>NC_090436.1:976402548-981277548 GCF_031143425.1 Pleurodeles waltl | reverse complement strand
TCCTCCAGGTAACCCTTTTAGCAAGTGGATCCCCACCTGACCCTCTAAAAAGTGAAATCCCGCCGCTGGAGGATGAAATTGCTGCAGACATGGACCATCTCAAATAGGCAAGAATTGCAGGCCCTCTTCTCCAAGAGGGTCTACAACCATCCGATGGACCACATCCTCCCAGAAACAACTTCTTGTCCCAACGCCATAGTGGCAGAACTGGTTGATTTACTTCCTTTACATAAAGGACCCCTGCTTGTCCATTTCTAATGCCCAAAGCATTCTCCGTTGCACTTTCCAACCACACACCCCTTTCAAGCGTGACCACTTGGCCTCCCTGACCCCCCATGAAGGCCTTAGAGCCCATTCCCTCCCCTAGGCTGCCTAAGGTGCTCCTGTCTGCCTCACCTTCCTCCTCGATGCTCTGATGGATGAGCACCAGCTGGCCTTGGAGCAACATTGTGCGTACTGAGGGCAGCTTGGCAGCAAGGGGTTGAACAAACATTGAGAAAGCCAGTAGGTCTGGTGTTGACCACCATCATTTTGGAAATTCTTGTTTTTTAAATTTACATATTGTTCATAAAGCTTCAAGTTCCTCTTAAAATCTAACAAAAATAGACATTGGCAAAAGATAAAAGTGATTTGTTTGTTCTCTAAAAAGTACATATTACCATAGTATTCTCTGGTACTGAAGGGATCTGCTCCTTTGAAACGGCAGCATGCCATAACTCATAGGGAAGTCAGTTAATGGTTGAAGAGGGTGAATCATTGCCCCTTGATGCATGCTGAAGTGGGTGGAAAAAACTGTGAATGACATAATCTCAGACTAATGGATGAAGTCTGGCCAAAGACCGCTGTAAGTAACTGTTATATGTACTTTTAGTCAGATCAGAAGGTCTTGGAGAACACGGACCAAAAAAGCCAATTCGTCTGACAGTCTCTTGCCTATGAGACAGAAGGTAAGAAAGAAAGGAAGGCAGACAAAAACAGAAGGGATGTAGGCAAAAATGAAGGGAGGATGGAAGGCAAGAACTAAGGAAGGCGGAAAAGGCAAAATGGAAGAAAGGTAAGAAGGAAAGAAAAAGGAAAGAAGGCAAAAGAAAGTATGAAGAAAAAAGTAAAATGAAGGACAAGGAAAAAAGGGAGACAAAAAAAGTAAGAAGGAAAAAAGAAAAAGGAAAGAAAGTAAAAAGAAAGGAATGCAAAAAGGAAGGAAAGAAAGGCAAAAGAAAAAGGGAAGAAAGCAAAGGAAAGAAGGCAAGAAAAAGGAAAGATGACAAGGCAAAAAAGAGCAAAAAAGGAGGAGAGAAAAAACAAGGCAAGGAAGGAAAGCAGAAAAGAAAAATGAACGAAGGAAAATAAAAAGGAAAGAAGGTAAAAAGGAAAGTAAAAAAAAAGACTGAAAGAAAAAAAGAAAATTGAAAGAGAAAATAAAGTAGGTAAAGCAGAAAAAAAGGAAGAAGAGGTAGGAAAGAAAAAGAAGGAAAGAATAAAGAAAATGAAAATTAAAGCACGAATGATAGAAAGAAGATGGAAATAAGAAAGAATGACATAAAGGAGATGGAAAGAAGGAAGGAAATAGGGCTCACAGTATAAAGTATTTGATACTAAAACTCAGATTACACCCCACCTAAGCTTAAATAAAAGTGATTTTTAAATAAAAATGTTACAAGTGTGCTGTAAGTTAAAGCTTGGTTTTCTTTCTGGGCAATGTTTATTAAAGTACCATTGGTAATACTGAGTTGAGGAACACAATTTGGTATGCTGTGAATAGCAGTAGTCAGATAAAGCCATTCCAAAAGGAATTTTCCCGCAGCCCTAGTAGGAGACAAGAATTGATAAACCTGGAATGTGCCCCGTGTCGACTTTGAAGGTGCTGTCACACCAGACCAGACAACATTAAAGGAATGACAAAGTAAAAACAAAAACACTGGTACTGAAGGGAACCACCTTGTGTACAGATGTGCTCCTTGTTAAAAACCAAAATGTAATCACTCAAATAACAGTGATTTTAGTAGGCTGACCCATTGCCCCATGCCTTATGCTATAGCAGATGAAGCAAAATGTGAATGACACAACAACGGACTAATGGATTAAAAGAAATGGCTAAAAACACCTTTAATTAAGTATATTGTACATATTATTTTAGTAAAATCAAAAGGCCATGGCTAAAGCCAATAATACTTTTTGTGTGCTCATACTTTCATGTCCGCACTTGTGTGAATGCATGCATGTCTGGGAGCCTATGTGAGTGTGTGACCATGCACAATGGCTGTATTGTGCCCACTCCCTACTCTAGGGTAATGCTGGCCATCAGACTTCGGTGGTGAACGTTTGCAATTTGTGGAAATCCGTAGGATTACGAACAGTGCTCGAATAGGTAAAATGTTGGCCTTGGGCCAATGGAGGTAGTTGGAAATTTGTGGTCACGCTTCCAATAATGCTCATTGCCCACCCCTGGCAGAATAGTGGTTACGCGTGGAAACGTGCAACAATGGATGTTGCATTTTGTATATGTTCTTGTTTGAACTGTATTGTGTGGTTTATATTACATTTTGTGATACTGTGTTTTATTTGCTCTTTGTGGAGCTGTACTTTTATTTTATTGTCTTAATGTATGGTGGTGGTTATATGGGAAAGATGGGTTCATCATGTGCATATCTTCACAGTATAGTTTGTAAACCAGTTTAACAAATTCAAACACAGTATGAGATCTATTGGTACAGATGACAACTGGTATTTCTATATTGCCCCCAATATTACATTACCCACCCCCTTGTTTGTCCACCTTTTTAAAAAAAAAATCTTTTATAGCACTATTCTTCACAGTGTAGGCTGTTGGAGCAATTTAGATCACAATCAGAGGCACAGTAAATCATACACATGTGTAAATCAATGCACAGCAAATGTTAAGACAATAAGCATTATATCTTATAAGGTGTAGGAATCATATATCATCCATACTTGTTGTCATATTTTAAAATTAAACAGTCGGAAGAAACACCAAAGTTGAGAAGTAAAACGTAACACAGTGATTATTACTTCCCAAAGGAACTCTTCTTTGCAATCTTAGAATAACAATAGATTGAGACAAAAACCAATAAGGAGCTAAACCCATTTTCATGAGGTTATTTTAGCGTTCATGTAGGCATGTTTTTATTTTAGCTCTAGTCTGAGGCTGTGCCCTCTCACCTAGTCACTTGCCATTTTATTCTTCTTATCATTTAAACAAGGCTTCATTTTAGTAGCAATGTTTTATTATTTTATATCAGTTGCCCTTCAACGCAGAATTTTTTCTCATTTCTCTGCACAACATTTCATCCTATGCTTACTCCAAGGCTCTACACAATAGTTTACCAGGTATTGCTGGTCAGGAGAGGACAATGCCTACCCTACACATGATAATACATGTCACATCAGGGCAGTTCTCAGAACATGTTTTATTATAAAAACAACATGCTGCCCCCACCAACTTACAAGGGGACATTTCAGCCAGTTTTCCATCTCATGCTGCTGAAACCTTTACGCTTTGTCTATGTAGGTGGACCCCCAGCTGGCTAACAGACCTCTTCGTTACCTCTTACACAGGTATCAATCAATCAATCATTTGTGTAGCACAGCACTATCATCCCTAAGGGTATCTGAGTGCGGTATGGGGATTGGGTTTTCTTCCCGGGACTAGAAGGGGAGATTAGGGCTACCACTGCTGTTGGCTGTAATGTAGAAACCTAGTAGTGTAGGTAGGGATATTAGATACACTACGATGACAATATGGTGGGATTCTTCCTGTGTTTCACTTTCCTGGTCACTGCTGTACTAGTGTTGTGTTTTATTATCCTCATAATCACAATTCATGCCTTTTTACGTAGAACGCAGTTGCTTCAATAAAACCTATTGAACTAAGATTCTGCTTGTGTTTTGTCTTTGCATGTATGAGACTTGTATAACTGAGAAAAAAAAGGGTACAATCTGTTCTACTATGACTTCCCTGAGGAGTCTGTGTGTCATGCGATAGACTGCCACAAATCACCTTTACCTTTGGTACTGGTGAGGTGCTGCTAGCTAGCCGGAAGGGTTAGGCCGGCAGCTATCACACAGTGTGGGCTCAGACTCAGTCCCCAATGCTCGGTGGTGCTGCCCAAAATCCAGCAGGCTTGTTACTACAACAGGAATCATACAACACCATTACTTACAGTTTGCATGCTCCTTGATGCCAGTAAATAGATAACAGTGCTATATTAAGATTTCATCTTACAAACTGGAAGTAACAAAATTATCTTGGTGTCAGAAGTAATAGCCCACGTGTCTACATAAAATAGAATCTGTGATATGTATGTTACTTGATGTGCTTTGCAGCAGGCGCATTAACCCACTAAACCAGTGGTTGTTAACCGGTGGTCCGAGGATGCCTGGGGGTCCGCAAGGCCTACTTAGAGGGTCTGTGACTGTTTTACAAAATTAAATATTAAAATTAATTGAAAATGAATAACGTATATATTTATAAAAACGCAAAGTTCAAAATGTGAAATAGCTTTCTATATTTGTGAAATACACAAAATATTTCAATATTTGAGCATTTCCGTGGTGTGTATTTAGTTTTGTGGGTTCTGTTGAGGTTCAAATCATAGAAGTTGCTTAGGCCGGGTTCTCCGGCTTTTGACAATCACTCAACGGGGTCCCTGGATTCCAGTTATGATCCTTGGGGGTCCACAGATGTCAGAAGGTTAAGAACTACTGCTCCAAGCTCCTTTGAGTCAAAACTATGACTGACAAACACAGAATTCTCCCAGAACTGTGTTAACCATTAGAGGTATCTTACTGCTATTCTAATCCTTTCAAAATTGCTGGGCACGCAATGATCTCTGCACCAGGTGTTTTAATGCTGTACGATATTTTAGAATGCAACCTCTTTGTGACCAAATCAGTAATCTGGAACATATTTTCTGCCACATATTGCCATTTTGCAAATTTCTTTGCAGTTGTTTTTTCTAAATGTATAGGTTGACTGTTAGACTCTACTTTTCAAGCTATGTCCCTCGAGACTCCCACCCCTTTCCTCTACCAAACCTTGACCCTGATTTATGGGTTTCCAGAGCACATTTTTTCCAGTTCCAGCACTGAACTCATAAATACATAAACTTAGCATTTGAGACCTGCCCTACATGTTTTGTAACCCTTATCTCAAAATTTCAGACTTGTTTAGAACAAATCATAGAATGACCTATTCACTCCTACTATTAGAACAAGCATTGGTAAAGCCAATGCATTTTGTCTGTGTGACATCTATTGACTTTGGCAATATTTGTTAAGCAATGTTGCACTGCAGCCCATGCTGTTGTGCAACACATTTTACAAATATTGGAAAAGTTAATGCTAATGTATGTAATAAATGTAAACACATTGTTATTAGTTGTGCAGGATGTGAGGTTTGCACAAGTAATAATAGTCCACAATTTTTCCTTGCTGGGAACCAAGCACCCTGTTGTAGCACTTGACCTTTTTAGGGCAGTGAAGCAGAGCACTTCAAGATGTACTTAGAGAATGTGATGTGGCTGAGTAATGTACATATGTGGGTGTGCACTAATAAGACTCAAATTTTGGCCCAGTTTGTGCTTTTTGTTTGAAAACACAAAAGTATATTTATTATTAACACACTACTAAATTGTACACATTTATATAGAAATATATACATGAGGTAGATAGAAATATTGGTGGTGAACTGCTAAATTCACATTTTACTTTTAAAGGGTTATGATCCCGAAAATCAATTTCCCGGTACTGTGCCATATGGAAAGGTATGATATAAGGGGACATTAGTTTGAACGTAGCAGGTGTGTTGGTTTTGTTAAGTAGTCATTAGAACATTGATATAGGTTTTGTGAAAGCTTACCATTTTAATATATAAGATAAGGCCAAAGGGTTGGCACAATATAATATAAGATACACTTATTGTGTTTGTTAAGGATCACAGCATTAAAAATAATAACGAACATGTTTAATAAAAAATGCTATCGTTGAGATTGTTTAATCCTATTTATATGCAATTGTTTTTGTCAATAAACATTACATTGTGTATTAAAAATGACTTTTAGCAATATAGTGTTTAACATGCCTTTTAAATTAACCAAACATGACTGAGTGTTTTATTAAGCAATTGTTACAAATTGTTGTCATGATGTTAAGGTACGTATTCAATAATACATTAACAGAATGGTGGAGACACGCGCATGCTGTGAGGGGCAGATCGCTAACACGAAGCTCAGAGCACAGAGTTGCCTTACTGTCCTGCTGCTCTGTTGCCTTTCTGCCTTGCTGACTGCCTTACTGAGTGCTCGGGGCAGAGAGATGCCTTACCACCCTTCCGCTTTTCCATCTTGCTGCGCAGTAGGCTTGCAGGTTGGCAGAGAGATATGGGGGAAGTGCAGAGCAGAGCACAGAACGAGGAGAGCAAGGAAGGGCGGCTCTGCAGCTGAATGTAGGGGCCATTGCGGGGAATCCAGTGCTGTGCTGCCCAGAAAATGCCACATAGTCCTTCACAGTGTGGTATGGACTGTGCTGATCTCTGATATCTTCAGTGCAGCTGAGAGCAGTGACAGCAGTTGTACAGTGCAACAGCGGTACGGAGAGGTAAGCGGTGACCATCTGTACGAGGCTGTCCTGGTTTGTAGTGGGTACCAAAGGGAGAAAAGACAACACCTGGTAAGATACGGAGGAAGAGGACACCCACAGCGCTGGATACCTTTTTAGCAATAGAGGGGATTTTTGTAGTGCCATTAGGGATAGCACACTCACAGTATCAGATTCATGAATTGGCAGGATTAGTGGAAAAAGTGGCCAGCAACACAGCAGGAGCCTTGGGAAATATTACTGAAGAGCTCAGGGACATGAGGGCAGTTGTAATCCAGAATAGGCTTGCGCTAGACACCATCCTGGCCAAAGAGGGGGTGGGGGGTAAGTGCGGTAATCCATCAGGAATGCTGCTTATATATACACCGGACAACAACGGGAATATAAGAAAGGAAATTGGGGAAATAAGGAAGGTAGAAGAAGGAGCAAGGGAAGTAAAAGATGGGACAGACGTCGGAGGAATGCTGAATGGAATAGCAGCATGGTTCAAGGGTTGGGGCACCTGGTTGGTAGAGGTACTAGTGATAGGGATTGTGGCACTAATAACACTATGTGTGCTCATACAAGTTTGTCCATCCTTCCTGGCCCTACTATTGAAAAGAACCTGTTACCAGAAACACACACATTATCAAAAAGGAAGGTATAAGGATGACAACAGGAACGAGGCAGAAGTAGAAATTAGAGCAATATATCATGACCCTTAAATTTGTCATTGAGTATCAGAGGGCGGAATGTGGAATCGCATTTTGCAGTTCTTTCGTTTCTTGGGCCTAGCTGGCCCTGTGATACACAATGACAATCTCTGCACAGGCCTATCATTAAGGACCGAGGCCTACAAATGTAATTCGCTGCTGCTAGGAACACATTATGTTGCAAAGCTTGCTCTCGGAACATCCACCATGAAATATAACTGTCAATGCATGCTAGCTGAAGCAATCTTCCTTCTGGAAAGTACCAGTCTGCGTACGTGATGTTCTCAAGTTCTGTCACAAGATGGACCATTTGATATTAGGCACTTAGGGCACATTATGTAAGTTCCTTGTCTATGCTTGTTATTACTATATATGGTGCGATAGGAAGAACCACTTTTAGCCATAATGGAGAAATAATCATACGTCAATGGCAAGAACCAATGGAACGTCGAATTATGTTTGTGGTTTGATACTATAAAAGATCATGTATTACTTCCTTTATTCAGGTTGTTTGTGTGCAACTAGTACTGAGCAGCCTCCATGTACTTGTATTTCTATTTCTAAATAAATCTTTTGTGTTTACCTAGAAGAGCTGGCTAACAGTGATTTGTATCCTGTGATGGATGCTGAATAATTAGGCTTCGACAATACAAGGTCCAGTTATCCCTTATTAGTGAAATGTAGTCAGTTTCTAGAAGCCAGGCTTTTTAGGAGTAGTGTGGATGAGCAGCCAAGGCCTAACTAGGAGACATGCACAGGTCATGCAGTACCACTGTAGACACACAGTACTTACACACATGAAAGAAAATACTCAGTGTTACAAAAATAAAGGTACTTTATTTTGTTGACACAAATGCCAAAAATACCATAGAGACTATACTCCCTTAGGAGGTAAGTAATACACAAATTATATACACTAGTATGCAGAAATAGCTGTAAAAACAGTTAGAAAACAGTGCAAATAGTGAAAATCAATAGTTAGAAATGGGCCTGGGGGAACACAAACCATATACTAAAAAAAAATGGAATGCGAATGTTGGTTTCCCACCTAGGCAAGTTTAGTGTATAGAGGGGCACTGGGCATATTAGAATATATCAAAGGTAAGTAATAAAACCCACCCCAGAGCCCAGGAAAGCAGGAGTAAGTCACAGTAACTTTCTTACAACACACAAGAACACGAGAAAGAAGAATATGCAAGAACCAGAAGAGACTGCAAGACACCAACGATGGATTCCGGGACCTGAAGACCCGTGGAAGAAGGGGACCAAGTCCAAGAAGCACAGAGGTGTCCAAGGAGAACAGGAGCCCCTGTTAACCCGGAGGAAGGTGCAAAAGATGAACCACCAGTGAAGAACAACAGTCAATACTTCACCCAAGAAGATGGATGCAGGTTCCTGGTTGGTGCAGATGATATCCCACGCTGAATGGACAATTGCAGTCTTGTTTGCATCGCTGGATTCCGCCAACAATACCTTGGCACACGCAAAACTTGCGTTAGTGGAAAATGGTATTGCCTGGGGCCAAGAGGAACCTGGTGGACTCTACCCAGGAGGGGAAGTCCGATTGGACTCTCAGCAACTCAGAGAGCCCTCAGAAGACCAGGCAGCACGCACAGGTGTCCCACAGCACGAGGACAAAGAAGGTGCAAAAGGAGGCCCACACAGTACTACTGAAAGGGATCCCATGCCACCGGAGAGCCACTCATGAAGCTGTGCGTCGCAGGAAGGAGTGCTTCGCTGCAGAGAGGTGCCTGCCGAAGCAGGGAAGTGACTTACTCACTTCAAGGGAGATGCCTTCGTTCTTCTGGTGCAGGCTGAAGACAGGCAGTCCTCTGAGGGTGCACGACCTGGAAACAGTTGCAGTTGCTAGCAGGAGCTGAAGATACAATGTTTGCTTCTTTATTGCAGTTTGTAGAGTTCCTGGAGGGTCCAGATGCAGTTCCGTTGGTAAGAAGGTGAAGTAAAGGATGCAGAGGATTCCTGCAATCCGAATCTGAAGACCCACCAAAGAGAGAGACCCTAAATAGCCCTGAAAGGGGGATTGGTTAGCTAAACAGGTAAGCACCTATCAGGGGGAGGGCTCTGACATCACCTGCTGGCACTGGACACTCAGATGCTCCCAGAGTGACCTGCCAACCTGGAATCCAAGATGGCAAAACCCAGGGACACTCTGGAGGAGCTCTGAGCACCACCCCTGGGGTGGTGATGGACAGGGGAGTGGTCACTCCCCTTTCCTTTGTCCAGTTTCGTACCAGAGCAGAACCGGTGTAGACTGGATTATGCAAGGAGGGGACCATCCTTCAAAGCATTTCCGTAGCTCTGGGAGGCTACCCCTCCCATGCCTGTAACACCTATTTCCAAAGGGAGAGGGTGTAAAACCCCTCTCCCAAAGGAAATTCTTCGTTCTGCCTTCTTGGGCTCGAGCTGCCTGAGCAACAGGAGGGCAGAAACCTGTCTGTGAGGTGGCAGCAGCTGGGGGTGCCTGGAAATCCTCAGAAGGCTGTAATGGCAGTACTGGGGGTCCTCTAAGGAGCCGCCAGAGTGCATGGAATCATACAACCAATGCTTGCAAAAGCCTTGGGGTATGATTTCAACATGTTTGATACCAAACATGGCCATATTTGAGTGTTCCCATTGTGCAGCTGTTCATAGGTAGTGACCTATGTCCATTGCACACGTAAAATGGCATCCCAGCACTCAAGAAGTCTGGGGAAAATGATCCTGGATGACGTAGGGGTGCCCTCACACACATGTACTCTGCACCCAGCCTTCAGGGTTGGAAGGCCTGACATATGAGTGACTTATAAGTGACCTGGTGCAGTGTGAATGGCAGTGAAAGGGTGTATACACCATTTCACATAAGCTGCAATGGCGGTCCTGTAGAAGCCTTTGCATGGGCTCGCACTGGGTGGCAAAAGAAATGCTGCAGCCCATAGGGATGCCCTGGAACCCCAATGCCCTGGGTACCTAGTTACCATATACTAGGGACTTACGAGGGGTGACCAGTATGCCAATTTTGGGTGAAATACTGGGTTACCAGTATGCAGTGACAAAATTATAGGAGAGAGAGCATAAGCACTGGGTCCTGGTTAGCAGGATCCCAGTGACACAGTCAAACACACTGACATCAGGCAGAAATTGAGGGTAACATGCCAAAAGGAGGGTACTTTCCTACACCATCATAGCCAAACCTTTTCCTCATTGTCTTTGCCTTGTGCTGCTCACTGAATGTACTGAACTAATTGAAACCAATACAAAAGTTGCCCCCCTGGACTTATTTTTAAAATGCAAAGTGTTGCTATGTGTATGCTCAGTTATCAACAGAAAAACAACAGATATAACTTTGATCACAAACAAATAGCAATTATGCTCCAACCACAATATTTAGGATCTCCTAAATATTTAATGAAATACACATAAAATACAAGTGACATTTGTCAATATAATTCATCATCCATTGAACAGATACATCATTGAAAATATATCTTATTAAACATTTTTGAGATTCTAAAAATTGTGGTTGGAGCATAATAGGTTATTGTTTGAGATCGAAGATATATCTGTTGTTCTTCTGTTGATAACTAAGCATCCACATAGTGAAAGTTTGGATTTTAACAGTATGTCCACAGGAGAAAAGTTTGTATTGGTTTGGCTGAACCCTATCCCCTGTGCATTTATAAAAGGGGTTACTCTCTAAATTGTTGAGATTGAATTTATTGAACTCACACCTAAGGCACTTTTGGGATAACAAACAACTGTTTGATCATATGTAGTTTTATTTAGGATAACAAGTCTTTGCCTTAGATGTAATTTTGGAGCAACTTTCCGCAGTGAGTTGAAGTCAAAAATACAGAAGCGAAACTGCCAGGAGAAACATGATGAGTGGAAAGTGTGAGCCTCAAGCTGCATGGTGCCAGTTTCTAGGCACTGCTGCTGGAGTGTAGAGCAGAGGGGAAGCTGAGATGGCCTGGCTAGGTCCAGGTGTGATCTGCAAGCCACCTGTGTGATTCCCCGCAATTGGTCAATCCACAAATTAATTAATTGTTGAAATTAACAGTCAAGAAATTGTTGGGGACAAAGTGGAGTAGTTTGGAGTAGAGAGACTATTAACTATAAGTATATAGTAATGTTGACTATAAGTAGTGTGGCGTAGCTTCAGTTTTTAGTTGCTGCTGCCATAGGATTGAGCCGAGGGGAAGTGGAGATAGTCTGCTTAGGCCCAGGTGCAGTTTGCAAGCCCCTCGTGAGCTCTCCTGCCCCTGGTCCATCCATTAGCGAGTCTTCTAGATCCCTCAGGACTTCTGAAAATAATGAGGTCTGGTCACTTTGTGGAACTCTACAGCCACTGAAAAAGTGGAAGAAAATGAATATTGAACAACCAAACTGAACTATGAGCTCATCAGTAATTTTAAAGGCACCAACCAGCTGCTTACCCTCAAGGCCTGGGATTTCCCTCTCAGTGAATGTGACTAAAGCTAATAGGCAGAGTGCCCAATTATTCATTCCTCCATTGCAGATTTTTTTTACATATTCAGAGAAAACATTACAGGAGGATTTAAATCATCCAGGAACCTCAGATGTAAACCCCCCAAAAATAGTTGCATCAACCGACCATCCTTCATCGTCTCAGGAAATAGTATTTGGAAAAAAATGAGCAAATAAGCAAAGTTCAGTTACTTCAGTAAATAAGTAAATTTTTGATAGAGCTACAAAGTCGAATTATGATCTCTGCTCTCACACGATGGTTGTAAATACGCTAGTCCATTGCTTTAATCTGTAGTTCTGTTTTCTAACATCTCTGGTAAAACAAAAAAAAAACTCTACTTTCGACAGAAATGAGTCAACAAGCTTCCCCCACATGTCCTGCCTGTATCAAAACTGTCATTAAAAGACCGGAGTACACCTAGTATCATTTTAATGCAGGATCTATCAAGCTTGGACCTAAGTAGTAAAAAGGCTGACTTAGACCCTTTCAGTTCAGTTTCCTATATAGGCTTCAAAGGATCAGATTCGAAACTGACTCTAACCCCATTGAAAATAAACTTAGAAACTATGGACCATATTTATACTTTTTTTGCGCCGCATTTGCGTCATTTTTTGACGCTAAAGCGGTGCAAACTTACAAAATGCAGTTGTATGTTGTAAGTTTGTGCTGCTTCTGTGTCAAAAAATGACGCAAATGCAGCACTACAGAAGTGTAAATATGGGCGTATATTTCTTAAAAATATGAATAAAATGAGTGAATATCCTTCGACAGAGTCAGGTTTAATAATGGTCATAGAAATGTTATGAATAATTGAATTGTCTGCCGATCCTTCCTTTATGGCAAAATACGGCAAAATACGATACAATCAACTACGACTATGCAATATTCCCTAAAGAGCTTTGTCGGGACCACTCGGGTCCCTGGAGGAATTTGCTTAATGTTGTGATTCCCTCATCTAGGTCTAGTTCTTGGGGGGTGCTGGCTCAATCATGTTACATTAAACAATAAATGCGGTTAAGTGCATTGAATTGCCATTGCTGGGTTTAATCAAGGCTTGTTACTTGTTGCTCTTAATGTGCACAATTGCCATTGCCAAGGCTTGTTTATTCTGCTCCCACGAGGCCGGTTTGTAAACACCTGAGCCTCTGCACGTTTTTAGACAGCTGCTGTCCTGGTTGCTAGGCAACACCCTCCTGCTCTTCTGTTTGCCATGTGATACACCTGACTTCTTCCAAGAGAGGCTATAAATAGCCTCACATAGGTCAGGCAGTGCTTGGCTTTGTTTCCTGTTTCTGCTGAGCTGAGGTCAAGAGGGTCAGCCAACTCCTCCAAGCTTATTCACTGTTGCCAGGCAACCAGGGAAAGGACTAAGCTCAATTCCAGAGCCAGCCCAACAGAGAATTCCCCAAGGGTTTCTCACTGTTGTTCGACAACCAGAATCCAGGACTTCTTCCAGTAAAGCTAAGTGACAAAATAAAAGGCACTCACAGTAGTGTGAATGCTTTTGAACTAATCCTTTATGTATTTTTAAAAAAACACTTTGGTGACTTTCTTTTCAGAAAGAGAGACATTCAAGGTGGTCAGCAAGAATGTCTAAAAGACTGTTTAGCCTTGATTATTTCTATTATTACTCTTATCCAATCACTTGTTGTCTTTAACTTGTGACCTGTGAAAGAAAGTGACACACCTAAAACTTGTTCTAGGAATCTAAGCCTCATTAATGTTTGTGTGCCGCCTGTTACTAACAAAATCACAAATTCCTACAAATCATTTTCAGTGTTGATCGATACTCAATGTCAATGATTGTCACAAAAATGAACATGGGGGCCATCATGTTTTGAAAGTCTTCTGACCTTTAGTGTTCAACCAGTGCTTATGCATATTTGCTTGTGGGAAGAAAATATTCCTGTTGTGTGTGTATTAGTTAAGTTACATGTTTAGTGTGTGCAACAACATCAAGAGTGATTACTTAACATTGTATAGGACAGAAAGAAGTCCCAGGCAATAGTGGTGCATTCCTGCCAGCCCTATGGAGTGGAGAGAAAGTACAAGGAAGCGAGTTGAGTGACAGGTGATTATCTGGGGTTCTGAGTGAGTGTGTGAGCCTTAGTTGCTTAGTGAGCAGCACGTCACTCATACCTGTTCCTTTCCCATATAGAACCTGACTCAACAACGCAGTGACACTGACCACCTGCACCCTCAAGAGCAGGGGCCCGTCCGGACCAGGCAGCAGTGGCAGTATCTCTCTCTCGCTCTCTCTCTATGTTATCCAAATCCCCCTCCCTTTGTGGACACCTGACGGGACTCCCTGCCGAGAGGTGTCCTGGGAGAATGGGGGAACCAGTCATCGCTCCTGCAGACGACCTGTTTTTCAGGTGAGTGGTCGAGCTCTCCCACTTAACACTTTAGGTGCAACAACAGCTGCACTACACTTCACTCAGATAAACTGAATATTTAGGTGGAGTTGCTTAATACGCTTGCACTTTTTGGTGCAGGGATAGATTCTAAATTGCAAGAACTGAGTTATACAGTAGTAAAAGTGCAATTTGATACAACTAACCAATTAGTAACATACACTTGAGCCCGCATGTTAGATAATATCAGAAATCTTCTTTTGATAGTTGCCGCCCTTGTGGGTGAAGTTAAAAGTATGGCCACCTCGAAAAGGGCAATCCCTGTAGAAACTCCATTTCTTGGCCCATATTTGGAACAAAGTGTTAGTCAAATTTAGGATACATCAATCACACAAATTGACCTCCCAACGTCAAGCATTAGAAGCCCGGCAGAGGGAAATAAAAATACGACCAATGTCCAACAGCTTAATGTGACTGAAAAGTTACCCTGAGACCAGTTGTCATCAAGTGAGGTAACACAGACACAAACTCTATCAAATTGTTCCAACCCACAAATAGGCTTAACAAAAGGGGCCAGAAAAAGGCATAAAAAGGCTCAAAACAAATCTAAGAAATTAGCAATAACTACAGGGGTTGAAGAGAAGATTAAAGATTGCTATCCTATTGTTAAACACAAACTCTATAATAATTGTCAAAAACAGCCAAAATCGGTAGCATTGGAAGTTGACTGTCGTGATTGGCATCCACTAATTGATACTAATTAGGTAAGTGATACTATACCCCAACCAAGGCAACAAACTGTAGGAGGGTCAATCCAAGATAAGAAGAAAAAAGATTCAACTGCCTGTAAATGATGTGGAAGGTCAAATAAAATCGTCTATGGCTTTAAACCAAAATACTGGTCTGGAGAATTTAGAGAATGGAAACCACGTTACATTCGCACCTATTAAAGTTAATCATCAACAAATACCTAATAATATTGGTGGGCTGATCATATTAACTCCCTGTCTATTTCATCCATACAGGGAAGCCTGAGTAGTTTAATGACAAATGGTCTGTGCACCGGTATGGATCATAACAGAGGGGCACGTAAAGGTGTTAGAGTATCCAAACATTCTACTAACCGTGCCAAGCTTATCTTCATTCCAACATTTGAATCTAGAGGTTCCTATGACATTCTTATTTGTAGGGTTATTCTATAATTATTAGCATCAATCTCATCCTTATGCGATCTTACATCCGCAGACATTGAGGCAAATTAATTTCAGTAAGATCCTTCTCAGCAAAGTATTTGATTGCAGGGTGCAGTTCGCAGAGTAGGGTATCAAAGTTAAGAAAGATGTCCTCTCAAACTACCCAACAATTCTGATCCTCTCTTTGTCTTTAAGGAGGAAAGGGCAGACTATACCCCCTTGTAATATCTCAAAATGGCCTACTTCCCCTTTACGAAGTGCTATTGGTCCTTTCTTTAAATTGACAGATATACCATGCTTTACAATAACAAAGTCAGGCCCTCAAATTGAGTTTGGCGGCCGGCGGAGGCTAATAACATCAAAGTTGAGCTAAAGGGGGATTAGCAATATATGTTGCAACAGAACTAGACGTCAAGGTTCAAGTACTTACCTTCAAATTAAAATTGTTCTTCTGTGTAAAATTAAAATTTTCATCTTCGGTTCTTCCATTAAATATTTATTTGAGCACGAGGAGAAATTGCAAGACAACTCAGCTGTCCACTTTGTGGGAAATTGTTTAATCACTGGCTTTTCAATATCCTAATGCAAACTTAATTATCTCTGGTAATTTCAATATCCATCTATTATCAACAAAACCATCTGGTAAGTCAAATTGTAATATTGCCCAGCTATGTAGTAAACAACTCCAACGATTTGGCTTATTGATGCTCAAGGAATGTTTTCCATAGACTATAATTACAGTTCTGGCGTTTAGGACTTTCCACCACAGCTCCGTACTTGATTTTATCATAATTTCGAAGGGCTTGCTTGCCCATGTTCTTGGTTATGCTATAACACCAAGACTTGAAAGCGACCATAATCCACAGAAAACTTTCGATTTGACAATGTGTCGTATCCAGAAATTGGCTGTCCTCCATCAAGTCACATCTTCCTATAATTTAAAGCTATTGGTATGGCAGCCTAACAAACAGGCAGAGATAATGCAGCATGAAGAGACATTAAGTAGATCTGGCTGCTATTAAAAGCACCATGGTGGACGAATGGAATTCCTTAAGAAATTCCTCAATTACAAGATAAACAGCCAATCCTCTTGTAAATTCTAACAATAATATGCTCAAGTTCTATCAACAAAGGAAGGCTCTGAACAGGGTGACAAGGGCTGTTTTCTATCAAAATTATATCTATACTCAATCTCTACTTAAACAAAAGCTAAACATTCTAAGGAAGTCATATAATCAAGCATTATGGAATGTAAATACGTTTACCACCAGGAGTTATGGAATAAGCTGCTATCTGGAAGCATGTCAAACAACACTAAGGCATTCTGGTCTTGAAATAATGACAGTAGTGCCAGCAGTGCGACATACAGAAAATGATTGGATGGCCTGGATCTCCAACTTGTATGGAACACAACTGGTAACCACTCTTCAGTACAGATCCTCTTGGAACACTAAATTGTCAGAGAAACTTAGAGGACAAATGGGAAGCATCTTTCACAAAACCAGCAAAGTTCCATCATGGTAATTAATAGGGTTCATATACCATCTCCCCTTATAACGGAGCCTCTACGTCAGCAGTGCTAAAATGGATTGAGTCAAATGGGGTGCCTGGTCTAAATGGCCTCCCAAATGCCATCTTTAGGGCAGATTCAGATCTGTGGGCAGATATTCTGACTCTGCTTTTTAAAGAGGTCAATCTGATAAAAACTGTTCCTGACTCATGGCAAGGAAGTATCCTGGAACCCATCTACAAAAGCGGCCCTCCTGATGTTTCTACAAACTATTGGTTAATAGCTTTGACTGACGTTGGGGCAAAAGTCTTTGCCTCTCATCACATAGCGGAGCTTGAAGAATGGTTAGCAACTGTGCAGTTAATTCCAATGAACCAATCTGGATTTCATAAGGGTCAGTCGACAACTACTAATTAGCTAGCCCTAACTTTGATGGCTGAGACTAAAAAACCAAAGAAGCAAAAACTGTATATCTGCTTTGTCGATCTAAGTGAGCGTTAAAAACAGTTCCTTGAGATTTGTTTTGGAAAAAGTTGGCTGCATGGGAAGTGCCTCAAAAACTACTAAACCTTATCATCATCCTTTATACGAAACCTGGGCTCAGGTCAAGCTGGGTGATGGAACCTGTCTCAAAAGGAGGATTGAAACATCTATTGGTTTAAAACAAGGGTGTTTGCTTTCCGAGTGTCTATCAAATCTCTTCATGGCGGATTTGAATCAACATCTGGAAACAATATATTCACATACCCCAAATTTGCAAACAGTCCTCTGAAATATTTACAATATGCTGATGATACCATTCTACTACGTCAGACACCTATAGGCTTTCAGCGCTTACTAAAGTGCCTTGATGAATACATATCACTTAATCTTCCTAAACTTAATGTTAAGCAAGCCAAAATCATGTCCATTGGGGCATCACCAGCCAGACCACAATCCTGGTATGAAAGAGGAAAGCCAATTGAATTGGTTAAGAGTTATATGTATCTTGACATCTTGTTTGATAATAAGATCTCTTTTAGAGGGTATTTTGATCTGTTAAGAGCCAAAATAACTTCCATTTTTGCTTTCAAATTCCTTTGAGACAAATTAATGTACCCTACTTATGATCATCTTGTGAAAATGATCACCCTCATTATGACCCTGGTGGTAAATGACGTCTACCGCCACGCTGACGGCCACCAACACACCGATGCGGTGGCGAATATCCATTCGCCATATTATGACACACACACACCAATCTGACAGAATACTGCCACATACACAAATGTGACAGTACCAACACCCATACCGTGGCCAACACATGCCGGTACCAACGCCCATACCATTACGCCAACAAAACAACACCCATCACATTATGACCCACAAATCACCACGGCGGACATTCAATGGTGGTAAACCATTGGCGGTACATACCGCCGCACTCAGAATGGACACCCACATACAAAAAACACCACATTGGCCAATACTAAAAACACACACCTGACACTCACACACTCACCACACACACACACACCCCGCAGCACTATAAAACACACACCCACATTACCCACAACCCTTTATGAATACAAATCAGCGCCACCAGACTGACACCAAGACCACTGCGAGAACTAGACACACACACCCATACCTCCCTCGCACACTCCGCATCACACACCCCACCACATTACTCAACACACTCTCACCAACACACACCACACAATACCCATGGCACCACAAAGGCACCCCCATTTCACTGATGAGGAGTTAAGGGTCATGGTGGAGGAAATTGTCAGGGTAGAGCCACAGCTGTTTGGAGCACAGGTACAGGATTATGGAGCTATGGCGGAGAATCGTGGACAGCGTAAATGCCGTGGGACAGCATCCAAGAACAAGGAACGACATCAGGAAGAGGTGGAACGACCTACAGGGGAAGGTACGTTCCATAGCAGCAAGGCACCAACTCGCCATACAGAGGACTGGCGCTGGACCCCCTCCTCCTCCCCCACAGCTCACACCATGGGAGGAGCAAGTCTTGGCAATACTGCATCCTGAGGGCTAGCCGGAGGACTGGACACTGGTGAGTCAATATTTACTACTTCTCATACCTGCATGCCATCACACCCCCTCACCCTCACCTCCATCACTTCCATCACTCCACTGCATTCCACCCACTGCACCGACACATATGACTAACCGCAATGCCCAGCCCTGCATGCCATACCAAAGCATGGACAGCCATCCCAGCCCTGCATGGACACCCATCATTAAAGCATGCACAGCATAGGGGAAGTAACAATCACACAATACATCACCATACACATGGAAAGGTGGCAGGGCAACACCAACGATAGAGGGGAAGCCAGGGATGTACAATATGTCACAGACATGAAGCATAATACACCACTTACATCCCCACAGGTACCCCAGCCAATGTCCATTGAAAGGAGGTGCCACGACTATCCAGTCCCCCACCAGAATATGCCCCCAGTGATGACAGTAACTCTGGACTTCTGGATCTGGACGAACTTCCTGGCCCATCAGGGACCACTGGACAGCCGGTCACCCAGGCCCACTCACAGACCACCACAGAGCCTCCCCCTTCAGTATCCAACACCACAGCACCCGCCCAGTGTACCCACACCTCTGTCCCCAGGACACGTCAATCAGCAGTGTGCCCACCTGCACAGGGACCCCAGGCCACACCTCATACCCAGGACAATCAGGGAACTGGGGTCAGTGGCAGTGGGCACACGGTTCAGGGGACAGGGGCACAGGGACACTGGGAGGACAGCTGTGTGCCAGGGGGAGGACAGGACCAGGGAACCGACTTCCCAGGAGGCACTTTTTAAGATCCTGGGAGCCTACCAACATTTCCAGGACACGATGGGCCAGATCCTTGACAACGTGCAGGAGAATAGGCAGCTGCAGGAGCGACAGTATCAGGGAATCAGGGAGGACTTGCAAGCCATTAACAGCACCCTGATCTCCATAGCAGGGGTGCTGGCAGACATGGCCAACATCTTGAGGGAAGCAACAACACAGCAGTGGGCCCCTACCCTAGCCAGTCCATTGACCAGCCCTCCACCTCCGCTGCCGCTTGTGGGCAGGAGTCCCCGCCACAGGACCCACAGGCCACCAACATCCCTTCCCCTGCAGAAGGTGAACCACCTCGCAAATGTTCCCTGCGACCCATACAAAAGCCAGAGACACTTGCCAAGACCAAGACCACCGCCAGGAAATGAGACTCTCCTGATTGTCCCCCTTGTGTCCCACCCTGTCGCCTTGTGACCTACCTTTGCTCCCCTTCCTATGGTCCCTTGGACACTGCATCTGTGCTACAAACAGACTGGAACAATACCCTGGACTTTCCTCTACCATCACCCCATTCCATTGCACTTTTTCGTCAATTATTTGCACTACAATAAACACCCTTGAGCACAACTCGACAACTTGTATGTTGTGTTGATATTGTGTTTTTCTGTAAACAGTTACATCGATTTCAAATAACTGTACATTGTGAGAGCATAGAAATAATGATGTGTAGCTGGCTGTAGTAATCACATCAGTACACACTTATCATAGCACCAACATCTGTGATATGACAAACCATAGGTGACAGTAAGTAGAGGTAAAAGGAAGTCAATGCCATCATGCCACACAGTATACAACAATAATCATAGAAATGTGAAGTTGCACTGTGTCACCTGTGTGTCATTGGAAGTACTGACGGATAACTGATGTTCTGTTGTCCTCATCCTCAGCCTCTTCATCCTCACTGTCATCAAGGTCTACTGCTGCCACCGGGGCATCTACTGTCACCTCCTCTTGCAGAAGGGGTAAATGTCGTTTGAGGGCCAGTTTGTGCAACATGCAGCATGCCACTACTATCTGGCAGACCTTCTCGGGTGAGTAGCACAGGGATCCACCTGTCAGATGCAGGCACCTGAACCTGGCCGTCAAGAGCCCGAAGGTTCTCTTGATGATCCGTCTAGTTTGCTCATGTGCCTCATTATACCGTTCTTCAGCCCTTGTCCTGGCATTCCTCACAGGGGTCAGCAGCCACGATAGGTTTGGGTAGCCAGAGTCACCTGCAGGTAGTGAGGGACAACATTTAGCCACACAGGGTCAGCAGCAAAGGCATACACTAACGTACACTGTTTAGGGACAAAGGCTCACCTATTAGCCACACCCTGTAGGTGGGCCATCAGATTTGGGATGCTGCTATTCCTCAGGACAAAGGCTTCATGCACTGACCCAGGATACTTAGCAGTGACGTGGGAGCTGTATTGGTCCGCCAGGCACACCATCTGCACATTCAGTGAGTGGAAACTCTTCGGATTCCGGAACACCTGCTCCTTCTGGCGGGGAAAGGGGAACAAAATATGTGTCCGGTCAATCACACCAATAATATTCGGGATATGTCCTACTGCATAGTATCCGGCCTTCAAAGTGGCTAAATCTTCCACCTGGGGGAAAGCAATGTAGCTGCACATGTGTTTTATCAGGGCAGACAACACTCTTGCCAGTACAATTGACAACATTGGCTGTGACATTCCTGCTGCCAAGCCCACTGTCACTTGGAAAGAACCTGCCATCAGGAAATGGAGCACTGATAACACTTGCACAAGAGGGGGATCCCAGTTGGATGACGGATAGATGAGATCATGTCTGGCTCCAATTGGGCACACAGCTCTGTAATTGTGGCCCTGTGCAGTCTATAGGTGAGGTAATGTGCCTGTCCTCTAGTGTAGCTAAGTCCACCGGGGGTCTGAACACTGGGGTATATCTCCACCTCCTATCCATCTGCAGCGGTAGGTATCTAAGGGACACAAGAGTGAGTAGGCTGTCACAATTGGAACTACAAACGCACGACAGCAGTCCACATGGTACACTTATGTATTGGGACAGTGTTTATTGCAAAGTATGTGCCACTCTAATTTGTGATGCATTAATTGCCGATATGCCTGTTCCCCCCCCGAAATGGCGACTGCCTGTCCTGTATGTAGGGAAAGGTGGAAGTGAGGTAAGGTGGTCTTGCACCCCCGTGCAATTCCTCATTGGATATCATTGGGCTCCATGGAGTACAGTGGCCAATGTGGGTCTACGTCTGCGGTGACGGTGTACTCCGCGGCGGACGTGACCGCCATTTTCTATCTGATTCCTCACTTGTTTCCTGACCTTCAACAGGAGAAGACCTACACTGCGTGTGCTGCTGTGACCTGTGTCCGGAACCTACCCTGGCCCGTGTGACCGGTGAAAGGGCCCCAGCCTTCAGTTCGGAGGAGTTGGAGCGACTGGTGGATGGGGTCCTACCCCAGTACAGACTGCTGTATGGGCCTCCAGACCAACAGGTGAGTACACATTGTGTAAGAGGTGGGGTAGAGGGGATGTCTTGTGGCGGTGTACATGGTGTGCGCTGGGCGATGTGCCTTCCAATGGTGATGTAAAGGGGTATGGTGGGCCATTTGTGTAACAGGCTAGACTGTTAGCTTAATGGTGTTCTCCTGTCTGCATTGCCTCTGAAGGTCAGCGCCCATCTAAAGGGATTATGGTGTGCCAATGCCAAGGACGTGCGGACCCTGGGGGTCTGTGGCAGGCGGAGCACCCACTGTCGGAAACGGTGGAGGACCTGAGAAGCTGGGCACAGAAGACCACGGAGGCCCAGCTGGGGATGACCTCCCCACGAGGAAGGGATGCATGTTGGATCCTGACCCCCTTGATGGCCTGCATACTGGCGGTGGCCTACCCTGAGCTGGATGGGCGCTTGAGGGAATCACAGCAGCCACAAGGGAGTGATTACAGTGGGTATAATGACATATTTTGGCTGGTGGGGTGATATCCGGGTGGTGAATGTGTGTTAGTGGGTGCCCCTAAGGCCAGGCCAGACATTGCAGTGTGGGTCATCTGAAAGGTAATGGGTGTATGGCAAATACAGGTAACCTAGCTTGTTAGCAGTCCTTTTCAGCCAGGGCATCGTGGGTCCCAGGAGTGCTGCATTTGGCGGTGTGTGCTCCTCATCTTGCCTTAGTGACTAGCCATATCACTGGTAGCGCAATGCATAGTGCTTATACCTGTTCCGTGTGTGTGACGGTGATGTGTATGCCAATTGTGGTGTTGGTACAGTCATTGAGCCAGTGTATCCTTTGTCTCTCTCCCCCCTTTATTGTTTTGTCATCCTGTCCTTCTGTGCATTAGCATAATCTGGCGGAGGGGCTGGGGCACCTTTGACAGAGGGAGGTGCATCCTACAGGACCCAGGAGGCAGAGTCCACCAACGCCGAGGGAACCAGTGGGACGGAGAGCGGCGGGAGCACCACGGCGGAGACTGGAGGAGACAACACAGACTCTGTTACCTCCTCCGATGGGAGCTCCCTGGTGGTGGCGGACACCTCTGTGACTACCCCAGCTACAGGTACAGCCACCACTCCGTACCAGCACCACCCTCCCAGCAGCTCCTCAGCGAGTTGCCCGTGCTCACTCACCCAGGAGGGTGGGCATCTCCTTCCTCCCCAGTGAGCCCTGCTGCCCTGAGTGAGGAAGCTATTGACCTCCTGAGATCCATCTCTGTTGGGCAGTCAGCCATGGTGAATGCCATCCAGGGATTGGCTTCCCAGATGCAGCAATACAATGCATTCCTGGAGGGCATTCACAGTGGATTGGCTGCCTAACAGAGATAGATTCAGGCTCTGGCCTCCTCTCTGATGGCAGTCATTGTCCCTCTTTCTACCGTCCCTCCTCCAACTTTCACTTCCCAGTCCCATTCTCCTCAACCCCAACCCATCCCAGGCACACATATAGACGAGCATGCACACAAGACAACATCCAAGAGTGTCACAGGCAAACACAAGCACCACACTTCTTTCCACAAGCACTCACACAAACGCAATACAGTTGCAGACATGACAACATCCACTGCCTCCGCTGTCTCCCCCTCCTCCACCCTCCCAGTCACATCCACACTCACACCTGCATGCACTACATCAACATCCACTACCAGGATAATCACACCAAGCAGAACACACACCTCACTGGCAGACACCTCCACAACAGCCATGCACGTGTCCCCTCTGTCCTCTCCCACCCTGTCTTCCCCCACTCCTAAGAGACACAAACGCAAGCACTCACACACCCAACAGCCATCCACCTCACATCAGCATACAGCCCATGCACCTACACCCAAATCCAGCAGACATACACCTCCTACAACCACTCCTTCATCCTCCGCTCCCATTACTCCTCCCTCCTCCTGCCCCAACGTCCCTAAAAAACGTTTCCTTTCCCATCTTGACCTCTTCCTTCCCCCTCCCCCGTCCTGCACAAATGAGCAGAGTTCCAAGCACCCATCCCAGCACCTCAGCCAAACAGTCCACGGGGACAGTGGTTGCGCCACATACTCGTGGTGGGAAGGATACCACACCTCCAGGCAAGCAGGGGAAGGAGCCTGCACCTCCAGGCAAGAAGGGGAAGGAGCCTGCACCACCATGCAAGAAGGAGAAGGAGCCTGCACCACCATGCAAGAAGGGGAAGGGGCTTGCACCACCAGGCAAGAAGAGGAAGGAGCCTGCATCTCTATCCAGGAAGGGGAAGAGCCCATCCACCCCTGCCAGGAAGGATAAGGGATAAGGGTAAGGGATCCACGCCCCATGTACTGGAGGAGACAAAGCCCTCTACTCCAGCAGAGGCCGTCAGGGTGACACCTCCACCACCACCAGCTGTCACGGGGCCCCCACTGCCAGCTGATGAATTGCAGCCATCAGCAAGTGCAGAGGCTGCCCAGAAGGTTCCTCCATCCACCTCCACACTGCAGCCATAAGCAGGTGCAGAGTCTGCCCAGGAGGCTACTACATCCACCACCACACTGCAGCCGCCACCACCAGCGAACACCATGTAGGACACCCTCCAGGGGCTGCTGCATGAGTTGCCCCCTCCAGAACCAGTGGGGCAAATCACCCACTCCAGAGACTGTGGCCTTGCACTCCCCAGGACAAAGCAATGGGCATGTTGCCCCATCCAGAGCCAGTGGGCAAGTAACCCACTCCAGAGACTGTGGCCTTGCATTCCCCAGGGCAAAGCAATGGGCATGGAGCCCCCTCCAGAACCAGTGGTCTTGTTCCTGCATCCAGCTGAGGTGCCACCCTTCCCCCTGAGGTGCCTGCCCATGTGCAAACTGATTCCCCTGCAGAGTACTATCCGGTTGTGGTCAGGATTCGAGTTGGGCCTTAGACTGTGGCCATGTGGGCCCTTTGAACATTGGACTGGGCAGTGTCCCTGTGTGTACATGTGTACATATCTGTTTCAGTGCCAATTCTATATTTATTAGCTGTTGATATGAATACATTCACTTTGGTGCATTCCTGTTGTCCTTGCATTATTCTGCAGTTTTTCGGGGACAAATAGTTTTTCATGTGCAGCTGGTTGTGTGTGTGTGTGTGTGTGTGTGTGTGGTGCGTGGGTGTGTGTGTATCACTCTTGTTTTTCTCCCTCCCTCCCTCCCTTGTGTGCTAGGCGGCTGTATTCACCGTTGTCATCTTCGTCGGCGTTGGTGTTCCAGGTGAAGCATAACGTAGAAGATAATTGGGAAGACTTGCAGTTTGGGTTCCATGGCACCGTTGTTCTTCAGTGTGTCTCCGATGGTGAGTCTTTTCTCTTCAGTGAAATGTTTCCGCCAGGCTTTTGATGGCATTGGTACCACCCCAGAAAAGCTGGCGGCTTCCGGTGTCTTAATATGGTGGGCGGTACTTTTTCTTCCACCTGGCTGTTGCCGGCTACCGCTGTGGTGAGTGTTGTTTCTGCCCTGGTGGTTGGTGTGGTACATTGGCTGTCCATGGGAGTTATCAGCGCCATGGTCATAATTTGGCAGTAGGTACAGCCAGCCTGTTGGCGGTATTACCGCCACTTTATCACTCACCGCCAGGGTCATAATGAGGCCCTATGTCTGCTAAATTAACTCCACTGTTAGCTTATGGCTCAGTTATCTTCAGTTGGAAAGATGCTAAATTACTGGATATTTTGCAAATTAAGGTTGTAAAGTCTGCCTTTAGGGTATCCAAGAATATTGGTCAGACTGAAATTCAACTAGATCAACAAATGTCAAGACACTTGTGAATTGATAAAAGTCAAACGTCCATATTCGTGTACGGTAGGATCCTCTTCCAAACAATCAAGTACAGCATAGACCGAGAGGGTGTGTGTGTATACCCCAGGGCATGCTTCATCGCCGACCGGAGAGTGCTACTTGACTTTCCGGACACATTACTCCGTGTCCGTGACTACTTGTAAGACATGGAGGGGTACACACACACACCCTCAATACAGTAAGATATGGAAGGGTATATATACATGCCCCTAGCGCCTTAATGAGGATTCATATTTGCAGTCCTCGATATCGGATCATTAAGAACTGATACATAAGGGAAATAAAGAAAGGATTTTGAACATCTTTATGTTTACTACGTTATCAACAGTCTATTGAGCCCTGAGGAAGTCATAGAGAGTATCTTCTCTCAAAACGAAACACGTGTTGGCTGTTTTCTGTCATCAGACTTCAAGAATAAATTGGATTCATGCTGAACACCTCTCGGTCTACGCTGTACTTGATTGTTTGGAAGAGGATCCTACCGTACACGAATATGGACGTTTGACTTTTATCAATTCACGAGTGCCTTGACATTTGTTGATTAGGTTTTGTTTTTCTGTTGAGAAGCTTAGGAGTAGTGGGAGGACCCTCCGGCCAGGAGCACTGTGCCCTTGATCTATTTGCCCATAAAATAACTTGGTGATTCATTATGAGCGCCTAATCCTATAAACTGTCTTAACTCTGTTTCTCTATTTGTGAAATTCAACTAGAGTTTGGCCTCTAAGAGCAGTCTCTAGTGTGACGGTCTGCCTTTGAAAAATGTTTACATTCTTGGTTATTATCTGAACCTGGTTGTCTTGCAAATATGTGCTAGCAGGACATCAACAACTCTTCCAACACCAGTTCAAGGATGGCCTACTTATTATAGTTGTATCAAACATTTGGGTTATAGTCTTCTAGGACTCAAGAGATGAATGCAGCATGCCTTAAATGCCTTTTGAGCTAAGCAACAAAACTCTTGTTTAATGTGGTTAAAGGTGCACTATCAGTCCAAAAGCATGCTTTGGAGCATTCAGGCTTACATGACTATGGGTCTGATTATGACTTCAGCAGAGGGGATTACTCTGTCCCAAATGGGACGGATATCCTGCCTGCCGTATTACGAGTTCCATAGCATATAATGGACTCGTAAATCGGCGGGCGGGATATCTGTCTCATTTGGGATGGAGTAATCCCCTCCGCCAAAGTCGTAATCAGGCCCTATGTCTTGAGGAATGCATTTTTGAAGCTAAGATTTAGTATATATCCAACTAAGGAAGGGACTCCAGAATGACTACTAGAA
Source organism: Pleurodeles waltl (assembly GCF_031143425.1). Taxonomy (NCBI): domain Eukaryota; kingdom Metazoa; phylum Chordata; class Amphibia; order Caudata; family Salamandridae; genus Pleurodeles; species Pleurodeles waltl. The sequence goes on along the minus strand of NC_090436.1, from coordinate 981,250,299 downwards.
TTGTCAACTGGCTGCTGTAGGCTCTGTGGCTATCCACAGGGAACACTATTAAATATAGTGTGTGTCTGCCCAAGCCTGTTATGTGCTCACCGTATTTTATTAAAAACTTTGGCCCATATTTATACTTTTTTATCGCCGCATTTGCGATGCTTTTTGATGCAAAAACGGGGCAAACTTACAAAATACATTTGTATTTTGTAAGTTTGAGCCGTTTTTGCGTCAAAAAGTGGCGCAAATGCGGCGCTAAAAAAGTATAAATATGGGCCTTTGTTTTTAAAAGCTGAGGTAAGAACATGTCGTCAAGTACTTATTTTATGTTTATTCTGCAAATCAGTTCAACTCGCCTGTTCGTTAAATTCCTGACTGAAGTGGAAACAAAATGTTCAATCTTTTTTTTTTTTTTTATCTTTAAGAAAATGTAATCAATATTTGATCTGAATACATGTAAGTGCTTAGTGAATGGAGTTATGCAAAAAATCTCAGTGTGGTTGCATATTATCTGCAACTGTTCTGAACATGCTCTATTGGATATGTATAATGTCCTAAGAGATTCAATTAAAGCCTAGCACTTTAGACATTTCTGTTATATGTTTTATGAATGCTTTATGCGTGTTCTACCGATAACCAGTAGTTGATCAGAAATCAAAACATGGCGAATTCATTTTAAGCACTTTAGTAAATGTTGTGCAGGTCTTGTGAATGATCTGTACATGCTTTTTCTCGAGTGGTAACCTAGGTTGGTGAACAGTGAGCTATAGTGATCATGTATTTTGATAAACTATTATACAGGGGGATATGTGTAAGTCATTAAGAAACGTAATTAATGGTCAACACCTTCGCAGTTTCTTTTACTTGTTTTATAAACGTCATATACATGTCCTACGGTTAAAAGCTGAACAGAAGTTAAAGGATGGAAAATTAATGTCAAGCACTTTAGTACGTTTTGCACAGGTCTTGTGAAAAGCTGTACATGTCTATTGTTAAATAATGATTGACTAGAAGGTAAAGACACAGAATTAATGTTAAGCACTTGTAGGAAAGTAGCCTCTTTCTAGCCTTGTTACCCCCACTTTTGGCCTGTTTGTGAGTATATGTCAGGGTGTTTTCACAGTCTCACTGGGATCCTGCTAGCCAGGGCCCAGTGCTCATAGTGAAAACCCTATGTTGTAAGTGTGTTTGTTATGTGTCACTGGGACCCTGCTAGCCAGGACCCCAGGGCTCATAAGTCTGTGGCCTATATGTGTTCCCTGTGTGGTGCCTAACTGTCTCACTGAGGCTCTGCTAACCAGAACCTCAGTGGTTATGCTCTCTCTGCTTTCCAAATTTGTCACTAACAGGCTAGTGACTAAATTTACCAATTCACATTGGCATACTGGTACACCCATATAATTCCCTTGTATATGGTACTGAGGTACCCAGGGTATTGGGGTTCCAGGAGATCCCTATGGGCTGCAGCATTTCTTTTGCCACCCATAGGGAGCTCTGACAATTCTTACTCAGGCCTGCCACTGCAGCCTGCGTGAAATAACGTCCACGTTATTTCACAGCCATTTACCACTGCACATAAGTAACTTATAAGTCACCTATATGTCTAACCTTCACCTGGTGAAGGTTGGGTGCAAAGTTACTTAGTGTGTGGGCACCCTGGCACTAGCCAATGTGCCCCCACATCGTTCAGGACAAATTCCCCGGACTTTGTGAGTGCGGGGACACCATTACACGCGTGCACTATACATAGGCCACTACCTATGTATAGCGTCGCAATGGTAACTCCGAACATGGCCATGTAACATATCTAAGATCATGGAATTGTCACCCCAATACCATTCTGGTATTGGTGGTACAATTCCATGATCCCCCGGGTCTCTAGCACAGAACCCGGGTACTGCCAAACTGCCTTTCCGGGGTCTCCACTGCAGCTGCTGCCAACCCCTCAGACAGTTTTCTGCCATCCTGGGGTCCAGGCAACCCTGGCCCAGGAAGGCAGAACAAAGGATTTCCTCTGAGAGAGGGTGTTACACCCTCTCCCTTTGGAAATAGGTGTGAAGGGCTGGGGAGGAGTAGCCTCCCCCAGCCTCTGGAAATGCTTTGATGGGCACAGATGGTGCCCATCTCTGCATAAGCCAGTCTACACCGGTTCAGGGATCCCCCAGCCCTGCTCTGGCGTGAAACTGAACAAAGGAAAGGGGAGTGACCACTCCCCTGACCAGTACCTCCCAGGGGAGGTGCCCAGAGCTCCTCCAGTGTGTCCCAGACCTCTGCCATCTTGGAAACAGAGGTGTTGGGGGCACACTGGACTGCTCTGAGTGGCCAGTGCCACCAGGTGACGTCAGAGGCTCCTTTTGATAGGCTCTTACCTCTCTTGGTAGCCAATCCTCCTAACTTGGTAGCCAAACCTCCTTTTCTGGCTATTTAGGGTCTCTGCTTTGGGGAATTCTTCAGATAACGAATGCAAGAGCTCACCAGAGTTCCTTTGCATCTCCCTCTTCACCTTCTACCAAAGGATCGACCGCTGACTGCTCCAGGACGCCTGCAAAACTGCAACAAAGTAGCAAGACGACTACCAGCAACATTGTAGCACCTAATCCTGCCGGCTTTCTCGACTGTTTCCAGGTGGTGCATGCTCTGGGGGTAGCCTGCCTTCACCCTGCACCAGAAGCTCCAAAGAAATCTCCCGTGGGTCGACGGAATCTTCCCCCTGCTAACGCAGGCACCAAAAGACTGCAACACTGGTCCTCTGGGCCCCCTCTCATCCTGACGAGCATGGTCCCTAGAACACAGCAACTCTGTCCAAGTGATTCCCACAGTCCAGTGACTCTTCAGTCCAAGTTTGGGGAAGGTAAGTCCTTGCCTCCACACGCTAGACTGCAAAGCTGTGTACCACGTGATTTGCAGCTGCTCCGGCTCCTGTGCACTCTTCCAGGATTTCCTTCATGCACAGCCAAGCCTGGGTCCCCAGCACTCCGTCCTGCAGTGCACAACCTTCTGAGTTGTCCTCCGGTGTCGTAGGACTCCCTTTTGTGACTTCGCATGGACTCTGGTTCACTTTTCTTCTAAGTGCCTGTTGGGGTACTTCTGCGGGCGCTGCCTGCTTCTGTGAGGGCTCTCTGTATTGCTGAGCACCCCCTCTGTCTCCTCCTCCAAGTGGTGACATCCTAGTCCCTCCTGAGCCACAGCAGCACCCAAAAACCTCTACAACGACCCTTGCAGCTAGCAAGGCTTGTTAGCTGTCTTTCTGCGTGGGAATACCTCTGCAAGCTTAATCGCGACGTGAGACATCCGTCTTCCAAAGGAGAAGTTCCTAGTCCTCTTCTTTCTTGCAGATCTCCAAGCTTCTTCCAACCCGTGGCAGCTTCCTTGCACCTTCAGCTGGCATTTCCTGGGCTCCTGCCCCCTCACGACACTGTCGCGGCTATTGGACTTGGTCCCCTTGTCTTACAGGTACTCAGGTCTGGAAATCCGTTGTCAGTGCACTGCTGGTGTGTGTTCTTCCTGCAGAATCCCCCTATCACGTCTTCTGTGCTCTCTGGGGGTAGTAGGTGCACTTTACTCCTACTTTTCAGGGTCTTGGGGTGAGGTATTTTTCTAACCCTCACTGTTTTCTTACAGTCCCAGCGACCCTTTAGAATCTCACATAGGTCTGGGGTCCATTCGTTGTTCGCATTCCACTTTTGGAGTATATGGTTTGTGTTGCCCCTATACCTATGTGCTCCTATTGCAACCTATTGTAATTCTACACTGTTTGCATTACTTTTCTTGCTATTTCTTAACTAATTTTGGTTTGTGTATATATAACTTGTGTACATAACTTATCTTCTTACTGAGGATACTCACTGAGATACTTTTGGCATATTGTCATAAAAATAAAGTACCTTTATTTTTAGTAACTCTGTGTATTGTGTTTTCTTATGATATTGTGCATATGATACAAGTGGTATAGTAGGAGCTTTGCATGTCTCCTAGTTCAGCCTAAGCTGCTTTGCCATAGCTACCTTCTATCAGCCTAAGCTGCTAGAAACACCTCTTCTACACTAATAAGGGATAACTGGACCTGGCACAAGGTGTAATCACCTCTGGTACCCCCTACAAGCCAGGCCAGCCTCCTACAGCACCTTAGCAACTTTTGCACTGGCTTTGTGCATGATTTGCACATGGCTCATTTTGAGTGTTAGCTTAGTTTTGTGAGAAGTAAGCTGCGCATGTCTAGTGTCAAATGACAACTTCCCAGAACTTAAAGGTTGGAGAATTATGGTCAAGCACTTAAGCAATTTTTGCACAATTTTGTGAATTATTTGCACATGCCTCGTCTTAAGTGATAAACTAGAGCTGTGGAAAGTGAGCTTTAGTTATACTTGTATATAACAGGCTATTTTTAAAATGTTCAGGGTTTTTGTTTTATTTCTTTGTTATGGAGCTATAGATGTTTTTTGTTTTTTTTGGACTATATGTAACTCGAGGTGCATGTTGTATCACAAATACACAGTAGTCGAGATCCTGTTATTATGTTGTTTAAAATGATTATAATGATTTTATTTAATCAAACAACAAACTTATACAATATACATGATATATATTATGTACACGGAATGCAATAGTTTTACTTTATATTGAATACTTAATTGAATATTTTTATTTACATATTGTACATTCTTTTATTATGTTTGTAATGCAGCAATTAGATAAAACTACTTCACATGTAATTGCCAGATGTTCAAATAATGTATCTGTTACATTTATAATCTGTGGATCCATGAAAAACCAGTCCATGAGTAAGTTACTTGTAATGTCCATTGATTATCCCCTTCCTGCAATTATTCATTATTTGAATTTTTGGAGCCATAAAATGGGAACAGGACCCCACAATGCATGCAGTGGATAAGAAGGATGACAAAACGTACAATAATAAATAACAAACAGCACAGAGTCAGTTACAAAATAAACACATGCACAGTCACCAAAATGAATTTGCATGCAGTGTACTTCATAAAAAACTGTGCCACACTGTACGTGCATATGAAGAATGACAAAACACACAAGAATAAATAACAAACTGTATGAAACAACACAGTTAATTACAAAATAAATATATGCACAAAGGCAGTAGCACAAACTGTAAAGGCATGCCAAAATTCCAATCATATGTACAAAGGCTGTGGCACAAACTATATTTACTCAAGTCATATGCACAAAGGCCTTGGCATGAACTATATTTAAAATGTAAAAGCAACAAACCTGTAATATGCGCATGCTAAAGAATATTAAAGGCAGGCAGATACTGGATTATTATTCTTCGTTTTGAAAATTGCAATCTCTGACTGTGATGCCATATCCTCATAACCAAGGTCCATATAAACAAAAATAATAGGCCGAAAAAGCACAGCTACAAAAAAGAAATACATGTAGTCACAAAAAAACCTTATTTACAAAGAAAAAAGTAGCTCACACAATGAGAGAAGCAGACGAAGATGACAAAAGGAAGAAGTACTTGGTCCAAGCTCCAGAGAAAAGACAAACACATGAAGGCAGATGAAAAACCAGAAACTTACAGGAAATGGCACACAATGAGCAATAAAAAGCAAGGAAATTAGAGTGACAAGAAAGCCAACAGATGTTAAGTAATGCTCAGTTTGTAATATATTTTTAATTACAAGAGATTTTTCAAGCAAAGTGCAAATGAAACCTAAAACAGTTTGCGGGACTGGCCTTTATACAGTCCTATGCAGCAGGCATGTAAATGTCTATTTATATTCAAGCATTGGTGTCAATGAGAATACAGAACTAGAGGGAAATATACATTAGAAACTGAAGGTTACTCAAGTTGAAAGCATCAGGGGTGAAGCTATTATTAGGGCAGCAGGTGCTGTGGCACTGGGTCTCAGAGCCCTGGGGGGCCCATTGAACCCTGATAATTGCTATATTTACAATCCGATCAGCAGTCAAAGGGTCAATATCCTAGCTTGCACTACGGTTCATGGCACACTTGCTACGTTACTGTAAAATAAGTGATTGCAACATTGGTGCCAAGAGAGTCCTTATGAGATAAATCCCTGTTTGATTTGCAAGGTATGAAGAGGTGTACTCTGTTCCCAAGAAAGTATTCATGATGTCAATCCAGCTGCACTTTACAAGGAGCATAGAGAATTTCTCTGATCCTGCTTTAGGAAGACTCAGATGTTGCTGAAAAGGTGGTAAACTGGGAAGTAATAGAAATAAATCACTCACCAGTGTTCTAGTTGCAATATTGGCTAGCAGAATTACACTGTGTTACCTGACAAAACGTGAGATTTGTGGGTTGTTAATTAAGTGATGTTCCTCTGTCTAGGATGAGCCAAGGGTGGTGCAGGATTATAGTTGTTTAATTAATGTAGGTATATTGTTTTCAATATACATTACTCTATAACAAAACTAGATAAATAGTATGCATTGTTATGACGTCTGCTTGATTGTGTTGAAGGCCTATTCATGTAAAAAAGGTAAAAGAGAGACAATGACAGCACGTCACTCCGAGGCTTCGTGACAGAGGGGTTGTAGACATTGTGGTAGGAGCAGGATTTCTTGACCATTCCTTCTAGGCTGGTACAGGCTGCTGAATCTGTGTTAGACACCCTGAGATTCCATCACTGAAAACAAATCAAATCAAGTCATTAACATTTATAAAGCGCGCTACTCACCCGTGCGGGTCTCAAGGCGCTAGGGGAAAAAGGGGGGGGGTTATCGCTGTTCAAACAGCCAGGTCTTTAGGAGTCTCCGGAAAGCGGAGTGGTCCTGAGGCTGGTGGGGAGGTAGTTCCATGTCTTGGCGGCCAGGAAGGAGAAAGATCTCCCACCCGCCGTGGAGCGGCGGATGCGAGGGACAGCAGCGAGTGCGAGGCCAGAGGAGCGGAGGAGGCGGGTGGGGACGTAGAAGCTGAGGCGTCTGTTGAGGTATTCCGGTCCCTTGTCGTAGAGGGCTTTGTGTGCGTGGGTGAGAAGTCGGAAGGTGATCCTTTTTCTGACAGGGAGCCAATGCAGGTGTCTCAGGTGTGCGGAAATGTGGCTGCTGCGGGGTATGTCGAGGTTGAGGCGGGCCGAGGCGTTTTGAATGCGTTGCAGGCGATTTTGGAGTTTGGCTGTGGTCCCGGCGTAGAGGGTGTTGCCGTAGTCCAGGCGGCTCGTGACGAGGGCGTGGGTCACGGTTTTTCTGGTGTCGGCGGGGACCCAGCGGAAGATCTTGCGGAGCATGTGGAGGGTGAGGAAGCAGGCGGAGGACACGGCGTTGACTTGCTTGGTCATGGTGAGAAGAGGGTCCAAGATGAAGCCAAGGTTGCGGGCGTGGTCTGTGGGGGTCGGTGCGGTGCCGAGGGCCGTGGGCCACCAGGAGTCGTCCCAGGCGGACGGGGTGTTGCCGAGGATGAGGACTTCCGTTTTTTCAGAGTTCAGCTTTAGGCGGCTGAGCCTCATCCAATCTGCAACGTCCTTCATACCCTCTTGTAGGTTGGTCTTGGCGCTGGCGGGGTCCTTGGTGAGGGAGAGTATAAGTTGGGTGTCGTCGGCGTAGGAGGTGATGATGATGTTGTGCTTGCGTACGATGTTGGCGAGGGGGCTCATGTAGACATTGAAGAGTGTCGGGCTGAGTGATGAGTCTTGGGGTACGCCGCAGATGATCTCGGTGGGTTCTGAGCGAAACGGAGGGAGGTAAACTCTTTGGGAACGGTTTGAGAGGAAGGAGGCGATCCAGTCCAGGGCCTGGCCTTGGATCCCAGTGGAGCGGAGGCGGGTGATTAGGGTGTGGTGACAGACGGTGTCAAAGGCAGCCGAGCGGTCGAGCAGAATGAGGGCGACTGTTTCACCGTTGTCCATCAGGGTTCTGATGTCGTCAGTGACTGAGATGAGGGCGGTTTCAGTGCTGTGGTTGGTTCGGAATCCGGTTTGTGAGTGGTCGAGCAGGTTGTTGTCTTCCAGGAAGGTGGTCAGCTGTTTGTTGACGGTCTTCTCTATTACTTTGGCTGGGAAAGGCAGAAGAGAGATGGGGCGGAAGTTTTTTAGGTCGCTCGGGTCAGCCGTAGGTTTCTTTAGTAGGGCGTTGACTTCGGCGTGTTTCCAGCATTCGGGGAAGGTAGCAGAAGAAAAAGAAGAGTTGATGACGGTCTGGAGGTGCGGGGCGATGATGTCGTCGGCTTTGTTAAAGATGAAGTGCGGGCAGGGGTCCGAAGGGGCGCCGGAGTGGATAGAGTTCATGATGGATTTGGTTTCTTCCGTGTTGATGTGGGACCAGTTGTTGAGGGTGATGGCCGTGGATGCCGGTTCGGTGGTGTATGGTTGGGTCTGGTGTCCAAAGCTGTCGTGGAGGTCGCTAATCTTGCGATGGAAGAAAGTGGCGAGGGATTCGCACAGATCCTGTGAGGGCGTGACGGCGTTGGCGCTGGGGTTGGAGAACTCCTTGACGATGCTGAAGAGTTCTCTGCTGTTGTGTCTGTTTTTGTCCAGTCTGTCGGTGAAAAAGAAAAACAGTGTTCCACGCTTGGGAAAAGTGCAACGAAAGATTATGAGGACTTTTTTGTATAGGTAATTGAGTGTTTTCCCTGAATTTTAATTTTGGTTGAACTCTCTGTGTAGCGTATTTCACTGTTGAATAATTTAATTTGAATCACAGAATAATTTCATTTGTAAAAATGGTGCAAGTGATTTGAGGGTCTTTGCAACTCACTATAGAAGAAACTAAACACCGTGGCCCAGATTTATGGTGAACTAGCACCATTCCAACGCCACATAAGCGTAATTTTTCTGACACTAATGTGGCGTTGAAAGGGCAAAAACGCCATGCCATATTTACAAAGTGACGCAATGCTTGCATTGCACCACCTTGTAACCCCTTGCGCCACATTATGCCTGTGTCAGGCATAATGTATGCAAGGGGTGTTGTTCCAGTGCTGGAGGGTGGGGTGGAAAAATGGTGCAAAGGAGTCCATGAGATTCCTTTGCGCCATTTTTTTTTTATCTGCATTTTGAACGCCTGCTAAGTGCAGGCGGTAAAAAAAGCTCCCATTGTGTTCAATGGGCCTCTGGGTACTTTGCAGGATTAGCGTCAACATTTTTGACACTAGTCCTGCAAAGCGCCGGACTAGCCTAAAAAATTATGACACTAGACTACCGCTATGGTGGCACACACATGGTGGCGTTAGGGGGTGATAAGGTGCGCAAGAAAAGTAGCGCTGCACAAGGTGCAGCACCACTTTTCATAAACTGTACCTTGGTTCGCTGAATCAAAACGTTCCCCTATTTAGCCAGATCTCTTCTGTTGTGACTATTGGCACCTGCGATTCACATACATGCCAATAGACCTGATTCAGCGGGAGACTCCGATCTTTTAAGCCAAACAAGGCTTTATTTTAGACATCTCCTGCCAGAAATTGTCTCTGCTTCCATTGAAGTCAATGAAGAAAATCCATTCTCCAGGTTATTTTTTTTAAATCTCTCACTTTCCTCTTTTAAAATGTTGACAAATATGCATTCATTTTACAGGACGGGGTGGATAGGTGAAGAAAAAGAAAATAAAGATTGATTCAAAACAACCTAATCAAGTGCTACAAGCACTGACCCCTTTCTGCATAACGAGGGTCCTCAGGCAGCAGTAGGCCCTAAAGAGAAGAATGAGAGACATGACGCGGATAAGCAGACCAAAACTGCAATAGCAGAAGGAAGAGGTACATGAAAAGTAGTACATTTGGAATTGTAAAAATGGATGTCGTTTTTTTATTTTTTAAATGAACACTGACCAGGTGACCGAGGATGAACAGTAGTTGACAGAATCACAAATCAGGGAAAACAGCAGAATAGAGTGCACTGAGACGGAGCTGAACCAGTAGGGTACATGGTGCAATAGCTATGGTATGTTAAGCGGAATAATAACTAAGCTGGACCAAAAAGGATGAAGCAAATGTGTTTCTGCACAAAGCCACTAGGTCAATTTAGTGGAACAACAGAAATGGAGTATAATAGGGAATTAAATAATGCAGTTTTATGAGCTGACTCGATACCACCAAGCAGCAAAACATAAGTTGATCAAACTATTAATGCGGCCTCGGGACAATCAAATGGCATGACCAATCTACAATAGGTTGGCAAAATGTCATGTAGGCATCCTGCTTAATTGGAGACCCTCTTTGATGCTGCTATTGAGAACACTGACTACATTGACTCGGAGGCAGGCAGCAATTCCTGCACCTGAAGCATCTGGCAGAAGCAGAACTTAGATCCCTTCATCAGGCTCTTCAGTCTCTTCACTGTCCACAAAGCCATGTCCACTGGGAGGATACATCTAGGTATGGTAGATCACCCACTCTCCAGCCTCAGCAAACAATCAACCATAAGACCGCGACGGTTCATCGTATGCCCCATCAAAGCTACTCCTCACAAATCTTATGGGACACTAAGACGGAACACGCTTTTGAATGGATGCATCACAAGGGACCTTGGACTGACCAATGCTTACATCTTAGCACTACAGGCTGTATACAAAGCTTCAAACTCATACTTTTTTTTTTTTTAGCAAAATACAAAGGAAATATTTTGATTTACTGCCTGAACACACAAATTGGCATTTAAATTTCGCAATTGTAGAAAACAACCATTTGGTTTTAATGGAAGCTTTGGATGCCATTGAATAATTCCAATCACTTGTAATACCACAATCAGTTCTACAAAATAAAGCTCAAAATTTATTGCATTAGTATATTACAGCCCATTTCTATAAAAAATATATTAGCAACATTTTAATTCTACATATTCACATTAAAACAAATTACTTTATTTTACAATGTTAAAAATATTAAACTATTGATCTTCTTCGTGGTTTACATTAACAGAATCCTCTGTTGTGACAGATAGCCAGCAGCAGCTTTTCCTTGAGAACTTCCTTCTTAGAGTACAGTGGAAGTATTAGGGTCTGGTAGCAGGTCTGCGCATATGGAAGATGATCTTCAGTGTATGTAGAATTGGACACAATTCTAATCTTCAAACTGTCCATTCCAGAAACAGGGATGCTGTCACTTCCCACGAGAAACACTGAATTGTGGAGGGAATGGAAAACATAAATGTCAGGAAGCAAGAATATCTCTGATACAGAATTGGTAAGCCTAACAAAAGACAACAAAGCTAGGAAAAGGAAAATGATCACAAAATGCAAAGCGCCACAGTACCCTTCACAAAATACCACCCACCCTCAATCTACTGTCAAAACATGGCAACTGTAAAGGATGGCTCAAAGAAGAGCTTTATTCAGCGCCAGGATACCTTCCTGGGTGATAGTGCGCTCTGCAAATCTGCATAACATAACATACATAAGTACTTGCATTTCTACATTGCAGAGAAATAAACAGTCTTATGCACAAGTTCCAAACCGTGGAGAATATACCATGTAATCCCTTTAAATGCACAGGTAGATTGTAATAAGGGCCGGAAATTTGGGCTAAAAGGCTGCTTTCTTTTCAAGGATTCCTAATAGATGACAGGTTAGCATATTGATACCACCCAAGTAGCAGTTGCCATCTACAAAGTCACATTCTGTTGGGTACACGTTCATCTTTCGAGCTTTATTTTACAGCAGACTCTCGAATTCGGCTGGAATTTATCATTCTGCACGTTTCTGACCCATACCCAAGAGGGCACTGAAAATGTTTCAAACACCCGTACTCCGTAATCTCTGGAGTGCACAAAGGTTTACAAGCTTAAACCTCTGTGGTTAGGTTTTTTTTACATAAAAACTCAATAGCATTAAATAGTATCACTGCAGTTTGTACTGTGCACTTTCCATTAATTTTTGCAAAATGTGAAGGCAATGGAAAGAATGCCTGGATTAACCAGAGCCACTGTCTGAGATTAGTTCAAGTATTCCTTCCATCCCTTTGTTGTTTGTTGTAGGAGATGCTTTAAGTGAGACGCGTATTCCCAGACCGAGGTCCAATGCTCTCTGTGGCAAGGCTCAAATTGAGCCTCACTGACGACAGCTAAGCAGGGTCGAACTGGTCTGTGTTCCCAACTGGAGGGAACCTCGCCTGACAGTTGAGGCTGGGTGGTTCCCTTCCCATTGGAGCAGGATAAAGAACGATTTGCGCATGGCAGCTCTCTACCTGAAGTTGCATAGTGCGAGACCGATGATAGATTTCATTGTGACCACCAGCCATTATCAGTGGCTGAGATTACTTCAAGTACTATCCCATGAATTAGTTGTTTGTGGCTAAGCATTCACAATATGGTTTCCGTTTCTCAAGAAGGTTCAGGCAGTGCTTTCTTCCTAAATATGATAATGGCCTAGCTGACTGCATGCATGCTAAAAATCTGATAGGGAGTCTAGATGTAGAAGCCTGCTGTCTCCTTACCAGGTACCAGAGCGCATTTAAAAAAAAACACTATTTTGCACTTTCTCCCTCTTTTTACAACATGTTGCAAAGACAAGGTTCAACATTCTCATGCCATCCGATTCTACATAATCACATATATAAATTACAGACATATGCACCTTTAACTACATGAATTATACAACCATAGTGACATTTGTAATGTGATGAATTTTGTTAAACTTGGAGAATAGACTTCTGCTGGTATTCAGTTTTGTATACTAGCTCATGAATTTTAGCTTTGATATAAACCCCTTCCTTACACATCACCCCTAGTATGAATTCAACGTGACTTAGTCGGGGAGGTATCAGGGGCAGGATCACCATGTGAATTAACAGTAGTCATAAATTAAACTTTGCAGAATGGGGAATGACTAGATATTTTTGCACAAGTTTTCTAAAGTTTCAAGCAGATATGTACCACCTGCTCCCGGGTAGTGGTAAATATCCACGGGCAGGGCCTGTGGTGTTGGGGTTGCTAGGTGGGGTCTGGAGAAGGAATCTGGAGGGTGTGGAAGATATGCTTTCTTTAGGTGGAACACAGTCTACTCCCTCATAGTGCTGGGGGGAAAATCTGCCTCTAATTAAGGTGGATCTTCTGACGCTGTGACCCCAGCGGCTCTGTGGTGGGCGGGCCTCAGGTAAAAGTTTCCAGTGGTAGACCCAGCTGAGGGCTGTCATTGAGAACCAAGTGGTAACTACATTCCTAAATCAGTTGGGAGATCTGTGAGTTTGCTGGAATGAGACATCCAATGATTAAATTACAACCGCTGCCTTTTTCTCAAAAGAGAGATGAGATTGATTGACTTTGCCTATACAGCAGAGAAAGGTGAGTTAGCAATGCTAGTTTTTCAAAGCTCATTTGCTTAGCACCTCAAAGACTGATAAGCAATATGAAAACGGAAAGCAACAATATATATTAAATCATCTTTTTGAGCTACTTAGTTTTTACTCCCGCTGGCTCCAGTTAAGTAGTACTTTCTGAGAGACTTGTGATAGGTCATGTCTACGCTTAGGTACTGGTACCAATAGTCTATTCTTATTTGTGTAAAAACAGTTAAGTGATCACAAAATCAGTCTCCAGAGCTGATCAAGTGGGATATTTTCCTCAACCTGCAACATCACTAAAGCTTTGGATCCATTCTGTCCCCAGATATCACCAAAGAAACATCCATTTGGTAGGTGCCAAACTTCAACATGCGTTTCCATATCCTCTGATTGTGAGTGTTTGAAAACTCCACCATGTTGTGATGTGTAGCAGTGCAGCTGCTTGAACACCTCATAATAGCAGCCTAAAGATAGGTGCATTAGATTATTCCTAACACTGTTACCGTTATGACAACTCAAATTGCGGACTTTAGTTTTTTGAGAAAAAGTAATCCCTTCCGCAGTTGGCTCAGCATTACTGCTACCCCTGAGGTGAATATCCTGAGGTGGATTCTGGAAGCAATCCAGTCTGCAAGTTTTGCGGAGGCTAAAACAAAGGATTTGCAAGACAGCCTCTAAAGCCCTGATTTTTACATTGACAGGTATTTACATAATCTAAATGTAAAAAACATCTCCGCTTGTCAGAGATTAAATCGACTGACAGCACACTGGGGTGCCAAGCCATAGTTATTGCCCTTTATCAGATATTCTTATCAATAGCATTTGCAACAAGACGTTTCCGCACATTCAAAAGAACTTAGTGGGTGCAACAATTTAAGGATGTCAAGATTTATTCAAAGGTCATTCCTTACCTACACCCACTTGAAAGAATTTCACTCACAGATATCATTATGAACCCTCAGAGATATCCCTAATGATCAAAGAGACTATTACACCACTTTGTATCCAATAGTATAAGCATGGAATTCCAAAATTGGATAATAAGGCAGTTATGATAATACAGAGGTATGAGTCAGGGTTGCAAGTCAGCTCTGTGGGAATTCAGGAGGTGGTATGTTGGGATTTCAGGACTTGTTCTGTCCTGGATAAAATCATTCCTTACAGACAGTAAACAAATGGTTCGATTAGTTCACTTCTCATCCACAGAACGTTAGTGACATCAGCGGTCCCTCAGGGCTCTTCTCTGAGCCTGGTTCTTTTTAATATATGTATATGACCCCGTTGCTCTCGATTATCACTTCTTTTAGTACTGAAACCATGTCCCACGCAGATGATACTCAGTTGATCTTATCATTGGATAAGGCTTCCATCGGTTCTGAGGTTAACTTTAAAAACTGCCTTTCTGCAGTTATCCGGTGGATGCAATCCAATCATTAAAGTGCAACACTGATAAAACTGACATCATGCTGGCAAGCACATCCAACTCTTTTGTCCCCAGCAGATGGTGGCAGGATTTTGCTACTCCACCTCTCACCATGGTTGACACTGTGAGGAATTTATTCATAAAATTTGACGCCGGCTAGTCCTTCTGCCCACAAGCACTCGCGGTAGCAGGGATGTGTTTCACTTTAAAATCATTAAAAAGTTCTTCGACTACCTCCCAGAGGCAGCCAGGACAAATTCTGCATATGCACTGATCACATACAAATTGGATTATTGTAATAGCCTATATGCCAGCTTGTCCAAACAGGCTATTTACAAACTTCAAATGGTACAGCACGCAGCTGCTAGATTAGTATTAAGACTTCCCAGATATGCATCCACCTCAATTGTATTGACGACCCTACACTGGCTGCCTGTACATAAAAGGGTGCTATTTAAACTCATTTTACTAACTTGTAGAGCGTACTGGTCCACCGGGCCGAGCTATCTATCGGCCAGATGTACCTATTACACAACTACTAGGCCCCTGAGAGCTTCTTAAGCCTGCCTCCTTCAGGCTTAAGACACTAGGTGGCAGATCTATTTTAGTCCTTGGCCCTAGGGCCTGGAACAAACTTCCTATAGCCCTAAGATTTATTGATAGGGTGGCAATTTTCAAAAATAAACTGAAGACTTGGCTTTTTACTGCTCCTGATTCACTCTGCTATTCTTTGATCCTCTGACCCGATGATTTATGATTTTAGTCCAGCATCATGATGGAGTGGTTTCTCATCATAGTGCCAGAATGCTCCTTGGGGAGTGGCAGTTGCGTTATATAAGAACCCAATTCAATTCAATTCAATTCAATTCAATTCAATTCAATGTTGGTGTCCTTCCCCGAAAACACGCAGAGATGCTGACAAGGCACCATATTTAACAAGTCCCTGTTGACAGTTCTGCATATTCTGTTAAAATAAAACTGATCTAAGGTGGCAATTCTAGTTCCAGTTATAACTAGAAGGAGGCCCAGTCAATATAGTCAAGAGCTCCACTTCCAAAGGGAAAGCCTTTCAGTGATATCAGCACTGTTAAAGAATAAAGAATTATAAGAGGACAGTGGGTCAGACTTACAAGGCATCGCAATCCATTAACTGAGACTTACTAAGCCAGGCAAAGCCACTTTGTGTGGCTCTATGTAGTTTAGTAAATCCAAATTAATGCAAGAAAGTACATTTTGCTGTCTTATGTTACCTTGCAGCAGAGAGGCGTTCCATGGGTGGAGTGTGGGTGTTTCCATGCATGCGCCTGTGGTTTTTGTCACAATCCCAGATTTACAAAGGTCTGTAAGCCAGAGACTGCGCCAAAACCTCAGCATAACAAGGAGGAATATCTTTATTTGTTCTTGTTGCTTCTTTTTTGTATGTATGCTGCATTCAGCAGCACACATACAAAGAAGAAAATGCTTTTCAGAATTGTTTTTGGGGAAGGAGTTCCTTTCAGCACAAAAACAATCTTGTGTGTAACTGGTGCTTGCGTTGGTGCTAGGCAGCTATAAGCACACCAGATCTAGGAGACAAAAGAAATGTGTTATATCTTAGTAGATATGGTGCATTCCTGCTCTCTCCTTTTCATGTAATGCAGCACATCAAGTTGGCTTGTTGTGATGCGTGAAATATTGGTAAATCTGCCTCTCAGTGTGTTCACTTGTTTTCAGTTAGTGAGTCAAGCAGAACGGTAGTCTGCTTGCAATCTATTTTTAATTCCTGTAATGTATTACTTTATTCATCAGTGATGTCCTACTGTGGCTACATGCATCAGCGATGTCCAAGTCCTGTCTAGTGTGCATGCCGACTTTATCAGCATTAACGTCATGATTAACTTGTGCATGTCTCTTGTCTTAAGGGAAATAAAATAAGTTACTCACCTGTAACTGTAGTTCTCTAGTATTGGTATCTGTTATAGATTCACATGCTTGAATCATTCCCCATCGTCGAAGTGGGAGTCCCACGGTACCATAAAAAGTAATAATAAAAAAAAACTACATAGAGGTTAATGTTAAAGATACTCACTTTACTAGCTTATTTACATTGTAGGAAAGTACCCTCTTTTTGGCATGGTTACCCCCTCTTCTTGCCTGTTTGTCAGTGTGTTTGATTGTGTTCACTGGGATCCTGCCAACCAGGACCCAAGTGACTGTGCTCTCTCCTTTTAAAACTGTAGGGTGTGTGTGCTTGGACCACACATACCCTACATTTGACATACTGGTGCCCCCATATAAGTCCCTAGTATATGGTACCCAGGTACCCAGGGCATTGGCATACCAGGGGTTCCCCATGGGTTGCAGCATGTATTATGCCACCCATGGGGGGCCCATCCAAAGTGTATCTGCAGGCCTGCCAATTCAGCCTGCGTGAAAGGATGCATGCACCCTTTTCACCAAAGGTCACTGCACCAGGTCGCTGTAAGTCACCCGTATGGTAGGCCCTCCTACCCTAGAGGGCTGGGTGCAAGTACCTGTGTGTGAGGGCACCCCTGCATGAGCAGAGGTGCCCCCATGAACTCCAGCTCCATCTTCATGGACTTCGAGAATGCAGGGATGCCATTTTACACGTGTACTGGACTCAAGTCACTACCTGTGTCCAGCTACATAATGGTAACTCTGAACTTAGGCATGTTTGGTATGAAAAATGTCAGAATCATACCCCCATACCATTGTCAGTATTGGAAGTATGATTCCATTCCCTCTGGGGGCTCCTTAGAGGACCCCCAGCATTGCTCCTGTCAGCCTTCTATGGTTTTCCAGGCATCCCAAGCTGCTGCCACCCCTCAGACAGGTTTCTGTCCTCCTGCAGCTTTATCAGCTCAAGCCCAGGAAGGCTGAACAAACGATTTCCTTTGAGTGAGGGGGGTAACACGCTCTCCCTCTGGAAATATGTGTTACATGGCTTAGGAGGGGTAGCCCCCCTAAGCCACTGGTATGCTTTGAAGGGCACATTTGGTCCCCTCCTTGCATAAAGCAGTCTGCACCAGTTCAGGGACCTCCAGTCCCTTCTCTCGCGTGAAACTGGACAATGGAAAGAGGAGTAAACACTTCCCTGTTCATCACCACCCCAGGGGTGGTGCCCAGAGCTCCTCCAGAGGGTCCCTTGATTCTGCCATCTTGAATCCACGGTGGGGAGAGGCCTCTGGGAGCATCTGACTGGGCAGATCAGGCAGGTGACGTCAGAGCCCCCTCCTGATAGGTGGTCACCTGGCTAGGTGACCAAACCCCTTTCAGGGCTATTTAGGGTCTCCATCTTGGGTGGTTCCTCAGATTCGGCTTGAAAGATTCCAGCAGGACTCCTCTGAAACCTCTACTTTGACTTCTAGCCACTGGAATTGCAACTGGACCCCCCAGGAACCGACAATCTGCATCCAGGAGGAAGGGTGGCAAGTCTTCAGTCTGCACGAGAAGGAAGAAGGAATCTCCCTTGGAGTGAAGGAGTCACTCCCCTGCATCTGCAGGCATCAAAAGCAAAGATGACCGGCTGCATGGATCTCGTCTCATCCTGAGCTGCTTGGATCCTGCATCACAGGTGGTGGTCTGGACTAGTCCTCTTGGTCCTCTCTGCCAGCTGTCCAACTTTCGTGGAGGTAAGCCCTTGCCTTCCCACGCAGTACAGTACCTCTGTGCACTTTATCTCTTGCAGCTACCAAGGCTTGTTGGCATCTCCTCCAAGGGATCTTCAGGCTTTGTGTAGCCCCAGCCCCCAACACTCTTCCCTGCGATGCAAAGCCCTCTGCTTCTCCTGCTCCGTGGGACCCTTCTTCAGTAGTGCTGCGTGGGCTCCTCTGCGACTCCTGGTTCCTCTTCCAGTGGGTCTCCTGTGGGGGCTGTCTTTTCTTCTGTGGACTCTCGGCCTTGCTGAGGGTCCCCCCAGGGCTCCACCCATGGATTGAGTCCTCCTGGACTTTGCTGGTCCCTGGCGGCTCCACTTCTGCTTCATCATTACTTTTGCCTTTGCCAAGGTTTGTTGGAGGCTTTATCACGCCACTGACCAATTGCATTCTTCCATCCGGGGTGGGACATCGACTGCATCCTCCAGGAACTCTTCTCCGGCTCCAGGGCTGCATAGCTGATTTCAGGTGCTGGGGGCTGCGGGTGCAGGGTCTTTTCCAGCCGTCGGGTTTTTAGAGTCAGGCAGTCGCGGTCAGGGGGAGCCTCGGGATTCCCTCTGCAGGCGTCGCTGTGGGGGCTCAGGGGGGGACAACTTTGGTTATGCACAGTCTCGGAGTTGCCGGAGGGTCCTCCCTGAGGTGTTGGTTCTCCACCAGTCGAGTCGGGGTCGCCGGGTGCAGTGTTGCAAGTCTCACGCTTCTTGCGGGGGATTTGCAGGGGTCTTTAAATCTGCTCCTCTGAAACAAAGTTGCAGTCTTTTTGGAACAGGGCCGCTGTCCTCGGGAGTTTCTGGTTCCTCTTGAAGCAGGGCAGTCCTCTGAGGATTCAGAGGTCGCTGGTCCTGGGGAATGCGTCGCTGGAGCAGGTTTCTTTAGAAGGCAGGAGACAGGCCGGTAGGACTGGGGCCAAAGCAGTTGGTGTCTTCTTTCTTCTTCTGCAGGGGTTTTTCAGCTCAGCAGTCCTCTTCTTCTGTAAGTTGCAGGAATCTAAATTCTTAGGTTCAGGGGAGCCCTTAAATACTAAATTTAAGGGCGTGTTTAGGTCTGGGGGGTTAGTAGCCAATGGCTACTAGCCCTGAGGGTGGGTACGCCCTCTTTGTGCCTCCTCCCAAGGGGAAGGGGTCACATTCCTATCCCTATTGGGGGAATCCTCCATCTGCAAGATGGAGGATTTCTAAAAGTCAGAGTCACCTTAGCTCAGGACACCTTAGGGGCTGTCCTGACTGGCCAGTGACTCCTCCTTGTTTTTCTCATTATCTCTCCTGGACTTGCCGCCAAAAGTGGGGGCTGTGTCCAGGGGGCGGGCATCTCCACTAGTAGGAGTGCCCTGGGGCATTGTAACACGAAGCTTGAGCCTTTGAAGCTCACTGCTAGTTGTTACAGTTCCTGCAGGGGGGAGGTGTGAAGCACCTCCACCCAGAGCAGGCTTTGTTTCTGTCCTCAGAGAGCACAAAGGCTCTCACCGCATGGGGTCAGAAACTCGTCTCTCAGCAGCAGGCTGGCAGAGACCAGTCAGTCCTGCACTGAACAATTGGGTAAAATACAGGGGGTATCTCTAGGATGCCCTCTGTGTGCATTTTTTAATAAATTCAACACTGGCATCAGTGTGGGTTTATTATTCTGAGAAGTTTGATACTAAACTTCCCAGTATTCAGTGTAGCCATTAGGGAGCTGTGGAGTTCGTTTTTGACAGACTCCCAGCCCATATACTCTTATGGCTACCCTGCACTTACAATGTCTAAGGTTTTGCTTAGACACTGTAGGGGCATAGTGCTCATGCACATATGCCCTCACCTGTGGTATAGTGCACCCTGCCTTAGGGCTGTAAGGCCTACTAGAGGGGTGACTTACTTATGCCACAGGCAGTGGGAGGTTGGCATGGCACCCTGAGGGGAGTGCCATGTCGACTTAGTCATTTTCTCCCCACCAGCACGCACAAGCTGGCAAGCAGTGTGTCTGTGCTGAGTGAGGGGTCCCTAGGGTGGCATAAGACATGCTGCAGCCCTTAGAGACCTTCCCTGGCATCAGGGCCCTTGGTACCAGGGGTACCAGTTACAAGGGACTTACCTAGGTGCCAGGGTTGTGCCAATTGTGGAAACAATGGTACATTTTAGGTGAAAGAACACTGGTGCTGGGGCCTGGTTAGCAGGGTCCCAGCACACTTCTCAGTCAAGTCAGCATCAGTATCAGGCAAAAAGTGGGGGGTAACTGCAACAGGGAGCCATTTCTTTACACTGACCATCTTCGTCCTACAGTCAACCAACTCCTGCAACCACAGACGGGTGGGTAGTGGCTCCTGCCACCACCAGACACTCCTGCAACATTTGGACTTGGTCCCCTTCATCCACAGGCTTCCTTTTCAGGAATCCACCGCTGGATTCTTGCAGTCTTGACTGGGTGTTGCATTATCTTCTTTTTAGTCCTTTTGGGTGGTTTGGGGCAATTCCAGTAACTTACTCCTTTCTTCCTGGTCGCTGGGGGGCACTGTGGTACTTACCTTTGGGGTTTTCTAGATACCCCAGCTCCCCATTACACATTCCACTTACCTAGGTGGGGGTCCTGCATTCGTATTCCATTTTTTTTAGTATGTTGTTTGGTCTCTCTAGAGAGAGACCAGAGGTCTTCAAACTGGGGGGCGGGCCCCCCTAGGGTGGCCTCAAGTGACCCCGGGGGGGCGCCAGACATTGGCCAAAAGAAGCATTATACAGATACCATGCCTTTGTTTTAAGCAGAAGCTTGTTATTGCATTTAAAAAAAGGTAACAGTGCTTAACTGCAATGTTTAAATAGGTTTAGACATATTTAAACATTGCCATTTTTATAAAACAATTGTGAAAAATTCTGAGGGGGCCCAATGATTTTTATTTTTTAACTGGGGGGACGCGGCATAAAAAAGTTTGGAGACCAATGCTCTAGGGTCACTGTAGTCTATTGCTGTTTGCACTGTTTTCTATGGCTATTTATGCCTATTTCTGATTACTAGTGTACCTATCTAGTGTGTTACTTACCTCCTATTGGAGGGTTGCCTCTCCAGCACTTTTTGGTATTTGTGTCACTAAAATAAAGAACCTTTATTTTTGTAACACTGACTGTTTTCTTTCATGTGTGTAAGCGCTGTGTGACTACAGTGGTATTGCATGAGCTTTGCATGTCTTCTAGATAAGCCTTGGCTGCTCATCCACAGCTGCCTCTAGAAAGCCTGGCTTCTACACACTGCCTACAGTACACTAATAGGGGACACCTGGACTTGGTATAAGGTGTAAGTCCCTTAGGTACTCACCATACATCAGGCCAGCTTCCTACATACATCATAAAAAAAAGACCCTAAATCCAGCCAGTCAGGTGACAGCACCCTTTAGAACCCTCACCACAGAAGCTCCACGCTCTCAGATTTTCCTGCACAAGTGTGAGGTAGTAGAGAACAGAAATAAGGGGAGCCTCTGTGGGGAGGACAGTGAGTTGCACGTGAATCTGTAAAATACACCAATACTAAGGAACTACAATTACAGGTAGGTATCTTATTTTCTTCTCCAGTATTGGATCTTTCATCAAGTCATATGCTTGAATTAGAATAGTTAGCAGTAAGCATTTTCAAACATTAACATTACAATGTCACAGTGAATGGTGGGAAAGAATTAGGAATGGCTCCCCATTTCAAATAGATTGTCCCACAGCTGCATCGCTCTTGGATTCTAGGCACCCGGCATATAGCTGAAGAGACACATCAACGAAGAGAGCCGTGATGGTGGAAACAGCTACAGCAGAATGAGCCTTAATCTTGCATGATGAGGGCTTCTGTGCTTGTCTGTGACCGAATTGGATAGTCGCTGTGATGCATCTTGCTATGCTTTACTTTGACACCTGGAACCCTTTCCGTAGTGTACTATAAGCCACACACAACTGGTTCGCCTTGCTAAGTTGTTTAGTTCTGTGTGAGTAGGATTTAATACACCACTTTACGTCTAGCATATGTAATGATCTTTCCATTGTAGTCTGCGGATTGGGAAAAATGCCCTTAACATAATGGGTTAATTAAGGTGGAAGTACGACAGGACCTTTGGTATGAACCTTGGATTAGTCCAGAAGATGATGCTGTTTTATTTAAATTGCAAGAATGGCTCTGTAATTGTGAACGCTTGGATGTCACTAACTCTTCTTGCCTAAGTTAGTATCAGCAGTAGTGCTGTCTTCCATGGGAGGTATTTCAAGTCTATTTGGTGGATTGGTTCAAACAGAGCTTTCATTAACTGACTTAGTACTATATTGAGATGCCAAGCAAGGGGAGGCTCCCTTACTGGAGGAAACATCCTGAAAAGTCCCTTTAGAAATTATTTGATTACTCTAGCTGACTATAGAAAAGGTAAATGACTTGATCTACGAAATCGTAATACTGTTGCTAAATGCAATTGATGGATGAGTGAGCTAGACCACATTTTGCCAGTTGAAGAAGATACAGTAGGATTTGTTCCACTGTTGATGTAATGGAATGCACACCTTTGTTCTGGCACATGAGACAGAAATTCTTTCACTTAAGCTTATATGTCTTATTAGTGGTCTCCACAAAAGGGGGAGAAGGGGTTCCAACCAGTCCTAACTGTTTCCAGGAGTGTACCCTCTTTCCTCCAGTACACATGCTCCAGACATCAGTGGGGGGTAAACAAGCCCTTTGTGTGAGGCCAGGGCACAGCCTTTACAATTGCAGGTGTGCCCCGCCTCTCCTTCTCTCAGCCCAGGAAGACCATTCAATATGCAGATGCACCTCTGGGACACCTCCACCCTTCCTATTTACAGGCTGTCTCAAAAGTATTCACAAAGCCCAGTTGTCACTCTGCTCCAGGCGTGGATTGGAGTTAAGCTGCAAAACACCAGAGTCATAAACACAGAGAAATGCCCACTTTCTAGAAGTGGCATTTCTATAATGGTAATAAAAAATCCACCTACACTGGTAAGCACCATTTCTCACTACCATTACAACCATACCAAACATGCCAGCGCTATCTCTAATAGATCAGACAATACCACCAAGACATAAGGTAGGGCATTTCCAATGCCATCCTATGAGCAAGGCAGCACTCACAGCAGTGAGAAACCAAATAGGCTGTTTGTCACTACCAGGACAGGCCACACAACCAGGTACATGTCCTGTCTTCTATATTTATAGCACCCTGCCCATAGGGCTAGCTAGGTCCTACCTTAGGGGTGACCTACATGTAGTAAAAGGAGAGTTCCAGGCCTGGCAAGTAAATTTAGATGCCAGGTCCCTGTGGCAGTATATTGTGCACACAGGCCCTACACTAGCAGGCCTAAGACAGGTTTGAAAGGCTACTTCTGTGGGTGGCGCAAGCTGCGCTGCAGGCCCACTAGTAGAATTTAATTTACAGGCCCTGGGTATAGGGAATACCACTGTACAAGGGACTTACTGGTAAATTATATGTGCCAATCAGGTGTAAGCCAATCATACCAAGTTTAGAAGGCAGAGCACATGCACTTTAGCACTGATCAGCTGTGGTAAAGTGCTTAGAGTCCTAACGTCAGCAATAAGGGTCAGAAAAAATAGGAGGATGAAGGCAAAAAGTTTGGGGATGATCCTGTAAAAAGGGCCAGGTCCAACATTGTTGGAGTGAGAAGATGTTTTCATGTTGACTGTAAGACCTAGTTTTTTGAAGAGCGAGAGGCAGAGGGAAGTATTTGCCGTGGCCTGCTGAGATATGGCTGCCTTTATTAACCAGTCGTCCAGGTATAGGAATCCTTTCTGTCTCAAATGAGCTGCAACTTGAGCCAAATACTTGGTGAAGATCCAGGGCGCCGATTTTATTTAGAAGGGAAGGACTTTGAATTGGTAGTGGGTGCCGGCCACTTTGAGTTGTGGGTACTTTCGATGTTTTGGGTGAATTGGTATACATGGAAGTATGCGTCCAGGACGTCTAAGGACGTCACTTGATCCCCATGATTGAGGAGCTGCACAATATCTTGCAGGGTGACCCTGCAAAAGGACTGTTTTCTCAGTTATTTGTTGATATTCTGAAGATCTAAGATAGGACACCAGTCTCCTGACTTTTTCTGTACCAGGAAGAAACAGGAGTAAAAACAGATTCCCTTCTCAGTCTTCGGGCCCCCTCTTTTGCACCTTTTGCCAGCTTGGTTGAGATCTCTAGCAGAAGTTGTATGAGATGAGGAGGTGGTCTTTTGCGGTTTGGTTATAAATTGAATTGTGTGTCCTTGTGTTACACCATCCAGGACCCATCTGTCTGTTGTTATTTGGGACCATTTGGAGGTAATGGGATATTGGGCCTCCAAAGTGTCTGCTGAAATAGTGGGAAGTAGCTGGCACCGTGGAAGGGTCACTGTTTTCTCACCGTGTCCCTGCCTCTGGAAGATTGTTTACCTCTTGTTGATTGTCTGTATGCCACTGGAGGTGGCTATCTGTATTATTGAGTATATTGTGAGCAATGTTGTCCTTGAACAGGTTATTGCTGTGTGTAAGGTTGACATACTACTATATAAGAGTAGAAACCCCTTCGTTTGGCCCCTCAAAAGGGCTATCTGCATATCTGTAGGGTGCCTAGGGACTTGCCGATGTCTGTATCCAATTTGATCATCTGAAGCGTCTTGTCGACATGCTTGCTCAACAACTCTTCATCATTACACAACATATCTAGGATTTTGACCTGGATTTCTGGTCTGAAAGATGTTTCCTTCACCCACCCTTGTCTGAGAAGCACTGCTGCTCCTGCTAGTAGCCATGGAGGAAACATCAGTGGCACAGTCAATAATCTTTACCAGTGTGCTCTCTCCCTCCTTGAGAATTTTCTTGGCCTCAAGCTTCGCATCCTCTGGCAGTAGGTCTAGGTACTGACCATATCAAACCACATTTGCCTATTATATCACCCTCAAATCGCAAGGGAGTTGCCCGCTCTGACAGTGGTGGATGCCATGGTGGAAAATCACTTGCCAGTGTTATCCAGTCTGCACCCCTCCCTCCCAGGTGGTGTTGTGATAGGGGTTGATTACTTTTTGGAGTGCTACTGGGCACTAGCGTATGACAGAATCTGGCTTGGGGTGGCCGACTAAGCATGCTGGGTATTATCTGGTGCTTTATATTTCTTAGGCAGTCTAGACAGAACTGCTGGCTCTGTGGCTGGATTTCGCATTGCCTTCATGCCTTCTTCCCAATGAAGCCTACGATTGGGATAGCCCATATAGATTTTTTTCCTGGCTCTAAAATCGTAAGGAAAGCAATCTGACTGCTTGGTGGTCAGGGGAAGCTGAAATCTTTTAGCTGCCTTCTCTATGATGTTGTGGAAACCACCAATGTCATCTTGTGGTGAGTCTACTGGTGGAGGCATAGGTGGGGACGGTGTTGGAAATAAATATTCATCCCACTCACTGTGTATGGAAGCAGAATCCCTTATTTCACCCCCTTCTCTGTCTTTATTAGAGGAAGGTGGATTGTTCACTGGAGGTTCAGATAAAGTACTTGCCAGCCTGGGTAGAGCAGTTACTCTCAATGGCAAGGTATGCGGCCGAGCAACTGGACCCTGAACTTGTGGAGATCGGATGAGTGTCGTGGGTTGTGGCAGAAGAGCAGAAACTGCCAGATCAGGGAATCTTTTGTAGCAGTCTTGGAGCATACGCTGGAGATTGCTGATTAACTCTAGTGGCATCTGTACAGTGCCCCTGTTCCTGTTGATTGTAGGTAGCATACTCTTCGTTATAATGTTTGTGTTCACCTGCGTAACCCCCATATTAGTGGTCTTCATCATTGTAGGAAGCTGGCCTGGTGTGTGGTGGGTACCTAGGGTGCTTACACCTTATACCAAGTACAGGTATCCCCTATTAGTGTAGTCAGTGTCTAGAAGCCAGGCTCTCTAGAGGTATCTGTGGCTGAGCAGCCAAGGCTTATCTAGGAGACATGCAAAGCTCATGCAATACCACTGTAGTCACACAGCACTCACACATGAAAGAAAACACTCAGTGTTACAAAAATAAAGGTACTTTATTTTAGTGACACAATACCAAAAAGTACTAGAGAGGCAACCCTCCAATAGGAGGTAAGTAACACACCAAGTATATACACTAATTATCAGCAATAGGCATAGAAAGTGATAGAAAACAGTGCAAATGCATTTAGACAATAGTGACCCTAGAGGAGCCCAAACTATATAATAAAAAATGGAATGCGAACAAAGGACCCCCACCTAGGTAAGTGGAATGTGTAGAGGGGAGCTGGGGGTACTAGGAAACCCCAAAGGTAAGTACTGCAGTGCTCCCTGGCGACCAGGAGGAAAGGAGTAAATTACTAGATTTTCCCCAAACCACCCAGAAGGAAAGAAAAGAAGAAAATGCAACACCAAGACAAGACTGCAAGAAACAAGCAGTGGATTCCTGAAGACCTGTGGAAGAAGGGGACCAAGTCCAGAAGTCACAGAAGAGTCCAGGAGGAGTAGGAGCTACTACCCACTTAGCTGTGGATGCAGGAGTTGGTCGATGGTGATGTGAAAAAGGTCAGCACTGCAGTCCTGGAGTCGGTGAAGAGTTCCTGAGGGATGCAGACGACGTCCCACACTGGAAGAAGAATTGCAGTCAGGTGTTGATGCAAAGATTCCACCAAGAAGCCATGGCAAAGTCAAATGTCACGGCTGGTGGAAAGTGGAGCTGCTAGGGACCAGCAAGACGCAGGGAGAACCAACCCAGGAAGGGGAGTCACAGGAGACCGTCTGAGACACAGAGAACCCACAGGAGCAGAGGCAGCACCCACAGGAGTCCCACAGGATGGAGACACAGGAGGCCCACAGGAGCCCACGCAGCACTACTGGAGAAGGGTCCCACGCTGCAGGAGAAGTATACAGAGGGCTGTGCATCACACAAAGGAGTGCTGAGGCTACACAGAGCTTGAGGATCCCTTGGAGGAGGTGCAAACAAGCCTTGACAGCTGCAAGAGATGCAGTGCATGGGGGTACTGTCCTGAGTGGGAAGGCAAGGGCTTACCTCCACCAAAGTTGGACAGTTGGCAGGGAGGACCAAGAGGACTACTCCAGACCAACACTTGTGATGCATGATCCACGCAGCTCAGAATGAGAGGAGATCCATGCAGCCGGTTGTTGTTGCAGTTGGTGGCTGCAGATACAGGGGAGTGACTGCTTCACTCCAAGGGAGATTCCTTCTTCCTTCTTGTGCAGGCTGAAGACATGCCACCCTCAGAGGATGCACAGCCGGGGAAATGTTATGGAAGCTGGAAAGAGCAGTGGAAACAATGTTGCAGGCAGAGTCTTCGTCGTAGATCCTGGAGGGTCCAGTTGCGGTTCCAGTCAAAGTTAGGCTGCAGAGGAGTCTTGGAGGAGTCCTGGTGAACTCTTGCAAGTCGAATCTGAGGACGCACCCAAGAGAGAGACCCTAAAAAGCACTGAAAGAGGGATTGGTCACCTAGCTAGGTGAACACCTATCAGGAGGGGTCTCTGACATCACCTGCCTGGCCTGACCACTCAGATGCTCCCAGAGGTCCCTGCCAACCTTGGATTAAAGATGTCAGAAACCCGGGGACCCTCTGGAAGAGCTCTGAGCACCACCCATGGGGTGGTGATGGAGAGGGGAGTGGTCACTCTCCTTTCCATTGTTCAGTTTCGCACCAGAGCAGGGACTGGAGGTCCCTGAACCGGTGTAGACTGGTTTCTGCATGGAGGGCACCAAATGTGCCCTTCAAAGCTTACCAGTGGCTTGGGGAGGCTACCCCTCCCAAGCCATGTAACACCTATTTCCAAGGGGAGAGGGTGTTACCCCCCTCTCCCAAAGGAAATCCTTTGTTCTGCCTTCCTGGGATTGAGCTGTTCAAGCAGCAGGAGGGCAGAAACCTGTCTGATGGTTGAAAACAGCTTGGGCTGCCCGGAAAACCCTAGAAGGCAGGTAGGAGCAATACTGGGGGTCCTCTAAGCCCCCAGAGTGCCTGGAATCCATGCTATACCATTTCCTACAATCATCCTCCTGGCATTTTACGTTGAGTTCAGAGGGACTATGTCCTTTGACTTGTCATCCAACAAATGTGTGGGAGGGAAAGGTGTATGCCCTGGCAGTACTGTTTTGTAGGTGATTTTGTTTTTCCAGACATGATTGATGCATTTTTGCTAACGGTGCCGTCATCAACAATATAATTGACGAGATTTATGATGGCGAAGTCATCATTGATGTGTTCCTCACCAACATTGTCGTCATCTATGGGGCTCTCGTCGGTGTTGTTGAAGCTGCTGCTGTCATGGACGGTCTCATCGACAAGGTCCTCATTGATGGCATCTGTCATTGACAATGTCTTTGTGATCTTCATCAAGACCTTCATGGTTGATGGTGCCATCTTCAAGAGGATCCTAGACTTGATGATCATTGCTGATGCTAGACACGATGACAATATGAGATGCTGCAGACGAGAATGTTGATGAGGATGTCGTTGACGAGAACCAAACTGGAGCCACAGTTACCGTTTTTGATGATTTTGTCGTCGACTGTAGGGATTTTGATGACCTTTTGGTGTATTTGTATGTTCCTCAGAGAAGGAGTTGCAGGCTCTGAATGAACTTTCATGAAGGAGAATTTCTCCTTTTTAGAGGTATGTGGGCGCTCCTCCAATCTTTCAGAATGCCCAGAAGTCCCCTGATGGGTCTATTCATGAATCTTTTTTGGTGACCCTGGAGGCACACCTTTAGGAGATCTATCCCTCTTGCAGGATTTTTGTGTCGTAGAGAAGTCATAACTATCTTCCTTAGACTGAGGGTTTTCTTTACACTTTAGTCTCTGCAGCCAAATCAATAATCTTCCCTCTCTGTCTTTCAGAGTTTTATGAAAAAGTGTGACATACCTTACAGTCCTCAGGTTTATGTTTTGGATGGAGACAGTAGATGCACTCCTTGTGTGGATCATCAGATTGCAATCTATTTTGCTGCATGGCACACATGGCCTGAATAGTCCCTTTTTGGTTAGTTCTTGCATTGTACATTAAGTAGTGCCTGGAACAGCAGAAATAAATTTTGACCTGAGGAGAATACTTGTTGAAAGTTGAGTAGACTGTGGAAAAACTGAGCAGAGCTCAGGGAGACTCCCATCACGCGACGTGCAGTAGAAAATCTGAAACAGGAGCCTCTGTGGCGAAGGGTCTAAAGGGTGCTGTCTCCTGATGGCTGGACTTTGGGACTGTTCAAAAATTTAAATAAGCTAATAAAACTAATGTCTTTATATTTAATGGCTATATAGGCTTATTCACTATTGTTTCTATGGTAGCGTAGCACTCCCACTTTGACGATGGGGAATGATTCAAGCATGTGAATCAATGAAAGAGCCAGTACGAGAAAGAGAAGATACAGTGTATTTAATTTTGTAATTGTTCTTTTTGTTTACTTGCAGGCCATTTTGGGGATCACTTTTTTGCCAACCTCACTTGGCCACTTCTTAGCAAATTGTTCCTTACTAACAGGGGGCTTCTACCCTCCTCTTAATGAACCCTCTAACCACCAGGGCTTCTTTTAGAAATACCCTCTCCAACCTAAGGCCATCTCTGCTGCCAAGAAGAGAAGCCTTGCCTCTTTTCCTCTTCAATGACCTGCTTCTAAGATATGTAGGACATTTGTCATGTTCTCCACCTGGAATGTCCTTAAGAAGACCACCTGATCAGGGTAAATTAGGTAGGACATAAAACCTTAAAACTGCATCTCAAAAGTTCTGTGAAAATCTTTATATCTATATTGAATGGTGACGTTAGACTATGTGCACTGCAAGTCTTCAGGTCCTTCATTGGCTTAAGTATGAGGGAGAACTGAGCCTCTGACATAATAGTTGTAACCCTGGATGTGGATGCAAAACAGTTATACTGTACAGTCCAAAGCCCTGTTACAGAAGAAAGAAACTCCCTAAATAAAGAAGGCAAGTATGGTCCAGAGGTCCAAGTATTTGGTAACGCTGAAAACTACTTCTTTGGTGACTGTTTCTTCTAGTAGCTGGGGTAGTATCAGAGTACTCATGTCTACTTCCTGATATACTCCTACACCCCATCAATTGAAGTGTTTACCACTGTCTATATCAGCCAACAGAACAGCCAAAATTGTTGGATTTTATCCCATTTTGCGCTCTTTTGCCACACCCAATAGCCTCTATAAAGTGACACATTTGCAGGTCCCTTAAGTTTGAGGCCTGCAGCTTTTCCTTTTGATCTCATCCTTCCATATTTCTGATTGACTCATGTAACAGGATTTTCTATCTTGTTGCTTTTGGGCGACTGCAATTGTCTCTTCAAAACAGTATGTTCTGACAAACCCTTGAGAACTTACTTTTTTCTATTAAGATTTAGATTTACCCAGGTCTACTTAAAGCATCTTAAGGACACTTTCTCTGTTTTGAAAAAAGCTGTCTCAGCAGTAAGTCTCCCCTAGTGACTACCTTAAGAGAGTCTCAGATTCTATTGGTGCTAAATTTGTCATGTGCTAGGCAGTCCAAGATTTTTTCTTTTATGGTTTCCTTGACCACTGGGTCCTTTCCGATGTCTTTAATGAACCTCCCTGAATCGCACGGTGGAGTCTCCTTTCAGTCAAAAAACATTGTACGTAGCACAGATGCATGATCAGATAAAGAGATATGCCCATGATGAGCTACATCTAGCGTAGATCTCAACTACTGTCAATTAGCACTACATCTAGTCTTGCATATTTTTTGTGAGTTGCCAAAAATATGAAAAATCTATTTCATTTAATGTAGAGCTCTCAAAGTATTAAACTCATTACCACAAGCCACTGATAATCTCAGTCGAAAGAACCACTTTACCTTCATAAGGGAGTCAGATGGTATCCGTAGTCCTATCTAAAACAAGTCTTTATTACATTTTCATGCCCAATGTCCATTATGTAAATTCCATGATCATTTGTATTGTTAATATAAAGAATTCTTCCTGCCCCAAGTTTTGAGCATAGGCGGAGGACAACTAAATCTCTCTAACCCTGCGTTTGCCACCGAGGATAAATCACCCATCCTATTTATTCACTCTAGAACCCTGGATGGAAATGCTTGCCTTTGTACCAAGAAGGAGCTTGTGCCAGTTTAAAACTTAGTGAAGAAATATCCGGACCTCATTCTCCAAGTGTCCAGGTGTAGCATATGGGTCTTAGGAATGTCTTGAGCCATCTCAGAAAGCTCAGGACATTCATCCTTTCAGGAGCAGCATACAGGCCTCTGATATTAAGGGGATAAATATGGCCACATGCCCATCAGGAAAGTGATTGTGGCTGCTAAATGTACTATGTTCCTCTACTCTTTTAGCCTGTCTGGGCAGAGCTGATTCCATCGTAGAACAGCTGAGATCCCCCGGACATTGGCTAAACCCAGCCCCCAGACCCCTGCAACTAGAAATAAACTGTCCCCATCTTCAACTGTGGAGCAAAACACCCAAGCAGGCAGAGGCCGAAATGAGTAACAATTCTCATGCTCTAAACCCCCCCTACCAGGAATGAAATGTGAGACTCAATCCAATAACACCCATGAATCCCTCAACTGTCCCGGCCCATCATGCTCTCCTAATATTTGAAACATAAAAAACATTTTTTGTAGAAACTGTACTTGATCTCGCCAATTACAGTCTTCATTCTATGTCTTCTGCAGATGAATTGCCCTGGCCAAAGATGTCATCCAGCATCGGGAACCCTGTTCACTGTTTACTTGGGACCTTTCCATTTGTTGCCTATCTTCTTCCACGTCCCACTAGGGACAGCTTTCTTTCTTTCAGTTGTCATCTAATTTCTCTTCTCCTTCACAAGACGTGAAAATGTACCACAGTCAAGATGTCAGGCTCTTTTGTAGGCTTGCAGATTGCTTAGGAGTCTAGTCTAGTTTAATTGCCTGTGTGTTTTCCAGGTATTAGAGACTTCCAGCAGCCACAGTTCCCAGGTGAAATGGAATAGGTCCAAAGAATTACTGAAGGCTTTGTAATTCTGATGCCCCAGTTATTTTTGTTACTAACCAGATGCAATTATTAGGAACTCATAACGATGTAATTAAGAAGCTACTTGTTCAGTCTGAATTACAGTTCTGTCCAGTACTTCTGTTGCATAGGCACCATCAGTGCTTAATTTGAGCTGATGGTTGCAGGTGGGGACCAGCACTTATTTTTCCTCACCAAACTTTGATCCAGAGCAAGTGAGGGCAAAACATACAAGAGGAAAGACGGGGGCAGAGAAAGATGGAAAAACAGTGACAAAGGGAGAAACAAGGGTGAAACGAGAGCCTGCAAGAATGGCTAAAAGGTGCAGGGAGTTTCTGATGGTAGTTTAGAGAGGCATACAGTGGAATCAAGAATCTGCAGGCTTGCTGTTCAGCACCCTAACCTTTGAAACCACCTGTCACAGGCTTCAGAACACAACTGTGGTTTCCCCACTTATTCTTTTGTGGATTAAACACAGGTAACCATAATACACAATTGGTTTGGGGTTGTCCCCCTGAAGCTGCCAAAGCATCTTCCTAGGTGTTTATTAATACATACTTACAAAGGAATTTCTTCTTTTCTGACAATGGCAGTTTGTGGAAAACCTTCCAGAATATTTTAATTGTTGAATGGGGTGGCTGCTGTTTAAAAACCCCGTCATATTCTGCATTCTTTAAAAAAAAAAAAATAGCAATATATATTGAGATTTCATAGAATAATCACCATAAAATAATCTATAGATCAAGCGCATTCCACACAAACCTGTTCCAATTTCTTCCAATCATATTCCTCGTTTCCAATGATGATACTCCTCAGTTCCTTTGGATGGAAATCTTTGAGAAGCGCCTTTTCACAGAGTTGGTAAAATCCCCTTTTGAATTCCTCAAAAACTACAGCCACAGACGTGTTAAACACGTAGTCTACATACCTGTTTACATAGTCATGTCTACAATAAAAGAAACAAACTCATGTTAAACGGTGCCTAGCACCTCACAAATAAGTAGCAATTACTAACATTCAGAATAGACATGGAAACATACAGGGAAAGAAGAGGATAAAAAGATTTCTGGAAAGAGCCAACTTGTAGTGGCAAGTGAGGACGAGAGAGTTGGGCCAGTGTTGGACAATGTGTAGGAGGATTACCCTATATGTAGTGTGCAAATCTAGGTACACTGGTCAGGGGGTCCAGGCAACCACATGTTGGTTCACAGAGGTAAAAACAACACCACCAAATACTCTAATTATTGTGGTAGCTTGGTTGAGCAGTTAGGCTAGTATTGGAGAAGTGCAAAGCATTTGTTGTACCCACAATGGGTATTTTTTAAGTTATGAATTTTTTAAGTTTGAATAAAAATAGTTTTTTGTGCGTAATTAGGCACCATAGGAATAAATCATCTCCCCCAGATACTTCATCATCTAATTCATTTGTGAGGTTATCTTTTTCATGCTGGGCCACCAGAAGGCTAAGTTTCTCTACACTGGGGCTTTTTCCAGTATGAATTTCATACAGTCTGCAGAGTCTGGTGAAGTGCAAAGCATTTGTTGTACCCACAGTATCAATAAATGATACCACACACTCACAAGAATAACTAGAGATAAATTTACAAAAATACTTCAGATTTCTATAAAGTTGTTAAGCCCAAGATCACCAAAAATGGGTACTTTTTAAGTTATACATTTTTTAACGTTTTAATAAAAATAGTCTTCGGAATCAATGGAGAAAATACTTTGAAAATGCACATAAAATTAGGCAATGCGTTTACCAATGCCTCCTTTTACAGGTTTATCGGGGTCGTCTGTAGGACATGGAAATATGGACGGCTCCCGGTTTCAGGGGGAGCAGCAGCAGCTGAAAGTCATTGGAGCTGGTGCCAGGCCACTGTGGGGCACCACTTAGAAAAGCACTATACAGGCAAACTCAAAGGTAAGTCCAGTGGGTCCCCTTGGAGTATCAAGGTGGCAAGGGGTGGGGGACCTTTAAGGCACAACTGGACCTTTGGTTCAGGGCACAGGGCGGCAGGGTGAAGAGCAAATCAGTGAGCCAGGAGCTGTGTGCAACGGTGTCCTTGGAAGCTGAAGGTAGGTCTCTTTGAGGGTCGCATGCAGGTCAGCAGGGACACTCTGGTTGGAGGTCCTGGTGGTTTCTAAAGTCCCTCGACTGGAGCTTCCTCCTGGTCCATTTACAGTCCGGAATGGACTGTCCTTGGTGTCTGACGTTAGGTGGACCAGTACCTAGGGCTATTGCACGGTCTGGCCACTGGAGGGCGCAGTGCCACCAAACCTGACACACTTGCAGGGTTTGTCCTCACGGTTTGTTGGGTGATGTTTGGTCTGGCTACAGTATCTGGTTCCTTGGTCAGCAGCCAGTCATTGAAGTGGCAGGCACAGGGTCATTTGTTCTTTGTTGCAGTAGAGTGATGCCTTCACTATGGAGGGACATCTTTGGTGATTTTCGAAGACTGGAGGTCCTCTTGGGGTTGGTAGAGTCTGTACAATGTCCAAGCAAGCCCTCAGTGGTGATTGGCAATTCCTGGGTGCAGCAAGCAGGGTTTGGTGCCTTTTCTTTGTGCAGCAGGACTTCATTTCTCGAGCTTTGGGTCTTCCTTGTTGGTGGACTTCTTTTGTCCTTGGAATCTGATTTATTGGTCTAGGGATGCCCACTAAATACTGTATTTAGTGGGCGTTTAGGGGAGTACCTGGTAGTGACCAATGGGTCATCTACCTTAGGGTGGCTACACCCACTAACAGACCACTTCCTGTGGGTAGAGGTCACTTCCCTACACCTGGTTGGCTATTTTCCTTCCATGCAAGATGAAGGAAAATGAAATGGAAAGGTCACCTCGCATGCAACACCTTAGGGGTGGTGCAAGCTTGGGCTGACCACTCCTCCTGTCCTTTGTGTGGTTTTCTGCCGTTGCTTCCACTAAAAGTGGGGGTTTGCAGTGGGGGTGGCCATCTGCTGCTAGCATCAGGCTTGGTGATCGAGTTTCAAGGGCGGTAAGCCCTTTGAAACTCGCCAGCAGGGAAGTGCACGTTCTCGAGGGAGGGGGTGTTTGCACCTCTACCCAGGAAGGGCTTTGTTCTGGGACCCAGAGAGCACGATCTCTCACCCCACGGTTCCAGAATCTTGTCTGGTGGTGGCAGGCTGGTTGTGACCGGCCAGCAACCATACCAGGGAGGTTAGCTTTTGCAGGCGGCACCTCCTAGGTGACTCCTGGGTACATTTTGCAATAAATCCAATACTGGTACCAGTTTGGATTTATCATTCTGAGTTGCTTGATACCAAACAACCGAGGGTTTGAGTAGCCATCATGTAGCCCTGAAACTCATACTGACCAGTGTCCAGCACATATATTAAAATGGCTGCTCTGTTCACTTACTATGTCCGTGGTTGGGTAAGGACACAGTAGGGGCATATTGCTCATGCATCTATGCCCACTCATACAATATAGTGCACCATGCATTAGGGCTAGAAGTCCTGCCAGAGGGGTGACTTACCTATAGTGCATGCAGTGTGTAGTGGACAGGGCACACAGGCTGTGTGCTATATTGGGTTTATCTTTTAGAATTACATCAGAATAGTCAGCCTGCAATGGCAGTGCTGGGTGCTTCCGGATGCATGGCCCTAGAGGGTGGCACAATCTGTGCTTCTGCCCTCAGGGGCCTACTCTTAGTACCCCATGCCCTGTGTACCTAAGTACCATTTACTAGGGAATTATAGTGGCAGTTCAAGGTGGTGCCAATTGTGCCAATGCATCACAACAGTTTTAGGGAAAGAGATCTGGCCCAGGGAACTTGGTTAGCAGAGGCCCTGGGCACAAACAACTTTGAGACAACATCAAATAAGAGACAAAAAAGTGGGGGTCAGCCAAGACAAAAGATGCCTTTTCTCACACAATGACCTCTCACCTGAAGGCCCAACACAGCACCATTCATTACACATCATTGTTAATGATCTGCCTCGAGGGTGACAGGGCCAGTGTCTTCCACATACAACTCCCAGTCCACAGCAGTCTACGACTATAAGGTGTGTGCTTACCAAATATCAAAGTCAGAATATTGAGGGTACTAAATATCAAGGACAAAAAGTGAGAAAAATAGACAGGTAAGTCTAGATTTTCTATACCTAACTCCACATATATATACTTATGTGGTACATGTATCTTCAAGGTACACAGATTTGGTGTTAGGAATAGTAGATCTATACTTCCCTATGTGCCCTTACCTTTTGATATGTGTGCCTCAATACTCTTGAATGGCGATATTCTTCATGTCAATATTCAGTAGTACAATCTAACTGGATCACTAGCTGCTGTAAATCATGAAATGGCGACCAAAGACATGGGGACCTTACAGCGCTTTGAAAACAAATCTCAATCTAAGAAAAAAAGGACTTTGTAAAGCAATATTAAAATTGGGAAATGACTGCTATGTAGCCTCAAACCACAAATGTGCTCTTTATAATGAATAATTAAAATAATGTTGAGGAAGTGGTAAAGTAGAACCAAAAGAAACAACAAAGGAAAGTGAGATCAAAACAGAACAAGTAAATGACAAGTAAATAGATGTAGAACATAATAATTTCATTTGGCCTTAGTACCCCCATAAAGCATATATCACAACAATCTGAAAGAATTAATGCATTACTTATCTGTCCAACACTAAAGCGGTGTGACTTTGCAGTTTCCCATTCTGAATTTCTGACACTTAAATCCGGCTTGAATATTTGAAAAACATTCACGTTAAGGCACACGACTGTCAATTAGTGTTCCTTCCTTTATTTACTACTTCACCAGAGCCTGTTTGGACCAGGCCAAATTTTTTATAAGAGACAGTAATGTGCCACTGAGTCACAATTATATTAAGTAAAATACTGAAACCCATCATCATATGGTGAATGATGATTTTATCCCAAATGTAGTGATACCAATTAAAAACAGCACAAAAAAACGATGACTTTTGTGGTATTTGCTGTGAAATCAACCATAATGATTCTAAAGACCCAACTAGTGGCATGAAGCATTAATCAATGTAAAATAATACATAGTAGTAAATGGTCAAGGTATGAACTAGGACACATTTCTCCAGTAAGCAGATAGTAGCCTTTCACAAATAAACTCCCTGGCCAATCCACAGCAGACTGCAATACACTGCACCATTCCTCTGGAAATTGATTCCTCTTTGAAAGATTCCTCAATATATGTTGGAAGAAGTGCACAAAAACCTGCATACAGGGGCAGATTTACTAACATTTGGCGCAGCACAACACAGCAAGACAATTTTCTACGCTGTGTCAAGTGGGGGGGGACAGAAATATGCCATATTTACTTACATAGGATAAATTCCTGCTCTCTCTGAGCAGGCGCTACAGACAGGATAGCTTTTGTGCAGGAAGGGGCACATTCCTATATAAATCAATTCTCTGAGGCATTGTATTCTTTCTATGTGTGCTGCAGAATGCAGCACAAGTAGAAAGAGGAGAAATAGTCATATTTCTCCTTGTTACGGCTATCCTGGGAAGGCGTCACATTTTGCCTACCTTACTAGTGTTAGTAAATCTGGGAATGCACCAAAAAACATGGGTGGGTGTGTGGGAACCCAGATTTACTAAGGTGCACGCAAGGTGGCTCTGCATGTTATAGTAAATCTGACTTAAGGACTTGCCATGCCTTGCGGAATGCAGTGACCATGCAAGCCCTTTGTAAATCTGGGACAGTTTCTTTGAGACTTTTAAGATCTCCTAGTTAAAGTTTAAAACATGTTTAAAGCTATCATGACAAATGGTTTCCAGGACATTGGCTACCGGATTTTCAGAGAAGAGGTCATTTTGATCTGCTTTATTTTATCTGTAACAGTTCTGTAGCAGGATCACAGCTCACAAATCTGGGGTAAGTACACTTTGGACACAGGAGTAAGAAGGATGACAATGAAAGCTACAAAGGTTTAAAGGTATACTAACTTGTTAGAATTATCCACTGAGATGTTTCTTCCATTGGGAATTAAATCTACCGTCTTGTTGTCCCAGGTTGCCTGCAACAATCAATTTGTCAAATTAAGTATTATAACATGTAACAGAAATTTGAGAAAGATACCTTACATCTATGCCCAAAAGTGACAGCATGTAGAGAATAGACACACACGCTGAGTTAAGAGGTCATCCTAAGAAAGTACAGATGAGGCAGATGCCCGGATCAGGACATGGGCTTTCAGAGAGATAGTTTAGATGGGTGCTTACAAGGGGCAATGTCCTGAGAGTATCCCACTGCCCACTAGCTATACTATAGTTTGCAGCACATGTAGACCCTCCTTAATAAAACACACAAAGCTGACGGGAGGATGCTTGCAATAAGTCTAGCCGCTGACAATCATTCGAGGTACCATTCCAACCCAAAGTTCTTTTGCTCATCATGCCACCTCAGATTAGATCCAGTTATATCCAAATCAGGCTTGACCCTGCCCTGACTTGAACAGTCCAGTCCAGCCCTAATAAGAACAGTCCAGCCAAAACTGCCAAGCCAGGCCCTCACTGAACCAGAGCACAAGCAGCCCAAGGCTGGTTTCACCCTTGTTGGGGCTCTTCAGTCGGCTGTAGGTTGATTCCACTGGCACACTGAGCAAGGGACACATGCTTGGGCATATCTTTGGCCACATAGGACATCACATCAAACACACAAAAGGTGATTGGAGGATGCTTGCAATAAGTCTAACCACTAGAAATTGCTCAGGGTAGCATTCCAACCCATTGTTCTTTTGGCCACCATGCCACCTCAGATTAGACCCAGGTATATGCAAATCAGTCTTGACCCTGCTCCCATAGGA
Organism: Pleurodeles waltl; assembly: GCF_031143425.1. Taxonomy (NCBI): domain Eukaryota; kingdom Metazoa; phylum Chordata; class Amphibia; order Caudata; family Salamandridae; genus Pleurodeles; species Pleurodeles waltl. Next base: position 981,211,256 of record NC_090436.1, on the reverse strand, counting down.
ACAGTCAAGCCTGAAGTGCCAAACCAGGTCCTCTCTGAACCGCAACCCAAAACAAGTTTTGCCCTAATTGGGGCTATTCAGTCAGGTGTAGCTTGATTTCCTTGGCACAGGTAGCAAGGGGCCCATGTCTAGCAATACCCTTGGCTAGTTAGGACATCACTTCAAATACACAACAAGTGATAGGAGGATGCTTGCAATAATTCTAACTACTGAGAATTGCTGGGGTAGCATTGCTACCTCAGACTAGAAACAGCTATATGCAAATCAGTTTTGATCCTAGTTTCATGGTTGGCGTCCCACAAAGTCCTCTCTAGTCTAGCCAAATTCCATTTGCCACTGGACTACCTGTTGCCCGTTGTCGCGGTCATAGGCCAATGCCTCCTGAGTTGATAACTCACTTTCTGAGAGTCTCAGCACCTCTCCAACAGCACTCCTGGGTTCAGCGAACTTGGGTGCAACTCTGTGTGTCGGGTCTTGGTCCTTGGTGCTGCAAGGCGGTGGTGGCAGTGAGTTGAAGGCCTTGGACTACCAACCTGCCCCAGCAGGCTTCTTCAGCTGTTGTGTCTCTGCTTGCGAACAGGAGGGCAGTCAGCTGGCCCATGGAGTTCTCTTCGCTTGAATGGGCTCTGGAGACAGCTTCCCTTGAGCAAGACACAGCAGGCACAGTCCCTCTCTTTGCTAGCCACCAGGTGTAGCAGGTGCAGTCTTCATCTATGCAGCCCTGCTTTGCTGGTCTTTCGATGAAGCAGGGCAGTCCTTCTTCAGTCCTTCTCCCAAGTCAGCGGAGACCTTATATCTGGGTGCCAGGGGTGCACTCTTTATCCTCTGAAAGGGCTCTTAGGGCAGGATGTGGTTGGTAGCCAAAGGGCTGCTAGGTTCCCTCCTACCTGGTGACCACTTCCTGTGGAGTATGGCATGTGGCCATCCCAGGATGCAATATTCTGCCCACTCCCAACATGGCATGATTCTTGTTTCTGTATTCAGACTTCACTAGCCCAACCCCGGGGTATGGCTCCCTTGGGAAACCAGTTTGGCAACTGGTTTCCCCACTCGGCTTCCCATGTCAGCCTGTCTACCTCATTAATGGGGGAGTCCTCCCCCCTGATGTTACACATCTGCCTTTTAAAGGAGGCTTCACCTTTGAAGCCTGCCTGCTGAGGCAAACACCCAAGTGGCTTCCTTCAGGAAGGAGGGTACACCTCCCTGGCCTGCAATCTCTCATTATTCTCCTTCATGAGAATTGTTGACACACCTCTTCAGAAGGGCAGAAAGCTGTCTTGTGCAGAATGCTACATGTGTGCCCAGGAAGGCACGAGTTTTAAAGGTGACAAAGTGGCAGCTTTGCTAAAGCTGCACACTGCAACAAGATACATTAATTTTGAATTGAGATACAAGCCGGGCTTAATGTAATAAGTTGGTTGATACCTTGGAGTGCCTACTTTGGTTGGACCGTCCAGGGGTTAGCACAGCTGATGGGTCATGTGTGTAACCTTTTTCTCATCTTTCCACAGCAAAAACTGTAGTTTTGTGTGTTTAACTGTCAGGACATGCAAGGTACATGTCCGGCCTGTGTCATATGTTGCACCCTGTCTTCCGACCTTGGTAGACATGCCAGAGAGGTGACTTATGCATGTTCAGGGGAAATGGTGGCTTTGTCATTGCGTTCAATGGTAAAGTCAGGGTAGCAGTGCATGACTGCTCTACCAGTCAGCAATGGCAGGTTGGGGGACTTGTTTTAGTTGGGGGACCTCCAGGGTGGCACAATCAGTGCTCAGTGCTGCAAGCCCAGAGGTCCCACTCTAACTTACTTGCCCTGAGTACCAGGATGCCATGTACTAGGAACTTACAGGCAAGTTAGCAATATCCAATTGGGTACAGCCAATTCAACATACACTATAGGGTCAGGGCACTGATGTCTGGCTAGCTGGCCTCAATGCGCTTTCAGAGATGAAAAACCAGCAGCATCAGTCGAAAGACTTGGGGGTGATCATACAAAAAGAGGCCTTACCCCAAGCGATTGTCATTGGTCAGAAAAATTGTAAGCATTCCTCCCATCATTTTTTGCCATAAATGGCAAGGCTCTACCCAGACATGATCCTCTGCTCACTGTGCCACCGGAACCAAGCTATGCCAGACCGATGATCCCTAATAAGTGTGAAAGAGGTCATTGTTTGCTTGGGTTCAGCTTTTGGCCGGGCTTGGCAGTTTGGGTGAACTGTTCCTATTGGAGTTGGGTCAAGACCAATTTGCATATCGCTGAGTCCAAACTGAGTTGGCAAATGTATTTTGAAGAGCATGTTATGACCAAGTAGAATGAATGATAAGTATGTTGTGCTTCTGTAGGAATTGATAATTCAAGGCAACTATCAGAAATCAAACTGTGATATTTTAAAAACATTTAAAATAAGAGCACCTTCTGTACATCGGCTACACATTAGATTGAGAGTCCATATCTTTTGTTGATTACCGATCAGTGTCTTAAAATGAGGCAGCTATGTTATTTCTTGACAACTTGGATAGATATGAGATGGCTAACGATTTACCCTGAAAAGACAGAAATTGAGTTTGTGGAATTTGGGACTGCCCTCAGAGGAAGCCGGAGACACGTGTGTGCAAACGATACAAATCTATTTCTTTCACTCAGGTGAGCAATCTTATATACTCTCAGACCACAGTCTGGCCATGTGCATTCCATTGGCCACGATGATCAAGTCTAAGGGGGTTGCTTAGAGTTTTGGGGATGAGGGACAAAAGTGGCAGCGGGCACTTTGGCGACAGGACTCCAGCCATTCTTACCGCCATGCAGATTTGGATGTGCCTTACCGCCAAGCAAAATGTGTCAGTCCCATCTCCAATTCTGACTTGGTGGATTGGTGGGGGCAAGGGGTGAAACCTCACCTTTTTTCCTAATTCCACTTCGGTTTCCAGCTGGACATGACTGGACAACACCCTCTGTCGCTACTGCTGCTGGACCATGGAGAAAACACGACACCCCTGATGCTGGACACAAAGGTAGGGAACCTGCATTGGCTGTGTAAGTTAGGGGGCCATTGCACATGAGCTCAGGCCACTGCAGACATATACATGTCACAGTAATTGTTTTAGATTACTGTGACATGCATATGTCGGGGACACGGGTGGGATAGACACATATGGGGACACACTGGTACACAACACATATCGCACACATTCACAGATGTAATTTTGGTGACAGTGTTCATTGACAAATGAATACTGGCACCAAAATGAAGGTACACTCACACGTGTCATCTGTGTCCTTGTGTACACATTGCAAGGGGACATGTACCTGTCTTCTTGTGCTTCGAGTTGTGCATGTGAGTCTGTTCATGTATGTGTTTGTGCAATGCATTTGGCTGTTTGAGGTGAAGGGAGGTGTAGTGGTTGTGTCAGCATGTGTGCAATTTGCATATGGGATTGATGATGTTGTGTATGTTGTGTAATGTGTTGTTTTGCTGCGTGCAACATTCAGGTGAGTGTAGCTGTGTGGCGGTCATTGTTGTGATGTGTGTTGTGATGTGTGAGTGTGTTTGGTTAGATGAGTGCGTAGTTGTGTTGGTTGTTGTGGTTGCGTTGTGTGTGGGTGCAGCATCAATAGTGTGTGTATGTTGTGTCATGGATGTATGGCAATGAGTGCATCATACATGTGTTATGGCGGAATGGCAATGGATAATAATGTGTATGTGGTGTATTGTGTTGTGTGATGCAGGGGAACACATGGAAAAAATACAATGTGTGTGTGTGGGTGTGTGTGTGTGTGACTTAACAGGATTCTACAACCACTGCCATTGTCCGATGTCGATTGCGTCCTGCAATGCTCTCCCTCCATCAGCAAACCGACGCCAGTACACTGCCTGCAAGACTGTAACATCTAAATACTGCAGGGAGAACACCGATGATTTGCCAGTCACCTCGGGTCCGCCGCTGTGGCATTTAGGTGGTAACGCCATCAAGATCTAAATCAGGCCCATAGATTGCAGACTAAGAGGCTAAAATCACTTTATGCTTACATGGGCTGACAGTTTGACACATTGGGCCCAAGTTAGTCCCAGATCAAGTGGTTCTTTGGTCCATCGAAGGTAGGCTGCGATGTCTGTTGAAAGACCCCAAATGGTTCTTCCTGCTTGATTTTGTTTAGTTGCTTCCATATGAAATTCTTTGAAGCCGGTTAGTTGTGTTGGAGTTAATGTCCAGTTTTAGAAGGATATCAAAGTTTCAAAGATAAACTGTGAAGTCATTCTCTCCCACCTTGCTGCAGAGGCCGTTCACATTCCAGGAACACAGTTTTAGTGGGTGGTGTTCAGGTCAGAGGGCCTTTTGTTTTTTAATTAATACCTCCCACATTGCCCTTGAGGGGGTACGCTGCAAACATGCCTTGTATAAGTTGGCGCTCCCAGTGTGTTAGGTTGCTAGATGCTTGATATATGCAGAGAGGCTGTATGTGTTTGTGGGTTTCATGGACCAATAGCTCCCCTTAAAACTCCACTTGCTACTGTCAGCCTCTTGGGTGGTGGTCTCTGCAAAGAAAGTAGAGATCTATGGTATAACTCTGGCTCAGCCCTTCTTATTTGAATGCCCCATTTGGAAATTGTTTCACAATTCTGCCATACCTGGGTTGCGATTGATGGATTGGCCCTTGTAACTACAGTTATTTTGGTTCCTGGAATGAACGGATTAGACTTAAATTTAATGCCTTCTATTTGACTTGACTGTAGATGTTTGAATTTCTGCAGGGCACGGGCCAGTTTAAAGTAGTGCTTCTATTTAAAACATTGTGAAGACCTCTAGACTTGTGTCGTGGGATCAATTTAAGCCTCACCGAAGCCAAGTTAATGGGGTCTTCATGTGATTGTGGTGATGCCTTCCACACATGTTGATGAAGTAACAGAGGAAAGGGCTCATGTCACAGCGGGTGAGGGAGACTGATTTGGGCCAAGGCAATGGATCCTTGAGGCGTCTGAGCAAATAGCTGCAAGTGCTCGATTGGTGGTAAGTAGATCCCAGTCGCAATATTTACTGATGGTGTACTGGATTGGAAAAAACCATCTGTCCTTGCAAAGAGTGGAGATACTTGGCTTGTGCAGTCTTGGGTTATAACTGTGCTGCGTGTCAGAAGAGTGAGTTCTCTGGTTATAGAAAGGGGAACTATGTCCTGGGAATGAGAAGTTTTTGTCGCTTTGAAAGTGTTGGGTTGTTTGGCCTCTGATGGCTGAGAAATGGAGATTATGTTCTTGCTTTGAAAATGTCTGGTTGTTTGGGCTCTGATGGCTGAGAAAGTTTGAAAGTCCCTTCCTTCTGTACGAATAAAGTGTAGGGAGGGATTGTCCCTTAGTTAAGCTGATGTTGCTGGGACTCCTTTGGGGTATGCAGGTTTTCTAGATCTTCGTTATTGTAACTGGATGAGGAAGGGGCTGTCCCTGGAATGAACTATTGTTGCTTGAACTCCATTGGGTACTGCTGTTTGCCTGGTTCCTCAATATTATGACTGAGTGTGGGGAGGGGCTTTGTGCTTTTGACCTTATTCTCTTGCTGGCCTGGATTTTCTGGGGTCTTTGCACTCTCTTTTTGTCAAGGATGTTCTTGGGCCTTGTTGCAAAGGGTACTGCGTCGGGTTGGAATGGTCAGAGAGAAAAGAAGCCTCCATGGAGTGCTGATTCATTGATACTTCTGTTATTTGAGCTGCTTTGTTGTTCAGCTTTATTTTCTTGAAGTTTACCTGGTCATTCTTGAGGTGACGCTTGGTCGGAGAAAGCTGCTGGGGGTCAGCGTGCAAGTTCGATGGCTTTTGGTTGTCCTGCTCCCGCTTGGCCACATTGTGGGGAGGGCTGTCTGCCGGAAGGTAGCAGGCTGATTGTACTGTATGAATCAGGGAGGGGGATTTAAGGGCTTTGACTCCCACTAAAATGTCCGAAAGGATTGTTGGAACTGTTTTAAGGGGGTCCATAGTTGTGGTGCATTGGCACGAATTATGTGCTCTCCTGATCAAGTCATTTAAGGCCTGCAATTTATGGTTGATACCTAGGACATAGGCAGACAGGACATTTAGTAAGTCGACCTGGATTTCTATTTTTTTCCAAATGGATTGACAAGGCCGAAGAGATCACCTCCATAGTGTCCAGCAGAGGTGTCCCTATTGAATTTGGAAAGATTTGCTTTTTTCAACCGGCGAGGAACCGTCCTTGTTGGATTTGGGTGTGGAATTTAGAGCCTCTCTACTGCTGAGTTGAACATGCAGTGAGACAGTATTACGCTCTGTTTGTCCCACCTAAATTGACCTGCCCTGCGGGCTGATTTCAATCCGGGTGGGTGGGTTTCCCTGGTGGAGTCTGATAAGGGTAAGCAGGGCATTGTAGTTGTGTTTCGGTCCAGAGTTAGATGTGGTGTTGTGCTGATCTGTAACACCACCATGGAACTGATCAAAGGGGTGCAACAGGAAATTCTGCCTCCCAACAGAGTCCTCTGGTGCCCCTTCTGGTAAGGCCTTATTGTCCAGGCTATGGGTGTACAGGGAAAAGGAAATCATAATGGGGGTGCACCCGGGGGCTGGATATAGGAGTCACTTTTTCCCCAAGTGCTTGGTGGTGATAGGACTATGATGTGGTGTACTTGCTTAGTTGACTGTGTTTGCTCCGGGCTGTTGTATGCACCTGTGCTTTAACGAGGAGTAGGTTCGTATTGAGGGCAGCTGTCTCGCCTGACGGAGAAAAAGAAGAAAGGTGGCCCAATGTCTGCAACTCCGTTTTTTTTATCTGATCCTGGTGTACTCAAACAAGGAACTTACTCAGTGCCGCTGGAGGTGAGTGGGTCCAGATAGGGTCGTTGCCCTGAGTGAAGGGGCCTGACTATGTGGTTGACTTTAAAAGCTCTGTTATTTTCGCCATCCTAGAGCCACTGGGCATGGGGGTCAGTAGGGCAATAGCTGGTGTGGCCCCCTTGTTGCGAAAGGTTGCTGATATTGCTGGGTGCTTTGTGGATTCGCCATCTTTAAATTTTGCCTTCTCCTTGCTCCTGGATTTTTTTACAGGCTTTGCACTGCTGCGTACCTTGCCAGATTTCATGATGGCAGAAGCTGAAGATGGAATGAGTAGAAGGTTGTCTAACCCCAATTTTACTCTCAGCAGACACTAAGCCTCATCCTAGCCAGCTGGCGTAGGCCCTGTGAAGGAAGCTCCTCTGGGTTCTGGCGTGCTGTGGTTACAGCTATAAATGTGTCTTTGTGTCACTGTCTTTACATGGGTCCCCTCCTGTACCAGTACTTGCCAGAAGATGTGTAGATTTTCGTTGAGTGGCAATCACTTTGGCCCCGGACGCTTTGTTGGCTGTGCCCTGTTTTACTTGTCCGCTGAAGCTTGATGCTTATATGCTCTTGCTTGCTTCGCTTGTTTCATATTTTGTGTCCTTTCAGGGTCCTCACAACAGGAGTAGGGGGCGAGGTACTTTACCCCGGCTTCGCAGTGCCTCCTCGCCCGCCTCAGCAAATTTCCTTGTTGCTTGTGTCAAGGGCCGAGGGGGGCAGGTGCACACATACTATTGGCTGGCTGGCGGGTGTGTTCTGTTGGCACAGTTTCTGGTCCTTTCCTGCTGTGGCTGGGACAAAGAGGTCTACCTGGGCAAGGCTGGGAGCGCGCCCGGTAGCAAGCCGCACCTGGGCCTAGCCGGGCCATTTCCGCAACTCGGGCAGTGATGACTAACAGCACTGGCCCACTACCCCCCGCCGCAGCTGCAAGCTCAGCCGCTTGTAAGGAGCGAGTGAATGAAAGGACATCCAAGACAAAGTGCAGAAGTAAGTAGATGGCAACAGGAGCAGTTTGGGTGCCGTGCAGGCGAGGGCCGGGGGGGAGATGGGGGGCATTGTAGAGGGAAACAGCCGGCAGCTAGGAGCAGCGGGGCTGCAGGAGGTCGCGGAAGGTCTCGAAGGAAAGTGGGGGGGCAAAGGAGCTCTGAGCGGCATCACAAAACTACAGCCGTACCCCTTCTTCCGCTGTCCCCCCCTCCTTCGCTTCACCAGTGTCGATGTCCCCAGTAGCTCCAGGGTTGTCGCATCGCAGCTTCGGAACCGTGGCCACAAGAGCCGCAGAGCCGCCGCGACTCCCGCGCTCCACTTCTCGTCCATAGCTGTTTGACGGCAACATATTTTCTTCCTTTATGACCTTAAGTCGTGCATTCTACTTCATTTCTCTTGTCATTTTTTCCACTAATTTCAATTAAGCCGATCTCTCTTTGGGGAAACAGGGCCGAACTTACTTTAATAACAAAAGCCATGATGATGACCTCTTTTCCCCATAAGGTGGTAATCTGCCAGCAGATAAGACTGGCAATGCCAAAACTGAGGGCATTTCAGAACTAGTCACAGATGGCAGGGGGCCCTGTTAACTTAATGCCTACAGCCACGCCCGTCAATGATATCCACAGGTGAGAGAACATTAGGACCACCACAACCACACACTTAGAAGATGATCACAAAAAGGCAGTCAAGCCGCAGTTTAAAGGCTTTTGGCTACAGATTGAAAATGTCACTTACCCAGTGTACATCTGTTCGTGGCATCAGTCGCTGAAGATTCACATGTTGTGCATAGCCCGCCATCTGGTGTTGGGTCGGAGTGTTACAAGTTGTTTTTCTTCGAAGAAGTCTTTCGAGTCACGGGACCGAGGGACTCCTCCTCTTTGTCTCCATTGCACATGGGCGTCGACTCCATCTTCGATTGTTTTCCCCGCAGAGGGTGAGGTAGGAGTTGTTTGTTAGTAATAGTGCCCATGCAATGGAGTGAATAAGTATGTACCTATTTAAGATTTAATATATTTACAAATGTACAAAGTTGAAGCTAACTTCCAAATGGCTACAGGCTCCCGGGGAGGTGGGTGGGCACATGTGAATCTTCAGCGACTGATGCCACGAACAGATGTACACTGGGTAAGTGACATTTTCAGTTCGATGGCATCTGTCGCTGTAGATACACATGTTGTGCATAGACTAGTAAGCAGTTATCTCCCCAAAAGCGGTGGCTCAGCCTGTAGGAGTGGAAGTAGTCTGAAATAAGGTTCTTAGTACAGCTTGACCTACTGTGGCTTGTTGTGTGGATAGCACGTCTACACAGTAGTCCTTGGTAAATGTGTGAGGCGTAGACCATGTGGCTGCCTTACATATTTCGTGCATTGGAATATTCCCTAGGAAGGCCATGGTAGCGCCTTTCTTTCTGGTTGAGTGTGCCCTTGGTGTAATGGGCAGTTGTCTTTTTGCTTTAAGGTAGCAGATTTGGATGCACTTAACTATCCATCTGGCTATACCCTGTTTCGATATTGGGTTTCCTGCGTGAGGTTTTTGAAATGCAATAAACAGTTGTTTAATTTTTCTGATGTTTTTAGTTCTGTCGATGTAGTACATTAGTGCTCTTTTGACGTCTAATGTATGTAGTGCCCTTTCAGCTATGGAATCTGGCTGTGGGAAGAACACTGGTAGCTCTACCGTTTGATTTAGGTGGAACGGTGAAATAACCTTTGGCAAAAATTTAGGATTGGTCCTTAGGACTACTTTATTCTTGTGTAGTTGGATAAAAGGTTCTTGTATTGTAAACGCCTGAATTTCACTTACTCTTCTTAGAGATGTGATGGCGATGAGAAATGCAACTTTCCAGGTTAGGAATTGTATTTCGCAAGAATGCATAGGTTCAAAGGGTGGACCCATGAGTCTTGTTAAGACGATGTTGAGGTTCCATGAAGGAACAGGTGGTGTCCTTGGTGGTATAATTCTTTTGAGGCCTTCCATAAACGCTTTAATGACAGGTATCCTAAATAGTGAAGTTGAATGGGTAATCTGCAGGTATGCAGATATTGCTGCAAGGTGTATTTTAATGGAAGAGAAGGCCAGGTTCGATTTTTGTAAGTGTAGTAAGTAACCCACTACATCCTTTGGAGATGCGTGTAATGGTTGAATTTGATTATGATGGCAGTAGCAAATAAACCTTTTCCATTTGCTTGCATAGCAGTGTCTAGTGGATGGTCTTCTAGCTTGCTTTATGACTTCCATACATTCTTGTGTGAGGTTTAAGTGTCCGAATTCTAGGATTTCAGGAGCCAGATTGCTAGATTCAGCGATGCTGGGTTTGGATGCCCGATCTGTTGTTTGTGTTGTGTTAACAGATCTGGCCTGTTGGGCAACTTGACGTGGGGTACTACTGATAGGTCTAGCAGTGTTGTGTACCATGGTTGCCTTGCCCACGTTGGTGCTATCAGTATGAGTTTGAGTTTGTTTTGACTCAATTTGTTTACTAGATATGGAAGGAGAGGGAGAGGGGGAAAAGCGTACGCAAATATCCCTGACCAGTTCATCCATAGGGCATTGCCTTGAGACTGCCTGTGTGGGTATCTGGATGCAAAGTTTTGGCATTTTGCGTTCTCCTTTGTTGCAAATAAGTCTATTTGAGGTGTTCCCCAACGTTTGAAGTAAGTGTTTAGAATTTGGGGGTGAATTTCCCATTCGTGGACCTGTTGGTGATCTCGAGAGAGATTGTCTGCAAGTTGATTCTGGATCCCTTGAATAAACTGTGCTATTAGGCGAATGTGGTTGTGAATTGCCCATTGCCATATTTTTTGTGCCAGAAGGCACAGCTGTGTCGAGTGTGTCCCCCCCTGTTTGTTTAGATAATACATTGTTGTCATGTTGTCCGTTTTGACAAGAATGTATTTGTGAGTTATGATTGGTTGAAATGCTTTTAATGCTTGGAAAACTGCTAGTAGTTCGAGGTGATTTATATGCAGCTTTCTTTGATGTACGTCCCATTGTCCTTGTATGCTGTGTTGATTGAGGTGTGCTCCCCACCCTGTCATGGAAGCATCTGTTGTTATCACGTATTGTGGCACTGGGTCTTGGAAAGGCCGCCCTTTGTTCAAATTTATATTGTTCCACCATAAAAGCGAGAGGTATGTTAGGCGGTCTATCAACACCAGATCTAGAAGCTGACCCTGGGCTTGTGACCATTGTGATGCTAGGCACTGTTGTAAGGGCCGCATGTGCAACCTTGCGTTTGGGACAATGGCTATGCATGAGGACATCATGCCTAGGAGTTGTAATATCATCTTCGCCTGTATTCTTTGTGTTGGATACATGCGTTGTATAATCTTTTGGAAATTTTGAACCCTTTGTGGACTTGGAGTGGCTATTCCCCTCGTTGTGTCTATTGTCGCTCCTAGGTATTGTTGTACCTTGCACGGCATAATGTGTGATTTCGCATAGTTGATGGTGAAACCGAGTTTGTAGAGGGTTTGTATGACCTGATCTGTGTGGTGTGAGCACCTTGTCAGTGAGTCGGTCCAGATTAGCCAGTCATCTAGATACAGGAATACGTGTATTTGCTGCCTTCTGATGTGTGCAGCCACTACTGCTAGGCATTTTGTGAAGACTCTTGGTGCAGTTGTTAAACCGAACGGCAATACTTTGAATTGGTAATGTATTCCTTTGAATACGAACCTTAGGTATTTTCTGTGCGACGGATGTATTGGTATGTGGAAATACGCGTCTTTGAGATCTAAGGTTGTCGTGTAATCTTGTTGCTTTAGCAATGGTAACACTTCCTGTAGCGTGACCATGTGAAAGTGTTCTGATTTGATGTATGTGTTTAGTGTTCTGAGGTCTAGGATTGGTCTCAGTGTTTTGTCCTTCTTTGGTATTAGAAAGTACAGTGAGTAAACCCCTGTATTTGTTTGTGTATCTGGTACCAGTTCTATTGCGTTCTTTTGCAGTAATGCTTGAACTTCTATTTCTAGGAGGTCCGAATGTTGTTTTGATATATTCTGTGTTTTTGGTGGTATGTTTGGAGGGATTTGTAGAAATTCTATGCAATAACCATGTTGGATAATTGCTAAGACCCAAGTGTCTGTTGTTGTTTTCTCCCACGCTTGGTAATACTGACTTATTCTTCCCCCCACTGGTGTTGTGTGGAGGGGATGAGTGACGTGTGAGTCACTGTTTGGTTGTAGGTGTTTTGGGGCTTTGAAATTTTCCCCTGCTTCTAGGGAATTGTCCTCCTCTGTATTGGCCCCGAAAGCCTCCCCTTTGGTACTGTCCCTGGTAGGTGGACGGTGTTGAATGTGAGGTACTGGCTTGTGTGGCTTGACCCCGAAACTCCCATCTAAAGGTTGTCTTGCGGAAGGTGTTGAAAGTGCCTCTGCTCTGCGGGGAGTAGAGCGCGCCCATGGCTTTTGCAGTGTTAGTGTCCTTTTTTAGCTTCTCAATTGCCGTGTCCACTTCAGGTCCGAACAATTGTTGCTCATTGAATGGCATATTGAGCACCGCCTGCTGTATCTCTGGTTTAAAACCAGATGTTCGTAGCCACGCGTGCCTTCGTATGGTTACTGCCGTGTTAATTGTTCTTGCCGCTGTGTCTGCTGCGTCCATAGAGGAGCGTATCTGGTTATTGGAGATATTTTGGCCCTCCTCAACCACTTGTTTCGCCCTCTTTTGTAGTTCTGTGGGTAGATGCTCAATGAGGTGTTGCATCTCGTCCCAGTGGGCTCTGTCATATCGCGCTAGGAGCGCTTGAGAGTTAGCGATGCGCCACTGGTTTGCAGCCTGTACTGCGACCCTTTTACCGGCTGCATCGAACTTGCGGCTCTCCTTATCCGGGGGTGGTGCATCGCCCGATGTGTGAGAGTTTGCTCTCTTGCGAGCTGCCCCTACCACAACCGAATCTGGTGGCAGTTTGAGGTGATGAAAGCTGGGTCTGTGGGAGGTGCTTTATATTTCTTTTCCACCCTCGGTGTTATTGCCCTACTCTTGACAGGCTCTTTGAATATGTCCTTTGCGTGCCTTAGCATTCCTGGGAGCATAGGCAGGCTTTGGTAGGTGCTATGTGTGGAAGAGAGGGTGTTGAAGAGGAAGTCATCCTCAACAGGCTCCGAGTGTAGAGACACGTTATGGAACTCTGCTGCTCTAGCCACCACTTGTGAATATGCTGTGCTGTCTTCTGGTGGTGAGGGCTTTGTAGGATACGCCTCTGGACTGTTGTCTGACACTGGGGCGTCGTATAAGTCCCAAGCATCTTGGTCCTGGTCACCATGGCTTAAGGTGGTGTGAGCCGGTGAATGTGACAGAGTCTGTGCCGGTGAAATGTGAGCTACAGGTGGCGGAGAGGGTGGCGGAGTTACCTTCTTCACCAGTTTTGTTTGTGGTGCTTGTTCTTGTTGGAATTCAAGTCTCCTCTTCCTCCTAATAGGGGGAAGGGTGCTTATTTTCCCTGTTCCACTCTGTATAAAAATCCTTTTTTGAGTGTGGTCCACCTCGGTGGATTGTAATTCCTCCTCGAATCTATGCTTTCGCATTTGAGAGGACAGTGATTGTTCCTCTGAATAGGAACCGGTAGTTGGCTCGGTTGCGGGTCGTTTTGGCACCGAAACTATGTCCACGCTCTTTTTCGGCTCCGAGGCGACTTTTCTCTTTTTCGGAGTCGAACCCTCTCGGCGTCGATCCTCCTCGGTGCCGCTGTCTCTGCGTCGAGCAGCTTCGGCTCCGCTATCTCGGCGTCGATCTTTGTCGGCAGCCCTATCTCGGTCCCGAGATGGCTGGGTGCCTGTGTCTCGACCCGAGTCGGACGATCTCGGCACTATTTCGGCCTTCTTCGGTGCCGATGGTCGGTCACCGATTTTATGGGTTGAGCCATGGCCTGATGGCAGTGGCGTCCCCTGGGCCTTGTCAGTTTTCTTATGTGCTATCTTCGACGTCTTACTCACTGTTTCATGGCCGTCGAATTCGTCCGAGTCCGATTCATGGATCGAGAAGGCTTCTACTTCTTCTTGTTCCTCGAATTCTCAGTGTCCTGTCGGCGTGGACGCCATTTGCAGTCTTCTGGCTCGTCGGTCACGGAGCGTTTTTCGGGACCGGAACGCACGACAGGCCTCACAAGTTTCTTCCCTGTGCTCGGGCAACAGGCACAGGTTACAGACCGAATGTTGGTCTGTATATGGGTATTTGTTGTGGCATTTAGGACAGAATCGTAACGGGGTCCGTTCCATCAGCGTCGATGTCACACGCGGTCGGGCCGACCAGGCCCCGACGGGGGATCGAAAACTACCCCGAAGGGCAACGGAGATGTTATCGTTTGGATTCGATGTCGATGCTATCTAACCCGATCCCGAACGCAACAATACCGACGTAATTTTCCGATTTTGAGCTAACTTTCCGTTCCGAAACCCGGAGCGAAAGGAACACGTCCGAACCCGATGGCGGAAAGAAAACAATCGAAGATCGACGCCCATGCGCAATGGAGACAAAGAGGAGGAGTCCCTCGGTCCCGTGACTTGAAAGACTTCTTCGAAGAAAAACAACTTGTAACACTCCGACCCAACACCAGATGGCGGGCTATGCACAACATGTGTATCTACAGCGACAGATGCCATCGAACATAAGATTTCCAGTAAAAGGGAACTCACGATAAAACAGACGCCGTAATTCTCCACAATGTCATCATGCTCATAATCTAGAAATTCCTGCAAAGACCTGAAAAACAAAACAAAGGGAAACACAAAATTGTTATCAGCAGCTTTAAATGGTGCATTGTTTTGTCACTCTGTTCTTTAAGTTAAACAAGTCTTAAGGCTGGACAGCTAATCATCACTCACTTTTCCTTATAGTTTAAAAGAATTACTAGCCACTTTATTAGCAAATGGTCATTAAAACTGAGATGGCTGTACGGAAGCTTTTTAGCACCGCATCTCAGCTGAAGAGGTGGGGAGCACCACACCGCCATAGAAACTGACCTCGTGGGGAGTAGGTCTGGCAACAAAGGGTGACCTATTTCCCTCTGAGCATGCTGGTCCCAGCCTACTAGGCTTTAACAACGATAGGCACAGGAGCAGGCTTCACTGGGTCCTTAAACATTTTCATGAAATGTATATGGAAAAAAACGTGCTCTAAGCGGCATCTGTATCCCACTTTGCAAGGGGATTCCGTTGTCAGCTTCACACATCTGTTGGGCCCGAACTTCCCAATACTTCACACTATTTTTCATCTTTAGCCGATGGGGAGTATTACTTCTGGATTTGGACACAGAATGAAAATGTCACTTACCCAGTGTACATCTGTTCGTGGCATTAGTCGCTGCAGATTCACATGTTTGGCACAGTCCGCTGCCTGGTGTTGGGCTCGGAGTATTACAAGTTGTTTTTCTTCGAAGAAGTCTTTTTTGGTCACGGGACCGAAGGACTCCTCCCTCTTCGGCTCCATTGCGCATGGGCGTCGACTCCATCTTAGATTGTTTTCCCCGCAGAGGGTGAGGATGGAGTTGTTTGCTATAAATAGTGCCCATGCAATGGAGTGAATATGTATGTACGTTAAGAGTTTATAATAATTATTTACAAATGTACAAATGTTTAAGATTTAAGATCTACTTCTAAACGGCTACAGGCTTCCCGGGGAGGCGGGAGGGTACATGTGAATCTGCAGCGACTAATGCCATGAACAGATGTACACTGGGTAAGTGACATTTTCAGTTCGATGGCATATGTTGCTGCAGATACACATGTTTGGCATAGACTATAAAGCAGTTACCTCCCCTAAAAGCGGTGGTTTAGCCTGTAGGAGTTGAAGTATTTTGGAATAATGTTCTTAGTACAGCTTGGCCCACTGTAGCTTGTTGTGCATTTAGTACGTCCACACAGTAGTGTTTAGTAAACGTATGAGGCGTAGACCAGGTTGCAGCCTTACATATTTCGCTCATAGGAATGTTTCCTAGAAAGGCCATTGTAGCACCTTTCTTTCTGGTTGAGTGTGCCTTTGGTGTAATAGGCAATTCTCTTTTGGCTTTAAGATAGCATGTTTGAATACATCTGACTATCCATCTAGCAATGCCTTGTTTAGAGATTGGATTTCCTATGTGTGGTTTTTGAAAAGCTATGAACAGTTGTTTTGTTTTCCTGATTAGCTTTGTTCTGTCAATGTAGTACATTAGTGCTCTTTTGATGTCTAATGTATGTAGTGCCCTTTCAGCCACGGAATTTGGTTGTGGGAAGAACACTGGCAATTCTACTGTTTGATTTAAATGGAATGGTGAGATTACTTTTGGCAGAAATTTTTGATTTGTTCTTAGAACTATTTTATTTTTGTGTATTTGAATAAATGGTTCTTGTATGGTAAATGCCTGTATTTCACTTACTCTTCTGAGGGATGTGCTTGCAATGAGAAATGCGACTTTCCAGGTTAGATATTGCATTTCACAGGAATGCATGGGTTCGAAAGGTGGACCCATGAGTCTTGTTAAGACGATGTTATGGTTCCATGAAGGAACTGGTGGTGTTCTTGGTGGTATAATTCTTTTTAGCCCTTCCATGAATGCTTTAATAACTGGTATTCTAAATAAAGACGATGAATGAGTAGTTTGTAGGTAAGCAGATATTGCTGCGAGGTGTATTTTTATAGATGAAAAAGCGAGATTCGCTTTTTGCAAATGTAGTAAGTATCCTACTATGTCCTTTGTAGAGGCATGTAATGGTTGTATTTGATTGGTATGGCAGTAGTAAACAAATCTTTTCCACTTAGATGCATAGCAGTGTCTAGTGGAAGATTTTCTAGCTTGTTTTATGACCTCCATGCATTCTTGTGTGAGGTCTAAGTGTCCGAATTCTAGGATTTCAGGAGCCAAATTGCCAGATTCAATGATGCTGGGTTTGGATGCCTGATCTGTTGTTTGTGTTGTGTTAACAGATCTGGTCTGTTGGGTAGTTTGACATGCGGTACTAGTGAAAGGTCTAGTAGAGTTGTATACCAAGGTTGTCTTGCCCATGTGGGTGCTATCAGTATGAGTTTGAGTTGGTTTTGACTCAACTTGTTTACTAGATATGGAAGGAGAGGGAGAGGGGGAAAAGCGTATGCAAATATCCCTGACCAACTCATCCATAGAGCATTGCCTTGTGATTCGCGGTGTGGGTACCTGGATGCGAAGTTTTGGCATTTTGAGTTTTCTTTTGTTGCGAACAAATCTATCTGGGGTGTTCCCCAAATTTGAAAGTACTTGTTCAGAACTTGGGGGTGAATTTCCCATTCGTGGACTTGTTGGTGGTCTCGCGAAAGGTTGTCTGCTAGTTGGTTTTGTATTCCTGGAATAAATTGTGCTATTAGGCGAATGTTGTTGTGAATCGCCCACTGCCATATTTTTTGTGTTAGGAGGCACAATTGTGTTGAGTGTGTTCCTCCTTGTTTGTTTAAATAATACATTGTTGTCATGTTGTCTGTTTTGACAAGAATGTATTTGTGTGTTATTATGGGTTGAAAGGCTTTTAACGCTAGAAATACTGCTAACAGTTCTAGGTAATTGATATGAAATTTTGTTTGGTGTATATCCCATTGTCCTTGAATGCTGTGGTGATTGAGGTGTGCTCCCCACCCTGTCATGGAAGCATCTGTTGTTATAACGTATTGAGGCACTGGGTCCTGAAATGTCCGCCCTTTGTTTAAATTTTTGCTGTTCCACCATAGAAGCGAGAGGTATGTTTGGCGGTCTACCAACACCAGATCTTGAAGTTGACCCTGTGCCTGTGACCATTGTGATGCTAGGCACTGTTGTAAGGGTCGCATGTGTAGTCTTGCGTTTGGGACAATGGCTATGCATGATGACATCATGCCTAGAAGTTTTAGCACAAATTTTGCTTGTATCTTTTGGTTTGGAAACATAGCACTTATTACCTTGTGGAATGCCTGCACTCTTATTGGACTTGGAGTGGCAATTCCCTTTGATGTGTTGATGGTTGCTCCTAGATATTGTTGTGTCTGACACGGTTCTAGGTGTGATTTTGTATAGTTGATGGAAAACCCCAGTTTGTGAAGGGTTTGTATGACATATGTGGTGTCGTTTGCGCATTTTTTTACTGTGTTGGTCTTGATTAGCCAATCGTCTAGGTAAGGGAACACATGTATCTGTTGTCTCCTGATGTGTGCTGCTACTACTGCTAGACATTTTGTGAACACTCTTGGTGCAGTTGTTATTCCGAATGGCAACACTTTGAATTGGTAATGTATTCCTTTGAATACGAACCTTAGGTACTTTCTGTGAGAAGGGTGTATTGGTATATGAAAGTACGCATCCTTTAGGTCTAATGTGGTCATGTAATCTTGCTGTTTGAGCAGTGGAATGATGTCTTGTAGTGTGATCATGTGAAAATGGTCCGATATGATGTAGGTATTTAGTGTCCTGAGATCTAATATTGGTCTTAATGTTTTGTCTTTTTTTGGAATTAGAAAGTACAGGGAGTAAACTCCTGTGTTTTTTTGTTGTACTGGTACTAACTCTATTGCATCCTTTTGCAGTAGTGCTTGAACTTCTAGTCCTAAAAGTTCTAAATGTTGTGGTGACATTTTGCGTGTTTTGGGAGGGATGTTTGGTGGGAATTTGTGGAATTCTATGCAATAGCCATGTTGGATTATTGCTAATACCCAATTGTCTGTTGTAATCTGTTGCCAAGATTGGTAGAATTGGCTTAGTCTTCCCCCCACTGGTGTTGAGTGAAGGGGTTGCGTGACTTGAAAGTCACTGTTTAGGTGGAGGTGTTTTTGGAGTCTGGAATCTTCCCCTACTCCTTGGGAATTGACCCCCTCTATATCCCCTGAAACCTCTCCTTTGGAATGAACCCTGATATGGTGTGGTTCTTGTTTGTTGGCTGGTGGTGTCTGTGGGTTGGCCACGAAACCCCCCTCTAAATGGAGTTTTTCTAAAAGAGCCTCTGCTCTGCGGGGAGTAGAGTGCGCCCATGGCTTTGGCCGTGTCTGTGTCCTTTTTAAGTTTTTCAATGGCTGTGTCCACTTCAGGGCCAAAAAGTTGTTTTTCGTTGAAGGGCATATTAAGGACAGCCTGCTGGATTTCAGGTTTGAAGCCTGAAGTGCGGAGCCAAGCGTGTCTCCTTATGGTGACAGCAGTGTTGACTGTTCTCGCTGCAGTATCGGCTGCGTCCAGTGAAGAGCGGATTTGATTGTTTGAGATCGTTTGTCCCTCTTCAACTATTTGCTGCGCCCTTTTTTGGTATTCTTGGGGAAGATGGTCTACGAGAAGTTGCATCTCATCCCAGTGTGCGCGGTCATATCCGGCCAGCAGCGCTTGAGAATTTGCGATGCGCCACTGGTTGGCTGCCTGTGATGCTACTCTTTTTCCTGCCGCATCAAAATTTCTGCTTTCTTTGCCCGGAGGTGGGGCGTCGCCAGATGTATGGGAATTTGCTCTTTTGCGAGCTGCCCCTACTACTACGGAGTCAGGTGGTAACTGCGAAGTAATAAACACTGGGTCTGTGGGTGGTGGTTTGTATTTTTTATCCACCCTTGGGGTGATGGCTCTTGATTTTACGGGCTCTTCAAAAATTTGTTTTGCGTGCCGTAACATCCCTGGTAGCATTGGGAGACATTGATATTGGCTATGTGTAGCCGAGAGGGTGTTAAATAAAAAATCATCCTCTATAGGATCGGAATGCAGTTGGACATTGTGGAATTCTGCAGCCCTAGCCACCAGTTGCGAGTATGAGGTACTGTCCTCTGGCGGTGACGGCTTTGTCGGGTATGAATCTGGATCATTGTCCGGCACTGGGGTGTCGTATAGGTCCCAAGCGTCTTGATCCTGATTATCTTGACTTATGGTAGTTTGCGCTGGTGAGTGCATTTGTGGCGGTGTTTGTGCCGGCGATGCCTGTTGTGGTGGAGAGGGCGGAGGCGTGACTTTTTTAACCACTTTGGCTTGTGGTTGTGCGTCATCCTTGAGGAGACCGATCCTTCTTTTCCTCATTATTGGGGGAAGGGTTGATATCTTCCCTGTGTCTTGCTGGATGTACAGTCTCTTTTGTGTGTAGTCTGATTCTACACTTTGGAGCTCTTGTCCAAATCTGTGCATCTGGCCACTTATTCCTTGTTCCTCTGTGTAGGATGAAGGTGTGGAAATTTTCGGCGCCGAGAGAGAATCTTTTTTCGGCTTCGGCACCGACAGAATTTTTGTTCCTTTCGGCATGGAGTCTCGGTGCCGATGTTTTTCGGTGCCGGTATCTTGTTTTTGTCTCTCGGAGCCGCTATCTCGGCTCCGAGGTTGCTCCATGGCGGTCCCTCGACCGGAGTCGGGTGTCTTCGCTATGGGCGTGCCCTTTTTCGGCGCCTTCGACGGGTCGCCTGTTTTATGGGTCGAGCCATGGCCTGTTGGCAGTGGCGTCCCCTGGGCTTTCGTTTTCTCGATGGTTTTACTTTTCGACGTCTTACTCACAGTTTGTTGCTGTTGTTCGACGTCGGAGTCTCCGGATTCTGAGTCCGGAACTGAGAATGTTTCCTCTTCGTCGTCGAAACGTTGTTTTGTCGGCGTGGACGCCATTTGTAGACGCCTGGCTCTTCGGTCCCGGAGTGTTTTTCTGGACCGGAAGGCTCGACAGGCCTCACAGGTATCTTCCTTGTGCTCGGGGGACAAGCACAAGTTACAGACCAAGTGCTGATCTGTATAAGGATACTTACTGTGACATTTTGGGCAGAAACGGAACGGGGTCCGTTCCATCGGCTTCGATGTCGCACGCGGTCGGGCCGACCAGGCCCCGATGGGGGAATCGAAGCTACCCCAAAGTCTTCCGATGATCGGTGTTGATGTACCTAACTATCCCGATACCGAACGGAACAATACCGACGCTTTCTTCCGAGATTCTGACTAACTTTCCGAACCGAAACACGGAGCGAAAAGTAATACGTCCGAACCCGACAGCGGAAAAAAACAATCTAAGATGGAGTCGACGCCCATGCGCAATGGAGCCGAAGAGGGAGGAGTCCTTCGGTCCCGTGACCAAAAAAGACTTCTTCGAAGAAAAACAACTTGTAATACTCCGAGCCCAACACCAGGCAGCGGACTGTGCCAAACATGTGTATCTGCAGCAACATATGCCATCGAACACACTATTCCTGCATGCAGTGCTCGCCACAAAAAATATACATTTTTTGTACTCCATAATAGCGCAGGGAGTTCATTATAATAACAATTTTATATCATATCGTGGCACTTACACTTTTAAGGAGGACCTAGGAGCATAAGTGGTTCATAAGCCACGTGAAAACAACTAACCTATTTTATTTCACTATTCATCTTCAGTCTAGATTTCTTTTGAATATTTTAGGAGCACACATTTTGTTGTGACTTTTCTACTGGCTCTGGATTTTACTATAACTGGATCGTCTGCTGGCATGGGGTACCGAAAAGGAAATAATCCCTACGATTCAAACAGGATTCTCCAAACATACCAGCACTATCACAAACATCACGGCCATTGCCCTCTTAAGTGACTAAGCAAAAATATGAAACGTCACCTCCACCTATGCTTTGTTGACTTCAAGGCGGCATTCGACCATGTGGACAGGAACGGGTTGTGGAAGAAGCTTGCAACCTGGCTTCTCCATCGACTTCTACGCCTAATAATAGCTCTCCACACAGACACATGGGTACGGATAATATTAGGCAGAGGCACTCATCTCGCAAGGCGGATCCCTACTACCAAAGGCCTAAAACAGGGCTGCGTTCTGTCACCCACACTATTCAATCTATATCTAGCAGACTTAGCGAGTGCACTCACCCTTACAAACTCGCACCCTCCAAAAATTGGGGACCTCGAGCTACCATGCCTCATGTACGCCGACAATCTCGTACTACTCAGCCACACGGAGGTAGGCCTTCAGAGACTACTCAACGCCACTCAGCTCTACACAGCTACGAATTACTTGACAGCAAACTTTGGCAAAACACGCACACTGTCAACTAGGTCAAAGCCATCCACAAGAGCCTGGTTGTGGGGTAAGACACGACTGGTCCACACAGATAAGTACAAATATCTTGGAGTCACTGTTGACAAATCGGGGAACTTCGTGCATCAAAGGAAAAGCCTAATGGGAAAAAGTCTAGCCATAGCACTCTCACTAAAAAGACTAAAACCCTTCTGAATGGGCCTTCAGACACCCCCCTCTTAAAAGTGATTAAAGGCCAAGCTCCTCCCCACTATAATATACGGGAGTGAAGCACCAAAAGGCAGGGACTCTGATATCTTAAATCGTGCAGTGAGCAAAGCTTACAGGACGATCTTTAACATCCCCAGATTCACCTCCCCTGCCCAACTGAGATTGGAGTTTGGTCTGCTGAACCAATCCCTGGCTCGACCTGTCACCTACATAAACCTTTGGAGCAAAGCCCGTGGTGCCTCCCCGGGCAATCTCAACTATCATTCACCTCCCCATTAAGAATTCACTTAGATGACTCTCTTAAGAAGACCGGACTAACGGACTTGTGGAGGACCTCAATCCCACACAATACCTTTAAGAAAGCTGCTAGGAAATCACTTAGGCTCCAGTCACTACTGGAGGACAAAGCAGCCTTCACAGAGGTCTCACGCCTGGATGACCCTGCACACCTACATGTCTTCGACACCACAGCCATACCTAGGCCAGGGCTTCTCGAAACGAACAAAGGACGACTTCTTAAAGTACCGACTTGGTCTCCTACCACTTGCCTTATATGCAGCCCCCTGGTTGAGGGATATAACCAATTCTATCTGCCGCCTGTGCGGTGAGGACACGGAAGATCTCCTGCACGTCCTTTGTTCATGCAATAATCTCGCACTAGAACAAAAAGCTCTACTGAAGAGCAAATTTAATGAAAAAGGCATACGGACATGGAGACAAGCAGTAATGGTGTGCTTTGCACCTGGTGATCTACAGTTCAATTGTGCCTTGTTAAAGTTTCTACTGCAGGTGTCACAAAAGTAGGATTTAAATGAGCAGCACTGCCCCCCTGTCGATCTAAAGGAGGCGGTCAGGCCTAATGCCTGACAATGAACTACAATGGCATTAAGCGCTGCTCTACTTACACTGGAGCAATGCAAATTCTTTAAACAACAACACTTTACCATCATTTAAAGCGCGCTCCTATGGAGCCGAACTGAAATGACTGAACAATGATTTTTCTTTTTGACCTTTTTATATAGTGCTTATCTATTTTTTGTGTTATGTTTTTAAGTAACTAAACAATAAAATCTCACTCTCCCATAACTGCCTTGGCTAGGACTTTCCCTTCCCGAGCCAATCATCGATGATTCTGGTTGCCAATGACAATGTGTTCTAGGTTTTGGCTTATAAAATAAAGAACATTCGTCCTTTGTTAGCTATATTGAAAGGGACCTGTATCTGCAACTGCAACTATTTTGAAGAAGAGGGACGCTGATGTTGCGTGATCCTGAGTTTGTGGGAGAGGCGGAGCAAGCAAGGAGGAAGGCAGCAGAGCCGAAGCAGCAGAACGGAGCAACCACTGCCAAAAAAGCCGGCTGAAAAAAACACAGAGAAAGCCAGGGCTGGCGGCGGCCGGTTATTTGCCTGAGGTGTGGCGTGCCTGTGGTGTGGCAAGGAGCGAGGCAGTGAGCTGCCAGGAAAGCCGGGGGCAGCGGAGGTGGCCTGTCAGTTGCCTAAGATGTGGTGCTGGGTCTCGGCTTGGCTGCGGCCATGGAGGAGCGAGGGAGAGGAGAGGAGCAAGGGAGCTGAGACACTGCTGCACAGAGACTCTCCTGAGGTCCCGGAAGCCAGGAACCCGGGAAGGGAACACAGAGGTACGCGGGGTACGACAAGGAGACCGGTAGGGGGAGAAGGTGGGCAGTCAAGTCAGGGCCCAGCCCCGGAAGGGTCTCAATTGCGCTGTCCAGGCGCATATTCTACTTTACCTCTCCCTCTGTTTAACTATCAGTCTCCCTGCCTACCTGCCGATCGCCGGTTACACCATCAACCAGCCTGCCTACTCGCCTATCAGCCTGCCTATCAGCCTGCTTGCCTGTTACCTCTTCTAGCGTGGCAAGCTGTTCTATCCTCCATCCCCCGCTCTGCTCTGTCCAATCTGTCTTGCCGCTGGAAGCTGAGTTTATCGAGGAGACCTCACCTCACCCAGGCCTGGCCTTTCATCATGCCATATAAAGTAGGGAGTAAAACCTGTCTCCTGGACTCTAGGACTCCTCACATCTCTCCTGTCCTTTTAGATTATAGCTGTAGTATTGTTATTTAGTTTTATAGTTTAGGCTTGTACTTTCCTTCTGTTAATGTTTCTCCTGTTTCACTGTTGTAAGGTTCTTATTTTATGTCATCTTGGTATGCTCCATCTCCCCCGCTCTGGCTTTCTGTGCTCTAGCCTAGAATACTGCTTTGTGTTCTATGGTGACAGTTGGTTTACAGAAGTCTGCCTGCGGGTGTAGATGGAGTTTCTTCTTCCTGCATTTGAAGCTTGAAATAAACCATTTTGATGAAGATTCACTTCTGTTCTATTTTGGAGTATTTTCTTTTCTACAACTTGGAAATCTCATGCTTCAATAGCCCTTAGATTAAAGCCAGACAGCTCATTGTGTTCCAAGTGGCATCCAGCTCACGTTACTAGTGACTAGTTCAAGGAGGAGGTCTAAAGGAGTTCCAAAGGAGATCTAAGGTCTGTGGAGAACCAATGGCGAAAGATGCAACGGCCCTCATTGAAAGTTCCAACTGAGTAGCAGAGCGCCTTGTGCCCTCGGAGCTTGGGGCCTAGAGGTTGGTGTTCAGCGCGCCTGTAGTGACCAGGATGCACTAGGCAGCGGGCAGCTTGTTAGGAGCAGAAGCGGCTGGCATCAGCCCAGTGTGGCTTGCCACGCTTGGCTGTCCTGCTCTGCTCAACCAGTACCTCGACGAACATAACGGCCAGACGCAACGCAGTGGAACGCTTTGGAAGTGCCCTGGAAGCACCCTGAAAGTATATTGTTTGTGGTTGTCCTTATTAGTGACTTAGTAAGAAGAAAACCGGTGGTATGGGCTCCTTAAGCCCCTATCGGAATTATTGCCCTCTAATAAGTGGGAGCCCACATCTTCTCCCCTCTGCTCTAATTTGGTTCCAGTGGTTAGTCGAAGGGGGAAATATGACCTTAAAGAAATTACGTTTGCAGAGAAAAGTCCGGGGGGGGGGGGAGTAGAGGAATTAGCTTTTCTGGAATCTCCTCTAGAGAACATAGAGAATATTCAGAATACCCAGAATATTCAGGGTCCGTCCAGGACACAGCCTCTTCATCTTTCTGCTTCCTTACCCCTCATGTTATTTAACTCTTCTCCACCGGGAGAGTCTATTGGATGCCATCTTAAGATTGTTAAAGCGCTTCAAGAATCCTGTGTCCATATGAGGGTTACAGAGATGCCGGTTACTGACCTTCAAGACTTTACCTTGCCTGATTTGGATCTAGATCTTTGTAGGAGATATGGGTATCAGGCTGAAGATCATTCTCCGCCCCCTGGGAAATCCATGCCTCTGCTTTCACCCACAGGCCTCCACTTGTTTAATAGTACTCCATCTTTACAAGATTCCGTGTATTCTCACTTATCTGTGACTCCAGTCCAAGAAGTAAGTGGTACCCTGCCTAGTCAACCTCCAGTTCAGGAGGTCAGGTTCTCTGCCTCCCTGAACAGCTTGGAAAATTTACTTTCATCAATTTTAAAACGTCTGGAGAAATTCGTAGGAGGATCTGACTGTATTCTAGAGTCTGTGACAGCTATTTTAAAGGAATTGACCAAAGATAATAAAAACAGGAGTCTGATCCTAGGCCCTGCAGGGATACGGACTGCTTCATCATTGTTATGAAAGGATCAGGTGACCCGAGGGTGTGCTCCATGGTGCCAAAAGCAAACTAACACAAATGATGGACATAATGCGGAACCAATTAAACATTCACCCCCAGTCACAGATCTGGGTTTAATCCATCAATTCTTTTGCTCACCATGCCACCCTAGTTTCAAGCTAGCCTGGCTGAAGAGCGGTGATACCCTGAAACCGGTCCCAGGATGCTTGTTTCTGGTCCAGGGAGGAACCTGGTCTGGAGGAACCTGGGGAACAGGGTCAAGACTGATTTGCATATGGCTAGGTCCAAACTGGAATGGCAAGGTGAGCAACGGATGGATTAAATCCAGATCTGTGACTGGAGGTGAATGTTTGGTTTGGTCTACATTCCGTCCATCAACTTTTCTTTTTGCATTTGTTGCCCCAAGTGGGAAGGGTATGCCCAGACGTGGGTCCCGTGCTCACTTTGCCACCAGATTCAAGCTAGCCTGGCTGAAAAGGTGTGATACCCCGAAACCGGTCCCAGGATGCTTGTTTCTGGTCCAGGGAGGACCTGGTCTGGTAGTTAGGGCTGGGCTGTTCCCATGGGGAACAGGGTCAAGACTGATTTGAATATGGCTGGGTCCAAACTGCAATGGCATGGTGAGCAAAAAAACTGATGGATTAAACCCAGATCTGTGACAGGGGGTGAATGTTTGGTCTGCATTCCGTCAATCAACTGTTCGTTTTGCACAAAGTTGAGAAGGGCACTCAAGCTGGTAAACCTCAGTATAATAAGACCTGTGATAAAAGGGCACCGCTGGACAGCCCAGTGGATTTTATTCGATTCATCTTTGATACCCCTCCGGCCAAATGTAATGGATTGGCAAAGTTTAATCAGCCTGCAGAGGGGGTATTCCCAATTTTTAAAATATAGTCTAATCAAAAAAATGGGCCCACAGGGTTGCCTGCTCCATCACTAACAGTAGAAGAAAAAAAATAAGAAATATAGGAGAAAAAAATCGAAAAGTGTGAAAAGATCAAAAAGACCAACTCAAAGGATCAATAAAAAAGGCAGAAGAAAAGTACATTTTCCTGAGATGACAAATCCCATGCAATTATGCCCGGAGTCTCTAAATTTGACTTCTCATCCTACTTTTGTGCCACAGTCTACATCCGGATCAACTTGTGTATCCTCTAGGAAGTCTGGAAGGGAATACTAAAGGGAGCTTCTCCCCACCCGCTACCCTCGGTTGTTTCCAGCCTTGAACCCAATAGCTCCGGTATTTCTGCCTCTCAGGCCATTGGGAGACTCTAACGGCCTCCTACCCTTGGAGAGCATTTCTACCATAGGATACAATGTTGATACTCATACAGTAGACTTTATTCCACTCTTTGATGCAGATTTAATTCTGAACAGATCTACCTTATTAAACCGCTTTTCAGATTCTAGTCTACTGAAGTAAATTCAAAGTTATGACATTGTTCTGGTTTTTTTATTGGATTCAAATGTAGGTTTTAAGTCAAGGATCACATTTTGCTGTGTAAGTGTTTGACAAACTTGGTCCTTCAAAATGCTGACTTCCTGCAATGTCGGGGTATTGATGTGGTTCCTTTCTTGGGTTCTAATTAGGCAAGTTCGGGTAGTGAGAGGGGAGGGGAAATGTTTATAGATTGTTACACATTTTCCAAGTCCTCTAATTACACTGACCAGTATGAGTCTAGGCCTAAGATGGATTTGCAGGCAGTTAAAGTTTCCCTAGTAGGGAGTGATAGGCAGGTACTATTGCGGGAGATACGATCTGTCCCTGAGCTAAAAAACATTAATGATTTGGATGGGTGGGTTTGGCTCCCGGGTGCCTAAATCAGGCGCGGGGGTCCAGATTCCCGTCTCACCCCTTTAACTAGCATAGGCATAAACATTATTTCATGGAATGTAGCAGCAGTGAAATATAGTAGGGAAAAGTGATCCTCTTAGTCCTTTAAACCCCATATTGATTTGTCTTCAGGAGACTTAGTCCAATAGGGATCTGTTGTGGGAAGACTATTATGTTACTGACTGTAAGGCCACCCCTTCTAGTAGGAGCATGCCAAGGGGGGAGTTGATTGTTTGTTGTCAACTAAAGTTAAGTGGAATTTTCATTGCTATAAAGACCCAAGCAACCTCTTTATGGCCTTATCCTTTCAGATGCATAATAGTTCTTGGGGTTCTATCCCGCTGCTGCTGGTTAATGTGTATATTCCTCCTGAATTGATTTACAATACCTTGTTACAGAAGGTCTTTGCTTATATAAAAATGCATTAGATAGTGAGTTCCCTCCATATTGGTAGGTGATCTAAATTGTAAGATATCCTACTATGCTTTGTTGCAAGTTTGAAAGGCTGAGAGAGAGGCAGCCTTGCAAATTCCAGCCTGTGTTTCCCCCCTCTCGATAGAACAAACAAAAGAGGGAAACTCCTGCTGAATCTTCTTAGAGAAAGTGATTGCATTATTACGAATGGAAGGTCTTTCTATGATTCACCCGCTTCCTTTATGAATGTTTCTCTGGGGGGAAAGGCAATATTAGATTATTTGGTGTTAGGGTACTCTGCCTACTTTCTGTTAGATCACTTAAAGATTTTAAATACTTCTGTCAGTGACCATACCCCGCTCTTCTTCATTTTAGAAATTAACTTGTCAATGACGGGGTCTTTTGAGTTGGGTGGGTCAATCCCGGTCTTCGATAAAAAGACAGGGAGGACACAGTGGGATCTCAGAAGGATTTCAGGTGTTCTGGAGACTTTGGAGACTGCAGTTGCAGTAATGAACTGCATAATTATACAAAATGTATGAAGCAGCTGTTAATTATTCTTCCACTGTCCTTAAAAGTAGTCAGAGGGTGATTCCTTGCCCATTACTTGCTCTGAAAAGGGAAATAAATACTTTGATTATGATCCAGTATTTAGACTATTCAACGGTAAAAAATTCCAGGGTGGCTTTATTAAAAAGGAGAAGAAAGCATTTGAAGGCCTGTATCGCAAGAGATTCTTGCGATAGGCTTTGGATCCACCTCAGGGAAGCAGAGGTAAAGGGTCAGGCTAGACACTTTTGGGAATTGGTTGGTGAAGGCTTCGGATCTAGAGTTTGCTCGTCCCTCGTTGCCATAGCTGAAGCTCGTGGTCTGAATTTATCGCCTCCCCGTATGCCTCAAATGGGGTAGAATTATTTTGGCCTCTGGAAAGTAATGAGATACATTCCATCACCTACCTGTCAGTAAAAGAGATATAACTGGCTGTTCGCTCTAACGGGCCTGACGAAGTTCCTATTTCTTTAATAAAACAAGATATCTGTCCCTGGAGTGAGAT
Source organism: Pleurodeles waltl (assembly GCF_031143425.1). Classification (NCBI taxonomy): domain Eukaryota; kingdom Metazoa; phylum Chordata; class Amphibia; order Caudata; family Salamandridae; genus Pleurodeles; species Pleurodeles waltl. Next base: position 981,182,334 of record NC_090436.1, on the reverse strand, counting down.
CTTATTTGTGGTCTTCAGAAGGTGCTTCCTCTCCAGAAGCATCCCTCCCTCTTGGGTTGGCAGTATTATTGCGCCTTTATTTAGGAAGGGCGACTACAATTGTCCAGCCAACCATCGGCAGATTGCCCTTCTGGATGCAGTTGAGAAAATCTTTACTAAATGTCTGCTTTCCAGACTTACTGATTGGGCAGAGGAGAACAATATTATTCCCCTGGAACAAACAGGCTTCAGACGTAATCATAGCACTATGGATAATATTGCAGTGTTAGAGGTTATTACTGAAAAGTATGTGAAACTAAGAGGTGGAGTGGTCTACGCCGCTTTTATTGACTTTTCAATGGCATTTGACAAAGTAGATAGAGATTTGTTGTGGAAAAAACTGGCTAATTTGGGTATATCTACTATTCTTCTTGAGTTAGTGATAGCGCTCCACTCTTCTAGTTGGTGTAGAATTCTTCTGGGGGGGAGGGGATAAAGGCTTATCACAAGAGATATCCACTATGAATGGATTGAAGCAAGGGTGTCTTTTGGCACCTTTGCTTTTCTCCTTGTACATCTCAGATTTTCATTCTTTTCTCTCTCAGAGTAAGGGTTTCTCCCCACAAATAGGCGGACACTCTGTTTGTTTTCTATTGTATGCTGATGACATTAATATCTTTGACTCAACACCTAAAGGCTTACAGAACCATCTCCAGTCTTTGTCAAAGTACTAGGGGGCATATTTATACTCCGTTTGCGCCGAATTTGCGTCGTTTTTTCCGGCGCAAATTCGACGCAAAACTAACTCCATATTTATACTTTGGCGTTAGACTCGTCTAGCGCCAAAGTTCATGGAGTTAGCGTCATTTTTTTGCGTGAACACCTTCCTTGCGTTAATGATATGCAAGGTAGGCGTTCCCGTCTTAAAAAATGACTCCGATGCATATGCGTCGTATTTATACTCCCGGGCAAAAATGACGCCCAGGAATGGGCGGGTCTAAAAAACCCGCATTAGCGCCGGATTTTAGCGCCTGGGTCAGGGCAGGCGTTAAGGGACCTGTGGGCTCAGAATGAGCCCAGAGGTGCCCTCCCCTGCCCCCAGGGACACCCCCTGCCACCCTTGCCCACCCCAGGAGGACACCCAAGGATGGAGGGACCCACCCCAGGGACATTAAGGTAAGTCCAGGTAAGTTTATTTTTTTATTTTTTTTTGTGGCATAGGGGGGCCTGATTTGTGCCCCCCTACATGCCACTATGCCCAATGACCATGCCCAGGGGACAGAAGTCCCCTGGGCATGGCCATTGGGCAAGGGGGCATGACTCCTGTCTTTGCTAAGACAGGAGTCATTTCAATGGGGGATGGGCGTCGTAAAAAAATGGCGCAAATCGGGTTGTGGCGATTTTTTTGCCTCAGCCTGACTTGCACCATTTGTGGACGCCCATACGCCATTTTCCCCCTACGCCGGCGCTGCCTGGTGTACATCGTTTTTTTAAACGCACACCAGACAGCGCCGGCGGCTAACGCCGGCTAACGTCATTGAATAAATACGGCGCCCGCATGGTGCTTCGGAATGGCGTTAGCCGGCGCTAATTTTTTTGGCGCAAAACTGCGTTAGCGCAGTTTGGCGTCAAAAAGATTAAATATGGCCCTAGGAGTCTCATTTTTTAACGGTTAAGGTCACAAAAAGCAAGAGTCTATGTTTCCATGGTAACAGAAAAATGAAATTCCCTAATTTCCACTGGTCATTAGGTAACCAAAAGTTGGAAAATCGTGAACTCGTATACCTTCTTAGGGAAAATAGTCTGCGGGAATCTTAGTGACACAGCCTATATTGCATATAACAAATATCAAGCCGGTTGTCAAGCAAGAGGCTTAGGTGCTCTGTATATGGCCACGGAAAGCAGGCATTTTCACATCTCTTAGTGGTCTACCGAACCAAAATCCCTACATCCCTTCTTTACGGCTTGGAATTAATTGACTCCTCTAAATGGGGGTTTCTGAATCAGTTGGAAGGCAAGATCCTCAGAAAGCTTTTGTCTGTTAATACAGCTGTTCCGGTGGAGGCCTTATCCTTAAGGTTGGAATTGGGCCTAAGAAGTGTGTTTGTCCAGGGATTAGCTGGGGTTATACTTTGGGCCGCCTCCCTCACAAGGGGTAAGGATAATACCCTAAGGCTTTGCTAAGGAAATACATTTTTGAGAATAATAATAACATCAGGTATTCATTCTGCAGAATGTATTGTATGCACTAGAAAGGCTGCATTTAGATTTTCATCAGGTCTTGGCTATATCCCCTTTGGAATTGGCCTAAAACAGCAATGTGGTCCTTAAGCTTTCAACTGGACTTAGAGACTTATACAAAATAAGATCCTTTTCGAATTTAGCAAATTCCATAGTAGTATAAAAAGCACAACCTTATATTACATGCATTATACCACATAGGGTTAGGCGTTTTTGGATGCTGCTTTGACAGGGGTTGTTACCCTTGAATGGCTTCTGGCGAAATGCATGGTTCAGCTAAAGAGTGTAACTTTTGCCTTGCCGAAACCCAAAACTTAAACCATGGTTTATTCGTTTGTCCATCCCTTGCCCTACTTCGGCGTAAATGGTGAAAATCTATCTGGCTTCAGCTCTCTTTGATGTCAGTACCCAAGTTTCTTCAGCTTTGTATGACCCTCCAAATGAATTGTTCTGTTTTATAATTTTCAATTTTTTAAAATGTTTTTTATAATTATTATAAGGATATGTACATAGAGATGATGTGTTATTCTTAAAAAAAAAGATGGGTGGTCTCTTTATAATGATGCACTTTATGATAATTGCACATTATGGGCGGACAGGCAAAGATATGTGAGTGCTTTTCTATATTTTTAATTCTATGGCTTTATGGGAACTTTATGGGAAGATGTGTAAAGTATCTGACTACTTATGTTCGCATTTTACCTTTTTTCTTTCATATGTGGATCTTACTCTGATGAACATTATTACAATGATGTGTAGTTTTTAAAGAAAAGGTGGGCGGTCCTTTTACAATAGTGCACCTTATTATAATTGCACTTTAAGGGCGGAGAGGCAAAGATATGTGAGTGCATTTTTATATTTTTAATTCCATGCTTTTATGGGCAGATGTGCAAAGTATTTGACTGTTTATGTTTACATTTAACCCTGTTCTCTTTGTTATGTGGCTCTCACTTTGATGCACTTTATTACAATACACTTTATGGAGTTGAGGGGTTGGTATGGGAGTGCTTTTCTATATATTTGATACTATGTTTTTATGTACGAATGATTAAAGTCTTTGTTTATGTACACATTTGTCTTGTCTTTTATATGTGGACCTCGTTTTGAGTTCCTAATCATAAATAAATACAAAATAAAACTGCAGCTACATCTTTGTGGATCTAAGGAATGTGAAATGATGGGAAATACTCTGCCAATTAACAATGAAGGCCTAATATGTACAAGGCCCAAGTGTACAATATGAAATAACGAAACCTAATATGAGGTAAACTGTCATCCCATTTATCTGCATTAAGGAGCAGCTGAGCCACAACATTCTGGTCACTGTGAAGGCTCCTAATATGGAAAGCGAGACTAGTCACAGCCAGCGAATGACAAAATGACATTAAATGAACATTACATACAGGAAACCAAAATGGCAACTATAGTTGAGGGTGTGCTGACCAGAAGATAGTTAAGTAAATTAAAACTATTACAAATTGTTTATAAAGTCACTTGCAATTTCATTATTCTCAAACTCCAAAAATGGAATCATCTATTAAAAATGGAAAGCATGACCTGTCACTAACTAATCCCTATCAAAGGATGATTTCCTCTCATCAACAGAACGTAATAGGGCTTACCTATTCCTACTCATTGAGTGACTCCGCCCCAGACACAATCATAACCAGTTTCCAAGGAAGTCATATCACCTCTGCGGGCAAGTATGTTGAGATAAATGAGAATCCAGAAAAAGTTGGTAAAGATGAACGGAAAGGGTGTTTTTTCACCAGTCAGGGATAGTTTATAGATGTACATGCTATCTGAATAAGAAAATATTCAGAATGAGGGTGAACTAGTGTATCCCCATAGGAATATGTAGGTTGAGACGGCTTGCCATCTTGAAATGTCTGTTTTAATGTTGAGCTCTAGACAGTGGTCTGTGCAGAAGGGTTTCAAGGACATCTATGCAGCTGCATTGCAGATCTCCACCTATAGTGTACTATCCATGAACACAGAAGTTGTGGCCATTCCATACGTTTGATAAGTCTACCCTGATGACTGCCTGTCCATGTTTTGGTATGCAATTTAAGAGCACTCCATCAGCCTTCTATTAAAATTTGATATCATCCCGAATTTTCTCTGGTGAGAATGACTATATGTGGTGAGTAGGTGGGTAGCACAGCTAAAGGACCCTATCCAATGAATGTAGTACAATTCAGAGGTCTCTTAACAATGAGTGTCTGCTGAGCTCTCTCTGCTTTGCCTGTCAGCCACCTGAAGAAAATCAGTAGCACTGGAGAACCTTGAAGAGATTGGACACATGAGACATCTTGAAGTTTATCGAGTAAGCAAAAGAAGCCTCCGTGGCCAAGTTCTCCCAGGGTGGTTTGGGTTATGATGTGGGAAGTATAAAAATATTTAGCAAAAAATTAGTTATATTGTGCATTTTATTGTACATTTTGCAGACAAATTGCATTAGTAGTAATTGGTTGTTCAAGGCAACTCTGAAGAGGGAGTCATCAAAAGTTTAAAATGTTCATGTTGTGCGCAAGCAAGCTCGAAATTCATGTGAATATTGGAATGGAGAGGTTGTAAGGAAAATGTTACCTACCCAATAGACATTTGTTCGTGGCATGTAGTGCTGTAGATTCACATGCTTTGCATAAGTCTGCCATCTAGTGTTGAGTTCGGAGTGTTGCAAGATGTTTTTGTTCAAAGAATCTTTTTGAGTCACAAGACCGAGTGACTCCTCTAGGCGATACTGCGCATGGGCATTGAGTCCTTTGTTAGATTGCTTTCCTGCAGGCGGGTGAGGTAAGGAGTATATATAGAGAGTAAGAAAAAGAGATGCCCATGCAGTGTATTTACATATATACAATATTTATATAAGAATGCCACTACAGTGACCACACGCTTCCGGGGAAGAGAGAGGGTGCATGCGAATCTACAGCACTACATGCCACAAACAGATGTCTACTGGATAATATTTTCCGTTCGATGGCATGTGTGGCTGCAGCTACACATGCTTTGCATAGACTGTAAAGCAGTCTCCTCTGAGTAAGCCGTGGCTAGCCTGCAGGAGTTGGAGTTACTTGAAAAAGTGTCCTGAGTAACACTTGGCCAACATTAGCTTGTTGTTGTGCTAAAACATCTACACAATAGTGTTTAGTAAATGTATGTGGTGTAGACCAAGTAGCAGCCTAACAAATGTGTGCTATTGGAATGTCACCTAACAAAGCCCTGGAAGCACCCTACTTTCTAGTGGAATATGCTCTGGGTGTAAGAGGTAACTGCCTTTTGGCTTTAAGATAGCAAGTTTCAATACACTTGACTGTCCATCTGGCTATGCTGTTTCTTAAAATTGGATTGCCTTTATGAGGCGTGGAAAATGTTACAAAAAGCTGTTTACATTTCTTAAACTGTTTAGTCCTATCAATGTAATACACAAGAACCCTTTCAACATCTATTGTGTGAAGGGCTCTCTCTGTAACTAAATCTGGTTGTGGGAAAAAGACAGATAGGTCAACTAATTTATTATTGTGAAATGGTGACACTTCTTTTTGTAGGAATTTAGGTTCTGCCCTAAGAAGTACCCTATGTTTGTGTAGCTGGAAGAATGGTTCTTCTAAAGTTAGAGCCTGTATTTCACTTACACGTCTTAGAGAAGTAATTGCTACTAAAAGGGCTACCTTCCATGAAAGAAGTTACAAAGGACAGGAATGCACAGGCTCACAAGGTAGACCCATTACTCTAGTAAGTACAGCAGTAAGGTTACATGATGGGGTCGGCGGAACCCTGGGTCCGATAACTGGAATCCTGAATAAAGAGAAATGTTGTTTATTTTGGAGGCAAGCAACTATAGCCACCAAATTAAGCCTAATAGAGCAGTATGCTAAGTTTACCTTTTGTAAATATAGTAGATAACAAACAATGCCTGTAACTGAGGCTTTGAGTGGGTCGATGTGTTTAGGTTGACAGTAGCATACAAAACATTTCTATTTTGCAGCATAACTGTCTAGTTGTATGTTTACATGCCTCTCTAAGAATTTCTATACATTCTGAGGGGAGATTCGGATAACAAAACTCTATGACTTCAGGACCCATATCGCAAGACTGACACTACTGACAGATACAACAGTGTTGTGAACCATGGTTGACGTGCACATATGAGACCTACACGGATCATGGTTAGTGATGTTTGTCACAATTTGCGAACTAGAGATGGAATAAGTGGGAGAGGTGGAAAAGCATAAGCAAATATCCCTGACCAATTCATCCATAGAGCATTGCCCTTGGACTGAGGGTGTGGGTATCTGGAAGCAAAGTTTTGGCATTTTGAATTTTCTGCTGTGGCAAATAGGTCTATTTGTGATGGTCCCTACATTTGAAAGTATTGGTGAAGTTTTGTGGGTGCCCATTCCTGCTGAGGTGGTCTGCAAACTGGTTGTCCATTCCTGGAAGATATTCTACCAGTAAGTGAATGGAGTGGTGAATTACCAATTTCCAAATTGTCTGAGCAGGAAAAGACAATTGAAAAGAACGTGCCCCCATTTCTGCAGGTAAATCATGGCTGTCATGTTGTCTGTACGGACTAGAACCACTTTGTGGGAGAGCTGTGGTAGAAAGGCTTTGAGTGCTAGAAAGGCTGCCTGTAACTCCAAGTAGTGGATGTGAGAAGTTTGCTGAATGGGATCCCATATACCTTGTATTGTGAGATTGCTGAGGTGAGCTCCCCAACCTGTCTGTGATGCAGCTGTAGTCAAAGTGACTTGAGGCACAAGGTCTTAAAAAGGGCCACCCCTTGGAAAGGTTGGTGGGATTCCACCATTACAGAGAGCAGGGAGTCTAGCAGTCCAACAACACTAGATCTTGGAGATGACCCTGTGACTGAAACCACTGATGAGATAGACACTGCTGTAAGGGACAAGTGTAGTCTAGTATAGGGAACAATGCAAGACACCATCATCACTAGTAACTGCATCACTGTTCTCACTGTGTAAGTGTAGTTTGCTTGTAGTTGGGAAAGAAAGTTTGGAAAGCTTGAATTCGACCTGGGCTTGGATATGCCAATGCTGACGGAGCATTGAAAACTGTCCCCAGATAGGGCGGTATCTGTAAAGGTTTGAGGTGGGATTTGAGAACATTGATTGTGAATCCCAAGGTGTGGAGATGATCTACTGTGTGCTGAGAGTGACGCTGACATTGTTGGATGGTCCTGTCCTTAATGAGCCAGTCATCCAAGCAGGGGAAGATATGGATGTGTTGTCTTCTGAGGAATGCCACAACTACTGCTAGACATGTGGTCGTCACCCCAAATGGTAAAACCTTGAATTGATAATGTTTCCTCGCAATGATAAATCTGAGGTATTTGTGGTGTGCTGGATGAATGGGGATGCAAAATTATGCGTCCTTCAGATCTTAAGCTTTCATGAAGTCACCTTGCTAGAATCAGTCTTAGTGACCCATCTTTTTTTGGTATAAGGAAGTGTAGGAAGTATACTCCTAACCCTTGCTGTGAGATGGGAACTGGCTCTATTGCCCCTTTGAGATGAAGGGATTGTACCTCTTCTTTTAAAAGAGTAAGATGGTATTGTGAAAGTTTGTGAGTGCAAGGGGGAATATTTGGAGGAGTGGAGAGGAGCTCTAGCCCGTAACCACGTCGGATAATTGATAGAACCCACTGATCTGTGGTGATATTGGACCATTGTGGATAGAAATGGATTAAACTTTCCCTTACTGGAGAGGTGTGAGCCAGCGGAAGGTGTAAGCAGTCACTGGTGTGTATTAGAGGCAGATCCTCTAGAGGTGGACACCTTTTCTCTAACTATATTATTTGCACCTCTATAGGTACCTCTAAAGGAACCCCTATTATATAAATGGGTGCCTCGCTTGGTTTGGGCAGTGGAAGGCTAAGTAGATGATGGTTTGAAGCATCCCCCGAATTGTGAGAGATAAAAATTACCCCTGTGTGGTGCGGTGAGTAGGGCGACCATAGCCTTTGCTGTTTCAGAATCCTTCTTGGGCTTTTCTATGGTGGTGTCAACCTCCTGACCAAACAAGTGTTCCCTGCTGAAAGGCATGTTGAGAATTGCCTGCTGAATTTCTGGCTTGATGCGTGAACATCTGAGCCAAGCATGATACTTGTATTAATACCACGTGCTGCGGAGTCAGCTGCATCAGTGGCACACCTAATAGAGTGTTTAAAAATAGTTTGTTCTTCAGAAACTATTTCCTGTCCCCTTTTGCAATGTTCCGCCATCTCGTCCCAGTGGGCCCTGTCGTAATGTGTCAAGAGTGCCTGCAAATTGGGGATACGCCAGTGATTAGCAGCTTGTGCAGCCATACTTTTTCCTACTGCATCTAGTTTTTCACTCTCCTTATCACAGGAATGTGCATCTCCTGTTGATTGGCTGATAGCACGTTTCTGTGCCTTGTTGACGAGTATAGAGGCAGGGGTTATTTGTGACCAGATAAATACAGGGTCTGTAGGTGCTGCCTTATATTTTTTATCGACCCTTGGGGTAGCGACTCTTAACCTAACTGGTTCTTTAAAAAGTGTCTGCGGCATGTCTAAGCATATCTGGTAACATAGGCAAAAACAGACTTTCTTTAAGGGTGGTAGTCAGTGTATCGAAGATAAATCCTCTTCAATAGATTCAGTGTGCATTTGTACGTTGTGATACGCAGCTCCCTGTGGTATGACCTCCTGATATGAAGTTGCATCTTCAGGAGGCAAAGGGTGTGAAAGATATAAATCAGGGTAATTTGGTAACATGAGATCTGGATCGTTTGAATCCCATGGGTCAATATCCTGTGAAATGTCCCCTAAATCATCTCCCTGAGATGGTTGTGAACCTTATGGAGAAAATTGTGGCACACCAATAGGTGGAGGAGATTGGGGAGATGGTGGAGTAGGAGGAAGCACAGGATAGTGTGGCTGGGAAGGCTGGGGTGAAACTGGAGCTTTATCCTTTGAGACCTTTTTAGGTGGCGGAGTGGTGTCCAAGGTCTCTTGAAAGTAAGTTTCCTCTTAATTGGGACAGGGGGAGAAGCAATTATTTTTCCTGTTCCCTTTTGGATATGGAGCTGGCGAGTGTCCATTATTTTGAGGGTTGGCTCCACTGGTGAAGCTGATTCCGAGAACTGAGTCGAGTCTCTGGAAGACAAAATCTTTGGTTTCGAATTTTTCGGAGTGGAAACCTTGTGTCGACTCGAAGCTGCCGACTCTGAAGCAGATGTGGAAGGCTTCTTACTTGGACCCGAAATGGTTGGATTGAAGGGCCGACTCGATCCCGAGACTGAGTGAGATGCTGCTGAGCCAGAGGTCGAACCCGTAGATGGCTTAGTCTTGGCTATTTTCAGTGCCAAGCCGGAAGACGGGGCAGCCGAAGGTAACTTTTGGATCCGACCATTGCATGAAGGCAGTGGTGGACCAACAACCTGTTTGTCGGGCTTTTTCAAAGTCTTTGTATGGGAGGTCGGGCTGATATACTCTTGGGTTGTGCTGAGGTGAGAGGCTGACTTTCGATGTCAGATTGAGCAACCAACTCCGAATCTTCTATGGAGAAGGCCTCCTCCTGTTTGACCTCCTCTTGAGCATGCTCTTCCCCAAAAATATCAGGAGTGTCGTCCGGTGTCTTCGATGCAGTCTCCAATCGATGCGCTCTTCGGTCCTGGAGGGTCTTTTTGGATCAAAAAGACCTACAGGAGTCTCAGGTTTCTTCTCTATGGTACGGGGAAAAGCACAAGTTACACACCAGGTGTTGGTCGGTGTGTGGGATTTTCGGATGGCATCGAGGGTAAAACCGAAATGGAGTCCGTGTCATCAGCACTGCATAGCCCGACACCACATGGAGGAGTAGGCTTGAGACGGGCGCTGACGTCCCGAAGGGCGGTAAGCCTACTCCGATGTAGAAATTCAGATGCTCTGAGCAGGCGTTAAAAGTGCTGTTAAAAATGGTACAAGGAAATCTAATAGATTTCCTTGCGCCATTTTATCGGCCCCCTTAATGGGGGAATGCCCTCATTACAGAATGGCGCCATGCATGCATGGCACCACTCTGTAAATACAGCGCAGGGATTTCGGCCTTGCTGGGCCACATTAACGTAAAAAATAATGACGTTAATGTGACGCAAGGTGGCTCCAGGGGATTATAAATATGTCCCCCAGTCTTTTTTATGATGCCCTTCTTTTCCAACTCTTCCAACTCCTTGGCAAATTCATCTTTAACACTCAAAGGGATGTTTCTAGCTTTGAGAAATACTGGTTTAGCCATGTCTTTGAGTACAAACTTGTCCACAAACCCTTTTAATTTCCCCACTGTACCCGAAAAACTGCCAGGAAAGCCCCCCCTTAACCTCTCTACCTAATCCAATTCAGAGTTTTCTAGCAACATTTCATTCTTACAATTTGGATCTAGAGTGATAAATAGATCTCTTTAATCAAGCCAACCAAGAACTGAAGGACCTAATTCTGCAACATACAATTTTCCAACAATTTTACTTCACTTGAACTCAAAACTCAATGTTCTGTATCCTAACATGGGAGTCCTTTCTCCTGTGAACATAACCGGATGTATATCTGTAGTCTCCAAATTGTTGCCCAGCACATTTAACAATATCTTTTCCCACACCACCTTAGTCACAAAAGTATAGGTAGAGCAAGTCAGAATAAAGCAACAGTACCTCAGAAGTTAGATATGCACATCACCATAAAACATGAGGAGAAATGAACTCATCAAATAAAGAGTCTAGAGTGCGACTCACTGTAAGGTGGATATTGTGAAGAGCATGCACTTTAATTTCCTGAGTGTGTGTCACCATTAAGACACCCACACAACCAATTAACCAGCTGTAAGATGTGAGTGTCATGCACATGTATTGCCTAGTGTGTGAGTCACCATTGAGGTGGTCCCCACAATGCAACAGTCAGAAACACTGTTATTTCAAGGTGGGCATGTCACCACTAAAAGGTTGCAGGTAGAATAACAATCTCGGTGCAATCAAAGGTGAGTGCAACATAGGGTAATGTAGCACGACACCGACGAATCCTCAGCACACTACAAGCCAATCAACAATCTCCTCTAAGCAATGTGACATTGCGTGGAGCTAAACTGGTAACTCAGGACAACTGCTAACGCACTGAGAGGCACACAATATTATGTCCACAGCTTGCACTCAAACTCGTGCTGTCAGCTCACATGTAAAAAACACCAATGGATAGTTTGCTGTCCTCCTGGAACAACCATCCAAATCCTGGGGAAACCTAACAGAGAACTGGAGATTTACCACTGCTGGGCATGCAACACTGGTCCAAATCACCTCCACAGAACCTCATGAGACGACTTCAGGTGCCACAGCAACTCTACAAATGGCCGCTGCAGAAATCCAGAATGAGAATACAGTAGCACACAGGTAAGATCTACGTCTTGTCACCAATTAGTAGTAACCATGTAAGGCAGATTGAAGTTAAATTCAGGTTTAATAGGAGAGCAAGAAATAACATTTGCTCACAGCACAGATCTCTTACAACTGCCTGTATATCAGAATTCCAGAATGCTTACAATGCTATGACAACTTTGTAGCTATGGCAACTGGCTAACCCAGATACCATTCAAACGGACCGTGGTCTTGCTCAACCAGGAAGGACGCACAAAGCGTTACCTTGGAAGTAGTAAAGGGCTACTGACCTTGGCCAGAGTTAAATAGCATGAGAGCAATTGCAGCAGCATACCTGATCAGTAGAGTGAACAGGCCCTTTTATATGAAGCATCCCTGATGACCACAGCAGACATCTGCACCTTACTAGATAGAGGAGAACAAGCTGTCCTCATCCTACTCAACCTTTCCACAGCCTTCAACACCGTCTACCACCACACACTCCTCAAGCAAATACGCCACATCAGAATCACAAACCGTGCAAACAAATGGATGATTTCCTTTCTCACGGGGCACACCCAGAGAATCTGTCTTCCTCCCTTCACCTCTGAACCCAAGAGTACCATCTGCGGCGTCCCTCAAAGCTCATCCCTCAGCCCAGCTCTCTTTAACATCTACATGACACCACTTGCAGACATCGTCAGAGCCCACAACATCAACATCGTCTCCTATACTGACGACACACAGTTCGTCTTTTCGCTCTCAGTGGACCCCACCATGACGAAAACCAACTTTCCACAACTGTATGAAGAACATCTCAGCATGGATGTATAACTGCCGCCTGAAGCTCAACATAGACAAAACTGAAGTATTGATCTTCGGCAGACACAGATCCCACTGAAACAGCTCCTGGTGGCCAGTGGAACTCGGACCCATCCCCTCTCTGAAAGACCACACCCGCAACCTTGGCATCATCCTGGACAGCTAACTCTCAATGAAACATCAGGTCATTGCTGTTTCCTCATCCTGCTTCCACACTATCTGCATGCTCTGCTAATTCTTCAACTGGCTCACCGTCAACACCAGGAAAACTGTGATGCAGGCCGTCATCACCAGCCGACTCGACTACGGCAATCACTCTATGCAGGCATCACCACCGAACCCACGAGGAGACTCCAGACAATCTAGAATGCAGCAGCCAGACTAATCCTCAACCTGCCAAAGAGGACCCACATCACCATAATCTGAGATACCTCCACTGGCTCCCCATCCAGAAAAGATGCCAATTTGAGCTCCTGACCCACACCTACAAAGCGCTTCACGGCCAAGGACCCACCTACATGAACCACTTCCAGAATTTCCACCTACCGCCCAGGAACCTCAAACTTGCACAGGTACCACGCAACTGCCGCTGCCGCACCAGAGGACACTCCTTCTCCCTCCTCACCACCAAACACTGGAACACCCTTCCCCTCAAACTCCACACCTCACACTCACTGACCCACTTCAGGAAGGGACTCAAGACCTGACTCTTCGACTGACTGCACAGCACAGCACTTGGATACCCTCAAGAGTGATAAGTAGTGATTTACAAATACTGATTGATTGGCCTGTGTCACTGGAGTATGCCAACCAACTCACTCATGTAATGCTCCACTGGTGTGTGCTTAATGCACCCTTGGCCTACTTCAAGTTAGTATGTAGCACTTACAGAACATGTGTAATTGCGTGTGTGTGCTGTGATGCATGTATATCTCTTTATGGTACAGTAAATGGAGACCTCTTTGTTCCATATTGGAATCCCAGGTCTTTGAAGAGGCATGTGAATGTTGAGGAGCCATCTTAGACCGACATGTGGATTGCCTGCAGTCCTGAGAAAAGGGTGGGGCACACACTCTGGCGGAAGAGGGAGCCAGGCTTTCTTGTGCACTTCAGAAGGGTCCTTTGATTATGATTATGAAAAGGTCACTGGTCAGTGGGGCCTAGGCACATCCGAGGAAGGAGATAGGGTTGATAAGGAAACGCAAAGAATAAGGCTGGGGCCCTTGGCATATATCAGTGAGGCTGACATCCATTTTTCAGAGCACACAGTACTAATGTCCAAGAGTTCAGAAACCAGCAACACCAGCCAGCAAATAATGAGGGTGCCAATGCAAAAAGAGCGATTTTCTCACATACACAAAAAGAAAAACCTATAAAAATGTACACTTGTAAGAACAATATGCAGTTAAATAATGATACTGTGAATATTTCAGTACAGAGGTGATAGTTTCTCTGCCTTGAAGAGAAAAAGTGACAACAACATGGAGATATAGCTGCATCTACCTCTCTCATCTCTATATACCACTAGTGTGGTGCACGAGGGAGACCAAGATGTCAATCTCAGAAATCAGAGGCGGTCGATACATCAAAACTGATAGCAGATTAAGACTTCCAGGCTCATACTGCAGCTTGCCCTAACATTGTCTCATAAAGTTGTATAATCATTGGAATTACATGTCATGTGGATCAGTTGCTTATTGTGGAATGAAAGAAACATGCTCCATCGTCCTGCAATAATACAATAATGATCTGTAAAAATGATGACTCTTTTCATTTTAGTTCACAATGCACATGCACAATGATTCACTGCCGTCAATACTTACCTTCCTCTAACAGGGTCGAGCTCCTTCAGATCTGCCAATGTGGGTTGCTGGTCTAGCAGTTTCCTGAAGAGAGCCAATGGAAATGGCAGATATATACTGGGGCAGTAAGATATCGTCTGCCCACACTGATTCCCAAAAAGGAAGTAATGTTTTGGCTCAAATGAAGGCTGGAAAGAAATAGTGCATTTACTGTACATAAACAAGGTGTGGAAAAGCCTCAGAGTACACAAGTAACAAGTGATCCACCTAAGGGCTTTCTTTCAGTTTTGAACTAAAATGAGACGTTATAGCTTTTTCCTTCAATACCTTACAGTGCATAACTATGTACATTGAAGATCTGACAATGTAGCTGAATTATTTCTAATATTAATGTTTTATTTTGCAGCTTGTAATGACAAAAAATGTATTTCCTCAATAGGCCTGCACTGCCTTCGCCTTCCCAGAAAATTCAAACTCTTACGTCAAATTAAACTTTTCACAGTCCTTGAAAAGAGGGACACATTTTGGTAACCCTTGGAAGGAGAAACAAAAACCTGCAGACTGCTAAAGCAGGTGTTTTAATAACAATGGATATTCAAGTATTCTGAGTAATGAATTTGTGTAGAGAATGTAATAATATAGAGAAAAATAATGCACACATTTGAAAATGTGTCCATGTGAGTGGTCGCCAATGTTCATGAGGTATACTCATTAATGGCTTATTAATATGAAACATGGAGCTTATGTTTGATTGATGTTGTAATATGTCATATTGAAGGTTATGCATTATGTATTAGCTTTATTAATCATAGCCCTTAACTTAACGGAGGTCCTGGCCTAGTTGCACGGCCTCATGCCAAAATGTATTTCTAAACTGATTAATAAAACGTTTGCTTAGAGAATTAAATTGTAGTTTTCTACTGGCTGACCAAATGAGCTCGTAGCTAAAAGTCTTTTTCATGAGAACCGTTTGCTAGAAGATGCTGTTCTTGCTAAATGTAGCATTATGAGTGTACTGTGTGTAAGACTGACTTTCTCAGGAGGCGAACAATGGAGACACTGACTTGAGTATAAGCTGCAACAAAATTGTTACCTGAGGAGCCGGACGCTGAGGACATTACAAAAGAAGCTAATCAGCGACATGTGAACTGTGTACTAGTAGAAATTACAGATTTGATGTTTTCGTTTTATTGGACAAAGTGTGAACATGCGATCCCTTGACCAATAGGGACTTGGGAAGTAGTTTTAGGAAATCTAACTTAGCCGGACTGCACTGAGAAGAAACCAGCATTTGCCATTGTGCTTTTGCCACTGCCATTACTTTCTAGATCGTCTTGATCCATTTGAGGAGAGGTACACTGTTACTGATGAGTTTCTTAATACTATTTGCTTTTTCTTTTAAGGTACCAACTGTACTATTTAGATAGAGCCATAGTTAGATGTTTTCTAAATTTGTGTTGACTAAATTATTCTGCATGAAGCCCAACATGCTGATGCTAATCTGGTGTTACATAAGGATCCTCACTAATGAAAGTCTGTTATATGGAGTAACGTTTGATGTCTTTCCTTTGCTGAATCTAAATGTATGTGATATCGTTTGCTCAATTGTTCTTGTTATTAATTTGCACTGTAACTTTAGAATGTATAGTGGTTCAAGCTTTGATTGGATTTAGCGTATTTTGCCGCTTTGGACAGCCAGTGTTGTTTCTGTATGTTTATCATTTGATTTTGAGATTATTTTATGTGACATTAGCATTGTTAGTATAGGGAAATAAGGGGCATATTTATACTCCGTTTGCGCCAAATTTGCGTCGTTTTTTTCAACGCAAATTCGGCGCAAAACTAACGCCATATTTATACTTTGGCGTTAGACGCGTCTAGCGCCAAAGTAGGAGGAAAGAGCGTAATTTTTTTGCGTGAACGCCTTCCTTGCGTTAATGAGATGCAAGGTAGGCGTTCCCGTCTAAAAAAATGACTGCGCCGCAAATGCGTCGTATTTATATTCCCGGGCAAAAATCACGCCCGGGAGTGGGCGGGGCAAAAAACCCCGCATTTGCGCCTCTTTTTAACGCCTGGGTCAGGGCAGGCGTTAAGGGACCTGTGGGCTCAAAATGAGCCCACAGCTGCACTCCCATGCCCCCAGGGACCCCCCCTGCCACCCTTGCCCACCCCAGGAGGACACCCAAGGATGGAGGGACCCATCCCAGGGACATTCAGGTAAGTTCAGGTAAGTATATATATATTTTTTTTTAATAATTTTTTTTGGCATAGGGGGGCCTGATTTGTGCCCCCCTACATGCCACAATGCCCAATGACCATGCCCAGGGGACATAAGTCCCCTGGGCATGGCCATTGGGCATGACTCCTGTCTTTACTAAGACAGGAGTCATGTAAATGGCGTCTGGGCGTCGTTAAAAATGGCGCAAATCGGGTGGAGGCGATTTTTTTGCGTCAACCTGACTTGCACCATTTTAAGACGCCCTAACGCCATTTTTCCCTACGCCGGCGCTGCCTGGTGTACGTGGTTTTTTCCACGCACACCAGGCAGCGCCGGTCTGCTAGCGCCGGCAAACGCCATTCAATAAATACGGCGCCCGCATGGCGCTTCAGAATGGCGTTAGCCGGCGCTAAACTTTTTGACGCTAAACTGTGTTAGCGCAGTTTAGCGTCAAAAAGTATAAATACGGCCTAAATATTCTAACTTTTACTGAAGGGTGTGGTTATTCATGACTGAAAGGTCGTGGAGTGTGTCAATAACTGACTCCAATTGACTACTAGTGTTATTGATTAAAATTGAATATTATTGTAATTGATTAATTATTATCGATCTACATGTACTGGAGTTATGGTGGGAACATGTTAAATGCGAGTCAAAAGGTTCATGGGCCTATTGTAAGTTTACTTATTAAGGTCTGATGCACTAACAGACGTGGTAGCAGACTGAGGGTTCGTCTCCTTAAGAGCCCATCATAGATGTCCGGTACGGTTTTGTCTCCTTAAGAACCCATCATAGATGTCGGGTACAGGTTTGTCTCCTTAATAAAGTATCACAAGTGTTCACAGAAAGATAAAGATCAACAGAGATGGTAGTAGCTTCATGATTTGGTCCTTTGAGAGTTCATTGTTACTGAGATGTGGATTTATTTTTCAATGATACAAATTGGAGATAAATGTTTCCCTAAGTCCTGAAATGACGTTCCCAGAATCTTGGAGCCTGCCAATGGTTGTTTGAGGATGTTCTTGGCTTAATAGGTCGATCGGGTGTGGTCGACAAGTCAGAGTGTGAGTCAAAGTGAGTGAAAGAGAATTTCGACTGAATTCTGGCGAGTCCTTTGTGCACCAGGACAGACACACTTATCAGTTGAGAGTAATATTTGCGGGTCAAATTTTGCTTGTGAATCTGGGAAACTGAGAAGGAAGGATTAGCTGTAAGTGCGGCAAGAGCCATCAGGGATTGTGTTACCTTTCCTGTAGTAAACCAGCAGATTTGTTTTTTTGTTTTGGGTTAGTGCTCACAGTTTTTGCATTCGTTTTTTGTGAATCGGAGTTTGGGAGGACAAGCCGTAAGACTTTGTCAGCCGCAGTACGTGTGAGTGTGATGTCATTAGAGCCACGCTGGGATAGGTTGGTTAGTGAGAAGGGTTGCGCATGGATTGGCAGCTGTCCGTGAGGCGCAATTGGTTGAAAAAGTAGGTGGAGAGAATTCTGGGATTAAAAGTGACTTCCTGATTTGATTTTGATTTTGAATTTTACATTCTTTCCCTTTCTAGCTAAAAGGCTTATTGTTCAGGCTCTAATACTGTCTTGCCTGGACTACGGGAATATTTTATTTATGAGCTCTCCTAAATTTGTCCGAAAGAGACCGCAGGTGGCACAAATGCTGCTTCCCGCCTTTTAATGGGCACTCCCAGACACCACTCTGCTAAATCCCCTGTGGCCTCTCTCCATTGGCTTCCCATTGAACAGCGTATTACATTTAAAGCTGCCTGTTTCATTCACTGGGCACTTCATAATAAAGGGCCGGCCTTTCTTAGGTGGATTATAACCACCTATACTCCCCAAAGATCACTTAGATCTTCATCAGCTTCCCAGATTCATACACATCGTGTTAAGAAAGCGAGATGGGGAGGCAGGTCTTTTGCCTTTAAGGCAGGTAAGTTATGGAACTCTCTTCCACTGGAACTTTGCCTAGAGAACTCAGAACATTTTTTTCATAAAAAGTTTAAGACTTTTCTTTTTCCTCTATAGTCTCTCAGCCTTGTGGGTTTAATTGGTCCTGCATCAGCGCTGGGAGGCCTTCGGGTAGCCACGTGCTCTATAAATATTTAAATAAATAAAAAAGATTGAAAAGATGACATTTTTCAAGGCTTTAAAGAATGCTTTAAGTGGAGATACTTACATTACAATGAGTATAGATGAGGCTACACCGCCAGAAGGTACACCAGCTTACATTGTAATGGAAGAGAAGTGTATCACACCATATCTTTGGCTAAAGCAATGGTGCAAAGTGACAGAGAAAGATGGAAACTTAGCATTTCCTACAAAAGTAACTTTCAACTTGAGGGTTCTTGAGCATTTAAGGATGGTGCTATATGAATCAAAACCCTCTCTGAGACCAGTACAGTTTGAAGCATTAGCGATCTGGGAGCTAGTAGCCAGACAGCAACAGCAACAGAAATTTGAGAGGAGAATGAGAAAGGCAGAAAAGACGTTAACAGAAGCTAGGTGGGACAATGCTCAGAGGATTTGGAAAACTGAGACTTTGCAAGGAATTAAGTTGTTTCTAGCAATTACGCAGGACAATGAGAAGGAAGGAAGGAAAGCTACTAGAAAGACTAACAGAAGCCCGTCTGAAAGTAGGGAGGGTAGGAAGTCTTCATCAGTGGAGGAAGAATCAGATGATGATGAATTTATTTTAGTTATTGTGAAATCTTCCTTCACCACATGAAGCACATGAGAGTTGTCGAAGCACCAGTCCTGATCCTTCAGCCCGACACAGGTTAATGGGACAGTAAGTCTGGTGCAGGTTAATACTAGCCTGACTCAGAGTACAATACAAATTAGTCTTAATGCACCCGTTACTCCAGTAGTACAGAATCAGGTGCCACAGACAAATGTCCAGAGAATTTACCCTGTTGTACCCATTTTGGAAACAGCTACAAACTTAATGGTACCTACGGAACAGGTTTTCCCGAGACCGATGTTGGTTCAGACAGAACCAACTCCACTTTTACTGCCCCAAGTGCAGCCACAAGTTATGCCAAGATTCACTCCAGTAACAGGGACACAGTCAGATATGTCTTCAATGATGAATCAGAAAATGGGAGTTACTCTCCCACAGAACTTAGGCGCCAGAACAACCCCAGATACTGTATCTCTACCTATTACTGTTGGTCCAGCCATACCCTTTTTGCACAGAAGAAACCCAGTGTATGTGAACAGGGCGTCATGACACAGAATGCAATGGGGAGAGGATATGACAAGAACACTTGAGTAGTCTCTCCTGTGGGACAGAAATTTGATGGATCAAGGTCCTTGTTAGACCTTAGTCCCTCCGGAGTACTTCCAGATACTATGGTAGGGTCAAACATTAGCCAGAGCTTGAAATTACTGACACCGCAGACCCCATATTCAGTTGCACAGCAGGTAACACCTGTCCAAGCCAGAAACATATTGTTGCAAGGTTTGACTGCTCAGCAGTTGACTGAATGGTTAGAGGAACTGAATACCCTGCAAAATGCTCAGAAGGGAGAGGAGTATTTGAATTATGCTAGGTTAAGAATGGAAGTGGGTGAGCTCATTGAGGGAACTATGGGTGTGAACAGGTTAGAATCCTACACAGAAGCAGAGTTGAGATATCTGTGCCCAAAGGTTACAAAGGAAGTGAGCAATGTGCATCCGAAGCTAGCAGACCTGGCAGAGAAGTACGGCATAGAAATAGAGAAAACAAAGCATTTCAACAGGAACTACAGGTTAGATTTCAAGACTAAAGATTTTGAACACATGAGATCTGCCGGAATGAAGGCACACCTTAGGGAATTACTTCAAAGTGCCCAGACCTGGGGAGCATTAGACAAATGGGAAGGCATATGGGTGAAGAAAAGGGACAAAAGGAAAAGGGATTCTGTGGAGCTGACTGCAAATGTGCAGCAGTACAAGGATCCGGTAAAGATCTTACCAATGAGGGAGATCACGGGGGGAATTTTGTTCATGTCCCCTGGAGCAGAAGTGATATTGTATCATTTGCAAATGATTACCCAAAATTGAGAGAGAAGCCAGTAGAGTGGTACCAGCAGACAGACAAGTTTGTAAAACTTGCAAAGTGCCTGTGGGAGGACTTGAACACCTTACTAGAGATAGTAGTCCCAGCCGATCTATGGATAGAGTGTAACAGGAGTGTAGACTGGACAACAAGAGAACCAGAGAGGGATAAAAGTACGGGTGCTCTGTCTCCTGAGGTAATGAAATATTACTATAAAGTGATTGAATTTTTGAAAATGAGAATTTCGCCCAAGAATATTGATTGGCAGAGAATTGACAGGACAGCCCAGGAAGCAAAGGAGTCGATACATGCGTATTATGAGAGATTGTTACAGGCGTTCAAGCATTACAGTGGTACGGAGACAATTGAGGTGAACGACATGATTCATTTTGTGTTCAGATTTGTGGAAGGATTGAGACCTGAAATCAGCCAGATGACTAAGAGACATTTGATTTGCTGGCAAGCCAACCCGATTGATGAGGTGTTGCAGTATACAAAATACGGTAGTGATGAAATTGAGTTGAAGCAGAGAAAGCTGAAAAAAAGGCAATGGTGATGCAGATTAAAGCTGCTCAGACAGGCATGCAAGGAAACTTTCCACAACAGTTACCACAGAAGCAGCAGGGAAACATGATGCTTCAGCCCCAGATGATAGGTAGAGGTTCGCAGAGATAATGTGAATGGTGGTCCTGACTTGGGTACTGTAGTGGTTTGGAATGATGTGCAGGGAATGAAGCAATTATTGCCTTGTCACGCAGGTGGAGCCGTCGGACATTGGAAACAGGAGTGTCCATTGATGGGGCAGGAATGTGTTGTTCAGCAAACTAATGATGTCAATTCATTCCAGAACATGAGAGGACCGAAAATGAGAGGTCCTAATCCAAATTTAGTGCAGAATTTTCAAATAATGCAGCAGGTGCAAATACCACGTGTACAAATGACAAAGTTGCAGCCAATGCAGCAGCAGCTTCCCATGGTACCTAGACAACAAATTCAGATGCCTCAAGCCCCAATGGAACAGCAGCAAGTGATGCTTTCTCAACAGGTCACAGGTCAGAAGGTTAATCAAAGTGACAACACAGTACACCAATTCCCATTACACAGTGAGACTGGAATAAATGATGATTGGGTGAGCTAGAGTTCGGATGTGGAGGAATGTGTGCTTGTAGCTTCTTTAGAAGTGGATCAGAAAGGTTCCTATGTGAAGAGAAAAGTTATGGGTCACCAAGTTTCGTTCTTGGTTGACACGGGAGCTACACGCTCTACAGTAAGATCAGTTGAGGTTCCGAATTTGCCCCTTTCAGGTAAAACAGTTCAGATTGTAGGAGTAGCAAATCAGTATTTGACCAACCCAATTACGGAACCGGTTCAGGTTAAAATCGACAACTTCCAGGGATTGCACAAATTTGTAGTTTGTGATTCATGTCAAGTATCTCTACTGGGAAGAGACTTGCTGTGTAAAATCAAGATGCTCAATTAATTGTTCAAATGAATGAATTGAGATTCAGATGAATAGCGATGATGAAGATGACCAAACCCCAGAGACAGAGTGTGAGGCCACAAATGAGGAATTACCTCTGATTGATTTTTTTCCAGTATTCACAGTGAAGGAGCTTCATCCTGACTTGCAGGGAACGGTAAAAGAAAAGGTGTGCGATCTGACAGGAAAAGACATAAGTCTGATAAAGGGAGTTGAGCCAGTAAAAGTTACTGTAAAGCTGAATGCAATTTTTCCTCAAATTCCCCAGTACTACATGCCACAAGATGTCCTTATGAAAGTCGCCCAAATAATTGCAGACTTTGTGAAACAAGGGGTTTTGAAGGAAGTATTCAGCAGCCCATGTAATTCACCGATAACGGGTTTGCAAAAGCCCTGTGGGAAAGTTCGAATTGTCCAAGATCTGCGAAAAATAAATGACATTGTGGTCAAATGTTGTCCCGTGGTGCCAAATCCAGCTGTGATAATGTTTCAGATTCCATGTGAGTGGTTTACTGTCATTGACTTGTCGCAAACCTTCTTTTCTGTGCCTCTTCATGAGGACAGCCAATTTCTCTTTTGTTTCAAATTTTTGGACCGAGTTTACTGTTGGTGTCGAATTCCTCAAGGGTTTTCAGAGTCAGCTTCCATATTCAATCAGATCTTGAAAAGGAATTTGGAGCCGTAGGAATTGCCTTTCCAATTGACCTTGGTACAGTACATTGATGACTTGCTGGTTGCATCCAAAACAAGGGATGAGTGTAACTATGACACGATTACCTTGCTGAACAATTTGGGAAAGAATGGTCATAGGGTGTCCCCACTTAAATTTCAATACTGTCAGAAAGAAGTCTAATATGTGGGTCACCAGATTGAGAAGGGAACAAGAAAGATATCCAGAGAAAGGGTTACTACCATATTGCAGATGAATCTCCCGACGACACATAGAGATGTCAGAATGTTTCTTGGGATGGTAGGCTATTGTCACCAATGGATTCCCAATTTTTCAGTCATTTCAAGACCACTGCAGAAGCTGACTCATAAAGAAGTCACTGATCCCATAGTGCTAGTTGAGGCTGGAATGAAAGTGTTTACTGAATTGAGAGAGAGTCTGTGCAAGGCTCTGGCTTTGGGTATGCCTGACTACACGGAACCTTTCATATTGTTTTGTCATGAGTGTGATGCATGTTCTTTGTCTGTCTTGTTGCAGGTCAATGGAGGTATAAACCGCCCAGTAGCATATTTTTCAGCTACTTTGGACCCAGTTGCAGCAGCCTTACCAGGTTGTTTGAGTGCAGTTGCAGTGGTTGGACAAAGCCTTACACAGTGTGAGGGCATTGTGATGGGATTTCCCTTGACTATAATGGCCCCTCACTCTATTGTGATCCTACTTACAAAGACAAAAAAACAATATTTGACTGGTGCAAGATTGACCAGATATGAAATGAGTATTCTAGGGTCACCAAATGTGTCATTGAAAAGATGTACAGTGCTGAACCCAGCAACCTTACTTCCAAATGAAAATGTTGAAATTGAAAAATCGGTAGACGTTGAGCATGATTGTCTTGAAGTAACTGACTTGTCTAAGAGACAATACATGGACACTGACAGCAGGATAAGCTGTGTGCACAATTACTGGTATCCTGGAAGCTTCTTGGCTTCGAGGAGTGTATTCTGCCCAAGTAGCAGAACTGGTAGCCCTTACTAGAGCGTGCCATGTTTCTGCTGAGCTGAAGGTTACCATCCATACGGATAGCCAGTATGGATTTGGAATAGTCCATGAGTTTGGCCAGTTGTGGTCACAGAGAGGTTTCATGACCTCGTCGGGTTTACCAGTGAGAAATGGTGAGAGAATTAAAGATCTGTTGCATGCTATTCAAATGCCTGAAAAGATTGCCTTGGTGAAATGCAGTGCACATCTGAAGTCTCAGGACTTCGTGTCAATGGGAAATGTATATGCGGATCAAGTCGCAAGGTTTTGCGCATTGAACTGTATAACGTTCAAAGATAAGTGGGAACTGTTACCAGAAGAAGATGAAACATGTCCAAGTTTTGCATTGAAAGTAATTGATACGTTGGAAGAATTGAAAATGTTGCAGAATAATGTTAGTAGGGTGGAGAAAAGTTCATGGAGCAAAATGAAATGTGTACAGCGATAAGATGAATTGTGGGTTTCAGAAGAGGGTCAATTAGTTTTGCCTAATAGTCTGTTGTCTCAAATGGCTAGATATTATAATGGTCAAGCTCATGTTGGGAGGGATGCCATGATTCGGTTGTTCAAGCACGATTGGTTCAACCCAAGGTTTAGACAGGTTGCTGAAGCAGTTTGGTATTGCTGCGTCATTTGCCAGCAAACGAGCAGAAGAAACAAAAGGAGCAAAGAGCACAAGATGGAAGTCATCAAGCCAGAGTTGAAAGAATCCAAAAGCAAGCTGCTGAATCAGCGAAAACTGTAGTGCAAAAGAAATTATTTAGTGATATACAGATTTGAATGATTTCACAATCATTGAAGGGGAATTGAATGGGGGTTTATATTTAAGCATAACATTGTATTCATACACTGTAATTAACATGTAGTTGAAACAAAGATATTATGTTGAAGAAACTGTTCTTATGCTACCACTGGATAATGTAGGCCTTAATGTCAAATGGTTGATGCAATGCTGCTTACAGTCATCTATTCAACATGTACTCATCTTTTTATTTATGCCTCAACCTGCATACAGATAATTCATGCACATGCAACTTTGTAAAGAATGTTTTGAGGTATAATGTCACTTTCCCAGAATAAGATTAGCATTTATTTCCTTAAGGATCTGTGCACAATGTTCCACTGACATTGAATGTTTTGCATTATTGAGAAAAAAAGTTGGCCAAGCGATGTAGGCAAAAGGAAAAGGATACTAGAGAAAGAACAAAGACCAGAAACAATTGTTGAAGAAAAAAAGCAAGTAGAACAAAGTGACAGTGATGGTGACCAGCCAAAAGACCAAAGTTACTAAGAGTG
Source organism: Pleurodeles waltl (assembly GCF_031143425.1). Lineage (NCBI taxonomy): Eukaryota > Metazoa > Chordata > Amphibia > Caudata > Salamandridae > Pleurodeles > Pleurodeles waltl. Next base: position 981,157,384 of record NC_090436.1, on the reverse strand, counting down.
ACTAACAGAAAGTATGTATCTCCTGAATGGTCATGTCTGATCCATGTCCAACAAACTGAACAATCTAATGAGGAAGTCACCAATTTGACAGGCTTTCCAATCCTTTTTAAAGAACGTCCATGAGCATGAACTGATCAAAACTGAAACAGTCGTTCCTAAATAACTTCATGATGAAGTACTGAACTGAGATTTGAACCAAATGTTTGAACTTTGCAAAGCCTTTTGTTCCTATCGAGTCGAAGATCATAGGATTTCCTTTTAGAAAAGCACCACAAAGTTTGTTTTTAGAATTTTTCGTTGAAGATACATGGCAAATAGCAAGGCAAATTGCTGCAAGTTTTTATAGCTAATCCTAGTAGTTATAATATTCATAGTTAGTTTATAGTGGGACTTAGCATTTATGTTGGACATGCCTCACCTAAAACCAAAATTAACCAGACCTTGATGAATACTAAAAATGATGCAAATAACAAAATGATTCATAGACGCAATTCAATAGGCGATTTAAGGAAGAATGTATATTTTAGTTTGTTAGAAGACCTTTCAAATATCACGAATGTCAGTGACTGCAGTTTATGTACTTTCCTACCTCATCAGCAGCTGAGAGTGTGACCTACGAGCAGCTTTATCCACATTAATTATTGATATGTTTCTTTCGGATAACAACGTTACTTTGGAGAAAGTGCCTATTATTAGTACTCTGAATTACTTTACAGAAATAAAAAGTTGGTAGACAATGTCAAAGTATGCAAAACCAATTACACAATTTAACCACACTACCAACACAAATAATAAGCTTACATGTCAACTAAATAAGATTGAAAAGGAGTTTATGAAGGTGTTAATGAAAGTAATGAGAAAAGTGGCGGAAATTGGGAAGAGACAAGATACCTTGAATTATAGAATGAAGAGGAAGAAAGGTTTGTAAATACCAAGGGGCATCCAAGACTTAAGACTGATTTATGGGTTGGCAGACAGAGTTTACTCCATCAGGGTGAGGGAGTCATTCGCCCTGACAGAGCTACAACCTGGCAAATTTAGAAAAACTGCCAAGCCTGCAGTCATTTCTGAAGCATTGGCAAGAACTGCCATCCCAGAGGTTCCTGTCAATGCCTTTTTAAGTGTGAGGCAGGGCTCTGTCCACATGACAGTGCTGTCAGTTAACCTTATTTTGTTTAATTTTCAAAAGCAAATCCCATAGCATGAGTTTCTTTTTGAAAATAAAATGCCTCCCTCACAATGGGCGTTATCTCCTATGGTTAAGAGGCCGTTAGACAGTTTTCCCTGCCACTTGCTGCCAGGGTTTTGCTTGAGGCAAAAACTGACCTGTATGCCTGCCTATCTAAATTAGTTGGGTGGACATAGAGGTCATCCTCTGATGGCTGTTACTGTATTCATGGCAGGAATTGAGTAGTCTATTCCATGATTACACCTAACGTTTGCGCGTATTTAAATTGGGCAGGTGGACCCGTATATGACAGTGAGGATACTCTGTCCCCATTTCACTGGAGTACAAATAAATCAGCCCCCTATTCTTGATCAAGAAAAGATGGGAATAACGTGTGTGATACGTGAGAAAGGTCAGACTAAAGAATCAGGAGAAGTGGTAAGGATGGAGCAAATGTAAACACAATTATTTAGTTACTAATGTGGGTTTGGCTGGGAATTACCTTATTCTTGAAGAAATGTATTATGTGTGGTAAAACTGCTTATTTTAGACTCCCAAGTCATTGGGTGGGAAGCTGCTATTTAGCTTTAGTGTTTCCCCGTGTTTATTATGTAGATTAGATTAGTGATATCCACAATAGTAGATTGATTGGCTCTAATACACATTAATAAGGAACTAATGGCTGTACATGCTAAGGTTACGCAGAATCATGGAAGATGGAGCCTGTCACATGTTGTGCATGGAGCAATGTTCCACCTTTGTGCCTGATAACAGTAAGCAGATTCATAATTATATAATGAATATTACTAACATCACACTTAAAGCAAAGACTTTGAAAGTACAAGGTGCTAGAGTGGAGAAATATTTTCAAAGATTAGTTGCTGAATGGTTAGGAAATGTAAGTGGAAGTGTCCTTTGGAAAATAATAATGTTAATAATAATTGTTTTCATTGGCATAATTGGTGTTACTCTTTCATTAAAACAGTTAGGACCGATTTGCTTTAACCAAGAGTTAAATGGTGGATATAAAAAGGTGTCAGCAACGAGCAGAAGAAACAAAAGGAGCAAAGAGCACAAGATGGAAGTCATCAAGCCAGAGTAGTGCAAAAGAAATTATTTAGTGATATACAGATTTGAATGATTTCACAATCATTGAAGGGGAATTGAATGGGGGTTTATATTTAAGCATAAAATTGTATTCATACACTGTAATTAACATGTAGTTGAAACAAAGATATTGGGGGTCATTCTGACCTCGGCGGTAAAAGCCGCTTACCGCCGGTCAGAAGGCCGCCACAATACCGCCGCGGCCAGCCGCCACGGACATTCTGACCCACAACTGCAAAACCTCCGAAAATCCGCCCTCCACTGCAGTCCGCCACATCAGCGGCCAGCGGTAAACTGGAGAAGACCAAACCTCCACCGCCACGCCAACAGAAATACGCCCATCCCATTATGACCGGCAAATCGACGCGGCGGTCATTCAACCGCGGTATTCCATTGGCGGTAGACATCGCCGCGGTCAAAATACACACACCTTTACAAACCCCTACCACATTGGACAATTTGAAAGGCACACACCTGAAACACATACACACACCACTCCCACACATCCAATACCATATAAAACACACACCCACATCACCCACAAACCCCTACCAACAAAAACCAGAGACGAAGGAGAGAGAGACACATCAGAGAATAGATAGCCAGACACACAGAGGCACACCGCAACATCACACACACCACATAGAAGCACAAAGCACCACACACCAACACACACATCATCACATACACCACCCCACACCTCATACACACCACCCCATGGCACCACAAAGGCACCCACGCTTTTCGGACCAAGAACTCCGGGTCATGGTGGAGGAGATCATAAGAGTGGAACCCCAGCTCTTCGGCTCACAGGTCCAGCACACCACCATAGCAAGGAAGGCGGAGCTCTGGCAGCGGATCGTGGACAGGGTCAACGCGGTGGGACAGCATCCCAGAAATCGAGAGGACATCCGCAAACGATGGAACGACATACGGGGGAAGGTGCGCTTGATGGTCTCGCGACACAACTTCGCAGTGCAGAAGACTGGCGGGGGACCCCCACCCACTCCACCCGAATTCACAACATGGGAGCAAGAGGTACTCAACATCCTGCATCCTGATGGCCTCGCTGGAGTACACGGAGGAATGGACTCTGGTAAGTACAAGGCCAACCACTTCACCCCCCCCCCCAGCATGCTAACCCCCACCCTCACCCCCAACCCCCCAGCACACATCCTCCCTGAGAATGTCTCCCCAGCACAACCCACCCAACACCAACCCCTGCATGCCACCCCCAAACTATGGACACCCATCACCTAAGCATGACCACTGCACATACCCATCACCCCCCCCCACAAAACACCCTCACAACACCTCCCCCAAGGGAATGCCAGCACTGGGGGACAAGGGCACCCATAAAACGCAAGCTAATGCACACACAGAAACAATAACCATACCCTCTTACCCCATGCAGGACCCGAACGACAACACACCGGTCAGGAGGGACCAGAAATGTCCATCCCACCCCCGGAACAGGCCACTAGTGATGACAGCAGCTCTGTCGACCTGGAACCTGACGACCAGCCCGGACCATCGGGGACCTCTGGGCAGTCGGTTCCCCTCACCCAGACACAGGCCACTGCAGACCCAACCCCCTCTGGGAACAACCGCACAGCTCCCACCCAGCGGGCCCATGCCTCTGTCTCTAGGACAGGTCAAGCAGCGGTGTGTCTACCACTACAGGGCCCCCAGGGTAACCCACCCACCCAACAACAACAGGGACCTGGGGGCAGTGGGAGTGGGCACACCGTCCAGGGGACAGAGGCCCAGGGAAACAGGGCAACTCGGAGGGCTGCTGTGCGACAGGGGGGGGAGGAGAGGCCCAGGGAACCCACTCTCCAAGAGGCCCTCACCACCATCATGGCTGCCTACCACCACTCACAAGAGACGATGGCGACGGTACTGGCCAGGTTCCAGGAGATCCAGGCACAGCAGGAGCAACGCTACATGGGGTTCAGCGACCAACTCAGCAACATCTCAACCGCTATGGGGAGCATAGTCCAGGCCCTGAACCGCATAGAGGACACGTTTCGGGACCATGTGGCATCACACAGGGCCCCTGTCACTAGCCAGGAACAGGAACAGCCTACCACCTCCGCCGGCGCTAGTGGACAGGAGGCCCCACCATAACGACAGCCCACCAGAACCCCACCTCCTGCTGAACAACAACCGCCCCGCAAAAGGAGCCTGAGATAAAAAAAAACGACAGAGTAGGATGTCAAGTCCCCCGCCAGCATCACATACCCCCTGAAGTCCTCCCACTGTCCCACATTGCCACCCTGTCAAACCTTGAACTGCCCCTGCTCCATCCTGCCACAGGCATATGGACAATGCACCTGTGAGACTGAGAACTGGACTCCGCCATGGACATTACTCCACCCCCACCCATCACTGTTTCACTATCATCTACCAATATTTATGCACTAATAATAAATCACACTTTGCACTGAAATCAATCAGGACTCAGCCTGTCTTATTTACAAATGTATGACACATTACATATCAATTACGTATTGTGAACATTGTGAATTACACATATCGAGGTAACTTAGCATTAGTCCATGGGCCAACCAAGCCGAGGTCACGCAGTGGCTCATACAGCACAGAAAAGGGAAGGGAAAATCAAACATCATGTTCATAGGTCTGGGGGGAAACCGACAAAGTTGAGATGCAGGAGGCTTTCAGGAAATGTAAAATGGCATGGGTGATTATTACCTGTGTGCTACTGGAAATACTGTGATATTACTCTGTCCCTGTTGTCTGTGTCGTCCTCTGAGTCTTCCTCCTCTTCACTCTCCGCAGGCTCCACAGCTACTTCAACACCACCATCTGCACCATCCTCCTGCAGGAAAGGAACCTGACGTCGCAATGCCAGATTGTGAAGCATACAGCAGGCCACGATGATGTGGCACACCTTCTTTGGTGAGTACATCAGGGATCCCCCAGTCATATGCAGGCACCTAAACCTGGCCTTCAGGAGGCCAAAGGTCCTTTCGATGATCCTCCTAGTTCGCCCATGGGCCTCATTGTACCGTTCCTCTGCCCTGGTCCGGGGATTCCTTACTGGGGTCAGTAGCCAAGGCAGGTTGGGGTAACCAGAGTCACCTATTAGCCACACACGTTGTCTCTGTAGCTGCTCCATCACATAGGGGATGCTGCTATTTCGCATCACATACGCGTCATGCACTGACCCTGGGAACTTGGCATTTACATGGGAGATGTACTGGTCAGCCAAACAGACCACCTGGACATTCATCGAATGATAACTTTTTCTGTTTCGGTACACCTGCTCATCGTCTTTTGGGGGTACCAAAGCCACATGGGTCCCATCAATGGCACCAATGATGTTGGGGATATGTCCAAGGGCATAGAAATCACCCTTCACTGTAGGCAAGTCACCCTCCTCTGGTAAAATGATGTAGCTCCGCATGAGTTTTATCAGGGCAGACAACACTCTACTCAAAATCTTTGAAAACATAGGCTGAGACATTCCAGATGACATGGCCACTGTGGTCTGGAATGACCCACTTGCCAAAAAATGGAGGACTGACAAAACCTGCACCAGAGGGGGAATCCCTGTGGGTTGGCGGATGGGGGACATCAGGGCTGGCTCCAGCTGGGCACACAGTTCATGGATAGTGGCACGGTCAAGTCTGTATCGAAGTATTATATGGCGTTCTTCCATTGTCGACAGGTCCACCAGCGGTCGGTACACGCGAGGATTCTTCCTTCTCATCCCAAGTCCCAGCGGACGGTGCCTAGGAAGGACAACATGGAGCACAGAGTCAGCCAAACCACAGGTACGTACAGACAGCTTGCACAGTTAAAGAATGGCAATGGGTTGAAAGGCGTGTATGTGTGGCAATGCAAGGCCTAGGCCTGTGTGTCGCAGTCAAAATTAAGCCATGTAGGCCCTTGAAATGGCGGCTGCCTGACCTGTGAAGTGGGACAATGGGATGTGAGGTCAATGCGCTGGCGGGGCACACCGTGGCGGTAGGCGGTCGAAGACCGCAACGCAAAGCCGCATTGGTTAACATTGAAGCCTATGGGTTTCAGGAGCCAATGACGAAGTGCGCCGGCGGTCGCGGTACGCACCGCTGCGGTACGCACCGCCGCGGGCGTGACCGCCATTTTCTATCTGCTTAATCACTCGAGACCTGATCATCCACAGGAGAGGACCTATACTGCAAGTGCTGCTGTGACCTCGGTCTGGAAGATACAATGGCTGCTGCGACTGGGGAAAGGGCCCCTGCCTTCACGTCTGAAGAGTTGGAGAAGCTCGTGGATGGGGTCCTCCCCCAGTATGCGCTACTCTACGGTCCTCCAGACCAACAAGTGAGTACACCGGGTGCACATGGAATGGGCTATGCCTGTGTGGATTGGGGTGGATGTAAGTTGGTGGGGTGGGGGGCGAATGAGGAGTGCAACGCCCGACAGATGAGAGCATGTGCCATATGGCAAAGTTGGTGGGGGGGGGCAATCACATCTAACATGCAGGTCATTGATGATTTCCTCCTTTCCACCCTGTACATGTCAAATAGGTCAGCGCCCATCAGAAGATCGAGATTTGGCGTGCCATCGCCAAGGAAGTCCGGAACTTGGGGGTCCACAACAGACGGGGCACCCACTGCCGCAAGAGGTGGGAGGACATCCGCCGCGGAACAAGGAAGACCGCAGAAACACTGCTGGGGATGGCCTCCCAACCTAGGAGGGGTGCCAGTCGCACCATGACCCCCCTGATGTCCCGGATCCTGGCGGTGGCCTACCCAGAATTGGATGGGCGCTTTAAGACATCACAGCAGACACACGGGGTGAGTATCAGCACATTCTCCTATCTTTCTGCGCAGTGGAGGCGTCTGGGTGGGGTAGGAGGGCTGTGGGTGACATTAGGCCAGGGCGCTTTCTGTAGTGTAGTCCTCTCCCTTAGGCATGGCCCTGTGCCCCCAGCCCCCACCTCGGTAGGGTGACAAGTACAGCCATTGAAGGTCCAGCATCTCCCATGTGCGCGTTTGACGTCTCTTGGCCTGTTGTCCTAGTCAGTAGTACTGAGTAGTGTACCCCGAATGCGCGGCTTAGTGCATTAGGCTCCTGTGTCTGTCCTCTCCGCCAACGGTGTTGACATTGCATGCACTCAACCTGGTCTTCTTTTTTCTCCCCCCACCCTTTCTCTTCATCTTCTTGTGCATGTGTGCATTAGCATCATCAGGCGGAGGAGATTTGGCATCGGAGCACGAGGGAGCTGCAGGACACAAGGCCCCGGTGGGCCCAGGAACAGACACCGAGGGCACCAGTGATCCGGAGGGCGAGGGGAGCAGCACGACGGGGACCGCTGGTGAGAGCAGCGAAAGCGACACGTCCTCGGATGGGAGCTCCCTAGCGGTGGCGGCAACATCCGTGCCCCCCGCCTCTACAGGTACAGCCGCCACCCAGCGCACCAGCCCCGCCCTCCCAGCAGCCCCTCAGTCTTCGCTCCGTGCCCGTTCGCCCAGGAAGGCGCGCGTCTCCTTCGCCCCAGGCACCTCAGCCCCTGCCCCTGTTGCCCCTGCTGCCCTCAGTGCGGAGCTCATTGACCTGGTAAGGACGCTCATTGTTGGGCAGACGACCCTTTTGAATGCCATCCAGGGTGTGCAAAGGGAGGTGCAACAGAGCAATGCGTACCTGGAGGGCATTCATTCGGGTCAGGCTGCCCATCAACGAGCGTTCACTGCTCTGGCCTCAGCACTGACGGCAGCCATTGTCCCTGTTTCCAGCCTCCCTCTTCTTACTGCCTCCAGCCTTTCTCTGTCTCCTGTTCCTCAGCCTATCCCATCCACACCATCAGACCAGCCTGCACACACCTCAACACCCAAGAGCAGCTCATCCAAACACAAGCACCACAGATCCCACAAACACTCACCCAAGCAACACCCAGATGCAGACATGCCAACAGCCACTGCCACCCCTGTGTCCCCCTCCTCCTCGTCTCCCTCCTCCCTCCCTGTGACATCTACACTCACACCTGCATGCACCCCAACATCAGCCAGTGCTTCCATCACCACCTCACCCTCCAGTACAGTCCACACTTGTGCAGTCACCACCCCCACTGCCATTTACACGTCCCCTGTGTCCTCTCCCACTGTGTCTGTCACCCCCTCTTCCAAGACACACAAACGCAGGCAGCCACCCACCCAACAGCCATCCACCTCACGACAGCCTACAGCACCAGCACCTTCACCCAATGACAGCACACCTGACTCTCCTACAACCACCTCCTCTACCTCCACTTCCATCTCCACTTCTCCTACCCTTTACCTTGGCCCTTAAAAACTTTTCATGGCTAACCTTGACCTCTTTCCCCCCGATGAGCTCCCCCATCCATCTTCAAAGAGTCCCAAGAGCACCGCAGCCACCACCAGCCCAGCTTCGGGTGTCACTGTTGTGCATGGGTTCTGGAGCCCACCCTTTGCCAGCAGTGACACATTGATCAGCAGCAAGGACACGTCCAGCCCCCCCCCCCGGCAAGAGGACCCGCAAAAACAAGGGCCGCCGTGCGAGGACCGACAGGGCTGCCCCCAAGGAGCAATGTGCGGCCACTTCACCACCCACACCATCTAGGGGAGGCAAGGGCCCGAGAGCCCCATCAAAGGAGCGGAAGGGCAGCAGGAGCGCGGAGAAGGTGGACCCCACATGCCACATCCCAGCTGGGAAGGAGGACACTAAGGAGGCCAGGAGTCCGTCCCCGAAGGGTCCAGAAACGTCACGGTCCGAGGGCGACTGAGCAGGGAGTCCAGGCCAGGTCTGGCTCCCTTGACCTGCTGGATGAGCACCGCTGAACAGGGCCCGCGGGGCAGAAGAGCACCGCTGAACAGGGCCCGCCGTGGAGAAGAGCACCGCTGAACAGGGCCCGCCGTGGAGAAGAGCACCGCTGAAGAGGGCCCGCCGTGGAGAAGAGCACCGCTGAAGAGGGCCCGCCGTGGAGAAGAGCACCGCTGAACAGGGCCCGCGGTGAAGAAGAGCACCGCTGAACAGGGCCCGCCGTGAAGATAGGCACCGCTGAACAGGGCCCGCGGTGCAGAAGAGCACCGCTGAACAGGGCCCCGCCGTCTCAAGCACCGCTCCGCTGGGCCCTTCTTCTCAAGCACCGCTCCGCTGGGCCCTTCTTCTCAAGCACCGCTCCGCTGGGCCCTTCATCTCAAGCACCGCTCCGCTGGGCACCGCTGTCTCTCCACCTCTCCGCTGTGCCCTTCCTGTCAAGCACCGCTCCGCTGGGCCCTTCTTCTCAAGCACCGCTCCGCTGGGCACCGCCGTCTCAAACACCGCTCCGCTGGGCCCTTCATCTCAAGCACCGCTCCGCTGGGCACCGCTGTCTCTCCACCTCTCCGCTGGGCCCTTCCTGTCAAGCACCGCTCCGCTGGGCCCTTCCTGTCAAGCACCGCTCCGCTGGGCCCTTCCTGTCAAGCACCGCTCCGCTGGGCCCTTCTTCTCAAGCACCGCTCCGCTGGGCCCTTCATCTCAAGCACCGCTCCGCTGGGCACCGCCGTCTCAAACACCGCTCCGCTGGGCCCTTCATCTCAAGCACCGCTCCGCTGGGCACCGCTGTCTCTCCACCTCTCCGCTGTGCCCTTCCTGTCAAGCACCGCTCCGCTGGGCCCTTCTTCTCAAGCACCGCTCCGCTGGGCACCGCCGTCTCAAACACCGCTCCGCTGGGCCCTTCATCTCAAGCACCGCTCCGCTGGGCACCGCTGTCTCTCCACCTCTCCGCTGGGCCCTTCCTGTCAAGCACCGCTCCGCTGGGCCCTTCCTGTCAAGCACCGCTCCGCTGGGCCCTTCCTGTCAAGCACCGCTCCGCTGGGCCCTTCTTCTCAAGCACCGCTCCGCTGGGCCCTTCATCTCAAGCACCGCTCCGCTGGGCACCGCCGTCTCAAACACCGCTCCGCTGGGCCCTTCATCTCAAGCACCGCTCCGCTGGGCACCGCTGTCTCTCCACCTCTCCGCTGGGCCCTTCCTGTCAAGCACCGCTCCGCTGGGCCCTTCCTGTCAAGCACCGCTCCGCTGGGCCCTTCTTCTCAAGCACCGCTCCGCTGGGCACCGCCGTCTCAATCACTGTTTATGGTTCACTGTGCCCACCATGCCTCCTCCTTGACCAGTGGAGACTGTCATCCACCTGATGGACTGTGGCTTTGCACTCCCCAGGATGGTACAGTGGGCAGCCCACCCACTGTAGAGACATTGAGAGACTGTGGCTTTGCACTCCCCAGGATGGTACAGTGGGCATGGTGGCTCCTCGTGGATCTGGCGTCGTGGACTCATGTGGCTGTGGTGCCCCCCCCTTCCCTTCCCCCTGAGGTGCCTGTAGTTTTTACATCTGATGCCCCTGCAGTGTTCGCTCCAAAGGACTCAGGTCTCCTGTGTGGGCTTTGCCCTTGTTTCTCAAAACTTTGGCCCACGGACATGATGAATTCGTAGGATGTGCAGGACTTGTTACTTCAGTTATACACTGATGTGTATGTCATTAGTTTTGTTGTGAATATCTTTCAGGGTTGTACGATAATTTTCAGGAGCTTTTTGGTACATAAATATTTATGTCCTAGCATTTTTCTGGGGTGTTTGGGTGGTGTCACTGTGACTTGTTGCTCTGCATTGGTGTGTACATAGTTGGGGGGGGGGGCGCATATGTGTGTGCCCGTAACCTTTCGTCCTCCCCCCTCCCGTGTGTCGTAGGTGCAGTACTCACCGTTGTCGTCTGCGCCGGACTTCGTACTCGTGGTAGATGAGAAGGTAGACGAGAGCAGGTAGGATGTTTAATTCGGGTTCCATGCTGTCCTCCTTCCTCCTGGAGTGCGTAGTGGTGAGCGTTTTCCCGTCCGTAGTCTGTTTCCGCCGTGTTTTTATTGGCGGTGCTCCCGCCCCGGAAAAGGTGGCGGATTGGTGAGTTGTGATAGTGTGGGCGGTACATTGTCTGCCGCCTGGCTGTTGGCGGTGACCGCCGCGCTGTTTGTTTGTACCGCCGTGGCGGTCGGAGTGTTAAAGTGGCTGTCTGTGTTGGCGGTTCCCGCCAGGGTCAGAATCCCATATTTTTTACCGCCAGCCTGTTGGCGGGTTGGCCGCCGCTTTAACACCGACCGCCAGGGTTAGAATCACCCCCATTATGTTGAAGAAACTGTTCTTATGCTGCCATTGGCTAATGAAGGCCTCAATGTCAAATGGTTGATGCAATGCTGCTTACAGTCATCTGTTCAACATGTACTCATCTTTTTATTTATGCCTCAACCAGCATACAGATAATTCATGCACATGCAACTTTGTAAACAATGTTTTGAGGTACAATGTCACTTTCCCAGAATAAGATTAGCATTTCTTTCCTTAAGGATCTGTGCACAATGTTCCACTGACATTGGGGCCCATATTTATACTTTTTGACGCAAAACTGCGCCAACGCAGTTTTGCGTCAAAAAAATTAGCGCCGGCTAACGCCATTCTGAAGCGCCATGCGGGCGCCGTATTTATTCAATGACGTTAGCCGGCGTCAGCCGGCGGCGCTGTCTGGTGTGTGTTAAAAAAAACGACGTACACCAGGCAGCGCCGGCGTAGGGGGAAAATGGCGTATGGGCGTCCAGAAATGGTGCAAGTCAGGCTGAGGCAAAAAAATCGCCACAACCCGATTTACGCCATTTTTTTACGACGCCCATCCCCCATTGAAATGACTCCTGTCTTAGCAAAGACAGGAGTCATGCCCCCTTGCCCAATGGCCATGCCCAGGGGACTTCTGTCCCCTGGGCATGGTCATTGGGCATAGTGGCATGTAGGGGGGCACAAATCAGGCCCCCCTATGCCACAAAAAAAAATAAAAAAAAATCCTTACCTGGACTTACCTTAATGTCCCTGGGGTGGGTCCCTCCATCCTTGGGTGTCCTCCTGGGGTGGGCAAGGGTGGCAGGGGGTGTCCCTGGGGGCAGGGGAGGGCACCTCTGGGCTCATTCTGAGCCCACAGGTCCCTTAACGCCTGCCCTGACCCAGGCGCTAAAATCCGGCGCAAATGCGGGTTTTTTAGACCCGCCCACTCCCGGGCGTCATTTTTGCCCGGGAGTATAAATACGACGCATATGCATCGCAGTAATTTTTTAAGACGGGAACGCCTACCTTGCATATCATTAACGCAAGGAAGGTGTTCACGCAAAAAAATGACGCTAACTCCATGAACTTTGGCGCTAGACGCGTCTAGCGCCAAAGTATAAATATGGAGTTAGTTTTGCGTCGAATTTGCGTCGAAAAAAACGACGCAAATTCGGCGCAAACGGAGTATAAATATGCCCCTGAATGTTTTCAGGGGCTCACCTATTGGGACCACTGTGTGATTATTTTAGGAACTTGGCCTTGTATATTAAGTAACAACATTTGTACTAACTGAGGAGTCTGAAGGGCACAAGGGATGGGAACTACATTATGCAAATGTGTTGGATAATGTTGAAAATGTGAACTCAGAAACTAGTGTTCTTTCTCAAATGTGACTGGTTTAAAACGTGTGAATCGTACACAACTGTATTGAATGTAGGACATCCATTGTATAACACATTATAATAGAAACCCCTTTTTAGGAGTTGGTAGTCTCATTTCTCCTCTGACTTTCAGGAGGTAGAAACACATTGGTCTGAACTCTCGTTTATATTTTGATTTATTCTTTAGAGCTGAACTGTATCTGGTTCTACTTTTTCCTTTCTTGCATTATATTCTGGGCTTCATGCTATTTTATTGATATAAATAACTCACTGACTGACTTTAACCATTCTGTAATGATATGAATCTGAAATAAACTTTAATGGGTTTATTGTATTATTTGTCCCGTTTTCATTGTAATACCTAATGTGCTTTACAGCTTGTATTTTTAATTTGTTGCCCTGTTTAATTTCAGGAGCAACAAAATTGTTAGGGGATTAACACTCCTGGGCCGTAAAAAGTGCTTTACACTAGCATATTAGAAAAAGCAATTCAAACCTGTAAAATTAGGCATTTCCTTCAGAAATTAGAAAAGTGAAAGAAATCATTTGCTATAGAAATTATGGCTGGTTCTCTAGAAAGCTAAAATGAGAACACATTTTCTTTGAGTTCTCAAATATATTTCATGTAATATGGACTTTCAACACCAGCAGCAGTCTGTCAGTTAACTCCCTAGTGTGTTATTGCAGCTATTCACAGTGATCTAATAAGGTAGAGCGCTAACATTTTCATGTATTACAACAGAGTAGCACACCACAAGCCATCTTGATTGAATGAAATCTCTAAACCCTAAAGCATTTCCTTCAGAAATTAGCAAAATTAAGGAGGTTCTTACTGTCATAGAAATTATGGTTCGTATTCTAGAAAGCTATAATGAGGCAAACAGGTGGCAGGGCCAGTGATAGCACAACATACTGCGGAGGACAGGAGGGAGGGAGCGGACATGCACACTGACAACAGAGAGCAGCTGTGGAAGATAGCAGTGGCAGCAAGCTGACCAGGGAGGGCAGAAGACAGAGGCAATGACAGCACAATGGACTGCAGAGGGTACATTGGAGGGGACAGGGGCATGCACACAGACATTTGAGGGTAGGGAAGAGAGTTTCAGGGGCAGTGGCCTACCTGTCAGGGCAGACAGCAGGGATAGTGGCAGTACAATGGATGTCAGAGGCGGGGGGGGCAATGGCATGCACAAAGAAAACAGAGTGTGGGAGAAGGGGCAGTTGCAGCAAACTGACCAGACAGGTTAGATGGCAGAGGCAGTGGCAGCACAATGGACAGTGGAGTGCTTTGGGGGAGGGAACGGGGTAGATAATTGAGGGCAGTTGGGATGGGGGTTATGGTCAGCAAGCTTACCAGGCAGGAAAGGCCAATGGGGCAATGTGAGAACAACAGACTAGGGAGGCAAATAGAAGGCAAGTGGAAGGAGGCAGGGCCACACACAAAGAGAATGGAGGACAGATGGAGGGGGTGGATCAGGTGTAGCTAGCTGACCACAGAGGGCAGACTAGCATGCCCAGGGTCTGCAAACTGACAGTAGAGGGCAGAAGGGGCAGAGGAAGCACAACTGACTGTGGAGGGAGGCAGATGGGTAAGGGGAACTCACCCAGAGAGCGTAGGGTAGGGGCAGAGGCAGCAAGCTGACCAAGGAGAGGAAATTGGAATGGACAGAGGAAGCAAGCTGACCACAGACAGGAAGCAGGAGGGGGCAGACAGATAGAGAATGGAAGTCTAGGGAGAGGGAGGCAAGGGCAGCAAGCTGACCACAAGGGGCGAGCCAGGATTGTGGGCAGGGACAGCAAGCTGAACATGTAGGGCAAGCAGAAGGAGCAGTGAACACAGATGAAAAACGGAGGGCAGATATCAGGGTGCAGCAAGCCGACTATTGAGGGCAAGCTGGCATGGGCAGAAGCAGCAAGCTGGATGAACATATAAAGGGTGATAACACATTTTAGTTATAATATAAATCATTGATGGTATTATACTCATTTTAGGAATTGTGGTGTGTTCTAAAGTGATTTTACCGTACTGGGATTTCCTGACTCATGTTTGAGTGAAAACTGTTTTCTCATGATTTTCCCATAAAGGTTATGGAACGTGCTCCAGAAGCTAAAATGAGAGCTTTCTATGTCAGGACCGGAGGAGAGGATTATGCATTTTTTTTCTTTACTTTAATAAAACAGCATTTTCAAAGAGGTGAATGAAGAAACACATAACGTCAGAGTTGCAAGTACCATGAATTCAAGGGATGAATGTGTCCATAGTAACTGTGGTCCAATCATAACAAGGTCTCTTGTTTATAATCATGTGACGTCCCTTCCTGTTCCTCTATTCTTCACTGCTCGACAGTTAAGTCATCCCTTTATTAACTTCTCCTCACATTAAGTGTTATACATCTTTATTGGATTATTACTGTTATATTAATAATTTGCTTCCTTAGACGAGTATTTTTGTTTATTATACTGCATGTAGGCTTTTCTGCCCAAGCGCATATCTGCTCTTCACCACAGGTACTGAGGAAGCGCTCAAGCGTGCCGACACAGTCCTGTCAGGCGCTTCGCGGCTCATTTGGCAGCACTACTGTGCTCTACCTTCCTGGCTCGCGCGTGTAGGGGAATTACTATGAGGATTTCCCTATGGGGGTTTTCCTTCACAGGTTTTTCCTTGCCATCCCTCGCTTCTTACACGGCTATGCTGTTGATGACGATTTTCTCTTTTCTCTGAATTGTATTTTTTTCATTCTGTTAGCACCATCTAGTGGCCAAATATATTATTTTTCTGCACAAATGTATTTGCACTTGATTATAAGCACCTGTTAGGGGGCTGCCCTTATTAATCCTGGGCGTATTTTTTATTGGTGCTACCACCCTCTTAGCCATGGATCAGCCTGCTGATCATGAATATTCATCCTTTCAGGATGCGAACGAAGAATCCCCCCAAAAAATATTACCGCCAAGTGTAAATCAAGCACTCTCTATGGCGATTTCTAAGGCATTAGCCCCACTTAAAGAACAGTTTGATAATATTGACAAAAGCATTTCTGGGGTTTTTCTCAACCTTATTCCTCAGAACAGAGCCCTAGCACTTCTAGTAAAGGGGGAAAGAAGGCCTACAAGTGTCACGCGGGGCACCTGAAGGTTTTCGATAAGTTAGCAGAAACTTTCCTTAAGAGTGCTGTTGCCCTAGTTTCTGACCTTAAGTATGGGGTCCCCTTTAGGGGAGAGGGTGATTCAGATGGAGATGTTTCCTCTGATGACGATCAGGATCCTAAGAGACCATGGTGTCCTGGATCCACTTCTTTGGAATCCCCTGAAGGGGACATAATTCAATCAGATATGTTTGATCCATCCACTATATGTCACCCCAGTTCCTCTGAGTGGATTCCTGATCAAAAAGTTGCAGATTATGTTTCCAGCAGAAAAAGTAGTCAGGGCTAGGCTTAGAGCAGAGTGCCACAGACCATCTTTGCAAGGGAAAGGTGCGATCACACCTGACAAAGATCCAAAGTTTGTACTTTCTTTAATAAATATATGAGGGATCCCAAACAAGGAATAGATCGTTTATGGAGTAATTGCCAAGATATGTTACTTGACATTGCTGGCCCCCTTACCCAAATAATTCAATTGGCTGAACAATTAAAAAAAAGAAACGCAATCCTTTATCTGCTGAGATTATTACCGGTTGGGCACAAAGAACTATCTGCTTGCTGGGCAATACTAATTGTGGACTGGCAACTGAACGAAGGATATCCCTCCTCATAAATATCGACCCTAAACTGGGTGAATTAGTGTCTTCTGAGGCATGACAGGTTGCTCAGGGGAACCTATTTGGAGAACCCTTTGTTAAAGAATTAGAGAAGTTTGTTGCAACATTTCCTGCCCTTGACAAGGCACAAACCTCTATTAAGAAAATCTTCCATGGAAAGGTTTTTGCAGGGGCCGGAAGAGGCAGGGGCCACTTCTCCGGCCATTTCTCCCAACAAGGTCCCTATAGAGCCCACTTTAAAAGGAAGGAGAAATGGATGGAATGATGAAAGAGAGGGATCCTTCTACCCCAGCAGAGGTTAAGGAAAAGGGAGAAGCAACTGTGCTGCCAGAGCAGGCTCTAGCGCTGCTGGAGGAATTTCCGGTAAGCAATCCCTTTATTCCCCCCTCAAAAACTGGGAGGGAGTATTCAGAAATTCGCTCACAACTGGGGGAAAATTACAGCGGATCCTTCAAACTGTTAAGGGTTTTCACATCGAATTTTATAGATCTCCAATCCATAAAGTTTGTCCAAAACCTCTAATTTTCTCCATCGACAAATCAATTCTCATCGACTCAGAAGTGCAAGATCTTTTACAGAAAGGAGCCATTTACAGGTCAGTACTTCACCCTGATGGGTTCTTAAGCAACATTTATTTGGTACAAAAGGACGACAAAGGCTTAAGACCAGTAGTAAACTTGAAATAATTCAACAAGTGGTTAGTCTATTGCCACTTCAAAATTGAAGGTATACATCTCTTGAGAGACATTCTTCTGACAGGAGATTGTCAGGTTGGATCTCAAAGATGCTTACCTCACCATTCATATGTTCCCTCCTCATCTGAGATTTCTCCAGTTTTTATATGGAAGGATCAGGTGTATGAATGTTTAGCTCTCACCTTCAGTCTATCCTCGGCACCATGATGCTTTATCAAACTCCTAAGACCAATGGTGGAGTTTCTATGTGCAAGGGGGGTTTGGATGATCATCTATTTAGACAACATTCTTCAGATGGACCAATCGATTCAACATCAAATACAAATCGAACATGACTATTGTTCTCCTCCAGGACCTAGGTTTTATCATCAACCAACAGAAATTAGAACTCGTTCCAACCCAACAGATTACTTTCGTAGGATTCCGTATCTGCTCACTAAAAGCTTCCCTGAGTCTTCCTCCATTGAAGGTCACAACAATTCAAAAAGAACTACAGACAGTCCTTTGGCAAGACAGAATATCCTTACGTCAACTAGCCAGGATTGTGGGCCTTCTCTCATTGTCCATCAAGCCATCTTCCCAGGAACCCTACAATATCAAGCCCTTCAAAGCCTAAAAGTCGCTCACTTACACAAGGGTCTACCATACTCACAACTGATCTAATTGAATCTGGAAGCCAGGACAGAACTCCATTGGTGGATAAACCATATAGAAGCATCAAATGGAAGAGCGATCTTCGGGACAACCCCGGACATAGTCATAGAATCGGATGCCAGTCACCTGGGCTGGGGAGCCAGATGTGGGAACATTTAGATGGGAGGCAGATGGTCGACGGATGAATTGCAACTTCACATTAATTGCCACATTAATTGCCAAGAATTCTTAGCCAGGTCCTTTGCAAAAAATCTCTCACCAAGGACAAAGTGTCATGCTGTATCTTGTTGCGCATGGACAACATATCAGCAGTTCAATATATCAATCGCCTGGGAGGAACTCGATCGAAAATATTAGCAGATTTCGCCAAGGATTTCTGCCATTATTGCCTTCAGAAACAGATTTTGGTGACAGCGGAATATCTTCTACGAAACACAGAACACGACAGCGGACTGGAACTCCAGGAAGTGATTGAAATGAGCTCTGTTTTCCAAGCCCTCATGGAGAGGTGGGGTCCTTGCGATCTAGATTTCTTTGCCTCTCGCTTGAACTATCAACTCCCACAATATGTGAGCTAGAGACCAGATCTGGATGCAGCAGCAGTGGATGCTTTCCTTCAGGATTGGCTAAAAAATCATACTTATGCCTTACCACCCTTTCTAATGATTCCTAGGGTGGCGGCTCAGGTCAGGTGTCAAGCAGCATCTCTAGTTCCAGTAATGCCAATCTGGAAATCGCAAGCTTGGCTCCTGATGGAACTCTCCTGGGATCTCCTGATAGAATTGCCCTTATTCCTTTTGATTCTTCAGAATCACCTGGGTTGCTTCCATCCGATGGTACTTCCAGGTCATCTTTTCCTCATGGCATGGAGGATTTCCAGGACGCTGGAAAAACAAACAACTTTCGGCAGAAGCTGCTAACTTCATACAACAAGCTTGGGCTTTGGGCACCTCCACGAGGTATCGATCGGCTTGTAAACGATGGAGTAGTTGGCGTGTGGAAAAACATCTGGATCGCTTGGGGGCAGAAGGTACTCACATGATAAATTTCTTAGCGGAATCAGCCCAATCTGGAAAAGCCTATTGTACAATAAACTCTTTCACATCAGCTATTTCTTCAGGACACAATCCGATGGATAACAAACCTATTGATGAGTATCCTTGAATTTGTAAATTAATGAGAGGTATTCGACTCTCTAGACCTCCTGAACCCAGATATTCCAGCTTATGGGATGTTAATACTGTACTAAGCTTCTTATTAAATTGGCAAGATAAGCAATATTTATCTTGAAAGAAACTGTCAGCTAAATTAGCCACCTTACTTTGTCTTAAATCATATAAAAGAGTCTCTGATATACGAGCATTAGACATTTCAGCCAGAATTTTCACTCCTGAAGGGGTCAGGTTCACTATTCACTATATCCAGAAGGACTAAGACTAATATCAGGTCGGTATCCTATCCAGTTTTTCCTGATCAACCTAAATTATGTGTGGTAAGATGCTTTAAAGCATATGAAGACATGACGACGAAGGTTAGACCTCCTGGAGAATAACAATTGATCATTGCCTTGCAGAAACCATTGAAAGCAGTTTCTTCTCCTTCATTTGCCAGGTGGGTACGATGGATTGTGGCGGAATCTTGTGTAGATATTCATAAATTTGGTGCTCACTCCACTAGGGGAGCAATGGCTTCCAAAGCCATCCAGGTAGGTGGCAGATTGGAGGATATCATGAATGCAGCAGACTGGTCATCAGAGTCAACCCTTTAAAAAATTATATTTTAAACCGATCTCAGAAGCTGCATCTCTAGTGGTCAGTAAGCTTTTAACATGCATAATCCTCACCTGTGGTCCTGATATAGAATGAAAAATCACCTAGCTATCAAGAAGTAATGTTACAATTCTACTAAGAACAAGGAGGTGAGGGTTATCCCAACCTCAGGCACCAAACTTGATTCCCTGACCCTACCTATAACTTCGTATTCAGTAAGTAAGGTTTTTTAATCAATATTATTTCATAATGGTTTTTATTTCTTGCAAGATATACTGCTTTACTAGTTTTCTATATTGATAAATATAGTAATGTAACATACTTTGTTTAGTTTCACAATAATTTGTTATTCTACAATACCATTATAACATATGTTATTCTATTTATTGCATAGGGAATGATCAAAGGTTCGAATATGATGGTGTAGGAAGTTGGCTCTGTATATACTATTTCAAAGTAAGAAATAGTGTGCACAGAGTCCAAGGGTTCCCCTTAGAGGTAAGATAGTGGCAAAAAGAGATAATTCTAATGCTCTATTTTGTGGTAGTGTGGTCGAACAGTAGGCTTATCAAATGTTAAGCATTTGTTGTACACACACAGGCAATAAATGAGGAACACACACTCAAAGACAAATTCCAGGCCAATAGGTTTTTGATATAGAATAATATATTTTCTTAGTTTATTTTAAGAACCACAGGTTCAAGATTTACAAGTAATACTTCAAATGAAAGGTATTTCGCTCAGGTATTCTGGGAACTTTGAATAATCACAATAGCATGTACAGTTTTGACAAAAATAGCAATAAGCTATTTTAAAAGTGGACACTGTGCAAAAATCAACAGTTCCTGGGGAGGTAAGTAATTGTTAAGTTCACAGGTAAGTAAAGCACTTACAGGGTTCAAAGTTGGGTCCAAGGTAGCCCACCGTTGGGTAACCCCAAAGTTACCACACCAGCAGCTCAGGGCCAGTCAGGTGCAGAGGTCAAAGTGGTGCACAAAACACATAGGCTTCAATGGAAATAGGGGTGCCCCGGTTCCAGTCTGCCAGCAGGTAAGTACCTGCGTCCTCGGAGGGCAGACCATGGGGGTTTTGTAGGGCACTGGGGGGGACACAAGCAGGGACAGAAAGTACACCCTCAGCGGCACAGGGGTGGCAGGGTGCAGAGTGCAAACAGGCGTTGGGTTTCTGATAGGAATCAATGGGGAGACCCGGGGGTCTCTTCAACGATGCAGGCAGGCACAGGGGGGGCTCCTCGGGTAGCCACCACCTGGGCCAGGCAGAGGGTCACCTGGGGGTCGCTCCTGCACTGGAGTTCGGTTCCTTCAGGTACTGAGGGCTGCGGGTGCTGTGCTGGTTCCAGGCGTCGGGTTCCTTGAAGCAGGCAGTCGCGGTCAGGGGGAGCCTCTGGATTTCCTCTGAAGGCGTCACTGTGGGGACTCATGGGGGTCAACTCTGGCTACTCACGGGCTCGCAGTCGCCGGGGAGTCCTCCTTGTAGTGTTAATTTTCCGCAGGTCGAGCCGGGGGCGTCGGGTGCAGAGTGGAAAGTCTCACGCTTCCAGCGGGAAACGTGTGGTCTTTAAAAGTTGCTTCTTTGTTGCATAGAGTTGCAGTTTCTTGAACAGGGCCGCTGTTCTCAGGAGTTTCTTGGTCCTTTAGATGCAGGGTAGTCCTCTTAGGCTTCAGAGGTCGCTGGACCCTGTTGGATTCGTGGCTGTTGCAGTTTTCTTCGAAGTATGGACACAGGCCGGTGGGGCTGGGGCCAAATCAGTTGTCGTCCCCGTCTTCACTGCAGGGCTTCAGGTCAGCAGTCCTTCTTCTTTAGCTTGCAGGAATCTATCTTCCTCGGTTCTGGGAGCCCCTAAATGCTGAATTTAGGGGTGTGTTTAGGTCTGGGAGGGCAGTAGCCAATGGCTACTGTCCTTGAGGGTGGCTACACCCTCTTTGTGCCTCCTCCCTGTGGGGAGGGGGGCACATCCCTAATCCTATTGGGGGAATCCTCCTGCTACAAGATGGAGAATTTCTAAAAGTAAGAGTCACCTCAGCTCAGAACACCTTAGGGGATGTGCTGACTGGGGGGTGACTCCTTGTTTTTCTCATTATCTCCTCCAGCCTTGCCGCAAAAAGTGGAGGCGGTGGCCGGAGGGGCGTGCATCTCCACTAGCTGGGATGCCCTGTGGCACTGTAACAAAGGGGGTGAGCCTTTGAGGCTCACCGCCAGGTGTTACAGTTCCTGCAGGGGGAGGTGAGAAGCACCTCCACCCAGTACAGGCTTTGTTCCTGGCCACAGAGTGACAAAGGCACTCTCCCCATGTGGCCAGCAACATGTCTGGTGTGTGACAGGCTGGCAAAAACTAGTCAGCCCACACTGGAAGTCGGGTATGTTTTCAGGGGGCATCTCTAAGATGCCCTCTGGGTGTATTTTTACAGGAAAGTGCACACTGGCATCAGTGTGCATTTATTGAGCTGAGAAGTTTGATACCAAACTTCCCAGTTTTCAGTGTAGCCATTATGGTGCTGTGGAGTTTGTGTTTGACAGACTCCCAGACCATATACTCTTATGGCTACCCTGGACTTACAATGTCTAAGGTTTTGCTTAGACACTGTAGGGGCATAGTGCTCATGCACATATGCCCTCACCTCTGGTATAGTTCACCCAGCCTTAGGGCTGAAAGGCCTGCTAGAGGGGTGACCTACCTATGCCACAGGCAGTGTGAGGTTGGCATGGCACTCGGAGGGGAGTGCCATGTCGACTTAGTCATTTTCTCCCCACCAGCACACACAAGCTGGCAAGCAGTGTGTATGTGCTGAGTGAGGGGACCCTAGGGTGGCATAAGACATGCTTCAGCCATTAGAGACCTTCCCTGGCATCAGGGCCCTTGGTACCAGGGGTACCAGTTACAAGATACCTACCTGGGTGCCAGGGATGTGCCAATTGAGGAGACAATGGTACAGTTTAGGGAATGCACACTGGTGCTGGGGCGTGGTTAGCAGGGTCCCAGCACACTTTCAAATCATAACTTGGCATCAGCAAAGGCAAAACAAAAAGTCAGGGGGTAACCATGCCAAGGAGGCATTTCCTTACAGATGGTCACTAAAGGCTGAACTTCTTCCAGTGAAGAAGAGGAACAGGAAGGGATGTCATGTGATTATATACAAGAGACTGTATTATAATTGGACTATGGCTACTGTTAGACCTGGTATCCTTGGCGTGGTCTCCCCTAACATTTTGTCTCTGCTTCCCAAGTTGTTGCTATTTGCTGGATTCTGTTTTTCTTTTTTTGTTATTCTGGGCACTTTACCACAGCTGACAACTGCTAAAGTGCGAGTGCTCCCTATGTGAAATTGTATGTGTATTTGGCTTTTCCATAATTGTCATATTTGATTTACTGGTAGGTCCCTAGGTGCATAGGGCCTGTAAATCAAATGCTACTAGTGGACCTGCAGCACTGATTGTGCTACCCACTTGAGTAGCCCTCTAAACCTGGCTCAGACCTGCCACTTCAGTGTCTGTGTGCAGTTTTAAACTGACAAATCGACTTGGCAAGTGTACCCACTTGCCAGGCCCAAACCTTCAGTTTTTATACATGTAAGGCACGCCTAAGGTAGGCCCTAGGCAGCCCCATGGGCAGGATGCAGTGTATTTAAAAGGGGTGACATGTACTGATGTGTTTTACACGTCCTAACAGTGAAATACTACCAAATTTGTTTTTCACTGTTGCAAGGCCTATTTCTCTCATAGGTTAACATGTGGGCTGCCTTTAAATATTTAAATACAAAAAAGTGTAGTTTTCCTTTGAGAGCAGATAGAAATTTGGAGTTTGGGGTCTCTGAACTCACAAATTAAAAATACATATTTTATTGAAGGTAGTTTTTAGATTGTTAGTTTGAAAATGCCACTTTTAGAAAGTAGGCATTTTCTTCTTTAAGCCATTCTGTGACTGCCTGTTTGTGGAATCCCTGTCTGGGTCAGACTGACAGGTGGGCTGTTTGTGAATCTCCTCTAGAAGTGACACAAAGGGAGCTGGGGTGTAGCCTGCATATCCTGATGAGCCATCTGTGCTAGAGTGGAGAGAGGAGTGGTCACTCACACCTATATGGGCTGTGCCTACCCTCACAAAATACAATCTTCAACCCCCTGGTGTGTGTCTGGGGCCTGGCCGGGGCAAGGCAGGATCCTGTAAACAACAGAGACATTTCCTTGAAGTTGGGCAACTTCAAAGGCAGAAAGACATATAAGTATTGGACCCAAAACCCCAGACTTTAGATTTCTTCAAGATTTGCTTCTGGAACCAAGAGTAACCTCTGCCAAGGAGAAGAGCTGAAGAGAAGTGCTGCCTGTGACTGCTTTGTTGGGCATTCCTGCAGTTGCTGTTTCTGCCTGAAGAATGGGACAAAGGCTGGACTTTGTGGTATATTCCTGCTTGAGAAGAATCTCCAAGGGCTTGGACTAATCTTGTCCCCTGTTCCGAAGTCTTAGGGCCATCAAAGACCACGGCGGTAGTCATCAACAGCCAGGCGGAAGCCAAGGTACCGCCCACCATATTATGACATAGCAAACCGCCAGGATTTCTGGGGCGGTACCAACCCCATCAAAAGCCTGGTGCAAACACTGCACAGAAAATGAAAAACTCACCTTCAGGGGCACAGAGGATTCTGCCGCCGCCATGGAACCAGAACTTCAAGCCTTCCCAATACTCTAACACACCATGGCCCTCCAGGAACACCAACGCCGACGAAGATGACGAATGTGAGTACAGCCACCTCGCACACAAGGGAGGGAGGGAGGAAAAGGAGAGTGACACACACGCACAAAACACACCATTCACACACACACCATACACAGAACCAGCTGTAGAGTAAAACAAATGTCACGGTACCCACGGTAAATTAAAACAAGGACCACAATGAGAATGAACAAACACTGTAATTTGATGCCGACGGCCACCATAATGTCAAATCAAAAGCAAATTTAGGCATCAATGTCCAGAATGGGCCAATGGCCAGTCCAAAGTACAAAAAGGCCACATGGCCACCGGGCACCGTCCAAGGCCCAACTTGACTCCTGACACAATCCGGAATCCACTGTGCAGGGGCATCATGTTGGCAATGGGCGGGCACCTGAGGGGGAAGGGGGGGCTGGGGAGGCATCTCAGCTGAAGTGGGGAACATGCCCACTGGTTCTGGAGGGGGCTCCTTGCCCAAATGTCTCTGGTGGGGAGTCCACAGCCACAGTCTCCAAGTGGGGAACATGCCCACTCGTTCTGGAGGGGGCTCCGTACCCAACAGTTTCTGGAGGGTGGGCTACATGCCCTCTGCTGGAGGTGAGGGCTCCTTGCCCTCTGCTGGTAGAGGTGTAACCCTGGCTGCCTCTGCTGGAGGTGAGGGCTCCTTGGCCTCTGCTGGTGGAGGTGTAACCCTGGCTGCCTCTGCTGGAGGCGAGGGCTCCTTGTCCTCTGCTGGTGGAGGTGACACCCTGGCTTCCTCTGCTGGAGGCGAGGGCTCCTTGCCTCTTCTGGAGGCGAGGGCTCCTTGCCCATTGCTGGTGGAGGTGTAATACTGGCTGCCTCTGCTCGAGGTGAGGGCTCCCTGCCCTCTGCTGGTGGAGGGGGGCCTCTTGCCTTTCTTTGGTGGCAGAGTGGGAACCTTCCCTTTCTTTGGTGGTGGAGTGGGATCTTTGGCACTCTTTGGTGGTGGAGAGAGATCCATGTGTCCCCTCTTGTGATGGGTCCCCTTGGCCTTTGACATGTCACTTGTGTCCTTGCCTCCAGGAGTAGGAGGTGCCTCCACTGTCACTGTCTCCTGTCCCTTGGTTTTCACCACCCTAGTCCTCCCTTTCTGAGGCAGTGGTGTGCTCTCAGTAGGAGTGGCAGCCGTCACACTCATGGGCCCCTTTGTGCCAGCAGCTGATGGTATGATGGGAAAAGTGGCAGACTGTTTGGGTGAGGTGCTGTGCTGGGTCGTTGGGACCTTGCTTTTACGGGCAGGACGGGGGTGGAGAGGGAGGGAAGAGGTCAAGATGAGGAAGGAAAAGCTTCTTAGGGATGTTGGGGTGGGATGTGGGAGGAGGGGTGGGAGTGTAGTTTGAGGGAGTACTTGTTGGAGGTGTACGTCTGCTGGACGTGGGTGCAAGTGCATGGACAGTGTGTGTGTGCGAGTTGGATGGCTGTTGGGAGTCTGAGACTATGTGTTTGTGTCTCTTAGGAGGGGAGACAGGGTGGGAGAGGACAAAGTGGATGCGTGGATGGAAGTTGTGGAGGTGTCTGCCAGTGAGGTGTGTGTGCTGCTTGATGTGGTGATGGTGGTGGTGGCTGTTGATGCAGTGTATGCAGGACTGAGGGCGGATGAGACTGTGTGGGAGGATGGAGGAGGGGGGAGACAGTGGAGGCAGTGGATGTTGCCTGTTGTTTGTGTGAGTGCCTGTGGCCTGAAGTGTGCTGCCTGTGTTTGACTGTGCTACTCTTGTGTGATTTTTTGTGTGCATGCTTGTCTGTATGTGTGCATAGGATGGGTTGGGTTGTAGGAGCCTGGGACAGGGAAGTGGTAGTTGGAGGGGGGACGGTAGGAACAGGTACACTGGCTGCCATCAGACAGGAGGCCAGAGCCTGAAACGATCTCTGTAGGGCCACCAATCCAACGTGGATGCCCTCCAAGTAGGCATTGCATTGCTGCATCTGGGATGCTAGCCCCTGGATGGCATTCACTATGGTTGACTGCTCTACAGAAATGGATCTCAGGAGGTCAATAGCCTCCTCACTGACGGAAGCAGGGCTCACTGGGGCAGGGCCTGAGGTGCCTGGGACGAAGGTGATGCCCACCCTCCTGGGTAAGTGGGCATGTGCAGCTCGGTGGGGGGCTACTGGGAGGGCGGTGCTGGTACGGGGGTGGCAGCTGTACCGTTAGCTGGCGTGGTTCCAGAGGTGTCCGCCACTACCAGGGAGCTTCCATCTGGGAGGAATCAGAGTCAGTATTGTCACCTCCTGTCTCCGCTGTGGTGCTCCCCTCGCCCTCTGTCCCATTGGTTCTCTCGGCGTCGGTGGACTCTGCCTCCTGGGTCCTGTGGGATGCAGCTCCCTCAGTTGCCGGTGCCCCTGCTCCTCCGCCAGATGATGCTAATGTACACATTGGCAGGATGACAGAAGAAAATAGGGGTGGAAGAGAGAGAAAGGGAGCACTGGGTCAATTACCGCACCAACACCACAGATGGCATACATATTACCATCACACACAGGGATCAGGATTCAGCACTATGCATCGCACTGGCATTCCATTGGCTAGTTACCACAGCAAGATGAGAGCCAACCACCGCCAACTGCACCCCTCCTGGGACCCACTAAGCCCTGTCTGACATGGAATGCCACCTAGCTAGGTTACAAGATTTTGCCATACACCCATTTACCTTGAGCTGGACCATGCAGCAATGTCTGAGCTGGCATTAAGGGGCACCCACTAACTGAAACCCACCACCAGGATCCCATGCCAGCCAACAAAAATGGTTGACACGCTCACTGTACTCACCCCTTTGTGGTTGCTGTGCTGCCCTCAAGTGCCCATCCAGTTCTAGGTAGGCCACCGCCAGTATGTAGGCCATCAGGGGAGTCAGGTTTCGACGGGCACCCTGCCCTCGTTGGGAGGCCATCCCCAGCTGGGCCTCCATGGTATTCCGGGCACAGCGTCTCAGGTCCTCCCACCTTTTCCTGCAGTGGGTGCTCCGCCTGCTATAGACCCCAGGGTCCGCACCTCCTTGGTGATGGCACGCCACAATCCCTTCTTCTGATGGGCGCTGACCTGCAGAGGTAATACAGACAGGAGGACACCATTAACCATACAATCCAGCCTGTCACACATATGGCCCAGAAATACCATTTCCATCTCCATTGGCACACACATCACCCGGAGCACTGCATGTACACTACTACCAGACATACCCCCCACCCAAATGATACACTGCCAGCACACACATCTCCATGCAACCTTGTCGCAGGCATCGCCCCCATGGTGTACTCACCTGTTGGTCTGGAGGCCCATACAGCTGTCCATAGAGGGGTAAGACCCCATCCACTAGGCGCTCTAGCTCCTCCGAAGTGAAGGCAGGGGCCCTTTCCCCTGTCACATGGGCTATGGTAGGATCCAGGTCATAGCATCACACGCAGTGTAGGTGTTGTCCTGTGGAAATTCAGGAATCAAGTTAGGTTATAGACAGAAAATGGAGGTCACGTCTGCGGCGGTGTACACCGTCACCGCCGCCGGTGATCCCCATTGGACACTGCTCCATAGAGCGCCATTTTAGCCAATGAGGAATAGCATGGCGGTGCAAGACCCAACACTGGCGGAGTTACATCACTTCCACTTGTCCATACTTGCAGGACAGGCGGTCGCCATTTTATGGTAGTGGACAACAATCTGAAATTGGAAACTGCGTCATTGCTGTAAACTGTACATACATTACCATTCACTTTGTCCGATTACATACATGCTCAGTTACACTGAGGTGGTGGTTCCATTGTTCATTTTGTGACACCCTTCTCACTCGTGTCCCTTAGATACCTACCACTGCGGAGGAATAGGAGTAGGAGACAAGCCCCTGTGACAGACCCCTTGTGGACTTGGCTACACTGCAGGAAAGGTACATAATACTCACCTATAGACTGGACAGAGCCACAATCACAGAGCTGTGTACTCAATTGGAGCCTGATCTGATATCAGCTATCCGTTATCCCACTGAGATCCCCCCTCTTGTGCAAGTTCTATCTGTGCCCCATTTCCTGGCAACTGGTTCTTTCCAAGTGACAGTGGGCTTGGCAGCAGGAATGTCACAGCCAATGTTCTCAATAGTGCTGGCAAGGGTTTTGTCTGTCTTGCTCAAACACATGTGCAGCTACATAGCTTTCTACCAAATGAAGATTTGGCCACTGTGAAGGCTGGATTCTATGGAATGGGACATATTCCTAATATTATTGAGGCGATTGATGGAGCACATATTGCATTTTTCCCCCCTGCACAATGAAGAAGTGTTCGGGAATCGGAGGAGTTTCCACTCACTCAATGCGCAAATGGTGTGTCTGGCGGACCAGTACATCTCCCACGTCACTGCCAAGTATCCTGGGTCGGTGCATGACGCCTTCATCCTGAGGAATAGCAGCATCCCAAATGTGATGGCACGACTACAGAGGCACAGGGTGTGGCTGATAGGTGAGCCTAAGTCCACACCCAATGCATGTCAGTGTACGCCTTGAGGAGTCATCCCCCATACCATTGTGTAAGGCTAATGTTTGTCCCTCAATTCGTGTAGGTGACTCTGGCTACCCAAACCTGTTGTGGCTCCTGACCCCTGTGAAGAATGCCAGGACAGGGGCTGAGAATCGGTATAATTTTGCACATGGGCAAACCAGGCGGATAATAGATGAACCTTCGGCCTCCTGAAGGCCAGGTGCAGATGCCTCCATCTGTGCTACTCCCCTGAGGTCTGCCAGATAGTTGTAGTGTGCTGCATGTTGCAAAACCTGGCCCTCAGATGACATGTGCCTTATCTGCAGGAGGAGGAGATTGGAAATGCTCCTGTGGCAGCAGTGGACCCTGAGGACAGTGAAGATGAGGAGGCAGAGGATGAGGATGTGGACAGCAGAACATCAGTAATACAGCAGTACTTCCAATGACACACAGGTACGACAGTGGAACTGACCATAACTCTAATTATTTATGTTTTCGGTGTGGCTGTAGCAGGATGGCAGTCACTTCCTTTGCATTTCAACTTACTGTCACCTATGCGTTCTCATTCTGAAGATGTTGGTGTTATTCCAACTGTGTACTGATGTGATGACTACAGACAGCTACAGGTCATTATTTGTATGCTATCACAAAGTTTGGGTCAATTGCGCGAGATGTAACTGTTAACATAATTGCACATTTTTGTCACATAAAGCACTATAACTCAAGTTGTGTTCAAGCGTGTTTATTGTAGTGAAATATATAGAAGGAATAGTTCAATGGAATGGGGTGATGGTAGAGGTAAGTCCAGGGTATTGGTCCAGTCTATTTGTAGCACAGGTCCAGGGTCCAAAGGGCCATAGGAAGGGGAGCAATGGCAGTTCAAAGTGGACAAGGTGACAGAGTGGAACACAAGGGGGGAAATTCAGGAGGGTCTCTTGGTCTTGGCAAATGTTTCTGGCATCTGTCTGGGTCCCAGGGAACGTTTGTGGGGTGGTTCACCTTCTGCAGGGGGAGGGGTGCTGGTGGCCTGCCAGTCCTGTGGCAGGGCCTCCTGTCCACTAGCTGCAGCAGATGTGAATGGCTGTTCAGTTGACTGGCTAGTGGAAGGGGCCCGCTGGTATGCTGTATATTCCCTCATGATGTTGGCCATATCAGCCAGCACCCCTGCTATGGGGACCATGGTGGTGTTGAGGGCCTGCAAACTTTCCTGATCTCTTGTTGGTGTACCTCCTGCAGCTGCTGGTTCTCAAGCATTATGTTAAGAATCTGGCCCATCTTGTCCTGGGATTGTTGGTAAGCCCCCAGGACATTAGTGAGTGCCTCCTGGACAGTCGGTTCCCTGGGCCTGTCCTCCCCCTGGCACACAGCTGTCCTCCGAGTGTCTCTGTCTCCCTGTGTCCCCTGAACGGTGTGCCCACTGCCACTGACCCCAAGACCCTGATTGTCTTGGCTGTGAGATGTGGACTGGGGTCACTGTACAGGTTAGCACACTGCTGATTGACGTGTCCTGGGGACAGAAGTGTGGGGATGTTGGGTGGGGGCTGTAGTGTTGGATACTGAGTGGGGAGGCTCTGTGGTGGACTGGGAGTGGGCTGGGTGGCCGACTGACCAGTGGTCCCTGATGGGCCAGGAAGTTCATCCAGATCTAGAAGTCCATATTTACTGTCATCACTGGGGGCATCTTCTGTTGGGGGACTGGATAGCAGTGACACCTCCTCACCGCTGAGATTGGCTGGGGCACCTGTGGGGATGTAAGTAATGTATTATGCTTCATGTCTGTGACATATTCTACATCCCTAACTTCCCCTATATCATTACTGCTGTCCTGCCACCTTTGTTTGTGTGTGGTGATGTATTGTGGGATTGTTAGTTTTCCATGCTGTGCATGCTTTGGTGGTGGGTGTACATGCAGGGCTGGGAGGGATGTACATGCAGTGGGTATGGCATGCAGGACTTGGCATTGGGGTTAGTCAATTGTGTAGGTGCACTGTGTTGGATGGAGTAGAGTGGTGAGCGTCAGGGTGAGGGGGTGAGATGGCATGCATGTATGGGGGTGATAGGTAGTAAATATTGACTCACCACTGTCCAGTCCTACGACAACTCTATTGAGTCCCTCAGGAAGCAGTATTACCAAGACTTGCCCCTTCCATGCTGTCAGCTGTGGGGGAGGAGGTGGGAGTCCACCGCCAGTGCTCTGGATAGTGA
The DNA here is from genome assembly GCF_031143425.1 of Pleurodeles waltl. Classification (NCBI taxonomy): domain Eukaryota; kingdom Metazoa; phylum Chordata; class Amphibia; order Caudata; family Salamandridae; genus Pleurodeles; species Pleurodeles waltl. Next base: position 981,126,339 of record NC_090436.1, on the reverse strand, counting down.
GCTGATGCCTTGCTGCCATGGAACGTACCTTCCCCGTAGGACATTCCACCTCTTCCTGATGTCCTCCCTTGTTCTTGGATGCTGTCCACGGCGTTCACCCTGTCTACAATTCTCCCCATAGCTCCATCTCCCTTGCAATGGATATTTGCTGTACCTGTGCTCCAAACAGCTGCAGCACTACCCTGACTATTTTCTCCACCATGACCCGCAACTCCTAATCTGGGAAACGGGGGTGCCTTTGTGGGGACATGGGTGTTGTGTGATGTGTGTTGAGCAGTGGGTGTGGAATAATGTGATGGGGCGTGGGGTGCCTGACGGATGGCTGGGTGTTAGTGGTGTGTGTAGTTGTTGCTGTGATTTGCGTGGCTTTCTCTTGCCTATATTTCATGTTCGTAAGGGGTTCTGGGTAATGTGGGTAGGTGTTTTATAGTGCTGTGGGTGGGTGTGTGTGGTGTGTGTTTATCAGTGTCAGGTATGTGTTTTTGGCATTGGCCAATGTTGTGTTGTTTTGTATCTGGGTGGCCATTCTGACCGCGCTGGTGTGTACCGCAAATGGTTTACCGCCACTGAATGTCCGCCGTGGTGATTCATGGGTCATAATGTGGAAGGCATTGTTTTGTTGGTGTGACATCATGGGTGTTACTACCAACAGTTACCTTTGGACTGGCGGATATGTGTTTGTGGCAGTATTCTGTCGGTTTAGTGTGTGTGTGTGTGTGTCATAATATGGTGATCAGATATTCGCCTCTGCGATGGTATGTTGGCGGCCGTCACCGTGGCGGTAAGCGGGATTTACCACCAATGTCATAAGGAGGACCTAAGTCTGTCAGCATCTGGACTCTCTGCTGGGTCTCCTGCCCTGCCAAGTGGTGCCTAATCCAGTCCTTGGGCCCTTGAAAGGAGAAGCTAGTGGGAAATCAAGAAAAACCAAGTGTACCAACTTCGGACGACCCCGGACTGATGCCGCTGCCGGATTCCACGACGCCGCCTGCACCTGAAGCCGTGGTCCTTGCTGGAGTGCGATGACCCCACAGGCCTGACACTGCAACAGCTCCGTCAAAGTCCGCGACTCTGTGAGTGAGGACCCGATGCCTCTTCGTGATGCCTCTGCTTCGCAGCACCGGAACCAATGCCGCTCCAGATTTAGCGATGTGGTGATCCCCGACTCAGTGCACCGGCTTGTTTCCTCATTTTCACAAGGTACTGTACCTAGGGGTCCGTGTGACTCCATGACAGGCACCATTGGCATCAGATTGTTGGGAATGACTCCCTCATGATGCCATGATATCACCTAATCGAAGCATTTGTGTTTCTAAGCGCTATATTGAAGTTTAATCTATAAAAATTCATAACTTTGCCTGAGTATGTTGGAGTTTTGCCGTTTTGGTCTTGTTTTGTTCAGATAAATATTGGCTATTTTTCTAACCTGGTGTTGAATCATTTTGTAGTGTTCTCACAGTATTACTGTGTGTGTTGGTATAAATACTGTACACATTGTCTCTGGGTTAAGACTTTCTGCTCGTGCCAAGCTACCAAGGAGGTGAGCAGGGGTTAACTGGGTGTGTTTCTCCTTTGCCCTGACTAGAGTGAGGGTTCTTGCTTGGACAGGGGACAACCTGACTGACAACCAAAAACCCAATTTCTAACATTGGTGATGAGCGGTGAGGATTGAACTTGTATTTGTACTTGACATACAGTGATTAAGTGTACACTACTATTTTCAGTGCAGACCATTATGTAACCACATACCACTTGTTTTGTAATTTTGCCTTTTCTCTTCTTGGACTTCATATGCTTCCATTTTTTTTACTTTTTTTACTTCTCATTGGGAACTCTTTGTTCTGCCTTGGAACTTTGCCATAATGTCTGAATCTGGAGAAGCACCAGCAGGAGCTGTTTTAGAGGTGGAGAAGATGGAGAGTTTTACAGTTTCCCACCTGAAACAGTTCAGTAAGGATCTTGCCTGTCCCACTAGGAGCTCCGCCAGGAAGGAGGAGCTGCAAAAGGCACTGAGGGCCTGGGTGACAGCCAAGGAGGTTGGAGGGCACACAGAGGAGTAGGGAGAGGGTGTGCAAAACAGCCATGAGGGAGTAGTAGTGGTACTCATGGTGCCTGTGGGGAGGGTCTCCAGGGCGGGTAGCAGTGTGTCCTCTAAGGGTCTGACTCCTGAAGAACTGCAGGACAGACAGGCAGAGAGGGTGCACCAATTTGAGTTGGAGAAGCTCAAAATGGAGATGGAGGAGAGGAGGCTGGCCACTGAAGAGAAGAAGATGCTCCTGGCTCATGAGCTTAGTTTGAGAGAACTAGATTAGAGGAGCTAGTCTAGTATAGATGGTGGCAGCAGTACCACAGTGCAGCCTGAGAGGATGGTGCACATTCCTTAAGACCTAGTGAAGGATTACAAGAGGGAGAATGATATCTACTTGTGGTTTAAAGGGTATGAGTATGCTCTCCACATGAACATGGTCCTTGAAGCACACTGGAGGGGCGGTCTGTGGAAGCACTTCGAGGTATAAGGGAGGGACACCTTGACATCCTTAGGGGGTCCTCAGGGACTCACCTACACTATCATGAAGGACACCCTACTCACAAGGTATGGTCTCACCCCTGAGCAGAATAAGGACAAGTTTAGGTCCTACAAGAAGACGGAATCGCAAACCTGGTTATAATGTGTTGACTCTTTTTGCAGGTCACTGGATGGTAAGGGCTTTACAACTTAATTGCTTGGAAACAATTGTACAGTCTTTATTTTCCAGAGCTGCGCCAGCACCTGATTGTCAGCAAGCTGACTGACCCCAGGAAGCTTGCGCAGGAAGCGGACCTTTGGGAGAGTACCAGGTTCCAAAGAAGGTATGGGGGAGACCACGCCAAGGGTGGGCAGGGTTCCTTTCAGAAGAAGTGGGGGGGAAGGTAAGGGTAAACAGGGGGAGTTCTCTAAAGGGTCCGACCTAGTTCCCAGGGTAAGGATTCCTAGCCCCCCGTTCAAAAGAAGCCATGGTTTTCTAAAGGGAAACCTGCAGAAGGGGGTCCCTGCAAGTGTTATGAATGTGACCGGGTGGGTCATGTGAGGGGGGATCTCAAATGTCCCAAGTGGATACCGGCACTCACTGGTGCTCAGTCACAGGGCTTGGCCAGTGTAGTGCTGAGGGAGGAGTTGGTTCCAGGTGGGTGGGAGCCAGCTGAGATGACCCTTGTCTCACTAAGGGACAGTGAGATGGTTCAGAGAACCCTAGTGCCTGAGAACACTAAAAAGTACAGGCAGTGGGTGACCATCAATGGACAGAGGGTGGAAGCTCTGAGAGACACAGGAGCCAGTGTGACTACTGTGAGAAGTCACCTGGTGACTGAAGAGCAGAGAGATCCTGTAGGAAGTTGGCTCTGTATATACTGTCCCAAAGTGAGAGATAGTGTGCACAGAGTCCAAGGTTTCTCCTTACAGGTTGAAAGTGGCAAAATTAGATAATACTAATGCTCTATTTTGTGGTAGTGTGGTCGAGCAGTAGGCAACAGGCGATAAATGAGGAACACACACTCAAAGGCTTAACTCCAGGCCAATAGTTTTTTATATAGAAAAATATATTTTTTTAATGTATTTTAAAACCAAAAGGTTTGAAGTAAATACATAAAAGGCAAGGTACTCCACACAGGTAAGTAAGGAACTTTGAATTAGAGCACTAACATACACATTATAAGTTAAAATGGCAATAAGCTATTTTAAAAGTGGACACAGTGCAAAAATCAACAGTTCCTGGGGGAGGCAAGTATTGGTTAGTTTCCCAGGTAAGTAAAGCACTTACAAGTTCAGATTCCTGGGCATAGGCAGCCCACCGTTGGGTGTTCAAGGCAACCCCAAAGTCACCCCACCAGCAACACAGGACAAGTCAGGTGCAGAGGTCAAAGTATGGCCCAAAACACATAGGTGTCTATGGAGAACAGGGGTGCTCCGGTTCCAGTCTGCCAACAGGTAAGTACCTGCGCCTTCAGAGGGCAGACCAAGGGGGTTTTGTACAGCACCGGGGGGGACACAAAGAGGCACACAAAACACACCCTCAGCAGAGCAGGGGCGGCCGCGTGCAGTGTGCTTAGCAGGCGTTGGGTGTTCAATAGAAGTCAATGGAGGGACCCGGGGGTCACTCTAGCAGTGCAGGCAGGGCACAGGGGGGCTTCTCGGGCCAGCCACCGACTGGGCTAGGAAGAGGGTCACCTGATGGGGTCTGTGGGTGCAGTGCTTGGTCCAGGGGTCGGTTTCTTTGTTCTAGGCAGTCGCGGGCAGGGGGAGCCCCTGGATCCTCTCTGCATGCGTTGCTCTGGGGGTGCAGGAGGGGTCGTCTCAGGTTACTCACGTAGTTGCAGTCGCCTGGGAGTCCTCTCTGCGGTGTTAATTATCTGGAGCTCAAGCCGGGGGCGTCGGGTGCAGAGTATGAAGTCTCACGCTTCCGGCGGGAAGATGGATTTCTTTAGAAGTTGCTTTAAGGTTGCATAAATGTTGCAGGTTGTGAACAGTGCCGCTGTTCTCAGGAGTTTCTTGGTCCTTCGGGTTCAGGGCAGTCCTCTGAGGCTTCAGAGGTCGCTGGTCCCTGTCGGATGCGTCACTGTGCAGGTTCTTTGAGTCTGGAGACAGTCCGTCCGGTAGGGCTGGGGCCAAGTCAGTTGTCGTCTCCGTCGTCTCTGCGGGGCTTTCAGGTCACCAGTCCTTCTTCTTTGTATAGGTTGCAGGAATCTGATTTCCTGGGTTCTGGGTCGCCAATAAATACTAGATTTAGGGGTGTGTTTAGGTCAGGAGGGCAGTAGCCAATGGCTTCTGTCCTGGAGGGTGGCTACACCCTCTTTGTGACTCCTCCCTGAGGGGAGGGGGGCACATCCCTAATCCTATTGGGGGAATCCTCCAATCTCAAGATGGAGGATTTCTAAAGGCAGGGGTCACCTCAGCTCAGGGCACCTTAGGGCCAGTCCTGACTGGTGGGTGACGACTCCTTGTTTTTCTCATTATCTCCTCCAGCCTTGCCACCAAAAGTGGGGGTAGTGGCCGGAGGGGCGGATAGCTCCACTAACTGGGATGCCCTGGGGTGCTGTAATGAAAGGCATGAGCCTTTGAGGCTCACCGCCAGTTGTTACAGTTCCTGCAGGAGGGAGGTGAGAAGCACCTCCACCCAGTACAGGTTTGTTCCTGGCCACAGTGTGAAAAGGCACTCTCCCCATGTGGCCAGCAACTCATCTGGTTTTAGCAGGCTGGCAGAAACTGGTCAGCCTAGCACTAGGAGTCGGACTGGTATTAATGGGGCATCTCTAAGATGCCCTCTGGGTGCATCTTACAATAAATCCCACACTGGCATCAGTGTGCATTTATTGTGCTGAGACGTTTGATACCAAACTTCCCAGATTTCAGTGTAGCCATTATGGAAGTGTGGAGTTTGTGTTTGACAAACTCCCAGACCATATACTCTTTATGGCTACCCTGAACGTACAATGTCTAAGGTTTTGCTTAGACAATGTGGGGGCATAGTGCTCATGCACATATGCCCTCACCTGTGGTATAGTGCACCCTGCCTTAGGGCTGTAAGGCCTGCTAGAGGGGTGACTTACCCATGCCACAGGCAGTGTGAGGTGGGCATGGCACTCTGAGGGTAGTGCCATGTTGATTTAGTCATTTTCTCCCAACCAGCATACACAAGCTGTGAGGCAGTGTGCATGTGCTGAGTGAGGGGTCCCCAGGGCGGCATAAGACATGGTGCAGCCGTTAGAGACCTTCCCTGGCACCATTTACAAGGGACTTATCTGGGTGCCAGGGCTGTGTCAATTGTGGGAACAAAGGTACAGTTTAGGGAAAGAACACTGGTGCTGGGGCCTGGTTAGCAGGGTCCCAGCACACTTTCAATCATAACTGGCATCAACAAAAGGCAAAACAAAATGTCAGGGAGTAACTATGCCAAGGAGGCATTCCTTACAGATCCCCATTTACTTCACCAAGTAGTGTGGTAGACAACTTAGAGCACCTGTGCAGAGTGGTGCAGGTTCCCTTTGAATGGGGGGGGGGTGCCTTGAGTGTAGCTGTGAGTCCAACCATGCCTGTAGATTGTCTGCTTGGCAATGACCTGGAGGATTACCCTTGGAAGGAGGTGGAACATAGGTCTCACCTGGAGATGTTGGGTTTGCCTGGGTGTGTGTGTGTCCACCCAGTCAATGGCAGCGGGTCAGGGTGATAAGGAGACCCAGGAGCTTGAAAGAGTGGCCCAGGTGTCTGCTAGAAGGAGGAAGGGCAAGGGGTATGGGAAACCCATTCCAGAAGTTCCCATGGTCCGGGAGGAGGCTGAACCTGAGGACGATGCCCCGGAGCCTACAGGGGAACAGGTGGCTGAGCTGGTGGAGGTTCCTGAGTTGACTCAGAGGCAGCAGGAAGGGGAACCCACCATGGAAGCATTCTGTGAGCCACAGAAGACATGCCCTACTCTGGACAGTTTGCGGCAGCAGGCTGCAGACCAGGAGTCTGGCAAGGAGTCTGGTTCACACCTGATTTATTTGGAGGATGGCCTTCTATATAGCGAGTCTAAGGTTGCTAAGCCTGGGTTAGGGGGTGTGCTGGTGGTACCCCACTGCTTCAGAGCCATCTTACTGGGTCTGGCTCAAGATGTGCCTTTAGCTGGACATTTGGGGCAGGAGAAGAACTTTGACCGGCTTGTCACACACTTTTACTGGCCCCCAAATGCGCAGGCACTTAGATGCACACTGCAGGTCTTGCTAAACTTGTCAGGCAAGTGGCAAGAGTGGGGGGAAATGTAAGGCACCCCTCCAACCTTTTCCTGTAGTCAGCACCCCCTTTGAAAGGGTTGGTATTGACATTGTGAGGCCTCTGGATCCCAAGACAGCCATGGGCAACAAGTTTATCCTGGTCTTAGTGGACCATGCCACTCGTTACCCAGAAGCCATTCCTTAGAGATCAATCACTGCCCCTGTGGTGGGACGTGCATTGCTGTTTTTGTTTTTACCCACATGGGGTTCCCCTAGGAGGTGGTATCTAATAGGGGTACCAACTTCATATCTACACATATGAAGTCTCTGTGGAAGGAATGTGGGGTAACCTACAAGTTTATCATTCCTTACCATCCCCAAGGAAACGGTCTGGTTGAGAGATTCACCATACCTTGAAGGGCATGATTATGGGCCTGAAGAGCCCTTGAGGCATAAGTGGGACGTCCTCTTGCCATGCTTTCTGTTCGCCTACAGGGAGGTGCCACATAAAAGTCTTGGATTTAGCCGTTTGAATTGCTGTATGGCCACCCTGTCATGGGACCTTTGAGTCTGGTTAGGGAAGGCTTGAAGAAGGCCTCTAGTAAGCCCCCCCCCAGGATGTATTCAGTTACATTCTGCCTTTTAGGAACCAGACTTCTCACTTCAGAAAGCTCGTTCAAGAGAACCTGGAAGCAAGCCAGGAAGATATGAAATGGTGGTACGACCAGAATGACACTCTCGTTAAGTTTCATCCTGGACAGAAAGTGTGGGGGATGGCCCCAGTGGAGCCTTGCGCTCTCCAGGATAAGTGGACTGGGTCTTTTGAGGTGGTTGAGTGCCAGAATGTTGTCACCTATCCGTTGAACTTGCAGACTCCTAGGAACCCTTTGAGGGTCCTACATGTGAACCACCTCAAGCCTCACTTTGAAAGGACAGAGGTGACAGTGCTCTTGGCAACGAATGATGGGGTGGAGGAAGAGAGTGAGCCTCTTCCTGACCTCTGTCTGCCAAAGAGAAAGATGGCACTTGCTAGTCTTAGTAGTGAGGCCTGCCTTCTGCAGGCCCTCCAACATTTTACAGAGGTGCTGCAAGTGTTCCTCCCAAGTGAGGCTGAACACAGCAATGCCATCCAGGTAGGCTGCACTGATATCATCAAGTCAAGCCAACACCAGGGTAACCAGCTTCTGAAAGGTGGCAGGGGCATTTTTCATCCCAAAGGGCATCACCCTAAACTGGTAGTGCCCATCTAGGATAGAAAATGGAGACCTCTACTTAGCCCCCTCAGTCAGAGCAATCTGCCAATATCCAGCGGTCAAATCAAAAGTACGAAGTGGCAGTCCCTAACCGATCAATGAGCTCATCAGCTCGGAGGATGGGGTGTGCGTCAGTTTTTGTAAACAAATTGAGTCCCCAGTAATCCACACAGGACTGGAGTTCTGGAGTGGCACCAGGAGCAGCAGCTTTTGAGACCAAGACCACAGGACTAGCCAAAGGGCTACTGAAAAACTCAATAACCCCAAGAGCTAACATTTTGGATACCTCATCCTTAATGTTGGCCCTAAAATTGTTAGTCACTCTGTAAACTTTATGTTTCACAGGAGGACTGTCCCCAGTATCCACATCATGTGTACACAAATGAGTGACCCCTGGGATCAAGAAAAATAATAAGGCAAACTTTACCAAAACTTGGCGACTGTCCCTCTGTTGCTTGTTCTGCCTTAGTGATGATAACTCCCATGAGGTTGGGTAGTTCTCCCCACTTTCAGCTGGGGGGCACACGTGTTCAACCTTGCATCCTTGGTGTGGTCTCCCCTAACTTTTGCCTCTGCTTCCCAGGTTGTTGCTATGTGCTGTTTTTGCTACTCTGGGCACTTTACCACAGCTGACCAGTGCTAAAGTGCAAGTGTTCATAATGTGAAATTTTATGTGTATTTGGCTTTCCATAATTGGCATATTTGATTCCCCAGTAAAGTGCACTAGAGGTGCCTAGAGCCTGTGAATCAATGGTACTAGAGGGCCTGCAGCACTGATTGTGCCACCTATGTGAGTAGCCCTGTAAACACCTGGCTCAGACCTGCCACTGCAGTGTAGGTGTGTGCAGTTTTAAACTGCCCATTCGATTTGGCGAGTGTACCCACTTGCCAGGCCCAAACCTTCCCTTTTTATACATTTAAGGCACCCCCTAAGGTAGGCCCTAGGTAGACCCATGGGCAGGGTGCAGTACTGATGTGTTTTACATGTCCTAACAGTGAAAGATTCTGTGAAATTCAATTTTCACTGTTGCAAGGCCTATTTCTCTCATATGTTAACATGGGGGCTGCCTTCAAATATTCTTAAAGTGCAGTTTCCCTTTGAGAGCAGATAGTGATTTGGAGTTTGGGGTCTCTAAACTCACAAATTAAAAATCCATCTTTTAGTGAAGGTAGTTTTTAGATTGTTAGTTGGAAAATGCCACTTTTAGAAAGTAGGCATTTTCTTGCTTAAACCATTCTATAACTCTGCCTGTTTGTGGATTCCCTGTCTGGGTCAGACTGACAGTTGGGCTGTTTGTGCATCTCCTCTAGACAGTGACACACAGGGAGCTGGGGTGTAACCTGCATATCCTGATGAGCCATCTGGGCTAGAGTGGAGGGAGGAGTGGTCACTTACACCTGAATGGGCTGTGCTTGCCCTCACATAGTGCAGTCTCCAATCCCCTGGTGTGTGTCTGGGGCCCGGCCTGGGCAAGGCAGGATCCTGTAAACATTTCTTTGAAGTTGGGTGACTTCATAGGCAGAAAGGGGTATAAGTATTGGACCCAAAACCCCAGACTTTAGATTTCTTCAAGATTTGCTTCTGGAACCAAGAGGAACCTCTGCAAAGGAGAAGAGCGGAAGAGCTAAGGAGAAGTGCTGCCCCTCCCTGTGCTTTGTTGGGCTATCCTGCAGTTGCTGTTTCTGGCTGGGGAAGGGAACAAAGACTGAACTTTGTGGTATATTCCTGCTTCAGAAGAATCTCCAAGGGCTTGGACTGAGCTTGCCTCCTGTTCTGAAGTCTCAGGACCATCAAAGACTTCCTGTGCCAGCACCTGGACTCTCTGCTGAGACTTCTGCCCTGTCAAGTGGTGCCTAATCCAGTCCCTGGGCCCTTGAAAGGAGTAGCTGGTAGAAAATCAAGAAAAACCAAGTGTACTGACTTCAGATGACCCCGGACTGACGCCTCTGCCGGATTCCGTGCCGTTGCGTGCACCTGAAGCCGCGGTCCTCGCTGGAGTGCAACGATCCCTCAGGCCTGACACTGCAAGATCCCCACTGAAGTCCGCAACTCCATGAGACCCGAAGTGCTGTGTCACCAACATCTGTGACACTCGAATTCACCGCAGCACGCCGTGACTGCCAGATATCAACTACGCCCGAAGTGCGTGGATCCAGTACTTCGCAAAACGCCACCTCACTTCCACCGCTCTGCAGCAACGACTCAACATCTCTTCATGACGCCTCCGCTCCGTAGCACCAGAACCAACGCCACACCGGATTCAGCGACGCCATGATCCCCAACTCCGTACACCAGCTTGTTTCCTCATTTTCACAAGGCACTGTACTTGGGGATCTGTGTGACTCCGTGACCGGCGCCATTGGCGTTGGATTGTTGGGAACGACTCTGTCACGACGCTGTGATATCACCTAATCGAAGCATTTGTGTTTCTAAGTGCTATATTGAAGTTTAACCTTTAAAAATTCATATCTTTGCCTGTGTATGTTGTATTTTGCTGCCGTTGGTCTTGTTTGTTCAGATAAATATTGGCTATATTTCTAACCTGGTGTTGAGTCATTTGGTAGTGTTCTCACAGTATTACTGTGTGCGTTAGTACAAATACGTTACACATTGTCTCTGGGTTAATCCTTTCTGCTCATGCCAAGCTACCAAGGTGGTGAGCGGGGGCTAAACGGGCATGTTTCTCCTTTGCCCTGACTAGAGTGAGGGTCCTTGCTTGGACAGGGGATAACCTGACTGCTAACCAAAGACCCCATTTCTAACAGTTACTGTGGACACACTGATCCCTGGGATTCATGGGACTTGTAGTTCTGACATTATGGGGGTCATTACAACCCTGGCGGACGGTGTTAAAGCGGCGGTAAGACCGCCAACAGGCTGGCGGTCTTATTTTTGGAATTATGACCATGGCGGTTACCGCCATGGTCATCCGCCGCTTCTCAGTTCCGCCCGCTGGGCTGGAGACCTGGGTCTCCAGCCTGGCGGCTGTGACAATACCGCCGCCGGTATTTTGACCCGCCTTACCGCCGTGGATTTCCAGCGGTAGGAACCGCCATGAAATCCATGGCGGTAAGCACTATCAGTGCCAGGGAATTCCTTCCCTGGCACTGATAGGGGTCTCCCCCATCCCCCACCCCGACCCGACTCCCTCCCCTAGACCCCCCACCACCCCTGCCACCCCCCAAAGGTAGCAGGACCCCCCTCCCCACCCCGACCCCAGACATCACCTTACACACACACACCCGACACGCAGGCACCACCAACGCACATACACGCACACACACCGACACACATGCCAACATCCACACACACAGTCAGACACGTACACCCACATTCACGCACACATCCACACAGACATACCTACAGACATACACGCACTCATTCCCAAAACACGCAACACCACCGCAAGCATACATGCACTCACACTCCCCTACATACACAGACGCACACCCCCATGCACCCACACAACACACAACACCCTCCCACCCCACTCCCCTAACGGACGATCGACTTACCTGTTCCGTCGATCCGCCGGGAGGGGACGGGAGCCATGGGGGCAGCTCCGCCAACACCACACCGCCAACAGAACACCGCCGCGCAGAATCACAGGACGTGATTAGCTGGGCGGTGTTCTGTTGGCGTGGCGGTGGAGGTGGAGCAACCTCCACTTCCCCGCCGCCCGCAAGTATGGCTGTTGGCGGCTCTCCGTCAGAAAAACGACAGAGGGCAGCCAACGGTCATAATACGCCGAGCGGCAAACCGCCACTACTGGCGGTCTTCCGCACGGCGGTCCCTCGGCGGTCTTGTTAAATGACCGCCGAGGTTGTAATGACCACCTATATGTTTTTTTTTCATTAACTTCTTTGAAAATGCTGTTTTATTAAAGTGAAGAATGAAATGCATAATTCTCGCCTCCTTGTCCTTAATAGAACTGAAACTTTCCTTTTTGTTAGCTAGGAAAGTTTTCATTCTCAGTAAAACATGTAAGTCCAACAGGAGTAGGCTGTCAGTTGATTTTCTTGTGTTCTACTGTAGCCTCCCAGAGTGTTCTAAAGAAAAACTAGAGCTCTAACAGTCTTACTTATAACAAAGGTGTGGCACACCTGAAGCCATTTTGATTGAGTCAAACTGTTAAAACTTAAACCATTTAATTTAGAAAGGAACACAATGAAGGGGTTAATTTTGTCATAGAAATTATGGTTAGAGCTGTAGGGGAAACAGCTTTTACATCAAAGGCTGAACCCCGCATGCCATTACTACGCAGGCTTAACCAGGCATGCAACATTACCACGCAAGCCATTAACAAGCATGCCTTTACAACGAATATGCCTTTAGCACGCATGCCATTACAACATATTTCATTGTAAAGGAGTTTATGGTAAAGGCATATTTGTTATAAAGGTTTTACAGCTAAGTATTCACACACACACATATATTTTTACAGCTAAATATTCACACACACACACATATATATATATATCACCTAGTGGCAGTTGCCACTAGGTAGTCATAGTTATTACCTAGTTTGTACTGAAAAAGCATGTATTTACTTGCCTATATCTTTAGGGCAGGTTGACAAATCTTCATGAAATTTACCAAAATAGTATGATGCTCACATCACCTGATGTCTGAAAAGTTTCGGGGTGACCAATCAAGCGGGGGCCGAGAAACAAGGGGGTTCCAAATCATGTTTTCTCAATGTTGATTTTCAAAGGTATTTTGAACAGGAATAGCAGTCGAACCACTGGACAGATATACACCAAATTTGACAGAAAGCTAGCTCTTGGTCCAGAAAGCGACCTTTCTGTGATGTGGTGTAAATCCATTTAGTAGTTTTTTAAATATTAAAGAAAAACAAAAAATTTATATATAGGGACGCGAAGACTCAGGAAACCCTCCCGATATCGTGCTGAAATCTGAGTGGCTGCTACCACTTCAACAAGGAAGTGTTGGCAGCCATCTTGGGACTCGGCTTCAGCCGAGTCCCAGAAAAAGGGTAAAAAATAAGAAAAGAGACCCGGGTAGGGATACCCTGACCCCTTAGCTCTGCTGCTGAGTTCCCAAAGGGACCCCCAGGGGTAAAAAAGCATTTTTTGAAAAACCTTTTTGCCACACATTTACGACAGCGTTTCAAATACGGGCAAACATTTTAAAAAACAAGGGAAAAAAACAAGAACAGGCTCCCGTGCCTGTTTTAATGAAGCCTCAGGTTGGCAAGGTCCTGGGGCATGTTAAAATAAATGAGGGGCCACATGGGGAACCCCTTCTAGGGCATTTTCATGCCCCAAGGACCACCACCTCCCAGGGGCTTATTATTATAATGCAGGTAAGCGCACTGGGCCTGTCCATGCCCCGGAGACCGCCACCTCCCTGGGGCTTAATTTATATTGTATGTGTGGGGGTGTGCTACCTCCTCTCTCGCCCAGCAGCCCTGGTGACCAGCACCTCCCTGGGGCTAAAGAAATGAAATAATGTATGTTGGGGGGGCCATGAAGCCCCCCGCAGCCCTGGGGATACCACCTTCCCTGGGCTACTTAATGTTAGAAGGGGACTGCAATGGCCCCTTCGAGGAGCCCTTGATGGCCCTGGGGACTGCCACCACCGAGGGCTGGCTCCTGCTATGTCCCAGGCTTCCCACCCCCGGGACATAGCTGTTTGCTCTGACTTAGCAGGAGCTTTGACAGTTCCTGCCACGTCAGAGCAAACACTCTGCTTGCAGCAAGTGAGAGCTGTCAAACAACTCTCACTTGCTGCAAGCAGAGGTTTCCTCTGTTTCCCTGCCTGCAGACATGCAGTCAGGGAAACAGAGGAAACTACTGCTGTCACAAAGAGGGACCGCCTGTCTAACAGATCCCTCTCTGTGTTAGCAATGCCGGCTCCCACAGGAGGCAGGAAACCAGCTGGGGCTGAGGTTGGCCCAGGGAGGGGGGCATGGCCCCCCTTCCAAAAAATATATTAAAGCTGGGCCCTGGGGACTAGGGTCCTCGGGTCTAAAATCGGCCTGGGGGGGGTTGCGTGGCCCCTTCTCCCCCCTCAAATATTTTTAGAAGGCTGGGCCCCAGGGGTCAAGATCCGCCCGGGGAGGGGAGGAACACACAGCCCTCTCCCCCCCCAAAAAAATATATATATTAACACTGGGCCACAGGTTGGGGTCCCCGGAGCCGAAAGTTTGGGTGATTTTAGGGGGTTATAGGCACAATGTTAGGTCGTTATAAAAAATAAAAAAAACTGAGAAATTCCTGAGAAAAACAAATGTTACAGGGACGTTATAGTTAGGCGTACAATTTAAAAGTAAAACACAATAGAAATTTAGCTGTTAGTTATTTCAAGTAACTATAACTTGTGCCATAAGGTAACTATAACTTTCGCCCTCGCCATGCATTGCTAATTACCCCAGATATTACAGCACTCATGACATCTTTTATAACACCATTGATAATGTAACTTTAACATCTGCAGTAAAACTATTGATGAGATAACTGTGCATTATGTGGGTGCGAGCTATATTTATCTTAGGGCACAATTTATAGTCACTTGAAATAACTTTAACAGTTGAGTTTTTATGGTTTTGTATGTTTAAAATATGAGCCTAACTATAGCGTCCCTATAACCTTTGTTTTTTTTAAGTGAAGATAGATAGATAGATAGATAGATAGATAGATAGATAGATAGATAGATGTGGCATAGTGATGACTATAAAAACAGTCACAGCATCTTAAAAAACAATACACAGTTCAATTCAAAATCCTTCAATTACAGTCAAAACATTTTTAAAACATGATAAAGTGGAGGACATGCCATCATTCATAAGCTTGCATATTTCTATCATTACATAAGAGTGTGCCATATTAAAAAGTATTGATTTTTGAAGACATATGGTAGACTTTAAAAAGCTACTAACCAAGTGGGTTTTCAACCCTTTATTACAAAAACATTCAAAAACATTGAACTGTGTATGCCGACACACGTACAATCATTCCTGCCAACCTTAGAATTTTCTTTAAACCTTTATTATAGAAGCATTTAAAGTCAGTTGGATGCTTGCGCATCTACACATGCACACATGGGTGTCCATTTTTTGTGTGATAATCATCTACAAAAACATTTAAAAATTGCCAAAACTAAGAGCCTGGCAGGAAAAGCCAGTCTGGTGGCTGTGCTAATGCTTGTTTAAAGTAAACTGCTCTTTCAGATAATCTGTTGTTCTTTTTATATAAATGGACTATGATTACTAGAAAGAGGCAATAAAAACATGCTCAGACACTGGCAGTCAAATAAATACGGTATAAATTTATCAGACAAAAGATTAAGTGAGAGGCCAATCAAACAGGTGTAAAGAAAATGTGAACTTACGCTGGCGGGAAACCACAATGGAGAAAACATGTCGCATTGGACGAACATTCCATAATCTGGCTGGAGCATGTCCTCAAATGCATGGATTAAAGATATCCTCATAGCATTACCTTGGTCGTAAAGAAATGCTCCAGTAAATAGCATCTGTGGACATAATGTGAAATCATCATCTTCAGTGTTTCCATGTCTAACATACTTTTTTCTAGTTGCAGTCATTTAATACATTTTCTATGTCCCAAATAGAGTAAGAGTTTGAATACTTCTTTTGTTTGTATTTATAGTAGTAATGCAAAAAAGTAGTCACTTTAAAGTGCTAATAACAAACAACGTGGGTCGCCACGCAGAGGGAGGTAGGGAGGTAGGCTGGAAGCAGAAGAGGAAAAGGTAGGATGGTCAGAGTTAGTGGTGAAGCTAAGACTGAAAATCTGACAGAAGAACCACATATACGTCAACAGGCCAATCTTTGCCCCTACGCTGGTAATTTCTTTTTACCCACATTCCAAGAGTTCCTCTTCGTTATCATTTCTTGTACAGAGTCTTGGAATAACGGTTCTGTGCCCTTGGGGTTAATGTCCTTGAGACCCTCGCGGTGAGTAGTTGCGCTTTACAAAAACTGATTGATTGATTGATGTCCTCAGTTCTGTTTTGGAACCACCAAGATCCTCTTTATCGCTCATGTCAATCAGCCAAAAATATGTTTGAGTTCCCTATGTCCTCTTCTATCGTAGTGCCACTGCCTGACTTAAACATGTTGAATTTGTCCAGAATCATCTCAGTTAAGGTCCAGTTAGTGATGTTTCCAACCACAAGACCTGTCAAGGTGGGACCTATCACAGGGACACACTCAATGCAGTTTTCAGCAGACTGATTGGCAATATCTCATGTAGTCAAGAACCAACCAACAGCCATTTAGGAAGGAAGGTGAAAAAAACAGCACAAGAGCTGTCACTAAGCCTTGTAGGGCTGCTTCTTCGTGCCAACTGGCAAGACCAGTTCGGTTTCCTTATTTAAGCTGGCTAATTTAATCTCATACTTTATCAATTAACTGTCTACCTTTGGGCTATCCTGTCTATGCCAGTTTCTAGTATGTCATTAGGGGGCTTTTATGGTCACTTGTGATCATATGTGATCATATGTTCATGCATCTTCTATGACTTTTATGACTTTTGCAGGAGCTGCTTGCTGCAATGGTGAATCTGAAATTTGACCAAGACAGAAACAAAACCATGCCACTATTTTATGAGTGAAATACAATGAGGCTAAAGCAAACAGACTTACCATTAGGAGAAGGGACTTTAAGCGGTATGGGAATGTTCTTTGTCCTTACTGGTTGTTGTTCTGGTATAGTTTGACAAATGGTGACACAATGGTGCTTTCCAGACTTCAAAAAAGGAGGGAGCTTAACTGACACCTGATCAACACTAGTGCTATTGGAGATAGAGAAAGATACGATTTGTGAAAGGACAATGACATTTTGGGACAATTCCATGCTCCGTAGTGGAATGAATGAATAGTAATTTTAATAGTCAAGTTTCTTTAAAATTGTATTTCAAGGGAGATACAGAATCCTAAACGCAAGAAACGTTCTTGTCCCAGGGCCTCATGTTTTAATCAAGATTTGGTTGTCGTAGTTAAGTGAAGGTTACACTAGTGTACATATAGTGCATGTACCTTGGTTCAGCACCAAAATCCCTAATCCTGCATGCCGCTTTAATTCCTTTTTAGGTTGAGAGCACAAGCACTTCCAACCTGTTGTAAGTATTGTGGGCCATACCCATGTGACGCCCTTTGTCCTTCAAAATTAATTAAGGGCATTGGTAAATGCTTTACGTTTGTCCCGCCTTGGGGCAGTTTTTGCTAATGGATCTGGCTTATCAGCTTGTCTTAACTCCCTACACTCTACCATGTCACATTCCTTAGTTCTGGTTCAGGATCACATGATTATGCCATTTCAAGCTTTTGTTCTTTAGTTGCTGGCCTTCCAAACATGTTACTTCTATATTGGCTGTCTCGGCACTGGGCGGCCAGCAGCGTTTGAGCGTCTTCCTACTGCCTGCTATAAATAAACAAAACCACTTATGTCTGTCTGACTGTTACCCTGACAATGGGTTCGCTGGAACTCAGTTTTCCTTACTGCTGCCTTTCTTGGCCCTACGACACCTCTCACTCAAATTCTTTAAATTGAGACTCAACATTTAATGTAATGCTTAGTGAGTTCAATGCCTCTGTGTACCGGCTTGTTTATGCAAGTTTCCCAAAGTTCCCTGTAAAATCCTTTTCGTCTTGTTAACAGTTCAGTTCTTTTTCGCACAGAAACGTGCTACTTGTTCCACAATTAGCACCAGTTGACAACAGCCCACCAGTAACTTAAGCGGGGGCGGCTCTTCCGCTAGGGCGGGGGAGATTTCCCCCCCGCCAGCAGCATGAGCAGCAAAACGTTTATAGTAAAAGCATAATAAACTCCACTTTTATTTTATGTATTTTTTTTTGGTCCCACCCTCCCCGCCAAGCGCCACGTTGCCCCGCCCCTTTTCCCTCCCACGAGCCACGCTTGAACTTACAGTGTGCTAAGGACATTAAAAAACAACTTCGATTGAACATTCTGTTGCATGCCCCCAGGTACTTAACCCAGAGACAGCAGTTAACATGGGAGTCTGTCTAAAGCTCTTACCTGTCTCAAGCTCAACTAGAACAGCCATTAACTTCCTTCTCTCCCAGTGCATGCAAAGAGAGCTTGGAGTCTGTTCGCAGCGTTTGCATCCACTGAGCTAGAGGGCTCCAACTTTGTGCATGGATGATCTTGCAAAACCAAATAAACGCTTAAAAGACACGGGGCAGGGAAGCTGTTTCTTTCTACCACACCTCACTGGCAGCTTCCCAACAGGTCGTCAGAATACCTAGAAAGCGATGTGATTGCCTTGTGCCAGGTCTTTTGTCACCACAAGAAGTGGCCCTAGTCAGTTGGGGAGATCCAATTCTATAGTGCCTGTTAGTGAACATAGATATATTTCTATGAAAACAGGGCCTCCTTAATACCCCACCATCCCTCTTTTACTTTGGTTCCCTAGCTCTGTTGCAGGCAAGTTACAGGAACTAGAAAGTCTCTGAATTTCTCTTCAGTCGCACGTACACTAATGCCTGCTATTTGCACATCTACTCTGTCTGGTACAAAGTTAACCTTAACATTTTCTTCAGCCTCGTGCCCCGCAACAGTTAATCCTTCGTCATCCACATGGAAACCGGTCACCTCTACAGTAGCTGTACCATCACACTATCCAAGTATAAATATCACTGGAACCTATCAAATTGTAAGTCACAGTAACTTTACTTCCTGACCTACCCCTTAGATCTTTTACGCAGGCATTCTCTGCTATATTTTAAACCACCTTTTCACTCAGCACCTTCGATCGTGTCCAAACCTGTATAATACCTACCATTTATACCATAAGAATTTGCACGCCTTCCTGCACACCTGCAGATGGTGAGAAGATCCTACTTTAGATATCAGTCTTGAACAAAACTTGTCATCTTTGCCGTTCCCTTCATTCAAAGTGAAACCAAGTTGCGATCTTTCAAACCCTTATACACTGCTCGGACAACTATTATGTGTCCGGTGCACTCTTCTGTCTTGTCTGTTGCTTATCCATCAAATAGTCAATCCAGTGGTGTGGGCTGATCCTCCTCTCCAGCTGCTACATTTCTTCTTCGTCACTTTGTCATAAGTTCTTTCGGACGCTGCTTTTTAACAGGAATACCCACAATCTCTGTCTCCACTTCAGATGTTTTGTCACAAGCACGTAGTTGCTCGTTGCTCGTTGTGGCCTATCACAGCCAGCTCATTCCCACTTGCATGACCTGACAGACGTGTCCAGTATCACATCAGTATTACATCATTATCATACGCTTTTTGGCTGCATACACATTTACAGACTAAGCAATTCACTAAGTCAGTTGCATGACCATGTTTCTTACAAATGCTACTTTCATTGTGGTGTCCTCTAGGGGGCTGCTTTGAGAAGTACAGTATAGTGCCAAAAGTTTATTTTTGTTAAAGGTTTTTATTGGGTTTACATGATAACTTTATATGTCCAATTAGCCAACTTAACATCCTTATTACACTTTGACTGTGTGAACTCTCTTGACATGTTTGGATGACCCTTCTGTTTTATTTCTCGTTACTCCTCCGTCGCTGTCTTGTGTCTTTGGGGGAATTGTGTTAGCCAGCCAGCAACTCTGATGCTGGAGTGGTCAAAGTGGTATTCTTTTGGAATTAGCATGGCAGATTTCAATTAGGATGCTAAATAGCGGCATTTTCATTTTTGGCTGCAGATAGAGGAAGAATATAAATGGAAGTGCTTTAGTTATATGCAGGGCCACTGGAAAAGACCAAATAATGAGACAGGCTTGACCAATTTAGGTGGCAAAAAAGTTCAGTTATGAAATTACAATGCCATTAGCTCTAACTCAAGCAAATGCGAGACCCATTGCATTGCAAATACTTGTTTTACCAGTAACTATCAAGCTGATCTGCACATGTTTAATATGTCACTGTAGGAAGCTGGCCTGGTGTGAGGTGGGTACTAATGGTACTTACACCTCATACCAGGTACAGGTATCCCCTCTTAGTGAAACGTAGACTGTGTCTAGAAGCCAGGCTCTCTACAGGTAGGGTAGCTGTGGACAAGCAGCCAAGGCTTATATAGGATACACGCAAAACTCATGCAATACCATTACAGTCACGCAGCACTTATACACATTAGAAAGAAAACACTTTGCTGTACAAAAATAAAGGTACTTTATTTTTAGAACACAGTATCAGAAAATACTAGAGAGGCAACCCTCTATAGGAGGTAAGTAATTACACTATATGTATATACACTAATACACAGTAAGAGGCATAACAGTGTAGAATAGCAATAAGCAATATTGGGCTTAGGGGGAGCCCAAAACATACACAAAAAAAATGGGATGCGAATACCATAGCCCCACCTAGGTAAGTAATTCGAGTAGAAGGGATCTGGGAGTACTAGGAAACCACACAAGTGAGTAATACAGTACCCCCCAGCGACCAGGAATGCAGGAGTAAAACACTGGATTTCCCCAAAACCACCCAAAAGGAGGAAAAGAAGAAACAGAAGACACCCAAACAAGGTTGCGAGCAACCAGCTTTGGATTACCGAAGAAGGAGACGAGTGGAGGGAGGGGACCAAGTCCAAAGGTGTCTGTGGAGTCCAGGAGGGGTAGGAGGTACTACCCATCCAGAGGTACTTATGGAAAATGGTCGACAAAGAAGGAAGACAGGCCAACTCAGGAGCCGGAGAAGAGTTCCCGACAGATGCAAAAGGTGTCCCACGCTGGAAGCTGGATTGGAGATGGGTGTTTGTGAAGGATTTCCCCCAACAAGCCTTGGCAAAGGCAAATTCGCAATTGGAGGAAAAGAGGTGCTGCTGGGGACCAGCAAGGCCCATGAGGACTCTACCCAGGAGGGAGAGTCACAGGGGAACCTCCACGTCGCAGAAGGACCACAGGAGCAGAGGCAACACCCACAGGTGTCCCAAAGGGCAGAGACACAGAGGTCACAGAGGCAGCCCACGCCACATCACAGAAGAGGCTCCCACGTCGCAGGAGGACCACTCAGAGGGCCAGACGTCACAGGAGGGAGTGCTGGGGGCTGGAGCTACACAGTGACTGAAGTTCCCCTTAGTGGTGAAGCAAACAAACCTTGGCAGGTGCAAAGGGTGCGGTGCACAAGGGTACTGTCTTGCATGGGGTGGCAAGGACTTACCTCCACCAAAGTGCGACAGCTGGTAGAGAGGACCAAGGGGACCACTCTGGACTACCACCCATGATGCAGGACACACACCACTGAGGATGAGGGAAGTCCCACGCAGCCAGTTATCGTTGCAGCCAGGTACCTGTGGTTGCAGGGGAGTGATGCCTTCACCCCAAGGGAGATTCCTTCTTCTTCTTGTGCAGGCTGAAAAGTTGCAGTCTTCTGTGGATGCACGGCCAGGAAAATGTAGCAAAGCTGCCAGGAGTCGGAGAAAAAAAGTTGCAGAAGAATCTTATTCCCAGTTAGCAGCAATGCTGGTTCCTGGATGGTCCAGATGCAGTTCCAGTAGCCAGAAGTCGAAGTGGAGGTTGCAGAGAAATCCTGCTAGAGTCTTGCAAGCCGAATCTGAGGACCCACCCCAAAGGAAGACCCTATATAGCCCAAAGAGGGGCTTGGTCACCTAACCAGGTAACTACCTATCAGAGGGTGCCTCTGACGTCATCTGCGTGGACTGGCTAGTCAGATGCTCCAGAGTTGCCTGCCAACTTTGGAATCAAGATGGCAGAACCCAGGGACCCTCTAGAGGAGCTCTGAGCACCACCCTTGGGGTGGTCATGGACAGGGGAGTGGTCACTCCCCTTTCCATTGTCTAGTTTCGTGGCAGAGCAGGGACTGGGGGTCCCTGAACCGGTGTGTACTGGTTTATGCACGCAGGGCCCCAAATGTGCCCTTCAAAGCAAAGCCTGTGGCTGAGGGAGGCTACCCTTCCCAAGCAAGTCACACCTATTTCCAAAGGGAGAGGGTGTTACCTCCCTCTCCCAAAGGAAATCCTTTGTTCTGCCTTCCTGGGCTTCATCAGATCAAGCAGCAGGAGGACAGAAACCTGTCTGAGGGGTGGTAGCTGCTGGGCTGCCCAAAAAACCATGAAAGACTGGTGGTAGCAATGCTTGGGGTCCTCTAAGAAGCCCCCAGAGTGCATGGAATCAGACTTCGAATACTTGCAGCAGTATTGGGGTACAATTCCGACATGTTTGATACCAAACATGCCAAGGTTCGAAGTTACCATTATGTAGCTGGACATAGGTAGTGACCTATGTCCAGTACACACATAAAATGGCGTCCCCACACACACGAAGTGCAGGAGAATGGAACTGGAGTTCGTGGGGCCACCTCTACTAGTGCAGGGGTGCCCTCACACACAGGTACCTGCACCCTGCCCTCTGGGCTGAGAGGGCCTACCATAGGGGTGACTTACAGTGACCTGCTGCAGTGACCTGTAGTGAAAATGGGTGCGTTCACACGGTTCACACAGACTGCAATGGCAGGCCTGCAGAACCCATTGCATGGGCTACCTATGGGTGGCAGAATAACTGCTGTGCCCCTAGGGATCCCCTGGAACCCCAATGTCCTGGGTACCAGGATACCATAGGGGCTTACATGGGGGCACAAGTATGCCAATTGTGGGGATAAAAAGTTACCATCAACCAAATTTAGAGGAGAGAGCATGGTCACTGGGGTCCTGGTTAGCAGGATCCCAGTGTACACAGTCATACACACTGACAAACAGGCAAAAAGAGGGGGTAACCAAGCTAGAAATAGGCCACTTTCCTACAGTCACCCATTGGGAGAGATTATATTTTAACAATAATTTAGTGATGGAACTTTCAGACAACAATACATTTTCCATGTGGGTGTCCAAATGATTATTAATGATTACTTTTAAGGTGTGGATTCCTGTCAGCTTACAATCTTTAAAGTAGTTGATTCGATTATTATCAGCCACAGCAATCAGAAGAGTGTTAACACTGAAATTAATAATGAATATTCATGTATTTTGAA
The DNA here is from genome assembly GCF_031143425.1 of Pleurodeles waltl. Taxonomy (NCBI): domain Eukaryota; kingdom Metazoa; phylum Chordata; class Amphibia; order Caudata; family Salamandridae; genus Pleurodeles; species Pleurodeles waltl. Next base: position 981,103,394 of record NC_090436.1, on the reverse strand, counting down.
TGTAAGATTTGCGTAGAAAATGTAATAGCTTAGAGAAAAATAATGCATGCATTTGAAGGTGCACCCACGTGAGTGCCGCCAATGTTCACATAGTGTACTTATTAAAGGCTTATTAATGTGAAATGGTGAGTTTATGTTTTATTAATGTAGTAATATGTCATATTAAGAGTTATGCACTATGTATTAGCTTTATAAATTGTAGGGCTTAACTTAACGAGGTCTTGGCCTAGTTGCACGGTTTCATGTCAAGCTGCATTTCTTAATCAACTAATAAAATGGATGCTTAGAGAATTCAATTGTGATTTTCCACTGTGCTGTCCATGTGCTTGTAGCTAAAAGTCTTTCTCATGAGAACTGCTTGTTAGGAGATGATGTACTTGCTAAATGTTTAACGTAATGTGTGTAAGACTGACTTTCCCAGGAGAGGACAATGAACACCCTGACTGGAGTATAAGCTGTAAAAATATTGATATCTGACGAGCCGAATGACGGAGCGGGACGAAAGAAGCCAATCATCGACATGTGAGCCATGAAGTAGAAGAACTTTAGATTAAGGGTTACAGTTTTTGTTGGACTAAAGGGCATATTTATACTTTTTGGTGCAAAACTGCACTAAAGCAGTTTTGCATCAAAAAGTTTTGAACCGGCTTGCACCATTCTTGAGCGCCAGCCTGGCACCATATTCATGGAATGGTGCAAGCCGGCGCAAAAAGTAGGCTAGTGAAAAAAAAATGATGTTAGCCGGGTGGGGATGGTGGTATGGGAGAAGGGGGTTTTGCACCAAAAAATTAAGTTAGGCAGGTTAGAGTAAAAAAAAAAAGACTCTAACCGTCTAGCGTCATTTTCTGACACAAAACCATCCATACCACATGACTCCTGTCTTAGAAAAGAGGAAGGGGTCCCCCATCCTCTGCTGTCCCTCTGGTGTGGGTGGGGGGTGTCCCTGGGGCCTGGGGAGGGCACCTGTGGGCTTATTCCATGGTGTTCCACCATGGAAATAGGCCTACAGGTCCTCTAATGCCTGCCCTGACCCAGGCGTTAAATAATGGTGCAAAGCAAGCTTTGCACGATTATTTGACCCCTCCTCCCCTCTGTGCATGATTTTAGCATGGAGGATAAATATGGCGCTAAGGCCATAGTCATTTTTTGCACTGAAACACCTACCTTGCATCTCATTGATGCAAGCTAGGTATCTACGTCCAAAAAATGGCTTTAACTCCATAACTTTGGCGCTAGACCCGTCTAGAGCCAAAGTATAAATATGGACTTAGTTTTGGAACCAAATTTGTGTAAAAAGAATGACGCAAATTTGGCGCAAAACAAGTATAAATATGCCCCTAAGTGTGAACATGCGATCCCCTGACCAAATAGGATGTGGGAAGAAGTTTTAGAAAATTTAACTTAGCCAGATTGCACTTGACACCATTTGCCCATTATCTATCTTCCCATAAGGCCGTTATTTTCTTGACCGTCTTGAGAAGAGACGTGCTTAACTTCATTGCTTAAAAGACTTTGCTTTTTCTGAACTTTGATGCTGAATCCTGACGCTGCGCTGACCAGACTGATGTCCTGATGACGAAGACTATCGTAGCTTGCCGATCCAATTGAGGAGAGGTATACTGCCACTGATATTGATTGCCATGTCTATTTGCTTTTGTTTCTAGGTATTAACCACTATTTTGATAGAGCCTTAGGTGTTTTTCAAATTTGTGTGACTAAATTGTTATGGTGTTAGTTAGTATTCTCACTGATGAAGATTGCTTCATATAATAACAGCTGGTGTCTTTTCTTTGCTGAACCTAATTGTATGTAATATCATTTGCTCAGTTATTCTTACTATTAATTTGTACTGTAACTTTAGAATGTGTAGTAGCTCAAGCTTTGATTAGATTGCGATTCTTTCGCCGCTTTGGACAGCCAGTTTTGTTTCTATATGTTTTATCATTTGATTTTGAGATTAAGCTACGTGACATTAACATTGTTAATATAGGAAAATAAACAAGGTGTGGTTATTCATGACTGTAAGGTCATGGTGTGTGTGGAATTACTGACTCCTATTGATTACTAATGTTATTGATTGTTATTGATTATTGATCTGTATCTGTACGGGATATATGGTGGGAAAACCTCGAAGCGAGTCAAAAGGTTCATCTCCCTTGTAAGTTTACTTAATAAGGTCTGACGCGCTAACAGAGATGGTAGCAGCGTTTGATGGTGTGTCTCCTTAAGAGCCCATTATAGATGCCCGGTAAAGATTTGTCTCCTTAAGAGCCCATCATACAGTCCAGAGAGAGGTAACAGGGTATTTGGTCCCAGAGATTGTAAGCGAAAAATAACAGATGTCCCCAGAAATGGCTGTAGGCTAATGGTTAATACCCTACAAAGAGCAAAATAAGTTGCAGATCTGGCGAAATTGGTGAAATTTTGGATTTTTCTAGATTCAGTGATACAAATTGGAAATAAATTGTGCCCCTAAGTACCTAAAATGACTTTCCAAGAATCTTGGAGCTTGTCAATGGTTGTTTGAGGATATTCTCTGCATTCTAGTAACAGTGTGAATGGAGTAGGTTTTGCGCTTGCACAGCTTATGAAAATCGCAGGTGAATTGTGATGTTTGTGAGGGTTTAGAGGAGTCTGCGTACTCCAAATGAAGTTGTAGAAGGAGTGTGTGTACTCTGCAGTGAGAGTAGGGAAGTCGTCGAACTTCACATGTGTGTGGTGCTTTGTACTCCAAAATTGTCCACATGGTTGTTGATGTATGGACCCTGCGTGGTCTAAGACTCCGGAGTATATTGAAAAGTGTATGAGTCACTTGGGTTTCGTTGTATTTTGTCTAGTTTAATAGGTCGATTGGGCATGGATGACAAGTCAGAGTGTCAGTCAAAGTGAGTGAAATAATTTTTTGACTGAGATCTGGCGAGTCCTATGTGCACCAGGACAGACCCACTGATCAGTTGAGAGTGAAATTTGTGGGTTAAATTTTTTCTTGTGATATCAGGGATACTGAGAAAGAAGGGGTAGCTGCTAGAGCGAAACACAGTCAGTGGAAAACCTGTAAAGTTTCTGAAGCGATTGTGTTACCTTACCTGTAGTAAACGGACAAACTGGGTTTTAATTTTGTTTAGTGCTCGCAATAATTTTGCATTCGTTTCATTTGAATTTGACTTGGGAGGACAAGCCGCAAGACTTTGCCAGCAGCAGTATGTGTGAGTGTGACGTCATTGGAGCCCGCAATGGAATAGGTTGGTTAGTGAGAAGGGTTGCTCTCAGTTTGGCAGCTGTCCGTGAAGCGCAATTGGTCAAGAAGGTGGGTGAAGAGAGTTCTGGGATTAAAAGTCACTTCCTGATTTGATTTAGAAAAACATAAAGGTCGCAAAAATGAAAAATTTCAAAGCTTTAAAGAGTGTCTTAAGGGGAGATACATACATTACAACGAGTATAGGGTATATTGCACCACCAGAAGGTATACCAGCTTACATTGTAATAGAAGAAAAGGGTGCTGCACCATGTCTTTGGTTGAAGCAATGGTGCAAAGTGACAGAGAAGGTTGGGAGCCTAGCGTTTCCTGCCAACTGAACATTTCATTTGAGGAGTTTAGTGCTGTATGATCTGAAGCCCTCTCTGAGACCAGCACAGTTCGAGGCAATGGCGATCTGGGAGTTAGTGGCCAGACAGCAACAGCAGCAGAAATTTGAGAGGAGAATGAGAAACGCAGAAAAGCCACTAGCAGAGGCTTGGTGGGGTCACATCCAGAAGTTTTGGAGAACCAAGACTTTAAAGGGGATTAAGTTACTCCCAGCAATTACACAAGACGGTGAGAGAGAAGGAGGGAAAGCTACGGGAAAAACAAACAGGAGCCCTTCCAAGAGTAGGAGACCAAAGGAGTCTAAAGGATCATTGACACATGAGGAAGAGTTATTGAGAAATTGTCCTCCACCGTATGCAGCACAAGAGAGTGGTCCGAGCACTAGTATGAATCCCACAGTTCCGACCCAGGTTAATGCAACACTGAGTCCAGTGCAGATTAATCATGATATTACACAGAGCCCAATGCAGAGCAGTCCAAATGCACCTACTAGTCCGGGAGCACAAAATCAGGTACCTCAGCCGAGTGTGCAGAGAATTTACCCTGATGTACCTCTAGTGGAAACTGCCACAAACTTAATAGTGTCTAGAGGACAGGTTTTCTCGAAACCGACATTGGTTCAGACAGAGCCAACTGGTGAGCCAGAATATGGGAAATATGCAACCACAGAACTTGAGTGTTAGACCAAACCCAGATACTGTATCTGTACCTGTCACTATCTGTCTAATTATACCTTTGTTTGCACAAGAGAAAATTAGTGTGGATGGACAGGGGGTCATGAGTCAGAATTCAATGAGGGAAGGACCTAACAAGAATATCCGAGTGGTCTCTCCTGTGGGACAGACATTTGACAGATCAAGATCATTGCTAGACCTTAGTCCATTCTTAGTTCCTCCAGATACTGTGATATGGTTGAACGCTGCAGTCTCCGAGTACAGTGGTGTAACAAGTGCCACATGCCCAGACAAACAATATTTCTCTGCAAGGTTTGACAGCCCAACAATTGACTGAATGGTTAAACTAAACAAGCTGAATACCCCACATAGTGCTCCTAAGGGAGAGGAGTATTTGAACTACATGAGACTAGGAATGGAAGCGGGTGAGCTCATTGAAGGGACTGTGGTTGTGAATAGATTAGAGTCTTACACAGAAGCAGAGTTGAGATATCTGTGCCCGAAGATTACGAAGGAAGTGAGCAATGTGCATCAAAGGTTAGCAGACCTGGCAGAGAAGTATGGCATAGAGATAGAGAAGACAAAGCATTTGAAAAGGAGTTACAGGTTAGATTTTGACGCAAAGGACTTCAAACACATGAGATCCGCAGGAATGAAGGAACACCTTTGGGAATTGCTTCAAGTGCCCAGACATGGAGACAAGTGGGAAGGCAGATGGGCAAAGAAAAGAGATAAAAGGAAAAGGGATTTTGTGAAATGGACTGCAAATGTGCAGCAGGACAAGGATCTAGTGAAAATGTTACCAACAAGAGAGATTCCGGGAGGGAATTTTTATTCATGTCCCATGGAGCACAAGTGACATTCTGTCCTTTACAAATGACTATCCTAGGTTGAGAGAGAAACCAGTAAAATGGTACCAGCAGACAGACAGGTTTGTGAAACTTGTAAAATGCCTTTGGTAAGACTGGAACACAGGTGCACCATCTTCTGAAGTAATGAAATATTACTATAAAGTGATCGAATTTTTGAAAATGAGAATTTTACCCCAAAACATTGACTGGCAGAGAATAGGCAAGACAGATCAGGAAGACAGAGTTGATACATGCATAATATGAGAGATTGTTGCAGGCATTCAAGCATTACAGTGGTAAAGAGACAATTGAGCCGAAAGACATGATTCACTTTGTGTTCAGATTTGTGGAAGGATTGAGACCTGAAATTAGCCAGATGATTAAGAGTCATTTGATTTGCTGGCAAGCAAAGCCGATTGATAAAGTGTTGCAGTATGCAAAGTACTGCTGTGACAAGATTGAGTTGAAGCAGAGAAAGTTGAAGGAAAAGGTGATGGTGATGCAGATTAAAGCGGCACAAACAGGGATGCAGGGAAATTTTTCACAGCAGCAGCAGCAGGTTAAATGTGGTGTTTCAGAATCAGATGAGAGGTAAAGGTCGCGGAGGTAATGAAAACCATGGTCTCGATTTTAATACTGCAGTGGTTCACAATGATGTGCAGGGAATGAAGAGAGTGTTGCCTTGTCACGCTTGCGGAGCAGTCAGACAAAGGAAGCGGGACTGTCCGATGATGGTGCAGGAGGGTGTTGTTCAGCAAACTAATGACAGCAATTTGTTTCAAAACATGAGAGGACCGAGAATGAGAGGTCATAACCTGAGTTTTCATAATAATGTGAATCAAATGCAGAATGTTCAACCCATGCAGCAGGTGCAAATGCCACGTGCACAAATGACAGCGTTGCATCCAATGCAACAGCGGGTTCCAATGGTAACTAGACAGCAAATTCAAATACCTCAAGCCCCAATGGAACAGCAGCATGTGATGCTTCCTCAACAGGTTACAGGTCAGAGGTACAACCAAAGTAATACCACAGTTCACCAATTACCGTTACACAGTGAGAATGGAATAAACGATGATTGGGTGAGCGAGAGTTTGGATGGAGAGGAATGTGTGCTTGCAGCTTCCTTAGAAGTAGATCAGAAAGGCCCCTATGTGAAGGGAAAAGTCATGGGTCACCAGGTTTCATTCTTGGTTGACACAGGACCTACACACTCTACAGTAAGATCTGCAGAAGTTCCGAACTTGCCCCTTTCAGGAAAGACAGTCCAGATTGTAGGAGTAGCAAATCAGTATTTGACCAATCCAATTACAGAACCAGTTCAGGTTAAAATTGGCAACTTTAAAGGATTGCACAAATTTGAGGTCTGTGATTCAAGTCCAGTATCCCTACTGGGAAGAGACTTGCTGTGTAGAACCAGATGCTTGATTACCTGTTCAAATTATGGAATCGAGATACAGACGAATTGTGATGATGAGGATGACCCAGCTCCAGAGACCGAGTATGAGACAATAAGTGAGGAGTACCCCCTAATTAATTTCTTTCCAGTGCTCACAGTGAAGGAACTTCCCCCTGATTTACAAGGAACAGTTAAGGAAAAAGTGTGGGATCTGACAGGGAAAGAAATAGGTCTGATAACGGGAGATGAGCCATTTAAAGTTCCTGTAAAGCTGAACGCAATTTTTCTTCAGATTCCCTGGTACCACATGCTACAGGATATCCTTATAAAGATTGCTCAAATAATTGCAGAATTTGTGAAACGAGGGGTTTTGAAAGAAGTGTTGAGCGCCCCATGTAATTCACCGATAATGGGATTTAAAAAGCCCTGTGGGAAATTTCGAATTGTCCAGGATTTGAGAAAAATAAATTACATTGTGATCAAATGTTGCCCTGTGGTGCCAAATTCAGCTGTGATAATGTTTCAGATTCCATATGATGCTGAGTGGTTCACTGTCATAAACTTGTCACAAGCCTTCTTTTCTGTGCCTCTTCATGAGGACAACCAATTTCTCTTTAGTTTCCAATATTTAGACCAAGTTTACTGTTGGTGCAGAATTCCTCAAGGGTTTTCAGAGTCGCCTTCCATATTCAATCAGATCTTGAAAAAGAATTTGGAGTCATTGGGGTTGCCTTTCCAGTTGACCTTAGTACAGTACATTGATGACTTGCTGATTGCATTCAAAACAAGGGACGAGTGCAAGTACAACACAATTGCCTTATTGAACCATTTGGGAAAAAATTTTCATAAAGTATCTCCACTTAAATTACAGTACTGCTAGAAAGGAGTGAAATACTTGGGTCACCAGATTGAGAAGGGATCATGGAAGATATCAAAAGAAAGGGTCACAGCTATATTGCAGATGAGTCCACCAGCTTCACAGACAGATGTCAGGATGTTTTTAGGAAAGCTAGGCTACTGTCACCAATGGATCCCCAGTTTTTCAGTAATTTCCAAGCCCTTGCAAAAGCTGTCCCACAAAGAGGTCACGGATATCCTAGTGTTAGGCCAGGATTGCATGAAAGCGTTTTCTGAACTGAGAGAGAGTCTGTGGAAAGCTCTGGCTTTGGGTATGCCTGATTACACGAAGTCCTTCAAGTTTTTTTGTCATGAGCGTGATGCATGTTCTTTGTCTGTCTTGATGGAGGTGTAAAGCACCCAGTAGCATATTTTTCAGCTACTTTGGGCCCAGTAGCAGCAGCTTTACAGGCTGTTTGCATGCAGTTGCAGTGGTTGGACAGAGCCTCGCACAGTGTTAAGGCGTTGTGATGGGACATCCCCTGACTGTAATGGTCCCTCACTCAGTTGAAGTTTTACTTACCCACACCAAGACCCAATATCTGACCGGTGCTAGATTGAAGCGTTATGAGATGATGAGCATTCTAGGGTCACCAAATATGTCATTGAAAAGATGCACAGTGCTGAACCGGGCAACCTTGCTTCCGAATGAAAATGTTGAAAATGAAAAGTTGGAAGACATTGAGCATGATTGTCTTGAAGTAACTGATTTGTGCACAAAACTGAGACCTGATATTAGAGACACCCCATTGGAAGAAAATTACCAAATAATCTTTGTTGATGGTTCCTGTCTAAGAGACAATACAGGAGTACTGAGAGCAGGATATGCCGTGTGCACAATTACTGGTAAACTGAAGGAGTCTTGGCTTCGGGGAGTATATTCTGCACAAGTAGTGGAACTGGTAGCCCTTAAAAGAGCGTGTTATGTTTCTGCTCAGCTTAAAGTTACCATCTATACGGATAGCCAGTATGGATTTGGAATAGTCCATGACTTTGGCCAGTTGTGGTCACAGAGAGGTTTCATGACTTCTTCTGGTTCACCAGTGAGAAAGGTGAGAGAATTAAAGAATTGTTGCATGCTATCCAACTGTCTGAAAAAATTGCTGTGGTGAAATGCAGTGTACATATGAAATCGCAAGATTTTGTGTCAATGGGAAATGGAAATGCGGATCAAGTCGCAAGATTTTGCACACTGAACTGTATATTGTTCAAAGATAAGTGGGAATTGTTACCTGAAGAAGATGACACATGTTCAAGTTTTGCACTGCAACTAATAGATATAGTGGAAGAATTGAAAACATTGCAGAATAATGTTGACAGGTAGGATAGGCGATCATGGAGCAAAATGAAAAGTTTTCAGCAACAGGATGAATTGTGGGTTTCAGAAGAGGGTCAATTAGTTTTGCCAAACAGTCTTTTGTTTCAAATGGCTAGGTATTATCATGGTCAAGCACATGTTGGGAGGGATGCAATGATTCGACTGTTCAAGTACAGTTGGGTCAATCCCAGGTTTAGACAAATTGCTGAAGCAGTTTGCCATTGTTGCGCCATTTGTCTGCAAATGAACGCAGGAAAAGGGACAGTGGTTAATTTCAGCCACATTGGAAGAGCTGGAGGTCCATTCAGCAGAATGCAGATGGATTTTATTGAGATGCCTTTGTGTGGAGGTTTGTGATATGTGCTGGTGATTGTCTGCATCTTTAGTCACTGGATTGAAGCGTAACCTACACAAAGAAATGACAGCCTCACAGTAGTCAAATTACTACTTAGGGAACTGATACCAAATTTTGGGTTTCCGATCTCTTTAGAATCAGATATGGGAAGTCACTTTAACAATGAAGTAATTCAATTGCTATGTGCAGCATTGAACATTGAGCAGAAGTTGCATTGTAGCTACTTCCCTAAAGGATCAGGACAAGTGGAACAGATGAATGGTACCTTGAAGTCAGGAATGGCAAAGATGTGTGCATCCACGAACCTGAAGTGGCCTGACTCACTGCCATTAGTTCTGAAGACAATGAGAAACACACCCAACAGGAAGACAGGATTCTCACCGCACAAAATCCTCTAGGGCTGAGCAATGAGGTTGCCAGCGGTGCCTGCAAATGTGCTTGTGAACATTACAGATGATATGGTGTTGGACTACTGCAAAGGTCTGGATAATGTGGTTCGCTCTTTCTCTCAGCAGGTGTAAGCCACAACACTGCCACCGATCCAAGATTAAGGACGCACCCTGAGGGTGGGTAGCTGGGTGGTGGTCCGGAAACATGTGGGGAAGACGTGTTTGGAGCCTCGGGTGAAAGGCCCTTTCCAGGTGGTTCTGATCACTACTACAGCTGTAAAGTGTGCTGGAGTTCCGAACTGGATTCACACAATCCACACAAGAAAAATGGCACGTCTTTTGGATGATGAAGAGGAGTTGTTGAGAGTACCAACAATGACCAGACAAGCCTCAGAACCGGAAGGAGAAGAAAGAGGAACTGAGGCCGGATCTGAGCCAGTTGAGGATGGCTCAGTCACTCCTGTGAGAGACGAAGCAGACGAACTCCAGGAGGGCAACACCAAGCCAATCTCAATTGAGGCAGCAGGAGAGTCCAGTCAGAGGAGGGCTCTATGAGAAGTAGACAAATTTGAGAGACAAATAAAGCAAATGCCAGACCCCTATGGGGAAGGAGTTGAAGCGGATCAAAGCCAATGTGATCGGACTCCTCCTGAACCAGTTGCAGGTCCGTCAAGAAATAATCCTGCAGAGCAAGAAGTTTCTAGTCCAACACTGAAAAGAGCATTGACCAGGGGTCCACTGAAAGGAGATAAGTGGCCGGAATCACAAGCAAAGAGAAAAGAAGCAGTTATCGTGACAACAATCGAGGAAGAAGTAGATACGGCTAGGAGAGAAGATCTAAGTGAAGGAGAATTGAATGGAGAATGAAAGTTGAAAAGAAAGAGAATAGCAAGTCGAAGGTACGCAGGTCCTGAATGGGTGTATGCAACTACAAGTGAATGACAAAGAGAGTTTTTGCCTTTTTGTTTTAATTGAGACATTCCAGGTCAATATTTTGGCACTTGATGGAAGCTGATGAATTGAACTGCTGTGACAAACGGAAAAAGTACAAAGAAAAAGAATCTGTTGAAAGTAACTTGAAAAAAACTGTGATAATCTGATTTGACATGATAACCTGATTTAACAAGCTGATAAACCGATTTTGACAAACTTACCAATTTTTGGAAGTGAGACTGAAAGATGTAAATAACTGCTGAAAGAAGATTTTTGTGTTTGATTTTTGCTGCATCAGTTCTAAATTTCCTCTTCTACTTTCTGATTCTTTACAGATCATGGGTAACATTAGCCGGCAGGATATGGAGAACAAGTGTTGTAAACACATGGATGTTGGTTTGGCAAGTGTGTGTGTGATATTGTGCGTGATATTGATTGTGGGTATGACTGTTCTTGAGAAGATTAAAGCCAACCATACTTCAGCTTTAGAGACAACTACTGCTTTAACAGCAATAGAGAAGTTTAGATAGATGAGAAGAATCTGCATGTAGATAGTGCTCAAGTGGAACTTTCTTCTAATGATTTCTATCACTTATTGAGTGAGTATGTCGAGACGATGGATGTGAAGAATTGTTTTGTGTGTACGCAAATTCCTTCATCAGTCGAAAAAGGAGTTACCTATCATAGTTTGCCTCTTACTTATGGGATAAGCTGTAGTCTGTTACTAACAAGATTCTATAACTAGGAGTACATTCAGTATTTCTATTCCAACCACAATGTGGTGTTTTCATTTGTCCCCATAATTAGGTACCCGAGTAGAATAGCTATTGATAATGACATAGTATTAGTTACGGGTTTCTTTGAGCTTACGTTAACTTTTGGCACAGCTTATGCGCACCGAAACAACTTGTCATGCTTGTTTACACCTTTAGAAAAGAGCTTCTTAGATCACACAGATGACAGGAGAAAGGCATTGAAGGAGAAATTAGAAATGGGCTTAGAGAAAAGGACTTTTAGAAATGATTATGCTTATAGTGCAATAAAAACACAATTGAAATTAGCTTTAAATGCACAACACGTAGGGAAGCTTTGTGTATATGGACCTAAATCTCGTACTGACACTTATTTGTGGGAACAAGTCAATGTAGGCATGTGTTTTTGTTTCAGAGTAAATGGACATTTATGTTGAATGGACAGGATCCAGTGATTCCTGGCATATATTACATCTGTGGGCCTAATGTTTATTACCATCTTCCAAGAGGATGGTATGGCATGTGTTATTTGAGGATAGTTTTCCCAAAGATTTTCCAACTAGAAGACTTAAAGAGATTACCGAAATTGACAGAGTTACATCACATAAAACAAAAGAGAGAGTCTCCTTCTGGTTTAGCGGGAGATACATTTGGAGCAATGATTCCTTCAGTAGGAGTTGTTCTGAATTCGATAAAGATTCTCAAGTTGTCTACTATTGTGGATAACATGCTGACACATTTTTTAGGAGCCACGATCCTAATAGATACAGAATTAGCTGTGCAAAGAGCTATGGCTCTTCAGAACCTCCTCGCATTATACATTCTTTTAGCAAAGGATGGCGGAGTTTGCAAAATGCTTAATTCGAAGCATAGCTGTTCCCTCATTCCTGATAAAAGTAAAGAAATTGACAAACCTGAGTGGCCGCCAATGTTCACGGAGTGTACCTATTAAAGGCTTATTAATGTGAAATGGTGAGCTTATGTCTTATTAATGTATTAATGTAGTAATATGTCATATTAAGAGTTATGCATCATGTATTAGCTTTATAAATTGAAGGCCTTAACTTAGCAAGGTCTTGGCTTAGTTGCACGACCTCATGTCAAGCTGCATTTCTTAATTGTCTAATAAAATGGAGGCTTAGAGAATTAAATTGTGATTTTCCACTGTGCTGTCCATGTGCTGGTTACTAAACTTCTTTCTCATGAGAACTGCTTGCTAGGAGATGATGTACTTGCTAGTGCATCAATGTTTAATGAAATGTGTGTAAGACTGACTTTCCCAGAGAGGGCAATGAACACTCTAACTGGAGTTTAGGCTGTAAAAATATTGATATCTGACGATCTGAATGACGGGAGTGGGACGAAAGGAGCCAATCATTGATATGTTAACCATGAAGTAGAAGAACTTTAGATTATGGATTTTAGTTTCATTGGACTAAGTGTGAACATGTGATCCCCTGACCAATTAGGATGTGGGAAGTAGTTTTCGAAAATCTAACTTAGCCAGACTGTACTGAGAAGATGACACCATTTGCCCATTGTCTATCTTGCAATAAGGGCATTATTTTTTTTACCGTCTTGAGAAGAGACGTGCTTAACTTTGTTGCCTAAAAGACTTTGCTTTTTCTGAACTTTAATGCTGAATCCTGATGCTGCGCTGACCAGACTGATGTCCTGATGACAAAGACTATCTTAGCTTGCCGATCCAATTGAGGAGAGGTATACTGTAATTGATATTGATTGCCGTGTTTATTTGCTTTTGTTTCTAGGTACCAACCGCTATTTTGATAGAGCCTTAGTTAGATGTTTTTCAAATTTGTGTAACTAAATTTTTTTGCATGCATTTGCATTGCTATTCTAATCTGGTATTAGTTAGTATTCTCACTGACGAAGTCTGCTACATATAATGACAGCTGATGTCTTTTCTTTGCTGAACCTAAATGCATGTAATATTGTGTGCACAGTTATTCTTACAATAAATTTGTACTGTAACTCTAGAATGTGTAGTAGCTCAAGCTTTAATTAGATTGTGATTCTTTCGTCGCTTTGGACAGCCAGTACTGTTTCTGTATGTTTATAATTTAATTTTGAGATCACGCTACGTGACATTAGCATTGGTAATACAGGGAAATAAACATTCACATTTTTACATAAAGGTGTGGTTTTTCAAGACTGTAAGGTCATGGTGTGTGTGGAATTACTGACTCCTATTGATTACTAATGTTGTTGATTGTTATTGGTTATTGATCTGTATCTGTACGGGATATATGGTGGGAAAACCTCGAAGCGAGTCAAAAGATTCATCAGCCTATACGTGTCTCCCTTGTAAGTTTACTTAATAAGGTCTGACGGGCTAACAGGAGTGAGGCCTAATTCTAATCTTAGAGGGCACTGTGCAGTTGAGTGCCTTCACTGCAAGAATTCTGTTTTACTAGAAACTAAAAGAAATCAGTTTTGTTTTACATAAAATGGAAGAATTCCTTCTGCTTTAGAGTACTTTGGATGCATGAAATTTCAAGAGTTAAACGATGGAGCAGGGTAGCTCCAAAAGATTTGCATTTTTTTCTGTAAAAAAGATAAAGGGTGGGAATTATAGTTTGGCAGACGGTGTATGCCTTTGAAAATGCTACAGAGCACCCTGAAGGACTGTCTCTTTCCATTGACAAAGCATTTCACAGCCAGACACATTAGGGGCCATCGGAGGAAGGTAAAACCTGGTGGCGAGGGACAGAAAAAAACACAAGTAAAGACCCCTACACTGAGAGAAAAAACTCCCAAGGTGTGTGCGTCATTAGTTTTCGGTTTTTAAATAAACTCCCACTTTGAGTTTCTTTTTAAAAAACAAAAATGTATGTTTGGTGGCAAACTAATAGCGTTTTGTACCCTGAGAGAAATCACCATAAGGCTGGTTCCTTTCATAATACAGCGATAACTATGGGTCATAGGTGATCTTTAAATTTGGTAAACAACAGTTCATCAGAGTGAGGAATATAATGTCTTCTCCCACCCTGATGGATGGAGTACTGTCTGCTAAACTCCAGGTCTGGTTCAAAGTTACCTACCTTTAACAACCGTTCTCCTTCCAGGGTATTTTCATAAAATTCATAAACACTCTATGACTCTGCTAGCATAGGTCCTTAACAGAGGAAAAAACTGCCTAAGTAGATTAACAGAAGCTATTTAAAGACACTGTATTTTTATTTTCTGTGCTTTACAAAACACACACACGCAAACAGCCCCATCCCCATGTCCGCACACAGTGATATTCTTAGTCCATAGGAAATGGTGTTCTGTTTTAATAACTTCTGATTCTTTTGATAAATATCCTCCAAATTTGACTCAAGTTTGACTTATCCCCAACAAGTTATTTGTTCAGAATTTGTTTTAAATTGTTTAAGGGTGTTAGTAAGGGACAACACATTGTAAGCGTTTTCTACGAAATCCCTATGTTCACATTTGCTTTCCGATAAAGCAACAACTACTGGATAGGTTTACACCAAACCTGACATGAAGGTAGAAATTCCATCAGAATAGACCCTTTGTTCGGTTACATCATTTCAATAGTTTTTGAGTTATTAAAGGAATAGGATATTGATTCAGCTAAATCAGTGATAACTTAATGAACCTGTCTGCAAGCTTTGTCTAGTAAAATAATTTTAATTGGCTTGTCTGGGATCCCTTCTGGATTGTGACATAGTGATGCCAGTTTGCTAGCTACTCGTCATATGATTGGTTGAAGAATAACAAGAATTTTCTGTTTGTTACACAAATCACACAAAAGAAATTTGGTAAGCCCCAGGTAAGGGCGAATTAGTCACCCCTTAACTTCAGGAAGGAGGATACAACACAAAATACTCCTCAAAAGAAGTTTAAAAAAATACAAGCATCGAGCTGTTACTTAAAGTTCTCACTGTAGCGTTCACCCCAGTAAAACACCACCAGCAAGGAAAGTAAGGCTTAAGGAGAGAACCAGGGAGAAGGGAACAGATCAATTAGGGGGAAGGCTGGAAACCAAAGAAGCACCGTCCCCCATTAAATGAGAAAAATTAGACAAACCCCTCTAAAGCCTGGTCGTTCAAGCAATAAAAACTGGGGGTAAAATTAGTGGTACTAAATTGTAGTGGGATTTGTTCCAGGTTGGTCTTCAAGAAATAAAGTGTGCGTTTGGCAATATTTTTTTTATGGCCAGAAAACGAATCCCTATTACCTAAGATTTCTCAATCTTTAAACATGGATATATCATTTCATATACTTGAATGAGGATATATGTTTAGTAACATGACTACATTTAGTGCAGCACCTAATTTCGGTAATATTGTAATATACAACTATCCATCTGCTAAGATTAATTGTGGTGACCTAGGGATGACCTGATTTTCAAAACAAAAATCTGGAACGGGCAATTGACACAGATACAGGACTTACTATTGGCACTGACCTTGACTTCAGAGGAACTATAATGACTGCACTTACCAACATAGAAGGACAACACAGGCACATCCCACAAACCAGTGATGTAGACCATAAGTCATACATTTCTGGGATGACAAAAACGATCAACGTTTTACAGGTTATATGTCATTTGCTCCATTTCAGAAAACCTTCACTAGTCCTAAAACGGAATTACATATATCAATTTGCCCATGAGCAGCTCCTTCAGTCCGGGTTTCTTTACTTTCTGGGACTTGTAGTTTTGCATTTATAAAGGTAAAACCAAAATTGAAAGATTCCGAAAGCAATTTAGAAAACCTGGACTAGATACGCAGCAGTAAGTGCGTATAAAACAGAGAGGAAGGTGACAGAAAGGGCCCAGGAATCCATAAAAATATTTTTTTAGAATGCATAAAGTATGGAAATTAAAACAAACCATACAGGGCCTCATTTTGAAATCAGATATAGCACTAAAGTTGTGCAAATATTTCTTACTTTTAAAATGAACATTTAACAAACAAGTGTATTCCATAATTTACACGCTCGCCTTCTCTATCATCTGCTGTGAATAAAGCCACGAGGAAGGCTGATGAGCTTAACAGTCAGTTGAGGGTCTTCCCAGAATCTGATTTGCCACTCTTTCCATCCTGCTATGATGCTTGAATCTAACTCAGAAGCACAGCAAAAGAGTCTTTAAAACAACTTAGAAACAATTTACTTCTGTCTCACAGTTATTTAACTGGAGAGGGACAGAAAAAATGTGAGTGTGCACAAAATCTAATCTTCATGCTAGGTCTACTCCTTAAAACCAGAAGGTGTATTAATATTAATATAATCTGTCAGAATGGTGGGACAGGCTAAGAAAAACTAGGGCTGCTGGCAGAAACCTGGGACATCGGGTCACTCTTTGGTGACTATGGGGGTCATTATGACTTCGGCGGACGAAAAAGGCCACCTGCAGAAGTCCCGATGGTCAAGTTGCTGCCAGTGCGGCCGCCTTCCTGCGGGCCCCATGAAGAGTTTCCCACTGGGTCAGTGGACGGAAACACGTTCGTCCGCTGGGCCAGCAGGAAACAGCCTACAACATTGACACCTGCTCATAATAAAGCCAGCGGCAATGCTGTAGTGTGTAGGGTGCACCAGTACCTCTTGCAATGTTCACTGTCTGCAGGGCCAGAAGGGGCACCTGCACTGCCCATGCCAAGTGCATGGGCAGTGCAGGCCCCCCCGGACCCCCTGCATCCAGTCTCCGCCAGCAGTTACATGACAGTGCTACCGCCATGTAACCACTGACAGAAAAGGGGGTCGTAATCCCCAGGGCGGTGCTGCTTGGGGCGCAGCCCTAGCAGATTAGGACTGCCAGCCGCTCCTATGGAGGAAAACTGGCGGTGCTGGTGGTCCGACCGTGGTGCTACCACCACGGTCGTAATGTGGCGCTCCGGCCGTCACTGCAACCCGGCCCAAGGTCTGATTCTTTCCTGAATTAAACAGGTAGGAGACAAGGTTCTCCACTGTATCCATTAGTGCTTTTGTTGGCACTGAACTCCCTCTCTAGTATCTCAAGAAATAGTAAAAATGGTAAGGAAACTGATTTAGCTTTAGCAACACTGAAACTAATGCTACAAGCAAATGATATTTTGGCTACACTGTTCGAATCCTGGAGAATACATTAAACACTTGGGCCCGAATTCAAGAAAAGCGACGCTGTATCCAGTGCGCCCCTTAATGCCCCCCTACTGCCACCATGTGTGCGCCATATTTAATATATGGCGCACCATGGTGCAGGATAGGGGCAATAGCGTCATAATTTTTGATGCTATTGATGTACTGTGCAGGATTTGCACCATTAGAGTACATAGGGGCCCATTGAAAACAATGGCATGCCCCTTTTTAACGCCTGCTCTGTGCAGGCGTTAAAAATAGCCGCTAAAAATGGTGCAGTAGAATCTCTTAGATTCCACTGCACCATTTTTGGGGTCCCCCTAACGGGGAAACGGCCCCCTTGCATACATTATGCCTGGCACAGGCATAATGTGGCGCAAGGGTTACAAAGTGGCGCATTGCATGCATTGCACCACTTTGTAAATATGGTGTGATGAATTTTGCCTCATTAGGCCACATTAGCGTCTTAAAAAATGATGCTAATGTGGCGCAAAGAGGTGCTAGGCCCTCTTAAATCTGGGCCTTAATATATATTATTAATCTTTTCCCAAAGCTTTTAGGTTTTAAAATCAATTGGAGTACAAGTGGATTACAATAAATGATTTTCAATATTTTAAATAATCTCAAATAATTAGGAGTTAAACTAACTAAAGTTTTAGTGTAAAATAAAATATATTCAGTCAAGAAAGAAGTAATCTAGATTGTGTTAAATGCAATAAAATAAATGTATGTTTATGAGGAAGCAAACAATACATTAAAACTACGGCCTCTAAAAATGAATTATATTTTAGCTTGCTTTCCATGGCCCAAGAAAAGGTTCTCTGGAAAATATTTTGTTAAAGTATTTACGAATGTATCTGTCAACGAAAGAGAGTTTTTAAAAATAAATGTCCTTATTGGTTTTTAAACATCACATCCAAATGGTGTACATCAGACGGGAATAAGCACAGTTGAATTCTAGCTAACTTCAGCAGCCCAGTATAGTAAAGGACTACAACACTGTGAGCAATTGTGAACAAAACAAAAGCATATAAAATAATACCATATGTCGTAGCAGTTAGATCAAATAAAAATCCAATTCAATGATTTGCGTCCCACCCATCAGAAGAGTAGCTAGTAATGTACACCAATAAAACCAATACTAAGGGCCTCTATATGAGTTTGGCGGACGGACCGGCAGACCCGATGGTGGCGGCCGCCAAAAGACCACCAGGTTAGCGGTCATACAGACTGCTGTATTACAAGTTGCACAGCCAGGACCACCAAAATCTATTAAAAAAACAGACACTGCCAGGACTCTGGAGCATCGGAAACAGGAGGCCCAACCACCAGCACCGCCAGCCTGTCAACCTACCACCAACTGTATTCAAGTCAAAAATCACAATGACAGTTCTCCCATGGTGGTCTTCCAATGGCGGTCTGAATCACAGCGGTCCACGGTCACCACAGTAAAACATAACACCACATTGGATGGATTCAAAATCTACACAGCTGACACCCATTCACACACCCAAGACACCCACAAACAACACCATAAAACATACCCCTTCACCAACCACAATCCTTTGCAACTCCCACAAGAAATACTGAGGCAAGAGCAAGATTGTCCATTAAAATACACCATAGATTAGCACCCCACCAACTCACACATTCACATGTCACACACCCTCAAAATACACATCACCTCTATTTGCACATCAATACTTTAATCACTCACTATCACCTGTTTGGCACACAGCACCCTTAACCAGGTCACAAATGAAAACTCCATTTCATTGATGCTTCCATTGTGTTGTGATGTGTGTCTATTGCATGGTAGTTTCATGGTGGTGTTGTATTTGTTCCATGCCACATCGATGGCTATGTGTGTTGCATGTGTGGTCAGTCCCTGGCCTGTGTTGTGTGTGAGTATATGCATTGTATTTGTATGTGTGCAGTAGGTGTGTTTTTGTTGCTTTGTGTGTGACTGCTGTGTGGCCTTCAGTGTCCCTGTGCCTGAGCTGTGTGGTTGTGTGTTGTGGTGCAGTGTGTGTCGTATGTGGAGTGTAGGTGCTGCACATGGCGTCCCCCTATAATGTGTTTGATGGTGAAGCGTGGTGTATGTAGAGGTTGTTGTTACAGGTTGTTGTTAAGGTTGTTGTCGTCCTCGTCAATGTTGAGTTTGTTATCTTTGGATGAGCAGGATCACCAGGAAGAAGTCTAGTTGTGGTTCCATGGTGGCTCCGGATGTGTACGGCTTCCTGGAGATGAGTGTCTCCCTTTATACTGCCTGTTTTTGCCTACTGGGACCTGGTGGCTGGACCGCCACGGGTACATTGGTGGTGTGCAACCTCTTAATGGGTCTGGTGGAAACATGGTCTCCGCCGGCTTGTGTGCGCTTCCTGGTGACCATGCCGGACGGTTCTGGCTGGCAGTGGCGGTGGAAGATTGGCAATCTTGTATTTGTACGACTGCCAAACTCATTATACAGCGGTTGGACCGCCACTATGGCAGTTCTTGGACCGCCAAACTTGTAATCAGCCCTTAAATCTATAGAGACTGCTGGCTGGAGGTATCTTAGGGAGGCGTGTACTGGGGGTGGGCAGAAGTAGGAGTACTGAAGCGTGTATCAGTGTCATGTGGTCACCTGGATCTGCGGGAAGAGTGGGGGGAGACAGGGAAATGCTGTGTGGGCAATTCAATGGAACATAAGGGCATTCGCAACATGGTGCGGTCATACCTCGACCTGTCTGGGTCTGCCATCTGGGCTACCAACAACGCTTCCCCATCTATTGGAGCAGTCTAGGGGCGAGATGGATTAAATTTGTCAAATAATTTAAGTACATAAGTGTCCAAGGGTGTGGCAGCTTCTCTGCCTCTAAACCACTGCTGGCCGGACGCCATGGTGTTCGACTCAGCCCATGCTCATTTATGCATTGCCTGAAGCCAATTATTAATCATGGGTGGCTGTATGGCCTTCCATGCCATAGCTATTGCGTGTCTAAAAAAAACAGTGGGAGATCCACCATTTTTAAGTAGTATTTGAAGCATTTGGTGCATTCTGTGATCCCCAGAAGATGCAAAAGTGGATCCGGAGATAGCCGGACGTCGTCCACTGCAGATATATTGGTCATCACCTGGATCCACCCGCAAGCCAGCAGCAGCCACATCCAGACCATCTGCAGGAACGTGGAATACCCATGCCCACATCTAGGGCAGGCGAGACCATCGAAACATGACATGTAGCCTGTGTGGTGTGAAGTACGTTTGATGGAGATAATTAAACCCCGTGAACTTCAGGCAAATGTTCTGCGACGTGCTTCACGTGTTCTACTGCCACCCCCCACTGTTTTGTAGTGAGCTCAGTACCCAGACAATCGTCCCAGCATGGCTTACTATGAAGTGCCCATTCTGTACCTCCTGCTAGCAGTGCAGAGTAGAGCTGATATCGCCTTGCGTCCCATTCCATGTGTGAGGAGACACTGCAATCCCTGATGTAG
This sequence comes from Pleurodeles waltl, assembly GCF_031143425.1. Taxonomy (NCBI): domain Eukaryota; kingdom Metazoa; phylum Chordata; class Amphibia; order Caudata; family Salamandridae; genus Pleurodeles; species Pleurodeles waltl. The sequence goes on along the minus strand of NC_090436.1, from coordinate 981,082,668 downwards.
CCTTGGCTCATCTCCACCCATCGCCCATGTGTCCCTAAGGGCCAACGTGAGAGCATTGTAAGTGAAAAAGGAGTCCCCTCCCAATCTGTAAAGGTCTTGAAGGTCCTGAAATGAGTGCAGAGCACCATCACCGTATAAGCCACTCATAGGGGCTATCCCTGCCTCTTGCCATGGTGGCAGAACATGAACCCCCAGTAGCACTTTCATGACAGGCGCCTCCCATATCAGGAGTTGCGGTGCATATGGGACCCAGTTCTGCCGGGGCTGACTGTATCTATTTCAAACCAACTTTTCTACCTGTGTAAGTTTACCCAGGTCCCTCATAGGACCCCTGGGTGTAAACAGTCAGTAAGCTTGTATTGCCCAATGTTGCTAGCACTGATCTAATGAAAAAGACTTTAGGTGGGTGTAAGGAAATGCCTCCTTGGCATGGTTACCCCCTGACTTTTTGCCTTTGCTGATGCTATGTTTTGATTTGAAAGTGTGCTGAGGCCTGCTAACCAGGCCCCAGTACCAGTGTTCTTTCTCTAACCTGTACTTTTGTTTACACAATTGGCACACCCTGGAATCCAGGTAAGTCCCTTGTAACTGGTACCCCTGGTACCAAGGGCCCTGATGCCAGGGAAGGTCTCTAAGGGCTGCAGCATATCTTATGCCACCCTGGGGACCCCTCACTCAGCACAGACACACTACTTGCCAGCTTGTGTGTACTGGTGAGGACAAAACGAGTAAGTCGACATGGCACTCCCCTCAGGGTGCCATGCCAACCTCACACTGCCTATGCAGTATAGATAAGTCACCCCTCTAGCAGGCCTTACAGCCCTAAGGCAGGGTGCACTATACCATGGGTGAGGGTACCAGTGCATGAGCACTGTGCCCCTACAGTGTCTAAGCCAAACCTTAGACATTGTAAGTGCAGGGTAGCCATAAGAGTATATGGTCTGGGAGTCTGTCAAACACGAACTCCACAGCACCATAATGGCTACACTGAAAACTGGGAAGTTTGGTATCAAACTTCTCAGCACAATAAATGCACACTGATGCCAGTGTACATTTTATTGTAAAATACACCCCAGAGGGCACCTTAGAGGTGCCCCCTGAAACCTTAACCAACTACCTGTGTAGGCTGACTGGTTTTAGCAGCCTGCCACACTCTAGACATGTTGCTGGCCAAATGGGGAGAGTGCCTTTGTCACTCTGTGGCTAGTAACAAAGCCTGCACTGGGTGGAGATGCTATCACCTCCCCCTTGCAGGAGCTGTAACACCTGGCGGTGAGCCTCAAAGGCTCACCCCCTTTGTTCCAGCACCACGGGCATTCCAGCTGGTGGAGTTGCCCGCTCCCTCCGGCCACGGCCCCACTTTTGGCGGCAAGGCCGGAGGAGATAATGAGAAAAACAAGGAGGAGTCACTGACCAGTCAGGACAGCCCCTAAGGCAACCTGAGCTGAAGTGACTCTGACTTTTAGGAATCCTCCATCTTGCAGATGGAGGATCCCCCCAATAGGGATAGGAATGAGACCCCCTCCCCTTGGGAGGAGGCACAAAGAGGGTGTAGCCACCCTCAGGGCTAGTAGCCATTGGCTACTGCCCTCCCTGACCTAAACACACCCCTAAATTCTGTATTTAGGGGCTCCCCTGAACCTAGGAAAGCAGTTTCCTGCAACCTAAGAAGAAGAGGACTGCTGAGCTGAAAAACCCTGCAGAGAAGACGGAGACACCAACTGCTTTGGCCCCAGCTCTACCGGCCTGTCTCCCCCCTTCGGAAGAAAACTGCTCCAGCGACGTTTTCCCCAGGACCAGCGACCTCTGAATCCTCAGAGGACTGCCCTGCTCTAAAAGGACCAAGAAACTCCAGAGAACAGCGGCCCTGTTCACCCAAGACTGCAACTTTGTTTCCAAAGAAGCAATTTAAAGACAACAGCATTTCCCGCCAGAAGCGTGAGACTTGCAACTCTGCACCCGACGCACCCGGCTCGACTTGTGGAGAACCAACACTTCAGGGAGGACTCCCCGGCGACTCCGAGACTGTGAGTAACCAAAGTTGTCCCCCCTGATCCCCCACAGTGACGCCTGCAGAGGGAATCCCGAGGCTCCCCCTGACTGCGACTGTCTGATTCCCAAATCCCAACGCCTGGAAAAGACCCTGCACCCGCAGCCCCCAGGACCTGAAGGATCGGAACTCCAGTGCAGGAGTGACCCCCAGGAGGCCCTCTCCCTTGCCCAGGTGGTGGCTACCACGAGGAGCCCCCCCCTTGCCTGCCTGCTTCGCTGAAGAGACCCCGTGGTCTCCCATTGATTCCTATTACAAACCCGACGCATGTTTGCACACTGCACCCGGCCGCCCCCACGCTGCTGAGGGTGTACTTTCTGTGTGGACTTGTGTCCCCCCCCGGTGCCCTACAAAACCCCCCTGGTCTGCCCTCCGAAGACGTGGGTACTTACCTGCTGGCAGACTGGAACCGGGGCACCCCCTTCTCCATTGAAGCCTATGTGTTTTGGGCACCACTTTGAACTCTGCACCTGACCGGCCCTGAGCTGCTGGTGTGGTAACTTTGGGGTTGCTCTGAACCCCCAACGGTGGGCTACCTTGGACCCAAACTTGAACCCCGTAGATGGTTTACTTACCTGCAAAAACTAACAATTACTTACCTCCCCTAGGAACTGTGAAAATTGCACTGTGTCTAGTTTTAAAATAGCTATATGTGTTTTATTTGAAAAGTATATATGCTATTGTGATTATTCAAAGTTCCTAAAGTACTTACCTGCAATACCTTTCATGCAAAGTATTACATGTAGAATTTGAACCTGTGGTTCTTAAAATAAACTAAGAAAATATATTTTTCTATACAAAAACCTATTAGCCTGGAATTGTCTCTGAGTGTGTGTTCCTCATTTATTGCCTGTGTGTATGTACAACAAATGCTTAACACTACTCCTTTGATAAGCCTACTGCTCGACCACACTACCACAAAATAGAGCATTAGTATTATCTCTTTTTGTCACTATCTTACCTCTAAGGGGAACCCTTGGACTCTGTGCATACTATTCCTTACTTTGAAATAGTGCATACAGAGCCAACTTCCTACAGTGGGGAACATGAATTTTCATGCACATGTAGAACCTGAAGGTTTATGGCATTCAGGTGTAAAAGTATATTTCTTAGTCACACTGTTATCTCATTTATATCACTTGCTTATTAACCCATTTAAATGCACTTTCTGGATGCAAATTGAATGTACTCTCTTAGGTCAACTAGAAAGATGTCTTACATCACACATCCTTTCCAAAAAATGTAGCAATCATCCTGTAATTTTCTTGATTGATCGCTGTTAGTAAAAAGCCCATAATAGCATATTCATTTGAAGTCTCTTTAAGGAATAATAGAAACATGGGGTAGCAAAATAACATATTAGTTGGGATTTATAGAAGCAGAAAATAATTATAACAATTGGGCATTCATTACTAGATAGTAAATATACATGTTTAGTTGATCAATAAGGAGCAAATATAATCTTCCCAGTTCTGAGAAACCAAAGTATAGTCAGTTGAGAAGTTGCCTGAAGAAAGTATTTTCAGACGAGGGCAAAGCAATATCAACGTCTCTAATAGTTGGAGATTTACAGTCACCAGATAGTAATAATAGCTTTGTATCCTGACTTAATTTTTCCATAATAATATAACTATACTCTAATAATATTTTATCACCCATAAAAAAGCAAATAAGAACAATATTTATGATGGTGTTTTCTGATATTTAGTGGGATTAAAGGATTAACAGACGTAAATAAAGTAAGCACATCCTAAATACATACTATTTAAAATTTTACGCTGAACGATATTGGATAAAAGACAACCTAAAAAGAGTGGGTCTTTCAGAGGAGTCATTATGCTGGCAAATATAATGCCAAGGGGTAGACTGTAGATTATGTGACCCTAAACGATGGTGGGGAGAGGCTGGCTGATGAAACCTAACAAGGCATATCAATCTTGTTAGTGCTCCAGTATAAAAATCATCCTTGGTATTATTTGTATGATCATCTTTTTGGCACAGCTTTTCACACTCATAGATTCTCAGTGCAGGTCACTTTCAAGCAAAGGCATTTAAACTGCAGTGTACAGAGATGTAACTGCTGTGATGCTTGGTGTGCTTAGCATACGATCTAGTGGAGAACAGCAAGATTGGGTGAGTACTGTGGGTTCAATATGACTCTTTTTGGGTGCAGTATTGAGAGGAGAGATGTGATTAACTGTGATTCAAGTATTTATTATAGGTTCTGGATGTCTTAAGAGCTCCACAAAACATGAACAAATCACTCAATGCATTTCCATACAAAAAAAAAAAAAAACTTTTTAAAACTTTTAAAACAGTACATTTCATTTTCTGGAGAAATCAACAGCTGTCGAATTGCATCAATAGAGTGTGCATTAGATTTTCTAATAAAAAAAAGGGGATTTAAAAGTCGGTGACGAGGAAAGCGCAATGTAGAACATACAAAAATTACATGATTTAGATCTTGGATACCGTTATTGTATAAACCATAGCGTCTTTCCTTAACAGACCGATTTTGCTAGGCAACCATTAAACTTTTCAATGGAAGTATATTCATTCTTAATAAAATTAAAACATGCCAAATTCCATGATCTTCTTCTTAGGTTAAAAATGGTTGTGGTCTATCAGAATTTCGGATGAGTCAATTAACTCATACTTTTCCTTGTTTGAACAAAAGCCAAAATCTAGCCCAGTGCCAATGGTGCCCGCCAGCTGTTTTAACAAATGTTTTAATTGCAACATAGACACATCTTCTAAAACATCCTGTTGTATCTGAAACATCCTCAATGCATAGGAAAGAAATTTGTAAAAAACAGAATTTTCCATTTTCCTTTTAAAAATTTCTACACACGTTAATTTCCTTGAGGTGTTTTCTTCACTCTTAAGTAAAGGCTAACCCCAACAGGGTGCCTGCACAAAAATGCCAATAAAACCAAGGGGCAGATTTAAGAGTCCCTTGTGCCACTTTAGCGCTGCTTTAGCTTATTGGTTTAACGCTAAGGCTGCACTATGGAGTCCTTTTCCCCTGTGCCATATTTACAAAGTGGCTTTGTGCCACTTTATGACCCCTTGCGCCAAAATATGCCTGCGCCAAGCATAATGTATGCAAGAGGGTGTTACCTCACTAGGAAGCCCGAGAAATGTTGCAGTGTAATTTAAAAGATTTCACTGCACCATTTTTTTCTGTCATTTATAACGCCTGCTCAGAGTAGGTGGTAAAATGGCACACCCATTTAAATCAACGGACCTCCTTGCACTTTGCTACACTAGCGTCAATATTTTTTATGCTAGTGTAGCAAAGCGCCACAATATTGTCAAAAAGTTTGACGCTGTTATTCTAACTAGCACCATGGTGTGCAGTATCTTAAATACGGCGCACACATGACGGCGTTAGAGGGGCGCAGGAGGGTGCAGGGGGGCGCAAGAAAAGTGCCACTGCATTGGATACAGTGAGACTTTTCTTAATTTTGGCCCCCAAATTCCAACCTAAAGGTCTGGGTAGCAGTAAGTATGTTCAATTTGCAGTTTCCGAAGAATTTGGCCCTTGACTACATCCATAAATCCAATTTCTTCCACCTCAGATACTTCTGTGGCAGATAAAACAGTCAGAGGAACTTTTAGACAGTATACCAATAGTAAAAAGACAAAATGCATACGCCATAAGGCATTGTAAAGTGCTCTTAGGCCCTTAGCATGGCATATTACCTTACTGGAATATGTTCAATGTGTTTCTTTTTCTTTAGGTTGCTGAAGAAATGTTTCCCCAAATAATGATACGTTTTTACAACTTCTAAATATTAATGACCTAATTCCCATTTAAACTTAATTTCCTTCTTGTCGTTTTTGCCTTAAAACATCAGAACTTTACTTTTTGTCATATTAATTGTAAGAATTAGGAACTTGCATACTGTTGAAGACAAATCAAACGATGTTGTAACCCTTAGGAGTGAGATCAACAATTACATCAACTGCATATTATAAGCAGGGAATCATACGATCCCCTATTTTTGGAGTGTCACCCTTGAACACGGATAAGGACTGAGGGAGGTCATAGGTATATATAGAGAAAACAATAAAGGTGCAAGTAGGCAACCCTGTTTAGGACCATTATGGGTGAAAATTCATGACGAAAGACCCTGGTCTGCATTTAGGAGTAGCAGGTGGAAAAGTTCAATGGTATAACTACTGCATAAAGTCACAGTGATAATAGCTGAGTCCAAATAATGTGACCTCAGTATTTGATTCCAACAATCCACACCATTAATGAATAGTTCTTTGCTCGATAGGTCTCACTAACCCTTTCTTTGCCACTTGCCTTTTTCAATGTATTTGTTTTTCTAAGAATACTACGGAGAAAGCATTTATGAATTAATCAGTTTAAACTTGGGTATAAAAAAACAACGAAGCTGTACCTCTTGTTTGAGAGTCAAATCAATTTGAAGCACTCGACGCTTTGCAAGTAAGTTGAGGATAAAAGGAAACTGGGAGCATAACACAGGAATGTAAGAGTCATCACAGTCCTGTAAGAGAAAAAGAAGATACACAGTTGAAGAACATTGAGTTTATCAATTAAAACTCGTAATACGCTCTTGAAATCAAAAAGAAATATTGCCCCCGACGTGCTTTCTCCCTGCGCCAGAGAACCGTTGTGTGTTTTCCCTTTCCCTCGCATGGTGTGGTGGTCTTGGGGTGGAGAACAAGTGGTAGTCATCCCACCTAAAATAGCCTGGGAAACCATTACTTCCACCTAGGGCCCTGTCGCAGACACGCCATTGTCATAATTTGAACCTGAGTTGCCCTCGCGTTTTGAGAGAATTGTGTTCAATGCTACATGCACAGCTCTGAGCTGTGGAAGACTGATATGTAGCAATTTCTCCTGTAGACTCGATGTCACTGACTAATATGCCCACCCTATGGGCTCTCCACCCTATGAGAAATGCATCCTTCACTGCAGTGAAACTCTAAAATGGAGGTCACAAATATTCTTCACAGGTGTGGCTGAGTCTGAAAGTGAAGATTATGAATCGCAGGTGACTGATTATGTTCTACAGGTCAACTATCTCAGGCGGTCTACATTCTCTTTGAAGTTTGGAATATGTTTGTCCTTTATACTCAATATTCAGACAAACGCACAAGGACACAGCCCATTTCTGGTATCACTCCTATAGCTTGGAATATTCTCCCTGTCATTACCCAAAGAATTCTTACTACTTTGCTTTTAAAAGAAAGACCTTAAATGCCTGCTCTTCCAAATTCACTTGCAAGTATGTGTTGACAACCATCTTTCCACCTGTTCAATTGCTTTCTCAACTTTCATTTCTATAGTGTTCCCTCTCACCTTCACAACATGGATCACATATTTTCTCATTTCTGTATCAAATACAACTGGTAAGAAGTAACATCCATGTGTACATACAATTTAGGAACTCTATTGAAGCTGGGGACACATTCTGCTATAACTGAGATGAGCAATTTATTGCAGTGTTCTGATCCCTTGTGGGACTGATCTGCATAACTTCAAAAATAAAATAAATGATTATTGTTCCATCAAAGGTAACAGGACCACTGAAGTAAATGCAAGGGTTGGCATATTACTCTATTAACATTAGCAGTTTAACTACAATAGATACAATTCACGTGTAATATGTCCCAGGTAAGAACACTTTAGTCGCATTACAATAGCCAGTCACGAGCTTAAAATACACAAAGGGCGTCCCCTACTCTATGAATCTACTCCAGGAGAGAAACCTTTAATGCAGGGTGCAGTTGCAGCTCATCAACTCCAAGAAAAGTAGGACAAGACGTGCTCTGCCAAAACATTATTGATTAAATACAAATACATGGGACAGTTCAGTGAATCGTATTATCAATATAACCAAGAATATTTTGGCAATATATGTTTTGACATACGTTACTAAGGGGTGATGCGCTGCAGAAACACCTTGCTGTCCAGGTGATAGGATGCTGTCTTTACGTGGAGGCACAGTTACTACACAAGGCTAATACACAAATTGTGACAGATTAATATCGATATAGGTATGCAATGCAATGTCCACCACAAATACCACCCCACTATTTAGGCCAGTACTTTAATGACTGAATGGGCTTTGAGAATGCAAGGAAGCAAGCATAGATCATATTCACAGATTCAAATTGTCTTGTGAGAAATGTAGTCTGTTGAAGACAGGATGCAAAGAGAAATCCTTCAGACGGCTCTAAAATGAAACACTGAATCTTTTGTGGCCCCCTAGACATTAATTTACAATCTTAATTAAGGGATTTAACGGGGGATTTTCGCTGAATGACGTCCCTGTGGATCTCAAAACCCCAACTGACATGTTCAAACAAACAAACATTTTGGAATGCCTATTGTTATCAATGCAGGACTTGGCAGAGGGAACTGGTTTTCTGTAGGTTTCGCTGTAGGCAAGACATTTTGATTTTACAAAATGTATGTGTATACTATTGTAGGAAGTTGGCTCTGTATGTGCTATTTCAAAGTAAGGAATAGCATGCACAGAGTCCAAGGGTTCCCCTTAGAGGTAAAATAGTGGTAAAAATAGATAATACTAATGCTCTATTTTGTGGTAGTGTGGTCGAGCAGTAGGCTTATCCAAGGAGTAGTGTTAAGCATTTGTTGTACATACACATAGACAATAAATGAGGTACACACACTCAGAAACAAATCCCGCCAATAGGTTTTTATATAGAAAAATATATTTTCTTAGTTTATTTTAAGAACCACAGGTTCAAATTCTACATGTAATATCTCATTCGAAAGGTATTGCAGGTAAGTACTTTAGGAACTTCAAATCATCAAAATTGCATGTATACTTTTCAAGTTATTCACAAATAGCTGTTTTAAAAGTGGACACAGTGCAATTTTCACAGTTCCTAGGGGAGGTAAGTATTTGTTAGGTTAGCCAGGTAAGTAAGACACTTACAGGGCTTAGTTCTTGGTCCAAGGTAGCCCACCGTTGGGGGTTCAGAGCAACCCCAAAGTCACCACACCAGCAGCTCAGGGCCGGTCAGGTGCAGAGTTCAAAGTGGTGCCCAAAACGCATAGGCTAGAATGGAGAGAAGGGGGTGCCCCGGTTCCGGTCTGCTTGCAGGTAAGTACCCGCGTCTTCGGAGGGCAGACCAGGGGGGTTTTGTAGGGCACCGGGGGGGACACAAGTCCACACAGAAATCTCACCCTCAGCGGCGCGGGGGCGGCCGGGTGCAGTGTAGAAACAAGCATCGGGTTTGTACTGGAAGTCAATGGGAGATCTAGGGATCTCTTCAGCGCTGCAGGCAGGCAAGGGGGGGGTTCCTCGGGGAAACCTCCACTTGGTCAAGGGAGAGGGACTCCTGGGGGTCACTCCTCCAGTGAAAGTCCGGTCCTTCAGGTCCTGGGGGCTGCGGGTGCAGGGTCTCTCCCAGGTGTCGGGACTTGGGACTCAAAGAGTCGCGGTCAGGGGAAGCCTCGGGATTCCCTCTGCAGGCGGCGCTGTGGGGGCTCAGGGGGGACAGGTTTTTGTACTCACAGTCTTAGAGTAGTCCTGGGGTCCCTCCTGAGGTGTTGGATCGCCACCAGCCGAGTCGGGGTCGCCGGGTGCAGTGTTGCAAGTCTCACGCCTTTTGCGGGGAGCTTGCAGGGTTCTTTAAAGCTGCTGGAAACAAAGTTGCAGCTTTTCTTGGAGCAGGTCCGCTGTCCTCGGGAGTTTCTTGTCTTTTCGAAGCAGGGGCAGTCCTCAGAGGATGTCGAGGTCGCTGGTCCCTTTGGAAGGCGTCGCTGGAGCAGGATCTTTGGAAGGCAGGAGACAGGCCGGTGAGTTTCTGGAGCCAAGGCAGTTGTCGTCTTCTGGTCTTCCTCTGCAGGGGTTTTCAGCTAGGCAGTCCTTCTTCTTGTAGTTGCAGGAATCTAATTTTCTAGGGTTCAGGGTAGCCCTTAAATACTAAATTTAAGGGCGTGTTTAGGTCTGGGGGGTTAGTAGCCAATGGCTACTAGCCCTGAGGGTGGGTACACCCTCTTTGTGCCTCCTCCCAAGGGGAGGGGGTCACAATCCTAACCCTATTGGGGGAATCCTCCATCTGCAAGATGGAGGATTTCTAAAAGTCAGAGTCACCTCAGCTCAGGACACCTTAGGGGCTGTCCTGACTGGTCAGTGACTCCTCCTTGTTGCTTTCTTTGTTCCCTCCAGCCTTGCCGCCAAAAGTGGGGGCCGTGGCCGGAGGGGGCGGGCAACTCCACTAAGCTGGAGTGCCCTGCTGGGCTGTGACAAAGGGGTGAGCCTTTGAGGCTCACCGCCAGGTGTTACAGCTCCTGCCTGGGGGAGGTGTTAGCATCTCCACCCAGTGCAGGCTTTGTTACTGGCCTCAGAGTGACAAAGGCACTCTCCCCATGGGGCCAGCAACATGTCTCTAGTGTGGCAGGCTGCTGGAACTAGTCAGCCTACACAGATAGTCGGTTAAGTTTCAGGGGGCACCTCTAAGGTGCCCTCTGTGGTGTATTTTACAATAAAATGTACACTGGCATCAGTGTGCATTTATTGAGCTGAGAAGTTTGATACCAAACTTCCCAGTTTTCAGTGTAGCCATTATGGTGCTGTGGAGTTCGTGTTTGACAGACTCCCAGACCATATACTCTTATGGCTACCCTGCACTTACAATGTCTAAGGTTTTGTTTAGACACTGTAGGGGTATCATGCTCATGCACTGGTACCCTCACCTATGGTATAGTGCACCCTGCCTTAGGGCTGTAAGGCCTGCTAGAGGGGTGTCTTACCTATACTGCATAGGCAGTGAGAGGCTGGCATGGCACCCTGAGGGGAGTGCCATGTCGACTTACTCGTTTTGTTCTCACTAGCACACACAAGCTGGCAAGCAGTGTGTCTGTGCTGAGTGAGAGGTCTCCAGGGTGGCATAAGACATGCTGCAGCCCTTAGAGACCTTCCTTGGCATCAGGGCCCTTGGTACTAGAAGTACCAGTTACAAGGGACTTATCTGGATGCCAGGGTCTGCCAATTGTGGATACAAAAGTACAGGTTAGGGAAAGAACACTGGTGCTGGGGCCTGGTTAGCAGGCCTCAGCACACTTTCAATTGTAAACATAGCATCAGCAAAGGCAAAAAAGTCAGGGGGCAACCATGCCAAGGAGGCATTTCCTTACACAACCCCCCCCCAAACGAAAGAGGATGAGACTAACCTTTCCCAAGAGAGTCTTCATTTTCTAAGTGGAAGAACCTGGAAAGGCCATCTGCATTGGCATGGGCAGTCCCAGGTCTGTGTTCCACTATAAAGTCCATTCCCTGTAGGGAGATGGACCACCTCAACAATTTAGGATTTTCACCTTTCATTTGCATCAGCCATTTGAGAGGTCTGTGGTCAGTTTGAACTAGGAAGTGAGTCCCAAAGAGGTATGGTCTCAGCTTCTTCAGGGACCAAACCACAGCAAAGGCCTCCCTCTCAATGGCACTCCAACGCTGCTCCCTGGGGAGTAACCTCCTGCTAATGAAAGCAACAGGCTGGTCAAGGCCATCATCATTTGTTTGGGACAAAACTGCCCCTATCCCATGTTCAGAGGCATCAGTCTGCACAATGAACTGCTTAGAATAATCTGGAGCTTTTAGAACTGGTGCTGAGCACATTGCTTGTTTCAGGGTGTCAAAGGCCTGTTGGCATTCCACAGTCCAGTTCACTTTCTTGGGCATTTTCTTGGAGGTGAGTTCAGTGAGGGCTGTCACAATGGATCCATATCCCTTCACAAACCTCCTGTAATACCCAGTCAAGCCAAGGAATGCCCTGACTTGAGTCTGGGTTTTTGGAGCTACCCAGTCCAGAATAGTCTGGATCTTGGGTTGGAGTGGCTGAACTTGGCCTCCACCTACAAGGTGGCCCAAGTAAACCACAGTTCCCTGCCCTATCTGGCATTTGGATGCCTTGATAGAGAGGCCTGCAGATTGCAGAGCCTTCAAAACCTTCTTCAGGTGGACCAGGTGATCCTGCCAGGTGGAGCTAAAGACAGCAATATCATCAAGATAAGCTGTGCTAAAGGACTCCAAGCCAGCAAGGACTTGATTCACCAACCTTTGGAAGGTGGCAGGGGCATTCTTTAAACCAAAGGGCATAACAGTAAACTGATAATGCCCATCAGGTGTGGAGAATGCTGTCTTTTCTTTTGCTCCAGGTGCCATTTTTATTTGCCAGTACCCTGCTGTCAAGTCAAAGGTACTTAGGAATTTGGCAGCACCTAATTTATCAATGAGCTCATCAGCTCTTGGAATTGGATGGGCATCTGTCTTGGTGACAGAGTTGAGCCCTCTGTAGTCCACACAAAACCTCATCTCTTTCTTTCCATCTTTGGTGTGAGGTTTGGGGACTAAGACCACTGGGCTAGCCCAGGGGCTGTCAGAGCGCTCAATGACTCCCAATTCCAGCATCTTGTGGACTTCCACCTTGATGCTTTCCTTAACATGGTCAGACTGTCTAAAGATTTTGTTTTTGACAGGCATGCTGTCTCCTGTGTCCACATCATGGGTACACAGGTGTGTCTGACCAGGGGTTAAGGAGAAGAGTTCAGGAAACTGTTGTAGGACTCTCCTACAATCAGCTTGCTGTTGGCCAGAGAGGGTGTCTGAGTAGATCACTCCATCTACTGTGCCATCTTTTGGGTCTGATGACAGAAGATCAGGGAGAGGTTCACTCTCTGCCTCCTGATCCTCATCTGTTACCATTAACAGATTCACATCAGCCCTGTCATGGAAGAGCTTAAGGCGGTTCACATGGATCACCCTCTTGGGGCTCCTGCTTGTGCCCAGGTCCACCAGGTAGGTGACCTGACTCTTCCTCTCTAGCACTGGGTAAGGGCCACTCCATTTGTCCTGGAGTGCCCTGGGAGCCACAGGCTCCAGAACCCAGACTTTCTGCCCTGGTTGGAACTCAACCAGTGCAGCCTTTTGGTCATACCAAAACTTCTGGAGTTGTTGGCTGGCCTCAAGGTTTTTGGTTGCCTTTTCCATGTACTCTGCCATTCTAGAGCGAAGGCCAAGTACATAGTCCACTATGTCCTGTTTAGGCTCATGGAGAGGTCTCTCCCAGCCCTCTTTAACAAGAGCAAGTGGTCCCCTTACAGGATGACCAAACAGAAGTTCAAAGGGTGAGAATCCTACTCCCTTCTGTGGCACCTCTCTGTAAGCGAAAAGCAGACATGGCAGGAGGACATCCCATCTCCTTTTGAGTTTTTCTGGGAGCCCCATGATCATGCCCTTTAATGTCTTGTTGAATCTCTCAACTAAGCCATTAGTTTGTGGATGGTAAGGTGTAGTGAATTTATAAGTCACTCCACACTCATTCCACATATGTTTCAGGTATGCTGACATGAAGTTGGTACCTCTGTCAGACACCACCTCCTTAGGGAAACCCACTCTGGTAAAAATACCAATGAGGGCCTTGGCTACTGCAGGGGCAGTAGTCGACCTAAGGGGAATAGCTTCAGGATACCTGGTAGCATGATCCACTACTACCAGGATATACAGATTTCCTGAGGCTGTGGGAGGTTCTAGTGGACCAACTATGTCCACACCCACTCTTTCAAAGGGAACCCCCACCACTGGAAGTGGAATGAGGGGGGCCTTTGAATGCCCACCTGTCTTACCACTGGCTTGACAGGTGGGGCAGGAGAGGCAAAACTCCTTAACCATGTTGGACATATTGGGCCAGTAGAAGTGGTTGACTAACCTCTCCCACGTCTTGGTTTGTCCCAAATGTCCAGCAAGGGGAATGTCATGGGCCAATGTTAGGATGAACTCTCTGAACAGCTGAGGCACTACCACTCTCCTAGTGGCACCAGGTTTGGGGTCTCTGGCCTCAGTGTACAGGAGTCCATCTTCCCAATAGACCCTATGCGTTCCATTTTTCTTGCCTTTGGACTCTTCAGCAGCTTGCTGCCTAAGGCCTTCAAGAGAGGGACAGGTTTCTTGTCCCTTACACAGCTCCTCCCTTGAGGGTCCCCCTGGGCCTAAGAGCTCAACCTGATAAGGTTCAAGCTCCAAAGGCTCAGTTCCCTCAGAGGGCAGAACTTCTTCCTGAGAAGAGAGGTTCCCTTTCTTTTGCTGTGTTGCAGTTGGTTTCCCAACTGACTTTCCTTTCCTCTTGGTAGGCTGGGCCATTCTTCCAGACTCCAGCTCTACTTGTTCACCCTGTGCCTTGCATTGTGCTCTGGTTTTCACACACAGCAGTTCAGGGATACCCAGCATTGCTGCATGGGTTTTTAGTTCTACCCCAGCCCATGCTGAGGACTCCAGGTCATTTCCAAGCAGACAGTCCACTGGGATATTTGAGGAGACCACCACCTGTTTCAGGCCATTGACCCCTCCCCATTCTAAAGTAACCATTGCCATGGGATGTACTTTTCTCTGATTGTCAGCGTTGGTGACTGTGTAAGTTTTTCCAGTCAGGTATTGGCCAGGGGAAACCAGTTTCTCTGTCACCATGGTGACACTGGCACCTGTATCCCTCAGGCCCTCTATTCTAGTCCCATTAATTAAGAGTTGCTGTCTGTATTTTTGCATGTTAGGCGGCCAGACAGCTAGTGTGGCTAAATCCACCCCACCCTCAGAAACTAGAATAACTTCAGTGTGGACCCTGATTTGCTCTGGGCACACTGTTGATCCCACTTGGAGACTAGCCATACCAGTGTTACCTGGATGGGAGTTTGGAGTGGAACCTTTCTTGGGACAGGCCTTGTCTCCAGTTTGGTGTCCATGCTGTTTACAGCTATGACACCAGGCCTTTTTGGGATCAAAGTTTTTACCCTTGTACCCATTGTTTTGTGAAGAGGCTCTGGGCCCACCCTCCTGTGCAGGTTTTTGGGGGCCTGTAGAAGACTCTTTACTATTTTTAGTTTTGGTTGTCTCATCACCCTTCCCCTGGGGAGTCTTTGTGACCCCTTTCTTTTGGTCACCCCCTGTTGAAGTCTTGGACACCCTTGTCTTGACCCAATGGTCCGCCTTCTTTCCCAATTCTTGGGGAGAAATTGGTCCTAGGTCTACCAGATGCTGATGCAGTTTATCATTGAAACAATTACTTAACAGGTGTTCTTTCACAAATAAATTGTACAGCCCATCATAATTACTTACACCACTGCCTTGAATCCAACCATCTAGTGTTTTCACTGAGTAGTCAACAAAGTCAACCCAGGTCTGGCTCGAGGATTTTTGAGCCCCCCTGAACCTAATCCTGTACTCCTCAGTGGAGAATCCAAAGCCCTCAATCAGGGTACCCTTCATGAGGTCATAAGATTCTGCATCTTTTCCAGAGAGTGTGAGGAGTCTATCCCTACACTTTCCAGTGAACATTTCCCAAAGGAGAGCACCCCAGTGAGATCTGTTCACTTTTCTGGTTACACAAGCCCTCTCAAAAGCTGTGAACCACTTGGTGATGTCATCACCATCTTCAAATTTTGTCACAATCCCTTTGGGGATTTTTAACATGTCAGGAGAATCTCTGACCCTATTTATATTGCTGCCACCATTGATGGGACCTAGGCCCATCTCTTGTCTTTCCCTTTCTATGGCTAGGAGCTGTCTCTCCAAAGCCAATCTTTTGGCCATCCTGGCTAACAGGAGGTCATCTTCACTGAGAGCATCCTCAGTGATTTCAGAAATGTGGGACCCTCCTGTGAGGGACTCACCATTTCTGACTAACACAGTTGGAGACAGGACTTGAGGGGTCCTGTTCTCCCTATTTAGGACTGGAGGAGGGACATTGGCCTCCAAGTCACTAATTTCTTCCTCTGTGAGGTCATCATCAGAGGGGTTGGCTTTTTCAAACTCTGCCAACAGCTCCTGGAGCTGAATTTTGGTAGGTCTGGAGCCAATGGTTATTTTTTTGATATTACAGAGAGACCTTAGCTCCCTCATCTTAAGATGGAGGTAAGGTGTGGTGTCGAGTTCCACCACATTCATCTCTGTATCAGACATTATTTTGCTAAAAGTTGGAAGACTTTTTAAAGAATCTAAAACTGTTTCTAGAATCTAATTTCAAACTTTTAACAAACTTTTAAACTCTAAAAGACAATGCTAAACAGGGACTTAACACTCAAGGCCCTAGCAGGACTTTTAAGAATTTAGAAAAATTTCGAATTGCAAAAATGAATTTCTAATGACAATTTTGGAATTTGTCGTGTGATCAGGTATTGGCTGAGTAGTCCAGCAAATGCAAAGTCTTGTACCCCACCGCTGATCCACCAATGTAGGAAGTTGGCTCTGTATGTGCTATTTCAAAGTAAGGAATAGCATGCACAGAGTCCAAGGGTTCCCCTTAGAGGTAAAATAGTGGTAAAAATAGATAATACTAATGCTCTATTTTGTGGTAGTGTGGTCGAGCAGTAGGCTTATCCGAAGAGTAGTGTTAAGCATTTGTTGTACATACACATAGACAATAAATGAGGTACACACACTCAGAAACAAATCCCGCCAATAGGTTTTTATATAGAAAAATATATTTTCTTAGTTTATTTTAAGAACCACAGGTTCAAATTCTACATGTAATATCTCATTCGAAAGGTATTGCAGGTAAGTACTTTAGGAACTTCAAATCATCAAAATTGCATGTATACTTTTCAAGTTATTCACAAATAGCTGTTTTAAAAGTGGACACTGCAATTTTCACAGTTCCTAGGGGAGGTAAGTATTTGTTAGGTTAGCCAGGTAAGTAAGACACTTACAGGGCTTAGTTCTTGGTCCAAGGTAGCCCACCGTTGGGGGTTCAGAGCAACCCCAAAGTCACCACACCAGCAGCTCAGGGCCGGTCAGGTGCAGAGTTCAAAGTGGTGCCCAAAACGCATAGGCTAGAATGGAGAGAAGGGGGTGCCCCGGTTCCGGTCTGCTTGCAGGTAAGTACCCGCGTCTTCGGAGGGCAGACCAGGGGGGTTTTGTAGGGCACCGGGGGGGACACAAGTCCACACAGAAATCTCACCCTCAGCGGCGCGGGGGCGGCCGGGTGCAGTGTAGAAACAAGCGTCGGGTTTGTACTGGAAGTCAATGGGAGATCTAGGGATCTCTTCAGCGCTGCAGGCAGGCAAGGGGGGGGTTCCTCTGGGAAACCTCCACTTGGTCAAGGGAGAGGGACTCCTGGGGGTCACTCCTCCAGTGAAAGTCCGGTCCTTCAGGTCCTGGGGGCTGCGGGTGCAGGGTCTCTCCCAGGTGTCGGGACTTGGGACTCAAAGAGTCGCGGTCAGGGGAAGCCTCGGGATTCCCTCTGCAGGCGGCGCTGTGGGGGCTCAGGGGGGACAGGTTTTTGTACTCACAGTCTTAGAGTAGTCCTGGGGTCCCTCCTGAGGTGTTGGATCGCCACCAGCCGAGTCGGGGTCGCCGGGTGCAGTGTTGCAAGTCTCACGTCTTTTGCGGGGAGCTTGCAGGGTTCTTTAAAGCTGCTGGAAACAAAGTTGCAGCTTTTCTTGGAGCAGGTCCGCTGTCCTCGGGAGTTTCTTGTCTTTTCGAAGCAGGGGCAGTCCTCAGAGGATGTCGAGGTCGCTGGTCCCTTTGGAAGGCGTCGCTGGAGCAGGATCTTTGGAAGGCAGGAGACAGGCCGGTGAGTTTCTGGAGCCAAGGCAGTTGTCGTCTTCTGGTCTTCCTCTGCAGGGGTTTTCAGCTAGGCAGTCCTTCTTCTTGTAGTTGCAGGAATCTAATTTTCTAGGGTTCAGGGTAGCCCTTAAATACTAAATTTAAGGGCGTGTTTAGGTCTGGGGGGTTAGTAGCCAATGGCTACTAGCCCTGAGGGTGGGTACACCCTCTTTGTGCCTCCTCCCAAGGGGAGGGGGTCACAATCCTAACCCTATTGGGGGAATCCTCCATCTGCAAGATGGAGGATTTCTAAAAGTCAGAGTCACCTCAGCTCAGGACACCTTAGGGGCTGTCCTGACTGGTCAGTGACTCCTCCTTGTTGCTTTCTTTGTTCCCTCCAGCCTTGCCGCCAAAAGTGGGGGCCGTGGCCGGAGGGGGCGGGCAACTCCACTAAGCTGGAGTGCCCTGCTGGGCTGTGACAAAGGGGTGAGCCTTTGAGGCTCACCGCCAGGTGTTACAGCTCCTGCCTGGGGGAGGTGTTAGCATCTCCACCCAGTGCAGGCTTTGTTACTGGCCTCAGAGTGACAAAGGCACTCTCCCCATGGGTCCAGCAACATGTCTCTAGTGTGGCAGGCTGCTGGAACTAGTCAGCCTACACAGATAGTCGGTTAAGTTTCAGGGGGCACCTCTAAGGTGCCCTCTGTGGTGTATTTTACAATAAAATGTACACTGGCATCAGTGTGCATTTATTGAGCTGAGAAGTTTGATACCAAACTTCCCAGTTTTCAGTGTAGCCATTATGGTGCTGTGGAGTTCGTGTTTGACAGACTCCCAGACCATATACTCTTATGGCTACCCTGCACTTACAATGTCTAAGGTTTTGTTTAGACACTGTAGGGGTATCATGCTCATGCACTGGTACCCTCACCTATGGTATAGTGCACCCTGCCTTAGGGCTGTAAGGCCTGCTAGAGGGGTGTCTTACCTATACTGCATAGGCAGTGAGAGGCTGGCATGGCACCCTGAGGGGAGTGCCATGTCGACTTACTCGTTTTGTTCTCACTAGCACACACAAGCTGGCAAGCAGTGTGTCTGTGCTGAGTGAGAGGTCTCCAGGGTGGCATAAGACATGCTGCAGCCCTTAGAGACCTTCCTTGGCATCAGGGCCCTTGGTACTAGAAGTACCAGTTACAAGGGACTTATCTGGATGCCAGGTTCTGCCAATTGTGGATACAAAAGTACAGGTTAGGGAAAGAACACTGGTGCTGGGGCCTGGTTAGCAGGCCTCAGCACACTTTCAATTGTAAACATAGCATCAGCAAAGGCAAAAAAGTCAGGGGGCAACCATGCCAAGGAGGCATTTCCTTACAACTATACTTAGTGAAAGGGGCTTTCAGCCACCTCTCTTCATCTATTGGTCTGTTGTTGTCATTCAGATTTTGCTTATGCCCACTGCAGCATACAGCAAGGGGCAGTGGGTCATCCTACTCCAGCTACTGGCTGACTTTGCTATGAGTGACTGCATTTTACTCTGTCACAAGGAGCACATCCACACAAAAGGTAGTTCCCTATAGTGCCAGTGTTTGTATTTAATTATTACCTTAGTGTTGCCTTTGTGTTTAGAGCCTGATGTGATAGCAGGATGCTTTCTACCAGTTCTTCACAGCACAGGACATGTTCCAGGTTATAAGTTCCTGCTTCCTGCTAATGATTCTGTAAATGCCTTTTGGAGCTGCCTTGTTGCTATTTCAGAGTATGCCAGATTGTGTGCATTTGAATCTATTCCTTATAAAGTAAATCTGTTTTTCAGAATGTGCACAATGAAATTCATATATAACTGCACTCCTGTATGTATTTTAAATGGGGACTACAGCTATACTTGTAAACAAATTTAATCTGTATATCCTGCTTGTACGTCTTTATAGTTAGCTTTCGGTGATCTTGTATGTAGTGCTTACATAGATATTTAACTCTTATATTACTGATTGAATCAGTGTGGTGCTATCTATCTATCTATCTATCTTTCCATCTTTCTATCTATTTATACAACCTTCTCTGTCTGTCTTTGTGAGCCTTTCTATCTATCTTTTTGACCTTCTCTATTTTAATAAAGATAGACAAACCCATTACAAAAAAGAGTTAGTAAAGGCAAGAGGCAGGCAGCTAACACCAGATTGACTGGCTTTTTCAGGTCGGGTGTTAGTTTGAACATCTGATTTTACTACAATTATGTGTATAACATATTTACAGGACTTTTCAGCCAGACATCATCACAATTCTGTTGTAATGCAATTCACATATCTTCCACCCACAGCACACTTCAGCTATTGCCTGAATTTTCTGCACTGTGAGTTACGACATGCTCTCTTCCCACAAGAGAAGATCTAGCGTGGCAGTTTGGGCTGGACTGATCCAATTGGAACAGAAACAAATCACATTTTCAAATAGCTGGATCCAGATTGAGGTGGCATGGTATCAGAGGCCAAGATTAATTCAAGCATTCCATTGCTCACTTTTTGTATACTTCTATGTGTTGCCCTAAGTGGTACGGGTATGTTGAGACTTGGGTCCAAGCTATACCTGGTTGATGAGCCCTCACTAGGGATAAACCAGTCCTAGGTTGCTTGTGTTTTGGTTCAGGGAGGACCTGGCCTGGCAACTTGGGCTGGTCTGTTCCCCCTGGACCAGGGTCAAGACTATTTCCATGTAGCTGGGTCTAGACGATGTACAAGGAATCAGCCCAAGTAATTACCAGTGGCTGATATAAATTCAAGCATTCCATCCATCACTTTTTCTTTACTTCTGTGTGTTGCCCTAAGCAGGACGGGTATGCCAAGACGTGGGTCCTGTGCACACTGTCTCACTGGAACCAAACTATAACTGGTTGATGAGGCCTAACTAGGGTGAAACCAATCCTGAGTTGCTTGTGTGGGTGCGCAAAAGAACGATGGGCTGGGTTGCGGCCCAGAGTAATTACCAGTGGCTGAGATTAATTCAAGCATTCATTCCATCATTTTTTGTATACTTTTGTATCCCTTTCACAAGAAGCACATCCACACACAAAGTAGTTCCCTTAATTGTCAGGGACTACTATGAGAATGTGTGCCTTTTTGGACCAAAAAATATTTTACCTTTACTCAATGTTTTTAGATTGGTGAGGGCCCAGGAACTTCCCCAACAATAACGTTTTGCAAAAACCATGACAGAACAAAACAAGAATTGCCTAAGTCATAAGGCCAGCGGACAACACAAGACTTTTGGATTAGCCAAAACTTGTTTTTCTTTAAATCGCACACCTACTTTAAATCAATAAAGTGCAGTAGTGCTAAAAAGTGCCATGCCACAGCAGGACAGAATGTATATGGGCCTTTCAACTCACATGTTGTATGCACTCACTTGCACCACCCCCTGGGCTTAGCTATTACTAGTGCAGCAGGAGCAGTGTCTCGAAAGCCCAGGGGTGAGGGGCGCCGTCTGCCCTGCAAATATGTGCATATTTCATATTGTTGGAGAGGTAGGCACAATTTTTCTTGCTTCGATTAGGACCTAGGGTATACTTGCTAGGCCAATGAACCACCCTAAGATGGCTCAAGGGGAAGGGGAGGCTGTGGTAATGTACAACACCACAGCATCCCTCACTGAGCTCTTAAAAGAGGCTCTTCGTTTACTGGGAAAGGTTTGATTAAGAAGACAGTTGTACTATCGTAGCACACAAAACATGTTGCCTTTGTAAATGTGCATCTGCAAGCTTTCCACAGTCAATAACCCCAATCTAAACGATCATCTTCCATTCTCAAATCAACAAACATAAAAAAAAGGTGTAGTTACTTCTGTGTGCTCTAACATTTGCATTGCTTGCACATCTTCATGTAAAAGTTGATCGTGGCAGAGTTCATGGATGTAGAATTCCTCGATTGGTAGCCCGCTGTTAGCCTTCATATTTACCTACATCAAGCAGAAACATACTTTAAAAATATATTTCTGGTTATGATGTAACCTGATGAAAAAAGTCACTTGCATATATCTTCAAGGTATGTAGACGTGATATTATTAAGAATAGTAAATAATACTTATTTATATATAAATATTATATCAAATATATATTAAATAATATATAAATACATATATATTATATATATTAAATAAACATATATTTTACATAAATATTAAATTACTTCTGTTAAATATTGAATATTATTAAATAGCACTTATTTATATATAGTTAGCTTCTTGACACTGAAGGCAGTGAATATTTTTTTTATAATATTTTGGCAGGACAATATTAAGATGTCGAGAAACGAATAGGCTTACTTTGTACAATTTCTTCAGCATTTCAAAAATCGGGGTACCCTTCACGTAATCCTGGCGGGTCATACCACTCTTTAGTAGGTTCGCAATGGCCTTTTTAAGCATGAGGACATGCTTATTCAAGGAACAGGCCGACAAAGAAGACCACAATTTCTCTAGGGACAGCAATAACGTAGATGGTTAATATTAATATGAACTCAGACAGTGGTACTGTCAGATACAACACAGTAAACGCAGTTTATACTTGCACTTTGCCTCCAACACAGTAACCCTGGTTCACAACTTAAATGCACAAATGTCTCCATTTACGAGCATAAATTAATTCTTAAACTTCCTTACACATACCCTTACACCCGTAAGGGGTTAAAATTACAGGCAAGCCAATCTGGTCAAAGGGGCGTGCCGTGGCCTTTCCAGGGCAGCGATGCCTCCAGAAATAGGTAAGCAACCAGGTTGCAAGTTTTTGGGTGGCCACATCCCATTAGTAGGCACTTTCCTACCTGTCGGGATCTTAATTCTGTTAACGACATCCCAAAATTGGTAGGTATGTAGGAGAAGGGGGTGTCTCAGCAGAGAAAATCAATGTTCTGGAGAGAAATAAAAACTGAGCACGGGGGCTTGTATCCCTGGGTCCCCACTTTTAATGCTCTATTTTTATTAAACTGTAAAAAGACTATTCGCATGCTCTGGTTGAACCTCATTCATCCTGATTCACAAACAAGAACGAACATTTACCTGTACTTTCACAAATATGTTAAAGAACATTTCTTATTATTTTGGAAGTTATAGAGTTCCATAAGTACTTAAGGAAAGCTGTGATTGTGGGAGATTCCCAATAGTAGTAATGGAATAACTTGTGATTTCCACGTTCCTCGCACAGTTTTCCTGTCCACTCAATGCCTTGTGGGATGCAGATGTGGAATTTTGCTACTGCAAAGAAATAATATCCCTGAATGATGTTGCAGACATTGAAATTCTAAGTTGCAGCATGTGATCGCCTTCAGAACTTTCTTAAAGAACTATCGGCCAGGTTACCAAGCCCCTATCGCAGCTGGAGCATCACTTTTTGTAACGCTCAGGTGGCGCTGTGCACTGCGCCATATTTACAAGATGGCGTTAAGCCACTTGCTGAACGCCGCCTTGTAAATACGACCCCTTCACATGCAGCACTTTGTGTGGAAGGGGCGTTTAATGGGGGTTGCTGTGGGCATTCCACAGCAACACAAATTGCATTTTTACGCTTCCCCAGACTTATGAGATTTCGTAATCCTGGGGCAATGCCAAAATCTAACGCCACCCCAGGGGTGGCATTAGCATGGCACAACAAGGAGAAATGCTTTAATTTGTGCAGTGTGCAGCAGACATAGAAAGAGCAAACTGCCATTGAAGATTGTTTTTGTGCAGGAAGGTTTCCCATCCTGCACAAAAACAATCTCCCCCTGCAACACAGCTGTCCTTGCACCGTGGTGCAAGGGTGGTTGAGTTGGCGCTCGGCAGCTAATTTAGTGCCGCGCAGGGAGAAACACAGGCATGCGCCGTAGTATATTAAATATGGTGCACCACTATGTTTTAGAAGTGACGCAGCACTGCGCTGCCAATTTTGGCGCAGTGACTGTGCTGCACCACTTCTTGTAAATATGCCCCTATGTTTTTGGATGAAGAGCTTGGAAGCCATGTGAAATGACAGTATCAAAGTCTTTGTACATCGTAGAAGGAGCTGAAGTTGACTGGCAAGTGATGGTGCAGCAGTAGATGCTGCCTCAATGAAGTAAACAGTGGTAACAAAATGGCAGCTACTGTTCAAAGTAGGCCATTTGACCCTGAGAGCAGTCGGTGGCAGTTGTGGTGCTTAGAGGAGTGGATATATTTTGTGGTGAGGAATTGCGCAGAGTGCCCCCTCCAGCGTCCACACGTGGGTGATGGCTTAAGCAGGGCTGACATGAAAAGGAGTCTCCAGTGCTGCCTTGCCAGTGGAGTGATATATCAGTGTGGTAAAGTCTATAAAGTTCCATGAGCTGCAACATTGGTTCCACTGGGGACCTAGCAATGTTTGAAGGCGGGATAAATACTGAGTGTGGAGCACTATCACAGATAGGTAGTCAAAGTGGGGAAACAAAACTTTTCTGCTTGACTCACAGAGTAAGAAATATGCACAGGACGATAAATGCAGAGCAATGACTTCACATGAGTTGCTGATGGGCCAGAAAGGGATGAAATGGTCATAAGTAAAAGTTGGATAAAGTGAAGAAGGCAGTGTTTGAGGTGGAAGCGAAGTTGGGGAAGATTGAGGCCGGGGTGGAAGTGCAGTGTCAACATTTGGGGCAAGACCACAGATGAAGAGTAAGGAATAGAAGGAGACAGGAGCTGCAGACTATAGCAGAATTTCAAATTAACGCCTTGACTGTCATGGTCTTCATGGAAAGCACATCGGAGGCTTGAGAATGCGATGTGCAAATCTTTGGCTTCCTACCCACTGCCTACAAAGTGGTTATGAGAGGGACCAAGCACTCTTTCTCTGTCTATCACCCAATCTAGCTATTCACTTTTTCCCTTTCATTGTCTTCAATGGCGCTCTCACCATTCGAGTGTTCTAATGAGTGGAACAACCACTGTTGTGCTCCAAACCTCTGAATGAAGTGATCTTGTGTTCTTTGAAACAGTAAGTGCAAGATGAGACTAACAGAAATCTGTTATTCTTGACATGGGTGACTGTGGTTTCTCCTGATTGATCTATGATTGTCACTTTTTGTTGTTAACTTACTGCCCAATCTCGTTTGTGATCACATGATTTGTGATGTGGAGTCTGGGAAAATTTGCTCTTGAATGTTGGTGCTTTTTCTCAGTTATCTTTCTCCTCTCCCAACATTTGCCCTTCCTCTTTTCACTTTTCTCTGTCTAAGCCTTCTTTGTGATGGGGTTTCAGTTAGTTGATGTTCTTTGCTAATTGACCAAGAAATGATATTACATC
Organism: Pleurodeles waltl; assembly: GCF_031143425.1. Classification (NCBI taxonomy): domain Eukaryota; kingdom Metazoa; phylum Chordata; class Amphibia; order Caudata; family Salamandridae; genus Pleurodeles; species Pleurodeles waltl. Next base: position 981,057,797 of record NC_090436.1, on the reverse strand, counting down.
AACCCCCTGAAGGACCAATGTCTGCCAACTTTACCAATCAACACCAGTCCTCCAGTGATATCTGTAACTTCAAAGGAACCGCTGTCATGGTGGTTTCTCTGTAGGTACAAAATGTTTGGTGTATGGCCAATAAACCTTTTGTTTGTCCTAACCAAGCTCCCAAATTGTGAGTTTGTTTCTGAAAAACAAATAACTAATGACCCCCACAGTCAAGGAGTAATTCTCTTGGTGTGGGGTTTCCTTATTTTAGTTTTACTCTCTGTGACGGCTAGGTTGTCCCTGATGCTGACAGACAGACTAAAACCAGATCAGATTTTTCACGCCATTGTGCACTTCATCATCGCAGAAGCCCAGCACACCAACCTCAAACAACAGATCCCATGCCACCGCTCCTGGACTATGATCACCGAAACCCAATGGACTCAGACCCTCTCCTCCTCCCACCCCGAAGCCACTACTGACCTCAACCAAGCAGTTCAGAACCTCACCTCCTGGAATACCGACTGCGCCAACGGGGTGACCACACTGTAACCAGCAAAAACCAAGAAGACCTCCAAATGAGCCAGCTAGTTTACCACAGAGCTCCAGACTGTGAATCGCAAATGTTACCAACTTGAGAAGCGGTGGCACACCACCAAGAACCCCACTGACAGAGCCACCTATAAAGCAGCCCTCAACACCTACCACCGACACATCAAAGAGGCCAAGAAAGCAGCGCTCGCCACCCGCATCAACTCAGCAGCCAACCGCACCAAGGAACGTTTCAAAATAGTCAAAGATTTTTCCAGCCCGAAAGCCACAGAGAACACCATTCATCCCTCCCAAGAACTCTGCAACATCTTCTCGGATTTCTTCCACAACAAGATCGTCAGCATCTACCACAGTCTCAACTTTGGCAACCCGAACCAACTGGCTACCATCAGCCAGACCATCACCACCCCGACCCCGCTCATCACCTCGACCACCTCAGCCACCATGTCCTCCATCCACTCCGGTGAACCCAGCGACCCCTGCCCCCACCACCTCTACAACCTCAGAACCAACCCGATTAGCACACACCTCACCAGTATCATTCTTGCCTCCATCTCCACTGCAACCTTCCCGGAGAACTGGAAACATGCCAACCTCAGACTCCTCCTGAAGAAACTCTCCACCGACCCTCATGACCTCAAAAACTATCGCCCAATCTCTCTCCTTCCCCGTCTTGGCCAAGGTTCTGGAGAAAGCAATCAGCCTCCAATTCACCACCTTCCTTAACAGAACCACCTTCTGGACACCTCACAGTCAGGATTCAGCATTGAGACTGCTCTGGTTGCTGCCACAGACGACTTCAGAAGACGCCTCGACTGCAGAGAAACAGCTGCTCTGGTCCTACTCGACCTCCCTGTAGCTTTCGACACAGTCTCCTACAACACCCTCATCAACAGACTCCACAACTAAGGATTACGAGAAGACGCCCTCAAGTGGATTGCCTCCTTCCTCACAGGTTGCACCCAAAGCATCCACCTGCCCCCTTCGCTTCAGCACCTAAAGACATCATCTGCGGTGTACCCCAAGGTGCAGCCCTAAGCCCCACTCTGTTCAAGGCCTACATGACCCCCCCCCCTCGCAAACCTCGTCAGATCCCAAGGCATCAGCATAATCTCCTACGCCGACGGTATGCAACTTATCCTCTGCCTCACCGATAACCCAGCCGACACCAAGAGACAACCACCTCAAGCTGAACTGTGACAAAACAGAAGTACTCATCTCCGGGAGCAGCACCTCTGCCTGGGACTACAGCTGGTGGCCAACCAAACTCGGATCCACCCCTACCCCTACAGACAACGCCCGCAACCTAGGGATCGTCCTCAACAGTCAACTGACCATAAAACGTCAGGTCAACACTGTTGCTTCCTCTTGCTCCCACACTCCCTGCATGCTCTGCAGAATCTTCAAATGGATCCCCACCGAAACCAGGAAGACTGTAACTCAATCCCTCGTCACCAGCCTCCGCGACTACAAAAATGCACTCTATGCCGACATCTCCACCCAGCTACTCAGAAGAATGCAGACTGTTCATAACCGGGCAGCCCAACTGGTCCTGGACCTCCTTAGATGCACCCACATCACCCCTCACCTGGCTCTCCTTCCAGAAGAGATGCCAATTCAAGATCCTCACCCTTGCCTACAAGACCCTCCATGACCTCAGACCCTCTTACATTAACCAACGACTGAAGTTCCACCAACCCTCCAGACACCTCCGTTCCGCCTCTCGTCCTTGAACACATCCCTGCATACGTCATAGCCGTTGTGGAGGCAGCACCTTCTCATACATCGCTGCAAGAGCCTGGAATAACCTGCCGTCCCACCTCTGGACATCCACCTCACTGACGGACTTCAGGGAGAAGCTTAAGACCTAGCTCTTCGACTGAGGCACAGCGCCCAGATATCCTGTGGGGTGATAGCGTGAGCTGTACAAATGTGTATTGATTGATTTTTCACCCTACATAGATCTGGTGGTTTACTGAGTTTGAGCCCATTGGAGCACTATCAAAACTGGACAAAGAGCAGTGACCAGATTTGGACAAGACCTCCACTCACCAACCTCAGGTGCCTAAACACCACTGTGAACAGATGGATGGTGGGGATTGCAGTAATATCCCTTCCTATTGAACCTTGGATGCAAATGTAGTCTTGAGGCCTTGCAGAGCGAGAAGTTAAATACTAAGCTGAAGGTCTTTGGCTGGTGCACCGGCAGACCTTGGACCTTGCAACACTGTGTGGTCAACAAGTGCCCCTTTCCACCTTTGCAGCCCTCAGCAGCGGCGACCAAGGCACCATCCCAGGTACTCACAAGCGAACAAGCCTTTAGCTATAAGCTGCTGGTTGTTGTGCTGCCGCGTTTGCGCAGTCCTGTTGATGTGTAGTCTGCGTTTTGTTTTCAAAACACTGACACAAGTGCCTAGTTTCCGCCACTTTCTGCTAGTTTCCATGACCAACCCTGAGCGACAAGATTACTCCACCGCGAATCAGCAAGTGAACTATCTGCATTCCAAACATCCTTCTACAACATTAAGCGAGGCAGAAGCGTAAGGAAAACAGAAAGCAAGTGGAAGTGGCAGCAGAGAACAGGTCAAGGCGCGGGGGCTCTAACAGATTGAAAGGATTGAATGAATGACTGAGGTTTGGGGATTGAGTACAGAGTTGGCCCCACAAAGAGTGTGTCCTGGAGACCTGCGGAAGCGGCCCATCTAGTGCAGGGTGCAGCAGGGTGCAGCTTGCAGAAGATCCAGTGAACCCCGCCCAAAGAGCCACACTCGCACCAAGGGGGAATAGGAAATAACAAAATATAAAATAGCACCAGAAGCTGCTAAATCAAGAGAAGATCCCCTAGTGTACTTCGTCCAAACCTACCAAAGGATCAAAAGAAGCATCAATGCTTTGTTCTGCCAGAAGCGTGCTCTAAGAACTTTAGGCGCCAAGCTCCACCGGAGTCATCCGCAAACCATTTTAAATCATAGGCCAGTCCTGACGGTTATTAACAGTAACTAAATGAAATCATGCCTAGCCGGCACCACGCTCTGGGCATCAAAAGGAGTTTAATGAGCCTTAAGGATTTAGAGTGCCCAAAGAGTCAACGGAATCTAAAACAGAGGCCAATTCGGAGACTAGCTCATCTAAGGCCAAAGTCATAATCATAGCAACCAGGTCTATATTTATACTTGCATGCATGGAAAATCTCTCACTTATTGTCTTTCCTCCGACTCATCAAAGCAGCGGCGGTAGCAAGGCATTCTAGGACCACCAGCCTCTCAACCTCTGAGCTGTATAGAGTATCATTATTCATACATCAAGGGAAGCAAAATGGACCAATGTGGGCGGGACCACGCCCTCATAACAACATCAGCTCTACGCCTGGGATGACCCAGCAATCATTTGCCCTCTTTTCGCCCCGACAACTTCAACATGGGCAACAACTCAATTACAACAAAATTCTCACTGGAGAGTCCGTTTGTGAGACAGTTGGTGAGAGAACGGGAGTGCCCAGTATATAATATCGATCAACCTCAGCCAAAGAAGGAAGCAACCAAAACTATGCCAACTCAGGGCAGGCGAGCAAAAGGGACTGCACAAATATCAGTTTTGGACTTCTTCAAAAAAGCACAAGCACGAAATTCATTTCCAATAGAAAACCCTCATATAGTGAACAATTCAATCTCTAAGAAAATTCCAAAGCAAGGCCCAGCGAATGGTTTGATCCAGAGGGACGACACAATTATAGAAATATCATCATCAAACACTGCTACAGATAATACATTAACGCAACTAACTACAAATCAAGGCGACTGGTCTAAATATGGCAATGCGTTTCGCTCCCTTCATACTACCCAGGCTAGTCCTACAGGTGAGACTCGCGTTGACTCTGCCTTTCACAATCATGACCGTGATCCTGCAGACAGCTATCTCTCTGCAATGCGCATCTGCAGTTCCTATTTGGAGAGAACTAGCCCTCACTACATCAGGGGACAACTAGAAAAGCTGTTGTATGAACAGGTTCCTGAAACCATGCCGGATTCCAGACAGTTGGCACCTGGTGCTAGAAGGCACAGTGGCTGGCACAGTTTCCAACAACAACACAATCTAAATCAGGCTGTATATATTTTTCTAATTTTTGGAATTAATAAGGCACAGGGCCATTCATTGAGGACTGCAGGTAATGAAAGAGGAAGGAAAGTAAGGATTCAAAAATCAGACCAGTGGAGCAGCTTGACCTAAGAACAAAATAACCTTGAAATGGACCCAGAAAACATGCTTAGAAGTACTATGAAGAATAACAACACTATAAAGCGTTGTATATCAAACACAAAGTAACAGCCACACAATATAAATCTGCAGTTTTCATTAGTAACACGTTATTATAGTTTTACACATATTTAAATATAATAAGCCAGGAATTCAGTGGTTTCATCTCTAAAATATGAATTAGTTGTTTGTCGAAACAGCTTTAATTTATTGTCCTACACCAATTATAGCTGAAGGTGTTACACTGCAAGAAGAACAGCTCCTTGGGTAATTTATAAAATTGACAGTACAAATTGACACAAGCGCCAGGAAAGATAGCGACTTAGGCGTTACACTCCTCCCTCTTCCCTACAGCTGGTACAACTGAGAGGTAAATTACACATTTGTTTACCAGAATTGGTCACTGACAAGAAAAAATGCCTGGTTGGAAAGTAAATTTAAGTGGCAGAACTTGATTTAGAAGCTCTCTAGAGATTTAAGCTGGAGAAGACAGCACTTGTGAAATCTGTGGTGCAAAAACAGCAATATTCAGATTAAAACATGCAGTGTTGATGCATTTCTCCGATTTGGAAATGTGGAGCTCACAGTGATGCAGCAATCCCACACCCAGGAAAGGAAAACACAAACTGAGGTTTAAGTAATTCCCCGTTCGGTATTACTGTTGTGTTTTACACAGGCACAGTTAATGAGGTCCTTGGTTTCTGATAAAAGTGAGTTTTGTTATATAAATATATTTTAGCACGCATTAAAAAATAAAGCATGTCACACAACCCTATGTTACATAATGGCCATTTAGCAAATGTTCCTTCTTAACATACTGGTAATTCTGAAAAAGAAATAAAGGGCCAGATTTAAAAGAAACTAGCGCAGTGCCAAAATCAACAGCGCCACGCTGTACCATTTTTTAAACATATGGCTGTGCCATAGTCACAAGAGTAGGGCGCAGCCCTGCATTCCCTCAGCACTGGCGCTAACTTATGCTGCCTGTGCCAACACAGGCATCCTTGCACCATAGTGCAAGGGTGTCTGCGTTGAAGGGAGTCATTGTTTATGTGCGAGAAGGTGTCTCTTTCTGCATATAAACAATCTACAATGGCGATTTGGCACTTCTATTTTTGCTGCAGAATGCAGCACGCATAGAAGTACCAAATCGTCGGTTTTGAATGTGCAGGAAGGGACTCTTTGCCATGGATGATTGCAGAATGCAGCACACATAGAAAAAGCAAAAAACGAGGAGGAATAAAAGCATTCCTCCTCGTTTTGCCATGCTCACGCCACCCATTGGGTGGCATTAGCTTTTGGCACTGCCACAGATTTACGATTTCTCATAAATCTGGGGCAGTGTTAAAAACAATGGGTGTTGCAAAGCAATGCCCACTGCAGCCACCTGTTGCACGCCCCTCTGACGCAGAAAACTGCATGTTTACAAAGAGGTGTTATGCCACAAAAAGTGGGGCAACACTTCCTTGTAAATATTAAGCAGTGGACGGAGCCACCGGAGAGTCACTGAAAGTGATGCTCTGGTAGCGCTAGGGCCTTTTAAATCTGGCCCAGAGTCTGTTCCCGTGCCTCAGTAGGGCCAAAAGAGCACGAGGAAGGATAGGGGTGCAAGAGGGAAGGTTGAATTCCGACAAGTTTCCATCAAAAGAAGAAACAAACACCACAGACCCATAGCATCCGTACAACGGGCGAGGTTATGAATGCCAGCAGCTAGAAAGTGAGAAACACATCAATTAGGCAATTAGTTCATACACATTCGGTCTAGTTTCTATCCAGAAAGTCACGGGCAGCTTGTGAATGAGTAAACAGGTAGACTGTAATGATTTTATGGCAGCTGTCCACAGCACTGGATTGGATTTTTTTTTCTTGTCTTGCCTACGACAGCTTGCATGCACTGTAGCGTGCAAGAGATACTGACCAAGTTTTATCATACTTTCACGCAGTGCAGCAAGCCACCTTGCCAATGCTTGCTTTAATTTTCTAATTGAGAGATTGAGGAATTCAGCATGGCCAATGCCCTTTCTCCATTTCCTTCCAGTTAGCTTTTGTATAGAGCTGGCATGTCATTCACATGACGTAATGTAGTTCATATCAACTGCCAACTAGGTAATATGGAAAACACATATCTGGATAACTATATTAGAAAAAATTAAAGTTTTATACACCTTTTCTAAATGGGAATTCTCTGACAGTGAAAGCTACTCATTTACACTGGATGTGTCCTAGGAGATAGATGTAGGAGGCTGGCCTGGTTTGTAGTGGGTCCCTAAGGTATTTACACCTTATACCAGGTCCAGTTATCCCTTATTAGTGAAATGTAGGCAGTGTCTAGGAAGCCAGGCTCTCTAGGGGTAGTGTGGATGAGCAGCCAAGGCCTAACTAGGAGACATGCAAAGCTCATTCAATACCACTGTATTCACACAGTACTCACACATATGAAAGAAAATACTCAGTGTTACAAAAATAAAGGTACTTTATTTTGGTGACACAAATGCAAAAAATACCATAGAGACTATACTCCCTTAGGAGGAAAGTAATACACAAATTATATACACTAGTATGCAGAAATAGCTATAAAAACAGTTAGAAAACAGTGCAAATAGTGGAAATCACAATAGTTAGAAATGGGCCTTGGGGAACACAAACCATATACTAAAAAAGTGGAATGCGAAAGTCGGTTTCCCACCTAGGCAAGTATAGTGTCTAGAGGGGCACTAGGAGTATTAGAAAACACCAAAGGTAAGAAATGGAACCCACCCCAGAACCCAGGAAAGCAGAAGTAAATCACAGTAACTTTCCTAGAACACACAAGAACATGAGAAAGAAGTTATTGCAAGAACCAGAAGAGAATGCAAGACACCAACGATGGATTCCTGGACCTGAAGACCTGTAGAAGAAGGGGACCAAGTCCAAGAAGCACTGAAGATTCCAAGGAGAGCAGGAGCCCCTGCTAATCCGGATGAAGGTGCAAAATAAGACCCACCGTCAGTACTGCACCCAAGAAGACAGATGCGGGTTCCTGGTTTGTGCAGAAGATATCCCACGCCGGAAGGTTGATTGCAGTCTGGTTTGCGTTGCTGGATTCCGCCAACAAGCCTTGGCACACACAAAACTCGCGGTTAGCGGGAAATGGTTCTGCCCGGGACCAGGAGGGACCTGGTGGACTCTACCCAGCTGGGGGAGTCAGAGGGGGCTCTCAGCAACTCAGAGAGCCCTCAGAAGACCAGGGAGCATACACAGGAATCCCACAGCACGGGGACAAAGAAGGTGCAAAAGGAGGACCACACAGCACTACACAAAAGGATCCCATGCTGCTGGAGAACCACTTAGGAAGCTGTGCATCACAGGAGTGAGTGCTGGGGGCTGGAGCTGCACAGTGCACGAAGAACTTGGTGGAAGGGTGCCAACAAGCCCTGCAACTGCAAAACACGCAGTTCACAGGGGTACTGTCTTGCGTGGGGAGGCAAGCTCTTACCTCCACCAAAGTTGGACAGTAGGAAGTCAGGACCATTGGGACCACTTAAGTCCACCAACCGTGATGCTGGATCCATGCACTTCATCAGGAGAGGTGACTCATGCCACCGGTCGTCGCAGCAGAGGGGTGCCTGCAGAAGCAGGGTAATGACTCCTTCACTCCAAGGGAGATTCCTTTGTTTTTCTGGTGCAGGCTTAAGACAGCCTGTCCTCGGAGGATGCATGACCTGGAAACAGATGCAGTTGCTGGCAGGAGCTGAAGATACAATGTTGCAGAAGTCGTCTTTGCTTCTCTGTTGCAGTTTGTAGAGTTCCTGGAGGGTCCAGATGCAGTTTCTTTGGTAAGAAGGTGAAGTAAAGGATGCAGAGGATTCCTGCTGGAGCTTGCAATCCGAATCTGAAGAACCACCCAAGAGAGAGACCCTAAATTGCCCTGAAAGGGGGATTGGTTAGATACACACATAAGCACCTATCAGGGAAGGGCTCTGACGTCACCTGCTGGCACTGGCAACTCAGATGCTTCCTGAGTGCCCTGCCAACTTGGAATCCAAGATGGCAAAACCCAGAGACCCTTTGGAGGAGCTCTGAGCACCACCCCTGGGGTGGTCATGGATAGGGGAGTGGTCACTCCCCTTTTCTTTGTCGAGTTTCCCACCAGAGCAGGGACTTGGGGTTCCTGAACCGGTGTAGACTGGATTATGCAAAGAGGGCACCATCTGTGCCCTTCAAAGCATTTCCAGAGGCTTGGGGAGGCTACCCCTCCCAAGCCTGTAACATCTATTTCCAAAGGGAGAGAGTGTAACACCCCTCTCCCAAAGGAAATCCTTTGTTCTACCTTCCTGGGCTTGAGCTGCTCAAGCAACAGGAGGGCAGAAACCTGTCTGAGAGGTGGCAGCAGCTGGAATGGCAATACTGGGGGTCCTCCAAGGAGCCACCCAGAGTGCATGGAATCATACAACCAATGCTTGCAACACGTTTGATACCAAACATGCCTATGTTCGGAGTTAACATTATGTAGCTGGACGTAGGTAGTGACCTATGTCCAGTACATGAATAAAATGGCATCCCCGCACTCACGAAGTCTGGGAAAATGGTCCTGGAGGTGTTGGGGGTACATCTGCTAGTGTAGGAGTGCCCTCACACACAGGTTCTCAGCACCCTGCCCTCAGGGCTGGAAGGCCTGCTATAGGGGTGACTTATAATTGACCTGGTGAAGTATCAATGGCAGTGAAAGGGTGCATGCACCTTTTCACACAGGCTGCAATGACAGTCCTGTAGAAGCCCTTGCATGCAGGTGTCAAAAGATATGCTGCAGCCCATAGGGATCCCCTGAAACCCAATGCCCTGGGGTCCCCAGTACCATATACTAGGGACTTATAAGGGGGCACCAGTATGCCAATTGTGGGTGAAATACTGTATTACCAGTATGCAATAACCATAATTTAAGGGAGAGAGCATAACTACTGGGATCCTGATTGGCAGGATCCCAGTAGACACAGTCAAACACACTGACAAACAGACCAAAGGTGGGGGTAACCATGCTAGAAGGAGGCTACTTTCCTACAATAGAAGAATCAGACACTTGAGGAATCTTTTGCTGAAAGTGTGATGATTTGTTGGAACTCAGAATTTGATATATAATACCAGGATGTTATCAATTAGGAATTGTGAGCTTTGCCTTTAAAAGACCTGGTTAAAATTGCAGGTGCAAAATGTTTGAACATGGGAAGCAAAATAAGGACATATGTTTGGAGTAATGTTGTCTCTACAAGTGAGAGCTGAATATGCCTCATACACAGACCCCGCTAAGTATCTTGGCAGGCGTAAGATAATACTATTTGTAAATACAAATGTCTTCCTCAAGACGATCCTCTGCTTGACCTGGAACTGCAATAATGCACCGGAAGTCCTTGTGGTATTTTCAAGGATGGCATGTGTGAATTAATTTCATTGGTGCCTATTAAATTACTGCAAATTGTTGGCACAGCATGGGGGCAACCATCAATCTAAGGTCAATAAATATCTGTGAGATATGGGAGATGCAGGGGCCCTTCGTCACATTCTGCAGAGGGGCCACATCATTTTGTGTCACACCAGTAGTATAGGGTGTTGAAGACTGGGAGTTCTGAATCTGTGTGGTGTGTTCTGTACCACTGATCTCAAATAATAGAGATGTTTACCTATTCCACTGTGGACCCTGCATCATTTTAGTGGAGACAAGGGCTAGGGGCTTCATGTGGGGTAGCAGTGAAGACTTGGGTGTAAACCTGTGGAGCAATCACCACAGAGGGTTGATTTGAAGAACTCTCTTCCACTGTATCAACAAAGAAAGCAGCACAATAATTTGTGGTAAATTGAACAGAACTAGAAGTCTCCATTAATGGATCCTGCTAGTGAATGAACAGCTGAATTTGTTATTCTTTCGTGAAATTCATGACTAGATTTTCCATGCCCAGGCGTTTTATAGGAGACAAAGCAGATGTCACTTTATAAGATCTTTAGTTTAATTAGTAAATGTAAGATTTCTGCCCATTTACTGTATTTAAGTGAAGTAAAACGTTGGCAAGAATTCCCAAAATTCTTCCTAGGTATTTCAGTGAGTCTGGCTATTGCACCATAAGCGCCTGAATCTCACTGACTCCACGCACTGAAATAATGCTATTAAGTAACACACCTTCAAACTGTTCTTCAAAAGAGAACAAGTATGCTTTGGCACAAAAGGAGGTGACACTACTATGGTTAACGGTGTACTTGGGTTTGATGGGGGCAAGAGCAGGTTGGGTTGACTTGTTTGAGCCCCTCAAGTTATGCAAGCATAACTAATATTTGGTCTTCAAGTAAGCCGTCAATGAAGCTAATTGTAGCTTAACAGATGAATAACTTAAATATACATATATACACAATCTTGAAAACAGATTCGGAAGGATTTTCTATGGTCTAAGAATTCTCCAGTTGATTAAAAACATCCACTTTTTTGAGTTGCATCTGCTTGTGGTTGGCATTCTGGCCTCCATAAGAATATTGTGGCATATCTAGGAAGATTTAAGTACCCAAACACTACAATTTCCGAGGCCCTGCTACAAAGTTCATTGAGTTGGGGGTCATGACGTCTGATGTGGCCTAAGCATTTCACCAAGAGCCATAGGTAGCAATCCAACTGATGTATGTTGTCTTCTTTGCTGCAAATGAATACAAGTTAGCTAAAAAGAAAAAGCAGTGGATGGGCTGGCAGTCTCTGTGACTAGCATGTGTTGGTGACATCAACACCACTGGGGCAAAAGTCAAGGTAACAGCCTTATTCCAACTGATCCACAAGACAGTGCCCCTAGCACCAGCAGCACGTATCTTAAAATATAGTCTGGGCAGTTTTCTGTTGCCATGCATTGCAAATAATCTTTCTTGTGGGAAATCAATTTGGTAAAGTGTCATGAAGAAAGACGCCTAACTCTATGTATGCATACTGTGTGTGGGATGTTTCTGCATTTTCCCAGGACATGCTGGGAAAAAGACTAAAACATTGTTTTTGCTCACCCATTACCAAATTACCTGCACATACCAGGACAAAGGGACTAACATTATTCCCCTTTTGGTTTTTGAGGTACAGCTCAACACTGGTATTGTCCATTGAGATCTTCACCTACTTGACCTGCTTTACATCATGGCTAAGACTGATGTTTTCATATTCTCCAGGTGCATCTAGAAAGCTGTGTAGATTTTGTATGATTATTGTGGGGACTGGGTCACAGAATACTATCACATTAGCAACTTTTGATCACTTCGGAAGTGGTCTTCTATTAAAAGGTGTGTGCAGCACTAAGGGAATATGTGATGTCATCAATACCACCGGCTTCATCACTATTCTCAGTGTAAGAGACTGTGACATCTGGCAAAATGTAACTGTGTTCTGAGATGGCAGAATTTTGTACGCAGTCAGAGGAGCGACCACTTTCAGACCTTTACCTACTACCAGAAATGTATTTTGTTGTGTGCGGTGCTGAGATGGCTTCTGCACGTTGATGTTCAAGTTGCTTCCTCGGATCAGACTTCCTCTGCCTGCACTTGTAAAAGTTGCACTGCCATCCCTGGCAACTTTTCTCTGACTTGCTCACAGTTTTCCTTGTGGTAGAGTCGAGAAATCTGTGGAACACTTGAGATTCAAAGCCTTTGACAGAGATGTGCGAGAAGGAAGCCAAGTTTTTTTTTAAAGGAATTTCCCCAATGTGTATCCCCTGCCTTACCAGACTTTGAAGTGTCTGTTGGGGACGATGACAGCGATATAAGTCTTTTCAGCTTCACCCCTGGTGGGGAGGCTATTATTTCCACCTTTTAAGTCCTGTCAGTGCGACATAAGTAGAGACCTGTCTATCGACCTGTGCATGACATGGTTTTAACTTGCATTCAACCTAAGTAGAAAGAGTCCATTTGGGATACAGTGTGCATAGTGTCTATTCTCCACAGTGGAACTGAAAGCCTGCCTTTTCTCTTCTCCATGACTTCCTACTGAAACTGGGATTACTTGTGGGTGAGTGGATAGCCACCATCCCTTGTATTAGCGAAGGGACCTCTTGGGACATACCAGTCTGATTTGAATACACATCTTGTTCCAGGTGTGACTGGTCTGATGTGTGACACCCTCTCCAGTGAAGCCTGTAAAAAGTGGGCAGAGGAAAAAGATGCTCTCGGTAATGGGTGAAGGTATCAAACTTTTAAATAAGCAAGAACTTTGGTCCGCTCATGCTTCCTCGTTGTGAAGCCAAAAACGTATTGCCCACCTAAAGCCATCAACTCATTAAAATAGTAATTTATAAGGCACAGAAATGTTTTTTTTTAGAATCAGAATAAGCCTTGGACTCCTGGAGAGATTCTGGGGCTGTGGCTGACAAGAACAAGCAGCAATGTGCTACTTATCACAGAAAGGAGATGACCCTCCCCTCTGCCTGCAAAGGGGCCAGCCCCACTGTAAATCTGCCTGGAGTTTACCTCAACTAACCATGCTGCTAGGAAGCAATTCGTTTTTTGCAGCCCAGCTCGGCTGAATTGCTGAAGCAGTTTAAGAATATCTCCTGAATCTTGGTGTCACTGTGACCTGCTGTTATCAAATTCCGGGCTGCACTATCACAACTACCTTTGCCCTTGTGGAATCCACATGAACCTGCTCACTTTCAGGCCCAGAGGGACAGTGACTCTCTATTTCACACTTGTCAGTGTGGGTTGTGTTCAGTTGGCTGCAGCTTCCTATCTTAATATCCAAGTTAGGCTTGTGGGCGCATAATAAAAAACTCAAGCTGCCAATTGGGACTGATAAAGGCTTTGAGGCGATTGTATGCCACAAGTTGCTGGGAGCGTCATACCACTGGGAAATTCTGATCACAAGTAGCCCTTTTGAGTACACAATTGATAGTTCTGCCTTTAGCATTTCTCCATTACTCCACCAAATCCTCACCTTTCCCAACCAGGTGGCCTTTGTCATACATTTAAAAAAATTATTTGCAGTCTCTGCATCTCATATTTTATCTCAGTCACTCCTTTCTGCATCCTGGGTATGTAGTTTTGTGAACCAAAAGTATATTCACTTTTTTAGTCTGTTCTCATGTTTTCCTTGACTACACTAATTTGTCTTTATAATAATTATTCCAAAATATATTCAATTTGTGCATTTTTATTGTCTTATGGAGTGCTATAGATGTGGAATTCTAAGATTCATATGACATTTTAAATGCACTTTGCAGACATCGATACTGGTCACAGAACAAAGACTAGAAGTCACGCCAAATGCTGAAACTCTGGCCACTCTTGGCCTGATTTAAAAAGGTAACTTACATGTTTGAGTACATTTAAACTTTGGAATAAGTTTACTACTTTTTGGTGTTCAAAAACTCAGAGTGTAAATTTACTGAAAAAGTTATGTCTTTACCCAGTGTGTAAAACTATTAGCTAACTCTTGTGTGGGTGGGTGACGTCCCTCCTTAAACCCAATTTACTCCACCCTACTCCCATCCCCTTTTGTTGTAAATCTGCACCGTTTTCCACCCAGTTTTTAATGTCCCTCCCAATTTAATGCTAAAATGTATATTTACATATGCTGAAATTCTACAGTCGGACCAGAGAACTCCACAAACATAAATATAGGGAATGCAGGGGCATAAATCTCTCCATATAGATTGTGAATTAAGATTTGGACTACATTTTGTAGTTCTCCGAAATGTTATAGAAAGTGTAGTTTGTGAATCAGGTCCTGAAAAGTCAGGTTTGCACTTCTTTGGTACAACAGTGCGAGTGCTTGTGAACCCGATGTTGGGAAAAACAATGTGAAGATGCACCTACAATGTAGGTAGGGTATTGTGGGTCTGGAGTCAACATTATCATGGGATATCCTTATCCTGCCTATATTTGATGTACAAGAACTTTGTTCAAGTAAATAAAATGCGTTTCCAAGCCTAACCACAAAACAGCAGGATAAAAGACTGGAAGTGAAAGTCTGATAGGTATCTGGGGCAATAATTAATCATTACAACGGCTGTCGATGTTGTCAAACAAAGATGCAAATTTCCTAATCAACTTACTTAGAATTTTCAGAGATGTTGGTTTCAGATTATTAACGGCGTTTGCAAATGCAGCAACAAGAGGCACAGCCTCCTGGGACCCGTGCATCAAAGAACATTCTGGAAGGATGAGGAATATAGCCAGAGCATCATGGTGGGCAGGAAGCTGTGAGAGCTCAGGGATAATGTAATTCTTCAAGCAGGAATTAATCTGAAACGAGTATGAGAGGAAGATATATATATAGTTATTATTTGCATAGCCATTTTGAAAAACTGAAAGATACATGAAATAATGTAATAAATTTAATAGTGCTAGTTTTTAATGAGCCTACAGATGATTCAATTTGCATTCTGCATATCAGAAGCCTGTCTTTGTTGTAGGACCCGTGCTTAGTCTCCATTTTAGATTTCTGTTTTAGCTTGACATCTTTTTCTAATGGTGACTTTTTCACATATTTTCCACTAACACGAGAAGGTGCTGCATCCGCATTTATTCTTGGTAGGTATTGTAGCCCTGTAGTCTGCATGTTTAGTTCCAGGGGCGTACAATCAGAACAGGATGCCCTTGCTTTATTTTCTGTGCTTGTTAGGAGACAACCCACCTGCGCTAAACAAACCCAAAAAACTGTTCTGCACCTCTGCCCTAGTTTGATAAGGATAGTGTTCTATTATATAAACACCATGCTACATCCGGTGCCTGGAGCACTTCATGGTAGGATTATTATGGAACCGCTGTGAACTGTGACTAAGATGTAGCTCTGCTGACCCTGACATTTGCCCTACAAACGAAGGTAGCCTGCACAGTTAGACCGGCTTCTGGACACATAAAACCAAGGTATGGGGGTTAGACTATCCCAATAGATATGGCAGAGTGTACTCAAAGGCATGTTCTCTTTAGTATAGTATTAGTAACAGAAAGGAGTAAGGTAAGATTAATAACATTTAACATGGTTACATTGTTTGTATTGTTCACTATTCTAATAATATTCATTACAACACTGTGTCTCATTTGCCTAATAATCACAGCTCACGTTTTCGTTGCAAGAATACAATCATTTCAATAAATGTTTTGAAAATGCATTTTCACATCTTTTTTGTTTATACCTTGGGCACGCAAAAGTAGGAAACGAAAGGGCTAGATCTGTTTCCACTAATTCCTTGGGAATCAGAGTGGTCATGTTAGCGGTTACCAATAACATCTATTACCCTGGTCAGGTTAGAGGTTTAGATGTGGTATTATGAGCTAGACTAACAAAACAAACCAACATTTACTGATGATATAATAAGCCTAAGGGCCTGTTTTAGAGTTTGGCAGATGGGGTTACTCCATCAAAAACGTAACGGATATTCCATCTGCCATATTACGATTCCATTATATCCTATGAAAATCATAATATGGCAGATGGGATATCTGTCACGTTTGTGACGGAGTAACCCATCTGCCAAACTCTAAATCCTGCCCTAAGTCTCTACATTATGAATTTCGTGTTGTTATAATACACTTGTAGGAACTGTATAACAGCTTGTTATGAGCTATATTCCTTTCATTCTTTATTCCAGCACAGGAAATCCATCATTACACCAGCTACAACTAGATTTTTTTGATTTTCATCTCTAGCTCTACTGCCTGGCTGAGCACTCCCGTTGGGCCCTGAAATATAGCTGACTCACCTGTAGGGAGGACACATCCCCTCTCCGTGTGCAGAAGAGGTCAAACCAAATCATACGGTAACAGCTGCTGCTAAGGAAAGAGGCCTTACTGTTCAGCTAAACATCCATACATATACTGAGGCCCAAAACCTTACTTACAATACCAGTCACCTCTTTTTTAAATTTCTTTAGTCAAGTGTTTACAGTTAACATAGGACATGTCAAACTATCCTGTCCACCTTATGAGCATTAGCTTACAGCAGGACAGCTTTTAACATATAATGCATAAGATTCCATAGTCAAGAGTGTCCCTCCCACTATCCCATATTATCCTTATGGCATCAAAGCAAAATTACAACCTTTGCTGTTCAAAGTTGCCTATCGTGGCCACTCTGAACTTCACTCAACATCGGTCAGGTGTATCCCACAGACCCATATAATCCCCTAGACTGAGTAGTGTGCACAATTTACAATACTGATTCATATTTGTCTACTTCTCAAGTAATTTGCAACAAGCTGCACCATGTCACATCACAGTTCCAGATTCAGCAAAGCCTTAAATAGGCTACTGAATTTTCAGGCGTAAGATGCACTTGCTCTAAAAAGGTGTGTGAACTGGGCAATAGTTTTGTAGGCTACATAATGTTTAAGTGTATATGCCTTACCTGCTGTAAAACTTGTTCACGATTTTTAACCACATAAAAAAAGAGGGAGGCAGCATTATGGTCAATCCATGATACATCTGAAGTGGTACAATGTATTTCTCTACCGAAAAGAAAAGACACAAGTATGAGATATGCCTTGAAATTACCTACATATAACAGTATATAAAACTGTTGAGCATCATTGTTCAATAAGGCAATCAATGATCATGCAACAGTGTCATTTACACACTAATCGAATCCTGAAACCTAATGTCACTGATTTAGATTTTGTCAAGGTCCCAGGCACTTTAAATTGGAGTTGAATGCCTAAAGGCCATGAGAGTATACAGACAATCCTAAAAGAGAAAGGCAAGACATATCAGCAGATCTGCAAAGAATGGTAGCAGTTTGCAAGTAAAGAATACAATAGTAAGTTAAACATTGTATAATCTGCAATTGACCAAAGTGTGCTCTGGGCACGGACCCATTCTTATATGCCTTAAACAGACCAGGTTGTGTCCCTTTGTACAACCTGAACCCTGCAGGAAAGGGATGGTGTAAACTCATCTGCTGTATTCCATCTTCTCACACTGATGGAGGTGGGGGTTCGCCACACTTGTAAGCATGATGCAACTCAACTCCCACTCATGCATTTTTGTCCTCAATTTCGTGCCTCAACAAAGGGAGTGAGCTGGCTGAGGAATTTCATGACTTAGAGAATGTGTCAATCTGCAAATTGCCATCTACATATAAACATATGGGGAAGACGAACTGAGTCTACTGGAGCGTGCCAATGGGAAATCCCTCTCTGCACTAGAGTCCTTCAAAGAGCTGCTAAAGGCATTGGAGTATTTTGGTTGGAACTCTGCAGTGATAAGCAAACCCTTTTTTCCGAACTGAGACAGACTGTCCAGGACCACCTTCAAGTTCTCCTATCTAATGAAACAGCTGGAGACTGCTGCCAGGTCCACGAACTATGGGATAAACGTGCCTACCTTCCAGGACATTAAAACCACGGAATGCAGTATTAAGGATCATTGTGCTGGGGGATTGGACTCACACCTTGCCAAAGCCTGTGGACTAGGTCGGGGTCCCCCAAACCTATATATCATGAGCACTTACAGTAAGTGAGACCAGGAATCTTTGGGAACCTCTTTTCACCATCACCTGTTGGCATGAAACAACTCTTCAGTCCTCAGCTGCAAACAGCAGCCCTGGGTGACTGAGCAGCTGTGCAGATGATCTCTGTACTCGTGCTTTGAGCAAATCTACACAGATTCGTTTTGCGATCTTGTCTGGGAGACATGCATTTGTAAAAAGCAAAAAGATGCTCATGTCACACAGGGGAGATCTGGAAAAGAAGCTGAGGAAGAACTGAGCCTTAAGGGAGACACCAAAAGGTGATGGGTGGAACATTCACAAAAGTCTGAGGAATGGGCATCAATAGGCAGTCCATCGTGTTTTGGCCAACTGTGCCGTACGAGATGTTTAGCAATTATAAGCAGTATCTCTGAGTTCCCACATACACACACCTCTGAGAAGTAAAAGGGTAACAGATGAGGGAGCCTAAGCATCTGAGGCTACTTTAATTCAACTCTTATCTACACCCACCATCGCAGCTCAGGTCTCCCTCTTCTTGTCACTGATGTCAAGGGTAGAAATAATGTACACAGGGCAAGAGTGGACAGTAATTTTATTCATTACAATTCAACTACTGTTACCGATTTTCACTACACCTGCTTTCTCAAACATTTTGTATGCATAACATTTTTCACAGGAGGGAAATGAAGTCTTTCTGGGGCAGAGAACGAAAGGAGGATTCATTCTCAGTTAGACTCTTAGAAGTGTAACTATTTGCCAGTTGTGTCCTGGAATGGTTAAAATGTGCACCGTTTGTTTATCCAGCCTTCATATGAATGTAACAAAAATGTTCCCAATTATGAGGCCACAAACTGATCTACATGAGGTTCTCTTTAGGTCTGCTTTAAAAAGTACAAGGCCCCTTGTAAACAAACGTGCAGCCTTTAACATTTGATGTAAGAAGGCTTTCTACATTTTGTGAAAAAAGGCCTCATTTTCAAGGGGTCCCCAATTGTAGGAGGTAACAATTTATTAGCTTTCATTAAAATATATTTCTATGTTATTTACAGTACTAGGAATTTAAATACTTGCAGGACAAATCACAGCATATTTAAAAAGTGCATTTATGAAAATGTTTTTTGTATGACCCAGTAGGGGTTACTACAGTGTATGAGAGGGTGGTCTAAGAAGGATAGTGAGAGACAAGTGTGAGAGCTTTCGAAGTTGCTATGAAGAGCTTTCGAAGTTGCTTTAACGAGATGGACAATTGTTGGTGCTGGATTCGCAGAGGTGGTTTTAACTCAAAGTATGCTTTGTGGTAAATATTTCAAGCACAAGAATTCCAACATGATCAGGTTTTCTTACTTACCTCTGTTGTAAGAAACTTCCATTGACACATTCAACGGATGAAAAGATTTGTTTGATTTCCCTAGAATTAGATAAAAAATAAAATTTGAGATAGAGTTTAAAAGTGGAAATATCTCTGCACCGGGTACTCCAAGAAGCCCCTGTGCCAAAGGATAAAACACACATTAAAATATAACTACAGTTCAAAATGCTAGTAAATTAAGTTTTATCCAGACAGCAAATAGAACACATTAGATGAAAGGACAGTGTATGCTTCGAGAGTCACACAAGATAACCCTTCAGCCCTTTTCTAGACATAGGAAGCCCAGTGGTAACATATTTATAAATTCCTTTCTATAATGCAATGACTTTCTTTAACATACACTGCATGGTGATGAATCTTACATACATGAGTGCAAACTGTAGGAGTGTAGTGAGTTTCTCTTCTTTATTTTAGTGACTGAATATGTTGCCTACCATTAAACCAAAGATGCGGAGTACTGCACTGATATATGAATACTGATTGAGGACTGCCATCAGGAAACAAAGGGGGTCATTATGACCCTGGCGGAAGGCGGAGAACCGGCGGTAAGACCGCCAACAGGCTGGCGGTCTTACTTTGTGGAACTATGACCATGGCGGTTACCGCCATGGTCATCCGCAGGTTCTCCGTTCCGTCCGCCAGGGCGGAGACGACCGCTGGGCTGGAGACCTGGGTCTCCAGCCCGGCGGCCGTCACTATACCGCCGGCGGTATTTGGACCCAGCTTACCGCCGTGGATTTCCAGTGGTTTGAACCGCCATGAAACCGCCGTGAAATCCATGGCGGTAAGCACTATCAGTGCCAGGGAATTCCTTCACTGGCACTGATAGGGGTCTCCCCCACCCCCCACCCCCACCCGACTCCCTCCCCTACACCCCCCACCACCCCTGCCACCCCCCAAAGGTGGCAGGGCCCCCCTCCCCACCCCGACCCCCAACATCACATCACCCATACCCACACGACACGCACTCAGGCACCACCTACACACTTACACGCACACACGCCGACATACATGCCTGCATCCACACACAGTCAGACACGCACACCCACATTCAAACATACACGCACACATCCATACAGACATACCCACAGACATACGCACTCATTCCCATACACACAACACCCCCGCAAGCATACACGCACTCACACACCCCCCCTACATACACACACGCACACCCCCATGCACCCACACAACACACAACACCCCCCCAAAAGAGGAAACATCCTTTATTATGAGGTTTTATTAACGAAGTCGTGGTTAACGAAAGCGCAACAACGTTTTTTTTAAACATGACTCCGTTATTTTGTGCCTTAACTACGTATGTTCTGAACAACGAACATGCGTGGTTAAGGTACAAAGAAGGGAGTTGGCGAAGGAGGACGACGCAGGTGACAAGGGGTCGACTAAGGTAAGTGGGGGGTTTTAGGAATTGGGGAGGGGGTGGGGGGTCAGGGGGTTTTAGGTTTTGGGGTGGGGCGTTTTTGGTTTTGGGGAGGGGGAGGGGGTCAGGGGGTTTTAGGTTTTGGGACGGGGTTGGAGGGGTGGGGCGTTTTTGGTTTTGGGGAGGGGGTGGGGGGTCAGGGGGTTTTAGGTTTTGGGGTGGGGTTGGGGGGTGGGGCATTTTTGGTTTTGGGGAGGGGGTGGGGGGTCAGGGGGTTTTAAGGTGTGGGGTTGGGGGGCTGGAGCGTTTTTGGTTTTGGGGAGGGGGTGGGGGGTCAGGGGGTTTTAGGTTTTGGGACGGGGTTGGAGGGGTGGGGCGTTTTTGGTTTTGGGGAGGGGGTGGGGGGTCAGGGGGTTTTAGGTTTTGGGGTGGGGTTGGGGGGTGGGGCATTTTTGGTTTTGGGGAGGGGGTGGGGGGTCAGGGGGTTTTAAGGTTTGGGGTGGGGTTGGGGGGCTGGGGCGTTTTTGGTTTTGGGGAGGGGGTGGGGGGTCAGGGGGATTTAGGTTTTGGGGTGGGGTTGGGGGTGGGGCGTTTTTGGTTTTGGGGAGGGGGTGGGGGGTCAGGGGGTTTTAGGTTTTGGGGCGGGGTTGGGGGGGTGGGGCGTTTTTGGTTTTGGGTAGGGGCTGGGGGTCAGGGGGTTTTAGGTTTTGGGGCGGGGTTGGGGGGGTGGGGCGTTTTTGGTTTTGGGGAGGGGGTGGGGGTCAGGGGGTTTTAGGTTTTGGGGCGGGGTTGGGTGGGTGGGGCGTTTTTGGTTTTGGGGAGGGGGTGGGGTTCAGGGGGTTTTAGGTTTTGGGGTGGGGTGGGGTTGGGTTGGGGCGTTTTTGGTTTTGGGAAGGGGGTGGGGGGTTTTAGGTTTTGGGATGGGGTTGGTGGGGTGGGGCGTTTTAGGGGAGGAGGTGGGGGTCAGAGGGTTTTAGGTTTTGGGGCGGGGTTGGGGGGTGGGGCGTTTTTGGTTTTGGGGAGGGGATGGGGGTCAGGGGGTTTTAGGTTTTGGGGTGGGGTTGGGGGGGTGGGGCGTTTTTGGTTTTGGGGAGGGGTGTGGGGTCAGGGGGTTTTAGGTTTTGGGGTGGGGTTGGGGGGTGGGGCGTTTTTGGTTTTGGGGAGGGGTGAGGGTTTTAGGTTTTGGGTGGGGCGTTTTTGGTTTTGGGGAGGGGGTGGGGGGTCAGGGGGTTTTAGGTTTTGGGGTGGGGTTGGGGGGATGGGGTGAGGGATGTAGGGTCAATGGTGCTTATTAGTAATGCTTTTATCAGGAATGCCTTTACAACGAAAATCGTTGTTAAGGCATTCATGGTAAAATCATTAGTAGTAACAATGAGGTCGGTGTTCTGACCTCGTTGTTAAGGCACTAGTTGTTTTGGAAGTCGGTGTTCCGTCGTACAACCGCTTGCAACAGATTGACATCCAAGGACCCGCTCTCATCTGGGTCTGCTCTTTCTTAACGGATATTACACAAGCTGTCAGCCTGCCACCTTACTCCCTGAAAGCTCACAAACTCATCTGTGGAGTCCCTCAAGGTTCATCATTCAGCCCCACCCTTTTCAATGCATATATGGTCATATCATCGCCTGAATGACTTTAGTTACTAGCTGGATGAAAGCCAACTGTCTTACAAGCTCAACACTGATAAGACAGAAGTAGTGATCTTTGGCAAGAATACCTCACCATGGGAGTCTTAACTAGCGTGCGTCAGAACTTGGACTGTCACACACGGACACCAGGAACTTTGGCATAATCATCGACAGCAAACTGATTGCACAAGTCAACAACATCACTACAACCATCCTGCTTTCACACCCTGAAGATGCTGAGCAAGATCTTCAAATGGCTTCCAAGCAACACAAGAAAAACTGCCACTCACGCCCTAGTCTCCTAGTCATCAGCAAGTTTGACTATAGGAACACCCTCTGCGCCGTCATCACAGAGCAACTCACTAGAAGACTACAGACTATCCAGAACTCAGCAGTCAGATTCATCTGCAAACTTCCACACAGAACTCACATTACACTACACATCAGGGAACTACACTGGCTTCCAATACACACAAGCACTCATTTCAAACTCCACACACACACACACACACATTGAAGGCACTCCACAATTCAGGCCCCAGCTACTTGAAAAGTTTAATCTCCTTCCACTAACCATTCAGACACCTCCACTCTGCAGAACTCCTACTTACAACCATGCCCTGCAAATGCCAGATCAGGAGGCTGAGCGTTATCTTAAATCGCTCCTAAATCGTGGAATGACCTCCTTCTCCATGTCAGAGACTCCTCCTCTCATCTTGAATTCCGCAAGAAGATGAAGAGCTGGCTTTTCAATTAACCAACCTATCATAGGTAATGTTAGGCACACACACACACCTACTAAGCCCCAGGATGCCTTCATGGCTGATAGTGCACTTTACAAATACTCATAAAATAGCATATCGTAAAAAATTAACTTAACAAACCAGAACTACAAACCATCCAGAAATCGGCAGCCAGACTCATATTCAACCTCCCACACAGAACTCACACCACACCTCGGGTAGCTTCGCTGCAACCAAATACACAAACTCCTCACAAACACATTCAAGACACTACGCAACTCAGAACCCACCTACCTGAACAGGTGCAACTCCAGACACTCCTGCTCTGCAGGACTTGTACTCCCACATAGGCACAGAACCAGATCAGGAGGATGGACACACTTTCACTGCTCCTAAAGCTTGGACCAGCCTCCTAATCTACATCAGAACCTCCTCCTCTCTCCTTGAACTCCGCAGGAAGACCTGGCTTTTTAACTAACCAACCTAGCATAGGCATGCCAGGCACTCACACATCTGCTCGTCGTTAGGATACCCTCACGGGTGATAGTGTGCTTTACAAGTATACATAACATTCTCTTACAGACAGATACCCCCATGCATTACCAATGAGGTGGACAATTTCGAAGAAGCAAAATGAGAAAGTGATGGAGACAGCTAGACAGGAATGAAAAGTAGTTAAGAGATTTCTTAAGACCATCTGTTTGATTAGGCATCTAGTATACTGACGATGTTCAGAGAGCAGCACTTGCAAAAGTCTCAATGAGTAGTACAGGTGGCTACATTGAAGAGGCTGATGGTGGGGAAATATCTCTAAAAGGCAAATAACACTTGCATGACAAATGCCTTTTGAAAGAAAAATCCTTGGCTGAGTGGTAATAATATATCTAAGCGATGGCTGCCTTGAAGTCTGGTTCCACAGGGTATTTCCTTCAATTCCGGTCAAAAAATCATGGTGATCTGTGCAGTGTATTCAGTAGATAACATTATAAAGAAATAAAATAATTTTCTCTGTGGTGAATTCACATGGCCTTGTAAATAACACACCCACTACAACAGCATTTTACCTCTCACTTATTTAATTGTAACACCACAGAAGTACACAACTGGGGTCTTCACTCTTTTGTTCAGTGCTCTGTTGCTTCCTAGCTGAGTTTATGCTGCACGGGTACCCACACGTACTTACAAACAATGGGTTAAGTTCTGAGTTGATACAAGCCTCCACATAGAATATTTATGTTGTAATTATAATCTTTTCCTATTGAAAACAATGCATGGCTCAGAGACTGCCTTGAAGCTCAGTATGATGGAGAGCTGAGGTAGATGGTATTAAAAAGTTTGTGTACCGGTCATCAATTATATGTGACAGGCTGACATGGTTTTGTTTGGCTGCTATACGTATGTGGATGAGGCAATATCCATATGATTCTGAGGATGTAGTTCTCTCACGGGGAAACACAAGGCGTAAACTATTAGCGTAAAATAAGAGGCACAGAAGATGGACAGAAAGTGGAACAAATCAAACATTCATCCCAGTCACAGATCTGTATTTAATCCACCAGATTTTTTGCTCACCACGCCACCCAAGTTTGGCCCGCCACATGGAAATCAGTTTTGACTGCTCACCATGGGAACAGTCTAGCCCAAACAGCCAGGCCAGGTCCTCCCTGGACTGGAAACAAGCATCCTGGGACCGGTTTCGGGGTATCATTCCTCATCAACCAGGCTAGCTTGAATCCAGTGGCACAGTGAGCATGGACCCACGTCTGGGCATACCCTTCCCACTTAGGGAGACAAAAACATAAAGAACCGGAGATGGACAGAATGCGTAGCAAATCAAACATTCACCCCCAGTCACAGATCTGGGTTTAATCCATCAGTTTTCTTGCTCACCCCGCCACCCAGTTTGGATCCAACCATGTGCAAATCAGTCTTCACCCTGAATCCCATGGGAAAAGTCAAGACCGAACTGCCAGGCCAAGTCCTTTCGGGACCAGAAACAAGCATCCTGGGGCTTTTTTGTGTTATCATCCCTCATCAGCCAGGCTAGCTTGAATCCAGTGGCACAGTAAGTATGGGACCCACATCCTGGCATACCCATGGCCAAGGAGATTCAGGGGGAGAGGTGTCCAGGAGTCTAGGTCACTGCACACCCTCTTCAAAATAGGGCCCATGTTCAGGTCCCAGGAGCAATGCGGATCATGGGTGATGGTGATGCCCAAGTATCAGTACTGTTTCTGAGTAATCTGTAGTCTGGTGTCTGGCATGGGTGTAGAGTTTGAGCCGGTTAAATGAATATAGTGTAATTTCCCCCAGTTGACTTGTAGTCCCTAGGAGTCCTCATATACATATCAAGCTTTGGATCAGGTGGGGTATAGTTGTCTGAGGGGATTGTATCTATAATAGCATCATCGGAATACAATGCTATCCTATCCTCATGGTCAGCTGCACAGTGAAAGGAGCAAAGAGAAGCAGCGATGGGGGGGCAACCTTGTCTCATGTTTCGTTAAATGGGCACCAGGGCTGAAAGTGACTCATTTACACAAACCCTTGCACATGGGGAGTCATAAAAGGTCTCAATTAGATTCAGAAATCTAGGGCTGGAATTCACTAGTCACAGAATGTGGGAAGGAAGTGCCAATGGACCGTGATGAATGTTTTTTCATAGTTGTCCGGGAGCAGGGCAATTGGGCCCATCAGTCAGTCGAGCTGCAAGAGCGCAACCTGAATTCTGTGTAGGCAGTGATGTGTGCGTCTGCCGGGCATAAGACCATTTTGAGTCCTCATTGACCAGTGATGAGATAACTGTGGCAAGTCCAGAAGTCATAATTTTGGCCAGGAGATTGCACTCCACAATTAACAAGAAAAAAGATCTGTATGAAGAACAGAGGTAGGATGGTTGGCCTGACTTGAGCACTGTTGTGATAGTAGCGACCCTGAGGTCCAGGGGAGAGAGCCCTTATGGCCTATCTCCAAATAGAGATGCAGTAGGTGTGGAATCATAAGGAAAGCAAACTTCTTGTAGAATTTGGTGGGGAAGCCATTCGGTCCGCGTAATTTACCTGAGGGGGAAGCAATATTGACTACATGAAGCTCCTCGAGAGTCAGAGGGGCGTCCAGTTTGGCTCGCTGCGTGCATGCGAGTGGTGTATGGGTAAATCTTCAGCTATCGGTGGTCCAGCTCCAGTGGGAGTGGGAACTTGTGGCCATAAATGGTGCAACAGCAGCTTATGAAGGTCTCCGCAATCTCCCCGGAGGTGCAAATCAGCTGTCCGTCCTGCGCCAGAATCGCTGGAATAAAGCACGGTCCATCTTGTTGCTGGGAGAGCCAGTAAATCAGTTTCCATGCTTTATTGCCATGCTCATATAATTGGAATTGAGCTAGCACCCCAGTGACCCTAGCTGTGTCGAGGACCTTCAGTTTTTGCATGCTCATGTATTTAATCTAACTGTGGCATGATTTAGGGGGTGTGGTCGATCCAATGGACAGTTCAAGGAGGAGAATCTTGGTTTCTAATGCCGTAATTTCGTTTTCCATCTCTGGCTCCAGGCCACGCACTGCCACAAATGCTTTTCCACGAATTACCATTTTGAATAGACCCCAGAGGCTCACCTGGGACTCCACTGATTGTTGATTTAAGTCAAATTAGCCCTGGAGGTCAACCAGGGTTTCTTCCCTGAGCCACCAGCCATTGAACTGTCATATCCCACGCACCCCTGGATCTGCCACGCCATGCTGTACCTTGACTGGCGCATGATCCAAAAGGCTCCTCAACAAAATGCGGGTGCATCTGCTGGCATAAATAATTAATCAAGACTGGAGTTACTTTTGTGTGATGCAGAGCAATGAGTGTATGTCATCTCGCAGGGGTGCCATCTAAGCCAGACATCTCCCAGCTTCAGGGAGGCCGCCTATCTGCTAAGAGCCAGGGAGCTCACCGATGCAGTGGTTGATGAAGTGTCTAGGGACCTTTCCAAGGTCGCATGGAAATGACCTCCCAAAAGCAGTGTGCCAGGCTAGGTTTGGAGCAAGATGTGAAATAACCCCCCATATTGTGCTACTGCATATATACTGCCCAGGACCCACAGACGGCCCTCCAATATGCCCCCTGAAACACATAGAAGCCCTGTGGGTCTAACTGGAATTTTATGATGACTATCAGGCATGGTCTGTGCAAAAGAATGGCTGTCCCCTGCTACCCACCCTCCTCCCCTCCCCGGTGAAGCTGGCGTGGAAAGACTGGTGAAACCATAGCAGCCAAGGAAATGGAAGCTTGTGCCCAGCAAATGAGATTCCTGGAGAAAAAGGTTATTGAGTGGCAGCTTCTTCACATATTGGAGCACCAATCCCCTCTTTATCCGGCCTAGGAGCCCATTGATATTCTAGGTCAATATGTGAGTTACAGATGCATATTGGTCAGAATAACAGTAATGGGTTTGCATACAATGTGAGAACATTAATGATGTGTGCCTTGTAAACAAGAGAACAGCAAAGCAAAAACAATAACTCATTCCACCCTCCCGAGTGCCCCCAACCTATACTTCCCACCTGGAATCATCTGTTGATGTGGAACATCCACTATAGTAGCTTGATAACCTCTGGGGAGGCATTGTGTAGGTAATGAATGTTGCTCTGATTGGTTGCAAAGGAAGCAGGGGCAGTGTCTTTTGTGCTCAGCTGGAGCCTGGACGGCTCCCGAATCCCATCGGTATCCAACCAAGTCCATGTGCAGGAGGCATAATGGGATCCAGGACCCCGACCCAGCCTCAGCCCAAGGTCTGTCTCTTGGAATGCCTGTGTCTCCCTGGACCGGACCCCTATGGCACCTCTACCACTGCTCCTGTGATTCTCCAATGGCTAGCTGTAATGCTCCTACTCAGGCCTGCTGTAGATGCTTTTCAACCCACTCCATACTCTTTCAGAGTGGTCCAAGAAGAAGGTTTTACACTGAAAGATTACCTTAAGCTTTGCCCGGATTAGGAGCATGTATTTGAGGTTCAGAGCTTTGGTTTGATATGTCTGAATGATTTCCTGTAGGCCTGTACCAGACTGGTATTATCCAGGAAAATTAAAACCTTAAAGTATTCTAAAGGAATTTCCCTCAGGACCTCATGGCGTGTAGGATCAAGTCTCTGTCCTGATATTTAAGAAATCAAGCAACAATGGCAAGGGGAGGGGTGTCACAGTGGCTGCTGGGTGAGTGCCCAGAGGGCCCTCCCAATGAGGAAACAGGTAGACAGTTGGTCTCTGAGGAGGAAACCACAGAGTTAAGTCTCTAAGAAATTCTCTGGGTTAGAGTATTCGGTTTCCTCCAAAAATCCCAAGAAGTGCAGGTGGTTGCAGCAGTAGCAACCCTCTGTGTCCTCAATCCTTGCTGCCATCTCGTCCCAAGTGATCTGCAGTCTTTTAATTGTCTGTTTCAGCTTAGTCACTATGTCCTCAACTGCAGAGATGCACATCCATCACTCGGCCAGTCGTGTTGCACAGGTCCTGCTCCAAGAGCGGGACATCCGCATCCATCTCACCGATCTTGGCTTCTAGGGCTAGTCTGGACTCCTGAATAGCCTGGAGGAGGGCTTTGTTGTTTAAAATAGGTCCAATTGTGGGCTCCACAGCAGATGCAACACAGCCCATCTGGGAGCTTGGGGGGCTTAGTGTATTTTTCAGCATACTCTGTCTGGGGAGGGTCTTGTCCTGGGCCGTCGGGGTTACCCCAGCAATCTGGGCCTGTCTGACTCTCATCAAGGAGGTGGCACGAGCAGCCCTGAGTCCAGCCAAGATCTTACTCCTTGTCCATCTAGGCCCGCCCCCAATAGGTTTGAAGGAGGCAGCCAGTCACCCCATGCTACCATAGGGCAGAAATTTGCTCCGTTGAGAAAGAGGGTTCCACAGATGTGTGCAGATTCTGATTCTGCAGGCATCAGCAGATCCGCCTAGTACAGTACATGGTGCAGTGTCTCTTGCCACCCCCGCCATCTGCACAACTGGTGGCAAGGACAACATGCCAGTCCTCTGGGCCCCTTAGTTTCTCAGGGCTTGGTCTGACCCTTCTATCTCCGGGAGCAGGGGTTTGGGAGCCGTGAACCCTGACATGATGCCAGGGTATCAATGCAGCAGGGAGAGTGACGCATAATCCCGCAGGGCCCTACATCCACCAGCAGTAGGGTCCCTACTCCTTGGTCGCAGTGTTACACCAATCTTCCCTAGTGCAGGCTACCTCCCGTAGTGCTCGGCTCCACTGTTACCGCAGAAGTCTCCCTGCTCTGATAGTGCCCCACCGTGTCTCTGGGGGAGTGCCACAGAAGACTGCCTGCCTCCAGTTCTCTGCAGCCCCACATTGGCTACAGGGGGAGAGGACTCTGGGGGAGGATCTCATCTCTATGGTCAAGGCACAGCCCCAATGATCCCTGGTGTGGGCCATCTAGCGGGAGGGGAAGGTGCTGCCTCCTGGAATGCATAGCACCGCAGGATTCTCCCACTTTTGTTAGGGTTCCCAGTGCCTCCAGGGGGAGCATTACGGGAAGGCTGCATGCCTCCAGCTCTATGAGGCCATGTCTACTGATGCATTACAGGCCTCCTGAGCTGCACCAGACCATGGTTTGATGGCCGGCGGGCAGTTGCGATTGGTCCCTGCCGAGGTATCGCTAAATAGGGCTGTTGGCAAGCCGGGTGTGGTCCTCTGAGGTGCTGATGCACCGATGGCGAGCAGGATCAAGGCAGAAAGATTGGCGCTGGCCAGGATTTCTAACAAGATGCGACTGTCATCTTGCTCCTCTGGACTTAGAGCAAAAGTTTAGTCTACTAAATGAAACAGAAGAATTTTTGTACAGCAAACATGCTGAACTCACATATTTGAGGGCTCTCTTACATGTGATAAAGAAGAAAAAGGCAATTCAGAGCAATAAAACATTTGAGACCGGTATATGGTTCAAGCACATTACAGTTAGGTCGAGTAGATTATTCCAGTCACTGGACCTGCATGTCTGTTAACACTGTTATGATTTTTTGAGACCTGGGAGTAAACAAGAGACCACCATTAGCAAGGCACACGAGTGGGACAATATTCCTCTTTGTGAAGTAATGGTGGAAAACATAGTTCACATGGATCTATACTTAGAACATGAGGAGTCCTTCCTGTTCCTTTTCACAACCTTGATGCTGTTGGAAGGCAGCAGCTTAATAGGATCCTGGCTGTCCTTGTTTAGTAACTGAGAAATGGTTAGTGTATTACTTAAGCTCAAGAAACCTGAACAGCACATGCTCAAAGTGCATCCTGGCACATTGTACAATGAGAGGTGGCTGTCTGGAGAAAAAGAGTTCCATCAAGTTTTGCAAGGCAAGGAGTTTGAGAAGCAGCACGCACCAACCTTTACCTGCTTCTTCTACCTAGGTTTATTTGTCTGCCTTTAGGAAGAACATTATATTCTGGACAGGGTGAAGATGAGGGTAGGATAGTGGCTCATATGAATGAAGAGGCTGAAAGAATAAGTGAGTAACTGTGTGAAAGTGGGTTCTATCCTATATAGCCTCCTGGATTTTTTGCTTTTAAACTAATTGGTTTTTTAACCCCTGCTGCGTCTCACTAATTGAGTATTATTCACTGAAAGCTTTGCTAAAATAGACATTTGGGTCCTAGACCCAGTGCCCACCTTTTAAAACAAGGTCTCCTTCTGCACAGCTGGAGTAAGAGGCTCTAGCCTGGTTGCACATGAACACCTGTGCACATGAGAGTGTGCTGAGTCAGTAGGACTACTGCACCACTCAATTAGGTAGGTGCACACAGGCAGCCTCGTGCAGAGGTGAGGTTTCATGCAGTGGTCATGACCTGTTCAGGCCTTATAATGTGAGTGGGCATTCATAGTGTACATCTGTAGTGGTTAGTGAAAAGGTTGTGTGCTTTTCAATGGTGTAATGAAAATGTATGGGGCCCTCTGCAGAATGTAATGAGGGTCCCCAAATCACTCATAACTCATATATATTTATTGGTTCTGTGCTTATTTGGTACCCACTGAAGGTCCCTCCACGCTGCAGGGACTGCAGGGGCCTGAGTTACCCACCCCTTTGTACTTTACTGTATTGTACATTATAGGTGAAAGTTGCACCAAAATAACATTTTGCCTAGAGACTAGGTTGACGTATCAATTGTATGGTAAACAAAGATCCCTAATGCAGATTTAATATTACTTTTGTCATATCTACTATCCTGGTAGTTCAA
Organism: Pleurodeles waltl; assembly: GCF_031143425.1. Classification (NCBI taxonomy): domain Eukaryota; kingdom Metazoa; phylum Chordata; class Amphibia; order Caudata; family Salamandridae; genus Pleurodeles; species Pleurodeles waltl. The sequence continues at coordinate 981,026,267 of NC_090436.1, read as the reverse complement.
GTATTTCATCACTCTCTGATACAGCTCCTTGATTAGACTAGCTTTTGATCACCCTGCTGGGCAACACAAAAGGCCATTTAGTAGTGATTAGGCCTGTTCTTGGCAGAAGGGATGGTGGGGATAGAATCTGCATGCACTGTTCGCCCCCACCCTTTATACTGTATTGAGAGTATGTGGGGGTATTGAGGTAATACGGTTTCATGACTTGCTGGGGTGCAAACTATTCGGAGGGTGTCAGCATAGACATTTCCATCTTCCAACTTATACATACTTGCAAATTAATACTTAGTAGTGAGTACTAAGTGTGCACATCTTAAAGTATTTTTCCTTTAATAAATAAAAGAACTGTCTGGATAATAATTTATTGAATGTTGTTCTTTCATTTCAAACTACTTTGGCACTAGTAGCACCCCAACTCCCCTGAGTAGGCCTTGGATCACTCTGCCTCGCTACCCTGAGAGAGAAAAGTGCTACAGGGGGATACTTGGTTCTCAGTATAAGGAAGGTTATAGAATTAGTACTTGTAAAGCACCACATCTTCCCAATTAATAACCCACATTCTTACCGTAACATTTATTTATTTATCCGTAAGATTTACAACTAGCATTCAGTTTATCCAAAAATGTTGGATGCTCTTTTGGTTTTCTTGTTGTTCTTTGTTTGATGATTGTGCTCAGGCTGCTTACACTTTTCATGTACATCACGACCTATACCATGACATGGTGGGAGGGCCTGCGTATTCTTGCTATATGGGTATATGGGTATGCAGAGTCCAGGACACACATATAAGTTCCTCACATGGAACGTCCAAGGTCTAAACTAACCTGAAAAATGTGATAGGGTATACACTTTTCTCGAATGCTAACATTAATCGATTGCAGTTCACCAGGAAACGCATCTCTGGGGGGGACTGGATTCCGGCACTATGGCGCAAATTGAGAGGCCACATTTATGCCACCTCAGACCCTAACTTTACAAGAAGAGCCCTCATATGGGTGGCTCCAAAGAGCCCTTTTCAGAAAATTCAGGTGAGGGTAGACTCGGTGGGTTACTATGTTATCCTTTAAGGGACATTGGACGCACACAAGCTTAGCCTGGTGCATGTATATGCTCCCAAAAGTGATGACGGGACATTTTATGGTAATATCTTGGAGATGACACAGGAATTCCTCCCCGCTGAACTGATTGTGGCTGGGGCCCGTAATTCTGTGCTTGATGGTGAGCTGGACTGTCTTCCCCCAAGGCAGGGTACCAAGCCCATACTGACAGACCCCTTGAACAGCTGATGTTCAGGGCAGGCCTCCTAGATATTTTGAGTGCACCAACACCAGCACACTAATGTGTACTCCTGTTACATGCGTGCCACTCATGCGCATAGTAGACTGGACTATTTCTTCACACAGACAGAGGCTTCTTCATGGGTGCTGAACACAATCTATCTTGCTAGATATATCTCACACCGTTCGCTCCTTTCCTCTAACATACCCCTTGATTAGACAACAGCCCAGGGTCCCGCTGTTGCGCATGAACGCAGAGGCCCTTACAGACCCAATCTACAAAGAGATGATTGTGGAATCATTGACTGTTTTGATAGAACTTTGGAAAGCAGACAGCACAGAGCGACAGAATGGGATGCCATGAAAGTGGTACTTAGGAGGGTGGGATTGGTTAGAACAGGATCTAACGTTGCAAGAACACACAGTAGCATGACTTGACAAGGAGCTCCCGCATTACCAGATAACGCATACTGAATGGAGAAAGGCAAAAAACAGCATTAACAGCTTTATTCCTCCTGTGAATGTCTAGAGAAGCATGTATGGCCTAATTATAGACTCCACATGGAAGGGGACAGGGCAGGATAGTTGTTGGCCAGAATGACCAGGCAAGAACACTACATTGAACCCATATTGTCGATTCGGGATCATATGGGATGGGTCGCAGCATGCCATCAATAAGACACTGACTGCACACCTATACAAGTGTATAGAAATCCTGTATATGCCTCGGAGCGTCTCACAGTTGTCTATCAAGAATCATTGCTTCTGCCACGCTTAGAGGGCTCTGCACGGGAGGGAGTAGGAAGCCCTGTGACCAGAAGGGAGATACTCCAGGCCATACAATCACTTAAAACAGTGAAAGTGTGACGCCGCGCATCACCACAGCGTCTCTTTCTCCGACCGCGGTCGGATCGTGCTTCCGATTTTCGGAGCGCCGCCCTCCCCGTTTTCTCCCCGTTTTGGTGACGTGTTCCATGAAGGATGTTTTGTGCTCCTGGTCGCGTCGCCCTTACCTATTTTAAGGGATGCTCTTTTCTTCTGTCGGTGGTGGTCTCTTTCTTGTCTCTTTTTTTCCCTTTTTTCTTGGTTTCTGTGTTCTTCATTTTCTCTGTATTCCTGCTGGTCTCAATGTTGTCTTCTTCCTGTTTCCATTTCCCAGCATGCCCTTTTCTTTTATACTACATCCTGTTTTCTTATTCTTTTCTATGGGATTTTCCCAATTCAAGATGGTGTGGTTTCATTTTCGTGTGAGGTCACTTCCTGTTTTCCAGTATATAAGTCACTCAGTCTTGTTCTGCCTTGCGTTGCAAACACTTCCCTTTGGTGGTGCTCTTCGCTCCTGTTCGTCGTTACTGATCCGCTGTTGGTGATTTTTGCCTTTTGTCCTGTTTTCAAGTCCTGTTTTTTCTTCCTTTTCAGGAGTTCCTGTTTTGAAGTTTTTTCCCCATTTCTTGGGGTTTTTCCTCTGGAACTCCTTCTGGAGGGTATGGTCTGCTTAGGCGTTTTTCTGTCAAGCGGCAACGTGTCTACTAGAAAGGGTCGCCTCTATATGGGATTATCCAGAAACAGCAGAAGACTGGGTGTCTTTTCCAATCCTGCATCCAGAGGTGAGAAGCCGTGTGCAGTTCATGACAGAAAGCACCAGGAGATGACAGACTGCCAGCTGAGCTCTATAAAACATGCCAAGGGACCATGGCGGATAAACTGTTGCAGGTTCACCAGGAAGCCCTAGCACAGTGCATTCTCCCTGCTTCTATGTGAGCGTCCCTGATGGTGCTAATCCCTAAGCCAGGAAAGGACCTGCTTGAGGCTGCCTCCAATTGCCCCCTTTCACTGCTAAATATTGATAAAAAAATACTTGGCCAGACTGTCATGAAATGCCTATACCGTTACCTCCCACAACTAGTCCAATCTGATCATTCAGGATTTATCCCTCATAGGAACACTGCTTGCAATTTGCGTCGTCTATCACACATTTTGCATGTACCCAATCTGGCTTATGATAAATATGCAATGGCCTTTTTAGACACTGAAAAGGCATTTGATTATTTTTGCTGGGAATATATGTGGCTGGTGCTCGAGAAAATGGGTTTGGGTGCCAAGTATGTTGCATAGATAATGCTACTGTACACAGAGCCACTGGGTAAAGTGCGCACTGGGTGTCTTGTGTCAGAGGTCATCCATTTACAACAGGGCACCCAACAGGATGCCCACTGTCCCCCGCGAGAAGGGATTTTGAGGCGCTCTCAGGGCTATTTGTGAACCACTCAAAATCTACGTTGTTCCCTCTGGGACAACTGACAGACCTGGCTCCCGAACAGCTCCATGCAGGGGACTGCATCGACAACAGGTAATTTCTGATACCTGGGTATGTATATAGCGCATGGGCTGAAATGGTGCCATGATCTCAATATGGGCCGTGTGCTGGCAAGCCTTTGTACGTCAATACAGCTCTAGAACACCCTATAATTCTCCTTGATGGGAAAATTGCCCTAATAAAAATGGTAGTACACCCTCATTGCCTATATGTGTTGCCAGGCACCATTTACAAAATTCCCCAAAATATCTTTCGAGACATATACCGGCTTCTCATAGACCTGCTTTGGGCACCAAAGTGACATAGAGTAGGCCTAACCATGTTTACACTGGAATGGGATAGGGGAGGTATGGAGGTACCTGACCTTGAACTCCCAGCCATAATTCATAAAAGCCCATATTATTTTGCCAAACAGAGTTGTGTCGTTTTTTCATTTCCTGACTCCACAACACCCCCCAGATTTTAAATAGGCGGGTCTGCCCCCCGAGGGAGGCAGAAACCACTAGCCACCAGGAATTTTTTTTTTGGTTGCTTTTACAGATGAGGAGTGACCCCTTAGGCAAGCACAACCTTAAGCAATGAATGGCTCAACACACCCCGAGCACCACAAGTAGTTATTTACATACATGACAACATTGTAACACGCATTGCGCCAGGTACCAATCCACTCAGACCCCCCATAAATTCACCCACTTCAGATATCACCGTAGAAGAGGTGTTGCACAGATTAGCGATAAGTATTGCTGACGTTCACCATTTCAGTTGCACAATAATATATGTAAAGTCAGGTAATACTGAGTAAGTTTATCCCTGCATATCACTGCTATAGGTCAGCAACAGTGGTAAAGGCAAATACACATTAAGAAGGGAGACGGGGCCTGAAAAGGGACACACAGTGCAGTGGTCAGACTGCAAGAGGTACGCATAGGAAACACACGTCCTGTCGGGACCATGGACACCCCTCTGGACCATATGATAAAAACATTCCCTTCGGATAAAAAAAGAATACTAAAATATTGTAAGCAGTGGCATAAATGCACTGAGGATCACGCACAGCCGTGGCCAAAGGAAGGGAGATTTGATTAGGACATAGCTGAATACACATTGACTTACAGTCGCTCAACGTATAAGAAAAAGAAGAGACAGAAAAGGGAAGCTATTCTGTCACTATGGCGGGTATTCTGTCATGAGAAGACAAATGTGAAGTCGACCGCGCCCGAATAGGCAGTGGCGCAAACACAATCAGAACCCCCAGAAATGTCTCTAAGGGAACCCCCACCTTATGGTCTCTACCCTATCCTGCTAGCTGCAGGGTACCAGGATCCAGTTCGGGTTGAGCCTAAAGAGGAGAGATTAGAGGCGCAGGGAGCTGAGGCGACCCTAGCTCCCGTCCCATCAGCTCCTTGAGCAGACCCAAAATAGAGTGGGAGAGACAGGCTAATAAGTGAGTTGCAGCAAATGGTGAGGCAGGCAAAGAGGTCTAGGAGGCTTGCCCCCCTCTGGGGGCAGTGGACTACAGGGCATGTCATTCTTAGACTTGGAGACATGTCTGCAGACACTCTGAGAGAGGCAGCAGAGGAATGGATAGAAGAGGAAGAGGAATGGGAGAGAAATGTAGAGACGCCACAATATGAGGAGCCCCCGGATGACTTACAGGGTGCAACAGGGGCGAAAGATGATGGGTTTAACAGGAGTGCGCACAAACAAGGGGTTAACAGAAGGCTATATCATTTTCGCCCATGCCCTACACAAGAGTTATTGATGACAGCAAGAGGTACCACAGATACAAAAAGGAGGTCAATCCTAATAACAAGGTCCGATTTGACACCCATAGAGACAATAGAGCAAAAGGAGGATAGCTATTTTTGTCAACCCTTCTCAGATAAATTGGCATGGTGGACCAAAAAGGAAGTGGCCCCGACAAGGGTCTTTTCAACCCTTTGACTTAGCGACTGCAGAAGATTGCATACGGCAGGAACGGGGTGATCCAGATTAGAATTACCCAACGATACACAAGCAAGCTTATATGGAGTGGTAGGAATAGAGGCTAAACCATGGCCTGAAATACAGGCCCATATAGTATGTTATTTAAGCGAAAACAAGAAAAGGACAAGGAAAGAACAGAACAGGCAGAAAGGGCCACAGCTAAGTTGGTGCAACAAAAACTTAGGAAACCGAGTACAGAAGGGGCACTTGTGACTGCGCCACCAACAACTGTTGCAACGCCAGTGCAGGTACAGGTGCCAGGAGGACAACCAGTAAGTGATACGAGGAAGGGGCAGGGAAGCTTTACAGGAGAGCAAGGGTCGACACAAGGGGGAAGACAAGGAAGCTATAGGGCAGGACAACAATGTTAATCTTGCGGTAAGATGAGCCATTTTGTAATTGAATACAGGGACAGGAAAAATGATCAGAGAGCACAAGTTTGGACTACCCTGCAAGGGCAGGTGAGGCCACAATAAGTGCAATGGGCACCCCCCCAGCAAGCAATACAGGGGCCCCACAGGGCCCTCAAGCCCAGTGGGTTGCACCACAGGGGCCAATGTCGCAGGGTGGGCCCCAAGGTGTCAGCAACATCACAGGAGGACAAGTGCAGGTTCACATGGGAGGGGTAACAGTGTAAGGAGGCAACCCCTTTTATGTACCACCCCAAATATCTGGGGGAACACCAACACACAATTATACCCAATGACGGAGACCGCAGATGGCCACTATGTGTCCAATACTATTGGTAACCCACAGGTCAGATGAGGAACCAACTGTGACAGTAGCCATAGAGGGTCGCCCCTACAGGTATTTAATTAACACTGGGGCTACCACATCGTGTATAAAGGAAAAGGACACTACCACTTTCTTGTAACTCAATGGACACACAGAGGTTTTCTGGGGCTGTGAGGAGGGTTCCATTCACCAAATCAGTAAGCATGATTGTGGGAGATACACAAATTGAAGGGTCACTATTATACTCTCCAGAGTTACCAGTCAATCTTCTTGGGAGAGACCTAATGAGCAAATTGAACATGACCACCTCTTTCCTGGAGGATGGGTCAAAGGTATGTTACACACCAGGTGTCACACCGAGCAGAATACTGTCCCCCATAGCTCATTAGTAGCTAGAACAGCAGGTCAGAGCAGTTCCTGTCGACACAGAGGCTTTTGTGCGTGGCATATATACCTTGATAGCGCACACACCAGTGCTTCGAGGGAAAACAGTGCAATTACCAAAGGAACTGCTGTTCAGACCTTACGAGTCTGTGGATCCCATAGTAGAACCTGAAATTATATTGGAAATATCCAGCCCTGAAATAAGATCAACAGATGGCGTGCTAATGGCAGTTGACAGGAGAGAGGAAATGTAGGCATCAATAGTGTTTACAGATCCCGGGGTTAAATTAAGAGATATATCAGACGAAGAAGTATTTGATGATTGCCCACAAATTGAGACAGTTGTATTTGAGATGGACACTGCCATTAGAGTGCAGTTGCAATACAGGACAGTGTCCAGACACACACAAGACAGAACAATAATAGAATAAGATTTGGCAAAGGTACAAGAGGTGTTGTGGACAAAGGGGCCACATGATGTGGGACTGATCAAAGCGGCTGAGCCTGTGAAAATTACATTGAAACCTGGAGCAATACTGCCCAGGATACGTCAGTACCCCTTGTCCAAAGAGGCAGAAGAAGGCATCCTACCACAATCCAAGCGTTACATGAGCAGGGAGTAATATATAGGATAGGTCGACACCGTGCAATACGCAGATTTTTCCGATACACAAGGCCAAGCGGGGAACTTAGAGGATGATTCAGGATTTGCGCTCCCTAAACGATTTAGTAATACCAGAATTTCCAGTGGTATCTGACCCATCAGTCATACTAACAAACATTCCCAAAGATGGCACTTATTTTTCCGTGGTTGATTCGAAAAATGAGCTTTTCAGCATTCCATTGCTTTCCGACAGTCAATATTTGGTCTCCTCTGCATGCTTGCAGAAAAAGGTTACAAAGTTGGCAAAAATAAATTGCAATACGTGCAGACAGAGGTCCACTATTTGGGACAGATAATATCCAAAGATGGGAGGAGGGTGACACAGAACAGAGTAGAGAACATCAGTAACATGCCTAAGCCCACAAACACAAATCAAATGCAGCAGTTTTTAGGACTCTGCAATTATGTGAGGCAGTGGGTATTCGATTATGCCACTCTGACCGCACCACTTATAACTGCCTTAAAGGAGTCCCACACAAATGCAAACAAAATCGACTGGACTGATGAAAGGGAGACAGCCTTCCTGGAGCTAAAGAGAGCAATCACAAATGCTCCAGTGTTAGGTACACCTGATTATAATAAAACATTCAACCTCTTCTGTCACTGTAATGGAATGACAATGACAGTGGTACTAACTCAAAAGACATCCATGGGAAACAAACCAATTGCCTACTACAGTGGGCTGCTAGATCCCGTCATGAAAGGGCATTATCCATGTGAGCAAGCACTGGCTACAGCAGCTTTTGCAGTCCGGAAAAGCACTACCATAGTGATGGGATCACCTTTAACACTGTATGGAGAGCATGCGGTATTCGCCATCTTACAAAAAAGCAAGAGCACCCTTACAACCCAAAGGGCCATACCCCCACCCCAAATAAATGGGGACAAAGTTGTTCTGCCCACTTGTGAGCAGATGGGGCAATTACCCTTGATCCACTCCCCAGGGGGACAGAATGCCTACTAGATGCCAGGGAATAAAAAAAATAAAAAAAATAGTGGGGTGGTGGCTACCAACCGGTGTGGGCATGGTTATGCCCACACCCCATTTGAAGGGGGTAACAGTCTTTCATCTCTCCCCCGCACACTAAAAGATCTTAACCCAACAGCAAGCAAGAGGACATTTGATTATTTTGGGTTTTGGTTTTATATTTGGGCCATGAGAGCTTGTCTAACTCTCAGAATCGTCCCATTTGGAATGGTGAGGGCTGCACTTTTTAGACTCTGGACTCTGGGACATTGCAATGTAAAAAAATCTACGAGACCTAGACACATCTGAAAACTAAACATCTGGGTGAGTCCAGGGTGGTGTGCTTCACATGCACCCCGCACCATTTTCCTACCCCCAATGCCCTGCAAACCTCCAACTTTGCTTGAAATCCCACATTTTCCCCACATTTTGTTGCATCTATACTGATAAAAATTCTGTCCCACTTGTCAGCCAAAAAAACATTTTTTTTCAAACTGCCCTTTTGGACCTGCTTTGGTTCCCCCTCAATTTTGACATGTTTTTGTCTCTTCCCTGTCACAGGCACTTGGCCCACCTACACAAGTGAGGTATCATTTTTATTGGGAGGCTGAGGGGAACGTTGGGTGGTAAGAAATTTGTGACATTGCGGTGATCCCACACAGAAATGTGGGCAAAAATTTGATTTTTAGCTAAATTTGAGGTTTGCTGCGTATTCTGGGTAAAAAATCACTGGGGGATCAAGCAAGTCACACCTCCCAGGACTTCCTCGGGTGTCTAGTTTTCAGAAATGTCTGGGATTGGTAGGTTTCCCTAGATGGCTGCTGAGCCCAGGACCAGAAACGCAGGTGCTCCCTACGCAAAAAAAGGTAGTTTTGTATTTGATCATTTTTATGTTTTCACGTAGTGTTTTGGGGCATTTCCTGTTGCGGTCACTAGGCCTACCCACACAAGTGAGGTACCACTTTTATCAGGAGACCTGGGGGAATGCTGGGTGGAAGGAAGTTTGTGCCTCCCTTCAGGTTCCAGAACTTTGCAGCACCGAAATGTGAGGAGAAAGTGTTTTTTTGCCAAATTTTGAGGTTTGCTAAGGATTCTGGGTAACAGAACCTGGTGAGAGCACCACAAGTTACCACATCCTGGGTTCCTCCCGGTGTCTAGTTTTCAGAAATGTACAGGTTTGCTAGGTTTTTCTAGGTGCCGAATGAGCTATAGGCCAAAATCTACAGCTAGGCACTTTGCAAAAAAAGGGTAATTTTTCTTTGGGAAAATGTGATGTGCCCATGTTGTGTTTTGGTGCATTTCTTGTTGCGGACACTAGGGCTACCCACACAAGTGAGGTACCATTTGTATCAGGAGACTTGGGGGAATGCTGGATAGAAAGAAATTTGTGGCTCCTCTCAGATTCCAGAACTTTCTGTCACCGAAATGTGAGGAAAAAGTGTTTTTTGCCAAATTCTGAGGTTTGCAAAGGATTCTGGGTAACAGAACCTGGTAGGAGGCCCACAAGTCACTCCTTCCTGGAATCCCCCACGTGTCTAGTTTTGAAAAATGCATAGGTTTGGTGGGTTTCCCTAGGTGCCGGCTGAGCTAGAGGCCAAAATCCACAGCAAAGCACTTTTAAAAAAACAAGTCAGATGCCCTGTAATTCAAATGCTAGTATGGGGACTTCGGAATTCAGAGATGTACAAATAACCACTCCTTCTCAACACCTTATCTTGTGCCCATTGTGGAAATACAAAGGTTTCCTTTGTACCTATTTTTCACTCTTTATACTTCACCAAATGAATTTCTGTATATCAAGTATACAATAAAAACCCATTGCAAGGTGCAGCTCATTTATTGGCTCTGGGAACCCAGGTTCTTGATGAACCTACAAGCCCTATATATCTTTGCAACCAGAAGAGTCTAGCATTCTTTCTTTCTTGGTCTCCTCCAGGAGAACCCACTGGGTACCTTTAGAAACCCTAGTATATTGGAAAAAAAGGCCGCAAATTTGCCATGGGTAGCTGATGTAGACAAAAAGTTATGAGGGCCTAAATGCGACCTGCCCCAAATAGCCAAAAAAAACTGACATCTGAGGGGGAAAAAGACTGGCAGCGAAGGGGTTAAGTAATGAGTTTACTTTGTTTTGATACTTTATTATTCCTGCCCGACCGGTTAACAATGCTGGCAGATTAAAACCAGGCACCTATATTGGACTGGAAACTCTTTCATTCTTTGTGTTGGAGATGTTGGTTATGAAAGCAAAGAAACAAAATGTATTTGGTTTTCCTTTTTTTGAGTACTGGGAGAGCAATTAACAGAAACAGCTCTGAATGCTCTTGTTTATCAACTTTTGGTTGTATATGGTTCTAATTCTGTTTAGCAGCAGAAGCAACAGATTTTGAAAGAGTGACTGTTAATCTTCTTCTCTTAAGCTGAGTCAGTGCTACACCCATAGATGGATAAAAACTTTACCATCAAAACAAAGGTCTAGCAGCCTCTTGTTTTAAGTAAGAGAATTTTAACTTAGCTTGTCATTTAGTAGAAAACTCCATGACCACCAAGCTTACTGGGATTGTTTACTGGAAATATTGGGGTTCGAATAAGCCTCCGGGACCTGCAAGCGCCTGGATACCCTATTGGGTGATTAGCCGCGCTTTATAAATCCTGATTGAATCATTGAAGAATATCCCCTCAGGTTTATGAGTGATATCATAGACAACTTGAGCTTTGCTCTCGTTGTCTATTTGATGTCACTCAGAACCCCTCTGTGAAAAATATCCCCGTAATTCACTGTTACCCATCTATAATTATGTATGTCATAACTCTGTCATTCTCAAACCTGTGTGCAATCTCATCCGTTCGTCAGGGATGAGGCCAGGTTTATCGATTTCTCTCTTCCTCTGTCTTTCTCTTTTGTGTATGTTTCCCTCTCGCCAACAGGAAATGTCTGATGTGGAAATATATGTGCTGGTACCCAAAAATGAATGACAGTGGCCACCACCGGCATGAACCAGCTCAAATTAACCTCTGAGTGGAGCATCATTTCAAAGGATTCGAACTTCCCCCAATTTAAAACATATTTGGTCTAACAAAAAAGCCATAAAGCTTTAATAATGGCATCGTGGCCTTTGCAAAAAGGCTGCTTCAAGTTAGCCAATAGGGTAGAAACATTTGGCACACTCACCCATGCCTCCTGAAGACGTAAGAGAAAAATACCAATAATGCATGGCTCAGAAGTCTGATCCCTACTCAAACTGGAATGCTGTGACAGAGGAATCCATCCTGACATTTACCGCTGTATATAATGAAGTAGAAAGCAGTTCTTTCCTCAGAAATATGGTTCATAACGACACTGTGCATGCACTCCCATTGACATTCGTTAGATTAGTACATTAGATATATGTCAAAGGACTGGTGTTCTTGTGGCGCAGTGCTATACTAAGTTAGAACAGCGCAGCTGTGACATCAGTTCACTACACTGACATAGCCCAAGGTAATATATGGCTCTATTTAATCACACTCACTTATTCTATATGACTGATGAAGTCAGGTATAAAAAGTGCACAGTGGTGGTCCTTTAGCATGCTATTTTGTATCTTTTAGTATGCTTCCTCATAATTTGCAACAACTTTTCTAAATAGTTCATTTATTCCCAAACAGGTACACTTAAATATTACGAGATATACAAATACTAAATAAAGTACGCTACATAGCCAATTTAAAGCCTATACAATGAAATAGATAACATAGGATCAATTAGTCTCATCTCCCCTCACAACCCAGCTTTAATGTTTTTATTGTTTGTTATGTTATGTTGATTTGTATAGCGCAAACCTGTATTACCTGAGAGGGTATCAGCCGCTTAAGTAAGATGTTTCGGTCCTAAGTTACATATATGAAAAGCCAGGTCATCAGCTTCTTGCAGAACCAAATAAGTGAGGTGGAGGCTCTGATGTGTTGAGGGAGGACGTTCCATGTCTTGGGTAAAATGTAGGAGAATGAGCAGCCTGCTGTTTTGCTTTTGCGGATGCAGGGTAAATGTGCGAGTGAGAGTGAGGCAGAGCGTAGGTGTCTGCTTGGGTTGGTGAAGGCTGTTCAGGTATTCTGGTCCTGTGTTGTGTAGGGCTTTGTATGTGTGCATAAATGGTTTAAAAATACTATGCTTGTGAATGGGGAGCCACTAAAGCTTCCTGAGGTGCGGAGTGATGTGGGTGTGGCAAGGGAGGTTGAAATTGAGTCTTGCTTCTGCTTACTGGGTGGTCTGGAGCCTGTGTAGGAGTTGTTTGGAGATTTCAGCCTAGAGAGTGTCGCCGTAGTCCAAACTGCTGGTGATGAAGGCTTTTGTGACTGTCTGTCTGTTGTTCTGAGGCAACCATTTGAAGATCTTTCACAGCATGCATAGGCTGTTGAAGCAGGAGGTGCTCACTGAGTTGACTTGAGCTGCCATGTTGAGCTCGTCATCTAGGATGATCCCTAGATTTCTTATGTGGTATGTGGTTATGGGTGTTGGTCCTAGCTCCGATGGCCACCAGGTGAAATCACACAGGGAGATCTTGTTGCCAAAGACCATTACTTCCATCTTTTGAGAGTTGAGCTTCAGGCAGTTGGTTTGCGTCCAGTCTGCTACATGGTCATGCAATTTATGAAATTGGTTCTGATGGTTTTTGTCTTGTCCATCAGGGAGAGGATGAATTGGTTGCCATCAGTGTAGGAGATTACAATAATGCCTTGTGACCGGATGATGTTGGCAAGTGGTGTCACATATGTGTTGAAAAGAGTGGGACTGAGGAATGATCCCTGTGGGACACCACATTTCAGTGACATGGTCTCTATATGAAGGGTGGCAGCCTGACCCTTGGGGTTCTTACCATGAGGAAGGAATAGGTTCATTTGAGAGTGAATTCTTGTTAGCCAATCTTGTGGAGTCTTCTGATGAGGGTGTTGTGGAATACAGGGTCAAAGGGCGTGGAGAGGTCGAGCAGGATGAGGATTGCTGTTCTTCTCCATCCAGGATGTTTTGAATGTAGTTAGTGGCCACTATGAGTGCTGTTTCAGTATTGTGATTCTTTCTGAATCCTGACTATGTGTTGTCTAGAAGATGGTGAAGTTTGAAGTGTGTTGTGAGTTGCTTATTAATGTCCTTCTCAATCACTTTGTCTGGATAGAAAATCAGAGGGATGGGTCCAAATTTGCTCAGTTGATTCGGATCAGCTGTGGGCTTCTTGAGGAGTACACTGATTTCTGAAAATTTCCATTTGCCCAGGAAAGTGGCTGGTGTGATGGAGGTATTGATTATGTAGGTCATATTGGTGCTGATTGGTTATCTCCCCAGGTTGTAGATGTGGGGGGGTGAGGGGGGTGCAGGTCCTTTGGGGCCCCTAACTGGATAGTCCGCATGATTGCTGTGGTGTCGTTTCTGGTGAGGATTGCCCATGCAGTCAGATGGCTGTGTTGGTTGGTGGTGGATAGGTTAGTGATGAGTTCTCTGGTGTTGGGTTGGTGTGAAAAGTTGCTCTAGATGTTTGTAATTCTGATGTGGAAGAAAGCGGATAGGTTGTTGCAGAGTTGTTGGGAGGCAGCAATGTAGTTAACCAGCAGGCCTGCTTGTTTGATCTACTATGCTTGTTGGGTTTGATGGGTCCGGAGGAGTCCACGCAGTTCTTGTTCCAGTTGTTAAAGTTGTTGAAGTCGTTATTGAGATTGTCTGAGGGCCTAGGCTGATCCGTGTTAAGGGCGTTGAGTCAGTCTGCTTCTGTGATTTTGCTCCAGCTGCAGCTTTAAGTACTGAGGCTGGGGTGTTAGCTTGAGGTTCATTGACTTAGAAGAGGATGATGTAGTGGTTGGTCCATGTGAACTGTCTGGCGGGCCTGTATTTGATGCTGTCACTTGTGGTGAAGATGGGGTTCAGTGTATGGCCTGTGGTGTGTGTTGATTCTGTGATGAGCTGGGCGAGTCCAATGTTGCTCAAGCTTTCAAGGAGTGCTGTGGAGCAGGGGTTGTTTCGGTCTTCCAGGTGAAAGTTGAGGTCACAGAGGAGAAGGTAGGCTCCGGAGTCAATGGTGAGTGGCACAACAAAGTTGGTAATAAGGTTGGTAAAGGTGGCTAGTGGTCCAGGCAGCCGGTAGGCGAAGATTCTGTTTGGGGTGAATATTTCAGAGATTTGCAGCTAGATGTGCAGGTGTTCCATGAATGGGGTGGTGTTCTCTGTGGATGTTATGCTTTTGATGGATTCCTTGTAGATGATAGTGAGTCCTCCTCCTAGCTTGTGAAGGCAGTCTTGTTGAGCGATCTTGCTGCCCCCTGAGATTGCTGTAGCGATGTCGGTATCCAATGAGGGACTGAGTCAGGTCTTTATGATAAAGAAGATGTCTCTCCCCATCCTTTATATTGGGATTCCCATAGGTATCCAACACAAGGAGATTATAAAGACAAGCTGCTCACACAATCACACAAACGTGCTTGCTTACACAAGTGTACTCAGAGACACAAGGACACAAACCCATACACATGTACGCACAGATATGCACTAGTGCATACAGACACACCAACGTATATACAAACACATATATTGTATATAGTGTATATTTCTATTTATTTATAGTTTGTTTAGAAAATATGTATTGCTACTATGTCATAAAAATAAAATACACACACACTCTTTAAACCTGTTTGACTAAGTATTTTTTACCCATGGTTCTAATGATGTATTGTATGTGCATATGTGTGTGTATTCATGTGTGTGTGTGTGTGTATATATATATATATGTATGTGTATATGTTGTTTCTGTGCTTGGCATGTTCGTGGATCATTGCATGGCTCCTGGGTGGGTTGTTATACTAGATATCTGTGAATTCCTGCTCTCATCTTATCACACTTACCTACTCATCATCATATGTCATGTCCCTATCAAACTCTCCTCCATTCTCACTCTGACTCATCCCAAATCCCTTCTACTACTTTCATCTCCTAAATAACTCTGCCTAAGCTCTTCCCTCCGCTTCCACATCTAACTCACCAAACCTCACTCTACTACTGTGACCTCCCACACAACCCTACTAAATTCTTCCGCATTTATCTCACCCTGCTACTATGCTCTCCCTAACCCTTCCACATACTCTTCCTTCCTCCACCCCCCTTTACTCATCCCAAGCCTTTGGGTTGAGTAAATGAAGGATATACTCCCAATTAACACTTCTGGATTTCTTTCCTCCTCCACCCCTCCATTACTCCAGTCAATCTAACTAACAAACTCTCATATCCGCGGCTCAAATTAACTCATAATAATACTAAAACTGTACTCATTATTTCCCGATACTAATCCATCGCTAATTCTTGTTGGGTTCTAGAGTAGCGTGCTACTCATCGAAAAGCGCTTCGACGCCTCATCAGGGGTAGTAAGCGCTATATAATGAAAATGTCACTTACCCAGTGTACATCTGTTCGTGGCATCAGTCGCTGAGATTCACATGGTATGCATGAGCTCGCCATCTGGTGTTGGGTCGGAGTGTTACAAGTTGGTTTTCTTCGAAGAAGTGTTTTCGAGTCACGGGACCGAGTGACTCCTCCTTCTGTGCTCATTGCGCATGGGCGTCGACTCCATCTTCGATTGTTTTCCCCGCAGAGGGTGAGGTAGGAGTTGTACTATAGTAATAGTGCCCGCGCAATGAAAAATGTAAGTATGTACCCATTAAAGGATTAAATAATATATATACAAATGTACCAAATTGAAGGTAACTTCTGAACTGCTACAGGCTTCCGGGGAGGTGGGTGGGTCCATGTGAATCTCAGCGACTGATGCCACGAACAGATGTACACTGGGTAAGTGACATTTTCAGTTCGATGGCATCTGTCGCTGTAGATACACATGGTATGCATAGACTAGTAAGCAGTTAGTTCCCCATAAGCGGTGGTTTAGCCTGTAGGAGTAGAAGTTGTCTGAAATAGAGTTCTTAATACAGCTTGACCTACTGTAGCTTGTTGTGCGGATAGCACATCTATACAGTAGTGTTTGGTGAATGTGTGAGGCGTAGACCAAGTGGCTGCCTTACATATTTCCTGCATTGGGATGTTTCCTAAAAAGGCCATTGAAGCACCTTTTTTCCTTGTTGAATGTGCCCTGGGAGTAATGGGCAGTTGTCTTTTTGCTTTAAGGTAGCAGATTTGGATGCATTTAACTATCCATCTGGCTATACCTTGTTTTGATATTGGGTTACCTGCATGAGGTTTTTGGAATGCAATAAATAGCTGTTTAGTTTTTCTGATGTTTTTTGTTCTGTCAATGTAGTACATTAATGCTCTTTTGACATCTAATGTATGTAGTGCTCTTTCAGCCACAGAATCTGGCTGTGGGAAAAAGACTGGTAGTTCTACCGTTTGATTTAGATGGAATGGTGAAATAACTTTGGGTAAAAATTTTGGATTAGGTCGTAGGACGACCTTATTTTTATGTATTTGTATAAAAGGCTCTTGTGTTGTGAACGCTTGAATTTCACTTACTCTTCTTAGAGATGTAATGGCGATGAGAAAGGCAACTTTCCAGGTTAGGAATTGTATTCCGCAAGAGTGCATGGGTTCGAAAGGTGGGCCCATGAGTCTTGTTAGAACCACGTTTAGGTTCCATGAAGGAACAGGTGGTGTTCTTGGTGGTATAATTCTTTTAAGCCCTTCTATGAATGCTTTGATAACTGGTATTCTATACAAGGAAGTTGAATATGTAGTTTGCAGGTATGCAGATATTGCTGCAAGGTGTATTTTAATAGAAGAGAAGGCTAGCTTTGCTTTTTGTAAATGGAGCAAGTAATTTACTATATGTTTTGGAGTTGCGTCTAGTGGTTGTATCTGATTATGATGGCAGTACCAAACAAATCTTTTCCACTTACTTGCGTAGCAGTGTCTAGTGGATGGCCTTCTGGCCTGCTTTATGACTTCCATACACTCTTGGCTAAGTTGTAAGTGTCCGAATTCTAGGATTTCAGGAGCCAGATTGCTAGATTCAGCGATGCTGGGTCCGGGTGTCTGATCTGTTGGTTGTGTTGCGTTAACAGATCTGGTTTGTTGGGCAGTTTGATGTGTGGTACTACAGACAGATCTAGCAGTGTTGTGTACCAGGGTTGTCTTGCCCACGTTGGTGCTATTAAAATGAGTTTGAGTTTGTTTGGACTCAATTTGTTTACTAGGTAAGGAAGGAGAGGGAGAGGAGGAAAAGCGTAAGCAAATATTCCTGACCAGTTCATCCATAGGGCATTGCCTTGGGATTGCTTGTGTGGGTATCTGGACGCGAAGTTTTGGCATTTTGCGTTCTCTTTTGTTGCAAATAAGTCTATTTGTGGTGTTCCCCAGAGTGTGAAGTAGGTGTTCAGAATCTGTGGGTGGATTTCCCATTCGTGGACTTGCTGGTGATCTCGAGAGAGATTGTCTGCCAGCTGATTCTGGATCCCCGGAATAAACTGTGCTATTAGACCAATTTGATGATGGAATGCCCACTTCCATATTTTTTGAGCTAACAAGCTTAACTGCGTTGAATGTGTTCCTCCTTGTTTGTTTAGATAATACATCGTTGTCATGTTGTCTGTTTTGACAAGGATGTATTTGTGGGTTATGATTGGTTGGAAAGCTTTTAGTGCTTGAAAAACTGCTAATAATTCTAGATGATTTATATGCAGTTTTGTTTGATGTATGTTCCATTGTCCTCTTATGTTGTGTTGATTGAGATGTGCTCCCCACCCTGTCATGGAAGCATCTGTTGTTATTACGTACTGTGGCACTGGGTCTTGGAAAGGCCGCCCTATGTTTAAATTTATACTGTTCCACCATAGAAGCGAGAGGTAAGTTTGGCGGTCTAGCAACACCAGATCTAGAAGGTGACCCTGTGCTTGAGACCACTGTGAGGCTAGGCACTGTTGTAAGGGCCTCATGTGCAGTTTTGCGTTTGGGACAATGGCTATGCATGAGGACATCATGCCTAGGAGCTGTAGTATTGTTCTTGCTTGTATTGTTTGGTTTGGAGACATGTGTTGAATGACCCTGTTGAAATTGTGGATCCTTTGTGGAGTTGGCGTTGCTACTCCTTTTGTCGTGTCTATTATGGCTCCTAGATATTGCTGTACTTTGCTTGGCAGAATGTTTGATTTTGCAAAGTTGACGGTGAACCCTAGTTTGTAGAGGGTTTGTATGACTTGATTTGTGTGGTTTGAGCATTGTGTGAGCGAACTGGTTTTGATTAGCCAGTCGTCTAGATACGGGAACACATGTATTTGCTGCCTTCTGATGTGTGCAGCGACTACTGCTAGGCATTTTGTGAATACTCTTGGAGCGGTTGTTAAACCAAAAGGCAATACTTTGAATTGGTAATGTATTCCTTTGAATACAAACCTTAGATATTTCCTGTGTGATTGATGTATTGGTATATGGAAATATGCGTCCTTGAGGTCTAGGGTTGTCATGTAGTTGTGTTTTTTGAGCAATGGTAACACTTCTTGTAGTGTGACCATGTGAAAGTGGTCTGATTTGATGAATGTGTTTACTACCCTGAGGTCTAGAATTGGTCTCAGTGTTTCGTCCTTTTTTGGTATCAAGAAGTACAGTGAATAAACTCCTGTGTTTATTTGTGTGCTTGGTACTAATTCTATTGCATTTTTTTGCAGTAGTGCTTGAACTTCTATCTCTAGAAGCTGTGAATGGTATTTTGATAAATTTTGTGATTTTGGTGGTATGTCTGGAGGGAATTGCATGAATTCTATGCAATAACCATGTTGGATAATTGCTAGGACCCATGTGTCTGTAGTTATTTTGTCCCATGCTTCGTAATATTGACGTATCCTCCCCCCCACTGGTGTTGTGTGGGAGGGGTGAGTGACGTGTGAGTCACTGCTTGTTGGTAGTGGTTTTGGGGCTTTGAAATCTTCCTCTATTCCTAGGGAATTGCCCCCCTCTATACTGGCCCCGAAAACCTCCCCTGTACTGTCCCTGGTAGGTGGGCGGTGCGGACTGTGAGGTGCTAGCTTGTGTGGCCTGACCCCGAAACCCTCCTCTAAAAGGTGTTTTGCGGAAGGTGTTATAAGATCCTCTGCTCTGCGGGGAGTAGAGTGCGCCCATGGCCTTGGCAGTGTCAGTGTCCTTCTTGAGCTTTTCTATGGCTGTGTCGACCTCCGGACCGAACAGAAGTTTTTCGTTTACTGGCATGTTAAGCACTGCCTGCTGAATTTCTGGCTTGAATCCAGACGTTCTGAGCCATGCGTGCCTACGGATGGTAACCGACGTATTAATGGTCCTTGCGGCCGTGTCTGCTGCATCCATGGAGGAGCGTATTTGATTGTTGGAAATGTTTTGACCCTCCTCAACAACCTGTTTTGCTCTTTTTTGCAGATCTTTTGGGAGATGTTCAATGAGATGCTGCATCTCATCCCAGTGGGCTCTGTCGTATCGCGCTAGCAGCGCTTGTGAATTTGCGATGCGCCACTGGTTTGCTGCTTGGACAGCCACCCTCTTCCCAGCTGCATCGAACTTCCTGCTTTCTTTATCTGGGGGAGGTGCATCCCCAGAAGTGTGTGAATTTGCCCGTTTTCTGGCAGCCCCTACCACCACAGAATCTGGTGGCAGCTGAGAGGTGATGAATACAGGGTCCGTAGGAGGCGCCTTATACTTTTTGTCCACCCTAGGCGTCACTGCCCTACTTTTAACTGGCTCCTTGAAAATGTCCTTTGCATGGCGTAGCATGCCTGGGAGCATCGGCAGGCTTTGGTAGGAGCTGTGGGTTGAAGAGAGGGTGTTAAATAAAAAATCATCCTCTACTTGTTCCGAGTGTAGTTCCACATTATGGAATAGTGCTGCTCTAGCCACCACTTGTGAGTAGGCTGTGCTGTCTTCCGGTGGTGATGGCCTAGTTGGGTATGTGTCTGGGCTGTTATCAGACACTGGTGCGTCGTACAAGTCCCACGCATCCTGATCTTGGTCATCGTGGCTCATGGCGGTGTGAGCTGGCGAATGTGACGGGGTGTAAGTTGGCGAAGCCGGAGTTACAGGTGGAGGCGAGGGAGGAGGTGTTACCTTTTGTGCTGTTTGTTGCTGAGGAGTAAACTGAAGCGTTCTCTTTCGTTTGACAGGTGGAAGGGTACTGATCTTCCCAGTCCCCTGCTGAATAAAGATACGCTTTTGCGTGTGATCCACGTCAGTGGATTGCAGTTCTTGTTCAAATCTATGTTTCTTCATTTGTGAAGACATAGAATGCTCTTCAGTATAGGAGCCTGAAACAGGGTCTGATGTCGCTTTTTTCGGCTCCGAAAACCCTGTTGATTGTTTTTTCGGCTCCGAGGTAACCTTCCTCTTTTTCTGTGCCGAAAATTCTTGGCCTCTATGGTCTTCGGCGCCACTGTCTCGGCGACGATCCGTGTCGACACCGAACTCTCGGTGTCGATGCTTCTGTTTAGTACTCTCTCGGTCCCGAGGAGGCTGCGTGCCGGTGTCTCGACCGAAGTCGGACGATCTCGACACTGAATGGGCCTTTTTCGGTGCCGATTGTTGGTCACCGAGAATTTGGGTGGAGCCATGGCCGGTTGGCGGTGGCGTCCCCTGGGCCTTCTTTCCTTTTTTAAGTTCTGATCTCGACGTCTTACTCACAGTTTTTGTAGAGTCTAGCTCGTCGGAGTCTGAATCCTGGATGGAAAAGGATTCCTCCTGTTCCTCTTCTGTCTCGAACTGTCGACGCTCCTTTGGCGTGGATGCCATCTGCAGTCTTCTCGCTCGACGGTCGCGCAGAGTTTTTCGGGACCGGAACGCCCGACAGGCCTCACAGGATTCTTCGCTGTGCTCGGGTGACAGGCACAGGTTACAGACCGAGTGTAGGTCCGTATAAGGATATTTGTTGTGGCATTCGGGGCAGAATCGAAACGGGGTCCGTTCCATCGGCGTTGTTCTCCACGCGGTCGGGCCGACTAGGCCCCGACGGGGTGCCGAAATCTACCCCGAAGGGCACCGAAGCGCTTCGATGTTCAACGCGTCGTCGTATGTGTCTATCTCGAACCGGATCGCAACGATACCGTCGAAAATCTTCCGTTTTCAGCTATCTTTCCGTTCCGAAACCCGGAGCGACAGGAACACGTCCGAACCCGATGGCGGAAAGAAAACAATCGAAGATGGAGTCGACGCCCATGCGCAATGAGCACAGAAGGAGGAGTCACTCGGTCCCGTGACTCGAAAACACTTCTTCGAAGAAAAACAACTTGTAACACTCCGACCCAACACCAGATGGCGAGCTCATGCATACCATGTGTATCTACAGCGACAGATGCCATCGAACATACGATTACAATACAATACAATACATACACAAACACAAAACACACATGTGCGCACATTTCCACTCCACCCAGATAATGCAGTAAGGTCAGTCAGCCATACTTCAACCTTCAACTAGTGTCACCTTTTTTTAGAGAACATGAAAAATTTCACATATAGCGGTTCTACAGAATGGCAAGCTGGTGTGCCTGCAAATAGGCAAGGACCTTAAAGTGTAGCTTTCAGAAGTGCCAGCAAATTTAGTTGTGGTCGTAGAAGCATGGGATTCAGCTATTCAGAGAGTCAGACCTGCCTCACCCCTCTAGAAATATCAAGGACATAAAGCGGGTCAGGTAAAAGGAAGATGGTGTGTCAAAACAGGAGATGGGTGTGCGGAACTGGAGTGGGGAGACATTCCACGCCACAGGCTAGGGCATAGGGACATGTGGTAGAAGGTGGGGTATAAGGTCATCATGTCTGCACCTCAATTCTGCAAATTATTGTGTTGGCAGCTTTGGTGAGTCAAATTCGACTCTATGGCAGGGTCAAAAGGATGGTGCACCACTTCAGCAAAATCTGAACTGTAATCCAGGTTCTCCAAATTTGGCACACTTATATTAGTAGGAAGATCAAGGGTAGACAGTGGACTGAGGGCCTATGAATGTTCTCTGTCTAGAACTAGAGCTTTCTTAGAGCGATGAGTTCTCTTTTGTGTTATTCCCCTAGCTTGATAAAGCTGTATCAAAATATATACTTTAAAAGAAGCATGCTTTACAGTCCATGAGCAATAACCAGTAAAACCTACTTGTTTATTTTTCGCCAGTGACCAGAGTTTCCATCTGAAATCCATCGCTCTGCTGTGCCAGGTTCAATGGTGGCTATTCGTCTTTTCATACCCCAGTCACCAAACTGTCCAAGAAAAGGAACACTTAATTTGCAAACGTGTTAAATATTTCAACATGCAATCAGTAGGCTGAGCATAGAGAACCCTGCTGATATTTTTGGTTCCAAATCATTGACTTCCCCAGGATAAGAGAGGGCCCACACCCATAGGTCAAACCTATCATGCTGAAGAGGTGCATTGCCATTCAATTTATCCATCAATGTAATACATTTTCACACTCAAAGACATATCACCATATCATCCACAGTCTTAAGAACCATTCAGCATACTAAAGTTAGGTTCAGCTGGAGGGGGCATTTTTGCTTGGACACCTTCTTTCATGGAATGCTACAGTTCTTCAGGCTGCTTACAAATGACTCAAAGCATAGCTGCCTTGATGGACAAGATGTGCAGAAAAGATAGTAACACAAGTGTGATGCAATGAATGAGACATTATTTCCTGTGACTGCACCACCAGGCCCTGTCTCCCAGTAATCTGGAAGTCTACCTAAAGGAACGCTAACTTTGGGTATGCAAAGCCAAGACAGGAGAACTCTTGCAAGGGAGACCACGAAGAAGCGCACTCTCAGCTTGTGGTCTGCACTGTCCCAGCCACAGGAGCCTTTTACAGTAAGCTGTGGCATGATCACCAAAGAACCTATCATCTAGACTAAGAACTGCAGTCTTTTCCAATCTTCCATTCGTGCCTGAACTATATGACTGCCACGGCCAGGTGAGCGTGGTGCGCTGGCACCAACTGCCAGCAATAGTCCACCATGGGACTCCTGCAGAATTCTCTCCACATCCTGATTTCAAGAGTTGACGATTAGGCAGGTCTATTCGGTCCTGTTTTAGGTGGTGGGATTTTGAGTGACTGCTTCAAAAGCTGTGAACAGACAACCTCATCTTTCTTCAACCCAAAGATCAGGAGAGGAACGGCTGGGATTCCTCCAGGATTGCTGAAGAAGTTCTCATCTTCTGCTCTTGGTGTGGGCTGTGATGTACTAACCTGAGTTGCCTTCCAGACGGAGCAGTTGAGCAGCAGAGAACACATAGGCATAGCAAGGAATGTGGGGTCCTTATCAATGAAGGGTGAGATTTCACCCCTCTCAATCACCCTCTACTGAAAGAATAGGCTTGGTTTTATAGGATATTCTTAGCTAGATAAGTGTTTGACTTCCTGGTGTGATTGTGGCTTCACAAACTGAAGCTGGACTCCTCTGCATAATATCATGATATAGCTATATTCAAAGTGTAGCAATTCAAACTCATTGCAACTTGCCTTGCAAGTAGCAATGACATCCATGGCGTTCTCCAGCATCAGGAGCTACAGATAAGGAATGTGTTATCCAAACTTTGAGCAACAGCACAAATAACCCTGCAAAATACTAGCCTAGTTCTGAACACTTCACTTCTGTCTATTCTCCATTTATTTAACTTAAAATATGACATAACACGCATCACAAAGAACTGGCTTTCATGTGCCTTTGGAAACAGAATGAGGCTACATTAATTTGCAGATCTCACTAAAAATGTTTACAAATTTAAGAGCTAAGTGGTATCTAAAAAATGCTTTCTGTAGCATGTTTAAACAGATTACAGTTATTTTTTGTGAATTGTATACAGCAAATCTTCCTCTCTCCGTTGAATCTGGTGGAGCAGGAATCGAATAGAATGACCACAGAAGATACAGAGGACCGGATTTAGAGTGTGGCAGATATGTTACTCCTCACAAACATCACAGATATCCTGTCCGCCTTATTTCAAGTGCAATATATCCAAGAGGAGTTGTAATAAGTTTACAGGATATCCAACACTTTTGTGATGGAGTAACCGTCCACCAAACTCTAATTCGGGTCCTGAGTCAGGTCCTGAGTTTGGCGGCAGAAACAACCCTAGCATGTATATATTCAAATATGTCATCATAATATCCAGATAGCTTCATTGGGTCCTGGTTTTAAAAAGTTCAGAACATACGCCTTAAATCTGTACACTCATTTGTAAACACATTTAAGCTTCAGCAGAATAATAAAAGCTCTTTAAACACACTATGGGGCTGATTTAGAGTTTGTTAGAGAAAGTACTTCTCCACAAAAGTGATGCCTATCTGCCACAACAGTGACAGAGTACCCTCCCTGGTAAACTCACTATCTACCGGTTGTATGACACAACCACGCATGCCGGAACCACGCAGGCCTTAACAACGTGGTAGGAACCACGACTGCGTCTTTACCACCCATGCCTTTACCACGCATGCCTTTACAACTAATTTCATGGTAAAAGCATGTTTGTAAAGGAATTTGTGGCGTTAAACGGCATGTGTGGTTTTGTTATACAACACCCCCTCTTAACCTAATAAAATACCCCAACACCCCACATGCCCTGAGCTGTAAAACCTCCTCACCCCCAAAAATTAAACTACCCTGATGCCCCTATCCACCCTGAGCTCTAAAACCTTCCCCCACCCATAAATACTCTCCCTCACAAAACCTGGTCCCAGACCCTATCCACCCTGAGGCCTAAAACTACCCCCACACTTAAATCACCCCTCAAATCATGACCCCAGTCCCTCTCTGCCCTGAGCCCTAAAGCCCTGCCCACTGTAAAAAAAATTACCCTGACCCCCCCCTAAAACCCTGGCCCCCATTAAAAAAAAAACTACCTTTACTCCTGCACCCCATCCTGAGCCCTAAAACCTTCCCCCAGCCCTAATACCTAAATTACCCTGACTCCCCCACCCACCCTAAGCCCTAAATCACCCCCACCCCTAAAAACTACCCCACAAACCCCGGCCGAATCCCACTTACCTCACAGCGTCCTCTCCAGATCCTTCCTGCTCTTCTCTCAGTCCTTCCCCCGCCCTTCCTAAAACCTTCTCCCACCCCTAAAAAACTAACTACCTCTGGACCCCGCAAACCCTAATCCCTAAATTCATCTCCACCCCTAAAAGCTACCCCCAAACCCTGCCCCAACCCCACTTACCTCACTGCGTCCTCTCCCGATCCTTCCCGCTCTTCTCTCCGCCCTTCCTAAAACTTTCCCCTACCCCTAAAAAAGAAACTACCCCACCCCCCCCAGCCTAAGCCCAAAATCCAACGCCACCCCTAAAAGTTACGCCCCAAACTCTGCCCCAGCCCCACTTACCTCACTGCATCCTCTCCCGATCCTTCCTCCTCTTTTCTCCAACCTTTCGCACCACTAGAATGCTCTCTTCCTTAACCACGCATATGTGTGGTTGAGTCACATGGGTGGTTAAGGCAGAGAACAAGGCAGTTGTGGTTAAGGCAAGAGTTGTTCCGCTTGGGTTGTGGCTTAGGCCATGCTGTTTAGGACGTTTCCCCCTGTCCACCTGCTCAACTAAGAGTGGGCGATCAGATGAGAGTGTAACAGTACAAAATAATGGCCCACCACTTCTCCATGGTGTAGGGGGTCATTCGTTTTTCATTTTTCAAAAACAAAACTCCAGCTTTGACAGGTGTAGTCGTTTGATGTGTGGTTGTCATGTTTGATGGAACTGACTGCAAAGCGTTTACAACACAGACCACAATGAGAGTGGGTCCTGTCAATGTTAGGAGCTGTCCGCAGGGCTGGTGGATAATTCTTGATCTGGCGGGTGAAGGTACCTCGGGATGACTTTGGAAATGTGCTCCGCCATCCCAATGGAGTACCCTCCATCCGCACCACACTCTAAATCAGCCCTTATGACACCAAGCAACAACAACGGTCCGGAAAATTACAGCTGGATTAAAAATGCCTGGAGTAATGGGTCACATTATTTGGAACAAACTTACAGCAGCAATGGGGGGCAAGTCTTTCATGATATCATATTACCAAGGGCCCAGAAATATG
This sequence comes from Pleurodeles waltl, assembly GCF_031143425.1. Taxonomy (NCBI): domain Eukaryota; kingdom Metazoa; phylum Chordata; class Amphibia; order Caudata; family Salamandridae; genus Pleurodeles; species Pleurodeles waltl. The sequence goes on along the minus strand of NC_090436.1, from coordinate 980,999,947 downwards.
TTCTTTTAGTCTCAGCTAACACTAGACTTTAAGCAAGGATGGGTACACCAACTCTTGTAAACAGTCAATTGAAGGATACAGTAAATCTGATATAAATGCAAGCAACTTGATCATTTGGACCTGCAGAGAAATTGAGACCAAGGTAGGAATGAAAGACACCCTTGTGACCCCCCCTCACCTCTTCACCGCTTTCTACTCCCTTTACCTAGAGTGTCTGACTCTCCTTTGTGCTGTCACACCTAAACATCCTTACTAACCTGCCTTGCTGCTAAATGGTGCCTTGACCTTGTACCTTCCATTTCCCATTTTATTTTTCAAAATTGTCTGACTTGCTTCTTTAGGTGATCACCCTGCCTTTGGTGTTGTTCCACCACACTTCCATTCATGTCCCACTTGCCTCTTTCTTCTGACCCATCCCATTTTGCCATTATACCTCCACTTCAGTGTTGTCATGCCCCACTCCCTCTTATGTTCTCGCTGGCCCTATGCTGTGTTCCACCCTAGCCATTTCTTTGTTCCATGGAACTCCTTGACTTTGTCCTAACCTCATCCACAAATACAGTACTCTACTTCTCCCTAGAGTAACACTGCGTTCATCTTAATGCCCCACTCTGTTCTCAGTACAGTCCACCTCTGCTAACTTTCATGTTTCAGTATGCCTTTCTGTGATGTTTGGCCCTGTTCATCCTTGTATTCCACTGTGTCCGTCATAGCTGCTCCAACTTTCTCAGCTTCATAATTTAAATCCAAAAGGTAAAGAAATCAGACATGGATGTATTATGCAAGACATTGTAATGAAAAGGTCAAAACATTCCATGCATTACCAGCTTCGCAGTATCAACTCAGTACTCAGACAAGCACCTTATTGCATGAAGAATCTGACACCATAACTACATCTCTGGAACCAATGCTCAAATAGCGAAAGAATGAGAGCAAGAGAATGAGTACCAGTGCCCAAAGCTCTGCTCAGACATCAGCAGATGGTGCTATTACAAGTTGCTGCATCGAATACCAAGACTGTGCAGTCTTGAATCAACCTCATGCCTTGTTAGTCTACTACCAGACATTCCTTGCCTTTAATGTCACTCTTGCAGGTTTATGTTATCTCCCTTTGTGATGTTGTTTCCATCTTTCTCTTCCGCTGTATTTCCACTTTGCTTGCTCTCTGTAAATGTCTGATGCCAAAGAAATATGAGTCGGTCTCCAAAAATGAGTGCCGCTGGGCCCTACCAGCAACCACTGGCTCAAATTAAGCACTGGCTACAACATATCATTGATAAAAACAATTAGCCACCTTATACGCAATACATTTGGCGTAAGTTCCATACCTTTTCCTCCAAAATGACAACAACACTATGGTTTCCTCCAGCTATGACCCTATAGATTCTGTCTAAGGTACCATTTTCTTCATGAATATCGATCTCTGAAAATGGAAGGGAAGTTTATGTCAGTTGTTCACACTTTCCAAAATAAAGACATAAGCAATCATGTTAACAAATCAGCAAGAAAATACTGATTCACCAATTCTAAAAGTGCACTGTCTGTTTTAAGGCTAATTAAGTTACAACAATCATGTTAACAAATCAACAGGAGAAAACTGATTCACCAAGTCTAAATTTGCACTATCTCTTTTAAAACTAGCTAAGAAACATTTGCACACACATAATAAAATACCATGAAAATGAATACACTCCTTGTCGAACTTTCTTTGTTTTAATTCAGTTTTGACTGCACTGGTGTTTTTAGTTTTGACTTTTTTACTTGGTGCCATCTCTACTTCTTTTATAAATAAGTTATTTACCCATAACTAGAGTTTTGTAGCTTAAAGCTAAAAGCTATTGTAGTGTCTTATGGCAGGGGGCACCTGGGTTGGCTCTGAGCAGGGGCACTCGCAGGATGAGCATGGTGAGGTGTGAGATCTCTGGACCTCTGCCTACCTGACACAAGATACAGCTCCATCCTCCCTCTACTGTCTACTACAGACAGTGCTGGGGAAGAGCTGGTCTGCAGCCCCTGCGGACAAGGTCATCAGAAGAGTTTCATAATGTGGCCCTTTCTCCGCTTCCCTCACTTTAGTGTCAGGGTCTCCACTTTCCTCCCACTGGAATGAGCACAGTGCATTTCCATTGTCGGGGAAGGGTCTTCCCTCTCCAGTCTTGAGTTGCGCAAAACCAGGGGCATCCAAATGGATCCACTTTGCTCTTGTAATTAATACAGTGAAAGGTCTTTATGGGTGAACAGCATTTTCAGAATTTCCTTTTCAATGCTGGCATTATTTCCCCTGTACATTCTTTCACGCTGTTATGATGATGAGGTTACTACTTCCTTCAGCGCTGTGTAAGTCTCTGTATTTTTTCCCAGTATATACATCCAGTCGTTACTTTACACATCCAACCCCTGAGCTGATCAGATGTCTATGCTGAAGCAGTTGTCTTGTGGTAGCTGAGCAGTGGACAGACTGTTCATCTAAATCTAGTGCCTAATAGAGCTCTGTAACAGATGAAAATAACGTTGTTTCTTTCTACAGTGTTGCATCCGTCAACTGCATGCTACAACAAAAGGCATGTAGTCGGAGGATGCATGAAAACTGACCTTGAATTAAAACTCCTGATTGTTGCCTCTCATTTTTACTTCAAATAAACCTCACCAACTTCTCAATCATACATGTCTTCTCATCTGAAAACAGCCTGCGTTGTCATATGTATGTTTGCTTAATCGCTATTATTGTATTACTGCAAATTGTTCGAACTTCATTTCAAAGATCATAACAAACTCTTTTGTAAGGAATACCCCTGTATCCCCTCTATCTAAGTTATTAATCCCACTAACCGTCCGCATGAACTCACATACCCCTATTAATGATCAACCAAATTCCTACAAATTTATTCTACCACAAACAAACTTAAGTAAATGCATGAAATGATGTCCATGACAGCACAAAATTAATTCGCATAACCATCAATAACCCCCCAAAAAAACTGGACTAACCACTAATCCTTTGGTAACCGGAGAAGCATACTGCCAGTCGTAAAGCTCTTCAATGCCTTGTCATGGGTAGTAAGCGCTATATAAATGCAATTATAATAGAATACAATACATGCTGTGCATAACCCCACTGGGAACAGTATCTTGGTTACTTCAAATAATTGAAAATTGTTGGTGTTGGTATGAGGCATGACCGCATGACTCACGATGTCAACCTGAAACCCACACTATCCGACACATTAGATGTAATCTTTAGATTTTGTTATAATCATAGTTCTATCTTCTTTTACTTATATTTACTATTCCTATTTCTCTATTCATTTTGTTCACTCTCACATATGTATGTAATCTACTTCATGAATTCTGTAAATGCAACTCATTCTCCCATTAGTTAAGCCCTGACGCACATCATCCAAACAGCTGTGGCTGTATCCTTCCACCTGCAATAGCACTATTTGTCCAACAGTTGCAAAGACCTGACCACTAAAGAAAAAAATCTTCTGAAACTTGGAGGTGAGTGTTTCATGTTCCCTCTCACCATTTACCTTCAACTATTTTACACCTATTCCTCCTCTCCTCACAGATGCATGTCCATATCTTTTCTGTGACCCAAGTCCCTATTACATTTCAGTTGTGTCTTTTCACACTTTACAGAAGGCTGCTAAACTTGTACAGTGAGCAGTTCAAGTCCCTGGCAGTAGCTGTTGTCCTGTATCTCCTTCAGCCTAAACACATTACTGCCTGCTCTGATGATGAATTTCAACTCAACAGGTAAACAGCCCACTTCAAAGGAACCATTTAATGCCTAAGATTTTCACCACTATGGGACAGGGTACTCCACCGTATATAGAATGTAAGTTGTGCCACTCTGCTCACCTGGACTTTGCCTGACACTAGTAGATCTTTCTTGGCAGGCAGTGTAGATGAGAGAGTGGGTAAGGCACAGATACGCAAGTAGTTTTCAATAATTTCTCAAAATAACTGTAAATGCCTATTTATAAAAAATTTGAATCTTTGTTTAAAGAACTTACACAGATAAATGGGAGCGTAATCATACAGTATGACAATATATTACCTGGCAACTGCATGGGTAGTGCCATGTATCTGCCAAGCATGTCCCCATTTCTTCTTTGTTGCTGTTCTTTAACCCCAAAGAAGTATACTGTCTTTGATGAAGTTACATAAGCAAGTGTGTGATGTCTGTTAGGGAATACATACATTGAATTAATAAAATATGCGAAAGAAGTGTGGCTGCATCCAGCTGATTTACTTTTTGCATTATTCACAAAAGAGCTTACAATTAGTAATCAAAACCTGAAGGTAAAAGCTTATCAAAAGAATGTGACTCATCACTTTTGCATATTGTTCTTTTTTCCACACCAGTACTGTAGTCAGTATTATATTTTGGGAAAGTCCTGAGCAGCCTGCTTCAATGCATGCATTATTGTAGAAAGCAGCTGCAGTGTGAAAAGTCATATGACTCTCAGCTTCACATTTTCCAAAGGTTTGCAAGGTTCTTAAGTGCAAAGGCAAAGTTTGTACATTTTTAAAAAAGATAGACAACTCTAGAGCCATTTGAGTGTTAGAAATGAGCTCCAGCTGCCACAAGATGCTGCAATGGCCAGCATGTGAATTTGACAGCCATCCCTTGTCCTCTTCCAGAACCCCACCCTGTCAATGTCATGTAACCAGCTGGCCACACCATGCCTCATGCCTTTCACTGACCACACCTACTTCACCACCTACCCAGACTGATATACCTCATAAGGAGCCCATGCACACTACACTAACACATTTTTCTCACACTTCCTTCTGCAGTGGTGTGAAACCTATAGTACACCTTTTTATGATTCTGAGGTGTTACATAATAATATCCTCATGTGATCCATGACATTCAGTCTTCACCCCTGTCATCAAATATTAAATACAAAAAGGCAGCCAATATTCAGAATCCTTGTGTGAAAAAGCAACCCCTTCCAGCTTCCCTATGGGTTGACAGTAATTAAAATAAGGAGCTTTTAAACATGCATACAATTACTTTGTCATCAGGAAGTTTTACCACATGTTGTCTGACAGAATATACTGAACAGAAATATTGAAAAACACAAATATTGTGTCAAAATATAATTTACCACAATATAGTGTTTCTATACCAGGGGTCTTCAAACTGGGGGGTAAGGTCTCTGGGGGGGCTCCAAATTATCCCGGGGGGGCGCCAGGCTCTGGCCAAAATAAGCATCATGCTGATAACAGAGCTTTGTTTAACCTAAAAAATGAGCAGCAGTAAATCACTGTGTAATGGGCCATTACTAATATGTTTCATCATTTATATCCAAGCTCGGAGTATTTGTCAAAAGAGAAGAGACTCCAAATACTCTTCAAAAACTCCACCCCACTTCTAATAATCACACTGTGGACACTTTTACTCGTTAGTAAGGCCTGCCTGACCACAACAGTATGTTTAGTATAATTTATATGATTGTATTTTTTAAACAGTAACGTAACTTAACTGCAATGTTTAAATACGTTGGGACATATTTAAACATTGCCAATGTATTATATTAATTGTGAAAAATTCTGAAGGGGGGCCCCAAAGATTTTTTTTTTCTTCTGTGGGTGCGCTGCATTAAAAAGTTTGAAGACCACTGTCCTATACTTATAATGGGAACAACCAAAATATTGTGTCAAAAATATTGTGGAAGAGAATATTGACCAGAAACAAGAAAGAATATATATATAACTTGACTTTAAAGTAAATTATTTAAAATAGTTAACTAGTTAAAAATAATATAATGGTAAATAAATAGTTTTAAACATGTATTTAATTATATATATATATATATATATATATATATATATATATATATATATATATATGTATACATGTATTAACATGTATATAGAAATATATATATGCTTATTAATAAAGTAACAAAAATACACATTTTTATTTACATTTAATATTATTTACATTTAATTTTAAATATTAACAATAGAATAAAGTGAGAATTAGCAAACATATATACAATAACCAAAAATGGAACCTAGTTTGAATTTTATATAAACATATAAAAATTGCTTTATTACAGTACACTAAATCTAAAAATAATATACACAAAACGTAAAAACAATATTTTAAAAACGTATAAAAATTATTAAAAGAAGAAAATGCATTCATCAAGTATTTATACAAATAATTACAATAATGTATTAAACATATTTAAAATATCTAAAAATAATATGAACATTTAAAAAAAACAAAATATAAAAAAGATGTTATATTTACTTTTCCTACTCCAATCTAAGCAAAAGTAGGAAAAGTGTTGGACTTCGGAGGTGTTAGGTTTATTTTTTCCACTCCTGTCTAAACAACAGTAGGGAAAGCGTTGGACTTCGGAGGGATTAGATTTACTATTCCCACTTTAGTGTTAGCATCAGTAGAGAAACTGTTGGAGTTTGGAGGGATTAGATTTACTATTCCCACTCCAATGTATGCAACAATACGGAAAGTGTTGAACTTTGTTAGAATTACACATACTATTCCAACTCTTAACTGTTTTCTAGAGAACACTGAAATGTGTTTTGTGCTGTATGACTAGTATTTTTGTGTGGAAGATGGATCATAATTTTGTTTTTAAGTGTTGGAGAAATCGTCTGCTATGTATAAACTTGCAACTTCATAAGTGCTGAGCAAAATCAATTACAAAAAAAATATATGTAGCAATAAATGGGAAATCATATTTTACATTAAACATGTTCAATAAAAACATAAAAACAAAAATATGAAATAACTAAAACAGTTAATTCAAATTACATTTACTTCCCTCCATATAACCCAAACAAACCACAAACACCCACAAAAACCTAAATAAAAAATATTTTCTGGTAATCCTGCTAGACCACTTGTGCTTGAGAAGATGACAGCAGAAGGGTCCTTGAGGAAAATTAACTTGTTGAGATTTGCTGTATTTTGAACAAACATCCTGCTATTGGCGAAATCAGGCTGCCTGTGTCCTGAGCTGTTTTTCATTTTGCATTTCAAGTAGAAAGCTCCAGCTGTTTCTGCAGGCAGTTGTCTAAGGGGGAATCATCCGGGATTTACCCGATTTGATTGTCTATAGCAGTGTTTTTCAACCTTTTTTATGCAAAGGCACACTTGTTTCATGAAAAAAATCACGAGGCACACCACCATTAGAAAATGTTAAAAAATGTAACTCTGTGCCTATATTGACTATATATAAAGTAATTCTCTTGAATAGGAATCAAATAAACACAAAGAAAGTATTTTATAATTACTTTATTATGAAATAGTAAGTAAACAGAAATATGAAAAATTATAAAATACTTTATTCAGTGCGCAACCTGGGCCTGTTTAGCTGAACACAAAGCTGATATTCTGGCTGGAATCGAAGAAAGACACACACGTAGCTCTTCGTCAACAGCTCTCAGTCTCTCTCTGTATTTAGTTTTTATAGCAATCATGCTTGAAAAGCTCATCTCACACAGATATGTAGTGGAAAATGGGAGCAATGTCAAAATAGCTTTGTTTGCCAGAAGGGGGAACTCCTTGGCAGTATCCAACCAAAAACTGTCCAAAGGTAGATCAGCAAATCTTAGCTTGAAACCACGATTTTGTCTCAGTTCAGTTAGTTCCTCCTGCTCCTGTAAAGTCATGTCCTTTCCACCAACTGATGCTGAGCTATAAGGGTCCCTAACCCAGTCAAGGCATTCAGTGGAGACTGAAGAGAAATAAAATGACAACTTCTCCTCGAGAGTTTTTAAATGTTTAACTATTATCTCACACAGTGCAGCAGTGTGAACACCTTGCCATTGCTTGGTGAGTGTGAACATTTCAAGATTGCCACTTTCCACGTGTTGATGCCAGAGTTGCACCTTTGAACGGAATCCATTTATTTTATCTGTACTTGTAAGCAGGTTTTCATTTCGGCCTTGCATTCGTGTGTTCAGTTCATTCAGATGATGAAATATATCTGCCAGGTATGCCAGCCTTGCACACCACTCATCACTTGCAAGCAGCTTTGCGTAATCTGACCTCTCATTTATCAGAAACACTTTAAGTTCCTCCCGCAGCTCATACACACGAACCAAGACCTTGCCACGCGACAACCACCGGACCTCCGTATGAAACAGCAAGGTTTTATGCTTCGCTCCCATCTCCTCACACAAAGCTGCAAATATGCGAGTTTTCACGGGTCGTGACTTTACAAAGTTTACCATGCGCACAACATCATCCAACACATGAACTAGGTCTGCTGGTAAAGTCTTGGCTACGAGGGCCTCACGGTGTAAAAAACAATGCGTAACAATAACATCTGGATTTCTTTCCTTCACTCTGCTTACAAAGCCTTTGGTGCGCCCGACCATGGCTGCAGCTCCATCGGTGCAGACACTTGTGCAGTTTTCCCACTTAAGTCCTCCTTGTTCAAGGTATTCTGATGTGACCCGAAAAATTTATTTTCCTGTTGTTTTTTCTGGCAATGCCTTGCAAAAAAAGAAGTTTTCTCTAGTTGCATCACCATCAACAAAACGCACATTGGCCAAGAGTTGAGCATGTCCACTGATATCAGTAGACTCGTCAAGTTGCAATGCAAATTTCTCACTGATACGGATCTTTTCCAAAACCACACTTTCGATGTCTGCAGACATGTCATTAATACGTCTGGAAATTGTGTTGTCTGAGAGAGGGACTTTGGCTATTTCCTTAGCTGCTTCAGGTCCGAGCATCTCCTGTACAATAGCTTTGCAAGCGGGAAGTATTAATGTCTCTGCCACAGTGTGCGACTTTTTTGACTTGGCTATAAGTTCAGCAACTTGATAGCTAGCTTTAAGAGCTCTTTCATTTACCTTTGTGTTTTTTCTCATGAAAGTTGCCTCTTTCTCCGTGTTTTCACGCAGGCGAACAAAATAGTCTGCATTCTTGTTTTGAAGCGAAGGGTGTTTCGTTTGGAGATGGCGTTTAAGTTTGCTTGGGACCATAGCACTGTTAGCTAGCTTTTCACCACACACCACGCACAGTGGAGTTGGTTTGTTTGCATCTCCGGTGAAAGTAAATCCAAATGAAATATAGCTTTCGCTATATTGCCTTGTGCCAGAGAATTTGCTTGAGCTAACCATCTTTGCTTTCTTTTGATCCCCACTCATACTTGGGCTCTCATCTGGCTCCAAATTTTGTTCAGAGTCCAGTTCTTTCCTTTTCAAAAACTTGTCCATCACTGCAGTATCTCACTGTCACTCAGTACTTACTGCGCTTGTCTCCTCCAGATAGCCGCTGTCCAGATCCATCAGTCAGTGCTCTTCTGCTCATGTTTCCTCCAAATCCAGATCCATTGGCGCTCTTCTGCTCATCGGCGATCTACTGCGATGTCTCCTCCTGTCCTCCTCCTGTTAGTGTAACAGTGACACCGGAGCTATTTATAGTCCTTAACATCAGTGGTGGGATTCAAACATTTTAGTAACCAGTTCCGACATTCAAGCATGGTTTAATATTTGTTTCTTTAATGGCAAACAAAAACGTTGCGGACCGTTCTCTGCTCAGCGGGGATCGATCCGCTGATCCCCGCTGAGCCGGCGGATGACAGCTCCGTCTCCGCAGCTGACATCCGCTGCTCCATAGCGCTGAATAGGGCATCCAATCAGATCTGACAGGCGGATCTGATCGGAACGCCCGTGTGCAAGAGGCGAGCCCTTACTTTTATTCGATGAATAATAAGTACTGAATAATAAACTTTCCAAACTACTGCATAATAAAAATCATAGTAATAGTCAGAAAAAATCACAATGGTTATTGCTATTTTGATTTTTTTTTTTTCATCTTAATTTGTCTCACAATATTATATGAATGAATGCGTGGTTTCTACATCTTGCTCCCAGAACGGATCATGTGACTCACGGGCATGTGCCGGGGGCCTATTAGAGTGGAAGCCCCTTTATAGTAATAGGCATTGCACAGGTGATGGTACAGGCATGGCACAGGTGTATTTTTTGCACAGGTTAACACTAACGGCGCAGTTTCAAGGGTCAAGTATCAGGTTTTGGAGACTGAGTTCAATCTGAAACCTCGGAGACGCTGGTTTAGAAGCATCTGGTTACGTAGACATCAAATTGGTTCAGCACCTCTGCAGCAAGTTTATGCAGCATCGGGGTCCCTGGAAGCCACACACTGTGACTAATCTAGGGCACTGAACCACTTATCTTTCTAATCACCTGAAACACCTGTGGTTTGTGTCATCTTTCTACAGTTAAAGTGCTGGAACTTTCATTGCTATGGGGCTCAATGTTACCAGAATAAAAGTACATATATGCATAACTCCATGATGAATTCCTCCATGAATTCCACCACGATGCCCCCAATGAAATCTTCAATGATGCCCCCGATGAACACTTCCATGATGCCCCCGGTGAACGAATCCATGATGCCTCAGATGAAAAACGCAATGAATTGTGACTCTGACTCCTTCTGTGAGGTAAGTGCCATTCTAGTTTTGAATCCTAGGTACTCTGCTTGAGAAACAACTTGTGTTTTGGTGTGTATGAGAGGAAGAGGTGTATGATACATCTTTAATTCTTATTAACTCGCTGTAGCTCACCTCAATTTTGAGCACTCAATTTTACTAAAATTAGCTGTAACTACAACAATAATACTGTTAGACCTGGCAGCCTTGCTATGGTTTTCTCTAACTTTTTGCATTCAGACCACATGTTTTAGAACTAGACCACAGTAACCTTACCTTCTCCGTGGTAGACCTCCTTCTCCTTGTCTCTCGTTACCGCCGCTCTCTCGTCCTCCTCGTCCCGCTCCTCGACGAGACTCCTTCGTCTCGTCCTGCCCTCGTCGTGCTCTCCCTCTCTTTCGGCTCCGGCCCCTTTTCACCACTCCCCCGGAAGTCCTGAAGCGTTTCCCTGGAAACAGGGAAACGCGTCATTGACGCCCGGAGCGTTCCCATGGAGACATGGGAACGCGCAACGGGCTTTCTCGGCGAGAAGCTGGTTGGCGCTGGCATGGACGTGGTCCCCCGTTCACAATGCCCTACAGTCCGGCGCCCGCCGCCCTAGTGGGCAGAAATTTGACACGGCACACCAGGCAACATCTCGCGGCACACTAGTGTGCCGCGGAACAGTGGTTGAAAACCACTGGTCTATAGGAGGCTGTCTTCATAGACTGCAATCCCTATGTATTTTATTGTTAAGGGTTAGGAGAGGTGTTAAGAGGTGTTGCTGTGGCAAAAGGTGTAGCTGCCTGTTACTGGAAAGCCGAAATAGGTGATTTACGAAGGAGGGATGCGTGGCATGTGTGAATTGGTCCAAGAATCCAGTAAGTGAAATTCAATGAGGAACAACATTTTTCTGAGTTGTGATGGCTGCACAGGGATGGGTAATTGTCTGGACTGGGGCAAATGGGCACAGAATGGCAGGGGAGATCACCATTGCGCAAGTCACACCAAACACTGTGCTGGCAGCTTCAGCACTGAGTGGGACTCAACCCAGTGGCGTCGGACTAATTCCAAGCAGATCACCAGAATCTGCAGTAGAGTTTCCTCAGCTTGACCCCAAGCACACTAACTAGGGCTGCAGGGTGAGGAATCGCTTGACTCAAATTCCAGTGGCCTCTGAATTCCAGCCACCCCAGCTGCTACCCAGGCTGCAGTTTTGCACTGCCCATCTCTGCGATCCCATCCTGCCCGGAACCATCTCAGATGTTCTAACTGCCAGCCAGCTGCGATCAAGAAAAAAGCTGTCTGGCATTGAGATTCAACCTCATCATTACACGGTGGGCCAGGGCACCAAGGGTCAACCTGGTCGGACGGGACGGATCAAGTTGAACACAACACTTTTCTGATGCAGCTTCTTTGCTATGTTATGACGCACAGCATGCATTGTACGTTCCTCCCAACCAAGGGAGTAGCCAGAAAAATAAAATACTCCCCACTTTGACGCACATGGAACAAAATGTTCAAGCAAAGTGAGCGAACACGACCCTTTCTATTAAGGAGCCAGTGGGCATTGTTCCCCAGTGGAAAAAGCTTTCGAATTATGCATTTTATACATGATATAAAATAAATGCACATTTACCATCAATGGCTTCTTTCTTTAATTTGCTCTTTCCTTTTTTCTCCCCATCTTTCTTTCCCACATTCTACTTATTTATTTTCTCGCTTTTCATTCTCCTCTTACTCCATTTTTCCATCTTTCTTTTGTTCTGTCCATTCTTCGTTCAGGTGTCCTCTTTATATTCATGCTTATTTTTTCTTCCTGCTTTCCATCTTTTCTTTCTTTAGTCCCATTCTCACATTCTTATTCCTTCCTTTCTTCTTATTATACTCCTGTCCTTCATTTGACACTTCTCACATCCCTCTTTCTTCTTGAATTCCTTACATGTGGTAATTCAGTATTTTCTTTCCTTCCACCACTCTTCCACCCCCTCATTTCTTCTTTACATTGTTCATTCTATTTTCTGCTTTCCTTTCTTTCTCTTCCCCCCATTTTCATTTCTTTGTTTCTTCCTTCTTTCTTCTTCTTACCACTTTTTCCAAGTTTTATTTTCTTCCGTCTCACATTTTTTCCTTTTCCATCCATCTATCCTTCTTTCCATTCTTCGTTTGTGCTTATGTTCTATCCTACTTCCTTTTAACTTTCCTTCTTTCTTGTCTTCTTTGCATTCTTCTTTCCTTTATGCTAATTCATTGTATTTGCCTATAACTTACTTTTTCTTTTATATTCAACACATTTCCCTTCCTTTCTGTCACCAATTTAAGCTTATTTTGAACTTCTCCATCCCTTTCCCATTCCACAGTTGTACCACTTTAATTATTTTTTCAGAGTCGCCCAGTGGTAACAATGCAGCAGCATTGGCCTCGGCTCCCTTAGGAAGCCAAGGCCAATGCTGTTGCACACCAGCACCCTCGCAATGCATACTTCGCATTCCGAAGGTGCTAGCAGGGGCCCCTTGCACTGCCCACAACATAGTTGTGGGCAGTGCAAGGGCCCCCCTGTGGCCCCCAGCACCGGCTTTCCACCAGCCTTTCCATGGCCGTGCAAGCGCCAGTCCTTGAACCACCAAACTCATAATAAGGCCCTTAATTTTCTCAAACTCTGTGGAATACCATTAGAGACATGTTAAGGAGGTGGTATCTAGACTACACAAACATTTGCTGTTTGCCAAACTAGTGAAGTGTGAATTTGAGAAGAAGAAAGTCTTGGGCTTCAGTATATCAGAACTAGCTATCAAGATGTTTCCTGACAAGGTGAAGACAGTTCTGGGATGTGCTGCACCTATCAGTGTGAAGGAACTACAAAAATGATTTGGCTTTGCCAACTTCTATCAACAATTTAGGCATGAAAAGGTACTCTCCTGTGATGGGCCTTTCACTGGTGTGGTGTGTTTCTCTTTAACCTTCCCTTAACACTAAAGCCCACTGGATTCAAGCTAGCCTGGCTGATGAAGGGTGAAACCCTGGAACCGGTCCCAGGATGCTTTGTTTCCGGTCCAGTGAGGATCTGGCTTGGCAGTTCGGGCTGGACTGTTCCCATGAGGAAACGGGTCAAGACTGATTTGCATATGGCTGGGTCCAAATTGGGGTGGCATGGTGAGCAAAAGAACGATGGATTAAACCCAGATCTGTGACTGGGGGTGAGTGTTTGCATTGTTTAGCATTCCGTCCATCATCCTTTTGTGTTGCTAAAGTTGCCCTAAGTGGGAAGGGTATGCCCAGATGTGGGTCCCTTGCTCACTGTGCCACTGGATTCAAGCTAGCCTGGCTGATGAAGGGTGAAACCCTGGATGCTTGTTCCGGTCCAATAAGGATCTGGCTTGGCAGTTCGGGCTGGACTGTTCCCATGAGGAACAGGGTCAAGACTGATTTGCATATGGTTGGGTCCAAATTGGGGTGGCATGGTGAGCAAAAGAACGATGGATTAAACCCAGGTCTGTGAATGGGGGTGAGTATTTGCATTGTTCAGCACTCCGTCCATCATCCTTTTGTGTTGCTAAAGTTGGCCTAAGTGGGAAGGGTATGCCCAGACGTGGGTCCCTTGCTCACTGTACCACTGGATTCAAGCTAGCCTGGCTGATGAAGGGTGAAACCCTGAAACCGGTCCCAGGATGCTTGTTTCCGGTCCAGCGAGTATCTGTCTTGGCAGTTCGGGCTGGACTGTTCCCATGAGGAACAGGGTCAAGACTGATTTGCATATGGCTGGGTCCAAATTGGGGTGGCATGGTGAGCAAAAGAACGATGGATTAAACCCAGGTCTGTGAATGGGGGTGAGTATTTGCATTGTTCAGCACTCCGTCCATCATCCTTTTGTGTTGCTAAAGTTGCTCTAAGTGGGAAGGGTATGCCCAGACGTGGGTCCCTTGCTCACTGTGCCACTGGATTCAAGCTAGCCTGGCTGATGAAGGGTGAAACCCTGAAACCGGTCCCAGGATGCTTGTTTCCGGTCCAGCGAGTATCTGTCTTGGCAGTTCGGGCTGGACTGTTCCCATGAGGAACAGGGTCAAGACTGATTTGCATATGGCTGAGTCCAAATTGGGGTGGCATGGTGAGCAAAAGAACGATGGATTAAACCCAGATCTGTGACTGGGGGTGAATGTGGGTGAATGTTTGCATTGTTCAGCACTCCGTCCATCATCCTTTTGAATTGCTAAAGTTACCCTTAGTGGGTGGGGTATGCCCAGACGTGGGTCCCTTGCTCACTGTGCCACTGGATTCAAGCTAGCCTGGCTGATGAAGGGTGAAACCCTGAAACCGGTCCCAGGATGCTTGTTTCCGGTCCAGTCAGGATCTGGCTTGGCAGTTCGGGCTGGACTGTTCCCATGAGGAACAGGGTCAAGACTGATTTGCATATGGCTGGGTCCAAATTGGGGGGGGCATGGTGAGCAAAAGAACGATGGATTAAACCCAGATCTGTGACTGGGGTGAGTGTTTGCATTGTTCAGCACTCCGTCCATCATCTTTTTGTGTTGCTGATGTGCTAGAGCTACCCATCATGGATAATGTGAAAACATATAGGCGCATATTTATACTTTTTGACGCAAACCAGCACTGGTGCTGGTTTGCGTAAAAAATTCTATTTAAGGAATGACGTTAGCCGGCGCTGCGGACTGGTCTGAGTAAAAAAAAATTACTCAAGCCAGGCAGTGCCGGCATAGGGGAAAATGGGAGTTGTGTGTCAAAAAATGGTGCAAGTCAGGTTTGAGGCAAAAATCATGCCTCAAACCGGACTTGCGCCATTTTTTGACGCACAACCCCCATTGAAATGACTCCTGTCTTAGCAAAGACAGGAGTCATGCCCCCTTGCCCAATGGCCATGCCCAGGGGACTTTTGCCATTGGGCACAGTGGCATGTAGGGGGACCCAAATTAGGCCCCCCCTATGCCACTTAAAAAAAAAAAAACTTACCTCAGCTTACCTGTACTTACCTGGGATGGCCCCCACCACTGGCTTTCCACCAACCTTTTGGGGTTCCCGCCATGAAAAAGCCGGCAGAAAGTTGAGTTATAATCAGCATGGCAGCACTGAGTGAAGGGTCACCGTGGCTGACCACAACTCAGACCGCCATCAGCCCGTCGGGAACAATGTTCCTGGTGGGGACGGTGGTCTTCATGCAGTTCTGCCCGTCTGTGTTGTAATGTAGTGGTCGGACCGCTTGGAGTAAGGTGGTCTGACGGTCACCGCAGGGCTGGAGGTCTCATGACCGACCGCCATCCTCGTAATCAGGCCCTAAGTTATATTTTAAAACATGTAAAATTATTTAACAATACCATACAAAGTTTTTTATTATTTTTTAATTCATAATAAACTTTTATTAATTTCCTTATAATTTACCATAGGGAGAACTTAAGCCCGATTATGAAGGCCTCTGCCAAGTATGCGAAACACCAAATACGGATGTAAAGTGTCACTATTAGTACTCATTTTAAATTTGTATTTGCTGTTTTTACTGACTCTACCCCCATTTCAGGGGTGGGAACATATAAGTCTACACTTGTAGGTTTAAATCTGTTTTTATTATTAAGAGAGAAACAGTACAACAAACGTCTCATCCACTGGCCATTGAGGGACAATATGAGGTGAGGTGGAAACAGGGGAGGTGGAGATTGGCAGGAGGGAGGATGAGAGTGCATGGAGGGAGAGGGGAACGATATGAAAGGAAAGGACAAAGATTGCCTGCTCACCAACCCCCAGTGAGAAAAGCATCCAGAATGCCTAGGCCGTGACTGGGGAGCGTGTGGGAAGTCTGCACATTGGTATCTCAAGCAGTATTACGTTCTGGGTGAGTAAGGTGTAGTATGCGCAAATATTCGGGGCAGGTTGATTCCCTGAATTTACAGGAAAGGAACTATACACAGGGTCCCAAACCTTATCAAATTGGGGCATCTTTTGGTCCACGACTGCTGTCAGTTTTTCCATGCCAAGGAGTTCAGCTTATGTAGCCAGTTGAGTCGCGTTGGTGCTCTGGCCGTGCCCCACCTAGACAGTATGACTTGTTTGGCTGTGCAGTAGGCCAAGGTAATAGCTTGTCCGTTCGCCGACTTCAGGGGGTAGGCCAGAGTGTTGGGGAGGCCTAAAATATGTAGCTGGGGAACCTCGGAACGTTAGAGCCATACATTTCATTAATGTCAGCTAAGACCTCTGTCCAGTATTGTTGCAGTTTGGGGCAATGCCAGAAAATGTGTATCAATGTGCCTGATTATCTGTATTGTGTCCAACACTTATCGTCTCCGCCCTATTTCCATGTAGCAGTTCTGGCTGTGGTGTAGTACCAGTAGTGTGTGATTTTGAGTGATGTCTCTTAGCCCGAGACACTGCAAGATGAGGTTATGTTATGTTAACTTAATTGTGTTTATAAAGAGCATAGCTACCCAAAGGGGCCTCCCAGTGCTGTTAGCTACACAGTCCTGCAGTCCTTGATATCACATCGATGTTTCCAGGTCACATTAGAAAAGATGGGTTTTTAACTGTTTTCTGAAGGCAACCTCTGACTGCTGATTACTGAGGGCTACTGGAAATACGTTCCAAATTTCGTTTACAAGTAATACAAAAGAGCAGCCTCCATCTCTTGCCCTTCTAATCAGGGGCACCTTCAGGAGCCCCTGGTTACTAGACCTTCCTTGAGTATAGGGAAGAAAGAAGGACTGAAAAATCCTTAGGCCTTTTCTTCGAATGGCCATATGTGCAAAGCAAAGTGCCTTAAACTGAATCCTCTTTTGGATAATTGGCCAATGCAAAGCTCTCAAAGTCGGTCTGGCTGTTTCATGCTTCGGTAATCTGTACAGAATTATTGCAGTGGTGTTTTGTACTAATTGTGGCCTGCTAATAACATATTTTGGGCTTCCCAGATAAAGGGAGTTTCCGTAGACAAGGCAAAAGTTTCCTAAACCCTGCACAAATATCCTTCTTGTGGGGAATGGTAACATTTTCAGGATTTTGCTTAGGGATTTTAAAAACCTGAAACATACCCCATCGTGAACTTTAGAGTCAATCCAAACCCCTAGGCTTTTTACCTGTTGAGCTGGCGTTGAGCGACCTCCTAAGTAATCTGGCCATGACAGTTCTAGTCACCTGGGGCTATTATTGCCCATTACCAAAACCTCAGTTTTGTCACCATTAAACTTTTGCCCACTGGTGGTCATCCAGTCTATGATTTCCCTAAGGCAGGAGCTTAGTTGGAAGAAAGTGTGGCTTGTATCAGCTGAGAGAGACAGAATGATCTATGTGCCTTGAGCATATGATAATAACGCAAGCCCATGCGATTGTATGATTTCTGCCAGGGGTCGATCAAACACATTAAATAATGTAGGGCTAAGTGAAGAGCCCTGTGGGACCCCACATGACAGAGGATAAAGAGAGGAGGCAAACAAATCTTGGAAGACTTGAAAACTTCTATAAGCTAGAAAGGCTTTTAGCCAAATGTTAGCGGCCCCTGTGATACCAACCTCTGACAGCCTTTGCATCAGTACTGGATATGATATGGTATCAAAAGCTGCACTTAGGTTTAACATGATCATTGCCGCTGAGCCATCCTGATCCAGAATGGCACACAGTGCTTCCATGGCAGCCGGTAAAGCTGTTTCCGTGATGTGGCCTGGTCTAAAACCTGTCTGCGTGGAGTGGTGAATATCATGGGATTCCAGAAAACTAGACAGGTGATTGTTGACATGCTTTTCCAGTACTTTGCTGACTTCCGGGAGCAGAGAGATAGGTCTTTAACTATCCTCCAGCTTAGGGTCGGCTGTTGGTTTCTTTAGGAGTGGATTCACTATTGCATGTTTCCAGGTATTGGGAACATGCCCTGCTTCAAGTGAATGACTGACACTGCTTGTAAGGGTGTCTAATAGGGCATGACCACTCTGGGCCAAGATATTAGGAGGAGCTTGGTCATGAGGCGATCGTGATTTAATATAGTCCAGGATATTTTTCAAAGTTTCGCGGGAAAGGTTTGTAGAGCGGACCCTGTGTAAGGACTTTCTTGGTGCTTACTACCAAACTGAGTAGCTGATGGTAGATGAGACAATTTTTTTTTGATTTTGTTGATAAAGTAGTTGGCTAGCATGTTACGTCCTTCTGTCTATGCTGGCGGGCCTATCAGACCAGAAGGGAGAGTAATAAAGTGATTGACTATCCGAAAAAGTTCCTTGGATGAGTTTGATGCAGTCTCAATTTTCACTTGCAGATATGTGATTCTGGCCTGCCTTATAGCTTGTTTGTACCTTTTAGTGGCTAATCGATAGTTTTCCTTACCGTTGTCACTGTAGATCTTTCTCCATCCTTTCTCCTTTTTCCTAGCCTCTCTTTTTCATAGAATTAACTCTGGCGTGTACCATGGTGCTCTAGCTTCAAGCTGGTTAGGCTTGGAAACTTTGAGCGGGATTCTGGGCTCTAATGAGTTAGTGATCCAGTTTTCAAAGGATCTGTATCTCTCTGAGGTGTTGCCCATTAGGGCTGGACTGGATTCTTCAAGAGCTGTCTTCCATTCATGTATGTTTAAGTTGGACTATATACGCCTAAGTTTCTGTAGAAGAGGCTGTTTCTCAGCTGTCCCTGAAATTTCAGAATAGAAGTGCACTAAGTGATGGTCCGACCACAATACAGGAAAAGAATCCTCTGCAACAAGATTGCTCAAGTGAAAACAGGATATAAAAGATGACCTCTACTGTGAGTGGGAGTCCTTACAATTTGGCATACAAGCTCATTGTAGCATGTCTGACCATTCTTTTGGGGTAAAGGGGCTTTCACATTCCAGTTCCCATTGTTGCTGCTCAGTTGATTTGGTGAGGGATGACAGAGTATTGAAGAAGGCGTAATGTAAGAGAGGAGGCGTTTGTGAAGTGGGTGAGAAGCCACTTCTCGAATGGCGTAAGCTGTCGGCTAGACTGTGGGTGTATGAGAGCTTTTGTGACCTATCCTGGCGAAATAAGTCTCCTATTCTCTTACAGTTGCCATTCTTCCACTGTGCAAATGCAGCTCCCTGCTAAGCGGGGGAAGTTATCGGGGTTTGGGGTGAGATGCTTGTAGATAGCTTCTGTGATGTTCGCACTTTGTCCCAGGTACCCATCATCACCCTGACCACAGGAGAAATACAAACCCTGGGTGGCCTATAGGGTCTGGGCAACCACAGCACTTTCCAGACATGAATTCCGGTCACTGCTTAATCTATAAAACGCCAATGCTTCTCCGTAAGGGGTCTAGGCCACTTCACCAGCTAGCGGAGCTGGGCCACCTGATAGTATCATATGAGCTGAAGAATGCCCAGGCCACACCCTCTGCTGGAGCTAGATACACCTGCTTTTTAGCCATGCAGGCCTTTTTACCAGCCCAAATGTAGTCTTCCACAAGGTGTGGCAATTTACTAAGTATGTGTGGGGGAGGTTGTGGTGGCAGTGTCTGCATAACATCAAGTATCCTGGGTAATAGAGTAATTTTTACTGCCATGAGCCTTACCAGCCAAGAAAGGGTGTGACACTTCCATGAAAAGAGACCGGAGCGCGGAGTGAAAAGAAGTACTGCTTAGTTACTTTCGGCAGTGTGTGCCAGCATAGAATGGATGTGCAGGCCTATGTATAAAACCCCTTGGGTAGCCTAGGGAAGGGAAGAGGCGTGCAAGCTGGAGTTGGTCAGCTTTTGAAACGATGAGATTAAGTGCTTGAGATTTCTGGAGGTTGGCTTTGAACCCAGATGCTCTTCCAAATGCCTCCAATTGTTGCATCTGGGGGGGGGGGGAGCAGGGAGTTTAGTGGGTGCGTGAGGGCTATCATGACATCATTGGCGTACAGGGTGAGTTTGTGCTCCCCCCCCATTGTTATCCCCGGTATGTTAAGGAGTCTAAAAATGTCAGCTGTGAATGGCTCCATGTAAAGAGCAAAACGGTGCTGGGCTAAGAGGCAGCCCTATCGAGTACCTTGGGCGATGTTGAAGGGCTGCGACATCAGTCCATTAACTCTAACTTTTGCTGTGGAGTCCGTGTATCTGCACCAGATCCAGCAGTGGAACCGCTGGCCAAGGCTGATCTTATTGAGAACTAACTGAAGATATGGCCAGTGCTCTTTGTAGAATTCCTTTTCGGCATCAACAGATAAAAGAAGAGCAACTACGCAGCAGCGCCAGATTTTGTCAGTGAGATGGCATAAGAGTTGGTGATGTCACTGCAGCCCCTCTCTGGTATAAACCCAGCCTGGTTGGGTCCATAATACTGGTGAAGAACTTGGCATCAACATTTAACGGGGAGATTAGCTGGTACGATGAGCAGAGTGCAGGGTCTTTGCCCAGTTTAGGGAGCACCATAATGGTAGCTGTTCTCAAGGTGCGCGTAAGAGAGTCTGCAGTGCTAAATGAATTGTAAAGGTGAGCGAGGAAAGAGGTTAGAAGAGTCGCAAACATTTTATAAAATGTAGACGTGAAGCTATCTTTGTCAGGTGGTTTGACTGGTTGCAGGCGATTGATGGCTGCAAGTAACCTGTTAAGGTGAATGTCCCTGTCTAATTGCGAAGCTTCATCTTAAGGAATGTGGTCCAAAGTGACCGAGGCTAAGTATGATTTGGCGTCCCCCAGCTCAAGGGCTTCTGTCCTGTATAAGGTAGCACAGAAGTTTTCGAATGCCTGAGCAATTTGCTCATTCTGGTATACCTTGTTGCAGTGTGGTCCCTCTGTTTTTGCCACTCGTTGTTTAGGGGCTTGGGCCTGTAGGCAGAGTGCTACCAGGCTGCCTGCTTTGTTGCCCCCTGTAAGTAGGAGGGCATATTCTGCCTTGTCTATGACCAGGGCCTTAAGTTGCTTACATGCCCTTTGTGAGCTGACGCCTTATTTTATAGGAGGCCTGATTGTTTGTGCGCTACCTCCAACTTCTTTACTTGTCCTTCTAAGTAAGTTTGTTCGTCTCTTCTATCCCTATCGAGTCGGGCGGCAATAACTATAAAGAGGCCACAGACCACTGCTATCAGGGTGTCCCATAACAAGGCTATGGGGTATCAGCGGTATCATTGGTGTCTAAAAGGGTATGTATGGCATCAATGATTTGGGATACAGTGGAATTATAGGTTAGTAGTTTGTGGTTGAGGCGCCAGGTCCGGTGTTGAGGTGTGGAGTCTGGCAAAATGGAGTGTGATGGAGACAGGTGGGTGATATGAAAGGGCGGCTATGCCAATGTCCACAGTCATGGTGGCTGTAGAGAAGCGTAGGGATGTGTAGAGAAAGGAGAAAGTCTATCCTGGCATATGTTTGGTGTGCCGCTGAGAAGGTGTACTCCCTCACTCCCTTCAGAGACCTGGTAGTAGTAGCCCTCTATAAGGACGTTTGTATCAGTAGTGACCATCACCCGCCCCACAGTGTCCAAGATGAAGTCCTCTTGGTGTTCATTTGAAGCATATATGTTAGCCAGCATGAATGTGTAGTTCTTCATGGCAATGCGCAGAGACAGAAGCCTGCCAGGTAGTTTTGCTTGTGTCTGAATTGCTTTTCCCGGAACATGCGTGGCCAGTAGAATCGCTACCCCCACCCTCTTCCCCAGGCAGAACGAGAAATACTGACGATCGAATTAATGGGATCAAAAGCGGAGTTTATGTTTGCTATCAAAATACGAGTGCCTAGTTCTTGGATCCCCCACCGTTGTGCCCGCAAACGCAGATGGCTGGCCAATGGTTCCATTGATAACGTGAATCATAAAGGCGATAATAGACAGCCCTGTCTTGTGCTCCTATTAGTGGAGAAGCTCTCAGAGATCAATTGACTAATTTTCACCCTGGCTGTCGGGTTGGCGTATAAGGTACGGACTCATCTCAAGAACCCCTGACTGTTAGAAATGGGGTCTCTAGTTGGCATAGGTATACGCCCTTGTCCAAATAGGGACCACAATCCTAGTCAGGGTAAGTCACACACAATCCAAATTACCCTGTACCCACCTTCTGGTAGCTAGGCACCGAGAACTCAGGCTTAACTTCGAAGCAATGTGTAAAGTATTTGTGCAATAAATCATGCAATAACACAGTGAGAACACTACAAAAATACACCACAGGTTTAGAAAAATATAAGATATTTATCTGATTAAATTAAGGTCAAAACGATCAAGATTTGATAATCACAAGTTGAACTATCACTGTTGAAATGATAAGAAGAGTCTTAAGTCTTTAGGAATCAACAAATTTCTCTTGCAAGAACAAAGTACCTGGTATGTGTCAAAATTACACGCACGAAGACCGAAGAGGAGGAGGTGCGTGGAAAAAGGAAGGTGTGCGTCAGATTTCTGGGAGCGAACAGACGATGAATCGATTCTTTTCAATGCAGCAAGGGCTTTGCGTTGAATTCTGGCATGCAGGCTTGAATCCTCTTTGCGATGCGGGGTCTTTTAAAGCCCATGGATGATGCATGGAAATTCTGGGCGTGCAGGATGAAGTCACAGGGGCTGCATCGATCCGGTGGGCGATGAGTCGGAATTTCTGTCGCACGGCAGGCGCTGCGTCGATTCCTCCCACAGGAAGTTGTGCTGCGTCGTTCCGGCTCGGCTATGTGTCGATCCGGTGGGCTGTTTGTCGAAGTTCCGGTCGCAACGCTGGCGCTGCATTGATCTCCACTCGGGGAGCCGGGCTGCGTTGTTCCAGGTCGGCAATGCTTTCACTGCTAGACAGGCTGTGCGTTGATTCTGGCAGGCTGTGCGTCGATTTTCAACGCACAAGGATTTCTTTTGAAGAGAAGAAGTCTTTTTGGCCCTGAGACTTCAGGAACAGGAGGCAAGCTCCATCAAAGCCCTTGGAGAGTACTTCTCAAGAGAGCCAGAGGCCAGGAAGGCAGCAGGGCAACAGCAAGGCAGCAGTTCTTTACATCAAAGCAGTCCAGGTGAGTCCTTTGGCAGCTCCTCTTGGTAGGTTGCAGGATCTAGTTCAGAGTGTCTGTCCCAGTAAATGTCTGAGTTGGTGGGGTCAGAGACCCAGTCTATATATCCAAAGATGCCTTTGAAGTGGGGGAGAATTCAAAGAGTTGCTTTGAAGTGCACAAGGTCTCCTTTCAGTACAGTTCTGTCTGCCAGGGTCCCAGTAGCAGGATTGACAGTCCATTGTATGAGGGCAGGCCACTAGCCTTTGAAAAGTAAGTGTCAGGCCCTCCACCCTTCCAGCCCGGAAAAACCCATTCAGTATGCAGATGAGTACAGGTGTGACTGAGTGTCCTGTGTTTGTGGTTGTCTGGGTGAAATGCACAAGGGAGCTGTCAACCGGCCCAGTCAGGCATGGATTGAAGACAGGCCGTAAGGCACAGATGGATTTTAAGTGCAGAGAAATGCTCACTTTCTAAAAGTGACATTTCTAGAATAGTAATATTAAATCCAACTTCACCAATAAGCAGGGCAGGATTTTCTATTACCATTCTGGCCATACTAAATATGACCTGGTTATCCCTTTCAGATCAGAATCTACCACCCCAACAGAATAGGAGGGTAGCCCTAATGCCAACCTATGAAAGGAGCAGGTCTCACAGTAGTGGAAAACTAATTTAGGAGTTTTACACTACCAGGACAAATAAACCACACAGGTATAAGTCCTGCCTTTTACCTACACAGCACCCTGCCCTATGGGTTACCTAGGAACTACTTTAGGGGTGACTTATATGTAGAAAAAGGGGAGATTAAGGCTTGGGAAGTACTTTGAAATGCCAAGTCGAAGTGGCAGTGTAACTGCACACACAGGCCTTGCAATGGCAGGCCTGAGACATGGTTAAGGGGCTACTTATCTGGGTGGCACCACCAGTGCTGTAGGCCCACTAGTAGCATTCAATGTACAGGCTCTGGGCACATGTAGTGCACTTTACTAGGGGCTTACAAGTAAATTAAATATGCCAGTTGGGTATCAGCCAATGTTACCATGTTTTTAGGGAGAGAGCACATGCACTTTAGCACTGGTTAGCAGTGGTAAAGTGTCCAGAGTCCTAAAGCAAGAAACAATGAGGTCCGAATAAGAAAAAGAAGAGGAGGAAGGCAAAATGTTTCGGGGAGACCCTGCAGAAAGGCCATTTCACGACTGACCAAAACTCATGTGACGTAATGTAGCAAATAAAAATTGCCAGCTGAGAGTGCCAAATGCTTTTTCGATATCTAACGATACAGGTACGCTGTCGTAAAGGTGATAATGGACAGCCCTGTCTGGTGCCCCAATTAATAGAGAAGCTCTCAGAGATCAATTGACCCGTTTTTCCCTGGCTGTTGGGTTGGCGTATAAGGTACGGACCCATCTCAAGAACCCCTGACCAAAACCCATGTGACGTAATGTAGCACATAAAAATTCCCAGAGGAGAGTGTCAAATGGTTTATCGTTATCTAACGATACAGCTAAGCTGTTGTGTGCTGTAGGTGGGGTGTCATGTAGGATGCATAATAGTCTCCGTATGTTTAGGAACCTGCTCCGTCCTGGTATAAATCCAGCCTGGTCTTCATGAACCAATCTCCCAATTAGGGGGATAAGTCTATTTTCAAGGATCTTGCCCACTATTTTACAGCTGAGATTGAGGTGTAATAACGGTCTATAAGAACGTACGTCTGTCGAGTCACACCCCGCTTTGGGAAGCACCACAATCAAAGCCACGCGTTGCGAGCCTGGGAGCTCCCCTGTTGTCCAGGCCTCTGTGAACACTTTTAGCATGGGTCGAGTTGTGGCATAATACTCTATCGGCAGACCATCCGTGCCCAGTGTCTTGTTGCTAACTATCTGAGAGATAGCTGTACATATTTCCTCCAGTTGAAAGGGTTCGTCAAGGACAGCGCTCTGTAATGGAGAGAGCTTTGTTAGGGGGTAAGCATTTAAAAATTATTCCAGCTGTTCGGGATCAGCTACTAGATCTGCTTGGCATAACAATTTGTAGTAGGCGCGGAAGGCTTCATTAATGGCGGCCTGTGTGTTAGCAATGGAGCAATCAGGCAACTCAGTAATTTCCCTGCGTAATGTGTGCCGAGCCCCCCACGTGGCTGAGAGGCAATGGCCCCTTACTACTGTTTTATGAGTATCCCATTCCGTGGCTTGAGAAGTAGTTGAGACACTGTTATGTCCCAAATATTGTGCAATGTAGCCAGATAGCTTTTCTCTAAATGGAGCGTCTAATAAAGCTTCAGTCTGCAATCGCCACGTGGGAACAGTGGGGCGCAATCTACCCCACTGTATAGTAGGCAATAATGGGGAGTGGTCAAAACTCGCCCCTGCAAGGTACTCCAAGTGCGCAACCATGTGGCCTAGAAGAGTGGGGCCCCAGAATAAATCTATCCCAGTGTAAAGGTCGTGTACTGGGGAACAGAAGGAGTATTCCCTCTCCAGTGGATGCACAATGCGTCATAGATCCTGAAGCCCGCTGTCCTCTGCCCAGGTTCCCAGACAATTGGAATTCTTCCCACTGACTGCGCCACGGAATGGGGGAAACGAGCGATCAAGTTCTACATCTGGTACACAATAAAAATCACCTCCCCATAAGCGAGGAGCCAGTGGGTCGCTAAAGAGGGCGGGTGTGAGAGTATTGAGGAATTCTCCCAGGGCAAGATTGGGTGCATAAACTCAGACGAGCAACATTGGTGTTCCATCTAACAGTCCCTCCAGAACAACATAGCGCCCCCCGTATTTACCCTATAATGCTGCTTACTGTATGATACCGCCGGCGCTATCCATATCAGTACCCCTTTGGCAAACACATATGTTGGTGCCCTTGCCACCGTTTCCTAAGTTTCTGCAGCTCATTTTCCAAGAGATACATCTCCTGTAATATAGAAAAGTGTATAGGGCGATGTTTAGGAACTAGTGAAGTTGATACCATTTAGTCGGCGTTCCCATACTGCGTACATTCCATGACATTACAATGCAACATGGGGCAGCATTATCAGTGTAGGTACTCATGATAGGAAGATATATTCAAACATGTACATCGTGTTCCACCCCTGCGAGTTAGAGTGACAATGCAATTGGTTGTGAATCATGTGTATGTTGAGAGTGCAATTCCCAGTATTGCGACCCACCCATCTTCTCCCACCCGTCTCTCCCCATTTTGCCAGGTTAACTCAAACAGAACCAACATAACAGCCATTAACATCAAATCCCAAAACAGGCTGGTGGAATACAGGCTCACCGTGAATTGTCCCCGGAACAATAAGGAAGGAAGGTAAACAACAGTCGGGGATAAAAACTGTCTATGTGGAATACTTTAAATGAGGCGTGATGAGTTTATCTGTTATGTATCTCGGCCTTGGCCCTGAAAAGGAGAAAAGATGAAACAAAGTAAAAGCCACATCTAAACCCTTTTACCAACAGAAGAACGTGCTATCCAGTTGTGGGCATCCAGCCGCAAGACCAGCAGGCTCCATCCTGCGCGGTCGGCAGAGACCATGTGAAGCCGCAGGTTGACATTTAAGAGGCACCGGCAGGAGCAAACATCTCATGCTGCGTATTCTGAAAGAACGCCAACACAGGTCTCCCCAGTGTTACCATATACTTATTTCGGGGCATAACTGGATATTGTGCGCAACGGATAGGGTCAGCGCCAGCTAAGCGACAAGCAACAGTCAAAGGTCATCCGCTGTTTGGGGGGGCATCGGGGCCCTTCACCATGTCAAGGAGAGTGGACTGAGAGGTCCCCGTGTCGGAGTCAGAGTGCATCCTGGGGCTATCCTGTAATGTCATGAAGGCATTCTCGGTGTAAAGTGCTGTTTCCTGGAGTGCCTTGACTCTCTACACCGCTGCCTGGGTTCTGGTAGGCTTGGCCAGAGGTCTGTTCTGACGGCAACGATGAGTAAGAGGCATCAACCAGTCCCCATGATTGTGTTCCTCTGTCGAGGATTGAGCTATGCCCTTAGCGTACATCCATGTCCAAGCATCTGCAGGTGTGAAAAAGATATGGACCCTTTCGCCATCTATCACTCGGAGCCTGGCGGGGAACATCAAGGTGTATTTGAGATTATGTTCACGAAGGCACTGCTTAATTTTTGTGTAAGAGCTGCGGTGATGTTGCACCACTACTGTAAAATCTCAGTAGGCCGTGATGGTGGTGCCCTCGCAGCATTCAGAACCTGGAAGCGTTGCAGGATTATATCCCAATCTCAGTAATTGAGGAAGCAGGCAATGAGCGGGTGGGGAGGGGCACCAGGCGCAGTGGTCTGCCAGGGATCCTATGAGCCCGTTCTATAGAGAAGAATTTTGGTACTTTCCCCTTCAGTACATTGTCCGTTAGCCAGTGTTCTAAAAAGAGCTCTACATTTTGACCTTCCACTTTCTTGGGAAACCCCATGAAGCGCACATTATTCAGAGAAGACCGTATTTCAGCATCCTCTGCCCTGTGCTGTAAGGTCGCCACTTCTGCGCCAAGCTGCTTCATTTGTTCCTGCAGCTCTTGGACAGTAGGCCTCATATTACACAGGGACGATTCAGTTTCCGCAACCCTGTTGGGCAGTTTGCGGTGGTCCTCACAGAGGAGACTGGCATCTTGTGAGACAGAGTCTATTTTATTTTCCAATTATGTTTTTGTGTCCAAAATGGCATACAATATTTTCAAATTGACTAGTGTGCGACTGAAGTGTAGTTTCCACGTGCTGCAGTGTCATTGGGGTCTCCGTTGTTGTCATTGGGACGGGGGTTCCTCCTTGGCTATCCTGCGGCAAGGGTCTGGTAGCTTTGGGCTTCACCATCATACTATGGTGGTACACCACCCCCTTGGTGGTGATACAGCAGATCACTAGTGTCCTCCAAGCTTGTGAGCCAGATATGTTAAAATGCTCACCCTGCGGTAATGAGGAAGTTGTCACAGGCGATGCCCCTAAAACGTAAAGCAATTTTGATGGCGCCCCTCACATAATGTCTATGTCTATACAGGCAGGACGGGGCCAAAGAGGCAATGACCACCAGCCATTGCCTGCGAAATTCTCCTTACCAAGTGGCTCCTCCTAACGCCTGTTCGGACGTCAGGTGTCTCCTTGTGATGTTGTCAGGTTAGGAGTAAGGAGCCTATGTTCCCGTAGAGCAGGTACATCCAGTGGCATATAAATAAGGGCAGATAATTCAAAACTCACATCAAATGACAAATAAAGTCTCATAATAATAGTGATATCAATTGGTAATCCGCCACGACGAAGCGATGTGTGCCATCGAGCGGGCTCTGTGCAACGACTGACCTGCAGTGCGGATTACCTTCTCTGCAGTCTGTACTGGTACGGAGGAGTAGGCCCACATACGGATACCCCAGTGTACCACCAGAACCCGATCTGTAGTGCCACAAATCCGAGGCGTCACCCGAGGGTGCTCCTCATGTGGCGTAGCCCTGCAGGGCTGTCCATGCACCAGCAACAGTCTAGTGTTCTTTTAAATGCCATTGGTAGCGTTGCCCCGTGTATCCGTTGCGCCCTTCGAAAAATGTTCTCCAAGTAAGGGAGGGCCATCGGTGTCCCCTGTCGTGCCGTGGTGCAAGGTGGGATGCGCCGCACTTCACCTAGGCACCTGACAGGACCCCACAGTCCTTCTTGAGGCTGGTCTCACCCTGTCGTCTCTGGGGGCCGCCCAGTTTCACGTCCTTTACGGGCAAACTAATATCCTGGATGAGCGCTGATCTGTTTGTATGAGGTGCGGACGCTGAGTCATGGAGCAGGTCTCATTCCATGCTGGGTCGCAGCCGCTGTCCTGGCGTACTCTGCGGGTCCACGGGTCCGGAGCACCGGGTACCTGGGTCCTCTCAAGGAACCTCACTCCAACATTGAGGGCCAGCTCTGCATCATGGTCAGCGGCCTGCTCGGCCGCAGGCGCTGCAAGTCTCGGCCCGGTCCCAGCACAGCGGGACAGATCGTGCCACCCAGCCCACGGTGCACTTGCCGCACTCCCTCAAACGGCACGGACTGGATCCCAGGAGGGGAGGGCTTGCTGTGGGTCCACCCCTACGCCCACGTCTGGCTGCTAATATTTGCCCATGTGCAGTGATCAGATGGGAAGGATATTTCAGGATTTTGGCAGGGCATGAGGCTTAGCTGTTTTCTAAGTGTCCGACTCGCCCGCCATCTTGACCACGCCCAGAAAAAGGAATTATTATGCAGCCTGTATGAAGTATATTTGACTGTGCTCCAACAGGAGTAGCTCTCCATCTAAACATGGGAACTACCCAGAGTTCCTTTCTTTGATTTGCATAACTTATGTGGCACTCTAAGCTTGTGAGAATAAGGTTTTGACCAATACTGGGTGCAACCTTGAGTCGCGACAAAGCTGTGCTTCTCTGACAAACTCTGATGTGAGTGAAACACATTGCAAAAGATCTAAAACCAAAACAAACTGAAACTTGCCAATTATGGTTCAGTGTGCTAACTATAACTTACACCCCCATCATACACTACTTATGACCTCACCTCTTACATCACTCAAGACTGTTTAAATGATTGAAAAGATGTAATCAAACAGTCTTCAAGGAACGGATGCCTCCCAAGATACCAACAGTTTTAACCCAAGTTCCTGATCCCTAAATAAAATATTTTGTGCTCCCAAATACTAGTTGAGCCCCCCCAAAGACAAGTCGTTTTTTGCATGTGAAAACTGTCCTATGATGATGCATAACACAAAATGTGAAAGAGGGCATTCTCTCAAAACTAGGGGGATTCTTGATAATGTAAATCATATCCTTACTCATTATTTCAAATGTGTCTTATGATATTGGTTGTGAGGTAGGATTAATACGTTTTCTCTTGTCTCCCCTCCTCACTGTATATAAGTAGGAAAAACATCTACTGCACAAAAACTTTAAAAGGATCTAACTGTTTGAAGATGCGTAATGCGTGAACCTTTTCCACTCAACTGCATAACAGGTGCAACTAGTAGAC
Source organism: Pleurodeles waltl (assembly GCF_031143425.1). NCBI lineage: Eukaryota > Metazoa > Chordata > Amphibia > Caudata > Salamandridae > Pleurodeles > Pleurodeles waltl. The sequence goes on along the minus strand of NC_090436.1, from coordinate 980,969,644 downwards.
TTTCTTGCTTCCCACAGGATAATCATGCATTTCTCTGGATGAATGAGGTATCCAAACTGTAGGAATCTGGTGCCAAATTGCGTAGTTCAGCTTTTTGGGGTGTGGGAGTCTCAGCAGACCCTGATGCTGAGTGAAACAGAGTGTGGACAGTAGCTTCTTGTGAGGGTTGACTGACATCTCTAGATGCTTTGAATATCAGGGCTGTCTTGCTCAGGTTGGAGCCACTAGGATGACAGTCATGAACAACTGCCTCTTCCTCATCATGTACAGGATGAGGGGAAGAAGCAGGAAAACATAGGCAAATATTCCCCGACTGGTTCATCCATTGTGCATTGCACAGGGACAGTGGGTGTGGGATCCTGGGGGTGAAGTACTGTCATTTTGCATTTTCAGGAGAGGCAAACTGGTCTATTGTTGGAGTCCCTCACCACTGGAAGTGCCTGTGAAGGACTTGTGGGCGGAGTTCCCACTCATGGACTTGTTGGTGCATCCTGCTGAGAATGCCCACACAGTTGTTCTCCACTCCTGGCAAACGCTCCACCAACAGGAGAATGTTTTGAGGGGTTTCGCAGTACCCAATCTCGTGAGCTACAGCAGAGAGCTGGGGGAGTGGGTGCAGCCCTACTTCTGGATGCAGAATATGGCTGTCACTTTGCCTGTCTTTATTAATACTGTTTTCACCTCATAAGTATGAGGAACGCACTCCAAACTACACTGATGGCTTCAAGCTACAGTTAGTTTATATGCCGCCCCTGATGCAGAGGTGTCCAGATGCCTGGGACCGCCATCTCACTGTGGTGAGCTCCCTGCCGCATGGAAAACACATCAGTGGTAATGCTCACCTGTGGAAGCAGGACTAGGAAGTGCCTGCCGAGCAAGAAGCTGTAGTGCCCTACCAAAGCAAAGAGTTCTGAGCCCTAATTACCAACACTAGATCCTTCCAATGCTCTTCTACCTATGCCTTGAGAGGCACTTCTGTCCTGAGCAAATGTGTAACCTGGCATATGGCACAATTGCTATGCATGAAGTCATCATCCCCAACAGCTTCATGAAAGTTCGAACAGTGATGGGATAGTGTGCCTAAAAAAGGATTAGCAGCTGTTGGAACGCCATCAACCTCTGTTCACCGGGGTATGCTTTCCCTGTTACTGCATTTAGTAGTAAGCTGAGGAAACTTTTAATTTAGCTGCATATAGTACTAAGCTGAGGAAAGGCTGAATTTGCTGTGGATTTGCTGTGGATGACAAAGCATCTTTTCACATTGTTGGTGAAACCTAGGATGTGAAGCAGGGACACTGCAGTTTGATTACAAACCAGGCATTGTTTTTTGCTGCTCTTGATCAGCCAGACATCTAAGTATGGTAAGAAGCTTACGGCATTTCTGCCCAGATGTGCTGCTACTACCACTAGACACTTAGGGGGTCATTCCAACCCTGGCGGTCGGTGATAAAGCGGCGGCCAACCCGCCAACCGGCTGGCGGTCCAAAAAATGGAATTCTGACCCTGGCGGGAACCGCCAACACAGCCCGCCACTTTAACACTCCGACCGCCACGGCGGGACAGACAAACAGCGCGGCGGTCACCGCCAACAGGCAGGCGGCAGACAATGTACCGCCCACAGTATCACAACTCACCAATCCGCCACCTTTTCCGGGGCGGGAGCCCCGCCGATAAAAACACGGCGGAAACAGACTACGAACGGGAAAACACTCACCTCTTTACACTCCACGAGGACGGAGGACAGCATGGAACCCGAATTAAACATCCTACCAGCTCTTGTCTACCTGCTCATCTACCACGAGTACGAACTCCGGCGCAGAAGACAACGGTGAGTACTGCACCTACGACACAGGGGAGGGGGGAGGACGAAAGGTTACGGGCACACACATACGCCCCCCTTCCCCCCCAACTATCAACATACCAATGCAGAGCAACAACTGAGTGACTCCCCCCAACCCCCCCTAAAAAATGCAAAGACATAATAAAATTTTAAATTAAATTTATGTAAAATTAGGTTAATTGAAGTCATGGAAAATTATCGTTATGAAATATCAAAGCAAAAATCATGAACAGTGCGAAAGCTATGTACAAAGTCAATAAGTCCTGCTCAGTGTGTCAAATATCCACAGTCCGTGGGCCAATGTGTACCAAACACATGGGCAAAGCCCACACAGGAGACCTGAGTCCGTTGGAGAGAACACTGCTGGGGCATCAGATGACAAAACTACAGGCACCTCAGGGGGAAGGGAAGGGGGGGCATCTCAGCCACAGGGGTCCACGACGCCAGAACCACGAAGGGGCCACCATGCCCACTGTCCCATCCTGGGGAGTGCAAAGCCACAGTCCATCAGGTGGATTACAGACTCCACTGGTCATGGAGGAGGCAGGGTGCCCCGAGTGCAGCGTGAACACTAGCTTGACACAGAACCGGCACTGTCAATGGGCCAGCGGTGCATGACAGGAAGGGCCCAGCGGAGCGGTGCTTGAGACGGCGGGGCCCAGCGGAGCGGTGCTTGACAGGAAGGGCCCAGCGGAGCGGTGCTTGAGACGGCGGGGCCCAGCGGAGCGGTGCTTGACAGGAAGGGCCCAGCAGAGCGGTGCTTGACAGGAAGGGCCCAGCGGAGCGGTGCTTGAGACGGCGGGGCCCAGCGGAGCGGTGCTTGACAGGAAGGGCCCAGCGGAGCGGTGCTTAAGACGGCGGGGCCCAGCGGAGCGGTGCTTGACAGGAAGGGCCCAGCGGAGCGGTGCTTGAGACGGCGGGGCCCAGCGGAGCGGTGCTTGACAGGAAGGGCCCAGCGGAGCGGTGCTTGACAGGAAGGGCCCAGCGGAGCGGTGCTTGAGACGGCGGGGCCCAGCGGAGCGGTGCTTGACAGGAAGGGCCCAGCGGAGCGGTGCTTGAGACGGTGGGGCCCAGCGGAGCGGTGCTTGAGACGGCGGGCCCTCTTCAGCGGTGCCTTTCTGCACGGCGGGGCCCTCTTCAGCGGTGCCTTTCTGCACGGCGGGGCCCTCTTCAGCGGTGCCTTTCTGCACGGCGGGGCCCTCTTCAGCGGTGCCTTTCTGCACGGCGGGGCCCTCTTCAGCGGTGCCTTTCTTCACGGCGGGCCCTCTTCAGCGGTGCCTTTCTGCACGGCGGGGCCCTCTTCAGCGGTGCCTTTCTGCACGGCGGGGCCCTCTTCAGCGGTGCCTTTCTGCACGGCGGGGCCCTCTTCAGCGGTGCCTTTCTTCACGGCGGGGCCCTCTTCAGCGGTGCCTTTCTGCACGGCGGGGCCCTCTTCAGCGGTGCCTTTCTTCACTGCGGGGCCCTCTTCAGCGGTGCCTTTCTGCACGGCGGGGCCCTCTTCAGCGGTGCTTGTCCAGTCATTCAAGGGAGCCAGACCTGGCCAGGACTCCCTGCTTAGTCGCCCTCCGATCGTGCATTTGCTGGACCCTTCGGTGATGGAGTCCTGGGCCCGTGGGTGTCCTCCCTCACACCCGGGATGGGGCTTGTGGGGCCCTCCTGGTCCGCGCCCCTGCTGGCTGACTTCTCCGCCCTGCTGCCCTTGCCCTCCTTCGATGAGGCTCTCTGGCCCTTGCCTCCCCTGGATGTTGTGGCAGGTGACGGCCCAGGACTTTGCTCCTTGGGGGCAGCTGTGTCAGTCTTCTCGCGGCGGCCCTTGATTTTACGGGTCCTCTTTCCAGGGGGGGGGCTGGCTGTCCCCTTGCTGCTGGCCGATGTATCAGTGCTGGGAAAGGGTGGACTCCAAAACCCGTGCACAATGGTGACACTTGAAGCAGGGCTGGTGGTGGCTGAGGTGCTCTTGGGACTCTTAGCAGATGGAGGGGGTGGGTCAGGTGGGGCAAAGAGGTTAAGTTTGGAGAGGTAAAGTTTTTTAGGACCAATGTAAAGGGTAGGTGTAGTGGGTATGGGAGTGGAGGAAGAGGATGTGGTTGTAGGAGAGTCAGGTGTGCTGTCTTTGGGTGCAGGTGCTTGTGACGTAGGCTGTCGTGAGGTGGTTGGCTGTTGGGTCGGTGGCTGCCTGCGTTTGTGTGTCTTGGAAGAGGGGGTGACAGACACAGTGGGAGAGGACACAGGGGACGTGTAAATGGCAGTGGGGGTGGTGACTGCACGTGTGCGGACTGTACTGGAGGGTGTGCTGGTGATGGAAGTACTGGCTGATGGTGGTGTGCATGCAGGTGTGAGTGGAGACGTCACAGGGAGGGAGGAGGGAGACGAGGAGGAGGGGGACACAGAGGTGGTAGTGACTGTTGCCATGTCTGCATCTGGGTGTTGCTTGGGTGAATGCTTGTGTGATCTGTGGTGCTTATGTCTGGATGAGCTGCCCTTGGGTGTTGAGGTGTGTGCAGGCTGGTCTGATGGTGTGGATGGGATAGGCTGAGGAACAGGAGACAGAGACAGGGTGGAGGCAGTTAGAAGAGGGAGGCTGGAAACAGGGACAATGGCTGCCGTCAGTGCTGAGTCCAGAGCATTGAACGATCGTTGATGGGCAGCCTGACCCGAATGAATGCCCTCCAGGTATGCATTGCTCCGATGCACCTCCCTCTCTACCCCCTGGATGGCATTCAGAAGGGTAGACTGCCCAACAATGATGGTCTGTAGGAGGTCAATGACCTCCTCACTGAGGGCAGCAGGGGTAACAGGGGCAGGGCCTGAGGTGCCTGGGGCGAAGGAGATGCCCGCCTTCTTGGGCGAGCGGGCACGGAGCGAAGGCTGAGGGGCTGCTGGGAGGGCGGAGCTGGTGCGCTGGGTGGCAGCTGTACCTGTAGAGGCGGGGGGCCCGGATGTTGCCGCCACCGCTAGGGAGCTCCCTTCCGAGGACGTGTCGGTGTCGCTGGTGTCACCACGGGTCCCCGTTGTGGTGCTCCCCTCGCCCTCCGTATCACTGGTGACCTCGGTGTCTGTAGCATGGCCCACCGGGGCCTTGTGAGTTGTAGCTCCCTCGTGCTCCGATGCCAATTCTCCTCCGCCTGATGATGCTAATGCACACATGCACAAGAAGATAAAGAAAAAGGGTGGGGGGAGAAATAAAAACAGGTTGAGTGCATGCATTGTCAACACCGTTGGCGGAGAGGACAGACACAGGAGCCTCATGCACTACGCCGCGCAATCGGGGTACACTACTCAGTACTTGTGACTAGGCCAACAGGTCTATGGACAACAAATGCGCACATGGGTGATGCTGGACCATGGATTGCTGTACTTGGCACCCTACAGAGGTGGGGGGCGGGGGCACAGGGCCATGCCTAAAGGAGGGGACTACACTACAGAAAGCGCCCTGGCCTAATGTCACCCACAGCCCTCCTCCCCCACCCAGACGCCTCCACTGCGTGTAAAGATAGCAGAATGTGCTGGTACTCACCCCCTTGTGTCTGCTGTGATGTCCTCACGCGCCCATCCAAATCGGGGTAGGCCACCGCCAGGATCCGGGACATCAGGGGGGTCAAGGTACGACTGGCACCCCTCCTACGTTGGGAGGCCATCCCCAGCAGTGACTCGGCGGTCTTCCTGGTCCCGCAGCGGATGTCCTCCCACCTCTTTCGGCAGTGGGTGCCCCGTCTGTTGTGGACCCCCAGGGCCCGGACTTCCTTGGCGATGGCACGCCAAATGTCGACTTTCTGATGGGCGCTGACCTATTTGACATGTACAGGGTGGGAAAGGAATTTTCATCATTTTTCTGCATGTTAGATGTGATTGCCCCCCCCTCCCCAACCCTGCCATGTGGCACATGCTCTCATCTGTCGTGCCTTGCACTCCTCATTCGCTCCCCACCCCACCATCTTACATCCACCATACACAACCCAGGCATAGCCCATTCAACGTGCACCCAGTGTACTTACCTGTTGGTCTGGAGGACCGTAGAGTAGCGCATACTGGGGCAGGACCCCATCCACAAGTTTCTCCAACTCTTCTGAAGTGAAGGCAGGGGCCCTTTCCCCAGTCGCAGCAGCCATTGTCTCTTCCAGACCGAGGTCACAGCAGCACTTGCAGTATAGGTCCTCTCCTGTGGATGGTCAGGTCTCGAGTGGTTAAGCAGATAGAAAATGGCGGTCACGCCCGCGGCGGTGCGTACCGCCGCGGTGCGTACCGCGACCGCCGGCGCACATCGTCATTGGCTCCTGAGACCCATAGGGTTCAATGTTAACCAATGCGCCTTCGCACTGCGGTCTTCGACCGCCTACCGCCACGGTGTGCCACGCCAGCGCGTTGACCTCATATCCCACTGTCACACTTCTCAGGTCAGGCAGCCGCCATTAGAAGGGCCCACATGGCTTAATTGCTACTGCGTCACACAGGCCTAGGCCCTGCATTGCCACTCATACAAGCCTTTCAATGCATAGCGATTCGTGTACTGTGCAAGCTGGGTGAACGTACCTGTGGGTTGCTTGACTCTGTGCTCCATGTTGTCCTTCCTAGGCACCGTCCGCTGGGACTTGCGAGGAGAAGGATGAATCCTCCCGTGTACCGACCGCTGGTGGACCTGTCGACAATGGAAGAACGACATATTATACTTCGATACCGACTTGACCGAGCCACTATACATGAACTGTGTGCCCAGCTGGAGCCTGACCTGATGTCCCCATCCGTCAACCCACAGGGATTCCCCCTCTGGTGCAGGTTCTGTCAGTACTCCATTTTTTGGCAAGTGGGTCTTTTCAGACAACAGTGGCCATGTCATCAGGGATGTCTCAGCCTATGTTTTCTAAGGTTTTGTCCAGAGTGTTGTCTGCCCTGATGAAATACATGCAGAGATACATTGTTTTCCCTGAGGAGGGTGATTTGGCCACTGTGAAGGGTGATTTCTATGCCCTTGGACATATCCCCAACATCATTGGTGCCATTGATGGGACCCATGTGGCTTTAGTACCCCCAAAAGACGATGAGCAGGTGTACAGAAATCGAAAAAATTACCATTCGATGAATGTCCAGGTGGTCTGTTTGGCTGACCAGTACATCTCCCATGTAAATGCCAAGTTCCCTGGATCAGTGCATGACGCGTATGTCTTGCGAAATAGCAGCATCCCTTATGTGATGGAACAGCTACAGAGACACCGTGTGTGGCTAATAGGTGACTCTGGTTACCCCAACCTGCCTTGGCTATTGACCCCAGTGAGGAATCCCCGGACCAGGGCAGAGGAACGCTACAATGAGGCACATGGGCGAACTAGGAGGATTATAGAACGGACCTTCGGGGTCCTGAAGGCCAGGTTTAGGTGCCTGCATATGACAGGTGGATCCCTAATGTACTCCCCAAAGAAGGTGTGTCATATCATCGTGGCCTGCTGTATGCTTCACAATCTTGCATTGCGACGCCAGGTGCCTTTCCTGCAGGAGGATGGTCCAGATGGTGGTGTTGTAGCAGCTGTGGAGCCTGTGGAGAGTGAAGAGGAGGAAGACGACGGGGACGACACGGACAACAGGGACACAGTTATACAACAGTATTTTCAGTAGCACACAGGTAAGAATCACCCACGCCTTTTTACATTTACTTCTGCCCTCCTGCATCTCTACTTTCTGTGTTTCCCCCCAGTTCCTTTTAACTGATTTTTGACTTTCCCTTCCCTTTTCAGAGCTGTGTGACCCACAGCGTGACTGCTGCTTTGTTTGACCATGGACTAATGCTTATAGACATTGGTATGTTGTCATCACAATGTGACTGAACATTATTGCACCGTTATGTGTAATACATTTGTAAAGAATACAAGCAGACTCATGATTTTTGAAGTGCAATTGTGATTTATTTTAAGTGCTGCATATGGGTCCATGATAGTAAAACGGTGATGGGTGGGGGTGGAGTACTGTCCATGGCAGAGTCTAGTTCTCAGTCGCACAGGTGCATTGTCCATATGCCTGTGGAAGGATGGAGCAGGGGCAGTTCAAGGTTGGACAGGGTGACAATGTGGGACAGTGGGATGACATCAGGGGGTATCTTATGCTGGCGGGGGTCTTGGCATCCTACTCTGTCTTCTTGTGTGATCTCAGGTTCCGCTTGCGGGGTGGTTGATCTTCAGCAGGAGGTGGGGTTCTGGTGGCCTGTCGTTGTGTGGGGGCCTCCTGTCCACTAGCGCCGGCGGAGGTGGTAGGCTGTTCGTGGTCCGGGCTAGTGACAGGGGCCCTTTGGGGTGCCACATGGTCCCGCAATGTGGTGACTATCTGGTTGAGGGCCAGGACGATGGTCCCCATTGCGGAACCGATGTTCCTGAGTTCGTCTCTGAACCCCATGTACCGTTTCTCCTGCTGTGCCTGGATCTCCTGGAACCTGGCCAGTACCGTCGCCATCATCTCCTGGGAGTGGTGGTATGCTCCCATGATGGTGGTGAGGGCCTCTTGGAGAGTGGGTTCCCTGGGCCGGTCCACCCCCTCTCGCACAGCAGCCCTCCCAGTTCCCCTGTTTCCCCGGGCCTCTGTCCCCTGGACGGTGTGCCCACTACCACTGCCCCCAGGTCCCTGTTGTTGTTGGGGTGGTGGGTCAGCCTGGGTGCCCTGTAGTGGCGGACACACCGCTGATTGACGCGTCCTGGAGACAGAGGCATGGGCCCGCTGGGTGGGAGCTGTGCTGGTATTCCCAGAGGGGGTTGGGTCTGCTGTGGCCTGTGTCTGTGTGTGGGGAACCGACTGTCCAGAGGTCCCCTATGGTCCGGGCTGGTCATCAGGTTCTAGGTCGACAGAGCTGCTGTCATCACTAGGGGCCTGTTCTGGGGGCGGGATGGACAAATCTGGACCCTCCTGGCCGGTGTGTTGGCGTTCGGGCCCTGCAGGGGTAAAAGAGTATGGTTATTGCTTCTGTGTGTGCCATGGCGTGCGATTTGGGGGTGCCCTTGTCCCCCAGTGCTGGCATTCCCTTGTGGGAGGAGTTGTGAGGGTGGTTTTGGGGGGGGGATGGGTATGTGCAGTGGTCATGCTTAGGTGATGGGTGTCCATGGTTTGTGTTGGCATTCAGGGATTGGTGTTGTGTTGGGTGGGTTGTGCTGGTGAGACATTGGCAGGGAGGATGTGTGCTGGGGGGTTGGGGGTGAGGGTGGGGGTGTGGGTTGGCATGCTGGTGGTTGGGGGGGTAAGGTAGTTGAGATTAGACTTACCAAAGTCCATTCCTCCGCCTACTCCAGCGAGGCCCTCAGGATGCAGGATGTTCAAGACCTCTTGCTCCCATGCTGTGAATTCGGGTGGAGTGGGTGGGGGTCCGCCGCCAGTCTTCTGCACAGCGATGTTGTGTCTTGACACCATCGACCGCACCTTCCCCCGTAGGTCGTTCCAGCGCTTTCGGATGTCTTCCCGGTTTCTGGGATGCTGGCCCACAGCGTTGACCCTGTCGACGATCCTTTGCCATAGCTCCGCCTTCCTGGCAATGGTGGTGTGCTGCACCTGTGTGCCGAATAGCTGGGGCTCTACCCTAATTATTTCCTCCACCATGACTCTGAGTTCTTGGTCCGAGAACCTGGGGTGTCTTTGGGGTGCCATGGGGTGGTGTGGGGTGGTGTTTGTGGTGATGAGTGTGGTGTGTGTGGTGGTGTGTGGTGTTTTGTGCGTGGATGTAGTGTGGGTGATAATGTTGTGTTCCTGTGTGTGTTGGGGTTTTCGATAGCTGTGCTCTCTCTCTCTCTCTCTCGCCTTCTCTCCGAATTTCTAGTAGTGGGGGTTTGTGGGTGATGTGGGTGTGTGTTTTATAGTTGATTGGATGTGTGGGAGTGGTGTTTGTATGTGTATCAGGTGTGTGTATTTCAAATTGTCCAATGTGGCTGTGTTTTGGAGCTGGGTGTGTATTTTGACCGCGGCGGTGTGTACCGCCAATGGAATACCGCGGTTGAAAGACCGCTGCGAGGATTCGTGGGTCGTAATGGCATGGGCGTGTTTGTGTTGGCGTGACGGTGGAGGTTTGGTCATCTCCAGTTTATCGCTGACCGCTGATGAGGCGGCCTTCCGTGGATGTCGGGTTTTTGGCGGCTTGGCAGTTGTGGGTCAGAATGACCGTGGCGGTTTACCGCGGCGGTAGAATGGCGGTCTTCTGACCGGCGGTAAGAGCCTTTTACCGCTGAGATCAGAATGACCACCTTAGTAAACATCCTTGGAGCTGTAGTGACGGCTGGAACTGGTAGTGTTGTCCACTTACAATGACCGAAGGTGTTGGTGGTGCACTGGATGGATGGAAATAGGAAAGTACACATCTTTTGCATCCAGTGCTGACATAAAATCACCTTGGTGTAGCAGCGGGTGGCATCCTGTAAAGTGACCATATAAAAGTGCTCAGAGAGGATGAACCTGTTTGATGGCAGGAGGTTGAGGATTACCTGGAGGCAGCTGTTCTTTTTAGGGATTAAAAAATATAGGCAAATAACCCCCAGGCCACATTGATAAGGAGGTACTGGCTCTATTGCCCCCTTCTGCAGGAGGTGAACATCGCCTGAGCTCAGAACATGGTGACCAGATGGAATGTTGGAAAGGGTTTTGTGATATTCGAGCAGGTGCCCTTCCACCACAATGAAGAGGATCTACTGATTGGGTGTGATACTTTCCCACTGTGACGGGTGGGTGGGGGTGGGGCTCAGTCTTTTCCAAACAAGTATGACATGACTGGGGGAAAATAAAAGTTTGTCACTGTTCTGGAGCAGGGGAGCCATTTGCAGAGCCAGCTCTGCAGTTCACAAACCAATTCCCTTTATAGGGCCTCCTATAGAAGAACCTAGACCACTGGGGGTCCTAAAAGGACTTCTGGCATTGTTGGTGTGGGGCTTTCTGACCTGAGCCCTCTAGTATAATAATTATGAAAAGCAGATTTGGGACTGGGGGACTGTAAGGTATCTAGAGTATCTGGTCGACCTGAGGGTCAAAGCAATGCTCACCATCTAAAGGTACATTTAGAAGGTGATGTTGCACACTGGGCCCAAATTGTGACACTCAGAGCCAGGTATGCCTACAGAGAAAGCTAGTGTTGACACCCCTAGTGGCTGTTTTTCCTGTCAATGGCAAACATAATATTAGCATTGCTAATGGTCTTGCCCTGAGCGACCAGTTCCTTTCCTTTTTTTGTGGGCCTCTGTGAGATGCTGTACCCACTTTTACATCTTCTCCCAATGGTTGCAATTGTAGCTGGAGAGGAGTTAGCAATACGTCTGGATCGTTGCCCCATGCACTTTCTGGAAGTATCAACTTTCTTGGACTCCTTGTCAGGTGGGCGAGAGTTCCCTCTGGCCTGTGCAGAGGCCCTCTCACAGGCAATGTGCTCTACCGAGGAGTGTGAAACAATCTGACCCAGAATATGAGCCTGATTTTCTGAGGCAGGCTTATATTTTTTTCAACATGTGGAGTGACAACTCTGGCCGTCACTAGCTCTGAAATTGTCACTGGTAGACTTTAGCATTCCCTTAAGCATAGGTAAATAATATACTGTGTGTTCTGTTTTGGATAGGGTTTGGACAAGAATGTTGTCCTTCTTCTCCAAAGTGCTTGTAGTTTTTCATGGTAGTATTGTGCAACCCTTTGATTTACTGCATAAAATGCCACAGTGTTACCTGGTGGGGACACTTTAGCACAGTACAAATTTAGGTCTGGAACTAGGTCTACGTCTAGTTCGTCCTGTGAGTCTACTGCATAATTCTCCCAAGAATCACCCATCTCTTGTGGCCTAACGGTTCATCTTAGGGGTCCAGTGAATAATGAGGACTGCCTGGGTTTAAGTCAGTATCTTGTGGCTCAGGTGGAGGAGAGTGTGGTAGTAATGGTGATGGTGGAGGTGTGGATGGTAATGGTAGGAATAGTGTATGACTGGTGGTCAAGTCTCTAACCTTTTTGAGATTTTATGGTGTAGAAAGGCCAAGTCCTGATTCTCCCTCAAAGAAAAGCCAGCACTTCTTAGGGATGTAGATGTAGATGAATCCTGGAGTTAGGATTAGAGTTCCCCCCTCCAGAATACCGCACCGCGGTCAGAAGACCGCTGCAGTTATTCTGTGTTTCCCGCTGGGCTGGCGGGCGACCGCCAGAAGGCCGCCCGCCAGCCCAGCGGGAAACCCCCTTTCCACGAGGAAGCCGGCTCCGAATGGAGCCGGCGGAGTGGGAAGGTGCGACGGGTGCAGTTGCACCCGTCGCGAATTTCAGTGTCTGCTAAGCAGACACTGAAATTCTTTGTGGGGCCCTCTTACGGGGGCCCCTGCAGTGCCCATGCCATTGGCATGGGCACTGCAGGGGCCCCCAGGGGCCCCACGACACCCCATACCGCCATCCTGTTCCTGCCGGGCGAACCGCCAGGAACAGGATGGCGGTATGGGGTGTCTGAATCCCCATGGCGGCGCAGCAAGCTGCGCCGCCATGGAGGATTCATGAGGGCAGCGGAAAACCGGCGGGAGACCGCCGGTTTTCCTGTTCTGACCGCAGCCAAACTGCCGCGGTCAGAATGCCCTGCGGGGCACCGCCAGCCTTTGTGTTTCTGGATGAATGAAAATCTTTTGTTTTTCGTCCAGGGCATATGCCACTTCTCTAAAATGGACCCCTCTGTGACATAAGATCTTAGCATTGAGGGAGGCTTCTGTGCCAGCATAAGTGCTGGTTTTGGGAGGTTTTTGGTGTCGACTACTGTTCTTACTGTGGTTTCTTGACAATCTGGGACATACCTGGCAGTGATTTCAGTATCAAGTGCTGAATTTCGGGGGCCCCCTGCTGAACAGGCATCAAATATGATGTAGATCAGTGCCCTTGAGTGGGACCCTAATCAGCATTGACATAGGGTATCCTGGCTGGGGTTGTGTGAATGGTATATTTGTGCCCTTAACAGCTCAACTCCAAGCTCGATGTTGAACTTCAGCTGCAGGAGTGCTTTGCCTCAGTCAATGCAAGCTTATGAGCTTCAGGCTGACATTCGGGTGCGGTATGGCCCCAAGGTTGGGTTGTGTTGAACCACTGGCACTTTGATATTAGAGGTCTCAGAGAAAAAGGCCTTGTGATCTTCCTCTGTTTGGTCTGCTGGAATCCCCGGAGGGCTGGCCTCCTCCTACTTCTTGGTGCCTTGCATATCTTTGCCTCCAAAAATGCTGGACATCACCAACAAGACCTGTCTCTGCATTTTGTGGCATGCCAAGCTACTTTCCCTCTACTACTTTAATGTTTCCTTGAAGCGAAAGGCAAGGCAGGCTTCACAGGGTGTCTCCGTGTGTTTTAGGGAGAGGCAGAGGTTGCAGACCTTGTGATGGTCACTCCAGCAGTGTTTTGCATTACACCTAGGACAGAAGTTAAATGGAATATGTTTCATAAAGCAGCCCTAGGTGCATTCTAGAGGCAGCCCCAGCAAATGGTTACTCAAATTGTCCCGGGCTTCACCAGTCGGGTCCGAACCATTGACAGTGTGGACAGAAATAAAATAAAATGAAATAAAACATTTGTAAAGCACTAACAAACACCCCAGAACAATTCACCAAGCTTTCTTTGGGTCAATAGTGTTGTTCACGTCATAGGGTTGGAAGGGGAAGGTGCTGGACCTGAGAAGGAACCAACAACTAAGACCTGTGCAGACCTCGAAGCAGTCTTCCATATGTCTGAGAATGAGGGGGTAGAAAACAATCTGAGCTCGAGTCAGTTCGCTGGTGCATTGTGGACCAATGGTGCAGTCAGAACAGGTCTTGAGATTCAAACTTCTCTGAATAAAAACAAAACAAGTTTCAAATTTTGGTGCCCAAGATTAGATTTCAGGTGTATGCAGAGCATGTGTATCTACAGCCACACATACTGTGAACACACAAATTTATAGATAGATATATTAACGTTAAGTATGTTTAAGCAAGTTTTAAAATTGCTTACCTCTAAAGTAAAATATTCTCTCAATGTAAATGTAGTAAAAATCTACCATTGATGAAAAGACACTAGATGTACACATCTGCAATACAATTACTCCCAATTTAGAAACTGCAAAATAATGGTGGCACAACATAGAAAGTAAGGGAAACATGCCTTCAAATTGTCCCTTCAAGTAAGCAGTTCTTTATCTTTAACGATGCGGCTTCACTTTCCTAGTAAGAGCATAATGCTTTTGTTGAAAAGGCCAATGAGTTCCAGATAGGAAGGGAGTGCAAGTTAGTTGTAATTTGACAATAGTTTTGAGTGTCTTTATCACACATAAGACATACATGGTAGGCTGGTAATTTGGCATTATTACTCGTACTGCATTGTGTGTGTTTTCTTTAAAGAGGGAGATAACTGCATGTTTGTCTATCTGGATTTCACTGCAAAAGAGGTGGGCATGATTACGGCGGCCACGTTTGAGTAACCCAGCAATGCTTATTTTTCTAGATGCTGAGTTCTTCAAGATGGCTATAGGCCAAGAGGGAGATTCCAAAGTGATGTTGGCAATAGGGGCTCTCTGGCAGGACTGCACCAATGGTTGAGACAGCTGGTAGGTTGGCTACTCATATGGAGCTGATTCTATCCCTGAGGAATGAGATTAGGTCACTGCAGAGGGGTGCAGGTTAAAATATCACAACAGATGATCAAGACATCTTTGGAAGCTTTACCAGTTTCAGAAATACTCAAGTGAAAATATGACATTTTAGCTATAGGAAAGGCGTGCTTCAAGCCATGGTGATAGGTGCAGCAAGCTTCCCAGAAAGCAGGACACTGGAATTCATACCAGCATCTTTGGAGTGTTCTTGTTGTTATAGTCCTTTGTGCACCATTAGTGGCTGAGGCAATCAAGTGGACAGATTTGGTTTTTTTCAGTTTTTGGCAGGTTAACTGGTCAAGAGCTCTGACAAATGCCTTTTAGATGTGAGTCACTATGTTGGCCATGGTGTTGGCAGCAGTGAGTGGCTGGAGGTCATCAGAAGCAGGGCCTTGACAAAAAGAAGTAGATTGATCGCTTGCATGGTTATGGGCAGATGGTGACTATGCAGTAGACATATGTGAGTAGGTTTCCAAGTTTCAATGATGTATGAATATTGGTAAGGTTGAGGTTTGCTCAATGGTCATTGATAGATGGGGATGGGGATATCTAAGATAACTGGCAAGAGAGAAGAGAAAGCTGAGGTAGAGGTCATGAGTCAAACTTTTGGACGTCACTGGCATGTGAACGGGTCTGGGGAGTTCTCAGTTTGATAGTGCATGTCTGACCACTCCTCTGATGACAATACACGGATAGAAGCAGAAGGTTAGGTTTTAGAAGTGTTTTTTGGAACACTGTAATGCTCATAAAATAATTGATAGTATAGCAATAAATGTGAATTTAATATATTTTCCATCCTTTATGAGCTTATGCCTTTGGAATTAATCTATATTTTTGTGTTCCACCATTTTTTTAAATGTCTGTACGCTTTGGGTTAGGAATCATTCAACTATACTTTGTGAAAATAAAACAAAATCTAGCACTGTTATGAACCAGACCACAATTATTTGCATGAACCTCACCTTCCACACGCAATCTGAGAGACATGCATCTCACGTAATTCGAGCACCAAACAAGGGAGGGGCTCGTTTCTTGCATATTTATTTCCAAGCTGTCCGTTCCCTCCTGCTCCAAATGTGTAGACCAGTCCGTCCTTTAAGAAAAAATATGAACACCTCAGTAAAACCTTAGCGCTATTTGGAGGTTTGATGAATCAATGCAGAAATTATAAAATGCAGAGATGTGAACTCATGCACAATTTAACATTTCTCATAATTGATTTTTTATGTTATGTTTAGCAGCAAAACATGATTAATGCCCACTTAAGAGCATGTAACTATAGATTTACCAAGAGAATTTATAAGTTATGACATTGCTAAAAATACAGAATTCTTCTGTTCCCACTCTCATGTAAGCAAACTGTACTAATTTGGAAACTGTTAGCTATTGAACACATAGAACAAAAAGATAAGGCTCACTAAATTCATATAAATAGAACCGATTCACACAGGTCTCCCTTTGAACACCTAGCTACACAGTGCATGCCACATTTATTCCCAAGCATACGTGCACCTCCTTCAAACAGGTTAGCAGAGCAACTGTAAACCGCCCCAGTACCCTTTTTTAATTTCAAATGCATAAGGCTGGGAGTAGAGGGTGGCATACAAATGTTTCACACTTCTTATGAACGTTTACCGTATCCTTTCAACAGAGTAGTAAAATACTGTAACAAGAACATAATGACAAGAAGGACTTGAGCAGCTGAACTCTGTCCTGTTATCCTCTTCGTGATTGTGAAAAGCTCACTCAGGCTAATTTTAACTGTCCCATACCTCCATAACCCTGAAAAAAAATGAAGAAGGTCTGGGACATTGGCTTAGTAACATTTTTGCAGTTGCAAAGTGGACACCAGGTCAGATGTCATCTGTCCTGGTAATCCTTGAATCTAATTATTTTTATGGTAAAAGAGGAGGTGCCGCTGAAGGCCTGAACAATGTGCAGGTCTATCAAGTTTCCATCTTCACTCCTAGAGAAAAGTATGACTTCTCCCATTAGCCACAGCACCACCTTGCACATAATAAATACATGACAGTTGTAAAATTCTTCCTTAACAGAGGTTTCGAGTTTGGGTTAAAAAGCTACAAAGTGAATACAAAAATCTCCTTAGCAGTTTTTGATAGAAGATGATGACTAAAGGCAGGTGTAGATAAGCAAGGCACCAAAACCACCATGAACCAGCCCAGTTCTTCCAGAAGTGGAAATTCAGGTAGGAATCCAGTTACAAAGTACAGAAAGAGTAAGGAACAAAAATAATAGCAAGTAGACGATGAATGCCTCAAAAAATTAATGTAATGAAATATGTTGAGATGAATCCTTCACTTATCAATGTTTCCTTATTTATCGTCTAGTTGGGAAATTACATTACGGGCAAAGGTTTTGCTCTATCTTGAAAGGGGAACTTCAGGCAACAATTATTGGAAATGCAACCATCTTGGGAAGTGTCATATGTATGACTTGTACTCCAGGAAGATATGTAATTTGTGATCAAAAGTAGGCCAGTCTAAACAGGTACTCCTGCAGAATAAAAACAACTTTTATCTTTGGGGTTCTTTCCTACAGCTAATTTTACATCCTGAAATAAACCTTTCTCTCCAGTGCTCATACCTACCTGTGTCTCAGTTCTATCTTCAGATTGCCTGCTTTCCACTTCATTTGTGACTCTGGTTCCTACTACCATGATGCCAATTAGTGGAGTTGCTCCCTACTCACATATTCTCTCTGGGATTTCTATCCAGTCTCCTGCCTATACTTCCTCAAAGACAGGGAAAAGTTTTAAAATGTCCACATACCAATGTATGTAGTGGGATTGTAAATCGCCCTAAAAACGTAACCTCTTGAGCTCAAAATTTTCTATTAAATGTCCTTTCAAAAGACCTCTTAACTGAGACCCTGCAAACAACGGCCCTACAACTCACTGTTTTTGCTCTCCGGTCTTGTTTCTAAGTCTCAAGATATTACCACTTTGCGAAGAATAGAGACATGATTTTCAAAGACACTTTCAGTAGAATAACTGAACTAGATATGGAATAGCAGAGCCTCTTTATGAGGTAAATAGACTCTGCCAGAGATAAGAAACACAACATTGAACATCAGTAAGGAACAATATTTAGATCCATTATCTCCCAAATAACTTAATTATAATTTACATGCACATGTATTTTCTCATTTAACACCTCAAAGCTCACTACAATTGATGATAGGACAAAGAAAACTGATAGACTGCTTCCACCTTAAATGTCACTACAGAGTATGCAGACACAAGATATGCACTCTATGTTTCTCATAAATACAATTTTGCTAAATACACATACCTTTGACAAAACAGCAGTATGTTCATCACCACAGGTGACAAATTCCACGCTTTTGTTCCACAGTGCTTCAACCACAGTTGGCAAATACTGGTCTACAAAACAGAGACAATTCAAAAACTTTGACTAATTTAATGACGCCCTGGATTTCAGACTAACAATATCTAAAATTTCACATAAGAATTACTTTACACTTTGTAAAATAAAATATTAAAGCTACAAATAATCATGCTATTGTTTGTCATCACCTAATTTAAATCTTTGAGAAATATGATTAAATAGTGGCTAAAACCAGAGGTGCAGTTCATTAGCAGCTGTTTTGCATTTCTGCTAACCATTTCTACATCATCAACCAATCATCAATGGTAAGGCCATTTAGCCCCCCCCCCACTAAGAATAGCTTGGGAAATAGACTGGTATGGCCCCATGCCCGCAGTTGCTCATGGTGGAAATACTGGTAACTTGGGCAACAGGGAAAATCCACCCCATCACAAGTCTGACGCTTAGGGTTCACTATTAAATGAGGAAATACTGTGAGAATCTATAATTCTGTGTGTAAATCCCCTGATAATTCCTCAATTCGGCCTGGACTTTCATCCAAAGATTTTGGCTGTTTTGAGCAGCTGAAATACCCAGATGAATCTAAACAGATCCACAGTGTTACTGTGGAACTTATGTTTCCAATGGGGCTTGTAGCTGCAACTACCACCCCATTGGAATAAAGTGGCGACTTGTAATAAGGGTCAGAGTGTTTATAACTAATGGGCCGATTTAGATGTTGGCAGAGAGGGAACTCCATTGCTATTGCAACGGAGTTCCCTACCCACCATCTCAGTGGTCCATCCACCCGATTTAAATGCGGGTGGACCAAAGGTATTGCTACAGCAGTGACTACAGCATCACTACCTTAGCTAAACTTCTCTGAAAGCCCAACGGATGGACAGACAACAGCCATTTTTTTACTGTTCATCACCACCAGGCAAACCCTGGCGGTAAGGTGACAGTGAAAATTTAAAAATGTCCCCATCGCAATGGGGGATGACTCCCATGGTGAAGGGGACATAGGCCCTCATTCGGACCTGGGCGGGCGGCGGAGGCCGCCCGCCAAAGTCCCGCCGCCAGGTTACCGTTCCGCGGTCGAAAGACCGCGGCGGTAATTCTGACTTTCCCGCTGGGCTGGCGGGCGGCCGCCTTCAGGCCGCCCGCCAGCCCAGCGGGAAAGAGGCTACCACGATGAAGCCGGCTCGGAATCGAGCCGGCGGAGTGGAAGCTGTGCGACGGGTGCAGTTGCACCCGTCGCGTATTTCACTGTCTGTGCAGCAGACAGTGAAATACATTTAGGGGCCCTCTTACGGGGGCCCTTGCAGTGCCCATGCCAGTGGCATGGGCACTGCAGGGGCCCCCAGGGGCCCCGCGACCCCCCCTACCGCCATCCGGTTCCCGGCGGGAGAACCGCCGGGAACTGGATGGCGGTAGGGGGGGTCGGAATCCCCTCGGCGGCGCAGCTAGCTGCGCCGCCTTGGAGGATTCCAATGGGCGGCAGTACACTGGCGGGAGCCCGCCAGTGTTGCCGGTCCGACCGCGGCTTTACCGCCGCGGTCAGAATGCCCATTGGAGCACCGCCGGCCTGTCGGCGGTGCTCCCGCGGTCCTCCAACCCGGCGGTCATGGACCGCCAGGGTTGGAATGACCACCATAATCTCTTTTATTTTCAAAAAGAAAATCCTGTATGGGGTTTTCTTTTGAAAATAAAAAAGCAGACAGTTTGGTGGAAGGCTGTATCCTGTTGACGGAGCACTGCACCAAACAGAGAAAAGCACTGGCAGGAACCGCTGTAATGGAGGTTCCGACCAATACTTTAAAAATGATTCGCCAGTTTGGTTGTCATTTCTAAGTTTGGCAGGCGGCACCTCTTTGAGCGCGATTGAGTAATTTGCTCTGTCCCCCAGGGGGAGAAACGGACCTTCCACCGATATATAAACTGGCCCCTAAGTCTTTTATAAAAAAATTAAAAAAAAGAGGAAAAGAGCATTTTGAGACTGGGCCTCACACTGTGGAAGCGCAATATCGCCGAGAATTAGAGGAAACAAGTACCTCTGAGTCTAGCCCAATGGAAGCGACATATGGACAGGTGTTGCATCCTGGAAATTCCCATTTATGAAACCAGGTGATGTCCCTACAAATACAGAAGCGTTTTGGGGAGCTGGGAGTAAAAACAAAACAAGAAGGAACCCCCAAGAGGGAGTGTCATGCCTGGCAATTGATTGAGGCTGAGAAGACAACTACTGTGTGTATAACTGCAAATTAGAAAATGATAGGGATGGGAAAACTGGGGCAACCAATGTCTTTATTTTGTTGTACTTACTGTGATTTCGCTCAAGTGGGACAGAGTTTAGAGTGTCGCAGCATACTGCACAGTTCAATGCTCATCCAGAATTGTTTGTGATAGTGATACTGAACACTGCTATATTCCATAAATATATATGTTTCTTCCACATTTTACTTACTTTCCATATGGCCAAGTCCAAGCTGTCCAGCAGTATTATTTCCCCAGGAATAAACAGTGCCTGTTAGAGAAAGGGCAACACTATGGGCACTTCCTGCAGTAATCTGCACCAAGGGGCTACCTTTCAGGTGTTCCACAAGCTGTGGGGTGCTCTCACGCAAAGGTTGAGATCTAAGCCCCAGCTGGCCATGAGTGTTCTCTCCCCATGTAAAAAGCTCTCCACCTTGAAAGACCAAAAAAAACAGACACATATTAATTCCTATGAAAGCTTACTGCATCAGCAATTTGTGCATAAAGGGATAGATGTTTAAATAATGGCAAGGTAACAGTATGAGTACAGAAAGTTTTCCTTCTGATGCATACCAACACTGGGTTTCTAACTCACGAAATTACATTTTTTGAAGTACTCTAATCCACTTCCTTTTCCTCTATGAGATACTGTCATTGGCATGGCAGGCGCACTCATGTTTACAGTTTACCATTTTCCGCACAAAATGTGGCTCACCATAGTTATGAACCGTCAGCTCCAATACAGTTGTACATAACCTTGCTCTCAATAGGTGAGAGATCTTCTACATACTAACACCACCATGCATCTCTTTACAAGAACCTGTAAATCCAGACACCATCATTCATTGATAGAAATGATAGTTCTATTGACCAATCATCAAGCTTCATTTTGTATAAATTACCCATATTTGAAGGGGGCTGGTACCTTCATGAAAGGGAACTACAGACACTAGATTAGTCTTTCACCCTACAACTCAAGATGCCTATCCTTCATTGTTTGCTTACCTACTCTCGGATAGCAGGGAATAATCTCCTGTTCTCTCTGAGCATCCACGATTAAGGAATTTCTCTCCGAATTAGAATATCATGTAATACATAAGATTACTGGAGGGGCCACCCAGCACATATATACATGAAAGGTGTCAAAAGTCAGCCAAAAAGAGCAGAATAGTGACATTGGTAATAATGGTAGTTCTTGATTATAGCAGAGCTCAAAAGCAAGGCACCAAAACCTCACTTATACAAAGGTTGAGAAAGAGCTTATCATAAGGTCTTCCAGAATAAAGATTCCAAAGAGAATCCTGGAGAGGAAATAGGGGGCAAAATTCAGGCTGAGAAGTTATCAGAATAGGCACTTGTTAGACCGGTAAACCATAGGGTGGGCTCTTTCCCCAAACTTTTTTGCCTTCACCTCTCCTATTTCTGCTGACTTTGAACACTGCTAACCAGTGTTAAGCTGCTGGTGATCACTCCCTAAAACATAATAAAATTGGTTTACACGTGATTGGCATATTTAATTTACTTATTAGTCCCTAGTAAAGGGCCTGTAAATTAAATGCTACTAGTGAGCTTGCAACACTTATTGTGCCACCCACCTACGTAGCCCTGTAAATCATGCCTTAGTTCTGCCATTGAAGCTTGCTAGCAGTGTGAAACTGCCAATTCGACTTGGCATAGTAACCCCTTTGCCATGCCTAAAACTCCCTTTTTAATACATATAAGTCACCCCTAAGTTAGGACCTAAATAGCCTCTAGGGCAGGGTGCATAGTGATTAAAATGTTGGACATGTACTTTTAAGTTTTACATGTCCTGGTAGTGAACAATTCGATTTTCACTACTGTGAGGTCTGCCTCTTCCATTGGATAACATTGGTTTACCTTATAACCTTTAATAAGTGCTACGTTTTGATTTGGGAGCAGGTAGGAAAAGTCAAGTTTGGTGTCTGAGAAACTGTAATTTAAAATCCTCTTTAATGGTAAAGTTGGATATTAAATCACAATTTCAGAAATGCTAATTTTAGAAATTTGGCATTTTTCTTCCCCATAAGGTACCTTTAGCCTGTTCCTGAGTCATATGACTAGATGTGAGTGGCAGTTGGTCTATGTATATCCTTCCCAAACAGCCACACAATAGGAGGACTAGGTGTGCTTTGATCTGTCACTTTAGGTAAGATGGAGGGGTGGAGCTGGGCACAGGCACACTTGCAACTCAATAGGCTGTGCCCTGCTCTCACACAAAGGGGTCCAAACTGTAGACAGGCTGGAACCAGACAAAATAGGCAGGAAATTCCAAGCCCTTGTGAAAGGGCAATTTTCAAAAACATCTTAAACTTTGCCTACTTCAAAGAAGGAACCAGGTATAAACAGGCATTGGTAAAGCCAACAGGTCTCACCTATGCAAGAACTATTGGCTTCACCAATATGTTTTAGCCATGCTCTACACCAATGTGGCTTCTGTTCAGTGTGGCGAAAATCTAGTGGGGTAGATGAGAGTGGAGTGGCGTAGAGTGTCATGGAGTGACACAGAGTGTTGTGGAGTGGCTTAGAGTGAAGTGTCATGGAATAGAGTGGCAAAGCAAATAGTGGAGGGACACAGAGTGGAGTGGAGTGCCGTGGCATAGAGTGGAGTAGATGGCTGTGGCATAGAG
This sequence comes from Pleurodeles waltl, assembly GCF_031143425.1. NCBI lineage: Eukaryota > Metazoa > Chordata > Amphibia > Caudata > Salamandridae > Pleurodeles > Pleurodeles waltl. The sequence continues at coordinate 980,946,979 of NC_090436.1, read as the reverse complement.
TGGAGGGGTGTAGAGTGGAGTGCAGTGTCATAGAGTGGAGTGGTGAGAAGTAGAGTGGAGTGGAGTGGCATCGAGTGGAGTATCATAGAGTGGCATAGACTGGAGTGGTGAAGAGTGGAACAGAGTGTCATAGAGTGCAGTGGTGTGGCATAGGGGGTTGTAAAGTGTCCTAGAATGCAGTGTAGTATCGTGGAGGGTCAACAAATGGCGTAGAATGGAGTGAAGTGACTTGGAGTGGCACAGATTGGAGTGACATAGAGTGTCACAGATGTTTGCAGAGCGGAGTGTTGCAGAGTGGAGCAGCAAAGACAGGAGTAGAGTGGTGTAGAGTAGAGTGGAGTGCTGTACAGTGGTATGAGTGGCAGAGAGCAGAGAGGAGTGGAGTGCTGAAGAGTGGCGTGGAGTGGCAAAGAGTGGAGTGCTGTAATGTGGCGGCAAGTGGCATAGAGTGGCAAACAGTGGATCAAAGTGGAGTGGCATTGAGTGGAGTAGAGTTTCATAGAGTGGAGTGATGTAGAGTTAAGGGGCATAGAATGGAGTGGCATAGAGCTGATTTTTAGGGTTTTCAACGTGATCTGGTGCATCGCTGGTGGGATGTAAATGCTCAGGACATTGTATGGAGTGCCCTCTATCATACTCTCTAACAGAATGTATCAGCCTTGGGTGTCACGTGTGATTTTGGTTACGGCCATTGGTAGTGATTTTTGTAGGAGGATGGCTACCCCAAGGACTCTCTAGTATGCCTCACGTTAAATATCCTATCATATCCCTTGCGGGCAATGAATTGACAGTTGTGGCCTTGTAAGTGAGTTTCCTGTAGTAGCACTATCCCTGGGGTATGTCGTCATAAAAACTGAAACACTGCTCTCCTCTTAATCCGGTCCAGAAGGATGCTAACATTCCATGTTCTAATTGCTAGGGACTGAGACATAGCAGGAGCAGTAGAGATAATCTGTGGGTATTGCGTTGTGTCCCCCATTTACCCAGGGGGTGCTGTCGGCACAGGTGAAACTAGTAGGGACCACTAGCTGGGATCCTATCGGGCGGGCAAGGAATTATTTATCCTTCTGAAGTCAATACAAAGCAAAGCAGAGCAGTACAAACAAAACACAAATATGTATAAAAACACCTCACACCCCACAAAATCATAGAACAAACTATTCAAATATGGGGGGTAGATGTAGCAAAGCAGGCCAATAAGTCCCCCACTCGCCATCCCCGAAAACTGCAATTATTAATACCATATCAGGATACGATAGTGCTGCCGTGTAGAAATGATCTGAGTTGCAAGTGTGCAAAGTTATCCGGAGTTCAAGTCTGCGGGTAGGTCGGTGTTGTGTTGAAATGCAGAAGTAGTGTCCTCTGACTGATGTCCTTTTTCGCCCTTGGATTTTGAGGTGACATCCCCATCAAGATGTCCTGTTTGCCATCGTTTTGACCTCTTACTCTTGCGCTTGCCATTTGGTCTCTCGGAGCCCTGTTTGTGTGAGTTGAGTTAGAGGGACCCAACGGATGAGGGGGTTTGGGGGAAAGTGGGAGCTGCTCATTCAGCCATGTCCATGCTTCCTTTGGGGAGTCAAAGAAGATTGTTTTCGATTGATGGACCACTTGCAGTTTAGCAGTGTACAGGAGTATGTAAGGAACCTGTGTGGCCTGTAGTTTGACTTTAACTTGATCCAAAGACTTATGTTGTGTTTGCACTATGCGGGAATAATCTGCAAAGCTCAGAATGCGTCCTGATTAGAATGACAAGTCTTTTGTGAGATGAGGGCCCTTCAGGATTGCATCACAGTGTCTGCAGTTTGAAAAGCATGCTATTAAGGGCATAGGTGAAATGAAATGGAGGTTTTTATGGCAGGCCCTATTTACAGTGTCCTCCACATGGTCTTCAAGGGTCTTTGTGTCGCAGGATAGTCGGATTACCTCTGAAGAGAGGTGTTTGATAGTGTCTTCCAGGGTTGAGATTCTTTACTCGGCTCCCGAAACTGTCTCAAATATTTGACAAGGTACTGAAAGAGCAGGGCCACATCCACTCCAAGTTCCCCTATTTTCGTCTCCAGTATTGTTTTAAATTTGTGAATGGCTTGCAGAATGATAGACATGTTGTCCCAATTCGCCGGAGTGTCAGTCCTGGGGTTACCCTCTGGGGTCACCTTCATTCCCTCCAGTGGAACCGTGTATTAGTCCATCGTAGCCAGGCCCATCGGGCCCTTGTTGCAGCCCATAGCTCTGTCCCTAAATATGGATTCAGATCAAGTTGTGCTGGAATGGTAGACAAGGTAGTGTTTCACAGGAGGGGTGGCTATCACCCAGGGTTCTGCAGAGTTCATGCCGTGGGAGAAGGAACCCACCCACTTGCACTAGAAAAGACCACAGGAGGAGTGGGATCTCCTGCGCAGCACCAGCGGTTGCTCCTAGCATTCTCCCCGGTTACCGCAGTTCCCCTGCGGGTATATAGGCTGCCCTGGGCACAGTTCACACTGTAGAGGTTTGTCCTCGCTGATCACTTGTCCCTGATATAATTGGCAAAGGGCGGGAGGCACAGTTGATTTCTGTATTTCACCCCGGACTAGGGCTTGTCCTTTGCATCCTAGTTTTGCCCTCTGTGTCACAGCATTAGTGGTATGGTCCCAGTCCCCTCAGTCGAGTTAACCACAGGATAATGGCGGTGCTAAGTAATGAGTTTAGGGCCCTCACACCACCATCCCATTCCTCATGCTCCAAAGTTCAAGCCCCCCCGAGGATCAAGGCCAGATGTGTAGATGATGGTTTGCACGGTGGGGTTACTCAGGGAAAATCAGTTTGTGTGGCTCTTGGACCTGGGCCCAGAAGTATGTTTAAGAACCGCTGGGTTTAGGTGTGAGTCAGTCAGAGGGTGATGTGTAAGCATATCGGGCTGCAATGAGTCAGTATGCATGTGGAGGCAAATAAAAGGGTAAGAGAGAATTCTAGGTGCCGCTCCAGAGGTCTTCAGGCGCGCAGTCCTGGTCTGTGTAGTGAGGCCCTGAGGGCTGGGTCCCCATTCCTGGTGGGCCTGGTGGGCCAGCTCTGTTGCAACCCACCCCACATGCCGTGCAGGCCGTGGAGGGGTCCCGGCCATGATCTGCAGCCTGAGGGTGAAACGCGGTCAAGCAGCATCCAAACTTAAAAGAAGTCACTGCACTGCCCGGGGCTCGAAACTGCTGATGACTGGTTGCAGCAGGATCATTTTTGTGACTTTGGCGCCTACTGTGAGACAGACTGAGGAATGCCTCTCAGTCCTGGTCCACCATTATGAGAAGGCACGTGCCAGGTCACGTCTGCCTCGCCTGCCTCCGGAACATTTGGGGCACCCCTGAAATAGGTTTCCTATGTTGCAGCAGGTGATTAGGGGGTCAAAAAGGTGTCCCCCACATTGCTAGGGCACGCCAGAACCCTAGGAAGGTGCTGAAGGAGCGATGGTAATTGGAGCCTAAAAAGTTACTCCCAGCATCTTGGCCACCCAGACCACACCCCCAATATGTAGATTTCAAACTTTACAAGAAGACACATGGAGAACAACTTCTTAGATTGAATGTCAGTATTCATTAAAATGTCATCCAACTATCCTGTTTTGTCTTCCAACATCTCATATCCTGCTCAACTAGTATCAATATTAGTTGTACACCATAGAATAGCTAACATCCCCAACATTACATTCTGCCCAATTAACTGCAATCTTCAAAATTATTTCCCACCCTATGAACTATGCATGGTTGTCAACAAGCCTGTCTTAATCCCACTCCTAAACAAAGTCCCTTTGTTTCATGCTACAGCCAATTCAGCTATTGTGAAATGGAAGACTTTTACACTGTATGCTTTTGTTTATTACATAACATGGACCTATTTGGCCATACCCAATACATTTGACAACTAGGATTTAACGTGTAGAGTTCTGAAGCACAGGCTTGAGCTATGCTTTCAAATCCATTGATTTTTGCTGTAGTATAGGCATGTTACAGCTCTAATTATATCATTTCATATAAACATCTACTCTTTGAAATAACATACCATTGACGTAAGGCATGCTAATTACCTTTTGAGAGTGCCATGCAGTGATGGTCACCACACGCAACTTGAATGATGTGTCTGTCATGTAAACGCTTGATTGGACTGTAAACGAAAAAAATGCATTTCATTGCTAAGACATTATTTTGATATGTGCCAAAACACTGCACAATACTGTAACTGTAATAGCCAGCTCACGCTGCCCTGTAATGGGATCAACAGGACTTTAATAAACCAGATGAGATACACAAATGACTGTTTCAAGGTATAATCGGAGCATCAGACCAAAATCAATTCACTTCAACCTGCTGAAGTAAAGGTAGCACATCTTCACAACTGTGAATGCTACCACAAAGTAAACAGGAGGACCTCTGTCTAAAGAATTCTGATTTGGAAATGGACTGGGTCGAGGTCATCTCATTCTACTACTAACCCTATAACAGCTGTCAATATCTCAAAGCTTACCAGAGGCCAAAATCTTCAGTTGTGTCCTGAAAATACATACTTCCTGGCACACTGCAGAAAGATTACATGTAATGTGTGTGAGAGAAACAGACTTGACAGAAGGTCCTCACAGAGGAAAATAAAAAGTATCTTTAAAGATGTTTGTGTCTCTCTCTTCAGTTGTATTGGCCCAGCACAAGACTTACTGGTTGCGGGTTGCAAGTATCTATGCTCCAGAAGGTAACACAGCTAAATGAATAAAGAACATAAGGTACAAACTAAGGCCATACAAATGCAAATGTATTAGCTGGTCATAGATGTTAGCTTTCATGATTTTAGAGGCTTATTTCTGACCTTCCCCCACCCCGACAGACCATGCCCACAACCTTGGCATCATCCTGGACATCAAGTTATCTATGCAGAAACAGGTAAACGCAGTCTTGTCGGCCTTCTTCCACACCCTACTTGAGCTCTGTAACATCTTCAGGTGACTACCAATCAATACCAGAATGACCATCACTCAAGCCCCTGTCACCATCAGCCTGGACTACAGTACCACTCCTTACATAGGAATCACTGCACACCTCCTGAAGAGACTACAGACATTACAAAACTCAGCCGCAAGATTCATCCTTGACCTCCCGAGATGGACCCACATCACCCTGCAGCTTAAGAAGCTACATTGGCTCCCGATCCAGAAGAGATCCTAGTTCAAGATGCTAACCCACGCATACAAAGCCCTGCACAACAAAGGACCAGCATACATCACCAAACAAATGACCTTTCACCAGCCGACCAGACATCTGCAATCTGTCTCTCTTTTCCTCGCAGACACCCCCCGGGTCCGCCGATCCAACAGCAGAGGATGCTCCTTCTGTCACCTGGCGGTCAAAACCTGGAATGATCTTCCCCTGCACTTCAGAAATGCCACATCACTCTGGGAATTCAGGAAAGGACTCCAGACACGGCTGTTCGAATGAAAAGAGCACCATGAAGCAGCTAGTAACTCCAGCACCTTGAGATCCTCACAGGTGATTGATTGACAGAGGGAGTGCCAATATACTGTCCATTGTTGGAACAGACTTCCTCTGCAAGGGCATGTACAGCAATGGTGCTATTTCATGTTCGTATTTCTGGCTAACTTATTTTTTTCCTCCAGTAATCCCTGCAAATCTGCTGGAGGTGCTCCACATTTCAACCTTCTTTATCGTCAGCAGAGCTAGACTAAACTGACAGGTTGTTCACCCAAAGTATACGCTCACCCTAACTGAAGGTGTCTAATGCCTGCTCACACCAGGTTATATAAAATGACTGGTGCTCGTGGTGGTGGTGGCAGCAATTTTAGTTCAGGGAGGCAGACCTGTTTACATCAACTCTGCAGGAGGATTGCCAACTTGCTCTTTCCTATAAGGCTGCATCCAATCTCCCATGACTCATGTCCTTTGCCTAGTAACAGGTGTAGGATATGTGCATGCATGTGTAGCACATGGGCGACTTACAGTTCAACATATTGCAAAATGGAACTCTGTGTTTTTGGTCTACACAAGATGATGAGCTGTACTTTGCCCATTGGAGACATGGCAACTTCCCCAGCCCTATCACCCAAAGCACCCTCACAAAAACTGAAATTAACTGGTGGACAGGGGATGTTTCTCCATCCCTTCCAATGTCTAGTTGTCTAATGTAGGTTCCCTGTGCTGGGTAAACGATTTTCCATGTGATGCAGGCTATTTCATAGCACAACACAAGAAATCCTGCAAAAGGAATGAGACAGACTTTACCCTGAAAGGAGGAATATTTTGAACTTTATAAAAGTCAGCTCTTTGATTGGCTAAAACTGACTTTCTCGGCTTCTACACTATACTGTTAGTGGCCTCTTTCAGCTAGGAAACTATAAATTGTCATGACCTGAGTGATCCCTTTTCCTCAGTGCAGGGTATAATTATATGAGGGGCAGAAAGAACATTAGCTGGTGGGTGGATGTCTTGTCAGGCTAGGCCAAGCCTAGATTTCTGGAACACCTTACTGTTGCAACCAGAGTGACAGAAGAGAAGCTGGACTTGTCTATGAAAACTGATCCCTGTCATGTTGAGCACATAAACAACACTGAGCTGACCAACAAATCTGCATGGAGGATGCATCAATCAAATAGGCTACCCAGGATCTAAGAGGTCTCTGCAGGCCAGGAGGCCTGGATAAGCAGATCCACACCAGCAGATAATGCACAATTTGGGTCTTTGTGCAGCAGAGACGCCTTTCTGCTTGATCTAATTTGAGCTTGCATCATTCCCAAACTGATCATACCCTTATGGTACTTGTACCCCCATCCCCCCATCAATTGCTGAGAAGCTCAAATATCTTTTCTTCACACCTGTACCACTAGGGGTATGTTCTGTTGAATTTAGCCTGTCAAGCACATTTTGGTGCTGTGTGAACTCTTTTGAATGCCTATTGCAGAGATGTTGGACAAAAAGGTAATGAGTGGGCCCTCACATCCAGTACGAAGTTACTAGTCGTGAAGCCTTGGATACTGCTAAGTGCCTCAATCAGTTTGCTCTCTCCACCACTGGAAAATCCTGATGGTGTCTGGCCCTTCTTGAGCTACAGGTGCTTCAACTTTAGATCCCCCACGAAACATCAGTGAGTGCGTGCCGGCACACTACTACACCTGTTACCACTGGCAGAATTAGGAGGCCATTTGGGTTCTTATTTGGTCTCCACCTGACTTGTGTGAGGAATGGACAGAGATTATCAGATTACTGATAGCCAGCTCACATTAAACAGTGATACCCTTAGCACCCTCTTTTACTTGGGTGGACCCTTGTTATATCAGCAGTGGTTGTTCTATGTGAAGGACTTTGCCAAGGTTCAACACACATCTCTTGCATACCTTGTTGGATAGACAGAAGGACAATGCCTTTCTCTAGCCACTATGTTACCTGATGGTAAGTACATATATGTAGAAATAGGCAGGTGTCCTGTAAAGAGTCGGTGAAATTGGAGGAAAGAGTAAATTAGATGGAATAACACACTCAGGGAAGGAATGTTCAGTTGCAAGGTAGAAGTAGTCCAAGAAAATGCACTAGACTGCCGAAAGGCAGCACAGAACATAAATCACAACAAAGCTGGGTTCAAGCTGGAGCTTCTACACTGAAGGGAAAAAAAGAAAAAAATCAGAGCACAAAAGAAACAAAGGACAATGATTGAAATGAAAAAGGGGTAAAAAGGGAACCAAATATGTTGTAACATATTTTTCCTGAATTACTGGACTCCTTATATAATAGAATACAGTAAGTGACAGAAAGGAAATATGGGATCTAAGTTGGATTGGGACTGACATATTTATTGAAGGATGGCAGACATCTTGTAATGTGAAAGAGAAAGAAGGCAGTATGTCATACTGTGTCAGTAAAAAGAAAACAGTACATTTTCTACAACACCTTCCTACAGTAGAGTAGGAAAAACATTTTGTCATGGACCTGGCCATACCATGCAGAATTACACAACCAATTGGCAAGGGAGGCTGTGTACAGGAATTGGCTGCAACCTCTCTGAGGAACATGTGTGGTGATGTGGAGTACCCAGGGGATGTTGTGCACTGCAGCCCTGTAACCTCTGAGGCAGACACGCACCACTGGTCAGTGCTCCTGGGAGACAGTGCTGCAAACCACACCCCCAAAAGGGAACCCACATCTGTGGTGCACAACAGTATTTTGTAACGATTTATAATGAAAGAAATTGCAGCTGTTCACTTTGTAGAGAAATCCTCAGAATACTAAAAGAGAGTGATGTATCGTTCCTGTTCCTCATAGCTAGACTATGAGGCAGAGTATAGCTCCCTATGATCTTTTGCAAATGAAGGGGGTGGTGAAATATAGCCTGCATTGCTACTTATTGTACCTTCACAGCACACTGATGGAGAGTGAGAGCAGAAGAGGTCTGGCTATTGTTGCCAAGGGCAAGTGAAGAAGGGTAGCCAAACAGACAGGCATTGTAGGATTCACGTTTGCCTGCTGAAGAAATGTAGTCAAAGTTAGCTTGAAAAAGGAGTTGACCTTAGGTAGACCTTGTTTCATTACAGTGTAACTGCAACTGAAAGAGCACAAGCGCTAGAGCACAATTGGTACACTAGGTCAGATGTAGAGTGTAAGGAAATGCCTCTTTTTGCACGATCACCCCTAAGGTTGTGCACTTATCCTGCTGGTTTGTCAACTCTAAGAATGCACTGACACCCGCTAACCAGCCCTCAGTGCCAGTGTTGTAGCCTATTACAAAGTGTATGTTGAATTGGCTACCCCCAATTGCGCTAAGCTGACTTGCTTATAAGTCCCTGGAATATAGTACCCAGGGCATGTAAGGCAGAGTGTCCACTCAGGGCTGCAGTACTGTGTGCCACTCTGTATGCAACAAAATACAAAATGGCTCCCAGACTGCCACTGCAGCCAGGAAGGGAAGTTTTAAAACTGCTATCTCAACTAAAACCAATGGCAAAGCAACCACTTCCCATAAGGATATATGTAAGCTCCCCTCAGGAAGCCCTATTGGGCCTTAAGACAGGGAGTGGTGTATTATTAAGTAGGACGTATACTTTTAATATATGGCTTACCAGCAAAATGTCCAAATTGTTGTTTTTGCTGTGGAAAAGCTAGTGGCACCATTGGCTAACACAGAGTCACTGGCTGACTCCTCAGTCTGACAAACTTCTGAATGGGACTACTAAAATGGGTATTTTCAGGTATCAAATTATTAGGTATTAAACCCGATTTGATGCCCAAGATGAATGTAATTTCACTTTTCAGGAAACACAACCTTTAGAAAGTGGGCTCTCACTTGCCCAGTTTGTACAGTGGTGTTGCAGAGTTGCTGGCCACCAAACAGCTGTCTTTCTTTATGGTGAGTAGTGTGAATGACTCCCAGGCTTAGGATCAATAGGAGCCTCCTACAGGGAAAGGTGTTACCTCCCCTTTGCAGGAAGCCACTCAGGGTGATGACCCCAGAGGCAAGCTTCAAAGACGATGCCACCTTTGGTGGGCAAATGTTGATCACATTCTTAAAAGGCTGCTCCTTTCTTCAGGTAGGCGGTCTGAAGGTGGGAACAGAGAGGGAAAACCAGCACCAAAACTGTTTTTCCTTTGGGTGTGTAGCTCCCATTTAGCCACATCTCTTGGGTGGGCTACCAATCTCTTATCATCCAAGGACTGGCTCTTACATCCTGAGAGTGGACAAAGTAGTACACTGTGAGATTGGGAGATACCATGCATTGCCGGATGTCATCCCAGAGTGCGAGGTATCGTGGTAACCCATTGGTTAATGACCGCATCATCCTTCCAAGGCTCTTTCTGCGCATAAATATGAAACCCCTGGCACCTTTAACCTCAGATCAATGCAGAACTGGAGAAATGACTGAAGAAGGACTGCCCTGCTGACCCCTGGATCTGCAAAGTAACCTGCACCAACTACTGGACTGCACGTGCTGCACCTTGACCTTACAAAGAGAGGACTGTGTCTGTGGCTCTTGGCTCATGGAAAAGTTGCACCTAAGTTCCAGACCAAAGAAGTGACGCCAAGGGACAATTGTCTGACCCCCTGGAACCAGCACCAGGGAGGTCAAAGCTGAAAAAGCCCCATCGGGGAATCACCGCTAAACGACGCTCGGCCACCGAAGAGACTATTGCTTGATGTCCAAAAGTTGCACCTGAGTCTACTGGACCCAGGAGCGTCGCCTGACTGTGGATAGGTCACCAAAGAGGGAAAACAGCATTTACCAAAGGATACCACTGGAGGGGCTCTGTAAGGAGACTGGAAGCCCAGCCACAGCTGGCCTTCTACTGGCTCAAAGAGGACTTTGAGGGACACTGACCACTGTGGTCAAAGTCACCCCACCTTATCCAGGGACTGAGGAATAACTGGAAGGACACCCCCATTGACCGCACAGCTACAGGGCATCTTTTAGCATCCTCAGCATACAGCATTACCAGCATCAGGACCACTCCTTTGAAATCAATGGCTGTCTTAATGTGAAGTGTGGAACTGGACTTGGGGATGCTTTGGTAACCAGTTAACTGTCCAAATACTTCTTAGTGGCCCTCCTGACTTTCTCCCTGTTGGATTTGGTTGCTCCACTCGGGCCGGAGTAGCCAACCATAACTCTATCAAACTTTTTGAAAAGTTTCTAAACTTTACAGTTACCAATGACTGTTTGTGCTTTGGAGTAAAAAGTTGAGAATTACATTTTACTGCCTTAAACTGCAATCTTGTTTATTGTTACTTGTAGTCCTAGAGACAAAGGGAATATGTCACCTCTCTTATAGACACCCTCCCGAGAGGTCTACTCAATTGTCTTGCTTACTCTCTTGAAGTATAGTCTGTAGCCAGTGAGTGGCAGATAACGCCAACTTAGCAAAAACCATCACAAAGAGCACAATCTATTACTAACCAAACAAAATGAGGACAAGGAAACCCTGATTTAGAAGAAGACGGTTACAGGACATTTGATGTAAAAATAACAAGAAATCCAACAGTGTAAACACTGTGGTGGTCATTCTGACCCTGGCGGTCTTTGACCGCCAGGGCGGAGGACCGCGGGAGCACCGCCGACAGGCCGGCGGTGCTCCAATGGGGATTCCGACCGCGGCGGTAAAGCCGCGGTCGGACCGGCACCACTGGCGGGGTCCCGCCAGTGTACCGCGGCCCCATTGAATCCTCCGCGGCGGCGCAGCTTGCTGCACCGCCGCGGGGATTCCGACCCCCCCTACCGCCATCCAGATCCCGGCGGTCGGACCGCCGAGATCCGGATGGCGGTAGGGGGGGTCGCGGGGCCCCTGGGGGCCCCTGCAGTGCCCATGCCACTGGCATGGGCATTGCAGGGGCCCCCATAAGAGGGCCCCTACATGTATTTCACTGTCTGCTGCGCAGACAGTGAAATACGCGACGGGTGCAACTGCACCCGTCGCACAGCTTCCACTCCGCCGGCTGGATTCCGAGCCGGCTTCATCGTGGAAGCCTCTTTCCCGCTGGGCTGGCGGGCGGTCTGAAGGCGACCGCCCGCCAGCCCAGCGGGAAAGTCAGAATTACCGCCGCGGTCTTTCGACCGCGGAACGGTAACCTGACGGCGGGACTTTGGCGGGCGGCCTCCGCCGCCCGCCAAGGTCAGAATGAGGGCCTGTGTCTTCTGTGGATATGCTACCAAAAATAGTTATCGACTGGCTCCCACAATTAGGCTTCCTACTCATCACGCCTGAGAGCAAATGTTTCATACATTAGATTGTTTATATATGATCGTCCATACTGAAGGAACATACAATAAAATGAATACCTCTAATTTTAAAATGTATCACCCAGAAAGGTGAGCATGCTTCTTTTATGTAGGTTCCCAACATTATATATTTTTTAAAAATGTGGTGAATTATTCCAAATCACTACATTTACTCCATATTTAGACCATCCAGCAGAATCTTTCTCAACCAGAATCAGAGGCACCTACATTTTGACCATTATATTTAAAGTAGCAACATTTTGAGATGATGTACATACAACTTTGACAGACTGCAAGCTCAAGTTTCAATAGAAAGTATCAATAGAAAACACAACTGTAATCTGATCTTGATTAATAATACAAATTGCATTCAAATCATGACAATCTCAATTGTTGAGAAAAAAAATCACTTTTCAAAAACACAGTGGAATCTGTTGAACTGTGGAGTGTCTAGCAATAGGAAGGTATTACTATAGTTCTCCACCCTGCTACTATAGCTGTACTCTGACTGACTACTGTAGAAAAAAAGCAAAGTGAGTACTGTTTGGCAGTTGGTCTTCCATTCATGTACAAACCACACCCTTGATTGCCTAATTTCAGGGATCAAGAGGGTTTGAACATAGTCTGACTATATTGCTTTTACTGCTTTATGTCCTATCTTAGCTGTGCTTTGCATGATGCTGTAAGACAAAAGCAAAAAAACAAGGATCACAATGAAATGTGGCTCCTGTGTCGTAGCTGTGCCGCCCATGTTTTTTCTTCGATTAAATGGGGGTTTGGATAATTAACTTGTGAACATTTTCACATCTGCAGATACATTTACTAATATTCCCCATACCGACTACAAGGCACACTTGAGTCCTTGGAGGAGACCAAAATCATTGTGTCACACTCACAAACTGAGGACCATACTCATTTGAGGACATCCTTAGACCACCCCTGTTAACCTGCAAAGAATGTAAGCGATTATGCTGGAAGGTGAGAAGAACAGCACATTGAACTACTCTTTCCTACCCAGAGTCAGTCACTGAAGCAAGTGTGGCATAGATGGACAAATCATGTGGAAGTGTGTGGTAACATGAAGAGCTTCTGCCCTTTTTACTGGATTCCTTTGTACCAGGACAACCTTCTCAATGTAGGTGTTTCTACACACGGACTCACAGAGTAACAAGAAACTCAACTTCCCAGGTGGATCTTATTGTTTCTTCTGAAACCAAATAACTGTCTGGCACAGAGTACCTTATGAACATGAAGACCAAAACGCCCTCTGCTGCTAAAAATACAAAACAACACAGCAGTGAGAAACATGTATTGAAGCAAATGTAGACAAAAAGCAGTAACTGTAAAATTTACAGAAAAAGAATAATGTATATTTTGTTTCCTACTGAAAAGGTGAGATGCTGGCTACATAGTTATGTTCATGCAGTTTTCCTTCAACAGTGAGCAGGAGCATGTTCGATAATCCACAGTCCACAGCAGTCACCTTCATTCTTTGTAGTGAGAAATACTCTATAGAAGAAAACAAGCATAGTGTCAGTTTACATTGACTTCCACTGAGGTAAGAAGACATGCCGTTTTATGCAATACATGATGTTGCAGTATCCGTGATATTTACAATGACTTAAAAGTTTCAGTCTGCAGCCTGCTTGCATGTAGTTGGGTCACTCTCACTAAAGGAAGAATTCATAGATATTGAAATCCCTAGCCAGTGCTGATGTCAGATTTACACCATATGCAAATGCTCAGATGAATCTTCTCCTTCCTCTCTGTTAAACCTGTCAGCCGTACGGTGGTCTTCCCCCAAACCTCTTGCCTCCACCTCTCCTATTTTTGTTGAATTCATTTTTACTAGCCTTAGGACTCTGTGCACTTTACCACCGCTGACAAGTGCTAAAGTGCTTATGCACACTCCCTGAAATAAAGTAAATTGGCTTACACCTGATCTGCATACTTAATTTACTTTTAAATCCCTAGTAATTTGGGATACCATATAACCAAGGTCTGTAAATTAAATGCTACTAGTGGCCTCACTTACTGTGCCAACCACTTAAGTAGGCCTTTATATTATGTCTCAGGCTTAACATTGCAGCCTGGTGGCAGTTTGAAACTGACAATTTGATTTGGCAAAGTAACCCCTTTCCAAACCTAAAACTGCCTTTTTAATACATCTAAGTCATTCCTAAGGTAGGCCCTTAGCAGTCTCTAGGGCAGGGTGCATTGTAATTAAAAAGCTGGATATGTACTTTTAAATTTTACATGTCCTGGTAGTTAGAACTCTTTAATTTGCTTTTCACTACAGCGAGGCCTACCTCTTTTATAGGATAACATTGAGTTACTTTATTACATTTAATAAGTGCTAACTTTTGATTGACAGCAGGTAGGGAAGTCGTGTTTGGTGTCTTAGAAACTGTAATTTAAAATCCTCTTTAATGGTAGAGTCGGATTTTAAGTCACAATTTTGAAAATGCCATTTTAAGAAGGTTGCTATTTTCCTGCCCTATTTGATGCCTGCAGCCTGTTCCTGGGTCACATGACTAGTGTGACCCATGAGTGGTGCTGGCCTTTGTATATTTCTCCCAGACAGCCACGCACCAGAAGGATAAGGTGTGCATGGATGGACCATCTCAAGCAGGATGGGAGGCAGATATGGGTACAAACCCACGTGCAATTCGTTAGGCTGTGCCCTGCTCACACACAAAGGCTTTCACACTAGAATACCGCTTGTAGCCAGGCTGGAGCCAGGGCAGGGAAGCAGGAAATTACAAGAATGTCTAAAAGGGGGACTTCTAGAAACTTTTCCTACTTCAAAGAAGGCACCAAGTATGAAAAAGGGACCCTCAGACCCACCCTTCAGTAGACTTTCTGGTCCTGAGGAAGAACTCCCACAGAACTGCTGCTACTGTCACTTTCTGTGCACTTCTCACGTCAACGGTTATGGAGAATGGGTGTGGTAGCCTCCCCACTGTGTTTGCATTGTGGAATGCACAAAGGGAGTTTTCTTCACATGGTGTGGAAATGTGAGATCCTAAGGCCCTTCTGGGAGGGAGTGTTTGCCTGCTTGGCCCAAATCCTAGGTTGGGTCCTGTCTGGATATCCCAAGTTTACTTTATTGCACATTACCTTGGAGGTCGACAGTCACAGATATCAGGCAGCCCTCATATGGCTAGGGCTGGTGGTGGCTAAACGTGACATTGCCAGTACATGGAAAGATGTACACCTCCCAAGTTTAAAGACATGGAAGGCAGGTCTTGATAGGTGCATGAGCCTAGAAATTCCCATCTATGTTGCGCAAGGTTGCCAGCGAAAACACTACACAATATGGGCATTGCGGGGCCAAGATAGAGAGATCCCCCTGGCATGGCAAGAGCCTAGACCATTCTCAATCGAGGAAGAATTTAGATAATTTGGGGACAGGTAGATCCATAAGTGGTGTGTGGAAGGGTGAGAACCATCATCACTGTCACCCAACAGTCTATGTATAGTGGGGATCCTTGTAAAAGTGGGGATGGATGGTAGATTTCAATGGCAAATTTGCAAGTACAATGGTGGATTACATGGTCTATGTCAAAGTCTGTGATATATCTAATAAAATAAGTTATAAAACAGACTGCTTGGCTACCTGAAGCATGCCTTGCAATCCCAGAGGTCTGCCTTGCTGATTGAACCTGGCACCATGAATACAGGACTTCCAAAGTGACTCCAAGGGTTAGTTGACTGGCCTCCTGATCAGAGCCTAAGGCACAGAAAAGACTCCAACCATCTTGAACCCTCATCTGGTCCCAGCCTGAGCAAGTCCTGACCCTCCAAGTGGTGTTTTGCTAGTCCTAGATCCTTGTAGGTGGTGCTAAAGGTGTCCACATAGCCCAAATCCAAAATTTGGGACTAAACATTTTTTTGCTAAAAAGTGCGCTAGGAACCGAGAGAAGACTGGGACCAGCCTGCTCATTGACTGGCCCAAGGTGTATCGCCGGTCAGCCTGACTTTGAGGCAGCTCCCACTAGGTTCTTTACCACTGCAGGTAATCCTGTTCAGTGGTTCCTTGCAGAACGGGTATCCAGCCTTGTGGAGTCCTCATTGGCAACAGCCTGCAACTTCATCCCGCTGGAGATCTTCGACTTTGAACAAAGAGACTAAGTAGGAACAAAGGATTCCTCACGGTAACTTTGGCCAGCGGCTCCCTGACGACGAACCCTCCTCCTTGGGCACTGCCAGCTGCCTAAACCTGCTGAACTTTACCTTATCAGACATTTTCTGATTACATTTATTTTAAGTCTGAAGGTAAGTTGACATCATGACCAATCCATAACTTTTGACTTTGCCCATGGTCTCGTGCAATTGGTGCTCTGAGCTCCTAGGTGGTAGATTTTACTTTAAAAACTCACAAATCGGGGACCACCGAACAGCAACAATACGCTAGAAAATGGGGTACTAGCAGAGGACCAGCGACAATTGTATTGTTCTCCAAAGAAGGGAAACCCTGCAACAAATGTGAATCACACAGGCTGATATCACTGATCAATGCAGACATCAAAATTCTGGCAAAAGCCCTAGCCACAAGATTGCGGGCAGCAATACTGGACTTGATACACCCACATCAAAATGGATTCATGTCAGGCCGCTCGACCAAGTTGAATCTGAGATAATTGTAGAATAACACTGCAGAAGTAGGGAGGCTGGGTGATCCAAGAGTTATCGTCTCCCTGGATGTGAATAAGAAAATTGATTCAGTTGAGTGGCCGTGCATGTTTGGGATCTTGACCAGAATGGGATTTGGCCTTACAATAAATTGGGTGAGTAAGACTATTATATCACCAACCAAGAGCAAAGTGAAGGTAAATGGATGTACCTTCCAAACGTTCCAGATAGGACGAAGCACCAGACAGGGATGCCTGTTGCCACCAATGTTGTTTGTGCTGGTGATAGAGGCACTGGCAGCATGGGTAAGGGTAGATGCCCAGGTATGGGGTTTGCTTGGTGGCACAGGATGGGAGAAGCGTATCTCCCTATATGCCAATGATATACTGCTCTACCTAACCAACCTAGTGCAATCTCTAGCTCGGCTAAGTGAGATATTTTAGATATTTGGCAGATACTCAGGATTCATAATTAGATGCCGGAAGTCACTATCATATCCAGTGTAAAGATAGGTGCAAATGGAGGAGCTTCCTCTTCCATTGCGGGTAGAAACCCAGACATTTAAATATTTTGGAATAGGGATTGTGCAGAATGAACCCACATATTGTGAAGTATACTAGTCGGCAATGATTAGAAGCAGAGCTGGCATAATGTACCACTGTCCCTCCCATATATTACACTTATGAGAAATACACAGGACCCACTCTCATGACTGAAATGCAGATGGGAACAAGAAATGGTGGGACTGGATGATGAGGACTGTTAAACGGGATGGGGATTTCCAGTGGCAGTTGCATTCAAAGCCAATTACTGATTGATTCAACTCAAAGTTCTACATAGGACATATTATACTAGGGTCCTACTCCACAAAATGGCGACAATTGTGAACGTGTTATGCTTGCATAGCTGTGGGATGGAAGGCACATTCATATACATGATTTGGAACCGCCCCGAACTGTGCCCATTCTCGGATCGAGTAGGTAACTCATTAAGGGAAGCAGTTGGAATGCCCATGACACTGCAACCTAGGGAAGCGCTGTTAGGCATGTGGGACCCTACAGAAGTAACAAAGGGCCAGAAGATACTGATAAACACAGACTGCATGGTCGCCAAGCGGGATATTGCTCAAAGATGGAGAGACAGGATATCACCTCGTTATCAGGACTGGTAATTAGAGATGGAACAATACAGGTTAATGGAGACAGTGATATTTAAAGACAAGGATGTATGAAGAAATTTAAAAAGATTTGGGGTGCATGGGGCAAATCCAATGTGTAACAGTCCAGACTGAGAGGGGAGTTGGGCAGGGAAAAAATACTGTGAGACTTTGTGCGGGAGAGGGTGTCTAATGCATTGAAATAGGGATATTGGTGTAAATGGTACAATGGTGTGTTAAAATCTCAAATACGATGAAGAAAGGGGTAATCTGGTGATAAATGGGGGGAGAGGGAAGGATGGGAGAGGTAAGAAGGTGGACCGAATGGCGAGATGAGACCTGAGCATATATTCTGTGAATTGTAATGTCAATCATTTAAAGATACTTTGTAAGCAATGCATAGTTATGTTATGTTTCAATAATAAGTTTAAAGAAAACAAAAAATAAAACTTCATAACTGTGGTTGTACCGGCTGGATTTCTGTCGTTCTGGTGTCTACTAATTCATTAAAATGTACTCTATTTTTCTAAATTGGTGTGGGATCTTTCATGTGGTCTGTTTTCACTTAATTACTATTGGTGTGCTGCTTAAATACTTTACACGTTGACCATAAGTTAAGCCTGACGCTGCCAAAGCTACCAGAGGGATCAGCACAGGTTAATTTAGTAACTTTAATAGTTCACCCCAACGGGGATTGTAACTGATGCTTAAGCAGGGTTTCACCCCCCCCCAAAAAAAAAACAATTTCTCACACTCTCCATTCCAAACACCAATACAAATATTTCTTCACACTTTGACTAGCTTCCTGTAACCTCAGAGTCTCCACCATAGCAGAAACGGGTGTGTATTGGCCACAGCAAAGACAGCTCACTAACTCTGTCTGGCCCTTGCAGGCCTGACAAATTTCACCTGTGGCGCAAAGGTGAAAGGCAGCTTGCATTGCTCGAACAGCTCTACATGGAGTTGGCCCCGTATTTCCGATCTCCAAATTGAAATGTCATGCACATCACTCTCAACTTTTGAATGTTTTGGTATTCTTATGTTAGGGATGTATGATAGGCCTTTTGGTCTGGGTGCAGGCATCAACTCTCCTTTTAATTGGTATTTTATTATCTATTTTTAAAAATTGGTTATTTATCAAATAGTGTTCTTATGTAAATTCTGTATGATGTTTAACTTATAAATGTTGGGTTGTGGCCTGATTACTTCGTACTGAAATACCATTTGTTTTATGTCTTTGTCTTTTAAATAGTACTAATGATGGGCATGTATTTATTTGATATTGGACCGCATTATTATTTTTATATCTTCTTAAACTTTTGTTTCAATGTTGGGTGAACATGTGGACCTCTGTAGAGTTCCAAATCGTGAAATAAATAAATTGAATTGAAATTAGGCACTCTCAACTGTGCTCAGCCGACACCTGGCTGCAGTTGTACATACGCAAAGTGAGGAAGACTAACAAAGGCTCCGGGGTAATCTATTTTTTAGGTACCAAATTGTGAACTCATTACCAGCTCCATCTCGCCAAGAATTCATCCTTTTCAAACTCAGGATTGGCCTTCCTACTCCTGTAATGTTTACTCTCCTATGCTTACTGCTGCTTTTTATTTCACTACATTTTTGTTTTGCTGCGATCAAGCTACCTGATGGATGTAGTGTTATAAAATAAAATATATGAGGACCAATCAAACATTCCAGTTTACTAAAGTAACTCCTGTTTGCCTCCCCAGGGGATCTACTAAGTTTTGAGTTGTCTTTGTTGTGTCGGTTACATTGCTTTTTGAATTTTGTTACTCTTTTGCACCACTACTACGAGTAGACTTAATTTCCTACCTCTGAAGTAGAACCTGATTGGAGCATCCATTAGTTTAGGACTCCACAGTTAAGAGCCAGGCCCACAGGGTAAGGCAGGCACTTCCCCCTTGCATTGGCTTCTTAACATGAGGGTCACAGCTATCCAACTACAACTTTTCCCACTCATGAACTAGGGAGGCAATTTTCCAAGGGAGCATTCAGGTACTGTTCATTTGGCCCGGTTTCTTCCAAGTCCTTTAAAGAATAATCTGGATGCAGAGGACTGCTGGAACGGAGTGGGAAGACCACTACATTACCCCTTTTGAGGTATGAAGGTCCAAAGTGTGTGCAAGTACAGCAAATGTCACTATACAGTTATTGTGTTTTCAGAATGAGTTCGAAGAAGTAGTATTCCCTGTTCTGTGAATATTCAAAGAATCTGGTTGACTTGTGAATCACCCATGACCATTAGCATAGCAATGGTGCCATGGGCTTTTCTGCAAGCAGGGAAAATGGCCCCTTTGACTGCTGTAGAAAAATACAGCATTGTCAAAGTTCAATGGGACCCCAGGACTCGGGCCCCGGTGCACTGCATCCATTCCATGTAAATTGAAGTGACAAATATTGTCTGCCATGGTTTATAAATCGTGGTAATATTGTATAGTCCTGGTGTTATTTTTTGCCTCTCACAAGTTTGCTTGCTTCATTGTGAAATAAAGTGTAGACATGGAAGGGCCTAGTCACAAAGGTAAATTTACATACGTAGATTTTTCACGTGTAAATGTACTCTTAACTTCGGAGAAACTTTTGGCTATTCACCGTTTCTTAGCGTAAAGTTACTCCAAAGTATAGACTTAAATGCCCCCACCCGCCTAAACTAATCTAAAGTTACTGGGCATAAGACAACCCTACTAGGTACAGTAAACAGTAAAAAAGTTTATGAACAGTTAAAAAAAGAGTAACATTTCTTAATGCTAAATATTAACTTAAACTATGTTTATGTGTTTTAGAGCTAGAACAAATATACTAAATTGATACAGCACTATTATCTTACAAATGTATTTAAAAAAAAAAAATATATATATATATGTAATTCATTTATAACTAAAGGTTCATTTTTAAAAAATCCCACATACAATAAAATGTTTCTTTTTATATAACATTGATTGAACATTTACTAAAATCTATGCATAGAATTAATTTGAAATAATATTTTTTACAAAAATTAGACTGTTAGACTTATTTTTAAAATTGTAATAAGTTTATTAAAATAATTAGAATGCAATATTGTTTTTTGGATTATATATAATTTAACAGTAAAAAAAATGTGTGTATCTTTTAAAAAGCCGGAAAAAATTATTTATTTAAATATTATTTCTCATGGGGTTTTATTTTAAGTCCTTGTCTCCATTATTTTCTAAGGAGTGGCATAGAAGTTCCAGTGGTTGGCCTTGTGTGATGCTGGACCTACTGCAGGTCTGAGCAAAAGTATAACAGTGGTGGAACCCTTTTTAATGTAGTAGTTTAAGATGTCCAATTCGTGAATAGCAATGGACTTGCTCTTTTATGTGTACATGCGTGATCCTCTCTTACCCCCTTTATAGGCCTCCCAAAACTCCTCCGTACTCCTCACTAAACCCCCATCATTTAGCAATAGGCATTCCCCAGCCACTCCCCTATTTGCAAAGAAAGCGTAGGCTTAAATGTGCAGAAATTTCTGCAATCCGGGAAGAGTTCTCCACGCTGAAATGATAGGAAAGGCGGAGGTCTGTGCACGTTGGTTTGGGAACAGCACCGTGTAGTACACAAGTAGTACTTCTGTAGTACTTCTAAACATACTACAGAGTGCAATTTGTGGGTAGGCGCATGGGTGTCACTGATATATGAGGCTAAATTTACAGGTTAAACAAGGCCCCACTTCCTAGATTTCCACACCTACTGACACTCTCCTGCATTAAACATAAGGACTTTGGGATATTGGTAGTTACGATAATATCTCTTCAGAGCCACGGGTAGGAACTGAACGTCCAGCCCAATGAGGAGGTAGTCTCCTTGGGCAAGAAGTACAAAGACCTTCATCCCTCTGCATGGTCACCAAGTGCTTTGAAGTCATATACTGGTGCTGTAAACGTCCCATAAATTAAACTAATATCTCTCTGAGATAAAACAAATCCGTCACAACTAAACAACGACAAGTATTGGCAACACCAATTGGTTTCATGTTAGCTTCCGGCGTTTTGCCACTGTTCCTTTTGCTTTACTGGCTGTTAAAAAAACATAATTGTTTAGGGAGCTGCGGCTGTGCCAAAATATTTGCAAAACAATGTATTCACAAAAGGCAAAATAGGGATTTGGTCACAAAAAGCACACACAGCCCTAGCAGTGCCAGACACTGAAGGAAGTTCCTTTATATGTGAATGTGTTCCCTGGGCAGAACACCGTCACTCACAGGGAAGATAACCAATGACTGAAGTGGACTGAAACACTATCCACCGGCTGAGGAAATATGTGACTGACACAACAACAGACCATTGGACGTAGAGTCCTGCCCGCAAGCCCCTGTAAGTATATTGCAAATGTAATTATAGTAAAATCAGAAGGTCTTGGCTAACGCCTGGACTAAATAAAACTTTTAGTAAATGTAAAGATTTTGCAAGCCCATCTACAATTTTAAAGTTAATCACCAAAATGAATGAAACTCCCAAACAAAAGAGTTGTACATTTTTGTTTAAGTACATAAACTGCTAGGCATCGGGCACTCACTCAATTTTCCAGTCAGGAGTGCTCCGGGCTCTTCTGTGGCACATAGGGCCACTCTGCCGTCGCTCAGCACCACAGCTACATGGCCCAGGCTGCAGCTCACCTGACGAATGCCCCTGAATTTTAGTGGACACCGGCTCGGCTGGCATTCCCCAGCGGAATAAAACCACAGCGATGAGGAGGGCGGATTGGAAAGCGCGCCCCCTGCCGGCGTAGGGCCCCTAGAAGCTCTCTTAGCCATGTCGATGAGCACAATACCAAGTGCACCGGACGCCTGCTCATCTTATATACACTGTTATATGACAGTTCAGTTTCGTTTCCGGAGAGGGCGATGACGACCTGGTCCTCAAGGCAAGCTCCGTCCCCGCCTATCTCGCAGCAGAAAGGAAACCGAAACTAGAGCCCCGAAGACTGGAAACTGGAATCAGAGGAACGTAAACAGCAAAACACAGGGATCTCACTATCCGATTTATAAGCCCCAAACCCGACGCAGTCAGCGAAGTAGACGCGAAAATAAAGGGTGAGGCTGAGTTCCCGAGTCAAGGGTCACATGTACAGAGCCGATTTACTGAATCACCTGTTTGCGACTACAAAACGCTTTTTGGGATGTTCAAAGCCAAATTGCCACACTTGTTACGAAGGGCCGGATGTATCATTTTATTAAATTGCGGCGATACCCTGCAAATCGCAGTTAAGTAATCGCTATTCTAATGTATGAAACTCATGGAGTTTCATTTAGTATTTCCTAATGGGTTGGAAAGCGACCTACCTCATTAATATTCATGAGGTTGGTCGCAATTTGCGACCCATTAGGAAATGCTAAAATCACAGCTCTGCTGAGCCTGCTGCTGCTCTGTGCATTCACAAAGGGGAACCTTCCTGTTTGAAAATGGGTTACCACCTAGTTGAAGTAGGTGGTAAAATCCGAATGTTTTGCGTCTGCATTTTGGTCACAAAACATTCCTGCACACTGCTGCAATTCGGTATTAGGAAGGGATGTCCTTGACACGCCCCTTCCTAATACTCTTCTGATTCAGGTCAGGCAGCCAGGAGCTGGACATGCACTAAATGGACTTTGAATGAGTTGTACTTTGTTGGTCTGAGGAAGTCACAGCTCCTGTGGGTGTGACCGCTTCAGCCTGACAAAGGTGCCTCAAAGCCCTCCCCCTCATGACAAGGGGGAGTGCCACTAATTGCCTTTGACCAGCGCTTCAGTTTTAAGCCCTGAAGTTCCCAGGGTTGAATGTCAATCAGTGACACTTTGTCACAGAATGGTTTGGGGTCAGCAGTCTCACTGACCCCATCCCACTCTGACGAGATTGTGACTGCTGCCTTCCCTCATCAGCCCATGAGGGAAGGCAGTAGTCCTAAGCCTCCTGGGACCGCCGAGGCTTCCCTGTTGGTGCTGCTGCTAAGGGAGGTAAGTTTTTTTTCTGTTTAGTGCGTGCATGTTTGAATGTTTGTGATTTATGAGTGAGTGTTGTGAATGGGTGTGTGAGTGTGTGAATGAGTGGGTGTGAATGAGGTGTATGTGTGTGTGTGTGTGTGTGTAACCCCCCAACCACCTCCCTCCTTTGTAAAATTATCAACCACCACTGGGTATCACTCACCATCCTATTCCTGCATAACGAGCTGGAGCTGATTCTTGTGATGGCATGTGGTGTGAGTAAGTACTCTAGAAGGAACAAGTACAGGGCATATTCCAGGTTCTGGTTGTTAGCTCACGCAATCCTTATCACCTTTTTGAGTTCCTCATGAAGCATTCAGCTTCTCCTTGCCTGCAATCACCTGGGAATTACCTCCCAATGTGAAATGCCTCTTGACTTTAGATACTCAGTGAACTCTTGGCTGGAGAACGAAGGGGGGCATTATCAGTACGGAGTTCACTCAGTTGTCCATGAGTAGCCATGACTTTCTCCAAATGGAGCACAGATGGAGCAGTGGTCATAGAGTCAAGGACTTCCAATTCAGGATACTTTGAAAAATCATCGATTATGACCAGCATTCGAAGACCGTCAGGCAAACTCACAAAATCAGCACTGGCCCTGTGACATGGAAGAGGAGTGATGTCTTCATTAATAATGGGTGCAGGTGAATCTGCAGGTCTAGCAGCCTGGTATAGCGAGCAGTGTCTCACTGTTTGTTCGACCTGGTTATCAAGTCCAGGGAACACAACTTTGCACTGTAGACAAGTCTTTGTCTTAACCAGACCTTGGAGAGAAGCATGTGCTAGATTGCCCACCTGTTGTTGAAAACATCCAGGAATCACCAACCTCAGTCCTCTCAATAGACAGACTTCTGGAAAGGATACCAATTCAAAGCGGAAATGATGCAGTGAGTGAAAAGTTTGTCAAGCCTCAGCAGTTCGATGGGCCAAATCTTGCGTTAATGTCTTTTAATTCCTTGACAAAACTGCCAACAACGCTAATTTAAGACATTCGTCCACCCTCGCGGCATCCACACTCTCCTCTAGGTCTATAGGTAGTAGGTGGCACCGTTACAACACAAGGTTTACATACTCTTCGACCTCTTCTGCTTCTAATTCCTCCCCACTGGTGGCTCGTCTTGCATGTCTAGATAAGAAGTCTGCCAGGTTCTGTGCTCCCAGTCTGGTATTCTTGCAACTGAAGAATCTCTTTTTCGATACTTGGCACCAGTTTGGAGGAAGATCCAGCACTTTGTAGCGTGGAAAGAAACAACGCATCGTCTGTGCCACTTTTTTGTGGTGTTTTCACTATGTTACTGTATGAATTATTGCACAAATACTTTACAAATTGCTTTCTAAATTAAGCCCATCTGCTCAGTGCCAAGCTATCAGAGGGTGAGCACAGGATAATGTGGATTATGTTGTGACCTACTGTGACTAGGATTGTGATCCCTTCTTGGACACAAGCATATACCTCTACCAACTAGAGACCCAGGGCCTGATTCCAACTTTGGAGGACGGTGTTAAACCGTCCCAAAAGCGACGGATATACCACCTACCGTATTACGAGTTCCATAGGATATAATGGACTCGTAATACGGTAGGTGGTATATCCGCCACTTTTGGGCCGGTTTAACACCGTCCTCCAAAGTTGGAATCAGGCCCCCAATTTCTAACTACTAGCTTCTACAAATGTCTTTGCAATCTTGTGAATGGCAGCACCTGCCAAATGTAAAAGCATGGGCCGCCTACTGTCATTGTCCAAACCTCCAGCAGCAAAATAAGTTTCCAGATGGACCACCCAGGCCTTCCACCACAAAGAGCTTCAGCAGGGGCATTGGAGATGCAGGTTAGCCCCCTTACCACCCCACTCAGCCGAACTGTGAGGCAGGTAGAGGTAGGATTCTTCCCCCTTTTTACTGTGCAATACTGACTGAGGGTGGGCAGGTGAAAGGTGACACCACCACAAAAAGTCATGCTCAGTCTCATATCAGGTGTTCCACTTCAAAACACAGCAGCAGGAAAGAACCGTGGCATGTGAGGCAGGGGAAAATGGGCCCAAAGGAGTACTCACAGGAAGGCCCACAGCTGATGCTGCTGTGTTGAGGGTACACTAGCACATCCAAGAGCTCGATTACAGTAGGATGCTGTTGCTTGGAACATTCAGACTTAGTTGGGTATATTCATTACGTCCTTGAATATCAAGTTTGCAATAACCAATGTTTGTTAAATGTATTATTTTTTATAACCAATGCTTGTTGATTCTGTACATTGTATGCCACCTGCTCCAACTGTAACTGCCAAAACACATGCTCTTCACAATGTGATCTGTATTGAACATGTGCCACAATCAGGAGGATAATTGCTCATTTCCTTAACAAGCAATCAACTGCCAAAAGGCACATTTGCACATTTTATTATTTAAGGATGCTTGTGAGTCTGAGGCCTTGCATGTCTTCATACCTATTGCTCTGCACACCTGTTTCCAGTCAAATTGAGTTCCTTGTCCTTCAGCCTACCTCCAGTCGAGCCTACCTCAAGTCGAGTTCCAGTGCAAGTCAAGTTCCTTGTTCTCCAGCCTACCTCCAGTCAAGTTCCAGTGTTCCTTGTTCTCCGACCAGCTTCCAGTCTAGTTCCTCATTTCTCATCCTCTGGACAGCCTCCAGTCGAGTTGTAGTGATCCTCGCCCGTCTGCTTCCTGCTTCCTGCGGAGTCCCAGCTCGCCTCTTCTGTCTTCTGCTGACTATCCTGTACTTCTTGTAAAAGAAAGAAAATAAGAAAGGTGAAAAAACCCAGTATGGGTTCTGCTGAAACTTTCAAGCAAGTAACTTCATTTCAAGGTAAAGGAAGATTAATCGTTTAAATGAAAGAAAACAGAGCACTTTCTTTGAAATAATTTATGACAATAAGAACTAGCGTGAATTATCGGTTGGGTGGGAATCTAAGATACCACTAAACAGACGTTAAGGAAAGACGTATTTCCTGTAACAAACGCTCCCCTAAGAATTAGGAGATTGGAAATAGAGCAAGTTTATCAGAACTATTATTGGCAAGAGCTTACGACAGTACACAAAGAAGCCCTTTAGTCAAGTTGATTGTTTTTGAGTTTGGACATTGCTTCAGAGACTCTGAAAATATTGTAAAAAGAGGAAGAGACTTGTTCAGCCTTATAGAAACGTATGCACAGTGTGTCAACAATAACTGACATTATGCAATGTAGACTAGTTTCTGCAAGTTCAATGTATTAATGAAGTAATTCTTTTGCAGCCCAGAATTGTAAAAAAACCAAGAACCCAGTATTTTGTGAAATCAGAAGTCCTGACACTCAACACAACACGCAGTCCTGGGTCCAGCAGTCCGATTCTTCAGTCCACAAAGCAGGAGCTGGTATTTTCTCTTTTTCTCGTCCCAAAACCCCCTTCCCGTTGAGGACTTATGAGAGGGCAATGTACTCTTATTTACTGTCATGTTAGTCCTCACCGGGAATGGTAAATTGTCATCGCCTCATCAGAATGCCTGGAATTCAGGTGAGTGGCTTGCACAGAACATGGTGGTACTGCACTCCTGCGCCACCGATAGAAGTGCTGCAAGACTGTCGATAATCGAGATGGAGTAGACGTGGAGGCTCCGCAATTCCTTTCCAGCAGGAGGCACCGGCACTTGCACATCACCGAGAGGAGGCAGGCGGGACCAGAGTGGATTGGGCAACACGCTGC
This sequence comes from Pleurodeles waltl, assembly GCF_031143425.1. Lineage (NCBI taxonomy): Eukaryota > Metazoa > Chordata > Amphibia > Caudata > Salamandridae > Pleurodeles > Pleurodeles waltl. Next base: position 980,919,764 of record NC_090436.1, on the reverse strand, counting down.
CAACAGTAGAGACACATGTGGTCCCTTCCTGGGGAGCTGACAACTTTGGAGTGCAGGCTCGGGACCAGGGGCACAACCCCATGATGAGGTAACCAAGACAGGCGGGGAGGGAAACAGAGAACTGCAGACACAGAAGAGCCGTCGGGAATCAAGACCCTGGTCCCGGGCTTGCGGCAGCAGGGAGCAGCCATCTATTGTCAATGCAGCACAGCAGGGGAACTGGGGCATCCTTGGGCATCAGAGGTCGACAGATAGCAGGTAAATGACAGATGCAGAGCTTGAACACACACCTTCTTTGCCAATTGGTTGGGTATGCCGGCCTCTGTTGCAAGGCCCTTAGTAGCAGCCTCCATCTTTCTCCAATGAGCACACACAGACGTGGTTAGAAAAAAAAAGCTACAAGGTCCGGGCCTCACCAGTATTTATTGTAGTCCCCTGCATGTGATGGTCCGAACCATGACCTCACCTGTGCAGAGGGGTTTATCATCAAATATCCCTGGAACAGTAACCACAGTGATACCAACCCAGTCCCAACTTAAGATATGTCAGCTGGTTATGGATAGATTAAAGGAAAGCATCTGAGAAATGTTCTGAACATTTTGATAGTGTGCAAACTTTGTAAGTAGGAAACACAAATATCAAGTTATGAAGGCAGATGGTTCAACACTCTAAACAGTATTTTACCTCGTACTGCCAGACTGTTCTGTGTTTCATTATACATTGTTGAGGACAGGTAAAGGTGCATACTTGTAAGCAATTAATAGTTTGGTGTTTACTTGCTGACAGTTCTTGCAATCATGTTTCTATTTAATTATAGTGAATCACCATCAACTCGCTGCGCTGCAATAGCAACACTATTCACACAACTATGATTTTTTTCAGTTGACAGTGATCACTAATTCATTAGCATTTGGACAGTGATCGCTAATTCATTAGCCCTTAGGCACACCAATCAATTGACAGTATATGGGCTTTTCAATCTAACTTGTCCCATGTAGAACCTACTTAATCATCTATTTCGCAGATTGCTGCCTTAACCCCTTCGCTGCCAGGCCTTTTCCCCCTCCTGTGCCGAGCCTTTTTTTGGCTATTTGGAGCAGTTCGCGCTTAGGCCCTCATAACTTTTTGTTCACGTAAGCTACCCACGCCAAATTTGCGTCCTTTTTTTCCAACATCCTAGGGATTCTAGAGGTACCCAGACTTTGTGGGTTCCCCAGAAGGAGACCAAGAAATTAGCCAAAAAACAGTGAAAATTTCATTTTTTTAAAAAAATTTGGAAAAATGGGCTGCAGAAGAAGGCTTGTGGTTTTTTCCCTGAAAAGGGCATCAACAAAGGGTTTGCGGTGATAAAATCACCAGCTTCCCAGCTTTCAGGAACAGGCAGACTTGAATCAGAAAACCCAATTTTTCAACCCAATTTTGGCATTTTACTGGGACATACCCCATTTTTACGATTTTTTGTGCTTTCAGCCTCCTTCCAGTCAGTGACAGAAATGGGCATGAAACCAACGCTGGATCCCATTAACCGCAACATTTCTGAAAAGTAGACAAAATTCTGAATTCAGCAAGGGGTAATTTGTGTAGATCCTACAAGGGTTTCCTACAGAAAATAACAACTGAAAAAGAAAAATATTGAAATTGAGGTGAAAAAAACATCAATTTTTCTCTAAGTTTTACTATGTAACTTTTTCCTGCAATGTCAGATTTTCGAAAGCAATATACCGTTACGTCTGCTGGACTCTTCTGGTTGTGGGGATATATAGGGCTTGTAGGTTCATCAAGAACTCTAGGTACCCAGAGCCAATAAATGACCTGCACCCTGCAGTGGGTTTTCATTCTATGCCGGGTATACAGCAATTCATTTGCTGAAATATAAAGAGTAAAAAATAGCTATCAAGAAAACCTTTGTATTTCCAAAATGGGCACAAGATAAGGTGTTGAGAAGCAGTGGTTATTTGCACATCTCTGAATTCCGGGGTGCCCATACTAGCATGTGAATTACAGGGCATTTCTCAAATAGACGTCTTTTTTACACACTGTCTTACATTTGGAAGGGAAAAATGTAGAGAAAGACAAGGGGCAATAACACTTGTTATGCTATTCTATGTTCCCCCAAGTCTCCCGATAAAAATGATACCTCACTTGTGTGGGTAGGCCTAGCGCCCGCAACAGGAAACGCCCCAAAGCGCAACGTGGACACATCACAGAAAACAGACCTGTTTTTAGCAAAGTGCCTACCTGTAGATTTTGGCCTCTAGCTCAGCCGCCACCTAGGGAAACCTACCAAACCTGTACATTTCTGAAAACTAGAGACCTAGGGGAATCCAAGATGGGGTGATTTGTGTGGCTCGGACCAGGTTCTGTTACCCAGAATCCTTTGCAAACCTCAAAATTTGGCTAAAAAAACACATGTTCCTCACATTTCTGTGGCAGAAAGTTCTGGAATCTGAGAGGAGCCACAAATTTCCTTCCACCCAGCGTTCCCCCACATCTCCCGATAAAAATGATACCTCACTTGTGTGGGTAGGCCTAGCGCCCGCGACAGGAAACGCCCCAAAGCGCAACGTGGACACATCACAGAAAACAGACCTGTTTTTAGCAAAGTGCCTACCTGTAGATTTTGGCCTCTAGCTCAGCCGCCACCTAGGGAAACCTACCAAACCTGTGCATTTCTGAAAACTAGAGACCTAGGGGAATCCAAGATGGGGTGATTTGTGTGGCTCGGACCAGGTTCTGTTACCCAGAATCCTTTGCAAACCTCAAAATTTGGCTAAAAAAACACATGTTCCTCACATTTCTGTGGCAGAAAGTTCTGGAATCTGAGAGGAGCCACAAATTTCCTTCCACCCAGCGTTCCCCCACGTCTCCCGATAAAAATGATACCTCACTTGTGTGGGTAGGCCTAGCGCCCGCGACAGGAAACGCCCCAAAGCGCAACGTGAACACATCACAGAAAACAGACCTGTTTTTAGCAAAGTGCCTACCTGTAGATTTTGGCCTCTAGCTCAGCCGCCACCTAGGGAAACCTACCAAACCTGTGCATTTCTGAAAACTAGAGACCTAGGGGAATCCAAGGAGGGGTGACTGGCGGGGCTCGGACCAGGTTCTGTTACCCAGAATCCTTTGTAAAGCTCAAAAATTGGCTACAAAAAACACATGTTCCTCACATTTCTGTGGCAGAAAGTGCTGGAATCTGGGAGGAGCCACAAATTTTCTTGCACCCAGCGTTCCCCCAAGTCTCCTGATAAAAATGATACCTCACTTGCGTGGGTAGGCCTAGCGCCCGCGACAGGAAACGCCCCAAAGCGCAACGTGGACACCACCAAAATTTTGGAAGAAAACAGAGGTGTTTTTTGCGAAGTGACTACCTGTAGATTTTGGCCTCTAGCTCAGCCGGCACCTAGGGAAACCTACCAAACCTGTACATTTCTGAAAACTAGAGACCTAGGGGAATCCAAGGAGGGGTGACTGGCGGGGCTCGGACCAGGTTCTGTTACCCAGAATCCTTTGTAAAGCTCAAAAATTGGCTAAAAAAAACACATGTTCCTCACATTTCTGTGGCAGAAAGTGCTGGAATCTGGGAGGAGCCACAAATTTCCTTGCACCCAGCGTTCCCCCAAGTCTCCCGATAAAAATGATACCTCACTTGCGTGGGTAGGCCTAGCGCCCGCGACAGGAAACGCCCCAAAGCGCAACGTGGACACCACCAAAATTTTGAAAGAAAACAGAGGTGTTTTTTGCGAAGTGACTACCTGTAGATTTTGGCCTCTAGCTCAGCCGGCACCTAGGGAAACCTACCAAACCTGTACATTTCTGAAAACTAGAGACCTAGGGGAATCAAAGAAAGGGTGACTGGCGGGGCTCGGACCAGGTTCTGTTACCCAGAATCCTTTGCAAAGCTCAAAAATTAGCTAAAAAAAACACATGCTCCTCACATTTCTGTGGCAGAAAGTTCTGGAATCTGGGAGGAGCCACAAATTTCCTTGCACCCAGCGTTCCCCCAAGTCTCCCGATAAAAATGATACCTCACTTGCGTGGGTAGGCCTAGCGCCCGCGACAGGAAACGCCCCAAAGAGCAACGTGGACACCACCAAAATTTTGGAAGAAAACAGAGGTGTTTTTTGCGAAGTGACTACCTGTAGATTTTGGCCTCTAGCTCAGCCGGCACCTAGGGAAACCTACCAAACCTGTACATTTCTGAAAACTAGAGACCTAGGGGAATCCAAGGAGGGGTGACTGGCGGGGCTCGGACCAGGTTCTGTTACCCAGAATCCTTTGCAAAGCTCAAAAATTGGCTAAAAAAAACACATGTTCCTCACATTTCTGTGGCAGAAAGTTCTGGAATCTGGGAGGAGCCACAAATTTCCTTGCACCCAGCGTTCCCCCAAGTCTCCCGATAAAAATGATACCTCACTTGCGTGGGTAGGCCTAGCGCCCGCGACAGGAAACGCCCCAAAGCGCAACGTGGACACCACCAAAATTTTGGAAGAAAACAGAGGTGTTTTTTGCGAAGTGACTACCTGTAGATTTTGGCCTCTAGCTCAGCCGGCACCTAGGGAAACCTACCAAACCTGTACATTTCTGAAAACTAGAGACCTAGGGGAATCCAAGGAGGGGTGACTGGCGGGGCTCGGACCAGGTTCTGTTACCCAGAATCCTTTGCAAAGCTCAAAAATTGGCTAAAAAAAACACATGTTCCTCACATTTCTGTGGCAGAAAGTTCTGGAATCTGGGAGGAGCCACAAATTTCCTTGCACCCAGCGTTCCCCCAAGTCTCCCGATAAAAATGATACCTCACTTGCGTGGGTAGGCCTAGCGCCCGCGACAGGAAACGCCCCAAAGCGCAACGTGGACACCACCAAAATTTTGGAAGAAAACAGATGTGTTTTTTGCGAAGTGACTACCTGTAGATTTTGGCCTCTAGCTCAGCCGGCACCTAGGGAAACCTACCAAACCTGTACATTTCTGAAAGCTAGAGACCTAGGGGATTCCAAGGAGGGGTGACTGGCGGGGCTCGGACCAGGTTCTGTTACCCAGAATCCTTTGCAAAGCTCAAAAATTAGCTAAAAAAAACACATGTTCCTCACATTTCTGTGGCAGAAAGTTCTGGAATCTGGGAGGAGCCACAAATTTCCTTGCACCCAGCGTTCCCCCAAGTCTCCCGATAAAAATGATACCTCACTTGCGTGGGTAGGCCTAGCGCCCGCGACAGGAAACGCCCCAAAGCGCAACGTGGACACCACCAAAATTTTGGAAGAAAACAGAGGTGTTTTTTGCGAAGTGACTACCTGTAGATTTTGGCCTCTAGCTCAGCCGGCACCTAGGGAAACCTACCAAACCTGTACATTTCTGAAAACTAGAGACCTAGGGGAATCCAAGGAGGGGTGACTGGCGGGGCTCGGACCAGGTTCTGTTACCCAGAATCCTTTGCAAAGCTCAAAAATTGGCTAAAAAAAACACATGTTCCTCACATTTCTGTGGCAGAAAGTTCTGGAATCAGGGAGGAGCCACAAATTTCCTTGCACCCAGCGTTCCCCCAAGTCTCCCGATAAAAATGATACCTCACTTGCGTGGGTAGGCCTAGCGCCCGCGACAGGAAACGCCCCAAAGCGCAACGTGGACACCACCAAAATTTTGGAAGAAAACAGAGGTGTTTTTTGCGAAGTGACTACCTGTAGATTTTGGCCTCTAGCTCAGCCGGCACCTAGGGAAACCTACCAAACCTGTACATTTCTGAAAACTAGAGACCTAGGGGAATCCAAGGAGGGGTGACTGGCGGGGCTCGGACCAGGTTCTGTTACCCAGAATCCTTTGCAAAGCTCAAAAATTGGCTAAAAAAAACACATGTTCCTCACATTTCTGTGGCAGAAAGTTCTGGAATCTGGGAGGAGCCACAAATTTCCTTGCACCCAGCGTTCCCCCAAGTCTCCCGATAAAAATGATACCTCACTTGCGTGGGTAGGCCTAGCGCCCGCGACAGGAAACGCCCCAAAGCGCAACGTGGACACCACCAAAATTTTGGAAGAAAACAGAGGTGTTTTTTGCGAAGTGACTACCTGTAGATTTTGGCCTATTGCTCAGCCGGCACCTAGGGAAACCTACCAAACCTGTACATTTCTGAAAACTAGAGACCTAGGGGAATCCAAGGAGGGGTGACTGGCGGGGCTCGGACCAGGTTCTGTTACCCAGAATCCTTTGCAAAGCTCAAAAATTGGCTAAAAAAAACACATGTTCCTCACATTTCTGTGGCAGAAAGTTCTGGAATCTGGGAGGAGCCACAAATTTCCTTGCACCCAGCGTTCCCCCAAGTCTCCCGATAAAAATGATACCTCACTTGCGTGGGTAGGCCTAGCGCCCGCGACAGGAAACGCCCCAAAGCGCAACGTGGACACCACCAAAATTTTGGAAGAAAACAGATGTGTTTTTTGCGAAGTGACTACCTGTAGATTTTGGCCTCTAGCTCAGCCGGCACCTAGGGAAACCTACCAAACCTGTACATTTCTGAAAGCTAGAGACCTAGGGGATTCCAAGGAGGGGTGACTGGCGGGGCTCGGACCAGGTTCTGTTACCCAGAATCCTTTGTAAAGCTCAAAAATTGGCTAAAAAAAACACATGTTCCTCACATTTCTGTGGCAGAAAGTGCTGGAATCTGGGAGGAGCCACAAATTTCCTTGCACCCAGCGTTCCCCCAAGTCTCCCGATAAAAATGATACCTCACTTGCGTGGGTAGGCCTAGCGCCCGCGACAGGAAACGCCCCAAAGCGCAACGTGGACACCACCAAAATTTTGAAAGAAAACAGAGGTGTTTTTTGCGAAGTGACTACCTGTAGATTTTGGCCTCTAGCTCAGCCGGCACCTAGGGAAACCTACCAAACCTGTACATTTCTGAAAACTAGAGACCTAGGGGAATCCAAGGAGGGGTGACTGGCGGGGCTCGGACCAGGTTCTGTTACCCAGAATCCTTTGCAAAGCTCAAAAATTAGCTAAAAAAAACACATGTTCCTCACATTTCTGTGGCAGAAAGTTCTGGAATCTGGGAGGAGCCACAAATTTCCTTGCACCCAGCGTTCCCCCAAGTCTCCCGATAAAAATGATACCTCACTTGCGTGGGTAGGCCTAGCGCCCGCGACAGGAAACGCCCCAAAGCGCAACGTGGACACCACCAAAATTTTGGAAGAAAACAGAGGTGTTTTTTGCGAAGTGACTACCTGTAGATTTTGGCCTCTAGCTCAGCCGGCACCTAGGGAAACCTACCAAACCTGTACATTTCTGAAAACTAGAGACCTAGGGGAATCCAAGGAGGGGTGACTGGCGGGGCTCGGACCAGGTTCTGTTACCCAGAATCCTTTGCAAAGCTCAAAAATTGGCTAAAAAAAACACATGTTCCTCACATTTCTGTGGCAGAAAGTTCTGGAATCTGGGAGGAGCCACAAATTTCCTTGCACCCAGCGTTCCCCCAAGTCTCCCGATAAAAATGATACCTCACTTGCGTGGGTAGGCCTAGCGCCCGCGACAGGAAACGCCCCAAAGCGCAACGTGGACACCACCAAAATTTTGGAAGAAAACAGATGTGTTTTTTGCGAAGTGACTACCTGTAGATTTTGGCCTCTAGCTCAGCCGGCACCTAGGGAAACCTACCAAACCTGTACATTTCTGAAAGCTAGAGACCTAGGGGATTCCAAGGAGGGGTGACTGGCGGGGCTCGGACCAGGTTCTGTTACCCAGAATCCTTTGCAAAGCTCAAAAATTAGCTAAAAAAAACACATGTTCCTCACATTTCTGTGGCAGAAAGTTCTGGAATCTGGGAGGAGCCACAAATTTCCTTGCACCCAGCGTTCCCCCAAGTCTCCCGATAAAAATGATACCTCACTTGCGTGGGTAGGCCTAGCGCCCGCGACAGGAAACGCCCCAAAGCGCAACGTGGACACCACCAAAATTTTGGAAGAAAACAGAGGTGTTTTTTGCGAAGTGACTACCTGTAGATTTTGGCCTCTAGCTCAGCCGGCACCTAGGGAAACCTACCAAACCTGTACATTTCTGAAAACTAGAGACCTAGGGGAATCCAAGGAGGGGTGACTGGCGGGGCTCGGACCAGGTTCTGTTACCCAGAATCCTTTGCAAAGCTCAAAAATTGGCTAAAAAAAACACATGTTCCTCACATTTCTGTGGCAGAAAGTTCTGGAATCAGGGAGGAGCCACAAATTTCCTTGCACCCAGCGTTCCCCCAAGTCTCCCGATAAAAATGATACCTCACTTGCGTGGGTAGGCCTAGCGCCCGCGACAGGAAACGCCCCAAAGCGCAACGTGGACACCACCAAAATTTTGGAAGAAAACAGAGGTGTTTTTTGCGAAGTGACTACCTGTAGATTTTGGCCTCTAGCTCAGCCGGCACCTAGGGAAACCTACCAAACCTGTACATTTCTGAAAACTAGAGACCTAGGGGAATCCAAGGAGGGGTGACTGGCGGGGCTCGGACCAGGTTCTGTTACCCAGAATCCTTTGCAAAGCTCAAAAATTGGCTAAAAAAAACACATGTTCCTCACATTTCTGTGGCAGAAAGTTCTGGAATCTGGGAGGAGCCACAAATTTCCTTGCACCCAGCGTTCCCCCAAGTCTCCCGATAAAAATGATACCTCACTTGCGTGGGTAGGCCTAGCGCCCGCGACAGGAAACGCCCCAAAGCGCAACGTGGACACCACCAAAATTTTGGAAGAAAACAGAGGTGTTTTTTGCGAAGTGACTACCTGTAGATTTTGGCCTATTGCTCAGCCGGCACCTAGGGAAACCTACCAAACCTGTACATTTCTGAAAACTAGAGACCTAGGGGAATCCAAGGAGGGGTGACTGGCGGGGCTCGGACCAGGTTCTGTTACCCAGAATCCTTTGCAAAGCTCAAAAATTGGCTAAAAAAAACACATGTTCCTCACATTTCTGTGGCAGAAAGTTCTGGAATCTGGGAGGAGCCACAAATTTCCTTGCACCCAGCGTTCCCCCAAGTCTCCCGATAAAAATGATACCTCACTTGCGTGGGTAGGCCTAGCGCCCGCGACAGGAAACGCCCCAAAGCGCAACGTGGACACCACCAAAATTTTGGAAGAAAACAGATGTGTTTTTTGCGAAGTGACTACCTGTAGATTTTGGCCTCTAGCTCAGCCGGCACCTAGGGAAACCTACCAAACCTGTACATTTCTGAAAGCTAGAGACCTAGGGGATTCCAAGGAGGGGTGACTGGCGGGGCTCGGACCAGGTTCTGTTACCCAGAATCCTTTGTAAAGCTCAAAAATTGGCTAAAAAAAACACATGTTCCTCACATTTCTGTGGCAGAAAGTGCTGGAATCTGGGAGGAGCCACAAATTTCCTTGCACCCAGCGTTCCCCCAAGTCTCCCGATAAAAATGATACCTCACTTGCGTGGGTAGGCCTAGCGCCCGCGACAGGAAACGCCCCAAAGCGCAACGTGGACACCACCAAAATTTTGAAAGAAAACAGAGGTGTTTTTTGCGAAGTGACTACCTGTAGATTTTGGCCTCTAGCTCAGCCGGCACCTAGGGAAACCTACCAAACCTGTACATTTCTGAAAACTAGAGACCTAGGGGAATCCAAGGAGGGGTGACTGGCGGGGCTCGGACCAGGTTCTGTTACCCAGAATCCTTTGCAAAGCTCAAAAATTAGCTAAAAAAAACACATGTTCCTCACATTTCTGTGGCAGAAAGTTCTGGAATCTGGGAGGAGCCACAAATTTCCTTGCACCCAGCGTTCCCCCAAGTCTCCCGATAAAAATGATACCTCACTTGCGTGGGTAGGCCTAGCGCCCGCGACAGGAAACGCCCCAAAGCGCAACGTGGACACCACCAAAATTTTGGAAGAAAACAGAGGTGTTTTTTGCGAAGTGACTACCTGTAGATTTTGGCCTCTAGCTCAGCCGGCACCTAGGGAAACCTACCAAACCTGTACATTTCTGAAAACTAGAGACCTAGGGGAATCCAAGGAGGGGTGACTGGCGGGGCTCGGACCAGGTTCTGTTACCCAGAATCCTTTGCAAAGCTCAAAAATTGGCTAAAAAAAACACATGTTCCTCACATTTCTGTGGCAGAAAGTTCTGGAATCAGGGAGGAGCCACAAATTTCCTTGCACCCAGCGTTCCCCCAAGTCTCCCGATAAAAATGATACCTCACTTGCGTGGGTAGGCCTAGCGCCCGCGACAGGAAACGCCCCAAAGCGCAACGTGGACACCACCAAAATTTTGGAAGAAAACAGAGGTGTTTTTTGCGAAGTGACTACCTGTAGATTTTGGCCTCTAGCTCAGCCGGCACCTAGGGAAACCTACCAAACCTGTACATTTCTGAAAACTAGAGACCTAGGGGAATCCAAGGAGGGGTGACTGGCGGGGCTCGGACCAGGTTCTGTTACCCAGAATCCTTTGCAAAGCTAAAAAATTGGCTAAAAAAAAACACGTTCCTCACATTTCTGTGGCAGAAAGTTCTAGAATCTGGGAGGAGCCACAAATTTCCTTCCACCCAGCGTTCCCCCAAGTCTCCCGATAAAAATGATACCTCACTTGCGTGGGTAGGCCTAGCGCCCGCGACAGGAAACGCCCCAAAGCGCAACGTGGACACCACCAAAATTTTGGAAGAAAACAGAGGTGTTTTTTGCGAAGTGACTACCTGTAGATTTTGGCCTCTAGCTCAGCCGGCACCTAGGGAAACCTACCAAACCTGTACATTTCTGAAAACTAGAGACCTAGGGGAATCCAAGGAGGGGTGACTGGCGGGGCTCGGACCAGGTTCTGTTACCCAGAATCCTTTGCAAAGCTCAAAAATTGGCTAAAAAAAACACATGTTCCTCACATTTCTGTGGGAGAAAGTACTGGAATCTGGGAGGAGCCACAAATTTCCTTCCACCCAGCGTTCCCCCAAGTCTCCCGATAAAAATGATACCTCACTTGCGTGGGTAGGCCTAGCGCCCGCGATAGGAAACGCCCCAAAGCGCAACGTTGACACCACCAAAATTTTGGAAGAAAACAGATGTGTTTTTTGCGAAGTGACTACCTGTAGATTTTGGCCTCTAGCTCAGCCGGCACCTAGGGAAACCTACCAAACCTGTACATTTCTGAAAACTAGAGACCTAGGGGAATCCAAGGAGGGGTGACTGGCGAGGCTCGGACCAGGTTCTGTTACCCAGAATCCTTTGCAAAGCTCAAAATTTGGCTAAAAAAACACATGTTCCTCACATTTCTGTGGCAGAAAGTTCTGTAATCTGAGAGGAGCCACAAATTTCCTTCCACCCAGCGTTCCCCCACGTATCCCGATAAAAATGATACCTCACTTGTGTGGGTAGGCCTAGCGCCCGCGACAGGAAACGCCCCAAAGCGCAACGTGGACACATCACAGAAAATAGACCTGTTTTTAACAAAGTGCCTACCTGTAGATTTTGGCCTCTAGCTCAGCCGCCACCTAGGGAAACCTACCAAACCTGTGCATTTCTGAAAACTAGATACCTAGGGGAATCCAAGATTGGGTGATTTGTGTGGCTCGGACCAGGTTCTGTTACCCAGAATCCTTTGCAAACCTCAAAATTTGGCTAAAAAAACACATGTTCCTCACATTTCTGTGGCAGAAAGTTCTGGAATCTGAGAGGGGCCACAAATTTCCTTCCACCCAGCGTTCCCCCACGTCTCCCGATAAAAATGATACCTCACTTGTGTGGGTAGGCCTAGCGCCCGCGACAGGAAACGCCCCAAAGCGCAGCGTGGACACATCACATTTTTTAATTGAAAACAGTGCCTACCTGTAGTTTTTGGCCTGTAGCTCAGCCAGCACCTAGGGAAACCTACCAAACCTGTGCATTTCTGATAACTAGAGACCTAGGGGAATCCAAGATGGGGTGACTTGAGGGGCTCTGACCAGGTTCTGTTACCCAGAATCCTTTCCAAACCTCAAATTTTGGCTAAAAAAACGCATTTTTCACACATTTCGGTGACAGAAAGTTCTGGAATCTGAGTGGAGCCACAAATTTCCTTCCACCCAGCGTTCCCCCAAGTCTCCCGATAAAAATGATACCTCACTTGTGTGGGTGGGCCAGGTGCCTCCAACAGAATAAGGCCCAAAACTTGTAGAGATACAGGGGATAGTACTGCGAGTTTATAAGGACATATTCTTTTATACATCTTTAGACTGACTCTGCTTTGGGGACCCACATACGTGAGGTGTCATTTTATTTGGGAGACTGAGGGGAACACTGGGGAGTAGGAATTTTGTGCTGGAGTGGTGATCGTACGAAGAAAAGTCAGGAAAATATGCTTTTTTTAAGCACATTTTGAGGTTTACAGAGGAGTCTGGGTAAGAAAATGTTGGGGGATCCACGCAAGCCACACCTCCCTGGACTCCTTGGGGTGTCTAGTTTTAAAAAATGTCTGGGTTTGGTAGGTTTCCCTAGATGAAGGCCGCACACAGGACCAAAAACATAGGTGCCCTCTCCCCCCCCAAACACAGGTAGTTTTGTAATATATCGTTTTGATGTGCCCACATACGTCTGTGATGTGCCAAACACTAACATTTTGAAAAGAAACACACTTAGGTTATGTGAAAAAGACCCCTCACCCACCAACCAAGTTGGTGGCATGCTTCATCATCGGGGTCCCACCTGAGGCACCTAGCGTGTCATAGGTGTGCTGCGACGCCTGATTACAGCGGAGCAGGTTTGGTCATTTTTACCACACATACTGGTTGGATTTGGCACGAGTGTGAGTGATGGTTCAGTGGATCAAATTTTACTAACAAGAGCTTTCACAAAAATGAAAAGCACTGTTAGTAACTGAAAGGCAAAAAACTGAACCAATGACTCACAGCTCGTGAGCTGTAAAGCCGCGACAAGGCACCAACCGCTTTACAGTCCATTCACACAACTTTCATACATGACACACACAAGGCCATTCACACCGCCAGCCACGGGCCCAGCACATTACAACACTCACATCGACAGACAGCGCCACTCAAGGGCCCATCACTTACATACGCCCACATGCCTGATACAACAATCACACCAGCTGATGGGAGTGTGTGGACTGGTGTTTGGCTGGCAGTGTGTTGCAGTAGCCAACATCAAGTCAATATGTACAGTCTCAGCCAAGCCCCACTCCACACACAATGGCATCATATATATATTTTTTTTTTAAACAGAGGAACCCCTAACTAAGTAGAAAGAATTACAAAACAACAAACACAAAAGCTCTAACTAAGAACATGACAGAAATGCTAACCATGAAACTAAACACATGAAAATACAAAACAGACATGAGTTTACACTCATGGTTGTTCCCAGAAATTCTTCTGGGTGTGGTAATTCTTAAAACAAGCACCGACACACAGCCCAGGCTTTGAAGGACAATCTGGGCAGTACATTCGAGACTCCCACCGGATACCTCTTCGAAAACACACTCTACATTTCTTAGCTGGAAAGTCTTTTTTGGGTGTGGGAGGAATGTGCTCAGCAAAGTGGCGATCTTTCAATCTAGCCACATCCTCCACCACTGCTTCTCTAGGAACTCTGGCCTGTTCCACCACAATAAGGCTCTCTATCACTGACTCCTGAAATTTCACAAATGTCATCTTTGAGTCTGGAGACCTATCCCTAAACACAATAAAAGCATTGAAGGTTGCTAAGTGGAAGAGGTGAAGTGCTAACTTCTTATACCAAACATAAGACTTACGAATAGCAGTATAAGGTTCCAACCTCTGGTCAACTCTATCTACACCTCCCATGTGCTTATTATAATCTAAAATGCACACAGGTTTGCGCACTTCAGCAACCTGGCCCCAAACAGTCACAGGGGAAGTACTCTCATCATGGATGGTACTTAGCATGTAGACATCCCTCTTGTCTGAAAATTTCAAAGCTAGCAGCTCCTCGTTCCGCAAGGCACAGCACTGTCCCCTCTCAAGTTTTTTACAGACAAGCTCCCTTGGATAGCCTTTCCGGTTAGAACGGATTGTGCCACAAGCAACTGTGTCCACTCTAAACAATTCCTTGAACAACTGCACACCAGTGTAGAAGTTATCTACATACAAATGGTGACCTTTGTTGAACAGTCGTCTACCAAGATCCCACACAATTTTCTCAGTAACTCCAAGAGTGGGAGGACAACAAGGGGGGTCAATATTGGAATCCCTACCAGTGTACACACGGAAACTATACACATATCCTGTCCTACTTTCAGACAGCATATACAATTTAATTCCATATCGTGCCCTTTTGCTAGGAATGTACTGCCTAAAAACCAAACGACCCTTGAAGAGGACCAAAGACTCGTCCACACTTAACTCTTTGCCTGGAACATAGACCTCCGAAAACCGATCTCCAAAATGATCAAGGACAGGCCTAATCTTAAAAAGTCGGTCAGAATCTGGGTGATCTCGTGGCAAGGCTAATGCATTGTCAACAAAATGCAGCATCCTAAGAAGAAGCAAATACCGATTACGACTCATGGTAGCTGGAAATATAGCTGTTGCCATCAAGGGACTAGTAGACCAATAAGAAGCCAGTGACGGCTTCCTTATCAACCCCATCAAAAAAGTCAAACCCAAAAACTTTTTTATCTCCTCCAAATTTGTGGGAATCCACTGGGCAGCTCTAGAGTGTGGCCTAAGTCTAGCAGCGTTGTCCCTCAAATGCTGCTCCGCATACAAATTAGTCTGCTCAACAATCTCTTCCAAAAACACATCATCCATGAATAACTCAAAGAAATTGATAGGCATAAAGTTCTCTGTATTGGCGTTACACCCCGGGAGACCAGTAAAGGCAGGCAACTCTGGCTGCTCCATGTTTGGGGCAACCCAGACATCAGGTCTTCTAACGGGAAACCTTTCAGCCCCAGGTTGCTGCACTATTGGCACATCAATGTCCTCCTCTAAAACAGAACCTTCATCTGCACTGAGTGTGGCTTCATCATCAGAAGATTCCCCTCCAACAGAAACATCACTGCCAGAATCTCTGACTTCCTCCTCTGCCTCAGATGCAGAGTCCGTCTCATAGTCATGATCAGACTGTGACTCAAAAAGCATACCAACCACCTGCTGAGCGGTCATCCTGCGGCTAGCCATGATCTCTCCTGCTAAAATTAACTGGACAAATTCACCACCAACAACCAGCACTGTGTAAGACAAGTAACAAAGTGTAGCTTTGTTAGTAAGAGTTACAAACTCAAAAACTATACCGCTCACTTGCCTGAAAAAGCTTGATTCACCAGCAACTACACAGCAATCACCAATGATATCCCACTAAAAAGAAAGAAAGAAAGGCAAATTAGAAATAAGACAAAACAAATATCATTGTGCACAAACCTAAGGACAATTTCACACACAATCCTGCATTTAGTACACCCCCTACAAACATGTCATTCATGCATGGCAACAATACTCCTTTGGAGTAAATTGTTTTTACTTACCTAAAACATGCAACTGTGCAAACTGCAGGTCAACCACCGCCAAAACCGCAAGGAGCCACAGCAAATAAAGCAAAAGCTTTGAACTAGAACAAAAAGGAGGAAAACATTTTTTATCACAAATGCAAAGACTTCTTCAGTTGACAAACACCCCACCATCAAACATTTTAGAAATTGGTGCCTAAGTGGATTCTGCCATAGGGGCAGATGGGCCTACTAAAAAAATAGGCCTGTCTGCCCCAAGGAAGCCAAAAAATACCTTTAGTACTGTGTCCCCATGGAGAGCGACCCTTGCCAAAGGGGACAGCCCTCAAACAAAAAAAAAACAAAAAAAACACACACAACACTATCCCTGGTGCCTAAGTGGCTTCTGCCCCCTTGGGGGCAGGTGGGCCTAAGAAAATAGGCCCATCTGCCCCCAGGGGGTGTAGAAATGGCCAACAGGTCAATGCCCCCCTTGGGGGGGCGCCCCGTGACCAAGGGGACGCCCCCCCACAAAAATAAACAAATAAAAAAAAATCCCTGGCGTTCTAGTGGTTTCTGCCCCCCTTGGGGGCAGATCAGCCTAAAAATAATAGGCTGATCTGTCTCGAAGGGGTGCAGAAATGGCCTGGGTACATGTGCCCCCAAAGTGGGGGGCGACCCTTGCCCAACCCCCCCCCATCCACTAACACACACACACACACACACACTATCCCTGGTGTCTACGTGGCTTCTGCCCCCCTTGGGGGCAGGTGGGTCTAGAAAAATAGGCCCATCTGCCCCCAGGGGGGGCAGAAATGGCCAACAGGTCAATGCCCCCCTTGGCGGGGGCGCCCCGTGCCCAAGGGGACGCCCCCCCACAAAAATAAACACATAAAAAAACATCCCTGGCGTTCTAGTTGTTTCTGCCCCCCTTGGGGGCAGATCAGCCTAAAAATAATAGGCTGATCTGCCCTCAAGGGGGGCAGAAATGGCCCTAAAAGACATGCCCCCCAAAGGGGAGCGACCCTTGCCCAAGGGGGCGCCCCCCCATCCACTACACACACAATCCCTGGTGCCTAAGTGGCTTCTGCCCCCCTTGGGGGCAGATGGACCTAAAAAAAATAGGCTGATTTGCCCCCAAGGGGGGCAGAAAAGGCCAACAGTTCTCTGCCCCCTTGGGGGGGGCGCCCCTTGCCCAAGGGGGCACCCCCCCCACATAAATACACATAAAAATAAAAAACCCTGGTGATCTAGTGTTTTCTGCCCCCCTTGGGGGCAGATCTGGCTAAAAAGTAGCCAATCTGCCCTCAAGGGGGGCAGAAATGGCCCTAAAGGACATGCCCCCCACAGGGGAGCGACCCTTGCCCAAGGGGGCGCCCCCCCCATTCACTACACACACAATCCCTGGTGCCTAAGTGGCTTCTGCCCCCCTTGGGGGCAGATGGACCTAAAAAAAATAGGCCGATCTGCCCCCAAGGGGGGCAGAAAAGGCCAACAGTTCTCTGCCCCCTTGGGGGGGCGCCCCTTGCCCAAGGGGGCACCCCCCCCAACATAAATGCACAGAAAATATAAATCCCTGGTGATCCAGTGGTTTCTGCCCCCCTTGGGGGCAGATCCGCCTAAAAAGTAGGCCAATCTGCCCCCAAGGGGGGCAGAAATGGCCGTAACTAATTGCCCCCACAAGGGGAGCGACCCTTGCCCAAGGGGCCGCTCCCCGCAAACAAGAAACAGTGAAGAAAAACAAAAAAAACAAATCCCTGGTGTCTAGTGGGCATTCCTGCTGCCCGATCGCAATGCGATCGGGCAGCAGGAATGCTCAAAGAGACACCGGGGGAAAGGAAAAGCCTTTCCTTTCCCCCGGTGCCTCTTTAGCCCAAACCCCCCACCCACCGGGAAGAGGAACTCACCTCTTCTCCGTTCGCCGCACAGGAAGCAAATGGCTTCCTGTGCGGCAAAATCCCCATAATGAAGTCAGCGCGCGATCGCGCGCTGACGTCATTATGGGGTGGTGGGGGGGTCGGGTGGAAGGGGAAGGGCTTCCCCTTCCATCCCTGACTTTGGGGGGGTGGGGGGAAGCACACAGAGGGAGCGAGAGCGCTCCCTCTGGGCTGTGTGCCGAGGACGTAGTGGTTACGTCCTCGGCACAGCAGCACTGTGCCGCAGGACGTAACCACTACGTCTGCGGCACAGAAGGGGTTAAGGCCCTTGCTATATTGGATCCGGCTCTGGATAACAGATGCCCTTTCTCCATTTCGTTGTGGGCTTCTCAAATTGGTGGGCAGTAACACTATCAGTAAAACGAAATGGTGTACTTATGTCAAAGAATCCTTATTCCATCTAGGTTTTGTGTCCTATTGGTTGGACCCTCCTTCTATTCCTAAAAATGCTGTGCAGCTACTGAAGGATGCTTTTTGGCACAACGCTCAGATTGTGCAATTTACTAAGATTGTTCCGCTGTCAATGTCTGATAATTATTTATTACTCAAATGCCACTATGAATTTGAGCCTTATATGGATATAGCATTATCTCCATTTGCGCGAGCTCTTTTTGTTAGATTCAGAATAGGGTCCCTCCCTTTGTGTTCCCTAACGTACAATTGGCATTGTTCCACTAATAGTTCCAAGCTCTGCCCGATGGGCTGCCAACGTGAAGAGTCTATTTCACATGTTCTCTTTTATTGTCATGCATATCATAAACAAAGAGTTTGTTGGATTATCCCGCTCTGCAAATCTATAGGCGCCAGGTCTCATTTGTATGCTGAGAGAATTTTTTAATCTGATCCATCTGCCGAGGTAGTTTTACCAGTGGCAAAATTCCTCGAATCAATCTGGCGCCTCAGACTAGCAACTTTAAAGAATAAGACTGGGTAGCCAATTTTTTAGATCTATGTATGCACCTTAATTGACCTTTTGATGTCTGATTTTAGTATTTAACTTTTAATACTAAGACACTGTTTTATTGCATCATTGAACACTCATGGGCATAGGGAATAGGGTCCTTGTTGTGTGATTCACCCTAAATTTAGGAGATATATATTGTGATCATTCTGTTCGAATTTTAACTCTTTATTATCTCTTTTACATTTTTACTGTGCTTATATTTTTTAGTGTTTTACCAATTTCAAAAATCAACAATTTATGATGCTTGTATTGTACTTTTATGGTATGTTTTTACTTACCGAAATAAAGTTAAATGATGATGAATCACTTATTGACACACTCCACCAGAGTTGATTAGGATCAGTCCTCTATATTTTTGCATTATAAATTAATGTGTGTGACTTCTATGAGTATTGGTGTCTCCAAAAATCAATTTTGTCCTGATGATGACCCTAACATAAGTAATTTTAGTGAAGACAGCAGAGTGCTGCACTGCAATAACAACACCAATCGCACTATGGTGTTTTTTCCAGTTGAAGGTGATTGCTAAATGATTAGCCTTTGGATGGTGATCGCTAATTCATTAGCCCTAGGACACACCGATTAATTGACAGTGAATGGGCTCACCAAACTAACTTGTCCCATGTAGAATCTACTTAACCATTTATTGATGAACGCCACCAGTTAATTAGGATTAGTCCTCCACATTGTTTCATTATAAATTCATGCATGTGACTACTATGATTTTTGATGCCTCGAAAAATCTGTTTTGTCCTGATGATGACATACATAGGTAATTATATGGGGTTGAAACACCAACAAAAAAACTGGTGGACTGTTTTTTTATTTGAGTTTGAGTATGACACTCTGACAATGAATGACATTTAACAGTAATTGTATCCATATCAGTCACATGTATATATGCTTTCTGTATAGCACCTGCACACTTTAATTCACCCTTTGTACTTTCATCACGCCATAGTATTTTGGAGCACCTTGTTGCATTACAACATGTCAAAAAAAGAGGTATTATTAGCCTCATTGATCTTAATAAAATAAATACATTTTGATTAAATTTTTGTTCAAACCAATCTAGTGATACTTTTGTATGATTGCTGTGAAAGTTGAGGCTTACACTTCCCCATTGGGACCTTTTGTTTTTTCTTCATTTAAGTGAAAATTCCTGGTCTTCCTCCAGGGGGAATATAGCTCCTCTGAACTTCTTGGCCTTGAATTCTCTCCTTAGAAGAAAGTCATTATGCCAGGTAGTGCTCACCATTATGCCTTTGACTTGATGCTTGTGTTTGACTTGTACCAGATCGCCAAGCAAAATGGTGGAGGGTAGGATGTCCCATCACTTTTGTTGATGTTCTTTTTGCTTCCAGCTTCAAATATTCAGGCACAGCAGAAGCCCACATGTAGTAACCCAGAATAGATCTATCCACACTCCATCCTTGTAGCAAGGTCACTGGTACTTGCCAGTGAAGGAGTTTGAGGTATACCAATACCATCTTAATAATAGGAACATGTTTTGTCCTTGTAAATACCTTGCTTCTCTGTGATGTGGGGTGTTTTTGTGAGGGTCCCCTTAACATCTTCACCTTTCTATTGCTCTGGCCATCTGCCATGATTATGCACTGGTGAATGCCCTTTTCCAAGCACCAATAAGTTTATCTCCCTAAAAAGACAGACCATTTACTGTTTCGATTTCATGCAGAAATCCATGGCTGGCCTACTTTGCATCTAGTTTGTGGACTACTTATGCTAAAGTCAACAGTACTATTTTCTCCTGTGCATGCCAGGAAAACATGTCTATAACTAGAATATTATGCATGTCTGCAGTGTTGCAGAAATCAGCAGTGACCTTCTTCCAGGGTTTGATGCAATGTTGTTCCACCATGAGGGTTACTATTTAGTCTCCTTGTCTGGCAGTCTGACTGTCAAATGGCAGGAGACAACCACCTCTACCATGCTGCCTACACCTGGGAACTAAACCATTTTCTATATCCGTTATACCTAATACATGTGCTCTTGCTAGGCGCTCAGGGACATTTTAGAGCATTAACTCATGCAGCTGTGAGGAAGATCCTCAAATTCTGTAAAGTTTGTTATTAATCTTTGTTGTCAGTATGAAGAATTGTATTGACACCAGGGCGGTATAAAGTTAGCTTTATAGTAGAAAAACTCCCACACACTCAGCCTCATCAGGAGCTAAGCAGCAATAGTTGGTTATGGAGCCTGTGTCCCAACTATATGTAAAGAAACCCATGTGACTGGGCTCTGATGTCATAACTTAAAAGAATTAAGCACAATAACAAAAAATACATAACTGAAAGCTACTACAAGTGTCAGCCTGGAGCCTTAAAATAATGGAACTGGGAAGTGGCTATTTACAAGGCTGTCAGACAAATAGTACCTAATCTCTGCATTTTACCCAGAGTCTGGCAAAATAGTAGATAATTTCTGTTGTTTAGCCAGCCACAGGCTAAATAATGGAGATGATGTACAATTTGAACTACAACGGGATAAGTAGTGTGAAGACGTTCTTTATTTAGACAGCCACGAAGATGAAAGGGGAAAGGTGGTGGCCATCTTGTAATAAGGATGCAACACGTATGAAGCATTTTGAGGTTAAGTGCATATGCAAATGTACAATAGGTTGTGCAGGGTGTGTACCTGATTAAGCTAAACTGTTAATAAATGAAAAACCAAAAAATCAATTTTAGATAAGACATTTATTTTAGTATTCAAATAAGAAATGCAGGAATCAAGTTCTGTTTTAGGAGCTTCAGTAAATGGCCACAGATATTTTGAGTTGAGGTCTAGGGGATTTGTCTGTCTGCAAACAATAATGAGTATGATTTGAAAGCATGTTTTTCTAAACTATTTGCATTGACCTTTTCAGTTAAGAACAAAGACAGTGTGGCAATATCAGTATGGCAGTTCAAGACACCATGTAACCTCATCACGAAAATGATTCAAAAGCATGTTACTGAAATGGTATTTTCACTCTTGGAAAAATATTTTTTAATGTTCTTGATCTTCCTTTTGATGATTTTTGAGGACTGGACTCTTTTTGAGCTTCTTATAGAAGTCATTAGTCTAGCTGTAGTCTTCTTGCAAACAGAGTATATCTGGGCCTCACAAGGAGGGATACTTACAGTAGATAATTAGGCCCATATTTATACTTTTTAGTGCCGCATTTGTGTCATTTTTTGACGCAAAAGCGGCGCGAACCTACAAAATACAATTGTATTTTGTAAGTTTGCGCCATTTTTGTATTAAAAAGTGGCGCAAATGCAGCGCTAAAAAAGTATAAATATGGGCCTTAGTGCTTGGGGGCACACTACTTTGGGCCACTTGCAGGAGGTAAATTGAGTAAAATACAGTAATGGGATTTCTGTGGAATAGGGAAGTGAAAGCAGGAGATGGGTAAGTAATGCATTGGAGTTGTTCACTCAGATGCCTGCTGAATAAACACATTTCTTCATATTATTGACCCTGCAGAGTGAGTTTTATGCATGGAAGTTTATTGGCCCCATGTGATGATTAGCTAGTCAACCACACTGACATTTTAGACCCGCACAATGTATCTTGGAAATTATACTTTTGGTTTTTAACATGTTAAGCAGTGTTTTAAGTGGTCAGGTTCAATTCTCTACAGATCCCTTATTTCTGCCTTTGACAGTCCTGTCTCAGTTAAATCTAGAAGCCACAAAAAAGAAATTCCGGTGGCAAGTGTGGAGGCTGTACCAGACTAAAGACTTTGTGGAAGGGTATAGGAAAAGAGCAGTAGGACAAGTAGGAGGCGGATGATGGGCAGTAAGAAAATAAGGCCCTCATTATGACATTGGCGGTAAGTACCGCTTACCGCCATGCTGACTGCCGCCAACATACCGCGGCGGCGGCGGATCACCGCTACTCATATTATGACACACACATAGCAATCCGTCACTATACAGCCACACACACAAGTCCGCCAGCCCAAAGGTCAGTGATAAACTGGTGGTAGCGAAGCCCACACCGTTACGGCAACAGAACTACGCCCACAACATTATGACCCACGAATCATCGCGGTGGACAGTCAATGGCAGTAAAGCATTGGCACTACATACCACCGCGCTCAAAATACAGACACACATACAAAACAGCACCACATTGGACAATTCAAACTACACACACACTTGACACCCATACACACACCACACCCACACACCCACACCACTATAAAACACACACCCACACTACCCACAACCCTTTACGAATGCAAACAAGTGCCACAAGAGAGACAGCAAGACCACAGACAAGACCACAGCCGCACACAACCATCACCTATACACCATCCATGCACCTTACATCACACACCCCAACACATCACCCCACACCCCCTCACCCACACCACTCACACTACACCCATGGCACCACAACCACACCCCAGATTCTCTGAGGAGGAGCTGAGGGTCGTGATGGAGGAAATCATCCGGGTAGTGCCACAGCTATTCGGATCACAGGTGCAGCAGACATCCATTGCTAGGAAGCTGGAGCTATGGCGGAGAATTGTGGACAGGGTCAATGCCGTGGGACAGCACCCCAGAACAAGGGATGACATCAGGAAGAGGTGGAACGACCTACGGGGGAAGGTGTGTTCCAGAGCAGCAAGACACCAAATCGCTGTACAGAGGACTGGCGGTGGACCCCCGCCTCCTCCCCAACAACTAACAACATGGGAAGAGCAAGTCTTGGCAATCATGCATCCAAAGAGCCTGGTATGAGTAAGAGGAGGACTGGACTCTGGTAAGTCAACTCTTTACTACTATCACTCCGCCTACCTGCTTACCTTTACAAACCCCCACCCTTACCCACACTCCCATCACTCCACCACCTCCTACACATCCCACCATCACAACCCATCCCTCCCAATACCAAGCCATGCATGCAACACCAATGCATGGACCCCATGACAGACCTGCATGGACACCTATCACTAAAGCATGCACACTAGAGGGAAACAGCAAGCCCATCAAATAACTACTCACACAAGGCAAAGCTGCCAGGGCAATAACAACCTTAGAGGGCAACACACCCATGCACAAGATGTCACATACAGAAACAATAACATTAAAGTTACATCCCCACAGGTCCCCCAGCCAACGTCACCAGAGAGGAGGTGCCAGCAACATCCAGTTCCCCCCCTCCCCAGAAGAGGCCCACAGTGATGACAGCAGCTTTGGACTCCTGGATCTGGATGACCAACCTGGCCCATCAGGGATCTCTGGACAGTCGGTTACCTAGGCACAGTCCCATACCACCACACAGCCTCCCCCCTCAGGTAACACCACCACAGTACCCACCCAGTGGGCCCATACCTCTTTCCCCAGGATACGTCAATCAGCAGTGTGTCCACCACACACACCAACCCAGGCCACCCCACAAACATAGGACGATCAGGGACCTGGGGTCAGTGGCAGTGGGCACATGGTTCAGGGGACAGAGGCACAGGACAACAGGGAAGCTGGGAGGACTGCTGTCGACAGGGGGAGTACAAGCCCAGGGAACCGACTATCCGGGAGGTACTCACCAAGATCCTGGGAGCATACCACCATTCCCAGGAGATGATGGGCCAGATACTGGACAAGTTGCAGGAGAACATGAGGCTGCAGGAGGGACAGTACCTGGGGATCTGGGAGGACTTGAAGTTCATTAACACCACCCTGGTCTCCATTGCAGGGGTGCTGGCAGACATGGCCAACACTATGAGGGAGGCAGTGGAACACCACTGGGCCCCTACCACTAGCCATACTGATGACCAGCCCTCCACCTCCGCTGCCGCTAGTGGACAGGAGGCCCTGCCACAGGACCCACAGGCCACCAGCACGCCTCCCCCTGCAGAAGGAGAACCACCCCGCAAACGGTTCATGCGATCCAGGCAGAAGCCAGAGACTATTGCCAAGACCCCCGCCAGGAAATAGGACTCCCCTGATTGTCACCCCTGTGTTCCACCCTGTCCACCTTGAACTGCCATTGCTCCACTTCCTATGCCCCCTTGGACCATGCACCTGTGATCCACATAGACTGGACTCTATCCTGGACTTTCCTCCGCTATCAACCCAGCCCATTGCACATCCCACTCTACTTATCAGCACTTAAATAAACACCATTTGAAAAAAATACGTATGGAGTCTGTCAAATGATTGAACTAAGTATTTATTTAACAAGCTTTAACCACTGTAATACAACTGTACAATGATGTATACATAGGAATGACCTGTAGTTGGCTGCAGTCAACACACCAGGAAAGATAGTGGGGCACAAATATCTGCAAATAGTGATGCCAAAGGGTACAGTGAGCGGCCATAGATGTGGGAAAATAAGATGCCAGTGACAATGTCAAACACAAAACAGTCATTTAAATTTGAAGTTACACTGTTTTCATTGGAAGCATTGTCGAATTATTGCATTTCTGTTGTCTTCATCCTCATCCTCTGCCTCCTCACCTTCACTGTCCACAGGGTCCACTGCTGCCACACGGCCATCTCCAGCCTCATCCTCCTGCAGAAAACCTAGCCTTCAGGAGGCTGTCTATGATTCTTCTTGTTTGCCCATGTGCCTCATTGTAAGATTCCTCTGCCTTTGTCCTGGAATTCCTCACCGGGGTCAGTAGCCATGAGAGGTTGAAGTAACCAGAATCACTTGCAAATATAGAGGGACAACTGTTAGCCACACACTCACCCTTAGGGCCCACACCATACCCATACACCAACATCCATTGGGTGGGAACCAGGGCTCACCTATTACCCACACCCTGTGCCTCTGGACTTGAGCCATCACATATGGGATGCTGCTATTCCTCAGGATAAAGGTCTCATGCACAGACCCAGGATACTTTGCATTGAAATGGGAGATGTACTGGTCCGCCAGGCACACTATCTGCACATTCATAGAGTGAAAGCTCTTTCGATTTCTGAACACCTGTTCATTTCCCCAGGGGGGACAAATGCAATATGTATACCATCAATCGCCCTGATAATGTTGGGGATATGCCCCATTGCATAGAAATCAGCTTTCACTGTGGCCAAATCCTCCACCTGGGGGAAAACGATGTAGCTGCGCATGTGTTTAATCAGGGCAGACAACACTCTGGTCAGCACTATTGAGAACATTGGCTGTGACATTCCTGCAGCCAAGCCCACTGTCACTTGGAAAGAACCAGTTGCCAAGAAATGGAGCACTGCTAGCACTTGCACAAGAGGGGGAATCCTGGTGGGGTAAAGGATAGCAGATATCAGGTCAGGCTCTAATTGGGCACACAGCTCTGTGATTGTGGCCCTGTCCAGTCTGTAGGTGAGGATAATGTGCCTGTCCTCCATTGTAGCCAAGTCCACCAGGGGCCCGTACATGGGGGATGTCTCCATCTCCTATTCATCCGCAATGGTTGCAATCTAGGGGGGGAAACGGTGAGCAGCTGGTCAGTATCCCATATTTCCAAACACTTCACTTCATTGCATGTTGTGCAATGGCATCTGCCTGTCCTGGTAGGAGGGACATGTGGAAATGAGGTAATTCCCCAGACGTTGTGCGCCGTTGTGGGACGAGGTCGAAAACCGCTGTGCAACTCCTCATTGGCTAACATTGGGCCCTATAGGTTACAGTGGCCAATGGTGATGTACGCTGGCGGTGACGGTACGCACCGCCGCGGACATGACCGGTATTTTCTATCTGTTCACTCACTTGCTACCTGACCATCAACAGAAGAGGACCTACACTGCATGTGCTGCTGTGACCTGTGTCTGGAACCTACCATGGCTCGTGTCACTGGGGAAAGGGCTCCTGCCTCAACTGTGGCGGAGTTGGAGCGACTGATTGATGGGGTCCTACCACAGTACCGAATGCTGCATGGGCATCCAGACCAACAGGTGAGTACACTGTGAGCACAATGCATGGGGCATGAATGCATGGAGTGGTGTGTGTGAAGGCCTCGTGTAGGAGGGGGGTTGGTGGAAGGGCACTGGGCAGCGTGCTGAATGTATGGTGGGCCATGTCTGTGCGTAAGTGGAGGGCTATGGTGGGGCATGAGTGTAACAGGCAGGATGGTCTGACTGATACCTTTTCCTACGTGTATTTCTCTGCAGGTCAGCGCCCATCAGAAAAAGGGTATATGGGGTGCTATTGCCAAGGACGTGCAGACCCTGGGGGTCTACAGCAGGTGGAGCACCCACTGTTGGAAACGGTGGGAGGACCTGAGACGCTGGGCACGGAAGACCGTGGCGGCCCAGCTGGGGATGGCCTCCCAATGAGGAAGAGGTGCCCGTCGAATCGTCACACCCCTGATGGCCCGCATACTGGCAGTGGCCTGTCCGGAGCTGGATGGGACCTTGGGGGCATCACAGCCACAAGGGGGTGAGTACAGTGCCTCAATTACTACTTGCGCGTGATGGGGTGGCATCCGGGTGGGTGATGTGGGCCTGTGGGTGCCCCTAGGCCAGGCTGGACATTGCAAGGTAGGTCCCAATTTGGGCAGGGTTCTGATGTAAAATACCTCCAACCAAGCTAGTAGGCATCCACTACTGGGCAGGGGTCTGTGGGTCTCAGGTATGCTGCAATTGGCATAAGGTTTTCCCTGTCCATGGGCTGGTGACTAGCATTGTGACTGTGCATTCCCTAGTGCGCAGGGCTGTTCCCTGTGTGAGTGTGCTATGTATGCCAACGGTGGTGTTGTTGCCGCCATTGACCAAGTGTATCCTTTGTCTCTCTCTCCCCCCTTTTTGTTTTGTCACCCTGTCCTTATGTGCATTAGCCTCATCTGACGAAGGAGCAGAAGCACCGATGACGGGGAGAGCTGCATCCCACAGAGCCCAAGAGGCCAAATCCACCGACGGTGAGGACACCAGTGGGCCAGAGGGCAAAGGGAGCACCACGGCGGAGACTGGAGGGGACAGTTCGGACAGTGATACCTCCTCTGATGGAAGCTCCCTGGTGGTGGCGGACATCTCTGTGCCCACCCCAACTACAGGTACAGCCACCACCCCCGTAACAGCACCGCCCTCCCAGCAGCCCCTCAGCGTGTTTCCCGTTCCCACTCACCCAGGAGGGTGGGCAGCTCCTTCGCCCCAGGCACCTCAGGCACTGCCCCAGCTAGCCCTGCTGCCCTGAGTGAGGAGGCTATTGACCTCCTGTGATCCATCTCTGTTGGGCAGTCAAACATTGCGAATGCCATCCAGGGGCTGGCAGCCCATTTGCAACAGACTAATGCATTCCTGGAGGGTATTCACTCTGGCATGGTGGCCCAACAGAGATCAATCCAGACTCTGGCCTCCTCCCTGATGGCAGCCATTGTCCCTGTTTCTAGCCTCCCCCCTCCAACTTCCTCTACCCAATCCCATTCCCCTCAACCACAACCTATGCAAGCACACAGGCAGACCAGCATGCACACAGGACAACACACAGGAGTGGTTCAGGCAAACACAAGCACCACACATCATCCCACAGGCACTCACACAAACACCATCCAGAATCAGACATACCAACATCCACTGCCTCCACTGTGGCCCCCTCCTCCTCTTCATCCCTCGCCCTCCCAGTCGCATCTTCACTCACACCTGCATGCACTACATCCTCATCCACTACCACCATCACGCCTATCACTACATGCCCCCCACTGGCAGTCACCACTCCCACATCCATGCACACATCCCCTGTGTCCTCTCCCACTGTGTCTGTGCCCCCTCCTCCCAAAGTACACAAATGCAAGCACTCAGACACCTAACAGCCATCCACCTCACAACAGCATCCAGCCCATGCACCTGCACCCAAAATCAGCAGACAGACACCTCCTACAACCACTTCCTCTTCCTCCACTCCCAAACCTTTACCCTCTTCCGCCCCAATGTCCCTAAGAAGCTTTTCCTCTCCACCGTTGACCTCTTCCCTACGACTCCTCCCTCCCGTCCTTCACGTTGGGCCAAGGTGGTCAGAACCCAGGTGAGCACCTCAACCACCTAGTCCAAGGCCATAGTAGTGTCGTCAGCTACTGCAGGTGGGAGAGGATAACGGGCACCAGGCAGCCACACTGAAGGGTGCCTGCACCAGCAGCGTCTAGGAAGGGCAGGGAGGCACCACCAGCTGTGTCTAGGAAGGGCAAGGAGGCACCACCAGCTGCTACAGGGAAGGGCAAGTAGGCACCCCCAGCTGCTACAGGGAAGGGCAAGGAGGCACCCCCAGCTACTACAGGGAAGGGCAAGGGGCAATCCCCGGCTGCTGACAGGAAGGGCAAGGGGACTGCCCCAGCAGGCAAAAAGGACAAGAGGCCTGGTGCTGGGACTCAGTCGGAGACCACACCAACAACCATGGTGGTTCAGCCGCCCGAGGCTGCAGGGGAAGGGCTGGAGCCTCCCCCCACCACTGCCAGTACCGACACCTGCACGCCACCAGCAGCAGCCCCAGTGGGCAGCCGTCGGACGCTGCAGGGGAAGGGCTGGAGCCTTCCACCACCACTGCCAGCACCGACACATGCACCACCACTGCCATCACTGAGCAGCTGTCACCGCCGGCGGGCAGTGTGTAGTCCTGCATCCATGGGCTGTTGTGCGGCCTCGACCCTGCAAATCCTGTGGGTCTGACACCCAGGTGAGAGACTGTGACCTTGCACTCCCCAAGATCTGCATCACTGGGCACAATGCCCCCTCCAGAACCAGTGGAAGAAGCCATCCACTCACCCCATCTTTCCCAGGATGAAGCACACTGGGCACAATGCCCCCTCCAGAACCAGTGGAAGTAGCCACCCACTTGAGAGACTGTGCCTTGCACTCCCCAGGATCAAGCAGTGGGCAAACCACCTACTAGAGAGACTGTGGCCTTGCACTCCCCAGGACCAAGCAGTGGGCATGTCGCCCCATCCAGGACTAGTGGCGTTGTACCATCTTCCGGCTGAGATGCCCCGCATTCTCTGTCCCCCTGAGGTGCCTGTGTATTTTTGACCTGATGCCCCTGCAGTGTTCTCTCCGTGTTGTTGTAGGAGTGAGGTGGGGCCGGCCTATGTGAAATGGCCCTGTGGCCCACGGACATTGAGGACTGGGCAATGTCCTTACATTTGTAAATATGTATATACGTTTTGATTTTGATGCACTCATTCCTAGTATTTTTTCGTATTACACTCTCTTTCTGTTTCTGCTAGGCTTTTGATGTTGTTGGTACTGCCCCGAAAAGGTGGCGGATAGGCCGGTCATAGTAGTGTGTAGACATTGTCTTCCGCCTAGCTGTTGGCAGTTACCGCTGTCATGCTTGTTGATTGCGCTGTGGCGGTCGGTGTCTGGAAGTGGCTGTTTGTCTGAGCGGTTTCCGCAGTGATTATAATTCCAGTTTTGTTACCGCTGGCCTGTTGGCGGTATTACCGCCGCTTTATCACCAACCGCCAGAGTTGTAATGAGGGCCTAAGTGCCAGAAAACAGACCAGCAGGTGGGCTAGGATGACCAGAACCATGAGGACCAGAACAAGAAGAACCAGGCCCAGTGAGACCTAATCCATGAGGACCAGGGTTACCAATGCTAGAGGGAACCAGGAACAAATAGATGAGGAGGAACAGGACAAGGAAATACAAGGCTATGGATGCAGGAACCAGGGAGAGAAGGATCAGGAGGGCTAGGAGGATTTGGGACAGAGGGATCTGGACCCAGTGGACAAGGACCCCAAGGGAAAAAAGGGCTAGGTGAAGAATGAACGGAAGGCCCTTATCTGTAACAACAATGAGGGATAGGAGGGTCTGAGTGCACAAACCAGAGGGACAAAGATGACCATTGCCAGGAGTAGCAGATCCAGCTACAGAGGAGCAGTAGCAGGAGACCAATAAAAAGAAGAATCCGACACAGAAGGGACAAAATCACAGAAATCAAATCAAAGAAGACAAAGAGGCCAGAAGTGAATGGACCAGGATCAAGTACACCACAACCGAAAGGACTAGGGTTAGCACGGCCAGGAATCCCTAGATCAGAATGATCAGGATGGATATAAAGGACCAGGAAGTCCAGGCCTATTGGGACTAGGGTAAGAAATTGTATGATGGTCAGACTCACTGGGATCCTAAACCAGGGTGACATGGACCACATGAAATAGGGTGGCACGCAGCATGAAACTAGAAGGACAAGTGCTGCAGTGATGAGGAAGAATAGGCCCAGCTTGACCATTACAAGGAGGTCCATGATAGAAGAGACCATGGTCAGATGGATAAGCCCAAGGTAGAACAGGAAAACAAGGAGCCCAGGAAAACTAGTAGGACAAGGACAGGGCAGGAGTAATGGGAGGCTAGGAGAGCTAGAGAAACCAAGGCCAGCGGAACAAGCAACAGAAGACCAGAATTACCAGAACTAAGACCAGGACTACATGAACTAGGGGAACCAGGATCACAAGGATTAAGAACAGACAAACCAGGGGACTAGGTAAACTGGGGGAGCAGGACCTAGAGGACTGATGGAGGAGAATTAGCATGATGAGGATGAAAAGGTCCAGGAGCCTGTGAAACAGGAGACCCAGGATCCAAAGGAATAGAAGCTTGGGTACTAATGAAAGATGACCAGTCAGACCTGGACCAGAAAGTCCAGGGCCAGGAAGTTCTTAGACTAGCAGGGAACGGGGGTCAAAGAACATCAGAAGCAGGAAAGGCTAGGATGATCTGTGACAGGACAAGTTATTGCAGAACCATGTGGACAAGGAGCAGGAGAACGAGGGCCAGGAGGATCAGGACCAGACTGAAGAGGACCCCACATATCAGGACCAGGAAGGCAATTTCCAGTATGTCCAAGATACTAATATAAGCAGGACAAGGACTAGGAAACCAGGGGGACAGTACTAAGGTCACCCAGAAGACTAGAGCAAGATGACTAGGTATTCTAAAAGGATCATGACCAGGAGGCATGGGAAGAGGGCTTAGAGGGTCATGAAGATCAGGGACCAGAGTTCGGATTACCTAAAAGGGCAGAGCAATCATTAGAAGTAGCAGGAGCAGAGAGAAGAAGATCAGATGTAAGAAGGCCAACCTGAATCTGGAAAACAATGTGGTTTGGACAGTGGTGACCTGGAGGACCAGGACCAAAATGACTAGGGTCAGGAGGACCCAAACAAAGAGAACCTGGATCAAAAGAACCTGGATCAATGGCTGTAGTACCAGTGGGACTAAATGGACAAGGAACAGATTCAGGAGAAGCAGGACAGGCCAACCCAGGACAATAGCACAAGAAGGACCAATACAACAAACTCCAAGGAGACCCAGACTATGATGACAGGTGGATCAGGTCCAGGAGAACTAGGCAAAAGAGAGCCTAAACTATAAGGACTGGGACCAAGAGAATCAGGGACAATGAGTACAGAATCCCGAGAAGGGCAAGGACTATGAAAAACAAATATAGCATGACCCTGGCCAGGCGTTCCAGGTAGCTGAGGCCAGGGACACAGACAACCGGAGTCAGAAGGAAGAGGGGTCTTGAAAGGACCAAGATGGTTAGAAGGAGCATAACCCGGAGGATTAGGCATATGAAGACCCAAACAAGGAGGACCAGAGATAAAAGACTGAAGTCTAATAAACCAGACTGAGAGTGAGGAAGACTAGGAGAACAGGACCTCCAAAATGAAGAGGAAATGGCCTGGCAACCAGAGATCTAAAAGGACCAGGGCAAGGAGGACCAGTGAGACAACAAACAAGGAGAAAAGCAAGCTCAAGACACAGAAGCCCAGGAGAATCAGGACCTTGCATACCAGTAAAAGCAGGACGAGGATGAGAAGTAAAAGACAGACCAGATCAAGGAAAGCCAGGATGACAGGAGCAAAGCTGGGTGATCAAGAGCAGGATGAATAGAACAGGGACAAGGAAGATCAGGAGAAAGTGGATAAGTTAGTCCAGGATGACAACGAGCAAGAGGACCAGAGTATCATGACATGTTAGAGGAGAACTTGACACTTCAGGTGGAGTAACATCATGAAGATCAGGGACCAGATGGGAGAGGATTAGGTAGACTAGAAGGATCAGGATAAGCAGGATCAGGAATAGGGTTACAAGGGACAAAGAGATCATAAGCAAGGAGAACAGGACCTGAAGTTCCAAGCTGAGCGGGGGCCGAGGAACTGGTGTATTAGGACAAGGCTGGTGGGGATCGGGGGAACTGGAACAACCAGAGCCACAGTGACCAATGTGACCAGATCAGGACTAATTTGACCAGGTTCACAACTCAATCTTGTGCCATCTGTGCGGTGGGTATTACTTGCCGGCCTCATGTCATTCCTTCTACTGTAGTGTGTTTCTGTCTCAAAAGCTCCATGACGTCACCCTCCCTTTAGACCTGAACCATTGACCCTCCTGTGTGTGTTGCTATGCAAGTTTCATCTAGTTTTCACCTGCAGATATTACGTGCCCTTTTAGGATAGGCATGTTTCCACTGTATACTACTAGGATGTACCATCAGGCACTTGGGTTTAGTTGTACTTGTTATTGTCCAATACCATTTGCACCTGCTGCCTGTTAAGCCATATCCGTTTGTATGTAACACATGACTTTTCCCAGGTTCCTGTGGAAGCCTCCAAGTGAGGTACGTGCCAGTCTGGAACACCCTTGGCTTCCTGTATAAATAGCCCCCCTGAACTTGTATTGCGGCTTGGTCTTGTACCTGTATCCTGACCTGCACAAAACTCTGTTAAGTCCTGGCGAGCAGCTTCGCTGCACTCACCTCCTGAGTTGCTTGGACTCCTGTGCTGCTGTTGAATGTAAGCTTCGCCCCTGCACTCATCTGCGGAGTTGCCCAGTCCATCCTCGCTTCGTCTCTGCACCATCTGTCAAGTCTTCCGGAAACCACCCATTTCAGTCGTCCAGGTAATTTCCGATGACTCTGAGATCCTGACTCCTGAGACCCCTCAGAGTCTTTCTTCCACGAGCTATGATTCTGCCTCTTCTCTAACTTCAAGCAATGATCCGCCTTCTGCTTTTGTACTCCTGTAAAGTACTATCCAGGTTAAGTACTTGTTCCCAGGTTAGTGTGCACTAATCTTTAGTAGTCATTGTTGGCCTGTCTGATATTTTCTTGCTTCTGCCTATGGACTCTTTCTTCAAGTCTTTGTTTTCCAAACTGTTGCCCATGAACTAGAGACTGTCTCCTTAATCATGCTGTACCTTCAATTTTTGAATTGAGTGTTATCTTGTTTTCTCGCATACCTGGGAGTGTTTACAACTCCAGCCTTGAACTGAGTGTTACAGTATTTTCTAGTATATTTTGGGCGTGCCCGTGACTCCAACCTGTGTTTCAGCAGTAACCCTGTATTTCGATTGCCTTTGGAGTGTTACTTAACTCCAATCCATGTTCCTAAAAGAACCTTGGAAATCTCAGTGATTGCAACCTTGTGTTGTGATGCAACCTTGTTTCTTACATTGTCGTGTTTTCAAGTGTCTGTCAACATAGAGAGTTTAATTCTGGGAGTGTTGATAATGCCAACCTTGTATCGAGAACAATTCTGTTTCATGTGAATGTACATTGCAGAGTCTTGACCTATTTGCAGAGCACAACCTTGAAAAAGCAGGTATACTAACCTTGTGTCCTGTTGTACATAATTGTGTCCTGATCTATTTGTAAAGAACAGTCTTTGGAAAGGTGGTATCCCAACCTGGTGTCCCGTCAAGTCTTGTTTCAAGTTCATGTTGTTTTAAATGTAATCCAATTCCGATAGCAACCTGGTCTCAAACATACCTTGAGAGCTGTTTAACGTCCAACCTATGTGCTGACAGAAACCTGTTTTCTATTTTCTTGTGAATGTTTCTGATTCTAAAAATATGTACAGAGCGCTGTTTTTGGAGTGCCAGGAACTCCAATCAATGTTCGGAGTTTTTCGTAGACTGAATTAACGCTACAGAGTACTTCCAGTTCTTCTTCGGGATTTTCAAAAGGTTCCTCTAGAGTATATGATTCTTCTGATCCCATGTAATGATAATTTAAGAAACCTGTGTGAAATATTGAAAGTATTGGTTTGCAAACTGTGTGGAGAATCTATGCACTGTTGGTAAATGCCTTTTCTTGTTATTTTCAGTGTATTGCGTTTTTCACAAAAACCGAAGTACAGACTTGCACATATCCATCAACCATTAAACCAGAAGGTCAAGAAGTTACAACCCTGTTTAGCAGAGTAGTGTCATTGCGAAGCAGAGACAGAACTGCAAGTTTTCCCATTTGTTATTTTTCCCCTTCTCCCCTTCCCCCTCTAGAAGTTGCACTATCACTGGCCCGACTTCTATTAGATTTGGGGAGTGGGGACCTACCATCGGCTCCAGTATCATCCCTGCACTTTGAACCAGCTGAGTGCGTGACACTAGGAGAACCAGGACAAGAGGGCTGGGTAGAAAAGGACCCCGCAGACCATCAGGGGCAGAGTAAGGATTAATAGTACCAGGATCAGGAGGCTCAGAAAGGGCTTCTACGAGGATGAGACAGATGCAGGGCCATGAAAACCAGGGTAAGGAAGGACCACAATCAGGAGCACAAGATTCAGGAAACCAGTATCAGAGTGACCAGAACCAATTAGATGAGGACCAGGATGAGGGTCAGGAGCACCAAAACAGCTTTAAAAGGAGGTCTTGGAACAGAACTAGGAGGAGGACAATGCCTAAAGGTGGTGCAGAAGTATACATAAGGGGGTGTTTGACATTGGAGAATCTGGTGCTCAAAGACCCAATTAGCAACTTAATAAAGCACAAATATCAACTAAGCAGTGCTCTCATAGGGGAAACACCCTCCTCCCCAAAACCTGAAAATCCAATGCTCGTCAGACAATGCAACAACATTCGAGGCACACGCTAAAGAAAAAGTTCAATCATATCTTTCATTAAAGGTTTCCAGTCCATATGAATGTATTAATCATAGAGAATGTGAACCCCAAAGTCTAAATCACGATATCCTAAACAAGATCCAATCACATTGTAAACAGATGTATAACACTTCAGTCCTTCTGTGTGGTTCAACCAGTTTATAGTTTAATCCAATTCAACACAATTCTTGTCCTTCTGTATATGCAGATGATGGATTTCAATTGTGACTCAGCCAACACGTGTTTCGTCTTGGGAAATAACCCAAAGACTTCCTCAGGGGTGAAATTTCATCAAACAAAAAAAATCCCAGTGTAAAAGAGAGAAATTACAAATATAACAAACTAATGCCCTGTCACCAAAATACCCTTGGTATGGAGACCAGTTATTATAAGTCACCTCATAGTACATGATTCAAAGATTTAGAACAATGTTAACTAACACTATCGTGATTCTTAATATTATCTGCATAGTGACATGCCTCAGATTGTATTACATTGTGGTGCAACCTATAAGATAATTTCCCATATTGTATATTACACAGCACCTCCTATGTGAGTAGTGTGACACACCATGCACACACATGTGTAACAGAACTGAGTGAATATCAAGGAAGAAAATGCTACAGAAACTCTACCTGGTACAACACCAGTATTTAGATCAAAATGATAGGTTCGATCACCCCATTTCTCAGGCTCCATCGTATTCCCACATGCCTCAATAACTGTCAATAGAAAACAAAAGTACTAATTCATACCGCCACCCAAAGCGGTATTAATCAAAGCAATTCATTGTAACCGTCCATGAAACCCCTCGTAGCGCATTGGCCTTCACCGTTACCACACCGCTAAATAATTATTAGTTGGCCAAAATATAGTAAAAATATCAAATTTAGCCTGCTTAAATGAAGAAAGAGTGTGACCGCAAGTCAATGGCAGAAAACACCAATACATTCATAGACATATAAGAATCTTCTCACCTGATCAATATTGATGGGGTACAAAATATAATGAAGTAGTGCAGCGACTATCGGCCGCAAGTACTCTGACAATTCCCCACAGGAAGGGCCTCCGCTTATAATGCCATAAAAGTAAAGGAAATACTATAATAAATGCCCTCCTGTGTCTGCCATCTTAGAGCAGCAATTGCCCATCAGTCCAAAGTCTAGAATCCTATAGTGAAGTTTCCTTGTAACTTGCATGACTGCCATCCAAACAGTGCAGAATCTCTACTATTTATCCAGCACCTGTGTAAATATGATATTTTTCTGGAATTTCCACAGCCGCCAGCCAAACAGTGCAAAATCGCTATTATTTAGCCAGCAGTCAATTAAATAGCAGAGAAACTTCACTATTTACCCAGTGGCCGGGTAAATAGCCAGTACCTTTTTGCTGACTTCAGCCATCTGAGTTTCTGCCACTCTTCACAAACCACACTCCGTTTCACCCATCTACCTTTAGACTCCTCTGCCAAGTTTGAGTCCCTTTGCCCTCAGATACACCATCAGACTACTGTGCCAGCATCCTCAGACAGCATCTTGGGGTTGATAGCATAAGCTGCATGAATAAGAACAGTTTACAAAATAATATCCTAATATATGTGACATAGAATCTCATAGAAGTTTTCCCAATATCAGTCTTCTTCCTTCTGCTCCGGGTCTTTCTATGCCGTCTGATGTTGGTGTCTGCCTAGTCCTGTTCCAAGTCCTCCTTTTCTGGGTTGCTTTGGTCCTCCTGATCCTCATTCTGGTCTAGTCCAACTAGTTCTAGTCACCCTGGTACTGGTTTTCTGAATCTGACGCTCCTGGTTCTAGTCCTTCCTGTCCCTGGTCTTCCTGGGCTTGCTTCTATCTCATCCTTGTATTAGCCATTTCTGGGCCTCCTGATCCTGGTGCTACTGATCTTTGTAATGAGCCTGCTGGTCTGCTGGGTCCTCCTCCACCTAACCATCATGTCCTAGTCCTCCTAGATCTGGAACTCCTAGTCTTCCTGCTCTTTGTATTGGTCCTTGTCTTCGTGGGCCTCCTAGTACTGTGTCCACAGGTCCTGGTCCTCCTTATTAGTCCCTCTTGGGCTGGACCTGTTCATTTTGGTCCTGTTGGATCCCAGTGATCCTTGTGGCTCTGATTGTTCCTTTTCCTTGGTTCTTGTCATCCTGGTCCTCATACTCCAGTTCCTGGTCCTCTTGTTCCACTTGGTACTTCAAGTTCTAGTCCCATTGGTTGTGACTCCTTTGGTACTCCAGGCTCTGTTCCTGTGTATTCTGATGTTTCTAGTTCACCTAATCCTCCTCATCTGGTCCTTGGTCATAATAGCTGTAGTCTGCCCTGACTAATTCTTGTGGTCCTCCTTGAACGTGTTGTGTTACTCATTGCCCTGTCCTCCTTCTCATTGGCAATCAGTCTCTGCACTAACTTCTCCACTCAGTCCTGAACTTTCTTGTTCAGATAAAACTGTTTTTAGGCACCCAGCTTGGTCATTTTGGCCCTCTGTGTCCCGGTCCTCCATTTCTTCCTTGTCCTGGTCCTCATTGTCCTGGTATGACAGGTCGTGATACCCCTGAGCCTCTATGACTTGAACTTCCTTATCCCCTTGGTTGAGATCCCAACTGATCCTATTTGCCCTGGTTCTTTTACTTCTTGTCAGGCTCGCTCTGGTTACCTGACCATCTCCTTTTGATACATCAGGTTGTGTTCTCCTAGTCTTCCTTACTCTCAGTCTGGTTTCCCTAGGACTGGTCTTCCTATTCCTGGTCCTCACAGGATGCTTTTGTTTCTGGTCCTCCTTATTTGAGACTTTGTATTCCCAGTCCTCTTGGTTATGTAGCTCCAGGCCATACTAGTACTTCATGGCCCTCATTCTGCCTGTACCTTGTTCTTCCTAATCCTCTTGACCCTTGTCCCCTTCACCATGCCATTCTGATCCTTGTCACCCTACTCACCCAATTAATCAGTTCCAGTTGGTCCCCTCATCCGCCTGACCTTTTGTTTTCTATTCATCTTAGCCCTTTCCCTCTTTGCTCCTGTATTCCTGATTTAGATCATCTTGGTCCTCCTTGCGCTTTGCCTTGTCCTCATGGTCCTTCTTGTACAGTACCCAATGGTCTTGGCCTTCTCTTTGTCTGGGATCTTCTGAGCCTCGTCACTTCTGTCCTGGTACTCCTGGACATCCTAGTCCTGTCTCCTTAGGTTTCCTGGCTCTTAGTGTTCTGGTCCTCCTCATCTCCCTTAACCTGGCACCCCTCAAGTCCTGGTATTTCTGCTTTACATGTCACACTGGGGCCTGGTCCTAGGTTCCTGCACCCACCAGTGTTCCTAGCCCTGTTGCTTGTCATCGTGGTGCTAATCCTTCTAATTTACCTTAGGCTGGTCCTCCAGACTCTGTTTCTCCTAGTATCCTTGGTATGTCCTCCTCATTTTCCTTTCTTATTCTTGTCACCTGGTCCTACTAGTCATACTCTCCATGCGCCTAATCTTTCTAGTTTCCAGGATCTGGCCCTGATTCTCTTGCTTCTTGTCCTCATGCTTCTACACCAACTGATCATGGTCCTCCTTGTTTTGGTAATCCTTGCCCCAGCCATCCTGTTCCTCATCTTCCTGGCCATCCGTTTCCTAGCCTGTGGCCTGGGCCTCCAGGGTGTGGTCATCACAATCCAGATGTACCTGATCCCAATTCTCCTTTTTCTCCTCATCCTGGTACTCTTGGTCCTGGTTCTCAAGGTCCTGATCTTCTTTGCCCTAATTTTTTTGGTCTCCCTATTTCTTTATTCCCTTGTCCTCTTAGAATATTTCATTCTGGCTCTGGTTCCCTTTGGGATCGGTCTTGCCTCCCTGGCACTCCTGAAAAGGTAATGATATTTTTGTTTTTCAAAGTCCTTTTGCTCCTTGAGATTATGTGCCCATTGGCCCTGATTCTCTAGCTCTTCATCTTTATCATTTGATCTTTCCTGGGCATAGTTCTCATGGACCTAATCCATCAAGTCTTGATCTCCTTGGTCCTGGTCTTCCTGGTCCTTTTGTACTTTATTGTTATTGTCATAAACCTTGCCTTTTTGCCATCCTGGTTCTTCTTGGTTGCCTCATCTGACTCTGTTCTTTTCTGGTCTTCTTTGTCCTGGCCATGTTGTCCTGGTTCTCCTCACCCTGAACCTCCTAACCTTGGTAATACAGGATCTGGTCCATCTAGCATCTCATGCCCTGGCACTCTTGGTTCCTGCCCTCTTGGTTTGGGTTGTTCGGGTCCTCCTGGATCTGTTCCATGTCCTCTTAGTCTTACTGATACTGAAGTCATTGATTCTGGCCCTCTTGATCCAGGTTCTCCTTGTTTGGTTCCTCCTGATCCTAGTAATTTTGGCCCTGGTCCTTCTGGCCACCACTTTCTAGTGCCCTCAGTCTTCTAGATTCTGGTTGGCCTTCTTTCATTTGAGCCTCCTCATCCTGGTCCAACTACCATTATTGATTGATGTGTCCTACTTTGTAATCCCTGCCCTGGTCCCCTGGGCCAGGACCTTCTTGGCACTCTTATCTCTATTTTTGGTCATTGTGGTCATGATTCTTTTAGTTAATTTGATTCTCCTTGCTCTGGTCTTCTGGGTCCCCTTGGTACTGGTCCCGCTCATCTTCCCAGACCCTGTCCTGCTTATCCTGGTCTCCTGGTGCACCTTGCCATTAGCCTCCATGTCCTGATCTTTGTAGCCCTTGTTAATCTGAACCTGTGCTTCCTGCCCGAGTTCTACAAGTCCTCCTGCTCATTGTCCTCACTGTTCTGCAATAACTTATCCTGGCCCACCACAGATCTCCCTAGTTTTTTCTAGTTTTGATGTTCCTTGATCTCTGGCTCATGCTAGCTTCAGAACTTTTTGGCCCTATAAGTCCTGGTTATCCTTCCCATGCACTTCTTTCCCATGCACTCCTGCACCTAGTCCTTTGGATCATGGGTCTCCTGTTTCACAAGCTTACGGGTCTAGACCTTTTCATCCACCTCACCCTAATTCTTGTTCATCATTATCCAATGTCCTATTTTTCCTTGCCCTGTTCCTTGTTGTCTATTTGATCCTGGTCCCCTCTACCATCGGCAATCCTCATGCTCATAGATTAGTTCTCCCTGGACCTGGTTCTTTTGCCCTGGTCCTCGTTTCTCTGGTTATCTTAGCCCTCCTGGTGGTTCCCTTCCTAACTCCTATTCGCCTACTTTTCATCATCCTCCTCTTCCACAGCCCCCTCCGCAATAGCTTTAGTCAGTTATAGCCTACAAGCCTGTCACACAGATTTTTGTTTTATTTCTTTAGCTCAGATAGCAGTGTCAAGGACAGAAATGAGAGGTCTCAGTGGAGACAGTACCTTGCTCACTTAAAACACTGCTTAGTATGTTAAAATCAAAACTACCATTCCCAAGATACATTGTGCAGGTGATCAAAATGCCAATGTGGCTGAAAGGGGCCATTCATGAACCAATAAGTATCCATGTCTGAAACCCACTCTGCTGGGTGAATATTGTGAACAAGTATGTTTATTCACAGGTGTTTATTCACAGCTGAGTGAACTCCTGTGAATTACCCAGATGCATTAATTACCCGTCTCTGGCTTTCACTTTCTCCTTTCACAGAAGCCCATTTAGTGTGTCCTGCTCAGTTTACCTCTTGCAAGTCTCCCAAAGCACTGCGCCCCGAGCTCCAATCTCCTACCATACGTGCCCCTTCCTCTGGGGCCCAAATACAACCTATCTCTCCATTTTCCCTGTTTACTGCTGCTGGTTTTGACAGCTACTGTTTTGCTAGGTTTGAAATATGAAGCCAGCCAATCCCCCTTAGGAAGCCTAAAGCTAGAACTTGGCCTTTCATAAGAAGCCCTCACAAATCATCAAAAGGAGGATCATAAACTTTAAAAAACAGTGCATTGTCATGAGTGAATAAAACATTTATGTACCAGGTCTCAAAACCAGACTCATTATTCTTTAAAGACAGCCAAATTGACTAAAGCACAAAATATCTGCGTGTCATATCCTGAAGATGCTGAAACAGAAGTTGGATTCCTATATTTCTTGTTTAAATATTAAAATGATGTAGAAGATTTTTATTCAAAAGTGATTTCACTGTTCTTTCATCTGTAAACAACTTAGCTTAATTCATGCAGTTATCTTGTAAAAACTATTGTACGTTTATTTATGCACTTTCAAATGCTTCACACATGCTGCTTCCCCATTAGAAGATGATCACCACACTAACAATGCATGTCATTTCATGGCAATCCAAATACTCCTCATTCTCACTATTAATTGACCACTGGTCAAATTGTACATCATCTCTATTATTTAGCCTGTGACCAACTATGTAGCAGAGATTATGTACTATTTTGCTGGCTGCTGTTTAGATAGCACAGACTATGTACTTTTTGTCCAGCAGCTGGTTAAATAGCCACTTCCGAAAAGGTAATTAAACTTGTTACCATTGACAAGATATTCACTAACTGAGGTTTGAAGCAGAAATGCGGCCTAGCCCATTACTGTTTAGTCTTCATATTGCAGATCTTAGGCTACACTTTGTATGGCTAAAACATGCCCTCTTAAATTTGATGTCAAATACAAAATCAAGAATGTGATGAATGGAATGCTTGAATTAATCTCAGCAACTGGCAATCTCTCAGGGCCACATCCCAATCCATTGTTTTTCACCTACCATGCTGCCTAAGTTTGGATCCAGCCATGTGCAAATCAGTCTTGACCCTGCTCCTCATGGGAACAGTCCAGCCCAAACTGCCAGACCAGGTCCTCCCGGAATCAGACCACAAGCAACCTAGGACCAGTTTCACCCTAATTAGAGCTCTTCAGCCAGGTATAGCTTGGTTCCAATGGCACAGTGAGCCTGGGTTCATGTCAGGTTATACCCGGCACACTTAGGGCATCAAATACAGAAACAACAAGGTGATGGATGGAATGCTTGAATTAATCTCCTCTGCAGTCGCTCGGCAGCATTCCACTCCAACGTTTTTTAGACACTATTCCACCTCAGTTTGGACCCAGCCATGTACAAATCAGTCTTGACCTGCTTCTCATAGGAACAGTCCAGCCCAAACTACCAGGCCTGGTCCTCTCTGAACCGGAACACAAGCAACCTAGGATTGGTTTTGCCCTAATTAGGGTTCCTAAGCCAGGTATAGCTTGGTTCCTGTGGCACAGTGAGGCCTGGAGCCACATCTGAGCATACTCGGTAAACTTCGGTTGTCAAATACAAAAGCAACAAGGTGATGGATGGAATGCTTGAATTAATCTCAGTCACTGGTAATTACTCAGGGCTTGCTGATGACCCAATAACTAGGGCAAAACCATTCCTGGGTTGTTTGTGTTCCGGTTCAGGAAGATCCTGGCTTGGCAAGTTTGGGTGGACTGTTCTGACTGGAGCACGACCAAGACTGATTTGAATATAGCTTGGTCCAAACTGAGTTGACATGGTGTGCAAATTAATGATGGATTGGGATGGGGCCCGAGTAGTTACCGGTGGCTGAGATTAATTCAGGTATTCCATCCATCACTCTTTTGTATACTTTAGTGCAGTGGTTCCCAACCTGTGGTCCGGAGACCCCTGGGGGTCCGCGAAGCCTCCTCAGGGAGTCCGCGACTGCTTAGAAAATTAAATAATATTAACAGATTTGGGGGGTCATTCTAACTCTGGCGGGCGCCAGAGGCCGCCCGCCAGAGTTCCCCCCTCCAGAATACCGCACCGCGGTCAGTAGACCGCTGCGGTTATTCTGTGTTTCCTGCTGGGCTGGCGGGCGACCGCCAGAAGGCCGCCCGCCAGCCCAGCGGGAAACCCCC
Organism: Pleurodeles waltl; assembly: GCF_031143425.1. Classification (NCBI taxonomy): domain Eukaryota; kingdom Metazoa; phylum Chordata; class Amphibia; order Caudata; family Salamandridae; genus Pleurodeles; species Pleurodeles waltl. Next base: position 980,876,848 of record NC_090436.1, on the reverse strand, counting down.
TTCCCACGAGGAAGCCGGCTCCGAATGGAGCCGGCGGAGTGGGAAGGTGCGACGGGTGCAGTTGCACCCGTCACGAATTTCAGTGTCTGCTAAGCAGACACTGAAATTCTTTGTGGGGCCCTCTTATGGGGGCCCCTGCAGTGCCCATGCCATTGGCATGGGCACTGCAGGGGCCCCCAGGGGCCCCATGACACCCCATACCGCCATCCTGTTCCTGGCGGGCGAACCGCCAGGAACAGGATGGCGGTATGGGGTGTCTGAATCCCCATGGCGGCGCAGCAAGCTGCGCCGCCATGGAGGATTCAGCAGGGCAGCGGAAAACCGTCGGGAGACCGCCGGTTTTCCTGTTCTGACCGCGGCCAAACCGCCGCGGTCAGAATGCCCTGCGGGGCACCGCCAGCCTGTTGGCGGTACTCCCTCCGACCCTGGCCCCGGCGGTCAAGGACCGCCGGGGTCAGAATCACCCCCTTGGTCCCCAGCTTCCAGTAATGACTCAGCGGGGGGGTCCCCAGGTTCAAATAATGATTCAGTGGGGGTCCCCGTGTTCCACTAACAATAAAGTGGGGGTCCCCAGAAGTCAAAAGATTGGGAACCACTGCTTTAGTGTGCTCTCCTAAATTTCATGGCCATCTATTACATATAGTTCAAACTAGAGATGATAATGTAAACAGGGATTCAACAGCGATTAGATTAAAAATAGGACTGAACTGGTTAGATAAATATTGGGCAAACAACACTTTTACGATGAACAAAGTAGAAACAAAAATAGTAGTTTTTGTCTGGAAGGTTAACAAAAAGGTACATTGGTACCTGGACAAAACCTGAAATGGTCGGATGAATGGCTATTTATCTTTGGCTAGGTGAGCGGGGAAGTATAAAACTACATCAAGTGACATTGTTTATTCAACAATAATGCTAGCACTCAATGCGCCTTTTCTTAGACTATCCATAGACTATCTCACAAGCTATCAGGGTCCATTTAACTCCACTCTTGCAAGTCATTATAAGTAGGTTTATGCCCTTCCTAAGTATTGTGGCTGAGGGGCTTCATGGAAGGCTTTCCAAATGGGCACAATGCTGCACCTAAAGAGTCATTTTCTGCTTGATGTGCTCAAGTGTGCATCAGATTAGACTTGCACGATCAATCCTGTATCCTCAAGGCCTTTTATGTTTTAACCTGTGCCAATCTTAGACCTGCACCTAAACGCACACTTAGACATTTACCATGGCTGTAGGTTAACAAGACTTCCACAAGGAGAACGATTGCCTGAGAAGCATACTTCACCTCATAGCTCGCCAACTTATACTTTAATTACATTTGGATGAAATCTCTAGACCCTCCCCAAGTTAAAACCTGGATCATGAAACAAGCAAAACTTGTATTGTACTAGCAAGGTTAATCTTGGTTGGAAAAGAGGAAGCATATGTGGATGAATCTCTCCATACACAGCAATAATTCACCAGGGAACAAATTTGATCTTCCAGTTAGACTGGAATGAAAACATAAATGATTGAGAATAAGGTTCTGCTTCTTTTGAGATGGTTAGGAGGACACGAGATGTTGCTTCTACTTTTCAGGTGATGAGACTCTCCTGCACATGTTTTCTACCTGCCAGGATTTGAAAAGATCAAGAAGGCGATTACTAAGACCACCTTTTCAAATCTTGAACATTAGGAAATGTACAGATGCAGTAATATATTTTCTGAGCAGCGCTAACTCTCTCCTAACTGGCTGTTGTTTTTAAAATTGATAGACATCAATTTAGTAAGCGTTTATCCCAATGATAATGCTCTTTTACCAAAGTATGTAAATAACTTGTTTTTTAAATACCTTATCTTTTTAAACATACCAATGCTTGTTTTTACGGTGACACACAGAAAAAAAGGACATCACACCATCCAACCAAAATAGGCCGGGCTGTGTAATGCTTTTCCTTTTATGATCCCTACTCCGTTGGGCTGTCACAAGAAGCTTTCTATCAACGAAGACAATAGGGACTTTGTGTAGTGAACGCTGACAGCCCTCCTGACCCGACTAGGACAGGTGAATCGTCAATTTGGTTTATAGGGTACTTCATTGTGCTTGCGATGGTGTACCTTGTCCTCCAAACACTAAATAACCCCCTTAGTAACTTTAATATTTGATAGCATCAGTCTTTTGAATGTGTATCTCAATTACTTTCCCTAGGTGGTGTCTTAATCCTATGTGATCTGATTAGTATATACTGCAATGAAGCTAATTCCCATTATAGAGCCAAGAATTCCACCTGCTCTAGCTGTTCTTTTAGTTTGATACTTGGCCTTCAGACCTTTGAAATGTGTTTTCAGACAGGAGCAGCCTATGGTGGACCTCGCTGCTTCACGGCAGCCACTGAATCCTTCGGCTACTAGTTGTGGGTAAACAGAGGCCAGAGCGGATAAACAAGCTTGCCTGTTAGATTCAGCATTTCACAGTGAGGGTGAAAAGCTACCAGCAGAAGGTGCATGGTTAGATAGCATCCATATGCATGCATGGATATCAGGCATTTCAATGAAAACATTTACACAGAGGTACATTCCAATGCATCAATTACAACAATAATATTAACATTGCATTGTAATATACCTCAATGGAAATTACATTTACATCCCGCACATTTAGATCACATTTATTGCAGCAGTGCATTTTAAAGATGTTTTAAAGTAGCAACACTGTCCTCTACTGTTTCTTTTGTCTGTAAATACATTATTAAACTTTAATTCATTATTATCAAACAATATATATTTATCCTGATCTAAAACTGAACACAAATGTACAATTTAGAATTGTATTTTATTATCCAAATTTAATTTATGTGTTATAAATTAATTTATTGCCCACCATTGCCCCATATCGCTATAAGTAATTGTTCAAATAAGAAATTAATAATATATATATATATATATTTTTAAATTTTTATAAAATACAACAGAATTATTGTATTCCATTTAAATTCTTACCCTCCCTTTCCACTTACATGAATTAATTTTATGGCAAGACCTCCTATTATGCTTCTCTAACTTGCTTTATTACAAACAGCAGCAGTCAAGAAAACTACAATTCCCATGAGGCTAAAGGAGACCGAAGCCAATGAGAAGACAAAATGTATCAGGAGATGTACCACTGGGGACAGAGAACGTAGTATAATCACTATACTTGACTGCGACCAGCCCTCTTTCTTCCTGCTCGCAGTCAAGATAAGTGTTCAGTTCCTTTTTTCTCCACATTGTTTGCATAACTTATGTATTCTAATTTAATTGTCAATTAATACGTTGTTTTCATATTGAAGCGCCCGCAGCAATTCATTTTCTTTCCCCTTGACGCTTTCCTCCCGCACCTTCCTAACGTTCCTAATGTTGCACGAGCGCTCGCTGCGTTTGCCTAATTCTATTGGTGCTTCTCCTCCCGCGCCTTCTCACTATTGCGCGAGCTCCTATCTACACTTGCGACTGCCTTAACGGTCGTGGCATCAGTCTTTTCTGCGGCCATTCTTCTTCACCGATGCCTCCGTTTTTTTCTCCACAAGTTCGCCGAACTGCCTCTCCTGCCTGGCACACGACCTAATCTCTGCCTTCTCGGCTCCGGTAACGCCCCTTTGGGCGTGTACTGTTTTCTCCTCAACTCTCCATACCTATTTAACCCTTTCTTTCCAACTCTGTCTAATCCTTATTTTTTGCTTACAAAATGAATAATGATGATTCCCCTGGCCATTCCATGAATGATGATGATGTTTTTAACCAAGAGTTTGGTAATCTTATGAGGCTGTGGCAAAAGCCATTTCAATTTCTACGGGCAAAATGACTAGAACCTTGAATCCTCCGTAAAGAGTATGGTTTCTAAATCCTTACTCGCCCATTCTGCGGGGGATAGCAGAAAAAGTAGGATTAAGGATTTATCTTCCCAAAAAGCCCACATTAATGTCGCCCCTGATGGCGCTGAACTGACTGGTGAAGCCTCTTCACCCCAGGGTGAGGACAAGTTTCCTCCCAGGCCTCCTTTGAAGGAGGGGAAATTAAAGATTTCTCATGAGAAGTGTACTGCTAAAACAAAACATATTTTGAACGTGCCAAAAAAGATTGTGATTTGTCACATCTCTGAAACTGATGATGACATGGGTGACATGGATGATATGGACAACGATCCAGATATATGGGGCTCCCAATCTCAGTCCTCTCCTCCTCCCAAAAAACCTAAAATAGACCTTTTCTCCAATACTTTTGCAGCCAAATTGATTCTGGATTCTGATGGTAATCCCATGTTTGACCCTTCTCTCCTTCACCATCCCAATTCCACCGAATGGTTTCCCTCTTCTCATGTAGGAGATTACTTTGCCTCCAGACTGAGACTTACTCTAGAAAAACCCACAAGGGCTAAACTGAGATCAGAATGTCCTAGACCATCCCTTTGTTCCAACATTACCTCCACTCCTTCTATTGACCAACCCCTTCTTACTTTCTTTTCAAAATTTGGCAAAGACCCCCGCAAAGGAGTCGACAAGGCCTGGTCGAACTGCCAGGACAAACTCTTAGACCTGGTGGGCCCGTTGGCCCGTATCTTTGATTTGGCAGAATTGGCCAGAATTGTAAATACGGACATTGATCCTTCAGAGCTCTCATTGTGGATTCAGAGGGCCTTTTGCCTCTTAGGCAACGCAAATGCCACTATTACTCACGAGAGGAGAAAAGGCCTTTTGTTAAAATAAGATCCCAAATTGGCTAACGTTGCCTCTATTGATCCGGGTATCAAAGCAGATGGACTCCTTTTCAGTGACTCGTTTATTAGAGACTTGGGAAAATTTGTCTCTACCTTTGCCTCCATAGACAAGGCACAACAATCCATCAAAAAAGTTTTTACCCAACGGGTTTTTGCAAGGGCCGGTACAAGCAGGAGCCGCTTTACCGGCCGGTCCTTTCTGTCACAAGGATCCAGAGGCTCCTTCAACTCCGCTTATGCGACACAATCCTTCAAACCCCAGTTCTATCCCCAACGTGGCAGAGGTTACCGGGGTCGTGGACAACGTGGTTCCAGACACAACCATCAACAAGGTAAGCCCCATTTCTGGCCTTCCTCCTGTAGGAGGTCGCCTTCATTTGTTTGCAGCAAAATGGCACACTATCACAACAGATCCATGGGTTCACAATCCAATCCAAGGTTATTCAATAGAACTTTACTCAACCCTTCGCCAAACATACTGTCCCCCTCCTCTACGTTTTTCCTCAGAAATGTCCTCTCTCCTCTCGGAAGAGATTCAGTCCCTTCTTTCCAAACAAGCCATTCAAGTTTCCCAACCGGATCCTTCAGGTTTTCTAAGCACTCTCTTCTTAGTTCAAAAGAAGAACAAAACGCTAAGACCGATCATCAATCTCAGAGCTTTCAATCACTTCGTCGTATACAGACACTTCAAAATGGAAACTATCGTCCATTTAAGAGATATTCTTCTTCCTTTACGATTACATGGTTCGCATGGATCTACAGGACACATACTTATCCGTTCCTATCCACTTGGATCACAGAAAATACCTCAAATTCCAGTGGCAGGGCCAAACTCACCAGTTTTCTTCCCTTCCTTTCGGCCTTTCATCAGCACCCTGGTGCTTCACAAAAATAATGAAATGGTAACAGCTTATCTCAGATCCATAGGCAGGCATCAGACTATTAATCTACCTTGACGACATCCTCTTAATGCATCAAGACCGCCTTTCTCTTCAGTCGCATCTTCAAACCACATGCTCTCTCCTATCTCAACTAGGTTTTCTCATCAACAAGGAGAAATCTATCACAACTCCTTCCCAAAAAATAGAATTCTTGGGGTTCATAATCAACTCTTCTTCCGCTACTCTACATCTCCCTCAGCAAAAAATAATATCTGTAAAATCAGAGATTCTGAAACTTCTCCACAGTTCCCAAATTTCTCTCAGATCCCTAGCCAGAATCGTGGGTCTTCTCGCCTCTTGAATCCAAGCCATATTTCCCGGTCCCCTCCATTACTGGGCTCTTCAAAGACTAAAAATTCGCTATCTCAGAAAAGGGCTTTCATACTCAGAAACAATCAATCTAGACCAAGAGACTCGTTCAGAACTTCAATGATGGATAGACCATTTAGATGCCTGGAAAGGCAGGACAATCTTTGCATCAGCCCCAGATCTTGTGTTAGAATCACATGCAAGCCTAACGGGTTGGGGCGCCCGTTGTGGCGCAATCTCGACTGGAGGTTCCTGGTCTTCAGAGGAGTCCAAATTGCATATCAATTATTTAGAGATGCTTGCGGGCTCCTTTGCAATGAAAAGCCTTGCAAAACACAGGGTCCAATGTACCATCCTCCTCCATATGGACAATGTATCAGCTGTCCGCTACATAAACCATTTAGGGGACACCAGGTCAAAACCTTTAGCAGATCTGGCAAAAAGCCTATGGGAATATTGTCTTCGCAACAAAATCTCACTCTCTGCAGAATACCTACCAGGTTCTCTCAACGAGATTGCGGATTGGCATTCTCGCTTCCTCAGAGATTCCAGCGACTGGAAGCTCCACTCCTCAGTTTTCCAACCTCTTCTCCACAAATGGGGGCCCTTCAAGATAGATCTATTTGCCTCCTGCATAAAAAACACACAACTTCCCCTGTTCTTCAGTTGGCGACCGGATCCTTCAGCGCTAGCTTCTGATGCTTTTCTTCAGGACTGGTCCTCTTCTCTCAATTATGCTTTTCCTCCGTTCATAATGATTACCAGAGTTCTCGCTCAAGTCAGGCGCCAAAAAGCGACGTTAATAATCGTAGTTCCCTTTTGGCAATCCCAGGTTTGGTTTCCCCCTCTCCTCTCCTCGTGCTGACAATCGACTTTCTGGTCCTCCTCCCGATTTTTCCTTCCCTCCTGCGGAACTCCCTAGGTTATCCACATCCCCTCATTCACAACAATACTCTCACTCTTTTGGCCTGGAAGGTATCAGGTCTTCCCAATCTTCCATTCCTATTTCGGCAGAAGCTTCAGACTTTATTAACAAGGCATGGGCTCCTGGCACCAGGAAAGCCTACAGTTCTGCCTGGTTTCTTTGGACAAGCTGGTGTGTGGGAAGGGACCTCGATCCCTTTTCAGATTAATTTACGTAATCAACTTTCTAGCCACCCAAGCCAGTGCAGATAAATCTTAGAGAACAATCAACCTGTATAGATCAGCTATTTCATTGCAGCATGCTTACATCAACGGAAAACCTATGGGAGAACATCCTCTGATCTGTCGCTTTCTGAAGGGAGTAAAGTTTTCTTTCCCTCCTTTACCCAAGTATTCAAAACTATGGGATGTTAATGTTGTTTAAAATTTGTTTCTCTCCTTGCAAGATAATTCTGAATTATTGTTGAAAATGCTTTCAGCCAAACTCACTATGTTACTCTGTTTAGTTTCTATTAAACGTTTATCAGATGTGAGAGTTTTGGATATTTCCTCTTGTCGATTCTCCCCTACAGGTGTTTTGTTCTCCATCTACAAGCGTACCAAAACCAATCTGCGTTCAGTGTTTTACCCTTATTTCCCTAACCAACCTAAATTATGTGTAGGTCAATGTCTTAAGGTGTACGAAGATCGCACAGCCAATCTCAGAACGTCCTCGTTTTCCCAGCTCCTTATTTCATTTCGCAAACCTCACAAACCCGTAACCTCGGCTACTCTAGCCAGATGGGTTCGTTGGGTCATGTCCTTAGCAGGTATCAACATTTCAGTTTTTGGCGCTCACTCTTCCAGAGGAGCTATGGCTTCCAAAGCTGTTTAGTTTCTATTAAACGTTTATTAGATGTGAGAGTTTTGGATATTTCCTCTCGTCGATTCTCCCCTACAGGTGTTTTGTTCTCCATCTACAAGCGTACCAAAACCAATCTGCGTTCAGTGTTTTTCCCTTATTTCCCTAACCAACCTAAATTATGTGTAGGTCAATGTCTTAAGGTGTACGAAGATCGCACAGCCAATCTCAGAACGTCCTCGTTTTCCCAGCTCCTTATTTCATTTCGCAAACCTCACAAACCCGTAACCTCGGCTACTCTAGCCAGATGGGTTCGTTGGGTCATGTCCTTAGCAGGTATCAACATTTCAGTTTTTGGCGCTCACTCTTCCAGAGGAGCTATGGCTTCCAAAGCTTTTTGGGTGGGTTCTAGACTAGAGGACATTCTGAGATCGGCTGACTGGTCTAATGACAATGGCCCTCATTACAACATTGGCGGTAAATGCCGCTTACCGCCGTGCAGAAGACCGCCAACACATCGCTGCGGCCGCGGAATTCCACCACAGCTATTACGACCCACAGCTCAGAATCTGCCAAAATCTAGACACCCACACAAGTCTGCCACACCAAAGGTCAGTGATAAACTGGCGATAACAAAACCTCCACCGTCACGCCAACAGGAATACGCCCACACTATCATTACCCACGTATCCACGCAGCGGTATTCACACACATTTACAAAACACAACCACATTGGACAATTCAAAATACACACACCTGATACACATACACACACCACTCCCACACACCCAATACAATATAAAACACACACCCACATTACCCACAAACCCTTACTACCAAAAATGTTGAAGAAGGCCCAAGAGACAGCAAAGCAAAGACAACACCAGCATACAGAGGCACACAATACCATCACACATACACATCCACGCACAAAACACCACACACCCCTAAATATCACCCCACACATCACAACACACACCACTTCACACATCACCCACACCACCCCATGGCACCGCAAAGACACCCCTGGTTTTCTGAGGAGGAGCTCAGGGTCATGGTGGAGGAAATCATCCGGGTAGAGCCACAGCTATTCGGATCACAGGTGCAGCACACCACCATAGCTAGGAAGATGGAGCTATGGCGCAGTATCGTGGACAGGGTCTACGCAGTGGGACAGCACTGAAGAACACGGAATGACATCAGGAAGAGGTGGAACGACCTACGGGGGAAGGTGCGTTCTGTGGTCTCAAGACACAACCTTGCGGTTCAGAGGACTGGCGGCGGACCCCCACCTCCTCCCCCACAACTAACAACATGGGAGGTACAGGTCTTGGCTATACTGCATCCCGAGGGCCTCGCAGGAGTAGCTGGAGGAATGGACTCTGGTAAGTCAAAGCTTTAACTACTTCATCCCCCACCCTACCTGCATGCTATCACATACCCCCACCCTTGCCCTCACCCCCATCACTCCAACTCCTCACATATGTCCCACTATCACAAACCACCCATCCCAACACCAAGCCCTGCATGCAACAACAAAGCATGGACACCCATCACCAATGCATGTCCACTACACATACCCACACAGACCCCTAAACAATTATCACACAAGGTCCTACACAGGAATGGAAGCACTGGGGTACAGGGTCACCCACCCATTGCACACCATGGCACACACAGATGCAATAATCATGCCCTTACACCCCTGCAGGACCCCTACCCAACGTCACTGGACAGGAGGTTCCAGACATGCCCACTCCACCCACAGAAGAGGCCCACAGTGATGACAGCAGCTTTGTCCAACTGGATCTAGATGACCAGCCCGGCCCATACGGGACCTCTGGACAGTCGGTTCCCCTGACAGTCACAGGCCACCACAGAGCCTCCCCCCTCAGGAAACACCAGCACAGCACCCACCCAGCGGGCCCATACCTCTGTCCCCAGGACACGTCAAGCAGCAGTGTGTCCACCACTACAGGGAAACCAGGCTAACCCACCACCCCAAGAACAGCAGGGACCTGGGGGCAGTGGTAGTGGGCACACGGTTCAGGGGAAAGAGGCCCAGGAAAACCGGGGAACTGGGAGGGCTGCTGTGCGACAGGGGGAGGACAGGCCCAGGGAACCCACTCTCCACGATGCCCTGTCCAACATCATGGGAGCCTACCATCATTCCCAGGAGACTATGGCAGTGGTACTGGCCAAGTTTCAGGAGACCCAGCGGCTGCAGGAGGAACAGTATTTGGGGTTCAGGGAGGAACTCAAATCCATCAATACCACTCTGGGCACCATTGCAGGGGTGCTGAAGGACCTCATGAACACCAGGAGGGACACTGTGGCACAACAAGGGGCCCCTGACACTAGCCTGGACGATGAACTGCCCACCACCTCCGCCGGCGCAAGTGGACAGGAGGCACAGCCACAGGACCACGACACTAGCACCCCACCCCTGCATATGGAGAACCACCCCGCAAGCGGTCCCTGAGATCCAGGACAAAGACAGAGAACAATGCCAAGACCCCCACCAAGAAATGAGATCACCCTGAATGTCATCCTTCTGTCCCACTTTGTCACCCTGTCCATCCTTAAACTGCCCCAGCTCCACTTCCTATGCCCCTTTGGACAATGCACCTGTGAGATTAATACACTGGACTCTGCCATGGACATTCCTCCAACATCACCCCAGACTATTTTGCAACCCCCTCCGCTACTTTGCACTTAAATAAACACCCTTAAATCACAAAACAATCTGGAGTCAGTCTGTGCTTTCACAATTGTGTATTTACAATAACTGAGGGAAATAGCAATGTCCATTGTATTGTCAACATACCTATGTCACACAGCTCTAGTCCTTGAGGTAACATAGCAGAGGTCACACAGTGGGACCCACATCTGTGAAATCGAAAGGGAAAGTGACAAATCAGGCTCCATACACTGGGTGAAAGTGATAGACAGATGAGAGGTCGAACAATTTTATCAGATGTAGGAGGCAGTGGTGTCTTCTTACCTGTGTCTCACTGGAAGTATTGATGGATCACGGTGTTTCTGTTGTCTATGTCCTCTTCTTCTGCCTCCTCTTCTTCACTGTCCACAGACTCCACAGCTGCCACAACACCTCCTTCAGGACCATCCTCCTGCAGAAAAGGCACCTGTCGTCGCAAAGCCAAGTTGTGCAGCATACAGCAGGCCACGATGGTCTGGCACACCTTCTTTGGTGAGTAGTAGAGGGAACCACCTGTCATATGGAGGCACCTGAACCTGGCCTTCGGGAGGCCGAAGGTCCTCTCTATAACCCTCCTAGTTCGCCCGTGTGCCGCGTTCCTCTGCCCTTGTCCTGGGATTCCTCACTGGGGTCAGTAGCCATGATAGGTTGGGGTAGCCAGAGTCACCTGCAAATGTCGAGGGACAACTGTTAGACACACACTAACCCTTAGGGACAACCCCAGACCCAGACAACTATTCACACTGTTTAGGGTCCATGTCCTCACCTAATAGCCACACACGGTGCCTCTGGAGTTGCCCCATCACATAAGGGATGCTGCTATTCCTCAGAATGTAAGCGTCATGCACTGAGCCAGGAAACTTGGCGTTCACATGGGAGATGTACTGGTCAGCCAAACACACCATCTGCACATTCATAGAATGGCAACTCTTCCTGTTTCTGTACACCTGTTCACTCCTGCGGGGTGGACCAAGGCCACATGTGTCCCATCAATGGCACCTATGATGTTGGGGATATGTCCCAGGGCATAGAAATCACCTTTCATTGTAGGCAAATCCTCCACCTGAGGGAAAACGATGTAGCTACGCATGTGTTTCAGCAGTGCAGACAACACTCTGGACAACACGTTGGAGAACATTGGCTGGGACATGCCTGATGCAATGGCCACTGTTGTTTGAAAGGACCTACTTGCCAGGAAATGGAGTACTGACAGGACCTGCACTAGAGGGGGGATTCCTGTGGGATGGCGGATAGCTGACATCAGGTCTGGCTCCAACTGGGCACACAGTTCCTGGATTGTGGCATGATCAAGTCTGCAGATGACCATTACATGTCGCACTTTCATTGTCGACAGGTCCACCAGCGGTCTGTACACCGGAGGATGCTGCCATCTACTCACCTGCCCCAGTGGACGTGCTCTATGGATGAGAACAGCAATCAGAGGGTCAGCCAACACTGAGGTACGAAATAAACAACTTTATTGCACACATTTGTCAATCCGCTATGTGCCTGTCTTAGTGTGTATGCAAGGCATATGTGTGACGCATTTAAAATTAATGCCATGTGGCCCCCTGAAATGGTGGCTGCCTGACCTGTAATGTGGGACAAGGGGATATGAGGTAACTGCGCTGGCGTTGTACACCGTTGCGGTAGGAGGTCGAAGACCGCGGTGCAATCCTGCATTGGTTAACATTGGACCCTATGGGTCCCAGGAGCCAATGACGATGTACGCCGGCGGTGACGGTACACACCGCCGTGGACGTGACCGCCATTTTCTGTCTGTTCACTCACTTGATACCTGATCTTCGACAAGAGAGGACCTACACTGCAAGTGCTGCTGTGACCTCAGTCTGGAAGCGACAATGGCTCAAGTGTCTGGGGAAAGGGCCCCTGCCTTCACATCGGAGGAGTTGGAGAAACTAGTGGATCGGGTCCTCCCCCCAGTACACGCTACTCTACGGCCCTCCAGACAAACAGGTGAGTACACTGTGAGCATGATCCTTCTCCTACCTCGCCGCCAAGACCTGGAACGCACTCCCAACCTCACTACGCCAGACCCAGGACCTCCTCACCTTCAGGAGACTCCTCAAGACATGGCTCTTCGAACGATAGCAGCACCACCCCCCACTCCCCCACCTAGCGCCTCGAAACCCTAACGGGTACATAGCGCGCTTTATAAATTATTGATTGATTGATTGATTGCTGTATGGGCAATGCCAGTTTGGAGTGGTGTGGATGGGAAATGGGTGGGGGAATGAGGCGTGCATGATACGACGGTGAGTGTATGTGCGTCAGGGCAAGGGTGGGAACGTGGGCCAATTACTGTGACGGTCCGGACGGTTAATGTTGTACCTTTTACCCTGTACTATTCCTGTAGGTCAGAGCCCACCAGAAGAAGGATATTTGGCGTGCCATCGCCAATGACGTCTGGGCCTTGGGGGTCCACCACAGACAGAGCACCCACTGCCGTAAAAGATGGGAGGACGTTCGCCGTAGGAGCAAGAAGGCGGCGGAGGCCCAGCTGGGGATGGCCTCCCAACGTGGGAGGGGTGCCCGTTGCACCATAACCCCCCTGATGTTCCGGATCCTGGCGGTGACGTATCCGGAGTTGGATGGGCGCTTGAGGGCATCACAGCAGCCACAAGGGGGTGAGTACACTCACATCAATCTGATTCAGCGCACATTGGAGGTGTCTCGGTGGGGGAGGTGGGCTGTGGGTTCCCCTAGGCTAGGGCGAGCCTTGTAGACAAGGACCATTTGTGAGGCAGGCTCAGTGGCACCCCATCCCCACCAGTGGTAAGAGCCATCTACACCTAGTCAAGCTCCTGTGACTTGCATGTGTGCAGCAATCGGGCATCGGCCTTGTACCCCATGTCCCTGTGATCAATTAGGGAACTCAAAGTGCATGGCGTAGTGCAGAGGGCTGCTGTGTCTGTAGTGTCCGCCAACTGTAGCGGTACTGCATGCACTGAACATGTCTTTCTACTTTCTTTCCCCCCTCTTTGTGGTCTCCCTGTTCTTGTGTGCATTAGCATCATCAGGCGGAGGAGCTGTGCCACCGGAGCAGGAGGGAGCTGCATCCCACATGGCTCTGGAGGGCGAGACTACGGACTCAGAATTCACCAGCGAGGGGTGCTCCACGGCGGGGACAGGAGCTGAGACCAGCGACACCGACTCCTCCTCTGATGGGAGCTCTCTTGCGGTGGTGGGCCCCTCTGTGCCCACCACATCTACAGGTACAGCCGCCACCCCCATACCAGCACCGCCCTCCCAGCAGCCCCTCAGCGTGTGCCCTGTGGCCGCTCACCCAGGAGGGTGGGCATCTCCTTCGCCCCAGGCACCTCAGGCCCTGCCCCAGTCAGCCCTGCTGCCCTCAGTGAGGAGGCCATTGACCTCCTCAGATCCCTCACTGTTGGGCAGTCTACCATTCTGAATGCCATCCAGGGTGTAGCGAGGCAGTTGCAACAGACAAATGCATACCTGGAAGGCATTCATTCTGGCCAGGCAGCCCAACAGCGAGCATTTCAGACTCTGGCCTCAGCACTGATGGCAGCCATTGTCCCTGTGTCCAACCTCCCCCTCCAACTTCCTCCACCCAAGCCCAATCCCTAGTACCTCAGCCTATCCCAAGCACACCATCAGACCAACATGCACACACCTCAACACACAAGGGTAGCTCTGGAAACATAAGCACCACACATCCCACAGGCACTCACACAAGCATCATACCCATGCACACATACCGACATCCACTGCCTCCAATCTGTCCCCCTCCTCCACGTCTCCCTCCTCCCTCCCTGTCACGTCTCCACTCACACCTGCATGCACTACATCTTCAGCCACTACCTCCATCACCAGCACGCCCATCACCACACACCGCTCACGTTCACTCACCACCCCCATACCATTCACACATCCCCTGTGTCCTCTCCCAGTGTGTCTGTGAGCCCTCCTCCCAAACTACACAAACGCAGTCACACACCCACCCAACAGCCATCCACCTCACGACAGCCTCCAGCCCATGCACCTTCACCCAAAGTCAGCAAACAAACACCTCCTACAACCACTACCTCTTCCTCCACTCCCAAACCCCCTCCATCTACCCGTCCCAGTGTATCTAAAAATCTTTTCCTTTCAAACCTTGACCTCTTCCCTTCACCTCCCCCACCCCTTCCATCCCCAAGGGCCCGCCTTTCCAGGTCCCAACCCAGCACCTCAGCCACCACATCACCGGGAACAGTGGTGCCAGCAGTAACCGGCTTCTGGAGTGCACCAAGCAGCAGGGCAGCCAGTGTTCCAAGGAGTGAGGCCAAGGACATTCCCCCACCTCCAAAACAAAAGAAGTTGCCCACAGCCCGGAGGGAGAAGGCCAAAACACCTGCCACCAAGGGCTCAGCCAGGACAACAGTTGGGAGTGGCAAGACAGCTGCGCCACCATCCAAGGTGAGGGAGGGCCAGAGAAAGAAAGGGAAGTCGCCACCAACCTGCACGGCGGACAAGACCGCCACCGGCACCGCCACATGCACTGCCGCCAGCACCCAGGATACTGTGCCCTTCATCTGCACCGCAGACACTGTGCCCTTCAGCAGCAGCAAGCTCAGTGAGGATGCCACCAGCACTACCGCTCAGAACACCGCCGCCAGCAGCAAGCTCAGTGAGGCCGCCACCAGCATTGCTGCTCAGGACACCGCCACCAGTAGCAAGCTCAGTGAGGCCCCCACCAGCACCGCCGCCAGAAGCAAGCTCAGTGAGGCCGCCGCTCAGGACACCGCCACCACCAGCAAGCTCAGTGAGCCCCCATCAGATCCACTGCTCAGGACACCGCCGCCAGCAGCACGCTCAGTGAACCCCCACACCAGCACTGCCGCTCATGACACCGCCGCCAGCAGCACGCTCAGTGAGCCCCCCACCAGCACCGCCGCCCAATGAGCGCCACAAGCACCAGCGCTACTGGGCCCGCCGCCAGCACCACCAGCGGCCACGCCACATCCTGTGCCAGTGGCACCACCGCAGACATGGCTGCCATCCCCATGGCTGGTCATTTGTACGAGGCTGGTGGTCAGTTCCAGGGGCCTGGACAGCTTCCATGTTGCCCCACCGTCAGTGGAGTGTCAGATCCACTACCTCAGTCCTTGGCAGGATGAAGCACTCTGGGCACAAAGCCCCCTCCAAAACCAGTGGAGTATCACATCCACTACCTCAGTCCTTGGCAGGATGAAGCACTCTGGGCACAAAGCCCCCTGCAGAATCAGTGGAGTATCACATCCACTACCTCCGTCCTTTGCAGGATGAAGCACTGTGGGCACGAAGCCCCCTCCAGAACCAGTGGAGTATCACATCCACTACCTCAGTCCTTGGCAGGATGAAGCACTCTGGGCACAAAGCCCCCTCCTGAACAAGTGGAGTATCACATCCATTACCTCAGTTCTTGGCAGGATGAAGCACTCTGGGCACAAAGCTCCCTCCAGAACCAGTGGAGAAAGGCATCCACTACCTCAGTCCTTGGCAGGATGTAGCACTCTGGGCTCAAAGCCCCCTCCAGAACCAGTGGAGTATCACATCCACTACCTCAGTCCTTGGCAGGACGAAGCACTCTGGGCACAAAGCCCCCTCCAGAACCAGTGGAGACTGTTATCCACTTGAGAGACTGTGGCTTTGCACTCCCCAGGATAAAGCAGTGGGCAAACCACCCACTGGAGAGACTTGTGAGACTGTGGCTTTGCACTCCCCAGGATAAAGCAGTGGGCAAACCACCCACTGGAGAGACTTGTGAGACTGTGGCTTTGCACTCCCCAGGATACAGCAGTGGGCAAACCACCCACTGCAAAGACTTGTGAGACTGTGGCTTTGCACTCCCCAGGATAAAGCAGTGGGCAAACCACCCACTGGAGAGACTTGTGAGACTGTGGCTTTGCACTCCCCAGGATAAAGCAGTGGGCAAACCACCCACTGTAGAGACTTGAGAGACTGTGGCTTTGCACTCCCTAGGATATATCAATGGGCATGGAGCCCCCTCGTGGAGCTGGCGTCATGCACTCATCCGGCTGAGGTGTCCCCCCTTCCCTTCCCCCTGAGGTGCCTGTTTTATTTCGATCTGATGCACCTGCAGTGTTCTCTCCGTTTGGATCGGGTATCTTGTGTGGGCCTCGCCCATGCATTTTGGGCCCAGTGGTCCACAGACTATGTAGGTGCAATACATGGACTTGAATTCTTGGTGTACATATTTGTTAATAGTGTATATATATTTTTGAGTAATGGATTTTTCATGATTACAATCGTTCAACTTATTTCCTTTTGTCCTTGCGTTCTTTCACGTGGGTCGGGGGGGAATGTAACATTTCAGCATGTATTGGTGTGTGTTTTGTTGTGTGTGAGGGTGGGGGTGGGGGTGTTGCATGTTGCGTGTGTGTGTCACTCTATTTTCCCTCCCCCCTCCCCTGTGTCTAGGTGCAGTGCTCACCGTGGTCTTCACCGCGGTCGGTCGTGCTCCTGGTAGAGGAGCAGGAAGACTTCGAAGGGAGGATTTGGAGTTCCGGCTCCATGGCGTCCTGGTTCCTCGTGGGGTGTGTAGAGGTGAGATTTTTCCCTTCCAAGTCCTGTTTCTGCCGTGTTTTTGTTCGCGTTGAATCTGCCCCGGAAAAAGGTGGTGGATTGGCCTCTCATAATGGTGTGGGCGGTACATTGTCTTCCACCTGTCTGTTGGCGGTGACCACCATGCTGTTTGTTTGTACCGCCGTGGCGGTCGGAGTATTAAAGTGGCTGTCTATGTTGGCGGTTTCCGCTGCGGTCATAATGCCATTTTTTTTACCGCCTGCCTGTTGGCGGTCTTACCGCCACTTTAACACCGACCGCCAGGGTTGTAATGAGGGCCAATGTCTTTAGAACTTTTTACTGTAAGCCAGTTCATACAGCAACTTCTGTCATAATTAACATGCTTTAAACAAGCATAATAGGAGCCTCTGGTCTTGCCATAAAATGTAGATTTTCCTAGTAACTTATGATGGAAAGTCTTAATTTTATTAAAGACACGGAGGCGAGTATTATCCCACCACAGATTCTCTTTAACGATTGTCTTGTTGATTCTTCTTCCTTTCCTACAGCATCGTCTAATCAACCTCAGAACTTATTCTGAACATCAGATGGTTTTTCCAGCGTCAGCAATCTCGGCCAGCAATCCTCCTCGTTGTCTACATGATCCTCTTCCTCCGCCTTGGATTTACCCTCTCTACCAGTCTTGGTTGAACTCTTTTCAAGAAATTTGCTCTCTACTGTTGGCAGTTACCATTGTTTTGACTATATTTCCTTTGTTCTCTCACACAGACTAGCCTTCTCGCATCAAGAAAGAGGGCTGGTCGCAGTCAAGTATAGTGATTATACTACGTTCTCTGTCCCCATTGGTACATCTCCCGATACGTTTTTTCTTCCCATTGGCTTCTGTCTCCTTTAGCCTCATGAGAATTGTAGTTTTCTTGACTGCTGCTGTTTGTAATAAAGCAAGTTAGAGAAGCATAATACTCGCCTCCGTGTCTTCAATAAAATTAAGATTTTCCGTCATAAGTTACTAGGAAAATCTACATTACCCTTTCATAATTAGAATGTAATTTGTTCAATTATATTGAACATTTGTTAAAATAATGTATATAAAAATGTTAACGTTATTTTATTTACATTTTATTTAATGTTCTATAATTAAATCACTACCCATCACTTGCCCCATATCAATGTAATCACCTCTTCTTAAAGTGCTTGAAATTTAAATAAACATAAATATAATTGCCTGTTCCCTATAATGTTTTAAAAACGAATTCTTAAACATAAGGTAATTTAGAAAAAGATTAAAAACGTATTTTTTAAAGTATTTTTTGGAAAGTAAGTTACTTCCCACCCTTTCACCCTATCCAATTGTTCGAACCCAACCCTATAATAAAGAATGCAAACATGTACCTATGTCGACTTGGATTTACAACATATTGTAAAGAGAACATGATGTAAATGTAAGTCTATGTAAATGACAAGCAACAAAAAAAATGCATTGTAAATGTAAGTCAATGTAAATGATCCACTGTAAAGATAACATAACATGCGTTCCTCAGTCACAAGAAAGGTAAATCAGGCTTTAATAACACAAGTCCACAGTTATTCATCCCAAAAGAGGAAGCAGAAGGGCATCGGGCATAGATGAAGAAGCAACAGCTGAAATTCAAATTAGACTAGTACAAGAGGCATCCACCAAGATGCAACAGAAATCCGTATGAAAGAGACGAGGGAAAAAGAAACAGCAGGTGGAGGGTACAGGCGAAAAAAGGTAGAAAAAACAACACTGGAGTGGAGTTCAAGTCAAAATTCTTAATTCAGTTTAAAAAATAAACCATAAACGCCCACACAAATAAATTATCACATAAAAATGCATATGCACATTTAACTAATTTAAAAATCACACACTTCACCATATCTACCATAATCTAACCAATAGTCTTTCCAATATATTTATCTAAACACAAAGATATTTGCAAAGTTATCCAATTAGTACCAAATAATTACAACGTTAGTTGAAAACAAGATCAATAAAAATATATTCATGTCACATAATTAGAAATGTATTCGAATCTCATTTCAAAAGTGCTTGTGCAATCAAAGTGCCAGGTAATGTTCTGTTAAAGTCCTAAGGCCGGCGATGGTCTTCCTGCTCCTCTATCAGGAGCACCAACGACGGCGTCGACGAGCACGGTGAGTACTGCACATACAACACAGGGGAGGGGGAGGGAAAAGAGAGTGACACACACACACACCACACGCAACATCCCCACCCCCACCCTCACCCACAACACCATTCACACAAATACATGCTGCAACATTACATATACACCCCCTCGCCCCCCTGGAAGAACGCAAGGGCAAAAGGAAATGATTGTAACGATTATAATCAATAAAAATCCATAGTCAAAACTCAAAATCCAGTATATACAATTATGTACACCAACTACACAAGTCCAGATAGTGCACCAATCATTGTCCGTGGACCACTGGGCCCAAAATGCATGGGCGAGGCCCACACTAGATACCTGACTCCAAACGGAGAGAACACTGGAGGGGCATCATATAGAAAATATACAGGCACCTCAGGGGGAGGGAAGGGCACCTCAGCCTGATGATCGCACAACGCCACTGCTCCACGAGGGGGCTCCATGCCCATTGATGTATCCGGGGAGTGCAAAGCCACAGTCTCTCAAGTCTCTCCAGTGGGTGGTTTGCCCACTGCTTTATCCTGGGGAGTGCAAAGCCATAGTCTCTCAAGTCTCTCCAGTGGGTGGTGTGCCCACTGCTTTATCCTGGGGACTGCAAAGCCACAGTCTCTCAAGTGGATAACAGTCTCCACTGGTTCTGGAGGGGGCTTGGTGCCCAGAGTGCTTCATCCTGCCAAGGACTGAGGTAGTGGATGTGATACTCCACTGGTTCTGGAGGGGGTTTGGTGCCCAGAGTGCTTCATCCTGCCAAGGACTGAGGTAGTGGATGCCTTTCTCCACTGGTTCTGGAGGGGGCTTGGTGCCCAGAGTGCTTCATCCTGCCAAGGACTGAGGTAGTGGATGTGATACTCCACTGGTTCTGGAGGGGGCTTGGTGCCCAGAGTGCTTCATCCTGCCAAGGACTGAGGTAGTGGATGTGATACTCCACTGGTTCTGGATGGGGCTTGGTTCCCAGAGTGGTTCATCCTGCCAAGGACTGAGGTAGTGGATGCCTTTCTCCACTGGTTCTGGAGGGAGCATTGTGCCCAGAGTGCTCCACGTGCATTGTGGCTGCAACAATACACTCGCCTGGGTGTGTGCCACGAGATTGCCGAGGTACAGGTAGGTTGATACGCCATGGAGTCAGAGACATACCCCACACTGCTGCGGCTTCGCATTCCATATGCAGGTGACAACTGTGATGACAGTGATGCTTCATGGAAGCTGCCCAGGCTCCTGGAACTCACCACCAGCCTCGGACGACTGACCACTGGGGAAGGCAGCCATGTCTGCGGTGGTGCCACTGGCTCAGAATGTTGCGGGGCCGCTGGCAGTGCATTCAGTGGTGTCAGTCGTGGCGGTGCTTGCGGTGGGCTCTGTGGCAGCGGTGTTTGCGGCGGGCTCTGTGGCGGCGGTGCTGGCTGCGGGCTCTGTGGCGGCGGTGCTTGCGGCGGGCTCTGTGGCAGCGGTGCTGGCTGCGGGCTC
Source organism: Pleurodeles waltl (assembly GCF_031143425.1). Taxonomy (NCBI): domain Eukaryota; kingdom Metazoa; phylum Chordata; class Amphibia; order Caudata; family Salamandridae; genus Pleurodeles; species Pleurodeles waltl. The sequence continues at coordinate 980,856,174 of NC_090436.1, read as the reverse complement.
TGTGGCGGCTCTGTGGCGGTGGTGCTGGCAGTAGGGTCTGTTGCGGCAGTGCTGGCTGCGGGGTCTGTGGCGGCGGTGCTGGCGGTGGGGTCTGTGATGGCGGTGCTGGTGGTGGGGTCTGTGGCAGCTGTGCTGGCTGCGGGCTCTGTGGCGGCTGTGCTGGCTGCGGGCTCTGTGGCAGCTGTGCTGGCTGCGGGCTCTGTGGCAGTGCAGGTGGCGGTGCAGGTGGCAGTCTTCTCCGCCATACAGGTTGGCGTTGCCGTGGACAGAAGGTGTGACACTGGTCCCTCAGTCGTTGCCACCATGCCCTCTCCTGACCTGCCCTTCAGTTTCTGGCCCTTTCCCACCTTTGATGGTGGCGCAGCTGTCTTGCCACTATCCCCTTTCGTTTTCCCTGACCCCTTGGTGGCAGGTGTTTTCGGCTTCTCCCTCTGGGATGTGGGCACCTTTTTCACCTTGGCAGGTGGCGTAATGTCCTTGCCCTCACTCCGTGGCACACTGGCAGTCCTGATGGTTGGCGCACTCCATGACCCCGCAGATGCTAGCACCACTGTGCCTGGGGATGTGGTGGCTGAGGTGTTGGGCTGGGACCTGGAAAGCCTGGCCCTAGGGCAAGGACGGGGGGGAGGTATAGGGAAGAGGTCAATATTAGCCAGGAAAAGATTTTTAGACACACTGGGACGGGTAGATGGAGGGGGTTTGGGAGTGGAGCTAGAGGTAGTGGTTGTAGGAGGTGTACGTCTGCTGAATTTGGGTGAGTGAATATGAATATATATGCTTTATCACATTTATGACTTGAATGTTTTTTGATTATACACTGTACTACTTTTACTTATTTTTGATGTAGTGGTTCCTTCTCTGGTCGGAGGTTTGAGCGTCCTCATGATGCCTTATCTCGAAATGGGATGGTAAGCCTCTCTACGCCATGCTGAGTGAATCTGATTACTGTTTCTGAGTTATGATTTTTTACCGTGTTGACACTGGGTTATTCACTCACCTGCATATATCAATATATATTTTGCTTTTTTCTACGTCTGTCTGTGTTCTTTTTCAGGGCGACCCAATAGATGACTGACTGTGACTATTTAGTCCATATACTGTAAGTGACCCTCTAGCACTTATTGTTATCTGTTTTCAAGGAGAAGTTGTTTTTTAAGGTCCTGAAGAAACGCCGCTGGATCTTTTTTAGACCGCTTAGGCGTGAAACATGTCGACCTCCCACTGTTAGGATCGAGTATTTCTCCTTCTTTCCTCACTTTATGTTAAGGAGTATAGGGTACATTACTCCCCTTTGGACTCCTTGATTCATTTTTAATCTTGGCCTGACTCCTACATATAGTATTAAAGACATTTGGTGTCCAGAGCCAATTTTAATACACCTCTTACTCTCCTTTTTTCACCTTACATTATCACATTCTACTGATTCCACTTGATCAGTAACACCATTTTCGGTCAAAGAGCCTACCACCTTTTGAGTGGTGGCCCGTCGGACATTGCAGTGCCGGTCCGACGAGGAGTCAGCCCGATGATGATGCCTAGCGTCGGAATTGATGCTTGAGGGTACTCCTAATGACATCACTCGCCCGTGATAACTTGCGTAGGCAGACACTTTTGGAACAGTATACTTTTATTATATAGGTCTACATGTAGGGAGTACGTATACTGGACCATTAATCCTCCCAGTCCCTCTCCGTTTAGTAACACTGGGAGAGGACACTGGGGATGTGTGAGTGGTAGTGGGGGTGGTGAGTGCACATGAGCGGTGTGTGGTGATGGGCGTGCTGGTGATGGAGGTAGTGGCTGAGGATGTAGTGCATGCAGGTGTGAGTGGAGACGAGACTGGGAGGGAGGAGGGAGACGTGGAGGAGGGGGACACAGTGGAGGCAGTGGATGTTGATATGTTTGCATGGGTATGATGCTTGTGTGAGTGCCTGTGGGATGTGTGGTGCTTATGTTTGCATGGGTATGATGCTTGTGTGAGTGCCTGTGGGATGTGTGGTGCTTATGTTTGCCTGAGCCACCCTTGTGTGTTGAGGTGTGTGCATGCTGGTCTGATGGTGTGCTTGGGAGAGGCTGAGGTACAGGAGATTGGGTCTTGGTGGAGGAAATTGGATGGGGGAGGCTGGACACAGGGACAATGACTGTCATCAGGGCTGAGGCCAGAGCATGAAATGCTCTCTGTTGGGCTGCCTGGCCAGAATGAATGCCCTCCAGGTATGCATTTGTTTGTTGCAAATGCCTCTCAACACCCTGGATGGCATTCAGAATGGTAGACTGCCCAACAATGAGGGATCTCAGGAGGTCAATAGCCTCCTCACTGAGGCAGCAGGGCTGACTGGGGCAGGGCCTGAGGTGCGTGGGGCGAAGGAGATGCCCACCTTTCTGGGTGAGCGGGCACGGGACACACGCTGAGGGGCTGCTGGGAGGGTGGTGCTGGTAGGGGGGGTGGCGCCTGTACTTGTTGATGCGGGGGGCACAGAGGGGCCCGCCACCGCAAGGGAGCTCCCATCAGAGGAGGAGTCGCTGTCACTGCTGTATGCTCCTGCCCCCGCCGTGGAGCTCCCCTCGCCCTCCGTCCCACTGGTGGCTTCTGACTCCGTTGTTTCGCCCTCCAGGGCCAAGGGGGATGCAGCTTCCTCCTGCTCCGGTGCCACTGCTCCTCCGCCTGATGATGCTATTGCACACAAGAACAGGGAGACCACAAAAAGGGGGGGAAAGACAGTAGAAAGACATGTTCAGTGCATGCAACACCACTACCGTTGGCGGACACAACAGACACAGCAGCCCTCTGCACTACGCCATGCACTTTAGTTCCTAGATTTATCACATGCCCATGGGGTACAAGGCCTAAGCCCGATTGCTGCACACCTGGAAGTCACAGGAGCCTGACTATGTGTAGGTGGCACTAACCACTAGTGGGGTTGGGGTGCCACAGAGCCTGCCTCACAAGGGACCTTGCCTACAAAGCTCGCCCTAGCCTAGGGGGACCCACTGCCCACCTCCCCCGCCCAGACACCTTGTGACGCGCACAAAGTCAGCAGAATGATAGTGTACTCACCCCCTTGTGGCTGCTGTGATGCCCTCAAGTGCCCATCCAACTCCGGATACGCCACCACTAGGATCCGGAACATCAGGGGGGTCATGGTGTGACGGGCACCCCTTCCACGTTGGGAGGCCATCCCCAGCTGGGCCTCTGCCGTCTTCGTGCTCCAGCGGCGAAGGTCCTCCCATCTTTTCCGGCAGTGGGTGCTCCGTCTGTGGTGGACCCCCAGGGTCCGGACGTCCTTGGCGATGGCACGCCAAATATACTCCTTCTGGTGGGCCCTGGCCTGGAGGAATAGTACAGGGGAAAAGGAACATCTTTACCCGTCCGGACCATCATCTTCTTTGGACCACGTTCCCACCCTTGCCCTGACGCACATACATTCACCGTCCGCACATGCAGGCCTTAGTTCTCCCCCACATTTTTCTTTCATCCACACCACTCCAAACAGGCATTGCCCATGCAGCATTCTCACTGTGTACTCACCTGTTTGTCTGGAGGACCATACAGTTGTGTGTACTGGGGGAGGACCCCATCCACTAGTTTCTCCAACTCCTCTGAAGTGAAGGCAGGGGCCCTTCCCCCAGACACATGAGCCATTGTCGCTTCCAGACTGAGGTCACAGCAGCACTTGCAGTGTAGGTCCTCTCCTGTTGAAGGTCAGGTTTCAAGTGAGGGAACAGACAGAAAATGGTGGTCACGTCACCGCCGCCGTACATCGTCATTGGCTCCTCTGACCCATACGGACCAATGTTAACCAATGCAGGATTGCGCTGTGGTCTTCGACCGCCTACCACAACGGTGTACAACGCCAGTGTAGTTCTTTATATCCCCTTGTCCCACTTTACAGGTCAGACAGCCGCCATTTCAGGGGGTCACATGGCATTAATTTTAACTGTGTCACACCAATGTAGGCCTTGCATACTCACAGTAATAGGCACATTGTGGCTTAATAAATGTGTGCAAATGACATTTTGTCATACCTTAGTGTTGGATGACTCTCTGCTCGCTGTTCTCGTCCATAGGGCACGTCCACTGGGGCAGGTGATGAGATGGCGGCATCCTCCGGTGTACAGACCGCTGGTGGACCTGTCGACAATGGAAGAGAGACACGTAATAGTCACCTACAGACTTGATCATGCAACAATCCATGAACTTTGTGCCCAGTTGGGGCCAGACCTGATGTCAGCTATCCGCCATTCCACAGGGATCCACCCTCTTGTGCAGGTCCTGTCAGTACTCCATTTCCTGGCAAGTGGTTCCTTTCAAACAACAGTGGCCATTGCACCAGGGATGTCCCAGCCAATGTTCTCTAACGTGTTGTCCAGAGTGTTGTCTGCCCTGCTGAAACACATGCGCAGCTACATCGTGTTCCCTCAGTTGGAGGATTTATCCACAGTGAAAGGTGACTTCTATGCCCTGGGACATATCCCCAACACCATAGGTGCCATTGATGGGACACATGTGGCCTTGGTACCCCCCACAGGAGTAAAGAGGTGTACAGAAACCGGAAGAGCTACCATTCGATGAATGTGCAGATGGTGTGTTTGGCCGACCAGTACATCTCCCATGTGAATGCCAAATAACCTGGCTCAGTGCATGACGCTTACATTCTGAGGAATAGCAGCATCCCTTATGTGATGGGGCAACTCCAGAGGCACCGTGTGTGGCTAATAGGTGAGGACAAGGACCCTATACAGTGTGAATAGTTGTCTGGGTCTGAGGTTGTCCCTACGGGTTAGTGTGTGTCTAACAGTTATCCCTCGACATTTGCAGGTGACTCTGGTTACCCCAACCTGTCATGGCTACTGACCCCAGTCAGAAATCCCAGGACAAGGGCAGAGGAACGCTACAATGAGGTACATGGGCAAACTAGGAGGGTGATAGAACGGACCTTCAGCCTTCTGAAGGCCAGGTTCTGTTGCCTCCATATGACAGGTGGTTCTCTCTACTACTCACCAAAGAAGGTGTGCCAGATCATCGTGGCCTGCTGTATGCTGCACAACCTGGCTTTGCAACGGCAGGTGCCTTTTCTGCAGGAGAATGGTCCAGCTGGTGGTCTTGTGGCAGCTGTGGAGCCTGTGGACAGTGAAGAAGAGGAGGCAGAAGAAGAGGATATCGACAACAGAAACAACATTATCCAGCAATACTTCCAGTGAGACACAGATAAGAAGATGTCACTGCCTCATACATCACATACTATTGTTGGGCTAGCATAAGTCTGTCATTTTCACTCAGTGTATGGACCCTGACTTGTCACTTTGCCTTTCCATTTCACAGATCTGGGTCCCACTTTGTGACCTCTGCTATATTTCCTCCAGCCCTACAGCTGTGTTTCATCGGTATGTGAACAATTTAATTGACATTGCTATATTCCATAGTTATTGCAATTACACATTTGTGAAAGCACAGACTGACTCCAGATTGTTTTGTGATTGAAGTGTGTTTATTTCTGTGCAAATAAGTGGAGGGGGTTGTAAAATGGGCAGGGGTGATGGTGGAGGAATGTCCATGGCAGAGTCCAGTCTATTTGTTGCACAGGTGCATTGTCCAAATGGGCATAGGAAGTGGAGCAAGGGCAGTTGATGGATGGACAGGGTGACAAAGTGGGACAGAAGGGTGACATTCAGGGGGGTCTCATTTCCTGGTGGGGGTCTTGGTAATGTTCTCTGTCTTGTTCCTGGATCTCAGGGACCGTTTGCGGGGTGGCTCTCCATCTGCAGGGGGTGGGGTGCTGGTGTCGTGTTCCTGTGGTGGTGCCTCCTGTCCACTAGCGCCGGCGGAGGTGGAGGGCTGTTCATCATCCAGGCTAGTGTCAGGGGCCCCTTGTTGTGCCATAGTGTCCCTCCTGGTGTTGACAAGGTCTTACAGCACCCCTGCAATGGTGACCAGGGTGTTGTTAATGGTCTTCAGTTCCTCCCTGATCCCCAGATAGTGTTCCTCCTGCAGCCACTGGGCCTCCTGAAACCTGGCCAGTACCGTTGCCATCGTCTCCTGGGAATGATGGTATGCCCCCATGATGTTGGAGAGGGCCTCGTGGAGAGTGGGTTCCCTGGGCCAGTCCTCCCCCTGTCGCACAGCAGTCCTCCCAGTTCCCCTGTTTTCCAGTTCCTCTGTCCCCTGAACTGTATGCCCACTGCCCCCAGGTCCCTGATTGTCTTGGGTTGGTGGGTTAGCCTGGGTTCCCTGTAGTGGTGGACACACTGCTGATTGACGTGTCCTGGGGACAGAGGGATGGGCCCGCTGGGTGGGTGCTGTGCTGGTGTTTCCTGAGGGGGGAGGCTCTGTGGTGGCTTGTGCCAGTGTCAGGGGAACCGACTGTCCCGAGGTCCATGATGGGCCGGGCTGGTCATCTTGATCCAGTTGTGCAGAACTGCTGTCATCACTGTGGGTCTCTTCTGTGGGGGGACTGATATGTCTGGTACCTCCTGTCCGGTGATGTTGGGTAGGGGTCCTGCAGGGGTGTAAAGGCATGATTATTGCATCTGTGAGTGCCATCGTGTGCAATAGGTGAGTGACCCTGTACTCCAGTGCTTGCATTCTTGGCTAGGTCCTTGTGTGATAATTGGTTTGGGGTCTGTGTGGGTATCTATAGTGGACATGCTTTGGTGATGGGTGTCCATGCTTTGGTGTTGCATGCAGGGCTTGGTATTGGGATGGGTGGGTTGTGATAGTGGGACATATTTGAGGTGTTGGAGTGATGGGGGTGAGGGTCAGGGTGGGAGTATGTGATGGCATGCAGGTATGGTGGGGATAAGGTAGTAAAGATTTGCCTTACCAGAGTCCATTCCTCCTGCTACTCATGCAAGGCCCTCAGGATGCAGTATAGCCTACACTTGCTCCTCCCATGTTGTTAGTTGTGGGGGAGGAGGTGGGGGTCCACCGCCAGTCCTCTGTACAGCAATCTGGTGTCTTGAGACCACAGAACGCACCTTCCCTCATAGGTCGTTCCACCTCTTCCGGATGTCATCCCTCGTTCTTGGATGCTGTCCCACTGCGTTGACCCTGTCAACGATTCTGCGCCATAGCTCCATCTTCCTAGCAATGGAGGTGTGCTGCACATGTGATCTGAATAGCTGTGGCTCTACCCGGACGATTTCCTCCACCATGACCCTGAGCTCCTCCCCAGAAAACCTGGGGTGTTGTTGAGGTGCCATGATGTGGTGTGGGTGATGTGTGAGGTGGTGTGTATTGTGATGTGTGAGGGGATGTGTTGTTGTATGTTGTTTGTGGTGCGTGGGTGTTGTGTGAGTGATGATGTTGTGTGTCTGTGGATGCTGGTGTTGGTTCTGGTGGTGTCTCTCTCTGGCGTCGTATCGGTATTCTGGTAGTAAGAGTTTGTGGGTGTTGTGGGTGTGTGTTTTGTATTGGATTGGGTGTGTGGATGTGGTGTGTGTATGTGTATCAGGTGTGTGTATTTCGAGTTGTCCAATGTGGCTGTGTTTTGTAAATGTGTGTGTATTTTGAGTGCGGCGGTGTGTACTGCCAATGGAATACCGCGGTTGAAAGACCGCTGCGTGGATTCGTGGGTCGTGATAGTGTGGGCATATTCCTGTTGGTGTGACGTGGAGGTTTTGTTATCGCCAGTTTATCACTGACCTTCGGTGTGGCGGACTTGTGTGGGTGTCTGGATTATGGCGGATTCCGAGCTGTGGGTCGTAATAGCTGTAGTGGAATTCCACCGCCGCAGCGGTGTGTTGGCGGTCTTCTGCACGGTGGTAAGCGGGATTTACCGCCAGGGTTGTAATGAGGGCCAATATTTTGTTCTCTTTGGTCCATGATTGCAGATAAATAAAAATGACCCTCCCTATTATTTTAACAGAACTATCAACTAAAAATATGGGTCTATAATATTTTGGTGATCCCCTCTTTCCTTTTTTGAAAATTGGGACAATTGTGGAAAGGGGCCAACACTCAGGTATCCTGTCACATAAAGAATTATTAAACAAATTTGTAAGTAGGGGTCCCCATAGATCCTGATAACATATAAATAGATCCATGGGAATCCCACTGGGGCCTGGCGCTTTCCCACCAGTACTAGCTGCAATGGCCATCTCAACTTCCTAAACATTAACTTGCAGTGGACTTACAGAAGCGGGTACCTGTTACAAAACGTTCACGCAATCTCTGTCTACTTTCTGATGGTAAACACCTTTAAAGTGTATTACCCATTCCTGGCCAGAGATACTGCTGCTTAGTTGGTTTATATGGGGTGTATCTATTTGATAGAACCTATTAACTATCCCCCAAAATACCTTACTACTATTTTGGGCCGCAGCTAATTCCAGCCATTCCCAGTCCTTACTAAACAAAGAGTGTTTCCTTTCTTTAATGGCTGCTTTATACAAGCTTCTGGACTCCTGTACTGCTTTTTTGTCAATGGGAATCCCCTCTAATGCCTTTCTCAGGCGATGATTAGCGACAGAACACTTTGCATCGAACCAATGGGGGCGATTTATCTTAGATTTAAGGGGTTTTAATAAAGTATTCTTAACAGCCTCACATAGTTGCTTGTAGCAAGAAGACAACTCTTCTCCAGATCCTTCCTCGATACAGCCCAGAAAGATCAGACGATTATCTTTAATAAGGCCGTTTAAAGTTGCTGTAGGATCTTTTAGATGCCACACTACCCTTAAGCCATCATTGGTATGTTTACTAATGCCATCACACGCTGTTGGTTTATTATCCCAATCAAGGGGTAGAGCTACATCAATCGATCACTACTCTGCTTATACACCACTGCAAACAATTTTTTTGGAGCAAATATATAATCAATGGGTGAACCAAGGCCCACTCCTCTATATATTGGCTTACCTGGGCAGAAGCCCTAGAAAAACGTAACTACATCTACCAGGTCCCGCTGTGCCACTAGGTCCCTCAGATACAGGCCCCTCAGATCACAGGGGCTACTTCCACTGCCATGCTCCTTGTTCCAAATTCCAATGTGTCAATGCCCATTTTTGCACTGAAATCTGCACAAATTAAAATTCTTGGATGCTGGATAGTACTCTTACCATGAGACTTTAGACCTGCAATAAAATGGAATAGCTGCTCAAACAAATTGCTATAAGTATTAGAAAAAGTATTAGAAAAATTTACTAAATATAAACTAAAAGAACACTTACAATCTCTAATAAATAAGGCCTAATAGGCAGAGCTTCCCGTATCTATAACTGAGAAAAATGCCCTGATGTTAAGCTTAACCCAGATTGCAAGACCTCCACTAGCTCTCCCGGATTGGGCAGCAACAGATGGACAGGAATAGCAAGAAAAAACATTAGAGGCTACTGAAGTAGTATTCTAGATTTCTTGGAATGCAATAAAATCATAATTGTCAATAAATGAGAGCCATTGGAAATTTTATTTCTTAGTCCTGCCACATTCCAATTTAGCAAAGAAAACTGCCTATCCTCACCACAGCTATTATTGCACTGCTCTATTGGTTGAGCCCTTCCCCTATAAAGGGTGTTAAGCAATGGCGAAGAAATACTAAGAGTTTCCTGATCAAAAGTGGGGGCAACGTAGTGTGGAACTGCATTGCAATAAGTAGCATAACTAGAAAGGAGGCCCCCATTTGGTTCTCTATCCCTAGCACTTGGAGCGGTCTTCTGTGGGCCCCTGTACTGTCAATCCTGCTCGTTGAGGTCTTCCAATGGTTCAAAGCGGATTTTACACGCAGCACTGGAAACCCCTGAGGTGGACTGTGCTAAGTGGGCTGAATGTGGGGTCATGCACTGTTGAGAATTATTTGGTCTGTAGAAAAAGCCAAGAGGTAACATTCTACTATCACCCAATCTACCAGAGGTCTGAGAAGCCTGGAAAAAAAAAATGTCTGCTATTTGGGGCACCTAAAATTAACAACAATACAGTCCCCTGGTATATGCTTGACAGAAGGCCAACAGAATGTTTCCATAATCACGCACATCAAAATTTGAATGATTAACTAACCAATGACACACCTTGTTGTGAAGCTGGTGAGTAGATTCCGGGTAAGAATTGGGCATAGAGGGAACACCGGCCAAAACAATGACATATGGACAAAAGGCACGGGGGAGATTAATCAGTGGTAAATTGGGGGCTAGAGTAACAACTAAAGGCTCTTACAACACCTCACTAAGGGCTACTGGTGATGCATTAACAACAGGTGGTTTAAATATAGGGGTGAAAGTAGACGAAGATCGATTAAGTACTGCAAGCATGGTCCAACTCGCAGTCAACTGCTTCCTGTTAACGCTTCATGGCTGATAGTTTCAGGAGGAGGGGCATTCTGTGGGAAAGGATGTCTCAAAGGGATCGTATCAAAATTCCTTACATTGTTTATAGGTCTCCTGGGTAGCAACATCTGCTGATCTTGACATAATGCTAGAATCTTTTCTACCGCTGTTTCTAATTTTTCTAAACTTTCTCTCAGGGGGATTTAACACTCTTTCAGGCAAGCTGTAAACGTTTGAAAAACTGTATCCCAATCCAAGTTCTGTGCAATGTCCAGGTTGTCTATTTCACCCTGTTCCCCTACATTTGTCCCTCTCTAACAAGATGGTGGCGCATCAGTTGACCTGGCTTTCCTCTTGCGCTTGAGAGTTGGTGAAACTTTAGTTAGAACACGGGCATAGTGCTCCTCACAGGGCTTAGGTACAGTCCTACTAACTATGGGGTCTCTTAAGCTAAGATTAGGAGTAGGACAATTTGAATCAATAATATTAGCCTACCCTCCTCCCTCAGCTTCTGCACCAAGTAGCCCTGTAAAAGCAGTGGTGGGAGGACCGGAACAACCCAGAGAAAAGCTCCTCTCCCCCAGATCAGTCTCTTTAGCTGCAACACTAACCGCTTGTGCCAAAAAAGAATCAATTGTTGTAGAATTACTTCCTAATGGAGTCTTACTGCAGGCTGTCTTCTTCCTGCCCACAATTACTACTACTGGCCAGGTAGACCCCCCTAAAAAGATTGTAGGCTGGATATGGCCCCAAAATAAACCCTATTGCATGCACTACGTAGTACGCTGCTTACTGTACAGTATAAATAAATATGCAGCAATTACAAGTGGTAGCAAAAAAAGGCAGAGAACCAAGTGAGTGGGCCTAGCCTGGCCTCTACTGGCCGCTGACGGGCCCAATCTTTGCCTGGGCTTTACCCTGGCGCAGTCCACGGATGTCCCGTACTGCGGGATGGCAGGTGCGCTTTTAGCGTGTCGCCAGGAAGGCCCGCCCCCAAAAGAGACCACTTCTGCAGTTACGTCTCCGGGCGTGCTGCAGCTGGCAGAGATTATGTTGGTGTGGTCCCGGTGGTTCGAAACGACTAGCTACCCAGCCAATAAAGTTCTGAACAGGCCACCCAGCAGGATGTCAGTTGCACTTTTAGCGCATTGCCAGGGAGGTCCCGCCCCCAAAAGATTGTGTTGGTGTGGTCCCGGTGACCACACCAGGACTGGCCACCCAGCAAGATGAAGTTCCAAACAGCTGTAGTGGAGTGCTTTCCTCCGCATTATCCGCTCATGTATTCTCTCTTTTCATAAGTATTCCCCTTCACGTTTACGACTTTTATCTTTCGTTACCCATCTGCAGTTTGAACACATGGGGAAACATCCAAGATCTCCCATCTTCTCTGTCCTTGAACTGCTCTAGCAACAAAAACCTGAAGAAATCCTCAAAACTTTTATTTCAAGTTTGGTAACCCAGTTCAAATGTCACTGACATCCCAGGAATGTTCACACATGGCAGAGTGTAGGAGGCTGGCCTGGTTTGTAGTGAGTACGTGTTTGACTTTTCATCCTTGGCGTGATCTCCCTTAACTTTTTGCCACTGTTTCCCAGGTTGTTGATGTGTGCTGGTCTCCGATTTTGCTGTTTTTGTTACTCTGGGCACTTTACCACTGCTAACCAGTGCTAAAGTGCAAGTGCTCCTTTCCAAATATGTATGTAATTGGTTTATCCATGATTGGCATATTTGTTAGTAAGCCCCTAGTACAGTGCACTAGAGATGCCCAGGGCCTGTAAATCAAATGCTACTAGTGGGCCTGCAGCACTGGTTGTGCCACCCACATAAGTAGCTCTGTAATCATGTCTCAGACCTACCACTGCACTGTCTGTGTGTGCAGTTTTAACTGTAAATTCGACTTGGCAAGTGTACCCACTTATCAGGCTAAACCTTCCTTTTTTACATGTAAGACACACCTAAGGTAGGCCCTAGGTAGCCCCAAGGGCAGGTTGCAGTGTATGGTTAAGGTAGGACATATAGGGGGTCATTCTGACCCCGGCCGGCGGCAGAAGCCGCCGGCCTGGCTGGGACCGCCAGAATACCGCTGCGCGGTCAAAAGACCGCCGCGGGTATTCTGGGTTTCCCGCTGGGCTGGCGGGCGACCGCCAGAAGGCCGCCCGCCAGCCCAGCGGGAAACACCCTTCCATGAGGATGCCGGCTCCGAATGGAGCCGGCGGAGTGGAAGGGGTGCGACGGGTGCAGTTGCACCCGTCGCGATTGCAGACACTGAAAAGCATGGTGGGGCCCTGTTACGGGGGCCCCTGCAGTGCCCATGCCGTTGGCATGGGCACTGCAGGGGCCCCCAGGGGCCCCACGACACCCCTTACCGCCATCCTGTTCCTGGCGGCCACGACCGCCAGGAACAGGATGGCGGTAATGGGGGTCGGAATCCCCATGGCGGCGCAGCAAGCTGTGCCGCCATGGAGGATTCCCCAGGGCAGCGGAAAACCGGCGGTACACCGCCGGTTTTCCATTTCTGACCGCGGCTGTACCGCCGCGGTCAGAATGCCCATGGGAGCACCGCCAGCCTGTTGGCGGTGCTCCCGCGGTCGTTGACCCTGGCGGTTTTTACCGCCAGGGTCAGAATGACCCCCATAGTAATGTGTTTTGTATGTCCTAACAGTGAAATATTACTAAATTAGTTTTTCACTGTTGCAAGGCCTGTCCCTCTCATAGGTTAACATGGGGGCTACCTTTAAATATGATTAAAGTGTAGATTCCCTTTGGGAGTGGATGGACATGTGGAGTTTGGGGTATCTGAGCTCACAATTTAAAAATACATCTTTTAGTAAAGTTGATTTTGAGATTGTGTTTGAAAATGCCACTTTTGGAAAAGTGAACATTTTATTGCATATACCATTTCTGTGACTGCCTGTTTGTGGATTCCCTGTCTGGGTCAGTTTGACAGTTGGGCTGGTTGCACCTCACACTAGATAGTTACAAAAAGGGAGCTGGGGTGTAGTCTGCATTTCCTAATGAGCCATCTGTGCTAGGAGGGGGGAAGGAGTGGTCACTTACACCTGAAAGGGCTGTGCCTGTCCTCACACAATGCAGTCTCCAACCCCCGGCGAGTGTCTGGGGCCTAGCCTGTGCAAGGCAAGATTTCACATTCAAGAGAGACTTTGCTTTGAAGTAGGCCTACATCTAAGGAGAAATTGGGTATAAGAAGGGCACCCAAAACCACAGACTTTAGAACACTTCTGGAGAAGAGCTGAAGAGCTGAGGAAGAAGAGCTGCCCTGCCTGTGACTGTGCTTTGTGGAGCTATCCTGCAGTTGCTGCTTCTGCCAGAGTAAGAGGGCAAAGACTGGACTTTGTGTGCCTTCCATATTGTGAAGATCTCCAAGGGCTTGATTTACAGCTTGCCTCCTATTGTTTGAAGTCTCAGGGACAGCAAAGACTTCTCTCTGCCAGCACCTGGAGTCTCTGGCGAGACTCCTACTCTGACAAGTGGTGCCCATCCAGTTCCTGGGACCCTGAAAGGAGAAGCTGGCAGCCTAAGAGGAAGAAATCCACGCACAGAACGGCATGCAGGGAAAAGATCGACGCAACTCTGATCTGCGTCTGAAAAATTGTCGCGCCAACGGCTTTACAGCTGAAAATCGACACTAGCCTGCAACGCGACCCGAAGATCGACGTACGGAGCTGGAGAAATGACATGCAGCATCTCTGACAGAGGCTGGCGAGACCGCAACCCGCGCTGCGTGGTTGTCGGATCATCATGCGGCTGGATTTCTGACGCAAGTACGGCTCGGTGTGTAAAAACAACGCACGGCCTGCACGGACCCGAGATTGCTGATTCGGATCAACGCATCGCTCTCCTGTGGAGAGAAGAAATGATGCGCCCCGACCGACGAAAGGAGGAACGACGCAAGGTCTTGCTGGTGAGTGAAATCGACGCATCGCAAGCCCTTTTTGACACACACTCGCCCGTGCTGGGTTATTTTTTACGCACCCAAGGTACATTTTCACGCTAACAGTGTTAGTGTGTGTTTAAAACTACATGAAGACTCTTTTTGCTTTTTAATTGATAACTTGACTTGTGTATTGTGGATGTTTGTCGTTTTGGTCTTGTTTTGTTTAGATAAATATGTCCTATTTTTCTAAACATGTGTTGTGTCATTTTGTAGTGATTTCATTATGTTACTGTGTGTGTTGGTACAAATACTTTAAACCTACCACTCTGAAGTTAAGTCTACTGCTCATGCCAAGCTACCAAGGGGGTAAGCAGTGGTTAGCTGGGGGTGATTCTCTTTTACTCTGACTAGAGTGAGGGTCCTTGCTTGGACAGGGGGTAACCTGACTGCCAACCAAAGACCCCATTTCTAACAGTACCTAAGGTACTTACAGATTATACCAGGTCCAGTATCCCTTATTAGTGAAATGTAGGCAGTGTCTAGAAGCCAGGCTCTCTATGGTAGCTGTAACTGAGCAGACAAGGCTTATCTAGGAGACATGCAAAGCTCATGCAAAATCACTGTAGTCACACAGTACTCACACACATGAAAGAAAATACTCAGTGTTACAAAAATAAAGATACATTATTTTGGTGACACAAATGCCAAAAATACCATAGAGACTATTCTCCCTTAGGAGGTAACACACAAATTATATACACTAGTATGCAGATGTAGCTGTAAAAGCAGTTAGAAAACAGTGCAAATAGTGAAAATCACTATAGTTAGAAATGGGCCTAGGGGGACCACAAACCATATACTAAGAAAGTGGAATGCGAATGTCCGTTTCCCACCTAGGCAAGTGTAGTGTGTAGAGGGGCGCTGGGAGTATTAGAAAACACCAAAGGTAAGTGATAGAAACCACCTCAGAGCCCAGGAAAGCAGAAGTAAAACACAGTAACTTTCCTAGACCACACAACAACATGAGAAAGAGGATTATGCAAGAACCAGAAGAGACTGCAAGACACCAACGATGGATTACTGGACCTGAAGACCTGTGGAAGAAGGGGACAAAGTCCAAGGAGCACTGAAGAGTCCAGGGAGAACAGGAGCCCCTGCTAACTCGGATAAAGGTGCAAAAGAGGAACCATCGGTGAAGAACAACAGTCAGTACTGCACCCAAGAAGATGGATGCAGGTTCCTGATTTGTGCAGAAGATGTCCCAAACCGGATGGAAGATTGCATTCTGGTTTGTGTGGCTGGATTCCGCCAACAAGCCTTGGCACACGCAAAGCTCGCAGTTAATGGGAAATGGCGCTGCCCAGGAGGGACCTGGTGGATTCAATCCAGGAGGAAGAGTCAGAGGGGACTTTCAGCAACTCAGAGAGCCCTCAGAAGACCAGGCTGTGCACACAGGAGTCCCACAGCATGGGGACAAAGGAAATGCAAAAGGAGGCCCATGCAGCACTACAACAAAGAATCCCACACCTCCGGAGAACCACTCAGGAAGTTGTGCATCACAGGATAGAGTGTGGGGGCTGGAGCTGCACGGTGGATGAAGAACTTCGTGGAAGGATGCCAACAAGCTTTGGCAACTGCAAAACACATGGTGCACAGGACTACTGTCTTGCGTGGGTAGGCAAGCTCTTACCTCCACCAAAGTTGGACAGTAGGACATCAGAACCGTCAGGACCACTTCAGTTCACCGCCTGTGATGCTGGATCCCAGCAACTCGTCAGGAGAGGGGACCCACGCAGCCGGTTGTCATTGCAGAGAGGTGCCTGCTGAAGCAGGGGAGTGTCTCCTTAACTCCAAGGGAGATTCCTTTGCTCTTCTGGTGCAGACTGCAGACAGGCTATCCTCTGAGGATGCATGACCCGGAAACAGATGCAGTTGCTGGCAGGATCTGAAGATACAATGTTGCAGAAGTCGTCTTTGCTTCTTTGTAGCAGTTTGCAGAGTTCCTGGAGGGTCCTGATGCAGTTTCTTCGGTGAGAAGGTGAAGTAAATGATGCAGAGGGCTCCTGCTGGAGTCTTGCAATCCGAATCTGAAGAACCATCCAAGAGAGAGACCCTAAATAGCCATGAAAGGGGGACTGGTCAGCTAAACAGGTAAGCACCTATCAGGGGAGGGCTCTGACATCACCTTCTGGCACTGGCCACTCAGATGCTCCCAGAGTTCCCTGCCAACTTGGAATCCAAGATTTGTAACACCCCTCTCCCAAAGGAAATCCTTTGTTCTGCCTTCCTGGGCTTAAGCTGCTCGAGCAACAGGAAGGCAGAAACCTGTCTAAGAGGTGGCAGCAGCTGGGGCTGCCTGGAAAACCTCAGAAGGCTGTAATGGCAGTACTTGGGGTCCTCTAAGGAGCTCTGAGAGTGCATGGAATCATACAACCAATGCTTGCAAAAGCCTTGGGGTAAGATTCCAACATGTTTAATACCAAACATGCCTGTGTTTGGAGTTAATATTATGAAGCTGGACATAGGTAGTGACCTATGTCTAGTACACACATAAAATGGCGTCCCCGCACTCAGGAAGTCCGGGTAAATGGTCCTGGAGGTTGTGGAGGCACCTCTGCTAGTGCAGGGGTGCCTTCACACACAGGTACTCTGCACCCTGCCCTCAGGGCTGGGGGGCCTGCTATAGGGTTGGCTTATAAGTGACCTGGTGCAGTGTAAATGGCAGTGAAAGGGTGCATGCACCTTTTCATGCAGGCTGCAATGGCAGTCCTGCAGAAGCCTTTGCGTGGGCGACAAAAGAAATGCTGCAGCCCATAGGGATCCCCTGGAACCTCAATGTCCTGGGTACTTAGGTACCATGTACTAGGGACTTATAAGGGGGGCACCAGTATGCCAATTTTGGGTGAAATCCTTGGTTACCAGTATGCAGTGACAACATTTAGAGGAGACAGAGCATAATCACTGGGGTCCTGGTTAGCAGGATCCCAGTGAACACAGTCAAGCACACTGACATCGGGCAGAAAATGGGGGTAACCATGGCAAAAAGAGGGTACATTCCTACACATAGCAGGCAAGTTTGCTGATGGCAATCCATTTTAATTAGCCAAAATGTTCATGATGGACCTACCATGCACAGTAATTTTTTCTATCTTGTCACCATTGAGACTTTACCTGCTGCTACCAGGTATTCCAGCTGGATGCGTCAATGATCTCACATCCTGGACAACCTACACTCTCAAACCAGTACGATGTATATACAACAGTGCAGAAAGATTATTTAATCTAAGTTCAGGGACACCTAGGTCACTCATGGTTGAGGTTTCACTAGGGTATCCTAACCGACCCTGGTTTGCGCACCAGCCCATATTAATGTAAAACATTTGCCCCGCAGATGGTGAAACTATTTGTCTGAAAGAATGAGGGGGTGTTAAAATACAGACATTTGGGTCGCACTACCATTTTAATCAGTGATATTCTGTCAATCTTCCTCTGTCACTGCTTTTAGTTCTTTCATTGTTGGCTCATGTTTAGTTTTTATTGAGGGAATCGATTATGAATTAATCAATTACACTATTATTAATTATCAAACAAGAATGGAGTCTGCTTTTGTTGTGAAGTCCAAATCTCCACCCGTTACTGTGGTACTGTTGTCAGAGGTATTGCCTCTCATTTATCATTTGAATTTCAGACTGAGAACTATCCCCAAAAACTTTTTCAACTACTGGTTGTTTCTGAGGCCCATATTTATACTTTTTGATGCACAACTGCGCCAACGCAGTTGTGCGTCAAACTTTTTACCGCCGGCTAACGCCATTCCAAAGCACCATGCGGGCGCCGTATTTATTGAATGACGTTAGCCGGCGCTGCGGACTGGTGTGCGTCAAAAAAAATGACTCACACCAGGCAGTGCCGGCGTAGGGGAAAATGGAGATTGGGCGTCAAAAAATGGGGCAAGTCAGGTCTGAGGCAAAATTTTGGCCTCAACCCGATTTGCGCCATTTTTTTCGACGCCCAACCCCCATTGAAATGACTCCTGTCTTAGCAAAGACAGGAGTCATGCCCCCTTGCCCAATGGCCATGCCCAGGGGACATATGTCCCCTGGGCATGGTCATTGGGCATAGTGGCATGTAGGGGGGCACAAATCAGGCCCCCCTATGCCACAAAAAAAATACGAAAAAAAATACCTACCTGAACTTACCTTTCTTTCCCTGGGATGGGTCCCTCCATCCTTGGGTGTCCTCCTGGGGTGGGCAAGGGTGGCAGGGGGTGTCCCTCGGGGCATGGGAGGGCACCTCTGGGCTCCTTCTGAGCCCACAGGTCCCTTAACGCCTGCCCTGACCCAGGCGTTAAAAAACGGCGCCCATCAGGCTGGGCGCCGTTTTTTAAGGCCTGCCCCCTCCTGTGCGTCAAAATGACGTCACAGTATAAATATGGGGCACAGGCCTTAAAGTCATATTTTGGAAGGGAACGCCTACCTTGCATATAATTAACGCAAGGCTGGTTCCCCCTTCCAAAAAATGGCGCACATTGTGGAACTATGACGCCCGCTGCGTCGGACGTCAAAGTATAAATATGGGGCAGGGTTTGCGCCGATTGTGCGTCAAAAATTTTGACGCACATTCGGTGCAAACAGAGTGTAAATATGCCCCTGAATGTCTAATAAATAGCAAGATGTTTTTTCAAATATATACAGAACAGAAGAGGCCAGCAACTAAAATATATCCCCTTAGTCACATGCTTCTCAGAAGATACATACACCAATGGCTCAATAGCTAGAATGGATGGCAGTGGGGGAAGGGACAACCATTTGGTGCTCATTGTCAAGTGAACAGGGTGTGATATGTTGTTACTGGTGAGCACTCGTGTACTGGGTCTGTACACAGCAGTCTCAAGGCTTCCCTTCAAACTGGCCATTCCTCCAAGCCGCAGGCCTTTCCACTTCACTTGTGGCCAATGCTGCCTTCACATCCGGGTGTGTCTGTAGTAAAGTAGCAAACACAATTCAATTAATTATTCTGCCTGGTCTTTGACTATTATAAGTGACACCATTAATGACAGGAGAACTGCATTTACTTTTGACAGAATGTTGGAGGTTTTGTGTGTAAGTGTGTGGTGTCTGCGTGTGTGTATGAATGTGTGTGTGATTGTTGTGGTATATGCGTGGTTGTATGCGTGTGAGTGAATGCGTGTATGAATGTTACAGTGAGTGCATGCCTGCATGTCAGTGAGTATGCATGTGAGCATGTGTGAGTGAATGCGTGTATGGATGAGTGTGAGTGAATGCGTGTATGGAAGTGGTTGTGCGTGGGTGCAATGGTCGTGCGTGTGGGGCTGTGTGTGCATGATTATGGCGAGGGTGGGGTGGGGGATGGGAGCTTGGGGGGTTAGGTGATTGCTGGGGGTGGTGGGGGAGCCTTCTACCGGTGACAGGTAAGGAATTCCCTGTCACCTGCAGCCCTATCACCATGGTTTTCGTGACGGTGGTACCACTGCAAAAACCATGGCAATAGGCTGGCTCATTATACCTCTTGCGGTCATGTGTGGACCGCCGGGTTGGAGATGCACAACCCGCCACACTCATAATGTGGTGGAATACACTGACAGCCTGTTGGTGTTGATACTGCCACATTAACCCTGGCGGTCAAAAGACGGTCAGGGTTCAAATGAGGGCCTATGTTATTTCATTTAATATATTTACATTAATTAAAGATTTAACTGAAAAATAAGGTAATAGTGCTGTAGCAATTTTTTATTTTGTTCTACATTTAATATATGTACTATTAATAAATTTAACATATGTACTATTAATGTACATTAGTATTTAACATAAAGTGAGCAAAGATTGTTACTAACCTGCAGCCATATAAACAGTGAAATTTCAGATATTTAGCTAGCCGCTGGTTTATTAGTAGAGATAACATACTTTTTGCCTTTTGCTGGGTAAATAGCAGAGATGATAGAACTTCCCTTTGGGAAAGATTAAATATTGTTTTATGACTATGCCAAATGGTGCCAGCTAATATACATCTGATTAGCCTGAGGCCATTATGGTTACAAGCCAATGACAAAGGCTACAGGCCAATTTTCTTCAGTATGTAAAGTTATTTCAGATGTCATAGGCCTGATCCATCTATTACGAAAAGTTACAACAAACGCAGCAGGCCTTACTCTGATTGTGAAGACTAAGGCCCTCATTATGTCCCTGGCGGTCAGAAGATTGCCAGGGTAATGTGGCGGTATTACCACCAACAGGCTGTCGGATCATACCGCCACAATATGAGATTGGCAGGTTGGTTGCAGCCAACCCACCAATTTACCACTCATACTGCCATGGTGGTATGAGCCGCTGGGCCAGAGAAGTCCTTCTCCAGCCCGGTGGACGACAGAGGCCCGCCCCTGGCATTATAAGCCAGCCTACCGCCATGGTTTCCGTGGCATTTGCAAAGCCACGAAAACCATGGCGGTAGGCCCTACCGGTGACAGGGAATTCCTTCCCTGTCACTGGTAGGCGGCTCCCCCACCCCCCCAAAGACTCACCTGACATCCCCCCCTCCATCCAAACTCACCCACAACCCACCACCCCATACACACACTAACCCCACACCGCTGACATTCAAACTCACCCCCTCTGATACACACACACCCCCACCCACCACCCCTGATACACAAACTAACACCCCCACACCCCACTGGTCCACTCATTCACCCCCATCCCCATACACACACACACCACACAACTGCGCTCATCTCCCACAGTCACACACACATATCACCCCCCCTCCCTCCACCCCCAGTTGTCACAGTGTCCCTCACCCCCGCAAACACACACACAGAAACCCACATGCACCATGCATACACCCATTCACTAACACTGCCAGACATGCATTCAAACATGCATACTTCCAGACATACTCATACAAATTCTTTCACTCATTCACACTAACATGCAGACACGCACTCACTTCACCATTCTTACACGCATTCACTCACACGCACCCAACCACGCAAACATCACAACACACACAGACGCATTGAAACACGCACTCACACACTCAGAAACAAACTCAGACACACACACAACACCCCCCCTCCAACCCCCCTCCCGTGTCGGACGCCGACTTACCTTGTCTGGCGAGGAGGTCGTCCAGCAGGGAACGGGAAGGGGCGCTGCTACCGCCAGCAGCACCCCGCCAGTAGAACACCGCCAGGTCATATTTATGTTTACATTCTACTGGCGGGCGGTGCAAGTGGTAGCAGCGCCACCTTACCACCGTCCTCCAGCATGAGCACTGCCAGATTTCCACCTTTATTGTGGCGGAAGTCAGGCAGTGCTCATAATATGGCAGACGGATGGTAGCCACCGCGGCGGTATATTGGTGGCCATCACCGCGGTGGCAGGTGGTATTTACCGCCAAAGTTAAAATGAGGGCCTAGTTTACTTACCTTCGGTAATGCCTTAGCTGGTAGAGACTATGGGCCTGATTTAGATCTGGGTGGAGGGAAATACTCCGTCACAAATGTGATGGATATCCCGCCCACCCTATTACGATCCCATTAAATTCTATGGGGATCGTAATACAGTGGACGGGAAGTCTGTCACATTTGTAATGGAGTATTCCCTTCACCCAGATCTAAATTAGGCCCTATGTCTAGCTGCAGATTCCTTACCTTAGAATTTCCCCAGGCGCTAGACTGGCTCTGGAAGGTTTTTCATTAGCAGTACCTGTGCCCCGTTAGGTGGCATTGTTCAGCTCCTCATGAGCCGTCAGCATTGTCTGCATTGGAAGTGATGTCCGTTGTACCTATGTGGATGCCACCCAGGTGCACTGATGTCAGTTTCTTTCCGCAACTTTCCACGCCAGAAGCAGGGAGTCATGAAGAACCCTGCAGTGGATAACGTGGGCCTGAAAAGGGAATAGCTCTGTCCTTAGAAATCCACTTGCAGAGCAGGCAGAAAGGGTGGATTGGTAAGGAATCTGAAGCTAGATATAGGCGGTCATTATGAACATGGCGGGTTAGCCCGCCATGCTGGCGTTGGCGGGTGAAACATAATGAACATGGCAGGTGGAAACATCATCCGACAGGGCAGCCGTGCTACCCTCGGATAATGTTTCCGACTCCACCAGCCTTTCCCTGGCGGGTTTCCCCACCAGGGAAAGGCTGGCGAAGGGGGTGCCCCTGCACTGCTCATGCTCTTTGCATGGGCAGTGCAGGGGCCCCAGTGCAGTGCCCCGTCGCACAGGTCACTGCCCGATTTTCGGGCAGTGATATGCGCGACGGGTGCAGCTGCACCAGCCGCACAGAGGCATTGGCAGCGGCCCATGTGGAGTCCCCGTCAATGTCCCGGCCAGGTCTCCCTGTCCGCCTGCCGGCCCACGGGAAGGTTCATTATTTGGCCGGTGGGGATCCGGGGACGCTGGCAGTCAGTGCTTTGACCGCCAGCATGAACACGGCGGTTGTTACCGCCATGTTCATAATGAGGCCCATAGTCTGTACCAGATAAGGTATTACCGAAGTTAAGTAACTTGTTCATATGATAGAGACTTCTAGCTGCAGATTCCTTAACTAAGAATATATTTACCATCTCTGGAGGTGGGTATGCAGACCGATTTCAGAATAGGAAAGTCCTGCAGAACAGAAGGGGAAAATGCTCATCCAAACAGACCTGAAGTTCCAGTCAATAACGTTTTGTAAATGTGTGCAGTAAGGCCCATGTTGCTGCCTGGCAGATATCCCGGACCAAAACTCCTTATGCTAACGCAGTGGTCGCAGCTTTGGCTCTGGTGGAATGAGCTCGCAAGCCCGCAGGTGGTTGCTTTTCAGTCAGTGTGTAGCAGATCTTATTGCAGAGTATGACCCATCTGGAAATGGTCCCTTTCTGTGCCAATTGTCTCTTTCTGTGCTCCAACATACCCCACTAAGAAGTGGTCATCCACCCGGATCTCTTTTATTCGATCCAGGTAGAACGACAATGCACTTTTTGGGTCCAAACAGGTGGGTTTCTTGTCTTCCTTTGAAAATTGTCAAATGCCGCCACTCAATCGCCACGCAAGAAGGTGGAGGCTGGGCAGGTTTGGGTGGTGGATCCTCCCCAGTTGCTGCAACAGAAGATCCTTAAGAAGGAGCGGCCTGATCGGAGGATCAATGGCCATGTTCAGTAGCTCAGGGTACCAGACTTTCCTATCTAAGTAAATCCAAAGTAACACAAGGTACTGCAAATCATTGCCTTGGGATACTATGAATTGTGAAGGTGCAAGGTTGCGTTCATTGGCCCTAGTCAGCACTCAGTGTGCCACTGCAGGCAGAGAGCAGGAATGGGTCCTATCTTAGTAGATATGTCCCATTCCTGCTCTTTCCCTGTCAATCAGTATAGTGAAGCAAGTTGTCTTGCTGCTTTGCATGAAAGTTTAATAAATCTAAACCCTGGTGTCTAGTGGGCTTTTTTGACCACCTGGCTGATGATTAGGAGCAACTCTCCCATTTGAGGCAAACATCCTAGAAAAGATTCTGCTGCCCTTTCAGAGTGGAGGGTAGGGTCGGTTGCCATAGTAGACTGCCCGAATCCTTCTGTTTGTTTTGGTGCCACTTCAAATTTTCTGGTGTGTAGTGGTTTTCCTGTACCCCTGGAGGACTAACTGTGGACTAAAAGACTGACTTGCCACTCTTAGGGTTGGAATACGGTCCAAGGCAGAATGCTCACACCCATTTGCTTTGCCCACATGTAAAAGCCCTGCTGTCTAGTGGGCCTTTTTTTATTATTTTTTTAATGTCCCTAGTGTCACATGTTATTGCTACCCCACGGCCAGAGTGGGTGCAAAACCCCAAAATGTTCTTGACTGTAAGTCCCTTTTTTGGGATGGCTATGTCCATTGTAGGCCACCCCATCCCTTTGTTTTTTTGGTTTTAATATTTTTCCGGTGTCTAATGGAGTTTCTGCTCCCCCAAGACTTCAATGGCTTTTTTGTGTGAGGCGTGGCCCTGCCCATGCTGAACCACCTGCACCCCATTATTTTCTGCCATTCCATGGGGGCAGAAACCCCAATCTGCCCTCCATGGCAGGTTGCAAAAAGACTGTAATATCCTTTTTTGGAAGGGTGGCAAGGCCCTGAGCTTGGCGGCCACCCTCCCTCCTTTGTTTTCTCTTTTTATTTTCTCTGGGGTCTGCCCCTCCCGGTGGCAGATTGGCCTCAAAACTCTAAACGTACCTTACACGGGGGACAGAAAGACTGTTTTTGGCATGGGGGTGTGGCCTGATGAATGGTGGGCTGCCGCTACCCTTGGGGGCAGATTGGAGGGAAGCCCCAAATCTACCTACCCGTATCCCAGACTGGCAGAAAAAATTTAACGCCCCTTTTTGGGTGTAGGCATGGCCCTGAGCAGAGTGGGCCACCCCACTCGGTTATTTATATTTTATTTTTGTTTTCCATGGTTCCTAGTAGTCTTTCTGCCCTCCACGGCGGGAGGGCGGCGGATTCAAGGAAAACCCCCAGCGTGCCACAGGGAAACAGAAAGATTGTTGTGTCCTTTTTGGAATGGTGCATTACCAGGCACATTGTAGACCATCTCCACCCCTTGTTTTTTCTCCTGTTGTGTCATGGGCTTTCTGGCCACTCTAAGGGCCACATTGGGGTCAAACTCCCCAATATGCTCCCTGGTTGGTCAGAAAGTCTGTTGAGCCCCTTGTGGGGTGGGTTACATGGCCATGCACATTGTGGACCACCCCAACAAATGAGATGTGTTATTTTCTTTCTTTTGTGGTTATTTTCCCTGTTGTCTACTGGGCTTTGTGCCCCCCTGCAGGACAGACTAGAGAAACTCCCAATTTGTCCCCTAGGGAGAAGAAACACTGTTGTCTTTTGGGTGGGGGGATGATCCTGCTCATTGTGGGCTGCCCCACTTTGTTGTTTTAAAAAAAAACATAGCACTGGTGTTTAGTGGGGTTCCTGCCCGTCAGTGCTGATTGGAGATAATTACCATCATCTACCCCCTGCAGGTAGAAATACTAATATGGTTAGGAGGAGTGCAGAGAGCACAGGCCCTTCCCAAATGGCCACTCACCCTCCAAACAAATCCCTGGTGTCTACTGGAAGTTCCAAAAGATAACATCCTATTGTGATACGTGTCTCTTTGTGGGGAAAGGGAGGTATTGTTGGAGAGCTGAGTTTCTCAGCTTTTTAACACTTCCATTTCAGTAGAATTCCCTGGGAGCGCAGTGAACAGGGCTGTTTCCAGCCCCCTCCACACTCCAAGGGAAACTAGGAAGTGGTTTCCTGGGTGCCAGTCCTATGAATTACATTATTGCATTACTGTGGCGTGTCATTGGCAGGAAAGTGACACACAGCTGGCTGGAGCCTGACTTTGACCCATGGGATGGTGTGACAAGGCACATCGCACCGAAGCAGCACACAACACCTGCACCTTCAGTCATTGATACTTGAACATGACTTACTGGCCCATAAAGTCCAGTTAGGAGCACTATGGATGTGAAGGTCACGTTCATAGCACTTGAGGGGTTAATATTCTAGAGTCTCCTTTTGACAATTATTGAGGGAGGGATGATCTCACTTGAGGCTTCTCATAGATGGCCTTGTGTACGTTTTGGGATTCTCTATATCAGGGATTTTGCTTGCTTAGTATTTTCAGTCATGGCATCACCGCAGCAGCTGACAAACAGCAACAAACAGCGACTGCAGTGGAATCTGGGCTAGAGAGCTAGAGGCTAAGACAATTGGTGCTAGGGGAAACAGTGCTTTGGGTCACTTGCAGAAGGTAAGTTGCACAAGACACAGTAATGAGGCATCTGTGGAACAGGGGGCATTAATGCAAGAGGGAGGTAAGCAAAGTTTTGGGTAACTCACAAGGAATGTGTCTATTCAACTAGGTGCCAGCTGAATAAAACATGCTTTCACACTATTCACCCTGCATTGTGGGTTTCAGGCATAGATGCTTATTGGTCCCTAGTCGTGAGTTGCTCCTTGAGCCACACTGACATTTTAGTTGCCTTTCCAATGTATCTTAGTGATTGTAGTTGTGTATGTAACATGCTAACCAATGATTTAAGTGGGCTGGGTTCAGTCTTCTCAAGGCCCTCATTTCTGTTCTTGACAGTGTTGCCTTACCAAGAGAAACCCGGAAGCCAAAAACAGATAAGTAAATAAATACAAATCTGAGTGACAGTATTGCAGGCTGTAACTGTCTAATGTCATTGTGGGGGTGACCGGGGGAGTACACAGGAGTATCTGTAGGAGGAATATGATGACCAGTAAGAGGATAAGGACCAGAAGGTAAAAAAGCAGGAGGCCTATGTAGACTTGAGCCAAGAGGACCAGTACAAAAAGAACCAGGACTAGGGAGGCCTAGTCAATGAGAACCAGGGTGACCTGTAACACAGGAACTAGGAAGACTATGGAGAGGCAGACAAGAACAAGGAAGACCAGACCAAAGAGCACCACTATTAGAAGAACCACGACCAATAGGACTAACCAGGGTCAGTTGTACAAGAACAAGGGGGAAGAAGCAAACTGAAGGATTAGTAGGACTAAGACACAGCAGGAGACTTGATGAACAAGTAGAGCTAGGAAACCCAAGGCCACTGGACCATCACCATATGACCAGATCCAGGAGGAAAATAGGAAGGAGTACCAGAACTAAGACAATTGAGACTACAGGACCCGGAGCAGAAGGATCAGGAACAGGAAACAAGGGGAACTAAATAAACCAGGGGTCGGGATCAGGAGGACACAGGGACCAGATTTAGGTTGAGGATGATAAAAAGGATCAGGATTGATGAGGACAAGGAGCAGGAGACTAACAGAACTTGTTCTAGGAGAGTCAAGACCAAATTCAGCAGGACCATGAGAATCAGGACGACAAGAACAATGGACAGTAGGACCACAAGATCAGGGTAAGGAGATCAGAGGATAGGAAGAACATGGGCAAGCAAGGAGAACTAGGTAGACTGAAAGGATCAGGACCAGAAGGACCTGAAACAGGATTAAGAGGACAATGAAGACCAGGCCTGAGGATATTCATCTCAGTTAGCAGGACCAGGTTGAAGAGGATCAAAGGTAATAAGACCTTCCAGGGTTAGGAAATCCAAGGTCAATGGACCAGGGTGGTCAGGAGGACCAGGACTTAAATTACCAAACTCAGAAGCAACCGAGCAAAGAGAACCAGGATCAAGAGGGCCATTACCATTGTGCCCAGTACCAGGAGGACAAAGAGGATAAGTAATAAAGCCAGGGGTAACAGGACAAGCCAAACCAGGAAGACAAGGACTATGGATGGGACAGGACTCAAGAGGCCAGCAGGACCGGGACCTACAGTACCAGGTCTAGGATGGATAGGGTGAGGAGAACCAGGATAAGGTAACCAGGGCCAAGAAGACCAGAAAGGAACAAAGTGAAGGAAGTGCTCAGACTAGAGGCTCATGGAAGGGCCTGGAAGGTCAGGCAACAAGGTTTATGATGATCAGCATGGAAGGACAAGATTAATAAGGACCAAGATGACCAAAAGCAGAGATCAGGGCTCAGACAGCTAAGAAGAACTACCACAGGAAAACTGAAACTTTGAGGACCAGACAAAGAAAATTAGGTGTAGGGACCCAAACATCCAATTCAGTAGGATAACCTCTAAGAAGAAGCTGCAACAAAGGGCCACGAAGATCAAGGCAATGATGACCAGGAAATGGTGTACCAAGACCATGAGGAGCAGGGTGAAGAGGTAAAGGAGGATCGAGATCAGCATTAGGATGACCACAGCCAGACTGGAGGGCAATAAAGAACATAGCAGGAAGGATGAGAAACAGGATGGCCATGCCCCAGAGGGCCAGAACAAGGAGGACTTTGTCCACTTGGTGTAGAACCATCAGGCAAGAAGAAGTGGACCAGGGCCAGGAGGCTCTGGACTAGTTTCAGGAAGACTAGGAAGACCAGAAGCATAATAAGGGAGCTCGAGAGTGACAAACATAGCCAGCAGGACCTATGGGACCAGACCATGACAATGATGACCATGTCTGGCCCAAGAGAACGAAATACCTGAACTAGGACCAGTGCACTTGGACCAAGTAGACAAGGAGGATAGATACCAGGTCTAGGAGAATCAGGATGACCCAAGGAGGACTAGTAGTGTCAGTCCCAGGAGGACCAGGACAGCAAGGCCATGAGCAGAAGGACCTAGCAGACCAACAGGGACAAGGTGGAGATGATTAGTAGCACCAGGACAAAGGGAGCCAGGAATAGGCAGTCCAGGAAGGGCCAATTCAAAGATGGGTAATGGCCAGGAAGTACCAGGAAGGTGCAGGGTTGGGAAGACCAGGGATGGGAAAGAGTAGCACGAAGAACATCAGATTTAAGAAACCAGTACCAAGATGAGCAGGACTGGGAGGCCAGGAGGAGGATCAGGTGAGCCAAAACTACCCAGAAGAAGTTATCTTGGAACAGGACCAGAAGGTGGACCAAGATCAGAAGGCATAGAAGCACCAGGATGAAAAGAACAAAGACTGGCAGGAGAAGGATGAGACCCATTTGATTCCAAGCCATACTTATTAAGATATCCCTTTTATAAACAGTTCTTATGCATGCTTTTTATGCTGTCAACCCCTAACAACCACCATCTTTTTCAGACCATGTATAGAACTGATGGTAGGTATTTGCTGAAATAATCTGAGCATGTGAAAGTGAATAAAAAATGAAGACTGTTACACTCCAAGCTCTAAGTGATAGCAGGCACTGTCTGATTCAGGCACAATGGTGTGGTTGTGGATCAAAGGGCGGATGGATTGAAACTTGGCAGACGGGTCTAAAGATAAATGGGTGAAAGGGACTGCAGTCTTTGCAGGATGGCAGACAAGGTATAAGAATCTCACGTGGCTGAAGTCTGCAAAATAGTTACTGACTCATAAATGGGGTGAAAGGTCTACAGCAATCAAGAAAGGGAAGCTTGGTATAGTAAGAAGGATTTGATGAGCAGAAGAGGGGGTCAGTGAAGCAACAGATTGATGGGCTCTTTCTAACAAAGGACTCCAGTGTGTTTGCACTGTCCTAGCAGTTATAGCTTCAGCACCAGACAAATGGTCTGTGAAGCTCTGAGGGCAAGTTGAAGTGTGGTGGACGTACATAGGTGGCAGAAGTGCTCGGAAGGCCAGCAAAGAGGCTTTGAGTGTCATGATCGGTAGAATAGT
Source organism: Pleurodeles waltl (assembly GCF_031143425.1). Lineage (NCBI taxonomy): Eukaryota > Metazoa > Chordata > Amphibia > Caudata > Salamandridae > Pleurodeles > Pleurodeles waltl. The sequence continues at coordinate 980,826,840 of NC_090436.1, read as the reverse complement.
GTGTGAAACTCTTGGCTGTCAGAGGAACTTGAGGATGGATGATGGTGGAAAAAAGGGTTGCAAGACCTGTAATGACAGCAGAAATCATGCAAAAGTGGCCTGCAGCTGACAGACGGGCTCTTAGTGACAACGGAAAAAAATAAGAACTCCACACAAAATGTTCAAAAAACAGTAGTGAGGCTCTGAGAGCCATGGAACGGATTCTGTGATCAACAAACCTGTTCTGTGACACAAAGGGACACACCAAGCATTTCCTCATAACTGAAATGTGACTACTGTCTATGGTCTGGGTTGTAAAAGTGAGACTGTAAAGTGATTGATCCGTAGGTCACAAGAATGAAGGTAACAAAAAGTCTCTGCTTTGAAATGAATAAAATGTGTCTCTCAGCTTCATTTGTTCTCTGTCCTTGATGTCTATATGTTTTTCATCAGTTTACTGGGAATACTCCTTGATATTCCAATAAGATTCAATTCAATTTCATTTGAGTCTGATTCCTTTGCTAGTAAAAAAGAATTACCCACCAAGTTGACCATGTGCTGCAGTTAGTTGACCGATCCGGATCCTTCCCTCCTTAACCTTCCTCATGAAGTTATTCCCCCTTCCTGATAGAAAGAAGTGGCAGTGGTCATCTTGGGATCTTAGTTATTTTACCTGAATGTTCATTCTCCACCAATAAAAATGAGCACCTTTTAATCATTTAGCAATTTGTACCTGAAAGAAGAGACAGTGGTCATCTCTGACATGTAGCCTGGTTATTCCCCAATTTGCCGTATCTCTCTCCCTCTCTCTCTCTCACACACACACTCCTTTTATAAGGTAGAGTTCAAAGAGGATCATGGAGGTCCGAAATCTTCTGATTCCCTTCTGGTGGAGTTCCAGCAAAAAGGCATGGCTCTTAAGTCCCCAGAATTCTGATTATTGGGCAAAAGAGCTGCTTCTAACCCCAGTCTTTTAAAACCAGGTCCCCCTCTCTTCTCTTTTGCAATTTAACCATTGCAGGCAAAGACCTCAAGAAAAGGCAGTTTACTTGCCCAATACTGCAGCCGCTACATCATCCACCCTTGTGTGGCCTGGTCAACTTCCTTTCTAACCTCCATCTATTTAAGTCAACTACAACATCACAGTTCTGAGTAGCTTTTCAAAGCTGGTGGCAGTATCTGCTCTTGAGTGCCACTCTACCTGCTGTATATCACACTAGAGTTGCTTCTACCAGATTAGACTCTCATCGTGCAGAACCTTCTTTGACATTTGTTATAGCAACCCAGACCTCTTGACTCCATTCTTGTTCCAAGTTCTCTTATAACTAAGGAAGAGAGTGCTGTGTAAAGTACTCAAAAAGCTTCTGTGAGGTCAGTGCTGGCATCGACATGACAGCCAGCCTCCTAGAAGTGAGGGGGTATCATCTGAAATCAGCACTTCCTGTTGGTGGGACTGAATCTCTGTCAGTAGAGCCTAGAAGTATGTGTTCTGAGAGAGGCTAGGATTATGCATTCTCTTGCATGAACAGGGACTGTCCAGGAGGAGAAGCTTCTCAGCGTGAAAAACACCAAGAAGAAGTTGATTGCCAAAGAGAGTTTCCCCACTGGAAATTCCAAATCGCTCTTTAGGGGTAGCCTGAAAGAAACAACCAACAGACAGATATTTAGCATACCATAAATAACTCATATTTAACGAATTAAATCTCCACTAGTAGTCACTGTAACTGTCTTGGGTGGTAGTGAAAAGTAACTCATGCACCACGTAAGCAGCAGAAAGGAAACCTACTTTACTTTTAAGCAACTATCCACACATAAGAGCGCCTTTATGATTGTTGTCACACAATCGGTGCATTCCTCTGCAGCTCTCACTTAAAACGTATTACTTTTCATATAAGCTCGGCTACAAACCCATAACCTATCAACCAAGCACTAACCCCAAGAAGATGGCACATGCCTGACGATGCAGCTCTCTTAAAGCTCTCTGCTTAATGTCATACTTTTTAAGTAAAAGTTTATTTAGGTATGGTAGAAAAAAGAGAAAACAATCTGTGTATTAGATCCAACGGGCAAACCTACATAGAGAGCAATATTTCCACAATCAATATACAATAGGTGTCCCAGTAATGACAAATAACAATAAACACGCAGGGCAACACGACACACGAGCATCACTTATGAGAAAAGAGAAACAGAGAGGCCAGAGCATACATTTGTATTCAAAGGCCTAACAGCCTGTCACACAAGTTGCTCAGATAAAAATACGGTTATTATTTGTATTAACATCTACACTGTAATTACATTATGGATCCCTCAAAATCATTGGTGAAGCAATTCCTGTAGTATCATAGTGGGTAGAGCGGTAATCACTAGGTATATTTGGAATGGGGCCCAGGTATGCTTTGGCTTACTTGCCATAAGGATTGTAGAATATGTTTCCAGCTGTTCCTTACAGTATATTAGATCTGACAACCATGCTTAATTTGTAGGGAAACGGTTCCTGCCTCACATGCAAGCTACGCTCTCTTAGCCTCAAAAAAGGCCACCAAGGCGAGACACATGGCATGTCATGGATGCTTCATTGTGCTCTCCCAAAAAGCCAGCGCGTTTGACGGCTTTATGTCCACCTTGCTCATGATGGAGATTTGGTAAATACTTCATGCCAGTAGCCATTTACTAATTGGCAGTCCCAAGCAAGATAAAAGAGGTCTTCCACAAGTGCAGCATCTCATGCAGCAGGACTTGTTTATAGTAATACCTTGTAAGAGTGTTGATGAGGCTTGATGTAAACATTTTGAATGGAGAAATCTCTGCCCACCCATGAGGGGTATTATCCTAGTCTAGGTGCAGCAGTAGGGTCATTCCTTGTACATGACATTGTATTGGAGATATATTTCCCAATGCATTTTGTCCTTGGGAACCACAATATTGGTCTCTGCCCTGATTGATTTGCAGAGGTATGTGACAATATGCTTATAAATAGAAAGAGTAATTAGCAATGAAAGTGTTTTGCAGACGGGAGTTCATGTGGAAAATATAGAAAATGTGCCTTAATAATGCTTGAAGTATAAAGTAAAAGAGGGTGTGTAAGGCTGGGTGGTCTGGCATATTGGTGATATGTAAACATTCACTTACGTTTCCAGCTGAGAATATATTTCCGAAGTTTGATAGTTTCTAACTCTTCAGTCTGCAGAGGAATGTGGGTTGTTTAGTAATCTGGCAAACAGACAGGGGTCAAGTGGTTCTCCTGAGGTACAAAGCAGTGGTTCCCAGCCGTTTGACATCAGTGGCACCCCACTTCATCACTACTGGAATCCAGGGACCCCTACTTAATCATTATTGGAACCCGGGGACCCCCACACTGAGACATTACTGAAAGCCGAGACCCCAGCCTAAACATTGTTGATGATTTGAAATGCAAAACAAAACACAAAAAGTACAGAAACAAGCATTCATCAAATACATATTCAAATGAAAACCCATTTTATTTAATTTGTAAACAGATATGCTGCTCCCACAAATCAATCTGCGGATACTAATTACATTTTTAGCCTCCAATTTCAAATTCCTTGATATTTAAAGTATGTTTTAACATTTTTAATTGTACCTTTAGCCACTTTATTTGTATACACCTTATCAATCTGTTAATATTATTTCTTTTTCGAGGCAGTCGTGGACCCACTGAGGAGGCTTCGCTGACCCCCAGGGATTTCCAGGCCACAGGTTGGGAACCAAAGATCAAGGCCAAAGTTTGGAAAAATGAATGAGATATGCTGACAAGACTTGTCTAGAACTGCAGTGGTTAAATTGCTATTTTCCATCTTTTCTGTACCAAGGAGAAAAGAAAGACAGCGCTCGAGAGAGAGGGAGGTGGGACAAAGATCTGTTATTCAATGGAATGAAAAAGGCTCAAACAAAAATTAGTCAATGGGATTAAAGACCGCCCCACCTAATTGGATCTGATTTTTCATCCAAAGTTCGGACCAGTGGTTGGGAACCACTGGTATAAAGGATAGAAGATGATGTTTTTTTCAGAGTTTTTCCCAGGCAGTCTGTGTGCAAAAGATTGAGTGTATCTCTGTGTGGCTACTGGCAGGGCTCTGACGAATAACAGCACCCGTTGGTATGGAGTCTGCTGTATTTCTCTTGATCACTGAAATGGCCATGAAAAGAGGAGGAATATATTAACAATATTATGTGAATTACGCCTGTGCACAGCTATATTATAGCTCAAAGTCAGATGCTGCAAATCCGTCTTGTGCATGTGGTAATATGAGTATCTCACATATAATTCAAGGCTGTCCGCCTGCCCACACCAGCAGGACCATGCAGGACGTCAGACTCTTAAAAAAGTAGTGGTTGAGCTGAATTGGGATGTTGTAGAACAGCCTTAATGATCTAGGAAGGATAATCTAGGAAGAATAACCATTTTCGTGAGGGCTATGCTGCCTGCTAGTGGCAGTTGCAACTTGTTCCATAGTTCAACTTGGTCTATGATTTTTGGCATTGCCACATCATAGTTCTCTAATATAACTGTATATTTGTCTTGGCTTATCTAAATGCCCAGGTTCTTGACTGAGGATAGGCACAAGGGGAGAGGGAAGACACTTAGGCAAGGTTGGGTGCAAGGAGTTATGGTGAATATCAAAGACTTATTCCAGTTTATAGAAATGCCTGATAACCATTTAAATCCCATTAATTCCCTAATAACCAGATTAGGGTTTATCATCTGTTTGGGTATATACAGTGTGATATCATCTGTGCATAAAGAAATACAATTGCAGGAGGAAAAATTTCAGCCTCTCGTGGCATGATTCACTCTAATCACACATGACAGCGGCTGCAGCACCATAGAAAAAAAACAGGGGAGACAGGATATCCTTGAGGGGTATCTCCCATAATTGGGATAGGAGTAGAGAAAAGGCCATGAAGGTGATGAAGGTGAATTTTAGTTGTGGGCCCAAAGTACATTAATCTGATCCAGCTCATAAATCCTCCTCCTATTCCCTTTGTTAGGCACTGCAAGCAGGGACTCCCATTCTAAGGAGTCAAAAGTCTTAGTAGGTTCCTCAAAGATCGCCACAGCCTGGAGGTTTGGATTTAGATAATGCTTGAAGGCAGAAACGCTACACAGATTATAGGAAGTAGATCTCTGATAACTGAAACCTGCCTAATCAAGCAGAATCATGTCTAGCAGCAATTGGAGTAACACTGGTTCTTCAAAAAATCTTTCCTTCGATACTAATAAAGGAGAGTGACCTGTATGAATCACGTAGTTCTGGTGGTTTATTGGGTTTCAGTAATGTTTTATGAAGTGTCTCTTGATGTGTGTCTCTGGGAGATTGGGGGCACTGGGCACCAGATGTTTGGGCCTTTTCATCTGACTACAACAGTCTGGGAGCCAGCAGGAGAGAATATGCTTTAAAGAACTCGCTAGAGTCCACTGTTGCCAGGAGCTTTACTCATTGGTAGGCTACAATCTACAAATTTCATTTTGTCTAGTGTTATAGGGGCATCAAGAAGTTGTTGGCGCCTACTCTCTACCAGGCTGGTGAGCTGCCATTGAAAATTGGAGCATGCAAAGGGAGTTCACAAGTTATGTGTAGATTGGAGTAGTATGCACTGAATTATGAAAGTATATGCTTAATTTAATTCATCAACCCTCCATTCTCTACCTCGATATGTACAATATAGTGCACTGACTGGGGGGCACAAGAGAGCAGCAAGAGTAATACATTTTTCTTTCCCTCAGTGTGGATCATAGGTTTGGCATGCTCAACCATGTGTTTCCCTTTCCAGTTAGCCACTTCAGTAAACTTTGTGAATGTTTATCTAATGTCTGCTGCTGCTTGAATGCTATTCTGGTGCATGTAGGTCATTTCTAGAGAGTGTTTCTCTTGTTCAAGTCTGATGAGATGCTCAGATTGTCTTTTGCTGATCCCATGTTGGTTCTCTATGCATACCCCTGAATAAAGCTTTAAAAGCTTCCTATAATGTATGCAAGTTATGTTCAATATTTTATTGGACTGAAAATAGTTGCCAATCTCAGCCCTCATCTACACCCTGAAAACAGTGTCCTGAAGTGCCTGGAGTAACAAACACCAGGTACATGCTCAATATGGCTGGACCGGTACCCTAATCACCAGCTAACAGGAGAGTGGTCACTGAAAGTGTATGGCAAATGCGCAAATGACCTGGTACAGATGCAAGCATCAGGGGTGCTTATCCAGTAGTCTAATCTAGACCCTAAGCCATGCACTACTGATATGTGATTACCCTTCCTGAGCGCAGGATGCTTATTCCTCCCTTTTTAGGCTCTAGACATTACCATGTAAATAGTGATGATGCCTCCAAATATAGTTCAGTGCTAGTCTTCACTGCCTTTTGACAGATATTAAGTTCCTAGCATCAAGGACAATTCTGTCCTCCAATAAGACTAATCTGAATGTTCTAAAAAACAGTATGTGACACAACAGCAATGCACTTGACTATGTTGCTATTATTGAGTTTTTAATGTTGTTTGTCTTTTTTGCAGGAGTTCAATGTCCCCACCAAAGAGTGTGATGAAGTCTTTGTACTTTACAGAAAGATTATTTGTAAGTATAAAAAGCAAATGTTGTAGGAGGCTGACCTGGTTTGTAGTGGGTACCCTAGGTACTTACACCTCATACCATTCCAGTTATCCCTTATTAGTGGAATGCACTCAGTGATCTAGCAGCTTAGGCTGAACTAGGAGACATGCAAAACTCCTGCAATACCACTATAGTTACATAGTACTTATACACAATAAAATACAATACTCAAGTGTTACAAAAATAAAGGTACTTTATTTAAGTGACACAAGGCCCAAAATATCTTAGAGGCAACACTCCTTCTGGAGGTAAGTGTTATACACAATATATACACTTGAGACCAAAATCAGGTAAGTAAATAGTCACAGAATAGTGCAAACAGTAGAAAATACAATAGAACGCAATAGGATGCAATAGGCCTAGGGGCATCACAAACCATATACTAAGAAAGTGGAATGTGAATCACGAATTCCCCCCTAGGCAAGTGTAGTGTGTAGAGGGGCGCTGAGAGTGTAAGAAAACCACAAAGGTAAGTAAAATACCCCACCCCAGAGGCCAGGTAAGTAGGAGTAAAGTACTGCAAGTTTCCTCAGGACACACTACAAGTCGTGATAAGAGTTATTGCAAGAACCAAGCAAGACTACAAGCAACAAATGGTGGATTCCTGGACCTGAAGACCTGTGAAGAAGGAGACCAAGTCCAGAAGTCGCAGAAGATTCCAGGAAGGACAGGAGCCCCTGCCAACCTAGAAGATGGCGCAAAAGAGGATTCTCCGGTTAGAAGAAGTCTACAGAAGAGCACCGAAGAAGATGGCTGTGGGTTCCTGCATGGTAAAGGAGATGTTCCACGTCGAGATGTTGGATGCAGGCAGTTTGCGGCGCTGGATTCGTCCAACAAGCCTTTGTTCAAGCAAGGTTGCGTTTTGTGTCAAAATAGCACTGCCTGGACCCAGGAGGGACCTGGGGGCCTCAACTCGGACTTAGGAGACAGAGGGGGCTCCCAACACTGGAGAGAGCCCACAGATGACCAGGCAACACCCACGGGAGTCCCAGAACACGGGGACAAAGAAGGTGCAAATTGCATTTGGTGCAGCACAACAAAAGAAGGTCCCATGCCGCCAGAGAACAACTCAGCGAGTTGTGCATCGCAGGATGGAGTGCTCGGAACCTGGGCCATACAGTGCAAGAAGGATTCTTGCAAAAAGTGCACAGAGGCCCCAGGAGCTAGAGATGACGTGGTGTACAGGGGTACTGTCGCAAACCGGGAAGGCAAGCTCTTACCTCCGCCAAATTTGGACAGCTGGACCTAAGGACAGTCTGGGTTGAAGGGGTTCACCACCTGTGTTCCAGGGAGCACGCTCGTCACCAGAAGAGGAGCCCCAGAGAACAGGTCGTCGTCTTGGAAGGTGCCTGCTGGAGCAGGAAAGTGACTCTGTCACTCCACGGGAGATTCCTTTGGTTCTTCTGGTGCAGGGTGAAGGCAGGGAGTCCTCAGAGCCTGCGCACCTTGGAAACTGTTGCAGTTACTGGCTGGAGCTGAAGTTGCAGGGTCACAGTAGCCTTTCTGGATACTTTGTTGCAGTTACAGTGGTTCCTGGAGCAGTCTGCGGTTGATCTGACGGTCAGAAGCTGAAGCAGAGGTTGCAGAGGATTCCTGGAGGAAACTTGCAAGCTGAATCTGAAGAGGAACCCACAGGAGATACCCTAAATAGCCCTGAGAGGGGGGTTGGCTACCTACCCAGGTATGCACCTATCAGGAGGGGTCTCTGACGTCACCTGCTGGCACTGGCCACTCAGAGATCTCCAGAGTGTCCCCCACCTTGGAAAACAAGATGGCTAATGCCAGGGACACACTGGAGGACCTCTGGGCACCATCTTTGGGGTGGTGATGGACAGGGGAGCGGTCACTCCCCTTTCCTTTGTCCAGTTTCGCGTCAGAACAGGGACTGGGGATCCCTGAACCGGTGTGGACTGGCTTATGCAAGGAGGGCACCATCTGTGCCCTTTAAAATTTCCAGAGGGTCTGGGAGGCTGCCCCTCCAAAGCCTGTAACACCTATTTCCAAAGGGAGAGGGTGTAACACCCTCCTCCCAAAGGAAATGCTTTGTTCTCCCTTCCTGGGACTGAGCTGCTCAGACCCCAGGAGGGCAGAACCCTGTCTGTGAGGTGGCAGCAGCTGTAGCTGCAGTGCAAGCCTCAGAGAGCTGGTTTGGCAGTACTGGGGGTCCATGGTGGAGCCCCCAGGATGCAAGGGATTGCCTCCTAATACCAGATTTGGAATAGGGGACAATTCCATGATCTAAGACACCTTACATGGCCATATTCGGAGTTACCATTTTGAAGCTACATATAGGTATTGACCTATATGTAGTGCACACGTGTAATGGTGTCCCCGCACTCACAAAGTCTGGGGAATTGTCCCTGGATAGCGTTGGGGCACCTTTGCTAGTGCAAGGGTACCCTCACAATTAGCAACTTTACACCTAGCCTTCAGTAAATGAAGGTTAGACATATAGGTGACTTATAAGTTACTTAAGTGCAGTGAAAATGGCTGTGATATAGTGTGTGTACTATTTCACACAGGCTGCAGTGGCAGTCCTGTGGAAGGGTTTGTCTGAGCTCCATATGGGTGGCAAAATAAATGCTGCAGCCCATGAGGATCTCCTGGAACCCCAATGCCCTGGGTACCTATGTACCATATACTAGGGACTTATAAGGGGGCGTCCAGTGTTCCAATTGGAATTGGAATATGAAGTCACTAAACTATAGTGACTAATTTGGAAGCAGAGAGAGCATAAGCACTGAAGTTTTGGTTAGCAGAACTTCAGTTACACAGTTAAGCACTCCTGACAACACACACATAGGCCACAAATTATGAGCACAGGGGACCTGGCTAAAAGGATCCCAGTAAAACAGGCAAAACAAACTGACAAATAGGGTTTTCAGTATGAGCACTGGGGTCTTGGCAAGCAGGATCCCAGTGAGACAGTAAAAACACACTGGCACACACTCACAAACAGGCCAAAAGTGGGGGTAACCATGCTAGAAAGAGGCTACTTTCTCACAAATGTGTCTTAGCTTTGACTTGTCTGGTAGTGAGATTTGCTACTCACAACTTCCCCTTGCTCTGAATCTTGTCTTTTTCTTCTTCACAGGAATGCGCAACTGTTTCCCCAGAAATTAAGTGGGTAACTGCTGAAAAAAGAGAATGCACATAAGTCCCGAAACATGATGCATGATGTTCCTTCCTCTATGGAATCACACATAGCAAGCGTGTGGTAGTAGTTAGGGTGTGTGGCTTATATACTAGCCACACCCAATGTGGCAGACAGGACTTGTCAAGTCTGGCCAGACCTCAGTCCATTAAATAGACCACCAGGCTATGAATAAGTTCCATACATGCCTCCCTTAAATCTAAACACCAAGCACTTGACTACTCTGGGACATTTAATATTAAAGAAGCGTAACTTTGGTCTGATCTTTTTGGGTAACTTTAGACATGATATTTTGAAGATCCCCTCCACAACACTGCAACAGTGGGTTCACCCTTTATTGTCTTACAAATGTTGGCACCTACCATCTACCAGACTAGTGAGCTATGATTGAAAGGCTTGAAGCATGCGATGGTAATCACAAGAAGTGTAGATTGGAGTTATATGCACTGAACTCTGAAATTATGTGCACAGCTTCCTTCACCAACCCGCCATTCGCTCCCTCAATGTGTACATAATTGTGCATTGAACAGGGGGTACAGGAGAGCAGCAAGAGTCCTACCCGGTTTCTTGCCATCACTGGTGATTCTAGGTCTGGTATTCTTGCCTAAGTGTTTCCCTTTCAGGCCTGCCACCTCAGTAAAAGGCATATTTATGAGCCCCTAGCAACACCTTGCACCACATTAGCGTCATTTTTTCAGATGCTAATGTGGCCCAACGAGGCCAAAATCCCCATTCCATATATACAAAGTGGCACAATGCATGCATTGTGCCATTGCGCCACTCTGTAACCCTTTGCGCTACAATATGCCTGCACCAGGCATAATGTATTCAAAGGGGGCGTATAAAAAGAATGTGCGCCTCACCTTTGACTTGTCTTGTAGTGAGATTTGTTACTCACATATTTCCCTTGCTCTGAATGTTGTCTTTCTCTTATTCACAGGAACGCACAACTGTTTCCCTAGAAATCGAGTGGGTGACTGCTGAAAAAAGAGAATGCAGGTAAGTCTCCAAACATGAGTTTTCATCAGGTGTTGCTTCCTCTATTTTGTCACGCTTAGCAAGTGCAGGGTGGCAGTTAGGGGTGTTGCTTCTATACTAGCTACGCCCAATGTGGCTGCTGGGACCACAAGGGTTGACAAGTCTGGCCAGACTTTGGTCCTGTAAATAGACCACCATGACACGAATAAGTTCCATCTAAGCTAAAAACATGAAACTAAAAACCAAGCACTGACTACTGCGGGACATTTAATAATAAAAAGATCTAACTAGGGTGTGATCTTTTCGGGCAACTTTGAAGACGATCTTTTGATGACCCCTCAACAACCCTGCATCAGTGGGTTCCCCCTTTACTGTCGTAAGTGACACAGCGCTAATGCGCACCTGCACTAGGTTTTCGCAGGATGCGGTTTGGACTCCAACAGAACACCCTCCTAAACTGGGTGCATAAAAGAACACCCTCCTAAACTGGGTGCATAAAAGTTCCCAGTGGTTGCCAGGTTTTGTCCTCTGGACCATATCCCTACAAATGAATTAGACAGTACGTCTTTTTATGTATTGATGGCCTGGCTCCTCTTTTCTTGCCTCTATACCCCTGTGAGAAATAATAGCTCAAGGAGGACTTTGGTGGGGGTCAAAAATATATTGCCTTTTCCTAACTAAAATTAGCCGTTGTTCAGCCTGACAGACACTCTTCATGAGGGGCAAAAGGTGGGGGTGTGTGGCCCCTCCGCCCTCAAGGACGGGCCGTGCCTGCTCTTCTTAAAAGAGGGGGACTGGGAGATTTTGGGAGGTCCAGTGTACATCCTCCCACTGTACTACTACTAATAAATAACAACTACACTGTTCTGAAATTACAACTCTTCAATAACATTTCGAGAGAGGAGAAGGGGTTACCGAAAGCAATTGCTCCGACGAGGAGCAAGCCTGATGATAAAGCATGCACCTAATGGTGGGTGAAGGCACCTGCTCCTAACAAGCAATAGTTTCATTTTGGAACAATGTTCTTGTTTTTTATCATTATCAATAGAAGGATGAAATATTTCATGAGTTATATTTGACACTTGGGCCAATGGATCCTTCAAAAACAGAGACCCACTCTGTTCCCGGGAATTCTCACTGGATCAGGACCTGAAGGCTCCAGACCTAGATCCTTTTCCTCCAATTAGGCTCAAACACATTGAAACAGGGTGAGGACGACAGTCTGCAGCCCTTGTCCAAATTGATTGGAAATGAGTCCTTCAAATTATACTCCGACTGTCCACTTTTAACTTCTGGAGCCATCCCTTCTTGGGCTATTTCTTGCACTCCTGGAGCCCCACCATTCTGTTTCAAAGAAGAATTGGTATTAAAATGGAAGTATATTGTGACAAATTTCCCTATGGAAATGGAAAGGGGTAAAGGGGAGGTGTTTCCATCCATTACAGAGGTACCTATGGATGTGCTTGAATTAAAGTCTCTTGAGTCCTTTGTTTTTTTTTAATCACCTCCTTTCTTCTCTTACAAGGCATTCCACACCCTTTACATGAAGCGCTGGAGGGGAGACAAGGTGCGTTGGATCCATAATGAATCCAAATGTTGTGTTAAACAAGCAAGAAATGCTGCTAAAAATGTATAAGATTAAAGAGATGGTAGGTAGAATCACTTACCTCCTCCTTTGCCACTCAGCTGAGAGCGCACTGCTGCCGCCATCATGACACCTTTAAAACCAGTCACATTTTTGTAATAAAAGAGAAGAAATAAGGCTACTTCCTTCCAAAGAATCTACTTCTCAATGCATAAGCGGCTAGTGGCTAACAAGCATTGGGGATAGACACAGACCAAAGATGAGCCCAGGGCACTGGACCCAGAGGTGCAGTCAACCACCCCCACCCTGCCGTACGTCCACACTCCCCCAGATCCCAGAGGAAGTGGAACACAGAAGTGGGGAAGTGCCTGCACCACCTCCAAGCCCCTACACACCAGCCAGCAATACCAAAGCGCTTACTGAGCAATTGCCCCAAATCACACAAGTAAAGCTCTGGGCTCCAAGCCACTGTCTAATGGAAACATTGCCGGGGCTCTGATATCATTTGCCTAAAGGCTAAGACGGTGCCTGGAGGGCCAGTGGAAGCGCCTTGACATGCTGTGGTCTGCAGAAGAGGAGCTAGTTTGCTTCATGTTTGACCTGGAAGGAATACAAATAAATCTTAAAATCTTAAAATAATTCAACAAAGCAGATCCACACAATCACAAGCAAAATGCATTATTCTTTGTCTTGCTTCCTACCCAGGAGAACATATTTTAATTGCCACAAACATAGAGACAGGAACTACAACACAGCTCTGGGTTGGTCATAGATTCTAGATTTGAGCATAACCCTTAGCCGAAAATGAAGGATCAACATATAAAGCTTTAAAATTTGGTAGCCATAAATACTTTATGGAAGTAATGCTTATCTATCTACTGTGTGTGCTGGGTGAATATCCCAAGAATGTTATGTATTTCGGTGTTGGGTTTGCATATTCTTCCTAATTCTTCCTCTCCCTGGCCCCAGCAGAATGTTATCTCTCTATCTGTCAATACTCAAGGGCCATTAAAACCATCTGAAACTCTTCAATTCCTATTTATTTTGTATTCTTCTATAGGATAGGGAGTAATGAAACATACGACATCAAGCAGACCAGAAATGCACTGAAGAATTTGTTAACTGACTGATTGACACACACTCACTCATTTACTCCTTAACTCACTCAAAAGGACAACAAGACTACAACTTCAGCTCAATTTACTGAGGAATTATATAATTGCAGATCCTGAGATATTTCTCATTGCTTTAAGAACGCCCAAGGGCTAGTCAGAGGATGAAAAGAAAATGACAAGATTATTCAGAATTGATAATAAGAAAGTCGACTTGTTTTTCTTAAGAATGGCTCATTTTCTACACTGCGCTAGTTACTTCATCCCTCGTGATCGTGCGCAAGGTCTGCAAGTGAATGAACATAGAGGTTCAGAGAAGGATTGCTCTGTGGCTCAGAGCATGTGCCAACCCAGTCCTTTGCCAGGGTCAGAAACGACGATGAAAAGGGCAAACCACGTTCATATGTTGAAAGGGGAATTGTAAAATCCTGTTAGTTTCTTGTTTGTCTACAGGAAAGGTCACATCCAACCAGCATACTGGTTATGGATTCTTCTCAGCATGAACAAGTTAATTTAATGTGCAGTAGGAGGTTTTGCAGCAATTCATGTTCTTTTCAGAAGGAGATTCATTCAGCTGTTGCCATTTTAATCCCTTGATTAGCTACTAAAACTACCTCAAAATTGATATATGTATCCCAGCTTTTTGAGGACATTGTTCCTGTTGTGCATGCTTCTAATGTCTGACAAACCTCTATGCACTGCAACTCAACATAACATTGAATGTGTGTTATCTCTGTAACAAAAAGGGAACTGAGTCCTCTTTCAGTCCTTGCCCTTATCTTGTGGAATTCCCCCCAGTATTTGACATTGGAGTGCACTGACTCTGGCCTTTCCGTCAACTGGCTGAATCTGAAGTAGCTCTGGTGACATTACTTTGAACTGCGAAGAGAGTCTGAAAGTGGCAGAGATGGAAAGGGGGTCACTGAAAATTAACATTGGTATTATGAGTAATGGATTAAGGATGATGCTTCAGTAATGAACAGGAGGGTGGCAGTGTGACTACTGAAAGGCGTGTGCTGCTTCCAGGAAGCTTCCCAGTCTGAAATTGTGAATGATGTATTCAGAGGAAACAGCATCCTGTAGCTGCACCTCGTAGCTGTAAATTAACGTAAAAAGTGGAAGCATTAGCAATATATGTAGGAAAACACCCTCTTTTTGGCATGTTACCCCTATTTCTGCCTGATGTCAATGTGTTTATGACTGTGTCAGTGGGATCCTGCTAGTCAGGACCCCCGTGCTTATGGTTTATGGCCTGCTTGTCAGTATGTTTCACTGCTTTCTAGATTGTCACTGGAGTCCTGCTAATCAGAACTCCAGTGTTCATGCTCTCTCTGTTTTTAAATTTGTCCTTACATACTGGTAACTCAGTAATTCACTCCAAATTTGAAAACTGGTCCCCCTTATAAGTCCCTAGTATATGGTACCTAGGTACCCAGGGAATTGGTGTTACAGGGGATCCCTATGGGTTGCAGCATTTCTTTTGCCACCCATAGGGAGCCCATTTTCACCGCACCAGGTCACTTATAAGTCACCTATATGTCAGGTCTTCTAACCCTGAAGCCTGGGTGCAAAGTGCCTGTGTGTGAGGGCAGCCCTACACCAGCAGAGGTGCCCCCATATCATCCAGGCCCATTTTCCCAGACTTCATCAGTGCAGGGATGCCATTTTACGCGTGCACTGGACATAGGTCAATACCTATGCCCAGCTTCAAAATGATAACCCCGAATATGGCCATGTAAGGTGTCTAACAACTGGGAATTGTACCCCAATACTGATTCCAGTATTGGTTGCACATTCCCAAGCACTCAGAGGACTCCACAGTGGACCCCCAGTACTGCCATACCAGCCTTCTCAGGTTTTCCAGGCAGCCCCACCAAACAGGTTTCTGCCCTCCAGTTGCTTGAGCAGCTCAAGCCCAGGAAGGCAGTACAAAGGATTTCCTTTGGGAGAGGGGTGTTACACCCTCTCCCTTTGGAAATAGGTGTTACAGGCATGGGAGGGGTAGCCTCCCAGAGCCTCTGGAAATGCTTTGAAGGACACAGAAGGTGCCCTCCTTGCATAATCCAGTCTACACCGGTTCAGGGACACCCAGTCCCTGCTCTGGCGTGAAACTGGACAAAGGAAACGGGAGTGACCACTCCCCTGTTCATTACCACCTGTGGTGCCCAGAGCTCCTCCAGAGTGTCCCTGGGTTTTGCCATCTTGGATTTCAAGGTGGTGGGGCACTCTGGGAGCATATGAGTGGCCAGTTTCAGCAGGTGACGTCAGAGACCTCCCTTAATAGGTGTTTACCTAGTTAGGTGACCAATCCCCCTTTCAGGGCTATTTAGGGTCTCTCCTCTGCGTGTTTCTTCAAATTCGGATTGCAAGACTCCAGCAGGAATCCTCTGAATACTTTACTTCATCTTCTACCGACAGAACCACAGCGGAACCCTCCAGGAACTATACAAACTGCAACATAGAAGCAAAGACAACTTCTGCAACATTGTAACTTCAGCTCCTGTCAGCAACTGCAACAGTTTCCAGGTCATGCATCCTCCGAGGACTGCTTGTCTTCAGCCTGCATCAGAAGAACCGAAGGAACCTCCTGTGGAGTGACAGAGTCACTTCCCTGCTTCAGCAGGCACCTCTCTGCAGCAGCGACTGGTGGTGTGGGTACCCTCTCCAGACAACGAATATGGATCCAGCAACACGGGTGGTGGACTAAAGTGACCCTGACAGTCACAAGGTTCCATCTGTCCAACTTTGGTGGAGGTAAGAGCTTGCCTCCCAACGCAAGACAGTACCTCCGTGCACTGCGTGACTTGCAGTTGCCAAGGCTTGTGTGAAACCTTCCGAGAAGTTCTTCATGTACAGCACAGCTTAGGCCCCAGCACTCCATCCTGCAACGCACAGCTTCCTGATTAGTTTTTCGGCGTTGTGGGATCCTTTTTTTGTTGTGCTGCATCGGCCTCCATTTGCACCTTCTTTGTCCCCGTCCTGTGGGACTCCTGTGCGCGCTGCCTGGTCTTCTGATGGCTCTCTGAGTTGCTGAGAGCCTCCTCTGTCTCCCCCTCCTGGGTAGAGGCCACCAGATCTCTCCTGGTCCCGGGCAGCGTCATTTTCTGCTAACCCCAAGCTTCGCGTGTGCCAAGGATTGTTGGTGGAATCCAGTGATGCAAACCAGACTGCAATCATACATCCAGCGTGGGACATCTTCTGCACCAACCATGGGTGCATAACTGACTTTGTCTACTCACCGGTGGTTCTTCTTTTGCACCTTCATCCGGGTTAGCAGGGGCTCCTGTTCTCCATGGACTCTTCAGTGCTTTTTGGACTTGGTCCCCTTCTTCCACAGGTCTTCAGGTCCAGGAATCTATCATTGGTGTCTTGCAGTCTCTTCTGGTTCTTGCATCTTGCATAATCTTCTATCACGACTTCTTGTGTGTTTCAGGAAACTTACTGTGATTTACTCTTGTTTTCCTGGGCTCTGGGGTGGGGTCTATTACTTACCTTTGGTGGTTTCTTACACTCCCAGCGCCCCTCTACACACTACACTTGCCTAGGTGGGAGACCGACTTTTGCATTCCACTATTTTAGTTTATGGTTTGTGTTCCCCCTAGGCCCTTTGCAACCTATTGTGATTTTCACTATTTGCACTGTCTGCTGACTGTGTAATTACTTGTTTTTGGTTACTAGTGTATATATTGTGTATATTACTTACCTCCCAAGGGAGTATAGTCTCTAAGGTATTTTTGCCATTTTTGTAACACTGAGTATTTTCTTTCATGTGTGTGAGTACTGTGTGACTACAAGAGCTTTGCATGTCTCATAGTTCAGCCTTGGCTGCTCTGCCTACAGCTACCTCTAGACAGCCTGGCTTCTAGACACTGACTACATTTCACTAATAAGGGAGAACTGGACCTGGTATAAGGTGTAAGTACCTTTGGTACCCACTACAAACAAGGCCAGCCTCCTACAATTTAGTAAAAGTATGCTTGTTTAACCCCATCTGTGCCGAGGACGTAGTGGTTACGTCCTTCGGCACAGTGCTGCTGTGCCGAGGACGTAACCACTACGTCCTCGGCACACAGCCCAGAGGGAGCGCTCTCGCTCCCTCTGTGTGCTTCCCCCCACCCCCACAAAGTCAGGGATGGAAGGGGAAGCCCTTCCCCTCCCACCCCCAACCCCTCTTACCCCCCCTGTGACGTCAGCGCGCGAGCGCGCGCTGATTAGTCACAGGGTCTCCCCCATCGCGCTGGAAGCAGAGCTTCCAGCGCGATTGAAAGAGAAATGCTTTTGCATTTCTCTTTCAATCCCATGGGGGAGGCCCCGAGAGGCTTCAAAAGGAAGGAAATGTATTTCCTTCCCTTTGAAACCCCACTAGACACCAGGGATTTTTTTTTTTTGAATGAAACTGTCAAATGGGAGCGACCCCTTAGGCAAGGGTCGCTCCCCTAGGGGGCAATATATATTTAGGCCATTTCTGCCCCCCTTGGGGGCAGATTGGCCTATTTTGATGAGGCCAATCTGCCCCCAAGGGGGGCAGAAACCATTAGACACCAGGGAGTTTTTTTTTTCTGCGAATTTCACGCAACGGGAGCGACCCCTTGGGCAAGGGTCGCTCCCAGGGGGGGCATTTTTTTTGGGAAGGCCTTTTCTGCCCCCCCTGGGGGCAGATCGGCCTATTATTAGGCCGATCTGCCCCCAGGGGGGGCAGAAACCTCTAGGCACCAGGGATCATTTCTTTTTTTTTTTCTTTTTGTTATGTTTTCTTTTTTTTTTAGGTGGGGAGCGACCCCTTAGGCAAGGGTCGCTCCCCTAGGGGGCAAATAAAATTTAGGCCATTTCTGCCCCCCTTGGGGGCAGATTGGCCTATTTTGATGAGGCCAATCTGCCCCCCTTGGGGGCAGAAACCATTAGACGTCAGGGTGTGAATTTCACGCAAGGGGAGTGACCCCTTAGGCAAGGGTCGCTCCCTGGGGGGTGGGGGGGATTATTCTAGGCCATTTCTGCCCCCCTGGGGGGTAGATCAGCCTATTTTGAGGGGGGCAGAAACCACTAGGCACCAGGGATTTTTTTGTTTTTTTGTTTTACAGATGGGGAGCGACCCCTTGGACAAGGGTCGCTCCCCTGGAGGGGCAAAATGTATTTAGGCCATTTCTGCCCGCTTTGGGGGAGATCGGCCGATTTTAGGTCAATCTGCCCCCAAGGGGGGCAGAAACCTCTAGGCACCAGGGATCTTTTTTTTGCACCGTCACGCAAGGGGAGTGACCTTGTAGGCAAGGGTCGCTCCCTGGGGGGGGGGGAGGTAGGGGGGGCAAAATTATTTTAGGCCATCTCTGCCCCCCCTGGGGGCAGATCGGCCTATTGGTATTAGGCCGATCTACCCCCAGGGGGGGCAGAAACCTCTAGGCGCCAGGGCAAATTTTGTTTTTGTGTTTTTTTTTTGTTTTTTTTTAGAGATGGGGAGCGACCCATCAGGCAAGGGTCGCTACCCTGGGGGGCAAATTGAATTTAGATCATTTCTTGGGGGCAGATTGGTCGATTTTAGGTCAATCTGCCCCCAAGGGGGCAGAAACCACTAGGCACCGGGGATTTGTTTTTTGGCGCCAATGTCACGCAGGGGGAGCGACGCCGTAGGTGAGGGTCGCTCCTGGTGTGGGGGTGGGGGTTGGGGATGCAAATTTATTTTAGGCCATTACTGCCCCCCCTGGGGGCAGATCGGCCTATTATTAGGCCGATCTGCCCCCAGGGGGGGCAGAACCCTCTAGGCGCAAAGGATTCTGGGTAACAGAACCTGGTCCGAGCCACACAAGTCACCCCATCTTGGATTCCCCTCGGTCTCTAGTTTTCAGAAATGCACAGGTTTGGTAGGTTTCCCTAGGTGGCGGCTGAGCTACAGGCCAAAATCTACAGGTAGGCACTTTGCAAAAAACACCTCTGTTTTCCTTAAAAATGTGGATGTGTCCACGTTGCGCTTTGGGGCGTTTCCTGTCGCGGGCGCTAGGCCTACCCACACAAGTGAGGTATCATTTTTATCGGGAGACGTGGGGGAACGCTGGGTGGAAGGAAATTTGTGGCTCCTCTCAGATTCCAGAACTTTCTGCCACAGAAATGTGAGGAACATGGGTTTTTTTAGCCACATTTTAAGGTTTGCAAAGGATTCTGGGTAACAGAACCTGGTCCGAGCCACACAAGTCACCCCATCTTGGATTCCCCTAGGTCTCTAGTTTTCAGAAATGCACAGGTTTGGTAGGTTTCCCTAGGTGGCGGCTGAGCTAGAGGCCAAAATCTACAGGTAGGCACTTTGCTAAAAACAGGTCTGTTTCTGTGATGTGTCCACGTTGTGTTTTGGGGCATATCCTGTCGCGGGCGCTAGGCCTACCCACACAAGTGAGGTATCATTTTTATCGGGAGACGTGGGGGAACCCTGGGTGGAAGAAAATTTGTGGCTCCTCTCAGATTCCAGAACTTTCTGCCACAGAAATGTGAGGAACATGTGTTTTTTTAGTCAAATTTTGAGGTTTGCAAAGGATTCTGGGTAACAGAACCTGGTCCGAGCCACACAAGTCACCCCATCTTGGATTCCGTAAGGGTCTCTAGTTTTCAGAAATGCACAGGTTTGGTAGGTTTCCCTAGGTGGCGGCTGAGCTACAGGCCAAAATCTACAGGTAGGCACTTTGCAAAAAACACCTCTGTTTTCCTTCAAAAATGTGGCTGTGTCCACGTTGCGCTTTGGGGCGTTTCCTGTCGCGGGTGCTAGGCCTACCCACACAAGTGAGGTATCATTTTTTTCGGGAGACGTGGGGGAACGCTGGGTGGAAGGAAATTTGTGGCTCCTCTCAGATTCCAGAACTTTCTGCCACAGAAATGTGAGGAACATGTGTTTTTTTAGCCACATTTTGAGGTTTGCAAAGGATTCTGGGTAACAGAACCTGGTCCGAGCCACACAAGTCACCCCATCTTGGATTCCCCTAGGTCTCTAGTTTTCAGAAATGCACAGGTTTGGTAGGTTTCCCTAGGTGGCGGCTGAGCTAGAGGCCAAAATCTACAGGTAGGCACTTTGCTAAAAACAGGTCTGTTTTCTGTGATGTGTCCACGTTGTGTTTTGGGGCATATCCTGTCGCGGGCGCTAGGCCTACCCACACAAGTGAGGTATCATTTTTATCGGGAGACGTGGGGGAACCTTGGGTGGAAGAAAATTTGTGGCTCCTCTCAGATTCCAGAACTTTCTGCCACAGAAATGTGAGGAACATGTGTTTTGTTAGTCAAATTTTGAGGTTTGCAAAGGATTCTGGGTAACAGAACCTGGTCCGAGCCACACAAGTCACCGAATCTTGGATTCCCCTAGGTCTCTAGTTTTCAGAAATGCACAGGATTGGTAGGTTTCCCTAGGTGGCGGCTGAGCTACAGGCCAAAATCTACAGGTAGGCACTTTGCAAAAAACACCTCTGTTTTCCTTCAAAAATGTGGCTGTGTCCACGTTGCGCTTTGGGGCGTTTCCTGTCGCGGGTGCTAGGCCTACCCACACAAGTGAGGTATCATTTTTTTCGGGAGACGTGGGGGAACGCTGGGTGGAAGAAAATTTGTGGCTCCTCTCAGATTCCAGAACTTTCTGCCACAGAAATGTGAGGAACATGTGTTTTTTTAGCCACATTTTGAGGTTTGCAAAGGATTCTGGGTAACAGAACCTGGTCCGAGCCACACAAGTCACCCCATCTTGGATTCCCCTAGGTCTCTAGTTTTCAGAAATGCACAGGTTTGGTAGGTTTCCCTAGGTGGCGGCTGAGCTAGAGGCCAAAATCTACAGGTAGGCACTTTGCTAAAAACAGGTCTGTTTTCTGTGATGTGTCCACGTTGTGTTTTGGGGCATATCCTGTCGCGGGCGCTAGGCCTACCCACACAAGTGAGGTATCATTTTTATCGGGAGACTAGGGGGAACCCTGGGTGGAAGGAAATTTGTGGCTCCTCTCAGATTCCAGAACTTTCTGCCACAGAAATGTGAGGAACATGTGTTTTTTTAGTCAAATTTTGAGGTTTGCAAAGGATTCTGGGTAACAGAACCTGGTCCGAGCCACACAAGTCACCCCATCTTGGATTCCCCTCGTTCTCTAGTTTTCAGAAATGCACAGATTTGGTAGGTTTCCCTAGGTGGCGGCTGAGCTACAGGCCAAAATCTACAGGTAGGCACTTTGCAAAAAACACCTTTGTTTTCCTTAAAAAATGTGGATGTGTCCACGTTGCGCTTTGGGGCGTTTCCTGTCGCGGGCGCTAGGCCTACCCACACAAGTGAGGTATCATTTTTATCGGGAGACGTGGGGGAACGCTGGGTGGAAGGAAATTTGTGGCTCCTCTCAGATTCCAGAACTTTCTGCCACAGAAATGTGAGGAACATGTGTTTTTTTAGCCAAATTTTGAGGTTTGCAAAGGATTCTGGGTAACAGAACCTGGTCCGAGCCACACAAGTCACCCCATCTTGGATTCCGTAAGGGTCTCTAGTTTTCAGAAATGCACAGGTTTGGTAGGTTTCCCTAGGTGGCGGCTGAGCTACAGGCCAAAATCTACAGGTAGGCACTTTGCAAAAAACACCTCTGTTTTCCTTAAAAAATTTGGCTGTGTCCACGTTGCGCTTTGGGGTGTTTCCTGTCGCGGGCGCTAGGCCTACCCACACAAGTGAGGTATCATTTTTATCGGGAGACGTGGGGGAACGCTGGGTGGAAGGAAATTTGTGGCTCCTCTCAGATTCCAGAACTTTCTGCCACAGAAATGTGAGGAACATGTGTTTTTTTAGCCAAATTTTGAGGTTTGCAAAGGATTCTGGGTAACAGAACCTGGTCCGAGCCACACAAGTCACCCCATCTTGGATTCCCCTAGGTATCTAGTTTTCAGAAATGCACAGGTTTGGTAGGTTTCTCTAGGTGGCGGCTGAGCTACAGGCCAAAATCTACAGGTAGGCACTTTGCAAAAAACACCTCTGTTTTCCTTAAAAAATGTGGCTGTGTCCATGTTGCGCTTTGGGGCGTTTCCTGTCGCGGGCGCTAGGCCTACCCACACAAGTGAGGTATCATTTTTATCGGGAGACGTGGGGAAACGCTGGGTGGAAGGAAATTCGTGGCTCCTCTCAGATTCCAGAACTTTCTGCCACAGAAATGTGAGGAACATGTGTTTTTTTAGCCAAATTTTGAGGTTTGCAAAGGATTCTGGGTAACAGAACCTGGTCCGAGCCACACAAGTCACCCCATCTTGGATTCCCCTAGGTCTCTAGTTTTCAGAAATGCACAGGTTTGGTAGGTTTCCCTAGGTTGCGGCTGAGCTACAGGCCAAAATCTACAGGTAGGCACTTTGCAAAAAACACCTCTGTTTTCCTTCAAAAATTTGGCTGTGTCCACGTTGCGCTTTGGGGCGTTTCCTGTCGTGGGCGCTAGGCCTACCCACACAAGTGAGGTATCATTTTTATCGGGAGACATGGGGGAACGCTGGGTGGAAGGAATTTTGTGGCTCCTCTCAGATTCCAGAACTTTCTGCCACAGAAATGTGAGGAACATGTGTTTTTTTAGCCAAATTTTGAGGTTTGCAAAGGATTCTGGGTAACAGAACCTGGTCCGAGCCACACAAGTCACCCCATCTTGGATTCCCCTAGGTCTCTAGTTTTCAGAAATGCACAGGTTTGGTAGGTTTCCCTAGGTGGCGGCTGAGCTACAGGCCAAAATCTACAGGTAGGCACTTTGCAAAAAACACCTCTGTTTTCCTTCAAAAATTTGGCTGTGTCCACGTTGCGCTTTGGGGCGTTTCCTGTCGCGGGCGCTAGGCCTACCCACACAAGTGAGGTATCATTTTTATCGGGAGACGTGGGGGAACGCTGGGTGGAAGGAAATTTGTGGCTGCTCTCAGATTCCAGAACTTTCTGCCACAGAAATGTGAGGAACATGTGTTTATTAAGCCAAATTTTGAGGTTTGCAAAGGATTCTGGGTAACAGAACCTGATCCGAGCCACACAAGTCACCCCATCTTGGATTCCCCTAGGTCTCTAGTTTTCAGAAATGCACAGGTTTGGTAGGTTTCCCTAGGTGGCGGCTGAGCTACAGGCCAAAATCTACAGGTAGGCACTTTGCAAAAAACACCTCTGTTTTCCTTAAAAAATTTGGCTGTGTCCACGTTGCGCTTTGGGGCGTTTCCTGTCGCGGGCGCTAGGCCTACCCACACAAGTGAGGTATCATTTTTATCGGGAGACATGGGGGAACGCTGGGTGGAAGGAATTTTGTGGCTCCTCTCAGATTCCAGAACTTTCTGCCACAGAAATGTGAGGAACATGTGTTTTTTTAGCCAAATTTTGAGGTTTGCAAAGGATTCTGGGTAACAGAACCTGGTCCGAGCCACACAAGTCACCCCATCTTGGATTCCGTAAGGGTCTCTAGTTTTCAGAAATGCACAGGTTTGGTAGGTTTCCCTAGGTGGCGGCTGAGCTACAGGCCAAAATCTACAGGTAGGCACTTTGCAAAAAACACCTCTGTTTTCCTTCAAACATTTGGCTGTGTCCACGTTGCGCTTTGGGGCGTTTCCTGTCGCGGGCGCTAGGCCTACCCACACAAGTGAGGTATCATTTTTATCGGGAGACGTGGGGGAACGCTGGGTGGAAGGAAATTTGTGGCTCCTCTCAGATTCCAGAACTTTCTGCCACAGAAATGTGAGGAACATGTGTTTTTTTAGCCAAATTTTGAGGTTTGCAAAGGATTCTGGGTAACAGAACCTGGTCCGAGGCACACAAGTCACCCCATCTTGGATTCCCCTAGGTCTCTAGTTTTCAGAAATGCACAGGTGTGGTAGGTTTCCCTAGGTGGCGGCTGAGCTACAGGCCAAAATCTACAGGTAGTCACTTTGCTAAAAACAGGTCTGTTTTCTGTGATGTGTCCACGTTGTGTTTTGGGGCATATCCTGTCGCGGGCGCTAGGCCTACCCACACAAGTGAGGTATCATTTTTATCGGGAGACTTAGGGGAACATAGAATAGCAAAACAAGTGTTATTGCCCCTTGTCTTTCTCTACATTTTTCCCTTCCAAATGTAAGACAGTGTGTAAAAAAGACGTCTATTTGAGAAATGCCCTGTAATTCACATGCTAGTATGGGCACCCCGGAATTCTGAGATGTGCAAATAACCACTGTTTCTCAACACCTTATCTTGTGCCCATTTTGGAAATACAAAGGTTTTCTTGATAGCTATTTTTTACTCTTTATATTTCAGCAAATGAATTGCTGTATACCCGGCATAGAATGAAAACCCACTGCAGGGTGCAGGTCATTTATTGGCTCTGGGTACCTAGAGTTCTTGATGAACCTACAAGCCCTATATATCCCCGCAACCAGAAGAGTCCAGCAGACGTAACGGTATATTGCTTTCGAAAATCTGACATTGCAGGAAAAAGTTACAGAGTAAAATTTAGAGAAAAATTTATGTTTTTTTCACCTCAATTTCAATATTTTTCTTTTTCAGTTGTTATTTTCTGTAGGAAACCCTTGTAGGATCTACACAAATTACCCCTTGCTGAATTCAGAATTTTGTCTACTTTTCAGAAATGTTGCGGTTTCTGGGATCCAGCATTGGTTTCATGCCCATTTCTGTCACTGACTGGAAGGAGGCTGAAAGCACAAAAAATCGTAAAAATGGGATATGTCCCAGTAATATGCCAAAATTGTGTTGAAAAATTGGGTTTTCTGATTCAAGTCTGCCTGTTCCTGAAAGCTTGGAAGCTGGTGATTTTATCACGGCAAACCCTTTGTTGATGCCCTTTTCAGGGAAAAAACCACAAGCCTTCTTCTGCAGCCCATTTTTCTAATTATTTAAAAAAAAACGAAATTTTCACAGTTTTTTGGCTAATTTCTTGGCCTCCTTCTGGGGAACCCACAAAGTCTGGGTACCTCTAGAATCCCTAGGATGTTGGAAAAAAAGGACGCAAATTTGGCGTGGGTAGCTTACGTGAACAAAAAGTTATGAGGGCCTAAGCGCAAACTGCTCCAAATAGCCAAAAAAAGGCTCGGCACAGGAGGGGGAAAAGGCCTGGCAGCGAAGGGGTTAAAGTGTTCATCTAGGTTGTGGATGCTGTTCTACATCTACATTTTGTACTGGATGTTAAAAGTAAACACCGGTGGAGGTGGATATAAAATGACTAAACATTTCCAGCAGGAGCTGAGAATCTGCTACTTTTGTGATAAAACGGAAACCTAAATGTGACTTCCAAAGGCTACAAAAAGTTGACACCTCTTTGTTAATATCAAAGTCCATGGCACACACCAAAGTACAGATGGATGTTAAGCAGATATGTCTATGAAAGACCAAATGCTAGAGAAAGCCCTATTCCTTTTGTTGAAACGTTCCCATTTAAAACACCTCTAATTTTTTGTGCAATTATTCAAAACATCTCTAATTCTTTACTGTATAAAGTGCATTGGTTTGGCAATGTAAATTTGTAAAAGTGGTTCTAGAAAGGGGTTTTGCTGACATTTCCAAGAAGAATGGTATCTACCCTCTGACAAACAGCAGTTCTTATCATGTCTGATTTAGCTACAAGGTATGCTTAGATCCATTTTCCTTCCTTTACAATGCCATCTCACTGAGTACGGTTTCATCACTTTTTAAAGCATGGCTGTTCCAAGTGTTAACCAGACCCCATTCCCTGTTTCTACTACTATTTGTCCTTTCCACATTCCATATTCTTGACATCTGATTTCTCCTCCTGCCTAAACATCCTCTTTCACCTACTTTTACAATGTTTATTTATTCTCCCCCCGATACTCCTTTGTTTTCAAGTGATACTTATTATTTGTGGTGGCCCTCTGCCTACCCTCATTCCCCCTCTTACTCCTTTCCTTACCCTGCCTGCCTATATATTTGGTTTGTACCTTTTCCGATGGGCCATGATTACAACTATGTTCCCGAACCAGGATTTTTAAATAAAATATACATTTGTTTTTCTATTGGAACAGTGTTTAGTAAATTCATGCTATTTCTTGTAAATGTTCTGTTATTTGCAACAAAACTCTTTTTATGCTCTCAGAAATTGGTTTGTATTATTCTGTATGTAAGCAGTTACAAACGTTTAAAACCTTGCTATGACATAGGACATTTCTGATGTATGGTCAGTGTGCAGGTTTTAGATTATCACCTGAAGGCATAATTCTCAAGTTAAGGAAGAAGAATGCAGGGTAAGGACATGACAGTGAGGACATGGCTGGGTAAGAGAGATCCTGTTATGTGTCAATCTCTAAGTTGGTTTTTATTTTAGGTTTGGTTGGGTTTTATGAATGCTGGAAGTAGTATTCTAGTGATTATAAAAGAATATGAGACACAGTTGTGCAAGGTAGGTATAGGCAGTAATAGTCTTGGCCCTTTCACTGCACTAATATTGCATCTGTGGGTTTTGCTGGTGCAGAGTTACATTGAAAATCAGTCTTCACAGGAATTATTCAAATCAGACAGTGAGTTATCTAACAGTGCCAATGGTTTGCACAGTTCATTTACACGGCAGTACATCCATTTATTGCTCTATATTGTGTGCCAATACTGGCTTATAAATAGTGATTATAAAGAATTGTTCACAAGAAATTAATATAAGTGAAATTGTTACATGCATCAACCATTGCTATTCAGACAGTGGGGCACCAAAAGCAAGACCACTTTAAAGCATCACACCACGTTTTTGTTTGTTTTACACACCTTGTCCTTAACTACAAAGTTGCCCTTTAGCCCCATCTAGTGTTGTAGGCAACAGAACATTGCTTTAATGGACTAGTAAGTTCCTCCTACCCTTATAGGTATAGGCTAAAACTCTTAACTTGCAAAATGCTGCTGGCCAAAAACACTATATACATTGTCAGTGTACAAGTAACAGAAGACCACCGGCAACTATGGAGGTGTGCATGGCATGCAAATAGCTTCCTTCCCTCACACAAATCATTACAAATAAAGTCTGAAAATGTCCTTTACTGTCTGCCCAAACCTCAGTTGTGAGGAACGCATCCATACTTTGCATTTTGGAATGAATCACCCGCATTTACAATGGGAGTAATACAACAAGCACCCTCCTTAAAAAAAGAAAAAGCAGCTTATGACTGACAAAGGGAAAAATTGGATCTTGCTGACATCAGTCTGTGTCTGCCGGCTGTATAGTGCCGATTGACCCCATTGGCCTGCTGTATGTCACCAAATGCACCCAATATGCGCATAGTTCTTTATGAGTTTGTTATCCTTGAATTGTATATCACTGCGTGAACCCCTATTACACACCACCTAGTGTTCCCTTCAGGCATCATTGTCAATGTTCCAGATGACAGAGTCATGAGTTCCTAGGAAGCACGTCACCTAGTGCTCCGACATGTGAAGTTATATTCTCCTGCTTGTGGTCTGCTGATGCATTCCACCCTATCCTATGGATTAAGAACATAGGTCTGTCTGCAATGATGCCTGTGTATTTGATTGTCTAGGTGCATGGGTAACGGCGTGTGTTGTGTATCTTGGAATACCTATTGGGGTGCTGGTGGTTGTGCATGATCAGAGTGCTTGTGTGCTGCATATTGTGTGTCTCTAAGTGTTTGCACTGTACATCATTAACAACTATTGAATTTGTCAGAGATGTTTTTATTTGTCTTGTCTACACACACCTCAAGTCCTTAAAATGTTATTTTTTTTATAAAAGAGAGACTATACTTCAAAATAAAGTTTTAAAGATGACACCCTCTCTCGTTTTACTGTTATTCTCTGCGGGAGTGAAAGGTTAAGATGCAATGTGAGGTTCTTACCGTCTTAGTAGCTTTAATGGTTGCCCAGCGTCACTTGATGAACTGACGGCATTCAGACATGTGGACCTTGGCACAGTTGTCGAAGCCAATGACCAAATCCTAGAAGAGTGAAAGGAAGCTGAAAGTGATAGATATTATGGTAACACAGGGTTATTCTCATAGTGCAGCCATCTTGACCTGCATGGGAACTGAGAAACAATATTACATTGCTAAATGTCCCTAGCTCTTATTATGTTTTAGTAATTGTGATATCTGATTGAAATCCATGATTTATCAGCATTTGTCCTTTTTTTTTTCAACACAAAAACATGCTCAGCTATAGAGCATTGTTTGAGTACAGGTGAAAGAGATTTAAAAACAAAATAAAATTGCAAAATTACAATTTGATTTACAGTCTCTCAGTAAAAGCTTACAGCAAATATTGCAACTTAGGTCAATTAGCAGTGAGATACTACTTTTGCAACCAATAGCATTATTTGGCAGTGGAGGACTGAAATATTCATACAGATTGTCTTAAGGCGAGAAAAGGCAGATCGTGCATCACAATGCAGCACATTCTGTTGCAGTTTTATTTTTCTATTTATACATTTTAACACACATTAATGCTATGTTAGCAAATGTTTCACCTCATTACAAGTAGCTTACCTTGTGAATGCAGCAATTAGCAAAGTGTTTGCAACTGAGGTGGACCCCAAATGGGACTTTTTAAATATTTCATACTTTTTGAGCTAGATGTTTTTGTTAAACTGTTTAATGTATGCAGCAGATGATAACATATATGAGAAGTGTAGTAAATCCATTCTTATTTGGAAAATGACACATTAATACAACTGAGTATTTCCATTGCCCTGATAATCACATATCAATGTCAGACATTTGTAATGATGATATCAGGCTATCTTTTCTGGTTAGCAGAAAATACACATCATTAAAATGTGTACGTTTTCTTATGAACATCTGTATATATGTGAAATTCAGTTTATGAGATTTCTCTCTTTAAATTATTTTACAAGAGTTTTCATCAGAACAAGGGCCAGATCCCAATCAAATTAATACGCCGAAGGGCAAAAGCAGTCTGCACAACGGACTTTGTTTAATCTGTGTAGCATTTCCAGTCTCATTTGGTTTCGATGGAATAAATATCACTCTTCAGCTTGACAGGGCATTTATGAGTGAGATCAACCTTCCATGCTCATTTTACCATTGCATCATTCAATTAACTTTATGGAGTTAAAGAAACACAGGTAGTATTTGCACAGAATAGAAAATGTGAATACTTAAAACTCGTACTGCCCCTAACTCACCTGAGTCTGTCTAGTTCCCTTCTCAACATGTGTCTGGTTAAAGGGGGTGTTACCTCATCTCCCTCAATGTTGGTCAATGAATAGACAAAGAAATGCATTTGATACGTACGGCATGCTTATGGGTCGTGATGAACCGAGAGGAGCCAAGCATTCTGCAAAGGTAGAGTAGGACTAACTCACTTTTACCACAGTAGGCGATGCTTCTGCCTAGGCAGTGGAAAATAAAACCCTGGAAGGAAAACAAATGTAGACAGTGTGAGTTAAGACTAGTTAATAGTTTGTGCCCCTCTCTATATCACCATCCTTATTTGAGTTACTCTTAGAGGGCAAACTAACCAGGAGATGGTGTAACAAGAAGTCACACTTGACAAAGAAGAGTAATTCACCTGTACTGTAGATGGTTTTTAGATTTTTATCACATGTTTGGCATTAAATTCCATTTCTGTGTCCCCAATGGACAAAAAGGACCTTAAACAATCAGCACATTCATAGAAGGACTCCAAGATAACAGAATGATCACCTTATCCGACGTGGCATTAATTGGTCTGTGGCAAAGTTCCACAATGCTGGTCTTCAACAACACTCACCTCCACATGCTTATGGTGGCTAAAGCTGGGTATTTGTAGGTAGAGTTCTTCCATCAGGCTTGCGTACCATTTCTGAGATGGGACATGCTTGAGAACTGCACTTAAGAACTGTAAAAATAAAAAAAAATCAAGAAATTAGACCTAATGGAATATAAACTCAGGGATTTAGAGCGGATTAGGCTTAAGTAACAGAAGCAGCACCCATTCTCCGCCTGTCTGGCAATGAGGAAATTATATGCAGATGAAAGGATCAGGAAAGGAAAAAAGCAACAACAAAATAGGGTAGGGTAATTCAAAGCAGGGAACCCAGCAAACATTAGATGATAGCAGTCAGGAGAAGAGTGAATTCAGGATTTTGACTGGGAGTTACACAGGAACACGCCATAAACCAACCACCCATTGAATGTTGACTAAAGAAAATGCCTGCAGTCACACCATTGGAGATACATACTGCCTTGCACCCACATGCATTGGTGGTATAATGCAGGTTCAGAGGCTCTTAGATCAGGAAGTCTCTGAATGGGACAGAATGTGAATATAGAGTCAAGAGGGGTCAGCACTGGTCATTGGGAAGTAGCAGAATAAAGGCACTGTGCAGAGTGACAATCAGGTGCAAAAAATGATATATTGAGAGTGCTGCTACCGAGCAAGATTGAAAGAATAGCAAAAGTGCAACAAACATGGGGCAGAATAGGGATGTAGATCTTGTATGACAAACCCGAAGAATATAGAGAGAATGATAGTTTGACCTTCTGAAGGAAGAAAAGGAGTGATAGTGTGGCCCATCTTTTAAAGGAGAGCAGTTATATTCTGACATTCCAGAAATAGACAATGGGCAAAATGTTAGTTTGACAGTCACAGGGAAGAACAGGAACACCATGGTAGTGTGATAATATGTGGAAGGAATAGTCAAAAATTTAAATGTTGAAGTTCACAGTAAGGATAAGGATATATTTATAGAATGAAAATGCGGGGTAAGCAAGGGACGTAGTGACAATATGACAGTCCTTGTCAATAATAGGCAAACAGTCATAACCATCGTAGAATGGTAATACCACCTCTTGTCTTACCAATACCTCGTGTATCAGGAAATCTAAATTGCAGTGTTTTAAAGGATAAAAGTGCTAGCTCTTGAAACTCACTGGATGGAAATTAGCATGCATGAATTATTGGAACCACACATTACTCCTTATATGAAAAGATAATTTCACACCTTTTCAAGGACCAGATCTTGACCCTGGACAGCAATGTGGTATTTCAAGTTCCCGCCCAATATGACATCAAGAAACCACTCTTTTGGAGACTCTTAGTGTTACAAGCAAGAGGAAACAAATGTAAATAGCGAGAGTGGAATAATTCAGATAAGTGACGTGGACATAGTAGTACCATAGTCATTATTTTGAGACAGAATAGCACAAAGGTTGGAGGACACATTTGCCTTGGCTAGATTATTGTGCTAGGCAACCAAGTATTTTGCAAGCATTCATTAGTAATTGAGTCTTACTGAATCAAGCTTGCATTTCCACTGTGTCAAATCAAAGGTGTTCTCAGAGGAACCTGAAAGAAGGGATGGGAAATGAAAACATATGTAAGTAACAGCTCCACTGTCAGTCACTTTTACACGTGTTGGTTCTTACTTAAGGAATATTGTCACAAGCAGAATCATGGAACACAATTTTTTTCAGGCAATTTGCGAAATCTTTTTTAATGTTGTGTAGTTCTGGGTCATGGATAATTATTTTTTCACAATGCATGCATTTACTGTAAATGTACATGCATGTGCATTCTGCACACCACAAATCATGCGATGTGGGTACACATTTTTTTTCCCTTTGTGAATCATAGTTACTCATCTCGTGTCCATCTTTAGTGTATTTCTGCTTTGTTTGTTTTACTAACTGCAGTGCATTGGTCAGTAGCAAGAGAACACCATTTACTATCTGGATATTTTACCACGGTTCCTGTAGTGCCTATTCAGCATTGTGCTCCCAATTTGTCTTTAATTTGGTCAGCAAGTACTGTTGGTATAAAGTGCCCAGTGAGAAAGTGTGTTTTCTTGGTCTAGACCCCCGTGGACGAGCCAGAGTGAGCAATCATGGACGACTTCATCCATATATTTTCCTTGGCCATCTGAACTGGCAGATGTTAGCCCTTGTGACTGCCCTAAGGGTGCGGAGGCAGAACTGATGCTTTGGTAGTCAACATTAAGCACACTTGGTTAGTTGTATTCAAATACACCATTCTCAGAGGGGTTAGGGTAAAGTAGGACTGTACAACAATCCTCTTTGTTAAGACTGAAATAAACACAAGGATTTTGTCCTTCTCGTGAAAGTGCCACCATCATTGCTGTGAAGTAAGCACAATTAGATAAAAAAACATGTTCTTAAAAATGAAATAAAAAAGGTTTTCTACACAAACGACTACCTTCATGATGCCAAATTAGAAAAGGGAAAATGTTAAACAAAGTTAGCATAAGTACATTGATTTTTGTATAACGAAACGTCGTTGTGGGATTTACACCCTACATGTGTTACCCACAAGTACACAGTGTTTTCTTGGCCAATTCAAGGCAACTTCCATTTTGCATGTAAATTTTCAATTTGGGTATTCATTCAGAACCTAGTCACGTCACACTAATAGTTTTACAACGGCATACAATTTCTGCATGAGCAATTTACACATACACTAAGCAAATTGCATGGTGCGGACGTGCATGGAAAATGTGTGCCTCAGTCTGTCAGCTGATCCACAAGAGACTATTACTGGCATTTTCTGTGTTTGTTAGCTAGTATGTAAAATAGTGTGGCTAGCAGTGATATCTTTTTTGACACTATGATGAACATATTAGCATGATGGCAAAAATAATTTAAATATTTGCACCCATCACTTATGTTTTGGGATTTGGGTGTATTAATTTGTTTAATCATGAACAGAAATGCCATACAGATGTAAACGCCGGATAAGAGTTTCACTGAGAGTTGTGAGAAGAATCACTGAGTGGCTGGGGTGGAGAAGAGGGCTGTGGAAAAATATGATGCATCACACTCCTCTTTGTAGGGGGGGTGACTGTAATGCAATGTGGAAAGGTGCTTTGAGGCCCATGGGGTTCTGGGAGTATAAATCCAGGATTTGTAAAGTGCGGCAAATCACCCATGAGGGTCTCAGGGCGCTGAACTGTAGGCACGTAATTTGTCCAGAATAGCAGGACGTAGAGCCAACGCCAAGACTCGGACCTGGTTCCCCCAGCTCCGAAGTCAGCAGCTCAGCCTGTTTCATTACGGTGTGGTGAGCCAGAGTAAGCAATCATGGATGACTTCCTCCATACATTTTCCTTTTGACGATCATATGGTGACTGTGAATGCACCATATTCTAGATCAAGAATTGTGGTATTCAACGGAAAAAGCAGGAGGATGGGAAATGACTTGAAATGTAAAGTGGTATAAAGCGGTGTTTGGAGATTTGGGGGATGATGTGCTGTGCTGGGTTACTGAGGAGAGGGGCCGGTAGACGATTCATGTTTCTTCATGTTTTGCAGCTAGACGAACATTACTGAACCATTCCTGTCATTCACATTTTAAACAATAACTATTTCTTCACTAAATCATGTTTCCAAGTTAGAAACAATATGGAATACGGTCTGGCACATCCTTCTATTATTTCAAAGCAAAGCCTATTTTTAGTCTCCAGTGAGCAGATACATATATGGTGTGTGCTGCATATGGAAAGAGATACCTATATCCTACGTGGACCTATGCTGAGGATATTCCGCAGCCAAAAAAAGCATCTTAGCATATTATTTCATAATATTATTTCCTAACACTGAAGTCAGTTTCCTACTGCAGGCTAATTGTGATGGGAGAAATAGGCTGCTTAACGACATTATGCACACGTTGGTAAATTACAATTGCTGTAACACATTTATTACCTGCATTTTACCAAGGCTCAGTGCAATATGATGATAACAATTTTAGCAAAAACATTGTTTGGATCTGCTGGTTATTACGTATTTAATTTTGTTATCAACTGTTCAGGGTTACTGTTACAGTTATGTTAAGTGATAGATTAACGGATAGTATTAGAATAAGAGCAAAGACATTAGTTATTGCAAGCGAAAGGGGCAAAGTTAATAGTGTGGTTTAAGGTAGGGTTAAGACCAAGCATGGCATTTATTTTTATTGGCTCTTCATTATGTTTAACTCAGAGTAACTTCTGGTAATGGTTTCCAGTGGTGGCTGGTGACTGAAAGCAGTGGTGGGGCACAAATACAAGACGGAATTGTACCTTGTGAGAGAGCCTCACTACCCACGTATTTCCATTCACCTACTCACCCACTGCCTTTGGTCACCTACCCATTTACTCATCCACTGCCATTCACACGACTCTTATCCACAGACACCCACATTTTCTCAGCCACTCTGTCAAGCCCTGCAAACACATTCAAACAAACACACATTGCCTCACCCATCCAGTATCCAGCAGTTTCAGTGATAAAAGGTACACGTTTATTTGAGCTGCAGATTACATGTTTAATATGACATATCACGTCATTAGTCTGCAGAAGAAATAAAACAATAACTAGCCATGATAAATTACTGAAACCATTACTGCCTTTGAGAGACGAAATCACCTACAGAGGCAGTGTAGGGAGAGGAGAGCTGAGAGAACAGATTTTTTTCTTATTGTCTGTAAAAAAGATAGAGCTCCAACTTACTTGTGTGCAGGGTTGTCTTTGGCATATTTATGACTTGAGGTCTTCAGGTCACACTCCTGTCTCCCAGAGAGCCCTGGATGGAGTTATTTATTGTATTTATTCCATTTCTCTGCCACAGACGGGGGATTTTCATTGCGCAATGCCACATTCTTTAAATAAAATGTGACCAAAAAACGCTCCAGGCTGTTTACAATCACGGCTTCTGGCGGAGGAGGTAATAAGCCAGGGACGTCACTGCGTTTTGAGAAAACGTAAGGGCTTTGAGCCTGATAGAGCGGAACGTGGTAACAATTTACCGGCGTTCGGACGCTCTTTAGGTCGATGAATCTTTTGACTAAGTGGGAACTCTCTGTACTCTTAATCAATCAACTTCATCAAATCGATAATCAATAACGAACATAAGCAACACCTTGAACAACATAACACTTAACAATTAATCCAGAATACATTTCGGCGAACCCTGACCTTTCAGTCAGGAATAACCACACCAGTTTATTGCAAAGTTAGTGAATTTATTTCCCTATATTAACAAGGCTAGCACAATATAAATGTGTCTCAACACCAAATGATAGATATAAATGAACATTAATAGATGTCCATATCGTCGAAACAAGTGTAATCTATGTAGCATTTGAATCACGAGGCATTCGATAGTGGCAATGCAAAGCACTAATACGATAATCTGCAATGGGCTAATTGCGTACATTTAGTCAGCATAACAAGATCTCAAATTGCATCGTGCGACATATGGAATCCTCGTCTAACCTCAAATTAGCATCAGCATGTGGGACTTCATGCTAAAACAATTTAGCAACATTAATTTAGAAAACTCCTAGCTAGGGTCCTTATCAAAATCAGCAGTTGGTTACCTAAAAGAAACACAATGCAATTTTACAATTTCCTTTCATATTTACCAATTCCAATCAGCAATCAATGAATTCTTCGTCTCACAGGTACCGTTTCTCAATCAGCATGGGACGGGACCAAGGGGCAGGGGTGAACGGGGCAATTGCCTCACGGCGGCAAAGTAAGGCTACTACTTCATGCAAAGGGGCAAATCAAAGTTAAAGTCTCTAGGGCAAGAATCATTAAAGTCTCTTTCTCTCGACTAGAGAAAGCATCAAAGTCTCTCAAAATGGCGTCGCAGCAAAATGGGTCATAGAAGCTACGAAGTCAAAATGGCGGGATGTCCGAAGATAGAGAGAGAGTAATGCTCTCAATGGCAATCACAGCGCATAATGGCTGTAATGGCTACCTTCTTCTCGTGCACCTGGTTTTTATAGACAACAGTTCAAGTCCAGTAGGGTCTCCATTGGAGGGTTCATAGGTTAGCTTCAAATTGACCAATCAAACACGACAGTTCTCAAGCTTTTACTTAAGCATACATTATCCTTGGAGATGGGTACGTAATTTGCAACATTGTTTTCCCATTAGCTTACTCTCAGAGCCTCCATTGTCCGCACCTGCAAGTCGACCTTGAATTTAAGAGAAAATATGCCAGGCTGGCACCAACTTTAAGATAAGCATGTGAACGGTTTCTGTGGAAAAGTACAGCTTCAAGCAAAAAAATACACGTTTATTAGCACAGTGGAAAAATACGAGCATCTAAACCGTGAGACCAGGCAACTAGGCCAAAGCCTCCGCTAAAGTAATGCTAAGCTAAGACATTTCAAATAAGCAAAATCGTAGCATACGTTTATGATTATGTCGGATTAGTGCAATTCTAATACACCACGTTATATAAAACACGCATATAAATGTTGGCAAACTACTCTGAGGGCACATTTTGTCCCCGTACAATCTTTATTAATTCGGTTAATGCCGCACACGATTATATCAGCACTACGTTTATGCGTTAATAAATCAAAACCTTCATTTTCTGCTTCATCAATCCCTCCTCTGATGACTACTTGTCATCACACAAATTTAGCCCACAAATTTTATCCCATTAAAATTCTGTCAGCTCCCTTTTCCTTTTAGTTCCCCTAGTTTGCTCTTTGTATTCTTCTGCCATTCTTTTCATTATTTTCTCCTCCTTTCTTCTTTTAATTCTTTCCATAATCATTATTATTCCCCTTTTTATTCCCCAAATTCCAAATACACAAATTATTACTATTAATATTCCTTCTATTATTTTCAATAATATTCCATTCCAAATTCCCCCAATCCAATGTCCCACTGAAGCAAGTCCCTTTCCAACCTTTTCCCACACTCCTGGTTCTTTCAGTTCTTTCAAATCTGCACTTTCTTTTGTTAGATTAGCAAGCATAGTTTTAATTTTCACACTATTATCAGGTATATAGGTGCAGCAGTGACGTGCACCAATCATTTTGCAAACGCCTCCATCCTTTGCTAAAAGAATGTCTAAAGCAAGCCTATTTTGAAGAGTCATAGCTCTTTCCGCTGCAAGTTCAGCATCCATCAGGATTATAGCACCTGAAAACTTTGTCAGCATGTTATCCACTATAGTAGACAACTTTCTTATTTTGATGGAATTCAACACAACTCCTAATGAAGGAATCATGGCTCCAAATATATCACCTACCACAGCAGCTGCGGTCTCTCTTTTCTGGATACGATGGGATCCAGGTGTCTTTTCAATCATCGATATGTCATCCAGCTGATAAACCTTTGGAAACTCTATACCCAAATAACATCTTCCCCACCATCCCTTTGGAAGACGATAATAGGCATTATGCCCACAAATGTAATACACCCCTGGAATGACGGGGTCAAGTCCGTCCATCATGAATGTCCATTTGGCCTTAAAAATAAACGTATGTTTGCATTCACTCGCTCCTACAAAAATATTGTCATAGTAAGATTCACCTCGATATATACAAAACTTCCCTACATGCCAAGCATCTAAAGCAATTTTCCCTTGTGTCTTTATAGCAGCAAAGTCATAGTTATCTACTGAAGTCCTCTTATGTAGTTCTTTTTCTAATTTCGCCTTCATTTGAGCCCTTCTATCATCTGTGCGATCTAAAAAGCTTATTTCTACAGCAGAGACGGAACAAGTAAGGTTCTCCCTATGAGCATGAGCCGTTTCAAAAGGTTGCATTGGCTCGAAAAAATCCCTCATAATTTTGTAATCCCAATATTTTGCAGTCTCGCTTAGCTGCGCTATTATAGGAACATAAGCAAAGGTAACATCATAATTTGAGAAAAAATACTGTATGTTAGATTGACCATAAAACCTAGACATTACTATACTACACGTAATCCCATATGTAAGGGGCATGTGGTGATAAGTCACCCCTTCCTTCACTGATGTCGGTATCTGGGTACACACATAACAATCTTTCGCATCCATAGTCTCAACATACTCGGTTAGTAAGCGATAGAAAACGTTATACGAAAGCTCTTTCTTATCATGCAAGAGCCTCTCATCCATTGCTAATCTTTTCAATGGTGTTAGTTCAGTGACAGTAACAGGAGCAATAGTAGAAGCAGTAATAGTCTCATTCTCACCCTTTCCATGCATTCCAAACACAATTGCCATTATTATTATTACACATGTAATTACCAAGCCTATACACACATATTTACAAAATCTCTTTCTATTGTTTTGCATAGCGTACCCAGGCATGATCTGTATAGAATCAGAGAGCTAGAAGCACTTATAAATGAAACTACTTAGCAATTCAGTTACAAAGCTGAGCGAGCACAATGTTCACACCGTCTTCTTCAAAAGGCCAGTCACTTATCGGTTAGCAGCATTTGTCTCAATTCGGTTTAGCAATGTCTCAGCCGGTTGTTTGTCTCACGTTAGATTGCAGCAAGCAATACCATTTACTACCGTTTCAATCAACAGAGTCTATGAAGCTTTTCTTTTCTATTGGTATCTCTTCTTCTTCTTCGTTCTCGATGCTTAGAGATACAAACTCGTCAGTCCAATCATCATTGACTGCATATGCCCATTCAGGACCGGAATACCTTTTGTTTGGTATCCTTTTCCTTTTCAATTTTGCTTCTCTCTTTGATTCTGCTTCGCTGGCACTCTCCTCCTTCGCCAAGTCTTTTTCTTCACTTGACGATTGTTCCACGACGGTCACTTCCTTTCTTTTCTCTTTCACTTTCGGCCTTCCTCCTTCGTTCAAACCTTCTTTACCCTTTTCTTTTATCGGTGAGATACTTAGTCTTCTTTTTGCACCGTGTCCGTTTGATGGACCTGCGATCTTTTCTGTAGAGGTTTGAACTCTCTCGTTCTGCTCTTCTTTGTCCCCACCTTCAGGGGAATCGGTCACGTTCTCTTTTTTCCTTTTCTGTATCATCTGCTTCTGGGAAAGCCCTCCTCTGATCAGGCTCTCCTGCCTCTTCACCTTTTCCGAGCCCTTTGTCACCGTTACTTTCTTCAGGCTCTTTATCACTTTCAGCTGCTTCAGGCTCCTTGTCACCTTCAGCTGCTTCAGGCTTTTTGCTACCCTCAGCTGCTTCAGGCTCTTTGTCACCTGCAGCTTCTTCGTCGCTGTCTGAACTTTCTCCTTGGTCTTCCCCAAGTGAGTTGGTGTCTTCGTTGTCGAAGAATATCTCCTTTTCTCCTGCTTCTGCCTGTTCGCTTTCAGTTCGCTTTTGTTCTGTCTCAACACTCGGCACCGTTTTATCAGGCACTGGTAGTTTCAGCGCTTCAACTTCCTCATCTGTGGGACACAGCACCTTCTTTGTATGACTGGCGTGAATCCAGTTGGGAACCCCCGCGCACTTCACAGCAGTAGTTGTTGTCAGGATCACTTGGAAAGGGCCTTTCCAACGGGGTTCCAGACACGACTTCCTCACGTGCTTCTTTATCACGACCCAGTCACCTGCTTTCAGTGCGTGTCCTGGACCTTGGATCGGTGGCAAGGTGGTCGCTTCCACCTGGTGAGAGAAAGAGCGAACCACGTCAGCCAGACCTTTGCAGTAGTCTAACACCATATCATCTGTAATATTCAAAAGCATGTTTGCGGGAACTGCAGGAAGTCTCATAGCCCTGCCCATGAGAATTTCGTGCGGAGACAATCCAGTCTTTCTATCAGGAGTGTTCCTCATTGACATTAGCACTAAGGGCAATGCGTCAGGCCATTTCAAATTTGTTGATGCACATATTTTTGCCATTCTCGATTTCAGCGTACCATTCATCTGCTCCACCAGTCCTGAGGCTTCAGGGCGATAGCTACAGTGTAGCTTTTGCTCAATGTTCAGTGCTTCGCAAAGTAACTTCATTACCTCATTGTTGAAGTGACTTCCCCTATCTGATTCTAAAGAGATCGGGAATCCGAAACGTGGTATCAACTCTCTCAACAATAGCTTGGCAACCGTAAGGCTGTCATTTCTACGTGTGGGGTATGCCTCAATCCAATGACTAAAAATGCACACAATCACCAACACATATCTTAAACCTCCATGCACAGGCATCTCAATGAAGTCCATCTGCATACGACTAAAAGGACCGCTTGCCCTACCAATGTGACTCGCGTTCACAACCGTCCCCTTTCCTGGGTTCATCTGTTGGCAAGTGACACATCGATGGCAAACTGCTTCTGCAGCTTGACGAAATCGGGGGTTAAACCAATCAGTTTTGAACAATCTTATCATGGCATCTCTCCCTAGGTGAGCTTGCCCATGATAGAACCGCGCAAGCTGTGATAAGAGACTATTTGGCAAAACGAATTTTCCCTCATGTGAAACCCATAGCTCGTCTTGTCTCTTTATACATTGTGATTTAATCCAGGAATCTCTTTCATCTTCCCTGACATTACTTTGTAGTGCTTTTAGTTCTTCTATTGTATCTACGACCTTCAAGGCAAATGCTTCAGCTGGTTCGAGTTCCGGTTCACTTATTGTATTCCAATCATCCCTTAGTAATATACAGTTCAAGGCACAAAATCTTGCGACCTGATCTGCATATGCATTTCCCAGAGACACATAGTCCTGTCCTTTCGTATGAGCACTACTCTTTACCACTGCAACTTCAGCTGGCACTTGAATGGCATGTAACAATTCCCTTATTCTCTCCCCGTTCTTCACTGGGGATCCTGAAGAAGTCAGGAACCCTCTCTGTGACCACAGTTGTCCAAAGTCATGCACAATCCCAAACCCGTATTGACTATCAGTGTAAATGGTGACTTTCATCAATGCAGACAGTTGACATGCTCTTGTAAGGGCAACAAGTTCTGCTACTTGTGCAGAATAGACTCCTTGAAGCCATCCCGCTTCCAAGACACCTGTTACAGTACATACAGCATATCCTGCTTTCAAAATCCCCATCCCATCTCTTAGACATGAACCATCAACAAAAAGAATTTGGTCATTTTCATCAAGCTTGGTATCCTTGATGTCCGGTCGAGGTTTTGTGCAAAATTCAGTCACCTGAAGGCAGTCATGCTCGACGTCTTCAGCGTTCTCAATTTCAGCATTTTCTCCAGGAAGCAAGGTAGCTGGATTCAACGTAGTGCACCTTTTCAGCTGCACATTCGGTGAGCCCAGAATAGTCGTTTCATACCTTGTGAGTCTTGCTCCAGTCATGTGCTGCGTTCGGGAGCGGGTCAAAAGTATCTCAACTGAGTGAGGGACCATGACTGTTACTGGGTGTCCCATCACTATTCCTTCACTTTGAGTGAGGCTGATACCAACTGCTGCTACGGCGCGCAAACACCCTGGGAGTGCTGCTGCAACCGGATCCAGAGTAGCTGAAAAATACGCTACTGGTCTGTTTACGCCACCATGGGCTTGAGTCAAGACAGACAAAGAACATGCATCACGTTCATGACAAAACAATGTGAAAGGCTTCGTGTAATCAGGCATACCTAAAGCTGGAGCCCTGCACATGCACTCCTTTAATTCAACAAAAGCATCCATCTCATCCCCTTTCAGTTCGATCTGATCCAAGGCATCCTTCTGGGTCAATTTCAGTAAAGGCTTTGCTACAGACGAGAAGTTGGGAATCCACTGGCGACAGTATCCCACCATTCCCAAAAACTTCCTCACCTCCTTCCTTGTCTTTGGTGGACTCATTTGAAGTACACTGGTAATTCTTTCCTTCATTATTTTCCGTGACCCTTTCTCTATCTGGTGACCCAAGTATTTCACTTTCTTCTGACAGAACTGCAGTTTGGAAGGAGACACCTTGTGTCCATTCCCTCCCAAATGGTTCAACAGAGCAATGGTATCGGCTGTGCAGCCACTTTCCGTTTTTGATGCAACCAGTAAGTCATCAATGTACTGTACTAGGGTTGACTCGAATGGCAATTCTAACTCTTCCAAGTCTTTCTTTAGAACCTGATTGAATATGGACGGTGACTCAGAGAACCCTTGAGGAATTCGACACCAACTGTATACTCTGTCTAGGAATTTGAAACAAAAGAGGAATTGGCTGTCCTCATGAAGAGGCACAGAAAAGAATGCTTGTGACAAATCGATGACTGAGAACCACTCAGCTTCGCA
Source organism: Pleurodeles waltl (assembly GCF_031143425.1). Taxonomy (NCBI): domain Eukaryota; kingdom Metazoa; phylum Chordata; class Amphibia; order Caudata; family Salamandridae; genus Pleurodeles; species Pleurodeles waltl. Next base: position 980,784,603 of record NC_090436.1, on the reverse strand, counting down.
AGGGATCTGAAACATTATCACAGCCGGATTCGGTACGACAGGGCAGCACTTTATTATGATGTCATTTATTTTCCTCAAATCCTGTACAAGTCGGACTTTCCCACTTGGCTTTATTAGTCCCATTATCGGTGAATTACATGGGCTGCTTAATACTTCTTTCAGTACGCCCTGCTTCACGAATTCGTCAATAAGTTGGGCAACTTTCATGAGGGTATCTTGTGGCATGTGGTATTGTGGGGTCTGGGGAAAGATCACATTGGGCTTTACCATCACTTTTACTGGTTCTACTCCTTTCATCAATCCCACCTCTTTCCCTGTCATGTCCCACACTTCCTTTCCGACTGTTTCCCGTAATTCTGCTGGGATATCTTCTTCAGTTATCATTGGTAAAAGACAAATCAGAGGATACTCTTCGTCAACTGTTTCTATCTCATCACCCTCTACACTGTCCTCTTCTTCCCCATCACTGCTCGTCTGTATTGTTATTCCCTCGTTCGAACACATTATCGAACAACCCAATTTGCACAATAGGTCTCTTCCTAACAGTGCTATCGGGCTTGAGTCACATACCACAAACTGATGCACCCCTTGATAGTTACCGATGCTGACTGGTATCGGATCTGTTATTGGGTTCGTCAGATGCCTGTTTGCTACTCCCACCACTTGAACTGTCCTCCCTGAGAGTGGCAAATTTGGTACTTCACTGCTCTTAACAGTTGAACGTGTGGCTCCCGTGTCAACCAAGAATGAAACACGATGACCCATTACTCTTCCTTCTACGTACGGACCCTTTTGATCAACTTCTAGGGATGCCGCAAGCACACAATCTCCTTCCTCTTCTGAGCTTTCACTCTCCCATACATTGTTTATTCCATTCTCACTGTGTAATGGGAGCTGTTGTACTGTGCCGTTTGTGCTCATTACCTGACCCGTTACCTGTGGAGGAACCATCATTTGCTGCTGACTCATTGGTGCCAAAGGTATTTGCATTTGCTGATTAGGTACCATAGGTAACTGCTGTTGCATCGGCTGCATTTGCGTCATCTGCACACGGGGCATCTGCATCTGCTGCGGCTGCATAGGTTGTAATCCCTGCAATTGATTTATAGTCTGAAAGTTTGGGTTTAGACCTCTCATTTTCGGTCCTCTCATTGTCTGAAATGCATTGACATCATTGTTTTGCTGACCAACACCTACACCTGCACCTGCACCTTCCTGCACCACCATTGGGCACTCGCGTTTCCAATGACCTACGTTTCCGCACGCGTGACACGGCATCACCTTTTTCATTGCCTGCACACCCGTCACAACAGTGTTCAAATCTGGACCATTATTCACAAAACCTCCTCTACCTCTGCCTCTGCCCTGTGGCTGAAACGCCATGTTTCCTTGCAACTGCGGCTGCTGTTGCTGAAACACCATGTTTCCCTGCAACTGCGGCTGCTGTTGCGGTACCTGCTGTTGGAACCCTTGCATCCCTGGCAACCCTTGCAAGCCTGTCTGAGCCGCCTTAAGCTGCATCATCATCACCTTCTCTTTCAGCCTTTTCTGTTTCACCTCAATTTCGTCGCTACAGTATTTTGCATAAGTCAAGACTTCATCAATCGGTTTCGACTGCCAGCAGATCAAATGCGATTTTATCATCTGACTTATCTCTGGTCTCAGCCCTTCCACAAATCTGAACACAAAATGAAGCATATCCTTCGCCTCGATTGCTTCCGTGCCACTGTAATTCTTGAACGCCTTCAACAACCTCTCATAGTAACTATGAATCGATTCTTTAGCCTCTTGGGCAGTTCGATCAATTTTCTGCCAGTCCACATTTTTCGCGGCAACCTTCATCTTCAAATGCTCAATCACCTTATAGTACAGACACATCACCATAGGTGATGGTGCACCCGTCTCTCTGTCTCTCTCTGGTTCACTTGTCGGCCAACCTACAGCTCTTTTGCAATCCTCCCACAAATCTGCCGGAACCACAATCTCGAATAGAGTGTTCAGGTCTTCCCAGAGACATTTTGCAAGCTTCACAAACCTATCAGTCTGTTGATACCATTCAATCGGCTTCTCTCTCAGTTTGGGAAAATCATTCGTAAAAGACTGAATATCACTCCTGTGCCATGGTACATGTACTAATTTTCCCCCTGCTGTCTCCCTCATGGGTAACATGGTTACGGTCTCGCTGCTCTGCGGTCTTTTCTCATTGTGCTCTGTGGCACTGTCCCTCCTCTTATCCTTCCTCTTTACCCATCTGCTTTCCCACTTGTCTAAGCATCTCCACACTTGGGCACTCTGCAACAATTCTCTAAGGTGTGCCTTCATGCCTGCTGATCTCATGTGTTCAAAATCTGTGGTCCCAAAATCCAACCTATAGCTCCTGCTCAAGTGTTTCGTCTTGCCTATGTCAATCCCGTTCCTGTCTGCTACTTCCTGCAAACTCTTATGTACCTTGTTTACCTCTTTCGTGATCTTTGGACATAGATACCTCAATTCCTCTTCCGTGTAGGATTCTAACCTGTTCACACCCATATTCCCTTCCACCAATTCTTGTGCTTCCATGTTCAGCCTCATCCTGCTCAAGTAATCGTCTCCTTTCCCACTGCCTGAACTTTGCGTGGAATTTAGACTGTTGAACCACTGTGTCAGCTGTTGCGCATTTACCCCCATCAGTGTGGCATTCACATCGACTGCCATCGATGGTTGCGGCAACTTTTCAGTGTTCGATGTTAATGGTATTATCAGTGGGGGGCTCGACCTCACCAGTGTAGACTGAGCACATACGGGACTAAATTCCATCAGGGACCCACACCCAGTTGGCTGAGTCGCTATCGGAGTTATCCCTGGAATGTTTTCTATGCACCTTCTTTCTGTCCCATTTTGCAGCATTGTTCCCTGACTGTTCATGCCTAAGTTAGGCTGACTATACAGAGGTACCACTGGACCTACGGTAATAGGCAGTGATATTGCATCTGGATTCTGTCCATTTCCCATATTCTGAGGCATGTTCATCCCCATATTATGGGCCATCATTGCCGGCATGCCCATCTGACTCCCCGTCATTTGAGCATGAACATTTCCTCCCTGCATCTGCTTTTGAGGCATCATAAACTGAGTTGATTCAGCTTGTGCCATTGTTGGGTTGTAACCATTCTGTACGCCCCTTACGGTTGGATCTAGAATCATTCCTCCACTGTTATCACTGCTGTAGTACCCTGGCATCTGCGGCTGATAATGTTCTGCTGGTTTCAACACGGGCACATCTGGATACATTCTCCTGACCTGCGGTATCTGTGGGGTGAGCAGTAAGCTCGGGTCCTTAGACCCCGATGGTGCTCCTGGACTCTGCGTTTCACTGTCCTGTACCGATGCCGGAGGGGCAGAACTGGTACTTGGACCTTGTCCATTCTCTGCATAAGGTGGTGGACGGTCGTTCAACAACTCCATTATCAATTCCTCATCCTCTAATTCCTCTTCTTTTCTCAACTTTTCCTCGTCCTCTCTGTCCTTGGAACACTTCCTGTTTGTCTTACAGGTAGCTTTCTTACCTGTCTCCTCTTCATCCTTAGTAATTGCGGGGAACAATTTTATTCCCTGCAATACATCTGACCTCCACACCTTCTGCGCATTATCCCACCTAGCATCCGCTAGTGTCTTTTCTACCTTCCTCATCCTTGTTTCAAACTTGTTTTTCTGTTGCTGTCTAGCCATGAGTTCCCAGATTGCTAGAGCCTCAAACTGTGCTGGCCTTGGAGGCACCTTCATGTCATACATCGTGAATCTCAAGTTCTCTAGGACCCTTATATTGAATGTCCCATGTATCGGGAATGCTACGCTCCCATGTTTCTCTGTCCACTTGTGCCATTGTTTTAGCCAAAGGCACGGAGCTACCCCTTTTTCCTCCATTACAATGTAAGCTGGTGTACCCTCTGGCGGCGTCTCCTCTCCTACGCTCGCTTTAATGTATGACTCTCCCTTCATCGCGCTCCTGAATGCTTTAAGGAATTTCATTTTCTCGTCTTTTAATTCACAAAGTTTATAATCAATAGATCACTGTTATTCCACAAGATTTGTAATCAATAGGTGACTTTAATTCCCGGAATACTCTTCACCTGCCTTTCCCCTTCCAATCGAGTGCCACGGACTGCGTCCAATCCGTGCGCGACCCTTCTCTCCAACCAACCTATCCCAGCGCGGCTCTTAGTGACGTCACACTCACACACACTGCGGCTGACAAAGCCTCGCGGCTAGTCCTCCTTCACTCAGCTCTTCTCGTAACAACTTTTTGCATGTATCGCGAGCTACCAAAAAACCAAAACAGATCTGTCGGTTTACTACAGGAAGGGTAACATAATCGCTTCAGGACCTTAGGGACTTTTCACTAACCTCGGCCCCTATTCGATCTCTTTCACCAGCCTCGGCCGCTATTCCGTCTTTCTCAGTCCCCACATTCGCAAGCAGATCTGACCCGCAGACCTACTCTCAACTTGTCAATGATCTATTCTAGTGCACTTAGAATCTTGTCAAAGCCCGAAGTCGAAGTTTCTTTCACTCCCTAACACACGTACCCACTCGTTGACCACGCCCGATCAACCTACTAAACCGCCCAGACCACAACATGGATCAACATACTCCGGAGTCTCTTGACCTCGCAGGGCCCGTCTCAACAACAACAACCACGTGGACCTTTTTATGCACAAAGCGCCAGACGCACATGAAGTTCAACGACTTCCCTACTCTCACACTCGGAGCCGCACCTCCGTTACTCTATGAAGTTCGACGACTTCTCTACTTCTACACTCGGAGTCGCACCTCCGCTATCCTTAAAAGAAAATCTTCGCAACCTTTTCACACACTCTGCGGCAATAAGCTGTGCAAGCGCAAAACCCTAACTTCACTCATACCATCACTAGTACTGCCAGCGCTGTTTCCACATCTCCGTTCTTTCCATTCGCAAGCTCCGAGATCCCGGGAAAGTCGCGGTGGACCTAGCCCATCATCATCTTGTCAATTATTTTCATCCAAGAAAATCTAATTCAACTTTTCGAATGAGGCCTCAAAATGCGTAACCCTTAATTCGACACCATGTACTTTAGGAGTACAGGGTCCCAAAAGACATAACCATCCTCTGCTACCATCTACTGATAGAGCGGAACGTGGTAACAATTTACCGGCGTTCGGACGCTCTTTAGGTCGATGAATCTTTTGACTAAGTGGGAACTCTCTGTACTCTTAATCAATCAACTTCATCAAATCGATAATCAATAACGAACATAAGCAACACCTTGAACAACATAACACTTAACAATTAATCCAGAATACATTTCGGCGAACCCTGACCTTTCAGTCAGGAATAACCACACCAGTTTATTGCAAAGTTAGTGAATTTATTTCCCTATATTAACAAGGCTAGCACAATATAAATGTGTCTCAACACCAAATGATAGATATAAATGAACATTAATAGCTGTCCATATCGTCGAAACAAGTGTAATCTATGTAGCATTTGAATCACGAGGCATTCGATAGTGGCAATGCAAAGCACTAATACGATAATCTGCAATGGGCTAATTGCGTACATTTAGTCAGCATAACAAGATCTCAAATTGCATCGTGCGACATATGGAATCCTCGTCTAACCTCAAATTAGCATCAGCATGTGGGACTTCATGCTAAAACAATTTAGCAACATTAATTTAGAAAACTCCTAGCTAGGGTCCTTATCAAAATCAGCAGTTGGTTACCTAAAAGAAACACAATGCAATTTTACAATTTCCTTTCATATTTACCAATTCCAATCAGCAATCAATGAATTCTTCGTCTCACAGGTACCGTTTCTCAATCAGCATGGGACGGGACCAAGGGGCAGGGGTGAACGGGGCAATTGCCTCACGGCGGCAAAGTAAGGCTACTACTTCATGCAAAGGGGCAAATCAAAGTTAAAGTCTCTAGGGCAAGAATCATTAAAGTCTCTTTCTCTCGACTAGAGAAAGCATCAAAGTCTCTCAAAATGGCGTCGCAGCAAAATGGGTCATAGAAGCTACGAAGTCAAAATGGCGGGATGTCCGAAGATAGAGAGAGAGTAATGCTCTCAATGGCAATCACAGCGCATAATGGCTGTAATGGCTACCTTCTTCTCGTGCACCTGGTTTTTATAGACAACAGTTCAAGTCCAGTAGGGTCTCCATTGGAGGGTTCATAGGTTAGCTTCAAATTGACCAATCAAACACGACAGTTCTCAAGCTTTTACTTAAGCATACATTATCCTTGGAGATGGGTACGTAATTTGCAACATTGTTTTCCCATTAGCTTACTCTCAGAGCCTCCATTGTCCGCACCTGCAAGTCGACCTTGAATTTAAGAGAAAATATGCCAGGCTGGCACCAACTTTAAGATAAGCATGTGAACGGTTTCTGTGGAAAAGTACAGCTTCAAGCAAAAAAATACACGTTTATTAGCACAGTGGAAAAATACGAGCATCTAAACCGTGAGACCAGGCAACTAGGCCAAAGCCTCCGCTAAAGTAATGCTAAGCTAAGACATTTCAAATAAGCAAAATCGTATCATACGTTTATGATTATGTCGGTTTAGTGCAATTCTAATACACCACGTTATATAAAACACGCATATAAATGTTGGCAAACTACTCTGAGGGCACATTTTGTCCCCGTACAATCTTTATTAATTCGGTTAATGCCACACACGATTATATCAGCACTACGTTTATGCGTTAATAAATCAAAACCTTCATTTTCTGCTTCATCAAGCCCTGTCAGCCCTACTGTGCAGCTTTCAGCCACATACTGACGCAGGCGCAGGCGCAGTGGGGCTTTTCAAAGTGCACAACTTTCAATCCGAAAATGTTGTGCAGAAAATGTTTTACTTTCATCATGTTATTAAATGTGTGCTTCACTAGAGAGGCCAGAAAAGGCTAGAGGCACCGCCCCTTAGCCCTTGAACACCAGCTGATACTGATGGTTTCTTTAGTTTGTGGTAGTTATTATGGCATTCTCCATTTTCACTTAGATATTTGTGATTTCCACAGTAATAGCATTCAATTCAAGCAACTTAGAATTGCACATTTATAAACACTTTGGAATTTATAATTCAACAGCCACAGCTGTACAAAGGTAAAATTTATACGGTAATAATCATGTGAAACTAAATTTCAGATGTTAGTGAGGGGAAGTGTTTTTTCCTTGACAGCAGGATACTGGGTAGTACTCTGATACCTACATTAAAATTTAAGGAGGGACAATTCATGATATTCATCTTTGCAGTTGCAGTTGAAAGTAAATTGTTATCACATCATGTGCTACCAAGGCTATTCGAAGCATTCATTAGAGAAGCAGCTTTTCATATAATCATGTTCCCGTTAACTGTTCTGCTGTATTTTTCAAAGTCATCTCAGCCCACTCCACCTCTTCTGCCTTAAAAACGAATTACCAGCAGTAGACTTTAAAATGACTGATCACCATTATTCCCTTTGGTCCTTGACTACCTAAGGTGCTTTACTGCAAAGGTAAGAAACTTGTAGAGTTGGGCAGAACAAAGACGGCTCTGGTTCATGCTGCTCTCTGTTTGAATAACTAGTGCTGAGACAGGTTTCCTCTGCATATTGATCTCATTGGTTCACTATATGAATAACCAGCTGATCAATTGGATTTTGCAAGCAGCTTTCAAGCCACTAGTAGGAATGTCAGGAACGCGAACCCATAATTCATTTTGTCTATTTGTTTTGCTTGGCGACTTGTGTTAAGCTATCTTTTAAATGGGCCAGGGAACATCTCAATGTCATTTCTGCCCAACATTGAATAATTCTCACCTTTTCTATAGTTTACCAGTGGCGCGATTTCCCTTCTTGAGAGACTGCCCAGAGATTGGTAGATGGCTGGAATCAATCTCTTAAGCGGAGCCAAGACTGACGTTCCTTTCCGCACATCCCAGTGAGGAAAAGAGGAAATATCCTGAAAACCCCGAAAAATAGTAAGTAAGTAAGTTACTCTTTTTAGATCTCCCTTCTTTACCCACAGTTCTCAATTTGGTCAAGCTATTATTAATAAATGCTGTAGGCAGAGGTGACTAACGTGTGTGGTATCTACCTGCTTACTTCTATAGGATGATAGCAAGGTCATCACCCACATATTCTGGCATGCTTTATCATTGGGCTTCCAACACATGGAACTCTATCACTAATGTGGGATCAGGATTTATTTCAGTGTTGTGCCAGAGAAAGTGGGAGTTAAAACAGTCTAAGGCTATCTTCTGTGTTATCTTTTATTCGTGGATGCCTTATCTTGATTAAAAATAGCCTATTGGTTCAGTGGATGGAAAGGGGGTTACTAATGTCCCGCCATCCTATTATAATGACATATTTCAGCTGTCTTTTCCAAGTCCAAAGGGTCAGTGACCTTCGTCAGGCAGGTATCGGTCTTTAGCAACAACTGTCCTAGTATTGGACTGTTGGTCCTATTATGGGTTTGTATAAAATGTCTAGTGACAATTGTGCATTGCTGTTCAAAAAAACCAACAAACATGTTTGTCACTGTTTTCTGGTTTGGTGTGTTCTTGGCTTTCAGCTGAAGGTAGATAAAATACGTTTAATACACTTACAGGATATTTACAATTAATACTTTGAACATCTGATTATTAGCAAGCATTTATTTCAACAAAGTAAGTGGTAATGGGTGACAGATAGTGTTAGAAGAATGCAGAGATTATACTTACTAGTAACCGAATGAATAGCTTGGTTTAGGTATGTTTTAGCTGTTGATATAAAGAAAATATATAAGGTCAAACTTGAGAGGAGAGGAATGGTTGTGAGCATTACATGCAAAGAATGGGGCTACATGATGCACAGTATAACCTGGTGAAACTGAAAAAAGTAGGACATGGACAGACATAGTTGCAAGAGGATATATACTGGGTAAGAGATTGCATGTAACAACTGATTTAGTAAAACCCTTTACTGGAGGTTATTAACACATTTCAAATCTATCTATCTATATATAAATAAATATAGGCAATTGCAAGCATATGACAAACATTACTACCATGGGGATGTCTCTTGAAGTCATTTATCTTGTTACCTAAAAAAGGTATATCTGCAGATCTTTTCGGACAGTGGAATAGCTGGAAGTCGGTCTGTGTTGTGTTTGGCCAGTTAGTTCCAAAATATTGGGCATAAGACTGAAAAAACCTGTCTTTCTTTGGATTTCAGATTTCATTTGCACTCTTAGAACACAGAGCAATTTTTGAGTTTGACTGTAAAACCTAAGCTGACAGCCAATAGAGTGATCTTCTGTCATGAGTGAAATGTTCTTTTTATGTCAGGCCCTTGATAAACCCGATGCTGTGTTCGTGTGCTCTTTGCAACAACTGATCATCAGTGAGGGAATGCAAGCTTAAAGAAAATTGCAGTGATAACACCTGGCTTTAAAGGCAGAACCAACTACTAACGCTATATGGGAAGGAGGCAAGAGTGTCAGAGTGGGCTGCAGTTCAGCTAGTTGATAAAAGCAGTCACTAACTTCCCTGCTGGTCGGAATGTTTAGGGCAATTTTTTTATCTTTTACCATAAAGACAAGAGAAGTGTTTTGACCTACTTGTTAAGCATTGGCAGAGTAGCTAAGCACGGCCTTAATGTAGTTCAAACACGAGTTTCAATTTATTATTAAGAGGTTTAAGGTAGCTCTCACCTATTCATTTTTCAGCTCTAGTAAGTGTATTCCCTAAGTTGCTCTTGAAAAAGTTATTGCTAGAGAATTTGATACATACATGCATATTGTCTGCATTTGATGATGTCAAACGCGCAGAATTTTGAGTGTGGTGGGAAAGAACATAAGTCAGCCAAGTAAGAACTGATTTGCCCATGTGAGCTACCTATGACTTTGACCAGAAGAATGGTGTGATCAACAGTATTGAAGGCCTCTAAAAGATCTAGGGCTTGATTTAAGAAAAGTAGCGCTGCACCTAGTGCAGCGCCACTTTTCTTGCACCCCTTAGCGCCCCCCTAATGCCACTATGTGTGCGCTGATTCTAGGATATGGCGAACCATGGTGGTAGTTAGGGAACTAGTGTCAACATTTTTTACGCTAGTTCGGAGTTTTCCAGGATTAGAATAAAAAATGTTGATGCTAATCATGCAAAGCTCTTTGAGACCCATTGTACACAATGGTGTGCCTACTTTTAACGCCTGCTCTAAGCCGGCATTAAAAGTGCCTAAAAAAATGACGCATTTGTGCCCTTTTTTTGGCCCCCCTAAAGGAGGAACACCCCCTTTGCATACAATATTCCTAGAGCAGGCATAATGTAGCGCAAAGGGCTACAAAGTCGCGCAATGCGCCACTTTGTAAATTTTGCACAGTGATATTGGCATCATTGGGCCACATTAGTGTAAAAAAAAAAAATGCTAATGTGGCGCAAAAAGGCATTAGGGGCTCTTAAATCTGCCCCTTAGTATCATCAGAAGCCAGCCTGCACCTTCACCCGCAAACCTAAGAGCATCATCCCAAAAGCTGATCGAGACACTCTTCGTACCATGGGATAATCAGAAACATTTTTATGCTTTACTTGACATTTCAAATTTACATGAATTAATTGACAAAGGCAGCACAAACATATATATATCATGACAAAATGAAAAAATATTTAAAATATTAAAAAGATGTAAAGGTGTTACAAACAGTACATAAAATCATGGTAAAACAGGCAACAAATATCTCAAGGTAATTCTAGCCTAATTTTCACCAGAAACAACATTTGTCAAGAGTTATAATGGAAAGTGCACTAACCAATACACAGTGCAAAAAAGCTATAAGATGGTTAAAAAACAAATCAGAAACTCTGATTACTTAAGACAATGAATGACAATAAAAACTCCCACGTGAGGGTTCCCCAGCTCTAAACAATAAATTGCATCTAGTCCTGGGCTCGAGGTTCAGTTGTTCAAGCATTGACTTCTTATAAACCAGGCTGCTTTCAGAAAGATGGACACATGAAGCACTATCATTGGATTGATGTTAGTTTTAGAAATTTGCAAAGCCTCCTGGAAGTGTCTGGTTGCCATATTTAAGCAAAGTAGTTTAATCGATTTGGCTTGCAAGATTTTATACACAAGGCAGAAGAAAAGAACATGCTCAGCATTTACACGCCACATTTGCACACAAAACATATATCTTTGCTAGCTAGGGGGTTAGAAAAGGTGCTCGTGAAAGAAGCTAAAGGAAGCGTGTCCATCCTTTACTGAATGTGAAGTTTTCTTGTGAGCGGAACTAGCAAAAAATCAAGGAATTCTTTAAAGTCCATTTTTTATTTTCAAAAAGGAGTTTGTCATAGTCCCGAGAGGAGATGCACCACCGCTTATCTTCTGCACAGTTTGCCGGAAGATCGCTTTTTACTGGCAAACCTGTGCTAGAGGTGATTATGTTAGGGTCACACCAGAATTTATCCAAGCCTAGTTTGATTAGAGAACTCTGTACATATTTAAGCCCAGGAATGTTTAATGCCTGGGATCTGCTAATTATGTCCTTTAAGGCTGCTTTACAGTGAGCCTATTTTTTAGTTGACCAAAGCCTGAGCCAAAACCAGATGGGTTTCAGTCTGGCACTGTCACTAATCTTATGCAGGTTTGAATCCAATCACAGGGGAAGTAAAGGGGAGCTCTGTGGTCTCTTTAATAGAGATATTATAAAAATGTTCTCAGGGGAATTAAATCTTCGACTTGGCTACGTCCCCACAGTTCAGCGCCCTATAGCGCTGCACTAGCAGCCCGTGCTTTATAAAGTTGCAAATCAGGGGAGGCTGGAAAGTTTTTAAAACCCTAAAATAACTTAACATTAGCACTAGATCTATGTTTTAGACAAACCTCACTTTTCTCTACTTGTTCTCCCTATCTATCATTCCCTGTCAATCTAATGTCTAGCTAGTCCTTGACTATTTTAAGGAGTTTAGAGTCCATGATTACTTTACACCTATTTGGCTGCTTTGTATCAGAAGTCATAAATATGGTCTTTGAAGCATTAAGTTCAAGACCATTTTTCAAGACCAATTTTTCGTAAAACTGGTCAAACTTGTCGACTAGGGTCTATAGACCTCTGGAGGTTTTTGGAAAACAAGAGGGTGTTGCCAGGAAAAAGTAACGCTGGAATTTTCTTCCCTGCCATAGTGGGTGAGACATTTTCTGACTTCAGCAGACATTCTATAGACTTGTTGATAAAGAGTAGAAACATTGTGGGAGCCCATATGCATCCCTGGTGCACCCCTCTACATATATCTATTTTGTGAGTTCACCTTCTGAGCCACTACAGACCCTGGCATAGCTATCTGTGTGAAAACAGATGATGATGGATAACAAGTCGGGGTATATTCGTGGCAGATAGAACTTGCTACAACTTAGTTCTTAGGAACAGGTCAAACGTGGTGTGTAGATCCATAAACACAACATAAAGGCTGTGCTTGCCCAGTGACCCCGCTTTCCACCTGATCAGTTGAAACAGAAAAACTTGATCTACAGTACTTACTTTTTGTTGGAAACTGGCCTGGAGTTCAGGTAAGTTGGAGTTTTCTGAAATTCAGGATGTAAGTTTGTTGAGTGTTTGTTTGCAGAAAGATTTTTGCAAATTATCTTAATAGATAATGACTGGTCTGGAGGTAGTTGGCTGGGTCACTGAGGGACCCCGTCTTAAAACAATCTCTGAGCCCCTCCAGGTTTCTGGAATCTGCCTCCTCGTAAGATTCCATTACTTAGGATGTTAATATAGGGCAGTCACCAATCAGGGTTAGAGTGATAGAGCTCGACTGGTATTTTGTCAGGCCTAGGCCTTTCTGACTTTTTCAGGGTTCAGAGCAGCTTTGGTGCCGGCTAGGTAAAAGATAATGGCTGTTCAGTGCAATGTAGTTGGTTATGATAGGAAATGGTCAAGGGAGAGTAGGGACACTCAGCTTTACGAAAGCACAATACCCCAAAGTGTGACTCCCACTCACTGGGTGGCACCGAAGATTCTGTTTTTCTATGTCCCATTTTACCCTTGTGTGAAAGCAAGTGCTAAAAAAGCTTGGGATCTTTACCCTTAGCTGCCTCAAGTAATGTATCCATAGTTATTTATTTATTTCTATTTGTATTTATATAACAAACTTATCACCCAGAAGGTATCATGGCACTGGAAGCCAGAAGTACCCAAGAGCATGGACCACTGCACAGACAGTGAAACTCAGAGAAGATTACAGAGGGAACAGCCAAGTTTTCAAGTCCTTCCTAAAATGAGAAAGATCCACTGAGAGACTGAGGGAAGTGGGAAACTGGTTCCAGAGTTTAGCTGCTCTATGTACAAAGACCCGGGCACCTAGTCTGATTATAACAATTTCTGGCATCTCATCTTATAGGCTCTTCTATCTCTCAGCTTGACAGCGCCTATAAGACCCAATTTCTTAAGGCAGCAATTTGCATCAAATAACTCATTGGCTTTTGGTTTACTGGCCCTCTGCACCTGTGTTTAATGAAAGAACCTCTAATTTTCTTGAGAAGTGCATTGTGTAGTTCTAACAAAAATACTAGGTCTGTGTGAATTTGTTCAAAAGAGGTCAAGGAAAATGCAAGTATTGGTCATGATGGAATTCAGTACTATATTTTTGGATTCAAGAGAGGACTACCTAACAGTCCTCATAGTATGGAATAGAATTAGATAATTGCTCTCCTTGTTTGATTCTGTATGTAAACAATTAGATGTTTGCCCTTTCAGGAGGAGGGTTAATGGATCATGATTGCTGACTATTCTTGATGTTAAAAATAAATAAATCAACTCATTCCATAATTCGAGACTAATAAAAAGGCAATCCATGTCATTACTGTAGCAACCTTTCCTAAACATCGGAGTAAGTGTACCATTCAGGACGAATGTCCATTGCATGCCTGAATGCCATGGGAGAAGGTTACATCAATCACCTGGAAAGCTACCTTTGACTGGGGGGATTTCTATTGCCAGTGTTAGCGCGCCAGACCTTAATAAGTAAACTTACAAGGGGACGTGAATAGGTCGATAAACCTTTTGACTCACATTAAGAAGTTCTTACCATAGCTCCAGTACATAAATCAATAATCAACACACAATAATCAATAATCATTAGTAATCAATAAAATCAATAATCAATGAAGTCAGTAAATGTCACGCACCATGACTTTTCAGCCATGAATAACCACACCTTTAGTAAAAGTTTTTAAAGTTTATTTCCCTTATATTAACAATGCTAAAGTCATGCAGATTAATCTCAAAATCAAAGGAACCACATATAAAACAATACTGGTTGTCCAAAGCGGCGGAAGAAACGCAATCAAATCAAAGCTTGAATCACAACACTTTCTAGAGCTACAATACAAATCAATAGCAGAGTCAGCTGCAACAAAGTTATACATAGAATTCAGCAAGATAACTTGTCATTCATTAGTCCCTGTAATTCGTCAGTCAATTTGAATGCCCCTAACTAACATCAGATTAGCATCAGCATGTTGGGCTTCATGTAAACAATTTAGTACACAAATTTAGAAAAACATCTAGCTAAGGATCTATCAAAACAGCGCAGTTGGTACCTAGAAAGAAAAGGCATAAAATGCATAACAGTCACATTTCGTCATATCTACCTATCCACGGTCTGGGTCAGCAAGCAGAATCAGTCTTCATCCTCAGGTATGTAAGTATGAGCCCCATGACAGAATGAATCTTTGATCTCTCCTCTATAGACTCTTCTTCTCTCAATATCTGAATAAGTCTGAATAATTCTCCTCTGTCGCATTGTTATATCAAAGTCACCTAAACTATCCCCTAATTCCCTATTGGTCAGTTAATTGTACGTTTATACTCTACCCAATAATATTTCTATGCCAAATCTATGAATTCTAATATTTCATTCTTCTCATGAAGTTGATTGTTTTACTTTACGATGTTCTCATCATCCGGCTCGTCAGGTAACAATATTGTTGCATCTTCAGCTCCAGTCAGTATCTTCATTGTTCTCGTCCTGGGAAAGTACATTTCACACACATTACACATAAGTTGTTACACTAGCAGGAACATCATCTCCTGTTAGTCGGTTCTCACGGAAAGCTTCTGTTAAGCACTTTTAACAAGACAATGGACATTTCACAGTTTAATTCATTCTGTCAGCAATTTTATTAAACACTAAGAAATACAGCTTCTGCATGAGGCCTGGCAAGACTAGGCCAAGATACTCGCTAAGTTAAGGCCTAAGATTTATAAAACTAGAGCATACTTCATAACCCTTAATATGACATATTACTACATTAATCTAATACATTTTCAATATTTCATTAAGTATTAATCATAAATTAGTACGTTCCTTGAACACTGGTGGCCATTCTTCGAGGTCACATTTCTAAATGCGTGCATTATTTTTCTATAATAATTCATTTTTCTACATAATTCAATTATCCAATATACGTAGATACTCATTAATAATTTCTTAGTTAAAACACCGGCTCCAGCACCGGGATGCCTCAGTAAACGTCCTCTTTCCTTTCAATATCATCAATAAATGAGGAATATTTGAAACAGACATTGAGGTCACCACCTACTATAACAGATTTATTTTTCTTGGCTGAAATTAAGATGGTCCAAGAAGCGCAATGTGGGAGAATCTCTATCACTGCTAACGGGTCTATTGTATACATTGACAAACAGTAAATAATTGTCATTACACAGAGCTACCTTCAGAATCAAAATATCCTGGCACGAGCAAGGGATCATTTTAACTGAGCGCTGGATAGAAGTTTTGACCCATGTGCACAGCCCTCCCACTGCTCCACCCACTGAGGCACACTTTGCCATAACCTGGAAGCAGCCACAGCCTGCTTAATTGTGTAGGTGGCCATTCACGTTTTCTGGAAAAATCATATATCGTAACTTTCAATAAAAAAGGTCCAGTCGCTCTCAGATAGTCTGCTTTTAAGTCTGGCCATGTCCCAACAGACAATCTCCAGATTATCTGGATTTAGAGATTCAGATGTGTTTGATTGGCCATGCTCACTGTGTTGACTTTGGGGGAAACCTGCAGAGTTCAAGACAGTTTGAGGAGAGACAAAATTATCAGAGTCATCTTGGCAAGTTGGGAGGCAAGTTTCAACATCAGCAGTTTCGCTCAGAAGGGAGTGGAGCTCCAGGTTGCATTCTTTCATACCCACGGCATAAGCGCAACAGTTCGAAAACCTTTGACAATTGGGGAGCTGGTGTTAAAAGTCATTGTTTTGTGCTCATATTATCCACTGCATTAAAAGATTATGTTTGTGGTTGGATATCCTCCCTTCCCAAATCCTGTTAAGCTGCCAGAGCAAGGCTAAATATAAGGGCAGATCTGAATTGCATCTGAGGCCCTATGGGCAGATCGGATCAGAGACGGAGGGATAAAAGTCTACTTGCTATGGTAGCACTGGTCAAAATAATTTTAATGTAGACGTGATCATGGGTGGCTCCTCTATGAGAGGGGAGGTGCGTCTCCCTGCTAACAAAATGCCACCAGATCTGTAAAATAAAATGGTGATAAAATCTATTTATTAACATTTTGTTTTTCAGCACCCCATCCTAAACTGAGTGTCAGGAAGGGACTGGGCAATTGCTGCTGAGTGGCAGTATGAAGCTTTGCACTTTAGTTTCAAGTATGCATGTCCCTTTGTCCTGCCATCTTGCTATGGCCAGCCTGACTTGTACACTTTAAACTTCTGTAACCCAACTGTCTTAGGACAGCTGGGTTGGAGAAAGCCCAGGCCTCCAGTGCTCTTAAGAGTGCTGAAAGAGGCCACTTCCTCCAAGCCTTGCTCTTGTGTCACCTCCATGGAATGGATCAAGTTGCCATTGAATAAGTATTTCACTGCATCACAGAGTTTGGAGACTATGAACTTGAGGTCATTTACTTCTGACTGTAGATGCTGGCTTGAGATGGCCATTGAGCCAGAAGTGTCAACAAAAGTGGGAAATACCACAAAGTCAGTTTGTGTTTACATGTCTCTTAGTGGTAGCTTCTCAGTGGGGTGAGGCAGGAAGTCTATTACTCCAACTGGTAAATATCTGTTACTGCACAGGATCTGCGGGGCTCCTGGCAGAACTGGGTCAGCAACGTTAGTGAACTTGGAGAGAGGATTGCTACAATTAGGAGGAGTTTTCCCCAGAAGCGCTACATGTGAGATTTGTTTTCATTCAAAAAAGTTTTCTAACTTTAGTTGTCCACTTGGCTCCCTTGGAGTAGAAGCTGGTTTGTCTCCAAGTACTGATTCTACTTCCTCTAATAAATTGACTGTATCAGATGTCACACAATTCTTAGTTGCAGGCTTTGCGGCCCACTTGTGCTTTTTCCCCCCTGGTGGGCTAAGTGTCCCTTTTCTCATGCCTGTTTTCCAGAAGGACACCCCAGCCAAGGAGGTGCCTGTGCCTTTTATATTGTACAGGGAATCTCAACAAAACCGCTATACCACAGGCGCTGCTACAAGTACATCAACAATTAGGTAACATGGGGAGAGGATTCAAGTCTCCTACCCGCTTTGGAGGGAGAATCTGAGAGGCTTGAAAGGCTTGATATACTATGGGCCAAGAGGTGTGGCCTGGCCTCTTCCGGCCGATGACAAGTGAAGACTGGCCCGCTCTTGGCCCAGTCTTTGCCTAGGTGCACGCCTGGGCGCGTCCTGCATGTGTCCCACGCTGCGGGAATTTGAAGGGCTTATGAAAACATCCAGTGCCAATAGGAAATACCTGCAGCCTCCCTGCAGCAGTACCCTCTGGTCACTGCAGTCAGTGTCAAAGGGCCCTTGCAGCGTGAATCCAGGCAAGAAACAAAGCCACAGGAAATGCAGGGCCCCCAAGGGTTGTGAAGGATTGAATGACAGAGTCACGCATGCCGTAAACAACGCATGCCTTAACAATGCGGTGTGAACCACAACTGCGTCATTTCCACGCATGCCTTTACAACAAATTTCATTGTAAAAGCATGCCTAGTAAAAGCATATGTGGAAATGGCATGCAAAACGACATGCGTGGCTATGTCATACAAACCCCGCTACCCGTCCTGAGGCCCAAAACTACCCGCACCCCTAATAGGTAAACTACCCCGTGTGAGAAAGTAGCCTCTTTCTAGCCTTGTTACCCCCACTTTTGGCCTGTTTGTGAGTATATGTCAGGGTGTTTTTACTGTCTCACTGGGATCCTGCTAGCTAGGGCCCAGTACTCATAGTGAAAACCCTATGTTGTAAGTGTGGTTGTTATGTGTCACTGGTATCCTGCTAGCCAGGACCTCAGTGCTCATAAGTTTGTGGCCTATATGTATGTGTTCCCTGTGTGATGCCTAACTGTCTCACTGAGGCTCTGCTAACCAGAACCTCAGTAGTTATGCTCTCTCTGCTTTCCAAATTTGTCACTAACAGGCTAGTGACTAAATTTACCAATTCACATTGGCATACTGGTACACCCATATAATTCCCTAGTATATGGTACTGAGGTACCCAGGGTATTGGGGTTCCAGGAGATCCCTATGGGCTGCAGCATTTCTTTTGCCACCCATAGGGAGCTCTGACAATTCTTACACAGGCCTGCCAGTGCAGCCTGCGTGAAATAACGTCCACGTTATTTCACAGCCATTTACCACTGCACTTAAGTAACTTATAAGTCACCTATATGTCTAACCTTCACCTGGTGAAGGTTGGGTGCAAAGTTACTTAGTGTGTTTGCACCCTGACACTAACCAAGGTGCCCCCACATCGTTCAGGGCAAATTCCCTGGACTTTGTGAGTGCGGGGACACCATTACACACGTGCACTATACATAGGTCACTACCTATGTATAGCGTCACAATGGTAACTCCGAACATGGCCATGTAACATGTCTAAGATCATGGAATTGTACCATTCTGGTATTGGGGGACAATTCCATGATCCCCTGGGTATCTAGCACAGAACACGGGCACTGCCAAACTGCCTTATTGGGGTCTCCACTGCAGGTGCTGCTGCTGCCAACCCCTCAGAAAGGTTTCTGCCATCCTGGGGTCCAGGCAGCCCTGGGCCAGGAAGGCAGAACAAAGGATTTCCTCTGAGAGAGGGTGTTACACCCTCTCCCTTTGGAAATAGGTGTGAAGGCTGGGGAGGAGTAGCCTCCACCAGCCTCTGGAAATGCTTTGATGGGCACAGATGGTGCCCATCTCTGCATAAGCCAGTCTACACCACTTTAGGGATCCCCCAGCCCTGCTCTGGCGTGAAACTGGACAAAGGAAAGGGGAGTGACCACTCTCCTGACCTGCACCTCCCAGGTGAGGTGCCCAGAGCTCCTCCAGTGTGTCCCAGACCTCTGCCATTTTGGAAACAGAGGTGTTGGGGGCACACTGGACTGCTCTGCGTGGCCAGTGCCAGCAGGTGACGTCAGAGGCTCCTTCTGATAAGCTCTTACCTCTCTTGGTAGCCAATCCTCCTTCCTAGGTAGCCAAACCTCCTTTTCTGGCTATTTAGGGTCTCTGCTTTGGACAATTCACCAGATAACGAATGCAAGAGCTCATCAGAGTTCCTCTGCATCTCCCTCTTCACCTTCTACCAAAGGATCGACCGCTGACTGCTCAGGACGACTGCAAAACCGCAACAAAGTAGCAAGACGACTACTAGCAACCTTGTATCGCCTCATCCTGCCGGCTTTCTTTACTGTTTCCAGGTGGTGCATGCTCTGGGGGTAGCCTGCATTCACCCTGCACCAGAAGCTCCGAAAAAATCTCCCGTGGGTCGACTGAATCTTCCCCCTGCTAACGCAGGCACCAAAAGACTGCAACACTGGTCCTCTGGTTCCTCTCTCATGCTGACGAGTGTGGTCCCTGGAACTCAGCAACTCTGTCCAAGTGACTCCCACAGTCCAGTGACTCTTCAGTCCAAGTTTGGTGGAGGTAAGTCCTTGTCTCCCCACGCTACACTGCATTGCTGGGTACCACGTGATTTGCAGCTGCTCTGGCTCCTGTGCACTCTTCCAGGATTTCCTTTGTGCACAGCCAAGCCTGGGTCCCCGACACTCCTTCCTGCAGTGCACAACCTTCTGAGTTGTCCTCTGGCGTCGTGGGACTCCCTTTTGTGACCTTGCATGGACTCTGGTTCACTCTTCTTCCAAGTGCCTGTTCATGTACTTCTGCGGGTGCTGCCTGCTTCTGTGAGGGCTCCCTGAGTTGCTGGGTGCCCCCTCTGTGTCCTCCTCCAAGTGGCGACATCCTGGTCTCTCCTGGGCTACAGCAGCACTCAAAAACCTCTACTATGACCCTTGCAGCTAGCAAGGCTTGTTTGCGGTCTTTCTGCGTGGGAACACCTCTGCAAGCTTCATCACAACGTGGGACATCCGTCTTCCAAAGGAGAAGTCCCTAGCTCTCTTCTTTCTTGCAGAACTCCAAGCTTCTTCCATCCAGTGGCAGCTTCCTTGCACCCTCAGCTGGCATTTCCTGGGCTCCTGCCCACTCTCGACACTGTCACGACTATTGGACTTAGTCCCCTTGTCTTACAGGTACTCCGGTCCGGAAATCCACTGTTGTTGCATTGCTGGTGTTTGTTCTTCCTGCAGAATCCCCCTATCACGACTTCTGTGATCTCTGGGGGTAGTAGGTGCACTTTACGCCTACCTTTCAGGGTCTTGGGGTGGGCTATTTTTCTAACCCTCACTGTTTTCTTACAGTCCCAGCGACCCTCTACAAGCTCACATAGGTTTGGGGTCCATTCGTGGTTCACATTCCACTTTTGGAGTATATGGTTTGTGTTTCCCCTATACCTATGTGCTCCTATTGCAATCTACTGTAATTCTACACTGCTTGCATTACTTTTCTTCCTATTACTTATGTAATTTTGGTTTGTGTACATATATCTTGTATATATAACTTATCCTCATACTGAGGGTACTCACTGAAATACTTTTGGCATATTGTCATAAAAATAAAGTACCTTTATTGTTAGTAACTCTGTGTATTGTGTTTTCTTATGATATTGTGCATATGATATAAGTGGTATAGTAGAAACTTTACATGTCTCCTAGTTCAGCCTAAGCTGCTTTGCCATAGCTACCTTCTATCAGCCTAAGCTGCTAGAAACACCTCTTCTACACTAATAAGGGATAACTGGACCTGGCACAAGGTGTAAGTACTTCTGGTACCCACTACAAGCCTGGCCAGCCTCCTACACCCCGAAACCCCAACCCTGAGCCCTAAAAAAAACTATCTCAACCCCCCAGCTGTGCACCTAAAAACGAAAGTACCCCAGCCCCACCCACCTGCCCTGAACCCTAAATAAACCCCACCCCAACTTCCACCAAAAACTATCCTGACCCCTGCCCATAAAAAAAAAACTACCCTGAACCCACCCTGAGCTCAAAAAGAATCTACCTTCACATGCCCCACCTGGACTGAGCATTAAAACCTTCCCACCTAATAAGTAAACTACCCTAACCCCCCACATGCGCTGAGCCCTAAAAAAAAAAACTACCCCAACCCCTGACCCAAAAAACTAAACTAGCCGATGCCCCCAACCCACCTTAAGCCCTAAATCCACCCCACTGCTAAAAACTAACGACCAACCATGCTCCACTCCCACTTACCTCACCATGTCCTCTCCCACTCCTTGCTCCTCTTCTCTCCTCCCGCCCTTCCTTAAAGCTTCCCCCACCACTTTAAAAATAAACTACCCAGCCCCCACCTTAAGCCCTAAATTTAAAAAAATACCCAAACCCCAAGCCCTTAATCCACCTCCTACCCCTGCCCAAGCCCCACTTACCTCACTGCGTCCTCTCCAGATCCACTCTGGCCTTTTCTGTGCCTTAACCACGCATATGGGTAGTTTGGCACATGCATGGTGTAAGCGCGTCAGACCTTAAAAAGTATACTTATAAGGGGACATTTATAGGTCGGTGAACCTTTTGACTCGCAATTAAGAAGTTCTTACCATAGCTCCAGTACACTATCAATAATCAATACACAATAATCAACAGTCATTAGTAATCAATAAAATCAAAAATCAATGTAGTCAGTAATTGTCACGCACCATGACCTTTCGGCCATGAATAACCACACCTTTAGTAAAAATGTATTAAGTTTATTTCCCTATATTAACAATGCTAAAGGCGTGTAGATTAATCTCAAAATCAAATTAAACGCATAAGAAAACAACACCGATTGTCCAAAGCGGCGAAAGAAACGCAATCTAATCAAGGCTTGGACTACAGCACATTCTAAAGTTACAGTTCAAATCAATAGCAGAGTCAGACGCGTTAACGAGATGTAATACATGTAGCTAAGGAGAGAAATCACAGTTTTATCGCATTATACCGATCATTGATATGGGTCATCAAAGCAGAATCAGTCTTCGCCCTCAGGACATCAGTCGATCAGCAAGGCATCAGGGTGTAAGTCAGGAAATATGAGCCCAATGTCGGAATGAATGTCTCTCTCCTAAAATCTGTAAAATCTCTGTAAATCTGAATAAGTCTCTCCCTCTCCTAAAGTGTCTGACTCTTTTTCCTTCACCTAAACTATACCCTAATTCCCTATTGGTTAGTTAATTGTATGCTCACACTTTGTCCAATACCATTACTATCCCAAATCTATTAATTCTAATATTTCTACATTCTCATACAGTTGATTGGTCCGTCTTACGATGTTCTTATTGTCCGGCTTGTCAGGTAACAATATTGTTGCAGCTTCCACTCTAGTCAGTATCTTCACTGTTCTTGTCCTGGGAAAGTCAGTCACACACACATTACACATAAAATGTTGCATTAGCAAGAACATCATCTCCTAGCAGTCGGGTCACACTGAAAACCTCCGTTAAGCACATTTAACAATACAATAGACACTTCACAGTTTAATTCACTTGGTCAGCATTTTTATTAAACGCTAAAAAATACAGGTTCGGCATGAGGCCTGGCAAAATAGGCCAGGACACTTGCCAAGTTAAGGCCTACAATTTATAAAGCTAAAGCAAACTTCATAACCCTTAATATAGTATGTTACTGCATTAACCTAACACATATAACATTTTATAAGTATTAATCATTAATTAGTACATTTCGTTAACATTGATGGCCATTCTTCGAGGCCACATTTTCAAATGTGTGCATTATTTTTCTACGTTATTTCATTTTCTACAAAAACTCATTATTCAAAATACATAAACACTCATTAATACATTTTATTAAAGACACCTACGCTAGCAATGGTTAAGCCCCAGAAAAAGCCATGCGTTGTTCCGGCAAGCGTGGTTACGCTTGTGTGCTAAACGTCTGCAATCTTTGCAATGCTTTGTTAAGGGGGCTTCCCACAGGGAAGGCATCCTCAGTCAGAAACCAGTTTGAATTGCTAACATTAGTAACAGGCGTTGGTGTGTATACAAGAAGCATAGAAGCTGACTAATGACAGCTTTTGCATAGATTTTTGCTAGCACATTCAGAATAATTAGCCTCACATCGGCTGTAACGCATGAATCTAAGTTGGTTTCAGAGGAGGAATTACAATACCTGTAACAAGAATTCACCTCCATTTTAGAATCCATTACATCAAGCATACGCCTGCCTCCATCTATCAGTGTTCAGTTATGACCTTTTGAACTGTCATAATAAATGTAACTACCAACATTTTAAAGTTGAAAATAAATATACTTCCAAAAACAAATGACTCCTACAATATCAAAGTCAGAATTGTATCACCATTTTCCACAATTGCACACCCCACAAGTACAATATATTAAAGCATGCTGGCTGTTCAAACAACTAATAAAGGTGTCTCCACGGCCAGTGCTCTGGCCTGGGCTCAGATAACTCCAACATCATCGTGATATGTCCCCACCCCTCTTACTGTGTCTCCTGAAAGCGATTGTCAGGGGCATCAGAATCTGCACACACCCAGTGCTGCTGCAGCTGTCGCTGAGTGACAGCACTGAGGGTAAGAAAGGAAGAATGTTACAGGGGCTGTAAGGTTATGTTGCTCTCTTTTCTTTTTTCTGCAGAAATAAATTCAGGCAAGCCACTAATGGCGCCACTACATGGTGCAAAGACCTTCCACGCTTCTCTCTACATCTGCCACAGCTGCGTCACTTACCGGGTACTGCAGCTAAAACTACAAATGTTCTGATGTTCAACAACTGCGTCAGCTGTTTTTCAACAGCAACAGCCACTGAGAAACAAGAATTCAAAGGACTGGAAGCATTTTGACTTCTAATGGGCCTCAGCAAGTAGAGAGAATGGATTCCACTTCCTTCTCACAGTTTCCCCAACACAGTAAAGCACATTATCATTACAAGTGTGTAGTCTCTTCTCAATTTGTCGTTTTCTGCAGATAAACCTATGGGCTCAACCTGAGGGAGGAGGAAACCCGAACTTGCTAATTGGAGTCCCAGGGCAGTGACTCAGACCCCAAAAAGCTTGTTCAAACATTAGTGACCTTCACAGTGGCCATTAAGAGTAAAAAATTGTTCCTCCACTCTTGAGTAGCTTTCAAATTCGGCTTGGGAACGATAACTTGAATGGCAGATAATTATTCCAGATTGTGAGTCTCTAACACTATTTAGTAATCCATAACCCCAAAGGTTTCCTTTCAGTGGGGAACCCACAAATATGTTATCATAATTTTAGCACAAAGATAACACAATAGGTTTTCAAATGCTTAATGTACTTGGTGATTGATATAAATATATATATATGTATATATATATATATATATATATATACATATATATAACATGACATTACACTAAAACGTAAAATATTTTATACTTGTTTTTGTACAACAAAGGCTTGCAGAAAGGTTTCCAGTTACAATCATTAAGGCTATTAAATATAGAGTATGTTTCACGGTGAGGCAGTTCCGTTTCTTCAGGGCTTTCAGTACTCGACCACACAATTTATTTGATAAGCTTTTCTTTACATCTCAGCAGTCTTAAGGTGTGATCAGAAACTTCATGGTACCAGCTTCCTATGATATTGTATTTTTGCTTCTAAAGATGTATAGATTGGGCCTTTTCTTAGAAGGCAGGTGATATTCAACAATAAATTAGACTGATGATATGTAACACACTTCAATATATCTTGCAAGGGTTTCCTATTCACATGTTTTTGGATAGGCTTATGAAAGGGTCATCATTCTTTTTTAATTTTGCAGTTCTATTAAGAGCCTCGTGTTGCAAATGTTCCTTCTAACACCACCCATTTGCTTGGGTTGCCAACAAAGTGGGTTGAAGTATTAGCAGGGTCACTGGTGAGTGTTGTGCGTGGGGTGGGGGTTTGACCACCTTTCTCTTTTACTGAAATGTTGAAAGTGGACAGGCAAAGACATTTGTTCAGATTGAAATCTGTAACTATCCTTTTAGACCCTCAAAGGAATTTGTCACAATATCTGCATTTTTAGCTGGAGAGAAAAGCGAGGTGCTAAGAAATCTGGCACAATGTTGCGCTATTAGCATTATTGATACTCAGGACAATAGTAAACACTCACTAAGGTCAACGCTCCAAATCATGCACCCTTGCCTCATTATCAGGACCCTAATATTGTCAAGGGCTTCTAACCAGTAATATTGACTGGCTCTGAGGTGAGGTTACAAAAGGACATCAACTCTAATGAAACTAATAATATTTCTATTTGTATGGAAGGGAGGGAGTGCACCCAAGATGGACCAAATGAAGCATCACGGCACAGACAGAAGTAATTGCATGGAAATGGGGACCTTGCCAAACGGTAGTGTATGGAGGCACTGAACAGAAATTAACCTTATTTGTAGAGCAGCATTGCAGGTATTAGTTGGTGCCTGAAGAATTGGTGTTTTCAGATCAGAGAGATACTTATTGGCATGTTGGGCCGGTTGCAACACAAGGTCACCTATAACAGTGAGTCTCAATGTTGTAGCTATTTTAGAAGCAGTTTAATCAACAGGGTTTTAGAGTACATCTACACACAGACAGATCACAAGAACAGGGCCATAGTAAAGATGGACATCTACCTTCCATGCACAATTATTGAAGGAACTTGATGTAAAGGAGATGCTCTTCAGAAACATGACACAGAGGAGAATATGTTCAAGATTTACAATAGCAGTGATTCTAAGTTAGAGTTAATTAGGATGGATAGGACTCACCACATTCATCTAAGTTGATTTTGGCTTCTTTATCAACATGTAACACTATCTGGCACCAGGCAGCCACATGTTCTGTGTTGGCCTCCTCAAGCATGCAGTTCAAAATATTTGTCCAAAACTCCTACGAAAAGGAATATGAATATGATGTGTGGGTCATTATCAAAGTGTATTGCAGTATTTCAGTATTGACCAACATAGGTCCAGAAGTGCCAGATCCATGCAAGATTTTCAGAGTAACTGTCTATGTGATTTTTGTTTACATCCCACCCATCCTGCACAGTATGTAATAATGAGTGTAGTCAAATTATACTCTGAGTTTGCACACGGAGATTGCGTATGTTTACAACACCAAAACTCAGAGCATGTGAGTTGAACATAACAAAGTATCGCTAACAGCTGTGATAATATGGAGAACATGCATGAAACAGAAATAACTGTCAGACCAAATGAAAAATATGGCAATTTTAACAGTGGACGTTAGACAAGAGATGGAGGCATTATTAAACAATCTTTTTAGCAAATTATGTCATTATAATGTTATGTTTTCTACCTACTCTTGATTCAATCAAAGAAACACAATTGAATTGATGAGTGGGTTAGTGAGGTAGTTAGAGGATGAGTGAATAAGATGAATCCTGAAGTAGGACACAGTGAACTGAATAGCCTCACAGAACTCTCAAAAACTCAAAGGGTGTCTGCATAAATTGTCCTAATGTGTAGGTCTTTACTTGGGTCTTTACAGGATTAGATACTCCGGTCTGTAATGCAATGTGACAAACAGTGACTACCACTGTTGAGGTTCCCTAGCAAACAACTGTCCTCCCTAAGTATTCTTAAAATGTGTACCTGCTTTATTTTCTGGCTGCTAGGAAGAGTTTCAAGAATCTGGCGGTTAGAGAGAGTTTTATTTGTGAATGCATGTGTGTCTGACTGTGAGCAGGGATGTTGAAGATCATTATTGTATATTCCACAAGGTGACAAACATTTGTTACAATAGTTTCTAGGATTCTAGAGACCTATGTGCTACTCCCAATACAAAACAGGAATGTGCAATTTGCACAGCGATTGGTTAGCAAATGGGAACTCATTGTTTTTAATTTATAATAATGCGACCTATGTACTAACAGGTCGCATCACAAACTATTCCATTCAAAGGGTATCACAGAATTATCTGCCTAGTAATAAAACTTAGACAGGTTGCAATTTGCAGTGCCCCCTTGATTGTATTGTATTGTAATCGTATTTATATAGCGCTTACTACCCCTGACGAGGTGTCAAAGCGCTTTTCGGTGAGTAGCACGCTACTCTGGAACCCAACAAGAATTAGTGATGGATTAGTAATGGGAAATAATGAGTACAGTTTTAGTATTATTATGAGTTAATTTGAGCCGCGGATATGAGAGTTTGTTAGTTAGATTGACTGGAGTAATGGAGGGGTGGAGGAGGAAAGAAATCCAGAAGTGTTAATTGGGAGTATATCCTTAATTTACTCAACCCAATGGCTTGGGATGAGTAAAGGGGGATGAAGGAGGGAAGAGTATGTGGAAGGGTTAGGGAGAGCATAGTAGCAGGGTGAGATAAATGTAGGAGAATTTTGTAGGGTTGTGTGGGAGGTCACCGTAGTAGAGTGAGGTTTAGTGAGTTAGATGTGGAAGCGGAGGGAAGAGCTTAGGCAGAGTTATTTAGGAGATGAAAGTAGTGGAAAGGATTTGGGATGAATCGGAGTGAGAATGGAGGATAGTTTGATAGAGACATGACATATGATGATGGGTAGATAAGTGTGATAAGATGAGAGGAGGATACATAGATATCTAGTATAACAACCCACCCAGGAGCCATGCAATGACCCACGAACATGCCAAGCACAGAAACAACATATACACATACATACATACATACATACATATATATACATACACACACACATGAATACACACACATTTGCACATACAATACATAATTAGAACCATGAGTAAAATATACTTAGTCAAACAGGTTTAAAGAGTGTGTGTGTATTTTATTGTTATGACATAGTAGCGATACATATTTTCTAAAGAAACTATACATAACTAGAAATATAAACATAATCAGAAAAAAATATTTATCAACATAGGCATATGCAGCCCATAGTTGTTTGAATATGGTGGTTATGAAGGAAAGAGCCAACTCTTGAGTAGTTTTCTGAAGACAAGAAAGTTATCTGTGGCTCTTATAGTTGGGGGTAATGAATTCCATAGTTTGGCTGCTTGAACGGAGAAGGATGTACCACCTATAGTCTTCTTCTTGTATGGTGGTGTTCTAAGGCGGGGTGCCAATCTTGAGTGGAGGTTTCTTTGTTGGATGTATTTGGTTATTTTGTTTCTGATAAAAAGCGGTCCTGTTCCATTTATAGCTTTGTGGGTGATACAAAGCAGCTTGAAAGTGCATCTTCTGGCAACGAGTAACCAGTGTAGTGCTCTCAAGGCAGGGGAGATGTGGGCTTGCGGCTTTACATGTAATAGTAGCCTGGCTGCGGAATTGTGGATACGTTGTAGTTTTTTCATAACAGATAGAGATGATCCACGGTAGAGGCCATTGGTATAATCTAGTTTGGATAGTACAAGCAAGATAGTAGCTTGCACCTTGTGTGGAAATCCGAGGTGGGGGAAGATGCGTCGTAAAGTCTTCAAGGTGATGAAGCTTGTTCGTGCTAATTTGTCCACTTGGGCATTCATAGTTAACTTGGAATCCATGGTGATTCCTAGGTTTTTAACTTCCTTGGATAATTGAGGAGGTGGTCCGAGATCGTCAGGCCAGACGCACAGAGGGTCATCATTTTTCCAGTCACCACATATGAGTATTTCTGTTTTGGAGGTATTTAGTTCTCCAGGTCATCCACTGATCAACGGCTCTGAGGCAACTGAAGATTTGTGAGTTTTCAGTGTTTTTGGGGCATTCTAATTTAAGTAGTATTTGTGTGTAATCTGCATAGTTGTAGCATGTGAGATGGAGATCATTGATCAGTTCTGGTAAAGATATCATGTAGATGTTGAAAAGCAAAGGTGAGATGATTGATCCTTGGGGGACCGCTGCTTTTGTGAGGTAGGGTTCGGACGAGAAGGGGGGCGAGTGGATGATATTCAATCTTTTTGGAAGATAGGAAGTAATCCAGTCGAGATTCAGTGCTTCTTCCTGGGCGGAATCCAGTTTGGAAGTCTGAAAGTATAGAATTGTCTTCAATGAATTGTGACATCTGGGCGAATGCTGCTCTTTCTATCAATTTGCCCAGGAAAGGTCCATTTGTGATTGGTCTGTAGTTGTTGGGGTCTTGCGGGTCTAGGTTTGTTTTCTTTAATAAAGGTCGTATGTATGCCTTTTTCAGGTCTGCAGGAAAAGTTCCTGAAGTTAAAGAGTTTTTGATGATTCTTCTTACAGGTGTGGCAGAAGAAGTAGATAGAAGAATGTTCTTGAAGATATGTGGTGGGCAAGGGTCAGAAGGGCAACCAGAAGGTCTGCTTGCTTTGACCAAATCCATAAATTCATCCTGGGATATTTGTTTGAAGGACTGTAGAGGTTGGGTTGGTTTATTCTTAGAGGGTATTTTAGGAAAGGGGTTGATGCTGATGTTTTGCTTCTGTTTTAAATAGGAGTCCAATGTGTCTGCCTTGGTTGTGTAGTGAGTTGCCAATTTGTTTGTGAAATCTTGAGTGGTGGGATGACGTCTTTCCATGCATGTAGGTTTTCGAAATTCATTGAGAATTTTATAAAATTCCTTGGTTGTAGATTGAGGATTTTGAATTCTGTCTGAGTAGTACCTTTTTTTAGTTTTTTTGATTGATGATTTGTATATCCTGTTAAGTTTGTGTAGCTACAGTTTGTCTTAACTCCTGCTTGTTTTGAGCCAGGTCTGCTGCAACTTTCTGATTTGTTGCTTTATCTTTTTAAGTTCTGTGTTTCTCCAAGGTGTTGGTTTTCTTTTGTTGTGTTTAGTTTTTCTGAGTGGTATTAGGGTATCAAAAGCTTCCTGTAGCCACTCATAAAGTTTTGGCACAGAATTAATTGTATCTAGATCTGTGTTGGCTGTTAGTTGGGTTTCTAAGTCATCCAAATTGAGTTTGCTCCATGGTCGATAGGTGTATGTATGTAAGTAGTTGTGGGGTGTGTTGATTTGTGGAGTTGTATGTCGGAAAGTTATCAAATGGTGGTCTGACCAAGTGATTGGCGTGATGCTATGAATAGTAACTAGTTCAGACTTAGCAAAAATGACATCTAGGATGTGACCAGCGATGTGTGTGGGATTGTGTACAATCTGATGTAGGTTCAATGCGACTAGGCCAGTGGTGATAGCTTTTGGATGGGGCATATTGGGTTTGTCAAACCAAATGTTTAGATCCCCAAGAATGCATAGGTTGGAGTATAGTGTAATGAGGTTAGAGACTGTGTCTAGAAAAGCATCTGGGAATGTGGAGTTGTTAGGTGGAGGTCTGTAAAGGAGGAGAAAGTTACAGGGGGAAGTTGGAGTAGGGTGGCATCAGGTAAGGAGGGCTTCATAACCTTGTATGGAGATGTTGTCTGTTTTACTGAGGTTCAATGCCTGTTTGAATATAAAAGCTAGTCCACCTCCTCTCTTGCCTATACGGTTTTGTGTGATGGTTTGATAGCCTAGAGGAATGGCTTCGTGCAACACTGGGGCCATGTCATCTCCCAACCAGGATTCAGTTATGAATAGTAAGTCAGGTTGTGTGTCTGTGAGTAGGTCGTAGATTGTGCTTGTTTTTTGAGAGTGATCGAGCATTTATAAGCTGCCAGTTTAGAAAAGGTGTGTTAGTTGTAGTGTTGTTTTGTTTAGGAGAAGGGTAAGTAGTATAATGTGAGCTTGAAGCAGGAGTGTTGCTAGTTGTGATAACTGTTTGAGGCTCACAATAGTCTTGCTTTTCAATATAGTGTTCCTCTTCCAGCAGGTTAAGGAGGCATTTTGTTGGGTCTGTGTGTGTGGGTGGTGGACTTGGAGGCTGAGAGAGCCATGAGGAGTGTACTGTTTTTTGTAAGGTAGTTTTAATATGTAATAGACAAGGGGATGCGAGGTTGCTATGAGTGGCATGTTTTTTATTTTGTTTGCGTTTGTTTAGTGTGGATGGAGCATGAGTTAGGGGTGGTGGAGGAGCATGTGGATCATGATGTAAGGCTCTAAATTGTCTGACTGAGAATGCATGGATGGAGGTTTCCAAAGGCCAGCAGATCCTGGTCATGCATTTGCATTCCAAAAGGGAAACTTGTTTCTTAAAGCAGCTTGTGTCCATGAAAGGGACAAGTGCTGCTGTAAAAAAAAGGTTTCCATTTTGAAAGACGTCAAATTTGTTTCAAATGGGAAGTTGTCCCCAAGGGATAGAATCCTCTATATAAATCAATTACCACCTCTACTGAGGATTGGTCACTGATCAATAGGTTGTAGCTGCACCTGTGATCATAAACCTAGTCCCATCCGTACCTTTTTGAATCATAAGTAGGGGAAGTGCCTCTTTCACGTCCCTCCCATTTCTGTCTCAGAAAGGGTCACTAAAGTCACTTTACAAGTTGGAAAAACCTTTCCAAAGTGTAAATGGACTGTTGTACATTGTAAAATTCTCACTAGCAAGTTTTACAACATCAGAAGGTCTTTGTACATCACACCTTAAATGAATTGCTTCACCCCCCTCATTTACCCACTTACACCCCCATCCTCTCACTCAAATATTCATTCAGACCTCCCTCAACCGTACACTCATGTACTTGGCATCCTAATACTACGTGATGTTACTGAAATGTCACTCGTGATAATCGGATTCCAGGTTAATAAGGAACAAAAATGTTTTACACAATGTAGGAATCAATAGATATCTTCTCCTCTAAAAGGAATCCTGAAAGTTTTGTTTTTCTCACACATGTAAAAAGCGAGAAAATAAGAAATAATTGATAGAAACAGAGGGAACAGGAGTGGGAATCTTTTTATGCAATTGACACTACAAAATGTTGTTCTCACAACAAATCAGAACAAGCATTTGCAATGCAACGGGTCTTGCATTTCTCCGAGTTAGAGCTATTAGTAGTTGTAAACTCCCAACCAGATTTTTCTTGCCACATTAAATGGAAAAAAGCGCGATTGTGCTGCTACAGATCACTCGTAATTAAACCTATCGCAAAAGTGCAATTATCTACATAACCGGCAAAAGTGCAATTAACTATGTAACAGGGTCGATGTCATGCAAAACGCTCGACTTATGCCAAGCGAGATCGTGCTCCGAAAAAAGATAAAAAGTAGTCCACAAACCGGACAGAAAACAGCGAGCCTAGTATGTTTTCAGTACTTCGTTGCTGCACTCGAGGAGGGCTAACCACCGGAAAAAGCATGACGTATTCATGCCTTCCACTAACGAAAGCAAGCAGATTTTAAAAGGCATGCCCACGAACCAATGAAAAACACAGACGTGACATGGACGGGGCTTCGAGCCCTTTTCTAACTAGCGATAAGCATGCGCAAGCGCATGCAACACAGGCACAACCCTAAAAAAGCAATTTTTCTGAATTCTTTGTGATCATATTGGAGTGCTGAGACTCTCTGAATGTTATATAACTCTGCCTGAATCCCTCTCTCTCACCTCGTTAGTATTTTATTGGCATTTGGCAATTCTCTTGAGAAGATGACTGCTTTCACTACGGATAGTCTCAACATCACATTCAGAATCCAGGTGATCCGTTTCCTGTGGAAGGAGACACAATATCAGATGCTTGCGTCATAATATTTAATTGTTGTTATTGTATTTTTCAATTCAGTGATGAGTGTAAGCACTCAGCAGAGACATTTATTTCCCTGTGATCAGGGTTGACAATCCCAAGTGAACATTCTTAGAAGAAAATTGTGCTTCTAAGTTAAACTATTGAAATTTCATGCAATAAACTTAGTCAAAGGTCGTATTATCCTCTCTTATCCCTCTTTAAACTCACCATAATGCATGTAAACACGGAGAGAGACACAGACAACCATCTACAGTGCACTGACAATAGCAAACACATCCTCCCCTGTAGTTGTACTTGTCTTTGTCCATCATTGTTTCTCATACATTTGAGCATCTGTTTTTAAAAAGTCAGATAAAACCATATTGCTTCAAATCCCAAGGGGAGATATTTCTTAAAAAGAATGGTTATCCTCCCCCACTTCCAGTGGCATGCTCTATCGCTGGGCAACTCCTTGCTACCACCAATGATTCAGGTAAGCAGTGGGTTCCATTAGGAACTCTTAGTGGGTTGGAGCCTTTTCATATTCTGTTTGTGGGGGAAAAGGTGCACACTTACAGGGTGGTGCATGCTTGTTGTCAATTTGTGTTGTTAGAGAGGAAGGAAAACCAGACATTATATGGTAGTCCTTAAGAAAAAGGGACGAGAAAGTAAAGATGCATAGAATTAGGTCGTGTTAGGTTAATTTTAAAGAGACATGCACATAAAAGTAAGTTAATCTAGGTGAATTAAATGAGGTGTTTATCACATCTCTCGATGTATCATTCCTGGAATTCTGATCTTAGACGCATTCCTCAAAAAATAATGCACACATTTGCAGCTTTAGTGGCTACCTCGATGCTTAGGATGATACCCCTCACCACTGGGCAAAGGAATTTTGTCCAGTGGTTATGCCAGATGTTTCTTTGGAACATAGCACCTATGACGAATTGGAGAGTGGTGAGAATGATTCAGTCTCAAATACCCCCCACAATGGAGTACATTGTGTGCCTTGTTACACAGTCTGGGAGGGAGAGGATGACAGAAAGAGAAAAAGACAAGCGAAGAGAGTAAGGGTGGAAGAAAGGGACAGAGTAGGAAACAAAATTGCATATCAGTGTTAATAATACATATAAAAGTTCTAGTTGCTGGATAAATGAAGGAAATAAAATAGGTTAAAATAATCAAAGTGAATTAATAATATAAAAGTTTCCATTAATCGGGCAAATCATGGAGGGGCTGCTCTTCTGATGACTAGATCTAAGTTGCTTGCTGACAGTAAATGTGATCCTGAGCAAACCAGTTGGTTGATACATGGTATGTTTAAACAGTCATGTAAAGAAGCAGCTTTTCATGAGGGATAGCTGTGCTGCCTCAGACGTCAGATTGTCAGATCCGTGCAACCTGAGATTGCTGAGTTGTCCATGGCCTGAGTTTATAGCTTCTGAGTGACAAGAGCTATAGGAATACTTTATGATGCCTGAACCTGGAAGTTGTACATCTGAACTCTGTACCTGTGGCTTTTTTGTAACCTGAGGGATAGCTTTTCTCTCTAAAGCAAGTCCTTCCATGAGAGATGTAACCAGGAACACAACACTGCTGTTTGAAGACGAGTGTACTGTTTGTATTACATGGTGATGGATATACTCTCTAAGGCCTAAATATGTACAGAGCAAACTTACTGATGTTTCCCACAAAGGAGTGTAGCAGCCAAAGTTGTTGTAATGCATGAAAGGAAGAGAGCAAGACAGTGCCATATCTTCTAAGATGTGCAGTGCTGCAGTGCTGCCCTCCTCCCAAGCACTGGCACACTTTCTAGCTGCCTAGCACTATACACACACCTTTACACCACAGTGCGCCGGTGTCTACTTGAGTCTAGCATAGGTTTTGTACTGGAATGGTACCCTTCAGAGCAACATTGTATCCTTAGGATTTTCTTAAAAACGTTTCCCTTTTTGTATGTGTATTGTACTGTGCAGCACACATGCACAGTTAGAAAAGTTCAGGGCAAATGAAGTTTTCCCTCAAAACTAAATCCCAAATCAACACTTTAATTTGCTCCACTTTTGGACTCTTTGCACTAGCACAAGTGTTGAGAAATCTGACCCCTATTTTCTTTATCACCTGAAGGACAGCCCTGTTTTGTGAATCCCTGGCCTGAAAAATCTTTGTAATCTTAGAAGCAGTTCTACTTTGTGACACCTGAACATATTAGTTGAATGCTGAGTGAGTCCTGAGCCTAAACGTTCTCTCACCCGCCTCAGAGACAGCTCTGCTTTGTGAAGCCTTATTCTGTAAGCTCTTTGCCATTTAAGAAAAAGTGTTTCTTTGTGAGGCCTGAACCTGTATGTTCTTTGCCTCTGAAGGACAATTCTTCCAAAGTTTTTTTGAGCAGCACTCTGAACCTTTCAACAGCCTGAGCAGAAATGAGACTCTGATAGGCAGTGTCAAGAAACTTTAAGTCACAGAGAAGAACTTAAACTGCTATGTTCTCAGTTTGGCACAGTCACATGGAGTAAACTCAACCAAGCATCAACCATCCATTCACATTGCAGTGCTTTTTGCCATCATAATTTAACTACTGTCCCTTTCTGTGAGACATATATGTGGGTGGAAATACCATGGAATCACACAGCAATGACTATTCTTTATAACCATCTTCCGAGCTATTGTACTAGCTATATTTTATGAGTGAAAAAACTATCCTCCCAGAAAAGTGCAGCACATCAACTGCTCACATTATCATGAAGTAGACAGTCTTACAGGTTGGCATAGAGTTACTATTCTTAATTCCACATACATTTTCCTTCAAAATATATATGGCATGTAGAGTTAAGAACAGAAAATGTAAACTTATCTATATATTCTTAAATTTGCTGATATTGTGGGAGTTGATATCCTGCACTGGATATTTTTTAGGATGATGTCCTGCATTATATTCATCATATGTGGCATATAATAGCTATCTATGATGTATGGTGCCTTCCTTGGTCTGTTAGGGAGACAAAGACAATTCTGAACCATAGAATTTGAGGCTGAGCTTGGGCATGCATAACAGCACTTGAAAATGAGATGCTGATGTGTGGGAAAATGTGTTTGTTAAAAAAAGAGCTAAGGCTGATGTTTGGAAGAAAATCGAGTGCGGCTGAACCCTAAGTGGCTATTTATGTTGCTTTTATAACAGTTATTGCTGTTGTTATGGAAACATTTCTTGAGATCATTTATCCTCCTGCTACAGTGATTGATGATTAATGATGTTGATGCACTTCATATTATATAGGTAGCTTGTACCAGACCCAAGACTACTATATATACTTGGTGTTTGAGACCTCAGCCCATGAGAATGATTTAACCTATGATGTAGGAAGAATAGAAATACTTCACATACAAACAAACATAAGTTCCCAAATCCCAATACAAACATTTTAGGCTAGAGATAGTTGTAAACCAATGTAAGTTGTGAAAGACTTAATACATGACATGTTAAAAAAAGACAGATTGTGGGTTCAATAGAAAAGGCAGGTCATATTTAGGACAAACAAACACTTATTACTTAGGAAACTTATACACATGCTACATTGTTAAGTTAGCTTTGCTGAAACACACAAGAGGCCCAAGCCACATTAGAATGAGAGTTTTTCTTTAAAGCTGCACCAACTGTTGCTTTCAAAATGTTAACTTAGCACGAACAGGGTTGAACAAAAAGGGTGTATCCTTCCTTAGCACAGGGGTCCTAAAAACCACAAGTCATTCATATTGTGGTAAGGGGAACTGTGTAAGGGTCAGATAAGTATTTGCAAGGCAGGGCTACCATGAGCAGCACACAACATATCTCAATGTCTTGTTGTGCAGAAAGATAGATATGGTGAATGACATCAGTGTAACTTACCTACCCATGAGGCCAACAAGTGCACGTGCTTCTTTCAAGAGACACCTAATTATCTTATCTCTACTGCTTGTAGTTGCTTACGTCAATGGTGGACTCTTGACCACAGTTTTTTTTTGTTTTTACAGTATAAATGCTACTGGTGTTTGAACCAGAACTTTGAACTTCAGCCATGGCCTCTATGTTGAGACTGCCTGTTGTTCCCAGCTGAAAATCGATTAAACCTTTATTATTGTGTCAAATTGATCTGTCTTATTTTATTAACAGATTTACCTCTAACATATTGGCCAGCTAAGCCAGGAGCTCTACTTTGATCTCACCAACTGCTGGACTGGGGGCCCTGCCTGTCTCCACGAGGTGATTTGCACACTTTTTAAAGAGGTAAGGGAGATGCCAACATTTATGTACAAATCTCTGATTTTGTGGGGACAGATGGGTCTCAGTGGAAGGTAGTGAAGTGGACAAAGTACGAGGTCTGTTCCTTTTATTTTATAAAGACATTTACAATTTTGACACTGTAATGTATGTAATGTTTGTGTTTGCATGCAAGATTGTGTATGAATTGAGATAATATTAAGGGATCCCGGTGGCAAGTCCGGAAGATACTGGGATCTTGACTAAGTAAGTCAAAAGTGGTCAGGAGTAGTGGTGGACTTGGGGCTGAGCAATCAGTGTATGTTCTAAAGAACACTCATGTCAACCTAACCCAGACCTTAAGTCTGGAAGTCACAATTTACAGTTGTAAATAGTAAAAGTTGTCCCCTCTATGAATCCAGAGGGAAGTGACCAGTAGTATTTTGTTTGCCCTACTATGAAATTGAGAATTACTGTGTATGTATATGCATGTATAGATAGAAATGTGGCCACATAATAATGTCAATATATAAGTTTATGTTATTTAGTGTATAATTTAGGAATAAGTATCAGACCTCCTATTCTTATGAAGGTTAAGTTATAACAGTATACTCAAAAGTGAAGTAATGTCCCAAAAAAGTAAACTAATTAATTCCACACCCCTGAATTAATTATTCATTTTTATAACGGTCAGGCTGTCGCCCTCTGCTACAAAACTGACCTTAGTAGATCAGCAATATCAATACCATAGAATCATTTTTTAAGTCAGAAGTTTATGAATGCCTAGGTATTTATAGTATATCACCCCAGGCCTAAAAACAACCTACATTGACATGAGAGAAATGCCTGTTAGACAATTCTAAAAGAACTGATACAAAGACATTATCCTCCAAGTTAAAAGTAGTGTAGTAGCCTCATGAACCCCATAACAAATATTGACACTACTAACTATTATCCCCATTATGAAACTATAGAGCCTCAAGATTGGAGGCTAGATGAATTATCAAATAGTATAGACTGGGACATACACACGTATATTGAAGGTATACAAATAGAAGGAGCATTATCAGCTACTATACATATAAATATATTTAACTACCTTTCAGATAGATGTGATCAGGATCTTCGCATAATTAGAATAAAAGAGTTTATTTTGAAATCTACAAAACCTGTTGCAGTTGTCTTTCCAAGAGTAAAGTATCCTTTTGAAGGGCAATAAAAAAAAATAAAAAAAAATCTCATGTGTGACACTGGTGCCACCCTGTGGCAGGAAAGTGAATATATTGAAGTTACTGCAATTTTTCAGTGGAACCATGGGCAACAGTCACTTGAATTCCCTACAATAATAACAGACTCATATTTAGTATTAGACCTCCTACTGTATGCATTTATTAGGGACCTCCCAGTGTGGAATTTAGGATATGAGTAATTTATAAACATGTATATATCACAATAACATTATTGCTTGTTGTGTCAGGCAAACAAACCACTTAGGCCACACATAAATGCACCTACTCACTATATATACATCTGATGTTCACCTTCACAGCCTAATAATAGTTTATGTGAAGTCTGGAAATACCCTAGGAAGTAAATAGAAGTCCATTTAGAGTGTAAAACATACAGTACAAAAGATTAAGTTCACTAAACAGACAAGGGGTCTCCTTTAGAACACATGGTTAAAGTGGGACAGGGACAGGATAGGAAAATACTTGCACAATAAGGAAGGAAGGAATGGCACAAAGCAACATTAAAACTTGCACATGCATGTCCCAAAGAGGGCACATTTGATAATACAATAATAGAACACATGGCTACCTTCCTACAGAGTAAATACAAGGTAAATAAACTAGAGAAAAGGAAGATCACACTAAACCAATGGAGGGTCTTTTTGTGAAACAAATATGAATGAGTCAAATACACAGCCTCAAACCCTCCCTTCGGCTCCTCCACCCCCCTATCAAGATGTGCAATTAAGGTTAGACAGTGCAAAGGTACAGGGCATGTATACATTGCAACCTAGTGCCCCACACTCATTACCCACCTCTTCACATCCCCCTGCTGTGGGATATACAGACACAGAGTATAGCCCACCATAGAATCTTTTTCTAAACATAGAGAATATGTTCACCCATCTCCATGTCCTCAAATGGCCAGTACACCACGGGAAATGTCAGGTGGGGACAGTACTAAATACATAGGGACAGTAGATGCCACATTTACACTTCATTTAGAGGACAAGATGTCCCCCACTAGGAAGAATGAAGGTATACCTAATGAGGGATCAAGAGGGGTACAGAGAATGGAGGGGGCAAGAAAAAAAGAAGGTGTTTTGAAAAAAACGAGTACCAATATTAAAAATGAGACAAGAAGGTTAGCTTTCACACCAGAAAGTCCTCCCACAGAGTGCTGGAGGTTCATGCACTCAGGAGCAGAAGAGAAGAGAATAGTGTAGGCAAGTGGGTCACAGAGCAGGAAGATGGACGGGTAGACCAAAGAGCGACTTGGGAAAAGGAGGAAGGGCCCCTGAGGCAGTCAAGGCCCCTCACTAGGCCACAAATAATTGAACAAGAAGGACTAGATGACACAGTCTCCACACATAGCAGCTTAGGTGAAGAAGATATGGGTTTAGAAAAATCCTACAAAGGATTAGAGGGGCATTAGATGACATCACTGAACATGTTAAAAGAATGTCCCTTCTTGAGGACCATAACAAGGAACAGTCACAATATGCCTGTGA
This sequence comes from Pleurodeles waltl, assembly GCF_031143425.1. Lineage (NCBI taxonomy): Eukaryota > Metazoa > Chordata > Amphibia > Caudata > Salamandridae > Pleurodeles > Pleurodeles waltl. Next base: position 980,744,778 of record NC_090436.1, on the reverse strand, counting down.
GGGAGAAGAAAACAGTAGGACAGGACAGACTTTACAAAAGAAGCCAAGAGAATTACAGAGATTAGTATTTGATGGGGCGCATGCATGCCCATATGAGAGAAAGGGAACATTTGCTATGGCAGGAAAAATGACACTGAGGAAAGACATGGCACGTGCATTCCCTGTATGTCCTGGCAATAATTTGATGCCCAATGAAATAGTAGCTCAGTATGAAATTAGTTGGTATAATGTTGTCCCTTTTACTGACAACCTAGCAGGTTGGACAGAAGGATTGGCATCACAGATGACACCATGGCTGCGAGAGGGTTCCTTTGAACCCCGAGACATGGCTAATGCAGAAATGTGCATTTTTCAGGGTGCAGGGGATCCTTACTGGGATTATCCCTATATGCAGAAAAGTTTAAGGGTGTGGCAGAGATATGCTTGTAAGTATGACTCTCGTCACCCTACTGGCAATAGGACTACAGTCCTGTCACAACTGCCCTTGATATTCAAGGGCCCAGGGGCGCCTCAATATATACCATGGCCCCAGATGGACAAAGAAAATCTTAAAAAACAGTTGCCACAACTTGCTGAGGGTGCTGGGAAATGGATAGCAGCTCTGGAAAAACATACTGCAGGGATTACTCTTGGGGTACATAATAGGGGACATTAGGAGTTTACTAAGTTCCCTTATAGGAGATGAGACAGACACACTGTTCACAAAGGCAGGAGTAAAGGATTGACTAACCCAAAATGTGATGGGGCACCCTTTAATAGAGTATGGGGAATTGTTTGGAAACAACTGAGGAAAATGTATCCAGACAGGCCAGACATTGGGTCCCTTATGGCACAAACAATGCAGCCAAATGAGGACCCCGCCCAATTCCTTAGCAAAATGAAGGAAAAATGTATACAGGAAGTGAGGGAAAGTTGGGATGTGACTGGACAGAATGCAATACTATTTTTCAATATAGTGAAAAAGGGTCTGCCAGTTGAAGTGCAGGATTAATTAGATAATATAGTGACCTTGGAGGCCAAACCATGGACAGAGATACAAGCACACATAATACATTTTTGTAAGAAGAGACAAGAAAATGAAAAGAGTGAGAAAGATAAAATAGAGAAAGCAGCAGCTAAATTGGTCCAGCAGAAACTAGCCAAGAAAACAGTGGAAGGAATTGCCACTCCCACCACCCAGTTAGCTGCAGTGTCCCTGGGAATTCCCCCTTCAGGCACCCCAATGCAACCCTACCAGTATGCCCAGAGAGGCAATAATAGCAATAATGGAAGAGGAGGGTGAGGAAGGTTTGGGGGAAATAGAGTAAACACATTCCAGAGTGGACAGACATGCCACTATTGCAAAATGACAGGACATTTCATTGGAGACTGTAGGTTAAAAAAGGAAGATGAAGTAAGCAACCAGACAAGGGCAAATGATGGCCAACAAATGGTACCACCTGGTGGCATTGTAGCACAACCTGCCATGAGTCCTCAAGTGATATATCTCCCACAGCCCCAAATACAACTGCAGCCTCAACCACAGATATAGCCTCAGCAGTTACAGCAATCAGTGCCCCAAATACAGTATCGGCCACAGCAGACAGTGCAGCCCACCTTGCAGCACCAGAACTTACAAGGAGGGGTAAATGTCAGGGGAGGGAACCCATTCCAGCAAAACTACATGGGAGGATATGCCCAATGAAGGTGCCCATGTGTCTAGTCTTATTGGTAACCCACAGGCCAGATGAGGAACCCACTGTGATGGTAGCCATAAATGACAAGGAGTACACCTTTCTCATCAACACTGGGGCCACTAGGTCCTGTATCCATGAGAAGGGACTGCCATTGTCAAATGTATCAATGGACACACAGGGGTTCTCTGGGGCTGTAATGAGGGTTCCATTTATTAAACCTGTGGAGATGGAAATGGGGGGAGGTATGTTGATGGATGTTTCTTATTCTCCCCAAATGCACCAGCTAATCTACTAGGACGTGATCTCATGGCAAAATTAAATATGACTATTCACTTTGAAGAGGATGGGACTATGATCTGTTCAACACCTGGAGTATTTAGTACACGCATCATGACAATGGTTCCACACCCCCCAGATGGTAACCAAGTTAGAGCCAGACCTGTAGACATTTTAGCCTTTACTAAAGCAGTGTACACCATCATAGCAGAAACACCAGAACTGACAGGGAAACTAGTTGAATTACCCAAAAACTTTCTCTTTAGACGACAGGGCCCCTATTTTGAAACATTAGACAAAAACCTCATTCTGGAAATAGAGGCTCTAGAAGTGTCCCCCACCTATGGGACACTGATGGCAAGTGACCACATTGGTGCGATGTGGGCATGTGTCATCTTTTATGATCCCAACATGCAAGTGGGCGACATATCAGATGACCAGTTGCTTGCTGATGACTTTAGAAGGACAGAGGTTGTTTTTCAAAACAGTGTACCTTTACGCACCACACTGGAGACAAGGCCTGTGATACCAATAAATGTCTCCAGTCCTATCAAAGATAATGACCTTGCGCAGGTACCCTCTAACTTATGGACAAAAGGCCCTTATGATGTAGGCCTCGTCCGCACAGCAGTACCATTCAGAATAACTTTGAAGGAAGGAGCAATACTGCCAAGAGTGAGACAATATCCTCTATCCAAAGAAGCAGAGGAGGGCATTGCACCTGTTATACAGGCATTGGTGGGGCAGGGAGTCATATACCCAGGTGTATCCCCCTGCAACACCCCAATTTACCCTATAAAGAAGGCCAAGGGAAATTTGTGGTGCATGATTCAAGACCTGCGCCCCCTTAATGACATAGTGATACCAGAATTCCCTGTAGTACCTGACCCTTCCATCATCCTAACGAACATACCCCAAGATGCTAGATACTTTACAGTCACAGACTTGAAGAATGCATTTTTCAGCATTCCCCTGCACCAAGACAGTCATTATTTGACTGCATTTTCCTATTGTGGTTCACAGTACCTGTATTCCAGATTACCTCAAGGGTACTGTGAGTCCCCTAGTGTCTTTAACAGGACGGTCAAGAATGACCTCACCAATTTTCAATGTGACAGCACAGTGTTGCAGTATGTTGATGACCTACTGATCTGTAGTCCAACAGAAGAGCAGTGTAGAAAGGACACTGTGTCCCTGTTGTGCACTCCTGCTCAAAGAGGTTACAAGGTAGACAGAGACAAGTTACAGTACTGTCAGGAAGAAGTTCAATACTTGTGGCAACTACTGTCAGCATCAGGCCGCCGAGTTATGCCCGGGAGAGCAGAATCCATTCAGCAGATGACAGAACCTGAGACTGTGAAAGGAATGCAGAAGTTCCTAGGCTTATGTAATTATGTCAGACAGTGGGTTTTTGACTACAGTACTTTAATATCCCAACTGCTTGCATCTATTAAACAGGCAAAAACACAGAAAGACAGGATAACATGGACTACCGAGATGGAACAAAACTTCAGTAAGCTAAAAACAGAGATAACAAATGCACCAGTGTTAGGAACACCAGACTACAACAAAGAGTTTTTTCTTTTTTGCCACTGTAATGGCCAGGTGATGACAGCTGTCCTCACCCAAAAGTATCCTTTAGGCTACAAACCAATTGCATATTTTAGTGGCCTACTTGATTCTGTCATGAAAAGTCATTACCCTTGTGAACAAGCACTAGCCACAGCAGCCTTTGCAGTAGAGAAAAGTGCTCCCATTTTCATGGTTGCGCCCTCGACACTGTTTGCTGAACATGCTGTGTTTGCATAATTTAGAAAGCTAAAACAACACTAAAAAACACAGAGAGTATCAGGCTATGAAATAATATTATCATTACCATCCTTAAAGGTGGTTAAATGGCACACAGTCAATCCTGCTACCTTCTTTGCACACCCAATTTCAGACACTGACGATGATGCCCATGATTGTGCCACATATATTCCAGATAAGTGTAGCCAAGCAACAGAAGACCCCATTCCAGGTAGGGTTGTATATTTTGTGGATGGATCTTCCACAATAGATCAGGACACAGGGGTAAGACATACAGGTGCTGCAGTGGTCAGAGCGATGCAGCACAACTCTTCAGACGCACTGCAGATAACTGAACAGATAGCTTTGCCATCTCAATATTCAGCCCAGGCTGATGAATTAGTAGCTTTAGTGGCAGCCCTCAAACAAAGGGAAGGAGAAACAATAAAAGCACACTCTGATTCAGCCTATGTCACTGCAACAGTGCATTCCAGCATTATGCAGTGGAATCGACGGGGATTTCTCAAGTCTGATGGAAGCCCTGTCATGCACTGCCCCCTTTTAGAGGCGCAGGGATGAGAAGGAGGGATGATGGAAGAGAAGTAGGGATGATGAATGAGAAGTAGGGAAGATATATGATGGATGAGAAGTAGGGATGATGGATGAGAAGCAGGGATGATGGAAGAGAAGCAGGGATGATGGATGAGAAATAGGGATGATGTATGAGGAATGTGAAGTATGGATGATGAATGAGAAGCAGGGTTGAGAAGTAGGGATGAGGAGTGAGGAATGAGGATGTCCTAAAACGGATACTGTCAGCAAGCCTTACAGTGGTCTTCCCTCAAACGTTTCGCCTGCCTGGCTTTATTTTGTCTGGATTCTGGATGGATTTTTGCTCTGTTGGCCTTAGGACTCTTTGCAATTTACCACTGCTCACCAGTGCTAAAGTGCAAGTGCTCACTCCCTTAAAAAATGTTTCATTGCTATATTTAATTCACATGTAAGTCCCTTGTAGAGTGGTATACCATATACCCAGGGCCTGTAAATTAAATCCTACCTGTCCGTCTGCAGCACTTATTGTGCCACCCACTTAAGTGCAGACTGAACGCAGTGTTCCACTGCCATGTTGAATTGGCATTTAAAACCCTTTGCCAAGCTTTAAGCTCTCCTTTTATTATATATGTCACCCCTAAGGTAGGCCCCAAGCAGCCCATTGGGCAGGGTATAAGCCCAAGAGTTATAAGTGTATGGGCACTACAAGGGTGACACCAAGTGTCTCAAGAGGGCACAGCCTCCCACTGGAGGTAAGCCCCCAGGGTGGGCGAGTGTACTCTAGGGGAGCAGATGGCCCCAGTTAGTAGGGGGTGTCAGTGAGCTTACCCTAGTGTCCCTGGGTGATGAAGAGTTGGTGCCCAAAGCCAACATGCTTTCCAATACTGCAAAGCATAGGCAGTGGGTCACCATCAATGGGCAGAGGGTGGAGGCTCTGAAGGACACAGGAGCCAGCATGACTACAGTAAGGTGTCATCTGGTGTCCTCTGAGCAAGTCATTCCCAATACATTCCACCAGATTGTAGTAGCAGACAACTGGGAGAGCCACTACCTTGTGGCGTTGTTCCCTTTGTGCGTGGGCGAGGGGTCTTAGATCTTCTGAAAGTTGTTGTGAGCTCTGCCATACCTGTAGACGGACTAATAGGAAATGACATATGTCAAACCTAAGGTAGGCTCTAAGCAGCCCATGGGACAGGGTACTGTGTAATTAAAAAGTAGAACATGTACTTTTTAGTTTTACATGTTCTATTAGTGAAAAACGCGCAAATTTGTTTTCTCACTACCGAGATGCCTACCCCTCCCTTAGGGTAACATTGGGGATTCCTTATTAAAATTAATACATTGTAATTCCTAAACCAGAGGTGGTAGATAATTCATGTTTAGTACCTATGAACTTGTAATGACACACCCTCTTTAATGGTAAGGTAGGATTTCTAATCACAAGTTTGGAAATTACACTTTTAAAAAATTGCCATTTTCCTGCCCTTGACCCTCTGTGCCAGTAACCTAATTTGTGTCACATACCTGAGTGTAACTGACAGTTGGGACTATGTGAATTCACTCAAATCAGTCACACAATAGGGGCATCAGCAGAGGCTGAATGGGCCACTAATTGACATGATGGGGGTAGAGCTAATAACAGCCCCACTTGCAAGTGAATAGGCTGGGCTCTGCCACCGCACAATAGGCTTAACAACCCTTTATTTTCAGTGCAGCCAGGTAGGAGCCACAGCAGGGGAGGCAGAAAATTCCCAGAGCTTCAGAGAACCCTTCTGAAAACTTCTCCCAACTTCTACGAGCAGGGCACCAGGTTAATAAAAAAAGAGCACTCTCAGACCTGCTCCTCAAGTCACCACTTGACCTGTGCAAGGACTCTCAGAGGACTTCCTGCTGTTGCGAGCGGATGTGCACTCTTCCAGATTGCTGCTGCACCTGGAAGGACTGTTTTGCTGCCTGGAGGTTGCTTGGAACCTTCAGAAACCAACCCTGCTGCAGAGCCCTGCATACCCACCTACACCCAAGACTCCACAAGTGACTCAAAGGGCTAGTTCAGCTGGTCTCCTGTTTTAAGCCACAATTGGAAAACTCACCTAGGCCCTGCTTTGCTTCTTAAAACCAGGGAACAAAGCTTCATGGTGTTCAACGTTTGGCCATCATAGTCTGCTGATGCCTAGACTTGCCACAAGAGGTGCAGGATGTTCGTGCTGAGAGGATCTCCCTACAGCTCTCATTCCTGGGATGTGGTACTCCAAGTGGCTTATAGGGCAACACCTTATTGGGAGCACACAATTATGGGAATATGTCAAAAATTCAAGTTCGCTGAAAGATTTGAAACCCACAATATCAGACATTACTTTATGTTCTTTTTCAGAACATTCAAAGCACATCACTTCCCTTTGCAAAAAGGAAAATGAGTGGTTTGAAGTAGTTTTCTATCTTCAAAGCAGTGTCCTCTTTTGATGAGCTTCATTTTACACCACTACACATGAAAATAAGTGCTCTATTTTAGATAGAACCTAAAGATGGGGTTAGACTTTTTCTAATTCTCCTGGCATTTGACAGGAACAGGTGTCTGACTTGTCCAGAATTACAGATGATTTGGCCACGTTGGGTAGGACTAAATGTCAGGGAACCAGATTCCAAGAGCAGCAGTTTAGATACCAGGCCACATTTCCATACCAAAAACAGCCTCACTGTGCTAAAATAGTCCACGGCAATCTTACCATTTTCAACAAGAAGATCTTGGAGCAGCTGAGTTGTCATGGCACAGCAATCTGTATCTAGCTTGATTACGCTGGTCTCAAAATATGTAGAGCTGTCACTGCAGTGGGGATATGCTGCAGCAATGGAATGGAGAGGAATAATAAATGTAACTTAAATTTGACCACACCATTTAAATATGTAAAGGGAAACTGACGATGCATGTAAACTGGTAAGATGACTTCCTGTTGAGCACAACTTGATTTAGTCTTCCAAATCCTAGATCTCACAGGAAAATCACTATGACTCTCAGACTTGCACTCTGCTGCCTATTCCTTCTAAACATCTCTCTCAGCTTTCTTTTCAGCCTCATACAAGAAGGCAATATGTTGCTCTCTCAACCAACACTATTCTTGAGTGACTACCTATGCCCCTCACAAAATCAGAGTTCAATTTTTAGGTGATATAAAATGTATGTCTCATGCCATTGTTAAGGAAGGGCTGGATGAACTAAGATGTGAACAGAGGCATCATACAGATCTTTTTGGTAGTCACAAATATCCCACCAGGCAATCACAGGAATAGTGCCCTTGATTGACTCATCTAAAATTCTATTGTGCGGTCTTCTAAGTTTAACCTATTCAGGTCTACAATGGGGCAAAAAGAGCCATAAGGTTTGTGAATCTGAATTATGATTTTGAATAAACATATCTTTGATTTCTATCATGGGACTGTAAACCATACACCGTCTTCACCATATCACGGGTCCCCATTTTAAATGTTTTCTTCTTTTAGGTGTACTTAGGTCAGGGTGTACAAATAACCGAATAATCCTGTAGAACAGTCACAAATATTTTGGCATGGCCTTTGTAGATCCCTCTAATACTCATTTATCTATAAGTAGATGGACCTAGATAGAGGTGGGTGCCTGTTTTTGACATCCACAGTAAATGCTACCATCATGGGAGCAGGAAGGGCAGAATTATCTTAAGCTATACTTGGTCTTTTGGAGTCATGCCCTCATTCTCTATGTTCTTGCAAGAAATAATAGAGGAATACTGAGAACAAGCCTCTGGTTTACCTCTAGGATTCCTCCATGTATGTGCATGAGGCCTCGATCGAAAGGCCACTTAGGAACCGCAGGGTTTGCTCCAGCAGAGGCTCAGCTGGCTCTGCAGGTGGAAATATTCAACTTGATTGTGTGTTCACTATGGGTCCACCAGACCATATTGAGAGTTGCCTCACCCTGTTTAGGATGGACAATGCTCACAACATTTTCCTGCCCACCAATACAATGAAAGGCAGAGGAGTACTACACTAGGAAACCAGTTAATGGTCCCGAAGCACAGGCAAAACATGGGAGATTGTTTTTGAAAAAAACAAGGAAAATGCAAGGCAAGACCAAAACAACATGGTGTTTGCTTGGCAGTTCTCTCAGCCTCCAGTGGAACTACTGGTGTGGCGGCTCTGCTGCAGACTTGGAGCTCTCAGCAGGCAGGTGTGGATCTCTAAATAGAGTGTGAGGCCTTCCACCAGTTGAGCAGAGACTCTATTCTGTGTTGACCTGATGGACTATGTTGGAATCTGTCAATGGCTAAATGAGGTCATAATGACGCCTCCACAGTGGGTGTGCATATGGGTCTGATACAATTTCCTAGAGAGATCCAATATGGTTTGTACACCCCTTCATTACAGATTTTCCCTCTTTTAGCCATTGTTATCTGCACAGGTTCTGAATGGTGAAATCTGCATGGGGAAAATTAACAGACATATGCTTGCCATGTCTAATTAAACTCACAAGCCAGTTTACAGCCAATTCGAAATAACCAGGCCACTCAGAATGAGAGCCTAGATACAATTTCATTTTTTAGGATAAAAGGCCCAAATCCCAACTTCTCATGATTTGTATTTGGGCAACTCTATCTCTCTAAGCTCCACCAAAAGTTGGCTTCATATTGGTGACATTTAAACAAAGAGCCTGATGGAGCCATTCACTGTTTGAGGAGACACTCTCCAAAAACTAGGACAGATTCCCTGGGAGTAATGTCATTAATTCTGCACCAAGCGGTCCTTTAGACAGGGCCCACGTAGATCTGTAACCTCTGAGCACCCTGGCCTCTCTCCTACTTTTTCTCCAAATTCTGCACTGCTAGCTTCAGAGCAACATTCACTCTTTATCTGACAAGGGCCACCACTCACCTAACAACAGGATGAGAGTCCTGCAGACCCTGAGAGCTGTATCTCGTTTATCAGACTCTTCAATTGAAGGTGAGCGGATCTATTAAACAAAGCTATGTTATAGCACAAAGGAAGACAAGTATGTCCCCCCCCATTCTAGTACACTGAAGTAGCAAATAAAATAACTTCAAATATCATTGTGGACATGAGGGTCCAACAGGTCATTGCATACTGAGGTCTTCTTCAGTTTTCCTGCTGTAACTCATAAACAATGAAAGACAAGATCATTGTGAGGTTCGGAATATCTGGCTAGTAAGATTCACACTGGATGATGACAATTAGGTAGCATTTTTAAAAAGAGATTAGGCTAATATGGTATGAGGTGAATGCATATGGCTCCCAGAACTCCTTTTATCTCTGAATGCTTGGCGAGAGGAGCAAGGACAAGACCAAGGTATTATAATCAGGTTTAGTAGAATTTGAGAAATTGTATGTCCTGCTCTGCAGCATAGCTTATTTCTTTTTGGCATTATCACCATTTACAGCCTTCGTGGTGCAGCACATGACTTCTCAGGGCATGATATGGATCAATTGAGCTGAATGCTGGTTGGTGCAACAACGCAAGATCACGCCAAAAAATGGAGCTCTGCCATTAGGCAATCACTCAGGTTTAGTTGGGGTTAGTGCCTTGGAACTCTATTTTCAAATGCTGCTCCCACACTTACAAATAATTTTTGGCATTATCAAAAAACATTTCATAAAAAACATTTCAGGAGGCTCCACCTTGAGAAATTGACTTAAAGTCTGAATTTTACTTTCTACCATCTTTTTAACAGAAATGTTCTGCATTGTCCTCCATTCTCCATTGAATAATCATGTAGATGGCCATATAGGCACTTACCACGTGTTGGATGGCTTGCAGCAGGGTGGGCTGTGTGGTTTCTAGTTCGCCACATCTTTTAATAATGGCTGCATCGATAAAAAATACTAGTGGCTGAAAGAGTAGAGGAGATGAGATCTGAGAGGGTTGAGGAGTGGTTTCAGTAAAGATGATGATTACAAAAGCTTTAAGAACTTTGAAGTGTAAATTAATTATGAGAATGCAAGTCAGAATGATTGTTTTTGTAGAATAAACACCTTGAATAGTGTAGGCCCACAATTGCTTATCACATTGTCTGATCAATCATTTTGTGTCACCTACATACAGCACTTAGTTGTTTGTCGTTGAAGACATAGTATGTGGACTATCAATACTTAGGGCCCCATTTAAGCTTGGCGGAGGGGAACACTCTGTCACAAATGTGACAGATATTCTGTCCACCATATTAGGATCCCTTTATATTCTATGGGGATCGTAAAACAGTGAACAGGATATTCGTCACGTTTGTGACAGAGTATTCTATCCACTGAGATCTAAATCAGGCCCTTAGACTGGACATTGGGTCAGCCCATTGCTTATCACTGGGTGGTTTTCTTGTCAATTCTTATTTGATGACTTTTCTTCCTATTCTTGTGTTGATACCATGCCTGTAGCAAATCTTCTTCACCATACTATTGATTGCATAACTTGTATCTTCCCATGGCTCAAATTATTGAACCACTTTTTTATTTTTCTTTGAGCAGTCCACAGGACTGCATGCATGTTCATGCTCTGTCCCATATGTTTTGCTTCCATATCACATTTGCGGCCCTTGAGCTTTTAGTGTCGTTCTCTGTTTCTCCCAGCTCATCCATAGAAACACTGTAACAGGAGTTTATATTTGTCAGGGTTTGGCAAAATATATTTTGAGTTGGTTTTGTTTTATCTCCTGCATTCCGCATGCCATATTAAACCCCAGGCCTTGGAAAATGTAAGCAGCATTTATTGTGCAGGGAGAGGTATAGGTTAATGTCCTCTCCGAGCTGGCTTTTGAGGCATTTGATGTACTTAGCATGAGTGAAAGGAGATGGCTTTTCTCCTGAAGGTCCATGGTTCTTCTCCCTGGGCTGCTGCCAAGCACCAACAACTTTTTGTGCCATTTTGAGATACCATCCTGAATTGTCTTTTTTTTCTTTTTTTAACAGTGCTTCACGTATCAAAGCCAATATCTTGGCACTCACCTTGTAAAGGAACTAGTTGTTGGCTTTTCCACTGCTTGTTTATCAGATGACCATGACCCCTGGGCACTTGGATGTCTCGAGCAGTTCACATAGGAACATCATAGATTAAAGTGAATTTAAGCAATTGGCACGGAGTCTGCCTGCAAAGGCCTCTTTCTGATGGCTGAAAAAATGGAAGAGCTACGGACACAGGAGCTGAGAGCGCCTGCCTTAATATACATATACATTTGCAACTGTGATTATGACATAACTGCTGCCTGAAATTAGTTTGGTCATTTCTAACCAATACAACTAAATAATTCTCTCCTGAAACTTCCGAATACTTATCAAACAACCATTTCTCCTGGGTATGCTGACAATTATATTTACAATGTCTTCTAGGACTAGGTGGAACTAAAACATACAGGTAGACTGATTTGTGTGTTCGCATCCTGTAGTTCCCTGAGTAATAATATTTTTGGTGGGAGAAATGTTATTCTGAGAGTAACTTCCACATGCCTCTCCCACATGATACTAACCAGGTATCCTCAAGTACATGCAGATACCTGATTTTCTAGGATATATGGAAGTTAAAAGAGGGCCACGCTAAATTCAAAGGATTATGGCCATAGCATTATAATAAATAATAAATCACAGGAGCAAACCATAGAGTGGGAGGAACACGTGTTCTTTAATACTTATCCTTATCCATATGGGCTCTTTCTGTCAACCACCATAATAGATTGATGGCCAGGAAATTGTAATTTCAGTCTTTACTTAAAAGTCACCACATGTCACCATTTTCAATATATTGGAGTCACTCCATAAAGGCAAGAGAGTTTAATGCTGGTGTAAACGAACATAAACTTACATAGACTATATTGGCACATTATGAAAGGTGTAGGATCGAAGAAGGTAAAGAAAACACACACAACTTGTTAAATGCTAAAGAAGTTGAACAACTTCGTCATTTAACATCAACTTCATATTCCTGCCAATCTGCCAATAGCTGCAATTAGTGTAAATAGAAGCAAAAAAGTAAGTTTCAAGGGCACACCTACCATCCCTGTTGCGATTGCTTTAACTATCCCTAATATAATTTTTCCATCTGAAAAATCCTGCAGATTATTTGACATTCTGAGGCATTTTCCAAACACAAAAAACGTCAGATTGTGTTTATTCACAAAAGAGTAGCCATAATTTAAATAGTCGGCCCAGGTAACAAACTGCATTATGGGTTCTGAAATTGTAGGTCTATTGCAGAAAGCTAATTTTGATTTTAAAATTCCAGTTTGAAACTTAAAAACACAGTCTAAATTTCAGGAAAATTGTCTGGATGAGAAGACAAAAAAGAGTTTCCTATGACATGTTAAAGCCAGGAAATCATTGGCTTATATTAACTAGGCTTCAATTAGGCGTCAAGTCTATCTTGTCCAAAATGGATGCTAGATCGTGTACATGCTTTGTTTATGTTTATGCTGCACATAGCCAATCAAGATATTTATATGTTTATTTTGAATGACACTGTTCTGGAAGAAGGCCCCTTACTATTGTTATATGTTTCCAATGACCTACTGCTGCAGGAGGTTTTGCATTCATTCACAATGGTTCACTTTTTTTAAGCAGCTAGTTTATTCTGACACATCCAGATGATACAGCAGCCTATCTAAATCAATAGTGGGTTATTGCTGGGATGGCAGGGTTATGTGACACTTAAAAACTCGTTATTCTGATTTGTTGAAAATTTGTTGAAAATTTACTTCTTTGCTCACACCACTGTGACGTTGCTGTTCTAATGTCCTACTATACAGAAATTGGCTAGATAAACAAATGGAGGTGAGACAGATTTTTCTGTGTTTCTACTGGGAATGCTGCCCAATTTCTTACTGATTTTACTACAAATTTGAGACTTAGCCTGTGAGCAAGTTTGTCACCGAGAGACTTCATGAAAATGATTTTATGCATTTAAATAATATTTGCACTTTACTATTTCTGTATTGTACTTTTGAATTTTGGAATAACTCTTCAGTTTTTCTAAATTCCTATTTAAAACTCACTTTTTGAGTCAATATTTCCGATTTGGCTGTATTCTGACATGCTGTTCTGAACCTTGGGACACATAGCTTCATGAATTTGAAGTTAACACGCTCCTGGAACCATCCAATTCCTTAGTGTCCCAATGAGCTGTAAATTTAGGGGTACAGCTCGCCCACATGACCTGTACCTGACTCTCAATTACAGCCCCATGATACAATCTACTAACTGATTGCAGGTGCGATCAAAGGTAGTAAACTGAGGCTGCTCTCACCTTGATCAGACCAAAAGCCTCATCATGAGGCATGTCACACAAGAGGCTCTCAACTGTGCTGGCTACCCAGGGAAGTTCCTTGTCCAGCTGTTCTGCAGTGAGAATGGATGCCACATGTCCCAAGGTGATGATGAGGTTTTTATATACCTGTATGGAGGAATGACACCAGGCATTGAATTCTGTACATCAGCACAAGTTACAACATGAGTTGCCTGCATCTATATGTCATCAAAGTGCCAGGCAGTAGCAGTTTTACATCTAAAGGTTTTGCAGGTGCCAGGGGTAGGCAGGTGGAGAATACTTAACGGGAATGAAGAAATTATCCTACCTCATGGATCTGGGATACTTTATGATTTGCTTTTCTAACTCACCTGATGGAGATAAGGGGTGGTTTCCCAAAGGTATACCATACAGATTGTGTAGGCGTCAAAGAAGAGTGGCCCCAGAGAAGCATTTTTGTAGAACTCGAATTGGCCTGCTAGAAACTCAATGGCTGCAGAAATATTTGACAACATAAAACGATTTACATAATTCATCAGTGTACGTCTAATTTCCTATGTTACCCCTTCATAGTGTTCATGGTGAAGGTAATTAGCTGATTAACATTAGCAGGGCATTCATCCTCTAGACAATGTGGTGCTAACTTGGAGTGACACCTTTTGGGGGACTCCACTACAATATGAAAAATGCTTCATCATCTGAGTGTGCCTCCAGGCTTACAGGTACCCAGTGGTTGTGTGAAGATCCCCTTCCCCCAACCTACCAATCCCGACCTTTTTGTTTCAGAATGTAATCTTTCGTTTTTTAAGTAAACAACCCAAAGTTGAACAAGCATTATTTGGTCTCAATGCAAGTTTTCCACATTCTCCACCATGATAGTCCCAATTAAATGGCAGGTCAAAACAATAACATATGAAATGTTGCAACAGGGTTGATAATGAAAGCATTTGCACTATGTTATGATCCTACCTCAGACAACACATTCCTTGAAAAATGAAAAACCTACTTAAAATTTGCTAAATACTTATCACTGAAATCCATAAAACTATATCTACAGTTCCTTCGCCTGGATGCACTATTTCTTGTTAACTAACACAGTACCTCTCCTAAATCCTTCGATTCCTCTTCCAAGGTCTAGCTCTACAGCCTCTATGCCTTGTGCTTTTCTAGGGACTTTAACAATGCTTGAGCATTGCTGTGCCCTTTTTGGTGAAGTACTTCTCTTTCCTAATTAACAGATTTAACAAATGCTCCTTTGTGACAAAAATAACTTTTCAACTGTTCTGTCTTTTTGCATTGTTTTTCCATGATTTGAGCAATGTTCAGCAACAGGAGAATCTGTGAGTGTGATAAAGCAAAGGCCTTTCATTCTTAAAGCTCTTATTTCTATCTCTCTTTCATCTGCATCTCAGAGGTGCATAATCACTGATTATGGCTGTTCTACCCCACTTTTTCAGTGGGTTCTCAGGGCTGCAATGCAAATAGAGGCATTTGGCAAACCTCATTGCAACCAAATCCACATTTTGCATTAGAGTTTTACTGGACCAATAAAATGTGGTAGTTCATAACTCTTTCCATCTGAAGGAAACAACTTCCCTCAAAATACACAATTTTCTAAAATGTCTCAGCCCCTCATTTTACTTTCAAGAAAGCACATCTTTTACACTAAAGTTTTATATAAGTACCTCTGCCCTTTACTTTCTACAGACTGAGGCCCTCATTACGAGGCTGGTGGTCTTAAGACTGCCAGCCTCGCGATGGCGATTGGACCGCTGCAGACAGGGCGGTCCGACTGCCCCATTATGACCCTGGCTGATCCGAAACGGTCATATCGCCGACACTGCCAGGCTGCAGCCAGCCTGCACCCTGGCAGTCCCGGAGGTTGTAATCCGCCAGGCAGTGCTGCAAGCAGCTCTGCCCTGGGGATTATGAGTCCCCATCCTCCAGCCTTTCCATGGCGGTAAAGACCGGCCATGGAAAGGCTAATGGAATAGTGGTGTTGTGGGGCCCCTGCACTGCCCATGTACTTGGCATGGGCAGTGCAGGGGCCCCCATGCACAGCCCCATCGCGCATTTCTCTGACCGAATTAGGGGCAGTGAAATGCGCAACGGGTGCTGCTGCACCCTACGCACCTCAACATTGCCACTGGCTACATAACGAGCTGGCTTCAATGTTGTGGTGAGTTTTCTGCTGGGCCAGCAGGTGGAAAAGCTGTTTTGATCCACTGGCCCAGCGGAAAACTCCTAATAGGGTGGCAATCATGCCGCCACCACTGGTGGTATGATGGCGCCCACGGCTTCGGCAGTCTTTGAAAAAGAACGGAGAAGTCGTAATGAGTGCCTTAGCGTGAAGATGCTGGACATCAACCTCTTCCACCATGACTCTGGCATCAAGCTTGGGCAATGTCTTGATGATCCTGTCTAGCACAGTCAGTCTTCAACATAGTTCCCTATATTTTTAGGAACATTGTTAAAATCTAATTTTTGATGGGAAGACAGTCAGGTGGAGCCACCCAGGGGTGAGCACCTCCTTGCCATGACTGTCACAGGCTCTAAATCTCAGATGGCTCCCTTAATACATTGGTCCTGACATAGGCCACAGGTCCTGGCATTAAGAATATGCAAACAAAATGAGGACATAATCTCAGGGCCACTCAGAGGTCTCTGGGATTGCAGCCTACATGACCATCTCTAAGCCATGCCCCACAAGGCATCGTGCTTTGACTATCAGGCATCTGGAAACAACGGGCAATGCAGTTGTTTAAATTCTGGCAGGGAAGATTATCTGCAATGCTGCTTGTGGTGCAGTTAATGGCAGCAGGAAGTTCAGTTCCTTTGTAAATCTAATGTAAGTCTGACAGAAATTGTGCCACCCCTCTACACTCATCCTCCTAAATTAAACCAACAGTGAGGAATATTTATTTAATAGTTGTTTTAACTATAACAAACTAGGCCAAATGACTAACAGGGTAATTTAAGGGAGACTTAAAGCCTGACACATATTGGAGTAAGCGTACCAAATCGCAACATCGACAGAATAGCCTTACTGCTAGCATAATGGTCCGCCAATGGAATTTAAATGCTGCAGACCATAGTTTGGCAATGGCAGAGACTACTCAATCTCCTCTGTGGCCAAACATACCCAACGGTGTAGGGGCTGTTTGAGAAATGGCTATATGTCGGCCTACTATTGCCACTATTCTACACTTTGTAAAAAGACTCTTCACCTACCAACCTAGTTAGTGGCATGCTTCATCATGGGGGTCCCACTCCTGTTGCCTAGCACCTCAGGGGTGTGCTACAATGCCTGATTACAGCAGAGAGCATATGGAGCTCCAAGGATATGAATAGGTGCATCGGCAGGCTTGATGAATGTGTGGCAACAGGTAGAACTCCATAGAGGCTCCATGAGGACGGTGATCGACCATATAAAACAGTACACACGTAAATGGAGTGAGGACACAATCATAGCTGCAAGTGATGGATTGCAATTTTTTTCCACATGCCTTAGGGTGCATGTGAGATTAAGTTCCTGAAGAAAGTCACATTGACTCTTTTGGGCAATATAAAGGATTTGGCTGAAACATGTCAACCATTGAACTCTGAAGATGAGAAAGGACATTCAGCCTCATTACAAGTTTGGTGGTCCCAATGCGGGACTGCCAAACTCGGTAGGAGGATGCCAACACCATGGCTGTGACCCCCTCTCTGCCCTATTACAGGGTTCCCGCTGGTCGGACCAGCTGAAACATTGCGATAGAGTGTTTCCGCTGATCAGACCGGTGGGAACAGTACTACGAGCTAGCACTGGGCTCCCTTAGAGGAGCCGTGTGCTATTGCGTAGCATAGAGGGGGCCTACCAGCACCCTCAGAATGGGGTGTGGGGACTTTTTAAAAAGTGTAGAATACTGACAATAGTGCAGAGGCAATAAGGTATTTACTGGGTTACATACATATGTGGTAGAGTACTCTCTCTCATTTGTGTTTGGAAATATATTGTCAGGGGAAGAGGAGTGAGCCCATTTCTCCTCTTTTTGTGTTATGGTGTATATGTCTGCCTACCCAATATAAACTGGCGGACATAAAGTCGTTTTTCTACTGCCTATTACTGCCAGGAAAACCCTGATGGTAAGGGGGAGTAAAGAAATGCTCCCCTTGTCATGGAATATGAGTCCAATGGTAAGAGGAGTATTTTTTTTTATATTTTCAATAATAAAGACCCACTTTGGAGTTGTTTTAGAAAACAAAAAATGTACTGTAACTTTATTGTAGGGCTCCGTCATTTTTGACTGAGCAGTATGGCGAAGTTCCAACACATTGTCAGGAAGTGCGTGTATGGCAGTTCCTGTCAATGGGTGAAATAAACTTTGGACTGATTGACATTTCAAAATTTGCCAGGCGGGTTCTCTCTCAGGGCGACAGTAAGTTAATCTGTCACCCAACGGAGAACAATTTGTCAGCCAAAATCAAATTCAGCCTCAGTGTTCCAAGTTACGGGGAAACAAGAGAGTCACTGATATATTAGAAAACAAAGCAAAAATCACAATATCCTGACAATACAAGCAAACCTCAGGTTATATGTCTAGGTGCTACACATAATACAGATGCAAGAGTCAGACCAGTTTATAATCATGCATATAGCATTACATATTTTTCATGCTCAAATTGCTTGGAGCTGATATGGGTCCCCTTGAGGTAAGAAGTGGGCTGTCCTGTTGGTAAAATGAAGTTCCAGACCCTAGGGGCATCTCAGGAGAAGAACTGTTGTAGTGTCTTTGTGAATGAGGCATTTTGGGAAGAAGTGAGTCTATCGTCCAAATTTGGCACTGGACTCCGAAATGGACTGTTTTTAAGCGACATTATTTGGATCTCAAGTAGAGTATCTTAGTGGTGTGTTTGTAGCTTAGAAATAATTTGTGCCTCAATTTCAAGGACAGTTTAGTGCAATCAGGATTGGAGCAATATGACCAATTTTCTTGCACCACTATATAGACTAGCTATTCGGCATAAAAATATGACAGGCACTAGGTGTAGTCTAGGAATTCTTGCGAATAGTGATTTCCCATTGTCCAAACTTGACAGAACAAGGGGATTAATTATTTTTTTAAATCACCATCTGGTCATGAGCTGATGCTGTGCCCTGTAGTTAATGTGAACTTGTACTTCTCATTCCTGTCCAAGAAGAATCTTTGGGATTTGGCACGTTCCACAGTATTTTGGTGATATTTTAGGACAGGCTTTTTAAATCTAGACATTGATAGCAGTAGGCTGGTTTTAAAATCAGATCCTATAAAAATGAAATCTGAACTAGTGCCAGGCTAATGCTCACTGTGTTGTGGCACAGGATATAAGGAGTAGCCTACAGACATGTCTTGCACCTAGAGCCAAGTGAAGCAATCGCTAGGGACAGAGGAGCTAGGTGCGTGGTTCAGCAGATACTGTGCCTCATGGCCAGAGCACACTGCACCATGTTCTGCCCTCAACCCTTTAAATGAGAGTTTAATGTCTTTTGCCAAATTTCTCCTGGGATGAGAAGAATCAAGCCAGGATAATAGTTCTTCGCTTTCGAAGGGTCTACTGTTTTCTTTTTCAGCAGCAATAAAAGAATGATCTGTTTAGCTCAGAGAGAACAATGGCAGTAGCCAGAAAGAAAGATTATGGTATACAGGTGTGATATTTTAAATTAGAGTTTTTCTGGGCATAGTGGATTCAGTGGCCAAAAGGATCCACACATCTGTTTGAGAAATGAATTAGTAAGATCATCAACAGGTGGAGGCAAAGTGTCAGGGAGCCTAAAAAGTGCAATGAGCGACAGTTTTGATCAATGGCAGATTGAGTACCAAGCAGGAGTGACACAAGAAATGACCAGCAAAGTAATCTGAAAAAGAATGGCTTAATGTTCAGTCAGAGAATGAGAAAACCTGATCTCCCGGTGTCACAGTCGGGGACAAGAGAAGATTAGGTCGAAGGAATGGCCTGTGATGTGCTTAGAGCAGTGGGACAGTGTTGAAACAGGCTAATGTACAGAGAGTGCAGAAGAGCAGACCACTTGGGTTGCTCATGGAGCTTCAGCCAGATATTGAAGTTTACTAATAGTAATGTTCAATAAGCAGTGGCTACATATGGAGCCAAACAAAGTTCCCAAAACTTTCCCAAAATTTAAATAGAATGGCAATGAACATGGAGAACACTTAAGATGTTACCATTGGGAGAAGGATGAACAGCTAGGGGGACCTATTGTGCCAAAGAGAAACCTGGAGCAGGAAAGTGTGTTATTATAAAGAGTCACATACTAGGAAGGCAATGCATTTACTTTCATGGTAAATCAGTAAATATGAAAGACTTTGTAGCTTGTATCAGTATCCAAAGCACAAGTAGGGGAAGAGCATGAGAGGAGCCCATTTCAGGAATAGATCTAATATAAGGCCTTGGAGCTAGGTGACATGATCAGACATAAAATGCAAATTACAGATCATTGCATTAAGAGCAGGCACAGGGTTCCTACTACTGGCAACGAAGAGGAGAGGTAAAGGAGTGAGGAGTGCAGGAGGAGGTAGCAGAAGGGGATTCAGAGAGCAGACAGTTGCCAGCACAGTTAGAGGACGGAGGCTACTTGGGGCATAAGAGGTAGCATACATCACCTTCTGCCCAATCTTCATTTAGCATCATGGTTGAAACCCCAATGAGCATGTTGACTACAGACCAACACAGAATGGACCATTAAGTAAATTGGCTAAACATTGGTAATAAGAAATAGGGCAGATGATCATGGAAAATTTAAGAATCTGAAAAAGGGGGAGAAAATAGAGAGTCCCACTGGCAGCCTGATGCACCCCTCCTGACACAGAACTCCTTCTATTTCAGAAACGCCTGGTTAACAAAACACATTAATATAAGTGGGAAAACAACAAATTAATAAAGATAAATAAGAAACACATGGCACACTAAAATGAAACATGATATGATATTCTATGTTAACAATTATATAGCAGTATGTATAATGAATGTAAATGTAATCATCCAATAGACAAGAGTAAGGTGGGGCCAATCCCCTAAATACAATGCAAAGAAAGGTGTTATAAAATAAAACAAAAGAACTCTGTTTTTTATTGGCTGCCAGAGATAAATTACTTAATTTCCTCAAGTAATTTCTACACCCTGAAGCAAAGAAATACTTTTCACCTCCTTTACATACGGCTGCAAGAATAGCTCTATTTCAATCTCATAAATCTTCCTCTATCGAATCACGGGATCTGTTGAAAGGATCTCCAACATTTTTGGTATGAGCTCTGAAATATTGATTATCTTCACTGATTTACGATCTCTAATGGAGGGTTGGTAGGGGCTTGCAAATTCTGTTTCTGTTTATTTTTACCTAATTCCTATCATATCAAAATAAAGAATGACAACCAGTTACAGTTTCAGAGAGTTTCAAGGTTCCTGTTACTATGAAATTAGGTCCCAGTACCAGCCTGTACTTGAAGCACTTTGAATGTTATCACTGATGTTCCACAGTGACCTTCCTAAGCAAAGTTACACATTCAGTCCTGCAGCAAACCAGCAGAAAATACTTAACACTTAACATTTAAAGAGATGATTCAGTCAATATTTAAAGAATATTCTAAACATGGCCCCATGGTAAGAAAGTCACAAAAACTGTTCTTGGTAAATCTATGAAGAGATCATTCAATGTTCCCTCCCTCCAAAACAAGGGCCACACCTGCTTCTGGTAGGCATACATATCTAGAAAGAGCCAATATCGCTGGTCAACAGTTGAGGCAGTTTTCACTAAAAGAATGAAAGCTCTGAGAATAAGACCCATGTGTGGGTAAATTGTAGATCCTGTGGGAAGGATGTAAGAAAACTATGTTATGCATTTGTATTTATCAAGGAGCAATTGTATTGCTACATGAAACACTCATGGCATATAACAACGAGAGGTTGGATGTTTACATAATGCTGTAAGGTTGAGGATACTGAAGATGCTGAGTGAAAGCAATGGCCATGACATCACATACATTGATATGATAAATGCAATACATATTATACAACAATTGTTTACCATGAGTGTAGGGGGAGAGGAAATATTGAGTTAAACACGTGTGAGTAGTTGTGGAGCACTGCTGGATTTGTGAGTTTTGAGGGTGACTTCATAGACTGGTGTAAAATGTACTACTCAGAGATTAATCAGGAGACTACATCAACCAAACATAGAACATTGTAATACCCAAATTCAGTGTTACATTGTCCTAGGAAAGTATTTTGGCAATGCTTGAGAGGGCCATATAGTTTCAGTGGATTCTCTCTCTCTAAATATTTGTTAGGCTCTTAAAATTCCACTGATACAATATTATTCAAAGTTATCTTGTCCAGACCAGGGAGGGACCTGGTTAATTTATCTCCCTACATGAACACAGTGGTGTTAAGTATCAGTTTTTTCATCCTTGGGTTGATTGTACAAGGTACTCATCTGTGTGGGGTGTGTTACACAGTCATGGTCTTCATTTTTTCGTCACTCGCCAGCCCGTTATATAAAACAGGGCTGATGTTGGTCTAGTATGTTGATTTCTGCAATAGGTCTGCAATAGGCTCAAATTGCTCTTTTTCATTTTTGCTGGATCTTCTCAAAGGAGCAGAGATCCCCGCACACTCTGGTTTATAAGTGGTTAACTTTTCCATCCCATAATTTCAAATTTAAGTCAGCTAGAGTCAATGAGTTCAGTCATGACACTAGCGAGATTGATATATTTCTATAGATTAGTCGTCAGAGCTAAAGGCTTGTTATCTGTAGATAACGTTATGGGATTGTTATTGGCATCTGGGTGTACATTGAACATGGGTATGTAATTTGCAGTTTGTGTTGCAAAGTAGCCCCATGTTATTTATAGGGTTATTTATAGTCATGTCTAGCCTTTTTTATTGTATCTTGTTTAGGGACCTGAGATGGGAATAAAGTATTAATGACTTCAGTCCCATTGTATATAATGTTTTTGTTTGAACGCCTCATCATCCTTGGCTTTATATCGCATGATTCATAAAATGCCCGCTCGTAATTAGTTTCCTATGTTGCAGGCATGAGGCCTTCTATGAGAAGATTTTCTATCTCTTCTTAATCTGTAATCGGTATGGTTTCATGATCATTACTGGCAACAAGTTGTTTTTCTGGAACCTTTTGTTAATGATCAGTGCCTCATTTGCAGTATACTAGGAGAGCCTGAATCACTGCTGAGACCTCGTCCAGCTTTGATAGATACAAACATCTGTTCTTATGACTTGCATTCAAGTTATCTTTCCATCACCTCCTCTATTATATCCATTTTCTTGCTCATGGCCCCTTTGTGCAAGCCCATTTGTTGTAATACTGTCATTTGAACAGCCATCTTTTGAGAGTAAAAAGTTAAGACGGTGGCGATTTCATGGAGGATACTACACATTGTTTTTATTAGGCACAGCACAGGTTGCACTGGTTACATTGCAGCTATTGTATGCTCTTGGCACTTGAGATTGCATTCTTCATTAAAAGGATTACTAATACGAGAAAGGGGTTGATACAGAGTTTAGTCGGAGAAGGGAACCAAGAAGCATAATTATCCATCATAGCCAACTCATCTTCATCAAATAAAAATGTCTTCCAGAGAGTCTTTTCCTTCTCCTTTACTTTGTGCCCATACAGGGTCCTTGAGCCAATACTGACTACTACTAGAGTACCTCTTGTGTGCTATAAACAAATAAAATATAGTTGGAGATATGAGGGATTAGTTTAAATCAGGAGAATAGTGAATTCCTACTATTGCAGTAATACTCATTTGATTGTTCTATGGGAGTTCTGGTAGCTGTAGATCAAGATGCAGCTACTGAATCTGAGTCATACCAATCCTTTCATCAACTCTTGGTAGGTAATTGGGGTAACTGAGGTGGCCTTAGAGGCCTGACCAATATCATAGCTAGTTTCCTCATCTGGTGCTTTCAAGGTGGATTTCGCAACTGAATTATAAGAGGGGACTATTGGGCTGTTTAAATGATTTTCTCATCTAATAATTTCTTGACAAATTTCACAGCACAACTTTCTGTTGGGGCTATTAGAGCTTTTTAATCTGGATTTTCCTTCCCTGGGCAGTATTGTTTTATTGTGCAAAGGAATTTTATTAAGGCCAGGAGTCTTAGGGCCTCATTACGACCATGGCGGTCATGAGACTGCCAGGGTCACGGTGAACATCGGGCAGCCACCAAAGCATCGGTGCAACCTCCACATTACGTTTGTGGCGGAGCCGCAACGGTCAGACCGCCGACACGGCCAGGTTGCCGCCAGCCTGGTGGTCTCGGCGGTCACAATCAATGTTCACTCTAATTTTTTTCCACTGTGTGTGGCAGTGTGAGGGCTCTGTGCGCTGCAGCCAAGGATAAATGCGGCAAGAAATTGACCATTCATGCGAGCACAGCGCATAACTACCAAGAGCTTTGGCATTAGCCTCTCCATAGCTCTGTTTTACTACTAAAGCAAAAAAGGGATTTTTGCATACACATTGCTCCATGTAATAGAGCATTAAGGCGGTTTTGTGACCTGGTTGCACACCCCAAGGACATGACCTGTTAAGTGCCACCTACACCCCAGTTAGAGAAAACATAAATCAGGAGGTTGAACCATTATGAAGCTTTAATGAATACTCTCAGAGTGCTGCAGATGGCCATGCTCATCAAATACAGCCAGTTGTACAATTACTTAACATTTACAATTTGATGAACACACTAATGATAAATGCCATGATGCCCCTGCCAAGACACAGGCTGAGAAATGTTCCTGCCTCACCCACACGTGGACTTTAGGATGAGCCGCATCAGAGTTTAGACAAGTCAGGTGCCAACATTAGATGTGTGTTTTTCTCGCCGGTCCTTGCCAATCTTCCAGTGCTGATAAATTCGGTCTAAGTCAACTTTTCCATTTGAGAGGTAAGCCTTTGTCCTCATCAGTATATCTAGGTGACTCTCCTCTAACCTGTTCCTTAATTTGGACTTGATTGAGTTCATGAGGCTGAATCCTCGTGCACAGTCTGCACTTGAAGCCTGGAAAGTTGTACAGACATAATCAAGCTGAGATACAACACTATACTGTGCAGCATTCCGCAGAGTGAAATTCACCATGTCTTGAAAGGTCCTAAACAATCCGCTTTTTAGATGCGCTGCCAGCACATATTTATAATCTCTGTATTGCCAAACAACATCATCAGGGGTGTCGCAATCACTTTTCAACAAGTCTTTGTACATTCTCAGTCTCAAAATCAAACTGTGATTGTGTTGTTACTGCATGGAAATCACAGCTTGTCCATTCCTTCAATTCATCTTCTGGGAACCTTCTTTCCATGTGCTCACAAAAAAGTTTAATGAAAGATAACATTGGCTCACTATCATACTCTTGGTCCTCTCTGCACAAAGCCATCAGATTTCTTACTGTGTTGCTCCAAAAGACAGTGTTGCCCAAGTACTGTTCCTTTATTTGGCCAATTTGTTTTCTTGCATACTGTACGGCTTCAACGGTGGTCAAAGACCTTTTCTGAAACAACTTGCACAAAGGTGCAAGTTCACCCAGGATGTCATTTAGTGATGCAAATGAAATATGGCAGTTTGAGTCAGATAGTTTTTGTAGCAATATTTAGCAATTGGGTCATTCTCCTCAACTCTTTCATGATCAAAGTATTTGAGAGCAACCTCATAATTATGCAAGAGTGCTCTAACTGCAAAATGCCTTGAAAGCCACCGCACCTCATTGAGTGGCCGAAAGGAGACCGCTTCATATTCAGTGACCAAAGCAATTTCATCCAGCTTGGACTTCCTTACAGGTGAGCGGGAGAACACAGTGTAGACAGTCCTCAGTAATGTTTAAATTTCCCTGATCATTGGCACTTTTTTCCAGGCATCATCAACTCCCAAATGTCTGTGAGCAACACAGTGCTGCTCAACTAGATGGGGAATGGATTGTTTGAGGCGGGTAGCAACACCATTGTTCTTTGCCAGCATCACTGATGCACCATCTGATGTGAACATGAACATTTTCATAAGATCCCGTTTATTGGCAGTGTAGAAGTCTTTTACAGCTATAGTGATAGCCTCCGAATTGCATTTACTCAGAGTTACAATTCCCCCAAACACTGTTTTGTGCTCTTTTGATGCTAGGGATTGGAACTTGAAGTAGTGGATGAACATTTTTGTAACTGAAATATCTGTGCTCTCATCAATTATCAATGTGTGATACCGAGCACTGCGAAGTTCTGCCATGAAGTCAGAGCGTATCATGCTGTTGATGGCCTCCAAAAACTCAAAGGCATAGTTCTTGCTCCTCCAGCTGTCTGGTATCTTCACATACAATGCGACGTGGTCATGGATGCCTTGAACAGATAACACTGACGTGTTCATTTTGACTGCTAGCAACACATTGTTGATGAGAATCTTGATCTCTTCAGGCAGGGATCTTTGCCGTTCAAAAACTTCTAGTCTGTTTGCTCTGTCACTGACGGTTTCCGTCAGCATGGTGCATACTCCAAAACCCAGCCTGGCAGCAGCACTTCTGTTTCTTCGGGTCACCAAAGCAGATTCATGAACTTTGCTACATAGATGGCGTTTCAAGTAGTCCAGCTTCCAGCCATCACTCCATTTCTTCCCAGTAGAAAAGTCCCCTGCAATCTTTGCTTCTGCACATACTTGGCAAATCAGGCCTACTTCTGGATTGTATAGAAATATTTCCCCCAGTTGTACGTGAACCGTGCTCCGTGACTTCTGTGTCTCAGTCTCCACAATTTCTTTCAGCCATTCTTCTTTGAACACAAGACAGCATTTCTTCCTTTGTGGCGAAGCACTACTCTCTGTATAAGTCACAGCTTTGCGCTTGAACATTTTGGTGGCAATCATCTGAGCCTACTATGCTGCAAAGCCTGCAAAAAAAAAAAAGAGGAACATTATTAAAGTGAGGAACATTATTTAGAGTTGGTTCTTATGCTATTGAATGCAATCTACAAGACAAGTCTGAGCTATCTCTTGGAAAATGTAGCAAGTAATTACCTGGGCCTTTTTGTTTGTTCTCACACCTGCCTGTAGATGTAACAAAAGAAAAAAGGGTTGCAAATGTTGTTATGTTATAATGTACTGTGTGCATCACAAGTGAAATCAACCAAATAACTACCTTGTCTTTCTGCTTCTACTCACATGTGCCTATTGTAATCTATGAGTAGTGCTGTCAGAGATGCCTGCAACAGAAGAAAAGGTGATTAAAGTAGGTTGTCATATTCCATTGTACTAGGTGCACCACAATGAAAATCTGCTAAATTACTACCTTGTCTTTCTGCTTCTACTCGTGTGTGCCTGTTCAAATTTCTGTGTAGCAGGGTCTAAGATGCCTGTAAAAGAAGGAAAAATTATTAAAGCCCCTGATCATTTCAACGTCTCAGATGCACGATAAGGAAAACTAGCAAATAATAACCTGCTCTTTCTGCAGCTACTCCAGTCTGCCCGTCCTCATCTATGAACAGTACTGTCTGAGATGCCTGCAACAAAAGAAAAGTTGGTTAACAGTTGGTTACAGCATGTTGTCATATTATAATGTGCCAGGTGACCCAGATGGGTTACCGACCAAATAATTACCTGGTCCTTATGCTTCAACGTATGTCGGTCCATTCAAATCGATAACATGCTCGGTCCGACAAACCTGTAATAGAAGCAAAGGTGTGAACGTGATTTATCTAGAGACCCTTAATCCCACCTGGAACGTCTCGAAGAATTACCTAGGCTTCCTTGGTACTCGCGCCTGCCCGTTCAAATCCAAATGTTGACCGTCTGTAATTGGAAAGAAGATATTTAGCATAGGTTATAGGAGTTACAAAAACATTATGCATGACAGTTCCAGAGCAATTGAATAGTTACCTGGGGTTTCAGGTTAGCTGAACTCTTGTTCCATATTATCATCAGTTTAGAAACCTACATCATGCGTTAGACCTTCGATTATGCAGCCTTCACAGGCCTCAAGTTATCTGCTCGCCCACTCACCATGACTAATTGGATTTTATATGCATTTTTAGACCTACTGACCCGTTCTGGCCAGCTGACAAAAAATAGTGTTCTGTTCATTCAGACAGTGAATGAGCAATGAAGGTGCCTTTAAATATTGTTTTGTCTTGTATGTATGGTGCAAGGTGTTTTGCATAGTTTTTTGCCCGGGAACACCTACCTTGCATCTGATTGATGCAAGGTAGTTTTCCGCAAGAAAAAAATGATGCAAACTCCAAAACTTTGGCGCTAGACTGGTCTAGCGCCAAAGTATAAATATGGAGTTATGATTGTGGCGAATTAGCGTAAAATAAAAAATACCTTAAGGGGTGACATGTGTAGAAAAAGGGGAGTTTAAGGATTGGTAAGTACTTTTAAATGCCAAGTCGAAGTGGCAGTGAGGCTGCACACACAGGCCTTGCAGTGGCAGGCCTGAGACGTGGTTAAGGGGCTAATTATGTGGGTGGCACAATCAGTGCTGCAGGCCCACTGGTAGCATTTAATGTACAGGCCCTGTGTATATGGCGTACAACTCTACAAGGGATATACATGTAAATTAAATATGCTAATTAAGTATGAGCAAGTTTAACCATGTTTAGGGAGAGAGCACAAGCCAGTGGTGTAGCATTAGCTCCCACAGCACCTGCAGTACAGGGGGGCACACGCTCCAGGACCCCACCTTAGCACAGCTAGCACTGGGAGTGGGGGGGGGACCCTCCATGTACTCTGCAAGGTGCCCCCTCAAGTTTCGTTACGCCACTAGCACAAGCACTTTAACAGTGGTTAGATTCAGAGAAACAAAGCACTCTAGTGATTAAGCATATCCATGTGCAACTTTTCAATGTCCTATATTTTAACTTCCCAGTAAAATTAAAGCCATTTTTTATTGCTCCAAGGCTTAGTATGGTCTTGAATATTATTATTGTTGTAAATGCTGGACGTTCTTCAATTCTTTGAAGCGAAAAGCACACAATGACTAGATGGTTTTACGTTAGTTGTATAGATATCACATTTCATGTTACTACAGAAATTTGAATATCTTTCACTTATTGTTGGAAGGAAAATAGCTGTCCATATTAATAGTCAAACTGTAACTGATGAATTTTATTTAGTTGTCAGAAACACGTGAAGACTATAGGGCAGTCACACCAATATCACTTTTCTAGGACCTCAGTCATCAATAAAAATGATGTCAAATAAACCATTATTTATTTAAACTATGAAATGCCTCCAAGCAAGTTATGAAAAAATAATGATAACAATACGTGCCCTAAGACTTAAAAGGCCAAAAACAATGGACTGTCCCCTGACCCCGGCATCAATCTTCTTTTAATGTTAGCTTTAAGTGTATTTAAAAAAATGTAGTAATTTAGCCCAAAACATCATCTTATAAGTTACTGAAAATAAGGATTTATAAACTCGAAATACAGTATACATAGAATCCTTTTTTTTTGTAAATGATCAGTAATTTGTTTTTTTTCTTTGCAAATACATGTTTGGTCCGCAAACTTCAGTGTTTAATTTCCATCAATCTCTGTATGTCAAAGGTCATGCACGGAGAGTCCAGGGAGACCTCCACAAATTTGCTCTGAAGGCCCATAATATGTCATGGATAAGTCAATGGTATGCCTGGGACAGGCCGACTGTCATCCTGAATGTCCTAGATGGCGTATCTGGGGTGAGGGGAAAACAACCCTTACAGCAACTAAGAGGCTTGGAGCATGATTAATATATCTGTTGACACTTCAAAATGACCACCCCTCTTCCAATATATCAATGACAATGCTTTTCCTGTGTTCTTTCTTTATGTTAATGTACTGTAGGGAGCTGCACATATAATACATTTTTATTTAAATGGTGGTGATTGAAAGGCATTGACAAAGGCCAAGTGCCGAAACACGTTTGTCTTTTTTGTGTGTTCTGGTGGCACAATAGATGAATTTGCACGTAGGTAACTCAATAAGTGCGAGCCTTTTTTGAACTGGAGGAAAAAAAACACATGTATTTATATATATGTGTGTGTATATATATATATATAAAAAAACACACATGCACATAAAGAACTCTGAGCATACAGGGACCCCCCCTAGAGAAGGCCATCTATTTTTATGTCTAGATATATTCTAATTTAGCAACAGAAATGTGGATCAGAAATGTTATTGCAGGAGACGCTTTTTATATGGACTTGTTGATTTATGTATACTGTAGTAAAGACACAGACACAGGTTAGAATTATTGTTACTGGTGTCACATCTCTCTACGGAATGCCATAACCTCTGAGCTTCAACCAGCAGACACTGTCAACATTCAAAAACACAGCACGAGGCCCTCACATGCACAGACACATGAGGAAGGAAAGTAAGGCAAACGAAAGACAACAATGAAATGAACATACAGACAATGTACTAACCACAGCAGAATATACTTTCAGGTCTGACTGTAAGTCAACACATATATGCAAATGGCTGGAGGTGGTATGGAAAAATAGTCTTGTATGCATTAACAGCTTGGACAAACAATATGATGCAACGGACCTATGGGCCTACAAGCAACCCCTTGTGGGAATCTGATGGGCCAGAACATCGTGTGGGATTTAAAACAATCCTATTCGAAATACTATTTCACTCCCCCTCCTGACACTGGAGACAAGATGCTGCTCCGCCTTGAGGCGATCGGTAAGGAAGAATAGTTTGTCTCACCCTCTTGTCCTTTCAATGGCGCAGTGAGCACGTGGTTCCCTTTTAGCAAACGAGCCACGTGCCCCCTGGAATTGTATTCTGGGCTTTCTCTTAAAAAAAGCAGACCTCCGTGCGCGTTTCTTGTTCTGGGTCCGTTACGGCTGTCCTTTGGAACGGCAATAAGGTTGATTAAACGTGATGCAAAATCAATTCAGGAACCTATTGTGAAAACAATTCAGTCCCTCTAACCACTGCTTAAAATGATAGTTATCTATCTCGCTGGGGCTGTGGAGGAAAGGAAGGCACAGGACAGTTTGTTTTATTAAACTCCTCGGGGATACCGGGCCTGCTCACTTTTATCTTTCGAGTAAAGCCGAGGATTTCTCCAATGCTGCTGGAGGAGGAGGAGGAGAGGCGTTCAGTCCTAGGAGATAGGAGAGAGGAGGAGAGGAGGCAGAGGAATCGGCTGCTGCGGAGGCACAGAGGAGGCACCAGCAGCAAAAATCAGTGGCAGCCAGCCGGGCTCGTCCTGCAGCCACATCCCTCCACGCGATGCTTTCAGGACGGCTCGACTGACTTTGACTCGGGCACCAGCAGTAGAGAAAGGTCACCGGCAGCCGCTCTGCTCATCCTCTATTAAGCTGGGGGGAGTGTTGTGAGCTCTGCTCCAGAGGGAGAAGCACACTTGGGCCAGGTGAGCCCCCCTGCAGACAGCGTTTGTTTCAGTCAGGAGGGGGCCTCACACAATACTTTACCACACTCACCTCATATCTGCCACCTTGCTTCTGAGAACTGTGTGGTGTCACCTTGTCCTGCCGCGAATAGAATGACCGTGCTTTTGCGCTGTTTTGTTTTTTAAACGCAGCACTGACGTACAGTCTCACTCTCTTGCGTGATGCAGGCAGTGATGTGGCTGGAAAGTGCGCACGTGGCAAAGAGGCCTGCATGGTGGGGAAAGGAAGGGTGCGGGCACACAACTTACAGGGAATATTGGTCACAACCCGCGGTTTCAATCCGTCTCAATTCGCCCTGGGGATTACGAGTCCCCTTTACACCAGCCTTTGACTGTGCTTTGCTGGGTTGGCCTGCAGTAGCTGCTTCTGCCTGAAAGAGGACAAAGACTGACTTTTGTGTGACTTCCCACTGGTGAAGAATCTTCCAAGGGCTTGAACTGAGCTTGCCTTCTGTTTTTGAAGTCTCAGGGACATCAAAGACTTCTCTTTGCCAGCACCTGGGCTTTCTGCTGAGAGTCCCGCCTGCCAAGTGGTGCCCTAACCTGTCTCTGGGCCCCTGAAAGGTGAAGCTGGTGGAAAAGGACGGAAATCCACGAAAAGACTGCTGTGTGGGGAAACTTTTGATGCACCACCCACCTCGCGGCTGGTAAACGACGTGCTGTCAGCCTCACAGCTAAAATCGATGCTCCACCTACATCGCGGCTGGGAGATCAACGCAACACATCTGGAGAAACAAAGGGCAACACCCGCAGCGGCTGCTGTTATCGACACAAGCCCCCACGCAGCACGGTTTCTTGACACTGTGTGATTGGATTTTGACCCAACATCGCTGGACGTGGAAAATCAATGCAAGGCCTGCCTGGACCAGAGGTACCCGTCTGGATCAACGCATCGGTCTCTTGCGGGAGAGAAGAAATTACGCATGTCGACCCGACCAGAGAAGGAGCGACACACGTTCTCGCTTGCAGGTGAGAAATCAACGCATCGCTGGCCTTTTTCGACGCTACTTTTGCATGCTAACAGCGTTCTCACTGTTTTCTCAAGGATTTAAGACTTTTGTGCTTTTTAATTCATAACTTGACTTGTGTATGTTGGATCTTTGTCAGTTTGGTCTTGTTTTATTTAGATAAATGTTACCTATTTTTCTAAACCGGTGTTGTGTCATTTTGTAGTGTTTTCACTGAGTTACTGTGAGTCTTGGTACAAGTACTTTGCACCTTACTTCTGAAGTTAAGCCTGCCTGCTCGTGCCAAGCTACCAAGGGGGTGAGCGGGGGTTAACTAAGAGTGATTCTCCTTTACCCTGACTAGAGTGAGGGTCCTTGCTTGGACAGGGGGTAACCTGACTACCAACCAAAGACCACATTTCTAACAAGCAGAATCTCTTAAAATATTACAAATGTTCACACAAAGGGTCCAACATTGTATTCTTTTACTGCAGTTCCACCATGTGGTAAAATTCTATTGTGTTCTTTATGCAAGTTGCACATTCAGCCTGCCACTCAAATTAGATCTGAGTACGATACAATACTACATGACGAACAAGTTATTTACCTTCGATAACGCATTATCTGGTACAGACTCTATCTAGCTGTAGATTCCTTACCTTAGAATTTCCTGGCGTCAGCTAGGAATCCATAATTTTTGCTGAGCAGTCCCCTGAATGTGCCGTCGGGTGGCATCGTTCAGATCTACGTGCCATCGCCGGCGTCATTGGAGCCATCTTTGACGTCATTTTTGCCTTGCCTATAAAGGTACCACCCCGACACGCATACGGCTGTTCTTTTTCCCACGAACTTCCACGCCAGAAGCGCAGAGCCATGGATAGAACTGAAAGTTCGTCTGCGCAAAAAACTAGGGCCATGAAAGGAACAACCCCTGACCCAATTAAACATATCCGAAGAGCGGGAGGCATGGGTGGGTGTAAGAAATCTGCAGCTAGCTAGAATCTCTAGCAAATAATGCGTTACCAAAGGTAAGTAACTTGTTCATCTGATAGAGACTTCTAGCTGCAGATTCCTTACCTCAGAATAGATACCCAAGCCATAACCTCCTGGTGGTGGGCTGTGGATAGATCTTCTTACACTATAAAATCCTGTAGGACCGAACGGGCAAAATGTCTATCTCTACGGACCCGATTGTCCAGGCAGTAGTGTTTTGCAAATGTGTGCAAGGATGGACATGTTGCTAACTGACAGATCTCCAGGACTGGAACACCCAGTGCTAGCACAGTGGTAGCAGCTTTGCCCCTGGTAGAATGAGCCCTCAAGCCCTCAGAAGGCTGCTTCTTGCCCAGTGCGTAGCAGATCTTAATGCAAAGAACAACCCAGTATGAAATGGTTTGTTTCTGCACTGCCCGACCCTTCATTGCTCCTGTGTACCCCACAAACAGTTGGCCATCCACTGGGAACTCTTTTGTGTGGTCAAGGTAGAACGACAACGCTCTTTTTGGGACTAATCGGTGGAGTCGCTCACCTCCCTTAGAGGGATGCAGTGGAACAAAAAGTTGGGCAGGGTGATATTCTGACCCAGAAAGAAATGGGGTCACCACCTTGGGGAGGAAGTTCTAATAACCACCTTGACCGGGAACATAGTGAGATACAGTGGCTTAGATGAAAGAGCTTGCATCTCACTCACCCTCCGGGCAGATGTTATTACCACTAAGATGGCTGTCTTGATGGTGAGCAGAAGGATGGGACAGTTGTGTATGGGCTCAAAGGGAGCACACATTTGAAATGTGAGGACCAGATTTAAGTCCCATTGAGGCATAACATAGGGTCTAGGGGGAAACATATGTACAAGCCCTTTAAGAAATCTATGTACAGCAGGAGACTTGAAAAGTGAAGGCTGATCAGGCAGCCGAAGGAACGCCGATAAGGTGGAAAGATAACCTTTAAGAGTAGCCAAGTAGAGCCTTGCTGAGCAAGGGATATTATAAAGAGAAGGATATCAGAAAGACAAGCAGAAAGAGGATCAATAGATCTTTCTGTACAATAATATACAAAGCGTTTCCAACTGCAGGCATATACCGTCTTAGTGGAGGGACGCCTAGCTGCCAGAATAACTTTACAGACTTCGGGAGGAAGGTTAAAGGCTGTCAACTGTCGCCGCTCAATCTCCACGCATGCAGACGCAACAGTTGACAGGTTCAGGTGGAGAACCTTCCTCTGCTGTTGCAACTTAAGATCCTACCAAAGGGGCAGCCTGATTGGAGGATCAATGCTCATTTACAGAAGCTCGGGATACCAGACTCTCCGTGCCCAGTCCGGAGTCACTAGGATTACTTGGGCCCAGTCATTCTTGAACACTTGATCTTCTTGAGAACTCTGGGCAGAAGTGGTATGGGCAGAATGGTGCACAGGTGGCCTGAACTCTACTTGCGACGAAAAGTGTCACCAAGCGATTGCCGCCTTGGGAACTCCAACACACAATACTGCTGCGCGTTCTCTGCGGAGGCGAACAGATCAAACCAAAGCGCTCCCCACTGCTGAAAGAGTCTTCGCGCCACCTTCGAGTGGAGATACCTCTCCTCTAGGCATCAACCTGCTGAGTTCGTCTGCCCCGGCATTCAGAGAACCTGCCAAGTGTTGAACCACCAGGGTTATGTCCTGCTGTTCCAGCTATGTCTACAGACACAGGGCCTCTTGAGAAAGGGTCCACGACTCCACACCGCCCTGCTTGTTGCAGTACCACATTGTTGTAGTGTTGTCCGTGAACACCTGCACTATCTTCCCTTTTACAACAGGAAGAAATGCTTTTAATGCCACACTGATCACCAGGAGCTCAAGTAAATTGATATGGAGTCTAGATTTCGCCAGAGACCTCTGATCTCCACCTCTCCCAGATGACCACCCCATCCTAGAAGTAACGCATCTGTCACTACTGTGAAATCTGGCTGGGGAAGGGAGAGGAGTCTGCCTTTGACCCAATCACAGTTCACTAACCACCACTGCAGATCTTTTACAGTTCCCTCTGAGATCTGAACCATGTCGGTGAGATTGCCCTGATGCAGTGCCCATTGGAACTTCAGGTCCCACTTGTAGGAAGTTGGCTCTGTATATACTATCTCAAAGTGAGAGATAGTGTGCACAGAGTCCAAGGGTTCCCCTTAGAGGTTGATAGTGGCAAAATTAGATAATACTAATGCTCTATTTTGTGGTAGTGTGGTCGAGCAGTAGGCTTATCAGAGGGTAGTGTTAAGCATTTGTTCTATACACACAGGCAATAAATGAGGAACACACACTCTCAAAGACTTAACTCCAGGCCAATAGGTTTTTATATAGAAAAATATATTTTCTTAATTATTTTAGAACCACAACATTCAAATTTGAGGTAAGTACATCAAATGCAAGGAACTTCACACAGGTAAGTATAGAACTTTGATTTAAAACAGTAGTACACACAGTTTTGGTTAAAATGGCAATAAGCTATTTTAAAAGTGGACACTGTAAAAATCAACAGTTCCGGGGGTAGGTAAGTTTTGGTTAGTTTTTCAGGTAAATAAAGCACTTACACAGTCAGTTTCCTGGGCATAGGCAGCCCACCGTTGGGGGTTCAAGGCAACCCCAAAGCCACAGCACCAGCAACACAGGGCAGTCAGGTGCAGAGGTCAAAAGAGGGCCCAAAACACATAGGTGCCTATGAAGAACAGGAGTGCTCCGGCCTAGTCTGTTAACAGGTAAGTACCTGCGTCCTCGGGGAGCAGACCAGGGGAGTTTTGTAGAGCACTGGGGGACACACACACAAGCACACAAAACACACCCTCAGCAGCACAGGGGCGGCCAGGTGCAGTGTGCAAAGTAGGCGTCGGGTTTGCTATTGAAAGCAATTGAGGGACCTGGGGGTCACTCAGACGATGCAGGCAGGGCACAGGGGGGGGCTTCTCGGGCCAGCGACTGACTGGGCTAGGATGAGGGCCGCCTGCTTGTCACTCCTGCACTGGTAGGTGGTTCCTCTCGGTCCTGGGGGCTGTGGGTGCAGTGCTTGGTCCAGGCGTCGTGTTCCTTTGTTAGCAGGCAGTCGCGGTCAGGGGGAGCCTCTGGATCCTCTATGCAGGCGTCCTCTCTGTGGTGTTGGTTGTCCTGGACTCGAGCCGATGGTGTCGGGTGCAGAGTGTGAAGACTCACGCTTCTGGCGGGAAGTAAGAGTCTCTTTAAAGTTGCTTCTTTGTTGCAAGTTTGTTGCTGTTGCTGAACAATGCCGCTGTTCTCGGGAGGTTCTTGGTCCTTTAGGTGCAGGGCAGTCCTCTGAGTCCTCAGAGGTCGCTGGTCCTGCTGGATGCGTCGCTGTGCAGGTTCTTTGAGTCTGGAGGCAGGCCGCAGGGCTTTCAGGTCAGCAGTCCTTCTTCTTGTTGTAGGTTGCAGGAATCTGATTTCCTGGGTTCAGGGTCACCCCTAAATACTGAATTTAGGGGTGTGTTTAGGTCTGGGGGGTAGTAGCCAATGGCTACTGTCCTTGAGGGTGGCTACACCCTCCTTGTGCCTCCTCCCTGAGGGGAGGCGGGCACATCCCTATTCCTATTGGGGGAATCCTCCAAAACCAAGATGGAGGATTTCTTAATGCGGGGGTCACCTCAGCTCGGGACACCTTAGGGGCTGTCCTGACTGGTAGGTGACTCCTCCTTGTTTTTCTCATTATCGCCTCCAGACTTGCCGCCAAAAGTGGGGGCTGTGTCCGGAGGGGCGGGCATCTCCACTAGCTGGGATGCCCTGGGGCGGGGTAACAACAGGCATGAGTGTTTGAGGCTCACGGCAGGTGTTACAGTTCCTGCAGGGGGAGGTGAGAAGCACCTCCACCCAGTGCAGGCTTTGTTCCTGGCCACAGAGTGACAAAGGCACTCACCACATGTGGCCAGAAATTCATCTGGTTGTGGCAGGCTGGCAGGAACTGGTCAGCCTAACACTAGGAGTCGGACTGGCATGCAGGGGGCATCTCTAAGATGCCCTCTGTGTGCATTTTTCAATACATCCCACACTGGCATCAGTGTGGATGTATTGTGCTGAGAAGTTTGATACCAAACTTCCCAGATTTCAATTTAGCCATTATGGAACTGTGGTGTGGCCTTTGTAATTGACAGACTCCCAGACCATATCATCTTTATGGCTACCCTGCACTTACAATGTCTAAGGTTTGGCTTTAGACACTGTAGGGGTATATTCCTCATGCAACTATGCCCTCACCTGTGGTATAGTGCACCCTGCCTTAGGACTGTAAGGCCTGCTAGAGGGGTGAGTTACCTATGCCACAGGCAGTGGGATGTGGGCATGGCACCCTGAGGGGAGTGCCATGTCGATTTAGTCATTTTCTCCCCACCAGCACACACAAGCTGTGAGGTAGTGTGCATGTGCTGAGTGAGGGGTCCACAGGGTGGCATAATACATGCTGCAGCCCTTAGAGACCTTCCCTGGCCACAAGGCCATTGGTACCAGGGGTACCATTTACAAGGGACTTATCTGTGTGCCAGGGCTGTGCCAATTGTGGGACCAAAGATACAGTTTAGGGAAAGAACACTGGTGCTGGGGCTTGGTTAGCAGGATCCCAGCACACTTTCAATCATAACTGGCATCAACAAAAGGCAAAAAGTTAGGGGGTAACCATGCCAAGGAAGGCATTTCCTTACACCACTGCAGAGCCCCCATAAGCCATCAGGCATGCTTGACTAACAGGATGCAGGAGACCATGAGGCCCAACTGCCTCAGAGTCTGTCTCACCGAAATCCAGGCTAGAGGCTGAAACATCAGAATCATAACCTGAATATCCTGGACTCGCTGCTCAGAAGGATAAGCCCGAAACTGCACTGTGTCCAGAACAGCTCCAATGAAAGAGAGCTTCTGAGAGGGAGTCAGGTGTGACTTCGGCACATTTATAGCGAACCTCGGAGAATGTAGGAGGTTCGCATAGTCTGAAGGTGGGTGTCAAGAGCCTGGGGCATAGGAGCCTTCAACAGCCAGTCATCACGCTAGGGGAAGACTGAAATCCCTAACCTCTGCATGTGCTACCCGTGCCATCACTTTTGTGAACACCCGTGGAGTACTGGTGTGACCAAAGGGAAGCATAGTAAACTGAAAGTGCTTGTGGCCCACCCTGAACCACAAGTAACACCTGTTGGGCAGGCAGGATGGGGATGTGAAAATATACATCCTGCAAGTCCAGCGCTACCATCCAGTCTCCTCGATCTAGGGCAGACAAGACCTGAGCTAGAGTGAGCATCTTGAATTTCTCCCTTTTGAGGAAGGGATTGACATCCTGTAAATCCAGACTAGGGCGAAGACCCTTGTTCTTTTAGGGAATCAGAAATTAGCAGGAATAACAACCACTGCCTATTTCTGACATTGGGACCATTTCTATAGCTCCCTTGGCCAAGAGAGCTGTAACTTCCTTGTGGAGCAAGATTAAGTGAACCTCCATCAGCCGTTCTTTTAATGGAGGCACAGAGGGAGGGAAAGACTGGAAGGGGAGGGAATAGCCCTTCTGTATGATCTGCAAGACTCACTTGTCTGATGTTAAGGATCGCCAGTGAGGGAGATGAAATTGAAGCCTCCCTCCAACTGGGCCTGTGTGGTCTTGTAGAATCATACCAGGAGGACTTGGGCGCTGTAGAGGAGGGGAGCTGGGCTATTTCTGGCCAGACCCTCTGGGTCTGAACTTACCACAACCGCATCCTCACACAGGATGCTGACCTGACAGAGGGCGGTGGCTGGTCTGTGCATGGCGTGATACCCCACCCCTTCTGAAGCCTTGAAAGAGGCAAAATCAAGACTGCTGGTGAGGGGGAGCCGAGAGGCCCAAGGACCTGGCCGTAGCCCGAGAATCCTTGAAGCACTCTAGCGACTAATCTGCCTTTTCACCGAATAGGCGCGAGCCATCAAAGGGCATGTCCACATGGTTTGCCTGGACATCCCCCAAAAAGCCAGATATACAAAGCCAGGGGTGGCGACGAAGACCCATCGTCGATGAAAGCGCCCTACCCAATGAGTCAGTTATGTCCAAACCACCCCTTATTGTAACCGTCCCTGCATATCTCCCATCTTTCCTCGTGACAGAGTGTCCGCACGCCCTCCTGGATCTGTGGCAGCACCTGTCCCACCGTATCCCATAAAGTATGAGAGAAAAGGCCCAATAGGCATGAGGTGTTTACAGACCTCAATGCCAGGCTGCAGGAAGAAAACATTTTCTTCCCAAGCTGATCCAGCCTCTTGGATTCCCTATCAGGGGGAGCGGAAGGGAAGGCACCATGGGAAGTGGAGGCCGGGACCACCAAGATCTCCAGGGTGGGGTGCTGGGTGAGGAAACTGGGATTATTTGGAGCTGAGCGATGGTGGCGAACAATTGTCCTATTTACAGGAGCCCCTGTGTTGGCTTTGGACCACATCCCCAGCAGGACATCAGTGAGGGCTTTGTTAATGGGTAACATCGGTTGCTATGTGGAAACCCCTGGCTGAAGCACCGCAGTCAGGAGGTTGGTCCTGACTGGCACCATAGGCAAATCCAGGTCAAAGACCTGAGCCTCCCTATTCACCACCATAGCATATTAAGCTCCCTCCTCCGTTGCCACCATAGGAGGTGACAGCATGTCAGTATCTAGAGAGGTGTCCAGTCCGCTGGCTTCTCCTAGTTCCTCATACCAGTCCATTTGCTCCAAACCGAACCCTATAGGATCCTGAGACCCCTCCCATTCCACACCTGTACCTGGTTGCTCATAGTAAGACTCAGGCAATGATCTGGTCCCTGTTGGCTGCGTCGAAGTCGGAACTAGTGTCGTACGACGCCGTTCCGGCTCTGGAACTTTAGGTATGAGGATCGGGCTTGCACCACTGGTGAACACCGGTGGCACGGGAAGGGTCGACATTGGGAACGATGCCGGAGGAGGCCAACTGTGTGTAGTTGGCGTCATTCCGGATCCGGTATCGGATAGAAAAGGCCCCCATCGGTGCAGAGGTCGAAGTCGCCAGCGTGGAATCTTATGGGGCCACCGCTGACCCCTTGGGCCCGAAGGCGTGCCAGCGGGGACAGTCCACTCGAATACAAGACACATGGCCTCGTAAAACTCCTTGAGTGGAGCGAGAGTCGCTCTGGCTTCCAGGAAGTGGGGGAGGCTCGAAGTCGGCTGGAGCGTCGACGTTCCGGAGTCGCCTTGGTCAACGGGCGGGGCGAAGCTGAGGTCCACTTGGACTTCTTCTTTTGCCTCTTCCATGAGTGCCCAGAGGACCTCAAGTGCGAAGAAGAGGACGTAGGGCTCCTGGAGTGGTCCAACGACATCCTCCTCGATCGGGAACGTGACCTCCTAGGAGTCACGCCAACCAACGTTGACTGCTGGGCCGCCATGAGCTTCAGAGACCGTTCTCTCAAAGCTTTTGGGGTGATGGCCCGGCAGTCAGAACATGATTTTCAGTAGTGGTCTCAGTCTAGGCACTAGAGACATAACTGGTGGGAGTCTGTCACTGACATGGCATGATTGCAGGCGCCACACAGCTTGAACTCCATCTTCCTCGATGTCATCCTGCAAAGACTTCAAAAAGATTTGACAAAAAGGTCAAAAAAGGCCTGTCAAAAACGACAGAGGGTAGCTTGATTATGGATCTGCGCTTACCAGGCGTGGAAGGATAAGAACTGACGTACGTGCACCTGGGTGATGCCTTTATAGGTGACTGTGACATCACTGACGGCTCCAACAACACAGATGACGCCACCCAACCGCGTGCACTACTGCTCAGCAAAAATTCTGGATTCCAAGCTGACGCCTGAAAATTCTGCAAATTCTGCAGCTAGAAGACTCTATCAGATATTACAATACAAAGCTAAACTGAAACAAAGGTCTGAAGAACACTAGACTCCAACACATACCAAATGCACTGCAGCACAGCTCACCAACATATTTTACTGCACTATATCACTACAGTACATTTCTACAACACATTCAAAACCACAACACAAAGCTACACTAAAATAGAGAATTACACTACACCACTACACTCAACTGTACTTTACCACAACCGCACCCTGCAATATTACATAATTCTACATTGCATTAGACTTCATCAGTCTACCACAACTGCACTACAACCCAATATATAATACTATATAATTGTAGATTGCACTAAACCTCAGTCTATTACATACCATTTCACCACACTGCATCACATAGCACTTGTTACAATATATTAGAGCAATAGAGTACATTACAAACCCTTATTGGCACAATTGAATGTAGAAGAACTATACATGAATAAGGCGCGCACAGCCCATCGAAGCCATAAACATTGTGTAAAGGCATGAAGTCACATAAATAATTTCTTTGTTTTTTCCAGCATTCTACAGCACGAAAGAATGGATGGTATTGTCTGAGCTGCATGAAGCACATGTTTTCAATACATTCTGCATGGCTTTTGCATCCATGCGCCGCAGTGATTTAATTGATGGAACTGCAAGAAATAAAGCAAAAAAACTGAATTCAAGTTAAAAAAAAAATCTTTATTTGACTATATAGCCATAAAATCACATAAAAAGCAAACCAACAGTAAAATATATACAATCTATTTAATAAAGCATTATCCATTCAATTGATCTGTTAACATTTCCATTTAATTTCAAATATGAAATCCAATAAATAAGACCCATATACTTTATTTGTCTGTTAATCAAGTCATTGGAATCCTTTATGACAGGGGTCTGCATTATTGATCAACTTCGTTAATATAATATTATATAATACATTATCAAGTTCTCAACAACTGCCACAGTTTATTAACATCCAATGCTGCTCTAACCACCTAAACTGGGGAGCGTATTGAACAAAGAAAAGTAATGATGATGAAATCACATTGAGACTAACAAACTTCTCCGACTTGCAAGTCATTATCAAGCCCAATAGTACTTAACAGATAGTGAATCTCTATGGTATCTTGCACTCATACAGGACTAGGTCGAAGTGTTTAGTACCTTGTGTGTGTAATGTATACTAAACACTCCACGCATTCCTAGCTCAGTAGAAATAATGAACCATAATTTCCCAACCATGAGCAACTAAGAAAGTACTAGTTTTTGCCCTACTGTACACAGGGACCACAAAAAGCAGGAGGCTGCAAAAAACAATGGGCTTCCTTGTGTCATTTTTCAGAATTCGAATCCCCTCTATAATCCCTTGTACCCAATATGCGGCACAACAGGAGAATCAATTTCCTTCTAATACTTGCATAAACTGGATAATAGACTAATATATGTTCCTCAGTTTAGTTGGCCTCACAACAAAAGGGACAACGCCGATCATCTTTTCTTGGATCACGTAGCCATTTAGCCATAAAGGAATGGAACAGTAGTATCCCAAAACTAAATTTCAAATAGATTCCCTTTGCTGTTCTGGTTCAATCTCGTCCAAAATGTCTTCCACAATAAACTCTTCCTTAAGTTCGAGAGATGATACAGTGAGAGTACATGAAGTTGTCTTCCTAAGTGAAATTTCCAGTTTGTATTGCCAATAACTGGTCTTAGGCCTTCATTATGCCTTCGGCGGTCAAAACAGTTGACCGCCGACGTCACGCCCGACAGGAGACCAACAGTGATGGCAGTCTTGAGACCACCATATTATTACTCCTGGCAGCTCACTGCCATAAATCGGGCACAGAGCCGGAATCAGCCATACTGGCGGTCTAGTGGAGGTTGCTCCACTGGCACTGCCACGTCATCACAACATCGCCAGCTCCATTAAAACTTTGTAATCGGCGTGGAGGTGTTGTGGTGATGGGGCAGTGCCAGTGGAGCAGGCCCCATAGACCCCGTTCCCTCCCGGATGACCACAGCGAGCAGGTAAGGTGATCATCTGACAGATGAGGGGTGAGGGAGGGGGGTACAGCGGGTGTGTTGAGTGTTGTGTGCGTGAATGGGGGTGTGAGTGTGTGTGAATGGAGGGGAGGGTGTTTGTGTGCGTGCGTGTGTGTGCATGCATCTGTGTGAATGTGTGTCAGCAGGGGCTATGGGGCGTTGTGGACGCGTGTATGTGCATGGATGTGTGAGTGTGTGTGGTGTGTGCACACGTGGATGAGGAGCTGGGTATGTATGGGGTTTAGGGGAGGGTGGTGTCTATGGGGTTTGGGAGGTGGAAAGGGGGCCTTGGCTGTTTCGGGGGCAGCTGTTATCAGTATTCTTTCCTCCAGGGATTTCCTGGCAGGGTTGCTGCCAGGGAATCCCTGGACGAAAGGAGACTCATAATACCGTCTGCAGTATTTGGCCTGGTGGTCCCACCGCCCTGACGGTACAGGCGTGAACTGGCTGCTTTGAAGCCAAGTCACCGCCGTGGTCATAATTTGGTGGTCTTGCTCCGCCACGCTGTCGCCGGTGTTACCGCCAGCATGGCGGAGCAGGATCGCCAAACTCATAATGACCACCTTAATGTTTATTTTTGAGGCCATGCTGGCCTCTACTGGGCAAGTCCACAGACTCTTGTTTCCAATCTGCATCAGGCCGATTTTATGTACCTTATTTAGGATAAACTAGATGACCCAAAAACTGCCTACTATTACCTCTAGGTTCTGTTGATAAGAGGTCAGCTCTGGGGTCACCCAGAGTCTTCTCTAGGATAAAATAGGCCTCAACCCTATCTTGTCGGAGATTACTCTAAGCCCTCGGTCTACTCTCATAAGTATCAGGGGAGTACTGATAGGGAGACCAGTCAATGGTCGCATAAATCGATTTTCAACCACCACCAGAGCAGGAGCATCCTTCAAAGCCCAAAACTCTGCACGATAAAGAGCAGCTCCTCGTGCTTGGAGTGTGTAAAATTGTAAAGCTGGGGAAATTGGTTGAAATTGGGTACCTCATTGCATCCTCACTATAGCCTCAATTTGTTGTTCCAGTTTTAGTCTATGGTTCTATATGGGTATGCCAGTCAAAGTGCTCCAATAAAGTAATCCTCACATAATCAAAGGTGTGAACACTCTCCACTGGTACTCCATTGTGCACAGGGTTAGTTCTGGTGGAATTACAAGGATTGAAGACCATAAACTTGGTCTTCCCAATGTTAATCTCCAAGCCCCTCTGTTTGCAGAAACACTCAAAATGAACTAATCATTTTTGAAGTACCATAGACGATTTGGATGTCAATAGTGTATCATCTGCAAACAGAAGGGCTGGGAACCTGACGACTGTTAGCCTTGGTACATTATTCTCAAACTTCTCCAGGAAGGCTACCAAGTCATTAATGAACACATCAAACAGGATAGGGGCAGGAGGCATCCCTGGGGAACATCTCTGTTGACTGGGATTGGGACTGTCAGTTTGCCCATCGATCCACACCTGACTTGCGCCTAATTGTAGTGATGCAATCTGAAAATAACATCCAGTAAGTACTTTGGGACACTCATTCAAGCTAGCACATGCTATAAGGTGGTTCTTGGTACTAAGCTGAATGCAGACCAAAGGCCTCCAAATATAGGAATCCACCACCCAGTGTGACAGTTTTTCAATAAAGTAACTGAAGATTAAACACTCAATTGCACTTGTGCATTCTCTGAAGCCAGCTTGCATTGGTTAAAGGATCTCAGAGGAGAATAGTAATTCATGTAGCCTATGCAGAATAATTCTACAGAATCATTTTTGGGTAGTATCTATTAGGCTTATTGGTATGTAATTGGATGGAAGTGCCCTAGAGCCCCTTTTAAAAACAGAAACAATCTCTGGCCCATCCTATAGTGGGGGTATGGGTTCACCTCCCAAAATGGCATTAAAGAGGGGAAACAACAGGGACTCCAGACATCTATTTTGGCACAACATAGATCCTTGGGAATCTTGTCCAGCCCAGGTGCTTTAATAGCATAGCTTTACTTATTTTGATAGGAGAGATAGAAATTGTGTCCAGGTTTATCATGTTCGGCT
Source organism: Pleurodeles waltl (assembly GCF_031143425.1). Lineage (NCBI taxonomy): Eukaryota > Metazoa > Chordata > Amphibia > Caudata > Salamandridae > Pleurodeles > Pleurodeles waltl. The sequence goes on along the minus strand of NC_090436.1, from coordinate 980,699,913 downwards.
AGTCCTCTCGCTTGATTAACTAGCCCTGGTGTTCCTGCATTAGGACATAGACTCGGTGCCAATAACCCTGCTAAATCACTACGGGGGCTTCCAGCTCAGGCAGAGGAGAATACAGTTCTGAGAAATGATCAAACAAGTCAGCTGCTGAGATATTATTTACAATGAGACAATGACCATTGCTGCCTCCAGTCACAAGAATGTTCACAAAGGTGTGATGGTCCTTTGTCACAACTGCACTCAGCATGCCTGCCCATCTGCTTTTTTCACAATCTCTTCTGGCCAAGATGTTAGTGGTTTAATATACCCATGTAGCAGTTTAGATCTGGTGCCTGTTCTGTGTTTTTATAGCCTTGGAGAGTGCCTTCTTGGCATCGCTACAGTTTATTTTATATCAAGAAGGGGGTGGGGGTTCTCCATACTGACCGATTGGATGCCACAAAAAAATAGTTTCTTAAAGTCAATCTGGTTGTGGATGTCACTAACTCTACCCAGGGTATCCAGTTGTCCTGGTGGCAGATCTATGGCTCCAATGCCGTCAGCTACCATCTTACAAACCTCCCCCAGTGAATCCAGAGACTGCACCATAACACTCCATTTAATTCTACACTGATGTATGGTCATTCTAAGCCTTCTATCACAGGGTTCAGTGCAGATATTGGAAATGATGTTCCCAATGGCCTAAGAGTGAGGTCTAGGGCATTGTGGGCATTGTGGTCACTGTCTTGATGTGGAGATACAAACACATCTACCATGTTGGGTCACTGTCTAATGTCTAGCATTATGTAATCAATGAGGCTAGTGGGCATTTGATAATACGTGTGCTTCCAATCTCTGTCCGAGGCCGTTCTATCATTACAGATTCAAAGGACCTGGTTTAGATTAAGTGCATTTAATCATGCTGCCAATGCAGACCAGTTCTTGATAGGTGGGGATTATAAGCCCTTGAATTGTCCAAACATAATATTCCTGACATGAAAGAGTCTCATCGTTGGATTACAGCAGTTCCAACTTACAATTGAAGTCACCCCCCAACACAATTTTATATACACCCAAAGGGACAGCTACTAACTGTGTATACAGAAGTTCAATAACCGGTGGCTTAGATTTGCTGATCTGCGATTTACATTGTAAATATGGTAAATTTCATTAGTTGAGATATGCGGGCTAAGACACACTAAGGGCCTGATTTAGGGTTTGGCGGAGGGGTTACACCGTCACAACGGTAATGGCTATCTCGTCCCCCCAAATATAAATCCTAATATATCCTATGGGATTTATAGTTCGGCAGATGGGATATCCGCCACCATTGTGATTAAAAAAACCTCCGCCAAACTCTAAATCATATCCTTTGTCTGGAGAACTCATATTAACCTCCCTGATCGTACAGGATAGAGTGTTTTTCACCCAAATGGTTTGCCCCCCTGATGGCCTTCCCTTCCCTGCTGTTATAGCAGCCTGGCTAAAATTGGCATAGCCAGCGCAGAAGTGGGGCAACATAGACCGGGTCTCGTGAAAAAGACAGATGTCAAACCTGTCAATAAACTGCCACCAATCTGGACAGGTTCATTTTGCGGATAACCAGCTAGATTCCGCGATACCAACTTAGTTTTGGGAACTGTATTGACATTGACATGTGTGACACAGGACCAGTTAAAGAGGTGCACTAGTGCCCTCATTAGAATTAGATGGTGGGGCAGTGATGATCAAGTCCCCTATTTTCTCTGACCTTTGGTTGATGACAAAACTGTTGCTCAGTTTTATGGTATGAGCCAGATTGGAGGAATTATGCTGGACTACTTGGCTATCCAAAAGAAGAGGTATCTGTAATCCCCTCTCATTCCCCTTTTGGAATATGCATCACAGACCACCTTACACATGTCAATCTACTCGCTCCACATTTGCTAGAGGTTAAAAGCAATTGGTTAGTGTTAGGTCAGATATTGCATGCCTTGTTGGATAACTTCTGATAATGGGGCTGACTTGAGCTGGTAGTTTATAGTGGTTGATTTGTGGTTGATAAAAATAACCAAGGGCCTTCGCACTGGCTCCATATCATGGTTAATACACATTGACACAGGGTTTTCATATGTTGAAGCTTCTGGGTAATGAGTCAGTCTGTAGTTAGGCACAAAGACCATAAGTGTAGAGGAGTATGACCCAGGAAAGTCTGTTTGGCTGCCTTTATAATCCCCACTAATGACAACAGCAAAGATTTTAGCTCACAAATTTCATTCTTAAGGATATGTATCTCAATAATTATCACCTCACAATTAAAAGAGTTATCAGGCACTGTAATCACACATGGAAGGCTCACTCTGACCATCAAGTGGTCTTTCCAAAGAGGGGTAAGAGTCATTTGGTGCAGATAATTTTGCTCTATTACCCGGTTTCTGGTTGCTCACCGAATTAGCGGGATGCTAGGTGGTTTGGGTATACCCCTCAACAGCTTACCATAGGCTTTATAACCTCTAATCGCCTCTTTCACCAGTTTGTTTTTGGGCTGAGAAGTGATCAACGCTGGGCACGATATTCCTTTAGAACGCTGTGGGGCTTTGCTAAAGAAATCATGATGCAGCTGGTTTTGGGGATTGATGTGTGTAAGACTAACTCTCAGGAGAACAGGAGGAGGGTCAGATAGGAGAAGGTTTACTTCCTCAATAATTTTATCAATGTTTCTAACGGAGCGGTTGGATACAGTACTCTAGGAGTTTGTTATTTTCTTACTGTTGCTTAATGGCAGTGAACCATTAGCCTTGAGTTTCCCCATTGAACTCGTGTGGAGTAGACAAGATGTAGGTAACAAAAAAGGGACTATTAAAGATAGGTATCATCCACCTTGTAGATGACAAATACGAGGCAATGGAGCTGGAGATTTCTGTCAGAGGGCCACAAGAGGTGGCCCAGCTCAGCCTCTGCCAGTAGCTGATGGGCACAGATGGGTCCGCTCTTGGCCCGGTCTTCATCCAGGCATGCACCCGGGTGCCTCCCATGCTACGGGACTGTAGTTGCGCTTACAAGCCCGTGTGGGTGAGGCCCCCTCCTCCTTGTGGGTTTTCACAGGCTGCTGGGGACATAGTGCCACTCCAGCAACAGCACTCAGGAATGCAGCAAGGTTTCAAATTGAATTGTATTAATAATATTGAAGAGTACAAATTTATGAAAATAAGGTTAGAAAACCTTTTTCTAACTGGTGTGTGCTAGCTGTGTATTCATGTTAAAAAGTACAGTATGCGCATAGCCCGATCCACGATATGTATTTATGTTTTGTAAACTGTGTATGTAAGATAATGCATGGATCACTATTTTTCAATGATGGTACTGTGGTCATATCTATTGCATGTCTGTCCTTAGTACAATTTTCCATCAAGACCCCAAAATAGTGAAGGCAATCTTTGTTTTGTCTGGCTTCAGATTATTTATTTGGACTTTAGGCACAAAAACACCAAATAGAGAAATAACTACCATTGAGCATAGACTGAATTTTATTCAGCTTACTGGGCAATGGTATTGTTTAGAAAAGTAAACTCAAAAAAGGGAAACACTTGACATAGTGAGATACCAATTTTCTATTGCAGATGGCAGGGCACGTGTAAAAAGAATCCTATGCTTAGATCACTTGCAGAGATGTTCTAATCTGAAACAAATGTATGGATTTTCAGGAGCCATGAAAATGTGATTTAATTACAGATGAAGAAATATATTTATCACTGGCATGCTCTAATTCCATACGACATTGATGAACTCTTCTCTTTTCCCCTTTAGACTCCCTGTTGCAACTTTATCAATTACAGAATTGATTGTCTCAAGTACAGTTAGCTGCATGCTTAGAAACTGATTCCCGTAGGTGAGGTCTTGATGTTTATGAGTCTAACACAGCCGCACAGTTTAGGAATACTCTTTCAATTAACAACATCTATATCATCTAACATATCTGCGGTGGCACATGCCTAAGTGATCAGTTACTCGTAATAGAGCTATTGAAATGCAAGAACATTATACAACAATGCTGGTCATACCATGTCATTGTAATTCCACATATTTTCTGTCAGAATAAGCAAGCAAGTTACATGAGACCCGAAAAGGAATTTATTTTCCGGATTTCATTGAGTCTGATTTAGCTCAGTATACGTATAATGCCAACTTTCTTACCTCTTTTAAAGTTGCTTCTTTTAAGACATATTTTCACAAGCATTATGAATGATACGCCACACACATTAGCAATATTAAGTGAAAAAGTATGAAACATGATATGTGATGAATTTGAAACTTGAATTTTAAATCACTAGTCTTATAGCAGATAAAGTTTTCTGTTAATTGGAAAGCAAATAAGAGCTACTAAAGACTCCATGCTCATCGGCCGATTCAAAAGCTGCACAAACAGTGGCAAGTAAGTCTTTGCCCTAGTGAAAGACTTCATCCAGCAGGCTCCACCAGTGTAACATCTGCTTAGGAATTCTGCACGCAGCTGTACCTATTCTTCAGCAACAAGATCACCAGAATCTACAAAAACTTCAAACATCAACTAGACCCTTACACCCTCCCAGCCCTCCTGCCCATCTCTATCAACATCTAGAGGATCACCCTGGGTCGACTTCACCACTCACAAAACTATATCGAACAAGCAGTCCATACACTTGAACATCTGCTCACACCAGGCCTTCTTCAAAGGACGCGACCCCATCAGTGTAGCCCTCACCCTTATCCTGAAAAATAAATTTATCACACCCACATACGTGGACGCCTGGAAACATGTCACAGTACTCTCCTTCCTCAAGAAACCCTCAGCAGACCGGAAGATGCTAGCCAACTACCAGCCTATCTCCCTGCTACCCTACCTGGCAAAAGTATTGTAAGAGAGCCACTCACCTCACAGCAACTTCCTCCTCTACACCACTCAATCCGGATTCAGGCTTAAAGAGACCCCAGCCAACCACAGTACAGAGACCACTATAAACGCCGTCATGGAAAACATCTAAATGATCAATGACACAGGTAGCACTACTGCCCTCATTCTACTGGATTTTTCTTCAGCCTTCAACACCGTCTCCCACCACATCCTTATCCAACGACTGCATGAAGCCAGCATCTATGGTCCACGCTTTGCTGGATTTACTCCTTCATGCCAGACTATACCGAGTCAGTTTGCCTGGCCCCCTTTGCCGCAGTTGCTGTCCACCTCCCTGCACCCAGCAACTCACGCATAGAATCTTGGAATAGTAACTGACATCCAACTCACCATGACTGACCAAATGAGCGCAATGTCCGTCTCCCACTTCTATGGACTCAAGATGCTCCAGAAGATATTCAAATGGCTGCCCATCAACACTAAACCTGAAACATTGACCCCATATACCTCAGCAACCACAGACACCTCCACTCAGCCAGACTCCTCCTCACACACACCCAATACATACAGAGCTGGATGTTGTGCCTACTTCTACCTTACTCCCAAAGCCTGAAACAACCTGCCACTGCACATCGGCGTTCCCTCCTTAGTTTGTGAATTCTACAAGTAAGGCAAGACCTGGCTCTTTACCTTGTCCAGACCCTGGCTCAGCCCATATAGCTCCTATTTCAGCACTAGGGTAACCTCTGGTGGAATTGTGCGCTATACAAATACACAAAACATAATATACCAAATGCATTTATAATTGCCAATTCAAGCTTGTACACTTTTCAGTACAATATCTTTAAACACTAATGTAACAAATTGTGTTATTGGTTGAGAGGAGTAGAAGCCCCACTCAGGAAACAACCACAGTCCTTGTCAGGGCGAGCAACAAAAGTCACTAAATTAAACTGTGCATAATCCTGTGGTAGCTTGGCACAAAGGCAGTCAGGTTTAACTTAGAAGCAATTTGTAAAGTATTTATGCAGCTCACAAACAGTAATAACAAGAAAACTCCCAAGCCAATTTAGAAAAATAGACTACGTTTTAAGAAATAAAATGACTCCAAATGAATTAAATCCAAAAAGTGGAACCAGACATGATTTATTTTTAGTGAAATCTAGGGCCTAAAAGATCAAAATGCCAATTGCAGGTAACTGGTGATGCAAGACTGGGTTAAAGTCAAAAGTTAAGGCCGACCACGATGGAACACGGGTCGAATACAAAGGGTGGTTTAGGCCTAGTATTGGCCTACCTTCAGATGTAGAAAGATTTCTGAAGAAAAGTCCCTGAGAAGATGGAGTTCAGTAGAGCAAGGCAGCATGCTGTGTCCAAGCACGAATTGTCTATACTGGGGTGCCGCTGGACAAGCAATGCACCTTGGGTGGATCAGCTGGCAGGTAGGTCCTGGACTTCTTTTGGTGCTCCAGGAAGTTTTTGTTGAAAAACTTTCTCCAAGTCCAAGCTTTTGGACTTGGCCCACCAAAAGCACTACCAAAGGTTCAGGTCCTTGAGAGCACCACTTGGGGTGTTAGGACTCACTTCAACAGAGGCCAACAGCAGGGTTCAAGGCCTCTGGAGCCTGGTGTTTCCCTGTAGCTCACACAAGAGGCCAGCCAACTAGCTCTTAGAGTAACTTATTGGGCTCCTGGGTTCAAAGTGACGGCACAGCTCTCCTTCAAGCAGCAAGGCAATCCTTCAAGCAGCAAGTATGTCTTTCTTGATTTTTTCTACAAGTCCAGGAGTGTACTGAAGAGTTGTTCTGAGGGTTCAATATGTATAATTGATGCCAGCCTTGGTGAGAACACCCTGTCCTACCTACACATCTGGTTCTCAAAACTTCTGGACAGTGTCAAGTTCCTTTGTGTGTGCTGGAGGAAAGCCCTTTAAAGTGTAAGTGGGGTAGGGAACAGCTCAACCCCACCCATCCTGCCAGTCATGTGACCCAGGATACTGGCAGAAGGCACAAATGGCTAGGATAAGACAATGGCAATTATCTAAAAGTGGCATTTTTCAAAACTGTGTTTTAAAATCCACTTTACCATTTTTTTTAACACATTTTTTATTGTTTTCGGTATATGCCATATATTGTTATTCACTGGATATTACAGAGTCATATTTTCCATAGTATATAATACAAAGCATTATTGTCTTGGAAGTGCTGTATTCCATTATTTACCATTTGTATGTTCAGTTTTCTAGTACATTACAGTGCTTTATGTATAGGTTTGCATAGTTTGATCCAATATAACTCATAACATTTAAACCTTATTCTCCTTCCTTCATGCTCTAACTTGACATTTCGTTCTTGTAGGGGAACCATAGCAATGGTGCAATACAGTTTTAAGCACCTGTCTTCAACACATTTCCACTGTTCAGCATATAGTTTTGGGGAGTTCTTAACCACCAACTGTACCCAGCGGCATCATCCCAGCGCCCCATTTCTACTCTTAATAAAACTCTAGTAGTGGCAGCTAGGTTATATCAACTCTAGTAATTTATCAAGGGCCGTTTTATACTTGTATTCGGACCTCTTCCTCTTCACATGCTGCTTTAAAAACGTCCCCAATATCTCATCCTAGTCTTGAGCTATTGGTAGTCTTCTCAGTTCTCTGCTCTCCTCTCTTCTGAGGGTGGCACTCTCTGCCCTTCCCCATTCCAACACTTCCATACCCCATTGTGCCACAGAGGGAGCTAGTGTGGCCTTCCAGCGCCTGGCCAGTAGACGTTTTGCTAGTAAGAGTGCTAAGTTTGCAAGTCGTGTGGTCACTTTTCCTTTTCTTGTGTGAGGAAGCAGTCCAAGCAAACACACCTCAGCTGTTCCCCATATAGTGTTTCCTATTACCTTCTCTAATTTGGTGCTCACCCCATTCCAGTATTGGGAGATATTAGGACAACTCCACAGCATGTGTAATAATCCTGCCTTCTCAACTCCACATCTGGGACAATTTGACGGCACCGCCGGGTACAGCAAATGCAATTTGCGCGGTGTGAGATATGCTCTATGTAGTACAGCATATTGTATAAACTTAAATCTTGTATTACGGGATACCTTACTAGGGTATTCTAGAATTACCGCCCATTCTTTGTCAGCTAATTCTTTGCCAATGTCTAACTCCCACTTAGTTTTTAGCGCCGTCAGGGGCTGCATTAGGTGAGCTCTGAGTCCCCGGTAAAGCCATTTTATTAAGTGTTTCCCATGCCCTCCGGTATATATAGTTTGTATAAGATCATGTGTGGGGGGGCTCTATGCCATCTGGGGCCTAGTGTCTCTTTACATAGTGTGTTATATTTGCGTGCAACAAGAACAGCGAGGAGGACAAGTTATATTCATGTATAAAATCACTATGTGTGAGTAAGTGATGATCCCTGAACAGCGACCCCACTGTGTCTACTCGTCCCTGTATCCATCGTTGTATTCAGCTTTGGGTTAGTGTTCCAGCATTTACTGGTAATCCCAACAGTAGGATATTAGGGGCATGAGGAATTGTATTGGCTGTATATTTAAGTGCAAGTTTCCAATATTGCAAGGCCACTCGTAGTAAAAGTGGCGTTCCTTCAGGGAATCGGGATCCTGGACACAGCAAAGAGTGTATATTGCCCTTATCTAGCATTATTTGGGAGTATTCTATTCCCTGCAAGATTCGTCCGGCCAGCCAATACGCAAGCCATTGCAGTTGGCTCGCCACACAATAGGCCTTAAAATCAGGTGCACTCATGCCCCCCTGATTCACTGGCATTTGTAGCTTAAACAGTCCAATTCGGCGCCTTCCCCTCCCCCAAATAAGCTTGAGTAACATAGAATGGAGAGCTTTAAAATATACCTCTGGCACTTTCACCAGTAGATTCATAAAGTAGTATAAAATGCAGGGTAGCATCACCATCTTGGCCAGCGCTAGTCTGCCCGTGATGGATATTGGTAATGTTATCCAGAACTGAATCTGTGGCTTAAGTGAGGTAATCGCTCTTTGTAAATTACCCTCTAGTAGATCCATCGGGGTTCGACAAATTTGTATACCCAGGTATCGAAACGTATCTACAGCTACTCACAGTCTTTTATCACCACATTACCTATAGCTGATCTGTAGAAGGAAAATGCCATGGACTTGTCATAATTTATGATCAGTTCCGACAGTGGTGCAAAGTCATGAAATATCTGCGCGGCGGTACTCGGGTTGCGGTTTAGATCTTTCATATATAAAATAATGTTATCTGCATATAATGATACCTCATGTTTTGTTCTCTTTAAGTCTATTCCCCAGGACTCGCCGTCTCGCCTCAATCGATGTGCCAAAGGCTCCATCGCTAGGACGAACAGTAGGGGAGACAATGGGCATCCTTGTCTAGTACCTCTATAAACATGATAGGAGTTAGAAATGTTCTGTCATGTGCGCGCTTTTGGCGTAGGAGCAGCGTAAAGCAGTCGGACCCAACGTATATATTCGTTCGGAAACCCAAATCTTATCAATACTTCAAACATGTAGTCCCAGCTCAAGGACAAAGGTCTAAGGAAAGACACCCCGCTTGGGGGTATCCCTCTCTGGCTGAGTCCATCACATGATATAACCGGCGAATATTCAAAGAGGTGTTACGGGATGGAATGAATCGGCATTGGTCTGTATGTATCAAATTGCCTATAAAGCTAAGGAGCCTTTGCGCTAATATTTTTGCTAGTATTTTATATTCTGTGTTTAGCAATGATAGGGGTCTATAGGACGAGATATCTGTGGCAGCCTTTCCAGGTTTTAACAATGAGGTCACTATTGCTTGTTTAGTAGTATCTGGGAGGTGTCCCACTGACAACGAGTAATGGTACAATTTTTACAATTGTTGGGCTAGTTTTGAGCTATACAAATAATATAATACGGACGGAAATCCATCCGATCCTAGTGACTTATTACACACCATACTTTTAATGGTCTTGCGTATCTCCCCCTGTGTTATCTGTGCTCCTAAAATTTGCTTGGCCTCGTCATTAAGAGTTGGTAGCTCAATGCCGGCTAAGAAGGAGTCGATGTGTGCTCTATTCATTATTGGTGGGGCGGAATATAATGTTATATAGTAGTCTCGAAATGCCGCATTTATCTCCATTTGTGCAGTTATGTTAGTTTGTTGCGGTGTAATATGTGCAGAATAGGAGTGGGGAATAGCTCTTCTTTTATAAGGCGCACTAGCAGTGTCCTTGCCTTATCCCCCTCGCTATGTGCGCGTTCCTTGTATTTCGCGTAATCTACTTTTCGTAGTCTTTTGATTAGGTCTGCGTACTCGGCTCTCGCTTTTTGTAGCTGCTGTGCTTGGGGGGTTGCAATATGGCCTCTCTTTCTAGTGGCCCCAGCTTGTCTTCTCCTTGTTTGAGCTTCCTTGCTATTACTATCTGCACTCCCGTCGTCGCTCCCATCATTGCTCCTCTTACTACCACTTTAAACGCCTCCCATACCACCAAAGGAGAGGACACAGTGCCAGTATTATCAGTAAAGAAATTTGTTATTACCTGGGCTATATCTTCCCTCAGCACTACATCTTCTAATAGTGATGGTTGCAGGCGCCATGTTAGGATCGGTGTAGATAGCCTCTCCCACGCCAACGTCAGTTCTAGTGGGTCATGGTCTGATAGTGTTTTCTCTAAGTATGTAGCATGGGTCATCTGCACTTGCAATGTCGTGGTGCATAAAACACGGTCAAGTCTCATGTGTTCTTTATGAGGGTGGGAGTAGAAGGAGTACTCTCTCATGCCTATGTTTCTGGTCGGCCATATGTCTGTTAGTGCCCAACCCTGTAACCAATTCCTCAGTGCCTCTGCTTGTCTTTATGCATTAGTGCCAGATAATAGTGGTGTGGAGCGATCCAGGGTAATGTCCAGTAATGCGTTAAAGTCTCCACCTAATATCCAAGGGATATGTGTCCATTGTGCCAGTACCACTGATAATCGTTCTAGGAAGACATCCTGGCCGCTATTTGGGGCATATATGCTGCCCAGTACTACGGGTTTCCCATCCAAGTTACCTCTGATCAGAGTGTACCTGCCCTCGTCATCTATCCTAGTGTCTAGTACCTCAAAGGGCACCCCAGCACATATCCACACAGCCGCTCATCATGCAAACGCAGAATATGATGTATGCAAGGGTTGTCCCCGATATTTTTTGCGGAGTTTCACCACCTAATGTGTGGTAAGGTGTGCTTCCTGCAAATCAACAATGTGTGCTTTTCGGCGGTTCAATTGGGCCAATATTCTATGCTGTTTGTGCACAGATCCCATGCTACGTACGTTCCAAGTAATAATATTGTACTCACGTATCGAAGACATTATGAAGCATTAATATAATTGTCCCTCTTGCAGTCCATTCCTGTCTTTGTCCCCCTAGAGATGTTATGCTTGATGTGTTTGTTGATGTCGAACTTTTTAAATAACTAGCAATTCCTACAACTGAACTCAATACTAGGCATAGCCGGAACAGACTTTGCCAAACTTCTACGAAATAAAAATCAAATTGACTTACAACCATTATTGTAAAAACTAACCAATGAGCCTATGCAATGGGGGTTATACAAGATGTATGTTCAGTAGGACTCGCCCGTGGTCAACGGGTTTCTCTATATAAAACATGGATCGCCGAGCTCGACAGTCCGGGCCCGCCTTTTGAGGGGGGAAACACAGAATCCCCTCAGGATATGGGGGCATAACCATAACTATTCCCTTCTATGTGTTTTCAAAATCAATCCTCGGAGCTGGTTTCTTCATCCTTTGGTCACCAGTGTCTTGCCGAAGGTGTGCTTTGTTTATATTGGAGTTGGCCATTTTAAAACTTTTTTTTAACTTGGATCGTGTGGGCACTTTGTGATTATTCATAAGTCTTTTACTGGGGTATTTAGGGGGAAGTCTTCAGGAGCTCAGTTTTGCTTAGGCTTGTCCTTAAAGGTTTTGCGCTATTTGCGGGGTGATGGAGAAAAAAAAAAGCCAAACTTCCCTCTGAGTCAGATGCCACGGTGCTATCCATCGAGGAGGCAACGCAAAGTGGCGAGGAGTCTACTCTTTGTATGGAGTATGCTGACTGAATCGCATCATGTTGACCTTCCAGTACTTGCAATAGCGTTGTGCCCGTTTTTTTCTGTGTTGAATGTTGTCGACTTCGTTTGTCTTTGCGGGGCTGGCACAGCTGTCTTGAGGATTGGGCATCACTTTAGTCTCCGGTCCTCGACTGCTGGAAGGTCGTGTCTAGCCAATCACATACTAAAGTAGGTGTTTCAAAGAAATGCGCTTTTTGATTATATGTAATTCGTAATCGGGCCGGGAACAGTAGAGCATATGTCAGCCCCTCCGCTCACAGTCTCTTTTTTACGGATTGGAAAGAAGCTCTGCGTTTTTGGACTGATATTGTGTAGTCTGGGTATAGAGAGATTTGAGCGTTATCTATGACAATGGGATCCAATTCTCTTGCCACCTGTAATATAGTATCACGAGCTCTGTAATTTAATATCTGAGCTATCAAGGGGCGCAGTGGTGCCCCCGGTGGAGACCTCCTGCTAGGTACTCGATGCGCTCTTTCTATTGTGAAGTGAGCTGACAGTCGGTCCACTGCTATCATTTTCAGCCAATCTTCCACATATTGTGTGGGGTCTCTCCACTCCCTTCCTTCCGGGAGGCCTAATATGCGAACATTGTTACGTCGTGATCGCCCTTCTGCGTCCTCAACTCTTTCCTGCAAGTTTTCTACTTGCTGTTGAAGGTATTCAATGGCATTGTTGTTTACTTTGTGAGCAGGGAGGGTCTCGGCGACGTTTATCTCAGTCTGCTTTATTCTATCTGATAATTTCTTTTGATCGTCCTTCAGAATACTCAGTTCCATTGTGATAGAGCCCAGTCTTTGCTCTATCACTATTTGTGATTCCCTGATTTCTTGTAGATTGACATCTAGTTTATCCATTGGGCCTTCTGCTGTTGTAGTCAGTGGTGGACTCACAGAGGCAGACGTCTCTCCACTCTCGGGATGTTTGCCCTTTGTGTGGCCCATCAATAACACAGCTCTCACAGTCAATTCAATCCAATGCGGGGCCTGCGTTTGGTAATGCTTCCTTCCTCATACCAGCAGTCAAATATTGACCATTTGTACTAGAAAATCTCGTAGTCGAATGCAGACGTTTGCTGTATCTCCAATACCCCGAGCCCTGTTCTGCCGATATTCACGCTGCAGTGTGTGATTCAGGATTTTTCTACCAGTAGTGTTATAGGCCGGGCACTGTGTTTCTTCCCAGAAAAATGTCCTTTGTCATTAATGATGCCAGCGCACTTTTGCCCTTTGCCTTTTATCGTTTTGGCCCACTTTGTTTTGCTTGGCACATTTTCAGTGGGGGAGGGGCGGGAAAGGCGGCCCCGGCTATCAGGGCCAACTGAGGCCGTAGCGCCGCAGTCTGGGCCCTCGTTTTCAGCACCGATCTCTACTGCATCTCCGTCACACTCCTCGCCCACCGTCGAGTAACACAGGCTTTGTGGCTATCTCCTCTGGCCTCGGCTCTCTGCTCGCCAGGCCCAGCCCGGCACCAGACCCAGTCTCATCTGCACCGCGGCCAGCGAACCGCACAGCGCCCCACAGGGGAAGGGGGGGAGAGGAACCCAGGCCAAGCGCATCAACAGCGGCCACACCATCACAGCCCAGGCCCCCGCGTCCAGCACCGAACACGACTGTGTCGCCGCACCCCCCACTCACCGCCGCACACCTCCGATCCGGTTTCCGTTTAGGCCCGTCTCTGCCTCAGTACTTTGGGCCTGACTCATCCTATGGCTCCACGGTATCTGCGTAGTGCCGATCGGGACCCCATCACTGGTTTAGTGGGTGTTCAGGTGTCTCCCCTGGGAGAGACCAATCTTTCCACCATAGATGGCCCCAATTTAGCTCGGATTTATGGAGTTTGGCGGGCCCAGAACGGGAACTCTGCAATCAAACGACCGCCATCTTGGGCGGTTAGCCACGCCCCCCAATCCACTTCACCATTAAAGAGGATTTTAAATTACATTTCATTTGAGTCAAAACATGAGATCTGTACCTCCCCTCAATCCAGTGTTAGCACTTGTAAAATGTAATGAGGAAACCCTTTGTTAGCCAATGGGAGATATAAGCCTTACAGTAGTGGATACCACCCTTAGCAGTTTTTTGTTACCAGAACACATAAACGTTGAGCGCACATGTCCTCCTTTCTAAATAAAATGCAGCCTGCCCTGTAAGCCTTCAGGGCCTACCTTACAGGTGAGTTTTATGTAGTAAAAAGAAAGGTTTAGGCACGGCAAATGGTTATTTTGCCAGGTCGAAACCGCAGTTCAAAACTGTCCCAAAGGCTGCAGTGGATGTTTTAAAGTGGTAACTTAGTGAGTGGCACAATGAGTGCTGCAGGCCCACTAGTAGCATTCAATTTACAGGCCCTGGGTACATGTACTATCATATATGAGGAATTTGTAAAGAAAATTAAATCTGCCAATCAGATTTATGCCAATTTTACCATGTTTTAGGGAGAGACCACATGCACTTTATCATTGCTTAGAAGTGGTAAAGTCACACAGTCCTAATGCCAATGAAAACAAATTCAGAAACACAAGAGGGTCAAAGGCAAAAGGTTTGGAGGAACATGACACCCACGTTGTTAAATCTAACAACCAACTATTATTGGGACTTGTCTGGGTGTTCTAATTAAGGTCAAATATTTTTTCTTAATTTTTATATTTAAATATATGTAACTTTATCTACCTAACAATACCAAACCTCCAAAGTGTTATCAAACAATGTATAATTGACAGGTTTTGAAATTCTATTTCAATCAACATAAACTTCAGATTTGTAGCTCAAACCATGGTCAAAATATAATGTATTTGAAATTATATTAACTCACTTTCCAGTGCACCAGTCACCACTGTAACTACTTTATAGCATTTAATAACAGTTTAATCAAATTTGTATCAAATTTTACATAACATAGGGTTTCATGTTTATAACATTTATTTTAATACAAAAAGCTGTAAACTTAACAATACATTAAAAACATCATGTTCCACAAGCCAAGATGTTAAAATAGCTCTTCAATAGTGTGGCTGAACCTTATTTTGCTTTCACTGCATAGAGGAGCCTGACATTAAAATGCAAGTGAAGATAGCTTAGTGTTAATATCTAAGGCTTCAAAATTGTGAAGTAGTAATTCACAGCATACATTTTCAAGCTGATGCCCTCTAATAGTATATGGTCTGTGGTTTCAAAATTATTGCTGGTAGAAGAAATATCGCTAGTATGGAAAGTATCCAAGGGTATGGATATTCATTCTGCAAGCCTTAGAATTATTCTATATTAGAAATCAAACAGATTTATACTTCAGTGGCAACCTGGGAGGAGATGTTCAATGCAGCAATTTTCTTTTTCGTTCCAACACTGCATCCATTTGCTTCCATACGAATGTAAATAATTATCAGAGAAATCACACAATAGGAGACACCTGAAGTACAGCTAGGTTCAGTACCAAGAGTATAGGAACAGGATTGTAAGCACTTACCTCGCTCAAGGGCTGTGCATGGACCGCAAAAGCAGGCAAGTAACTGCAGGCTTGTCTGTGTTTGCAACTGAATGGGGTGGAAGCAGAAACAAAGCTTATCTGGTGTTCCTCAAAAACACCTTCTAAGACCAACTCTTGGTACACAATTGTGTCATACTGTAAAAATGTCATATCTAACATGCACCCTTGTTTGTCTTCCTTAGTAACCACATTGACTTTGTCATACTAATGGGACATGTCACACACTGTCCCTCATTTCACTCCTTGGAGTAGTGTAAGTCTTACTCCTCAATGACGGTCTACGATGAGTAAGTACTGAGCAGTACGATGGTGCAACTTTGCAGCAGAAGAGACAACACCCTAATCCCTGACAAATTTGGAGCCACTCTATGGTTTGTTGAGACATTTAGGAACGACCCAAGTCTTATTTTGTTTTTGTCAGGGACATGGGGCCAGATGTAGATAAGTACGGGTTTGCGACTCTGAGTGACTCACAATTTGCGAGTCGCAAACCCATATGCAAGATGGTGTCCCTGAAACCATCTGCGAATCCTTAAAGGAAAACGAGTTGCAATACACGCGAGAAAATGAAACGTTTTTGTTTCATTTTTTCAGAGTAGGCAGTGGTCAAATATTTTCAGAGCCATTCACAAAGGGGAAGGGGTTCTCACGGGGACCCCTTCCCTTTTGCGAATGGGTTAGCACCCACTTCACATGGGTGCTAACTGCGAATTGCTTTGTGACCGCATATGCGGTCACAAAGCAATTCTGCATTGCTCCCCTTCCTATTTGCTAGTCGCCTTCCCATTTTGCGAGTTGGTAACCAAGTTACCGACTCGTAAAATGGGAATGAGCATCGCAATGCGCGTTTTGCATGGCGCAAACAGCGAATTTTGATGTTTGCGCCATGCAAAACGTTTTGTACATCTAGCCCATGATTCTTGCTTTGGCTGAGTGCACATAGGTTTCAAGATAAGTTCTATTCACCTCGCTACCTGTTCTTCTTGGCCTCAAAATGCATTTCCGAATTGTCCAATAACCACAAATCTAGCTCTTGGCATGTCTGAGTTGCCAAGCCAAGCACTAATATCACTCTAAACACTGTTGTTGTATTAATTTAGTAATCCGGTATTGATTCCATTCATCTGTTTTCAAAATGTGTGTTTCTTGTTTCCCCCTTATCGATTGGCAGTTTTTTCTTAAGTTAGTGTTTTGTGTAATATTTTTCATGCCCTGTGATTTTGCTACTAAATAATAAAAAAAATATGTTTCTGGTTCCTTACATTTTTGGGTCTATGATCTAAACTTTATGTTGTAGGCTGAGAATATTTATCTGAACACATTTGCATTTAAGAGTCTCGAGTTCCTATCTTAGATAGTATGTTACACAGTACATTCAGTTGTGCAGATGATAAATTTTAACTCATGTTGCTAGACATCTTGAATAGAGAGAAATGAAAGTCAGTTGCACTTGATTGAACCCCTTCCGCTGGATGGCAGGAGGGCGGCTAAGAAATAAAGAATTATTACAAATAAGGAAAGCTATAAAGACATAGCATATCATATATTTTTTCTTACAGATAAATAGGACATAGGAAGATTTCAACCAGTCTGTATGCCAAACCCCTTTTTTTGGATATCATTAATCTGAAGTGTCTATAAAGACCGTAAGAGAAGGGACACTCACAATCATTTCAAAAGGGACCAACAATTATATTTTGGGCTTGGAATAAGGGCCATACTCATACTACAAACAAAATAAAATGTTAAGATAAATTCAATGGGATATACAACAATTAAATTAAAACAATGCATAATGCATGTGTGTTGTTTCTGAAACATACTTCAAAAAGCACTATAAATCAATAGTTTTATTTGAAAAGATGTTAATGTGTGTGTCACTTATATGTTTCATTCTATGAGAAGAACTAGGACTCAAAATTTCAAAAGAGATTTCTGACACCTGTCTCTTGAAGAAAGTTATTGATGGTTTACTTGAAAAAGTAAATGTTGTATACGACTAAATATGAAAGAGTAGACACTTCAAAGAGAATTGCAAATGTGATTTTAGAACCATGCACATCTGTTTCCAATGATTGCCAGTTATATACCTGTTCTGCGAGAAGGTAGATTTTATAGATATCTTGATGAATGCTCTCCTGCCCACATGGCACTCAAATGGAAGCAGTTGCCAATCATTGTTTGTATGCGGGAAGCAGAACCAGAGAACTTACAAATTCAGTTGCTACTTCACACAATGCACTTATGTTGTATGGTGATCTTCATGAGAGCAGTTGATTTCACTCTACTAGAAGGTTATTTGTACAACTGATGCACATAGAAACTTTGTTTTTTAGGATAATTACAAAACGTATGTGCCCAAGAGTACTGTGCACACATAGCTGCTAAGTGACCCAGGCCATGTTTCACCTCTTCAGCCAGTTCTTGAAGGTTATTTAGCAGCGCTTTGTATGCTGGGATATTTTAGATCACACTAACAGTGTGTAAAGTACATATACAACTTCCAGAATGTAATATGTCTCTACCTAAAAAAACAAGACTGGCAAATGAAGTCACACATGACATCGACCACAGGGCATGTTTATGGACAAAAAATAATAATGCAATAATCTAAATTGGGAGGTATTGAAGTAGAAAGCATTAAAACAATATTTTCTTTTGAAAAACATAAAGATGATATACATGATTTAAAGATCTGACTCGTCTCCCCTTCTCCATTTCAGCATGAGCTCCAATTATATGTTAATTTCTCCAATTCTCCTTCACTAATTTAACAAAGTTCCATCATATCCAAGGAAGAAAAAACAAAGACAGTATTGCATTGCTAAATTTAAAGCCATTACACAATAAATTAAAGAAATACATGCCTTTAAGTATGAGGATGGAATAATTTCAAAAGCTTGTTGTTTTTCAGAATTGTATCTTTGCTGTAGTAAATTTACACAAAACAGGGACAGGGCTCTACAATGAAAGTACTGGTGTTCTTTCAGTGCAGCTGACAACAAGAGCAGCACATGTGCTCATGAAAGGAGCAAGGGGAGAAGGTCCTCAAAGACCAACGGCTGGGCAACATGTGGCCCCCTGGCTGTGCACTAAGTATCAGTGCACGAGCATGAGCACTATCTTGATATGCAGACATATGGAAGGAGAGAGGAGGATGCAAGGCCTGCTGTTCTCAACTATTTCAGTAACCATCCTTTTACTACAAGTATCAAATTATTTCAATATGTCTCTGGGTAGAAGGAACAGAAAACACACTTTAACTGTATTGTGCAATTCTAAAACTCCAAAGATCATACACAAACCCAGCTACTCCATTGTTTCAAAAACGTAGCAATAGCATAAACTGTATACTAATTTTCACCAAGAAGTGCAATTTTGTACAAGGGGCAACTGAGATATTTTCCAGTACTGAGAAGTAAAACGATCCCACCTACATTAAAATTGAAAAGAATGTGACAAGCAATATTAGTATGTTGTTCTATGCATGTCTCAAAAGTGGGAACTGGCATAGTGGAGAAAGGTACCCACCTCTTAGAGTAAACATATTTGTTATGCATTCAAGGAAATACCACCAAACATCTCCCTGTTCCTGTAACCCCTTCATTTATTACCACTGGAGTGACCTAATTCATACCTTAAAAAAGGGAAGGAAGTTTGCCTTTTGTGAAAGGGCTTGTGGTGGCTTCATCAGGCATTTAAAAATAAAAAGCCACACCAGTCCGTAGTATTAGAAAGGGACTGCTTTGATCACTTCAACAGAATGTGTGGCCGAACACAAAACTTTCCTTCGAAAGTCTCCTTGAAATCTGATGAGAGATGGGGATGCCTACTTTGCTGTAAAAAGGAGATGGACACAGGGGGGAGATAAAAGACATTCAAGTAACCTGAAAACTAGACCACTGCTCTTCAACAGAGATCTGATTTCATTGCTATTTGGTGCCATATGCTTAAAGGCTCTGCAGAAAAATCTATACCTTGGTGCGCAGTAGGTAAGAAGAAAATAACATAGAGAAATCATGAGAACCATTGAAGAGGTCTCTTGGTAAAACCAACAATGGAGCTCTTCAAAGCATATGAGTCGTGCTTTATAGTGATTAGCTAAGAGACCACTGCAGTTGCTACACCTCTACTGTAGATAAGTTGTCTGCAGCGATTTTGTCATTTTGTAACAATCACTAAGGATATTCGTAATATGAGACTGCATATACTTTTGTACAAGAGAACTTTGGCTTTAGAAATCTGCAAAAGCCCTGCACGTGTGACAAGGACTTTACTTGCGTCTCCTTGGGAAGTTTCAAAGTGCAAAAATTCACTATAAGAACCTGTCGTTTTGTTGTGGGTGGGTTGCACTCTTGTAGGCCTCTGTCACTCAGTGCTAAAAGTCTGCAATGCAAACTCATGCCTGGCCGAGCTGGTGCCTCGACAAATTTGAGACAATTGATGAAGAGTATGCCTATTTTCAAAGCTCTGCACCCAGAGAACCATTTGACATAGCACCACCCTCTGTATTTACTCGAATCTATAAAAGTATCCCATCCCTGCTGAAGCACTATCACTACCCCAAGTATTCTTCACTGAGGCTGAGGAAGACCACAACACTATACCTGATGATAATTCACAGTGAAAGGTGAATTGCACAAACAGCTTTGCAGAATGTAGGCTTTACATGCTAAAGAAATCTTAGAATGTTATTTGGTGGTTGGTGTTGAGTGAAGCCAGTCATAGGTTATCTGCTCTGAAGCTCAGAGGTGTCATGAATCATAAAGACAATGGGAATGGCGAGAAATGGCTTTGTTGCTCTAGAGTAATATAGGCGAGCAGTTTACTCCCATGTAAAAGAAGCAATCTCGCTCAAATTTAATAAGATCGCACAACAGTAATTGTATGTCTAATAAAGGCCCAGCCAACCTGAGAGGCTTTTGTAAACACTGCCTTCAAATAACTGAGGTGTACAGAATACAAATAGGTTTCAGCTGGGGAGAGGATGTTTCATATAATTAAGTCTTCTTAGGTACAGATCCTCACGTTGGAGAAGGTAGCTTTAGACGAAATACTAACCGGTATGGGAGACTCAACCCTAATCTGGTCCCTTCTATTTGAAAGCTTTCTGATAGAAATCCAAGACACTGAGATTCAGCCTTAAAAAACAGGCTCTCAGTTCTACCACAAGCCCTATTTAGGATAAAACCATGAAAAATATACAATTTAGTAAAAATCAGTGACACAGGTGTAGAATATAACTAGATGCAGAGCAGATGTACAGGGCAACTCAGTGCTGCCGCTGGAAGAAATGGATAGGAAATGGTTTGGGTTCTGCAGAGTGAAGCCACCAATGAAAGGAGGGCTGTAAGGAGGAAGTTCGTGTATAAAAATAGAATGCAAATGTATGTAATAAAGATGTTAATGAGAAAAGAATTATGAGGGTGATTTGTATGTATGGTTGTAAACATCACTGCTGACCCTGGACAAAATGTGAGCTTGGTGAAGTGTGGTTCTTCATCAGTGCCAAAATTTGAGTTTTGTTAAGGGAGAACTTAACAACATTGCTAGTCGTACTTTTAAACAGTCATGCCACAAAAAGACTTACTAGAATCAAAAGCAGTTCAAGCTCCCAACAGCACAAGTAGACGTTTGAAAGAAATCACAGTATCGCACAAGCTAACACAGCTACATCCTCCTCTTTCCAAGTCTCCAAGGAAAATGAAGGTTGTGCTTGGGACCCGGAAGTCTCAGCCCCAGTGTTCTAGGAAGCGATAATGAATGAATGACAATGGATCCACTGTGACTTCATCAACCACCGCTTGCTTGTTATGTTTCAAGCTCCTCTCTCCAAGTCCCCATGGAAACTGAACCTTATGCATGTGACCTAGAAGTCTCAGCCTGAGTATTCCAGGTCCCTGTAATTGAGCCACTATGACATATTCATGTATAATCTGTATGTTATTTTTCTCTGCGGCCTGGCAAAGCTCTATGATGTTACAGAATCTAGACAGACTGGAAGCCTGTGTTTGATAATCCTACTGTGTGAGGGGTTCTGATAAGCAACAGAGGCGGGATTGCCCTTATGGAAATCGCACAGAGTTCATGTAGAGGGAAATAGCCAGAAATGTGTGATTGCAAAAGGAAAATGGCCTATAATTAGGCCTGTGTGTGGCAAGTTTACAAACTATAAATGTTAATGATGCTCAGTGAAAAGTAAAGAGGAATGTCAGTTGACATTATCCTTTACAATACATTGACCATCTAGCTTAATAATAACTTTATAAATAAATACAGTTCCTAATACAGTAATCAAACATCATGTTTTCTTAACAACATGACACAGCAGAAAAAAATGAATGGTTTTCAAGAATGGAAATAAAACGTGATCTTACTCTTTCTAACTGACAAATACATTTTTCTTTTTCTTTTCATTATGTGCAAAAGTATCTCTTTCTAAATATATCATCCATCAAAGCCTAAAAACCTTCTATCTCTCTCCCTCTTGCTCTTTTTCTCTCTCTCCCTTTCAATCTCTTTCTCCCACTCACACACCCTCTCAGACACTTACCCACCAACTCAAAGACCCACTCAGACACTCATGCACCCACTCACAAACCCACTCAGGCCCTATGCACTCACTCATAGCACCAGTCAGACCCTCACGCACCCACTTACAGACCCACTCAGACACTTACGCACCCACTCACAGACCCACTCAGACTCTCACACACCCACTCTCAGACCCACTGACACCCTCATGCATCCACTCCCAGACCCACGCACACACTGACGAACCCACGAAAACACTGATGTATGCATTCTCACACCCACTCTCACAGCCACTCTCACCCCGAGATACACCCTCTCACACCCAGAGATGCTGTGGCCAACTCCCGCTGCATACAGCCACAAAGGGTGGGGTTGGATGGTTAGGGGTGTTGGCCGCAGGATCTGGCTGCAGGCCAGATCTTGTGGGCAACCTCCGCTAAGTGGTTTGTACCCGAGCATCACTGTCTATAGGTCTCAGCAGCCATTAAAGAGAATGTTTGAACATTTCCAAGTTAATTTGGCAGCCATGGTACAGAATGCTACTTAACTGTACCAAGGGCCATGACATAGTCACTTCAGCGGTCCATTATAGAGATGTCACTCCACACATTCTCTGACTTCTTTAAGTGTATCTGAAGAGGTGGCAAGCGATGAAGATGATTAGACCCTTTGCAATACTAGATGAAAGTGATTACTCTTCTAGAGCTATGTATTGCCTTTACTCACAACGTCATGTCAATGCACCAGTGACAGGTACAGGATTAACAGGAGGCTCCGTGCTCTGAGCATCTCTTTTTCTGCCCTGGATTTTCATGTAAACAATCTGTGCATTCTGTCATTTGTAACTATGGCTTTGTTCAATTAAACAAATCAAATTAAAAAGCCAGAAAATTATGATTTGTAAAAGCAAAGGCCAGAACTGGATTTTTTTTATCCCATGAGATAATGCATCTGCGCATGGTAGCCCGTGGAATTCAGAGTGATGTTTTTAAAATAGAACCAGTTGCATATGGCACCCTTATATAAGTTCCCAATTAAATACATTTGAGAACTTGAATTACAATCTCATCATAGAAGTAAGAAAAACTATACTTAAGAACAAACCTATGCACCTAGCCAAATGCAAGCCATGTTTTGTCAGATGCCTTAGTTCTGCTGCAGCACTATGAAATCCTAGCTATTACTTAAACTGAATAGCGGATTTTGCGCAAGAGGTCAATGGATCGAAGCAATTTAGCGATTTCCAACATTAAATAACAAATTAAATAACAAATTTGGAATACTGAACCTTAGACAATAACCACACCAATTTATTAAGAAGACTTCTGAATTTATTGCCCTAGATTAACAATGCTAATGTCACAAAAATAACTCTCAAACACAAGTGATAAGCATATAGAATTAATAATGGCTGATTAGAACGTCTTATATATCTGAGTTTAATCAAAACAATCAAGCAAACAATCTCCAGAATAATAACACAGATTAACAACACCAGAATCGATAATAATGGCAAAGTATGCATTAGTACAATCAAAGAGTGTCAATATAAATCCTGAGCATTTAGAGTGAATACACTCACTGACCACAAATCAGCATCGACATGTTGGACTTCATGTGAAAAGAATTTAGGAACACAAATTTAGAAAAATCACTCTAACTCGGGTTATTAAAAAACACTATTAATATGCAGCAGTCAAATTATAAGTTACAGCTGGTACCTGCAAAGCAAAAGAGACACATATATCATGACGATTTCATACATTACCCATGAAACAACAACATGCAGTCCACTTCAGCAAAGGGACACCACCAGGTAAGTCTTCAGAGAATCGGGCCTAATAACAGTTAAACCTGAACCGCTAGTATGTCTCGGACCATCAGAAACTCAAAAAACTAAAGAAAAAACAATTAATAAGAATGAAAGAAAGAAAAAGAAAGAAAGAAAGAAAGAAAGAGGATAGAAAAAGAAGGAATGGATTAAGAAAAATGGTTAAAAGACAGAAAGAATGAACAAATGAAAAATGAGGGCAAAAAGATAGAAAGGGAGTAAACAGGAAAGTAAGAAAAGAGAAAAAAGACAGAAGATGGGAAGTAGAAAGGAAAGGTGGTTCATAGTATAAAATATATACTATGATATAATATAAAACTCAAATTATTTGAGTACAATCAAAAGGTCTTGGCTAACGCCAGACCTAATCAAGCATTGGCAAAGCCAATGGTATCTCCTAGAAGAGCTATTGGCTTGGCCAATGTATTTTAACTTTGTGGTACACCAGCATGGCTGCTGTTCAGTAGGGCTAAAAACTAGTGGCGTAGAAGAGACTGGCGTGCGATGAGTGAAGTGGAGTGGAGTAGGGTTGAGTAGAGTAGAGCAGAGTAGAGTGGAGTGGAGTGGAGTAAAGTAAAGTAAAGTAGAGTAGAGAAGAGTAGTGTAGAGTAGAGTAGAGTAGAGTGGAGCAGAGTGGAGATAAGTGCAGCAGAGAGGAGTGTTGTGGATTGGAGTAGAGTGGAGCAGAGTAGAGTATCATAGAGTGGAATGGCATAAAGTTGCATACAGAGGAGTGGCTTAGAGTGGAGGAGAGGAGTAGAGTGGGGTGGCATGGAATAGAGCAAAATGGTGGGGAGGGAGTTGTGTAGAGTGGAGCAGAGTGTTGTAGAGTGGAGTGGCATAGAGTGAAGCAGAGTGTTGTAGCATGGCATGGAGTGTAGTTTAGTATTGTAGAGTGGTGTGTTGTGGAATGAAATGCTGTAGAGTGGAGTGGTGTAGTGTGGAGTGGCATAGAGGGAAGTGGCATAGGGGAGAGTGGAGTAAAGTGTCATAGAGTGGTGCGGAGTACAGTGGAGTGGAGTAGAGTGCAGTAAAGTGTCATAGAGTGGAGGGGTAGGGTGGAAGGGCATAGAGTGGAGTAGATTGTAGAGATAGAGAGTGGCGTGGGGTGGTGCAGAGTGGAGTAGTGAAGTACAATGGAGAAGAGTGTCATACCGTGGAATGCAACAGAGTGGTGGAGTAGAGTGGTGTACAGTGGAGTGGCATAGATTGTTGTAGGATGGAAGTTTGTAGAGTGGAGTGTCGTAGAGTGGAGTAAAATGGTGTGGAGTGGTGTAGAGGGAATTGGCTAGAGTGGAGTGGAGTTTTGTAGAATAGAGTGTCATGGAATGGATGGTCATAGAGTGGAAGGCCATACAGTGGAGGGTCGAAGAGCGGAAGGTCATAGAGCGGTTTAGTGTCATGGAGCAGAGTGTCACAGAGTGGATTGCGGCATCGCAGAGCGGAGTAGAGGGTCATAGAGTGGAGTAAAGTGTTGTTGAGTAAAATGGCATGGAGTGGCATATAGTTGAGCATAGTGGAGTAAAGTGTAATGGCGTTGAGTGAAGTAGAATCGAATGGCATAGAACAGCATACAGTGAAATGGTGAAGAGTGGCTTTGAGTGGCTAGAGTGGAGTGGCATACAATGTCACAGATTGGAGTGTCATAGATTGGCATAGAGAGGAATCGAGCATCGTTGAGTGGAGTGGAGTAGATTCTCATAAAGTGTGGTAGAGTGTCATACATCGGAGGAACATAGAATGGAATATTAGGGAGTAGTATAGCCTACAGTGAGGTAAAGTGTCAAAGTGTAGAGTGAAGTGCCATACAGTGGAGTGCTGCAGAGTTAAGTGTTGTAGAGTGTAAAGTGGAGTAGACAGTCATAGAGTGGAGTAGAGTGCTGCAGAGTGAAGTGGCTCTGAGTGCAGTATGCATGGTGTGGTAGCTCCCTGCCATTACAGACAACACATTTTCAATTGAAATGACCACTACATTTGCACATACAGCTGCACTGATAAATCTTTACAGCAGACAAACAATAATACATAGAAATTGCAACACATAGAGTATTGATTTGATTGTATTAAAATATGTGTTTCTCCCACGCTTCAGAATTGAAAAAAATGGGCTTGATTTGTGCTTTCCTAATCCTGACATGCAATTGATATTTGTTCATGTACAGACATTTAAATTTTGCTGTGTGCTAGAAAAAAGAAATTGCTTTCCCGCACCTAGCAAGATTGTCAAATAAATGCTCTCTTTGAAGTCAGAGAAATAAAAGTAAACACCAAGCTCCCTCAGAAGACACAGCCTGACATTTGACCTCTGTCTTTAAATGCACAGAAAATGTGACAAGAAAAGAACAAAAAATGTATAGGCCTGTTTACAGAAAGCGAGCACTTGTGAAAGAATACAGTAAACAGGCTATGCTCCAAGGGAATGGACAAACTGAAGCCTAAGACAAATAAAGCCAGCACATAGAAACAAGTTACAAACCACAAAGCCAGTGGTAAAGAATGGGTGGAATTCATTCCCAGGGAAGCTTTCAGAATGTCCAAAAGGGGTCTTTTCACAATTATACAACTGCAACCACTTTTTGAGAATGATATAATAATACATCAGGACTATAATTTCCATCAAAAGGTAGATGTCTATTCTCATTACTGTTTGTTTTCAGTTCTACCTGTTATAAGTAGCTCTTAAAACCTGTATAAAGTATGTTAAAACAACATCTAAGCTTTTTAGCCTGCAGTCAGGTAAACAGTGAAGTTCCTCTGCTATTTGCATGGCTACTAGACAAGTTGTGCCCACTGTCTACTATTCAGTCAGTCACGAAGTAAATAATAACTTTCTTTTCAAGTTATTTGCAAGGCCATCTGCAATACAGTACATCATTTCTGCTATTCACCAAGCTGTGGGTAGGTATCGGCATTTATTTGCTACTTGCAAGGCTACTGGTGAAATAATATAAAATGTCTGCTTTTTTACCAACAGCCGCATAAATAACAACATTTCTTTATTATTTGTATTGCTGCTGGACTAATTGTACATGTCTTCTCTTTTCCCAGCAGCTGGGGCATAAGTAAAGTTTTTTGTTTGTTGGACTGTGTATCAAATAGTACAAAACGTCTGCGTTTAGCCAGTGGACATGTAAGTAGTGAAGTTTCCTTTTTATTTGACGGCTGCTGGCCAAACACTGAAGAATCAATACTATTTAGCCAGCGGCCCCGTAAATAGCAAAGTTTTTCAGCTATTTGCACAACTGCCAGCCAAACAGTACAGAATCTCTCTTATTGAGCAAGCAACAAGGTAAAAATGAAGTTTCTCAATTATTTTCAAGGCAGTTGGTTGAAAAGTGCAGGATCTCTACTACTTAGCAAGTGGCAAAGTATATGGTGGAGTTTTCGTATTATTTGCAGGGCCAGCTTATCAGTGCAGAATCTCTACTATTTAGCCAGCAGCCCCGTAAATAGGAAGGTTTTTCAGTTATTTGTACAGCCAAACATTGGAGACTCTCTAATATTTAGTCAGCAGCCAGGTAAATAGTAAAGTTTAACTGAGGAGGAGGATGAGGAAGGGGGGATTCCGAACCTCAACCATACTGGCTTTTTCAGAAACCCTAACACTGAAGCATAGTGTTCGAGCATGTGATGGGCGTACTCCACCTGATAGGGGACTCAGTCACACATTTAAAAGGGGCCATATTTAAACTAGAATAGACTACATTCTACTGGATGTGTCTCTTTTGCCGCATTTGACAGATATCTTCGTAACTGAAAGGCTAGATAGCGATCACAATTCTCTACCTCTAGAATCGACATATATGCCTATCTCTCCCTGTGATCAGAATGGGCAAAACAAAGACAATCTAATAATACTTGGTAATGATAGGAGGAGGATAAAGTGGCCTATGATTGACAAGAGTGAAGACATCCTATCCCAAATATATACTATAATAATATTACAAACGTTGCATGATATTAATAAGTATGAACATGAAATTCAAGCAAAAGTAAGAATATTTACAGGACTTTTAGAGGAGATCAAAAAGTTTTTTATAAGGTGGGTTAGAGCAAGACAATAAGTACCAATACAGCAGAATGGTATAATGAGCACTGTAAGGTTGAGAGAGAAGGACTGATGAGTGCCATTAAAAACGGTAGTAGAGGTGATGTGGTCGAGAAAAGGAAAAAATATTAAATGACCCAAATACGTGCCAAAAGGAATTGGGAAGAGGGGCTGTGGAGAGATCTGACTTTAGCAGCAGTATAAGATAGCAATATGTTCTGGCATATAATATCGAAAGGAACCAGCCGCCTAGTTAAGGAAAAAGACTTTCATATCCAGCCGCTCACTTAGGTTAACCATTTTAGAACACTTTGGGGGTCATTCTAACCCTGGCGGTAAAAACCGCCAGGGCGAATGACCGCGGTAGCACCACCAACAGGCTGGCGGTGCACCGCTGGGCATTCTGACCGCGGCGGTTCAGCCGCGGCCAGAAACGGAAAGTCGGCGGTGTACCGCCGACTTTCCGCTGCCCTTGAGAATCCTCGCGCTCCGCCGCCATGGGGATTCTGACACCCCCTACCGCCATCCTGTTCCTGGCGGGTCTCCCACCAGGAACAGGATGGCGGTAGGGGGTGCCGCGGGGCCCCTGGGGGCCCCTGCAGTGCCCATGCCAATGGCATGGGCACTGCAGGGGCCCCCGTAAGAGGGCCCCAAAAAGAATTTCAGTGTCTGCCTAGCAGACACTGAAATTCGCGACGGGTGCTACTGCACCCGTCGCACTCCAGCAACTCCGCCGGCTCCATTCGGAGCTGGCTTCATCGTTGCTGGGTCTTTCCCGCTGTGCTGGCGGGCGGCCTTTTGGCGGTCGCCCGCCAGCACAGCGGGAAAGCCAGAATAGCCGCCGCAGTCTTGTGACCGTGGTGCGGTCATTTGGCGGTAACCGCATGGCGGGCGGCGACCGCCGCCCGCCGCGGTTAGAATCACCGCCTTTATTTGGAACGAGTTGACGGGGGTGGGGAACAGTGGCAGTATTCCAATTACTTGCACCTTGGATGAAACTGTGGAGGCTCTTGTGACTCTTAAAAGGGATCGAACACATGGCCTTGATTAAATCACAGGAGAGCTTTCTGCCTCAGAACCAGTGGTGTGGGGTTACATTTTTAATGCTATAACAAAGGGAGCTGACATACCTGATTCTTGGATGGGTGTTGAAGTAGTGCCTGTATATAAGTGTGACAAAGGAGATCCTGCAAACTAGAGGCTCATAAATCTGATCGACATTTCTCAGAGGCCTTTTTGCCAAAATGTACTCAAGAGGGTCCGAGCTTGGCTGGAAGACAAAGAGGTCCTATCTCAACCCCAGGCGGGGTTTAGAGCAAATGCTAGCATTGTAGGTCAAATATTCAGTTTTTTATTATTACTTTGGAAATATGTGATCATCAAGGGGAACATATATATGTAGTGTTTGTGGACATACGCACATATTTGATCTTATCCCTTGGAAGAAAATTTGGGTAGTGTTGAAAATGATGGGGATGCCGATTCATCTATTACAGATGATAATAAGACTCCATAACAACAACTACACTCGATTGAGGTGGGGGAGAAATGGTGAGCTGACAGAACGTATCAAGGTGAACAGAGGAATGCACCAAGGATGTTAATTAGCACCGACTCTGTTCACCCTATGCATAAATGGGCTGACAGATTCATTATTTGATTGCAATGGAAATCCGCCAATGACAGCAGATCAGCGAGTGCCATCATTGCTATTTGCTACTGATAACCTATTAGTATCAAAAACCCCAATGGGGCTCCAAAATTTACTTGACTGCTTTTTGACCTCTTGCAACAAATATGGGCAGGAAGTAAATGTTACTAAAACAAAATGTATGTAATTTAAGCTAAACAAAACATTTAGAGGGAGCTTCAAGCTAGGAGACACTTTATTGAAACAAGTTTAAAAAATCTGATTACCTAGAGGAAAGAATCAAAAATACACTTTTGGGGGCTTCCCAGTTTATTAAGAGTCAACTTACATTACAGCATGCAGGATCCGCTGCCATTAATAAGATAATAAACTCTGCTTTTAGGCTAGTTGCACTGGTTATAGAAATTTATCAGGCAAGAGGTCTTGAGGCAGCATTGTACAGAGCAGAGATTTGGGGTCTGAATAATGTAAAGGCCCCGGTGAAAATAGAGAATAACTTCATGATAGTTACACTGTACGACTCTGGAATGCGCCGTTAACTCCTATTCGCATAGAATTAGGCTTAAAGAATATATAGTGCATGTGGTGGCATTCAGACCATTAGCTTACTGGATAAGGATATGGACCAACAACACTCCACTTCCGCTGAGACAAGCATTTCATGATGTATGGGCACTTGATATTATTGGTTGTATACCCTGGTTCAAGCATATCAAAACTTGGTTAGTAAGGCTAGGGATTTTTGTTCCAACACTGAGTGTATACAGAAAAATGCCCTATTGTGTACAAAGAAGAGGTACTTGAGTTATAAAGAATGGGAAATGGCTAGGTGGTAGTACTGTTGGAGCTTTCACAGGGAGGGTTTTGAAATTTAAGGATAATATGCATTTTGAGGAATTTTTAACCTGAATCAAACCTATGCAATCAAAAACACTATGGGGGTTATTCTAACTTTGGAGGAGTGTTAATCCGTCCCAAAAGTGACGGTAAAGTGACGGATATACCACCAGCCGTATTACGAGTTCCATAGGATATAATGGACTCGTAATACGGCTGGTGGTAAATCCGTCACTTTTCCGTCACTTTTGGGACGGATTAACACCTCCTCCAAAGTTAGAATAACCCCTATATCTGGAGTTCAAATATGGCATCCTTCCGATAAATTAGTTCTGTAGCGGATGGAATGGTTGTAATATCATACTAAATTGTCCTTCATGCCGTGCCAGTCTTGAATCAGTGGAGCATCTTTTTTTCTTTTGCCCCACATATACTGCAGTTAGGAGACATGAATAATTCCTATCTGTTGCGTATTATCTATAAGGCAGTTAAAGGATGCAATTAGGATCTTTAAAAGCGACAGCACTGATTGGCTAATTTTTGCAATGTCCAAGTATTTATTATATACCTGGCAGATGAGACATAAGAAGCAGTGTCCACTGCCGCATAACTGAAGGGGTGGGGTGGGGGGCACGGAGACGGGGTGAAATCAAAAAAATAAATAAATAAAACATACTTACCTCGATGCCTCTGTTCCGGCCACCTCACTCGTCGCTCCTCTTGTGGTGTCCTAGCATTCACTGCAGGGACACCAGCACAAACTCCCCATGCAATCCTGGCACTGCTTTCATGCTAAACTTAGCTGCTCAGACACATTACTGGGGTCTGTGTAGTTTCTCCCGCCTGGCTGTTAAACACAGACAGGATGGAAAAACCTAAGTGAGCATGTGTGTTTGATTGGCCTGAGACAGCCAGCCAAACCCACATGCGCACTTAGTGCACACCACTTCTCATCCCCCCTCACACCTCATGTGGCCCAACACCGCCCCTCCCTGCACTGCTCGCTGAGCCAGCAGCAGAAAAATAAAACAACTATAATCTTCTTTTTCTGCTGCCGGCTCAGCCAGAGAGAGGCGCCGCTCCTTCACCATGGCGAAGGAGCTGCCCCTGGTAAGAAGATGAATCAAAATATATGTCATGGGAATGTTTTTACAATACCCGATTGAACTGTACTGGTTTAACTCATTTTTAAATAGAGAGTGTGATACCTTTTTAACTTCTAAAATGAGTGGGCTGTAATATTTAAGGCTCAACCACTTGTAAATGTTATAGATTGTTTTCAAATTGGTATAAAGTAAGTTGTTTTAACTATGTGCCGAACAATGGACATATTCTGCAGAATTTGTCATGCCTTTTAAAAGGACTGTTCATAATGTGCCCTAGTGGTAAAATTATGTTATTGTATTGAAATTTCCATGATGGGTTATTAATGTACAAGAGCACTTTATATGCTGTGTAAATTTTATGACATTATGGGGGTGTAAAGAAATGGCTCCCTGTTGCAGTTACCCCCCACTTTTTGCCTGATACTGATGCTGACTTGACTGAGAAGTGTGCTGGGACCCTGCTAACCAGGCCCCAGCACCAGTGTTCTTTCACCTAAAATGTACCATTGTTTCCACAATTGACACACCCCGGCATCCAGATAAGTCCCTTGTAACTGGTACCTCTGGTACCAAGGGCCCTGATGCCAGGGAAGGTCTCTAAGGGCTGTAGCATGTATTATGCCACCCTAGAGACCCCTCACTCAGCACAGACACACTGCTTACAAGCCTGTGTGTGCTGGTGAGAACAAAATGAGTAAGTCGACATGGCACTCCCCTCAGGGTGCCATGCCAGCCTCTCACTGCCTATGCAGTATAGGTAAGACACCCCTCTAGCAGGCCTTACAGCCCTAAGGCAGGGTGCACTATACCATAGGTGAGGGTACCAGTGCATGAGCATGGTACCCCTACAGTGTCTAAACAAAACCTTAGACATTGTAAGTGCAGGGTAGCCATAAGAGTATATGGTCTGGGAGTCTGTCAAACACGAACTCCACAGCACCATAATGGCTACACTGAAAACTGGGAAGTTTGGTATCAAACTTCTCAGCACAATAAATGCACACTGATGCCAGTGTACATTTTATTGTAAAATACACCCCAGAAGGCACCTTAGAGGTGCCCCCTGAAACTTAACCGACTATCTGTGTAGGCTGACTAGTTTTAGCAGCCTGCCACAAACCGAGACATGTTGCTGGCCCCATGGGGAGAGTGCCTTTGTCACTCTGAGGCCAGTAACAAAGCCTGCACTGGGTGGAGATGCTAACACCTCCCCCAGGCAGGAATTGTCACACCTGGCGGTGAGCCTCAAAGGCTCACCTCCTTTGTGCCAACCCAGCAGGACACTCCAGCTAGTGGAGTTGCCCGCCCCCTCCGGCCAGGCCCCACTTTTGGCGGCAAGGCCGGAGAAAATAATGAGAAAAACAAGGAGGAGTCACTGGCCAGTCAGGACAGCCCCTAAGGTGTCCTGAGCTGAAGTGACTCTAACTTTTAGAAATCCTCCATCTTGCAGATGGAGGATTCCCCCAATAGGGTTAGGATTGTGACCCCCTCCCCTTGGGAGGAGGCACAAAGAGGGTGTACCCACCCTCAGGGCTAGTAGCCATTGGCTACTAACCCCCCAGTCCTAAACACGCCCTTAAATTTAGTATTTAAGGGCTACCCTGAACCCTAGAAAATTAGATTCCTGCAACTACAAGAAGAAGGACTGCCTAGCTGAAAAACCCCTGCAGAGGAAGACCAGAAGACGACAACTGCCTTGGCTCCAGAAACTCACCGGCCTGTCTCCTGCCTTCCAAAGATCCTGCTCCAGCGACGCCTTCCAAAGGGACCAGCGACCTCGACATCCTCTGAGGACTGCCCCTGCTTCGAAAAGACAAGAAACTCCCGAGGACAGCGGACCTGCTCCAAGAAAAACTGCAACTTTGTTTCCAGCAGCTTTAAAGAACCCTGCAAGCTCCCCGCAAGAAGCGTGAGACTTGCAACACTGCACCCGGCGACCCCGACTCGGCTGGTGGCGATCCAACACCTCAGGAGGGACCCCAGGACTACTCTAAGACTGTGAGTACAAAAACCTGTCCCCCCTGAGCCCCCACAGCGCCGCCTGCAGAGGGAATCCCGATGCTTCCCCTGACCGCGACTCTTTGAATCCTAAGTCCCGACACCTGGGAGAGACCCTGCACCCGCAGCCCCCAGGACATGAAGGACCGGACTT
This sequence comes from Pleurodeles waltl, assembly GCF_031143425.1. Classification (NCBI taxonomy): domain Eukaryota; kingdom Metazoa; phylum Chordata; class Amphibia; order Caudata; family Salamandridae; genus Pleurodeles; species Pleurodeles waltl. The sequence goes on along the minus strand of NC_090436.1, from coordinate 980,666,318 downwards.
TCACTGGAGGAGTGACCCCCAGGAGTCCCTCTCCCTTGATCAAGTGGAGGTTTCCCCGAGGAACCCCCCCCTTGCCTGCCTGCAGCGCTGAAGAGATCCCGAGATCTCCCATTGACTTCCATTACAAACCCGACGCTTGTTTCTACACTGCACCCGGCCGCCCCCGCGCTGCTGAGGGTGAAATTTCTGTGTGGGCTTGTGTCCCCCCCGGTGCCCTACAAAACCCCCCTGGTCTGCCCTCCGAAGACGCGGGTACTTACCTGCAAGCAGACCGGAACCGGGGCACCCCCTTCTCTCCATTCTAGCCTATGTGTTTTGGGCACCACTTTGAACTCTGCACCTGACCGGCCCTGAGCTGCTGGTGTGGTGACTTTGGGGTTGCTCTGAACCCCCAACGGTGGGCTACCTTGGACCAAGAACTAAGCCCTGTAAGTGCCTTACTTACCTGGTTAACCTAACAAATACTTACCTCCCCTAGGAACTGTGAAAATTGCACTAAGTGTCCACTTTTAAAACAGCTATTTGTGAATAACTTGAAAAGTATACATGCAATTTTGATGATTTGAAGTTCCTAAAGTACTTACCTGCAATATCTTTCGAATGAGTTATTACATGTAGAATTTGAACCTGTGGTTCTTAAAATAAACTAAGAAAAGATATTTTTCTATATAAAAACCTATTGGCTGGATTTGTCTCTGAGTGTGTGTACCTCATTTATTGTCTATGTGTATGTACAACAAATGCTTAACACTACTCCTTGGATAAGCCTACTGCTCGACCACACTACCACAAAATAGAGCATTAGTATTATCTATTTTTACCACTATTTTACCTCTAAGGGGAATCCTTGGACTCTGTGCATGCTATTCCTTACTTTGAAATAGCACATACAGAGCCAACTTCCTACATTGGTGGATCAGCGGTGGGGTACAAGACTTTGCATTTGCTGGACTACTCAGCCAATACCTGATCACACGACAAATTCCAAAATTGTCATTAGAAATTGATTTTTGCAATTTGAAAAGTTTTCTAAATTCTTAAAAGACCTGCTAGGGCCTTGTGTTAGATCCTGTTTAGCATTTCTTTTAGAGTTTAAAAGTTTGTAAAAGTTTGAATTAGATTCTAGAACCAGTTGTAGATTCTTAAAAAGTATTCCAACTTTTAGAAGCAAAATGTCTAGCACAGATGTGACGGTGGTGGAACTCGACACCACACCTTACCTCCATCTTAAGATGAGGGAGCTAAGGTCACTCTGTAAAATAAAGAAAATAACAATGGGCCCCAAACCTACCAAAATACAGCTCCAGGAGCTTTTGGCAGAGTTTGAAAAGGCCAACCCCTCTGAGGGTGGCAACTCAGAGGAAGAGGATAGTGACTTGGAGGAAAATTCCCCCCTACCAGTCCTATCTAGGGAGAACAGGGTCCCTCAAACCCTGACTCCAAAAATAATAGTCAGAGATGCTGGTTCCCTCACAGGAGAGACCAACACCTCTGAAATCACTGAGGATAACTCCAGTGAAGATGACCCCCTGTTAGCCAGGATGGTCAAAAGATTGGCTTTGGAAAAGCAGCTCCTAGCCATAGAAAGGGAAAGAAAAGAGATGGGCCTAGGTCCCATCAATGGTGGCAGCAACTTAAATAGGGTCAGAGATTCTCCTGACATCCTAAAAATCCCCAAAGGGATTGTAACAAAATATGAAGATGGTGATGACATCACCAAATGGTTCACAGCTTTTGAGAGGGCTTGTGTAACCAGAAAAGTAAACAGATCTCACTGGGGTGCTCTCCTTTGGGAAATGTTCACTGGAAAGTGTAGGGATAGACTCCTCACACTCTCTGGAAAAGATGCAGAATCTTATGACCTCATGAAGGGTACCCTGATTGAGGGCTTTGGATTCTCCACTGAGGAGTATAGAATTAGATTCAGGGGGGCTCAAAAATCCTCGAGCCAGACCTGGGTTGATTTTGTAGACTACTCAGTAAAAACACTAGATGGTTGGTTAACTGGAAATGAAGTGTGTGACTATGTTGGGCTTTATAATTTGTTTATGAAAGAACACATTTTAAGTAACTGCTTCAATGAAAAGTTGCATCAGTATCTGGTAGACCTAGGTCCAATTTCTCCCCAAGAATTGGGAAAGAAGGCAGACCACTGGGTCAAGACTAGGGTAACCAAAACTTCCACTGGGGGTGACCAAAAGAAAGGGGTTACAAAAACTCCCCAGGAGAAAGTGGGTGACACTAGAAACAAAGAAAAAGAGTCCTCTGTAGGCCCCCAAAAACCAGAACAGGTGGGTGGGCCCCAAGACACAACCCAAAACAAAGGTGGGTACCAGGGTAAGAACTGGGATGCCACTAAGGCATGGTGCCACAACTGTAAACAGTCTGGGCACCACACCAAGGACACTTCTTGTCCCAAAAACAAACCCCAGAACAAAATTCCAGGGGTAACCAGTGTAGCCATGGGAGATGACTCCTCAGATGAGGAGGTCTTCATAGCCTTCAACTGGAAACAGGGCCCAACAGGTGAGTTGGAGATTCCAGAGGGAAGTAGACACTTCCACCACCTACTGGTGAATGGAATCCCAACCACTGCCCTGAGAGACACTTGTGCCAGTCACACTATTGTGCATGACAGGCTGGTGCTCTCAAACCAGTACATCCCAGGTGAGACTGCCAGGGTAAGAGTTAGCCTAGACAGGGTCACTAAGAGGCCTGTGGCTTTAGTGCCCATAGAAGTGGGTGGCACTCTTAGCTGGAGAAGGGTAGTAGTCAGTACAGACCTCCCCCTTGATTGTCTCCTTGGAAATGACTACCCAGAGGTTAGTCAGAGCCCAAGAGAGGAACTGGTCCAGTGCCAGTCCTCTCCCAAGGATTCTGGAAGTCCTGCCTCTGCAGTAAATGCAAGCAGGCCCCAGAAGAAGAAGAAAAGGAAACAGAGTAGGAAAGGTGGACAACCTTTAGCCAAGGTTCCAGCAAGCCAAGGAGATTCTGCTCCAGTAGGGGAGAACTCCAAAAATGGCTCTGATAAAGTCCAACCTGACCCACAAGAAGTCCTGGCTAGTCAGGCAACTGTTAAGCCTGAGTGGGTGGCTCCTCAGCTAACAGAAGAAAGAGTGGAAGAAGGGTGTTTACTACAAGATGTGGTGACCCCCCACTCTAATACAGCAGACAGGCACCCTGAACCCAAAGAAGCCTGTAACTTAGCCCCTTCCCTTGTAGGTGAAGAGCTAAAGGTGTGGTTCTGGGCACTGACAGCTGTCAGTGGCCTCTGCTGGGTGTTAGCCTTTATGGCTGCACTATCCTTGGCCTGGTGGTCTGACCCCATGCCAAATAACAAGTTAGGCCCCCTGACCCTGTTGGTCATGGTGGGGTTACTCCAGCTCTGGGTAACCTCTTTGGGTAAGCTAGGGGTGACCCTGGCTAAGATAAGATTAGCAGAGGTGGATACCTCTGACCTCAAAATAGAGAGAATGGGTGAAGACATAAAAAGCACAGACAAGAGGCAGTTCAGACTAGGTCCTATCACTGTGGAAGTGGGTCAGTTCCCCAGAGGGAATGACCTGAACAGGAGGATGTAAGGCAGAGTAGGCCCTGCAACAAACCAGCCATTTCCTCTACTCTTCCTCGCCTGACAGACTAGGAAGACTCTTCCAGCGTTGGCTGAGTCTCCTGGCCTGTGGGCTGGGGGGGGGCTTGTGTAAAGAAATGGCTCCCTGTTGCAGTTACCCCCCACTTTTTGCCTGATACTGATGCTGACTTGACTGAGAAGTGTGCTGGGACCCTGCTAACCAGGCCCCAGCACCAGTGTTCTTTCACCTAAAATGTACCATTGTTTCCACAATTGACACACCCCGGCATCCAGATAAGTCCCTTGTAACTGGTACCTCTGGTACCAAGGGCCCTGATGCCAGGGAAGGTCTCTAAGGGCTGTAGCATGTATTATGCCACCCTAGAGACCCCTCACTCAGCACAGACACACTGCTTACAAGCCTGTGTGTGCTGGTGAGAACAAAATGAGTAAGTCGACATGGCACTCCCCTCAGGGTGCCATGCCAGCCTCTCACTGCCTATGCAGTATAGGTAAGACACCCCTCTAGCAGGCCTTACAGCCCTAAGGCAGGGTGCACTATACCATAGGTGAGGGTACCAGTGCATGAGCATGGTACCCCTACAGTGTCTAAACAAAACCTTAGACATTGTAAGTGCAGGGTAGCCATAAGAGTATATGGTCTGGGAGTCTGTCAAACACGAACTCCACAGCACCATAATGGCTACACTGAAAACTGGGAAGTTTGGTATCAAACTTCTCAGCACAATAAATGCACACTGATGCCAGTGTACATTTTATTGTAAAATACACCCCAGAAGGCACCTTAGAGGTGCCCCCTGAAACTTAACCGACTATCTGTGTAGGCTGACTAGTTTTAGCAGCCTGCCACAAACCGAGACATGTTGCTGGCCCCATGGGGAGAGTGCCTTTGTCACTCTGAGGCCAGTAACAAAGCCTGCACTGGGTGGAGATGCTAACACCTCCCCCAGGCAGGAATTGTCACACCTGGCGGTGAGCCTCAAAGGCTCACCTCCTTTGTGCCAACCCAGCAGGACACTCCAGCTAGTGGAGTTGCCCGCCCCCTCCGGCCAGGCCCCACTTTTGGCGGCAAGGCCGGAGAAAATAATGAGAAAAACAAGGAGGAGTCACTGGCCAGTCAGGACAGCCCCTAAGGTGTCCTGAGCTGAAGTGACTCTAACTTTTAGAAATCCTCCATCTTGCAGATGGAGGATTCCCCCAATAGGGTTAGGATTGTGACCCCCTCCCCTTGGGAGGAGGCACAAAGAGGGTGTACCCACCCTCAGGGCTAGTAGCCATTGGCTACTAACCCCCCAGACCTAAACACGCCCTTAAATTTAGTATTTAAGGGCTACCCTGAACCCTAGAAAATTAGATTCCTGCAACTACAAGAAGAAGGACTGCCTAGCTGAAAAACCCCTGCAGAGGAAGACCAGAAGACGACAACTGCCTTGGCTCCAGAAACTCACCGGCCTGTCTCCTGCCTTCCAAAGATCCTGCTCCAGCGACGCCTTCCAAAGGGACCAGCGACCTCGACATCCTCTGAGGACTGCCCCTGCTTCGAAAAGACAAGAAACTCCCGAGGACAGCGGACCTGCTCCAAGAAAAACTGCAACTTTGTTTCCAGCAGCTTTAAAGAACCCTGCAAGCTCCCCGCAAGAAGCGTGAGACTTGCAACACTGCACCCGGCGACCCCGACTCGGCTGGTGGCGATCCAACACCTCAGGAGGGACCCCAGGACTACTCTAAGACTGTGAGTACAAAAACCTGTCCCCCCTGAGCCCCCACAGCGCCGCCTGCAGAGGGAATCCCGAGGCTTCCCCTGACCGCGACTCTTTGAATCCTAAGTCCCGACACCTGGGAGAGACCCTGCACCCGCAGCCCCCAGGACATGAAGGACCGGACTTTCACTGGAGGAGTGACCCCCAGGAGTCCCTCTCCCTTGATCAAGTGGAGGTTTCCCCGAGGAACCCCCCCCTTGCCTGCCTGCAGCGCTGAAGAGATCCCGAGATCTCCCATTGACTTCCATTACAAACCCGACGCTTGTTTCTACACTGCACCCGGCCGCCCCCGCGCTGCTGAGGGTGAAATTTCTGTGTGGGCTTGTGTCCCCCCCGGTGCCCTACAAAACCCCCCTGGTCTGCCCTCCGAAGACTCGGGTACTTACCTGCAAGCAGACCGGAACCGGGGCACCCCCTTCTCTCCATTCTAGCCTATGTGTTTTGGGCACCACTTTGAACTCTGCACCTGACCGGCCCTGAGCTGCTGGTGTGGTGACTTTGGGGTTGCTCTGAACCCCCAACGGTGGGCTACCTTGGACCAAGAACTAAGCCCTGTAAGTGCCTTACTTACCTGGTTAACCTAACAAATACTTACCTCCCCTAGGAACTGTGAAAATTGCACTAAGTGTCCACTTTTAAAACAGCTATTTGTGAATAACTTGAAAAGTATACATGCAATTTTGATGATTTGAAGTTCCTAAAGTACTTACCTGCAATATCTTTCGAATGAGTTATTACATGTAGAATTTGAACCTGTGGTTCTTAAAATAAACTAAGAAAAGATATTTTTCTATATAAAAACCTATTGGCTGGATTTGTCTCTGAGTGTGTGTACCTCATTTATTGTCTATGTGTATGTACAACAAATGCTTAACACTACTCCTTGGATAAGCCTACTGCTCGACCACACTACCACAAAATAGAGCATTAGTATTATCTATTTTTACCACTATTTTACCTCTAAGGGGAATCCTTGGACTCTGTGCATGCTATTCCTTACTTTGAAATAGCACATACAGAGCCAACTTCCTACAGGGGGTCATTATGAGTCTGACGGTCACTTAACCGCTGGACCGCCACCAATGTGGCGGTCAAGCGCCACATTATGACCACAGCTGGCGTGCCGCGGTCGGACCGACAGCACCATCGGGATCAGAGATCCTGGCGGTCTGGCGGTTGCGGCAGTCCTAATACGTCAAGGCAGCGTTGCAAGCAATGCTGCCCTGGGAATTACGACTTAGTTCTCCGGGGGGGCCGTGCACTGCCCATGTACTTGGCATGGGCAGTGCAGAGGTTAACCTGGCCAGCACCATCACAATGTTCACTGTCTGCTTGCATTCTACAGCATTTCCGCCGGCTCGATTACGAGCCGGAGACAATGCTGTAGGGTGTTTTCTGCTAGGCCAGCGGGCGGAAACTCAGGTTTCCGCCCGCCGATCTAGCAGGAAACTCTTAATGGGCCCGGCAGTGAGGTAGTCACTATGATGGCAACCTCCCCGTCGGAAGTTCGGTGGACGGCCTAAACTGTCCGCCGAACTCGTAATGATGCCCTATGTCTGAGTTGAAGGGATTGGATTATACTCATTTAAGAATGATTGTCACTCATGGCATCCCATGCTTTGGTTGCGAATGTTATTTTTGCCTTGGGTTTGTACTTATGTACACTTTAATGGTTATTTTAACTGAATAAAGGAAATTTAAACTAGTGAAGTTTCTCTGCTATTTTCAAGACCACCTTCCAAATAGTAAATAATTTCTACTATTTAGCCACCAGCCAAACAAACAGCAGATAAAATTCAGTATTTACCTGACAGCTGGGTAAATATCCTTATATTCTTTATTTATCGCCACCCATTAAGTTACGAGAGTTCAACATTTCAAATTAATTGAATAATTGAACTCTCCAGTAATTCCGGTCATATCGGTTCACTTTGACAACTTTGTTACATCCTATTAAGAAAAAGCATTGGCAAAGCCAATAGTTCTAGTGTTGGCTGCCAATCTTCTGACAATTCTTTTGTCATGGTTTTTGCATAACTTTATGGTTCAGGAAGCTGTCAGGTCCTCATGAAATAAAAATAATTAACATTGGCTAAAGGCAAAAGTGATTTTCTGGTTTAAAAAAGGATCACATTATCATGGTACACCCAGCACTGAAGGGAACCCCTTTGTTTAAGGTTGCTCTCCTTGTGGAATGACAGCATGTCTTAACTAATAGAGAAGCCAGTCAATGGCTGAAGTGGGCCAACATTGCCCCTTGAGGTATGCTAGTGTACGTGGAAGAAAGATGTGAATGGCACAGTCATAAACTAATGGAAGAAGTCTGGCTGAAAACCCCTAAAAGTAACTATGATATACATACTTTTAGAAAAAAACAAAATGTCCTGGTCAACACAGACCTAAAAATGTTATCAGCCTGGCACTTGCTGCGGGCCTCGCCTTTGAAAAAGAAGGCAAGGAGGAAGGGAAAAAGAAGAAGAAATAAAGAGAGGACAAAATGAAGGAAGGTAGACAAAAAAGTAAGGAAGACAGAAAAAAAGAAAGAGAGGAAGGCAAAAAATGAAGGGGGACGTAAGAGAACCAAAAAGGAAGGAAGGAAAGCAAAAAGAAGGAAGAAGGAATTAAAAACAGAAGGAGCAAGACAGAAAAAGCAGAAAAAGGGAAAGCAAGCTAAAGAAATAAATAATGAAAAAAATAAAGTATTAAAGAATGCACGAAAGAAAGCAAAACAGAAAGAAAAAAGAGAGAAGGCAGAAAAGGCAAAGGGGCATATTTATCAATCTTTTATGCAGTGCAATGCAGCAAGCCACCTTATTGCGCTGTGTGAAAGGACAGGAATGCACTGTATTTAACATTAAATGGTGCATCCCTGTCAGTTCCTAGTGTTGGCATACTTTTAACAGCCTAGTGCCAAAGCAGGAAACCTTGTGACATGTTGCAAGGGTACCTGTGTTGTAGGCAGGATTGCGTTCATGCAGGAAGGTGATTCTTCCCGTAAAAAAACAATCCAGAGAGGCATTTTCATCTTTCTATGTGTGCTGTAGAATGAAGCACACATAGAAAGATTTAAAAAATGAAGAGGAATAAAGATATTTCTCCTCCTTATGCCTCACCTGGGGAAGCGTAGCACTTTGACACATTCTCAGGTCTACCACTTATGGTAAATTTGGGAATAAGACAAAATCCATTGGTGGATGTGTGGGAACACCAACTGTCCACCCATAGAATTCCTCCCTGCTACAGAGTAACGCAAAGCAGCAGTTTTCGCTGCCTTGAGTTATTCTAGATTTATCAAGCAATGCAGGGCCATGAAAGGTGGCATATATTGCGTTGCTTGATAAATCTCACCTTGATAAATATGCCCCAAGATTTATAGGCCTGTTTACAGGTTAAAGATTACAGAAAGCAAGCACTCGTGGAAGATTACAACAAAGCGGCTATGCTCCTCTGGAATGGACTAACTCAAGCTGGACACCCTAAAAAAGCCAGCAAGTAGAAAGCAAGTAAATGTGAGTTACATTCCACAGAGCCAATTGTCAGCAAAGGGCAGAAAATACATTCCCAGAGAAGTTTCAGAATGTCCACATGGCTGAGGGCTGCTTCCTAAAAACCACTCAACGAAACATCAAAGGAAGTACAAACTTCTTCTCTCTTCAGTCTTTAAGGACATCCATTGGATTAATTTAGATACATTCAGCATTATAGCATGCCGATGCCGAAGATCAACTCGACCCTTCGTAAAATATACTCGAAGGCATGGCTACAAATCCAAAAGCGGGTCTTGACAATACTTTGAATTTATGTATAGCTTTATTCTAAAATAAACGCAAATGCCCAGAGTGTCGTAAAAAGTATGACAGCCAAGGGATCCGATTTCGGTGGGAGATTGCTGGTTGTGTAAGCAAAAACGGCTGTGGTTTATCGTTCTCTGGTTTAATTAAAAGTCCATAGAGACAAAACACTCTCCGTATTTTATTCTTAAATTCTTTCCCTTTCTAACCAACTTCAAAATGTTGACCTGTGTGCTTGGTAGCATTGATTTTTCAGATTATCATTTGTAAAAAAAGACTGCTTTATTCGAAATGCCAAACTAATGTTATTTGGCAGTTTTAGAAAATCGTTTGGGTTCTGCAAAGGTAGCGAAACCACTCCAAGGTGGCCGCTTCTTCTTCAATCGGTATGCCTGCAAAGCGTAAGGCCGTCTTCTATGTTGACGTCCTCTGACATCATCCGTTTGCGACTACAGTCAGTCTTCCCCACCGCGTGTCGGCGGCCGGACTGGAAGTGATCGGTTCTATTCTCAAGGTGTGAGTGCAGCGGGGCCGGTGAGTGCTGCGTGCTAAAGGTGAGCGGTGCTGCGAGAATGCTTGCGAGGGCAGCACGGAAGACCCAGGCTGCGTTTTGCTCTTTTAGGAGGCGTGCAGTCTGTTTTATTCTGTCAAGAGTTGCTCGTCCGTAGCGGGTCTTCGTCTACATCTTCTCTGCTAATTGTAGCTGATGCTCCTGCGCTGTGCCAGTTGGCTAACATGTTTAAACTTCGGGACTTGAACATTCGAAGATGGCCTTGTGAATTGTTGTTGTTGTTATGTGTGTTTTTTTTTTTTTTTTTTTTTTTTTTACTAATTCGACTACATACAAAACATGACACCCTTTTATATTTATTATATGTCATATTTCACCGTTAATTTCTGCAACGCCACTACCTAGCTGAAACATCTTGGGGAAGTATAGCCAGGACATCTTTTTACTTCACAGGTCAAATTCCCTCCCACAATATAAGTCGAACTTCCGTTGCTTTTGTTTCACACAAGTGTTGACCAGGCAGTGATACATTTCCTCACGAGCTGAAGAAGGCATACAAATCTCTTTGTCATTCCCTGTTCAGACCTGCTAACTAGAGTATAACGTGAAACTTTTGGTCTTCTAGGTGAAAAGTGCTGGCCCTCATAGAGTGGGGTTTTGGACACAGTACTCTGCCTAATAAGTCACATCGAGTCTCCTGCACAGCAAGGACGAATTCATGTCTCCGCCCCCACTTGTCCCATAAGATTTTAAAACGAACCCTACAATGCAGAGCATTAACAGTGCCATCTATGGAAAAACCTTTAGAGATGCAAAGATTTTGTGACTTGCAGTGTCTGATTCACAAAGGTAATTACAGTCTTGAAAAAGTTGACACTTTATAGTAAGTTAACTATTTTCGTTATTCATAAACTTCGAATATAAACTTACTACAAAAGTGTAACGTTCATGTCTCCTCCCCGGAGTTATGCAGTTGGATTGTTCTTGTATAGGTGGTTGACATCTGTCCTCTTGACCCTCATGCATTGCAGTTTGTAGTATTTTTGTAAAAGTGCAATTTGAGAACTAGGGGCCAGATGTAGCAAAGGATTTGTGCCTCTCAAACGGCGAAAATCGCCGTTTGCGAGGCGCAAATGCCTCTTTGCTATGCAGAAATGCATATTGCGAGTCGGGACCGACTCGCAATATGCATTTCAGAATCGCAAATAGGAAGGGGTGTTCCCTTCCTATTTGCGATTCTGAGTGGTATGCAATACCATTTGGTGTCGCAGTTACCATCCACTTCAAGTGGATGGTAACCCACTAGCAAATTGGAAGGGGTCCCCATGGGACCCCTTCCACTTTGTGAATGGACCCAAAACAATTTTTTCAGGGTAGGTAGTGGTCCAAGGGACCACTACCTGCCCTGAAAAAAAAACGAGAATAAAAGTTTCGTTTTTTTTTTTTTAAGTGCAGCTCGTTTTCCTTTAAGGAAAATGGGCTACACTTAAAAAAAAAAAAAAAACTGCTTTATTGAAAGCAGTCACGAACATGGAGGTCTGCTGACGACAGCAGGCCTCCATGTTTGCGAGTGCCTATACTCGCTATGGGGCCGCAATTTGCGACCCACCTCATGAATATTGATGAGGTGGGTCATTGCGACCCCATAGCGAGTCGCAGTCGGTGTCTGAGACACCGTACTAGGTTTGCAGTGACTTTTGAATACATTTTCTTTTTAATACATCAGAGTTTGTTTCCAAATCTTGCCACTTTTTGCAGTGCATATTTCGCAAAGTGAGTAACCTTTTATCACTTCAAAAAGCAAAGGTTACAGGAACGTTAGTTAGGCTCACATTTTAAATGTACCAAACCATAGAAATTCACCTGTTACAGAGTTATCTCAAGTAACTGTCACAGATGCCCCAAGGCAACTATAACTCGTGCCCCTGCCATACAGTTATCTGATCAATAATTTTACTGCAGATTTTACAGTGACAGTATCAATGATGTTATCGAAGATTTCATGAGTGCTGTAATTTGTGGGATTATTAGCAGTGCTTGGCCAAAGGGCTGTGCACAGTGTGGGGTTGGGTGGTTAGGGGCATTGGCCACAGGGTTTTGCTGCATGCCAGGTCTTGTGGGCAACCTCAGCTGTGCACAGGTGAAGACGGTACATGGTGCAAGGTGGTTGGATTAATTTACAGTAATGAATATTATATGTAAAAAAAACATAGAAATTCTCTGAAAAAAAGCAAAGGTTGCAGGGACATTATAGTTAGGAAATAGAATTTAAAAAAAAACACAGAAATTCACTTAAAAAACAAAGGATTTAATTAGGCTCACATTTTAAACGTAGAAAACCATTGAAATTCACCAGTTATAGTTAGTTATCTCAAGTAACTGTAACTCGTCCCCTAAGGTAATCATAATTCGCACCCTCGCCATGCGTTGATAATTAACCATACAGCACTCGTGGTATCTTTGATAACATCATTGATATTATCAGCATAATATTTGCTGTAACATTTCTGATGAAAAAGCTGTGCATGGTGAGGGCTCGAGTTATAGTTTAATTTCTATGGTTTTGTACATTTAAAATGTGAGCCTAACTATAACCTCCCTGTAACCTTTGTTTTTTAAAGTGTGTGTGTATATATAATATAATTTTTCTGGGACAGACCTGTTTTAACAACATTTTCCAATAAACAATATTTTCTGCTCGTGGAACACCATGAAACTGATATTCAGAGCCAACATGAAAATTACAGTTTGAAGTGTAGTTTTGACTGGGGTTCACAAAAGAAATATGAACACTTCGTATTTGTTAGTCCCACAAACCTAAATATACTTTGCTGTTGATCCACTGAACAGTTAGGAAACATTTGAATTATTTTAGGTATTGCACTTAAGTGAATGCTGCCCATTTACATTTTACCACCATTTTAATATAAAAGTATAAATATTTGTGTAGAATTTGTTTAAGAAATGAAAGGACCAGAATTCCTGGTGTCATTTACTGAAATAGCATATCCTCACTAGTTTTCTGTGTTTATTTATTTATTTATTTTTAATTTTTTTAACTTTAAAGTAGTTTTAAAAACTGTGTAGTTGTGCCTTCTTTTATGTCTGACCTAGCCGAGGATTTTTGTCTCGTATACATATGCAAAACCTGGGTGGGCTTTGGGTCCGCTCAGTTCAACCATTGGCTTTGTTGTCAGGCCCTCTCAGTCTTTCTGTATCTGAAGTATCAATCAAGTTTTGGGTCAGTGCACAGCATTGTTCATACCATTACATTTTCCAGTAGTACATGGTTAGTAAAGGATTCTATCTCCAGCAGTGAAGCTTGTGAGCTGCTAACTACATATTTACCCACACGTGTAAAGTTTACTATATCATCAGGTTAAGGATGTTTAGCACTTTCTGCTGTATTCTGTTAGATCCAGTTTGCTTTGTAACACAAGATTGAAAATAAGCAGATGTATGTCAACATGTTGACTGGCCTGCCAACTTAAGGGAACTCTTGGTACAAAAATTGTGAGACATGGCGAAATCCGAAAAGCAAGTGATTACATTGTCAAACACATAAGTTGTTCAGTGTGCTTGCGCACGCCAGCTTTTTTGTCTACTTTCTTGACTACGATCCTAGCACCACACAACCTCAAGCTTTCTGGCCAACATAGGGCCTCTGCGTGGAAAGAACTATCAGAACAGCAATGAACAACTGCCATCCAGTAAAACAAAGTCCACACACACTGATGTGATTTAATACCAATGTGTTTAATTGTAAAAATATCCACAGAACTACACAGAGAATGTCTGCTGAATACTATCAGATTAGAATTAAAGGCAGCCTTCAGTTTGAGGCAGCCAGTTCATAAGACTGTCAGCCCTCAAGGCATGTGTAAGGCACTCTTTTCTGGTCCCATCTTTGTTAGTCCTGTCCTGTCTGTTAGAAGCTTTGTAGTCGCATGTGACCAGTGTGTGGTTTTGTCATGCCGCTCACCTTTTCTTTTTATAAGTCGCCTAAATGTTATTAATCGGTATTTAAGACTGTTATTCTAAAAACCGTTCTCAGCAAGTATTTCAGTGGGCTTGGCATTATTTGGCATGACCAAGAATTTTAAGGGCTTATTTAATTTTTTTCATAGCGTTGATTCCTTGTGTTCGTTTGGGAAACCCTTATGGACATCAAAATAACATTTGGGAGATTGTGTAGGACCTGTGGAGACTCTTGGAGTTAACTGAAGTGTGTGTGTGCTGGGGTTAATAGAGCAAGGATGTGATGTGCAAATGGAAAGCAGTGCATTTCTGTGTGTGTTTGTGGGGGCGGGAATGTAGCAGGGCAGTATCTTTAGATAACTTAACTGAAAAGAACTGCACAGTATTAGCCCTTCTTTTGCTTAATGAAGTGGTTATGTGATCTACAAAAAGTATAACCGAAATGAAAAATGTGTATTTTCACAATTCAGTGTGATTACGTTTATTTGTCGTTTTTGGTAAAGCACGTTACAATCGGGAGACCAGTTCAGAGCACTGGTCAACCATTCATATATGATCATAAACATGCTTGCTTACTTTGAATACATCTTCTTATCCCTAGAATGTCGCAGTGTTTTGTGTGGTAAAGTCTGTATCTCAGCTTCCACTGTAATATAAGCCCGTGGGGAGTATGATAGGGTTGTGACAACATTCCTTGTACTCTTCCCCCAGTGTGGAGGATCATTGCAGAAATTCTTGTTGCATTTGGTAGCATATGTAAGTGTAACCGATTGGCTTTAGCAATCCTGTTGTTCTTGAGCAGTTTTGTTTTTCCTTTTTGAGCTTGTATCAAGCAATGCTTGTCAGTTTCTGTTGTGATTTCTTGAATAATAATGTCCTTTTTCCCTTCTTTAGCCTAAAATGTCTTTCCGTGGAGGTGGTGGCGGCTTCAATCGAGGCGGAGGTGGATATCGAGGAGGCGGCGGCGGCGATTGGGGTGGTGGACGTGGCGGCGGTTTCAGAGGTGGTGGACGTGGCGGATTCAGAGGTGGTGGACGTGGTGGTGGTGGCGGCGGAGGCTTTGGGCGTGGCGGTTTTAATAGAGGATATGACCAAGGGCCACCAGAAAGTGTTGTTGGTAAGTTATTTATCTTTTTCAGTGGCTTCCAGTTCATCCTGTGCCCTTTTTATGTGCATGCATCCTAAAATTTGATCGTACTGTAATGGATTGCAACATTTATTGTTATAAATGATTGAATTCTTATGGAATTATACGTTTTAAATCTGCCGCACATCAAGCCTATCATTAATAAGCGTCTTTAGCATTTCCTGCAAAATAGCAGGTTCTACTAAAACTAGACCAGTGGCCATCTGTGGGGCGGGGTTGTAAGTGTGTAGGAAATGGTGTAATGAAGATTACCAGTAAGTAATCTGGACAGTACCCACTCGTTCACTTCTCTCAGTCCGCACTGAGGGTGTAATAAATTGAAAGTAGGTATCCTCACAACACATGCACCATACTCAAGCTTTGTAAAATGCACTATCAGAACTTACTTCTTATTAGAGAACAAGCCTTAATTCAGACACACAGATGCATGAAATACTTAGTAATCAGAGATGGAAGCTGTTTAGGTGGTCTTACTTACCTTTAAGAGACTTAGTCAGTTGACAGCTTAAAGGAAGCTTAAAACAGATGACCGCTCAAAGGAAGCTTAAAACAGTTGAGGAGTGGGACCGGACCTTGCTGTGTAAGGGAGGGGGGGGAGGAGTTCTCTGTTGAAGGGTGCCTTGAGAAAACGTGAACATATGGTTCCCGATCTTGAGGAGCACCAAAACTAATAGTCAGTAGAGGTGAAAAGGCAAACCACAAATGTCCCCAATACATTCCCTTCATACAAAACGTTGCACTAAAATATGTCTGGATGCAAACGTCTATTCATGTGGAGTCCCCAAATGTCTCTTGATCACCTGAAAGACCTCCTGACTGGGTGAGAAGCTAATTGAAGAAGGAAATATCCAACTCTGGGTGTCAACATGCACAGTACCCAGCAGTCCCTCCCCCGCACTAAATAAAGATAATACTGAAGTCAGCAGTGTAAGGAAGTGCCAAGGAGGGGGATCCTGAGCACCATGCCTGTTGATGTAATTTTTTGTGATCTACTTAAATGCCACCAACACAAGAAGGGCCTGTACCTAAATCACAATGGCAAAGCATTGTTTCCCCATCGAATCTGTTTTCAGTTCATTCCATTTGAAAGGCCATTGCACTACAAGGCTGACTGTAACCCATGCGGTGCGGCAGGCCCCAGAGTGACGCCCTGTTATCTGTGAGTGGCAGCTGGTGGTATGACTAGAACTATACGAGGCTGAAGCTTGTTGTTTTTTCATCTTTTAAAATGTTCTCCACCCTTCGCCGCCGGTTCCCGCCAACTCGCTAAGTGGTGAGAAAGCTCAGAGGGGTTGAAAAATTGATAGTCCATTTGATGCTCTGTTTGGATTGGTACATGAAAAAAAAAACATCCTTCCAGATCTCTACAAAAATTACCTGGACAGTCTAAAGGCATGATCACCTGCAGTAATACAATCTGAAATGTCACATCCCTGATTTAAAAAAAAAAAAAAACAAGTTCACCACCTTGAGACTGATGATTAGAAGAGAAACATCCCAGGTCTGCAGACTAGGAAGAGGTAGGAGTAAACCCCCCTGGCCAAACTGCTCAAATAGAGCTGAAATTATAGCTGTTTTAGCCAACGTAATATACCTCATTACCTGTAAGGCTTCCCATCTTTAGAAGGTTTGCCGCTCATGATGGTGCAGATCCAAGAGAATAGTCGGTCCAAGGAGAAGCCTTCAGAGGATGGCAAAACACAACCATCCCCTCAAGGAAGGAGAATGTGAGTAGGCTTTACTGAGTAGGGTTAATCTTGTCATGCTAACTTCTACATTGATGTGGCAGAAGAGTAACAACCCAACTTCCCCAGGCATCGGGTAGGAGGAGCCCTTCCTCCGGTCTTGGATACTTATGGTGGACAGGCTCTGCAATCAAAATACTGTGTGGATTGACTTTGGAAATGTAATGCTTCCAGAACACTGCCAGAGGCTTGAGATGAAAGTTAATTATCTTTTTGCATCCTCTGCCACTTAATGCCCCCCCCAACGTTCTACTTAAAAGTTTTAACTCGAATTGGTAAGGCTGAGAAGCAGAGCTTTTTTTTTTTTTTTTTTTTTTTCTCTGCCCTCTTTTTCAGGATCTCTTAAAGTGTTCTGCGTGGCCCTGTCGACGCTTACACCATTGTTAGAGCTACTACTTTCACACCATATTGAAGCCACATCCAAAGATAGCTGCAGCTAATTCCCTATGCCTAGGGAAGAGAGGGGTAGCCTTTGTCCATCCATAGAGACAGAATCACAGAGTGACAATCTGCAAGGAGAGATTGGACAGTGCACGTTTTACAGGTACCAGTTATCAACGAGAACATGGTAGAGTATTGAACCATCTTTAAGGTAAACTCACCTTTGTTATCAGTAGCAGAGGGAATAGCATCTTCAGTTTTTATAAGCATGCTTCTCTTGTGATTAGGCAATTTAATCTGTCTTTAAGAAATTTGAGAATGCTTTAACTGAATCCATAAGGGGATGCACTTTTTGGTAGAAGCAAGGAACATCAGACGTTTCTGGCTGTGCCTACTCATTATGGATCCTGAAACAAATGCTGGATGGGAGGAGGCCAGAACCATAAATGGACCCGTAAGGACTGAAAGTGCCAAGGAGGTGATTATCTTCCTTCTGATATCATTCTGATCTGCACTGCAAAAAATAATAATGGAGAAACATAAACCTGTTTGTTTGAATCGTCCTTGACTACACCGAGTATAAAAAGAGTGTGTACTATGGTCAACAGCTTGTTTGTAAGGGTAATAACTTAATAGTGAAGATTGGGTCAAGGAAAATTGGGTGAAGAGGTAATGAAATGTTTTCTCTTTTTGTTTTGAAGACTTGAAGCAGCATACAAGGACCATATAAAAATACAGTGCAGCAATCTATTAGTAAATGACCTGATGCAAAATAATGTAAACTCAGCAAGCATTTGGCACGTGATTTAAGTATATTCATACCATTCATAGTGACATAGTTCATTTAGGTCAGTTACTCACATATAGCTTTCAGCAGTAATTGATGTGGATTGTTGACTATTTTGTCTGGCTTATTAAATTATTCCAAGTACTGGATCTGCCAGTGAAAGCTTTCATTATCTTGAGGGGCCAGACCATGCTGAGCTTACTAAGTCTGCATCTTCTGCCCTGTACTGAGACCACTTTTCAATAATGTGAGGGCGGTGTAATAAATTCTGTGGTGGATTTATAGTGTATAATCCTTACTCTGTTGTTTGGTGTCAGAGCACCAGCTTGCTTGCAACAGTATTTTTGGTCCGTCTTAGTTTACCGCTGCAATTTGCTGTTCGGTTTGTCATGCAATAAACCTCTGATTATCAGTGCGTCAGCCTGAATGGAGTTATTCAAACTAGTGGTGAGGCATTTTCTGGTTTAAGCAGGTTGTAGTAGTGCTAGTGTGTTAAGTAGCGGGGCTTGCAGTGAGACTGGCTGCCTTAGCACTGTGTGTGTAAGCTGTAACATAGAAACAGAAGTGCATTTTGGACTCCAACATTTTATGTCAAGTTGTATACAAATGCCCTCCGAGAACAAATCGGCAAACTTAATCACCCCTACTGGGTGTAGCCACTCTTACTGGGTGTAGGAGATCTAGTGATTTCTTTTCACATGATGGAGTAAGTTGAGGGTAATAGAGTAGTATTCACATTAGCTCTAGTGTGCATCGACAATCCCTGCCTTCAATATGCAGAACCTAGTCTTTCATGTGTTACTTTGCTAGAGTAGAGCCTGGAGAGGGTGATGCTTTGTCTTTTTCAATCAATATATATATCTTTTTGAGGTAAGTCTGGCAGCGGATAGTAGCAATAGTTAGTATGTTGAGCCTGGGTGCATAGATAAAATCACTCTAGATCAAGTGCTGCAAACCCACCCTGTTTGTACGGGAGTATGAGGATTTCCCATCAAAGCCTGGGGTGTTTACTGGCCCTCACCAGTTTTATCAGTAAGGATCGCACTCTGTTAAAAAAATAAATAAAAAAGTCTGTTGTTATAGTTATGTTATTTAATAAATAGAGAAACGTGGGCAGGGCAGTCATTTACACCAGGACTATTCTGCCAGCACTTTATTTGTGCCAGCTAGGTCCTCCCTGAACTGAAACCCAGGCAACCGAGGACGAGTTACGCCCTTATTGGGAATAATCAGCGGATATAGTTTGATTCCCTTGGCACATCGTGCACAAGACCCACGTCTGGGTATGCATGTCCCACTTATGGCGTCACATTGAAGCATACAGAAAGTGATGGATGAAATGTTTGAATTAATCTCAGCCACTGGTAATTACACGGGGCCTTCATCCCAGTCAGTAATTATTTTGCACACCATGCCACCTCAGTGTACCATTCTCACTAAGCCACTGGAACCTAGGTATACCTGGCTAATGAGCCATAATGAGGACGAAGCCAGTTTTGCATAAAAAATTGTTGCTTTCCTATTCATAGACTAGTTAATCATGTGTATCCCTTATCAGCGATGCATGTGAACCACTGACTGTTCTTTTGGATGCTGTTATTAAAAGTGATCTATTGATTTAGTGTGTTGTCACTTTTCTGTGTAAGCATACAGACACAAGGCCAGATTCACAATGACCGGCTGAAAAAGTCAGAAATCTAATCTCCTATGTTTGTGAATCTCAAATAGTCAAGTTTACTCCAAAGATTTCAGAGGGACTGCTGGTTTCACATAATGCAGTTATGTGCAATTTCCAGTAGTTGGAAAAGCTACAAATCCGTGGAAGCTCTGCAGCTTCACATTTAGCTTTTTCACCTAAAGAAAAAATCCTTTGCGGCAGTCCCTTACTTTACATTTCCTTCAAATAAGTGCTCCCTTCCATTACCTGGAAAGACACTTACTTTGGAATTTCACATTAGTAAGTTTGCCTTAGCTGGTGGGAGACTCATCAAAATGCTTGCCAAACACGTGTAAACTTGGAAGATTCTTTAAAACAAAAAAAACTCAATTGTTAGATGACAGCAGGTTTGAGGCTAACCCTGAAAATTACTTAGTGCGTTTCTGTATTGAGTGTAATTTGCTATTCCATCACCTGGTTTTCAGAGCCCACGGCAAGGATATCAATTTATTTGCTTTACTTTGATCTTATAGGGGCAAAATTACCATGCCGGGCAGCCATACTGGCATTTTAGGAATGCAACGTCTTTACTGTTTAGAGAAGTGCGGAGAGAGGCCTTAAGTACTTGAACACTGTGGGGGATATTGTCCTTGTGAGTTTCCTTTGTTTTACAGTCGTGTGAACCTTGAAGACCGACTTTAGGTCGTAAGGGAACACTTTTAGGAAAGAAATAGGAACCTGCATATTCTAAGCCCATCAAAGGTGGGCTTAGACCACCATGCTGGATACTGAACACAAACGCATATAAGGGCTAGTTATGGCTTTTCATGTCTGGTATCCTTGCAGTGATCGGAGTCTTGGCTCGTTGAACCATCTGAGAAAATGTCTGCCTATCCCCTTTTGTGAAGTTGGTTGTTACTATGAAGATTGAAGTTGTATAAGATTAGATTGTTGTTGGAAGTTAGCAAAGGTTAGGCTGTGGGGAAACGTTGGTAACGAAGAATGTATTATTTTCTTTGTACTTCGGAATTCAGGTTCAATTTTTATTGTGCCTTATCTTATACAGTTATCTGCAAGATAAACAGGTGCTATCAAAACCAATAGGTCAGTCATTTGCTGCCTTGATTTTGGCATGGTCCATGCTTCTTTTGTCGTGGTTTTTGCAAGCGTTGTCAGGGTAGCTGCTAAGCCATCCTCGGTATCAAAAAGTTGACTTAAAAGCAAAAATATTTTGGTTTCGAAAAACTGACAACTTTGTTGTGTGGATTCCTTCCTTTTGAAAGTGTGGAATGGTTTCTCTCACAGGAGAGTTAGCAAGTGGCTTAGCCCCATGACCCTTGCAGTATGCTGTATGCTGCTGTAGTAGGTGGAAGCAAAATGTTAATGATCTAATAACAGACCCATGGTAAATAGGGCTGGCTAAAAGCCTCTTTGGATAAGTATATTATTATTATACATAAAATTGTAGTAAAATCGGAAGTTATTGGCTAATGCCAGATTTCAGAATGGTCGGTTTGTTGGTATTCCACCGGGACGATTCTGCAGATATTAAAATGGGTTTTACGAGATGGCAAATATGTCAACAATCTTATTTGTGCCATGTGACCTTTCTCGTGGTTGTTAATTAATGTAAATTGTATTTTAGGTTGTTAGAGTACTGTATGTAGAGCACTGCTGTATATTCTAGTTAGTCTAAGAAAAGTAGTGTAAGTGACAAAGGACAGATCTCTGTTCTAGTGAAGTACCATCTCAATACTGAAGTCTGCATTTGGAAGTTAATTCTGTTAAGCAGACTCATTTCTGGTATTCCACCCTAATGGTCGCGCATTTTATACCTTGCTTACGTACGGAGAGATGGAATATAGCAGAAATGTTAGTGAGTTTTTCAGAGTTACATTTTTTGCGCTTTGATTTTGCAGTTGGATGCTTCCTTCTCTGAAGGACTATATTTGAATATGCACTTGATGTTTTCAAACAAGTGTACTTTGTCAATTTGTTTCTAGCTGTAAAACTGCAAGTTATTGTTTTTCTTTCTCTTTCAGTGGTGGGCGAGTTTATGCATCCATGCGAAGATGAAGCTGTCTGTAAATGTACGGCATTAGAGAACAAGGTGCCCTACTTCAACGCTCCCATCTATTTAGAAAACAAAGAGCAAATTGGGAAAGTGGATGAAATTTTTGGACAGCTTAGAGACTTTGTATCCTTTATGACGGTTATAAAATGATTCAAAGTAGGAGGCATCCATACGGGGCCCTCCTTACGTGTGAGCTGCAAGTTAACGGTTTGCATGCAATCCTCCTCCCTTTGTTATTTAAACTAAGCATTTGCACTAGTGCCAGTGAGTAGGCAGATGTTCTGTGCACTTGCTTAAAAGAAGTGCGCCTCGTTGTGGCTCCTGGTCACATCATTCACTTTCTTGTATGGTTTCAAAGCATACATCTTTTTTGGGTGTCATCTTCCGAATCCTGGCTGGTAAGTAGTTTTCTATTTAGTTGTAAGCTTCTTTTAATATTCTTGTTTCACTGCATGCAACATGGACAATGTAGCAAATACATTTGAGATTTTCTAGAAGTGTGAATCGACCACAAGTGTAACTAGGCACTCTGACAGCAATATTTTATTCCCTGCCCTTTATCCACTTTCTAAGTTTTTATCTCTCCTTCACATTTGCATTATTCTTCTCTTGACAAAAGGTTTCTACAGTGTTCTGATGGAGTTGTAACGCCCTTTTCACAAAGTGCTGCTTTGTTGCTTCATATTTTCTTCAAAAGCACAAATTATTGTTGCAGCGATACTTAGAAATATTTGCTTTGCATTGCTTCAGCATTATGTTTTTTAATTAATCTCTGTATGCATGTGTAAGCTTGAATGCTTGGCTATAGCGGTGAGCACTTAATGTATGCAGTCCCGTCAGTGTTATAAATGATTAGCTTTTATAGCATAGCTCTGCAAACCGCGTCTCCTTAAGATGATTCCTGGTTGGAGGAATACAAATATTGGTTCTAGGTTCATGTCTGAAAGTGGTTTTTGGCCTCAGTGCATGTAGTCATATGGAGCATATTCCATCATAGTCCATGATCTGTAACATGCTCAGTGTGTCTAAAAAATGAGTCATTTAGATAAGCGCATGCAGCATCAAGCAGTACCCTGAAGAGTTTCGTAGTTGTCTGACTGAACAGCTGCATAGGGAGGTTACAGAGAAAAGGATCACTAAATGTGATGTTTGACTTGAGAGGTGCTTTTGATAACATGGACCGTGCACTTTGTTATATAGGCTTCACTGATAACTAGTATTTTTGCATAGTCCGGGTGGCCCAAATTTATTTGGGTCTTGGATATGCACAGCTTAACATTATGACTGGTGGACTCCCAAAGAGGTCGTGCTTACAATCTTCTTTTTGAGGGGGAGAGGAGTGGAAGGGAGTTTTGTAATTGTGCTTGTGGTACCCCGTTACATTTTTGTAAGTGAGTTCAATCACTAACTAGCCATTAAAACATAGATGGATGGTAGCAACTAAAGGATTGCTCTGCTGAAGAATATTTTGGGAGTAGCCATTTTGAATACAAGTGAAAACTATTACATTGTATTTGGAGATCATTCTGATAAAAAGATGATGATACTATTTGGATTTCTTGTGGAAGCTGATATGCCTGTTGTGGGAAGACAACCAAGTTGTTTTGCCCATGGCTAACAGGCTTCCAGAAAAATCCATATTTACTCAATCTTGTGTTGCCTTTGGGAATACATTTTTGATGGTACACCACTTGGTATTCATTTTTGTTGTTGGCACAATATAAACAAAATGTAATGTGAATGATCCCGAAGTTCAATTGTGTGTTAAAGGTGGCTTGGTTGTATCTTGTGGTCAGATGTCGTGCCAGTGCCTAGTCAGACTTCTGAACATATCTTGCCCTTGTCAGCAGCTTTGGGGTGTTGTCTCAAATATTTAGAGCTGTTCATATAGAAGGTTGAGATGGCCTGGAAATTGAAAACTATTGCTTTTCCTAAGATGTGGGATTTGATGGAGATTTGATGGAGATTTCTGCAATGATGTAGGTACCATGCTGGTAAAATACATGTTTTTTTTGTTGTTGACAAAAGCAGAAAAAAGGTATTTGCCAAAGCAGGCTACTTCTTTGCCTGTTGGACGATGAAGCTGAAGATAAAGTGAAATGTCTGAACATTCACTTTTAGTTGACATACCTTGTTGAGCTGCACATGACCACAAGAATTAAAGAGGAAACTAATGGGTCTAGTGCCACCTGTTAGCCTGTAGGTCTAGTGATTTATGGGTGTATTGTTTTCATATGTAAATCTTTTTTTGATATCTTCAACATTGGCATGAAATAAAGTTGACCATAAGCATTATCTTTTTGGCTTGCGTCACTCTGCAGGTCTACCTATTGCTACACATTTGTACTGGCTAATTTAGTGACCTCTACGCATGGGATTTTTCTCTATTCACTTGTTCAGAGTCCTCATTTTTTCTCTCTGTGTCAAGAGTTGGTTCATTTTATCAAACACCTATGTGTTTGAGGCCATCTCTAGACTCCCATATATTGGGCGTTTACAGATGCTGCGTTTTTCCAGTTCAGTTTCTTACTTTGCCACATTGGGGCATTCAGGTTACTCCAATTTTGGGCCATATCCTTCTTAACCTGCTTCAGTCCAAATCTCAGAAAAAACTTTTTGTCTATTGTGTATCCTTCATGATATATTTAAACAAGCAGTTTTAGGGCTACAGCCTGTGGGATGACCAAGGCTTATCTCTAGTTTCTCGAACATTTGCTTTCCAGTTGGGTTGGATAATTCAGCATAGCCAAATTGTATGGATTAAGTCTGTCTGTTCAGGATTTTAGACAGCTCAGTTCGGAGCTGTGCTCTATTTTCCATAGCCTGTGTGAGGTTAGTTATGTTGTTTGCAAATAATTCCATTGGATTACTCTGAATCTAACCAATAAAACTGTCTCTCTCTCTGTGCTGTTGTAGCGAATGTCCATTCCTCCTGTATTGTCGGTCCCATAACTACCTCCCAAGTCTCCCACGGGACTCTGAAAAGTGTCAGGTGTGTTTCTAGTCAAGTGTTGTGTTTTTTTTTTAAAATAAAAATTAGAGAGATTCTTTCTGTGGTACTTGCGCATGCTCAGCTTAGTCTAAATGGTTATACAATGCTATCTCTTCGAAGTAAGTATGTGAAAAATTGGAAACTTATCAGTCCGACTCCTCTCTGACCTCTTTAAAGAATTTTATTATAGTACTTAATGTGCTGTATTTCTCATTCAGTCACATTCTCTGAATCATTTAAAGTTAGCAACCTGTTGGAAACATTATCCTCCCATCCACGAAGGGTCTATCCCAGCCAGTAAGGTGGGGAGGATCGCATAATAGCAGCGTTCCCTTTAAAGAGTGCAGAGTTATATAAATAGGGACTGAGGAAGAGCCATAAATCGAACTGTTCATTATTTGTAAACAAAAAAAAACACACAGCATTTAGTCATGAAGGGCCTCCCAGCCTTATCATTTCTAGATGTGTGTGTGTGTGTGTGTATATATATATATATATATATATATATGTGTGTGTATATATATATATATATATATATATATATATTTTTTTTTTTTTTTTTAATTGGATTTTGAAATGGTATGTTTGTAGGACGTATCCCAGGCTTCTCCAATTAGGTAGCTCATTAACTATTAGTTCTCCACCTACTTGAAAGTTGCTCTCCTCTGCGCAGCCCAGTCTGAAAAATTAGGAGTATTTACTGTTACAGCTCACCCATAGGCTTACCATTTGTTTGCTTCAGTGTTGCTTTTGTATCCTTTATTTCCCTCATTCCATGACCTGCATTTGTCATGCCTCTTCTTGTGTTTGGCCCTCCCCTCCTAGAGCATGGACAAAGTACTTTCCCTTGTGTAAATCCACTGATCCCGTTTTTGGAGCTACTCTTTTGGTTGTGTTTAAGGACTCCATAAGAGTGCTCGTCTTTTCACTTGCTCTGTCCCTTACCACCTGCACTCCTATCATGTTGTTTCTTTCCTCCTCCCACTCGCCCCCACTTCTAGACACTTGATAGGAACATTAAATCTCTGCAATTACATGTAATGTTTGTTACTGGTTTTTTTCCTAGACCTGAATTTGGGTACAGGTTTGCTGGAGCCTCGAGAACTGATACCGACTACTTTCCCTACAAAACATTTTGGCCATCCATTAGTTTTTACTCACATAACTGCGTTTGATGGACATGCACAGGCATTAGCCCACTATAACTCTCCAGACCACAATTTAGACTGTGACAGAATCAAAGCTTAGGTTCAGTGGAAGTGAGAGACTTTTGATGGCCATTCATTCAGCTAGACTTTAACTCCTTTCAGTCTGACTGAATGACGAATCATATTGTGGTGGGAGCAAAAAAGTGACACATTTTGTGAAGTGTGAATGCTCTTTTTGTCTGATCAGTTTCAGAAAACCGAAAGGTCTGCTTGCGTAACCTATAGTTCTCCGTGTACTGTGACACTCATTTTATATGTTCCTTTGGGATGCTTTTCCATCGTTTACCTTGTAAGGGCGGAGGCATGTAGCAAAATAGATCGTTTTTGTAAGCCTGTTTACCTTGTAAGGTGTCTTTGTGCACATCATATTTTGCAGTATGCAATGGAATTAAGAAACTTCTAATTTGTTGTTTTAGCTTTAACCTAGATCAATGGGATAGTGGCACATCTTGGATGTCGAACGATCGCCACACTGAGCGGTTGCGGTTTACAAATGCAGAGATGCTATTACAAAATGTTGTACGTTAAGACGAAAGAATTTACGTGCAGGAGGAAGCGTTCATGTAAGAAGTGGGTCAGGGGTTCTTTCTTGAGTGATTAAAAAAAAAATGAAGGTGTGGCTCTAAAGTATCATACGGTTTGAGCATGGCCGACTGGAGCAGGGATTTCACTGCCCATATCCAGTCTTTATTGGTGGGAACCATGCTGTTTTTTTTTCTTTTTTCCGAGACTACTTTTGTTGGCTGTGCGTGCCAGGGCCAGCATTTTATTTGTACCGATCGGGCTTGCAGGCATCACGTTTCAAGTCCTGCGTCTGTTGCATAAAGTCTTTCAGTGACATTGGAATTGAAGTGCCCTCTCCTCCTCCTCCTCCCTCCCTCCCTCCCTTCCTTCCTCCTTCCCTCCTTCCCTCCTCCCTCCTTCTTTCTTCTTCTTCTTTCCCCTTCTTCTTTCCCCCTTTCTTCTTCTTTCCCCCTTTCTTCTTCTTTCCCCCTTTCTTCTTCTTTCCCCCTTTCTTCTTTCTTCTTCCCTTCCCCCTCCTCCAAGTACTGGAGTGGATCCCTACTTGCCAGGTTGAAAAGTTGGTCGTAGCACGGCCTGGTGGTTGGACCACAAAAGTGTTATTTGGAGTGATTACTCTCCATTGTTTTCAGTTTAGCAACAATTTTTCACTTGAGGCACTACATTGCATCCAGTCTCTCTAATTATCTGATGTGGTTCACTTTTACAAGCCCCCTTACAGCTGATGCTGTAGAGGCAAGTAGTTTGGCTAGACAGAAAATGCACTTTCTCTTTAAGAGATGTTGTTTTCAATCGGTGGACTACATCCCGCCCATAGACTTAGCATTTGTTAGCTCTTGTTTTCTTCATTCAGGTTTGTCCATGTCATGCATGTGTCGTACCTCTTCTTGTTTGACCTGCCCCTGGGAGCATGGACTAAGTATTTGTGTTCATCCATTGCTCTCATTTTTGGAGCAACTTTTTAAAATTGTGTTTAAAGCATTCTGTATAAGTGCTTGAGTTTTTTTTTCTTGCTCCGCCCATTCCACCTGCCCTCCCGCCCCTCTGCGCTGTTTCAGCTTTACCCCCTCCCTCCTGCCCCTCTGCGCTGTTTCTTCTTTACCCCTCCCTCCCCGCTGTGCTGTTTCTGCTTTACCCCTCCCCGTTTCTTCTTTACCCCTCCCGCCTGCCCCCGCTTCGTTACAGCAGGTACACACCCACCCACAGTTGACTACCCCTCCAACACCCCCCACCCGCTGCTGCTGCTTTATCAGATATTGTCACTACTACATTAAAAATATTAGTCATTTGGTATGATTTTCATTGGACAACAGTAGCTCTTATTACATAAAGGATTCGGTATATCTGACATATTTTTTTTTAGGTAAAAGAATCCTCTTGATTAAAGCATGTCTGCTCCTGGCTACCTGACCTGAATATGAAGTGTCCGTCAGGCTGACCTTTGTTCAGCCTGACCGGCCCTCTTCATGAAGGGCAAAAGGTTGGGGGGTGGGCCTGGCCCCTCCGCCCAAAGGACGGGCTGCACCTGTCTATATGTGTGCTATAGAGAGGATGCTTCAGTGTCCACACAATGGATTCATGTATGGCTGCTGGAACAATTATTTGTATTGCACGAATTATAAACTTATGAAGGTCGATGTTCAACAACATCTGGTACTGATGTGATTTTACAGTGATCAAATTGCTAGGATTTGAAATAGGAGTGAACATCAGCTCATCATGCCACATAATAAAGCCCCTTCCCTCATCAGAGGGTTGTTTGGTGGTCGAAACCTTGTTGTTTAGGAAGCAAAAAGAGTACCTCAGTTCAAATATGTGTGCAAAGAAAGACAGGCTGACTGCTAGTCCTAAAGCCTTATTTGAAACTACGCATATACGTACTTTCAAAAGGCAGAAAAAAGCAAGACCAGATCTCTCCAGCCCTAGCCACCTCTCTAGAGAAGTGTTCCTCTCAGCAACCCTTTGCATGGGGCACCTTTCCTGCTCTGACAAATGACAATTAACCTTTGACCCTGTCCACTCGTCTTGTTTAGAGGCACTCAACGCCCCTAAATTGCCATGGCTCCGTAAATAGGTAAACTGGTCGTTGAAAGGGATTTACTTAATTGCTTGTTTCAGTCTGTGGTTCCTCCCTATGGCCGTGTTAGAAGCATTACTGAGCAGGCTGTGACAATTCAAAAAGATGGGCCTTGTCACACCTGTGGGCTGCTGCTTTGTAATCCATCTACGTGACTGTTTCTACCCCACAGTACATTCTTAATTACCTTTTGCCATTCATTAACATGGGGCTGAGGGAGGGAGAGGGGAGGTTTGAAATACCAGCAAAGCCCTTTCCTCCTTCTTTCTACTCTTTTTCACAAACATTTGTGTTTTCAGCAGACTGACCATAAATTATTTCATTAATGGGTATTGTGGTGCAGGGCAGATTGCTTTACTTTCGGCACCTTGGCCCAGCTAAAAAATAAAGTGAATATCAGATCCGCCCCCCAAACAAAAATTATAATTGCCTTCTGACCAGTAATCTTGTGTTAGTACAAAGATGTTGAGTCCGAGTTTGCACTCTTAATTTGGGCCCGAAAAGTATTGTTTCTCCTGTGGACAATGAGTGCAAAGAATATTGAATTGCTTGTTTAGATGTTCTCGGTGGGGCTATCTTGTAGCCCTAGGGGCTCAAATATCAGAAAATGTGACATTCCAGTGTTGATGCTGAGTCGCAAACTAGAATAATCTGTGGCAATGAGCAGAGTACTTCCCAGTTAAGGCTCCCAGGTTTCCGTGTTTCTGGGTTTTACTGATTTCCAGTAAAACCAGGAGCCCTATACATAATTCAGAAATGGGCGAGTATAGAAATAGTTGCAAAAGTTAATTCACCAGAAAATGAAAGTAAAGCAACTTTGTTCAACATAGGCTAAAAAAGGAAAGTTGTAATGTTAACCCCTTTTGATTTGGGGTGGTGGTTGTAGGCAAAGAAGCATGCAAGCCGTGGGCCAGTGAAACATGAGATGGACAGTAGCGTTCTACTTTGGCTGAAAGGGGCATATGTCCAGTAAGGTACACCAATAAATGTAAAACAATCTGATCAGAGCTCATAAAAATAAAGGCTCTGTATACTGAAGGAACTTATTTTCCTTTTCATACATTTTTTCATGTCAGTTATACTAATAATTTTCTGCGTATTTCGTTTCCGTAGTTTTTTCTGTGTATAGTATGCCGGCACAGTTTGACACACCACAGCAACTTAGTCGTATCAGTAATTTAGGTATATTTTCTTTCACCAAAGTAATAACAGCAGCACCTTGGGTAATCCCTCAATTTCCTTGCTTGTATTTGTCCCATGGTGCAAACGGATTATTTTGTCCAGCAAGAGGCCTAACCTTGTTGACTGGTCACTTAAACAAGGCACTCTTTAGTGGTTATGACTGCAGTAAAGATAGGGATAATGAAACAGATTGTACTATTTTTACCCCCTGCCTCCTTCTAATATGCATCTACTGTTCCAGATCATAAAATATTAAATAGGCTTTTTGTGGAAGTGAATATTTGTGCTTTAAGAGAAGTTAGTGTTTCCACGTATTTAACTCTTCAGGCTCATTGACTGCATGAAAGAAAACATCGCTACCTCTGAGTAAAATTTACTTTTGAAAATTAAAGGTTGATGTTTAAGTAGCCATTCACAATTGTGATTATGCATGTCTTTGGCAGTCATTATTATTGACACTCCAGTAGTAAATTGGGACAACTAGTTCATCTTTTCTAGAGGACAAAACTGAGGCCATAAAGCGTTATATTAGAAACTGACCTAGTTAACTTAAGCACATATTTTGTATTAGGAATTTCAAAAGCTGTCATCAAAATATTTGAGTAAATTGCTTGTCACAAACTCAAACACATAGTTTTACTGATTTGGGAGATTCCATCTGAGATTTTTATCC
Source organism: Pleurodeles waltl (assembly GCF_031143425.1). Taxonomy (NCBI): domain Eukaryota; kingdom Metazoa; phylum Chordata; class Amphibia; order Caudata; family Salamandridae; genus Pleurodeles; species Pleurodeles waltl. The sequence continues at coordinate 980,636,241 of NC_090436.1, read as the reverse complement.
ATATATTCATGGGTGTAGATCCTACATTCTATGTTGAAATAATGAATATCTTTGCAAATCGTGACACATGGTACACAAGAGCATACATAGGCAAACCCAAGGCTTTATATATCTGTATTTATAAACCTTTGCCCCAATCTTATACAATGTATTTGACTTCAACTTGAAATAAATGCTTAAAATTAGGTTGGTTGGTTAGTTTGTATGTGTGGGTGCGGAAAGCCAGTCTGAAATTTTGCATGTCCCAACTTTAAGTTAAAAAATGGATGTTATATTTCTTAAGCCTTACAAAAGTATTTTTCAGTAAAGTTGTCAGAAAATATGAAGCCCTCTTCTTTCAAGAAGCTGCAGAAGGTAAGCCAACCACACGCAAACTGCTAATCCTTTTATTTCTAGTTTCATCAAAGCTGTTTAAAAAAAAATATATATATATCATAGAGACTGTCAACAGGGAGAGTTGTATCCTGACATACCTTTTATATACATCCCTTCCTGAAATCTTCTAGTGTCCCCTGTGATTTACTCAATTTTCTGTCACTGGGTTGCAATGTTTGTAACTGTTCTGGGATTGTATGATTCTGTTGTTGCTCCTTCAGGTGTCATCATTACTCTCCCAGTTGGCTGCTTATGCGCTCCCTATCTCAATTCATCTGGTAGGATCCAGATCCGTTCTCACAATTGCAATCTCTAGAAATTAGAACCACCTATTCCTTGAGTTCTGGTGCACGTTAGGAGTTTTTGTGTGTACTGCTGCACTAAAGTAAGCTAATATTGAAAAAGCTATTTGTGTAGCTTCATAACCAATGCAGATTTGCTCCTGTCAAAGGCAGGATTACCTTTCAAAGACACTGACATTTGCACCCGTTGGCAAATCCACATTCATAAATGTTTCACATTAGATTTCCTGAGATCTGGGGTTTTTTGTGGATACCTGTAAAGGCAGTAATGTGCTCCTAATCTAGGATTAACCTTAAAAGGACCTAGTGAACCTCCTCAGTCAGGAAACTTGTGAGAAGCTGAATGTGGTGCTTTTCTTGGGCCCGTTCCATCATTGACTGAATGCTCCCAGACTTTCTATAGGAGTGTGGCTCGGAGCTTCCCCTACTGTTTCCACCCAATGATTGCTTTTTTTTAGGCCTTCCTAAAAAAGTACAATTTATAATTTGTGTATTCTTTACAATGTGTAACTAAGCCTGCCTTGTATGCACATAATGAAAAAATTAAAGGGAGACTCGGATGTTGGGTTTTGGCAGTCCTGAATTCACCTCCTGTCTTCTTTGTCACTATCTGCCCCTATTTAATAATTTCCTTCCATCCCACATTGCTACACATGTTTATCTCCTGCTCTCGAACTGTTAACAAGCATTGGCAAACACAATGTCTGGCCTCTGCTACAGTTTTTGAGAGAACTGTTTTCTCTCCTACTTTTCTCTTAGAAGTTATAGAAGATGCTCCAGAAGCTAAAATGAGAGCACATTTTCTGTAAGTTCACACTATTTTCCTCAGCCATGCAAATGAAAGTGTCTGATATTCGGAGTTAGGCATATACTTCCATAAGCAGCAGCAGTAGTCTGTCATTTATTTGCCTAGTAATCGACTGCAGCTTCCCACAGTGATGTTAATGGACAACTACAGCACTAACATTCTGTATTTATGGCACACTTGAACGACGTCCTAATGAAATCAAAGATATTAAACTTTAAGAATTTCCTTTAGAAACCAACAAAATGAGGTATTCATTTTGCCATGAAAACTATTGTTGGTGCTCTAAAAGGTAAAATTATGACATATTTCCTATAATGCTCAACTATTTTCGTTATCAGTGTTGGAGGGGGACTGAATGTTGAGTGAAATGGGTACTTCCAACAGTAGTATCCGGTTGTCAGTTGATTCCCCAGTAGTGTACTGTCTTCAACACCATCTCTAATTGACAGCTAGTGCACTGACATTCTGTAGCTGTGATTAGCGTGTACAACAACTGAACACAGTTTTGCTGGAATCAAAGGTGTGCTCAAAGATGTTTCCCCGCCAAGGATGTTGTAGTAAATTGAAACAATAAGGGTTTTCTTTTTTCATAGAAATTATGGTTAGTGCTCTACAAAAGTAACATGAGAACCCATTTTCTGTGTGTTCTCGTGTATCTTCATCGTCCATTTCAGTAAAAGATTCTGCCATGGAGAGTGAAACATATATACTTATCGCCAGTAGTAGTCTGTCAGTTAACTTCCTAGTAATCAACTTCAGTGTCACCAGAGTTCCAATGAACCATCTAGAGCACTAACATGTTGTACTGAAGACAAAAGTAAGCACTCCTGCATGCAATTTAGTCAGAATAGGAGTTTATTTTTTAAGCCTTTCCTGAGGAGCATGCTTAAGTAAGTGTGCTCTAAAAGGGTAAATGTAGTTAAGATGGTGCTGTCTTCTGTAGTATACCATCTCCTTTCCACATTTATTTACTTAGTCTACCCATTTAACAGCTCCCTCAGTTTAAAATATTAACATTTTGTTAGACAAATCGGTAGGCGGACTGATTGGGATTCCCATCAAATGTATATGTTTTTCAGTGAACATATATATTTACTGAAAAAAAAACTAATTGTAAAGTGATGTTCTAGTTAAGGTTTTAGCACCTAACCTATGGTTATTTAAAAAAAAAAAAAAAAAACGCTCAGAAATGAAACAAGCAACGCTTAATGTGATATAGTTAAGGACTGGAATGGAACCCTAGCTAACAATAAAAAAAGCCATTGAAATACTTGAGTTCCAGTTTAGTGAAATAGCTATAGCTTGCACCCCATCATACACTGCTTATGACATTACATCACTGATGAACTGTTAAATGATATAATTAATGGCATCACTCATGATGTCTTAGCCACTAGTTAGACCCTGCCTCTGATCCACATCAGGCTTTGGACTTCGTGCCTGTGCCCGTGGAAGGCCCTGCATCCAACCCTTCACAAGCATCAAACGACCACTGCACACAATTTTCAGCTACGTCTAGGACAAGTTTGACACATGGTTTAGTCTTTGGCCAGGGACTGATCCCACCTTTCCACATGCGGCCAACTTCCACTCTGCACAGACTATGGACATATACAGTGTGTAATGATTACAAAGCCTGCTGTAGCACCTGCCCCTAAATCCAACATGTCATAAAGGTTGTGGGGGGGGGGCTTGCGCTCTGTCCAACCCTTTGAATGTGCCCAACCCTCTTTGTGGCCATGCACACACACCTCCATGATCATGTGTGACACTACTTGCTCACTCTGCTGTCCTTCACAGCAAAGGTTGACCAAAACATTCTATTGTTCAGTTGTCCGGAGTCCACAGTGCCCTTCCTCCCACCCCCATTGCATCCATCCTTTATGTGAACAAAAGTAAAATACAATAATCTCCATAAAAATGTTTCTCGTGGTTCACTTATAAATATCCAGTTTCTTTTGCATCTTTGAGTTCATGAGAGCCCAACCATTGGTTTAGGTTGTATTACTCCTTGTTCACAAAGCCTATAACACTCTCGGAATCCTTGGCTGATCTCATTAGTAATTTTAGCAGTGTTGGTATTTAAATGTAATCAGTGATATCTACACTGACTCCATTTATCAGGCCATAACTGATAATATTTAAGGTCATAAGCAGTGCGCAATGGGGCATAAGTCTGAGTTAATTCACTAAAATATAACTGGCGTATTCCAGTAGATATTGTGTGTGTTTTTTTGTGTTTTTATTTGTTAGCACATATCTCATTCCAGTGCCTAACTATTACATCACTTTCACCATAATTTTTTCTCGGTGAAAATGTTTTAATTGCAGGTATTGACACAAAGTTAAAAACAAAAAAATGCCACCTCTGAAGCTTTGGTGCTGTGTGCTTGCAATAAAAAAAATGTTACGTTCAAATACATTCACTGGTGTTGCTGTTTTTAGTAGTGAAGAATTTTAGATGTGAAGACCTTGTTTTGCCCCACTTTTTACAGTATTATTTGTGAAGGATGAAAGAATAAGTCACCACCTAACCAAGTGCTCAAATTGCACATAGCCATAGTGTAACAATAATTTGTAGACTTTATAAGAGCAACTTAAAGATGGAAAACAAATCACCATCTAAATGGCACCCGAAGTGCAGACAAAATAAAGATCCAATGTTTAAAGTTAAAATAAAATAGCACACTGGGCCAGCTTTTTGATTTAGGAGAAAGATGGCCGAGGAATACTGTGCCTAGGCTTTGTGCAGTCACTTAAAGTGAAGGGATCCAGTGGTTGAAGAGGGCTGCACTTTTTCCCATGCTGTAATCGGCAGGAGCCAAGTGTGAATAGCAGTTTAACAGATCCGTGAATAAAGCCTGCTGTCCCGAAGCCTTTCTGTGTATGTATATTTTGGATGCATGTCTGGCAAGACAGCTGACGTTGTCTCAAAGGTAGGACTTAAAAGGGGGCAGGGCCTGAACGCTTTCTGTTTGGTGCATGCCAAAGTTACCTTGTCCTTAACCAAAAAATAAACTTTAGTTGTAATGCCATTCCTCTGTGCAGTTTTCATTAGCTGTTTGCTTATTGGTGCTGTGTTTGAATCTGTGGGCTAATCTATGTTTCAGAAGATGATTCACCTTTAATAGTGCAGATTTTTTATTTTATTTTTTATTTTAAGAATTGTATACACCATTCCTTACTTCTCCTTTCGAGGGGAAAAAAAAAGTCCATACAGGCTTATGTCTGCTTTAGGTGGATGGGTTGGGGGGGGGGGGGGGGGGGAGGCATGCTTGTGGCTCGTAGATAGATAACACCAATGACACAGAACTATTTGAGGCATGTATCTTTCTATTTTGATAATTTCTTTTTCACTCTTTAATCTTTGCAGTTCTTCATAGACCCGATGAAGTTGCTGCCCTTGCAAAGATTCCTACCCCAGCCCCCAGGACAGAGAGGTGGCCGTGGAGGAGGCAGAGGAGGAGGGCGAGGGGGAGGAAGGGGTGGTGGAAGAGGATTTGGTAGAGGTAAGTTGTTTCATAGTATGTGTTATGTATGGTAGTGGTAAAGGTACATCTTTTACATGCTCAATTTCATGCATGTAATGCGGTCAGTGACTTTTGTGTAACTCTGAATTGTTTACTGTTCACCACCATAGACCTTTTTATTGATACTCCAGCTTAGTCGCTCCCCTTATTTGAAATTCATGGAACACAGTTCAGTTTTTCAGTCTTCAGAACGGTTTACTGTCAGGGTTGCAGTAGAGAACAGGATCAAGTTATAAAACGTCTTGTTGGATAATACCACTTGGAAAATTAACTGGTGCGATTAATATGATATAGGAAATCGGGCTAAATGGAAAGTCAGAATGTGTGCAAAATAAGGATACCTGTATCACAACGTATTAAGCGCATGGCTACCCTAGAGTGTCTTGGTGCTGAGTACGAGAGGGAGTTTACTTGTTAAAAACCTCCTTTCTAAAGTGGATCAGTATAGGTAGATCTCTGATGTGTGAGGGAAGACTATTCCAGAGCTTAGTGGTTCCTTTGATAAAACGTCTGCCTCCCCGTTTCAGTTTGCGGACTCTGGGAACCCTCAATGCTTTGGCCCCTGAAGAATGCAGTTGTCTGCTGGGAACATACCACTCAGAGTGCTTCAGGAACTCCAGGCCAACTTAATGGTGAACACCGAAGCCACCTTCAAATAAAAACATTTTTTAACAGGGAAATCAGTGTGCACCGTAAACATTATCCATCTGTTAAGAGTCCCTCTTCATCCTACTTGACATAAGGAATACCAGTAGTTCCAGAGGTTTGTCAAACTGGACTGAGAAAGCTAGGAGTCCAATGAGATTGCAATGTTTGCTTTTTTTAAGCAGACAGGTAGTGTTTGAAAACATAGGTTAGAGGAGTCTGGGAAACAGCTATAAAATGAATCATGGAGTCCCCCTTTTCAAGGGCACTTAAATTATGGGCACTTTAAACTGTTTAAACATGCCAGCTGAGACATGCTTGATGCCCTCTGGAGACCTGGGTGTTGTCACACTGAGATCTCTTTATCCAGAAGAATCCTTTGCCTTCTCAAACACACCGAAGTAGTTTCAGATTGGACCAGAGCAGTTCCTGCTAAATGTGAAGTTGCCTAGGTGAGATCTGGCCAGACTTTCCAAACCCACCCTGTTCCTCCTGCATGATGGAGTTAACACTGAAGATGCATAAGTGAACGGAGTGTTGTAAAATGGAAGGTTAAAGCTAATACAGTTTAATGACCTCGTGTGTGTTTGTGTGTGTGTTATTCATCCATAGTAGCTAGTTCCATGGGACAAGAGCTACGTTTTGGCAGGCTGTGGTGATAAAAATGTGGTGGCTCATCAGTCACACGGAAGGTGATGGGTGGAATGCTTACAAATAGTCTGACCACTGGCATTCGCTCGGAGTAGCATTCCCACCCACTGTTATCTGCCCACTGACATTCTAGACAAAGGCCCACCATAAGCAGATGAGTACTGATCCTGCTCCTCTTGGGAACAGTTTATTCAAATGTTGCTGTTGACAGTCATCTATGTACACATCAAAATTTAACACTGTTGGGGGGGGGGGGGGGGGCGGGGGGCGGGGTGGCTGCATAGTCCCAAGAAGGGCAAGAGCCAATATATATCTGCAATACTAAGACTGGTTCAAGGAAGCGCTGAGTAGCTGTATATGGCCTCTACACTCAGTCTTCCGTTTAGACGGTGGCTAATCGATATGATGGAATGGGGATTCGCAGAGGAATTACATATGAGGGTAGCCAGAAATAATAAGAGGTTGTCATAGGACTTGGCAGATCAAACCAATATGTTGCAGTCTTAGACAAACTCACATGAGGGCACCTCCCACAGGGGATTGATTTATCTGCTGTGGGGGAGTACCAGGACAATATGAACGATTGGTTTCTCCAGCATTAGCAGTAATTTGATAAAGTGGTGAACGATGTGGGAAGAATTGGGGTATGTGGATGGCGTTTGGATAGATAATATTGACAATGTACTAAATGACTTGTAAACAGTAGCAGACTACTATGGGAATAATTCTCTTCCAAGGATGCTTTTTGTGTGCTGTTGATATATTATGTTAAAAAATAATTAAGATGGCAACATAATCCAAATATAACAATGAAAAACATATAATTTTATCCATTCAGCAATAGAAGAAAGAACGTCTGAGTGCTGTGAGCAATAAGAAAAGAGGTCTTGTTTGTATTTGAGGCTTGTAGTTGTTTATTTTAAAAACTTTAAGCTATAATTCCACGGAATGGCAGAAAAGTGTATAATGTAGTAATTCTCTGGTGCTATCTCATCAGCCTCTCTCCTCTTAACATAAAATGAACTTTGTGCCACGTTTATGTTTTCATGTCAGGTGGGTAAGTAGGCTACCTTGAACATGTTGGCCCTCACAAATTAACATTGAACTTACTATGCTCCAAGATTTGGCCAAGAGACTGTTTTAGTTTCTATCAGCCTCTTCTAATTACAACATATATTTAATATTAATAGCAAGAAGAGGCTTGGCTCAGTCTCCCTGAGACATTGATTTAATTTTTGGACTGTCAATGAAATGATTGTTCATTCACTGGATAAGATGCATAGATATGGGAAATATACCAGCCCTTTGAGCCACTGGCTTTGTTGGCACTGTCAGCCTGCTTGTATAATATTAGTCTGCTGTGCAGCAATTTTTATAACTGGAGTGCTACTGATGCTGAATGACTGCCTTTTACTGGTACATTGCAGCCTAGCAATGGATTGGGAGAAATTTGAGACTATTTCTAATGCTTTGTTTGAGGGTTGTTTAGATAAGGTGTTGCCAGAGAGTCCTTAAGCCCAAATGCTTTCCATAAGACGACACTTACATCCTTCTAAAGCCAAGGTTGCTGGCTTTGTTTTTTTGCAGCTCTGTGCTTCAGGCTCCACACACAAGTTGCCTTTATTTAAAAATACTTTGTTTTGCATGTATCTACCGATATTTGCTTTTTTCTAGTGTGTGTGGTTAAGGCAAAGACTCAAATGATCACAGTATCCCTCCCCTTAGCTTACCTCAACAGTGGTAATAAATTGCATACTGCTGCCTGCACATTTTAATATATAGGTCATGCCTTAGAATACTTTGTGTTTTTATTTTAGAAAAACGTATTTAACCAAAATTAAAATGTATTCAATGAGATAAATCGCATCTAGGAGGCCTTGTGACTACCAGGAAGAGTTTTCCCTGTGTAAAGTCTTTGACGTGTAATTTCTGCTGAAATGTGGTAATAACATGTGTAAGGAAATGCCTCCTTGGCATGGTTACCCCCTGACTTTTTGCCTTTGCTGATGCTATGTTTTGAATTGAAAGTGTGCTGAGGCCTGCTAACCAGGCCCCAGCACCAGTGTTCTTTCCCTAACCTGTACTTTTGATTCCACAATTGGCACACCCTGGCATCCAGATAAGTCCCTTGTAAGTGGTACCCCTGGTACCAAGGGCCCTGATGCCAAGGAAGGTCTCTAAGGGCTGCAGCATGTCTTATGCCACCCTGGAGACCCCTCACTCAGCACAGACACACTGCTTGCCAGCTTGTGTGTGCTGGTGAGAACAAAACGAGTAAGTCGACATGGCACTCCCCTCAGGGTGCCATGCCAGCCTCTCCCTGCCTATGCAGATATAGATAAGTCACCCCTCTAGTAGGCCTTACAGCCCTAAGGCAGGGTGCACTATACCATAGGTGAGGGCACCAGTGCATGAGCACTGTGCCCCTACAGTGTCTAAGCAATACCTTAGACATTGTAAGTGCAGGGTAGCCATAAGAGTATATGGTCTGGGAGTCTGTTTTACACGAACTCCACAGCACCATAATGGCTACACTGAAAACTGGGAAGTTTGGTATCAAACTTCTCAGCACAATAAATGCACACTGATGCCAGTGTACATTTTATTGTAAACTACACCCCAGAGGGCACCTTAGAGGTGCCCCCTGAAACCTTAACCGACTATCTGTGTAGGCTGACTGGTTCCAGCAGCCTGCCACACTAGAGACATGTTGCTGGCCCCATGGGGAGAGTGCCTTTGTCACTCTGAGGCCAGTAACAAAGCCTGCACTGGGTGGAGATGCTAACACCTCCCCCAGGCAGGAGCTGTAACACCTGGCGGTGAGCCTCAAAGGCTCACCCCTTTGTCACAGCACCACAGGACACTCCAGCTAGTGGAGTTGCCCGCCCCCTCCGGCCACGGCCCCCACTTTTGGCGCTAAGGGGCCGGAGGAAACAAAGAAAACAACAAGGAGGAGTCACTGGCCAGTCAGGACAGCCCCTAAGGTGTCCTGAGCTGAGGTGACTCTAACTTTTAGAAATCCTCCATCTTGCAGATGGAGGATTTCCCCCAATAGGATTAGGGATGTGACCCCCTCCCCTTGGGAGGAGGCACAAAGAGGGTGTACCCACCCTCAGGGCTAGTAGCCATTGGCTACTAACCCCCAGACCTAAACACGCCCTTAAATTTAGTATTTAAGGGCTCCCCTGAACCTAAGAATTTAGATTCCTGCAACTTACCTGAAGAAGAAGACTGCTGAGCTGAAAAACCCCTGCAGAGGAAGAACAGAAGACACCAACTGCTTTGGCCCCAGTTCTACCGGCCTGTCTCCTGCCTTCCAAAAGAAACCTGCTCCAGCGACGCTTTCCAAGGGACCAGCGACCTCTGAATCCTCTGAGGACTGCCCTGCTTCAAGAAAGACAAGAAACTCCCGAGGACAGCGGCACTGCTCCACAAGAACTGCAACTTTGTTTCAAGGAGCAGATTTAAAGACCCCTGCAACTCCCCGCAAGAAGCGTGAGACTTGCAACACTGCACCCGGCGACCCCGACTCGACTGGTGGAGAAACAACGCTTCAGGGAGGACCCTCCGGCAACTCTACGACTGTGAGTAACCAAAGTTGTCCCCCCTGAGCCCCCACAGCGACGCCTGCAGAGGGAATCCCGAGGCTCCCCCTGACCGCGACTGCCTGAACTCCATTTCCCGACGGCTGGAAAAGACTCTGCACCCGCAGCCCCAGCACCTAAAGAAACGGAACTCCTGTGCAGGAGTGACCCCCAGGAGACCCTCTCCCTTGCCCAGGTGGTGGCTACCCCGAGGAGCCCCCCCCTTGCCTGCCTGCAACGCTGAAGAGATCCCTTGATCTCTCATTGAAAACCATTACAAACCCGACGTGTGTTTGCACACTGCACCCGGCCGCCCCGCGCTGCTGAGGGTGTACTTTTTGTGCTGACCTGTGTCCCCCCCGGTGCCCTCCAAAACCCCCCTGGTCTGCCCTCCGAAGACGCGGGTACTTACCTGCTGGCAGACTGGAACCGGGGCACCCCCTTCTCTCCATTGAAGCCTATGCGTTTTGGGCACCTCTTTGACCTCTGCACCTGACCGGCCCTGAGCTGCTGGTGTGGTAACTTTGGGGTTGCTCTGAACCCCCAACGGTGGGCTACCTTGGACCAAAAACTGAAACCTGTAAGTGACTTACTTACCTGTTAAAACTAACATTACTTTACCTCCCCCAGGAACCGTGAAAATTGCACTAAGTGTCCACTTTTAAAACAGCTTATTGTGTTTTATGTGAAAAGTATACATGCTAATGAAATGATTCAAAGTTCCTAAAGTACTTACCTGCAATACCTTTCAAATGAGATATTACATGTAAAATTTGAACCTGTGGTTCTTAAAATAAACTAAGAAAAGATATTTTTCTATAACCAAACCTATTGGCTGGATTTGTCTCTGAGTGTGTGTTCCTCATTTATTGCCTGTGTGTATGTACAACAAATGCTTAACACTACTCCTTTGATAAGCCTACTGCTCGACCACACTACCACAAAATAGAGCATTAGTACTATCTCTTTTTGCCACTATCTTACCTCTAAGGGGAACCCTTGGACTCTGTGCATACTATTCCTTACTTTGAAATAGTGCATACAGAGCCAACTTCCTACATCATGGAATTTAACTTTGCCCTGAAGCACCAAATGTGTGACTGTGCGTTTATTAGTACAGTTGTTCTAAATAAAATATTATAACACATTTATTTGTATTGTAATGGCATATTTAGTATATGTGCAAAGTGTAACATGCTTTTTATCACCGTTGAGTGTGCTGAGGAGCCATGACTTGACTCTCATGATGACCCTCCCATCTCTCAGTTATAGCTACAAGCACTAGTAGTAGGATCTGTAAAATCTTCCCTGCAATGTGTTAACAGCACTGGATCTAACCTTTGCAGAATTGTTAGATTGTCTAAAACTTTTATTAGTACAGTTGTTTCAGGTCACATAATTTATTTGACAACATTAATTCTTATATGTATATGGGTTTAGACACACACACACATGCTATTTCAGCGGTAAAGCTGGATGGGTGTCTTCTAGAACTACTTAATAAAAGCGGAAGATATGCTCACACTGATACAAAAGCAGACATGCTTCTCCGCAGTTGGATATTTCATAATTTATTGGTCTATTCTTCGGGAGCAAACACTCATTTCGGCATGTGATCAAGATCCACTTTCTTTTGTATTTGTGTGAGTATGTTTATTTTGATAAAGCTATTTATTTATCGCTGTACCTATTACTTGGTGATGTAGTTATAGTTAGGTCAATAATTACATAGAGAATGGCTTTTTAGGTTTGCTTATACCATTGGCACCCTTTGGTGAATCCTCGCAAAGCATTCCAAAACAGTGCTGTGTTTTTTTTTTTTTTTTTTGTGTGCCTAGTTTGTCCATGGAAAGTTTTGGGGTGATCAGTTAGGTGGGGGCTGAGGAAAAACGGGGCAGGGCCCCAAAACAGAAACTACCCATGCATTTTTCATAGATTTCGTTGGAAAGCCATGTCACAAAAACTGCTGAATAGAATCACCCGAAATTTGTCAAGGTGCTAGATCTTTGTTCAGAAAATGTGATTTTTGTAAGTTTGTATAAATCCCCTCAGTAGTGCTGGAGAAATTAAGCTCCAAAAATATTTTTATATAGGGACAGTTGGGGTCGAGGGACTCTTGTGAGAGTCAGCTGAAACTACTTTAAAAAACATTAAAAAAAAAAAAAAAATAGAGCTTCTGATTGGCCCAAGGGGCTTTATATTTTTTACCCTTAGACCATCTTGCTCCAGCAAGAACAAGGCTCTGACTGGCTGCCTGCAGCATGATAAAAAAAAATATGCTGGAGTTCGCCATTACAGGCCTTGAGGACTTAGTCGGCTGACCTTAGGGTGGTTTAATAAATAGTATAAGAGGGACAGAGTAGGGATTTTTTTTATTTTAATGTAAAGTAAGATAATACTATTCCTACCTATGAAGTCATTTTAACCTCTGGGTTTTTTCAGTGAATATATAGTTTATATATATATATATAATGCTTTTTAACACTTAATTTTTATATTCACAAGTTATACAACAAACCAGATTTTTTTTAGTATGATTATAGTGATATATATATATAATATATATTACATTACAGTCATGGCTGAACTGTTGCTTGCCAGTGTTGTTTTTTGATTGGTGATCGGCTTGCAGAAGCCTCGAAGGTGCTTGAACTAACCTACCTTGCTGAAAACGGTAATCTCGGTACTTCTAGTAAAACGTTTTCCTCTTTGCTTGATTCAGAGTTGACTTTAGAGGCACAGTTAATGACTTGTTAGATCCCTACAGTGGTTTACTTTTGTGGCACAGCAGTATTGCATCCTTGAGTCAGACCCTACATTTTAAGTTAAGTAGCACATGCCTTGGTCATCCTTTTCGTCTTCTCTGATCAGACTTTATCTGGTTTCAAGAAATGAACAGGCTGTAATGCATCGTCCATGTTGCTGGCCCGAGACTGTTACGGTTTTCACTCTCAAAATCACTATACATGTTGCTGTTCCATGAGAGGCTTTCTTTTATTTCCCCTTGTTTAACAGAGAGCTATTATATCCTCAGATCTGTACAAACCTTTACCTATTTTGCTTTAAACAAAATCTGCTATGTTTTAGTAATCAAACATGCTATTTTTGCAGGCGGCGGCTTCAGAGGTGGAAGAGGAGGTGGTGGAGGATTCAGAGGCAGAGGTGGAGGTGGAGGCAGAGGTGGAGGTGGAGGTCGTGGATTCAGGGGTATGTATGACAGCTTAGCACAGATTATTCACTTGTTGGCTATTTTAGTGGTATGTGCCCCTAATCAACGGTATTTTAAAAGACTATTTGTGGCCTTTCCCTAATATGATCCGTCTTGCCTCCTGCTGGCTCATGACCTTTCACATCAGTGGACCTATCTGTGACTTGTGCTACTTAGACCCTCTGAATCCTCTATTGCAATTTTAGAACCGATCAATAGGCTGTTTGTATGCAAAATTATCAAGTGCTCTATTTAAATCAAACCAATATCAATCTTTCCTCAAAATCTACAGGACAAAATCAATAAAATTTGACATTTCCTTCATTTAGTAAAGGTATGCTTACCTATATCGTATAAATGAATGGGTTTTGTGTATAGAACGATCTCTCTTAGTAAAAATCGGACAACTTGAGGTTTGCCATGAACTACCAGGCTTCTATTCTAGCCAAACCAGAAGTAAGATGATGAATGCTCTGATGTGCCACTTTGACTTTTAGTGTTAACAAACTTGGCCTAGGGCTATCTTGACTTCCACCCTGTTAGATAGAATCAGAGCATTCAGTGATCAAACTACACGTTTACAGAAATAAGATTGCACTTAATTTCAGTTTCCGCTATCGGCGTACAAAATACTCAAGCCAGCTAAAAAGTCGAATAAATATTAAAAGCAGGGCAAGCACTGGCAGTGCCATTGATCCTGCTTTGCTCGTGATTTGTGGCTACCACTTTTGACTTTGCCAATGCAGGATGTTTTATAATAACTTGGTGAAGGAAAGTGCCTTTTTTTAACGTGGTTACCCCCCCACGTTTTGCCTGGTATCTGATGTGATTTCAACTGAAAGTGCACCGGGGGTCCCTGCTAACCAGATCCCCAGTGCCAGATCTCTTTCCCAAAACTACAGTTTCCGCAATTGGCGAAACCTTTAGTACCCCCTGTAAGTCCCTAGTAAACGACACCCCTGGTACCTAGGGCTTGAGGTACTAAAGAGGGTTCCTAAGGGATGTGCCACCCTCACCGTGCACGTCAGACTGCCGTCATTGCAGGCTGCATGTCTTGGTGAAGCTAAAAGTGAAAACATGACATTGCACAGCCTTTGTGCCATATCCCCTAACACTGCATGCAATATATGTAAGTCGACCCTTTAGCAGGCCTTACATCCTTAAGGCCGGGTGCATTATATTACATGAGATGGCATTCTCGGACATAGTAAGGTACCAGTGAAGGCAGTTTAAATGCATGTGCTGGGCACTGGTCAGTATGAGTTCCCCAGCTACATGATGGCTTCACTGAAGATAAGGGTGTTTGGTATCAAACATCTCATATTGGTGAACCCACACCTATGCCAGTGTTGGATTTATACATGCATGCACACAGTGGGCGACTTAGATGTGCCCCCTGAAACCCTACTAGCCTCTGATGTGTTTGCTGACCAGTTTCTACCAGCCTGCCACCGGAGACACTGTTCTGGACCCCTAGGGTGAGAGCCCTCTGCTCTCAAGAGGTCCAGAAAAAAAGCCTGTCCAGGAAAAGGGTGTAATACCCCCTCCCACAGCCTTTTTAAGGTGGCAAACTTCAAAGGGCTGCCGCCTTTTAAATGAGAATCTGGCTTCCCTCACAATAGAGGAAGCCACCCCCGTCCAGAGCCCATTTGGCGCCTGGACATGTGGGAAAATGAGCTAGTCAGATAGGGATGCCACCCCCATAGTTGTACCATCCCTAAGGTGGGCTACTGCCAGATGGACACAATTTTTCAGAAGTAACCATAATTGTGAATGCGTACTTGGGAATTCTGGGACAGGGTTATACCCACTTCCCACAGGAAGTGGTCATGTAGGGGGGGTGTAGTGAGCCCGAGGGTCAGTGGCCCATTGGCTATTACCCTCCACACCCTTAAGGCCCCTAAATTCAGTATTTTGGGGATCCCCTGGCACAAGAGAAGCATATCCTGATGACCTAAGAATACTAAGGGCACCAAAGAGCCACAGCAAGAGGAGAAAAGAAGCAGCTGATCTGCTACTAACCCCACCAGCATGTCTGCATCCCTCCTTGAAATCTGCACCAAAGTGACTCGTCTTGCAGCTGTGACTCCAGAAACCCAGGAGGACTGCCTGCTTTCGAAAAAAGACTGAACACCATACCTGTTCTCCAGCGAACTCCAGAAGAAGAGACTCTGAAGCCTCTGCAACCACCAAAACCTGGCACCTGAAGTCAGCACTGCACCTGCTGTCTGACCACAGTTGTAGTGGACCACCAGTGCCAACAAGGTTCTCCAGCCCTCCAGAGTAGTTAGACTCCTCCTGGACTCACCGACGAGGCAAGCAGCCACCTCCACCACGAATGCTCCGGTAAAGAAAACCCACCTCCTTAGGACACCTCTGCACCGGTCTTCCCCAGAGCTGTGGAGAAAAGGACCAAAGGTGCCCCTCTGTGCCTGAGCATCATGAGGAATGAGCTCCGTGGTTTGTTCAGCACGACTGGCGTCCTAGCTAGAGCCTGCTGCCTCTTTCCGCAGTCACCGATCTTCTTAGGAACGCATTGGTCAGCCGACGCTGTTTCGCACTCTACACCCCGCCACCCCTTTGCCATGGATGGTGTACTGTGAGTGCTGCCTTGGATCTTGCCCACTACTCACCTTAACCCCAGGAGATAGGTCTTGTAAGTCACTCTACTCTACCTGTTTTCAGATCTTGCTTTTCCTCCAATGGGATAACATTGCAGAACTCAAATTGCTCTGTCCACTTACTAAAGTGTAAAGATACTTGCTATTTTTATAAATTGGTGTGAATCTCCTTTTTGAGTCGTGTCTCTCATTTATTAACTATTGTGTGTATTTGTAGATGTCTTGCTCTCCTGTGTGTTAAGCCTAAGGCTGCTCGACCACACTAACCCTAGATTGAACAGGGCTTGCTATGCAATCCCAAAGTGCTCTCTCACTGGGGAACTTCTGGACCCTTTACACAGTATTCCATACCACATAAAGGGTAAGTTTTCTACACTTTGGAAAGACAATCCCAGTGATCAGCCATGTTAAAAGAAAGAAATACCAGATGGAGGTAAAACGCCAAGAGAAATGAGGAGTGGTGGAGGAAGCAACTGGCGAGTTGGAGTGGATGGTCAATACAGAGCACAGAGGGTCTGTAGTGTGAAGGGAGAAGCAAGAGCACACACGTAACCCCATTGAGACTCAAAAGCGAAAGAAAATAGTGCTTTGAATGTAAGCAGTGGAGCGATACAAGCTTTGAATCATAAGGACAGTCTAAAAGCTATGCTGGAGGCGGGAGGAGGGCACAGGAAGGAAATCCATTGAAGAAAGCATATGAGACTGACAAAAAAGCCAACCAAAGATATTCAGTAGGCTGATCCGAATCACACCAAGTATTGGTATTGTTTACTATAGGTATTGCCACAATATTCAACTAAGTTGTCTGTAGGTGAGACATGAATAGCCAGAAACGCCGATGGTGCAACTAGCTGAGGGGCCAACACAGATGCAGTGTGACAACATATGCAATACCAAAAGGAGCTCATTTGGACTTTCTATCTTTTGAGTGTGACAGTATGGCACCACTTGTATAGACATCAGTGGCCCAGTTTATATTTATTGTCAGAAATCTGCAGGCACTGGGACCAACGTTTTCTGTTAATAAGCCCACTTTGAAAAACAGCACTGGCAATGCTAATACGCCTGACTTTGAAGGAATGTTGCATGGTATTGCGAGTACTATGGGAATAGATATGTATTTGTGTGGAAGCAAAGAACTGTAGAATAATATTGGTGCACGTTAAAAGTTCAGATTACAGATACACTTATGTCAGACCTAAAAATCTCTGTTGGGTAATGACTGCCCTCCTCCCGTCAGTCCTGCGGTTAGAGAAAAATAACCTAAATTATCTAGTTAACGGAGACAGTTTAAAAGCATTTCAATATCATGTGTGGTGCCCCTAAAAGTTTAAGTTTAGGTAGCTGGATACATAAAATGATCGCAGCTACGTGGAGGTCAAGCACTTTTATTGAGGCACACAACTTCTGCCTAACCAAAACATGTACTTCTGGCATAAATATGTGGGCGAACCAAAGCTCCATTTTATTGATTTCCCTAATTGGCCACAAGTGTGCTGTCAAGCCGGACCATAAAGTGTCACACTTAAAAAAAACGGTAAAATCGAATTTTGTGAGCTTTAACTAGAGACCCACCCAAAAAAAACTTTTAAATGCTCTAAACAAATCAGCAAATACAATAACACCTGGAGCATGTAGCAACCAAAGCCAATATTTTGTCTTGTTTTACAGAATAACAAGATTTTTAAATGATTATACTTACATTTTTTGCACATGCAGTGAGTGCCCTATGAATATCACATGCCACACTTCACACCGATTTAGAATTAATGCAATTAATAATGTGTATTTTTTTTTTTTACTGTCACACTTTCACTTGCGGCTTCAGTAACTTGATTCCACCTGCAGAAATCCGAAGTGTTTACTACATCAACCTAGTGGAGTAGCTGGCAACATTTGCACGTATCTGGTGTTCTAACATCTAGGATAAAAAATCCATAAATATCCATTCAATTTTGTGGAAGTAAAATCTTGGTTCAAGAGTCCCAGTGTTGGGGGACCGTGGGCGAGACAGATGTGAACATTTTGTCTGTTTAGCATCTAAGGTAACTGTACAGGGGTTGAATAGAACTTGAAGCTCACAGTATAAAATGTATTAACTGAACAAATGTGAATAAAATAAGAGACTCACCAAGTTCACAATTTTAGTGAATCTTTATTAAATGGCGGCTGTTTCGCACCCTGCCACACCACCCCTGTCCCACCCATCCCACCCCCAATACCGCCCACCGTATGTGTCGTAATTTAGAAACACTTTTGAGAGGCAAGGAATAAGCCAACACATAGCCAAGCACTGGCGTAGACGTGTGCCTCAATAAAAAAAAAAAAAAATAGCAATCTTAAAATTCCTCACTGGTGGTAGTTATGTTATAAAACTGCTCTGCTACACATCAGTTTTGGATTCAGCATCCTGGGTTTCCACAGCTGTTGAGATTCTTTCAGTTTATAAAAAACAATGTGCTCCTACATGTATATTCCATCTGCTGTATTCAGTGGCATGGATCACCTGCCTTTGTTTGTCTGTGCATCCACTGTGACATCACGTAATCCTTTGCTTGGAGATGCATTTATTGTAATGGTCCATTTTTAACATCAACTTCCTAGTCTTTTCCAGTATCGTAGGGGACAGATATTAGTGTACCTACACTATCTGGAGAGGAGAATTTCAGGAATAGCCTTTGGCCTTCCATTCTACTTCTTAACACATGCCCTGATGCAGTCCCTTGTTTAGAGGGATGAAACACATTGCCTGATGTATGCTTGATCACTTTCCCAAGGAAATATCATGAAGAAAATTAATTTTTGCCTGTAAATTGATAATGTGTACTGTATTACACATAATATGAAAGATATGAGCGGGAGTGGAAATTCACATTGTTCTATTTGAGTAGACCGTTGTCATGCCCTGTTGCTACGTTCAAATAAATATTGATTATATATACATTGATGTTTAGTTTATGCTGGTGGTTGGAGGTGGTGTGTACCAGCACTCGTTTTTGCAGACCTGAATTAATTTTTTTCCATCAGACTTTGATCAAGGACAAGAGAAAAGGGAGAAAGAAGGGAGAAGTGAAAGATAGGAAAACAGTGACAAAGAAAGACAGGGATGTGTAAAAACCTGCAAGAATAAGAGTGAGAAGGAGAAAAGAAATGCAGCACGGTAAAAGCAAGAGGCAGACTTAGCATTCCTTAGTCCTGGTGTTTGGTAGAAATATTTTGGACTATCGCTTCTCTCCTTTTTGTTTAAACAAATCCAGCTGTGGAATGCATTAGCGTTGTAAGTCTTTCGTGGGGGCATGCCACCTGGGTTAATACAAAGAAATGTCGAAACATGAATTTGCTGTTTAACCCCTGGGTGCTGCATGAAATGATAAATTACATATTTAGGGTGGCTGTGATCAGTTGAAGCATTTGACAAATTTGCACTTGGATCACAAAAGTAAGTGTCTCCCAACAATAGATGGGTATAAGGGGGTATCCTCAAGAAGATAGTCTAAAAATTACCCCAGAGAACCTGCAGGATGCTACAAGGTGTAGTAAGAGGTATAGCGATCATCTACTTATGCTAATATCAGTGTAATCTATCAATGAGCACTACTGGGATACAAGCCTTTTTGTGACTTATTGGATGGATATTTATTGTATAAAATCCAAATATACATCGAAGGAATAGGCACAATATAGACTGTGCGCATATCCACTTCTGTCTGGCACACAAACACTCCCAAACTGCCTCTATTGCACAGCAAACTGTAGTTTTTTTCCCAGCTTGCAAAGAAGAACTCAAGCAATCTTTCTCTTCTACAGGCATAATGTATTTTTTTGTTTTGTTAGCAAGTTTTTCCCCAGGAATTCTGTCTTCTGAATGATGTAATGACTTCCCCCTAAACAACTCCGAGTGTAATATTCTGTTCATGAAAGGTACATTAAACCTGGAAATTCTAATTCCAATCAGTGCTTATTGGTAGGCGAAACTTGCAGATCAAAGGGGGCAACTAACAACTGAACAGACTATTGCTCTCACAGACAGAATGTAGGATCACATTCTGTCAAATTAATAACCGAACAGCTAATTGTTTGCTAAGTGGTGCTGTATAGTTGAATAAGGGGTTACTGCTATGACATGTGGCCCCATTATCTGTTTTAGGCTGTTGCTTTGATGCTTTATAATTGTAGACTTTGTGTCCTGTAAACAGGAAGTTTCATCCTCCTCCCCAGAACACACTTCCCCTGTTGCTCGTTATTGATTCATATAACCCTGTGAGTAGGCGGCAGTTTAATAATTATTGCCTAAGTTGTAAACCTTGCATCTAGGCTTTATTATAGCTGAAATTAATTGTTGGCTTGGTAATTGTTCTTGCCTTATATTAGAATATTTGGAGTGTTGTTCTGCAAGCCTTATATATTACTTAATATTTTTTTGTTGCTTTTTGAACAGGTGGACGTTGAAACATTTATGGACCGCTCTGGTGTAAAGCTGGACCTATTACAAATCGCTCTGCCTGAGTAACTTATGCGACTGCCATATTCTAATGGCACTGGACTGATACAGCCACTGTTTGCATGTCGTTACATGCCAAAGAATTGTGTAGTTGCTGCTGCACATATAAGCAAAGGCATTTCCTGAAAGTGAGGAGTAGGAACAATTTGATGTTCTGCTCCTGAATTTCTCAAATTCCCTCACTAAGTGGACTTCTTTTTATCCTTCACCCGTTTCTGGAGGCAGTTTCTCATCAATGTTGTGTTTTTATATCCTTCATAAGTCCGTGAAACTTAACTCTTTGAACAATGAAAATGAGTTTAAGGGACCAGTTGTTAGTCCTTGGCAAACTGCGACACCAGTCTCATCCTCAGTAAACAATTTACTTTTACAGTACTTTGGACTTAGTGTATTTTTGGAAATTTTGTGCAATGTAATTCGTTTGACAGAATATTGTTGCTTGGTGAAGGTGATTGAAAAGGGCTCGATTCTACTCGTTTATGGCCAGCTGTCATCAGCTTGTCGGAGTGGAAGGTGTAGCTGCTGATTTTGCCCCAATTATTTGCAAGGTTCCTGGTTAATTTAAACTGTCCAATTGCTTTTAAACCTGCAACACTGTGGGGCTGTTTGTGCCCCTTGTTTTGTTTACAATGCCCAAGTAGGCTTATCAATAGGAGGTGTTTTTCTTGAGTAACCCGGGAGAGAGTGAAACATGGATGGCCTTTTTAACCCTTTGAAACTAAATCCTGACTGGCAAGTTTCTCCTTTTATAAATGTCTGGTTAAACAGATAAGCTGGTATGGTATTGCTCTATGTTGGAGTCATAAGTGTTGACTAAGAACAACTTGTTGTGCTCTCTGAACCTCTTTTGTAACTAATATACTCTAGGATGCTGTGTCAGTCTCAATACATGATTGGTATCTCTATGATCTCTGAGATGTCTCTTCACTCTACAGTGTTCCTGCTCTAGCATATATCCTATAGCAGTGGTTCTTAACCTCTCAATGTCTCTGGGCGCTAATGAAACACAGCTAAGGCTCCCTGTTTTCTGTTTTTACGGATTTCTACAGATAAACACATACATGAAAAATAAATGTTTTTCTATTTTTTAATTTGGATCCAACAGAAATTGGGTTCTAGATTGAAAGGTAATGCTTTTACCAAAAAAAGGAATTTTAGTAAAGAGGCTTAAACGCCAGTAATCATAACCTTGATACCGACGTGCATTTTCATATGAGTGAATTGATTTACCATCCGTGAGGGTTTATCATTGAAAATCAGGAGTTCAAGCATGAGTGAATGTTTATTGGCTACACAATTGTGGAAATATGAGTTTCAGCTTAATTTTTCCACAAAACCCAAAATAAATATGGCTGAATACAGGTATAACTAGCAAAAAATAATTCTGGATAAATACAGACAGAAATGTAATAATAAAAATAAAAAATACCATTAAACCTGGAGCATTAATCGCTATTGGAAGTTGGGGGCCCCCTCCTAAGCAATTAGTACGATTTGAACTGCAAATAAAATACAGCTAAGCATACGTAAAGAAATACATAAATTATGGATAACTTTTTATAATTGTTGAACAAAATTTTTGAAAACAATCTAAATTTTTATTTTAATGGGAAGCCTGTAGCTGTTCAAAATGTTAGTTTTCTTTCTAAAGATAAAGGGATATGCTAGACTCTAGATTTTCATTTATCTTTTTTGCCACTAGTGCATGTTCTTTTTGTCACGGCACACCTGTGCTTTGAAGTTACCA
The DNA here is from genome assembly GCF_031143425.1 of Pleurodeles waltl. Lineage (NCBI taxonomy): Eukaryota > Metazoa > Chordata > Amphibia > Caudata > Salamandridae > Pleurodeles > Pleurodeles waltl. The sequence goes on along the minus strand of NC_090436.1, from coordinate 980,614,269 downwards.
ATCGTACTAGACTCTGTTGTAATTGCACTACTTATAAAAATCAAAATGAGGATACCAGCTTAATTTTTAATCTTGAATTTACAGAGCATTGTAAAATGTTCAAGCTTCAACTTTGCTTTTTCATGGATATATACTTTTACTCTGCTGTTATTTAATTTTCTAAATAGTCAGGGACCTATGGTCGCGAACCCTAGAGTAGGTGTTGTGGACCAAAGGTAACGAACTGTGGTCCTGGTGCAGATCCTCTAAGCTAAATATAATTCTTTGGAATTCTCATGGATTATAACCTGTTTCTTAAACATCATCATAATGCAAAGTTCCCCTCTAGTAACTTCTCATTGAAAAGTTTCTGCATGGAAGACCGCCTGCCTGAGCAGGTTTCCATCAGGTAGCAACCACCTGCACTCATTATCAGCATGACAGTCGTGAACATAGAAGCCTAAATATTTAGCAATAAGAATATGTACTTCTTTAGTTTTAAACTTTGCTGATGCAAAGTGCTGGATAAGGGAAGCACTTTTCCCAAGCCTGCATCAGTCATGTGTTAGTAGGCACATCTCCACAAGGAAGGGAATGCCCCCAGTGACATGCGTCTCTTGCTGGTGAGTATTCCCCCCGCTCCCTTACATTGAGAGAGGTTAGTTTAACTCCCCCCCCCCCCCCCCCCCCCCCCATTCTCCCAGTTTACTTGTATATACAGCAGCTTGTGGCTTTTCAGAGTCTGAAGGGTGGTGTGTGGTATGTTGGTCTAATCTGTTGGATGTTCTAAAGTAAAACAGATTGGTGGCCTGTCTCTCCTCCTTCATGCTTTCCCCCACCCCCAGTGTAACATAACTGAAATTGTGATGTAACTTAAAAGAATGTCCCTACTGTGATCCTCCAGATGGTTGTCTAGCTTGTCCCAACTTGGATTTGGCCATTCCTTTAGGTGGACGTGTGGCTCAACCCTATCCACTTTTATTAAGCAGTACCAGTGGCCCTTGTAATTGCTGGCAGTCTAGCATCAGTCAAGAGCAGTGCCAACTGGAGATGGTCCTGGCAAGGGCACATCTTAACACCCCCTACCGTCACCACTTAGGGAGGCTGGTTAAAAACCACATGTTTTTCCTGTGTCTATGTTTTCCCTGCTCTGTTTCACTCCACCCTTGGTTCTGGGCACTCCTTTCCATCTTTCAGGCCTGCTGTCTGTGTAACGACCCTTATTTGTTTATTTGGAATCATGGTCTTTCATCCAGGCATGTTCTGAGAGACCTTTCATCTGGATGGTGTGGCCTTTGTATTGGACAATGAGATGGAATGGTGCACCCAGTGAAGAAGTCCATTCCTGCCCAGAGAAACCTCCATGTTCGATGGCATATGTCGCTGCAGATACACATGTTTGGCACAGTCCGCTGCCTGGTGTTGGGCTCGGAGTATTACAAGTTGTTTTTCTTCGAAGAAGTCTTTTTTGGTCACGGGACCGAAGGACTCCTCCCTCTTCGGCTCCATTGCGCATGGGCGTCGACTCCATCTTAGATAGTTTTTTTCCGCTGTCGGGTTCGGACGTATTCCTTTTCGCTCCGTGTTTCGGTTCGGAAAGTTAGTCAGAATCTCGGAAGAAAGCGTCGGTATTGTTCCGTTCGGTATCGGGATAGTTAGGTACATCGACACCGATCATCGGAAGACTTTGGGGTAGCTTCGATTCCCCCATCGGGGCCTGGTCGGCCCGACCGCGTGCGACATCGAAGCCGATGGAACGGACCCCGTTCCGTTTCTGCCCAAAATGTCACAGTAAGTATCCTTATACAGATCAGCACTTGGTCTGTAACTTGTGCTTGTCCCCCGAGCACAAGGAGGATACCTGTGAGGCCTGTCGAGCCTTCCGGTCCAGAAAAACACTCCGAGACCGAAGAGCCAGGCGTCTACAAATGGCGTCCACGCCGACAAAACAACGTTTCGACGACGAAGAGGAAACATTCTCGGTTCCGGACTCAGAATCCGGAGACTCCGACGTCGAACAACAGCAACAAACTGAGTAAGACGTCGAAAAGTAAAACCATCGAGAAAACGAAAGCCCAGGGGACGCCACTGCCAACAGGCCATGGCTCGACCCATAAAACAGGCGACCCGTCGAAGGCGCCGAAAAAGGGCACGCCCATAGCGAAAACACCCGACTCCGGTCGAGGGACCGCCATGGAGCAACCTCGGAGCCGAGATAGCGGCTCCGAGAGACAAAAACAAGATACCGGCACCGAAAAACATCGGCACCGAGAATCCATGCCGAAAGGAACAAAAATTCTGTCGGTGCCGAAACCGAAAAAAGATTCTCTCTCGGCGCCGAAAAATACCACACCTTCATCCTACACAGAGGAACAAGGAATGAGTGGCCAGATGCACAGATTTGGACAAGAGCTCCAAAGTGTAGAATCAGACTACACACAAAAGAGACTGTACATCCAGCAAGACACAGGGAAGATATCAACCCTTCCCCCAATAATGAGGAAAAGAAGGATCAGTCTCCTCAAGGATGACGCACAACCACAAGCCAAAGTGGTTAAAAAAGTCACGCCTCCGCCCTCTCCACCACAACAGGCATCGCCGGCACAAACACCGCCACAAATGCACTCACCAGCGCAAACTACCATAAGTCAAGATAATCAGGATCAAGACGCTTGGGACCTATACGACACCCCAGTGCCGGACAATGATCCAGATTCATACCCCACAAAGCCGTCACCGCCAGAGGACAGTACCTCATACTCACAACTGGTGGCTAGGGCTGCAGAATTCCACAATGTCCAACTGCATTCCGATCCTATAGAGGATGATTTTTTATTTAACACCCTCTCGGCTACACATAGCCAATATCAATGTCTCCCAATGCTACCAGGGATGTTACGGCACGCAAAACAAATTTTTGAAGAGCCCGTAAAATCAAGAGCCATCACCCCAAGGGTGGATAAAAAATACAAACCACCACCCACAGATCCAGTGTTTATTACTTCGCAGTTACCACCTGACTCCGTAGTAGTAGGGGCAGCTCGCAAAAGAGCAAATTCCCATACATCTGGCGACGCCCCACCTCCGGACAAAGAAAGCAGAAAATTTGATGCGGCAGGAAAAAGAGTAGCATCACAGGCAGCCAACCAGTGGCGCATCGCAAATTCTCAAGCGCTGCTGGCCAGATATGACCGCGCTCACTGGGATGAGATGCAACTTCTCGTAGACCATCTTCCCCAAGAATACCAAAAAAGGGCGCAGCAAATAGTTGAAGAGGGACGAACGATCTCAAACAATCAAATCCGCTCTTCACTGGACGCAGCCGATACTGCAGCGAGAACAGTCAACACTGCTGTCACCATAAGGAGACACGCTTGGCTCCGCACTTCAGGCTTCAAACCTGAAATCCAGCAGGCTGTCCTTAATATGCCCTTCAACGAAAAACAACTTTTTGGCCCTGAAGTGGACACAGCCATTGAAAAACGTAAAAAGGACACAGACACGGCCAAGGCCATGGGCGCACTCTACTCCCCGCAGAGCAGAGGCTCTTTTAGAAAAACTCCATTTAGAGGGGGGTTTCGTGGCCAACCCACAGACACCACCAGCCAACAAACAAGAACCACACCATATCAGGGTTCCTTCCAAAGGGGAGGTTTCAGGGGATATAGAGGGGGTCAATTCCCAAGGAGTAGGGGAAGATTCCAGACTCCAAAAACACCTCCACCTAAACAGTGACTTTCAAGTCACGCAACCCCTTCACTCAACACCAGTGGGGGGAAGACTAAGCCAATTCTACCAATCTTGGCAACAGATTACAACAGACAATTGGGTATTAGCAATAATCCAACATGGCTATTGCATAGAATTCCACAAATTCCCACCAAACATCCCTCCCAAAACACGCAAAATGTCACCACAACATTTAGAACTTTTAGGACTAGAAGTTCAAGCACTACTGCAAAAGGATGCAATAGAGTTAGTACCAATACAACAAAAAAACACAGGAGTTTACTCCCTGTACTTTCTAATTCCAAAAAAAGACAAAACATTAAGACCAATATTAGATCTCAGGACACTAAATACCTACATCATATCGGACCATTTTCACATGGTCACACTACAAGACATCATTCCACTGCTCAAACAGCAAGATTACATGACCACATTAGACCTAAAGGATGCGTACTTTCATATACCAATACACCCTTCTCACAGAAAGTACCTACGGTTCGTATTCAAAGGAATACATTACCAATTCAAAGTGTTGCCATTCGGAATAACAACTGCACCAAGAGTGTTCACAAAATGTCTAGCAGTAGTAGCAGCACACATCAGGAGACAACAGATACATGTGTTCCCTTACCTAGACGATTGGCTAATCAAGACCAACACAGTAAAAAAATGCGCAAACGACACCACATGTGTCATACAAACCCTTCACAAACTGGGGTTTTCCATCAACTATACAAAATCACACCTAGAACCGTGTCAGACACAACAATATCTAGGAGCAACCATCAACACATCAAAGGGAATTGCCACTCCAAGTCCACAAAGAGTGCAGGCATTCCACAAGGTAATAAGTGCTATGTTTCCAAACCAAAAGATACAAGCAAAATTTGTGCTAAAACTTCTAGGCATGATGTCATCATGCATAGCCATTGTCCCAAACGCAAGACTACACATGCGACCCTTACAACAGTGTCTAGCATCACAATGGTCACAGGCACAGGGTCAACTTCAAGATCTGGTGTTGGTAGACCGCCAAACATACCTCTCGCTTCTATGGTGGAACAGCAAAAATTTAAACAAAGGGCGGACATTTCAGGACCCAGTGCCTCAATACGTTATAACAACAGATGCTTCCATGACAGGGTGGGGAGCACACCTCAATCACCACAGCATTCAAGGACAATGGGATATACACCAAACAAAATTTCATATCAATTACCTAGAACTGTTAGCAGTATTTCTAGCGTTAAAAGCCTTTCAACCCATAATAACACACAAATACATTCTTGTCAAAACAGACAACATGACAACAATGTATTATTTAAACAAACAAGGAGGAACACACTCAACACAATTGTGCCTCCTAACACAAACAATATGGCAGTGGGCGATTCACAACAACATTCGCCTAATAGCACAATTTATTCCAGGAATACAAAACCAACTAGCAGACAACCTTTCGCGAGACCACCAACAAGTCCACGAATGGGAAATTCACCCCCAAGTTCTGAACAAGTACTTTCAAATTTGGGGAACACCCCACATAGATTTGTTCGCAACAAAAAAACTCAAAATGCCAAAACTTCGCATCCAGGTACCCACACCGCGAATCACAAGGCAATGCTCTATGGATGAGTTGGTCAGGGATATTTGCATACGCTTTTCCCCCTCTCCCTCTCCTTCCATATCTAGTAAACAAGTTGAGTCAAAACCAACTCAAACTCATACTGATAGCACCCACATGGGCAAGACAACCTTGGTATACAACTCTACTAGACCTTTCACTAGTACCGCATGTCAAACTACCCAACAGACCAGATCTGTTAACACAACACAAACAACAGATCAGGCATCCAAACCCAGCATCATTGAATCTGGCAATTTGGCTCCTGAAATCCTAGAATTCGGACACTTAGACCTCACACAAGAATGAATGGAGGTCATAAAACAAGCTAGAAAATCTTCCACTAGACACTGCTATGCATCTAAGTGGAAAAGATTTGTTTACTACTGCCATACCAATCAAATACAACCATTACATGCCTCTACGAAAGACATAGTAGGATACTTACTACATTTGCAAAAAGCAAATCTCGCTTTTTCATCTATAAAAATACACCTCGCAGCAATATCTGCTTACCTACAAACTACTCATTCATCGTCTCTATTTAGAATACCAGTTATTAAAGCATTCATGGAAGGGCTAAAAAGAATTATACCACCAAGAACACCACCAGTTCCTTCATGGAATCTTAACATCGTCTTAACAAGACTCATGGGTCCACCTTTCGAACCCATGCATTCCTGTGAAATGCAATATCTAACCTGGAAAGTCGCATTTCTCATTGCAATCACATCCCTCAGAAGAGTAAGTGAAATACAGGCATTTACCATACAAGAACCATTTATTCAAATACACAACAATAAAATAGTTCTAAGAACAAATCCAAAATTTCTGCCAAAAGTAATCTCACCATTCCATTTAAATCAAACAGTAGAATTGCCAGTGTTCTTCCCACAACCAAATTCCGTGGCTGAAAGGGCACTACATACATTAGACATCAAAAGAGCACTAATGTACTACATTGACAGAACAAAGCTAATCAGGAAAACAAAACAACTGTTCATAGCTTTTCAAAAACCACACATAGGAAATCCAATCTCTAAACAAGGCAATGCTAGATGGATAGTCAGATGTATTCAAACATGCTATCTTAAAGCCAAAAGAGAATTGCCTATTACACCAAAGGCACACTCCACCAGAAAGAAAGGTGCTACAATGGCCTTTCTAGGAAACATTCCTATGAGCGAAATATGTAAGGCTGCAACCTGGTCTACGCCTCATACGTTTACTAAACACTACTGTGTAGATGTACTAAATGCACAACAAGCTACAGTGGGCCAAGCTGTACTAAGAACATTATTCCAAACTACTTCAACTCCTACAGGCTAAACCACCGCTTTTAGGGGAGGTAACTGCTTTATAGTCTATGCCAAACATGTGTATCTGCAGCGACATATGCCATCGAACTGAAAATGTCACTTACCCAGTGTACATCTGTTCGTGGCATTAGTCGCTGCAGATTCACATGTACCCTCCCACCTCCCCGGGAAGCCTGTAGCCGTTTAGAAGTAGATCATAAATCTTAAACATTGTACATTTGTAAATAATTATTATAAACTCTTAACGTACATACATATTCACTCCATTGCATGGGCACTATTTATAGCAAACAACTCCATCCTCACCCTCTGCGGGGAAAACAATCTAAGATGGAGTCGACGCCCATGCGCAATGGAGCCGAAGAGGGAGGAGTCCTTCGGTCCCGTGACCAAAAAAGACTTCTTCGAAGAAAAACAACTTGTAATACTCCGAGCCCAACACCAGGCAGCGGACTGTGCCAAACATGTGAATCTGCAGCGACTAATGCCACGAACAGATGTACACTGGGTAAGTGACATTTTCATTTTGCAGGGTCAGGGCTGACAGTGACTGGAAGAACATAATTGGGTGCCCCTCATAGATGAAGTTTGGAGTCTGCCACGCGCTTATGATTCTCTACTTCTGCCAAAAATAATGGACTCTAGTTAAGGTGTCTGGTTGTCTGCTATTTTACGTGCTTGGCCCTGCCAGTCTATGCATTCTATCTGATTCAGTATATGTACCTGAAGGGAAGCTTTGCATAACCTCTAAACAAGTCTTCAATGTTTTTCCTGTTCTCCCGAGACTGCTTATCCTGACTACTGGTGCTTTTCTGCCTGTAGAGTTACATTTTGCTCTTGCAGTCTGCTGCCTAATGAATTCAATTGCCTCACAGTTATTGGTTCTGGGGTCATCCCAGGAAAAAGCCCCCCTCACTCAATTTCTTGAATATTCTCATTCGCTTCTCCTTTCGGAGATGTAATGCCCTGTCTTAAATCTTGAAAGAGATCCACCTTGAATATCTTTGTGATGTGCATGTCAGTAGTCAGACTCCTTGGGGAGGCAGGGTTATTGAGCGATGGGGAATCAAGAGCAGCTCCTTCACTGCACTTACCAGTACCAGCTCCATTTCTTGAAAGGAGGTGGGATCTGGCAACCTTTGTGGCAGTTATCTGGTGCTATATGTACTTTGAAAGATCCAGGCAGTCCGTTGTCCTACACTATCTGACACCATGCTGGCATCCAGCCTGGCACAAAAATCTGTCCCCTACTGGCCTGTACACCCCTGTAATGGTCGCAGTATGGAATGCATATTGCCTTGCTTGAGGATTGCTTTTCTGCCAAAATAGTATTCGGGCACACAGACAGCCAACTTGAGACTTTTTAGCACTTCCTGAACTCCAGTGGCTGCACTAGTCACTGCCTCTGGAATCTCACCCCTTCTCCTCATGCAAAGTAAAGCATGTGTCTCTGGATCAGGTTTTTGAAGCTGTTATACTATTAACGGGACTCTGTGTGTGTCTGTATGTATGTGTGTATATATGTCTAAGATGGAGTCGCCGCCCATGCGCAATGGAGCCGAAAGGGGAGGAGTCCCTCGATCTCGTGACTCTAAAGACTTCTTCGAAGAAAAACAACCTGTAACACTCCGAGCCCAACACTAGATGGCGGGATGTGCAAAGCATGTGAATCTGCAGCGTCTCATGCCACGAACAGATGTACACTGGGTAAGTGACATTTTCCATATGTTCGATGGCATGTGTAGCTGCAGATACACATGCTGTGCATTATCCTGCCATCTAGTGTTGGGCTCTGAGTGTTACAAGTTGTTTTTCTTCGAAGAAGTCTTTTCGAGTTACAAGACCGAGGGACTCCTCCCTTTCGGCTCCATTGCGCATGGCCTTCGACTCCATCTTAGATTGTTTTCTTTCTGCCATCGGGTTCGGACGTGTTCCTCTTCGCTCCGTATTTCGGTTCGGAAAAAATAGTTATCCATCGGAAAATTCGACGGTATTGTTTGCGCTCGGTACCGGGTCAGTGCTAGCACATCGACACCGAAGAAAGAAGAGCTCCGGCGGCCCTTCGGGGCTTCCACTCCTCAGCGGGGTCTGGTCGGCCCGACCGCGTCCATCTTCAAACCTCATGGACCGGACCCCCTTCCGCTCCAACTGCCACGCAAAGTATTCTTATACAGACCAACACTTGGTCTGTAATCTGTGTTTGTCCCCCAAACACAAAGAGGATACTTGCGAGGCCTGTCGGGCATTTCGATCCAAGAAAACACTGCGAGATCGAAGAGCTCGAAGACTCCGGATGGCGTCGTCACCGGCCGGGCACATCGACGTCGAAGAAGACGAGAGATTCTCCATTCGGACTCTGACGCGTCCGAGAGTGAGCAGCCGAAGACGCAGCAAACCGTGAGTAAACCTGCCCCGGCAAAAACTCACTCCAAAATAATGAAGGCCAAGGGGACACCACCGCCAACAGGCCATGGCTTAACCCGAAAATACGGTGACCAAACATCGGCACGGAAAAAGGCCTCCCAGCAGCCGAATACATTTGACTCCGGTCAAGATACCGGCTCCGACCAAACTAGACACCGAGAGTTCGGCACCCCGAAACTCAAAAAGGTTTCCTCTGAGCTGAAAAAGACTGTCAAAGACTTCGGTGCCGAAACATGTGGCCTCGGAGCCGAAACCAGGCTCCTATACAGAAGAACAAGGCCTTTCAACTCAATTACAAGGTCACAGATTCGAACAAGAACTGGGCATGGGAGAGCCAGACCATACCCAGAGGAGGTTGCATATACAAAAGGACACGGGGAAAATATGAACTCTTCCTCCAATAAAGATGAAGCGCAGGCTCGCATTCCAAGAAACAGAAATGCAGCCAAAAGCTAAAGTGGCTAAAGAAAGGACACCACCACAATTCTCGCCACAGCAATCGCCATCACATTCGCCACATCTGTCCCCGGTAGCAACCCCCCCAATGATGCAGTCACCGACACACACGGGGATGTCCCAAGATGACCCGGATGCATGGGATTTGTATGATGCACCGGTCTCAGACAATAGTCCTGATTGCTACCTGGCAAGGCCGTCACCACCTGAGGACAGCACTGCATACATGCAGGTGGTTGCAAGGGCAGCTACATTCTATAATGTAGCATTGCATGCAGAGCCCATAGAGGACGACTTTTTGTTCAACACCGTCATCTACTCACAGCCAATATCAAAGCTTCCCAATGCTGTCAGGCATGTTAAAACACGCCAAACAAGTGTTTCAGGACCCAGTAAAAGGCAGAGCCATCACGCCTAGGGTGGAGAAGAAATATAAACAGGGTCAGTAGGGGGAGGTTTATATCACACAACAATTAACTCCTGATTCGATGGTAGTGGGAGCAGCCCGGAAAAGGGCAAATTCGCAAACCTCAGGGGACGCACCACCACCCGAAAAGGAAAGTGGGAAATTCGATGCAGCAGGCAAGAGGGTGGCAGCACAGGCAGCCAATCAATGGCGGATTGCCAATTCCCAAGCTCTACTGGCTCGATACGACAGGGCACGTTGGGATGAAATGCAACATCTCATTCAACACCTTCCCAAAGAGTTCACAAACGTGCCCAACAGGTTGTTGAGGAGGGCCAAGCTATCTCGAACAACCAAATAAGATCGGCTATGGACTCAGCAGACACGGCGGCAAGGACAGTGAACATGGCAGTAACCATTCGTAGACACGCATGGTTACGAACCTCCGTATTTAAGCCAGAATATGCCTTTCAACGAACAACAATTGTTTGGGCCGGAGGTGGATACGGCAATAGAAAAACTGAAAAAAGACAAGGACACGGCAAAAGCCATGGGCGCGCTCTACTCCCCACAGAGCAGAGGCACTTTTAGGAAGCCGCACTTTAGATGGGGGTTTCGTGCCCAAACCACAGAGCCTTCCACCTCACAAGTCAGACCCACATATCAGGGACAGTATCAGAGAGGAGGGTTTCGAGGACAATATAGAGGTGGATTGTTCCCTAAAACGAGGGAAATTCCAGAGCCCAAAAACCCCACAAACCAAACAGTGACTTCAATGTCACAAACCCCCACCACACAATGCCAGTGGGGGGGAGACTTACAGATTATTACCACAACTGGGAACACATAACTACGGACTCGTGGGTCCTAGCCATTATCCACCATGGTTATTGCATAGAATTCCTACATTTGCCACCAGATGTGCCTCCAAGAGCACACAATATGTCCAAACAACACTTAGACCTGTTACAACTAGAAGTCCAAGCATTGTTACCATCCAACCATCAAAAAGGAACAGGTGTTTACTCCCTGTATTTCCTAATTGCAAAAAAGGACAAAACACTGAGACCAATATAAGACCTCGGAACACTGAATCTTTACATCAAATCAGATCACTTTCACATGGTGACACTTCAAGACGTGATTCCCTTGCTCAAACAACAGGACTACATGTCAGCATTAGATCTCAGGGATGCTTATTTCCACATACCCATACACCCTTCCCACAGGAAATACTTAAGGTTTATAATCCAAGACGTGCATTACCAATTCAGTGTGTTACCATTCGGCATAACAGCCCCAAGGGTATTCACAAAATGCCTTGCAGTAGTAGTCGCTCACACCAGGAGACAGCACATGCACATATTCCCTTACTTAGACAATTGGTTAATAAAAACCAGCACTCAGCAACAGTGTCTTCTACACACAAAATACGTCATAGAAACCCATCATAAACTAGGGTTCTCTATAAACTACCAAAAATCACATCTACAACCGTGTCAAATAAAATAATACTTAGGTGCAACAATCAACGCACAAAAGGGGATTGCCACTCCAAGTCCACAAAGGGTACAAGCCTTCCAAAGTGTAATACTACACATGTACCCAAACCAACACTATCAAGTGAGGTTTGTAATGAAACTCCTAAGCATGATGTCTTCATGCATAGCCATTGTCCCAAACGCAAGACTACACATGCAGCCCTTACAAGAGTGCCTAGCAACACAATGGACACAAGCACAGGGTCAACTTCAAGATCTAGTGTTGATAGACCGCCAGACACACTTCTCGCTTCAATGGTGGAATCCTATAAATTTAAACCAAGGGCGGCCATTCCAAGACCCAGTGCCTCAATACGTGATCACAACAGATGCTTCCATGATGGGGTGGGGAGCACACCTCAACCAGCATATACAGTATACAGGGACAATTGGACGTTCAACAAAGGCAACTGCATATAAATCATTTAGAGCTGTTAGCAGTGTTTCTAGCATTGAAAGCATTTCAACCACTAATAGTCCACAAACACATTCTTGTCAAAACAGACAACATGACAACAGTGTATTACTTAAACAAGGAGGGACACACTCATCACAACTGTGTCTCTTAGCACAAAAGATTTGGCATTGGGTGATTCACAATCACATTCGCCTAATAGCACAGTACATCCCAGGGATTCAAAACCAGTTGGCCGACAATCTCAGTCGAGATCACCAACAGACACAAATGGGAAATTCATCCCCCAGATACTACAAATTTACTTTCTACATTGGGGAACACCAGAAATAGACCTATTCGCAACAAAAGAAAACGCGAAATGCCAAAACTTCGCGTCCAGGTATCCACACCCTCAGTCCAAAGACAATGCGTTATGGATGAATTGGTCAGGGATATTTACCTACGCTTTTCCCCCCCTCTTCCACTCCTTCCTTATCTGGTAAACAAATTGAGTCAAAAGAAACTCAAACTAATACTAATAGCACCAACCTGGGCTCGCCAACCATGGTATACAACACTACTGGACCTGTCAGTAGTACCTTATATCAAACTACCAAACACACCAGATCTGTTAACTCAACACAAACAGCAGATCAGACACCCGAATCCAGCATCGCTCAATCTAGCAATCTGGCTCCTGAAGTCTTAGAGTTTGGACATTTAGACCTTACACAAGAATGTATGGAGGTCATTAAGCAAGCTAGAAAACCTACTACAAGACATTGTTATGCAAACAAATGGAAAAGATTTGTTTATTACTGCCATAATAATCAAATTCAACCACTACATGCTTCTGCAAAAAACAGTGTAAGCTATTTATTACACTTACAAAAATCAAAACGAGCTTTTTCATCCGTTAAGATACATCTTACCGCAATCTCAGCTTACCTGCAAATTACCCACTCATCTTCACGGTTTAGGATACCAGTCATAAAAGCCTTTATGGAGGGCCTAAAAAGAATTATACCACCAAGAACACCACCAGTTCCTTCATGGAACCTCAACATTGTCTTAACACGACTCATGGGGCCACCGTTTGATCCCATGCACTCATGTGAAATGCAATATTTAACATGGAAAGTTGCATTTCTAATTGCCATCACATCTCTAAGAAGAGTCAGTGAAATCCAAGCATTTACCATACAAGAACCATTTATTCAAATACACAAGCATAAAGTAGTTCTATGGACAAATCCAACATTTTTACCAAAAGTCATATCACCGTTCCACTTGAATCAAACAGTAGAACTACCAGTGTTCTTCCCACAGCCAGACTCTGTAGCTGAGAGCACTTCATAAATTAGACATCAAAAGAGTGTTAATGTACTACATTGACAGAACAAAACAAATTCGGAAAACAAAACAATTTGTTGCTTTCCAAAAACCTCATACAGGAAATCCAATTTATAAACAAGGCATTGCTAGATGGATAGTTAAATGCATTCAAACCTGTTATCTTAAAGCAAAAAGAGAACTGCCTATTACACCTAGGGCACACTCAACTAGAAAGAAAGGTGCTACCATGGCCTTTCTAGGAAACATTCCAATGACTGAAATATGTAAGGCAGCCACATGGTCTACGCCTCATACGTTTACCAAGCACTACTGCGTGGATGTGTTAACAGCACAACAAGCCACAGTAGGACAAGCAGTACTACGAACTTTGTTTCAAACAACTTCAACTACTACAGGCTGAACCACCGCTTTTGGGGAGATAACTGCTTACTAGTCTATGCAAAGCATGTGTATCTGCAGCTACACATGCCATCGAACGGAAAATGTCACTTACCCAGTGTAGATCTGTTCGTGGCATGAGACGCTCTATATATATATATATATGTTGGATGGCATGTGTAGCTGCAGATACACATGCTTTGCACATCCCGCCATCTAGTGTTGGGCTCGGAGTGTTACAAGTTTTTTTTTCCGAAGAAGTCTTTTCGAGTCACGAGATCGAGGGGCTCCTCCCCTTTCGGCTCCATTGCGCATGGGCGTCGACTCCATATTAGATTGTTTTCTTTCCGCCATCGGGTTCGGACGTGTTCCTTTTCGCTCCGCGTTTCGGTTCGGAAAGTTAGTGGAAAATTCGACCGTACTGTTTGCGTTCGGTATCGGGTTAGTTACAACAGATCGACACCGAATTTTGAAGAGCTCCGGCGGCCCTTCGGGGTTTTCGATTCCCCGGCGGGGCCTGGTCGGCCCGACCGTGTGCGTCTTCAAGGCTAATGGAACGGACCCCATTCCGCTTCTGCCTTGAATGTCACAACAAGTATCCTTATACAGATCAACATTTGGTCTGTAATTTGTGTTTGTCGCCAGAACACAAAGAGGATACATGTGAGGCCTGTTGAGCATTTCGGTCCAGAAAGACCTTAAGGGACCGAAGAGCAAGAAGACTACAGATGGCTTCGGTGCCGACAGGACAAAAACATATGGAGGAAGAAGAGGAAGCATTCTCCATCGAGGATTCGGAAGAGGTCGATCCAGAACAGACGCCGAAAACCGTGAGTAAGACGTCGATACACAAGACTCACGTAAAGCCCAGGGGACGCCACCGCCAACAGGCCATGGCTTAGCCCGAAAAATAGGTGACCGGGCATCAGCACTGAAAAAGGGCATGCATGTGTCGAAGTCATCCGACTCCGGTCGAGATACCGGCACAGAGCAGAATCGACCCGAGACACTGGGTCAGAGCAATCTCGGCACCGAGAGAGCGGCACCGAACCAAGTCGTCACCGAGAGATCAGTACGCCGAAGAGCAAAAAAAGTGTCGTCGGAACCGAAAAAGGCAGCCGAAAAGGTTTTGATAGCGAAACATCCGGCCTCGGAACCGAAATCAAGTTCCTACACAGAGGAACAAGGCCTGTCCTCACAAATGCAAACACATAGATTTGGACAGGAACTAGAGGCAATGGAGCCAGACTACACCCAAAGAAGGCTCCACATCCAAAAAGAAACTGGGAAGATCAGTACTCTTCCTCCGATTCGAATGAAACGAAAACTTGCCTTCCAAGAGAAAGACAAGCAGCCACAGGCGAAGGTGGCTAAACAAGTAACCCCGCCACCATCTCCACAACGCTCTCCACAACCATCACCGGTAGCCACTCCACCAATGATGCAATCCCCAACTCATACATGGATGAGTCAGGATGATCCAGACGTGCGGGATCTTTATGATGCGCCAGTGTCCGATAACGGTCCTGACTGTTATCCAGCTAGACCGTCACCACCAGAGGATAGTACAGCCTACGCACAGGTGGTGTCAAGGGCAGCGGCGTTTCATAATGTCAGCCAGCATGCTGAGCCAATTGAAGACGGCTTTTTATTTAATACTGTTGTCCACACACAGCCAGTACCAGAGCCTCCCCTTGCTACCTGGAATGCTAAAACACTCCAAACAAGTGTTTGAGGAGCCTGTGAAAGGAAGGGCCATTACTCCAAGGGTGGAGAAAAAATATAAACCGCCACCAACAGACCCCGTGTACATCACACAACAGTTAACACCAGACTCAATGGTAGTAGGGGCAGCTCGCAAGAGGGCAAACTCACACACTTCAGGAGATGCACCACCTCCAGACAAAGTCGTAAGTTCGACGCGGCAGGGAAAAGAGTGGCGGCACAGGCAGCAAACCAGTGGCGCATTGCCAACTCACAGGCTTTGTTGGGCAGATATGATAGGGCTCATTGGGCCGAAATGCAACACTTTATAGAACATTTGCCCAAGGGGTTCCAAAAGAGAGCACAGCAAGTGGTGGAAGAAGGGCAGAGTATCTCGAACAATCAGATACAGTCAGCAATGGATGCGGCACACAGCTGCTAGGACTGTAAACACAGCAGTGACAATACGGAGACATGCATGGCTGCGTACATCAGGATTCAAGCCGGAAATACAACAAGCCGTGCTGAATATGCCATTTAACGGACAGCAGTTGTTTGGGCCGGAGGTGGACACTGCTATCGAAAAACTAAAAAAGGACACTGATACGGCCAAAGCCATGGGCGCACTCTACTCCCCACAGAGCAGAGGCACATTTCGTAAAACACAGTTTCGAGGGGGGATTCGAGGACAAAGCACGGAACCCACAACCTCACAAACAAGGCCCACTTATCAGAGCCAATATCAGCGGGGAAGTTTTTGGGGACAATATAGAGGGGGACAGTTCCAAAAAAGTAGAGGGAAGTTCCAAAGTCCCAAAACTCCACAAAACAAGCAGTGACTTCAACGTCACAAATCCCCAACACATAACATCTGTGTAGGGGGAGACTAACCAAGTTCTACAAACAATGGGAGGAAATAACAGACACTTGGGTCCTAGCAATTATCCAGCATGGTTATTGCATAGAATTGCTCAAATTCCCTCCAAATGTCCCACCGAAAACACACAATATGTCAAAACAACACATGGATCTTCTTCAGCTGGAGGTCCAAGCGTTGTTACAAAAAGATGCAATAGAACTGGTACCAATTCATCAGAGAGGAACAGGGGTTTACTCGCTGTACTTTCTCATACCCAAAAAGGACAAAACTCGAAGACCTATATTAGATCTCAGAACATTAAATATCTACATCAAATCAGATCACTTTCACATGGTGACATTACAGGACGTAATCCCGTTGCTCAAACAACAAGACTACATGACAACACTATACCTAAAGGATGCATACTTCCATATACCGATACATCCTTCACACAGAAAGTACTTAAGGTTTGTATTCCAAGGGGTACATTACCAATTCAAAGTGTTGCCATTCGGGATAACAACTGCGCCAAGAGTTTTTACAAAATGCCTGGCAGTAGTAGCTGCTCATATCAGAAGGCAGCAAATACACGTGTTCCCGTACCTAGACGATTGGTTAATCAAAACCAATACGCAAGAACGGTGTTCACAACACACAAAGTATGTCATAGAAACCCTCCACAAACTAGGTTTCTCACTCAACTACACAAAGGCACACCTTCAGCCGTGTCAAACACAGCAATACTTAGGGGCGACAATCAACACAACAAAAGGGATTGCCACTCCAAGTCCACAAAGGGTACAGGCATTTCACAATGTAATACATGCCATGTATCCAAAACAAAAGATACAAGTCAAGATGGTGATGAAACTACTAGGCATGATGTCCTCATGCATAGCCATTGTCCCAAACGCAAGATTGCACATGCGGCCCTTACAACAGTGCCTAGCATCACAATAGTCACAGGCACAGGGTCAACTTCTAGATGTAGTGTTGATAGACCGCCAAACATACACCTCGCTTCAATGGTGGAACAATATAAATTTAAACCAAGGGCGGCCTTTCCAAGACCCAGTGCCTCAATACGTAATAACGACAGATGCCTCCATGATAGGGTGGGGTGCACACCTCAACCAACACAGCATCCAAGGACAATGGGACACTCAGCAGAGACAGTTTCACATAAATCACTTAGAACGACTGGCAGTATTTCTAGCGTTGAAAGCATTTCAACCCATAATAAGCCACAAACACATTCTTGTCAAAACAGCCAACATGACAACGATGTATTATCTGAACAAACAGGGAGGAACACACTCGACACAGTTGTGTCTCCTGGCACGGAAAATATGGCATTGGGCGATTCACAACCACATTCGCCTAATAGCACAGTTTATTCCAGGGATTCAGAATCAGTTGGCAGACAATCTCTCGGGATCACCAACAGATCCACGAATGGGAGATTCACCCCCAAATACTAAACACTTCCTTCCAAAGATGGGGAACACCACAAATAGACCTATTTGCAACAAAAGAAAACGCTAAATGCCAAAACTTCACATCCAGGTACCCACAAGATCAGTCTCAGGGCAATGCGTTATGGATGAGTTGGTCAGGGATATTTGCATACGCTTTTCCCCCTCTCCCACTCCTTCCGTATCTAGTAAACAAATTGAGTCAAAACAAACTCAAACTCATACTAATAGCACCAACCTGGGCAAGACAACCTTGGTACACAACACTACTAGATCTCTCAGTAGTGCCTCATGTCAAGCTTCCAAACAGACCAGATCTGTTAACTCAACACAAACAACAGATCAGACATCCAAATCCAGCATCACTGAATCTAGCAATTTGGCTCCTGAAGTCTTAGAATTCGGTCATCTAGACCTTACACAGGAATGTATGGAGGTCATAAAACAGGCAAGGAAACCAACCACAAGACATTGCTATGCAAATAAGTGGAAAAGATTTGTTTATTATTGCCATAATAATCAAATTCAGCCATTACACGCATCTGCTAAAGACATCGTAAGCTACTTACTACATTTGCAAAAGTCAAAGCTAGCTTTTTCATCCATTAAAATACATCTCACCGCAATTTCAGCTTATCTGCAAATTACGCACTCAACATCACTTTTTAGGATCCCAGGCATAAAGGCTTTTATGGAGGGTCTAAAAAGAATTATCCCACCAAGGACGCCACCAGTTCCTTCGTGGAACCTTAACATTGTCTTAACCCGGCTCATGGGTCCACCGTTTGAACCCATGCACTCATGTGAGATACAATACTTAACATGGAAAGTAGCATTTCTAATTGCCATCACATCTCTAAGAAGAGTAAGTGAGATACAAGCATTTACCATACAAGAACCCTTTATTCAGATACACAAGCATAAAGTAGTTTAACCAACAAATCCTAAGTTCTTACCAAAAGTCATATCACCGTTCCACTTGAATCAAACAGTAGAACTACCAGTGTTCTTCCCAGAGCCAGATTCTGTAGCTGAAAGAGCACTACATACATTAGACCTCAAAAGAGCGTTAATGTACTACATTGACAGAACAAAACAAATTCGAAAAACAAAACAATTGTTTGTTGCTTTCCAGAAACCTCATACATGGAACCCAATATCCAAACAAGGCATTGCCAGATGGATAGTTAAATGCATTCAAACCTGTTATCTCAAAGCAAAAAGAGAACTGCCTATAACACCAAGGGCACACTCAACTAGAAAGAAGGGTGCTACCATGGCCTTTCTAGGAAACATTCCAATGACTGAAATATGTAAGGCAGCCACATGGTCTACGCCTCATACATTTACCAAGCACTACTGCGTGGATGTGTTAACAGCACAACAAGCCACAGTAGGACAAGCAGTACTACGAACTTTGTTTCAAACAACTTCAACTCCTACAGGCTGAGCCACCGCTTTTGGGGAGATAACTGCTTACTAGTCTATGCAAAGCATGTGTATCGGCAGCTACACATGCCATTGAACGGAAAATGTCACTTCCCCAGTGTACATCTGTTCGTGGCATGAGACGCTGCAGATTCACATGCGCCCGCCCGCCTCCCCGGGAGCCTGTAGCCGTTTGAAGTTGATCTTGAACATTTGTAAATTTGTAAATATATCGCTTTAAACCACATTATGTACATACATATTTACTCCATTGCATAGGCACTATTACTATAATGCACAACTCCTACCTCACCCTCTGCAGGGAAAACAATCTAAGATGGAGTCGACGCCCATGCGCAATGGAGCCGAAAGGGGAGGAGTCCCTCAATCTCGTGACTCGAAAAGACTTCTTCGAAGAAAAACAACTTGTAACACTCCGAGCCCAACACTAGATGGCGGGATGTGCAAAGCATGTGAATCTGCAGCGTCTCATGCCACGAACAGATGTACACTGGGTAAGTGACATTTTCCATATATATATATATATATATAATGTTCGATGGCATGTGTAGCTGCAGATACACAGGCTATGCACAGGTCCTGCCATCTAATGTTCGGCTCTGAGTGTTACAAGTTGTTTTTCTTCGAAGAAGTCTTTTTGAGTCAAGGGACCAAGTGACTCCTCCTTTTCGTCTCCATTGCGCGTGGGCATCGACTCCATCTTAGATTGTTTTCTTTCCGCCATTGGGTTCGGACGTGTTTCTTTTCACTCCGGTTGCTCGAGTCAGAAAAGTACTACAAACTCTAAATTTGTCGGTATTAATTTCGATCGCGTACCATCTATCATCGACACTTCGGTACCAGCCGATCTCCAATTGCCCTTCAGGGCACCTGCGCCCAACTCGGGCCCCTTGTCGAAGCCTCATGGACTGGACCCCGTTTAGATTCTGCCCTCGATGCCACGCCAAGTTCCCTTACACGGACCAACATCTAGTCTGTAACCTGTGTCTATCTCCAGACCACAGAGAGGATACTTGCGAGGCCTGCAGATCCTTCAGCTCGAAAAAGACTACGAGACCAAAGAGCGCGAAGGTTAGAAATGGCATCGAGAAGCACTGAACCCCTCGACGCAGAAGAGGAGGAGATGATCCGCACTCAGTCTCCGGGGGTCAGACTCCAAGTACGAGTCCGACAACGACAGACCAATAACAGCGGGCCGGCACGTGAGTACGCTTGCCCTGACACAGCCCAAACACAACCCAAACACAAGGCCTCGAGGACGCCACTGCCAGAAGGCCTTGGCTCCTCCCGTAAGAAAACTACCGGTGACCAAGCAACATCTTCAGCACCGAGAAAGGCCACACCACTGAAGCCTTCGGACTCGTGCCGAACCACAGGCTCCGAAATCCTCAAGCACCGACCCATTGAGTCGAAGCCCTGAAAATCCCTCTCGGAGCCGAGGCCAACAACTACTCCAGGCCTTTCGATCCAGAGGAAACCGGCCTCCGAGCTGAAAAGACACACCTATACAGAGGAGCATGGACTTTCCAAGCAATTGAAAGAAAGCCATAGATTTGCGGAGGAACTTACACAAATGGAGGAATTTGATGCAAAACAGGCCAGAATCCAATTTCATAAAGACACTGGCAAAATCCTCACTGCACCTCCTCTAAAAACAAAGAGGAAGCTGGCCTTTCAAGGACATTTGGACACTGACCAGCCACTGGCTAAAGTGCCAAAACCGAGACAAAAATCTCCGCCTCCTCAGCTCTCACCTCACCAGTCTACTCCTCATTCTCCTCAAGTAACTGTCTCTCCGCCTATTACCCCCCACTGCACAGTCTCTAGTACACTCTGCACAGTCACACCAGGATGAGACCGACCCATGGGACCTTTATGATGATCCCAATTCTGACAATAGTCCACTGTGCTATCCGTCAAAGCCACACGCAGGTTCTAGCTAGGGCAGCGTCATATCATAACGTAGCCATGCACACAGAACCTCTTGAGGATGATTTTTTTTTTATTCAATATGTTGTCCTAAACTCACTACCAGAGTCTACCCATGCTTCCTGGCATGTTAAAGCATGCACATCAAATCTTTCAGGAACCAGTTAAAGCAAGAACAATCACTCCTAGGGTAGAAAAGAAATATAAGCCGCCTCCTTCAGACCCAGCTTTTATTACCCAACAGCTACCCCCAGATTCTGTAGTGGCCAGCACAGCAAGGAAGAGGGCTATCTCTCAGTCGTCTAGGAACACACCGCCACCAGATAAAGAAAGTAAAAAATTTGATGCTGCTGGTAAGAGAGTAGTATCACAAGCAGCTAATCAGTGGCGTATAGCCAATTCCCAAGCGGTAATGGCCAGATCCAACAGGGCCCACTGGGACGAGATGAGACATTATCCAGCATCTCCCCAAAGATCAACAGAAAAGAGCCTGGCAAATAATAAGAGGGGGAGACGATTACCAATAATCAGATCAGGTCAGCCTCAGACTCCGCAGTCACAGCCGCAAGAACTATTAATACAGCTGTCACCATTAGGCGACACGCATGGATTAGGTCGTCAGGCTTTAAACCTGAAATCCAGCAGGCTTTCCTGAACATGCCTTTTAACGAACACCAACTGTAAGGAAATGCATCCTTGGCATGGTTACCCCCTGACATTTTGCCTTTGCTGATGCTAAGTTATGATTTGAAAGTGTGTTGGGACCCTGCTAACCAGGCCCCGGCACCAGTGTTCTTTCCCTAAACTGTACGTTTGTCTCCACAATTGGCACAACCCTGGCACCCAGGTAAGTCCCTTGTAACTGGTACCTAGGGCCCTGATGGCAGGCTAGGTCTCTAAGGGCTGCAGCATGCCTTATGCCACCCTACCGACCCCTCACTCAGCACATGCACACTGCCTCTGTCATTTTCTCCCCACCAGCACACACAAGCTAAGTCGACATGGCACTCCCCTCAGAGTGCCGTGCAAACCTCACACTGCCTGTGGCATAGGTACGTCACCCCTCTAGCAGGCCTTACAGCCCTAAGGCAGGGTGCACTATACCACAGGTGAGGGCATATGTGCATGAGCACTATGCCCCTACAGTGTCTAAGCAAAATCTTAGACATTGTAAGTGCTGGATAGCCATAAGAGTATATGGTCTGGGAGTTTGTCAAACACGAACTCCAGAGTACCATAATGGCTACACTGAAAACTGGGAAGTTTGGTATCAAACTTCTCAGCACAATAAATGCACACTGATGCCAGTGTGCAATTTATTGTAAAATATACCCAGAGGGCATCTTAGAGATGCCCCCTGAAAACATACCCGACTTCCAGTGTAGGCTGACCAGTTCCTGCCAGCCTGCCACACACCAGACATGTTGCTGGCCACATGGGGACAGTGCCTTTGTCACTCTTTGGCCAGGGACAAAGCCTGTACTGGGTGGAGGTGCTTCTCACCTCCCCCTGCAGGAACTGTAACACCTGGCGGTGAGCCTCAAAGGCTCACCCCTTTTGTTACAGTGCCCTAGTTCATCCCAGCTAGTGGAGATGCCCGCCCCTCCAGCCACTGCCCCCACTTTTGGCGGCAAGGCTGGAGGAGATAATGAGAAAAACAAGGAGTCACCACCCACCATTCAGGACAGCCCCTAAGGTGTCCTGAGCTGAGGTGACCCCTGCCTTGAGAAATCCCCCATCTTGAGTTTGGAGGATTCCTCCAATAGTATTAGGGATGTGGCCACCCTCAAGGACAGTAGCCATTGGCTACTGCCCTCCCAGACCTAAACACACCCCTAAATTCAGTATTTAGGGGCACCCCAGAACCTAGGAAACTAGATTCCTGCAACCTTAACAAGGACTGCTGACCTGAAGCCCTGCAGAGAAGACGGCTACGACAACTGCTTTGGCCCCAGCCCTACCGGCCTGTCTCTTAACTTCGAGGAAAACTGCAACAGCGACGTATCCAACAGGGACCATCGACCTCTGAAGCCTCAGAGGACTGCCCTGCACCCAAGGACCAAGAAACTCCTGTGAACAGTGGCTCTGTTCAAAAACCTGCAACTTCTTTGCAACAAAGAAGGAACTTTAAAGACTTCATGTTTCCCGCCGGAAGCGTGAGACTTTCCACTCTGCACCCGACGCCCCCTGCTCGACCTGCAGAAAACCAACACCTCAGGGAGGACTCACCGGCGACTGGGAGCCCGTGAGTAAGCAGAGACGACCCCCCCCCACTGAGCCCCCACAGCGATGCCTGCAGAGAGAATCCAGAGGCTCCCCCTGACCGCGACTGCCTGTAACAAGGGACCCGACGCCTGGAACCAACACTGCACCCGCAGCACCCAGGACCTGAAGGAACCGAACTCCAGTGCAGGAGCGACCCTCTGCCTAGCCCAGGTGGTGGCTTCCCCAAGGAGCCCCCCCGTGCCTTCCTGCATCGTTGAAATGACCCCGGGGTCCCTCCATTACTTCCTATCTAAAACCCGACGCCTGTTGGCACACTGCACCCGGCCGCCGCTGTGCCGGGTGCAGTGTGTACTTTCTGTGCCTTCTTGTGTCCACCCCGGTGCCCTACAAAACCCCCCTGGTCTGCCTCCCGAGGATACGGGTACTTACCTGCTGGCAGACTGGTACCGGGGCACCCCTGTTCTCCATTGAAGCCTATGTGTTTTGGGCACCTCTTTGACCTCTGCACCTGATCGGCCCTGAGCTGCTGGTGTGGTAACTTTGGGGTTGCCTTGAACCCCTAACGGTGGGCTGCCTATGCCCCAACTTTGAGACTTGTAAGTGTCTTACTTACCTTCAAACCTAACCTTTACTTACCTCCCCCAGGAACTGTTGATTTTTGCACTGTGTCCACTTTGAAAATAGCTTATTGCCATTTTTACAAAGACTGTATATGATATTGCTTTTATTCAAAGTTCCTAAAGTATCTAAGTGAAGTACCTTACATTTAAAATATTACTTGTAAATCTTGAACCTGTGGTTCCGTAAATAAACTAAGAAAATATATTTTTCAATATAAAAACCTTTTGGCCTGGAGTAAGTCTTTGAGTGTGTGTTCCTCATTTATTGCCTGTGTGTGTACAACGAATGCTTAACACTACCCTCTGATAAGCCTACTGCTCGACCACACTACCACAAAATAGAGCATTAGAATGATCTATTTTGCCACTATCTTACCTCTACGGGGAACCCTTGGACTCTGTGCACACTATTTCTTACTTTGAAATAGTATATACAGAGCCAACTTCCTACATTGATGGTGTCAGCGGTGGGATCTAAGACTTGGCATTTGCTGGACTACTCAGCCAATACCTGATCACACGATTAAATTCCAAAAATTGTCATTAGAAACTGATTTTTGCAATTTGAGCTATTTTTCTAAATTTTTAAAAGTCCTCCTGCTAGGGCAGAGGTCTTCAAACTGGGGGGCAGGCCCCCCTAGGGGGGCCTCAAGTGATCCCGGGGGGGGGGGGGGGGAGAGGCAGACTCTGGCCAAAATAAATATTATACAGATAACAGGCCTTTGTTTTAAACAGAAGCATGTTATTGCAGTTTTAAAAAGGTAACAGTACTTAACTGCAATGTTTAAATAGGTTTAGACATATTTAAACATTGCCATGTTTATAAAATAATTCTGAAACATTCTGAGGGGGGCCCAATGATTTTTATTTTTCAACTGGGGTGGGGGCATGGCATTATAAATTTTGGAGACCTCTGTGCTAGGGCCTTGTGTAAGTCCCTGTTAGCATTTCTTTTAGAGTTTAAAGGTTTTGTAAAAGTTTGGATTAAGTTCTAGAGATAGTTTTAGATTCTTGAAAAGTATCCCAACGTTTAGAGAAATAATGTCTAGTACAGATGAAATGGCGGTGGAACTCAACCTCACCCCTTACCTGCATCTTAGGATGTCAGAGTTAAGGACTCTCTGTAAAATAAGAAATATAAAAACTGGATCAAACCCTACCAAAGTACAGATCCAGGAGCTTTTGGCTGAGTTTGCTAGAGACCACCCCTCTGAAGACAACCTTACAGAGGGGAAAACTAGTGACCTGGAGGAGAATTTCCCACCTCCTGTCCCAGTTAGGGAGCCCAGGGTTCCTCAAACCCTGACTCCACAAGTGATAGTCAGAGATGCTGTTTCTCCCACAGGGGAGTCCAGCAACTCTGGAAGCATTGAGGGCAGCCTCAATGAAGATGACCTCCTGCTAGCCAGGATGTCCAAAAGATTGGCTTTGGAGAGACAGCTCCTAGCCATAGAAAGGGAAAGACAAGAGATGGGTTTAGCTCCCATCAATGGTGGCAGCAACTTAAATAGGGTCAGAGAGAATACTGATATGCTAAAGATCCCCAAAGGGATTGTAACAAAATATGAGGATGGTGCTGACATCACCAAATGGTTCACAGCTTTTGAGAGGGCTTGTGCAACCAGAAAAGTAAACAAATCTCACTGGGGTGCTCTTCTTTGGGAAAGGTTCATTGGAAAGTGTAGGGATAGACTCCTCACTCTCTCTGGAAAAGATGCAGAATCCTATGACCTCATGAAGGCAACCCTGATTGAGGGCTTTGGATTCTCCACTGAGGAGTACAGGGTTAGGTTCCGGGGGGGGGGCTCAAAAATCCTCGAGCCAGACCTGGGTTGATTTTGTTGACTTCAGTCAAAACACTGGATGGTTGGATTAATGGCAGTGGTGTAAATGATTATGAAGGGCTGTATAGCTTGTTTATGAAGGAACACCTTTTAAGTAATTGTTTCAGTGATAAACTGCATTAGCATCTGGTAGACCTAGGTCCAATTTCCCCCTAAGAATTGGGAAAGAAGGCAGACCACTGGGTCAAGACAAGGGTGACCAAGACTTCCACAGGTGGTGACCAAAAGAAAGGGGTCACAAAGCCTCCCCAGCGGAAGAGTGTTGAGACATCCAAGAGAAAAAGTAAATAGTCTTCTACGGGGCCCCAAAAACCTGCACAGGAGGGTGGGTCCAAAGCCTCTTCACAATCCTCATTTGGGTACAATGGTAAAATTTTTGATCCCAAAAAGGCCTGGTGTCGCAGCTGTAGTCAGTGTGGACATCAAACTGGAGACAAGGCCTGTCCCAAGAAAGGTTCCACTTCAACTACTACTCCAGTTAGCACTGGAATAGCCAGTCTCCAGGTAGGATCAACAGTGTGCCCAGAGCAAATCAGGGTTCACACTGAAGCTACATTAGCCTCTGAGGGTGGGGTGGGCTTAGCCACGCTAGCTGCCTAGCCGCCTAACATGCAAAAATACAGGCAGCAGCTCTTTATTAATGGGACTAGAGTAGAGGCCCTGAGGGATACAGGTGCCAGTGTCACTATGGTGACAGACAAACTGGTTTTCCCAGGACAATACCTGACTGGACAAACTTATCCTGAACTGGTGTGTGTCAAGACTAGGGCACAGTGCAGAGCTCAGAGTGAAAAAGAGGTGTTGGCGTCTGGAATAATGGCCCAACCCTCCAAGAGAAAACGAAAGAAGACTGGGGAACCAGCTTCAGGACAGAAAAAGAACCTCTCTTCTCGGGAAGAAGTTCTATCCCCGGAGGCAACTGAGCCTATAGAGTTGGAACCTTACCAGGTTGAGCTCTTGGGCCCAGGGGGACCCTCTAGGGAACAGCTGTGCAAGGGGCAAGAAACGTGTCCCTCTCTTGAAGGTCTAAGGCAGCAAGCTGCTGAGGAAACCAAAGGAAATGTCAGTGGAACCCACAGGGTCTATTGGGAAGATGGACTCCTTTACACTGAAGCAAGAGATCCGAAACCTGGTGTCACTAGGAGAGTGGTAGTGCCTCAGGAGTTTAGGGAGTTCATTATGACCATAGTCCATGACCTTCCCCTTGCTGGGCATTTGGGGCAAATCAAGACATGGGAGAGGTTATTCAACCATTTCTATTGGCCCAATATGTCCCAGAAGGTGAAGGAGTTTTGTGCCTCCTGTGCCACCTGTCAAGCCAGTGGTAAGACAAGTAGCCACCCAAAGGCCCCCCTCATTCCACTTCCAGCGGTGGGGGTCCCCTTTGAAAGAGTGGAAGTGGATATAGTAAGTCCACTTGAACCACCCACAGCATCAGGGAATCAGTATATCCTAGTAGTAGTGGATCATGCTACTAGGTACCCTGAAGCAATCCCCCCTCAGGTCCACTACTGCGCCTGCAGTAGCCAAAGCACTCATTGGTATTTTTACCAGAGTGGGATTTCCTAAGGAGGTGGTTTCTGACATAGGTACCAACTTCATGTCAGCTTACCTAAATCACATGTGGATTGAGTGTGGGGTGACTTACAAATTCACCACACCATACCATCCACAAACCAATGGTCTTATTAAGAGATTTAACAAGACATTGAAGGGCATGATCGTGGGGCTCCATGAAAAACTCAAAAGTAGATGGGATGTCCTCTTGCCATGCCTGCTTTTCGCCTACAGAAAGGTGCCTCAGAAGGGAGTAGGGTTTTCCCCCTTTGAACTTCTCATTGGCCATCCTGTTAGGGGACCACTAGCTCTTGTGAAAGAAGGCTGGGAGAGACCTCTTCATGAGCCTAAGCAAGATATAGTGGACTATGTACTAGGCCTACGTTCCAGGATGGCAGAGTACATGGAAAAGGCAAGTAAAAACCTTGAGGCCAGCCAACAACTCCAGAAGATGTGGTATGGCCAAAAGGCTGCTATGGTTGAGTTTCAGCCAGGGCAGAAATTCTGGGTTCTGGAGCCTGTGGCTCCCAGAGCACTTCAGGACAAGTGGGGTGGCCCTTACCCAGTGCTAGAGAAGAAGAGTTAGGTCACCTACCTGGTGGACCTAGGCACTAGCAGGACCCCCAAGAGGGTGATCCATGTTAACTGCCTAAAACTCTTCCATGACAGGGCAGATTTAAACATGTTAATGGTTACAGATGAGGACCAGGAAGCAGAGAGTGAACCTCTCCCTGATCTCCTCTCCACTGACCCTAAGGATGGCACAGTAGATGGAGTGATCTATTCAGACACCCTCTCTGGCCAACAGCAATCTGACTGCAGGCAAGTCCTCCAGCAGTTTGCTGAGCTCTTTTCCCTAACCCCTGGTCAGACACACCTGTGTACCAATGATGTGGACACAGGAGACAGCATGCCTGTCAAAAACAACATTTTTAGACAGTCTGATCAAGTTAAGGAAAGCATCAAAGTGGAAGTCCACAAGATGCTGGAGTTGGGAGTAATTGAGCACTCTGACAGTCCCTGGGCTAGCCAGTGGTCTTAGTCCCCAAACCTCACACAAAAGATGGCAAGAGAGAGATGAGGTTCTGTGTGGACTACAGAGGGCTTAATTCTGTCACCAAGACAGATGCTCATCCCATTCCAAGAGCAGATGAGTTAATTGACAAATTGGGTGCTGCCAAATACTTGAGTACCTTTGACTTGACAGCAGGGTACTGGCAAATAAGAATGGCACCATGAGCAAAAGAGAAAACAGTATTCTCCACACCTGATGGGCACTACCAGTTTACTGTGATGCCCTTTGGCTTAATGAATGCCCCTGCCACCTTCCAAAGGTTGTTGAATCAAGTCCTTGCTGGCTTGGAGTCCTTTAGTGCAGCTTATCTTGATGATATTGCTGTCTTTAGCTCCAACTGGCAGGATCACCTGGTCTGCCTGAAGAAGGTTTTGCAGGCCCTGCAAGCAGCAGGCCTCTCTATCAAGGAATCTAAATGTCAGATAGGGCAGGGTACTGTGGTTAACTTGGGACACCTTGTTGGTGGAGGCCAAGTTCAGCCACTCCGACCCAAGATCCAGACTATTCTGGACTGGGTAGCTCCAAAAACTCAAACTCAAGTCAGGGCATTCCTTGGCTTGACTGGGTACTATAGGAGGTTTGTGAAGGGATATGGATCAATAGCGACACCCCTCATAGAACTTAACTTAACAAGAAAATGCAAAAGAAAGTTAAATGGACCGTGGAATGTCAACAGGCCTTTGACACCCTGAAACAAGCTATGTGCACAGCACCAGTTCTCAAAGCTCCAGATTACTCAAAGCAGTTCATAGTGCAGACAGATGCCTCTGAACATGGGATCGGAGCAGTCCTGTCCAACACAAATGTTGATGGCCTTGACCAGCCTGTTGCTTTTATTAGCAGGAGGTTACCCCCCAGGGAGCAGCGTTGGAGTGCCATTGAAAGGGAGGCCTTTGCTGTGGTCTGGTCCCTAAAGAAGTTGAGACCATACCTGTTTGGTACTCACTTCATAGTTCAAACTGACCACAGACCTCTCAGATGGCTCATGCAAATCAAAGGAGAAAACAGTAAACTGTTGAGGTTGTCCATATCCCTACAGGGAATGTACGTTATAGTGGAACACAGACCTGGGACTGCCCATGCCAATGCAGATGGCCTTTCCAGGTTCTTCCACTTAGAAAATGAAGACTCTCTTGGGAAAGGTTAGTCTCAAACCTTAGACATTGTAAGAGCAGGGTAGCCATAAGAGTATATGGTCTGGGAGTTTGTCAAACACGAACTCCAGAGTACCATAATGGCTACACTGAAAACTGGGAAGTTTGGTATCAAACTTCTCAGCACAATAAATGCACACTGATGCCAGTGTGCAATTTATTATAAAATACACCCAGAGGGCATCTTAGAGATGCCCCCTGAAAACATACCCTACTTTCAGTGTAGGCTGACCAGTTCCTGCCAGCCTGCCACACACCAGACATGTTGCTGGCCACATGGGGAGAGTGCCTTTGTCACTCTGTGGCCAGGAACAAAGCCTGTACTGGGTGGAGGTGCTTCTCACGTCCCCCTGCAGGAACTGTAACACCTGGCGGTGAGCCTCAAAGGCTCACCCCTTTTGTTACAGCGCCCCAGGGCATCCCAGCTAGTGGAGATGCCCGCCCCTCCGGCCACTGCCCCCACTTTTGGTGGCAAGGCTGGAGGAGATAATGAGAAAAACAAGGAGGAGAGTTACCCACCAGTCAGGACAGCCCCTAAGGTGTCGTGAGGTGACCCCTGCCTTGAGAAATCCCCCATCTTGAGTTTCGAGGATTCCCCCAATAAGGTTAGGGATGTGCCCCCCTCCCCACAGGGAGGAGGCACAAAGAGGGTGTAGCCACCCTCAAAGACAGTAGCCATTGGCTACTGTTCTCCCAGACCTAAACACACCCCTAAATTCAGTATGTAGGGTCACCCCAGAACCTAGGAAACTAGATTCCTGCAACCTTAACAAGAAGGAGGACTGCTGACCTGAAGCCCTGCAGAGAAGACAGAGACGACAACTGCTTTGGCCTCAGCCCTACCGGCCTGTCTCCCAATTTCGAGGAAAACTGCAACAGCGACGCATCCAACCGAGACCAGCGACCTCTGAAGCCTCAGAAGACTGCCCTGCACCCAAGAAACCCCCTGTGAACGGCGGCTCTGTTCAAAAACCTGCAACTTCTTTGCAACAAAGAAACAACTTTAAAGACTTCACGTTTCCCGCCGGAAGCGTGAGACTTTCCACTCTGCACCCGACGCCCCCGGCTCGACTTGCAGAAAACCAACACCTCAGGGAGGGCTCCCCAGTGACTGCGAGCCTGTGAGTAACCAGAGACGAACCCCCTGAGCCTCCACAGCGACCCCTGCAGAGAGAATCCAGAGGCTCCCCCTGACCGCGACTGCCTGTAACAAGGGACCTGACGCCTGGAACCAACACTGCACTCGCAGCCCCCAGGACCTGAAGGAACCGAACTCCAGTGCAGGAGCGAACACCAGGCGACTCTTTCCCTAGCCCAGGTGGTGGCTGCCCCAAGGACCCCCCCACCCCTGTGCCTGCCTGCATCGTTGAAGTGACCCCCGGGTCCCTCCATTACTTCCTATCTGAAACCCGATGCCTGTTTGCACACTGCACCAGGCCGCCCCTGTGCCGCTGAGGGTGTACTTTCTGTGCCTTCTTGTGTCCCCGCGGTGCCCTACAAACCCCCCCCCCCTGGTCTGCCCACCGAGGACACGGGTACTTACCTGCTGGCAGACTGGAACCGGGGCACCCCTGTTCTCCATTGAAGCCTATGTGTTTTGGGCACCTCTTTGACCTCTGCACCTGACCGGCCCTGAGCTGCTGGTGTGGTAACTTTGGGGTTGCCTTGAACCCCCAATGGTGGGCTACCTATGCCCCAACTTTGAGACTTGTAAGTGTCTTACTTACCTTCAAACCTAACCTTTACTTACCTCCCCCACAAACTGTTGATTTTTGCACTGTGTCCACTTTGAAAATAGCTTATTGCCATTTTTACAAAGACTGTATATGATATTGCTTTTATTCAAAGTTCCTAAAGTATCTAAGTGAAGTACCTTACATTTAAAATATTACTTGTAAATCTTGAACCTGTGGTTCTTAAAATAAACTAAGAAAATATTTGTTTCTATATAAAAACCTTTTGGCCTGGAGTAAGTCTTTGGTTGTGTGTTCATCATTTATTGCCTGTGTGTGTACAATAAATGCTTAACACTACCCTCTGATAAGCCTACTGCTCGACCACACTACCACAAAATAGAGCATTAGAATTATCTATTTTTGCCACTATATTACCTCTAAGGGGAACCCTTGGATTCTATGCACACTATTTCTTACTTTGAAATAGTGCATACAGAGCCAACTTCCTACATGAAATAGTATATACAGAGCCAACTCCCTACACCAACTGTTTGGCACACAGGCTGATACAGCCATTGAGAAAATGAAAAAGGATGCCGACACTGCCAAATCTATGGGGGCGCTTCACTCAACTCAATACAGAGGCTCATTTCGAAACCCTCAATATAGGGGAAGCTTTAGACCCCAAAGATCTGAGCCATCTACCTCACAATCCAAACCCTCTTACCAGACACAATACCAAAGAGTGGAGTTTCGGGGAACCTACAGAGGACAATTTCCCAGAACTAGAGGAAAATATCAGCCCTCAAAGCAAACCACACACACCAAACAGTGACTTGATCCACATCTTCCCTCACCACACTTTCCCTGTGGGAGGAAGACTACAAAAGTTCCACACACACTGGTTACACATCACAACAGACAATTTGGTCTTATCCATTATCCAACATGGTTACTGCATAGAGTTCGGACAAACTCCTCCAGATATACCTCCAAAACCACACAAACTCTCCTCCCAACACATTTCAATGTTGCAAACAGAGGTACAGTAACTATTACTCAAACAAACCATAGAGCTTGTACCACATCAAAGAGGAACAGGGGTTTACTCCCTATATTTCCTCATTCCCCAAAAAGACGGAACATTGAGACCAATACTGGATCTCAGAACTCTCAATCTTTATATCATATCAGAACACTTTCACATGGTAACACTACAGGATATAGTCCCATTGTTCCAACAACAAGATTTTATGGCAACACTGGATCTAAAGGATGCGTATTTTCACATGCCCATCCATCCAGCGCACAGAAAATATCTCACGTTTGTAATACAAGGAAAACATTACCAGTTCAAAGTGTTACTTATCGGGATAACAGCTCCCAGGGTATTTACAAAATGCCTTGCCGTAGTCGCAGCCTACATAAGAAGACAACCTATCCTTGTCTTTCCATATCTTGACGACTGGCTAATAAAAGCCAACACTCAAACACAGTGCCAATACCATACATGTTATGTAATAAACACCCTACACACACTAGGGTTCTCAATAAACTACCAAAAATCTCCCTTACAACCAGCGCAGGTTCAACAGTAATTAGGAGCCACATTAAACACCCAAACAGCAGTTGCAAGCCCAAGTCCACAAAGGGTACAATCATTCCACAACATGTTACCACAAATCCAGCCAAACCAACAGTACACAGTCAAATTTGTCATGAAACTGTTGGGCATGATGGCATCATGCATTGCGATTATCCCAAATGCAAGACTAAACATGCGGCCCTTACAACAGTGCCTTGCAAGACAATGGTCACAGGCACATGGTCAGCTTCAAGATCTAGTGTTGATAGACTGCCAAACACACATCTCGCTTCTGTGGTGGAATTCCACAAATTTAAACAAAGGGCGGCCATTTCAGGACCCTGTGCCTCACGCCATTCTTACAACAGATGCATCAATGATTGGATGGGGAGCACACCTCAACAGTCACAACATTCAGGGACAATGGGACAGCAAACACAAACAACTTCACATAAATCACTTAGAATTGCTAGCTGTATTCCTAGCACTAAAAGCCTTTCAACCTCTTCCCATTCACAAACACATTCTCATCAAAACCGACAATATGACTACGATGTACTACCTGAAAAAACAGGAAGGAACCCACTCATCACAACTTTGTCTTCTAGCACAAAAAAGTTGGCAATGGGCAATTCACAACATTCACCCTGTAGCACAGTACATTCCAGGGATTCACAATCAATTAGCAGACGGTCTCAGCCGGGATCATCAGCAAACACACGAGTGGGAAATTCACCCCCAAGTACTTCACAAGTACTTTCGCCAATGGGGAACACCAGATATAGATCTATTCGCCACCAGCCAGAACACAAAATGCCAAAACTTCGCATCCAGGTTTCCACACCCTCTATCCAAGGGCAATGCTCTATGGATCAACTGGTCAGGGATATTTGCTTACGCTTTTCCCCCTCTCCCGCTCATTCCATTTCTGGTCAACAAACTGCATCAAAACAAACTCAAACTTATAGCGCCAACGTGGGCACGTCAACCATGGTAAACAACATTGTTAGACCTGTCACTAGTACCACACATCAAACTAACAAACAGGCCGGATCTGTTGACACAAAACAAACAACTGATCAGGTACCCCAATCCAGCAATACTCAATCTGGCTCCTGAAGTCTTAGAGTTTGGATATCTACATCTTCCACCAGAATGTATGGAAGTAATTAAACAAGCAAGAAAACCCACTACCAGGCAGTGCTATGCAAACAAATGGAAAAGGTTTGTCTTTTACTTCCAATCCAAACACTTAACACCTCTTTCCGCATCCATACAAGACATTGTAGGTTACTTACTTCATCTACAAAAAGCAAATTTAGCTTTTTCATCCATTAAAATACATTTCACAGCCTATTTACAAAATATACAAAGCAAGTCTCTATCTAGAGTCCCTGTCATCAAAGCCTTCATGGACACCTCCAGTACCTCCAAGAACACTACCAGTGCCTTCACGGAATCTCAATATTTTACTCACACGGCTCATGGGTCCACCGTTTGAACCCATGCAATCGTGTCAGATTCAATATCTAACGTGGAAAGTAGCATTCCTTGTTGCAGTCACTTCATTATGAAGAGTTAGTGAAATACAAGCATTCACTATTGAACAACCCTTTATACAAGTACACAAACATAAAGTTGTACTTTGCACAAACCCAAAATTCCTACCTAAAGTCATCTCACTGTTTCATATATATCAAACAGTTGAACTTCCAGTCTTCTTCCCACAGCCAGACTCAGTAGCAGAAAGAGCGCTCCATACATTAGACATTAAAAGAGCTTTAATGTATTACATTGACAGAACAAAATCATTTAGAAAAACTAAACAGTTATTTGTTGCATTAAAAAAAAAAAAAACATACTGGTAATCCTATCTCAAAAATAAGGCATATCCAGATGGATAGTAAACTGCATCCAAACCTGTTACCTAAAAGCTAAACGATAGCTATTAGTAACACCAAAAGCACACTCCACAAGTGTAGGAAGTTGGCTCTGTATGTGCTATTTCAAAGTAAGGAATAGCATGCACAGAGTCCAAGGGTTCCCCTTAGAGGTAAAATAGTGGTAAAAATAGATAATACTAATGCTCTATTTTGTGGTAGTGTGGTCGAGCAGTAGGCTTATCCAAGGAGTAGTGTTAAGCATTTGTTGTACATACACATAGACAATAAATGAGGTACACACACTCAGAGACAAATCCAGCCAATAGGTTTTTATATAGAAAAATATCTTTTCTTAGTTTATTTTAAGAACCACAGGTTCAAATTCTACATGTAATATCTCATTCGAAAGGTATTGCAGGTAAGTACTTTTAGGAACTTCAAATCATCAACATTGCATGTATACTTTTCAAGTTATTCACAAATAGCTGTTTTAAAAGTGGACACTTAGTGCAATTTTCACAGTTCCTAGGGGAGGTAAGTATTTGTTAAGTTAACCAGGTAAGTAAGACACTTACAGGGCTTAGTTCTTGGTCCAAAGTAGCCCACCGTTGGGGGTTCAGAGCAACCCCAAAGTTACCACACCAGCAGCTCAGGGCCGGTCAGGTGCAGAGTTCAAAGTGGTGCCCAAAACACATAGGCTAGAATGGAGAGAAGGGGGTGCCCCGGTTCCGGTCTGCTTGCAGGTAAGTACCCGCGTCTTCGGAGGGCAGACCAGGGGGGTTTTGTAGGGCACCGGGGGGGACACAAATCCACACAGAAATTTCACCCTCAGCGGCGCGGGGGCGGCCGGGTGCAGTGTAGGAACAAGCGTCGGGTTCGCAATGTTAGTCTATGAGAGATCTCGGGATCTCTTCAGCGCTGCAGGCAGGCAAGGGGGGGATTCCTCGGGGAAACCTCCACTTGGGTAAGGGAGAGGGACTCCTGGGGGTCACTTCTCCAGTGAAAGTCCGGTCCTTCAGGTCCTGGGGGCTGCGGGTGCAGGGTCTCTCCCAGGCGTCGGGACTTTGGATTCAAAGAGTCGCGGTCAGGGGAAGCCTCGGGATTCCCTCTGCAGGCGGCGCTGTGGGGGCTCAGGGGGGACAGGTTTTGGTACTCACAGTATCAGAGTAGTCCTGGGGTCCCTCCTGAGGTGTTGGATCTCCACCAGCCGAGTCGGGGTCGCCGGGTGCAGTGTTGCAAGTCTCACGCTTCTTGCGGGGAGCTTGCAGGGTTCTTTTAAGGCTGCTGGAAACAAAGTTGCAGCCTTTCTTGGAGCAGGTCCGCTGTCCTCGGGAGTTTCTTGTCTTTTCGAAGCAGGGGCAGTCCTCAGAGGATGTCGAGGTCGCTGGTCCCTTTGGAAGGCGTCGCTGGAGCAGGATCTTTGGAAGGCAGGAGACAGGCCGGTGAGTTTCTGGAGCCAAGGCAGTTGTCGTCTTCTGGTCTTCCGCTGCAGGGGTTTTCAGCTGGGCAGTCCTTCTTCTTGTAGTTGCAGGAATCTAATTTTCTAGGGTTCAGGGTAGCCCTTAAATACTAAATTTAAGGGCGTGTTTAGGTCTGGGGGGTTAGTAGCCAATGGCTACTAGCCCTGAGGGTGGGTACACCCTCTTTGTGCCTCCTCCCAAGGGGAGGGGGTCACAATCCTAACCCTATTGGGGGAATCCTCCATCTGCAAGATGGAGGATTTCTAAAAGTTAGAGTCACTTCAGCTCAGGACACCTTAGGGGCTGTCCTGACTGGCCAGTGACTCCTCCTTGTTTTTCTCATTATTTTCTCCGGCCTTGCCGCCAAAAGTGGGGCCTGGCCAGAGGGGGCGGGCAACTCCACTAGCTGGAGTGTCCTGCTGGGTTGGCACAAAGGAGGTGAGCCTTTGAGGCTCACCGCCAGGTGTGACAATTCCTGCCTGGGAGAGGTGTTAGCATCTCCACCCAGTGCAGGCTTTGTTACTGGCCTCAGAGTGACAAAGGCACTCTCCCCATGGGGCCAGCAACATGTCTCGGTTTGTGGCAGGCTGCTAAAACTAGTCAGCCTACACAGATAGTCGGTTAAGTTTCAGGGGGCACCTCTAAGGTGCCCTCTGTGGTGTATTTTACAATAAAATGTACACTGGCATCAGTGTGCATTTATTGTGCTGAGAAGTTTGATACCAAACTTCCCAGTTTTCAGTGTAGCCATTATGGTGCTGTGGAGTTCGTGTTTGACAGACTCCCAGACCATATACTCTTATGGCTACCCTGCACTTACAATGTCTAAGGTTTTGTTTAGACACTGTAGGGGTACCATGCTCATGCACTGGTACCCTCACCTATGGTATAGTGCACCCTGCCTTAGGGCTGTAAGGCCTGCTAGAGGGGTGTCTTACCTATACTGCATAGGCAGTGAGAGGCTGGCATGGCACCCTGAGGGGAGTGCCATGTCGACTTACTCGTTTTGTTCTCACTAGCACACACAAGCTGGCAAGCAGTGTGTCTGTGCTGAGTGAGAGGTCTCCAGGGTGGCATAAGACATGCTGCAGCCCTTAGAGACCTTCCTTGGCATCAGGGCCCTTGGTACTAGAAGTACCAGTTACAAGGGACTTATCTGGATGCCAGGGTCTGCCAATTGTGGATACAAAAGTACAGGTTAGGGAAAGAACACTGGTGCTGGGGCCTGGTTAGCAGGCCTCAGCACACTTTCAATTGTAAACATAGCATCAGCAAAGGCAAAAAGTCAGGGGGCAACCATGCCAAGGAGGCATTTCCTTACACAACCCCCCCCCAAACGAAAGAGGATGAGACTAACCTTTCCCAAGAGAGTCTTCATTTTCTAAGTGGAAGAACCTGGAAAGGCCATCTGCATTGGCATGGGCAGTCCCAGGTCTGTGTTCCACTATAAAGTCCATTCCCTGTAGGGAGATGGACCACCTCAACAGTTTAGGATTTTCACCTTTCATTTGCATCAGCCATTTGAGAGGTCTGTGGTCAGTTTGAACCAGGAAGTGAGTCCCAAAGAGGTATGGTCTCAGCTTCTTCAGGGACCAAACCACAGCAAAGGCCTCCCTCTCAATGGCACTCCAACGCTGCTCCCTGGGGAGTAACCTCCTGCTAATGAAAGCAACAGGCTGGTCAAGGCCATCATCATTTGTTTGGGACAAAACTGCCCCTATCCCATGTTCAGAGGCATCAGTCTGCACAATGAACTGCTTAGAATAATCTGGAGCTTTGAGAACTGGTGCTGAGCACATTGCCTGTTTTAGGGTGTCAAAGGCCTGTTGGCATTCCACAGTCCAGTTTACTTTCTTGGGCATTTTCTTGGAGGTGAGTTCAGTGAGGGCTGTCACAATGGATCCATATCCCTTCACAAACCTCCTGTAGTACCCAGTCAAGCCAAGGAATGCCCTGACTTGAGTCTGGGTTTTTGGAGCTGCCCAGTCCAGAATAGTCTGGATCTTGGGTTGGAGTGGCTGAACTTGGCCTCCACCTACAAGGTGTCCCAAGTAAACCACAGTTCCCTGCCCTATCTGGCATTTGGATGCCTTGATAGAGAGGCCTGCAGATTGCAGAGCCTTCAAAACCTTCCTCAGGTGGACCAGGTGATCCTGCCAGGTGGAGCTAAAGACAGCAATATCATCAAGATAAGCTGTGCTAAAGGACTCCAAGCCAGCAAGGACTTGATTCACCAACCTTTGGAAGGTGGCAGGGGCATTCTTTAAACCAAAGGGCATAACAGTAAACTGATAATGCCCATCAGGTGTGGAGAATGCTGTCTTTTCTTTTGCTCCAGGTGCCATTTTTATTTGCCAGTACCCTGCTGTCAAGTCAAAGGTACTTAGAAATTTGGCAGCACCTAATTTATCAATGAGCTCATCAGCTCTTGGAATTGGATGGGCATCTGTCTTGGTGACAGAATTGAGCCCTCTGTAGTCCACACAAAACCTCATCTCTTTCTTTCCATCTTTGGTGTGAGGTTTGGGGACTAAGACCACTGGGCTAGCCCAGGGGCTGTCAGAGCGCTCAATTACTCCCAATTCCAGCATCTTGTGGACTTCCACCTTGATGCTTTCCTTAACATGGTCAGACTGCCTAAAGATTTTGTTCTTGACAGGCATGCTGTCTCCTGTGTCCACATCATGGGTACACAGGTGGGTCTGACCAGGGGTTAAGGAGAAGAGTTCAGGAAACTGTTGTAGGACTCTCCTACAATCAGCTTGCTGTTGGCCAGAGAGGGTGTCTGAGTAGATCACTCCATCTACTGTGCCATCTTTTGGGTCTGATGACAGAAGGTCAGGGAGAGGTTCACTCTCTGCTTCCTGATCCGCATCTGTTACCATCAACAGATTCACATCAGCCCTGTCATGGAAGAGCTTAAGGCGGTTCACATGGATCACCCTCTTGGGGCTCCTGCTTGTGCCCAGGTCCACCAGGTAGGTGACCTGACTCTTCCTTTCTAGCACTGGGTAAGGGCCACTCCATTTGTCCTGGAGTGCCCTGGGAGCCACAGGCTCCAGAACCCAGACTTTCTGCCCTGGTTGGAACTCAACCAGTGCAGCCTTTTGGTCATACCAAAACTTCTGGAGCTGTTGGCTGGCCTCAAGGTTTTTGGTTGCCTTTTCCATGTACTCTGCCATTCTAGAGCGAAGGCCAAGTACATAGTCCACTATGTCCTGTTTAGGCTCATGGAGAGGTCTCTCCCAGCCTTCTTTAACAAGGGCAAGTGGTCCCCTTACAGGATGACCAAACAGAAGTTCAAAGGGTGAGAATCCTACTCCCTTCTGTGGCACCTCTCTGTAAGCGAAAAGCAGACATGGCAAGAGGACATCCCATCTCCTTTTGAGCTTTTCTGGGAGCCCCATGATCATGCCTTTTAATGTCTTGTTGAATCTCTCAACCAAGCCATTAGTTTGTGGATGGTATGGTGTAGTGAATTTATAAGTCACTCCACACTCATTCCACATGTGCTTTAGGTATGCTGACATGAAGTTGGTACCTCTGTCAGACACCACCTCCTTAGGGAAACCCACTCTGGTAAAGATACCAATGAGGGCCTTGGCTACTGCAGGGGCAGTAGTCGACCTAAGGGGAATAGCTTCAGGATACCTGGTAGCATGATCCACTACTACCAGGATATACATATTTCCTGAGGCTGTGGGGGGTTCTAGTGGACCAACTATGTCCACACCCACTCTTTCAAAGGGAACCCCCACCACTGGAAGTGGAATGAGGGGGGCCTTTGGATGCCCACCTGTCTTACCACTGGCTTGACAGGTGGGGCAGGAGAGGCAAAACTCCTTAACCATGTTGGACATATTGGGCCAGTAGAAGTGGTTGACTAGCCTCTCCCACGTCTTGGTTTGTCCCAAATGTCCAGCAAGGGGAATGTCATGGGCCAATGTTAGGATGAACTCTCTGAACAGCTGAGGCACTACCACTCTCCTAGTGGCACCAGGTTTGGGGTCTCTGGCCTCAGTGTACAGGAGTCCATCTTCCCAATAGACCCTATGTGTTCCATTTTTCTTGCCCTTGGACTCTTCAGCAGCTTGCTGCCTAAGGCCTTCAAGAGAGGGACAGGTTTCTTGTCCCTTACACAG
Source organism: Pleurodeles waltl (assembly GCF_031143425.1). Taxonomy (NCBI): domain Eukaryota; kingdom Metazoa; phylum Chordata; class Amphibia; order Caudata; family Salamandridae; genus Pleurodeles; species Pleurodeles waltl. The sequence goes on along the minus strand of NC_090436.1, from coordinate 980,574,016 downwards.
CTCCTCCCTTGAGGGTCCCCCTGGGCCTAAGAGCTCAACCTGATAAGGTTCAAGCTCCAAAGGCTCAGTTCCCTCAGAGGGCAGAACTTCTTCCTGAGAAGAGAGGTTCCCTTTCTTTGGCTGTGTTGCAGTTGGTTTCCCAACTGACTTTCCTTTCCTCTTGGTAGGCTGGGCCATTCTTCCAGACTCCAGCTCTATTTGTTCACCCTGTGCCTTGCATTGTGCTCTTGTTTTCACACACACCAGTTCAGGGATACCCAGCATTGCTGCATGGGTTTTTAGTTCTACCTCAGCCCATGCTGAGGACTCCAGGTCATTTCCAAGCAGACAGTCCACTGGGATATTTGAGGAGACCACCACCTGTTTCAGGCCATTGACCCCTCCCCATTCTAAAGTAACCATTGCCATGGGATGTACTTTTCTCTGATTGTCAGCGTTGGTGACTGTGTAAGTTTTTCCAGTCAGGTATTGGCCAGGGGAAACCAGTTTCTCTGTCACCATGGTGACACTGGCACCTGTATCCCTCAGGCCCTCTATTCTAGTCCCATTAATTAAGAGTTGCTGTCTGTATTTTTGCATGTTAGGCGGCCAGACAGCTAGTGTGGCTAAATCCACCCCACCCTCAGAAACTAGAGTAGCTTCAGTGTGGACCCTGATTTGCTCTGGGCACACTGCTGATCCCACTTGGAGACTAGCCATACCAGTGTTACCTGGATGGGAGTTTGGAGTGGAACCTTTCTTGGGACAGGCCTTGTCTCCAGTTTGGTGTCCATGCTGTTTACAGCTATGACACCAGGCCTTTTTGGGATCAAAGTTTTTACCCTTGTACCCATTGTTTTGTGAAGAGGCTCTGGGCCCACCCTCCTGTGCAGGTTTTTGGGGGCCTGTAGAAGACTCTTTACTATTTTTAGTTTTGGTTGTCTCATCACCCTTCCCCTGGGGAGTCTTTGTGACCCCTTTCTTTTGGTCACCCCCTGTTGAAGTCTTGGACACCCTTGTCTTGACCCAATGGTCCGCCTTCTTTCCCAATTCTTGGGGAGAAATTGGTCCTAGGTCTACCAGATGCTGATGCAGTTTATCATTGAAACAATTACTTAACAGGTGTTCTTTCACAAATAAATTGTACAGCCCATCATAATTACTTACACCACTGCCTTGAATCCAACCATCTAGTGTTTTCACTGAGTAGTCTACAAAGTCAACCCAGGTCTGGCTCGAGGATTTTTGAGCCCCCCTGAATCTAATCCTATACTCCTCAGTGGAGAATCCAAAGCCCTCAATCAGGGTACCCTTCATGAGGTCATAAGATTCTGCATCTTGTCCAGAGAGTGTGAGGAGTCTATCCCTACACTTTCCTGTGAACATTTCCCAAAGGAGAGCACCCCAGTGAGATCTGTTCACTTTTCTGGTTACACAAGCCCTCTCAAAAGCTGTGAACCATTTGGTGATGTCATCACCATCTTCATATTTAGTTACAATCCCTTTAGGGATTTTCAACATGTCAGGAGAATCTCTGACCCTATTTATGTTGCTGCCACCATTGATGGGTCCTAGGCCCATCTCTTGTCTTTCCCTTTCTATGGCTAGGATCTGTCTTTCCAAAGCCAATCTTTTGGCCATCCTGGCTAACTGGATGTCCTCTTCACTGGGGCTATCCTCAGTGATTTCAGAGGTGTTGGTCTCTCCTGTGAGGGAACCAGCATCTCTGACTATTATTTTTGGAGTCAGGGTTTGAGGGACCCTGTTCTCCCTAGATAGGATTGGTAGGGGGGAATTTTCCTCCAAGTCACTATCCTCTTCCTCTGAGTTGCCACCCTCAGAGGGGTTGGCCTTTTCAAACTCTGCCAAAAGCTCCTGGAGCTGTATTTTGGTAGGTTTGGGGCCCATTGTTATTTTCTTTATTTTACAGAGTGACCTTAGCTCCCTCATCTTAAGATGGAGGTAAGGTGTGGTGTCGAGTTCCACCACAGTCACATCTGTGCTAGACATTTTGCTTCTAAAAGTTGGAATACTTTTTAAGAATCTACAACTGGTTCTAGAATCTAATTCAAACTTTTACAAACTTTTAAACTCTAAAAGAAATGCTAATCAGGATCTAACACAAGGCCCTAGCAGGTCTTTTAAGAATTTAGAAAACTTTTCAAATTGCAAAAATCAATTTCTAATGACAATTTTGGAATTTGTCGTGTGATCAGGTATTGGCTGAGTAGTCCAGCAAATGCAAAGTCTTGTACCCCACCGCTGATCCACCAATGTAGGAAGTTGGCTCTGTATGTGCTATTTCAAAGTAAGGAATAGCATGCACAGAGTCCAAGGGTTCCCCTTAGAGGTAAAATAGTGGTAAAAATAGATAATACTAATGCTCTATTTTGTGGTAGTGTGGTCGAGCAGTAGGCTTATCCAAGGAGTAGTGTTAAGCATTTGTTGTACATACACATAGACAATAAATGAGGTACACACACTCAGAGACAAATCCAGCCAATAGGTTTTTATATAGAAAAATATCTTTTCTTAGTTTATTTTAAGAACCACAGGTTCAAATTCTACATGTAATATCTCATTCGAAAGGTATTGCAGGTAAGTACTTTTAGGAACTTCAAATCATCAACATTGCATGTATACTTTTCAAGTTATTCACAAATAGCTGTTTTAAAAGTGGACACTTAGTGCAATTTTCACAGTTCCTAGGGGAGGTAAGTATTTGTTAAGTTAACCAGGTAAGTAAGACACTTACAGGGCTTAGTTCTTGGTCCAAAGTAGCCCACCGTTGGGGGTTCAGAGCAACCCCAAAGTTACCACACCAGCAGCTCAGGGCCGGTCAGGTGCAGAGTTCAAAGTGGTGCCCAAAACACATAGGCTAGAATGGAGAGAAGGGGGTGCCCCGGTTCCGGTCTGCTTGCAGGTAAGTACCCGCGTCTTCGGAGGGCAGACCAGGGGGGTTTTGTAGGGCACCGGGGGGGACACAAATCCACACAGAAATTTCACCCTCAGCGGCGCGGGGGCGGCCGGGTGCAGTGTAGGAACAAGCGTCGGGTTCGCAATGTTAGTCTATGAGAGATCTCGGGATCTCTTCAGCGCTGCAGGCAGGCAAGGGGGGGATTCCTCGGGGAAACCTCCACTTGGGTAAGGGAGAGGGACTCCTGGGGGTCACTTCTCCAGTGAAAGTCCGGTCCTTCAGGTCCTGGGGGCTGCGGGTGCAGGGTCTCTCCCAGGCGTCGGGACTTTGGATTCAAAGAGTCGCGGTCAGGGGAAGCCTCGGGATTCCCTCTGCAGGCGGCGCTGTGGGGGCTCAGGGGGGACAGGTTTTGGTACTCACAGTATCAGAGTAGTCCTGGGGTCCCTCCTGAGGTGTTGGATCTCCACCAGCCGAGTCGGGGTCGCCGGGTGCAGTGTTGCAAGTCTCACGCTTCTTGCGGGGAGCTTGCAGGGTTCTTTTAAGGCTGCTGGAAACAAAGTTGCAGCCTTTCTTGGAGCAGGTCCGCTGTCCTCGGGAGTTTCTTGTCTTTTCGAAGCAGGGGCAGTCCTCAGAGGATGTCGAGGTCGCTGGTCCCTTTGGAAGGCGTCGCTGGAGCAGGATCTTTGGAAGGCAGGAGACAGGCCGGTGAGTTTCTGGAGCCAAGGCAGTTGTCGTCTTCTGGTCTTCCGCTGCAGGGGTTTTCAGCTGGGCAGTCCTTCTTCTTGTAGTTGCAGGAATCTAATTTTCTAGGGTTCAGGGTAGCCCTTAAATACTAAATTTAAGGGCGTGTTTAGGTCTGGGGGGTTAGTAGCCAATGGCTACTAGCCCTGAGGGTGGGTACACCCTCTTTGTGCCTCCTCCCAAGGGGAGGGGGTCACAATCCTAACCCTATTGGGGGAATCCTCCATCTGCAAGATGGAGGATTTCTAAAAGTTAGAGTCACTTCAGCTCAGGACACCTTAGGGGCTGTCCTGACTGGCCAGTGACTCCTCCTTGTTTTTCTCATTATTTTCTCCGGCCTTGCCGCCAAAAGTGGGGCCTGGCCGGAGGGGGCGGGCAACTCCACTAGCTGGAGTGTCCTGCTGGGTTGGCACAAAGGAGGTGAGCCTTTGAGGCTCACCGCCAGGTGTGACAATTCCTGCCTGGGAGAGGTGTTAGCATCTCCACCCAGTGCAGGCTTTGTTACTGGCCTCAGAGTGACAAAGGCACTCTCCCCATGGGGCCAGCAACATGTCTCGGTTTGTGGCAGGCTGCTAAAACTAGTCAGCCTACACAGATAGTCGGTTAAGTTTCAGGGGGCACCTCTAAGGTGCCCTCTGTGGTGTATTTTACAATAAAATGTACACTGGCATCAGTGTGCATTTATTGTGCTGAGAAGTTTGATACCAAACTTCCCAGTTTTCAGTGTAGCCATTATGGTGCTGTGGAGTTCGTGTTTGACAGACTCCCAGACCATATACTCTTATGGCTACCCTGCACTTACAATGTCTAAGGTTTTGTTTAGACACTGTAGGGGTACCATGCTCATGCACTGGTACCCTCACCTATGGTATAGTGCACCCTGCCTTAGGGCTGTAAGGCCTGCTAGAGGGGTGTCTTACCTATACTGCATAGGCAGTGAGAGGCTGGCATGGCACCCTGAGGGGAGTGCCATGTCGACTTACTCGTTTTGTTCTCACTAGCACACACAAGCTGGCAAGCAGTGTGTCTGTGCTGAGTGAGAGGTCTCCAGGGTGGCATAAGACATGCTGCAGCCCTTAGAGACCTTCCTTGGCATCAGGGCCCTTGGTACTAGAAGTACCAGTTACAAGGGACTTATCTGGATGCCAGGGTCTGCCAATTGTGGATACAAAAGTACAGGTTAGGGAAAGAACACTGGTGCTGGGGCCTGGTTAGCAGGCCTCAGCACACTTTCAATTGTAAACATAGCATCAGCAAAGGCAAAAAGTCAGGGGGCAACCATGCCAAGGAGGCATTTCCTTACAACAAGGAAAAAAGGAGCAACAATGTCATTTCTAGGAAATATACCAATGACAGAAATCTGCAAAGCAGCCACTTGGTCAACACCTGATACATTTATCAAGCCTTACTGTGTAGATGTGTTAGCAACACAACAAGCCACAGTAGGACAGGCTGTACTAAGAACACGATTTCAAACAACTTCAACTCCTACAGGCTGACCACCGCTTATGGGAGGAAAACTGCTTTGTAGCTATGCATAGCATGTGTATCTGCAGCTACACATGCCATTGAACGGAAAATGTCACTTACCCAGTGTACATCTGTTCGTGGCATGTTCCGCTGCAGATTCACATGCGCCCTCCCTCCTCCCCGGGAGCCTGTAGCCGTTTAAGTTTGTACATATGTACATATATCTCTCTATTTCATTGCATGGACATCTCTTTCTATACACTGTATCACTCCTACCTTACCCTCTGCGGGAAAACAATCTAAGATGGGGTCGATGCCTATGCGCAGTGGAGCCGAAAAGGAGGAGTCACTCGGTCCTGTGACTCGAAAAACAACTTGTAACATTCCGAGCCCAACACTAGAAGGCAGGACCTGTGCATAGCATGTGAATCTGCAGCGGAACATGCCACGAACAGATGTACACTGGGTAAGTGACATTTTCCATATATATATATGGCTCGGCCCGGAAAAAGACTGGCGGTGACCAACTTACCAGTTCGGCACCAAAAAAGGCCACTCCTCCGAAAACATCGGTGACCACAAAAAGCTCAGTTTTTGACTCCACTAGGCACAATTTTTCAGAGTCAGAAATTAGAAAAACAGTTTTGGAGCCTAAACCTTCCTCCTCATCTTCTTTTTCGATCCCGAAAAAGCATGCTTCAGAGCTGAAAAAGGCCAACTTATACAGAGGAACATGGACTTTCAAAGAGATTTAAAGAAAGCCACAAAACCTCTGAAGAGGAGTTAGAGGTACAGCCAATATGAGAAGTTATGGATGAAAGGCAATCCAGGATCCACATCCATGAGGAAACGGGGAGAATTCTAACAGCACCTCCTTTAAAAACCAAAAGGAAGCGAGCTTTTCAGGAGGAATTGGACACTATACGGCCTCCAGCAAAAGTGCCAAAGCACAAGGAGAAACCACCACCTTCTCAATCTTCTCCTCCTCATTCTCCCCACCTACTAGCTCCACACCAATGCAGTCTCCCACTCACTCTTATGATTCACAACGAGATAATGTGGATCCATGGGATCTTTATGACCCAGATCTCATTCCAAGTAACGATCCAGACAGCTATCCCCTCTGAACCACCACCACCTGAGGATAGTACTGTCTATAACCAAGTTATAGCTAAGGCTGCAGCATATCATGGTGTCACCATGAATACAGAGCCCCTAGAAGAGGATTTCGTATTTAACACTCTATCCTCAACACATTCTAGATATCAATGCCTCCCGATGCTCCCAGGCATGGTAAAACATGCTGATCAGATATTTAGTGAACCTGTTAACGCACTTGTCATAGCATCTAGGATAGAGAAAAAATATAACCTGCACCCTCTGACCCTGAGTAAATCACCCATCAGGTACCTCCTTATTCTGTGGTAGTTAGCGCTGCCAGGAAGAGAGCGAATAGTCAGTCATCAGGAGATGCCCCCGCCCCCCTTCCTGATAAGGAGAGCAGGAAATTTGATGCTGCAGGGAAAAGAGTTGCGTCCCAGGCAGCAAATCAGTTGAGAATAGCCAACTCACAAGCACTATTAGCTCGCTATGACAGAGCCCATTGGGACGAGATGCAAAACATAATCCAGCATCTCCCCAAAGAACACCAGAAAAGGGCACAACGAGTAGTGGAGGAAGGGCAAGCCATTACTTACAATCAAATACGATCTGCCCTAGATGCAGCAGATACCGCTGCTAGAAGTGTCAATACTACAGTCACTATACTGGCAGGCATGCATGGCTCAGATCTTCTGGATTCAAGCCAGAAATCCAGCAGGCTGTATTAAATATGCAGTTCGATAAAAAACATCTTTTTGGGCCAGAAGTAGACACAGCCATAGAAAAATTGAGAAAGGACTCTGACACAGCAAAAGCAATGGGTGCACTCTACTCTGCACCATACAGGGGGTCCTTTCGAAAACCTCAGTTTCGAGGTGGATTCAGACCACAGAGCGCTGAGGCATCCACCTCACAGGCAAAGCCAACCTACCAACCACAATACCAACGGGGTGGTTTTAGGGGCAAATATAGAGGACAGTACCCTAGAAATAGAGGAAAATTTCAGGCCTCTAAGCAGCCTCCACAGCGCCCAAAACAGTGACTTCTCTCATTCCCTTCCACTCCACACCTCTCCTGTGGGAGGAAGACTACAACAGTTCAACACAAATTGGCAAAATATTACCAAAGACAATTGGGTGCTATCAATTATCCGCAATGGCTATTGCCTAGAATTAATACACACTCCTCCAAATATCCCACCAATATCACACAAACTATCCACAGAACACACCATTTTGTGGCAAGAAGAGGTCCAATATCTACTACTCAAACAAGCAATAGAATTGGTGCAACAGTCTCAAATAGGGACAGGAGTTTACTCACTATATTTTCTAATTCCCCAAAAAGATGGCACCCTCAGGGCCCTCAATCTTAACATCCTGTCAGAACATTTTCACATGTCATCCCACTACTACAAAAACAAGATTTTATGACCGCCGTAGACCTCAAAGATGCGTATTTTTATATACCCATCCATCCTGCACACAGAAAATATCTCAGGTTTGTCATTCAGGGAAAACACTACCAGTTCAAGGTGTTGCCCTTTGGAATAACAACAGCTCCAAGAGTATTCACAAAGTGCTTAGCAGTAGTGGCAGCCTACCTAAGAAGACAACATATACATGTCTTTCCATATCTAAACGATTGGCTAATAAAATCAAACAATCATACGCAAGGCCAAAATCATACGCATTATGTAATACAAACCTTGAACACACTAGGGTTCTCAATAAACTACCAAAAAATCACACCTTCAACCTGCACAAATACAACAATATTTGGGTGCAATATTAAACATGCAGCAAGCTCTAGCATATCCAAATACACAAAGGATACAAGTTTTCCAAAATATAATCACACAAATACAAACAAATCAACAATACACTGTCAGATTTGTCATGAAGATTTTAGGAATGATGGCATCATGCATTGCAATTGTGCCACACGCAAGATTAAACATGCGGCCCTTACAACAGTGCCTTGCACATAAATGGTCACAGGCACATGGTCAACTTCAAGATCTAGTGTTGATAGACCGCCAAACGTACATGTCCCTTCAGTGATGGAATTTCACAAATCTAAAAAGAGGGCGGCCATTTCAAGACCCTGTGCCTCAGACCATAATCACAACAGATGCATCAATGATTGGTTGGGGAGCTCACCTAAACAATCACAACATTCAAGGGCAATGGGATGTCAAACACAAACAGCTACAAATAAACCACTTGGGGTTATTGCCGTTTTTCTAGCACTCAAATCTTTTCAACCTCCTCTCACACAGAAGAATGTTCTTTTCAAAACAGACAACATGACAACCATGTATTATCTCAACAAACAGGGAGAGACATATTCATCCCAGCTCTCCCTTCGAACCCAGAAAATTTGGAAATGGGCAATCCACAACCAAATTCATCTATTAGCACAATACATTCCAGGGATAGACAATCAATTGGCAGATATCCTCAGCAGGAATCACCAACAAACACACAATTTCATAAAAATCAAACAGTGGAACTGCCAGTCTTCTTCCCACAGCCAGATTCTGTAACAGAAAGAGCTCTACATACATTAGACATCAAAAAAGCTTTAATGTACTATATAGATAGAGCTAAACCGTTTAGAAAGACTAAACAACTATTTGTCGCTTTCCAAAAACCTAATACAGGCAATCCCATATCAAAACAAAGTTTAGCACAATGGACTGTAAGATGCATCCAAACATGCTATATTAAAGCAAAAAGACAACTTCTAGTTACTCCTAAAGCCCATTCTACAAGGAAAATAGTTGAGATAATGTTTTTTTTTAGGTAATATACCAATGGCTGAAATATGTAAAACTGCCACTTGGTCAACACCACGTACTTTCACTAAACACTACTGTGTAGACGTATTATCACGACAACAAGCCACGGTAGGCCAAGCTGTAGTAAGAACATTATTTCAAACAACTTCAACTCCTACAGGCTAACCACCGCTTTTTTATGGTAGGATAAACTGCTTTGTAGTCTGCACAGCATGTGTATCTGCAGCTACACATGCCATTGAACGGAAAATGTCACTTACCAAGTGTACATCTGTTCGTGGTATGTTCCCTCCTCCCTGGAAGCCTGTAGTCGTTTAAGTTACAAACATATGTATATACATTTACATTACCATGGACATCTCTTACTTTGTACCTATATACTCTATTACTCCTTCCTTTACCCTCTGCGGGAAAACAATCTAACAATGGAGTTGATGCCCAATGGAATGGAAGAGGAGGAGTCACTCGATCCCGTGACTCGAAAACATTTCTTCGAAGAAAAATACCTTGTAACACCCCGAGCCCATGTGTAGCTACAGATACACATGCTATGCATTATTCCACCATCTAGTGGTGGGCTCAGAGTGTTACAAGTTGTTTTTCATCGAAGTCTTTTCGGAGTCACAGGATCGAGTGACTCTTCTTCTCGATCATACTGCGCATGCTCATCGACTCCATTGTTAGATTGTTTTCTTTCCGCTGTCGGGTTCAGACGTGTTTCCTCTCGCTCCGAGATTTCGAATCGGAAACTTTGGAAAACTCCCTTAATCGTCGGTATCAATCACGTTTCCACCTATCCTCGAACCGATAGTACTGCCGGAAAGTACATTTTGCCCTTCTGGGTGAGTGCGCCCGACTCAGGCCCGTTCTGGCCTACCGCATCGAAGCCTGATGGATAGGACTCCATTTCGATTTTGTCCTTGATGCCACGCAAAAGTTCCCTACACAGACCAACACCTTGTTTGTAATCTTTATCCCGATCACAAAGAACAAGATTGTGAGGCCTTTCGATCATTTCGATCCAAGAAGACCCTACATGATCGGAGAGCCAGAAGATTGGAAATGGAGTAAAAGAGTACAGAACATGTTGACGTCATGGAAGAAGAACAGGCGCAGACAGTGGTTTCCATCAGAGGCACCGACTCTGAACAAGAATTGGAAGAAGATAGGCTTGTCACTGCTGGTCAGCACATAAGTACGTCTGCCCCTACGCCCACTTATTTAAAGAAAAAAAAAAAAAAATCATCAAAGGCCTTGGGTACAGCACTGCCGGAGAGACATGGTTCGACCCAAAAAAAGACTCTTGTCGACTGACCTTCGGGTTCGGGGTTGAAAAATGCCACTCCTCCATCGGTAACAGAGTTGAGTAAATCCATTGAGAGTTCTACTTTGGACTCGAGCAAGCATCCTCACTCCTCGGAGTCGACGCCCTGCTTCGGAGCCGAAACAACTGGCTGCATTTTCGGGACCGAAAAATCTACCATCTTCGGAACCGAAAAAATCTTTTTATTCAGAAGAGCAAGGACTTTTGAACCATCTTAAACTTAAACAGAGCTCAAAATCATTGCATGAACAATCTTATGAATTTTCTGATGAGGACACTGTGATTCAACCTATCCTTGAGGTTATGGATGAAAGACAATCAAGGATTCACATCCATAAAGAGACTGGCAGAATAATTACTGCACTTCCTCTACAAACCAAATGGCCTTTCAAGAACAATTAGACACTGCTCCAACACCAGCAAAAATTTATAAACAGAAGCCAGTACCTGCCCATACTTTTCCCCCTCATTCACCTCATCTTTCTTTTTTCGCCTCCCCACTAGCCCACCATCTTTACCAACTCATTTGCAATATTCACATGGTGATACGGTTAATCCTTGGGATCTATACAACCCAGATCCTATTCCTGACAATGACCCTGATTTATACCCTTCTAAACTTTCTCTACCAGAGGACACTACTGCATATAGGCAGGTTGTTTCCAGGGCAGCAGCATACCATGGGGGTGCTTATGCACACTGAGCCCCTAGAATAGGATTTTCTGTTTAATGCTCTATCCTCCTCCCACTCAAAATATCAATGCCTTCCTAGGCTACCTGGCATGGTTAAACATGCAGATCAAATATTTAGTGAGCCAGTCAAAGGTAGAGTAATAACTCCACGCATTGTCAAAAAGTATAAGCCTGCTCATACAGACCATGATTATATTACCCACCAAGTTCCTACAGACTCTGTGGTAGTAAGTGCTGCTAGAAAAAGGGCTAATAGCCAGTCATCAGGGGATGCTTCTTCCCCTGTCAAGGAGGGTAGGAAATTGGATGCTGCTGGCAAGAGGGTAGCCACACAGGCTGCCAACCAATGGCCAATTGCCAACTCACAAGCCTTGCTAGCAAGGTACGATAGACCCCACTGGGGTGAGATGCAGGAACTCCTACAGCACCTCCCAAATGAACACCAAAAAAGGGCTCAGCTAATTGTGTAAGAGGGTCAGGCCATAAGCAATAATCAAATACGGTCTGCCCTTGATGCTGCAGATACAGCAGCTAGAAGTGTCTATACTGCCATTACTATGCGTAGACATGCATGGCTACGTTCCTCTGGTTTTAAACCAAAAATCCAGCAGGCAGTGATCAACATGCCTTTTAATAAAAAGCATTTGTGTGGCCCTGAAGTCGATAGGACCATAGAAGAACTGAGGAAAGACTCAGACACTGCCAAAGCAATGGGAGCATTATACACAACACCCTATAGAGGCTCCTTTCGTAGACAATTCAGAGAAGGATTCAAGCCACAATCCACTGAGGCTTCTACGTCCCAGGCATAGCAAGGGCAACAGCAGTACCAGAGAGGGATTTAGAGGGTCTTACAGAGGCCAATACTTTAGAAACAGAGGCAAGTTCCAAACTTTAAAACAAGCCAGCACCCCATCTAAACAGTGACTTATTTGCCAAACCACAACCCCACACATCTCCTATGGGGGGGAAGACTGCAGCAATTCTCCCATTGGCAAAACATCACCACAGACCATTGGGTATTGTCAATTATCCGTAATGGCTATTGCCTAGAATTGATTTCTACCCCTCCAAACATTCCTCCATATTACCACAAGCTGTCCCCAGAACACAATGTTCTATTACAGCAAGAAGTACAATCGCTACTACTAAAACAAGCAATAGAATTGGTCCCGCATTCTCAAGAAGTAACAGGAGTATACTCACTATATTTCTTCATTCCCAAAAAGGATGGCACTCTCAGGCCCATCCTAGACCTCAGATCCTAATTCTGTATATCCTGTCAGAACACTTTCACTTGGTAACTCTGCAGGACATCATTCCACTACTACAAAAACAAGATTACATGACTGTACTAGACCTCAAAGATGAGTATTTCCATATACCCATCCATCCAGCTCACAGAAAATCCCTAAGGTTTGTGATAGCAGGAAAACATTATCAGTTCAAAGTTCTACCATTCCGCATAACAACCGCTCCAAGGGTATTCACAAAATGTCTAGCAGTAGTGGCAGCCTACCTAAGAAGGCAACACATACATGTCTTTCCATATCTTGACGATTGGCTGATAAAATCAAGCAATTTTATACAATGCCAACAACACACTCAATATATAATAGAGACCCTACATACACTAGGGTTCATTCTCAACTACCAAAAATCACATCTTCAGCCAGCACATGTGCAACCTTACCTAGGTGCTATTTTGAATACGCAAAGAGCCTTAGCCTATCCAAATACACAAAGGATACAAGCTTTCCAAAATCTCATACCAAAAATGCAACACAAGTGTACATCTGTTCGTGGCATGTAGTGCTGCAGATTCACATGCACCCTCCCCGGAAGCCTGTAGTCGTTGCAGTTTTTTTCATTTCTTGTATATATGTAGATACATTTACATTCGCATGGACATCTATTCTTAGTTACTATTTCTATACAACATTTATATTACTATACTCTATCACTTCTTCCTACACCCTTTTGCGGGAAAACAATCTAACAAGGGAGTCGATGACCATGCGCAGTATGACTGAGAGGAGGAGTCACTCGATCCGGTGACTCCGAAAAGATTTGTTCGAAGAAAAACAACTTGTAACACTCCGAGCCCAACACTAGAAGGCGGAATAATGCATAGCATGTGAATCTGCAGCACTACATGCCACGAACAGATGTACACTGGGTAAGTGACATTTTCCATTTATAGTTAGGTCCTAGTTTTTATAGAAAAAGTGTTTTTTTTACTTGCCTATACCTTTGATGCCGGTTGACGAATTTCCAAGAAAATTTGTCAGCCACATCAGCTGCTGCCTGGAAAGTTTTGAAGCGATCTGTCAAGCGGGGGCCAAGAAAAAAAAAAAAGGACTGGGCCCCAAAATGTTTTTTCTCCATTCCCTTTTCCGTAGAGATTTTGAACAGCGATAGCTCCGAAACTACTGGACGGAATTACACCAAATTTGGCAGAAAGGTGGTAGGCCTTGGTCCAGAAAGCGACCTTCAACACCAGCCTGGCAAGACCAGTCTGCATCCACAACAAACCCCACAGGCTCAACTGCTGGCAGTATTTCCCAAGGCAGTTCAGTTCGCACTGCTGAGAGTGTGGTCCTGGCAAGAGCCCTGCCCTCTCTGTATCCAAGAGTTGTTCAAGGATGCAGGACAAGAAACTGAGTTCCGGTCTAGGGCAAGCTGCAGCACTTATGTAGTATCTCTGCGGGGCTTGGCCTTTTACACACACAGTAAAACCGAAGCTGGTGCCACACCGGACAGCTGCATCACTGGGTGCCGTTAGGCCCACGGTCATTGAACCCATATATCGTGCCCATATATCAGTAAATGTGATTTCCAGTACTGCTGGGTTTTGGGGGGGGGGGGGAGGAGGGGGGAGAGAGAGAGAGAGAGAGAGAGAGAGAGAGAGAGAGAGAGAGAGAGAGAAAAAAAAAAAAAAATGAAAATATGATGTGTGTGTGTGTGTAAGTAAGTGGTTGTGTCAGTAGCTGTGAGGGTCTTACCTGTACTACTGCAACACACTCTCAAGTGCTGTTGATGCCAGGTCATAAATGACTGCTCATCTTACACCAGAGGAGTCAAAATCTGGGTTAGAGCGGGATTCCCTTTGTAGCTACTGAAGTTGTTACCGACCCACAAGACTCTTGCCTCTTTGTAGAGGACACACTAGAGGGCCATTGTTTACTGCTCAGAACGGTATATGTCACGAACTCTGAGCAACCTGCCTTTCTTGATAGACTCTTGGGGGTGCTTGTATGATGGGGAACAATTCCCTGGCTGCTAGGTGGAGATTTTAATGGTGCCTTGGACATGCTGCTGGACAGGTCCTACCCTCCGCATTCTCAGTCTCCCACACTCTCTCTAATGCCAAAGGCCTGACCAATTCGCTTCATCATTGGGCACTAGTAGACATGGTGCCAGAACAACACAATGGAAAGGGCTTACTACTTTTATTCTCTCCAACACGTATGCCTCAATTGCATTGTCGGTTCAACTGAAGTGGCCATGTTTGTGACACACACTGACTTTTTGGGGAGAGCACACTTAGACCACAACCCCCAATTTATCCAGTTCTCCTGGGACAATGTAGCTCCCCCATACTGACGTAGTGCCTTCGCCCAGAGGCACTGGAGGATGCAGGGCTTTGCGCTTCCCTGAACATACCTGTCCTAAAATTCCTTGACACAAATACTGACACTGTGACATCCCGCCTTGTGGAATAGGGTGCATTTAAAGTTACTCTTAGGGGCCACTACGTGAACTTAGTGACTGGCATGAGTAAGTGTCACAACTCAATTTTGTGCTCTGTGCAGTGGATATTGCTTGCCTGCTTCATGTCATTCCTTCCTGTGAGACGCCTTTGTCCTGAGTACTCCATGGCTTACCCCTTTCTGAAGATCTGAACTGTTGTCCCTCAGTTCTGTTTCTACCCCATTTTAGGCTACTTCGCATCTGCAGATATCACATGCCTTTTAAGCATAGTCACGTGTCCACTGTGAACCACTGGATTGTACTGTCATGCACTTGGGTTCCGTTGTACTTGTCAATTACCGTTTGCACCTGCTGCCTGTTAAGCCTCATATCTGTTGTATGGAACATGTGATTTTCCCCAGGTTTATTTGGAAGATTCCACCTGGGATACGTGCCTTTCTGGAACACTCCTGGCACCCTGTATAAAAAACCCTTGGAACCTTCATCGGGTCTTGGGCTCGGACCTGCACCTGCCACAGTCCTGCGCAAGCACCTTCCCTGTTCTCACCTGTTGAGTCGCCCGGATCTTCCTGTATTCCTGTCCAGCATAAGCTTCGTCCCTGCACTCTTCTTTCGAGTCACCCAGACTTTCATCACACCAGTCCTGCGCAACATCGTCCCTTGCATTCATCTCCCAAGTCATCCAGAAACGTCCAGCGATCTAGACTTTAAGCCTTCTCTGAGATCCTGAATTTGGCAGGGTTTCCAGTGTCTCCCCCCATAAGCTATGATTACGCCTCTTCGTGATCTTATTACACTAACCCGCCTGCCGTCTTCAAATTCCAATCAAAATACTAGTCTAGGCTAAGTACTTGCCTCCAGGTTAGTGCGCACTTATCCTTAGTAGTAGTTGCAGGTCTGTCTGTTATCCCCTTCAAGACTCTAGACCTTGCTCCTTGCTTGCTCCTTGCTTGTGCTCTCTCCTCACCTTGGTTCTGGAACTTGGTTGCTCATGAACTAGAGACTGTCTCCTATAACAACCTTGTAATGGGTGTAACCTTATTTTCTAGCATATCTTGTGAGTGCCCCCGACTCCACCTTTTACTGAGTTTAACCTTGTTTCTAGCATATCTTGGGACTGTCCCTGACTCCAATCCATGTTTCGAGCACAACCTTAAGAGAGTGTTACTATCTCCAACCTTCTGCTGAGAGTAATCTTGTTTCGTGTATAGCCTTGTTTCCAAGTTTAGCCCAAGTACAACCATTAGAGTGTCAGTAACTCAAACCTTGTGCAGAGCGTACCCTTGTTTCAAGTATAGCCTTCGTCCCAAGTTTAGCCCATGTATTGAGTATAACCTTGAGAGTGTCAGTAACTCCACCCTTATGTCAAATATAGCTTTGTTCCTATTTGAGAGTAACCAGGTCTCTACCATACCTTGAGAGTTTGTGTAAATTCCAACCTTTGAATCAAGAGCAAACTATTTTCCAATTTCCTTTTGTAAGTGTTTTTGCCTCCAATCCATGTACCAAGTGCAACCTTGGGAGTGCCAGTCTCTCCAACTAAGTTCTGAGTTTACCCCGGAGTGCCTTAAACTCTGACCAGTATTTCAACTGCTTCTTCGAGAGTTCCAGAAGATTTTCATCCACGTACCTTGTTGTTCTGCTCTTAGGTTATGATTATGAAAAATTTATTAAGTGTGGATAATTGAAACATTGTATTGTAACTTGTGTAGAGGACTTGATGTAGATGGTAATTGTGTCATCTTGTCGTTCGCAGTGTATTGCGTTTTCTTTACGAGAAGTTCTGGTCCCGTAAGCATCCACTTTTGCACAACCAAAAGGCCCCAAGAGTAACAATACAGTTAAGCAGAGTGGCACATTTGCTGAACAGAATCCGTACTGCAGGTGTTCTCTCATTATTTTGTTCCTTCCCCTCCTTCCCACTCTGGAAGTAATCTGGAATCTAGGAATACTATCCCTGGGACCAGCTTTTGCCTGGGAGGGAGCTGGGGTAAGAGGTGTCCAGCATCGGCTCCAGTGTTGTCCCCGCAGTTGGAACCAGGTGAGCGTCAGAAGGCCAAGCCTCTTATATTCTACTGGTCGGGCAACATGGATAGTCAGGTGTATGTTTTCGATCTGGCCCAGACCCCATCCAAACAGATCTTGAAAGTCTTAGATCTTGTTAGGGCAGTTTGTAATCCATTGTGGCTAATTGAGAAATCAAGTAAATGCATTCATTGTTAATCCTGTCCATGTCACAGTTATCTAGGCAAATCTACCTCCTGATTGTACTGGCCCTGCTTTACATGAGCCTAACAACATAAAAAAGGTGATGCCTTGTCTCCTGAATGAGCATACCCTAGTTCAGTCCACCAATACAAAGTTGTTAAATCAACCAAACGATAGTAAGAGCCCTGTTAGACCTGTCATCCCCCAACTTTTTGCCCGACTTCCTCCATTTTTGTGTGCTGGTTTTAAGGCTCTTCGCACTTCACCACTGCTGACCAGTGCTAAAGTGTAGAAAAGTACCCTCTGTCTTGGCATGGTTACTCCTTTTTCTGCCTGACGTCAGTGTGTTTTGACTGTGTTCACTGGGATCCTGCTAACCAAGACCCCAGTGATCATGCTCTCTCTCCCAAAACTCTGTATTTTATCCCACAATTGACATACTGGTACCCCCATGTTAGCCCTTAGTATATATTACCTAAGTCCACAGGGCATTGGGGTACCAGAAGATCCCTATAGGCTGCAGCAGTTATTCTGCCACCCATAGGGAGCCCATGGAAAGGGTTCTGCAGGACTGCCATTACAGACTGCATGAACCTGGTGCATACACCCGTTTTCACTATAGGTCACTGCACCAGGTCACTGTAAGGAAGGCCCTCTCAGCCCAGAGGTCAGGGTGCAGGTACCTGTTTGACAGGGCACCCCTGCGCTAGCAGAGGTGCCCCCACAAACTCCAGAACCACTTTACTGAACTTTGTGAGTGTGGGGATGCCACTTTACGCGTGTACTGGACATGGGTCACTACCTATGTCCAGCTACATAATGGAAACTCTGAACCTAGGCATGTTTGGTATCAAGCATGTTAGAATCGTGCCCTGTGACTTTTGCAAGTATTGGTTGTATGATTCCATGCACTCTGTGGGCTCCATTAAGGACCCCCAGCATTGCTTTCACAGCCTTCTGAGGGTTTGCAGGCAGCCCCAGCTGCTGCCACCTCACAGACAGGTTTCTGCCCTCCTGTTGCTTGAGTAGCTCAAGCCCAGGAAGGCAGAACAAAGGATTTCCTTTGGGAGGGGGTATTACACTCTCTCCCTTTGGAAATAGGTGTTGCATGGCTTGGGAGGGGTAGCCTCCCCAAGCCACTGGTATGCTTTGAAGGGTACATTTGGTGCCCTCTGTGCATAAACCAGTCTACACCGGTTCAGGGACTTCCAGTCCCTGCTCTGGCTGGAAACTGGACAATGGAAAGGGGAGTGACCACTCCCCTGTCCATCAGCACCCCAGGGGTGGTTCCCTTAGCTCCTCCAGTGGGGTCCCTGGGTTCTGCCATCTTGAATCAAAGGTTGGCAGGTAACTCTGGGAGCATCTGAGTGGTCAGGCAGGTGACGTCAGAGCCCACTCCTGCTAGGTTGTCGCCCAGCTAGGTGGCCAATCCCCCATACAGGACTATTTAGGGTATCTCCTTTGGGTGGTTCCCCGGATTCGGCTTGTAAGATTCCAGCAGGATTCCTCTGCATCCCTTACTTAGACTTTTGACCAAAGAAACTGTATCTGGACTCTCCAGAACCAGATAATTTTCAACAAAGATGAATACTTCGTCTGCAACATTATTTCCCTGACTCCTTCCAGCTTTTGCAACATTTCCTCTGTCGTGCATCCTCCGAGTACAGCCCTTCTTCAGTCTGCACAGGAAAGAAGAAGGAATCTCCCATGGAGTGAAGGAGTCACTCCCCTGCATCTGCAGGCACAAACTGCAACGACATCCGGCTGCATGGATCTCCTCTTCTGCTCAGCTGCGTGGATCCTGCAATATGGATGGTGGTTGGAAGTGACCCAGATGGCCCTCTCTACAAGCTGTCCTACTTTGGTGGAGGTAAGCCCTTGCCTTCCCACGCAGGACAGTACCCAGTTCACCAAACCTTTGCAGCTGCCAATGCTTGTTGGCACTTCTTCAAAGGAGTCTTCAGTCTTCATGTAGCTCCAGCTGCCAGCACTCCTTCCTTGGATGCACAGCTCCCTGAGTGACTCTCCTGCGGCATGGGACTCCTTTTCGTAGTGCTGCATGGGCTCCATTTGCACCTTCACTGTCACTGTCCTTGTCCTGTGGGACTCCTGTGTGTGCCACCTGTGCTTCTGTGGGCTCTCTGTGATGCTGAGGGCCCCCTCTTACCCCCCCCCTTTACTGGCAGCACCATTTTCCCCCAACCGCAAGTTTTTCCTATGCCAACGCTTGTTGGTGGAATGTGGACACGGAAACCTGACTGCAATCTTCCTTCTGGCGTTGGACATCACCTGCATCCTCCAGGATTTGACTCCGACTCCAGGGCTTCAGCGCTGACTTTCCTTCTGCACCGTTGACCCACTCCTGCAATCCTCAGCTTGGTGGGTAGAGGCTCCTGCCCTCACTGGACTCTGCTGTGTTTTCCAGACTTGGTTGCCCTCTTTTCACAGGTCTTCCTCTTCAGGAATCCACCGTTGGTTTCTTGCAGTCATCTCTGGGTTTTGCAATTATCTTATTTTTTTCTAAGTGGGTGTTGTGAGGGAAATTCTAGTAATTTACTCCTGCTTTCCTGGTTGCTGGAGGGTGTTATAGTACTTACCTTTGTGCTTTCCTGGTAGCCCCAGTGACCCTCTACACACTCCACTCACCTGGGTGGGGGTGACACTCTAACATTCCACTTTTTTTAGTATATGGTTTGTGCTCCCCCTAGATCCACTATTCTCTGTTGTGTTTTTACACTATTTGCACTGTTTTCTAAATATTCTTATGCTTGTTTCTGACAGCTAGGGTATATAACTGGTGTATTATTTACCTCCTAAGTGAGTATTGCCTCTATTGTAATTTTGGTGTTGTGTTACCATAATAACGTACCTTTATTTTTGTAACGCTGAGTGCATTCTTTCATGTATTGTATTGTATTGTATTGTATAATATTGTAATAGTATTTATATAGCGTTTACTACCCCTGACGAGGCGTCAAAGCGCTTTTCGGCGAGGGCCACACTACTCCGGAACCCAACAAGAATTAGTGATGGATTAGTATAGGGAAATATGAGTAAAGTTTTAGTATTATTATGAGTTGATTTGAGCCGCGGATATGAGAGTTTATTAGTTAGATTGACTGGAGTAATGGAGGGGTGGAGGAGGAAAGAATCCAGAAGTGTTAATTGGGAGTATATGGTAATAGGATTTAGGCTTGGGATGAGTAAAGGAGGATGGAGTGGGGAAGAGTCTGTGGAAGGGGTTAGGGAGATCATAGTAGCAGGGTGAGATAAATGAGGGCGAATTTGGTAGGGTTGTTTGGGAGGTTATGGTAGTAAAGTGAGGTTTGTTGAGGTAGATGTGGAAGTGGAGGGAAGAGCTTAGGCACAGTTATTTAGGAAATGAAAGTAGTAGAATGGATTTGGGATGAGTCAGAGTGGGAAAGGAGGATAGATTAATAGAGACATAACATATGGTGATGGGTAGATAAGTGTGATCTAAGATGAGAGCAAGGATTCATAGATATCTAGTAAAACAACCCACCCAGGAGCCATGCAATGACCCGCGAACATGCCAAGCACAGAACAACAGACAGCAATACATACATATATATACACATACACACACACACACACACACACACACATACACACATGAATACACACACATATGCACACATATATGTACATACATATATTTAAAACCATGAGTAAATATACTTAGTTAAACAGGTTTAAAGAGTGTGAGTGTAGTTTATTGTTATGACATAGTAGCGATACATATTTTCTAAAGAACTATACATAACTAGAAATATACACATAATCAGAAAAAATATTTATCAACATAGGCATATGCAGTCCATAGTTGTTTGAATATGGTGGTTATGAAGGAAAGAGCCATCTCTTGAGTAGTTTTCTGAAGACAAGAAAGTTATCTGTGGCTCTTATAGTTGGGGGTAATTAATTCCATAGTGTGGCTGCTTGAACGGAGAAGGATGTACCACCTATAGTCTTTTTCTTGTATGGTGGTGTTCTAAGGCGGGGTGCCAATCTTGAGCGGAGGTTTCTTTGTTGAATACATTTGGTTATTTTGTTTCTGATAAAAGTGGTCCTGTTCCATGTATAGCTTTGTGGGTGATACAAAGCAGCTTGAAAGTGCATCTTCTGGCAATGGGTAACCAGTGTAGTGCTCTCAAGGCAGGGGAGATGTGGGCTTGTGGCTTTACATGTAATAGTAGCCTGGCTGCAGAGTTCTGAATATGTTGTAGTTTTTTCATGATAGATAGAGATGATCCATGGTAGAGGCCATTGACATAATCTAGTTTGGATAGTACAAGCAAGATAGTAGCTTGCACCTTGTGTGGAAATCCGAAGTGGGGGAAGATGCGTTGTAGAGTCTTCAAGGTGATGAAGCTTGTTTGTGCTAATTTGTCCACTTGGGCATTCATAGTTAACTTGGAGTCCATGGTTTTTAACTTCCTTGGATAATTGAGGAGGTGGTCTGAGATCGTCGGGCCAGGCGCACAGTGGGTCATAACGTTTCCAGTCACCACATATGAGTATTTCTGATTTGGAGGTATTTGGTCTGAGATGGCTCCAGGTCATCCACTGATCAACGGCTCTGAGGCAGCTGAAGATTTCCGATTTTTCAATGTTTTGGGGGCATTCTAATTTGAGTAGTATTTTTGTGTCATCTGCATAGTTGTAGCATGTGAGATGAAACTCATTGATCAATTCTGGTAATGATATAATGTAGATGTTGAAAAACAAAGGTGAGATGATTGATCCTTGGGGGACCCCTGCTTTTGTGAGGTAGGGTTTGGACGTGAAGGGGGGTGAATAGATGATATTAGATCTTTTTTGAAGATATGATGTAATCCAGTGGAGAGCAGTCCCTTTTATGCTGGCTTCGTGGAGTCTTTGATTTAGGGTGTCATGGTCAGCCGTATCAAAGGCAGCCGAGAGGTCCAAGAGAAGTAGGGCAGCAACTCCATTGAGGTCGACTGTGTTTTTAAGATCATTCCAGATTGCTATGAGTGCCGATTCAGTGCCCCTTCCTGGGCGGAATCCAGTTTGGAAGTCTGAAAGTATAGAATTGTCTTCAATGAATTGTAACATCTGGGCAAATGCTGCTCTTTCTATCAATTTGCACAGGAAAGGTCCATTTGTGATTGGTCTGTAGTTGGTGGGGTCCTGTGTGTCTAGATTTATTTTCTTTAATAACGGTTGTATGTATGCCTTTTTCAGGTCTACAGGAAAAGTTCCTGTAGTTAAAGAGTTGTTGATGATTCTTCTTACAGGTGTGGCAGCAGAAGTAGATAAAAGAATGTTCTTGAAGATTTGTGGTGGACAAGGGTCAGAAGGGCAACCGGAAGGCCTGCTTGCTTTGACCAAATCCATAAATTCACCTTGGGATATTTGTTGGAAGGACTGTAGAGGCTGGGTTGGTGCTGTGTGACCACAGTGGTATTGCATGAGCTTTGCATTTCTCCTAGATAAGACTTGGCAGCTACCTCTAGAAAGCCTGGCTTCTAGACACTGCCTACATTTCACTAATAGGGGATGCCTGGACCTTGTATAAGGTGTAAGTACCTTAGATACCCAGTACACACCAGACCAGCTTCCTACATAAAGTGCCTATGCTCTCTCCACTAAACATGGTAACATTGGCTCATACCCAATTGGCAAATTTAATTCACTTGTAAGTCCCTAGTAAAGTGCACTACATGTGCCCAGGGCCTGCAGCGCTAATTGTGCCACCCACATAAGTAGCCCTTAACCATGTCTCAGGCCTGCCATTGCAAGGCCTGTGTGTGCAGTGTCACTGTCACTTCGACTTGGCATTTACAACTACTTGCCATGCCTTAAACTCCCCTTTTTTGACATATGACACCTCTAAGGTAGGCCCTAGGTTACCCATAGAGCCGAGGTATATGTAGGTAAAAGGCAGGACATGTACTTATGTGTTTTACATTTCCTGGTAATGAAAAACTCATAAATGTTTTTTCCACTATTGGGAGGCCTGCTCCTTTCATAGGATAGCATTAGGACTACCCTGATATACTGTTTGAGTGGTAGATCCTGATCAAAAAGGGGTAACCAGCTCATATTTAGCATTGCTAGAATGGTAATAGAAAATCCTGCTTACTGGTGAAGTTGGATTTAATAGTACTATTTTAGAAATGCCACTTTTAGAAAGTGGGCATTTCTCTGTACTTACTGCCATCTGTGCCTTACAGCCCTGTCTCCAGTCCATGTCTGGTCTGTGCTGGTTGACGGCTCCCCTTGTGCATTCCACCCAGACAGCCATGAACACCGGACACTCAGGGGGTTATTCTAACTTTGGAGGAGGTGTTAATCCGTCCCAAAAGTGACGGAAAAGTGACGGATTTACCACCAGCCGTATTACGAGTCCATTCTATTCTATGGAACTCGTAATACGGCTGGTGGTATATCCGTCACTTTACCGTCACTTTTGGGACGGATTAACACTCCTCCAAAGTTAGAATAACCCCTTCAGTCTCATCTGCATTCGTCTGCATACTGAATGGGTCTTCCTGGGCAGGAAGGGTGGAGGCGCTCTCTCTTACATTTCAAAGGCCAGTGGCCTGCCCTCACACAAAGGACTGATAACCCCCCACATGGATCCTGACAGGCAGGACTGGGCTGAAAGCGAAACTTGTGCACTTCAAAACCACTCTTTGAATTCACCCCTACTTTAAAGGCATTTTTAGGTATATAAACTGAGTCCCTGACCCCACCAAATCAGACACTTCCGTATCTACACCTGACCTCTGTCAGAGGAACTGCCTGGCTGCCCAAAGGACTCATCTGGACTGCTTCGCTGAGAAGGACTGCTGCTCTGCTGCCTACTGGCCTCTGATTTTGCTGGAAGGACTCTGCCGTCCCCAGATGTGCTCTCCAAGGGCTTGGATTGAGTTTGCCTCCTGTTCTGAAGTCTCAGGGCCAACAAAGACTTTACGAGCTAACTTTCATCTAGTTTTCTGACTTCAGCGATGCCAGGAACGACTTCAGTGACACCAGCTCTAACGTTGCAGCTGCTCCCACCCCCAGGTTCCTCGCTGCATGCAATAACCGTGACCTGCAACGCAAGCCTGACGTTGCTGCAACGCCGCTGATGTTATGCAGTGTGATCGCGACACTGCCCCGCCGGGTCCCAAAGAACTGACTCCTCGCCACCAATGCCGCACCAGCTTCCCCTGCAATCGGACAGAAGCTACGCCTCGCCTCCCCTGCCTCTCAGTACGGAACCGATATCTCACCTTCCTGGACGCCGTAAAGGACTGATGCCACTCCAGTTCCAGCGATGCTTCACCTCCACGACTTGGTCTGAGATCTTTGTTTCTCGTTTTCAAAGGTATTTTGGCTAGGGGTCTGTGTGACTCTGTGACCGTCACCTGAGGTGTTGGATTATTGGGAATGACTTAGTCAACGATGCTGTGATTGCCCTTGTTTGATCTATTGAGTTTCTAAGCGCTTTAGTGGGATTTAATTTTCAAAAATTCAGAACTTTATTGTAAATATTGGACCTTCATAGTTTTTACCTTATTTTATTCAGTTAAATATTTATTTTTCTAAACCTGTATGGTGTATTTTTGTTGTGTTTTCACTGTGTTATTGTATGAGTTATTGCACAAATACTTTACACATTGCCTTCTAAGTTAAGCCTGTCTGCTCTGTACCAAGCTACCCGATGGTGAGCACAAGATAATTTGGGCTGTGTTGTGACTTACCATGACTAGGACTGTGGTCTCTACTTGGGCAAGGGTGTATACCTCTGCCAACTAGATACCCAATTTCTAACAAGCCCTCTTACCTACATTATTGTTTTCGGTAAACAAGTTATGAGATTTCAGTGGTCTGTTGAAACAAAAAGCTTTCCTTTTTTTAGGGAATTGACTAGTGAATTATAGACTTTGTTTACGCATCTTACAACCCTACGGTTAGAAATGGGGTCTTTGGTTGGCAGTCAGGTTACCCCTGTCCAAGCAAGGACCCTCACTCTAGTCAGGGTAAGTCATGCACAATTCACATTATCCTGTGCCCACCCTCTGGTAGCTTGGCACTGAGCAGTCAGGCTTAACTTAGAAGGCAATGTGTAAATTATTTGTGCAATAAATCATGCAATAACACAGTATAAACACCACAAAAATACACCATACAGGTTTAGGAAAATATAGAATTTTTATCTGATTAAATGCAGGTCAAAACGATGAAGATTTGATAAGTGCACGTTGAAATATCACTTTAGAAAATGATAAAAAGAGTCTTACGTTTTTAAAAGCAATAAGCGTCTCTTGCAAGCACAAAGTACCTGGTTTGCGTCAAAATTATCCACAAGGGACCACAGAGGAGGAGATCCGTGGAAAGCAGGGAGGTGTGCGTCAGTTTCTCCGGGCACACACAGATGATGCATCAATGCTTTTCCACACAGCAAGGGCTTTGTGTCGATTTCCGGCGCGCAGGCTTGGATCCTCTTCAGATTAAGGGGTATTTGGACGGCCCGGGGATGATGCAGAGAAATCCTGGGCATACAGGGCGAAGTCACAGGCGCTGCGTCGATTCTTCTTGCAGGAAGTCTGCCTTCGTCATTCCGGGTCGGCGATGCGTCAGTCCAGTGGGCAATGCGTCGAAGTTCTCGTCGCAACGCTGGTGCTGCGTCGATCTTCTCTCAGGGAGCCGGGCTGCGTTATTCCGCTTTGGCGTGCGGTGATTTTTTCACCGCAGGGCAGGCTGTGTGTCAATTCCGGCAGGCTGTGCATTAATTTTCGCTGCACAAAGAGTTATTTGCAGAGATGAAGTCTTTTTGGCCCAGAGACTTAAGGAAACCGGAGGCAAGCTCAATCCAAGCCCTTGGAGAGCATTTTTCAGCAGAGCCAGAGGCCAGCAAGGCAGCAGGGCATCAGTCCTTTGCAGAAAAGCAGTCAGATGAGTCCTTTGGGCAGCCATGCAGCTCCTCTTAGCAGGTTGCAGGTTCTGGTTCAGAGTTCCTTTCCCAGTAGGTATCTTGTCAAGAAGTGTCTGAGTTGGTAGGGTCAGAGACCCAGTTTAAATACCCAAATGTGCCTTTGAAGTGGGGGAGACTTCAAAAGGTGGCTTAAAAGTGCACAAGGTCCGCTTTCAGTTCCATCCTGTCTGCCAGGGTTCCAGTAGGGAGTTTGGCAGTCCATTGTGTGAGGGCAGGCCACTGTCCTTTGACATGTAAGTGTCAGGCTCTCCACCCTCCCAGCCCAGGAAGACCCATTCAGTATTCAGATGTGTGCAGGTGTGACTCAGCATCCTGCATTTGGGGTTGTCTGAGTGAAATGCACAAGGGAGCTGTCAACTAGCCCAGCCAGAAGTGTATTGTAAGGCACAGAAGGATTTAAGTGCAGAGAAATGCTCACTTTCTAAAAGTGGCATTTCTAAAATGGTAATATTAAATCCAACTTTACCAATCAGCAGGATTTTGTATTAACATTCTGACCATACTACATATGATCCTGTTACTCCTTTCAGATCAGAATCTACCACTCAAACAGTATATGAGGGTAGCCCTAATGTTAACCTATGAAAGGAACAGGCCTCACAGCAGTGAAAAACGAATTTAGGAGTTTTACACTACCAGGACATATAAACTACACAAGTATATGTCCTGCCTTTGATCTAGATAGCACCCTGCCCTATGGGCTACTTAGGGCCTACCTTAGACGTAACGTGTATGTAGAAAAAGGGGAGTTTAAGGCAAGTACTTTTAAATGCCGAGTCGAATTGGCAGTGAAACTACACACACAGGCCATGCAATTGCAGGCCTGAGACGTGGTTCAGGGGCTACTTATGTGGGTGGCACAATCAGTGCTGCAGGCCCACTAGTAGCATTTAGGCCCATATTTATACTTTTTTACCATCGCATTTGTGTCATTTTTAGACACAAAAGTGGAGCAGACTTACAAAATACTTTTGTATTTTGTAAGTTTGCGCTGCATTTGTGTCAAAAAATGATGCAAATGTGGCGCTGGAAAAGTATCAATATGGGCCTTAATCTACAGTCCCTGGGCACATGTAGTGCACTTTACTAGGGACTTATACGAAAATTAAATAAGCCAATTGGGTATGAGCCAATGTCACCGTGTTTTACGGGAGAGAGCATATACACTTTAGCACTGGCTAGCAGTGGTAAAGTGCACAGAGTCCTAAAACCAGCAAAAACAGTGTCAAAAA
The DNA here is from genome assembly GCF_031143425.1 of Pleurodeles waltl. Classification (NCBI taxonomy): domain Eukaryota; kingdom Metazoa; phylum Chordata; class Amphibia; order Caudata; family Salamandridae; genus Pleurodeles; species Pleurodeles waltl. The sequence goes on along the minus strand of NC_090436.1, from coordinate 980,546,866 downwards.
GTGGAGGGAGGCAGGCAAAAAGTTGAGGGTGACCACCCTAAGGCTGTCAGGTCTAACACCTACCGTCAGACTGTTCCCAGTTCATTTACTCTTGTTGGTTTGATGATAAGATATTGGAATATAGAAAGAAATGTAAACAGTTTTTATTTTGGCATGGCAGAGCATTCTACTCCAGAGTGTACTGTCAAAACAAAGAAAATTCTGAGGTTTAATGCTTTAATTCTGGACACGGGATCTAACGGACTTGAGTGCACAGCTGACATAGAGAATAGTCAGTCAGACACAACTCTTGACCTGAAACTCACTCGTATGATTGGAGTGATGAAGTTCAGGGTGGCTCCACAACCCATAATGCTACCATTAAACCTGATAGTTTCACCTCAGCAAAAACTGAGATAATATATGCTCATTGATTCCAGGTCCACAAGGAATTTCCTAGATTTAAACTTAGCCAGTTCATTGCACGTCCCATTGGTCATTAAAAGTGAGCCAGAATGGGGTAGAACAGTAGATGGCTCCTAGCTCTCTTCTGGGTTGATTGTATATCGACCCTCTTCATTGTCATTGATATGAGAGAAAGGGAACACAGAGACCTTGACCTTTGATGTCATTAATATACCTACCTTTGGTGCTATATTAGCAATTCCCTGGCTCCAGTTACATAATCCTATCATTGACTGGTCTCTCCACTTTGTCATTTTTGAATCAGATTACTGTCAAACTCATTGCACTGAGAACACTCTGAGAAGTATGTTTTTATTGGCACGCGCTGCTCTTAGACTAAACTCCTTGATTCTAACCTTAGAAATTAACCTGAACATTCAAGACCACAGTGCCGAACAACCAAGTACACTACCACCTCCTTATAAAGAATCTGGCTGCTGAATAGTTATTGCATCAGGCACAACACCATCCTCTAGTCAAACTTCGTCCCATTTAGGACCCGAGAAAGAACCTTTCCCTTTTGCCAAAATGAGTAAAAGCACACTTCACAAAGTAAAAGAGCCTATGTTGTCAGCAGAGGGTGTGACCATGAATATAAAATGGACTCCATTTTTAAGACACTTGGACCTTGTTTAGCCTTATCTTGTTGAGGCGAGTGCCACACAGATATCTGTTGGAAGGGTTCCTACATCACACAGTAATATGACACGATACCTGCCTCCTGTTTCCCCAGTATTAAAGAGGATATTGCTGGCGGAACAAAGTTCCTCAAGTGAGGATACTCGGGCACCGATTTCCTCTGACATGGACCGCTCTGAACATTGAAAGTCGCAGCAGCCAAAGACATTGTTTGGGTAGTGTGAGGTGGAAAGAGAGTAAGGACGAACTCTACCCTTGAGCAATTTAAAAAGATAACCCTATACATCTGCATTTCCCTTATTGTGACACAGCCCTATCTACTTCTGCAAAAGAATTAAAACAAGAAGCCTTGAGTAGATGTCCTGATATTTCAATAGCTGAGCTTAAAAATAAAATAAAATACAAGAGCTCTTAATAGATTGTCAGTTATGATTTGAGTGGTCCACATTGTCCAGTGAGGTGCATGATGGTGTTCAGACTAACCCAAGACGTTCTCAAGACAGAACTCCTCACTTTGTCCCTCGAAGTGATTTAAGTGTCTTGTCCAGAACTCCTTATTATTTGCATGTTTATTACTGACCTTCCTAACTCCAAAGCCAATATTGTCATTTTGGTGGTAATTGACATTTCGTCCAAGATGACACATTTTATTGCTCATAAAGAAATACCTACTGGTGACACTTTTGCCATGCTGTTTGTTCAATGTATTATGCATTTGCATGGGTTACCTTTGGGTCATTGTGTCTAAAAGGGGCCTGCAGTTTGTTTCAACCTTGAACCTTTGAACCTTGAGAAAAAGTCTAATAAAAACCTTCGGCAACATGCAAAGTACAAAAGTGGAGATAAGGTTTAGCTTGTCACATGAAATCTAAACCTGCATGGTATGCATAAAATACAAACTAGTTTTCGGGACCCTTTCATGTTGAAAAGGTTATTAATTCTGTGACAGTTTAGCTCCAGCTACCAGATGAATTGCCTGTTCACAATGTATTTCATGTTTCCCTCCTCAAACCATTTCATGTCCAACCTTGACCCATTCCTCCTCAGCTACCTATAACCCTGGAGGATCACTCAGAATTGGAGATACGCAGGATTTTAGATTCGCAACGTGTCAAGGGTACCTTGTTTTGTTTAATTGCGTGGAAACAAATTGGTCCAAAAGAGAAATTCATGGGAACCAGCTTGTAGCATTCATGTCCCAAGTCTGGTTTGCTTGTTTCATGTATGCTACCCTGACAAACCATGGCCAGTAGGTCGTTCTTTGCGGGGGACAACTTTCACGACTCAATCTTGTGCTCTATGTACTGTGGGTATTGCTCACCGGCCTCATGTAATTCCTTCCCCTCAGGTGCCTTTCTGTCTCGAGTACACCCTGTCTCTCACCCCCCCTCCCAAAGGCCTGAACTATTGCCCTTTGTTCCGTTCATTCCGTTGCTATGTAAGTTTGGGCTAGTTAGCACCAGCAGATATCACGTGCCTTTTAGGATAGACATGTTTCCACTCTGAACCATTGGTTTGTACCATCATGCACATGGGTTCCATTGTACTTGTTGTCAATTAGCAGTTTGAACCTGCTGCCTCTCACGCCTCATACCCATTGTATGGAACGGTTCATTTGGAAGATTCCACATGGGATACGTGCCTTTCTGGAACACTCCTTGCTTCCAGTATAAATAACCCTTTTGAACCTGCATCAGGGCTTGGCCTTGAACCTGGACCTGCACCTGTCAGTCCTGTGCAAGCAGCTTCTGTGCACTCACCTCTTGAGTCACCCAGATCTTCCTGTCATCTCTTGAGTTGCTTGGACCGTCATAACTTCAGTCCTGCGCATCCCTGTCCCTGCAATCATCTTCAGAGTTATCCAGAAACGTCCAGCGCTCTAGTCTTCCAAGCCTTTTCTGATGACTCAGATCCTGATTTCTGCAACACTTCCAGTGTCTCCCTCCATGAACTACGATTCCACCTCTACTTGAAATTTCTTAGACCGACCCGCCTGACATCTTCAAACTCCAATGAAAGTACTAGTATAAGCAAAGTACTTGCCTCCAGGTTAGTATGCACTAATTCTTAGTAGTAGTTTCTGGCATGTCTGTTGTCCCCTTCAAGACTCTAGACCTCAGTCTTTGCTTGTTCCGTCTCTGGGCCCTCTCTTCTTACCTTGGCTCCTGAACTGTGTTGCTCATGGACTAGAGACTGTCTCCTGTATTAACCTTGTAACTCCGACCTTGTACCAAGTGTAATCTTGTTTTGTAGCATATCTTGGGAGTGCCCTCGACTCCAACCTTGTACCAAGTATAACCCTGTTTCTAGCATATCTTCGGAGTGTCCCGGAGTCCAAACCATGTTTCAAGCACAACCTTGACAGAATGTCAGTAACTCCAACCTTGTGCTGAGAATAACCTTGTTTTGAGTATAGTTGTGTTCCCTAGTTTAGCCAATGTACTGAGTACAACCTTCAGAGTGTCAGTAACGCCATTCTTGTACCACGTATAGTCTTGTTCCAAGTTTTACCCATTTCTGAGTGTAACCTATTTGTGAGGATAACCTGGTCTCTAACGTTCCTTGAGAGTTTGTATAAATTCCAACCTATGTACCTAGAGGAAACTATTTTCCAATTTCCTTTGTGAATATTTTCCAATTCCAATCCATGTACTGAGAGCAACCTTTGGAGTGCCAGTAATTTTATCTGTGTTCTGAGTTTAAATCTGGAATGCCTTAAACTCCAACTGAGATTTCAAGTGCTTCTTAGGTCGTTAAAGAAAATTTTCAGCAGAGTCACTGATTGTTCTGCTCTTTTGATTATGAAGAAACCTGTAAGTGTGGATAATTGAAGCATTGTTTTGTAACTTGTGTAGAGGACTTGATGTATTGATGGTAATTGTTGTCACACACTCAATTGGTTCCAACCGTGGGAATGGCACTGAACCCGATGCTGGACCCCCACTCTCAATCAGGAAGAAGCTGGTCCCAGGGATACTACTCCTAGTACTCAGCGACTTCCAGAGAGGAATGGACAAAATAATAAACACAAACTTGTGATACTGATTCTGCTTGCAACAATGCTACTCTGCTTAACTGGGTCGTCACTTCTTGGCCTTCCGAATTGATCGAAAAATTGATATTTGCGAGGGAGCACTTCTGGTTATCGTGAAAACACAATGCACTGGAAACCACAAGAAGAGGTAATTACCATCAGTGCATAAATCCTCTGCAAGTCTACAATACAATGTTTTCGATATTTCATACTTAAGTTCTCTTAAATATTTACCTCGAAGCAGATCAACAACATACTGAAATGGAATCTTCTGGTACTCCAGAAGAAGAGCTTGAAGTACTAGGTAGAGTTCCGGAGTTCCACGGGTAAACTCAGAACATAGATTGGAGTTAATGGCACTCCAAAACCTGCACTGGTACATAGTTTGGATTCAGACATGCTTGCAAGGAAATAGAAAACCAGGTTATTCTGGGCACATACTTTGGAAGTTAAACAATTCTCAAGGTCTGTTTGAGACCAGGCTACTCTGAATTGGATTACATTCAGAAATACATGAACTCGGAACAAGACTAGACATGGCACAAAGCTGGAATTACTGACTCTCACAAGGTAGTACTCTATACATAGGTTAAACTCAAGTATGCAAATACACACAAAGCAGGATTGCACTTATCACAAGGTTGGAGTTACTGACACGCCTAGGATTATACTTTGTACATTGACTTACACTCGACAACAAGGCACTACATGAAACAAGGTTACTTCTTGGCACAAGAGTGGAATAACTGACACTTCTAAGGTTGTGCTTGAAACATGGATTGGGAGTTAAAGGCACTCCCAAAATATGCTAGAAACAATGTTACGTTTGACAAACAGGTGGGAGTCGAGGCACACCCCAGAATGCTACAAAACATGGCTGCACTCGATTCAAGGCTGGAGTAGAAAACACTCCCAAGGTATCCTAGACAACAGGATTACACTTAGTACATAGGTTGGAGGCGTGAGGTTGGTTATGGAGACAGTCTATAGTGCAACACAGAGCACAGTTTAGGAGCCAAGACTTGGAAAGAGAGTCCAGAGACAGAATAAGCAGTTTCCAGATGACATGGCAGATGAGTGCTGGTACGAGGTTGCGCATGAATGAAGAGATGATGGTCTGGGTGACTCGGGAGATAAGTGCATGGGTGAAACTTGTGCTGGACATAAATGTGGGACAAGCCATGCGCCTCACGAGGTAAGTACAGGGAGGCTGCTTGTGCAGGAGTTGACGGGAACTTGTTTGGGTCCGGATACAGTTATGAGATCAAGCTGCGATGTAAGTTCAGAGGGGCTTTTTATAGAGGAAACAAAGAATGTTCCAGAAGGGCATGTGTCTCACATGGAGGCTTCCAAAGAAGCCTGGGAAAAGTCAAATGTTACATATAGACGTGCAAGGCTTAACAGGCAGCAGATGCAAATGATAACTGACAAGTGCAACAGAACTCAGGAGCACAATGGTACATCCTAATGGTTCACAGTTGTAACATGACTATCCTAAAAGTTCACCTGATATCTGCAGGTGCAAACTGTATGAAACTTGCATAGCAACACAACAGGAGGGTCAATGGTTCAGGCCTGTTGGGAGGGGGGGTTCATCGAGCATTTGGAGACAGAAAGGCAACACAGGGGAAGAAATGACATGGGGTCAGCGAGTAATACCCACTGCATATAAGGCACAAGATTGAGTCGTGACAATTGCCTCTTCTTATCATTCCCAGTGTATTGCTTTTTTATGGTAACCAGGAGTGCTGGTCCTGCGAACATCCACGTTTGCATAACCATAAGGCCCCAAGAGTGACAATCCTGTTAAGGAGAGTGGCATCGTCGCTGAGCAGACTCAGTACCAAAAGTGTTCTTTTATTATTTTGTCCCTTCCTCTTGTGGAAGTTTCCTAGAATCTAAGAATACTGTCCCTGGGTCCAGCTTCTTCCTGGCAGGGAGTGGGGATCCAGCATCTGCTCCAGTGGGATCCCTGCAGTTGGAACCAGGTGACTGTGTGGCAGCAATCACACAATCAGTTGCACCAAGACATTACAAGGGCACAGCAGTATCTCCTCCTTTTCCAGAAGTAGGCTATCTCCTCATTGGCGGGTAGAGTAAATCTGGCGCTTTACTGACATGATTCATTAAACTGGACAGTCTACAACACCCTATTCTGTCCATCACTGTGCCTCCGGCTACAGAGCTGCACTCGCAGCACGAGATCCACACAGATTTCACGCAATACTACACACGCCTCTATACGCCGGTGGTGGGGATTGATGACTATCAATATTTTCTTGTCAGAGATGTTTCCTTCCTCCTATTTCCTCCTTTTTTTGTTTGCATATTCCTGCATACCCTGCTCGTGTTTACTCATTAAGGGATGCATGCATCATGTGTACCGTTACACCGGCTCTCACTGTTACGGTTAAATACCCTGTACTACTGTGATAACTGTATTGTTTCTTAAAATGCTCAATAAAAATGTTTTAAGAAAATAATTGTCAGAATGCCTCAAAAAATGAATAGTGTTCCATGTCAGTGACTGTGCTAGACGTCAAGTTACAGACAAAAAATATAACAATCTGACCCTGTTGAGAGGGCTCCAGGTTAGTAAGTCATTTAGGCTAGTGTCATAAATGATTTTACGCATATAAAATTCAATGTAGATTCATTCAATTACCACTTTGTACACGAAGATTCACGGAATTGAGATTGGTAGAATACACACCACGGCCCGTATTTATACTTTTTGACGCTAAACTGCGCTAACGCAGTTTAGCGTCAAAAAGTTTAGCGCCGGCTAACGCCATTCTGAAGCACCATGCGGGCGCCGTATTTATTGAATGGCGTTAGCCGGCGCTAGCAGACCGGCGCTGCCTGGTGTGCGTGGAAAAAAACCACGTACACCAGGCAGTGCCGGCATTGGGGAAAATGGCGTTAGGGCGTCTTAAAATGGTGCAAGTCAGGTTGACGCAAAAAAATCGCCTCCACCCGATTTGCGCCATTTTTAACGACGCCCAGACGCCATTTACATGACTCCTGTCTTAGTAAAGACAGGAGTCATGCCCCCTTGCATTGAGGCATGTAGGGGGGCACAAATCAGGCCCCCCTATGCCAAAAAAAAAAAAAAAAAAAAAAAAAAAATTATACTTACCTGAACTTACCTGAATGTCCCTGGGATGGATCCCTCCATCCTTGGGTGTCCTCCTGGGGTGGGCAAGGGTGGCAGGGGGGTCCCTGGGGGCATGGGAGGGCAGCTGTGGGCTCATTTTGAGCCCACAGGTCCCTTAACGCCTGCCCTGACCCAGGCGTTAAAAAGAGGCTCAAATTCGGGGTTTTTTGCCCCGCCCACTCCCGGGCGTGATTTTTGCCCGGGAGTATAAATACGACGCATTTGTGTCGCAGTCATTTTTTTGGACGGGAACGCCTACCTTGCATCTCATTAACGCAAGGAATGCGTTCACGCAAAAAAATGACGCTCTTTCCTCATACTTTGGCACTAGACGCGTCTAACGCCAAAGTATAAATATGGCGTTAGTTTTGCGCCGAATTTGCGTCTAAAAAAACGACGCAAATTTGGCGCAAACGGAGTATAAATATGCCCCCACGTGCTTTAACCACTAATATAATCGTAGAGGCCAGGTTTCTAGGTGGATTGTCCCTGATCGAGTACCTTGTAAATAATGGTCAGTGTCCACAAATTAATTGGTTTGTGGATTTCTATCAACAATTTTCAGGCTTTTGTGCACTGTGGATGGCAAGCAAACTTACACCTGTCGAGGGCAGAAGTTGCTTTCCATGATGGGAATAGAGACAGATCACCCCTATATTTAATTGAGGTATAAATAAAGCGGCGACTTCAGAGGGAACAGTGCTCTTTTGTGTTACATTTTCGTATGTGAGGATTTCTATTTCACACCTGGAAAACCAGGACTGTTATAGTTTCTAGAATTAGTCCTTGAATATTTTCAACACTGAAGAGGTTGGAAATTGGCTACAAACATAGTACCTTTCATGACTTAGCATCCGTCCCTTTTGTCAGATGGACCTTTTTGGCTTGAACAGATTTAGTTCAGTGCCCAACGATGTCATATATCCATAGCTTTCTTTGAGGCTCATTTTAAAAAAAAGATTTCTGTATAATTTGATGTCCTCCCTTACCATCAGCTAAGTTATTTTTGCATTCTTGGCGTGGCTTTATTAATTTAGACTGTTGAAGTCTGCCAGCACCTTTCGATCTAATCAGTCCAAGACAGAAATGCAGATTCTCGATTTCTTGTTATGAAACCCAGTGGTTTTGTTGTTGCCCGACTTTTTCAACACTGGTTTGATTTTCCACACTTCTGCAAGCTGTCAAGAAAGTAGCCCAACCTACCCTTCCTTCACTGGTCTGTTTGATTTTGCGCATCTTTCTGTAATCTGTCTTTGGAGGTGCGCCCTTTCAACATTTGTTGAGGGCCCTGAATAGCTATACTGCACTGTAGTTACCCACTTTATTGTTATCTCCACAGTAGTTCGTGCTGTCTCCAGCAAGTACAAAATGCATAGATTCCCTGCACTGTTATACTAAACGTGACCACATTATACTGCCCCCCAAGTAGTTCCACAGTAAAATGTAAAACTATAACCCAACACCTTACATTGCACGCCACTGTTTTCTTCCTGACATTCTCCCAGGATGTTAATTGTTCTTCCTGTTTGTCATGGCCACAAAATCCTTTACCAAGGCTACATACATACATCCACGTAAAACTCACTCAGTTATAATATGAAATCAGGCATTACAATTAATCAAGACATATCAATGGTTTGGATTTCCATATACATATAGCTTATACTTTATGTGGTGAGTTCCAAGCCAAAGAACATATATATATATGTTTGATGGCATGTGTAGCTGCAGATACACATGCTATGCACAGGTCCTGCCATCTAGTGTTGGGCTCGGAGTGTTACAAGTTGTTTTTCTTCAAAGAAGTCTTTTCGAGTCACGGGACCGAGTGACTCCTCCTTTTCGGCTCCATTGCTCATGGGCATCGGCTCCATCTTAGAGTGTTTTCTTTCTGCCATCGGGTTCGGACGTGTTTCTTTTCACTCCGGTTGTTCAAATCGGAAAAGTACTACAAACTCTCTAAATTGGTGGGTATTGTTTTCGATCGCGTACCATCATTCATCAACACTTCGGTACTGGCGGATACAGATCTCTACTTGCCCTTCGGGGCCCCCGCGCCCAACTCGGGCCTGGTCGGCCCGACCAAAGGTCTCGTCAAAGCCTCATGGACCAGACCCCGTTTAGATTCTGCCCTCGGTACCACACCAAGTTCCCTTACACGGACCAACATCTAGTCTGTAACCTGTGTTTATCTCCAGACCACCGAGAGGATACTTGCGAGGCCTGCAGATCCTTCCACTCGAAAAAGACTCTACGAGACCGAAGAGCGCGAAGGTTAGAAATGGCGTCGAGAAGCACTGAACGCCTCGACGCAGAAGAGGAGGAGATGATCCACACTGCAGTCTCTGTTTGGGGGTCCGACTCCGAGCATGAGTCCAACAACGACAAACCATAAACGGGGGGCCAGCACATGAGTACGCCTGCCCCGACCCTGTCCAAGCCCAAACACAAGGCCTCAGGGACGCCACTGACAGAAGGCCATGGCTCCACCCATAAAAAAAACTACCAGTGACCAAGCAACATCTTCAGCACCGAGAAAGGCCACACCATCGAAGCCTTCGGACTCGAGCCGAAGCACAGGCTCCGAAATTCTCAAGCACCGACTCATCGAGTCGAAGCCCTGAAAATCCCTCTCGGAGCCGAGGCCGACGTCTACTCCAGGGCTTTCGATCCTGAGGAAACCGGCTTCGGAGCCGAAAAGATACACATATGCAGAGGAGCATGGACTTTCCAAGCAATTGAAAGAAAGCCATAGATTTGCGGAAGAACTTATGCAAATGGAGGAATTTGATGAAAAACAGGCCAGAATCCAAATTCATAAAGGCACTGGCAAGATCCCCAATGCACCTCCTCTAAAAACAAAGAGGAAGCTGGCCTTTCAAGCACATTTGGACACTGACCAGCCACTGGCTAAAGTGCCAAAACCGAGACAAAAATCTCCGCCTCCTCAGTTCTCACCTCACCAGTCTCCTCCTCATTCTCCTCAACTAACTGTCTCGCCACCTATTACCCCCACTGCACAGTCTCCAGTACACTCTGCACAGTCACACCAGGATGAGATCGATCCATGGGACCTTTATGATGATCCCATTTCTGACAATAGTCCAGAGTGCTATCCGTCAAAGCCATCACCCCCAGAGGATAGCACCTCATACACGCAAGTTGTAGCTAGGGCAGCGTCATACCATAACGTAGCCATGCACAGAGAACCTCTTGAGGATGATTTTTTATTTAACACCTTCGCTGCCAGGCCTTTTCTCCTCCTGTGCCGAGCCTTTTTTGGCTATTTGGGGCAGTTCTCGGTTAGGCCCTCATAGCTTTTTGTTCACATACGCTACCCATGCCAAATTTGCGTCCTTTTTTTTCCAACATCCTTGGGATTCTAGAGGTACCCAGACTTTGTGGGTTTCCCTGAAGGAGACCAAGAAATTAGCCAAAATACAGCGAACATTTCGATTTTATAAAAAAAAATGGAAAAAAGGGCTGCAGAAGGCGGCTCGTGTTTTTTTCTCCCTGAAATGGCATCAACAAAGGGTTTGCGGTGGTAAGATCACCATCTTCCTAGCTTTCAGGAACAGGCAGACTTGAATTAGAAAACCCAATTTTTCAACACAATTTTGACATTTTACTGGGACATACCCCATTTTTACTATTTTTGTGCTTTCATCCTCCTTCCAGTTAGTTAATGGGTGAGAAACTAATGCTGGATTCCAGACAGCGAAACATTTCTGAAAAGTAGACAAAATTCTGAATTCAGCAAGGGGGAATTTGTATAGATCCTACAAGTGTTCCCTGCTGAAAATAACAGCTGAAATAAAAATAATATTGAAATTGAGGTGAAAAAAAACAGCAATTTTTCTCCACAGTTTACTCTGTAACTTTTTCCTGCGATGTCAGATTTTTAAAATCAATATACTGTTACATCTGCAGGACTCTTCTGGTTGTGGGGATATATAGGGCTTGTGGGTTCATCAAGAACCCTAGGTACCCAGAGCCAATAAATCAGTTGCACCTTGCAATGGGTTTTCATTCTATACCGGGTATAGAGCAATTTATTTGCTGAAATATAAAAAGTGAAAAAAAGGTATCAAGAAAACCTTTGTATTTCCAAAATGGCCACAATATAAGGTGCTGGGAAGCAGTGGTTATTTGCACCTCTCTGAATTTCAGGGTGCCCATACTAGCATGTGAATTACAGGGCATTTCTCAAATAGACGTCTTTTTTACACAATGTCTTACATTTGGAAGAAAAAAATGTGGAGACAGACAAGGGGCAATAACACTGATTTTGCTCTTCTGTGTTCCCCTATGTCTCCCGATAAAAATGGTACCTCACTTGTGTGGGTAGGCCTCGCGCCCGCGAAAGGAAATGCCCCAAAACACAACATGGACACATCACATTTTTCCACAGAAAACAGAGGTGTTTTTTACAAAGTGCCTAGCTGTGGATTTTGGCCTGTAGCTCAGCCGGCACCTAGGGAAACCTAGCAAACTTGCACAGTTTTGCAAACTAGACACCTAGGGGAATCCATGATGGGTTGACTTGTGGGGTTCTGACCAGGTTCTGTTACCCAGAATCCTTTGCAAACCTCAAAATTTGGCCAAAAAAACACTTTTTCCTCTCATTTCGGTGACAGAAAGTTCTGGAATCTGAGAGGACCCATAAATTCCCTTCCACCAAGCGTTCCCCCAAGTCTCCTGATAAAAATTGTACCTCACTTGTGTGGGTAGGCCTAGCGCCCGCAAAAGGAAATGGCCCAAAACACAATGCGGACACATCACAAAATCCACAGAAAACAGAGGTGTTTTTTACAAACTGCCTACCTGTGGATTTTGGCCTCTAGCTCAGCCGGCACCTGGGGAAACCTAGCAAACCTGCACAGTTTTGAAAACTAGACACCTAGGGGAATCCAAGATGGGGTGACTTGTGGGGTCTGACCAGGTTCTGTTACCCAGAATCCTTTGCAAACCTCAAAATTTGGCCAAAAAAACACTTTTTCCTCTAATTTCGGTGACAGAAAGTTCTGGAATCTGAGAGGAGCCACAAATTTCCTTCCACCCAGCGTTCCCCCAAGTCTCCCGATAAAAATGGTACCTTACTTGTGTGGGTAGGCCTAGCGCCCGCGAAAGGAAATGCCCCAAAACACCACATGGACACGTCACATTTTCACAAAGAAAACAGAGCTGTTTTTTACAAAGTGCCTAGCTATGGATTTTGGCCTGTAGCTCAGCCGGCACCTAGGGACACATAGCAAACCTGCACAGTTTTGAAAACTAGACACGTAGGGGAATCCAAGATGGGGTGAATTGTGGGGCTCTGACCAGGTTCTGTTACCCAGAATCCTTTGCAAACCTCACAATTTGGCAAAAAAAACACTTTTTCCTCTATTTTCGGTGACACAAAGTTCTGGAATCTGAGAGCATCCACAAATTTCCTTCCACCCAGCGTTCCCTCAAGTCTCCTGATAAAAATGGTACCTCACTTGTGTGGGTAGGCCTAGCGCCCACGAAAGGAAATGCCCCAAAACACAACGTGGACACATCACATTTTCACAAAGAAAACAGAGTTGTTTTTTACAAAGTGCCTAGCTGTGGATTTTGGTCTGTAGCTCAGCCGGCACCTAGGGAAACCTAGCAAACCTGCACAGTTTTGAAAACTAGACACCTAGGGGAATCCAAGATGGGGTGACTTGTGGGCTCTGATCTGGTTCTGTTACCCAGAATCCTTTGCAAACCTCAACATTTGGTCCAAAAAACACTTTTTGCCCTCATTTTGGTGACAGAAAGTTCTGGAATCTGAGAGGAGCCACAACTTTCCTTCCACCCAGTGTTCCCCCAAGTCTCCTGATAAAAATGGTACCTCACTTGTGTGGGTAGGCCTAGCGCCCGCGAAAGGAAATGGCCCAAAACACAACGTGGACAGATCACATTTTTCCACAGAAAACAGAGGTGTTTTTTACAAACTGCCTACCTGTGGACTTTGGCCTCTAGCTCAGCCGGCACCTGGGGAAACCTAGCAAACCTGCACAGTTTTGAAAACTAGACACCTAGGGGAATCCAAGATGGGGTGACTTGTGGGGCTCTGACCAGGTTCTGTTACCCAGAATTCTTTGCAAACCTCAAAATTTGGCCAAAATAACACTTTTTCCTCTCATTTCGGTGACAGAAAGTTCTGGAATCTGAGAGGAGCCATAAATTTCCTTCCACCCAGAGTTCCCTCAAGTCTCCTGATAAAAATGGTACCTCACTTGTGTGGGTAGGCCTAATGCCTGCGAAAGGAAATGCCCCAAAACACAATGTGGACACATCACATTTTTCCACAGAAAACAGAGGTGTTTTTTTACAAAGTGCCTAGCTGTGGATTTTGGCCTCTAGCTCAGCCGGCACCTGGAAAAAACCAGCAAACCTGCGCAGTTTTCAAAACTAGACACCTAGGGGAATCCAAGATGGGGTGACTTGTGGGGCTCTGACCAGGTTCTGTTACCCAGAATCCTTTGCAAACCTCAAAATTTGGCCAAAAAAACACTTTTTCCCCTCATTTCGGTAACAGAAAGTTCTGGAATCTGAGAGGAGCCACAAATTTCCTTCCACCCAGCGTTCCCCCAAGTATCCCGATAAAAATGGTACCTCACTTGTGTGGGTAGGCCTAGCGCCCTCGAAAGGAAATGCCCCAAAACACAACGTGGACACGTCACATTTTCACAAAGAAAACAGAGCTGTTTTTTACAAAGAGCCTAGCTGTGGATTTTGGCCTGTAGCTCAGCCGGCACCTAGGGAAACCTAGCAAACCTGCGCAGTTTTGAAAACTAGACACCTAGGGGGATCCAAGACGGGGTGATTTGTGGGGCTCTGACCAGGTTCTGTTACCCAGAATCCTGTGCAAACCTCAAAATTTGGCCAAAAAACACTTTTTCCTCTCATTTCGGTGACAGAAAGTTCTGGAATCTGAGAGGAGCCACAAATTTCTTCCACCCAGCGTTCCCTCAAGTCTCCTGATAAAAATGGTACCTCACTTGTGTGGGTAGGCCTAGCGCCCGCGAAAGGAAATGCCCCAAAACACAACATGGACACATCACATTTTCACAAAGAAAACAGAGTTGTTTTTTACAAAGTGCCTAGCTGTGGATTTTGGTCTGTAGCTCAGCCGGCACCTAGGGAAACCTAGCAAACCTGCACAGTTTTGAAAACTAGACACCTAGGGGAATCTATGATTGGGTGACTTGTGGGTCTCTAACCAAGTTCTGTTACCCAGAATCCTTTGCAAACCTCAAAATTTGGACAAAACAACACTTTTTCCTCTCATTTCGGTGACAGAAAGTTCTGGAATCTGAGAGGAACCACAAATTTCCTTCCACCCAGTGTTCCCCCAAGTCTCCTGATAAAAATGGTACCTCACTTGTGTAGGTAGGCCTAACGCCCGCGAAAGGAAATGCCCAAAAACACAACGTGGACACATCACATTTTCACAAAGAAAACAGAGTTGTTTTATTCAAAGTGCCTAGCTGTGGATTTTGGTCTGTAGCTCAGCCGGCAACTAGGGAAACCTAGCAAACCTGCACAGTTTTGAAAACTAGACACCTAGGGGAATCAAAGATGGGGTGACGTGTGGGCTCTGATCAGGTTCTGTTACCCAGAATCCTTTGCAAACCTCAAAATTTGGCCAAAAAAAACACTTTTTCCTCTCATTTTGGTGACAGAAAGTTCAGGAATCTGAGAGGAGCCACAAATTTCCTTCCACCAAGCGTTCCCCCAAGTCTCCTGATAAAAATGGCACCTCACTTGTGTGGGTAGGCCTAGTGCCCGCGAAAGGAAATGGCCCAAAACACAACGTGGACAGATCACATTTTTCCACAGAAAACAGAGGTGTTTTTTTTACAAACTGCCTACCTGTGGATTTTGGCCTCTAGCTCAGCCGGCACCTGGGGAAACCTAGCAAACCTGCGCAGTGTTGAAAACTCGACACCTAGGGGAATCCAAGATGGGGTGACTTGTGGGGTTCTAACCAGGTTCTGTTACCAAGAATCCTTTGCAAACCTCAAAATGTGGCCCAAAACACTTTTTCCTCTCATTTCGGTGACAGAAAGTTCTGGAATCTGAGAGGAGCCATAAATTTCCTTCTACCCAGCGTTCCCTCAAGTCTCCTGATAAAAATGGTACCTCACTTGTGTGGGTAGGCCTAACGCCCGCGAAAGGAAATGCCCCAAAACACAATGTGGACACATCACATTTTTCCACAGAAAACAGAGGTGTTTTTTACAAAGTGCCTACCTGTGGATTTTGGCCTCTAGCTCAGCCGGCACCTATGGAAACCTAGCAGACCAGTGCATTTTTGAAAACTAGACACCAAGGGAATCCATGATGGGGTGACTTGTGAGGCTCTGACCAGGTTCTGTTACCCAGAATCCTTTGCAAACCTCAAAATGTGGCCAAAAACACTTTTTCCTCTCCTTTCGGTGACAGAAAGTTCTGGAATCAGAGAGAAGTTTGCAAAAAAACATTTTCAGGCTGACAAGTGCAGCAGAACTTTTATCGGTATAGATGAGACAGTTCTGGGTGGTAGGAATTTTGTGGATTCCTGCAGATTCCAGAAGGTTCCATCACAAAAACGTGGGAAAAATGTGTGATTTCCAGCCAAGTTGGAGGTTTGCAGGGCATTGTTGGTATGAAAATGGTGCGGGGTGCATGTGAAACACAACACCCGGGAATCACCCAGATGTTTAGTTTTCAGATGTGTCTAGGTCTTGTGGATTTTTCTACATGGCAGCGTCCCAAAGTCCATAAAGTGCAGCCCTCACCATTCCAAGTGGGACGATTTTGAGAGTTAGCCAAGCTCTCATGGGCCAAATGTAAAACCAAAACCCAAAATAATCAAATGTCTTCTTGCTTGCTGCGGGATAAGATGTTTTAGAGTGCGGGGGACAGCTGAAAGACTGTTGCCCCCTTCAGCTGGGAAGGGGGCATAACTAGGCCCATACTGGTTGGTAGCCACCACCCCAATATTTTTAGTTTTTTTAAATTCACTGGCATCTAGTAGACTTTCTGGCCCCCAGGGTGTGGATCAGGGGTAATTGCCCCATCTGCCCACTGGTGGGCAGAACAACTTTGGCCCCATTTATTTGGGGTGGGGGGTATGGCCATACCCCCACCCTCTTATTTTTTAAATAAAAACTTCCCTGGCCTCTGGTGGGCTTTCTACCCCCCCTTGCGGGCAGATGGGCCTTCCACAAATAGGCCCATCTGCCCCCAAGTGGGGCAGATATGGCCAACAGTAATGTGCCCCCAAGGGGAGCGACCCTTATCCAAGGTACTGCCCCCCTAAAGAAAACACACACATACAAACACACCAATCCCTGGTGCCTAAGTGGTTTCGCCTAAAACAAAAAAAAAGACAGCCAATCTGCCCTCAAGGGGGGCAGAAATGGTCTAAATACAAAAATGGCCCCACAGGGGAGCGACCCTTGCCTAAGGGGTTGTTCCCCACCGCTAAAAAACACAAACAAAATAAACCTTAAAAAAGAAATTCCCAGGCTCCTAGAGGTCCCCCCCGGGGGCAGATTGGCCTAATAACAACAGGCCGCTCTGCCCCCTGGGAGAGGCAGAAATGGCCTAAAATAAATTTGCCCCTCCTCCCCCGGGGAGCGAACCTTGCCTAAGGGGCCGCTCCCCTTGCGTAACATTGGCGCAAAAAAAAAATCCCCGGTGCCTAGTGGTTTCTGCCCGCCTTGGGGGCAGATTGACCTAAAATCAGAAATGGTCTAAATATAATTTGTCCCCCAGGGGAGCGACCCTTGCCTAAAGGGTCGTTCCCCATCTCTAAAAAAACAAACAAACAAAAAAAAAACACCCACAAAAAAATTAGCCCTGGCGCCTAGAGGTTTTTGCCCTCCCTGGGGGCAGATCGGCCTAATAACAATAGGCCGATCTGCCCCCGGGGGGGGCAGAAATGGCCTAAAATAAATTTGCCCCCCACCCCCCCGGGAGCAACCCTTGCCTAAAGGGTCGCTCCCCTTGCGTGACATTGGCGCAAAAAAAAGATCCCCAGTGCCTAGTGATTTCTGCCCCCCTTTGGGGCAGATTGACCTAAAATCGGACGATCTTCCCCCAAGGGAGGCAGAAATGGTCTAAATACAATTTCCCCCCCAGGACAGTGACCCCTGCCTAAGGGGTCGCTCCCCATCTCTAAAAAAACAACAACAAAAAAACACACTAAAAAAGATATTTGCCCTGGCGACTAGAGGTTTCGCCCCCCCGGGGGCAGATCGGCCTAGTAACAATAGGCTGATCTGCCCCCGGAGGGGCAGAAATGGCCTAAGATGAATTCCCCCCTCCCCCCCCAGGGAGCGACCCTTGCCTAAAGGGTCGCTCCCCTTACGTGAATTTAGCGTAAAAAAAACAAAAAAACTGGTGTCTAGTGGTTTCTGCCCCCCTTGGGGGCAGACTGGCCTCATAAAAATAGGCCATTCTGCCCCCAAGGAGGGGCAGAAATGGCCTAAATATAATTTGCCCCCTAGGGAGCGACCCTTGCCTAAGGGGTCGCTCCCCAACTAAAAAAAATAAATAAATAAATAAAATTATCCCTGGTGCCTAGTGGATCGGCCTAACAATAGGCCGATCTGCCCCCAGGCGGGGCAGAAAAGGCCTTGAAAAATATTGCCCCCCTGGGGAACAACCCTTGCCCAAGGGGTCGCTCCCCTCATGCCAGTTTAATGCAAAAATTAATCCCTGGTGTCTAGTGGGCATTTGAAAAGCCGGATTGCTTTACAATCCGGCTTTTGAAATGCTCTGAGAGACTTCAAAGGGAAGGAAATTCCTTTCCTTCACTTTGAAGCCTCTCAGGCCCCCATCACATGATCGGAAGAGAAATGCTTTGCATTTCTCTTCCGATCGTGCTGGAAGCTGAGCTTCCAGCGCGAAGGGGAAGTGGCCTCTGATGAGGTCAGCGTGCAAATGTGCGCTGATGTCATCAGACGTCACTGGGGAGGTCAGGGGGGGGGGTCAGAGTGGAAGGGGAAGGGCTTCCCCTTCCATCCCTGCCTTGGGGGGATGGGAGGGAAGCCTCTGTGCCCAGGACGTAATGGTTACGTCCTCGGCACATGAGCACTGTGCCGCAGCACGTAACCATTACGTCCGCGGCACAGAAGGGGTTAATGCGTTGTCCTCAACTCACGCCACCTACCAGAGTTTACCCATGCTACCAAATCTTTCAGGAACCTGTTAAGGCAAGAGCAATCACTCCCAGGGTAGAAAAGAAATATAAGCCTCCTCCTTCAGACCCAGCTTTTATTACCCAACAGCTACCACCAGATTCCATAGTGGTCAGCGCAGCAAGGAAGAGGGCTAATTCCCAGTCGTCTGGGGACGCACCGCTACCAGATAAAGAAAGTAAAAAATTTGACGCTGTGGGTAAAAGAGTAGCATCACAAGTGGCTAATCAATGGCGTATAGCCAATTCGCAAGCGCTAATGGCCAGATACGACAGGGCTCACTGGGACGAGATGAAAGACATTGTCCAGCATCCCCCCAAAGATCAACAGAAACGAGCCCAGCAAATAGTCGAGGAGGGGGCAGGCAATTACCAATAATCAGATCAGGTCAGCCTTAGACTCCGCAGACACAACCGCAAGAACTATTAATACAGCTATCACCATTAGACGACATGCATGGCATAGGTCGTCAGGCTTTAAACCTGAAATCCAGCAAGCTGTTCTTAACATGCCTTTTAACGAACACCAACTGTTTGGCACACAGGTTGATACAGCCATTGAGAAAATGAAAAAGGACGCCGACACTGCCAAAGCTATGGTGGCGCTTTACGCAACTCAATACAGAGGCTAATTTCGAAAGCCTCAATATAGGGGAGGCTTTAGAACCCAAACATCTGAGGCGTCTACCTCACAATCCAAACCCTCTTACCAGACACAATACCAAAGAGGGGGGTTTCGGGGAACCTACAGAGGACAATTTCCCAGAACTAGAGAAAAATATCAGCTCTCAAAGCAAACCACAAACACCAAACAGTGACTTGCTCCACATCTTCCCTCACCACACTTCCCCTGTGGGAGGAAGACTGCAAAAGTTCCACACACACTGGTTACCCATTACAACAGACAATTGGGTCTTATCCATTATCCAACATGGTTACAGCATAGAGTTCGCACAAACTCCTCCAGATATACCTCCAAAACCACACAAACTCTCCTCCCAACACATTTCAATGTTGCAAACATAGGTACAGTCAGTATCACTCAAACAAGCCATAGAGCTTGTACCACATCATCAAAAAAGGGGAACAGGGGTTTACTCCCTATATTTCCTCATTCACAAAAAAGACAAAACATTGAGACCAATACTAGATCTCAGAACTCTTAGGGCCATATTTATACTTTTTGACGCAAAACTGCGCTAAAGCAGTTTTGCGCAAAAAAAATGAGCGCCGGCTAACGCCATTCTGAAGCGCCATGCGGGTGCCGTATTTATTCAATGACGTTAGCCGGCGTTAGCCGCCGGCGCTGCCTGGTGTGCGTGAAAAAAAACGACGTACACCAGGCAGCGCCGGCGTAGGGGGATATGGAGCTTGGGCGCCAAAAAATGGGGCAAGTCAGGCTGAGGCAAATTTTTCGCCTCAACCCGATTTGCGCCATTTTTTTCGACTCCCAACCCCCATTGAAATGACTCCTGTCTTAGCAAAGACAGGAGTTATACCCCCTTGCCCAATGGCCATGCCCAGGGGACTTATGTCCCCTGGGCATGGTCATTGGGCATAGTGGCATGTAGGGGGGCACAAATCAGGCCCCCCTATGCCACAAAAAAAAAAAAAAAAACTTACCTGAACTTACCTTAATGTCCCTGGGATGGGTCCCTCCAGCCTTGGGTGTCCTCCTGGGGTGGGCAAGGGTGGCAGGGGGTGTCCCTGGGGGCTTGGGAGGGCACCTCTGGGCTCCTTCCGAGCCAACAGGTCCCTTAACGCCTGCCCTGACCAGGCGCTAAAAAACGGCGCAAAAGCAGCCGGACGTCATTTTTTTTGACCCGCCCACTCCTGGGCGTGAATTTTGCCCGGGAGTGTAAATACGGCGCACATGTCTCGGAGTCAATTTTTTAGACGGGACCGCCTACCTTGCATTTAATTAACGCAAAGTAGGTGTCCACGCTAAAAAATGACGCAAACTCCATGGACTTTGGCGCTAGACGCGTCTAACGCCAAAGTATAAATATGGAGTTAGTTTTGCGTTGGAATTGCGTAAAAAAAAACGACGCAATTCCGGCGCAAACAGAGTATAAATATGCCCCTTAATCTTTACATCCTATCAGAACACTTTCACATGGTAACACTACAGGATGTAGTCCCATTGTTACAACAACAAGATTTTATGGCAACACTGGATCTAGGATCTTTTCACATACCCATCCATCCAGCGCACAGAAAATATCTCAGGTTTGTAATACAAGGAAAACATTACCAGTTCAAAGTGTTACCTTTCGGGATAACAACAGCTCCCAGGGTATTTATAAATTGCCTTGCCATAGTCGCAGCCTATATAAGAAGACAACATATCCATGTATTTCCATGTCTCGACGACTGGCTAATAAAAGCCAACAGTCAAACACAGTGCCAATAGCATACACGTTACGTAATAAACACCCTACACACACTAGGGTTCTCAATAAACTACCAAAAATCTCACTTACAACCAGCACAGGTTCAACAGTATTTAGGAGGACCCAAACAGCACTTGCAAGCCCAAGTCCACAAAGGGTACAATCATTCCACAACATATTACCACGAATCCAGCCAAACCAATAGTAAACAGTTAAACTGTTGGGCATGATGGCATCATGCATTGCCATTGTCCCCAATGCAAAACTAAACATGCAGCCCTTACAACAGTGCCTTGCAAGAGAATGGTCACAGGCACTTCAAGATCTAGTGTTGATAGACCGCCAAACACACATCTTGCATCAGTGGTGGAATTCCACAAATTTAAACAAAGGGCGGCCATTTCAGGACCCTGTGCCTCAAGCCATTCTTACAACAGATGCATCAATGATTGGATGGGGAGCACACCTCAACAATCACAACATTCAGGGACAATGGGACAACAAACACAAAGAACTTCACATAAATCACTTAGAATTGCTAGCTGTATTCCTAGCCCTAAAATCCTTTCAACCTCTTCTCGTTCACAAACACATTCTCATCAAAACAGACAATATGAAGACAATGTACTACCTGAACAAACAGGGAGGAACCCACTCATCACAACTTTGTCTTCTAGCACAAAACATTTGGCATTGGGCAATTCACAACAACATTCACCCTGTAGCACAGTACATTCCAGATTCACAATCAATTAGCAGACGGTCCCAGCCGGGATCATTAGCAAACACACAAGTGGGAAATTTGCCCCCAGGTACTTTACAAGTACTTTCGCCAATGGGGAACACCAAACATAGATCTATTCGCCACCAGCCAGAATGCAAAATACCAAAACTTCGCATCCAGGTTCCCACACCCTCTATCCAAGGGCAATGCTCTATGGATAAACTGGTCAGGGATATTTGCTTACACTTTTCCCCCTCTCCCGCTCATTCCATTTCTGGTCAATCAACTGCGTCAAAACAAACTCAAACTCATACTTATAGCGCCAACGTGGGCATGTCAACCATGGTACACAACATTGTTAGACATGTCACTAGTACCACACAACAAGCTAACAAGCAGGCCGGATCTGTTGACACAAAATTAACAACTGATCAGGCACCCCAATCCAGCAATACTCAATCTAGCAATCTGGCTCCTGAAGTCTTAGAGTTTGGATATCTACATCTTCCACCAGAATGTATGGAAGTAATTAAACAAGCAAGAACACCCACTACCAGGCAGTGCTATGCAAACAAATGGAAAAGGTTTGTCTTTTACTGCCAATCCAAACACATACCACCTCTTTTCAAATCCTTACAAGACCATTGTAGGTTACTTACTTCATCTAGAAAAAGCAAATTTTGTTTTTTCGTCCATTAAAATACATCTCACAGCTATTTCAGCCTATTTACAAAATATACAAAACAAGTCTCTATTTAGAGTCCCTGTCATCAAAGCCTTCATGAAAGGACTAAAACGTATAATACCTCCAAGAACACCACCAGGGCCTTCATAGAATCTCAATATTGTACTCACACGGCTCATGGGTCCACCGTTTGAACCCATGCATTCGTGTCAGATTCAATATCTAACATGGAAAGTAGCATTCCTCGTCGCAATCACTTCATTACGAAGAGTTAGTGAAATACAAGCATTCACCATTGAACAACCCTTTATATAAGTACACAAACATAAAGTCGTAATTCGCACAAACCCATAATTCTTACCTAAGGTTGTCTCACAGTTTCAAATCAAACAGTGGAACTTCCAGTCTTCTTCCCACAGCCAGACTCAGTAGCAGAGAGAGCACTACATACATTACACATTAAAATAGCTTTAATGTATTACATTGACAGAACAAAATAATTTAGGAAAACTAAACAGTTATTTGTCGCATTCCAAAAATCCCATACTGGTAATCCTATCTCAAAACAAGGAATAGCCAGATGGATAGTAAAGTGCATCCAAACCTGTTACCTAAAAGCAAAAAGACAGCTATTAGTAACACCAAAAGCACACTCCACCAGGAAGAAAGGAGCAACAGTGGCATTTCTAGGGAATATACCAATGACAGAAATCTGTAAAGCAACCACTTGGTCAACACCCCATACATTTACCAAGCATTACTGTGTAGATGTGTTAGCAACACAACAAGCCACAGTAGGACAGGCTGTACTAAGAACACTATTTTAAACAACTTCAACTCCTACAGGCTAACCACCGCTTATGGGAGGAGAACTGCTTTGTAGTCTATGCATAGCATGTGTATCTGCAGCTACACATGCCATCGAACGGAAAATGTCACTTACCCAGTGTACATCTGTTCATGGCATGTTCCGCTGCATATTCACATGCACCCTCCCTCCTCCCCGGGAGCCTGTAGCCATTTAAGACATTTAAATTTGTACATATGTATATATATCTCTATTCCATTGCATGGACGTCTCTTTCTTTACACTCTATCACTCCTTACCCTCTGCTGGAAAACAATCTAAGATGGAGTCGATGCCCATGCGCAATGGAACCGAAAAGGAGGAGTCACTCGGTCCCGTGACTCGAAAAGACTTCTTCAAAGAAAAACAACTTGTAACACTCTGAGCCCAACACTAGATGGAAGGACCTATGCATAGCATGTGAATCTGCAGCGGAACATGCCACGAACAGATGTACACTGGATAAGTGACATTTTCCATATATATATAAAAACTATACACAATATACAGAATATGTCAAAGGCAAACAGTACCTGGATTTCTCAGGTCCAAATGGTATCTTTATTTTGGAGACCACAAGTAAAAAAAAGTCATATTAATGACAAAACTTCAGCATAGTGAAAAAAGTGCACCCCAAGTGAAGAAACACCAAATTAAATACCCAAAGTTCTCACTATATATACAGTTATTGGTGCATTGTTAAATCAAAGAAAATGTAGTCAGATCTTATAAGAAGGGTATAGCTGCAGGGAAGTTTCCCTCCTGGAACAGGTATTCCAAAGGTCTGTCTTTTTTTTCCTTTTTTTTATGTGTTGACGGCGTTTCGATCCCACCATGAATACAGGGGTCTCATCAGACACAGGATGACGTGGGGGATGATTGCCTCAAGTAAGCATGGAAGTCTCAAATTAGTTCCAGAACTACCACCACATTCAGCTGGGATTAGGGTCCTCAGTGTTAATGTGAGTCTGTAGTTAATATTTGTAGCAGTACTCACGGGACACGTAATTAGGGCCTGCGGTTGTGGAAATCAATCTGGTGAATCCTAAACCCTTAATGAGGTATAGGTATCTAGCGAGCATGGACGATGCGGCGTCTTCACTGGGGATAAAAATATATACATACTTTTATCCCCAACGAAGTGTGAGTACTGCTACAAATATTAACCTTAACACCGAGGACCTGCCAAACAGGAATAGTGAATAGAAACAAAATGGCCCTTGTCGTGGCATGTTGTGTGAGCATGTATTTACGTTTACACCACGTTTACAAGTACATGCAGGTTGGCTAACAGTTAATGCAGTGAATGCACTATACAATTGTTTGACTACGAGTAATCTATGGGAAATATTCTCTATTTCCCTTTTCCCTAATCCTGTTTTTTCCAATGTTTTTGATTCTCAGTTTTCGTTTTATATTTTCCTTTCTATTTAATTTTCTTTCTACATTTCTTTTGTCCTTTTTTCAGATTGCTTCATTTATTCCTGTATTTTCCTTCATATTTTTCCATTAGTATAAGCTCTTTCTTGCCTTTTTAATTATCTATTTTTTTTTCCTCAAACAATTTATCATAGGAATATCAATAAAACAATGGGATTATGATATGAAAACGTGCTAATGAGTGAATAAGTGATTTTGACAGGATAATGAGGCGAGGGAAAGACCCAGTGTGTACTTTGCAGATGCACCATTAATCGTTTGAAGTAATATGTATGTGATTTTTATCATATCATATTCCTGCATCTCTTAGAAAACTTCCATCTTTCCAAACAATTAGAACATGTACCATACTCAGCAGCTCAAATTCAAATTGGCCAAAGGGTTCCTGATTTATGTTAAAAATCTAGGTGACATTTTCTTCACCTCCTAGTTTCGTGTTTTTAATCTCAATGATTTTGGTCAGATAATAAAATAGTGTCCTTGTTATTCCCCCATGTAAAATCTTGGAGATGAACAGTATATGCTACAAAGCCAAAGGGTCAAATAATGCCTTTGAAGGGTGAAACCTATTGGCTTAGCCCATGTTGTTTCATATAATTCATTGGCTCCTGCTAGGTGGAAAATTAGTGCTAAAACCGCTCTTTGTTGCAGTCTGTGGTGGTACAACTGTCCCACCTTCATCCACACTGAATCCTCAAATGGTATTTACTGGCATGATTCTTTACTGTTTCTGCTACCTGTGCAACTGATACCAGTTTGTTCACATGGGCACCTCCAGGTTCACGAAGATCTCATCACCTGCGGAATTCCTCAAAGTTCCATCTTATCCCATGTTATCTTGAAAATCTACATGGGGCTCTAGTCACTGATAATACCATCAAAGTTCACCAGTACCTCTACTTCCTAATCTCCTGTGCTTCAGACATTCAACTCCTCAAACACTGCCTGTACGTCACCCAGACCTGGATGTCCAGAGAAACTCAGCACCAAATAAACAGAATTCCTGTTATTTGCCAAGTGCAGCAATTGAAACTAGTTAAAAGTTGGCTTAATGACATGAGACTTGATGGCCTTGAACCTCAACTTTTGTTGTGAAGTCAGTTGGATTCACCCTGAAGACAAACCTGGCCCTCAACGCTCATACTGCCAAGAAAACCCATGGCCTTGTACGAGCTCTGTTTAATAAAGAGCTAAACAATTTCTCCCACAGGAAAGAGGAAAGGCAACTTACGGATTGCTCTTCAAATCCTCCTACTTTAGCATCTCCATGATGGCAGCTCCCTGCTCCACAACCTCCCAGACTCCACATTGGCCTTCCTTAGGGGCATCCAAGAGACGGCAGCATATCTCATCCGTAGTTAGAAGAAATATCACTGCCTCACCCCTAACCTGTTTGAACTCCACTGACTGTCATTGCTGGCCCACAATATCTTCATAAACGGACGCAACATTTACAAAAGCATCAAAACCAGCAGTCCCACCTGTCTAGCTGACACGCTCACCTTCTCTGGTTGCTCTTTGGAACAACATTCCTGTCCTTTTATCCATCCTAGACTACATCAACCAAGTTCCAATTTAGCAAAAGGTGAAGACTCACCTCTTAAAACAACAGTCCTAGGTTCCCTTGGCTCTCGACGAGTACTATGGTGTTGTTCATGTCTTCCAGGTGGAAGTTGAAGTCTGTGTGTCAGATATAGTTGTTGAAGTCGATGACATAGGAGGTGATGAGGTCAACGATGTTGTCGGTGAAAGTGGCTTGTGGGCCTGGTGGTCGGTAGACGTGGGTTCTGGTCAGGATGTATTTTGCTGAGGGTCATATCTTGAAATATAGGTGCTCCATGTAGTAGGTTGCGTTTTGTGTGGTTGTATTGCAGTTGAAGGATTATTTTAATATTATTGCAATTCCTCCTTCTGGTGTGTATTGGTAGTCCTGATGTGCAAGCTTGTATCTTGCTGGGATAGCTGTTGTGATGTCGGGTGATGATTTGGTGGTCAGCCATGTTTTTACAAGAAAGCAGATGGCTACTGCATTGTCATCCAGGATGTTCCAGGTTTCTGTGGTATGTTTGCTGAGTATTTGTAGCTGGATGCGGGAGGAATGCTGTGTGCGGATGGTGTAGAATTTGGGGGTGCGGTTTTGCACACAGAGGCAGTGGGTGTAAGAGAATGCTCTGGAGGAATGCAGCAGAGTAGCACAGAGGAGTAGAAGGACCAGTGTTTGTGATGCTAGACACAGTCCAAGCAAGGATGAGCACTGAGGAGCTTGCCTTTGATCCACCGTTGGCCCACCTGTTGCATGTGTTCTCTGAGTGTCTGCGCTGCAGCCACTGTTAAGTAGGTCCTGGGAGGGGGGAGGAGCACAGGGGTGGTGTGCAGGGCTTAGTGGGACCGCAGGAAAGAAGCAGCAGCTCAAAAAGAAGCAGGTAGCGCAAGAGGACAAAAGGCACAATACAAAATGGTGGCAAAGAAGGTGAAAGTAGAGCAAGGAAAAAAGTAAAAGTACAGAAACTGGTAAAGAGTACAAAATGAGCACAGTGTGAAAGAGACAGCACAGAGAGAAAACAGGGCAAACATTGCAAATCACTCAAAGTGTGAAAGTGAGAGCACTGAGTGATAAATCAGGGGAAAAGGTGAGCATGAGTACAAAAATGAGCAAGGGGTGAAAAAAAGAGGACAGAAAGAAATGAGCAAAAGAGGTGGAGAGGGAGAGTGAAGCTAGAGAGGCTGGAGCAGTGGTGGGAACCTCAGGTGCAGAATCCGGGTTCATGAGGGCCTTGACCAGTTGGAGGACTGGTTCAGGTAAAACTAGGGAGGGCAGACCTCAGCACCTACTTAATGGATGGTCTGCACTGCGGCTGCCATTAAGTAGGTATTTGGGGAATATGGAAAGCTATTAAAATATTGAAAACGAGAAACAAAAGGAGAAGAGAGGAGAAAGAACAAAACAAAATGGTAGAAATATACAGAGAAAAATCAAAGGGAACCAAAAGAAAGAGGGAATTGACTGAAGTGCAAAATTATTAAAACAGAATTTTAATGGAATAAAATTTGTGGGAAGATTTGATGTGATGACATAATTAGTCATCAGAGGAGGGATTGATGATGCAGAAAAAGAAGGACTAACAAATATTCATATATTATGTAACCTAAATCGTATATGGTAGTGTGATTTTAGCAAAGAGAAATAATGTATGTGGGAAATTGTGCCCACGGGGTAGTTCGCCATTATTATAAACGGGCTTAATTAATCATGAAGAATTGACAAATGTAGTAATCCGTCATAATTGCAAATGTGTTCCATGATTTTCTTGTTGAAACTGTTATATGCTTAGCTTAAATTTAGCAGAGGCTTTGGCCTAGTTGCCTGGTCTCAAATTTTAACTGCGTGGTTTTTACTTGCATTAACAAAGACATTATTTTACTTTAAGGCTGTATTTTTCCAGCAGAGATGACTAATACACTTATCTCAAGGTTTTGTGCGAGGCTGGTTTCATCCCTTTAAAGCAAGGTCAGTTTCTGCAGGTGTGGACAATAAAAGTACTGATACAGAATTAATTGGCAAACTTTGTTGCAACTTGTGTTCCAAGGCTCCAAGGACAATGTATGCATAAATGAGTACTAGGAGAAAGACACTTTTCATTGGTCAAATTGAAGCCACCCTATGAACCCTCCAATGGAAGACCCTGAAGGATTTGGAATGTTTCTTACTTAAACCCACCGGACAAAGAGAAGTCAGACATTTTTCCTTGATGACATTTTTGAAGCCAAATGCCAGACGCCATCTTAGACGACATCTTGATGCCCTTTTCTCTATTCCAGAGAAAGAGACTTTGAGAATTCTCACCCTAGAGACTTTAACTTTAATTTGCCCCGTCTTGCCCATGCAGTAACTTTGCCCCAGTTTCCTTGCTGCCGCAAGGAAACTTGCCCTTAACTTTGCCCCCCTGAAATCTGCCCCATGCTGATCGAACCGGTACCTGAAGGACGTAGACTTTTCCTTGTATGCTGATTGTATTTGGTATATATGAAAGGATAATTGTATTATGCATTGTGTTTTCCTTCCTAGGTAACAACTGCTTATTTTGATAGGGCCCAAGCTAGGAGTTTTCGAAATTTGTGTTGACTAAATTCGGTTTGCATGAAGCCCCACATGCCAATGCTAATTAGAGGATAGTTGAGGTATTCACTTGATGCGCCATGCTGAACTGAAATCTTGTTATGCTGACCGATGCATGAAATTATTCAAATTCAGTTGCTTATATTAGTGATCTGCATTGCTATAACCGAGTGCATTATAATTCAGATTTTGCGTAGATTGCGTTTCTTCCGCCGCTATGGACAGATAGTGATGTTCGTATACATATACCATTTGATTTTGAGACTCAGTTATATCATGCTAGCTTTGTTAATATAGCGAAATAAATTCATTAACTTTTAATAAACTGGTGTGGTTATTCATGACTGAAAGGTCATGGTGTGTCAAAATACTGATTGTTAATGATTTCTAATGTGTCATTTGATCTATTAATTAAGTATTGGGTATTGATTATAATGGTTATTGATTATTGATTTGAGAGATCCGACTATATTTGGATGAGGAGAACCCAATTCGGCTAAAAGGTTGACCGACCTCCGGCGTGTCCAAGTACAAGTAATTTATAAAGACTGGACGCGTTATCAGTAGATGGTAGCAGAGATTGATGGTTTCGCCCTTTGGGACCCCATCGGAACAATAGACAGAGTCAAGTTAGAATTTTCTTTGATAAAACAAGTTGGAGAGAGGATGATGCCCTAAATCCCCAATGACTTTCCCGGAATCTCAGAGCTTGCAAATGGAGGAAATGGAGGTGTGAGAATGTTTTTGGCGTTTCTAGTGACGGTATGAGTGAAGTTAGGGTTTCGCGCTTGCATAGCTTATGCCGCAGATGAATTGTGAAGTTTGTGAGGATTTTAGGGGGTTACGAACTCCAATCAAAATTTTAGAGGAGTGTTACTCCAAAGTGTGAGAGTAGGGAAGTCATCGAACTTCATATGTGTGTAGCGCTTTGTGCAGGAAAAAATTGTCCATGAGGTTGTTGATGTTGAGACGGGCCCTGCGAGGTCAAGAGACTCCGGAGTACGTTGAAAAGTGTATGAGACACTTGATTGATGTTGTAATCTGTTCGGTTTAATAGGTTGATCGGGCGAGGTCAACGAGTCAGTATGAATATTGAGAAATGAAAGAAAATTTGCGACTTTGAGATTTGACGAATTCTAAGACGTACTAGAATAGTTCATTGATCAGTTGAGAGTAAAATATGCGGGTCATATTTTGCTTGCGAAAGTGGGAAACCGAGAAAGATGGAATAACTGCAGAGGCTAGTGAAAAATCCCTAAGGTTTCTGAAGCGATTGTATTACCCTTCCTGTAGTAAACCGACAGATTTGTTTTCTTCTTTTTGGTTAGTGCTCGCGATATATTGAAGAAATTAGTTTGAGTGAAGCTGAATGAAGGAGGACAAGCCGCAGGACTTTGCCAGCCGCAGTGTGTGGGTGTGACATCACTAGGAGCCGCGCTGGGATAGGTTGGTTGGCGAGAAGGGTCGCGCATGGATTGGACGCAGTCCGTGAAGCGCAATTGGTGGGGAAAGGCAAGCGAAGAGTATTCCGGGAATTAAAGTCACTTATTGATTACATATTTTAGAAAAATAAAAGACGGAAAAATGACATTTTTCAAAGCATTTAAGAGTGCCTTGAGGCAAGATGTATATATTAAAGCAAATGTAGGAGAAGAAACGCCGCCTGAGGGTACACCAGTTTACATCGTGATTGAAGAAAAGGGTGTCTCACCATGTCATTGGTTAAAGCAATGGTGTAAATTAACAGAAAAGCATGGAAGTGTAGCGTTCCCTATCCATGGGTCGTTTAATCTAAGAGTTTTGGAGAATCTAAGATTCGCGCTATACGACATGAAAGTACCTCCAAGACCAGCACAGTTTGAAGCATTAGCAATTTGGGAGCTAATGGCTAGAAGGCAACAACAAAAGAAATTTGAAACAAGAGTGAGAAAAGTAGAAAAGACACTAGCAGATGCTAGATGGGATAGTACCCAAAAGGTTTGGAGATCAGACGTATTGCAGGGAATTAAATTGTTTCCAGCAATTACTGACGAAGCAGAGACGGAAGGAAGGAAAGCTACCTATAAAACAAACAGGAGTCAGTCCAGAGATAGAGAAAACAATAGAAATTCGAAAAGGTCAGACGAGTCAGACGATGAAGAGTTCATTATACAATTGCTAAATGACCGCCCGCCACCATATGTGGAAAGCGAAAATGGCCCGAGCACCAGTACTGCCCCTCCAGAACCAATACAGGGTAATGTAACACCGAATTTGAGAATATTGCAAAGGCAGAGTAGTCCTGATATGCCTTTTACACCACAAATGACACAAATTCAGAGAATATATCCTGACATGCCTAAATTGAAACCTGTCAATGATTATCAGCCGCAGGTTCAAAGGCGCTATTGTGATGAGCATAATCTGGAAATGACTTCTGATTTAATGGCGCAGGGAGGACAGAATTATCAAAGACCGAAGTTGATTCAAGCAGAAACAACACAAGTTTTGATGCCTCAAAAGCAGATACAAGAGGTGCCGAGGTACACTCAAATAGCAGAGAACCAGTTAGACATGCCAGCAATGATGAACCATAATGTGGGAATTAACATGCCACAGAATTCGGGGAACAGACAGAATCCAGGCGCAATATCTCTGCCTATCACTGTAGGTCAGCCAGTGCCATTATATATACAGGCAAAACCAAATGTATCCGACCAAGGGGTAATGACACAAAATGAGACGGGAAGGAGAAGGTGCATGGAAAATACTCCAGAAACAACTCTGGTAGGGACACTGCTAAATAGATCTGGGTCCTTGTTGGAATTCAGTCCAATTCCAGCTTGTGCTCCATCAACTGTGGTAAGGTCAGGTCCACCACTAGTAGTGCCGCTAACCTCAAAAACAGAAATGTTACAGAAACCATCAGTAGCAGTAGATGAAAGTGCTACATTGATGGGACGGAACGCGCAACAGTTAACACAATGGTTGAACAGCCTGAACTCCCAACAGAGTACACCCAGCGGGAAGGGAGAAGAGTATTTGAATAAAATAAGATTGGGCATGGAAGCAGACGAACTAGTAGAGGGAACAATGGGTTTGAACAGGTTAGAATCATACACAGAAGAAGAGCTGAGATACATGTGCCCTAGAATTACAAGAGAAGTAAGCAGCATACATAAGAAGTTACAAGAAATTGCAGACAGAAACAAGATCGATATAGGTAAGACCAAACACTTGAGCAGAAGTTACAGGTTAGACTTTGAGACAAAAGATTTTGAACACATGAGATCTGCAGGGATGAAAACACACCTTAAAGAGATACCGCAAAGCGCGCAGGTTTGGAGATGTTTAGACAAATGGGAGAGCAGGTGGGTTAAGAAAAAGGACAAAAAGAAAGAAAGTACCCCAGATCGGAATGAGAAAGCACAACAGAATGATGATCTGATAACCATGTTGCCAATGAGAGAAACGGCAGGGGGAAAAATTGTACATGTACCGTGGCACAGGTGTGATATTCAATCCTTTACGGATGATTTCCCTAAATTAAGAGAGAAACTGATTGAATGGTATCAACAAACAGATAGTTTTGTGAAACTCGCAAAATGTCTTTGGGAAGACCTGAATACCTTATTCGAAATTGTGGTTCCGGCAGATTTGTGGGAAGATTGTAAGAGGGCTGTAGGTTGGCCAACAAGTGAACCAGAAAGAGACAGGGAAACAGGTGCACCATCACCTACGGTAATGAGTTTATACCATAAGGTGATTGAGCACTTGAAAACAAAGGTTGCGTCAAAAAATGTGGATTGGCAGAGGATTGACAGAACAGCACAAGAAGTTAAAGAGTCAATACATGCATACTATGAGAGATTGTTGAAAGTGTTTAAAAATTACAGTGGCACGGAAACGATTGAGGCAAAGGACATGCTCCATTTTGTGTTCAGATTTGTGGAAGGGTTGAGACCCGAGATTAGCCAGATGATTAAAATGCATTTGATTTGTTGGCAGTCAAAGTCGATCGATGAGGTGTTGAATTATGCAAAATACTGCAGTGATGAGATTGAGACGAAGCAGAAAAAGTTGAAGGAAAAGGTGATGTTGATGCAGCTTAAAGCAGCTCAGACAGGTTTGCAAGGTTTGCAAGGTTTTCAACAACAGTTGCCGCAGCAGCAACAGCAGGGAAATACTATGTTTCAGCCACAGATGAGAGGCAGAGGCCGAGGAGGTTTTGTGAATAATGGTCCTGATTTAAATACTGTTGTGATTCCAAATGGTATACAGGCAATGAAGACGGTGATGCCATGTCACACGTGCGGAATCGTCGGGCATTGGAAACGGGAGTGCCCATGTTGGTGCAGGAAGGTGTAGGTCAGCAAAACAATGATGTCAATTCATTTCAGAATATGAGAGGACCGAAAATGAGAGGTCCAAATCCAAATTTTCAAAATAATGTAAATCAGATGCAGGGTTTACAACCCGTACAATCACAGCAGGTGCAACTGCCCTGTGTACAAATGGCACAGTTGCAGCCAATGCAACAGCAGTTTCCTATGGTACCTAATCAGCAAATACCCTCATCACCTATGAATCAGCAACAAGTAATGCTTCCTCAACAGGTCACGGGTCAAGGAATGAATCAAAATGACACAGTACACCAATTCCCGTTACACAGTGAGAATGGAATAAACGATGTGTGGGAGAGTGAAAGTTCAGATGAGGAGGGAAATTGTATGCTTGCAGCATCCTTGGAAGTTGATCAAAAGGGACCGTATGTGGAAGGAAGAGTTATGGGTCACAGCGTTTCGTTCTTGGTTGACACCGGAGCTACACGCTCTACAGTCAGAAGCATCGAAGTACCAAATTTGCCACTTTCAGGGAGAACAGTTCAAGTAGTGGGAGTAGCAAATAGGTATCTGATAAACCCAATCACAGATCCAGTGCAAGTCAGAATTGGTAACTTTCAAGGCTCACATAAATTTGTGGTGTGTGACTCAAGTCCAATATCCCTGTTAGGGAGAGATTTGTTGTGCAAATTGGGATGCTCGATTATGTGTTCAAATGATGGAATTAAAATTCAGACGAACAGTGATGAGGAAGAAGAGGACAGTTTAGGAGAGGACGAAGTGGAAACTGTCGACGAAGAGTATCCCCTGATTACTCTTTATCCGATGCTCACTGAAGCAGATATTCCAGCTGAGTTACAGGAAACAGTTGGAAAGGAAGTGTGGGACATGACAGAGGAAGAAGTAGGCTTGGTTAAAGGAGCAGAACCAGTGAAAGTGACTGTAAAACCCATTGCAAATTTCCCTCAGACTCCACAATACCATATGTCACAAGACACTCTCATAAAAGTCGCCCAACTCATTGATGAGTTTGTGAAACAGGGAGTACTGAAAGAAGTGCTAAGTAGTCCATGTAATTCACCAATTATGGGATTAATAAAACCGAGTGGAAAAGTCCGAATTGTTCAAGATTTGAGAAAAATAAATGACATAATAGTCAAATACTGTCCCGTGGTGCCAAATCCAGCTGTGATAATGTTTCAAATTCCCTGTGATGCAGAGTGGTTCTCAGTCATCGACTTGTCACATGCGTTCTTTTCTGTGCCTCTTCATGAGGACAGCCAATTTCTCTTTTGTTTCAAATTCCTGGACAGAGTCTACAGTTGGTGTCGAATTCCTCAAGGGTTTTCGGAGTCACCATCAATTTTCAATCAAATTCTGAAGAAAGATTTAGAATCATTTGAATTACCTTTTGAATCAACCCTGGTACAGTATATTGACGATTTACTGATCGCATCCAAGACAGAAAATGACTGTACGGTTGACACTATTGCTCTGTTGAATCATTTGGGAAGGAATGGACACAAACTGTCCCCCTCGAAATTACAGTTCTGCCAGAAGAAAGTGAAATATTTGGGTCACCAAATAGAGAAGGGGTCGAGAAGAATCATGAAAGAAAGAATAACAAGTGTGCTTCAAATGAGTCCACCGAAAACGAGAAGAGAGGTGAGAAAGGTTTTGGGAATGGTGAGCTACTGTCGCCAATGGATTCCCAATTTCTCGGCCCTAGCCAAACCTTTGTTGAAACTGACCCAGAAAGAAGCGCTGGATGAAATAGTGTTGAAAAGAGATGAAATGGATGCTTTTATTGAATTAAAGGAATGCATGTGCAGAGCTCCAGCTTTAGGTATGCCTGATTACACAAAGCCTTTTACATTGTTTTGTCATGAACGTGATGCATATTCCTTGTCTGTCTTGACTCAAGCCCATGGTGGCGTAAACAGACCAGTAGCATATTTTTCAGCTACTTTGGATCCAGTTGCAGCAGCACTGCCAGGGTGTTTGCGTGCTGTAGCAGCAGTTGGTATGAGCCTAAATCAGAGCGAAGGAATAGTGATGGGACATCCTTTAACACTCATGGTCCCTCACTCAGTCAAAATACTCTTGACACGTTCCCGAACACAGCACATGACCGGTGCTAGGCTTACAAGGTATGAGACAATAATTTTGGGATCACCTAATGTGCAGCTGAAAAGGTGCACTACGTTGAATCCAGCAACCTTGTTTCCCAGTGAAAATGTTGAAATTGAGAACGCTGAAGACATCGAGCATGACTGTCTTCAGGTGACTGAATTTTGTACAAAACCAAGACCTGATATCAAAGATACCCGATTGGAAGAAAATGATCAAATTATTTTTGTTGATGGTTCATGTTTAAGAGATGCACTAGGAATATTGAAAGCAGGATATGCTGTATGTACAATAACAGGTGATCTGGAAGCATCTTGTCTTCAGGGAGTTTACTCTGCACAGGTGGCGGAACTAGAAGCCCTTAGTAGAGCTTGCCAACTTTCCGCATTAATGAAAGTCACCATTTACACTGACAGTCAGTACAGATATGGAATAGTGCATGATTTTGGACAATTGTGGTCACAGAGAGGCTTCATGACCTCTTCAGAATCACCAGTGAAGAATGGTGAAAGAATAAGAGAATTGTTACATGCCATCCAGTTGCCAGGAGAAGTAGCAGTGGTAAAATGCAGTGCACACTTGAAATCACAAGCCTTCGTTTCTTTGGGAAACGGATATGCAGATCAAGTAGCAAGGTTTTGCGCATTGAACTGTATATTGCTCAGAGACGAATGGAACTTGAT
Source organism: Pleurodeles waltl (assembly GCF_031143425.1). Classification (NCBI taxonomy): domain Eukaryota; kingdom Metazoa; phylum Chordata; class Amphibia; order Caudata; family Salamandridae; genus Pleurodeles; species Pleurodeles waltl. The sequence continues at coordinate 980,511,048 of NC_090436.1, read as the reverse complement.
AAATGAGCCAGAACTTGAACCAAATGAAGCATTTGCTTTAATGGTTCTAGATACAATTGAAGAATTTAAATTCCTACAAAATAATGTCAGTAAGGATGAGAAACTCTCATGGAGCAAATTACAATGCATAAAGAAACCAGATGATTTGTGGGTTTCAAGTGAAGGGAGATTGGTTCTACCAGACAGTCTTTTAACGCAGTTAGCCAGACTGTATCATGGACAAGCCCATCTTGGAAGGGATGCCGTGATTAGGCTATTCAACATTGATTGGTTTAATCCCAAATTCCGTCAAGTTGCTGAAGCAGTTTGCCATCGTTGCGTCATTTGCCAACAAATGAACGCAGGGAAGGGGACCGTGGTAAATTTGAGCCACATTGGAAGAGCTGGTGGGCCATTCAGCAGGATGCAAATGGATTTCATTGAGATGCCTACGCATGCAGGCTTGAAGTATGTGTTGGTGATTGTGTGTATTTTTAGTCATTGGATCGAAGCATACCCTAAACGCAAAAAATGACAGTCTTACAGTTGCAAAATTACTCCTGGGAGAACTAATACCATGTTTCGGATTTCCGATCTCTTTAGAATCAGATAGGGGAAGTCACTTCAATAACGAAGTAATCAAATTACTGTGTGCAGCATTGAACATTGAACCAAAGTTGCATTGTAGCTACCGCCCTGTAGCATCAGGACTAGTGGAGCAAATGAATGGCACATTGAAATCGAGGATGGTGAAAATATGTGCATCAACAAACTTGAAATGGTCTGACGCATTGCCCTTGGTGATGTCAATGAGAAACACACCTGATAGAAAAACTGGACTGTCACCGCATGAGATCCTCATGGAAAGAGCCATGAGACTCCCAGCAGTCCCTGCAAATGCACTTGTAAATATTACCGATGATATGGTATTGGACTCCTGCAAAGGTCTAGCTGATGTGGTCCGCTCTTTTTCTAACCAGGTGGCAGCAACCACCTTGCCACGATCCAAGGTCCAGGACACGCCCTGAAAGCAGGTGACTGGGTCGTGATAAAGAAACACGTGAGGAAATCGTGCCTGGAACCCCATTGGAAAGGACCGTTCCAAGTGATTCTGACAACTACCACTGCTGTGAAATGTGCGGGAGTTCCCAACTGGATTCACGCCAGTCACACGAAAAGGGTGACGTGCCCCACAGAAGAGGAAGTTGAAGCGCTAAAATCACCAGTGACGGACAAGAGAGTACCAGGCACCGAGACAGGACCAAGAGAACCTAGAGGCGAACAAGCAGAAATAGAGGAAGGAGAAATATTTTCTGAGGAAGAAACAGCTGATCCATTTGAGGAGGACCGAGGAGAAGCCTCAGGAAGTGACGAAGATCCTGAAGGTGACAAGGAGCCTGCGACAGGTGAAGAAGCAGGAGAGCCTGATCAGAGGAGGACTTTCCCAGAAGCAGACGCAGACGATACAGGAAAAGAAAAAGAAAACCTGATTGACCTCCTAGGGGGAGAAGACGAGATGGGACAGAGTGAAATCGTTCAACCTCTTTCAGAACCGGTTGCAGGTCCGTCAAGTGAAAACAGTGCGAAACGGAGACAAAGGATATCACCAGTGAAATTAAGGACTAAAGAAATATTAAACGAAAGTGAAGGGCCAAAGTTGAAACAGAAAAGAAAAGAAGTGTCTGTCGCAATAACATCACCAAGTGAAGAAAAAGACACAGCCAAAGAAAAAGACATCAGCAAGAGAAAATCGAAAGGTGATGCAAAATTGAAAGGGAAAAGAATACCGAGCAGAAGATATTCTGGTCCGGAGTGGGCATACATAGCCACTAACGATTGGTCAGACGAATTCCTATCTCTCAGTCTTGAGAATGAAGAAGCAGAACGACACTTTGGTACCTGAAAAGTGAAATTCCATGAGCATTACCGAATAAGACATTGACAATCTGATTGACTTTGAAACCGATTTTGAGACAAAGCTGCTAACCGATAAGAGACTAAGCTGCTAAAAGAAAACAGTGTGAACATTAACTCGTTCAGCTTTATATATATCTGCGAACCTGATTTGATAAAGTGTCTTCAACTTTCTGATTCTATATAGATCATGACAGGCTACACTACAAAAGGACACAAAATGAAATGTTGTAAATACGTATGTATAGGCTTGATAACTGCATGTGTACTAATAATTATAGCAATTGTTCTTGGAATGCATGGGAAGAATGAAAGAGATGTGAATGATGCTCCTACTTCTAAACCTACTACTGAACTAACTCCTCAGCGGAAACTCGAACAAGACGAGAAATATTTACACGACAAGAAAGAATTGTCTTCAAACGTTTTCTATCGCTTGCTGAATGAGTATGTTGAGACAATGGATGCGAAAGATTGTTATGTGTGCACACAAATACCTCCCTCAGTAAAGGAAGGAGTGACATATCATAGCATGCCTCTTACGTATCTGAATGACCAGAGTTTATGGCCAGGAGTATATTCACTACTTTTATTCCAATTATGATGTTGTATTTGCATATATCCCCATAATAGAGCTCCTGAGTAAAACCGCAAGAGATTATTATATAAAGCTAGTTCGTTTTTTTTTTTTAACCACTGTCACCTTTTCACACAGCTTACGCTCACAGAGAAAACCTTACATGCTTGCTTTCACCGACAGAGAAAAGTTTTCTAGATCACACTGATGATAGGAGGAAGGAGGGGAAGGAGAAATTAGAAAGGGAATTACACAAGAGAACATCTGTAGATAATTATGCTTTTGCCGTGATAAAGACACAAGGGAAAATAGCTTTAGATGCAATACACATAGGGAGGCTTTGTGTATATAGACCTAAATCATATTATCACACAATCTTTGTGGGAATGAGTGAATGTAAACATACGTTTTTGTTTCAAGCTAAGTGGACGTTCATGCTGAATGGACAAGACCCAGTTATTCCAGGGGTATATTATATTTGTGGACTTAACGCCTATTATCGTCTTCCAAAGGGATGGTATGGGAGATGTTATTTGGGAATAGTATTTCCAAAGATTTATCAATTGGACGACTTAAAGAATCTTCCAAAGCTGTCTGAATCACATCATGTTCAGAAAAGGGAGACAGCTTCTGGTGTGGTAGGAGATATATTTGGAGCAATGATTCCTTCAGTAGGAGTCATACTGAATTCAATTAAAATACGAAAGTTGTCTACTATTGTGGATAACATGTTGACAAAATTCTCAGGAGCTATAATCCTGATGGATGCTGAACTTTCTGCAGAAAGAGCTATGACTCTTCAAAATCCGCTTGCTTTAGACATTTAGCAAAGGATGGCGGCGTTTGCAAAATGCTTGGTGCACATCACTGTTGTTCTTATATTCCGGACAACAGCGGGCAAATTAGAAAAATGCTTACAAATTTACCTAACGAGAGTACAGATTTGAAAGAATTGAAAGAACCAGGAGTATGGGAAAAGGTTGGAAAAGGATTTGCTTCAGTGGGAAATTGGCTCAACAACATTTGGAACGGACTATTGCTGAAAATAGTAAAAGGAAAATTAATAACATTAATTTGCTTATTAGGTATTTGGGGAATATGGAAAGCTATTAAAATATTGAAAACGAGAAACAAAAGGAGAAGAGAGGAGAAAGAACAAAACAAAATGGTAGAAATATACAGAGAAAAATCAAAGGGAACCAAAAGAAAGAGGGAATTGACTGAAGTGCAAAATTATTAAAACAGAATTTTAATGGAATAAAATTTGTGGGAAGATTTGATGTGATGACATAATTAGTCATCAGAGGAGGGATTGATGACGCAGAAAAAGAAGGATTAACAAATATTCATATATTATGTAACCTAAATCGTATAAGGTAGTGTGATTTTAGAAAAGAGAAATAATGTACGTGGGAAATTGTGCCCATGGGGTAGTTCGCCATTATTATAAACGGGCTTAATTAATCATGAAGAATTGACAAATGTAGTAATCCGTCATAATTGCAAATGTATTCCATGATTTTCTTGTTGAAACTGTTATATGCTTAGCTTAAATTTAGCAGAGGCTTTGGCCTAGTTGCCTGGTCTCAAATTTTAACTGCATGGTTTTTACTTGCATTAACAAAGACATTATTTTACTTTAAGGCTGTATTTTTCCAGTAGAGATGACTAAAACACTTATCTCAAGGTTTCGTACTAGGCTGGTTTCATCCCTTTTAAGCAAGGTCAGTTTCTGCAGGTGTGGACAATAAAAGTACTGATACAGAATTAATTGGCAAACTTTGTTGCAACTTGTGTTCTAAGGCTCCAAGGACAATGTATGCATAAATGAGTATTAGGAGAAAAACACTTTTCATTGGTCAAATTGAAGCCACCCTATGAACCCTCCAATGGAAGACCCTGAAGAATTTGGAATGTTTGTTACTTAAACCCACCGGACAAAGAGAAGTCAGCCATTTTTCCTTGGTGACATTTTTGAAGCCAAATACCAGACGCCATCTTAGACGACATCTTGATGCCCTTTTCTCTATTCCAGAGAAAGAGACTTTGAGAATTCTCACCCTAGAGACATTAACTTTAATTTGCCCCGTCTTGCCCATGCAGTAACTTTGCCCCAGTTTCCTTGGTGCCGCAAGGAAACTTGCCCTTAACTTTGCCCCCTTGAAATCTGCCTCATGCTGATCGAACCGGTAACTGAAGGACGAAGACTTTTCCTTGTATGCTGATTGTATTTGGTAAATATGAAAGGATAATTGTATTATGCATTGTGTTTTCCTTCCTAGGTACCAACTGCTTATTTTGATAGGGCCCAAGCTAGGAGTTTTCTAAATTTGTGTTGACTAAATTCGTTTTGCATGAAGCCCCACATGCCAATGCTAATTAGAGGATAGTTGAGGTATTCACTTGATGCGCCATGCTGAACTGAAATCTTGTTATGCTGACCGATATATGAAATTAGTCAAATTCAGTTGCTTATATTAGTGATCTGCATTGCTATAACCGAGTGTATTATAGTTCAGATTTTTCGTAGATTGCGTTTCTTCCGCCGCTATGGACAAATAGTGATGTTCGTATACATATACCATTTGATTTTGAGACTCACTTATATCATGCTAGCTTTGTTAATATAGGAAAATAAATTCATTAACTTTTAATAAACTGGTGTGGTTATTCATGACTGAAAGGTCATGGTGTGTCAAAATACTGATTGTTATTGATTTCTAATGTGTCGTTTGATCTATTAATTAAGTATTGGGTATTGATTATAATGGTTATTGATTATTGATTTGAGAGATCCGACTATATTTGGATGAGGAGAACCCAACTCGGCTAAAAGGTTCACCGACCTCTGGCGTGACTAAGTACAAGTAATTTATAAAGACTGGACGCGTTATCAGTAGCACAGGGGGGTGGTAGATTGGGCTTAGTAGGGTTACAGGAAAAGAGAAGAAGCAGGTGAGGAGGGAGGAGGTGTGGGAGGCAGCAGAACAGGCACCACGAGATGGCAGAGCAAGAGGACAAAAGGCACAAGGCAAAAGAATCAAAGAAGGGCAAAAGATATGAAAGTAGAGAAAGAGAAAAAGAGTAAAAATACAGAAATGGGTAAGAGTACAATGCGAGCACAGAGTACAAAATGATCAAAGTGTGAGAGTGAGCACAGCTTGAGGGAGAAAACAGGCAAAGAGTACAAAATGAGCACAGAGTACAAAACAAGCAAAGTGTGAGACAACACAGAGACAGAAAACAGGGCAAAGAGCACAAAACATACAAAGAGTGAGAGCACAAAGTGAGAAATTAGGGCAAAGAATGAACAAGGGAAAAAGCTAGCAAGGGCTGAAAAAGAGAGGACAGAGTGAGTCAAAGGAGCAAAAGAGCTAGAGACGCGAGAGACCAGCTGGAGCAGGGACAGGAATCTCGGTGGAGGAGCTGGGTTTGTGGGGGCCTTGACCAGTCGGAGAGCTTTTCAAGATAAGTCTAGGGAGGGCAGGTTCTTCAACTCTTTCTTAAATTGACATAGGTTTATGGCAGCCCTGATGGAGATGAAAATGTTCCAGATCCTTGAGAAGGGCTGTTGCCTGGTATTTTATTCTTTTTTGCATTTCTTTGTTTACTTTCATCTTGGTTTCCTGGCTGCAAGAGTGCTGAGAACTACCAAAGATGTTGCGCTGGTCAGCCTGATAGGTAGGTCTGGTTATTATGGCTTTTCGATGATGCTGGTGGTTTTTACGAAGGGTTGGGCTGGCATTGGGAGCTGTGGGAGTTTCATGATGATAGCCATTTGGTCATATTTCTTTAGTCCCTTGATGAGGCATACTGTGTCTTGCAGTACAGTCGCTCTTAAAAAGTACTGGTAGAGTTTCAGAGAACATGGAGCATGGTGTTGTGAATGACATCTTGGATTATTCCTCTAAATCGTTATAAGAAATTGGAAAACTGGTTGAAGGGGGATGAAACCCTACTCAAGAAGCAACCACAATTCTGGTCAGGGTGAAGTCACAAGCACACCCCAAATTAACCTGTGCCCAACCTTGTGGTAGTTTAGTACAGAGCGTTTAGGTTTACCTTGGAGGCAATGTGTAAAGTATGTATGTAGCACTTAAAATGTAATAAATTAAAACCACAACATAACACAATCCCACACCAGTTTAGAAAAATAAACTAAGCCTTTATAAATACAACAAGACCAAAACAACAAAAATACAATCAGTAGACATGGAGATATGCAAGTTTAAAGATTTCAGTGAATATAGTACCAAAAAGCGCAAAGTGACAAATATCGTCATCTGTTCACACCAGATGGAGACAAAGTCACAAGTGACTAGCTGGCTACAGGGATCCAGTTAGGCCTGCTGAACAAGAGTACCTTAAATCCTGTTTGCAGGGTGCTGGGAGGTTCTGCAGCGAGGATACATTGCACAGCCAAGGCAATGCGAAGTACTGGTAGGAAATGCATTGCGCAGAGACGGTTCCGGAGTGCTGCGAGGCTGTGATGGGAAGTTCTGACACACCGTATACTGGACCCATCCCAATCCGGATTCAAAAGCAACAACAGCACTGAAACCGCACTCTTAGCAGCCACAGACAACATATGCATCATACTGGACCGCGGAGGCATAGCTGCACTCATCCTCCTCGACCTCTCTGCTGCATTTGACACCGTCTCCCACTCCACCCTCTGCGACAGACTACACAACGCCGGCATCCAAGATAAAGCACTGGATTGGATCAGATTCTTCCTCACCGAAAGAAAACAGAGTGTCAGACTACCGCCGCTCACCTCAGTACCCAACGACACATGCTGCGGAGTGCCCCAAGGATCTTCACTCAGCTCGACACAACACGGGCTAATCATAGACTCCTACACTGATGACACCCAACTGATCCTCTCCCTGTCCGAGGACTCTGCAAAGGCCATGAGAAATTTCCACAACGGGATGAAAGCAGTCGCCACCTGGATAGAGGCCAGCTGCCTCAAACTCAACATGAACAAGACAGAGACCCTTGTAATTGGCTCCACCTCTTCTGCCTGGAACAATTCCTGGTGGCCCACCACTCGGGGAAATGCCCCCACCCCCACAGACCATGCACGCAACCTGGGCATCATCCTGGACTCTTCTCTCTCCACGACCCATCAGGTCAGTGCCGTCTCTTCATCATGCTTCACACCCTCCAACACCTGCAGAAGATTTTCAAGTGGATTTCCTCTGACATGAGAAAGATAGTCACCCGCACACTCGTCACCAGCAAACTGGATTATGGCAACGCACTCTATGCTGGCATTACCAAGAAACTTCAATCAAGACTACAAAGAGTCCAGAATACAGCAGCCAGACTCATCCTGGACATCCCCCGACACAGCTGCATCTCCTCCCACCTCAGAGACCTACACTGGCTCCCAGTCAACAAGCGCATCACATACAAACTCCTGATCCAAGGCACCACAGAACATAGGACCGGCATACCTCAACTGCCGCCTCGCCTTCTACGTACCCAACAGACATCTCCACTCCTCCCAGCTTGCTCTTGCAGCCGTCCCCAAGATCTGGAAAAGCACAGCAGGAGGAAGAACTTTTCCTACCTGGAAGCCTGGACATGGAACACGTTACCTCTCAAGCTCAGGCAGATCACATCACTGAAGCAGTTCAGGATGGACCTCAAGACCTGGCTCTTCGACTGAGCAGCACTCCCACAAACAGCACCTTGAGACCCTATGGGTGATTAGCAGCACTCCTCAAATCTTTGATTGATTGATTGTGTTGCTTTCGATGAGGGTGGGCTTGTGATGGAACTCCTACGTTGAGGATGCGTTGAACACAGCTATGAATATGAGAAGTTGAGGAGTTTGCGATCGGAAGTCCTGCTTCGTTGTTATGGAGTTAATGTCGTTTTCTGGACGTGAAAACCTACCTTGCGTCAATGAGATGCAAGGGAGGCATTCCCGTCCAGAAGAGGACGATGTGGCCTTAGCGCCATAGTTATAGCCCCCTTGCTAAAATCCAGCATGGGGGGATGGGGGCCTTAAATAATGGTGCTAAGCTTGCTTAGCAACATTATTTAACGCCTGGTTATGGGCAGGCGTTAGGGGACCTGTAGGCATGTTTCCATGGTCAAAGACCATGGAAAGAGCCCACAGGTGCCCTCCCCTGGCCCCAAGGACACCCCACCCACACCAGAGGGACACCACAGGATGGGGGAACCATCCCAGGTAAGTCCCGGTAAGTATATATTTTTTTTCCACACTCGAGGGCCCTGACTTGGGGCCTCCTGCATGGCCCTGGCCCTAATGGCCATGACCAGGGGACATTTCTCGCCTGGGCATGACCATTGATGTGGTGGGTATGGCTCCTGTCTTCACTAAGACAGGAGCCATGTCCATGGGGGTTGTATACCAGAAAATGGCGCTCAACTGCTTAGAAGCATTTTTTTTGCCTCTAAACAGTGTAGTGCCATAATTCGGCGCACCAGCTCTGGTTTCCACTACGCCTCCCCCATCCTGTTAGCATCCTTTACAAGGATGCTAACAGGGCATTAGTGCCCTCTAGCGCCATTCCATAAATACGGCGCTAGCCGGCGCTATACTTTTTCACGCAAAACTGCGCTAACCCAGATTTGCGTGAAAAAGTATAAATATGGGCCTGAATTTCTATTAGAGTTGTATTCTCCCATGCAATATATGTAAGTAAATACACCAATAGAGCTTGCACAATAGGAACCGCTTGTTTGATAGATTTCTACCTGCAGATTTTTCTTTACCTTAAAATATTCTCCAGGCGTCAGTCTGGATCTGGAAATTTCTGAGCAGTACCCATGTGTGCTGGTAGGTGGTGTTGTTCAGCTCCGCGCCAGAATTAATGTGCCTTCATAGGTGCCATCCTAGTACACTAATGGCAGTTCTTTTCTTTATGCACCAGTCATCGCAGGTCTTGACAGAGCTACCCCAGTCATTTTGACTGACTTTGTTTCTCAACTTTTATCATGGATTATTTCGAGATTTACATCTCCTGATATACTAGGGATGTTCCCTAAGAAGTCAACAGGCTTTAAACCACGTGGTGCCTGTCAAAGGCTAATGTCTGTGACTGACCCTCATTTGTTTTGCCTCTGGTGTTTGGAGAGGAACCAAAATCTGCAAAGACTGCTGCGCCATGAATTCCCAAGTTGCGGCATTCCCAAGTTGAGGGAACAGTCCTTCAAGTTTCTTGCCACCCAACGTCAGGGACTCAGCAACGATCTCAGTCTGAGTCATACAGAAGGTCAGAGGACTGTTTGGTGAGCTGCTCATAACGATCGTCATCTCGATCTAGGTCACTAGTTATGTCACACAAGAAAAATAAGTTCAAGATGATGAAGTTGTCTTCCAGTTCTCTGTGCCGGTCCAAATTATCTGACCTGACACTGAAGAGTGGGCACTCTAGGCCTCGCTCTGTAGTGGAGCCTGTGCCAGGGTTGGCTGTGTGCATCCCATAGTTTGCCAGAGGCAGAGTGGCTCTTCCAACTCAAGACGTTTTATGAGGTCATGCACCTTGTATTTGGGCGGCCTGACAATGGTGGAGTGCCTTCAGGTCTCAGAGATGCAGGAGGGATCCCCTATTGGTTCTCCGCCGATGGGTTTGCCCGTGGAACCAGTAGGCCCTCTTGCATGTGGTGCTGGATTTAGATTGGTGCTGCCCACAAGACTGGGACCTTCCGCGGCACCCACTCCAGTACTGTTGCTCCTGCTGACCTCCCATAGCAGCGCCATCCTCATTGATGTACCCAACTCCAACACAAAGCTGTATGGGTATCGCCAACTCTTCGAGTTGGAGCCTGTACCTTTTTTTTTAACAGGCATGGACAGTGTTACAATTAGGAGGGATCAGAGGACCCTTATGGGCACAATCATCCCCTTGATGACACAGGACAACTGGTACGAGAAACTGGTGGATGCCACTTGTTTGGACACCTCACCAGACACTGGCCTGGTCTCTCTTCCCTACCGGACTTAAAGAAGAGGAAGCCTCATTTGGTGGTGTGGATGGCAGCTGAGGTCTTGGACCTTGAAATGCCCAATGTGGCAGTCAATATCGATGTCTTGATAGAGGTGAATTAGCCCGGAGTCTCCCCTTCTGAACCTTTACTCCCATTCAATGAAGCCCTTACAGATGTCCTTCTTGGGGCCTAATCTAAGCCCTGAACAGTGGCTCCTGTCCACAAGACAACTGTCCTCTGCCTTCCCCCCACTCCTGGAGACCCCAATTTTTTCACCCCAGTGAGCTTGGTGGTCCAACATTCCAATTTCAGAATCCATAATCAATCCTGGAGCGTTCCCATCCACTCCACCAGATAGGGAATCCAAACAGCTTGATGACTTCGGTAAGAGGATTTTCTCTTCCCCCATTATAGCACTGTGGTCGGTGAACACTGCATGACTTTTCGGTCAATACAAGCACACTGTGTGGGATTCGGTTACGCAAGTGCTGCCCATGGTCTCGGAGGAAACCTGAGTCATACTCTAATGAACAGTTGCTGATCTGCGAGATGCAGCAGCATTCACCATTGCATGTGGGCTTGATACAACTGACTCGTGAACATGCCCTTTGATGGCTCTCGCCACTTTGGTGAGAAGGACAACTTCTTGCTGGAGCACTTTATTGCTAGCAAAACTATGCCCAGCTTTTTGGACTTATCCATGGGCCCTCGCCATCCCCAGTCTGCCTTTAGGGTCTTTTGTGGCTAAGGTAGGGACTACCAACTTTGTCCTTTCCGTCCACCTACCAAGGCCAACAGAGTTCCCAGTGCTTTTGTGGCAGCAGACTTGGTTCCATGACCACGTCGGACCAGGAACCAGAGGTTGGGTCAGTCCCAGTGGCGGCCGGCAGTTTTAGGAGGGAGAGGGGCAGGCGGGAAGCACACTCACACTAATTCTTTAACACACGCATGCACATCCATTAACAACATTCACCAACATTCAAACATGCATGCACACACCAAACATTCATTTAAAAAGATCTCACACACACACTTACCTTCAGCCTCGGAGGTCCCAGGAGGGCTGGGACTGCTCCCTTCTCTCACTGGCTGACCTGGCTGGGAAGGGAGCAGTCCCAACTTTGTCACAGAGTGGGATGGGGTCAGTGAGACTGCTGACCCCATCCCACTCTTCGACAAGGTGTCACTGATTGACACTCGCTCTGGGCGCTTCAGGGCTTAAACCTGAAGCACCCAGGTCGAAGTCAATGGGTGACGCTTCCCTCATCACCCAGGGGAGGGCCTCTAGGCACCTTTGCTGAGCTGAGGAGGTCACGCCCACAGGAGCTGTGACCTCTTCAGCCCAGCAAAGTTCAGCTAAGGGAGCCAAGAGTTTGCGCAAATCACGCATGTCTGCTCCTGGCTGCCTTACGTGAACATGAAGAGTGTCTGTCAGGCTGACCTTTGTTCATCCTGACAGCCACTCTTCATGAGGGGCAAAAGATGGGGGGGGGTGGCCCCTCCGCCCTAAAGGACGGGCCGCGCCGCGCCTGGTCAGTCCACCACCCAACCCGGCAGTTGGAGCTTCCATGCCCCTTTAGTTTGCCCTTATACCATCATGGCACACAGTGTGTGGGGGCAGGATTCACCATCATTTGCCTCACTGGAAGTCGATAACATCAGACAAGTGGGTTTTGCAAAATGTCCAGAGGGGCTACTCCATCCTCTTTCTGGAATCCCCTCTACCCATGCTACCCACTTACAACAGGCTGATGGAGAATCATCTCTCCTTGTTCCGTCAGGATGTGTTGGGTCTTTTAGCCAAAGGAACCATTGAGAGGGTGCTGGCATCAGATGTCAGGAGTAGTAGCTATTTCTGCTACTTTCTGGTACCCAGAAAGGACGGAACTCTTCATCTTGTCCTAAACCTGCACCTTCCCAACTTTTTTTCTGAAAAAGAAGAATTTCAAGATGCTCACCCCAGCTCAGGTTCTGTCTACCCTGGACCACGGAGACTGGATGGTAGCATTGGATTTGCAGGATGCATATTTCCACATCCCTGTACTGCTTGCCCATAGGCTGCACCTACGGTTAACTTTGGGCCAAGAGCACTTTCAGTTTGCCTTGCTAACCTTTGGCCTTACCAGCGTCCCCTGGGTGTACACAAAAGTGATGCCGGTGGTTACAGCACATCTGCGGAGGTCAGGGGTTCCAGTCTTCCTCTATCTTGATGATTGGCTGTTTAAGGCGGGCTTGACATAGGCAGTTGTTTCCCACCTCCAGACTACAGAAACCTCCTGCATTTGCTGGAGTTTGCTGGGGTTCACCACCAACATACTGAAGTCACAGCTGACTCCCTTTGTGATTCTCCTTTTTATTGGGGCCATTCTGGATACAGTGCAGTTTCAGGCCTATCCTCCTGAATGGCGAGTGCAGGATATTCAGGCTTTGATTCAGAATGTTTTGCTTCTATCCTGGATTTCAATGAGACTAACTCTGAGGCTGCTGAGCTTCATAGCCTCCTGCATCCTTCATGTGACTCCTACCTATTGGCATATAAGGCTCTGCAGTGGAAACTGAATTTCCAGTGGCACATCATCAGAGGAATCTCTCTGACCTAGTCCAGATCTCAGAGGGAACTGCAAATAGAATAGCAGTGGTGAATGACAAACCGCGATGACTCCTCTCCCTTTCCCACCAGAGATAACTGTAGTGACAGATGTGTCAGTTCTGGGTTGAGGCAGCCATCTAAGAGAGGCAGCAGAGTCTGAGATTCACATCAACCTGCTGGAGCTCTGGACAGTCCGGTTGGCATTGAAAGCCTTTCTTTTTTTTGATCAAGCGAAGGCTAATGCAAGTGTTCACAGATAACACCACCACAATGTAGTACTGCAACAAACTGGGTGGGGTAGGGTTGTGAACTAGGTATCAAGAGGCCCTGCGTCTCTGGACATGGCTGGAACGTCAGGGCATTTCCCTCATGGATCAACACCTGGCAGGCTCACAGTTTGCTAGGACAGACAAACTGAGCTATCGATGCCAGTGAATCGCGAATGGTGTCTCCATCCAGAAGTGGTGCAAGGTCTCTTTCTCGAGTGGGGAGAGCCTTGGTTAGATTTCTTGGCCACCCCTGAGAACATGCAATGAGTTTCCAAGGCAAATCTTGCTTGGAGACTGTTTTTGTCTCGAATAGTACTCTGGCCTCCTGTACGCCTTTCTGTTGATACCACTCCTGCTCCTCCCTCTCAAGAAGATCAGGAACGACCGGGCCCAAATCATTCTTTTGTATCCGGATTGCACATGGGGAGTGTGGTATCCCGAGAATGAGCATCGGTCCTCCGATCATGCTGACTCTTCAGGAAGATTTTCTGTGGCAGAAACAGAAGAAGATCTTGCATCCAATCCTGTGCATCATTCACCTTAATGCGTGGAGATTGAGTAATGACAAAAAAGCGACCCCCTGAGGATTTGCATGCTCATTCTACCAGAGCCAAGGCTGTGACCATTGTGTTATCTTGCGTAGTCCCAGTTCTGGGCATCTGTCAGGCAGCAACGTGGGCATTGTTGCATATTTTCACAAATCATTACTGTCTAGCTGGTGATAGAGCGGTCCGTAGTAATAGTTTACCTGTGTTCGGACGCTCTTTAGGCCGATGAATCTTTTGACTAAGTGGGAACTCTCTGTACCCTTAATCAATCAATTTCATTATAATCAATAATCAATATCGGACATAAGCAATACCTTGATCAACATAACACTTAACAATTAATCCAGAATACATTTTCGGCGAACCCTGACCTTTCAGTCAGGAATAACCACACCAGTTTATTCAAAGTAAGTGAATTTATTTCCCTATATTAACAAAGCTAGCACAATATAGATGTGTCTCAACACCAAATGATAAACATAAATGAACATTAATAGCTGTCCATAACGTCGAAACAGGTGCAATCTATGCAGCATTTGAATCACAAGGCATTCGATAATGGCAATGCAAATCACTAATACTATAATCTGTAACGAACTAATTGCATACATTTAGTCAGCATAACAAGATCTCAAATTGCATCGTGCGACATAAGGAATCCTTGTCTAACCTCAAATTAGCATTGGCATGTGGGACTTCATGCAAAAACAATTTAGCAACATTAATTTAGAAAAACTCCTAACTAGGGCTCTTATCAAAATCAGCAGTTGGTTACCTAAAAGAAACACAATGCAATTTTACAATTTCCTTTCATATTTACCAATTACGATCAGCATACAAGGAAGTCTTCGTCTCACAGGTACCGTTCTTCGGTCAGCATGGGTACCGTTTCGATCAGCATAGGACGGGGCAAAGGGGCAGGGGTGGACGGGGCAATTGCCTCACGGCGGCAAGGTAGAACTACTACTTCATACAAGGGATCAGAGTTAAAGTCTCTAGGGCCAGAATCATTTAAAGTCTCTTTCTCTCGATTAGAGAAAGCATCAAAGTCTCTCAAAATGGCGTCGCAGCAAAGTGGGCCATAATGGCTACGAAGTCTGCAAAATGGCGGGTATCGAGCTGGTAATGGCGTTTAATAGCGCAATGGCTACCTTCTTCTCGTGCACCTGGTTTTTATAGACAACAGTTCAAATCCAGTAGGGTCTTCCATTGGAGGGTTCATAGGTTAGCTTCAAATTGTCCAATCAAAAACGACAGTTCTCAAGCTTTTACTTAAGCATACATTATCCTTGGAGATGGGTACGCAAGTTGCAACATTTTATGCCAATTAACTCACTTTCAGAGCTTCCATTGTCCGCACCTGCAGATCGACCTTTGAGTAAAGAGAAAATATGCCAGGCTGGCACGAAACCTTAAGATAAGCATGTGAACGATCTCAGTGGAAAAGTACAGCTTCAAGCAAAAATACACGTTTATTAGCACAGTGGAAAAATACGAGCATCTAAACCGTGAGACCAGGCCACTAGGCCGAAGCCTGCGCTAAAGTCATGCTAAGCTAAAACATTTCAAACAAGCAAATCGTAGCACACGTTTGTGATTATGTTGGATTAATGCAATTCTAATACATCACGTTATATAAAGCACGCGTATAAATGTTGGCAAACTACTCTGAGGGCACATTTTGTCCCCGTACAATCTTTATTAGTTCGGTTAAAGTCACACATGATTATTTCACACTACGTTTACGCGTTAATAAATGTAAAACCTTCATTTTCTGCTTCATCAATCCCTCCTCTGATGACTACTTGTCATCACACCAAATCATGCCCACAAATTTTATTCCATTAAAATTCTGTCAGTTCTCTTTTCCTTTTAATTCCCCTAGTTTGCGCTTTGTATTCCTCTGCCATTCTTTTCATAATTTTCTCTTCTTTTCTTCTCTTAATTCTTTCCATAATCATTATTATTCCCCTTTTTATTCCCCAGATTCCAAATATGCAAATTATTACTATTAATATTCCTTCTATTATTTTCAGCAATATTCCATTCCAAATTCCCCCAATCCAATGTCCCACTGAAGCAAGTCCTTTTCCAACCTTCTCCCACACTCCTGGTTCTTTCAATTCCTTCAAATCTGCACTCTCTTTTGTTAGATTAGCAAGCATAGTTTTAATTTTCACACTATTGTCAGGAATATATGTACAACAGTGTCGTGCACCAAGCATTTTGCAAACGCCACCATCCTTTGCTAAAAGAATGTCTAAAGCAAGCCTATTTTGAAGAGTCATAGCTCTTTCCGCTGCAAGTTCAGCATCTATCAGGATTATAGCACCTGAAAACTTTGTCAACATGTTATCCACTATAGTAGACAACTTTCTTATTTTGATGGAATTCAGCACAACTCCCAACGAAGGAATCATGGCTCCAAATATATCTCCTACCACAGCAGCTGCGGTCTCTCTTTTCTGGATACGATGGGATCCAGATGTCTTTTGAATCATCGATAGGTCATCCAGTTGATAAACCTTTGGGAACACTATACCCAAATAACATCTCCCCCACCACCCCTTTGGAAGACGATAATAGGCATTATACCCACAAATGTAATATACACCTGGAATGACAGGGTCAAGTCCGTTCATCATGAATGTCCATTTGGCCTTAAAGATAAACGTATGTTTACACTCACTTGCTCCTACAAAAATATTGTCATAATAGGATTCTCCTCGATATATACAAAATTTCCCTACATGCCAAGCATCTAAAGCTATTTTCCCTTGTGTCTTTATTGCAGCAAAATCATAATTATCTACTGAAGTCCTCTTATGTAGCTCTTTTTCTAATTTCGCCTTCATTTGTGCCCTTCTATCATCTGTGCGATCTAAAAAGCTTATTTCTACTGCAGAGAGTGAGCAGGTAAGATTTTCCCTATGAGCGTGAGCCGTTTCAAAAGGTTGCATTGGCTCGAAAAATTCTCTCATTATTTTAGCATCCCAATCTTTAGCAATCTGGCTTAGCTGCGCTATTATAGGAACATATGCAAAGGTAACATCATAATTCGAATAAAAATACTGTATGTTAGTTTGACCATAAAACCTAGACATTACTATACTACACGTAATCCCGTATGTAAGTGGCATGTGGTGATAAGTCACCCCTTCCTTTACTGATGTCGGTATCTGTGTACACACGTAACAATCCTTCGCATCCATAGTCTCAACATATTCTGTTAGCAAGTGATAGAAAACGTTATACGAAAGCTCCTTCCTATCATGCAAGAGCCTCTCATCTATTTCTAATCTTTTCAATGCGGTTAGTTCAGTGACAGTAACAGGAGCAAAAGTAGAAGCCTCAATATTCTCATTCTCACCCTTTCCATGCATTCCAAGCACAATTGCCATTATTATTAGTACGCATGTAATTACCAAGCCTATACACACATATTTACAATATTTCTTTCTATTGTTTTGCGTCATGATCTATATAGAATCAGAGAGCTGGAAGCACCTATAAAATAAAACTATTTAGCAATTCAGTTACAAAGCTGAACGAGCGCAATGTTCACACCGTCTTCTTCAAAAGGCCAGTCACTTATCGGTTAGCAGCATTTGTCTCAATTCGGTAATAACTCAGTCTTTATCAGTTCAGCAAGTCTCATCCGGTTTAGCAATGTCTCAGCTGGTTGTTTGTTTCACGTTAGATTGTAGCAGGCAGTGTCATTTATCACCCTTTCAATCAACACTGTCCATAAAACTTTTCTTTTCTATTGGTATCTCTTCTTCTTCGTTCTCGATGCTTAGAGATACAAATTCGTCAGTCCAATCATCATTGACTGCATATGCCCATTCAGGACCGGAATATCTCCTGTTCGGTATCCTTTTCCTTTTCAATTTTGCTTCCCTTTTCGATTCTGCCTCGCTGGTACTTTCCTCTTTTGTCGAGTCTTTTTCTTCACTTGAGGTTGGTACCACGACAGACACTTCCTTTCTTTTCTCTTTCACTTTTGGCCTTTCTCCGTCGTTCAAACTTTCTTTAGTCATTTCTTTTATTGGTGATATGCTTAGCCTTCTCTTTGCACCATGTCCATTTGATGGACCTGTGATCTTTCCTGAGGAATCTTGAACCTTTTCGTTCAGTTCTGACTTGTCCCCTCCTTCTGGGGAATCAATCACGTTCTCTTTTTCTTTTTCTGTATCGTCTGCTTCTGGGAAAGCCCTCCTCTGATCAGGCTCTCCTGCTTTTTCACCTTTTTCGAGCCCTTCGTCACCGTTACTTTCGTCAGGCTCTTTATCACTTTCAGCTGCTTCAGGTTCTTTGTCACCTTCAGCTGCTTCAGGCTCTTTGCTACCCTCAGCTGCTTCAGGTTCTCTGTCACCTTCAGCTGCTTCGTCGCTGTCTGAACTTTCTCCTTGGTCTCCCCCAAGCAAGTTGGTCTCTTCGTCCTCAGAGAATATCTCTTTCTCTCCCGTTTCTACCTGTTCGCTTTCAGTTCGGTTTTGCTCTGTCTCAGCACTCAGCACTGTTTTGTCAGGCACTGGCAGTTTCAGCGCTTCAACTTCCTCCTCTGTGGGACACAACACTTTCTTTGTGTGACTGGCGTGAATCCAGTTGGGAACCCCCGCACACTTCACAGCGGTAGTTGTCGTCAGGATCACTTGGAAAGGGCCTTTCCAACGGGGTTCCAGACACGACTTTCTCACGTGCTTCTTTACCACGACCCAGTCACCTGCTTTCAGTGCGTGTCCTGGACCTTGGATCGGTGGCAAGGTGGTCGCTTCCACCTGGTGAGAGAAAGAGCGAACCACGTCAGCCAGACCCTTGCAGTAGTCTAACACCATATCATCTGTAATATTCAAAAGCGCGTTTGCGGGAACTGCAGGAAGTCTCATAGCCCTGCCCATGAGAATTTCGTGCGGAGACAATCCAGTCTTTCTATCAGGAGTGTTTCTCATTGACATTAGCACTAAGGGCAATGCGTCAGGCCATTTCAAATTTGTCGATGCACATATTTTCGCCATTCTCGATTTCAGTGTACCATTCATCTGCTCCACCAGTCCTGAGGCTTCAGGGCGATAGCTACAGTGCAGCTTTTGCTCAATGTTCAGCGCTTCGCAAAGTAACTTTATCACCTCGTTATTGAAGTGACTTCCCCTATCTGATTCTAAAGAGATCGGGAATCCGAAACGTGGTATCAACTCCCTCAGCAATAGCTTCGCAACTGTAAGGCTGTCATTTCTACGTGTGGGGTATGCCTCAATCCAGTGACTAAAAATGCACACAATCACCAACACATATCTCAGACCTCCATGCACAGGCATCTCAATGAAGTCCATCTGCATTCGACTAAAAGGCCCGCTTGCCCTACCAATGTGGCTCGCGTTCACAACTGTTCCCTTTCCTGGGTTCATCTGCTGGCAAGTGACACATCGATGGCAAACTGCTTCTGCAGCTTGACGAAATCTGGGGTTAAACCAATCAGTTTTGAACAATCTTATCATGGCATCTCTCCCTAGGTGAGCCTGCCCATGATAGAACCGCGCAAGCTGTGATAAGAGACTATTTGGCAAAACAAATTTTCCCTCATGTGAAACCCATAACTCGTCTGGTCTCTTTATACATTGTGATTTAATCCAGGAATCTCTTTCATCCTCCCTGACATTATTTTGTAATGCTTTTAATTCATCTATTGTATCTACGACCTTCAAGGCAAATGCTTCAGCTGGTTCGAGTTCTGGTTCACTTATCGAATTCCATTCATCTCTGAGTAATATACAGTTCAAGGCACAAAATCTTGCGACTTGATCCGCATATGCATTTCCCAGAGAAACATAGTCCTGTCCTTTCGTATGAGCACTACACTTTACCACTGCAACTTCGGCTGGCGCTTGAATGGCGTGTAACAATTCCCTTATCCTCTCCCCGTTCTTCACTGGGGATCCTGAAGAAGTCAGAAAACCTCTCTGTGACCATAGTTGTCCAAAGTCATGCACAATCCCAAACCCGTATTGACTATCAGTGTAAATGGTGACTTTCATCAATGCAGACAGTTGACATGCTCTGGTAAGGGCTACAAGTTCTGCTACTTGTGCAGAATAGACTCCTTGAAGCCATCCCGCTTCCAAGACCCCTGTTACAGTACATACAGCATATCCTGCTTTCAAAATCCCCATCCCGTCTCTTAGACATGAACCATCAACAAAAAGAATTTGGTCATTTTCATCAAGCTTAGTATCTTTAATGTCCGGTCGAGGTTTTGTGCAAAATTCAGTCACCTGAAGGCAGTCATGCTCGACGTCTTCAGCGTTCTCAATTTCGGCATTTTCTCCAGGGAGCAACGTTGCTGGATTCAACGTAGTGCACCTTTTCAGCTGCACATTCGGTGAGCCCAGAATTATCGTTTCATACCTTGTGAGTCTTGCTCCAGTCAGGTGCTGCGTTCGGGAGCGGGTCAAAAGTATCTCGACTGAGTGAGGGACCATGACTGTTACTGGGTGTCCCATCACTATTCCTTCGCTCTGAGTGAGGCTGATACCAACTGCTGCTACGGCGCGCAAACACCCTGGGAGTGCTGCTGCGACCGGATCCAAAGTAGCTGAAAAATACGCTACTGGTCTGTTTACGCCACCATGGGCTTGAGTCAAGACAGACAAAGAACATGCATCACGTTCGTGGCAAAACAATGTGAAAGGCTTTGTGTAGTCAGGCATACCTAGAGCTGGAGCCCTACACATGCATTCTTTCAATTCAACAAAAGCATCCATCTCATCTCCTTTCAGTTCAATTTGATCCAAGGCATCCTTCTGGGTCAGTTTCAGTAAAGGCTTTGCTAGAGTCGAGAAGTTGGGAATCCACTGGCGACAGTAGCCCACCATTCCCAAAAACTTCCTCACCTCCCTCCTTGTCTTTGGTGGACTCATTTGAAGTACGCTTGTAATTCTTTCTTTCATTATTCTCCGTGACCCTTTCTCTATCTGGTGACCCAAGTATTTCACTTTCTTCTGACAGAACTGTAATTTGGAAGGAGACACCTTATGTCCATTCCTTCCTAAATGGTTCAACAGAGCAATGGTATCGGCTGTGCAGCCACTTTCTGTCTTTGATGCAACCAGTAAGTCATCAATGTACTGTACTAGGGTTGACTCGAATGGCAATTCTAATGCTTCCAGGTCTTTCTTTAGGATCTGATTGAATATTGACGGTGACTCAGAAAACCCTTGAGGAATTCGACACCAACTGTACACTCTGTCTAAGAATTTGAAACAAAAGAGGAATTGGCTGTCCTCATGAAGAGGCACAGAGAAGAACGCTTGTGACAAATCGATGACTGAGAACCATTCAGCATCGCAAGGGACCTGGAACATTATCACAGCTGGATTCGGTACTACTGGGCAGCATTTGACTATGATGTCATTTATTTTCCTCAAGTCCTGCACGAGTCGGACCTTTCCACTCGGCTTTATTAGTCCCATTATTGGTGAATTACATGGACTGCTTAACACTTCTTTCAGTACCCCCTGTTTTACAAATTCGTCAATAAGTTGAGCAACTTTCATGAGGGTGTCTTGTGCCATGTGGTATTGTGGGGTCTGGGGAAAGATTGCATTGGGCTTTACAGTCACTTTCACTGGTTCCACTCCTTTCATCAATCCCACCTCTTTCCCTGTCATGTCCCACACTTCCTTTCCGACTGTCTCCCGTAATTCGGCTGGAATATCTTCTTCAGTTATCATCGGGAAAAGACAAATCAGAGGATACTCTCCATCTACAGTTTCCATCTCATCCCCCTCTACACTGTCCTCTTCTTCCCCATCACTGCTCGTCTGTATTGTTATTCCTTCGTTCGAACACATGATCGAACAACCCAATTTGCACAATAGGTCTCTCCCTAACAGTGCTATCGGGCTTGAGTCACATACCACAAACTGATGTACCCCTTGATAGTTACCGATGCTGACTGGTACCGGATCTGTAATTGGGTTCGTCAGATGTCTGTTTGCTACTCCCACCACTTGAACTGTCTTCCCTGAGAGTGGCAAATTTGGTACTTCACTACTCTTAACAGTTGAACGTGTGGCTCCCGTGTCAACCAAGAATGAGACACGATGACCCATTACTCTTCCCTCTACGTACGGACCCCTTTGATCAACTTCCAAGGATGCTGCAAGCACACAATCTCCTTCTTCTTCTGAACTTTCACTCTCCCATACATTGTTTATTCCACTCTCACTGTGTAATGGGAACTGTTGTACGGTGCCATTTGTACTCATTACCTGACCCGAGACCTGTGGAGGAACCATCACTTGCTGCTGACTCATTGGTGCCAAGGGTATTTGCATTTGCTGATTAGGTACCATAGGTAACTGCTGTTGCATTGGCTGCATTTGCGTCATCTGCATACGAGGCATCTGCATCTGCTGCGGCTGCGTAGGTTGCAATCCCTGCAACTGATTTACGGTCTGAAAATTTGGGCTTGGACCTCTCATTTTCGGTCCCCTCATTGTCTGAAATGCATTGACATCATTGTTTTGCTGACCAACACCTGCACCTGCACCTTCCTGCACCACCATCGGGCACTCGCGTTTCCAATGACCGACAATTCCGCACACGTGACATGGCATCACCTTCTTCATTGCCTGCACACCCGTCACAACAGTGTTCAAATCCGGACCATTATTCACAAAACCTCCTCTGCCTCTGCCTCTGGCCTGTGGCTGAAACGCCATGTTTCCCTGCAACTGCGGCTGCTGTTGCGGTACCTGCTGTTGGAACCCTTGCATCCCTTGCAAACCTTGCAAACCTGTCTGAGCTGCCTTAAGCTGCATCACCTTCTCTTTCAACTTTTTCTGTTTCACTTCAATTTCGTCGCTACAGTATTTCGCGTAATTCAACACCTCATCAATCGGTTTCGACTGCCAGCAAATCAAATGCGACTTTATCATCTGACTTATCTCTGGTCTCAGCCCTTCCACAAATCTGAAGACAAAATGGAGCATGTCCTTCGCCTCTATTGTTTCCGTGCCACTGTAGTTCTTAAACGCCTTCAACAACCTCTCATAGTAACTATGAATCGATTCTTTAGCCTCTTGGGCAGTTCGATCGATCTTCTGCCAATCCACATTTTTCGCGGCTACCTTCGTCTTCAAATGCTCAATCACCTTATAGTACAAGCTCATCACCATAGGTGATGGTGCACCCGTCTCCCTGTCTCTCTCTGGTTCACTTGTCGGCCAACCTACCGCTCTTTTGCAATCCTCCCACAAATCTGCTGGAACCACAATCTCAAAGAGAGTATTCAGGTCTTCCCAGAGACATTTTGCAAGCTTCACAAACCTATCAGTCTGCTGATACCATTCAATCGGTTTCTCTCTCAGTTTGGGAAAATCATCCGTAAAAGACTGAATGTCACTTCTGTGCCATGGTACATGTATTAATTTTCCCCCTGCTGTCTCCCTCATTGGTAACATAGTTACTGTATCACTACTCTGCGGTCTTTTCTCATTGTGCTCTGTAGCACTGTCCCTCCTCTTTTCCTTTCTCTTTACCCACCTGCTTTCCCACTTGTCTAGACACCTCCACACTTGGGCACTCTGCAGCAATTCTCTAAGGTGTGCCTTCATGCCTGCTGACCTCATGTGTTCAAAATCTGTGGTCCCAAAATCCAACCTGTAGCTTCTGCTCAAGTGTTTCATCTTGTCTATGTTAACCCCGTTTCTGTCAGCTGCTTCCTGCAAGCTCTTATGTACCTTGTTCACTTCCTTCGTAATCCTGGGACATAGATACCTCAGCTCTTCTTCCGTGTAGGACTCTAACCTATTCACACCCATAGTCCCTTCCACCAATTCTTGTGCTTCCATGTTCAACCTGACCCTATTCATATAGTCTTCTCCTTTCCCACTGGCTGAACTTTGTGTGGAATTTAAACTGTTGAACCACTGTGTCAGCTGTTGCGCATTCACCCCCATCAGCGTAGCGTTCACATCGACTGCCATTGATGGTTGCGGCAACTTTTCAGTGTTCGATGTTAGAGGTATTATCAGTGGGGGGCTCGACCTCACAAGTGTTGACTGAGCACATATGGGACTAAACTCCATCAAGGACCCAGATCCAGTTGGCTGAGCCGCTATAGGAGTTATCCCTGGAGTGTTTTCTATGCACCTCCTTTCTGTCCCATTCTGCATTATTGATCCCTGACCGCTCATACCTAAGTTAGGCTGACTATACAAAGGTACCGGTGGACCTACAGTAATGGGTAGTGATATCGCGTCTGGGTTCTGTCCATTTCCCATGTTCTGAGGCATGTTCATTCCCACACCATGGGTCATCATTGCCGGCATGCCCATCTGACTCCCCGTCATCTGAGCATGTGCGTTTCCTCCCTGCATCTGCTTTTGAGGCATCAAAAACTGAGTGGATTCAGCTTGTGTCAATGTCTGGTTGTGACCATTCTGTCCTCCCCTTACGGTTGGGTCTATAATCATTCCTGCACTGTTGTCACTGCTGTAGTACCCTGGCATCTGCGGCTGATAATTTTCTGCTGGTTTCAGCATGGGCACATCTGGATATATTCTCCTCACCTGCGGTATCTGCGGGGTGAACAATAAACTCGGGTCCTTAGATCCCGATGACGCTCCTGAACTCTGGGTTTCACTGTTCTGTACCGGTGCCGGAGGGGCAGAACTGGTACTTGGACCTTGTCCTTTCTCCGCATAAGGTGGTGGACGGTCGTTCAGCAATTGCATTATTAACTCCTCATCCTCTAACTCCTCTTCTCTTCTCAACTTTTCCTCGTCCTCTCTATCCTTGGAACACTTCCTGTCCGTCTTACAGGTAGCTTTCCTACCTGTCTCCTCTTCTTCCTTAGTAATTGTGGGAAACAATTTTATCCCCTGCAATACATCTGACCTCCACACCTTTTGTGCATTATCCCACCTAGCATCCGCTAGTGTCTTTTCTACCTTTCTCATCCTGGTCTCAAACTTCTTCTGCTGTTGCTGTCTGGCCATTAGTTCCCAAATCGCTAGAGCCTCAAACTGGGCTGGCCTTGGAGGCACCTTCATGTCGTACATCGTGAATCTCAAATTCTCTAGGATCCTTATATTGAATGTCCCATGTATCGGGAACGCTACGCTCCCATGTTTCTCTGTCAACTTGTGCCATTGCTTTAGCCAAAGGCACAGAGCTACCCCCTTCTCTTCCATTACAATGTAAGCTGGTGTACCTTCGGGCGGCGTCTCTTCTCCTACGCTCGCTTTAATATAAGACTCCCCCTTCATCGCACTCCTAAATGCTTTAAAGAATTTCATTTTCTCGTCCTTTTACTTCACAAAGTTTGTAATCAATAGGTGACTTTAATTCCCGGAATACTCTTCGCCTGCCTTTCCCCTTCCAATCGAGTCCCACGGACTGCGTCCAATCCGTGCGCGACCCTTCTCTGTAACCAACCTATCCCAGCGCGGCTCCTAGTGACGTCACACTCACACACACTGCGGCTGACAAAGCCTCGCGGCTAGTCTTCCTTCACTCAGCTCCTCTCGTAACAACTTCTTGCATGTATCGCGAGCTACCAAAAACTAAAACAGATCTGTCGGTTTACTACAGGAAGGGTAACACAGTTGCTTCAGGACCTTAGGGACCTTTCACTAGCCTCGGCCGCTATTCCGTCTTTCTCGGTCCCCACGTTCGCAAGCAAATCTGACCTGCAGACCTACTCTCAACTTGTCAATGATCTATTCTAGTGCACTTAGAATCTTGTCAAAGCCCGAAGTCGAAGTTTCTTTCACTCCCTAACACACGTACCGACTTGTTGACCACGCCCGATCAACCTACTAAACCGCCCAGACCACAACATGGATCAACATACTCCGGAGTCTCTTGACCTCGCAGGGCCCGTCTCAACAACAACAACCACGTGGACCTTTTTATGCACAAAGCGCCACACGCACATGAAGTTCGACGACTTCCCTACTCTCACACTCGGAGTCGCACCTCCGCTATCTCTATGAAGTTCGACGACTTCACTACTTCTACACTCGGAGTCGCACCTCCGCTATCCTCTAAAAGAAAAAAAAAAATCCCTCGCGCCCTTTTCACACACCCTGCGGCAATAAGCTGTGCAAGCGCAAAACCCTAACTTCACTCATACCATCACTAGTACCGCCAACGCTGATTCCACACCTCCATTCTCTCCATTCGCAAGCTCCGAGATCCCGGGAAAGTCGCGGTGGACCTAGCCCATCATCATTCTGTCAATCTATTTTACCCAGGAAAAATCTAATTCAACTTCTCGAATGGGGTCTCAAAATGCGTAACCGTTAATTCAACACCATGTACTTTAAGAGTACAAGGTCCCAAAAGACGAAACCGTCCTCTGCTACCATCTACTGATAGAGCGGTCCGTAGTAATAGTTTACCTGTGTTCGGAGGCTCTTTAGGCCGATGAATCTTTTGACTAAGTGGGAACTCTCTGTACCCTTAATCAATCAATTTCATTATAATCAATAATCAATATCGGACATAAGCAATACCTTGATCAACATAACACTTAACAATTAATCCAGAATACATTTTCGGCGAACCCTGACCTTTCAGTCAGGAATAACCACACCAGTTTATTCAAAGTTAGTGAATTTATTTCCCTATATTAACAAAGCTAGCACAATATAGATGTGTCTCAACACCAAATGATAAACATAAATGAACATTAATAGCTGTCCATAACGTCGAAACAGGTGCAATCTATGCAGCATTTGAATCACAAGGCATTCGATAATGGCAATGCAAATCACTAATACTATAATCTGTAACGAACTAATTGCATACATTTAGTCAGCATAACAAGATCTCAAATTGCATCGTGCGACATAAGGAATCCTTGTCTAACCTCAAATTAGCATCGGCATGTGGGACTTCATGCAAAAACAATTTAGCAACATTAATTTAGAAAAACTCCTAACTAGGGCTCTTATCAAAATCAGCAGTTGGTTACCTAAAAGAAACACAATGCAATTTTACAATTTCCTTTCATATTTACCAATTACGATCAGCATACAAGGAAGTCTTCGTCTCACAGGTACCGTTCTTCGGTCAGCATGGGTACCGTTTCGATCAGCATAGGACGGGGCAAAGGGGCAGGGGTGGACGGGGCAATTGCCTCACGGCGGCAAGGTAGAACTACTACTTCATACAAGGGATCAGAGTTAAAGTCTCTAGGGCCAGAATCATTTAAAGTCTCTTTCTCTCGATTAGAGAAAGCATCAAAGTCTCTCAAAATGGCGTCGCAGCAAAGTGGGCCATATTGGCTACGAAGTCTGCAAAATGGCGGGTATCGAGCTGGTAATGGCGTTTAATAGCGCAATGGCTACCTTCTTCTCGTGCACCTGGTTTTTATAGACAACAGTTCAAATCCAGTAGGGTCTTCCATTGGAGGGTTCATAGGTTAGCTTCAAATTGTCCAATCAAAAACGACAGTTCTCAAGCTTTTACTTAAGCATACATTATCCTTGGAGATGGGTACGCAAGTTGCAACATTTTATGCCAATTAACTCACTTTCAGAGCTTCCATTGTCCGCACCTGCAGATCGACCTTGGAGTAAAGAGAAAATATGCCAGGCTGGCACGAAACCTTAAGATAAGCATGTGAACGATCTCAGTGGAAAAGTACAGCTTCAAGCAAAAATACACGTTTATTAGCACAGTGGAAAAATACGAGCATCTAAACCGTGAGACCAGGCCACTAGGCCGAAGCCTGCGCTAAAGTCATGCTAAGCTAAAACATTTCAAACAAGCAAATCGTAGCACACGTTTGTGATTATGTTGGATTAGTGCAATTCTAATACATCACGTTATATAAAGCACGCGTATAAATGTTGGCAAACTACTCTGAGGGCACATTTTGTCCCCGTACAATCTTTATTAGTTCGGTTAAAGTCACACATGATTATTTCACACTACATTTACGCGTTAATAAATGTAAAACCTTCATTTTCTGCTTCATCACTGGTTAGGCCCGTCATGAGGACATTTTGCCCATTCGGTCCTGCATGACTTACTGGTTTGATTAATTTTGCAGACCCACCTCCTTTGAGGTATTACTTGGGCATCTATCCTAAGGTAAGGAGTCTGCGGCTAGATGTCTCTATCAGAGGAACAAGTTGCTTACCTTTGGTAATGCATTAACTAACAGACTCTAGCCACGGATTCCTCATTGATCCTCCCATCCTCCCAACTCCGAAAATTGTTTCAGTAGGGTTTCCCTTCTGAAGGCCTCAGCAATCCACACCACTATGTCAGCACTTTTGGTGGCTCCGCACTTGTAGCATGAAAAGTCACTAAAAGAATCTGACATTGCATCAGAGTGCCTGGGTGACACCTAAACAGGTACTGAGCATGTCACTTTCAGTGCAACCCCGAATTACACCAACTACCCGTGTGCAAGAGTACTGCTCGAACATTTTCGGATCCAGTGTGACACCAGGAGAATACTCTAAGGTAAGGAATCTGTGACTAGATAGTCTCTACCAGATTAGGCGATACCAAAGGTAAGTAACTTGTTTGTTAACACGTGCTCAGACTAGAGATACTAACCATCAACTTAAAATCAAAATACACAACTCAAATTCCAAAAATAGGTGCACACCCCATGATAGAGCACTTGTACCTTTACTACATGCTCAGAGGTGAAACACTAACCACCAGTGCATGCTCAGTGAAGACCTTAAGTGATGATCATGTAGTGCCACTAAGCATTTCCAGAAATTGTTAATGTCTTATGGGCAGACGTTCATTATGCATTCTTTAATGATCAAAGAATGTTTACAGTTTGGGCGCATTCAATCCTGCCACCAATCACTTGCAAATTGAGACACAAAGAACTGAATGTTCAGTTATAGCAAACTTCAATCGCTATGCTAAAGGCAGCAGAAAATACACCACCGGCGTTTAGAAACAGTTCAGCACCAAATGTTCAATGGATAGTTAGAACATCAGTCTATGCTCAAAATCTGCAACTCTGACCAGACCAAAGTAGCATTAGGCAGTACGATCGGGCAAGCGTAGCAAAAGAATACTTTTACTACATCCTCAGAGAAGAAATGCACATCATCAGTGCATGCACAGAGAAAACATTACACCGCTGAGCAAAGGCGGTCTCATACAACATTACATTAATGACAACATTTTCACTATTATTAGTGTCTGTTAAATCCTCTTTCACTCCTAGTATGACTCAGTGACATTTGTTTCCCCGGTGCATGTTCAGTGAAGCCCCCTAGGACATGAACATCTTCTGAACATTTCCTGATGGTTTTATTGTGTGTTGTGGGCATGCTCTCTCATGAATTACCAAAATGATCATTCTGTGATCAGTTTCTGTCTCTTGTTCCTTCTCATCTCCTTCACTCGTGTCATGGGTTAGTGGCAATGAAATTACCTTATGAGCGGATTTTTACAATCGGAGACGCTAATCACGGTATGTTCACTGTGATGAAAGGCAGCTTCTTGTTAACGCTACTTCACTCCTGCAATGAAATGCCTGAAGAGGGATGCAGAAATACATGCTTGGCGGAGAAGCAGCGCTCATCAGTGCATGCTCAGAGAAGACAGTATATGAGCACTCCCTTAGCATTCCATTAAAAAAGGGGCTACAATGAAAAATAACAGGGAATAACTTTGTGAATAGAACCCATGCATGACACAAATTGAATGTGTGAATGCAAGGTGCATTTGTAGATCTAAAATAGTTCCTCATGCTGTGCAATGCAAAACAGTTTGAGGTCAGAAAGTAATGCTCTTCTGGGGCAAAGCCAAAGCCCAGTGTGTGTATTTTTAATATTTGGTGACCACTTGACCGCTATTTCACAGGTCTGTCTGGCGTTGTCATGCCAGAAGAAATGAAAAAGTCAATAAAATCTGATATTTTGCTCCCTTTGAAATGGAAACTGAAAGTAATAAGTACAAGTTCAAATGCCATCAAAATGATGTATAGTCTCATCCTAAAGTCTTTTAAAGCAAATAGAGACAGAATTTCTGTGTTAAAAAGAAGAATGCAGAGAATTTTAAACGCACTTTTATTCGAATATCAGTTTCTAGCCATTACAAAACAGAAATGGCCAGTATTTTTCTCTGAGAATGGTGACAAGTCGTCATGTGTGTTGCCCAAAATGTGACTGCAAGTCGCATATTTGAGTTTCTTGCTTTCAGTTGCACCCTCAGGACAACGAGGGATTTTGTCAACTCTGGGAGGACACATTTGCTGTTCTATGTTCCGACCCATAATATTTGGCAACTGTGCAATTTTCCCTAAAATACTTCAGGAGAAAGATTTAGGCCCATATATATACTTTTTGACGCAAAACTGCGCTAACTTTGCTAAATTAGCGCCGGCTAACGCCATTCTGAAGCGCCATGCGGGCGCTGTATTTATTGAATGACGTTAGCCGGCGTTAGCCGCCGGCGCCGTCTGGTGTGCGTTAAAAAAAACTACGTACACCAGGCAGCGCCGGCGTAGGGGAAAATGGAGCTTGGGCGTCAAGAAATGGGGCAAGTCAGGTTGAGGCAATTTTTTCACCTCAACCCGATTTGCGCCATTTTTTACGACTCCCAACCCCCATAGAAATGACTTCTGTCCCCTGGGCATGGTCATTGGGCATAGTGGCATGTAGGGGGGCACAAATCAGGCCCCCTATGCCACAAAAAAATAAAATAAAAATACTTACCTGAACTTACCTTAATGTCCCTGGGATGGGTCCCTCCAGCCTTGGGTGTCCTCCTGGGGTGGGCAAGGGTGACAGGGGGTGTCCCTGGGGGCATGGGAGGTCACCTTTGGGCTCCTTCAGAGCCCACAGGTCCCTTAACACCTGCCTTTTGCAGGCGCTAAAAAACAGCGCAAAAACGGCCGTACGTCTTTTTTTTTGACCCGCCCACTCCCGGGCGTGATTTTTGCCCGGGAGTATAAATCCGACGCACATGCCTCAGAGTCGATTTTTTTGGCGGGAACGCCTACCTTGCATATAATTAACGCAAAGTAGGTGTCCACGCTAAAAAATGACGCTAACTCCATGGACTTTGGCGCTAGACGCATCTAACGCCAAAGTATAAATATGGAGTTCGTTTTGCGTCGAAATTGCGTAAAAAAAAACCACGCAATTCCGGCACAAACGGAGTATAAATATGCCCCTTACTGTATAATTTTAGTGCTGTAATATTTTAGGTAAATTTAAAAATTCCTCAGGTATTTTAAATAATGGTCGAAAAGTTGTTTTGTATTGCTTGGAAGGCGCTGCTCTAGGTACAAAACTAGGAATACCCCAAAAATTCCACCCCATGTATGAACAATTGCCTTCATACATTTCTGGTGACCTACAATTCGTAAGATCTTCTCCATTCTGAAAAAAATAAGTATAAAAGTTCTTGTGTTCATCTGCTGTAGACTTCTCCAACGAGTAGTTTGTGAGTTTCTGTAAGCTCTCCAGCTACCTTGGAGTAGCTCTTGTTTGTGCAGCCCAGGTTCTAAATTAGAAATGTCTATTGGTTCAATTAATGTATCTATACGAAAATTTTAAAATGTGTATTTGGAATGAAAATGTGTGCATTTTCAGAACTTATCAGCTGTTGTTTGTAGAAACATGGTTGAATTTCCAAAATAAATTCAACCTGATTTTTGAGTGGTAATTCAATTGGTGTTGGGGAGACCTATTACTAATAATATTACCTTGATGCTAGGGGCATTATAGCTTTGGCTTTACGTATTTTCCATGTAGAGGCATTCCACATTGACAAAGCCTTTTTAGGTCGAGCATAAGCGTATGACCACTTGTATACTGTAGTATACTTTTCTTGTGGGCTTAAAAACATTTCATTTGTCAATTGCAGTGTCCTTTAAAAATCCTGGCTTTCTAGTTGTCAATCCTTCCTCTTTGTCCCTCCTTTTTTTCTCTGAGGAGCAGGGACCCAGTACTATGTATCTACACTTTGGTTCTTTATCGCTTGGTTTCAGGAACTATTTTATAATTTATTTCTCAATGTGTGTGCTTGGTGCCGTATTTTGTTGCAGCTTCCCTTTGCAATCCTTTTGACACCTCCCAATCCATTGTTTGTTGCCTCTGCTGTTGTGTGTGCTAATTGCAGGCAACACAAAGGTGCATGAAGTATTTTTGTTTTTATTTATTTACCGGGCAGGAGGTGTTTTTTAAAATGTATTTACCGGTTTCACGGCAAACAACATGGCGGTTAAGGTGCATGGCGCACACTACTCACTACGTGCATGCAGTAAATGACGTGTGTAGCAGGTCATCTGGGAGATGGTTGGGCTGCCACTGCTACTTCAGGGTGAAGCTGTTTCATATGTTAAAAAAAACCAAAAAAACCATAGAAATCCTCAAAGGGGTTTCCCGCTGTGCCTCTCCCTTCACAGTGGGAGAGCCGATACTACATTATTCACTGCACTCGGGAAACTCGCCACATAATGCTTTGTGGGGCAAACAGACAGAGTGATCTTTACCCATGTTGGTGTGCGCCATTTTGAAATTTAACAAGCAGCATTTATTTTGTCCCTTGAAATTTAGTTTTGGTCGCTGTAGAGATGTGCTTGCAAGGAAAGAATTGTATGAGCATTCTTGATGATGCAATTCAGAAGGTTGGGTGGATGGAATGTCGGGGCAAGAAGCTCAAAGGGGGAGCTGGAAGCTGGGCGTTAGAGAGATGTTTCAGAAATAAAGAATTCTTCAATTCATACTAAATTGCACAGTTACTACAGTCGCGTTTAATTACAGGGCGGGGATGGGAAGTATTTGGTGCAGACAAAGGGAGTTGTTAGGGGTCGCCCACAGCAGCTTGGTGATGTTACATTTAGCAGTTCTATTCAGCGGAAAGATGTAAATGTGTCATTCATTTATCAGGATGATAGTAAAATAAACTCCCGAATTGTGCTCTCAAATATTTGAATTGTGTGGTTAAATGCCAGGTGAATGTTCCTCGAATATGGTGATTATTTTGTATATATTGAAGAGAATCCTAAATCCTAGAGCGAGTGAATGGTGTTACCTTCAAAGGTCAGCGGCAATATTGGGTGTAGATAAAACAAAATCACACCCAATTAAAAGGCCGAATACGTAACAAAATAGCGGACAAACCCACAGAATTTCAGTTGGAGAAACAACCTCCCTAATCCACTACTCTAAGGACATCTGGTTATTATCTACACCACTTATGCCACAGCCCAGAATCTAATATATCTGTGAGGTGAGCGGTCTAGTTTTTTTTTTCCTGCGAGCCTATGTATTCCACTGTTTTGTGCTTTCTTCTTATGAAATACGAAGCTGCTGATCAGTTGCCTCAGTGGACTTTGCTACAGAGTTGATAGTCATGAAGAGGGCCCTTGCAGGGATAAAAGGCAGAGTAGGGTGAGGCATTTGTGCTCTCATTGCTCGGAAAGCTATACGGAGCTGAGCAGTGAGTGCTTCTCTGTTGCACAGCTGATAACATTAAGTAGATGTTATTGCATGCCACCAAGCCTGCACCACATGTAGTCTAAGCCAGCCCAACTGAATGTCAGGAAGACTGCTGAATGACTGTCAATATGCCATTTCATGATAATCACTCACATCTTCCCTCAAGACAGATAACCTTTAACCCCCAAGCCTTTCTTCAGTTGCGCATAATCACCATTATCTCCTAAATAACGTTTTTATCCTCTTCTGCTTAAGGACGGCTTTTGAGGTAGCCCCCAAGAAAGGAGTAACTTACATGTAAAGCATAAAACCACAAAAAACTCTGTTTAGCGGAACCTTGCGCAGTGTAACACCAGGCTTCTAAATAACAAACGCCATGTTTCAAATTATAAATAATAATTTTTCTTTTATTTGTTTATATTATTCCTTTATTTCAGTAGTTTCTTTTTTTTTAACTTATATCTGGTGCTACCTCTGCCCTAGGCGACCAAAGAGCACTCATCAGTTAATTCACGACAAATTTCACTTCCAATATCGATGCAATTTTTAGGTGAGCTACTAAATCTCGCTAAAAGTTTATTTCTGATAATGGTTTTTATTGTGCTTACATAACAATAGTATATGTTTTATTAATATCTTCTTATTGCAGTTATGACTATAATTGAGGCCAACGTATCCGTGGCTGTCTTGTGTCTTTTTGGGGGGAATTGTGTTAGCCAGCCAGGACCATTGATAGTGGGGTGGTGAAAGTGGTACTCTAGTATAATTAGCATTGCACATTTAAATTGTGATGCTTAATGGCAATATTTTCATTTTTTTGCTGCAGGTATAGGAAGAAGGTAAATGGAAGTGCTTCAGTTGTATGCAGGGCTACTGGAATTATGTGGCAGAAAAGGACCAAATTATGAGACAGGGTTGACCAATTTATGTGGCAACAAAGTCCATTTAGGCATTTACAATGCCAATAGCTCTAACTCTCGCAAATGCGAGACCTATTGCATTGCAAATGCTTGTTTACATTATAGCTGGCAACCACGCCTGAAAAGTTTGAGTGATCACTGCTCTGATCTTGCATATGAATGCCACTAATGCAATCTTGTCTGATGTGCCCACTATTAATTGTGTCTGATGTGGTCACTATTAAGCTTGGAGTGATATTCATTCAACATAAGTAGCTCTAATGACAGAAAAGGTTCGGGACCCCTTGTAGGAAAATGGCTCCCTGTTGCAGTTACCCCCCACTTTTTGCCTGATATTGATGCTGACTTGACTGAGAAGTGTGCTGGGACCCTGCTAACCAGGCCCCAGCACCAGTGTTCTTTCACTAAACATGTACCATTGTTTCCACAATTGGCACACCCCTGGCACACAGATAAGTCCCTTGTAAAAGGTACCAGTGGTACCAAGGGCCTGTGACCAGGCAAGGTCCCTAAGGGCTGCAGCATATGTTGTGCCACCCTAAGGGACCCCTCACCTGACACATGCACACTGCCATTGCAGATTGTGTGTGTTAGTGGGGAGAAAAAGGCAAAGTTGACATGACATCCCCCTCAGGATCCCATGTACACAAAATACTGCCTGTGGCATAGGTAAGTCACCCCTCTAGGAGGCCTTACAGCCCTAAGGCAGGGTGCACTATACAAGTACAGTGTGGCCATATTAAGTATATGGTCTGGGAGTTTGTCAAAACGAACTCCACAGCTCCATAATGGCTACACTGAATACTGGGAAGTTTGGTATCAAACTTCTCAAAATAATAAATCCACACTGATGCCAGTGCTAGATGTATTAAAAATGCACACAGAGGGCATATTAGAAGATGCCCCCTGTATTTTACCCAATCTTTCAGTGCAGGACTGACTGGTCTGTGCCAGCCTGCCACTGAGACGAGTTTCTGACCCCCTGGGGTGAGAGCCTTTGTGCTCTCAGAGGCCAGAAAAAAAGCATTCACTGGGTGGAGGTGCTTCACACCTCCCCCTGCAGGAACTCTAACACCTAGCAGTGAGCCTCAAAGGCTCAAGCTTCATGTTACAATGCCCCAGGGCAATCCAGCTAGTGGAGGTGCCTACCCCTGGACACAGCCCCCACTTTTGGCGGCAAGTCCAAAGGAGATAGTGAGAAAAACAAGGAGGAGTCACATACCAGTCAGGACAGCCCTTAAGGTGCCCTGAGCTGAGGTGACCCCTACCTTTAGAAATCCTCCATCTTGGTTTTGGAGGATTCCCCCAATAGGAATAGGGATGTGCCCCCCTCCCCTCAGGGAGGAGGCACAAGCAGGGTGTAGCCACCCTCAAGGACAGTAGCCATTGGCTACTGACCCCCAGACCTAAACACATCCCTACATTTAGTATTTAAGGGTGACCCTGAACCCAGGAAATCAGATTCCTGCAAACTACACAAAGAAGAAGGACTGCTGACCTGAAAGCCCTGCAGAGACGACAGAGATGACAACTGACTTGGCCCCAGCCCTACCGGCCTGTCTCCAGACTCGAAGAACCTGCACAGCGATGCATCCGACAAGGACCAGCGACCTCTGAGGACTCAGAGGACTGCCCTGAACTGAAGGACCAAGAAACTCCAGAGAACAGAAGCACTGTTCACCAACAGCAACATTTTTGCAACTTTGAAGCAACTTCCAAAGAACTCACTCTTCCCGCTGGAAGACGCCTCCAGCTTGAGCTCCAGAGGACCAACACTGCAGAGAAGACTCCCAAGCGACTGCGACCTCGTGAATAACCTGAGACGACTCCCCTGCACCCCTACAGCGACCCCCGTGCAGAGAGGATCCAGAGGCTCCCCCTGACCGCAACTGCCTGGTAACAAGGAACCCGACACATGGACCCAGCAGAGCACACGCAGCCCCCAGGACCGAGAGGAACCAAACTCCATTGCAGGAGTAACCATCAGGCAACCCTCTGGCAAGCCCAGTTGGTGGCTGGCCCAAGAAGCCCCCCTGTGCCCTACCTGCATCACCTAAGTGACCCCCGGGTCCATCCACTGCTTTCTATAGCAAACCTGACACCAACTTTGTACACTGCATCCGGCCGCCCCTGTGCCGCTGAGGGTGTGTTTTGTGTGCCTGTTTGTGTCCCCCCCAGTGCACTACAAAACCCCCCTGGTCTGCTCCCCAAGGACGCGGGTACTTACCTGCCAGCAGACCGGAACCGGAGCACCCCTATTCTCCATTGCCACCTATGTGTTTTGGGCCCTCCTTTGACCTCTGCACCTGACCGGCCCTGTGTTGTTGGTGCGGTGACTTTGGGGTTGCCTTGAACCCCCAATGGTGGGCTGCCTATGCCCAGGAGACAGAACTTGTAAGTGCTTTACTTACCTCAGAAACTTAACCTTACTTACCTCCCCCAGGAACTGTTGATTTTTGCAGTGTCCACTTTTAAAATAGCTTACTGCCATTCTTACCTATACTGTGTGTACTACTGCTTTAATTCAAAGTTCCTTACTTACCTGTGTGGAGTACCTTGCATTTTATGTATTTACTTCAAATCTTGAATCTTGTGGTTCTACAATAAATTAAGAAAAGAGATTTTTCCATATAAAAACTATTGGCCTGGAGTTAAGTCTTTGAGGGCCTCATTACGACCCTGGTGGCCGGCGGTTAGCTGGCAGTAACACTGCCAACAGGCTGGCGGTGTTTCGCCAGCTATTATGACGTGGCGCAATAGCCCTTGCCATACCGCTGGCCCCTCCACTATACCGCAAGCACGCCTATCCTGGGGATTATGAGTCCCCAACTGCCAGCCTGGCGTTAAGGGGGACTTAGAGTGCCCCTGGGGGCCCCTGCACTGCCCAAGCACTTGGTCTGGGCAGTGCAGGGGCCCCCAGGCACAGCCGCATCACGCATTTCACTGCCCCAAATGTGCGACGGGTGCTACTGCACCCGCTGCACATCAACATTGCCGCTGGCTCTATTAAAGCCGGCTGCAATGTTGATGTGACTTTTCCGCTGGGCCAATGGACAGTAAAACTGTTACCGTCCGCTTGCCCAGCGGAAAAGTCAAAATAGGGATCCAGATAAACCGCCAGCAATATAATGGCTATGGAATACTGGCGCCCGCAGCTTCGGCGGTCTTTCACAAAGACCGCCGAAGATGTAATGAGGCCCTGAGTGTGTGTTCCTCATTTATTGCCTGTGTGTGTACAACAAATGCTTAACACTGCCCGCTGATAAGCCTACTGCTCGACCCCATTATCACAAAATAGAACATTAGAATTATCTAATTTTGCCACTATCAACCTCTAAGGGGA
The DNA here is from genome assembly GCF_031143425.1 of Pleurodeles waltl. NCBI lineage: Eukaryota > Metazoa > Chordata > Amphibia > Caudata > Salamandridae > Pleurodeles > Pleurodeles waltl. The sequence continues at coordinate 980,473,495 of NC_090436.1, read as the reverse complement.
ACCCTTGGACTCTGTGCACACTATCTCTCACTTTGAGATAGTATATACAGCTCCAACTTCCTACACCCCTGATCTGCCACAAAGTCCCTTGCTGCAAGTGCACCATGCATTGTTCAAAATCCTCCTTCCCTCCCCATCAGTCAGTTTGTGTGTACCTGTGCATGTGCTCAGACACACGGTCCCCCTAGTGCCTCCACTATTTTTACCACAGGTGATGTTTATCTTATCTAGAGAGAAAAACGTGCTCTGACACAGAAGGTAACATATGCCTTTAGCAGGATGAAATGCATGATAAATTAAGTTCTTCGTCACCATGGTTAAACAAACACATTTCAGGGCTATTTAGGGTCTCTCCTTTGGGTGGTTCTTCAGATTTGGATTTCATCCTCTACTTCACCTTCTCACCGAAGAAACTGCATCTGGACCCTCCAGGAACTCTACAAACTGCAACAAAGACAGCTTCTGCAACATTGTATCTTCAACTCTTGCCAGCAACTGCAACTGTTTCCCGGTCGTGCATCCTCAGAGGACAGCCTGTCTTTTGCCTGCACCAGAAGAGTGAAGAGATCTCCTTTGGAGTGAAGGAGTCACTCCCCTACTTCAGCAGGCATCTCACTGCATTGATGACCGGTGGTGTGGATCCCTTCTCCTGATGAGTTGTGTGGATTCTGCATCACAGGTAGTGGACTGAAGTGGTCCTAACAGTTCTGATGTCCTACTGTCCAACTTTGGTAGAGGTAAGAGCTTGCATCCCCACGCAAGACAGTATCCCAGTGCACCATGTGGTTTGCAGTTGCCAAGGCTTGTTGGCATCCTTCCATGAAGTTCTTCGTGCACCGCGCAGCTCCGATCCCCAGCACTCTATCCTGCAACACACATCTTTCTGAGTGGTTCCCTGGCAGCGTGGGAGCCTTTGTCATAGTGCAGCATGGGCCTCCTTTTGCACCTTCTTTGTCCCCGTGCTGTGGGACTCCTGTGCATGCTGCCTGGTCTTCTGTGGGCTCTCTGAGTTGCTGAGATTCCCCTCTAACTCCTCCTCCTTGGTAGGGTCCACCTGGTCGTTTCCTGGTCCCGGGCAACGCCATTTTCTGCTAACCGCGAGCTTTGCGTGTGCCAAGGCTTGTTGGCCGACTCCAGCAAAGCAACCCAGACTGCAATCTTCCATCGAGCATCGGACATCATCTGCACCAACCAGGAACACGAATCCGTCTTCTTGGGTGCAGTACTGACTGTTCTTCTTCACAAGTGGTTCTTCTTTTGCACCTTCATCAGGTTTAGCAGGGGCTCCTGTTCTCCCTGGAATCTTCTGTGCTTCTTGGACTTGGTCCCCTTCTTCCACAGGTCTTCAGGTCCAGGAATCCACTATTGGTGTCTTGCAGTCTCTTCTGGTTCTTGCATAATCTTCTTTCTTGTCTTTCTGTGTGTTCTGGGAAAGTTACTGTGTTTTACTCCTGCTTTCCCGGGCTCTTGGGAGGGTTCCAGTACTTACCTTTGATGTTGTCTAATAACATACATTCGCATTCCACTTTATTAGTAAATTGTTTGTGTTCTCCCTAGGCCTATTTCTAGCTATTGTGATTTTCACTAATTGTACTTTTTCTAACTGTTTGTATGGACATTTCTGCATGCTAGTGTATATAATTTGTGCATTACTTACCTCCTAAGGGAGCATAGTCTCTATGGTATTTTTGGAATTTGTGTCACCAAAGTACCTTTATTTTTGTAACACAGAGTATTTTCTTTTATTTGTGTGACTACTGTGTGACTACAGTGGTATTGCATGAGCTTTGCATGTCTCCTACATAAGCCTTGGCTGCTCAGCTACGGCTAGAGATCCTGGCTTCTAGACACTGCCTACATTTCACTAATAAGGAATAACTGGACCTGGTATAAGGAGTAAGAACTACACAAGCCACTACAAACCAAGCAAGCCTTCTGCAACAATCATCATCAGCAGCAGAAAAGTACTTATTATATTCACTTGAAGGTGTGAAAGATACAATCGTTCCAAAAATACAAATAAAAAAGGCTGATGTGATTTTCTTTTTAGGCTTTCGAGTTAGCTTTGCCTCATAGAAGATACTTGAAAAATGATCTCCGCTTCCCTGGCTGTTTTTAAAACTGAAAAACTAGCTGGTTTATCCTGAAGTTTCCTTAAGCGTGCAGAAGCGGCAGGGCATGTGACGGCTAATCTCTTTGGTACTAGAGCTGTGCCACCTAAGCGCCTCCCTGGAAGTGCGTGGAGTTCTGTACTGGTCTTTGTTTCACTAACAAGCTGCTGTCTGCAGACACTGAAAACAGTTAAGCGCCTTTTGGGTGCCCCTTCAGTGAAAGCTCTCTCCTTCCCTTCACCCCTTCTCGTAATTTCTTTCAATAATAGTTTTGTGCTCAGATTTTTGGCGCAGAGGCTCCCGTGGCAGACGCGTTATCTCCAAAGGCGTAGCGATGGACGCCACCCTACCGCTTTTGCCGCTCGAATCTTTTGGAAATGAATCGTCCAACTCGTCCACCGATAACGACGGCCAAATTCACTCCGTATTTTCCCAGGCCGAACACAACATCGTAGCAGCCTACTTAATAACAGCAGGTAGGGTGGGGTCTGTGCGGTTACTGGTCTGCTCTATAAAATGGGAGTGGGTTGTCTGTGGAGGATGACTGGAACAGGGGCATTTTAAGGATTTCGAGGGCTCTGGGGCAAACGAATTTTGGTTGACCCTGTTCTGTACAGCTTTGGATATATGATCCAGTTTCAGCTTTTTTCCCTCTCTGGCCAGATCACTGTCAGTGCACAGGCACACTCATCCAAATTCTAAATGGGTTTACATCTAAATTTCAGGGATAATGGCGTGTGCTTTCAATATTGTAACATAGCCGCAGCTCACTAAAATGACTGCAAATAGTCTCTGTGACACCCTCACATGAGGTTCTGTTTTTGATCTAAAAAGTTTTTTTTAATGAATGATGCATGAAAGAAAAACACATATTGCTCTGCTAAATGTCTGTTATAGACTCTCACACATCACCTACATCAAAAATAAATTAAAGGAAAACAATTTAAACAAGCTATTTAAGAATTATTTAAGGTCATCAGGGCAAGACTTTCAGAGATGGCTCTATTAGCCCCCATTCCTCCCAAAAGGCCTGGGCCCGGGGCTAGAGCCCATTTTGCCCATGCCTTAAAACAGTCTCTGGACTGGAAATAAGAAATACATGTACTCTGTTGTTAAATGTGTATTAGAGATACAGTTTGTAGAAATGGCAATTTATGTTTTTTGGCCTAGTCAGGGCAAAAATTAATTTATAATTGGAGTAGCTGACAATGTTGTGCTGCTTTAGAAACTATGCACACAATACTGAAATACAGTGAGGCTGGCAGCTTAGAGCTTGCATTTAAAGACGTGGGACTGGATGCTAAAAGCGACAGTGGTTTCCAACAGGTGCATTTTGAGTCCTTTCTGAATAGCACCATGGTAAGGGAGTTTAGAAGATTTTCTGGGAAAGATTTCCACATATTTGGGACTTGCAAGGAATAAGGCTTGGCTCGCTGTTTTTGTATTTTCAGTCCTTGTTGGAGCAATGATGTGTATGAATTTCTTATGGTATTGTGCAAGTCCTTTGCGATTATCAGTTTCTTATGTGAAGCTATGCAGTGAGAAAAGTGTGTTTTTAGACTCGTTCCGCATGGACCCGATTCACAAAACTTTTGCTGTGACTTCTCTTGTAGTACTCCTGGCTTACTCCTGAATTCCATGAGTATGTTGTACTCTTGGTTTAATCCTGAAATTCAGTTACTACAGACGTAGGTCTCACCTGCTCGTGGCAAAGTGTTAGTGACTAGGATCCTATGATTTGAGTTTTATTCTTGCTTCAATCCACAAGAAAGTAAAATCAGCTGCTATGTGTTTACTTTTTTGTCTCTTGTTAATAATCTGACAGTTGTATGCACTTTGGCCTTTGACACTGTTGCAGTCGTCCAGTGCAAATCCGTGAGAATACTGTTATCACTAGTAGAAAGCTTACCCATACCTCTTGACCCCAACATACTATTCCTCCCTGCTGGGCCTGTCCCTTTTTGTAGGGCCATCCCCAAACTTTTTGCCTTCCCCCTACTAGTTCTTCTGTCCTGTTTTTGTTGGCTTTGGGACTCTGGGCACTTTACCACTGCTAATCAGTGCTAAAGTGCAAGTGCTCCCTGTGTGAATTGTATTGGTGATTGTTTTCTCCATGATTGGCATATTTAATTTGCTAGTAAGTCCCTAGTACTTTGCACCAGGTGTGTCCAGGGCCTGTAAACCAAATGCTACTACTAGGCTTGCAGCACTGATTGTGCCACCCACAGGAGCAGCCCTGCAGCCAAGTCTCAGGCCTGCCATTGCTGTGTCTGTGTGTGCAGTTTTAAACTGTCATGTCGACTTGTCAAGTGCACCTACTTGCCAGGCCCAAACCTTCCCTTTTATTACCTGTGGGTTACCACTAAGGTAGGCCCAAGGCAGCCCCAGGGACAGAGTGCAGCATATTTAAAAGGTAGGACATGTGATTGTGTGTTTTACATGTTCTGGTAGTGAGATACTTCCAGTTTCGGTTTTCACTATTTCAAACACTATCTCTCTCATGGGGTAACATGGGGATTGCAATGGAATATCTTTTAAGTGTATTTTCCTATTGGGAATAGATAGAGATGTGGAGTTTAGGGTCTCTGAACTCACAATTCAAAAATACGTCTTTTGATGATTTTTATTTTTATTTTTAATTTTGAGGTTGAAAATGCCACTTTTAAAAAGTGGGCATTCTCTTGCTTAACCATTCTATGCCTCTGCCTGTCTGCTGAATACATGCCTGCGTCTGGATGACAGTTGGGCTGTTTGTACGTTCATTCTAGACAGGCACCAAAGGGAGCTGAGATGTGCCCTGCATCTCCTGATGGCCCATCACCAAGTTGATAGGTCTTGAGCTGGAGTGGTGGTAGGAGCTGACATTTGAACAATAATCAGGCTGTGCCTGTCCTCACACAGCACAGTCTACAACCCCCTGGAGTGTGTCTGGGGCCAGGAGAGGGAAAGACAGAAATGGGTAGAAATACTGGGCCTCTGACATCAAATAGTTAGAATCCTTCTCGAGCGAGGAAAGTCTGCCAGGAAGAAAATCTGGATGCTGTTGGAGAGACTGCCTGTTGCTTTGTTGTGCTGGCCTGCTGCTTACTGCTTCCGTCCTGGTAGTGAAAGGACTAGACATGGCTTACATTGAGGGCTTTGCCGGAGCTTGCCTCCTGTTAAGAAGTCTCAGGGACATCAAAGACTATGGCCCTCATTATGAACATGGCAGTGGCGGTAGAAACCGTCAACAGAGGTGTGGTCCGGACCGCCAAATAATGAACCAAACGAAACTCACGCATCCCGCGCACCACCCACTGCCAGGAAAGGAGTCCCGCTGACGACGGCAGAGACCGCCCACAGGCCGTCAGAAAGGCCCAACCCACCCATCAAATAATGAACCACCATTCCGCCGCCAGTTGCGGAGCGGGAACCACCACCACACAAAGCCAGGCGTAAAAGAAACAAATAGAAGGAAACACTCTCCGGAGGTCAACAAAACGTGCAGCGGCAGCCATGGACAGAGAGGTGCAGATCATGCCAGCCTTGCTCCTTGCCATATATCTACACGACCGAGACCGCCGACAAAGACAACGATGATAAGTACTGCAACCTACAACACAAGGGAGGAAAGGGCAAAGTTACATACCCACCCATACCCCTACCCCGCAAAGCCCCCCAACCCTTCCCAGCAGCAATAGTTAGACACCCCACACCAAGAGGGACGTACCCGACCGAAGGTCACTGCAACTTGGCCATATGACATACAATAACACCACAGCCATAAATTATTTCAACAAACACCAGGGTGGAACTGCGTGCAGCCCAAACACAGGCCACACAGAAACTTTATTCAGTAGCTCACCGAGCTAAATGATGATAACAGGGCCAATGGCCAGTCCATAAAAAGTCAATTTTCCTTGGCCACAACTGGCCACACCTGACTCCCACAAGTGCTGGGTACTCGACTCAACATAGGGGGATCCAGGCACCTCACGGAATGGGGTCAGGTGGGGCGGGGTGAGGATTTACGACGGGGGTGGGACTTTGACTTGCGTGAGGAGGTTGGAGGGGGGTGGGCTTCTCCTTTGAAGGGGTGGGGGCTGTTTGGCTCGGGCAGAACAGGATGCCTTAACTGAAGAAGGGGCACGGGAATGGGAAGGCTAGACCGGGGTGGGCTGCGATGTGGAAGGAGCGGAAAGGGCAAGGAGGTGGGCACGTGTTGGGACAAGACAGGTTGGGGCAGTGGGTTCGAACAGGTCTACACAGGAGAGGAAAAGTTTCTTGGGAGCAATTGGGGTGGGCATAGATGAGGGCGTGGGAGTGGAGGCAGAGGGAGTTGATGTTTGGGGTGTATGTGTGTGTGTATTGGGTCCCAGTGACTGCTCAGTATGCTGTGGTGTGGTGGATTTCTGATGGGTGGGTGTCTTGGTGCGTTTGAGTATTTTTGGAGGTGGGGGGTGGACACAGTGGGAGAAGACAGACAGCTAGTGTGGATGTATGTGGGGTGGGTGTCTGCAAGTCGGGTGAGTGTGCTGCATGTGTCTACAGTGGAGGTGGGGAGTGTAGGTGTGGTGTATGGGGTGCATGTATGGCTGTCTGCTATTGTGGTCAGTGCAGGAAGAGGAGCAGTAACAGTGAGCGAAGGCGCAGTGCATGAGGGTGTGCATGTAGAGGGACAGACACGGATGCGGAAGAGGCGGGCACACTGGGGGAAGTGGACGTTGTGTGTGCAGGTGTCTGTTGGCTGTGTGAATGCTTGTGGTGGGAGGTGTGGTGCTTGTGTTTGGAAGTGTGTTTTTTGTGTGTTGATGTGCTTGACTGCGTGTCTGAATGTGTGCCTTGGATGAGTGAAGGGAGTCGGGTGCTGGAAGGGGTAGAGGAGGTTGGAGGGGGGACGGAATGGCCAGGGAAACTGGCTGCCGTCCAAGAGGAGGCCAGAGCCTGAAAAGATCTCTGTAGGGCAGACACGGCACCGTGAATGCCATCCAGATAGGCATTAGTTTGCTGCACCTCTGATGCTAGCCCCTGGATGGCATTGACGATGGTTGTCTGCCATACAGAGAGGGTTCCCAGGAGGTCAATAGCCTCCTCTGTGAGGGCAGCAGGGCTGACTGGGGCAGGGGAGGAGGTGTCTGGGGCGAAGGAGACGCCCACCTTTCTGGGTGGGCGGGCACGGCCAACTCAGTGGGGAGCAGAAGGGAGGGCGCTGATGGTATGGGTGGTGGCAGAATATCTCACAGTCGTGATTTGTCCACTAGTGTCCGCCACCGCCAGAGGACCCCCATCGGAGGAGGTTTCAGAGTCACTACCCCCTCTGGTAGTAGCTCCCCCGTGGAAGTCCCCTCACCCTTCCACCCACTGGTCCCCTGAGCGTCCGTTGTCTCTGCCTCCGATGATCCGTGGGCCGCTGTCTCCCCACTAGCCGTTGCCTCAGCTCCCTCGCCTGATGTTGATACTGTACCAGACACACAAAAGAGAACAGGGATGGGGAGACAAAACAGGAGAGACACTTGTAAGTAGCTGAATGCTGATACACAATGGCCAGCCATACACCTACCCAGCAGACACACCCAACAGGCAGCACCGTGTACTAGGCCCATGACCATGGCCCTGACTACTGAGCAGTATGGTGACAGTATGGTGACCTACACCCATATCCTGTCATTGCATTGGAGCTGAGGTAGATGAAACCTGACAGGGACACCCCTAAACCCTTTGGGGAGCGGACAGTAGCTGGACACCAGTCAAAAACTCTGCTCTAAGCACCATGAGCCCTATTGCACTCACACTCATCCTTCCAGGCTGAAGTATGGGCTGTGAGTACTCTCCCCCTTGTGACTGCTGTGCAGCCTTCAAGCACCCATCCAGGTCTGGGTACACCACCACCAGGATCCTTCGCATGAGGGGGATCAGTGCCCGACGGGCACCCCTACCACGTTGGGAGGACTTCCCCAGCTGGGCCTCACTGATCTTCCCCACCCAGCGCCGCAGGTCCTCCCACCTCTTACGACAGTGGGTGCTCTGCCAGGTGTAGACCCCCAGGGTCCGTACCTCCTTGGCGATGGCATGCCAATGTGCCCTCTTCTGGTGGGCGCTGACCTAGTAGGGAGACACAGAGAAGAAACACAGAGGTCAGGCTCCTGCATGATGGCAATAGCTGGCTGATTGTTAGACGAAGGACAGACAGTACTCCCAGACATGCAGGACAGTGGCTCGCAGCATTCCATGCACCAAGCCCCATCCTGGCTCACAGAAGCGCACATCAGAGCAATCCACTCCATCCATTACACACACAGTGCCCCCCAAACCCGGACTCACCTGTACCTCTGGCCGGCCGTAGAGTCTGCTGTACAGGGGCAGGACCCCCTTCCACCAGTTTATCCAGTTCTTCCTGGGTGAAGGCCGGGACCCTTTCCCCTGCACCACGTGGAACATCCATAGCCAGAGGCAGGCCACAGCAGTACACAGAGTGGTGTACTTGTCCGCACAGGATCAGGGAGTCAAGTGATCATGCGATGACGAACGCGTGTATGTTCCGCAGCGGAATGCACTGTCACCGCCGGCGGCGATCATGATACACCAGGATTCCCCATTGACATCCATGTTATCCAATGAGGGTGCGAACAGAGGTCAACACCGCCGTACGCTGTGACATCAACCACTAGCGGTCTTAGATCACTTCCACAACGAAGGGGCAGAACTACATTGGGCAGACATTTTGCCATCACCTACGCATCTTGAAATTCAATTTACTCACAATGCTGGGCCTACTAGCCATATGAAGCATATATATCTCTATCCATAGAGTATATAAGCACACATAATTTACTCTGTTTCTTCTTAGTGATGTCAATGTACATCTGTCAGGTTGCAGTTGTTGTACAGACACTACTATGAAGAATGCAGTGAATGTGTTTAGCAAAGATGCCAGTGTATGTGTGCACATGACTCCTTGTTCACAACCCTCACAGGTACCGACCCTTGTGGCGAGGAAGGGCACCATCTGTGTTCAGACCACTTGTGGATATGGGGACCATGGTGGAGCGTCAGATCATTATCACTTACAGACTCACACATGCAACTATTCAGGACCTATGTGCATTACTGGATCCTGCACTGCTGACAAAACTAGTAACCTGCATTTTATTTCTTAAAAGGAAGTTCCTTGACAGAATGTTACCTGAACATAAAGTGTCCTAAATAACTGTATTAAATTTGAGATCTATTTTTATTGATTTTCTGTGGCAGCCATGCCTTTACAACCCATGGGCATACAGAACCATAGACAGTTTTTTCCTAGTACTTGTAGGCAAAAATAAATCAGAAACAAATTAAATAAAGATGTTTTGAACTTGAATAGTTGCATTGATTTAAAAAAAAAAAAAATCTGTAAAACAAAGATCATAAAGCTAAGGTATTTGTGGAAGGCTTCCATCATCCCATATGAAAACAATAATAGGAATGTACATGTTAAGTCTTGGATTTAGACAATGCTTACAATACATTTGATATTTAAAAAAATTTAAGAACTTGAAGGTGTGTTTAGAGGCGAGTGTGATGAACTGGTGCTATGATGAAGATATGATGCAAGGAAGATGTTCTATGCAGGGGTGTAGCTTGTTCAATAAGACTGGGGTGGGGGGTGAGTTTCAGATTTCCCAATAGTCATGCTGGGTTGTCTTATTAAAACACTGTCGGAGAAGCTGGGCATGAGGTGGGCTTAACGAGTAGTGGAAAGAGAGGAGGGCTGTTAAAAACTGGGGTCTCAAGTTGGCAGAGGTATGCACCCTGTGCAAATAGGGACCACAATCCTAGTCAAGGCAAGTCAGTAACTTCACATAAATTAGCCTGTGCTCACCCTCTGGTAGCTTGGTGCAAAGCAAGCAGGCTTAACTTAGAAGGCAATGTGTAAAGTACTTGTGCAACACACACACAATAACCTCAGGAGAGACACCACAGAAAAAGACTTCATGAGGATTTAGAAAAAAAAAGATTGTTGATCTGGTTAATTTTACGTTGAGCATAATACAGATCCAATTCACAAATAGCAAAGTATTGGCTTTGCAGACTGAAAAATAAAGCAATGTTGATGAGCAATTATAGAAATCAAAGAGGTAGTATCGAAGACTCCTCGGCACAAGTGTGCGATGTCCTGATGGACTCTGGTTCTGTCCTGGTTGCGCTCCTCTTGGGGAGCAGTGTGTGGCTAATCTGGTCAGAGCCGCCCTGGGTGACTAAGAGTAGTGAGCAGCAAAGGAAAGCAGGGCCGCACCAGACAGTTCACAGATGCAAGTGGTAAAGGTTGACAAAGCCACTTGGGTTGAGTTTGAAAGTAGCAAGCGGCAAAGGAAAGCATAGACTCTCTGCGCAGTTCACAGATGCGCGTGGTGAAGTTTGGCAAAAGCAGCTTGGGTTGAAATTGAAAGTAGCGAGCGGCAAAGGAAACGGGGCCGCTCTGGGCAGTTAACAGATGTGAGCGGGGACGTTTGGCAAAAGCTGCTTGTGTTGAGTTTGGAAGTAGCGAGCGGCAAAGGAAAGCAGAAGCTGCTCGGACTCACTCTGGGTTTGGAGGACGAGTCTTGGGCTACATAGCAGAGATCAGCAGGCAGCAGAATGGCACAGCAAAGCAGGACAACAGTTCCTGAGAGCAGTCAATCCTGGCAGAGTGGCAATCCTGGAACACAGCAGCCTTTACTTCAGCAGTGTTTTTTTGAGTCCAGAAGTGTACCAATCTTTAGGGGTCAGGAACCCAGTACTTATACTAGAAAGTGCCATGTATGTGGGATATGGCTGCAAAGATTTCTTGTGAAGTGCACAGGTCCCCCTTTCAGGTCAGCCTTGGCTCCAGAGCCACTAGTAACATTTTATTTACAGGCCCTGAGTATATGATATACCACTTTACAAGGGACGTATAGGTAAAATAAATATGCCAACTGTGGATAGACCAATGTGACCATGTTTTGTGGGAGAACCACATGTGCTTTAGCACTGTTCATTAGTGGTAAAGTGTTCAGAGTCCTAAGGTTAACAAAAAGATTGTCAGAAAAATAGGAGGAAAAAGGCAAAATGTTTGGGAATAACCCTGCAGGAAGGGACATTTCAAACAAGGGCAGATTGTTAATCAGCATTTTAAGGCCTTCAAAATGAAGACAAGAGATTGAGAGTGTGTGTGTTTGCCAACATGGGCATGTAAAAATCCAAGGTGAAATTGGACAGGCACTTCATCATACTCAACTGAGAGCCCTTGTACCCTAATAACTACTTACTTCAGAATACATTTTTTAGGAGGGCGAACCACTCCAAAACCCCTCCCGAAGCTACACCCATGGTATTAGGACAAAGTCACTCACTAGACCTGCAATTTAATTGCAGTTAAGGTGGACAAAAATGTGCAATCGAGTAGAAAGTAGTATAAAAGTAACAGAAAAATGAAAGATGTTTGTAGATTCAGCTTCTCTATGATATTTTAGCGTTAAAACTGTTTACAAATATTTAAAGGCACTAAATGGCTGTGGTCCCCCAAAATAGAGTGATTATAAAAAATAGGAGCAAGCTAGTGCCGCAGAGGCCCAGAAAGCTACTTTCACATTCCTGGCAGTATTAACACACATTAGAATTGTCTCTGCAAACAATTTTTCTCATTTGCGCCAGTGTAACACTTGAATAAAACAGTAATTGCCTAAAAGTAACCAGGTAACCTTTGCAAAGGGTCTACCTGCCCCAAACCCTTTTTTTAGTAACTTTTACATTGTATGAGCTAGAAACATTTTTTGCTGAAATCTGCAAATTATGCAGAAGATGGTGAATTATATGGCAAGTGTGTTAAGGCCTTGATTATGCAGCAAATGCAGCAGTTGCAGAATTACACAGATTCAGTAACTCAGCAAATACATTATGAGCCCAATTCACAAACTACAGCAGTAATAATAAAGTGCTACAAAATACAATTCCCAAGCCTACATGCAGAGCCTTTCAGCTCCACCACTCCTATCTTTTCTGTGTGAAGATCTCTGCCTAAAGTGAAAAGTTGCTACAAATAACTTTATACTCATAACTTCTGTCTAAAATGTCTCCACCTCCCAACCTGTGGGGCTGGAAACATGTACGTTTACACTTGGGTGTAAATCTACTCTCAGAAATTGAGGATAGCCAAAAAAAGTGAAAACTTCTCCAAGGTGACATTGTAAATCTACATGTGTATATTTACCTTTGAGAATTAGACCCTATGTGTTCATTTTCAAACTGCACAGTAAAATGTTTGTTGATACACATACACAAATATTCAATCCTCTCCGTTTGATATTCCTAAATTCTACTCCACCCATGCTCTTCTCTTTCCTATTGTGGGTGAATCTAAATGTAGCCATCCCCTGCCTCCAATCATGCCCAGTGTCGTAACGAAACTTGAGAGGGCCCCCCTGCAAAGTACACAAAGCCTCGACTCCCAGGACTCAGTCGGGAGTTCTCAGGACCGGGTGTTGTGCTGAAGGAGCCCCCTGAGGTTTAGGGTCCTCCCCACGCACTACACGGGATAACGTTACCCCACAGACCCCGCCTACTGCAGAATACATTGTAGAGCATCTCCAATCAAACTGTCTTTTCTTTGCTGCGGGTCCGTAGTGAAAAACACTGGTCCTTTCCTTTGCTTCCCATGTGCCTCATGCATAAAAGTCTGGGTGAACAGCAATCAATTATAGGAACATTTTATGTGCAGTGGGGGCTGTAGTTGTGAAAGAATGAGGCTAAGCACCTTGTCAAGGACATTTTGAAGGTCAGATGGAGCTTGTACGGTTGTTTATCTTCAATCTATATGGAGCAGAATATTACATTTCCTAGCTTTAGTAATGGAAAGCTTCAATTCTATTCAGGACACGGTGACGAGGATTACACTCTTCTTTCTCCACTTTATTAGGTCAGCAGCCCAACACATTGCTTAACAAAGACAAAAAACTACCTTTCCCAAAAAACAAACGTAAGGACTACGAAACATCAACCAATCAGATAACGTGTCCAGTATACAAAAAAAAAAAGCACATTGGCATTTTTATTCTCAGATCCTGCAGCACCACACTTTGAAGTCCCACATATGACAATAGACCTGATTCAGGCCTCAAGGGGAGACATACATTCTTCTGATTCTTTTTTTTTAAAATCTCCCACTTTCCTCTTAAATGTTGACATTTTTGTAATTTCATGATTACCCTCTTTTCTTGAGTAGCTGCAGAATACGGACAGAAGTAACACTCCATCACTGTCCTGATTGTGCCTGACCCTGCCTAAACGGACACGCCTCTTTATTTATTATGCAAGACGTCACGCGCTGGTCCAAACCATTCCAGACGCTGACAGCTGTGGCTTCCAGAACACCCCCACATGGCATTCCCACATGGGTTACTCAGGGCTGCAAATGCGCATTACAAAACCCTAACAAGTTTGATTTTTGCACTGTGATTCTTTCTTTTTCATACTACCATACGGCTCTGTTCCAAACATAACATCTTTAGAATGGAGCAGTATGGTAGTATGAAAGAGAAAGAATTGCAGTGCAAACAGTGCTTAATTTGAGCCAGTGCTTTCCGCAGGGCTTAATTTGAGCAGGTGTTTTCTGGTTTTCTGCATCAGACATTTCGTAAGAGCAAAAGATACATATGGAAAACGTGGAGGAAGAGAAAAACTAAAAAGCTTTACAAAGGGAGAAAGTAGAAAGCTGCATGAGTGAGCTGAAGAGGTAGGGAGTGGCTGTAAATGGATTAAAGAGGCCCGAGAAAGCTCGCACATTTAAATGTAGCATCCGCTTGTTTCAAAAGAGAGCTTTGAGCACCAGCACATTTTTATTTACAAATTAAGCACTGTATTTCCAGTGGGGGGCACCAGCACTTATTTTTAAGGACTGGCATTTAGGCCCATATTTATGAAAAGTGTGCGCCGCATTTGCATTATTTTTTTACGCAAAAGCATCGCATACTTACAAAATATGATTATATTTTGTAAGTTTGCGCCGCTTTTGCATACAAAAATGACCCAAATGCGGCACAAACTTTTCATAAATATGGGCCTTAGTTTTCTGCATCAGGCATTTACTGCGAGCAAAGGCACATATGGGAAAGACGAAGGAAGAGAAGGACGGAAAAGCTCCACATTGGGAGAAAGATGCAAGAGTGAACTGAAGGGGCAGGGGAGGCTGTAAATGGATTGAAGAGGCCCAAGATGGCTTTAGGATTACTGCTGCCTCAATGTTCTGTGCATGCATATTTAACTGCAGCAGCCACATGTTTCAGAGGAGAGCTTTGAGGTACGTTTTTATTTATAAATAATTAAACACTGAGTGGAAACAAATCAAACTTGATGGGTTTTATAATTTACTATGTAACACTGCAAAACCCTAACAAGTTTGATTTATTTCTACTGTGATTCTTTCTTTTTCATACTACTGTTCGACTCCATTTTAAACGTAACTTGTCTTTAGAATGGAGCCATACAGTCGCATGAAACAGAAAGAATCGCAGTGCAGATAAATCAAACTTGTTAGGTTTCGCGATGTTACGATGTCTTTTGTTAAATCCATCAAGTTTGGATGCAAAACCCTATCAAGTTCGATTTATTTCCACTGTGATTCGTTCTTTTTCATACTCCTGTACAGCTCCATTCTAAATGTGATGTATTTTTAGAATGGGGCCGTACAGTAGTATGAAAATGAAAGCATTTAAGTGTTCCCTAGAAGTGTTTGGCGCCCCTGGTGAGTTCTGATGGCGCACCAGGGTGCCACGGCGCACACTTTGGGAAACACTGGTATAGATACTTACGCCATATGAAATCTATATCGCCAGTCTTATCTTACAATCCATGAGGAGAAAGAAGCCCCAGCTGCGGCTGGGAATAAACCTCGTCTCTGTGTCCTCAATAGATTTGAAACTTTCCTTTACTGAAGCTAGGAAATTTTACATTTTGTGTCAGAACTGGAGGCAAGGATTATGCTTATTCAAAGCTTATTAAGGACCACTATGGCCATATAAGTCACCGGTTTCAAAATAAAAGGATTTAATCATTGACTCTGATGACCAATCAGCTGCTTTAAAAATGTCCTCAAGTCGGGCCCGTGAAGAATAAGCTTTACAAGCCAAGGCTTTTCTTTCAGCATGGGCCCCAAATATGGATGTGTCAATACCAGCTTCTTGCATGATGAATCTCACCCATCTAGCTATGGTGGGGGAAGAAACCGTCTTGCATAGCCTACATACAGAAATTAGGAATTGTTTTTCTCTGGCTGGCTGGCCGAACCTCTTCTGTGATGGCCTCAAAGGCCTTCATACACTCAATCACATACAGTTTTGGCCTGTCTTGAAAAGTCTGTCTTGGAAATCACCTTCACATTAAATTTAGTATGTCTTGAGACACGGAAAGTAACCCTGTCTGAGGTAAATATTCTACCTGTAACATCTAAGGGTCGTACATCCGATACCCGTGTACAGGATATGAGGCCCAACAACATGGCCAGCTTCCTTGACAACTGCTTCCTGGAGAGATACTTAGTTTTGTGGCCATTAAAGAAACACATTAAGCACATTATTTACTTGCTAGAGGGAGGACTATCTGGGAGCTGGGGTAACAGAATGTCTGATACCCCTTTTTAGTTTGTGAACCAAAGGATGTTTTCTAATTGAGGAACCATCCACTGGGGAATGCCCAGCCAAAATGGTAGAACAAAAGGTGTTAACAGAACGGTAGGCCAACCCTTCAGACTCCAGGGCTGACAGGAAATGTAGAATGTGAACAATATCCGATTCCACTGGATCGTTTTCCCTATTAAGACACCAGCTAAGACATCGTCCCCAACCGGATCAATATCTCTTATTTGTCCTGTCTGCCCAAGCTCTTGACGGGAGTTGCTCAGTTTCTTCTGAAAAGCCTCTGATGCCTATCTACTCCTGTAATCCTCCAGGCCACAAGACAGAGAGCTATATCCAGAATCATCTGGTGAGGATTCCCCCGATCGTCCAAGAGATGATCCGTTCTCGGTGGAGTAGAAGGGTTGGAGAAACCAGACTTGAGACCTCCAGGAAGGGGTTATCACTACTAGTTTCCCCTTCTGCCTCCCGACCTGGGTTGACAGGTGCATGAGCACAGGGCCGAACTTAGCGCTGATGGCGCTCTGTGCCACAATGTTTGTTGGCACCCCCCAAAGACCACAGATTCCCTCACCACCATGATTTAACAGTGCCCCTCAAGTCTCCATAACCACTCTCTCTCAGATGCATTTAATTTGTTTTGTAGCACCACTCATACCAGTCTAGGGTGTCAGAGCACTTTACATTGCACACACATTACACAGAGGCAATCAATCATAGGTGTGTTAATCAGTGTACAAGAAGTGTTACATAAAACAGAGGACTACAAGGTGTAGGAGTCACATGTCATCCATACTGGTAGGCTGTGTAGTTTAAGAGTATTTAGTCTGGAGAAGCACACACACAAAATTTAAGTATCACCATGGTTAGGGATTCTCTTTAATAATAATAATTGATATCTACCCAAATGAACCATTGTTTGCAAAATGAGGATATTGAAAGACTGGGGAAAATTCATAATGTTCTAATCTATATCTTGCAATATGTATGCAGTTCTTTGATGACACTAATAGATTACTGTTCATTATTAGGATTTTAACTTGAAAACTGCAAGTAAAAAAAAGGACCTCTTTGACGAAGTAGTGACCAATTTGCATTATTTGCACTTTGTGATTTGCACAGTACACATTCTTTGTAGCAGGCATATTAACCCTCTGCATTATCTTAAAACTTCCACTAGAGAAAACTCTGATCCCTCTCCAGGCAGAACATTAATCACCAGAGTTATCTTGACATATTTTTGTTGCCTGAAAATTGCTGGAGGCACGGAACACCGCAGCAGGTGCTTTTAAAACGAGAACACACCTGCAAACACAGCGCCTCCACCCAAAGTCAGCACCCGGTGCAGTGGCACCGGTCGCACTGCTCTAGAGCCGGCCCTACATGAGCATGATGAATGGAGGAAATGAATAACTCATTTCCAGGTTCCAGTCCTGCAGGATTGCATCCATTGCCTCTGCCAGAGGGTCGGGACTCCAACTGAAGAATCTGTCCACTTGATGATTTAGACTGGATGCAAGCAGGTCAGCTGAGAATGGACCCCAGACCTTCTCTAGCTACTAAAAAAACCTCAGGGTGCTATTGCCAAATGCTGAGATCGTTCAGGTGTCTGGAATGCCAATCCACCACTTCTTTGGATGTTCCCGAAGATACTTTGCCATCACTAAAATCTGCCGATCCAGGCAATACTGACAGAATTTCATAGCTAAGTCTGTCAGTGTCCTGGAACGTAGGTCTCCCAATCGATTTATGTAATGAGCTGCCGAAATGTTATCCATCTTCAGAAATACGCAGCAGCTTGCTCTGTCCTTGGTCCAACACTGGACTGCAAACGAACCCACCAGCAGTTTCAAACAGTTGATGTGCATAGCACTTTCCTCTGAAGACCACTCTCCGCCGCGGGAAAATCACCACATCTGGTTAACCCACCTGATTTGCTGGTGTTGGATCCTATGACAATGTCTGGACTGGTGCTGAATATTGCTCTCCTGTTCCACGCTTCCATGTGGGAGAGCCACCATCTCATCTCTTGTGCTTCTTCAAAACAGAGGGACAGCCTTCGAGTATCTGAGTCGCCTGCAGACGTGAACCACTTTTAATCTTTGAAGCACCCTGTAGTGGAGAGGGCCTTGGAAAATCGCCTGTTTGGATGCCGCCAGCAAGCCCATCAGTCTGGCCAGTTGTCTAAGCAACATAGATTGCATTGCCAGCGTTTTTCAGAGTTTGTGCTGAATCTTTTCCATCTTCGTGGCAGTCAGGATCAGGATAGAATCTTTGGCGTCTATAAGAAAACCCAGGAAGGTTGTGTGTTGGTCCAGGACCAGGAGCGACTTCTTCTCATTGATGATTAAGCCCAACTGCTTCAACAGATCCACCAGTATCTGTAGTTGAGACAACGCCTGTGGGCATTGATTCATCTGGAGAATATGGTCCAGATAGATGATCAGGTGTACTCCTTGTCCCGAAGATGTTCTATCACAGTCTTGAGCACCTTGGTAAAGTACCAGGGAACTGACAACAGACCGAAGAGTCAGAAATTCGAATACCTGGTGGTTCCATTCGGATTGCAGGAATCTGCATTGCAGCAGGAAAATATGGATGGTCAAATAGGCGTCCCTGAGATCCAGTCTCGCTATCCAATCCCATGGCCAGAGGAGGTCGCGTAACAAATGAATACCCTCCATCTTCAAGTTGTTATTCATAAGCCACTCGTTGAATTCCCGGAAGCTTCTGACTGGGCGATGTCCGCCATCTCTCTTGTCTAAAAATAAAATAGGATGCTCAGGAAACACCTGGGTTGAAGAGTCGCCGGCTCGATTGCCCCTTTGGACAACAGTTCCCTGATCTCCCACTCTATGATAGCAACCTCTTCTTGAGAAAAACAAAGGGGTTGAGGTTTTGAATCCTACACCAGGGTTTCCCAAGAACTCTATGTGAAAGCATTGTACTGTTTGCAGCATCTAAGCATTGAACGTGAGAGCCTTCCAGTTCTCCAGAACACTCAGTGTTTAATTATTTATAAATCAAAACATACCTGAAAGCTCTCCTCTGAAACACGTGGCTGCTACAGTTAAATATGCATGCACAAAACAGTGAGGCAGCGGTAATCCTAAAGTCATCTTGGGCCTCTTCAATCCATTTACAGCCTCCCCCTGCCCCTTCAGTTCACTCTTGCATCTTTCTCCCAATATGGAGCTTTTCCGTCCTCCTCTTCCTTCGTCTTTCCCATATGTGCCTTTGCTCGCAGTAAATGCCTGATGCAGAAAACTAAGGCCCATATTTATGAAACATTTGTGCCGCATTTGGGTAATTTTTTAATGCAAAAGCGGTGCATTATATTTTGTAAGTTTGCGCTGCTTTTGCGTAAAAAAATAATGCAAATGCGGCACAAACTTTTCATAAATATGGGCCTAAAAGTGCCAGTCCTTAAAATAAGTGCTGGTACCTCCCACTGCAAACCCAGTGCTTAATTTGTAAATAAAAATGTGCTGGTGCTCAAAGCTCTCTTTTGAAACAAACGGATGCTGCATTTAAATGCGTGAGCCATCTCGGGCCTCTTCAATCCATTTACAGCCACTCCCTACGCCTTAAGCTCACTCATGCAGCTTTCTACATTCTCCCTTTGTGATGCTTTTTAGTTGTTCTCTTCCTCCACGTTTCCCATATGTATCTTTTGCTCTTACTAAATGATGCAGAAAATCTGAAACCACCTGCTCAAATTAAGCTCTGTGGAAAGCACTGGCTCAAATTAAGCACTGTTCGCACTGCGATTCTTTCTCTTTCATACTACCATACGGCTCCATTCTAAAGATGTAATGTTTGGAACAGAGCCGTATGGTTGTATTCAAAAGAAAGAATCACAGTGCAAAAAAGAAAACTTGTTAGGTTTTTGTAATGTGCATTTGCAGCTGTGGCTTCATTCCAATTATTTTTTAGGGAGAAATATGGAAGTGCTCCCGAGTCCTAGCTTGCATCCCACCACCCATCAACAAAAGTGACTTAAAGGGGAGCCGCAGCCAATGGTCAATAGGTCAAGGGAGCCATGGTTCGAAAAAGTTTGGGAACCACTGCCCTAGATCATAGGGTCCTTTAGGCACTGAGCACTTACAAGAAAGATCTCCTGGAGCCTCATGTGGTTCCCGATGCGATTGCACTAAATCATTTATCTTTTGTTCCAAGGGGGCCATCGCTGCTGTGAGCGTATGTTCTATAAAGATGTCTACTGCCTCGCAAAAGTCATTATCAAGGGATATATAACCTCGCTAGAAGGCCTAGCAGGGTTAAAGAGATACAATCTCGTACAGGGGACCTTGCTACATTAAGTAGTATTCACAGGCTTCAGCCTGGGCCGCTGCCTCTAGTGCCAACGAGAGCTGCGATGCAGAAAAACAGAATACAGACCTGCAGAACAAGCGTCCCAGTGACCTCTACCCAAATTGCACAATAAATGAGGGAATTCCCTCTACAGAACCGGTTGTTACTGGCTGTCACGCTCCAGGCTGCCCTTGGGGGAATTGACTGCCAAGGCTCCGTGGCGTGCGCTGCCGGACAGCGAGACACAAACGCAGAGCGAGGAGCAGCTCTATGGAAATAGACCGCATTCTAGTAGCCTACCAGCAGCCCTACACTCATGCAGCTCCCTCTCACGTAAACGGCTCACTAAAGGATCATTGAAGCAGGATCCCATGGGCCCCTGGAAAAGAAACTGATTAGTGACAGTCTGTAAATATCAATATCCACATACAAACTCAGTAATGCACGCTAAACACCACACAAAGACAAATAAATTGAGGAGAGAACCGACATTTATCTTGTGAGGCTGCTGAGCAGTGAAGAAAGAGGGGGTGTGAACATAGCAGAAGAACTTTGTATACTGAACTCGTGATCTGGTTGGTTGTTGTTTGATAGTACTTATCTTTGGGTTTTTGGAAAAGGTAGTTTTGTTTTGTCTCTGTTAAGCAATGTGATGGGCTGCTGACCTAATAAAGTGGAGAAAGAAAAGCATAATTCTCACCTTCAGTCCTGACATCGAATTGTATTTTGACTGCAGATGTCTGCTACTACTTTCGGTATACCGATAATTGGAATTGGTGCCAAGGAGATGCCCAGTGACAGCAAACATGTTCTCTCTTGGTGAGCTAATGGTGATACTAACTACTGAATGTTCAATCAAATCTTATTTACAGCTCTGCTGAGGATAATACAAATTACATATGTTCCTCCTTCAATTTATTGATTGATAATATAGGCAAGGTGCAACCTGCAAATAAAATCCCCTACATTAGGTTTCTAAGGACGCTAAGACATTTTGCAGCCAAAAGAGTAGGAAAAGGTGATGGCTAAAATGGATCAGTGCTAAGAAGAGAGCACAAGTTCATGGGAATTATTTCATAAATTTTCTGAAGTAACATTTCATGTGAAAAAAAAGATAAAACTAAATGAAGAATTGGCAAACAGTATTAATCAAACGCTCAATACAAACCTGAACTGTAGCAGTCGTAGGAGTTACATAAACTAAAATCAGACTGTCACATAAAAACATGAGAACATCCATAGTGCTCACATCTTAACAGCAGAACATCACATAGATAATAAATGGGGCAAGTAGTTTGTATCATTGAGTTGCTCTGGGCCATTCTTAGTGGCCAAAGGTTCTCTGGGCTTAGAATAACAGGGTCTGCAAATTCCAGCTTTGGTGATCTTTATCCCGGAGACATTGGACCTGGATTCACTGGGTGTGTGTCAGCTGCTGGTGAAACCACAAGAGAGTTGGTGACAGGGACTGCGAGCTGAAGTACCACCCAGTCCCCACCCACCTCCATTAGCACTTTCAGGGAAGCAGTGCAGGCCCTCCCAGCCACTTCTACCCTCTTCCCCCCAGCAATATGCCTGGCCATTGGAAGCCTCATTATGAGTTACCCTTTATTTCGTATGGGTATACCAGAGGGTGGAATCTCAAATTACGGCCAGTATCCCCACACCAAATAACAAGCATCACATTGAAATGTCATCTGGAATGGGGAATAACATTCAAACCGGGAACACTTGGGGCCAGATGTAGCAACGTAACAATTTGCGAGGTGCAAAGTGCGAGTCCATGCGACTCGCAATTTGCACCTCGCAAATTGGTATGCAGTACGGTGTCTCAGACACCGACTGCAACTCGCTATGGGGTCGCAATGACCCACCTCATGAATATTCATGAGGTGGGTCGCAAATTGCGGCCCCATAGCGAGTATAGGCACTCGCAAACATGGAGGCCTGCTGTAGTCAGCAGACCTCCATATTCGTGACTGCTTTCAATAAAGCAGTTTTTTTTTTTTTAAGTGTAGCCCGTTTTCCTTAAAGGAAAACGAGCTGCACTTAAAAAAAAAAACGAAACCTTTAGTTTCGGTATTTTTTCAGGGCAGGGAGTGGTCCCTGGGACCACTCCCTGCCCTGAAAAAATATTTTTGGGTCCATTCACAAAGTGGAAGGGGTCCCATGGGGACCCCTTCCAATTTTGAGTGGGGTACCATCCACTTGAAGTGGATGGTAACTGCGATACGATTTGCGGTCGCAAATGGTATTGCATACCACTCAGACTCGCAAATAGGAAGGGAACACCCCTTCCTATTTGCGAGTCGGAAATGCATTTTGCGAGTCGGTTCCGACTCGC
Source organism: Pleurodeles waltl (assembly GCF_031143425.1). Lineage (NCBI taxonomy): Eukaryota > Metazoa > Chordata > Amphibia > Caudata > Salamandridae > Pleurodeles > Pleurodeles waltl. Next base: position 980,451,119 of record NC_090436.1, on the reverse strand, counting down.
AAAATGCATTCCTGCATAGGAAACTCCGGTTTGCGACTCGCAAACGGCAATTTTTGCCGTTTGCGAGTCGCAAACTGTTTCCTACATCTGGCCCTTGGTTCTTTTCTGCATTTCATTCCCACTTGTGGGCCTTATAACGGGTCATTTTCCACTGTCATTTAGCACCTCCTTTCCGCAGTTGGTAAGTGGCAACAAGGAGAGTGCTACCGGCTGGGGGCACGAGTGTGGTGGGAGGGGAATGTTATCTGCCCTCCCCCTCCCTGCTTCATGTGTAGAAAGGGGGAGGCCAGGTGCCAGGTTCTGCCTTTGCCCACGCCCATGTTCAGAGTTTCACCCTATCCAGATCCTCACCATGTAAAACGCACCCTTGATTTTCAGACCACGAGTTACTGGGTTTGGTGTTTAAGGATTTAGTATCCTGGGGTTGGGAACACATGTATTTAATCCCCCACCTCATGACATTTTATGCATGACCCTGGCTTTGACCTAAGGGGTCTAACAAATCAATCCTATAGGGTTGGGAAGTAGTTCAGCCGGGTATTTATTTGTTAGGTAACTACACTTACCATTTCACATCTCATCTAGGTAGGGATTATCGCGGTCCTGAAGAAAAGTCAAGGATTCAGTGGGACCTGTAGGTGTGGAACATGTTGACCCTACATAACATACACTAAGGCTTTCTTGGCACATTGAGCACTCATGATAGCACTCATGTTTTCAGTTTTAGCTCTGTTCAGGGAACCGTTGCATTAACATTCATCCGGTATCCATGAGACAGTTTTAATTCACTTCCTTTCTCACCTACTCCATCCAACACACTTTATACCCTCACACACACACAAATCATTACGGCAGATGATTAAAAGATCTCTGAGAAAGAGCCCTCTCGTGGGACCCGTCTGGCACTGCACCACCGGCCCAACGAGGACCTAGACCTATTATTAAGCATGACACCCATTTGGCTGTGTGAGGGTATCAGTTTCTGATCTAAAGTGGTCTGAATTACATTTCTAAATTCCTACCAGCCGCTTTTTTCTATCTCCTCCTTTTCTATAGGAGCAGCACCTTTTTTGGTTTAAAGTTGATGATTTAGTAACACAGGTACTGAACCTTTATCAGCTCCCTGCCCCCCTTTCTTGTGCATAGAGTAATGTTTATTGAACCTGTTTAAGAAAATGCCATGGAAATAGTTTTTTATTGGGTGAGATAAATACCACTAATTGGGAATTTCCCTGGAATAATGGGGAATAGCATGCAGCATTTGGTACTTTGGAATTTGTAGGTTTTAGTGATATTCTGGCAGATTTAACCTGCTGAAATCAACCTAGAGAAAAGTATGAGGTGATTACCCTATACGTTTCTCCTTATTACTTGTAACTGATCTCTGCAGTCTACAGAGTTGCCGTACATATTGAAATTCACCTGGCCCACTTGTTATCAGGACCTTTTCTCCCAGTCCTGGAGCAGTAAGTGACTACTGCAGTGACTTTTGTTTACCAATGGACATCATGTATAAATACATTCCATTTTGATATATAAGTTTCTGTCTTTGTACAGTGACTATTGTTGTATACCAATGGACACCAAGTAGAAATAGATTCCATTTTGAGATATGTTTCTGTCTGCATTTTAATCTCCAAGAGTTGCAAGGACAAGTTAGTCAACGCTTACTGACTGAGGCATCAGCATGTTTGGAAATCAAGTAGAGCATAGCAATAATGCATCTGCTCAATCCCTTGTACTGGTTGTGTCTTCTTCCATAGTTTGCAATGGCAAAGATATCAAGTGGGGGAAGGTACAAACCTCGCAAAGTTGTCTAGTGTTCCTGGAAACCTTCGGGTCTCAGTTTTCCTACTTTGACTTTGCCTACCGGGCCCAGCGGCATAGCAAAGATGCCAGACAGTATGCCACAAAATATCAAGTATTCAAACCTACATCCTAGTGTCTCGGAGGCGCTTGGCAAAAGGTGGGACAATTCAGTGAGTTTGATTCCAGGGAGCTGAGAACCTGTAAAAAATGTCACAAGGCAGGTACATGTTTTAATCATCCTAAAACCCTTGACCCGAAGGCGCACCCGGTTCCCAACTCTGGACTTCAGATAGAGCACTGGTTCTGTGGATGCTTTATTATTGTTATTGTTATTATTATTATTATTATTATTATCTAACACAATATTTATATGGCACTTATCAGATAATGGCCCTCATTACAACCGTGGCGGTAAATGCCACCTACCGCCATGCTGACGGCCGCCAACATACCGTGCCCGCTGCGGTATTCCGCCACGGGTATTATGACTCACACTGAGAATTCCGCTACTATACAGACACCCACACAAGTCCGCCACACCAAAGGTCAGTGATAAACTGGCAATAGCAAAACCCACACCGTTACGCCAACAGGAATACGCCCACAGTATCACGACCCACAAATCACTGCAGCGGTCTTTCAAAAGCGGTAAACCATTGGCGGTACACACCGCCGAGCTCAAAATACACGCACACTAACAAAACTACACCACATTGGACAATTCAAACTACACACACCTGACACATACACACACCACACACACACAACACTATAAAACACACACCCACGTTAGCCACAACCCCTTACAATGAAAAAAAAGATAGCAAGCAGAGAGAGACAAGCCAGGAGCACCCACTCAATCAGAGGCACAGAACACCATCACCCATACACAATTCACGCACATCACAGCATACACCCCAACACATTACCCCACACATCACCCCATACATCTTCACACACATCACTCGCACCACATCCTTGGCACCCCAAAGACACCCCAGGTTTTCTGAGGAGGAGCTAAGGGTCATGGTGGAGGAAATCATCCGGGTAGAGCCACAGCTATTCGGCTCACAGGTGCAGCAGATGTCCATTGCAAGGAAGATGGAGCTATGGCGGAGAATCACGGACAGGGTCAACGCCGTGGGATAGCGCCCAAGAACCAGGGATAACATCAGGAAGAGGTGGAATGACCTACGGGGGAAGGTGCGTTCCATGGTTGCAAGACACCAGGTAGCAGTACAGAGGACTGGCGGTGGACCCCGACCTTCTCCCCCACAACTAACAACATGGGAGGAGCAAGTCTTGGCGATCATGCATCCTGAGGGCCTCGCAGGAGTATCAGGAGGACTGGACTCTGGTAAGTAAAATCTAACTACTTTATCCCCCCACCCTACCTGCATGCCATCACAAACTCCTACCCCTACCCTCACCCCATCACTCCACCACCTCACATATACCCAACTAACACAACCCACCCATCCCAATACCAAGCCCTGCATGCAACACGAATGCATGGACACCCATCACAGACTTACATGGACACCCATCACCACAGCATGCCCAGTAGAGAGACTCACCCATCCCACAAAATCACCACTCACACAAGGCCAAGCTGACAGGGAAATCACAATCATACAGGGAAACACACCCATGCACTAGGTGGCACACACAGACACATTAACAATGCATTTGCATCCCCACAGGACCCATACTCCATGTCACCGAAGAGGAGGTGCCAGCCACATCCAGTCCCCCCCCTGAAGAGGCCCACAGTGACGACAGCAGCTCTGCACGCCTGGAACAGGATGACCAACCTGGCCCATCTGGAACCTCTGGACAGCTGGTTCCCCTGCCACAGTCCCAACCCACCACAGAGCCTCCCCTCTCAGGAAACACCAGCACAGCACCCACCCAGCGTGCCCATGCCACAGTCCCCAGGACACGTCAATCAGCAGTGTGTCCACCACTACAGGGACTCCAGGCAACCCCACAAACCCAGGATGATCAGGGACCTGGGGTCAGTGGCAGTGGGCACACGGTTCAGGGGACAGAGGCACAGGACAACAGGGAAGCTTGGAGGACTGCAGTGCGACAGGGGGAGGACAGGCCCAGGGAACCCACTCTCCATGAGGCTCTCTCCAACATCCTGGGAGCATACCACCATTCCAAGGAGACTATGGGCCAGATACTGGCCAAGTTGCAGGAGACCCAGCGGCGGCAGGAGGAACAGTACCTGGGGATCAGGGATGACCTAACAAAAATCTACACCATCCTGGTCACCATTGCAGGGGTGCTGGATGACATGGGGGAGACCATGAGGGAGGCAATGGCACATCAACGGGCATCTGACACTAGCCAAACCGAGTAACAGCCTTCGATCTCCGCCAGCACTAGTGGACAGGAGGCCCAGCCACAGGACCAAAAGGCCACCAGCACCCCACCCCCTGCAGAAGGAGAACCACCCCGCAAACAGTCCCTGCGATCCAGGCAGAAGCCAGAGAACATTGCCAAGACCCCCGCCAGGAAATAAGACTCTCCTGATTGTCACCCTTCTGTCCCACACTATCACCCTGTCCACCTTGAACTGCCATTACTCCCCTTCCTATGCCCCATTGGACAATGCACCTGTGATACCAAGAGACTGGACCCTACCCTGGACTTTCCTCCACCATCAGCCCAGCCCCTTGCACATCCCCCGCTACTTATGAGCACCTAAATAAACACCCTTGGAACAAATACCAATTGGAGTCTGTCAAATGATTCACAAATGTATTAGTACAACATTATCAAAGCATTGCAACTCAAATGTACAGTGAAATATACTTTAGGATGACCTTTGGTGGGCAGCAGTACATGTAGCAGGAGCCAGAGTGGGGCTCAGAGATCTGAAAATAGAGATGCCAAGGTACAGTCAGTGGCCTTAGACATAGGGAAAGAGGCTGCCTTGTACAATGTCCAACAGATAACTGAAAGTGAACATACAGGGGGTGATTCTAACCCTGGCGGTCGGTGATAAAGCGGCGGCCAACCCGCCAACAGGCCGGCGGTCCAAAAAATGGAATTCTGACCCTGGCGGGAACCGCCAACACAGCCCGCCATATTAACACTCCGACCGCCACGGCGGTACAGACAAACAGCGCGGCGGTCACCGCCAACAGCCAGGCGGCAGACAATGTACCGCCCACAGTATTACAACTCACCAATCCGCCACCTTTTCCGGGGCGGGAGCCCCGCCGATAAAAACACGGCGGAAACAGACTACGGACGGGAAAACGCTCACCAAAACACACTCCACGAGTACGGAGGACAGCATGGAACCCGAATTAAACATCCTACCTGCTCTCGTCTACCTTCTCATCTACCACGAGTACGAACGCCGGCGCAGACGACAACGGTGAGTACTGCACCTACGACACACGGGAGGGGGGAGGAGGAAAGGTTACGGGCACACACATATGCGACCCCCACACCCCCAAACTATGTACACACCAATGCAGATCAACAATGCACAGTGACACCACCCAAACCCCCCTGAAAAATGCAAAGACATAATTAAATTGTGAAGAAAAATTTATATAAAATATAGACTCTGATATGTATCGGTCAACTATGCAAAATATCCATAACAAAATAATACTATACACACTGCCATGGAGAACCGAGGCAATTAGTCCTCTACATCAAAGTTATATAGAACAGTCCGTGGGCTACAGTATAGCGACACAAGGGCAAAGCCCACACAGGAGACCTGAGTCCTTTGGAGAGAACACTGCAGGGGCATCTGATGAAAAAACTACAGGCACCTCAGGGGGAAGGGAAGAGGGGGGCACCACAGCCACATGAGTCCACGACGCCAGATCCACGAAGGGGCCACCATGCCCACTGTGCCATCCTGGGGAGTGCAAAGCCACAGTCTCTCAAGTCTCTACAGTGGGTGGGTTGCCCACTCTGCCATCCTGGGGAGTGCAAAGCCACAGTCTCTCAAGTCTCTACAGTGGGTGGGTTGCCCACTCTGCCATCCTGGGGAGTGCAAAGCCACAGTCTCTCAAGTCTCTACAGTGGGTGGGTTGCCCACTGTGCCATCCTGGGGAGTGCAAAGCCACAGTCTCTCAAGTCTCTACAGTGGGTGGGTTGCCCACTCTGCCATCCTGGGGAGTGCAAAGCCACAGTCTCTCAAGTCTCTACAGTGGGTGGGTTGCCCACTGTGCCATCCTGGGGAGTGCAAAGCCACAGTCTCTCAAGTCTCTACAGTGGGTGGGTTGCCCACTCTGCCATCCTGGGGAGTGCAAAGCCACAGTCCATCAGGTGGATGACAGTCTCCACTGGTCAAGGAGGAGGCATGGTGGGCACAGTGAACCATAAACAGTGCTTGACAGGAAGGGCCCAGCGGAGCGGTGCTTCAGACGGCGGGGCCCAGCGGAGCGGTGCTTGAGACGGCGGGGCCCAGCGGAGCGGTGCTTGACAGGAAGGGCCCAGCGGAGCGGTGCTTGACAGGAAGGGCCCAGCGGAGCGGTGCTTGAGACGGCGGGGCCCAGCGGAGCGGTGCTTGACAGGAAGGGCCCAGCGGAGCGGTGCTTGAGACGGCGGGGCCCAGCGTAGCGGTGCTTGACAGGAAGGGCCCAGCGGAGCGGTGCTTGAGACGGCGGGGCCCAGCGGAGCGGTGCTTGACAGGAAGGGCCCAGCACAGCGGTGCTTGAGACGGCGGGGCCCAGCGGAGCGGTGCTTGACAGGAAGGGCCCAGCGGAGCGGTGCTTGACAGGAAGGGCCCAGCGGAGCGGTGCTTGAGACGGCGGGGCCCAGCGGAGCGGTGCTTGACAGGAAGGGCCCAGCGGAGTGGTGCTTGAGACGGCGGGGCCCAGCGGAGCGGTACTCTTCTGCACGGCGGGCCCTGTTCAGCGGTGCCTATCTTCCCGGCGGGGCCCTGTTCAGCGGTGCTCTTCTGCACGGCGGGCCCTGTTCAGCGGTGCCTATCTTCACGGCGGGCCCTGTTCAGCGGTGCTCTTCTGCACGGCGGGCCCTGTTCAGCGGTGCCTATCTTCACGGCGGGGCCCTGTTCAGCGGTGCTCTTCTGCACGGCGGGCCCTGTTCAGCGGTGCTCTTCTGCACGGCGGGCCCTGTTCAGCGGTGCCTATCTTCCCGGCGGGGCCCTGTTCAGCGGTGCTCTTCTGCACGGCGGGCCCTGTTCAGCGGTGCCTATCTTCACGGCGGGCCCTGTTCAGCGGTGCCTATCTTCACGGCGGGGCCCTGTTCAGCGGTGCTCTTCTGCACTGCGGGCCCTGTTCAGCGGTGCCTATCTTCACGGCGGGCCCTGTTCAGCGGTGCCTATCTTCACGGCGGGGCCCTGTTCAGCGGTGCTCTTCTGCACGGCGGGCCCTGTTCAGCGGTGCCTATCTTCACGCCGGGGCCCTGTTCAGCGGTGCTCTTCTGCACGGCGGGCCCTGTTCAGCGGTGCCTATCTTCCCGGCGGGGCCCTGTTCAGCGGTGCTCTTCTGCACGGCGGGCCCTGTTCAGTGGTGCCTATCTTCACGGCGGGCCCTGTTCAGCGGTGCCTATCTTCCCGGCGGGGCCCTGTTCAGCGGTGCTCTTCTGCACGGCGGGCCATGTTCAGCGGTGCCTATCTTCACGGCGGGGCCCTGTTCAGCGGTGCTCTTCTGCACGGCGGGCTCTGTTCAGCGGTGCTCTTCTGCACGGCGGGCCCTGTTCAGCGGTGCCTATCTTCCCGGCGGGGCCCTGTTCAGCGGTGCTCTTCTGCACGGCGGGCCCTGTTCAGCGGTGCACATCCAGTAGGTTCAAGGGAGCCAGACCTGGGCTGGACACCCTGCTCAGTCGCCCTCCGACCGTGATGTTTCTGGACCCTTCGGTGACGGAGTCCTGGGCCCTTTGGTGTCCTCCTTTACAGCTGGGATGTGGCATGTGGGGCCCACCTGCTCCGCGCTCCTGCTGGCTGACTTCTCCGCCCTGCTGCCCTTACGCTCCTTAGATGGGGCTCTCGGGCCCTTGCCTCCCCTAGATGTTGTGGCTGGTGAAGTGGGCGAACTCTGCTCCTTGGGGCAGCCGTGTCAGTCCTCGCACAGCGGCCCTTGTGTTTCCTGGTCCTCTTGCCGGGGGGGGGGCTGGATGTGTCCTTGCTGCTGGTGGAGGTGTCACTGCTGGCAAAGGGTGGACTCCAGAACCCATGCACAACAGTGACACCCGAAGCGGGGCTGGTGGTGGCTGTGGTGCACTTGGGACTCTTTGCAGATGGAGGGGGTAGGTCATCGGAGGGAAAGAGGTCAAGATTAGCCAGGAAAAGTTTTTTAGGGCCAAGGTAAAGGGTAGGAGAAGTGGTGATGGGAGTGGAGGAAGAGGATGTGGTTGTAGGAGAGTCAGGTGTGCTGTCATTGGGTGAAGGTGCAGGTGCTGTAGGCTGTCGTGAGGTGGATGTCTGTTGGGTGGGTGGCTGCCTGCGTTTGTGTGTCTTGGAAGAGGTGGTGACAGACACAGTGGGAGAGGACACAGTGGACGTGTAAATGGCAGTGGGGGTGGTGACTGCACGCGTGCGGACTGTACAGGAGGGTGTGGTGGTGATGGAAGCACTGGCTGATGTTGGTGTGCATGCAGGTGTGAGTGTAGACGTCACAGGGAGGGAGGAGGGAGACGAGGAGGAGGGGGACACAGGGGTGGTAGTGACTGTTGGAATGTCTGCATCTGGGTGTTGCTTGGGTGAGTGTTTGTGGGATCTGTGGTGCTTGTGTCTGGATGAGCTGCTCTTGGGTGTTGAGATGTGTGCAGGCTGGTCAGATGGTGTGGATGGGATAGGCTGAGGAACAGGAGACAGAGACAGGGTGGAGGCAGTCAGAAGAGGGAGGCTGGAAACAGGGACAATGGCTGCCGTCAGTGCTGAGGCCAGAGCAGTGAACGATCGTTGATGGGCAGCCTGAACCGAATGAATGCCCTCCAGGTAGGCATTGCTCCGATGCACCTCCCTTTCTACCCCCTGGATGGCATTCAAAAGGGTAGTCTGCCCAACAATGAGCGTCCTCACAAGGTCAATGAGCTCCGCACTGAGGGCAGCAGGGGTGACAGGGGCAGGGGCTGAGGTGCCTGGGGCGAAGGAGACGCCCACCTTCCTGGGCGAGCGGGCACGGAGCGTAGGCTGAGGGGCTGCAGGGAGGGTGGGGCTGGTGCGCTGGGTGGCGGCTGTACCTGTAGAGGCGGGGGGCACGGATGTTGCTGCCACCGCTAGGGAGCACCCATCCGAGGACGTGTCTGTGTCGCTGCTCTCACAACCGGTCCCCGTTGTGGTGCTCCCCTCACCCTCCGGCTCACTGGTGCCCTCGGTGTCTGTTCCTGGGCCCACCGGGACCTTGTGGCTTGCAGCTCCCTCGTGCTCCGATGCCAAATCTCCTCCGCCTGATGATGCTAATGCACACATGCACAAGAAGATGAAGAAGAAGGGTGGGGGGAGAAAAAGAAGACCTGGTTGAGTGCATGCAATGTCAACACCGTTGGCGGAGAGGACAGACACAGGAGCTGCATGCACTAAGCTGCGCATTCGGGGTACACTACTCAGTACTTCTGACTCGGACAACAGGTCAAGAGACGACAAACGTGCACATGTGTGAGGCTGAACCATCAATAGCTGTACTTGTCACCCTACAGAGGTGGGGGCCGGCAGCACAGGGCCAAGCCTAAGGGAGAGGACTACACTACAGAAAGCGCACTGGCCTAATGTCACCCACAACCCTCCTCCCCCACCCAGACGCCTCCACTGCGCAGAAAGATAGCAGAATGTGCTGATACTCACCCCCTTGTGTCTGCTGTGATGCTCTCAAGCGCCCATCCAAATCAGGGTAGGCCACTGCCAGGATCCGGGACATCAGGGGGGTCAGGGTACGACTGGCACCCCTCCTAGGTTGGGAGGCCATCCCCAGCAGTGACTCGGCAGTCTTCCTGGTTCCGCGGCGGATGTCCTCCCACCTCTTGCGGCAGTGGGTGCCCCGTCTGACGTGGACCCCCAGGGCCCGGACTTCCTTGGCGATGGCACGCCAAATCTCGACTTTCTGATGGGCGCTGACCTATGTGACATGTACAGGGTGGGAAGGAAACATTAATCAACTTACTGCATGTTAGATGTGATTGGCCCCCCCTCCCCAACCTTGCAATATAGCACATGCTCTCATCTGTTGTGCGTTGCACTCCTCATTCGCCCCCCACCCCACCAACTTACATCCACCCCACTCCACACAGGCATCGCCCATTCCATGTGCACCCGGTGTACTCACCTGTTGGTCTGGAGGACCGTAGAGTAACGCATACTGGGGGAGCACCCCATCCACGAGCTTCTCCAACTCTTCAGACGTGAAGGCAGGGGCCCTTTCCCCAGTCGCAGCAGCCATTGTCTCTTCCAGACCGAGTTCACAGCAGCACTTGCAGTATAGGTCCTCTCCTGTGGATGATCAGGTCTTGAGTGATTAAGCAGATAGAAAATGGCGGTCACGCCCGCGGCGGGGCGTACCGCGGCGGTGCGTACCGCGACCGCCGGCGCACATCGTCATTGGCTCCTGAAACCCATAGGCTTCAATGTTATCCAATGCGGCTCCGTATAGCGGTCTTCGACCGCCTACCGCCACGGTGTGCTCCGCCAGCGCAGTGACCTCACATCCCATTGTCCCACTTCACAGGTCAGGCAGCCGCCATTTCAAGGGCCCACATGGCATAATTTCTACTGCGACACACAGGCCTAGGCCTTGCATTGCCACACATACACGCCTTTCAATACATAGATAACCGTGTGCTATGCAAGCTGTGGTGAACGTACCAGTGATTAGCTTGACTCTGTGCTCCATGTTGTCATTCCTAGGCACCGTCTGCTGGGACTTGCGAGGAGAAGGATGAATCCTCGCGTGTACCGACCGCTGGTGGACCTGTCGACAATGGAAGAACGCCACATCATACTACGATACCGACTTGACCGTGCCACTATCCATGAACTGTGTGCCCAGCTGGAGCCAGCCCTGATGTCCCCCATCCGCCAACCCACAGGAATTCCCCCTCTGGTGCAGGTGCTGTCAGTCCTCCATTTTCTTGCAAGTGGCTCATTCCAGACAACAGTGGCCATGTCATCTGGAATGTCTCAGCCAATGTTTTCTAAAGTTTTGTCTAGAGTGTTGTCTGCCCTGACGAAACACATGCGGAGTTACATTATTTTCCCTGAGGAGGTTGATTTGCCCACTGTGAAGGGTGATTTTTATGCCCTTGGACATATTCCCAACATAATTGGTGCCATTGATGGGACCCATGTAGCTTTAGTCCCCCCAAAAGACGATGAGCAGGTGTACAGAAACAGGAAAAGTTACCATTCTATGAACGTCCAGGTGGTCTGTTTGGCTGACCAGTACATCTCCCATGTGAATGCCATGTTCCCTGGTTCAGTGCATGACGCATATGTGATGCGTAATAGCAGCATCCCTTATGTGATGGAACAGCTACAGAGACAACGTGTGTGGCTAATAGGTGACTCTGGTTACCCCAACCTGCCTTGGCTATTGACCCCAGTGAGGAATCCCCGGACCAGGGCTGAGGAACTTTACAATGAGGCCCATGGGCGAACTAGGAGGATCATAGAAAGGACCTTTGGCCTCCTGAAGGCCAGGTTTAGGTGCCTGCATATGACAGGGGGATCCCTGATGTACTCACCAAAGAAGGTGTGCCAGATCATCGTGGCCTGCTGTATGCTTCACAATCTGGCATTGCGACGTCAGGTGCCTTTCCTGCAGGAGGATGGTCCAGATGGTGGTGTTGAAGCAGCTGTGGAGCCTGTGGAGAGTGAAGAGGAGGAAGACTCAGAGGACGACACAGACAACAGGGACAGAGTTATCCAACAGTATTTTCAGTAGCACACAGGTAAGAATCACACACGCCATTTTAATTTTCCTGAAAGCCTCCAGCTTCTCAACTTTGTCTATGACCCCCCAGTTCTTTAAAACTGATGTTTGATTTTCCCTTCCCTTTTCAGTGCTGTATGACCCACTGCGTGACTTCTGCTTGGTTAGCCCATGGACTAATGCTTATTGATCTCGGTATGTGTTCAGCACAAAGTTAACAGAACATAATTGATCGGTAATGTGTTATACATTTGTAAATAATACAGCCTGACTCCAGCATGATTTCAGTGCATTGAGTGATTTATTTTTGGTGCTAGATAATGGTACATGATATTAACACGGTGATGGGTGGGGGTGGAGTAATGTCCATGGCAGAGTCCAGTTCTCAGTCTCACAGGTGCATTGTCCATATGCCTGTGGAAGGATGGAGCAGGGGCAGTTCAAGGTTGGACAGGGTGGCAATGTGGGACAGTGGGATGACTTCAGGGGGTATCTCATGCTGGCGGGGGTCTTGACATCCTACTCTGTCTTTTTTTTGGATCTCAGGCTCCTCTTGCGGGGTGGTTGTTCTTCAGCAGGAGGTGGGGTTCTGGTGGCCTGTCGTTGTGGTGGGGCCTCCTGTCCACTAGCGCCGGCGGAGGTGGTAGGCTGTTCCTGGTCCGGGCTAGTGACAGGGGCCCTGTGTGGTGCCACATGGTCCCGCAACGTGTCTTCTATCCGGTTGAGGGCCTGGACTATGCTCCCCATAGCGGTAGAGATGTTGGTGAGATGATTGGTGAACCCCATGTAGCGTTCCTCCTGCTGTGCCTGGATCTCCTGGAACCTGGCCAGTACCGTCGCCATCGTCTCTTGGGAGTGGTGGTAGGCTGCCATGATGGTGGTGAGGGCCTCTTGGAGAGTCGGTTCCCTGGGCCTCTCCTCCCCCCCCTGTCGCACTGCAGCCCTCCGAGTTGCCCTGTTTCCCCCGGCCTCTGTCCCCTGGACGGTGTGCCCACTACCACTGCCCCCAGGTCCCTGTTGTTGTTGGGGTGGTGGGTTAGCCTAGGTGCCCTGTAGTGGCAGACACACCGCTGATTGACCTGTCCTAGAGACAGAGGCATGGGCCCGCTGGGTGGGAGCTGTGCTGTTGTTCCCAGAGGGGGTTGGGTCTGCTGTGGCCTGTGTGTGGGGAACCGACTGTCCAGAGGTCCCCGATGGTCCGGGCTGGTCATCAGGTTCCAGGTCGACAGAGCTGCTGTCATCACTGGGGGCTTCTTCCGGCGGGGGGATGGACATTTCTGGACCCTCCTGGCCGGTGTGTTGGCGTTCGGGTCCTGCATGGGGTAAAAGAGTATGGTTATTGTTTCTGTGTGTGCTATTGTGTGCGATTTATGGGTGCCCTTGTCCCCCAGTGCTGTCATTCCCTTGGGGGAGGTGTTGTGGGGGTGTTTGGGGGGGGGGATGTGCAGTGGTCATGCTTAGGTGATGGGTGTCCATAGTTTGTGGTGGCATGCAGGGGTTGGTGTTGTGTGGGTTGTGCTGGAGAGACATTCTCAGGGAGGATGTGTGATGGGGGGTTGGGGGTGAGGGTGGTGGTGGGGGTTAGCATGCTGGGGGGGGGAAGTAGTTGAGATTGTACTTACCAGAGTCCATTCCTCCATGTACTCCAGCGAGGCCATCAGGATGCAGGATGTTTAGTACCTCTTGCTCCCATGCTGTGAATTCGGGTGGAGTGGGTGGGGGTCCCCCGCCAGTCTTCTGCACTGCGATGTTGTGTCGCGAGACCATCGAGCGCACCTTTCCCCGTAAGTCGTTCCAGCGTTTGCGGATGTCGTCTCGATTTCTGGGATGCTGTCCCACCGCGTTTACCCTGTCCACGATCCGCTGCCATAGCTCCGCCTTCCTGGCTATAGTGGTGTGCTGCACCTGTGAGCCAAAGAGCTGGGGTTCAACTCTTATGATTTCCTCCACCATGACCCGGAGTTCTTGGTCCGAAAAGCGTGGGTGCCTTTGGGGTGCCATGGGGTGGTGTGGATGAGGTGTGGGGTGGTGTATATGGTGAAGAGTGTGTTGGTGTGTGGTGCTTTGTGCTTCTATGTGGTGTGTGTGATGGTGTAGTGTGCCTCTGTGTGATGTAGCTCTCTATTCTGTGATGTGTCTCTCTCTCCTTCGTCTCTGATCTTCGGTCGTAGGGGTTTGTGGGTGATGTGGGTGTGTGTTTTATAGTTGATTGGATGTGTGGGAGTGTTGTTTGTATGTGTGTCAGGTGTGTGTATTTCAAATTGTCCAATGTGGCTGTGTTTTGGAGCTGTGTGTGTATTTTGACCGCGGCGGTGTGTACCGCCAATGGAATACCGCGGTTGAAAGACCGCCGCGTGGATTGGTGGGTCAGAATGGCATGGGCGTGTTTGTGTTGGCGTGGCGGTGGAGGTTTGGTCATCTCCAGTTTTCCGCGGCCCGCTGATGAGGCGGCCTTCCTTGGATGTCGGGTTTTTGGCAGATTCACAGTTGGTGGTCAGAATGACCGTGGCGGTTTACCGCGGCCGCGGCGGTAGTATGGCGGAGTTCTGACCGGCGGTAAGGGCCTTTTACCGCCGAGGTCAGAATGACCCCCACAGTGTCTTACCTGTGTGTCACTGGAAGTACTGCTGAATTATATTGGTTCTGTTGTCAACATCTTCTTCCTCTGCCTCTTCTTCCTCACTGTCCACAGGCTCCACTACTGCCACAAGACCATTTCCAGGCACATCCTCCTGCAGAAAAGGCACTTGACGTTTCAAGGCCAGGTTGTGCAACATGCAACGATGATCTGGCACACCTTCTTGGGTGAGTAGTACAGGGATCCACCTGTCAGATGGAGGCACAGGAACCTGGCCTTCAGGAGGCCGAAGGTCCTTTCTATAATCCTCCTAGTAGGCCCATGTGCCTCATTGTAACGTTCCTCTGCCCTTGTCCTGGCATTCCTCACTGGGGTCAGTAGCCATGAGAGGTTGGGGTAACCAGAGTCACCTGCAAATATCGAGGGATACTTGTTAGCCACACACTCACCCTTAGGGACAACCTCATACCCATATACCAATTTAAACTGGGTGGGGACCTTTAGCTCACCTATTGTATTAGCCACACCCGGTGCCTCTGGAGTTGGCCCATCACATATGGGATGCTGCTATTCCTCCAGATAAAGGCGCCATGCACAGAGCCAGGCCATTTGGTATTCACATGGGAGATGTACTGGTCCACCAAACACACCATCTGCACATTCACAGAGTGATAACTTTTTCTATTCCTGTAAACCTGTTCATTTTTTGGGGGTGGAGGGGGACAAATGCCACATGTGTACCATCAATGGCATCAATGATGTTGGGGATATGTCCCAGGGCATAAAAGTCAGCTTTCACTGTGGCCAAATCCTCCACCTGGGGGAATAAAATTGTAGCTGCGCATGTGTTTCAGCAGAGCAGACAATACTCTGGTCAACACATTAGAGAACATTGGTTGAGACAGCCCTGATGCCATGGCCACTGTTGTTTGGAAGGAACCACTTGCCAGGAAATGGAGCACTGACAGGACCTGCACTAGAAGGGGGATTCCTGTGGGCTGGCGGATAGCTGACATCAGGTCTGGCTCCAACTGGGCACACAGTTCTTGGATTGTGGCACGATCAAGTCTGTAGGTAATAATAATGTGTCTGTCCTCCATTGTCGTAAGGTCCACCAGGGGTCTGTACACTGGAGGATGCCGCCATCTCATATTCTGCCTCAGCAGTTGAAGCCTATAGAAGAGAACGGGGAGCAGAGGGTCATATTCACACATCTAATGCACTAATGATGATTTGTTTACTTTACAGAAACAGCATGTGAACTTGAGAGTCAGTTGATGTGCCAATGTCTGCTGTGACGCAGTTAGGTGCCATGCCCTGTGCCCCCCTGAAATGGCGGCTGCCTGACCTGTGAGGAGGGACAAGTGGAAATGAGGTAATTGCGCTCGCGTTGTGTGCCGTCGCGGTAGGCGGTCAAAGACCGCCGCGCAAAATCGCATTGGTTATCATTAGGCCCTATGGGATCCAGGAGCCAATGGCGATGTACGCCGGTGGTGACGTCAATGTTTGTGCATCAGGGGATGGGTGGGATCTGGTGGGCAATGAGTCTGATGGTCCAGATGGGTGACTAATTCCCTTTTCTGCTGTCTTTTCCCTGCAGGTCAGCGCCCCCCAGAAAAAAGGTATTTGGCGTGCCATCGCCAAGGAGGTGCGGACCCTGTGGGTCTTTGACAGGCGGAGTACCCACTGCCGAAAGAGGTGGGAGGACCTGCCCCTCTGGACAAAGAAGATGGCGGAGGCCCAGCTGGGGCTGGCCTCCCAACGAGGAAGGGGTGCAACAAACAAATGCATACCTGGAGGGCATTCACTCTGGCGTTTCGGCCAAACAGAGAGCACTTCATGCCTTGGCCTCCACACTGATGGCAGCCCTTGTCCTTGTGTCTAGCCTCCCCCCTACAACTTCCTCTACCCAGACCCAATCCCCTCAACCCCAGCCTATCCCAAGCACACCTTCAGACCAGCATTCACCCAAATCACCACACAAAAGTGGCTCAGGCAAACATAAGCACCACACTTCATCTCACAGGCACTCACACAAGCACCATACCCATGCAAACACACCAACAACCACTACCTACACTGTGTCCCCCTCCTCCTCTTCGTCCACCTCCCTCCCAGTAGTGTCTGCACTCTGACCTGCATGCACTACATCTTTATCCACTACCTCCATCACCAGCACGCCCATCACAACATACCCCTCACGAGCAGTCACCACCCCCACAACCATGCACACATCCCCTGTGTCCTCTCCCACTGTGTCTGTGACCCCTCCTCCCAAAGTACACAAACGCAAGCACTCACCCACCTCACAATAGCATCCAGCCCATGCTCCTCCACCCAAACTCAGCAGACAGACACCTCCTACAACCACTCCCTCTTCCTCCACTCCCAAACCCTCTCCATCTTCCCGTCCCAGTGTGTCTAAAAAACTTTTCCTGGCAAACATTGAACTGTTCCCTACGCCTCCCCCCACCATCCTTCACCTCGGGCCAGAGTGTCCAGAACCCAGGCCAGCACCTCAGCCACCAAGTTGGCATCCGCTGTGGTACCTGCAACTCCCAGAGGATCAAAGGGGGCACCCGGCAGGCCAGCCAGTGTGCCACCGACCCCTGCAAAGGACCAAACCATTCCACCACCTGCCAAGGTGAAGAAGGGGACAGCATGCAGCAAGGGTAAGGAGCACGCCCCACCCAGGAAGGCCTCCTCTAAAACTCCAGCTACCAGAGCCAAGGTCCCAACAGGATCTGCCAAGGTGAGGAAGGGGCAGAAAAGCCAAGCCAAGGCGAGGCACTTCAGGCGTCGGAGGCTGCTGGTGAGGGCCTGGTGGCCACCATCAGAACTGACAGCCCCGCCACCTGTACCGCGGGCAACACCGCCAGCATCCCCGCCCCAAGCACTGCCACCTGCACCACCGCTGCCACCACTACTGTCAGCAGCAGCATCCCCAGTGGCCAGCCATCTGAGTCTGCAGGAGACGGGCTGGTGCCTCCCTCCACCACTGGCATCACCGGCACCTGCACCACGGCCAGCACCGCCAGCATCCCCGCAACAAGCACCGTCGCAAGCACCACTACCTGCACAGCCACCTGCACCGATGACAGTAGGACCACTACCAGCAGCAGCAGCCCCAGTGTGCGTCTGTCCAAGGCTGCAGGAGACAGGCTGGAGCCTCCCACCACTACTGGCAGCACCTCACCAGCACCAGCACTACCACCATTTTGCAGCCTTAGTCGCCGCAGAATGGAGTCTGGCCCTGCCTCCATGGAGTATCATGCTACCTGGTCCCTGCAAATCTCGTGCCTCAGACACCCAGGTGAGGGAATGTGAACTGCCACACCCTAAGTGCTGCATCACTGGGCACAAGGCCCCCTCCAGAACCAGTGGAGATATGCATCCACTCACCCTTTCCTTGGCAGGATGAAGCACACTGGGCACAAGGCCCCCTCCAGAACTAGAGGAGAAATGCATTCACTCACCCTTTCCTTGGCAGGATGAAGCACACTGGGCACAAAGCCCCCTCCAGACCCAGTGGAGATATGCATCCACTCACCCTTTCCTTGGCAGGATGAAGCACACTGGGCACAAAGCCCTCTCCAGAACCAGTGGAAGAAGCCATCCACTCACCCTTTCCTTGGCAGGATGAAGCACACTGGGCACAAAGCCCCCTCCAGATCCAGTGGAAGAAGCCATCCACTCACCCTTTCCTTGGCAGGATGAAGCACACTGGGCACAAAGCCCCCTCTAGAACCAGTGGAGAAGCCATCCACTCCAGAGACTGTGGCTTTGCACACCCCAAGACCAAGTAGTGGGCAACCCACCCACTTGAGAGACTTGAGAGACTGTGGCTTTGCACTCCCCAGGACCAAGCAGTGGGCACCCCACCCACTTGCGAGACTATGGCTTTGCACTCCCCAGGACCAAGCAGTGGGCACCCCACCGACTTGAGGGACTTGAGAGACTGTGGCTTTGCACTCCCCAGGACTATGCAGTGGGAATGGAGCCCCCTCCAGGAGCAGTGGTGTTATTCCATTTTCCGGCTGAGGTGTACCCCCCCTTCACCATCCCCCTGAGGTGCCTGTGTGTTTACGACCTGATGCCCCTGCAGTGTTTTCTCCGTATTGAGGCAGGAGTCAAGTGTGGGCTTGGCCCATGATTTTTGGCCCAGTGGCCCACGGACATTTGGAAAGGACAATGTACGGCCTTATGTACATATTGTAAATATTTGTAAATACTGTTTTTATATTTGTTACTTATATCTGCCTATTTCTAATATATCACTGATTGGACTCTATTCCTTTTGTCCTTGCATTCTTCCAGGGGGTTACGGGGTGTAAATGTAATGTTGCTGCATGTGTTTGTGTGTATGGTGTTGTTGGTGAGGGTGGGGGTGTTGCGTTTGTGTGTCACTCTCTTTTTCCTCCCCCTCTCCCCTGTGTGCGAGGTGCAGTACTCACTGTGGTCGTCGCCGCTGCCTTTGATATTCCTGGTGTATGAGGAGGTAGACCAGCATGGGCAGGACCTGTAACTCGTGCTCCATGGCGTCCTGGTTCTTCATTGAGTGTCGAGAGGTGAGGTGTTTCCCTTCCAAACACTGTTTCCGCCTTGCTTTTGATGGCGTTGGTACCACCCCGGAAAAGCTGGCGGATTGGCGAATTGGCGGGTTGTAACAGGGTGGGTGGTACATTGTCTTCCGCCTGTCTGTTGGCGGTGACCGCCGCGGTGTTTGTTGCTACCCCCATGGCGGTCAGTGTGTTAAAGTGGCTGTCTGTGTTGGTGGTTTCCGCTGTGGTCGTGATCCCATTTTTTTTACCGCCGGCCAGTTGGCGGTATTACCGCCAATTTATCTCCTACCGCTAGGGTTGTAATAAGGGCCAATGTCTTTAAGTGCTGGTCATTAAGATGTTGCCAGAAGGGTGAGGAAGTTAAAAGAGATGAAAGTTGATTCTAACTTAAAATTCTCAAAGGTAGATTCTTACCTTACAGAGCTGGGAACACTGATCCATAAGTTTACTCCCAAATGAACTTGCTTTCACCCCTTACAGAAGAGAGCTTTGCTGGGTTTTGAATTCATAGATTTCCTCGCCTGAGCTCAGGGTTCCAAAGGGGTGGTAAGCTTTAATTTTATTTCTCAGTTACAAAGAACTAGTGTCTTCCTTATATCTAAGCAAAAGGAATACTCTTGTATTTAATTTGTGTTGCAACTGGCAGCAGTACCTGGCAGCCAATGTAGTGCTTTACCATTTGCCCTAAACTGGTCTCTTTTGTAATCCGAATTTTGGGTTAATTGAAGGATAGCTAGCCTGTTTCAGAGGTTCCAAGATACAGGGCATGTCAGACTCAGTCCCATGTGGGGATACCTGACTTTCGGTGCTCAGGGACGGAGTTTAGTCAGTGACATTCGTGTGGTAGGGGTGAATCTCAAAGAGTGCATTTGAGGAGTGTCACACCTCAAACACCCATGTTGAAGCTACGTTCCTGCCCATCCCACTTGGGCCTCGAGGTTCTCCCAGGGAACCATGATTGTGGTCACCTACAACACAAAGGCCTGGAATCACTGCACTGGGATCACTTATTTTAAATCTACGTTTACTGCTTCATCACTGCTACCTAAAAGCTTGATGATAGAGTTGTTAAATTAGTGCATGAGGGCAGAGCACCATGTTTCTAGTCCCTGGCGTTTACCAGATTATTTTATCAAGTAACTAACAGCCTCATGTACAAAACATGTCATGCAAACAGAGGGAGCCGCGGGTAAATTTATAGGGCAAGCAAAGCCAGAGCTGGGTCAAGGGCTGGTTTGCCTGCAAGAGTCTGTGCACATTCCGAACCATGAAAACATTTGGCATCTCTATTCTGCAAAAAACATAGGCCCTCATTACAACATTGGCGGTAAAAGCCACTTTCCACCGTGCAGAAGACCGCCAAAACACCGCCGTGGCCACGGAAATCTGCCACAGCTATTATGACCCACAGCACGGAATCCGCCAAAATTCAGACACCCACACAAGTCCGCCACACAAGTCCGCCACACCAAATGTCAGTGATAAACTGGTGAAAACAAATCCTCCAGAGTCACCCCAACAGAAATACGCCCACACTATCACGACACACGAATCCACGCGGCGGTCTTTCAACCGCGGTATTCCATGGGCAGTACACACCGCCGCGCTCAAAATACACACACATATACAAAACACAGCCTCATTGGACAATTCAAAATACACACACCTGATACACATACACACACCACTCCCACACACCCAATACAATATAAAACACACACCCACATCACCCACAAACCCGTACAACAAAAATACCGAAAGAAGGCCAGAGAGAGACACTACAAACTACTACCAAGCATCTGTGACGCCACCTCCCAAGATACACAAACGCAGGCACACACCCACCCAACAGCCATCCACCTCACGACAGCCTCCAGCGCATGCACCTTCACCCAAAGTCACCAAACGAACACCACCTACAGCCACAACCTCTTCCTCCACTCCCAAACCCCCTCCAGCTGCCCATCCCAGTGTCTCCCAAAAACTTTTCCTGTCTAACCTTGACATCTTTCCCACACCTCCCCCACCCCGTCCGTCTCCTAGGGCCCGACTCTCCAGGTCCCAACCTAGCACCTCAGCCACCACATCTCCGGGACCAGTGGTGCCTGTAGTCACCGGAATCTGGAGTGCACCGGCCACCAGGGCAGCCAGTGTGGCACGGAGCCACAGCACGGACAGTCCCCCACCTGGCAAGTATCAAAAGTTGGCCAGTGCCCGGCGGGAGAGGGGGAAGACTCCAGCCACCAAAGCCGCTCCCAGGGGTCCCGGTGGGAGTGTGGAGTGAGCTGCGACACCTTCCAAGGTGGGGAACGGCCACAAGAAACCCGGCAAGTCTGGGAAGAGCAGCACGGCGGGAAGACCGCCATCATCACCGCTGGCCAGGAGGCCTCCGCCAGCACCTGCCCTGCTGCCCAAGAGGCCACCGCCATCATCCCCGCTGCCCAGGAGGCCACCGGCCTCATCCCCGCTGCCCAGGAGGCCACTGCCAGCACCTGTCCTGCTGCCCAAGAGGCCACCGCCATCATCCCCGCTGCCCAGGAGGACACCGTCATCATCCCGCTGCCCAGGAGGCCACCGCCATCATCCCCGTTGCCCAGGAGGCCACCGCCAGCACCTGCCTGCTGCCCAAGAGGCCACCGCCAGCACCTGCCCTGCTGCCCAAGAGGCCACCGCCATCATCCCCGCTGCCCAGGAGGCCACCGCCATCATCCCCGCTGCCCAGGAGGCCACCGCCATCATCCCTGCTGCCCAGGAGGCCACCGCCAGCACCTGCCCTGCTGCCCAAGAGGCCACCGCCATCATCCCCGCTGCCCAGGAGGCCACCCCAATCATCCCCGCTGCCCAGGAGGCCACCGCCAGCACAAGCCCCGCTGAGCTAGAGAGGACCGCCAGCACAAGCCCCACTGGGCTAGAGAGGACCGCCAGCACAAGCCCCGCTGGGCTAGAGAGGACCACCAGCAAAAAGCCCCGCTGGGCTAGAGAGGACTGCCAGCAGCTGAGTCACTGCAAAGGAGCCCGCCACCTCAAGCACCGCTGAACAGGGCACCGCCGCCTCAAGCACCGCTGAACAGGGCACCGCCGCTACAAGCACCGATGAACACGGCACCTCCGCCTCAAGCACCGATGAACACGGCACCTCCGCCTCAAGCACCGCTGAACAGGGCACCGCCGCCTCAAGCACTGCTGAACAGGGCACCGCCACTACAAGCACCGCTGAACAGGGCACCCCCGCCTCAAGCACCGCTGAAGCTGAACAGGGCACCGCCGCCTCAAGCACTGCTGAACAGGGCACCGCCGCCTCAAGCACCGCTGAACAGGGCACCGCCGCTACAAGCACCGCTGAACAAGGCACCGCCGCTACAAGCACCGCTGAACAGGACACCGCCGCCTTAAGCACCGCTGAACAGGGTACCGCTGCCACAAGCACCGCTGGCCCATGAGCGCCAAAGGCACTGATGCTACTGAGTCCTTCACGAGCAGGATGAAGCACTCTGGGCACCATGCCCCCTTCAGAACCAGTGGAGACTGTCATCCACTACCTCTGTCCTTAGCAGGATGAAGCACTCTGGGCACCATGCCCCCTCCAGAACCAGTGAAGACTGTCGTCCACTACCTCTGTCCTTAGCAGGATGAAGCACTCTAGGCACCATGCCCCCTACAGAACCAGTGGAGAATGTCATCCACTACCTCTGTCCTTAGCAGGATGAAGCACTCTAGGCACCATGCCCCCTCCCGAACCAGTGGAGAAAGGCATCCACTTGAGAGACTGTGGCTTTGCACTCCCCAGGATGGAACAGTGGGCAACCAACCCACTGTATAGACTTGAGAGACTGTGGCTTTGCACTCCCCAGGATGGAACAGTGGGCAACCCACCCACTGTATAGACTTGAGAGACTGTGGCTTTCCATTCCCCAGGATGGAACAGTGGGCAACCCACCCACTGTATAGACTTGAGAGACTGCGGCGTTGCACCCCTCAGGATGGAACAGTGGGCATGTGGCCCTCTTGTGGATTTGGCGTTGTGCAGTCAACCGGCTGAGGTGCCCCCCCTTTCCCTCCCCCTGAAGTGCCTATTTTCTTGCTCTCTGATGCCCCTGCAGTGTTCTCTCCGTCATGGTCGGGGATCTCGTGTGGGCCTCGCCCATACCGTGTGGGCCCAGTGTTCCACGGACTTCATTGGAGCACTACCTGGACTACTAAGCTTGGTGTATATTTTGTTTATGGTATATATATATATATTTTTGCGTCCTGGATTTTAATATATTACAATGGTTACACTCATTTCCTTTTGTCTTTGCATTCTTCTGGGGGAGTTGGGAGGTGTAACTGTAATGTATCATGCTGTATTGGTGTGTGTGTTGTCGTGGGTGAGGGTGGGGGTGGGGGTGTTGCGTGTGTGTGTCCCTGTTTTTTCCCTCCCCCCTCCCCTGTGTCGTAGGTGCAGTACTTACCGTTATCTTCGCCTCCGGCATTCGTGCTCCTGGTAGAATAGCAAGAAGATAAGGGCTGACAGGATGTGCAGCTCGGGTTCCATGGCGTCCGGATTCCTCGTGGGGTGTGTAGAGGTGAGCGTTTTCCCTTCGAGATCCTGTTTCCGCCGTGTTTTTGTCTGCGGTGAATCCGCCCCGGAAAAGGTGGCTAATTGGTAGGTTGTGATACTGTGGGCGGTACTTTGTCTTCCGCCTGTCTGTTGGTGGTGACCGCCAAGCTGTTTGTCTGTACTGCCGTGGCGGTCGGAGTGTTAAAGTGGCTGTCTTTGTTGGTGGTTTCCGCCACGGTCGTAATTCCAATTTTTTTCCCGCCGGCCTATTGGCCGCCGCTTTAACACCGTCCGCCAGTGTTGTAATGAGGGCCAGAATGTCAAAATACAATAGAGTCTCTTCAAAATTAAAACAAAAGGTATTTCTTTATCTTGTTGAAGTATTTTACCTTAATATATCAGATTATGGGGGTCATTACGACCCTGGCGGACGGCGGGGTACCTGGTCCGACGATCCTCTGGGAGGGGACGGGAGCCATGGGGGCTGCTCCGCCGACACCACACCGTCAACAGAACACCGCCACGCCCAATCACAGGACGTAATTCAGTGGGCGGTGTTCTGTTGACGTGGCGGTGGAGGTGGAGCAACCTCCACTTCCCTGCCGCCCCCCAGTATGGCTGTTGGCGGCTCTCCGTCCGAAAAAGGACGGAGAGCTGCCAACAGTCATAATACGACGAGCGGCAAACCGCCACCACTGGCGGTCTTCCGCACAAGGGTCCCTCAGCGGTCTTGAGAAAAGACCGCAGAGGTCAAAATGACCCCCTATATCTCTGCACAGACAGGCATTTATTAAAAGTGCTTGTTTTCAGAAACATTCTTGATTTACCCTCAGTGGCAATGCCATTAGTGAACTAAGACCCAAATCAGTAGCCATTGTAATCCTAAACATCCCTACATTCTTATTGTAGATGGACCAACATTACAGCCCAGTAAATCAAATATAAGAGGTGCTTATACAGCTCAGCTCCTGAATTAAAGTATTTCAATGTGCTTTCATGTGATTATGAACTTCTGTGAAATAAAATATTTGCCTAGGATCACAGTTTGGACAAGCAGGGAAGCCAGTATTGGTTCCAGATTATCTGGTTTCACATTTTGAAACTCCATCACCAGATTGGTATGTCTGTTTCTTTCTTCCGCTCACATAAAAGGTCACTGTTTTGTATTTCATTCTTGGCTCATGACGAGAAAAACCAACACAGAAATAGCACACCCAACTCAGGGCCCCAATACCCAACAACCACCAAGAATTAGTGTTTTTTGAGGGGGCTGTCACACCTCAAACACCCTCCTCAAGATCTGCCCCTGCCAGTGCTGCTCCATTTCACCCACCTTGTATTCTCAGATGCAAAAAGCCTCTCCTGCGTACACAGGGGACAAAAAGGAATTGGGAATCAGTACCACTGAATAACTTCAGCTGATTTCACGAAGAGGAATACTTCAGAGAAATTTGCAGTGATATTCAGTCTTCAACTGAACGAGACATGAGATGACAAAAATTGCCAATTGTGAAGCAAAGCTAAGCATCTTTCTATACTAGAGGTCCATGATTTGTGCAACATTATGGTTCATTTTTGTACTCATTAGGAATATACTTTCACTATGATGGTGACATCTTGGTATTGGGAAACAAAAAGTACACCAAAGCCTTCCTATTTCAGCCTCTTTCTTAGAGTTATAGAACACTTACAAAAATCTGCATTCAACATTAATTATTAAAAAATGTACTTGGCAGATAAATGTGCTGAATTACTAAGTGTATAAAACTGTAAATCCACCTCATGCTCATAACCATCTACTTTGGTTAGCTCCCATGATAAAACCTCTCTTGTTCTGACCACAAGTAATGCATTCTGGGTTGATGCTTCCGACTGGGCATTACCCTAGCCTAGTGTCAAATTTATTAAAGATCTAAAGAATTTTGTTAGAACGTGTATTCTTCTTCCTTGGGCATTTCAAGTAGTAGAGAATACTTTTTCAGTTTTCTGTATTTGATGCCTGATAAGTAGTCACACCAAGATTTTTGACGTTAACTTTAGGATGACTAATTTGGTCAAATATTCATTAGTAGAGTCAACTCTATTTAGTGGTTGTTGGTTGCTACTAAAAGTATTTCAGTTTTGACACCCTTCAATTGTAAGGAGTTATTCAACTCCTATGACTAAAGCTCTTTAAACAGGAAGAGGCTGTTTTACTTTGAGTTATTCACATTTATCCTATTTAAAATGTGCGTGTCCTCAGCATAAAAGTGACAATTACGATCATGATTGCTGATAATAGTCATTTGTGGTGGAAGACATATTAAATAGATATGGGGAGGGGGTGACCTTTTAGGCACCCAACAGTGGATGAGTGATCTAGGTGAGTGGGCTACTTGGCTTCTGTGCCAAAAAGGCTATACATAATTTTGAACATGTTTATTAACATAGGCCTGTGATTTTAAAGTATGGACCAAGATAGCATGTTCCACTGCGGAGGAAGCGGTGGACAGGGCCAGTTGCACAATCAGCCCCTTGTCTCCTTAATCAATGATTTCTAACAGGTTATCTACCACATCATTAAAGTCAGTTCTAATCCTGCATTTGATGCAGAATCCTGGCTGATAGGAGTCAAAAATATAGGCCCGTATTTATACTTTTTGACGCTAAACTGCGCTAACGCAGTTTAGCGTCAAAAAATTTTGCGCCGGCTAACGTCATTCTGAAGCGCCATGCGGGCGCCGTATTTATTGAATGCCGTTAGCCGGCGCAAGCAGACCGGCGCTGCCTGGTGTGCGTGGAAAAAAAACACGTACACCAGGCAGCGCCGGCGTTGGGAAAAGTGGCGCTAGGGCGTCTTAAAAATGGTGCAAGTCAGGTTGACGCAAAAAATCGCCTCCACCCGATTTGCGCCATTTTTAACGACGCCCAGACGCCATTTACTTGACTCCTGTCTTAGTAAAGACAGGAGTCATGCCCCCTTGCCCAATGGCCATGCCCAGGGGACTTATGTCCCCTGGGCATGGTCATTGGGCATAGTGGCATGTAGGGGGGCACAAATAAGGCCCCCCTATGCCACCCAAAAAAACAAACAAAAAAAAAAAATTATACTTACCTGAACTTACCTGAATGTCCCTGGGATGGCTCCCTCCATCCTTGGGTGTCCTCCTGGGGTGGGCAAGGGTGGCAGGGGGGGTCCCTGGGGGCAGGGGAGGGCACCTGTGGGCTCATTTTGAGCCCACAGGCCCCTTAACGCCTACCCTGACCCAGGCATTAAAAAGTGGCGCAAATGCAGGGTTTTTTGACCCGACCACTCCCGGGCGTGATTTTTGCCCGGGAGTATAAATACGACGCATCTCATTAACGCAAGGAAGGCGTTCACGCAAAAAAATGACGCTATTTGCCCATACTTTGGCGCTAGACGCGTCTAACGCCAAAGTATAAATATGGCGTTAGTTTTGCGCCAAATTTGCGTCAAAAAAAACGACGCACATTCGGCGCAAACGGAGTATAAATATGCCCCATAATGTTTAACAAGATGATCCTGGAACTCTTGTTACAACATTGTCAAGAATCTTGCTGATAACCAGTAGTGCTGCAATAGAGCTAAAGTTATTGGGGTTAGGTTGGTCTAATATAGCTTTTATTTTCATCAGAAGTCTTACTACCATTGATGTGTAAGTGTAATAGATAGTGTGGCTCTACAAATGAGGCTTTAATAGTTTAAGGGATACATGGAGCAAAACATTTTGAGGGCTGCGGCTTACAGACTCCTGAGGTCATTGACAAGGATGCTTGCAGGACAGAGCTCATTGAGAAACGAGTTACAAGTTCAACTGGTCTCCAAAATTCAAAGTTTAAACAGGGTGACATCTGGCAATATGAATTTCCTATCACCCATAGCAGAGCAAACAGGGAGCCGAGGTATCGGGATGTATATCATGAATAACTGATCATAACCAACATTTTCAGGGGGCAGGAGCATCTACGGCACCTGAGACACCTACCCTGTACCAATTAGAGAATAAAGGCTATGGAACAGTCATGCTGTTAAACCACTTCCAGAAACTCGGCCATGAGCCTCATCCAGTGGGACACTAGCCTAAGAAATGCATTGAAAGGTAAATACCACAATGCCCGTGGTAGCGCGCCTTGTAATAAGTAAGTAAACTTACTAGGGGACGCGTATAGGTCGATGAATCTATTGGATCGCATAGGGTATCCTAGTCAAGTAAAGCGAGTAAAAGACAGTATCAACAAATCAATTCAATCATCTTAAATGTACCATGAACTAATTTAAGCAAAAACCACCATGACTCATATGGAAATTAGTTCTGTTTATTGCCTATTAGTTACAACTCTAATCATGAACCTTTATTTAACAATATCATGACTTTAAATCTTTATTAGGAACATAAGCAATGAATTTCTCTCCAGATTATTAATTTGCAGTTTAACTTTAAAACAAAGCAATAGCAAATCATGAGATATTGAATGATTCAGCAATAATGTCAGTCAGTCTGAGTCACCCTAAGTCACCCTTGTCAGCCTACCTATCTCCAGATCAGCATCAGCATGTGGGTCTTCGTGCTAAAAACAATTTGGTCAAATATCATTAATTTGGAAAAATCTATCTAGAAAAGGAAAAACGTTTTAAAACAGCGCAGTTGGTACCTAGAAAGAAATACATTCATTAATCAGTCAGGTTATAGCTACCTATCCAAGATGGATCAGCGAGTCAAACTTCGTCTCCAGGTCATCAGCTATCAATAAAACTCGGGCTCACAAGAAGCAAACCCAAGTTTCAGCACTTGAGACAGCGTCTCCTGACGTTATCAACTTTCGCCTCTCCGTTCCGACTTTTCCCCTCATGTCATGACTTTTTATTAGAGTCTCTCTGTCCATCCCACAATTTGCCCATTGGCCAACCTTATCAGGAGTTATGACTCTAACCTATAATTTTTGTTTACCACTTGTCTACATTATTTTGAGAGTCAAGTTCCATTAACATGATTGGTTCTTCTGTCGATGAGAACATCATCCGGTTTTTCAGGTAATGAAATTGTTGCTCCCAGCTCTTAGTCTGTAGTTCCATTGTTCAAGTCCTGGGAAAGTACATTTAGCCTACTCTACACATAATTGTATCAATTTGTTCTGATGGTCTCCTGTCCGCTGGTGAGTTTGCAATTTTTCTCTTAGTACGGCTCGTTGTTGAAATCTGTACAGTTCAAGGTCTCCTTTTCCAGTTCCAGTCTACGGCCGCTCATCGCGTCTCCACGTTTAAGCAGGCAAGGCCCAGTGCTGACTAGGCCTCTGGCTAAGCTAAGAACGTATGGCATTACAAAACATAGATTATATCGTTAATTATGATATATTAACACAACTTTAAAACATTTCACATTATTCAGTATTGTTAGCACAGATGGTGACCACTCCACATTGCACTTTACACGTTAATTTCACTCATTAATATCGTTCCTCTTATTAGTATGTATACGCAAATCATTAGCATATTCTCATATTAGCATATCTGCTGCAACACCCGTCTCTAGTTGGAAAAGGGGACATACCCACTAAGTCAGCCAACTGTTCTGTGAGGCTGGCAATACAAGTCTGTCACGGTTGCAGCCCAGGACTGCCTTTTTCAGGATTTTGACTCTTGTAAAGGAGATGTTTGCAGTGCAGACCTGGAGAGCATTCTGAAGAGGAGAGCTCCCATCCACATGCTGGGCAATGCAGTTTCCTTTTGGCAAGAGCATAGCTTTCCCCAGAATGCTAGCTCACGTCACAATGTTGGGCAAGAGAACAACTTCCAAAGTCCACTTTCTGGCCAGACATCCATAAATGTTAGTACACTAGAGCTTCTCCAGATGTTAGACAGACTGTTCCTTGAATCCACACATTCTCCATTCTGGCCAGGAGTGTTGGGTGGTGGACCATGTCAAAAGCAGCAGAGAGGTCTATTAGGACCCAGGAGTTTGCTCATTTAGCATTTGCCTGTTTTCTCGGTTTATCCACTCTAGAGACCAGACAGAATAGATTCTGTAACTCTGGAAGAGTAGAGGATGACATACATCAGGAGGGAGGCTTTCCTAATTGAATTCCCGCAGTTGGATGCAGGCTGCCTTTTTGATTAATTTTGACAATTTGCTTCAGTTTCTTATTGGCATGTAATTTACAGGGCTAATTTAATTCAGATCATGTTTCTTTGAACATTTGTCCTCCTTTGGCATGATACCCATTATGAGAGAGGTATTGGGAGTCATATGTGTTGAATCTGCGATAGGACTAGTAGATAGGATTTCTGTGAAAATAGCCTAGGGGCATAGATCCGCTGGTGAACCAGATTTCTGCTGTTTGAAACTACTAAATTAAATGAGCATCTAATAATGGTGAGAATGTGCTTTGGGGTGGTTCCTTTAGTTGTTTGGGTATAGGCTGCTGATTCGGGATGTAAACTGTATACTACCAAGTTCAACTTATTCAGGCATGATACACATGAGCGAGAGGGACAGAGGCAGATAGAGTGTATTCTTGGTTGTGTACGGTACCCACGAAAATATTATTCTATAACACACTAAGGCCCATATTTATACTTTTTGATGCACAACTGCCCAAACGCTGGATGCCAAATTTATGGAATGCTGCAAACCAGCGCAAAGGGTGGGCTAGCGTAACAAAAAAATGATGTTAGCCGGGTGTGGGTGGTGGTATGGGAGAAGGGGGTTTTGCACCAAAAAAATGATGTTAGACTTGTTAGAGGCAACAAAATGCCTCTAACTAGCCTAGTATCATTTTCTGACACAAAACCATCCATACCACATGACTCCTGTCTTATAAAAAACAGGAGTCATGCCCACCACCCCAATGGCCAGCACAGGGGACCAGTGTCCCCTGGACATGGCCATTTCACACTGTGCCATGCATGGGGCCCCAAGTTGGGCCCCGATGGTACTTTAATTTAAAAAAAAATACTCACCTATACTTATCCTACTTATCCCCCATCCTCCGGTGTTCCTCAGTGTCCAGTGACGGGTCTAAAGTCAAACTATAAATAGTTTTAGTTTTGTGCTGCATTTGCATAAAATAAATGACACAAATTCAGCGCAACTGGAGTTTAAATATGCACCTAAATTTATAACTTAATTAAGTTACTAAAACAATGTGTTTGCACATTTTTGCAACAGTTATCGCTTCACCAGGCAGATTCAAACTGAAGGTATTTTGAGCTAGCAGCACCACTCAAGAGGGGGAGTTCCTTATCTGGACATATTGTGACATGATGTGCGGAAGCCCACATTCCTCTGATTGAGGCATTGGTTGATGCAACAACCATGGATTTGATAGGAACAGAGAAGAGTCTATTTGAGTGGTTCCTAACCTGTGGTGCAGGGCCCACTGAGGGGTCCTCGACTGCTTAGAAATTTTTTAAAAAATAACCTATTAATAAAGTTTATGCAAATAAGGTGGCTACATGTACAGTTGAACATTTTAAAATTTACTGTAAATGTCAAGGAATTTGAAATAGGAGGCTAAAAATTAAATTAGTATTCTCAGATTGATCTGTCAGAGGACTGCAGGTGCATCAAACAGAATATAGTATGGGCAATATGTAGCTTCAATTGAGTTTAGAACAGCTCCAACCTTTCTATTAAAATTTACATTTTTTAAAAATGTATATTTATTTGTAAATTAAATCAAATGTGTTATCCGTTGTGTATGTGTTAGTTCTGAATTTTTTGCCTATTTTTTTGTGATTCAAATAAAAATGTTTAAGCTAGGGTCCCAAGTTCCAGTAATGACTCAGTGGGGTGTCCCCAGATTCCGATAACGATTCAGTGGGGGTCCCCCCTGGATTCAGTAATGATAAAGTGGGGATCCACAGAAGTCAAAGGCTGGGAACCACTGGTCTGTTCTATTCCGTTGAGATGTTAAAACAAGTATCAAATTGTGGTTCTACACATAATACAAATGTTAAACAGCATGTATTTCAGGATTACATTGTCCCTGTGTACACTACAGTGGTTGAAAAGTATTATATCACCATTCCTTTGACCCCCCCTTCTGTAATACTCAGTATCCCTTTTGAATGGTAAAGTCTTTTACTATGTATCTCTACAGGGTACACACTTGGTCATCTGTTGGTAGGGTGGGTAGATACATTGACACAGGGTGATGTCCTATTGGCCTGCTTTTAATGGCCTGCTGGTTGTTTGGATGGGGTCAGTTGTGCCTGATCAGTGCCTTTGAAGGGCCGGTACCTTTGGGGAAAAGCCTAGTGCATGCGGGCTCGCATACCAGCCCCATCTGTGAGTTGCATGTTGGCAGATGCCTTCCAATGAACAGTTGTATCATGTCCCTGTCAGTCACATGTTGCAAGGAGCATATATGTAGAGTCAATCACCTATCACAATGATGCCTCTAGATAGCTGGCACGAATTGGACACACTTGGTGTTGTATGAGTGGGCCATGAGCATAGTACACCTCATATTAAGTCAGCATCTCTGTGCAGCCAGTAGGGCTGGGGCCGAGCAGTCATATGGGTACTGTCAGTGGTTAATTTGTAAATACAAATGTGCCGAAGTCCAGAGTTTTACTTTGAAACATGCTGCTGCTGCAATTAAATGTGCGAGCACAGAATGCTGAGGCGGTGAGGTCCTATAGCCATCTCGGGCCCCTTTAATCCATTTACAGTGACTCCCTGCCCCTTTAACACACTCTTGCAGCTTTCTGCTTTCTCCATTTGTGACGCTTTTTCGTTTTTCTCTTCCTCCATCTTTCCCATATGTGTCTTTTGCTTGCAGTAAACGCCTGATGCCAAAATAAGTATTAAATATATACAAATATTGAAGAAAATAAATATGCCCTCAAAAATAAGTGCCGGTACCACCCACCAGAAACCACTGGCTCAAATTAAGCATTAGGTGCAGTTTGGTTTTTGTGACACCGTTACTCACATAGTTGTTCAATGCCCCTGGAAGGGCAGAGGGTTTGGGTTGCAGAAAGTTACAAACCTTACTGGTGTCACAAAAACTGGGTGGGACAGAGCTAGGTATTTGTCAGGTTATTGACCCTACAAGTGCATCGTCATACTCTGTTCCACCTTTTGATTATTGAGTTCGATGGGGTCGTGGTGGGGTCAGTCAAATCTTAATGTCAAATGTGAAACAAGAACACCACATACCTGCGGTGGGTACGGCCCTAGCTACTAGGGGGATGTGCATTGTGTGTGCCACCCCCTAGAAGACCCTGTTAATCATGTCCTAGGCCTATAGGCTAGCGTATCTGCAGTCAGGTTGGTAGTCCAACTCTGAGTGGCCTTATGCCTTCCCTGGAGGGCCCTTATGGTGGGGCTGATGGTAGGCAGAGGGCAGGGTGGGTAAATAAAGGTGTGCATAAGGGTAGCCTGCTCCTCTACTAGTAGCATTGAGCCATGGCGACTGGGGAAGTGCACACGCATGTCCTCCCCTGGAAGGGAGGTGGCTTGACCAACGTGTGTGGGTCCGCCAAGGCAGGGCCCAGGGTGTGCAGGGAGGCCATGGGGCCTTCAGAGGTGCTGAGCCTGGCATACCAGACTAGTGGGTGAACAATGGATGATTATATGTATGTTGCGCCTGAAACAGCTTGCCAATACAGGCACTCTTGGATCATATTGTAAGCGAGGCCAAGGAGGCCTCTCTGTGCCCATGTGTACCTGGGAATTCATATATATGAGAAGCTTTGCACAATGGCCTTGAGGTGCCTACTTGCACCAGGGCATCATATGCTTAAATGAGACTGGCACAACTTGCCAGTGTGTGCATACTTGAATATGGGTGTGAGTGGTGACTAGTATCTCTCGCCTGGGTGTGTAACGTGCACCTTGGGGGTGTTCCTATGTAGGGATGGGAGCTGACATCACTTGCCAGGTTGTGCAGATTTGCTGCTGGGTACCCTAATAGAGGAACTGAGCCTGATACAGCAGGCCAGTATTGGCGCATGTGCAACTTTGCAGTGGCTTTAATGAAAGTTCCCCACATGCCCTGGAAGGCATGGTAGTGCTTCGAGGTATATGTGCCTAGGGACTGCTGAATACCCATGCATGTTTGCACTACCAGTCAGCGCTACTCTGCCCATAAAGTAACATGGGAGAATGAGTCTTATTAAGTATGGCTCCAGTAGTGGATTAGAGGGGAGCAGCCTCATGATGTTTAGTATCGTTGGACTGAGGATGACAAACCTCTTCTGATGGTATAGGTGGTTTAGTCATCGATGCACTAGAAAAGCACTTCTGGGAAGTGAATGAATGTACGGTCGGGCAACTCAGATCAGTGGACCTCTGGTGTTGTGCCTCCATTCTGTGGAGGTACACCACTGTCGACTTTTGTTGGGGGATCGTGACCAGCTGGGGTCACTTGAGTCTTCATGCTCCAGATGCCACATCTCCTGGTACAGGAGGTGCAGGGCCTAATAACTTGTCATGTGGAACTGGGAGTGTTGCAGGCAACTCACGTCAACAAGCCTGATGCCGCTTCTCCATACTAGAGGTGCTGAAGTTGGTAACTTTTTGGTAACATTGAACCGTCTGGCTGGGCAGGGGTGGGCGCCTCGGTGTCTAACAGTGCCCCCAGTGACCCTCCACCTGTGTTTTGCAGACCTCTGAGTGAACCTCCTATGGGGAGCCCGAACGTCTTTTCCTTTATTGTCTATCAGCTGTTGTCTTTCCTTTCCTCAACCTTGACATCAGAATCCTGAGAATTGTGACTTAGCAATGAATGGCCTAGTAACCAGGGAAAGGTTTATGCAATCTTTGGTTTGTGGTAGGGCAGGATAGTTGAAGCTGGTTGGTGGGTGAAGGGCAGTTTGAGATCCAGGGTGCCTGTGAACACAGTGGCATCCACTATCCGGATATCAGGGCACCGTATTAGGGTGCCTGAAGTGAGTGCGTACGATTGACTGTGTGCACGCGCTGACTGATACCCATGGCACTGAACAACGGTGCAGAGTGAATGTGTGGAAGTGAGTGTGGGTGAATGTGAAGGCAGTACCGTGGTGCTGCTAGTCACATTTACCCTGTCAGGGAGTTCTTACATTTGGTATTACGTCTTACTAGTGCGACTTTGGCTGCAGTGCTGTGCAAAAGTGTAAACCATGTATGTACATTTTGCTGCTAACGTTGAGAACTGTAGTGCACCCTGAATTTATGTGTTACACTGATTGTGGGGAATTCTAGGGTGAGCCTTGTGCTGACAATGTTTGACACCTTATGTGGAAGAGGTGAGGGATTGTACCGTTTTCGTCATGTGTACATATAGTAGTTGGGGTTTCACACAGCTGGTTCTTATATCGTGACTTCCTTTGCTAATTGGGGCATAAGTCCAGAGTTGCATTATAACCATACTGTGTTGCCAATGTGTGTGCTGAATATAATCTATTTACACATACCATCTGTGTGAAGTCTCCTTTGTGCCATGCAGCGTGGTTGTGATGGAGTAGTGCTATGCCTTTGCTTTACACATTGCCTCAGTGATAAGCCTGACTGCTCTGTGCCAAGCTACCTAAGGGTGGGCACAGGTTATGCAGTGAGTGTAATCACCCACCCTTGACAGGAGTGGCATGTTCTGCTTAGCTATGGTTTTGCCTTACCAACCAGAAAGTGCCTCCTCCAACACTGCTCTGTTACTGTTTGCCTATGTTCAGTTTCGGTACCATAGTTGCTTACATGTTAATATAGCGTTTCCCCCTCCCTCCTCCCACCTACTCTTAATGCCACAGTTGTGTTAGTGCTGCCTCCTGCTCCGTTGCTTGTATTTGTTTTTGCTTTTTTCGCAATTTTGGATATAGATCATCAGTTGGCCTTCTTTTGGTAAGATATTTGTTTGATTTTGTGCACAGCATGGTGATACCTGTTCATCATCACAATTGCCTAACCCTAACCCTCTCCCCCAGGCCTGCTTCTCTGCTGTGTGAGGGCAGCACAGCATGACACCGTGGCCACTGACTCATTGTGGTGCGCTGCACAGTCCTGTGTTTATTTGTAAGGGGCCGCCAGTGCTTAATTTGTGCTTGTTGTTTCCGGTGCTGAGCACCAGCACTTATTTTTGAGGGCCAGGGCTTATTCTTATGCCTCAAGCATTTGCTGCGAGCAAAAGACACATATTCGAAGGACGGATGAAGGGAAAAACGAAAAGCGTCATAGAGGGAGAAAGTAAAAAGCTGCAAGAGTGAGCTGGAGGGACAGCGAGTGGCTTTATATGGATCGAAGAGGCCCGAGATGGCTTCAGGATTATACCTCCTCAGTATTCCATGTTCACACATTTAATTACAGTAGCCGCATGTTTAAGATGAGGGCTTTGGGCACCGGCACCTTTGTATTTACAAATTAGGCACTGGGGGGCACACAGTAGCTTGGCATATTATTTTTTATTATGAGATGCTATGGCTGGCTGCTCAGAGGAGTACACAAAACAAGTCAGAATGTACACCAACTCATTCCTATGTTCATTGTGAAAACGTGAAAAGCACTACTATTCAGGTAAGATTTCAAAACAAATCATAAATTTCAAGTGTCAGCACCGGTGCCTTCACCGTGATGTCACCAAAGAAAAGAGATACGATCATGGGCTGAACACACTAGTGTGACTGTAATCATAAACGTACTGCCTGACCAACTGAACAGCACATGACACAGCACCTTAAATACAATTTGTGCACACAATGGCACATTCAGTTGTACACTTGTGCGACCTGTGAAGTGACATCAGACAGTCTTGTTTCAGCAGAATGTGGGTGTCGAAGGAAAACTTTACTTACCTGTAGCAATTGGTTTGAAAATTGCGCTGTAATTTTACATGTTGTGCAACACAACTCTACAACACAATTACACAACACACCACATACATCCAATCCACACCAAAGAATTCCACATCATGGCACATATTTAAACTCCACTACATACCACTCTACAACACCTAATACCATTCCACATAATTACACTCCATGACACACAAGCCCACTCCATATAACTCCAGTATAGTCAATACCACATAACTACTATCCACATAATTCCACTGCACACCATGCCACATAGTTCCACTACACAAATCCACTCCACACAATTCCACCACACACAATTCCAATTCAAACCACATAATTCCACTCCACACCACATATATCCACACCACTACAAACTAAAACACATGGGTAAAAGACATTGTCATTTACAACACCAGTAGCTCGAACTATCACAAATGCCTGACATTTTGCATTGCAAATTCTTGTTTTCTGGTAGTCTCTATGCAGTATTTTGATTGTATCAGTGTGGATAAGCTGGCAGGTTTGACACTTCTTGTTTTTGCACTCGCTGGCTATACCATTCTCCATAGTATGAGGAAATAATTTGCTTTTTAAAATACTTATTTTGAGGTTGGATGATTGTCGGAATGCAAATAGGAACATATCAGCGAATACCTCTTGCAGATGGTCATCTTGCTGCACAAAAAGATGTAATTCCCTGGCCATTTTGCTTGGGACTTCTAAATCTGTTTTTTTACACAATGAAAAGCGGGAGCCTGTTTAGGATTATTTTGCTTTGTGGTGCAAGAGGTTGCCTCAAATGTTCCTGATTGCTTTGTGTATTTGGTTGTCCACAATTCTGTGGTTGACCCCATGGTTTATGAAATTAGACCTCAGAGTCGTCATGTTGTCATCCTTCTATTACGTGTCTGAGCATCTCTGGTTGTATCATATAGTTTGTCAAAACGTTATGGTGTGCTTCTTGTCCTTTGAGTAAAACCCAACATTATTCAAAGGGCTAGCACAGTTTGTTGGTTTGCATTCTTTTATCTTTTATTGAGAGGGTGGTAGAGTGGTATCTGTGAAATGTGCTCATTTTAAACAGTAGGCAAATTTAAGATTGAAGATTCTATAAATTTCATCAAAACATCAGGGGAAATGTATGGGGTCCTCTTCTCAAAAGGTTCAAGTCAGAAGAATATCATAAATTTAGAATTTATGGTCTGCAGCCAGAGGTGGCCTTTACCTCACTCGCTAGTTGTACTATGAACAGGTTCACAGACTGCAGAGCTACAGCACAGCAGTGCCAGTAAGTTGGAAGCTTGGCATTTCTGAATGTGAAAATGTTGTGGGTCATGGTGAATTCTTGTTGAGTTTTCTACTAACCTTGTGTACAAGACCTGATGGAAGTGATGTTCTTTCCTGTCTCTAGCCGTCCCCACCACTGACTGCATGTTCTAGAAGTTTAATCCCACTTCTAGAAACTTAGAATAGAGAATGGGATAAGAGAAAAGAGAGCCGCAGTGCTTCACACTCTTTCTTGTTCTGGAGTGAAGGAAGACTGGCAGTTTTAATATGCACCTTGAGTTATTAGAACAATGATCATAATTAAAACTTTCAAGTAATATACCTTAGTGATATCTCAGTACATCAATCACACAAAAAGTGATGTGATAAATGCTTGCTATTTGCCTAACCACTGGCAATTGTGGGGGTAGCATTCCAACCCATCGTTCTTTTACCTACTGTGCCACCTCAGTTTGGACACAGCCTTTTGCAAATCAATCTTGCCCCTGCTCCAATAGGAATAGTCCAGCCCAAACTCCCAGAACAGGTCCTCCCTGAACCAGGACACAAGCAACTCTCTAGGCTGGTTTCACCCTGATTGGGGCCCTTCTTTCAGGTGTAGCTTGGTTCCAGTGGTTCAGTGAGCACAGTACAGCCAACTTTCTATGCTTTCAAAGGGAATTGAGATCTTATTAGATATGTAGATAAGCACACCTTGCCCTGGATTAGAATAACGACCTCAAACTATGTGACTAACTCACTTTTTGTGGAAGATATAGGCCCTCATTACAACCCTGGCGGTCGGTGATAAAGCAGTAGTAAAAAAATTGGAATCATGACCACAGCGGAAACCGCCAACACATACAGCCACTTTAACACTCTGACCGCCACGGCGGTGGCAACAAACACCGTGGCGGTAACCGCCAACAGCCAGGCGGAGGACAATGTACTGCCCACTGCATTACAACACGCCCATCCGCCAGCTTTTCCGGGGCGGTACCAATGCCATCAAAAGCACAGCGGAAACAGAACACAGAAGGGAAACGACTCACCTCTCGACACACAAGGAAGGAAGGAAGAACCAGGACGCCATGGAGCCCGAACTGCAGGTGTTCCCCTTGCTGGTGTATCTTCTCATACACCAGGGGCATGAATGCCGGCAAAGACGACCACGGTGAGTATTGCACCTAGCACACAATGGAGGGGCGGAGGAAAAAGAGAGTGACACACACACACAACACGCAACACCCCCACCCACACCCCCAACAACATAGACACAAACACATGCAACAACATTACACTTACACCCGTAACCCTCAGGAATAACTCAAGTACAAAAGGAATGGATTAAAATGAGTGTAATATTAGAAATTATGAGAAATATGTTCATAAATAAATAAACAGTATGTACAATATATACAAGGAGGGACAATGCCCACTCAAAAATGTCTGTGGCTCACTGGCCCAAAACACATAGGCCAAGGCCACACTTGACTCCTGCCTCAATACGGAGAGAACACTGCAGGGGCATCAGGTCGAAAACACACAGGCACCTCAGGGGGATGGGGAATGGGCGGGCACCTCAGCCAGAAGATGGAATAACGCCACTGGCCTGGAGGGGGCTCCATGCCCACTACTTGGTCCTGGGGAGTGCAAGCCACAGTCTCTCAAGTTGGTGGTTTGCCCAATGCCTGGTACCGGGGAGATCAAAGCCACAGACTCTCCAGTGGGTGGTTTGCCCACTGCTTGGCCCTGGGGAGTGCAAAGCCACAGTCTCTCAAGTGGGTGGTTTGCCCACTGCTTGCTCTTGGGGAGTGCAAGGCCACAGTCTCTCAAGTGGGTGGTTTGCCCACTGCTTGGTCCTGGGGAGTGCAAAGCCACTGTAGATCAAGTGGGTGGTTTGACCACTGCTTGGTCCTGGGGAGTGCAAAGCCACAGTCTCTCAAGTGGGTGGTTTGCCCACTGCTTGGTCCTGGGGAGTGCAAGGCCGCAGTCTCTCAAGCAGGTGGTTTGCCCACTGCTTGCTCCTGGGGAGTGCAAGGCCACAGTCTCTCAAGTGGGTGGGGGCGAGTTGATGCCTTCTTCCACTGGTTCTGGAGGGGGCTTTGTGCCCAGTGTGCTTCATGCTGGCAAGGAGGGGCTGAGTGGATGCCTTCTTCCACTGGTTCTGGAGGGGGCTTTGTGCCCAGTGTGCTTCATCCTGGCAAGGAGGGGCATAGTGGATGGCTTCTTCCACTGGTTCTGGAGGGGGCTTTGTGCCCAGTGTGCTTCACCCTGGCAAGTAGGGGCTGAGTGGATGGCTTCTTCCACTGGTTCTGGAGGGGCCATTGTGCCCAGTGTGCTTCATCCTGGCAAGGAGGGGCTGAGTGGATGGCTTCTTCAACTGGCAAGTAGGGGCTGAGTGGATGGCTTCTTCCACTCGTTCTGGAGGGGGCCTTGTGCCCATTGTGCTTCATCCTGGATGGCGCAAGGTCACAGTCTCTCCCCTGTGTGTCACACCGACAGGTGTTGCAGGGTCCAGGACGCACTGCAGCCCATGTAGTCACCACTACACACTGCTCTCCGGCAGTGACGGCTGCTCAGTGGATGCCAGATGGCTGCCTACTGGGGCTGCTGCTGCTGGCAGTGGTGCTGCTGGCGGCAGGGCAGGTGGTGGTGCTGGCCGCGGTGCAAGCAATGGTGGTGGTGGTAGCCTCCAGGCCTTCACCTGCAGCCTCGGACGGCTGCGCACTGGGGCTGCTGCTGCTGGCAGTGGTGCTGCTGGCGGCGGGGCAGGTGGTGGTGCTGGCCGCGGTGCAAGTGGTGGTGCTGGCCGCGGTGCAGATGGCGGTGCTGGCCGCAGTGCAGATGGCGGTGCTGGCCGCGGTGCAGGTGCCGGTGCTGCCAGTGGTAGTGGTAGCCTCCAGGCCTTCACCTGCAGCCTCGGATGGCTGAAGTGCCATGGCTGGTGTTCTGTGCCCCTTCCTGCCCCTGGCATATGGTGGTGCCTCCTTGCTTCTGTCTCCTTCCCCTTGCTGGCTGCTGTCCCCTTCTTGGCCTTGGCAGGTGGTGCTGGCACACTGGCTGGGCTGACGGGTGCCTCCTTGGAGCCTCTCACAGCTGCAGAAACCACAATGGCCGTGGACTGGGTGGCTGAGGTGCTGGGCTGGGTTCTGGCCATCCTGACCCAAGGTGAAGGACGGGGGGTGTGGGGTAGGGAATAGGTCAATGGTGGCGAGGAAAAGCTTCTTAGGGACACTGGGGCGGGAAGAGTGTGAAGGTTTGGGAGTGGAGGAAGAGGGAGTGGTTGTAGGAGGTGTCAGTCTGCTGTGTTTGGGTGCAGGTGCATAGGCTGGATGCTGTTGTGAGGTGAATGGCTGTTGGGTGTGTGTGCTTGCATTTGTGTACTTTGGGAGGAGGGGTCACAGACACAGTGGGAGAGGACACAGGGGACATGTGCATGGATGTGGGGGTGGTGACTGCCAGTGAGAGGTGTGTAGTGATAGGTGTGCTGGTAATGGAGGTAGTGGATGAGGATGTAGTGCATGCAGGTATGAGTGGAGACGCTACTGGGAGGGAGGTGGACGACGAGAAGGAGGAGGACACAGTGGAGGCAGTGGATGTTGTTGTGTCTGCATGGGGATGGTGCTTGTGTGAGTGTCTGTGGGATGAAGTGTGGTGCTTGTGTCTGCCTGAGCCACTTCTGTGTGTTGATTTGGGTGATTGCTGGTCTGAAGGTGTGCTTGGGATAGGCTGGGGTTGAGGGGATTGGGACTGGATAGAGGAAGTTTGGGGGGGGGGGGCTGCAGACAGGGACAATGGCTGCCATCAGTGCGGAAGCCAGAGCCTGGAATGCTCTATGTTGTGCCACCACGCAAGAGTGAATGCCCTCCAGGTATGCATTTGTTTGTTGCAAATGCCTGCTACACCCTGGATGGCATTCATTATGGTTGACTGCCCAACAGAGAGGGATCTCAGGAGGTCAATAGCCTCCTCACTGAGGGCAGCAGGGCTGACTGGGGCAGGCCCTGAGGTGCCTGGGGCGAAGGAGATGCCCACCCTCCTGGGTGAGCAGGCACAGGAAACACACTGAGGGGCTGCTGGGAGGGCGGTGCTGGTACGGGGGTGGCAGCTGTACCTGTTGTTGGGGTGGGCAGAGAGGTGCCCACCACCGCCAGAGAGCTTCCATCGGATGAGGAGTCGCTGTCGGTAGTGTCCCCTCCTGTCTCCGTTGTGGTGCTCCCCTCACCCTCTGTCCCACTGGTGCCCTCATCGTCGGTGGATTCGGCCGCCAGGCCCATGTGGGGTGCAGCTCCCTCCGTTGCTGGTGCCTCTGCTCTTCCGCCAGATGATGCTAATGCACACATGGACAGGGTGATAAAACAAAAAGGGGGGGAAGACAGAGGATACACTTGGTCAATGCCAGCAACAGCACTATCGTTGGCGTACACAACAAACAGGGAACAGCCCTATGCACTAGGCCATGCACTACCAGTTACAATGCTAGTCACCACCCCATGGGGTACAATGCCTAACGCCATTAGCTGCACACCTGAAACCCACAGGACCCTGCCCAGTAGTAGGTGTCCACTAACACTATTGGGGTTGGAGTGCATCTGAGCTTGCCCATCATTAAACCTACCCTGCCATGTTCGCCCTGGCCTAGGGACACCCACAGCCCACATCCCCCACCCAGGTAAAACCTTAACACGCGCAAAGTCATGATTCTGATTCTGTACTCCCCCTTGTGGCTGCTGTGATGCCTTCAAGCGCCCATCCAACTCCGGATAGGCCACCACCAGGATACGGAACATCAGGGGGGTCAGGGTACGACGGGCACCCCTTCCTCGTTGGGAGGCCAGCCCCAGCTGGGCTCCGCCGTCTTCCTTGCCCAGTGGCGCAGGTCCTCCCACCATTTGCGGCAGTGGGTGCTCCACCTGTCAAGGACCCCCAGGGTCCGCACCTCCTTGGCGATGGCATGCCAAATACCCTTTTTCTGATGGGCGCTGACCTGCAGAAAAAATACAGCAGAAAAGGGATTAGCCCACCATATCCCTCCCATCCCCTTACACACATACATTGACCACCATACATGCAGCACTCTGCCCAGGACCCCTCAGACCCCACCCTATACGGGGCTTACACACACAGCACTCCATACATTCATGGCCCACGCATCATGCACACAGTGTACTCACCTGTTTGTCTGGAGGACCATAGAGTAAAGTGTAATGGGGTAGGACCCCATCCACTAGTCTCTCCAACTCCTCGGAATTGAAGGCAATTCCCCAGACACTCGAGCCATTGTCGCTTCCAGACACAGGTCACAGCCGCACTTGCAGTGTAAGTCCTCTCCTGTTGAAGGTCAGGTAGCAAGTGAGTGCACAGATAGAAAATGGCGGTCATGTCCGTGGCGGTGCGTACCGTCACCGCCGGCGTAAATCGCCATTGGCTCCAGGAACCCATAGGGCCCAATGATAACCAATGCTATCTTGCGTGCAGTCGTTGACCGTCGACCGCAACGGCGCACAACGCCTGCGGAATGACCTAATTTCCACTTGTCTCTCCTCACAGGTCAGGCAGCTGTCATTTCAGGGGGCACAGGCCATGGCACCTAACTGCGTCACAGCAGACATTGGCACATCAACTGAGTCACGAGTTCACATACTGTTTCTGTAAAGGAAGAAATGCACATTAATATTGACATATGTGTGAATATCACCTTCTGCTCACCGTTTTTCACCCTAGAGTTCAACCGCTGAGGATGAATAGGAGATGGAGACATCCCCCCGTGTACAGACCCCTGGGGGACCTGGCGACAATGGAGGACAGGCACATTATCCTGACCCACAGACTTGATAGGGCCACAATCCAAGAACTGTGTGACCCATTGGAGCCAGACCTGATTTCAGCTATCCGCCCCCCTCTAGTGCAGGTCCTGTCAGTGCTCCATTTCCTGGCTAGTGGTTCCTTTCAAGCGACAGTGGCCATGGCGTCAGGGATGTCTCAGCCAATGTTCTCAAACGTGCTGACCAGAGTGTTGTCTGCCCTGCTGAAACACATGCGCAGCTACATCGTATTCCCCCAGGTGGAGGATTTGGCCACAGTGAAAGCTGACTTTTATGCCCTGGGACATATCCCCAACATCATTGGTACCATTGATGGTACACATATTGCATTTGTCCCCCCAAGGAGAAATGAACAAGTGTTCAGAAACAGAAAAAGCTTTCACTCTCTGAATATGCAGATGGTGTGTTTGACAGACCAGTACATCTCCCATGTAAATGCCAAGTATCCTGGCTCTGTGCATCATGCCTTTATCTTGAGGAATAGCAGCATTGAATATGTGATGTCCCTACTCCAGAGGCACAGGGTGTGGCTAATAGGTGAGCCCCTGGTCCCCACCCAGTTGATGTAGGTATATGGGTGTGGGTTTGGCCCTAAGGGTGAGTGTGTGGCTAACAGGTATCCCTCAAATATTTGCAGGTGACTCTGGTTACCCCAACCTCTCATGGCTACTGACCCCAGTGAGGAATGCCAGGACAAGGGCAGAGGAACGTTACAATGAGGCACATGGGCGAACAAGGAGGATCATTGAGAGAACCTTTGGCCTCCTGAAGGCCAGATTCCGGTGCCTCCATCTGACAGGTGGATCCCTGTAATACTCACCCAAGAAGGTGTGCCAGATCATCGTTGCATGTTGCACAACCTGGCCTTGAGACGCCAAGTGCCTTTTCTGCAGGAGGATGAGCCTGGGAATGGTCATGTTGCAGCG
The DNA here is from genome assembly GCF_031143425.1 of Pleurodeles waltl. Classification (NCBI taxonomy): domain Eukaryota; kingdom Metazoa; phylum Chordata; class Amphibia; order Caudata; family Salamandridae; genus Pleurodeles; species Pleurodeles waltl. The sequence goes on along the minus strand of NC_090436.1, from coordinate 980,406,969 downwards.
GTGGAGCCTGTGGACAGTGACGAAGAGGAGGCAGAGGATGAAGATGTGGACAACAGAAGTTCATTAATCCAACACTACTTCCAGTGACACACAGGTAAGACACTGTAACCTCACCTTTTTGCAGTTTTGTGTTTGACATTGAACATGGCAGCCTGGTTTCCCTGTTTCCTTGACCACTTACTGTACCCTTTGGCATCTCTAATTTTCAGATCTCTGTGCCCCACTCTGGCTCCTGGTGTGTTTACTGCTGCCCACTACAGGTCATACCTATGTAAATATTACAGTACACATCAATTGCAATGTTTACAGTTTGCTAAACTGATACATATGTCAAACAATTGACAGACTCCATACTTGAATTTGTTCCAAGAGTGTCTATTTATGTGCTAATAAGTGGAGGGGGTATTGCAATGGGATGGGTTGCTGATGGAGGAAAGTCCAGGGTAGAGTCCAGTCTACTTGTATCACGGGTGCACTGTCCAAGGGGGCATAGAAAGGGGAGCAATGGCAGTTCAAGGTGGCCAGGGTGACAGAGTGGGAGAGAAGGGTGACAATCAGGAGAGTCTTATTTCCTGGTGGGGGTCTTGGCAATGTTCTATGCTTTCTGCCTGGATCGCAGGGACCATTTGCGGGGTGATTCTCCTTCTGCACGGGGTAGGGTGCTGGTGGCCTGTTGTTCCTGTGGCTGAGTCTCCTGTCCACTAGCGCCGGCGGAGGTCGAGGGCTGTTCTTTGGTTTGGCTAGTGTCAGGGGCCAGTTGGTGTGCCACTGCCTCCCTCAGGGTGTTGGCCATGTCTGCCAGCATCCCTGCAATGGTGACCAGGGTGGTGTGTATGTCCCTCAGGTCCTCCTTGAGCCCCAGGTACTGTCCCTCCTGCAGCCACTGGATTTCCTGCAGCTTGGCCAGTATCCTGCCCATGGTCTCCTGGGAATGGTGGTATGCTTCCAGGATGTTGGTGAGTGGTGGATGTCATGGAGAGTTGGTTCCCTAGGCCTGTCCTCCCCCTGTCGCACAGCAGGCCTCCCAGCTTCCCTGTTGTCCTGTGCCTCTGTTCCCTCAACCGTGTGCCAACTGCCACTGACCCCAGGTCCCTGATCGTCCTGTGTTTGGGGGGTTGCCTGGAGTCCCTGTAGTGGTGGACACACTGCTGATTGACGTGTCCAGGGGACAGAGGTATGGGCCCGCTGGGTGGGTGCTGTGCTGGTGTTTCCTGAGGGGGTAGGCTCTGTGGTGGGTTGGGACTGTGGCTTGGTCACTGACTGTCCAGAGGTCCCTGATGGGCCAGGTTGGTCATCGTGATCCAGGCGCGCCGAGCTGCTGTCATAACTGTGGGCCTCTTCAGGGGGGTGACTGGATGTGGCTGGCACCTCCTCTCCAGTGACGTTGAGTTGGGGTCCTGTGGGGATGTAAATGCAGTGCTATTGTATCTGCGTGTGCCATCTTGTGCATGAATATGTTTCCCTCTATGGTTGTTACTAGCAAGGCACCTTTGGGTTGTGTGAGATGTTATTAGTTTGGCTAAGTGCTTGTCACTAGTGTGCATGCTGTGGTGATGGGTATCCATGCAGGTCTGTGATGAGGTTCCATGCATTGTTGTTGCATGCAGTGCTTGGTTTTGGGATGGGTGGGTTGTGATGGTGGGGTATATGTGAGGTGGTGCGGTGATGGGGTGAGGGTAGGGGTTGTTGTTTGTGATGGCATTCAGGTAGGGTGGGGGATAACGTTGTAAAGATTTGACTTACCAGAGTTCAGTCCTCCTGCTACTCCTGCCAGGCCCTCAGGATGCATGATCGCCAAGACTTGCTCCTCCCATGTTGTTAGTTGTGGAGGAGGAGGTGGGGGTCCACCGCCAGTCCTCTGTACAGCTACCTGGTGTCTTGCAACCACGGAACACACCTTTCCCCGTAGGTCATTCCACCTCTTCCTGATGTCATCCCTTGTTCTTGGGTGCTGTCCCACGGCATTGACCCTGTCCACGACTCTCCGCCATAGCTCCATCTTCCTTGCAATAGATGTCTGCTGCACCTATGATGCGAATAGCTATGGCTCTACCCGGATGATTTTCTCCACCATGTCCCTTACCTCCACCTCTGAGAACCTAGGGTGTCTTTGTGGTGCCATGAGTGTAGTGTGAGTGGTATGTGTGAGGGTGTGCGGGGTGATATGTTGGGGTGTGTGCTGTGAGATGCGTGGATGGTATATGGGTGATGGTGTTTTGTGGCTCAGATTCAGTGGGTGCTCCTGAATTGTCTCTCTCACCTGGCAATATGATTGGGTCGTAAAGGGTGGTGGGTATTGTGGGTGTTTTTTATAGTGTTGTGGGTGTGTGGATGTGGTGTGTGTATGTGTCAGGTGTGTGTAGTTTGAATTGTCCAATGTAGTGCTGTTTTGTTAGTCTGTGTGTATTTTGATCGCGGCGGTCTGTACCACCAATGGTTTACCGCGGTTGAATGTCCGCCGCGGTAATTCGTGGGTCATGATGCTGTGGGCGTATTTCTGTTGGTGTAACGGTGTGGGTTTTGGTACCGCCAGTTTATCACTGACCTTTGGGCTGGCGGACTTGTGTGGGTGTCTGGTTAGTGGTGTATTTCTATGTGTGGGTCATAATACCCGTAGCGGTATACTGCCGCGGTCACGGTATGTTGGCGGCAGTCAGCATGGCGGTAAGCTGCACTTACCGCCAATGTTGTAATGAGGGTCATAGTTTCTACTTGACTGCTGCAAACTGAAAACATGGAACGTCATTAACATCCCGTCATTCCCTACACTTGCCTGTATTTATACATAGTGGAATTCTAATATTTTATACACATGTGCATTAACATGTGCATACATATTAGATGTCCTTTTAGATTTAATCCTGTTGTGTCACAGGAACTTTAGCAGAACATATAGCCTCAGTCTTTAGAGTTCAAACAAAAGCACAAAGGAGTTCAAAGTTTGTTTTCAACTCACACACGACTTCAGGATACTTTTCTGAGAGCCCATATGTCCATGATCCAACATGTAGGAATCTAGTGCCCTTGACACTTGAAAACTAGTACCAAGTATCAAAGACCAGCTGCATCAGAATTCTAGCACAAATTGTATAGCAAAACACCAAGCACCACCATGAAGGAAGTTATACCTGAAGAAAAAAGGTAGCCAATCTGTCGACAAGTGAGAATCAGAAGCTTGCTGGGAAACATACTTTACTGCTGATATTCTATTAAGAGGAGTGCTCCTAATCTACTCAGTTTCCACACTCTGTACTGACCACAAGCATTACCTTTGATGAAAGGCACTCAACACAGATAATCTCAAGGTATTGCTTCCTCGCACAAGAGCCAGACAAGAGAGTAAGTAGCACTTCCAGCACCACATCCTAACAGTTCTGTGCACTTGGCTGCAGAAGCTTCAAGAAGATTCTGAGTTTTTGCAGGGCTTCATCCCTATCTTTGTGTCAAATGTTGGGCCAAGATCTGACCGCCGTGTGGCCGCCAATGCGGCCGCACCCCCGCCGCGGTCATTAGGAGATCCCCGCTGGGCGGAAACATGGTTTCTTGGCCGCAACATCGCAAATGGAGGCGGCGGTGTTGCGGCTGTGCGACGAGTGCAGTTGCACCCGTCGCGCTTTTCACTGTCTGCATAGCAGACAGTGAAAAGCCGCATGGGGCCATGTCAGGGGGCCCCTGCACTGCCCATGCAAGTGGCATGGGCAGTGCAGGGGCCCCCAGGGGCCCCGAGACTCCCCGTACCGCCAGCCTTTTCCTGGAAAACGCTGGCGGTAGGGACTCGTAATCCCCTGGGCAGCCCTGCTAGCAGCGCTGCCCTGGCGGATTACTACCGCCGGGGCCATTGTGGCGGGAAACCGCCTGCCCCGGCGGTGCGACCGTGGCACTTCCGCCGCAGTCGTAATGTCCAGGGAAGCACCGCCAGCCTGTTGGCGGTGCTTCCGTCATTTCAGCCCTGGTGGTCCTGTACCGCCAGGGTTGAAATGACCCCCTATATCTGTTGTTGTCAGTAAATATACCTGTTGAAAGAGGTCAGGTAGCATTCACTTTCTTATAGATAACCCATTAAGGACATTTTGCCTCTGAATTGTGCCCAGGATATACCATGGCTTGCGCATGTCAGGTCCATGATAAAGAAAGTGGGTATGAACATTTTTTGGATTTACGCGAGGAATCTGCCCATTAGGGCCTTTTGTGCTAACTGGGTAATAAGAGTACTGAATTCCCGGCAGGTAGGGGGCCATCTGAAACTCTCCGACATTTTATACTTTTCTGTCCTGCATATGATCTACAGAGGCCGAAATGGCTAATGCACCTCTGTAGGTCCCTGGGTGCGAGGAGGCACTTGGATGCCCTTAGGATCTTAAGAACTGATACCTCCATGCTGGTGGTGTTCACTGTTCTGAGATACCTACAAGCAGCCTGGAGTTGGCACACTAAGTGCATCCGTACCTATGTAGCTAGTGTTTCCCAGGATAATAGAATAAGGGGGGGAAGGGTCAGTTCACCCTTGGTGCAAGTTATGGTGGAAATTTTGTGTTTCAAATGGGTTTTAAAAATTGTGTAATTTTATTTGATTGTATTAATCTTATTAGGAATTTTATACTCCCTGTTGTTTTATCCAAATGCACTGACACTTTATATGGCCATGGCATATCATGACCAATTATTTAGAACATTTCTTGCAAAGAAAGGTGTGCAATATTTAATTTTGTGTTTATGGTGTGATTTTATTATCTGTAAAGATCGAAATAGCGCTACAAACTGTTATTGCATTCAGTTTCTTTGTTATTTAAGTGATATCCTGAATGTAGGTAGGGGTCTTTCTTGCAAATGGTTTCATTTATTTTCTACCTAGCAAGATATATTTTCAGTTAGTTTACCTGAGCCAGATAGGATTAGGGATTCTGTGTTGTTGTCTTTGTGGATCCTGGGAAACACATAGAATCTGCTATGTACTATTTTCTTAGTACCAGGCTATAATCATATTCACTTCTGTCATTCAAGATTGTTTTTATAATCTTATTGGTTTTCATTTTGTATTGTTTGGTTGGGTCTTCCTTCAGTGTTGTGTTCTACCTCACATTTGAGATTGGCTGTGGTCTTCCTGAACATATTGATGGTTATTCCTTATGAGAACTGCTCCTCAGCTGCTTTTATTGTAGAATTGTAGTGGTCATTCAGGGATTTAATGGCTGTTCTTTCTATGGCCATTAGGTTGCATCACAGTTTCATTTATTTGATTAGAGTGGTAGATGTAATTGTATCTGAAATGTTTGAGTCAAGTTCTGTGAAGTGTTGTGAGTCTGGAGCCCAGCTGGAGTTCTTATTCTTTTTGCCATTATAGACAGCCATGGATCACTGTCTTATAACACTAAACAAATGTTAGTTTGAAGAGAGAGGCACAGAATTGACTACTACACAAAGATCAAATGATCATGTTAAGGTGAATTTGGCATGTTGAATGATGGTAATTGTGCCTTACTCGCCACATATAATATTTCATATGTATGTGATACTATTAAAATAATAATTGCCAGATTAAAAAAACATGCATATGATGTACAATTAAATTAAAAAATGCCTGAAAAATGTGCAATTCCAATTCTTGGTAAAGTTGTGTGCTTGTATCTCCACAGGAGTGATAAGTCTTCTTAGCAATATAATCGTACTTGGCATCTTTGTGAAGTATAAGGAACTTCGCACTGCAACAAATGCCATCATTATTAACCTTGCGTTTACTGACATTGGAGTCAGCGGCATTGGATATCCGATGTCTGCAGCATCAGACCTGCATGGAAGCTGGAAATTTGGAAATGCAGGATGCCAGGTAAGTCAGATATTTTAATGCTTTAGGTTAGACCTGTACAACACTAAGGCTCTCGTTGTGAGAGGACCGATGGGGGATGAGTTATTTATTGGACCTAAAAAAATGATACCTCTGGATCTGATTTTGACGTTGAAAACCTTTATTTGCATGATTAATTAAAATATTAGCGAAAAAATGCAACACATAAAAGTTCTTCAGACTTCAGATCTGAGTCCATAGTTCATCAGGGACCCGACAACCTTTCAGAACATATACGTAACACATTACATAAATCTACTAAAACTATTGCAGGTATAAAATCCTTATAAAGTGCTGTAGGGCTTAAATTCATTAAGATATAAAGTGCAAGTTACTTTGCAAAAGTAATCATAACACATTGCATACAATTTTCTATAAGAGAAGTAGCAAAATCACTGTGAAGTGCTAAAAGTGTCTTAAAATGTAATAATGATGAAGTTATAATATGCACAGCCCTTACTAAACTCTCTTCATCACACTGTTCCTTTGAAATCATGTCTGGTTTTTGACTTGCTGATATCAATTTGCAGTTTGTTGGTTATAGCAAAATTGGCCAGAGCATTGACTAATCACTGTAGACTCGCTCTTGTGTAGCTCAACAGAACAATATCATCTGCATACAAGAGGTGTGATATAAGCAGAGTTCCCAGCTTTGGAGAGTGTGAATTGATCTCATCCAGCTTTGAGGACAGGTCAGCCATGAAGAGATTAAACAAGTGCGGGGCCAGGACACACCCTTGTTTGAGATTAATGTTAGTTGGGATCTTCCTTGATAGCTTCGTACCATCTGCGAGCTTTATATGTACCCAGGTTGTATCATATAGCATTTCTATACCTCGCAGGATTCTATCATGCAGGCCCCAGCTTTGCAGCTTCCCCCAAAGGAGATTTCTGTCCACACGATCAAAGGCACTTTTAAAATCTATGAAACATAGATGCAGTTTTTCCATTAGGCACCTTGATTTGTCCGCTATGACGTTTAATGCTAATATATTAATCATGGTGCCATATCCCTTGCAGAAGTCAGTTTAATTCAGAAGGACAAGTTTGACAGATTTGGTCCAGTCAACCAAGTCATCTAAGGTCAAAGAGGCATAGTACTTAGCCTTGGAGCCAATTAGAGTGATCTGTCTATAATTATCCAGGTTTGATTGGTTCCCCCCCCCCTTGAATATCGGATGAATGACGGATCCTCTCCAGCTGTCCGGTGTAGTTCTGCTCAGTTCTGCTTTGGTAAAAAGGATAGCAAGTGGCTTAGACCAGTATTCCGGATCTACCTTAAATATAGCCTGAGGGAGGCCATTGGGGCCAGGTGCACCATCACTGCGCCCTTTCTTGATCACTTGGGCTACCACCTCTGCTGTATATCGTGTGGGGGTTGGATAAGTCTGGACATAGCTTATTTGCACCTTTGACTGGGTGTTTACATCGGCTGTCCATTCTTGGTTGTTAAATATATTTGTCAGATAAGTTACCCAATTTTCCTAAAAAATGCACGAATAATTGATAGCTCTTGACATCTGGTCGATGCCATTGACCATTGCCCAAAAGGCCCTGAGGGTGGCTCATTTTGAATTATAAAGGAGTCTTGGCCAGAAAATGTTCTTCTTCTCCTTTTGCTCAAACCATATCTGAGATTTGTAACTTTTTCTTAAACGTTTTATTGTCTCGCACATGGTTGTTGTAGCATTTAACTTTTTGATGTTTCTAAGCTCACTCCACAGTCTACTTCCCAGCTTTAGAGCTTTTTCGGACAAACTAAGAGTTCCTTGCGGCGCTCATGTCGGCACAGATTGAGGTGTGGAACAAAAAGTGGACAGTCTACTTAAAAAAGCAGACCACACTTCCACTGCCGACATGTGCCAAGATGTTTTGGATTGGAACACTGCTTTTGTCTTGGTGGTTAACTTCAGCAATAAGCGGTGTGACCAAATTCAATGCTTTAAGTTGATTGATCCAGAACTACCGAAGTCAACCGAAACGGAAGTATATCTAGCAGCATTCAGGTTAAATTCTATGTGCTGATATGAATGATCACTTTGGTGGGTGGTCTTGATTTTAAACTTCCTTAACTTTGACCACAAGGAAAGAGTCACCATAGTATAGTCAATTATAGAATCCAACTTCGCACTATAATGGATAAACTTTGGTGGTGTATCATATATAGTCCTCCCATTAAGAACCCTCATATCCTGGTGCACTAGTGCACCAACCAGTTCCCTGCCAGTGCCATCCTGTTGCTTCTGGGAATGAGGGGCCTGTGGCAAAACTGACCATAAAGCATTTTCTGCTGCCAGCTGCTCGTCATTGTCTGGAATATAGATTAAGTTTGTATTAAAGTTGCCCATCACTAAAATATCCTATGCTGGGTGGGTGTGTCTTATTTTCAAAATCTCATGCAGTAATTTCTTGAAAAGAACTTTTCACTCCTTCCATGGATGGGCATAGACATTAAATATGACGAGAGGTGCTACTTGCCAGTTGTCACCAAAATTAAGCTTGATACCCTGTAAATCATCAGATGCGCACATAGCGCAGTCGAAACATAAGATGCTAGACCTCCACTCGGTCTGCCAGATCTTTTTGGTTTTGTGGCCCTAATGTGTTGTAACATATAAGACCCTAGGTGAACTGGGTCAGTTAACCACATTTCTTGCAACATTATCAGTTCATAGATGCCACTGATTGCTAATGAAAAACCATCTGCGATAATATTTTTTGTCCCAGCAACATTCCATGACAGAATGTTTATGGCTGTCTGCTGTTCTACGTTTGCTGCATTATGATTTCAGAGTCAGATATTCCTTGGCGCATTTAAAGTAGATGCTACCCACCGCCAATCTGCATAGGGGTCATTCACTGATTGTGAGCCTGTAACTTCTGGATTGCACCATTTATATAGGGGAGAAATGACTGCCACTGTCTTCACAGCAAGGTTTCTTCCTAGCCTCCCTGGCTTGTTTCCTCTGTCTTTTAGTTAGTGGCTCAGGTCCAGACCCACATGGTTCAGCTACCTGATTTGTTTGAGGGGTCACAGGTTGAAGCGTCCATTCTCCTGTTTTTTTTTATCCCTGTGTATCACAGAGATCTGGTGGTACTGAGGAACTTCTTTGATCTTTGAATTTGGAGCTTAGATGAGCTAAGGTTATGCTCCTCTCGGTTTGGTCCTGCTTGGTCAGGATATACTGTACATTGGGCATTGGACAGGTCACTTCCTGATTTAGATTGATTGTGGTCAAATTGAGTTATTTGTATGGTAGAGTAACTGGCTGTTTAGGATTCACTTCCATTTATTTTTAACTCATCCACAATGTATGTTAAAATTGGCAGGCAGAGTACCCAGTTTGTCAATAATTGGACTGCATTTGGAGGCTCATTCTTGAGTCTGATCTATTGCAGCCTTCAGCACGGAGGACCAATTGGCTAGCTTGTCCAATTTAAGATTGATATCAGCAATATGTGTTGCCATAATGTTCATTAGATCGATCTGTAGGTCTAATTTGTCTGATTGCATATTAAGTGCTGTGATTGAAGTGTGCAAGGCACTTAATACAGAAGAATGCAGCTGTGAAAGGTCCCCCATCTTAATTTTGTTAAGGCAGGCTATAGATTCTATTCCTAAGAGGGTGTCTCAGCTGCTATTGTCTGAATGAGCCCAATTACTACAGCTGTTTCCTGGATGCACCATGGTACTATGCTCATTCTCCCCCTTGGTTGGCAAGCCCTAGACGCAGTTGCTCAAGCAACTTGAAATTTCTATTACCAAAGATAGCGTAGTTCGTGACTTTAATGTAGTGGTGCGATTAATTTCCTTCCGCTGCCAGGAGGATTGTATCAAAAACTGGTCTTGGAGGGGAGGGCACAACTCTTTGGGATTGGACACGTTAAAGGTTTTCAACTCCAGAGCTAGAACTAGATCCTCATCGTTCGTTATAGAAATTGATTGTAGCCAGGAGTCTTCCATATCGGCAGTGACAGCTCCATTGGAGTCGAATGTTGGTAGGCTGCGTTAGACAACGGGACCCTGGATTCCTCCATCTGATCTTGATGAACAGTTAATAACTGTGGTTCTTGTAAGTTGTTGACTTTAGTTGTGCCCAGTTGGGCACAGTGGTGTGTGATGCGATGATCCAGACCACTGGATATATGAACCATAGCCTTGCTCAGGATATTATTTGCCTGCTGCTTACTTTGAACCAAAGCTTTACTAGAGTCCTCCCTCATTCCATAGGAGTCTAATGGCTGATCAAGACTTGGGTTTGCCTCAGTCTGCATAAGTGCAGACTTTTGAGAGGGGCACTCTAGCTTCTGATCTAGGCATGGTGCTGAATAGGACATTAAAGGTGCAGGCTTTGGTGAGATACAATCGGATGGCTGGTCAGAAGATATGCCCGACTGAGTCTGCAAAGAGGCTAGTTTTAGAGGAGCCAGTGGTGTCGGAAGACCCTCAATATCTTTTGTTTTTTAATAGATAACAGCAGTAGGATCCTTTAAAAATGCAAATTTGCCAGCACTGCCAGATTTCATAAATAGGGCATGTAAAGGAGAAAGCAGCGGTGTAGTTTGTTCAAGCTTACCCCTATGAGCTTCTAACTCAGTGAGATTCCTTTTGCGTCTTATTTTGACTCCTGGGTTTCCCCTCTGTGTGGATTCTAACCCTTACCGACCTCATAATGGTTGTCAAATGCGAAATCGATGGCCTTTATGCGGATTAAGTGGGGGTGGGAGGATTTGAGTTTGGATGCTTTTCTTTTTTGATGTTAGTATAAGGCGAGGAGTGGAACAGATTTAAGTGAGCGTAGAAGCGAAGAAGGTGAGCGGGACACTCCAGGGGCACTCACAAGCTGCACCCGGACCTAGCTGGCCGTTTTCATGAGGGCCCAGTGCTCACACTCCGCAGGTGTTCACTATGACAGCCATGCTCACCACCTAGGAGCGCCAGAGGCACAGGAAGCACCCTGCTACGGGAGAGGAAGAAATATTGTGTCTGATTGTGCCTAATTACAGCCACCACATAATTCCACATAGTTGTGGTGCTGCTGTGATACTGCTGCATTGCTGCTTCTCTGCATGACTGTTTACATGACTATTTACTGTTGTTTATTGTTGTTTTATTTATTTATTGTTATTTGTTGGTGGTCACTAATAATCACTGATGATCACTGTTTGGTCATTGGCGTATTGCAGCACTACAGTACCCCAAAGTCCAAGATCTGTCTTATCTCTGCGATCTCGCCTGCAGCCTTGGGTACGGTTCTTTTATTCCTTGTGTCCTTGCCCTTGCAGCATACGATGCAACCCCACATAGCTGTAGCACCGCCTGCTCTCCTCGCTAACTGCACTCCTCAACACTCCTCCGCAGTGACCACAGCGGACCGACCTCAGTGGGCTCCGACTCCGGACAAGCTCGCCAGCGAGCTCCCGCTTCCAAGTTCCAGCCCTGTACTGTGCCATGCCCGTGCCTAGCCACACCACTCCTCCTCACCACGTGGCAGACGTAGACAGCAACGGCGGGCAGCCAGAGAGCACAGTAATACGGCGTCAAAACCCCACCTGGGCTCGGCGGCCGAACTAAGCGGGATGGCTGCACCGCGGCACCTCGTGCTCCCTTCGCTTCCTCGCACCTCCTCCACAGTGACCGCGCCTCGACTTCCGCTTGCACTCCGCACCTTCGTTCAGCTTGCAATTCCAGTAAGCAAGGAACTGCCCAAAAGAAAATGGAAGCCGCCACAGGGAGAAAGGGTCTTCTCTTCACTTCCTCCGTCACTGATACCTCTGGATCCATATGTACAGGGTCTGAGAAAAAAATAAAAAACGATCGTAAATTTTCCCCATCCAAAAAAGGGAATACCTTGCAAATGTCGTTATTTTCTGCACCAAAACCTGCATGCACTGTTATTCATCATGCATTTTCCCACTTGTAAATTTCGGCAAGATTGACCTGCTGAAATTTGCCAGGGTAAAGTTGCAGGAATGCAGCAAATACGGCTAAAATTGTGATTGCAATCCCTCTGAAGACGTGTTTGAGCAGGGATTGGGAAAAATGGGCCTCTCATAAGAATAACTAGATATATTTTATTATGCCAGAAGACTGCACAGTAAATAGGCTATATAACACATATATTTTTCACAGCCCACGTAGGCACTACCAGATGATAGTTGAACACTGTCTATATGCTAAGCACAGGTCTTCTTTACTCCATAACTATATTGTTCAAATACATGACGATAAATACTAACTTTGTAGGATAAATGTGTAAATTAACAGCATTTATATAGGGGGATCGCACTGGACAGCAGACTTCGACTTTTGCCTTGCTGGGGTGTTATTGCCAACGGATTGGGCTTGTACCTGGGAGGAGAGACCGGCCCCAATGAAGCTAGTGCTAAGGGAAGCACCACTGTGTACAACAGTACAGGGGACCCCAAGTCCCACAAGCCCTCGCACCTGCAGCTAATAAAGCACTATATAAGCATGTCGCTATCCCTGTATTCGGGGATCGCGCTGGACAGCAGACTTTGACTTTTGCCCTGCTGGGGTGTCATTGCCAACGAATTGGGCAGGTACCTGGGAGGAGAGACCGGCCTCAGTGAAGCTAGAGCTAAGGGAAGCGCCACCATGTACAACAAGAGCACAGAGGACTCCAAGTCCCACAAGCCCTCACATTCTTGCACCTGCACCCAGTAAAGCACTATAAAAGTGTGTCGCAGTCCCACTGTGCGGGACGTGCCCGGGCGAAGCCTTAGCCAAGGGTGGGCCGTTCCATGCCCGTCAGAGCCTAGAGCAGAGGTCTTCAAACTGGGGGGTAGGACCCCCTAGGGGGGCCTCAAGTAATCCCAAGTGGGGCGCCAGATTCTGGCCAGTACAAGCATTATACAGATAACAGGCCTTTGTTTTAAGCAGATGCATGTTATTGCATTTAAAAAAAAAGTAACAGTACTCAACTGCAATGTTTAAGTAGGTCTAGACATATTTAAACATTGCCATCTTTATAAAATAATTGCACAAAATTCTGAGGGGGCCCAATGATTTTTATTTTTCAACTAGAGGGGCGTGGCATTAAAAAGTTTGGAGACCATTGGCCTAGAGGATGCCTGGCTGGGGCTTCCCCGTGGTTCTTTAGGAGGAGACCTTCTGCAAAGCAGGTATTGTGGCACATCTGTTGGAGACAGTGACTCTTTAAACTAGCAAAGTTCTGTTTGGGAATTAATGACTTTGACACTGCGAACCTGCTCTGTTAGTTATTCGGGCCGACTTTTGACTACGAGTTATAAGTAAGCAAGGGAGCTGTTATTATTGTATTGATTGTTTAGCATGTGCAATATATTACCGGTGAAATTACTCCGTTAAATAATATGCTGGCAGGGTATTGTTTAGGAATAACAGCTTTTGATCATTTGAAAGATTTATGAATTAATTGGTGTTTCAATTTTTACAAGGGGCTCCCCCTGGGCGGGTAGATTAACAATAGGGAAATGTAAAGCAACAGAAGTACCCTTGGGAAAGGGGAACACACCAAAATGAAAGAGGAGTCCGGCAGACAGTTGTACAGTAGCAGACATGGATAATCTTATAGAGGAGGTGGAAACCATGCTAGGTGAAAAACCTAAAAGCCAAAAAGTGTCTGCAGCAAAGATAACTTCCTTTTGCATTCTGAAGGAATTGGGAGATCTAAGGCCCTAAAAAACAACTTGATACTGCGGGAAAAGACAATTTATGAGAGCATATAGTTCCGCCATAAGTAGCAATTCCAATTGAGGCAATTGCTATAATAATTTCTAATCAGCCGCTCAAATCTGACACAGTCACAGGGAGATGGAGGAAGGGGAAATGAAGTTATTATTTGCACAAATAGATTTACACCATTAGCAAACCAAGAACTGGAGACTGAAATTCAGGACTCAGACTCATGTGATTCAAGGCAAGCAGTTCAGGTGATCCAAGGGCATGATGAACATATTCAACAAGCAAGAGTACAGAATTGTAATTGTAGTGCCAGGAAATGGCAGGCATTACTGTTAGTAAAAATGGATGCTGTACTAAAGAAAGTCCAGGGCCTAAAGGGACTAGTAAACTCTATGAGGATGCAATGGGAAAATACGAAGGAAATTCCCCCTTGCAAACTAGTAGAGGTAGGGGAAGGGAGCATAAACACACCACACCAGTACAAATTGAGACCACCACACCCACAGGGAACAGTTCCATCGGATATGGTTAGGTTGGGCTCTAGAACTTTGGAACTGCTATCCTTATGTAATAAAAATGAGCCTGAGTGGGTATGCCAGCACTAAGAGGAAACAGATTGCGGACCCAAGAGGGACCTAGTGTTTCTGTATCAACATCTTACCCTCCTTTAATGTGAGCAGTACAGTCCCAAACGTCTGGAAGACATCAAATGGACAGCAAGGTACACTGCACAAAAGGATTCAGAGGATGGAAGTGGGTAACTATAGAGGAAAGTATAATGCTAGAGAAGTCTGCAGTGCTGGTAGGGAACATAGAATGTATTGAACTAGTGTCCCGAAGCTTAGCAACGGAAGCTGGGAAGATGAAGAGTCCCTGAAAACCAAAATCATTTATTGGATGAGATATAAACGCCAGTGCTTATGGATCGTGCACTCAGATATAGTGAGTGAGAACGCTTGATGGAAGAGAATGTGACACTATCCTAGTGATCTTTATAAATAAAGCAACTGTAGATGGTATAAAAGAAATGGAACTAAGAACGAGCCCAACAACTGAGTTGGTAATGGGATTCAAATTGAGTAGACCAATTCCCAACCAAGCCCCCATTAAGAGGCATAGTGGCTCCTTGACAAGTGCAGCACACTATAGGGAAGACACGCAGGATCTAGAAGCTGTAGACTGACTGAACAAAAGAACGCAGCATGAGATCAATAAAGGCATGCCACCAGATAGTGGACAGAATTACGAGGGAAATCAGGGTGCAAGCTATGAGAGAACTATGAACTAGATAGTAAGGAATGAGAGCGGTGAGAACGAAACGATAATGACTTAAATCAAGAAATTGATTTGAAGGTCCCCATTTTTCAAAATCAAGACCATATAGGTTTAGTGTCATGGAACGTAGCTGGGCTGAAAAACAAGCTTCTGGACCCCGACTGGCACTGTTATATTGAACAGTTTCATCTCTGTTTATTTCAGGAGACTTGGCTAATAGACCCACCATATAAATTAGGATACAAAACTTTTTATACTAAGGCAGTGCCATCTTCAAGAGGTAGGCCAGCAGGGTGGCTGGTCCTGTGGGTTAAAATTACCTCAAATGTTACAATCGATGTACATCAGGTAAACTCACATGACAATCTAGGTGTTAGTCCTAAGAACAGGACTTGTTTTCACCTATTTAGTGTTTATAATGTTTATAATAGATCCAATAGAAGTAATCTCGAGTCCCAGGTAATAGCCACACTGAATGATGTAGTAGAATGTATAAATCCAAAGGACACCACAATCGTAGGTGGCGATTTTATTTGCACTTATGAGCCAATAATTGGACTCGAGACAACGTTAGGGGAGGAGTATGTGGCAAGGGGGATTCCCCAGTTGGACAGAGACCCACAGGTTCAATGTACTATGGCAGCGATACAGCTACCACATATGATACTTGAGCATGATTTCAGAACATGGAATGGCAGGGTCTTTGCAGAAAACCCTTTTAATACTACAGTGCTTACATTTAGGAAAGGTAGTACATAAACAAGGATAGACTACATTCTGCATAGTACTGATAGTTGGCAAAGGATTATCACTTTTAAAATAGACAGAAGGAAGCAACCATTTTTCGTTATGTTTAGAAATTATGGGATGCCTTATTGACATGCACCCATCACATAGAGATCCCCCATTAATACAACCAATGTTTGGGTCTAACCAAAGGGCAGTCAAGTGGCCCTGTATTACAGGTAATTTAACGATAATGGTCAGCATTTACAATACATTTAGCAAGGTTGTGGGTAAGTATACTGAACAAACCTGATCTACTATTTTAACAATGGCTATGCATCAAATACCTGTAGCAACACTAAGACTATTATGTTTTTTTAAGTTTAAATACAAAGTTTATTGTTAATACAATATTCAAAAGCTATAAATACAGTCGATGACATGAATAAATAATATAATAACAGATCAATTTCATGAAACGTACTTATTACAAAACCCAAAAGATATATTAATACTTTGAAATGTAAGTATATATGCATATATTAAGTAAATAGATGTAGAAAGTTATGAACAGTATAAGTAAATATAATACAGTGTAAAGGAAAACAGTTCATGGCAGTTTAGAAACCTCTTCCTTTCTAGGAAAATGATTGCATGAAGACTAAGCCAAAGAGTTTAGGTAATTTGTAACAGGGATCCACAACATATCTCTTTTAATAGTAAGGAATAAAGGAGAGACATAAACTGTATCCAGTCTATGATTATAAATACACCATACCACCAAGCTTGAAAGGATAATTTAGAGGAGTCCTTCCAAGTTTTCGTAATTTGTTGGAAAGCAACAGCCAATAATAAATCTAAGATTAAGATACTACTTTTTGGACAATGGGACCATTCGTTTGCAAGGCTGCCTAAAAACATATTTGGAAAGCTTAAGGTAACTTGAGTGTTACAAATAGTATTAATTTGATTCCATACACTAACCCAAAATTGAAATGTATATGGATAATCAAAAAGCATATGTTTAGGGTCTGAGACCGGCTTATTACAAGTCCAACAAGAGGATGGAAGATTAGAGTTTATTCTGTGTAAAGATGATGGTGTAATCAACAACCTATTATATATAAGAAATAAAGTTTGAATTGCACTAGCTGCTCCTGAGGATTTTCGTATTTTAATCCACACCATATTCCATAAGGAAGGTG
This sequence comes from Pleurodeles waltl, assembly GCF_031143425.1. NCBI lineage: Eukaryota > Metazoa > Chordata > Amphibia > Caudata > Salamandridae > Pleurodeles > Pleurodeles waltl. Next base: position 980,390,234 of record NC_090436.1, on the reverse strand, counting down.
AAAATTAAGTATCTAAATCTTTCTCCCACTGTATTTCTATTGCAGATTTAGGTCTGTCCTCTGGAAGGGCTATAATTTTTTGATAAATACGCAAAGCCGATGAAGACTATAATAGTAGATTCTTGATTGGAGCAGGTCGGAGAAGATGTGCTTGTTGAACAGGAAACGATTGATATGAACTATTCACAACCTGTATTAGAGCTTCATATTTTCTATCAAAGGAGGATGGAAATGAAAAAAAAGATTTCTGCCTGTGCAAACGAAAGGGGGGATTAATTTTCATATAGTTGGTGCACCCATCTTAACCCCTTGAAATGCCATGTTTTCCAATAGATAGTTCTATTTTTCACCTTGATATACTTATTATACCAAACTGCCGAATTTAGAAACTGTGCTCTGTCTCCAATGTGAGGAGCATAAATAGGCTGTAGAATTCTACATGAATATCTCAAAATAGGAAGGGAAATAGATGTTGGCTTATTTGACAGAGTTAATACGTCTGAAAATATACAAGGGAAAACAAATGATTTTTCAACTTCAACCCATAATGGTAAACTAATAGAACCATCTTCATGCAATAAATAAGAAGCTTGTTTAAGAGAAAAGGCCGTATGATAATAGCGAAGATTCAGAAAACTAACCCTGCCACATATTTTAGGCTTCATTAATTTTTGAAGGGACATTCTGGGTCTCTTATCATTCCACAAGAATTTGGTTAAAATAGAATTCAGCTTCTTAAAATATAGACATGGGATATTAATTGGAATATTTGATAAGTTAAAGAGAATTACAGGAAGCAACATCATGTTAAGAAAGTCAAATCTACCCCACCAGGATACAAATAAAGCATTACATTTAGAAATAAGAGAATCCAGAGTAGAAAACAGTTGTAAAAAAATACAGGAAATGGTATCTTTAAAAGATGGTTTAAACCAAAGACCCAAATATTTAATTTTATTATTGTTCCAGTGAAAATTTGAAGATTTAAAATCTTCAGGAAGACATAATTTATGTAAAGGAAGTATTTCACATGTATCTTTATTTAACTTATACCCTGAAATAGAAGCAAAATTATCTACTTCAAATAGAACGGTAGGAAGTGAAGATTTCGGGTTTGATATAAAAAGCAAAATACCATCAGCATAAGCCGAGAATTTTGTCTGCCTTTCTCCATAGTGGAAACCATGCAAATTTGGATTAGCTCTAAGTTTCAATAAACAGGGTTCCAAAGCAAAAACAAATAAAAGCGGCGATAACGGACAACTCTGACAAACTCCTCTATAAATCGAGAACGAGGGAGAGATAAGACCATTTAGAAATATAGCAGCTTTGGCAGAGGAATATAATAATAAGATTGAATTTATGAATTTAATTCCAAATCCAAACCATGAAAGAGTTGAAAAAATAAATAGCAAATTAACTTGATCAAAAGCTTTTTCAGCATCTAGAGCAATTGCAGATAGACAATCTTTATACGCCCCAGACTTTCTTCAAATATTAAAAAATAATCTTGTGTTGTCAGATAATAGACTGCCTTTAACCCCTTCGCCGCCAGACCTTTACCCGCTCAGGTGCCAGGCCTTTTTTTGGCTATTTCGGGCAGTTCATGCTTATGTTCTCATAACTTTTTGTCCACATAAGCTACCCACGCCAAATTTGCATCCTATTTTTCTAACATCCTAGGGATTCTAGAGGTACCCAGAGTTTGTGGGTTCCCCTGAAGGAGACCAAGAAATTGGCCAAAATACAGCGGAAATGTCATTTTTAAAAAAACAAATGGGCAAAAAAGTGCTGCAGAAGAAGGCTTGTGGTTTATTTCCCTGAAAATGGCATTAACAAAGGGTTTGCAGTGCTAAAATCACCAGCTTTCAGAAACAGGCAGACTTGAATCAGAAAACCAAATTTTCCAACACAATTTTGGCATTTTACTGGGACATAACCCATTTTTACTATTTTTTGTGCTTTCAGCCTCCTTCCAGTTAGAGACAGAAATGGGTGTGAAACCAGTGCTGGATCCCGGAAAGCTAAACATATCTGAAAAGTATACACATTCTGAATTCAGCAAGGGGTAATTTCTGTAGATCCTACAAGGGTTTCCTGCAGCAAATAACAGCTGAAATGAAAAAATATTGAAAGTGATGTGAAAAAAACAGCAATTTTTCTCTACGTTTTACTCTGTAACTTTTTCCTGCGATGTCAGATTTTTGAAAGTAAAATATTGTTACATCTGCTGGACTCTTCTGGTTGTGGGGATATATAAGGCTTGTAGGTTCATCAAGAACCCTAGGTACCCAGAGCCAATAAATGAGCTACACCTTGTAATGGGTTTTCATTCTATACCAGGTATACAGCAATTAATTTGCTGAAACATAAAGAGGTATCAAGAATACCTTTGTATTTCCAAAATGGGCACAAAGATTGTTGAGAAGCAGTGGTAATTTGCACATCTCTGAGTTCCAGGATGCCCATACTAGCATGTGAATTACAGGGCATTTCTCAAATGGTACCTCAATTGCGTGGGTAGGTCTAATGCTTGCGACAGGAAACGCAATATGGACACATCACATTTTTACATTGAAATCTGACGTGTTTTTTGTAAAGTGCCTAGCTGTGAATTTTGGCCTCTAGCTCAGCCGGCACCTAGGGAAACCTAGCAAACCTGCACATTTTTGAAAACTAGACACCTAGGGGAACAGAAGATGGGGTGACTTGTGGGGCTCTCACCAGGTTCTGTTACCCAGAATCCTTTGCAAACCTCAAAATGTGGCCAAAAAAACACTTTTTCCTCACATTTCGGTGACAGTAAATTCTGGAATCTGAGAGGAGCCACAAATTTCCTTCCACCCAGCGTTCCCCCAAGTCTTCAGATTAAAATGGTATCTCACTTGTGCAGGTAGGCCAAGCGTCCGGGAAAAGGAAATGCCCCAAAACACAACGTGGACACATCACATTTTCCCAAAGAAAACAGAGCTGTTTTTTTGCAAAGTACCTAGCTGTGCATTCTGGCCTCTAGCTCAGCCAGCACATAGGGAAACCTAGCAAACCTGTGCATTTTTTAAAACTAGACACCTAGAAGAATCCAAGATGGGGTGACTTGTGGGGCTTTCACCAGGTTCCGTTACCCAGAATCCTTTGCAATCCTCAAAATTTGGCCAAAGAAACACTTTTTCCTCACATTTTGGTGACAGAAAGTTCTGGAATCTGAAAGGATTCACAAATTTCCTTCCACCCAGCGTTTTCCCAAGTCTCCCGATAAAAATGGTACCTCACTTGTGTGGGTAAGCCTAGTGCCCACAACAGGAAATACCCCAAAACACAACGTGGACACATCACATTTTCCCAAAGAAAACAAAGCTGTTTTTTGCAAAGTGCCTAGCTGTGGATTTTGTCCTCTAGCTCAGCCGGCACCTAAGGAAACCTAGCAAACTTGCGCATTTTTGAAAACTACACACCAAGGGGCATCCAGGATGGGGTGACTTGTGCGGCTCTCACCAGGTTCTGTTACACAGAATCCTTTGCAAACCTCAAAATGTGGCCCAAAAAACACCTTTTCCTCACAGTTCGGTGACAGAAAGTTCTGGAATCGGAGAGGAGCTACAAATTTCCTTCCACCAATCGTTCGCCCAAGTCTCCCGATAAAAATAGTACTTCACTTGTGTGGGTAGGCCTAGCGCACGCGAGAGGAAATTCCCCCAAACCAAACGTGGACACATCACATTTTCCCAAAAAAACAGAGCTGTTTTTTTTGCAGTGCCTAGCTGTGGATTTTGGCCTCTAGCTCAGCCAGCACGTAGGGAAATCTAGCAAACCTGTGCATTTTTTAAAACTAGACACATAGGAGATTCCAAGATGGGGTGACTCGTGGGGCTCTCACCAGGTTCTGTTACCAGAATCCTTTGCAAACCTCAAAATTTGGCCAAAGAAATATTTTTTTCCTCACATTTTGGTGACAGAAAGTTCTGGAATCTAAGAGGGGCCACAAATTTCCTTCCACCCAGCATTTCCCCAAGTCTCCTGATAAAAATGGTACCTCACTTGTGTGGCTAGGCCTAGCGCCCGCAAAAGGAAATGCCCCAAAACACAATGTGGACACATCACATTTTCCCAAAGAAAACAGACCTGTTTTTTGTAAAGTGCCTAGCTGTGGATTTTGGCCTCTAGCTCAGCCGGCACCTAGGGAAACCTAGCAAACCTGCACAATTTTTAAAACAAGACACCTAGGGGAATCCAAGATGGGGTTACTTGTGGGGCTTTCACTAGGTTCTGTTACCAGAATCCTTTGCAAACCTCAAAATTTGGCCAAAGAAACACTTTTTCCTCACATTTTGGTGACAGAAAGTTCTGGAATCTGGAAGGATTCACCAATTTCCTTCCACCCAGCGTTTCCCCAAGTCTCCCGATAAAAATGGTACCTCGCTTGTGTGGGTAAGCCTAGCGCCCACGACAGGAAATGCCCCAAAACACAAAGTGGACACATAACATTTTCCCAAAGAAAACAGAGCTTTTTTTGCAAAGTGCCTAGCTGTGGATTTTGGCCTCTAGCTCAGCCGGCACCTAGGGAAACCTAGCAAACCTGCACAATTTTTAAAACAAGACACCTAGGGGAATCCAAGATGGGGTTACTTGTGGGGCTTTCACTAGGTTCCGTTACCCAGAATCCTTTGCAATCCTCAAAATTTGGCCAAAGAAACACTTTTTCCTCACATTTTGGTGACAGAAAGTTCTGGAATCTGAAAGGATTCACAAATTTCCTTCCACCCAGCGTTTTCCCAAGTCTCCCGATAAAAATGGTACCTCACTTGTGTGGGTAAGCCTAGTGCCCACAACAGGAAATACCCCAAAACACAACGTGGACACATCACATTTTCCCAAAGAAAACAAAGCTGTTTTTTGCAAAGTGCCTAGCTGTGGATTTTGTCCTCTAGATCAGCCGGCACCTAAGGAAACCTAGCAAACTTGCGCATTTTTGAAAACTACACACCAAGGGGCATCCAGGATGGGGTGACTTGTGCGGCTCTCACCAGGTTCTGTTACACAGAATCCTTTGCAAACCTCAAAATGTGGCCCAAAAAACACCTTTTCCTCACAGTTCGGTGACAGAAAGTTCTGGAATCGGAGAGGAGCTACAAATTTCCTTCCACCAATCGTTCGCCCAAGTCTCCCGATAAAAATAGTACTTCACTTGTGTGGGTAGGCCTAGCGCACGCGAGAGGAAATTCCCCCAAACCAAACGTGGACACATCACATTTTCCCAAAAAAACAGAGCTGTTTTTTTTGCAGTGCCTAGCTGTGGATTTTGGCCTCTAGCTCAGCCAGCACGTAGGGAAATCTAGCAAACCTGTGCATTTTTTAAAACTAGACACATAGGAGATTCCAAGATGGGGTGACTCGTGGGGCTCTCACCAGGTTCTGTTACCAGAATCCTTTACAAACCTCAAAATTTGGCCAAAGAAATATTTTTTTCCTCACATTTTGGTGACAGAAAGTTCTGGAATCTAAGAGGGGCCACAAATTTCCTTCCACCCAGCATTTCCCCAAGTCTCCTGATAAAAATGATACCTCACTTGTGTGGCTAGGCCTAGCACCCGCAAAAGGAAATGCCCCAAAACACAATGTGGACACATCACATTTTCCCAAAGAAAACAGACCTGTTTTTTGTAAAGTGCCTAGCTGTGGATTTTGGCCTCTAGCTCAGCCGGCACCTAGGGAAACCTAGCAAACCTGCACAATTTTTAAAACAAGACACCTAGGGGAATCCAAGATGGGGTTACTTGTGGGGCTTTCACTAGGTTCTGTTACCAGAATCCTTTGCAAACCTCAAAATTTGGCCAAAGAAACACTTTTTCCTCACATTTTGGTGACAGAAAGTTCTGGAATCTGGAAGGATTCACCAATTTCCTTCCACCCAGCGTTTCCCCAAGTCTCCCGATAAAAATGGTACCTCGCTTGTGTGGGTAAGCCTAGCGCCCACGACAGGAAATGCCCCAAAACACAAAGTGGACACATAACATTTTCCCAAAGAAAACAGAGCTTTTTTTGCAAAGTGCCTAGCTGTGGATTTTGGCCTCTAGCTCAGCCGGCACCTAGGGAAACCTAGCAAACCTGCGCATTTTTGAAAACTAGACACCTGGGGGAATCCAAGATGGGGTGACTTGTAGGGCTGTCACCAGGTTCTGTTACACAGAATCCTTTGAAAACCTCAAGATTTGGCCCAAACAACACCTTTTCCTCACATTTCGGTGGCAGAAAGTTCTGGAATCGGAGAGGAGCCACAAATTTCCTTCCACTGATCGTTCCCCCAAGTCTCCTGATAAAAATAGAACTTCACTTGTGTGGGTAGGCCTAGCGCACGCGAGAGGAAATTCCCCCAAACCAAACGTGGACACATCACATTTTCCCAAAAAAACAGAGCTGTTTTTTTTGCAGTGCCTAGCTGTGGATTTTGGCCTCTAGCTCAGCCAGTACGTAGGGAAATCTAGCAAACCTGTGCATTTTTTAAAACTAGACACATAGGAGATTCCAAGATGGGGTGACTCGTGGGGCTCTCACCAGGTTCTGTTACCAGAATCCTTTGCAAACCTCAAAATTTGGCCAAAGAAATATTTTTTTCCTCACATTTTGGTGACAGAAAGTTCTGGAATCTAAGAGGGGCCACAAATTTCCTTCCACCCAGCATTTCCCCAAGTCTCCTGATAAAAATGGTACCTCACTTGTGTGGCTAGGCCTAGCGCCCGCAAAAGGAAATGCCCCAAAACACAATGTGGACACATCACATTTTCCCAAAGAAAACAGACCTGTTTTTTGTAAAGTGCCTAGCTGTGGATTTTGGCCTCTAGCTCAGCCGGCACCTAGGGAAACCTAGCAAACCTGCACAATTTTTAAAACAAGACACCTAGGGGAATCCAAGATGGGGTTACTTGTGGGGCTTTCACTAGGTTCTGTTACCAGAATCCTTTGCAAACCTCAAAATTTGGCCAAAGAAACACTTTTTCCTCACATTTTGGTGACAGAAAGTTCTGGAATCTGGAAGGATTCACCAATTTCCTTCCACCCAGCGTTTCCCCAAGTCTCCCGATAAAAATGGTACCTCGCTTGTGTGGGTAAGCCTAGCGCCCACGACAGGAAATGCCCCAAAACACAAAGTGGACACATAACATTTTCCCAAAGAAAACAGAGCTTTTTTTGCAAAGTGCCTAGCTGTGGATTTTGGCCTCTAGCTCAGCCGGCACCTAGGGAAACCTAGCAAACCTGCACAATTTTTAAAACAAGACACCTAGGGGAATCCAAGATGGGGTTACTTGTGGGGCTTTCACTAGGTTCCGTTACCCAGAATCCTTTGCAATCCTCAAAATTTGGCCAAAGAAACACTTTTTCCTCACATTTTGGTGACAGAAAGTTCTGGAATCTGAAAGGATTCACAAATTTCCTTCCACCCAGCGTTTTCCCAAGTCTCCCGATAAAAATGGTACCTCACTTGTGTGGGTAAGCCTAGTGCCCACAACAGGAAATACCCCAAAACACAACGTGGACACATCACATTTTCCCAAAGAAAACAAAGCTGTTTTTTGCAAAGTGCCTAGCTGTGGATTTTGTCCTCTAGATCAGCCGGCACCTAAGGAAACCTAGCAAACTTGCGCATTTTTGAAAACTACACACCAAGGGGCATCCAGGATGGGGTGACTTGTGCGGCTCTCACCAGGTTCTGTTACACAGAATCCTTTGCAAACCTCAAAATGTGGCCCAAAAAACACCTTTTCCTCACAGTTCGGTGACAGAAAGTTCTGGAATCGGAGAGGAGCTACAAATTTCCTTCCACCAATCGTTCGCCCAAGTCTCCCGATAAAAATAGTACTTCACTTGTGTGGGTAGGCCTAGCGCACGCGAGAGGAAATTCCCCCAAACCAAACGTGGACACATCACATTTTCCCAAAAAAACAGAGCTGTTTTTTTTGCAGTGCCTAGCTGTGGATTTTGGCCTCTAGCTCAGCCAGCACGTAGGGAAATCTAGCAAACCTGTGCATTTTTTAAAACTAGACACATAGGAGATTCCAAGATGGGGTGACTCGTGGGGCTCTCACCAGGTTCTGTTACCAGAATCCTTTACAAACCTCAAAATTTGGCCAAAGAAATATTTTTTTCCTCACATTTTGGTGACAGAAAGTTCTGGAATCTAAGAGGGGCCACAAATTTCCTTCCACCCAGCATTTCCCCAAGTCTCCTGATAAAAATGATACCTCACTTGTGTGGCTAGGCCTAGCACCCGCAAAAGGAAATGCCCCAAAACACAATGTGGACACATCACATTTTCCCAAAGAAAACAGACCTGTTTTTTGTAAAGTGCCTAGCTGTGGATTTTGGCCTCTAGCTCAGCCGGCACCTAGGGAAACCTAGCAAACCTGCACAATTTTTAAAACAAGACACCTAGGGGAATCCAAGATGGGGTTACTTGTGGGGCTTTCACTAGGTTCTGTTACCAGAATCCTTTGCAAACCTCAAAATTTGGCCAAAGAAACACTTTTTCCTCACATTTTGGTGACAGAAAGTTCTGGAATCTGGAAGGATTCACCAATTTCCTTCCACCCAGCGTTTCCCCAAGTCTCCCGATAAAAATGGTACCTCGCTTGTGTGGGTAAGCCTAGCGCCCACGACAGGAAATGCCCCAAAACACAAAGTGGACACATAACATTTTCCCAAAGAAAACAGAGCTTTTTTTGCAAAGTGCCTAGCTGTGGATTTTGGCCTCTAGCTCAGCCGGCACCTAGGGAAACCTAGCAAACCTGCGCATTTTTGAAAACTAGACACCTGGTGGAATCCAAGATGGGGTGACTTGTAGGGCTGTCACCAGGTTCTGTTACACAGAATCCTTTGAAAACCTCAAGATTTGGCCCAAACAACACCTTTTCCTCACATTTCGGTGGCAGAAAGTTCTGGAATCGGAGAGGAGCCACAAATTTCCTTCCACTGATCGTTCCCCCAAGTCTCCTGATAAAAATAGAACTTCACTTGTGTGGGTAGGCCTAGCGCCCGTGAGAGGAAATGCCCCAAAAGATACCGTGGACACATCACATTTTCCCCAAAAAACAGAGCTGTTTTTTGCAAAGTGCCTAGCTGTGGATTTTGGCCTCTAGCTCAGCCAGCACGTAAGGAAATCTAGCAAACCTGTGCATTTTTTAAAACTAGACACCTAGGAGAATCCAAGATGGGGTGACTTGTGGGGCTTTCACCAGGTTCTGTTACCCAGAATCCTTTGCAAACCTCAAACTTTGGCTAAAGAAGCACTTTTTCCTCACATTTGGGTGACAGAAAGTTCTGGAATCTGAAAGGATTCACAAATTTCCTTCCACCCAGCGTTTCCCCAAGTCTCCCAATAAAAATGGTACCTCACTTGTGTGGGTAAGCCTAGCGCTCACGACAGGAAATGCCCCAAAACACAACGTGGACACATCACATTTTCCCAAAGAAAACAGAGCTGTTTTTTACAAAGAGCCTAGCTGTGGATTTTGGCCTATAGCTCAGCCAGCACCTAGGGAAACCTAGCAAACCTGCACATTTTTTCAAACTAGACACCTAGGGGAATCCAAGATGGGGTGACTTGTGGGGCTCTCACCAGGTTCTGTTATACAGAATCCTTTGCAAACCTCAAAATGTGGCCCAAAAAACACCTTTTTCTCACATTTCGGTGACAGAAAGTTCTGGAATCGGAGAGGAGCCACAAATTTCCTTCCACCGATCGTTCCCCCAAGTCTCCTGATAAAAATAGTACTTCACTTGTGTGGGTAGGCCTAGCGCCCAGAAGAGGAAATGCCCCAAAACACAACATGGTCACATCACATTTTCCCAAACAAACAGAGCTGTTTTTTGCAAAGTGCCTAGCTGTGGATTTTGGCCTCTAGCTCAGCCAGCACGTAGGGAAACCTAGCAAACCTGTGCATTTTTTAAAACTAAACACCTAGGAGAATCCAAGATGGGGTGGCTTGTGGGGCTCTCACGAGGTTCTGTTACCAGAATCCTTTGCAAACCTCAAAATGTGGCCAAAGAAATACTTTTTTCCTCACATTTTGGTGACAGAAAGTTCTGGAATCTGAGAGGGGCCACAAATTTCCTTCCACCCAGCGTTTCCCCAAGTCTCCCGATACAAATGGTACCTCACTTGTGTGGCTAGGCCTAGCGCCCGCGAAAGGAAATGCCTCAAAACACAATGTGGACACGTCACATTTTCCCAAAGAAAACAGACCTGTTTTTTGTAAAGTGCCTAGCTGTGGATTTTGGCCTCTAGCTCAGCCGGCACCTAGGGAAACCTAGCAAACCTGCGCATCTTTGAAAACTAGACACCTAGGGGAATCCAAGATGGGGTGACTCGTAGGGCTCTCACCAGGTTCTGTTACACAGAATTCTTTGAAAACCTAAAGATTTGGCCCAAACAACACCTTTACCTCACATTTCGGTGACAGAAAGTTCTGGAATCGGAGAGGAGCCACAAATTTCCTTCCACCCAGCGTTCCCCCAAGTCTCCTGATAAAAACAGAACTTCACTTGTGTGGGTAGGCCTAGCGCCCGTGAGAGGAAATGCCCCAAAACACACCGTGGACACATCACATTTTCCCAAAAAAACAGAGCTGTTTTTTGCAAAGTGCCTAGCTGTGGATTTTGGCCTCTAGCTCAGCCAGCACGTAGGGAAATCTAGCAAACCTGTGCATTTTTTAAAACAAGACACCTAGGAGAATCCAAGATGGGGTGACTTGTGGGGCTTTCGCCACGTTCTGTTACCCAGAATCCTTTGGAAACCTCAAAATTTGGCCAAAGAAGCACTTTTTCCTCACATTTTGGTGACAGAAAGTTCTGGAATCTGAAAGGATTCACAACTTTCCTTCCACCCAGCGTTTCCCCAAGTCTCCCAATAAAAATGGTACCTCACTTGTGTGGGTAAGCCTAGCGCCCACGACAGGAAATGCCCCAAAACACAACGTGGACACATCACATTTTCCCAAAGAAAACAGAGCTGTTTTTTCAAAGTGCCTAGCTGTGGATTTTGGCCTCTAGCTCAGCCGGCACCTAGGGAAACCTAGCAAACCTGCAAATTTTTTTAAACTAGATACCTAGGGGAATCCAAGATGGGGTGACTTTTGGGGCTCTCACCAGGTTCTGTTATACAGAATCCTTTGCAAACCTCAAAATGTGGCCCAAAAAACACCTTTTCCTCACATTTCGGTGACAGAAGGTTCTGGAATCGGAGAGGAGCCACAAATTTCCTTCCACCGATCGTTCCCCCAAGTCTCCTGATAAAAATAGTACTTCACTTGTGTGGGTAGGCCTAGCGCCCAGAAGAGGAAATGCCCCAAAACACAACGTGGACACATCACATTTTCCCAAAAAAACAGAGCTGTTTTTTGCAAAGTGCCTAGCTGTGGATTTTGGCCTCTAGCTCAGCCAGCACGTAGGGAAACCTAGCAAACCTGTGCATTTTTTAAAACTAAACACCTAGGAGAATCCAAGATGGGGTGGCTTGTGGGGCTCTCACCAGGTTCTGTTACCAGAATCCTTTGCAAACCTCAAAATTTGGCCAAAGAAATACTTTTTTCCTCACATTTTGGTGACAGAAAGTTCTGGAATCTGAGAGGGGCCACAAATTTCCTTCCACCCAGCGTTTCCCCATGTCTCCCGATAAAAATGGTACCTCACTTGTGTGGGTAAGCCTAGCGCCCACGACAGGAAATGCCCCAAAACACAAAGTGGACACATAACATTTTCCCCCAAAAAACAGAGCTTTTTTTGCAAAGTGCCTAGCTGTGGATTTTGGCCTCTAGCTCAGCCGGCACCTAGGGAAACCTAGCAAACCTGCATATTTTTTAAAACAAGACACCTAGGGGAATCCAAGATGGGGTTACTTGTGGGGCTTTCACTAGGTTCTGTTACCAGAATCCTTTGCAAACCTCAAAATTTGGCCAAAGAAACACTTTTTCCTCACATTTTGGTGACAGAAAGTTCTGGAATCTGAAAGGATTCACAAATTTCCTTCCACCCAGCGTTTCCCTAAGTCTCCCGATAAAAATGGTACCTCACTTGTGTGGGTAAGCCTGGCGCCCACGACAGGAAATGCCCAAAAACACAAAGTGGACACATAACATTTTCCCCAAAAAAACTGAGCTTTTTTTGCAAAGTGCCTAGCTGTGAATTTTGGCCTCTAGTTCAGCCGGCACCTAGGGAAACCTAGCAAACCTGCGCATTTTTTAAAACTAGACACCTACGGGAATCCAAGATGGGGTGACTTGTGGGGCTCTCACCTGGTTCTGTTACCCAGAATCCTTTGCAAACCTCAACATTTTGCCAAAAAAAAACACCTTTTCCTCACATTTCAGTGACAGAAAGTTCTGGAATCGGAGAGGAGCCACAAATTTCCTTCCACCCAGCATTCCCCCAGGGCTCCCGATAAAGATGGTACCTCACTTGTGTGGGTAGGCCTAGTGCTCGCAACAGGAAATGTCCCAAAACACTATCTGCACACATCAATATTATCAAATACAAAACAACCTGTTTTTGTGAGGGGGTGGCACCTGCGTTTTTGGCCCTGGGCTCAGCAGCCATCTAGGGAAACCTACCTAACCCAGACATTTCAGAAAACTAGACACCGAGGGAGTCCAGGGAGGTTTGACTTGCGTGGATCCCCCAATGTTTTCTTACCCAGAATCCTCAGCAAACCTCAAATTTAGCTAAAAAATCAAATTTTTCCCACATTTCTGTGTGGGATCACCGCACCTGGACAAATTTCCTACCACCCAACGTTCCCCTCAATCTCTCTGTAAGAATGGTACCTCACTTGTGTAGGTGGGCCAAGTGCCTGTGAAAGGGAAGAGCCAAAAACATGTCGAAATTGAGGGGGAACCAAAGCGGGTCCAAAAGGGCAGTTTGAAAAAAAATTTTTAGGCTGACAAGTGCAGCAGAATTTTTATCTGTACAGATGAGACAATGTTGGGAGGTAGGAATTTTGTGTATTCCTGCAAATTCCGGAAGGTTCCATCACAAAAATGGGGACAAATTTGGGATTTCCACCAAAGTTGGAGGTTTGCAGGGCATTGTGGGTAGGAAAATGGTGCAGGTGCATGTGAAACACACCACCCTGGAATCAACCAGATGTTTAGTTTTAAGATGTATCTAGGTCTTGTGGATTTTTCTACATGGCAGCGCCCCAAAGTCAAAAAAGTGCAGCCCTCACCATTCCAAGTGGGACGATTTTGAGAGTCATGTCTCTGCCGCCCCACCTCCCGGTCGGAAGAGAGACGATTTTGCATTTCTCTTCTAGGATCCAGCGCGATCTGAGGTGACCTCTGATGAGGTCAGTGCGCGATTTGCACGCTGACCTCCTCAGATGTCACTGGGGGGTTGAGGGGAGTCAGGGGTGGAAGGGGAAGCGACTATGGGGGGGTGGGAGGGAGGCACCCGGGGGGAGCGCTAGTGCTCCCCCCTGCGCTGGGTGCAGGACGAGCTGGTCTCATCCCAGGCACACAGGAACCGTGTGCCAGGACGAGACAAGCACGCCTGCGGCATCGAGCGGGTTAATAAAACCAGACTGCTCATAAATTGTATCATCTTAATTTACATGGAGAAATAGGTCTATAATTCTTACAAAACTTTGGATCTTTGTTATCTTTTGGTATAAGAACTATTAAAGCCTCTTGAAAAGAACCTCCAGATGATTTTGTGTTGACAAAATAGGTAAAAAGCTGAAATAAGCTTGGAACCAGTAGTTTAGAAAAATGTAAATAGAATTCAATAGTAAAGCCATCTGGGCCTGGAGCTTTACCTTTCTTGATAAGATTTAGAGCATTTAAAATGTCTTTCATGGAAATATCATTTTCAAAAGCAGAAAATTCATAGGGACAGAGTTCAGGTGGATTTATGGTAGTCAAATATTGATCAATAAGATCCTGCGTAGGGTAAGATTCAGGAATATACAGTTGTGAGTAGAAATAAACTGATTCATCCAAGATTTCATTATTCTTGTGCAGTAAACAATTGGAAGAATTATAAATTGAATCTATCTTTGTTCTTTCCTTCTTAATTTTAAGATAATTTGCTAGAGGTTTTCCTGATTTGTTTTGGTCCTCAGAGTACTTAGTACTAGCTTTAAGAAGATAAGAATTAGCAATATCAGTCGGGTTTTGATTAAAAGTAAATTTGCCTTGAAGTAAATCATTAAGAGAACTTGGAGACTTCGAAGATTAATACAGATTTTCTAGATGCTTGATACATTTCTTCAAATGAAACAATGTTTTACCAACTGTTTTTCTTTTATTGGCAATGTAGAAAATGATAAAATCCCTAGATGCCGCTTTAAAAGCATCCCAAATAATTTGAACCGATAACTGAGGGGTATAATTTTCCGCAAAGAATTTTGTAGCAAACTTCTCCAAAAGTTGAGTAAAATTAGTATCAGGAATTAAGGAATTATTAAATCTCAATCTATTACTTTGCTGATTATGTGCAATAAAATCAAGATCCATACTCACTGGAGCATGATCCGAAATTAATATAAACCCAATTACCTAACCCAATACATGCTGTATGAGAGCCTGTGAGACAAATAAATAATCAATCCTCGATTGGGAAGAGTATACGGGGAGAAAAAGGAGTATTCCTGTAGTGTGGGGTTACATAATCTCCAAACATCCGTTAAAGCTCTTCGCTTAATCATAGAGGTAAATTGTGAAAATATAGTGGATACTATGAATCTAGAATTTGATTTCCGATCAATAAAAGAGTCCATAACCATATTACAATCTCCTCCAAAAATGTAATATTCATCTGAAAGGGACATCAATTTAACTAATATTTCATTCCAGAAAGATTTATCAGGTTGGGTAGGAGCATAAACATTAAAGATAATTAAAGGCACATTATTAATACACATTGAAACTTTAACCCATCTACCCATCACATCAAATTCCTGAGAATTATCAGAAATATTAAAAGCTTTATGACACAATATATTGACTCCATTCCTCCTACCTGTACCCGGAGCCAAAAAAACATGACCCACCCATTGCCTTTTAAATTTGGCTACCTTAGCATGTGATATATGAGTCTCCGGCAACAAGGCAATATCAGCTTTCAGTTTTAAGATATGTGTTAAAACTCTTTGATGCTTTATTGGGGAACCTAAACCTTTAACATTCCATCAAAATAAATCTAATTGTCATTTAAATAATATATAAAATAGCCATGAATTAATGCAAGTAAACCAACTATTGTTGAGAACAAATTGAACCAAAACAAATATTTTGATGTATAGAGAAAGAAGAATATAACTGTGAACAGGAGAAAATAAAAATAGAAAAAGAAGAGAGAAAATAGGAAAAGAAGAGGAAAAGGAGAAAGAAAGAACAAACATAATACAATATAGAAAGAAACAATAAAGATACAAAACAATAAAACAGAACAAGTAATAAAAACATACCTTTGAGACAAAAACAACGTGAGGCTGGTGAAACCACAATGGGAGGACGACGTAACCTTCACTCCACAACTGCAGACATGGGAGGGAAGAGAGACGAGGCCACACGGGTTGCTACCATAAAAGACAGTGGGGGTCATTCCAACCCTGGCGGTCGGTGTTAAAGCGGCGGCCAACCCGCCAACAGGCAGGCGGTAAAAAAAAATGGAATTCTGACCCTGGCGGGAACCGCCAATAGAGACCGCCACTTTAACACTCCGACCGCCACGGCGGGACAAACAAACAGCGCGGCGGTGACCGCCAACAGACAGGCGGGAGACAATGTACCGCCCACCCTATCACAACCCACCAATCCGCCACCTTTTCCGGGGCGGTAGCCCCGCCGATAAAAACACGGCGGAAACAGACATTTCGAAGGGAAAATGCTCACCTCTACACACTCCACGAGGAATCTGGACAGCATGGAACCCGAACTACACATCCTACCAGCTATTGTCTTCCTGCTCCTCTACCAGGAGCACGAACGCCGGCACAGAAGACAACGGTGAGTACTGCACCTACGACACAGGGGAGGGGGGAGGCAAAAAATTACGGGGACACACATACGCGACACACCCACACCCACCCTCACCCACAACTACATACACATCAATGCAGAGCAACAACTCAGAGTGACACCCCCAAACCCCCTGGAAGAATGCAAAGACAAAAATAAATGATCCTGAAATTTGAAGTATATTGTACGGCTAAGTAAAAAAATATATCAAACATCTATAAATATATATACATATGTAAATTGTCCAGTCCAAATTGGGTATCAGCCTTTGTTCGTGGGCCAATGGGCCGAAACACATGGGCAAAGCCCACACACGCTACCCGGCTCCAATTGAGAGAACACTGCAGGGGCATCAGATAGCAAAACTACAGGCACCTCAGGGGGAAGGGAAGGGGGGCACCTCAGCCAGATGAGTCCACGACACCAGATCCACGAGGGGCCTCTATGGCCACTGTTCAATCCTGGGGAGTGCAAAGCCACAGTCTCACAAGTCTCTACAGTGGGTGGGTTGCCCACTGTGCCATCCTGGGGAGTGCAAAGCCACAGTCTCACAAGTCTCTACAGTGGGTGGGTTGCCCACTGTGCCATCCTGGGGAGTGCAAAGCCACAGTCTCACAAGTGGATTACAGACTCCACTGGTTCTGGAGGAGGCATGGTGCCCAGAGTGCTTCGTGCAGCCCTGCCCGACACAGTTGCGGGCCTGCCCCTTCTGCCAATGGGCCAGCGGTGCTTGAGACGGCGGTGCCCAGCGGAGCGGTGCTTGAGTTGAAGGGCCCAGCGGAGCGGTGCTTGAGATGAAGGGCCCAGTTCAGCAGTGCTTGAGACGGCGGTGCCCAGCGGAGCGGTGCTTGAGTTGAAGGGCCCAGCGGAGCGGTGCTTGAGATGAAGGGCCCAATTCAGCGGTGCTTGAGACAGCGGTGCCCAGCGGAGCGGTGCTTGAGTTGAAGGGCCCAGCGGGGCGGTGCTTGAGACGGCGGTGCCCAGCGGAGCGGTGCTTGAGTTGAAGGGCCCAGCGGAGCGGTGCTTGAGACGGCGGTGCCCAGCGGAGCGGTGCTTGAGACGGCGGTGACCAGCGGGGCGGTGCTTGAGTTGAAGGGCCCAGCGGAGCGGTGCTTGAGATGAAGGGCCCAGTTCAGCGGTGCTTGAGTTGAAGGGCCCAGTGGAGCGGTGCTTGAGATGAAGGGCCCAGTTCAGCGGCGCTTGAGTTGAAGGGCCCAGCGGAGCGGTGCTTGAGATGAAGGGCCCAGTTCAGCAGTGCTTGAGACGGCGGTGCCCAGCGGAGCGGTGCTTGAGTTGAAGGGCCCAGCGGAGCGGTGCTTGAGACGGCGGTGCCCAGCGGGGGAGGTTCATGAGTTGAAGGGCCCAGCGGAGCGGTGCTTGAGATGAAGGGCCCAGTTCAGCGGTGCTTGAGTTGAAGGGCCCAGCGGAGCGGTGCTTGAGATGAAGGGCCCAGTTCAGCGGTGCTTGAGTTGAAGGGCCCAGCGGACCGGTGCTTGAGATGAAGGGCCCAGTTCAGCGGTGCTTGAGACGACGGTGCCCAGCGGAGCGGTGCTTGAGTTGAAGGGCCCAGCGGGGCGGTGCTTGAGACGGCGGTGCCCAGCGGAGCGGTTCTTGACTTGAAGGGCCCTGTTCAGCGGTTCTTGAGATGGCGGTGCCCTGTTCAGCGGTTCTTGACTTGAAGGGCCCTGTTCAGCGGTGCTTGAGATGGCGGTGCCTTGTTCAGCGGTTCTTGACTTGAAGGGCCCTGTTCAGCGGTTCTTGACTTGAAGGGCCCTGTTCAGCGTTGCTTGAGATGAAGGGCCTTGTTCAGCGGTGCTTGAGATGGCGGTGCCCTGTTCAGCGGTTCTTGACTTGAAGGGCCCTGTTCAGCAGTTCTTGACTTGAAGGGCCCTGTTCAGCGGTGCTTGAGATGAAGGGCCCTGTTCAGCGGTGCTTGAGATGGCGGTGCCCTGCTCAGCGGTTCTTGACTTGAAGAGCCCTGTTCAGCGGTGCTTGAGATGGCGGTGCCCTGTTCAGCGGTTCTTGACTTGAAGGGCCCTGTTCAGCGGTTCTTGACTTGAAGGGCCATGTTCAGCGTTGCTTGAGTTGGCGCTCCTTCATTGCCCAGCTGGGCTGTGGCTGGTGCTCCTTCATTGCCCAACTGGGCTGTGGCTGGCGGGGCCCTCCTGGGCAGCTTGGCTGGGGCTGGCGGGGCCCTCTGGGGCTGGCGGGGCCCTCCTGGGAAGCTTGGCTGGGGCTGGTGGGGCCCTCCTGGGCAGCTTGGCTGGGGCTGGCGGGGCCCT
Source organism: Pleurodeles waltl (assembly GCF_031143425.1). Lineage (NCBI taxonomy): Eukaryota > Metazoa > Chordata > Amphibia > Caudata > Salamandridae > Pleurodeles > Pleurodeles waltl. The sequence continues at coordinate 980,371,948 of NC_090436.1, read as the reverse complement.
CCTGGGCAGCTTGCCTGCTGCCTGACTTGTTGGGCGTGCTGCCCTTGCCACCCTTCCCTGCTCGTCTGTGGCCCTTTCCTCCCTTTGCCGGTGTGCCAGGTGGCACCCCACTCCCTGACGGTGCCAGGGTAGTGCTTGTGGAGCCTGCTGTCTTTGGCCTCTCGCGCCGGCCACTGGCTTTCTTTGCTTTTTTTGCAGGGGGTGGGCTGGCTGTCTCTTTACTCCCAGCCGAAGTAGCTGGGCTTGAAGGTTGTGGACTCCAAAATCCTTGGACTATTTTCTTTGTAGGTCCAGGTTTTGTGGTGGCTGAGGTGCTGATTGGAGCCTTATGAGATGGAGGGGGGGGTCAGTTGATGGAAAGAGGTCAAGGTTGGAAAGGAAAAGCAATTTAGTAAGACAGGGACGGGTAGTTGTAGTGGGTATGGGAGTGGAGGAAGAGGATGTGGTTGTAGGAGAGTGAAGTCTGGTGTCTTTGGGTGCAGGTGCTTGTGCTGGAGGCTGTCGTGAGGTGGATGGCTGTTGGGTGGTTGGCTGCCTGCGTTTGTGTGGTTTGGAAGAGGGGGTGACAGACACACTGGGAGAGGACACAGGGGACTTGTAAATGGTAGTGGGGGTGGTGACTGCACGTGTGCGGAGTGTTCTGGTGGGTGTGCTGGTGATGGATGTAGTGGCTGAAGATGTTGTGCATGCAAGTGTGAGTGGAGATGTCACAGAGAGGGAGGAGGGAGACGAGGAGGAGGGGGACACAGAGGAGGCAGTGGGTGTTGGCATGTCTGCATGTGGATGTTGCTTGGGTGAATGCTTGTGTGATGTGTGGTGCTTATGTCTGGATGAGCTTCTCTTGGGTGTTGAAGTGTGTGCAGGCTGGTCTGATGGTGTGTCTGGGATAGGCAGAGGTACAGGGGAGTGGGACTGGGTTGAGGAAGTTGGAGGAGGGAGGCAGGAGACAGGGACAATGGCTGCCGTCAGTGCTGAGGCCAGAGCGTTGAATGATCGCTGATGGGCAGCCTGACCCGAATGAATGCCCTCCAGGTATGCATTACTCCGGTGCACCTCCCTTTCTACACCCTGGATGGCATTCAAAAGGGTAGACTGCCCAACAATGAGCGTCCTGAGGAGGTCAATGACCTCCTCACTGAGGGCAGCAGGGGTAACTGGGGCAGGGCCTGAGGTGCCTGGGGCGAAGGAGATGCCCACCTTCTTGGGTGAGCGGGCACGGGGGGAAGGCTGAGGGGCTGCTGGTAGGGCGGAGCTGGCGTGCTGGGTGGCGGCTGTACCTGTTGTTGAGGTGGGCACGGATGTTGCCGCCACCACAAGGGAGCTCCCTTCCGAGGACGTGTCTGTGTCGCTGGTGTCACCACGTGTCCCCGCTGTGGAGCTCCCCTCGCCCTCCGTCTCACTGGTGAAATCAGAGTCAGTTGCATGGCCCTCCATGGCCATGTGAGATGCAGCTCCCTCGTGCTCCAATGCCACTTCTCCTCTGCCTGATGATGCTAATGCACACATGAACAGGAAGACCACAAAAAAGGGGAGGGGGACAAAGAAAGACATGTTGAGTGCATGGATTACCGCTACCGTTGGCGGAGAGGACAGACACAGAAGCCCCCTGCACTACGCCGCACACTTGGGGTACACTACTCAATCCGTGGGACATGGCCTACAAGCCTATGGACGACTACTCCACACATAGGTGACACAGGGCCATGATTAGCTGTACTAGGCAACCTACAGAGGTGGGGTGCGGGGGTACAGGGACATGCCTAACGGAGGGGCCTAGCCTACAGAAAACGCCCTGGCCTAGGGATACCCACAGCCCTCCTCCCCCACCTAGACACCTCCAATGTGCGCAAAATCAGCAGAATGTGCTTGTACTCACCCCCTTGTGTCTGCTGTGATGTCCTCACGCGCCCATCCAAATCGGGGTAGGCCACCGCCAGGATCCGGGACATCAGGGGGGTCAAAGCACGACTGGCACCCCTCCTACGTTGGGAGGCCATCCCCAGCAGAGCCTCCGCGGTCTTCCTGCTCCCACGGTGGATGTCCTCCCACCTCTTCCGGCAGTGGGTGCCCCGTCTGTTGTGGACCCCCAGGGTCCAGACGTCCTTGGCGATGGCACGCCAAATGTCGATTTTCTGATGGGCGCTGACCTATGTGACATGCGCAGGGGGAGAAAATGAAACAAACATCACCTTCTGCATGCTCGATGTGAGTGGCCCCCCATCCCCACCCTTGCCATGTGGCACATGCTCTCATCTTTCGTTTGATGTATGCCTCATTCGCTCCCCTCCCCACCATCTTTCATTCACCCCACTCAACCCAGGCATTGGCCACAAAGCATGGTCCCAGTGTACTTACCTGTTGGTCTGGAGGACCGTAGAGTAGCGCATACTGGGGGAGGACCCCATCCACGAGTTTCTCCAATTCTTCAGAAGTGAAGGCAGGGGCCCTTTCCCCAGTCTAGGTCACAGCAGCACTTGCAGTATAGGTCCTCTCCTGTGGATGATCAGGTATCGAGTGATTAAGCAGATAGAAAATGGCGGTCACACCCGCGGCGGTGCGTACTGTGACCGCCGGCGCACATCCTCATTGGCTCATGAAACCCATAGGGTTCAATGTTAACCAATGCAACTTTGCGCCGCGGTCTTCGACCGCCTACCGCCACGGTGTGCCACGCCAGCGCATTGACCTCACATCCCACTGTCGCACTTCACAGGTCAGGCAGCCGCCATTTCAAGGGCCCCCATATCTTAATTTCTACTGCGTCACACATACCTAGGCCTTGCATCAACACTCATACAAGCCATTCAATGCATTGAGAATCGTGTACTGTGCAAGCTGTGGGAACGTACCTGTGGGTTGATTGACTCTGTGCTCCATGTTGTCCTTCCTAGGCACCGTCCGCTGGGACTTGCGAGGAGATGGAGGAATCTTCCTGTGTACAGACCGCTGGTGGACCTGTCGACAATGGAAGAAAGACATGTCATACTGACATACAGGCTTGACAGAGCCACTATACAGGAACTGTGTGCCCAGCTGGAGCCCGACATGATGTCACCCATCCGCCAACCCACAGGGATCCCCCCTCTAGTGGAGGTGCTGTCAGTACTCCATTTTTTGGCAAGTGGGTAATTTCAAACAACAGTGGCCATTTCATCAGGGATGTCTCAGCCTATGTTTTCCAAGGTGTTGTCCAGAGTGTTGTCTGCCCTGCTCAAACACATGCGGAGCTATATCGTTTTCCCTGAGGTGGGGGATTTGCCTACGGTGAAGGGTGACTTCTATGCCCTTGGACATATCCCCAACATCATAGGTGCCATTGATGGGACCCATGTGGCTTTGGTACCCCCCAGAGAAAGTGAACAGGTGTACAGGAACAGTAAAAGTTATCATTCCATGAATGTCCAGGTGGTCTGTTTGGCTGACCAGTACATCTCCCATGTAAATGCCAAGTTCCCTGGGTCAGTGCATGACGCGTACATCATTCGAAATAGCAGCATCACTTACGTGATGGGACTACTTCAGAGACACCGTGTGTGGCTAATTGGTGACTCTGGTTACCCCAACCTGTCATGGCTACTGACCCCAGTGAGGAATCCCAGGACAAGGGCAGAGGAACGGTAAAATGAGGCCCAGGGGCGTACTAGGAGGGTGATCGAGTGGACCTTCGGCCTCCTGAAGGCCAGGTTTAGGTGCCTCCATATGACAGGTGGATCCCTAATGTACTCACCAAAGAAGGTGTGCCATATCATCGTGGCCTGCTGTATGCTTCACAACCTGGCTTTGCGACGCCAGGTGCCTTTCCTGCAGGAGGATGGTCCAGATGGTGGTGTTGTGGCAGCTGTGGAGCCTGCGGAGAGTGAAGAGGAGGAAGACGAAGAGGACGACACAGACAACAGGGACACAGTGATATAGCAGTATTTTCAATGACATACAGGTAAGAATCAACACTGGCATTTTACATTTACTTAAAGTCTCCTGCCTCTCTACTGTCTGAGTTTCCCCCCAGTGTATGTTAACTGAGTTGTGACTTTCCCTTCCAATTTCAGAGATGTGGGCCCCACTCCGTGACCTCTGCTTTGTTTCCCCATGGACTACAGCTGTGTGACAGTGGTATGTTGTCATCACAATGTAACTGGACATTTTGGCACGGTTCTGTGTAATACATTTGTTCAAAAATACAGGCAGACTCCAGATTATTTTTGTGCAATAAGTGTGTTTATTAAAGTGCTCAATTTTGGGTAATGGTTGCAATTCGGTGATGGGTGATGGTGGAGGAATGTCCATGGCAGAGTCCAGATTTTCAGTCTCACAGGTGCATTGTCCATATGCCTGTGGAAGGTGGAGCAGGGGCAGTTTAAGGTTGGACAGGGTGACAATGTGGGACAGTGGGATGACAATCAGGGGGTATCCTTTCCTGGCGGGGGTCTTGGCATCCTACTCTGTCTTCTTCCTAGATCTCAGGCCCGCTTATGGGGTGGTTCTCCTTCTGTAGGGGGTGGGGTTCTGGTGGCCTGTTGTTCTTGTGTTGGGGCCTCCTGTCCACTAGCGCCGGCGGAGGTGGTAGCCTGTTCTTGGTCCATGCTAGTGACAGGGGCCCTTTGTGGTGCCACATGGTCCCGCAATGTGCTGACAATCTGATTGAGAGCCACAACGATGGTGCCCATTGCGGAACTGATATTTCTGAGTTCTTCCCTGAACCCCATAAACTGTTCCTCCTGCAGTACCTGGATCTCCTGGAACCTGGCCAGGACCGTCGCCATCATCTCCTGGGAGCGGTGGTATGCTCCCATGATGGAGGATAGGGCCTCGTGGAGAGTGGGTTCCCTTGGCCTGTCCTCCCCCTGTCGCACAGTAGCCCTCCCAGTTGCCCTGTTTCCCTGTGCCTCTGTCCCCTGGACCGTGTGCCCACTACCACTGCCCCCAGGTCCCTGTTGTTGTTGGGGTGGTAAGTTAACCTGGGTGCCCTGTAGTGGTGGACACACCGATGATTGACGTGTCCTGGAGACAGAGGCATGGGCCTGCTGGGTGGGTGCTGTGCTGGTGTTCCCAGAGGGGGTAGGTCTGCTGTGGCCTGTGGCTGTCTGAGGGGAACCGACTGTCCCGAGGTCCCCGATGGGCCGGGCTGGTCATCTGGGTCCAGGGAGACAGAGCTGCTGTCATCACTGTGGGCCTCTTCTGGGGGTGGAATGGACATTTCTGGACCCTCCTGGGCGGTGTCGTGGCGTTCGGGTCCTGCAGGGGTATAAGAGTATGGTTATTGCTTCTGTGTGTGCCATAGCGTGCAATGGGTGGGTGCCCGTGTACCCCAGTGCTGCCATTCCTTTGTGGGGGCTGTTGTTACGGTGGTTTGGGGGGGGATGGGTATGTGCAGTGGGCATGCTTAGGTGAGGGGTGTCCATGGTTTGTGGTCGCATGCAGGGCTTGGTGTTGGGATGGGTGGGTTGTGATGGTGAGACATTAGCAAGGACGATGTGTGATGGGGGTGGGGGGAGAGGGTGGGGGTATGATTTGGCATGCCGGTGGGTGGGGGGGGATGAAGTAGTTGAGATTAGACTTACCAGAGTCTATTCCTCCGCCTACTCCTGCGAGGCCCTCAGGATGCAGGATCGCCAAGACCTGTTCCTCCCATGTTGTGAATTCTGGGGGTTGAGGTGGGGGTCCGCCACCAGTCTTCTGCACCGCGATGTTGTGTCTGGATACCATGGAACGCACCTTCCCCCGTAGGTCGTTCCACCGCTTCCTGATGTCGTCCCGATTTCGGGGATGCTGTCCCACAGCGTTGACCCTGTCCACTATTCTTTGCCATAGCTCCATCTTCCTGGCAATGGTGGTGTGCTGCACCTGTGCCCCGAAGAGCTGGGGCTCTACCCGAACTATTTCCTCCACCATGACCCTGAGTTCAGCGTCTGAAAACCTGAGGTGTCTTTGGGGTGCCATGGGGTGGTGTGGATGAGGTGTGGGGTGGCGTTTGTGGTGATGAGTGTGGTGAGTGTGGTGGTGTGTGGTGTTTTGTGCGTGGATGTTGTGTGAGTGATGGTGTTATGTGCCTGTGAATGCTCTGTACTAGCTGGTGGTGTCTCTCTCTGGCCTTAGTCAATAAATGGTGGTCGTAGGGGTTTGTGGGTGATGTGGGTGTGTGTTTTATATTGTGTTGGGTGTGTGGGAGTGGTGTTTGTATGTGTATCAGGTGTGTGTGTTTCAAAATGACCAATGTGGCAGTGTTTTGGAGCTGTGTGTGTATTTTAAGCGCGGCGGTGTGTACCGCCAATGGAATACCGCGGTTGAAAGACCGCCGCGTGGATTCGTGGGTCGGAATGGAATGGGCGTATTTCTGTTGGCGTGACGGTGGAGGTTTGGTCATCGCCAGTTTATCGCTGCCCTTTGGTGTGGCGGACTTTTGTGGATGTCAGTATTTTGGCGGTTTGCCTGTTGTGGGTCAGAATGACCGTGTCGGTTTACCGCAACCGCGGCGGTGTTATGGCGGTCTTCTGTCTGGCGGTAAGCGCCTTTTACCGCCGAGGTTGGAATGACCCCCAGTTACTTTAAAGAAGTAAAATCTAAAAAGAGAAGAAAATAGGGGAAATCTAAATCCTTAGAAAGTATGTCACTCTTAGGGTTACATGAACCAGTAATGGACATAACCATTAAATAAGAAAGAAAACACAATATAGAATTCAAGTGTCCGTTACTTTAAAAGTATTCATTTTTCCCCTCTACAAGAGTCAATAAATTGCTGAAGTAATATTGGATCTTCATATGCTGTGGTCCTGTTTTTGTAAGTCACCTTGAACAAGCGCGGATGAAAGAGACCATATTGGGCACTAAGCGATTTTAATGCCAGACGCATATCCAGAAACTTCTTTCGTTTGTCAGCCGTCGGTTTAGCATAATTCTGAGCAAAGAAAAGATTGGAACCGGAGCACATGATCCGACCTTTAGCTCTTGCTGCTCTGAGAACCTTTAGCGGATCTACGTACTACAAAAAATAAAATATTATTCCCCTTGGTTTCTTTGACGTCGAAGCCATATGAGAAGGATGACCAAGTCTATGCGCTCTTTGTATATTTAAAGCAGGAGAAGTAGGCAGATCCAGAACTTTGGGCAAAAATGATTGAAAGAAAGATAACGAGTCTGAACCTTCAATTCCTTCAGGTAGACCATAAATACATAGATTATTTCTTCGGTTCTGATTTTCAATATCCTCTGCATGCTTCTTCAATATAACTTCCTCAGCTTGTAGAGACTTAATAGATGCAAGTCCTCAAGCTCTTCCACTCTTCATTCTACCTGTGAAACTTTATTCCCCACAAGAGACCATTTGTCATCCAAAATGTGTAGTTGTTTATTTGTATCTTCCATATATAAGGTTTAAGAGCTCTTATTTCCCCAAGAAGTAACTCCATAAAAATGGTATAGATAGCTTTAATAGGATGTGGATGATCCTTTTTAGCCCTCTTGTTTGTGGACGTCGATGCCGTAACTGGAAGTTAGGACGATAGTTTATTAATAACAATAGGAGGAGAAACAGGCGTTGAAGGTGGAATGTCAAGATTAGCAGCCCCTAAAGTCTCCATATTTGACCAAAGGGTGAATGAATTTGACAAAGGAATATTATCAGAACCTTTATTACTTTCTATTTGACTGTTAGTCAATTGAAGGTTCCTAGATCTGCACATAAGCAAGATATATAGCATTGCCCGAAAATGCAGTAAATCACATATTGTATGAAGTAAGGCTCTACCACAGAAATTAAAAATCAACCAAAATCCAAAATAAACTGGTTATATTTAATCAAAAAGGAGGATACGGTAAGGAGAGAGCGTAAGAAAACACTTTTAGGCCAGAAAGTGCGGACGAATATCTCAAATGCCACTGTAGAGAGTATAAAAAGAAAATGTGAGGTAAAAACAAAAAACAAAATGGCAGTCGCAATCGATTCCTCAGACGACCGCCATTCAATTCAGTCAATTAGGGCATAAAAAGTAGCTTTTATTGCATTTTAATGGGAATAATGCACTCCAGGCATATTCCCCTAGCATTTCTTCCCTTCAACAATGATATAAAATACCTTAAAAAACAGGTAGGCTCCCTCGTCTCCCGCTGCTGTCACGGAGCTCGGAGAAAGGCGGCCATCTTCAATCGGCGCCAAGCCACACCCCCCACTAAGACCATTATTAACGAAAAAAGATTAAGAGTAAACATAATAGAAAGGGACACAATGCACTGACACAGAACCTTTGGTACAATGCAGAATGTAAACAGTCTAAAAAACTACTATTAAAGAACTTAAAGGATGGTAGTGCATGCCAAGTAAAGGAAGCTAGGAACAATTATTTGAAAAAGTGTCCACCAGAGCCCAAAGAAGATGGGAGGAGGCAAACTGGAATGACCTCCAAGCAGCCAAAGCAAAAGATATGGTTAACATTTGGATAATAGTAGCCAAGGGAAACAGGGATGTATCCACACAATCAGTGCATCACTTAAACTCTGCTACTTGGGTTGACCATTTTACTAGCCTATATTCCGCTCCTGAGAAACCATCACAGTAATTGCAGTAACCTGAGAATAATAAAAGACATACATCTTTTTTTAGAATGGATGTGACTTCCCAAGCAATAGACAGTATTAAACCGGGGAAATCCCTAGGTTGGACAAGCTCCCGGGAGAACTTTTTAAACACAACAAGGAAGTTTGGGTCCCTTACGTTAATATAGTTAGGAATGCTGTTGCAATAGGAGAACCAAATCCTGCATCATGGAAAGAAGACAAAATAGTCCCTATATATATAAAAGGGAATAGACAAGAACCAGGGAATTATAGGTCTATTATCCTCATAGATATAATGCAGAAAATGTATACAAGGCAAATCCTCATTAGATTGAGGGTTTGGATAGACAGCAGGGATGTTTTATCAGTCTTTCAAGCAGGGTTTAGAGTACTTACAAGTACTGTAGACCAAATATTTAGACTCATGTGTATTTTATGGAAGTACATAAAGATAAATCGGGGGCATAACACATAGCCTCTATAGATATAAAGGCAGTGTTTGATCTGGTACCATGGGGGGGTCTTCTGGGCAAGCAGGAAGTACCTGAAGGTACCTAAGATAGTTAGGTTGCACCAAGATAACCATGCTAGAGTCTGCTGTGGAATAAATGGCAAACTAACTGAATCAATTCCTGTATAGTGGAGTGAGACGGGGATGTGTGCTGACACCAACCCTGTTCTCCCTCTATATCAATGATGTTGTGGGCCATCTTATAAAATGCAAGCACAATTCTATGAAACACAGTGGAATTATAGCCCCTGCATTATTATTTGCAGCTGATACCATCTTAATTTCACAGACACTTAGGGGCTTGCAGAAACTGTTGGACAGTTTCAGTGCATATTGCATCGAGAAGGGCCTAAAAATAAATATTGGGCAGACTATGTACATGGACATAAAACCCCATAGACACTTTAAGAGGGACATTAAGGTTGGCAGGCAAATTTTAGAGCATGTGTCTAACTTTGTTTACTTGGGTGTAACCCTTGACTCAAGGCTGTCATGGAACCCCCAAATACTCAAGGTTAGTATGGTCATGAGTCACAGATCTAGAGCAGTTCTCAACAGATATAATGCATCTCTGAGCAAATTGATTACATCGGCCCTAGAAATATATAAGCATAAAGTGCAATCAGCTGTTTTATATGGGCCGAAGTTGTGGGGTGTAGGTGATGTTAAACAGCTTGTAAAGGGAGAAAATAAGGCCCATACTTATACGTCGTTTGCACTGAATTTGCACCAATGTTTTTATGCTAATTCAGCGCAAACTTAACTCCATATTTATATTTTGACGCTAGACTTGTCTAGCGTCAAAATATTGGAGTTTAAGTCTTTCTTTTGATGTGTGAAACCACCTTGCGTCAATGAAATGCAAGGCAGGTGCTCCCGTCCAAAAAATGACTCTAAGCTCCTAGCGTCTTATTTGTTTACCCGTGCAAAAATGGTGCACGGGGGAGGTGTGCCTAAATAATGGCGCTAAGCCTGCTTAGCGACATCATTTAACGCCTGTGTAAGGGCAGGCATTAGGGGACCTGTGGACCCATTTCCATTGTCAGACACCATTGAAAGAGCCCACAGGTGCCCACTTCAAGTCCCATGTACACCCTCACCCACACGAGAGGGACATGGGCCCCCCCTACATGGCACCTGGTGCAATGGCCATGCCCAGGGGACCCTTGTCCCCTGTGCTGGCCATCGGGGTGGTGGACATGACTCCTGTCTATTATAATACAGGTGTCATATGGTATAGATGGTTTTGTGTCAGGAAATGACGCTAGGCTGGTTAAAGGCATTTTTTTTGCCTTTAACCAGCCTACTGTCATTTTTTGGTGCAAAACCCCCTTTCCCATACAGCCCCTTCTCCCGGCTAGCGTCAATTTCCCAGACATTAGCCCACCTGGCGCTATACTTTTGACACAAAACTGCGTTTGCGCAGTTTTGCATCAAAAAGTATAAATATGGGCCTAAATTTGTGAGAGAATTATTAGGCCCATCTGTGACGACACCTTTAACACCTATGCATAGTGACCTGGATGTTAAACGAATAGGGCACATAGTAAACCTACAGCCATTGCTCTATTGGGTCAGACTATGGTCGACACAGGAGTTGGTATTGGAGAATTAATGCGCCTTGATGGTGGACTAACCTTTCCATTGCTTAGGCATGTACAAAAGTGGTTGTATAAGCTTGGTTTACCCTCATACTGGACTGAACCACAATAGTTAACACAAAGCTCAAAGGCACCTTTTAAAGCAAGTATATTGGGACAACATTTTAAATACAATTAACTGTGACCCAAATCTGGGCAGGCTCACTCTTCAGTTCCTTTTATTTAAGCCAATGCCATGTTTTGAAGATTTTTTTAGATGAAATTCAGCCCCACCAGGCGAGAACGTTTTACATGAAATTTTGCTACGAAACACTTAGAATTAAAGCCTTTACTATAAACTGGAAGCTACACAAAGAAGATAATGGCACTTTATGCACTTTAGGATATGTTGAAGATATTGCTCATGTTTTGCTTTTTTGTACTGCCTGTAAAGAGCCAAAATGGACACGACCATTATGTAAAAGCTTAAGGTTTAGGAAGTATCAAGATGCTCTAAGGGTTCTGAAGAGCAATACTGCCCCGCATATAGTTTTTTACTATGACTAATATTTGTTATCATTAGGATTTGCAAGGAGAAAGGTGAGTTTGAAACTGTAATGACCAAGGATCTAACTGTAAATGCTATTGCAAATTAGGTATTGTATTAGAAATGATGTGTTTTGAACCTTTCTTGTATTTTTATTTTTATATATAGAATGCCATTTTAATGTCTGCTTTAATGTTTTTTAACCAAAATAAAACCTATTGATTGAAATAAAAAAACAGAATTGATATAAATAAAAATCCATTCCAGCTGATGATTTGTGTGGGTCAGAAATAAAAAGATAAATTCTCCGTCAATCATGCAAAGAAGGGGGGCACAGCATGTAATCTTCTCACTAATCAATCTTAGTCTACAAACAAATTTATGGTAATCTGATTCATCTATTGATAAAAGCTGTCAAAGATGTTAAAATTTACCCTAAAATAGAAAAAATCCCCTATGCCATTCTAGTTTCAATATATGTAACAAGACCAACCTCAGGTTATTCGCTTTCGGCAAATATGTTCGCAAAAATACAAAAATGAGGAAATAAATTCTAGGATAACAAATACAATACTGGTTAGCATGACATAACCTTAGAAAATAAATTAAATATGCAGAAAAAGCAACTCTCAGTAGTACAAGCACACACAGGGATTACAAAGTTCTCTCCCTTTGGCAAGCGTGTGCAGTATGACCAGGGCTGCGGGTTGGTTCTCTACCATTTTCTGCATAATTATGGATTTACTGCTCTTGCCACATAGTCCATCTGATGCATAATTTACAGTTTGCAACAAAAAAAAACACTGTCGCGCAGATGGATTAAACAAATGTGCCACCTCTGATACTGCACAGTGGCACACACTTTGCAATGTTTAACTAGTTACCTTTTAGTTGCTCATTCCTGTACTCAGGTATAAAATAAGTAATAACCAGGGTTACTGTTTGCCCAGACAGTATTAATGTGTGTGAGAATGATATAGTAAGTGAAATAATACTGCTGTAAAATGTACTATATAGTTCTGCATATTTTGCCTTTATGTGCTTCGTAATATAGTCCACCGTGTTTCATAATTTGGTCCTACATTGATGCATAATTCTAGAGGATGACATATAGGTCAAGGACAAAATTCAGGTAGGAGAATATCAAGAAATGCTTCTACCAACAATCGGAGTGGTAGCTGGGGTATCCCTATATTTGGTTTCCATCTGGGTGGTGCTTATTTAAATAAACTATTATACACGAACGTACTGGGATTGAATTAGCTTTATACCTAAGGAGTGCTATGCAAACTGGAAATGAACATTGGGAACTATGGCCCTCATTCTGACCCTGGCGGTCGGTGATAATGCGGCGGCCAACCCGCCAACAGGCCGGCGGTCCAAAATATGCAATTCTGACCCTGGCGGGAACCGCCAACACAGCCCGCCGCATTAACACTCCGCCCGCCACGGCGGCACAAACAAACAGTGCGGCGGTCCCCGCCAACAGCCAGGAGGCAGACAATGTACCGCCCACCCTATCACGACCCACCAATCCGCCACCTTTCCGGGGCGGGAGCACCGCCGATAAAAACACGGCGGAAACAGACTACGAACGGGAAAACGCTCACCTCTACGCACTCCACGCGAGATTCCGGCAGTATGGAACCCGAGTTGCAGGTCATCCCCGCACTCCTATACCTGCTCATGTACCAGGAGCACGCCCGGCGGCGCGGAAGACATTGGTGAGTACTGCACCTACGACACAGGGGAGGGAAAAGATTACCGGCACACACCCACCCACCCATACCCACTACAACACACACATCAATGCATTCCCACAGATCACTGTCACAACCCACAAACCCCCCCCCCGAAATAATGCAAAGACCAAAAGAAGAGATCATAAACGGGCAGATATATTGAAATATGGACACCAGTAATCCCAATAAATAAATAAACTATGTACAAAATATATACAGCTACTAAATGTAGTCCAACCACTGTCCGTGGACCACAGGGGTCCTGTGCAAAGGGGCAAGGCCCAGTCCCACGACAAGAACTCCACGGAGAGAACACTGCAGGGGCATCAGAAAGAAAATAGGACAGGCACCTCAGGGGGAAGGGAAGGGGGGGCACCTCAGCCACTTGAGTACACGACGCCAGATCCACGAGGGGACTCCATGACCACTGGGCCATCCCGGGGAGTGCAAAGCCACAGTCCATACAGTCCATACAGTGGGTGGCCTGCCCACTGGGCCATCCTGGGGAGAGCAAAGCCACAGTCCATACAGTCCATACAGTGGGTGGCCTGCCCACTGGGCCATCCTGGGGAGAGCAAAGCCACAGTCCATACAGTCCATACAGTGGGTGGCCTGCCCACTGGGCCATCCTGGGGAGTGCAAAGCCACAGTCCATACAGTCCATACAGTGGGTGGCCTGCCCACTGGGCCATCCTGGGGAGAGCAAAGCCACAGTCCATACAGTCCATACAGTGGGTGGCCTGCCCACTGGGCCATCCTGGGGAGAGCAAAGCCACAGTCCATACAGTCCATACAGTGGGTGGCCTGCCCACTGGGCCATCCTGGGGAGTGCAAAGCCACAGTCCATACAGTCCATACAGTGGGTGGCCTGCCCACTGGGCCATCCTGGGGAGTGCAAAGCCACAGTCCAAACAGTCCATAACAGACCCCACTGCCACTGGAGGAGGCATGTTGGCCAGAGGACATCCTGCAGCCCTGCCCGAGACAGATCCTGCCCTGCCACGTCTGCCAAAGGGCCAGCGGTTCTTGCCTGGAAGGGCCCAGTTCAGCGCTTCTTGCCTTGAAGGGCCCAGTTCAGCGCTTCTTGCCTTGAAGGGCCCAGTTCAGCGGGTCTTGCCTTGAAGGGCCCAGTTCAGCGGTTCTTGAGACGGCGGGGCCCAGCGGAGCGTTGCTGGAGACGGCGGGGCCCAGTTCAGCGGTTCTTGAGACGGCGGGGCCCAGTTCAGCGGTGCTTGAGACGGCGGGGCCCAGCGGAGCGGTGCTTGAGACGGCGGGGCCCAGTTCAGCGGTTCTTGAGACGGCGGGGCCCAGCGGAGCGGTGCTGGAGACGGCGGGGCCCAGTTCAGCGGTTCTTGAGACGGCGGGCCCAGTTCAGCGGTTCTTGAGACGGCGGGGCCCAGCGGAGCGGTGCTGGAGACGGCGGGCCCAGTTCAGCGGTTCTTGAGACGGCGGGGCCCAGTTCAGCGGTGCTGGAGACGGCGGGGCCCAGTTCAGCGGTTCTTGAGACGGCGGGGCCCAGTTCAGCGGTTCTTGAGACGGCGGGGCCCAGTTCAGCGGTGCTGGAGACGGCGGGGCCCAGCGGAGCGGTTCTTGAGACGGCGGGGCCCAGTTCAGCGGTGCTTGAGACGGCGGGGCCCAGCGGAGCGGTGCTTGAGACGGCGGGGCCCAGTTCAGCGGTTCTTGAGACGGCGGGGCCCAGCGGAGCGTTGCTGGAGACGGCAGGGCCCAGTTCAGCGGTTCTTGAGACGGCGGGGCCCAGCGGAGCGGTGCTGGAGACGGCGGGGCCCAGTTCAGCGGTTCTTGAGACGGCGGGGCCCAGCGGAGCGGTGCTGGAGACGGCGGGGCCCAGTTCAGCGGTTCTTGAGACGGCGGGGCCCAGTTCAGCGGTGCTGGAGACGGCGGGGCCCAGTTCAGCGGTTCTTGAGACGGCGGGGCCCAGTTCAGCGGTTCTTGAGACGGCGGGGCCCAGTTCAGCGGTGCTGGAGACGGCGGGGCCCAGCGGAGCGGTGCTTGAGACGGCGGGGCCCAGTTCAGCGGGGCTTGAGACGGCGGCCGGTCTATGGCCAACTGCTCATTGCCTGGTGGTGCCCTCCTGGGCAGCGGGGATGGTGCTCCTTCAATGCCCACCTGGGCTGTGGGTGGTGGGGCCCTCCTGGCCAGCTGGGCTGGGTCCTCCCTGGGCAGCGGCTATGGGGGTGGTGGGCTCCTCCTGGGCAGCAGGCCTGCTGCCTGACCTCTCCGACTTGCTGCCCTTGCCCTCCTTAGTCGGGAGTCTGTGGCCCTTTCCTCCCTTTGGAGCTGTGGCTGGTGACTGTCTCTGGGTGGTGTCCGGGGGGGATGTAGAAGCCGGGCTCCTGCGGCGCCCCTTCCGCCTTCTGCTCCTCTTCCCAGGGGGTGGGCTGGCTGTCCCCTTGCTGCTGGGCGAAGATCCAGACATGCGGGCTGGTGGGCTCCAATACCCCTGCACCCTTGTCAAGGGGGCTGCAGGGCTGGTGGTGGCTGAGGTGCTCTTCTTACCCCGACGAGAAGGAGGGGGGGGCTCAGGGTCAGGAAAGAAGTTAGCAGTGGCGAGGAAGAGTTTCTTGGGACAATGGAGAGTGGTAGGTACAGTGGGAATGGGAGTGGAGGGAGAGGATGTGGTTGTAGGTGAGTCACGTTTGCTGCCTTTGGGTGCAGGTGAAGGAGGGATAGGCTGTCGTGAGGTGGATGGCTGTTGGGTGGGTGGGTGGCTGCGTTTGTGTGGTGTGGAAGAGGGGGTGACAGACACAGTGGGAGAGGACACAGGGGACGTGTAAATGGCAGTGGGGGTGGTGACTGCACGTGTGCGGACTGGAGTGGAGGGTGTGCTGGTGATGGAAACACTGGCTGATGGTGAGGTGAATGGAGGTGTGAGTGTAGACGTCACAGGGAGGGAGGAGGGAGACGAGGAGGTGGGGGTCACAGAGGTGGTAGTGACTGTTGGCATGTCTGCATCGGAATGTTGCGTGTGTGAATGTCTGCGTGATCTGTGGTGCTTATGTTTGGATGAGCTTCTCTTGGGTGTTGAGGTGTGTGCAGGCTGGTCTGATGGTGTGGGTGGGACAGGCAGAGGAACAGGAGACTGGGAGGAGGGAGTTAGTAGAGGGAGGCAGGAGACAGGGACAATGGCTGCCGTCAGTGCTGAGGCCAGAGCCTGGAACGATCGCTGATGGGCAGCCTGACCCGAATGAATGCCCTCCAGGTACGCATTGCTGCGATGAACCTCCCTCTCCACCCCCTAGATGGCATTCAAAAGGGTAGTCTGCCCAACAATGAGCGTTCGGAGGAGGTCAATGACCTCCTCACTGAGGGCAGCGGGGGTAACAGGGGCAGGGCCTGAGGTGCCTGGGGCGAAGGAGATGCCCGGCTTCCTGGCAGAGCGGGCACGGGGCGAACGCTGAGGGGCTGCTGGGAGGGCGGAGATGGTGCGCTGGGTGGCGGCTGTACCTGTAATGGCGGGGGGCACAGATGGTGCCACCCCCGCAAGGGAGCTCCCTTCCGAGGACGTGTCCGTGTCGCTGCAGGGTCCAGTCGTCCCCGTTGTGGAGCTCCCCTCGCCCTCCGTCTCACTGGTCCAGTCTGACTCTGTGCCATGGCCCTCTTGGGCCATGTGAGATGCAGCTCCCTCCTGCCCCGATGCCACTTCTCCTCCGCCTGATGATGCTGATGCACACAAGCACAGAAAGACAAACAAAAAGGGGGGGGGGAGAGAGAAATAAAGGGATATTGAGTACATGGATATCCGGTACAGTTAGCGGACATGACAAACACAGATGCCCCCTGCACTAAGTTGCGCACTTGGGGTCCGCTACGCATTCCGTGGAACATGCCCTACACGCCTAGAGTTGACAACTGCACCCATGGATGACACGGCCCAGGGATGGCTGTACTGACAAACTACTGAGGGTGGTGGCTGGGGACACAGGGGCTTACGGGGGTGCCCAGCCTACAGATATCGCCCTGGCCTAGGGGGACCCACAGCCCTCCTCCCCCACCCAGACACCTCCACTGCGCGACAACAGAGTAGATAATGCTTGTACTCACCCCCTTGTGTCTGCTGTGCTGCCCTCACGCGCCCATCCAAATCAGGGTAGGCCACCGCCAGGATCCGGAACATCAGGGGGGTCAGTTGACGGCAGGCACCCCGCCTACGTTGGGAGGCCATCCCCAGCAGAGACTCGGCGGTCTTCTTGGTCCCGCGGCGGATGTCCTCCCACCTCTTGCGGCAGTGGGTGCCCCGTCGATGGTGGACCCCCAGGGTCCGGACTTCCTTGGCGATGGCACGCCAAATCCCGATCTTCTCATGGGCGCGGACCTATGTGACATGTACAGGGAGGGAGAAATACCACGTTCAAGTTTGTCTGCATTTTCGTTGCCAGTGGCCCAATGCCCCCCATCCCCGCCAGGCCCCCCGCCATGCCCCCCACCAGGCCCAACATGCCCCCCCATCCCCGCCAGGCCCCCCGCCAGCCCCAACATGCCCCCCCATCCCCGCCAGGCCTCCCGCCAGCCCCAACATGCCCCCCCATCCCCGCCAGGCCTCCCGCCATGCCCCTCACCAGGCCCAACATGCCCCCCCATCGCCGCCAGGCCCCCCGCCAGCCCCAACATGCCCCCCCATCCCCGCCAGGCCCCCCGCCAGCCCCAACATGCCCCCCCATCCCCGCCAGGCCCCCCGCCAGGCCCAACATGCCCCCCCATCCCCGCCAGGCCCCCCGCCAGCCCCAACATGCCCCCCCATCCCCGCCAGGCCCCCCGCCAGGCCCCCAAGCCAGGCCCAACGCCCCCCATCCCCGCCAGGCCCCCCGCCATGCCCCCCACCAGGCCCAACATGCCCCCCCATCCCCGCCAGGCCCCCCGCCAGCCCCAACATGCCCCCCCATCCCTCGCCAGGCCCCCCGCCAGCCCCAACATGCCCCCCCATCCCCGCCAGGCCCCCCGCCATGCCCCCCACCAGGCCCAACATGCCCCCCCATCCCCGCCAGGCCCCCCGCCAGCCCCAACATGCCCCCCCATCCCCGCCAGGCCCCCCGCCAGCCCCAACATGCCCCCCCATCCCCGCCAGGCCCCCCGACAGCCCCAACATGCCCCCCATCCCCGCCAGGCCCCCCGCCATGCCCCCCACCAGGCCCAACATGCCCCCCCATCCCCGCCAGGCCCCCCGCCAGCCCCAACATGCCCCCCATGCCCGCCAGGCCCCCCGCCAGGCCCCCCACCAGGCCCAACATGCCCCCCATCCCCGCCAGGCCCCCCGCCACCCCCAACATGCCCCCCCATCCCCGCCAGGCCCCCCGCCAGCCCCAACATGCCCCCCCATCCCCGCCAGGCCCCCAAGCCAGCCAGTGGCCCCAAATCCAGATTGAATTAAACTCACTTGTTGGTCTGGAGGACCGTAGAGTAGCGCATACTGGGGGAGGACCCCATCCACAAGTTTCTCCAACTCCTCTCCAGTGAAGGCAGGGGCCCTTTCCCCAGGTGCAGCAGCCATTGTCCCTTCCAGACCGAGATCACAGCAACACTTGCAGTATAGGTCCTCTCCAGTGAAAGTTCAAGTCGCAAGTGGATAAGTAGATAGAAAATGGCGGTCACGTCCGCGGCTGTGCGTACCGCGGCGGTGCGTCCCGCCACCGCCGGCGCCCTTCGCCATTGGCTCCTGAAACCCATAGGCTTCAAAGTTAACCAATGCGGCTTCGCGCCGCGGTCTTCGCCCGCCGCCCGCCGCGGTCTTCGCCCGCCGCCCGCCGCGGTGTGCCACGCCAGCGCATTGACCTCACATCCCATTGTCACACTTCACAGATCAGGCAGCCGCCATTTCGAGGGTCCACATGGCTCAATTTCAACTGCGTCACACAGGCCTAGGCCTTGCATAGCCACTCAGACACACCATTCACTGCATAGAGAATCGTTTACTGTGCTAGCTGTGAGTACGTACCTGTGGGTTGCTTGACTGTGTGCTCCATGTTGTCCTTCCTAGGCACCGTCCGCTGGGTTTGGCGAGGAGACGGATGAATCCTCCCGTGTACCGACCGCTGGTGGACCTGTCGACAATGGAAGAACGCCACATTATCCTGACCTACCGTCTTAACCGTGCCACTATACATGAACTGTGTGCCCAGCTGGAGCCCGACCTGATGTCCCCCATCCGCCAACCCACAGGGATTCCCCCTCTGGTGCAGGTCCTGTCAGTACTCCATTTCTTGGCAAGTGGTTCATTTCAGACAACAGTGGGAATTGCTTCTGGGATGTCTCAGCCCATGTTTTCGAAGGTGTTATCCAGAGTGTTGTCTGCCCTGATGAAATACGTGAGGAGCTACATCATTTTCCCTGAGGTGGGCGAATTGGCTGCAGTGAAGGGTGATTTCTACACCCTTGGACATATTCCCAACGTCATTGGTGCCATTGATGGGACCCATGTGGCTTTGGTTCCCCCAAGAGACAGGGAGCAGGTGTACAGGAACAGAAAAAGTTACCATTCAATGAACATCCAGGTGGTGTGTTTGGCTGACCAGTACATCTCGCATGTAAATGCCAAATTCCCAGGGTCAGTGCATGACGCCTACATCCTGAGGAATAGCAGCATCCCTTACGTGATGGAACAGCTAGAGAGACACCGTGTATGGCTATTGGGGGACTCTGGGTACACCAACCTGTCGTGGCTACTGACCCCAGTAAGGAATCCCCGGACCAGGGCAGAGGAACGGTACAATGAGGCCCATGGGCGTACTAGGAGGGTGATCGAACGCACCTTTGGCCTCCTAAAGGCCAGGTTTCGGTGCCTGCATATGACAGGTGGATCCCTAATGTACTCACCTAAGAAGGTGTGTCACATCATCGTGGCCTGCTGCATGCTTCACAACCTGGCTTTGCGCCGCCAGGTGCCTTTCCTGCAGGAGGATGGTCGAGACGGTGGTGTTGTGGCAGCGGTGGAACCTGAGGAGAGTGACGAGGAGGAAGACGACGGGGCTGAAACAGACAACAGGGACAGAATCATTGAACAGTACTTCCAATAGGACACAGGTAACAATTCAAAGATAATTTAGTAAATGTGAACTACTCTCCTGCATCTCTGCTGCCTGTCTATTTGCCCCAGTGTATGATGACTGAGTTGTGGCTTTTCCCTCCCTATTTCAGATCTGGGGTCCCCACTACGAGTCCTGTGCTTCGTTTCCCCATGGACTACAGCTTTGTGGCAGCTGTTTGTTGACTTCACTATGTACAAAGACATATTTGCACTGTCATGTCAATTACAATATATTGAAATCACAGCCAGACTCCAGATAGTTTTGTGCAAAATAGGTGTTTATTTAAGTGCTCAAAATGGGATGGGTGGTTTCAAGTGGGTGGGGGCTATGGTGAAGGAATGTCCATGGCAGAGTCCAGAGTAACAGTCACACAGGTGCATTGTCCAGAGGCCTGTGGAGAGATGGAGCATGGGCAGTTCAAGGATGGACAGGGTGACAATGTGGGACAGTGGGATGACATCAGGTGGTATCCTTTGCTGGCGGGGGTCTTTACATCCTACTCTGTCTTCTTGCGAGATCTCAGGGCCCTCTTGCGGGGTGGTTCTTCTCCTGCAGGAGGTGGGGGTCTGGTGGGCTGCTGCTGTGCGGGGGCCTCCTGTCCACTAGCGCCGGCGGAGGTGGTTGGCTGTTCTTGGTCCAGGCTAGTGGCAGGGGCCCTTGGGTGTTGTTGAGTGTCCGTCCTGGTGTTGATGAGGTCCTGCAGCAGCCCTACCATGGTAACCAGGGTGGAGGTGAGGGCTCTGATGTCCTCCCTGTACCCCCGATAGTGTTCCTCCTGCAGTACCTGGATCTCCTGGAACCGGGCCAGTACCGTCGCCATCGTCTCCTGGGAGCGGTTGTATGCTCCCATGATGGTGGTGAGGGCCTCGTGGAGAGTGGGTTCCCTGGGCCCGTCCCCCCCCTGTCGCACAGCTGCCCTCCGAGTTGCCCTGTTTCCCTGGGCCTCTGCCCCCTGGCCGGTGTGCCCACTACCACTGCCCCCAGGTCCCTGTTGTTGTTGGGGTGGTGGGTTATCCTGGGTGCCCTGTAGTGGTAGACACACCGCAGATTGACGCGCCCTGGAGACAGAGGCATGGGCCCGCTGGGTGGGAGCTGTGCTGGTGTTCCCAGAGGGGTTTGGGTCTGTAGTGGCCTGGGCCTGTGTGAGGGGAACCGACTGTCCAGAGGTCCCCGATGGTCCGGGCTGGTCATCGGTGTCCAGGTCGACAGAGCTGCTGTCATCGCTGACGGCCTCTTGGGTGGGGGGTGTGGAGAATTCTGGGCCCTCCGCGGCGGTGTGTTGACGGTCGGGTCCTGCAGGGGTATAGAGGTATGGTTATAGTTTCAATGTGTGGCATATGGGTGTATCTGTGGGTTCCCGTGTCCCCAAGTGCTGGCATTCGTGTGTGGGGGCTTTGGTGAGGGTGGCTTGTGGGGGGGATGTGTATATGCATTGGGCATGCTTTGGTGATGGGTGTCCATGCTTAGTGGACGCATGCAGGCCTAGGTTTTTGGATGTGTGGGTTGTGATGGTGAGACATTGGCAGGGAATAGGTGTGCTGGGGGTGGGGGTGAGGATGGTGGTGGGGGTGAGGATGGTGGTGGGGGTGAGGGTGGGGGTGAGGATGGGGGTGGGGGTGAGGGTGGGGTTCGAGGATGGGGGTGAGGGTTGGGGTATGATTTGGCATGCAGGTGGGGGGGAAGCAGTAGTGAAGCTTCAACTTACCAGTATCCATTCCTCCGCCGACTCCTGCGAGGCCGTCAGGATGCAGGATGTTCAAGACTTCCTCCTCCCATGTTGTAAATTGTGGGGGTTGAGGTGGGGGTCCTCCGCCAGTCTTCTGCACGGCGATGTTGTGCCTGGATACCATGGAACGCACCTTCCCCCGTAGGTCGTTCCATCGCTTCCTGATGTCTTCCCGATTTCTGGGGTGCTGTCCCACAGCGTTGACCCTGTCGACAATCCTCTGCCATAGCTCCGTCCTCCGGGCAATGCTGGTGTATTGGATCTGTGTGCCGAACAGCTGGGGCTCTACCCGAACGATTTCCTCCACCATGACCCTGAGTTCTTCGTCTGAGAAGCGGGGGTGTCTTTGGGGTGCCATGGGGTGGTGTGTATGATGTGTGGGGTGGAGTATGTGTAGTTAAGTGTGTTGAGTGTGGTGGTGTGTGTTGTTTTGTGTGTGGATAGTGTGTGGGTGATGGTGTGGAGTGGCTGTGGCTGCTAGTTTGTGGATGGTGGTGTCTCGCTCTGGCCTTCTTTCAGAATTTTTGGTCGTAGGGGTTTGTGGGTGATGTGGGTGTGTGTTTTATATTGTATTGTGTGTGTGGGAGTGGTGTGTGTATGTGTATCAGGTGTGTGGTATTCAAATCGGCCAATGTGGCTGAGTTTTGTTCGTTTGTGTGTATTCTGACCGCGGCGGTGTGTCCCGCCAATGGAATACCGCGTTTGAAAGACCGCCGCGTGGATTCGTGGGTCGTAATGGCATGGGCGTATTTCTGTTGGCGTGACGGTGGAGGTTTTGTCACCTCCACTTTTCCGCCGACCGCTGGTCTGGCGGTCTGTTGTGGCTGTCGGATTTTCAGAGGTTTGCCTTCTGCGGGTCAGAATGACCGTGGCGGGTTTCCGCGACCGCGGCGGATTTCTGACCGGCGGTAGGCGCCTTTTACCGCCGAGGTCAGAATGACCACCTATATGTCAGTGACCTACAGGAGACCACAAAGCACAGATCAAGACAGTAATTATGATCTGGGGGTAGCAACACACCAGTAATGCCAGTAGGAAAGGAAACAAAATGGATAAATTAAAGATTGGGCAAACAGCCAATGATCCCGCCAGTGCCCTTGGACGTTCGCGTCAATAGGACAGAGTTGAACAAGAGTGTGAGTCAGTAAAGGAGGCTACAGGAGCTGTTGCTTCTAGTGTTGGTTATCCAGTGGCTAGTTTGTCATGGTTCTGTTTGGATGGTGCCCATGCATTCTCAATAAGCTTTAATTAAGTTAGCGTCTGAGCCCATTTCTATAACTCGCTGATGGTGTAGTTTGCTTTGCTTTCAAGCTTCAAACATAACTATTTCATACCTTGATCATTAGTCGAGTTCTTCTGTGGCTGACATACCTTGTGCCACTGGTTTACTCCTCCAGTTTACTAATCTACACAAACTCATTGCTCCATTTCTCTTTTGAACTTTGTAGTTAGTCGCAATCTTCCACAACGGTGCTTGAATGTAAATAGATTTGCTTTGAAACTTCTGAACTCGACTTGCACCTGCTTTATTACTTCCTTTCTTCTTCCCCCTTTGTGAGGTATGTAACATGTTTCTGTAAATACAAAGCAGTAGGTCGCCCCCCAGTTTTCTTCCCTGATCCTGGCAATAGTCTTTGGGGAAACCCATTCCTAGTTTAGCATTTGCGTATCTATTGCACTGTGACTATTAGATGGTGCTCAGCGTTATTGCTAAGCCTTGCTGATATAAGGTTTGTTGTGTGCAATGCCTACAGAACATAGAAATGCATCAGTTACAAGCCAGTGTTCATAAGAAGAAATTCACATCAATAGAATTTGTAACAAATTCTGACTTTGGCATAAAATCAGAGCGAGTATAAGGTGCACTCAATGTTTTAGTAAGATCTCTGGTCCCTTCTTTGTTAAAATTATTCCTGTAAAATAGACACTTATTAAGCATTCGTGAATCTGAGTATTAGTGCAACACTGGAGTGTAAAAGATTGTATTGGTGCTTATTACCTTTAGAATTTTTCAATACTATACAGGGGCGTGACTCAGTAAATTTACAATTGTAGTGTTGGGGGCACTAGGCCCTCATGCTACCAAAATAATAGACACAGACTCGGTAGCATGGTGGTTGGAACTGGCCACGGGCATGTGCGCCGGCCCCTTGTATTGGCAGGGTCACCTGACTGGTGACATCTGTGTTGGGTGAATGTGGGGTGTTCACATAAGACCAGCCCTCAGCAGAGTGCACCAAAGTCCAACTTGTGGGAGAGAAACAAAGACACAAAATATATACACAGAGGCCCTCATTCTGACCCTGGCGGTCTTTGACCGCCAGGGCGGAGGACCGCGGGAGCACCGCCGACAGGCCGGCGGTGCTCCAATGGGGATTCCGACCGCGGCGGTAAAGCCGCGGTCGGACCGGCACCACTGGCGGGGTCCCGCCAGTGTACCGCGGCCCCATTGAATCCTCCGCGGCGGCGCAGCTTGCTGCACCGCCGCGGGGATTCCGACCCCCCCTACCGCCATCCAGATCCCGGCGGTCGGACCGCCGAGATCCGGATGGCGGTAGGGGGGGTCGCGGGGCCCCTGGGGGCCCCTGCAGTGCCCATGCCACTGGCATGGGCATTGCAGGGGCCCCCGTAAGAGGGCCCCTACATGTATTTCACTGTCTGCTGCGCAGACAGTGAAATACGCGACGGGTGCAACTGCACCCGTCGCACGGCTTCCACTCCGCCGGCTCGATTCCGAGCCGGCTTCATCGTGGAAGCCTCTTTCCCGCTGGGCTGGCTGGCGGTCTGAAGGCGACCGCCCGCCAGCCCAGCGGGAAAGTCAGAATTACCGCCGCGGTCTTTCGACCGCGGAACGGTAACCTGACGGCGGGACTTTGGCGGGCGGCCTCCGCCGCCCGCCAAGGTCAGAATGAGGGCCAGAGTCTCTTCAGGCGGTCCGCCTGAGATGTGGCATGGACTACGTGCAGCTGGGCACTCAGCATCACAGCATGCCTCCATTGTTCAACCAGACTGCGCTGGACACAAACAGCAGTGCAGATGACATCCGGATACTTCAGTCGCTTGTCCACGACTGTTCGCTAGATATTGTTGGTCCGGTACCGCCTGGGCTCATGTTGTCAAAGTCTATTTACAGTTTCTGATGTGGGTGCATCTGGAGCAGTGGGGAGTCCACTGTGCACAGTTCGGGATGGCATTCTGGCTCTGGAGATTGTCTACCTCCAAAGACTGCAGATGATGTGACGGGCTGGTACACCTGGGAGTCCAGTGGCAGAGCAGCGGCAGTCTTCCCTCTTATGCCAGACCTCCATCAAACAGGAGTCTCCTTGAGGCCCTTTCGGGGGCTGCCACGGGGTTGTGTGGACTGTGCCGGCCTATAGCAGGCCCAGCAAAGATATCACAGAGGAACAGCCTACAGGACCACATCCAAGTCTCGCATTGAGCCACAAGGATGGTTGATGCAGGGTCAGCTTGCTCGAGCCATCAGGATTCTGGTGCTCTGGCCATAGTGCAAAGTTTGTAGGTGACCAGTCTCAGTATGAGACCTCCATGCTTCCCGATGCCTGACGTGGAGCTGTCTCAGATGCATTCTCTCTCAGTGAGATTCTTCTCTCACAGGAATTTGTTGGAGGCCCTTGCCCCTGGATTGCCACAGGACTGCAGGGGCTGTGCGGGCCAAAGTAGGTCACGCCAAAGGAGTCGCTCTGAACTCCCAACAGAGCCACGTCCAAATCTTGTGCAACCCCAAGGATGAATGATCCAAATGATCTGGGCTGCTCTCACCAGCAGGTGTCTGGTTCACGGGGCTCATGACAGGTGTTCAGATGGTAAGTTTCTACGTTGCCAGACATGCTTTGTCAGCGTTGGTTCTTGTACTGACTGCCTCCACTCAGGTGGGGCTGTGCTCCTTCGGTGGTTGGGTGATGCACCTCATCATGATGATGATGATGTTTTTCATCCTTCTGCAGATCAAACAGGTGGCGGCGTCTTCTTCGCGGAAGGATCACTTAATGGACATCGTGGCCACTGGTGAGTCTTCTGTGGGATGTCATCGCAGCCAAGCAGCCGGTGACAAGTGACAGGATGGACGCCCTGAGAAGCGTGGGGGTCCACCCGCGTAGCTGTCTTCAGAGACGTCTGCTCACCCCGGTGACTGTCTTGTGCTGATGGATACCTTCTCACCTGCTCGTACAAGTCCTCAGTTGTGTCACACTACTTACTTCCACTTGCACACCTGTGATGGAGTCGATCTGTGGTGGGACCGGTTTGTCACACTCCTCTCTTCTCCTCATTTCTTGTGGCATCGTGCCACTCTCTCTTCTCCTTTTCCTCCTTGGTGTGGCGTCGTGCCACAGGTCACATGATGCGTCACATAGACCTTGCACTGCACCTCTGCTGGTGCAACTTCCTCTTCGTCCTCGACGTGGCCTCATGCCACAGGTCGCATGCTGCGTCACATGGACCTATCACTGCACCTCGGCTGGTGCATCTTGCTCGGTCACAGCCTCTCGCAGGCTGAGTACTGCGGGTAGGACATGATCTGCTGTTCTGGCAGACCTCTCCTGGTCTGGTCCGTTCCCAGATCCTCTTGGTGGACCTCTCCTCTTGGTTCACCGTTCTCTTCCTCCATCGCTTCACTCGAGGGCACCACTCTTGCGCTGTTGCGACGCTTACTCCTGCCTCCATCTGCGTTGGCAGGGTCGGTCAGTTCTGATGACCTGCTCACTGATGGGCCAACGGTGGGCATCTTTTGTCGTTGTGTGGCCGGCTGACACGGGCTCTTGTCCCGTGCGTTACGCCACGCTCTCGGGTGCTCTCTCCATCTTCGCGGGCTTTGCCTGTGTTGTCACTTTTTTGGCGCAGCTCTCTGCGCATGTGACATAGTCTCTTTTTTTTTCCTGGGCGTCCTTTGTTGATGCCGCGCATATCCCTTTCTTGTCCTGCGATGATGTCCATCACTGCGGGGGCATGTAGCGTTCTTTCGGCGGTGGCGGCAGACGGCCGGCAGGGGCAGCGCAGGCCATGCGTGCACTCCTCGTGCCTCACTTGGCACTTAAGTCCATTCCTCACCGTTGCAGCTTGGCTGGGAACAGCTGCAGTCTTGTCCTTCCCTGTGCAACATCGTATGCGTCACTTCCATCTTCTGCGCCGTTTCCGTCCGCAGGCGCGCTGTTGGTCTGGTACAGTCACTCTCTGGGATGTTGCTGTAGACTTTTCTTTAACACAGCTTGTTTCCCTGTTGAAGCAGAAACAAGGGTGCAGTACCTACTTTGTGCACTAGATGTCACTAGTGGACTTCTTTTCAGCTGGAAAGACACTTTCTTACTCTCGTGCCTCGTTAGTTGAAGGCAGACACTGGAGAGGAAGTAGGCAAGAGGGGGGCTCTGGAGGGGGCTGCAGGAGCAGCAGGTAAGTGCATGTTTACTTCTTCTACACTTCTGTCTTATTTTCTTTTTTTTTTTTCTTGTAATATTTTGTCTGTTTTTCTGCACAACCTCGTTTGAAGAGGCAGGCAGACGTCACGGAGTTCAGTGAGGGAGGGTGGGGGGCCCCGGACACTTAATTCTTCTTTTAGGTGTGTGTCAGCACCTCCGATTTCTATCCACAAATTTTTTCCGTTTTCAAGACCAGACAAGCTTGTGGGAAGAGGTTTAAAACTTTGCAATGCACAGTGGGGGTGGCCCATAGGCACTTCCTCTTTTTGCGGCCACAGCAGGCCATGTTGCGGCCTTTTCAGCTTGATTGCAGAGAGGAGGGGGCGGCATTGGGCATTTTTTCTTTTACTTCGGTGCGCAACAGCACCATTTCCTCTTCATGCGCGGCCACAGCTTCTTCTGTGCATGCTATGGGCCGCGCGCTTCTTGGGGCGGGGGCGGCTGGCCCCGGCCATTGTTCTGTGCACTTTATTTTTCTCATAGTGCACGGTGCGTGACAGCACCATCACATCTCACCACGTTGCGGCAGGTTTACTTAATGCTGGCAGTTTTTTTCTCTTGTTTTCCTGGTGCATGAAAGCACCGTTACGACTCCCTCGATGTGGCCGCAGCAGCCTTTGCTAATGCTGTGGGCCGGTTTAGCTAACACGGGGGTGGGGAGGGAAGGCAGCTCTGGGCATTTATTCCACGGGGGTGGGGAAAAGGCAGCACTGCACGCCTCTTAGTGCTTTCTTTATTTTCGGCGACCACAGCCATTTTGGCAGTGCTGCGGACGCTCTGGTCGCCAGCACCTACCCCTTCTAATGCACCGGCGGGGCTGGGGCTGTGACGGCCTTCTTCTCCCACCGACTGCTCTTCCTGCACCGGTCGTGCTGGCAGGAGACATGGGGTGCCTTATGCAGAGGCATTCTACCCCCCCATGCGCACTGTCAAAGTTCATGTCTGCAGCCACGTGGGGTTGCCGTACCCACTCATCGACAATGTAGTGTTGGGGGCCCTAGGCCATCATGCTACCAAAATAATAGACACACTCTGTTGCATGTTGGCTGGAAACTGTCCACGGGCACGTGCGCCTGGCCCCTTTTATTGGCAGGGTCACCTGACTGGTGACACCTGTGTTGGGTGGGTGTGGGGTGTGCATGTAAGACCAGCCCTCAGCAGAGTGGCTGGCAGAAACACTAGAAAGTGTCCAGCAAGACACTACAGCAATCACATCACTTTTGGGGATCAAGACCTATTTTTGATCCTCACTTTTTGACCCAGATGACCCAGAGGAAAAAGAAAGAGAGAATCAGAAATGGGAGACCGCGGGGGAAGGGAGAATGGTTGGGGGAGAAAAAGGTAATAACGACAAAGAAAGAAAGCATGGAAGAAAAATAACCTGCAGCACTGATATAATGAGACAAGGAGTGCAAGTTGGTGCCAAAATGAGATACAAGTTGGAATCGAGGTTAGACAGCCTTGATTTTTTGGCAACTCTACACCCGCATTTGGTAGCCCCAGTGGTGTGCTCCGAAGAGCAACTTTGGGCTCCTGCATTCACACAGACACACAGCTGCACATGCACACACACTTTTTTTTTTTTTACAAATTATGTACATTTTACAGTGAAGCAGGCACTGTCGGGACTCGAAAGTTTATAAGTTATAAAGAAGGAAAGAAGACTAAAGTTACACAAGTATTTCGTAAATTTCCTTCTCGAGAAAAGAGATCTCGATTCATAACCTCTGTTAGATTAGGCAGAGTGCCTTCATCAGAATCCTTTTTTCACACCGGAAACCAAAAAGAAATCCTGTTACCATAGGCTATCTAGCCAGTTAGTAGCTGTTAAAATCTGCTGGGGGAAGGACAGAAAGGCAGGGCTTCTCTTTATCTAAATTTTAACACCTTTTTAACCTCAGCTGAAATCTGATTTCTAAAGAAAGATCAACATTTATCTAAAGGCCCCCAGTGCCTAACTTCCGTGAGGAGGCAGAAGGCCACTGACCCTCCGAAAGAGGCTGCGTGATGGGTTATCAGAGGGCAGTGTGGCCGAATCAGCCGACATTCCCTTTTCACAGAGTTACATTTTAAAAATCAGCTGGAAGCCATTGGCGTACCACAATGTGTATAGCACCCAAGTTGATTTGCACAACCCCAGATTTCTTTCTTATATTTAAAGCAAGCTAAGTGGAAAAAAAACCGTTTATTTCACATATATTTAGTTGTTTAACAGGCACTCTCAGACAGAGCCACTGGAATCAGGCAGTTCTGTGGCTGCAGCATTTTTTCCGCACAATTACAGAATTGCCACATTTGCCACATACGCCATCATCGACAGCACAAGCTGCAGATTTTAACAAAAATGTTTCTATCTTATACGGACCAATAGTTACTAAAACGTGGCAAAATGTGTTCCCTTGGTTTAGAAGGTCCTTCATCTTTCTGTTGCTGGTTGATTGATTTGATTGTTAAACAGCAACTAATGCATTGAAATCTTTGTCCAGACAAGTGTTTGCATAAGTACAAATGACAAAATAATGAACTATTAACATCAGAAAATCTGCTGCATTATGCTGTATAATTTGCCTTTTCTTGCTGCATTATTTAGTCAACCCTTCCACTTGATTTGTTCCTCACCTGACGCATAATTCAGTGGCCCTCCTCTTAGGTATTAGTTATGGAGGGTCATGGGACATCTGATGTCCCTTTCGGACATCCTTCCTAACAGTTTTTGATACTCATCCCTACTGGCAAATGATCAATCAATCATTAATCAATCATTAAATTTATAAAGCGCACTACGTACCGGTGAGGGTTTCAAGGCGCTGGGGGAAGGGTGAGGGGGTACTGTTACTGATCGAAGAGCCAGGTTTTGAGGAGTCTTCTGAATTTCAGTAGGTCTTGGGTCTGGTGTAGGTTGGTCGAGAGAGAGTTCCAGGTCTTGGCGGCGAGGTAGGAGAAGGATCTGCCGCCGGAGGTCTTTCGCTGGATGCGGGGGACGGCGGCCAGCGGCCAGGGCGAGGTTCATGGAGCGGACGGAGCTGGCGGGTGGGGGTGTAGAAGTTGAGTCTGCTGTTTAGGTAGGCAGGTCCGGTGTTGTGGAGGGCCTTGTGTGCGTGGGTGAGTAGTTTGAAAGTGATCCTCTTGTCTGCGGGGAGCCAGTGAAGGTCTCTCAGGTGGTGGGAGATGTGGTTGTGGCGGGGTACGTTGAGGATCAGTCAGGCGGAGGCATTTTGGATGCGCTGGAGGCGTCGCAGGTGTTTGGCAGGGATGCCTGTGTAGAGTGCGTTGCCGTAGTCTAGCTTGCTGCTGTCGAGGGCCTGTGTCACGGTTCTTCTTGTTCCAGTCGGGATCCACTTGTAGATCCTCCGGAGCATGCGGAGAGTGTTGTAGCAGGAGGAGGTGACTGTGTTGACCTGTTTGGACATGGAGAGGGAGGAGTTGAGGATGAATCCTAGATTTTGTGCATGGTTGGTGGGAGTTGGAGGGGTTCCCAGTGTGGTCGGCCACCATGAGTTGTCCCAGGCTGAGGGGGTGGATCCGAGGATGAGGACCTCCGTCTTGTCCAAATTCAGCTTCAGCCGGCTGTTCCTCATCCATTCGGCGATGGCCTTCATGCTCTCATGGAGGTTGGTTTTGGCAGTGTGAGGGAGAGGATGAGCTGTGTGTCATCGGCGTAGGAGATGATGTTGAGGTCGTATTGGCGGGCCATTTGTGCGAGGGGGGCCATGTAGATATTGAACAGTGTAGGGCTGAGGGAGGAACCCTGGGGAACGCCGCAGATGATCTCGGTGGCTTTGGATCGGAAGGGCGGGAGGCGTACACTTTGGGTTCGGCCGTGGAGGAAGAAAGCAATCCAGTCAAGGGCTTTGTCTTGTATTCCGGTAATCACTGATTAATTGCGATCTGGAAATAGGATTGTCAGTCTGGACCCTGATTTTATGGAGACATCGAAGAAGGCAGCGTGGGTGGTGTGAAATAAGTCAATAATGCTACGGGTTTTGACGGTCTGAGGTCACACACCACAGTGAGCAGCACTGTGCTTTTTGCAGTAAATGAATGGTTACAACCTGTTAATAAGTGACTCAGTATAGACGCTGGGAAGAAAGGAGAAGGATGAACACTTTTTAGTTTGTTTTTTCATTAATGGTCTTGCTGTAAGCATCTGCATGGCATTAAATACCAACCCATGAGTGAGAAAGATATTGACCAAATGGCAGAAAAAAAGTTTCTTGTGAAAACGCCCACAGAGCAATAGATGCTACAAAAACAGCAAAATGTAACAAAATGAAGACTGGAAAAATGTCGAACATGCATGAGTATTTTCTGATGAACACCAAACAGTGAAAAGCTCATAGTTTGTAAGTTTCAGTTTTAAGTGCTCACCACGGAAAAATAGTTAAATTTCCGAATAAAAATAAAAATTGTTTGCCAAACTCTGTTTATTTTATGAGTACTCAATTAAAAAAAAATCTGGCTTAGGCTGCAAAATAGTTAGCGAGTGGTGCTGGGTGTATGAAATATACCAGTAAATTTCCATAGAGGGATTGGTGCTGCAGTTACTGTAAGATGTGCACGTAGAGTGGAATGTGACATGATGATCAGAATCTTCTTTGGAAAGTTCAAATTTATCAGGTGGCTCATATGCACTGTATTGTTGTATGTCAAAATATCGATAACAGAAATATCGTCTAACATAAATACATTTTGTGGCCTGAATATAGTTTACAAAAATATAAATTAATTGAGAATCATATGTCTTTGCCTAGTGCTGTCATTAACAATATGTTATTTTATTTTCAGATTTATGCCGGCTTAAACATATTTTTTGGAATGGCAAGTATTGGCTTACTAACAGTGGTTGCCATTGATCGCTACCTAACTATCTGCAGGCCGGATATAGGTAAGCTTCCATACAATCTTGACAAGCATTTGGCAATCATAAAATAATAATATTTTATAATTGCTCCTCTGTACAAAGAAAATTAACAATGTGAGTAAGCAAGGAATAGCAAGCATGAACCTCAAGAAACATTTCTCCCCAGAAAATAGCGCATTTGGCTCAAAATATTAGATGATTGGTAGACATAATTTTAGGTTGAGTCCAGACAGCGCTGGCGGTCTTTGTGGGCCCATTGCTTTTGATTTATTCCAATGTCCTCTCAAAATCCTTGCTTCCAAGTGGTTAATCATTCCTGTTCGTCCCTCATTTTCATCGGTTGTTCACTGTCACAGAGCAGCATCCCATTACTTGTAGCATTCAACTTGTCCCATTTTAAGTACTGGCTCTGGAAAAATGTTTTTAATTAAGAAAAAGCATCACACACAAGCATTTGTGTTTCATTTCTCTTGATCAGCGCTGCACACGCTTCGCGGCCGCTTCCCAGCATGTCAGGTGCTATGGGCGGCTGCATGCTGTTCCTTTTTTTCTGCATGGTACCAGCTTGTTTTAAATTGTAGGTTAAAACCGATAAATATGCACATTTTTGTCAGATCCTGTTGCGTTCTACTGGTTTTAATCTCTTTCTTCTGTCTAGTGTATATTTGTTTGTGCTATGTAGTGTTGGGTTGTATATTAAAGCCGATAAATATGCATGCTTCTATCGGCTCCTGTTATGTTCTACTGGTTTTGATCTCTTTCATCCATCCAGTGTTGTTTTTTTAACAACTCATTTGGGTTTTTCTTGGGCATCTTTTGGCAACAGAATTGTGTCTCAGGCTTGTTTTCAAGGGACAAAGCACTTGTTTCGTATGTCAGACCAGACAATCCTGGCCCTGCAGTTGAGCCTAAGTCATGTCCACTGCCGTGTCAATCAGCATCACCCACAAAGCTCCACAGGGTCACCCGCAGCAGCCACCGTAACTGAAATGAGGAGGTATCTATCCCACTTGTGGGATCGCAATGCTTGGAACATTGTTGCCATGGTAACCCACCATTTCAAATCACCTTCAACAGTAAACCATCATTTTGAGGGCGCTTTACAGTTTATCGAAGACAGCGGTGTTCAGGATTAACCAGGTCCTGTGAAAGACGACTGGTGCCGTGAGTGCACATGGCCACACTCCTCCTGTTTCTAGAGAGTTTATGAAAGTGTAGGCTTTAATAGCTTTGGAGTGTTCTGGGGGTGTGCATGCATTGCCCCACCCGCAGCTCCCCCAGGGTCTCCTTTGGGGTAAGCCACTCCATAACACTGCCCTCTGCTCAACCTTAGAACACGTCACTCACTGCCTCTTTAAACCAATAACTTTTAGCCACCCTAAATAGCAACCCCACTAGTCTAGTGTACAATATAGTTAAAATATATTTTTGAAAGTCATAGGCGAGACCTATTTGCAATGCCAATGATTGTTTGATATTCAATGGAGCAGTGTCTTTGTGATATATTAAATATCATTTGACAACTTGAAAACAGGTTCCTTAACATTCCTGTGCCAGGAGAAATAACAGCATTTTAAACCATAACAGCTTGTACTCATGTTTTCTCTTGCATCTTTCTTCTGTTCCTCCCTCTCTGCTCCTCTTGAATATTCACCACTCTGTCAATGGGGCATCAGACAGCAATGTTCAGAGTTGTGGGGAAAGCACTATTTGTAATTGCCAGATGTAATTTTGAACTCCTCAGAGCGTTTGATGGACTCTTTGTTCCACAGTGACAGTTGCCTGTGGACGGAGAGCTGATCAGATGCTTCGATCGTGAGTGTGTTGTACTTTCGATGTTAAAATAAACATATTTCTTATTTTCACTCCAATCTGGATCTTGCCTCTTTCCTTCACCATCACTACATTTTGGTACCAGGAGTGGGTTACATCGACAAACTCACTGACGAAAAAAAAAAAAGAAAAAAAAAACAGACTTACTTTCTCAGCATCGGCATCAAGTTTGAATGATGAGATGTGGCTTGTGATTTGCGGCACAGCAGTGAGTTTTATTAATTTTCCAAAGCTGCAACTCTGAAGCGGTGCGCATCGTTTGAGCACGCAGGTCGCAGTTTTGAAGCTGTGTGCGCATTGAACTGCACGTGCATTGCATGGTGGGAACAACGTAGAGAAAACAAGGACGTCTTTCGTCAACTCTTTGGCTCTTTGGTTTTGGTGGCCATTTTGGACTGGGACGCTTTATTTGAAGTGAAAATCAACATCATTTCATCATTCCGTTTTTGGGGGCCATTTTGAGCAGAGACATTATATTATCTAAAAGAAAAAAAAAATCGAAGTAAAAAACGATGTTTTGAACTTTAATTGTCACACTTTACTTAGAATACTTGGACACATAAAAGCATTGATCAGTCTATCTTTACTGCAGCATTTGATATATACAATTGAAGCATATTATGCAGGTATTCACATATATATATATATATATATATATATATATATATATATATATATATATATATATACATATATATATATATATATATATATATATTTGGTATTACTTGGCTATAGTTTTTACTAAATTGTCCTTATGGCAACATCACAGAGAGTAATTCAACCACCACCATTTTTGCAAAAACATGGTATACCTGACATCAAATGGAAGGAGTGGTTACGCATATTTGAAAATTACATTACCGCCATTGATGCAAGCGAGTATTCTCCAGTCAGGAAGATGGCCCTGCTCTTCAATCATTTGGGTGTAGCTGTGGCAAAGGGTTTTTGATAATCTTCTGGTTAGACCTGCACCAACTAATGAGAACACACCTTGGAATGTATATTTGGAAGCAAAGGAGCGCATGTGCAAACAGTATTCAGAAGAGCCAAGTGTTCTTTTGGAGAGATATAGGTCCATATTTATACTTTTTAAGCACCGCATTTGCGCCACTTTTTGACACAAAAATGGTGCAAACTTGCAAAATACAATTGTATTTTGCAAGTTTGTGCTGTTTTTGCCTCAAGAAATGACGCAAATGCAGTGCTAAAAAAGTATAAATATGGGCCATAATTGTTTCAAGTGCAAGCAATCCTGTGATGAGACTGTGGAGGAATATATTGCCACACTGAGAGTACTGGCATCTAAGTGTGAATTTGAAAATAATGTGGACATATACATAAGGGATCAATTTGTTTTCAATTGTTATTCAAAGAAGATACAGGAAAGACATTTGACTTGCAGAAATCCATCTTTAATGGAGCCTATAGACATAGCAAAAAGTATTGAGAGGTCTATTGTTACTACACAAGTAATGTCAAACCATGGAGGAGAGGCATTAAATCAGAGCGGGTTGTCTCCTATTAATTGATTTCAAATGAAAATTCTTCTATATGTGTTTTAAGTAAGGAGAACAAATTCTGGAAAAGCAGCAACACCTGTTATAGATGTGGATCCAGGAATCACATAGGGAGTTCTTCATCATGCCCGGCACAAGGAAGGAAATGTAATCACTGTTACAAAATGGGCCATTTTCAGTCTGTATGTAGAACATCTGTAGGAGTTTTCAACAAACGAAAATCAACAGTGTCAGCCTACCTAATGAGGAAGAGAGGTTGCAAAACTGCAGGAATAAATTCACAAATGTGCTGTTGACAATAGACTCAAAAGAAGAGAACCTTTTAAGTGTTGATGGAATTAAAAGTATAAGAGGACCTTTTTGTCAAGTGACTATTGATGGTAAAATAATGACAGTGATGGCAGATTCTGGTGCTCCTGTAACTATTCTAGCTGACTGTACTTTTTACAAACTGTGGCCGAAGGATACAAAGTTGATACCGGCTGATATAAGTTCGAAGGTATTTGGAGAACAAGATGTAGATTAATTAGGATATTTTATTTTTCACCTTGAATGACTTTGTAGAATGATCAATATTAAGATTTACGTGGCTGTTAAAGGACGGGACATTGTGGGGTGGAGAGATTTTGCGAAGTTAGGTATATATATGCGTCCTGGCCAAAAGGAACCAGTAGTACTAGGTGAAATCCCAATTTGAAATATTGTAGGTAAGGAAAACGTTAGACAGTTGGTGGCACAGAAATTTCCAAAAGTATTTATGGATGCTATAGGTAGAGTAGAAGGGTTTGAGCATCATATTAAATTTAAAAAAGGAGCTGTCCCAGTTGTGCATAAAGTAAGACCAGTACCTTTGAGTGTGAGAAGTGATTTGAAAAATCTTTTGCAGAAACTAACAGAGGAGGGTGTAATTACAATCACTGATTCATCCGAATGGGCGTCACCTATTGTTATAACAAAGAAAAGGTCTGGTGGCTTGGGACTTTGTGTGGACCTTAGGTCACTTAATCAAAATATAGTAGTAGATTGTCACCCATTGCCTCGTATTCAAGAGATGTTAGCTAATGTAGGAGATGGCAAATATTTTACAACAATAGATTTGCATTCAGCTTATCATCAGATAGCACTTACATCAGATTCTCAGTCTTTGACGACATTTGTTACGCCTTTTGGGGCTTATAAATATTTAAGATTACCATTTGGCCTTGCTCCAGCAGCAAGCTTTTTCAAAAGTTAATGGACAATTTGTTTAGTGGGGTGAAAAAAGTTCAAACATTTCAGGATGATATTCTTGTTTTTACTAAAACTATAGATGAACACATTGTTCTTTTAGAAAGGGTTTTGAGCACATTGGCACAACATGGAATGACAGTTAAAATAGATAAATGCAGTTTTATGACCAAAGAGGTAGAATATTTGGGGCATACAATTTCGAAATCGGGAATTAAACCAAAAGCTTGTAATGTTAAAACTATAGTAGACGCACCACCACCCACTGACAAGGACTCATTCAAGTCTTTTTGGGCCTTTGTGAATATTATGCAACGTTTGTCCCAGGTCATAGCTGATTAGTACAGCCTTTACGTTCTCTTGTCAAAAAAGGTGCCGAATTCATTTGGTCTGAACAGGTAAATCAAGCCTTTAAAGACATCAAACAGTTAGTTATATCAGCTCCTTCTCTACAACCGTTTGAGCCTGAAGGAAAGTTCTTTATTACGGTTGAGGCAAGTCTCAAGTGAATAGGTGCAGTGTTTGAACAATGGTTGCAAGGCAGGGAGAATACGGTAGCTTTTGATTCTAGAACGCTCTCAGAAGCTGAAGCAAATTATAGTACAATAGAGAGAGAGAGGCCTTAGCCTGTGTGTGGGCTGTAGAAAGTTTTAAACATATGTTTGGGAAATGTCTTTCGATTTGCACACGGATCATAAACCACTTGTTTAATTGTTGAGTGGGAATGGCCTTTGCAAAGCTTCTGCGTGTCTTATTAGATTGTTGTCTAAACTACAAAAGAGTATAATTTCAATATCAAGTACCTTTAAGGGAGGAAAAATGTGCATGCAGATGTTTTGTTGAGGTTACCTTTGGATGAGAAAGATGGGAGGATGGTTGAAGATGAGGAGTTTGTTGTAGCAGTAATAGATGTTATTGATGTGTGCAAAAGTGCAATTCCCGAGAAAGAGTGGTTGACAGCTACTCTGCAAAAAAAGGTAGTTCAGTACATAAAAACTGGGTGGCCATCTGAAAAACCACTATCATATGTATTGAGGTGTTTTGCGCAGGTGTCTTCTGAATTATCAGATGAGAATCAAATATGCACACGCAACCATTTATTTGTACCACATTTTTCCTTACGTGCACGTCTCACAGAATTAGCACATGCAGGGCATCTAGGCATTTCATCTACATCAAAGAAACTCAAACAGTATGTTTGGTGGCCAGGTTTGGATAAATCTGTTTCATCCTTAATAGAAAAATGTCCACAGTGCATTGTTTCTGACAAGCATTGGAAATCCACGCATAAATCTTTGTTGCTGGTATCTCTTCCAGAGGGTCCGTGGACTAAAGTAGCAATGGATTTTTCAGGCCCTTTCCATCTATTACCTACTGAACAGAAATTCTTAATTGTTTTGGTGGATTATTTCTCAAAATTGATATATTTTGAGTTTGTGGAAACACCCTGTACTGAATCTGCTATTGGTTTCCTAGAAAGAATATTCTCAGTTGTAGGAGATCCAAAATACATTGTTACAGATAACGGAATGCATTTTGTATCAAAAGAGATTAACAATTTCATGCACGAACATGACAGTATTCATTTGCAGGTAGCACTGTACAGTCCATCATCCAATGGGTTAGTTGAAAGAGTCAATTGTTTTTTGAAAGACGGTGTTCAACCAGCGCTTACTTCAAATGTTGATGTGAATACATTTTTTAAAGGAAAAGTGTGGGCGTATTTTACTACACCTCACTCTTGCACTGAAATAACTCAGTTTCATAGCTTACGGGGTAGAGAAGTAAAGACAAATCTGTTGTTTAGCTGGCTTAATGAAAACACAGAAACAAATTCTGAAACTGACATTCCAAATGGGAGCAACTTTAGAGAGAGGGTCTTGTCCAATCAGTTTAAGCAAAATGAGTATTATGATGCTAAACACAGTACACATGAAGTTCGTAAACAAGTTAATGACTGGGTTCTGATTAGAAAACCTAACAAAGTAAGGAAGGGAGAATCAAAATTTACTTTACCTGTAAGAGTGATTAAAACAAGCAAAGCTGCTGTTTTGTTACAAAATAATGGGTGGTGGAATTAGGATAGTGTAGTACCAATTTCTAAAACACAGGCTGAAATTTATTTCAAAACGTGTTATAATAATGAGACAATTCTCTGATCTCCAGTGACGTTTGTTCATAGACCACAACCACACAACCAGAAAGGGTTGGCAGCACAGGACAAATGGATCATGGGGAATCTTGTACACCATCCTACACTTGTACTACTCGGGAGAACACGAGTCATCGAAATGAGTGTTTTCAAAGATCTAGACCACTCATATTGCCAGCAAAGTTTTGTGATTTTGTGATGTATTGATTTTACAGTGTGTTGTATTAGCCTTGAATGTATTTTTCTCTTTATTGTGTTTATCCAATGTGTTTTTTTTTGCTTTGTTTTGTTAAGGGAGCAGGATGATGTAGCATGCTTAAATGTGGGAAAATCATTATTTGTAATTGCCTCATATAATTTGGAACTCTTCTCAGAGCGTTAGATGGACCCTTCGTTCCACAGTGACAGCTACCTGTGGACGGAGAGCTAATCCGATGCTTCGGTCGTGAGTTTGTTGTACTTTCAATGTTAAAATAAAAATTGTTCGTATTTTCGCTCCAATCTGGATTTTGTCTGTTTCCTGTACCATCACTACACTAGTTAAGATGGTACTAGATAAGTCCTCCACATCAGTAGTGGAGTGGCACTAAAACATGGCGTCCTTGTTGGCACTGCCTAATCATGTCATCCTATTCTGGATACTGACCTGGTTGCCTGCTTCTGCTCATGTCTGGAAGGTGTATAGCAAACCTTGCATGTGTGCACATGTGCTGTAACATGACCAGAACATTTTTATGGAAAGTTTGCTATTTTAGCAGGAATTAATAAATTACCTGAAAATATTAATGTGTTTTGTGTCAGAAGAGTGACTAGATTGGCTTATAGGCCCTCATTACAACCCTGGCAGTCAGTGATAAAGCGGCGGTGATACTGCCAACAGGCCGGCAGTAAAAAAAATTGAATTATGACCACGGCTGAAACCGCCCACACAGACAGCCACTTTAACACACCGACTGCCGCGGCGGTAGCAACAAACACCACAGTGGTAACCGCCAGCAGCCAGGAGGAAGACAATGTACCACCCATTGTATTACAACAGGCCTATCTGCCACCTTTTCCGGGGCTATGCCAACGGCATCAAAAGCACGGCGGAAACAGTACACAGAAGGCAGATGACTCACCTCTGGAGACTCAAAGAAGAACCACAATGCCATGGAGCCCGGGTTGCACATCTTCCCCATGCTTGTATACCTCTTCATGCATTACGAACAGCAACTCCGGCGAAGACGACCACGGTGAGTACTGCCGCCGAGCACACAAGGGAGGGGAAAGGAAAAAGAGAGAGACACACACACGCAACACACAACACCCCCAACATGATACACACAAACAGATGCAATAACATCACATATCTACCCCGTTCCCCATAGGAATAATGTAAGGACAAAAGGAATTGATTAAAGTGAGTGTAATAAGATGTAATAGTGGACATTCGTGCTTCTAAATCAAAACAGTATATACATATATACAAATGGAGGGACACTGCCCAGTCCTCAATATCCGTGGGCCACAGGGCCACATCACATAGTCCAAGGCCCCACCTTACTTCTGCAACAACACGGAGAGAACACTGCAGGGGCATCAGGTCAAAAATACACAGGCACCTCAGGGGGACGGGGAGTGGGGGGCACCTCAGCCAGAAGATGTTACAACACTACTGGTCCTGGAGGGGGCAACATGCCCATCGCTCTGTCCTGGGGAGTGCAAGGCCACACTCTCTCAAGTGGGTGGTTTGCCCACTGCTTGGTCCTGGGGAGTGCAAAGCCACAGTCTCTCAAGTGGGTGTTTTGCCCACTGCTTGGTCGTGGGGAGTGCATAGCCACAGTCTCTCAAGTGGGTGGTTTGCCTACTGCTTGGTCCTGGGGAGTGCAAAGCCACAGTCTTTTAGGTGGGTGGTTTGCCCACTGCTTGGTCCTGGGGAGTGCAAAGCCACAATCTCTCTAGTGGGTGGTTTGCCCACTGGTTCTGGAGGTTGCCTTGTGCCCAGTGTGCTTCATCCTGGCACAGAGGGAGTGAGTATTTGGCTTCTTCCACTGGTTCTGGAGGGGGCGTTGTGCCCAGTGTGCTTCATCCTGGCAAGGATGGGGTAAGTGGACGGCTTCTTCCACTGGTTCTGGAGGGGGCCTTGTGACCAGTGTGCTTCATCTTGGCAAGGAAGGTGTGAGTGGATGGCTTCTTCCACTGGTTCTGAAGGGGGCCTTGTGCCCAGTGTGACTCATCCTGGCAAGGAGGGGGTGGGTGGATGGATTCTTCCACTGGTTCTGGAGGGGGCCTTGTGCCCAGTGTGCTTCATCCTGGCAAGGATGGGGTAAGTGGACGGCTTCTTCCACTGGTTCTGGAGGGGGCCTTGTGACCAGTGTGCTTCATCTTGGCAAGGAAGGTGTGAGTGGATGGCTTCTTCCACTGGTTCTGAAGGGGGCCTTGTGCCCAGTGTGACTCATCCTGGCAAGGAGGGGGTGGGTGGATGGATTCTTCCACTGGTTCTGGAGGGGGCCTTGTGCCCTGTGAGGCAGCACTTAGGAAGTGCAAGTTCACAGTCTCTCACCTGGGTGTCACACCTACAGGATTTGCAGGGTCCAGGACGCACTACAGCCCATGGAGGCAGGACTACACACTGCCCACCGGCGATGACAGCTACTCAGTAGTGGCAGTGGCTGTGCTGGTTTGGGGATACCAGTGGTGGGGGAGGCTCCAGCCCTTCCCCTGCAGCCTTGGATGGCTGCCCACTGGGGCTGCTGGTGGCGGTGCTGGTGTTGGGGATGCCAGTGGTGAAGGGAGGCTCCAGTCCTTCCCCTGCAGCCTCAGACGGCTTCCCACTGGGGCTGCTGCTGCTGGCAGTGGTGCTGGTGGCGGTGCAGGCAGAGGTGGGGGGAGGCTCCAGCACTACCACTGCAGCCTCGGACGGCTGCCCACTGGGGGTGCTGCTGCTGGCAGTGGTGCTGGTGGTGGTGCTGGTGTTGGGGATGCCAGTGGTGGGGGGAGGCTCCAGCCCTTTCTCTGCAGCCTCGGATGGCTGATCTGCCATGGTTGCTGGTGGGGGCTCAGAATCAGTCCCAGCACCAGGTCACTTGTCCTTCCTGCCTGCAGGTGCAGGCCCCTTGCCCTTTCCTTTCGCAGCTGGTGGTGCCTCCTTGACCCTCCCCTTGGCAGCAGGTGGTGCCTCCTTGCCCTTCCCCTTGGCAGCTGATGGTGCCTCCTTGCCCTTCCCCTTCCCCTTGGCAGCTGGTGGTGCCTCCTTGCCCTTCCCCTTGGCAGCTGGTGGTGCCTCCTTGCCCTTCCCTTTGGCAGCTGGTGCAGGCACACTGTCAGTGCTGATGGCTGGTTCCCTGGAGCCTTTCCCACCTGCAGTAGCTGCCGACACTACTGTGGTCGTGGACTGGGTGGCTGAAGTGCTCGCCTGGGTTTTGACCTCCTTGGCCCAATGTGAAGGCTCGGGGGTAGGGGTAGGGAAGAGGTCAACGGCGAAGAGGAAAAGCTTCTTAGGGACACTGGGGTGGGAAGAGGGTGAAGGTTTGGGAGTGTAGGAAGAGAGAGCTGTTGTAGGAGGTGTCTGCTGTGTTTGGGTGCAGGTGCATGGGCTTGATGCTGTTGTGAGGTGGATGGCTGTTGGGTGTCTGAGTGCTTGCGTTTGTGTACTTTGGGAGGAGGGGGCACAGACACAGTGCGAGAGGTCACAGGGGACATGTGCATCGATGTCGGGGGGTAGTGACTGCTAGTGAGGGGTGTGTAGTGATAGGCATGATGGTGATGGGGTAGTGGATGAGGATGTAGTGCATGCAGGTGTGAGTGAAGACGCTACTGGGAGGGTGGTGGATGGGGAGGGTGACACAGTGGAGGCAGTTGATGTTGTTATGTCTGCACCTGGATGGTGTTTGTGTGAGTGCTATGGGATGATGTGTGGTGCTTGTGTTTGCCTGAGCGACTTCTGTGTGCTGTCTTGGGTGCATGCTGGTCTGAATGTGTACTTGGGATAGGTTAGGGTTGAGGAGAATGGGACTGGGTTGAGGAAGTTGGAGGGGGGAGGCTAGAGACAGGGACAATGTCTGCCATCAGGGAGGAGGCCAGAGCCTGGATTGATCTCTGTTGGGCTGCCATGCCAGAGGGAATGCCCTCCAGGAATGCATTTGTGTGTTGCAAATGGGCTGCAGCCCCTGGTTGGCATTCACTATGGTTGACTGCCCAACAGAGATGGATCGCAGGAGGTCAATAGCCTCCTCACTGAGGGCAGCAGGGCTAACTCGGTCAGGGCCTGAGGTGCCTGGGGCGACGGAGATGCCCACCCTCCTGGGTGAGCGGGCATGGGAAACTTGCTGAGGGGCTGCTGGGAGGGCGGTGCTGGTATGGGGGTGGCGGCTGTACCTGTAGTTGGGGTGGGCACATAGGTGTCCGCCACCACCAGAGAGCTTTTATTGGAGGAGGTATCACCGTCTGAACTGTTCCCTCCTTTCTCCGTCGTGGTGCTCCCCTCACCCTTGGTCCCACTGGTGTCCTCACCGTCAGTGGATTCGGCCTTCTGGGCTCTGTGGGATGCAGCTCCCTCCATCGACGGTGCCCCTGCTCCTCCGCCAGATGATGCTAAGGCATATAAGGACAGGGTGACAAAACAAACAGAGGGGGAAGAGACAAAGGATACACTTGGTCAATGGCAGCAACAACACCACCATTGGCGTAAACGACACACACACACACAGGGAACAGCCCTACGCACTAAGCAAAGCACTACCAGTCACAATGCTAGTCACCAGCCCATGGACAGGAATACCTAACACCAATAGCAGCATACCTGACACCCACAGACCCCTGCCCAGTAGTCGATGCCCACTAGCTTGGTAGGAGGTGGTGTTCATCAGCCCCTGCCCAACATGGGACCTACCCTGCAATATCCGGCCTGGCCTAGGGGCACCACAGGCCCACATCTCCCACCTGGAGACCACCCCACCATGCGCAAGTAGTATATTGTGAAACTGTACTCACCCCCTTGTGGCTTCTGTGATGCCATCAAGGTCCATCTAGCTCTGGATAGGCCACGGCCAGTATGAGGGCCATCGGGGGGTCAGGGTTCAATGGGCACCCCATCCTCATTGGGAGGCCATCCCCAGCTGGGCCTCTCCCGTCTTCCTTGCCCAGCGTCTCAGGTCCTCCCACTGTTTGCGACAGTGGGTGCTCCATCTGCCGTAGACCCCCAGGGTCCGCACGTCCTTGGCGATGGCACGCCATATATCCTTTTTCTGATGGGCGCTGACCTGCAGAAAAAGAAACATGGAAAAGGGTATCAGTCATACCTTCCGGCCTAGTACACAAATGGCCCACCATAGCCCTCACATCCCCTTACTCACAGACATTGCCCACCATACATGCAGCAGGCTGCCCAGAACCCTTCCACCAACCCCCCTACACGAGGCCCTCACACACAGCACTCCATGCATTCATCCCTCATGCATCGTACTCACAGTGTACTCACCTGTTGATCTGGAGGCCCATACAGCATTCGGTTCTGGGGTAGGACCCCATCCACCAGTCTCTCCAACTCCGCAGCGGTGAAGGCCGGGGCCCTTTCCCCAGTGACACGAGCCATGGTAGGTTCCAGGCACAGGTCACAGCAGCACTTGCAGTGGAGGTCCTCTCCTGTTGAAGGTCAGGTAGCAAATGAGTGAAC
Organism: Pleurodeles waltl; assembly: GCF_031143425.1. Lineage (NCBI taxonomy): Eukaryota > Metazoa > Chordata > Amphibia > Caudata > Salamandridae > Pleurodeles > Pleurodeles waltl. The sequence continues at coordinate 980,327,574 of NC_090436.1, read as the reverse complement.
AGTTAGAAAATGGCGGTACGTCCGCTGCGGTGTATACCGTCACCGCCGGGGTACATTACCATTGGCCACTGTAACCCATAAGGCCCAATGACAACCAATGAGGAGTTGCACAGCGGTACTCGACTGCCTCCCGCAGCGGCGCACAACGTCAGCGGAATTACCTCATTTCCACATGTGCATCCACACAGGACAGGCGGATGCCATTTCAAGGGCGGGAGGCAGGCCAATCCACCTAACTGTGTCACAGTACACATAGGCACCATTTGGGCCTATCCAACAACATACTGTTACAGTCACAACATGCAATGCAGTGTAGTGTTTGGAAATGTGGAATACTGACCAGTTGCTCACCGTTTTGCCCCCTAGATTACAACCGCTGCAGACGAATAGGAGATGGAGACATTCCTCTGTGTACAGACCCCTGGTGGACTTGGCAACAATGGTGATAGGCACATTATCCTCACCTATAGACTGTATAGGGCCACAGTCACAGAGCTGTGTGCCCAATTGAAGCCAGACCTGATATCTGCTATCCGTCAGCCCACTGGGATCCCCCCTCTTGTGCAAGTCCTATCTGTGCTCCATCTCTTGGCAACTGGCTCCTTCCAAGTGACAGTGGGCTTGGCAGCAGGAATGTCACAGCCAATGTTCTCAGCAGTGCAGACCAGAGTGTTGTCTGTCCTGATTAAACACATGCACAGCTACATCGTTTTTCTCCAGGTGGAGGATTTGGCCATAGTGAAAGCTGACTTCTATGCAATGGGACATATCCTCAACAATATTGGGGCTATTGATGGTACACATATTGCATTTGTTCCCCCCCCTCCCCCGGAGAAATGAACAGGTCTTCAGAAATCGAAACAGCTTTCACTCGATGAATGTGCAGATAGTGTGCCTGGCGGACCAGTACATCTCCCATGTCAATGCAAAGTATCCTGGGTCTGTGCATGATGCCTATATCCTGAGGAATAGCAGCATCCCATATGTGATGGTTCAACTCCAGAGGCACCGGGTGTGGCTAATAGGTGAGCCCATGGTTCCCACCCAGTAAATGTTGGTGTATGGGTATGGTGTTGGCCATAAGGGTTAGTGTTTGGCTAACAGGTATCCCTCGATATTTGCAGGTGACTCTGGTTACCCCAACCTCTCATGGCTACTGACCCCTGTGAGGAATCCCAGGACAAGGGCAGAGGAACGTTAGAATGAGGCACATGGGCGAACAAGAAGAATAATAGAGAGTACATTCGGCCTCCTGAAGGCTAGGTTTTGTTGCCTCCATCTAACAGGTGAATCCCTGGACTACTCACCCAAGATGGTGTGCCAGATTATCGTGGCATGCTGCATGTTGCATAACCTTGCCTTTCGACGCCAGGTGCTTTTTCTGCAGGAGGATGAGGCTGGATATGGGCGTGTGGCAGTAGTGGACCCTGTGGACAGTGAAGATGAGGAGGCAGAGGATGAGGACAACAGAACAGCTATTATACGACAGTACTTCCAGAGACACACAGGTAAGACACAGTAACTTCACTTTCCATTGACAGTTTTGTATTTGACATTGTACATGGCAGACAGATTCTCCCAATTCTATGGCCACTTACTGTACCCTTTGGCGTCTCTATTTTCAGATATCTGTGCCCCACTATCGGTCCTGGTGTGTTGACTGCAGCCAACTACAGGTCATTCCTATGTATACATTACTGTACAGTTGTATTGTAGTCTATAAACCTTGTTAAACAAATACATACTTAAATCATTTAACATACTTCATACTTGTACTTTTTCAAAGGGTGTTTATATAAGTGCTAATAAGTAGAGGGGTATGTGCAATGGGCTGCGGTGATGGTGGAGGAAAGTCCAGGATAGAGTCCAGTCTATTTGTATCACAGGTGCATTGTCCAAGGGGGATGGGAAGTGGAGCAATGGCAGTTCAAGGTGGACAGAGTGACAGAGTGGAACACAAGGGTGACAATCAGGAGAGTCTTATTTCCTGGTGGGTGTTTTGGCAATGTTCTCTGGCTTCTGCCTGGATTGCAGGGACTGTTTGCAGGGTGGTTCTCCTTCTGCAGGGGGAGGGGTGCTGGTGGCCTGTTGTTCCTGTGGCTGGCCTCCTGTCCACTAGCGGCAGCGGAAGTGGAGGGCTGTTCTTCGGTGTGGCAAGTGTCAGGGGCCCGGTGGTGTGCCACTGCCTCCTTCATGGTGTTGGCCATGTCTGCCAGCACCCCTGCAATGGTGACCAGGGTGGTGTGGATGTCCTTCAGGTCCTCCCTGGTCCCCAGGTGCTGTTCATCCTGCAGCCGCTCGGTCACCTGCAACTTGTCCAGTATCTGGCCCATTGCTCCTGGGAATGGTGGTATGCTCCCAGGATGTTGGTGAGTGCCTCCTGGAGAGTTGATTCCCTGGGCCTGCCTTCCCCCTATCGCACAGCAGTCCTTCCAGCTTCCCTGTTGTCCTGTGCCTTTGTCCCCTGAACCGTGTGCCCACTGCCACTGACCCCAGGTCCCTGATCGTCCTGTGTTTGTGGGGTTGACTGGGGTCCCTGTAGTGGTGGACACACTGCTGATTGACGTGTCCTGGGGACAGAGGTATGGGCCCGCTGGGTGGGTGCTGTGGTGGTGTTTCCTGACGGGGGAGGTTCTGTGGTGGTATGGGACTATGCCTGGGTAACCGACTGTCCGTAGATCCCTGATGGGCCAGGTTGGTCATCCAGATCCAGGTGTCCATAGCTGCTGTCATCTCTGTGGGCCTATTCTGGGGGGGACTGGATGTTGCTGGCACCTCCTCTCCGGTGACGTTTTGTGGGGGACCTGTGGGGATGTATGTAGTGTTATTGTTTCTGCGTGTGACATCTTGTGCATGGGTCTGTTGCCCTCTATGGTTGTGATTGCCCTGTCAGCTTCGACTTCTGTGAGTAGCGATTATGTGGGCTAGGTGATTCTCTCTAATTTACATGCTTTAGTGATGGGTGTCCATGCATCTCTGTGAGTGGTGTCCATGCAATGGTGTTGCATGCAGGGCTTGGTATTCGGATGGGTGGGTTGTAATGGTGGGGTGTATATGAGGTGGTGGGGTGATGGGGGTGGGGGTAGGGGTTGGGGTGTGTGATGGCATGCAGGTAGGGGGGTGAAAGTAGTTAAGATTTGACTTACCAGAGTCCAGTCCTCCTGCTACTCCTGTCAGGCCCTCAGGATGCAGTATTGCCGAGACTTGCTCCTCTCATGTTGTTAGTTGTGGGGGAGGAGGTAGGGGTCCACCGCCAGTCCTCTGTACAACTATCTTGTGTCTTGAAAACACAGAACATACCTTCCCCCATAGGTCGTTCCACCTCTTCCTGATGTCATCCCTTGTTCTGGGGTGCTGTGCCACGGCGTTGACCCTGTCCACGATTCTCCGCCATAGCTCCATCTTCCTAGCAATGGATGTCTGCTGCACCTGTGATCAGAATAGCTGTGGCTCTATCCAGATGATTTCCTCCACCATGACCCTTTGCTCCTCCTCTGAGAACCTGGGGTGTCTTTGTGGTGCCATGGGTGTAGTGTGTGTGGTGTGTGTGAGGATGTGTGGGGTGATGTGTTGGGGTGTGTGCTGTAAGGTGCGTGGATGGTGTATGGGTGATGGTGTTATGTGGCTCTGGTTCTGTGGGTGCTCTTGGTGTCTCTCTCTCTCTCTCTCTCTCTGTTGTCAATTTATTTGAGGCGTAAAGGGTTGTGGGTAGTGTGTGTGTTTTATAGTGGTGTATGTGTGTGGGTGTGGTGTGTGTATATGTGTCAGGTGGGTGTAGTTTGAATTGTCCAATGTAGTGTTGTTTTGTTTGAGTGTGTGTATTTTGAGCGCGGCGGTATGTACCGCCAATGGTTTACCGCTGTTGAATGTCCGCCGCGGTGATTTGTGGGTCATAATACTGTGGGCCTAGTTCTGTTGGCGTAACGGTGTGGGTTTTGCTACCACCACTTTATCAATGACCTTTGGGCTGGCAGACTTGTTTGTGTGGCTGTATAGTGATGGATTGCTATGTGTGGGTGATAATATGGGTAGCGGTAAACTTCCACGGCAGGGGTATGTTGGCGGCAGTCAGCATGCCGGTAAGCGGGACTTACCGCCAGTGTCATAATGAGGGCCATAGTCTGTCTTGGCGATTGCGCTGATTTTTCAGGTGACAGCAGACACAGCAATGGCAGGACCTGCATCTGGAGTGTGCTCTTTCAGGGCTGGAAGAAAGCTCTGAAATCAACCCTCATTCCAGAGATCCCTGTGTTTGCCTAATGTTCAAAATGTAAGATTAGCCCTTCATTTGCTACAGAAAGCGAGAATAGGCCTTTATCAGAATGTGGATTTGCATGGAGACATTGGAGGATCAGTCTCTGGTGCACTTGTGGATGGGGCCAGGTGCTCAGAGACATAAAATCAGTTCTGTGTAACTTAAGTGGAGTATAGCTCATATAATGTGGTTTAACAAGATATCCTAGTGTGATTGTTGGGAAATCTGAAGCTCACACCCTCCCAATCTTCTGGCCAAGCTACATCCCTGGATATATATTGGAACATCCATGCTTATTCGCCTAGCAATCTTTCAAAATCACTTTGGTTTGAAACTATGGATTTGAAAAAAAAACTCAAACTTCCAGTATGAGCTTATAGTAAACAAGCATTTGCAGTACCAACTATTTAACTATTTACTATAAGCCCGCTGAGGGAAAAGGTGGGGGGGTACAAAGCTGCATTTCCCACAGTCAAGAAATGGTGCCTGTGGAGCTCTTGAGAACAGAGTGTCACTGTGGGTCTTTGTAGGAACGGATTCCTTAGAACGAAAAAATTACAGGAATTAGTACCTTAAGATAATAACACTATGTTAATGTTAAAAATTGGGTTATTGATTGGCAGAAGTATGCACCCTGTCAAAGCAGGAATCACAATCCTAATAAGGATAAGTCACAAACATACCCTAAATTAACCTGTGCTCAACCTCTGGTACCCTGGCACACAGCAGTCAGGCTTTACTTAAGAGGCAATGTGTAAAGCGTTTGTGCAACAGTTGAAACAGCAAAAACTTTGAAAACACCACACAAAAAGATACCACACCTGGTTAGAAAAATATGAGAACAGGGACATTTGGGGGGGCAAAGGGGCAGTGGAAACAGAGTGGAGGGCAGATTGTTAAGGGCTCTAAAACACACAAGACTTCAAAATAGTCATGAGAGAGAGAGTGTGTGTGTTTGTCAGTGTGGTCATCTAAATATGCCAGGAGAAATCTGATAGACATGTCATCATACCCGACTGAAAACACTCGTACCCAATTATTAACTATAACTGTGCCCTGGGTATACCGTTTGCATGCAATAGCTTAAGCAAGCACAAAGGTTCAAAGGAAATTCGAAGCAGGCCACCAAAGGTGTGCTTACCTTTTGCTCAAATCTTTTGATGAAGGTTTTTCAATCGACATAGATTAATGCAGTCAGAATGAACATGAGTTGAGGGCTTCCGAAGGTGGGCATGACAGCGAGCAGAGCAATACATGGGAATGCAAGCTAGCCTCTGGCTTACCTTTTAAATGAAGAAAATGTAATGGTGGTGTCCGCAGAAGAGGAATCAGCTTTCAACAGACTCTCCCACTTCAACTCAGATGCCCCACAATTAGCTACAAATCCTTCTACATGAGTTGGGAGTCAGATTACTGAACGTGGCCATGTCCTCCGCTCAGTAATGACACCACCAGAAAACATTATTGAAGTGCAACATTTTTTAAGCCATTTATTGCTCAAGACAAAATACATAATTTGACTAGACCCCAGGTATTTATGTAAACTCAATCTAAGGATGATTTATGAAATCTTATTTCCCAAAGGATGCCTTATGGGCAACGCCATTCATTATAAATGACATTCCGATTTTGTTTCAACTATAAGATCTGTTTTCCATGCAGTTCCTTTGTATGGGATTCTTGACCCTGAAACGGAGATTCAAAGATCTCCGTAGGTATGTCTTTCTTTTTCATTATTTACAGTCCGAGGTATAATAGACGGATTAATTGGCAGCACCTGCTTTTACCAAGGCTTCGAGGAAAGATATCAATGATACTCCCTCATTGGCCCTTCTATGATAGATACCTCAATAGATTTAACATTGCAGATAGAAGCACAACAACGTTCTTGATGCAGAAAAAGGAGTTATTGGCCACAACTACTCAGATTTAATGACGTCTGAGACTCTTTCAGAAGTGCCCATGAAGACTGGTTCTCTCAAGAAAACATTACCACAAGAAGAAAATAATAATTGTCACCAACATGGTCTTTGAATCTTCTATGGAAAACCATGATATCATGTCAGAGATTATCCATCTCTACAAGAACACTGACCTGCACATCCATGCCTAGCAAATCCAGAATTAGCATATCTTGGTGAAGATCGTTTGTATCAGACAACACACATTTGTATCTACATCTCACCAGTAGAACCCCCTCAGGGTCCACTCCATAATATAGCTTTAATTGTGGAGCTTCTGGATGTTTTGTGGATGCTGGCTTTCAGAAATGAAACAAAAATAAGAAAATGTTTCAGGAGAACCCAATGGAGGTGTGCATGGAACACGTTTAACTTCTTGTGACATAATCAATGATTTTTTTTTTGATGATTATAGCAACTTGACATACCTCCTTCCTTTCTTTTATATAATGAATGCCCTGTTTTGTCTTGTTTTGTCGAGCATAAGAGGAATTTCCATAGCTTATCATGAATTTTTAGATGTTTTTCAAAGAATGCTTCTGAGGCATTAACACCATATAGAACAAATGACTGTCTGGTTGATTTATTACTGGAAGCTGTGATTCTTACTGGAGAAATTTAACCTTTGACGATAAAGGAGAATGAGCCACTATGAAAATATTTGGATGAAAATCTTAAGGAAGGGTTCCTTCAGATATCAGATTCTCATGCTGGTGTACCCCGCTTTTTAATCCCAAAACATGATGGAGATTTTTGGCCACAGCTTGATTATCGAGAATTGAATAATGCTGTCATTAAATATAGGTAACTTTTGATATCTGTCCTCTTGGGTCAAGTTTGAACTGCTAGAATCGTTTCTAAGTTAGACACAAGAGGTGCCTATAATGTGGTATGGATAAGCGAAAGTGAGACACAGAAAACCCTATTTAACACCAGGTACAGTCAGTATTGTAAATTGAAAATTGTATTTATATAGGTGTTGAAATGCTTTGCTGTGAGTAGTGCTCTACTCCGGAATCCAAGATTAGACTCAAAGTTAATTATGATTACCATATGGTCTTTGTAATGCTCCAGCTGCCTTCCAATACTTTGTAAATGAGTTTGTCAGAGATCTGCTGGACAGGAATGTCATCCTAAGGCTTTATGATATTTTGGCATACTTGAACAACTTGTAGGAGCATAGACAACAGATAGGAGAAGTGTTGGCATGTTGCAGGAAGAACTATTTCTACGTTAAACTAGGGAAATGTCTCATTGAAATCTCTTTGTTCCCTTAGTTAAGATGTATCATATCTGATTTGAGAACTGCAGTAGACACATAAAAGAACTGCAATAGACACCTGAGAAAGTCAAAGCTGTACTAGAGTAGCCTACTCCCTGATCATTAAAGGAAGTGTAAAATTCCTTGGTTTCTCCAATTTCTACAGACAATTCATCCAAGGTATTTCCCACAGGTTCTTCCAATCCAGAAGTTAACTAAGAAGAATGTGGCATTTACTAAGGGATCAGAACAAGAAGAACTGTATGAAATCCTTAAGAGGACCTTTACAAGAGCTCCTGTGCTACATTTCATTGTAGAGACTGATGCTTCTGCCTATGCTATCGGAGCAATCCTTTTGCTATTCTATGTAGTATGCAAGTACTTTACACTGTGGCATAGTAGTAGTAGCAATAGTAGTAGTTTATTGACATATCAAAATATAAAGTCTCATAGTCAGGCATACATTTTCTTTTTCAGAAACATAGTTAAAAAAGAAAAAGGGTTAAATTGCAGCTGCCACAAATGCAGAATATATCTTATACTATAAAATATGTAGTACAATTAATGAGCTCTATTCATGGTTACTCTAGTTCTTGATACCAGCAACTCCAACAAGCATTTGCAATGCAATGGGCCTTGTGTTGGTTCGAGTTAGAGCTATTAGCGTTGGAAATTCTAACTGGACTTTTCTTGACACACAAACTGAAAATAAAAAGTAAAACAGTTGACATAAGCAAGCCAATTCAAAGCGCCACAGCCACCATGAGTGTGAGCGTGATGGAGAGACACAAAAGGAAAAAGAAGTTCGCTCGCAGTCAGAGTTATTGGCAGAAGTGCAATTATCCATGTAACAGGGTCAGTGGCCAAGGCGGTGACAAAACCGCCCCAAGGAAGGACAAATATAAAGTATTTACCAATGATAACAAAGGATTTTTGAAAGGCAAGCCCACGAACGAGTGATAGTGATGGGCGTGCGGTGGGCGTGGTTAAAAGCCAAGATACATACTAACACGTCGGAAAAGCAGTGCTTGCGCTGCTATGCTCAACCTAAAAACAGCTTGTCCAGTTCAATTTAGAAGACCTGGCAACTCACGATGTAATTTACTTTGTGTTCCTATTGTTGCTGCCTCACTCATCTTCCTCACTTGCTTCTTCATATAACAACCTAACTATTTCGCTATGTAGTTATGGTTGCTATGTAAAGTATTCATTGTTTGAAAGTACAATGTACTTTTTTTAAAAGTGTACAATTTTAAAAAACGTGAACCCCTTGCATACAAGTCCTAAAACAAAGTGGGGGGACTAACCAAATTAGGCAGTATGCAAGTGACATCATGGTGTGTGACATCACAGTGCATGACATCGCATGTAGCATCATCGGAAGTGGCATCACAATCCATGACCTTACAAGAAGTGACATCAGATCTTGAGACACCACACACAGGTTTAGCAGGTCTACCATGATTACATTTTAGTGCATTACCATATTTAACAAATGAGAATTTGCATCTGGGATGTGCCAAAAAAGGGACACAACCCTGATACAAAATCTGGGCCTTAATTTATACATTTATTTTTTTTAAACAATGCCCTAAAGAAATTGGTAACAAAGAGAAACATGGCAATAAATCTGTTCTGCTTAATTGGTTGTGAAGTCTGCATTTTCAAATATCTTTTGGGGCGAAGGCAGCTGCTTCAGAGATCTTTGTGTGTGCAGTAAATCTCAGGGAATAATAATAATGGTAAAATAACTTTGGAGGGTAACACATATACTGGAAATAACCTGTGTTTTCTCTAGTCCCAGTTTTGAATCAAAGTAGCATAAAGTGTTTATATGTCTCCTGCAAAGCCCATCATCTGACATGCAAATGACAGATTTTTATTTTATGTAGCTAGGTAAGTGAGTGTCTGCTTTTAACGCAGAGATCCTTTTGTTACTTGCAGTTCATAAATTGTAATCCTTCTAATATATCACAGCGAGCTATTAAGGACACGTGACTCCTACACGTTGTAACCGTCACTGTCTTACATAACACATTTTGTACATTGAATTACATTTATAGGATTTATTGTCACTGTATAATGTGTACATGTAATATAAAGTGCTCTGACCCCGTGCACTAGGATGAGTAGCGCTATAAAAGAAATTAAACAAAATAATGGTATTTAAAATTGTTATTTGTGCAAATACTGGAACAGGCCAACAAATCTGACATTCTTACAGTGCATGAAAATGTCTTATATTCAGGGATTGAACATGGTAAAAAGCACACCTCTTGAGTATTTGTGAAGTGATAACAACAAGCTGTGTGCCTTTGTTTCCTCTCCCTTGCATCTATGGATGAGGCTCTGGGCAGTTCCCAGTCATGGTACTGTAACGAAAGGAGGCCTGATGGCCCCTTAAATTCAACCTTTGTTATGAGGCCAGCTGGAGTCTGATATATGAAAGCCTCCTCCCTGCCTGGAGGTTGCTGGTGCAAAACAATAGCAGACGGGACACAGGCCCTTCTGAATGCCTCCCGGTGTTTGAAGATGACACCGGGACAAGTTCAGCATATTTCAGTGGGGCCCACATCTTGCAAAGTGGACGGCTTCCACCCTGTGAAAATATTGGGTGGACGCCATGTACTGGCGTGTACCCCCAACCTGTGCACTGCTGGCATAGACGATAAAGTAGATTGGGGCTACAGCATTGCACTTCACCAGGTTATTTAGCTCTTCTCTTAAATTAAGAAGCATCCAATCCACTATACAGTTTGGAGCTTGTTAAATGTGACATTAATAAAGTTTGATTTATAAAATTGTGCTCTAATTGGTAAGAGTTTCTACTCGGACATTACCGAACCAACATTCAGTTACTGTTAAACAAATAATCACTAAGGGCCTGATTCTAACTTTGGAGGACGGTGTTAAACCGTCCCAAAAGTGGCGGATATACCACCTACCGTATTACGAGTTCCATAGGATATAATGGACTCGTAATACGGTAGGTGGTATATCCGCCACTTTTGGGACGGTTTAACACCGTCCTCCAAAGTTAGAATCAGGCCCTAAGTCTACTTTCCCTAAAAATCAGCAGCAATAGAGGCCAAAGTGCAGAGCATCTCGTTATATTAATTGAAATAAAAAAATGATCGATTAAATAAATAGAACAGACTGTAATTGACTTTTCAGACAGGTCATGAATCTGTGACAATTGGAACTATAGGGCACAGTACATGCCATTACATTATAATATTTAAAATCCAATAACATTTTAGGAAAAATAGAAAGGGAAAAGGAGAATGATAGAAGGCTAAAACTTCGGCCATATAAATTGAGAAACATTCATGCTTTAGGCTAGGTCGATAGCCAGGTGCAAAACATTGCATTTGGTAGACACTGACTCTGGGCCATCTCTTCCAAGTGCCATAAGTGCTCTACAATGGGTAGACCAGGCAGCCGACAAATATTTGGAAATGGCACTTACTACCACTGTTGTTGTATCGCTCTTACAAATCCTATAGGCGCTAGCACTATCGTAAAGAGACAGGATTTTACAAAGTGGCATAATCCATTTTCTCCATGGAAACATAGATTTGGGGTAGAAGAAAAGAAAGTGTTCAATTGTTTTTTTGCCTGATTGACACAGGTTGTATTTACTATTGCAAGGGCCGTTCGGCAACCATCAAGCGGTGTAGGCGTTTACAGGTAGAGTACTATATCTAAACTGGAGGAATAGGGAACAAACACAAGCAGGCAAGAGCAAATCCTCGAAAGGGTCAACCAACGGCTCCTGCATGACAAGCAAAAATTAAATCATCAGGCGGCCCAACTTACTCCTCTGGGAGACTCAATCATTGGATTTCTCCCAAAATCTCTGCTTGACCTTTGTGACTGCATTGGCTGGAATCATCTCAGGGTTCTCCCAGAACTGGGGGAAACCCAGTTCAGCCCATGCTGATTCCATTTTCCCGCAGCTAAGTACCCTTATCCAGGCAGTTTGAGCATCCTAATAAGTCTCTAGATTCCCTCCATGTGCCATACCTTTCCAGGTCTCTTACACCAGCAGAATGCAACTACACCATATATGACCAAGAACTGCTGTCAGTCAAGGATTCTTTTGTACATTGGTGGCATTATTTAGATGGGAGAAACATTATATTAATGTGTGGACTGATAATAAGAATCTGAGTTATCTAAGGACCATGACGTGCTTATCAAGAAAATGCCAAATTGACACATTTTTCATGTTTCCAATATGACATTTGAGAAGGTATAATCATTTGTTTCGTTCCCTAATGCCAGTAATTTATTGTGAACATTCTGCAGCTTATTTATGCCCCAACCTGTACTGATACGGATCAGGTCTTAATTTCAGCATCAATTTTATATTAACCTGAAGTACACATCTACTTTAATATGACTGATTTCATGTATCCCTGAGTTTCATAGGTCCCTGAAGCCTAGAAGCCATTTCATTCTTAGTTGTACAATTGTACATTTTCTGCACTGTGTAGGAAACATAACTTTATATTGAGGACTGGCACCACAAAGTATAAACTATAGAAAGTAGTGAAATCATTATTTGTTTATATTTCTGTATCTAGTCTTAAATGATTTTTCACATTCTTTCTTGCAATAAGATCCTTTTATCTGCTAATTAGTTTTGTTCTAGTAACAGTGTCAGCCATGTGCTGATGTTTCCATTGACTTATATTGAGATAAAACTGTAAAGAAGAGTGCTGAAAATGTATGTATTTTAGCTTTGTATGTGCCAACTGGTTTTTGGGTGGAATCCCTATTCCACATAAATACCAATTGTTGTGTACTGCTTGGGTTGCATACTGGCGATGCATGAATTACAAGCATGTTAGGCTTTTAGGTGTCCCGTAAATGTTGTTTTTTTATTTTATAAAATACTCACTTGTTTGATGAAGACACATGGAAAAGTAAATTCTTTGCCTTGATATGAGGAGAGTGAAGTACTACTTTTGTTTATGACCTTTATGATCCTTTCCACATAGGAAGCAGCTTCCCCTTTATTTAGCAAGATAGCAAAGTCAGCAAGTCATAGAGGCTGAATGATGCATTCAAGCAAGGCCATCACTTAGTTCCAGAAAATATGATTTGTATGACCATAGACTATTTGTTCCCGCATCTGAGTTCCAATAAGAAATATTGAGACTTTCACATGACTCTCCTATTGCTTGCCTATTTGGTATGAAAAAAAACGTAATATTTAATATTAATTCATTTTATTGTCCTTGGCTTCAGAAGAGCTGTGAGAATTACATGCCATAGTGTTCAGTCTATGTGCAATCAAAGTCTAGTACCACTAGACCAGCTGGTCTTCTCCAACCATTACATACACCAAACTGCCCATGGCCCAAATTTCAATGTTAGTGGTAGTCCATGCAATCTAACTATTTATTTGAGGAACACAGACCTGTGTAGGGACCTTTAGAACATTTTCTAGGGAAATTAAGTGAGCAGTGTTAGCGAGGTAATTGATGACGACTAGCAACACAGTCTTTCCTTCTAAAGGTAGAAAATCTTTTATAAAATCTATAGAATTATATGACCAGTACTGCCGAGGTATAGGCAAAGGCTACAATAATTTAACAGTTTTCCATCGGAGTACTTTAACTTGTGAACAGGCGACACGTTGTTGATCACATTTTTCAATTCCTGTTCTCATTCTAGGCCATCAAAATTGAAGAGGTATCAATTTGTGTGTTTTGAGTCCACAGATGACCTTTCACCATAGATTTAGACCCCCATTTCAGTATTAACCTTTGTGATGCCAGGTATGGGGCAACAATCTTCTCACTGTGCCACAAAATATCCTTTTCTAATTTCCTCTGAATAGGATCTTCAGCAATCCACTCAAACACATTGGTGGTCAAATATCTTTCTTTAAGGAACTTAGGAAGTCCAGTGCATCCTTACACCCAGTTCCTGTGTGCACGAAATGGAGGGAGAACTTACAGTTCCACTCCTTGTCATGACAGAGCATCTGCCTTTCATTTTTATGCTCAGTCCAAATAGTGATCTTATATTGAGCACCCTCCAGTGAGTGTCTCCATTAACCAAAGCTTCTTCATTGGCCAAGAGTTCTCTATCATGGATATTTTAATTGTTCATTCCAGGCATTAAAGTTCTGGATAAATAGGTTACTGAATGGAAGTCCCATATATTCAAATCTATTTGGGAAAGGACAACTCCAATCGCAGAGGCATTCATCTTGTGGATGAATGGCAGCTCTCTGTTTGGTTATCATAGAATGGGAGCAGTGATGAATGGCTCCATATGTTTCCTAAATGATTGCTCTTGTTCATCTTTTCAGTGAAACTTGGAAACTTGTTGTGTGAATTCGGGAGGTAGGTGGAGATAGGCCTCGCAAATACAGAAAATCCTTTTACAAAATGCCTTTAGAAATTTGCAAAGCCCACAAACTGTAAAATCTCTTTCACCAGCTTGGTAGATGGCTACTTGTAATGCCTTAACATTCTCTTGACCTATATGAATTCCTTTATCCAAGATCTTAATGCCCCAAAAGGCCCCTTCAGAGACTTTAAAAGATGCATTTTCAAGTATCCCAAAAACAATTAAGATTTAATCCATATATACAATACAAATACACTTAAGATGTTTCTAAAAATGTAATTGACAAAGTATTGAAATACATGTGCACTGCACAGGCTGAATAGCATTACTAGGTATTCAAGGTGTCTACATTGGGTGTTAAAAGCAGTCTTCCAATAATCTCATTGTCTCACGTGAATTAGATTTTATGCACCCCTCAAATCTAATTTGGAGAATGTTTGGGCAGAATAAAATTGATCTAACTAGAAAGATATGAATGGCAAAGGGTATTGATTGTGGTAGTGATTTAGTTAAGCTCTCTGTAGTCAAAATATGGGCAACATTCTCTTGGATTTGGTATAATGAAGATGGGATCACTAGCTAGTGACGTGTAGTGGCGTGTGAATCCTTTTCATAGGTTTTCATGTAAGTTATTCTGAAGCACCCCATTTGCTTTGACTGTCATTGGTAAATGCAACCATGTGGGATCTTGGCTTCAGTGTTAGGTTAGTCAGGAATGAGTGGTAGCTTATCTGCCCCCTTCTTACTGAATACCTTGTAAGGTCTTAAAATCGGTAAAGAAGAAAGTCCATTTGTAACACACAGCGAGTCAGTAGAAGAGCTTGACGTAACCATTGTCATGAGACACACTGTGAAGAGAAGTTGAGGCTCTGTTCTGTACCAATTAATGTGCGGATTACAATTATGCAACCAGTTATTTCTTAAAACAATGTTGAACAAAGGGGCATAAATAGGGTCAAACTGAATCTTTTCTAGGTTTCCATTGTCTATTGCCAGGACCAGCTCTGTTCTCTACCAGCAAATCCCTTCGGCCAAAAAAGAGTCCTACAAAAGGTTTGGGGTTGATTTTTGCTTCTTATATGATTTCATATAAAGGGTGAAAGTCCTGATCCATGAAACAACTTGATGCTCCACAGTCTAATAAGGCCAATAGACTCAAAGGACCACTGGATGTTAAAAATCGAACTAGGGAGTTGAAAATGGGCCATTGCCAATTCTTCTGTTATGTGGATAAACTTATTTTCTTGATAGAAGCCCTGTTCGTTTTTCTGCAAGCTGAGGACAGTCTTTAACAAATTTCCCAATAGTTCCACAGTAAAAACCTGGGGCCTGATTACGACCTTGGCAGAGGGGATTTCTCCGTCGCAAACGTGATGGATATCCCACCCGCCATATTACAAGTTTCATTATATTCTATGGAACTTGTAAAACGGCGGACAGGATATCCCTCACTTTTGGGACGGAGTAATTCCCTCCGCCAAGGTCGTAATCAGGCCCATAATCTTTTTCGACATCTTTTTACCTTCTTGTCCACTGTGAAAGTCTTTCGAATGTTACTTATTGGCATTTTTTCTTTTTTGTTAGGGACGTACTGGTCCACATTCTATGTAAGGGGATTAATAATGGAGTTCCTGCAAA
The DNA here is from genome assembly GCF_031143425.1 of Pleurodeles waltl. Lineage (NCBI taxonomy): Eukaryota > Metazoa > Chordata > Amphibia > Caudata > Salamandridae > Pleurodeles > Pleurodeles waltl. The sequence goes on along the minus strand of NC_090436.1, from coordinate 980,312,090 downwards.
AGGGTATTTTTTGGTATCTCGGCTTCTTCTCAGTGTCAATTTGTAAGGCCAAATCTAAGTTTGCAGTGGTTGGGCCTGTTCACTACCAGAAGTAAAGCTTCCTTTAGCTCCTTGCCGATGCCTTGATAGAACGCTGCAGCGCTGATTCATCAGTCCAACCCACCTCTGCCATCAACTGTTGATATTGACAGATGTAAGTAATTACATTTTGTGACCTGCGTTGAAGTGTAAGGAACTCCATATGAGCCGTTAGCTTTGTTTGTTTGCACCTTAAAATAGCAGTAAATTGTTGTACAAGCGTTGTGGAGTTAGAAAGCCAGGAACTCTGATTAAGTATCAAAGGTGTTGCCCAGGCTAAAGGATATTTGCTCAAATATGAAAGAATAAAGGTAACCTTGCCCTGATCAGTGCAAAGTCATTTGGGATGGGCCAGGAAATAAAGATTAAATCGAGCCATAAAAGGCTGACACTGAAGTGGGTCTCCTGATAATTTTATGGATATTCATGCTGTGGCAAAAGAGGAAAAGGTAGTTCCTGGTAAATAATTTAGCAGTCCTGTGTCCAGCAGACTGGTGGTATTTCGGGACCCAATATTTAGCAGAATTCAAGCCTTAGATGTGGTGACAATAGCTTTTCCTGGTAACTGATTACCCTTTTCTAACAGGAAGAAATGCTGATGCAGAGCTGCTTCTAGTTCCATTTGTAACTTAGTGACCAACTGCGCCATGACCGGTATCCATGTTTTTTGGTCTGACAATCTCTCATAACCCTTGGATCACTGATTGTTGGACAGCGAGGCTAATCACACCATCTTCGTTTGTAGGTTAACTCACTTCCTATATATAACTCAGACTAGTTAAGAGAACCTATTTGAAAGGGAAAAGAGGATATATGAATCAGAGAGAGGGAGAGAGAGAGAGACTCCTTCTCGCAGGCTGAGTTGGAAGATCCGGACTTGGGTCTTTAAGTTACGGGAAGGCAGGGTATCACAGTAGAAAGGCACAGAACACAACTTATCTGTCGAGATAAACAGATCCCAGTAAGTACATGATGATTATACAGGGTTTCAACCAGTCATTGAGTTTAGCGGAAAACACAAGCAAGAAGCGGGAAACAATATTCTGCTAGATACACAGGAAGAGGTTCAAAGTAAAAGTGCAATACAGTCGTTAAATAAGGAAGACAGAAAATACGGGAAAGGGAATCAACGATAAACCGAGCGAACTGCCAAGGGAAACAAAGAGCAAAGGTGAGGAATCGAGATACTGATGTGAACTGGTACAAAAAGCAAATAAGTTGAAGGCAACTGTGTTGCCCGACATTAGTTTATTAAGTCAGATAAACATTTTTAAGCCTGTGCCTCATCTCGCCTGGATGTCATATACTGGCACAGTAGTGGCTAGAGCAGTGTTTCTCGGACCCACCCTTGGAATTCTCGGTCCTCCATGATTTTAGTTTCCATTGCCCCGCTCTCCACCTCTTCTCTGTATTTTATTTCCTCACTCTGTTGTGAGTGTTTTTCCCAGAGACCTGACTTGTTGGAGTAATGCGTCCATTTTCTTGCGATAATGGCATTACTCCTAGTCCTACTCCCTCGCCTTCCTTTAAACCAATGAGTCTTCCTGCCTCCCACTAGACCCTCCCTTCCCCTTTTAAACCCCCCCCCCCACCCCTACCCCCTCCTGTACAAAAACCAAGCCCAAGCAGCAACTCAGACAGTCCGTACCGGGAGGGCGGGAGGGAATGGAAAGGAAGGCGAGGGAGTAGGACTAGGAGTAATGCCATTATCGAAAGAAAATGGACGCATTACCTCCCGTCCCTCCCTCGCCTTCCTTTAAACCAATGAGACATAGCAAGAAACACACAGGAGATGGACACTGAGTTGCAAGAAGTTCAATATCATGCACAAAGGCCACCAAAACCCCACCCCTAAGACTTCATAGAGGATAAGACCCGGTGAACCAATACCGACTCCAAACTACCCAAGTCCGACCGGCCAGAATGCCGAACAAACGCCAAAGGCGAGGCCCAAGTGGCGGCCCTGTAAATTTCCACCACTGAAGTCCCCTGAGACGCTGCCACCCTAGCCGCCATACCCCTGGTATAACGACCCTGAACCCCTTGATGAGGAACAACCCCTATCAAGGAAAAAAACAAACAGAATCAATGATCTCAACCACCGACTCAAGGAAGCCGTGGAAGGCATCGCCGCTACGGGCCGGCCCAAAAGTTACAAAAAGCGAATCACCCTTACGGAAAGGAGCCACCACCCTCAGGCACTCCAACAAAGCCCTGCGTACATCCAACAAATGCAAACGAACCACCTCCACCGAAGCGGGATTCGGACAAAAGGAAGGAAGGATGACCTCCTGGCGAGCATGAAAAGAAGAATTGACTTTCGGGATTAAAGAAGGTACCGGAACCAGAACCACCCGATCCGGAAAAACTTCCCAAAAAGGAAAGGAACAGGCCAAGGCCCCCAATTCTCCTAAACGGCGAGCCGAAGCAATGGCCACCAAAAAGAACGTCTTTAAGGAAAGAAGACGTAAACACAGTCCCCCAGAGGGTCAAAAGGTTAATCCGTTAAAACATCCAATACCAAAGAAAGATCCCCCGAAGGAAAAGAACGTACAGAGCGAGGAAACAAATGAAGAAGCCCCTGAAAAAATCCCGGCAACAAACGACCCTTATCCGGAAGACTGCGCCACGGACCTCTAAATGCCTGAATAGCCGCCCACTGTACCAGCAGAGACGCCCCTGACAACCTCAACTGTGCACCGTCCTGCAAGACCCGCATCACATCAAAGAGAGACGTGCCGGTAGGATCCAATACATGCCTCAAGCATCAAGAAGAAAAAAACCTTCCACAGCCCAACCTAAGAAAGTAAAGTGGAACGCCGCCTGGAACTCAGTAAAGTAGAACTCAAAGCCACTGGCACCCCCAGACCCGTCAAACCTCGGCGGGCCATTCCCAGGCCGTCAAGTGTAACCTCCCCCAAGACCTCAACGAGGGGCAGGGAAACCCCAGGGGTGACGGACACAGAGGAAGAGGCCACATCCGATCGGATGCCCTCAGCCGCAGCAATGGGAACCAATTCGCCCTAGGCCAATGGGGAGCAATCAGGATAACCCTGTCCCCCAGAAGCCGCACCCTTAACAGCAAAGGCCTGAGTAGCTGAAACGGCGGGAACGCATACAAAAGGCCCCTCGGCCAAGGACACAACATCCCGACCACCTCCCAGGCTTGGGGACACCGAAAACCGGGAGCCGAAGAGACCGAGCTACTCGTTTTTCTCGGACGCGAACACATCCAGCACTGGAAGACCCCAGAGCCGAACCAGATGAAGAAACAGTGAACTCCGGAGGGAGAAAAGTTGAGAGGAAGTAACACCCCGCTCCACAGATCCGCCCGCACAATGCCCGAATGTATGCAGCCCTGAGAGCAGAAACCCACTCCTGAGCCCACACAAAAATCTTCCTGGCCAGACTGAACAAAGCCCTTGACCAGGTCCCCCCTTGAAGGATGACATAAGCCCTGGCCACTACGTTGTCCGAACAAGCACCGCAGAACCACCAAATGACCTTGCAGCCGCAACCATAGAAAAGCACGGAGGGCAGTCTGTACCACAACCATCCACACCATGGACCGGAGCACCACAAACTTCTTCTCTGACACTGCCACCAAGCCAAGAAGACTCTGAAACAGAGACCCTAGAAAAACCAGATCCTGGGATGGGACTAAACCGATAGCCCCCCGTTGATTAAAAACCTGTGGTTCTGCCGGACACCAGAACCTGGGCTACCTGCCTCTGAAATAGGGCCTGCGAGGTAGAATGGATCAAACGTCATCCAGATATGGATGAGTAAACACCCCTTCTGAATGTAGCAAAGCCACCAGGGGGGGCCAGCACCGTCGTAAAAATCTGAGGAGAAGACTTGAGGCCGAACGGCAGTACACAAAACTGATAGTGCACCCGATCCACAGCAAACCTCAGGAACCTCCGCGAAGACCTTGCCGCAGGCATGTGCAGGTAGACATCCCGCAGAACCAGTGACACCAGAAAGTCCCCGAGACTGACCAAGGGAAAAACAGTCAAAATAGACAGTATGCGGAAATGCACCATCCTGATCCAAGCATTCACCTCCCTCCTATCGAGCACAGGTCGAAACCCCCCAGATACTTCCTGAACTAGAGATAAGACCGAATAAGTGCCTAGACCCCTTACTTCCAGCGGGGCGCGGGCAACAGCCCTTTGACCAGCAAGTCCTGGACACCATCCAACCACGCCTTTCTCCACTACCCTCCAGCCGGCAGAGGAGTGGGACGTACCCCGAATCTGGAGGCATCACCACAAAATCGAAGACATAACCATCGGCCACAATGTCCAGCACCCAACGCTCGCTGACACTCTCCTTCCAAGACGAAAGAAAGGGGCTCAGCCTTCCCCCAACCAGCCCTACGCCAGGCCCACAGTGATTGTCAGGACCCCACCTCGAACCCACCCCGGTTCGAAGGCGCCGACATCTTAGGGGAAAAACACGGCTGAAAACGCTGTTTCCTAAAAGAAAAAGATTTGGCCTCCATCCCAGGAGAAGAACGGGAATGCTTCTTCCAAACATGTGTTTTGACCAGCCGTGGCGGGATACGAACCCTTGTCCTGGGGAGCTTCCAGCACCAAAGGCAGATGACACAGCCGCTGAGCTATTGCTCCTTGCCTATAACGCAAAGCATGCTCCCGTTCCTTAAAAGCTTTGTAAAGCATGGAAGGTAAATGAACCCCAAACAAGCTATGACCCTCAAAAGGTAGTCTCAGCCAGGCAGACTACCCCCCCGGGACGGCCTTCCAGGCTCGGAACCAGAGGGACCTCCGGGCCCCAAACAAAGCACCAGACGCCAGAGCCAAAGCACGGACCACATCTGAAGACACATCTGCCAACAACCTGGCCTGCTGCTCCATACCAGCCAGGAGCTCCGAACACTCTGCCCCATCCTGAACAGCCACTGCCAGTTCATCCAAGACCTGCACCAACGACTGGGCCGCATAAGCAGAATAAATAGCTGCCCACAGAGCCAGATTCTCCGCTGCAAAAGCCCTCTTAAGCCCTGAGTCCACCCTACGGGCCGTGGCATCAGTAGGCACACAATCCTCTGGATTGACAACTGTATTGCCAATCAGGGTAGCCAAACGTGAATCCAGGAGGACCGAGGGAGGCCATACCTCCTCACCCTCAAGTAAAGAAATTATCTGAACGAACCGTGGAACCTGAGCCATATCCACATCCTCCACTCTCAAAACACCATATCCTTCACAGGTCCCCGAAAAGGCATGGAAAATTCAGACAGCGTCTGATATAGTGGAAATAAGTGAGAGCCAGAGTTGGTAGGACTAAACACAGGAAACCCCGAATAGTCCCGTACATGTGCCATCACAACCCACATCACCTTCCTGGAGCCAAATTCACCCCCAGAGGACGTAGATGGAGCATCCCCTTCCTCACTCACTGAGGAGGACTTCCCTGCAATTGCAGGAGAATGGGTAGCCCTAGCCCCACTACGCCAGGCCATCCCCGCATGAAGAGCTCTGGAAACAGCCCCCTCGAACATCTCCTGCACCTCCTCCCTGGACATGATGGGCGCAGCACCACCACCCTGAATCTGGGGGCTCCCAGGAGTGGAAATGCCATCAGCACCTCCCTCCCTTGAGGAGGAAGAAGAAATAATCCTCCATCCATTAACTGAATCTGTAGGCACGATCTCATCCACAGAACACATTGTCACCAACCTAAAAAACACCTCCAAATATACAGGGCCCAGGAACAATATCCCAGAACCAATCCATATAAAGGTCAAAACAAGAATTTCAGTCAAAATGCGGGCAGAACGCCCGTCTTACCCGCACAGAAACCAAAAAACACTCTTCGGCATCCCTCCGCGGCTCCGCGGCGAAGAAAAAACGGAACATAACGCCCCAGCCACCAAGAGCCGGCTGACCCCGTCAGCCGCCTCCCAGGACGCGTCTTACGAGCAGCCCCGCCTGCTCAGAAAAGACGTGCCCGGCCGAAGCACACCTCGCGGAGCTCCGCTTCCCGAGGAGTGCATCCAACGATGACCTCCAGGCCCCGCCGTGAAGGTAAGTGAAAAGGGAAAGTCTAGCATGGGCTAGACAAAAAGAACAGGAGGGGGTAGGGGTGGGGGGGGGGTTTAAAAGGGGAAGGAAGGGTCTAGTGGGAGGCAGGAAGCCTCATTGGTTTAAAGGAAGGCGAGGGAGGGACGGGAGGTAATACTGGATTTTAGAATTACAAGGGGAGGCTTAAACGGGCTATTGCTGCTCTGACAGATCACTGGAACCTGTCTCTTAACATTCTTGCAGCAAATCTCACTTGACAATTGTATAAAACTTTACTCCACAAGCAATCACCTTATTCACAAGTGGAGTTTGTGTGTGTGTGTGTGGGGGGGGGTACTGTCAAATTCTCCTGTCATTTGCTGCAGAAATTGAGAACACAGATTTATCAGAAGCGGCATTTTACCTAGAGACTGCAGATGACTCGCCGGTGGAGGCAGGAGCACATGGGGTGGGGACATGCAGATAGACTCATTAGATAAGTTCTAGGTAACTTAAGCAGAAGTAGGACTACGAGTCCTTGTATTGCAATGTGTGATTGTTGTTGAGGTCAATCTTGGAATGGAATGAAATTTGTAAAGATTACTAAACTAGAAGGCGTCAAAGTGCTATGGTAGGTAAATAAACATTCACGGAAACCGAGGAGCTACATTCACTGAAGGGAAAAAAGCCAGGTATTAAGTTGCTCACAGAACCACCAAAAAGAGTCCAAAGTCACAATATGTACAGGAACAGTGTTCCTTCCTCAAGAAGGAGCAGCTTCCCCACCTGACTTTGCGGAACCTGGTTATAGTCACCTTCCTGAGAGAGGGAGATCTGAACAGTCTTTTAGTGATGTGCCGGTGGAACGCTGTTCTGAGAGGTGCAGGCCCTTGATGGTGAAGAGCCAGATAGATCATGCAAAGAACTTAATATATCACCCGCTTTCTGAAAGGCAGCCAGTGAAAGAAGCGAATGCCTTCTCTCACTGAGAGATGTTTAGGCACATTCAGGACCAGGCGAGCTGCTGCATTTTGAATGACCTGTAGTCTATTTAGCAAAGACTTGTTGATCCAAACAAAGTGTTGAAATAGTCTCAACAAGATGTGATTAAAGCAATGACCACTGCCACTCGGAGTCCAGATGGGATAAAAGCAAATATATTTTTCAAGGTTCTGATAATAAAGAAGCAGGAGCTCACAGTCCTGCTGAGCTGGGCATGGAAAGCATGTTATCACAAATAAACCCCAAGCTTTTCGAAGATTCAACCAGAGCTGGTAAAGGACCGCAAGTCTCTGGCCACCAAAATTCAGACTACACTGAATGCTGCGCCCCAAAAAAACAAAATTTCAGTTTTTTCAACATTTAATTTCAAACAATTGTTCTTCATCCAGATATTAATGTAATTCCTACATTGTTTGAAACTTGTCTGCTACCAGCGACAGATTGTCTGATTGGGAGACAATAATTTGAGTGTCATCTGCATATGATAACACATGAAAGCATCAGCTCAGGGAGTGGGAGACATACAGATTAAATAAAGTGGGCCTGAGGGAGGACTCCTGCGGAACCCCACAAGGGAGCTTGAAAGTCTCTGCTGTACAATTACTGCACCTGACTGTTTGGACCCTGTCCGTTCACACCTGTTGTTCCAATTCCATACAACTTTGTTGTTTGGTTTTCTTCCTCGCCTGTAGTCACACAGTTAGCTTGCAGTACTCTTGGTGTTTTGTAGAATTGTTTCTTTTCTTATTTAGCTACAGCTATTGTGGCTGGAAGTCCCAGGGCTCCACAGCCTTTCTTGGTACTGGAAGAGCTCATTATAAACTTGTGTGCTAGAGCTTATAGTGGAGATGTGAGGTTTTCTTTGAATCCATGCTTTGAAAACATTGTTGCGTAACAATGTTGGCTCTGTCTTATGCTTTAAGTGTATCTCACATCTTTGATAAATCTTTACCTTTCTGCAACGTAGGGCACCATACATCATGGTATTGTGATAAAAAGGTTGAAAGACTGCGTGCAACTGTCACAAACCAGCTTAGAAAGGATCAATTCCAAAGAGCCAAAGGCAATCAATTGAAGATGGGCTACTTCAGACATCCAGAGCAATGGGACATTTTCACTGACATACAGCAAAAATTGAAGATTCAATGGTCAGCTTGTGCCCTTACTTGAAGAGGTTGGACCACACATAACTAGCCTTAAAATCAGTACACATGTTCAAGGTGGAGTCCGAGATCAAGTTCAAAGTAGTGTGTACTGTGTACAATCCATATTGGTTGGGCAACTAAGAGTATTTGCAGGAGCAAATATCTGCTACACACCCAATTGAAACCTCCTCTCACCCACGATACGTAGAAAGCGCCAACCACTATTTAAGTGTCAGGAACAAGATGGCAGGACTCCAACTAAATACATCCATCCCTTACAGTAGAACCAAACATCCAGTTCATGAAAAGGCTGCATATAAACAATTTTTCCTGAATTGTCATGGTGGTCTTGCAAGTCAGGACTCGGAACTTGAGAAATATGGTATGGGAGGCCCACCTCTCATTTGGCTGGATTCTTGAAGCCCTTGAACCATAGTTCTCAGTTCATCTTGTTTACCCTTATGGACGTACCTACTCTCTGAGACCCATATCCACCTTTTTAGGACCTTTCACATCTTCTACATCTTTACTTAGACCTGTGTGCAAACAGTGTGATTTTGTCTTCTTGGAAGCCCCCACCTGTTCTGGCAAGTGGAGTGCCACAAGTGTCTTTGATTTCTGTCTGAAAGTCTTGATTGCAAAGATAGTAGAATCAGTTTTTTACTGACTTTTCCTAAAATGACTTCTGCGTGCTGTCATTGACACTGTGCCTCAGTTTTTCAAATTCTAGGCCATTGGATAATCAATAAAGAACGTAATTCACAAGTAGCACATTGGAATACTCCAATCCTTCTTTCCCACATCATACTCTTTCTTTCTCTTTATGCGTCTTTCTCCAGCAGTTCTCTTTTCATGGGGCCAAGCTCCATATTTTCGCATTAGTGGGCAAGTACCCAAGGTAGAGAACTGTTTTAACGTTTTGCAATATTTATGAATTTCTCCTAACACCCTTAAAATATCCTATCAATGCGCTGACATGAGAGGCATACATATTTTCACCCTGCGTTCTATTATTCTGATATCACCCTCCACACATGGTACCTAAAGTTTGCAAGTTGCTTCAGGACTGGTCAATTGCGATAATATAATTCACACATAATATTTGCTCTAAAAATTATTTTAGTGAGGTCTTCAGTTTGAGGAAGCACCCTGGCAGTGATCATGATCATGGGAACAAATTACAAGGAGCTAGCCTTCTTCTTTAGTTTATTGCCTGTCCTGAAAGATGCAGAAGAATTTAGAGTTTGGTTTGTAAAGATACTCAGATGCAAAGGGCTTCAGTTGGGTATTTACAGAGAGAAGTAGCCACTGAATACCTGAAAGAATATACAGCAAAAGCAGCAAGTGTGCTAAAAATGTCGAAGAAACATAATTATAGAAAAAGTCCTATTTTCACCTCAGGGTCTATCTGTGACGACTGAGACCAGAAAGGAAATTCTTTTACACTACATGAACTACAAATAATGGAAGGGCAAGATGCCCATGCAGTATGCTACCTTCATTAAAGAAATTAGGAGGGTATTTTCGCAGCCAAAGTCAACACCACTCAAGCCAAGATCTAGTAGTTGTTCTCTAGCCACAGCTGAAACCTTAAACAATACACAGAGCTTCATGGACCAAGTCTGCAGAGGTCAGTGAAAAGGAGATCATCAGCAAAGCACACCAACCTGTGTGAATCTAGAGTGCTCTCTTCTATGATGAGCAGCCACATGCCAGTCTATGTGCATGTGTTATCACTGACATATACAAACATCCAGCTGAAAGTAAAGGATTCATACCAGCCACCATTTTCCCGAGGTGATAGACAGCCAGATTGAACCAGCTAAGCTGCTAATCACCCGAGAGAGATCCAAGGGAAGAATCTGCAGGGTTTGATATATTCATTCTGGTTCTGCTGCAAGTGTGACTCTTGAAAACTCGCTGAAACAATGCGGCTAAGCATTGGCAATTAGCCGAATGATTCAACAGCTCATTTATATTAGGACCAGGTAAAAATTACACCAAGGATCTAGAGGGTAGAAAGCAGGGCCTCTCCAGCTCTCAGAGATGAGAACGAAGGAGGGTCAGTGTTAGGTTTCAGATTCGACAGACTCACAAGTTTCTGCCATGGACAAAAAATGTGATATCAATCTCTATCTCTCTCAGCACAGGGGCTTTCCCTCAGCAGGATCTGGGACACCCTGTAACATTGGGAGTTTGCAGCTAAGGTTGCGTAGGTGGGAACAAGGCACATTTGCAAAAAGGTTGTCATCTGAATCCATAATGTAGCCTGCCAGTGTCTCTGAATTGAGGATGGAATCTGCCATTTCCACCCCGTTTTGCATTGTGAAGTGTTCTGCCCTGAAGGCATCTGCCTTGGTGTCCCAATCCAAGATAGAACATGCAATTTTCTCCCAATCTAAGAAACAGCCTGCCATTTACTCTCGAGTCAGTCTGCTTGAGAGTAGATCATCCAATCTGAAACTTTTACGGACATCTTGGATCAGCAGATGTGGAGGCTGTGCAGACATTTAGAGGGCCTAATGACAGAAGGGACCATCTAGAAGTCTTGAAGTCCTCTGTTTTGTCAGTCATTTAGCCTTGCATGCTGTACAGATTCACCATGGGTTATTTTAAAGTGCTACATCTGTAGCGAAGCTACACTGGACAGAAACAAGGAGTATAGAAATTAACTGATGAAGGCACAACATCTCCCCTCAAGAGTTTTATTAGGACCGTCGCTGTGAACATTTTAATCATACAGCTGGAACTGTCACATAGTGAGAGAGTTCATGTGTTGCTTAGTAAGAGTATGAGATCTTTAAGATTATAGAAGACATCACTACACCTCCCACCTCATAACACATTAAAAACAAGAATAAAATAGATAGACACAAAGATAAATGTTATGGATAAAATTCAATGACAACGATAGTCTTTGGCTTACTCACCAGGATAGGTCTTTATCATTGTAGATCCCCCTAGAACATGTGGCAGGTCCTCCTTTTTGATGTTCTCTTGCTTAGTCTTCTTCTCCTTAAAGTGCGCTGTTTCCTTCCTTTCAAATATTAAGTTTCAAAGTCACCTCTTTCCCTCCTCACAAACATTACCGGTTTAGTTTTTCGCCCATGACTAATGGGTTCTTAATTTCTTTTCTAGCAGCTGTCTTTTTGATACAGACAGACTTTAAAAACCTTTACTATTTTTCTATTATCTAAAAGGACTGATGTTCCATTGTAACAAAATACTATTTTCGTGGACCCATGTCTGTTAAAATGTTGATGACGTGCACTGTGTAGTTTTATTTTCATCCAACTGCCTTTCTGTATCCCATCCTCGTCATGAAAAATGTAGAAAAGTGATGATGCACAAGCTAGTGAGGCAGATAAAAAATAATCTAAACTAAGCACTTTATGCAGCACCTATGACATGAACGCCTTAACCTAAGAGGGCCAGTCTCCTCACAAGAGGCCAGTCTCCTTCACACAGAGAACAGGTGCATGGGTTGCCAAGGGGAGACACGCAGACTTTACTACAGCATCCTTTACTGCAAATCAGAAAATAACATCCAAAAAAGAAAATCACTGTAATGTAGTAACAGCCTCGAGGAAAAGAGCAAGGCATCTGATATGTTTTTCCTTAACAACAGGAAGAAGAATGACTAGTTCCAGCTTTGCAGCTCTGATCCTCGCAGCCTGGATAAATGCTTTCTTCTGGGCCCTGATGCCTATATTAGGTTGGTCCAGCTATGCCCCAGACCCAACTGGCGCCACCTGCACAATAAACTGGCGGAAAAATGATGCGTGAGTAATACAAATTGTATATTGTACAAATGCACGAGTCATACAATGCAAATTGTGCTGTCTGGGCTGCTGGGAGAAAGGATGTTGTTTGCATTAGAAGAGCCCTTTCCAAGGGAATATCTTGAATCTCATTGTTGCAGCTGTGAACAAGAATGGTTTAAAGAACATCTACAGGAAATCTAGGAATCTGTGGAGCACAACGTCTGAATATTGCTGCTCAAATGGCGGGTGGCCAGGATCTTGACATGCTCTAACCAAAGGTTTTCTTGACATAATTATGCAAACAATATGAAAGCTCTGGGTTAGGACAGGGGAAACCATATCTACTCTGAGCGTGGCCGGCTTTATAGAGATGTCCATAATTATTTTTAGGGTTTTAGGGAATAAGCCAAAAACAAATGATTTTTGTACAGTATGCTGTCATGTCAGTGGAGGGAAATAGCATGGGAACTAAATAAGCCTATCAACAAATCAAGGACGGAAGACAGAAATCAGCACTGGGCCGCCGTACCTACAAGAACTGGTGGTACCTTACCAGTCTTCTCGCTCTCTATGCTCGAGCAACCAGTACCTTGTACGGTTCCCAGAGTCGAACGGGCTTGCATGGGCTGTCACTCCTTCTCATACTTGGATCCCAAGCCCTGGAAGACCTTGCCTGAGTCCCTTGGAAACTGCTCCTTCCGTGGCCATCTTTTGAAAAATGTGAAAACCTGGATGGTCTGCTCTTGTCTCGTTCTGCTTGCCCTTAGCCTGCTGCCCAATCACTGAGAAGCACAGTTTGGTTAGCAATAATAATAATAATAATAATAATAATAATAACAATAATAATCGAAGCACAGGAATCTCATTCACTCACGCTTCCTGGGGTATAACAAAGTGTAAAGAAGTGTTTACAGTGTTGGACTATACGCCAGGACATTATTAAATAGGAGGCAATAAACTGAACACATTTGCCCAAAATAAAGCCCATGTCACTACCCCAGTTCCTGTTTCAATTTAGATGAAACATTGCCCAGGATTTGCAGCACATACAGAATGAGGAAGACCGTTTTTTTTTAAAATTAAGTAAGGTATCTGAGAATTGAAAAAGAAGTTCAACATCGGATTCTCGCTTAAGGCAGTAATTAGGTTCTGTTGGGTTACCAATTCTTTAGTAGCATTTGAGATTTATCAGGCATAGGTTAACCTCCTACCATCTCAGAAAATAAACAGTAACTTGCGCTGACAGGAATTATTACAGAGTTTTAATCCCCGTATTAGCCGGTTAATTATCGCCCTAAAATTGCAGGGATAATATCTGAAGAGATTCATATAAGAGCAGAAAAATATTCAGTCATTCTGACAAATGTAGGAAAATGGACCCTATGCCAGTGATGAGATGAATTCCTGTACACTGAATACTCCACGATTCCTGACAAAGAAAGATATATCATTTCCCGAGCTGATGATCGATGGCAGGCCAAACGTAATGCTTCCTAGAGTGGGGCAGAGTCTCACCTTACTGCTGAGAATCTAATCCTAGTATAGAGGCCAGTTGTGCCCATTTGTCCTGCCAGAGAACGTTTGAAATATGAAAAATCAGGCACTTGAAAATAATATTTGAAAGATACATTGGTAGAGCTGGAGAAAGGTACAAAATTACATGGAGAATGCCTATTTATCTTAGATCATTTAGAGATGGGGGTATATTACACCATGTTTTAACAAGCTCATCTGTGTGCTGAACGGGCTGCGGAAGTTAGAATCAATCACTTGACCGTGAATATAAACCAGTTTAAAACTCAAGCGTTTAATTGCTTGTTTTAACAAAATTGAGTGAAAATCTGGATGAATACATGTGACAAACTAGGGCTCTGATTTATACTTTTTGCCGCAAACCTGCATTAGCGCAGGTTTGCGGCAAAAAGTATAGCGCCGGCTACCGCCATTGCTAAAGTCCGGTCGTCATATTTAAGGAATGACACTAGCCGGCGCAAACGGTGGGCTAGCATAAAAAATTCAGCGCCAGCCGGGTTGGGGTGGCGGTGTGTGAGATGGGGGTTTAGCACCAAAAAATGACGCTAGGCTGGTTAGAGTAAAACAAAATGATTCTAACCAGATTAGCGTCATTTTATGGTGCCAAACCTACCATGCTACATGACTCCTGCCTTAGAAAAGGCAGGAGCCATGCCTACCACCCCAATGGGCAGCACAGGGGACAAGGGTCCCCTGGGCATGGCCATTGCACCCTGTGCCATGTATGGGGGCCCATTTTACCTGTACTTACCTGGGATGGAGTCCCCATCCTCCACAGTCCCTCTGGTGTAGGTGGGGGTGTCCCTAGGGACTGGGGAGGGCACCTGTGGGCTTATTCCATGGTGTTCCACCATGGAAATGAGCCCACAGGTCCCCTAACGCCTGCCCTGACCCAGGCGTTAAATAATGGCGCTAAGCGAGCTTAGTGCCATTAATTAAGCCCGCCTCTCCCCGTACACAATTTTTGCACCGGAGTATAAATATGGCGTTAAGGTCGTAGAGGCTTTTTTTGCATGGGTATGCCTACTTTGCATCTCTATGACGCAAAGTAGGTTTCCACGTCCAAAAAATGACTTTAACTCCATAAATTTGGCACTAAACGGATCTAGCGTCAAAGTATAAATATGTAGTTAGTTTTGCACCGAATTAGAGTAAAAAAAAATATAAGGACCCTAATTCGGCGCAAAACAAGTATAAATATGCCCCTAGGTTTTCACTATATTTAGCTGATAGCCTGTCTGGGTTCCATGTAGTATAGCTGTTATCTGGGCACCCATTAGAGATGGTGTAGGGTCAGATTTAAAAAAAAGCGATGTAATCACCAAATAAAGAGATTCTCACCTCCCAGGTTTTGCAATAAAACAGTAAAATATCCCGGTTAGTCCTTAAACACCACATTGGGGTTCAACACAGAGAGGAAAGAAATGGCGAGAGATGGCAAATCTTCCTGTTCCCTGCTAAATGGAGATAGCTTTCAGTAGGGTTCCATTGATACACATATTGTTCATATAACTGTGATATATTGTGGTTTAACTCCAAATTAAACATTACAGTTCATAGAAAGCACAAACTAATTCTATTGAAAGAATTATCAGCATCAGGTAATTATGTTGCTTGAGAACCTGCCTCTGTGTTAAAAATAGTAGCCACTAAGGGGCATAGTTATACTCTGTTTGTGCCGGATTTGCGTCATTTTTTTTTTACGCAAATCCGGCGCAAAGTTAACTCCATATTTATATTTTGATGCTAGACCCATTTAGCGTCAAAATATTGAAGTTAACGTTATTTTGTGCCTGCGGATAATTACCTTGCATCAATGAGATGCAAGGTAGGGGTTGCCGGGCCAAAAAATACTTTAAGGCCTTTGTGCCTTACTTATCCTCCTGTGCAAAAATCTCGCACGGGAGGAGGAGGCCCTTAAATAATGGCGCTAAGCCTGTTTAGTGCCATTATTTAATGCCTGGGTCAGGGCAGGCATTAGGGGGCCTGTGGGCCATTATCCATGGTCAGAGGCCATGGAAACAGCCACCAGGTGCCCTTCCCGGCACCCAGGGACACCCCAATCCACCCCCACCCACACCTGGAGGACACCTAAGGATGGGGGGACCCAGCCCAGGTAAGTTCAGGTAGGATTCTTTTTTTTTTTAAGTGCCATACGGGGCCTAACTTGGGCCCCACCTACATGGCACTGTGCCCAATGGCCATGGCCGGGGGACATAAGTCCCCTGGGCATGGCCATTGGGCAGGGGGGCATGACTCCTGTCTTTACTAAGACAGGAGTCATGCCCATGGGGATTGTGCGTCAAAAAATGACGCTAGTCAGGCTAGCGTAATTTTTCTGACTCTAACCTGACTAGCGCCATTCTTTGGCGCACAACCTCCTGTTTCCCCTACGCCTCTCTGACCCGGTTAGCATCATTTATTTTGACGCTAATCGGGCCTTACCGCTGGCTAGCGTAATTCCTTAAATATGACGCCTGGCTGGCATCCAGAAATGGCGCTAGCTGGTGGTAAACTTTTTGACGCAAACCTGCGCTAATGCAGGTTTGCATCAAAAAGTATAAATCAGGGCCTAAGTTACTCTGCTCAATTGTTGGCCATTGTGCTGCAAATCCATGCAGCTCCAATAAAACTATAAATTTAATGTAGGGAGTCACCTGATTGCCTAGCATTTAGAGTAAATTTTTTCAATTCATGTTTAAAAGTGAAATTGGTTGGTATGATGCCAATGGAGTGTGTAGCTTTTCATGAAAATATGCAATAGGGGTCAGTTGCCAAGTGGGGTAGCAAAGGTTTTCAATACTTCAGCAATAACCACTGTGAGAACTGGTGACAGAACATTGGAAAATCGCCACATGAACTGAAGTTGACATTGCAAGAGAGCCTTAACCATAGTGCTGCTTTTGTCTCTGTGTGAAACGAAGGATACTGAGAGAGCCATAATTATAGCCCTGCTTGTGTTTCTATGACGTGGAAACAGCAGGACTATCATGAAAGTATCCTCGCAGTGGAATGCCAAAAAAAGCTGCTTGAAAGATGAGGCTTCAGCCAGTCTAAAAGAGAAGAATGGTCTGGACTGCAGAGGTAGATTTCCTTTTAGAAATATGCCAAAACCTGGGTATGTAGGAGCGATAGGCGTTTGATGGATGGAAGGAAGATTTTCATGTCCTTTAAGATGCACACTTTGCTACAAGTAGGACAGAGACAATCCTCTGTGTGATTTATTAAAACGTGCATGTAGTTTCTGTATTCACCATATTGAACAGCATAATGAGATATGATTTGGTCATCGGATATATGTCTGAACAAAACTCCTGGTCTTGGTGATATTTTGTTCATGTGGCCCCAACATTTTATGTGAATCAAGTCACAAGAGGTACGTTCTACACAATGGATAAACTCAGACTCATCTTCCGACACTTAGGGCCAGATTTAAAGAAAAGTGGCACAGCACGGTGCTGTGCCAAAATTGGCAGCGCTATGTTGTGTCGCCTTAGAAACGCAGGGATGCACCGTATTTAAGGGAATACGGCGCACCCATGCGTTTCCCCCTGCGCTGGCGCTAAATTTAGCTGCCAACGCAGGCATCCTTGCACCATTGTGCAAGGATGTCTGTGTTGAGGTGTGTGATTGTTTATGTGTGGGAAGGTGTCCCCTCCTGCATATAAACAATCACTAATGGTGCTTTGGCACTTCTGTGTGTGCTGCACAATGCAGCACACACAGATGTGTCAAAGCGTCCTTTTCAAATGATTGTTTATGTGCAGGAAGGCACATCTTCCTGCACATAAACAATAATTTCTGGCATTTTGCTTTTCTTTTTCTATGTGTGTGGCAGAATGCAGCACGCATAGAAAAAGCAAAAAACGAGGAGGAATAAAAGTATTCCTCCTCGTTGCGCCCTGCTAACGCCACCCCAGGGGGTGCCGTTAGATTTTGGCGCTGCCTCAGGTGTACGAAATTTCATAAACATGAGGCAGCGTCAAAATGCAATAGGTATTGCTGTGGCACACCCACAGGAACACCCATTGCACGCCCTTCCCACACACAGTGCTGCGTGGGAAGGTGCCATATTTACAAGGTGGCGTTAAGCCGCAAAAAGTGGCTTAACGCTACCTTGTAAATAGGGTGCTGTGCTTAGCTCCACAGGAGCATCACAAAAAATTTAGCTCCTGTGGCACTAGGGGCCTATAAATATGGCCCTTAGACTTTCCTCAGGAAATGCAGTCATGTCACATGTAGGCATACCAAATGGCCTGCACTTAGGGGTACACCTCTTCCAACTTTATACATTGCAATGTATACATTGTCATGCTAAAGCAAGACAGCCAGAGCTGAAATGCTCCAGGTACTTTGCGGGATCCATAGAGTCAGAAATGCACTCTGCATTACATACAGGGCCATCCAAAGCAAAGGCCCATGGGCCCATATTTATACTCGGTTTGTGCTGAATTAGCATCATTTTTTTAGGCTAATTCAGCGCAAACCTTACTCCATATTTATAATTTGGCGCGAGACACACCTAGCGCCAAAGTTATGGAGTTTACGTCGTTTTCTGGACGTGAAAACCTACCGTGCATTAATCAGGTGCAGGGTAGGCATTCCCGTCCAGAAAACAACGATATGGCCTTAGCCCCATATATATCCCCCTGTGCTAAAATCTACAACGGGGGAATGGGGTCCTTAGATAATGGCGCTAAGCTTGCTTAGCGCCATTATTTAACGCCTGGGTATAGGAAGGTTTTAGGGGACCTTTGGGTGTTTTTCCATAGTCAGAGACCATGGAAAGAGCCCACAGGTGCCCTTCCCTGGCCCCAGGGACACCACAACCCACACCAGAGGAACACTACAGGATGGGGAGACCCGTACCAGGTAAGTCCCGTTAAGTATTTTTTTTTCTTCTTTTTTTCCTACTCGGGCCCCCTGCATGGCGCTGGCCACAATGGCCATGCCCAGGGAACATTCGTCCCCTGGGCATGGCCATTGGGATGGTGGGCATGGCTTCTGTCTTTACAAAGACAGGAGCCATGTCCCTGGGGGTTGTGTGCCAGGAAATGGCGTAACACTGCTGAGAGGCATTTTTTTGCCTCTAAACAGTGTGGAGCCATAATTCAGCACACAAGCTCCGGTTTCCCCTATGCCTCCCCCACCCTGTTAGCGTCATTTAAAAGGACGCTAACAGGGATTTAGCGCCGGCTAGCGGCATTCCATAAATATGGTGCCCGGCTGGCATCCAAGAATGGCGCAAGCAGGCGCTATACTTTTTCACGCAAAAATGCGCTAACGCAGTTTTATTTGAAAAAGTGTAAATATGGACCATAGTTTGTCCAAAGTAAGACCCTGATTTATATTTTTTGCCGCAAACCTACGTTAGTGCTACCGCCATTCCTAGACGCTGGCCGGGCATCATATTTAAGGAATGACGCTAGCCGGCGCAAAGGGTTGGCTAGCGTAAAAAAAAAATTGACACTAGCCGGGTGGGGGTGGCGGTATGGGAGATGGAGGTTTAGCACCAAAAAAATGAAGCTAGGCTGGTTATAGTAAAAAAAAAATGACTCTAACCAGATTAGCATCATTTTATGGTGCTAAACCTTCAATGCCACATGCAGGAGTCATGCCCACCACCCCAGTGGCCAGCACAGGGGACAAGGGCCCCCTGGGCATGGCCATTGCACCCTGTGCCATGTATGGGGGCCCATTTCTGGGCCCCCTATCGCACTTTAAAAAATAAAATTCAATACTTACCTGTACTTACCTGTACTTACCTGGGATGGAGTCCCCCATCCTCCGCAGTCCCTCTTGTGTAGGTGGGGGTGTCCCTAGGGACTGGGGAGGGCACCTGTGGGCTTATTCCATGGTGTTCCACCATGGAAATGAGCCCACAGGTCCCCTAACACCCACCCTAACCCAGGCGTATAATAATGGTGCTACACAAGCTTAGTGCCATTATTTAAGCCCGCCTCCCTCCTGTGCACCATTTTTTCACCAGAGTATAACTGACGTTAAGGCCATAGAGTCATTTTCTGCACAGGAATGCCAACTTTGCATCTCATTGACGTAAAGTAGGTTTCTACGTCCAAAAAATGACTTCAACTCCATAAATTTGGCGCTAGACAGGTCTAGTGCCAAAGTTTAAATATGGAGTTAGGTTTGCACCGAATTAGAGTAAAAGAAAAATGACCCTAATCTGGCGCAAACAGAGTATAAATCTGAACCTCAATTCAAACGATACTCATAGAACAGAACACTCCATTCCACAAAAACACCTCAACTATCCACCCATTTACAAGAAGAAAAACATTGGTAGAAGCTCCTTGTCTGGTCAAGCAGCACACCTATGAAACTCCCCCTAAGCATCGAGGAAAAACATACACGACCATCTGAAATTCAGAGAAGTAAAGACCTGTTTTTTCCCTAACTAATGAGATAAAACCTCACTGACCACTCTGCTACAAAAAGCTGGATAAGTTTAGCATTACATCTTAAAACAAGCATTTGTAAAGCAATAGGTCTCGCATTAGTGGCGTTGTAAATGATAATGACAACCTCTCATTTGGGACCTTATAAATATTTAGCCATGCAGCACATTAAGCCTTTATCAGAAATAAACTGGGCTTGTGCATTCCTTCATAAAATTGGCATTAGACTGTGATGGTCTGAATAGCCCCTACAGGGCACCGCAGTAAAAATAGCATTTGGAGGAAACATAGCCTAGCAGGCCTTTTAAATATCATTTAACTGTGGAGTCAGTGGCACAAGGGTGAGGAGCCGCAAATCATTACAAGATGTCCCTGTATAATCAATAGCAGAAAGTGCAGTACTACTGGTTGTGGCTAGATGTCCCTGTAGAATCAAAAACAGAAGGTGCAGTAGTACTGATGGGGGCTAAATAAGCCAACTGAATTAGTAATGTCTTGGGATCAATTATCCTTTTGAGTAAAGCATTGTGCATTACACACTTGCAGGCCAAACAGAACTATCAGAATGCTAATAATAACAAAGCTCTTATAACACAAACTCCTCTCAACTAGAGAAACAAAAGTTTCAGCTATGAAAGAATTTAAAGATTCACTCAGTGGTGGAAGAGGCTATGATATTTGGGCCCCCTCTCACCTAGTGTGACCCAGAAGATTGCCTGAGCAGACAGAGCACATCATTCCGGGGTGGTTCCATTGCCCTAGAACCACCACAAACTGAGTTATGGGCACAACTGTGTTGTAAACCGAATGCCTGCAAAACATGGGCTGAGTTAAAGCTTTAGCAGAAATAAAGTGAGTTTGTTCATTTGCACAAGATGCAGTACCACTGGTGGTGGCTAGATGTCCCATTAGCAGAAGGTGCAGTACCACTGGTGGTGCCTAAATGTCTCTGTCAAGCCAATTGAATCAGGAGTGCCTAAGTGCAATTTTCGGAGTAGCGCATTATACATCTACAGACCACGTATAATTGTCAGAATACTAAAAAGGACCTGACAACACGCACTCCTCTAAGCTGTAAAAAAAAAAAAAAAAAGTTTCAGCTAGGAGAAAGCTTAAAGATAGATTGAATGGTGGTAGAGGTTATTATATTTGCCTCCCCCCCTCACCTAGTGTGACCCACAAGATTGCCTGAACAGAAAGAATACAATATTCTAAATGTTTTGGGGGTAGTGCCATTGTCCTAGGACCACCACAGTCTGAATTATGGGCACAAATGTGTTGTAAAACAAATGCCTGCAAAGCATTATGGGCTAAGTTTCCATAAATACATTAAACCTTTATCAGAAATAAATTGTGTTTGTTCTTTAGCAGAAGGTGCAGTACCAGTGGTGATGGCTAGATGTCTCTGTCAAGCCAAGTAAGTGATACAACCTTGGCACAATTATTCGTTTGATGTTGAGAGCACATCTCTGCAGACCATGCAGAATTGTCAGGAGACTACCAAAGTCCTTATTACACAAACTTCTCCTCCCTATAGAAACAAAATTTAAAAAAAAAAAAAAAAAAAGTTTAAACATCCACTGAGTGATGGAGAGGTTATTATATTTGGGCCCTCCCTCTCCTAGTGTGACCCACAAAATTGCTTGAACAGAAAGAGCACATCAGTATAAATGTTTTGGGGGTGGTCCCATTGCCCTAGGACCACCACAGGCTGAGTTATGGGCAAAAATGTGTT
The DNA here is from genome assembly GCF_031143425.1 of Pleurodeles waltl. Classification (NCBI taxonomy): domain Eukaryota; kingdom Metazoa; phylum Chordata; class Amphibia; order Caudata; family Salamandridae; genus Pleurodeles; species Pleurodeles waltl. The sequence goes on along the minus strand of NC_090436.1, from coordinate 980,290,385 downwards.
GTAAAACGCATACTTTCAAAGCATTATGGGTCGAGGTTTCCCTAGTGCAGTGAATATTGTAGTGTTGGCTCTCCCACTGTGCCAGGAGAGCCTGAAGATTCATTACTAGGTCGATTTAATGTTTTATATAGCGGCAAAAAAGTACAAAACACAGGTACAACACAACTAGTTGTTTTTGCTGACTATGTAAAGTAAGGACCCAGTGATAGGCAAACATGGAAAATGAACTGTGCGCATGAATACGAGTGTTGACAAATGCGAGAGACAGGAAACAAAGAAAAATAGTCCGTCCAAACAACAGAAAAACATGTGAGGCGTAAGTAAACTGTACTTGGCTGGTGCGCTTCGGCCAAGTACAGGAAGTGACCTTTCGGCTGCCAAACCACTTAGAAGGCATCACAATAAGAGCAACACTGCCTTCAACCTATTAGAAGTGGCAGGCAGCGGCAGGCGGGACAAAAATGTCTATATCCCTAACAGGTCTTCCAGACAGCTCATGCGCGCTGTCGAGGCTCAACCTAAAAAGTGAAAGCTCTTTATGGTACTCATCATGGCTGCCTGTAACCAGTGCATACCATGAGCTGTACTTCCCCACTTCGGGGGAGTGCCTATAAAGCAATTATCCTAGCTGCCTGTAACCAGTTCATCGCATGAGTTGTTCCTTTATTACCCTTGCCTCTGTCAATCCTGGGTGGACCCCAAAGAGGATGTTGGGCAGGAGTGGACTGCACTTTCCTTGCAGATCCTGGATGCACCCTATACAGCATTATTCTCATAGTCTTAGTTCTCCTCCATGCATGGGTGTTGGAAGTAGGGTGAGGGGGTGCTGCAGCACCCCAATAAAGCCTTGCTGGATTTCAGCTGGGGAATTAACAATGAAGAAGCGTGCGTTCACGTAGAGACAGTCTGAAAACAGCCAACATCCTTTGAAAAAGTGTTGCTAATTCTTTTGAAATGGGAACCATTCATTTCTTCTAGGGCATACTTAGGTTATTTTGTAATTTTAACTAGTGGATCTCTTACTAGGGTACAGGTGAAAGGCGAATGCCACAGCATTCAAGAAGTTTTATAGCATACAAAATTAAAGTTGTGGTTGAGGGCAACGTAAAGTCCAAATATCTTAACACATGTATATCAGAAGCATGCAAAGAACAATAAAGATACTAAAGTCAAGTGACAGCAAAAGCCAGCATACCCCTTAAAACAATTCCAGCACCGCTGCCTCCATGCTATGTCCCGCTATTGTTGGTCCATGATAATCTTTATAAGACCTTACTTCGCTGCAACCACTGCATGCTGAGGGCTGCTCCTCTGTGATCCTTAAATGTACCCTATTAATTATTTGGACCACCTTGCTTCAAAACGCCACATAACTGTGGAAATGCATCACAAAACAGCAAGCAAGCCAATTAGTGCATTTATCATGGCTGCCAGTAACCAGTTCATTTGTAGTCGTCTCCTCACACCTGGAGGAGTTCCTTGGACACTACTGGAAATGTACCCTGGCTACCTATAATCAGTGTATGCTTAGGACTGCCTCTGTTGCTACTGGACAGGTCTTGTAGATCACTCATGCACACTGCCTCTTACCAGTGTTCTCTCTCTGTTGCACCTGGGTGGACCCTAGAAGACAGAGTCTAGCGTTGTGTGTGATACTGCTAATTTCTCATTGAGAAATTGATGCATATTAACTGCAATATTGTGCAGTGGAGCACATTCCCTTGATCTGTGATGCACCACCCTTGTTTGTCTCCTGTCTAGATTCTGTTGTGGAGTTGTACACCCGACCATGGGTCCCAGCCTACTTGTAACTAATGGCTACGATCTCCCTCTATCTTAACTATTGGCGACTCTGAAGGGCCTTGAATTTCTCTGAATTCCATCTGGGAAAATCTGCGGGTTACTCTTTGTTGCTTCCTAAAGACTCTTCAAATAACATAGGTTAATGCCCTGTGTACAGTGCATATCCTTGGTCACTCTTCACACACTCTTAACTAAATTATATCGTGCACTTATCGACTGGCTCTTTAGATTATTTGCAATGGTTGTCACTATCAACTATGTGCCATGTCTTATGCCCTCTGTCACTCCTGGGTTGACCGTGTCACATTTGTTGGTTGGTTACCAATAACCAATGGATTACACAGCGTCTTCCTCCGTTCGCTCCTTATTGATCTCTGTTGGGTATTTCCATGGCTCTCTGTATGTGTTCCAAACACGTAGCCACTGTCCTCTTGGTTATCAGTGGTCACTATAGAGTTTTATTCCCTCTGCGTGTAGTGACAGCATGCAAGGTTGATCCTCTGACGCTTTTGGATTGTCCATAAAGAGTATTAACTATTACAGAGTCTATCCAATACATGCCTCCTGGTCACTCCTAAATGGCGTGCACAACCATTAATCGTCTCTGTGAATGTAATGAATGCTACAGGATCACTATGCTGTCACCCCAGGGAATTCTTAGATTTTTGTCATGCGTGCCCTCTATACAGTGCATGCTGCTTGCTCACTGCTGGGTTGAATCTATACAGGCTTGGGTAACTATAGAGACTTTTTCAATTATAATCATCTAATTGCTGCAACGTGCCTGCTTTCTTTCACATGCTCATTTCCCCAAAAGTACACCCATAGAGGCTGCTACCTAAGATAAGATAAGACAACAACCTTTATTCACCCACACAAGAACCCAACACTCTTACCCCATTAACTAAACTGCAAATCAACCATCTCCCAACCAAGATCTCCCCTGCGAAGTAGGGTGCTAACCATCCAATAATGTGCTTCAGTGCCTGGTCAAGGGGATGACTCACTCTATAAATACAATTGTAATACAATTGTAAACACGTAGTAGGAACAAATATTAGCATTTTCATAATTTTGATGTGAGCAATGCAAAGGAGCTGTACTGCAGGGAGTTCCTGACCTGATGGAAGTTGGGGAAAGGCCAAGCGCCCTTTGGGCATTCGTCATCAGTTCTTTGGGACAGATTCACACCAAATGGAGTTACTCTGGACGACACAGCCTCAAAAACATGGGTGTCTTTCTCTTGAAATTTTAAAACATGAATAATCCATAGAAGTATTGTTCGAACTGTGGAATCTCCCCAGAAATGCAGCACTGGTGCTGTCTTTTGACATCTCAAAATAATGAAGTCGGGACAGAACATGATGCCCCTAATATGGCTCTCTTGGTGACCTGGCCCGTTTTTAAAAAGAAAATAAAATCTGTTAATGGATTTTTACATCCAAATTCACAAGAATGACAATAAGACCAAAACAGGGCACCTCGTGGTGCTGTATCACATCTCAAATACAGGCAAGAGGAGTGTGAGGAAGATACAGCAACCAAAATAAAAACAAAGGGTCAGATTTAAGAGCCCCTAGAGCCTCCTTGCACCACATTGGGGTCATTTTTTTAAAATGCTAATGCGGCCCAACGAGGCCAAAATCGGCACGCCAAATTTACAAAGTGGAACAATACATGCATTGCGCCACTTTGTAACCCATTGCGCTACTTTATGCCTGCGCCAGGCATAATGTATGAAAAGGGGGCGTTCCCCTGCTAGGCGGGCTGAATAAATGGTGCAAAGATATTGAAGAGATTTATTTGCATCATGTTTTTCGGCACTTTAAACGCTTGCTCAGATCAAGCGTTAAAAGGAGGCACACTATTGTTTACAATGGGCCTCAATGGGCTTTGCAGGATTACTGTCAACATTTTTTATGCTAATTCTGCAGAGCTCCAAACTAGAGTCAAAAATGTTGACGCTAATTCCCTAACTACCACCATGATGCGCTGTATTTTAGATATGCTGCACACATGGTGGCTTTAAGGGGGCGCTAAGAGGTGCAAGAAAAGTGGCGTTGCACTAGGTGCAATGCCACTTTTCTTAAATCAGGCCCAAAGAGTTTACAGTCTCCTCTGCTCTAAAGTCTACCTATGACCGTATGATTGCCTTTTAAGTTGTCCAACATGTGTCTTTCCCTTCCTTTAACTCAATTGCAGAATCTGTTAACCATGCACCCCAAATTTTCTGGAATTACCTCGGTCAGCCTCTATTCTCATATGCCACTCTTTCAAGTCCTTTGCATTTGTTTTTCCCTACATTCCACCCATCACTAGTCGGACAGCTCCCACTACTCTATTATCTGACGAGGCCAAACACTTAGTCCAATTTTTGACTGCTTTGACTGTTTTGACTGTCGTGGGACGCATGGTGTCTTTGGCCTTGTGTCATTGTTATTGATTAATGGAGGGACTTTGCAATGGAAGAAGGGGGATGGGATGAGTAGAAGTTTAAGCCGAGGAGGGCAGGGCTTAGGCTAATCATAACTTACACATCCATAACTTTCATTTAAGAGAAATATAACAGGACACTAGGAATAAGGAAAAAAAAACCTAGGAATTTACCTCTTCTGTTTGCGAAGCTATGTTGTTTTGTGAAATATGTGTTTTTATTAACTTTTATAATTGGTTTTATACGCTAGATGCAGCCTGGTAATTTAAATGCAGTGTGCTCTGATGCCCTCGAGGTCTTGTTTGTGCTCCTCTTAAACATATAAATAGTGCTTTACAGTTTATAGGCTGAAGTGGTATCACATAGTGATTCTGCATTTTCAATGTAATATCAACTACTACCCAGTAGCGTTCATTTGATAATATTGATCAGATAAATGTGTTAAAATATGGGGAAAAAGGCCTTGAGTTTCTTTTTGCAGTGATGGCTGCCACAGTTTCATGCTGTTCCCTGTTCTGGCGTATTTGTGTCCCCACTATATAGCGGAATTGCTGCTTTAATGAAAAGCTTTATGCTCTGACCTTATTATAGGTTTTCCTAGTCCAAATGATTCATGGTATGCTTTGTTGTGGGGGATATTCCAGGCCTCCTGACAGTTTTATGTTCCATGTTCTGTAGTGTTAGGCCTATGGTTATTGAACCATGGGCCTGATGCATGAAATTTCCATTTGCAAAAACTGTGATGCAATTATAGGGATGGCGGACTACTGGGGTCAGCATACTACCATATCAGTGATCCTATTTCAATAAAGTACATTTTTTAATACAGCCTATTTTCCTTCAAGGAATGTACATTAAACAAAGTATGTTTATGAGTTGGCTGCTGTCTCCTGGACTATTTCCACCACCAAACATTATTTATTACATTCACAAAGGGCAAGGGGTCCCATGACATCCCATCTTCTCTAAAAATGAAACCCAGAAGTTGCTAACTTTTCTAAAATTTGTGACCACATTTGGGACATAAAACCTTTAAACATTTAGGGCCATATGTACCAACGAATTTTCCCATAGACACAGAATGGGTAAAACCCTTTGCTACATCTGACCCTTAATGAGGAATCGCTATTTGGAAAGGACGCCCTAAACACTTCCCTTCCAAATAGGAATTTGTTATGGGTTTCTAAACCCATTTTGGAATTTGTGAGCCTGTTACTGAATCTCAAAATGAGTTTTGTACAAAACAAGAAGCCGTTTTGCAGTAACAAATCAATCAATCAATAATTTATAAAGCGCGCTATGTACCCGTTAGGGTTTCGAGGCGCTAGGGGGTGGGGGGTGCTGCTATCGTTCGATGAGCCATGACTTGAGGAGTCTCCTGAAGGTGAGGAGGTCCTGGGTCTGGCGTAGTGAGGTCGGGAGTGAGTTCCAGGTTTTGGCAGCGAGGTAGGAAAGGATCTGCCGCCAGAGGTCTTGCGCTGGATTCGGGGGACGATGGCGAGGGCAAGGTTGGCAGAGCGTAGTTGACGTGAGGGAACGTAGAAGTTGAGTTTGGTGTTCAGGTAAGCGGGTCCGGTGTCGTGTAGAGCCTTGTGTGCGTGGGTGAGGAGTTTAAAGGTGATCCTCTTGTCCACGGGGAGCCAGTGGAGGTCCTTCAGGTGAGGGGAGATGTGACATCGGCGGGGTATATCGAGGATCAGGCGGGCGGATGCGTTCTGGATACGTTGGAGTCGTTTGATGTCTTTTGTTGGGATGCCTGTGTAGAGTGCGTTGCCGTAGTCGAGTCTGCTACTGACGAGGGCTTGGGTCACTGTCTTTCTGGTTCCTGTTGGAATCCACTTGAAGATCCTGCGGAGCATTCGGAGGGTGTTAAAACAGGAGGATGAGACTGCGTTGACCTGTTTGGACATGGTGAGGGCGGAGTCGAGGATGAAGCCGAGATTTCGTGCGTGGCTGGCTGGGGTGGGTGGGGGGCCCAGGGCGGTGGGCCACCACGAGTCGTTCCAGGCCGAGGGGGTGCGCCCGAGGATGAGGACTTCCGTCTTGTCGGAGTTGAGTTTCAGGCGGCTGTTGTTCATCCACTCGGCGATGGATTTCAGTCCCTCGTGGAGGTTGGCTTTGGCGGTGAGAGGATCTTTGGTCAGGGAGAGGACGAGTTGGGTGTCGTCGGCGTAGGTGAGGATGCTGAGGTTGTGCTGGCGGGCCAGTTGTGCGAGGGGGGCCATGTAGACGTTGAACAGCGTTGGGCTTAGTGAGGAGCCTTGGGGTACGCCGCAGATGAGGTTGGTGGCATTGGAGTGGAAAGGTGAGAGCCGGACCCTCTGGGTTCTGCCCGAGAGAAAGGAGGAGATCCAGTTGAGGGCCTTTTCTTGGATGCCGGCTTCGTGTAAGCGGGTTAGTAGGGTGCGGTGGCAGACTGTATCGAAGGCGGCTGATAGGTCTAAGAGGATCAGGGCTGAGATTTCGCCGTTGTCCATTTGTAGTCTGATGTCATCTGTGGCGGCGAGGAGTGCAGTCTCTGTGCTGTGGTTTCGTCTGAAGCCAGATTGGGAGGGGTCAAGGATGGAGTTGTCTTCTAGGTAGTGGGCGAGCTGTGCGTTGACGATCTTCTCGATGACTTTCACTGGGAAAGGCAGGAGGGAGATCGATCGGAAGTTTTTGAGATCGTTGAGGTCAGCCTTAGGTTTCTTGTGGAGGGGTTGGATTTCTGCGTGCTTCCAGCTGTCCGGGAAGGTAGCGGTGTTGAAGGAAAGGTTGATGATCTTTCGGAGTGTGGGGGCGATGGTGACGTCGGCTTTGTTGAACACGTGATGTGGGCAGGGGTCAGAGGGAGATCCTGAGTGGATGGAGTTCATGGTCTTTAGGGTTTCGGCGTCGTCTACTTGGGTCCAGGTGGTGATGTGGTCGGCGTGGGAGGAGTTGTTGGGGGTGGGGTCTGGCGGAGGTGAGGTGTTGAAGCTGTCGTGGATGGCTGCGATTTTCTGGTAGAAGAAGGTGGAGAGATCGTCGCAGAGTTTCTGGGATGGAGGGATGTCGTTGACAATGGCGTTGGGGTTGGCGAGTTCCTTCACGATGCCGAAGAGTTCCTTGCAGTCGTGAGCGTTGTTGTTGAGGCGTTCTGTGAAGTGGGAGCGCTTCGCGAGTCGGATCCGTTGGTGGTGTTCACGGTTGGCTTCCTTGAGGGTAGCAAGGTTCTTGGGTGTGCGCTCGGGGATCCATTTTTTCTTGAGTTTCTGGCAGGTGCGTTTGGAGGTGGTCAGTTCGTCTGTGAACCAGGCTGGTTTTTTCTTTTCTAGGTTGGCGGTGGGTCTCTTGAGTGGGGCTAGGATGTTGGCGCAGTCGAGGATCCATTGTTGGAGGTTGATGGCGGCGGAGCCCGGGTCGGTGGGGTCGGGTGGTGGGTTTTTGGCGAGGGTGATGGTAAGTTGATCTTCGGTGACTTTTCCCCAGCGGCGGTGAGGCGGTAGAGGAGTGCGGTGGTGTTCGGTGTTTTTCTTGAAGGAGAAATGGACGCAGTGATGGTCGGTCCAGTGGAGTTCTGAGGTGTGGCTGAAAGAGATGTGATTGCTTGAAGTGAAGAGTGGGTCAAGGGTGTGGCCGGCGATGTGGGTGGGAGTGTTGACCAGCTGACGGAGTCCGAGGTTGGAGAGGTTGGTGATCAGTGATGCGGTATTGACATCATTGTTGTTCTCCAGGTGGAAGTTTAGGTCTCCCAGGAGGATGTAGTTTGAAGAGGCGAGGGCGTGGGTGCTTGCGAGGTCGGAGACGGCGTCGCTGAAGAGGGCTCTAGGTCCTGGAGGGCGGTATATGAGGGTTCCTCTGAGGGTAGTGTTGGTGTCTGTGTGAATCTGGAAGTGGAGGTGTTCGGCTGTCTTGAGGGTGTCGTCCGTGTGGGTGTGGATCTTGAGGGTAGATTTGTGGGCGATGGCTATTCCTCCGCCGATTCCGTTGGTGCGATCTCTTCTGGTGATCTTCTAGCCGTCAGGGATGGCGATGGCGATGTCAGGGGCCGAGGAGTCGTTCCACCAGGTTTCGGTCAGGAAGGCTACGTCTGGGGCGGTGGTGTCGAGCAGGTCCCAGAGTTCGATGGCGTGCTTTCATGCGGAGCGTATGTTGAGGAGGATGCAGTGCAGGTGGTTTGTGTTGGTTGTTGCTGGTTTCGTTGTTTTGTTGCAGGTGAAGTTGCAGGTGCGGCAGGAAAAAGGTCCTTTGGTGTGCTTTGGGGTGGCCAGGAAGCACTCTGTGAAGGGGCCAGGGTTGAAGGCGAGGAGTTCGCTGGCCGAGTAACGAAGGCATGGGGTGCGGGGGGCGCGAGGACCAGGGGGGGTGGCGCTGGGCGCGGTCCAGGCGCGGACGGGCACAGACGGGCTTGCACAATTTGAAAACAGTCACAAAAATACACTAATGGCACAAAATACAATCGGGGCACAGCAATCAGAGGGGCACAACGGGGGCAGACGCGCAGGAGGCAAGGCGCTTGAAAAACAATAGAAAACACTTACAGGCCGGCGAAAAGTGGCACAATCAGAAGGGGCACGACGGGGGCAGAAGCGCAAGGAGGCAAGGCGCTGAAAATATAGAAAAACACTTACAGGACGGCGGAAAGCGGCACACGGGTCAAGTGAAGCTTACTAGAGCCCACTAGACACCAGTGATGAGGTGCAGGGGATGCCTGCGGGTGGAGGAGGGCCTCGAACACTCTAGCAGCAGCGTGGGTGGGGGTCAGAGGCAGGAGACAGCAGGTTGGTGCTGCGGACGTGGGGGGCGAGCTCTAGACCTAAGGCAGGTCAGAGGTCGCTCACTCGCGACGCGCAGCGCCAGCCATTAAGAAGGGAGGGGGGAGGGAGGAGCAGCTGGGAGGCGGGAGGCGGGAGGGAGCGGCGAATGGGGGCGCGAGGGGGGCGGGCCGCAGGGAGGCAGCGGCAGGGAGAGAACTGCAAGGGGGAGCGCCCAAGGGGCGAAAACAAGAAAAACAAAGGCACAGAAAAGTCGGGCACAATTTGAAAACAGTCACAAAAATACACTAATGGTACAAAATACAATTGGGGCACAGCAATCAGAGGGGCACAACGGGGGCAGACGCGCAGGAGGCAAGGTGCTTGAAAAACAATAGAAAACACTTACAGGACGGCGAAAAGTGGCACAATCAGAAGGGGCACGACGGGGGCAGAAGCGCAAGGAGGCAAGGCGCTGAAAATATAGAAAAACACTTACAGGACGGCGGAAAGCGGCACACGGGTCAAGTGAAGCTTACTAGAGCCCACTAGACACCAGGGATGAGGCGCAGGGGGATGCCTGCGGGTGGAGGAGGGCCTCGAACACGCTAGCAGCAGCGTGGGCGGGGGTCAGAGGCAGGAGACAGCAGGTTGGTGCTCCGGACGTGGGGGGCGAGCTCTAGACCTAAGGCAGGTCAGAGGTCGCTCACTCGCGATGCGCAGCGCCAGCCATTAAGAAGGGAGGGGGGAGGGAGGAGCAGCTGGGAGCGGGAGGGAGCGGCGAATGGGGGCGCGAGGGGGGCGGGGCCGCAGGGAGGCAGCGGCAGGGAGAGAACTGCAAGGGGGAGCGCCCAAGGGGCGAAAACAAGAAAAACAAAGGCACAGAAAAGTCGGGCACAATTTGAAAACAGTCACAAAAATACACTAATGGCACAAAATACAATCGGGGCACAGCAATCAGAGGGGCACAACGGGGGCAGACGCACAGGAGGCAAGGCGCTTGAAAAACAATAGAAAACACTTACAGGACGGCGAAAAGTGGCACAATCAGAAGGGGCACGACGGGGGCTGAAGCGCAAGGAGGCAAGGCACTGAAAATATAGAAAAACACTTACAGGACGGCGGAAAGCGGCACACGGGTCAAGTGAAGCTTACTAGAGCCCACTAGACACCAGGGATGAGGCGCAGGGGGATGCCTGCGGGTGGAGGAGGCCCTCGAACACGCTAGCAGCAGCGTGGGCGGGGGTCAGAGGCAGGAGACAGCAGGTTGGTGCTGCGGACGTGGGGGGCGAGCTCTAGACCTAAGGCAGGTCAGAGGTCGCTCACTCGCGACGCGCAGCGCCAGCCATTAAGAAGGGAGGGGGGAGGGAGGAGCAGCTGGGAGGCAGGAGGCGGGAGGGAGCGGAGAATGGGGGCACGAGGGGGGCGGGGCCGCAGGGAGGCAGCGGCAGGGAGAGAACTGCAAGGGGGAGCGCCCAAGGGGCGAAAACAAGAAAAACAAAGGCACAGAAAAGTCGGGCAAAATTTGAAAACAGTCACAAAAATACACTAATGGCACAAAATACAATCGGGGCACAGCATTCAGAGGGGCACAACGGGGGCAGACGCGCAGGAGGCAAGGCGCTTGAAAAACAATAGAAAACACTTACAGGACGGCGAAAAGTGGCACAATCAGAAGGGGCACGACGGGGGCAGAAGCGCAAGGAGGCAAGGCGCTGAAAATATAGAAAAACACTTACAGGACGGCGGAAAGCGGCACACGGGTCAAGTGAAGCTTACTAGAGCCCACTAGACACCAGGGATGAGGCGCAGGGGGATGCCTGCGGGTGGAGGAGGGCCTCGAACACGCTAGCAGCAGCGTGGGTGGGGGTCAGAGGCAGGAGACAGCAGGTTGGTGCTGCGGACGTGGGGGGCGAGCTCTAGACCTAAGGCAGATTATGTGAATCACAGGCTTTGCAGCTGCAGAATGGCTTTGTACATCAGCCCCATGTTCTTTTCCATTTCAGTCCGACCCTAGTGTCTGACTTTCGATGTTGTGTACAGCATCCATTTTAGGACATCCTCATTCCTCACTCCTCATCCCTACTTCTCATCCATCATCCCTACTTCTCATCCATCATATATTATCCCTACTTCCCATCCATCATCCCTACTTCTCTTCCATCATCCCTACTTCTCATCCCTGCGTCTCATCCCTGCTTCTTATCTATCATCCCTACTTCTCATCCATCATCCCTGCTTCTCTTCCTTCATCCCTATTTCTCTTCCATCATCCTTACTTCTCATTCATCATACATCATCCCTACTTCTCATCCTTCACCCCTACTTCTCATCCATCATCCCTGCTTCTCTTCCATTAGGGTAGGCCAGGAGAATCCACTAACTAATACTATATCATGTTCTTTAGCTATCTTACTTAAGTATCTAATTATAGGAACGAAAGATAAGAAGAAAGTGTTAGTAACAGACTGCAAGTTATGCCATATGTCACTGGTAGACTATGATAAGTAACCCCTTCTTCCACCGAGGAAGGTATTTGTGTACACACAATACAATCCTTTGCATCCATTGTTTCCACATACTCACTCAATAAACAATAAAAGACGTTAGAAGACAACTCTCCTTTTGCATTAGTATAATCATGCAAATATTGCTCATCTAATTTAAACCTCTCTATAGCTGTTAGTGTATTAGTCTCATGCACAGATGTATCTCTCATTTCTTTCCTCTCATGAATTGACATTCCCACAATCATTATCACAAACAATATTTCACACACAATCGCCATTCCTACACTCAAATATCTACAATACCTAATATGCCTCACGTTATCATCTAGATTAGCCATGATCTGTAAAGAATCAGAAAGCAGAGTTTTCAACTCCTAATTAATATGCAGCACAAAAATCAAAAATATACTTCTTTCTTCACACTTCCAATTTTGCACGACAAGACCCTTTCTTCCTTTGTCAAAATCGGTTAGCAGCTGGTCAATTCCAGTTTATAAGTGTCATATCAGGTTATCAATGTCTTTTCTGATAAGTAATTTCAAACTTTTTCTTTACTCAACAATTCAGTCTAACTTTTCCTTTTCTTCAGGTTGCATCAAAATACTGATTTGGAACTTCTCTGTCAAAACAAAAGGACATAAACTCATTCGGCCAGTCACTTGTTGTGGCGGATGCCCACTCTGGCCCTGCATATTTTCGACTTGCCACTCTTTTTCTTTTCAACCTCCTTTCCCCTGTTAGTTCTCCATCACTCAGTTCATCTTTCCTGGTGGTATCTTGTTCTTCCTCTATTGTTTCATTTATTACCAAGTCCTTTTTCTTGCTGATTTGAGATTCAGGCCAATTATCCCCTTTTCTTACACCTTCTGTCAGAAATCTCTTTAAGATGGTACTTTTCTCCTTGACTTTGTCTGAAGTGCCCTCTCTTGATGGGCCTGCAACGGGTTCAGGAGTCAAATCTCTTTTGCTTTGACCTGGCTCAACTCTTTCCCCCTCAGGCTCTGGCACTGAGTCTCCTTGTTTTTCAGTCCCCTTTGTTTGAGTTAGCACTTCTACTGTGCATGGATCTCGTAACGTCTTTTCTGCACTGTCTGCACATTCTGCCTCTTGATTTTCCACACCCTTGTCTCTTACTGGGGTGATCGATCCTTCTTCTGTCATTTCTGGATCCACTTCCGGCTCAACTTGCTCTGGCTCTGGTTCAGGCAGAATTATTTGTTTCGCTGCTGCTGGTGTTCTCAGCAACACTTCTTTGTGATCCTGAGGACTCACCACCTTTTTCGTATGGCTTGAATGTATCCAATTAGGCAATCCTACACACTTTACAGCTGTGGTAGTCGTCAACACCACTTGGTATAGACCTCTCCAACATGGTTCTAGGCAGGTTTTTTGCACATGCTTTTTGATCATGACCCAGTCTCCGGCTCTCAAGTTGTGACCTGGATCATGGATAGGTGGCAGAGTAACAGCTTGTACCTGCTGAGAAAAAGATCAACCACATCAGCTAGACCCTTGCAGTAGTCTAACACCATATCATCTGTGATATTGACAAGAGCATTGGCTGGTATTGCTGGTAGTCTCATTGCTCTTCCCATGAGAATCTCATGTGGGGATAAACCTGTCTTCCTGTCAGGTACATTTCTCATTGACATCAACACTAAAGGCAATGCATAACTGGCCAATTCAAATTTGTGGCTGCACACATTTTGGCAATTCTTGATTTCAGGGTACCATTCATTTGTTCTACCAATCCTGATGCTTCTGGACGATAGCTGCAATGTAGCTTCTGTTCAGTATTCAGTGCTGCACATAAGAGTTTGATCACTTTGTTATTGAAGTGCGTTCCCCTATCTGATTCTAAAGAGATCGGAAATCCGAATCTTGGTATCAGCTCTCTAAGCAATAACTTTGCAACTGTGAGACTGTCATTTCTGCGTGTGGGGTATGCTTCAATCCAATGACTAAACACACACACAATCACCAACACGTACTTCAGTCCACCACATGCAGGCATCTCAATGAAATCCAATTGCAGTCTGCTGAATGGTCCTCCTGCTCTTCCAATGTGGCTCAAATTTACCACTGTCCCTTTTCCCACATTCAACTGCTGGCAAATCACACATCTATGGCACCCTGCCTCAGCTGCTTGTCTAAATTTCGGATTAAATCAATCAACCTTGAACAACCTAATCATGGCACCCCTTCCAATGTGTGCCTGACCATGGTAATACCGAGCCATCTGAGACAACAGACAATTCGGTAGCACCATCTGGCCCTCCTCAGATACCCAGATTCATCTGGTCTCTGCATACATTTCAACTTTGCCCACAGCTTCTTCTCTTCCTTGTCTGCATTTTCTTGCAAAGTTTTCAATTCCTCTAAGGGGTCAATTACTTTTAGAGCAAAACTTGCACAACTGGTCTCTTCTTCTTGCATTAGTTCCCACTTATCCTTATATGATATACAGTTCAGGGCACAAAATCTTGCTACCTGATCCGCATATCCATTTCCTAGGGAAATGTAGTCTGGTGTTTTCTGATGTGCACTGCATTTTACTACAGCAATTTCCTCAGGTGACTGTATTGCGTACAACATCTCTTTTATTCTGTCACCATTTAGTACTGGGGTTCCACTGGAGGTCATGAACCCGCTTTGTGACCACAATTGACCAAAATCATGAACAATTCCAAATCCGTATTGGCTATCTGTGTATATTGTCACTCTCAGCCTGGGAGAGACATAACATGCTCTAGTGAGAGCCACCAATTCTGCTACTCGTGCTGAATATACACTATTGAGACAAGTTGCTTCTAGGGTCCCTGTAATTGTACACACAGCATATCCTGCTCTCAATTTACCTGTCCCATCTCTAAGGCATGAACCATCAACAAAAACAATTTGATCATTTTCTTCCAGTCGAGTGTCTTTAATATCAGGTCTAGGCTTTGTACAGAGATCTGTAACTTCAAGACAATCATGCTCTGTCTTCCTCTTTTTAGACTTCAACAGTATCACTTGGCAGTAATGTTGCTGGATTCAACACTGTACATAGTTTCAGAGTAACATTTGGAGCTCTCAATATACTTGTCTCATACCTTGTTAGTGAAGCCCCCATCAAATGTTTTGTTTTTGTTCTTGTCAGCAAAATTTCAACTGAATGTGGCACCATTACTGTCACTGGGTATCCCATGACTACCCCCACATTAGGAAAGACTTTGACCAACTGCGGCTACTGCTCGCAGACAACCTGGTAAAGCTGCTGCAACCGGGTCTAAGGTAGCTGAAAAATAGGCTACTGGGCGATAAGCACCTCCATGGACCTGTGTCAAGACAGACAAAGAACATGCATCACGTTCATGACAAAACAGTGTGAAAGGCTTTGTGTAATCAGGCATTCCCAACGCTGGAGCTCTGCACAAACTCTCTCTTAATTTAGTGAAGGCCCTCATTTGATCTTCGTCGAGAGTGATTGGGTCTGTAACTCCCTTGTGTGTCAATTGTTGTAAAGGTTTGGCAGTCTCAGTAAAATTCAGGAACCATTGTCTACAGTATCCTACCATTCCAAAAAACATGCGTACATCCTACTGGGATGTTGGCAGATTTCTCTGCAAAATCATTGTAATTCTCTCTCGGGGGATTCTTCTCAACCCTTTCTCAATCTGATGACCCAAGTATTTGACAGACTTCTGACTATACTGCAATTTTGCAGGTAAGACCTTGTGACCAAAGTCTCCCAGATGATTAAGTAAGACAATTGAATCATGTTTACACTTGTCCTTTATTCTGGACGCAATCAATAAATCATCAATGTACTGTACAAGAGTCGACTGGCAAGGTAATTCCAATTACTCCAAATTCTCTTTTAAAATCTGGTTAAACAAGGATGGTGACTCCGTGTACCCTTGTGGAAGCCTACACCAGCTGTAGACTTTATCTAGGAATTTGAAACTGAAAAGAAACTGACTATCCTCGTGAAGTGGTACTGAAAAGAAAGCTTGTGACAGATTGACTACTGTGGACCACTCTGCCTCGCATGGAATCTGAAACAGTATCACTGCTGGATTGGGCACAATCGGGCAACACTTAACCACCATGCCATTCACCTTTTGCAAATCCTGCACAATTCGCACTTTTCCACAGGGCTTTTTCAATCCCATTATCAGTGAATTACATGGACTGCTCAGCACTTCCTTCAAAACACCTTGCTTCAAGAAATCCCCAATTTTTTGTGCCACCTCCATCAACACATCCTGTGGCATATTGTACTGTGGAAGTTTTGGAAACTCAATATTCGGCTTCAAAGTGATTTTAATTGGCTCCACATCCTTGATCAAACCCGCTTCTTTCCTTGTTAAATCCCAAACCTTCTCCTTCACTGTTCCCTGTAGATCTGCATGCAGTTCCTTCAAAGTGAACATTGGGAAAACCTCGATCAAGGGATATTCTTCAAATGGACCATTAAGAACCATGGCTGATGCTTGCCCTTCCTCATCATCACTGTTTGTCTGGACTTCTATTCCTGCATCTGTACAATTTATGGAACATTTGGTCTTGCATAACAAGTCTCTGCCTAACTAGGATACAGGACTTGAGTCGCACACTACAAATCTATGCAGTCCTGTGTAGTTCCCAATTTCAATCTGTACTGGTTCCGTGATAGGATTCGCTAATTGCCTATTTTCTACTCCCACAACCTGCACTGTTCTCCCAGTAAGGGGCAAATCTGGTACTTCTATACTCCTTACTGTGGCGCATGTGGCTCCAGTGATGACCAAAAATGACACTTTATGTCCCATTACCTTTCCCTTCACAAAAGGCCCTCTCTGATCCACTTCTAGGGATGCAGCAAGAATACAGGCTCCTTCATCTGAACTGTCACTCATCCATTCATCGTTTATTTCCTCCTCACTGTGAAATGGGAATTGGTGAACTGTATTGTTACTGTTATCTGATCTATGACCATTGACCTGCTGAGCAAGCATAACTTGTTGCTGCTCCATCGGGGTTTGAGGTACGTGCATTTGCTGTCCGGGTACCATAGAAATCTGCTGCTGTACCGGTGCTAAAGGAGTAAATTGTGCTTGTGGCACCTGCATCTGTTGAACTAGTAAAAAGTTCTGACCTCGAGTTTGAACATTCGGGACTTGGCCCCTCACTCTGGGGACTTTCACTATTTGTACTGTACTGACATCACCTTGCTAAATCATTCCTTCCTGCACTATTAATGGGCACTCCCGCTTGCAGTGTACCACGTTTCCACACAGGTGACATGGCAACATTCTTTTCATCCCCTGCATGTCATTCCAAACAACCACTGTATTCAGATCTGGACCATGCATCACATCTATACCCATCCTCTACCCCTCACTTGAGGCTGAAAGGCAATAGCTCGCTGTTGCGGCGGCATCGGCAGCACTAAAGCTCCTTGCACTCCTGATTGTGCTGCCTTAATCTGCATCACCATCGCCTTTCCTTCAACTTCTTCTGCTTTAATTCAATCTCATCACTACAATATTTTGCATACTGCAGCACCTCATCAATCGGCTTTGCCTGCCAACAAATCAAATGATTCTTAATCATCTGCCCTACTTCAGGTCTTAACCCTACAACAAATCTAAACGAAATGCAACACGTCCTTTGGTTTGACTGCTTCCTTGCCACTGTGCTCCTTGATAGCCTTTAGCAATCGTTCATAATAGGTATGTATAGACTCTTTGGCTTCCTGAACCGTCCTGTCAATTCTCTGCCAATCAAAGTTTTTCGGAGAAATCCTAGTTTTCAAAAACTCAATCACCTCGTAATAATTTTTCATTACCTCAGGCAATGGTGCGCCTGTAATTTTGTGCCTCTCAGGTTCACTTGTTGGCCAACTCCTGCTCTTTTGCACTCAACCCATAAGTCAGCTGGCACAACTATCTCAAACAAAGTGTTCAAATCTTCCCACAAACATTTGGAGAGTTTTACAAACCTCTCTGGCCCTCATTCCAACATTGACGGGCGGCGGAGGCCGCCCGTCAATGTTGCGCGTCAGGAATACCGCTCCGCGGTCCAGAGACCGCGGAGGGTATTCCAAGTTTTCCCCTGGGCTGGCGGGCGGCCGTTGAAAGGCCGCCCGCCAGCCCAGGGGAAAACGACCTTCCCACCATGAAGCCGGCTCGTAATCGAGCCGGCGGAGTGGGAAGGTGCGACGGGTGCTACTGCACCCGTCGCGTATTTCACTGTCTGCTATGCAGACAGTGAAATACAAGCGGGGCCCTCTTACGGGGGCCCCTGCAGTGCCCATGCCATTGGCATGGGCACTGCAGGGGCCCCCAGGGGCCCCGCGACTCCCCCTCCCGCCATCCGGTTCCCGGTGGGAGAACCGCCAGGAACTGGATGGCGGGAGGGGGAGTCGGAATCCCCAAGCCGGCGCAGCAAGCTGCGCCGGCTTGGAGGATTCCTTGGGGGCAGCGGGAAACCGGCGGGAGACCGCCGGTTTCCCTTCTCTGACCGCGGCTAAGCCGCCGCGGTCAGAATGCCCCGCGGGGCACCGCCGGCCTGTCGGCGGTGCCACCGCGTCCCGCGGCCCTGGCGGAAGTAATCCGCCAGGGTCGTAATGACCACCTCAGTCTGTTGGTACCATTCAACTGGCTTTTCTTTCAATTTAGGATAATCATTGGTAAAAGACATTATGGGGGTCATTCTAACCCTGGCGGTAAAAACCGTCAGGGCGAATGACCGCGGTAGCACCGCCAACAGGCTGGCGGTGCACCGCTGGGCATTCTGACCGCGGCGGTTCAGCCGCGGCCAGAAACGGAAAGTCGGCGGTGTACCGCCGACTTTCCGCTGCCCTTGAGAATCCTCCCTAGCAGACACTGAAATTCGCGACGGGTGCTACTGCACCCGTCGCACTCCAGCAACTCTGCCGGCTCCATTCGGAGCCGGCTTCATCGTTGCTGGGTCTTTCCCGCTGTGCTGGCGGGCGGCCTTTTGGCGGTCGCCCGCCAGCACAGCAGGAAAGCCAGAATGGCCGCCGCGGTCTTGTGACCGCGGTGCGGTCATTTGGCGGTAACCGCATGGCGGGCGGCGACCGCCGCCCGCCGCGGTTAGAATCACCGCCTATGTCACTTCGATGCCAAGGAACATGAACGAACTGTCCTCCTGGAATTTCCCTCATCGGTAACATCTTGACTGCTTCTCCCTTTTCTACTCCCTCTGTTTCCCCTTCTGAATCCCGTTTTCATTTATCTTTTCTTTTCGCCCATCTACCTTCCCATTTCTCTATTGCTCCCCAAATCTGCGCACTCTGCAGCAAATCTCTCAAATGTGCCTTCATTCCGGCTGACCTCATGTGTTCAAAATCCTTTGCTTCAAAATCTAATCTGTAGCTTTGTCTGAAATGTTTCGTTGCTTTAAGACCAATTTCATGTTTTTCTGCTACTTCTGCTAATTTCTGGTGTATTTTTCCCACTTCCCTTGTAATCCTCGGACACAAATACCTTAGCTCTTCTTCAGTATAGGATTCTAACCTGTTGAATCCCATTGTTCCCTCAACCAATTAATTTGCCTCAATATTTAGTCCTACCCGATTCAGTTGCTCTTCCCCCTTTGAGATACTTTGCGAAGAACTTAAACTGTCCAGCCAACTAGTTAACTGCTGTGCTGTCAACCCTTGTAATGAAACGTTATTCGCACTAACCACTGGCAACCGTTGTACCCCTGTCCCCACTGCTTGTGGTGTCAAAAGTCTCATACTCTGATTCGCTTCTGGTAATGCCACAAGAGGACTAAATCCCACAGGAGATTTAAGCTCACTCGAACAAATACTTGAGGATGCTGTCATCGGTGCTGTGTCTCACGCTCTCCTTTTCCCTAAGTTCTGTGATATCTCAGTTTGTCCCCCTGCTTCTGATTTATTCTGAGCTTATAAGGGTACCGCGGGACCAACAGTAATCAGTAGTGATATTGCATCTGGAGCTGTACTAGAGCCTGCGCTTTGTGTAAGTGGTACTCCCATTGTCCGATTCATAACTGGTGCAAGATCCACTGATGTCCCATTTAACTAATTAGGCCTTGGCATATTCTGTATCTGTGCTGGCGGCAGTAACATTGGTGTTGGGTCTGTCTGAACTAGTATTGGCTGCGGATGCGCCTGCTCCTTCGGCACCAAAATATTTGAAACAGTCTCGAGAGTTGGTACATTCGGGTAAATCACTGGTGCTGAAGGTGTAGGTACCTGCAGTTGAGCTTCTGCTCTCGTTCCTGCAACTGGCGTACTCTGCACTACCCCTGGTATCTGTCCTCCTTCTGTTTGTACAGCACCCACGGCTGCCTGGGATGTTCCAGGAGTAGCAGGAGGGGCTGTGGCAATATCCCCTGGACCCACTGAATAAGTTGTCATAGGTGGAGGTCTATCCCTCAGCAACTGCGTAATGTAATCTTCTACCTCAGAATCATCATCGTCTACGTAAGACTTTTTCCCTTTTCTTTTCTCCTCATTCTCCCTTTCCTTGTTATCGTCACCCTCCGTAATTGAAGGGAACATCTGAATCTCCTTCATGGTTGCCATTCTCCATCTTTTTTGTTCCCAACCCCACCTAGCTTCGGCTAGTGATTTCTCTATCTTCTTTATCCTTCTATTGGTCTTTAGCTCGTGCTGCTGTCTGGCCACTAGCTCTCAAACATGCTCTAGAAATGCTAAGCTTCCTTGATTCTTAGTCAATGCGCTCCATTGCTTTAACCAAAGATGAGAAGCTATGCCCTTTTCTGTCATTACAAGATGTGCTGGACTTTCCTCCGGGGGGTTGGTTCCCCAACTGAAGTCTTAATGTAGGATTCACCCTTCATCGCACTCCTAACAGCCTTGAAAAACTTAATTTTGCCTGTTTTATGTATTACAATTCAATAAGTGAAATTACTTTTACTCCCAAGATTCCCTTCACCCGTTTGCTCAACCAATTGCCTCTCGCGGATGGCTGCCAATCCGGTCGCGGCTCTTCTCAGTAACCGACCTATCCCAGAGCAGCACACACTGACGTCACACTAACACACAGCGGCTGACAAAGTCTTGCGGCTTCGCCCTCCTCAACTCAAATTCGTTCGACTAATGCAATTATTGCGAGTGTCTTCACCAAATAATAACTAAAACAAATCCGCTGGTTTACTACAGGAAGGGACACAATCGCTTCAGGGACCTTACAGATTTTTACTAAAAAGCACTCTCTGGGACCTTAGCTATTCCTCTTTCTCAGTCCCCCACGTTCGCAAATAAAATTCGACCCGCAAACTTTACTCTCAACCTATCTTTGGGTCTGTCCTGGTGCACATAGGACTTGCCAAATCTCAGTCGAAGCTTGTTTTATTCAACGTTCATTCATTCAGACCTGTTGACCACGCCCGATCAACCTACTAAACCAGACAGATTACAACATATACCCAAGTGTCTCCTACACTAGTCAATATACTCTGGAGTCTTAGACCATGCAGGGTCTGTACTTCACCAACAACCACGTGGACAATTTTTGAGCACAAAGCCCCACACACACATGAAGTTCGACTTCCCTACTCTCACACCATTTAGGAGTACACACACTCCCACTAACTCTAAACTGGAGTACGCAAACTCCCTACTGTTTACCTCATATACATCACAATTCACCTGCGATCGGCTTAAGCTTAGGCAAGCGCAATTCTACCACTCTCATACTATCTCAAATACGCTGGGAACATACCCAACCTTACTCACGAGATCCAGGATCTTAGAAAGTCACTTCTGGGCTTAAGGGAACATCATCTTTGCTACCATTATCAATTCAGAAAAACAAAATCCAAACCTCATGAAATCAAAACAACTATATTCAATTTTTAAACTACCACCATAACCTTTACTCATTACTTAACTAGTTCCCTAAGGAAACTAACCATTCTCTGCTACCAAAAACTGCTAGCGCGCCTTGTCCTTAGTAAGTAAACTTACAAGGGGATGCGTATAGGTCGATGAATCTTTTGGATCGCATAGGGTACCCTAGTCAAGTAAAGCGAGTAAAAGAACGTTTCAACAAAACAGTCCGATCAACTTAAAATATTATGAACTAATCTAATCAGAAAAACCATCACTCATATGAAAGTCAGTTCTGTTCATTCCCTATTAATTACAACTCTAGTTATAAACCTTTATTCAACAATATCATGATTACCAATTTTTATTAGCAACATAAGCAATGAATTCTTAGCACTTTATTAGTATGCAACCAACGTTAAGCAAAGCATAGCAATTCCTGAGCAATCGAATAATTCAGCAATATAAGTCAGTCTAAGTCCCCCTAAGTCACCCTTGTCAGCCTACCTATCTCTGAATTAGCATCAGCATGTGGGCCTTCATGCGAAAAACAATTTAGTTAAAATCATTAATTTGGAAATAATCTATCTAAAAAAGAAAACATTTAAAACAGCGCAGTTGGTACCTAGAAAGAAAAGCATTAGTCAGTCAGGTAATAGCTACCTATCCAAGATAGATCAGCAATGAGTCAGTCTTCGTCCCCAGGTCATCAGTCATCAATAAGACTCAGGCTCACAGGAAGCAAGCCCATGTTTCAGCACTTCGGACAGCGTCTCCTGACGTCATCAACTTTCGCCTCTCCATTCTGATTCTTCATGACTCTTTATTACGGTCTCTCAGTCTGTCCCACAATTTGGCCATTGGTCAACCTTATCAGGGGTTATGACTCTAACCTATAAATTTTGTTTACCACTTGTTTACCTTATTTTGAGAGTCAAGTTCCATTAACATGATTGGTCCTCTTGTCGGTGAGTACATCATCCGGTTCTGTGGGTAACAAAACTGTTTCTCCCAACTCTTAGTCTGTAGCTCTATTGTTCAAATCCTGGGAAAGTACATTTAGCCTACTCTACACATAATTGTATCAATTTGTTCTGATCGTCTCCTGTCCGCTGGTGAGTTTTCAAATTTTTCTAGTGCCGTTTCATGGTGAACTCTGTGCAGTTCAAGGTCTCTTTCCTCCAGTTCCAGTCTACGGCAGCTCATCGCGTCTCCACGTTTAAGCAAGCAAGGCCCAGTGCCGACTAGGCCTCAGATATAGCTAAGTTAAGGATATGAAGCATCATAACATAAATTTATATCTCTCATTATAACACATTAATACAATTATTAAACATTTTCACATTATTTTAGTACTGTTAACACAGATGGTGACCACTCCCCGTGGGCACATTTTGCACATTACACGTTATTTTCAATTACTGTTAATCAAATGTCAAATCTTTTCATTAGTCATTATACACAACTCATTAGCAAGAAGCCGTTTTGCAGTAACAAACCGTGTGACTATGTGAATCACAGGCTTTGCAACTGCAGAATGGCTTTCTACATCAGCCCCATGTTCTTTTCCATTTCAGTCCGACCCCAGTGTCTGACTTTCGATGTTGTGAGAGTACTCCTGTAACTGTCCACTTCCATGGAATCTTCATGCCACCCTTAAATTTCTGACTAAATTCTACAATTGTAGATTTCCTTAACTGCTCCAAAGGTAACATTTTCACATGCAGATTTCCATGATTTTGTAAAATCGATATGAGAAAATTTGCACTACTATATTATATATGTTGTTTGGGTACCTCTGCAGTGAAGAAATCCTTTTCATTAACCCTGCAGAAAATGTGGGTTTTCTCACCATGATACATATAAATAATAGAAAACGTTTATGTTTCCAAGGTCAGAAATCACTTGCAAAAAGGTACCCTCCTCTACTTTTGCAGGTAGGATCAGCCAGAAACACAGACTAATGTTACACTAACACTGAATTTACAAATGCAGAAATTGCACTTAATGGTGGAATTTTCATTTGAGCAAGTACTTTTTGCACATGTAAAATTTCACTGGGTCTCAACCTGCGGGTGAAGATGGCCAATTGTTTCATATAAATTTTGTGTGCAAAATGGGCATTTACTGCTTTATGTGCGCAAATGCTTTGTACATATGGGGCTTTATCATGATATGGTGCACTGGCTCAGTACGGAGCAGATTGCCTTTTTAGGGTCGAGCCTGTGAGTGCATGTGTCTCGCAGGCAAGACTTTTTTGTTTTACAGTAAAGGGGTTGGAGCCTCTCTGTCGCTCACCACTGGTTGGTTTGTGTGGCACTCTTCTTTACAGCCTTGTAATTCACCAAGGCAGGCCTGGCATCATTTCCCTTTCTCTGTGGAGAAAGGATTAAGCACTGATTGATTCAACTTAATTAGTGCCCATCCACTGCTCCTGATGTGATCAAGGTACTACTTTGTTCTTTGTAACTTCCAGTGCCCTGCATAAAGAAGCAATGTGACTGGCAAAAATGTGCAAGTCACAAGCCAAAAGGATAAACAAAATAGCAAATTTTTATTTTTTAAGCTAACTTTCTTTTATTTTTTCAAGTCTTCTTTTATCACTTTCCACTCATGGTTTCTTTTGTTTTTGCTCGTGGGCGCTCGTCTCAAAAAAATGACAGCTAACACCCCAATCCTCCACATTTCAGTCCACTGCACTACAATCCACCCTATTGCAATCCAAACCACTCACCCCAGTCCAATAATTCAATCCCCTCCAACCCACTGCACTCCTATCCTCCCAACCCAACCGAACCCAACCCAATTCTTCTCCACTCCAGTTCACCACACTCTAATTAAAAACAATGTGCACCACTCCAAAACAATCTGCCTCACTCCAATCCAAAACAATCTGCCCCACTGCAATCTGCTGCACTCAAATCCACAACAATCTGGCGCACTCCAAACTGCCTCACTGCAATCCAAAACAATCTACCTCACTCCAGTCTAAAACAATCTGCCCCTCTTCAGTCTACCCGAATCAAAAATAATTTGCATCACTGCAATCTGCCGAATTCCAGTCTAAAGCAATCTGCTCCACTGTAATCCAAAACAATCTGTCCCACTCCAATCTGCTCCAATCCATCTGCCCCACTTCAATCCATAGCAATCTGTCCCACTCAAACCCACCTCACTGCAATCTGCACCACTCCAATCCAAAACAATCTGTCCCACTCCAATCTGCCCCACTCCAGTCTGCCCCTTTCCAATCCAAAACAATCCACCCCACTCCAATATGCAGCACTCCAATCCAAAACAATATGCCCCACTTCAATCCAATCCACCTCCCCAATGCAATTCATCCCAATTCACCCCACACCAGTCTACCCACTCCCATCCAGTCCACCACACAAACCCAGCCCACCCCACTCCAAACCTCCCCACTCCAATCCACCCTAATACAATCTTCCCCGCTCCAATCCACCCCACTCCGATCTGCCCAATTCCAATCTAAAACAATTTGCCCTACTCCAATCCAAAATAATCTGCCCACTCCAATCTGCCCCACTTCAATCCAAAACAGCCAGCTCCACTCAAACCTGTCCCACTTCAATCCACAACAGCCTGCCCCACTCCAATCCATTTCAGTCAGACCCACTCCAATCTGCCCCACTTTAATCCAAAACAACATGTCCCATTCCAACCTGCACCAGTCCAGCCTCAAACAACCCACTTCAATCCAGTCAACCTCACCTCACCCCAATCCACCCCAATTCACCCCGCCCCATCCCAATTCACCCAACTCCAATCCACCACAATACAATCCAGTCCACACCACCCCACCCCATTCCAACACATTCCACTCCAGTCAACTCTACCACAATCCACTCCCCTCCAATCCACCCAACTCCAATCCAATCTACCCCAATTCAATCCTGCCTATCCAATCCACCCCATTCCAATCCACCCCACTCACTCCAATCCACCCCACACTACCCTAATCCACCCCGTTCAATCCAATCCACCCCACTCAATCCAATCAACCTCACTCCGATCCACTCCACCCTAATCTGATACACCCCAACATTATCCATCACACTCCACTCTGCCCCACTTTAGTTAAATTCACCCCAGGCCAATCAAATCCTCCTCACCTCAGTGCAATCCACCCCAGCCCAAACTACCCCAGTCCATTCCACCCCACGCCATTCCAAACCAACCCACCCCGTTCCAATCCACTCCACTCCAATCAAATCCACCCCACTCAAATCCACCCCGCTGCACTCCAGTCTACCCCACTCCACTTCAATCCACCCCATTCCAGTAAATCCTCCCCGTTCCAGTCTACCCCACACTACCACAGTCTACCCTATCCCATTTACTCCAATCCAATCCAATCCATCCAACCTATCCCACTCCAATCCAACCCCTCTGTAATGCACTACACTCCACTCCAATCCACCCTATTACAACACAACCCACCTCAATCCAGTCCCCCCATCCAAGTTCAGTTCACCCACTCCAATCCATTCCATCAACCCCACAGTTCACCCTACCTCAGTGCAATCCATCTCACTCCAATCCACTCCAATCTACCCCAAATCCAGTCCTTCCCACCCCAGTTGATTCCATTCCACTACAGCCCACCATACCCAATCCAATCCACCCCACCACATTTCAATGCACCCTACTCCAATCCAATCATCCCACTGCAATCCACCCCACTAACTTCAATCCACCACATTCTACTCCAGTCCACCACACTGTACTCCAATTCTGCCACCCCAATCCACCCACTCCATCCCAGTTCAGTCCACCCCACTCCAATCCATCCAGCACAGTCCAATCCAGTCCTCGCCACACCCCTCCAATCCAGCTCACTCCAGTCCAATCTGATCCACAATCTAATCCACCTCACCGCACCCCACTTGAGTCCACCCCAATCCAGTCAACCCAGCCCTATCACTCCAAAACACCCACCCCAATCCATTCTAATCCACCCCACCCCACTCCAGTCCAATCCACCCCACATCAGTCCACCCCACTTAACTCAATCCACCCCACTCTACCCCAATCCAATACACCCACTCTACTCCAATCCCATCCACCCCACTACCTCAATCCACTCCACCCTATTCCACCCAACTCCACTCCATGACACTCTCTACCACTGAACTACTGAACTCTACTCCCCTCTACTCAACTCTTCGACACTCTACTTCACCACTCCACTCTACGACATTCCAACAAATCCACTCTATGACACTATGGGGGTCATTACGACCCTGGCGGTCATGGACCGCCAGGGCCGGGGACCGCGGATGCACCGCCAACAGGCTGGCGGTGCATCCAGGCCAATTCTGACCGCGGCGGTAAAGCCGCGGTCAGAAAAGGGAAACCAGCGGTTTCCCGCCGGTTTTCCCCAGGCCTGAGGAATCCTCCATGGCGGCGCTGCAGGCAGCGCCGCCATTGGGATTCCGACCCCCTTACCGCCAGCCTGGTTCTGGCGGTTTTGACCGCCAGAACCTGGTTGGCGGTTTTGACCGCCAGAACCTGGTTGGCGGTAACGGGTGTCATGGGGCCCCTGGGGGCCCCTGCAGTGCCCATGCCAAAGGCATGGGCACTGCAGGGGCCCCCTAACAGGGCCCCACCACGATTTTCAGTGTCTGCATAGCAGACACTGAAAATCGCGACGGGTGCAACTGCACCCGTCGCACCCTTTCCACTCCGCCGGCTCCATTCGGAGCCAGCATCCTCGTGGAAGGGGGTTTCCCGCTGGGCTGGCGGGCAGCCTTCTGGCGGTCGCCCGCCAGCCCAGCAGGAAACTCAGAATTACTGCGGCGGTCTTTTGACCGCGCAGCGGTATTCTGACGGCGGTACTTTGGTCAGCATGAGGCCCTATATTCCCTCACTCCACTCTGTCACTCCATGCCACTAACTGAACAGCAGCCATACTGGTGTACAGCATGGCAAAGCACCTTGCCAAAGCCAATAGCTCTTGTATAGGTGAGACCTATTGGTTTTGCCAATGTGTGTTTTCTTTCCTCTTAAGCATCTGAGGCTCATATATTTACCTCCGAATTTCTCTGAGTAAATACATGATCTTCAGCCAGGACAAGTTGGAAATGCTGAGCAGAGATTGTCTGTCTCTGTTTCTGACTTGCTCTGGCTAAAGCTCCTGCATTACTTTGGAGAAATTGAGAGTTATATGTAAGAACGTTAGACACCTCAGATGCAAAAATAAAAACAGGCAATCAGCTCTGCGCTGAGTTGGCACAGATCTTATGATATGGCTCGTGGTTCTTTGTTGTTTATTTCTGTTCCCCTTACTGTTTTAGCTAATTAAGTCATGGTGCTTATCAAGATGGGCTGCACTGGCTCTTGTTTTTATGCTACTGTGTGTGTGTAAAGCAAATTAATTTAAGTGATATTTCTCTGAGTTAGAGCTTTATGCTAGAGACAACTTAGCTGAAAGCAGAAAGAAACAAACTCTACTAACTGTTTCTCTGCTATAATCTCTGAAATCATACCCTAGAGAAATATTGGGTAGGTAAATTCACTACACATACTCAAGGCGCATAAAGAAATGCTTTGCGATGCACTGATCCAGTGCAGCATGTCAAGGTAAGGCTTAGATGGGTACAGATAGACCTGGATTGGGGGGGGGGAGAAGCTCACAGGTCAGCCAAAGAAAGTGGCGCTAGCAGTTCAATACATGGGGTGGAGCTATTCTTAGAGTCAATACAAGAAAACAGAGTGATAAATTGCATTTTAAACCTATTGGTTAAACCTAATATGATTATCCAAACACCTTTTAGTAGATTTGACAAAGTTTATAGGCTACTGGCAGAGATCTTTATAAAGGGGAATGAGTCATATGATAACTAAACTGTAGCTGCAATTGATTTAAGTACCAAACTCTTTAAAAGGTTTCGAAAATTTAATTTAAGATGAGGACCCCTTTTGACCATTCTCCAAAAATTCTTTCTATGAAATGACAGTGAGCTCATTCATTATATTAAATCCATCTTCAAAAAGGTACTGTGCTCTTGTTTGACTGTTGAACAAAGGATCATTTTCAGCCTTCTCACTGGAACTTTGGAAAAATGGTTGTTTGGAGGCTGCACAGAATTCAGCAAACTGGTTTAACGCACCTGATTTTGGGATGTGTGACAGGCAAGTCTTGAGTTTGATTCATGTTAGACCTAGCATTGTTGGCGTGGTCTCGTCTAGATTTTTGCCTCTGCTTCCCAGGTTGTTGCTGTGTGCTGGACTCTGTTTTTGCTGTTTTTGTTACTCTGGGCCCTTTACCGCTGCTGACCAGTGCTAAAGTGCAACTGCTCCCTATGTGAACTTGTATGTGTAATTGGCTTTTCCATAATTGGCATATTTGATTTACTAATAAGTTCCTAGTAAAATGCACTATAGGTGCCTAGGGCCTGCAAATCAAATGCTACTAGTGGGCCTGCAGCACTGATTGTGCCATCCACATAAGCAGTCCTGTAAACATGGCTTGGACCTGCCGCTACAGTGTCTGTGTGTGCCGTTTTAAACTGCCAGTTGGACTTAAACCTTCCCTTTTTATACAAGTAAGACACCCTTAAGGTAGGCCCTAGGAAGCCCCATGGACAGGGTGCAGTGTATGTTAAAGGGGGGACATGTACTGATGTGTTTTACATGTCCTAACAGTGAAATACTTCCAAATGTGTTTTTCACTGTTGCAAGACCTATCTCTCTCATAAGTTAACATGGGGTCTGCCTTTAACTATTCTTAAAGTGTAGTTTCTCTTTGAGAGCAGATAGAGCTGTGAAGTTTGGGGTCTCTGAACTCACAAATTAAAAATACATATTTTAGTGAAGGTGGTTTATAGAGTGTTAGTTTGAAAAAAAACACTTTTAGAATGTACGCATTTTCCTGCTTTAGCCATTCTGTGACTCTGCTCGTTTGTGAATTCCCTGTCTGGGTCAGACAGTTGGGCTGTTTGTGAATCTCCACTAGAGAGTGACACAAAGGGAGATGGGGTGTAGCCTGCATATACTGGTGAGCCATCTGGGCTAGAGTGGATGGAGGAGTGGTCACTTACACCTAAATGGGCTGTGCCTGCCCTCACACAATGCAGTCTCCAGCCCCCTGGTGGATGTCTGGGGCCTTGCCTGGGCAAGGCAGGATCCTGTAAACAACAGAGACTTTTCTTTGAAGTTGGGCAACTTCAAAGGCAGAAAGGGGTATAAGTATTGGACCCAAAATCCCTGACTTTAGATTTTTTCAAGATTTGCTTCTGGAACCAAGAATAACCTCTGCTAAGGAGAAGAGCTGAAGAGCTGAGGAGACGTGGTGCCCCTGCCTGTGACAGTGCTTTGTTGGGCTATCCTGCAGTTGCTGCTTCTGCCTGAGGAAGGGGACAAAGACTGGACTTTGAGGTATATTCCTGCTTGAGAAGAATCCCAAGGGCTTGGACTGAGCTTGCCCCCTGTTCTGAAGTCCCAACTCCATCAAAGACTTCCTCTGCTAGTACCTGGACTCTCTGCTGAGACTACTGCTCTGCCAAGTGATGCCTAATCCAGTCCCTGGGACCTTGAAAGGAGAAGCTGGTGGAAAATCAAGAAGTTCCAAGGAAACTGAATTCGAACTACTCCGGACTGATGCTGCTGCCCAATCCCGTGATGCCGCCTGCAACTGAAGCCCCCGCAGGCCAGACGCCGCTGCAGCCTCGCCAAAGTCTGCGATTCTATGGAAGTCGCTGCTCCACATCGTGACTGCCAGATATCGACCCGCCAGAAGTGCTCAGATCCAACACTTTGCACCAACACCTGCTCACCTCTTCACCTCCACTACTCCACAGCAAGGACCTGACGCCTCTTCATGACGCCTCTGCTCTGCAGCACCAGAACCAACATTGCCTCGGACCCAGAGACGCTGCAATCCCTGACTCCGTGCGCCTGCTTGTTTCCTCATTTTCACAAGATACTATACCTTGGGGTCCATGTGACTCAATGACCGGCGCCATTGGTGCTCAGATAAATATTGGCTATTTTCCTAACATGATGTTGAATCATTTGGTAGTGTTTTCACTGTTATTACTGTGTGGGTTGGTACCAATACTTTACACATTGTCTCTGGGTTAAGTCTTTTTGCTCGTGCCAAGCTACCATGGGGGTGAGCGAGGGTTAATTGGGTGTGTTTCTCCTTTGCCCTGACTAGAGGGAGAGTCCTTGCTTGGACAGGGAACAACCTGACTGCCATCCAAAGATCCAATTTCTAACAATGCATAATGTATCTTCCATTTTTTCTGAGATTGAATACATGAGTGAAAATCAATTGGCAATATTGCTGCCTGTTTGTTACTGTGCCAAGAATTAGCACCATTCTAAATCAAAATGTAAAATAGTTATTGTTTGGACTCCACATTTAGCAGTTCTGATATGAAATGACTGAGCTATGAACCCAGCAAAAAAACTGTAGTTACTTTGAAATAAGAATGCTACAAATGGTTTTCCAGCATAGAAAGGATTCAAGTGTCCTTCAAACTCCAGAGCACATAGAAAGTGTGGCTTATGGGCTATGTCCTGCAAAGAGGTCACCCCGAAAGAACCAGAAATACTGCCTCTTAATTGCATATGTTGTAATAAAAACCGTGCTTTCAGTTCTGCCTTTTATGAAGCGTTTTATGAAGCCCTCTGCATGTGAAGTTTCAAATCCATTAAATTATCAATGTTGTCTTTAAATCCTGCAAGGTCAGTGAGCATTATGAAGACCATACTCTATGAGAGTGACCATATTCTGTATAATGGTTGTTCCTAAATATCTATGCTAATGATAGAACTTATGATGGCCGGTGTACAGAAAGGGACAACCTTGGATAGGGCACAAGAAGGACACCTGGCAGACAACATAGTTACCAGTTTGTTACCGTAACACAGGAACAAGTATTACACAAAGCAGTGTTTTCATTTTGCAATACTTTTAAACTGTTAATCCATTATACATATTATCAGAGTTATGCTACTTTTGACAGACCCATGCTTAGCTTGACAGCAGAATTAGATTTTACAATCATTTTGCTGTGAAACCTCACTAGTTCGAACAAGTAGGACACAGAGTTGCAATGCTTACACAAGGGAAGTCACACACAATCCAAATTATCCTGTGCCCACTGTCTGGTAGCTTGGCACTGAGCAGTCAGGCTTAACTTAGAAGGCAATGTGTAAAGTATTTGTGCAATAAATCATACAATACCACAAAATAACACCAAAAAAATACACCACACAGTGTTTAGAAAAATATATAATATTTATCTGAATAAATGCAGGTCAAAACGATTAAAGATGAAATAAGCATATGTAGGAATATCACTGAAAGTGATGTCAAGTGTCTTTATAGTTAAAAGATTACTGTAAAAGCAATAAAAGGTGTCTTACGTTCTCCTAGAAACAACAAGTGTCTCTTGCAGGGCAAAGTACCTGGTTTGCATTGAAAAATCCTCGCAAGGGACCACAGAGGAGGAGATGCGTGGAAAACTGTGAGTGTTCGTCAGTTACGCCCCTTCGCACACTGACTTGCGTCGTTATTTTCCACGGCAGGAAGACGTTGCATCGATTTCCGGTGCGCGGACTTGGATCCTCTTCGGGTTGCGGGGTTTTCAGATGCCCCGGGGACGATGCGTGGAATCCTGGGCTTGCGGAGCGAAGTCACAGCGGCTGCGTCGATTCCGGTATGCAATGCATGGAATTTTCTTCTGCACAGCAGGTGCTGCGTCAATTCCTCTCAGGAAGTCGGGCGTCGTCGTTCTGAGTCAGCTTGCGTTGATCCAGTAGGGCTGTGCATTGAAGTTCTGGTCGCGTCGCTGGTGCTGCGTCGATTTTCTGTTGGCTCCGCCGTTCCGGACACGGGTGCGGTGAAATTTTCACCGCAAGCAGGATGTGTGTCGTTCTTGGCAGGTGGTGCCTGAATTTTCGGCGCACGGGGATTTCAGCTGCCGGAGAGAAGTCTTTTTGGTCCTGAGACTTCAGGGAACAGGAGGCAAGCTCTATCCAAGCCCTTGGAGAGCACTTCTGCAGCAAGGCAAGAGAGCAGCAAGACAGCAGGGCAACAGCAGGGCAGCAGTCCTCTTCAGAATGCAGTCAGGTGGGTTCTTTAGGCAGCCAGCAGTTCTTCTTGTCAGGGTGCAGGTTCTGGTTCAGGATTCTTCTCCAGGAAGTGTCTGAGGTGGTAGGGCAGAGGCCCTGTCTTTATACCCAAATGTGCCTTTGAAGTGGAGGAGACTTCAAAGACTGGCTTAGAAGTGCACCAGGTCCCCTTTCAGTTCAATCCTGTCTGCCAGGGTCCCAGTAGGGGGTGTGGCAGTCCTTTGTGTGAGAGCAGGCCCTCCACCCTCCTAGCCCAGGAAGACCCATTTAAAATGCAGATGTATGCAAGCAAGGCTGAGTATCCTGTGTTTGGGATGTGTCTGAGTGAATGCACAAGGAGCTGTCAAGTAAACCCAGCCAGACGTGGATTGTAAGGCACAGAAAGATTTAAGTGCAGAGAAATGCTCACTTTCTAAAAGTGATACAAAACAATGAGGCAATTCCCACTAACCCTTTGACCAGGGTAATTAACAGAAATAAAACTATATGGTCACTCCAAGGAAAAAAGTAATCCTAAACCTCTGCAGTAAATTGACTATAAACAATTAAGTTCATCCAATCTTTGTTCAATTAATTTTAGATATTTTATTTCTTTTATTAACTTATTCAATTCCTTCAAAAAAGTCTTCAACATACAATGCACATTATTAAAAACAAGTATAGAGTTATTTACAATTATATGTGCTCCTAAATAATGAAACATAGTAAAAATGAATATTATGAAAAAAGTGGAAGTGTTATATACACTATATACAAGACGTGGTTAAAATCAATGTGAACTTCTAAAGGCTCTGTCAATCCAGGAAGCCTTGAAGTCACTTAGAATTATACAATTTCACTCCACATTCAGTTTTGTGTCGACGATTCGACCCTATGTATAGAAATAAATCAAAAGCGGGTCATCATCAGGACTGGTAATAGTTTCTATATGGTAGCACCTAAAAATAGTAATTTAAATAACAAGATTAGTAAGGGGCCTATTTGATCTGTCCAATTAATTATGTGTATAAGGCTGGTAATAAGCACTCACCTAATGGTTCCAGTTGATGGTTATTGTCTCTTGTCAATGTCTCCTTCCTAGTAGGAACATAACATCTTTAAATACTCATTGTTCCTTAGTATAGTATTAAAAATTTAAATTTAGAAATCATAGTAGTATATATAATAATTACTTACATCATTGAAAGTTAATTACAAATCGTTAACAAGGATGAAGCCCCAGCTTTGGCTTTCATTCAGGAATGGAGTATCTTTATTAAATCCTTCAAATTTGTTAAATGCAAGCGCGCCGGGCAATAATGGCGGCTGAATTTTAACTCGCGGTATCTGTCGAGGTAAAGAAGCAAACAGTCTAAGTTCTAAGTTTTTTTTTAACCATTCTACCCACTAAATCCTTTCTCTCGTAAACTTCCTTCTTCTCCATGTACCTACTCATGCAGCGGAGGAAAATGTATTAAATCCTTACGTCTGCGTGTCACTGTGGCGTTTAAATAGGAATAGCGTCATGTCTAATTCGAGCTGGTGTCTCCTAACTGGTCCGCTGTAAGGCAAACCAAAGCATGTATCGAGCAATCACTGGCTCCCCATGTGGTCCGCAGGAGACGTATATGTAAAGAACACCTATGTATGCCAAGGGAATGTCATCACAGACAGTCTTCTCTCCGGTCCGCCGGAATATGTCTTCGGAAATAGCCAATCCTCATGTATTACAAAATCGGCAAGCACGTCCTATCCAAATCCATTATTTAGAGTCATATAGAACAACGTGCATGAATGTGCAGTCATCTACAACTGGGGCTTACATAACGTCACAAAATCTGAGCCTCCATAAATATATGTATTGTAATAGATTAGGGGACAGCATCTCTAATCGATTCTGTGTATAGTTAATTGGTGTTATAATTATTCCACAGACAGAAAAATGTGTATAACTAAATTAGTCATCAACCAGAATATGTTCTTATCAAACTATGTAGAAAACTGTCATAAGAGACAAGAGTTCTATCAATGTAGTGTTATCATGATAGTCCCCACGGGCTGTCACCGATGATTTCTCCAGCCCATATTTAACAAGTTATTTTAATTAGACCAAAACATATTAACTATATCTACAACTGATTATTATAGCATCATTAAACACCAAATCCCTGGTTAAGTATTCAGAGATTATATAGATAGTGTTTAACTATAAGGAGGCATGACACCAATCTTCTAGAGTACTCAATCCATCATTTATGGTATCACATTTTGCCATCTAGAACCATTCTCGCTTATTAAGGCCATAGTCCTTGTCTCCTCCCCTCGGACCCAGCGTGATTTGTTAAAAAATTTGCCATTTCAAGTCTTCACAGTTATGCTGATGTTTTTCATAATGTTCCACTAAGGGAGCTCCCACTATTTTGCATTTAATTCCACTTTTGTGTTGTAAAATCCTACATTTTGCCGTCTGTGTCGTTTTTCCAATGTATAACAGCTTACACGGACACCAGATTGCATAAATAATGTCCTGTGTATTACAATTAGTAAAAATGGATAAAGAAATTACATTCTTTTTATGGCAAAATTCTGTTGCATTGAAACAAAATTTGCATGCCGCACAGTTACCACATTTATAATGTCCTTCAACTGCTGGCAAACCACATAGTGTGTTCTCCTTCCTTTTAGGTATCTGGGGTTAAAGTGCACGTGTAAGAGTATCTTTCAAATTCCTCCCTTTCTTAAAAGAGAAGAGTGGGGGGGTCCTGTGTATGGAGATGTTCTTTGATTAGTTCCCAATGGTGGAGAATTATCTTTTTGATGTCGTTGCTGGCCGGATTGTATTTAGTCACACATGCTAGTCTCTTGCCGTCCTCTTTTAATGGTTTAGGTTCTAAGAGAACTTCTCTATGATTATACCAGGCTCGTTTTCTTGCTCTTTTGACTAATCTTTTAGGATATCCCCTCTCTAAAAGTCTCTCTATAAGGATATCTGATTCTATGAATTAATCTGATTTTTGTGTGCAATTTCTCCAAATTCGGAGGAACTGACCAAACGGAAGATTATCTCTTAAGCTTCTCAGATGGTTGCTGGAATAGTGTAGTAATGTGTTCCTCTCTGTCGGTTTCCAATATAGAGAGACAAATAATTTGTCCGCATCTATTCCTATTTTTAAGTCTAGGAAAGGGATATTATCCCTATTAAACTCCAAAGTGAATTGGATGTCTTTAGACTTCCTAATCAGCCAGGTGAGAAATTCCTGGAGTTGGATAATAGATCCTCACCAGATTAATAATACATTGTCGATATATCTCAACCACTTGCGTATATGACATAGGAAAGGGTTTGTTTGATTCAGAATATTCCGAGTCTCATAATCAGCTATATACAAATTCGCCAAATTAGGTGCAAAAGCGGCTCCCATGGCAACTCCTTTGGTTTGGTAATATAAATTATTATGGAATAAAAAGTAATTCCTACCCATTGCTATATCCATCATGGATCCTAAAAACCAAGTGGGTACCTGTACAGGTTGGGTGCGAGAATCTAGTACTTTTGTTATTACTCTAAGAGCCTCTTGGGGAATATTTGTATACAGCGATTGTATATCTATTGTGACTAACAAATCAGTAATAGAAGAAAACTCTAATTCTTCATATAGAGTAATTAAATGCATGCTGTCCCTTACATATGCCTTTGTTAGGGACACAAATGGTTTCAAGAAAAAGTATTGACACAAATGTTCTAAGGAACCACACCCTGACACAATAGATCTACCAGGGGGATTTTCCAACCTTTAATGTATCTTCGGTAAAGTGTACAATACCGGAGTTCGAGGGTCCATCTTATTAAGAAATTGATACTCTTTTTTTAGTTAAAAAAAAACCTTGTTCTAATCCCATTTTAGCTCTAGAATCCATGCTTTCAATTCCTTGGTGGGATCCATACTGATCTCCCTGTAGCAATTTTTATCACTCAACTGACTGAGAATTTCTTGTCGATAATCTTTTAAGTCTTGTAATACAATGCCACCACCCTTATCCGCTGCCTTGATCACTATATCATGTCTATCTTTCAAAAATTTTAAGGCTGTATTTTCATCATATGAGAGATTGTATTTGACATAATTCAGTTTTTTACTCAAAGTATCAATATTTTTCAAGACAACTTTCTCAAACGTCAATATTTCCACAGACATAGAACTAGAAGGGGGTGTAAAGGAAGATGGCGGTCTTAAGCCTATTGTACTTAGCTGGCCATCCACTGGACTGCCCTTATAGAAACTACTTAGACGTATACGTCTAAAAAATCTTTGCATTTAAATTTTGATCTCGAAGAAATTGGGGTGAGCCGTCGGTACAAATGATAGACCTTTACTCAGTACCGATAACTCATGTGTTGTCAATTTGTATCATGAGAGACTGAAAAAAGGGAGCCATGTTGTTGGTATGGTTTATATTAGCTAGCCTACTAATCTCTGGTAGAGCTATTTGTTCTTGTGCAGGGGATATGGGGCTAGTCGGGTTATCGTTCACCAGGAGTATTGCTGGCGTCTGGTCTGGCGTTCCAGATTTTGTGATGTTATGTAAGCCCCAGTCGTAGATGACTGCACATTCACGCACGTTGTTCTATATGACTTTAAATAATGGATTCGGATAGGACGTGCTTGCCGATTTTGTAATACATGCGGATCGGCTATTTCTGATGACGTATTTAGGCGGACCAGAGAGGAGACTGTCTGTGATGACATTCCCTTGGCTTACGTAGGCGTTCTTTACATATACGCCTCCTGCGGACCACATGGGGAGCCAGTGATTGCTCGATACATGCTTTGGTTTGCCTTACGGCGGACCAGTTAGGAGACACCAGCTCGAATTAGACATGACGCTATTCCTATTTAAACGCCACGGCGACACGCAGACGTAAGGATTTAATACATTTTCCTCCGCTACGCGAGTAGGTACATGGAGAAGAAGTAAGTTTACGAGAGAAAGGATTTAGTGGGTAGAATGGTTAAAAAACACTTAGAACTTAGACTGTTTGCTTCTTTACCCCGACAGATACCACGAGTTAAAATTCAGCTGCCATTATTGCCCGGCGTGCTTGGATTTAACAAATTTGAAGGATTTAATGAAGATACTCCATTCCTGAATGAAGCTGAAGCTGAGGCTTTATCCTTGTTAACAATTTGTAATTAACTTTCAATGACGTAAGTAAATATATATACTACTATGATTATTAAATTTACATTTTTAATATGATACTAAGGAACAATGAGTATTTAAAGATGTTATGTTCCTACTAGGAAGGAGACATTGACAAGAGACAATAACTATAAACTGGAACCATTAGGTGAGTGCTTATTCCCAGCCTTATACACATAATTAATTGGCCTGATCAATGAGGTCCCTTACTAATCTAGTTATTTAAATTACTATTTTTAGGTGCTACCATATAGAAACTATTTCCAGTCCTGATGAAGACACGCTTTTGATTTATTTCTATACATAGGGTCGAAACGTCGACACAAAACTGAATGTGGATTGAAATTGTATAGTTCTAAGTGACTTCAAGGCATCCTGGATTGACGGAGCCTTTAGAAGTTCACTTTGATTTTAACGACGTCTTGTATATATTTGATATAACACTACCACTTTTTTTTTCACAATATTCACTTTCACTGTGTTTCAATATTTAGGAGCACCTATAATTATAAATAACTCTATACATGTTTTTAATAATGTGCATTGTATGTTGAAGACTTTTTGGAAGGAATTGAATAAGTTAATAAAAGAAATAAAATATCTTAAATTAATTGAACAAAGATTGGATGAACTTAATTGTTTATAGTCAATTTACCGTGGAAGTTTAGGATTACTTCCACTTTCTAAAAGTGGCATTTCTAAAATAGTAATATTAAATCCAACTTCACCAGTCAGCACGATTTTGTATTACCATTCTGGCCATACTAAATATGACCTTCCTACTCCGTTCAGATCAGCAGCTACCACTCAAACAATGTATGAGGGCAGCCCCAATGTTAGCCTATGAAGGGAGCAGGCCTCACAGTAGTGTAAAAACGAATTTAGGAGTTTTACACTACCAGGACATGTAAACTACACAGGCACATGTCCTGCCTTTTACTCACACAGCACTCTGCCCTAGGGGTTACCTAGTGCACACCTTAGGGTTGACTTATAGGTAGAAAAAGGAGAGTTTTACTCTTGGCAAGTACTTTTAAATGCCAAGTCGAATTGGCAGTGAAACTTCACATGCAGACCTTGCAATGGCAGGCCTGAGACAAGGTTAAGGGGCTATTGAAGTGGGTGCACAATCAGTGCTGCAGGCCCACTAGTAGCTTTTAATCTACAGGCCCTGGGAACACATAGTGCACTCTACTAGGGACTTATAAGTAAATTAAATAGCCCAACTGGGTGTGCTCCAATGTTACCATGTTTAGAAGGCGAGAGCATATGCACTTTAGCACTGGTTAGCAGTGGTAAAGTGTGCAGAGTCTAAAAATCAGAAAAACAGTATCTCAAACATGAAGGAAGGCAGGCAAAAAGTTAGGGGTGACCACCCTAAGGCTGTCAGGTCTAACAATTGGGTGTTTTTTCTTTACTCCTCCAATGTAAGAAAGGAGCCATTCCTTTATAGGTCACCTCAGGTTAACAATCCTCTAGCACGAAAGCATGTGGGACTCTGAGCTCATGCCTGATGGGAAGTAGGGGGTGAAATTCCAGCCGCAGTCTTGGCAAGTATATATAACCTGTCACAATCACTTTATGTAGACTGTCCAGTTCACAAATTGTGCATTCCTCTGTTGAGACATCTCTCCTCATATGAGGCACTGCTCATCCCAAGTAGGAAGGCGCTGGACTTGGTACAAACTGTCAACCTCAACTGCTAAGTGAGGCAGGAAGGGGGGGGGTTGTACCAATAGTGGGCAAAATGCACCTGCGCACATAGACAGTGGAGCTTAAGATCAGGAGCTTCAAACTCATCCAGGCTAGAAGGCAACGTGAGGGTCTCCCATCCTATCCTGGGTTGCTTACTAGCCCACGCCAGTTTAATCATCTGTGAACTGAGGGCCGTGAAGAGAGCCTTATTGAGCGATAGCAGTATATTCAGGAGCAAATATAACATCTGTGGGAGGATCACCATTTTCATGAGCCACACTCGCTTAGCCATGTAAAGTGGAAAAGATATCCATCGCATCAGCCTCTCATTATTTGGGTGACAGTGATCCTGTAATTTTCTCTAATCACCACTTCTGGGTCTCTATTCATCTATATCCCCAGATATTTTGAAGAGTCATCACACCAGCTAAGCAGAAAATCAAGCAGGAAGCGTGGCCTGCTGGGAGTAAGAAGCATGATTAAAGATTTTCTCCAGTTAATAGTAACCCCTGATAGCAGACCGAAACAGATTTATCCCTGCATGATAACACTGAGACTTGACTGTGGCTTTCTAGAGATTCATGTCTTTCATATATAGAGAATTCAAAATGGCTCTACTCACGTAGCACAGGACAAACTGGGAGTAGTGCTACCAGGGCTTAGTAGCCGTAGCTCAATGGCTAAGGCGTAGAGAAATGTAGCAGGGGGCACCCCTGCCTTGTGCCTGTGCTGGTCGCCAAGGAAGAATAAACATCATTTATTACTGCCATGAGCAGTGTACAGCAGCTATATCCTGTTTAAAATCCCTCTTTGTATGCCCATGCTGCTCAACACTGCAAACAGGTAACCCCACTCAACAGAATCAAGGGCCACATGTACGTAGGTTCAGGTTTGCGACTCGCAAATTGCGAGTCGCAAATCCGAATGTAGGATGGTGTCCTTGACACCATTTGCGATTCGCAAGGGGGTCGCAAATGCCCACCTCATCAATATTCATGAGGTAGGTCGCAATGTGGGACTCCCTTGGGAATGGCGGCCCTCACTGGGATGGTGGCCTGGTGGAGACAGCAGACCACCATGTCTGTGCTTCTCAATAAAGCAGCTTTTTTTTTGTAATGCAGCCTGTTTTCCTTAAAGGAAAACGAGATGCATTACAAAAACAAAAGCAAAAAGTGAAACGTTTTTGATTCATTTTTACAGAGCAGGCAGTGGTCCGCAGGACCACTGCCTGCTCTGATAAAATGTTTACAGTCACATTCACAACAGGGAAGGGGTCCCATGGGGACCTCTTCCGTATTGCGAATGGGTTAGCACCCATTTGAAATGGGTGCAAACTGCGATTGTTTTGCGACCGCGTTCGCGGTCACAAAACAATCCTACATTACACTGTGAGAC
Source organism: Pleurodeles waltl (assembly GCF_031143425.1). Classification (NCBI taxonomy): domain Eukaryota; kingdom Metazoa; phylum Chordata; class Amphibia; order Caudata; family Salamandridae; genus Pleurodeles; species Pleurodeles waltl. Next base: position 980,249,726 of record NC_090436.1, on the reverse strand, counting down.
GCAATTAGGAAGGGAACACCCCTTCCTAACTGCGAGTCGCAAACCCGTTTTGCGATTCGGTAACCAGGTTACTGAATCACGAAACTTGGTTTGTGCATCGCGATGTGCTTTTTGCACGTTGCAAACAGCCAAATTCGGTGTTTGCGACGTGCAAGCTTAGTACATGTGGCCCCAAATGCCTTGACATGAAGGTAAATTACATTTGTAAAGCACATTATGCTGAGGCGTCAATTCACTACAAATTACAGGGTTATGGGGCACCCACTAAAAGCAAAGGAGCTGCCATCACTGAAGGGAAAAGAGCCAAGTTTTCAATTGCTTTGGAAATGCTGCAAAAAAATCCAGGCTTGCAATATGAGTAGGCATACTGTGCCATAGTTTAGCTACAGCTAGTGAAAAAGAGTGACCACCCCATCTGACTTTCCGAAATCTGGGCTTGATCACCTTCCTAAGGGAAGATGATCTAAGAATTCTATTTGGGGTATACTGCGAAAAGCTTAAGGGGACAGACCCCTGATAATGGAGGGCCTGAAATACCATACAGAGTGCCTTAAATGTCACACACCTTTGCACAGGTAGCCAGTGAAGGGAGCACAAAAAATCCCTCACTAAGAGTTGTTTAGGAACATTCAGAACCAGATGAGCCACCGCATTCTGAATGACTTGCAGCCTGTTAAGAAAGGACACATTTATATTTAAATATAGCGTGCAGTGGTGGCTGCTACTGAACGGGGTGGCGGGAATAAAAAATAAAATAAAAAAGAACACTTACCTTTTCTGTCGGGAGACGGGTACCGTCTCTCCTCCGTCCTTGTCCTCTTCCTGACTGCCAGCAGCACACAGGCGCCCAGACTCCCCTAAGCCAATCACGACACTCCTGTCACAAGCATGGCAGCAGCATCGTTATTGGTCTGAGAGGCATGGTTTGGAGCTCAGACCGGGAGTGGGAACCTGTGCACTTTCACCTCCAGGCTGTGCAAAACAGCCAGGTGGAGAAATGCTAAGTGCACATGTCTGTTTGGCTGGCCAAACGGTCATGCTCACTTATGGTGCACATACCCCTCCTACTTATGACACACCCCACCCTGCCTCGCCCAGCCCTAACCTGGCTCCCAATGAAAAATAAAATGATAATAACATTTAATTATTATAATTTTCTTTTTTCTGCACTGCTCAAAGCAGTGGGGTGACGCTCCTCCTCCTTAGCGGAGAAGCCGTCGATGATAAGGCGCTGCAGTAGTCAAGGCACGAAGGTATTAGAGCAATGACTGCTGCTTTTCTGAGCTCTGCTGGTATGAATGGAAAAACCTTTTTCAGATTTTTAGTAATAAAAAAGTAGTAGCTTGCCACTCTGTTGACCTGGGTGTCAAAGGTAAGAGAAGTGTCAAAAGAGAGGTTAATGAGCCACATGCCTCAGGCCACCAGCCTTCCGACCATATAGATTGCTGTGCTCCAAAGACCAAGATCTCTGTCTTATCAGCATTAAGCTTCAAAAGCTGCTCCTTCATCCAGTTACTAACACTGTGCATGCAGAGTTTAAACCTACCAGCTATTTCTAACAAATCGTCAGTTAAGGAGACAATGATTTGTGTGTCGTCCGCATAGGGCAATGCCTGAAAGACAGAAGATCTCAGCAAGTTAACAAAGGGGGCAACATACAAGTTAAAAAGGGCAGTACTAAGTGAGGAACCCTGAAGGACTCCGCTGGGAAGCTGGAATGGTTCTGTCCTGAATTTGCCACAGCTGACTATATGAGTCCTATCGATCAAAAATGACTCTAAAAGGTCCAGAACCTTACCCCTCAACCCCACCAGATGCAATTTGTGTAACAGGCAGGATAGAAAGATTGTGCCAAATGCCACAGACTGATCTAACATAACCAGAATAGCAGAACCTCCCTGATCCACAAGGCGGTGTATGTAATCTGCAGCAGCAGCAAATGCTGACTCTGCCCTGTGTCTACTAGGAAATCCATTTCGTGAGGCATCCAGAAAACCATGGGCAGTTATGAACTTAAGTTTGAAATGGATAAACTGAGTGAAAGGCCTTGCACATTCACCCACTTATGCTAGTGTATCCAGCTGACAAACGTTAAATCAAATACAATGGGGGTAGTGGGGAGACAAGCTCTTCATAAAGATACACATTAACCATAAATATAGAATGAATCTGATATCTTCGTATTCAATATTTAAAGGTAGCAATATTATGATGTTACAATCTGTCCAACGTTGGATTAACAGCACAGTAATATGAGTTGTAGCATTAAACAGCCAACAGTGTTACACTAACTGAGGCACTGTAATTGCTGCTCAATTTGATCAACCAACAATATTAAGGAATTATATTCTGTCCATCGATTGATTATCAGTTTGGTTGTATAAGTTATGGCTTAGGCAACCAGCAATATTGCCCCAGTTAAAGCACTATAGTTGCCAAAGCACTGAACTTCCTAACACGTGTTTTGTGGAATGTTCTCTCTGTTTCTTCAGGGCAAAAGTCAGGTGGTGGATTCCTGGGACAGGTATTCCCCAGTGCAGGCTGCAGGCTTCAGATCACTGTGATGGCAGTCCTAATTTTGTGTGTATAATAATAAGATTTAGCGGCAGCAATAGCATAATTTTATATGCGCATCAAGGCCCATATTTATACTTTTTTAGCGCTCCATTTGCGTCATTTTTTTACTTAAAAGCGGCGCAAACATACAAAATATAATTGCATTTTTTAAGTTTGAACCCCTTTAGCATCAAAAAATGACGCAAATGTGGCGCTAAAAAAGTATAAATATGGGCCTAAGTCTTTTTTGCTTGCCTCTCTCCTCTGAAGTGGGATTAGCCCTCGATTTTTGCCCTTTCTTCTGGCACAGCTCCTTAGGTCTATCAATTCTTCCGAAAAGCCAGGTGCGTAAGCTTTGCTTCAGTGCATTTTATAGATTTAATAGGGGTGACCTGATCAATAGCTGCCATAACCCAGTTTTTAAAATTGTCAGCACAAGGTTTCTGTGCGTAGTTATTGTTTCATAAAGTTACTCAAAGCGCAGAATCCATATCTACTGTAGCGATTTTGTTCCAGCGCCAATATAATATGGTATTGCCCTGTACCCGCTCTACTTTCTTCTGCATTGAAATTTTAAAAGTTACCACAAAGAGATCCACCCATCTCAGAGGAAGAATATCCCCCACCAGTCCTGAATGATTAGTGAAAATCCTATCCAAAGTATGACCTGCTATGTGGGTAGGGTATTTAACCAGTTGGGAAAAACAAAACTAGACATAAATTGCACCCATTGTCTTCCAAGTGAAAGTTAAAGTCACCCAATATAGTAAGGTTAGTGTTCGCAATATAAGGTTCAAGAATTTGATCCCAGGCCTCGATAAACTGAATCAGAGAACCAGGCGGGTGATAAACGAATAGCCCAGCAAGCAAGGTTTTATTGTTTGCTTTAAGTTTGAACCCTGACACCACCACCAGTAGTACATGCCTTGAGGGTCTACACTAATGGGCTCTAGGGTGCAGTTAATTAAAGTTTTAACTATAATGTCCACACCCCCGCCTCTCCAGAAGGGCAGATCAAGCTTGGCAATCATTTAACTTTGGGCACTGCTGAAACCCAAGTTAGTGCAGGTCTTAGTAATAAACAAACATTCTAACTTTCTAGATCCAAATTTTGCAACAATTCACAAATCTCTGTACAGTGTTCAGCAGCAAAATGTGCATTGATCAGAGCTCCTGGGCACAAGCACCCTTTTTTTTTTACCTCATACCCTTCCTTATTGTTGGGTGTGGGCCCTGCCTGGTCCAGGTATAATACAGTGTGCCGACTGCAGTGATGGCAGCAATGCCTAGAGGTTTTAGCCCTCCCTACTAAGTTTACCGCACCAATTTAATAAAACAACGTGTGAGTAACAAAGGCGCTTCCCCTCCTTAGAAGAAATATCCAAACAAGCAGCATTCCTGGCCTTGGTGTCATCCAGCCGCGGACGGGCTCGGTTATGGCACACCATTGGCACACCAGCGATGTGTCTGCTGCGCATTCACACACTCGCCCTATTTTGATAGGCAATAGGGCATATTAGCAGGTCAGCACTAGAACATTGACCTGCTCCACCCCGCGACACGCTTGCTTTGCACCATTATTTAACGCAGTGCTTAATTTGTAAATAAAAACGTGCCGGTGCCCAAGCCCTCCTCTTAAACATGCGGCTGCTGCAGTTAAATGTGGGAACACGGAATACTACGGCAGCATAATCCTGAAGCCATATCGGGCAGTCTCCAATCCATATAAACCACTCCATACCCCTTCAGCTCACTGTAGCAGCTTCCTGCTTTTTCCCATTGTGACGCTTTTTCATTTTTCTCTTCCTCCGTCTTGCTCATATGTGTCTTTTGCTCGCAGCAAATGGTTGAGGCAGAAAAATAAGCCCCAGCCCACAAAAATAAGTGCTGGTGCTAGGCACCGGAAACAAAAAGCACAAATTAAGCACTGATTTAACACCTGGGTCAGGGCGTTAGGGGACCTGTGGGCCTATTTCCATGGTGGAACACCATGGAAAAAGCCCAAAGGTGCCCTCCCCAGGCACCTGGGACACCCACACCAGAGGGACAGCAGAGGATTAAACCCAGATCTGTAACTGGTGGTGAATGCTTGATTGGTTCCGCATTCCGTCCATCATTTGTGTTTGTTTGCTTTTGGCGCCATAAGTGTGCCGGGTATGCCCAGACGTGGGTCCCGGGCTCACTGTGCCACTGGATTCAAGCTAGCTTGGCTGACGAAGGGTGATAGCCTGAAATCAGTCCCAGGATGCTTGTTTCTGGTCCAGGGAGTACTTGTCCTTGCAGTTCGGGCTGGACTGTTCCCATGGGGAACAGGGTCAAGACTAATTTGCATATGGCTTTGTCCAGAGGGGGGGTGGCATGGTGAGCAAATTAATTGATTAATTGAACCCAGATCTGTGATTGTAGTGAATGTTTGATTGGTTCAGCATTCGGTCCATCATTTGTGTTTGTTTGCTTTTGTTGCCATAAGTGCGCCGGGTATGCCCAGATGTGGGTCCCGGGCTCAGTGTGCCACTAGATTCAAGATAGTCTGGCTGATGAAGGGTGATATCCTAAACCTGGTCCCAGAATGATTGTTTCTGGTTCAGAGAGAACTTGGCCTGTCAGTTTGGGCTGGACTGTTCCCACAGGCAACAGAGTCAAGACTGATTTGTATACGGCTGGTTCCAAACTGGAGTGGCATGGTGAGCAAAAGAATTGATTAATTAAACCCAGATCTGTGGCTGGGAGTTAATGTTTGATTGGTTCCGCATTCTGTAAATCATTTGTGTTTGCTTGACATTTGGTGTGAGTCAACAAACTTTCTACAGAGTGGGGTTCAAAAACATTCAAAGAATGACTCATAACAATGATTTCACACTGTTTGATGCTGACACCTATTGCAGTGACTGCTTTAAGGCAGCGGGCAGTACTGAATCGGTCAAGTGTAGCTGAAAACTATGTGACAGGTCTGTGTGTGTTTCCATGTAACTGTGTTAGCACTGGGAGAGCTCATCCCTCGCTCTCACTGCAGTACAAAGTAAAACATCGGGCATTCTCAGTGATGACGCATGACAGAGATTTTTTCTCAGCTCTGAGAAAGCATGAATGCAGATGTCATCCAGTGGTACCGGACTAGACACATCCTTGTGTGTCAGCCTCTGTAAAGGTTTGGTCTAAAGGGAAAAGTTGGGGATCCAATGATGAAGTAGATTGCAATTCCCCAAAACATCCTGATTTCTCTCTGAGTGGTTGACATATTAATGATCAGAATTGCTGAAACTCTCTCATGTGACATCTTCATTGCACCTTTCTCAATGTTATGTCCAAGTTATAGGACTTCTCTCTTAGAGCACTGCAATTCAGTTGGGTATATGTTATGCCCACTCTCAGCTAAGTAGTTCAGCAGGGCAATTGTATTTCATTTGCAAGCTTCTCATTAATTTGACGCCACCAATAAGTTGTCAATGTACTGTATCAGGACTGAATTATATGGCATCTCTAAGGACTCTGGATTCGTATTCAGAATCGGATTGAAGATTGAAGGACTCTCCGTATACCCCTGTGGGACTAAACGATGTGTCATAAATTGTCGACCAAATCAAAATGCGAAGAGGAATTGACTTTCCTCATGCATCATATGGAGAAGAATGCTTGGCAAAGGTCAATCACAGTGAATCACTCAGCTTCACATAGAATCTGAAACATAATCACTGCTTAAATCTTGGACTATGCATTATTTAACATTGGACTTCTGCAGTCCCATGATGGGAGAGTTACATGGACTCCCCATAATCTTTTTGACTATTCCTTGCCCAATCATGGAGCCAATCACTTGAGAAATCCCAGCAATGGTTTCAGGGGTCAGATTGTATTGTGGGATTTTCAAATACTCAGAATTTGGCTTCACACTTATCCTTATAGGTTCAACACCCTTGATGGGACGTATGGGACGTATGTCCATTTCTGAAAAATTCCAGACTCCAGATAGATCAGTATCTCTCAGATCTGCAGGTAAATCATCACTCATCAACCTGGAGTACAACCTAACATCTGGTGTTTGCTTCACACTTTTGACATCCACTTCTTTATCATGCGTCTGTAATTCTATGCCTATTGGAGTGCAATCGATGGAACAAATACATTTGCACAAGGGATCACATCCAAGCAATCTCACAGGACTAGAATCATACACTACAAATCTGTGATTCTCTTTAAATGTCCCTATTTTTCAGGTACAACTTCTGTGGCGGGATTGTCAAATGTTTATTACCAACTCCGACAACTTGGATTCTTTTTCCCAAAGAGGTTGCAAAGCTCTGCTGTTCTCACAGTAGAGGGGGTAGCAACAGTGTTGGCTAAAAATGACACATAGTGGCCATTCACCTCATCAGTAATGAATGGACCGCTCTGGTCTACCTCTAAGGATGTATCAAGTGCGCATTCCTCCTCCCCCCCCTCTGGAACCTTCAACTTGACAGGTCTGAGTTGTAATCCTCATCTGTAGCAATCATGGGGTACTGTTGAGATGTATTGTGATTCATAAAAGGATTAGTGTCCGTGATTTAAGTTTAGTTCTAATTAGATCTAGGATAATTTGCATTTTGTGGGAGCATCAGGGCTTGTGGAACTTGCATCAGTTGACCTTGGGGTACATTAAAAATGTGTGTTTCCTGTCTCTGTATATGCTATGACTGAACCTGATTGTTTCCCTGTGTCTACACAAATCCGCCATTCTATATCTGATTCTCATTTGCCATATTATCTGGATTAAACCGACATTCCCAATTCCAATGGCCTATTTTGCCCCAGACATGACCAGGATTAGGGCCCTTATTTATACTACTTTTTGGTGCAAAACTGCACTAAAGCAGTTTTGCACCAAAAAGTTTAGCATCGGCTTGCACCATTTCTGTGCACCAGCCGGGCACCATATTTATGGAATGGTGCAAGCCGGTGCAAAGGGTAGGCTAGAGTTAAAAATAAATTACTTTAGTCAGGTGGGGCTGGCGGTATAGAAGAAGGGGGTTTGGCACCCAAAAATGACTTTAGGAAGGTTAGAGTAAAGAAAAATGACTCTAACCAGATTAGTGTCATTTTATGGTGCTAAACGTACCATGCCACATGACTCCTGCCTTAGAAAAGGCAGGAGTCATGCCCACCACCCCAATGGCCAGCACAGGGGACAAGGGTCCCCTGGGCATGGCCATTGCACCCCGTGCCATTATGGGGACCCATTACATGGCCCCCTATGGCACTTTAAAAAATAAAAATGCAATACTTACCTGTACTTATCTGTACTTACCTGGGATGGGGTCCCCCATCCTCTGCAGTTCCTCTGGTGTGGGTGCCCCCTGGGGCCTTGGGAGGACACCTGCAGGCTTATTCCATGGTGTTCCACCATGGAAGTAGGCCCACATGTCCCCTAACGCCTGCCCTGACCCAGGAGATAAAAACGGCAAAGCAAGCTTTGCACCATTTTTTGACCCCTCCTCCATCCCGTGCACCATTTTTGCACAGGAGTATAAATATTGCGTTAAGGCCATACAGTCATTTTTTGCACGGGAACGCCTACCTTGCATCTCATTAAGGCAAGGTAGGTTTCCACTTCCAAAAAATGACTAACTCCATAACTTTGGTGCTAGACAAGTCTAGCACCAAAGTATAAATATGGAGTTAGTTTTGCACCGAATTAGAGTAAAAAAAAATGATGCTGATTCTGTGCAAACAGAGTATAAATATGCCCCAAAGTTTTTCAACATTGGCATATCTACTCCTGTCCTCAGGTCTATTGAACACATTGTCCTTTACCCTGCTGTTGAAATCCATTACCTCCTTGCATCATCAGAACTCCCTGCATACCACCAATATTCCCTTCGAACTGTGTATTCTTGCTCCTTTGTGCATCATTCATCTGTGCCACCATCAGTGCCATATTTAGCGTAGCTCAGAATTTCATTGATCGGTTTGCTCTGCCAACCAATCAGACGCTGCGGAATCATACCATTCACTTCATGGTTTCATCCCTTGTACAAATCTAAACTCAATGGTCCTCATTATGACAATAGCGGTAAAAACCGCCCACCACTGCGCTGACGGCCGCCAAAAGACCGTCGCCCGGCTACCATCCGTTCGTCCAATTATAACCACAGCCAGATTCCTGCCACAAGAAGGGCGGAAATCTGGCTGTGGCTATACTGGCGGACGGTGGTAAGGTGGCGCTGCTACCACCAGCAGCGCCACGCCAGTAGACCACCGCCAGCCATATTATGAAAAATAATACGGCCTGGTGGTGTCCTGCCGGAAGACCCCCTGGATACAGGTAAGTCGAGTTTCAGACAGGGGATGGGTGTGGGGGTGTTGTGTGTGTGTGTGTGGGGGGGTGCATGTATGTGTGGGTGTGTGCATGAATGCGAGTGAGTGTTTAGTGTTTGCGTGCTTGTATGCATGTGTGTGAGTGCGTGTATGAATGGAAATGTGAATGCGTGTCTGCGTGTGAGTGTGGATGTGTGTGCGTATGTGTGCGTGAATGAATGCATGCATGTATGTCTGTGTGTCTGCATGTGTGTGTGTATGAGGGAGGTTGGAAGGGAGGGGGAGGTGGGTGGGAGGTGTCTGAGGAGTGTTGAGGGGGGAGAGAGCCTCCTATCAGTGACAGGGAAGGAATTCCCTGTCACTGATAAGGCCTACCGCCATGGTTTTCGTAGCATTACAAATGCTAAGGAAACCATGGTGGGAGGCAGGGTCATTATACTGCTGGCGGCACAATAGTGGCCACGGGGCTGGAGATTGTTATCTGCACCCTGGTGGCTGCTACCGCTATGGCGGTGTGAGTGGTACATTGGTGGGTTGGCTTCAGCCCTCTAATGTCATAATGTGGCGGTAAGTACCGCCAGCCTGTTGGTGGTACTACCGCCACATTATCTCCAACCACAGGGTTATAATGACCCCCAAAATGTCCCATGTCTTTCACTTAACTAGTCTCTGTGCCACTATACTGTTTGAACCCCTGCAACAATCTCTCATAATAAGAATGTATTGACTCTTTGGACTCTTTAATAATTCTGTCAGTTGTGACCCAATCAGTATCTTTAGGGGACTGTAAGGCTTTATTGTGCCCTAAAATGGAAGAAAGGCAGCTCCTTAGGTAAAGTGTACAACTACTTCACACAGTAAAATGGACATAAACCACTTTTTTATTTTAAGAGTCAATTATCTCTGTGGGGTCATTAAATCAACAAATAGCGTATAGTACCAAGGGTAGTTTCAGGTCCTAGTCCTTTCCGGCCTCAGATCTTTTTCTTCAGGTGGGACTATATGGTTTTATTATACCTTTCTACGAGTCCGTCTGTCTGGGGATGATATACCGATGTTCAGAGGTGCTTTATTCCTAACAAGTGACATATCTGACTCATGAGCTTAGACATAAACGGCGTGCCTGGGCCCGTTATTATTTCTTTTGGGAACCCTACTCTGGAAAAAAACTCAACCATGGCTTGTACTTCGAGTTGTCATACTTTTTAATGGAATGGCCTCCGGGTATTGGGTTGCGTAGTCCACTAAGACTAGGATATATTGATAAGTGATTAGAGGTCCTACTAGGTCCATACCCACCCTTGTGAAGGGTATTTCAATGATAAGAAGGGTTTTAAAGGGGCTTTCTGGAGTTTCTGGGTCTTAACCAGTTGACACCTTTTGCACGGCTCACAATATTTCCGGATGTCCGAATAGACCCCTAGCAAGTAAAACTGAGACAACAGGTACTCTTCTGTTTTTTGCCTTCCATAGTGTCCTCCCTCTGTCTGACTGTGAAGTACCTGAGTGTGGTAGGGAGTAGGGACTACTAGTTGGGACCATAAAGAATTCTGCCCTTTTGTATTCTGGTATAATAAACCTCTTCACACTGTAAAGTAGATTTCTACCTTCTTGTGATTCTCCTGTGCAACTTGGGCCCAGGCATATTTTAGAGTAGGATCTTCCCTCGGGCAGACGCAAAAACTTCCTGGGTGTTCTACTTCTGGATATTCTTTTGGGGAGAGAGAAAAAGCATCAATCTGATGTGACTGCGGAGTTACTACAGTCTCTCCCTTTCTATCTGGAAGATTACTCATAGAATCTATCTTCTTCGAAGGCAAAAGTTTCTGAAGGAGTGAGATGAATCCCTCATAGTTGGTTCCTACCACCAAGTCCTCAATCAAGTGAGGTATGACTCCTATGCGCAGAGGTTCCTTGTATCCCCTCCAGTGACTGCTTAGACGCATGTTTCCCCATGAACGCAGGTTATGGCTGCCTTATCTTTCCCCATCTGCTGTTCGGGTTGCACTAACGATTCCTTTACGACTGAGTTTCTACACCCCGAGTCGATGAGGGCTGTAACTAATCTGTCATTCATATTTAGTGTGATGGAAAATGGTGTTCTGCTTGTATTTGTACAAAAACATGCCCAGGGGGCAGTCCCACTTCCATGTACTCCGGAGTGAATCCTTTCTGGGGACAATAACGCACTCTATGGCCCCATCCTGCACAATGAAAACACTGTGGGGTTTGTCCGGCACCCTTTCTGAGTTCTTAGGGGACTTTGGGATCTCAGCTACACTTTTGGCAATGTTTGTGGTGCATGACCCTTCTAAGTGTTTGGGTTTGTGACAGTCTGGCGCGATTGCCCCTTGGCATCAGAGCAAAGAAAAGCACAAGCTAGATTGATAGCTTGAGGGATGGATACGTTCGTGTGTTTCCTTATCCAGATTTATGTGGCACTAGGGAGGGCATCAAGAAACAGCTTTAACAGTGTTTTATTAATTATGTCATCCTTGGTTGCTTCATTGGGGTGTAACCATTTTAAGCCCATATCCTGTATCTGATAGAATAAGGCCAGGGGGTTGTCCTGGGATCTCTTTTGTGAATCTGATGCGGTAATGTTCCTCATCACACCCAAGTCTTTCCAGGATGGCTTCCTTTGTCTCATTATAAGGAGGAGTGTTCTGCAGCTTCCCTGTCAACAACGGTGCAATGTATTGACCCCACTTATCTGGGGGCTAGGAAGCTGAAATGGCCACTCTCTCAAAATTCACGAAGAACGAGTCCAGTTCTTCACCTGTCTGGTACTTCTGTAACACAGAACTAGGTACATTTGGATGTACCTTAGAACTAGCTATGGTTTCGATAAGGTTTTGGAGGGAGGTCTCATGGACCAATTGATTACTGGCTATGAGGATTGCTTGGGACTTTAAGGCCTCCTGTAATTGCTCCTTATCCTTTTGGCTAGTGGGGGCCTGCTCTTCAATCTCTAACAGTAAATCTCTTTGTCCTTTTGCTAACTGTTGTCATACTTAGTCTGGGGATATGCTTTTTTCATTTTCTGTAGGATTCTCACTCACTCCTATCTGGCTCACCACTGTAAGGCTCTGTTGTACCCTAAAATGGAAGAAAGGCAGCTCCTTAGGTATACAGCTACTTCACACAGTAAAATGGACATAAACCCTTTTTTTATTTTAAGAGTAAATTAAATCTGTGGGGTCACTAAAGTAACAGTCCAACGCTATGGCTTTCCAAGGGTTATTTCACTTTTCACTGTCTCTTCTTCTAGAGTTGGGTCGGAAAGCGCCACCTCAGGAACAAAACAAAAATATGGCAGACTGCCAGGTAGGTGTTCTTTCTAATCATCTGCTTTAGGGTTGGTTAGTGAGGGAACACCAGACAGATAACCCAAATAGTGCACACCAAAAAAACATAAAATGGTGAGTGCTCATGCTCTTTCTGGGCATACATTATTTCCATGCACTATTCTTAGGTTTTTCTTTTGTTTCTGTTCCTCCCATTTTTTCCCCCCTTCGGGTCCTCCTTTTTCTCTAGACCTTAAAAGGAACCATACATTTTTAGCTTGTCGCCTATAGGTTCCTTCGGGTGGTGTTCCTTCTCCTGCTTCCTCTGTGCTCCGTCTGCCACTTTTTTTCCTTCTCTCTGTCCTCGTCCTGGTTCTGCTCTCCTGGGTTCTCCTCCTTTCTGCTCCTCTCTGTGTGTCTCTCTTGCTCTTCGTCACTCTCTGGCTCTCTTCTCCCTTGTCCTCGTTCCTCCTTTTCTCTCCTCCTCCCGTTTGTGCTCTCGTCCCGGAAGTGATAGCTACTTCCAAGTGAGGTGCTCTCTGATGTGCACCCGGGGAACAGGATAGACGACTCCGGGGTTGCTGCCTCATTTTCTGTGGGCCATCCGCTGACAGCCACTCACGGACAGGGACACTTTTAATTTCAAAAGTGGAATCACCTAATGATACTTTTTCATTACAAGAGGAGATGGAGTTTTCGTCTCTGGATGTCTCATAGGTTCTTTGTAAGGCCAATCCACAGACATTTTGCATTGGACCCACAAATCACTCGGTACAACAATGTCAATCAATGTGTTCAAATCTTTCCATAAATCTTTTGAAAGTTTCACAAATTATTCAACCCATCTGTATCATTCCACAGGCTTCTCTCTCAACTTTGGGAAATCCTGTGTAAATGACACAATATCACTCCTACTCTAGGATACATTAACATATGCTTCACCAGGAACTTCTCTCATAGGAAGCATGTGTATATCTTCCTTACTCTCATCTGCTCTAGCCGGAGGCAGATCTAACCTCACTTACTTTGTTGGCTCCTTCTTCTTTGCCCATCTTCCTTTATACGTATCTAATTTGCTCCATTTTCAAATGTAGCCAATCAATTCCATATTCTGCAGTTTCTTTCCTGGAGATCAAATGTTTGCCAAATCTCTATCACTAAAGCTTGAGTTATAACTTCCTTGTAATGCTTTGGACTTATTTAAATCAACTTCATATCTCCAGGCTAGTTCAGTTAGTCTTTCATCTGCACGTCTTTACTAACAAATAATTGTTCATTCTCTTGATAAATGACTAATTGGGACGTGTCAAGAGTTCCTAGTATAATTTAATTAAATTTTAATTTTAATTTACCCACATCTATTGTCCTTTCTATTTCTGGGGCTTGAAAAGTTCTCCCAATAAATCCTGAACACCCAGCTTCAATTGGGACATCAATCTCTTTGAGCCAGTCATCTAATTCTTGAGCTAAAATACCTTGTACTTCTGCTGGAGTATTAAGTAGTACCTTTCCTTGAGAAGTGTTTGTAGTTGCATTGTCTGGAGAATTTACAATGGACATTGCAGAATTTGACATACTCAAAGTTATTCCTGTCCCAGGAGTACTACAATTAGCATTTTGAATAGCCTCTGTTCTAGGTACGAAAAGTGGTGGTGGTAATCCCTGAGGAAATCTTGCACTAGACGAAAATCCTATCTGACTTGTTGTAGGGTCTATATTTGTGATGCCTGTAGTGTTAATCTGTCACAGGACTGAAGGAGGTCTCCTTGTTGTCGCAATACCTGAATTGTTATTATCCAGATCACTGCTTTCTTTAGGAGCAGTCAATATGTGTTTTTTCCTGACGCTTCTGGACCATACAATGGAACAACAGGACCTATAGTAATGGGAACAGTCAATGCATCTGGAGGTGTTAAAGTGTGTGGATTCTGGGGAATTGGCATCCTTGAGCTCTGTCCTGTCTGATTTGAATTTAGTCCTACCAGTATGGTAGGTATATCAAAATTCTAATTTCCCAGTGTCCCAGTTGCCTCTCCTGTTTGGATGGTGTTATATGGGGGTGGGCGATTCAACAATAACTTATTTATGAAATCCTCATCTGGATCACTATGGCTGTCCTCATTCCTATTCTCATTGGGCTTGTCTCTTCTTTCTTTTTCTTTCCCTTTGGTTTAGTTTTTCCCTCATTTTCTTTATTTATTAAAGCAGGATATAATCTTGTTCCTTCAATTATGCCTGTTCTCCAAGTTGTGTGTTGATTATCCAATCTAGCATATGCACAAGTACGTAGCACTTTCAGGACCTTTCCCTCATATTTCTCTTTCTCTCTTTGATGAGCTATGTGTTCCCAACCATTAAGTGCTTTATATTCTGCGGGTATAGGAGGCGATTTTATTTCATACAAAATTCACCTCATATTTTCAATAATTCTCAAATTATGTGTTCAGTAACATGGAAATGCCAATGTACCCTCTTTCTCAGTTACTTGTGCTATTTTTTGAGCTAAAGATGTGTAAAGACCTATGTATGACACCATATAATGACCTGGTGTACCTTCAGGAAGAGTCCCCACTCCCTCTCTGACTGGTATAAACGTGTCTTCCTTAATCAAACTTCTTAATGCCTTAAAGAATTTAATTTTTCTCAATCAAATTGCAATTTATCACAATAACTTTTTATTTACAATCATGAAGTAATTCTTCATCCACAATCCTCTGTTCGACATTCACAATCAATACCAGTGCCCCTCTCTATGATGTAGTCCACCAGTAACTGTGCTGCTTTACACCATCTGACCTATACCAGCGCGGTACAATATGACGTCAGCCTCACTCCTTGCAGCAGACTCCTTTACAGTTTTTATCGCAATCACTCTCTCGCTCAACCCTAGGCAAAAACAAATGCATGTGATTTTTCAGCAACAACTTTGTTTGCTCCTCTAAAGGTTCAGGGTAATCAATCACCTCAAAAATGGTTTAGAGCTACTCTTTCTGACTTACTCTCATTCACACTTGAATGAAACATTGACCAGCGGATCTCACTCGGTTGATTCAGTTCCTCCCTGTACACTTGAGATTCACTATACCAACCTCTCACAATCATTCAAAAGAAAGTCCCCTACTGATGGTACTGTTGATGAGGTCTCATGATCAGTATCACTAAGCTAGCAGACAAGAACAACAAGTGTCTTATACACTTTTATCAATATCCTAGGAGCTTAGGCCACAACAGACCCAATAACCATCTCACCTTCTTAGCAATAAGTGCCACATTCATACACAACTCAAAATATCTCAGCAGAACCTCACACAATCACAACAACACCCACAATCTAAGAATAAGCCCAAAACCCTATTTATACTCACATATCCACTGAGTTGTTACAGTGCTGGAACTCCATTAAACCTCTGAATGAACCATAGGCTTAGACGTTTGGGCTGGGTTTGGGCATTTGGGACTCCCTAATTCCCTAACTTCCTATGGGAAGCAGACCTTAGAATACCATTCTTCTCTCCCTGAGAGAACTATCCTCTGCTACCAGATTTGATGGAGCATTATCATTTATGCTCATAACATACGGTCAACTATCTTTTGCCCTGAGAAAGGAATACCACGAAGTTAGGTAACAGATCAACCATCAGAATGTACAGTGTAACCAATTAGGCCACACAAAGAAAACTGAAATTGGAAATAGAATGAAAGGGTTTTATTACAAATGAAAACTCAGGTTAATGTAAACAAATCTAAAACATATACAGTAAAAATACAGAATAACCATAGGATTGCAAAATATTCTGAAGAAATTTAGACAAGTTAACATAATGCAAACCAATAATTCAGTCACAGCCAATGTTCTCTCTAATTTTTTTCCACTGTGTGTGGCAGTGTGCGGTCTCTGTGCGCTGCAGCCAAGGATACGTCCGCCAAGAAATTGACCATTCACATGCGCGCAGCGCATAACTAGCCAAGATCTTTGGCATTAGCCTCTCCATACCACTAAAGCAAAAAAGGGATATCATTGCTCCATGCAATAGGGCATCAAGGCAGTTTTGTGACCTGGTTGCACACCCCAAGGACATGACCTGTTAAGTGCCACCTACACCCCAGTTAGAGAAAACAGAGGAACATTGCCCGCGGCCTTTAAACGCTGTTTTCATTGACTTCAATCCCGATTCAAATATGAGCATTTTCTGCAATAGGAGAGCACGACTATCCCTCTAAAAGGCTTATTTGAGCTGAGAAAGTGATAATGCATATAAACAACTATGAAGTATGACAATGATGGAAAAGTTGATAACAGCACATTTCCTACTGTTCTGAAGCATTTCCTAGCTCATTAACCATTAATTTTCAACATAAATATCACTTGCTCGCTTGTATGCTAAAGTACGCCAAATGATGTTTAAAACACTCCCCGCGGCATTTAAACGCTGTTTTCATTCACTTCAATCCAGATTCAAATATGAGCATTATCTGCCTTAGGGGAGCATGTATATCTCTCTAAAAGGCTTATTTATTAACGTGCGCGCTTGCCGAAGGGGCCTGCGCGCCTTACAGGGAACATTGGTCACAGCTATACAAAAGATTAACAGCAAATTCTGGTGCTCGAAAATAGTCTTCTGTCTTTCCTCTCACACATGAGCACAAGTTAAAATTATCTAAGTTAACCTAGAGTAATAATAAAGTCTCAAAAGCTGAGACTAAAGGAGAGAATTAAGTGTAAGCTTAAGCGTCAATCAATGAAGCATGGGAACAGAAGGGGAAAGTCAGAGGTCTGTACCTCTCAAAGTCCAAAGAAATATGTGCTACAATCATTCAGTGTAAGTCCTAGATACTACTGCTAAAGTCCATCAGGTAACACCTCTTGATCCCCTCATCACGTGCTCCCATGAATTCTCCTGTCCTACGGTGCAACTTGCAACATCAGTCTTCGATCCCTTAGCAGTCCTGGGAACTTTGCTATCCTTGGTCTCCTGAACATCAATTTCAACATTTATGAAAAAGGGACAATCATCCTTTCTTAATCATCCCTTTTTTCTGGCCTTCTGTGTACCTTTCAAGGTTTTTCTCCCAGACTCTCTATGAATAAAACAATAAAACAATAGCCATCTCTTCCCAAACTAACATTTCATGTGAATACCTCCAGTGCTCCGTCGCTTGGGCATTTTCCAATGTAACCAGGTCATCACCACTTGTTTGTCTGGTGCCAATGTACAGCTGTTGGTTAGATACATGAAATTTCTGAGGGCCGCACTAAAGTTACTGAACTAGAGTCCTTCAGACAGTTAACATAAAGCTGTCATAAGATTTTATTTCAAACATAACTGTAACCTGATGCCTCCCCACTATGCACTTTATCCCTTATCCTGTTCTTCAGCCATGACACCACTGAGTGATGGTATTGATTGACTCCTTGGCAAAAGTGTAATGCTGTCAGGGCACTCTGTCTCATCTTCTCCTTCCTTGACATTTTCAATTTCCTTTTTTTTACGAGTCCTGAGACTTCTTTAGAGGTACAATCTGCTGGATGTTTTACACTTTATCCACCAGTCTGCAGCCTTCTAAGTCACCATAAAATGGTTCATGTGGTTTATTCTTGATGGCTCTTTAGATAGAATCACCACATATCTGGTGTATCAGCATTAATGGTGCTAAGGTGCCTTGGTCTATTTTCTTTTTATTTTGTGTGTTATATTCATTTTTATTTATTTATTTTTTACTCTTATTAGACTCTGTGGCCTGGTAGAAGGACTGCCTGTTGATTGGTTCTCCTTGAATGTAGTTGATGGATTGCTTGAGCAATTACAACCTATGATTATATACCAATGGGGAATAATGCAATGATTATGCATTTTCGCAGTCTTGTATTGGTAAACGTATGTCTTGATCAGATTATTTGTGTTTCTGGAATGTAGCAGATTGATTTTTGTAGCTGATCAGCAGTATAATATAATTGTACACTGTTGAGGGAAGATCCAGCGATTATGCAGTCTGTTGGTACCTGGCCCTTGTGGCAGGTTCATCCTCTGACTTTTTGCCTCCTTCTCCAATTTTGTCTGACCTCTTGCTGTTGGCTCTAGGACTCTGAGCACTTTATCACTGCTGATCAGTGCTAAAGTGCAGTTGCTCGCCCTTCTAAAGTTGGTATGATTGGCTTTTACCTATTTGGTATATTTAATTTACATGTAAGTCCCATGTACAGTGAAATCCCTATACCCAGGGCATGTAGATTAAATGCTACTAATGGGCCTGCAGCACTGCTAGCGCCACCACCTGAAGTAACCTTTCAAACCTGTCTCGGGCCTGCTTGCGCAGGGCCTGTGTGCACAGTTTTCTGCCACATGGACCTGGCATCTAAATTTACTCACCAGGCCCAGAAATCCCCTTTTACAACATGTAAGTCACCCCTTAGGTAGGCCCTAGCTAGCCCTTTGAGCAGGGTGCTATGTATCTAGAAGGCAGGACATATGCCAGGTAGCGTGGCCTGTCCTGGTAGTGACAAACAGCCTATTTGGTTTCTCACTGCTGTGAGTGCTGCCTTCTGATAGGATTGCATGGGGAATGCCCTGCTTCTTGTGAAGGGGATATTGTCTGATTTATGAGGGGTAGAGTAGGCATGTTTGGTATGGTTGTAATGGTTGTAATGGTAGTGAGAAATGCTGCTTAGTGGTGTGAGTGGATTGTTTATTACTATTACAGAAATTACACTTCTAGAAAGTGAGCATTTCTTTGTGCTTATGACTCTGGTGTTTTCCAGTTTGACACTAATCCACGTCTGGGCCGAGTGACAGTTGGGCTTTGTGCATTCTTTTCAGACAGCCTGTACACAGGGAGGGTGGAGGTGTCACAGAGGTGCCTCTGCATACTGAATAGTCTTCCTGGGCTGGGACAAGGGAGTGGCAGGGCACAAATGCATTTGTAAAGGCTGCCCCTGGCCTCACACAATAGGGTCGTTTACCCCCAACTGATGTTTGCAGCCTGTGCTGAGAGGAGAGCGGGGGCACCAAAGAACCAGTTGTAACTGGTTTGAACCTCCTCTCCCCTTCTTTGTAAACATATGGTAAAACTGAGTATAACTACAGGAGAGTTTTCCCCACGAGGGGACATTTTCGAACTTACCTGTAACATACCTGTAACTGGACACAGAATGCTGGAGGGACTCACCAGGAACCACCATGGACTGCTGCTGCTGTGCTGACCAGTGACCTACTTGGTCACCTGGAGGAACTGCAATTTGTCTGCATCCACCTTGTGCTGGCCTGCTGCTGGGCCATGCCTCCTGTGCTCCTTTCTCTTTTATTGTTGTCTCCCAGGGGCTGGGTGCCATGGCCCTGGATCCCTGCAACAAGTCCATAGCGCCTGGAGAGCACTTTGCCAGCTTTGCCAGATTTTCCTGAAGCGCGGTGAAAGCGCATCCTTTCTGGTGCATTTTGTGTGCTTGAGTCGTTACACGCTTTGAGGAGCGCATTATTTGTGCCCCAGGATTCACCGCCGCGACCCGGGCTGTTTTCTGTAAAGCACGAGTGACACCCTGTCCCTGGGACCCCCGGGGCACCCTCAATTGAAGCAAAGGAGCGCGCACGCTCCTAAAGTGCCCCCGGAGCAAAATGCGCTCTGGGAAGCGCCCCCGGGGCACAAGTAGGCACCTGCTTTGGTGCTGCTTCACCGGGTGCTGCCCGGGCGGGCTCTTTGATATTCTGGAAGCCAGGCGGGGAAGGAAGCCTCATCAGAGGCTCCCCGCCCCACCGGGCCCCATCTGCTGCTATATGGATGGGCAGAGAGGAAGGAAGCCTCAGTGGAGGCTCCCCATGCCCCAACGTAGGCCCCAATTATCTCCTGAGACTGCGGGCGGGGCGGGGCAGAAGCCTCGCCGGAGGCCTCCCGCACCGCAAGGTCTCCCCAGTCAGTCCCCTGTGAGAGTCGGGTAAGGCCCGGCCCCATCTGTGGCCCCAATCGTTTTTTTTTGGTTTTGGCCCCCTCCTTGTTGGAGGGCCAGTGGAGGCTGATGGGGGCCCCCAGAGATATCAAAACCAGAGGGGGTGCATGTCGCCCCCTCCCCCAGAATTACTGGAAGGCCCCCGTTTTGCATAGTGGAGCACCAGGGGCCCCTCTTTTGTTCTTCATGGCACTGTATGTGCCTTTCATCATAACAACAGGTACTTTCTTGGACACACATATGTTTTCTACATGTGCCTAGTATGGACATCAGGGACCGGTGTGCTAACCTGTTTTTCTGATATAATGATGTATTACATATATGTGCTGGTGTTCCTTTTATGGGCATAACATGCTAATATGTTTTCCTGACTTGCCATAAGTTTTATAATCATCCCGGTATGGGCAGTAATGATATTTCTATGACAAGTGCATTTGTGTAGTACTGTGATTCCTGACTACTGCTTATGTTGCAGAATAATAAGTAACCTGTGTGTTATGTGTGACTACTGCTGGCTCTGCAGAGTAACTATTGTGTAACGTTCTGACAACTGCTTGGGTAGCAGGATATTATCGACATGTTGTGTTTGGTTTAATAAGTGCGTTGTGTACAATACAGTATATTTTCATATAACTTGGTGTTGTGTTTACTTTGTGATGTGGATAGTGCATCATGTGTGTTGTGTGTGTTGTGCAAACGCTTTTCACATTGCCTCTGGGATAGGCCTGACTGCTCATGCCAAGCTACCAAGGGGGTGAGCAGGGGTTATCTTGGACGTGTAACTCCCTTGCCCTGACTGGAGTGGGTGGATTCTGCCTGGCTTAGGTGCATACCCTAGCCAACTAGAAACCCCATTTCTAACACAGTCACAAAATGTTTTGCACCGGCAGATGTATGCCCTGTCCTGTTTGCGATGATGGTGATGATGATGTGCAGTTTTGAAATATGTTTGTTTTCCTTTTGTTTTTAATTGTTATGATGTTAAATAAGTAAAAACAATAAAATCTATCTATCTATCTATCAACCGTTAAATGACACATTGCAAAAAACTAGAATGTTAAATAAATTTAGGCCTAGTAATGTCAAACTTAAACACTGCCCATTAATGCACATTTAATTTCATTTTATGCTGTGTACACTTTAGTGTCTTTATTCATATAATATCAGTTTTTCCTTTAATTCCTTACAAACTTCATGTTACAGTTAATATAAACAAAATACAATTATTAATACACATGCTTGAGTATAATAGAGAACTACATTTCTCAACATTACCTATACACATTAATGGACATGTTACATAAATTGCTATTGTTTCAAATATTTTATATATATATATCTACAGAATATATATAGTAAATATATATATATATAGAATATATATATATATATGTATGTGTATATATAAATATGTATTAAGGTATCATAATTGTGAAGTCGGGGTAACAGCAAATCTCGGCTGCACCAGGTTTTAATTGATGGAGACAAGTGACCATATATAGGGACTAAGGACCTGATTTAGATGTTGGAGGAAGGGAATACTCAGTCACAAAGGTGATGGATATCCCGTCCACCTTATTTCATTATATCCTATGGCGATCGTAATACAGGCAGATGGGATATCTGTCACGTCTTTGATGGAGTATTCCATCTGCCGAGATCTAAATCAGGCCCTAAGATTTATTATTTTTGAGAGGTAATGTATGGGTATCAGCTGAGTTCTGGGGTGTGTACTTCTAATGGAAGCATATAAAAAGAGGTTTGTACTAGGTACAGCCTCCTAATAAAACTATATATGTTTTTTTTTTTATTATTTATCTTAAACTATGGGCCTGATTTATATATTGGTGGGAAAGATACTCCATCGCAACAGCAACGAAGTTCCCTCCCACCAATATAGTGGTCCACCCTCAAAATTTATTTTCAGGTGGACATTAACTTGGCGAAGGTGGAGATTACTGTTTCTGTACTGTGGCCAAACTTCTCTGACAGTCCTGGGGAGTAAGGGCCGTCGGAGAAATGGCTACATGTCCACCAACCTAATTTAGGGTTCCTTTAGCCTAGTAAAACCTGGCAGTAAGGAATGGTAAAACCATTCTAACACCCCCTCTCCCCCCCCCCACAGCCATGGGAGAAGCTTTCCATAGGAAAGTGAGAATTACCTTTTTTCTTTTTAAAAAAAAAACCTGTTTCTGGATTTTCTATTAAAGAAAAAAAGAATACTCTCTGTCTCATGACAGTAAACAGGGACCGCCGTGACAGTAATTCCTGGCAACCCCTTTATAAGTATACGCCTGCTCAGCGGTCATTTTTAAATTAGATGAGGGACCTCTCCACCATGGAGGTGGAGTAACTTACTATGTCCCCATGGTGGATCCAAGGGCGGTCCCTCTATATACAAATCAAGCCCTAAATCTCTCTGCACATTTTGCAGCAGCTTATCTTATACTAACTGTAATGCAATTTTAATATAATTACTTGCTCTTTCACAGTTCTTTCTTTCGGTCGCATGCATTGCACCACTCTGTAAATAAGGCGTGGGGATTTTGGCCTCGTTGGGCCACATTCACGTACAAAATAATTACGTTAATGTGGCGCAAGGTGGCGCTAGGGCATTATAAATATGCTCCTTAATCCCCTGGATGACCTAAAAAACACTTTTTACGCAGCTGCCATTGAGGCGCCATTTTCAAAGCAGGCCAGCACACACCAATTAAAGAAGTGTGTGTGGCCTGAAAGCTGCAGCAAAATGGGCTCAGACAGATGACGGGGTCCTGGCGGAAGGAGGGTGGTGGAGACTATGTGCTTGCTCAAAGATTGCTTGGAATGGGGTATGTTCTAAGTTACAATCATTCTATTTGGTTTTATTCACAGGTCTTTTGTCTCATACACAATGAGTGTGGTTGCTGTTAATTTTATTGGGCCGCTGTCAGTCATGTTTTACTGTTATTATAAAGTTTCGAAGACAATGAAGCAGTATACACATAGCAGCAGCCTTCAGAACATCAACATGGATTGGTCAGATCAACTAGACGTCACAAAGGTAGTAGGACTTATGTTAATTAATACATTTCACTGCTTTTTTTTTCAAAATGTACACATTTATTCTGTTGCGAGTAGAGTGTGCGTCTGTTGTCCAAGTACAAATGCTATAGAAACATCCTTAACTTTGTTAATTTCTCTCATAGAATTATATCGATAGGACTTCGTAAGCATCTCTTCTTGACTGTTGGTCTTGTGAAAATTTCAGCAGATTTTATTCCTTACAGTTGTCTTGGTTCGTGAACTTATTTTGATGGTGATGGTTGATGAATATTCAAATAAACAAAATTTACACAATTTCAATAGATTTATACAAAATACAGAAGACTTTCAACTGGATAGGCATATTCAACATACACATTTATGGTTTTATTCATGCTGATTACTTTTTCGCCTGCTGAGAAAGGACTGTTTTATTCTCGTGAGTTAATTTACATTTAAATGCTGAATCATTCTGTTTAATATAATAACAGTTAAATCATATTCTATAATGGTTAAGCAATGACAGTACGTCAGACTTTATTGAACTCTGCAATCCCCTCACAAGTCCTTCTGTCACCTTTAACTTAAAGAGAGCTCTGTAAGAATCTTCCACTCGAAAACAAGATCTCCGAGCTGAACTGGAATTCGTAAATACTCCTCTACGCAAACAGCGCCCTGCCCCTTGATAGTCGGCTTTTTGTACAATAGACTGTACAATTTCTTAAGAGTTCCACTAGCAAAGTAAATGATTCCCCACAAAGACTGCACGTGACTTAAAATTCCAAACATCTCAGCCAGGATTGTGGGAACCCCTGCACAGAATCTGGACACTCTGGTAAATGATAAATGAGGAACATAGAAACATGTACCACAGAAAAAAGGGAGGTGAATACATGGGATGGGACTTCACCACAGTATGGTGATAATTGACACTCAGAACGGCTAGGAATGGCCTATGAGTATTTTTCAACCTAGTGTAAGGAATTTACAACACCTGTCACCATGATTAGGTGTCAAACCATTGCCAGGAACCTTACCTTGTGGACTACAGCGTCTAGTAGAACCAGCATATGTTACTCTTTTCAGCTATACATCACCATTATATGAATGCAACACCTGCTAAAAGCAACAGATCCATTTAAAATGAACTTACAACAGAATAAACATCAGCTGACACACGCTAGGCAAAAGGCTGTAAGAACCGTATCACCACTGAGAACTATCAAACAGAGATGAACCCACTCCACACATATTAGATTGGAAGGTCACAAAACTCACCCTCCCTTTTAAAACACCCCCATAAGGTTAACCCGCACCCTCCAAACTCCAAAACCTCACCAGTTATGCTGCGGGAATGAATTTCACCCAGCAAAATAACTGTCAGATGAATCACAACCTCAGATTGTAGTCTGTATAAAGCACTAAGAGGCAAATAATGGGCAACTGCTGCACTACACAAACGTCCAGAACCAAAACAGGCCAGAGACGTGGCACATTCAGGGATAAAACAGACAAAGCCAAACCCCTCACTTACTCCCTCACTGACATTCAAGCCTGGTAGACAGCAAACCTACAGCTGATTATACCATTAATCACAATCACTGAGAGACCCATGACAAATCAGTCATTAATTATGTCCCATCATAAACACTACCTTGCAGCACTCCATTAAGCATCAGGCAAGAGCTTAGGAATATTACTTTACGTCCAGCTCACCTTAAAAAAAAAAAAAGCAGCGACAACCACAGGGCTGGCTGACTTTGTCTCACTAATGATAAGAAGATATAACACTAGGGCTTATTTACAAGAAAGTGGCGCATCGGTCTCAATGCACCACTTTTCTTGTGTCTCTGCCCCACCTAACGACACCACAGTTGTGCCGTATTTACAATATACTGTACCATGGCGGTTGTTAGGACAATAGCATCAACGCCTCCCTTGCATACATTATGCCTGGCCCAGGCATAAAGTGGTGCAAGAGGTTGCAAAGTGGCACAAGGCAAGCATTGCACCACTTTGTAAATATGACGCAGGGGAAAAGCCACCTTAGCGCAGTGTTAGCGTAAACAAAATGATGCAAGGACATGGTGGCGCTAGGAGCTTGTAAATATGCTCCATTGTCTCTAACAATACTCAACTACAGTAGTCCTGCCTAGCCCACCAGTGCTTAATTTGCGCATGTTGTTTCCAGTGCTGAGCAAGGCACTTATGTTTGAGGGCCGGCGCTTAGTCTTCTGCCTCAAGCATTTACTATGAGCAAAAGACACATATGGGAAAGACGGAGGGAGAGAAAAACAAAAAAGCGTCACGATGAGAGAAAGCAGAAAGCTGCTAGAGTGAGCTGAAGGGGCAGGGAGGGGCTTTATATGGATTGAAGAGGCCCGAGATGGCAGCGGGATTATGTTGCCTCAGTATTTAGTGTTTGTACATTTAATTGCAGCAGCCGTGTGTTTAAGAGGAGGGCTTTGAGCACCGGCACCTTTTTGTTTACAAATTACGCACTGTAGCCCACTATAGACTGGAGAGCAGCTATGCCATCTAAGAGGCATATTTAAGAGCCCCTAGCCCCACCTCAGTGCCGCCATAGCATTCTTTTATTTTTTTACTAAAGTGGCATTTTCCCAGCACCATGTTTACAAAGTGGCGCAATGCATGCATTGTGCCACTTTGTAAACCCTTGCGCCACATTATGCCTGAACCAGGCATAATGTATGCAATGGGGTGTTCTCTCATTAGAGAGGCCAAAAAAATGGCGCAAGAAATCGAAGAGATTTCCTTGCACAATTTTTTGCCACTTTTAACACCTGCTGAGAGCAAGCATTTAAAGGAGGTATACTGGTATTTATAATGAGCCCCTATGAACTCTGCAGGAGTAGGTTCAAAATGTTGGCACTACTCCTGCAGAGTACATCAATAACGTATAAAAAAATGATGATATTTCCCCCTACCCTGTGCCATGATGCACCGTATTTTAAATATGGCACACATATGGTGGCAGTATGGGGGTGCTAAGGGGCGCAAGGAAAGTGACGCTGCAGTAAGTGCAGCACCACTTTCTTAAATCTGCCCCTAAATATATATGCCAGTCTATCTATTCCCTACTCTGCAGATGTTGGGGCATGACTGATTAGCCCCTAAACTAATAATCATTGGCAAAGCTAATAGATCTCAACTTTTGAACCTATTAGATTTATCAATGCAGTTTTCTTATGCTGTGTAACGTTGCTGATGCTGTACATGTTCTGCAAAAAAGAAGGAAAAAAAGGCACAATGACACAAACGTCTGGTGCCAGTTGCATCATTTTGTAAATGCCACTCAGATCAGTAAAAAAGAAAACGTGTTTTTCTTTGTGAAAGTACAAAATAGAAATAAAAAAGACCTGCAGGGTGTGGAGGGGGGTAGTAGGGAGGAGTAAATGGTGTCAACGTTCGGGGGAGGAGGTGGAAAGCAGCCACGAGAGAGAAAGAGTAATATGGGGCAGGGGGGAAAGCGCATCATGGAGAAAACAATACAGAGGATGGGGTGAGGGAGTTTGACAGAGTTAGAAACACATAAGAGAGAAAATGAGCAGTCATCGAGGGAGAGAGCAATGTGGTGGGGGGTACATTTTGGGGAGAAGCAAACGAGAGAGAGAAAGAGAGCAGCAGATGACAGCGAGAGTTACATGAAGCCTGAGGGGTATTAGGGTGATAAGAATGAAAGGCAGTGAGTTGGAAAACATATGCTTTTTTGAGTTCTTAACTAGAAGGTAAACAGTAGTACACTAAAAGTGACCAGGGGAAGGAAACAAGTCAGCTAATCAAAAGTTTGGTAAAGATGGTGTGCTCCAGGGGAAAAGGGTAACACAAACCATTGAGGAAGAAACAAGCAAATGAGAGTGACAATAAAGCCAGCCAATGGTAAGCAAAGGGTGGTCTGTAAACCACTGCAAGTTCACAATAGATCTTTCGCAGCCAGACGGCTTGTTTTGTCTGGTGTGCGAGACCTAAAAGCCACTTTAGCATCCCATTGAAAAGAGACCCTTCCAGATATCTCAGTAGATTTCTTTGTGCTCTTCGTGATACAGGTAAAATTTAGTTTTAGAAAAACCAAAATGAAAATACAAAATTAATAAACTACTACTCTTGAGCTTGCATGCATTTTCTAGTTTCTTTTTTTGAGATCTTGACTTTGGAGACTAATAATGCATTTATCACAGCAAATGTGCAGGGTCACATACAATGAGGCATGAATGCAGGACACCTATGTGCATGCTGCTGACCCAGGATGATGTGAAAGTAAACTGTTCAGTGTTAGTAGTTAAATGTTTGTCAGTAGTGCTAGGTTGTTCCGTGCTATTTAAATCCATACCATATCATCAGGGCAGGTGATTCTTTTCTGTGCCTCAAATGTAAGGAATTAGTACAGCTAAAGGCCAACTTGTGGTCTCTATTTTACAACCTATTAAGCAGAAAGCCATAATGTAGAAATTAGTGTATGTTAGTAACAATAGCCTGTAATATAGTGCTTGCAGATGCTGCCTTGCTGGTCAATGACAATATAAAAACAAGCATTTGCAGTACAATAGGTTGCTCACTTACTTGAGTTGGAGCTATTGATATTGTAAATTTATAACTGGACTTATTTTGCCACATTAATTGGTCAACCCTGCTGCATATGTTGGTTCTTTATGCCACATAATTCCAGTGACCCTGTATATGCCTAAAGGGCTAGTAAGCCTACTAGAATATTTTTTTAAACAAGGCCCTTAAAATACAAACTACTCCCAGGTGCAAAACCAAATTTCCACCCATAAGAGAGCCTATAAATACACTGAATGGTGGGATGGGTTATTATTTTGGGGTCCCCAACTAACCTAGTATGGGTACCCAGAGTTGATCTTGACAGAAAGAGCATGTTGTGGTGAACACGTTTTGAAGGTGGCCCCATTGTCCTAGGATTACCACAGGCTGAGTTATGAGCAAAAATGTTTTGTAAAAGGAGCGCCCTAAAAAGCATTATGGGCCAAGTTTCTGAGTGCCTCTAATATTGTAGTACATTTACTGTAATGCTCAGAACAGCCTCTAGAGGACACCACACTAAAAACAGAAGCATTGTCATGTAACCATATAATTAGTCCCTAGAGAACATAACCACATGAAAATAGAATGGCAAAAAATAATGCAGTGCAAGTATATATTTAACCCCTAGAGAGCGTAGTGCATTACAAATGTTATGGCTGGCAGGTCTATTGCAATGATATTACAAACAAGACCCTTAAAACACAAACTACTCTCAGCTGTAAAACAAAAGGTGCAGCCATGAGAGAACTTACACAGACACTGGATGGTGGGAGCGGTTATTATTTTGGGGTCCCTAATAATCTAGTGTGGAGACTCAATCAGCCAATACAGACAGAAAGAGCACATTGTCATGAATGTTTTGGTGGTGGTCCCATTGTCCTAGGACCACCACAGGCTGAGTTATGAGCCAAAATGTTTTGTAAAGAATTATTTCAAAGAATTATGAGGCGAGTTTCCCGAGTGCAGTGAATATTGTATCATCAGCTTTCTCACTCTGTCAGGAGGGCCGCTTTGAGGATTTCTGTGTTTGTTACGTAAAGCATTTATCAATTACAAGTGTTATTGTGAAAGCTATGGAGTGTGAAGGGGCTAGCCAAAATAAATTACTCTGATTAGGTAACAGTGTGAACAATGTGACCAGCGTATTAGGGGCATATTTAAGAGCGCCTTGCGCTGCCTTACCGCCACCATAGCATATATATATATTTTTTTTACTCTAAGGTGGCCTTTTCCCCATGCCCTATTTACAAAGTGTCACAATGCATGCATTGTGACACTTTGTAACCTCTGTAACCTCTGCACCACAATATGCGGACACCAGGCATCATGTATGCAAAGGGGGTGTTCCAGCGCTAGGAGGACCGCAAAAGGGGTGCAGTAAAATTTAACTGCAGCATTTTTGGCGTCATTTTTAATGCCTGCTCAGAGCAGACGTTATAATGATACACCCGTAGAAACCTATGGGCCTCTTTGAACTTAGCTACACTGGCATTCAAAATTTTAAACTAGTGTAGCAAAGCAACAAGAAAGCGGAAGAAATGTTGACGCTTTTGTGCCAATACCCGCCATGGTGTGCCATATTATAAATACGGCACAACCATGGTGTTGTTAGGGGGACACAGAAAAAATGGTGCATCAGCTCTGATGAGCCACTTTTTCATAAGTATGGGCCTTAGTGTGTAGAATGTATATCTGGGGTTAGACAAGAGAATGTAGGATATAGCTTCAGATTTTAAATTCAAAGAAAAAGGGCATTTGATTAGCCCATCTACAGTAAAGAATTGTGAAGTCGGCCTGAAAGATTGGCTTAGTCAACGCTTGTTTTGAACTTGTTACTCCATACAAATGTTGTATTTTCACTGGTTGGCCATACGATTATCAGTGCAAAAGTGTAATTTATGTATTCTGACCTGTGGTGTTGTTACCATTACCCTGTTTATTGGGTACTTTGCCGATCTCATAAAGATGAAGGACTGAGAAGAAACCGCCGGGATTTGAATTTGCGACTTACAGCTCTGTGCCTTGACCCAGCTGTCTTGAGAAATCCTGATGAAGGAATAGTGCCAGTGCCTGCCTTCCAAACTTTGCACCACAGTTAACAAAAGTTTATGCGTAATGCCGAAATTCCAGCTTTAGGAAGCAGTGTTTCAGTAGCATGACAACTGTCCTTCTACTCTTTTGGCAGAGAACCTTTGTCAGCAGTATCTTTGTGTCAAGGTTAGAAGCTGCCTGACATTCAAGCAGATTATATCTAGGATACGAAATACGCAGTACGCTTTTTGGCTGAAATGGCGTTCCGTTATTGGCTACTTGACTCAGAAAAGTTATCTGGCTGAAGACTATTTCCCCCCGCCTTGAACTCGTTCTTTTTCATCCTCTTTGCTTCCTTTCCTCTTCATTCTTCTAGTTGCGTTCTTCACATTTTAAGCTGTAAGTATAATGTCGTATAATGTATATGGTATTTATTTATACCTTGGTGCTTTCACCTTGTATTTCTACCATTGCGGCCCTCAGTTATAATAAAAAAGCAAAAACTACATTGCCTGACCTCCTTTATCCGTGCAAGGGCACATAAAAGGCAGCAAAGAGAGACCACTTCATTGCCCCTTCTCTCTTAGTTGTACTAGATGCCAAAAGTGGATTTGGCAGTGAAAGAACCAAGCTGCGTTGTGGACTTTTCCCCATTGTGTCCCTCCAACAGCTCCAATCCATACATTTGTACTTACGGCACTTACTCAATGCATAGGCTGCAGTAAGCCTAATGGTCACCCTGTTGAAAGGACATGCATAGCTTAGTTAGTTCCAGCTTTTATGGAAGATACTCAGGGTTATTATTTCATAGTTTAGGAAATATTATTTCCCCTTTTGATTTTCGGTTTCTGTGGATTTTGAGCTGTACTTGGATCTACTGATTATGCAAAACAGCAGCAATCGGACGCCACCATTCTCGCTAAAATGTCCGTCCCGTCTTCCTTGTCACATCACACAGCCCTTCTGGCTAGTCTTACATATCAACTACTATAGATTTCAGAACCACGGGACAAGCAAGAGCTACGGGGACCCGTGGGTGTTGAGGCCTTTTACACTTGATATCTCAGGGCCCGACCTACAGTGGATCCTAAGCAACTGGGCCAAGTATCCCTTCTTCACTTAACTCTCAGCAACACCACAGGTCGAGAAGTCCAAGGCTTGTCAGTGCCAGGGGCGGAATGGGGGGAATGGGGTTGGGTGTGAACATTTGCTCACGGCTCAAATAATTTCAGTAGCAGCATTAAATGACTGTCCAGCCAAATACTTTATTTTATGAAAAAGGAGCAATTATATTCAAACAAAAAGTGAAACACGGCATACACAAACAATACATGCAGCCCCCTGTGGTCTGACCTCTGATGTTAGGTAGGCAGGTCCCTGGCTCCCACTTCCCTCCTGCTAGCAGTAGGGGTTTTTCCTCATTCCCTGTAGGCCACACTCAGGTTAAACCCCACTATTAGTCCATGCCTCAGGAGTCACGATCCAACTGATTATTGGCAAAAGTGTCCCATCACTAAAGCACTATCTGGAAGACAGGTTTCCCTGGGGCCTTCCGGCCCTTCAATCAGTCTTACTATGCACCAGCAGGGATTGCACAAAAGGAGTCTCCTCGAGAGTCCCTGTCAGTGACGTGGAGGCTGCAGCAGGCCCCACTGGAGCTCCCTCACAGAGCACACTGGTCTTGGCAAGCAGGCAGGCACTTGTGCTGCAGGGGCAGGTGGTCTTGTATTCCCTGACTGATGTCCCTTCACCCAGCTGGGTGACTGGCAGGTCTTAGCCTCCAGTCCTGGTCACAGGCAGACGTCCTGCAGAGCTTTTTCTCCTCACACAGCCTGACTGGCTGCTTGACAGTTCACACTTTTGGGGGCTGCAAGCTCTCCTTCTAATAGACCACTTCCAGGCACCAAATGTGATTTAGAGTTTGGCTCTTTGAAATTAGTGATGGGGGCCTGCTTTCTTTTGAAGTACCCTCTCTTTGCCCTACCCTTCCACCGGAAAGCAGTCTGTCACAGCAGGTGTGACTCCAGATCTGATATCCCCCACAACTCTGGTCATGAGAGTGACTAGAGGTTCACATCTAGATGCCGGCCACATCGATCTATGCATCAAAAGGTTATTGCAGGGCCTCAGTTCTACTCTTTATGATTCTCTTATCAGCCCCATCTCCATCCTGAGATGTGCCCAGTACCCTTTTTAATGACCTGTCCCTGACTCAAAAAGCACCCTTTGAAGTGAACTGAAGAGTCTAGCTCTTCTTTCTGCAGTGTGGCTCACTGGAATGCAACAATCCACAAATCTGTTGGTGGATTCCTCTACCTCCTCTTGCTCCTCCGATCAGAGTTGGTCTCCTAAAATGGAACAAAGAATGTTCCATATATTGCACTATTCCAAGGCACATGCATGTAACACATACTGCACAGCACTACATACTAACATAATGTAGGCCAAGGGTGAGTTAAGCACGCAGTAGCCAAACTTTTCATGAGTGAGCCTGTAGGCCTCATTCCAGTGACGCAGGTAAAAGGCCTGTTCACTCTTACTGATCATTACACGGTATGCTGCCACCACCGCACCTGAGGGTAGCGCTTTGGCTGCCACTCCCTTTCCAACAAGACCACAATCTGTGAGACAGGCGTATGTCATGGCACCCAGCCATGATCCGTGTTTGTCCGTGACAAAAAGACAGCACCAGTGATCAGACATTGTTGCAGCTATGGCACTTAGGGCAGGTGTACACGTCTGTCACCATGCGAGGGACATTTCTGCTCCAACAATAGACTTCTACACTAATCCATGGACTGACACTGCTCCAACAATAGACTTATACACTAATCCATGGACTGACTCAGAAAGTTTCAAATTGTTGGGAACTTGTTGAAGACAATAGGGCCAACCTGTTCGCCAAAGCATGCTCTGGCCGTGAGATGTACTGAACATGATAGCTTTGGAAAACACATTCTTTTCACCAAGTTTGCATTTTCTGGATCGAGTCCACCTCCTATCCAGTACACTCCTACTCAAGTATTCTAATTAAGATTAAATGAATAAAAGGATATATTTTTGAATGTGTAATTATCTCAGTCTATAAAAGAACAGCGAAAAAAAACATGTTTGGCACATAAGTAGTGTATTTTGCCATGACTAGTGTTACATTCTCCTGTTGCTTTTTTCTATGCTTTTCAGGGGATAGATGGGCAGTAAAATTGGGGTGTGTGAGCTTCAGATTTTCCAACAATCAGGCTGGTATGCATGAATGGGGCCTCAGTGGCAGTGGAAAGGGAGAGGAATGTCTTTGCTAGGAGCACTAAGAGAGAAAACACAATATTCTGTAAAATAACCAATATTTATGGGGACTTTCGCACAGTGTGTGCATTTTTTGTCTGTGTATATGTACAAATTCCTGCTGACATCCTACTGATATCTCACAACACCCCACTGAAAACACCTATAACCCAAGAAAATACAGTTATTAGGTGGTGTAACATTCCAAACACGCCCCTGATGCTTTTATGTGATTTTAATTAAATATTTTGAAATAAAAACAACCAAGAAAAATAAGCTGCTAGATAACCAGCACCAAGAATGTCCAAGCTTTTTATCTTCAACCATAATTCAAGCCATTGGGGTCTTTTAATTTGCAGGAATTATGTATACAATTCACATCAATGGCTAGGCCCTGAAACACCTTACAAAGCACTGTAGGCCTGTATTTATACTTTTTTAGCGCTGCATTCGCGCCGCTTTTTTACGCAAAAGAGGTTCAGATTTACAAAATACAATTGTATTTTGTAAGTTTGCCCCACTTTTGCGTAAAAAATGGCACAAATGCAGCGCTAAAAAAGTCTAAATATGGGCCTTAGGGTCATATTTATACTCTGTTTGCGCCGAATTTGCGTCAAAATTTTTGACCCATATTGGGCGCAAACCTAACACCATATTTATACTTTGATGCCCGACCCAGCGAACGTCAAAATTCAGCAGTGTGCGTCATTTTCTGGATGGGTGAAACCGCCTTGCATTAATGACATGCAAGGTAGGCGTTCCTGTCCAAAAAATGACTTTAAGGCATGTGCGCCTTATTTATACTTCCACGTCATTTTGACGCACAGGAGGGGACGGGCCTTTAAAAAATGGCGCACAGCCTGATTTGCGTCATTTTTTAACGCTTGGGTCAGGGCAGGTGTTAAGGGACCTGTGGGCTCATTTCCATGGTGGGAGACCATGGAAGCAGTCCACAGGTGCCCTTCCCTGCACCTAGGGACACCCCCTGCCGCCCTCGCCCACCACTGGAGGACACCAATCGATGGGGGGACCCATCTCAGGTAAGTACAGGTAAGTAGAGGTAAGTAATTTTTGTTTTTTTTAAGTGGCATGGGGGGCCTAAGTTGGTCCCCCCTAGATGCCACTGTGCCCAATGGCCATGCCCAGGGGACAGAAGTCCATTGGGCAGGGGGGAATGACTCCTGTCTTTGCTAAGACAGGAGTCATTTCCATGGGGGTTGTGCGTTAAAAAATGGCGCAAGTCAGGTTAGAGCCAATATTTTTTACTCTAGCCTGACTTGCACCATTCTTTGGCGCACAACCACCAGTCTTTCCTTCGCCTCCGCTGCCCGGTTACCGTAATTTATTTTTACTCTAACCAGGCCGGCTGGTGCGTTGGAATGGCGTTAGCCGGCGGTAAACTTTTTGACGCAAATCTGTCCTAGCGCTGATTTGCGTCAAAAAGTCAAATATGGGCCTAGGTTTATTTATGGCATATGCTGTACGATGCAAATAAAATAGATATGCATGTAAAATGGCCCTATCATTTTACTCATTATTTTTAGACTTGCTGAAATACATCTCCTTCAAATAAACTCTGATGGCCGATTCACAAAGACTTCTATTTTTACAAGTACGGTTCCTGGTCCCAAACAAATATGTTGATGGCTAAGCCACATGTGCCATTAAAAAAAAGCTTTCAATCTTCCGTACTCGTACACATTTCAAAACAAGAGTGGACGACATTTTCAAAGTCTAGGGATACTGTTTGACACCTATTTTACCTTCTCCTCCGCCAAGCCATTGTTAACTCCGACAATTTGCACTTGTATACCCTGGCTAAAATGTGCACTTTTGTTAACAAATTGCCCACCATACGTTAGTGGTCCAGGCAGTGGTATTATTTAGACTATGGCTACTCAGAGATGTTTTTCTAGGGACAGAAATTATGGTCGGCTGTGTGACCAAGGGCCACATTAATGTAAAGAGGGTAGAGGTAGAGGGAGGGTGTGGGAGGAGTAACGTGGGCATAGGAGAAGCAGAGCATGTACATGAAATGGAAACTGAGTCGTCAAGTTATTTTGAAGGTTTCATTCTGTAATACCCTCTAATTTAAGCTCCTAGATTCTAGAAGAGTCATAGATTTGGCAACACAGTGTCTTTTGCACCTTGGGGTAGGCCTTCTCTGCTTGCCATTACTACCTTTGGCGAATTAAATGTACAAAGGATGTCACTTGATGATTGAATTGGAATGACCTAGAATCTTAGGCCCCACAATCTCATAATGCCTTAGTTTCTTATCTTAGGGGTGCTTAGAAACAGTCAGTTAAGGTAGAGAGTGCTACAAAAAATGCTTGACAAAGACCCCCCTCCCCCAGACCCAAGAAGATGTGTAATTTGCTGAGGTCTACAAACTCAAAGAACCAACCTCCACCATATGACAAAAGACAGTGGAAATGTTTTAGCCATGGCACTACGAGACTTGATGTCTATTCCTTGCTTTACCACTTTCATAAAATATTCTGGTAGGGAACAGCACAGTGACTTTTCTTTAGTGAGAGTTGTCCCTAAGTCTCACTACAAGATTCACTCACACTGCGTTTGTTGTGTAATGAGCAAGATTGAAACTATGGAGCAAGAAGTCATGTTTAAAATTTATCTCAGCTTCCCCTTATGACAAATTGGGTGCTCTTGGGTAATCACTTTCTCAACCTATTGTTTGCCCTTTTTTAACAGAGATAGGAAAAACATAAATTAAGTGAAACACTAGTAGTAAGTATCTGATAAGAAAACAGGACTGTACTTCAACAATTAATTGATTTATATATGGGAGTTAGAACACCCAGTCTCGTAGAATACTCACAAAAATATGATGCATTAATAAAGTTATGAATCTTGAAACAAGGAATCCTTCACTGTGGTTTAAGAAGCCCTACTCCACCAAATTTTTGATAATAGTCAAATCATATAAATTCTATTCCTGTGTCCACTTCATATGTGTTGTGTGATAGAGGTGGGTGAGCCAAGCCATGCTCGAGCCAAGTGCCTGGCTGTGGCTCAGCTGGAAGTTCTCTTGGACATTCAAGCCCAAAACAAGCTGAGCCTTCATGCAGCTTCTGCCTGCCAACCATGCTCTAACCTCATGTGCCAAGAATTAAAGACAAAGCGTTAACTTGTGATGTAAAGTGAGAGAGGGAGAGCTACACAATCTAATGGTTGAATTGCACAATGTGAAACCAGAAAACCTGGTATGAATGCCGGCTTCTCCACTTGACCGAATTGTGTGATCCTGGGCAATTGTTTTATTTCTCTTTGACTCCTTTTTCTTCACTCTCACATATGAGAACACCTTGAAATATATGAGTTTAGGAAGTGTGCTCTACAAACCATCCTGTTATGTTTGATTTAATAAACTATAGTGTTCGCCACCCACAGGGTGCACGTAGCAACTGACGCGCCTTTTCATTCACCATTGGCATTGTTGTCAGCGTAGTGTGGTGGCAAGACTGTTTCTAAGTTCTTGCTTGAAGACTGTCACTTTTAAATAATACTTCCCATTGCACTGATATACTCTGATATACTAAGGTGATTTGTTTCCTTCATGTTAATAAAATATATGTTATTGAATTTTGTAGAAAAACTTATATTTTTACATGTTTGTTGCAAAATCTCTTTAACAACGAAAGTGCTTCTAAAATTAAGTGGTGCAATACACATTCTTTGCTTCTTTTCTTTTGCTTCAAATACTTTGTAGAAAAATACTTGGGTTTATTTAAAAAATTTCTGAATGCTAGTGTTCAGTCGATTAAACAGCATCCAAGCGTTGCTGTTCATCTGGGACCACATGTAAATGTGAAGAGGGCGGCAAACGTTGAGTACTACTGACCTAGGCTGTAATATTGCATGTCAGCAAATGCAGGCCTTTCAAAGAAGGAAGCAGAAGCTAACCATGGTGCAAAATAAAGTCATGTATGGTGTAAGGAAAAAAGTTCACGTCAGCACAAAGGTCTTAAATACACTGGCTAAAAGTGGTACAACAAAATTCAACACTTTGGAGTCAATTCACAAACCGCACTGCGTAATGCGTTTTGTAGTATTACAGTGGTACTGCTCAAGTACTGTCAATTACTATTCATAAACCTATGTGTTGAGACATCTGCTTCTCTTTTCTATGCAGAGTACTCTGCCCTTGTTGCAGAGGTCTCAGCACATGGAGGAATGTAGGTTTAGTAATAAATGTGAAAGGAAACTTGATGAGTGGCCGGAAAATGGTAAATATGTATTAATAAATGGGAGAGCTTTAGAGAGTGGTAAGGAGTTAGGCAGTGGTAGGGAGGGATTTTGGCAGGTACATGAAAATACATACACCAATCCTGACCAAAGAACAAGTAGATTGTAATTTTCAAATTGAATTTTTAAAGTTACTAAAGCCAAAAAGGTCACAAAATAGTCTTAACTGTACTATAGCCTAGCCTCGGACTAACTCCTGCACCACATATGGGCACTCACGGGTACTGCAAAACACTAGAAAATAATGGCAGCAGACTTAAAAAAGACCCCATAAGAATTCATGTGAAATAAAATACGTCATTTCGAATTTTAAATTACACATCTGTATAAATATATACTGCTTTTCAGGCATATCTTGATGGCCAGGAGGGTAGGATGGGTAGGCCCCTGTCATAAGATTGAACCTGGGGATTGTGTGATGGTGAATCTCCACAGTAAAGAGTTTGTTGAGCACTTGAGTTATAGACTAGCGGAGTGCTCTGAATAGAGTTCTAGAATTTGGGTCCCCCCTCTGGCCTTTTTTATCCCTCCTTGTCCGGGCATATAGTCTTCATTCTGCCATGCTCGTCAGAAGCTTTGGGGCCCACTAGGGATCATTTTGCAGGCCTAACTGCCAGCAGGTTCTCTGTTTTGAGTGCTCTCGAAGGGGTGGACTGACTCAAATCACCATATTCAGTTTGCAAAATAAACTCATCGAGGTTAGGCCATATTGGGTCCAGTAAGCAGGGCTAGCAGCATCAAGCGGGAATACTGCTTGGGTGATGGGTAAAATGAATGATTTTTTGTGGGTAAAATGTTTAAAGAACTTCAACATTCTTTGCTGTCAGGACACCTGGGATGTTTCTCATGTTGTTTTAATAGAGGGCTTCACCTCTTTTTTCTCCCCGGCTATTTCCTCCCTGTCCAACAGACCCGAGGTGGGCCTGGCCACACTAGTGTCTCATGATTTGGGCTACATCACCATTTCTTATGACACTGGTTCTAACTATTTGCTGGGAGCTATTTTATTGTTTTCTATTTCTAGGAGCATCCTCCTGTTGAATTTCTATCACCTGAATGCACTTCTGGATGCCCCGGTGCAGTTATCTGCCCTCCAACCCTTTTATCGCAGTGGTCATTTTGGGAGATTATAATGTGCACCTGTGTGATACGAACTGTGGCCTGAAAGATGTAGCCCTCATGAGGCGGAAGATCACTCTCTTCAT
Source organism: Pleurodeles waltl (assembly GCF_031143425.1). NCBI lineage: Eukaryota > Metazoa > Chordata > Amphibia > Caudata > Salamandridae > Pleurodeles > Pleurodeles waltl. The sequence goes on along the minus strand of NC_090436.1, from coordinate 980,211,279 downwards.
TTTAAGCATAGTTCTCAGGGAAAGTGTTGAATGAAATCATGTACGACTTCAACTTATCCTGTGGCTGGAGTGGTTTAGGGAAAGGCCTATAAAGGTCCTTTAAACCTTCATTTACTGGAAGGGGGTCGCTACTGTTATCGGTCATGTTCTCCTTTCAGCTTTGTTATATCTGATAATAATTAAGTATGTTAATTCACAACAGGCCTGGAGCGATAATACCCCTATTGTTATATTTACGAGTTGGTACACCACAGGAGCTTCAGCTCATTATATGCTTTTGAAGGGCAACAGTGTAGTGAGAGCTACAGGCGGGAGAAGGATTACTTGGGAAAGGGTGTCCTTTGTATCTGAGTTGGTCAAGATTTGCTATAGGGATTTTGAAGCATGCCTTTCTGTAGATTTGCCCGACGAGCACATTTTGGCTGCCTTTATTAATATTTGTTCAAGAACTAATGCTATGTTGACCCGCTAGGGGGTTTGGGGACATAGAGCGTCACCTCAATGACGAGGTTTGTTTGAGGAGTCACTGTGATCTATAACAGGCCCTTCAATGTAAACCAGAAGGGGCAGACAAAGTGTCCGATTATAGGGGGAAATATAAAGCAGCCATCAAAATAGGAAGGAAGCTCTGCAGCATGAAGCCTGGGAGGATTTGGCAGGCCCTTGCTTCTTGAACTGCAGTGCTAAATTTTGGAAAATTGTCAAGTGCCGTGTGGTTGCTAGCAATCATTCTCTGGCCCCATATTTAATGCCCCGGTCAAAAGGGTGGCTCATTTTAAAGGCATGTATAGCACTCTGGCTCCTTAGAGATAGAGGGCGGAGTCTTTTGCCGTTTTGAAGTACTCTAATCTCCAGTTGAACTAGAAGAGGTCAGGGAGTCAATTGGGTGGATTAGTATTAACAAGGCCCCTGGTCAAGACGGGCCCTCTAAGATTTATTTAAGGTAGATGTTGTCCTGTGGGCCCCCAGTTCACTATGTTTTTTAAACGTCATAGCTAAAACTTGAATCCATTCCTCATGGTCAACTCTGAGTTCATCCTGATCTTTAAAAAGGTTGTGAAGACAGATCCAAGTGTTACAGGTCAATATCTTTACTTGATTCGGCTGTCAAGATTGTTGGAAGAGTTATCTTGACTCGTCTTCACAAGTGGGAATGCAGAATGGGATATTTTCTGATATTCAATATCGTTTTAGGCAGGGGAAAAATACTACTGATCAGCTTTTGAATTTATATTTAATCTTCAATCAATTCATTGTACCTAGGCCTGGTAATGTCCACTTGGTGTTTATGTACCCTACATCAGCATTTAACAGTGTGAATGGGAAAAAATAATGGCCCTTGGCGATCTCCTTAGGAATTGATGCTGACATCGTTCATTTCTTGGCCGACTTGCATCTAAAAATGACTGTGTGTGTAAGGTACAGTGGGAAGGGGGACTGTACGGGCTACTTTTCTAATAACCAGGGGGGTTTAGACAAGTTTGCATTTTAGCCCCATTCTTATTAATACTGTGGGGCATATTTATACTCCGTTTGCACCGAATTTGCGTCGTTTTTTTCTACGCAAATTCGACGCAAAACTAACTCCATATTTATACTTTGGCGTTAGACGCGTCTAGCGCCAAAGTTCATGGAGTTAGCGTCATTTTTTTGCATGAACACCTTCCTTGCGTTAATGATATGCAAGGTAGGCGTTCCCGTCTTAAAAAATGACTCCGATGCTATTGCGTCGGATTTATACTCCCGGGCAAAAATGACGCCCGGGAGTGGGCGGGACTAAAAAACCCACATTAGCGCCGGCTTTTGGCACCTGGGTCAGGGCAGGCGTTAAGGGACCTGTGGGCTCAGAATGAGCCCAGAGGTGCCCTCCCCTGCCCCCAGGGACACCCCCTGCCACCCTTGCCCACCCCAGGAGGACACCCAAGGCTGGAGGGACCCACCCCAGGGACATTAAGGTAAGTCCAGGTAGGTATTTATTTTTATTTATTTTTGTGGCATAGGGGGGCCTGATTTGTGCCCCCCTACATGCCACTATGCCCAATGACCATGCCCAGGGGACAGAAGTCCCCTGGGCATGGCCATTGGGCAATGGGGCATGACTCCTGTCTTTGCTAAGACAGGAGTCATTTCAATGGGGGATGGGCGTCGTAAAAAAATGGCGCAAATCGGGTTGAGGCGATTTTTTTGCCTCAGCCTGACTTGCACCATTTCTGGACGCCCATACGCCATTTTCCCCCTACGCCGGCGCTGCCTGGTGTACGTCGTTTTTTTTAACGCACACCAGACAGCGCCGGCGGCTAACGCCGGCTAACGTCATTCAATAAATACGGCGCCCGCATGGTGCTTCAGAATGGCGTTAGCCGGCGCTAATTTTTTTGACGCAAAACTGCGTTGGCGCAGTTTTGCGTCAAAAAGTATAAATATGGGCCTGTATGTCCACCACCTCGAGGGCCATTTGCTACTGGAAGGTTTTGGCGCACCTTACATGGGAAAGAGATCTAGCCCAGTTCTCCTTTAAGCAGATGACGTTGTCCTTCTAGCAAGGACTGCTCTTGGTCTTTCACAAATGTTGGACTCTTTTGTGAGTTTCATGACCTCTCTCGACTTAGCAACTAATTTAGGGAAGTTACATGTTACGGTCATGGGCCAAATATCTACGCAGAGTAGAAAACACTGTGCTGCGGAGGTGGAAATCCCTTGGGTCCCCTCTTTTTTAATGCCTTGGTGTCCTGCTTGATCAGAAAGGATCCTGGACCCCCTTGATGGTTGCAAAACGGTCTCTCTTTAGGAGGACAGTGGGAGCGCTTTTTTGACCTCATTGTCAGGCTTGGGAACAAACTGAATCAGACCTTACTGAAGATCTAGGATGCCAAATGTGGGTCTGTTGCAGCGAACACTGGGGGTATGTATACTGTTTGGAGTTTCAAGTGCTTACTTTTCTTTGGATTACATGAAGAAAATTGCTTGGCCGAACCTGTTTGAGTGGGTTACCAGGCCCTTGGGCATCCTGAATAGTTTACAGCTTCCAACTCTATTACATTACTTGATATAGGGCCTCATCACGAGGTTGGCGGGCCGACCGCTGCTCTGCCAGCCCCATGGGGGGGAGCCCGCCACAGAGCTGGTGGTCCCCACCCCGGCCCTATTACATTTTACAATGTTTCCACTGGTCTGACCAGTGGAAACCTCCTAGGTTTATATATATATATATATAACACAAAGGAAATGCCACTTTTCACAGGCATTCGAAAACACTGCACTCCACAGTTTCAGTTGAAAATCAGAGTTTAATGGCGACGCGTTTCGATCAAAAGATATTCCTCATGGCCAATAATGCTCATAGTGTTCCCACCCATTTAAAGGCTGTAAGGCCTGCTAGAAGGGTGACTTACCTATGCCATAGGCAGTGGTTGGTGTGCATGGCACCCTGAGAGCGGTGCCAGGTTAACTTTGTCTTTTCCTCCCCACCAACGCGCACAAGCTGCAGTGGCAGTGTGCATGTGCTTGGTGCGGAGTCCCCCAGGGTGGCATAATACATGCTGCAGCCCTTGGGGACCTTCAGTCCGTCAGTGGTGTGCCAATTTTGGGAACAATGGTACAGTTTTTGGGAAAGAACAGTGGTGCTGGGGGCTAGTTATCAGGATCCCAGCACACTCTCATTCAAGTCAGCATCAATATCAGGCAAAACGTGGGCGGTAACCATACCACAAGGGGCACTTTCCTACACATACATTTAGAAATTTAAGTAGACTAATATATTTAATTTTTCTTGGTCCTTCATCTCAATTCACAAAGGCACAATGCAGAACTTGTACACTTGGAAAGACACACTTTGGCTTAAAATGTGGCTCCTTATGTAGAGTAGTCAGACTTGTATATATGTTTTAACTATAGTAATAAAAATACTTTCATCAGACGTGTACGCTTCAATAACTTATTTTGTGTTTTCTATCTTACAGATGTCTGTCGTAATGATTGTCATGTTCCTTGTGGCATGGTCTCCATATTCTATTGTATGTCTATGGGCTTCTTTTGGAGACCCAAGGAAGATCACACCTGCAATGGCCATTATTGCACCGCTGTTTGCAAAATCCTCTACTTTCTATAATCCTTGTATATACGTAATTGCAAATAAAAAGTAAGTATGGCAGTCTTTTCAGGGAAATACCCATTCGCAGTTTGTACAAGAGAAGGATAATAAATGTGCAGTAGCATAGAAATGTGTGCAGCATTACATTTCTGTCCGAATTTCCGACTTGGATGACATGTTAGAAATAGTTGCCAGAGAGCATCATTGGCCCAGGCTTTTTATGAATAAAAATATCTGAGTCAATACCACATGTCGCCCTTTATTATACGTTTAAGGAAATGTTATAAACAACACACAAACCTTGCTGTATGCTAACATGGTCGTTGTGTGTGCATTAACAACATTGATATGTATGACAGTGGTTTAGGACCTAGAAAGGAGGCCTGTTCATCAATAACGAGGATCATGCAGCTTTTCAAATTGTTACATTTGTTTTACTACTCATATTAACAAGCTAGGAAACAGATTTGACCTTTCTTCACAGCATTTTACATTCCACGGTACCTGTTGAGTGTAAATGATTTTGCTAGTTTCTCTTTCAGCGGAAATGAAAGCTACAAGAACTGCACTTTCTGTGTACTTCCTAAACTATGAAGGACGTCTTTGCTTTTCTTAAACATTTTATTGGGTGTTGTACAGCACAACACAGTATAAGCAAGGAAATATGCATACATGAAGGCCTACTAGACAGTCATTGTTCTGATTTGTATTATTAGTGTGACATGATGCATATGTTGCAATCACATAATACTGTATGTCCAAATTGTCAGATAACACAGGGGTAACACGGCCTGGCTTAGTTTATGATTGCACCTGACTATTGTTTCAGTGAGTAAGAGATGATTTATCAATCACAGTTTAAATATCTTTGCTCGCATGTTCTGCGTTTAATCCCAATATTTTGTTAATCTTCCCTTAGCAGCCCCTACCTTTATACACCAAAGCATCTGTCGCCATCCACAAATTCATATGCTGGGGCTTTTCATTTATGAGGACTTTTCATTGTGAGCATGAATGCCCTATTTCCTGCTGTGTCCCTTTTTGCCATGATCAAACCCTCATTAATATATAGCTTTTGCTGTTTTGAGACATCATGAATCAACACTGGACATATTTAGAGAAAAGGGAAATCCCGGCACTGTCTTATTACCTGCCTGAATGACAGGGCAACTCCACATGGACCCTTTCAAATTTCTTTAGGAGTACTGTGGTAAAACATGCTCGGTGAAGGACCTTCAGCCGTGCCAGATGGAATATTGACCTAATTGGTACCTCACACGTGAAAAACCCAAGGCTTCTTCCCAGTGACTTTCATCAAACTGGTCCTCTTACTGTTACCGTCGGAACTCAAGGCTATTGAAATCCTTCTGTGTGTGTATCATTACGGTGCAATATGTGTGGAGTATTCCTTTTCTCTGTAAATTGGCATCCAGAAGACTGACCTCCAGTGACTCCTCCAGGTCCTCAAGTCTTCTATAATGTCATCTGCCACCCAGTGCACATTTCAATTGCAGATATTTAAACATCTGTGAGCTATGTAAGTAATATTCTGTTTGCAATTGTTCACTGGACATCAGACTCTCTCCACCACCTATATCTCTCAAGGATGTTATCTTTAGCGTGTCCCAGGTCCTGACTCTTCAGAAGGTTGACGTTTCTTTTAGAGAATTCTAAACTCATAGGGGTATATTTATACTCTGTTTGCGCCGAATGTGCATCAAAATTTTTGACGCACAATCGCCGCAAACCCTGCCCCATATTTATACTTTGACGTCCGACCCCGCGGGCGTCAAAATTCCACCATGTGCATCATTTTTTGGAAGGGGGAACCAGCCTTGCGTTAATTATATGCAAGGTAGACGTTCCCTTCCAAAAAATGACTTTAAGGCCTGTGCCCCTTATTTATACTCTGACGTCATTTTGACGCACAGGAGGGGGTGGGCCTTAAAAAACGGCGCACAGCCTGATATGCGCCGTTTTTTAACGCCTGGGTCAGGGCAGGCGTTAAGGGACCTGTGGGCTTGGAAGGAGCCCAGAGGTGCCCTCCCCTGCCCCCAGGGACACCCCCTGCCACCCTTGCCCACCCCAGGAGGACACCCAAGGATGGAGGGACCCATCCCAGGGAAGTAAAGGTAAGTTCGGGTAAGTATTTTTTTCCGATTTTTTTTGTGGCATAGGGGGGCCTGATTTGGGCCCCCCTACATGCCACTATGCCCAATGACCATGCCCAGGGGACATAAGTCCCCTGGGCATGGCCATTGGGCAAGGGGGCATGACTCCTGTCTTTGCTAAGACAGGAGTCATGTCAATGGAGGTTGGGCGTCAAAAAAAATGGCGCAAATCCGGATTGAGGCCTGAATTTTGCCTCAGACCTGACGTGCACCATTTTTTGACGCATAACCCCCATTTTCCCATACGCCGGAGCTGCCTGGTGTGAGTAATTTTTTTTGACGCACACCAGTCCGCAGCACCGGCTAACGTCATTCCATTAATAAGGCGCCCGCATGGCGCGTTGGAATGGCATTAGCCGGCGGTAAAACTTTTGACGCACAACTGCGTTGGCGCAGTTGTGCGTCAAAAAGTATAAATATGGGCCATAGTGACATGTTTGTGCCATTTTTCCTTTCCCTACGGGTTCCCTAATCAACTGCTGCCAGGTTTTCAACATCGCATCCACCAAGGAAGGCACATCATTGACACCCGCTTACCATGCCTAAAATATCGGTAGTTCATCTTTCCATCACAAGGCTCTGTAGGCAGAATGTCGGGTCAAGTTTTGGCTCAAAGGCCCAGTCAATAAGTATGGTGCCTTACAATATCTGTTTATGATAGGAAGCGCTTTCCCTAAGCTGTAGCACCCCCTTGCTAGAACAATGTTCATGCTATCCAAACTTTGCAGATATTTAAGAGGCATGTGATGTGGTATGTTTTGTGGGATATAATGATAATTTGACAGAGCCATCATCTTAAACACAGCTGCCCTCTCCAGCACGGATAGCCGCAGATCCTGACAGTGTGTGACCATACTGTACAGGTCTCAAAGCAGTGGATGTGTGTGATCAGCAGAGAAGCCCCAATGATTTGTTAATGTTCATAATTTAAAATATTTTAAATGCACAGTTTCTGTCATGAGTATTATGGGTAAGTTAATCGAAGGTGCCCATCATCCCTTCTGGAAACAGGAGGGACTTTGTTTAACACAGAAGCCAGAATATGTCATCACTCCATGAATAAAAATCTCAGTCTCTGAAGGGAATCATCTGTCTCAGCCAAACATAGTATAACATTGTCTGCTTACAATCCCTGCACACCACATCCACCCTTACTAATGTATTATTTCTTATCTACTGCACAATGTGTTCAACCCCCAGGGCAAATAACACTGGTGAGAGCGGGCAGCCCTGCCTTTTTCCCTGTGTATAGGAAAGACCCTTAGTTTGTGCCATTAAGGTGCATGTATGGTCACTGGTCAAAATACAGCTGCTACAATCATGGCAAGAAATAGGGCAAAGGACCATTTTTAGCAGGGCCTGGAGCACGAAAGGCCATTCAAAGCTTTGACCACATTCAGTGATGTTACGCCCACTAGATCCCTAACTCTGTCATTCCATGATAATTTGTTGTATATGACCTGGGTGTATTAATGTACGAATTATCAGTGTTCACCTAGTAAAAAGAGTTTTTGCCAGTATTTTCATCTCACTGTTTACCAGAGATTTTGGTCGATATGAAGCAAAATCCTCTCTACGATGCCTAACTTGTAAATTAGAACCACTGCAGCAGTCAGGGATGCTGGGAGTGTCCCATCTGTTCTTGCTTCTGGAAACATTTCTAGTGGTATTCGAGGTGTATCACTGGCCAGTCTCTTGTGATCTCTATTGGCAGCCCATCAGAACTGGCCACTATTCCGGACTGCAGCTGCTGCAGAGCAGTCTCCTCCTCTTCTATTATGGTTTGCTCCTTTAACTGGTGATGGTATTCTGTCTGCATGTGTTGACTCTTGCAGTCTGAGACAAACTTGACTATTGTCTCATCAAACATCAGTCTAGAAGCATAAAACACCTGATAGTAAGTTGCAAACATCTCCACCACCAATCTGTCTCCCTCTTTCATTTCCACTCGATCATCCCTCACCCTGTGGATAGGTCACCAGCTGTCCTCTCTTTTCTCCAGCCATGCCAACATCTTACCAGCTTTGTCCCACAATACAAATTAATTTCTTTGAATGCTGAGGTGTGACCCTTTTTGAAGACTAATATCTTATATTCCTCCTTTTTGTTATAGGTGTCTTTGCTACTAATTACCCAGACCCTCAGCAAGCATCTGCTCCACCTGTAATATTTCCTCTTCCAAGACCTGCCACTTCTCTCTCCTTTCTCTCTTGGTGCCCACTATAACAGAAATGAAAGAGCCCCTGACAACAGCCTTATACACTTCCCATACTGTTGTTCTTCTAGGCTCAGAAAGGACGTTCAATTTGAAATATCCTACTGGCTTTTCATTTATCTCCCGCATCACCACAGAATCCAGAAGGTACCATGGATCTAATCTCCAGTCCCTTTGACCATTCTTATGTATAGAACACATTTTAAATGATCAGTGGGAAGTGATCTGATAATAATTTTGCCAGAAATGAATCTTCTCACAGCCTATCCATATGTGGGTCACTAAAGAAGAAATAATCAACTCTGGAATAAGAGTTATGCACACCTTAACAGTACAAGAAGAATGTCTATGAGGTATTCTGGGCCCTCCAAATGTCGCTTGATCCCTTTGCCCAGGTAAATCCCTCCAAGTCTTGTGTGTTGAGGACTATCACTCAATCCTGTGAAGATCCCCCTTTTCCCCACGTGTAGTTATCTATTTGGGCTTTTAACCACGCCCACCTCACGCCCATCACGTTCACTCGTTTGTGGGTTTGCCCTTCAAAAATCCTTTGTTATCATTGGCAAATGCTTTACATTTGTCCCTCCTTAGGGAGGTTTGGTTACGGCTTGGGTATCGCCTGTGTTACATGGTTAATTGCACTTTGCCAATACGTTTGGCTGCAAGCGAACTTCTTTTTCCTTTTGTGTCTCTCCCCTACACTCATGTTCATGGCAGCCCTTCGGCTGGCTTATATGAAACTGTTTTACTTTTCATTTTCAATTAATGTGGCAAGAAAAGTCAGTTTAGGAGTTTACAACGCCAGTAGCTCTAACTCGTTTTCTTTTTGTCTACTCTCGCCATCAGCCACCCTTAGGGGCATATTTATACTCCGTTTGCGCCGAATTTGCGTCGTTTTTTTCGACGCAAATTCGGCGCAAAACTAACGCCATATTTATACTTTGGCGTTAGACGCGTCTAGCGCCACAGTATGAGGAAAGAGCGTCATTTTTTTGCGTGAACGCCTTCCTTGCGTTAATGAGATGCAAGGTAGGCGTTCCCGTCTAAAAAAATGACTGCGACGCAAATGCGTCGTATTTATACTCCCGGGCAAAAATCACGCCCGGGAGTGGGCGGGGCAAAAAACCCCGCATTTGCGCCTCTTTTTAACGCCTGGGTCAGGGCAGGCGTTAAGGGACCTGTGGGCTCAAAATGAGCCCACAGCTGCCCTCCCATGCCCCCAGGGACCCCCCCTGCCACCCTTGCCCACCCCAGGAGGACACCCAAGGATGGAGGGACCCATCCCAGGGACATTCAGGTAAGTTCAGGTAAGTATAATTATTTTTTTTTGGCATAGGGGGGCCTGATATGTGCCCCCCTACATGCCACAATGCCCAATGACCATGCCCAGGGGACATAAGTCCCCTGGGCATGGCCATTGAGCAAGGGGGCATGACTCCTGTCTTTACTAAGACAGGAGTCATGTAAATGGCGTCTTGGCGTCGTTAAAAATGGCGCAAATCGGGTGGAGGCGATTTTTTTGCCTCAACCTGACTTGCCCCATTTTAAGACGCCCTAACGCCATTTTCCCCAACACCGGCGCTGCCTGGTGTACGTGTTTTTTTTCCACGCACACCAGGCAGCGCCGGTCTGCTAGCGCCGGCTAACGCCATTCAATAAATACGGCGCCCGCATGGCGCTTCAGAATGGCGTTAGCCGGTGCTAATCTTTCTGGCGCAAAACTGCGATAGCGCAGTTTTGCGTCAAAAAGTATAAATATGGCCCTTAATTTTTAACATCCCTCTTAGTCGTTAGCCCCCGCCCCTCCCCCCACACCCTCTCTTTCCTCCTTCCCTCGCCCTGGATTGCTACGCCTCTCAGTCCCTGCGCGCTGGTGTTTTGCGTCTCCATGAGCGGTCCAGGGCCGATCAGCAAAAACATGCCGACGTCGCTAACCTGTTTACTAATGGAAATGAATCTTGCCCGGATCAAACTGCCACTTTAAATTAATTGACTATCTGCTCCCACTGGAGACCGCTCAGGATTCCTCGCAGTCTGGCCTGAATTCCTATGCAATTCGCATCTCCTGAGTCCCCCCTCCACATGTGCTCTGGCCGGTGCACTACTACCTATAAGGATCCACAGATTTCACCCATGGATAAATACACCGACACGTGAAATGCGCTGCCAGGCACCTTTTCAGTGAGCCGCACATTTCAGCCTCCGTGGTTCCAATATAACATCTAATGAACGTCACTATTTATATGTAAGGCATGCACCCGAAACGGTAATAGAAGAGAACTAGCAGCAAGGAAAGAACAAGCACTGCGATGGTTCTGGCTTCTGTTTTGAGTCCTACCTAAAAAAACATTGTAGTATGGATAAAATGCATCTAAAATAAATCATTTAAACTATTGAATTAAAGTACTTTTACGATGTTGGAATAGTCCTTGTCGAACTGCAATTACTCCACTGTAGGTGAAATGATGCGCCAAACAGCCACTTGCCTCAAGTGAGTGTTTTACTCCCCTGGAAGTACCAAAACCCAACTATATGTATATTTTAACTAACTTGTAAGAACCGATCAGCGAGATAGTTGTGCTATAAAACTAGACCTGAGGTCTTCCTGCCGTCCACGCGCCTCTAATCTTGTCTCGCTGGCATGAAGGCTTCACTGCCGAAATAAACGGGGATAGAAGGCAGAGGGCTGGATCGCCATGAAAATATTTTGAGATGAGATGTTACATTATGGAATCTTTCCCCTTCAATATAGAAAGTTACACACACTGTCAAATATCCTTTTAGCGTAGTTCATCTTGCAAGTGGCATCTGGCACCCAAAAGAAAGTGTTATTTTTAAATGGCCTTTCGCAGCCAGATACACTGAGCTTTCAGAGATGTCCACTGCACTTGCTAGAAGACTAGCAGTCAGTGTTCAGACTAATGGGATTGTGCTGTGCATACGACTTTAAGGATGATTCTTCAGTCACACTTACCATCATATTGAGTCACATTCCTGTACCGATTAGGGTAAAAACTATGTAGCTAATGTGAAAAATATTCCAGGAGTTCTGGGTTTTAAGACCTGTTGTGACATTAACTCATAAGTGCTTCGAGGCTCCCGTGAGACGCAAGTCCAAGATCATCATCTGTGACGGGTTCAGCCTCCACACCTGCATGACCCATTCTTCTGTACATGACCAGCCTATGCATGAAGAATGAGAAAGATACTGAGTTCATATAATTGAAGCAACAGTGAGTGAGTCTTACTACCTGAAGTCATTCTATTTAGGTCTTTATTTTTTTTCTATAATACATATTCTGTGCACTAATACGTTTCTAGATGTGGGACAGAAGTCCTCTTTGGAGTAGCAATGGGCAACAAGGAGTTGGCAGAAAATGCCAGCATTTTAGTTTTTCCTAAAAATAAGGGATGGACTCTCATGTGAGGAGGGAGTCAGTTTCACACTTTGGGTTCAACCATTGAGATGCCCCCCTGCTCTCCCGAGTGCCCAAGAGTGTAGTTGGTTTGGCAGTGAGAGGTGTGCGGAACGGAGTGTGTGATTGGGATGATATCATTACATCTTGTGGGTCAGAAAACCCGTGCAGCACTATGTAGGCATTTATAATTTAAGCCAAAATTTCACACTTCATTCATCACTTTACTGGCAACCAGTGGAGAGCTACCTCAAATGGGAGACAGCATCACGCTTGGATGTACCAAAAAATTAGCAAGATTGCATTGTTTTGAACATGTTGAAGCCATGTCAACTGCTAATCACAAAGGCCCACTAAAAGAGCATCCCCATAATCCTGTTGCCATGGAGTGTGCCAAAAGGCCTGTGGTTGTGTGCCTTCCGCTACATCTCTGTACAAGATCAAGTCCCAACCAGTATCCTGTGCATGTTGACGCAATACATCTTTTGTGTTGGGAAAACAATCCGGTATTTAGTGTTGTGAAGCTCTCAGAGCTTAGTAGCATGTGCCCTATATATTCAACTTTTTTTAATAGCTTCTGACCTCTTGACACTCATTTTTCTGCCAATTTTTGGTTTGTACGATTCACCTAACACATTGGTAAGAGTTACCTGTGATCCCACTTCCACTTTGCACAAAGGTCAGTCGCGACTTCACCATGCACTAAATAAAAAAAAGTAACAAAGGGAATTGATTCCATGAGTGGTTATACAGGACTTGCCACTATCATGGCTCTTGTCTCATTGTCCCTTTTTGCCTACTCTTGGAGTGCCTACTGAATGTCTATCCAGGCTATTTCGGCACAAAATCACTGGACTATGGAGTGTAGAGCAACACAAGAAAACAGTTCTGTTTCTCTACTTAGCCATCCTTCACTAATAGCAGTAGGAATTCCAGAATGTTTCTTTGTCGGTTCCTGGTTGGATTTTAAGACATAATATGGCACCCATCATTTACCTAGAACCCCTTTATGAGCTGTGTTCTGCCATCTCCCCATATCACAGACCTCTGGCTTTCATCCTGGGGCATTCTTGGTAATGGGACAAAACAGCTAAAGCATCGTGAGTGCTCAATAAGCCATTTTGAGGACCAGTTGAGCTCTGCATTTTCACAATGCAAAGAAAGCACTTCCTCTAAAATTAGTGCTTTTTTCCATTCTAGTCCATTTGCTTTACTTGTAGCTGTTTTTAGGTCAAGCGTGCAAGCGCTTTGACCTGTTGTAAGAGTTGTGGTCTTTTAACCACGCCCACCGCACACCCATCACTTTCACTCATTTGTGGGCTTGCCTTTCAAAAATCCTTTGTTATCATTGGTAAATGTTTTATGCCTGTCCCTCCTTGGGGCAGTTTTGTTACCGCCTTGCAGACTGCCCCTGTAATATGGATAATTGCGTTTGACTGCAAGCAAACTTCTTTTTCTTTTTGTGTCTCTCCTTTGTGCTCACGCTCATGGCGGCTGTGGTGCTTTGAATCGACTCGCTTATGTCAACTGTTTTACTTTTCATTTTCAATTTAAGTGGCAAAAAAGTCCAGTTAGAGATTTACAACTCTAATGGATCTAACTTGAGCAAATGCGAGACCCATTGCATTGCGAATGCTTGTTAGAGAGATGCTGAGAGACAGATCGCCAGCTTCAGGCCTACTGTCACTAAGGCATTCAGAGGCTTTAAAGGATTCACATAAATATGCTAGAATAATCTTGTTGTATATCAGTTAATATTTATTTAGGTAGAAATTACGGTTCTTGGTTAGGGATATGAGATGAAATATGACCATAGTGTTTCTGGGGTTTACTGTTTAATCTATTTACTTGAGAGAAACGGTTTGCATTTTCTCAAGCTCGCAACCTTTGGTGAATCAGTCAATTCTTAATTAAGGCATCATTGTAAGCACAAATTGAAGATCTAGAGAGTGAGGATGGATGAAGAAAGGCAGAGTGCAAAATAAACAAACGAATGCAATTTTGTGCATTCGAAAGTTTCAATACATTTGTAAACTTTAAATAAACGCACTGGACAGTTGGGTGCAGGGTCTGGTAGGATGTACAGCTGGATGGTGCAGGGTATGGCCACAGACCAGGCCTAAAGGTTAAGATGACAGGGGGGTTGTGTTCAGGCCTTGGCGGTAGGCCAGGCCTTGAGTCCAACAAGCTGCTGAGCACAGCAGTGGTTAGATGCACAGTTGGTGGACTCAGGGTATTGTCACAGGCCTGCTCCTGTGTCCAACGTTGCCATTCGCACCCAAAGGATGTGGGGTAGGGGAGGATTGCATGGATGCCAAACTTGTGGCCCTGTATCCAACCTCTAGACATTACCTTAAAAAATACAATTAAAATAAAGTTATCGTTCGGGTAGTGCAAACATCGCAAAATTCATGTGGTAAAAAAGAAGAATATACTGAAAAAAGCACACTCAATGGGACAATACCTAAAATCCCTAAAAAGTCACCACATAAACAACATGACTTGAAAACCATAACTGGCACATAAGTAATCTGCCTATGATCTCAAATGATATGACAGCTACCTTCTAAAATGACATCAACGGCATTACTGGTGACATTACATTCTATCCTATCATCTATTGTTGACATTATCAATGATAACTTTTTTAGGATATGTATTATTACGTAATGAGTACTGTTTTCAGATATAAATATCGTGACTACATTTCTTTTTAAAATATCAGCACAATGGATATCTTTTTTTCAAATATTAACGTCAGCTGGGCGATAGTTTTGGGAACAAGGTTTAGGACATTATATTTATGTCAACAGTAGTCAGACAAGGATAAGTTGGGCCAATATCAATTGTGAGATCTAGACAGTCCGTCCGGAAGCTAGTCATTGTTTCCATAGTGGGCGCGCGAGGTATGCTTTGAGCAGTGGGCAATAACTAGTGAATTTCTTTGGGTTTTAGGTGTTGCTTTGAAGCCAAAATGTCACTTTACATCTTCAGTGGATAACAGTTTTTTGACCTCACATGAATGTTGCAGTGTTTACACTCCCGAACTATAGCTTCACTCTAACTGTGCCTATTATTTTATAAAAACTTGACGTCAAGACCTTTAGTTTGGCGTTAGTCTTGTTGATAGGGGCAGATAGCAGCTGAAACACAAAATCTCAACAGCCATAAAGCAGAACAGTTAAAGTGCTAACTTAAACTGCCCCCACTACACGCTCTTCATAATGTCAGCCATTTGTACTCGCACAAAGTACCACATTACATCATATGTAAGATCAGTAATGACATCACAAATGTGTAATCATAAACACGTAGACATGGACAACTTCAAAAGACAAGACAAATAACACGTAATAAGTATAAAAACAAACTTATACATCATGCCTTGAAATTAGACACGTTGAGTAACATGTTCTCAGTCCAAACAATGGATGCGCATTCACAGACTCAATTGATCTCATTCCATCAGCTTTGTTAGAGAACTACCATACCACTCAAGCTCAGTGACATTTTCACTCCGTGATGAGTTTCACCTTTCATACTTGATGGTGGAGGTAGAAGTTAAGGTGTTTTTAGTACCTTACCTGCTCTAGTTTCCATCTTGTATGCTTCTGTGTTGTAGCCAGTATCCTTAGCTCGTTAACCTTAACCAAACCTTTATTAATGTTTTTCTGTAAATTTCGTTGGTTTTTAGAGGTTTCATTGTGCTGCATGCCTTAATCGGGACGCACAAATGATCCTTAACGCCGCCCTGCATTAATCAACATAAATGGGTCAGGACAAATTCCCTCACTCTGAACCAAGTTAGTGTGGAAATAGAATGCCCCTCTAAATGATACGCATTAATGCCTCTAGCTGGTAAGAATTATTGTGTCCCATTAATAGCATGACTGTCGCTGTACCATAATCACTAATGGTGCAGTTTTGCAGGAATAAACATGAGTGTTCTGCAGCAATGTCCTCAATACTAATGAGCATTAACGGCACATTGCTGTTGGCATGTAGGGGAGGTGGAAATTCAACCGTGCCACAGGACTGATTCTACTCATGTAACCACCATTTAGGGCCAGATGTATCATCTGATTTTGCACTCGCAAACAGCGAAATCGGCCGTTTGCGAGTGCAAAATCAGGGTCTGCAATGCATCAAATGCATTCGCAGACCAAAAACAGAAAATCGCAAAAATTGCAATTTTCTGCGTTGCGACCTGGATTTTGCGAATCGCAATTTGCGATTCGCAAAATCCAGGTCGCAATACAATTCTGCAAAAAATTGCAAATTGCGATTTTTCGCAGAATTGTATTTTGCAAGTGGAAAATACCATGACCTGCAACCAGGTGGCAACCTGGTGCAAAATTTAAAAATGCAGTAAAACTTGATATGTAAAGCGCACATGCCCTTTTGGCATGTGTGTACTTTACATGTGGAAAGAAAAAAATGGGGTGCAGGAGAGGGGGTCTTAGGCCCCCAGCACCCTGGCCCTTTGCTTTTCTCAAATTGCGATTTCTGTTTCAGAAATCGCAATTTGCAAAATGCAAAAAATGGGGCCATGTATCGCAATTTGCGATTCGGTAATTGCATTTGCGATTTTTAAGAAATCGCAATTACCGAATCGCAAATGTGATACATGGCCCTTTGCGAGTCGGTAATTGTGATTTCTTAAAAATCGCAAATACCGAATCACACTGGGCCAGATTCATACTTCTGGCCCTTAGTGCACTCACTTGCATCTCTGCAAAGGTTTTTCTATACTAAATATAGCAAGCATTCGCTTGTATTCCTCTGAAATGTTTTATAAATACAAAATGGCACTATATAATACAGTGGTGTCCACCTAGGTACAGGAAGGCACCAGCCATGTCAGATGTGCAGAATACCCAGTGACTATGCCAATGATTCCCATTGGCACTAAGGCCCTGAGTTATACTTTTTGGTGCAAATCGACACTAACGCAGTTTTGCACCAAAAAAGTTTAGCACAGGCTTGCACTATTTCTGTGCACCAGCCAGGCACCATGGCCCTGATTTATACTTTTTGGTGCAAAACTGCACTAATGCAGTTTTGCACCAAAAAAGTTAGCACCGGCTTGCACCATTTCTGTGTACCAGCCAGGCACCATATTTATGGAATGGTGCAAGCCGGTGCAAAGGGTAGGCTAGCATAAAAAAAAATGACGTTTGTCGGGTGGGGCTGGTGGTATGGAAGAAGGGGGTTTTGCATAAAAAAATTACGTTAGGCAGGTTAGAGTAAAAAGAAATGACTCTAACCTGCCTAGAGTCTTTTTCTGATGCAAAACCATCCATACCACATGACTTGTGTCTTAGAAAAGAGATGAGTAATGCCCACCACCCCAATGGCCAGCACAGGGGACGAGGGTCCCCTAGGCATGGCCATTGCACCCAGTGCCATGTAGGAGGGCCCATTTAAGGTCCTCCTATGGCACTTTAAAAAAATAAATAAAATACTTACTTGTACTTACCTATACTTCCCTGGAGTGGGGTTCCCCATTCTCTTCTGTCCCTCTGGTGTGGATGGGGGTGTCCCTGGGGTCTGGGGAGGGCAACTGTGGGCTTATTCCATGGTGTTCCACCATGGAAATAGGCCCACAGGTCCGCTAATGCCTGCCCTGACCCAGGCATTGAAAAATGGTGCAAAGCAAGCTTTGCACCATTTTTTGACCCCTCCTCCCCCACATGCGTGATTTTTGCACGGGAGGATAAATAAGGCGCTCGGGCCTTAGAGTAAGTTTTTGCATCTCATTGATGCAAGGTAGTTTTCCGCAGGCAAAAATGACTTCAACTCCTATATTTTGGAGCTGGACATATCTAGTGCCAAAATACAAATATGGAGTTAAGTTTGCACCAGATTACATAAAAAAATGACAGATTATAAATATGCCCCTAAATTGGGTAAATTTATCTCATGCATATCCTAAAATTGAACATGGCTTCAGTTGTCTTGACGAATGTCAGGCAGCATCATCTGATATATTGTATTTCCTGACGTTTTAAGGTGAGGAATAGTTCAACTTGTTTTTTTTGTGGGTGTGCTTTGTACTCACTTGTATCTATATATATGTTTCAAAAGGTAAATTTAAATCAATAAGTTTTAATCTAGTGATCGAATCATTGTGGCCTGCCTTTTCTCTATCAGGGAGTGTTCAGCCTATCTCAAGAGGTGCTCTATCTGAAAGACTTTCTTTTTGATGTTAATTGATTCTAACTGCTCTAAGATCAACTATATTACTGACCTACTTTCAATGTCTCCCATTTCAGGTTCCGGAGGTCAATCATTTCGATGCTTTGTTGCCAGTCTCGCAAGGAGATAAATATTACCAACATTCTACCCATGGACACCTCCTCCTCAACCACAACTCAGTGACAAGCACAACATTTTGGAAAGGCAGTTTCAGCTCATTTACTCACATTAGCCCAAGCGCCAAGGAGAAGATATGCGAGACTCTAGCAGCATGTTTTCTTCTATGGTTGCAATTGATTTTACTAACAGTATGCACTTTCTCTAACAATCCGATACTTCCATGGTGTAAACCGGGGGTGCCAATTTCTAAGGTTGCCTTGCTGTTTGTTACCCTTGCATTGCCATTGCAACCCCTGGTCTGAAGGATCACGAAGGCAATGGCAGGTACAGAAAGTACATTTGTTTCTAAGAGACTTGTTTAGTTTCTATGCTTTCAATTCTTGTGATTTCATCAGAGCTTCAGCGGCATGTAGGAGGTTGTTGAGGGTTAAGTAATGGGACAAGGTGTTCAATTTCTGTGAAGAGATGCAAGATGTCACTTCTGTTGTCCCTGGAACTTTAGCGAATTGATATCCATGTTACTTAAAGAAAAACAGGGTGGTATATGCAATTTTCTGTTCTTCCAAGTATAATTAACTTAGTTTTGTCCTGGTATATCTGGAGTTCTAGAGCCTGCAGGGAGCATTCCACTTTGTTAATTCCTTTGGTTGTGGTTTAAAGTTCACTTCCTGAGTTTAAGTTCTGTTAATTATGTTTTGGCTGGAAACTTATATTATTATTGTATGTTTCAGGGTAACGTTCACCTATTCTTAGAACCTGTTTGGAGGACATGGGTCAAGCAGGTTTTAATGGGCCACTACTGTGGCGATTGAGGCCTTTAAATAGTGCCATCCAGGGGCTTTACTGCCTGTGGTAATGCAAATTGGACACCAAGTACGACTTTCAGCAGTTGACCCTCAGAGTAGCTGGCCTAGCAGTCCAAGGCTTCTTATGACATTAGTGGTGGAGGCAGAGACTCAAAGCTCAGCAGTTTCTAAATAGCACATAATAATGATTTTCCTTTCCAGTGCTTATTCTTTTTTTATAAAAGAAAAGTACTTTATTATATAAATAAATACCACATAAAGGAATATGCCAGTGGGCACAGGGTTTATAATTGGTACTACAGACATAATAGGTCAACAAATAAGATGCTTAGAATATTCTCTCGTGTGCAGGCTCACTTTGATAAGATTAAGCAAACATTTGTGTTGGTTGCCTGTGGGCCTGTCCTGACGACTAGGAAATCTCACAGCGGCTTTTCTGAAAGTCAAGAGTCTTGTGAACACACGTTCACAGGGGTATAGCTGCAATGTGGTCCTTGACACGAGACCCTCACTCTGGGGCATGTGTACAATAGTCCTCCCATCCTCAGATGATGTAGCTCTGTGCAGACTGACCGTTCAGTGAGTGCCTCTGCCGGCGCCAGCAGGGCAGCAGGCTCAAAGCAAAAGCCCCACCAAACAAGGGGAGAACTCACCCTCCTGTGTTAGTGATCAATTTGTCTTCAGTAATGATTCAGTCTTTGGGGGCTGGGGGCTCAGGCTCACTGTTGTGCGCTCTTCTTCTTCTTGGTTGATGAAGTTTGCCGGTTATGGTTGAAGCAGTGACTGGGAGAAACGATAATCCAATCCAGCACTTGGGTCGGCTCCTGTGTCACTACTTCTTGCTCTTGAACGAAGAGCACCGATGGTGATTTAACAGTGGTTGGAGAGGCAGGCAGACCCACCCCTAGCACTTGAGTCAGCTTGTGCTTCACTCCTGTGCAAGTCAGCACTTTCCCATCCACTCTACCACAGCAGCTGGACTTCTGGAGACCGTCTCCTCCTGCAGTGGGTCTTCTTCTCCTCTCTCTTGGCAGGCAAACCAGTGTACTGGAGGGAGGCAATCCACTGGCTTCTGCAGCCACTTCCTGCAGAATGTCCATGGGATGTGCCCTCACTTCTTGGTGGCGGACTGCCAGCGAGACCAGCCCTGAATACTAGGGGTTCCTTTGGTACTCTGCGGAGTATCGCCTCTTCTGTCAGTGAGAAATGTGAAACAAAGTGGAGAAGTTTGAGTCCCACTTGTATAGTCTTTTTGCAGACAGGAAATATCGATTCCCCTTTTTGGATCCCTGAAACTAATATCTCCACACCAGAGAGAACTTTTGTTTTAGGTGGGGCTTCCACAGCAGGTAATGACGAGGAGTGTCAAACTGTAGCACAAAAACATAAGCTCATACATGTGTGAAGACCTTGTACACGGCATCCATCACCTTAAGGAGATGCCTTGAGGATTTTCTCTGCACAGCAAAAGTGGCTGCTGTCTCCGCCTCCCCACATCCTCTAACAAGCCAAATGGTGGTACTCAGGAAGAAACACTTAAAAGTCTCTGCTTAAAATAATAATAATAATAATAATAATAGAACTCAGTAAATGTTTATTGTAAAATTAATTACAACTAAACAATACATGATTCTCTAAAAGTCAACAGGAATAATGCAAGGTAAAAAAAAGCGCAACCTCAGTCAAAAGAAGATCCCTAAATAAAAGCAGGGCCGTAGCTACGGTTGGGGGGCATTTCAGGGCCAATCCAGTGTATAATAATCTTTGCCTCACCATGTTCCGAGGCAACTGGCACAGTATAGGGGTGTTGGAGTTCAGAAGGTGAAAAAGCAATAAAAATACCTTTAACGTTTATTTTTCTTTTGTTACATTTGCTCTGTGTTCCATGACAGATTAAATGTAAGGCTATATCTTCTGAAAATGTGCTGCTTATTCTCTGATGGAGATGTTCTTTCTTTAACTGCAAAGTGGGAGGGTTTTGTAAAGTGAACTATTTGACTATCTCCTCGGGGTACAGACAGGGTCACTAGAATTATGTGCAAGGGAGGCCTAAATTATGCAACAATGTTGACTCTATCATGTGGCAAGAAAACACAAATTATATGTCTTAATGCAGAACATTGTGTGATAGTATCATTTAATTGTTTTGTAATTTGTACATATTAGCACTGTCTGGGCAAAGGTTCACTTCCTTAGTTCAAGCTCCACATTTGAAATACAGCTGTAATTAGCTGAAAGGTGACCAGTCAACCTTTGCGGAGGATCTTCCGCTTCAGAGCATTACATATTGGAGCATTTTTGGTAGCTTGTGATCTGTTCGAGGTACAAACAAATAGTTTTTTTAAATACATTCTTCAGAATATACAGCTGATGATGGATTATGTGGCAAGTACAGCAAATTCATAATTATGTGGAAAATGCCCATGCCGCAGAATCACATAATTCCTGTGGCCTTGTATGTATGGAGTGTAAAGAGAAAAATTGTAGGTTGTCACTTTGTTTCTACTTCACAAAAATATATGAAAGCACACATGCAGCACATTGAGTTTTTAACTCTAAAGTGTGATGTAAACTAAGATTTTAATAAGCACAAAACAATCTTAGTGACACACTAATAATAAATATTGTATTGCAGCATTTGTATAGCGCTTACTACACCTCTGCGTGGCAGTGAAGCGCTTATGTACATGGGGAGCAAGCTACACCATACAGCGTGGTGTGCGGTTGGAAGGGTGTTGTCTTTCGTTTTTTGATCCTATGTGGGAAGTGTTTCCATGTCATATGTGATGACGAGTAAGGTGAGGTTATTGTGTTTTAAAATGCAGCGCATGGCAGTGTGGTGACGATGACCTGTGAGAGGCATAGATGAACAGCAGTGACGGCTGGTGTTCAAGGGCTAAGGGGCTGCACCCCTAGCCTTTTCTGGCCTCTCTAGGGAAGCATACATTTAATTACATGATGAAAGTAAAACATTTTCTGCACAACATTTTCGGAGTGAAAGTTGTGCACTTTGAAAAGCCCCACTGTGCCTGCGTCAGTATGTGGCTGAAAGCTGCACAGTAGAGCTGATAGGGCTCAAGCCCTTACGTTTTCTCAGAACGCAGTGACGTCCCTGGCTTATTTCCTCCTCCACCAGAAGCCCTGATTGTAAACAGCCTGGAGCGTTTTTTTTTCAGCCCGGGTTTCTGAAAACTTCATGTCACTCCGATATTATTCTCCACCCTTTCCTATTTACTCAAATGGTGGGGTGTGATCAGAAGGGTCTACGTACCAGAGGTCACATTTTATTAAAAGAATGTGGCATTGCTCAAAGAAAATCCCCAGTCTGTGGCAGAGAAATTGAATAAATACAATAAATAACTCCATCCAGGGCTCTCTGGGAGACAAGAGTGTGACCTGAAGTCCCCAAGTCATAAATATGCCAAAGACAACCCTGCACACAAGTAAGTTGGAGCGCTATCTTTTTTACAGACAATAAGAAAATAATCTGTTCTCTCAGCTCTCCTCTCCTTTCACTGCCTCTGTAGGTGATTTCGTCTCTCAAAGGCAGTAATGGTTCGAGTAATTTATCATGGCTAGTTATTGTTTTATTTCTTCTGCAGAATAATGACGTGATATGTCATATTAAACATGTAGGCCCTCATTCTGACCCTGGCGGTCTTTTCGCAAGACCGCCGAGTTACCGCCGCGGTGAAGACCGCCGACCGCGGCGGTATGCCGCTGTGCGCATTCTGACCGCTGGGAGCGTTCCGCCGGAAAACCGCCAGCAGCCACACTGGCGGTCGGCGGGAAAGTGGAGACTGGTCAACCTCCACCGCCACGCCAGCAGAACACCGCCCACAGAATTACGACCCACATTTCTGTGTGGCGGTCTTCTGTTGGCGGTCTTCTGTTGGCGGTCACCTCCCCATGGCTCCCGTCGCCTCCCGGAGGACCAACGCACAAGGTAAGTTGATCGTCCGTGAGGGGAGGGGGTGGGGGGGTGTTGTGTGATGTGGGCGTGCATGGGGGTGTGCGTGTGAGTGTGTAGAGGGGGTGTGTGAGTGCGTGTATGCGGGCGGGGGGTGCTGCTGTGTCTATGGGTAATGTGTGCTGTTCGGCAGGTGCGCATGTCTGCATGTATGTGTGCGGGTATGTGTCCCCGTTGTGTATGTGTGTGTAGGGGGTGTGTATATGTGCATGTTGGGGGTGTGTGCATGTCGGGGTGCATGTATGTGCATGTCGGGCTGGGGGTGGGGAGGGGGTTCGTACCACCTCTGGGGGGTGGCAGGGGGGTGGAGGGTGTGGGGGGAGGACTCGGGTGGGTAGTGGGGGGTGGGGGAGACCCCTATCAGTGCCAGGGAAGGAATTCCCTGGCCCCGATAGTGCTTATCGCCATGGTTCGCACGGCGGTTCCCGCCCGCAAGAAACCGCGGCGGTAGGCAGGGTCATAATACCCTTGGCGGTCTTGGGACGACCGCCGGGCCGGAGTGCGCAAACTCCAGCCCGGCGGTCATGACCGCCGTGGCGGTCGGAGTGGAGAAGTGGCAGTCGGTCGCGGCGGGGACCGCCGCGGTCAGAATGCCATTTTTAATACCGCCGGTCTGTTCGCGGTCCGACCGCCGTCTCTCCGCCGACCGCCAGGGTCAGAATGAGGGCCGTAATCTGCAGCTCAAATAAACGTGTACCTTTTATCACTGAAACTGCTGGATAATGGATGGGTGAAGCAATGTGTGCTTGTTTGAATATGTTTGCAGGGCTGGACTGAGTGGCTGAGAAAATGTGGGTATCTGTGTATAATAGTTGTGTGAATGGCAGTGGATGACAATGTGGATGAGTAAATGGGTAGGTGACCAAAGGCAGTGGGTGAGTAGGTGAATGGAAATAAGTGGGTAGTGAGGCTCTCTCACAAGGTGCAATTCTGTCTTGTATTTGTGCACCACCACTGCTTTCAGTCACCAGCCACCACTGATGCACAGTATATAATTTTTCAGTATGTTGGTAGCTTTGAACAGCTCTCCATGTCCCTTTGTGGTATTTCTCATGATTATAGTCTGCTTAGCTGGTTACTGCATTGGGTTGCCCAATCCAAAATTTTTGGCCAGATTTATTTACATTTCACACAACTCAACACAAAGCATAAATGTGCCATATTTACAAAGATATTACATATTTCTGCTATCTCCTAGCACTGGCACACTGTGTGCTGCCTAGCACCAATGCTGGCACCCTTGCACCATGGGGCAAGGGTGTCTTTGTTATGGACAGGATTGTTTTTTGCAGGAAATGGCACCTTTCTGCACAAAAACAATTCTTAGATGCATATTCCTCTTGCTACATGTGCTACAGAGTGCCACACATATAGAACGAGGAAGCAACAAGGAAAAATAAAAATAAATCTCCTTGTTATTCATTAATGGGTAAGGCATAGCATTTTGACACTTTTCCAGGTTTACTAGCATTAGTAAATCTGCAAATGACCCAAAATCCAGGGGTGGGTGTATGGAAACATCCAGGCTTCACCCATCAAAGCCACCCCAAAGCAAGGTCCGGCAAGGCAGTGATATGCACTGCCTTGCATTACTTTGTATTTAGTAAACTATGCAAAGCCATGCAAAGTGGCCTTGCAAGGCTTAGTAAATACCAAAAATGATTTTGCATCTGCTCTGTGCTACGAAAGTGACACAACGAGATTCAAAATCTTAGTAAATTTGCCCCTAGTTTATAGTTCTGAGCCAGAGATGGCTTTGTTGGAGGGAGAGAGAAGATGAGAGACCTGCTGGGATGGTCGTTGTTACTGTCATCTCATATCTGAAAGCCATTGTGAAATGTAAAGACGCAGCCATAGTGTATAGATATTTGGGACCTGCAGTCATGGATTGGATTAAAGTACTCCGATTGACCCAAAGCGTGTGACAGATCTCTTCAGTTATTCTATGCCTGTTCATTTAGTGTTGCCTGGTTTATTGGTTGCACAGTACTGGTGATGGAAAACCCTTGTAGCATATATGCCTTGTTTGAATGTAAGAGGTGTCAGTTACAGTTGGACGCTGATTGCTGAGTATTATGGTCTTAGTATTAGTATGGGCCAGAAATGCTATGTTTGAACTTGCATAACTGTTTAATACCCAGGCCAAACATAGGCCAGCCCTCCTTAACTTATATGCTTATCAAAAGAAGTTTGCTGGTTTGTTTGTTTCCAATCTGTGGATTGTAAGCTAAAGAATAGGCTTGAGGGTGAGACTTTCTTTCCAGGTTTTATTGCCTGGGTGTGTGGTGATGTAGTTGTCTTGGAAATAGCCATGTTTTCAACTGCCTTCTGAAGTGTATATCCTCCTGAATGCTTTGAATGCTGGCTGGTAGTTTGTTCCAGAGATTGGGAAAGCAGTACCTCCTGATTTCTTATAGTAAGATGGTGTGTTAGGTGGTGCAAGCCCAGAGCATAGTGTTCAGATCTGTTTTTTTTATTGCTCAAACCTAGCTTGTAGGTATAGCTGTCCTTTTCCTCGGGGGCTCTGTGAACAATGGAAAGTGTAATGAACATTGCCCTTCTTGCCATAGGTAGCCAGTGAAGTGATTGCAAGACTGGAGACGTGTTCTTTTGGGCGAAGTCCCGGAGAAGAAGTCTTGCACCAGCATTTTGGATGATTTGGTTTTGCATATAGAGAATGCGGGTGTGCCAAGGTATAGATTGTTTCACAACAAATTGCTTGCCCCTATCTCCCCAGTTCGGACCCAGCTGTATGCAAATCAGTCTTGAGCCCAAACTGCCAAGCCAAGTCCTCCCTGGACAGGATTCAAGCATCCTGGGACCAGTTTCAGGGTAGCACCCTTCATCAGCCATGCTAGCTTGAATCCAGTGGCGCAGCAAGCAAGGGACCCACGTTTGGGCATACCCTCGCCACTTTGCATATGGCATATTTCAACACTCTGCCCATCATCCTTTTGTGTTCCTAAAGTTGCCCTAAGTTAGAAGGAGGTGTGGGTCCCTTGCTCAATGTGCCACTGGATTCAAGCTAGCCTGGCTGATGAAGGGTGATACCCTGAAACCGGTCCCAGGATGCTTGTTTCTGGTCTAGGGAGGGCCTGGCTGTTTAGGCTGGACTGTTCCCATTGGGAACAGGGTCAAGACTGATTTGCATATTGGTGGGTCCAAACTGGGGTGGCATGGTGAGCAAAAGAATGATGGATTAGACCCAGATCTGTGACTGGGGGTAAGTGTTTGAAAGGTTTCAACACTCGGTCTATCATCCTTTTGTGTTGCTAAGGTATAGATTATTGGCATAGTTAACCTTGGAGATTAAAAGTGTCAGGATGGCTTGCAATTTATGTTTGTATCTAAAGTATGGGAGAATGCAGCATAGTGCTTTCATTGTATAGAAGACACTTTGGTTTACATCGTTAACATGTAATATCTAGTGTAGGTCTGCATCCATGGTTACTTCAAGTTTTTTTTACTTCTCTTGGTATTGTTGGAAAGACCTAATGTTCCTTAGGTTGGCATTTTTGTATTGTCAGCAAGTCATAAATTCTGTCTTTGCGGTATTTAGCTTTAGATGGGTATTCATCATCCATGTATTTATACCTGAAGGCAGTTGTCTAGTTTTAAATTGCAGAGGTCTTTCAGACAACCATTAAAAAAAAAAATTGGGTGTAATCTGCATTATTGTAACAGGTGAGGTTGAATGATTTAATCAGATTTGGTATGGGGGCCAGGCAGATGTTGAATAATAGAGAGGATATGATTAACCCCTGTGGGCCACTACAGAGTTGTTTGTAGGGAGCTGACTTGAAAGGCAGTATCAACACTAGTATCAACACTACTTTGCTGTCACAGCTGAGAGGCCAAGAATTTCAATGAGCATTAGCTGAACTCCCTTCTCTCTTTTTGGATATGGTACGTCAAACCTGCTGCAAGCTGCAACTGTACAGGCCATTGAGTCATTGTTCCTAAGCCAACAGCTTTCATGACATTTTCATACCTGGTACATAGTGGTTGGCACTACCTAAACCTACTAGTCATTCAGATGCAATGTTCAGTCTGGAAACACCAGATTCCAACATAGCATACTGCTTTCAATAGCCTGTTGTGCACAGGCAGAGTTATCACAAGTTAGGTACAACTTACAGTTGAATGACATTGCTCCAGCCTCCACTAGCCTGTTGTGTAATACAGCCTGGTGAGAGAATGTTTCTGTTCTTAAGATTGTTATTTTGTTGTAAAAGCCAGATATTTTGTTAGGTTAATGTGCCTGCTGCAGAGTGCTACAAATACCTAACTAGCAGAAGTGTGAATCTGAAAAGACCGAGTATAGCCTTCCATGTCAAAAAGGCTTTCCATACCAGACTGTCTTTCAGAAATGGTTTATTATCTAAATAAGCCTGCCAGAATCAACACACTGAGGGTTTATCTCCTTGAACCAGAAATTGTGGAAACCATAATGAGGGCATTTGAGGCTGAAAGCATTTGTTTTATATTTGATCCCTCTTGACATTTTTACAGAATATCAACTAACATTGTCAGATTTTTGTATATTATAATTCAGGATATGTGTAATAGGAATCTATTTTTTTGGCTCCTTTGAATTTCTGCATTATCTTTATCTAATTTATGGTCAGAGCCAATAAACTGTTGTCATGAGCTCTTATGTAATAAATGTGTGCTAAATGCATAATATTTGGTGACCATTTGTTGAAATTGAATGCTTCTAAGACTGAAATTCTCTGTTTTGGATCTGGTGTTAAATATTGGAATCCACGCTGGTGGCCATCAGATTGTGGTTCCCTTCCAACCCCCACCAATGTTAGCAAAAACCTGGGTATTATGTTTGATAATCAACTGTCCTTTAAACATCAGGTAAACCACACGGTTAAAACTGGTTTATGGTTGATTAAAATGTTGAGGGAAGTTTTTCCCTTTCGTCCGCATACATGGAGAGTTGCCGCTACTTTAGCTTTGGTAATGTCTAAAGTGGACTATTTCAATGCCTTGTTTCTCAATCTTGATAAAGGCCTTCTTAATAGGCTGCAGTTGATTCAGAACTCAGCCGCCAGAGCAGTTCTTAATCCCCCACATTGGACCTCTGTCAGAAGTAGCCTCAGACAACTGCACTGGCTTCCGGTGGCTCAACGGATCATTTTTAAACCTCTTTGTCTGTCTTTCAAAGCAGTGCATGGCCTAGGTTCAAAACACCTGTCCGCTAAATTAGGTTGGTATAAACCTAAGAGACATATTAGATCATTGTCAGCTCACTACATTCCTGTCCCCCATACTAATAGAGTGAAGTGGGGTGAAAAAGCCTTCACTGTGGCAGCAGGTAAGTGCTGGAATTCCCTCCCTCCAAACATTAGGGCTGAAACATCTACGGTTTAGGAAATTGATTAAAACTTGGCTCTTTCCTAACTAATCCTTGTTTTCTTTTCCTTCTGCGGGTTGGGGTTTCCTAATGAGTTTAGTGACTTTTTTTACCTATGTTAGCGCTTCAATGCTTTTTGTGAGCCGGAATGCGCTTTACAAATATACTCACATACATACATACATACCATTTGGGGTAGCATTTTTATTAAGAGAAGGTTGGGAACGATGCGTGGTAGGAATTTAATGGATCCTCATAGATTCTGGCATTTTCCTTTACCGAAATATGAGGAACATCTGTGATTTAGCCAAAGTTTGTTTTAGCTGGACATTCTTGTAAGAAAGGGTATTGGGATCTACGCAAGTCACACCACCCCGACTACTCAAGTTACTTTGTTTTTAGAAATGTCTAGGTCTGGCAATTTTCCCTGGGTGCCCACCATGCCCTGGCCTAAATATCGCAGCTACCCACTTTGCTGAACTGGTCAATTTTCAAGTCAATATCTTGATATTTCCTTGCTTCTTAGAGGCCTCAAAGAGCCTTTCCCTTCACGGGCAGTAGTTCAGTCACACAATGGGTATACTTTTGGTATCGGGAGAAGGGTACAAAGGCTGTGTGAAAGGGCACTTGTGGATTCCCACAGATTCCAGATGGGTGGTCTGTTTTCACTTTTGTTTTGCTGTGTAACGTCAGTGCACATTGCATGCTGCTCAGTACAGAAAAACAAAAAATCAAACTCATGGGAAGGATTTCCCTACATGCAGACCTTGATTTTGGACTAGAAAATGTTCCTGGTATTTTTACCAGAAACATTTTCTTTTCCAGGACTGTGGATGACTAGTTTAAGTCCACCACACTGTGAAAGTAGTGTCGTGGACGTCAACCGGTTGTTGTCTGCCCTAACGCAGTTAAAACCCACCAAATCCATGCAGCCTGATCTCTTGTGAAAGAATAATTGACAACAAGCCACAGCTCTATGATGGCGAAGTTGCACTAACGTCTTTTTTCCATGATCGCAGGGGCCTTCCCTAGTTCCAGGAGGACCCAGGACAGTAGGCTTCTGGGACTGGGGAATAAAAAAAAGCGCATGGGTCAAACAAAGGGTGGCAGGTGCTGCTAATAGTAATGCACAGCCAACAGAAATGTTCAGTTGCTATACATGCTCAATTGAGAAGAGGGCTAGAGAGAGAATAAAAAATATTGAAACATGCAAAGAAGGCAGAAGAGAAGATAGAGAGAAGAGGTTCTAGAAAACGAGAGCTTGTGAGAAAGAAAGGGGAGTAAATAGAAAAATTAAGAGAGCATGAGAGACAGGAATGGGAAGATATATGTGGCAGCAAACAGAAAGAGATAGCGGTGAAAATGTTGAGAGAAGAAGAAGCAGGTCAGATATTGGGAGACTGGGAGAGAATAGAAAAAATAAGACAGAGCCTAAAGGAGCGAAGTGAGAGCTAGGTACACATGGTGAAAAAGTGAGTGGAGATTTTAAGTGGAATTTATAGCTTATCATGTTTTGCCCAATACACCTGGACCAATGTGATTTCAAAGCACAATTTTGCACTTTATTTTCTAAAAGAGATCTTAGTGTAAGAGTCAAAAATCACCTTGCATAGTGGTCTTTAAATTCTGATATGGTCCAACTATTGTTACGTGATTCATATTGCTTTTTGCGAATGACACTCCCTTGTTATTTCTTACTATATGCTTTTCGTGAGAAGTGCTTCTATTTTAATGGCTATCAGCCATGTCTACATTTGGTACTATAACCGCTTGAGAGTACAGCCTACTTACTGAGAATTCCAAGTTATATCAAGTAAGTGTTTAGGCTTTCCAGTGTACATTTATATATGTCAGTCTCTTAACTGTTTCATAACATGAAGCTTGACTTTTATCTGCACCTGTAGTAAGGTCGAACAATCCCTTTGCAAGTATTTTCCATTTTTAATAGACATTGCAGGCTTCTATACTTTTTACATTCGCCGCTCAAAAAAGTGTATGCTTGTCCAGGCAATGTTAGCCAGTTAGAGGGTGCCACCTTCAGGGTCATGATTCTGCAGTTGGATGACTATAGAATCCAAATGGGAGGGACCATGCAAGCAGTATCAAAAATAAATGTTAATGAGGAGCAGGATCCTAGAAGCAAACCTTGAAACCACCACTCAGAGCTTTAGAGGCAGTGCCCCTGCCTGCCATCTCTGGCTTCTCTGGCTGGAGATGGATTAAGTGTCCTCAGCAAGGCAACAGGCTACAAATAGAGTCATCTCGGGCTCACACAATCACTTATACCTTACCATGTCTACATGTCTTGCTGGTCAATATCTAACAAGGGTCTCCTTCTGTACGAAACCTTTCACACAACCTGGCTGTGAAATTCATTGTACAACCTTCCCAACTTCTCCTGTAAAGTGGCATTTAAATTCTTTTCAGTTTTTTCCATTGTTGCATGCCTAACATGTATAAAACACACTTTAAATTAGTGAAAAGTTAAATTTAAATTCACTTGCAAAGTTGGTTGGAATTAGGAAGATTCGCACTTCTTGAAGCAGATTAATTTTCCTACATTAATGTGATTAGGGCTTATCCTTTCAGGCCTTCCAGGTGTGATGATTATCTGATACAGAATGTCTCAGGTAGGACTTCCTCTAGCAAATACATTTTGAGTGTGAAGGCTGTTCATTCACCACCTGAGGTAAGAAGTGTGGGAGGGCGGGATCTGAGCTGAGGTATATATTTTTTTTAAAAAGAACTTGATAAGCTTTTCGTTGCACAAAGCTTGAACAGTTTAGACAATAGACAAAATTGTGAGTCAGCCTGCTTTAAAATTTACACACTCCTACTTTAAATCCCACATGATTGATAGAATTTAAAGTAAGATTGTGAAAAGTTGATTGTGTTTTCATATGTACTGTGTAAAAATCCACATATATTCTTAACTTAGAATGACACAGTGTGCATTTGAATATCAAACCTAGATTATTGATGGCACAGAACATTGAGAACAGATATTCAATCCAGAATATCGACAGGTAAGTAAGTAAGTGTAATTTTTGTATACCTTATTCCACATATATGTACCCTCCATATAAATTTAAGGTCTGTAGACGTGCAGTTAGTAATAGTAAATCTGTACTTCCCTTTATGCGCTAACCTTTCAATACTGCATCCTTGATATTCTTACACCGTGATATTCCGAGGTTTGTTAATTAGTAGTACAACCAGTATTTGGGAAAGAAATCACATATAGAGAACAGCTTTAATGTTTGGTCATAGCTGGGGGCCATGCCTCCCTAAAAATTTAATCTGGCTACGGGCCTGGATAAAATGCGCCATAAAAGCCAGTGCAAGGGCTAAATAGGATACAAGTGTATAAAAGCATAATTAGAAAGCGCAATCTCTCCTCTTAATATATAAACAGTTCTACAGTTATTGCAGTATTGGAAAATAACATGTAAACGTGAATAGAAAAAACAGTTCATACAAAGCCATTCAACAAGCTTTTCCCAAAGTGCAGTGGGGCTCTTTGGATAACAAGAGAGACAGAGCTTCCTCTATACATTTTGCAAGGCTCACTGTCATTTAGATGTTCTCTCTGCTCAATACGTATTTCAAGTCATCCATTACTCAGCAACACCCATTTTTTACGAAGATGGGTCTGAGCCATCTTTGTCTCTTGAAGTAGAAGCGCACGGCAAATACATACAATATGCGATAATGATTTTGGTTTGTAATTGCATTTTTTTAATATATTGTTTTGAATAGTCTTTATATGATAACCATGCTTGTCTGAACTACATTAACGGAGAGCATAAGAACAGAATTTGGATAAATTGTAGTCTCACTGATTTCACCAGAGGGCAGGAAAAGTAATTGACCAATTTCTTCCCAGAAAAGCTTGCTGTTTAGTTTGCATATTTCTTGTTTTGAGTTGCTCCAGGTCCTGAATAGTTAACAGAGTTTTTAACTGTTTCCTGACTATTTGTTTAAGTTGGTTTAAGTTGTAGTTCAGAATCCTCGCCTCCCATAACTCTTCTAGTTGCAGCGTAAAAATGGCAATTTTTAGGCAGGGTGACCAGGGTTAGTTAGAGGTCTCTGCTGAAGAGGTCAACTGCTGAATACATAAAGCTGTAATGCCTTCGTCCTCCTACCATACTCGTTGATACTAAGGGGCATACTTATACTCTGTTTGCACCGGATCAGCGTCACTTTTTAAAACTTTAATTCGGTGCAAAACTAACTCCATATTTATACTTTGGCGCTAGACCCATCTTGCACCATATTTATGGAGTTAAAGTCATTTTTTGGACGTGGAAACCTACCTTGCCTTAATGAGATGCAGGGTAGGCGTTCCCGTGAAAAAATGACTCTATGGCCTTAACGCCATATTTATACTCCTGTCTAAAAATGGTCCACAGGAGGGAGGAGGGGTCAAAAAACAATGCAAAGCTTGCTTTGCCCAATTTTTTAACGCCTGGGTCAGAGCAGGCGCTAATGGACCTGTGGGCCTATTTCTATGGTGGAACAGGTGCCCTCCCCAGGTCCCAGGGACACCCCCACATACACCAGAGGGACAGCTGAGGATGGGGGACCCCATCCCAGGTAAGTACAGGTAAGTATTATATTTTATTTTTTAAAGTGCCATATGGGGCCCTGAAATGGGCCTCCATATATGGCACAGGGTGCAGTGGCCATGCCCAGGGTCCCCTGGTCCCCTGTGCTGGCCATTGGCGTGGTGAACATGACTCCTGTCTTTTTCTAAGACAGGAGTCATGTGGTATGGATGGTTTTGCATCAGAAAATGACTCCAGGCCGACTAACGTCATTTTTTTTACAATTGCCTACCCTTTGCACCAGCTTGCACCATTCCATAAATATGGTGCCGGCTGGTGCACGGAAATGGTGCAAGCCAGTGCTAAACTTTTTGGTGCAAATCTGCATTAGTGCAGTTTTGCCACAAAAAGTATGAATCAGGGCTTAAATCCAAAGCTTAGGAATGCCAGTAATACAATTTGCCAGTCTGGTGAACCTGTCGCTCAGCTGACATTTTGTATCATGCTTTACAAGGAGTGTTCTGCATCGTATCCCTTTGGCCTCCCAGTCACACACTTGTATTGAACATAAAGTCACTCTACAAGTCACAGTATATATTACTTGTGGGCACTACCAACTCAGGGATGTCAGGGCTTGAACCAGACACATGGTGACAGATATTTACTTGAATGAGGTAGATTGGCATCTCACTCTTCAAGGACACAGGAAAAAGGCCTGCCCTTTACTACAGACCTGAGTTGCAGTATTTGCAGTCCAATAGTGCTCGAGTTAGCTACTGGCATTGTAAAATCACAACTGGACTTTTCTTGCCACATAAATGGGCCAACCCTGCTGCATATTCTTGTCTTTTCCTGCCACATAATTCCAGTGGCGGTGCCTGGAACGAATTAAGGCTGTGATGATTCCCAATATCTGAGCATTATAAAGATTGTTTACTTTCTTTTTCTAATCTTTATTAAAGCTGACTGTGAATTAAATTCAGGCAGCCTGTGGGGAAGGTATCAAACACGGAGCCACAGACTTCTGCTTGCGTCCCTGAGTACAAGACGTATTTTCTCAAACAGACTGCCTCATGCTCTGTGTCTGCCAGGGGGCACAGGAGATGTCACCTTTGAATAACACACCAAGCTAGGCTCGCATCTGCTACAGCCCATGAAGGTCTAGGAGCCCATAAGGCTCTTGATCGGTGGGAGGGGGCGCAGCGAGTCATTGCCACAGAAGCTAAAGGAAGGAATGCCACGCATGGCATAGGTTATCTTTTAGTTCTAAGTATTTACTCCAAGCGGGAGAAACACATTTTAAGCACCAATTACAATTTTTTATTTGGCTGGCAAAGAGCAGAGTAATGAGCTCTTGCAGGTTTCTGCTGTGTCTGGGATTTCTAGGACCAAAAACTAAAACAGAGCACCTAATAAAAACTTAATCCCACATAAACTAATGGCTATTGATATATTGCCTTCCTGGCACCCAAATCTATCTTGTGCTCCCCTTTGCCTCTGTGAAGAGTGCAATATTATAAAATGGCCGCCAACAAGGGGGCCTCAGAGATGAGGGAAACCAGTGAGAACCCCTTGTGGACTGATGGGCACAGGGCCGGCTTTTGGGCGGTGCGAGTGGTGCGACCGCTGACCTCAGGGGGGTCGCTGTGTTTAGCAATTACTTACGAAACTTGCGATTTAAAAGCACCTGCTGAAAAGTTCCTTGTGCGTTTAGCCTTCAAGAAACAATAAAAATAAAAATAAGAGAGAGATAGGAGTTTTGCCTAGGGGCAGCTTTGACTCAACATAAAGTAGCATAGAGGGTTAATATGCCTGCTGCAAAAAACAGAACTATGGGGCATATTTAAGAAAAGTGGCGCTGCATACAGTGCAGCACCACTTTTCGTGCACCCCTTACCACCCCCTAATGCCACCATGTGTGCGTCATATTAAAAATATGGCGCACCATGGCTGTAGTTAGGGGACTAGCGGCAGAAGTTTTTACTCTAGTCCGGCGCTTTGCAGGATTAGCGTTAAAAATATTCATGCTAATCTTGCAAAGCACCCAGAGGCCCATTGTAACCAATGGAAGCCTCCTTTTAATGCCTGCTGTGAGCAGGCGTTAAAAGTCCTGGAAAAAAATGGCGCAAAGAAATCTGACAGATTTCTTTGCATCCATGTTTTGGCCCCCCTAACGGGGGGATGCCCCCTTTGCATACTTTATGCCTGCCGCAGGCCTAATATAGCTTAAAGGGTTACAAAGTGGTGCAATGCATGCATTGCGCCCCTTTGTAAATATGGCACAGCGTTTTTGCCCTTCTAATGCCACATTAGTGTAAAAAAATGACAATAATGTGGTGTTAAATATGCCCTTAGGGAAGTGCTTAATTTGTGCTTGTTGTTTCTGTTGCGGAGCACTAGCACTTATTTTTGAGGGCCTGTGCTTATTTTTCCTCCTCAAGCATTTACTGCGAGAAAAAGACACATATAGGAAAGGCGGAGGAAAAGAAAAACGGAAAAGCGTCACAATGGGGAATAAGCTGAAATCCGCAAGAGTGGGCTGAAGGGGCAGGGGGTGCCTGTAAATGGATTGAAGAGGCCCGAGATGGCTTCAGGATTATGCTACCTCTGTATTATGTGTTCACACATTTAATTGCAGCAGCCGCGTGTTTAAGAGGAGGGCTTTGGGTACCGGCACCTTTTTATTTACAAATTAAGCACTGCCCTAGCGGATATATTTGAAAAAAGTGTTGCTGCACACAGTGCCTCACCACTTTTCAGGCGCTCCTTAGCGTCCCCCCTATCCACCACCATGTGTGCGTCATATTTAATATACGGCGCACCATGGCGGTAATTAGAGGACTAGCTTCAGAATTTTATATGCTAGTACGGTGCTTTGCAAGATTAGCATCAAAAATGTTGACGCTAATCCTGCAAAGCACCCAGAGGCCCATTGCAACCAATGGAAACTTCCTTTTAATGCCTGCTCTGAGCAGGCGTTAAAAGTGCTGGAAAAAAATGATGTAAAGAAATCTGTCAGATTTCTTTGCACCATTTTTTGGGCCCCCCTAATGGGGGATGCCCCCTTTGCATACATTATGCCTGGTGCAGGCCCAATGTAGTGCAAAGGACTTTATAAATATGGCACAGCGTTTTTGGCCTCCTAACGCCACATTATCTTAAAAAAAATTACACTAATGTGGTGTTAGAATAGCACTAGGGGCTCTTAAATAGGCCCCTATGGTGCATATCTGAAAAAAAATGAAGCTGCACACAGTGCTGCACCACTTTTCTTGCGCCCCTTAATGCTCCCCTAATGCCACCATGTGTGCGCTGTATTTTAAATACAGTGCAACATGGCAGTAGTTGGGACTAGTGTCAGAATTTTTTATGCTAGTCCGGCGCTTTGCAGAATTAGCATAATTGTTTTTATGCTAATCCTGCAAAGCACCCAGAGGCCTCCTTTTAATGCCTGCTCTGAGCAGGCGTTAAAAGTGGCAGAAAAAAATGACGCAACGTAATCTGTCAGATTTCTTTGTGTCATTTTTTTGGCCCCCCCAACGGTGGAATGCCACCTTTGCATACTTTATGCCTGGTGCAGGCATAATGTAGCGCAAAGGGATACAAAGTGGCACAATGCATGCATTGCCCCAATTTGGAAATATGGCACAATGCTTTTGGCCTTATAACTCCACATTAGTGTAAAAAAAATGATGCCAATGTAGCGTTATAATGGCACTAGAGGCTCTTAAATATGCCATTATATTTTATGTGGCTAGCTGAGTGGATTAGTAAAGCCAGCCTTTACAAGTGCTTTAAAACACCTGAATGTATGTAAAAGGGGAGCAATGGAGAGATGAGAGGCACATTTACCGGTGGTAGTGAGTGAAGCCGAGGAGGAGGTCATGGGGTTGGGGGTGCCACAATAAACTGTCACACAGGGTGCCACCAGTCCTAAAGCCGGCCCTGGATGGGCACTTGTGCTATGGGACAGGACAACTGCACAACCAACATACACTGGCTTCTGAACCTTTCAGTACTTTATTACCCAGAAATATGTTTTATATGCATGATTATGCAGTGTTGGGAAGCACAATACAGTAGTACTAAAAATATGTTATATTGACCACTAGAGGTGGAGCTACCAGCACGCAGATCTTGAAGAAGTTTAAAGATTGTTTACATTTTCAGCTTTAAAGCTATGACACCAGCACCACCGTTTGAAAACAGTTCCAGGACTAATAAAAGTGATAGAATATCTAATGCCTGGTGTGGTATCTTCATGTACTGGGCATCTCATCTCTATCTGTAGAATGTTATTGTGTAAAGGGATGTTGGAGTCTTGTGGGGATTCTGGAAGGTGAGGGGAGAACTGGTTGAGAGGAGGAAGATAGAGGGAGGTGTTGTGAGCTGCTGGATCGTTTATTGTGGATGAGATAATTACTTTGGACTTAATAAAATCCCATTAAAACAACCTACTTTGGATGATAACTTCACATTGGCGACGAGGATGGGATACGTTGGTGAAATTATCTCAACACAGATATTGGAACTTCTACATTGAATACAGAACTGGAGCTCCTATATTGGATGACTTTATTTTGGATCCAACAATTGAAACAACAAGGTATGTGGCAATAATAGGAGGACCTGCAAGGATATATATCCATACTTCGTTCTTTGGATTGTCTGCCTTAAGCCCTGTCTCCTAAAAGAAATGACGTGGAATTAATAACTGCGATTTACAGTCTGTGTCTAGGGCTTAATTGACTATGGTCATATTTTTTTTTTGTTGTGTGGATGGTGTACAGTTTCATCAAGTTCAGTAATACTCTATGGACCTTGATGTATTGCCAACAGTTGCCGCTCGACGCTAGTATATTTTTGAATATTTTACTCACCGCGTGAGGCCGGCACGCGTTGTTTTCAATTGTCGGGTTCTGTGGTAGATGCGAGCGCTCGCGCTTCCTCTGAAGCTGGGTTTTAATCTCGAGCGCTCGCCGATTTTCTAAACAAACAAACACGAACTGCTGCGATTCAGCGCGCCTCCTGGATTTTCGGTGCAGGTGTTTTGAGTGATCGTTGGGCATTTTCTCACTGTATAAACACAAGAAATACATTTACAAGTATTGAATACAGCCTCATCTTCATAAAACAAGACGAACTCAGCGTAGAAAATAGCCCCTTCGTTTTGTGTATCACATCGAGGGCTCA
Source organism: Pleurodeles waltl (assembly GCF_031143425.1). Classification (NCBI taxonomy): domain Eukaryota; kingdom Metazoa; phylum Chordata; class Amphibia; order Caudata; family Salamandridae; genus Pleurodeles; species Pleurodeles waltl. The sequence goes on along the minus strand of NC_090436.1, from coordinate 980,173,188 downwards.
AAGGTACTAAATATTTGCTTGTATTTTAGGCTGAATGTGGTGAAAGCAATAAAGTGAAGGAGCTGTACATTTTACTTTACATTTTACATTTTAGTTCAAACATGCAGAACATACCACCTCCTCCTTTTTTCTTAACTGTACCTGGAGATGCTCCTATAATTTGGTCGAAATGGAAAAAGTCATTTCTTCATTACACAAGAGTTTGTGGTTCTTCTTTATCTAATGAAAGGAAAGTCTCACTCCTCATGCATTGTTTGGGATGTGAGAGCTTGGAAGTCTTTGAAACGTTACCTGAACCTGAGGATGAAGGGGCAGAATTAAATGAATTTGAACTTTGCATAAAGAAACTGGATCTTCATTATCTTCCAAAGATTAGTACAATTTTGGAACGCTACCATTTTGGTATGAGAGAACAAGGACAGAATGAGTCTATAGAGGAATATATAACAGCCTTGAGGAAATTAGCTGCGACTTGCAAATTTGGTGTGACTCTTGAAGAACGCATAAGGGATCAATTTATGTTGAAGTGCTCCAGTGACAAAATCAGACAAGAACTTTGGAGTAAAGATGATCCTACTCTTCATGAAGTGATAACGATTGCTAAAGGTGTTGAGCACACGTTGGCGTGTGTTGGTGAATTAGAGAAAAATAAGTATCCTTCTGTGAATAAAATTGGTCTGAAAAGTGAGTCACAAGAGAACAATGTTTTAGAGGTTGATGGAAAGAAGGATGAACTTAAGTTATCACAGATACAGAAATCTAAGTTTAAAGATAAAAAATGTTTTCGATGTGGAAACCTGGGTCATTTTGCTTCATATAAAAAATGTCCTGCAATTGCTGCTGTGTGCAAATTGTGTGGAAAACGTGGACACTTTGCAAAATGCTGTAGATCGCAAAAGGAATTACCTTCAACATCTATTAAAGTGGTGCAAGACTGTATCTTGATGGTGGAGGATCGTGTCACAGAGAAGAAATATCCTAAGGACATTGTAAACCTGGGGGGTGTTATGTGTGAAGTCCTTTTTGATTCTGGAGCTTGGTTAACTCTTATGTCTAATGAAACATTTGATAAATATTTGAGTCATTCAGTGAAACTAAAAAATCCCGATGTGGTTCCAGGGGGTTATGGTGGCCAAGCTATAGAACTGAGGGGATACTTCGAATCCAAAATTGAGTTTAAGTCTAATTCAATTGTGGGTAAGATTTATGTACCAGTAAAAGGAGACAGTGTTATTAGCTGGCCACATCAGAAGGATCTTGAAGTTATTCTGGATCCTAATAATCCTACGCCTGTGATATTGAAAAAAGATTTTAAGAATGATGTTAGTAGTATATGTAAGATATCTGACGTGGTTAGTGACAGTGTTTTTCCAGATTTTGTGAACAAATTCAAAAATTTGTTCAGTGATACATTGGGATGTCTTACTAAGTATGTACACCGTATAAAGCTTAAAGAAAATGCAGTACCAATCGTGTGCAAAGTGCGACCCATACCAATTTCTGTTAGGGAGGATGTACAGAAAGAACTACACAGGTTGTGTCAGAGTGGTATCATAGAACCTGTTGAAGCCTCGGAATGGGTTTCACCGGTAGTGGTGGCACGTAAACCATCTGGTGAGATTCGTCTCTGTGTGGATTTGAGGAATCTCAATAAAGCTGTTGTTAGTGATGTATTTCCTCTTCCCAATATCTCTGAGATGGTAACTTTGTTGCATGGAGCTAAATATTTTAGTACATTAGATTTAGCTTTGGCATACCATCAGGTTATGCTCCATGTAGATTCTAGGGATCTCACGACCTTTATTACACCTTTTGGTACTTTCAGGTTTGTGAGGATGCCTTTTGGGTTGGTTTCAGCTTCCTCGGTGTTTCAACGTGTGATGCATGATTTGTTTGGCTCAGTAGAAGGAGTGAAATATTTTCAGGATGATATTCTGGTTTTTGGTCGGACAAAAGAGGAACATGATGTGAGGGTTAAGGAAGTTCTGAGAGTGTTGGGTGATCATGGTCTTACGTTGAAACTGAACAAATGTCATTTTGCGAAGGAGGAGATAGAATATTTGGGACATAGAATTACTTCTTTGGGGTTGTATCCCAAAAGAGAACTGGTAGAGAGTATTTTGAATCTGCGACCGCCTGAGAGCAAAGAAGAGCTTCAGGCTTTCTTTGGTATGGTGGAATTTCATGGGAAGTTTCTTCCAAATCTTGCAGCCAAAACGGAAAGTATGCGTAAATTGCTAAAGAAAGGTGTTGGTTTCAACTGGTGTGAAGGTTGTGAAAGGGAATTTAATGAGGTTAAGAATAGCTTATCCAAGGTAGGGTGTTTGAAATCTTTTAATCCTAATGAACCGTGTGTTGTTATGACTGATGCTAGTACTAGAGGTTTGGGTGCTGTGCTTCTTCAAAAAGGAGATGAGCATAATTTGAAACCTGTGGCATATTGTTCAAGGACTTTAAGAGGTTCGGAACAGAATTACTTAACTATTGAAAAGGAAGCTCTGGGTGTTGCCTGGGCGATAGGGAAATTGAAAAATTTTGTATGGGGAAGATCCTTTTATGTGTACACGGATCACAAACCATTAGTTGAGGTGTTCATGAAAAAAGGCCTTGATCAAATATCATACAGGATTAGTAAATGGGTTGTAAATTTGCAAGATTTTGATTTCAAGGTATTTTACGTTCCAGGGGCATGCAATAACACGGCTGATTGCTTATCAAGACTTACGTTGGTTTCAGAGGAGGACGGTTGTGAGGAACAGGAGGATAAGTTTAGTGTGTGTAGCATTACGGAGGGAGTTATTAGTCATGATGAATGGGTACGTGAGGTTGCTAATGATCCTATTCTACAGAATGTATGTGATTTCATAAAGAGCAAATGGAAATTTGCAAATTTAAGGAACTCTGAAAAATTAAAAGGGTTTTGGATGATAAGAGATGAATTGTCAATTTCAGATGGTGTGTTACTTCGTGGTGAAAGACTAGTAGTTCCTGGTACTTTGGTGGATAGGATCATTCAACTTGGACATTCAGGTCATCAAGGAATAAGTAAAACCAAATCTAGAATTCGCTTGAATTATTGGTGGCCAGGAATGGATGTGGGTATAGAAAGGGTGGTCAGGGATTGTCCTGACTGTTGTAACAGTGACAAGATCTATAGAATGAGAGTACCATCGATGTGTATCAGAAGTCCGGCTAAAAGACCGTGGGATATTGTGGGCATGGATATCGTGGGTCCTATTTATGGTAGAGGTGGTAATAGCTATATTTTGGTTTTGGTCGATCATTTCTCCAGGTGGGTGGAGATTGGTATTGTGCATAGTGTTGAAACCAAGAGGATTATAGTTCTTCTGGAGGAAATCTTTGCTCGGGAAGGTTTTCCCAATGCTATTCTCACGGACAATGGACCACAATTTGTTTCCAAAGAAATGGAAGAGTATCTTATGAAGTTGGGAATTAAACACAAGTTGTGTTCTCTCTATCATCCTGAGGAAAATGGAATTGTTGAAAGATTTAACAAATGTGTTAAAGAGTGTGTTCAATTAGAGATGGCAGCAAGGAGATGTTGGAAGGAAGGATTGAAGAGATTTTTGATGGCTTATCGTTTTACTCCACATACTTCCACAGGGGTTGTTCCGTTTGAGTTGTTTAGGGGAAGGAAGGCTAATACAATGCTGGTCCCTGGTTGGGTTGGTGGAGGCAAGAATGATGCCGTGTCTTGGTCTGGTAGAATACATGAGGAGAAAGCGGCGGATAGGAGGAAGGATTATTTTGATATGACGAAACATACTTGTGATGTGAAAGTGGAAGTTGGGGACAAGGTTCTGATAAAGAGACCAACCTTTGGTAAAGGTGGGAGCACGTTTTGGGGACCATTTACTGTTACAAAGTTGTTTAGAAATGCTGTAAAAGTGTGTGATGGAAGAATTTGGAATTTTAATCGCATTGTTGTGTCTAAAAAACAAAATGTGTGTAAAGATTCCATGTTGAATCTTATTCTTGTTTAGTATTCCACTTTTCTATATGCTTTTTTTTTATCTTGTTATTATGATATTGTACAAAGTTTCTGCTGTTACATGTTTTTGTTTATTCTGTTTGCTTTGGGGGGAAAGATGTGTGGTATCTTCATGTACTGGGCATCTCATCTCTATCTGTAGAATGTTATTGTGTAAAGGGATGTTGGAGTCTTGTGGGGATTCTGGAAGGTGAGGGGAGAACTGGTTGAGAGGAGGAAGATAGAGGGAGGTGTTGTGAGCTGCTGGATCGTTTATTGTGGATGAGATAATTACTTTGGACTTAATAAAATCCCATTAAAACAACCTACTTTGGATGATAACTTCACACCTGGCTCCTCTTAAAAAAGGTAGAAGCGGATTGTGAACTCTCGAAGTATTAAAAGTCTGAATTCCAAGAAAGAATGCAATGGAAACTTATTTAAATGAGAAAATAGCCCATTCATGTATTTTCGGCTCCATCTTTTGATGCAGTGTTAATACATTTTGGAAACTAATATTGCTGGCAATTGCTGCAGTGTCTTTGAGAGAAAAGTTTCCGTCATAACCCTGCGGCAACTTTTGCTATTTCAGAATGAGGATGTGCCCTGTGCACGGCGACATCTTGCAGCTAAAAGGCTGATTTGAATGAAAAAAAAAAAAATATATATATATATATATATATATATATATATATATTGAAATCAAGGGAATTCTAAAGGCAAGCCCACGATCGAATGAAAGTAATGGGCATGAAATGGGTTGGTTAAAACCCACAAAACGATGACAACAGGTCTGAAGCGCTTGCGTGCTCAACCTAAACATGATATGCTGCCACCGCTGTTCCATGATTACATCTTGGGCATGGTCAGTAGTCGCCCCTCCTGGCCACAGAGCCACATTCTAGGTCTCAGAACGTTTCACACCCATTAGGCCTCAGCATGTATATAGTTGTCATGAGTGCTGGACACAAACAAATCAGGATACCTGTGAACACTTCCGTTGAGAGGGAAAGGGTCTACATCTATAAAACCATCGGGGGATATCTCTATTCCAACGTGTCCTGCTTGATATACATTCTCAACCTATAAAGAGTATCAGTATTAAAGTACGGTGGTGTTTCACGCCTTTTCATGGAGGTCAAGTACAAATCTGTTTTTGAGTTCTCGGACGCTGATATGCCATGAGAAAATCCTTTGGCATCTCAATGCTTCCTGGTGCTCTATGTCACTGTTATGTACACTCAATTTCTGTTTTACTATTTTCCCATCCAAAGATCCGGTGGATACATTTAGTATGCCATATTTTTCTGAAAGATGGTAGGAATGACTCGCTCAAACGGTCAACAAGGTGGTCCGGCTGGCTGGGGTTATCTATGTCCGCAAGAACTCTACAGGTCGTTTTATTTAAGGCACAGAGGGCCTAATTTATACTTTTTTAGTGCCACATTTTCGTCATTTTTTTATGCAAAAGCGGTGCAAATCTATAAAATTCAATTATATTTTGTAAGTTTGCGCCGCTTTTGTGTAAAAAAATGACGCAAATGCTGCGCTAAAAAAGTATAAATCAGGCGCAGAGAATCCCAGTGGCCAAAATACCCTGCATCACTTTTTATGATAACCTAGACTGAATACAAAAATGATTTACAATGTGAGAGGTGTGTTGTATGCTAGAAGCGGATATAACGGTCATATACTGTGATCCTTTGTAGCTACACACGTTTTGCACAGACGTTTTCTCCATTATAGAAAATGCCCGCAACACACTGGGTTCTCGCATGGTAAGATAGAGTTCCTTGCGCCAATAAACTCAAGTAACGACTAATACTTCTTTATTCCAATCTTGATTAGTCTTCTTTATATCACAATGTAATAGAAAGATAGTCTCCCTCTGTCTGTCCTGGAATCCAAGAAAAATACCACAGAATGCCACTTTTTAGGAAAGCAGGTGAATTCACAGGAGTGAATCCAAATACGTTCTTGTTTTAAGTATTCAGAATTTAGAGCATGAGCGGAAGTGCGGGACCCCACTGATTTGACTACAACAAATTTTGAAAAGTTGATGCTGGTTATCTCATGTTCAAATCTCCAGTTTCTTTACCACTGACCTTAGAGGACAAGGTGGTATAAGGTGGGTGGTTGCTGAACATACTGGGGCATATTTACATAGAAGTGGCCTAACGCACGTTGCGTGACTTCTGAAACGCAGGGATTACACAAATGCTGCACACCCCTGTGTTTCCTCTAGCTGGTGCTAAATTTAGATGCCACCAGAGTGCAAGGGTGTCGGCGTTGAAGAGAATGATTGTTTATGTGCAGGAAGATGTCCTTTTCTGGACATAAACAATCTAGAATGGCGATGTGTTACCTGTATGTGTGCTGTAGAATGCAGCACACATGGAAGTGGCATATCGTTGTTTTTGAATGATTGTTTATTGTTTATGTGCAGTAAGGAACATCTTCCTGCACATAAACAATCATTAATGGCCTTTTGCTCTTTCTAAGTGTGCTGCAGAATGTAGTACGCGTAGAAGTAGAAAATCGTCATTATTGAGTGATTGTTTATGGACAGGAAGGAACACCTTCCTGCACACAAACAATCAATCATGGCGTTTTGCTCTTTCTATGTGTGCTGCAGAATGCAACACATATAGAAAAAGCAAAAACTAGGAGAAATAAAAGTATTTCTCCTTGTTGTGCCATGCTAACACCACCCCTGGGAAGGCATTAGTTTTTGGCGCTGCCACAGATTTACGGTTTGTTGTAAATCTGGGGCAGCTTCAAAAGCAATGGGTGTTGTGGTGGAACACCCACAGCAACAACCATTGCACGCCCCTCTGCCACAGACAACTGCGTGGGAGGGGCACATATTTACAAGGTGGCATTAAGCCACAAAAAGTGGCTTGACGCTGCTTTGTAAATATGGCACAGAGCACAGCGCCTGAGCGTCACAAAAAGTGATCCGATGGTGGCACTAGGGGCATGTAAATATGCCCCACTGTTTGCTTAGTCTGCAGCTCGGGTTCAACGAGTTGAGTGTCTACTATTCACACTTTAGAAGTCTGATTATTTTGTTTATAATTGCAATATAATGTATAGTTTCCTTATAATTTTTAGCCTCAATTTATGTAATATTATTAATTATTCACTCGTTGCTTTTGTGCCTCCTGTTCAACAAGCAGTGCATTTTCAAACGCAGTTCCACATTTTGTGTGCCTGCTAGGAATTTGTACATGATGGAGATAATTCTTGTGAGAAGAACATTTAATAATTATTTGGAAAGGAATTTCGGTTGGTTAATTACAGGTCAAATAACAATGATAGGTACTTAAATGAAAGACTCCTTTGTCTTGTTTGCATCGTTTCCTGACTTAACTGAAACTCCTGACTACCACTGTCTTCTGCGATGGCAGCTTACAGGTAAGAATAACAAAAAAAAGTCCCTGGTCTCTCTAGCCACCTTCTCCTTCTATGTCCTGCACTGGATATGCTTTGTCTCTTTTGGGAACCTGACCCACTGTTCTCCTCCTTGCCTTCACCTCACATGCCCATAACTAAAAGTACGCGTAGGAGTGGTGTGGCAAGGGCAGACATGGAGTAGGACACTTGTTGGTCACCCTCTGCTCTGGCTTCCTATCCTGCGGCCCTACTGTGCAACTCTAGGTGCAGATAACCTGGCAATGATGAAATGGTTTCCTAGTCCCCCGGCCTGCTATATCTTTGGAGCCTTAAGAGAAGCCAAGGTCATACTCGGAGCTTAGAGAGTGTCAGGCAAGACAGTGATGGTGCAGCAAGATGGCAACAAAGTAAAAGGGTCCTGTGGTGATGAGTGCTTGACTGCGATCCACCCACATTCCAAGAAGATGAGGATTGGGATTGGGGAATGGTCCTGCTCTTTGGGGACAGTGAACCGAGCAGAGTGGTACTTGAAAATTCTGCTCGTGAGAACTGTGGCACTTCAAGACAAAGCCATAGGCTTCAGCATCCTAAAGTGCACTCCTGAGCTGTTTGTAGCTGAAGGCACCTACCAATCCGCACAAGATAGGAGATGGGGAGCAGCTCTGCCACCCCCTGGAAGTGAGTAACAAAGAGCTGCAATGAACGGTCCTGTGATGCGCAAGGTGAGGAGAGCAGGCCAGCTCTAGATGAGGGAATGACCCCACAAGCTGTGGAGAGCTGAGGCTATGGGTGTGTGCTGATTACCTGTTGCATCCATCTGTGTGGGGCTGGAGGCTCTGGGCCGCGGGGTGGCATTGGTAGAAGAGGGATGCAGGCTGGCACCAGGGACACTATGAGGGTACATTTGCATCACTATTGGCTAGTGACAAAGCTGCCTCACACAGAGAGTCGATGTTAACCAACCCGGCTTGTTACATATGGAATAAGTAAGGCTGTAAGCACACTTAAACTTTTGGGGCGTTCATGGTCCAGTGAAGTAGCTTTGAACGCAGACCCTCAGCTTGTGAATTAAAAAACCTTAAACATTTGAACAGATTACATTGGCCTCAGGTAAACGGTAAGCGTGGGCCAATTGCCTTTGAGAGGTGAAAACACAGGACAGTCCATAATCCTACCAAGGCAGAACTGGGGGGTGGGGAATACACACAATGAAGATGGTTGGTTCAAAGCATAAAAAAGAAGAACATTTAAGAGAACTACTGGTATGTTGGAAAACGTATGCTTCATTGGTCGATGAGACACTACAAACCACTGAAATGAAGAACGACCTGAGGTTAGCAAAATATTTCTAGTTCAATAATTACAGAACTGTCAGCATTAGGAATGTACTTAGACAAATATATTTAAGAAGTCACAAGATTTGTCAATGAGCTGGGTAAAAGATCGTTCTTTTAGAGAAGTCAATTTACATCGTTCCCTAGAGCAAAAATCACGAAGGAAAAAGTGACTTGTCTACAAGAGCAAAATGGCATACTCCAAGAAAAGTTTGAAGATCTCAAAAACTGCTCCCAGGCAGTGCTTTAAGCAGACAGACATTTCTGATGGTGGAATATTAGTAAAATTGCAGCACTCCGTCAATCATCCGTTTGTGTTACTAATGGTGGGGTAAGTTGGCCAGGTTATGCCAAGGAATGGGTTCCGTTGCTCGCTGTGTCACTGGATTCGAGCTAGCCTGGCTGATGATACCCCGAAACAGATCCCAGGATACTTGTTTTCAGTCCAAGGAGGTTCTAGCCTGGCAGTTTGGTCTGGACTGTTCCCTTGGGGAGCAGGGTCAAGGCTGATTTGTATATGGCTGGATCTAAACTGGGGTATCATGGATAAGCAAAATAAAAATTGGTTTAACTCCGATCTGTGACTGCGGGTGAGTGTTTGAAAAGTTGCAGCACTATGTCCATCATCCTTTTGTGTTCCTAAAGGCACTGTAAGTTGTTCAGGGTATGCCCAGGCATGGATCTCTTTCTCGCTGTGCCACTGGATTTAAGCTAGCCTGGCTAATAAGGGGTGATACCCTGAAACCCATCCCAGGATGCTTGTTTACCGTCCAGGGAGGATCTGGCCTGGCAGTTCGGGCTGGACTGTTCCCATTGGAAGGAGGTTCAAGAGTAATTTGTATGTGGCAGGATCCAAACTGGGGTGGCATGGTAAGCAAAAGAACAATGGATTTATTCCAAATCTGTGACTAGGGGTGAGTGTTTGAAAAGTTGCAGCACTACTCTGTAAGTTGCCAATTGTATGCCCAGGCATGGGTCCCTTTTTCCCTGTGCCACTAGATTCAAGCTAGCCTGGCTGATGAGGGATTATACCCTGAAACATGTCCCTGCATGCTTATTTCGGGTCCAGGGATGACCTTGCCTGGTAGTTTGGGTTGGACTGTTCCCCTGGGGAGCCAGTTTAAGACTGATTTGCATATGGATGGGTTCAAATTGGGCTGGCATATTGAGAAAAAGAACAATGGCTTTAACTCCGATCTAAGACGGGGGATTGAGTTTTTGAAAAGTTGCATCCTTTTGTGTTGCTATAAAATAGAAGGACTCTAACATTAGATGTGTCTGTCCATATAAAGCTCTGCTCATGGCATAGTAATATGAGAACCCTTCAAAGCACCAAGAGCGATAACATTAAGCTATTTGTCCAAACCGTGTTTCACTCTCTGCACAGAACTTTAAGACAATGGACATGCTGTCATGGGACACACTTCTTCCTAGTATCATGACCACAATTCACTTTTACTAAGTAAATGAAAAATGTTGACAGCAGCAAGGAAGAATTACTCATTCTAGTTGGAGGGACACTTGATCACCTTTTACCAAGTATTGTATTCAGCTACCCTCCAGAAGGGGAAACAACCTTTACCATATAGCCTTTTCCTAGCCTGCCTTTACCACACATCCTTACCATGCAGATGCCTTTACCACACATGGTAAGTATAGGTAAGGTAAGTACAAGTATATAGCTTTATTTTAAATAACATAATTTGAAAGGGAGTAACTTTTAAGGTCACGCGGTGGGTAGCAGCAAGGGAGGTAAGGGTAATTTTAGGGTTTAGGGTTGGGTAGTGGTAAAGGGAGCCAAGGATAATTTTATTGTTCAGGAATGGCTAGTGGTAAAGGGGGTAAGGGGAATTTTAGAGATTGCAGGTTGGCACTGGTAAATGGAGGTAAGGGTAAATTTAGGGTTAAGGTGTTGGCAATAGTAAAGTGAGTTTAGGAGTAAATTAAAAGCATTGAGAGATGTGGGAGGTCCCTCACAAAAAAGCAAATAAAATATTAATACAAAAACACAAAAATGGTGGTATATGTAGCATACTTGGTAAAGGCATGCTTTGTAATGTCACACATTCCTCCAGCAGAGAAGAACACTTTGGTCTGTCATAGAGTTCCTTAAAGCTTGTGATGTACTTTACAGAGGGGTCCCCCATTTAGGATTATATTTACGTAGCAGGAACAGTTACATCAGGTTTGATCACTACGAGAAGGGAAAGAGAGTCTTGCAAGATGAAATACATGACAACAAAGAAATAGGGGTGCCTTTGAGGCAGACCTCCACCTCGCAACCTTCAACAGTAAAATGGAAAGCCATTGTGAAAAGCAGGAAAGTGGTTAAACCTTCTTTTGAAAGCAGCTCTTTTTCAGAAATTAGAAGTGAGGATTGTGTTCCTGCCCAAGCCTGACAAGGACATGCTGGAATGCAGGTCTCAACTTAATCTTTTTTTTAAATGCTGATATAAAAATCGTCCCAAAAAGTTTAGCCTCTCATTTAGACTGGTTGCTAATGGACCTGCTCACCAGGCTTCATACACACAACCTAGGTGACCGACAACACCAAGAAGGTCATCCACTTGATGGATTAAGCTCCAAAGCTGAAGGGGCGATAATGCTTCTCTTCCTTGAATGGGGACTTTGTAGTGCAATGATGAGATTGGAGAGTTTAGGCCAAATTTTATGAATTGCGTTTGAGCAAGTTATGCTTTATTCACTGACAGGGTACAAGTCAATAGGCTACTTTCCTCTACCGTCAACATCAAGAAGGTACTAGACAGGGATGTCCTCTCTCACTACTTTTATTTGCATTTTTCATGGAACCTATCCCAAATGATTTAGGGAAATTGTGAAACTCAGAGTGTACCTTTAGGACATGTTGGCCGTCTACAAGATTAACATGACTAAAAAACAGAGGCAGTCAGTTTAACGTTGGTCCCAAAAAAAGTAGTTTTGAGATGATGAAAACTAAATCAATAAAAAACCTTAGAACACATTATTCAATTGTATTACTGTCTATTTGCAGCAAATTACAAAACCCTCTTGAGAGACATTGTGGTGACATTTCAACAATAGCATACAATGTGCTTCTTGTGGTTGGGAACGGTTATCTCAATAAAATGTCACTATTTTGCCAAGAGTCCTTTTTTTAGGTCCTGCTAATCCTGGTACGGTAAGATACTTTAAACAAGGTACAGAAGATGTACTTGCTAGTTATGTAGGAGGTGACAAGAAGCCGCAAATAGGCCTTCAGAAGAGCCTTCCCCATATGAGGAACAGCAGGATGTGGTGTTTCATGGACCACATTTTCACGGGACACCCTGTGATTGAGCTTCCATGGCTTGGGAAAGAAAATGGCACCCAGTTAACCTGAATATCCACAGTATTGGGCATCACACTGTAGATTTTGGATGTAGTGGCCTATGAGGGAAACTTAATAACATGCTGCTGGTACCCAAGGCTGCCGCACCCGGTGCCAAGCCAGAACTTTGGTTCTGTGTGGACTCTGGATTTCTCAACCACCCCAAAAGCCAACATCTTGGCACTTCCTCCTTGATGCTGGGGAGTACTGCTTCAGTAACTGGTAGCACTTGCCTCGTTGGTCCAGGGTCAGGAAATCAGAGAGATTGACACCCTCCGGTGACCCATCGCCTTCTTTGGCTTAGAGGAGGTCAGGGAGAGGTTTACTCTCCTCCTCCACCCCCTCATCTGTCATCAGAAGCATGTTGACCTCAGTCCTCTCAAAATGAGGCATTTGTCGGTTCACATGGAGCACCCTTAGGCAGTTCCTAGGGGACTGAAGTTCCACTAAATAAGTGGTCTCCCCTTTACGCTCCTTGATCTCAAATTGGCCAGTCCAGTGGTTTTGGGTAGTTCTAGGATCTATTGGTTCCATTACCCAAACTTTGTCGCCAGGCTGAAACTCCAACAGTGTGGCCTTCTGGTGATACCAGCATTTCATGATCTTTTGACTGGCCTCGAGGTTGCTCTTGGCCTTTTTCTAGAAGTGGTGCATCTGGTTGCGGATGGCCAACATGTAGCTGACCGCATCCTGAGGGGGTTTCTTGGGAGCTTTCTCCCACCCCTCCTTTACAGTGCTTAAGGTTCCCCTGACAGGGTACCCATAGAGAAGCTCAAAGGGACTGAACCCTACCCCTTTCTGGGGTAAATCTCTGGAAGCAAAGAGAAGGCATGGCAAGAGGACATCCCACTTATGCCTCATGGCCTCAGGGAGGCCTGTGATCATGCCTTTCAAAGTTTTGTTGAATCTCTCCACAAGACCATTGGATTGAGGATGATAGGCGTGTGGTGAACTTGCAGATCACCCCACACGCATCCCACATGGACTTCATGTATGCAGACATGAAGTTTGAGCCTCTGTCAGACACAATCTCCTTTGGGAACCCCACATGGGTAAAGATCCCCATTAGAGTTCTGGTCATCACTGGTGCAGTCACCGTCCTCAGAGGGATTGCCTCTGGGTAGCGGGTGGCATGGTCCACCAAAACCAGGATAAACCTGTTGCCTAGGGCAGTTTTGGGGTCTAATAGACCAATGACGTTGATGCCCACCCTTTCAAAGGAGGTACCAAAGACGGGGAGTGGGATCAGGGTGGCCTTGAGCCTTTTCCCTGTGTCCCACTGGCCTGGCAGATGGGACAGGACCTACAGAATGCATCTGAGGCCGTCCGCATTCGGGGCCAATAAAATTGGGTGACAAGCCTGGTGACTGTCTTGTCTTGCCCTAACTGTCCTGACATGGGAATGTGGTGAGTCCGGCCCAGTACAAAGGCCCGGTAACACTGGGGGACCAACAGCACACATGCGGCCCCAGCCTCCAGTACCTTAGGCTCACTGTAAAAGAGATCATTCTCCGAATAAATGAGGTGATCACCAGAGGCTTCACCTTCTGCTTGGGCAGAGGCCTGTTGCCTCAAGAGTGGGGCACTCTTTCTGTGCCTTTCAGAATTCTTCCCTGGTGGCCCACCATCAACTTGCCAGCCAGCAAACTCAGGTAGGTCACCTAGGGCAGTAATGTCCCACCCGGTTGGCTCAGGGGCCTCCTCCTCAGGGACCCCATCAACCACTGCGGGAAGGTCTGGGATGGGTTTTCTTCATCCTTGTCCCTCTTCTTGGCAGCTATCTGGACCATTCTTCCAGGCTCCAGACTCCCTTGACTTCCCTCCTGAACAGCCATGGCCCTTGTGGTCATGCAGACCCACTCAGGCAATCCCAACATTTCCTAGTGAGACCTTAGCTCTACCTCCTTCCAGGTAGTGTGCTCAAGGTCCTTGCCTAACAGACAATATACAGGCATGGCAGGACTCATATCTACTTTTAGAGTACCCGAAACCCCCTCCTCTATACTCAAAGGGATCCAGAGCTACCAGTAGGTGGCTCTCATGATTGTCAGCAACTATGACTTGGTGGAATGTGTTTGGGAGGACCTGCTCTGCTGACACCAGCTGACCCCTGACAATAGTCTTGCTGGCCTCTGTTTCATGCAGAGCCTCCACCAGTTGCCCATTGATGGTGACCCACTGCCTATACTTGGAAGTATCTGCAGGTATGTGGGCTTTTGGCACCATCTCTGCATCCCCCAGGGACACCTCTATCTGTTCCCCAAAACTAACTGGGACTACCTCCTCCCTGAGCGCTACACTAGCCAACCCAGTTGTCTGACCTACAGTGGGGGGCTGTGCCCTCTTGGGACACTTGGAGTCGCCCTTAGAGTGACCATACTCTATGCATTGGGGTACAAACCTTCCTGTCTTACTGTCAAAGAACCCTTTCTTTTTAGACTCAGACTGGGACTGGTTTCCTCTATTCACTTGGGAATTATTTTGGTGGCCTTTTGAGAACTCCTTATGCTTAAGTTTTTCTCCCCCCTCTTTCTTCTGGTGGGAACCCTGACCACTTTTGTGGGTGTTCCCCCCAGATACCTTTCTAAATACTCTGGTGCTAGCCCAGACGTCCGCTTCCTCAGCTATCTTCCTGGGATCAGTCAGATTACTGTCAATCGGGTGCTGGAGCAACTCTGTAAAGCAAATACTGTGCATATGCTCTCTCAGGATAAAATTATATAAACCCACATAATCATTTACTTTACTGCCCGCACCCATCCCTTTAGTGCCTTGCTAGAAAAATCATAAAAGTCTACCCAAGTTTGGTTGGAGAGTTTGGTACTGTCCCTGAATTTATGGCGATACTTTTCAGGGGTCAGTCCAAACTTGGCAATTATAAATGGCCTTTATGAATTGGTACGTGCTCTGGTCCTTAACTTCTAATGTGAGAAGTGTGTCCCTCCCAATTATTGGCACATGTTACCACAAGCCCGCCCCACATTGCTCTTCAGGAACCCCATGAGCCCTTAGTGCAACTTCGTAAGCAGCAAACCATTTGTCAATGTCATCTCCCGACACATAACTTGGCACCACATCTTTAGGTATACAAACCTTTTTGTCTCCAGCAGGTCCTGTATGTATGCTGCCACCATCACTGCTGGGCTCAGCCTGCCTAGACCTGAGCTCCAGCTCTTTCAGGCTCAGTTCATGAGCCAGAAGTAGTTTCATTTCAGCCAAGGCCCTCTCAGCTGCAGCCTCAGCTTGTTTGGCTTCTCTCTCAGCTTTGGCTCTCCTCTCTTCTGCCTCTATGTTTAATCTGGCCAACTGCAGTTGAAACTCTCTCCTCCCTCCTTTCCCCTGCGGTCTGGCTGTGACTTGAGACACTGTTCCCTGGTTTAGCAGGGGGCACAGATCCAGGGGTGTTGTCCCCCACTGCTGTGTGCAAATCCTCTGGAGAGCCATCCTCTTGCTCGCCCAACTCAACATTCTCCTGTGAACGGGCTTCTGCCCAGGCCCTAAGCGCCTTTTGGTACTCCTCCTTCTTGGAGGTACCCCGGGTAGGTACTCCCATCCCCTTGCAGAGCCCTTCCAGCTGGCTGACAGTGTATGACTCCATCTTAGCTAGGTCAAACTCTCCAGCTCCTCCTTAAGAACCAGCCAGAGACATGTTGTATAGGATTAGATTAAAATGTCAAGCAGGAACATTGCAACCAAAAGAGAGCAAATCAAATTGACCTTTAACTGTGGTTTGGTATTGTACACGTAGCTATTGTATGTCACTGCACAAACACAAGTCCTATCCTCACCGATGATCACCATTGTTAGAAATGGAGTCTCAAATTGGCAGAGGTATACACCCTTGTCCAAGTAGGGACCGCAATCCTAGTCAGGGTAAGTCACACACAATTCAAATGATCCTTTGCTCACTCTCTGCTAGCTTGGCACATAGCAGTCAGGCTTAACCTAGAAAGAAATGTGTAATGTATTTGTGCAATAAATCATACAGGTTTAAAAAAATAGATAATATTTATCATGTTAAAATAAGGTAAAAATGATGAAGATTCAATAAGCACAAGTTGAAATATCACTTTTGCAGGTTTAAAAAGTCTTAAATCTTAGAAATCAACAGTTGTCTCTTGGTTTGCGTCACAAATAACACGCACGGAGGCCGTAGAGGAGGAGATGCCTAGAAAAATAAGGTGTGTGTGGGATTTTCCGACGCAGCACAGACGTTGTTTTTTTCCTCGCTGCAAGGGGTTTGCGTTGTTTTTCGCCATGCAGTCTTGGTTCCTCACTGCAATGCGGTGATCTTTTTGATGCCCAAGGATGATGGGGGGAAATCCCGGGTGCACTGGAAGAAGTCACAGGCGTTGCGTCGATCCGGTAGGGAGATGCGTCAGGTTTTCTGTTGCACGGCAGGTGCTGCGTTGATTTTCAACTCAGGGAATCAGCTGCGTCATTCCAGTTCGGCTGTGCGTCGATCCGGTAGGGTGGTGCGTCAACTTTTCTGTCGCAAGGCAGGCGCTGCATCAAATTTCCACTTGGTAAGTCGGGCTGCGCCATTCATTATGGTGATTTCTCGGTCACAAGGAAGACTGTGCATTGTTTCCGGCAGACTGCATCGATTTTTGGCGCACAAGGATTTCCCTGAAGAGTTGAAGTCTTTTTTGCCCTGAGACTTCAGAAAACAGGAGGCAAGCTCAATCCAAGCCCTTAGAGAGCACTTCTCAGCAAAGTCAGAGGCCAGCAGGGCAACAGCAGGGCAGCAGTTCTTCTCAGCAAAGCAGTCAAGATGAGTCAACCAGGCCATTCCTCTTGACAGGTTGCAGGTTCAGGTCCAGAAGTGTGTGGGTTGGTGGAATCAGAGACCCAGTTTATATACCCAAAAGTGCCTTTGAAGTGGAGGAGACATTAAAGACTAGTTTTGAAGTGCACACATTCTCCTTTCAGTAGAGGTCTGTCTGCCAGGGTCCCAGTAGGGGGTTTGGCAGTCCATTGTGTGGGGTGTCAGGCCCTCCACCCTTCCAGGCCAGGAGTACCCATTCAGTGTGCAGATGAGTGCAGGTGCGACTGAGTGTCCTATGCTTGTGGTTGTCTGGGTGAAATGCACAAGGAAGCTGTCAACCAGCCCATCCCAGATGTTATTTGGAGACAGGCTGTAAAGCACAAATGGATTTTAAGTGCAGAGAAATGCTCACTTTCTAAAAGTGGTATTTTTAAAATAGTAACATAAAATTCAACCTCACCAATAAGCAGGATTTTCTATTACCATTCTGGCCATACTAAATATGACCTGGTTACCATATTTCTGATCAGGATCTACCACTCAAACAATATATCAGGGTAGTCCTAATGCTACCCTATGAAAGGAGCAGACCTCACAGTAGTTGAAAACAAATTTAGGATTTTTTCACTACCAGGACATATAAAACATACATGTACATGTCATGTTTTTTACCTACATAGCAGCCTGCCTAATAGGTTACCTAGGGCCTACCTTAGGGGTGACTTATATGTAGAAAAAGGGGAGTTTAAGACTTGGCAAGTACATTTGAATGCCAGGTGGAAGTGGCAGTGAAACTGCACACACAGGCCTTGCAATGGCAGGCCTGAGACATGCTTGAGGGGCTACGTATGTGGGTGGCACAATCAGTGATGCAGGCCCACTAGTAGTATTCAATTTACAGGACCTGGGCACGTGTAGTGCACTTAACTAGGGACTTACAAGTAAATCAAATGTGCCAATTGGGAATGAACCAATGTTACCATGTTTAAGGGCGAGAGCGTATGCACTTTAGCACTTGTTAGCAGTGGTAAAGTGCGCAGAGTCCTAAAATCAGCAAAAACAGTGGCCGAAAAGTGGAGGAAGGCAGACAAAAGGTTGGAGGATGACCACCCTAAGGCTGAAACTCCCCCTCCCTTCTCCCTCCTCCTATGGCCCAGCCCGCTCCTCCCTGCACATGCTGCTGGCTTAGCCGGAGGGGCGACACTCCTTCGCCCCTCCATCTGTGTATCACTGATAAGAGAGAGCATATTTTTTATTAACATCCACTGTGCCGATGTCTAGGTTAAAAAAAATACCTTTAATTGTCAAAAATAAATAACAATATGGTTGCAAGTATTGTTGATTCTATATGACCTGAGGCCACTGTTCTGCAATATAATCCAAGTCCTCTTTCAGCACATCTTTAGAAAGATTTCCTCTCAGCCTTTCTTCTTTTTCTTCCTAGAGGGCCCTCATTCCGACCCTGGCGGTTTCAAACCGCCAGGGCCGGGTTACACGGAAGCACCGCCAACAGGCTGGCGGTGCTTCCTGGGCTATTCTGACCGTGGCGGTAAAGCCGCGGTCAGAAAAGGGGATCCGGCGATTTCCCGCCGGATTACCCCTGGCCCAGGGAATCCTCCATGCCATGGGGATTCCGACCCCCTTCCCGCCATCCTGTTCCTGGCCGTAAAACCCGCCAGGAACAGGATGGTGGTAACGGGTGTCGTGGGGCCCCTGGGGGCCCCTGCACTGCCCATGCCACTGGCATGGGCAGTGCAGGGGCCACCTAACAGGGCAGGGGCCCCCTAACAGGGCCCCACAAAGATTTTCACTGTCTGCTTTGCAGACAGTGAAAATCGCAATGGGTGCCACTGCACCCGTCGCACCCCTGCAAATCCGCCGGCTCCATTCGGAGCCGGCTTCCTCTTTGCAGGGGCTTTCCCGCTGGGCCGGCGGGCGATCTTTTGGAGATCGCCCGCCGGCCCAGCAGGAAAGTTAAAATTACTCCCGCGGTCATTTGACTGCAGTGCGGTCTTTGGGCGGTTTCCGCCCGGCTGCGGGGGCCGCCGCCCGCCGGGGTCGGAATGACCCCCCAAATGCTAGTTAAAAACAGACAAATAAAGGAAGTAAGATCCTAATATTGAAACCGTCTGTTAAATTTAGAGATGACTGCCAGCCCAGTGGTCATCTCTGGACATTTAAAGGAACGGTAGGTTTTCCCTGGCGATAACGGACAGGAAAAATTACAGTACACCGTCCACTCTAACTATGGTAGGCAGAGCAATTTACTTCCTCAACTGCCCCTTCTCCACCAAGCTGTCAGAGGAAGTTTTCATTTGACAGAGCCAACATGAGCACCAAAGATAGAAAACTTAGGGGCACACTTAGGAAAAGTGGTGCTGCATACAGTGCAGCACCACTTTTCTTGCGCCCTTTACCGCCCCCCCTACTGCCACCATATGTGCGCTGTATTTAAAATACGGCGCACCATGGCGCAGTGTAGGGGGCAATAGTGTTATTTTTTATGATGCTATTGATGTACTCTGCAGGAGTAGTGCCAAAATGTTGGCACTACTCCTGCGGAGTACTTAGGGGCCCATTGTAAACAATCGTGTGCCCCCTTTTAACGGCTGCTCTGAGCAAACGTTAAAAGTGACATTTTTTTGGCCCCCCCTAATGGGGGAACACTCCCTTTGCAATCATTATGCCTAGTGCAGGCATAATGTAGCGCAACGGGTTACAACATTTGTAAATATGTCAAAGGGATTTTGGGCTCGTTGGGCTGCATTAGTGCCAAACAAATGATGCTAATGTGCCGCAAGGAGGCGTTAGTGGCTCTTAAATATGACCCTTAATGTCTACCCATCTTTAAATGAGGAAGGAGACAGAGGGTTTGGTGGACAGGGTGCTCTGTCAGGTTTGTGACAGAATGCCTGTCCCCCACACTCTAAATCAGGCTCGTAATCTGGGTTTGTGAAGCAGGTACCTTTTATACATTTTTTTATTTGAAATAACAGAAATGTCATATATTCTGCTTGTATTTTTCTTGTTTCAAGGCCCAATGCCGGAAGCATTTGTGTCTGCTCTAACCATTAGCAAAGATAACAGCCTGTTCGCTCTGTTGCTGCTTGAAGTAAACGTCAAACATTCTCTAAAGAGCAGTAGACTTGTTTAAAAGCAAAATCTGTTGGTCAGTTTAACCTTAAACTGTATCGGCAAATAAAACGTCCGCCAAACAAAATAAAACAGAAGCAAAATAAAATATCAGCATATTTAAACTTCAATAGATTTTGGTATGGTTAAGTAAGGACATAGAGCTAGGTTACTTAAATTAAACTGCTGCTTTACAATTTTTCAAAGGTACTGTTCGATTTAGCAAAGGAATTTTTAACAACAGTCCAGGACCAAAACAACAGTGGCACCGATGGACAAGGACAAAAATAATATTTTCTCTAAGATGGTTAGATGGAACATTGGCCAACACAGGTATCTTTTTGTATCTAGTGTGAAGGATGCACTGAAGGCAGAGTAGAATGTCAAGTGGGTGCCATGTTTGTTCTGCATCACTCGTTATTCTTTGTTTGTTTAACTGAAACATACTCCCGAGGCAGACATTTGTTTCAGTAAACCAAAATACAATGGTCATGGCGCACAGAGATGTAGGAGGCTGGCTTGGTTTGTAGTAGGTACTAAAGGTACTTACACCTTATACCAGGTCCAGTTATCCCTTATTAGTGAAATGTATGCAGTGTTCTAACGGCTTTGGCTGTCTAGGGGTAGCTGTAGCAGAGCAGCTTAGGCTGAACTAGGAGACATGCAAAGCTCCTGCAATACCACTATAGATACACAGTACTTACACACAATAAAAGACAATACTCAGTGTTACCAAAAATAAAGGTACTTTATTTTAGTGACACAAGGCCAAAAATATCTTAGAGGCAATACTCCTTCTGGAGGTAAGTATTATACACAATATATACACTAGAGACCAAAATCAGGTACGTAGTCATAGATTAGTGCAAACAGTAGAAAATACAATAAAATGCAATAGGCCTAGGGGCAACACAAACCATGTACTAAGAAAGTGGAACACAAATCACAAATTACCCCCCCTAGGCAGGTGTAGTGTGTAGAGGGGCACTGGGAGTGTAAAAAAACACCAAAGGTAAGTAAAATACCTCACCCCAGAGCCCAGGAAAGTAGGAGTAAAGAATTGCAAGTTTCCTCAGGACACACTACTAGTTGTGATAACAGATATTGCAAGAATCAAGCAAGACTGCAAACAACAAATGGTGGATTCCTGGACCTGAAGACCTGTGAAGAGAGGAGACCAAGTTCAGAAGTGGCAGAAGATTCCAGGAAGGACAGGAGTCCCTGCCAACCTAGAAGATGGTGCAAACATGGATTCTCCGGTTAGAAGAAGTCTGCAGAAGAGCACCAAAAAAGATGGCTGCGAGGTCCTGCATGGTGCAGGAGATGTCCCATATTGAGATGTTGGATGCAGGCTATTTGCGTCAATAGATTCGTCACAAAGCCTTGGTTCAAGCAAGGTTGCGGATTGCGTCAAAATGGCGCTGCCTGGACCGAAGAGGGACCTGGGGGCCTCAATTCGGACTGAGGAGGCAGAGGGGGCTTCCAACACTGGTGAGAGCCCACAGAAGACCAAGCAGCACCCACGGGAGTCCCAGGACACGGGGACAAAGAAGATGCAAAGTGCGGTTTGTGCAGCACAACAAAAGAAGGTCCTACGCCGCCAGAGAACAACTCAGCGAGTTGTGCGTCACAGGATGGAGTGCTGGGGACCTGGGTTACACTGCGCACAAAGGATTCTTGGAAGAAATGCACAGCGGCACAAGGAGCTGGAGATGATGCAGTGCAAACTGGGAATGCAAGCTTTTACCTCCTCCAAATTTGGACAGCTGGACCTTAGGACAGTCTGGGTCACGTTGGTCCACCACCTGTGTTCCAGGGAGCACGCTCGTCATCAGCAGAGGAGTCCCAGAGAACTGGTCGTCATCGCAGAAGGGTGGCTGCAGGAGCAGGGAAGTGACTCTGTCACTCCACTGGAGATTCCGTCGGTATTTCTGGTGCAGGATGAAGACAGGGAGTCCTCAGAGCGTGCACACCTTGGAGACTGTTGCAAATGGTGCCTGAAGCTGAAGTTGCAGGTCACAGGAGTCGTCCTGGATACTTTGTTGCAGTTACAGCATTTCCTGGAGCAGTCTGTGGTTGATCCGACAGTCAGAAGCTGAAGCAGAGGATGCAGAGGTTTCCTGGAGGAGTCTTGCAAGCTGAATCTCAGGAAACACTGAGAGCAGAGACCCTAAATAGCCCTGAGAGGGTGGTTGGCTACCTACCCAGGTAGGCACCTACCAGGAGGGGTCTCTGACGTCACCTGCTGGCACTGGCCACTCAGAAGTCTCCTGAGTGTCCCCACACCTTGGAATCCAAGATGGCTAACACCAGGGACACACTCAAGGAGCTCTGGGCACCACCCCTGGGGTGGTGATGGACAGGGGAGTGGTCACTCCCCTTTCCTTTGTCCAGTTTCGCTCCAGTGCAGGGACAGGGCGTCCCAGAACCGGTGTAGACTGGCTTATGCAAGGAGGGCACCAACTGTGCCCTTCAAAGAATTTCCAGAGGCTCTGGGAGGCCACCCCTCCCAAGCCTGTAACACCTATTTACAAAGGGAAAGGGTGTAACACCCTCCTCTTAAAGGAAATGCATTGTTCTGCCGTCCTGGGACTGAGCTGCTCAAACCACAGGAGGGCAGAAACCCGTCTATGAGGTGGCAGCAGCAGGGGCTGCAGTGGAAACCTCAGAGAGCTGGTTTGGCAGTACTGGGGGTCCATGGTGGAGCCCCCAGGATGCATAGGATTGCACCCCAGTACCAGATTTCGATGGGGGAACAATTCCATGATCTTCGACACCTCACGTAGCCATATTCGCAGTTACCATTGTGAAGCTAGATATAGGTATTGACCTATATGTAGTGCACGCGTGTAATGGTATCCCCGTACTCACGAAGTCCGGGGAATTGGCCCTGGTCAGCGTGGGGGTACTTTTGCTAGTGCACCTAGCTTTCAGTAAATGAAGGTTAGACATATAGGTGACTTATAAGTTACTTAAGTGCATTGAAAATGGATGGCTGTGAAATAGTGTGTGCACTATTTCACTCAGGCTGCAGTGGCAGTCCTGAAGGAGTGTTTGTATGAGCTCCTTATGGGTGGCAAAAGAAATGCTGCAGCCCATAAGGATCTCCTGGAACCCCAATGCCTTGGGTACCTAGGTACCATATACTAGGGACTTATAAGGGGGGGGGTCCAGTGTGCAAATTGGAATTAGAATATGAAGTCACTAAACTATATTGACTAATTTGGAAGTGAAGAGAGCATAAGCACTGGAGTTCTGGTTAGAAGACCTTTGGGTACACATTTAAGCACTACTGACAGCATACACATTAGGCCACAGACTATGAGCACTGGTGTCCTGGCTAGCAGGATCCCAGTGAGACGGGAAAAACATACCGACAAACAAGCAGAAATTGGGGGTAACATGTCAAGACAGATGGTACTTTCCCAAAAGAGCCATGTATTGTTTTACCTTCCTGGGACTGCCATGCCTCACCCTAAATAGAAATGAGGAACCCCAATGGTGGACAAATGCAAGGTCAGAGATTTAAAATGGTGGAGCTAGTTGAGGCTCCGTTGTTGGATACCCAGCTATTCCCTTGCTGTAAATCAAGCAGGGGAACTGTGAATTTCGTGGACCAGGAGCTCTGCCAAATAATGGCGGTGCTCCTGTCTTTCTAAACTCTAAGGGCCAGATTTAAGAAAGGTGGTGCTGCACACACTGCAGCACCACTTTTTTTGAGCCCCTTAGCACCCCCTAACAGCATCATGTGCACGCAATATCTAAGATATGGCACCCCATGGCAGTAGTTAGGGAACCAGTGTCAACATTTTTTATGCTAGTTCGGAGCTTTGCCGGATTAGCGTCAAAAGTTTAGACGTTAATCCTGCAAAGACCATTGAGGCCCATTATGAATAATTGCGTGCCTCCTTTTAACGCCTGCTCTGAGTAGACATAAAAAGTGGCGAAAGAAATGATGCAAAGAAATCTCTTAGATTTCTTTGCAGCATTTGTTTAGCCCCCCTAACGGGGGAATGTCCCCTTTGCATACATTATGCATGGCGCATGCATGATGTAACACAAAGAGTTACAAAGTGGCGCAATGCATGTATTGCGCCACTTTGTAAATATAGTGTAGCGCTTTTGGCCATCTAACGCCACATTAGCGTATAAAAAATGATGCTAATGTGTCGTCCGATGGCGCAAGGAGCTCTTAAATCTGCCCCTAAATGAGGGTCTAAGTGTTAATCCACAAATTGGGTGAGAAAAATCATAGACAACTTTGTGAATACCTGAAAAGCTATGACTTGGGGGGGTTTTCACTGTCATCCTAAATATTAGGCCTCTGCTGCAGCCACTGTGAAAGCAGCGATTACAGCCCCACCCTTAAACTAAGAGACAGTGGAAAAATCACTGGGATCGGGGACTTTACATATGCAGCAGGAAGTGGAATTTTAGGGACACAAAAGATGTGGGAATCATGATTCTGTTATTCATAATTAACCATTTCTGAACAGATCCTTTAACTTTAGTATGTTTAGTTACACATAGGGCCTGATTTCAACTTTGGAGGAGGTGTTAATCCGTCCCAAATGTGACGGATATACCACCAGCCGTATTACGAGTTCCATAGGATATAATGGACACGTAATACAGCTGGTGGTATATCCGTCACATTTGGGACGGATTAACACCTTCCTCCAAAGTTGTAATCAGGCCCATAATATTTTGTGGATAAAGCCCTTTGTTTGAAGCATGACAATACTATCTAGGACATGAGTGCTGGCACCTGTTAGAATGCTATGCACATTAATCCCTTAGACGAATCAGCATCTTTCATTCCACCAGTTATTAAAAATATCTTAGCACCAATAGCCAAATGCATGACCCAGTTCCTTCATTTTGTCGCTACAGAAGAGACAAATATGTATACTTTTCGAATTGTGATTGCAGGCTGGGGGTTAAGGGAGATTTTAGCTCTGCAGTTTTGTTCTATTATGTTTTTAAACAACAAATTATTATGTTTAATGTAACAATAAATACCGTTAGGTATACGTTATGTAAAACACAGATGGTGTTCTGTTTTATAGGTTCTGTGGAAAGAGATAAAGCAAAAAAGCACAATATTTTTCCTTCTGCATGTCTCGGGGCAAACAATCATTATACGACAAGGTGTTAAAAAGCTTCCCCAACATTAACCAGAAAAAATACAGTCACATGTATTCAATGTAATTAAAGATAAGAGTTTTAATTAATTATAACGAACTATTATCAACGCATATTTTGTACAATATAACCTTAGTGTACCATATCTACTTTCCAACGTATTCCTAAAATGGTGTCCCCAACTGAACCTTTTTGCTTCTTCTATAATCTTTCATAGTTTTCAACAATTCCCATTATTTCTCTGAACTTGTATTGAGGATTTAGGCCTCACTTAGGGGGTCATTCTGACCCCGGCGGGCGGCGGTCGCCGCCCGCCTGGAGGGAACCGCCATAAGGCCGCCCCGCGGTCAAAAGACCACTGGGGCCATTCTAACTTTCCCGCTGGGCCGGCGGGCGCTACCTAAGGTAGCGCCCGCCGGCCCAGCGGGAAAGGGGCCTGCAACATAGAAGCCGGCTCCGAATGGAGCCGGCGGTGTTGCAGGTGTGCGACGGGTGCAGTTGCACCCGTCGCACTTTTCACTGTCTGCTAGGCAGACAGTGAAAAGCAGGCTGGGGCCCTGTTAGGGGGCCCCTGCACTGCCAGTGGCATGGGCAGTGCAGGGGCCCCCAGGGGCCCCAGGACACCCGTTTCCGCCAGCCTGTTCCTGGCGGTGAAAACCGCCAGAAACAGGCTGGCGGGAAGGGGGTCAGAATCCCCATGCCGCCATGGAGGATTCGCCCAGCCGGGGGAAATCCGTCGGGAAACCGCCGGACCCGGTTTTCCGACCGCGGCTGAAGCACCGCCAGCCTGTTGGCGGTGCGTCAGTCGTTCGTGGCCCTGTGACCCCCTTAGAGTTTAACGGACATGGTTCTCCATCTAAACGTGGTGGATGTCATATCGCTGCATTTAGAGTGCCATTGGCTGTTATGCATTTAATGTAGCGGATGAGACATCTGCCAATTTTTTCTCCAAGGACCGTGTCTGCTAAACTCTAAATAAAGTTCTTAGTAAAGCCTGAGTACAGTTACCGAATAATCATTCGAAAATGTATCAGTTGTTATCAAGTCATCTTATTTAATATTCATACGAACAAATGTGATTATAAAAAGTCTCAAATTCAATCTCCTTCCATTTATGGTGTTCTGGGCGCCTATATTTCCCAGAATTCCATCATAAACAGTAAAAACAACAGACTCAGCAACACTTGCATATAATTGCCAAAAACTTGTGAATATTTGTATTTAGTATGTTTCTTCTGGATCTCTGAGCTTGTTACCAAATCATTTTAAATCTGAAATTATACAGAAATTATATGCATTATGAAAAGGTGGACTTCATTCTCCTAAAATGCTTGTTAAATATACCTCTGCTGAAATGCTTTAGGTGCCACAGTCCACTTGGTATCCCATTTCTGCAGATGAATGTGCACGACCCTTCTTGTGAAAGTCGAAGACTTGCTCACTCTCAAGGATAATTAGAAAAAAAGAATGTTTACTTTTGAGTACCAGATAATAATGCTGCATCATGAGACACTTGAAATAACTAATCCCTATAATGCTAGTATGTCCCTGCACTTTTCGTCCACCAGTGAAATAGTGCTAACCTTGTAGGTCAGAGAACATTTACACTGCAGAGATTAAATGTGATAATTTTTTGACAATTGATGAATATATGAATTATCAATTGTGTTGAATTATTGTAATGAATTATGTGATTTGTTCAGATGTCGTTGCATACCATATGTTTTGAATACTTGCTGAACCCAAGAGGACGTAGTTAGTTTTTTCAATTGGTGATGAAGATCTGGGAAAAAGAAGACATTTTAGTATTGCTGTTTTTATCTCATATGATTTTAAGCAGCCTATCCACAACGCTTTGCACTGTCAGAAATGCCACATAAGAAATTGAACGGGGCATAAAGTTTGCCCTAGTTTAATTCTAAACAAAAATGAGCGAAAACGCATGTTTATTTATGATCATGAGAGGCCCTAAAATCAGAGATTATATGCCCAGAGATAGGATAACGGTAATATAGCAAATTGTGGAGAACAACACAGAAGTGTCATAGATCAAAACAAATTAAAGCTGCTCTGAACAATTTTAAGAGTACGTGTCTTGATGCAAGTCGATGCAAGCCCAAATAGCTGACTGATGTAAATTATCTGTTTTGTCCTCTTTTACAAAAATATTTGCAATCTCTTGCATAGATCGCCGGGTAGCACTAAACCACCCAGCCCAAGCTGATTCATGATTAAATTAGGTTCTTGGAGCCAAACCATCTTTCTTTTGAAGAATCCTGCACATCAAGTATTGCAAACCATCATTGCAAGATTATTCTACCTGTTCAAAGCCATAGTGGCTCATGAGTGTAGGGCAAATATTAGTAACAACTCAGTGGAGTAACTTTAGTAGTCTGAAGATACGTTCAGGGTAGCCAAAATGGTGTTATCCACCACCAAAGAGACTGCCTGGTGTTTGAGTTGAAAATAGTGTTTTTGTACACATATCTTATTACAGTTGTAAAATAAGAACCATGTTGCCATGGTTCTATGCAGGGGCACTGGAATTATGCAGAAGGAGAAGGTCAAATTATGTGACAGGGTTGAGTAAATTATGCGACAAGAAAGGGCAAATTACACTTCATAATGCAACACATTTTTTGTATAAGTGTTGCATCATTATTTCATCATATTTTAACTTGGTAACATTGTCAGGATGTTGGCTGCACCTCATTAGTACCCGTGTAACACCCAAAAATTGCAATAAGTATCTGAAATTTGACCAGTCCAGCTTTGCTAAAGAGCCTTCCATTGTGCGGCAACACGTCACTGCATTTTCAGCAACTTTTGAACATTTTTTTTTGTTACAATCTGCAGATTATGCGGCAGATGATGTATTATGTGTGAACTGCAGCAAATCTATCATTATGGGAAAATCGCCACAGCCGCACAATCGCATACTTCCACTGGCCCTAGTTATATGGCCAAGTACAGTGATACAGTACAACAATAAAGGCAATCAGATATAATTTGTGGACTGTGTAACATTATTCATATACCATTGCAGCTTGTCGCAAAGGAACTGATAAAAAATGGAAAACAAACACTAAGAAAGAACATAGTACATAGCCAAATTCTCTACACCCTCTCACCTTCTCCCCAACTTGCCATCGAGCAAGTCTCTCCACGTGAATCCATACAGTGTAGAATGAGACCCCGTCAATCATCAATAAATCTGAAGTGGGAGATGTTTGCCTAATGGTCTAGCTTCAGTTTAGGGAGTATGTTCGGGAGAAAGGGGGCTGCTAAGCTTTATAGTACTAAATAATTATGAATCCTCATCCTCTGAGGCCAGTGAGGTCTATAAAGACTTCCAGGGCCTAGTAATCTGTCATTTAGCTAAAAGTAGTACAAGGTCTACAAAATGCGCTGCCATCCTAAAGGCCTTGGGTTGAAGGTATAGGCCCAATAGACAGTGTTCCATTACATATCAGTGAGTGCACCCTGTGACCTCTGAGATGCCTCCCCTTCCTCCCTCCAGTGTGTTGATAGTGCAGGACAGGTCCATAACAAGTGTATGAGATCTGTAGCCTCTGCCTGGAATCAAGGACGTTCAGACAATGCTGTGGGAAAAATTCTATGGAGTATTTGTGGTGTCAGATGGGCCCTGTGCAGGATGGCGAATCCATCCATTATCCATTACAAATCTTCTGTATCCCCTCCTCCATTCATGCTCCTGTCAGGGAAGCAAAACATCTGTTTTCTCAACCCTGCTGTAATGGTGATAAATACAATAATGGATCTGTGGACGTGTTAACAATCCCTATTGAAGACAGAGATTGACAAACTGGAACCATAGTCTCTCCAAAGAGGATAAAACAAAAACGGATATCTCCTTGTCTTGGCTCTCAAGCAATATAAATGAAAATAAACTAAGTGGTGGCTCTAAACTTCCTTTCTAGCAATAATATGTAAATTATATTCTTAAATATAGGCTGGATTGGAAGCATCAAAGCTGTACAGCTTGTCGAGGTTCCCTCCCGCAATTGTTTGCCTCCAAGACAGGTCGGACCAGTTTTAAGAAAAGTTAGGACTGCATTTGTGCCGTTTTTTTTTAACGTAAAAGCGCCATACCATATTTAGATATTGTCGCTAGAGCAGTCTAGCGACAAATTTCCAGACTTTTAGTCTTTTTTCAGAGCGCCACCTCACCTTGCGTCATTTAACGACAATGATATGCAAGGTAGTAATTCCTTGCTAAAAAAATTACACTAGCCCGCTAGCGCCATATCTCTAAGCCAAAGGAAAAACAATGCACGCATATGACAGGGTCCAAAAAATGACACTATTTCTGATTAGTATCAACATTTTAATGCCTGGTAGAGTAGGTGTAAAAATGAGGCCAAGCCACAACTACATGAGGAAAACACACAGAAGGAACCCTGGCAAGCAACTGGACAACATAGACCTGTTACTGCAACAGCTTGGCACCTCAAGAAGATAACAGCGACAACAGCAAGTGTCACCAGCACCACAGGAACAACCTCAAACACCATCACTGCAGCCACAAAGGCAGCGCAGAAGGAAAGGAGGGAGAGGATATTTGGCCAGCATGCATCTATCCTTGGCCTCAAGGAAGAAGAAGTCATCAGACTCTACAGTCTGAAGCAGGAGTCCATTGTACGCTTGGTCCATCAGATTGCTCCTGACATCACAGCAAGAGAGGAAAGCCACACAACCATACCACCCATGACTAGACTCCTGGCTGTCCTCCACATGCTGGCCTCTAAATCATTCCAGACCACTGCAGCACAAGTGGGTGGGATATCACAACCATCTCTTTCTGCCTTCCTTCCTATGGTCCTAGACGCCATCATCCTTCTCACACCCCCACCACATCCAGTTCCCCAACACCCAGCAACTGCAGCTGGAGACCAAGAAAGAATTCTATCAAATTGCTGGGTGCCTACATGCGCTGGGTGCAATGGACAGCACCCATGTCCAATTTGCCCCTCCTGCTGCAACAGAACACCTCTACAGGAACTGCAAACATAAACACTCAATCAATTTGCAGGCCAATGCGGACCATCATGCCATATTCAATAATATCCTTGCAAAATATCCTGGCAGCGTCCCTGCTGCCTACATCTTCAGACACTCAACAATCAATCCAAGATTCCAGGATGGACAATATGTCAATTGCTTACTTGTAGGTAAGCCAGCATACAATTCTTAACACACACAACACACTAAACTTGTGGGACAAACAATACATACACCTCACTAAACACACAGATGTTTAGACAACAACACATATGCCGCATGCCTCACTATACCACATTCAATGCACATCATCTTCACATATGTCCATATGTACAAGTACAACGCACTACCTGACTGACACTTCACATGATGGACTGGTGGAGCAATGCCCCTTTTGCATAGAAAAGCTGGAATCAAACTACTACATGTCCACAAGTATATAACAAAATACAGATCCGTCACACATAACACTTAGCATGGAATAGCTCAGCTATGTATATTGCATTGGCCATGCCACTGTCAAACAAATCACAGGTTGGCACTGCCTCACATTTACCATGCTGTAGAAACCTGAAGCAGCACCGATAATTAATGTCACCATAGTGGTGCCATCACCATCTACATATCACCAAAACATACGTGATGTACTCATTGTGTTCACCTTTCCCATGTGTGGTGCATAGTGTAGCACACATTGAAATACAAAATCACCCTCATTGATAGATCATGTGTAAGAATGGAGACCTCACAACAAACCAACAATCATACACTTAAATCCCACATCTCCTTACCATGATTTATTTTTTATTTTTTTATTATCTATAAACCCAAAAGAGAGTGCAGTGACAGATCCATAATTTGAAACAAAGATCCTTCTTACAATGTACATTGGAAAATAACATCAAATAGAGCACGTTTATTCCACCAACCACGCATCCAGCACTTCATAACCTTTTGGCTAACCAGCTACCCAGTACTCCCCAAGTAGCTTGCCCCTTTCGTCTCCCTTCTTTCTCCTTACACTCATAAAGGGTAAATTCGAGCTGATAATTTGAAAAGAGGCGGTCTAACCAAGTTTGAAATGTAGGGGGATATTCATCTAGCCATGCCGGAGATATGCATAGACAATAAACCGCCATAAATACAAAAAACAATCTAGACACACGAGGTTGGATGAAATCGGACAACCCGAGCATTACTACCCCTGGGGTTAGTTCGACATCATGGTCAACAACTTCCTTAATAAACTGCTCCACCTTCTCCCGTAGGGTGAATAACCTAGTACACATGGCGTACATATGTAGGAGTTCGGCACCATGCTGCTGACATCTTGGGCAATGCATCCCCTCTATCTGACCCCACTT
Organism: Pleurodeles waltl; assembly: GCF_031143425.1. Taxonomy (NCBI): domain Eukaryota; kingdom Metazoa; phylum Chordata; class Amphibia; order Caudata; family Salamandridae; genus Pleurodeles; species Pleurodeles waltl. The sequence continues at coordinate 980,141,687 of NC_090436.1, read as the reverse complement.
TAATAGCTTCCCTGGAGTGAAGTAAAGGGTCAAAAATCGTTTTATAATGTTGTGCCTGCAGGGAAGCCGAATTCAAAATACTACAGCCCAGTCCTAGGGAATCATAAAAGACTGATTCTTCCACATTTAGCTTCGTACTCCATTTTTCTCTATGCTTTGGCAGGTCATCCAATAATTTCTCATTCAACCGAGCGTAGGCTAGGCTTATCGTAATCTTCTCGCTGCGTGTCATAGTCTCTAGCAGATTGCACTTGACAAACCCTACCGCCCCTCCAGATTTCCTATGTATAAAATCCCTCACTTGCAAATACTTAAAGAAGCCCTTATGATCTAACCCGAATTTCACCCAGAGGTTCTCAAGCGTAGTAACTGTAGGTCCTTCAAAAAAATCACCTAAACTTTGTATTCCCTGCCGATTCCACCGCACCATATAATTATCTCTAAATATCTCAGACAGCGAGGAATTATTCCTAATCAGGGTATAATAATTATACCTCCTAAGCCCCATTCTTTTTCGCAGAGGATCCCAGCATCGAAAGGCGGCAGATATAATTTTAAACCTAACCTTTTAAAAATAGCTAGGCTCCAAGAATGCTAGCAATGTACCATTAGCGACGGATCCGATTGATAATTCGCAAAAAATACTCGGGACATGCTCTGTACCCTGTATAAGTCTACTGTTATTAAACAAGAGGTGCATATAATGTAGTTCAGCCACCAACTGGTAAAGCTTGAAGTTAGGGAGGGACCAGCCACCCTTCTCCCTAGGCAGCGTTGTATATTTACTGGCCCTCCTAATCTTGCCGTACGACCAAATGAACCTCATTATTAGTTGATCTAACATGTTAAACCAGGATTTCTCAAACTCTAATGGAATGGCACGAAATAGATATAACACTTTTGGGAGGAGCATCATCTTAACCAAATTACATCGACCCATAAACGTCATATGTAAGTTATTCCATCTATAGAAACTAACCATGGCGCTATTAATTATCGGCATGAGATTATGCCGAACTATTCGCTCTACCTGCGGATAAATATCGATCCCCAAATAAACTGCGTGATCTACCCTTCGTGTGTCCGTCGATCTGCAATATTCATTTATTTGGGTCTTATCTTCATTGAGTGAATAACCGGAGACGATCCCAAAGCTTTCTGCCGCTCTCTCAATTTCCGCTAGAGCCAGATCCACATTATCAGTAATAACTGCAATATCATCTGCATAAGCCAGAATTTTTGTGCACCACTGGCTGAATTTCTGTATTTTTTTCCAGATATCGCAGGAAGGGGTCCAGATATAATGCAAATAATAAAGGCAAGCATGGACATCCCTGCCTGGTACCTCGCTCCATTTGAAAATCTCTTGAATAGCTTCCACCTATTTGTACTCTGGCCCTTGGGTTTTTGTACAAGGCCGTAATGGCTGTGATGAATCTTTCCGTAGGCCATATATCCGCAAGGTTTGCTACAAATACCCCCAGTTCACCCTATCAAATGCTTTTTCCGCATCCAACAGAACCATAGCCATGGGTTCTTCTGCCACATGTGTGGCATCGAACAGTGCTATTACCCTTCTAATATGATCTGTTGTGTCCCTCCGTGGAACAAGCCCATGTTGGTAAACAGTTACCAGCTTACCAATGTAGACAGACAAGCGAGTCGTGAGTATTTTAGAATAAATCTTCACATCGCTATTTATAAGAGTGATTGGGCGGTATGAGCTTAAGCTGAGCAGGTCCTTGCTTTTCTTTAAAAACACTGCTATGTTTGCAGTGCCCCAAGATGGCGGAGGATTACCCCCTCGCTGCACTTGTATCAATATTCTCAACATCACTAGTAAAAGCATAGCCTTGAATCATTTATATAACTCAAGCGGGATACCATCCAGACCTGCAGCCTTCCCATTCGGGAGTGCCCTCAATGCTTCCTCTAGCTCTTCCCATGTAGGCGCCTGTCCTAGCACTCCTTGCTCCTCTAAAGTGATCCTGGCGCCCGGAGCCTTGATCATCCACCTAGCATGCTGCTGTACACCAATGGGGATGGCACTATACAATTCCCCATAGTATTCCCGAAAGGCTTCCCTGATTGCATCGGAGCCGGTAACTATCAGCCCTGTTTTATTCCGGATTCGCAAAACTACCCTGAAGGATGCCTTTTGACTGCTAAAATATGCCCCACTTTCTCACTATATTCATAACACTCACTCCTCCTAGCCATATATTTAGCTGCGATCTTTTCCGTCGCACTCTTATCAAGTAACATTTTGGCTATCGATGTCTGATGTAGGGCCTGCTCAATACCCGTGCCTGGCGCAACCGCCTTAATAAGCTGCTCCTCTGCTGCATTCAATTTTCCCATAAGTTCCTGAGCCGCTACCAATTTCTGCCGTCTAATACAAAAACCGAGTGTTTCCCCCCATATCACTGCCTTTAATGTATCCCACAAAATTTCCAGTGGTGCAGTCCCCATATTGACTTCCAAGAAGTCACTCAGCCGCTTACACATATGCTGAATATACAGAGAGTCATTCAGCAAAGCTCTTTCGAACATCCAATCTTTTCTAGGTCTCTGCCAACCCGTTAACTTAACCTCTAAAAGGAGCGGGTTATGATCTGCCATATATCGAGGATAAAGCGCAATTTCCAGCCCCTCCAGGAAGATAGATGAAACGAGAAAGTAATCTAATCATGCAAACCTCCTATGAGGAGCTGAGAAATAAGTATATCCTGGTTTTGGCCATTTCAGTGTTGGCCATACATCTACCAATCCAACTTCCCTTTGCATATTCTTAAGGGCCTTGAAAACTCTGGGTTTATGTCCCGTATAGCACTTATTTGTAACATTGCTTAAACTCTGCGGTCCGTCCCATGACCCATTTATATTCAGATCCCCACAAACAATATACAGAGCGGGCCAGTTTGATAGTTCTGCCGAGATGTAGTCGAATAATGTCGGATCGTCATCTACCGAGCCATACAATGTACATAGCGTGAATCTTGCTTTATCCAAGAAACATTTAATGATCACCCATCTCCCACAGGGGTCAGCCTTCTTCCGGGGAACAACACATTTAGTATTACTTGCTAAAATAGCACCCCCCCTTGTTTTAAACTTCTGCTCTGAGCATCCTAACAGCCTCAAACCCAGGGTCTCCAGTAAACCTTATCAGAATTTTCTATGTGGGTCTCCTGCAAACAATAAGGTGGTCATTCTGACCTCGGCGGTAAAAGGCAGTTACCGCCGGTCAGAAGACCGCCATAACACAGCCGCGGCCGCGGTAAACCGCCACGGTCATTCTGACCCACAACTGGCAAACCGCCAAAAATCCGACCTCCACTGCAGTCCGCCACATCATCGGTCAGCGATAAACTGGAGATGACCAAACCTCCACCGTCACGCCAACAGAAATACGCCCATGCCATTACGACCCACGAATCCACGCAGCGGTCATTCAAACGCGGTATTCCATTGGCGGTACACACCGCCGCGGTCAGAATACACACCCAGCACCAAAACACAGCCACATTGGACAAATCGAAATACACACACCTGATACACATACAAGCACCACTCCCACACAATCAATCAACTATAAAACACATACCCACATCACCCACAAACCCCCACTACTAGAAATTCAGAGACAAGCCGCAATACACAGAGAGAGAGCACAGGGAACGCAAACCACAACACACACAGGAACCCAACATCATCACCCACAACACATCTACGCACAAAGCACCACACACCACCACACTCATCACCACATACACCACCCCACACCTCATCCACACCACCCCATGGCACCCCAAAGGCACCCCCGGTTTTCGGACCAAGAACTCAGGGTCATGGTGGAGGAAATAATAAGGGTAGAGCCACAGCTCTTCGGCACACAGGTGCAGCACACCACAATAGCCAGGAAGGCGGAGCTATGGCAAAGGATCGTCGACAGGATCAACGCTGTGGGACAGCATCCCAGAAATCGGGAGGACATCCGCAAGCGCTGGAACGACCTACGGGGGAAGGTGCGGTCGATGGTGTCAAGGCACAACATCGCTGTGCAGAAGACTGGCGGCGGACCCCCACCCACCCCACCCGAATTCACAGCATGGGAGCAAGAGGTCTTGAACATCCTGCATCCTGAGGGCCTCGCTGGAGTAGGCGGAGGAATGGACTCTGGTAAGTCTAATCTCAACTACTTCATCCCCCCCAACCACCAGCATGCCAACCCACACCCCCACCCTCACCCCCAACCCCCCATCACACATCCTCCCTGATAATGTCTCACCAGCACAACCCACCCAACCCAACACCAACCCCTGAATGCCACCACAAACCATGGACACCCATCACCTAAGCATGACCACTGTACATACCCACCCCCCTCACCCCCCCCACAAACCACCCTCTCAACTCCTCCCACAAGGGAATGCCAGCACTGGGGGACAAGGGCACACACAAATCGCACGCCATGGCACACACAGAACCAATAACCATACTCTTTTACCCCTGCAGGACCCGAACGCCAACACACCGGTCAGGAGGATCCAGAAATGTCCATCCCACCCCCAGAACAGGCCCCCAGTGATGACAGCAGCTCTGTCGACCTGGAACCTGATGACCAGCCCGGACCATCGGGGACCTCTGGACAGTCGGTTCCCCTCAGGCAGCCACAGGCCACAGCAGACCTACCCCCCTCTGGAAACACCAGCACAGCACCCACCCAGCGGGCCCATGCCTCTGTCTCCAGGACAGGTCAAGCAGCGGTGTGTCTACCACTACAGGGCACCCAGGGTAACCCACCACCCCAACAGCAACAGGGACCTGGGGGCAGTGGTAGTGGGCACACCGTCCAGGGGACAGAGGCCCAGGAACAAAGGGGAACTGGGAGGGCTGCTGTGCGACAGAGGGAGGACAGGCCTAGGGAACCCTCTGTCCAAGAGGCCCTCACCACCATCATGGGAGCGTATCACCACTCCCAAGAGACGATGGCGACGGTCCTGGCCAGGTTCCAGGAGATCCAGGCCATGCAGGAGGAACAGTACATGGGGTTCCGGGAAGAACTGCGCACCATCAGTTCCGCAATGGGTACAATCGTGGTGGCACTCAACCAGATTGTTACCACATTGCGGGACCATGTGGCCCCCCAAAGGGCCCCTGCCACTAGCATGGACGAAGAACAGCCCACCACCTCCGCCGGCGCTAGTGGTCAGGAGGCCCCGACACAACAGCAACGGGCCACCCGGACCCCACCCCCTGCAGAACAAGAACCACCCCGCAAGAAAGGCCTGAGATCCAGGAAGAAGACAGAGTAGGATGTCAAGACCCCCGCCAAGAAAGGATCCCCCCGGATGTCATCCCACTGTCCCACTTGTTCACCCTGTCCAACCTAGAACTGCCCCTGCTCCACCTTCCACAGGCATATGGACAATGCACCTGTGCAAACGAGAGTCTGGACTCTGCCAAGGACATGCCTCCACCATCACCCATCACCCTTTTTGAACTATTCACCCATTTCTTCACTTCAATAAACACAATTATTGCACCAAAACCATCTGGAGTCTGTAATTTATTTTCTTTAAACCAAATGTATTAGACATAACCAACCAAAAATGTCCAGTCACATTGTGATGACAACATACCAGTGTCACACAGCGGTAGTCCATGGGGAAAGAAACCAGAGGGCACTCCGTGGGGACCAGATCACTGAAATAGGAAGGGAAATCCACAACTAAGTTACCATACATTGGGGGGAAAGGTCAGACAGTAGAGAGCCTGTACTGTTACAGATAGTTTTAGATGCTGGAGTAAATTCTTACCTGTGTGTCACTGGAAATACTGCAGTATCACTCTGTCCCTGTTGTCTGTGTCGTCCTCTTCGTCTTCCTCCTCTTCACTCTCCGCAGGCTCCACAGCAGCCACAACACCACCATCTGGACCATCCTCCTGCAGGAAAGGCACCTGGCGTCGCAAAGCCAGGTTGTGAAGCATGCCGCAGGCCACGATGATATGACACACCTTCCTTGGTGAGTACATTACGGATCCCCCTGTCATATGCAGGCACCTAAACCTGGCCTTCAGGAGGCCGAAGGTCCGCTCGATCACCCTCCTAGTACGCCCATGGGCCTCATTGTACCGTTTCTCTGCCCTGGTCCTGGGATTCCTCACTGGGGTCAATAGCCAAGGCAGGTTGGGGTAACCAGAGTCACCAATTAGCCATACACGCTGTCTCTGTAGCTGTTCCATCACATAAGGGATGCTGCTATTTCGCATGACGTACGCGTCATGCACTGACCCTGGGAACTTGGCATTTATATGGGAGATGTACTGGTCAGCCAAACAGACCACCTGGACATTCATCGAATGATAATTCTTTCGGTTCCTGTACACCTGTTCATCGTCTTTTGGGGGGACCAAAGCCACATGGGTACCATCAATGGCACCAATGATATTGGGAATGTGTCCAAGGGCATAGTAATCACCCTTCACTGTAGGCAAGTCACCCACCTCAGGGAAAATGATGTAGCTCCGCATGTATTTCATCAGTGCAGACAACACTCTGGACAATACCTTGGAAAACATAGGTTGAGACATCCCAGATGATATGGACACTGTAGTTTGAAATGATCCACTAGCCAAAAAATGGAGTACTGACAGCACCTGCACTAGCGGGGGGATCCCTGTGGGTTGGCGTATGGGTGACATCAGCTCAGGCTACAGCTGGGCACACAGTTCATGGATAGTGGCACGGTTGAGTCTGTAGGTCAGTATGACATGTCGTTCTTCCATTGTCGACAGGTCCACCAGCGGTCTGTACACAGGAACATTCCTCCGTCTCCTCGCAAGTCCCAGCGGACGGTGCCTAGGAAGGACAACAGGGAGCACAGAGTCAATCAACCCACAGGTAAGTTCCCACAGCTTGCACAGTACACGTTTCTCTCTGGAATGAATGGCTTGTATGAGTGTCGATGCAAGGCCTAGGCATGTGTGACGCAGTAGGAATTAAGCCATGTGGGCCCTTGAAATGGCGGCTGCCTGACCTGTGAAGTGTGACAATGTGAAGTGAGGTCATTGCGCTGGCGTGGCACACCGTGGCGGTAGGCGGTCGAAGACCGCAGCGCAAAGCCGCATTGGATAACATTGAACCCTATGGGTTTCAGGAGCCAATGGCGATGTGCGCCGGCGGTCGCGGTACGCATCGCCGCGGTACGCACCGCCACGGCCGTAACCGCCATTTTCTATCTGCTTAATCACTCGAGACCTGATCATCCACAGGAGAGGACCTATACTGCAAGTGCTGCTGTGACCTCGGTCTGGAAGTGACAATGGCTGCTGCGACTGGGGAAAGGGCCCCCGCCTTCAGTTCAGAAGAGTTGGAGAAGCTCGTGGACGGGGTCCTCCCCCAGTATGCGCTACTCTACGGTCCTCCAGACCAACAGGTGAGTACACTGGGACCATGCTTAGTGGGCAATGCCTGGAATGAGTGGGGTGGATGTACGATGGAGGGGAGGGGAGCGAATGACGAATGCATGGCACGACAGATGAGAGCATGTGCCACATGGCAAGGTTGGGGAGGGGGGGCCACTCACACCCACCATGCAGAAAAGTGATGATGTTTCTTTTCCCCCCCGTACATGTCACATAGGTCAGCGCCCATCAGAAGATCGAGATTTGGCGTGCCATCGCCAAGGACGACCGGGCCCTGGGGGTCCACAACAGACGGGGCACCCACTGCCGCAAGAGGTGGGAGGACATCCACCGCGGGAGCAGGAAGACCGCCGAGGCTCTGCTGGGGATGGCCTCCCAACCTAGGAGGGGTGCCAGTCGTACCTTGACCCCCCTGATGTCCCGGATCCTGGCGGTGGCCTACCCCGATTTGGATGGGCGCTTGAGGACATCACAGCAGACACAAGGGGGTGAGTACCAGCACATTCAGCTCTATTTGCGTGCAGTGGAGGTGCCTGGGTGGGGGAGGAGGGCTGTGGGTATCCCTAGGCCAGGGCGATTTCTGTAGGCTAGGCCCCTCCGTGAGGCATGGTCCTGTGCCCCTGCCCCCCACCTCTGTAGGGTGCCTAGTAACGCTATTCATGGACCTGTGTATTCTATGTGGGCAGTTGTCGCCCATAGGCTTGTAGGGCATGTCCCAGTGAATGAGTAGTGTACCCCAAGTGCGCAGCGTAGTGCAGGGGGCTTCTGTGTCTGTCCTCTCCGCCAACGGTGTCCCCAATGCATGCACTCAACTTGTCTTTATTTCCCCCCCCCCATTTTCTTTGTTTTTCTGGGAATGTGCGCATTAGCATCATCAGGCGGAGGAGAAGTGGCATCGGCGCAAGAGGGAGCTGCATCTCACATGTCCCCGGAGGGCCATGCAACGGACTCCGAGGTGACCAGTGAGACGGAGGGCGAGGGGGGCTCCACAACGGGGTCAGTGACACCGACACGTCCTCGGATGGGAGCTCCCTTGCAGTGGCGGCAACATCCGTGCACACCGAAACTACAGGTACAGCCGCCACCCAGCGCACGAGCTCTGCCCTCCCAGCAGCCCCTCGGCGTTCGGCCCGTGCCCGCACGGCCAGGAAGCCGGCCATCTCCTTCGCCCCAGGCACCTCAGGCCCTGCCCCAGTCACCCCTGCTGCCCTCAGTGAGGAGGTCATTGACCTCCTGAGGACCATCATTGTTGGGCAGTCTACCCTTTTGAATGCCATCCAGGGTGTGGAGAGGGAGGTGCATCAAAGCAATGCATACCTGGTGGGTCTTCATTCGGGTCAGGCCACCCAGCAGTGATCGTTCAACGCTCTGGCCTCAGCACTGACGGCAGCGATTGTCCCTGTCTCCAGCCTCCCTCTTCTAACTGCCTCCACCCAGTCCCACTCCCCTGTTCCTCTGCCTATCCCATCCACACCTACAGACCAGCCTGCACACACCTCAACACCCAAGGGAAGCTCATCCAAACATAAGCACCACAAAACACACAAGCATTCACCCAAGCAACATCCAGATGCAGACATGTCAACAGCCACTACCTCCTCTGTGTCCCCCACCTCATCGTCTCCCTCCTCCCTCCCTGTGACGTCTACACTCACACCTGCATGCACACCACAATCAGCCAGTACGTCCATCACCAGCACACCCTCCAGACCAGTCCGCACACCTGCAGTCACCACCCCCACTGCCATGTACACGTCCCCTGTGTCCTCTCCCAGTGTGTCTGTCACCCCTGCTTCCAAACCACACAAACGCAGGCAGGCACCCACCCAACAGCCATCCACCTCACGACAGCCTCCAGCCCAAGCACCTGCACCCAAAGACACCAGACTTGACTCACCTACAACCACATCCTCTTCCTCCACTCCCATACCCACTCCAGCTACCCTTCCCATGGCTCCTAAAAAACTATTCCTCACTAAAATTAACCTCTTTTCCTCACCTGACCCACCCCCTCCATCTCGTAAGAGTTCCAAAAACACCTCAGCCACCACCAGCCCAGCAACTCCCAAAAAGGTCGTGCCTGGCTTCTGGAGTCCGCCCTTTCCTTGGGCAGGGACATCGTCCAGCAGCATTAACACAGCCAGCCCCCCCCCTGGGAAGAGGACCAAAAAGCTCAAGGGCAAGCGCGACAGGCCTGATACGCTTGCCCCCAAGGAGAGTAGCCTTGCACCGTCACCTGCCACATCGGGGAAGGGAGCCAAGGGCCACGGTGAGTCAGCCAAGGAGGGCAAGGGCAGCAAGGCGGAAAAGGCAGGGAGCAGCAGACCTGGCCATGAGGGCCCCACCAGCCCCATTCCAGGGGTAGCGGAGGAGACCCAGGGCCCCAGGACTCCATCACAGGAGGGCCCCGCAACGTAAAGAACCGAGGCAGACTGAACGGAAGGTATTGGCCAGGTGTGGTTCACTCGAAACACAAGACAGGCACCACTGAAGAGGGCCCCGCCAAGACAAGCACCCCTGAAGAGGGGCCGCTGTCAGAAGCACCGCTGAACAGGGCCCCGCCGTGAGGAGCACCGCTGCAGAGGGCCCCGGCAAGACAAGCACCGCTGAAGAGGGGCCGCTGTCAGAAGCACCGCTGAACAGGGCCCCGCCAAGACAAGCACAGCTGAAGAGGGGCCGCTGTCAGAAGCACCGCTGAACAGGGCCCCGCCGTGAGGAGCACCGCTGAACAGGGCCCCGCCAAGACAAGCACCGCTGAAGAGGGGCCGCTGTCAGAAGCACCGCTGAAGAGGGTCCGCTGTCAGAAGCACCGCTGAACAGGGCCCCGCCGTGAGAAGAGCACCGCTGAAGAGGGCCCCGCCAAGACAAGCACCGCTGAAGAGGGGCCGCTGTGAGAAGCACCGCTGAACAGGGCCCCGCCAAGACAAGCGCCGCTCTGCTGGCCCTTCCTGTCAAGCACTGCTCCGCTGGCCCTTCCTGTGAAGCACCGCTCCGCTGGCCCTTCCTGTCAAGCACCGCTCCGCTGGGCCCTCCTATGAAGCACCGCTCCGCTGGGCCCTCCTGTCAAGGACCGCTCCGCTGGCCCTTCCTGTCAAGCACCGCTCCGCTGGCCCTTCCTGTCAAGCACCGCTCCGCTGGGCCCTCCTGTCAAGCACCGCTCCGCTGGGCCCTCATCTCAAGCACCGCTCCGCTGGCCCTTCCTGTCAAGCACCGCTCCGCTGGCCCTTCCTAACAAGCACCGCTCCGCTGGGCCCTCCTGTCAAGCACCGCTCCGCTGGGCCCTCATCTCAAGCACCGCTCCGCTGGGCCCTCATCTCAAGCACCGCTCCGCTGGACCCTCCTGTCAAGCACCGCTGGCCCATTAGCAGCCCCGGATCTGTGTCGGGCAGGGCTTCACGAGGCACTCTGCCCACCATGCCTCCTCCATGACCAGTGGACTCTGTAATCCACCTGATGGACTGTGGCTTTGCACTCCCCAGGATGTAACAGTGGGCAAGCCACCCAGTGTAGAGACTTGAGAGACTGTGGCTTTGCACTCCCCAGGATGGTACAGTGGGCAACCCACCCACTGTAGAGACTTGAGAGACTGTGGCTTTGCACTCCCCAGGATGTAACAGTGGGCAACCCACCCACTGTAGAGACTTGAGAGACTGTGGCTTTGCACTCCCCAGGATACATCAATGGGCATGGAGGAGCTTCGTGGATCTGGCGTCGTGGACTCATGTGGCTGAGGTGCCCCCCATTCCCTTCCCCCTGAGGTGCCTGTATTTTATTTTTGTGATGCCCCAGCAGTGTTCTCTCCAATGGAGTCGGTCTCGTGTGTGGGCTTTGCCCATGTGTTAATGCACATTGGCCCACGGACATTTGCACTTGGATAACTGTGCCGGACTTTGGCTCACTGTATATATTTAGTTCCAGATGTGTACATATTTATTTTTATATTGCTAAGTTCACTATACTTAATTACTGATATAATATAGTTCTATTTTGACAATCATTGCATTTTGTGTTTGCATTTATTTTTGAGGGGTTTGGGGGTGTCACTCTGACTTTTTAATCTGCATTGGTGTGTAGGTATTTGGGTGGGGGTGGGTGTGTCGCGTATGTGTGTGCCCGTAACCTTTCCTCCTCCCCCCTCCCCTGTGTCGTAGGTGCAGTACTCACCGTTGTCGTCTGCGGCGACGTTCGTGATCCTGGAAGAAGAGCAGGAAGGCAATGACTGGGAGGATGTGGAGTTCGGGTTCCATGCTGTCCCGATTCCGCGTGGAGTGTCTCGAGGTGAGCGTTTTCCATTGAAAATGTCTGTTTCCGCCGTGTTTTTATCGGCGGGGTTCCCGCCCCAGAAAAGGTGGCGGATTGGTGGGTCGTGATAGGGTGGGCGGTACATTGTCTGCCGCCTGGCTGTTGGCGGTGACCGCCGCGCTGTTTGTTTGTGCCGCCGTGGCGGTCGGAGTGTTAATGCGGCGGCTTGTGTTGGCGGTTACCGCCAGGGTCAGAATTCCATTTTGTGGACCGCCGGCCTGTTGGCGGGTTGGCCGCCGCTTTAACACTGACCGCCAGGGTCAGAATGACCCCCTAAATGTCTGCCTTTAACATTTTCAAATGTTGAGACATTTTTCGCCTCTTACGGGAATATTTCAACCACATATATTAATAGTAGCTATATGAAGTGTGGCCATCAAGATACCACGGGTTGATTTTGCACCGCCGAACCGCCTTTATAAAACATCATCTCCCTACTCTCACAATTATTCTTATATATCAGCCTTTGACCCTTTGCTACCATCCTCATACCACATGCTCTACGCACAAAAGCAGCTAAAACTTGATCAATTTGTCTCTAGTCTGCAATCTCTTGGATACCATTTTTCCCTTATTTTCCTCCCCCAACCCCTCTCCTTCCCCACCTGCCACCTAACCTACCCCTACCATCCTCACCCCCACCCATCTTCCCGGCCACCCTCCACTCTGCCACCACAGAGGGACCTAGCTGGGTCCTCCTTCCCTAAGCCATACCCCCCACCCTGATGAGCAATCAGACCACCACTGGCCTGAATGTTTGTGCTGCATTATACTTTCATACACCTACCCTGCCACCAATAACTACTGTCACCGAAGGGCCAATCCCTCACTACTTTATACCTTTAACCCCCATCAGATACTCCTTTGCCTGGACTTCTGAGGTAAACAGTTTCACCTTCCTGTTGACCACTGTTTTGAATCGAGCGGGGGCCAACAAATAGGCCTCCGTTCCCTTATCCTGAAATGGTTTAATCATCTGCCGAAGCCGCCATCTTCGCTCAACAGTGGTATGGCAATAATCTGGTTGGGTAAAAAAAAGTTACCCCGTCTACACTGCGTGTGGCGTCAGGGCGGGCTTTTTTAAAAATAGCCTGTCTTAGCAGATAGTTTCCAAAAAAAAACAATATAGCTCTAGGATATTTACGACCACCCTCCCGACGAGCTGCCGGAAATCTATGGGCCGGCTGAAACTCAGTCTCCTAGTCCCAGTTGGTGAGCTCCGGGAAGGCGACCCATAAAATCTTGATCATGTAGGCCCGGATATCATTACCCACAGCCCCTTCTCTAATGCCTAGAAAACGTAAGTTATTTCTCCTCTGCCAATTCTCGTTGTCTTCGAGTTTCCACATTATATCAGTCAATTGTCCATCCTGTGATGCACACTGTTCTCTTAAGGCCTCAACATCCGCCTCCACCGCCATCGTTCTTTCTTCCATTGCATTTAACTTCGCTTCGATTTCAACACATGACTTCGCAACTTTGCGGACCGTGCCTTGTAGGCGCTTTGTGGCGACCTGTGCGTGGCGATTCTCTACCCTGGTCTTTGAAGCTCCTTGATTGAGACATATATTGACTGCAGCATTCCTGACTCATTACTAGTAGTGCACGTGCTGATAGCCGGGCCATATCTGCTCCCTTCAATGCTTCCATCAACCATTTGCTGACCATCTGCGACAGACGCCTCCATTAATTTAATACCTGCATAGTGGGCTCATTAGTTGACGATATGCTCCCCGTCTCGGAGGATATACTGCTGCCAGATTCACTTTGATTATGTGCACTGATAGTAAAATCAGACTCCTCCGTTAAAGAGTAGAATTTATCGCCGCCGTACTTAGCCCAGTCAGGTGCTTTTATACTTGTTCCAGGTTTCTTAACTCGAGCTGCCAGTTTTAGAGCTACTTGATGTGAGTACTTCACACTCAATGCAATGGGCATGTCACTCATGTCGCGGATCAGCTGCACACTACCTGAGGATTCAGACCTTTGTGTTTGATATCCTTTTTCGCTAGCGGGTAAATCACTTCCCCCCTTACTAGGCACTTTTAAGACTTCTCTATTGCCCAGATCGGCATGCGGCCCGCCATCAACACCTTCGACTCCTTGCAGTGCAGTTAGGGGAGGACCACTTACTTCCGTATGAGCCTTCTCCCCGCTAGTTAGTAAAGATGCTTCTTTTACTGCTAAATAACTGTCTGCCAGGGGAGGCCGAATATGCTCAGAATAACTTTCTTGCTGTCCTGCTGAGAGCAAAGCAGTGATAGTGGGCTGAGTTTTGTCCCTCCCCCTGACGTCCAAGGGGGAGGGATGCCATCATCAATCTTAACATCTTTGCCGGGACCTGTTGTAAGTTTTCCACATGATTTCGCTATTGTTGAGATAGGGAGCCTTCCTGCAGGGAGCCTTCCTGCAGCGGCTGTGACCCCTTTGTCTTTCCCCGTTTGTGCTGCCTTGGCTCCCTCACCCTTGTCACCCTTGTCACCAGAGTTCTGGGTAGTTTTTGGTGCCATATTTGTTTTTAAGGTGTCAGGGAGTCCATCAACCAGTTCACCGACTCTCACTAATAGCGATATCGTGCTCCGTGTCAGCTGGCTTAGAGCACACCTCACTATACGTCTCAGCACCTGCCAGGAGTCTTTATAAGTTTGACCAGCAGTGCCAAGCCTAAGAGTGAGCGCGATCAACATTGAATCTCCCCCACCACCGCCTTGAAAGCTATTTCGATGACAGCGTTCACAAATTCCATCTCCGAGCCTCGCTATTCCTATAAGGGGGGGCACACTCCAAGTTCCAAATCTCAATTACACACAGTGAGAAACTAGAGGGATTGGGGGGAGGCAGCGTGAGGATTTCCAACTGCGGCTCTGCCACCTTCAGTCAGCCTCCTTAAAGCACTCCTTCGAACACGGCTCAGCGCTGCCCAAACTTTATCCAAATGTGCCTAGTGAGCATGATCAGTTAATCTGATGCAAATACCTCTTGTTGTTTCACTCACGCTCCCAACTCCGACCTGTGCTTCTTCCTCTTCACATGCTGCATAGCAGGGGACCTGGGGACGACAGCACGGAGTCGCTGGTAGAGCGACTTCGATCAGCCACTCTGCGTTCTTAAGGAAAAGGCGTGCTTTATATTCTACTCTTTGCTTGCTGTAAAACGAGGGACCAGCATGATAGTTTCAAGCGCCTGCACCGCCTTTGGTCAGTCACCTTAGATCCCTCCTTGAAACCCAGCTTGGTGCTGCCAAGGGTCAGTAGAGCCTGACCAGGTGCGCTTAGCGAGGGCTGTCGGTTGATCTGATGCAAGTATCTCTTAGAGAAAGGCAGCGCGGTGTTGCCAGTGGCGTGGCTTCACCTCCTCCGATCAGCCGCTCCGTGTTCTGCCGGCGGCCGGGGTGGGCGGGGCCTAATGGCCGTCAACTACGTCAGCACCATCTTGCTCCACTCCGCCCCACATTCTGCCATCTCCTTACCATGATACAAGGGTGCCAGCAGTGGAATATGGCAGCTTAACCATTGTCAATCCACTGGTAGAGGCCGGAAATGCCTAATATCAAGGAGAGATGGGACTTTACAGGACTGGACAGGTGATGCAGAGCAGTGCAGAAAAGCACCTCATGTCCTGTCCTGTCCCACAGGCGTCTGCAAATTCTTGCATACATCACAATACATCTCATACAACTGTGCCACACTGTGCATATGAACCATATGCACATACACATGCTTGCCAGCAATTAGCAACAACAACACCTTGTGCAACTGAGGTATTTCAAGGGCAAAGGGGGGAATTCACATGCAACCCAAAGGGAGCAACACCTGTCACATGGTACACAAAATAGGTTCAAATTTCTCAAACATCACTGTTCTGCAGGCCTAAAGTTAAGGGACCAGATGTAAGAAAAGTGGCACAGCATCCAAACCAGCACTAATTATTTTTGTGCCCCTTAGCGGCCCCCACAGCCACCATGTGTGCGCCATACTTAATATATGGCACACCATGGCGCAGAGTAGAGGCAATAGTGTCACAATATTTGACACTACTGATGGGCTGTGTAGGATTGGTGTAAAATATTAGGTGCAAAACTTGCACAGTACATAGAGACCCACTGAAAGAAATAATGTGCCCCCTTTTAACGCCAGCTCTGTGTAGGCATTAAAAGTAGCCACTACAAATGACGCATATGTCCATACCTCAGAGAGCAAGACTACACCACAACATATGTAAATATCTTAGGAGCATCGTCCGGAACTTAAAACAAATAAATAGAATGTACTATCATCACATGAATGTGTGGGTGAGATGCAGGCATAGTCTGTAGCAATAACAATTTTACATTGTCACACACATATCACCCAAGTGTGTTGGCTTGAAATATGCCTGCAGCAATCCTGAAAATACATGTGAAGACCGCTGTACAAAAGTATGGCTTAGGTAGGAAAAGTGTAGCAATTACCTACAATGGCAGGTTTGTGTCTGCTAGGCAAACAAGCAAAGTCTGAATGACACTATCACACATAATTACTGAAAACATACTCCTCAGTGGCACTCACATGTTTGACCAAGAGAGCTTGACATACAAGGACCAAAAATCTTAACTGTCTAGGTCTCTCACACTCAATCCAGTTTGGAATATGCATGTAAGACAAGTAATGTCCAAACATGTAGCAGACCCTTTCCAAATTGTACATGTGATGAAGGAGACAGATTAGTTGAATGTCACAGGTTCTCTACTCATAGCTGTAAATACACTCATGGGAAATGTGACATAGGTCGTAGAATGCAGATGTGAGTGCAGGCCCATGTCGAAAAAATTGACGTGGGAGGACAGCTGACAAGACTCCCTTATGTGAGATCCATTATGTGGAGGTCACTCAGACACTACATAAGTGCTGTGGCTGGTGTTCTGTAATGTGAGGGGGTCAGTCATGTGATCTAGCAAATCCTAGAAATACAAGGGCAAATATTGCTTAGTGCTAGACTTAGCATCCTTGACGTGATTTCCCTTGTCTTTTTTGCCTCAGCTTCTTGTATTTTATAAATATAAAACACACACCCACATTACGCACAACCCTTTACAAATACAAAATATTGCCACCAGACTGACACCAAGACCACTGTGACAACTAGACACACACACCATATAAACCCTTACATCCTTCACGCACCCCACTACGCACACCCAACCACACTACCCAACATCCACACACTTACACACACCACACAACACCCATGTCCCCACAATACACCCCCGTTTCACAGATGAGGAGTTGAGGGTCATGGTGGAGGAAATAGGGTAGAGCCACAGGTGTTTGGAGCACAGGTACAGCAGATATCCATTGCCAGGAAGATGGAGCTATGGCGGAGAGTCGTGGACAGGGTGAACGCCATCAGACAGCACCCAAGAGCAAGGGACGACATCAGGAAGAGGTGTAACGACCTACGGGAGAAGGTATGTTCCATAGCAGCAAGGCACCAGCTCGCCATACAGAGGACTGGCGGTGGACTCCCACCTCCTCCCCCACAGCTCACAGCATGGGAGGAGCAAGTCTTGCCATTACTGCATCCTGAGGGACTCACTGGAGTTGACGGAGGACTGGACACTGGTGAGTCAACATTTACTACTTATCACCCCCCATACCTGCATGCCATCACACCCCCTCACCCTCACTCCCATCACTCCACTACATCCCACAAACTGCACCTACACATATGACTAACCCCAATGCCAAGCCCTGCATGCAATACCAATGCATGGACAGCCCTCCAAGTACTGCATGGACACCCATCACAAAAGCATGCACAGCATTGGGGAACTAACAATCCCAAAATACATCACCATACACAAACAAAGGTGGCAGGGAAACAGCAACGAAAGAGGGGAAGCTAGGGATGTACAATATGTCACAGGCATGAAGCATTATACATCCCTTACATCCCAGCAAGTGCCCCAGCCAATGTCAGCGGAGAGGAGGTGCCACGACAAACCCGTCCCCCAACAGAAGATACCCCCAGTGATGACAGTAACTCTGGACATCTGGATCTGTATCAGCAACCCGGACCATCAGGAACCACTGGACAGTCGGTCACCCCAGCCCACTCACAGTCCACCACAGAACCTGCCCCATCAGTATCAAACACCACAGCACCCACCCAGGGTCCCCACAGCGATGTCCCAGGACACGTCAATCAGAAGTGTGCCCATCTGTACAGAGACCCCAGTCCACGCCTCACACCCAAGACAATCAGGGATCTGGGGTCGGTGGCAGTGGGCACATCGTTCAGGGGACAGGGGCACAGGGCAACAGGAACACAGGGAGGACAGGCCCAGGGAACTGACTCTCCAAGAGGCACTCACCAAGATCTTGGGTGCCTACCAGCAATCCCAGGACACGATGGGCCAGATCCTTGACACCATGCAGGAGAACAAGTGGCTACAGGTGGAACACCATCAGGAGATCAGGGAGGACCTCCAGGCTCTTAGCACTACCGTGATCTCCATTGCAGGGGTGCTGGCAGACATGGCCAACATCATGAGGGAATGGACTGCACAGCAGTGGGACCCTATCACTAGCCAGTCTATTGACCAGCCTACCACCTCCGCTGCAGGTGGTGGGCAGGAGGCCCCTTCACAGGACCTATAGACCACCAGCACCCCTTCCCCTGCAGAAGGTGAACCACCCCGCAAACGTTCCCTGCGACCCAGACAGAAGCCAGAGACACTTGCCAAGTTCAAGACCACCGTCAGGAAATGAGACTCTCCTGATTGTCCCCCTTGGGTCCCATCCTGTCACCTTGTCCACTTTGAACTGCCATTTTTCCCCTTCCTATGGCCCCTTGGATACTTAACCTATGCTACAATCAGACTGGAACAATACCCTGGACTTTCCTCTACCATCACCCCAGTCCATTGCACTTTACCCTCAATTTTATATCACCACAATAAACATCCTTGAACACAACTTGACCGATAGAATTTTATGTGTTGAAAATGTGCATTTAGGGGGACAGTCACACATGGTGATTACTAGCATGGATAACTGTGAGATGAGAACGCAATAAAACACTTTACAGGGAGACATACACTACCAAACAGGGCAAGGAGACACCAACACTTGCAAAGTCAGCATAGACACTGGGCTGGAGTTTGTGGCCAATGGGCAGGCATCAGGGAGACACAGACATTGGAGCAGAGACATTGATACAGAAAGACACACAAATGAGTGAGGGCTGGACACAGAGATAGGGAGACATAGACTGGAGTCATGGATTGTTGGACCTGGCCCCTTTTGCAGGGTAATCCCCAAATTTTTTCTGACCAGTTTTTGTTGGCTTTCATACTCTGGGCACTTTACCACTGCTAACCAGTACTAAAGTGCAAAGTGCAAAGTGCATATGCTCTCTATACATTGTATTGGTGATTGGTTTACCCATGATTGGCACATTTGATTTACGAGTAAGTCCCTAGTAAAATACACTACAGGGCCTGTAAATCAAATGCTACTAGTGGGCCTGCAGTACTGATTGTCCCACCCACATGAGTAGCCATACAAACAAGTCTGCAGTGTCTGTGTGTGCAGGCTTGCACTGCCAATTCGACCTGGCAAGTGTACTCACTTCCAGGCCTAAATCTTCCCTTTTACTACATGTAAGTCACCCTAAGATAGACCCTAGGTAGCCCCGTGGGCAGGGTGCAGTGTTTGTAAAAGGTAGGACATGTACTGATGTGTTTTAAATATCCTAATAGTGAAATACTGCCAAATTAGGTTTTCACTATTGCAAGGCCTATCCCTCTCATAAGTTAACATGGGGACTGTCTTTAAGTATCTTTTAAATGCAGTTTCCCACGGGAAACAGATAGAGATTTGCAGTCTGGGGTCTCTGAACTCACAATTTAAAAATACATATTTTGGTAAAGTTGGTTTTCAGATTGTCAGTTTGAATATGCCACTTTTAGAAAGTGGGCATTTTCTTGCTTAACCATTCTGTGCCTCTACCTGCTTGTGGAATCCACGTCTGGGTCAAACTGACAGTTAGCTGTTTATGAATTCCCCCTAGACAGTGACACAGAGGGAGCTGGGGAGTGTCCTGAATATCCTGATGAGTCTCACAGGCTAGAGTGGGAAGGGAGGAGCTGACACCTGAAAGGGCTGTGCCTGTTCTCACAGAATAGAGTCTCCAACTCCCTTGTGTGTGTCTGTGGCCAGGCCTGGGCAAGGCAGGATCTAGAAAAAACAGAGACTTTCCTTTGTAGTTTGCCTACTTAAAAGGCAGAAATGGGTATAAGTAGTGGACCCAAAACCCAAGACTTTTAGAACACTTCTGGATCATGAGGAACCTTAGCCAAGGAGAAGAGCTGAAGAGCTGGAGGAGGAGTACTGCCCCTTTGCTGTGTGTGCTTTGTTGGGTTGGCTAGCAGTTGCTGCTTCTGCTTTGGAAAGGGCAAAGACTGGACTTTGCTGTGTATCCTGCTTCTGAAGTTTCTCCAAGGGCTTGGACTGAGCTTGCCCCCTGTTAAGAAGTCTCCGAGACAGCAAAGACTTTACCTACTAGCCTCAGGGTTCACTTGCTGTGGACTATAACTCACCAGGTTGTGCCTATTCCAGTTTACTGGGCCTTTGAATTGAAAGTAGGTGAAAAACCAAGAAAAACCAAGTGCACCGCCTTCGGACGATGCCCAGACTGACTCCACTGCCTGACCATGCAAAGCCGCCTGCAACTGAAGCTGTGGTCCCCGCTGGAGTGCGACAACCCCGACCAACATTGCAGGCCTGATGCAACAGCAGCCACTGACGTCCCCTGACTTCATGAATCGCGAGTGCCGTGTCACTGACATTCGTGACACCTGACTCCGCTGCAGCGCCTGCAGCCCCATGGAGTGACCGTGACCCCGTGAGGTCACCCCACCGAGCCTTGACCTGCTGGACATTTACCCAGAAGGAACCGGACGCTTCTCACCGCCGCCACCTCATCTCCACTGCTCCGCTGTAAGGACCCGACACCTCACACTAATGCCTCTGCTCCTCTGCTCTGCAGCACTGGAACCAATTCTGCACCGGATCCAGCAACGTCTTGCTACTCAACTCTGTGCACCAGCTTGAATCCTCACTTTCACAAGGTACATTACCTGGGGGAGGGGTCCGTGTGACTCTGTGACCAGCGCCATTCGTGATGTTGGAAACAAATCCAGCACAATACAGTGATAACACCATATTGCAGCATTTGTGTTTCTAAGCACTATATTCAAGTTTAATCTTTAAAAATTCATACCTTTGCTTGTGTATGTTGGATTTTTGTCATTTTGGTCTTGTTTTCATCTGTTGTTGAGTCCTGTTGTGGTGTTTTCAATGTGTTACTGTGTGTGATTGTGCAAATACTTTACATATTGCCTCTGATATAAGCCTGACTGCTTGTGCTAAGCAACCAAGGGGGTGAACAGGGGTTATTTGAGCTGTGCATCTCCCTTACCCTGACTAGAGTGAGGGTCCCTGCTTGGACAGAGTGCAAACTGACTGCAATCTGGAGACCCCATTTTTAACATGGGTTCTGAAACAAGGAGACATGGACATGGAGATAAGAAGTTTTAGATATTGAGACTAAGAGGCACACAGACTTTCACAGAGAGTTGGTGTTAGAACGCCTTTCAGCGGCCTGCAGGGCAGGCAGGGTTTCCTGGGGCCCTCGTGGTAGGTGGGATCCTTTACTCCTACTATCCTGGAGCTCATCCTACTACGGACTCTGTACAACTGGGCCAAGTACTGCCATGTCATCACCTGACTCTCAGTGGTAACGTAGGTCGTGCAGTCCAAAGCTTTGAGGGAGACGTAGAGTGTCAGTGTAAGTGCAAACACACAAGAAGTCCCCCCAGCAACTTCACTAATTTCAGCCTCAAAGAGTTTTAAGGAAAAAAAAAAAGTATTTTTTGCAACACAACAGATAGATCTACCACAGTAAAATAATCAACACAATTCCTTACTTAGCCACTTCTAGCACATTGGGTGAGTTCACCCGAGTACCTCCCATCTAACTGTCTAGGTCATCTGTGAAAATACTCTTCCCTACTTGCGGTTCCCGGCTTCTCCAGGCTTCTGTTCACAAAGTTTGCAGCTAACGCCTGAAGCCTCTTGCACATTTTTCACATTCGGCACATAATGCCTTCTCCCCAAGTCACAGGGAGCCCCTACTCATGGTGTCTTACCCAGACAGTAGTAACAATTAAGCAGTCGCCTTCTATGCTCTCACAAATATTCAGATGATTTCAGCTTTGGGACAGAAGTGCTACAGCCTAGTAGAGTACCTTCAGCGATGCAGTAAACCTCTCTGGCAGAGAAGGACCCTTTTGGCAGGAGTCAGCAGTCCAACTGGATGGCACACACCTTCTACTTATGCCGAATCATGCAGACCAGTCAGAGAGTTGACAGCAGGTAAGCATCTCCCAGGCTCCTTGTGTGATGCACACTTGGGGTCTAGGATGGCAGCACCCAAGTCAAGCGGACCCCTATGTGGAAATATGGGGGGTGGCCATGAGTCTGCTCAATTCCTTGGGTGACAGCCCTGATGAAGCACTTGGGTAGCTATCCTCTTGTCCTACTGCAATGACCTTAATTGTTGCTAATGGTTGACAGCCCCCACGAGGTCACTGGGTGATGGCCCACAACACACAGGCACGCAGCTCAGGGTGCACTGTGGTGGTAGAACAGCAAAAGTCATTTCAGATGGACATGTGCCCTCACACCTCAGTCACTGGTATCCACTTCTCCAGATCAATGCTGGGCCTGCCTCCTTCCAGGTTCTTCAGTCCCTCAAAGGGCACACTGATCTTGGCAGAGAGAAAGTGTTATTGGCATCTTAGGCAATGTCCCTATGCACAGATCGGAGACCTTCAGACCTCAAACTCTGGTCCTTGTAGCAGTAGCTCCAGTTATGGTGATCTGGTCACAACTCTGAACAAGAAGTGGGTTTTCAGCTTTCACTTGTATATAGTCTCTCCTGACACAAATTTGATTTAGGGCCTGGCCCTGTGGAATCCGTTTTGTGGGTGTCAGGTTCTCTGAAGTGCTCATTCCTTTTTTCTGTTTGTTCTCCATGGGTCTGTCATCCGGCGCAGGAATGGTACCAGAGAAGATGGATGCACAACTCCGGTCATGGATGCAGCAAAGGGTTACACCTAAGAAACAGCCTCATACAACAAATGCCTCTTAAAGGTTGAAAGGATTAAGCATCTTCTTTTATGATTCTGTGCTACTGTAGTGTGTACTTTATCAGTCCCACTATCTACAATAAACACTGTGCTCTGACCACCCTGCCCAGCACCCTTCCTGAATTATAATAGACCTTTGATCCTCACAGCTGCATGAATGTTAAAAATCCACATCTCTATCGCAGATGTTTCTAGGCCCTGGGCTTCTCAAAATGGAAGTCATGGGCCTCTACGATGTGTACTCCCACAGACACAGACTCACACAGTCTCTAGCACACACATACATGTGTGCGCTTCACAGCAATGCATTCTTCTAATGTAGGCCAAGCAAGTCACAAATACAGCTGTGGAACTTCAACCGTGTGGGCCAATAGGACCCTCTGCTGAGAAAAGGGAAACAGCCCGGCCCTTCTGCATTTCAGTATCAGGTATGCTTCCATTACAGTGCTATTATTCCTCTTGTTGATGGCAGAATCATGATCAGTTCTGAGAGTGTCGCTTTTGGCACCCCTCCAAGTCTAGGTTAGACCACAGTCCTTCAAAGTAGGCTTAGGGAACAGCACAGACGCATGATCAGTACATGTTGCAGACCATTTTCGTAACCAGTGTGCCAGATCTACATGTAGCTGATGCTCTGTGTGCTAAGATGCACATCTGTTACTATATGGGGGACTTTTCAATCCGTATAGTTGATAAAACAAACAAGACAGTTTACCAGTGAAACACAGACACTGGGTCATTGACAGTCGGTAGTCAGGCACAGTCACTGGGATGATGATAACTTGAAAATAAAACATGAATACTAGGGCAGGAAGATATGGATACTGAGGCAGGGAGACATAGATTTGAATCAGGCGATATGAATAGTGTCATAGAATGATTGGAGATGCATGGTCTCAAATACTGAAGAAGAAGACATGGATAAGGATGCTGGGACACGGACACAAGGTTAATAGAATAAGGAGACCTCAAAATTGGGTATAGAAATGAAGACATGGCCACCGCTATGGCAAAACACAGACAGGAGTAATGAAGAAAGGATTCCTAGAGCAAGGTGTCATAACACTAGGACAGTCCGGTATGGAGACTGGGAAGGGAGACACAGATATTAGCACAGCTGGACACAGATAAAGACACCAGTGCAAGAATCCACAGACAGGAGGAGAGTGAGACATAGTCACTAGGGCAGGGAGACAGGGGCACTGACCCAAATAAACACTGATTCTAGGGCACAGATCCTTTGGGACATATGAACACTGGAACAGGTAAGCACATACATGTAGGCAAGAAGACATAGGAACTGGGATAGTGTGAGAACACAGGTTGTTGGTTGAGGAGGGTGTGAGCCCTTCTCAAGCAACAGCCACACTCCTAGTCTGGGTGAATCACTAAAGTCACTAAATTAATCTGTGCCTAACCGTGGGTACATAGGCACAAAAAGCAGTCAGGCTTAACTTAGCGGCAATGTGTAAAGTATTTATGCAACACACAAACAGTAATGAAGTGAAAGTACAACAAAAGACAAATCCTAAACCAATTTAGAAAAATAGAGTCAATTTTATGAACACCAAAATGACAAAAATCCAATCAGTAGAACCACAGTTAAGAATTTTTAAAGTTTTACGGTTCAAAATAGGGTCTAAAACATAAAAGTGCCAATTTTGGACATCTGGTCACCTTTAGCACTACAACCAAAGGCACAAGAGTGTATGGGGAGCTCTTGGGGGATCAGGACTCACTCAGGCTGGGTTCAGGTGCAGGTTCAAGATGGTGGGAGCCTGTTATGTCCCTTTGGCTCTGAACAGGAGGCCAGCAAACTAGCCCTTGTAGTAGTTTTGTATAGTCCTAAGTGCAGGTGTAGAAGCAGGGCTCAATCACAGGGCTGACCTCTGAGTGTTCAATGCAGCCTCCAGACAGCAAAGCAGTCCTTTCAGTTACATCAGCAGTCTGGCAGAGTGCACAGCACGTCACAGCAGCAGGCAGTCCTCTGACATCCCTTTTGCAGGTCCAGTACTGAACTGACGAGTGGGTCTGAAGGTCCTATTTTATACCCTGGCGCCCATCTCCTAGAAGGTAGGAGATGTTTCTGGAAAGGTTCTTTGAAGATCTTGGAATTTCCTGACTCACCTGTCCTGGTTCTAAGATGGCTGCAGGCCTATTAGGTTGCTAGGCCTATTATGATGCGACAAGGAACAGCCTACTCTGGTGCAAGTTGGGCTATGCTCAGTTCCACCCCTCCATCAAGCCAGTTAATGGCCCATTGAGGCACACATAAACCCAGTATGATGTGACTGTCTGGGAGGGATTTACAAAGTCTAACTGTGGAGCTACACCCAGTCATGTGACCCAATATAGGCTGCAGGTACAAAGGGCAAAGGGTAGGAACATGATAGGTTTCTAAAATGGCATTCTCAAAATTGTATAGATGAATCTGACTTTACCATTAAAGAGGGGTTATCATTACAATTCCATAGTTACCATACATGTCATATCTACCTCCTCTCATTTAGGAATTACGCCTTATAAAATGCCATAAGGAATCCCCAATGTTATCCTACGGGAGGGGTAGGCCTCACAATAGTTAAAAACAAACTTGGGAGTTTTTCACTATCAGGACATGTATAACTTAAAAGTATATATCCAACCTTTTAATTACACAGCACCCTGCCCTATGAAGCACTTTAGCACTGGTTAGCAGTGGTAAAGTGCAGAGAATCCTAAGGCCAACAAGACAAAACATCTAGCAATATGTTTGGGGATCACCCTGTAGAAAGGGTCATTTCCAACAGAGGACCAACAGATTGAAAGACACAGACAATGGCAGAGAGAACCGTGAACACAGATATGGGTAACGAGTCACTGAAAACTTGAATAGAGAGACAGACACTGAGACTTAGGGGCATATTTAAGAGCCCCTAGCTCAATTCGGACACCACATTAGTGTCATTTTTTTTTATGCTAATGTGGTATTAGAAGGCCAAAAACGCTGCACTATATTTACAAAGTGGAGAAAAGCATGGATTGCGCCACATTTTATCCCTTTGAGCTAAATTATGTCTACACCAGGCATAATGTATGAAAAGGGGGCGTTCCACCATTAGGGGGGGCAAAAATATGGTACAAGGAAATCTGAAAGATTTCCTTGTGCCATTTTTTTCAGCACTTTCAATGCCTGCTCAGAGCAGGCATTAAAAGGAAGCTTCCATTCGTTACAATGGGCCTCTGGGTGCTTTGCAGGATTAGCGCTAATCTTGCAAAGCACCAGACTAGTGTCAACAGTTCTGACGCCAGTCCCCAACTAGCGTCGTTGTGCACCATATTTTAAACACGGTGCACACATGGTGGTGTTAGGGGGGCGCTAAGGGGTGCAGGAAAGTGGCGCTGCACTGTGTTCAGCACCATTTTTCTTAAATATGCCCTGCACAGACACAGGTGTTGGCATTGTTAAAATATGCAATGAGGTCGATCAACAGGAATATTTGGGTAAAAGCACATAAACACTTGTAATTAACACAGGGACTGCGTAGCCCTGGGACTTGTAAAAAGAACCAGGATAGGAAGGAACACTGTGAAATTGAAACATAGCCACTGGGGGTAGGAGGACATGGATTCTAGGAAACGGAGACAGTAATTTAGTCAAGAAGTCATGGATATAGCTACAATAACAAGAATATACTGATGCTCAGACAGCCATACACACAAACACAGGTACTAGGTCAGGACATGTAAAACTTAAAAGTACATATCCAACCTTTTAATTACACAGCACCCTGCCCTATGGGTACTTTACCACTCGTCTGTAGATAGGGTCATTTCCAACAGAGGGCTAAACCCAACAGATTGGAAGACACAGACACTGGTGCAGAGAGCTGTGAAGACAGACATGAGTAACGAGTCACTGAAAACTTGAATAGAGAGACACAGACATTGAGACTTGGAGACACAGGTATTGGCATTGTTAAAATATGCAACAGGGTAGATCATCAGGAATATTTGGGTTGAAGGGCATTGACAATTGGAATTAACACAGGGCCTGAGTGACCCTGAGACTTGTAAAATAGAACCAGGACAGAAAGGAACACAGTGTGAAATTGAAACTTAGCCACTGGGGGTAGGAGGACATGGATTCTAGGAAAATGAGACGCAGTCTTTTTGGTCAAGACGTCATGGATGTAGCAACAGAAACAAGAATATACTGACGCTCACGCAGCCATACACACAAACAGAGGTACTAGGTCAGGGAATGGACACTGGGACAAAGAGACATGGACTATGAGACAACTTAACTAGAACATGGATATGGGAATAAGGCCGGCCACTGGGATCAGACCATCTGAACAGTAAAATTGGAATAGAGAAACATGAACACTGGGGCAGGGGTGCATGCAAATCAGGGCAGAGAGACATGGGCTCAAACACTGGGACAAAGAGATGAAGACACTTGAACAGGGCACACAGACATGGGAACATGACACGGACAAATGCACACAGACCATTAAACGTGAATGCATTGATGCAGTAACTGGGCTAGAGAGACATGCACTGAGACTGTCAGTCAGTGAGACGCAGACACTGGGACACAAAGAAATAGGCATTAATGCAGAGAACTGGAGATATTACACAGACCTTGGAAAATCAAAAAATTATTATGGCTTCTAGAATAGCAAGGCATAGACAGGAACACAATGGCAGGCAGGCACACACATTTGGGCCTGGAGCGATAGACAACGAGAGAGATAAAAATGGTACCTTTGACAAGGAGACAATGACACTGTGGTTAGGGGAAAGGCACACTAGGGCAAGAAGAGATGGACAAGTATAGCTGTGCAGGGAGACCTAACCATCAAGAAGCCCTGCATGCACCCCGAATGCATGGATACCCACACAGACCTGCATGGGCACCCATCACCCAAGCATGCCCAATAGAGAGATTCATCCAGCCCACAAAATCACCACTCACACAAGGCCAAGCCGACAGGGAAATCACAATCATAGAGGGAAGCACACCCATGCACAAGATGGCACACTCAGATACATTAACATTGCATTTGCATCCCAACAGGACCCCTACCCAACGTCACCGCAGCTATATACAGCCTCTCGCCAGAAGAGGCCCACAGTGAAGACAGCAGCTATGCACGCCTGGATCGGGATGACCAACCTGGCCCATTTGGGACCACTGGACAGTCGGTTCCCCTGCCACAATCCCAACCCACCACAGAGCCTCCCCCCTCAGGAAACACCAGCACAGCACCCACCCAGCGGGCCAATGTCACTGTCCCCAGGACACGTCAATCAGCAGTGTGTCCACCACTTCAGGGACCCCAGGCAACCCCACAAACACAGGACGATCAGGGACCTGGGGTCAGTGGCAGTGGGCACACGGTTCAGGGGACAAAGGCACAGGAAAACAAGAAAGCTGGGAGGACTGCTGTGCGACAGGGGCAGGACAGGGCGAGGGAACTGATCCTCCACGAGGCATTCTCAAACATCATGGGAGCATACCACCATTCCCAGGAGACCCTGGGCCAGGTACTGGCCAAGTTACAGGAGAACCAGCAGCTGCAGGAGGGACAGTACCTGGGGATCAGGGAGGACCTAACAAAAATATACACCATCCTGGTCACCATTGCAGGGGTGCTGGCCGACATGGGCAAGACCATGAGGAAGGCAGTAGCACAACAAAGGGCGCCTGGCACTAGCCAAACCGATGAACAGCCTTCCACCTCCGCTGGCGCTAGTGGACAGGAGGCCCCCCCACAGGACCAACAGGCCACCAGCACCCCACCCCCTGCAGAAGGAGAACCACCCCGCAAACGGTCCCTGCAATCCAGGTAGAAGACAGAGAACATTGCCAAGACCCCCGCCAGGAAATAAGACTCTCCTGATTGTCACCCTTCTGTCCCATTCTGTCACCCTGTCCACCTTGAACTGCCATTGCTCCACTTCCTATGCCCCTTGGACAATGCACCTGTGAAACCAATAGACTGGACTCTAACTGGACATTCCTCCACCATCACCCCAGCCCCTTGCACATACCCCCATACTTTTTGGCACAAAAATAAACACCCTTGAAACAAATACCATACTGGAGTGAGTGTAATGAATCGAAAAATGTATTAGTACAACATTATCAAAGCATTGTTCAGTGAAATATACTACAGGATGACCTTTAGTGGGCAGCAGTACATATAGCAGGAGCCAGAATGGGGCACACAGATCTGAAAATAGAGAATCCAAAGGGTACAGTCAGTCCATAGACAGAGGGTAAGAGGCTGCCATGTACGATATCCAAAAGATTACTGAAATGTAAAGTTGAGTTACAGTCTCTTACCTGTGTGTCACTGGAAGTACTGCTGTATAATGTTTGTTCTGTTGTCCACATCTTCTTCATCTGCCTCCTCTTCCTCACAGTCCACAGGATCCACCGCTGCCACAAGACCATCTCCAGGCTCATCCTCCTGCAGAAAAGGCACCTGACATCTCAAGGCCAGGTAATGCAACATACAGCATGCCACGATGATCTGGCACACCTTCTTGGGAGAGTAGTACGGGGATCCACCTGTCAGATGGAGGCTCCGGAACCTGGCCTTCAGGAGGCCAAAGGTTCTCTCAAAAATTCTCCTTGTACGCCCATGTGCCTCATTGTACCATTCCTCTGCCCTTGTCCTGGCATTCCTCACTGGGGTCAGTAGCCATGAGAGGTTGGGGTAACCAGAGACACCTGTAAATATTGAGGGACAACTGTTAGACACACACTAACCCTCAGGGACAATCCCATACCCAGACACCTACTTATACTGTATGGGGACCTTGGGCTCACCTATTAGCCACACCCAGTGCCTCTGGAGTTGGCCCATCACATAAGGGATGCTGTTATTCCTCAAGATATTGGCATCATGCACAGAGCCTGGATAATTGGCATTCACATGGGAGATGTACTGGTCCGCCAAACACACCATCTGCACATTCATCGAGTGATAGCTTTTTCTATTCCTGTAAACCATTTCTCCGGGGGGGACAAATGCCACATGTTTACCATCAATGGCACCAATGATGTTGGGGATATGCCCAGGGCATAAAAGTCAGCTTTCACTGTGGCCAAATCATCCACCTGGGGGAACACGATGTAGCTGCGCATGTGCTTCAGCAGGACAGACAACACTCTGGACAACGCGTTGGAGAACATTGGCTGAGAAATTACTGATGCCATGGCCACTGTAGTTTGAAAGGAACCACTTGCCAGGAAATGCAGCACTGACAGAACCTGCACTGGAGGGGGCATTCCTGTGGGATGGCGGATAGCTGACATCAGGTCTGGCTCCAATTGGGCACAAAGTTCTTGGATTGTGGCACGATCAAGTCTGTATGTGGTGATAATGTGTCTGTCCTCCATTGTCGACAGGCCCACCAAGGGTCTGTACACCGGAGGATGCCGCCATCTCATCATCTGCCTCAGCGGTAGTAGCCTATGGAGGAGAATGGTGAGCAGAAGGTCATATTTCCACATAGATTGCACAACTGTTGCTGAATTTAGGTCACAAAAGCAGTATGTGAAGTCGAGAGTTAGTTGTGGGCCAATGTCTGCTGTGAGACAGTTAAGTGCCATGCCATGTGCCCCCCTGAAATGGCGGCTGCCTGACCTGTGAGTAGGGACAAGTGGAAATGAGGTGAGTGCGCTGGCGTTGTGCTCCGTTGCGGTAGGTGGTCGATGACCGCTGCGCAACTTCGCATTGGTTATCATTGGGCCCCATGGGTTCCAGGAGCCAGTGGCGATGTACGCCGGCGGTGACGGTACGCACCGCCGCGGACGTCACTGCCATTTTCTAACTATTCACTCACTTGCTACCTGATCGTCAACAGGAGAGGACGTACACTGCAAGTGCTGCTGTGACCTGAGTCTGGAAGCGACAATGGCTATAGTGTCTGGGGAAAGGGCCCCTGCCTTCACTGCGCAGGAGTTGGAGAAACTGGTGGATGGGGTCCTACCCCAGTACACATTACTCTACGGTCCTCCAGACAAACAGGTGAGTACACTGTGTGCATGATGTGTGGGCAATGCATGTTTGGAGTGGTGTGGATGTAAGTCACATGTTGGGGGGTGCTGAGGCGTCCTGGCATGAGTGCTGTATGAGAGGTGGTCAGTGTATGTGCGTCCAGGCATGGGTGGGAACTGGTTGGAAATTAGTATGCCGGTCCGGACCAGAAAAAGGGTATTTGGCGTGCCATCGCCAAGAGGGTGCGGACCCTGGGCGTCTATCACAGGCGGAGCACCCACTGCTGCAAGAGATGGGAGGACCTGCGCCGCTGGACCAAGAAAACGGCAGATGCCCAGCTGTGGCTGGCCTCCCAACGTGGAAGGGGTGCCTGTCGCAACATGACCCCCCTGATGTTCCGCATTCTGGTGGTGGCCTATCCGGAGTTGGATGGGTGCTTGAGGGCATCACAGCAGCCACAAGGGGGTGAGTAAAAATTCTGAATGCTGACTTTGCGTGCTTTAGGAGCTAGCTGGGTGGGGGAAGTGGGCTGTGGGTGCCCCTAGGCCAGGGCGATCATGGCAGGGTAGGTCCCTTGTGTGCAGGCTCTGAAGCACTCCTACCCCAATGGTTCAAGTGGGCAACACCTACTGGGCAGGGTCTTGTGGGTGTCAGGTGTGCAGATGCTGGCGTTAGGCATTATACCCCATGGGCTGGTGACTACATTAGTGACTGGTTGGGCATGGCCTAGTGCATAGGGCACCTCCCTGTGTGTTGTGTACGTCAACAGTAGTGTTGTTGCTGGCATTGACCAAGTGTATCCTCTGTCTCTCTCCCCTCCTTTTTGTTTTGTCACCCTGTCCTTGTGTGCATTAGCATCATCTGGCGGAGGAGCAGAGGCACCGGCAACGGAAGGAGCTGCATCCCACATGGGCCTGGAGGCCGAATCCACCGAGGGTGAAGGCACCAGTGGGACAGAGTGCGAGGGGAGCTCCACGACGGGGACAGGAGGGGAGACCAGTGACAGCAACTCCTCCTCCAATGGAAGCTCCCTGGCGGTGGCAGACACCTCTGTGCCCACCCCAACAACAGGTACAGCCGCCACTCCCCCTACCAGCACCGCCCTCCCAGCAGCCCCTCCGCGTGTTTCCCGTGCCCGCTCACTTAGGAGGGTGGGCATCTCCTTCGCCCCAGGCACCTCAGGCCCTGCCCCAGTCAGCCCTGCTGCCCTCATTGAGGAGGCTATTGACCTCCTAAGATCCCTCAACCATTCTTAATGCCATCCATGGTGTCGAGAGGCATTTGCAACAAACAAATGCATACCTGGAGGGCATTCATATTGGCGTGGCGGCCCAACAGAGAGCATTTCAGGCTCTGGCCTCAGCACTGATGGCAGCCATTGTCCCTGTGTCGGTCCTCCCCCCTCCAACTTCCACTACCCAGACCCAATCCCCTCTACCTCACCCTATCCCAAGCACACCTTCAGACCAGCATGCACCCAAATCAACACACAAAAGTGGTTCAGGCAAACATAAGCACCACACTTCATCTCACAAACACTCACACAAGCACCATGCCCATGCAAACACACCAACATCCACTGCCTCCACGGTGTCCCTCTCCTCCTCATCGTCCACCTCCCTCCCAGTAGCATCTCCACTCACACCTGCATGCACTACATCCATCACCAGCACACCCATCACCACACACCCCTCATGGGCAGTCACCACCCTGCAAGCATGTACACGTCCCCTGTGTCCTCTCCCAGTGTGTCTGTGACCCCTCCTCCCAAAGTACACAAACGTAAGCACCCACCAACCCAACAGCCATCCACCTCACAACAGCATCCAGCTCCCAAACCCTCTGCATCTTCCCATCCTAGTGTGTCTAAAAAACCTTTCCTGGCAAACTTTGACCTCTTCCCTACGCCTCCGGCCAGGGTGTCAAGATCCCAGGTCAGCACCTCAGCCACCAAGTCGGCGTCCGCTGTGGTACCTGCAAGTCCCAGGGGATCAAAGGGGGCACCCGTCAGGGCTGCCAGTGTGCCACTGACCCCTGCAAAGGACCAACCCACTCTGCCACCTGTCAAGGTGAAGAAGGGGCCAGCTTGGAGCACGGCCAAGAAGCACGACCCACCCAGCAAGGCCTCCTCCAAAACTCAAGCTGCCAGTGCCAAGGTCCCAGCAGCATCTGCCAAGGTGGGGAAGGGGAAGAAAAGCCAAGGCAAGGCACTTCAGGCCTCGGAGGTTCCAGGTGAGGGACTGGTGCCCACCATCAATACCGACAGCCCCGCAACCTGTACCGCAGAAAGCACCACCACCTGCACCGCCATCTGCCCCGCCACCTGCACCGCCCCCTGCACCACCACCCGTACCACCGCTGCCACAACAACTGTCAGCAGCATCATCCCTAGTGGGCAGCCGTACGAGGCTGCAGGAGACGGCCTTGTGTCTCCCTCCACCCCTACCAGCACCTGAACCAAGGCCAGCACCGGCAGCATCTCCGCCGCAGACACCGCCGCAAGCACCGCCACCTGCACCGCCACATGCCCAGCCGGTTCCACTACATCTGTCAGCAGCAGAATCCCCAGTGGGCAGCTGTCCAGGGATGCAGGAGGCGGCCTGGACCCACCACTTGAAGCACCAGCACCGGCACTACTAGCAGTTTGCAGCCTTAGTCGCTGCAGGATGGAGTCTGGCTCTGCCTCCATGGAGTATCATGCTACCTGTTCCCTGCACATCTCGTGCCTCAGACACCCAGGTGAGGGAATGGGAACTGCCACACCCCAGGTGCAGCATCACTGGGCACAAGGCCCCCTCCAGAACCAGTGAAGATATGCATCCACCATCACTTTCCTTGGCAGGATGAAGCAGACTGGGCACAAGGCCCCCTGCAGAACCAGTGGAGATATGCATCCACTATCACTTTCCGTGGCAGGATGAAGCAGACTGGGAACAAGGCACCCTCCAGAACCAGTAGAGAAATGCATCCACTCACCCTGTCCTTGGCAGGATGAAGCAGACTGGGCACAAGGCCCCCTCCAGAACCAGTGGAGATATGCATCCACTATCACTTTCCGTGGCAGGATGAAGCAGACTGGGCACAAGGACCCGTCTAGAACCGGTGGGCAAACCCCCCCACTTGAGAGATTGTGGCTTTGCACTCCCCAGGACCAAGCAGTGGGCTAACCACCCACTAGAGAGACAGTGGCTTTGCACTCCCAGGACCAAGCAGTGGGCAAACCACCCACTAGAGAGACTGTGGCTTTGCATTCCCCAGGAGCAAGCAGTGGGCAAACCACCCACTAGAGAGACTGTGGCTTTGCACTCCCCAGGAGCAAGCAGTGGGCAAACCACCCACTTGAGAGACTGTGGCTTTGCACTCCCCAGGAGTAAGCTGTGGGCATGTTGCCCCCTCCAGGAGCAGTGCGTAGTACCATCTTCCGGCTCAGGTGCCTGTGTGTTTTCGACCTGATGCCCCTGCAGTGTTCTCTCCGTTTTGAGGCAGGAGTCAAGTGTGGGCTTCGCCCATTATTTTTTTGCCCACTGGGCCATAAACATTTGCAAAGAACAGTGTACGGCCTTCTGTACATATTGTAAACATTTGTATATACTGTTTTTCCAATCGTTAACTTTATCTGCATATTTCAAAATATCACTATTTGCACTCAATTCCTTTTGTCCTTACATTCTTCCAGGGGGTTAAGGGTGTAAATCTACTGTTGCTGCATGTGTTTGTGTGTATGGTGTTGTGAACGAGGGTGGGGGTGTTGCATGTGTGTGTCACTCTCTTTTTCCTCCGTCCCTCCCCTGTGTACTAGGTGCAGTACTCACCGTGGTCGTTGCCGCCGCCGCCGCCGCCGTCTTTGGTCTTCCTGGTGTATTAGCAGATACACCAGCATCGGCAGGACCTGCAGCTCGGGCTCTATGGCGTCCTGGTTCTTCGTTGAGTGTCGAAAGGGGAGTGGTTTCCCTTCAGAACACTGTTTCCGCCGTGCTTTTTATGGTATTGGTACTGCCCCGGAAAAGCTGGCGGATTGGCGGGTTGTGATAGGGTGGGCGGTACATTGTCTTCCACCTGTCTGTTGGCGGTGACCGCCGAGGTGTTTTTTGCTACCGCCGTGGAGGTAGGAGTGTTAAAGTGGCTGTCTATGATGGCGGTTTCCCGCCGTGGTCGTGATCCCATTTTTTTTACCGCTGGCCTGTTGGCGGTGTTACCGCCGCTTTAACACCGACCGGCAGGGTTGTAATGAGGGCCATGGTGTTTAATAACATTGCTGTCTTGCTCCTATTTCCCAAAACCCTACAAATGTGGAATTAATTAATGTGT
Source organism: Pleurodeles waltl (assembly GCF_031143425.1). Taxonomy (NCBI): domain Eukaryota; kingdom Metazoa; phylum Chordata; class Amphibia; order Caudata; family Salamandridae; genus Pleurodeles; species Pleurodeles waltl. Next base: position 980,106,455 of record NC_090436.1, on the reverse strand, counting down.
ATTTATATAGTGCTAATCTGTGCAACAACGGAGCTCTCTTTATTAGGTGAAGGATTGGAAGGCAATCTACAAGACTGTGTGCAACAAGTGGGAATTCACAAATACATTTTAAACACACTTAGGCAAATGAATATCAAGTGACTTGTTCAGAATCACCCAATGTTGAATCTAGTGCTGAGGTGGATTCAGACTGGGTCCACATCTTCTAAGGGTGGGATCTTGAGTCTCTAGGCCCCATCTCTTTCCATCACATTGTTTCTGCACGAGTACTGGAAGGTGTTTAATGTACTATATGTTTATTCTATTTCTTCCCTTCTTGAAAAATATTATTGCATTGAATAGTGGTTCCTAATTAGAAAGAAGCGGGAACAGCCCCAAAATGATGGGGGAAGAAATTAGTTTCTACATGAGGGAAAATATTTTCCCTGTAAAGAAACAAAATTGGGACCATATTTATGTGTCTTTTGGCACATGGCTGCACAACAAGTCCCCTTGCTGCATTGTCCTGCATCACATAAAAAGGGAAGAAATGTGCTGTATTTGTCCAATACATAGCATCCCTACCCTTTCCCACTGAACTGGTGCCCTTTTGGCAGCTTAGCACCAACGCAGGCACCCTTGCACCATGGTGAACGAGAAAGTCACATACCTTAGTGACTTGCCAAACGATGTCCTCCTTGCTCTGGTGTTCCAGTCTTCTCTCCCTTAACTAATTCTGGTGATGCTCTCATGCTGTTGATCAGCATGAGAGAAGCACTAGGATTGGAGGGAGCAGCCCCTCTCAGCACTCTTAAGATCACTGGAGGCCCGTGCTTTCTCTAACCAGCTGTCCTAGACAGTTGGGTTAGAGAGGTTTAAAATAAACAGGTCTGGCTAGCTTTCACAACATGGCCGGCCAAAGGGACACGCGCACTTTAAACATAAGTGCATAGCTCCCTGCTGCCACTCAGCAACGATTGCCACATCTCATCCTGACATTTTGTTTGGGGTGGGTTGGTGAAAAACATAAGGGTAATAAATAAATGTTATTAACATTTTATTTTGTATCATCTCTGGGGCTTTTCTGGGGCATTTTTTAGCAAGAAGACGCTCTTCTGCTATAATTGATGAGCTGCTCCTGGCTTTTTTTCTCTTTCCATGTGTGCTGCAGAAAGAGGAAAAAAAGAGGAGAAATAAACATATTTATTCTCTTTATGCCTTTCCTGGGGAGGTGTATCTTTCTGGTTCATTCCCCGGTCTACACGTTCTTGTAAATCTGGAAAGTGTCATAATCAATGTATGTGGTGTGGGAACACTTATGCAACACCTATGGAAACGCCTTCTTGGCGCAGAGTAATATAACACAGCAATTTCCACTGTGTTACATTACTCGAGATTTATGAAGTGACGCAGGGCCACGCAGGGTGGCCGTGCATGGCTTCATAAATTCCACTTAATGCTTGTGTGTCTGTTGCACCACATAGTGTGGTGCAAGAGTGACGCAAGCCAGGCCATAAATACGGCCCTTAGTTTCTAAATGTTCTTTTGCATCTAATTTCCCACTCAGATTTGCACCATTGTTAGATTTCTGTATGTGCTAATGGTAACCCAGGTCCCTTCAGGTAGGAAACCACAACCAGATTCCCAAGAGTAATATAGGAATTTTGTACTTGCATTGTATTTCTTTGACGTTTTCTTTGACATTGCCCAGGTGCAACCAATTTCATTACAAGACCAAGACTAACATTATGCATTTAAATCCTTTAAAGCCACTTCAAGCAGCACATTTCAAAGAAAACATTACATCATGAAGAAACATTCCAGAATAGAACACTAAACCCTATATATAATCTCTGAACTGCAGCCACATCGCCTTTTAGATGCTGCTCCAGTTCAGATAAGTAGCACTTATTTCATAGATTGTTAAGACTTATTTGTACAAATTCAGTCTCCAATTTATGGAGATTTTGTTTGAGCAGGATCTTCGTTATATTTAAATGAAATGCTTTCGATTTTATCAGACTAATATTGTTTGTATGTGAGCTTGTGTTTTTTAGAATATTACTATTAGCTGATTCAGTTTTGAGAATTGTTTTAATTAGAGTAGAAACATCAACTTACTTTAGGTCAGTTAGGGGCATATTTATACTTGTTTTGCACTGAATCTGCGTCATTTTTTATTTACGCAAATTCGGTGCAAAACGAACTCCATATTTATATTTTGGTGTCTAGCGCCAAATTTATGGAGTTAAAGTAATTTTTTGGTCGCGTAAACTTACTTTGCGTCAATGAGATGCAAAGTAGGCGTTCCCATGCAAAAAATGTCTCTATCACCCGGTGCGAAAATCATGCACGGGGGAGAGGAGGGGCCAAATAATGGTGCAAAGCTCACTATGCACCATTATTTAACGCCTGGGTCAGGGCAGGCGTTAGGGGACCTGCGGACGTAGTTCCATGGTGGAACACCATGGAATAAGCCCACAGCTGCCCTCCTCAGGCCCCAGGGACCCCCCAACCACACCACAGGGCCAGCGGAGGATGGGGGACTCAGATAAGATGGAGGTCCTCATCCTCTGCGCCAACCCCTCAGCCTGGGATGACTCCTGGTGGCCGACAGCTCTGGGAACAGCCCCAACACCCACCGACCACGCACGCAACCTGGGCGTCATCCTCGACTCAACACTCTCCATGACCAAGCAAGTCAGCGCCGTCTCCTCATCCTGCTTCAACACCCTCTGCATGCTCCGCAAGATCTACAGATGGATCCCCACAGATACAAGAAAAAAAGTCACCCAGGCCTTCGTCAGCAGCAAACTTCACTATGGAAATGCCCTCTATGCAGGAGCCCCGGGCAAACTCCTCAAATGACTGCAACGCATACAAAATGCCTCGGCGTGCCTGATCCTCGATGCCCCTGCCACAGCCATATCACTCCCCTTCTGGGAGACCTACACTGGCTCCCCATCAACAAAAGGATAACCTTCAAGCTCCTCACCCACGCACACAAGGCGCTCCACAACACCGGTCCAGCCTACCTCAACAGACGACTCACCTTCCACACCCCGTCCTGCCAACTCCGCTCAGCCAACCTCGCTCTCGCCACAGTCCCCCGTATCCAACGAACGACCAGCGGAGGCAGATCCTTCTCCCACCTCGCTGCCAAGACCTGGAACACCCTTCCTTGGCCCCCACGACAGACCGAAGTCTTGCTGACCTTCAGGAAGCACCTCAAAACCTGGCTATTCGAGCAGTAGCAGCACCCCTCCCCTCAGCACCTTGAGACCCTTACGGGTGGGTAGGGCGCTCTACAAATACATTGATTGATCCCAGGTAAGTATTTTTTTGTTTTTTAAGTGCCATTGAGGACCCTGAAATTGGCCCCCCTACATGGCACTGGATGGAATGGCCATGCCCGGGGACCCTGGTCCTCTGTGCTGGCCATTGGGATGGTTTGCATTACTCCTGTCTTTTCTAAGACGGGAGTCATGTGGTATTGATGGTTTTGCATCAGAAAATGAGGCTAGGCTGGTTAGAGTCATTTTCTTTTACTCTAACCTGACTAACGTCATTTTTTGGTGCAAAACCCCCTTCTTCCATACACTTAGTCCCACCTGTCTAACGTAATTTAATTTTTACGCTAGCCTACCTTTTGCACCGGCTTGCACCATTCCATAAATATGGTGCCTGGCTGGAGCTCAGAAATGGTGCACGCCGGTGCTAAACCGTTTGGTGCAAAACTGCGTTAGTGCAGTTTTTCACCAAAAAGTATTTTCCTTCGCCATTGGTGCGCAGCCTTGAATTTTTCATTTGGTGCCGTCCGATTGAGCTGGCAGTATCGAGAGCTCAAGCAGCTCTGGTGTTAGCTGCTCGAGACTAAGGTAACATTTGTGAGGCAGTTTTAGGCCTCTTTCATTACCACTGTGCCATGGGTTGAGAGTCTGCAGGGGCACCGATTCTGCGTGCGGTGGAAGCAAAGCTTTAAAGGAATGCATTAAGGAGAAGGATTTAATTCTTACCTGATGTGGCTATATTTCTTTGGCCTTGATTACTTTATGTTTCAAGCACTTGTGTTTTCAGCTTTGCCGCAATTAGCAATTTGACAGTTTGTCAGTCACAAGTTGCAGTTTGGAGAAGAGGTTTTTTCCTGTCAGGTTTTTGGGATTATTGGAAAGTTATACCTTATTGTATTGATAGTTACATCATTTATTAAAGATTGTTCCACTTATAATAATAAATTTAGGTAGGATGCCTGAATTAGAGAGTACTGTGGTCATTCTTGACAGAAATAGTAGTGAGAATATAATTAGAAAATAAATTCAGAATTAAATGAAGAATTGTATCCAAGATTCATTAAAAGATGTTTTGGGAAAAAAGAAAAGTCTAACTCAAAATTATTATTGGTCATTATCAGTGAATGATGCAGAACAAAATGTCAGTCAAGGTAAAAGAAAGAGAAAGATGAAATATTTTAATAAAATCCCTGTTAGCAAGAAAGAGATGGTTGGTCTTCATACCAAAAAAAAGGAAAAGATGTCCTAGGTGGCACAGAGAGTTGTGAGAAACATGTCCTTAGAGGCATAAATAAGAAAGGCATCCGAAGCAGGGCAAAGGATTTGGAAACCCAAGGTTTGGAGATTATGAATGATGAGTTTGGTGATAAAATGTGGAAAATCTTGACAAGTATATTCTAGATTTGGGAAACGATAATGAGTTTCACAATGATTTTCTAAAAACTCCTTTGGGGGAGGTGATGTTTTCTCCTTATAGTATTCACTACCCCTAGCACTCTTTGGTGGCCTAAAGACCACATAACTCAATTTATAAAGAAATGGATATGGAATCCGTTAGATAAGAAGGTGAGGAATATTTTGAAGGCAGAATGCTCCAGACCAGTAATAGATGGAAAGGTCTGTCTCACTCCTAATTTGGATACTGAGTTTATTACTTTATTTAAAATGGGGAGAGATCCTCATAAGGGCCTGGAATAATCACTTGGACAGTGCCAAAATAAACTCTTGGATGTCATTGGTCCATTGGCTTATATCCTTGACATGGATGAGGAAGCCTACAATAATGATACTCCAGTAGATTTAGAATTATTGAGATGATGGAGCCAAAGAGCTATTGTCCTTTTGTGAAATGCTAATGCAGGTTTGAATGCTGAAAGAAGACCTGTCTTGTTAAATATAAATCCAAAATTGGGATGCCTTGTGGTCAAGGAAACTTCTGAAAACCCAAAAGGGTTGTTATTTCAGAAAACATGGTTAAGAATTCGAGTAAATATGTTTCAACATTTACAGATTTGGATAAAGCTCAATTTAATATGAGCTGCATGTTCAACAGTGGTGTTTTTGGGAGGGCTGGCAGAAGAGAACTTTCTGCTGGCAGAAGATTGCAAAGGTCCCATTATGCTCAACGAGGAGGAAGATGATACTCTGCTAGCGCAACAGCTTATTTTTATCCTCAGCGAGGGAAGATCCCCCAAAAAAGGGGATTTAGAGCTCGGAGTCACGGATCTTCTGGCGAGTACAATGACTACTACGGTTTTTTTCTAGAAAACGTAGGAGGATGTTTAAGGTATTTCATAAAAGAATGTGAAAGAATTGCAAAGGACCCTCGGGTTTTTAATACTATTCAGAGTTACAAAATAGAATTTACAGAGATTCCTTGTCAGTACAGAGAGCCAAGAGAATTGGTGCGGAACAAGGAACAACATGTTGTCAAGGAAGAGATAGCAAACATGCTGGAGAAGAATGCAATTGTGGCAGTGTGTGTAGAAACCAAGGTTTATATAAGTACTTTGTTCCTAGGGGAAAAGAAGGACGAAGGAAGGAGACCTGTAATAAATTTAAGAGAACTCAGCAATTTTTTAGTTTACAGACGTTTTAAGATTTCAATCCATCTTTTGAGAGATATGCTGTTAAGGAACGATTGGTTGGTCAGGTTAGACCTGAAGGATACTTATTTTCCCATTCAAATGTCCATACAAAGTCAACCATACCTCCAATTTATTTGTCAGAGTCAAATTTATCACGTTTGTTGTCTAACTTTTTGTCTGTCCTCAGCACCTTTGTGTTTCACCAAGATAATGACAGTGGTGATATCCTTTCCAAGGGAGAGAGTTGTGACATTCTTTCAGATGACATTCTTTTAATGTCTCAAGTATGGAACAGCTTCACAAAGATTTACAGAAGGCAAAAGATCTTTCGGAGTGACTTTTTTTTTAAGAAGAATGGAGAAGTCAGCTTTGAAACCTTCTCAGAAGTTGGAATTTCTAGGGTTTACAATAGACACATTAAATGTTGTGTTGAGTTTACCAGAGAAGAAAGTGATCAAAATAAAGAAGGAAATCCGTTATGTGTTGAGAAAGGATTGTTTGACATTGAGAGATTTAGCAAGGTTGACGGGTTTATTATCCTTGGCAATTCGGGCAGTTTTTTGGGGACCTTTACATTATCGAACAGTGCAAAGAGTAAAGGAGAAAGCACTTTGCTCGATCAAGTCTTTGGTATGGACACAACATAACTTTGGGTTCAGAAGCAAAGTCAGAGATGACTTGGTGGTTGCAGAATTTAGAGGCCTGGAATGGCCGTGCAATTTTTGGATGTGTTCCATACTTTGTATTGGAGACAGATGCCAGTCTTTCAGGTCGGGGTGCACATTTGGGTGCTCAGGAGATTGGTGGTTTATGGTCAATTGTTTAGAAATAATAGCTAGTCTTTATTTGCTCATGAGTTTCAAAGATGTTTTGAAAGGCAATGCAGTGCTTCTGAAGATGGATAATGTTTCTGCGGTGGTCTTTATAAATAGGTCCAGAATAGGCAAACAAAAATTGGATATTTTGTTCACAACATGAGATAAGCCTGAGAGCAGAATATTTACCTGGGAAGGAAAAAGTGTATGCAGACTTGAGTTCAAGATATTTGAGGGATTATATGGGTAGGAAGCTTTGCCTGTGAGTTTTTCAGGAGATAGATATTCTTTGGGGTCCTTTGGAGATAGATTTATTCGCAAGCAGGTTGACTTGTCAGATTCAGAAGTATTTCAGTTGTTTGCCAGAGCCCGGAGCTCTTGCAGTAGATGCATTCCAGCACAGTTAGAAGAGAATGAGGTCTTGTGCCTTCCCTCCATCTGCCATTATTCAGATGGTTTTGCAGAAAATGAGAAGGGAAATATGTGTTCTGGTGTTGATAACTCCTTTTGGACGTCTCAAGATGGCTTGCGAAGTTCCGTTTTATTTGCAAGCAAGAGAAGGCCTTTTAATGAGAGTGGAAGGAGAGGATCATCGAATCGTACAGTCAGGGGATTTGAACCTTCTTGCTTGGAGAATATCAGGAGATATTCAGGTGTGTTGGGTCCTTTGGAGAAGGCTGAAGAATTACTGTATGAGTTATGGGCTCCGAAAACCAGGCATCAGTACAAAGGAATATGGAATAAATGGGTATGTTGGTGCATGGAAAGGGGTCTGGATTCTGTGGAATCCCATATAGTGGAAGTTGTGATTTTTTTGGTGGAAACATTTGATTAGGGTTTATCTTACAGAACTATAAATTGCTATAGGTCAGCAAATACTGCAGGTCGAAGTGTAGGGAGTAATGCTTTGGTATATAGGATTATGAAAAGTAATAGACTGAAGAGATCTCTAATGTCAAGATACAGAGAATTATGAAATGTGAATAAGGTATTATCTATGTTCATATCTTGGCCAAGTAATAAATATTTGGAAATTAAGAGATTGTCTATAAAATTAGTTTCTTTGCTATGTTTGATCTCATGCCACAGCGTTTTGAATGTGAAGGTTTTCGAGGTAAGTAACATGGTTTATGGTCTCTTTGGGGTAACTTTTGAAATTTTGAAAAGGACAGACTATGTCAGAAACTATATTTTTATCCAAGATAGGATTCATGCAAAAATCTGTGTGTGGTACATTGCCTAACAAATATGAATCAAGAACTCTGGAAATCAGAGCTAATGGAGTGAACTAACTGTAATATATTTAATGGAATCTTACAAAGCAGTTAGCACAACAGCTATTGCAAGGTGGATTACAATGACAATGCAAGAAGCAGGTATTGATATGAAAATATCTACAGCACATTCTATGAGAGGGGCCAGGGCCAGCAAAGCGTTTTGGAGTGGTGGTAGATTGGAAGATATTCAGAAAGCAGCAGATTGGTCAAATGCTTCTATTATTGCAAATAATGATTTCAAACTTTTGAACATATGTCTATAGTGGTGCTGGAGAGCTACCATCATGCATAATGATACCCTCCAGTCTTGTAATAAAATGGTGATTCCCATAGTGTAATGAAAAGAGAATCTAGATTTCATTGAAGACACAGAGGATAGCATTATCCCTCCATTAGCACCCTGGAATATTTCTGTTTTCTTATAATTAAATAAAAACAGAAAAATAAAAACAAACATGCAATATACTTCATTCAGTATAGGATATGTTTTAGGTTTGTTCATTCTCTAATTTCATAAAAAATGTATGCTATGAGTGTTATGTATAGTTGTTTTGTGATAAGTTATTTTTATTAAAAAAAAAATAATTTAAATTATATTTTGTATGTTTTATTATATTGATTTTTTTCTGTATGGTTTTTCAGAAAATAATCAGTAAGTGGATCGTTGTTGCTGGATGATTTTTTGGATTGGAATTATCTAATGGAGTTTTTGGATTCACAATTTAAACGAGGATACAGCTGCAGTTCAGAGACTCTTTATAGGGTTTAGTGTTCTATTCTGGAATGTTTCTTTATAATGTAATGTTTTCTTTGAAATGTGCTGCTTGAAGTGGCATTAGAGGATTAAACTGTGAAAAAGTAGCCTCTGTGCCTTTAATGAAATCTAGATTCTCTTTTTATTACACTATTAGAATCACCATTCTACAAATGCCTAGGGAACTTAAGAGTTCATAATTACTACCCATGAAAGTGAAGCATCTTCCGACTTAATCTGCATTTTTGCAAATTGCCACTAGATTGAACGGGAGGAAATGTCACTTTCTCAGATTTTTATAATTAAGTATGACAGTTTAATAAAAAAAAAAAGAGCAGGTTAGTCCTCATTTCATTTCATAAACCCATCGTAATCACACTACAGTCTATACTAGAAAATATGCTAAAAGCACATTTTTATAGTACCAGATTTCATGACCACTTCAATATATACTGCCACTTCTTATTAACAAATGAACCTCAGCTCTATAAAAGCTAACGCTTAAAAAAATAAACACTCACAGCGCACGTTCTTGAACCAAGCATTCTGCAAAGTCTTAGGGCCTGATTTAGGAAAGGTGGCGCTGTACTGGCATGCAGCACCACTTTTATTGCACCCCTTTGTGCCCCCCTAATGCCACCATGTGTGCGGTGTATCTAAGATACAGCGCATCATAGTGGTAGTTAGGGAACTGGTGTCAGAATGTTTGCCGCTAATTCGGAGCTTTGCAGGATTAGCGTCAAAATTGTTGACGCTGATCCTGCAAAGCCCATTGAAGCACATTGTAAACAATGGTGTGCCTCCTTTTAACGCCTGCTCTGAGCAGTATGCCAGCTGCTTGTTTAACCAAGTGTCTTTCTTCTCTGCTGAGACAACTCCCTGGGTACGCAATATTTTCTGATACTCATGGCGGGCCCATCTTGTCTGATTTTAGGAATTGTCCCACCTTGTTTATCTCGTCCTCATTTATCCAGTTCTTAGCAACAACCGTTTGATTTAGTTGCTGTGGATCTCCCATCTGATCTTGATTTCATCCTCCTCTTTAGATCTCATTGAATAAGGCTCCCAGTTCTGAGATAAATGCTAAGTCCCGGATGCTCACTCTAGTGCTTTGAGACTATAGACAAGTTGTGGGTACCTCACATGCTGACATTAGGTATGAGACATTTGCCTACACCATCTGCTATGCCTCATTAATTTTTTCTAGGTTTAAAGTCTACTAGAGGTTGAGGTGAGCCAAATGTTTTTGTCAACTTGTTTGAACTAGCGGAAGGTGGAAGGTCACTTACTTTTATGTTTCCCCAGCTGCTTGTCATGGGTTTTAAAATGGTTAGAAACATAATCAAAAATTTGCTGTTGCATTCTCTCCAAGAAAGAGTGGGTAAATTTGGGAAGGGGTCATGGCCTTGACAGGTTGCTCAAGGGCATTTATTTACTATTGAATAAGAATGTAATGTTCCACCTGAATGTAGCATACCTAGAGGCAATCATAAAAAGACCACAGTGAATCAATCGTGCTATGTAGAAAATAGTAAATAAATGCACTGGTAAAGTAGTGGGTTATGGCCTCTTCTTGGATGGGTATATAAAATTGCCCTTTTGTCCTGGCTTTTTGTCTTAAATGTTGACCCTTTGTCCTGAATTTTTGTCCTGAATTTTGACCCTTTGTCCTGATATTTTTTCCAGTCCTGTCCAGAATTTTTTTCCATGCCAGTTAGTCACCCTACTCTGGCCCTCACGCTACAGCCTCTCCGCCCCTTTTAACAATGGGGACAATCCCTCCGGAAACCTAGTGTCATTATAAGGCAAGGTCAAAAGAAGCTACGGTTGAATTTGGGCAGGTTTGGGAACAGCGAGAAAGGGCTTCCCTTGAGGTAAGCCACATCGCCAGTGTTAGGGTGACTCGGAAACCTCGTGCACACCAGGGCTTTGAACTTAAAAATGCACCTGGCCCACGGTTTCTATTGTCATATTGAGCTTGCTGACATTTTTTTTTAGCATTTTGTCTTACTGTTCAATGCTTGTGGGGGCTTTACTAACCTTCCATAACAGTCTTAATAAAAAAACCTCCGTATGTTACAGGTTTGGAGAGTGATGACGCAGAAACGAAGGTTTTACATTTATTAGTGCATAAACGTAGTGCTGCAATAATCAAGTGTGACTTTAACCGAACTAATAAAGATTGTACGGGGACAAATGTGCCCTCAGAGTAGTTCGCCAACATTTATAAGCGTGCTTTATATAACGTGATGTATTAGAATTGTACTAATCAGACATAACCGTAAACGTGTGCCATGATTTGCTTGTTTGAAATGTTTTAACTTAGCATAACTTTAGTGGAGGCTTCGGCCTAGTTGCCTTGTCTCACAGTTTAGATGCTCGTGTTTTTCTAATGTGCTAATAAACGTGTATTCCTGCTTGAAGCTGTACTTTTCCAGTGAGATCGGTTCACATGCTTATCTTTAAGGTTTCGTGCCAGCCTGGCATCTTCTTCTTTGCTCCAAGGTCAATCTGCAGGTGCGGACAATGGAAGCTCTGAAAGTGAGTTAATTGGTAAAATATGTTGCAACTTACGTTCCCGACTCCAAGGATAATGTATGCCTAGGTAGAAGCTTGTGAACTGTTGTTTTTGATTGGACAATTTGAAGCCAACCTATGAACCCTCCAATGGAAGACCCTACTGGATTTGAACTGTTGTTTATTTAAACCTGGTGCACAAGAAGAAAGCAGCCATTACCCGCCTTTAGCCATTAGCCATTGTCCATTATCCATTGCACCCATTGAGGACATTAGACATTGCAGCCATTATGGCCCATCTTGCCGACCTCGTCATTTTGCCATCTTCTACGATGCCAATTGATGTTCGACGCCATTTTGAATGAGACTTTGATGCTTTCTCTAATCGAGAGAAAGAGACTTTAAATAATTCTCGCCTTAGAGACTTTAACTTTGATCTGCCCCCTTTGCATAAGGAAGTAGTTTTGTCCTTTTATCTTGCCGCTGTGAGGCAATTGCCCCATCCACCCTACCCCTTTGCCCCGTCCCATGCTGATCGAGAAACGGTACCTGTGAGACGAAGACTTCCTTGAATGCTGATTGAATTTGCTAAATATGAAAGGAAAATGTACAATTGCATTGTGTTTCTTTTAGGTAACCAACTGCTGATTTTTGATAAGAGCCCTAGTTAGGAGTTTTCCAAATCAATGTTACTAAATTGTTTTGCATGAAGTCCCACATGCAGATGCTAATTTGAGGTTAGATGAGGATTCCTTTTGTTGCACGATGCAATTTGAGACCTTGTTATGCTGACTAATGTATGCAATTAGCTCATTACAGATTATAGTTTTAGTGATTTGCGTTGCTATTATCGAATGCATTGTTATTCAAATGCTGCATAGATTGCATCTTTTCCGCCGTTATGGACAGCTATTAATGTTCATTTACATATATCATTTGGTGTTGAGACACATTTATATTGTGCTAGCTTTGTTAATATAGGGAAATAAATTCATTAACTTTGAATAAACTGGTGTGGTTATTCATGGCCGAAAGGTCATGGTTCGCCGAAATGTTTTCTGGATTAATTGTGAAGTGTTATGTTGATCAGGGCATTGCTTATGTTTGTTATTGATTATTGATTAGATTAAATTGATTGATCTCGGGTGAAGAGAGTCCCACATGGTCAAAAGATTCATCGACCCAAGAGCGTCCAAATACAGGTAATTTATTAGTACTGAACGCTCTATCAGTAGATGGTAGCAGAGGACGGTTACGCCCTTTGGGACCCCGCTCGAGAGGTATATGGTGTTGAATTAGATTTTTCTTGGGTAAAACAGATTGAGAGAATGATGATGCCCTAAGTCCCCCGCGACTTTCCCGGGATCTCGGAGCTTGCGAATGGAGAGAATGGAGGTGTGAAATCGGCGTTGGCGGTACTAGTGACGGTATGAGTGAAGTCAGGGTTTTGCGCTTGCACAGCTTATTGCCGCAGATTGTTTGAAAAGGTTGCGAGGATTTTAGAGAATAGCAGAGGTGCGACTCCGAGTGTGAGAGTAGGGAAGTCGTCGAACTTCATGTGCATGTGGCGCTTTGTGCAGAAAAAGGTCCACGTGGTTGTTGTTGTTGAGACGGGCCCTGCGAGGTCAAGAGACTCCGGAGTATGTTGAAAAGTGTATGAGACACTTGTTTTATGTTGTGGTCTGGTCGGTTTAATAGGTTGACCGGGCGTGGTCAACGAGTCGGTACGTGTGTTAAGGGAGTGAAAGAAAACTTCGACTTCGGGCTTTGACAAATTCTAAGTGCACTAGAATAGATCATTGACAAGTTGAGAGCAGAGTCTGCGGGTCAGATTTGCTTGCGAAAGTGGGGACCGAGAAAGATGGAATAACTGCCGAGGCTAGTGAAAAATCCCTAAGGTCCTGAAGCGATTGTGTTACCCTTCCTGTAGTAAACCGACAGATCTGTTTTATTATTATTTGGTTGCTCGCGATACATGCCAGAAGTTGTTACGAGAGGAGCTGAGTGAAGGAGGACTAGCCGCGAGGCTTTGTCAGCCGCAGTGTGTGTGAGTGTGACGTCACTAGGAGCCGCGCTGGGATAGGTTGGTTGCAAAGAAGGGCCGCGCACGGATTGGACGCAGTCCGTGGGGCTCGATTGGAAGGGGAAAGGCAAGCGAAGAGTATTCCGGGAATTAAAGTCACTTATTGATTACAAACTTTGTGAAATAAAAGACGAGAAAATGAAATTTTTTAAAGCATTAAAGAGTGCGATGAAGGGGGAGTCTTACATTAAAGCGAGCGTAGGAGAGGAGACGCCACCCGAAGGTACACCAGCTTACATTGTAATGGAGGAAAGGGGGGTAGCTCCGTGCCTTTGGCTAAAGCAATGGCACAAGCTGACAGAGAAACATGGGAGCGTAGCGTTCCCGATACATGGGACATTCAATATAAGGATCCAAGAGAATTTGAGATTCGCGATGTACGACATGAAGGTACCTCCAAGGCCAGCACAGTTTGAGGCTCTAGCGATTTGGGAACTAATGGCTAGACAGCAACAGCAAAAGAAGTTCGAGACCAGGATAAGAAAGGTAGAAAAGACACTAGCGGACGCTAGGTGGGATAATGCACAGAAGGTGTGGAGGTCAGATATATTGCAGGGGATAAAATTGTTTCCCGCAATTGCTAAGGAAGAAGAGGCGACAGGCAAGGAGGCTACCTGTAAGACAAACAGGAGGTGTTCCAAAGATAGAGAGGACGAGGAAAAGTTAAGGAGAGAAGAGGAGTTAGAGGATGAGGAGTTAATCATGCAATTGCTGAACGACCGTCCACCACCTTATGCAGAGAGTGGACAAGGTCCAAATACCAGTTCCGCCCCTCCGGCACCGGTACAGAATAATGAAACTCCGAGTTCAGAAACGCCATCGGGATCTAAGGACCCGAGTTTACTGTTCACCCCGCAGATACCGCAGGTTAGGAGAATATATCCAGATGTGCCTATGTTGAAAACAGCAGAAAATTATCAGCCGCAGGTCCCAAGGTACTACAGCAGTGACAACAGTACGGGAATGATTCTAGATCCCACCGTAATGGGAGTACAGAATGGTCGCAACCCAACATTGGCACAAGCTGAATCAACCCAGTTTTTGATGCCTCAAAAGCAGATGCAGGGGGGAACCGCACATGCTCAGATGACGGGGAGTCAGACGGGCATGCCGGCAATGATGACCCATAGTGTGGGAATGAACATGCCTCAGAACATGGGGAATGGACAGAACCCAGATGCGATATCCCTACCCATTACTGTAGGTCCACCGGTACCTTTGTATATTCAGCCTAACTCAGCTATGAGCGGTCAAGGATCAATGGTGCAGAGTGGGACGGAAAGGAGGTGCATACAAAACACTCCAGAGACAACTCCGATAGCGGCTCTGCCAACTGGATCTGGGTCCTTGATGGAGTTTAGTCCCATATGTGCTCAGTCAACAGTGGTGAGGTCGAGTCCCACACTGATGATACCGCTATCATCGAACACTGAAAAGTTGCCGCAACCATCAATGGCAGTCGATGTGAATGCTACACTGATGGGGTTGAATGCGCAACAGCTGACACAGTGGTTCAACAGTCTGAATTCCACACAAAGCTCAGCCAGTGGGAAGGGAGAAGACTATCTGAATAGGGTCAGGTTGAACATGGAAGCAGAAGAATTGGTGGAAGGGACTATGGGTGTGAATAGGTTAGAGTCCTACTCGGAAGAAGAGCTGAGGTATCTATGTCCCAGAATTACGAGAGAAGTGAACAAGGTACATAGAAGGTTGCAAGAAATAGCTGACAAAAACGGGGTTGAGATAGACAAGACAAAACACTTGAGCAGGAGCTATAGATTGGATTTTGGGACCACAGACTTTGAACACATGAGGTCAGCAGGCATGAAAACGCACCTTAGAGAATTGCTGCAGAGTGCACAAGTATGGAGGTGCTTAGACAAATGGGAAAGCAGATGGGCAAAGAAAAAGGAAAAGAAGAAAGATAGTGTCCCAGAGCACAACGAGAAAAGACCGCAGAGTAGTGATGCAATAACCATGTTACCAATGAGGGAGACAGCAGGGGGAAAATTAATACATGTACCGTGGCACAGAAGCGACATTCAGTCTTTTACGGATGATTTTCCCAAACTGAGAGAGAAACCGATTGAATGGTATCAACAGACTGATAGGTTTGTGAAGCTTGCAAAATGTCTTTGGGAAGACCTGAACACCCTCTTTGAGATTGTGGTTCCGGCAGATTTGTGGGAAGACTGCAAAAGGGCTGTAGGTTGGCCGACAAGTGAACCAGAGAGAGACAGGGATACGGGTGCACCATCACCTATGGTGATGAGCTTGTACTATAAGGTGATTGAGCATTTGAAGACGAAGGTTGCCGCGAAAAATGTGGATTGGCAGAAGATTGATCGAACTGCCCAAGAGGCTAAAGAGTCGATTCATGGTTATTATGAGAGGTTGTTGAAGGCGTTCAAGAACTACAGTGGCACGGAAACAATAGAGGCGAAGGACATGCTTCATTTTGTGTTTAGATTTGTGGAAGGGCTGAGACCAGAGATAAGTCAGATGATAAAGACGCATTTGATTTGTTGGCAGTCGAAACCTATTGATGAGGTGTTGAATTATGCGAAATACTGTAGCGACGAAATTGAAGTGAAACAGAAAAGGTTGAAAGAGAAAGTGATGGTGATGCAACTTAAAGCAGCTCAGACAGGTCTGCAAGGGTTGCAAGGGTTCCAACAGCAGATACCGCAGCCGCAGCCGCAGCCGCAGCCGCAGGGAAATATGGTGTTTCAGCCACAGGCGAGAGGCAGAGGCAGAGGAGGCTTTGGGAGTAATGGTCCGGATTTGAACACTGTTGTGATTCCGAATGGTGTGCAGGCAATGAAAAGGGTGATGCCGTGTCACGTGTGCGGAATCGTCGGTCATTGGAAACGCGAGTGTCCGATGGTGGTGCAGGAAGGTGCAGGTGTTGGTCAGCAAAGCAATGATGTCAATGCATTCCCGACAATGAGGGGACCGAAAATGAGAGGTCCAAACCCAAATTTTCAGACCATAAATCAGCTGCAAGGAGTACAGCACATGCAGCCGCAGCAGATGCAGATGCCCCGTATGCAGATGACGCAAATGCAGCCAATGCAACAGCAGTTTCCCATGGTACCTAATCAGCAAATGCAAATACCTTTGGCACCAGTGAGTCAGCAGCAAGTGATGGTTCCTCCACAGGTCTCGGGTCAGGTGATGAATACAAATGGCACAGTACAACAGTTCCCATCACACAGTGAGAATGGAATAAACAATGTATGGGAGAGTGAAAGTTCAGATGAGGAGGGAAATTGTGTGCTTGCAGCATCCTTGGAAGTTGATCAAAAGGGTCCATATGTGGAGGGAAGAGTTATGGGTCATAGTGTTTCATTCTTGGTTGACACAGGAGCCACACGTTCAACTGTTAGGAGCATTGAAGTACCAAATTTGCCACTCTCAGGGAGAACAGTTCAAGTAGTGGGAGTAG
Source organism: Pleurodeles waltl (assembly GCF_031143425.1). Taxonomy (NCBI): domain Eukaryota; kingdom Metazoa; phylum Chordata; class Amphibia; order Caudata; family Salamandridae; genus Pleurodeles; species Pleurodeles waltl. The sequence continues at coordinate 980,089,704 of NC_090436.1, read as the reverse complement.
CAAACAGGCACCTGACGAACCCAATCACAGATCCAGTACCAGTCAGAATTGGTAACTATCAAGGGTCACATAGTTTTGTGGTATGTGACTCAAGCCCGATAGCACTGTTAGGGAGAGACCTATTGTGCAAATTGGGATGTTCGATTATGTGCTCGAACGATGGAATTAGAATTCAGACGAGCAGTGATGGGGAAGAAGACGACAGTGTAGAAGGGGAGGAGATGGAAACTGTCGATGAAGAATATCCTCTGATTAACCTTTTTCCGATGATAACTGAAGAAGATATTCCAGCTGAATTACGGGAAACAGTCGGAAAGGAAGTGTGGGATATGACAGGAAAAGAGGTGGGATTGATGAAAGGAGTGGAACCAGTGAAAGTGACCGTAAAACCCAATGTAACCTTTCCCCAGACCCCACAATACCACATGGCACAAGACACCCTCATGAAAGTTGCCCAACTCATTGACGAGTTTGTAAAACAGGGAGTACTGAAAGAAGTGTTAAGCAGTCCATGTAATTCACCAATCATGGGACTGATAAAGCCGAGTGGAAAGGTCCAAATAGTGCAGGACTTGAGGAAGATAAATGACATCATAATTAAATGCTGCCCTGTAGTACCGAATCCAGCTGTGATAATGTTTCAAGTCCCTTGCGATGCCGAGTGGTTCTCAGTCATTGACTTGTCACAAGCATTCTTTTCGGTGCCTCTTCATGAGGACAGCCAATTTCTCTTTTGTTTCAAATTCTTAGACAGAGTTTACAGTTGGTGTCGAATTCCTCAAGGGTTTTCGGAGTCACCGTCAATTTTCAATCAGATTCTAAAGAAAGACTTGGAAGCGTTAGAATTGCCATTCGAGTCAACCCTAGTACAGTATATCAATGACTTACTGATTGCATCTAAGACAGAAAGTGGCTGCACAGCTGACACCATTGCTCTACTGAACCATTTGGGAAGGAATGGACACAAGGTGTCTCCTTCAAAGTTGCAGTTCTGTCAGAAGAAAGTAAAATACTTGGGTCATCAAATAGAGAAAGGGTCACGGAGAATAATGAAGGAAAGAATAACAAGTGTACTTCAAATGAGTCCACCAAAGACAAGGAGGGAGGTGAGGAAGTTTTTGGGGATGGTGAGCTACTGTCGCCAGTGGATTCCCAACTTTTCAACTCTAGCAAAGCCTTTACTGAAACTGACCCAGAAGGATGCCTTGGATGAAATTGAGCTGAAAGGAGATGAGATGGATGCTTTTATTGAATTGAAAGAATGCATGTGCAGGGCTCCAGCTTTAGGTATGCCTGATTACACAAAGCCTTTCACATTGTTTTGTCATGAACGTGATGCATGTTCTTTGTCTGTCTTGACCCAAGCCCATGGTGGCATAAACAGACCAGTAGCGTATTTTTCAGCTACTTTGGATCCGGTCGCAGCAGCACTGCCAGGGTGTTTGCGCGCCGTAGCAGCAGTTGGTATCAGCCTCACTCAGAGTGAAGGAATAGTGATGGGACACCCATTAACAGTCATGGTCCCTCACTCAGTTGAGATACTTTTGACCCGCTCCCGAACGCAACACATGACTGGAGCAAGACTCACAAGGTATGAAACAATAATTCTGGGCTCACCGAATGTGCAGCTGAAAAGGTGCACTACGTTGAATCCAGCAACCTTGCTTCCCGGTGAAAATGCTGAAATTGAGAACGCTGAAGACGTCGAGCACAACTGTCTTCAGGTGACTGAATTTTGCACAAAACCCCGACCTGATATTAGAGATACTAAGCTTGATGAAAATGACCAAATTGTTTTTGTTGATGGGTCATGTTTAAGAGATGCATTGGGAATTTTGAAAGCAGGATATGCTGTATGTACTGTAACAGGTGTCTTGGAAGCATCCTGGCTTCAAGGAGTCTATTCCGCACAAGTAGCAGAGCTTGTAGCCCTTACAAGAGCATGCCAACTGTCTACATTGATGAAGGTTACCATTTACACTGATAGTCAGTACGGGTTTGGAATTGTGCACGACTTTGGGCAACTATGGTCACAGAGAGGTTTCCTGACCTCTTCAGGGTCCCCAGTGAAAAACGGGGAGAGAATAAGGGAATTGTTACACGCCATTCAGATGCCAGCCGAAATTGCAGTGGTAAAGTGTAGTGCTCATACAAAAGGACAGGACTATGTTTCCCTGGGAAATGCATATGCGGATCAAGTCGCAAGATTTTGTGCCTTGAACTGTATATTGCTCAGGGATGAATGGAATTTGATAAGTGAACCAGAACTCGAACCAGCTGAAGCATTTGCCTTGAAGGTCGTGGATACAATGGATGAACTAAAAGCATTACAGAATAGCGTCAGGGAGGATGAAAGAGTTTCCTGGATTAAGTCACAATGTACAAAGAGACCAGATGAGTTATGGGTTTCAAATGAGGGAAAATTTGTTTTACCAAATAGTCTCATCGCAGCTAGCACGGTTCTATCATGGGCAGGCTCACCTAGGGAGAGATGCCATGATAAGATTGTTCAAAACTGATTGGTTTAACCCCAGATTCCGTCAAGCTGCAGAAGCAGTTTGCCATCGATGTGTCATTTGTCAGCAGATGAATCCAGGAAAGGGAACGGTTGTGAACATGAGCCACATTGGCAGGGCGAGTGGCCCGTTCAGCAGAATGCAGATGGACTTTATTGAGATGCCTGTGCATGGAGGTCTGAAGTATGTGTTGGTGATTGTGTGCATTTTTAGTCACTGGATTGAAGCATACCCCACACATAGAAATGACAGCCTTACAGTTGCAAAACTATTGTTGAGGGAGTTGATACCACGTTTCGGATTCCCGATCTCTTTTGAATCAGATAGAGGAAGTCACTTCAATAACGAGGTGATAAATTTACTTTGCGCAGCGCTGAACATTGAGCAAAAACTGCATTGTAGCTATCGCCCTGAAGCCTCAGGACTGGTGGAGCAGATGAATGGTACACTGAAATCAAGAATGGCGAAAATATGTGCATCGACAAATTTGAAATGGCCTGACGCATTGCCTTTGGTGTTAATGTCAATGAGAAACACCCCTGACAGAAAGACTGGATTGTCCCCGCACAAAATTCTCATGGGCAGGGCCATGAGACTTCCTGCAGTTCCCGCAAACGCGCTTTTGAATATTACAGATGATATGGTGTTAGACTACTGCAAAGGTCTGGCTGACGTGGTTCGCTCTTTCTCTCACCAGGTGGAAGCAACCACCTTGTCACCGATCCAAGGTCCAGGACACACACTGAAAGCAGGTGACTGGGTCGTGATAAAGAAGCACATGAGGAAGTCGTGTCTGGAACCCCGTTGGAAAAGCCCTTTCCAAGTGATCCTGACGACCACTACCGCTGTGAAGTGTGCGGGAGTTCCCAACTGGATTCACGCCAGTCATACAAAGAAAGTGTTGTGTCCCACAGATGAGGAAGTTGAAGCGCTGAAACTGCCAGTACCTGACAACAAAGTGCCGAGCGCTGAGACAGAGCAAAACAGAACTAGAAGCGAACAGGCAGGAACAGGAGAGAGAGAAATATTCTCTGAGGACGAAACAACCGATTCACTTGGGGAAGACCAAGGAGAAACCTCAGACAGCGACGAAGCAGCTGAAGGTGACAAAGAGCCTGAAGCAGCTGAGGGTAACAAAGAGCCTGAAGCAGCTGAAGGTGACAAAGAGCCTGAAGCAGCTGAAAGTGATAAAGAGCCTGACGAAAGTAACGGTGACGAAGGGCTCGAAAGAGGTGAAGAAGCAGGAGAGCCTGATCAGAGGAGGGCTTTCCCAGAAGCAAACGGTACAGAAAAAGAAAAGGAAAACCTGATTGACTCCCCAGAAGGAGGGGACAAGGCGGAACAGAACAAAACTGTTCAAACTTCCTCAGAAGAGATCGCAGGTCCATCAAGTGGACACAGTGCAAAGAGGAGACCAAGTATATCACCAATAAAACTAAGAACTAGAGAAAAGTTGAACGACAGTGAAAGGCCAAGAGTGAAAGAGAAAAGAAAGGAAGTGTCTGTCGTGGTACCAACCTCAAGTGAAGAAAAAGACTTGGCCAAAGAGGAAAGTACCAGTGAGGCAGAATCGAAGAGAGATGCAAAATTGAAAAGGAAAAGGATACCAAACAGGAGATATTCCGGTCCAGAATGGGCATATGTAGTCAATGACGATTGGACTGACGAATTTGTATCTCTAAGCCTCGAGAACGAAGAAGAAGAGATACCAATAGAAAAGAAAAGTTTTATGGACACTGTTGATTGAAAGGGTGATAAATGACATTGCTTGCTACAATCTAATGTGATACAACCAGCTGAGACATTGCTAAACCGGATGAGACATTTGCTAACTTGATAAGACTTTGATAACCTGATTGACTCTTAAACCCGATTTGAGACAACGTTGCTAACTGAAGGAAAAAAAAAAAAAAAAAAAAAAGAAAAAGACTGAGTTATTGCCGAATTGAGACAAATGCTGCTAACTGATAAGTGACTGGGCTCCTGAAGAAAACTGTGTGAACATAGCGCTCGTTCAGCTTTGTAACTAATTGCTAAATCGTTTTTTTTTTATAGGTGCTTCTAGCTCTCTGATTCTATACAGATCATGACTACACAAAACAGTAGAGTGAAATATTGTAAATATGCGTGTATAGGCTTGATAACTGCATGTGTACTAATAATAATGGCAATAGTGCTTGCAACGCGTGGCAAGGGTGAGAATGAGAAAATTTATGCTTCTACTTCTGCTCCTGTTACTGTCACTGAACTAACCGCATTGAAAAGACTAGAATTAGATGAGAGACACTTGCATGATAAGAAGGAACTTTCGTATAATGTTTTCTATCGCCTACTAACAGAATATGTTGAGACTATGGATGCGAAAGATTGTTATGTGTGTACACAGATACCGACATCGGTAACGGAAGGGGTGACTTATCACCACATGCCTCTTACATATGGGATTACATGTAGTTTAGTAACTTCTAGATTTTATGGTCAAACTAACATACAGTATTTTTATTCAAATTATGATGTTACCTTTGCATATGTTCCTATAATAACGCAACTAAGCCAGATTGCTAAAGATTGGGATGCTAAAATAATGAGGGAATTTTTCGAGCCAATGCAACCTTTTGAAACAGCTCACGCTCATAGGGAAAACCTTACATGCTCACTCACTGCAGTAGAAATAAGCTTTTTAGATCGCACAGATGATAGAAGGGCACAAATGAATGCGAAATTAGAAAAAGAGCTAAGTAAGAGGACTTCAGTAGATAATTATGCTTTTCCCGCAATAAAAACACAAGGGAGAATAGCTTTAGATGCTTGGCATGTAGGGAAATTTTGTATATATCGCGGTGAATCTTATTATGATAACATTTTCGTGGGAGCGAGTGAATGTAAACATACGTTTATCTTTAAGGCCAAATGGACATTCATGCTGAACGGACTTGACCCTGTCATACCTGGTGTATATTACATTTGTGGGCATAATGCCTATTATCGTCTTCCAAAGGGATGGTGGGGGAGATGTTATTTGGGTATAGTGTTCCCAAAGGTTTATCAACTGGATGACCTATCAGCGATTCCAAAGATATCTGGATCTCATCGTATCCAGAAAAGAGAGACCGCAGCTGCTGTGGTAGGAGATATATTTGGAGCCATGATTCCTTCATTGGGAGTTGTGTTGAATTCCATCAAAATAAGAAAGTTGTCTACTATAGTGGATAACATGTTGATAAAGTTTTCAGGTGCTATAATCCTGATGGATGCTGAACTTGCAGCAGAAAGAGCTATGACTCTTCAAAACAGGCTTGCCCTAGACATTCTTTTAGCAAAGGATGGCGGCGTTTGCAAAATGCTTGGTGCGCGTCACTGTTGCACGTACATACCAGACAACAGTGTGAAGATTAAAACAATGCTTGCTAATCTAACAAAAGAGAGTGCAGACTTGAAGGAATTGAAAGAACCAGGAGTTTGGGAGAAGGTTGGAAAGGGAGTTGCTTCAGTGGGAAATTGGCTTGGTGGCATTTGGAATGGAATATTACTAAAAATAATACAGGGAATACTAATAGTACTAATTTGCATTTTTGGGATTTGGGGAATAAAGAGGGGAATACTAATGATCATGGCAAGAATTAAGAGAAGGAAGGAAGAGAAAATGATGAAAAGAATGGCAGAAGAATACAAGGCAAGAACAAGGGGAACTAAAAGGCAAAGAGAACTGACAGAATTTTAATGGAATAAAATGTGTGGGAATAGCATTGTGTGATGACAAGTAGTCATCAGAGGAGGGATTGATGACGCAGAAACGAAGGTTTTACATTTATTAGTGCATAAACGTAGTGCTGCAATAATCAAGTGTGACTTTAACCGAACTAATAAAGATTGTACGGGGACAAATGTGCCCTCAGAGTAGTTCGCCAACATTTATAAGCGTGCTTTATATAACGTGATGTATTAGAATTGTACTAATCAGACATAACCGTAAACGTGTGCCATGATTTGCTTGTTTGAAATGTTTTAACTTAGCATAACTTTAGTGGAGGCTTCGGCCTAGTTGCCTTGTCTCACGGTTTAGATGCTCGTGTTTTTCTAATGTGCTAATAAACGTGTATTCCTGCTTGAAGCTGTACTTTTCCAGTGAGATCGGTTCACATGCTTATCTTTAAGGTTTCGTGCCAGCCTGGCATCTTCTTCTTTGCTCCAAGGTCAATCTGCAGGTGCGGACAATGGAAGCTCTGAAAGTGAGTTAATTGGTAAAATATGTTGCAACTTACGTTCCCGACTCCAAGGATAATGTATGCCTAGGTAGAAGCTTGTGAACTGTTGTTTTTGATTGGACAATTTGAAGCCAACCTATGAACCCTCCAATGGAAGACCCTACTGGATTTGAACTGTTGTTTATTTAAACCTGGTGCACAAGAAGAAAGCAGCCATTACCCGCCTTTAGCCATTAGCCATTGTCCATTATCCATTGCACCCATTGAGGACATTAGACATTGCAGCCATTATGGCCCATCTTGCCGACCTCGTCATTTTGCCATCTTCTACGATGCCAATTTATGTTCGACGCCATTTTGAATGAGACTTTGATGCTTTCTCTAATCGAGAGAAAGAGACTTTAAATAATTCTCGCCTTAGAGACTTTAACTTTGATCTGCCCCCTTTGCATAAGGAAGTAGTTTTGTCCTTTTATCTTGCCGCTGTGAGGCAATTGCCCCGTCCACCCTACCCCTTTGCCCCGTCCCATGCTGATCGAGAAACGGTACCTGTGAGACGAAGACTTCCTTGAATGCTGATTGAATTTGGTAAATATGAAAGGAAAATGTACAATTGCATTGTGTTTCTTTTAGGTAACCAACTGCTGATTTTTGATAAGAGCCCTAGTTAGGAGTTTTCCAAATCAATGTTACTAAATTGTTTTGCATGAAGTCCCACATGCAGATGCTAATTTGAGGTTAGATGAGGATTCCTTTTGTTGCACGATGCAATTTGAGACCTTGTTATGCTGACTAATGTGTGCAATTAGCTCATTACAGATTATAGTTTTAGTGATTTGCGTTGCTATTATCGAATGCATTGTTATTCAAATGCTGCATAGATTGCATCTTTTCCGCCGTTATGGACAGCTATTAATGTTCATTTACATATATCATTTGGTGTTGAGACACATTTATATTGTGCTAGCTTTGTTAATATAGGGAAATAAATTCATTAACTTTGAATAAACTGGTGTGGTTATTCATGGCCGAAAGGTCATGGTTCGCCGAAATGTTTTCTGGATTAATTGTGAAGTGTTATGTTGATCAGGGCATTGCTTATGTTCGTTATTGATTATTGATTAGATTAAATTGATTGATCTCGGGTGAAGAGAGTCCCACTTGGTCAAAAGATTCATCGACCCAAATACAGGTAATTTATTAGTACTGAACGCTCTATCAAGAGGCACAAGGGATGCATTCAAACTTTAATCCTCCTTGTTTAGTTTTTCCACAGATCGCGCATTTTATTTTACGTCCAGTTTTATTATTTCGTGAGAAAGCGCAGTCAAGGCTTCCTCCCGGGCTTCTTCGAAGAATCCATTTGAGGGTTAAGTAACTACAGATCGCGGTTTAATCCTCTGTAATCTTCTATTACTAAATGGATGTCAGGGCTACTTGCCGAACCATCGCGCACCAACCCCTGGGATTTAAAGCCTGAACGAATTGCGCATTCCAAAGCAAAGAAGCCATGAAATCTATGTTTTATGTTTATTTCTTCGTCAATCTGTGCGAAAAACTGCACTGCTTTTGTCCTTCGCAATGCACCTGCATTTTCCACGGAAGAAGCGACGGCACTGGAACAAGGTATGTGGCTTTTTCTGAAACAAGGCCAGCTCGCAACGCCTGCGTTGTTCTTTATGTAAAGCTTTGCTTCCAAGAACTGAATTAATTATGCAGTATTGCTGTGTGTGGCGTATGGCAGAGTGTGCACAGATTGTACCATGTTGTATGTTTTCTTAGGCAAACAGTATCAGCAGTGTGTCATATAGTTTGCACTCACAAAAAAAGGTTTCCAACAAACATTTACATTAGGGGATCAGTCCGTGGGTTTTATGTTTGCATTTCCATGCAACCACTCATGGGATTTGATGAAACGTCATAATGGTAGACAAGAGTTTTGCAACAATAATACCCTTTTGAGCGTGGCGTACATTTAAAAAAAAAACTTTTCGAGTGGCGTAAATTTGGAAAAAATGCTTTTATTACGCCAAACTTTTTCAAGTTTGCATGTGTTTTAAAGTTTAACTTTGTATACTATTATGTACTGGAAGGTAACCAACACCATCGCGCATCACCCATGTACCTTATGGTGCAAAGGTGTGGACCTAGGCAGCCTAATTGTGCACCATCTCCACAGAGGGGGCAGGCCAGTGCCATATCTTAGTGGATATTGTGCTTTCCTGCTTTCTCCCTCTGTTGCAATGCAGCCATAGTTGTTGCACTATGTTGTGCACCTTTTTAGTAGATAAACCCTTAAGTGTCTCATTTTGAGTTCCCCAGTAAAATGATGTAGTAATACACTCCCAGAATCTGGGGCATAGTAAGAGGGCCAGGGGTACTTATGCAAGCAAGTAAAATAGGCCCACAACTTCCTGTTGAGTAGTAAAGGCAGCCACAGATTAGGTGGAATTGGCCTTGCAATTCCTGGGCCACTACACCTGCTGCACCATCGATAGTTACTCCCAGAGCTTAAAATGTAAATAAATTACCCTGGGTCCCATAAATTTAGGTCAATGAGTAGCAGTGCAAAGTGTAGGCCGGCTCCAGGGGTGGAATCATGAAAAGCTAAGTCAAACAGTCAACCTATACATATATGTTTAAAAAATACTGCTGCAAAGACATTGGCAACAAAGACAAATGTGACAGTAAATCTGTTCTTGCTTACTTAATTGATCACAAACAGGCTGCATTTTAAGGTATCTCGCAAGGTTAAGGCATCTGCTGCAGAGATCCTTGTGTGTCCAGCAATGTTTGGGGGATAATAATAATGGTAAGATAACTGTGTTGGTTAATGTGCTTGCATCAGTGATGACATTGTAAAGTAGCATGAAGGGTTAATTTGCCTACTACAAAGCACAAAGGGTAACAAGCTAATCACAGATTTGTATTTGTGTAGATGGCTTAGTAGTTACTGCTTTTGTCAGAGAGATCCTTTTGTTTTTTGTAGTTCATAAGTTACATTGCTTCTAATATAGTAGAGTGAGTATGAACCAGCCTCAAGACACAACATGCAAACTGCAGGGCTTGAGTTTTAGAACCCTATTGCCTTTATCTAAATCAAATGCTGCTTAAAAGGGTTCCTTTGAGTAGTTATAGGGTTTTATTAGCACAGACAACTCCCAATTCCTGCATTACATCTTAAACCTTAAAAAGTCTAATTAACATGTAATGCCTACAAGTATAGATTTTATGTGGCTACAGCACCTTGTAACTCATATTGTTTTATGTAATTTCTCATGTACATTGATTTACACACTTGTATGATTAATTGTCTCTGCAGAATATGTGGGTGTTATGTAAAGTGCTCTGACCATCTACATATAAGTGAATATCACTGTAAATTAAATTAAATAAGAAAATGTGGTAAGTTTGATTTAAAACACTACGATTGTAATTAGTCACACAGACAGATACAGCTCACATTTTTGCGTGTATGCATATCTCTAACTTACAGGGGTTGAAGAAAGTCAAAACCATACCTCCAAATCATAGTTTCTCTTAAGTCCTTATGAAGAGATAGCAAACTAGGAGCCTTATTATACTTTTTGGTGCAAAACTGCACTAACGCAGTTTTGCACCAAAAAGTTTTGCACCGGCTTGCACCATTTTTTAGCACCAGCTGGGCACCATATTTATGGAATGGTGCAAGCCAGTGCAAAGGGTAGGCTAGCTTTAAAAAAAAATGACGTTAGGCAGGTTTGAGTCAAAATAAATGATTCTAACCAGATTAGCATCATTTTTTGACGCTAAGGGGCATATTTTTACCCTATTTGCACTGAATTAGCATCAATTGTTTTTACTCTAATTCAGTGCAAAACTAACTCCATATTTATACTTTGGTGCTAGACCTGTCTAGCGCCAAATTTATGGAGTTATAGTCATTTTTTGGAAGTGGAAACCTACCTTGCCTTAATGAGATGCAAGGTAGGCGTTCCTGTGCAAAAATGACTCTATGGCCTTAACGCCATATTTAGTGGCATATTTATACTCTGCGGCATATTTATACTCTGTTTGCAAGACTCCACCAGGACTCCTCTGCTTCAGCTTCTGACCGTCGGATCTACCGCAGACTGCTCCAAGAACCGCTGTAACTGCAACAAAGTATCCAGGAAGGCTACTGTGACCTGCAACTTCAGCTCCAGCCAGCAACTGCAACAGTTTCCAGGTTGTGCACGCTCTGAGGACTGCCTGTCTTCACCCTGCACCAGAAGAACCGAAGGAATCTCCGGTGGAGTGGCAGAGTCACTTCCCTGCTTCAGCAGGCACCTCTCTGCAACGACGACTGGTACTCTGGGACTCCACTGCTGTCGACGAGTGTGATCTCTGGAACACAAGTGGTGAACCAAAGTGATCCTGACTGCCCAAATTTGGTGCCCCTGTGCATCGCATCCTCTGCAGCTCCTTAGGTTCTGTGCACTTCTTCCAAAAGTTATTTGTGCACAGTGTAGCCCAGGTCCCCAGCACCTTATCCTGTGAAGCACAGCTCTCTGAGTTGTTCTCCGGCAGCATGGATCCTTCTGTGTAGTGCTGTGACAACTGCACTTTGAAACTCCTTTGTCCCCGTGTCCTGGGCCTCCCGTGGGTGCTGCCTGGTTTTCTGATGGCTCTCTGAAGTGCTGAGAGCCCCCTCTGTCTCCTCAGTCTGATTTGGTACCCCCAGGTCCCTCCTGGGTCCGGACAGCTCCTCTTTGATGCAAAACACGTTCTTTAGTGAACCAAGGCTTGTTAGCAGAATCCAGCGACACAACCAGCCTGCATCCAACAACTTGATGTGGGACATTTCTTGCACCAAGCAGGAACCCGCACCCATCTTCTTTGGCGCATTTCTGTACTTTTCTTCCAACTGGAGAATCCACTTTTGCACCTTCTTCTAGGTGGGCAGGGGCTCCTGCTCTTCCTAGACTCTTCATCAACTTCTAGACTTGGTCTCCTCTCTCCACACATCTTCAGGTCCAGGAATCCATTGTTGGTTGCTTGCAGTCTTGCTTGGTTCTTTCCTAATCCTTCATCACGACTTGTAGTGTGTTCTGAGGAAACTTGCTGTACTTTACTCCTGTTTTCTTGGGCTCTGGGTTGGGGTACTTTACTTACCTTTGGTGCTTTCTTACACTCTCAGCGCCCCTGTATACACTACACTTGCCTAGGGTGAAATCCGACTTTCGCATTCCACTATTTTAGTATAATTTAGTTTGTGTTGCCCCTAGGCCCATTTCAATCTATTGTGTTTTTCACTGTTTGCACTATTCTATGAGTGTTTACTTACCTGATTTTGGTAACTAGTGTATATATTGTGTATAATACTCACCTTCAGAAGGAGTATTGCCTCTAAGATATTTTTGGCCTTGTGTCACTAAAATAAAGTACCTTTATTTTTGGTAACACTGAGTATTGTCTTTTATTGTGTATAAGTACTGTGTGACTAACGTGGTATTGCAAGAGCTTTGCATGTCTCCTAGTTCAGCCTTGGCTGCTCTGCTACAGCTACCTCTAGACAGCCTAAGCTGCTAGACACTGGCTACATTTCACTAATAAGGGATAACTGGACCTGGTATAAGGTGTAAGTACCTTAGGTACCTACTACAAACAGGCCAGCCCCCCACAGTTAAAAAATACCTGACTTTCCCAAAAGGTTTGTTAGCAGGAAAGGGAATTCTTTTTTTGTTTTGTTATATATTGACCCTGTCCCTTTCAGTTTAATAGGGGCCTCTCTTCCTTTTTTGGTTGAATTGAAATTACTGCACCACTCCTGAGCAGTCCTAGCACTGCCTTTCAAATGAAAGAAGTGCAGGTGCTCAGTACCTGTGAGTACTTGCCCATTTAAAGCAATGGTCCCAATGACCCAATATATGTAACTATATGTATGTATGTATGTATTTATGTATGTATGTATGTATGTAGGTATGTATGTATGTATGTTTGTATGCATGCATGTATGTATGTATGTGTGTACATGTTATTTCTGTAGCCCAAGCCTAGCTAAAAGCACCAGAGCACTGTATGTGGTCAAAGACAAGCATAAATTCACAAAGTTAGAGAGGAGGAAGCTGGGTTGAAGACAGTTAATGCATTGTGATGTAGTGTTTATTAAAGAAATAAGTCTTCAATATATGGTCAAGTGATCCCATCATGCCAGGGAGCTACTAAGCAGGTATCTTGTTATATTTAATTTATAAATTAGAAGTGTTTGGATGACCTTTGGAAAAATTGCTGTTATCACAGAATGAAGACAGCACAAACGAAAGCCGATATTAGACACATAAGTAAATTTATCCCCTCTATGACTGGGGAATTTACCCAAGGCAGATAAACTTGACATCCTGTTTGCTTGGCTTTCCATTATCGCTTCCTGTTTCTGAATTGTGTTTTAAGTGTGTCTCATACCCACTGGTTTTGGCATTGCTGTATACCTATGACTTGTAGGTGATTCCAGTTGCAGGTCGCTGCACAGAGAAGGGGCGGGGCGGCACACGTCAGGAAGCGGGAACAAATTATGCATTCAATTTAAAACATAAATAAATTAAAACGTACCTGCCTCACCGCCGCGCCACTCCTCTTTCCTGGTCACTGGAGGCAAAGGCTCCCAGCCTGCCCTGCGGCAAATTGTAATGCTTCATAAAAGCACCTTTAGATTTGGCGGGTGCGCCCTGGCTCGGGGCTCCCAGGCAAACTGGGAGTCTGTGCCTACTCTCTCCAGCCCAGCAACACAGTGGGAGGTTGGAGAGAACATAGTGTGCATGTGTGTTTGACCAACCCGAGATGGCCGGCCAAACATACAAGGGCACCAATATGGCGTGCTGTGCATTGCCCCTTTGTCCCTGTCATCCCCCATGGCCCTGCCCCTTTTATTATCGCTTTATTGTTAAAGGTTTGCAGCGGCTGCTGCTCGCAGGGGCCGACGCTCCTCCGTCATAGCGGAGGAACTGCTGCTGGCCGTGGTTCTTTATGGTGGATAGGTGAGCTGAATGACACAAACGCCAATGTTGTCTGCGTTTGTTTGTCAGACCTCAGTGCTTGCAGATGAGACTATGAGGTGTGGTGGCATGGCAAAGGGTGTGATAATTGTAGATTGAGCATGGCTGGCAGGTCTGTTGTGTATGGATATTTTACATGGATGATGGTGAGGGCGTGTTCCAATGTATATGTAATGATGGTTGATCTAATACATCTTCTAACGAGGGAGGAGAGCATGACAAATGGCTCTACAATCTTCAAATGAATACCAAAACCAAACAGCGGTCTTCAAGCGCCATTGCCATCATATTGAGAAGAATATTACCTTAAGAGCTAGTCTTGAATGTCTTTGAAGTCCTGCATCGCAGGGAGGCTGAGGGGGGTCATTTCACTTAGGTCACGAGCTTCTCAAGAAAACTTCTGGGAGCCTACAGGACATTCTGGGAACAGACTGCAATAAGATGATGAGGTGGATAGTATCCAGAAAAGGAGGGGAATCCTGAAACATTGGAGCTCGGTGTGTGGGTCAAAGAGGAAGAAGGATCAATTAAGAAGACTTGCAAGCATTCAGAGGAGGATACGGTCAGATGATCTAAGTTATCTGAGGACGAGGAAGCCGAGCTACATGCAAGTGAATGAAAAGTTCCAGCTAAAGAAAGTTAGCCTTTCTCAGGCTTAAAAATCCTCATTTTAGAGAAAACTCAAAATGACAAATACATTTCCATAAAACAAATTCGTGGACACTGTAAAAGGTCCCTTTGAAAGGGTCACACAGTGGTTTTTCTTTGATTTGTAATGGGAACCGGCACAAAAAAGGGAAAGCAAGCAGTGATACAGGAAGACAGAGGAGGACAGCGTGAGAAGAAGGTAAGAACAGTAAATGAAATGGGAATAGAAGAGGGGGAGGTATGGATGGGGTAAAGTGTTGTTAGGAACATTAAAAAGGGGGAGTACAACGGTCGGAGGGCAGCAAAAGAGACATTTAAAAGCAGAGAGAAGGAAGGACGACTGATCAGGGAAGGGAGAACCCCCTTTTGTTGCAAAAAAAAAAGTCTTAAAAGAATAAGAAAAAAAATGTTTTTTGTCAAGGAATGTTTTCACCAGGTCGGTTTTGCTGCATTCTTGAAGAGAAAATCTTCAATCTTGTTCGACGAAAACATTTCACCAGACCACTTACGATTTTTCATTCTGAAAACATTCCACCTCACTGTGACCCCACATCTTCAGCTTTGCAAATATTTACACTGTAGGCTCTCATATCTGCTTGGTATCTGCAGGGCGTTGTCTCTTGCAGTAACAACCCACTCCAACGTAAGCACCTTGCTTGTTACACGAACCTGTACAGTGATTAATAGTGTTGCAGAACTGTTACAAAATGTATGCAAAGATCACAGGCAAAAAAGTGAGGAACCCTCATTTAAAGGCTTATTTTCATCACAAAGCTTTTGTGGTTTAAATAAAGTATGTAGCTTTTGCTAAAGTGAAGGTAACCTAGTGTTCGGCCACTTAAACGGTGTCCATAATACAATATGCAAAACGTACGTTCTCGGGTGACCATAAATCCCGGAAGCCTCCCCTTCTACAGTAGGTATAATACATGTATGTAACCACTTCTGAGGTGTGCATAATGTAGATATGCAACCACAAAATGAAAATATCCAGACACTTCTGGGGTGATCTGTACCTGTGCACAGTTGTTTCTCAAGAGCTCTTTTCCTATGGCAATGAATATTTCTAGTCCTACCTTGGTCTATATCTCCATCATAGTCAATTGGCCTGATTTGTAAAATTAATTTACACCTTTGTTTGTATTTACTATTTTTTTGGTATTCACAAACTACGAGTTTAATGTTACTAATAATAATTTTATGACTGCAGTGAACTCTGCACATTAAAGATAGAACAAGCCTCGCTTTTCATGTGCTGTCTCCACCACAAATATGGAGTCTCTGCAGTCATAAAATTAATATTAGTAAAATAAACTCGTAGTGACCTATTTACTAACCTTTCACCCAAAGCAGGACAGTAAGCAATGTTTTTGCGCTGGCTTGCGAGAAAGATAGAGAGAAGGAGTGCTCCATATTTACAAAGATGTGGAGCATTCCTGCTCTATTCTTGCGCTAGCGCCATGTGTGCCTCATGGAGCCAACATATAAATAATCAGTAGAGGTATTATCTTCTTCTATTCGTGCTGCAGAATGCATCGCACATAGAAAGAGGAAGTAGTGAGGACAAATAAGGATATTTCTCCTTGTTGTGCCTCAATGGGAAAGGCATAATATTTTGACGCATTCCCAGGTTAACTACCTCTAGTAGCTGAAAATGCACCAGAGTCCATGGGTGCGTGCATGGGACCAGCCATGCTTCTCCCATGCCATTCTACCCTAGCTGGAATGTAACGTAATGCAGTGCGGGCAGATGCGTTGCGTTACATTTCTTTACAACGCCACGTAAGGCGGTGCAAATCGCATCATGATTGGCTTTGAAAATATTACTGAAGCCTTTGCGTTGTCCTTGTGTCGCCTTGCAAGCACGACACAAGGGCTTGATAAATCTGGGCTGTAGTTTCTAAATACCAAAAAATATAGTAGATTTACACAAAAGGGTAAATTTACCTGAATCAGGCTCTGTGCGTCCGCAACTTTGTATAAATGGCAGGGCCCTGAAAAAAGATGAATTTCTTCTTACACTTACTGGTGCATCTGTCTGACCTCCAGTGACACGAACAAACAAACCCTCAAATCGTCCCCATTAAGACGGGCCAAAAACAGTATTGAGAATACTATTCACTTTTTATAAATTAATTCTCTTTGACTTAATGTTTTGCAGCAGGGATTTTCAAAAACGATATTCTGCACTTCCTTCAACCATTCCTTCCCTTTTAGTTTACAGCTCACTCTTTAATAATACTAGCATTTAGCCTCAATTCTGTCCAATTTTGGCAGACAAGGTAACAGGCATGAACATAAAGGGGCAGATTTATGAAAAGTGGTGCTGCAGCTAGGTGCAGCGCCACTTTTCTTGCGCCCTTTAGCGCCTTCCTAATATTTAAAATACTGTGCACCATGGCTGTAGTCAGGGGTACTAGCGTCATAATTTTTAGGCTAGTTCAGCGCCTTGCAGGATTAGTGTAAAAAAATTCCTAATCCTGCAAAGCACCCAGAGGCCCAATGAAAACAATGGGAGCCTCCCTTTAACGTCTGCTCTTAGCAGGCGTTAAAAATGCCAACAAAAATGATGCGAAGAAATCTCTGAGATTTCTTTGTGCCATTTTTTGCCCCCCCTAGCATGCCCCCCTTGCATGCATAGGGACAGATTTATGGAAAGTGGTGCCGCACAGAGTGCAGCGCCACTTTCCCTGCGCCCCTTAGCACCCCTGTACTGCCACCATGTGTGCACCGTATTTAAAATACGACACACCATGGTGCAGGATAGGGGGCAATAGCATAATTTCCCATGAAATGCCCCCTTTGCATTCTTTATGCCTAGCGCAACTATAGTGTAGCGCAAAAGGTTACAGGGTGGCACAATACATGCATTGCGCCACCCAATAGATATGGCATGGAGATTTCGGTCTCGTTGGGCTACATTAACGTCATAAATAATAAACCCTACTCCTCACAGCCTTGACCCTGTACAGCGGTCCGTGCTGAGTTGCCAGTTCCTCACCAAATCCTTCTATGCACAGCTTCACCCTGTACAATGGTCTTCTTGTAGAGGCCTGCCTCTCACCAAACCCTACCATGCACAGCAATTGCCCTGTAGAGAGGTATTTGCAGAGAACCTAGCCCCTGTACCAAAATCTACTACTCACACTCTTCACTCTGTGTGCAGAGTATGTGTACAGCTCTGTCTCTCCGGACACTTAAACCCCATTAGATGGGAAGCCCCTACTAAACACAACACACTTCCTCCACATACTCAAGCTTTCTTATGTAGACCAGGGGCCTACCAAACCATACTAAGTATAGCATTCACCCTGTAAAGCAGTCTTTGTGGAGAAGCCAGTCTCTCATCAAACTCTATTATGCAAAGACTTTTCCCTGCACAGCAGTCTTTGTGGAGAGGCCAGTGTGTCACTAAACTCTACTAGGCAGAGCCTTCTCCCTCTAGGGAGGTCTTCGCGGAGTGGCCATTCTCTCACCAAACTCTACCACGCACTGCCTTCACTCTGTAAAGTGGTGTTTGCACAAAGGCCAGTGCTTCACTACCCCTACTGTTCACAGATGTCCTCCTGTACAGCTGTCTTCACAGAAAGGCCGGTCTCTCACAAACCCCTCTATCCACAGCTTTCACCTTGTACAGTGGTTTTCACAGAGAGGTCAGTTTCTCACCAAACCCTAGTATGCATAGCTTTTGTCCTGTACAGAGATATTTGCAGAGTAGCCAATTCCTCATCAAACACTATTACGCACAGCTTTCACCCTGTACAGCGGTCTTTGCAGAGAGGCCAGTCCCTCACCAAATTCTACTATGCACAGCCTTCACCCTATACAGCAGTTTTCATGGAGAAGCTAGGTCTTCGCCAAACCCTAATACACATAGGTTTTACTCTGTTCAGAGGTCTTGTGGAGAGGCCAGCCTCTCATCAGACATTACTACACATGGCCTTCATCCTGTACCGTGGTCTTTGAAGAGATGCCAGTCCCTCACCAAATCCTAATATGCACAGCCTTCACTCTGTTCAGCTGACATTGCGAAGAGGCCAGTCTCTCACCAAACTATACTACACACAGTCTGCCTTCTGTGTACAGAGTGTGTGGGCATTCCTTCTCCTTCTGACACTTAAGCCCCATTAGGTTGGAAGCCCCTACTACACACATCCCACTCGCTCTACATACTCAAGCTTCCTTATGTAGGCTAGGGCCAACTACATACAGTTAGGTGTGTTAGTAATATTTTTTCATGTTAAAAAACACCCTCAAACTTCACTGACAAAACCAAAGGTTAAACAATGTTATAGTTAGGGATGGTAATAATTTGCTAATTTACATTAAATAACCATAGAAATTAAGTGAAAGAAACAAAGGTTAAAGTGATGTTATAGTTAGGTATGGTAATATCTTGCTTAATACTAAAAAACATAACAATTTGAAACTAAAAAAACGCTGAAATTCACCAGTTATAGGTTAATGAGCTATTGCTTGCGCCACTGCTATGCACTTCTTATGACCTCACATATTACATCATTCATGACATGCTCAATAGCATAATTCATGACATCACTGATGACATCATCCAATGAGTATGACGGTTTATGTCTCCCATCCAGTGCCTCTCCTCTTAGTATGCAAGTGAGTGAGCTGTTATTTTCCTAAGGGTATAGAGGCTCGTTTTATTTGCTAAATGGAGTTTAGCTGTCCATGATATAGAAGTATATGATCTCACCCTCTTCTGTGATGTGAGCTGTTGAGCATGGGGACTTGCTCTAGTTGCTCAGTGGCGTTTTGATGCGGCTTATATGGGAGTATATGATCTCATCCTGTTTTAGTGTTGTAAGCTGCTGTGTATGGGTACTTGCTCTATTTAGTCATTGGCGTTTAGATGTTGCTTATGTAGGACTATATAATTTCACCCTGTTTTAGTGTTGTGAGCTGCTGAGGTTGGCACTTGCTTTATTGGCTTAGTGGTGTGTATGTCGCTTAAATAGGACTATATGATCTCACCCTGGTTTAGTTTTTTGAGCTGCTGAGAATGAGGACTTGCTCTATTTACTCCTATGCCCCTTATATAGGTGCATATGATCTAACCTTGTGTTAGTCATGCAAACTGCCCAGTAGTGTGAGAAGTCAATTGGTATAGGGTGTCTATACCTCTGAGGTGAAAGAAGTTTGAGTACTCAAGTCACTTTTTTCCAGCATGTAACACTGATAACAAAAACTGATACTTCCACTAGGTGTTCTTTTGGCCAAACAGTGGGGACCAGAATGTTTTGAAATTCTGTTTTTAAAAAAAAAAATGTTTTCCTATCCTATGCTGTTTACATAAATTGAAGCTAGCAGGAGAGCCATTTTTTGTTTTCAACACTGACACCTAGCCAGCGCCCTTCCTTGCATTTGAGGGAATCTTCCAGCATAAAACTGAAGTGGTTTGGCCGTGACATGTCCAACCTTTGCAACTTTCTTCAATGAGGAACAGAATCTGTTGCGGGTAGAGCTTTGCCACCATAATGTGTTACATCTGACCCCCCACATTGCTGTTTCAAGATGGATCATGCTTCGGTTTGTTTTGTTCTATTTGGAAAGTTCTCTAACAGAGGGAATCCTCCCCCTCTTTCATCCCATCGTTCCGTATGTTTGAGTTATGCTACCTGGTGTGTAATGGAATATGAACAATAAAGACCACAGCACACAATGTAAACAGCAGTAATAAATAAGTAGTAGATTCCAAGGTATGCAGAATTCATTGGAGAAGAAGGCACGTTAGTATCCCACATTCTTAATAGAATTGGAAATTGGAAAGTGGAAATTGTATCAACCTCATCAACCTGATACAATTTCCACGCAAACCTTACGCCACACGGCACTCCGCCACATATGGACTGCGTCTTGGACTTATCAAGGCCCTTCAATCGAATTACTTTCTAACCGTGTCGACATCTGTTATCGGGGCACGTTTAAATTACCAGCGCCAATACAGTTCCAGATGTGAAACCAACATCATAACTTGGATATATCTTTTTACAACTACACCCACCTTTTAGCATTGAAAAAGTCACCTGCGTGACAAAACACGTGTTGGCTGTGTTTGATGGACGTTCCCTCTCAATGAAGCAAACTGCGTTTTCAAATAAAAAGACTTTCTATTATGAACGTGGGATACTAACGTGCCTTCTTCGCCAATGAATTCTGCATACCTTGGATGCTACTACTTATTTATTGCTGCTGTTTATATTGTGTGCTGTGGTCTTTATTGTTCATTGTTATTTGTGTATAGCTATACACATTCTTTGTGCTTATGGGTAGTAAGGCACCTGACCACTTGCACCATTTATAAATTGTAATATTTCCATGCTCTCATTACTGTGTTTACCCCCTGGAGGTGCAGCATTCTACACCCTTACTACCCTCCTACCTTTGTACTGGACTAGTTAATGACATTCCGTTTTAGACACAGCTTTTTGTTTTACTTTCACTTTTTTGTTTGAGGATGGTTTGGCACCATGGGCCCTACAGCTCCTATTTAACATTTCTATTAAATTCCTGTCTCTTTGAGGCATCATGTCAGATTCTTCTCAACTCTACAGTCAGATTTCTCCTTTTGATTTGATCAGGTTGGCTGCACTCACCTTTTGAGTGACTTCTGGACATCGTTCATTAATCTCTCCTAGGCAGTGCCTGTTTTAATGTGTAGACTCTGTCATGCCCAATATGTCTTTCTACAGCTGAGTCATTCAATGAGAAATGGTTAAGGTATCAATTTCAGTTTAAACCTGTCAGTGGGGAAATCAGTAAAAAGAAGTGGTGATCACTCAGGTTCTCAGAAATCCATTTTCACATAGGATCATAGGGAACACTTCTTTACCCTTGCATTTAATGAGGTCTGTTACTCCATTTTGATTATTTGTTAAACTGGTTTGTCCAGGTCCTGAGCATGAGATGAGACGTCCAAAAGCTGTCTCCAGTGTGGATTGTGTCCCTTCATTGAGCTATGTGTCTTCCTCTTAGACCACAGCTCTGTCATAAACAAGTAGGGAGATAGGGGTTTTGCTCTTACCCCATTTTCATCAGTGTCCATGACCTGTCTTTCAACTGACTTCTGATCTCTACAGGGATATATAAGTTCTTGTAAAGGACATAATACTTCCCTTTGAAAATGCTCTTACTGGAGGATATTCTATCTAACCACAGATTACTCACACTAGCTCCGTACCAATTCAGAAATGACTGAACAGAGCAGCATAAAAGTGCTAATGTCATGTGCTGACATCAGTTTCTTGCTTGACTCTTTCCTGCCCTCAAACTTGCTGAGCTGAAGGGATCCCAATGAGGAAAATAGTATTTAAAGTCAGAAGATGCAACAAGCAGATGTGCATCGACTCGAAGGGTACACACCAATGTTTTGGGAGGAAATATATGTGTCAAACCTTTAATAAACCGAATCACAATCAGTGATATAAAGAAAGACGGTTGGCTTGATAAATGCAAAGGAACTGAAAAGGCAGTCAAATAGCTTTTAATAGTTCCCACAGCAAGGCCTGCTGGGCCAAAGACAAATAACAGGACATCCAACAGTTCAGATTAGAAGGTGTCTGTATTGAAGACTCCACTCCAGGCCACAAATTTATCCCAGTGCCTGGCGTAAATGGTCATCATGGAAGGATGCTTGATAGCAAAGATGACTTTCACCCTGTTAGTGGCAGATCAAATGCAGTTAATTGCTACCACTCAGTCTCCACGAATGGAAGTGTAGGACACTGCCCTGCGCCGGTGACAGGCGATCCTCTCAGGGTGGGCTCTGATTGGAGGGTAGGAGCTCATGCCCACAGATGCCGGGTAGCACACTCCTGGCCCAATCTGGATCCACCTAGATGACTTGGGCCCTGTTGTTTTTGATCTTTTACAGAACTTGTGCTGGAGAAACAGATGTCGGGTCGTACAGGAGTCACGTGTTCCATTCCAGCTGCAATGCATCTCTTAATGAGTTTTCTTCTGGAAAATCTAATGTGGGAAACCTTGAACACTGTGTGTCCTCAATAGTGGAACAATGATCTATCCAGGGTTCTCCTCACTTCAGGAATGTGCCCTGTGCCACCTCAGGGTGCAGGTGTCATTCCTAATCCATCAGATGCCACTGGCTGAGCTCTTCTGCCCAGGCATCCAAAGAGGCGGCCAGGTTGTTCGTTACCAGGGAAATGTTGTGACGCTCCAGCCAACTCAACAGATGCAGATCCTCTTGGCATAGGAACCATAACCGCCTTTTGCCCCACTTCTTACAGTACAGAATGGCGATGGTGATGTCCATGAGAACCTGCATCGTCCTTACCTTGATGAATAGCCGGAAGGCATTCAGCACCAGAGAAATGGCCTGAAACTTCAGCAGACTGATACAGAGCCAGCGTACGCAAATGAGCAGAGTCCTCTGATCCCCACCTCTCCCTGATGACCCAACCAAACCCAGCAGTGATGTATCCATCACCACCATTAACTCTGTGTGGGGAAGGGAGAGAGCTCTGTCACCAGTCCCTTTGCGATAAGGCTTCCATCATTGCAGGTCGTGTGTAGTTTTCTCCAAAATATGACTGGCATTTGACAAGTGTCTTTGGTACTGGGCCCATTGGAACTACAGGATTCCATTGCAAAGCCTCCATATAAGGGCTGGTGTAGTCAACAAGGAGGATGCAGGAGGCTGAAAAGCAAAGTAGACTTAGAGCTGCTATCACCAAGCTCCAGGACTGATGCTTAAACACTGGGATCATATCCCAAATGCCATGCACTCATTGCATCTGAAAGATGGCCCTGAACTAAACCATGTTCAGGACAGCTCCAATGAGAGGATTGACTTTGTTGAGCCATCTTCAACAGCCAGTCTTCCCTGACCCCCAAAGATGAACAGTTCTGTGAACACCCGAAGAGCACTGGAAAAGCCGATAGGGAGCATTACAAATTGAAAATGATACTGGAATAACTTGAACCATAGGTAAAGCCTGTGGGACTGCAAAACGGGTAAATGAAAATACGCATCTTGCAGGTCCAAGGACACCACACAGTCATTTGGGTCCAGGACAAACAGAACCTGGGCCAGAGTGAGCATTTTGAATTTGTCCTTTCGCAGGAAGGCATTCAGAGGACGACGATCTAAGATGGGCCAAAGCCCCCATATAGTAAAATGTGTACCTCTTGCAACAGAATTGACTGATGGTTCTGCAAAATTCATTCTGATGTTGGCTAAGATTTGGTGGAGCAGAAAGAAAGGATAGGGCATAGCCATGCTGGACAATTTGGAGGGCCTTTCTACCACCCATTAGATATGATGGGTCATCACCCAGGGAGAAAGTGCTGGATCCTGTTCCCCCCAGATTGGATGTTGGCCACTAATGCCAAGCTCAAGCAGCTTGGTGGCTGTGGCCACAGGGGATGGGGACTGGGAAGACTGGTGCTCTTGGTGGCCTGTACACTGCCCGCCCCGATCCATAACTCCACCCTTGAAAGAAGAGGGGTGATTGCAGGAGAGTCTGGGGAGACTAATACTGCCTATACACAGACCCCTATAATAGTTTCTGAATTTCTAAAAATAGTGAGGAAACTGTTTAGCAGTGGTCAAAAGTCTTAGAGAATGTTCGCTGGTCCTATTCTCTCCTATAGGTTCTAAAGCACAATCAGCTGTTTCGACGAACAGACATAAGCCATTGAAGGCATATCCATGAAAGAGGCCTGTACAACTTGAGAGAATCCTGTGGAGAACATCTATGCATGGCAATGGAGCTCCAAGCTAATGTCTGCTGCCCATTTCCAACAATCAGTAGTATCAGGGCCAACACAAATCAAGTATTTGGCTATACCTTGGCCAACCGGAAATGTTTGAGCCAATTATGCTTTAATATCCTCTGGGACCTCTGACAAGGTTTCATTGGCCATGGGGTGCGTATACCTGCCTAACAAACAAATCGCATTGACTGACCTCAGTGCTAGGTTGGCTGATAGTAACATTAGTTTTCTGAACAGCTCAATCCTCTTTAACTCCCTATCTGGGTAAGTCATGGAGAATAATCCTGCTGGTTGAACCCTGATCCACCAGATTTTCAGGACTAGAGATTTAGTGTGAAAATGAGGGTTGCAAGGCACTGGTTTATGAGGTTTGGCCACCTGCCGATTCATAGGAGGGCAAGAGTAGGACTTTGTTGTTAGAAGTGTCAGTGATAGCCTCATTGAAAGGGTTCAAATGTGTCTGACCAGGCTGCGAGATTTCTTTAAGGACATTTGTTTTAACCTCAATAGAGGGTAGTTGTAAGTCCAAGACCTCAGCAGCACTTCGAATTACCAACCAACCTTCTTTTCCTGACTGAAGCATGGCTCAACCCAGCTTCCAACCCACACATTGCTGCAGCCAACCTGTCTGCCTACAAAATCATACACCAGGACCAAACCCACAGAACACGTGGAAGACTTGCGATAATCTACAAAAATATGACTGACTTCGCCACCTCCACGGACTTGGACACCAACCTCATGGAACACCTCTAATTTAAAATATGGATGGACTACAACTGTACCCTGAAGGGAACCCTTTTCTACCTGCCCACCAGGCCCCTGAGTGGAATTCTGCAACCACATCTCAGACTTCATCACTCCCCTCTACATCAGATCAACCAACTACATCCTCCTCGGGGACCTCAATTTTCAACTGGGATACAACTCTACTGCTCACTTCAACAGCCTCAGCAACCTCAGACTCACCCAGCTCATCCAAGGACCAACCCACACAGCAGACCCTATTTTCTCCTTCAACAACAGGAGCACCGCTACCCACTCGACCCCGCTCACATGGTCCAACCACCATATCAATCATTTAAAGATATCCATTTACCAAGTCACCCCACCAGAAAACTCAAAGTACCATCAAGACACTGAGGCAAAACATCCAAAGAAAACTGGACCAAGACCCTGCAGGAATGCTCAACCAACCACACGGGAACCTTTAAAAAAAATTAGGTTTAATAAAACTTACAGCCTGAAGCAAACATATAAAGGGAACAAATGCAACTGATGCTATGCGGATTCCCACCAAATTCGATCAAAATGTCTGAGCAGCTTGCAAGGTACGGTGGGTTTCCTGAAGCAACACAATGTGCATGTGGTGCCGGTCGAGATATACAAATATTTGCCTGACTTTCTTAGGGTTTTTGAGGCCACGGATATTCCATGTGGGTAAATAATGCATCCTAAGCCTTGAGCCACTGTGTTCATGCACCTCTAATGCATGGTACATACATTACACACACTGTATGGTCACATAACTTTGTGTAAACATCATTGGTGATATTGTGATGGAAATGCATCCGCTAATAAAAGAACCCCCACTCACACTTCTGCATCCCGTCTATGCTAAGTCCATTCCCATAAACATCAAACAGTAACAACCTGTAAGCAAATCCACAGTGGACATGAATATGTACAGTTAAAACTACATTGCTAGTGATCATGTGGGGTGCACCCTTGTGGAGTAGCTAGAGGCGGTATACCCTCCAGATGAACAAGGTGGCCAGGATCACAGCAGTTTGGCAAAGGCAGAGGCATGGACATGAGGGTCTGTTAGTTGACTTGAAAAAAGGATTGTGGAGGGATAGAAGAGGGAAGGGTTTGTATTTATATATCACTTACTACCCCTGGCGAAGCGTCAAAGCATTTTTCAGTGAGTAGCAAGCTACCACAGAACACAAAATATTCAAAAAGTATTAGTGGCAAATTAGTAAGTGTTCAATTGGAGATCATAGTAGTAGACGGAGGTTTGGGATGAGTAAAGGACAAGTGGAGAGGGAAGAGCCAGAGGGAAGGGTTTAGAAAGGCTTTTTGGGGTTCTGAATAGTAAAAGAGGTTTGAGATGGTGCAAGGAGGGGTAGAGGAGAGAATAATCTAGAAAGTGTTAATTTGGGGATCATAGTAGTAGAAAGGGCTTTGAGATGAGTCAGAGATCGGAGGCAGAGGATATATAGAAAGGAGTATAAGGTAGAAATAGGGTAGTGCATTTGAGAGAGTGGTAGGATGAGGTTTGGGATGAGTCATAGAGTGGAGGTTGAGGATATATTGAGAGAGGTAGAGGGTGAGATGTAGGGTAGTGCATTGGAGATGCTGAATTAGGAGTAAAGAAATAAATATAAAGATATGTACATGGAAGGTATATATGTATAACAAACGTAATAAAGCTAGATTAAAGATGTATTTAATAAACTCAGGCTTTCAATATAATTAGTTCAATAGTGAAGTAATTGTAGATAGTTATAATAAAAATGTACTTGTTTTAACAGTCACCTATATACATGTTAAACATTGAATAATACCCTTAACCATAAGTAATATGTAGATTTGTTACGGAGAACTAACGAATATCTATGTATTTATAAACATAATTGCTATACACATTTATACAAGGGAATAGACATATCTAGATACACATATAAAATCCACATAAATGATGATATACACAGGCATATGCAGTACATTTGTATATGAGTATGTTTGTTATGTTGGGGAGGGCCAACTCTTGAGTAGTCTTCTGAAAATAAGATAGTTATCCATGGATCTTGTTTTTGGGGGTAAAGAGTTCCATAGTTTGGCTGCTTGACCAGAGAAAGATGTGCCACCCAAGTTTTTTTCTTCTATGGAGGGATTTTGAGGCGAGGTGCCAGTCTACAGGGCAGGTTCCTTTGGTGCATGTATTTGGTGATTTTATTCCTGATGAAAAGCATTCCATGTATCGCCTTGAGAGTAATACAAAGCAGCTTGAATGTGGATCTTCTGGAATGTGGTAGCCAATGTAGGGCCTTCAGGACAGGGGAGATGTGGGCTCATGGCTTTAGACGTAAGAGTAGTCTGGCAACAGAGTTGTGAATCCTTTGTAGTCTTTTCATAGTTGTTAAAGATGATCCATGGTAGAAGCTATTGGTATAACTGCGTTTAGGCAGAACATGAGAGATAGTAGCCTGTACCTTGTGTAGAAATCCCAGGTGGGGGAAGATTCATTCGCAGAGTTTTTATAGTAATGAAGCTTGATCTTGCTAGTTTGTCCACTCGGGCATCCATTGATAGCTTAGAGTCCACAGTGTTCCCAGATCTTAAGTCCAGGCAGGGAATGAGTCAATTTTGTTTTTAATTGCCACATGTGAGTATTTCCATTTTGGGTGCATTCAATTTGAGATGGCTCCGTGTAATCCACTAATCAACGGCTCTGATGCAACTGAAAATGTGTGACTTTCCAATGTCTTCGGTGCTTTTCAGTTTAAGGAATATTTATGTGTCATCTGAATAGTTGTAGCATGTGATCAGTGCTGGTAATTACTTAATGTAGCTGTTGAAAAGCATGGATGAGATGATAGAGCCTTGAGGGACCCCTGCTTTTGTGAAGTACGGTTTGGTTACAAGGGGTGGTATGGAAGACATATGTTCTGTTTTGAAGGTAGGATGTGATTAAGTCAAGGACAGACCCCCTCTATGCCAGCTTCGTAGAGTCTTTGTATTAGAGTGTCATAGTCAACTGTGTCAAAGGCAGCTGAGAGGTCCAAGAGAAGTATTGCAGCAGCCTTATTCCAGTCAACTGTGTTTCTAAGATAACCCCAGATGGCAATAAGGGCTGTTTATGTGCCTCTTTCTGAATGCAACCCTGTTTGGAAGTCTAAAATTGTGGACTTATCTTCAATGAACTGTGACATCTGGGCGAATGCTGCTCTTTCTATCAGTTTGCCCAGAAAGGTCTCTTTGTAATCGGTCTGCAGTTATTGAGGTTAAGTGGGTCCAGATTTGGTCTCTTTAGTAATGGGCGTATGTATGATATTGTTAGGTCTTCAAGAAATATTCCTGTAGATAAGGAATTGTTGATGATTCTTCTTACTAGTGTGGCAGCAGAGGTAGTTAGAATAATTTTCTTGAAGGTTTGTGGTGGACATGGGTCAGAAGGGCTGTTGGCAGGCCTGCTTGCTTTGACCAGGTCCATAATTTCATTGTGTGATATGTGTTGGAAGGAGTCCAGAGGCAGGGTTAGAATACTTATGGAGGAGATTTTTGGAAAGGCCTTCGTGCTGGTGGTTTTCCTTTGTTTTAAATGAGAGTCCAGCATGTCTGCTTTGGTTGTGTAATGATTTGCAAGCTTTTCTTTGAATTGTTGAGTAATGAATGAGCGCTTTGTAGGTCGTTTGGTTTATGAAATTCAGTGAGAATTTTATAGACATTTATTTGCACATTGAACATTTTGAATTCTGTCTGAATAGTATATTTGTTTAGATGCCATGATTGCTGACTTATTGCTTCTGTTAGGTTTCTGAAATTGATTGAAGTTTGTCTTGATTGGTGTTTGTTTTGAGCCAAGTGCATTGCAGCTGTATTAATTGATGGTTTATCTCTTTTACCTCTGTTTTTCTCGAAGGTGCCTGTTTTCTTTTGTCCTGTTTTGTTGTTATTTTTGGTATTAGGATATCAAAAGCTTCTTGTAGCCACTCATGTAGTTTTTTAATGGAATTTATTGTGCCTAGATCTGTATCGAATGTTAGTTGTGTTTCAAGTGTTCAAAAGTGAGTTTGTTCCACGGTCGATAGGTGGCTGCATGCAAGGTGGTTTTAGGTGTGTTGCTTTGTGTTGTTTTATTTTGGAAAGCAGGCAAATGGTGATCTGACCATGTGGCTGGAATAATGGTTTGAAAGCTAACTAGTTCCCTATTGGCAAACATGACATCTAGGATGCGGCTAGTCATGTGTGTGGGTTTGTGGACGATCTGATGCAGGTTGAGTGCGTCTGGGTCAGTGATGATTGTTTTCGGATGGGGCATATTGGATTTGTCAAACCAAATGCTTAGGTCGCCAACAATGCATACGTTGAAGTGCAGTAGTATCAGGTTTGAAACTGTGTCTAGAAGTGTGTCTGGGAATTTTGCATAGGTGGATATCTATAAAAGAGTAGAGTTGCATTAGGAAGATGGTGTAGGGTTGCATCTGGTGAAGAGGACCTGAAATGCTTGTATGGAGACATTGTCAGCTTTGTGATATGAAGGGGCATATTTAAGACCCCCTAGTGCCACCAGAGCATCACTTTACATGACGCTCGGGTGGCACTATGTACTGCGCCGTATTTACAAGGTGGCGGTAAGCCCCGTTTGTGGCTTAACGCCACCTTGTAAATATGACCCTATCACACGCAGCACTTTGCATGAAAGGGGCTTGCAATGGATTCAAATGCAATGGGTGTTGCTGTGGCACACCCACAGCAACACCCATTGCATTTGGACGCTACCTCAGATTTACGAGTTTCTGTAAACCTGAGGAAGTGCAAAAATCTAACTGCACCCCAGGGCACAATGAGGAGAAATGCATTAATTTCTCCTCGTTTTTTGCACTCGCATCTTGTAGCACACATAGAAAGAGCAAATCACCATTTAAGATTTTTTTGTGCCAGAAGGTGTTCCTTCCTGCACAAAAACAATCTCCCTCTCAATGCAGCCATCCTTGCACAGCAGCAAATTTACCACTGGCACAGGGGGAAACACAGAGGTGTGCTGTATTCTAGTAAATAAGGTGCATCCTTGCGTTTTGAAAATGACGGTGCACGACGCTGCCAAATCTGGTGCTGCGCCGTGCACCGTCATTTTCCATTAAATCTGTCCCTAAATGTTTGTTTGAATACAACAGCTAGAACACCTCCTGTTTTGCCTATACTATTTTGTGTGATAGTTTGATAGCCTAGAGGAGCGGCTTCATGCAACACTGAAGCCATGTTGTCTCCCAAACCATGATTCAGTTATGAGGAGTAGGTCAGGTTGCTTGTTTTAAGAGTGTGAGCAAGACTTTATTAGTAGGCAGTTTAGAGAATGTGTTTGGTGATGGTGTGACTTTGTTTTGTGGAAGACTGAGCTGTATTTTGTGGACTTGTAGCAGGTGTGTTGTTAGTGCTGGTATTAGCTGTATGAGGATAGCAATAGTGTAGCTTTTCGGTATCGTATTCCTCGTCCAGCAGGCTAAGAAGGCATTTTGATGGGTCTGCCTGTGTAGGTGGTGGAGATGGCTGAGAGTGAGTTGGTGGGCTGTGTTGCTTTCGTAGAGTTGCCTTGCTGTGCAGTAGACATGGAGATGCGAAGTTGTGAAGAATGGTATATTGTTTAATTTGTTTGCGTCTGTTTAGGGTGGAAGGAGTATGAGTTAGGGGTGGTGGTACAGAATGTGGGTCAGGTTGTAATGCTCTATATTATCCAATGGATGAGAGGCAGTTAGAAGAGAGTTGCTGCGTTGAGCTTGGCAGTAGAGTTGGTTCAGAGTGTGTACTATTTGTGTAGTCAGTAGGGTAAGAGCGGGTGTATGTTTCTAGTTTGTGATTGAAAGTATTATGAGGTACTGTGTGAGAGAGAATTTACTGTGCTGGTGTGTGCGCTAGGTTTTGATTTTGATGAGTAGTGAGAGGAGAGGATGTATTTATTTCTGAGAAGTATTTGTATGTGAAGTATTGTTGGCAAGTGGAAGCTGAAAGGTAAAGGGAGTAGTGATGTGTTTTGGAAAAGAGTGTATGTGGTATGTGAGAGGTGATGGACAAAATAGTGCTTGTGTTCGATTTGATCATTAGAAGGGGTAATACGTGTGGTAGAGTGTAATGCAAGGGTTCTGTGGTTGTGGTTTTTTGGTGAAAAGAGGAGGAGGGTGTTGGTAGATGAAAAGATAGAAGGCTGAGTATAGGTTTGGTGGTGACAGAAAGGAGTTTGTTAAGAGTAAGTAGAGGGTAGATCAGCTTCTTTGTATGAGTAGGTAATGTGTATATGGATGGGACAGAGTTACATATAGTGTGGATTTGAGTTGTATTGGCAATATGTGAATTACCTAATGGTTTAGGATGGAGTGTTTTTTCTGTGTGAGTGATGGTGCCATTGTGTGGTAGTTGAGGTAGAAGGGTGTATAAGTGTGGTATGTGTGGGTTTTTGGTGGTTGTTGAGATGTTGAAATGTGGTTAGTGTATGTTTGTAGTAAATTAGGGTGGTGCATTTGCTGTGAGTGTAATAATATGTTTGTGTAGGTGGATGTGTTCAGGTGGTTTCTGGTGAATGGCAAAAAGGGTAGCATTTCTGGCACTAGGCCCAACCTGAACAGGCCCAAACAGGCAACTGCCCTTATCCTCTCCACCCTTAGCCTTGACGCCTGGGCTGAGATGCTCTTAGTCCTAAACGTAGGTAGACCTATGTCAGGTGACCCCTTGACCATTGGGAATCCTAGCCCTAAACCTAACAAATGAGAACACTAGCCCCAAGCCCTAGGACCAATAGGAGACCAAGCCTTTACAACCAATTACAGCCCTATCCCTGCTAGCCAATCAAAACCCTAACTGTAAGCCCTAAGACCAATAGGACCCAAGACCTATTAGCCTATCACAAATCTAACCCTAAGCCCCATGTCCAATAGGAACCCTAGCCTCAGGGACAAATCACAGCCCCAGATCTATCAGCCAATTAGAAAACCTAACCCTAAGCCCAATAGAAACACCCTATACAGGAACCAATCAGAGCACACATGTAACGTCCAATAGTATCTTATGTAAGGGACGTGTGACCTCAAGGGCAGGCTGATGGCCAGGGGACAGTGAGCTGCTCCTGAAGAAGAGAATCACCTTGGATTCAGACAGGCTCAATCCATACTTTGCTTGTCCTGTTTCAACTGTAGGTAGGCTCAAATCGGATCCACTTAACTACTTAAAAACTGCTCTTCACACACTTAAACAAATCCCTTTTTCTAGCCAAAAAGAGGGTTACATACACTTTCCAAAGACAGTTTTTAGACCTTAAAGCAGATTCAGTAGTCTCATTACCACGCTGCTTAGCATTTGAGGGTGTAGATCAGGTTTTAACTTTTAAAAGACTCAAAATGAAGGAAGGGTGCCTGGGGGTTTGCCCCTGAACGCCTACGCACAGTTCAGGGGAAACTGGGACAGATTGTAAAACAGTCAGAGGTAGAAAAACAGCATCTTAGACAATATCTAATTCACAGAAACCAAGGGTTCAATTCAAACAGTCACAAGCAAAAAATGCAGATTTTAGCAGTACCAATTGCACACAGGACAAAAGATTAAATTGAAACAATTGCCGGTAGTCAAAACAGCAGTTTTAACGATTCAAAAAACACAGCAGAGGTCTGTGCACTTATCAGCTTTTCTGTTATTTGCTCACTGGGCTCTGTAGGCCACAGAGAGGCTGGGGCTACAAGATGGGGGTGGCTATCTTCAGGGCCCTTGCACATACCTTAAGTGGAACTGCAGGTGGGGAATGGGGGCTAAGGGTTGCTTTGGAGCTAGAGAGCCACTCAGAAAGGCTCAGGCTGATGGCCAGACGGCAGTGAGCTGATAATGAAGAACAGAATAACCTTGGATTCAGTCAGCCTCAATCCACATTTTGCTGGTCCTGGTTCATCCCGCAGGTAGGCATAAATCTGGCCCAATCAAATACTGCTTTCCATTTACTTAAACAAATCCCTTTATCTAGCCAAAAAACGAGAGTTACATTCACCTTCCCCTTCGCTGCTGGGCCTTTTCCCCCCCTGGTGCCAGTCCTTTTTTCGGCTATTTGGAGGAGTTCGCGCTTAGGCCCTCAAAATCTTTTTGCCCACATAAGCTACCCATGCCAAATTTGCATCCTTTTTTCCAACATCCTAGGAATTCTAAAGGTACCCAGAGTTTGTGGGTTCCCCTGGAGAAGACCAGGAAATTAGCCAAAATAGAGCAAAAATGTTGTTTTGTAAAAAATAATTGGAAAAAAGGGCTGCAGAAAAAGGCTTGTGTTTTTTTTCTCCTGAAAATGGCATCAACAAAGGGTTTGCAGTGCTAAAATCACCAGCTTCCCAGCTTTTAGGAGCAGTCAGACTTGAATAAGAAAACCCAATTTTTCAACACAATTTTTGGCATTTTACTGCGACATACCCCATTTTTGTCAGTTAGTGACAGAAATGGGTGTGAAACCAATGCTGGATCCCAGAAAGCTAAAAGGTTGTGAAAGGTAGACAGAATTCTGAATTCAGCAAGGGGTAATTTGTGTAGATCCGACAAGGTTTTCCTACAGAAAATAACAGCTGAAATAAAAAAAAAAAATGAAATTGAGGTAAAAAAACAGCCATTTTTCTCAACTTTTTTCTCTGTAGCTTTTTCCTGCGTAATATTTTTTAAAGCAATATGCCGTTACGTCTGCTGGACTCTTCTCGTTGCGAGGATATATAGGGCTTGTAGGTTCATCAAGAACCCTAGGTACCCAGGGCCAATAAATGAGCTGCACCTTGGAATGGGATTTCATTCTATACCGGGTATACAGCAATTGATTTGCTGAATATCAAGAGTGAAAAATAGGTATCAAGAAAACCTTTGTATTTCCAAAATGGGCACAAGATAAAGGTGGTCATTCTGACCTCGGCGGTAAAAGGCGCTTACCACCGGTCAGAAGACCGCTATAACACCGCCGCGGCCGCGGTAAACCGCCACGGTCATTCTGACCCGCAACTGCCAAACCGCCAAAAACCCGACCTCCACTGAAGGCCGCCACACCAACGGTCAGCGATAAACTGGAGATGACCAAACCTCCACCGTCACGCCAACAGAAATATGCCCATGCCATTCCGACCCACGAACCCACGCGGCGGTCTTTCAAACGCGGTATTCCATTGGCGGTACACACCGCCGCGGTCAAAATACGCACCCAGCTCCAAAAAATAGCCACATTGGACAATTTGAAATACACACACACCTGATACACATACATGCACCACTCCCACACATCCAATCAACTATAAAACACACACCCACATCACCCACAAACCCCCACTACTAGGAAATCGGAGACAAGGCGAGAGACAGAGAGAGAGAGCACAGCGAACCCAAACCACAACACACAGAGGAACTCGACATCATCACCCACACTACATCCACGCACAAAACACCACACACCACCACACTTATCACCACAAACACCACCCCACACCTCATCCACACCACCCCATGGCACCCCAAAGACACCCCAGGTTCTCGGACCAAGAACTCAGGGTGATGGTGGAGGAAATCATCAGGGTAGAGCCCCAGCTCTTCGGGACACAGGTGCAGCACACCACAATAGCCAGGAAGATGGAGCTATGGCAAAGGATCGTCGACAGGGTCAACACTGTGGGACAGCATCCCAGAAATCGGGAAGACATCCAAAAGCTCTGGAACGACCTACGGGGGAAGGTGCGGTCGATGGTGTCGCGACACAACATCACCGTGCAGAAGACTGGCGGCGGACCCCCACCTACTCCCCCGATTTCACAGCATGGGAGGAACAGGTCTTGAACATCCTGCATCCTGAGGGCCTCGCAGGAGTAGGCGGAGGAATGGACTCTGGTAAGTATAATCTCAACTACTTCATCCCCCCCACCCACCAGCATGCCAACCCACACCCCCACCCTCACCCCCAACCCCCATCACACATCCTCCCTGCTAATGTCTCACCAGCACAACCCACCCATCCCAACACCAAGCCCTGAATGCCACCACAAACCATGGACACCCATCACCTAAGCATGCCCACTGCACATACCCATCCCCCCCACCAACCACCCTCACAACACCTTCCCCAAGGGAATGCCAGCACTGGGGGACAAGGGCACCCACAAATCGCACGCTATAGCACACACAGAACCAATAACCATACTCTTTTACCCCTGCAGGACCCGAACGCCAACACACCGGCCAGGAGGGTCCAGAAATGTCCATCCCACCCCCAGAACAGGCCCCCAGTGATGACAGCAGCTCTGTCGACCTGGAACCAGATGACCAGCCCGGACCATCGGGGACCTCTGGACAGTCGGTTCCACTCAGACAGCCACAGGCCACAGCAGACCTACCCCCCTCTGGGAACACCAGCACAGCACCCCGATGGCGACGGTCCTGGTCAGGTTCCAGGAGATCCAGGCCATGCAGGAGGAACAGTACATGGGGTTCCGGGAAGAACTCCGCAGCATCAGTTCCGCAATGGGTACAAAAGTCGTGGCACTCAACCTG
Source organism: Pleurodeles waltl (assembly GCF_031143425.1). Lineage (NCBI taxonomy): Eukaryota > Metazoa > Chordata > Amphibia > Caudata > Salamandridae > Pleurodeles > Pleurodeles waltl. The sequence continues at coordinate 980,054,298 of NC_090436.1, read as the reverse complement.
ATTGTCACCACATTGCGGGACCATGTGGCCCCCCAAAGGGCCCCTGCCACTAGCATGGAGGAAGAACAGCCGACCACCTCCGCCGGCGCTAGTGGACAGGAGGCCCCTACACAACAGCAACGGGCCACACGAACCCCACCCCCTGCAGAACAAGAACCACCCCGCAAGAAAGGCCTGAGATCTAGGAAGAAGACAGAGTAGGATGTCAAGACCCCCGCCATGCAAGGATACCCCCGGATGTCATCCCACTGTCCCACTTGTTCACCCTGTCCAACCTTAGATTGCCCCTGCTCCATCTTCCACAGGCATATGGACAATGCACCTGTGAGACTGAGAGTCTGGACTCTGCCATGGACAGTCCTCCACCATCACCCTTTTCGAACTATTCCACAACATTTGCACTTCAATAAACACAATCATTGCACAAAATCCATCTGGAGTCTGGCTTTTTTTTTAAACCAAATGTATTATACAAAACCAACCAAAATTGTCAAGTTACATTGTGATGACAATATACCAGTGTCACACAGCTGTAGTCCATGGGGAAACAAAGCAGAGGTCACGCTGTGGGGCCCACATCTCTGAAATTGGAAGGGAAAATCACAACTCAGTTACCATACACTGGGGGGAAAGGTCAGACAGTAGAGAACCAGTACTGTAAAAGTTAATTTAAAATGCTGGTGTGGAGTCTTACCTGTGTGTTACTGAAAATACTGCTGTATCACTGTGTCCCTGTTGTCTGTGTCGTCCTCTTCATCTTCCTCCTCTTCACTCTCCGCAGGCTCCACAGCTGCCACAACACCACCATCTGGACCATCCTCCTGCAGGAAAGGCACCTGGCGTTGCAAAGCCAAGTTGTGAAGCATGCAGCAGGCCACGATGATATGACACACCTTCTTTGGTGAGTACATTAGGGATCCACCTGTCATATGCAGGCACCTAAACCTGGCCTTCAGGAGGCCGAAGGTCCGCTCGATCACCCTCCTAGTACGCCCATGGGCATCATTGTACCGTTCCTCTGCCCTTGTCCTGGGATTCCTCACTGGGATCAGTAGCCACAGCAGGTTGGGGTAACCAGAGTCACCAATTAGCCACACACGGTGTCTCTGTAGCTGTTCCATCACATAAGGGATGCTGCTATTTCGCATGACGTACGCGTCATGCACTGACCCTGGGAACTTGGCATTCACATGGGAGATGTACTGGTCAGCCAAACAGACCACCTGGACATTCATGGAATGATAACTTTTTCTGTTCCTGTACACCTGTTCACTGTCTTTTGGGGGGACCAAAGCCACATGGGTCCCATCAATGGCACCAATGATGTTGGGAATGTGTCCAAGGGCATAGAAATCACCCTTCACTGTAGGCAATTCCCCCACCTCAGGAAAAATGATGTAGCTCTGCATGTATTTCATCAGGGCAGACAACACTCTGGACAATACCTTGGAAAACATAGGCTGAGACATCCCAGATGAAATGGCCACTGTAGTTTGAAATGATCCACTAGCCAAAAAATGGAGTACTGACAGCACCTGCACTAGAGGCGGAATCCCTGTGGGTTTGCGGATGGGTGACATCAGGTCTGGCTCCAGCTGGGCACACAGTTCCTGTATAGTGGCACGGTTAAGTCTGTAGGTGAGTATGATATGTCGTTCTTCCATTGTTGACAGGTCCACCAGCGGTCTGTACACGGGTACATTCCTCCGTCTCCTCGCAAGTCCCAGCGGACGGTGCCTAGGAAGGACAACATGGAGCACAGAGTCAATCAACCCACAGGTACGTTCCCACAGCTTGCACAGTACACGAATCTCTATGCAGTGAATGGCTTGTATGAGTGTCGATGCAAGGCCTAGGCATGTGTGACGCAGTAGGAATTAAGCCAGGTGGGCCCTTGAAATGGCGGCTGCCTGACCTGTGAAGTGCGACAATGGGATGTGAGGTCAATGCGCTGGCGTGGCACACCGTGGCGGTAGGCAGTCGAAGACCGCGGCGCAAAGCCACATTGGATAACATTGAACCCTATGGGTTTCAGGAGCCAATGGCGATGTGCGCCGGCGGTCGCGGTACGCACCGCCGGGGTACGCACCGCTGCGGCCGTAACCGCCATTTTCTATCTGCTTAATCACTCGAGACCTGATCATCCACAGGAGAGGACCTATACTGCAAGTGCTGCTGTGACCTCAGTCTGGAAGTGATAATGGCTGCTGCGACTGGGGAAAGGGCCTCCGCCTTCAGTTCCGAAGAGTTGGAGAAGCTCGTGGACGGGGTCCTCCCCCAGTATGCGCTACTCTACGGTCCTCCAGACCAACAGGTGAGTACACTGGGACCATGCTTAGTGGCCAATGCCTGGGATGAGTGGAGTGGATGTACGATGGAGGGGAGGGGAGCGAATGAGGAATGCATCGCACGACAGATGAGAGCATGTGCCACATGGCAAGGGTGGGGAGGGGGGGCCACTCACATCGACAATGCAGAAAAGTGATGATGTTTCTTTTCCCCCCCGTACATGTCACATAGGTCAGCGCCCATCAGAAGATCGAGATTTGGCGTGCCATCGCCAAGGACGTCTGGGCCCTGGGGATCCACAACAGACGGGGCACCCATTGCCGCAAGAGGTGGGAGGACATCCGCCCCGGGAGCAGGAAGACCGCCGAGGCTCTGCTGGGGATGGCCTCCCAACCTAGGAGGGGTGCCAGTCGTACCTTGACCCCCCTGATGTCCCGGATCCTGGCGGTGGCCTACCCCAATTTGGATGGGCGCCTGAGGACATCACAGCAGACACAAGGGGGTGAGTACATGCACATTCAGCTATCTTTGCGCGCAGTGGAGGTGCCTGGGTGGGGGAGGAGGGCTGTGGGTATCCCTAGGCCAGGGCGAATTCTGTAGGCTAGGCCCCTCCGTGAGGCATGGCCCTGTGCCCCCGCCCCCCACCTCTGTAGGGTGCCTAGTAAAGCTAGTCATGGACCTGTGTTTTCTATGTGGCCAGTTGTCGCCCATAGGCTTGTAGGGCATGTCCCAGTGATTGAGTAGTGTACCCCAAGTGTGCAGCGTAGTGCAGGGGGCTTTTGTGTCTGTCCTCTCCGCCAACGGTGTCGCCAATGCTGGCACTCAACTTTCTTTATTTCTCCACCCCCCCCATTTTCTTTGTCATTCTGTTAATGTGTGCATTAGCATCATCAGGCGGAGGAGAAGTGGCATCGGCGCAAGAGGGAGCTGCATCTCACATGGCCCCGGAGGGCCATGCAACCGACTCCGAGTTGACCAGTGAGACGGAGGGCGAGGGGGGCTCCACCACGGGGACCCGTGCAGACGTCAGTGACACCGACACGTCCTCGGATGGGAGCTCCCTTGCGGTGGCGGCAACATCCGTGCCCACAGCTACAACAGGTACAGCCGCCACCCAGCGCACCAGCTCCGCCCTCCCAGCAGCCCCTCAGCGTTTGGCCCGTCCCTGCACGGCCAGGAAGCCGGCCATCTCCTTCGCCCCAGGCACCTCAGGCCCTGCCCCAGTCACCCCTGCTGCCCTCAGTGAGGAGGTCATTGACCTCCTGAGGACCATCATTGTTGGGCAGTCTACCCTTTTGAATGCCATCCAGGGTGTAGAAAGGGAGGTGCATCGGAGCAATGCATACCTGGAGGGCCTTCATTCGGGTCAGGATGCCCATCAGCGATCGTTCAGCGCTCTGGCCTCAGCACTGACGGCAGCCATTGTCCCTGTCTCCAGCCTCCCTCTTCCAACTCCCTCCACCCAGTCCCACTCCCCTGTTCCTCTGCCTATCCCATCCACACCTACAGACCAGCCTGCACACACCTCAACACCCAAGGGCAGCTCATCCAGACATAAGCACCACAGATCACACAAGCATTCACCCAAGCAACATCCAGATGCAGACATGCCAACAGCCACTACCTCCTCTGTGTCCCCCACCTCATCGTCTCCCTCCTCCCTCCCTGTGACGTCTCCACTCACACCTGCATGCACACCACCATCAGCCAGTATGTCCATCACCACCACACCCTCCAGACCAGTCCGCACATGTGCAGTCACCACCCCCACTGCCATTTACACATCCCCTGTGTCCTCTCCCAGTGTGTCTGTCACCCCCTCTTCCAAACCACACAAACGCAGGCAGGCACCCACCCAACAGCCATCCACCTCACGACAGCCTCCGTCACAAGCACCTGCACCCAAAGACAGCACACTTGACTCTCCTACAACCACATCCTCTTCCTCCACACCCATACCCACTCCAGCTACCCTTCCCATTGCTCCCAAAAAGCTTTTCCTCTCAAAATTGAACCTCTTTCCATCACCTGACCCACCCCCTCCATCTCGTAAGAGTTCCAAAAACACCTCAGCCACCACCAGCCCTGCATCTCCGAAGAACATAGTGCATGGCTTTTGGAGTCCGCCAGCTCCTAGGGCAGGAACATCGGCCAGCAGCAAGGGGACAGCCAGCCCCCCCCCTGGGAAGAGGACCAAGAAAGGGAAGGGCCGGCGCGACAGGCCTGAGACGGCTGCCCCCAAGGACAGTAGCCTTGCCCCGTCACCTGCCACATCCAGTAAGGGAGTCAAGGGCCTGCGATTCTGCAAAGAAGGAGGGCAAGGGCAGCAGGGCGGACAAGTCAGGCAGCAGCCGACCTGGCCAGGAGGGCCCAACCAGCCCCATTCCGGGTGTGTCGGAGGACACCCAGGGGCCCAGGACTCCATCACAGGAGGGCCCCGCAACCGAAAGGTCCGATGGTGACTGAGCGGGAAGTATTGGCCAGGTGTGGTTCCCTCGAAACACAAGACAGGCACCGCTGAACAGGGCCCGCCGTGAGAAGTACCGCTGAACAGGGGCCGCCGTGAGAAGCACCGCTGAACAGGGCCCCGCCGTGAGTAGCACCGCTGAACAGGGGCCGCCGTGAGTAGCACCGCTGAACAGGGGCCGCCGTGAGAAGCACCACTGAACAGGGCCCCGCCAAGACAGGCACCGCTGAACAGGGGCAGCCGTGAGATGCACCGCTGAACAGGGCCCGCCGTGACAGGCACCGCTGAACAGGGGCCGCCGTGAGAAGCACCGCTGAACAGGGCCCCGCCAAGACAGGCACCGCTGAACAGGGGCCGCTGTGAGTAGCACCGCTGAACAGGGCCTGCCGTGAGAAGCACCGCTGAACAGGGCCCCGCCTTGAGTAGCACCGCTGAACAGGGCCCGCCAAGACAGGCCCCGCTGAACAGGGCCCCGTCGTGAGTAGCACCGCTGAACAGGGGCCGCCGTGAGAAGCACCGCTGAACAGGGCCCCTCCTGTCAAGCACCGCTCCGCTGGGCCCTTCATCTCAAGCACCGCTCCGCTGGGCCCTTCCTGTGAAGCACCGCTCCGCTGGGCCCTTCCTGTCAAGCACCGCTCCGCTGGGCCCTTCATCTCAAGCACCGCTCCTCTGGGCCCTTCCTGTCAAGCACCGCTCCGCTGGGCCCTTCATCTCAAGCACCGCTCCGCTGGGCCCTCCTGTCAAGCACCGCTCTGCTGGGCCCTTCCTGTCAAGCACTGCTCCGCTGGGCCCTTCCTGTCAAGCACCGCTCCGCTGGGCCCTTCCTGTCAAGCAGCGCTCCGCTGGGCCCTTCATCTCAAGCATCGCTCCGCTGGGCCCTTCCTGTCAAGCACCGCTCCGCTGGGCCCTTCCTGTCAAGCACCGCTCCGCTGGGCCCTTCATCTCAAGCACCGCTCCGCTGGGCCCTTCCTGTCAAGCACCGCTCCGCTGGGCCCTTCATCTCAAGCACCGCTCCGCTGGGCCCTCCTGTCAAGCACCGCTCCGCTGGGCCCTTCCTGTCAAGCACCGCTCCGCTGGGCCCTTCATCTCAAGCACCGCTCTGCTGGGCCCTTCCTGTCAAGCACCGCTCCGCTGGGCCCTTCATCTCAAGCACCGCTCAGCTGGGCCCTCCTGTCAAGCACCGCTCCGCTGGGCCCTTCCTGTCAAGCACCGCTCTGCTGGGCCCTTCATCTCAAGCACCGCTCCGCTGGGCCCGCCTGTCAAGCACCGTTGGACCATTGGCAGGCCCGGATCTGTGTCGGGCAGGGCTTCACGAGGCACTCTGCCCACCATGCCTCCTCCATGACCAGTGGAGTCTGTAATCCACCTGATGGACTGTGGCTTTGCACTCCCCAGGATTGAACAGTGGGCAGCCCACCCACTGTAGAGACTTGTGAGACTGTGGCTTTGCACTCCCCAGGATGGTCCAGTGGGCAGCCCACCCACTGTAGAGACTTGAGAGACTGTGGCTTTGCACTCCCCAGGATGGTCCAGTGGGCATGGAGGAGCTTCGTGGATCTGGCGTCGTGGACTCATGTGGCTGAGGTGCCCCCCCTTCCCTTCCCCCTGAGGTGCCTGTAGTTTATTTTTGTGATGCCCCAGCAGTGTTCTCTCCAATGGACTCGGTCTCGTGTGTGGGCTTTGCCCATGTGTTAATGCACATTGGCCCACGAACAATAGAAGGTTGCCAAACTGTGCCGGACTTTTGCAACATGTATATATAGTTAATGATGTAAAATTTTGATTGATATATTTCATACTTCACATTACTTAAGATTTGCTATAATATACTTCAATTTTTATAATCATTTCCTTTTGTCTTGGCATTATTCTTTGGGGTTTGGGGGTGTCACTCTGACTTGTTAATCTGCATTGGTGTGTAGGTATTTGGGTGGGGGTGTGGTGGGGGTGTATTGCGTATGTGTGTGCCCGTAACCTTTCCTCCTCCCCTCTCCCCTGTGTCGTAGGTGCAGTACTCACCGTTGTCGTCTGCGCCGACGTTCGTGCTCCTGGTAGAAGAGCAGGAAGGCAATGGCTGGGAGGATGTGGAGTTCCGGTTCCATGCTGTCCCGATTCCGCGTGGAGTGTGTCGAGGTTAGCGTTTTCCGTTTGGAAAGTCTGTTTCCGCCGTGTTTTTATCGGCGGGGCTCCCGCCCCGGAAAAGGTGGCGGATTGGTGAGTCGTGATAGGGTGGGCGGTACATTGTCTGCCGCCTGCCTGTTGGCGGTGACCGCCGCGCTGTTTGTTTGTGCCGCCGTGGCGGTCGGAGTGTTAAAGTGGCGGGCTCTGTTGGCGGTTCCCGCCAGGGTCAGAATTCCATTTTTTGGACCGTCAGCCTGTTGGCGGGTTGGCCGCCGCTTTAACACCGACCGCCAGGGTCAGAATGACCCCCAAAGTGTTGAGAAGCAGTGGTTATTTGTACATCTCTGAATTCCAAGGTGCCTATACTACCATGTGAATTACCTTCTACCCAGCGTTCCCCCAAGTTTCTCAATAAAAATGGTACCTCATTTCTGTGTGTAGGCCTAGCACCCTTGACAGGAAATGTTTCAAAACACAATGTGGACACATCACATTTTCCCAAAGAAAACTGAGCTGTTTTTTTGCAAAGTGCCAAGCTGTGTATTTTGGCCTCTAGCTCAGCCGGCCTCTTAGGAAACCTACCAAACCTGCACATTTTTTAAAACTAGACACCTAGGGGAATCCAAGATGGGGTTACTTGCGGGGCTCTCACTGGGATCTGTTACCCAGAATCCTTTGCAAACCTCAAAAGTTGGCCAAAAAAAAACCTTTTCCTCACATTTCAGTGGCAGAAAGTTCTGAAATCTCAGAGGAGCCACAAATTTCCTTCCACCCAGAGTTCCCCCAAGTCTCCCGAGAAAAATGGTACCTCACTTGTGTAGGTAGACCTAGAACCCGTGAGAGGAAATGCCCCAAAACAGAACGTGGACACATCACATTTTCCCAAAGAAAACAGAGCTGTTTTTTGCAAAGTGCCAAGCTGTGGATTTTGGCCTCTAGCTCAGCTGGCACCTAGGGAAGTCTACCACACCTGCACATTGTTGAAAATTAGACACCTAGGGGAATCCAAGATGGGGTGACTTGGGCTCTCACCAGGTTCTGTTACCCAGAATCCTTTGCAAACCTCAAAATTTGGCTAAAAAAAACACATTTTCCTCACATTTTGGTGACAGAAAGTTCTGGAATCTGGGAGGAGCCACAAATTTCCTTCCACCCTTTGTTACCCCAAGTCTCTCAATCAAAATGGTACCTCACTTGTGTGTGTAGGCCTAGCGCCCGTGACAGGAAATGCCCCAAAACACAACGTGGACACATCACATTTTCCCAAAGAAAACAGAGCTGTTTTTTGCAAAGTGCCAAGCTGTGTATTTTGGCCTCTAGCTCAGCCGGCATCTAGGGAAACCTACCAAACTTGCATATTTTTTAAAATTGGCATCTAGGGAAACCTACCAAACCTGCACATTTTTTAAAACTGGGTTCTGTTACCCAGAATCCTTTGCAAACCTCAAACGTTGGCCCAAAAAACACTTTTTCCTCACATTTCGGTGGCAGAAAGTTCTGGGATCTGAGAGGAGCCACAAATTTCCTTCCACCCAGCGTTCCCCCAAGTCTCCCGATACAAATGGTACCTCACTTGTGTAGGTAGACCTAGCACCCGTGAGAGGAAATGCTCCAAAACAGAACGTGGACACATCACATTTTCCCAAAGAAAACAGAGCTGTTTTTTGCAAAGTGCCAAGCTGTGGATTTTATCCTCTAGCTCAACCAGCACCTAGGGAAACCTACCAAACCTGCACATTGTTGAAAACTAGACACCTAGGGGAATCCAAGTTGGGGTGACTTGGGCTCTCACCAGGTTCTTTTACCCAGAATACTTTGCAAACCTCAAAATTTGGCTACAAAAACACTTTTTCCTCACATTTTGGTGACAGAAAGTTCTGGAATCTGAGAGGAGCCACAAATGTCCTTCCACCCAGCATTCCCCCAAGTCTCTCAATAAAAATGGTACCTCACTTGTGTGTGCAGGCCTAGCGCCCGTGACAGGAAATGCCCTAAAACACAACGTGGACACAACACATTTTCCCAAAGAAAACAGAGCTGTTTTTTGCAAAGTGCCAAGCTGTGGATTTTGGCCTCTAGCTCAGCCGGCATCTAGGGAAACCTACCAAACCTGCGCATTTTCTAAAACTAGACACCTAGGGGAATCCAGGATGGGGTGACTTGTGGGGCTCTCACTGGGTTCTCTTACCTAGAATCTTTTGCAATCCTCAAAAGTTGGCCCAAAAAACACTTTTACCTCACATTTCGGTGGCAGAAAGTTCTGGAATCTGAGAGGAGCCACAAATGTCCTTCCACCCAGCGGTCCCCCAAGCCTCCCGATAAAAATGGTACCTCACTTGTGTAGGTAGACCTAGCACCTGTGAGAGGAAATGCCCCAAAACAAAATGTGGACACATCACATTTTCCCAAAGAAAACAGAGCTGTTTTTTGCAAAGTGCCAAGCTGTGGATTTTGACCTCTAGCTCAGCCAGCACCTAGGGAAACCTACCAAACCTGCACATTGTTGAAAACTAGACACCAAGGGGAATCCAAGATGGGGTGACTAGTGGGGCTCTCACCAGGTTCTGTTCCCCAGAATCCTTTACAAACCTCAAAATTGGCCAAAAAAACGAAACACTTTTTCCTCACATTTCGGTGACAGAAAGTTCTGGAATCTGAGAGGAGCCACAAATTTCCTTCCACCCAGCGTTCCCCCAGGTCTCCCAATAAAAATGGTACCTCACTTGTGTGGGTAGGCTTAGTGCCCGCGAAAGGAAATGCCCCAAAAAACTATGTGGACACATCAAAATTATCAAATACTAAACCACCTGTTTTTGCGGGGGGCCTGCATTTCTGGCCCTGGGCTCAGCAGCCATATAGGGAAACCTACCAAACCTAAACATTTCTGAAAACTAGACACCCGAGGGAATCCAGGGAGGGGTGACCTGCGTGGATCCCCCAATGTTTTCTCACCCAGAATCCTCAGCAAACCTCAAATTTAGCTACAAATATTAAATTTTTCCCACATTTCTGTATGGGATCACCGCACCGGGACAAATTTCCTACCACCCAACGTTCCGCTCAATCTCTCGGTAAAAATGATACTTCATTTGTGTAGGTGGGCCAAGTGCCTATAATAGGAAAGAGCCAAAAACATGTTGAAATTAAGGGGGTACCAAAGTGGGTCCAAAAGTGCAGTTTGAAAAAAAACAATGCTGGGTAACATTTGTGATTTCCAACGAAGTTGGAGGTTTGCAGGGCATTATGGGTAAGAAAATGGTGCGGGGTGCATGTGAAGCACGCCACCCTGGACTCACCCAGATGTTTAGTTTTCAGATGTGTCTAGGTCTTGTGGATTTTTCTACAATGCAGTGTCCCAAAGTCCAAAAAGTGCAAACCTCACCATTCCAAGTGGGAAGATTTTGAGAGTTAGCCAAGCTACCAAACCAAACCCAAAATAATCAAATGTCCTCTTGCTTGCCATGGGATAAGATGTTTTAGTGTGCAGGGGAGAGCTGAAAGACTGTTACCCCCTTTAGATGGGGTAGGGACATAACCATGCCCATGCAGATTGGTAGGCACCACCACACTATTTTTTTTTTTTAATTCCCTGGCATCTAGTAGACTTTCTGCCCCATGGGGTGTGGATCGGGATTAATTGCCCCATTTGCCCACTAGTGCGCAGAACAACTTTGGCCCCATTTATTTGGGATGGGGATATGGCCATACCCCCACCCTCTTATTTTGAAAAACAAATCTTCCTGGTTTCTGGTGGGCTTTCTGCCCAGCCTTCCAAAAATGGGCCGATCTGCCCTCAAGGGGGGCAGATATGGCAACAGTAATGTGCTCCCATGGGGAGCAACCCTTGCCCAAGGGGCTGCCGCCCCAAACAAAACACACACATACACACACACACCAATCCCTGGTGCCTAAGTGGTATCTGCCCCCCACCCCTCCCGGGGCCGATCGGCCAAATAGAAATAGGCTGATCTGACTCCAAGGGGAGCAGTAATGGCCTAAAATGAATTTGCCCCCCCAAGGGGAGCGACCCTTGCCTAGGGGGTCACTCCCATTGCGAGACATTAGCGCCAACAAAAAAAAATCCCTGGTGCCTAGTGGTTTGGCCTAATAAAAATAGGCTGCTCCGCCCCCAAGGGGGGAGAAATGGCCTAGAGTTCATTTTGCTCCCAGAGGAGTGACCCACGTTCAAAAATAAACACACAAATAAAAAAGATCCCTGGTGTCTAGGGGTTTCTACCCCCCCCGGGGGCAGATCGGCCTCAATATAGCAGAAAAGGCCTAAAAATATTTTGCCCCCGTGGGGAGTGGCCCTTGCCCAAGGGGCCACTCCCCTTATGTATACATTTTAAAAAAAATCCCTGGTGTCTGGTGGCATTTCGGCCCCCCCAAAAAAATCAGCCGATCTGCCCCCAAGGGGGGCAGAAATGGCCTAAAGATAATTTGCCCCCTAGGGGAGTGACCCTTGCCTAAGGGGTTGCTCCCCACATGTAAAAAATAATATATAAACAAAACTAAAAATATCCCTGGTGTGGGTTTCTGCCCCTCTAGGGGGGGCAGAAATGGCTGTAAAATATTTTTCTCCCTGGGGAGCGGCCCTTGCCCAAGGGGCCGCTCCCCTTATGCATAAAAAACAAAAAAACAAAACAATTTCCTTGGTGTTTAGTGGGCATTTCTGCAGCCCCATCGTATTGCGATTGGGCAGCAGAAATGCTGAGAAAGGCCTTTCCTCTCCTTTCATGCCTCTCTCGCCCCCTCCATGTGATTGGAGGAGAAATGCTTTGCATTTCTCCTCCAATCCACGCTGAGGGGTAGGCCTCTGATGAGGTCAGCTCACAATCGTGCGCTGATGTCATCACACGCCACGGGGTGTTGGCGGGGTGGGGGTGGAAGGGGAAGTGATTCCCCTTCCATCTCTGCACAGGGGAGGGGGGTGTTTGGCCATCGGGGGGAGCGCTAGGGCCCATAGAAGGACAAGCTGGTCTCATCCTCGGCACCGGGCCACCGTTGCCGAGGGCGAGACCAGCTTGTCCTGGGCAACCAAGCAGTTAAAGCAGGTTCAGCATTCTCATAAACACACTCCGCTTAGTCTCTGAGTGTGTAGTTCAGTTTTTAACTTTTTAAAGACACAAAAGGAGTGGGGTTGAGGGGTTGCTCCTGCATGCCTAAGCACAACACAGGGGAAACTAGGACAGATTGTTGTAGAAAAACAGCAGCACAGCATCTTAGACAAATTCACAAAAAACCAAGACTTCAATTCAAACAGCCATAAGCAAAAAAACACAGATTTTAGCAGTACTAATTGCACACAGGACAACAGATTAAATTCAAACAGCCACTGGTAGAAAAAGCAACAGTTTTAAAGATTCAAAACCACAGCACAAGCTGCCATTTGTTCACTGGGATCTGCAGCACACACAGACACTGGGGTTACAAGATGGAGGTGGCTGTCTTTGGGGGCCTTGCGCACATCTTAAGGGGTACTGCAGGTTGGGGGAGGGCACAGGGATGCTTGGGAGCCAGAGAGCCAATCAGGAAGGCTCAGGCTGATGGCCAGGGCACAGTGAGCTGCTGCTGAAGAACAGGATCACCTTGGATGCAGACAGGCTCAATCCACTCTTTGCTGGTCCTAGTTCAGCCCGCAGATAGGCACATTGTTATGTTACAATTAAAAAATCCTTTTCAAAATAATGTCCACACAAAACATATACTATAATAATAATAATAACTTTTATTAGGTATGAAAAAATTCATCCATTACAATAAATAATCACCAATACATTTGTTTAAAAATAGAAATAAAACCAAACCATAGATAATAAAAACACCCATCAAGAATATAAACATATATAACCTCATGCATAGAAACACTCAAATAGAAAGATTCATTCTAAAAACTCCACATTATTACACCAAGTAATAGCTCCCTTCAGGAATGATCCCAGCCCCTTCCACACCAATACATCTGAGGCCATCTGCAACCACATAAAAGCAGGACTATATTGCACAAAACCCTTGGGCCTTAAGAGAGGTAATAAAAAACGAGTCCTGAATGGTGCATAAAAAACACAGAACAAAGTAAAATGGGACAAGGTCTGTTGGGACACCCCATTACAGGGGCAGGGTCCAATACATTTGTCCCCATACTGACCTAAGGGGAAACACAGATTACTTCTGATAATTCCCAAACGGAAACGGGTTATGAAAGACCTTTCCCTCACATCCTTTATCTCTAAGAGATAGCGCTCAGGACTTACCCACATCTTTAGCATAATGAAATCCCTGATCGATTTTTTCCCTAAGGCCTCCCCCTCCCTCCTGTTCTCCTGGATTCTTAAAAAATTCTCCTTAACCCATTTCTTATCACAGCTGGTCAGGCCTTCAGGATGATCAACCAATTTAGGCCGCCCCAAATCACGAGCCGTCTTCCTTATGTGCATCAACCAGGGAATATTCTTTACATTGTCACAAGCCAGACAGTCCCTTAAGATATCCCTATTCAGAGTGGCATGTTTGTTACTCCAAATTGAGATCCATAGCAGATATGGAGCCAACTGAATAGTGTCCTGCACAAACTCAAGCTCCAGCTCTAAATGCAGGCTAAAACCAGGGATATTTTGCCCAACTCCCAATAGCCTTCTACAGAACCGATTTTCTTCCACCGTAAGGGCTCGGGTGTCCGACATATATTATAGTAATTCTACCATACATTTAGTCACAAAATAAATCAATTTACTTTAAAAAAAAAACCTATAAAAAACAAAGGTTAAAGTAACATTATAGTCAGATGCAATCAAAAGATCTGTTTTTCGTTTAAAATACAACCTTAGAAATTCACTGAAAAAACAAAGGCTAAAGTAACATTATTTTAAGGTGCATTTCTTAGTGGCAACATTAAGCTTTTGAATAAAAAAAACATAGAAATTCACCAGTTACAGTTAGCAGCTCTAACCATAAGTTGCACCCCTACCATGCACTGCTTATGATCTCGCATATGATATCCCTCATGAAATGTTCTATGACATCCACCGGGGTAGATACGTGGATCCACAGACCAATAGCAGCACCATTATTGGCTGCCACCACTTATACCAGGAAGTGGTGGCTGCCATCTTGGGACTTGGAACTTGACTTGAGTCCCAAAAAAAACGCAAAAAGCACAGGGGGCAGGGTAGGAATAATCTGACCCCACCATTCTTTTAAAATGTTGCCACAAATTTGTGGAGTATCCGTGGTAAAAGTAGGAAAAAACCAAGTGCGGCATCATTATTATTTTGTTTTTTTTAGCCCCTTCCGCCCCCCCCAGCCCGTGGTGGGTCAGATCCTGGGGGGAACATTATTATATATCTGAGGGAAGTGGGGTGCATGTTCCCCCTGGCCAATTTCGGCCCCGGGGCCCAATCCTGTGGGATGCAGCTGATAAGGAGGAGTGGTAGGGGGCTACAGAGTCCCCTCCTGGGGCTAGTTTTGGCCCCAGGTGCTCCATCTCTCAGAGCACAGCCTTATTAAAAAGAGGGAGGGAAGTATGCTGCCCCCCTCCTGGGCCAATTTCTGTCCAGGGACCCCATCCCCCCGGGGCTTGACCTTATTAAAAAGTGGCAGGGGGCCCTTCCAGCCCAATTCTAGCCCAGGGGACCCCACCCTCCGGAGCCCAGTGCATTTTTTAGGGGAGGAGGCATGTGGCCTCCCTTTCCTGGGCTGGATTTGGTCCCGGTGTCCCTATCCCCTGGTGCCTGCCATTATATTTACTGGGGAAGGGGCCAAAGGCAGTGTACAGCACGAAGTTGACCACATGCAGACCCTGCGGCCAACTCGTTACCACACAGTTAAATGCTGTGCATGGCAGCTGTTGGAGTAAGGCAGGTGTCTTCACCCAGTCGTGTGTGAACTTCCAGTAGCTTGCATCCTTAAGTTTATTTTTAACTAAGCTCAGGGTCACGTTTTCCTTTCAATTTTAAAGTTAAAGGGGGGGGGGGTTCTGTTTATTTTAGATTATTATCATCAGGTTGTAGTGAGCAGGGTCTGATAAAGAGCAGTGCTCAGTCAGATGCATGGCCCAAGCTGGGGCTGGGGCACAGAGGTGAAAAACTGAAGCACTGAGGTATTGAACTCTAAAATAAAAGTCCTTCTGAACTCAATATGGGACCATGAGAACAAAATGATGTTTCTGATTGCTGTTAAATGGGAAACCATTAAAATTAAAAGTTACTTTATGATTAAGTTAACACTTCATTTTAATTTTCTCCCATTTCGAAGTGTCAGATTTACAAACAGCAGGCCTTTTGCTCCCAGTGGCTAGTAGACATTGCGCCATTTGTATAACTGAAAAATACAGTCATTTTTTAAATGGGAGAAATTTAAAGTGCAGAAAAATATTTTGAAAAATATTTTGAACATATTTGCAGAACATTTTTCTGCACTTTAAATTTCTCCCATTTACAAAAATGGTTCTATGTTTGTGATACACATGTAACGGTGTTATGTATGGCAAAAGGTATGTCAGTCATGACATCTTCAATGACCGCACTGATAATATCATCACAATACTTGCAATACAATTATTGATGAGAAAACTGCATGGTCTGGGTGCGAGTTATTGTTACCTTAGGGCTCGAGTTATAGTTTCTTGTGATAACTATAATTCCTGAACTTCTATGGTTTTATGTGTGTGAAGTCTGAACCTAACTATAACGTCCCTGTAACCTTTGGTATTTGAGTAACGTTTTGAACAAAAAAAACACAGAAATTCAGCAGTTATAGTCAGCAGCACTAACTATAAATTGTGCCCCACCATGAACTGCCTATGACCTCACATATGACAATATGACATCACTTATGACATGTTCTGTGATATAATTTATGACCTCAATGATCAGGGGTGGGGCTCTGGAGGCATGGGGAGGGGTGCTACGCATGTAATCAAATGGGACCTAGCCACCATTTACTTTTTAATCCCACATGAGTCTTGCCTGACTACAGCATTTTTTGCTGTTTTTTTTCTCTTTAGCCCCAGGGGGTCCCTATAGGGCCCCCCATGGGCCTATAGAGGCAGGGTATTCCTACTCAGCCCCCAGATATCTTTATGTTTTTTTAATAACTTCAGGACAGGGGACTTAGTCCCTGCTTTCTATAATGGCTGCCAGCACAATTTTTTTCATGTTGCCTGCTTGTATGAGGCTGACTACCGTGGGAGTGAGATGACCCAAGGGAAATAAAGCACCCTGGGCCAATCAGACCGCTTTATTTTTAAATTGCTGCTCCTGCAAGAGTCTTGTGAGACTCTATGATATTCTAATAATATGATGCCCAATTATTTTGTTTTCTTTTTCTTTTTTGTCCTCATTGTGCAGCAGGTAGTGTTTGCCCTCTTGAGGAGCTCCTGTTCCTTGCAATGCACAAAGGTATCTTGTGCACAAACGTAACCTGTTCCAGGCCATAATTTCAGTTTTTAGCGTGTTGACCAGATAGGCAGTAACCTCTTTTCTCCAGGATCTGCAGTTCAATGAGATATGAGACTGCCAAATTTGACATATAAACCATCAGGTCATCTGCGTGTAATGCAACCTTCCGCTCCCAACCATTGCATACAAAAGGCATAATACCTCTGTCCTCCCTCATACTTTTTGCCAACGGCTCTACGTACTGGTTAAATAACAAGGGTGACAATGGGTACGCGATCCATCAGGTGCACTTGAGCAAGACCTTCTCCAACATCTATTGCTTAGGCTGAGTAGACCCAGGACCTTCCATATGTCATCATCGGACCCCTCCTCTCTTGGTGTCTATGCCTACTGAGTTCCACCTCTCCCACCAATGCATCAAGGGCAGCCACATACCCTCCTTTTCTGATGGGGAACATTTGCTATTGAGCCTGCCAACCTGTAGTACTGATAGGGCCCACTCTGTACTCCCTGGAGGGACAGAAGATAGCCATTTCACACACAGCTCCCTTCTCTAGAAGTAATCTCTGTTTCTTGGGTAAAGGAACTATTGACCCTTAATCCTCTGGGACATCAAAAATCACCAATGCAAGGCTTACCTTAATTTCTCTACTGATTATCTTGGATACAGACCTTACCCACTTCTTACCAGAAGAGCTGAATACCGGACACAGCATAAATATGCCATAATCGTCTGCCTTCTCAAGGCCGCACAGATCTTCGCCATTCGATTACCCATCCTCAACTGCCTTTCTAGGGTCCAATAAGCTCTATGAAATGTAAACAAATGGTTCTTTTTTAAAAATCAGAATTGCACAGATTCGTACAAAGTAGACATTGGTACTTGCCAAAAGATTGTTAGCTCCAGCCTTGGCATGTCCCTTCTCCATATCTCCTCTGGCAAGTTGAAGACTTCATCCAAGCCTTCCATCAATGACCAATACTGTTTCCCCAGCGCCTTCTTTATGGGGGAACTGTCTTTCAGTTGATTTTCCAAATTGGCATCACCTCTGGCTTCCTGGACCATTCCGCGTACCCAACTAGCCAATTGGTAGCATTTTCCCTGTTATTAGTGACATATCTTCCCAGGACAGGAAGCGTCCTTCCTGGATAGTGTATCCCCACCTATTAATATCAGTGTTTCTCAAGGATCTTGCTAACCAGTCTTATAAACACTCAAGAGTTCCGGGCAAATTCCAAATGGGGGCAAATTCACTATGATATGGTATGCCTAAAACCTAATTTGTGCCCAGAACCTGATTGCAGCACTTACAGTTTTCAGTTAAACCTTTTTAAAGAATTTGGCATCAATGACCTTATACAAAATCACATATCCCCCTGTGGCAGTTCTTGTACCATTGCTTGAAGCATGAGACCTATCTGAAAATACAGAAGCAACCTTCTAACATTCTTCAGCTGAAAGCCTCAACATCAAATTTGGAAGTTACCTTTCCATGCAAAGCTTTCTCCATGCAATTCTTACCCCTCTGGAAGCTCAAATAAAATTACTCAGTCTCCCCTGCAACCTCCTAAACCACTCCGTTGTAAATGATAATGGGACTGCATTAAAAAGTAAGGTAAATGTGGTTAGGACTCACATCTTTATAAAATTGGACCTCCATTGAATTGGTGGCGGGAGAATCATCTATGTTTTTAACAATCTCTTAGTCTCCATCATAGCTTTATTAAAGTTAACTTGAGCCATCCTGCTCAAGACGTGCACTGCTTTTGCACAAAGGTACCTTATCTCTAAGTTTACCAGGGGACTATCGCAGGTCATAATTTCAGTTTTTAGTGTATTCAACAAATAGGTAGTAACCTAATTTCTCCATGATCTGCAGTAAGAATATTAGCCTGCCAAATTTGATATATAAACCATCAGGTCATCTGTGTGTAATGCAGCCTTCATCTCTCAACCATTGCATACAAATGGCTTAATACCTGTGTTCTTCCTCATACCTTTTGCCAACATTTCTATGTACTGGTTAAATAACAAAGATGACAACGGGCATCTTTGTCGGGTACCTCTCATTATTTTAACCTGTTTAGTCAATCTCCCATTTATAGCAATTCTTGCCACTGGTTCTCTATATATTAGCTGGATTGCTCTGTAAACTTTCTCGCCCAGATCATTATGCGTGAGCACAGTATTTAACTATTGGCAACTCTCTCCATCAAAAGTCTTAGTGACACCAAATGTTAAAGTCGCTAATGGTATTTTCCATTCTGTTGCCATATCCACTGCTCGCAACAGCCAATGTGTTAGCTCATGTAACTGCCATCCCCTGATAAAACCCTTTTAGTCCTCATGCACTAGACCTCCAAACACTTTACCCAATCTCTTTGCCAATATATGTATATAGATCTTTTAATCACAGTTTAGCAAAGATATTGGTCTGTAGGAATCACAGAATTTTGGATCCTTATTACATTTTTGAAGTCACATTTATTATACCTTAATCCCATGATCACAATGGAGTACTTCCCCTAAAAAAAAAAGTCTTCCATTTATCCAGCAAAGGCTAGGAAAATCTTATCTTTTAAAGCATTATACAGCTCAATGGGGAGGCCATCGGAATCCAAAGCCTCACCCCTTTTTAAATCTCTCATTGCTGCTCTCACCTCCTCCTGACTTACCTCCTGATTTAAAGTAGTTTTCAGGTTAGGCCCAGGCTTTGGGAGTGAGGTCTCCCTTAGCCAGTCTTCTAATTGACCTTGTAAAGCCTCAGATTCCTCAGAATAAAATTCCTGATAAAAGTTAACAAAAGCATGTTGTATATTTCCCTAATCCGTACACCATCTCCCCATATATTTATTGTCTACCACCGGATAACGTTCCTTGCATGCCCACCTTAATTTTCCAGGCTAGAAGCTTCCTGTTCTCTTCCCCATACTCATAGTGAGCTAATTTACTAGCTTCCCATTTCTTAAGGCAAACCTCCTCTATATATTCTGCTAAATCATTCCTTGCTTTTCTGGGTCCTTTGTTGATCATAGCCATTTGCTCCATGTTGGGACTCCCTTGCTGCCTCCTGTAGTTTAGTAATTCTCCCCTCTAGATATCATAGGTTACACCTAGACTCTTTGTTCTTACATACAGCTATACATATGATTCTCCCTTTAATAAATGCCTTGAACGAGTCTCAAACTATAGGGAGGGGAGCCAATCCTACATTTATCTCAAAGTATCTTGCTATATCTTGCCTCAACTGATCGACCACCATCTGGCCATGCAGTAAATTCCTGTCTAAGGTCCATCTTGGAGGATCTGGTCCCTTATTATGAAAAGTGAATTCCTTCACACTGCCAGCCCTTTCTCGCAATACATCACAAAGGAGGGCCCTTAATCATCAGCTTCAATTGTGCTAGCATCTTCAGAAAGGGAGCCGTCTTCCTACGGGTGGTTGTGTCCAGTGTGGGGTCAAACAATACATTAAAGTCCCCCCCTATCATTTTTGGGACTGTAACCTCTAGCAAGTGACCATAAAGAGCCTGAAGGGGACCTGGGTCATCAAGATTGGGGACATAGAAACCAACCAAATAATATCCAAGGAACCATATGCTTGAATCTTAGCTATAAACATCAACCTTCAGCATCCGCAATATACTCTCCCACGGTCGCATGCACAGACTTTTTAATCAAGATGGCCACCCCTTTCGTGCAGAATGACTGGTCTGTGTATGCAACTCTCTAATCCATCTTTGCACCCTTAACCGTTCCTCACACTCCTTCTTCAGCAAATGCACCACTTGCAATATCATAGTCTGAGCTTCTGAGTGCTCTAACTACTCTAAGAGCTTTTTCCTTCTGTTTCTTACTCTGAGCTCATTCCTGTTCCAGGACAGAACTAAAAGGATGTTTTTCCTATTAAAGCCTGCCATTCTTCTAGTTTCCCTTGCAACTATAGTGTCTAATGTATCTTCCTCAATGTTCCGCTAACCCCAATCTGTTGTTACCTTTTCCATCACAGCCTGCCACAATTGAGCGCAATTTTTATTTTATTTTTTCCCTAGTGCTCCTCACCCAGTGCCACACTCCCCTGACACCCATGCCTTGTCCCAACCCACCCTGGGGAGCCCTCCCTAATTTAACTGTGAGTATTCCCATAGTACCTTTTGAGTACCTCCTCTAGTACTGCATGCAACACTTGTGTGACTTAATTTGTTTGATTAAACACCCAACCTCCCCTGGCTCTTAGTTATGCATGCTGTTATTACACATAACTTTGAGGTAAGGAGGAAATTCAAGCTGGGCAATAGCTTCTAGCTCCCCCAGCTCTTGTATATGCTTCCCCAACTCCCAGTGCAGATCCTGGGTAACTCTTGAAATATCTGGTCTAATTCGAAAGGAGAGATCATCTACATCCAAATGACTCATTTTCAAAGCTGCTGACAATCTGTTCTTTAAGCAAATATGTCTTAAAGTTAACAAGTATCTTCCTTGCGCTATTCCTGCTCAAATTCCTCCTAAATGGGTCTTGATTCAACTGCTGTTTATCAGCAATGATGCTGTTGGAATCTACAGAAAGAATGGCCTTATTGATTAGATTAATCACAAATCCTCTCAAATCATCCCCTTCAGCCCCTTCAGGAATATTCAACAGCCTCAAGTTTGTAAGCTTGGCACTGTTCTCCAAATTTTCCAACCTCTCTTGAATCTCCTTCTCACTTGTTCTCAATCTCCGAATCTCCTAGCATTTAACCTCAACCCTTAATTCCTCCATCAAGACCTCAAATGTGTTCATCCTTTGCACTATGTAGTCTTTTTTCCCTTCCAAAGCCTTACAAGTGCATTTAATGCCTTTCTGTTTTTTTTCAAGAATTGTAAATTTCACCTTGACGTCTTCTAATAATTTGGCCAAATTCATCTCAATGCCAACCTATGGTGTCAAAGGGTCAGCCACACCAGCTTTCCCACTGTGGCTTCGAATACCTTTGTCCTGATCACACTCTAGACACTCCTCCACCTTTACCTGAAATCTATTCTCTCCAGGCACTCTAACTATACCTTCTTCAGAGCTTTCGGCTCTCTGCGTCCTATCTCCCCACCCTCACCTCCATACTAAGTCTAACGTCTGAAGTTCTTGTTTGGAGACAGATTGTTAACCCTTAACCCTGAAGAAGGCCCTCAGAGAGGTGGTAGTCTTCTCACTATGTAGAGATTTTGATTGCCCCACTTCTCCAGAAAGCTATTCTGCTTATCCTGTTTCCACTTTCTCCAAGGAGGTATACAGATGGGGGTTGGAGCTAACACCAAGGAAATAATATTGAAAGTGCTTGTGCTAGTAGCAGTGAGGCTGGCTGTCGAAGGGGAAGAGACAAGTGCTAGTGTTTCATTCACTTCCAATGTCGTTACACTATACTCTGGGTTCACCAAAATCACCACTTTTACTTTCCCGCCTCTTATGGAATACCTGCCCCACACACAAAATGAACTGCTGCCTACTGCACCGGAATGCACTATCCTCCTTCCTCTGGCTCATTTCTGGTGTTAGTCCTCCTTGTTGAATGCATTTGTTTGCTGGGGTCTTTGTCCCCTTCCTCTATTGTGGCGCTCCTTGTCCCCAGTGCATTCACATATCAGCCACCAGCCTGTGCTGACACTGCTTACCACGCCTGCCGTGCCCCAGAGGGGGATTCCAACTGAGGCTTGATGGTCTCTGCGAAAAAAACATACTGCCTACTTCCTCTTGCCTCCAAACAGCCATACCACTACATGTGTCTGCAGGATATCTCCACCTGACTTCCACCGACTCCTCACACATATGCACACCCCCAGATGCCGGTTCTGAAACCTGAATCACATACAAGGTAAATCCTATGCACCCATACTACAAGGCATTAGAGGAGATCTCCTGGCCCGCTCCTTCAGCTCCCCACAATGTTCCCCCACTCTCAACTCCACCACCCATATACAATTATTTTATGCTCAATGTTCTGACAAACAGTTTTTTGTGTGACTCAGTAATTAAGAGGAATACTGTGACATACTTCATATTGTTATCTAAAGGGTGTTTGTGTTTGCAGGGCCTTCTGTCTCCTATTGTATGGTGCTACCTGGCATTGAAAGTGTCTCAGTACTATGGAGCAAGCATAATTGTTTCCACAGCAACCAGAAGACACCTTGGCTCCTCCATTTACGTCCTTTCACTCTCAATCCTTCAGTCGTGAAGTCTCTTCTACTTCTACCCATCTCTCTCCACCTGTCTCTCCCGATATTGTTTCCCTTATAATTTCCTTCATCGCTTTTCCACTCTATTTCTTTCTCAATTACAAACTTTCTGGCTTTCAGCATTGCTTCATTTGAAGGTGTTTACTCTTTCTTTGCTATGTATTTTTGTAAGGATGATGCTTGCTTTGAGGAGTGATAGAGGAATGCGTTGTCTCAAATAGCATTAGCAGGGCTCTAGAGAGAATGTACTGTTAATTCTATTACAAACATCTTACTCAATAGGTAAGCATTTCTTGTTATAGAATGTAAATTACGAGATGTTCACCAAATGGTGTTACAAACGCACAACATTCAGAGTAGTGTGCTTAAAAGTCATTGCTTTGCATACTTATGTTTTACCTTCTTCATGCCATTTGCTTGTAACTGACAGGTCTGTCCTATGTAACGACCCAG
This sequence comes from Pleurodeles waltl, assembly GCF_031143425.1. Taxonomy (NCBI): domain Eukaryota; kingdom Metazoa; phylum Chordata; class Amphibia; order Caudata; family Salamandridae; genus Pleurodeles; species Pleurodeles waltl. Next base: position 980,031,359 of record NC_090436.1, on the reverse strand, counting down.
ACATGTACGACATTCCTGTCAATGTTCCAGTGGACACTGTCAAGCTTCGAATTGAGAAGACAGTGATACGTCGAATTCCTACTGAAGCATTCTACTACCTGGTTGACTTGAAATACCTGTGGGTGACATACAACTGCATCTCCAGTGTAGATACCAGCAGCTTCTATAACCTGAAACAACTTCACGAGCTACGTCTGGACGGGAACATTTTGTCCACCTTCCCTTGGGAGTCTTTAGCTGAGATGCCAAATTTGCGCACTCTGGATCTTCACAACAACAAGCTGGCCAGCATCCCAGCTGAGGCAGGCAAGTACATAAGCAATATTACGTACTTGGACATCTCCAGCAACAAGTTGACAACACTGCCATCAGATCTCATGGATATTTGGCCACCGTTTTCCGAGTCAAGATCTTCGAAAAGCACAAATCCCTTCCCGCAACGTATCATTTTGGGTGAGTCAATAGTTCTTTTAATTTTCAATGCTATGAGGTTTTTAGCATCCTATGACAGAAGTGGAAGATCAGGGATTTAGAGAATTTCTTATGGTGCCACTTATAGTTTCCTGTCCTATTACCTCTTTGTATGTATCATTTTGGCCAGTCTAACTCATGCTCAAGGATGATAATTTATGCAGCAGAAATGAATAAGGTTGGATCTTGTCTGATGCTGTGCTTCTTCCTTATTTCTGCCACCAAATGTATTACCAGTTGTGTTGATGGGAAGGATTATTGGCTAATGTTCACAAGGTACAACATCATTGGTGCTAATATCTCTTGTCCTTTTAGTGTGGAATGCTTAATGCTGTGATTTGTATCATATTTGTGATTCCTATGACTTGAACTGAGGTGTTCAGTAGATTCTATAGCTAGCTGTACCCCTGTGAAAATACCAGTACTTTAGAGAGCATCAAAACATGTTGACTTTTTTCACAACATGAAGAGTACAAATGTGTACCTCTCATGTTGAAGTGGTTACTAATCCATTTTGGTTTGCTCACCTTCATACATTTTTAGTTACACAAGACGAATACACCATGAAGATGTTAGGCATACATTGAACACATGCATCATTGACAGGGACATGGCGTTACCTCCTTTCATTTTATGACGTATGAGTGACTGTAACCTCATGAGTGTTTTTCTCGGTATATCACTGTGGAGAGCCCTGTGAGGAAGCATTCCACACTATATTGGTGAGGGCTTTTAGCACTAATTGTATTGTGCCACATGGACTGCAGCACAAACATCCAGATCTCCCTGATCATCATATTTGATAATACATTTGGGGCCAGGTGTGCAAAGCTGTTTTCTGATTGCACACTCTGCTAATTGCAAAACCACAGTCTGTGACTGCTAAATGGCTTTTTTTCTATTTACCAAACCCATTTGGCAACCAAGTCTGAGTTGCAACTAGGAGGGTGTGTGAAAGGGTTGTCCCCCCTGAATTGCAACTCCCAATCATATGTATCAAGGGTGTGCTACTGCAGTTGTAATTGCAATTCATTGATCAGTTACAAATACATCAAAGGAATACATTTGCAAAGGCAAAAGTGCCCCCACTGTGAATGGGGTGGGGAGTAGGCTGTGGCTCCCTTCTGATATTTTCACAAATGAGCAATGTTTTTTCTAAAGCAGCATTGGCTCCTTTAAGGGACAGGGGCAGCTCTAAAAGCAAGAAAAGGTTTCCCTGCAGGCCAACATCCCTGTGCTAGGAGCCAATCACAAATAGCGATCTGCCTAATTATTATTCATTAGTCATGTAGTTCTACGATATCTTGTAACAGAAGATTCTGCAATGTGACTTTTTAGTATATAGGCCACATGGTGAAACTAAAGACCGGTTGCAAAAGCATGAGTACGCAGTATGAAAAAACACTTTTTATGACTAGTCTTTCATTAAATCTGAGTGGGCTGCTACCTCCTCTTTTTAAATGTGCAAGTAGAGTTGAGAGGGTAAGGAATGCCACCATACAGAAGAATCCTCTAATTTTCAACATAAAGTGATCAAATCTTGCCATGTACTGTCTAGTGTTCTAATGGTTAACGTACCTCCATGTCCCTCTCCCCACATGTTGGCTACCTTTCCTCCTGTTGCTATATATATATATATATATAACTTTGCTGTCTAATGAGGCTAGATCTGTGTTTATAAATACACTCAAGGAAATAAAGAAAATATGTTTGGTGAGGTACGTACATACTGTATGTGTTATGCAGCGGGCGCCCGCGGCGTCTCCTGCTCTGGCTGCAGTGCGGTTGACGGTCTGTTTTTCAGGCTGGCGGCCTTTTTCTTGACTGCAGTACGAATTGTTGCTCGCGGTGAAGTCGGAGGCCCAGGGCTGGGCGTCAGGCCTCGCTGCGACCCCCCAAGGGCCCTTTACTCACCTGGTGTCTGGTCCTGGGAGGTTTCTTCCTCTTCTTTTCTTCTGCTGCGGGCCATGTTTTCTTCTTTCCAGGATTCAGTTCTTTTTCGCTGCATGCACCATTTTCCTTTTTTCTTCCCTTTGTAAAATTTTGCTTTTTTCTGCTTTTTCTATGGCTTCTTCCCAATTCAAGATAGCGTTCTTCCTTCTTCCTGCATGTCACTTCCTCACTTCCTTTTCAGTAGTATATAAGGAGCCAGATTCTTGCTCTCATTGCATTGCAATACTTCCCTTTGGTGGTGGTCCTCGCTCCGGCTTACTGTCCTTGTTTCCAGGGAGTTACTGCTAAAGAGGTTTTTTCCCTTTCCGTTTTTTCTCTGGGACTCCTTCTGGAGGGCATAGACTGCCTTGGCGTTCCGTTGTCAGCAGTACTGTGGCTACCGGAAGGGATCGCCCCTATCTTGGCCCGAGCAGAACATGCAAGAAATGAGGTCGTCCTCCAGCTTCATCTTACAAGGGCAGTAAGCGAAAAGCAGATCATGACAGTATGTGTCATAAAATATATTTATATAAAGTTATCCAACCATAGAAGGATGCAGGTTTTTAGATTGTTCTAACCTCACATCATATTAGACACATCTCTTTTTAAGGAACACTACATCATAAGGAACAAGTATTCCACCTCTACCCTCAAAACTTGCTAACCCTCAAATCAGTTGTTGACTTTATCTTTGTCTTTCACCCTATACAGCTCTCTGCCACCTTCTGGCTTGCTTTGCACTATACAAATAACATGGACATAAACATACATGCATCATATAGTTTTTTTTGACAAAGAATTAAGTTCAAGGAGATTTATATAAACTTTAGGAAATCTTAGAAATTACTATTGCTCAAGAAAAGGCAGATCATTTGCAAGAAAAAGTAGGATGGTGGGAGAGTAATGGGCTGAACTAGCTAGGTTTCAGGAAAGTTTCATTCGAGGTTGCATGGCTTGAAATGCCAGCTGGCTCTGAAATTCATAGATGAGTGATGCGGAAAAGAGTGTTGGCAAACAGCTGCATGTGAATCAATGAGATCTGGGTACCACAAAGCCTTATCTAGGACTTGCCGCGGGGGCATATGCCAATTTGTAGATGAAACTAACATCTACACCGGGCTTATGGTCTGGTAAAAGGGATTGTAGAACAATGAGCCACATTATAAGGAAACTAGATGATTGTTCTGTTGTGTGGCAACTAGAGTTGGATGCAGTCATGACAAGTCAGACATTTAGCTGCCATAACTGTTTTGAAACTAAGCATAATGCGGTAAAATAATTTTAAAGGAACTCAAACTAGAGGCATGTACAAGTGATGGTGTCTCATGTTTAAAAAGGTGGTTGTTGTAACGCAATAAATAGGAGGTGCGGCCAAACGATAGAGCCTCTGATTTTGGAACTGGAGAACCAGTCTTGATTCTTGGTGCCAGCTCCATCTGCTGTGTGCTTTGGAAAATCATTTAAACTCCCAGTGCCTACAAAAATGAATCTAACCTTGTGTATCCTATTCTGGCTCTCATGTAAAGTGCCCCAGTGTCTTTCAGTCGGGTTCGCACTCCAAAAAATGTATATATTATTTGTGTGAGTAACACCTTCTTTCAAGACTGAAGTGTGTGATAGTGAAATGCAATAGTTGAGACGGAGGGTCTGATTTAGAGTTTGGCAGATGGGTTACTCCGTCACAAACATGACAGATATCCAGTCCGCTGTATTACAATTCCCATAGCATATAATGGGATCGTAATACGGCGGATGGGATATCACGTTTGTGATGTAGTAACCCCATCCGCCAAACCCTAAATCAGGCCCAGAATTCTCCTCACCTTTTTAGTGGGGAACCCCTCAAAAATGTAATTCATAGCAATGGTATTAGCACTTTTTGTATCTGTACATACTACACTTCAGGATACAAGGAGCGTAGGAGCATTAATCACTGCATTCCACCCTGCACTTAGCCGATCTAGGTACATGAAGTCAGAATTTTTTTCTTTTTTCGATGAGGGTTCACCATTATGAATAAACACCTCATAAATAGTGGCATGTCGCCCTGATTAAACCATCCCTTATCTTGATTTATACTTTTTTTAATGATTTTGCAGTAAACTCTGACTACCAGCGCTGTGTCCTAATTGCTAACTGACTCCTAATTATGTTCTCATAATTTGTTACATTTTTGAAGTAATCGTCACTCAACTTAGGGGACTACTTAGACTTTGGCAGATTGAAGCTTTCAATTAGAAGGGGGAAATGGGGGCAGCACCAGTAATGTGCCAGGTTTCCTGACTTCATATGTGCCAGAACCATGACTACCTTTTTAAAACAGGGTGGTGTTGCTCAAAGCCCAGTGATGATTTGGCCGAACTCCAACAAAGGATTTTGGGATCTACCTGTCTGAACAGAGAAAAGCTGTCTGTTCCACACTACCTGGGTGTAAGAAATAGGGTTATTGGTCGAAGGGGGGTGGAAGCCCCACTGAGCCAATAACAACACACCTTGTCAGGGTGAACCACAAAAGTTGCTAAATTAACCTGTGCTTCACCCTGTGGTAGGCAGGCACAAAGCAGTCAGGCTTAACTTAGAGGCAAAGTGTAAATTATTCATGCAGCACACAAACAGTAATAAAGTGAACACACAACACAAGTAACATCCCAAACCAATTTAGAAAAATAGAATAAACTTTAATAAATAAAATGATTCCAGACTTACAAAAATCCAATCAGTAGAACCGGAGTTGTGTCATTTCAAAGTTTTAGGTAGATATATGGCCTAAAAGCACAAAGTACCACTTGCCATCATCTGGTCGCGCTAGCCTGGGGAGAAATCACATATTCCAGGCAACCACAATAGAGAGAGGGTTGGATACAGGGACCAGATTAATCCAGCTGAAAAAGTTACCTTCTCAAAGTCCAGCACAAAGAGTTCATTTTATGTTGGAGGAGGCCACGAGGAGCAGCAAGAGTTTTGTGGTTGGTCATCATTGCAGCGTGAAGAGCAGGCCTGGCATAATCAATGGTTGTTGCTGTTGTGCGAAGATCTGGTCAGGTGCCGCAGGTGGTTGTCGCTGGGGTTTTGCATTGGCGATCACTGCAGGCTGTTCTTGTTATAGTACAAAGTGCAGATCTTGCATTGTCGGTTGTCGCTGGCGGTTGCTGTAGTGCGATAAGTCTAAGGGCCAAATTATGAGTGGGACGTTTAATTCTGTCCCATGCGTTAACCCCTGTTTAGGCACAAGATGGAATTATGACTTTAATTTTATTTAACACATCCGATAATTATTTGATGTGTTAACCAAACATTTGTTCATTTGCAGCAAATCAAACCTGCCGAAATTTTACAGGGGAAAACACATGGCAATTACTGTATCATGTGGATTTTAAAAACCAATATCTGCATGTTTTCCCCATAAACCCATAACAGGTGTTGTTTATTGCACCCGATAAATAACATTCTCAGTGGTATTGTTATTTACCAGGAGTGATAAATAACGCCTAATCTCGCAATCAGGCCCTAAGTGTGTGAAAAAGTAAGTCTCACTCTTGACTGATTTACTATTTTCTTATGATTAACAAACCCGATTGTGTCCAGGAAATCCACACCTGTAGTATACTTACAAGCAACTTTCTGCATAATAAAATCCAACTGTTTACTCCTAGGCAGAGTAGGGCATTTACCTTGTAATGTGTTCTGATTTTTCTGCACAGTCAAGATCATTTTCACTGTTGAGGAACCTCTTTGCTTTCATTAACATTCCCTTCCTCTTTCTCACCAAGCAAGCACAATAATGGCAATATTTTGTTGGTGAGTGTGTTATATGTGTTTAACGTGTTAAAACTAGAAAACTATTGGAAAAAACATGTATAAATCAACTAAGGGGCATATTTACAAGCCCCTAGGGCCATCTTTCGCCGCAATAGCGTCATTTTTTTTACGCTAAGGTGGTGTTATGGAGGCCTTTCTCCCACGCTTCATTTACAAAGTGGCACAATGATTGCATTGCACCACTTTATAAACCCTTGCGCCACATTATGTCTGTGCCAGGCATAATGTATGCAAGGGGGGCATTTAGACTCAGTGAGGCCCGTAAAAAAGGTACAGAGTAATTTACAACATTTCACTCAGAGCAGGAGTTAAAATGATGCACCCATTTTAATCAATGGGCCTCACTGTGCTTTGCTGCACTGGAGTCAAACATTTTGATGCCAGTGCAGCAAAGCACCACAATAGTGTCAACAAATTTGATACTATTGTCCTAACGAGTGCCATGGTGTGCTGTATTCTAAATACGGTGCAACAATGTTATCATTAGGTGAGGCGGGGCGACGCAAGTACCGATGTGCCACTTTTTTGTAAATATGCCCCAAAGTTAATTCTTTATGGTAGATCCCAAACGTTTTACTTACTGAACACGAACGTTGACAGAGAGGCAGAGCTTTCAACTTCAGTAATTGGAAGTCCTCTAAAAACCCTAATTCTAAAAAAAACAAAAAGAGGATTTCTGTTTTTAGCTCCTGGGTGAAATATCGGTATGAGTAAAAGTTTAAGAATTGGCCCTGATAGTTTTACGTTTAACACACGCCGCCGATGTAATCTCATTACACAGACAAGACGTTGGGCACATTGCAATTATTGTAGTGCTACCCATAAGAGTGTGCATTATCTGTAGAATGATATCTACTATTAAAACACATAGCAATTTTAAGGATAAACACAACAAATCAATGAAATGGCTGGCTTAGACTTAAGGTACCTTTATGTGGGGATCAATGTTATTAGGTTAAAAGGGTTGTACGCGGATTACTGGATCATACAGCTGCAAACACAGCGTGAACAGAGGATTTCACACTCTACTAATATTTTAGGTTGAACAAGATGTTCCACGTTGTGTCTCAGGTCAGTGCCCACCACCTGCAGGAAAGTAGGATAAAGCAATACGAAGCAATCCTACCGAGGCCAACTGCACTGTTTATCATGGGGCTACAGACCTGTTCGTCTTTGGTCTCTGTGCAGTCTAGGGCCCTTATTCTGAGTGTGGGGTATATTTCTAACCCCTGACTAAATGTCGATTTATGACTTTTGCAATATCTATGTTTCCCTAGATCAGTTTCTCAGGTCAAACATGCAGACATTAATCAAAAAGACCAGAAAAAAAGGCAAAACATCCTGAACTCACTGCTTTAAATACATTTTCCGCATGTTATACCCGCATTCCCAAACAAAAAAAGTGAACATGAGGTACTTATTGCACCCGATAAATGCCTAATTCCATGGTAATGGTGGTTACTTGTACCTCACCCTTATCCGACCTACTCAGAATTGGGGCCTTTGTGGGCAACGACCGAAACCAGTAATATTTTACATGAATCTGAGGCAGTACTCCCCGTTACAAAGGCAGATATCTTGATTTGTCAGTGCACCAAGGTATGTGTATTAGTAACGTAAAATACTGATATCATAAACATGATATCACGTTACCGTTAAATCGAAACTGTCAATACAAAAATACCCAACCTTGGTATCCTATAAGAGGATAGGCTCAGTGGGATTATCACTCAAAGTGAAAAGAAAACGCTCAATCTCTGACAGTTTGCTTTCTGTCTGACTTGAAGCGGTTCTGCAGTGCGGTGGGGGGAGGGGCAGGATAGCGGGTGTTGCATTGCCATTCTCAGTGACCTCGATAGCACTGACAATCCTGATACATTTAAGACCGGTCTGTATAACTGCTTTTTATTCAATGTCAGAACTGTATTCAACCCCAGTGCAACAGAAATTCGGTCACCCCTTCACAGAAATTTCTGAGTAGTCTACCATCCCAGTATTCCCAAAGCCCTAACATTTCCCTGTTGATCATACCCAAACATCCATTTTTAACACGTTTAGAGCGCCTCAGCATTCAAGTAACCCAAGTACAGTAGAGGCTTAATCATTAGTAACTTCCAAGTGTGACATTTTCTTCAGCAAAGACAAAAGACAGAGAAAAGACAGAGAAAGGCAGAAACAGAATGATTCAATGTACTTCACGTCAGTAGCGTAACAAAACGTGAGGGGGCCCTGCAAGTTATTCTGAAGGGCCTCATCACACCACACTTACATCAGTAGGGGCTGCGGGGGACCCTTCCAGTATGGATAAGCTTGGGTGACCCCCTGCACCGCAGGGGCTGCACGGGCCTCTGTTCAGTCGTACATCCTCTGCTTCAAGTCTTACATCCTTCTGCTGCATCGCTACACAGCAGATGCTCTCTTGGTTGGCCCTGGTTCTCTGCTTCAATATGACCATGTCCCTTCCTGTTCCTTCATTTGGACTCTTCACTGGTAGTCAAAAAGCATCTGGCGCTTCAGCTTGCTCATGCTGATCATGCTTACCATCGTAGATGATTTTTCCCAGGACCTCTTGCAATTGGCTACCCTGTATTGAAGAAAGACCGATGTATTTTAATTTGTAGCCCACTCATCTTGTCTAATGACTGCATTCTCAACTCCATTCTCAGCAGACATTCTGATGTGCAAATCTGCAATACTATAGAAAGGAGTCCAAATTCAATGTTTTCTGTTCGATTACTGCAGCTTTGCTTGAGCTTGCTCAAGCCGAGTCATTCTGCCAGTTACCTGTTGCTACTACACTTTTACCACTTGGATGGCTAGCTTCATTTTCTCTGTTGTACTATCATATCATGGTGAATACTGGAGCGTTGCTTTGACTGACTTTAATATTGTTCTCTCCACCCAGGGAAATATTCCTGGGCTTTTTTCACACACTTTTCCCCTTGTCTCTCACCACATCATTCTCAGCTGGTGATCTTGGTTTAGAAAAAGCCTTCTCCCCATTCTTTTTAAATTTTCCTTTTAATGAGTTCTCGTAGGTTGATGGTACGACTAGCCCACTTCTGTAGTATACATCTATTGCTTTTGTAGCATTCATTTGTGCTTAGTGTCCTGCTCCCCCAGTGCATGAGGAGAAGGTTGGTCTCCATACTCACATGCAAGAAGCCCAGCTATCTCTGGGTACTTTAGACTGTTAAGGGCTGGGGTAATCCCTCAGGTTGGAGAAAGAACATCTAATGATCCTCCTGCATCCTCTGTAGTGTGAAATTCTGCTCCTCATACAGATCACCTCTTCAAGCCCTAAGCACCACCCCTTTGGATTTTCAGCAGTGGATGGACGGAGCAACCCTGCATGACTCTGATAATGCTTCACACACTCCCCCACTGCAAGTAACAGGTCACCCCATGTTCCCCACAGAAGACCTGATCCTCAGAAGTAGGATCAGTGTCTTAATGCATCTATTAGAAAAAGCAGTAATTCCTTGTCACACCTCACCTGGTTCCAACCTCAGAGATAATGCTGGACCTCCAATCACAGCTGAGGCAGCAAAGTGAAACAAGCAGCACTAATCTAATTTCACAAACTGCCTGCAAGAGTAAGGTGGGATGGTATGAAAAAAAAGATGGACTGGCACCACTGGTTCTGTTCGCTGCCTTGCAACACTGCCTAGTAGGGTCTGAACTCCCTGTACCTTGTTAGTGTTGATGCAGGTGTGGAGCACTAGAAACAAGAAGAAGCACTGTTTACCAACAGTTCTCAGCTCATAATGATTTTGCAATTGTTTATAAGTAATATACACTTGCAGGCTTCATCGTAAATATTGCATATGAGAGCAGGAATCATTTGAAAAATAAACTGGCATTTTCTGGCACTCCTAAGAAAGTCATAACATACAATCTTCAGATCCAAACTCAAATGCAGTTTTGTGCTCTTGAAGCCCCTCCAAATACTCAATACAACTTGTCAAGGAATACTTTAGAAAGACCTTCCGTTCAGTTAAAATAAAGTTTGGCTCTTCACTGAAAAGAGTCTGGAGCCCTGGGCTGCTTTCGGTCATAGGGACTCATACAATGTCCGATATCAAAGGGCGTACTCATGCTTTCAAGAAACTCAAACCCATATTTATACATTTTTAGCGCCGCATTTGCGCCGCTTTTTAACGCAAAAGCGGCGCAAACTTACAAAATACAATTGGATTTTGAAAGTTTGCGCCGTCTTTGAGTTAAAAAGCGGCACAAATGCGGCGCTAAAAAAGTATAAATATGGCCCTCAGTCTTGGATTAATAAACAAAACTATGGATTGGTGTGCACTAACCGCTGAGTTTCATGTACTTAGCCTTATCTTATTACTGTAACTTAAATCCGAAAGAAGACAGGTGACTGTGGTGCAAGAAGCCCGAGAGGAGGCAAATCATAGCCCATCGATAAAGACACGGGAAGCATTTCAGGAGTCAGGTTCAGTGGATGAGCAGGAAGGCTTGGAAGACTAGAGTGCTGAAGGTTCCGGGTGACTCAGGAGGTGAATGCAGGGAAGATGCTTGTGCAGGACTGGAACGAGGCCAAACGCCAAAATTTGGGGAGTTAGATGGGGTATTTATGCTGGAAGAGGAGACTGTTCCAGAAAGGCATATGTCTCAAGTGAAAGCGTGGAAATTTCCAAAAAACCTGAGGAAGAGCATTTGTTACACAAGTGGATATGACCTCCTGCAGGAGGCAAGTGCAAGTGGCAGTTGGAAACAATTAACCATGGTTTACGGAACACAAGTGCATTATCGTAAAAGTCAACAGGTCAGGGTGGATACAGCTAATTGCCCAGGGAAACATGTGGTTCTTCTGCAGGTGCAGGACAGACTAAACTAGCAACAGTTCTGGAGGTTCAATGGTTCAAGACCTCTGGGAGGGATCCATGCAGTGCATGAGACAGAGAGGTGCCACAAGGGAAGGGTTATGGAAGCCTGGTGTGTAAAACCCACAGCACAGAGGGCACAAGAGGGGGCCATGACATTCCTCCTGCTGCTCCAGGTTTGGGCTGACATAGTGACAGGTACAAGATGATGAAATAAATTAGATAACTGCTTTTTTAAGTTACCAATGGCTTTCTTCATGTTCACATGTGCTCCGGTTAAGACATTACCCAGAATGATGCAGTGCCACAGTATCAAATTTGCCCTATTCAAAAACACTTTGACATGCCAGTTGTTTCACAGTGATGGCAATTTAGCCAGCTGCTGGGTAAATAGTGAGTTGTATCTGCTAACTAATTCATAGGTCCAAAAGTCCCAACGGCAATCAAAGAGAATGCATGTTTCCAGGTTATTTTGGGAGACGTGGTAAAGGATACTCCACTATACCAAGGACACAAGACACAGAAACTAAATTCTCTGTGTTTGAATCATCTTGATTTTGCTGGCCCTGTTTTTTGTCATCTTGGTCCTCCTGGAATTGTGCTCACTGGTCCTGGCTCTCTTTATCTGGGTCTCTTTGGACCTAGTCATCTTGATCTGGACCCCTCCAGGCTCACATCGTCCTGGTCCTCCTGATTCTTGTTTCCCTGGTTAACCTGTTTCACTTGATACTCTGGGTCCTGGTCAACCTTTATTCTGGTCCCCTTCGTCTTCCTAGCCTGTTCCTCTTTGTCCGGATCCCTCTAAACCACCCAATCCTCCTCACTCTGCTCCTTACTCCTAATGGCCCTGGTTTACCTGATTCTGATGTCCCTAGTTCTCCTGGTTCTTCCCTATTTGTTTGTGATACCCGGGACCTCGTCCTTTAAGTCCTCTGACTCCTTGTTATCATAGGTCTGCCTAACTCATGCTCTTTAGGAGTTGCACAGTACTGGCAGCAGGGTAAGTCCACATGTAAACTTTGTGTTACATTGCAGTAACACAGAATCAATACAGTGAAATTATGAGTTAAGTCCCATGGAACAGGGAACTGCCGTGCAGAGTAACAGTCTTAAAAACATACAGATTTACCAGTTCCATGGGATTTAACCCATACATTAACCACCTGTTTAGAGAAGGTGGTAAATGATTCTAATCGCCCTAGTTGTCCTAGTCTTCCTGATCTTTGCCCTTATGGTGCTGCAATAACAGATTCTGGCCCACCATCGGTCCTTTTGGTCTTTCCTAGTTCTAATGGCCAAGGTGTCCTGTTCATGCCAGCCTTAGTACTTCCTGGTCCTTGCCTTCCTAATACTAGTCCTTCTGGTCATTATTTCTAGGAATCCCTGCCCCTGGTCTTTTGGATTCTGGTTCTCTTACTTCATAGACTCCAAGTCCCGGCCTTTTTCACCAAACTCATAGAAATTCTGGGTTTCATGTCCTCCTGGTCCTTCTCCTCTGCTTCACCCAGTCCCCTTGCTGTGCCTTTTCCTAATCTTTTTGCTCCTCACTTCCCTGCTCCATGTAGTCCTGGTAGTCCTAATTATGGTACTCCTGTGTTTTGGGCCTAATGTATTTTACTTCTGATGCTGGTTCCACTGGCATAGTCTTCTTGGTTCTACTGCTCCATCATAGACCTCCTGGCCCTCTAGTTTGCCTGTTCCTGGTCCACCTTGTTCTGTTGCCCTTGGTCCTGGTCGACTGTGTACTGGTTCTCCTGATAGTAGGCCTCCTTTGACTAGTCTTCCTGGTTCATGTTCCCCTGCCCCTAGCCCTCCTGTCCGCTAGTACAAATCACACCAATGCATGTAATCCTTGCCATTCTGCTTTATGACCTTCCTGAGTCTGATCTTTCCGATCATGATCCCACTAGGCCTAGACCGCCTGGTCCTTTCTATTTCACCTGGCTCTGTTGATCTGTGGTCTTCTGGTCCTGATAGCCCTAGACCTTCCTCCTCATGGTCTTCCCATTCCTAGTTCTTCTGACTGGTACACTGGTCTTAATTTAGTTGATATCTGAAGTCCTGGCCCTCTTGTCTATGGTTCTCCTCTCCCTTGTTCTCCTGGTACTATTTTTCTTTTGTCTGATCCACTGGGGTCTGCTTCTCCAAGCTCTATTCTTCCTAGTCCCCTAGTCCTGCACGGTGGTCTCAGACCCTCATTGTTCTGCTTCCCTTTATATTCTGGGATCTCCTGGTTTTCCTACCCATGGTCCTTCGGTTATTTCTGGCATGGACCTTCAGGTCCTGATCCCTGTGGGCCAGATCCACCTCCTGATCCCTTTCACCCTAGTTCTGTGGACCTTGGTCCTGTTTCTCCTAGTCCTGTTTTTCCTCATGCTTTTGGTCCCAGCTCCCTCTGGCTTCAGTCACCCTGGTTTTTATTGCTTGGCTTAGGTATCCCTGGTCTTGGGCCTCTTTGCCATGGTCCTCCTAGTTCTGGTCGTCCTGCATCTCTGAGTGGCCCACCTCCTGGTATGTATCCTCCTACGTGTCATCATCCTCCTTCTACCAGTTCTCGTTCCCAGGTCCCCTCCTCTCCGAGCTACAACTTCATGAATATTTTCTCATGAATGATGAGCATGTGTATGTACATGCATTAAAAATGTTCTCATTATTCTTTGCAGTAGAATTTTAAGGAGTGATATGCAGGCAGCCAAATAACCCCAGACTGTAACCTAAAATATCTGTGTACCATTCCCCGAAGTGCCTGAAGCAGAAGTTTAATTTCTACAAATTATTTGAATATCATAAATTAAAATGTATTCCTTTGATTTTTTCGTTTTATCTGCAAATCTAGTTTAATTCATGCACTTACTTTTTGTACATCCTTTGTGAAGTTGTATATGCATTACCATTCAAATGTTTAACACACTTTCCTGAACCTCCATTACTAGATGGCCACCACCCTGACATTGCTGGGAGTCCATTTTTTTGTTCATGTTTGACAAGATAAATACCTTGTCCACGCTATTTATCTGTATAGTCTCTGCTATTTAGCCTGCAGCTGGATAAGTAGTGAAATTTCAAATATTTAATCGACTGCCGGCTAAATAGCAGGAATGATTAACTTTTTTGCTGCCCAATTTGTACCTAGCAGGGATTATATGCTGTTTAGATGGCAGCCAGACAAATAGTAATTTCCATAAATTGCTCTAATCAGCTACGTACACTTAGGGCCTGATTACTATTTACTTCTAATATTCCAACCCATGCATAAACTCTTATTTAGGCATGGGTCGGAATTGTGAGTCTGAAGATATTTAACACATTCGAAATTATTGGATGCATTAAATAACTCAACATTTGTTACATTTCGGTACGTTATACCTACAAAGATTTAACAGGGAAAAGCCATACAGTAATTACCATATCATGTTGATTTTGTGAATTAAACACCAAGATCCACATGTTATTCCACATGAACTTGTAATAGGTGTTGTTTATCGTACCTGATACATAGCGTACCTTGCGGTATCATTAATTATCAAAGGCAATAAATTACACCTTAGCTCATAATCAGGCACTTACTCTTTCTACAGTCCTGCAACCCTCTTGTGATTGATAGGGCAGAGTACATTGTTCCACAACCTATCCAGTACCTGTCCACCTCCATCCTTGCAGGTAAAACTGCCTTTGCTTTTTGTATCAAAGAATACCTAATGTATGTGTTATACCTTCACAGCATCCACTCAGCTTCGCTTCTACCCATGTCTAGTGCCCACTTTCCATCTCCTTGATTTCTGTTTTTGATACACCTTTATCATCATTCAGACGTTCTCCAAACCAAACATTTTATTGCCACTGCTCACACTAATGCCACTCATATACAAATACATCCCTCACAAAAGCACATATTTACTGCTGACATAGCATCAATGATGCACTCTTCTGTCTCTCTCTCCTCTATACTCAGCAACACACACACATACATACACACTCACAAACCCGCACATACACACACACACACACACAAACATACACACACACACACAGAAGAAGCCACTGCTGAAGGTATGTATGCAATCCTCATGGCTCTGCCAATTAACACTTCATGGGATGAGAGTCCAGTATTTTTGTCTGGGGTACTTCTAATGCTCATCATACCAAGAAGAAGAACATTGACCATTTCTAATGAGTGGCCACCTTATTTTTGATGGTCACGTTCATCTTCTCTACAATGCCAGATGTTTGAGGATGATAACTACTGTTAGACTTCGGATAAAACTGTGGAGCTGTACAAATTATAGGATCTTATTATTAAATGAGGCCATATTAATAGAAGTTGGGTAGGCTGAAATGTGGAATCATTTCTCTTAATGAGAGCTTGGCAACTGTCCTACTGTCGCATCTCCAGGTAGGACGGGCCAGGGCCCATTTTGAAAGCAAACAGGCAATCACAAGAACATATTTAAGGCTATTGTAAACTGGCATCTCAATAAAGTCTGCCTGAAGTCTTGTAAATGGGCCCTCCGATTTGCCAATTTGATTCATAAGAACAGTGGCTCTTTTTCCCTGATTAGTTCTCTGACAAATTACATCTCTCTGACACAGATCTTCTGCAGCATTCCAAAACTTACTGCTGAACCTGCGCTTTTTAAAAGTCCTAGCCATTGAGTTCCTCTCTTTATTTGTCTAGCCATGTAAATGAGGGGGTGGACTATAACATTGAATCAGTCAAGACATATTTTTATTCAGGAGTAATCCAGATGTCATTGAAACTTTTCTAACATGCTAATACTTTCCATTTCTGTTTTTCATCTTATGGAGGTCCTTCAATTTGCTCATTGAGGTTTGTATTGGATTCAACAAGAAACATTTTCCATTCCCAACAGATCTTTCAATTAATTCATATTGGGCCAGATGTATCATCACGGCTCATTGCGATTCGGTAATAGCGATTCTTAAGAAATCGCTATTACCGACTCGCAAAGGGCCATGTATCACATTTGCGAATCGGTAATAGCGATTTCTTAAAAATCGCAAATGCTATTACCGAATCGCAAATTGTGATACCGGCCCCATTCGCAGCTATGGGCCTGTTGGCCCATAGCTGCAAATTTTTTGCATTTACAAAATTGCGATTTCTGAACCCGAAATCGCAATTTTGGAAATGCAAAAGGCCAGGGTGCTGGGGGCCTAAGGCCCCCTCTCCTGCACCCCAAAATCATTTTTTTCAACATGTAAGGTACACAAATGCCAAAAGGGCATGTGTGCTTTACATGTTCAATTTAAAAATGCAGTTTTACTGCATTTTTACATTTTGCACCAGGTTACCACCTGGTTGCATATCATGCTATTTTGCAAGTGCAAAATGCCATTTTTGGAAAAATCTCAATTTGCGATTTTTTCCAGCATAGCCTTGCTACCTGGAAATTGCGAATCGCAAATTGCGACTCGCAATTTCCAGGTCGCAACGCAAGAAATCGCAATTTTAGCGATTTCTTATTTGTGGTCTGCGAATGCATTTCATGCATCGCAGACCACTGTTTTGCACTCGCAAACGGCCGAATTTACCGATTCGCACTGTTTGCGAGTGCAAAACTTTTTAATACATCTGGCCCATTGTTCTGATACTTACACTGTAATTTACTCATTTGGTCTCATACCAAAATACTCTCAATCTCAAGAATCATTCTGTGCCCTACATATAATTGCATTCCTCTTTACTCAGGCATACACTGAAGGTCAGGAGCTAAGTAAACAGTCCACAAGGATAATCCACGGTCAAAGTGACAATTGATGAATTTTCCACTGCACCCAAAAACTAAGCACAGAGCAAGAATGAATCCCTAAAACAGAAAGGAGGTGCTCCTATCTCACAACCATCTTCTGGTACCAAATTTGTAAGTGCGAGGGAACCCCTTAAATTTTACACCACAAGATGACACCCCAACATCACAAACACCCAAGTGGATGAAACAGAGGCTCTGTTAAGCCTCAATTTCATGAGGCAATCTATCCTCGATATAAAATACCACACAGCATATCAAACTACACCCCATTAAGTAAATATAGACTCAATAAGTGAGTTCCAGGGCAGAAACAAAATATTTTAGAAAGATTTATTACAAACATTCAAAAGGTAGAGAAATTATGAATGCAGATATAATAAGCGAGTGCCATGAAGGCTCTCAGTAATAGAACAATACAAAGAAGAAGACAATTTAAAAAACATTCTAAGTCCCAAATGAGCAGCAAAAATCTATTTAAAAAATCGGACATCATCTTTAGTATCATACAGAGCATCAGAAAAGTCACTGTCTCACCTTCAAATTTGAGGGGTTTTGTAGGAAATTGTATCATAGAAAATAACTAAAACTGCAAATTCATCACGGTTTGAGCAAAAGAGTTATAATTTCAGCAAATCAGAACACAGTTTTATTAAACGCCTTATTGCCTTATCATCTAAGCACTATACCACTACATGAATTATTGATTCAGCTAATGGAGCTGCGATCATCCGGAGATGGCAAAACAAATTAGTTACAAAAACAACAGTGAATCAATCTGAATAAGTTTAATAAAGTGGGCAGCAAAAGTGACCTTGTACAGGCCTCAACATTTTTTTTCCCAAGAACAGCAAGAATAACATCAATGGAAATAAACAAACATTACTCTGCTTGACTGTATGCTGCATAAATAATAAACAGTAAACGGACATGGTGAGGCATCTATTTTGAACAATATGGTGTTGAGGCATAGCTGAAGCCTAGTTAGCATGAGTCTGGAAAATGCACTTTAACCAGTCACAGCAAACGTGTTTCGAAAGCAAAAACATCAACTAAGTACACAATTGTAAATTCAAGTGTACATCCACATTCTACAAGTTGTTAATAATGCACAAATTAAAAAATGCATAAAAACATCTACAGAAAGGATGCTGTAATGCTTATTTCATATTTAAGTGGGTCGCTGCTGTTTTACTGGTGTTTTTAAGTTACTGCACTTCCACCGTGAAGGCCTCCTCTACAAATGAGTGTCATAGATCATTTTTAGTATAGGAACATGCACACACACACAGAAACATAAACACACACACCAGACAGGCCCATTAGTCCTGTAGACACACTCCCATCCACCAGACATGCAAGATCATCAATAGACACACTGGAAAGAGACACACTGCTAATTTAGACACTTCCGGAATGGTACCCCACAGACACACACACACACACACACAACATGACATAACTATAATTATGAGGACCGGCCACTGACCGTAATGAAGTGTTTATTTACTATTCTAACTTCACACGTGCTTTGATAGTAAGGAAGGTTATAAAGCGGACCAAGGCAAATATAACTGCACTTTTAGTTTTTTTATGCAGTCGCTCAAAACTACCTAAACACACTACGGGGACCAGTCCTCCTAACGCACCGGTCCTCACAAGGTTAGAGTTTGTCTGGAACTGACAGTGTTTACCCACGATATGAAGAGCGAACCAGTCCTAACAGCATGAGCTATACATGCGCACACACACAATGTACACACACATACTCACTCAACACAAGCGCAAACACAAATCATAGAAACACACACTGGTATACATACACCTGGGCACATGCACACAAGATTACAAATGCAGACAAAACCACTTGCGCACGTGGATGCAAATGGAACAGACACACACAACCACATACATTTGCTTACATGCATGTGTACACACACACACACACACACAGATCTGTCAAATTTGAAATAAATCTTACAGTGTGAGGAGTGGGGCTTTAAGGGATAGAGCCTGGTGAGGGACAGGGCCTTCTGCCCATTACTTTTACAAGGCATGAGAGCACAGAGCTTTGTGTGGAATGCTGACCCTTACCCCCCAACAAATACAAAAATCTTCTGAGGCTTCCACTAATTTCCTGGGGAGTTTGCACATCTCCAGTGGTCATCAGTTGTGCAGTATCCAAAAAAGATCTGGAAACACACACTGTGAGATGGTTTCCAGTTTATATTATCCCCACGGTGTGACGGAGTGAGCAGAGCTAATATCGTGACAGATGGTGGCACCTTGAATATGTTGTCAAGTTTGATAAAGGCATACACAGTAAATGTTATATCACCACACAAATCTTTACAAATTTCACACTGTACTAATAAGGTTAGGTTACCAACCATACATCACCTTATGCACACACAGCGAACGGCCTCAGACGTAACAATGTAGATGACTTTACACCTAACATCGTTGATCTAGTCATTAATGACATCCTGTAGGACATCATCTTCAAACTTAGGCTATTACTTTTGTGACTCCAGCCACAAGAATGTTGCTTATTTGTGTGGTAGTGTTCTGTCTACATGTTACGATTCTTTGGTAATGGTAGACCTTCAGTGCACTGACAGCATTACAAGCAAATAGCTGTCTTTCATTTGCCATTTCTCTTTGCTCTTCGGCTACAGCCAAGGCGCTCAATAGTTTGGATAAATTAATTAGGAAAGAAAAAATAGTACTTGAGTCATCATCGTTATCATCTCATCTCTGTTCTTTTAAGTACACATATTCCCATTTAAAAGGGAAATCAACATAATTTGCAAAAATGCTCTACAAACCGTGGAAAGTGCTCCTCTGGGGGCTCAATAGTTTGTCACGGGGTGCAAAGTCAACAGAAAAAAAGCCTGTTTGCTTAGTTAAATGCAACTCCTGCAAAACAAGCTGAATTTACAGAGAGCTCAGCCATCAGAATTAGCATGCCAGGTTCCATGTATCCTAGGTGCCCCCAGGGCTAGAAGTATGCCCATTCACTGGTTAGGCAGAGGAGGAAAAATCCAGTAGCCACAAGTCTAGAATAAAGTGTAGAACAATGGCAAGGACACAGCAAAAGACAGAAGGGATGCCACCTTAAAGTTATCAACACAAGAGAAAAAAACTAACAAGAGGGAAACAAAACATGCATAATTTAATTTACATGTTAGGCCACCTACCTAAGAAAGTATTTCCTTGTAATTCTGGACCAGAAACAACTACAAAACCTTTCCTTAATTCCAGTCCTTAACTTGAAGTGGTGGTTGCCAGTGGGACTCGCTGGCACTCATTTTTGTTGATTGGTACATATTTTCCTCTGATCCAGTGCAAGAGAGAGAAAAAACAAACAAGGGAAAGACGAATAAGAGAAAGAGGGGACAAACAGTGACAGGGAGATAACAGGAATGAAAAAGAACCAGCAAGATTGAGCTAAAGTGGGAGGGAGTGTGGGTTGAATTAAAACAATTCTAGCTACTGCGTCAAGAATTTTCGATTCTATTAAGGACATGGAGGCGAGGATCATGCTTCTCTTTCTTTACTGAATAATTAAGCAGCAGCCAATAAACTTACAGTAAACAGAAAAACGAAATAACACCTGTAGTCCAGCCTGTCCAATCCGAGGCTTGCTCTCCTCTATAAAGGTCACTACCACCAAAGTCCTTCCTCTTTCTTTGCACCAACTTGAAATATTCTTCCCAATATTCAGCAACTTCCAACGACTGCCAACAGCGGCCTGATCTCATTATCATCATCTGTCTGGTCTATCAATCGCATTTATTAGCGGAACCTATGGATGAAAGAAATGCACTAATTATACTATTTGGAAATGATTAAGCCATAAGGGGAGAGAAAAACGTGATAGTCACATTACATCTATCATCATAAAAATGTATAATCTTTAAACATTTATCAATGCAATAAAATAGCAGATAGCATCACAACTAAGGGTGGGATAATCCTCGCTTCCGTGTCCTTAATAGAATTGTACATTCTTGACTCAGTAGCTAGAAATCATTTTATTCTATGTCAGGACCAGAGGCTTTGGATTATATTAGTTCAAAGCCGACCCACAACTGTCGACGCTATATCAACAATAGGCTTATGATAAAACACTTTAAACGTATTATCTGAAGACCAATCTGCCGCTGACAAGATATCCTCTAGTCAAGAACCAGCCCCAAAAGACTTAGAAGCCATAGCTCCTCGAACTGAATGATCGCCAAAAATGGTGGTGTCTATACCAGCTTCCCCAGTAACCATTTAACCCATCTAGCTAAGGTAGCTGATGAAACTGGATTATGCGGCTTTTGCAATGAAATCAGCAGTTGACCTCCTGCATCTCTGTGGAGCTCATGTGTACAACTCTCATAAGCTTTCAAACATTGTACAATACATAACTTTTGATTGTGGGGAAAAGCAGGGTAAGAAATACATCTAGATGCAGTTTTTGTACATCTAGAAACAGTGAATGAGACTCCAGTGAGAGTAAATGCTCTACTTGTCAAATCCAGTGCTCTCACATCTGACACAGGTCTACATGAAATAAGGCATAAATCTGTTAGCTTAGCAAATAATTGCTTATGAGACAAATTCTCATTACATGCCCAGGATCTGATAAAACGCAGGACAACATCTACATCCCAAAGAACAGAATACAGGGTTTGAGGGGGGCTGACCATCCGAATACCCCAAAGGATCTTAGAAATCAAAGGATATTCCCCAACCAGTCTACCTTGTAAGTGCGGATGACCTGCTGAAATAGGCGATATGAAATTGTTAATGGTTCTATAGGCAAGACCCTGAGTTGCTAATTCGGAGAGAAAATTTTGCAATCATGGTAATTTGGGCCCCCAAAGGATCAGTACTCCATTCACTGCACCACCCACCCATCGTTTCCTTGAGGTTTCATAACATTTAAGGGGTGAGTGAGCCCAGGACTGGGAAAGGAAGAACATAGCTGCTCCTGACACACCTGGCATTTGCCAACGTCTCCTGAAAGTCTCCATGCCATGAGGGTTAACTGACCCTGTATTCTCAGAGGATGGGGAAGACTCAACGGGTCCAGGAGCAATGAAGGGAATAATGGAATTAGAATTGGAGCACACATGATAGGGATATCACTACTGGAAACCAAGCCTGAGCTTTCCAGAGAGGTGTCACTGGAATGATCTCTGCCAACTGTCACTTGACTTGTGCAAGGACTCTTTAAATCATTGAAAATGGAGGGAAAGCATAAAGAAGACCCTGGGACCAGTCCTGAAGGAAAGCATTCGAGCTCCTCGCTAACGGGTCTGGCCTCCAAATGAAGAACCATGGAAGCTGGGAGTTGAGTCGGGATGCAGAGAGGTCTATCAAGCATGAACCCCATCTATCCATCAGGTTCTGAAATATCGAAAGGTGAAGCTTCCAATCGCTGCCGTCCCTCAGAAAACAAGAGTTCAAGTCCACTACCACATTGGAGCGACCCGGAATGTACTCCCCTATCACATGAATTTGGTGTTGGAGACAAAAGTGCCAAAATTCTTTGCCACTCTCTGCCAGAATGCGAGACCTGTTCCCGCCCAGGTGATTTATAGACCTTACTGCTGAAATGTTGTCCATCCGCAACAGAATACAGCAGCTGGCCTTGACTGCAGAGAGCAAGCGAATCGCGAAAGCTCCCGCTAGTACTCAAAACAATTGATGTGAAGGTTCAATTCCTCTGAGGACCACCATCCTCCCGTCTCTACAGCGCCACAATGAGCTCCCCATCCCCACTTACTAGCATCTGACTCGATAACTATCTCCGGTAAGGATGCCAATATGGCTCTGCCGTTCCAAGCTTTCATGTGGTCCAGCCACCACACAATCTCCGTCCTGGCTTCCTCTGATAACAGGATCTGCTCTGTGTAAGCCAGACGTTTGCGGAGAAGTATGATTTTCAGACGCTGAAGGGCTTGATAGTGAAACGGGCCCAGGAAAATCACCTGAATAGAAGAGGCAAGTAGCCCTAACAGGCGGGCTAAAGTCTGTAATTATATAGTCGGAGAGGCAAGGGCTCTCCATAACTCTCTCTTGATTGAGGTCTGCTTCGACAGCGGTAACCTGAGTTGCGCTTGCACATAATCCACCTGAAAACCTAAGAATTCTATACATTGTGAGGGGGACGTTCTCGACTTTTTGCTATTGATCAAAAAACCCAGATCTTGAAGGAGCTGAATCTCCCAGGCCAGAAGAATCAAAGCTAAATCTTTGGATTGGGCCATGATTAAAATATCGGTGAGGTAAATAATGAGGCGAACGCCTCATTCTCGAAGGAATTGCGCTACGGGATGTAACAGCTTGGTGAAACACCAAAGGGCTGAAGACACACCAAAAGGGAGTACTTTGAATTCATGCCATTGGTATCTCCAGACAAACTGAAGAAAACGTCGGTATGGACAAAAAATCATCACTGTTAGATATGCGTCCTTGAGATCTTAGCGCACTAACCAGTCTCCTTCTTACAGGGGGTCTCGTAATAAATGGATACCCTCCATTTTGAAATGACGATAAACTATCCAAGATGTGAAGTCTTTTAAGTTTAACACCAGGCGAAAACCTCCTCCTTTCTTTTGCACCAAAAATATAGTGCTGACAAAGCCCTTGGATGGGGTCCTGATCTGACTATCGCTTGCCTGTTCAGAAGTGCTTCGATCTCTACGTCTATAAAAGTACTCTCTTTTTGGGAAAAAAGGAGGGGCAGAGGAGATTGACTTTGAGACGGAGTGGAATAAAACTCTAGTCTGTAACCCTGAACGGTCTGTAGAATCCAAGAGTCTTGAGTTATGTGTGCCCAAGCCTGAACATGATTCTCCAACCTCCCCCCAAGGGTCACTTCTGCAAAGGAAATAATCCTCACCTGAGCCGGAGGGATCTGAGTTGCGCTCAGCACCCTTTCCACTATAACCATGACTTGGGTCTCTTCTGGCCCTGGATGGATAGAATTCTGAGGAGGGTTGATAGTAGCCTCAACCTCTAGGGACGTAATTGGGGGAGGTCTGTTGAAAGCCTGGGCCTGACACCCGACAGCATCCGGCCCTGGCAAAAAGGCCCCCACTGAACATTCTTTTCATTGAGGTTTGGGCTTTGTCTAGAGCCGAGAAAGTGGAGACATATCTACTCAGGTCCTTCACAAACCTGTCTCCAAATAGGAGCCCATTAGCTAAAGATCCTGGTTCTGTGGGAGCGAGGTCTGCTAATTTTGGGATCAATGCGCATTAGAAACAACATCCGTCGATCTGTGGACATAGCACAGTTAGCGTTCACCAGAAGGCAAATGGCTCTTTTAGCCCACTCCAAAATGGCCTCCGGATCAAAGGGCGTACTGCTCTCTTTAGCTCAGACCGCTAATTCCAAAATCTTGGTAATAGGGCCCGAAAGATCAAGCATCTTACCTTGGCAACCCTTCCAGTCCCTTCTTGGGGTCCTTCGTAAACTTCTTCAAGAAGGTAGCCACACTAGGGTCTAGTTCAGAGGTATCAGCTACCAAGTAACGGGGGACGGGGACATTTGGAGTGCAGCGTACTGCGTACGTCCTTGTCGAAACTCTTGTGCAATTTTTCTTGCACTTAGTGTGCCACCTCCACACATGGCACCCATTCCTTAGATCTGGGGTGAATAATACTCTCAGGGTCAAACAGCAAATTTCTCTGCGTCACCACCTCCTCCGTGACATGATGCGATTTACGCTTACACTTTCCCATTTGCTTAGGTTCTGAAAGCTCAGAATCCGAATGGGAATCAGAGGAATGTGATTGCTCCGTACGGGGACGTGACAGAGGTTCACGCCTCTATCATCAGACTGACTTTCTCTAACCATTGACCCAGAGGGTTGGGGTCCCATCAATTCTCTCTGCCCAAATCTAGCCAGAGGCAGTGTAAAAGGTTTCAATGCTTTAATCAAGGCCTGATTCACTGAATCCTGTTCATGAAGACCTAAGGCCTGTACCAATCTGTCCTCCATCTGATCTTGGAAGGGCCCTTCGGCCTCTTCCTGATAATATTTATTCTCTTCAGCAAAGTAAGGCATGATAAGAGGTACAGAAGGAGTTCAAGGGGGGAGGAAACCCCTGCAGGCAAAAATAAGAATTTGTTCCTGCTAAATTCTTTCTGAGACAGTCTCACAAGGCCCAGTATAGATGTGGAGGGAGCACCTGCACAAACCTCCTAAGGCAAAGCCCTTATTCGTTTTTGTGCCCCGTTGGGCATTCTAGGAGCACTGAGAGTGAGTATTTCACTCGGGCAAGTCACATGACGAAGTCCGATTCAAAGGATCAGAAATTTCGCTGTGTGCCCATGCGCGAGCAAAATACACAGAAATAAAGAGAGGACAACTCTCTCCGCAGTGCTCGACGGGTTTCCGACGGAGATCCGTAATTAATTTTGAAACATTGCAACTCATCTCGCATGGACCGGAGGGGTAGGAGACACACTGATCGCGCGGGCAGTCGCCACGTCAACAAGGGCAGAAGCAGCGTAATGCGTGCCCAAATATAAGGGAAAAAAACCTTCCAGACGAGCGCTGCTCAGTCCCGCTCCCACTCCACGGGCCAATTAGTAAGAACCAGTAATTAATATGAATGAGGAGAAAGACTTAGCTTTGGCTGCGCAGCAGCAACGAAAGAGGAAGGACTTTGGTGGTAGTGACTCTTATAGAAGAGAGCAAGTCTGGGATTAGACAGGCTGGACTACATGTGCTATTGGGAAATTTAGTTTTTCTGTTCACTGTAAGTTTATTGGCTGCTGTTTAATTATTCAGTAAAGAAAGAGAAGCATAATCCAAAGCCTCCGGTCCTGATATAGAATATTAAACTAGCATGATGATGAAGACTACAAGCCTTGGTATTCTGCACCCCGACCCTTATCCGCGTCAGCCACAGGTTTCTGATCAAAATTTTGGTCCCCCGCACGTATTCTTTTACAAGTTAAGCACGCTTATTTCAGCCCTTGTCTTGTTAATTCTGCCCTTCTTTGGCTGCCCTTCTATTCAATTATATAATATGAAAGATGCACTCTTTCCTGTTCACAAATTAGTCAGGGCTTCCTCAGAGAAATTAAAGTCTTTCCTTTCCTAAGGTGCCTAAAAATGGGTTACATAGCAGAAGTTAGGAATAATGGGTGATAACAAAATAAGAAGACAGAACATGTATATTTCACCATTTCTTCTTTAGAGAGGGGAAAGAAATATATTTACTCAATTATGCACATGTACCACTTGAGCACTTAAACGGCACACAATACAGGCATATTTATTTTCTAGCATGCAAGAATAATATTACTTAACTAAATGGCATTTATTATTGTTATCAGTGCATGGAGAATGAAGTCATGCGAGAATTAAAACTATGACCAAGCAGATCACCTTCAAATGATTGTTTCTAGTACACAACAAACTAAAATACTGGTTAGGATAGGCACGTGTGACCTCCAGGCTACAGAACCATCTCTTTAACAAGCACATGTGCTACCTTACTAGGGTTTACACTTCTGACCATCACAGTGCTGTGCAGAAGGTAGATAAGCATTGCTTATAAAATGCAAGACTCTGCTAGCAAGTTGCACATAAACACAGAAGCGCAAAGCTGTGTGTGTGCACAATTGTTTGCATAGAATACGAGTGGTAAAAGTTGCTGCACGAGGGCATGGTAATTTCCACGTGATCAAGGCTTAAATTTGGGATTTTCCTCCAAGCAAAGACAATACCCACAGACAAGAAGTGCCTGTCTAGACATTGAATTCAAAGGGGTCTGAGAGCTAGCTGAGGTTCTCCTCAGGTCTGGGTAATAGATTCTGAGAACCATTAGAAAAGATCTCAGGTTTTGGCAGCTGGCAGAGTGGGTCTTAGCAAGTTATGGTATTCCAAAGTTTGGTAACCTTTGAGCTACTTTCTTGTCTTGCAGCGTGTGGGACTCCACTGCCAGTCCGACCATATCCCTCTGAGGTGGACAAGGGCCTGGAGGGCGGCGTGAAGATGCTGGTTATTATTTGATGGGGGCGAGGGCATGTGTAGGGCCCCCTCTCATTCTTTCACCACACCTGGGACCCCATCCCTGGGCAGATTCTTGATTAAGGGGGCCAGGACCTCATCCCCAGACCCCTGTGTGATTCACGATGTGGAGAAGCACTGCCACCCTTCCCTGAGATTCTGAATGATGGGGGAGTGTTGTCGCTCTTCCCCTGGAGAAGTCGAGAGGGGCCCAGGACCCCATCCCTGGGCCCGAGTCAACTTGGAGGTCTGGTGGAGTGTCACTGCACTCCTCTCACGTGGTCTACCCTCTTCGTTCCCCCTGCCCATGCCTGGGGGAGCTATAGGTGGTCACAAGCTCTGCATCTCTGCCTGAGAGGGAGACACAGATGACCGCTGCCAGCTCCTGCTGCAGCACACGGGAATGCTGCCGAACAGGGGAGCTGGCGAGGGAGCCAGGGGTGGCCTTTCCGAGCTGCCCTTTAATGAGGACAACCCATGGGGGTGGTAGGGTGGGACCGGGCACCCAGATCCAAAACAGGAATGTGGCAGAGGGCCACTCTCTAAAGGAAACAAACTGAAAACGCGTCTCTCCCTGGCACAGCGTGAGAGCCGCTCTTCTAAATTTAACCGTTCATACACGAATCAGCCCACAATGTTTTGCAGGGCCTTTTGATTTTAAACACATTTTTACCCATATCTCTGCTTGTGATGGTCACAGGGTGATGGGACCACCACCATCAATTCTGCATAGCACTGCCTTTTTCTAAAGGTAGCTCCCCCTGTTTTGGGGGGACTAAACAGTTATCACCTCCTCTGAATTTTTGGTACATTTCAAGTCACTCCCATGGCTGAAGCCTTTGTTCTACAGCTGGGAGGGTTTTGTTTTCTAGGGGCCACATGTATGTTAATATTCTGGAAGGCCTGAAAATACACAAATACAATGCTCATGCTGATACATGTTCTAGGGACTTTTTGTATGGTGCAATGCTTTTTCAATGTGATATTCTGTAGGATTGTTTTTACAATTACAGTTTAAGGTTAAATACATGAAAGAATTCTCAAACATAAGATTTATTCCTGAAAGGTGTTTTATAAAGTTATCAAATTGATTGCGTATGTTTTATTGGTTCATCAATATCCCAATAATGACAATGAGTCATGCAAAGGCAATGTGTTTATTACAAAACTACTGTTTAAACTCACTTGATATGTTTGGGTGACAACTCTAGAGGCTCACCGATGATTGCACAATGTCATCTATGGTATGTTCTATCTGCAATGTATATATTTGTAAATTACTGCTTAGTATTTAGTAGTGTGTGTTTAATAAATGTACTTCTCCTTTTATAAAGAAAATGTACGTACTGAACAATCATTTATTGTGTGTTATATGATGGATGGGTGGATGGCAGTGTGGAGGGGTGATGGCAGAGTGAATGGGTGGTTAGCAGAGGGATGCGGAGATGGCAGAGTGGATGGATTTGATGGATGGCAAAGTGAGTAGATGAAGGGGAAAGATTTGATGATGGATTAAAAAATGAATGGATTGCAGAATGTAAAGTTTAAATAGCAGATATTAGTGGACGGGTGAATGGGAGGGTAAAAGGATGAATGGATAGATGATTAAATAAAAGAAACAAGGAAGCTCTTCTAGTGAAGGTTAAGCTCACTTGCTTCACTTGTTTGGTGCCATCAGAGCGTTAGTTCAAAATGGGGGTATTTTAGTTTTCGGGCTACTCCCTTGTGTACCACAATATTCTTAACATAGATATTCAGTAGTACATCCATGCATATGGAAGTGAATGATCCTTTCAGCAGGCAAGGGTAGATGATTTAACTGAGAGTCAGCCTCTTCTGCTGGTGGTGTAATATCATATATAAGCAAGTTTCATTAGTTCGCTAGGTTCACTATTTACTGAGACATTTATCATGTCAAACATTTGACAACCTATGTGCGAAATAATTTTCTGATTGCAAACCCTGTGGTTTGCAAAATCACTGGGTTTGCGACTACAAATGCCTTTTCCCAATGTACAAAAACAATTTTACGAGTCAGACACGTTTTTCACATGTGACTGACTACTTGGAAGCCCTACAGGCCTTTCTTAGGTGCAGTCTAGCCCTGCTATATAATTTTTCCGGAGCATTGTTGAATACAGGGAAATTCAAAAAGGTATTTACAAAAATGTGTAGTAATACTCCCGTAGGACTGCTTCCTGTACGCCTAGATCTACACACCTTGTCTGATATGTAGAGTTCTCCACTAGCAACGCATTTTACTCTGAACACACAGTTGTACGTTTTAAGTGTGACTATGGCGCAGACACGGTGGAGAGTTGTAAAATAGGGAATATCTACTTAAAAGTAGGAGGAGAAACAGGAAAATTAAGGAAGGGCATACGAAGAGATTTGAAAATTCAAAACTGCTTCTACAAAAGGATAAGTCAGATGCAATTCATTAAAGTTAAATCTACATGTACGCCATCAGATCTACAGCTCAATCAAGCTCAAATATACTCCAGCACAAGACGGCAAAGGAATCGCGTGGAAATCAAAGGATGAAGGGAATAACACGAATGTTACCTGTTTATGTCACTTGACAAAGGTCAAGATGTGCATCCTGTATGCAAAGTGGGCCTTCGAGAGGCACGTGACCCTGCCATTAACACTCCTATTTGAAACATTAATCTCGCACACAGGAATATATTAATTTGTAGTTGACTCAGCCCCTGCTGTAAAGAGGTGCAGCACTTTCAGAAAAACCTCACTTTTACCAATTTCAACAGTACTTTTGCTATCAACTTCAAGTGAATGAAAGGCTGATTAATTCCTACCAAGATTCAAGTCTCCTTCATGTACATTAACCTAATGAGACATCTCACAAAATGTGAACCAAAGGATGATTAACACTCTTGCATTTTAGGTCATAGTCTGGTCCACATCCCTTCACACCGTCTCCCCCCGCCTCTTCCTTTCAGCAACCTTTCAACAGCCTTTCGGAAAACGTGAAATTATATTTTAAATGTTTTATTGGCAAATCTGTGCCCCAATATGCGCACCAAACATTCACGGCTGTTAAAAATCCCTGTCTGAAAGCGCGAGGAACGCCATATGGGTAACACTTCAAGGTACTCTGCAGGCCCACACTGCGTGTGTACCCTAGCGAACAGCGAGCAGCGTGCGTCTCTTTAAGCACGCCTTATCAGTGTTGGCAGGAGAGTGTAATTGGATTGTAATGTCGTTACCCTACCGGGCAGGAGTCTCCCCGGGATAAGAAGTGCAGGTGGGCTTATCCAGGATTTCCCAGCTGTCACCACCAATTATTGGCCGTTGCCCGCGAGCAATGTAACTGTGCGCAGGTGGTACACAGAAGTCACGGATCCTTATGTCACCCACCTGCGCACTACAACTGCGCGCAGCTGCTCTCAGTTAACTACTGAAATGTTAATTGAATGACGAAGTGGGACATGGCTGGTATGACGTTCGGCTGAAACATTTCAATGCTTGTTTGTTTCTTCCTGTTTATTGTAAACATTCTACTCCCACATTGTCAAGTTGTAGAATGCGCCAATTGCATCAGCCATTGCACCAGTTGCCACAAGCCTGTTTTTGAGGTCTTTAACCGGTGATAAAGCTATCAGAGATTTTTCTCACTAGCGTGTCACCATGATTGGAATTAATTGACTGCTTCCTGCACTCATAGATCTACCCCTACTTTCACTCTAATGTGTAGAGTTATGCACCGGAAGTGCGTAGAACTCCGGACTCACAGATGTACCTTTGAGGTATAAGTGTGTTAGTGGCAAGGAGGAAAACTGTAAATTGGAGAACAACTACTTAAAAGTGGGAAGAGGAAAAGGAAAGTTAAGGAAGGGCATATGGACAGACTTGAAAATACATAAGTACGTGTACTAAAGGAGAATTGGAAATCATGAACATACATCTACATATACTCCTGCAGCTGTACAGCTCAATCAAACTCAAATATACTCCTGCGTAAGACAAATACAACACAAGGCCACTCACTGGAACTGCAAGGGAATCACATGGAAATCAAAGGAGGAAGGAAATAACACATTTAGAAAATGCGCACACTTCGAAAATGACAAACATTTAAATTGGTAATAGATTATAAAACAAACTCAATTAGGGTCCGATTATGACATTGGTTGTCCGAGGGCCACCAATGATGTGGTGGCTGTTGGACCGCCACAATTGTGCTGGTGTGACCGCCACATTACGAGGTTGACGGGCAGACTCGCCGACCTCCCGCCATCTCCACCAGGATCTTAGATCAAGACAGACTGACGGCTGGTCAGGCTGCAATCAGCCAGGGCGGCACTGAACTCAGAGCCGCCCTGCAGATTACAACATTGTTCTCCGCCACGCTTTTCATGGCGGTGCCAATGCCATGAAAAGACTGGCAGAGAACAAGTGCCAGAGGCCCCCCTGCCCAGCTCCCTCGAAATGCACACTGTCTGCACAGCAGACATTGCCATTTTTGAGGTTGGTGGTGCCCCCGGGTGTGGCAGCATTTTCGCCGGCTCTCTTATGAGATGGTGACAATGCTGCTGTCACTTTCCTGCTGGGCTGACCAGTGGAAACCTTCGTTTCCGCCGGTCAGCCCAGAGGGAAAGTCTTAATGGGGCCGGTGAGGAGGTCACCAGCATGGAGGCACCACCCTGTCGGATTTTGGCGGACAGATGTTCCTGTTTGCCAAACTCGCAAAGGGGCCCATACTATTTAATACTACTCACACACACTTAAAAACACATCATATCCCAAACAAAACACACGCAATGACATGCCACATAAGTGTAAGTAATGTCTGATCTCACAATATCTCACAGCAGAAGCAAAGATGTCTAAGGTTGTACACAGAGCCGTTTAAGAGAGCCTCTCAATTTTGTAAATGTGTCTAAAAAATTAGCAACTTCTATTTTGGCCTGTTGCAGAAACATGGCCGCCACAGGCAGTCGGAAGGTAGGGCATTTTTGAAGATGTGTTTATTTACTTATATGACTTTTTCTAAAGGCTGGTCTTCTTTTTAGCAGGTTTTACCGATAATAGGAATCAACAACTAAAGTTTTAAATCAAACTTCAGTTGCTTATTTGTTTATAGTGTGACATGTGGACTGTCACAGATTACCAAGTGGCAGGTGAGGGGGTGCTGAAGGAGTGCAATCATGGGACAATGAGTGGGATCGTGCACGGGTCTTCTCTTCTTTCATTTCCGTTTGTTCCTATCTCACAAGCACTTCTCTCAGTGGAGTTGAAATTCCCTCCTCTCATTTTAAGCGGTAGATCATCTAGGCAGGGAATTGATTTGGATATACCGATCCAGTGCCTGGATCTCAAATTCATTTCACCAGAAGCAGATCTTGGCAGGTAGCAGCTTGTAAGCCTGCTGTCCTCTGCAATGAATGATATGCAGCCCTGCTCATCTCATGGTCTTTGTTAGATGTTAGGTGCTGGTGCATATCACTACAAGTACTATTGTATAGAGGAGCTGCAACAGGAACAGGGCAAGATTGCTGTGATCCATCCCTAACCGGCTCTCACTGCTTTCTACAATTTTTTTTGGCAGAAATTCTAGCAGACTGGCACGCCATGTAGGGAGTCAGGACAAAGAACATTTTCCGAGCACCTTATTGGGGAACAGGATTTGTCCTTTGTCAAACTTTACGTGTGCTCTACCTTTCTCTGACACCATTATCAACTTTGGCGTACCCACACGTCCATGCTGAACACACCAAGTCGTACACTACACACCCTCAGACATAAACTTCACTCTGCACAACCTTACGCTTGCCCTGTGGTTGCACAAACTCTGTGCGCAATCAAGCCTCAGAAGCACTAATTAAATGCTCCCCAAGATGTTGCAGATACTGAGAGCTGCAACCTCTGTGACTGGCCAATGTTACGCCGACAGCACTTGAACGAGTATGAATCGCCACATATACCATTTGAGGTACCCAACACTCAAACAGATTGCTGCAATTTGGTAATTATCAGCATCAAGACCTGGACCTTTATGTATGAATAGGTCACTGGTAAGATTTACCATTAGGCTAACTGCTCACTATACATTGTATTTATTATTCTATACAACACGCTGGTTCATCGAGGAACTGCACTCCTCCAAATGCAAATGCCGACAACTTGAAATGAAGTGGCACACCAGCTAATACACAGAAGACCGCACTGTCTTCAGGACTGCCCTCAATCAGTGCCACCACCTCCTGAAAGAAACCAAGAAGAACACACTAGCAGACCACATCAAACCCAGCATAAACCACAGCAGAGAACTCTTTGCCATTGTGAAGGAGTTCACCAATCCCGCAGCCACCAAGTGCAACATCACTCCCTCCCAGGAAATGTACGACAACCCCACGTACTTCTACCACTAAAAGATCTCAGCTGTCTACGAAAACTTTGAACACCAACTCTCCACCGCAGACAGCATCAACCAGCTCACATGCACAAACATGAACTCTGACCACCTTCTCACCCACTGGGAACTTCTCACCATGCAATACACTATCCCCATCATGATCTCTATACACTCAGGAGCACCCATGGACCCTTGCCTCCACCATGTTTTCAACCTCAGAAGCAAGACAATCAGCGATGAGCTCAAGAAGATCCTGAATACCTCCATCACTGTGGCCTCCTTCCTGGAGGTCTGGAAGCATGCTGAAGTGAGGTGCCTCCTGAAAAAAACATCCGCCAACCCAGCTGAACTGAAGAAATACCAGCCCATCTCTCTGCTCTCCTATCCAGCAAAAGTCTTTGAGAAAGTGATCAAGTAGCAACTCACCCAACACCTTGAAGACCGCAACCTCCTGGACCCCTCCCACAGCACCGAGACAGCCTTGATTACAGCCACAGATAATATCAGAGCACTCCTGGACCATGGGGAGACAGCAGCCTACATCCTCCTGGATCTGTCCGCCGCATTTGACACTGTCTCCCACCACATCCTGATCAACAGACTCCACCACATCCAGATTCAAGAAAATGCCCTCAAATGGATCACCTTGTACCTCACCGGCAGAACCCAAAGGATCAGTCTCCCACCATTCACCTCAGAGCCCAAGAAGATCATCTGTGGAGTCCCTCAAGGATCATCCCTCAGCCTGACCCTCTTCAACACCTATATGCCCCCCCTGCCCGTCACTGTCAGATCACACGGGTTCAACATCATCTCCTATGCTGATGACACACAACTCATCCTCTCACTGTCTGAAGATCCCTCCACCACAAAAGCTAACTTCCACAGATGCATGATGAACGTAGCGTATTGGATGAAGGACAACTGTATCAAACTCAAAACTGAAAAAATGAAAGTCCTCATCTTTGGGAACAACACCTCGCCATAGACTGCCACATGGTGGCCCGCAGAGCTCAGCACACCCCACGGCCCAACAGACCACTAACCTCTGTATCATACTGGATAGCAAGCTATGCATGAAGAAAGTAGTCAAAGCAGTCTCATCCATCTGCTTCCATACCCTTTGTATGCTCCACAAGATCTTCAGGTGGCTCCCAGTAGACACCAGAAGGACCATCACATAGGCCCTCATCACCAGCAGACTGGACTACGGAAACACACTCTATGTAGGAATCACAGCATGCCTCCTGCCCAGACATACAGAACTCAGCGACAAGATTCATACTCAACCTCCCCATAAAGACTCACATAACATCCCATCTCAAAAAAACTACACTGGCTGCCGATTCAGAAGAGATGCCAGTTCAAGATGCTGACCCATGTCTACAAGGCCCTGCACAGCGAAGGGCCAGCATACATCAAGAAATGCCTGACCTTCCACCAACTGACCAGACACCTACGATCATCTTCCCTCTCTCTCGCAGACATCCCACGATTCCATCGAGGCAACAGCAGAGGAAACCTCTTCTTGCACCTGGCAGCCAAGACCTGGAACAAACTCCCTCTGCACCTCAGGACTGCGCCACCAGTACAGCAATGCAGAAGAGAACTAAAGACCTGGACATTCGAATGATCATTCCTCCATGCAGCAGCATACAGCTCCAGTGCCTCAAGACCTCCACAGGTGATAGTCCACGCTATATTAATGTTTGACTGATTAATATATTTATGTTCGCTATCACATAGGTTAATTCTGACTTAGCAATCTGCTTTAAAAACCCATTATATACTTTCACATAATAGCCACCTCAATCTTATACAAAACAAACACATATAATATATATATATATATATATATATATATATATATATATATATATATATATATATATATATATATATATATGTTAATTATATATACGTTTCTCTCAGAACCAACAGAATCACCTATACAATCTTTAAAGATGACCATTTTTATTCATTGAAGTTTTCTGTAGTTCATTCTTCTAATATCCTTATATGCCTTTATCTCACAACTAATGTTCTGTTTACTACATTATGAGGTAATCATCTTTACACACGTTAGAAAACACAACTGTTTTTTTTCCAAATAAGACTGTATTGCATGAAGTTTTCTGTTTCAAACTTTATTCCCACATTCTCCACTTGTGTATGAGCACATGGATAACAATAGCTTTAGTCCCTATAACAGAAATCACCATTCCTTCTTTAATTCAATTATCTATTTTTCTTTTACCAATGGACTTCATATTTTCTGTGGCACATCCTAGCTCTTCTCTTGTCTCTGCACACCGAGTGGCCTTCAGTTTTACCTTTTCATAATTGTGTTGGACTACTTTAAGAGAGCAACTACATAAGAAATCAGGTACCTTTCTCTACTGCTTATCTAATTAGCGATTTGTTGTAAATTTCTACTCATGGTGTAGATGTGGCAGGATCTGGATTTTTAAATTCCAGTCATTGCAGCCTTGAAAAAGTTCCAGTCCGAGCAAAACACATGCAGTCTGGTTTATTTCTAATCTCAGAATACCACAACAGGATGTAACTTCTGGCAATCTACGGCATGATTGACAACAAAGACTCAATTTGCCTAACGGTTTATTTCACTAGAGCTATATAGTAATAATTTGAACAAACAAACATAATTTAATCCGTGGTTTGAGTTGGTCAATGTTGCAACATTGTTTTTATATATAAATCTCATTGAGCCAGATTTTTTGTATACATACTACGACGCATACAATCCTATGCTCTAACAATTGATACATCATATGTAGAAACAACAAAAATCCTCACAATTTGTTCATTATGTATCTATAGTTGAGTGGACTGGTACCTTATCACTTATATTTTACACTACTTACAGTTATGGAGGTCAGTAGGTTTCGTTGCATCCCCCAATTGTAAAATAAATGAACTCTTAGGTGACAAGAGTTTTCCTTAGGCAAACAATCACATATGTTCCTAACAACTACTATTTACTTCCTGAAGGATCTGTGAGTTAAGTTGGATATACCACTGTCACCCCCTTTATTTCTTTTTTATACATATTCAGTCATGCTCTGCACCTTTTCTTTAGCATACTGTCACAGATCCATTCTCACTGCACACCCTAAGCTATAGCCAGTGGAAATTTAAAAATGCTTTGGTTAGCCTGGTCTGTTGATGATGAATTGTGCTCTGCACACTAACAAGCAGTTGCTGCAGACCCATCATACACTTTGTATTTCCTCACCCTAACACTACATCCTCCACCAAACTTTTCAGGTCCACAGTGCACCCTTATGCTATGCACACTTCACAAACTCTGTGCATCATCTTTCTTGTGAGAAATTGAGTTAGTTGTTGCATTAGTGAGGCGTTAACCCTGCTCAATTAGCAGCTGCAGTTCCTGTCAGAGTGAACCACTAAAGTCACTAAATTAACCTGTGCTTAACCCCCTGGTATCTTGGCACAAAGGCAGTCAGGCTTGACTCAGAGCAATGAGTAAAATATTTATGTAGCACACAAACAGTAATATGGTGAAAACATAGCACAAGAAAACTCCCATGCTAATTTAGAAAAATAGAGACATTTTTGAGTGATTATGTGACACCAAAATCCAAATAATAGAGCCAGAGTTATACATTTTTAAAGTTTAAGGTAAAACTAGAGCCTAAAAGATCAAAGCACCAACTGTGAACATCTAATCGTGCGAGGCCAGGCCAAAGCTGAAAAGTATGGTCAAGCACGATGGAGCGTGAGTCAGATACAAGAAGGGGATTGGGGCCGGTCGGAGCTTACCTCCGAGCTTAGAAGAAAGAGTCTCTGAGAAGGTGGAAGTTCAGTGGGGCAAGGCTGCAGGCAGTGTTTGAGGAGGAGGTATTGTAGTTGGGACGATGCTGGATGATGTCGCGATGAAGATTTCTATGTTAGGGTTTAGTCTCTTTTTTGAAATTCAAAAATCTTCAGCTGGACGGAGCTTGAGGCTGAGTTCCATGAGGCCGGAACGCCTTCAGTGAAGGGCCTATGAACAGAATTTGCTGCTGCACGAAGTCAGGCTGACCTGTGATGCACCTTGGGCGGATAGAGGAGCGGGCTGGCCCCAGGCTCCTCTCAGTTCTCAGAGCAGTTTTTAGCCAATATTTTTCCAAGTCCCAAGCTTTGAATTTTGGCTATCCATGCACCTTTAACACCACCACCAATGGTCCAGGACTGGAGGGACACCACTTAGGGGTTTAGGACTCACCCAGGCTCGGTCCAGGTGTGGGTTCAAGATGGCTGGGGCCTTTTCTGTCCCTGAGGCTCTGAGGCCAAACAACTAGCGCTTTCAGTCACTCTGGTAGTCCTGGGTTCAATAAGTGGAACTGGGTTCAAGCAGTATGGCAGGCCTCTGAGGTTTTAGGCAGGCTTCAGGCAGCAAAGTAGCCCTTCCAGGTGCAGCAAAGCAGTTCTCTGAAGTACAGCAGGCCACACCAGCAGGCACTCCTCTGAGAGTCCCTCAGCAGGTCCAGAAAGTGAACTGAAGGGTGGATCCGAGAGTCTTATTTTTATAACTGGTGCTGTCTTTGAAATAGAGGACGTTTTTAGAGAATTATTTTTGAAGTGGTTGAAGTTTCCTGCTTCCCCTGCCCTGGCTCCCCACTGTCTTCAGAAATAATGCAGAGGTGGCATGTCCTTTGCCTGAAGGCAGGGCCCAGTCTATTCAGTTGCAAATGG
Source organism: Pleurodeles waltl (assembly GCF_031143425.1). Lineage (NCBI taxonomy): Eukaryota > Metazoa > Chordata > Amphibia > Caudata > Salamandridae > Pleurodeles > Pleurodeles waltl. Next base: position 979,993,400 of record NC_090436.1, on the reverse strand, counting down.
GGATGTGCCCAGCTCTGCCCCTCCATCCTACCAGTAATGGCCTATCCAGGCACTCCTAATCCCTAAATTGTATGGCTGTCTATGATGGAATAAACAAATTCCGACTGTCAACTTCACCCAGTCATGTGACCCAGGAACAGGCTTCAGGCACCAAAAAGCTTTGGCAAGAAAATGCCAGCTTTCTTAACGAGGCATTTTCAAAATTGTGACTTATAACTTCACTTCTCCATTAAAGAGGATTTCAAATTATAATTTCTCTGAAATCAAACATGAAATGTTTATTAGCACTAAATACATATAATAAGGCCACCCAGTGTAACCTATGTGAAAGGTAGGCCTCACAGTAATGAAAAATGAATTTAAGAGTTTTTCATTACCAGGAGACGCACAATTTAAAAGTATATGTCCAACCTGTCCTTGCACCTTGTCCTATCGGCTTACCTCAGGAGTGGCGTATATGCAATAAAAGGGGAGAATCTCTTTTTCAATGTTTGCATAATTTACCCCATATACACTCTATCATAAGGGTACTGCTTCCTTTGAACACAGCATTAATCTCTCCTATTCTCCCTAAATATGGGTCCAGCCATTACTTTTTGCTCCAGCCCCAGAGCTGCTCAGCTGTTGCTGCTGAAGTAGTGGTCAAGCACCTTTCAGGGGATAGAATGATTCCCTGATTCTAGTGCTCGTCAAAAATACCTAATATAGCACTATCTCATATGTAAGTAATGGTGTTTATTTCTATAGTTTTGCATCCTCAGATTGCATTACATCTCAAAAAGCCTCATCTGTATTGAAATTGACCTTGACTTAAAACTTTCAATTGTTGCCTTTCCTCTTCTTTCAAATAGCCTACTACTTACTTTCCATCCCAACATCTGCATGTCTGCTCCCTCAGGATCAGTGCAAGTTAGTCTGGCAGGCACCGTAACACTGTAAAATGCACTTTATGAATCTGACCCCACCAGGTTTTTGAAGCTTAATAAAATTGCTTAGGGAATCCTTTAATTTATTGAACTCGAGCCTTGAGTTGCAGATGGTCACTTTGGCCAGAACCAGTGCATGTTTTTCCCACTTAAGAGGGGCCACAAAAAAGCTACCCAGTGGATTTGCCGCTTAGTGAACCTGCACAGTGCATCCTATTAACTGGTCCAGAATCTTATTGGACCATGGTTGCAGAGAAAGTTATATAACTTCATCCCTCCCCACATTTGGCTATGTCCAGTGTGTGTTAGGTTAAGTAGGCCATCTGGCACTGCAAAAAGCACTTTTTGAACTTTATTGGTAACTGCCTGGTTTTTGAAGCCCAGTGAAACTCCACAGTGCACTTTACTCACTTGCCTATAAGATTGCTGTTCCATCTTGGTCAGTACTAGTGCAAGTTAGGTTTGGTAGGTCCCCTGATACTGTGAAATGTGTTTAATGAATATGATTGGAATCCCCAAGGCTTTTGAATGACAAATTAAAATAGCTTTATGACCATGACTGGAAACACCACTTATGTATGTACTGTTTATTTTGAGGTCAAGATCTGTTGCTCAGTGATTTAAGTTTTTAGTGTTCAATGCTAAGGTGGCTCTCGGCGCAATGCCTAAATCATCTATACTGCCAATTGCTAAATCCCATCTCTTTATTATGCAGCAACACCGACAACCCCTGCAAGTACTTTAAAGCATATTGCACTTTACTCTCCTGGCCTGAAGGTTGTCCAAGTATTGAGTTGGCAGAATAGTACTTTATTTTACTAATAGTTTAATTGATAATAATGTTATTATTGACTGGAAAAAGATTTAAGGAATAAGTGCATTCATGATACATTGAACTGGCAATTGTATGCGTCCAATTGATTAATTGTGATTCTATCGATTTTCTCCTTGTTTACCTGTTTTATATTTCTGTTTACATTGTTATGGTTACATAACCAGAACAATAAAAACATACCTTTTTTAACCTTCCTTCTGAGCACAGCTATGGGAAAGTAGCCTCTTGCTAGCATGGTTACCCCCATTTTTGGCCTCTTTGTCAGTGTTTGTCAGTGTGTTTTTACTGTCTCACTGGGATCCTGCTAGTCGGGACCCCAGTGCTTATAGTTTGTGGCCTCTATGTCAGTATGTTTTACTGTTTTGTCAGTATGCTTGACTGTGTCACTGGAGTCCTGCTAACCAAAACTCCAGTGCTTATGCTCTCTCTGATTCAAAATTTGTACTTACATACTGGTAACCCTGTATCCCACTCCAAATTGGCATACTGGAACCCCCATATAAGTCCCTAGTATATGGTACCTAGGTACCAGGGCATTGGGGTTCCAGGAGCTCCTTATTGGCTGCAGCATTTCTTTTGTCACCCATAAGGAGCTCATAAAAACTCTTCTTCAGGACTGGCATTGCAGCCTGAATGAAATAGTGCAAGCACTATTTCACAGCCATTTTCACTGCACCAGGTAACGTATAAGTCACTTATATGTCTAACCTTCAGTTCCTGAGGCTATCTGCAAAGTTACTGTGTGTGAGGGCACCCCTGCGCTAGCAGAGGTGCCCCCACATTGTCCAGGACCAATTTCCTGGACTTCGTGAGTGCGGGGATGCCATTATAAGGGTGCACTACATATAGGTCAATACATATATGTAGCTTCACAAAGGTAACTCCGAATATGGCCATGTGAGGTGTCTAGGGTTGAGAAATTATACCCCCAATCTCATTCTGGCATTGGGGGGCCAATTCCATGCACCCTTGGGGCGCCACAATGGACCCCCACTACTGCCAAACCAGCTCTATGAGGTTTCCACTGCAAGCCCAACTGTTGCCACCTCACAGACAAGTTTCTGCCCTCCTGGGGATTGAGCAGCTCAATCCCAGGAAGGCAGAACAATGCATTTTCATTAGGAGAGTGGTGTTACACCCTCTCCCATTGGAAATAGGTGTTACAGACATGGGAGTGGTATCCTCCCAGAGCCTTTGGGAATGTTTTGAAGGGCGCAAACGGTGCCCTCCTTGCATAATCCAGTCTACACCGGTTCAGGGACCCTCTGTCCCTGCTCTGGCACGAAACTGGACAAAGGAAAGGGGAGTGAATACTCCACCACCCCAGGGGTGGTGCCCAGAGCTCTTCCATAGTGTCCCTGGTGTTAGCCATTTTGGATTCCAAGGTGTGGGGACCCTCTGACAGCATCTGAGTGGGCAGTGCCAGCAGGTGACATCAGAGACCCCTCCTGATAGGTGTTTACTTGGTTAGGTGACCAATCCCCCTCTCAGGGCTATTTAGGGTTTCTCCTCTGGGTGTTTCCTCAGATTCGGTTTGCAAGACTCCACCAGTACTCCTTTGCATCCTCTGCTTCAGCTTCTGACCGTCGGGTCAACGCAGATTTCTCCAGGAACACTGTATCGGCAACAAAGTATCCAAGAAGGCTACTACAACTCTGTAAATTCAGCTCCAAGGACTGCCTGTCTTCATTCTGCACTAGAAGGACCAAAGGAATCTCCTGTGGAGTGACGGATTCACTTCCCTGCTTCAGCAGGCACCTCTCTGCAATGACAACCGGTACTCTGGAACTCTTCTCCTGTTGACGAGCATGATCCCTGGAACACAGGTGGTGGACCGAAGTGATCCTGACTGTCCAAAGGCCTAGCAGTCCAAATTTGGTGGAGGTAAAGGCTTGCCTCCCTGAGCCAGACAGTACACCTGTGCACCACATGTTCTGCAGCTCCTAGGGCTTCTGTGTGATTTTTCCAGGAATCCTTTGTGCACAGCATAGCCCAGGTCCCCAGCACTCTATCCTGCGACGCTCAGCTCCCTGAGTTGTTCTCCGGCGGTGTGGGATCCCTTTGTGTAGTGCTGCGACAACCACATTTTGCAACTCTTTTGTCCCCGTGTCCTGTGACTCCTGTGGGTGCTGCCTAGTCTTCTGAGGGCTCTTGAAAGTGCTGATAGTCCTCCCTTTTGCCTCAGTTGGAGTTGAGACCCCCAGGTCTCTCCTGGTGCCAGGTAGCACCTTTTCCTGCCAACCACGACATTTGCATGAGCCAAGACTTGTTGGCGGAATCCAACGACAAAAGCCAGCCTGCATCCAACGACTTCAGGTGGGACATCTCTTGCACCAAGCAGGAACCCGCAGCTGTCTTCTTTGGTGAACTTCTGACTTTTTCTTCCATCCGGAGAATCCACTTTTGGACCTTCATCTGGGTTAGTAGGGGCTCCTTTTCTTCCTGGACTCTTCATCGACTTCTGGACTTGGTCTCCTCTCTCCACTAGTCTTCAGGTCCAGGAATCCATCATTGGTATCTTGCAGTCTTGCTTGGTTTTTGCATAATCCTTCACCACGACTTCTAGTGTGTCCTGAGGAAACTTGCTGTACTTTACTCCTGTTTTCCTGGGCTCTGGGGTGGGGTAGTTTACTTACCTTTGGCGTTTTCTTACACTCCCAGCGCCCATCTACACACTACACTTGCCTAGGGTTGAAACCACCATTCACATTCCTCTATTTTAGTATATGGTTTGTGTTGCCCCTAGGCCCATTGCAACCTGTTGTGTTTTTCACAGTTTGTACTTTTTATGACTGTGTACTTACCTGATGTTGGTTACTAGTGTATATATTGTGTATAATACTTACCTCCAAAGGGAGTGTAGCCTCTAAGATATTTTTGGCCTTGTGTCACTAAAATAAAGTACCTTAGTTTTGGTAACACTGAGTATTGTCTTTCTTGTGTATAGGTACTGTGTGACTATAGTGGTATTGCAATAGCTTTGCATGTCTCCTAGTTCAGCCTTGGCTGCTCTGCTACAGCTACCTCTAGAACGCCTATGCTGCTAGACACTGGCTACATTTCACTAAGGTGGATCACTGGACCTGGTATAAGGTGTAAGTACCTCTGGTACCCACTACAAACCAGGCCAGTTTCTCACAATAGCTAACTCAGTCACATGCATGTTTGCCCTAAACCCTAGTATTGTATTTTTCCACATTGCTCACATCTCATTACAAAGGTCACAAACTAACCTTTAAAAGTGATACCCCTGCAATCTAACTATACCTAATCTCCTGCTTCTCATCTATTAATACCATCAACCATTTGCATGAATTCACACCCCTGCTAAATATCGCACCTAATTCTTATTAATTTAAAATACCACATAGAAACTGTTGTAAATGCATGAGATTGTTTTCTTAAAAAGACTAATCTCAATTCTCAACACTAACAACAGGGAAAAAAAACTAACCTTTGGTTCAGGAGCAGCGTGCTGTAGACACAAAGTGTTTAATGCCTCATCAAGGGCACTAAGTGCATTGTAAATAGAAGTACAGTGCAATAAAATATATAACCCTTTTGGCCCATATTAATACTAATACCGTAACAGTGGTTATGCAGTCGATTCTAGTGAATACATTCTGCATAATTTATACCTTGTTCTGCTTGACACTCTAACACTCTGATGGGACAAACTTTCTATGGGTCATGCCCATCGCCCAGGAATGTACCAGTGCATAACAATAAACTGGCCATCACCAACTGAACAGGCATGGAATAACTGAAGAGATCATGCCCCCAATCCCTTGATACATGAGAGGTGTGCCTCCCCACGGTGTAGGCACCCTTGTGTGGCTAACGCCTCCAGCTCCCAACTGAGCAAGATGATCTATTATAGGGAGTCCTATCGACCACGGCGACACACCTCACAGCCTTTGCAGCTCCTGTGCCTGTGAACCGATAAATTGTGGGCCCAATGCTTTATGACTGAGGGCCGATGGTGGGTCTGTGGGGTGTCACTTATGCTCTCTTTACCTTACTGTACTGATATTGTGCTTTGCTCTGCTTGTTCTTTCTTGTGGTTACTTACCTCAACTGTTTGAGGTAATTTGTACTTGTACCTTGACAAAACCGAATAAATAAAAAAATAAGCAACTGAAGAGATCTCCCAGATGCTGCTGGCCAACAGAGGACTTTAATTTAATGCACCACTGCAGCTCCCAGTGAGCCACTCATTATGACTGCTTATCAGTACCACACAATGACAATCAGATATCCCAGCAGATCTTCCCACCATTTCTCTCTCAAACCATACATTTTAAACAAACTATCATAGAATGGACAGTCCAGTGAAATAACCAGAAAAGCGAACTAAAACATTATCGTAAGGGCACATGCAGGGCTTACTGAATATCTCAAATAGCACACCTCTCCCTCACACATCATCCATTTCAGTGCTAACCACTGCATCCTACAAAATGATAACTGCACTTCAGTGGTCAACACACAAAACATGGAAACACTTCCCACGAAGGATAAAAACAAAGATGGCACACTTCCAACCATACACACACTACATGGTGTAACATGTAACCCATGTAGGCAAGTCCTTTAGTGACCCCATAAGGTTGATTTGCACTTTAAAAAATGTTTAATTATAATACAATAGATGTTATTGACACCCTCAGTCTTCTACATCTGTACTTCAGGGCTAAACATTGCTATGCTTGACTGCTGAGTGGCTGCAGAGAAATTGTGGTGGTAGAGGTGGCTTTGACAGATGTGGCTTTAGAGGCAGTGGTGGTGACAGAGGTGGATTCAGAAGAAGAGGTGGCGGTCGTGGTGGATTTGGACCAAATCAAATGGATTCTAGGGGAGATCACAGACAAGACCGCAGAGAGCGACCTTATTAAATGTGAATCCCTGATTTGTACTTTTTGTCTGATATGATGCTGCTCTGTGTAAACTATTCCTTTTGTGTATTTTGTTTCCAGTATTTTATTTGCATTTGTATGTCTATGCCTATTCGCTAAAGAAAAATGGTTTTAAAAAAAACGAATGAAGGGTAATTTGTGAACTGTAAACACAGTACAGAAGAAGAGAACAAAAATGACCAAGGAGCTTTTTGCTTCTGAACAGCACCTGTGTGGAGCAGGATGTTAGAGGTTTCTTGACACTCTGAGCATCTTTTTTTTAACAATGATCAAGAGAGCACTGCAGGCTACGTTGAGAAATACACTGTCATGCAGGCCTTGATTTCATCTGCCCATGAAGTGCGTTCAGCCAAGACTCATTCTGCATTTAGATTCTAGCAGATGGAGGGGCGCATATGAAGCTCCCTCCTGCTAGAAAAATTATCCCTTCCCTTCTCATCTCCCCCAACCACCACACAGGCCCGTGCATATATTTACCACCTGCTCAAAATATGACAAATAAATTCTGTTTGGTTTTACGACTGGAAAAATCAGTCACTCACAGTGATTCCCTGTATCAAGAGGTCTTACTCATAATTGCATCACACAGGTATAACATTACCGCATGGTAACTGTATAATCACGTGATTATTCCAATACCATGTAACTGGGAATCAGAGCCATTATGGAATCTGTTATGCCTAAAAATATTTTTAAAAATACTGCTAATTTATACCTATCTTCCTCTAGCTGGGCGCCCTGAGACTCTTAGGAGTTTGAAGACTAAGAAGAGAAGGGAAAAGAAGAGGAATAAGATGAGGAGAAAGACAAAATGTGTATAATTACTTTGGAAGGTGGCCATTCAGGTGAGCTGTAGAAAAGAGCAGTGCAAACTGTTACCTTCACCACTGCCCTGATTTCGGATTGAAACAGGGGCATAAAGAAGGTTCAAACCTAACTGTGAGCATGAAGATGATGACAACATTGATGGCCTCCTGGTCTCAGTTATGATGAACAGGGCTGTTGTCGCTTCTCATACTGTGGATCTGAGTAATGATTTGTCCCCTTTTCCTGCATAAAGGAAGGTAGACCTGAGAATACTTGGATACCTTTCATTGTCCACAGGGTTACTTAAGTACTTATCTGCATCCCAATGTATTTCTGGTGGGGTGAATTTTGAGCATTTATTGAAAGCTGAAAAGCAGGCGCCGGCTATGGGCAAGGGACAATAGGCTGCCACATTCCGTCAAGTCTTAGGCTCCTGGTGACAAGAGGACTTGGCTCTTACTGCCACACAATGACCAAAAAAACAGAATTTCTCTTCTTTACTAAAATAAGGCCCTAATGTCCTAGGTTGCTGGTTATGTTGCCTGCTGGTTTCAGTCCAGTAGCTACCTTGCTTTCAACTCAACACCTGATCTGGGGATAGCTTTTATACACTGGAAATAATTAAAAGAGTGTGAGGTACATGCGAGGGACACCAGTGCTTATTCTTTGAATGAGATATCCCATGTTCTTTGTCATGTGTATAATAAAGGATAAGAGTAGTTGTTCCAATATCCAAAGCATTTTTTATATCTTGTGAAACACTTTGTCCATGATCCTGCCAAGATTCACAAATACGTTTAGCTGACTTGCAGGTTACTGCTAGCATGAAGAAGCCACATTTTATTTGAAAAACCTGTTTCCATGGATGACCCTGGGAATACTTATGCTAAGCACTACCAATCAAATTTTCCAAATCTCGCCAAGGGGATGTCTGGGGGCAGGGGAGTCCATAGGGCTCCATTTCCCCCTCAAGAGGACCAGCATTGGGGGCGCTCTGACTGTGCACCACCTCTTTGTGACACAAAGTTAGAGCGCCTCCTGGCAGTCTCTTTCCCTTTGCACTTGTATTCATAACATGGTGTATGCACAGAGGCAGAGTCATACACTGCACCCGCCTGCAAGGGGATCTCTGTTCCTCTTTAAATTGCCAACTACAGTCTAAAAAGATGGAGCAGCTTCTTCGATTAGTTGCATGGCCTTACAATGAGGCGCTGCCCACAGGGCAGCACAGGTTTGCGGCTGTTGCGGGGGCAGTGCAGTATCAGTATTAGGGAGCGTGTCTCTGTTTGCAACCGGCGCACATAGTTAAAGGTGCCCTGTGGCACAAACAGGGACAGTGCCCCTTTGCTGTAATTTGGACCCTGGTGTTTCACATGTGTTCTTTGCACTTCATATTTCATTTGACCGCTGTCCTTTTCACTTTTAAATATGATTAATTAATGCATGAATATAGTCCTGTTCACAAGTGTTAGAAGTACCTGGCCATCTCACTGACCTTCCTTTTTGTACAACATTCGCAATAATTTGGCTATTGTCTTTCTGGTATGCTGGGTATCTTAACTTGCCCAAGTATATATATCTATCCTCGAAAACTCTTCTGTGGTTCATCCCTTTCAGCAGTGTCATTTAATTTGAATTTTGAACCTTCAAAAGGAAGGTTACATCTTTGTTTGAGACTAGGGGAAACAATGTAATCATCATCATAATTTTTAGTTTTGGCCCAGAGTCAACTATGCTGTCTCTCCCACCTAGATGGGCTTTGGGGCAGCTCTATTCATTTATTGGTGTCTTCACCTGTCATTCACATTTTGCTTCCACCAGTCACAGGATTTAACACGGGTAATGGGTCAAACAACTTCAGCCATTAGCATGGATGTCAATTCACCAAAATGCCAGGTGTAGCGGAAGTGACATCACATGCCATTTAACCTTTACTCACGCTCACTTGCTTACACATACACACACGCTCAAACATACACACACACCCTCTTCACATAAACACACTCTGTCCAGCAAACATGCACACATACATTTAGAAGCGTTTTTTGCGTATCTCAGGTCTCAGGGAGGGTCATATTCTAGCCAATTGCATTCCATTTTTTATTACACTAATAGTGAATAATGTATAACTATTCACTATTAGTGTAATACAAGAATGACAGAAGACATGGAAAGTGGAAATGCAATTGACAAGTGTAAGGACGAGCTTCCCCTTGTGTCCTGGCACTGATTTCAGGGGTCGCAAAGACAGTGCCAGGGGTCTCAACTGCAACCTCTGGCGACCCCTAAATGACGTCCACGGCCATTAGCTGTCTTGCACTGAGTAGTATGCCAGCTGGTGGGCTAATAATTCCCTTGGCCAAAGTTCTTCTTCTTCCGATTTGTTTCTATTTTTTTTTTTTCAGTTATCCTTCTGTGTTTAAAATACGGCCTTGCCTTACAGTAATATTTGCCTGTGAGGTTCATTAATACCAAACTGGGTTGCTTTACCTCTATTAAGTACAGCCTGTCTCCCGGGAAACACCCAAAACCCGTTCTATTAAAAATATATGCTATGGTTATTTTCTTTTAATATTATTTCTTATTGCAAGTATAGAAGCAATATATTTAGACACCAACATTTTCTTTTATACATTTCTGATTATATTTGTGACATATGCTTGCAATAAAATATTTTAAACATGTACCCTATGCACTATCTTACCAATGCCTAATCTATTTGATTTGCCAATTCATGCACATAGCCCAGAGACATGTAAGTAGAAAGCACTTAGGCCCATATTTATACTTTTTTTGCGCCGCATTTGCGTCATTTTTTGACGCAAAAGCAGCGCAAACTTACAAAATACAATTTCTCTGCATTCACTCATTTGGCTGTAGGCAGGGTATATCGAGTTCCGAATCTGAACGGGATATAATGTTGTACAACAATATCGAAGGTCAAAATCCGTATAGGATATCCTGCTGGGATTATCGTACAATAGCAAAAAAACATTGTACTTCCTAAATAATTTGTAAGGAACATCTAGCTTGTCTGTCAATATACTCATTTCTGTTCATCATGTTAAGGGTGAAACTTTTAATAGTACAGTAACAACGTATAACTTATGCCAGGTCTTTGTCCACATATAGGACTCAAACATCGCGATTTCAACTTTGCGAGATGTTCACTGTGAATCTCCTTTGGATGTAGGTTTTTATTTTTGTCTAGGGGACTAACGCTTCCCATTTGATCTTAGTTTGTTTCTAGGACTGGTACACTATGACATAGCTCTATATTTTTTCTACATAATGGATTGGTTAACTCAGCATATTCATCACAATGTTTATATGCCATTTTAACACAGATCATCCAAATTACCCGATTTGTTATAAACTGGAGACCTTTCAGCTATGTTGAAAAAACACAAAGGGCCAGAGTCGCAATTAGAGACTCGCAAAATGAAAGGTACAAATGTGTCTCAGACATATTTAGCGATTCCCAATAGGTTGCAAAGACCTACCTCATCAATATTCATGAGGTAGGTCGCAATTTGCAACCACTTTGGGAATGGCAGCAGTCACACAGCTGAGGATGGTAGACCACCATGTATGTGACTGCTTTTAAAATAAAGCAGTTTTTTTCAAATGCAGCCCATTTTCTTTAAAGGAAAACAGGATGCACTCCAAACAAAAAATTAAGTTTTCTCTTCATTTTTTCAGAGTAGGAGGTGGTCTGTGGGACCACTACCTGCTCTGAAAAAATATTTTCGCATTCACAAAGGGGAAGGGGTCCCGTTGGCACCTCTTCCCATTTGTGAATGGGTTACCACTAGCTTGAAGTTGGGGGTAACTATGATTGTTTTGCGACCACATTCACGGTTGTCAAACAATCTTTCTTGGCCCTGCGACTTGCTATTAGGACGCCCATGGCACGCCACTTCCTAATAGTGACTCGCAAAAACATTTTGTGATTTGGTAATGGATTACCGAATCGCAAAATGGGGCCTTACATCCAGAAATGCTTTTTTTCTGGTTGATAAATGGCCTTGTTCTGCAAATCAGGGCGTTTGTGACCAGGAAAAAGCATTGTACATCATGCCCAAAGAATGTTACATAACAGATCCTGATTCGATACTTCCAACTTAAAAAAGTTGGACACATTGGCAGGTATTTTTAAAAGATTACAACATTTCTAAGAAATTCTACTTTACAAAAAGCCACAGTTTACTTCCACCTTGTCTTCCTCATAGCAAACAAAATGGGGTTTCCTTACACATAATTGGCCAGAGGTACAACCATTTCTTTTGCGGCTCGCAAGTTGTGATCCCTTTGGGAATTGCAAAATGCGAGTCGCAAAACAAAATGTACAACAGTGTTTAGTACACTGCTTACAATTCCCAATGGGTTCACGAATGACCTACCTTATCAAGATTCATGAGGTAGGTCCCAATTTGTGACCCTATTGGGAACGGCTGCACTTACTGGGATGGCGGCCTGCTGGGGTCAACAGACCACTATGTCTGTGACTGCTTTTTAAATGGAGCATTTTTTTTAGAAGAAAACGGTATGCATTTCAAACAAAAAAATGAAAAGTTTTCTTTTACTTTTTTCAGAGTGGGACCACTACCTGCTCTTAAAAAAAATATTTTCGCTACCATTCACAAAGGGGACGGGGTCCCTTCTGGGTCCCTTTCAGTTTGTGAATGGGTTAACACCAATTTGAAATTGGTGTTAACTGTGATTATTTTGTGACTGCATTCATGGTCACAAAACAATCATACCACTGTCACTCACAGTTAGGAAGGGATGCCCTTGGAACGCACCTTCCTAATTGCGACTCGCAAACCCTTTTTGCAATTCGGTAAATAGATTACAAAAGTGCAAAATTGGGTGTGTACATTAAAAAATGCTTTTTTCTTGTCTCAAACGGCCAGATTCTGTGAATCGGGTCGTTTGTGACAAGAAAAAAGCTCTGCACATCTGGCCCAATGCGTTCTGCTATTTAACTTGTGTGCTGGGAAATCCAATTAGGGTTGAGCAAATCAAAATCAAAATTTAAACTTAGGTTTATTTGTCCTTTCATGACACTACATCACTTCCCACTTATTCCATATGCAAAAAATACATCCTTTAAATCAGTTTGACCGACCACTGAAACCAACTAGAATGAATTTCACCTCTTAATGCCTAATTTGGCCGTGCTTTCTTATAATCTATACTTTAAGCAGAATTTCACTTCTCCTTCTTCAACTGCTAACACTCCTATTACTTTGGCAGATTTGAGTACCAACATTTTATTCTGTTCTTTGGGCTCCCCTTTCGGTCCTTGTTCACTGAAGATTTTAAAGCTTGGCCTTGGCTGAATTGGCTCACAATTATGCAGGCTTCTGAATACTTCCATTGAATTAGCTATGGTTTCTTTTTCCAGGAATCTAGTGTCTTTGCTTAAAAGAACGTTGGCATATACCTGTCTCTATTGAACTGTTATAGGCCCTACCTCCCTTTTCACAATAAGGTTTTGGAAAAAGCTATTTGTTGCCAACTGGTCAGCTTTTTGGAAGAGGATCACCATTTAGATGCATCTCAATCTGGTTTTAGATGGCACCACAATACAGAAATGGAGCTGCTAGCTGTCTCAAAACATGTGCGTTCTATTGTAGACAAAGATGGTCGAGCTGCATTGGACCTCAGTGTAGTGTCCGACACTGTCTACCATGCCATTTTGCTAGCTCACCTACTTTTTATGAGAATCCCTGGAACTGCACGTAAATGTTGCACTCCTTTTATTGAATTGATCTCAAAGTATAACGTTGGACCCATTCAAATTGGCAATCTCTGGGTTCAAATAAGGAGTGCCGCGGGGATCATCTCTGTGTCTCATACCTTTTTAATGTCTGTCTATATCCTCTGGCCCACAATGTATAATTTTTCTGCTTTTCCACAGTATTTTATGCCGATAACACACAGTTAATTGTGTCGATTTCTGAGCAGATCTCATATACCCAAGAACTTTTCTGAAAGATTGTCTGTGAGCCACAGCCAAATAGATGCACAATAGATGTCTCCAGCTTAATGCAGAAAAAAATAGATTTTGCTCTTTGGCCATCCAATTCCATTCAGTCTGCTGCTTGGCGAGGAAGAAGGTCCAATCTGTCTGCAGCATCTATTCCAATGATATTTTCTAGGCAGAATCCCAGGGTTGACGGGGGCAGGCTTTTTTGCTATCACCAAAGTCAGTTGCTTCAGAATCGGTGGATGTTCCTTTGCTTTCAGGCTTTCAGGCAAACACTGGAATTCACTTCTCATCGATCTGTGCTGCTATCTCTATGTCTGTTTTTCATAGAAAACGTAAAACGTGGCTCTTTTATCAACACTAGCTTTCAATATATCCAGACTTTACACCTTATCCATGACTCTCATTCATTCATTCATTTTTTTTTTTTTTTTTTTAGTTTCAAAAGTTTTATTAAGAATATATAAGGCGGTACATACAGCATATAAACAAACTGTTTAGCTTTCAAAACATTGTTTTTGGTCGTTTACCACAATTATTTCCATTGTAAGCATATATACATGTACTGTCAGGTAAATAAAAATTCCCAGTGGCATAGTTGAGTTGTGTACCCTTATTTTGAAGAAGAGTGGAAAACAGGTGAGGGGGGTGGTAAAGGGAGGGGGAGCGAGGATAGGGTTGTGTAGGAGGGGTTGTTCTTGGTATAGGGGAGAGGCAAAATAGTCATATGAAATGGGGAGGGGGAGGGAAGGGAAAGAAAGAGGGAGAAAGAGGAAAGGTAATTGCGGGGGAATGTAGAATGAAGAGACTCGAGGTAGGCAGGGGGTCTTTGTATCCTGAGACTAGCTTGTTCAGGCCTAAGAGTAGATCGTTCTGTACTTCTCCGTCTGTAGCAAGTTATTATCTAGGGGTAGATAATATGTATGATAGGTATGGTAAGGTCGGTTAGAGAATGTCTGCATCTTATATGAGTTGATTTCTCAGTCCTTGTTTGTGTTAGGAAGCGACTTGTATTACTATGTTGGGTAGTTCAGGGTCTCGGGCATGTGACAAAATTAGAGGCCTGTGGATTGATAAAGAGAGAGAAAAAAGAGAGAGAGAAGAGAGGATAGCGTAGTTAGGGAGAGAGAGAGGGGGCAATAGGAAATTAAATGTGTTTCCGGAGTCTAGGATTCTCAGAGGGTGATTGGTAATTAATATTCCCTAATCATTGATCATTGAACATTGATCATCCGTTGGTCATCCACCAGCCGCTTCATGGTCTCTTCAAGAATGGGCGCCAGACCTCCTCAAACTGTTCTGCTTGGTCCTGTAGGTTATAAATCACTCGTTCATGGGTAGCCGTTTGATACATGGCAGTCATCCATTCCATGGGTGTGGGGGCAATGCTAGATCTCCAGTGCCGGAGTATGCATATTTTGGCCGTGGCTAGCGCCGTATGGATTAATCGTTTATGTGCCCGCGATAGGGAGGGATACGGGCGAATGTCATGTAGAATGATAAATGCTGGTGGGGTCGGTTTTGGTATCTGTATGAAGTCCGATAAGGCGAGGCGTACCGCGTCCCATAGTGACTGTACCGTGGGGCAGTGGCATAAGATATGAAGTTGGTCGCAATATGGCTCTGTGCATCTCCAACAGTTCGCGTGAGGTATCAACCCTGCCCTGAAAAGTTTAACGGGGGTCCAGTACCATCCCTGAAGGATTTTAAATAGGCAAAATTTCAGGCGTGCTTCACGTACGCCCCTGTCGAGGGCTTCTAGTATGTCTGGCCATTCTTCGTCCGTGTAGGTTATCTCTAGTATGTCCTGCCACTTTAAGCGTAGTCGTTCAAGTAAAGGCTGAGAGTAAAGGTGGTTAGTTAATTCGGCATAGAGGCCAGCCAAGACGCCTTTTTGTCGGCCCCATTTCTGAAGATAGGTGACGATGGGTGAGGTTTTGAGCAGCCACGGGGGGGTTCCTAATGTTCTCCGCATACAGTGTTTGAGCTGTAGATATCGCCACTCCTGGTTACTTTGGATACCGAATTCTTCCTGGAGGGAGGCGAATGTGCGGAAGCTATCTCCATCTATTATGTGAGATATATTGTGAATACCTGCGTCGGACCATTGGGGCCATCTGAGAATAGTCCCTCCTATTTTAATGCTTTTATTCCCTGCTATGGGAGCCTGAGTATGCAGGGAGGGGTGTACTCCTAGTAGTCGATGGGCTCTGCACCACGCTGTGTTTGTAGCCTTGAGGATGGGGTTAGTTAAGGGAACGTGGTCGGCGTATGTTCCTCCCATCTCCGTATACTGTCCATATAGGAGTTTCTCTGTGATCACCCATTGCGGTGGATCGGCTATATCCGGAAGCGTATATATTAGCTGTGAGAGTTGGAGGGCCAGAGAGTATTGTTCTACCGAGGGTAGTCCTAATCCTCCGTAGAGCCGTCGTGCCAGTATTATTGCAGGTTTCAGTCTTGGGCGTGAGGAGCCCCAGACGAAGGCCCTTATGGATGCGTCTATTAATCGGAGTGAGGAAAGAGGTATCTGTAGGGGAAGCATGCCTAACACGTATGTGAAGCGTGGTAAGGTGACCATTCTGACCGCCTGTGTCCTGCCCCACATGGACAGGCCTAGTAGGGACCATTTGGCAAAGTCTTGTTTCATTTTAGATATAAGGGGGTCTATGTTGTCCCTGACCATATGTTCTAGACCTCTGTTAATAAACGTTCCTAAATATTTAAGGCGGGTCGGGGTCCATTTGAATTGAAGGCCATGTATCGCTGCCCTCGTCGTTATGCGGGATAATGGTAGTGCCTCACTTTTATCCCAGTTTACCCGATATCCGGATAGGGATGCAAAGTCTTCTATAGTGGAAAGTAGTGCTGGGAGCGAGGTTTCTAGATCGGACATTGTTAACAGAATGTCGTCTGCGTAGAGATATATTTTGGATATGCCCCCGGTGATATGGATCCCTTTTATTTGGTGAGAATTTCGTATGGTGGCAGCTAGGGGTTCCATGGCCAATAAAAATAGAAGTGGCGACAAGGGGCATCCCTGGCGTGTGCCCCTTCCGATAGGGAATGGGTCTGACATGATGCCCCCACAGTTAACCTGTGCTGTGGGGTGGTCATATAATAAACGTACTTTAGAGATAAATTGTTCCCCCAGGCCAAAATGCTTCATGGTTGTGAATAGGTAGGGCCACTCAATGCGGTCGAATGCTTTCTCCGCGTCTAGGGACAGGGCTAGGGCTTCGTCAGGTAATTGTATGGATTCTAACAGTGTATGGCAAAGAGTTCGCATATGATTTCTGGAGGTACGGCCTGGTACAAATCCTACTTGGGTATTGTGAATCAACGATGGTATCACCTTGCGGAGCCGCGCTGCTAGAACACTGGCTAGGAGTTTGACATCCCCATTCAAAAGGGAGATAGGACGGTAACTGCCGCAAAGAAGGGGGTCCCTCCCTGGCTTAGGCAAGATGACAATCGTGGCTTTATTGGATAGAGCGCCCAGGGAGCCTTCTTGACATGCTTCCGTCAGTGCTTCATGTACTGCGGTTATTGCCTCCTCCCCAGCCCATTTATAGAATTCCGCAGGGAATCCGTCCTCTCCTGGTGATTTATGGTAGGGGAGGCTTGTTATAACTTGGGTTATCTCTTCTTTGCTTATGTTACCGTCCAAGAGGGCCCTGCCTGCCTCAGACAGACGGGGTAGATTGGCCGCGGCAAGGAATGTCTCCATTTGTGTTTGATCTGTCGTTGTTTCAGGAGTGTACAAATGTCGGTAGTACTTGGCGAACTCGTTTACAATGTCTTGTGGGCGAGTTAGCACTGCTCCTGAAGAAGATGTTATGGCCGCAATGGCAGAGGCTGCCTCTCTTTGTCGGAGCTGCGCCGCTAGGAGGCGACCTGCTTTTTCCCCTTGTTCGTAATGGCGGCCTCGCAATTTTTGCAGTGCGTATTCCGCCTGAGATGTATAGAGTTCATTGTGTGCCATGCGGGCCTGTTCTAAGGCGTGTCGCAGCCTAGGGGATGGTTGGGCGGTATATTGTTTAGTGAGGTCCCGTATCATGGTCTCTAAGGTGGTTTGACGGGCTATTCTGTCTTTGTTGGCCAGTGCTGCATCTCGCATCATATTCCCTCTTAGGGTTGCTTTTGCTGCCGCCCATAGGATCCTTTTTGAGGATACAGTGCCTGAATTCTCGGCCATGTATGTGGTTACATGAGCTTTTAATTGTTCCTTCCCTTGTGGAGAGCGATATCT
This sequence comes from Pleurodeles waltl, assembly GCF_031143425.1. Classification (NCBI taxonomy): domain Eukaryota; kingdom Metazoa; phylum Chordata; class Amphibia; order Caudata; family Salamandridae; genus Pleurodeles; species Pleurodeles waltl. The sequence continues at coordinate 979,975,669 of NC_090436.1, read as the reverse complement.
GTGTAGAGCCAATCGCCATGGTTTACGACCAGAGAAGGAGAGTCCCACCTGGATCCGGATTAGTATTGGGGAGTGATCTGAGAGCCCACTGTCTAGGATACAGGTGTCTTGTATATGAGGGATTACAGTGTGTGATACTAAGAAATAATCCAGACGCGATTGGGTGCCATGGACGGTGGATAAGAAAGTATATTCCTTATCTTTCGCGTGTTGTATTCTCCAGCAGTCCACCAGACCGACGTCAGTGGTCAGGTCTGTCAGAAGCGCTCTGTCGTGATTGTTACATACATCGACAGGACCTGTCCTATCCATTATGGCGTCTTGGACGAGATTCCAATCTCCCCCGATTATGTATCGAGTAGTTCCGATTTCTGTCAGTAGGCGATTTAGCTGTAGAAGGAATGGGCGTTTTGGGCCGGTTGGTGCGTAAACGGATCCCACGCATAAAACAGTGTCCCCTATTTTTAATTTAGCAAATATATACCTTCCTTCCGTATCATTCCAGGTTTTAATGATAGTGACCGGGAGGGATTTACGCACTAGTATCGCCACTCCACATTTGCGGGGTCCGTTACTTCCAGATTCCTGACTCGTTGGACGGCAGCTGAAGGCAACCCTCCCTACCCAATCCCGTTTAAGTTTACTGGATTCCAGAGTGTCAAGGTGTGTCTCTTGAATCAGGGCTATATCTGTTTTTTTGGATTGAAAATAGGACAGTATCTTTTTCCGCTTAACATAGCTCGTCATGCCGTGTACATTCCAAGAGAGTATGCGTAATGGTCGCGTCGCTTGAGGGTGGGGCTTCGACATATTGGATAATTGTGAGTAAGTAAGCACCCTGTGGGAGATACTGACTTAGTAGTTAGAGTGGGAGTTGTGTTTCGATATGATACGGTGTTTTATTTTATTTTATTTTATACGGGGGTTAGGAGCTGGTGGAGGCCAAGGGAATCCTCTGGAGAAGAAAGAGAAGAGAGAGGAGAGGGTGAAGGAAGAGAGGTAATATAAGTAGGACGAGAGCCAGATGGAGGGGAAATATGAGGGAAAAAGAAGGCAAGGAGAAATGAGAGGGAGAAGAAAAGAGGGAGAAGGGGGGGAAGGGATGGATGCGTGTGCTGAAGTTGAGATTGAGAGTATAGCAAGAGAGCGTGCAATTTGGGGGAAGAAGTGGAGAAGGGTAGGGATGAGGGAGGTTAGGAGTCCAACCTCCTTCGTTCGTTAGGTCTGTAAACGGCGGGACCGATTTCTCTCGGAGCTCTTGTGCCGTCGGGCGGTCTCGATCGGGGGGGGCGAAGGGGGGAAACAGCAGACAGCCAGTTATCGATATGTCGGTGATAAGGAGGGGTGGGGGGGGGGGCACACAGCTGTGCTTATGTTTATGTATCGGGAAGTGGGTCTGTTCATCGGTGGTTAGTGGCTAGTGTATTAGTTATATAACTAAAGTGTATATTGGCAGAAGTAATGATCGGTTAATAACTATAGTACCTGAGCGGCGCTGGAGAGGAGGGAGGGGGTGTCGGGTGTTGATGGGGTATGGTGTTTAGGATGTTGTGCCTAGTACTTGATGTTGTATGGTATCGTAGGGTGTTTAGGAGTTCATAAGATAGGGTCGTAAATTAAAGTAGGGACTGGGCAGACAGAAAGACCGAGACCGGCTGGCGAGGGGAGGGGAGGGGCAGGGCAGAGGAGGGGGGGGGGAGAGAGCTCAAACAGAGTATTATAGTTCTCGCGTATGCATGGGTACATAAAGATACCAATATACAGTATAATATAATACTTCCTGAGCATTTCTTTTCAACTATAACACTGCCTCGTCTCATCTCGCCTTACAACTGTTCAATGACATATTAGGTTGATCAACATAACATATCCTGGCATCTTATCACATTATCATGTTAGGAGCCATTATGCCAAACGTCTCTCTATTAATCGTAGGATAGGTAATGAGTGTAGCTGAGCCCCGGGTTACGCGAGGATAGTGCGTATCTCATCCTATTACTAACTCCTTGCCGTGTATTATTACATCATAATACTGACCTACTAAGGTCTTGCTTGGTATGTGCCACCATCATAGTCGTTCTGTTGTTGGTGATAGTTTAAGATAGTAATAATGATTAGGATGGGGGTAGGTACGAACATCTGGGGAAAAGAATAGCTAATAGTTTATAATTTACATTGTGATGTTATAATGTGGTGTGGAGTGGCAGTGTAGAATGTCCTAATATTTCGCTTTGTTATGCGGTAGTATGTTGTATTATGTCCTCGTGTTCTATTTTTTTTTCCCCAGTTTCTTATTGTAGAATAAGGTAAAGTCAAGTAGTGGGAGCTTTGATATGTTTCAGGTTATATCGTATTGTGTGTCCCTGTATTGGAATTAATTTATCTTTACGTTGTCTAGTCCCATCCCTTGGGGTGATAATGGGGGCTAAACGGGTCTAATGTCGGCGCTGGTCGAGTGTGGTGTGTATTAGGAAAGTTTCACATACTTTGTTGTTTACTACCATGAGATACTTTGTAGTGTGTGGAATGTAAGGTAAGTTCCATGATAGTTAATTAGTGTTTATTTTTTGTTATCTGTTTAATGCCCCTGTTACCTTGTTACCTTGTTATAGGGTTATAGGGTCGGGACCGGGCCCTTATTCAACATACAGTGAGTTGGTGGGGTCTGATCCCTGTTCTAGTAATCGTCATCTGTTGTGTACTGAGGGCAAATAACGATTTACCGGTAGTTTCCATTACAGGGCCTCGGCTCTAGTCATAAAGAGCATATATTTTTCATGTATCTGGTTTTAACATTGATACTAGCAGTCTTAGACAATTACAATAGTAATACACATATGATCTGGAAAGGTACTCATCCTTCCGCGGAGTCTATAGTTGTTATTTTCGACTCTCTGGCGATAGTCCCATAAGTCGTCTTGTCGCGTTACCTTCTCAAGAAGACCCAGTTGTAGGCTTTAAAGGGGAGCGGGATTTGTCTCTTTCCGATAATTGGGTGTGGGTCACTACTGCGTGTAAAATCTGACCCCTGTCATCATATGATCTAGTTAGTCTCTCCATGTCTCTACCTCTATGACTGGCTCCGGTGTCGTGTAGAGCCGTCTTCACCTGTTCTATTCCCAAGTGGGGGGTTTCGGCCCTATCACTGCCTCCTGCAATGTCATGCTCACTGTCTGTGTTGTAAGAGTCCATAGGCTGGGATTGGAAAGAGTCAAGGAAGAGTCTCAATTCGTCGGGGTTATAAAAGTCCTTGGATACTCCATTTTTTGTAACCCACATTCTTGCAGGGTCAAAGAGACCGTATTTCATCTCTAGTTTGCGAAGCCGGGGTCGTAGGGCTAGGAAAGCCTTTCTACGTTCGTTGGTTTCCTTGGAGTAATCGGCGGTTATTCGGATCTCGTGCTGGTCTATTCGGAAAGGGCCGTGGTTGCGTGCTACTTGGAGTATTTGTCGGGTTTGATTATGCCGCAGCAAGCATGCGATGATTGGGCGGGGTCTTGAGGAGTTGTCAGAGCGTTTTGGGCCTATCCTGTGTGCCCGTTGGAATTCTAGCGGCGGGTCAAAGTCCAATGGAATCATTTTTGGAAGAGTGGAGGTCAGAAAAGTCTGCATATCCGAGCCTTCTTCGTTTTCCAGGATCCCAAGTATGCGGATATTGTCTCTCCGGCTCCTGTCCTCCATGTCCGTTAGTTTGCTCCTGAGGTAGATGAAGTCTTGTTCTCGCACCTGAGACGTGTTAATCTGCGTCTCTAGTGATCCCATGCGTTGTTCTAGCCCTGTCACTCTAGATTGAAAGCCGGCAATGTCAGATCGCATGGATTTGGTTTCTAGTGTCAATGAAGTTATAGAGGCGTCCATCCCCTCTATGCGGCGGCTGACGGTGGTGATCTCTTGTAGTATCCTGTCCATAGTCGTGGATTGATCTTTATCAGGCATCGTGGTGAACTCGTTTAAAGGTGGCGATGTTTGAGGGTTTATCTTCGTGGGGGTTAGGCGTTTGTGTTGTAGTGCTTCTGAGAATAATAGTTGTCGTGCAGGCTTGCTGACAGGTTTATGGTTCGGTTTGTTGCCGGGCATCGCCTCAATTGTCTACAGAGTCTGACCACGTGGGGCCCGAGATTCCCTCCCTAGATTCCGATAAGGATATAGATGTTCGGTGGCTTACACTGGTGTCAGTCCACTCCCTTCTCCTGTATCTCTATTCTCTTGGCTCTCCTCATCCCCGGTGCCCCCCCAGTCGCTCACCCCTCTCGTCCCCTCGCCTCCACGTGCCTCCCGTCGTGCCCCTCTGCCCTCCTCAGTATTAGTTGTCTGGAGGGGGGGGGGAGAAAGTTTATTATCTCAGCGGGAGGGTTTTTGTTGTCCCTCTGTGATGGAAAAGAGGAGAGAAGTCGTGCCTCTGCCTCCGACGATGCCGTTCTTATTTTGAAGAGATTCGATCCTACCTCTCTTTGGGTTTCTCTCCCGGCTGTCGAAGGGGCCGCACCCCTTTGCTGTGTCTTCCCGTCTCCCTGTGGGGGGGGGGGGGAAGGTCCACGGGTGTTTGTTGGCGTTGTAGGGAGATGGATGCGGGTCGTCACGACTCCCGCAGTCCCTGCGGCCTGTTCAACTTGCTCCTTGCTGCTACAGGCATGCCGTCCGCGGTCTTCCGAAGACGCGACTCCGCCCCCTTTTTCCAGGCCTTATCGGCCTGGGGCGAGTCGCGAGTTTCCTGCCTTGCGTCCCGCTCCTACGGGGTCCCCGGACATGGTTCCGTGTCGCCGCTGTTGTAGGGGTGGAGGGGCACCGAACCCGGTGTGTTGTCCGGCTGTCTTCTCGCCCCCGTCGCCCCTCCGGGACCGCCTCGGCGCGGAGCTCTCGCTCTAAGCGGCCATCTTGTTTCGTGGCCCGGCCACGCCCCCCCATTCATTCATTTCTACTGGTTCTGGAAGCTTCAGGAACCAATAGCTGTTTATGTGCAATTATGTGTATTTTTACTGCCCTCCTTCTGTTAAAATCTAAAGGAAGCAACTGAATTACAGGAATGTCACTGTCTCATCAAATAGCCACACACAGGTATACTTGGTATATTTCTTAACTGAGAATCAGAGCCTTTAAATAGATCAAAATATGTTACGTCTTTCCTTCTGAAGTGCTTCAAAGTGCCACATTTTTCATGGAACACACCTTGAGTGTAATGGGTTGACTTGCAAAACAGCAATTTATTGACACTCAGGGCTCACTTAAGTCCTTCCAGGAGGAATAATTGATCAGATTCGAGGTTGGATCTAACTGCCCAGGGTATATTCTATAATAATGACAATGTGACCAATCCACAATCATTTTGCCGTGACCTACTCTTTTAGCGTTTCAAAGTTGCACGAATAAACCAGAGGTAAACCAGGAATTCTCCTGGTTTACTCCTAAAATTCCCATATAAGCCAGGAGTACTACAAGAGTATGTCATATTCGCTCATAATCTTTGTGAATCAGGCCCATCACTGTGTGAAGAATGTTCAGAAAACACTACAGAGAAGATTTACTAAGGTGTTGTGCCACTTTTGTGGCCAGCCCTTTGCAAAATACTTTTTGGCATTTAATAAAACTCATAAAGTACCTTTGCGTGGCTTTGACTGGTGTAGCAAATACAAAGTAACACAACACAGCGCATATTGGTACGTTGCGTTACCATATATTGGGAAGGCGTTCCATGGGTGGAGCACGGGCGTTCCCATGCATCCATCCATGGATTTTGGCCCACTTCCAGATTTCCTACTGCTAGTAAATATGGGAATGTGTCAAACTGCTATGTCGTCCCAGTGAGATGTAGCAAGGAGAAATATATTTTTCTCCTTGTTACTTCCTCTTTCTATTTGTGCTACATTCTGTTGCACACATAAAAAGAGGAATATGCCTCTAAAGAGTGTTGTTGTGGAAGAAGCCCTCCCTTTTTGCACAAAAACAGTCCTGCCCGTAGCATGTGCATTCATGCAGTATGGCGACCTCAGGAATGCACCATATTTTTGTAAATATTGTACAGTTCTGCTGTCTCCATTTCACACTTCACAGCATAGAAAGCTGTCTTGCTTCGTTGTGTGAAATGTAAGTAAATCTGCCCCTACATGTTGTACCTAATTAAGATTCTCAAATCACATTGGCTATTTTCCCAGTTTAGACCATCCAAGCAAGCTACAAATAACAAAACATAAATTTCAGATAAATGAATGCCACCTGAACATAAGATACTGATCCAGAATTGGATGCATTGTGTAACCACGTAGCTACTACCTAAACTTTGAGGGGTGCTACTACGTTTGAGGATGTTGCATATCCTTTTGTAGCCAGGGTTATGAATATGGTCCCAGTCCATTACAAGGGAGAGTCAGATCTAGCTTTTTGTGTGGTGACTTGGAAACACAGGAAGTACATGTAACAATTTAACTTTCATCGGTATTTTCACCCACTGTGAACATGCACTGGCTTACATATTAAGCATGTGCACCCAGATAGTTTTGCCCATGTGATGCTTCCAGTCCCACAAGTGCTGCAATACGGGGTGATATGTCTCAACCCATTAGTGCTTGGGAGAGAAGATCTGGAAGCCAGATTTTGACAGCCTGACCTAATATCAAACAGGGATATGGTATTTCTGATAAGAATTGGGAAGAGTATACTCATTAATGTAATCTGCTAACAAGAAACATCCAACTAACCAATTCAAGTAGTCTTTCTTCATTCTTGATTAATGATACAACAAAACAGCCAGCTCGTTTCATTCCTTCTGACTAGGGATCTTCTTCAGGGCAAAGATGTATTGGTTCATCAAATCAATTCAAACTGCTCCTCACTGGGTGGGCACTGCTATACCCAACGGACTCCCATAAGCCAGCCTCTGTCACGGAGATCTTTTCTCCCATTAACCTGGTATTTGCCAAAGCTCAGGACATTGCCCTTTTAGAATGGGTAAAGAAGGAAGGTAGATTGGGTAACGGGGAAGTTAAAAGTGTCTCAGACCTCTATTGAGATTATTTATTCCTGCCAAGCGTCTGTGCCAAGTTTAAAAAAAAGGCCCTCACAGTGAGGTCGACATGTTCCATGTCCTAGGCGACAGAAAGGTTGAAGGCATTTTATCAGGGCCAGAAACAACTCTAATCTACTAAACTGGGTCGTCAAACAAAAGGTAATGCGAATGGTATCTTGCAAATGTGCTATATTTACATCAAGTTAGGTGATACTGTTTTCTTACAGTATAAAACTAGAGGGACACCATTTTTCTCCTTCAGAGGTCTGGCTTAAGGAGGCACCCTGACAGTGGACCTCCATTTTGTGGAGCACTGCCATGCACCTCCTAAAGTCCTATTTGCAACAGGGGAAGTGATTCCATCACTTGCATAGGGCCACATTCCCAAGCAAATAAGGGACTGGTCTCTGAAGATAGGACTGGTGCTACATGTGCAAGAGTGTTATCAGTGATAAAGAAGGAGCTGCACAATCGTCTGCAATCCCTTCTGTAAAACCATAGCTCCCCAGGGTGTAAAAATTGGGCCCACATACCATTGTACTCCTGGGCACTATACGTAATGCAGGCCTAAGTGTGTCACTTTGCACTGGTTTGGGCATATGTATCATGCCCCACTGCCCCACCAGCCGACCTTAGCTAATAACTTAAATAACTTTGTCAAAAGCACTGCAGTCACGCAGCATGGTGTAACCTTTAGTTTGAAAATGCAGCGTGAAATTCACCTTCAATACCAGTAAATCTGCATCATTGCAATGCAAGGTGACACCATATAGAGAAGCGCATGGCACCAAGAGCCCATGGCACCACAAGTCTTTTCATAGGTATCTCCATTATACCTGAAAAGCATAATAGTCGGAAACATTCATTCTTTCTTTTGTTGCATTTCCAGCAGCGATTTGAGTGGGTAACTGTGAAAAGATATGAGAGATTTCACCCGAACATTTCTATCTCACAAGGCTTGCTTCAGTCTGATCCTTTCTGAAAATGATCACCAATATCAGCGGGATGGCAGTGACAGGATTTATAGGATTTGAGAATGGGAAGACCTGATTCCACATCTTTAAAAGAAGTAGTTGAAATCTGGCTCCAGGATCTCTTTTTTAAAGTATTACTTGCCAGATCAAGAATGAGATCAAGAATTGTATGAGAGAAGCAGGATGTGGCCAGATAAGATGGACATGGTGTGAATACAGGTAATATCAATGTCAATGCATCATAAAGGAGCCTGTAACAGTAAGCATTTTCCCTCACCTGCAATACATCATAGAGTAATTCTTATGTTCAATTTAAGTCTAGAAAGGACAAGGTTCTATCAAGCACCAATTATTTCATTAGACAGCATACCCTTCATGGGTTGTGATCCTACTTTCAAGATTCTGGACTGAGTTATCTAAAAAAGGTGCATGTTGTGATAATTAACACTTGTAGGAAAGTTGCCTCTTTTTAGCATGGTTACCCCCACTTTATGCCTGTTTGTCAGTGTGTTTGACTGTGTTCACTGGGATCCTGCTAACCAGGACCCCAGTGATTATGCTCTCTCTCTCTTCTAACTTGGTTACTGACACCCTACATTTGGCATACTGGTGCCCCCATGTAAGTCCCTTGTATATGGTACCTAGGTAACCAGGGCATTGAGGTACCAGGGTATCCTCATGGGCTGCAGCATGTGTTATGCCAACCATGGGGGTCCCATGCAAAGTATTCTACCAGGCCTGCCATTGCAGCCTGCGTAAAAGGGTGCATGCACCCTTTTTCACTACAGGTCATTGCACCAGGTGACTGTAAGTCACCCCTATGGCAGGCCCTTCTAGCCCAGAGGGTAAGGTGCAAGTACCTGTGTGTGAGGGCACCCCTGCACTAGCAGATGTCCCCCCACAAACTCCAGTTCCATTTTCATGGACTTCATGAGTGTGGGGACCCCATCTTATGCGTGGACTGGACATAGGTTTCTACCTATGTCCAGCTACATAATGATAACTCAGAATCTAGGCATGTTTTGTATCAAACATGTTGGAATAATACCTCAATACTGTTGCCAGTATTAGAAGTATGATTCCGTGCACTCTGGTGGCTCCTTAGAGCACCCACAGCATTGCTCCTACCAACCTTCTGGGGTTTTTCGGGTAGCCCAGGCTGCTTCCACCACTCAGACATGTTTCTGCCCTCCTGCTGCTTGAACAGCTCAAGCTCAGGAAGGCAGATTAAAGGATTTCCTTTAGGGGAAGGTAACACTCTCTCCCTTTGGAAATAGGCGTTACATGGCTTGGGAGGGGTAGCCTCCCTAAGCCACTTTTAGGCTTTGAAGGGCACATTTGGTGCCCTCCATGCGTAAACCAGACTACATCGGTTCAGGGACCTCCAGTCCCTGCTCTGGCGTGAAACTGGACAATGGAAAGGGGAGTGACCACTCCCCTGAGCTCTTGAATCCAAGGTTGGCAGGGACCTCTGGGAGCATCTGAGTGGTCAGGTCAGGCAGGTGTTGTCAGAGCCCCCTCCTGATAGATTGTCACCTGGCTAGGTGAACAACCCCCCCTTTCAGGGCTATTTAGGGTCTCTCTCTCTTGGGTGGGTCAGCAGATTCGGCTTGCAAGTTTCCAGCAGGACTCCTCCACAACCTCTACTTCGACTTCTAGCCACTAGAACCGCGACTGGACCCTCCAAGAACCGACAATTTGCATCTATGACAAAGACTCTGCTTGCAACATTGTTTACACAGCTCCTTGCAGCTTCTGCAACATTTCCCCGGCTGTGCATCTTCTGAGGGCAGCAAGTCTTCAGTTTGCATGAGAAGAAAGAAGGAATCTCCCTTGGAATGAAGGAGTCACTCTCCTGCTTCCACAGGCACCAACTGCAATGCTGACCAGCTGCTTGGATCGCCTCCCATCCTGAGCTGCATGGATCCTGCATCAGTGGGTGGTGGTCCAGAGTAGTACACTTGATCCTGCCTACACTCTCCTGCATTCACAGGCACCAGCTGCAATGCTGACCAGCTGCTTGGATCTCCTCTCATCCTGAGATGCATGGATCCTGCATCAGTGGGTGGTGGTCCAGAGTAGTCCACTTGATCCTGTCTGCCAGCTGTCCAATTTCAGTTGAGGTAAGCCCTTGCTTTCCCATGCAGGACAGTACCCCCGTGCACTGCGTCTCTTGCAGCTACCAAGGCTTGTTTGCATCTCCTCCAGGGGATCTTCAAGCCCCCTGTAGCCCCAGCCCCCAGCTCTCCTTCCTGCGACACAGAGCCCTCTGCATGCTTCTCCTGCAGCATGGGACCCTTCTCCAGTCTTGCTGCATGGGCTCCTCTGTGACTCCTTGTTCCTCATCCAGTGGGTCTCCTGTGGGGGCTACCTCTTCTTCTTTGGACTCTCTGCCTTCCTGAGGGTCTCCCTAGGACTCCCCCCATGGGATGAGTCATCCTGGACCTTGCTGGTCCCAGCAGCTCCACTTTTGCTTCACTGCGACTTCTGCCTTTGCCAAGGCTTGTTGGTGGCTTTTCCACACCACTGACTGACTGCAATCATCCATTCGGCTTGGGGCATCAACTGCATCCTCCAGGAATTCTTCACCTGCTCCAGGGCTGCATTCCTAGCCTTCTTCGTCCTACCGTCGACCAACTCCTGCATCCACAGCTGCGTGGGTAGTAGCTCCTACTCCTCCTGGACTCTTCTGTGACTTCTGGACTTGGTCCCCTTCTTCCACAGGCCTTCCTCTTCAGGAATCTACTGCTGGTTTCTTGCAGTCTTGGTGTTGCATTTTCTTATTTTCCTTCCTTTTGGGTGGTTTGGGGAAAATCCAGTAACTTACTCCTTTCCTCCTGGTCGCTAGGGGGGCTCTGTGGTACTTACCTTTGGGGTTTCCTAGTACCCCCAGCTCCCTTATACAAATCCACTTACCTAACTGGGGGTCCTGTGTTCACATTCCTTTTTTTTACTATATGATTTGTGCTCACCCTAGGGACACTATTGTCTATTTGCACAGTTTTCTATCACTTTCTATTCCTATTGCTGATAACTAGTGTACGCATTTAGCGTGTTTACTTACCTCCTATTGGAGGGTTGCCTCTCTAGTACTTTTTGGTATTGTGTCACTAAAATAAAATACCTTTATTTTTGTAGCAATGAGTGTCTTCTTTCATGATTGTAAGCGCTATGTGACTACAGTTGTATTGCATGAGCTTTGCATGTCTCCCAGCTAAGCCTTGGCTGCTCATCCACTGCTACCTCTAGAGAGCCTGGCTTCTAGACACTGCCTACACTACACTAATAGGGGATCCCTGGACCTGGTAAAGGCTGTAAGTACCTCAGGTACCCACCACACACCAGGCCAGCCTCCTACACCTACACTTAATTATTAGAATTGGGAAGTTTCTCTGTTGCATAAAGACAAATTAGGTATATCTCTAGTCATCGGTAGGGGTATCAATGGAAATAGTTTCTTCTTAGATGTATGATCTATGATGTAATGATAAGAAAGGGATAGAATAAAAGTACCACTAATGTAATAGTGAAAATAGCACCAATAGGTATCTTACCTCAGCATCAGGATCTCTTAGATGAAGGTGGTAGATGAAAGACAAGGATACTGGGAGCAGATATAAATATATAGCACAGTGGGCCATGTCTGATAAAGTAGCGTCACCAGTAGAACATGTGATGAAAACAAGATGCTGCAAGTGAGCACCATGTTGAAAAGGGACTGGATGGATGTTGAATTGTGGCTCTCAACTGCAGTATCAGCCTGGGTAATCAAACAATTTAATACATACAGTCTTATTTGTAACAGTAATGCTGAGGATATACTGATTATCACCTCAATTAAAATTGCTAATTAGCCCATGTGTTCATTGAGGTAGTATGTGTGTGTTGATAACTAGGTGAAGGATAATGGCTCCATGTTTGAAGGGGAACATGATATTAACAGTGAAGTGATCAACATATGTGCGCAGTGGAATCCTCTCAATGTGCTAGAGAAATATGAAGGTCCAGATTTACAAACACATTGCAGCAAGTTCTTTTGCTGCATTATGTGAAAGGGAGAGAGCAGAACTGCAACATAGTTTCAAATTAATGATGCAGTTCTGCTCTATACCTGCACTAGCACACTTTGGGCTGCCTGGCATCAATGCAGTCACCCTTGTGCCATAGTGCAAGAGTGCCTGCATTATGGTCAGGATATTTTTTTGTACAGGAAGGGATACTTTCCTGCAAAGGAAGCATCTGTTAAGGCTTTTTACTCATTGTGCTTGTGCTGCATTATGCCGCACACATGCAAAGAGGAAGTAATAAGAATAAATATATTTCTCCTTGTTACAACAGCCTCAGGCATGCACACCATTTTGCAACAAACCCATGTTTATAACTCTTTGTCAATGAGGATTGGGTCAAAATCTATGGATGGATGCACAGGAACGGCCATGTACCACTCATGGAACATCTACCTGATTCAAAGTAATGCAAATCAGTGCAATGACTAATTTGCCTATTACAGAAAGAGAACCATGCTGTCAAGAATGGGAAATATCTCCTGAAAACTGCTGCCAAGGTGGGAGATCTTAAATCCAGACTCTAGGCCCATACAGCTACTACCTCTCAGCGCCCAATACAGGTCATCTTTGATGATTTTATGCCATTTAAGGGACTAGTTGAATCCTTGTTAATCAGTATGTTCATAAAAAAATCTATTTTGTTGGGTTTTTTAATATCTCTTTATTGATTTTTTTTTACAATGATACAACCAATATTATAACTATATGCAATCATCATTTTAGTATTGTATTCAGTTACCTAGTCTGGAGACTATTACACTGGTTACCTTACCAAATCAGCTAGCAGGGCATAGTGAACTTGTGTAATTTCATCATCAAACACAGTCTTGCTATAATCAATACATATTAATGGTGGGAGATCGATACTAATAATAGGATGGAAGGGGGAGCAGCGAAGGATGCGCCAGAGGGAAGATGAGTGACGTATCTTCCAGGGTACCCTAAATAATAAAACTCGGGTAGAAAGTTCTAATCCACCCCATGGGCGTGCCATTCAGTGTTACATTTTTGTACCTCTTGTTTTCCTCTTTGTGACAGATATTTCTTTCCTCACATCATTGAGGCGACCATGTCATTCTTAGTGCTCTCTCAAAGTGGGCTTTGATCTGACTTTGCTTCTAGTTAATTTAGGTACATATCCTAACCACCTTCACATTTCCTGTCCCTGCCTACTGTGCTGGTGGAATTGGACAGCATATCATTAGTTGGGGTCGGCAGCAATAACATGATCTAATAGTGTCCAAAGAAAATATATATGGTATGCTTAAAGACTTTGCTGTACAAATGGCAAAAGACTTTGTCACTATCTAGCTGGGCGTGGATAGCACTGTGCTGATTCTATGCTTAAATAAATTGCTAGATAAACAGACATTTGCGGTGAGCAAATCTAGAGAGTTGCTGGTGTTGCAGGGTGCTCCTTACTGGAGCTGCTCTCCACCTAAACCTGGGAACTACCCAGAGTTCCCTCTTCCTTTTTGCATAATTTATGCATCACTCTAACCCTGAAAGGGATTTGTTTTGACTTATACTGGATGCTCCTGTGTGTCTGGACAAAGCTAAACCTCTCTAATGAGCTCAGATGAGAGTGAAACATGTGTCAGGGGTTGCTTTTATTCATTAGATGTTTACTTGGATGGTATTTTACCAGTCCAAAGCTATAATACTGTGCATGGAGTGGTAAATGGCTTTCGTCATTTTACAGCTCGGTAAGTTTGAAATAGTGTCAAACCTATGCTTAAAGACTTTGCTGTACAAATGCAAAACACTTTGTCACTATCTAGCTCGGTGTGGATAGCACTGTGCTAATTCTATGCTTAAAACGTTTGCTAGATGAACAGACATTTGAGGCGAGCAAATCTAGAGTGTTGCTGGTGTTGCAGCGTGCTCCTTACTGGAGCTGCTCTCCATCCTTTTTGCATATATATATATATATGTATATACATATAGATATATATACATTACACGCAAAAGACCATAGAAATTTCACAAATATGGTTACACTTATTTCAAGAAACGATAACTCGTGCCTTAAGGTAACTCTGTCTCATGCCACCGCCACGCACAGTTTTCTCATTAATATTTTTTTTTTGCAAATGTTGCGGTTACATTCTAAATGATTGTAAGAAAATAGCTGTACTATATGGCAACGTTGGGGCCTTGTTGGTCAGTACACTCACATTTGTCTCCTTGGGTCCAGTCAGAGATTTTAGCTCGACCCTCAGCTCAACCCTTTGATAGCTAAGTCACAGAGCAGCATTGTTTAGCAAAGCAACAATGTATAAAGCATTTAACAGCACTAAACAACAAAATAAGAAAGTAACCACACATAAAAGAGACACAACAACTATTTAAAATAGAGCATATTTTTCTGAATGTTTAGAGTCCTTGAGGACTAAAATCCACCCCAGGGTTCCGGAGATATGAGTTTTTAAAAATGTAAAAACTTTAACATCAAGTGCAAACAAGCTCTGACAAGAAAAAACTTTGAAAATCTTTGAAAACTTTGGAAAAGTTTAAAGCACTGATGCCCATATTTATACTTTTTTAGCGCTGCATTTGCGCCACTTTTCTGGTAGCAGCAAAACAGCTGGCGTGGCTACCAGGAATGCAGTTTGGGCTCTTCCAGCTGTGATGACCCCAGTGCCCTTCTGGGGGGGTCAGCCAACTGACCCTTGGAGCCTCTGCTTCGGATGGGGGCTAGGAGTCAACTTTTCCCTGAGCCAAGCATGCAGAACAGGGTCCATACTCCACTGGCATGTGCAGTTTCTCCGGTGTTGCAGCCTGTCTTTGTGGGCTTCCAATAGGTACAGAGTCATCTCCTTCTTGTCCTTTTTCCAAGTCCAGCGAGCACTAAAGTATTGGGTTCCCAGGGTGCCCATTATATCCCAGTAAGGTGTCCCAAGGGGATAACGCCATCAGCATATGCTGCAGTCACCAGTTTCCACTCGGTGCCCATGCCTCTAAACCAGTGGTTCTCAACCTGTGGTCAGGGGACCCCTGTGGGTCCACAAAGCCTCCTCAGGGGGTCCGTGACTGCTTAGAAAATGTAATAATATTAACAGATTAGGTTCCCAACTTTCAGTAATGACTCATTGGGGGTCCCCGGGTTCCAGTGCTGATAAAGTGGGGTCCACAGAAGTCACAAGGTTGGGAACCACTTCTTTAAACTATGGCACACATCCGATATCTGACTGTCAAGGACAATGCACATGACCTCAGGCAAGAGGTTTGCATGGTGCACAAACCTGTAACTGCTTGTACTGGAATCTTGCCACTAAACGACTTGTGTGTGTCCATCAGTAATCATGTATATATATATATATATATATATATATATATATATATATATATATATATATATATATATATATATATATATATAAAACACCCAAAACTTCTTGCTGTATCCCAGCCACTTGAATGTGGCAAGCTCACGGCAGGGTAGCGATCCCTTTAAATTTTAAAATCCGACACTCATTCGTCACCTCCATGCGAGAATAAAACGCAACGTAGACGATAGACTGCGGCTCATATCCACACAACGTAGGGGGTTGCTTGCAGAGCCTGGCCTGCTGTCATACAATGCTCTGTCCCCATCCCACAACACCAACAGTGCATGGCCATGCCCGGCCTTGTACCAACCCTCATTCCACCAGATGAGCTGGACATGACTTTGGCCATTTGTAGCATGGTTTGGGCACTGCGCCCACATCCATGTCCACAGTGCTCAATATGCATGATGCTTCCCACTGTATAGAGCAGGTCTACAAGATTTTTTAAAGGCCAAATCAGTTTGTGATTGGATGGGAATGACCCATGGGTATTGCTCACAAATTCTCCACTTAACATTTTCAGCAGAGGAGCTTAGTTAATTTATAGGAACAAGCTTAATGCCAAAATCTATCCAAGAGTCCCTTGCAATATCTAAAAAAATAACAGATGTATAATTACATTGTCTCCAGTTCTTCCTCTCTCCAAACTCCTTTCAGTACACATTCAATTCCTCCCAACAAGCACCAATGAAAATCTCCACCTCTGAGGACCCATCTATTCTTCCTTCCCCACTGTCATGGACTTTACTTGTCTGAGCTTGGATTATCTACACCAAGGGATTGAGGGGCATATTTATACTCTGTTTGCGCTGGATTTGGATTTTTTTTTTACGCAAAGTCGGCACAAACTTAACTCCATATTTATACTTTTTTTAAATTTGTGGAGTTTCAGTCATTTTTTGGACGTGAAAACCTACCTTGCGCTAATGATATGCAAGGTAGGCGTTCCTGTGCAAGAAATGACTTTAAGGCATGTGCACCTTATTTATACTCCCGCGCCATTTTGACGCACAGGAGGGGGCGGGCCTTAAAAAATGGCACCCAGCCTGATTCGCGCCATTTTTTAACGCCTGGGTCAGGGCAGGCGTTAAGGGACCTGTGGGCTCATTTCCATGGTGGGAGACCATGGAAGCAGTCTACTGGTGCCCTTCCCTGCCCCCAGGGACACACCCTGCCCCCCTCGCCCTGGAGTACACCCATGGATGGGGGGACCCATCCCAGGTAAGTACAGGTAAGTAAAGGTAAGTATTTTTTTAATTTTTTTAAAGTGGCATGGGGGGCCTAACTTGGGCCCCCCTACATGCCACTGTGCCCAATGGCCATGCCCAGGGGACAGAACTCCGTCATTTCAATGGGGGTTGTGCGTCACAAAATGGTGCAAGTCAGGTTAGAGCCAAGATTTTTTTACTCTAACCTGACTTGCACCATTCTTTGATGCACAACCCCCATTCTTCCCTACTCCTGCGCTGCTTGGTTAGAGTAATTTATTTTTACTCTAACCAGGCCGCAGGGCCGGCTAACGTCATTCCATAAATAAGGCGCCTGGCTGGCGTGTTGGAACGGTGTTGGCCGGTGGTAAACTTTTTGGCGCAAACCTGCGCTGGTACTGGTTTGTGTCAAAAAGTATAATTATGGGCCTGAGTGTTTTGGCTTTCCTTTCACAGGGAAATGCGATCTATTTGTGTGTGGGACACATTTTAATGAGTTTCTGCATCTTTTGGTAGAGTTGACTTTTCCAGGCAGGCATCTACAAGGGGCGGTAGGTTTAAAAGGGGAAAATTATTCGTGAGCCACAGTTGATAAGTTAGAGCAACCGTAAAGCTGTTAATCATTATCACTAAGTTTTAGACAGGCATTTAAAACATGGACAAACAGTGTAGATAATAAAAATCAAATGTTTCCAATGATTTTGTAATACTGAGGCCCTCATTATGAACATGGCAGTAAACACTGCACTGTTCATGATGGCGGTCTTTCTATTGACCGCCAGCCTCCTTGATACCCCGCCGGCCGCATAAAGAACATTCTGCTGGGCCGGTGGGCGGAAACAGTGTTTCCGCCCGCCGGCCCAGCAGAATGCAGGTCCGGGACATTGCCGACAGCTCCACATGGAGCCGCCGTCAATGCCTCAGCGCAGCGGGTGCAACAGCACCCGTCGCGCAGATCACTGCCCGTAAATCAGGCAGTGACCTGCGCGACGGGGCACTGCATGGGGGCCCCCTGCACTGCCCATGCTAAGTGCATGGGCAGTGCAGGGGCCCCCAGTGGGGCCCTGGAGCACCCCTTTCGCCCACCTTTCTCTGGCTGGGGAACCCCTGCTTTTAAATGCCTGCACAAGATTACTTTTAACTCTTTCACATTCCTCATTGAACCAAGTTCTGCTTAATGTAGCATTTTTCGGAACTGATTGTATGTTTATCTGAAAGGTTCTGCTAAAGTGGAAGATAAATTTGGGTATATGAAGACTAGGACATCATTTCTGTTGATGGTGCTTAATGCTGCACTAGTTTTAGTGATTGCTATACTCAATTCTCTATCGATGGATGCAAATATCATTTGCCCCCTATTAAACAAACAACACACATTGCTGAAAATGTGTTTGTCTGGATTTATATAATTAAAGCAAAGTTTCTGTAACGTGGCCACAGATGGGAGAGTTACATCCAGATTACCTGCCGATTAACTATTGAGGAGTATAGCTGTCATGTGCATCACAGACCAATTCAAGAGATAGAGGGGTCTTTGAAAATTCATTGTACAAGCCATATGTTGGTTGTACTTTTGTTTCTTCTTTCGTGTGAGGTGAGGCTCCTGGATCCATATTTGGAACACAAATTAAGCATTTGTCTGTATTAGCCTATGAATGCATTCATACAGAGTAAAAGTGCAAGGGAGTAATTTCAAAGATATTGGTATAACACTAATATTGCCTGACTTTTCCCGCTATTAAGTTTACTGTATATTCATGGGGCAATATTTTTGGATGTGGTTTGGGGAGTATCTATATGGAGGTTAACAGAGCTGGTGACATCAGCCTAACATGCAGGTGCTTGCGTAGTCATATTATAAAGCCCTGGTAGGCTAACTGTGATTGGAACTTTACCAATCCTGGGACCTGGGGGGTGGGATCTGCCTGGGGGGCTTGCTGCCTCCTCTCCCACCAAAAACAAATTTTGGCTGGGCTCCAGGGGATGTGGTCCCCAGGGCTGAGATCGATCAGGGGAGGGGGGCTGCAGGGCCCTCTCCACCCCCTAAAAATTCAATATTTAGGCCAGGCCCTGGGGGATAGAGTCTCTGGGGACAAGGTGGGCAGGTGCAGGACACCCCCTTCCTAAAAAATAAATAAATTAATTAAAGAATTTATTAAAAAGAATTCAATATTTAGGCTGGGCCTTGGGAAATGGGGTCCCAAGTGAAGAGATCGCCCTGCGGAGAGGAGGCAGTTCGGGGTTGGGTGGCTATAGGGGTTGGCTGCAGAACCTGGCCACAGGCCAGGCTCTGCGGCCAACCGCTTCTGTGCACAGACAAAGTCTGTGCAGTATGGTGGTTCGACTGACGTATTGTAAGGAAAATTACTTTACGTTAAAAAAACCATAAAAATTCACTGAAAAACACTAAGGTTACAGTGACGTTATAATTAAGAAATAGAATTGAAAAACCTTACAAAATCACTGAAAAACCCAAAGGTTACACAGAGGTTTTATTTAGGTTCCGAATTCACTCGTACGAAACTATAGAAATTCAGCAGTTATAGTTAGAGTTCTTTCAAACAAATACAACTCGTGCCCTCAGATAACTATAACTCGGGCCTTCGCCATGCACTTCTAATTACCACATATATTACAGTACTCATGACGACTGCTATAAAATCATGAAAAATATAAATGAAACATTTTCACTCAAAATATTGAAGAACAAACCGTGCATGGAGGGGGCTTATTAGGGGGTAAAGTCCTGACAATCAGGGAATCACCATGTTGACATAACAATTTAGGGAGAAAGCACAGGCACTGTCGTCTGGTTAGCAGTCTTCCAGTGCACTAACAGAGTCATACACATCAGCACTGGGGGCAAAGCGTTGGGGGGGGGGGGACCATCCTTAAAGGGGCACTTTCCTATATACCAGCCCCCAGGCAAAAGGGGATGAGCAAATAACCTACACCACAGTAGTTTTCATCACCTAAGTGGAAAACCTGGAAAGGCCATCTGCATTGGCATGGTCAATTCCTGTTCTGTGTTCCACTGTAAAGTCTATACCCTGTAGGGAAATGGACCACCTCAACATTTTGGGGTTTTCCCCTCTCATTTGCATCAGCCATCTGAAAGGCATGTGGTCAATTTGAAACTTGATGTGAGTCCCAAACAAGTATGGTCTCAGCTTCTTCAGGGACCAAACCACAGCACAGTTTTCCCTCTCAATGGCAGTTCAACGCTGCTCTCTAGGGATGAGTTGCCAGCTGATATATAAGGAAATGGTTGAAACTGGTCCTGATAATTTGTTTGTGCTAGGACTGCCCCATTCTCATGTTCAGAAGCGTCTTTCTGGACAATTAAGTTCTTGGTGTAGTCAGGTGGTTAGAGTACAGGTGCTGAGCACATAGCTTTTCTTAGGGTGTTGAAGGCCTTTTGGCATTCGTCAGTCCATATGACCTTTTTAGGTTGTTTCTTAGAGGTAAGTGAAGTTAGGGGAGCCACAATGGTCCAATAATTCTTCACAAACCATCTATGGTACCCAGACAAGCCAAGGAAGATCCTGACCTGTGTCTGGGTTTTGGGAGGTTCCCAGTCCAGAATGGTCAGTGCTCTCTTTTTAGGATTTGTTATACTAATCTGAAAATGAAGAAATAAAGAGAGAGGTATGGATCTTGGGCTGGAGAGTGTAGGAGGCTCGTCTGGTTTGTATTGGGTACAAAAGATAGTTACACCTTATACCAGGTCCAGTTATCCCTTATTAGTGAAATGTAGTCAGTGTATAGAAGCCAGGCTGTCTTGGGGTAGCTGTAGCTGAGCAGCCAAGGTTAAACTAGGAGACATGCACAACTCTTGCAATACCACTGTATTCACAGAGTACTCACACACATGAAAGAAAATACTCAGTGTTACAAAAAAAAGGTACTTTATTTTGGTGACACAAATGCCAAAAGTACCTTAGAGACTATACTCCCTTAGGAGGTAAGTAATATACGCAATCTATACACTAATATTCAAAACAGGTAAGTACACAGTCAGAAAACAGTGCAAATAGTGAAAATCACAATAGGTTGCAATGGGCCTAGGAGGAACACAAACCATATACTAAAATAGTGGAATGCGATAGTCGGTTTCCTATCTGGGCAAGTGTAGTGTGTAGAGGGGCTCTGGGGATGTAAGAAAACACCAATGGTAAGTAATAGACCCCACCCCAGAGCCAGGACAACAGGAGAAAATCACAGTAAGTTTCCTGAAACACACAAGAAGTTGTGATAGAAGATTATCCAAGAACCAGAAGAGACTGCAAGACACCAACAATGGATCACTGGATCTGAAGACCTGTGGAAGAAGGGGACCAAGTCCAAGAAGCACTGAAGAGTCCAGGGAGAAGAGGAGCCCCTGCTAACCCGGATGAAGGTGCAAAAGAAGAACCACCGGTGAGAAGACAAAGTCAGTTATGCACCCAAGAAGACAGATGCGGGTTCCTGGTTGGTGCAGAAGATGTCCCACGCCGAATGGTTGATTGCAGTCTGGTTCGTGTCGCTGAATTCCACCAACAAGCCTTGGCACATGCAAAATTTGCAGTTGGCAGAAAATGGTGCTGCCTGGGACCAGGAGGGACTTGGTGGCCTCTACCCAGGAGGGGGAGACAGATGGGGTTCTCAGCAACTCAGAGAGCCCTCAGAAGACCAGGCAGCATGCACAGCAGTCCCACAGCATTGGGACAAAGAAGGTGCAAATGGAGGCCCATGCAGCAAGACATAAAGGGATCTCACACCACCAAAGAACCACTCAGGATGTTGTGTGTCGCAGGATGCTGTGCTGTGCATGAAGAACTTCTTGGAAGGTCGCAGACAAGCCCTGCCAACTGCAAGTCACGTGGTGCATGGGGGTACTGTCTTGCGTGGGGAGGCAAGCTCTTACCTCTATCAAAGTTGGACAGCTGGACCTTGGGACTGTCAGGGTCACTTTAGTCCACCACCTGTGTTGCTGTATCCACGCTCGTCGTTTGGCGAGGGGACCCACACCACCGGTCATTTCTGCAGAGAGGGGCCTGCTGGAGCAGGGAAGTGACTGCATCACTCCACAGGAGATTTCTTCGTTTTTTTCTGGTTCAGGCTGAAGACAGGCAGTCCTCAAAGGATGCCCGACCTGTTGCTGGCAAGTGCTGAATTTCAAAGTCATCTTTGCTCCTTTGTTGCACTTTGTAGAGTTCCTGGAGGTTTCAGCAGCAGTCCCGTCGGTAGAAGAAGAAGTAAAGGATGCAGAGGACTCATGCTGGTGTCTTGGAATCCGAATTTGAAGAAACACCTATAGGAGAGACCCTAAATAGCCCTGAAAGGGGAATTGGTCACCTAACCAGGTAAGCACCTACCAGGGGAGGGCTCTGATGTCACCTGTGGCACTGGCCACTCAGATGCTCCCAGAGTGCCCCACCACCTTGGAATCCAAGATGGCGAAACCAAGGGACACTCTGGAGGAACTCTGGGCACCACCCCTGGCGTGGTGATGGACAGTGGAGTGGTCACTTCCCTTTCCTTTGTCTATTTTCACGGCAGAGCAGGGACTGGAGGTCCCTGAACTGGTGCAGACTGGATTATGGAAGGAGGGTACCATCTGTGCCCTTCAAAGCATTTGCAGAGGCTCTGGGAGGCTACCCCTCTCATGCCTGTGACACCTATTTGCAAAGGGAGAGGATGCAACACCCCTCTCCCACAGAAAATCTTTTGTTCTGCCTTCCTGGGCTTGAGCTGCTCAAGTAGCAGGAGGGAAGAAACCTGTCTTTGAGGTGGCAGCAGTTGGGGCTGCCTGGAAAACCTCAGAAGGCTGGTATGGCAGTACTGGGGGTCCACTGTGGAGCCCTTAGAGTGCATGGGATTGTGCAACCAATACTGGAATCAGTATTGGGGTACAATTCCCAGTTGTTAGACACCTTACATGGCTATATTCGGGGTTACCATTGTGAAGCTGGACATAGGTGTTGACCTATGTCCAGTGCACGCGTAAAATGGCGTTGCCGCACTCACGAAGTCTGGGAAAATGGTCCTGGACGATGAGGGGGCATCTCTGCTAGTGCATGGGTGCCCTCACACACAGGTACTTTGAACCCAGCCTTCGGAGTTGGAAGGCCTGACATATAGGTGACTTATAAGTGACCTGGTGCAGTGGCAGTCCTGCAGATGCCTTTGCATGGGCTCCCTATGGGAGGCAAAAGAAATGCTGCAGCCCATAGGGATTCCCCTTAACCCCAATGCCCTGGGGACCTAGGTACCATATACCAGGGACTTATAAAGGGTGCACATTATGCCAATTTGGAGTGAAATACTGGGTTACCAGTATGTAGTGATCAATTTAGAAACAGAGAGAGCATAAGCACTGGGGGTCCTGGTTAGCAGGACTCCAGTGACACAGTCAAGCATACGTTCAAAAACAGTGAAACATACTGACAAGCAGGCCAAAACCCATAAGCACTGGGGTCCTGACTAGCAGGATCCAAGAGACACAGACAAAACACACTGACAACAGGCAGAAATTGGGGGTAACATTCCAAAAAGAGGGTACTTTCCTACAGAGAGGTTATATGTAGTCTCCACCTACAAGATGGCTCAGGTACACAACAGAACTCTGTTCTAGCTGGCACTTACTGGCTTTAATAGTTAGGCCTGTCTGCTGCAGGGCCTGTAACACTTCCTTCAGGTGGACCAGGTGGGTCCTCCCAGGTGGGCCTACAGACAGCAATGTCATCCAGGTATGCTGCACTAAAGTCTTCCAGGCCTAAAGAACTTGATTCACCAATCTTTGGAAGGTGGCAGTTGCATTTTTCAATCCAAAAGGCATCACACTGAACTGGTAGTGGCCCTCTGGGATGGAAAATGCAGACCTCTCTTTAGCACCCTGGGTGAGTCGAATCTTCTAGTACCCTGAAGTTAAGTCAAAGGTACTTAGAAATTTGGCTGCACCCAACTTATCAGTCAGCTCATATACCCTGGGGATAGGATAAGCATCAAGTTTGGGAAGTGCATTGAGGCCTCTGCAATCCACACAGAACCTCATCTGAGGTTTCCCATCGGCTGTTATTAGGCCCAATGACCCCAAGCTCTAACACCTTGCTGACCTCAGTCTTTATGCAAGCTTTAACTTGGTCTGACAGTCTATATATTTTGTTCTTGACAGGGAGGCTATCACCAGTGTCACATCATGGGTAAACAATGTTGTCTGACCATGGTTTAAAGAAAAGAGCTCAGCAAACTGAGCTAGGACTTGCCTGCAGTCAGTCTGCTGTTGGGCAGTGAGGGTGTCAGACAAGACCATACCTTCCACTGACCCATCCTGGGGGTTATTTGCTAAAATGTCAGGGAGGGGTTCACTTTGCTCCTTCTGTCCTTTTTCAGTGACCATGAGCATGGGCATATCAGCTCTGTCCAGATGGGATTTTAGGCAATTTACATGCAGAACCCTGTGAGGATTCCTGCACCTGCCTAAGTATTCTAAGTAGGTGATGTACCCCTTTTTCTCCAAATTTGGAAAGGGCCCAATACACTTGTCCTGGGGGGCCCTGTGAACCACAGGCTCCAACACCAACACCAGCCAACCTGGTTGGTACTTCACCAGTGCTGACTTCTGGTCATACCAGTTTTTAATTAGCTAGTTGCTGGCTCCCAAGGTTCTTGGTTGCCTTTTTCATGTCCTCTGCCATGCGTGAACACAGGCCTTGTACATAGTCCCCTATGTCTTTCTTGGGCTCTTCGAGAGGCCTCTCCCATCCTTACCTTACAAGATTCAATGGACCCTTTACAGGATGACCAAACAAAAGCTGAAAAGTGCTGAATCCAACCACCTTTTTTGCTACCTTTCTGTATGCAAACAATAGGTAAGGTAACAGGCCATCCTACCTCCTTCTGAGATTGTCCGAGAGTCCCATTATCATGCCTTTCAAGGTTTCGTTGAATCTCTCAACCAAACGATTTGTCCGAGAGTGATAGGGGGTGGTAAACTTGTAACTCACCCCACATGGCTCTCAGATAGGCAGACATAAAACTACTTTCTCTAACTGACAGTACTTCTTTAGGAAACCCAACCCTGGTGGAGATGCTAAGTAGGGTCTTTGTTATTACAGGAGCAGTGGCAGTCCTAAAGAGAATTGCCTCTGGATGTTTTGTGACATGGTCCACTTCCACTAAAATAAAATGATTTCTAGATGCAGTCTGAGGGTCCATGGAGCAAACAATGTCAATCCCCACCATCTCAAAAGTTGTTCCAGCCATAGGTAGTGGAATTAAGGGAGCCTTTGGGCATATGCCTGTCTTGACACTGGTGTGACAGGTCACACAGAAGTAACAGAACTCCTTTACTTATTCAGACATCATGGGCTAGTAGAAATGGGGAACCAATAGGTTTTGGTTTGCCCCAGATGTCCAGCTAAGGGGATGTCATGGGCCAGTGTGTGAGGATAACCTCTCTGTACTTTTGCGGGACTACCACCACTCTCCTGGATGCCTCTGGTTTGGGGTCCCTAGCCTCAGTGTAGAGAAGCCCATCCTCCCCGTAGGCCCTGTGGGTACCACTGACATCATCCGCCTCTTGCCTTGCAGCTTGCTGCCTAACGCCATCAGGAGTAGGGCATTCTATTTGCCCTTGGCAAAAGTCTTCTCTGGAGGGGCCCCCTTCACTGAAAAGCTCTGGAAGGTCATGCCAGGCTGTCTCAGCTGCAGTTTCTCCTCGGGCACTAGGGCATGTCCCTCCGGAGAAATCTCCCCTGGTCCTGTGACCTCTTTGAAGCTGTCTCAGCAGACTTCATGTCCTTTCTCTTGCTAGGGGCTACTTGGTCCACCATTTATGACCAAGTCCCCTTTCTTTCCTTGACGTGCTACCTGTGCTCTAGTGGAAACACACACCCACTCAGAGAGACCCAGCATTTCTGCATGAGCCTTCCACTCTGCTTCTGCCCAAGTAGAAGTCTCTAGATGATTTTCCAACAGACACTCCACCAGGATGGCAGGGGACACAACCACCTTCTTTGGGCCAGTAACCGTGTCACATTCTAAGCTCACCAAAGTCATGAATGTAGCTTAGTTTCATTGTCAGCGCTGGTGGCCTAGTGACTGACACCAGGCAACATTTGGTCCAGGGAAACCAGTCTCGCAGCTACCGTAGTGCCACTGGCATCTCTGTCCCTCAGAGCCTCAACCTCAGTCCCACTGATCTTCAGACATTATCTGTACTTCTCCATGCTTGGACGTATGACAGCCAGGGATTCAATATCCACCCTAGCCATGGACACTAAGGTAGCTTCAGTGTAACCTCTGGTCCCTCCAGAGTACACTTCCATCCTCACTTCTAGGCTAGCCAACCCTTTGGCATTGTCCACCACTAGGTACTTTCTAGAGCATTATGCATCTGCTTTCTTAAGACCTGCCTGATGATAGTCATGACACAATCCAGAAGCCTTCCTTGTGTCCCAGGTGTTACCCTAATATCCATTCCTTTGGAGTGTGAGTAGTCTCGTGACCCACCCTTCTGAGAAGTATTTTGAGGTCCTTTAGAGAACTCTTTATTTTCATTTTTCTCCTCGCTCACCTCTTTCCCCTGCTGGAAAGCCTATGAACCCTTCTTATGGTCACCTCCACCCTGAGTCTTTTTAGGTACCCTGGATCTGACCTGTTTGTCAGCTACCTTTCCCAGATCTATGGGAGAGGACAGCTCAGAATGAACTAGATGCTGAAACACTTTCTCTGTGCTGCAGTTAGTCAGGAAGTGTGCTTTCATGATCATATTGTACAGACCATCATAAGTGTCCACCTTATCGCCTTTAATCCAGTCCTATAGTGCTCTGACTGAAGAGTCCACAAAGTCCACACAGGTCTGGTTTTCTGGGTGTCCCTAAACTTCAGTCTGTATTGTTCAGTGGTGAGGCAAAACCCTTCTATGAGAGTATCCATCATGTGTTTGTAGGACTCAGTCACCTCCTCAGAAGTCTTCCTCTGCCCCTAAATGGAAAGAGCTCCCAAAGAAGAGAACCCCAATGATGAGATGGAACCATCCTCATTCTGCAAGCCCTCTCTAAGGCTGCAAACCATTTGTCAATGTTGTCTCCATCACTATGCTTGAGACAATTCCTTTGGGGATTTTTGGGTCAAAGGATTCCTCCTTCTCCCTGTTGTTATCGTTGCAGCCACCATTTTTTTACCCAACACCCAATTTAGCCCCCCTTTCCTCTAGGGCTAGTCTCCTCTCCTTGAGTTCAAGTTTTCTCTTCTCCAAGGAAATTAAACCCAACTATTTCTCTAGGAGTCCTACTCTCTTACCAGTGAGGGTCTACTAGAGTGACCTCTGTCACTTCCCACAGGTAAAGGGGACAGAGGAGTGGTTGAGAACGGTGGTCCTCACCTTGTTCCACTTCATTTTCTGGGGCACAAGCCACTTCATCCACCTCTACAAATTCACCTTCTGAGGAATAAACCTCCTTCTCTACCCTCTCTTCTTTATAGAACCTGAGTGCCTTCTCTCGTCCTCCTTTTTGGCCATGGGTCTATAGCAAATGCCTCTAGCTTTGCACAAAGCTCTCGGTCACTGATCCTGAAGGCTGGCAGGATAAACAAGTTGAGACTCTTGTCAGTATCCGTTGTGCTTTTTAACCTAAGATTTGGTATCTTGTTAAAAATGGGTAAAAAACTTTCAAGACAAAAGTTCCTAATTCACTAGGCCTATTTAAATGTCTAAGACAGAGCCCTTAAAAGCCACTTAGAAAAATCGAAAACATTTTGAAAAAATAGCCTTTGATGCTAAAGTCAATTTCTCGTACAAAATACACTTATGATCAAGTGGTACTGTGAAACAAGTTCAAGATCCCACCGCTCAAACACCAATGTAGGAAAGTGGATTATTATGTGGTGTAGGGGTTATTCCTCACCATGTAATACTCTCACAATACCCCAGAGATGGTCCTTGGATTCCCACTAGTAAATCCTTAGCTCAGTTATGGTAGTGTGGCAAAGAGTATTCAGGCTTTACTTAGAGTAACATGTGTTAAGCGTTTCACAGAGCAAACATGGATGATAAGTAATTGACACAACTTAAAATGAATCTGACACAATTTATAAAAAATAGAGCTTATTTGTATCTTAATTTAGAACGCAAAATGAGCAGAGATGAACAAGATTTCTGAAGCAATATTAAATCACAGCAGAACTAGTATTTAGATCACTGGCTGCAAAAATCTTACTTAGAAAGTGAGTTGTTTGGAACCGTGTTGGGGTTAAAGTTGTGCAGTCCCTAGGACCAGATCATGATAGTCAGTGCAGTTTTATGTGGCCCATGACATACATGTGCAGAATTGTTCGGCTGTCCATGGTGCTGAACTGAACTAATGTTGAAGTCAATGCAGGGAACTCCTGGTTGCAAATGACCACTTGGAGGCTGAGCTGTGGGGAAACACTTACAGGGTTAAGGTTGTGCATGTCCTGGGATCAGGCCACAGCCATCAGTTAACTTCTACCTGGTCCGTGGGGCCCGTGTGCAGAGTTGTCCTGGCTGTCCGTGGTGCTGAATGGGACTCGCGCTGATGCTGAATTTACAGCTTACACAATGGTGCTGCCAAGAGGATGCAAAATCTTAGGTGGGGCTAGATTGCAAATGTCAAATGCAGATTGCACCCTGTGCCCTATACGTGCAGTATCGAGTTTGGGGGCTAGTTACCAGACTTGCAACCAACAATCCTTGTCAGTGGTAAAGGTGGAGGAATCCCTTGGAAAGTTATCTGGGTCTGAGGGAGTGAGGTAATGGCCTGAGACTTGAGGGAAGAGTGAACAACGCCTCCCAGAAGTCACTGGACCACCTGGTTTTCATTGATTTAAAAGTGGGCCTGATGGTCGGCAAAACTTCAGATCCTGTGAGAGCTTTTACCTGCAGTTTGCAGTGGACCGGTGCCACCAATCAAGGGGTGTCTGGGGGTGTTTCCGGCTTTCACAGAAACCCTCCGGTCGGAAGTGTTGAGTTTCAGCCAGAACAAGAGTCAATCTTGCAGTTCCCCGTCTGTTGCCTCAGGGACAACATATCCCTCTTTTGCTTTGGTGCAGTGAGCAGAGTCTGGTTGTCGGTGAAGCAGAGCTTCTCCTTGTCCCTTTTTAAAGTAGGTCAGTCAGAACGGGGGTCTGGTGTCAGAGGTTGTCCCTTAAATTCTGGATAGAGGGGAGTTAGAGATGTGGAGACTAGTGGCCAATGGGCAGCTAGCTCCTACAGCTAATCCGGCCGTGAGATGCCCACATCCGGTGGGACAGGCCACCTTTAGCTATACTGAACCCTCTATTCTGCCATTCCCGAGATGGCAGAAATCAAAATTTGCTCCGCTCTGGCTGTCTGCAGTGGCAGGCCTGCCTTCAGTAATATGTGTGGGTCACCTAGGGGGGCACACACTTGTGCTTCAGCCTTGGGGACCCCTCTACCACCTATGCCCTGTGTACCCTGAGTACTATTTACTAGGAGCTTATAAAGTGGTAAAGTGATGCCAATCGGGGAATCACCATGTTGACATAACAATTTAGGGATAGAGCACAGGCACTGGGGCCTGGTTAGCAGACTTCCAGCACACTAACAGCGTCATACACATCAGCACTGAGGGACAAAAAGTGGGGGGTGACGATACTTAAAGGGGCACTTTCATACAGTGGATTTGCAGAAAGTTTTATTTGAAGGTAAGACAAGATAAAGTGTGATGTGGAAACTATGCTCCCTAACAGTAACTTTGTTGCACGCAAGAGAATGTTTATTGTCTGCTTTGTATATTTCTGTGTTTGAGAACTAAGACGTATCATAAGCCTGTAGTTTACTTTTCCGAATCATTTGAATTGCCGTGTTAGGTATTCAACAAAAAATGTAAAAAAAATATGTAAATACATAGTGCGAAGCATTTGGAAGCTATGGATTGGCTCATTTATTTATTTCTTTTGTGTTGTAATTTTTTTATTGGTGTAACAAGACTGTATACAGATACATGGTATAACCAGGATAGCCTGCAGTGAGTCAATACATAAAAAGAACAGAACGCAGAAGACCATCAATTGACTCGTAAACAGTGAAGGCGGAGGGCAATGGTGAGGATGATCCACTTTGCAAGTATGCTACTATCTGACAGAGGACAGGTCTCTGCAGGGCTACTGGGGTCTTGGTACAGGCCAGATGCATGTTAACCTAGGGATTGGAGGGTCCCGTTCCCTAAACCATTTCTGGGTTTGTGCCCAGCATCAAGGGGTCGCCGTGGGAGTGATTCTGGCCATCGGTTTATCCAAACTTCATGCTGCAATGGGGAAAAGGATGGGAGGTGAGTATTCGGTAGTGAGGTAGGTAGGTAGAGAGGGGCACAGGAAGGTGCATTATCCAGTAGGCCTTGACTGTGGGCCATTATTTTATGGCTGCAGGACCGTGTGTCCATACCATGATATAGTAGAGGGGGTAGTGGAAGCGAGGGTGTGGAAAGCAGCCTATGCAGGGGTAGTGTGACGGACTACTAGTCACCAGTGCGTGATTGGGTAAGGTAGGATGGATTAGGGAGGGGTGAAGTCAAGTTCAGGAGGAATGAGTGACAACAGACAGGGTACAGTATAGTAAAATAAAATGAGGAGGAGGGGTGTGTAGGGGAAAAGGAGGTAGGGCAGCGTAGGGTGGGAGATGATGTGATAGGTTTATCATGAAAGAGGAAGGGGGAGGAAGGGGAGCACCAAGCGTCCTTTGCATTCTGAAGGGGCTTGGGGGGATGGGAGGGCGGAGAAGTGTAGGCGAATGGGTGTATGGGGGAGGGCAGAGATCAGATGTGGGGAGTGCCGTGAGGATACCTGTCTAGGGAGAGGAGGGGGGATAGTTATTCAGAGGTAGAATGCTTGGACAAGAAGTATGCTACGAGTTTTCTCTGAGAAAGGGCGCCCATGTCTGCTTGTACTGGGAACTTTGGTCTTGCATTTGGTATGTAACGCGTTCATACGCGGCAGTACGGGCCATTGCCACCATCCACTCTTCCGACGTGGGGAGGGCCGGACACCTCTAGTGGCGGAGGATACAGAACTTGGCCGTCGCAAGAGCCATATGTAGTTATCACGGTTGCAGTTGGGTTAGCTCTGGGGTATCTCTCATGTCGTGCAAGAGTATGAAAGAAGAAGAGAGCGGCCTCCTGAGTGTTATGGAAGTGCTAAGGGTGGAGCCTACAGCCTCCCAGAAGTGCCTGATTGACGGACATTCGCATAGGACGTGGACCAGGTCAAATCGGTTCTCCAGACAGCGGCAGCAGTCGGCGTGGTATAAAAGAACCATTCTGTGCAATTTCTCACGGGTCTGGTACCAAGCGTGAATCACTTTAAAAAGGCAAAACTTCAGGCATGCTTCTCGGACACCTCTGTCCAGGGCCCTCTAACATATCCATCCGGTTCTCTGTCTCAAACTCTGCCTGGAGGCGTATCGGCCATATGGAGCGTAGGTCGTCTAGAAGGGGTTGTGAATAAAGGTGATGTGTAAGAACCCCATATAGGCCCGCCAGCGTGCCCTTGAAGCTGCCCCACTTCTTAAGGTAAGACAGGACAGGCGAGACCTGTAGGGTCCAGGGCCCGGTCCCCATGCTACGTCAAAGACAGTGTTTGAGTTGCAAGTAACGCCATTTTTGATGGCGGTGGAGGCCATATTTCCTCCTCTGGCGCGCAAATGGTTTAATTCCATCTTTCTCGATGATATGATCCAAACATTCAATGCCGGCTGAGCTCCAGGGCTCCCAATAAATGGTGGACCCTCCTATCCATAGGCCGTGATTGCTCCATATAGGGGTCTGCGAGTGGAGAAAAGGATGAGTGGCTAGGAGGCGATGTGCCTTACGCCAGGCCGCATGCATGGCCCTCAGCATTGGGATACTGGAACCTGACTGAGGAGGGCCTGTTTGGTACAAGACGCTAAGGGGGTCATTCTGACCCACGGAAGCACCGCCAACAGGCTGGCGGTGCTTCCTTTAGTATTCCGACCGTGGCTGTAAAGCCGCGGTCGCCCAGCCAGGTCCGGCGGTTTCCCGTCAGATTTCCCCCGGCTGGGAGAATCCTCCATGGCGGCGCTGCTTGCAGCGCCGCCATGGGGATTCCGACCCCCTTCCCGCCAACCTGTTTCTGGCGGTTTTCACCGCCAGAACAGGATGGCGGGAATGGGTGTCGTGGGGCCCCTGGGGGCCCCTGCACTGCCCATGCCACTGGCATGGGCAGTGCAGGGGCCCCCTAACAGGGCCCCAGCAGGATTTTCACTGTCTGCTTTGCAGACAGTGAAAATCGCGACGGGTGCAACTGCACCCATCGCACCCCTGCAACACCGCCGGCTCCATTCGGAGCCGGCTTCAATGTTGCAGGGCCTTTCCCGCTGGGCCGGCGGGCGCTCTTTTAGCGGTCGCCCGCCGGCCCAGCGGGAAAGTCGAAATGGACCCCGCGGTCTTTCGACGGGGGAAGTTTGGTGGGCGGCGATCGCCGCCCGCCAAACTCAGAATGACCCCCTAAGTCCGCCTCGACTGGACAGCAGCATACATTCCATAATGACCCACTGTGGTGGATCCGTTACTTTGGGTAGCAAATATGCTAACTGAGATAGATGTAGGGCTATGGCATAGTGTTCTATCAAAGGGAGCCCCATGCCTCCATGAGAGCAGCATGCCATTAGTTTGGCTGAGGACAAGGGGGCGGGAGGAGCCCCAGATAAAGCCTCTGATCGCCTTGTCGATCTGTCTGAGGGATGAGAGAGGCACCTGTATGGGTAGCATACCTAGCACATAGGTATGGTGCAACAGTGTAACCATCCTCACCACCTGTACCCTCCCCCACATGGAAAGGCCCATATGAGACCTCTTTTTGAAATCCATATCCATGTGAGTGATGAGTGGGTCTAAGTTGTCTGCTACTATGTGCTGCAGTCTTCCATTAACGAGGATTCCCAGGTATATGAGGTGAAATGGTGTCCAGCAGAAGGGGAAGTCGTGGATTGCCACCCATGTGGTGTTATTGGAGAGGGGCAGCTCTTCACTCTTGTCCCAGTTCATCTGATGCCCTGAAAGGGTCGCAAATCTGTCAATAATCTCCAACAGGGCTGGTAGGGTGAGCAGTATATTGTAGGAGGCTGGCCTGGCTTGTAGTGGGTAACAAAGGTACTTACACCTTATACCAGGTCCAGTTATCCCTTATTAGTGAAATGTAGTCAGTGTCTAGAAGCCAGGCTGTAGCTGTAGGCAGAGCAGTCAAGGCTGAACTAGAAGACATGCAAATCTCTTGCAATACCACTGTAGTCACACAGTACTCACACACACGAAAGCCAATACTCAGTGTTACAAAATTAAAGGTACTTTATTTTAGTGACACAATGCCAAAAATACTTTGGAGGCTATTCCCCATTAGGAGGTATTATACACAATATATAGACTAGTAACCAAAAACAGGTGAGTAAATAGTCAGAAAACAGTGTAAACAGTGAAAATCACAATAGGTTGCAATGGGCCTAGAGGGAACACAAACCATATACTAAAATAGTGGAATGCAAAGTCGGTTTCCCACCTAGGCAAGTGTAGTGTGTAGAGGGGCGCTGATGATGTAAGAAAACACCAAAGGTAAGCAATAGACCCCACCCCAGAGCCCAGGAAAACAGGAGTAAATCATAGTAAGTTTCCTGAAACACACAAGAAGTTGTGATAGAAGATTATGCAAGAACCAGAAGAGACTGCAAGACACCAATTATGAATTCCTGGGCCAGAAGACCTGTGGAAGAAGGGGACCAAGTGCAAGAAGCACTAAAGAGTCCAGGGAGTACAGGAGCCCCTGCTAACCCGGATGAAGGTGCAAAAGAAGAACCACCGGTGAGAAGACAAAGTCAGTATTGCACCAAAGAAGATAGATGCAGGTTCCTGGTTGGTGCAGAAGATGTCCCACACCGGATGGAAGAATGCAGTCTGGTTTGTGTTGCTGGAGTTCGCCAACAAACCTTGGCACATGCAAAGCTTGCGGTTAGCGGAAAATGGTGCTGCCCTGGACCAGGAGAGACCTGGTGGCCTCTACCCAGGAGGGTGAGACATAGGGGGCTCTCAGCAACTTAGAGAGCCCTCAGAAGTCCAGGCAGTGCACACAGGAGTCCCACAGCATGGGGAGAAAGAAGGCGCAAATGGAGGCCCACGCAGCACGACACAAAGGATTCCCACACCGCCGGAGAACCACTCAGGAAGCTGTGCGTCGCAGGGTGGAGTGCTGGGGGCCTAAGCTGTGCTGTGCATGAAGAACTTTTTGGAAGGTTGCACACAAGCCTTGGCAACTGCAAGTCATGCTGTGCATGTGGGTACTGTCTTGTGTGGGGAAGCAAGCTCTTACCTTCACCAAAGTTGGACAGATGAATGTTGGGACTATTGGAGTCACTTTATTCCACCACCCATGTTGCTAGATCCATGCCTGTCATCTGGAGAGGGGACCCATACCACTGGTCATTGCTGCAGAGAGGTGCCTGCTGAAGCAGGGAAGTGACTCCCTCACTCCACAGGAGATTCCTTCGGTTCTTCTGGTGCAGGCTGAACAGAGGCAGTCATCGGAGGATGCACGACCTGGAAACTGTTGCAGTTGCTGGCAGGAGCTGAAGTTACAAGGTTGTAGAAGTCGTCTTTGCTTCTTTGATGCAGTTTTGTAGAGTTCCTGGAGCGGTCAGCGGCTGTTCTGTTGGTAGAAGATGAAGTAAAGGTTGCAGAGGATCCCTGCGGGAGTCTTGCAATCCAAATCTGAAGAAACAACCAAAGAAGAGACCCTAAATAGCCCTGAGAGGGGGATTGGTCACCTAACCAGGTAAGCACCTATCAGGAGTGGTTTTGATGTCACCTGCTTGCACAGGCCACTCAGATGCTCCCAGAGTGCCCCACCACCTTGGAATCCAAGATGGGAAAACCCAGGGACACTCTAGAAGAGCTCTGGGCACCACCCCTGGGATGGTGATGGACAGGGGAGTGGTTGTTCCTCTTTCCTTTATCCAGTTTCGCACCAGAGCAGGGACTGGGGGTCCCTGAACCTGTGTAGACTGGATTATGCAAGGAGGGCACCATCTGTGCCCTTCAAAGCATTTCCAGAGGCTGTGGGAGGCTACCCATCCGTGCCTGTAACACCTATTTCGAAAGGGAGAGGGTGTAACACCCCTCTCCCAAAGGAAATGCTCTGTTCTGCCTTCCTGGGATTGAGCTGCTCAAGCCCCAGGACGGCAGAAGCCTGTCTCTGAGGTGGCAGCAGGTGGGGCTGCCTGGAAAACCTCAGAAGGGTGGTATGGCAGTACTGGGGGTCCAGTGTGGAGCCCCCAGAGTGCATGGGATTCTGCAACCAATACTGGAATCAGTATTGGGGGTACGATTCCCAGTTGTTAGACACCTTACATGGCCATATTCGGGGTTACCATTGTGAAGCTAGACATATGTATTGACCTATATCCACTATACACATAAAATGGCGTCCCCGCACTCACGAAGACTGGCAAAATGGGCCTGGATGACGTGGGGGCACCACTGCTAGTGTAGGGGTGCCCTCACACACAGGTAATTTGCACCCAGCCTTCAGGGTTGGAAGACCTGATATATAGGTGACTTATAAGTGACCTGGTGTAGTGAAAATGACAATGGCAGTCCTGTAGAAGCCTTTGCATGGGCTCCCTATGGGTGGCAAAAGAAATACTGGAGCCCATAGGG
Organism: Pleurodeles waltl; assembly: GCF_031143425.1. Taxonomy (NCBI): domain Eukaryota; kingdom Metazoa; phylum Chordata; class Amphibia; order Caudata; family Salamandridae; genus Pleurodeles; species Pleurodeles waltl. Next base: position 979,940,402 of record NC_090436.1, on the reverse strand, counting down.
ATCCCCTGGTACCCCAATTCTCTGGGTACCTAGGTAACATATACTAGGGACTTATAAGGGGGGACCAGTATGCCGATTTGGAGTGAAATACTGAGTTACCAGTATGTAAGGACAAATTTAGAAACAGAGAGAGCATAAGCACTGGGATCCTGGTTAGCAGGACTCTCGTGACACAGTAAAGCATAGTGACAAAAACAGTGAAATATACTGACAAGTAGGCCACAAACCATAAGCACTGGGGTCCTGGCTAGCAGGATCCTAGTGACACAGTCAAACACACAGACAAACAGGCCAAAAATGGGGGTAACCATGCTAGAAAGAGGCTAGTTTCTCACACCTCCCCCAAAACGAAGGATAATAAGGCTAACCTTGGCCAGTTGAGACTTTATTGTCTAAGTGATGATAAGTGGAGAGTAGATCTGCAATAGAGTGGTTACTCCCTTTATCATCCACTGTATGGACCCTTCCCTGTGGGGAGGTCAACCGCCCTGTTTGGAGATTTTTAGCTAGAGAACAGTGCAAGTGCGTACTTTGAGATTCCCTATTTGTAAGATTAGTAAAACGTTTTAAAGTGGGGCAGTGTAACTTTCCCTGGGATCCTATGTCAAGACAGGGCTGCTGTCCTAAGGAATGCAACACTAGACAGGGGTGCTGTCTCAGCAAGGCCAGAGCAGGGCAAAAAGTTTGTCCCCATGGTTCTAAGAGAGGACAGGGTTGTTGTCCCTCTTGGGTTGGAGAAGACCAGGGCTGCTGTCCTAAAGGCTCCACATAAGGACAGGGCTGCTGTCCTAAAGGCTCCAAATAAGGACAGGGCTGCTGTCCTATGTCTTTAGAGGTAGTGCATGGGTGCTGCACTAAGATTTCTCTGGGAGGGCTGGAGAGTTGCTCCACATTTACCAAAACAGTGCAGTTACGCTTATCTGTTTCAGTGTTTTCACAGAGAGGGACTTTTATCTCTGGGAGTTCAGCTGTGGTAGCTGTGGACTCCCTTGGTACAGGTTTCACCCTAGGAGAAGTATCTCCCACCACAGAAATGGTATCCTTAGTGGTAGGGTGGGGAAGGGATACTTTGATACCCTTTTACGCCTGTGGGGCAAGGAGGATCCTGAGGCTCCTTCTCTTCTTTGCTTTTTCATTTCACTTGAAATGAGAGGAAGCAATTCCTCAGGAATACCCAGCACGGATAAATGGGTCCTAAACTCTACCTCAGGCCAACCTGAGGACTCTAGATCAATACCTAAGAGACAATCTACAGGCAAGATAGGTGACACTACCACCTGCTTTGGGCCAGTAACTCCACCCCAACTAAGTTGCACTACAGCTAAAGGGAGAGACTGAGTGGAGTTATTGACATCAGTAACCTGGTACGTCTGTCCAAGGAGGTGTTGTGCAGGTGACACCAGGTTTCAGTCACCAAAGTGATACTGGCACCTATGTCCCGGTAGGCCTGGGCCTCAACACCATTTATTTCAATTGACTGCTTGTACTTATCCATGTTAAGGGGACAAGCAGCCAAGGTGGATAGGCCAATGCCACCAGGTGAGACAGAAACCGTCTTGGGGGTTTCTACACCTACCCCAGTTTCTATAATGGACCCAAACGTGAACCCAACTACACCTTTAGTTTGACTACTGCCACCAAAGTACAGCAGAGGAGCGGGAGGTGGGGTGAGACCCCTAGTTCTCAGCCTCTGCAAGCGTCTGGTAAGTGGGAGCGCGTTCACAGTGCATAACCTGGTTGCATCCTCGTCTGCCTCGTAACTCAGGCAGGGGCCAAGTTCTTCCTTCAGGGGTGTGTCAGCCCTCCTGCCTCCGCCTACAAAGGTCCTCACCTGTTCGTCGCCCTAGGCACAGGAGAATGGGTGCCACCACAGACCGCCCTTGGTCTCTGGCCTCAGATGGGCCCCCCATGTGTCATGGCCGTGATCTGGCCTTGCCACTCTCTTCCAGGCAGAGGATCAGCACCCCTCTACGAGGCCTGAGAAGCGGCTTTGTTCAGGAGATGGGGAGAGGGTTCAGGTGCAAGCACTGGTATGAGGTACCTCCTGATGTGTCCCCGTGGTAAGCCTTGGGTCTTTTGTGGTTAGGATTGGTGCTGGTCTGTTTATGGCCCGTTCCACGCACCTGAATCATCATGTGGAGGCGATATTGGTCCCCGGGGGGGGAGGTGAGATGTAGCCGAGGGGGTACAGGGAGATCCTCACAGTGGTGTGGGACTGTCCTGAGTAAGTAGGTGGTTGGACTTCCTCTTGCCTGGCTGCCCAAGGCCTGCTGCCTGGTGTCCTTCAGTATTGTGGGCACCAGCCCCCCACCTTGTTCAGTGGGTCCTCCAAAAAAGGAGGGGGGAAGGGAAGGGGTGCTGGTATGGTGCGGCCAATGTGGCGGTGTGATCAGGAGGCCCCGGTCCCAGCAGCGCGCCTCTCACGCGTAGCCAACCTTGTCCGTCCCACACGCAAGGCCGCTGCCTCGCTCTGCTCCTCTAGGCCTCACCTGCCTCTGTGGCGGTGGGGAAAACAGACGTCCACAGAAGGAGGCCCCCCGCAGGCTATCCGAACGTATTGTTCCATTTGCGGGATCACCCTGGCAGTAGCCGCAGGTTTCCGCTGCTCCCCACGGCCCCTACCCCCTTTAAAGGCCAATTGCCTAACGGAGCCCGGGGCTCAGGCAGCCATCAGCGTCGGTGGCCAGACAAGGCCCCCTGGCTAATTTATTTTTATCCTTAGTTTTGTTAATATATGGAAATTGTAATCTTTTTGTTAAATTAAAAGAAAGTAGTTAATATTATAATCTTTATAGCATATCTAGGTTAGAGTCATCCAGGAACAGATGTATGAAGCCTCTTTGTATGCTTAAGGTCATACACATGCCAAGAAACTGATCTCACACCTGCTTAAGATTACTTTACCATACCTTGGGGTTAATGCAATAGGGAGAGTGAGACTCCACATGCAATACAAGAAAAAACATATGTGTAATCTCCTTCTGGTCCAAATTAATTGTAGCAGTGCTTTCTGAATGTTCATGCAGTTTGCTAAACACTGCATGGTTTCCATTTGTGGTTGCTATTGACACTGTGTCAGTAAAATATTGGGGAGCTTGCAATCCCTGTATAAAAGCTTTTCTCTAATTTACTAAATACAGTCAAATTACGATGTCTCTAGTTACCTGTGATAAGAAAGAGATTTAGCTGCCCAACTGTGACATAATTACCGTTGAGCCATGATGTCATAAGGCTTAAGTAATAGAGCATAATTGCAGCTGCAGTTAAAAAAATTAAAAAGAGAACTGGATTTTCATTCGGTTAATCAGTTTTTCCAAAATGAACAGTGATCAGTAGAAATTAGACATTTATAGCAATGTGTTTATTTACTTCCACATTATAACAAGAAAGATAGAATCTTTATGCATATTTCTACAAATTGTGAGAGACAGCATTTCTTTTAATCTGACACACATTAAACTGCATCTAATGTTTTGCTAAAAATTAGTAATTACGTTTTGGCCTGTTTAACTTTGCACTACAGATTATACTTTTATTCTTCATGTCTGTAAAGATACTGGGGGTCATTACAACCTCGGCGGTCTTTTTACAAGACCGCCAAGGGACCGCTGTGCTGAAGACCGCCAGTGGTGGCGGTTTTCCGCTCAGTGTATTATGACTGTTGGCAGCTCTACGTGATTTTTCCGACAGAGAGCCACCAACAGCCATAGTGAAGGGCGGCGGGGAAGTGGAGGTTGCTCCACCTCCACCGCCACGCCAACAGAACACCGCCTAGCGAATCATGTCCTGTGATTCGGCACGGCGGTGTTCTGTTGGCGGTGTGGTGTCGGCGGAGCTGCCCCCATGGCTCCCGTCCCCTCCCGGAGGATCGACGGAACAGGTAAGTCGATCATCCGTTAGGGGAGTGGGGTGGGGAGGGTGATGTGTGTTGTGTGGGTGCATGGGGGTGTGCATGGGTGTATGTAGAGGGGGTGTGTGAGTGCGTGTATGCTTGCGGGGGTGTTGCGTGTTTTGGGAATGAGTGCATGTATGTCTGTAGGTATGTCTGTATGGATGTGCGCGTGTATGTTTGAATGTGGGTGTGCGTGTCTGACTGTGTGTGTGGATGTTGGCATGTATGTCGGTGTGTGTGCCTTTATGTGTGTTGGTGGTGCCTGCGTGCGTGTCGGGTGTTCATGTATAAGGTAATGTCGGGGTCAGGGTGGGGAGGGGGGTCCTGCCACCTTTGGGGGTGGCAGGAGTGGCGCGGGGTGTGGGGGAGGGCGTCGGGATGGGGGTGGGGGATGGGGGAGACCCCTATCAGTGCCAGGGAAGGGATTCCCTGGCACTGATAGTGCTTACCGCCATGGATTTCATGGTGGTTTCTACCGCTGGAAATCCACGGCGGTAAGCCGGGTCAAAATACCGACGGCGGTATTGTCATGGCCGCCGGGCTGGAGACCCAGGTCTCCAGCCCATCGGTCGTCTCCGCCCTGGCGGGCGGAACGGAGAAGCGGCGGATGACCATGGCGGTAACCACCATGGTCATAATCCTCAAAAATAGACCGCCAGGCTGTTGGCGGTCTTACCGCCGCTTTAACACCGTCCGCCAGGGTTGTAATGACCCCCACTGTCTCTTTTATGTGAAAGAACAAGACACCAAGGACTAAAGTTGTTTGTGGGAAAGGTGATGGTGTGATCATATAAGAAATTAAACACCACTCACAATACATTAAAAGTATATTACACATCACCTGAGACTGTTGTGATTTTATAAAGCCACTTGGCTTTCAGCCTTTCCTCTCTATGACCCCAGAGTGCTTCAGTGACCAGCAAAATCCATGTAATGTGCACATGGTGGACCTTTATCCTATGTGTTCTAGATAGAGTCTGATTCATATTGCTACTTCACAGGCCAAGACATGGGAGAGGTTAGGTTCTCGCGAACGGTTACCACCCTTTTATCACCAAATGATGCATCCAGCCACAGCCAATATCAAGAAGCTGTCTGTCAGACCTTTTATACCAAAACATGTCAATGGTGAAATCCTTTCTCAGACGGGCCTTTGTCAGTTTTGCTTGTTAGCCTCATGTGTCCCCCCCCCCAAAAAAAAATAACATAAATAAATAAACATATAGGGAATTTCAACCAACTCTCTTTTTTTGAATGACTGCACTCCTAGTGAAGTGAACAGGAAGTCAATCCTGTAATCCACAGAACCATCAAGCTGACTCCTGGAAAAACTCCTGGCAATCGCTCCTATGCCTCCAACGGTGTCCCTTCAGGGAAGCCTTGCCTACCATCTCCACAACAGCCTAGATGTCACATACATTCATGCAGAGTCTGTTCCAGTGCGGCCATCCACCTCTCTGGTGCAACTGAAATCACCACCCGTCAGAACTGTCCTGGAGGCCATGAGCTACTGTATAAGAACTGGAACATCTCAAGCTGATTATTCTTCTTTGGGGTAGGAGGAATACACACTGAAGAGCTTCACTGGCTCCCCAAACTACGAACTGTCCATGACAAGCACTCTACCATGGAGATGTCTGAGTTTTGGACAGCCAGGAAGCACAATGTACAAATGCATCTAGCCTGATTCTTCACACTCCTGACATTTAAAGTGAACAATGATATAGCCATTGTACTCTGACGTGGACTGTTGAGCCACCTGCAGGTCTTCAAAAATGTTCTTCTCTGTGACTTCAATGAAGATCTCCTCTTCAGCTTCAGGCACATCTTGCAATTCAACTTCTTCCTTCTCCTCTTCCATCGGTTCTGTGTCTGGTATCTTATTGAGCTCCAAGTGTAGTTGTTGCATTTCTTCCAGGAGTTCTTTTCTAGTTCTGCTGGCTTGACCCCCGTGCCTTCCATGTCTTCTTCAAAGTGGGATTTGACGGTTATGTACTTGTCATCCTGTTCAGCCTGAGAGGTGCAGATCTTCATCCTGGTGTAGAAGTCTTCCTTGGTCAAGTCCACTTACTGTTGGTTATTGTGGGTCCTTGGTCTTCAACCTGTTTCTTTTTGACCGTCTTTGGTCTGGGTCTTGTGTCAGTTGAAGGTGCTGTAGCAGGTATTTATGTTTTCTAACTAAACCTGGTGTTCTTCTTTCTTCCTTTTCCTCCCTCTCCTTGCAGTGTCTGGGACTGTGTCTAGCTTAATTCATATGCCAGCTCATCCACTCTGCTGCTGTTCTTTGGATCCTACTTCTTTCCTCCTTTCCTCCCTTTATTTCCCTTCATCTTCTGCCATCTTGCCTTTACTGTTAATAGTCCTTTTAGGGTGTCCTTCCTTTCTAGCTTGTGATTCTTCCCTGCATCTTCTCTGGAAGCCTTCAGGAAGGTGTTCACCTTTGCATTGGCTGCTAGGTCCAATTGGTTTCTGGTGGTTCTCAGAGCTGGGGTTCCTGCTGCTGCAACCGTGTAGGTTTTTTTTCTTCTCTTACTCGGGGCATTAGTAGTATATATGTACCTTGATGCTGCAGATGTTGAATATCTTCTTGCCTGTGCATCCACTAGTTTCATGAGTGGTCCCCTTCGAGCTCTTTTCTGGGCATTGACATTTCCTACAGGTGAAGGGATGTCCTGGGTACTTGATCTTACCCTAGCCTGCTCCTAGGTAGAAGCTTGCTGGTGGGTCTCTCAAGTTGTCCTTCCCTACTGTGTTTTGATCAAGCTTCAGGGTCACTTGTATCCCAATTTCCTCATCTATCCCAGACTTTGCTGGGTCCCTTCACAGTGGAGCTGTATGTTATGAGGAGGGGTGCAATGTCCCGTCTGGGATGTGGGGGGGTTGGTGATAACCCTATTAATGTGAGAGCATTACACACTTATCCCACAGTTTATGAAATGGGTAAAAGTGTTTTCATGTGTATGGAATGACAGGTTGTGTATATTTGAGGGTACCAGCTGCAGCCTTATGCCAGGAGCAGTGGCTAAATGGACGATTGTGTGTCTAATCTGTAAAAGCTTTTGTGGTCGATGGTTACTGTGGTGGTGCTTGGGGGACCTGTCTGCAGAGCAAGTGACCTGATAATACAGGGTAGATTGGACTGTTTTAAAGCTTTGCCAACGTTCTGTGAATGTTCCTACTTTGGAAGTTGTAGGCTGGGACATGTTTATGTTAGTTGCTCTGGCCGCCTTATGATCAGTTAGAGGCTGTGCTGCTACTCAGTGTTGTAGTGGTTGTAATGCACTGGTGTAGGGGGGTGTCTGGCAAGACTGACTGCTCGGTGAGCAGCGGGGAACTCTAGTTCTGGTGGTGACTCTGGTTGCAGTTTAGGAGTTGCAGTGTTACTGTAGCCCCATGCTCGGCCTCAATCTCTTTTAACTTCTCTTCAGTTGCCTTCGCTTCCAAGGCTGCTCATGCTCTGAGGGGCCGGAGTGGAGTACTAGAGAAACCACCCGCCACAGATAGACACCGAGATCGTCCCTGCAAAGAGTAAGATTAAAATCGGAAGCAATTGGGAGGACAACAACATTGAAGAGGGAGTGAAAGTTGCAATAAATTACATGTTCCGAACTACTGCCTGTGTGGGCTGCTAAACACAAATGTCCGAAATATCACATACTGCTAGCTTGATAAAACACACTTTTAATGTGATTCACCCTGGCACTGAACACACAAACCCTAGAGGAAACCACCAGCCACAGATGGGGACACAGAGAGCAGAAGCAGAGCTGTGATTTCACTGCACACTAATGATGCCTTCCCGTCCCCACATACAGGAACAAAATGTAAGCTATTGGGATGACAACAGCATAGAAGAGAGAGAAAAATGTTGGATGCATTCTGAGCTCCAAACTCCTGCCGTTGTGGACTGTTAAACACCCACATTAGAAAAATCACATACCGATAACCTTATGAAACATGCTTGTATTTTGATTTATCGTACAGGAGGAGATCACCCACCGATACTTTATACATTTTCTGGGTTTTCAATTGTCAAATGTATAATATTGCTTTAGTTTGTATTGTGTTAGTTCTAGGAGATCAGACCTGAACATCCCAATTCTAGAAGACCTTATAAGTTACGAGTTTCACCTTGAAATCGCCAAAAGGCTATCTGAAGGTGGTTGCCCACTAAAAACATGGCAATGGCCCAAAAATGAGTAAGGTGTTAGTGCACAAGGGGGCACTGGGTGGGGGGTGTGAAAGGGAAAGGCAGCTAATTAAGAATTGGCCTGGTAAACAGGAAGTGAGAGAAGAAGATACATTGGTCCCTCATATGAACTGCAATGCGAGGTTTTGATGTCAGCAAGGAAAGATACTTCAACCAGTAAAGACATTGGGAGACTGAAATGCTCCTGGGTTGGACAGACACAAGTATAGCAAGAAAGGCTGTTGAATTGGGAGCGGGGAAGTGAGATAAACAACAGAGCCATCCACTGAAGATCAAGAGGCTGACTCAAAGTTCAGTGAATGTATGTGTAAAACATTGGACACAGTAGGTCTAGTAACAAACAGCTAGAGCTGTCTTTGGCCAGCTCCTAAAAAGAGATCAACATACAATTCTTGCACCTCAGATGCTTTTGAGGATCTGTGTAGGGTGGTGAATACCACAAAGTGAGCAGTGACTGTTAAGAGAAGCAATGTGGGAAGCCTGCAAAACAGAACTGGTTGTGAAGATGGTGGACAGTGGTAACAAGATATCCCCAGAGGGGGAATCCAAGGGAACAGAGTTGGTACTGGGTGTTGAACCCCACTCCAAGTCACTGGGTGAAGGGACATGGGCACTGATGAGATGAGGCCTGCACGGCAGAGCTGAAGTCTGCTAGCAGATTCGGGTGGCAAGGGAGATGGGGAAGCAGGTCAGGGACAAGAGGCAGGATAGAGGGTGGATAATTGGTGAGCAGAGAATATCTGAATTGTCAAAGCTTTCAATTTCCTGATCAAAAGGAATTATGTTGCTTTGATTTGTAACGTATTTGTCTCTAACTCATGACTTCTAAAAAATATATTTTAAAATAGATTGGGTTTTATTGGCATTTGGGAACACCTTGCCTTAGCAGGAAAATGACAAATGAAAAAGGTGAAACACACACATTAAAGGAAAAAGAAAAAATACATCAAATGCCCATAGAAAATTACATGAGGACACACTTTTGTGCAGGATGGAAAAATTATAGGAAACGTGGAAAAGGTGGCAGGCAGAACATGCAAGACTCAGCCAGGTCATTACTTTAGCATGTTTTGAAAAAAATGACTTGTATGTTCGTAGTCATTTCACTACTATGCAGTTATTGAGAAATGTCAGCTGTAACGCTCATTTGCTAGAACATTCTTGAACTACTTCACATACTTCACAATTAATTTATGAGGAAGTAAAAGTTGTAATTTTCTTCTGCTTAAGGTCTGCAAGATAACCCATGGTTTTGTGACTGCCGGATTTCCAAGTTAATTGAACTTTCCAAGATAGTGGACCCAGAAGTGGTACTTCTAGACTGTTCTGTGGCCTGCAGTGGGCCTGAGAACCTGGCAGGCATCCTATTCCAAAGGGCAGAACTGGACCAGTGTCTTAAGCCATCAGTGATGACGTCGGCCACCAAAATAACATCCCCCTTAGGAAGCAACGTCCTGCTGCGCTGTGATGCTACAGGTCACCCCACGCCTCAGCTGCTCTGGTCCCGCGCCAATGTACCAACAGTGAACTATACAGGTATTTCTAAAATTATTTTGCTTACAGATTGGAAATCCTGCTGTTGATTGGTCAGGGCAGACTGTCTAATGGTCTAAGCAGGTAGAACACCTGAAGGGATAACTTTAATGCTGTCAAGGAACACTTTTAACTGAAGCCAAAAGGGGAGGAGACAAAGGTAACGTAGGTTTTATATCATGTAATTTGGTCGCAAATATGATGAACAATTACTTTTCAGATTTAACAGGTAAAGTGTTCAAGTGGTTAAAGCTAAGCCATGCAGTTAAAGTGATGACAAAATGTTAGGCAAGTGAGTGACGTACCCATACTGACCACACCACGGACTTAATCATGTCCATGATCCACAGGCAGTGAAATCTCTGAAGTTAACATTTTCCTTAAGGTTACAAATCTGACTTAAGTCTGAAATGTATTGATCGCATGTTTCACCACATATGAGGGTTAGAATGTTACTCAAAGTCATTTCTATCCCAAGATGTCAGGCATGTACAAATTCAAGATGCTACGGGGTGCTGTTGTTCAAGAATATTTGTCTGTAAGCAATATTTGATTGTTGTTCTACATTAGATCTATACTCTATTTTACCACATAAATAGGAAATTTCTGATTGAGACCATCCCCAAAATGAAAAAAGTATGTCAAAGTATTACACCGAATGCATGAGGTCTCAGCCAATGATGTAGACAGTCATGGGCTCTAGTGCAAGGGAGTAAATAGGCCCTCTGGTTGCTGTTTGAATTGTAAAATCATGCACCAGTAATCAAAATTTGGTGGGCCCCTCAAAGACTGGGCCAAGGTCTGCTGCACCAATGGGAGCTATACTCAGGCCTCGGTGTGCGTTGATCAAGAGGAAGGTGATGGTGTGTGCATTTAGATCACTTCATTGCAAATGGAGGTTTGCATTCCACCCCCTTATACCCCCTTTTTTCCATGGGCCAGGGAGTGGGCGAAATATTCTGTTCTGCCGGCAGTATTGCCAGACTTTTGGCGACTCCCTGTAACTTTTGTAAAGCAGATTTCTGGCCAAATTCCGCCAATAGGCGCGTGGTGATTTTTTTTCTCGTGCGCAGCTGCAGGACAGTAAGTTGATAAGCACAAGTGAGTTTTGACGTCCCATAGCGCAATTTTCAGTTGCTAGGAGGACATCTGGCAAAATTTTTCGAATGTGGGAGGTCGCAGGCAGTCTCAACTATTCGAAACCAGAAAGCTGCTGCTGCTCGCGTAGAAAATCTACTCAAGCGACAGCAAAATCAACTTGAGTAGTTGCACCCTCTGGTGCACCTCATGGTGCCATTTGCGCTGATTTCTCCGTGCAAAACGTGCTCCCGGCGCTAATTAACAGCGGAACCAGAACGATGATCCTATTTCTGCCCTTTGGCAAAACTCTGCAGGATCTCAAGGAGTTTTTAATGTAACTCTTCAGAATTCCGAGGAGTCAAATATCCTGAGTTTCTCTCTCCCCTACCTGAGACCGAAGTTAAGCTTCCACTCTTGGAAGGCAGACAGTCCCATAGTGTGGGAAAATGACTCAATAGTTACTTTTTGCAAGTTCGTTTGCATTGCACTTCTGTAGTTTGTATTTCTTCCTTCATGCATTGTGGGAGAATACATGCTGCAGTTGAGACCTTTTCTGACAATCACCACGCACCATGTGCAATTGAGAGGCAATTGCCCAAAAGCTACCTATAAAAGGTATTGGCAAAGCCAAAAGGATAGGCAAGTCTGGCATGTTTTTGATTTCTTTTGTCCAAACATTAGCAGTAGACATTAAAATGTAAAAGCAATAAAAGACATAGCAAATGCCACTGTCTGCAGTTAGTGTTCATAGGTTTGGAATAAATAGTTAAAAAGTGACCCACTGCAAAATGAAATAAAACAAAACAATTATACTAAAACAAAATTATAAAATAAAGCAGAAATAAATTAACAGAATGGCTACAATCTCAGGTATTGAAATGGAATACTTTTTAGGAAGATGTGCACATGTGCAAGAGCAAAATTCTATCACTCACTGTGAAGATAGCCAATGGCTGATGTGGGCTCCCAACTGCCCCATGCCGCATGCTGTAATGAACAGAAACAAAACGTGAATGACAATAAACCAGGATAATGGATGAAGAGGGCTTGTTGACAGTCCCTATAATTAAATGTACTAAATATACAATTTCAGTAAGATCAAAGGGTATTGGCTTCTGCCAAAATTAAAAATGGACACAGGTTGAGAAAAGGATTGAACTGGTGAACAATTATTTTTTTGAACAATTTCTGTTAATATCTGTTCACAGTCTTACCGGCATGGACAAATAACATCAAAATGTTGTATGTTCACTTCCCACTTTATTATAGTTGACACTTCTCATCAGAATCTACTTGGATCAGAAGAACCTCTGCTCATTGCTGGTGTTCATGACCAGCCAATCCTTACTGTGCCTAGCTTGGGTAACCAAAGTGCTCTGAAGCATCTGTTACCTCCATTGACCACTTTATGAAAACTATTGGAATCTGGGTCACTGGTTGGGGTGGATCTCTTTTCAAGCTGAAACCACAATCTCTTTCAGGGTTAAACATAGGCAAACTCCAAATTAGCCTGTGCTTAACCCTCTGGTAGCTTACCTTGGCATATAAGCCATCAGCCTTAACTTAAAGGCAAGGTGTAAAGTATTTATGCAGCACTTCAAACAGTAATAAAATGAAAACACAACACAAGAAAAATCGCACAGCAATTTAAAAACAAAAAGAGTAAAATTTAATACATTATTTGATACCAAAACAACAAAACTCCAATTTTAGAACTGGAGATATGCAACTTCAATGTTTTTGGTAAAAATAGTTGCTAGAAGCACAAAGGGCCAACTGTGCTATCTGGTCGTGGCAAACTGGGTTGAGTCACAAGTTCAGGGCAAACGTGATTGAGCACCGGCAGGGTACAGGGACCGAATTAGGTCTGCTGAACAAGAGTACCTTAAATCCTGGTAGTGGAGCGTTGCGAGATCCCATGTTGAGAATGCATCATGCTGCAACGTTCTGAGCATTTTTGTTGAGCATACCGTTGATGAGGATATGCATAGTGCGCCAGTGGTTCTGAAGAAGTTGTGGGGCTTGTGAAGCACAGCCCTGCGTCATCGAGGATGCCGTTGATGAGGGGCTTGCAATGTGAAGTCCTGCATCGAGGATGTATCCCTCAGCTGCAGTTTCGAGAAGACTGAGGGCTGTGATCCAAAGTCCTGGATCTGGAATGCATTGTTTAGTTACTGTTCTGAAGCAAAACTGCAAGATGTGTTGCACTGAGGTTGTTCTGCCCACAGGACCTCGGGTGGGCTGGCAGAGCACCTTCATGTTCACTTCCTAGGGTCCAGGCACCACTTGGGGTACAAGACTCACAGCAGTCTGAGTCTAGGTGCTGGGTTTAAGGTGGTTGGAGCCTGTTCTTTTCCTGATGCTTCTGATCAGTAGGCCAGGCGACTGGCCCTTGTAATCACTCTGATGTTCATGGATTCAAGATGCAGGCCCAGTCCTTAACTCAGCTTGTGTGGGTACACAAAAGACTAGTGTCATCCCCTTTGCGAGTTTGCTCAGAGAGAGCCTTGGTGATGTGCAAGTGTGGTACGTCACAGTTTCTCCTTCTCACCAAGTCGGAGATGGCCCACCCTGCCAATGCCTATAGCCTTTGTTTCAGTGTCTAGGAGCAACACAAAAAGACCAACTGGCCAACTAAATCTAGCCAGGTGACTGAGGGTACAGGCTTCATTTGCAGAATTGTGACATGAAATCCAACTTTACAATTAAATAGGGCTCTAAATTACCATTATTTAGAAGCAAACTTGACATTCCTACCTGCTCCAAATTGAAAGATAGCACTTATTAAATGTGATCAGGTAATCAAATGTTATACTCTAAGAGAGGCAGGCCTTGCAGTAGTAAAGAGAAATGACAGGGGACAGGAGAGAGGAGGACAGAGAGGAAAAAACAGCAGTGTAGTGAGAGAGGTGACGTAGAAGGTGCAGGAAGCTAGAGGCGAGGCGGAGAAGTCCGTGCAGTATGAAGAGATGTATAGGAGGGATAGCCAGACTGAATGATACAGATAGAAAAAAGAGTGCTAGAAATCTGAGGGAGTGAGACAAATAGTGAAGAGAGACAGTGAAAGGTGCAAGATAGAGGGAGCAGTGAGGTAGAAAAAGAAGCAAAATGATAATAGGTATATAAAGATAAGTCAGGTAAAAAGAGTAGTGAGGAGGTTTTTTCCTCTCTGTCCTCCTCTCTCCTGTCCCCTGTCATTTCTCCTACTAAGCAGGGTTAGAGGTCATTGTCTGACCAAAGTGACCACATAGGAAGAGTGGAGGAGGTACAGGGCAGGGGAAGAAAATGAACAAAAAATCTTCGGACTTCACTGGATGCAATAGTGAAAATGATCTAAAGAGGGCCAGATGTACAAAGCCCTAGCGCCTCCTTGCACCACATTAGCGTAATTTTCTCTATGCTAATGTGACTCAACGAGGCAAAAATTGCTGCGCCATATTTCAAAAGTGGCGCAATGCATGTATTGTGCCACTTTGCGACCCCTTGCACCACAGTATGCCTGCGCCAGGCATAATGGACGCAAGGGGGATGTTCTGGCATTAGGAGGCCCGCAAAAATGGCGCAATGAAATCTACAAGATTTAATTGCTCCATTTTTGGCATCATTTTTAACACCTGCTCCAAGCAAATCAGTTGGCTTTCTTGCACTTTGCTGCACTAGTGCCAACATTTTTGATGCTAGTGGAGCAAAGCGGCACAATAGCTTCAAAAATGTTGATGCTATTGGCCTATCATGCACCATTGTGCGCTGTATTGTAACTATGGCGCGCCCATGGTGTCCTTAGGTGGCAGTGAGGGAAGAAATCAGTACTGATGCGCCAGATTCTTGTAAATCTGAGCCAGAGAGAGCAGAATTTAGAGGACAATTCTATAGCTTGTGTTTATTGATTTAACTTTTGAAAAGCAGGCGTGAAAACAGAAGTTCCTCTACCTCCCACCCCCGCCAGAGTAAGTATATACACAATGAAAAGGGTAGATAGTTCTCGGATAAACATTTGTTTCACAGAATAGTAGCAGTTTAAACATATAGGGGGTCATTAATACCCCGGCGGTAAAAACCACCTACCGTCACGGCAACGGGTGGCAAAAGACCGTCGCCGCGGCTACTAGCCATTCGCTGGACTATGACCACAGCCGGATTTCCACCAGAAGGATGGCGGAAATCGGGCTGTGGACATGCCAACGGATGGCAGCGCCATGTCAGGAGACCGCCGCCAGCCGTATTATGACAATAATACGGCTTGGTGGTGTTCTGCTGGCGGACGCTGCTGCTGGCAGCAGCACCCCATCTGGACACCCTGAACACAGGTAAGTGGGTGCTCCGTCAGGGGAAGGGTGTGGGGGTGTTGTGTGTGGGGGCGTGTGTGTATGTTTGTGCGTGTGTGTATGCGGATGTGTGTTGCGTGTTGTGTGTGTGTGCATGCATGGATATGTGAGTGCGTGTATGTTGAGTTGTGTGAATGTATGTGTGCATGTATGTATGTAAGTGTGTGTGGATGTGTGTGTGAATGGATGTATGCATGCATAGATGAATGTTGGAATGGGTGTGTGTATGCGTGTGTGAAGGGAGGGTTGTGTATGGGGGGTCTGGAGAGGAAGAGGGGTGGGGGAAACCTGGGGAGGGGAAGGAGGGCAGGGAAGACCCCTATCAGTGACAGGGAAGGGATCCCCTGACACTGATAGTGCCTACCGCCATGATTTTCGTGGCAGTAAGGATGCCACAAAAACCATGGCGGTTGGCGGGGTCATAATCCCGCAGGTGGGCAAGTGACAACCGTTGGACTGGAGAGTGAAGTCTCCTGCCCGGCAGTTGTTACCGCCATGAGGGTCAACCACCAATGTCATAATAAGGAGAAAAGTAGCGCCAGCCTGTTGGCAGTATTTTCCTCCATTTTAACGTCGACCGCCCGGGTCATAATGACCACAGAGTTATTCGTAATACATTTAAACTGCTGAGCAGCCTTCGGTTTTGTATCACAAGTGTGGGGGCGCCAAACAAAATGTACATCTTCCCCTCCTAGATCTTCTATTAACAACAGGAATGACAAACATCTTCTGAGAGTGGAAATCATAGAATAGCCTCTCTTACCATGCTTGGTGGGTGTGACTGTGCTTCACCAGAAGTGCTGACAACAATGTTCTTATTAACAATTATTGCACCCAAAGCTGACGCAAACTACAGAACAAATTAGACCTGTTCATGCAACACTACAAACCACATGAACAGTAACTTACTTCTCCCTTAAAATGTGTCAGATACTATCAACACCACCGCTCTAAATTCTACATTAGCTCGTATTTTAAGTCCCCAACTTATTAGCCATGTCTATGACTCAACATGCACTCTTACCTTATCCCGTAGCCAAGGTTCACCCTCCTCCATAGTCCTTCTTCCATTCCTTCTTGTTTCTATTGCCCCAGTTCTTAAACTGTTTATGCTTAGCAATGCTTCTCTTTCTTGGGTATATCCTCTTCTAAACGAATATGCATTTACTAATTCATATGATGTAGTATGAATTATGCCGTCTGGGCCACTGTATTTTGTGTGTAACACCTCGTCTAGCCTTGGTTCATAAACTTCAATAAAAGTCTTTAATGAGGTAGGAGAGCATAGAAAACTACAATAGTGCTGAGTTATAGTGCATACTATTCTCTCAGTTGACTACAAACACAGTTATGAAATATATGCCATAATTTTCCTATGTATTTTTTCCTGTAAATATTGTATGTTATGTGTGTAGTCGTTATTCCATGACATCCATTTTGCCAGCCAGTGGTTGCAGTAGATAAGTGACCGCCAACCAGAGTGCACAACTTCTTTTTGCAAATCAAAAAAAATCCTCTTATACTTTTTTCAATGTCTTTTCTACAATCCCAAAATATGTCGTAGCTGGTCGTGAAGTCTTAGCCTCTAGTAAACATCAGAAAGTTGGGACCTTGTCAGTAATGTGGATTATTGTAGGTGTGGTTGTGGGACCTCACTGTGTAATAATGTCATAATTCTGTATAAGGTCAAGTCAGGTTATTTTGCAAAAGCTGAGCTGAGTCCTGAGTAGATGTGGCACAGAGCAGTCAGGCTTTATCAAAGGAACAAGTGTAAAACACCAAGTAGTACCAAAAACAGCAAATAAGAGGAAAACACAATGCAATAAAAATCGGACAGCAATTCATAAAAAATAGGTTATATTTGTACCATTAAATAGACAGCTAATCGAATAAAGTCTACCTAAATATCAGGAAATATGAATTTTGAAGGAACAATAAATCACTGCTTTTTCACTAAGCAATAAATAATTGCAATCCATCAAAATAGCGGTTTCATGTTAGCCACAACAAGCAATTTGAAAACAGCTATGTAGGCACTCTTGAGGGTGCCTTTTCTGGTAGGGAGCCAGTCACAGGGACCACAAAGGTCCAGAGGGACAATTACCTATCAATTTTAGAAATCTCCAGTCCAGTTTTAAATCCTTAGGCAGGACCACAATTGAAGTGAATGGAGTGGTCCTGATTCAAGTGATACAGGATGCTGAAGACGCTGATCTGGTGCGGGGCTCTTCCTGTGGCCAACCCTCGGTCCTCAAGCTTGGGGGAGGTTGAGTTTGTCTTCAGAGGTCAATCTCCCACAGGGTCCCGTAAAGTCCAGAACAGGACTGTAGGAAAGTACCCTCTTTTTGCCATGGTTGCCCCCATTTTCTGTCTGATGTCAGTGTGTTTGACTGTGTTCACTGGGATCCTGCTAACTAGGATCCCAGTGATTATGCTCTCTCTCCTCCAAAGTTTGTCATTGCATATTGGTAACCCAGCATTTCACACAAAATTGGCATACTGGTGCCCCCTTATAAGTCCCTAGTATATGGTACATAGGTACTGCGGGCATTGGGGTCCCAGGGGATCCCTATGGGCTGCAGCATTTCTTTTGCCACCCATAGGGAGCCCATGCAAAGGCTTCTACAGGACTGCCATTGCAGCCTGTGTGAAAAGGTGCATGCACCCTTTCACTGCCATTTACACTGCACCAGGTCACTTATAACTCACCCCTGTAGCAGGCCCTTCAGCCCCAAAGGCAGGGTGCAGAGTACCTGTGTGTGAGGGCACCCCTGCACTAGCAGAGGTGCCCCCATGACCTCCAGGACCATTTTCCCGGACTTCGTGAGTGCGGCACGCCATTTTACGCGTATACTGGACATAGGTCACTACCTATGTCAAGCTACATAATGGTAACTCTGAACATAGGCATGTTTGGTATGAAACATGTTGGAATCATACCCAAATGCTTTTGCAAGCATTGGTTGTATGATTCCATGCACTCTGGGGGGGTCCTTAGAGGACCCCCAGTATTGCCACACCAGCCTTCTGCGGGTTTCCAGGCAGCCCCAGCTGCTGCCACCTCTCAGACAGGTTTCTGCACTACTGTTGCTTGAGCAGCTCAAGCCGAGGAAGGCAGAACAGATGATTTCATTTGGAAAAGGGGTGTTACACCCTCTCCCTTTGGAAATAGGTGTTACAGGCTGGAGAGGGGTATCCTCCCCAAGCCTCTAGAAATGCTTTAAAGGGCACAGATGGTACCCTCCTTGCATAATCCAGGCTACACCAGTTCAGGGACCCCAGTCCTTGCTCTGGCGTGAAACTGGACAAAGGAAAGGGGAGTGACCGATCTCCTGTCCATTACCACCTCAGGGGTGGTGCTCAGAGCTCTTCCAGAGGGGCCCTGGGTTTTGCCATCTTGGATTCCAAGTTGGCCGGGCACTCTGAGAGCATCTGAGTGACCAGTCCCAGCAGGAGACATCAGAGCCCTCCCTTGATAGGTGCTTACCTGTTTAGCTGACCAATCCCCCTTTCAGGGCTATTAAGGGTCTCTCTCTCTTGGGTGGTTCTTCAGATTCGGATAGCAAGACTCCAGCAGAAATCCTCTGCATCCTTTACTTCACCTTCTTACTCTACAAACTGCAACAAAGAAGCAAATATGACTTCTGCAACATTGTATCTTATGCTCCTGCCAGCAACTGGACCTGTTTCCCAGTCGTGCATCCCGAGAGGACAGCCTGTCTTCAGCCTGCACCACAAGAACGAAGGAATCTCTCTTGGAGTGAAGGAGTCACTCCACTGCTTCAGCAGACACCCCTTTGCAGCGATGACTGGTGGCATGGGTCCCCTCTCCTGATGAAGTGCGTGGATCCAGCATCACGGGTGGTGGACTGGAGTGGTCTCAACGGTCCTGACGTCCTACTTTCGAACTTTGGTGGAGGTAAGAGCTTGCCTTTCCACGCAAGACAGTACCCCTGTGCACCATGTGTTTTGCAGTTGCCAAGGCTTGTTGGCATCGTTCCGCGAAGTTGCACCATACAGCTCCGGCCCCCAGCACTCTTTTCTGTGACGCAGAATTTCCTGCGTGGTTCTCCGGCGGCGTGGGACCCTTTGTTGTAGTGCTGTGTGGGCCTTCTTCTGCACCTTCTTTGTCCCCGTGCTGTGGGACTTCTGGGTGCGCTGCCTGGTCTTCTGAGGGCTCTCTGCATTTCTGAGAGCCCCCTCTGATTCCCCCTCCTGGGTAGAGTCCACCAGGTCTCTCCTGGTCCCGGGCAGCGCCATTTTCTGCTAACTGCGAGCTTTGCGTGTGCCAAGGCTTGTTGGGGGAATCCAGCGACACAAAGCAGACTGCAATCATCCATCCTGTCTGGGAGATCATCTGCACCAATCAGGAATCCGCATCCGTCTTCTTGGATGAAGTACTGACTGTGTTCTTTACCGGTGGTTCTTCTTTTGCACCTTCATCCGGGTTAGCAGGGGCTCCTGTTCTCCCTAGACTCTTCTGTGCTTCTTGGACTTGGTCCCCTTCTCCCACAAGTCTTCAGGTCCAGGAATCCATCATTGGTGTCTTGCAGTCTCTTCTGGTTCTTGCATAATCTTCTTTCTCGTATTCTTGTGTGTTCTAGGAAAGTTACTGTGATTTACTCCTACTTTCCTGGGCTCTGGGGTGGGTTCTATTACTTACCTTTGGTGGTTTCTAATACTCCCAGCGCCCCTCTGCACACTACATTTGCCTAGGTGGGAAACTAACATTCGCATTCCACTTTCTTAGTATATGGTTTGTATTCCAACTAGGTCCATTTCTAACTATTGTGTTTTTCACTTTTTGCACTGCTTTCTAACTGTTTTTACAGCTATTTCTGCATACTAGTGTATATAATTTGTGTAGTACTTACCTCCTAAGGGAGTATAGTCTCTATGGTATTTTTGGCATTTGTGTCACCCAAATAAAGTACCTTTATTTTTGTAACACTGAGTATTTTCTTTCATGTGTGTGAGTACTGTGTGACTACAGTGGTACTGCATGAGCTTTGCATGTCTCCTAGTTAGGCCTTGGCTGCTCATCCACACTGCCCCTAGAAAGCCTGGCTTCTAGACACTGCCTAAATTTCACTAATAAGGAATACCTGGACCTGGGATAAGGTGTAAGTACCTTAGGTACCCACTACAAACCAGGCCAGCCTCCTACATTGGTGGTGCAGCGGTGGGATAAGTACTTGCAATTGCCTTATCACTCTGTCACCGGTACTTTCCACAGGAAAGAATACTCTGTACTTAGAGCTATACACATATACCTAGTACAGGGTCTCTTACTTTCCTTTCCAGGAGACTAGAGGTTAGGTAGGTTAGGTTTTCCTACACTACACTAAAACACACTTACATCATGTCTACTGCTGGGCCTTACTCTGAGGTCATGGGAACTCCTTATGAGGGCATGACCTTCAAGGAATTGAAGGGGCTTTGCTCAGACAGAAATCTAGAAGTAGGAAAGAACCTCAATAAGAAGTTTCTTTTGAGCCTTCTCCTTAAGATGATCAGGAACATGCTGATAGCCAGGAGGAGAGGGAGGTACAGGGAGATTCTAACCCCTTAGAATCAGAGAATCATCCTTCAGATTCAAGGGGGAGGGAGGGCTCTTCCAAATACCTCACACCTAGCAGACCCAGTAGTGTAGCTAGTAGTGGGAGGGGTAGTAATTCAGGTAGGGCTCCCTTCACACCCAGTGGTCAAGTCACTAGGTTCACAAAAGATAGGGAAAGGTCTACCTCTGCCCCTTCCCATATCACTTCAGTGACTGAAGAATCCCATGATTCAACTCCAGGTGATGACTCCAGAGATAGGGAGCTAAGGAAACTGAGAATGGAGGAGACCAGGCTGAGGGTGCAGCAGCAACAGCTAGCCATAAATAGGGAGGTCTTGGCTGTGGAAAGGGAACAGCAGGGGTTGGGGTTAGTATCCCATGGTGGCAGCAGCAGCAGTTTCAGGAGTTATGGGGTCAGGGGGGACACCATTGATTCTAGAAACCTGCATAAAATTGTTCTCCCATACAAGGTAGGGGATGATATCTACACGTGGGTTGCTGCACTTGAGAGGGCCTGCAAAGTTCAGAAGGTCCCTCAAAGACAGTGGGCTGCTATTCTGTGGTTGTCCTTTTCTGACAAGGGGAGGGATAGACTTCTCACTGTCAGAGAAGAAGACTCAGACAACTATGGTATTCTTAAAACTGCACTCTTGGATGGATTTGGCTTGACCACTGAACAATACAGGATTAAGTTCAGAGAAACCAGAAAAGAGTCCTCACAAGATTGGGTTGACTTTGTGGACTGTTCTGATAAGGCTTTAGAAGGTTGGTTACATGGCAGCAAAGTGTCTGATTATGAGGGTTTATACAATCTGATTCTGAGAGGACATATTTTGAATACCTGTGTGTTGGACTTGTTGCACCAGTACTTGGTAGACTCAGATCTGACCTCTCCCCAAGAATTGGGGAAGAAGGCAGTCATATGGGTAAGAACAATGTTGAGCAGAAAAGCTCATACAGTGGGTGACAAGGACAAGAAGAAGGATGGTAAGTCTCATGACAAAGGTGGGGACAAAGATAAAAACACAGAGTCTTCATCAGGCCTACAACAATCCTCTGGGGGGTGGGTCTAAATCCTCTTTCAACCATCAGAATAAGAAGCCTTGGTGTTACATGAGAACGAACAAAGGCCATTGAGCAAGTGACAGTACTTGTCCAAAGAAAAGCTCCAAGGCTCCTACCACCACAACCTCAGCTGCTTCAACTTGTGCCCCTAGCAATAGCAGAGGTGATGGGGAAATTAATACTACCAATAGCCAATCCAAGGGTGTAGCAGGGCTCACTCTGGGAAGTGTAGTGGGGGTTAGTTAAGTTAGGGAAACCACTGAGGCTGTTTTAGTCTCAGATGGTGGCATTGACCTTGCCACCCTTGCTGCTTGTCCCCTTAATATGGATAAGTACAAACAACAATCCATAATAAATGGTTTTCAGGTTGAGGCCTACAGGGACACAGGTGCCAGTGTCACAATGGTGACTGAACAACTGGTGGCTCCTGTACCAAGTGACAGACGCCAACACTATAAGCCACCCCATGGTTGTTGTTGATTTCAACTGGGGGCGGGGGTGGTAACTGGCCCAAAGAAAGGTGTGGTATCCACAGACCTACCTGTAGAATGTCTACTAGGAAATTACTTGGAGACTTCAGTTTGGGCTGAAGTGTAGTTGAAGGTCCATGCTGCCATGTTGGGCATTCCTGGGCATATCTTTGCTTTGACAAGGGCACAGGCCAAGAAGCAAAGAGGACAGGGAACTTGGATCCTGGAACAATGGACCAAGGGCCTCCCAAAAGTAGGGGTAGAAAGGGTAAGAAACTATGCACTATCCCTCCCTCCACTGATGATTCCCCCTTTGAGGAGGAGGAGTCAACTCCCTAGACAGAACCTACACCTGAGTAGCTGCAAGCTGACACAGGTAAGCTTTTAGGTGCAGGGGGTGCTGCCAGGGAGGAGTTAAGTGTGGCTCAGCAGACCGGTCCCAATCTTGAGGGTTTAAGAGAGCACGCTGTCAAACAAGAGGCAGGGGATGTCAGTGACACCCATAGGGTGTATTGGGAAAACAATCTCTTATACACTGATGCAAGGGACCCAAAACCTGGTGTAACCAGGAGACTGGTCATTCTCTTGCAGTATGGAGAATTTCTGTTGACCATAGCTCATGACATTCCCCTTGCTGGACATCTGGGGCAAAGTAAGACATGGGACAGGCTGGCCCCTCACTTTCACTGGCCTCACATGTCAGAAGACACAAAGGAGTTGTGTCGCCCCTGTGTCACTTGTCAAGCCAGTTGTACATCTGGTGGCACCCCTAAGGCCCCCTTGATCCCACTGCCAGTGGTTGGGGTGCCCTTTGAAAGGGTAGGGGTTGACATTGTTGGCCCCCTTGACCCTCCTACTGCTTCTGGCAGTAGGTTCATTTTAGTGATAGTGGACCATGCCACTAGATACCCAGAAGCAATACCTCTGAGGACCACTACAGCTCCTGCAATGGCCAAAGCCCTCCTGGGAATCTTTTCCAGGGTGGGTTTTCCAAGAAAGGTGGTGTCAGACAGAGGTAGCAACTTCATGTCTGCATAGCTGAAAGCAATGTGGAAAGAGTGTGGTGTACCCTAAAAGTTCACCACACCTTACCATCCCCAAATGCATTGGTTCAGAGGTTTAACAAAACCCTCAAAGGTATGATTATGGGGCTCTCTGAAAAACTCAGAAGGAGATGGGATGTCCTATTACCATGCCTCCTTTTTGCCTACAGGGGGATACCCCAGAAAGGAGTGGGCTATAGCCCCTTTGAACTCCTCTTTGGTCACCCTGTTAGGGGCCCATTAGCTCTTGTGAAAGAGGGGTTGGAGCAACCTTTGAAGCCCCCTAAACAAGATATAGTGGATTATGTGCTTGGCCTAAGATCAAGAATGGCTGAGTACATGAAAAAGGCCACTTAAAACCTCCAGGCAAGCCAAGAGTTACAGAAAAATGGCATGACCAGAAGGCTGTCCTGACAGTGTACCAACCAGGACAGAAGGTGTGAGTACTGGAGCCTGTGGCACCCAGAGCACTCCAAAACAAATGGAGTGGACCATACATCATAGTGGTAAAGGGCGAGGTCACTTATATAGTTGACCTAGGCACTCCTTGAAGTCCTCTTAGAGTACTTCATGTGAACCGCCTGAAGCCCTACTATGACAGGGCTGACTTAACCCTGCTCATGGCCAGTGATGAGGGACAGGAGGAAGATGAGATTGACCCTCTCCCTGATCTCTTCTCCAACACTGCAGCTGATGGCTCAGTGGAAGGAGTTATTCTTGCAGACTGCCTTAATGAGTCTCAGAAGGAGGACTGCAGAAACCTCTCTCTTGGGTCAGTTTTCTGAACTCTTGTCCCTGACACCTGGTCAGACCATTTAGTGTGAGTACACTATAAATACTAGAGACAGTTTATCTGTCAAAAGTGAGATTTATAGACAGCCTGACCATGTCAGGGACTGCATTAAATCTTAAGTTCAGAAAATGCTTGACGTAGGAGTGATTGAGCACTCTGATAGCCCCTGGGCCAGCCCAGAGGTGCTTGAATCCAAACCTCACTCCCAGAATGTGAAAATAGAGATGAGGTTCTGTGTAGATTACAGAGGGCTCAATATGGTCACAAAGACTGATGCTCACCCTATAACCAGGGCAGATGAGCTTATTGATACTCTGGCATCTGCCAAGTATCTCAGCACTTTTGATTTGACTGCAGGGTATTGGCAGATCAAATTATCAGAAGATACTAAACCTAAGACAGCTTCCTCTACCATTGGTGGGCATTAACAGTTTACAGTTATGCCCTTTGGTTTGAAGAATGCACCTGCAAATTTTTATAGGTTGGTGAACACAGTTACTCCAAGGTCTGGAAGCTCTTTGAGTGCAGCATATCTTGATGATATTGCTCTCTTCAGCTCAACCTGTGATGACCACCTGGTCCACCTATGAAAAGTTTTGGAGGCCTTGCAAAAGCCAGGCCTCATTATCAAGGCCTCAAAAGGCCAGATAGGGAAGGGGGCGTGGATTTCTCTGGAACGCCTGGTAGGTGGAGAACAGATTGAACCACTAAAGGAGAAGATCCAGACTATTTTAGTCTGGGCTTCCCCTACAACACAAACCCAGGTCAGAGCTTTTCTTGGTCTCATTGGCTATTACAGGAGTGAGAATTATGTCTCCATTGTTGCCCCTCTTAATGACCTCACCTCTAAGAAATGGGCGAAGAAGGTATTATGGACAGGTAGCTGTCAGAAATCTTTTGAGGAGTTAAAGCAGGCTATGTGCACTGCATCGGACTTACAAAGCCCAAACTACTCTAAGAGGTTTATAGTTCAGACTGATGCTTCAGAGTTAGGGGTTGGGGCAGTTTTAGCACAACTGAACTCAGAGGGCCAGGATCAACCTGTAGCTTTTATCAGCAGAAGGTTGACCCCTAGAGAAAAGCGTTTGGTCAGCCGTAGAGAGGGAGGCCTTTGCCGTGGTCTGGGCCTTGAAGAAGTTGAGACCATACCTCTTTGGGACTCACTTCATAGTTAAGACAGACCACAAACCACTCTTATGGCTCAAACAAATTAAAGGAGAAAATCCTAAATTGTTGAGGTTGTCCATTACCCTACAGTGGAACACAGACCTGGGAGTAACCACACCAATGAAGATGGACTCTCCAGATATTTCCACTTAGACAATGAAGACTCATTTTGGCAAGGTTAGCCTTATTGTCCCTTGTTTGGGAGGGGGGTTTGTGTAGATAAGTACCATATTTTTGCCATGGTTACCCCCATTTTCTGCTTGATGTCAGTGTGTTTGACTGTGTTAACTGGGATCCTGCTAACCACGACCCCAGTGATTATGTTTTCCCTCCTCAAAATGTTGTCACTCCATACTGGTAACCAAGAACTTCACCCACAATTGGCGTACTGGTGCCCCCTTATAAGTCCCTAGTTTATGGTACCTAGGCACCCAGGGCATTGGAGTTCTAAGGGATCCCTATGGGCTGCAGCCTTTCTTTTGCCACCCATAGGGAGCCCATGTGAAGGCTTCTACAGGACTGCCATTGCAGCCTGTGCGAAAAGGTGCATGCACCCTTTCACTGCCATTTACACTGCACCAGGTCACTTATAAGTCACCCCTATAGCAGGCCCTTTAGCCCTGAGGGCAGGGTGCAGAGTACCTTAGGGTACACTAGTAGGGGTGCCCCCATGACCTCCAGGACCATTTTCCTGGACTTTGTGAGTGCGGGTATGCCATTTTCCGTGTGTACTGGACATAAGTAACTACCTATGTCCAAGCTACATAATGTAACTCCAAACATAGGGATGTTTGGTATCAAGCATGTTGGAATCATACCCCAAGGCTTTGCAAGCATTGGTTGAATGAGTCCATGCACTCTGGGGGCTCCTTAGAGGACCCTAGTTTTGCCATTCCTGCCTTCTGAGGGTTTCCAGGCAGCCCCAGCTGCTGCCACCTCTCAGACAGGTTTCTGCACTCCTGTTGCTTGAGCAGCTCAACCCCAGGAAGGCAGAACAAAGGATTTTCTTTGGGAGAGGGTTGTTACTACCTCTCCCTTTGGAGAGGGTTGTTACAGGCTTGGGAGGGGTAGTGTCCCCACGCCTCTGGAAATGCTTTTAAGGGCACAGAAGGGGTCTGTTAAGTTCAACTCCACAGACTTCTTCTTTCTTCTTCCAAATTATCTTTATTATGACATGAAGTCTCAACACCTTCAGCAGATACAGAAACAACTCCTCTTTCTTCTCCTCCCAGATCCTTCACCACCCTTCATTCTATTCCACACCTCATCCTCTACCTCATCACATTCTAGATTCCATAAAGGAGATACTACAATAAATGGTAAATCTACACACACCTCCCCCCTTACAATATAAGGACAAATAAATCAAATAGAAAGCAATGAAGATAATATAATCAACTATGTACAACAATATAGAACACTTCAAAAATTTTGACGATCAAGTTTGCAAACATTTCCCAAGTTCCATGTAGACCCATTTTCCAAAACCACCACATTTTTCCTTACACTCAACACTCGTTGAGGAGGATAAAATTTACTTTCTCCTTTAAGAACAATACTTTTCTTCTTCACTGCTACCCAATCTCCCCTTCGTATAATGCTAGATTTCGCACACATCCTCCTGTTGTAGTATGTGGCACTTTTTTCCTGCATTTTCTCAACCTTTGCCCTTATCGACTCTCTATCAACCACCACTTTCTTGTTAGCCTTCAACCACACCGGACACTCCAGTACACCAGGTTCCCTTCCCTTTAATGATACAAAAGGTGACACTCCCGTTATAGAATGGGGAGTCGTCCTATAGGTCCACATCATTTTTCTCAATTCTTTTTTCCACGGAAGTTGATTCGCCAAAGATAACTGTATGTTTTCCATAACCAATCGATTCACCCTTTCCACAAGACCATTGGCTTGCGGATGGAAAAGTGCTACCCTCTCATGTGTGATCCCAACTTTTTGCAAATAATCAGTCATTTCTGATGATATAAATTGCACCCCATTATCAGACACGATGTATTTTGGTATGCCCTCTTCCATGAATACTTCCTCAAAGAACTCTATCACTACGCAAGTTTTCACATCCCCAACCACCTTAGTGATGAACCATTTAGAGTGATAATCCACTAACACCAGGATATATTTACACCCCATTCCTAGACTGGACATAGGTCCAATAAAATCCACAGCCAATTTCTCCCATGGACCCTTAGGGAATCTCACAGGAGCCAGAGGTACATGCCTTACCACCTTGGTCTTGTCACTGTTGGCACATGCCACACAATTTCTTACAGCCTCTTCAACTTGTTTGTCCATCTCAGGCCACCAAAATGTTTGCCTCACCTTTCTTTTCATTGTTCCCCTGCCCAGATGCCCTTGATGGGTAATCTCAATAATGTGTTTACGTACACTAACCGGTGGAACAAGTTGGTCCCTTCTTAATAGCCTCCCACTGACTATACTTAGTTGATCCCTATTTCTAAAATACTTCACTAAGTCACAATCCTGCTCATCCCCATTCCTCCAACCATTAACTACTCTTTCTTTCACAACCTGTATAGTGGAATCATTCTCCTCTGCCTGTTCCCATTCTTGCGCCGTTATAGCTACGTCTCCTAAAACAGTGCTCACTACATCCTTTGACTCTTCCTCCAGGAACCCTTCTTCACTCACAGGCGCTCTAGACAAATAGTCTGCAATAACATTCTTACTACCCTTCACAAATTCCACCGTAAAATTGTAGCTCAAAACTGACAACAACCATTTAGAAATTCGTGGGGTAATACCTCCTTCCAGCCCACGTCCCCCTTTAAAAATGTAAGTAAGTGGCTTGTGATCGGTCTTCAATTTAAAGGGTAAACCCCACAAGTAAAATTTAAAATGGTTTATTCCCCAACAACAAGCTAGGGCCTCCCTCTCTATTACGGAGTACGAAACTTCAGCACCTTGCAATCTTCTAGACGCAAATCCAATAACGCGTTCCTCACCTTCCTTAACCTGCGTTAACACAGCACCAATACCCACGTTACTAGCGTCAGTTGTCAAAAAGGTTTTGGCACATGAATCAAATATTCCCAACGTAGGAACCTCTGAAATATGATTCTTTAGTTCTTGAAAAGAGTACCTACAACTTTCATCCCACTCATACGTTACTCCCTTCTTCATAAGTTTTCTTAATGGTTCAACAATCTCAGAAAAGTTCTTAACAAACTTGGAGCAATACTCTGCAAGCCCCAGAAATGACCTTAACTCGTCTTTTGAGCCAGGTTCTGGAGCATGTCTGATTGCAGAGACAATGCTCTTCTTTGGCCTAATCCCATGCTCATTTACTGTGTGTCCCAAATATGTTACCTCCTGTTTACGAATCTGACACTTCTCTTTCTTAATCGTTAGACCATTTTTGTTCAACCTATGCATTACTTCATGGAATAAAAGATCATGATCAGACTCATCTTCTCCTATGATCAGTATGTCATCTTGGAAACATAATACACGATTCATGTCCCCAAAAATTCGCTCCATTATCCTTTGGAACACCGCAGAAGCAGAGGCAAGTCCAAAAGGCATCCTCTTATATCTGAAAGCTCCTAGCGGTGTTACAAAGGATGTTACATGTCGCGACTCCACATGCAAATTTATTTGGTGATACGCAGAGGACATGTCCAAAACACTAAATGTATTTCCCTTCGCCTTCACTGACAGCATCTCTGTAATGTTTGGAAGAGGTTGTCGGTCAACCCATATACACTTGTTGAGATCTCTAAGGTCGATACATAAGCGAATCTTGCCATCATCCTTCGGTGCAACGACAACCGGGGCCAACCATTCAGAAGATTCGATCGGTTCGATAATATCTTCCTTCAACAGTTTCTCTAATTCTTGTTTCAATGGCTCCCTCATTAAGTTTGGAACATTTCTTACTTTATGCACAACAGGTGTAGCATTTTTTTTCAGTATAATCTTATGTACAAATCCCTTTAATAGTCCTAATTTAGAGGAGAAAACCTCTGGATATCTCGCAATTAAACCATGTTCAATAGATTCTGTCACAACACCAATACCACTCTCCTCAGTGAGTGACACAGGTTCCTTTGCGTTAGGATTCAAAATTATACCAAGATCTTTCTGATGGCGCCAACCAAGAAGATTTGTACCAGAATCTGTAATATACACCTTTCCCTGAATGATCCTTTCTTTGAATGAAATCATCATGCAGCACATTCCAATAATCTCTATTCTTCTTCCTGCATATCCCACTGCTTTTATATCAGGTGTTGATAGATTTTTGCATAAAGAATTTGTCCATCCAGACTCGAACACTTCTTTTGAAATAAGAGTGAATAAACTCCCTGAATCCACAAGTAACCTAACCGGAACATCATCTAACATAGCTTGGATATGCGGTTTATCAAGTGCCTCAGTGCTCTCCTTTCTGATTTTTTGTAGAGAAACTTCTTCACAATTGTGGGAAACCAATTCACCATGAACTGTCAAGATTATATCTTCTACATTTTCGCATATGTCTTGCACCTCCTGAACCATCTTGTTATTATTACCCAATTTGAGTTTGCAAACCTTGGCAAAATGCCCCCTTTTTCCACAATTGCGACAAATAGCATTCCTAGCAGCGCACATTTTACTAGAAGCGATATGCCCCGGAGCGTCGCATCGATAACATTTTATTACTCTCCAATCTTGTGTTTTCCGTTTCTCAACTTTATTCTCCCTAACACCATCATCATCTTTATCAAACTTGTTCCATCGCACTGCACCACGAGGTTCTTCTTTCCTCTTGATTTCTGCTACAATCCCTTGTTCAGCTTGTGTAGATTTTACTTCCATTTCTTGCAGCCACACAGCTGCATGTTCCATTCTTTTAGCAATCTGTATTGCCTCTTCCAAGTTCGGATCCCTCATTAGTAATTTTTCGCGTATCCTTTTATCACTTGTACACCTCACAAGTTGATCCCTTATTAGAGAATCAAGTAGATGATCAAATTCACAGGATAGCCCTAGGCCCCTTAAACTCGCCACATAAGATGCAATGTCCTCATCTTTCCGCTGTATCCTTGAAAAAAACTTATGACGTTGCAATACCAAATTTGTTTTTGGAATGAATTGTATATCTAACATCTGCATAGACATGTCAAAGACGTTAGAAGGATGACCATCTCCCATTCCTAACGATACTTCTGGTAAATTTTCATATATCCTTCTCCCTTCAATACCAAGGTGATGCAACAATATAGCTTGGCGTCTAGGAGGGGCATATCGATCATTGCCACTAGCTAACATATAGGTATTAAAAATTTTCTTCCACTGCTTCCAAGGTATGGATGGATCTCCTGGAGTTGGAAGAAATGGGGGTGGCGCTAATATACTTTGATCACCCATTTCCCCCTTTTTTTTTTTTTTTTTTTTCTTTCTTTGTGCACTAAATGTTCGTTATTTTCTCCAATATAATATAAATGTATTTATAGCATTTATACATTTATTCACATAAGTATAGTTGATAATGAAGAAATATAATAATATATCTTCACTTCCTCAGTTCTTTTCATTCACTGCATTACTGAAATAGTCTTTCTTCAGTTTCATCATTTTTTTTTTTTTTTCCTTAGTCCCTTTTCAACTCCGTTCTGATGCAGGTAAGCTTGTTTATACTTGGAACAATCCGACTTTGCACTAAAATGTGTTAAAAGTCCTTCAAGCGATGTGCGCCGGTATTTGTTTAATTTGTTTTTCAAAAAAAATCACTACGTGTTAACGCGCGCATAGTCCTCGCGTTTATTTACTTTTCAAGCAACGCGCGGCAGACACAGCCAGTTGCTTTCAGCGCGTGTCAACGCGCGCATGGCTATTTTTCCCTCAGCGCGAGGAAGATGAATGCCAACAGATTAATCGGCGCGTGGGAACACGGGCACAGTTATAACGGTTCAAAAAGTACAATTTGGTTGTTAAAAAAAAAAAATAAATAAATTTCCAAGTTGAAGAGTAACGCCGGTAAAAGAGATTATTTTTGCTTTGAGTACCTTTTGTCGAAGCTCCCTCGAAGATTATTATCAATATATTCAATACTCCAGGAGTGAAGGTGTCCTTCAGCCTGTCTCCTGCACAGGTCCTCGTCGATAATGTTAAGTTCAACTCCACAGACTTCTTCTTTCTTCTTCCAAATTATCTTTATTATGACATGAAGTCTCAACACCTTCAGCAGATACAGAAACAACTCCTCTTTCTTCTCCTCCCAGATCCTTCACCACCCTTCATTCTATTCCACACCTCATCCTCTACCTCATCACATTCTAGATTCCATAAAGGAGATACTACAATAAATGGTAAATCTCCACAGGGTCCTACTTGCATAGTCCAGTCTGCACTGGTTCAGGGACCCCCAGTCCCTGCTCTGGCGCGAAACTGGACAAAGGAAAGGGGAGTGACCACTCTCCTGTCAATCCCACCACCGCAGGGGTGGCGCTCAGAGCTCCTCTAGAGGGTCCTTAGGTTTTGCCATCTTGGATTCCAAGTTGGCAGAGCACTCTGGGAGCACTTGAGTGGCCAGTGCCAGCAGGTGATGTCTGAGCCCTCCCCTGATAGGTGCTTACCTGTTTAGCTGACCAACCCCCTTTCAAGCCTATTTAGGGTCTCTCTCTTGGGAGGTTCTTCAGATTCGGATTGCAAGACTCCACCTTCTTACCAAAGAAACTGCATCTGGACCCTCCAGGAACTCTGCAAACTGCAACAAAGAAGGAAAGCTGACTTCTGCAACATTGTATCTTCAGCTCCTGCCAGCAACTGCAACTGTTTCCTGGTTGTGCATCCTCAGAGGACAGCCTATCTTTAGCCTGCACCAAAAGAATGAAGGAATCTCCCTTGGAGTGAAGGAGTCACTCCCCTGCTTCAGCAGGCACCCCTCTGCAGCGACAACTGGTGGCATGGGTCTCCTCTCCTGATGAAGTGCGTGGATCCAGCATCACGGGTGGTGGTCCTGACGTCCTACTGTTCAACTTTGGTGGAGGTAAGAGCTTTCCTCCTCACACAAGACAGTACCCCTGTGCACTGCGTGTTTTGCAGTTGCCAAGGCTTGTTGGCATACTTCCACAAAGTTCTTCGTGCACTGTGCAGCTCCGGCTCCCTTCACTTCTTCCTGGTACGCACAGCTTCCTGCATGGTTCTCTGGCGGCGTGGGACCCTTTGTTGTAATGCTGCATGGGCCTCCTTTTGCAACTTCTTTGTCCCCATGCTGTGGGACTCCTATGCACGCTGCCTGGTCTTCTGAGGGTCTATGAGTTGCTGAGAGCCCCTTCTGACTCCCCCTCCTGGGTAGAGTCCACCAGGCCTCTCCTGGTCCCGGGCAGCACCATTTTCCACTAACTGTGAGCTTTGTGTGTGCCAAGGCTTGTTGGCGGAATCCAGAAGCCCAAACCACACTGCAATCATCCATCTGGTGTGGGACATAATATGCACCGACATGGAACCCGTATCCATCTTCTTGGGTGCAGTACTGGCTGTTGGTCTTCACTGGTGGTTCTTCTTTTGCACCTTAATCTGGGTTAGCAAGGGCTCCTGTTCTCCCTAGACTCTTCTGTGCTTCTTGGACTTGGTCCCCTTCCACAGGTCTTCAGGTCCAGGAATCCATTGTTGGTGTCCTGCAGTCTCTTCTGGTTCTTGCATAATCTTCTTTCTTGTGTTCTTGTGTGTTCTAGGAAAGTTACTGTGATTTACTCCTGCTTTCTTGGGCTCTGGAGAGGGTTCTATTACTTAACTTTGGTGTTTTCTAATACTCCCAGCGCCCATCTACACACTACACTTGCCCAGGTGGAAAACCGACATTCGCATTCCACTTTCTTAGCATATGATTTGTGTTTCCCTAGGCCCATTTCTAACTGTTGTGATTTTCACTATTTGCACTGTTTTCTGTTTTACAGCTATTTCTGCATACTAGTATATATTTTGTGTAGTACTTACCTCCTCAGGGAGTATAGTCTCTATGGTATTTGTGGCATTTGTGTCACCAAAATAAAGTACCTTTATTTTTGTAACACTGAGTATTTTCTTTCATGTGTGTGAGTACTGTGTGGCTACAGTGTTATTGCATGAGCTTTGCATGTCTCCTAGTTAGACCTTGTCTGCTCACCCACACTACCCTTAGAAAGCCTGACTGCTAGACACTGCCTACATTTCACCAATAAAGGATAACTGGACTTGGGATGAGGTGTAAGTAACTTAGGTACCCAGTACAAACCAGGCCAGCCTCCTACAAGGAGATGTTGCCACTAGTGTACTGGTCTCCAGTTTTAGCAATCCCAGCAGTTTCCTTTAGTTAGCAATAACTTTCTTGCAGAGTGACCCAACTACATTCAGATGGCCTTCAGGGTTTCGGCAGCCTTGGGGGCATGTTGTTAAGGGTCAGGAATCCATGGTGGCACCTTACCCTCCAGCAGCGGTCATGCCTCTTGGCACTAGGCTCTCAAGGGTGCAGACTTCTAAGCTTTTATGGCACTGAGGCTGTAATGAGGAGTCAGACAAATTACTCTTGGATCCACTCCTTCTGTCTGGTACTCGGGGGCAACTTTCCTATGAATGAGGCACCGCAGGCACAGTCCTCTCTTTGCCTCTCCACAGGTGCAGTCAAGTATTTGTTGTAGGTTCTCTTTGCTGAATTCAGGGAGCAGAAAGGATGTCCTTCTTCAGTCCTTTTACCAAAACAATACTGATTTGAGGTCTGGGTAGCAGGGATGCCACGTTTATGCATGTTATGAGCCTATGGGATTGTGGCAGCTAATTAGCCATTGGTCTGCCAGGTCCCCTTCCGCTTGAAGACATTTTTTCGTAAAGTGTGGCATCTGTCTATCCCAGAGTGAGCTATTCTGCCCACTTCCAACATAGCTGGACACTTGTCTTGGTGTGTGGAGATCTCTAGCCCATCCTTTAGGTGTGGCTACCTGAAGGCTACACTCCTCTTGAAAAAAACTGTTTGACAACAGCTTTTTCCTTTCTGCTCAAGGTGCCAGCCTATCTATCTAAACTAAAGAGCAGCCCTTTCCTAGTGTGACTGTCATTTGACCTTCTAAGGTGGCTTCCCCTTTGAAGTTCACCTTTGGGCTGCTAGGAGGAGCTCACACCTATTCCTTCAGCAGATTCTTTGTTTGTCTTCCTGAGAGTTGGTATCCCCTCTCTATAGAAGTGTTGCAGGACATCAGGATAACAGCAGCTATTTGCAATAGAAACATCTGCTGGAAAACTTTGAGCAATAAAGTGTCAACTCTCTAAAAAATTGTTTTTGGTAAAAAGGTTGCAATAAATTTGACTTGAATAACATGTCAGTTTTGATGCACTGATTTCCTTCATACCGTGAAGTATCTGATTTAGTAGGCCCATTTGAAAGTTAGCACTGCTGAGTTGTCAGAGTGTAACTCGTATTCGATGAGGCTACTAGCGGTACTGCAGTAAAAACAACACTACTAGGTTTTTACTGTCAGGACCTATTTATCATAACACATGTAATTATTTTTAATATAATTCACCCTGCCTTTGGGCTCATCAGGCCTGAATTAAGGGTGACTTAAAATCCTAAAAAGGAGGGTTTGGGCTTTGCCAAGGGTTGCAGTTAGCAATTTAAAAACTGCACTGTCAGTCTGCAATGGCAGACTGGGAATCTTGCTTTACTTTGACCCACTCCTGATGTCACAATAAATGCTGCTGTCCATGAGATATACTTAACCTACAGGCCCTAGGTACCCCTGGTTCCATATACTAATGACTTATAGGTAAGTTGATTTATGCCACTTGGGTGTAAACTAATGAAATATATATATTTTTAAGGATCAGAACACTGGCACTGGGACCTGGTCAGCAGGGCCAGTGCACTTTCAGAGTCGAAAAACCAGCACAATCGGGGGTAATCATCCAAAAGGAGGCATGTCTTTACACCCCTCACCTGGAACTGCCTCAGATGGCCATATTTGTATTTCACAATCACTAAATAGCAGCATTCTTCCTCAGTGACTGGGCTCTCTGGGGAAGTGTTTGCAAATGCATGGTAAGTCCAGTGCTATAATTTCAATTATGCTTTTATCCCCATTTCATCCCCCATGTCAGTTGACCATAGACCTGTGCTGGACAGCACGCCCAGGAGGATCGGAGGAGTTGATACCAGTGTCGGAGGATCCTGATCCAGCCCAGTTGTCCATCAAAAAACTGACCCCACAGGACCAAAGAGGCATTTTACAATATGTCCATACCAGTTCTTAGAATGTGCAGGTCCTTTCTACTACCCAGTACCTTCACTTCCTTAATTTGAAAGGGAGCGTACCTGCACTTCTCCGCACAGCTCCAACTCATTTAATGGACGAGTACCAGCCTTTCTAAGGAGCAAGAGTGACTACATGCACTTCTATATTACCATTTAAAGCACTAGTCCAGCCTGTGGACGAATCAGTAGTGTGACTCCAGTCATAGGTAGAAGGAGCACCAGAGCCCAGGAAGAATTCCAGCTCATAACACGTCACATCTTTCATCTCTTACTTCACCACAGAGCCTCCAGGTGGCTATTTGAACTACCTTCAACTATGCCTCAAATTGAATATGCTGCTTACCATCAAAGTATATTTTGTGCCTTACGGCACTGTTTGCTTGAAACTTTTCCAATGAAAGCTTGACGCAGCCCATTGAAATATTCATCTCTCATCTAATTCTGTTGGCTGTTTGGGTGTATGCTTCCGCCTCCACATGACGCTAGTTAAATTATGCTCTGTTTCTGCCTCCTCACAACTCCACTTGAGTGCTTAAACTGAACAACATGAAGGACTACTTTATCCCTGTAGCCCTTTTTATGTCTACTCTTGTTTGCTCCCTCCTGTGGATCTTGCTCATTTTGTCTCAGCCCTCCCTCCTTTCAATGTGTACTCTTCATTCTTGCTCAAGCTGCCCCAGTCTATCACCATCTAGTGCCTCCCATCCACCACTTCTTCTTTCCCGTTCTTCTCATCATCCCCATTCCACTCACCAATGTCTCACAAGCTTCATTCCCTCTTTTCCCATGTGCTCTCCATCATGTTATCCCTACCCATCACTATCACTTGTACCTCACTCCTTCCAGCTTCCTTTAAGTGGCCCCAGGGCTGGTTCCACGTAAATCCTCCTTCACCCCTTGATTTGTGATGTAAATGACCCCTCCCCTTCTTTTCTCTTTACTACTGCTGGGACCAGATTTCATGCCAAGTGTCCTTCTCATCTCCCACCCTGACTATCTCACCATCTTAAGTTTGTCATTCCAAGCATCATGATAGTGAGCCCTGTTTTCCAGAGCTTTCTTCTAATCAACCAGTGTTCTATGAAAAAAGCTCACAGTTAGGCAAGAATACTCCGTTGCCAGCCACCCAGAGGCAGTGGTGCCTAGTTTTCTGCGTTCATACCCCACAAAGGGCATGGCTTCACTTGTAGTTCTGATATTCACACACAGAACAAGGGGTCACAAAAACAAATATTAGTTGGGGTGGCAGGGAGAATTTAGGAGGCAATAGTTGGGACCAGACTTGTCCCATTTTCTTTTGCATACACTTTCCTTTTTTACCTCAGTTCTAGCACTCCTGTGTCTTTTTAGGAGGTAAATGATTTCCTCAAAGCTCATGCACATCTAGGTTCAATGGTGGCCATAATTTATTTAAAGACTTCTTCACTCTCCTGTCACCTGCCAAACTCTCACCCTCTTGTGTTGCTTTATTATTGGTGGCTTTGCTTTAGTGTCACTGCAACCAGGTTCAGATCAAGCCTAAACCAGCATCATCTTATGCTCCTCCCTCCCAGTAGCATGTCTTCACTGTCGCCAGGATCAGTTTGAATTGTTTTGCCATTTTCATAGATAATTACTTCTTTTTCTTTGGTAAAAGTAACTCAGTGAAAGTGAGCCTTCAATATATCCTTCTTTTCTTTCTATGATAGAGAAGCTAAGAAAGCACTTGACCTCTTTGTTATTCTACGTGTATTTTAAATAGAAGCAGGACTGTTCCAAAAGCAAGGGAGCCTTCAGTACAGTTTACCCTGTTGTTTCTCTGTCTGGCTTTAATGTGCTTCCGCTGCAGGCATTAGCACATTAAACCCAAACATATTGGCTTTGTCAATGCTAGTTTGAGTTGTGATTGGCACAAACATATTATAGATTTAGCTTGTTGTATCAATTCTCAGACAAATGTGGGTTCCTAAATCAGTTTCACTTGGTTAGAAGGTGTAATAAATGTGATACATACATGACAACAGACCAGATTCAGGCGGGAGGCACCTGATTTTTAAAGCAAATAAATTGCTTATTTTTAGCTGTCTGGAAATGCCTCTGCTTTACAATAAGTCAATGGGAAATAAATTCCCCTATTTCTTCTGAATCTCCCACTTTCCAGTTTTGAAATGTTGGCATCGGTTGATAAGATAATCTTAGTACAAATTACTAGCTGGTCACCTGTCATATATGATTATTTAATTGAGCATGTTCCCCCACTTTATTCCACGTTAATAAAATATTGTGTGCATTGAATTGTAGGGTAACACAAGGGGCTTGCTTCACCACTGCATCATCATTTTTTGATGCAGTAGTGGCGCATTCATTGCTCCATATTTATAAAGTATCGCATTAGTCATTTTTTACCTGCGCTACAATGGCACCCTCAGGTTAAGGTAATCATATGCAAGGTAGGAGTTCCCTCTTAAAATCCCATGCAGAATTGACACATCCATATTTACAAGTTTTCAGGGAAGTGGCGCGTCATTGGCAAATCTAGGGCAAGTCTAAAATGCGTCAAAATTCTACGCTTTCTTAACCCAGGCGTAAAAATTATGCATAGGCTTTTCTTTAGGAACCTGGCCAGCTGAAGCCAATTTGCACTCTGGAATATGTCTGTATTTCACTTGCCCTGTACTAGTAGTGGGTCTAAGAATCATGTTGTAGGACTCCTTGACCAAGCTGGGATCATCACACCTATAATTCTGCCATCCTCTGCTGCAAGGCAATGTGATGTGTACGTTTTTGCAAGGGACAGGCCAGGATTGTCACTTCTCCATGGAGTAAGCTGTCCCCATGTTCAGGCTTGCGAACAGCAAAGGACAACAGGCAAGTACACACATAAAGTAGGTAATATATGTATTGCCACTGATAGAGCGTTCCAACTTAATAATTTACATGTATTTGGACGCTCTTGGGTCGATGAATCTTTTGACCAAGTGGGACCCTCTTTACCCAGGAGTAATCAATCAAAATCAACAATCGATAATCAATAACGAACATAAGCAATTCCCCGATCAACATAACACTTCACAATTAATCCAGAATACATTTCGGCGAAACCATGACCTTTCGGTCATGAATAACCACACCAGTTTATGCAAAGTTAATGAATTTATTTCCCTATATTAACAAAGCTAGCACAATGTAGATGTGTCTCAACACCAAATGATATATGTAAATGAACATTAATAGCTGTCCATAACGACGAAACAGATGCAATCTATGCAGCATTTGAATAACAATGCCTTCTATAATGGCAACGCAAACCACTAAAACTACAATCTGTAATGGGCTAATTGCATACATTTAGTCAGCAT
Organism: Pleurodeles waltl; assembly: GCF_031143425.1. Taxonomy (NCBI): domain Eukaryota; kingdom Metazoa; phylum Chordata; class Amphibia; order Caudata; family Salamandridae; genus Pleurodeles; species Pleurodeles waltl. The sequence goes on along the minus strand of NC_090436.1, from coordinate 979,901,677 downwards.
AACAAGGTCTCAAATTGCATCGTGCATCAAATGAATCCTCATCTAACCTCAAATCAGCATCAGCATGTGGGACTTCATGCAAAAACAATTTAGCAACATTAATTTGGAAAACTCCTAACTAAGGCTCTTATCAAAATTTCAGCAGTTGGTTACCTAAAAAGAAAACACAATGCAATTGTACAATTTTCCTTTCATATTTACCAAATTCAATCAGCATTCAATGAAGTCTTCATCTCACAGGTACCGGTTTCGATCAGCATGGGACGGGGGCAAAGGGGCAGGGTGGACGGGGCAATTGCCTCACAGCGGCAAGATAAGACTAATACTTCATGCAAAGGGCAAATCAAAGTTAAAGTCTCTAGGGCGAGAATTACTTAAAGTCTCTTTCTCTCGATTAGAGAAAGCATCAAAGTCTCTCAAAATGGCGTCGCAGCAGGATGGGCCATAATGTCTGCAATGTCTCAATGGGTGCAATAGATAATGGCTGCTTTCTTCCTTGTGCACCTGGTTTAAATAGACAACAGTTCAAATCCAGTAGGGTCTTCCATTGGAGGGTTCATAGGTTAGCTTCAAATTGTCCAATCAAAAACAACAGTTCTCAAGCTTTTACTTAAGCATACATTATCCTTGGAGTCGGGAACGTAAGTTGCAACATATTTTACCAATTAACTCACTTTCAGAGCGTCCATTGTCTGCACCTGCAGATTGACCTTGGAGTGAAGAAAAAGGATGCCAGGCTGGCACAAAACCTTAAGATAAGCATGTGAACGATCTCACTGGAAAAGTACAGCTTCAAGCAAGAATACACGTTTATTAGCACATTGGAAAAATACGAGCATCTAAACCGTGAGACAAGGCAACTAGGCCAAAGCCTCCACTAAATTTATGCTAAGCTAAAGCATTTCTAACAAGCAAATCATGGCACACGTTTACGATTATGTCAAACTAGTACAATTCTAATACATCACGTTATATGAAGCACGCTTATAAATGTTGGCAAACTACTCTGAGGGCACATTTGTCCCCGTACAATCTTATTTAGTTCGATTAAAGTCACACTTGATTATTGCTACACTACGTTTATGCGCTAATAAATGTAAAACCTTCATTTCAGCTTCATCAATCCCTCCTCTGATGACTACTTGTCATCACACAAAACTAATCCCACAAATTTTATTCCATTAAAATTCTGTCAGTTCCCTTTGCCTTTTAGTTCCCCTTGTCCTTGCTTTGTATTCTTCTGCCATTCTTTTCATCATTTTCTCTTCCTTCCTTCTTTTAATTCTTTCCATGATCATTATTATTCCCCTTTTTATTCCCCAAATTCCAAATATGCAAATTAGTACTATTAGAATTCCCTGTATTATTTTTAGCAAGATTCCATTCCAAATGCCACCAAGCCAATTTCCCACTGAAGCAAGTCCCTTTCCAACTTTCTCCCACACTCCTGGTTCTTTCAATTCCTTCGAATCTGCACTTTCTTTTGTTAGGTTAGCAAGCATTGTTTTAATCTTCACACTATTATCTGGTATATACGTGCAACAGTGTCGTGCACCAAGCATTTTGCAAACGCCGCCATCCTTTGCTAAAAGAATGTCTAAGGCAAGCCTGTTTTGAAGAGTCATAGCTCTTTCCGCTGCAAGTTCAGCATCTATCAGGATTATAGCACCTGAAAACTTTGTCAACATGTTATCCACTATAGTAGACAATTCCTTATTTTGATGGAATTCAACACCACTCCCAATGAAGGAATCATGGCTCCAAATATATCTCCTACCACAGCAGCTGCGGTCTCTCTTTTCTGGATACGATGGGATCCAGATGTCTTTGGAATCATCGATAGGTCATCCACTTGATAAACCTTTGGGAACACTATACCCAAATAACATCTCCCCCACCATCCTTTTGGAAGACGATAATAGGCATTATGCCCACAAATGTAATATACACCTGGTATGACAGGGTCAAGTCCGTTCAGCATGAATGTCCATTTGGCTTTAAAGATAAACGTATGTTTACACTCACTCGCTCCTACAAAAATGTTGTCATAATAAGATTCACCTCGATATATACAAAATTTCCCTACATGCCAAGCATCTAAAGCTATTCTCCCTTGTGTCTTTATTGCAGCAAAAGCATAATTATCTACTGAAGTCCTCTTATGTAGCTCCTTTTCTAATTTCGCATTCATGTGTGCCCTTCTATCATCTGTGCGATCTAAAAAGCTTATTTCTACTGCAGAGAGGGAGCAGGTAAGATTCTCCCTATGAGCGTGAGCTGTTTCAAAAGGTTGCATTGGCTCGAAAAATTCCCTCATTATTTTAGCATCCCAATCTTTAGCAATCTGGCTAAGATGCGTGATTATAGGAACATATGCAAAGGTAACATCATAATTTGAGTAAAAATACTGTATGTTGGTTTGACCATAAAATCTAGAAGTTACTATACTACATGTAATCCCATATGTAAGAGGCATGTGGTGATAAGTCACCCCTTCCGTTACCGATGTCGGTATCTGTGTACACACATAACAATCTTTCGCATCCATAGTCTCAACATATTCTGTTAGCAAGCGATAGAAAACATTATACGAAAGCTCCTTTTTATCATGCAAGTGTCTCTCATCTAATTCTAGTCTTTTCAGTGCGGTTAGTTCAGTGACAGTAACAGGAGCATAGGTAGAAGCATCAATTTTCTCATTCTCACCCTTGCCATGCATTCCAAGCACTATTGCCATTATTATTAGTACACATGCAATTACCAAGCCTATACACACATATTTACAATATTTCTTTCTACTGTTTTGCGTCATGATCTGTATAGAATCAGAGAGCTAGAAGCACCTGTAAAAGAAACGATTTAGCAATTCAGTTACAAAGCTGAACGAGCGCAATGTTCACACAGTCTTCTTCAGGAGCCAAGTCACTTATCGGTTAGCAGCATTTGTCTCAATTCGGCAATAACTCAGTCTCAATTCGGTAATAACTCAAATTTTTTTTTTTTTTTTTTTCTTCAAAGTTCAATAACTCACTCTCTCTTTTTTTTTTTTTTTTTTTCAGTTGGTAACGTTGTCTCAAATCGTGTTTAAGAGTCAATCAGGTTTTCAAAGTCTTATCAAGTTAGCAAATGTCTCATCCGGTTTAGCAATGTCTCAGCTGGTTGTATCACGTTATATTATAGCAAGCAATGTCATTTACCAGCTTTTCAATCAACAGTGTCCATAAAACTTTTCTTTTCTATTGGTATCTCTTCTTCTTCGTTCTCGAGGCTGAGAGTTACAAATTCGTCAGTCCAATCGTCATGGACTACATATGCCCATTCTGGACCGGAATATCTCCTGTTCGGTATCCTTTTCCTTTTCAATTTTGCATCTCTCTTTGACTCTGCCTCACTGGTACTTTCCTCTTTGGCCAAGTCTTTTCCTTCACTTGAGGTTGGTACCACGACAGACACTTCTTTTCTTTTCTCTTTCACTCTTGGCCCTTCGTCATTCAATTTTTCTCTAGTTCCTAATTTTACTGGCGATCTACTTTGTCTTTTCTTTGCACTGTGTCCACCTGATGGACCTGCGATCTCTTCTGAAGAAGTTTGAACAGTTTCGTTCTGTTCTGCCTTGTCCCCTTGTTCTGGGGAGACAATCACGTTTTCCTTTTCTTTTTCTGTACCGTCTGCTTCTGGGAAAGCCCTCCTCTGATCAGGCTCTCCTGCTTTTTCACCTCTTTCGAGCCCTTTGTCACCGTTACTTTCTTCAGGCTCTGTGTCACTTTCAGCTGCTTCAGGCTCTTTGTCACCTTCGGCTGCTTCAGGCTCTTTGTTACCTTCAGCTGCTTCAGGTTCTTTGTCGCCCTCAGCTGTTTCAGGTTCTTTGTCGCCCTCAGCTTCTTCGTCGCTGTCTGAGGTTTCTCCTTGGTCTTCCCCAAGTGAGTCTGTTGCTTCGTCCTCAGAGAATATTTCTCTCTCCTCTATGTCTGCCGGTTCGCTTCCAGTTCTGTTTTGCTCGGTCTCAGCACTCGACACTTTATTATCAGCTACTGGCAGTTTCAGCGCTTCAACTTCCTCATCTGTGGGACACAACACTTTCTTTGTGTGACTGGCGTGAATCCAGTTGGGAACCCCCGCACACTTCACAGCGGTAGTTGTTGTCAGGATCACTTGGAAAGGGCCTTTCCAACGGGGTTCCAGACACGACTTCCTCACGTGCTTCTTTATCACGACCCAGTCACCTGCTTTCAGTGTGTGTCCTGGACCTTGGATCGGTGGCAAGGTGGTTGCTTCCACCTGGTGAGAGAAAGAGCGAAACACGTCAGCCAGACCTTTGCAGTAGTCTAACACCATATCATCTGTAATATTCAAAAGCGCGTTTGCGGGAACTGCAGGAAGTCTCATGGCCCTGCCCATGAGAATTTCGTGCAGAGACAATCCAGTCTTTCTGTCGGGGGTGTTTCTCATTGACATTAACACCAAAGGCAATGCGTCAGGCCATTTCAAATTTGTCGATGCACATATTTTCGCCATTCTTGATTTCAGTGTACCATTCATCTGCTCCACCAGTCCTGATGCTTCAGGGCGATAGCTACAATGCAGTTTTTGCTCAATGTTCAGCGCTGCGCAAAGTAACTTTATCACCTCGTTATTGAAGTGACTTCCCCTATCTGATTCTAAAGAGATCGGGAATCCGAAACGTGGTATCAACTCCCTCAACAATAGTTTTGCAACTGTAAGGCTGTCATTTCTACGTGTACGGTATGCCTCAATCCAGTGACTAAAAATGCACACAATCACTAACACATACTTCAGACCTCCATGCACAGGCATCTCAATAAAGTCCATCTGCATTCTGCTGAACGGGCCACTGGCCCTGCCAATGTGGCTCGCGTTCACAACTGTTCCCTTTCCTGGGTTCATCTGCTGGCAAATGACACAACGATGGCAAACTGCTTCTGCAGCTTGACGAAATCTGGGGTTAAACCAATCAGTTTTGAACAATCTTATCATGGCATCTCTCCCTAGGTGAGCCTGCCCATGATAGAACCGCGCTAGCTGCGATAAGAGACAATTTGGTAAAACATATTTTCCCTCATTTGAAACCCATAACTCATCTGGTCTCTGTGTACATTGTGATTTAATCCAGGAAGCCTTTTCATCCTCCCTGACACTATTCTGTAATGCTTTTAGTTCGTCCATTGTATCCACGACCTTTAAAGCAAATGCTTCAGCTGGTTCAAGCTCTGGCTCACTTATCGAATTCCATTCATCCCTGAGCAGTATACAGTTCAAGGCACAAAATCTTGCGACTTGATCCGCATATGCATTTCCCAAGGAAACATAGTCCTGTCCTTTTGTATGAGCACTACACTTTACCACTGCAATTTCGGCTGGCATTTGAATGGCATGTAACAATTCCCTTATTCTCTCCCCGTTTTTCACTGGGGACCCTGAAGAAGTCAGGAAACCTCTTTGTGACCATAGTTGCCCAAAGTCGTGCACAATTCCAAACCCATACTGACTATCAGTGTAAATGGTAACCTTCATCAATGTGGACAGTTGACATGCTCTTGTAAGGGCTACAAGCTCTGCTACTTGTGCAGAATAGACTCCTTGAAGCCAGGACGCTTCCAAGACACCTGTTACAGTACATACAGCATATCCTGCTTTCAAAATTCCCATTGCATCTCTTAAACATGACCCATCAACAAAAATAATTTGGTCATTTTCATCAAGCTTAGTATCCTTGATGTCAGGTCGGGGTTTTGTGCAAAATTCAGTCACCTGAAGGCAGTCATGCTCGACGTCTTCAGCGTTCTCAATTTCAGCATTCTCTCCGGGAAGCAAGGTTGCTGGATTCAACGTAGTGCACCTTTTCAGCTGCACATTCGGTGAGCCCAGAATTATTGTTTCATACCTTGTGAGTCTTGCTCCAGTCATGTGTTGTGTTCGGGAGCGGGTCAAAAGTATCTCAACTGAGTGAGGGACCATGACTGTTAATGGGTGTCCCATCACTATTCCTTCACTCTGAGTGAGGCTGATACCAACTGCTGCTACGGCGCGCAAACACCCTGGGAGTGCTGCTGCGACCGGATCCAAAGTAGCTGAAAAATACGCTACTGGTCTGTTTACGCCACCATGGGCTTGGGTCAAGACAGACAAAGAACATGCATCACGTTCATGACAAAACAATGTGAAAGGCTTTGTGTAATCAGGCATACCTAAAGCTGGAGCCCTACACATGCATTCTTTCAATTCAATAAAAGCATCCATCTCATCTCCTTTCAGCTCAATTTCATCCAACGCATCCTTCTGGGTCAGTTTCAGTAAAGGCTTTGCTAGAGTCGAGAAGTTGGGAATCCACTGGCGACAGTAGCTCACCATCCCCAAAAACTTCCTCACCTCCCTCCTTGTCTTTGGTGGACTCATTTGAAGTACACTTGTTATTCTTTCCTTCATTATTCTCCGTGACCCTTTCTCTATTTGGTGACCCAAGTATTTCACTTTCTTCTGACAGAACTGCAACTTTGAAGGAGACACCTTGTGTCCATTCCTTCCCAAATGATTCAGTAGGGCAATGGTATCGGCTGTGCAGCCACTTTCTGTCTTAGCTGCAATCAGTAAGTCATCAATGTACTGTACTAGGACTGACTCGAATGGCAATTCTAACGCTTCCAAGTCTTTCTTTAGAATCTGATTGAAAATTGACGGTGACTCAGAAAACCCTTGAGGAATTCGACACCAACTGTAGACTCTGTCTAAGAATTTGAAACAAAAGAGAAATTGGCTGTCCTCATGAAGAGGCACCGAAAAGAAGGCTTGTGACAAGTCGATGACTGAGAACCACTCGGCATCGCAAGGTATTTGAAACATTATCACAGCTGGATTCGGTACTACGGGGCAGCATTTGACTATGATGTCATTTATTTTCCTCAAGTCCTGCACAATTCGGACCTTTCCACTCGGCTTTATTAGTCCCATTATTGGTGAATTACATGGACTGCTTAGCACTTCTTTCAGTACTCCCTGTTTTACAAACTCGTCAATGAGTTGGGCAACTTTCATGAGGGTGTCTTGTGCCATGTGGTATTGTGGGGTCTGGGGAAAGGTTACATTGGGTTTTACGGTCACTTTCACTGGTTCCACTCCTTTCACCAATCCCACCTCTTTTCCTGTCATATCCCACACTTCTCTTCCGACTGTTTCCCGTAATTCAGCTGGAATATCTTCTTCAGTTAACATCGGAAGAAGGGTAATCAGAGGGTAATTTTCATCGACAACTTCCATCTCGTCCCCTTCTACACTGTCCTCCTCTTCCCCATCACTGCTCGTCTGAATTCTAATTCCATCGTACGAACACATAATCGAACATCCCAATTTGCACAATAGGTCTCTCCCTAACAGTGCTATCGGGCTTGAGTCACATACCACAAAATTATGTAACCCTTGGTAGTTACCAATGCTTATTGGTACTGGATCTGTAATTGGGTTCGTCAGGTACCTGTTTGCTACTCCCACCACTTGAACTGTTCTCCCTGAGAGGGGCAAATTTGGGACTTCAATGCTCCTAACAGTTGAACGTGTGGCTCCTGTGTCCACCAAGAATGAAACACGATGACCCATAACTTTTCCCTCTACATATGGACCCTTTTGATCAACTTCCAAGGATGCTGCAAGCACACAATTTCCCTCCTCATCTGAACTTTCACTCTCCCATACATTGTTTATTCCACTCTCACTGTGTAATGGAAACTGTTGTACTGTGCCATTTGTATTCATCACCTGACTCGAGACCTGTGGAGGAACCATCACTTGCTGCTGATTCATTGGTGCCAAAGGTATTTGCATTTGCTGATTAGGTACCATGGGTAACTGCTGTTGCATCGGCTGCATTTGCGTCATCTGCATACGGGGCATTTGCATCTGCTGCGGCTGCATAGGCTGTAATCCTTGCAGCTGATTTATGGTCTGAAAATTTGGGTTTGGACCTCTCATTTTTGGTCCCCTCATTGTCTGAAATGCATTGACATCATTGTTTTGCTGACCAACACCTGCACCTTCCTGCACCACCATCGGGCACTCGCGTTTCCAATGTCCGACGACTCCGCACGCGTGACACGGCATCACCCTTTTCATTGCCTGCATACCATTCGGAGTCACAACAGTATTCAAATCCGGACCATTATTCACAAAACCTCCTCTGCCTCTCGCCTGCGGCTGGAACACCATATTTCCCTGCGGCTGCGGCTGCAGTTGCGGTATCTGCTGTTGGAACCCTTGCAACCCTTGCAAACCTGTCTGAGCTGCTTTAAGCTGCATCATCATCACCTTCTCTTTCAACCTTTTCTGTTTCACCTCAATTTCGTCGCTACAGTATTTCGCATAAGTCAACACTTCATCAATCGGTTTCGACTGCCAACAAATCAAATGCGTCTTTATCATCTGACTTATCTCTGGTCTCAGCCCTTCCACAAATCTAAACACAAAATGAAGCATGTCCTTCGCCTCTATTGTTTCCGTGCCACTGTAGTTCTTGAACGCCTTCAACAACCTCTCATAGTAACCATGAATCGACTCTTTAGCCTCTTGGGCAGTTCGATCAATCTTCTGCCAATCCACATTTTTCGCGGCAACCTTCGTCTTCAAATGCTCGATCACCTTGTGGTACAAGCTCATCACCATAGGTGATGGTGCACCCGTATCCCTGTCTCTCTCTGGTTCACTTGTCGGCCAACCTACAGCCCTTTTGCATTCCTCCCACAAATCTGCCGGAACCACAATCTCAAAGAGGGTGTTCAGGTCTTCCCAAAGACATTTTGCAAGCTTCACAAACCTATCAGTCTGTTGATACCATTCAATCGGTTTCTCTCTCAGTTTGGGAAAATCGTCCGTAAAAGACTGAATGTCACTTCTGTGCCACGGTACATGTACTAATTTTCCCCCTGCTGTCTTCCTCATTGGTAACATTGTTACCGCATCACTACTCTGTGGTCTTTTCTCCTTGTGCTCTGGGACACTGTCTTTCTTCTTTTCCTTTTTCTTTGCCCACCTGCTTTCCCATTTGTCTAAGCACCTCCACACTTGTGCACTCTGCAGCAATTCTCTAAGGTGCGTCTTCATGCCTGCTGACCTCATGTGTTCAAAGTCTGTGGTCCCGAAATCCAATCTATAGCTCCTGCTCAAGTGTTTTGTCTTGTCTATCTCAATCCCGTTTTTGTCAGCTATTTCTTGCAACCTTCTGTGTACCTTGTTCACTTCTCTCGTAATCCTGGGACATAGATACCTCAGCTCTTCTTCCGAGTAGGACTCTAGCCTATTCACACCCATAGTCCCTTCCACCAACTCTTCTGCTTCCATGCTCAACCTTACCCTATTCAGGTAGTCTTCCCCCTTCCCACTTGTTGAGCTTTGTGTGGAATTCAGACTGTTGAACCACTGTGTTAGCTGTTGCGCATTCAACCCCATCAGTGTAGCATTCACATCGACTGCCATTGATGGTTGCGGCAACTTTTCAGTGTTCGATGTTATCAGTGGGGGACTCGACCTCACCACTGTTGACTGAGCACATATGGGACTAAACTCCATCAAGGACCCAGATCCAGTTGGCTGAGCCGCTATCGGAGTTACCTCTGGAGTGTTTTCTATGCACCTCCTCTCCGTCCCATTCTGCAGCATTGATCCCTGACCACTCATACCTAAGTTAGGCTGGGTGTACAAAGGTACCGGTGGACCTACAGTAATGGGTAGGGTTATCGCATCTGGGTTCTGTCCATTCCCCAGGTTCTGAGGCATGTTCATTCCCACACCATGGGTCATCATTGCCGGCATGCCCATCTGACTCCCCGTCATCTGAGCATGTGCGGTTCCCCCTTGCATCTGCTTTTGAGGCATCAAAAACTGAGTTGATTCAGCTTGTGCCAATGTTGGGTTGTGGCCATTCTGTACTCCCATTACGGTTGGATCTAGAATCATTCCCGTACTGTTGTCACTGCTGTAGTACCTTGGGACCTGCGGCTGATAATTTTCTGCTGGTTTCAATATAGGCACATCTGGATATATTCTCCTAACCTGCGGTATCTGCGGGGTGAACAGTAAACTCGGGTCTTTAGATCCCGATGGCATTTCTGAGTTCGGGTTTCATTATTCTGTACCGGTGCCGGAGGGGCAGAACTGGTACTTGGACCTTGTCCATTCTCTGCATAAGGTGGTGGACGGTCGTTCAGCAATTGCATGATGAACTCCTCATCATCTGACTCATCTTCTCTATCTTTGGAACACCTCCCGTTTGTCTTACAGGTAGCTTTCTTGCCTGTCTCCTCTTCTTCCTTAGCAATCGCAGGAAACAATTTTATCCCCTGCAATACATCTGACCTCCACACCTTCTGTGCATTATCCCACCTAGCGTCTGCTAGTGTCTTTTCTACCTTTCTCATCCTGGTCTCGAACTTCTTTTGCTGTTGCTGTCTAGCCATTAGTTCCCAAATCGCTAGAGCCTCAAACTGTGCTGGCCTTGGAGGTACCTTCATGTCGTACATCGCGAATCTCAAATTCTCTAAGATCCTTATATTGAATGTCCCATGAATCGGGAACGCTACGCTCCCATGTTTCTCTGTCAGCTTGTGCCATTGCTTCAGCCAAAGACACGGAGCTACCCCTTTTTCCTCCATTACAATGTAAGCTGGTGTACCTTCGGGTGGCGTCTCCTCTCCTACGCTCGCTTTAATGTAAGACTCTCCCTTCATCGCACTCTTTAATGCTTTAAAAAATTTCATTTTCTCGTCTTTTATTTCACAAAATATGTAATCAATAGGTGACTTTAATTCCCGGAATACTCTTCGCTTGCCTTTCCCCTTCCAATCGAGCCCCACGGACTGCGTCCAATCCGTGCGCGACCCTTCTCTGCAACCAACCTATCCCAGCGCGGCTCCTAGTGACGTCACACTCACACACACTGCGGCTGACAAAGCCTCGCGGCTCGTCCTCCTTCACTCAGCTCCTCTCGTAACAACTTCTAGCATGTATCGCGAGCACCCAAAAAATATAAAACAGATCTGTCGGTTTACTACAGGAAGGGTAACACAATCGCTTCAGGACCTTAGGGATTTTTCACTAGCCTCGGCAGTTATTCCATCTTTCTCGGTCCCCACTTTCGCAAGCAAATCTGACCCGCAGACTCTGCTCTCAACTTGTCAATGATCTATTCTAGTGCACTTAGAATTTGTCAAAGCCCGAAGTCGAAGTTTCTTTCACTCCCTTAACACACGTACCGACTTGTTGACCACGCCCGATCAACCTACTAAACCGACCAGACCACAACATATAACAAGTGTCTCATACACTTTTCAACATACTCCGGAGTCTCTTAACCTCGCAGGGCCCGTCTCAACAACAACAACCACGTGGACCTTTTTCTGCACAAAGTGCCACATACATGTGAAGTTCGACGACTTCCCTACTCTCACACTCGGAGTCGCACCTCCGCTATTTCTATGAAGTTCGACGACTTCTCTACTTCTACACTCGGAGTCGCACCTCCGCTATTCTCTAAAATCCTCGCAACCTTTTCACACAATCTGCGGCAATAGGCTGTGCAAGCGCAAAATCCTAACTTCACTCATACCGTCACTAGTACCACCAACGCCGATTCCACACCTCCATTCTCTCCATTCGCAAGCTCCGAGATCCCGGGAAAGTCGCGGGGGACTTAGCCCATCATCATTCTCTCAATCTGTTTTATCCAAGAAAAATCTAATTCAACTTCTCGAGTGGGTCTCAAAGGGCGTAACCGTTAATTCAACACCATGTACTCTAAAAGTACGGGGACCCAAAGGGCAAAACCGTCCTCTGCTACCATCTACTGATAGAGCGTTCCAACTTAATAATTTACATGTATTTGGACACTCTTGGGTCGATGAATCTTTTGACCAAGTGGGACCCTCTTTACCCAGGAGTAATCAATCAAAATCAACAATCGATAATCAATAACGAACATAAGCAATTCCCCGATCAACATAACACTTCACAATTAATCCAGAATACATTTCGGCGAAACCATGACCTTTCGGTCATGAATAACCACACCAGTTTATGCAAAGTTAATGAATTTATTTCCCTATATTAACAAAGCTAGCACAATGTAGATGTGTCTCAACACCAAATGATATATGTAAATGAACATTAATAGCTGTCCATAACGACGAAACAGATGCAATCTATGCAGCATTTGAATAACAATGCCTTCTATAATGGCAACGCAAACCACTAAAACTACAATCTGTAATGGGCTAATTGCATACATTTAGTCAGCATAACAAGGTCTCAAATTGCATCGTGCATCAAATGAATCCTCATCTAACCTCAAATCAGCATCAGCATGTGGGACTTCATGCAAAAACAATTTAGCAACATTAATTTGGAAAACTCCTAACTAAGGCTCTTATCAAAATTTCAGCAGTTGGTTACCTAAAAAGAAAACACAATGCAATTGTGCAATTTTCCTTTCATATTTACCAAATTCAATCAGCATTCAATGAAGTCTTCGTCTCACAGGTACCGGTTTCGATCAGCATGGGACGGGGGCAAAGGGGCAGGGTGGACGGGGCAATTGCCTCACAGCGGCAAGATAAGACTAATACTTCATGCAAAGGGCAAATCAAAGTTAAAGTCTCTAGGGCGAGAATTACTTAAAGTCTCTTTCTCTCGATTAGAGAAAGCATCAAAGTCTCTCAAAATGGCGTCGCAGCAGGATGGGCCATAATGTCTGCAATGTCTCAATGGGTGCAATAGATAATGGCTGCTTTCTTCCTTGTGCACCTGGTTTAAATAGACAACAGTTCAAATCCAGTAGGGTCTTCCATTGGAGGGTTCATAGGTTAGCTTCAAATTGTCCAATCAAAAACAACAGTTCTCAAGCTTTTACTTAAGCATACATTATCCTTGGAGTCGGGAACGTAAGTTGCAACATATTTTACCAATTAACTCACTTTCAGAGCGTCCATTGTCTGCACCTGCAGATTGACCTTGGAGTGAAGAAAAAGGATGCCAGGCTGGCACGAAACCTTAAGATAAGCATGTGAACGATCTCACTGGAAAAGTACAGCTTCAAGCAAGAATACACGTTTATTAGCACATTGGAAAAATACGAGCATCTAAACCGTGAGACAAGGCAACTAGGCCAAAGCCTCCACTAAAGTTATGCTAAGCTAAAGCATTTCTAACAAGCAAATCATGGCACACGTTTACGATTATGTCAAACTAGTACAATTCTAATACATCACGTTATATGAAGCACGCTTATAAATGTTGGCAAACTACTCTGAGGGCACATTTGTCCCCGTACAATCTTATTTAGTTCGATTAAAGTCACACTTGATTATTGCTACACTACGTTTATGCGCTAATAAATGTAAAACCTTCATTTCAGCTTCATCAATACTTCACATTCCAAAACATACTTGTATTGACTAACATTACACTTCCACTCACTATGTCACACATAGTCAGGTCTCTACATACACATGAGTAGACTATGCCCACTGTAATGTGACACATAGACATACTGCATACAGTAACTCTTACATCCAGGACCAATGTAAAAATGTATAAGGTGATATTCCCCCATTCTACAGTCTTTTACATTGGTCCTAAAGCATTATGCTACTAGCGTCATTCAAAACTGACGCAGCTCCTCTAAAGTTTGATGCATTGCATCAGTTCTGAGGCCATCTTCAGATATGCACCACTTTTGAAGCTAATCCATTATGGCAAAGTTCCCACAGATGCGCAAGAATCACTGATGCACCTCGAGTCCTTACTCCATGGTGCCCCATATTGTAAATGGCGTTGAAACGGATCTCTGTGCATCGTACGTATTTTTGACACATCGCTGCTTTGTGTAAATATGCTGCTTAGAGGTCTTAGAAAGACAGACTGAGCAAATCTGGCTATGGAGCATAAGGTTCTCTTATTTTAAACATAACGACCATTTCAAAACAATAAGAGAAAACGATTTAAAAAACTGTCAGACTCGACCTATGGCTCGTCCTTCCTAAGTTAAAAGCAAGTCATAATTCGAATGTCGATTAAAAAGCTCCAGAGTCAATGAGTTACATACATGGTAATTACATAATTTTAATGAAAATATACCTGAAGCACCATAAAATGCTCGCTTCAAAAACAGTATAACATTTTAGTATAATGTTACTCCCACTTGCATTAATATTTCGCTGCCTTTGTTCATACATACAATTACTTTGATTTGTAATATTTTTTACATTAGTTTGTTTTCATCTATGCTCACCAGTTTCCTGCCCTTCCCCTCACCTTCGACTGGTTCCACTCTTTTTCTTATTGCTAAAATCAAAACAGCTATTTACTCAGGACATCTGGTTGTAGCCTTTCATTTACCGCTGTTAATCCTAATGTGATAATTTCATATTATGACTTTATTTTACATATGACCAATTTTGCTCTATTGATCCATCGGTTGTATCTCTGTATTTGGTCTAATAAATCTTTGAAATACACGTTTACGTTTAAAAGTATGAGAAATGTAAATCATGCAACATGTTTACATTAAAGCAACCATTCCATTTCTCTTTACCCAGTCCAGCATCTCTTACAATTACCAACAATAAGCATTCTAGAAAGTTGTTTTGGTGATGATGTCAGCTGAGGTTTTAAGAAGCACTGTGATATATTTCACTTGTTTTACCCATTTTAGACAAATGGTCTTATTAAGACAAGGGTGAGGGCACGTGATGTTTGGAAAAATATTGATACCATAATTTCCTTCAAAGTGTAACTTCCATCAAAGTTTCTTTGTCAGAGGGAATACAGTAGTAACCCACTTTAATCCACGGTGAAATTGCCACCAGAGTATTCTGGTCAGGGGAATTACCACGGTTTCTCCAAGTAATGCAACTTCCATGTAAAGTTAGGTTACCACTATTTTCAGGGGATTATACATTACCACCCTTCTCTTATTGAGACCAAAGTCTGTTCATAACTATGTCATTTTAGTGAGTTTTTATGATTTCCTCTTTTAACTATTAACACACATTTACTTCTCTGCAGTGATTCAGGAGACTCCAGGCGATGGTGTCAGATGGTCTATTTTAAGTCTCACTGGTATTTCATACAAGGATGCTGGAGAATACAGGTGCAAGGCCAAAAACTTAGCCGGCATGTCAGAAGCCTCGATAACAGTCACCGTGATTGGCGTGGTCACCACGACCGTGTCCCCGCACAGGTTTGGAAAGAAGTTTGGAACTGAGCTGCAGGCTACTGTGCCGGCAACTGTGAAGAAAGATCTTGAAGCAACAACTGTGTCCCTGCCAATGCTGACTCTACCGCAGACAACAGTAGCAGCCACAGCACTAAATTCTATTGAAGTGTTGACAACCATTAAGCTCACAGAGAAGCAACCGTCCAAGGTGGTGCCTGTCATGAAGAAGAACTCAAAGATACAAACAACAATTACCACAAACAAGAAAGTCCCACCAGCTGACACAGTCAAGAGAGAAGATCTGTCACCAGTAAACATCTCTATGTTCAGCGAATCAAATACTGCTGTCAAAAGTCTGGAAGTAGTTATTGAAACAAAGGACAGGGTCACTTTGACTTGGAAGACCCTGAATGCTACAAGCAACAAGGTCTTAGCTGTGCTATACTCAAAGTATGGTGAGAAAGACATGCTGCGACTGAGTACGGATCCCAATAAAAATAAAGTCACCATAGATGGCTTGCAAGCAAACACAAAGTACATGGCATGTGTTTGTCCGAAAGGGCTCCAGCCGAGAAAGGACCAGTGCATCGTTTTCTCAACTGATGGGTTACGCATTAACAGCAGTTCCCAGGTCCCTGTTTTGGCCATAGCCAGTACTGCAGCATGTGTGATTATCTTACCATTAATTTTTTTCTTACTATACAAAGTTCTGAAACTTCAACAGAAACCAGAGTCTCTGGGGGAAGAGGAACTTTTAAAAGAGACATATGTCAAATTTGAAACTCTGTCACTTAGGCCACAGTCCGCCAGCAATAGTGGGGGGGAGCTATGGACTCGCAGGGACACCACAGAATCAGAAAGGTTTCTTCTGTGTTCTAGATCAAGCATGGATTCCCAGCAAACCTACAAAAGTGAAGGCTCCAGGCCAGAGTACTTCTGCTAGAGAACAAATTCACCAGACAGTGCAAAACAACATGAATGGTAGAGCTGTCAGCTACATATGTTGCCTGCAAAAGTGGCTAGGTACTTAATGGGTAATGGAAAACTTAAAGACAGTGTATGACGGAAACGCATGATGATCTGCTTTTATGCATGACCCATGTTTACCTGTGTGTCATATGTATTTGTGAGCATTTTTCGGAGGCAAGACTCATTTAATGCATGGACTATATTAGCTGTGACAACTCAGACCATTATTATTTCAGTACACTGAAGTGATAATACAAGGGACTGTGTTCATCAAGGGGGTGATCACTATTGCAATGAGTGCCCCGCTCAGGGCTCTGCAGCAAGTGGCAAAAGGCCAGGATCCTGGGGATTTTCAAAGATAACATGACCCTTTTAAGGACAGGTGCCTCTTCTCTGTATTTCTACAAGAGTATGTTTACTATTATAAGTGACTTATGTTGGACATGAAGGGGGGAATCTTCTTCCTCGTGAACAGATTTCGGTATAGAGCCTTCAGTGATGCTGTCAGTCAATTTGGATTAGAGGTGGGCAGGCCTAGTGGACCATTGTGATTTCCGGTGGAGCTTCTGTGAAAATATGAGATGGCCAACAGTTGCATCAGAGAGCATGGTGCAACCTCTTAGGTTCTGTCACATGTGTGTTCTCACAGAGGACCATTTGCAGTGTGCAGCAGCTTTTCTGTAGTAGTACTAAGCACAATATTACACCACCATTAATGTAATAGGAGTTATTTTTAAAGGCCCAAAGTGGCTTCGTTCTCTATTTTTCAAAGGACTTATGCCATCCATTTGCAGCCTGATTTTTGCTCTACCTATAACAATATTGGCTGTTG
Source organism: Pleurodeles waltl (assembly GCF_031143425.1). Classification (NCBI taxonomy): domain Eukaryota; kingdom Metazoa; phylum Chordata; class Amphibia; order Caudata; family Salamandridae; genus Pleurodeles; species Pleurodeles waltl. Next base: position 979,884,665 of record NC_090436.1, on the reverse strand, counting down.
GCAGGACACATATATGATTGTATCCAGCGCAATGGAGGCACACAGGGATCAATGCTATGAAAATAGTGTTTAGTAAAAAAAAGAAAACAATAAACATGTTTAGAGTCACATAGTTGACGTCATACAGATTTGATTACCCTACTTCAGTAAATGACAGATATGTTTTTTTATTGTGTAAAGTACAGTAAAACAGTCATCAAATTTTTCGTCACTTGGACCTTCCTAAGGCTCCGGGAGAATAGTATGATGAAAGGACAATAGCTAATTGTCATAAGGGACAGGATCAGTAATTGTGGTGGAATGTATAACCAGCTTACAAAGTTGATGGAAAAATGAGCTCCTTATAAAGGTAATTTGTAGCGTATTTCGAATAGCTGACTGTCAGTCTGGCAAAAGTGAGCTGAAACAGGATATGTATGGGAACTTGTGGGAAGTTGTCCGAGTGCACACACACTGTCTGTACATTTGTGATTTGAGCAACTCACCTTTTTATTGAAATCTGATCTCTTACATTAGACTCATAAAGACAAAATCGTAATCCTAAAATCACAGTATGCCAGTGGATATCTGGGGACTATACCCTTTCGTACCATGTTTAAATTAGGTCTGTGAATCGTTATACTAGTCCCCTTCTGTGAGTAATTTGTTCACCAAATGGTTTTCTTTAAGTAGCCCAGTGGAAATATAGAGCTGGTTACATTCATTTTCACGGGTGGTACTGTTGTGTTTAAGGCATTAAATTCTGTGGCAAACTTGCTGGCACTAATTAGCTCCTACACGATTAGCATACATACTTTTTTCAAGAGTGGCCTTTTGCTGTCATTCAGTAACTTTTTAACATTCATCTTTAAAAATGTTCCATATCAGCATGCAACTTATTACTTGTATGCCGAATGATAATTCGTGTTGTGATTTGAATATTGAAAAAGATGTATTTATTATTGTCCAAGGTCTATGTAATAATCTTAAAACAGATACACCCAGAAACAACTGAATGTGCTGATACACCATATGTTTAGTAATTCAAGAACATATGTAGCTCATGGTTTAAATAACTATTTCTTTGTTTTTATCTTAGTTAGGATTATGGACCATGTGTTACGTATCATACAGTTCATCTTTCACAACTTCATTGAATACAGTCTTTTGGTCCAGTAGTCCAAATCCGTGCATTATGGTATGCAAATATACAAATATATATGGAATGCAATTCCTGATACTTATTTCGCATTTGGGAGCTCCTGGAAGAACTATAGTATAGCAAGCCTGAAAGCAGTTCAAATTTAAACGTTTCACTAAATGGCGCTGTTCAAAAGCAGAGTTTCTGCAAGGGATTATCTTCCTCTGGCGTACATCAATTAGCGCCATGCAGTCAGAGTAAGATGAACTACAAAATCAAAGTGATTTGACACTGAGATGTCTTGACTGGAGTCAAATGAGATAAGGAAATGGAACTTGGGCTGAAATGGAACACAATTGGACGATTTTGAGATTATGCTCAACAGGTCTAAGCCAGCAGCAAAGTTGTATCTGCTATTTGTAGTGCTGTCTAGTGTTGTGGATCTTTAATCAAACTGATAGAGATTCATGTTCATTAAGATACATTTGTCCAACCACCACCCCCCTCTATTGGCACCAAGGTAGCACATTGTTACTCACTAATCTATGTGGAGAATGGAGGTGGTTCCTTCACAACCTCATAAGACACTCCTTCATACCACTCCTATCATGGTATCGCCATTATTGGCCTTCACTTGACATTGAAAACAAACCTCGGCATTTCTATTGGCCAAACTAAGAAAATGTGGGTCGTGCACGGGAAACATGGTAAGTGCATGTATCAATGCCCTCTACATTGTATGGAATAGAGACCACTTTGAAAGGCATCAGTGGAAACATGAAATAACACATTAAAATTGAATGGCCTGTAATATGAACTGATATTTATGCTGTCTGTGTAGCCAGTGATGTTACCTCTGGTTGTTTGACTTTTACCAGTTCTACTCAATCAATTAAATGGCAATGTAAATAAAGTTTTAAAAATGAAAATGGTCCTTAATTTATTGGCAGAATGGTGGAAACAGTATTTATCTTATTAACTTGGTTTAATATAATCTCTTAAGGTTTTCATGTACTTACTAGTCACATTTTATGGGATACCCCGCTTAAACAGGAGTAATTAGGAGTAGAGTAGGCAATTTTGCAGATTTGGTAATTGTTTTTAGAACTATTAGAAATGTTGTCACATCTATTTTAACAATTTTTTATCCCCATATTTCGAAGGATGTGGTAGTTGAGGATATCATGGCAGCCTACTTACTTACACAAAAGTGCCCTTGATAGCAGTCTTGTTGTGAACATTCCTTGCTCGCTACTTCATTTTGCTTCAGTGAAGGAAGTTAATCTGCTACTGATACTAGAACAGCCTTAAGAATAGAGTTTCCTGGGTAAACAATTGAGGGTGTAATCACTGCAAGCTCATAACTCCACAAACGCCTCACATACTGGATTTAGAAAGGAGGGATGCTAGAAATGGGTTCTCTAGTTGGCAGTCGGTTTACACCCTGTCCAAGTAGGGACCCTTACTCTAGTCAGGGTAAGGGAGTCACACTCCTAAGCTAACCCCAGCTCACCTCCTTGGTACCTTGGCACGAGCAGTCAGGCTTATCTCAGAGGCAATGTGTTAAGTATTTGTACTCACACACAGTAACATAGTAAAAACACTACAAATGGACACCACACCAGTTTAGAAAAAATAGCCAATATTTATCTAAGTAAAACAAGGCCAAAACAACGAAAATTCAACATACACAAGCAAAGATATGATTTTTTAAAGATTAAATCCCAATACAGCACTTAAAAACACAATAGCTCCAACTGGTGTTGTCGCGGCATCGTGACTGAGTCATTTCCAACAGCCTGATGCCACTCACGAGGGAGGGCAGCCCGGTCACAGTCGCACGGACCCCACGTACCATACCTTAGAAAAGAGGCAGAGTCAAAGGAGTGGCACGGAGTCGGGGAGGTGAAGCGCCGCTGGAGCTGGTGCAGCATCGGTTCCATACTGCTGCGCAGGAGGTGAGGTGTCGATTCCTTACTGCTATGCAGGGGAGGCGAGGTGTTGGTTCCTTACGGAGGCAGCGGTGGTGAGCTGGCATTGGCAGCAAGGCATTGGTTCCTTATGCTCTGGCGGGGTCGATGAGTCCAGCAGGTCAAGACATGGTGTGGTGACTTTGCAGTGTTGCGGTAACGCCACAGGTGCCATGGCAGAGTTGGGTGTCACGGACTTTAGTGACACAGCACTCGGGACTCATGGTGTTGTGGGACTTCAGAGGTGCTGTGGCGGCATTGGGCCTGTGGTGTCAGTCACGGTCGTCACACTTCAGTGAGGACAACAGCTTTGGGTGCAGGCAACAGCACAGAGTTGGGCAGCGGTGCCGGTTCTGGAGTCGCCCAGAGTCGGTGTACCTGGTTCTTCTTGTTTTTCTGCCAGACTTCACTCCCAAGGGCCTAGGAACTGGAGTGGGCACCTCTTGACAAGTCAGGGTCCTCAGCCAGAGAACCCAGGAGCTGGCAGGTGAAGTCTTTGATGTCCCTGAGACTTCTTAACAAGAGCCACGCTCAGTCCAAACCCTTGTAGAAACTTCACAAGCAGGATATAGAGCAAAGTCCAATCTTTTTCCTCTCCAAAGTGGAAGCAGCAACTGCAGGCCAACCCAGCAAAGTACACACAGCAAAGGGGCAGTACTCCTTCTCACAGCCCTTCAGCTCTTCTCCTTGGCCTAGTCTTCTCTTGAAACAGAAGTGTTCTAAAAGTCTGGGGTTTTGGGTCCAATACTTACACTCATTTCTGCCTTTGAAGTCACATTTCAAATGAAGGTCTCTACCTTTCCTGCCCTGGTCCCAGACACACTTTAGGGCATTGGAGACTGCATTGTGTAAGGATATTTTAAGGCAATCCCCATTTCAACCTATGTGAGAGACAGGCCTTGCAATTGTGAAAAACAAATTGGGTTGTATTTCACTATCAGGGCATGTAAAACACACCAGTACATCTCCTACCTTTTAAATACACTGCACACTGCCCATAGGGCTACCTTGGGCCTACCTTTGGGGTGCCTTACATGTACTAAAAGGGGAGGTTTAGGCCTGTAGGTGCACTTGCCAGGTCATCATGGCAGTTTCGAACTGCACACGCAGACACTAAAATGGCAGGTCTGAGACATATTCACTGGGCTACTTATGTGGGTGGCACAATCAGTGCTGCAGGCCACCTAGGAGCATTTGATTTACAGGCCCTGGGCAGACAGGGTGCGCTATGCTAGAGACTTACTAGTGAATAAAATATACCAATCATGAATGACAAATCATAATCACAATTTACACAGGGAGCGCTTGCACTTTAGAACTGATCAAGAGTGGTAACGTGCCCAGAGTACCAAAACCAGCAAAAACGAAATCCAGCACACAGTCAATAATACAAGAGACAGGTGCAAAAAGACAGGGGATACCACACCAAGGATGCCAGGTCTAACAAGAGAGTTCTCATTTCCTTATGCACAGCTGTATGCATGCACACTCCACCAACATTCATTAGCAATATGGGTACTGAAGAGTGACATACTGAGAGTTGTAAGTATGTTGAGTCAATGAAATAGATTTTTTGTCCTAATAAATGTACTAAATTCATGAGAGCAATGAAACACGTAGAAGCCTTTGATTTTATTATGTACAAGCACGTCTAAAAGTGTCACATTAGTGATTGCCTGACACTTTTTAGATTTACTAGAATTTAATTTAGGACACCTAGTTGCATCTCACTTAATCTAGGAAGACCATAGAAAAGGTAACAAGTATAATGCAGCACCACCACTGTTCATGGATAAGGTGGATACAGTGACAGGAGTGAATGGTTGGGATAATACACTCTAATCAAGTGGGTTCCTATTTCCCTCCCATATTCCATGGCAAACACCAGTGATGCATATCTGGGAGACTGTGCTGCATCATTTTTCATGGGATTCCCTCATTTGTGTGGTTTGCAGAAGACATCTGGCAATTGTGTGTCAGTGATGAGAAATGATTTTTGCCTCCTGCAATTATGAAATCATTTCATACAAATGTTGCCCCTGCTCCATGTGCAGTTGATCAAAAAGTAGGGCATGAACTGACCCTCTCTGGCACTGGACTAATGCTTTGTGACAATAATCTGGTGAAGCAGCATCAATACTGTCCAATGAGTTACAAACATCATCAGTATAGAGAACAAGCAGCTGAGTGCCAGAAAGGAAATCCCTTCTATTAGTGATGAACAGACTTGGCTCACATGAGGCATTTGAGGGAGAGATTCAGGAGCTGGAGACAAGAGTGGGTGCCAGCTCTACACTTAATCTCACTAAGATGGAGAAATTAGATCATGGCATGGACGTCTTGATTCTGATCCCTTCTTCTAACTGACTACACAGATCAGCTATCTCAACTGTTCCACAATTAGCCCAGAATTACTTTTGTGTGGGTATTGCTTTCCCTTGCGCATCTGAGGAGGCCTGTCAAAACCTGAATGCTGTGTATGGCTGCCAACATGGTAAGGTTGCTTCCATCACTGATATAGCCAAGTCCATTGGTTAGCTATAGACAGCAAGTTACCTTTACACAAATGGATCTACACCTTCCTGACCAACATAGGTTTGGAATGCTCCCTATGCCATCCTGCGCTGCAAAGATGTCTAAGGCACATAGAGGGTCATTCTGACCCTGGCGGTCAGTGTTAAAGCGGCGGCCAACCCGCCAACAGGCTGGTGGTAAAAAAAATGGAATTCTGACCCTGGCGGGAACCGCCAACACAGGCCGCCACTTTAACACTCCGACGCCACGGCGGCACAAACAAACAGCGCGGCGGTCACCGCCAACAGCCAGGCGGCAGACAATGTACCGCCCACCCTATCACGACTCACCAATCCGCCACCTTTTCCGGGGCGGGAGCCCCGCCGATAAAAACACGGTGGAAACAGACTTTCCAAACGGAAAACGCTCACCTCTACACACTCCATGCGGAATCGGGACAGCATGGAACCGGAACTCCACATCCTCCCAGTCATTGCCTTCCTGCTCTTCTTCCAGGATCACGAACGTCGCCGCAGACGACAACGGTGAGTACTGCACCTACGACACAGGGGAGGGGGGGAGGAGGAAAGGTTACGGACACACACATACGCGACACACCCACCCCCACCCTCACTCCCACCCAAATACCTACACACCAATGCAGATTAAAAAGTCAGAGTGACACCCCCAAACCCCCCCAAAAAAAATGCAAAGACAAAAAGCAATGATTGAAAAAATAGAACTATATTATACCAATAATTAAGTATAGTGAACTTAGAAACATATAAAAAATTATCATTCATCTGGAACTAAATATATACAGGTAGCAAAAGTCCGGCACAGTTTTGCTAAGTTCAAATGTCCGTGGGCCAATGTGCAGCAACACATGGGCAAAGCCCACACACAAGATCGAGTCCACTGGAGAGAACACTGCTGGGGCATCACAAAAATAAAATACAGGCACCTCAGGGGGAAGGGAAGGGGGGGCACCTCAGCCACATGACTCCACGACGCAAGATCCACGAAGGGCCTCCATGCCCACTGTGCCATCCTGGGGAGTGCAAAGCCACAGTCTCTCAAGTCTCTACAGTGGGTGGGTTGTCCACTGTGCCATCATGGGGAGTGCAAAGCCACAGTCTCTCAAGTCTCTACAGTGGGTGGCTTGCCCACTGTGCCATCCTGGGGAGTGCAAAGCCACAGTCTCTCAAGTCTCTACAGTGGGTGGCTTGCCCACTGTGCCATCCTGGGGAGTGCAAAGCCACAGTCTCTCAAGTCTATACAGTGGGTGGGTTGCCCACTGTGCCATCCTGGGGAGTGCAAAGCCACAGTCTCTCAAGTCTCTACAGTGGGTGGTTTGCCCACTGTGCCATCCTGGGGAGTGCAAAGCCACAGTCTCTCAAGTCTCTACAGTGGGTGGTTTGCCCACTGTGCCATCCTGGGGGGTGCAAAGCCACAGTCCATAAGGTGGATTACAGAGTCCACAGGTCACGGAGGAGGCATGGTGGGCAGAGTGCCTCGTGAAGCCCTGCCCGACACAGATCCGGGCCTGCCAATGTGCCAGCGGTGCTTGACAGGAAGGGCCAGCGGAGCGGTGCTTGAGATGAGGGCCCAGCGGAGCGGTGCCTGACAGTAGGGGCCCAGCGGAGCGGTGCTTGACAGGAAGGGCCAGCGGAGCGGAGCTTGACAGGAGGGCCCAGCGGAGCGGTGCTTGACAGGAGGGCCCAGCGGAGCGGTGCTTGACAGGAAGGGCCAGCGGAGCGGTGCTTGAAAGGAAGGGCCAGCGGAGCGGTGCTTGACAGGAAGGGCCAGCGGAGGGGTGCTTGAGATGAGGGCCCAGCGGAGCGGTGCTTGACAGGAAGGGCCCTGTTCAGCGGTGCTTGCCTTGAAGGGCCCTGTTCAGCGGTGCTTGCCTTGAAGGGCCCTGTTCAGCGGTGCTTGCCACGGCGGTCCCTGTTCAGCGGTGCTTGCCTTGAAGGGCCCTGTTCAGCGGTGCTTGCCTTGAAGGGCCCTGTTCAGCGGTGCTTGCCACGGCAGGTCCCTGTCCAGCGGTGCTTGCCACGGCGGACCCTGTTCAGCGGTGCTTGCCACGGCGGACCCTGTTCAGCGGTGCTTGCCTTGAAGGGCCCTGTTCAGCGGTGCTTGCCTTGAAGGGCCCTGTTCAGCGGTGCTTGCCACGGCGGTCCCTGTTCAGCGGTGCTTGCCTTGAAGGGCCCTGTTCAGCGGTGCTTGCCTTGAAGGGCCCTGTTCAGCGGTGCTTGCCACGGCGGTCCCTGTTCAGCGGTGCTTGCCACGGCGTACCCTGTTCAGCGGTGCTTGCCTTGAAGGGCCCTGTTCAGCGGTGCTTGCCACGGCGGTCCCTGTTCAGCGGTGCTTGCCTTGAAGGGCCCTGTTCAGCGGTGCTTGCCTTGAAGGGCCCTGTTCAGCGGTGCTTGCCTTGAAGGGCCCTGTTCAGCGGTGCTTGCCACGGCGGTCCCTGTTCAGCGGTGCTTGCCACGGCGGACCCTGTTCAGCGGTGCTTGCCTTGAAGGGCCCTGTTCAGCGGTGCTTGCCTTGAAGGGCCCTGTTCAGCGGTGCTTGCCACGGCGGTCCCTGTTCAGCGGTGCTTGCCTTGAAGGGCCCTGTTCAGCGGTGTTTGCCACGGCGGTCCCTGTTCAGCGGTGCTTGCCACGGCGGACCCTGTTCAGCGGTGCTTGCCTTGAAGGGCCCTGTTCAGCGGTGCTTGCCACGGCGGTCCCTGTTCAGCGGTGCTTGCCTTGAAGGGCCCTGTTCAGCGGTGCTTGCCACGGCGGTCCCTGTTCAGCGGTGCTTGCCACAGCGGACCCTGTTCAGCGGTGCTTGCCTTGAAGGGCCCTGTTCAGCGGTGCTTGCCTTGAAGGGCCCTGTTCAGCGGTGCTTGCCACGGCGGTCCCTGTTCAGCGGTGCTTGCCTTGAAGGGCCCTGTTCAGCGGTGCTTGCCTTGAAGGGCCCTGTTCAGCGGTGCTTGCCTTGAAGGGCCCTGTTCAGCGGTGCTTGCCACGGCGGGCCCTGTTCAGCGGTGCTTGCCTTGAAGGGCCCTGTTCAGCGGTGCTTGCCACGGCGGTCCCTGTTCAGCGGTGCTTGCCACGGCGGTCCCTGTTCAGCGGTGCCTGTCTTGTGTTGCAAGTGAACCACACCTGGCCAATACTTCCCGCTCAGTCAGCATCGGACCTTTCCTTTGCGGGGCCCTCCTGTGATGGAGTCCTAGGGCCCTGGGTCTCCTCCGATACCCCCGGAATGGGGCTGGTGGGGCCCTCATGGCCAGGTCGGCTGCTCCCTGCCTTTTCCGCTTTGCTGCCCTTGCCCTCCTTGGCAGACTCTCCGTGGCCCTTGGCTCCCTTACCCGATTTGGCAGGTGACGGTGCAAGGCTACTCTCCTTGGGGGCAGGTGTATCAGGCCTGTCGCGCCTGCCCTTCAGTTTTTTTGTCCTCTTCCCAGGGGGGGGGGGGGGGGGGGGGGGCTGGCTGTGCTTATGCTGCTGGTCGATGTCCCTGCCCAAGGAAAGGGCGGACTCCAAAAACCAGGCACGACGTTTTTGGGAGTCGCTGGGCTGGTGGTGGCTGAGGTGTTTTTCGAACTCTTACGAGAAGGAGGGGGTGGGTCAGGTGAGGAAAAGAGGTTCACTTTAGAGAGGAAAAGTTTTTTAGGAGCAATGGGAAGGGTAGCTGGAGTGGGTATGGGAGTGGAGGAAGAGGATGTGGTTGTAGGAGAGTCAAGTCTGGTGTCTTTGGGTGCAGGTACTTGGGCTGGAGGCTGTCGTGAGGTGGATGGCTGTTGGGTGGGTGGCTGCCTGCGTTTGTGTGGTTTGGAAGCGGGGTTGACAGACACACTGGGAGAGGACACAGGGGACGTGTACATGGCAGTGGGGGTGGTGACTGCACGTGTGCGGACTGGTCTGGAGGGTGTGCTGGTGATGGGTGTACTGGCTGATGGTGGTGTGCATGCAGGTGTGAGTGGAGACGTCACAGGGAGGGAGGAGGGAGACGAGGAGGTGGGGGACACAGAGGAGGTAGTGGCTGTTGGCATGTCTGCATCTGGATGTTGCTTGGGTGAATGCTTGTGTGTTTTGTGGTGCTTATGTTTGGATGAGCTTCCCTTGGGTGTTGAGGTGTGTGCAGGCTGGTCTGTAGGTGTGGATGGGATAGGCAGAGGAACAGGGGAGTGGGACTGGGTGGAGGCAGTTAGAAGAGGGAGGCTGGAGACAGGGACAATCGCTGCCGTCAGTGCTGAGGCCAGAGCGTTGAACGATCGCTGCTGGGCAGCCTGACCCGAATGAAGGCCCTCCAGGTATGCATTGCTTTGATGCACCTCCCTCTCCACACCCTGGATGGCATTCAAAAGGGTAGACTGCCCAACAATGATGGTCCTCAGGAGGTCAATGACCTCCTCACTGAGGGCAGCAGGGGTGACTGGGGCAGGGCCTGAGGTGCCTGGGGCGAAGGAGATGGCCGCCTTCCTGGCCGTGCGGGCACGGGCCGAAGGCCGAGGGGCTGCTGGGAGGGCGGAGCTGGTGCGCTGGGTGGCGGCTGCACCTGTAGTATCTGTGGTCACGGATGTTGCCGCCACCGCAAGGGAGCTCCCATCCGAGGACGTGTCGCTGTCACTGACGTCTGCACGGGTCCCCGTGGTGGAGCCCCCCTCACCCTCCGTCTCACTGGTCAAGTCGGAGTCCGTTGCATGGCCCTCCGGGACCATGTGAGATGCAGCTCCCTCTTGCGCCGATGCCACTTCTCCTCCGCCTGATGATGCTATGGCACACATTCAGAGAAAAACAGAGAAAATGGGGGGGGGGGTGGAGAAATAAAGACAAGTTGAGTGTATGCATTGGGGACACCGTTGGCGGAGAGGACAGACACAGATGCCCCCTGCACTACGCTGCGCACTTGGGGTACACTACTCATTCACTGGGACATGCCCTACAAGCCTATGGGCGACAACTGCCCACACAGAATACACAGATCCATGAATAGCGTTACTAGGCACCCTACAGAGGTGGGGGCACAGGACCATACCTCACGGAGGGGCCTATCCTACAGAAATCGCCCTGGCCTGGGAATACCCACAGCCCTCCTACCCCACCCAGGCACCTCCACTGCGCGCAAATATAGCTGAATGTGCAGGTACTCACCCCCTTGTGTCTGCTGTGATGTCCTCAAGCGCCCAGCTAAATCGGGGTAGGCCACCGCCAGGATCCGGGACATCAGGGGGGTCAAGGTACGACTGGCACCCCTCCTAGGTTGGGAGGCCATCCCCAGCAGAGCCTCGGCGGTCTTCCTGCTCCCGCGGCGGATGTCCTCCCACCTCTTGCGGCAGTGGGTGCCCCGTCTGTTGTGGACCCCCAGGGCCCGGACGTCCTTGGCGATGGCACGCCAAATCTCGATCTTCTGATGGGCGCTGACCTATGTGACATGTACAGGGGGGGAAAAGAAACATCATCACTTTTCTGCATGGTGGGTGTCAGTGGCCCCCCTCCCCAACTTTGCCATGTGGCACATGCTCTCATCTGTCGTGCCATGCATTCTGCATTCGCTCCCCTCCCCTCCATCGTACATCCACTCCACTCATCCCAGGCATTGGCCACTATGCATTGTCCCCGTGTACTCACCTGTTGGTCTGGAGGACCGTAGAGTAGCGCATACTGGGGGAGGACCCCGTCCACGAGCTTCTCCAACTCTTCGGAACTGAAGGCGGGGGCCCTTTCCCCAGTCGCAGCAGCCATTATCACTTCCTGACCGAGGTCACAGCAGCACTTGCAGTATAGGTCCTCTCCTGTGGATGATCAGGTCTCGAGTGATTAAGCAGATAGAAAATGGCGGTTACGGCCGCGGCGGTGCGTACCGCGGCGGTGCGTACCGCGACTGCCGGCGCACATCGCCATTGGCTCCTGAAACCCATAGGGCTCAATGTTATCCAATGCGGCTTTGCGCCGCGGTCTTCGACCGCCTACCGCCACGGTGTGCCATGCCAGCGCAATGACCTCACTTCACATTGTCACACTTCACAGGTCAGGCATCCGCCATTTCAAAGGCCCACATGGCTTAATTCCTACTGCGTCACACATGCCTAGGCCTTGCATCTACACTCATACACGCCATTCAATCCAGAGAGATTCGTGTACTCTGCAAGCTGTGGGAACTTACCTGTGGGTTGATTGACTCTGTGCTCGCTGTTGTCCTTCCTAGGCACCGTCCGCTGGGACTTGCGAGGAGACGGAGGAATGTTCCTGTGTACAGACCGCTGGTGGACCTGTCGACAATGGAAGAACGACATGTCATACTGACCTACAGACTCAACCGTGCCACTATACAGGAACTGTGTGCCCAGCTGGAGCCAGACCTGATGTCACCCATCCGCCAACCCACAGGGATTCCGCCTCTAGTGCAGGTGCTGTCAGTTCTCCATTTTTTGGCTAGTGGATCATTTCAAACTACAGTGGCCATATCATCAGGAATGTCTCAGCCTATGTTTTCCAAGGTATTGTCCAGAGTGTTGTCTGCCCTGATGAAATACATGCGGAGCTACATCATTTTCCCTGAGGTGGGTGACTTGCCTACAGTGAAGGGTGATTTCTATGCCCTTGGACACATTCCCAATATCATTGGTGCCATTGATGGTACCCATGTGGCTTTGGTCCCCCCAAAAGACGATGAACAGGTGTACAGGAACCGAAAAAATTATCATTCGATGAATGTCCAGGTGGTCTGTTTGGCTGACCAGTACATCTCCCATGTTAATGCCAAATTCCCAGGGTCAGTGCATGACCCGTACGTCATGCGAAATAGCAGCATCCCTTATGTGATGGAACAGCTACAGAGACAGCGTGTGTAGCTAATTGGTGACCTGGTTACCCCAACCTGCCTTGGCTATTGAGCCCAGTGAGGAATCCCAGGACAATGGCAGAGGAACGGTACAATGAGGCCCATGGGCCTACTAGGAGGGTGATCGAGCGGACCTTCGGCCTCCTGAAGGCCAGGTTTAGGTGCCTGCATATGACAGGTGGATCCCTAATGTACTCACCAAAGAAGGTGTGTCATATCATCGTGGCCTGCTGCATGCTTCACAACCTGGCTTTGAGACGCCAGGTGCCTTTCCTGCAAGAGGATGGTCCAGATGGTGGTGTTGTGGCAGCTGTGGAGCCTGCGGAGAGTGAAGAGGAGGAAGACGAAGAGGACGACACAGACAACAGGGACAGAGTGATACTGCAGTATTTCCAGTAACACACAGGTAAGAATCTACTCCAGCATTTTATGATATCTTTAACAGTACTGGCTCTCTACTGTCTGATCTTTCCCCCCAATGTATGGTTACTTAGTTGAGAATTTCCCTTCCTATTTCAGTGATCTGGTCCCCACGGAGTGCCCTCTGGTTTATTTCCCCATGGACTACCGCTGTGTGACACTGGTATGTTGTCATCACAATGTAATTGCACATTTTTGATTGGTTATTTTGAATACATTTGGTTAAAAATAAATTAAAAAAAGCACAATCAAGATGGTTTTTGTGCAATAATTGGGTTTATTTAAGTTTGAAAATTGGTGATTAGTTCTAAAAGGGTGATGGGTGATGGTGGAGGCATGTCCATGGCAGAGTCCAGACTCTCGTTCGCACAGGTGCATTGTCCATATGCCTGTGGAAGGTGGAGCAGGGGCAGTTCAAGGTTGGACAGGGTGAACAAGTGGGACAGTGGGATGACATCCGGGGGTATCCGTGCATGGCGGGGGTCTTGACATCCTACTCTGTCTTCTTCCTAGATCTCAGGCCTTTCTTGCGGGGTGGTTCTTGTTCTGCAGGGGGTGGGGTCCGGGTGGCCCGTTGCTGTTGTGTCGGGGCCTCCTGACCACTAGCGCCGGCGGAGGTGGTGGGCTGCTCTTCGTCCATGCTAGTGGCAGGGGCCCTTTGGGGGGCCACATGGTCCCGCAATGTGGTGACAATCTGGTTGAGTGCCACCATGATTGTACCCATTGCGGAACTGATGGTGCGCAGTTCTTCCCGGAACCCCATGTACTGTTCCTCCTGCATGGCCTGGATCTCCTGGAACCTGGCCAGGACCGTCGCCATCGTCTCTTGGGAGTGGTGGTAGGCTCCCATGATGGTGGTGAGGGCCTCTTGGACAGTGGGTTCCCTAGGCCTGTCCTCCCTCTGTCGCACAGCAGCCCTCTCAGTTCCCCTTTGTTCCTGGGCCTCTGTCCCCTGGACGGTGTGCCCACTACCACTGCCCCCAGGTCCCTGTTGTTGTTGGGGTGGTGGGTTACCCTGGGTGCCCTGTAGTGGTAGACACACCGCTGCTTGACCTGTCCTGGAGACAGAGACATGGGCCCGCTGGGTGGGTGCTGTGCTGATGTTCCCAGAGGGGGGTAGGTCTGCTGTGGCCTGTGGCTGCCTGAGGGGAACCGACTGCCCAGAGGTCCCCGATGGTCCGGGCTGGTCATCAGGTTCCAGGTCGACAGAGCTGCTGTCATCACTGGGGGCCTGTTCTGGGGGTGGGATGGACATTTCTGGACCCTCCTGGCCGGTGTGTTGGCGTTCGGGTCCTGCAGGGGTAAAAGAGTATGGTTATTGCGTCTGTGTGTGCCATGGCGTGCGATTTGTGGGTGCCCTTGTCCCCCAGTGCTGGCATTCCCTTGTGGGAGGAGTTGTGAGGGTAGTTTGTGGGGGGGGGATGGGTATGTGCAGTGGTCATGCTTAGGTGATGGGTGTCCATGGTTTGTGTTGGCATTCAGGGGTTGGTGTTGGGATGGGTGGGTTGTGCTGGTGAGACATTATCAGGGAGGATGTGTGATGGGGGATTGGGGGTGAGGGTGGGGGTGTGGGTTGGCATGCTGGTGGGGTGGGGGGGATGTAGTAGTTGAGATTAGACTTTCCAGAGTCCATTCCTCCGGCTACTCCAGCTAGGCCCTCAGGATGCAGGATGTTCAAGACCTCTTGCTCCCATGCTGTGAATTCTGGTGGAGTGGGTGGGGGTCCGCCGCCAGTCTTCTGCACAGCGATGTTGTGTCTTGACACCATCGACCGCACCTTCCCCCGTAGGTCGTTCCAGCGCTTGCGGATGTCTTCCCGATTTCTGGGATGCTGTCCCACAGCGTTGACCCTGTCTACGATCCTTTGCCATAGCTCCGCCTTCCTGTCTATTGTGGTGTGCTGCACCTGTGTGCCGAAGAGCTGGGGCTCTACCCTTATTATTTCATCCACCATGACCCTGAGTTCTTGGTCCGAGAACCTGGGGTGTCTTTGGGGTGCCATGGGGTGGTGTGGATGAGGTGTGGGGTGGTGTTTGTGGTGATGAGTGTGGTGGTGTGTGGTGTTTTGTGCGTGGATGTGGTGTGGGTGATGATGTTGGGTTCCTGTGTGTGTAGTGGTTTGCGTTCCCTGTGCTCTCTCTCTGTGTATTGCGCCTTGTCTCTGAAATTCGATTTGTGGGGGTTTGTGGGTGATGTGGGTGTGTGTTTTATATCGTATTGATTGTGTGGGAGTGGTTGATGTACGTGTTTCAGGTGTGTGTATTTCAAATTGTCCAATGTGGCTGTGTTTTGGTGCTGGGTGTGTATTTTGACCGCGGCGGTGTGTACCGCCAATAGAATACCGCGTTTGAATGACCGCCGCGTGGATTCGTGGGTCGTAATGGCATGGGCGCATTTCTGTTGGCGTGACGGTGGAGGTTTGGTCATCTCCAGTTTATCGCTGCCCGCTGATGTGGCGGCCTTCAGTGGAGGTCGGGTTTTTGGCGGTTTGGCAGTTGTGGGTCAGAATGACCGTGGCGGTTTACCGCGGCCGCGGCGGTGTTATGGCGGTCTTCTGACCGGCGGTATCTGCCTTTTACCGCCGAGGTCAGAATGACCACCATACTACTAAGGACATCATCAGCCTTGGCAGCAGTCCCACCTATCACCCCTTGATCTCCCTTCTGCATAGATGGAGGCATCATCTGGCTCATCTGCGGTGTTCCTATGCTCCTTGATCTAAATATACAATTACGGTCTTTATGCAGCTAGCTATTGATATAATTTCAAAATAACCAATTCCAAAAGCAGGTTTCATATATTTCAATTGTTACAAAGGTATATAACATATTTTTGCAGATCCCGCCAAAGGTGAATCACAGGATGATTACACATCTGTACTAGAAACAAAAACAATCAATGTATTTTGATGTGTCTGTCAAGCTGGCTATGATCTGCCCATATAGAATAGACACTTTTGGGGCTATTCATAAAGGTAACTTACAACTGTGAGTAAACTCCCCATGTAAATTCATGCATACATTTTTGAGTAGCTTTACTACTTTTAACTATTCGCCATTTACAAGTGTAAACTTGCTCAAAAGTATAGAATTGCATATCTCCACCCCCTAAAACGGGGTGGAACCACATTTAAGCGTGCATGTTACTAACGCCAAAAAGGAGCAGTAGTAAGTCCAACACCACACATGACCAAGCACTGATACTGCAACACCCTCTCAAAGAAATTAATGGTGGCAGGGACTTATAATAGAACCCAGTAAAAAACAAATCAATTAATATAACGTATTTTGACTTTCTGAAAACATGTGTAAATTATTTAATATTAAAAAAATTAAATATACATCAAAATAAATATTATTTTATGATACAATATTTCAGCTCCCTTTTTAATTTAAAAATATATGTAATTTTACTGTTTTAAAACTATTAATTCAATTTAAATGAATTATGTACCTAACATTTTATAATTAGTGAAACAAAATAAATGAATATAAACATTTTACTTAAGAAGAATTTTTGTAAATAAATCTTTTAAAAAATGTTAATTTAATTTAGTATATTTAAATTAATTAAAAATGTAATTGAAATTTAAGTTTAAAGTTCTGTAGCATTTTGTATTCAATATTTTAAATAAATATATAACATGATTTACATTAAGATTTAACATTAAAATATGTTTACTATTTTTTAAAGTTAAATTAAACTTTTTACAAATGTCCTTATTCTTTTCCATATGGAGATCTACTCGGGGGGCGCAGAACCTGTGGACACTCAGATCAGTATCTGTCATCAGATCTTCATCCTATGCTATTCATCATCACCAGACTGGATCTGAGCGACCACTGTTTTGATGTGAACTATGTATTTGTGATGACATTGTCACAAACGATATATGTTCTCTCTAAGATAACAATTACACTCTTACTGCTATGAATAAATGTATAGCAGCGTAATCAAAACACATATTTAAGGATTTTTGGTGCAACAAAGGAAGATTTTTTTTTTCTTGAAACTTTACTACAATGTCAGGCATAGGGATTTCTATAACGGGGAAGTTAAATAGCCAAGCAATATGAAGTCTCTGACTTTGATTGTATTGTAGTCACTGAGTAGCTCCTGTAGATATTTAGCCTTCATGTGAAATTTCGGCCTTCAAGAGTGTTTCAGTAACTACAATATTTGCAGAAATATATATTCCGACGGTTGCTCCTATTCCCTATCCTTTGGTTCAAACAATGCGTCAAGGTAGGTGTTTGCTTGCCTTCTAGGCCTATTACTGTGGAATGTTTTCCCACTCTCCATTCAATCTCAGCCAGATTGGTACACCTTGGATACATCTACGTGAAGGACATACTTTGGGGGATAGGAAAATAAAAAGCAGACACAGATTCCTAGAACCTCGATCATGCTCTGTAAGCTTGTTCAGGAGTGAAGGGGTATTGTATGTGTGGCACTTGGCAAAAACATAAGTTAAAGCCAACCATTTTGTGTGCTGTTGGATACAGGTACATCTTAAATATTTTAGGGGCCCTTTGTCAAACGTATTTTGAGGGCCCCTGTTTGGAACAGCTTTGAACGTATGATCCAATTTCAGTTTTTGTCATGCTTCGTTGCCCAGGTGAATGACACTGCATAGGCACACTGGCCCAAAATCTAAATGTGTTTCCATCTAATATTCAGGGATAGTGATGTATGTTTTCAATATTGTAATAAAGCAGCAGCAGCCCACTAATGTTATGCAAATAATCCTTGCTACTGACGGCCATTTCTCATATGTGAAGTCCTGTTTTGATCTAAAATGAGTTTTTTTTATGGATGTTGGATGGTGCTAAAAAACAAGTAATATTTCTCTGCAAAAAGTTTGCAATGGACTCCCACACACTACCCATATTTAACATAAAGGGAATTCTGTTGAAAACAATCAATGTATAAGAATCATTTGGGTTCACTGTGTGGAGAACAGAGTCCGGTCTTTCAGAGGCCATCCCTGAAAGGCCGGGGCCTTGGGCAAGAGTCCGCTTTCCCCATGCCTTAACCGTCTCTGGTTGGACATCTCACTGGCATGTGTATGTATGTTTCATAGGTCGAATGATGCCCTATGCCTGGCACTCATGTCTATGGAAGGTCTATGGCTACACTCGTCCGCCTCCCAAACCTCTACAATCCACTTGTCTGTTTGAAAAGATAGAAAAGAGACAGAATGAACCATACTACATAAGGGAGGACAGAGCATCCAGAGAAACAGTGAACGCAGCTACGAGTGTGCTTTATCAGACTCGTAGAGTGAACACATCTGTTGGTGCACACTGCAAATCCCTTAATATCTGACACTGGGGTGATGCATTTCTTCTAGCAGGACCGATTAACAAATCCAAAGCAGCCATGTCCAGTAGAAAAGCAAATAGCTCTTGAAAGCACTTTTAACTGTTTACATTGTGGACGCAACTGGCCAGCATGGTCTTAGTCTGGCCTTTCGCGGTCAGATGCAACATTCCTCGAGAGTCACAACATTCTGAGGTCCCATGAAAATCAGACCTCGTGCAAACACAGGGAAAGAGCCCATCCTGGCACTGCTGTCCAGAACTCTCAGCCATGCGCTCTCGGAATATTTACATAGGCAACATCCAGCAGGTGGTGAAGGTAAACTCCATCCTACATGTGTATACTATACACCTACATATATCATAAAGCGTGAACCTAGCTGGGAACAGTAGGGCACTACGGGTCAGATTTACACTTCTTTAGCGCCGCATTTGCGCCACTGTCTGACGCAAAAGCGGCGTAAACTTACAAACTACAGCGGTATTTTGTTAGTTTGCACCGGTTTTGCGTAAAAAAAGACGCAAATGAGGCGCTAAAAAAGTATAAATATGGGCAAATATATCTAAGCGTCAGTGCGCTAGAACTAAGAGGGGGACATTAAGACCTGGGGGGCGGGGGGCCATGAATCCCTCAGGGGACTACGACGTTCGCCATTTAGTGTGGATGACCATTTCATAGTGTATATTGGCAATCGATGGACGCACACTGGACTGAATGTCATCTGCTATAGATAACAGTGCACACACACACACTGCCCCCTCTCTTGCAGACAGGAACGCCTAAGTCAGGTGGCATTAAATCCCCAAGAGGTGGGTGGGGCAAGCAAGAGGAGTAAGAAAGATTTCTAATTGCATAATTTAACGCCCAGGCAGAGCAGAGTGGGATAGCCATTGCCTGGCCTTCTCTTTTTGTGTGCTGCGCCACACTGAATGAAGACGTCAGTTCGGAGGCTTTTCTATATTGAATGTGTTAGGTTTGACACAAGAGTGTCAGGGATTTCGTACTTTGGCTCCAGAAGGCACTGTCTGGGGCTCCCCGCTGCCGTGCCCGTTGAGTGAATGACTCGGGGCGCGCCACAGCCTTGACATGGCATGAAAGGAGAGAGAGAGAGACCGAGGGATAGAGCCGAGGACACGGGGAGGCCGTGTAACCAGGACAGAAAGGGGGTGGCAGGGAGTGCGTGTGAGAGAAAGAGAGGCTGAGGCGAGCATTGTCGGAAGATGCCATCCAGGGCAGACCCTCCTGGTAGCTCACAGGCTCCACTCGCGCTAGCTGTAACCCCGGGGAACTGATATGCTGGAAAACTGAAGAAAATGTTGCTGTTACTTGCCGTTATTTTGACTACAATTGCTAACTTCGATTTTGTGTGCCTGGCACCGTCACAGCCCTGGCATTGCCCAGGCTTCCCTGTGGATGAAGGAGGCGGGCCGTGTAACCGTAAGTTCCACGAAAGCTCTTTCTGACTCTTTTAGTGCGTCACATTGATTCACTTATTTGCCCGTGAAGCTCCCTTGAATTACTTTCCCACTTACAGAGGTTACGAAGAATCTGTTTTAGTCACTGTGTTATCTGGATTATGAATGTCAATTTCACTCGGGGAATGGGGAGGGGCACTCTCTACCTTGAGTTTGTAGTTTGACATTACAGACTGGGCAGAGCTGCCAAGTTTCCCAGGTCCATGAATGATGCGCTGCTCCAGTCCAGGTTTTGTTCTTTGAATTCTGGGACTTGTCCTGTTTTATCATAGAATAAACAACACTACAAGTCCCAGCATTCAACGAAAAAACCTATACTAGAGCAACACTCTCACACATGGACCTGGGAAGCTTGGCAGGCTGCAGGCCTCACCTTCAAAGCTTTCATTCTGTAATTGAACCTTACACTGATATACTGAGCGGCAAATAAGTCACCAAGGAGCATATTTATTAGAGCTTTGCATCATGCCTGTCCCACGCACAGTGGTACGTGAGTGACGCAAACCTCTAAGTCAGATTTTTGAAGCCACGCAAAGCCACTTTGCATGGCTATGAATGACTTTAACAATCTGGAGCAAGGAAACACAGTGTAAAGTGCAGCATTGCATTACTCTGCACTAGTGAGGCTTTCCACGGGCCTTGTATGGGTGTTCTCACACAAGTTCTATGGATTTTGACACATCCCCAGATTTACAAGAACGTGTAAACCTGGGGATGTTCCAAAATCTTACGCCTCCCCAGAGGATGCGTAGCGAGGAGAAATATCTCTAAATTCTCTTTGTTTCTTCCTCTTTCTATGTGTGCTGCAGAATGAGAGATCAGCATTTTAAAACTAAAAATAAGGAACAGGTCCTTCACCTTCGTATCACTTAAGGGTAATGTCTATTTTTAAAAATATGTTTTGATCCATTCCCAATATCTGACTTCACTGCCATACTTTGCTCTGGAAATTTAGCTTGAAGCATTTTGCCATTCACAGATGCTGCAAACACTGTTGAGAATAGTTTTTATCACCTTGTGTTTACAAATAAGCTTCTGGATCCTACTGTGTTCTATAACTATACAATCTTCATCAGCTCTACAACATTGGAGTTTGTGAGGTGTGTGACTGTAGCCCGCACCTCTGGTGCAGTATAAAATATCTTAAATAATATTTTCTGCATTTTCTAGATAACCGCAATTTTCATAGAGTAAATTTTGCTAGGCAACAGAGTGCTAGAAGTGTACACATCTGAAGAAGTGTCAAATTCTACCATGCTTTGAAACACCTTGGAAAACATTAAAAAGCGATTTTGGGAATCTTTTTTGAAAAACCTAAACGCACTGTAGAGATGGTGATTTGGCTTAGCAGCGCTGGGCCTATCAGTCACTGATCCACATTTCAAAAATATACCATTTACCTAGGTTTGGGCGCTGACTTTCATAATATATTATTTTAGTTTTTTAATTCCAGTTATATATCGCTTCATATCCCTGAGGAGGTGTGAAATCGCTTTGGTAGATGAGTAGTAAGGGTAGATAGTCTATTGATTGTGCTTGGTTAGCAGAGTGTGAGTTTGCACTATGGCCAATGTGATAAGTGTTTTGGTGTTTATCATGATAACAAGAATGGTGCTCTTGTTCATGTGTTGCTTTAATTGAGAGTGTAGTGGAACGAAGAGGCAGGGGGAGGAAGCACCTACATGTAAAACTATTGCTGTGTTTGGCTGTAAGTGTGTGGCTTGGAAGTATGGCCTACGTGAAAGGTGTTTTTATGTCTTGTGAAGCTGTGCTTATGTGTGTAGTGGAGCTAAGGAGGGGGAAAGATAGCTGTACATGTGACCAGCCAGTCACCTTTGTGACCAGGATTTAGTCCTGGTTCTTGGGTGGGTGTGACCCAGAGCATCTGCTGTCTATACCCACCTTGTGCCTGAGGATGGTTCTGGCTTATGCTTAGCACAATTCTTCATCACTTGTAGTAGAAGAGATAGTCTTGACCATCCACCTGAATTGTAGGTAGTTTTTAATATTTGCTTTGGAGAACAAGAGATTGCTACATGTAGGAAGAGGGGGCTTCCAGTGATGTGTATCTTCTTATGTGATGGTACACGCAGGAGGGGTGTCGGTCTAGAGCAAAGGCTTCCTCATGCATTTTTACAGTCTTACTTCAATGAAGTTGGACCCGTGTTGCAAATGGGCTTGTGGGCAGGTCAGAGTGCCTTGAAGGAGGAGTGTCTGGTCATGGCTTGAGGGCTAGTGTGATGTGGTCGCACAGTCGAAAAGGAAATCTTCAGAAAAAGAAGAGAAGGATAATTTGTTTGGGTAGTCTAGGTGATAAATGACAAGAAACACAACAGTTAGTAGCTTCTAAGAGAAATACATTGCACAAGGTGCTACACGGTGGAAAGAAAATTAAACAAAACACAACACTGTAATTTCACATGTAGTGAAAAGCTCCATCACCCCAATGCAATGTACCATAGAATATGAAATAAAGAGATGAAGTACACCAACTACGCAATGAAGCACGCTCCACAGCATTTGCACCAACCACCGACATGTTGGTATGTATCTGGGCTTTTAACCACATCCATCACTATCACTTGTTCATGTGCTTGCCTTTGAAAAATCCTTTGTTTTCGTTGGTAGCAGCATTACATTTGTCTCTCCTTCGGGCGGTTTTGTTACTGCCTTGGCCATCGACACTGTTACATGGATAATTGCACTATTGCCGATAACTTTGACTGCGAGCAAACTTCTTTTTCCTTTTGTGTCTCTCCTTTGCACTCAGTGCGGCGCTTTGAATCAGCTGGCTTATGTTAACTGTTTTACTTTTTATTTTCGGTTTGTGTGGCAAGAAAGTTCCAGTTAGAAATTTACAACGCTAATAGCTCTAACTAGAGCAAACGCAAGACCTATTGCATTGCAAATGCTTGTTATACTTCTAAACGTAACTGCGTGTGTTTTTGATATACAAAAGGTGAAGATCCAGTTTAACTAAGTACTCATAGACCTCTGAAGCCTCAGCTAGTTACATCCAAGAAGGTGGACCACAAACCAAGCCAAAAGTTGAGATTAGACTGATCAAACCAGAGGGCATTAAGCCAGTGGTCCCTTTTGCATGACTAATAATAGCAAACCATAACTGATCACAGTCATATTCAGTTATACGACCAATCCATAGGCTGGCGAGATCCTAATTCTATTTGGGGTAGACTAGAATAATTAATTCAAAGATAGATTCTGTTTTTTCCTGCCTGAAAGAGATTCACTCATGGATGTTCAACATCTTGTTGCAATTGAATCTTATGTCTGGAACTAAGAATATGCTAAACAGGAATCTCACTGCATTAACAATTTTCCAAGTTGAGCAGAGCATTAGGCCAAACAGTAAAATAAAATATCTATGGGCCTAGTTAGAAACCCACTGTGAAATGTCAAGTGGAGGAAGCAATAAAAAGCATAATCTAACATTGAACTGATTGAGTAGAAAAATATATAGCAAACGTACTAAGACATTCTCATTGGATATATAGTAAACAGAAGATTATGCTGTGGAAATACCATGTGCTTGAATCTTACAAAGAATAGTTTGCCAGCCTCCAAAGAACAAATAATATGAGGGTAAGAATAGTAGATGGCAAAAAGATTATTTGACAGAGGAGAGAAAACACTACACTGTTCTCAGTTAAGGTCGACATCACACACACGTATCTCAGGAATACAATCAAAACATTCTTGTTTAAGCTCATTGGATGATCGTAGTAGTAAAATAGCGCTCGGTGCAAATAACTTTTACCATTGTATTATGAAAAAAGACTTATGACTGTGGTAATTTGTGACTAGGATATTTATGCATACTCATGGTATTGCATTTTGATTGTGACAGGGATATGTTGATTCTTCTGTTGCATTTTGTACAACATTACTGAATTGTGTTATGGTTCTGTTATACTGGGATCGTGTGTTGGAGTCTGTTTTGACTGTTCTATTGTGGCATTAAGCTTTTTTTCTGTATTGGTATTTTGCTTTGTGCTACATTATGGTGTGTTCTGTTTTGCTCTGTGATTACTTTAGAAATGTTAACATACAATTCTACTTTACCAGTCAAAAACAGCAAATTTTTTAAGGTTCTACAGAAGAACAGCCATTTATGACTTCTTGAAGTGTTAACATCCGACTCGTCTAGTTCTCCAGTAGTTTAGGACACCAGTCAGCCCAGTGGCAGACATATGTCTTAAATTAGTACTTTCAGTACTCACTATATGTGAAGTGGACCCTAATCTCACAAGAACCTCACCATCTAGCAGAACGGATTTTCTTGTTCAAATTCCTGCTAAACTTCCCCATTGTTTGGTGAAGCAGGCTAGGTAAATTAGGAGTGTGCTGGCTGAACAACTGTCCTAAATACTAAAGACGAGAATCTAGGTTCAAATATTCAGGAAAAAACATAACATACTTGTGTTAGACTCATAAGTTTCTGACAGCATTGTGGGTGCGGAGCCAAGATGGCGACCAGTGCAGTCGCATAAACCGGAGCTCCGCGCGGGCCCCTGTTAACTATCCTGTAATCAGCTGGTAGCTGGTGCCGACAGGACTGCACAAAGTCGGGGGCTTGGGGCGCCAGGCAATTAGGTGGTGACCCCCGAGAGGCGAATGGGAGAGCCTACAGGCGTGGCAGGCTGAGAGGCCACATGGCCGTAAAGCGGAGCAGATGGGACCCTGAGACGCTGTGGAGTGCAGATCACAGCTGGACCTTCACTGGTACGGCGAGCTGTGGCGGTCAGGCGCAACGGAGGCGCCGAATGAGTGGACGTTCCACCACGCGCAGGAATGGAAGACGGAGTGGCTGCAGCGAGGTGAGCCAACCAGGCGTCCTGGGGCCAGCGGAGGAGGTGGGTGTGCGGACTGGCCGCTGCCAGGCACGGACCTCCCGGCTGGTTGTTAACAAGAGCAGGGGCTGTGGAGTGCTGGCACCCCTGGCTCCTAAGCCTGCCTGCCGCCGCCTAACTGGGGCTTCCCTTGCTGGCCTTGAAGAGGAGCTAGCGGACGGCCCTATTTACTGTACACAGGAGGGCCTCTGCGAGGAGCCCCCGCCTTCGCTGAGCTACGGGAGCTGTGGGCTCCCTCGATGGAGATTAGCGCCTTACCCATTCCGGCGCATTTGATCTGAACAGTGCCCCACCTCGAGGAGGTGACTGGAGCTGAAGTGCGGGGCTGCGTAGTGACTGGGTGGCACTCCTCTGGGGTGTGTCCCTCAGAGGCGAAGGAATAGGCGGGATTCCCCCTTTCAACACGCTCCGTCCTGGGAAGACTGTCTAATACCTGCGGGTACGTACTGGTCACCCAGGGGACAGCGTTTCTGCTTGCCCGTTTCTGCTTGCTAAGAATCCGATCACTGCTAGATGGTCGCACTCGCCCGCTGTAGAGGGGTGTTGGGCTTGCAGCCCCATCATGATGGGGAAACCCAGTGGCAGTAAAACCCCCTTGCAGGGTCCTGACATAATGAGCTCCCAAGAATCTATGACGGCGGCCTTCACACAACTGGAAACTACTCTAAAGATGCACTCTGCACAATTTGATAAGGTACTCCAAGCTATCCTGGATACAAAGACCTCCCTGGAGTCCAGGTTTGATGCAATTTCCTTGGATGTGAATCTGCTCAGGGTGGGTCATCGCAACCTGGCAGAGCGGGTTGCGGAGACAGAGTCCACGCTTTCCTCTCTGCGGCCTACTTTCACGGAACTTCAAACCCAAATGTTGCAGCTCGAGGCAGAGCCCGTCGCTTTACATAAATGAGCAGAGGACGCTGAGGGGAGTCTTGGCGCAACAATATCAGACTGCTGGGCTTTCCTGAATGGACTGAGGGCCCCAGTATGGAGCTGTTTGAGGAACAATGGCTGATTGATAATTTGCTAGGAGAAACTCCCTCCTGGTTCTTCTCAGTGGAGAGGGCTCACAGGATACCTGGGAGGCCTCCCAAGCCCGGATCCCCACGACAGCCCATCATAGCTCGCCTCCTTAATTTCAGAGACTGTGACTTGATTTTCCAGCTGTCCCGAACAAACGGTCCATGGCGACATGAGAACGCAGAGATAACGGCCTATCCTGAAAGAGCAGAGGCGGTACTGGAGGCCTCGCAACTGTCACTTAACCCTTTCCATGTCCTGGATAACCAACCAGCGGGAGACCTGAGCTCCGAGATAGCCACCCCGGCTTCCTCACAGGCCTCCGAGGGAGACGGGCCGGTGCTTACTCCCCGTACAGCTGATGACCTATAGTGACAGGAACAATGAACCATATTGCGCCCCATGGACTCCCTACCAGAAGGGTGCCTATGTTATGGCAGGCACACCTGCTGATTGCCTGTAGCCCCCATGTGGGCACCGGCTTCCTCGGTGCTCTTCTACTGGGGGCCCATCCCTGCGGACCTCCCTTGATAGTACGTCCTCTGTCGCACCATGAAGGTGTGGAATAGTGTGTGGTCCGCTGCCCCACCGCATGGACTAACAGTGTTCGATGATTACCATTTTGTATTGGATGCACAGTTTGGGAAGTTTTGGCATGCTGCTTGTTGTGGTTCACGTCTGAGATCGGGGAGTTGTTCAAAAAGTTTTTATAGTTCAGATGTGTCTGGTTGACCGGGGAAGACTGCGACACCTAGGGCGCGTGACGGGAGCGGGAAGAAGGGTGATGGGGATTGTGTTGGACATAGTATATCGCTATTATGGGGTCTGATTACACTGTATTAACATGGATGTTCGGGGGATGGGAACTCCGGCTAAGAGACACAGGGTGTACGCCTATGTCAGGCGCAGGCAGGTACACTTAGTGTGCCTACAAGAGACACATATGACACATGGTGAACTGCTTAAACTTAGTCAAAGGTGAATAGGGCAGATATATGGTACAGGATACTCTGACTATGCTAGAGGAGCACTTATTTGGATAGCCCCAGGGGTGCCCTTTGTTAAACAGACAATTCATGTAAATACAGAGGGCTGTTATGTCCTTCTGGAAAGGCACATTGGATGGGCATTCTATTATGCTTGCGTCAATCTATGCTCCCAACACAGTACAAGGCGCCTTCTTGAATATGCCCTCCCCAGCCCTACTGCAGAACCCCGAAGCACCGGGACAATGGGGAGGGGACTTCAACTGCATACATGATACTGAATTAGATCAGTCAATACCTCCCTTCCCGAACACCCCAGGTATACAGATCATTAGACACTTCCGGCAGTGGTCTTCCACTCTAAATGTACACGATGTCTGGCGCCTCCATCACCCCAGCGACAGGGAATAGTTCTACTATGTTCCGGGACACCAGATTCATACCCGACTAGACTATTTTTTTTGTAACTCAGAGGGCTGGCCTATGATGCGAGAGTCTAAGTATTTGGGCAGGAAATTATCAGACCACAACCCCCTTAAACTCACATTTCATTGGGAAAGAGTCAGGCCGCCATCCCCACGTGGAGCATGAGAGTGGAGGCCCTGTGTGATACTGCATAGAGGGAAACAATAAGGAATTGTATCACAAATTACTTCACTATCAATTCAGGTTCGCTGGATGACCTAAGGGTGGAATGGGATGCCATGAAGGTGGCATTATTGTAATTGTATTGTATTGTAATCGTATTTATATAGCGCTTACTACCCCTGACGAGGCGGCGAAGCGATTTTCGATGAGTAGCACGCTACTCTGGAACCCAACAAGAATTAGTGATGGATTAGTATCATTAAATAATGAGTACAGTTTTAGTATTATTATGAGTTAATTTGAGCCGCGGATATGAGAGTTTGTTAGTTAGACTGGAGTAATGGAGGGGTGGAGGAGGAAATAAATCCAGAGGTGTTAATTGGGAGTATATCCTTCATTTACTCAACCCAAAGGCTTGGGATGAGTAAAGGGGGGTGGATATGAGGCCATTGTATAGCAACTTCCTGGGAAGCGAGGTCATCCCTCTTACACACTGTGACAGACTTAGAAGATAGCATTCGTAAGCTTGAAAAGGAGGCGATCCACTCCCCTCCTGCGCTCCTTCTCCTGACAGCTAAACGGGGCCTTTACCGTGAGTCATACTTAGTTCGACAACACATGGAAGGCAATAAGCCCGGACGCATATTAGCGTGGCTGTTGCGGTCTGAGACCCCCACACTATTCTGGGAGTGATTCGCAACTGTAGAGGCCAGGAGGTGCAAACGCATGAGGCGATCAATTAAACCTTTGCCCTTTATTTTGAGCAACTCTACTCTTCACCTGCTTTCTCTTCCCCTATCATATTCAATTGTTTTTGCAGGGTCTCACCTTACCTCATTTAACTCAGTCCCAGATGAGTGAGTTGGAAAAACTCCTGGAAATAGATGAGAATAATTTAGAAATCCAACAAATGACTAGGGGGAAGACACCAGGTACAGATGGGTTCCCAGTTGAATACTATGCCACCTTCAGGGACATCCTTACACCACGACTATTGGATATGTATTTGGTTGCCCACCAACAAGGGGAACTACCAGATTCACTTTGTGAGGCACTTATAGTAGTGCTACCTAAACCGGGCAGGGATCCCCTTAACACAAGCTCCTACCGCCCATTGTCAATGTCAAGCATTGATTACAAAAGTAAAGAGTAAAATCCTTGCAAGTAGATTGATACCGTTAACTCACCACCTGATACACCCTGACCAATGTGGGTTTGTACCGCGAAGGGCTATGCATCGTAACATTAGACAATAGTGCCATATTATGGACGCAGTGTCGAAATAAACGGGCCATCCAGTGGCCGTCTCTCTCTAGACTTCGAAAAAGGTGTTCAATACCTTGGGTTGGTCATATTTAACGCAGGTCCTCTGGCGATTTGGGCTGGGTCCAAATTTTTTGCGTTGGGTGACACTATTATACACCACCCCACGAGCGTGGGTGCACACAGGCGCCCAGATCTCTCGCTCCTTTCCTATTCAAAGGGGTACACGCCAGGGCTGTTCCCTCTCACTGATGTTATTTGCACTAGCAATGGAGCCTCTGGCAATATGTCTCCGGAATAGGAGACTTGACTGGGGAATCCAGGTGAGACGACAGTGGCACATTACTTTACTGTATTCAGACGATGTTCTTATTTACTTAAGAGATGCAGCAGGCGTGCTCCCGGCTCTTTTTGACCTGCTGGATGGGTTTGCTGAGGCATCCGAATTACGGGTGAACTGGGGGAAATCCTGTGTTTTCCCACTGTGAACTATGGATCACTCACAATCCGCACACTTGGGTGGCGGGTGACTTCCTTGGACACAGGGGACGTTCCGATACTTGGGGGTGCATTTATATCATACTGAGGCCGATCTATTTGAGAGCAATCATGGCAGGGCTCTGATGTCGCTTCGCCACTCCCTGCCCTTCTGGACATGACTCCCCCGTCTCCCATGGAAAGAGCGTCTATAGTTAAGATGCTGGTGCTGACCCAACTTTTATATTTTTTGTGGCACTGCCGGTAACCCCACTGAAATCCTTTTTTTCGAACTTTAAGAAGCTTATTAACAGGGCTTATATGGGGGCAGGGTTTTAATAGGGTTTCCCTCAGTGCTCTCCAGGAACTAATGAGGGAGGGAGGAATGGCGGTCCCTGACATGGAACGCTACTTTGCAGCAGCGCAGCTGCAGTGGCCCATGCACTGGATAGCTGGTGACCAGATGACGGAAGGGGACATAGTACGAGCCACGCTAGGTGAGAGAGGGGTGCTTGAATGGCTGCTAGATGCTGGGTCGCGACACCCTGATCCTGGTCTGCTCATGCGGACAGCACGGTTAGTATGGAAGCGATATATCCAGCCTCCGAAGGCGGTGATGCCGTACTTCCCGCGGCTACCATTGTGGGAAATATCTCTACTGAGATGCCTTCAGCGTCGGTACAATTTTACTCCCTGGGAAGTTGGTGAAGTACGCTGTTCAGGGGATTTGTACGGTGATGGTTTGCTGTTACCTTTCCAGGACCTTATGGAAACACATGGCCTGGGCCCAGGGCAATTCCTTGCCCATAATGCAGTGAGTATGGTGGTAAGCAAAATATGGCAGTTGGGACAAGCTGAACCTCCAGCCCATAGCGGACTACACTGTATGCTATCTCAGGGACAAAACCGCGAAGCAATCTCGGCATTATTTTTAGCACTACGAGAACCTCAGACTGTCCGTCACCCACAAAGTAAAGCCAGATGGGAAGATTGTTTAGGCATGAACTTAACTAACGAGCAATGGGAAATGGCATTAGAACGGGTAAAGTATGTTTCACGTAACAGTAGATTGAAATATACACAATTCAACTATTTACACCAAACATACTTAACACCGCATCGCTTACATAAAATATTTCCTGGCACCTCATCCCACTGCCCAAGATGTGGGCACGATGATGCCACCTTTCACACATGACTTGGTAGTGTCCTATGTTGCCCCCCGTGTGGTCCAGAGTCCTATTATATGTGTCAGAGATCATAGATACACCGCTCACATTAGACCCACTCCTTTGTCTTCTAGGGCTCGCAAAAAGAACTGAGACAATGAAACATTATTTAAAATTTGTAGACTTAGCCTTAATATTGTTTAAAAGGCTCATTGCCATGTCATGGAAGGCACCACAACCCCCCAATATTGACAATTGGCTACATACGCCTTGAGATGGGCCACCGCAGAAACCAGTGTAATGGCGCGCAATCACTGACCCCGGGGCGGGAATGGGGTGGCCACAATGTGGGACACTTACCTACTCAAATTAACAGAAATACAAGCTTCACAATTGACTGCTGAGACCGGAACCCAGAACATACCCCCAGTAGCGGCAGCTCCGGCCTAGCCCTAACCACTAACATCGCCCTGTTGACGGCCTCGAAAAGACTCTTTCTTATACACCTCAATCCAAGACATGATTCTCCTCATAAATCCCACAAACAATGATACCACAGGCCTGGCACAAGACAGGGGCCGTCGCTATCCTCCTAAACCCCCATTGTATTGCTCCTCTGATGCAGAACCCCCTCCTGAAATGGTGGTACGCCCACCATCTCATATCCCGTCAGACCAGACACTAGTAAAGTTGTTATTACCCCCCGTTGAACACTCCTATCTCCCACCAATTG
This sequence comes from Pleurodeles waltl, assembly GCF_031143425.1. Taxonomy (NCBI): domain Eukaryota; kingdom Metazoa; phylum Chordata; class Amphibia; order Caudata; family Salamandridae; genus Pleurodeles; species Pleurodeles waltl. The sequence continues at coordinate 979,853,906 of NC_090436.1, read as the reverse complement.
ATGGGAGCTATCAACATGCACACATTCTAAAGATGCTAGGATGGCATATATTATTGATGCAAGGTGATGATTATTGCTTACTGCCCAGAATCCCAAGTATGACCGAGCAGAGATGAGAATTATGTTGGTTTATATATGCTGATGTGTCATATTTTATGCTTACCGTCTAATGCAATGGTATAGCCATATGGTATCTAGTTGCCATCATTGTCAATTCATGTTGATGATTGTTACACCCCTATATTAAAAACTCAATAAAAGATATTTAAAAAAAAAAAAAAGTCTGACAGCGTTGCAATGACTGGTACTAAGGGATTTTTTGAGTGAATTAATTTTAAATATTGATGATGTTGATAATATAACACAGAATTGTTCTTTTGACCGTCTGCCAGGTGCACACCCTTTCAATAAATTAAAACAATGGCATATTAAAACGAGAATGTAAACACAGCCTATGCACCCACCAGAATTTGTTACTCATATCGCCATATCTGCCCATATTCTCCATGATGAAGGCAAACTACACCAAAGAGGAAAGAAGCAATGTATTGTTCAAAGGTCAGCACCTTGTCCTATCTTCCTGAAGCGAGACTAATTAGACTGAAGTTGTCTGAAGTACGTTATAGTCAGGCTGTAGCCAGCTTCTCTTCCTCTACACCTGACAAGCAGTGCATCAAGAAAGGAGGAAGAAAACCCAGTTTCCAAGGACATCACTCATATTGCTTTTCCGAGAGGTAAAGCTATTCTTTTAATGACATTCAGTGCTATGTGAAAAAGTAGACTTTCCACCTGAGTAAGTAGGGGTACCAGTACCCTACATATATTCATGCTTTCTGGGATACCCCTCTGTTTAAGATATTATTGACTACCATGTTGATTATCCTTCCAGTGCACTGGGAGATAAGGCAGTGCAAAGTCATGTAACAATATTTCTTTCTGTTTTTTGCTCTCAGCAATAGTTTTCTAATATTTCCTGCTATATCATCATAGGGTTCCACCGTTATAAAATGGACCTCTGGTAGCTTGCACAAAAGCAGACAGGCCTAACTTAGAGGCAATGTGTAAAGTATTTATGCAGTACACAAACAGTAATAAAGTGAAAAAACAACAGGAAAAAACCCCAAACCAATTTAGAAAAATAGAGCAAAATTATAGAAATTATTTGACACCAAAACGACAAAAATCCAATTAGTAGATCCAAAGTTATGCAATTTTGAAGGTTTTGTACAACTCAAGCACTAAGAAGCAAAAAGCACCAACCATGGTAATTTGGTCATGCTAGACCGGACCTAAGTCATAACTTCAGGCCGACCATGATGGAATACAGGCCAGATGCAGGACTGAATTTAGTCAGCTGAAAAGAACCTTGTGTTCCTGGGCATCAAGATGTCAAGTACTTGCATCGAGCTGCACGGGCCTGTGTTAAGAAGCTGTTGATGAGAAGCTGTGATGCAAGATATGCTATCAAGATGCGTCACACATTGATGGAGTCGATGCTCAAGAATACAGGCTGCAGGCTCCAAACGGTTCGGACAAGAAAGTGCTAATTTTCTAAAAGTGGCATTTATAGAATTGTGACTTAAAATCCAACTTTACATTTAAAGAGGGCTTTACATTACAATTCCTTAGAGACCTAACTTGGCTTTCCTACTTGCTCCCAATTGAAAGTTACCACTTATTAAATCTAAAAAGGTAATCCAATGTTATCCTATGGGAGAGATAAACCATGCAATAGGGAAAAACAAAATTAAGAGTTTTTCACTATTAGGACAAGTAAAAGGTAAACGTAAATGGCCTACCTTTTAAATACAATGCACCCTGCCCTGTGGCTGCTTTATGGTTTTCCCTAAGGGTGACTTATATGTTAAAAAATGTATTTTGCCAGATCAAAATGGCAGTTTAAAACTGTACACACAGCCTGCAATAGCAGGCCTTGGACATGTTCAAAAGTCTACTTAAGTGGGTGGCATAATGAGTGCTGCAAAGTCACTAGTAGCATTTAGTTAACAGGTCATGGGTACATGTAGCACCGCTTTACTAGAGCTTTACAGTACATTAAATGTGCCAATTGGGCGTAAACCAATTTTACCATGTTTAGAGAAGAGAGCGCAAACACTTTAGCACTGGATAACAGTGATAACATGTACAGAGTCTTAAGACCAGCAGAAACAAAGTTAGGAAAAACAGGACAATTGAAGGCAAAATGTTGGGGGAAAATCACATCAAGGATGTTAGGTCTGACAGCTGTCATCTCTAAATTTGATGGATGGAGTCCAGTCAGGATGGCGCACATAACTGTCTTTGTCATTGCGCTGGATGGTGCTCTGTTCATTAACCTAAAAGACAGGCCCATTGTACTTGAAAAGGAGAGTTTTCAGCTCTTTCTGGAATATTGTGAAGTATGGATTGGGACATTTTTCTGGTGGGGTAGCATTCCTCATTGTACAAGCTCATCGTAAAAAATAATTAGTGTGATTTATTTTTTGTAGCTGGACATTTTCCTTATGTTTGTGCAACATGTGCATTTCTCTGTAAGGTGGTGATTAGAGTCCAGAGTTCTGCTGCATAAAGCATGCACTTCTGAAGACACACTGGGTTTCTACGGTAAGCCAGTGTTGGGAGATCAAGATCTTGCCAGACTGTCTTGATATATAAACAAGCTGAGCTTATGAGCTTTTATCAGGATGAGAACAATTAAAAAAAATATTTTTTAGAAATACCTTTCCCTAGCTTAGGCTAAACACAAAGGCAACGTGCAATCACAGCTTATAGGTTTGCTTCCAGAATGGTGTGTTTTATGTATCTCAAACATTTAGTTTGTAGTGGCGTACTTTCATGTGAAAATCCAGATGTAGTTTTGTTTTCCAAACCAAATACAGCATTTTTATTTTATTAAATGCTAATGTTCATGTTCCAATGTGAGGACAAATATTGTTGATTGAGAAGTGCAAAGGGGAGGAATATAGGAGTAGAAACTCAATTTTTTTGTGAGTTTCATTTGGTTTTGCAGCATCAAATCCAAACTGCTGGGGAGGGTTTCAATTCTCTGCTCAGCTGTCGTTCTAAGGCAAAGTTAGGTATAGTCATTGTATTGGTTGATTGAAATGCTCAAACTAACAATCAATGCTTTAAGTGATTATAGTTAGGTTCAGATTTTACACACACAAAACCATAGAAATTCAACAGTCATAGTTATACTTGTCTCAAGAAACTACAACTCGTGCCCTAAGGTAACTGTAACTCCTGCTCCCACCATGCACTGCTAATTACCCCACATATTACATCAGTGCATGGTGGGGATGCAAGTTATAGTTACCTAAGTGCATGAGTTATAGTTTCATGAAATAAGTATAACTATAACTGCTACTTTTCTTTGGGTTTGTGTGTGTAAAATCCTAACTTGACTATAATGTCCCTCTAATATAGCGGTTGCCACTAGGTAGTTGTAGTTAGGACCTAGGGCCTGATTACATTACCTGCGGTGGCTGTCGGACCATCACATTACGAGTTTGGTGGGCGGAGCGGTCCTGATTGTAATTAGCCAGGGTGGCGCTGAACTCAGCGCTGCCCTGCTGATTACAACCTTGTTCTCCACCAGCCTTTTTATCGCAGTTTCCCCACCATGAAAAGGCTGGTGAAGAACAAGTGCTGAGGGATCGCCTATGGCATGGGCATTGCAGGGGCCCCCCTGCCAATCACCATCAGAATGCGCGCTGTCTGCTTTGCAGACCGTGCATTCTGAGTGTGCTGGTCGGCCCCCTCTGTGCTACGAGATAGCACTCGGCTCCTTTAAGGGAGCCAAGTGCTATCAGGTAGCACTGTTACCACCGGTCTGATGGGTGGGAACGTTCTACTTCAAGGTTTCCGCCAGTCAGACAGGTCAGACTGGCAAACATCTTACAATAGAGTGGGGGGATGACACCCCCATGGTGGCAGTGCCCTCCCTGCAAGTTTGACGGCTGCCAAACTCATAATCGCCACCCTAGTTTCTATAGAAAAAACATTTTTTGTTTAGCTGCTAACTTTTGTGCCATTTGAAGAATCTTCACAAAACGTTCCAAAAATATATTACACTCACTTCAGCTGCTGTCTGGAAAGTTTTGGGGTGATCTGGCAAGTGAGGGCTGAGAACAAGGTTTTTTCCCCATGTATTTTTCCATAGGGATTTTGAACAGGAATAGCAGTCGAACCACTTGATGGATTTACACCAAATATGGAAGAAAAGGTAGCTCTTGGTCCAGAAAGAAACCTTTTTGTTATTTGGTGTAAATCCATTCAGTAGTTTTTGAGAAATTAAAAAAATATATATATTTTTTATACTGGGACGTGAAGGCTTTGCAAACCCTCCCAATCATGCTGAGATGAGATTGGCTGCCAACACTTCAACAAGGAAGTGTTGGTAGCCATTTTGGGTCTTGGCTTCAGCCAAGTCCCAGAAAAAAGGATGAAAAAAAAATAAAAGGGGCCAGAGTAGGGACACCCTGATCCCTTAGCTCTGGTGCTGGGGTCAAAGAGGGGCCCTCCCAGAGCAAAAAAGCAATTTCTGAAAATTATCACAGAGTGTCTTGGTGGATCCAGTGAAAATTAAATAAAAACAGCTTGTTTTGTAAACAGCCCTGGGGTGGGCGAGGTCCCAGGGGTATTGAAAAAGGAGGGGTGTTCATGGGGCCTCCCTCCTAAGTCTTAGGTTAGCCTTGGGAATCACCACCTCCCCGGGGCTGTTGAAATTTTAAATGCGGGTGGGCCAGCATGGCTTCCCGTCGGCCTGGGGACTCCTACATCCCCTAGGCTAAAGACATTGTGTATGTGGGGGGGGGGCGTGCAGAGCCCCGGGGACTGGGACCTCCCTTAGGCTAAATATTTTGTAAATGCAGGTGGGGAAGGCCGTGTCCCCTGCAGCCCTGGGGACCACCACCTCCCCGGAGCTAAAGACATTGGGGGTCATTTTGACCTTGGCGGACGGCGGAGGCCGTCCGCCAAGGTACCGCCGCTGAATGACCGCGGCGGCCATTCAGACATTTACTCTGGGCCGGCGGGCGCTCTCCAAAAGAGCGCCCGCCGGCCCAGAGGAAATGCCCCTGCAACGAGGACGCCGGCTCAGAATTGAGCCGGCGTAGTTGCAGGGGTGCAACGGGTGCAGTTGCACCTGTCGCGTATTTCAGTGTCTGCTTAGCAGACACTGAAATACTTTGCGGGGCCCTCTTACGGGGGCCCCTGCGGCACCCCCTACCGCCATCCTGTTCCTGGCGGGAGACCCGCCAGGAACAGGATGGCGGTAGGGGGTGTCAGAATCCCCATGGCTGCGGAGCGCGCTCCGCAGCCATGGAGGATTCACAAGGGCAGTGGTAAACCGGCGGGAGACCGCCGGTTTACCCTTTCTGGCCGCGGCTGAACCGCCGCGGTCAGAATGCCCTCGGGAGCACCGCCAGCCTGTTGGCGGTGCTCCCGTGGTCGGTGACCCTGGCGGTCACCGGCCGCCAGGGTCAGAATGACCCCCATTGTGTATGCGGGGGGTTGGGCTGCCCCCCAGCAGCCTGACAGACTACCACCTCCCTGGGGCTAAATACATTGTGGATGTGAGGAGAGGCTGTGTAACCCTGCCCCCACAGCCCCAGGGCCGCCACCTTCCCAGGCTGAATTTAAATAATTAAGGGCATCTGTCACGGACTCCTGGCCCCAGGGACCACCCCGGGGCTGTTTAAGTTGGAGGGGGGCCACGTGGCCCCTGTAGAGGACCCATAGAGGGCCCTGTGGACCACCACCACCCAGGCCCGTCTCCTGCTATGTCCCAGGGTGCCCACCCCCAGGACACAGCTGTTTGCTCTGACGTGGCAGGAGCTGTCGCAGCTCCCACCAAGTCAGAGCAACCACTCCAGTTCCAGCAAGTGAGAACTATCAAACAGCTCTCGCTTGGTGAAAGCGGAGGGTTCCTCTGTTTCCCTGCCTGCAGAGATGCAGGAAGGGAAACCGAGGAAACTATTGCTGTCACAGAGAGGGAGATGCATCTTCCTCGGGGGGCATCCAGGTGACATGGCTGGGCCCCGTGGGATGGGGTTCCTAGGGCTGAGATTGGACTGGGGAGGGAAGATACAAGCCCCCCTCCAAAAAATGCTATGGTTGGGCCTGGGGGGATGGGGTCCCCGGGGTCTAGATGGGCCCAGGGAGGGGAGTCACGCACCCCCTCCTCCAAAAAATTTAATATAATGACAATGGGCCCTGGGGGATGGGGTCACCGGGGCCAAAATCGGCCGTGGGGTGCAAGGCGTCCCTCCCACCTAAAAACATTTTTTAGAAGGCCAGGCCATGTGGGATGGGGTCCCCAGGACTGAGATCAGCCCAAGGAGGATGGGAACTTGCCTCCCTCCCCCCAAAAAATAACTATATTAACGCCGGGCCCTGAGGAATGTGGTTCCCAGGGCCGAAATCGGCAGGGGGGCCACCAGGCCCCCAATCCCGAAAATGTTTTTTTAGAAGGCCGTGCCCCAGGGGATGGGGTCCCTAGGGCTGAAATCGGCCAGGGGTGGGGGGCAACGCGGATCTTCGGCCAACTCCTGCTGCGCCCTTGCCATGCACTGCTAATTACCCCACAAATTAAGGCACTCAGGACATCTTTGATAACATCATTTATAATATCAATGTAATATTTGCAGTAAAAGTTTTGATGAAAAAACTGTGCATGGTGGGGGCGTGAGTTATAGTTATATAGTTATAGTCTTAGGGCACAAGTTACAGGTACTTCAGATAACTCTAACTATAACAGGTGAATTTCTATGGTTTTGTATGTTTCAAATGTGAGCCTAACTATAACATCTCTGTAACCTTTGGTCTTTTAAGTTAATTTCTGTTTTTTTTAAATTCTATTTCTTATATATATATATATATATATATATATATATATATATATATCTCATCAAAAAGGGAATCCTGTGTTCCTTCCAGCGCTCGCCTATCGAGGTTGGTGCTCAGTCAATGGGCACAGGACTCATTTTAAATCCACGCCAAAATACAAATCAAAATCTGGCACTCCTGCAAAACAATGGCCTTGATTTATTTCAAGAATCCATAAAACAGAACATAGGGCAACGCGTTTCAACCTTCCCAGTCTTCTTCCTTGGCCCTTCTTACAAGAGTTATACAACAGAAAAAATGTTCCCCCGCCCATCTGCTATATATACCATCATCCATAGACATAGAAGATATATAGTTTTTTTTTTTTTATATATATATATATTTATATATGTACATAGGAATATACATTCTAATATTATCATTTTAAATGTCCATTTTGCATACTCTTCCCATTATAGTATAATACTCCTATTTAACCAAAAATCATATCATTAATCGGATGAGCCACTATTGTAACACAATGTATCATCAAATTAATATTTTTGTAGGCCTTTCAACAAAAAATAAGAGGTAACCTGACCTAACATTGTTATAATAAGACCCTGCCTTGACATCATTATATTAACCAATATGAACAGAAAGTTCCTCGTCCTTGTTCAATCCCCAAGGATAACGGCTATTAAGCTGAATAATATATTCAGACTCCAATCTCCTCAATTGTTTTTCTTTGTCCCCTCCTCTCGGAGTGGCCAGGACCGTGTCTATACCAAAAAATGTCATCTTCTCAACTTTCCCCTCATGCTCGAGATTGCAATGTCTTGCTACTGGATACGCAGCATCTTTGTTCGATATCGCTCTCCAGTGCTCAAGAATACGCTTCTTCAGAGGAAAAATTGTGCTGCCGTCATATTGTAATCCACATGGGCATTCTATTACATAGATAGCAAAATCTGAGTTACAATTAATATACTTTTTAATATTCGCTTGCCTAACTGTGGGTAACTCATATTGCTTACAATTTGAACTGTATCTGCATGCTTTACACTTGGCACATTTATAGAAGCCTTGATATTTATCTAAGAAAGTTTCGTTATTCTTCCTTGTATGACTGTGTACCAAAATGTCCCTTAAAGAACTACTTCATTTGTAAGTTATCAAAGGAGTACGGCTGACTAGCTGCCCAATTATTCTGTCCTGCCTTGATAAGATGCCAATATTTTATGAGGATCTTTTTGACTTCTGACGAATATGCATTAAAGACTGTCACAAATCTTGGGGTATTAGTGCCTTCTCCTCTCTCTTTGGGAATCAATAGTTCCGCCCTTTGAACTACTGCTGTCTTTTGGCATGCCTTCTTTACTGCTCTGTATGGATATCCCCTAGATCTGAATCTCTGTGTCATTGTTAATCGTTCTTTCTCAAAACTTTGTGGGGTACTACAATTTCTCTTAGCTCTTAATAATTCCCCATAGGGTATGCTCCATTTTACATTCGGAGGGTGGTGACTCGTGGCTTGTAGAATGCTGTTCCCTGATGTGCTTTTTCTGAACAGTTTTGTATGTAATGTGCCTTCTTTTAAACAGACCTCTATGTCTAAAAATTCCATCACCTGTTTATGTGTTTTATATGAATTTAGGACCCTGTTCGGTAGCGAATTCAAAAAATCATATAACACTGATTCTGGGCCTTTCCATATCATGAATATATCATCAATATATCGTGTCCAAAATATGATATGTTGGAACCATTCCATCTTTTCAGCTGCCATCACCCATTGCGTACAATTTGAGGAAGGCACTCAACAAAAGTTGGCACATTTTACAGACTGATCCTGACCTACAAAGTTTTGTGTGTAATGCTCCATCAGTGACATATAGTAGTGGCAGATCGTTACGGGATAATCTCAGTCATAACATGGTGGCGAATAGTAGTAATTGTGACACTGAGATCTACAGTCAAGGGCTTCTACTGCTGCCGAAAATGTAAGGCATGCAAATACAGCAAGGACTGCAAAAATGTAAGATTGGATACTGGACATAGGGATTATGAGATCAAAGGATTTTTTACATGCAATACAGATTTTTGTGTATACTGTTTGAGATGCCCATGTGATAAGATATACGTGGGAAGTACGATACACAAGGCGAAAAAGAGGATTTTGGAACATGTCAGAGCCATCCGGAATTTTGACCGTAGTTACCCTGTAGCACGACATTTTCATGAGATGCATCAAGGGGATGAAAGATAACTGAGTTACTTGGTGTGTAATCAGATTAGATTAAACTCTCGGGGAGGTGATAGACAGAAAATGTTACACATTTTGGAATCCAAATACATAGTTAATTTTATAACTCTCTCCCCAAGCGGTTTGAACTTAAGTGAAGAGATGAATACACATCTTGGAAATTAAATATTTGTTTCTGCCCTTTCAGTTTGACAAGAACATCGAGCTTCTTTAATGTTTGGTGTAAATGTAAGGTATCCAGGTGTTTATGAAGATTTTTTCTTTTTAATTTTGGGGGGTTGATGGACTCAAAATATACATTTTGGTGGGAAATAGCATAACAACAATAGCGATGGACTGTAATATGGACTATATTTTTATTTTTATTTAATTAGCTATTATCAATGTTGAATAGGGATTTTGGAAACATTGAAGGACAACCATACTTTAGATTATAAATTGTTATGTTATTTGAAATGGATCAAAACTGCGATGGGATTATTGTTTGATTGTTTTCTAGTACTTACTTGTATCTATTGAGCTATAGGAACTCTTCCAAAATGACGCCTACCATTTCAAACTATTGTGTGTATATTGTGGGTTTTGAGTCCTTCTTTTATGTTTAGGTAATTTTGTATTTATACATGGTGTATCAAGCACTCCACCATCCGTGAACAAGGCTACGGCTGAAACGCATTGGGAGGAACACTTTTCTGTTACTGTTAATATAAGTTTGCAACTATCCGTTGGTGTCTTGACTTTTCCTCTATATTTATAAGGAAATTTTGGTTATATGTTAATGGGATTCCCGATTGCATGTCAAGACCGCCACTGTTAGAGCCTCGATATTTCGGGTAAACTTTTGTGGAAGATATATATATATATATATATATATATATATATATATATATATATATATATACACACACATATATATATATTTGTGTATATATATATATATATATATGTATGCATGTGTATATATATATATATATATATATATATATATGTATATATATATATACATATATATATATAACCATATATATATATATATATATATATATATATATATATATATATATATATATACATATAGATACATATATATTGCGAGAGGATAGAAATGTAGGGAGCACCTTACACCAATAGTGACGACATGTGCTGTTGAGCTTGGCTGTCTGTTAAGTGATCATTACTGCTAAATGCCATTGAGTGGTCCAAGTGAATTTTGCAGATATAGTCTTCCATTGTCAGCGATATATGGCATCATCCACATCATTCAAAGTGACTGTATACATACATTTTGTTACCATAGAAGCTATGTGGGACTGCCCTCATGTTAACAGTGTGCTCTAATTGCGTGTTTGTCATAGTGTTTTTTTGGAAGGAGAGGGTGTTGGTAATAATTCTGGAAAAGATTATGTTTAGTTGCTCAAGGCCATATTGCTGTAAAAACATTGGGGAAGATTTATGGAAAGTGGCGCTGCACAGAGTGCATCACCTCTTTCCCTGCGTCGCTTAGCACCCCCATACTACCACCATGTGTGCGCCATAGGGGGCACTAGCGTCATTTCTCATGATGCTATTAAAGTACTCTGCAGTAGTAGCGCCAAAATATTGGCGCTACTCCTGCAGAGTACACAAGGGCCCATTCTAAAGCATGGAAGCCTCCTTTTAACGCCTGCTCTTGAGCAGGCATTAAAAGAGCCGTAAAAAATGGCGCAAGGAAATCTCATAGCTTTCCTTACTCCATTTTTCCGACTCCCCTAATGGGGGAACTCCCCCTTTGCATACATTATGCCTGGTGCAGGCATATTGTAGTGCAAAGGGTTACAGAGTGGTGCAATGCATGCATTGCGCCACTCTGTAAATACGTGTGGGGATTTCGGCCTCGTTGGGGGACATTACGTAAAAAATGATGCCGTTAATGTGGCACAAGGTGGCGCTAGGACATTATAAATATGCCCTATTGTCTCTGATAGTGCATGTTTTGTAATTGAGGACACAGTTTGGGTCTGCGTTCGGCGCAACCAAATAAAATTACACTGTGATGTAATTTGGGAAAGTGCACCCTATATGTAATGTGGCCCCATGATTGATTGAAGTTTCAAAGGTACATGTATGAACAACCTGGATTTGTCAAAGGCGCTGTGCCCTCTGTGTCCATTATCATGCTTATTGGACATAGGTGACGCGTGTGTTTTAACAAGAAATATTAATGCAATTGCTTACATATTGTGTGCTGAAACTGCTTAGAAAATGTGTCTAATGTAGATGAAATAATGCACGCATCTGAAATGTGCCCACGGGGAGTGGTCCCCACTGTATACGAAGACTAATGAAAATGCTTACTAATGTTGAAATGTTATGCAATATCGGTTTAATTTTGTACTAGTATGTCATAATTAAGGTTTCTTGTTAAGAGTTTGCTTTATATTAACACAGGCCTAACTTTAGTGAGGGCTGTGGCCTAGCTGCCTGGCCTAATTTTTTATTTGTATTTCTAGCTGGTTTAATGCTGTTTTCCTGAAGGACACAAAGTTGTACTTTTCCAGAAGCTATGTGTGTGTATCTGTAGTAGAATTCTTTCTCATGAGAACTAGCTTGCATGAAGATGATGTTCTTGCTAACTGCAACAGTAATTCACAACAAGGACAAGGTTACTATGCTAGGGGAAACAATGGGAACTTTGACTGGAACTTGTGTGTAGCAAATTGTCACCTGACATTCTAGCCGTTGGAAGCGTCAATGAAATGGACCTATCCGTGACATGGGAACAGTGAATTGTTGAAGTTTCTGGAAGGATAAACGTGAACTCATTGGATGAAGATAACGATGCACCGACTTTGATCCAATAGGGAATTGAGGGATAGATGGACAGTTTTGACCTAATGGACATACACAAGGAGAAATCAAGCATTCCTGTCCTGGCGATTGCCCATTGCTTTTCCAGCATTCCTTTTCTGCCATTGTGCATTTAATCTGCTACCGGAGACACTTCTCTGGACACTTCTGGTTGTTCGGAGTACTTTAGAAACCATCCTCTACCTGTTCTTGCTTGATGCTGACTTTCCTCTACTGAGGGAAGTGATCATTCCTCAGCTATGCTGTCTTGTGCGTCTTGAAAGAGACTCTTGCTTACCTAATGATAAGACTTTGTCCCGTTCGAACTCTGCTGATGGTGAATCGACTAATGTCCTGAGAACGAAGACTGACGCTGTTTGCTGATTTTTGCAGGATTGGTAACTATCCAATGCAATTGTGATTGTCTGTTTGCTTTTCCTTTCCAGGTACCAACTGCTGATTTTGATAGAGGTCTTAGTTCAGATGTTTTCTAAATTTGTGTTGCTAAATTGTTTTGCATGAAGCCCAACATGCTAATGCTAATTCGTGGTTAGTTGAGATGTTCACGGGGACTGTACGCAAATAGACAAATTACTGAGTTCTTGCTTTGTGTGAATCATGTACTAGTGAAACTCTGCTAAGCTGATTTATATTAATGGTGCGCATTATAATTTGGTCATACGTAATTCGTGTATTAATTGTGTGGTGTTTATTGCTAATGAGATTAACCTACTTGATATTAGTCTGTTAACAATAGGGAAATAAATGTTCTAACTTCAACTAAACTGGTGTGGTTATTCATGACTGAAAGGTCATGGTGTATCAAATTGCTGATCCATATTGATTGTTTATTGATTGGGTATTGTTAATGTCTATTGACCAATTGATTGATGGTGTACAAGGGGGCATTTCATACTCAGAAGTCTCCAAACGCGGTCCAAAGGTTAATTGACCTGATTGCGTCTCCTTGTAAGTTTACTTATTAAGGTTCTGACGCTCCATCAACTTAAAGGCATTATAGGTTGATATCTGCCCCCTATTTGTCTACTTTCCAATTATTGCATTACACTGTCCTTCATATTCGTTTTTGATAAGGTTCTTTTAGTTTAGAAGCCCCCTGTATGTTCCTATATTTCACTGTTCAAACAAGGAGCTCCTTTCCCTCCTTGCACTAGGGTCTATGCCACACTGACTACCTGAGCATGCTAGGGCAAAAAGCCCTGAGATAAAGGTCTACTTGTTTATGAATTCAGGACCTAAATTCTGCCTACATCCAGGAGTGTATCTAAACAAGACAGCCTCGTGCAGTTTGTGGGGCATTACATTTTACCGCGATGCATACACAACAGCAGTGTACATTAATGCAAATACTGACGCACAGTTATGCATTCTGCAAGGATGCTGAGTCGGGGATGGTGTAAATTTCAATTTCTCACGTAAGGACGAGTGCATTGTGGGCAACCTTGTTTAACAAAATATGCTGACTGACAATGGCTTCCAATTAATTAGCCAACTCACGTATATAATTGATAAAAAATGCGATAAAAACACTGTTTCGTGGCTCATGTACTGACTGACCCTCTGTTTTCAAAGCATGCCCCTGTGAAGTCTACCGTGAAGAGCGCTGCTGGCATGTCGGCCTTTGGTGGGCCCGCGCCGACGCGGCTCAAACAATGCACGGGACTGGTGAATAGTTTACACTCGACGACCTCTGCGGAATACTAATGTACCTCATTGTGAGGACGCAGCGTTTCTCAGGCCTCCATGTGCATAGTAATGTTTGCGTCCGTGCACAATGGCAGTTAGCGTCCCCGGCGCGGGGCGCGAGTCACGATGCTCGCCGAGTCTTGCAAGCGTCTCACACTAAGAAGGAATAAGGGGTGTTTTCTTTGGGGCCCCAGGCGCGCCATTCTCCCTTTCACTGGCGCTTGTCACGCTTCCGTAGAGGGCCTTTCAGTTCTTTCAGCCAGTACCCCTCGTGTGAAGGTTGGCACCAGGCGATGCTGCTGCCTGGATACTCTAAGCAGCCATCACATAACAGTGTTAGCATTTAACGATGGCCTGTCTTGGTGTACGGAGACTGTTGAAAAGACAACGGTATCTGTCCAGTGCAGGGTCCAGTCCTTCCCAGCCCTGACAAGTTTTCCAGGTCATGGCGTAGGTTTTGGTTCGAACTCGCAGAGTACCCTGAGGGAAGGGTACCAAATACTGCACATAAAGTGCACCCGAAGGAACTTGATAAACACAGCATTTAAAATCCACCGAGTTGTCACCTAATTTAAATTGCAAACTGCCGTATAATGAAATGGAAGCTTCAAAGTTGGTAAATGTGTCAGTGCAAGGTGCTGTTGGTTGGTATCTGCACGTTGAATTTGTTTTTTTGCATGCAATGGCGAGCCAGGTAATGCCAGGATAGGGCTTTAAGTGGGCTGTGTCCATCCAGGTCTCAGAACTGGGAGTATTTAAAAGCGGGCATTGAAACAGCGATTTAATCCAGTTTATATTTCGCTTGTTTCATTTTACATCGAATCCCTGACTGAATGTTAGCTATTTCCAGGAAGTTGTTTTCTCGTCATTTTTTCTGTGTGGCACGTTACTCTTGTATAGTGATTTATCTTAAATAGCTAACGAGCACTGATAAGGCCAGTAATTCTGGCTGGTTTTAGGTGTGTGTCAGTTGCTGTGTTAAATATATAGGTATGCAAAAGAATAAACCTCATAGAGGCACCAAAATATCTGTTGGGTTGCATACTATGTGACTCTCAGAAATTTAGTTTACATGTCTAAATCACACCCATAATTATATAGGCCACCCCCTATTAAAGATTTTACAGCTTCTCCTGCTCCACACTTTTTTCGTCCCACTTAAAGCCCTGTGCTAGGATAAAGCTTTAACTAACTGGGCATGGCAGCCTTTTCTGATTCCAATGCACATTATGGAGCTGATTACAAGTACCTCACACAATTGCGATCCATGTGCAGAGTTGCAGCAAAATCCATTCTTATACCCCATTTTCAGGACATCACTTGGAATTGATGATAAGTTTCGCACCTGTTGATTTCCAGATTTTATCAGGTACAATAGTTCCCACGTCCAACACCACCACACTTGTAATCAGCCTGAAGAGCCTTACAGCATCTGCACCTCTCAAATTTAGGGCCTGATTTAGAACTTGGCGGAAGGGTTACTCCGTCACAAATGTGATGGATATCTCGTCTGTCGTATTACAATCTCCATAGACTAAAATGGGATCATAATACGGCAGGCGGGATATCCTTCAAGTTTGTGATGGAATAACGTCCTCTGTGTAGGAGGCTGGACTGGCTTGTAGTGAGTACCAAGGGGTACTTGCACCTTGCACCAGGCCCAGTTATCCCTTATTAGTGTATAGGGTGTCTAGCAGCATAGGCTGATAGATAATGGTAGCTTAGCAGAGCAGCTTAGGCTGAACTAGGAGACGAGTGAAGCTCCTACAGTACCACTCAGTGTCACTTGCACAATATCATAAGAAAACACAATACACAGATATACTAAAAATAAAGGTACTTTATTTTTATGACAATATGCCAAAGTATCTCAGTGAGTACCCTCAGTATGAGGATAGCAATTATACACAAGTTATATGTACACAATACCAAAAATATGCAGTATAGCCTTAGAAAACAGTGCAAACAATGTATAGTTACAATAGGATGCAAGGGGGACACATAGGGATAGGGGCAACACAAACCATATACTCCAAAAGTGGAATGCGAACCACGAATGGACCCCAAACCTATGTGACCTTGTAGAGGGTCGCTGGGACTATTAGAAAATAGTAAGGGTTAGAAAAATAGCCCTCCCCAAGACCCTGAAAAGTGAGTGCAAAGTGCACTAAAGTTCCCCAAAGGACAAAGAGGTCGTGATAAGGGAATACTGCAGGAAAGACACAAACCAGCAATGCAACAACGATGGATTTCCAAACGAGGGTACCTGTGGAACAAGGGGACCAAGTCCAAAAGTCACAAGCAAGTCGGAGATGGGCAGATGCCCAAGAAATGCCAACGGTGGATGCAAAGAAGTTGCTACTGGACAGTAGAAACTTAGGATTCTGCAGGAACGACAAGGGCTAGAAACTTTCCCTTTGGAGGATGGATCCCCCACGCCGTGGAGAGTCGTGCAGAAGTGTTTTCCCATGGAAATACAGCCAACAAGCCTTGCTAGCTGCAAATCGTGCGAAAAAAGTTTTTGGACGCTGCTGTGGCCCAGGAGGGACCAGGTTGTCGCCAATTGCGTCTGGGGACAGAGGGTACGTCGAGCAAGACAAGGAGCCCTCTCAGCAGCAGGTAGCACCCGCAGAAGTGCCAGAAACAGGCACTACGAGGATGCATGAAATGGTGCTTGCCGAAGTTGCACAAAGGAGTCCCACGTCGCCGGAGACAAACTTAGAAAGTCGTGCAATGCAGGTTAGAGTGCCGTGGACCCTGGCTTGGTTGTGCACAAAGGATTTCCGCCGGAAGTGCACAGGGGCCGGAGTAGCTGCAAAAGTCGCGGTTCCCAGCAATGCAGTCTGGCGTGGGGAGGCAAGGACTTACCTCCACCAAACGTGGACTGAAGAGTCACTGGACTGTGGGAGTCACTTGGACAGAGTTGCTGGATTCAAGGGACCTCGCTCGTCATGCTGAGAGGAGACCCAGGGGACCGGTGATGCAGTTCTTTGGTGCCTGCGGTAGCAGGGGGAAGATTCCGTCGACCCACGGGAGATTTCTTCGGAGCTTCTAGTGCAGAGAGGAGGCAGACTACCCTCACAGCATGCACCACCAGGAAAACAGTCGAAAAGCCGGCAGGATCAGCGTTACAGAGTTGCAGTAGTCGTCTTTGCTACTTTGTTGCAGTTTTGCAGGCTTCCAGCGCGGTCAGCAGTCGATTCCTTGGCAGAAGGTGAAGAGAGAGATGCAGAGGAACTCTGATGAGCTCTTGCATTCGTTATCTAAAGTTTCCCCAGAGACAGAGACCCTAAATAGCCAGAAAAGAGGGTTTGGCTACCTAGGAGAGAGGATAGGCTAGCAACACCTGAAGGAGCCTATCAGAAGGAGTCTCTGACGTCACCTGGTGGCACTGGCCACTCAGAGCAGTCCAGTGTGCCAGCAGCACCTCTGTTTCCAAGATGGCAGAGGTCTGGAGCACACTGGAGGAGCTCTGGACACCTCCCAGGGGAGGTGCAGGTCAGGGGAGTGGTCACTCCCCTTTCCTTTGTCCAGTTTCGCGCCAGAGCAGGGCTAAGGGGTCCCTGAACCGGTGTAGACTGGCTTATGCAGAATTGGGCACAAATGTGCCCAAGAAAGCATTTCCAGAGGCTGGGGGAGGCTACTCCTCCCCTGCCTTCACACCATTTTCCAAAGGGAGAGGGTGTAACACCCTCTCTCAGAGGAAGTCCTTTGTTCTGCCATCCTGGGACAAGCCTGGCTTGACCCCAGGAGGGCAGAAACCTGTCTGAGGGGTTGGCAGCAGCAGCAGCTGCAGTGAAACCCCAGAAAAGGCAGTTTGGCAGTACCCGGGTCTGAGCTACAGACCCGTGGGATCATGGGATTGTACCAACAATGCCAGGATGGCATAGAGGGGGCAATTCCATGATCTTAGACACGTTACATGGCCATATTCGGAGTTACTATTGTGAAGCTACACATAGGTAGTGACCTATGTGTAGTGCACGCATGTAATGGTGTCCCCGCACTCACAAAGTCCGGGGAATTGGCCCTGAACAATGTGGGGGCACCTTGGCTAGTGCCAGGGTGCCCACACACTAAGTAACTTTGCACCTAACCTTTACCAGGTAAAGGTTAGACATATAGGTGACTTATAAGTTACATAAGTGCAGTGAAAATGGCTGTGAAATAATGTGGGCATTATTTCACTCAGGCTGCAGTGGCAGGCCTGTGTAAGAATTGTCAGAGCTCCCTATGGGTGGCAAAAGAAATGCTGCAGCCCATAGGGATCTCCTGGAGCCCCAATACCCTGGGTACCTCAGTACCATATACTAGGGAATTATAAGGGTGTTCCAGTATGCCAATGTAAATTGCTAAAATTGGTCACTAGCCTGTTAGTGACAATTTGGAAAGAAATGAGAGAGCATAACCACTGAGGTTCTGGATAGCAGAGCCTCAGTGAGACAGTTAGTCACTACACAGGTAACACAGTCAGGCACACTTATGAGCACTGGGGCCCTGGCTGGCAGGGTCCCAGTGACACATACAACTAAAACAACATATATACAGTGAAAAATGGGGGTAACATGCCAGGCAAGATGGTACTTTCCTACACTCTGCTAAACTCTAAATCAGGGCCTTAGTCTGCTCTTGTGGTGCCATCAACATTCACAACAGACTAACACCACAACAGGTACACTGCTCCAACTTCATCAACCAACCATACGAGTTGATGATGGCACCTTTTGTAGGCTGGTTGTGGTGCACCAGCCTTTTCACCATGCTAATGAGGGGTATAGATGTTTTACAATATATCCCACTATGTGAAGATATGCCATACATATATATTACCTGTAATGGCCCTGGGGACTGCCACCCCACCAGGGGCCGCTTCTGCTCTGTCACGGGGCGCCCCCCCTCCCTGGAGCACAGCTGTTTGCTTTTGTTTGGTGGGAGCTGGTAGCTCCCACCAAGCAAAAGCAAACAAAGTCCGGTTTCTGACAGCTGGAGCTGTCAAACAGCCCCCACTGTCAGAAAGCAGAGTTTCTATCTGTTTCCCTGCACACAAATATGCAAGCAGGGAAACAAATGAAACATTGCTCCCACAAGCAGGGACGCGGGGAGCCGGCTAGGACCGTGGGGGCCTTGAGGCTCCCCTGCGGTCCTGTCACTCTCTCTCTCATCCCATGTTGGGATGGAAGAGAGAGAGATGGCTATTGCAGTGCTCTCTCCATGCAATGACTTCAAATAGTAAGATTACCAAGACGTCTGGTACGACTGCTATACTTACGTTTGTATGCAGAGTAACTTCTGGCCTAACGGTCAAGGTATTTTGCTGTCACTCAGTAGGCTGAAGCCTTAAATCCTAGTATTGCTAGTCAATGTGTTTGTTTATTGACTAGTGTTTTGACTGTTAGACCTTCCTAGTGATGGAACATTCACGTTTCTTTCCTATCACATGCGTGGATTGAAGGTCATAAGTATGTCCCGAAATATCAGGGTAAGGAGTTACCTGTGGTGTAATGGTTAAGGTAACAAACCCTCACACTGGAAGGTGAGGGTTATACTCCAGGGGTGTCTGTGGTCTTTTCCCTTCTTTGCTTTCATTTAAACTTCAAAAGTTAAAAGTTCATACTGAAAGGTGATCTCACTTGTTTTAAATTGTCAAATACACTTTTCTTTTTAATTTGTCCTAAAATATCTCGTTCTACATATTTGATTCTTCAAAGCCTAAATCACTGTATCTCTCTGAATTACTCTCTCTTTCTCTCAAGGGTTGGTTGGCTAGGTGAGTTGAGTGCAGGGCCTGGGCAGAGGCCAGGCCCTGCAACCAACCCCACAGCAAGGTTGGGTGATTATCGGGGGTTGGCTCTGCGGCCAACCGCTGCCATCTACCACCTTTTGCCATGTGCAACAGTTGTCAGATTAACATATAGTAATAAAAATCACTTTATGTTAAAAAAACATAGAAATTCACTTAAAAAAACAAAGATTACAGGGAAGTAATAGTTAGGTTCTGAATTTACGAGTACAAAAACATAGAAATTCACCAGCTATAGGTAACTATAACTCATGCCCTTGCCATGCACTGCTAATTACCCCACAAATTATGACATTCATGACACCTTTGATAATATCATTGATAATATCAATGTCATATTTGCAGTAAAAGTTTTGACAAAAAAACTGTGCATGGTGGGGACGTGTGTTATGTAATACAGGACTTTGTATAGAATTCAAGACAGTGTAGAACCAACCACCGAAATATGTCATGCAATGGCTGCTAATGCAGAGGTTGTATCCATGCCCTTTGCCATTTTACTTCACATACATACCAATCCAAATGGTCCTGGTGTCTGTCTAATGTCCTTATTTACAAGGAGTTAGAAATTCATCATTCCACTAGAACGATTTGGGATACTTAAATATTTTGACACAATATTTCATATTAAAGGCAGTGTTTTCCTTACATTTAAGAAGAGTAATTTTCTTTTCTGCACTTGTATTACATGCATACAATGTCTATTGTGAGGGACTGACTGATTGACATGTGTCATGAAGTCTTGTCTACAGAGCTAAACATGTTTCTTGGAAAATGTATTTTACATTTCATAGCTATACCAGAGCAGCTTGGCAATTCTCAACGCAAAATCATGTTTGCGTGTTAGCACAAACAAAAATAATAGAAAAAAACTTCAGTATTCAAGCCATCTTCCTTTAAAAAGACAAGATCTTACTAAAACAATACTTCAAAAATAGTAAGAATAGGTTAAAGGGATGGTAGATTATAGCAAAACGAAATTGATAGCAAAACAATTATCAGAAATGGGTTTAAAAGCTGCAACTGAATGGCTACTTATTCTGAGACAGAGGCAGCTGTGTATAGACATCATTCTTTAAAAGGGAAATAGCAAGGCACAGAGGGGCGATATTTATGAAAATGTCACTCAATGCAGCGCAGCAATCAAAAATGCTGTGTTGCAGTGTGTGACAGGGAGAGAATAGGAGAGCACGATATCTACAGAGGTATGGCTCTCTCCTCCTCTTTCTCTAGCGTAGAAGTGTGCTGCAGTGTGGCAGACACACACCTTTGCTCCATAGTGAAATGGTGTGTGTGAGACTTTAGTTAGTATAGGTTTTGGACTGGAAGGATTTTCTTCTTGTACAAAATACTATGCTTGGACATCGTTCAAAACGTTTTCAGATTTGTATGTGTGCTGTACAGTAAAGCACACGTGCAAAGTAGGAAAAGAGAATACAAAATGAAAACAGTTCTCCTTTTAACATCTTCTTTTAAATGGCATTACATTTTGACGCAAAACCCTGTGTCAGATTTTAGGATACAGAAATCGCTAAAGTTTGTAAGGAATCAGCAAGAGTCACTGAGTTGTCATACTCTGTCTTTCTGTCACCATCTTGAGTTGAAGACCATTGAAATACAGGCCTGAAGTGAGAAGAGTCTCTGGTAATAGACTTGCCAGGTGTGCTGGGCATTCTCCATGTGTCCTTTGGTACATAATACTTGGAAAGGTTCAGTATCGTAAGGAGCATCAGATTTTCTTTTGTGTAACCATTGAGTGATCACTAAATCTCCTTTTCCGAATGAGTAGATCTTTTGCACGTCGCCTCTTGTCTACATAAACTTTCATTTTTTGTTTGTGAACCAAGTCCTTTGCACGAATCATGTTTTCACTTCTTTCTCTTACTGTGGTCCATTGAGGTAAATTGGTTGCCATCGCTCTCCCAAACATCAAAGTCAAAGGACTTTCACCTGTGATCGAGTGGGGTGTCGAACGATAAGCTTGTAAAGTAGAATTCAACACAGTCTTTAAACTTTGCTTCTCAAGAGTTGCAAGCTGCACTGTGTTCTTTAGCGTACTCATAAAACGCTCAGCAAGTCTATTGGGCTGTGGCCATGAGGGTGTGATCTTTCAATGCTTTATGTTCAGATGCTCCAGAAATTATTTAAATTATTTACTGCTGAAGGGTGGACCACTGTCAGACTTTACAATGGCTGGTATGCCCCATGTTACAAAGATGTCATCACATTTTTCGATTACTTGTTCATGTGTTGTGGATGAGAGATCTTCGACCAAAGGAAAATGTGAACATTCATCTATAATCACATTTAAATGATGGTGATTATCAAGTGGACCAAAGAAATAAATGACTATTCTCTTCCAGGCATGTTTAGGGACTTCTGGCATGTTCAGGGTATGTTCAGTAACTTTGTTTGACAGGCAATTGCATATGTGACAGGCCTTGA
The DNA here is from genome assembly GCF_031143425.1 of Pleurodeles waltl. NCBI lineage: Eukaryota > Metazoa > Chordata > Amphibia > Caudata > Salamandridae > Pleurodeles > Pleurodeles waltl. The sequence goes on along the minus strand of NC_090436.1, from coordinate 979,832,034 downwards.
GTTCATTTTCAACTCTTTCATCTAAATATGGAAACCAAACTCAGCCCTGGAGAGCTCTTTTTGTTGCAACAATACCACAATGCCCCTCATGAGCCACTTCAATCACCTTTAGTTGTAGGCTCTCTAGAATCAGGATCCTTGTAGCATAACTCCTTGCTGAGTTATGGACAAATCATCTTTAAGATATTTGTAATTTTGATATTCATTATCATGACTGAGAGGTCAAATGTGTTTGTTCCATGACTGATGTGTAATTATGTCTTTTAACTCCAGCAGGTCACTTTCACGACTCATAGCAGTGACAATCTGAGCTAATGAAATAGCAGCTGGTGTACTGGACTTCACTATGAAGTTGATGTAGGCCTCAGCTGTCTTGGATGGAATACCATGACCTTCGATAGACTCTCTTGAAAACTAGTCAGCAGGACTTTGATCCTTACCCCGTCAATGTACAATTGTATAATCGTATTCTTGCAATCGTAGTCCACATTGTTCAATTTGAGGAGGTATCTCGGCTTTCGGATTGCCGATGATAGTCAGCAAAGCTTGATGATCGGTCAAACTTTCCTTCTCAGGCTGTGAGTAAACATGTTCTGTTTGAAAAAAACTTCTGCCACCACGGGCCACAATATGTTGTCTAGCATTTGGGCATCCACTAAGCTGTGCAAGTATAGCACCTACCCCAACTGGGCTAGTGTCAACCACAATCTCTGTATGGAGTTTTGGATTGAAGGACACCATTTCCATGGAATTTTTGATGGCATGTTTGAGTCTCTTGTAACTATTTTGCACATTCTTGTGACCATTTAAAATAAACATTTTTCTTTGTTAACTCTAAAAATCGAGCACTAACAGTGACAAAGTCCTTTATATATATATTGAACAGTAACTGGCTATTCCAAGAAAAGAACATACCATTGAAACATCCTGTGGAGATTCAGCATTTTTTAAACTTGTACTTCTGCAGGATCAGGTATCATACCCCCATCAGAAAATATATGACCAAAGAATTTCAGTTTTCTCTTGTTGAACTCACATTTGTTTGGTCAACCCTGCATCTTTTTGTAATTGACATGCTTGTGTGGGGACTGTGTTGTGAACCTTCTGTGTAGGTCCAAAAACTAATATGTCATCACCATAATTAAATGCATTCACAACAGGTTGTATAATGCGTCATATGGCACCTTGAAAATGTTCTGCAGCTGATCACACACCAAAACTTAGTCTCACGTATCTGAACAAACTAACATGCAGAAAGGGTTGTAATATATCTGCAGCTTTTTTCATGTTCTAACTGATGATAACCTGTATTCAAATCAAGTCGAGAAAAGACCTTGGCATCATTCAGTAGCGTTATCATGCCAGCAATGTGCCATCCTGGATGTTGTTCTAATACAATTGCTTTGTTTGACTGGCACATGTCAACAGATAAGCGCAAAGCTCCTTTGAGGTCCTTCTTAGGCACTACTACTATGGGAGAAACCCATGACTTTGGACTAGTGGAACATTAAAAAATGTCATGCTTAAGTAATGATTCAAGTTCTTTTTCAACAGCTTCTTCTAAATGAAAAGTAACTTGTCTACGTCTCTGAACAACAGGATGGACATCCTCATTAATATGCAGCTTTATTTTCATAGTCTTTACCTTTCCTAAACCATGCAAAAATAAAGGGAATTGACTTACTATTTCATGCTGAGCATTCATGTTGTAATTCACCAAAATCAGTCCCATGTCAGCAGCTGTGTTGAAGTTGAGCAAACAAGCACTTGCCGCTGTACCTTGAAGCAACGGATCAGTGTTTGTACTTCTGTTTTCTTCTGTTTTACTGTTGCTATAAACAATCCTTGACTCTTTATGAGCATCAATGCAGCAAAAGTGTATACTTTGGTCTTTGTCAGCTTAAGCCACGGTAACGAGCAAGTTCATTGCACTTTTCTTCAGGCATTATATTTATCAATACACCACTATCAATAATGAAAGGTATTGAACATCCATTTATTTCCAGTGAAACCTTTGGACAGTGTTCGTATGATTTTGTTGCTTTGCCTTGTCGGCTTTTCTGTGAATAACTTTTCTCCTCACAGGCAATCAGTCTGACATTTGCACATTTTTCTGAGGTAAGCATTGACATGGCACAATGACTTTCACATATTATTAAGGTGGAAGAACTATTTGACGATGATTTAGATGACTATCAACTTCGTTTAGTATCTATTTGCTTTAACTGATGTTGCCACTTGTCCTTGTGGACCCGCATCGAACGTTGCTTCTGTAACATTCTGGTGGCCATTTTGTCTTCATGCCGTGACCCGCTTACATTTTCCTTCGTTCTGCACATCATCACAAAATGGTTCTCTTTACCACAGCCTTTGCTTATCTGACCAATCGTAGGACACTTTGCTTCGTGTGGAAAGACAAATCCACATCTGAAACACAACTTCTTTTTGCATGTAGACATCATGTTGTGTCCTTCAGTCTTTTGTTTCAAATTACTTTTCACACTCATGACTGACTCGCTCTGGGTACCTCCGGCCTCGATGTCGGCAGTTTGTCTTTCATCACGTTTCTCAGCTCTGGCAGCTATCAACACTCGCTCTAGTTTAAGAGTTTTTTTCAGCATTTGTTGTCTGAATGAATCAGACCAACATCCATTGATCACTCTAAGTCGTATGGCTACTTGATCATTAGATTCATTGAACTTACAGTGTTGGACGAATGATTTGAGTCTTTCCACAAATTCATTGATTGGTTCACCTACTCTTTGGCATTCTTGACTAAAGGTATTTTGTTCATAGTCAATGTTTGGTACTGGATTGAACTTGAGATTCAATACATTCTTAATCTAACGGTATGGAACTTTATCAGTTATTGGCATTTTCTTTATGACTTCTTTCACAACATCACAAGCAAGATTTTTTAGATATTTGATAATCTTCCTGTTATCTGTCTCTTCAAGTGCATCAATGAAATCATCAAATGTCTCTATCCAGGCAGTTCATCTATCACCAACATTTTTGTTTTTGGTGGTGTTGAATGGTGGTGGTGGTTTCAGCAAAGTGGCAACATTGTACATAAATGTGGAACTCACTTACGTTGAGTGTATCATGCTCCCTGATGCTTTTGAATGATAATTTTTGTGCAAATTCTCTTTAAAGTCTTTTGACTTGTGAGTCTCAGGATTGTCTTCAAAGTTGATGGGAATGGTATCTTCTTCCTTAGTTGCCATCTTCAAACTTCACAGATCCAACTGTTGCCTTCAACCTATTTGCTCTTGGAAGATCTATGAGGTTGTTTTGAGCCCCACTTGGCAGCTTTATAAGCAACCACTGGTACAGACAGCTCTGTAAACACAACGCTGAGCACCTCTCCTTGAGACACATTGGTGACTGCTGTGGCATAGTGACTCTCTTTGGCAGGCCTTTTCCCACTTCAGTTTGTCTTTTCTAAAACCTAGTTGATCCGCCCTCAGCACTTCTACATACAACGTTATTTGATAAATGATAATTGTCTTTAACTGCGTTTTATAAACCTGGTTGAATCCGCCTTAAGTGTTTACACTTCGTACACTGTATAACTTTATTTTGCATGGCAGCGCAGTACCTTTTGTAGGATCTTGGTCGTAGTTCTTGACCAGTGACGCGTAGACTTTTCTGTGAAGCTCTCTTTCCATTCATAGGCTTCACACCAGCTGGAGTTCCGCAGACGCCAACCGTCGACTGCACTTTGAAGAAGGCACATGTGACACACACCAACAGTTTGTTTGGACCATGGCAAATTCTCCAGATGAGAAATTTCTTCTTTGGGTTACTTATCTTTTGTTTCATTGCCAATTGTAGCATCCTCCCCAGCCTAGTACCCTGTGAATGACTAGGCTGAATGACTGAGGCTGTAAACCACATGTCTTTATTCCTCTACATGTACCTGTGAACTTCAATATTCTAAACCAAGCTTTCAGTACATTCTAATCTAGAGGTTATGTCACACTGATATGGAGTCCTATGGGAGCCAGAAAGTTCTGTTCTAAATCATGCACAACACTAAATGAGCCTGGTAGGACTAGGGGTGATCCTTGCTCAACACATTGGCCATCCAGTTGCTCAGAGACACATCATTGCCTAAGCCAGTCGAAGCCCTTGTGATACAGAACTTTCATATTCTCAGTCAGAGAAGGAACGTCTGGCAGCGGTGTGGGCCTGTGAGCATTTTTATGTATTCATCTACAGACAGCGAATCACCGTCATCATGAGTCAGCAGGCTTTGCTTACAATTTTTGAAAGGCCAAAGGCTAAGATGCCCCCTTGCTTCAAGAGGTGGAAGCTATGACTACAAGAATATGACTATGAAATTGTGCACAAACCTGGGAAGGAGCAAAACCCAGCAGACTACATTTCATGAATGCCACTGCATCGTCACAGTTTGACATCCAAGACAGTTGAAGCATTCCTCAACTTTATTGTGAACTTCAGCACACCAGCGGCTATGTCTGGGGAATAAATCATTGCAGCCACCAATCTAGATAGAGACATGAATATAATCAAAGAACTGATTACCATCACAATTATGGAAGAGAAATACCTGGCTCTTTGCCGATGATGTTGAATTCCAAGAGTTAAAAAAATATACAGGATGAGTTAGCAGTCACCCAAGAAGGCTTAATACTATAAGGCTAGAGAATTTTCATGCCTGGATGCCTCAGCCAACGGGATATTGAGCTGGCCCATGAGGGACACCGTGGTGTTGTAGCCACCAAAAGAGTATTAAGAGATTGAGTGTGGTTCCCTCGGCTGGATGAGTGAGTCAACAAAGAAATGAAGGCATGCCACATTTTCAATTGTTTGACCTCCAAGGTGATGCAACACCCAGTGACAATGTCTGATCTTCTTGCCCATGCCTGGGAAAGAGTTGCAGTTTACATTTTTAGACTTTTAGGAAATGGACACCATTTCAAGGTAGTCATAAATTAATATCCATGTTATCCTTTGGTGGAAGACCTATCTTTGATAACCCTGGGTTTAGCATGAAAGCAGCACCAGAATTGCTCGGGAGCTTGTGCTGGTGTCCCAGTGAATGCTGGGACACCAGAAGAGGAGCGAGGCGGCAGGAGTCAGCATCTACCATGGCAACAACAAGAATGGTAATTGTTTCCCCCGTCCCCATCATCACCCCTACCCACCCCCTTGACATTTGTGGCAGCTGCCGCTGATGTTGAGTCCTGACACGGTACTGGAAGCAAACCATCCAGGAGGTCCATGTCAAGAGCATGGGCATATGGCACCATTGCCTGATCAGGGTGGAACTCAATCATCTCAGATCACCAAAACCAGTAGACAAGTGAGAGTGACTTTTCACCTAATTGAGGAAGTATAGGTTTGGTGATGTCTGTCACTTTTTTAATTACAATCAGTCAATCAGTATTTGTAGAGTGCGATTTGTCATCCGTGAGGGTATCCAGGCACTAGGTGCAGGTTTCAATCGAAGAGCCAGGACTTGAGCCCCTTCCTGAATTTGACCAGCATAGGGGAGGTGTGAGGTTGAAGGAGGAGCGCATTCCAGGCCTTGGCGCCAAGTAAGAAGAAGGAGCAACATCCGGTGTGGCAGCGGTGTGTGCGAGAGATCTGTGCAATTAAACCAAGAGGGAGATGTAGCAGCTTGATGTTATGCGCACTAGAATCCCCACGGTTCTGGGTGGACTTTAAACAGGATGTATGTAATGTATGGGGAGGTGTTAAGGTGTGGTTAATGGAAAATATGATGTCATGTTTAGTGTGTTAGTGTACGCTCAGGAATAAAGTAATGTTTGACCTCAACCCCTGTGTGATATAATTCATCTGCATTCTCCTGGGCTGAGGAAGATGCTACAGATGGGATATGGGATGTCCAGGGTTTCAGCAGATGAAGTAAAGTTGATGCTTTCAGTATTATTTTCACTTTTCAACAACTTACCAGACTTGAGTTGATTGGGAGACCCTTAATTAATGACTTTAAAATTACTTTACTTGTATAAGTCGACATTTCCTTTTCACTTAACATTTTGTACTTTAAACAGCCTAAAGGTGATAAATGGAAATGACGGAGTCAATCAGAACTACTGGCAAATATTCTGAGCATATTTCCTTCTTTAGCTTATTTACACCATTACAGAGACCAAATAGATGAATATCAGTTTATGCCATACAACAAACAAGATATTCAGCGTTGAACTGCCATGCCATGTTCCCCCTGAAAAGGAACACATGCATTCCCAGGCTGATTTTAGCCTTATTGTGTCCTATCATTGTGGTGCGGAAGGCATCAATAAAGCACTACTAATTATAGGTATCTTGCGCCTTAGACCTGGGGTCTCCAACCTTTTCTGTAACAAGAGCTACCTATGTTCAATGAAAATCATGCAGAGCTACCAATACTACTGATGTAAAAATGAACACCCCATCCACGATTGTCAGCAATGATCACATTTGTGTATTAGTCAGGGTTTCCAGCAGTAATGTAAAAAAGACTTTGACAACTAGAATAGAAGTATTTCATGGGTACTACATACAAACCATAGCCGCAATCCCTGACATCAAGTATAAATTTGAGTAATACATCTCTACAACTCCAATAACAGTGTTAAACACATTTTGAAAATTCAGCTATTTTTCTCCAAACATTAGCTTTTGCGCTCTGAAAATGCACACTTTATTTTTCTTAAATACATGCTTTTTAATTTTCTCTGAACTTGTCTTGGAACCTTTGGGGAAGCCAACCAGCCAGAGATTGTTGCGCTGAGCCTGGTTTTCAGCATCCTCGACATGAACCTGCAATTCTGCAGCTTGGGCATTAGTTTGGAGACTTTCCTTTTCAACTCAGAAACATCATCTCCCATATGATGATATACGGCCTTCTGCTTGTGTGATTATGCCTGCCACATTATGCAGCTCTTAGCACAGAAGCGCCACATTAATATGAACCTCCACAATTTTTCTCTCCACTGCAGTTTGCAATGCATACATGGCCTGTAGGATTGCAGAAAGGTCCCTGGATTTCCAGCCCAACTGGGCTCCTGAGGACTCTTCTGAAGCTGCAGGGACCCCGCTGGACCCTTGATGAACTTGTCAATGTATGTCTGAGAGGAGTGGGCATGCTGGGTCTTGTCTTTCCCTATTGTCTCAGCTGCAGTGGTGTCCGGTATGATGGAGTGTATGCATCTTGCCCGCGTACCCCACGGGTATAGGGTGCACGAGCAGCTGAAGAGATCAAAAATAAAGGGGAGGCCCCCAGCCACCACACACACCACTTACTGTTGCTAAGGTTGTCAAACATCCAGCCCTCATTAATCTCTCCTCAGATGGCGAGATTTTAAGTATATTTCTGTTGGAGGCAGCCCTTCAGGTTATTTGATGAGGATCTGCCACAAAGCCTCCATGGCAACCGGCTCGCACTCAGACAATCTTTACATTTAGGGCTCTGCCGGCCGATGGCTGGATGTCCTCACATCTCGAGGGGAGGGGTGAGAGGAGTCAACACTCCTGTCCAGGTAGTGCAATGGCTCCCATTAGGCCACCAAGTCCACCAGGGCAGCACCACCGCAATAGGCCCCTCCAAAGCAGTCCGCATCAGCTGCCTCCAGGGTCTCTCCTCTGCACTGCGGCACTGCCCCCAGTGACTAATCCCCACAACTGGGAGTGAGGCCATCCCCTAGGCCCGGGCCGCCAAGATGAGAGCAGACGAGGGCCCTCAAGTGGGAGTGTCAGTAATCGGGCCCAGAGCTCTGAGGGGCTGCCATTTTGAGTGCTGCCAGCACTCACCCCTTGGCTGGGCCCATCATCGGAAGGCATATGTGGGTCATCAGTGTCTCGTGTGTGTTCCCCTTAGAGACATCCAACCTCAGCCAGAGTCCGAGGATAGGGAGGTGCTGGGAAGGTACTGGAAAAGGGAAGCTTTTGGTGGCAGATGACGGAGAGGGTCTGGAGCGCTAGTAGAAGGCGACCGCCATTTTGATGCCTGAAGTCATGCCCCACAGTCTCATTGTTACTGCCACCTTTTTGACTATACACTTTTTAATGGACTTATGAGTGATGACCTCTAGTAGGTGAAACAGTACGTGATCGCTTGTGTGATTTATATAAAGAACACTCCAGGAGTGTGAGGAGGTGGAATGGTCTCTATCAAGAACACAAGAGGTGTACCTTTAAGAGGTGTGCCTTAAAGTATTTTCGAAAACGTAGAAGGGATTGGACAGGAGTAATGTGCAGATGGATGTTTTCAAGGATTAGAGGTGCAAAGCAGGTGATGTTCTTTTCTTGTTTCCTTTCTTATCCTCAAGTCTGGCTTACTTATTTAAAAAGTTTGTGTCCATTGTTTTAAATCTGAATGTAAAGTGAAATGCTGCACACCATGAGTGCAAGCCAATACGTTTTGGGATATAATTTGTACTATTCTGCTCTCGGGAAAACCAGAGAGAACACATTTTACACCACCCTGCTTCCTTAACAAGCAATTAAGGTAAAGTTTATTCACATGCTTTCATACTTATAAAGGATCAAAATCAATTTGATCAATTAATTATTCAGAAAGTAAGGACAATGTGCACAATAATATCGGTCTTGCTATTACTAAAAATCTACAGGCACTTATTTCTTTACTGTTCTAGTATGAGGCTGCAATGCATCATGGGTTTTCTACTCTATTATCAGAGCTTCTAACCACTTTTGGCGCAATGCCCTGCAAATCTCTGCTAAGTACTCTGTTTAATTTGGGCATCTTTGATTGGATTAAGTTATATTCCAGCCAGGAGGTTACCTGCAGGCTCTATTTTTTACATGTATCTAGTCTCACCCTGAGACTGATATACCTATTTTCCTGGTTTTTATTTTGCTTCTAATGTCTGGCTACAGGCAGCTTTCATTATCAAAGTATGAGGCGTAGCCAGGGACTATTTTACATCTCAAAGCTGCAATTAATCAATACATTTTTTACACTTTTAATACACCATATTGTTGCTGCACACCTAAAGATTATAAGCTCTGCCATTGCATTACACCCTACCACTGTACACTGCCAGTATATCATCACAGTATTATGTCCAAACACTACTGCATGACTAACCTCTGTCCTGTAGCTCTTCCTCTCACAATACCACTGAACCACTCCACAACTGTACTACCACCTTCCATCACTACACACTACCACCCAGCATTCTGACACCACACACCACTACTGTAGTAGCATCCGCATTCTTACTCTAGCACATGGAAGTACCTTACTACTACCCACCATCATCACACCGCAATACCACAACTTGATCCACTCGATCTCCACTATACCATCACAGCACAGCACTGCTACTTCATACTACCGAGTTACAATGGCACCCAACTGTATTAGCAAAAGCATTATGTCAATACCTCACAGAAGTACACAAAACACAACACAACTACACATAACCGCTACCCATGATTCATCACAAGGCAACAATAGCACCGTGCAATCAAGTACAGTATAACACAACTCAACAACAATTGCAACAATTACAACAGATGATGACACCAAACCACCGCATTAACTACAGAACAACGGATCGCAGTAGCAACATAGCAATAATAACACAAATCACACAACCGCTTGAACAACACAGCACAGCACAATACAAAAATAACCTCTCATCTCATATATACCACAATAAAGAACTCTAATACAACACAATTTCTAACAAACATCTGAACACAGTACAGTACATCACTTCAAAAAAACAACACAATAACACATCAAACAAAATAAAAATATAAATAATGACATATTGGTGTTTATGTGCAGATATTACATTTATGAATTTGTCATATGTTTTTAATTTGTTTTTACTTGGAAAATTGAATGTAATTTTATATAAAATGCACATATGTGATTTTATACCTGTCCTGTTGATGTATCAATTGTATTAAAACTGAAAATAAAGGAAGAACCTAACAAAAACAGAAGCCACACAACTCAACAGATAATACAACACAAAACAACAAAACAATGCAATTGTGCAGTGTTAGGTTGTGATGTTTGTGGTACGTTTTTGGATTGTTATGTGTTGTGGTTGTGCTTCTGTGGTGGTGTGTTGATATTGTGATGTGCTGCTGTGTCCCTGTGCTGTAGTGTGTTTTTTTTGCGTTTGCTCAGAGGCTGAAGCTGGGATTTTGTGTTGGCATTTTAGAAAGCATTATAAAACAGGTCCTGTTTTGGAAGTGTCATGACTTTGTAACCTGACTTCCATTCGAGTCACTGTGCAGATAGAGAGGTAGTGGATTTAAAGGAAAAACGTGTCCTAATGAAGTGCATGCAGCCACATAAACTGTTCTACAATGCTAGTGTTTCACATGATTGTATTCTATATGGAGCCTTGTAGTATTGTATATGGGTCCCTATAGTGCAAAATCGTTTAGGCATGCAAGCATAAGGGTACAGATATTGGTTATACAAATGTGAAAATATACGTGTTACAACACCATGTTTACATTAATCACAAAATAAAAAGGTCAAAATATAGATATAACGAACCAGAAGAATAAAACACAGAAATGTATAAAAAAACAGAAATACCATAAATCCAGGAGTCATACATATAACACATACATCACAACCTTTCCATCATTTCGTAATGTGTCTTTCTAACTTCTATCAGCTGCCTCTCCATATTGCTGTCGCAGCCACTCTCCATTTTCAATTTCCTCGCACCTTCTTTACATAGGCAATCCTCGATTAACACCTTCCGCACCCCTTTATGTTTTTAATACACACACCCCTAATCGCAACCGTACCCACTTTGGACATGACTGAACATGGCTTTAGGGTGGTAATTCTTGCCATAATGGTGGCAGTCCTTGACAGAATGTGGTTGTCTATGGCATAATGATGCCCACTCCTTCTTGATGATTTGCCTTGCGTAGTGGTATTCAATTTTTATATATTGTGTCCAATATTGACACAATGGTGTCCAGCTCTGGTGTAATGCTTCCACTGGTATAATATCGGTGATTCTTAACTTTTAGTATCCATAATAACTTTGCTTGGTCGCTGCCTTTAAGATTAATTTAACCAACCTGTACCTATCCTTGCACATACTTGCTCACTCTTTCATCTAGCTATCCATATGTGAACTCACAATATTTAACCACTCATCCATGTTCTCACCCATTTAAGCACCAATTCATCAATCATTTCGTGCCTTCAATCAGTGATTCATCCACCCATGCTTTTGTCTATCCAAGTAGTCATATGCCTTCACCCAGGAACCACTTAAACACAAACACACCAAACTTGCCAGAGAAAGAAGAACCGATTTTCCTTAGCAAATAGCCAGTCCTATTTGCTATGCCAATGCTTGTTTTAAATGTTGCTGACAATACACTGTACTTAGTAAAACTTGCCTCCTCTGCCCGATTGAGGAAAGTCAGAAGTTCACTGACAAAAACAGATAATTGGACGGTTATCACAGGCCTGAAAATGATTATTAAACGGCACCAAATCACTTGAACACATCGCATCGCCATTAGATCAGTGGATCTCTAGCTGCAAGAGAATTATTTTCTTCTACACCCTGTACAAGAAATCCTCACATGTCAACCATGGTTTCATAGGTCCATTTGCACACAAAATAGGAACTGCAATTACCTAATTGCAATTTTTACCTTATCGCAGTTGCAAAATTGCAATTCCTAATGTAAGAAAACTTACAATCTTCAGATATTTAGCAATTCCTAATGGGGTCGCAAATAGACTTACCTTATGGAAATTAAAGAGGTAGTTTGCAATTTGTGACCCATTAGGAACTGCAGCCATCACTGAGATGATGAGATGGTGGCCTGCCGTGGTCAGCAGGCCATCGTTCCTGTGATTGCTTTTTAATAAAGTAATCTTTTTTTAAATGAAGCCCATTTTCCTTAAATGAAAATGTTATGCATTTAAAAAAAAAAACACTGAAACGTTTAAGTTTACATTTTCAAGAGCTGCTTGCTCTTAAAAAATATTTGTTTCAATATTCACAGAGAAGGGGTTGTTTGGGACCTCTTCACATTTGCCTTTGGTTACCACCACCCGTGAGGTGTTGGTAAAAAATGAACGTTTTGCAAATGTAATTCGTTCGGAAAAAAATCATACCTAGCACTGTAATTCAGTATTTGGAAGGGATGCCCTAAACATGCCCCTTCCAAATACCAATCTCTAAACATAAATTGCCACGTTACACAAATAACATACTACTGAATCGCAATTTGTATTTTGTACATATAAAAAAGCATTTTTGTGGTCGGAAATTGTCCAATTCTGCAAATTGACCAGTTTCTGACTGCAAAAATACTTTTGTAAATATGGCCCATGGTTCACAATTCACACATGGATATTGAACCCCGTTCCCCCTGGTCACCCAATTGGGTAGTTAAAGACAGGTAGAACTGGCTGAACCCTTCACAGCTCTGTGCACTAGTGTCACTGGGGTGCCAGAAAGTGCCACTGCACCTGCTACACTAATGGTAGCGCTGCCTCACGACTGTATCACTGTTTTTCTATTTTACGATAGGCTATCTTGTGAAGTGTTGAATTCTGACCCAGATGGCCTTTAGGCACTGTCTTTATCAGAACATGTGGGAGTGAGATATGCTTATGAAATTAGGTATGTCTTCAAGTATGCTTGAAATGAACGTGGTCTTCTGAAATCCTCCGATGCCATGAGATTTCTCTTCAAAAAGGTTAATACAAAATGTATATATGTCTGTAAAATAAATAAAAGTGTACATATTTTATTAGTACATATTGCATTAGTATCCTCAGAATAATGCTGATATTAACTGAACCACCCGTAGAACGGGAAAATGACTATTTGCCTTCATTCTACATGTGGAACCAGGGAAATAAGCATAGCATACTCGGTCCACCCTTCTGATGAAAACCGTTTAGGGACGCATCAGCAATGTCAATAGGTATGGTTTTGAAGAAATGCTGTATGGTAATGTGAAGCATTACAAGAAAATGGTATGAGGATGGAGATTTATTTGTGTGGAAGAATAAACTGTAGAATAATACTGGTTTAGTTTAAAAGATCAAGTGAGAGTTGCAGAGTCAAGCCAGACATAATTGACTACCCTCCTCCCATCTGTGCTGCTGCCAGAGTAAAAATCATCATAAATGATCTAGTTTTCTGAGACACTTTGGGCCTAATTTAGATGTTGGTGAACGTCCTGTTTCTCTGTCAGGGAGACAGAGTAAATTACTTTGTCACCTTGACAGAGGGTCTGCCTGCCAAATTGAGGAGTGACCACAGAGAAGGGGGTAATTTCTTAAAGTATTAGCAGGAACTGCCATCACAGCATCCTGGCAACTCTATTTAAAGTTTGGTGCATGGAGTCGTTAACATGTTCAAAAAGAAAATGCTCCTCCCACCATGGGAGTCCTCTCCCATGGCAAGGGGAGGACTTAGCAGTTTTTACTGTCCTTTACCGCAGGTTTTTTTTTTTACATTGACTGTACTAAAAAAGTACCTCTAATTTCACCCATCCAAGTTATGTGGGCAGAATTGGAAGTCTTCCTCCAACACCCAGAACTCCACGGGGCTGTTGGAGGGGTGTAGGTAGAGATTGATTAAGGGGTCGCATTGCTTTTGTACCACGCAATGAGTTGCAAGTGCAATGCAACTACTAAATGCAATTTATCAAGCCACGCAAGTCCACCTTGTGTGGCCCTTAGTGGCTTGATAACTTCAGAGTAATGCAATGCAGCGCAAATAGCTGTGTTATGTGACTCTGCTCCAGGGAGGTGTTCCACAGATGGTTTGTGGGTGTTCCCAGCACAGTGCAGCAAGGTAACTTGCTGGGCTGCATGAGTTCTACATAAGTATGCCCCTTAATCTCAGTGGAGACAAAATCAGTCTTGGCATTGATTAATGGATTGAGGATAGACCTTTATCTTGGAGGTATGTATACTCTGTCACGGTTGTTACTGTTGCAAGCATACATACCACCAAGACATAATTTTGTTAGTTTAATAGCATTACAATGTTATTTTGTGCCCCTGGAGGTTTATGAACAGGCAACAGGATACATAACAAAATGGGCCATATTTTGATGTAGTTGCATTGTTTTCCACCTCGCAATGGGTTGCAAGTGTGACACAATTACTAAATGCAATTAATCAAGCCACGCAAGTCCACCTTGCATGGCTCTGAGTGACTTCATAAATCCAGAATAATGCAACACAGCACACATTGCTGCGTTGCATTACTCTGCCCCAGAGATGCATTCCATGGGTGGTGTGTAGGTGTTCCCATGCAACACCCATGGAATTTGACACCCCAAAACTGCTACGGCTCCCCAGGTGATGCGTAATGAGTAGTATGTTTATTTCTCCTCATTTTTATCTCTTTCTATGTGTGCTGAACTCTGCAGCACACATAGCAAAAGGAAAATACATCAGGATTGTTTTTGTGCAGGCAGGTATCCCTCCCTGCACAAAAACAATCCTGCGTACAATGCAGGCACCCTTGCACTATGGTTTAAATGTGCCTGCATTGGTGCTAGGCAGCACAATGTGCACCAGAAATGGGAAAAGGCAGAAAGGCTTTGTACTATTTTAAATATGGTGCTTTCCTGCCCTTTCCTTATCACGCAGTGCAGCGTAGCGCAGCACAGCAAAATGACTTGCTTCACTGCGTGACTTCTACATAAATATCCCCCAAAAGGATTTTTTGTGAAAGCACACAACTTCTACCCAATCAAAACATGAACTTCTGGTGCCCCACATATGGGAAGAGCAAAAACCCCTTTCCTGGTGATTCTCACATAATTGTCTGGTGACAGCTGCACTATCAAGCAAGACCATAAAATATCTATCTATCTATCTTTCTATCTATCTATCTATCTATCTATCTATCTATCTATCTATCTATCTATCTATCTGTCTGTCTATCTATCTATCTATCTATCTATCTATCTATCTATCCATACATGCATATATACACAGGGGTTTCTGTTACTGTCTCTGTGGATACTATCCATATTCATAGCTATAACGTATCCACAAGGGATCAGCCTTTATGCCACCCCACATTCTACTGGGCATTACTGACTGTTAATTGCGTTTCCCTTTATTAAACACTATAAACTTCTGCTTTAGCCTTATTAGTAGCATTGGCAATTAACAGCCGCTATAACGCTTTTGAGAGCACAATTGCACAATACGTTATTGCACACCTGGTTGTTAATTTGTAGGTATAGATATAGCAACATATTAACAGTAGATAATCCTCACTTCAAATTAAATGATACCAAAATACGTGTGCACAATTATGTATTCATTTAATTAACGTATTTCCACGTGTGATGTACATTATTGCTTCAAAATGTCATCTGCTTTAAGGTGAATTGTGAAGGTGACGTTCATTTAAGAACTGTCACTCAACAGGCGCTACTAAAGGGTGAGTTTGCCTGTGTATCTTTCAGAGTGTGATAACCCATAAAGCAACATTATCCCCGCGTTCTTTCTTTCTCCCCTTTTATGCAATAAGTGCACTTAACTGACGGGGTCAGGAGGAAGCCAAATTCACATTGAAGGCATGTCCAAAATGGAGACATTCGCAACAGCAAGGAACGTGGTACAGCTGCCAGATCCCAGATGCCAATCTTCGGACTGTACTACAGTTCAACATGTATTTGCCATTCACGCAAACACCGTCGACATATTTTAAACGTTCTCACTTGACAGTGCTCAGTGTAAACACCAGCAGGCCTTCTCCTCTTACCGCCAGCTGGTGTGATGGGGTAAAGTCTGGTTCAACTTGAAATCACCCAAAGGAGTGTGATAAATCACACAGAAACATTAAGTTAACCATTGTCTCTTTGAATGGGTCTGGCTTGCATTATCAGTTTCTGTGTTTACAGTCATGGGCAGCGTTATGGATAAGGCACACTATTCCAGTCTTTGCTGCTTTGCACCCTTAAGTGTGTGTGCCAAGCTCAAATTGGGACGGTGAGCCTTCTCAGTGCAAATGAGCTGTTCACCGTGCAGGTGCAAACTCGCACATACTGTGATCAATGCATTCGCGAAAGATGGACCAGCTATTTAAAGCTTTCTTTTAGGGTCCATTGAGTGATCTACAGGAGGATGAGTGTGGGTCCATGAGCCAATGAATATTCTCATTTTTCTTTTTATGTGTCAATGCCTCCATGCAAAAGAAGTAATGACTCCTTGAGATCACTTCAATGCACATTTAGGATGGCAAGATGCATAGTACAGAAGTGGGGGGTACTATGTGGCCCATTTTGTAATTCCTAAGTGCCCTCTTGGTGTAAAAAGCGGGTGCTAACATCAGTTGCACCTCTAGACATTTTCTGTTATACAACACCTGGTGTCATGAATTCTGTATGTCATCGTTGACCACCAAAAATCCGTTTTCATATAATAAGTTAGTAGCCATGTAATTAAATGTGATGCCATGTTTCTCAGGTCCTTATTTAATCCGTCCTCCGTATTACAAGACCGTCATAACATATGCCACTTGAAATAAGATAGGGGGGAGATCTGTCTCATCTTGACAACATAACCCATCTGCCAAACTCTAAATAAGGCCCTGCGTTTCTATTTACCCATCACAAGTCAGTCTTTTACACAATATCATGATCTCTGTAAGTGACAAGTGCTGTATGGTGATATTGTTATCAGAACATCCTTTGACATAAGTACTGTGTCCTCAATATCGTTTACAAAACTATTGACCCTTCTGAGCTACAAACACAAAATCTATACCCAAATAGGATGACATTATGTAAAAGGTATGAAGAACATTATATTTATGTCAGACAGTATTTCTGTGTATGATTTTTCTATGCACAGCCTCTATCAGTGGAGTGCAGTCTATGGCTCCATTACAGCAGCAAACGTGAAAAGTTAAAGATTGACTTTTCTGATCTTTTGAAAGTGAAAGAACATGTATCATTTACTTTGCAAGTCTTCTATTGTTAAAATCAGTTGTGGCTGGCTGGAAGGAAAAGGGACGGCGCGGCATGTGACGAAAGCAGCATTACGATTGGACGGAGCGCCCAGCCAAGCTGCTCCGAGGCAGAGTGAGAGTCTCTGCATGCTCTCTCCCACCTGACAACACAGTGCTGGGTTGGAGAGAGCCTAGTGCGCATGAATATTTGGCCGGCCCGAGATGGCCAGCCAAACATACATGCACACTGAGGAGGAGTGCTGTGCTTTCCCCCTCTGTCCCTCTCATGCCCCATGGCTCCATCCCTTTCACAGTAGTTTATTATGGTTCTACTGTAAAAGTTTTGCAGCTGCTGCTGGCACCAGGTGGGTGGGGTTTAGGGACACTCCTCCGCCATAGAGGAGCAGCCGCCCTTGGTTAAAATATTTGCACACTGTGGTTTGGGTCCAGACTATAGAGCACAGATTATCTTTATATTTTAATATTGTAGCCAAAAGAGAGGGGACTGAAAAAACCCGACTTGTATGAATGTATAACATTTCTTTACCTAACTCCACATCTTTGTACCATGACAATATATACAGCCTAACCCAGTATGACTGGCAACAGCCCAGGGAACAACTCTTGGGACTAGTTTAGCGGAACCCAGCCCGATGATCTCTGATGGACCTACCGACACAGCTGATTTTTGAGAGGCCCAACCCACAGCCACTAAGTCCGGTCTTTGAGGAAAAAGGCATATCAATTATGACATGGAATTTATCTGGCCTCGGGAGGAAATTAGACGATACTGACTGGTGTTCGTACATCAACACCCAAGATATATGTCTTTTTCAAGAAACATGGGCTGAAAAGCTGATTACCCTAGATGGGTTCCTTTCTTTTAATGTGGCTGCTCAACCTTCTACAAAACTGACGGGTCGAGCCAAAGGAGGACTTTTGATGTTAATAAACAAAACTGTGCAGTGCACATATAAGACTCTAAAGTTTGATAGCCGAGATCTGATGGGGCTACAAATCACGTTTCAACAGAATTTTATCATAATTTTTGTCAATGTTTATGCCCGATCCGTTTCGCGAGGGGTTGAGTCCCAAGTTCTAAAACAGCTTCTTGATTTCCTAGACACCTTACAATCAACCTCCTACCTAATAATAGCCGGGGATGTAAATTGCACTTTTGAACCCTCTGTGATACTAACTGGTCTCACAGAGGATGAAGATCAAACATGGGGGATTCCACAGCTGACTAGTGATAGTAACTGTTTTAATTCCCGGTTAGCTATCCAATTGGCATCCCTTTGTTTGAAACATGGTCTCAGGGCATGTAATGGCCGCATGCCCTCTGACCTGGATACTGCACCCACTTTTAAACGAGGTTCAATTACAAGCGTAATCGATTATTTTCTAGTGAATGTGAGATTGTGGCCCTTTTTGAACAACATAAAGGTGGATGTTAGAACCGAAAGCGACCATTAGCTTTTGCTACTCTCTATGTCAGGCGATGTTTTTGGTAGGACCCTGAATAAACAAACTACTTTGGTCCCTATTCCTACCATGAACATTACATCTACGAAGGTCAGGTGGCCAAAGGTCCAGTCAAATCCTTATCTGTTACGTGAGATTTACCTGGCTTTCTTAGACTTTTTTACTCCATACAGTGACTATGATTCCAATGATATCCCCTTCTTATCCATACACGAAAATATGATCACAAGATTACAACGTATTTTCTATAGGAAAGTTGGGGCAAGACATCAAGGAGCTACTTCTATCTCATGGTTTGACGAGTCCTGCCATACGGCCAAGAAAGGATTAAAAAGTGCCCTCACGGAAGGAACCCATGGGGAAATACAACTAGCTAGACGCATTTACAAAGTATCCATCACCCGAGCAAAAAAAACCTGGGAAGATACAACTGGGCAGGAGTTGTTAGATGCTACTCAATCCAACAACAATAAATTGTTTTGGGAATTGTTAGGTAAGCGAGAGAAAGAGGGCAGGATTGGTGTAAGAAGCCACATACAGCCAGAAAGATGGGTTGAGCATTTTTTAGGCCTATATGGAAAAATTGAGACCCCCTACAATCTTAGTTACAGGGGAAGCAGGCCAAGACCTTCTCCCTATTCCTGATGAGCATCATGGGCCAGCTCCCCTTGCAGGGGGCTCACAGGATTCTAAGGGCCATATCTGCTTTACTATCAAAGAAACTGCCGAGGCTATTAGTTCTTTAAAACCTGGGAAAGCCCCAGGTCCAGACAAAATTCCGGGGGATCTTTTTTAGTTAGAACCAATAGTCTGGACCTGGTACATCAACACACTCTCCAATAAAATTGCCGAAGGGGGGCAGATTCCAACGACATGGAAGGGTGCAGAAATTATCTCCATCCATAAAAAGTGTAATGTAAACCTCCCGACAAACTATAGACCAATCAGTTTAATTGACAACCTCCAAAAAATATTTGCCAAGCAACTCCTAGGTAGATTAACCCACTGGGCCAAAGATCAGCACATTCTCTCTCCTCTCCAAGCTGGATTTCGACTAAGGATCAGTACAGTAGACCAGGTCTTTAGACTGGCCATACTGTACTGGAAATACACAGCCCTGGCAAAACAACCATTATACATTGCTTTTGTTGATTTGAGATCAGCATTTGACCTTGTCCCGAGGGAAAAGTTGTGGGAGGTGCTACAAAAAATAGGGACTCCGGCCAACTTAATCCAACTTTTGAAGCGGTTGCATGAGGACACATATGCGCAGGTGAGATGGGGTAACCAAGGCGAACTAACGGACAAAATCCCCATAAATAGGGGCATTCGCCAGGATTGTGTGTTGGCACCATTTTTATTTACTACTTTTATCAATGAGGTTGTACAGGTTTTAATGACATGCCAGAATGATGCACCCACCCTATGCGCCCAAAAAATTCCAATCCTTCTTTTCGCTGATGACTCTCTTCTTATTTCTAAATCTCCCATGGGCCTCCAAACGCTTATCAATAGATTCAACTCCTTTTGCCGAGATTAGAGCTGAACCCCCAAAAAAACAAGTTAATGGCGTTCCGTTCAGGAGTGCGGAAGAAATGTACTATCCATTTAGAAGGGAACCTCCTGGATAAGGTTTCCTCCATTGATTATCTGGGTGTAAGGTTTACTGATAATCTGAACTGGGCAGAACAGGTCAATAAAAGTGTGGGTCGCCTGCAGCACGGTGCAGCATCAATCCTGCGTTTCTATAGGGGTACGACAGCAAAAACTACATTGCCAGAGCACAGGGTGCCGCCGCATACGGAGCTGAGGTCTGGGGTTTTACTGACCGTAACAGGCTTACTATTAGTGAGAACAGTTTTGCGAGGTATTTGCGTGCCTGTCCTCCTAGTACTCCATTGATACCACTGTTCTTAGATCTGGGCCTGAAACACATAGCCGATCTAATTATCTTAAGACCATTATTATATTGAATAAGACTATGGACCGTCCCTGAATTAGACGTTTATAAGACCTCACTCCACGACCTGCTAAAGTGTTCCAACTCAACCACTATTCCCTGGGTTAAACATGTATCCAGATGGTTCAATAAATTAGGCCTAGGCCACTTTTGGGAGGAACCCCATAAACTAGAAAAAGCTCACTCCAATGTACTGAAACGCATATACTGGTCCGATGTATGCAACGATTATGTCACCCACAGAACCTATGGCACCTTAACAAATCACTTTACAGATTTTAAGTGGTATCCACAATTTGAACCATATCTAGACAATATTCCTGACATCCTAGGTAAAAGCTTATATGCCAGATTCCGTTTTGGGTCGTTGCTGCTGAAGTCATTGGTGTGTAGATGGGGTACAAAAACAGATACATGTCCAGCTTGTGGTGCAAAATCTGAAACAGTTGAACATTTTATGTTCTTTTGCCCTGTTTACTCCCTTCCCAGGTCTAAGTGGATCCGTTACATCTGTCACGAAATGGGGATAAGAGACTGTGCCTCTGCTTTGAGGATCTTAAAAAGCCACAATTCTACGGTTTTAATACATGCTGTTAGTAAATATTTATTAGTAGCATGGCGTATACGCAATTCTATTGTTAGGACTGTGTTTTAATTTAGTGTCTTACATTTTTACTCTTTATAAGAACTGCAGGAGGGGGGGTCGCAGCCGTATTATGTGTATTATGAGTACTGAGAATTTTAACTGAATCATGTTCTTAGGCATCTACGTTTTATATTTTATATTTATGTATTCTTCTTATTATTATTATTATTGGTTTTATTTTTATTCCTATCACTATTGTATATTTGCTTTGGTGATCGATTGATCGAATAAAGCATGTGTTAAATCACAAATCACAATATATACATCTTCAAAGAACACAGATGTGTAGTTAAGAATAGTAAATCTCTACTTTCTTACATGCCGATACCTTTCCATTTTTTGGCCCTCAATATTTTGGCTACAACACATGGTAATCACAACATACTCGATATTCCAGACTACAACAGCACATTATGTCCTCCTCTAATGTAATAGCATGTTTTTGTGGTTCTTGTTAGTTCACAATGAAGGACAGCATATTTAGGTTAATGCGTTTGAAATATTAAAGATAATACAGAAATAGGGAGTATTTTAAATCCGATCAAAGTTACCAATTAATGATAAGGAACAACACACTTTTAATTTTTTTACAAAGTATATGCATCTTTAAGTCAAGTATATTTATGATGAATTACCCATGAAGTATCAACTGCACAGATAGGCAGAGAACAGAAGGTGAGGGTTACTGCACTGTACATGGGCTTCCAGAACGCTAAAAACCATCTACTGGCAAACATAAGAGAACCATAAGTGTTCCCTGATGCTCTTCGCTGCTCCTTAGGTAGTGGACAGAACTAAAGACTTAAGGCCAGATGTACTAAGGTGATATTAAAGAGCCCTCTGTCGCCACCGGAGCATCACTTTTAGTGACACTTCAGAGGCGGTATGCACTGCACCGTATTTACAATGTGGCATTAAGCTACTTTTTGTAGCTTAACGCCACCTTGTAAATATGGCCCCTTCACATGCAGCGTGTAAGGGGCATGCAATGGGTGTTGCTGTGGGTGTGCCATAGAAACACCCATTGCATTTTGACGCTGCCCCAGATTAAAGAGTTTTTGTAAACCTGAGGCAGCGTCAAAATCTAATGCAACCCCAGGGGTGGCGCTGGCAGGGCGCAACAAAGAGAAAAGCTTTCATTTATCCTTGTTTTTTGCTCTTTCTATGTGTGCTGCATTCTGCAACACACATAGAAAGAGCAGATCGCCATTTAAGAATGGTTTTGTGGAGGAAGACGTCCCTTCCTGCACAAAAACAATCTCCCCCTCAGCGCAGCCATCCTTGCACAATGGTGCAAGTGTTGCTGCGTTAGCGCATGGCAGCAAATACAGCACATGGGCCTAGGGAAAACACAGGGATGCACTGTATTCTTTTAAATGCGGTGCATCCCTGCATTTTGAAAATGTTGGTGTGTGAAGCTGCCAAACTTGGTTCAGCGCCACGCACCATCATTTTTTGTTAAATCTGGCCCTTAAGTTCTGGTTGGAAAAAGTATTTTTGGGACCAGAAATTTACATTGCGTACCACTAATAGGCCAGCTTGCAAAATAAAGATTCAGAGTACATCGGAATCCGAGCTACGTAATCAATATACATTAAGTAGGTCGCAAATTGTGACTCACTCTAATTGGGCACTATCTCAGGAATGGTGGCCTGCAAGAGCCAGCAGACCATCGTGCTTGAGTTTGACATTATGACATTAAATAAAATAAACCATTTTGTATTGAGCATTGCGATTTCCATAGAGGAAACAGGCTGCTTAAATAACAAAGACATGCTGTTTTATTTAAAGTTTCAGAGAGAATTGACAGCATTCTCCTGGATTCCTGCCTCCTTCCCCTGAAGGTTTTACCCCAGTATACTATACAAAAGAAAAGGGGCCTAAAGGGGACCTCTTGCCTTTTGCGAATAGGTTATCCAGCTTGGCAGTTGGGAACATTTTAATGATTTGTGTTAGAAATTGGGCCTCTAGTTGGCAGAGGTATTCACCCTGTCCAAGGAGGGACCCCAATCCTAGTCAGGGTAGGTCACAACACAACCTAATTTATCCTGTGCTCACCCTCTGGGACCTTGGCATAGAGCTGGTAGGCTTAACTTAGAAGGCATTGTATACAGTATTTGTGCAATAACTCATACAGTAATACAGTGAAAACACCACAAAAGGTACTCCACATGAGTTTAGAACATTAGATAATGTTTATCTGATTGAAATAATACCAAAAGAACAAGAATCCAATTTGCATACGTTACTATGGGCCAGATGTAGCAAAGGTTTTTACCCATTCTGTGTCTATGGGAAAAAGTGTTTGTACATATGGCTCTATATCACTTTTTAGAGGTCTAGGTAAGTCTTAATTCATAGGAATCAGGGGTTGTATCTTTTTAGCACAAAGTGCCTGGGATGCAAAATAAATAATGAGGCATAGGGCTGCAGAAGACGTGATGCATCAGAAAGTAAAGAGATGCGTTGATTTTTCTGGCACCAGGGAGGTGATGCATTGATTATTTCTTTGTGGCAAGATGATGCGTCAGTTTCCAAGTGTGTAGCCTTGGCTCCTTTCTGCCATGTGGGGATATTTTGATGTCCAGGGCTGGTGCGATGCGTTGAGAATCCAAAATGCTCTCCCATGATGAAACAGGTGGTGCGTCGATTTGGGAGGTGCTGTGACGATTTTTCAGGCACAAGAAAGGTGCTGTGTTGATTTTTGCAGGCGTTGCATAGGTTTTCGAGCGCAGTGGATTTTCTCTCTCTGGTGAAGTCTTTGATGGCCTGGAGACTTCTTTACAGAAGGCAAGCTCAGTCCAAGCCCTTGGATATCACTTGATGGGGGAGGGCAAAGTCCTTCCAGAAGAGTCAGGGAGCAGCAGGTAGCAGGGCAACAAGCAGGAGAACAGTCCTTCCAGGAAAGCAGTCCAGATGAGTCCTTTGGGCAGTGTGGCAGTCCCTCTGACAGAGTTCAGTTGTAGGTCCAGAAGTGTCGGATTTTAGGGAGTCACAGAACCAGTATATATACCCAAATATGCCTTTGAGGTTGAGATTTCAAAGAGTGGTTTTGAAGTGCACCAGTTCCACTTTCAACCCAGTCCTGTCTGCCAGAAGATCTGTGGGAGGCTATCAGTCCTTTGTGTGTGTTCAGGCCACTAGTATTTGAAGTGTAAGGGAGAGCCCCTCCACCCCTCCTGTCCAGGAAGACCCATCAGTATGCAGATGAATGCAGATGCAGCTGAGTGTCCTATGTTTATGACTGTCTAGGTGGAATGCACAAGGGGAACTGTCAACCAGCACAGAACAGATGTGGAATGGAGACACGCTGTAAGGCACACATAGGAGTAAGTGCAGAGAAATGCCTACTTTCTAAAAGTGACATTTCTAAAATAGTAATGTTAAATCCAACTTCACCACTAAGAAGGATTTCTCACTACCATTCCGACCATACCTAACATGAAAACACCACTCCTTTCAGATCAGAAATTACCACTTAACAGTATATAAGGGAATTTCCAATGCTGGCCGATCAGACGAGCAAAACGACTTTGGGTGTTTTTCACTACCAGGACAAGTAAAACGTTACAAGTATATGTCCTGCCTTTTACTTACATAGCAACCTGCCCTATGGGTTACCTAAGGCCTACCTTAGAGGTGACATATGTAAGAATAGGGGCATTTAAGGCTTGGCAAATAGTTTTAAATGGCAACTTAAAGTGGCAGTGAAACTGCCCACACAGATCGTGCAATGTCAGGCCTGAGACTTGGTTAAGGGTCAAATTATGTGGATGGCACATTCAGTGCTGCAGGCCCACTAGTAGCATTCAGTTTACAGTTCCTGGGCACATCTACTGCACTTTACTGGGGACTTAAAGGTAAATTAAATATGTCATTTGGGGAGGAGACAAAGCTACCATGTTTAGGGGAGAGAGCAAAAGGCACTTTAGCTCTGGTCAGCAGTAGTAAAGTGCGCAGAGTTCTAAAACCAGCAAAAACGAGATCAGAAAAATGGAGGGAGGCAGGCGAAAAGCTGGGGGAACACCACCCTAAGGCTGTCATTCTAACAGTTTGCAACTGGAATTCTGGTTGCAAACCATTAATAGATGTATCTGAATCACAAATTGAATGGAACACTCTACCACACCGCTTCCAAATTACGATTCTGTAACCATAACCATTCATAAACTTATTTATGGTGTCAGTAAAAGTTTCACCGTTCCTAAAATGGGTTTGTTAGAGTGGAAACAAGGTTTCTCTGGTCACAAACACCAAATCAGAGTGTTTGGCATTGCAAAATAGTTTCTCACTTCCGTCCCTCTAACTTGTAATTGGTGATGAGGAATGTAAAAAAACAAGAGACAAAATGCACAGCATTTATATGTGAAAAAATGCAGGGTAAAAATACAGACAGTGTACCTCTTGCCTGCATTTTTTACCGGATGGCAATGGAAGGTGGACTGGTGATTACAGTGATTTTTCCTATGCTCCAATCCACAGGGTAAATTGGGCAATTTGACCCATGCATGTCACGTTGGTATTTCAGTGGAAATGTATACGTACAGGTGTAGACCTTTTATGCTTCATGTGCAAAAGTAGACTAATTCAACTAAGCCTGCTATAATATGTGTCTGAGTAAATTATTCTTGTCTACTTCATTAAAGCAATTAGCACATGATGCTAGTCGAAATGTGACAGCAAACCAATGATGTATATGTAACAAAGGAAAAAAGAAAAATAGAAAAGAACTTAATTCATAGTAAGAATCAGTGATTTTCACATTTATGTATCTCTTGTATTTCCAACTAACTCCACGCTCATAGACCAAGTTGAACAAAGATTTATGATAGGTTTTCATGATAATGCCCACCTTTTGTTGGAATTAATGTCTGCACGTATTGCAAGTATTCATTAATCATACTAAAAGCAACAAGATAAATTAATTGTCGCTTAAATAACCTCTTGCCATTATTTAGTGATGACTGCTAAAGGTGAGGTACATTTATTATTTATCTAATTTTGCCAAATGTCTCTTTCAGCCAAGGTTTTTGAAAATAATCATCCCAAGTATATACTTCTACAGAAGCTCACTGGTCCTATTTCTTACTGCAGTCAGGCTTTAGGCCTCATCATGCATGGCAATTGATTTGCTGTAATAGATTTCTCATTTAGGCCGTTTTCCCACATAATCATGGATTTTCTACCATTTGCAATTTTAGAGGCTTTAGCAGTGGCATTTTATACAGCTGACCTTTCTGCCCCAAATTAACCAATGGTGGATATGTATTGCATGTCTCTTTGTATGTCAGGACCTACATCTGTCCAGGGGTCGCAGTTGCAACCCCTGGTGACCCACAAATGGCGTCAACGCTCTGTTACAGCCTCACAAAAGATCCATATCTTCCCCATTCTCCTTCTTGAAATATTCGTACATCTGGTGTCATGATTTTGGGCTCCATGTTGAAATGCGTATGGAAAATACACTTACTCCCGAGAGTGGAAAAGGCATATGACTAGATAATAATACCCTTTACCATAAACTACCACCCAAGAAACATGGGTGTCCATTCCCCAAAATGCCAGGGGGTAGCAGAAGTGACATCACATCTCTTTGACTCATTGACATCACAGGAAGTGACATCATATGATCTGACACGAAATCCTCAGAGTAAGTAATTTTCCATGACCTTAATCCTGGTTAAATCACAATAACTGCTATTGCTGAAGTTAAGAGACTCTTCAGTGCACAATTATATACTAAAATGTAATATTACAACTTACTACCATGCATAACCATTTATTTTATATACAACTTACGTTGTAGGTAAGATACAGACATGTCTAAAATCCCTTACTCCCATTCTTGGATGGTCATCTTGTCCCCATGCATTTGCCTTCATTTATTTCTAAGTCCATCTAAACTAAGTTCTCCTCCCGCTATGTGTTGGACTCTGCAACACTCATCGGCCTCTGGATCATCTGTCTGAAGAATCTCTCCTGTCAATGGTTAGGAGAATTTTCCACTGCTAAGGAAACTGGCTGACTCCGCTGTAATCTATTTAGTAAAAAACTAAATTTCTCCTTATCAGCAAACGTGGCTTGCAGTACATTGGAAACCCAACATACAGGAGCACAAGGTCCGCACTTCTTTAACATTTGTTGTGGCAGAAGCAAAGAGTTTTGGTGGAAATTAACATGATCTAAGCCTCTGCGTGTCTAGAGGAGGTAAGTGTGTCTTCTGTAGGAAATAAATGTCTCCCCTTGTACATAGCAGGTCTCTAAGAATTTCTATCCTCTTATTGGGAGCAAAATGGAAGCCTAGATCAGGCTGTTACTTTCTTGTTCACATCCAGTGATGACCAATAAAAAGCTACCCGTCTGTTTCCTTTCCCATTCACCTTCCTTCTGTATGTGTTGCTTACCCTTCCCAAACAGAAATTATTCAAATACCTTCCTTTTTCTTCCCCCTGCAAGTCCAGCCGTTGTCCATGGCTTATCAACTCTTAGTGGGCGAGAAGCCCCAACACCCATAAAAATAACCTATTTCTAGACTCCGGGATGAATTAGTATATCACTTCGCCTCCATCCAAGCCCCTTTCCTCTTTTAGAAAGACATTTACACGATTTTCAACTGCGTGCTTTTCTTTCCCACTTTCAGTTTCATTTTTCTCCTAAGGTTTTCCGCTGGATGATGGGTTTCTGTTGTATTTCTTCAATTGATTGGTGATTGTTTCTCTTTTTTTGTCAGCAGGTTTTTCTGTCGAAGTTGAGTTTGGGTCTTCCGGCTCCTGGCATTCTTTGTCACATGGGTCTTACCACACGCTGATTTTCTCTTCAACTAGCTTTTGTCTTTGCCTCCTCGTGTCACTTCCCTGACTCCCAATTCTGAAGCACTGGTCGCTGGACAGTGCTCTTCAGTCTCCCATCGGCTATTCCCCTGCATTTCATCACTTTGTAAAATGGCAGCGGGTGTTGCAACAGTATGCCGATTGACCTGTGCACGGCATCATACTCTGATGCTACCTCTTCTCTAACCGCTTCACTGCCCCCTAGGGCCTACACTATCAATCTCCTCCCCCCCACCCTCTGCTCGGCTGCTGTTGTTTGTTGTCACCTGCAGTTCTGGTCGCAGATCGTCTGCCCTATATGGAGGTCCTACACATTGCATCATACCCTCAGGTGGAGCATGGTGACTTTTCATCCATAAGAAATGTGTCTACTCCCCTATCGCTGTCATGAGGCTTGTTCTGTTTGAGAGCCTGTCTCATCAAGTGTGAGTCGCTGTTCAAAGTGGAACCCCTCAGCACCGTGATAGCTGCTTCATGGCAAAGCCTCCTCCTTTAAGCAGGTCATTCTCTTCCCTCCTCCATTATGGGCTAAAGGCTCCAAATGACCTCAGAGCAATATCAAGAACAAACAAATACTTCTGATGATCAATAGTAGGAGGATGGCCTGGTTTGTAGAAGGTATCTAAGGTACTTACATCTTATACCAGGTCCAGTTTTCCCTTATTAGTGAAATGTAGACAGTGTCTAGAAGCCAGGCTTTCTAGGGGTAGCTGTAGCTGAGCAGCCAAGGCTTATCTAGGACACATGCAAACCTCATGCAATACCACGGTAGTCACACAGTACTCACACACATGAAAGAAAAAACTCAGTGTTACAAAAATAAAGGTACTTTATTTTAGTGACCCAAATACCAAAAATACCATAGAGACTATGGGCCAGATGTATCATCACTGCCCTTTGCGATTCGGAAATAGCGATTTTTAAGACATCGCTATTTCCGACTCGCAAAGTGCCATGTATCACATTTGCGATTCGGTAAAAGCGATTTCTTAAAAATCGCAAATGCTATCATAGAATCACAAATTGCGATACCGGCCCCATTCGCAGCTATGGGCCTGTTGGCCCATATCTGCGAATTGTTTTCATTTCCAAAATTGCGATTTCTGAACCAGAAATCGCAATTTTAGAAATTAAAAACCCCTCTGCTGCACCCCAAAAATATTTTGGGGGACATGTAAGGTGCACACATGCCAAAAGGGCATGTGTGCTTTACATGTACAATTTAAAAATGCATTTTAAGTGCATTTTTTAATTTTGCACCAGGTTACCACCTGGTTTCTTTTCATGGTATTTTGCATGTGCAAAATGCCATTCTGCGAAAAATCACAATTTGCGATTTTTTGCTGCATCTCCTTGCGCTGTGGATTTTGCGAATCGCAAATTGAGACTCGCAAAACCAGGTCGCAACGCAAAAAATCAAAATTTTTGCGATTTCTTAATTTTGGTCTGCGAATGCCTTTCATGCATCGCAGACCACTTTTTTGCACTCGCAAAAAGCCGAATTTTGCGATTCGCACTGTTTGCGAGTGCAAAAAAGTTTCATACATCTGGCCCTATACTCCCATAGGAGGCAAGTAATACACAATTATATACATTAGTATGCAGATATAAACTGTAAAAACAGTTAGAAAACAGTGCAAATAGTGAAAATCACAATAGTTAGAAATGGGCCTAAGGGAACACAAACCATATTCTAAGAAAGTGGAATGCAAATGTCGGTTTCCCAAATAGGCAAGTGTAGGGTGTAGAGGGGTGCTGGGAGTATTAGAAAACACCAAACGTAAGTAATATAACCCACCCCAGAGCCCAGGAAAGCAAGAGTAAATCACAGTAACGTTCCTAAAACATACAAGAACACGAGAAAGAAGATATTGCACAAACAAGAAGAGACTGCAAGACACCAACAATGAATTCCTGGACCTGAAGACCTGTGGAAGAAGGGGCCCAAGTTCAAGAAGCACAAAAGAGTCCAGGCAGAACAGGAGCCCCTGCTAACCCGGATGGAGGTGAAAAAGAAAAGCCAATGGTGAAGAAGAACAGTCAGTCTTGCACCCAAGAAGATGATGTGGGTTCCAGGTTACTGCAGATGATGTCCCATGCCAGATGGATGATTGCAGTCTGGTTTGCGTTGCTGTATTCTGCCAACAAGCCTTGGCGTGCACAAACCTCGCGGTTAGCGGCAAATGGCGCTGCCTGGGACCAGGAGAGACCTGGTGGACTCTACTCAAGAGGGGGGATCAGAGGGGGCTCTCAGCAACTCAGAGAGCCTCCAGAAGACCATGCAGCGCACACAGGAGTCCCACAGCACAGGGACTAAGAAGGTGCAAAAAGAGGCCCATGCAGCACTACAACAAAGGGTCCCACGCCGCCGGAGAACCACGCAGGAAGCTGTACGTCACAGGAAGGAGTGTTGGGGGCTGAAGCTGCCCCGTACACAAAAAACTTTGTGGAAGGATGGCAACAAGTCTTGGAAACTGCAAAACATGTGGTGCTCGGGGGTACTGTCTTGCGTGGGGAGGCAAGCTCTTACCTTCACCAAAGTTGGACAGTTGGACGTCAGGAACATGGGGACCACTTCAGTCCACCACCTGCGAGGCAGGATCCACGCAACTCATCAGAAGAGGGGTCCCATACAGCTGGTCGTCGAGGTAGAGAGGTGCCTGCTGAAGCAGGGGGTTGACTCCTCCACTCCAAGGGAGATTCCTTCATTCTTCTGATGCAGGCTGAAGACAGGCTGTAGTTGCTGGCAGGAGCTGAAGATACAATGTTGCAGAAGTCGTCTTTGCTTCTTTGTTGCAGTTTATAGGGTTCCTGGAGGGTCCAGATGCAGTTTCTTCTGTAAGAAGGTGAAGTAAAGGATGCAGAGGATTCCTGCTGGAGTCTTGCAGTCCTAATCTGAAGAACCACCCAAGAGAGAGATCTTACATAACCCTGAAAGGAGTATTGGTCAGCTAAACAGGTAAGTCCCTATCAGGGGAGGGCTCTGATGTCACCTGCTGGCACTGGCCACCCAGATGCTCCCAGATGTCCCTGCCAACTTGGAATCCAAGATGGCAAAACCCAGGGGCACTCTGGAGGAGCTCTGAGCACCACACCTGGGGTGGTGATGGACAGGGGAGTGGTCATTCCCCTTTTGCATTGTCCAGTTTCATGCCAGAGCAGGGACTGGGGGTCCCTGAACTAGTGTAGACTGGATTATGCAAGGAGGGCACCAAATGTGCCCTTCAAAGCATTTCCAGTGGCTTGGGGAGGCTATCCCTCCCAAGCCTGTAACACTTATTTCCAAAGATAGAGGGTGTAACACCCCTCTCCCAAAGGAAATCCTTTGTTCTGCCTTCCTGGGCTTGAGTTGCTCAAGCAACAAGAGGGCAGAAACCTGTCTGAGTGGTGTCAGCAGCTGGGGCTGCCTGGAAAACCTCAGAAGGCTGGCATGGCATTACTGGGGGTCCTCTATGGAGCTATTGAGCCCCCAGAGTGCATGGAATCATACAACCAGTGCTTGCAAAAGCAATGGGGTATGATTCCAACATGTTTGATACCAAACATGCCTATGTTTGAAGTTACCATTATATAGCTGGACATAGGAAGCGACGTATGTCCAGTCCACGTGTAAAATGGCGTCCCCACACTCATGAAGTCCAGGAAAATGGTCCTGGAGGTCGTGGGGTCACCTCTGCTAGTGCATCCTGCCCTCAGGGCTGGATGGCCTACTATAAGGGTGACCTATAAGTGACCTGGTGCAGTGTACATGGCAGTGAAAGGGTACATGCACCTTTTCACGCAGGCTGCAATGGCAGTCCTGCAGAAGTCATTGCATGGGCTCCCTATGGGTGGCAAAAGAAATGCTGCAGCCCATAGGGATCCCTTGGAACCTCAATGCCCTGGGTACCTAGGTACCATATACTAGTGACTTATAAGGGAGCACCAGTATGCCAATTGTGGGTGAAATACTGTATGCAGTAACCATAATTTAAGGGAGAGAGCATAACTACTGGGGTCCTGATTAGCACAGTCAAACACACTGACAAACAGGCCAAAAGTGGGGGTAACCAAGCTAGAAAGAGGCTACTTTACCACATAAATTAACACTCTGCTGAGTTTACTTAGCTCTTTGCTGTGCGTTAATATCAGTAGTCGTGCAATATTTATTTACCATCATCGTAGCACTAAGTACTGTCACAGTTAATTACAGTTGTTGGTCAGATATGCCTGAAGTTACAAACATTTTCAAGCATTTCTAGCAAGTACATTTTTGGGACAGCAGAAAACGCTCCTTTAAGCACCACAGAGCTTAAAGATCGCAAGTGAGCCAAATTTCACATTGCACGTTCTCGGACCTGTTTAGAGGTGATAACATATTTCCAGCATTTTTGCACAGCATTGCAATTGCATTTTTTTAAAGTTTATTGCCATTAGGCTTTAGCAGTCTCTCATAACGGAGGACATTGTACATAAAGCAAACAACAATAATTTGCTAAAAATAGAAATAAAAGCTGCATTTTTTTAAATTTCAATTTCCTTTCCTGACTGCAAAAGGGATAACAGTGCACCACAGCTGATGTTTGAAATAATAAATGGGCTTATTGTTTAGCACAATGGTTCTTAAAATGTGATCTGTGGATCTCTGGGGGTCCCTGAATCCTACTTAGGGGGGGGCCGCGACTTTTTAAAAAATTAAAAAATATTAACAGATTAAAAAAGTACATATAAATAAAGAAGGAAAATGTAGAAATTAACATTTTAAAATGTTCTGTGAATGTGCAGGAATTTGAAATTGGAGACCAAAATTCAACGGCCATATTTAGAAGTCAGTGGAGGGAAATACTTTGTCACAAACATGACGAATATCCGCATGCCATATTAGGATTCCGTTCTATCTTATGAGGATCATGATACGGTGGACCGTATACCTGTCATGTTTATGATGGAGTATTCCCTCTGTGACTTCTAAATCAGGCCCTAAGTTGGTATTCTCAGATGCCTTTGTGGGAGCTGTACTGGAACATTAAACAGAACATTGTATGGACCAGTTTGGGGCCTCAACTCAATTTATGATAGCTCCAATCTTCCCAATTTTTAATTTATAATATAGATTTGTGAATTAAGTAATATACTTCATCATTTGTGTATTAGTTTAATAAATACTTGTTTCTTACTTTTGTGCATTGTTTTGCCGGTCCAATCATTAAAATTGCTTAGCCGGGGAGCCCCATTTTCATAATGACTCGGTGGGGCTCCCTGGATTCCAATAATGATTCACTGAGGGTCCCCGGATTCCAGCAATGTTAAAGTGGTGGTCTGCAGAAGTCAAAAGGTTAAGAAACATTAGCCTAGCAATAGGGGCCACACTGTTGGAACATTTTGCTCCACAAATGCAATTCTCTTGTACCTTTAATGAGAAACAGTGGTAACACTATCTTATATATTTGGCAATTCTTTCACTGGTAGTGGTATTTTTTATAACTGGTATCCTGAAATTTTTAATTTTACCAGTTTCTAAGGGCCATATTTATAATTTTGACGCACAACTGCGCCAACGCAGTTGTGCGTACATTTTTTTACCGCCAGCTAACGCCATTCCAACGTGCCATGCGGGCGCCTTATTTTAGGAATTATGCTAGCCGGCGTTGCGGACTGGTCTGAGTAAATAAAAATGACTCACACCAGGCAGCGCCGGCGTAGGGGACAATGGGGGTTGTGCGTCAAAAAATGGTGCACGTCAGGTCTGAGGCAAAAATCAGGCCTCAAACCGGACTTGCGCCATTTGTTTTGACGCACAACCCCCATTGACATGACTCCTGCCTTAGCAAAGACAGGAGTCATGCCCCCTTGCCCAATGGCCATGCCCAGGGGACTTCTGTCCCCTGGGCATGGTCATTGGGCATAGTGGCATGTAGGGGGACCCAAATTAGGCCCCCCTATGCCACTTAAAAAAACTTTAAAAAATACTTACCTGAACTTACCCTTACTTACCTGGGATGGGTCCCCGATCCATGGGTGTCCTCCAGGGTTGGGCGAGGGTGGCAGGGGGTGTCCCTGGGGGCAGGGGAGGGCACCTCTGGACTCCTTCCGAGCCCACAGATCCCTTAACGCCTGCCCTGACCCAGGCGTAAAAAAACGGCGCTCATCAGGCTGTGCGCCGTTTTTTAAGGCCCACCCCCTCCTGTGTGTCAAAATGATGCTGGGGTATAAATAAGGCGCACAGGCCTTAAAGTCATTTTTTGGAAGGGAATGCCTACCTTGCATATCATTAACGCAAGGCAGTTTCCTGCTTCCAAAAAATGACGCACACAGTGGAATTCTGATGTCCGCAGGGTCGGCGTTAAAGTTTAAATATGGGGCAAGGTTTGCACCGAATGTGTGTCAAAATTTTTGATGCACATTCGGCGCAAACAGGGTATAAATATGCCCCTCAGTTTGTTAATTCACTCCCACCTATTGTTACCAAATACGATTAATGATTGTCACAGTCTACTTTTTGTAATGAGGTCCTACCTTCTCAAAAAGGTAGAGTAGTCTATTCTCACATGTTCATTAGATATTAATAAATTAATGAACACCAGTAGCTTTCAGTTTATATAAACCTTTTATTGAAATGCTGTGCATGTTACTCTGGGATTAACAGAGGACGTCTTGAAGTTTTGAGAGGACACAGGAATAAAAGGTTATAAGAAATTTTAAAAAACTCACCCCATTAGAAATCAACAGAAAAAGGTGTCCAATGGTGTCCTATGGAAAATGCAAAAACAATAGAATAGCTTGTAGTATCCTGCATGCAGTTGACTGAACCCCAGCACCCTTTGTGTCTGACTTGCATGTAAGCATGCACAGATACAAAATAATTGTTGGTCACAGTCCACTTTTTTGCCTTTGGATGTGGAAACTCTTCTAGTGGAAAGCTGTGTCTGCTTAGGGCTTCAATAGACCAGAAGCTGTTTGTAGTAGCCTTCAGCTATATGTCAAAACCTTCTGAGTGATGGGAGTGAGGTTGTGGGTGTGAGATGGCATGCAGGCATTGGGGGGGGGTGATAAGTACTAAATATTGACTTACCGGTGTCCAGTCCTCTGGCTATTCCAGCGAGTCCCTCAGGATGCAGTATTGCCAGTACTTGCTCCTCCCATGCTGTGAGTTGTGGGGGAGGAGGTGGGGGTCCACCGCCAGTCCTCTGTATGGCGAGCTGGTGTCTTGCTGCTATGGAACGTACCTTCCCGTGTAGGTCGTTCCACCTCTTCCTGAAGTTGTCCCTTGTCCTTGTGTGCTGTCCCACGGCGTTGACCCTGTCCATGATTCTCCGCCATAGCTCCATCTTCCTTGCTATAGATATCTGCTGTACCTGTGCTCCAAAGAGCTGTGGCTCTACCCTGACAATTTCCTCCACCACGACCCTTAACCCCTCCTCAGGGAAACGGGGGTGCCTTTGGGGTGCCATGGGTGTTGTGTGATGTGTGTTGGTGAGGGTGTGTTGGGTAATGTGGCGGGGTGTGTGATGTGGAGTGCATGAGGGGTGTATGAGTGTAAGTGGTGAGTGTGTCTAATTATCTCTGTGCTCTTCTTCTCAGTCTCCTGGTGGCAATTGGTGTTCGTAAGGGGTTGTGGGTAATGTGGGTGTGTGTTTTATAGTGGTGTGGGTGTGGTGTATGTATGAGTGTCAGGTGTGTGTATTTGGTATGGACCAATGTTGTGTTGTTTTGTATGTGGGTGTCCATTCTGTGCGGGGCAGTATGTACCGCCAGTGGTTTACCGCATTGAATGTCCGCCATGGTGATTCTGGGTCATAATGTGGTGGGCGTTTTTTTGTTGGGGTAACAGTATGGGTTTTGAGACCGCCACTTTATCACTGAACTTTGGGTTGGCAGATTTGTGTATGTGGCTGTATGCTGTCGGACTGGTGTGTGTGTGTCATATCGCGGCAGTATGTTGGCAGCCGTCAGCATGGCGGTAAGAGGGATTTACCTCCAATGTCATAATGAGGGCCTATATGTTATATGTTTGTATGTTAATGTGTGAATGTCTACTTGCGTACCTATATTTGTGAAAGTGTATGCATGCTTGTGAGCCTGGGTGTGTCAGTGTGTGTATCAGTGTGTGACTGGATTTATCAGTGTATGCATCAGTATGTACCTTGGTATGTCAGTGTATGCATGAGTGTGTGCCAGGATGTATCAGTGGATATGGCATTGTATGTCTGGGTGTGTCAGTGTATGTATTAATGTGTGCCTGGGTGTGTTAGTGAATGCATCAGTGTGTCCTTGGGTGTGTTAGTGTATGTATTAGTGTGAGAGCTGTATGGGTGAATGACTGAGTGTGTAAGTGGTTGTAAGGGTGTGTGCCTGGGAGAGTGAGTGCTGTGGAGGTGACTGACTGAGGGAGTGAGTGGCTGTATGGGGGAATGACTAAAAGTGTGAGTGGCTGTGTGAGTGACCAGCTGGGGGTGTGAACAGCTTTATGGGTGAGTGACTGGGAGTGTAATTGGATTTATAGGTGAGTGACTGGAAGTGTGATTGGCTGTATGGTAATGACTGGGAGTGTGAGTGGTTGTATGACTTAGTGACTGATTGTTTGAGTTGCTGTATGAGTGAGTGACTGTTTTTGGAAGTGCCTGTGTGAGTGACCAATTGGGGGTGTGAGCAGATGTATGTGTTAGTGACTAAGGGCCTAATTATGACCTTGCCAGTCTGACCAAAGCTGCAGGGATGAGGCCGGTTTCAAGCCGGTGACCTCACCCCTGTCATATGATGATGCCTTTGGGGTGCCATGGGTGTTGTGTGATGTGTGTTGGTGAGGGTGTGTTGGGTAATGTGGTGGGGTGTGTGATGTGGAGTGCATGAGGGGTGTATGAGTGTAAGTGGTGTGTGTGTCTAGTTGTCTCTGTGCTCTTCTTCTCAGTCTCCTGGTGGCAATTGGTGTTCGTAAGGGGTTGTGGGTAATGTGGGTGTGTGTTTTATAGTGGTGTGGGTGTGGTGTATGTATGAGTGTCAGGTGTGTGTATTTGGTATGGACCAATGTTGTGTTGTTTTGTATGTGGGTGTCCATTCTGTGCGCGGCAGTATGTACCGCCAGTGGTTTACCGCATTGAATGTCCGCCATGGTGATTCTGGGTCATAATGTGGTGGGCGTTTTTTTGTTGGGGTAACAGTATGGGTTTTGAGACCGCCACTTTATCACTGAACTTTGGGTTGGCAGATTTGTGTATGTGGCTGTATGCTGTCGGACTGGTGTGTGTGTGTCATATCGCGGCAGTATGTTGGCAGCCGTCAGCATGGCGGTAAGAGGGATTTACCTCCAATGTCATAATGAGGGCCTATATGTTATATGTTTGTATGTTAATGTGTGAATGTCTACTTGCGTACCTATATTTGTGAAAGTGTATGCATGCTTGTGTGCCTGGGTGTGTCAGTGTGTGTATCAGTGTGTGACTGGATTTATCAGTGTATGCATCAGTATGTACCTTGGTATGT
The DNA here is from genome assembly GCF_031143425.1 of Pleurodeles waltl. Classification (NCBI taxonomy): domain Eukaryota; kingdom Metazoa; phylum Chordata; class Amphibia; order Caudata; family Salamandridae; genus Pleurodeles; species Pleurodeles waltl. Next base: position 979,794,711 of record NC_090436.1, on the reverse strand, counting down.
CAGTGTATGCATGAGTGTGTGCCAGGATGTATCAGTGGATATGGCATTGTATGTCTGGGTGTGTCGGTGTATGTATTAATGTGTGCCTGGGTGTGTTAGTGAATGCATCAGTGTGTCCTTGGGTGTGTTAGTGTATGTATTAGTGTGAGAGCTGTATGGGTGAATGACTGAGTGTGTAAGTGGTTGTAAGGGTGTGTGCTTGGGAGAGTGAGTGCTGTGGAGGTGACTGACTGAGGGAGTGAGTGGCTGTATGGGGTAATGACTAAAAGTGTGAGTGGCTGTGTGAGTGACCAGCTGGGGGTGTGAACAGCTTTATGGGTGAGTGACTGGGAGTGTAATTGGATTTATAGGTGAGTGACTGGAAGTGTGAGTGGCTGTATGGTAATGACTGGGAGTGTGAGTGGTTGTATGACTTAGTGACTGATTGTTTGAGTTGCTGTATGAGTGAGTGACTGTTTTTGGAAGTGCCTGTGTGAGTGACCAATTGGGGGTGTGAGCAGATTTATGTGTTAGTGACTAAAGGCCTAATTATGACCTTGCCAGTCTGACCAAAGCTGCAGGGATGAGGCCGGTTTCAAGCCGGTGACCTCACCCCTGTCATATGATGATGCTTCCCTCGGGCTGACCGGCAGAAACATTGTATTGCAATGTTTCCTCTGGTCAGTATGGCGGAAACAGAGGCCAATGCTGTTGTACACCAGCACCCTGGGAATGCGCATTGTCTTCATAACAGACAGTGAGCATTCCGAAGGTGCTGGAGGGGCCCCTGCACTGCCCACGACTTGGTTCCAGTACTGGCTTTCTAGCAGCCATTTAATGACAGTGAAACCCCCATGGAAAGGCTAGTGGAAAGTGAAATCATGATCAGCATTGCAGTGGTGCTGCCATGGACTCTTCCGTGCCTGACCATGACTTCGACCACCACCATCTCATTGCGATATGTGGTCCTAGTGGTGGTGGCAGTCTCCTGGCAGTCCGACAGTCAGGATCATAATCTGGCGGTTGGACCACCAGGAGTTCAGCGGTCTGACCGCCATTGTGAGGTTGGGGGTCTGAGGACTTCCAAACTCATAATGAGTCCTTAAGGGTATGAATGGCTGTGCAAGTGACCAACTGGGGGCATGAGCGACTGTATGTTTGAGTTTCAGGGGAGTGTGAGTGGATGTGTGAGTGACCGACCAGAGGGCATAAGAGGCTGTATGGTTGAGCCACCGGAGGTGCGAGCAGCTTTATGAGTGTGATACTGGGTGTGTGAGTGGCTGTATGGGTGAGTAAGTGGGTGTGTTAGGAGGTGTATAACTGAATGACTGGGTGGGTGAGTGTCTGTATAAATGAGTGAGTGGGTGTGTGAGTGGCTATTTCGGTGAGTAATTGAGTGTATGAATATCTGTAAGTGTAAGTGAGTACCTGTAGTAGTAGATGTATTTATAAGTGAATAAATATGTCTGTGAGTGGGTGCATGAGTGCTTGAGTCGGTCTCTGAGTTGGTGCATGAGCGCTTGAGTCGGTCTCTGAGTTGGTGCATGAGCGCTTGAGTCAGTTTGTGAGTGGGTGCATGAGTGTCTCAGTGGGTCTGTGACTGGGTGCAGGAGTTCCTCAGTGTTTATGCGAGTAGGTGGATAAGTGTCTGAGAAGGTCTGTGAGTTGGTGAATGAGTGTCTGAGTAGGACTTTTAGTGGGTGCATGAGTGCTTGAGTGGGTCTGTGACTGGATGCATGAGCGTCTGAGTGGATCTGTCAGTAGGTGCATGAGTGCTGGAGTGGGTCTGTGAGTGGCTACATGAGTGTCTAAGTGGGTCTGTGAGTGGATAAATAAGGGTCTCAGTGGGTCAGTGAGTAGGTGCATAAGTGTCTGAATGGGTCTGTGAGTGGTCGCATGAGTTCCTGAGTCGGACTGTGACTGAGTGTATAAGTGCCTTAGTGGGTCTGTGAGCGATAGCATGAGTGTCTGAGTGGGTGCATGAGTGCCTCAGTGGGTCTGTGGGTGGGCACATGAGTGTCTAAGCGAATCTGTAAATGGGTGCATGAGTGTCTCAGTGGGTCTGTGAGTTGGTGCATGAGTGCTTGAGTGGGTCTGTGACAGGGTGCATGAGTCTTTGAGTGGATCTGTGAGTGGGTGCATGAGTGGGTCTGTGAGGGGTGCATGAGTTCTCAAGTGGGTCTGTGAGTGGGTGCATGAGTGTCTGAGTGGGTCTGTGAGTGGAGGCACAAGTGCCTTTTTTGCATCTGTGAGTGGGTGCATAAGTGTCTGGGTAGATTTGTGTGTGGGTGCATGAGTGTCTGAGTGGTTCTGTGAGTGGGCACATGAGTGTCTGAGTAGATCTGTGAGTGGGTGAATGAATGTCTGAGTGGATTTGGATTGGGTGCATGAGTATCCGAGTGGGTCAGAGAGTGGGTGCATGAGTGCTTGAGTGGGTCTGTAACTGGGCGCATAAGTGACTAAGTAGATCTGTTATCGGACGCATAAGCTCTTGAGTGGGTCTGGGATTGGGTGCATGAGAACCTCAGTGAGGAGGTGCATGATTGCTTGAGTGGGTCTGTGAGTGGGTGCATGAGTGTCTGAGTGGGTCTGTGAGTGGATGCACAAGTGCCTCAGTGCATCTGTGAGTGGGTGCACGGGTGTCTGAGTAGATTTTTGAGTGGGTGCATAAGTGTCTGTGTGGGTTTGTGAGTGGGTACATGAATGTCTGAGTAGGTCTGAGAGGGGGTGAATGAGTGCTTGAGTGGGTCCGTGAGTGGGTACATGAGTGACTGAGTAGATCTGTTATTGGAAGCATAAGCTTTTGAGTGGGTGTGTGACTGGGTGCATGAGAACCTCAGTGGGTCTGTGAGTGGGTGAATGAGTGCCTCAGCGGGTCTGTAAGTGAGTGCATGAGTGCTTGAGCAGGTCTGGGAGTGGGTGCATGAGTGTCTGAAAGGATCCTGTGGGTGGATGCATGAGTGCCTCAGATGGCCTGTGAGTGGGTGCATAAGTGCCTGTATGGGTTTGTGAATGGGTGCATAAGTGAGTGGGTCTCTAAGTGGGTGCATGAGTGCTTGAGTGGGTGCATGAGTGCCTCAGTTGGTCTGTGATGGGGTCCACAAGTGTTTGAGTGGGAATGAGATTGGCTGCATGAGTGTATGAGTGAGCCTGTGAGTGGGTGCTTAACTGTTAGAGTGGGTCTGTGAGAGGTTGCATAAGTGTCTCAGTGGTTCTGTGAGTGAGTGCATGAGTGTCTGAGTGGGTCTTTGAGTTGGTTCATGAGTGTCTGAGTGGACTTTTAGTGGGTGCATGAGTGTGTCTGTGACTGGGCGCATGAGCGTCTGAGTGGATCTGTCAGCAGGTGCATGAGTGCTTGAGTGGGTCTGTGAGTGGCTACATGAGTGTCTGAGTGGGTCTGTGAGTAGATTCATGAGTGTCTCAGTGGGTCTGTGAGTGGGTGCATAAATGTCTGTGTGGGTTTGTGAGTGGTCGCATGAGTGCCTGAATGGATCTGTGAATGGGTGCATGAGTGCCTCAGTGGATCTGTGAGTGGGAGCATGAGTGTCTGAGTGGGTCTGTGACTGGGTGCATGAGTGCCTCAGGCGGTCTGTGAGTAGGCACATGAGTGTCTATGTGGATCTGTGAGTAGGTGCATGAGTGCCTGAGTGGGTCAGTGAGTGGATGCATGAGTGCTTGAGTGGGTCTGTGACAGGGTGCATGAGTGTCTGAGTGGATCTGTGAGTGGGTACTTGAGTATCTGAATGGGTCTGTGAGTGGGTGCATGAGTGCTTGAGTGGGTCTGTGAGTGGGTGCATGAGTGCCTTAGTGGGTCTGTGAGTGGATGCAAAAGTGTCTGAGTGGTTCTGTGAGTGGGTGCATGAGTGCTTGAGTGGGTCTGTGACTGGGTGCATGAGTGACTGAGGAGATTTGTTATTGGGTGCATACGTGTTTGAGTGGGTGCATGAGTGCCTCAGCGGGTCTGTAAGTGAGTGCGTGAGTAGATCTGTGAGTGGGTGCATGAGTGTCTGAGGGGGACTGTGGGTGGATGCATGAGTGCCTCAGTGGGTTTGTGAATGGGTGCATAAGTGCCTCAGTGGTACTGTGAGTGAATGCATACGTGTCGGAGTGGGTCTGTGAGTGTGTGCAATTGGTGTGTAAGTGTCTGCATCAGTCTGTGAGTGATCATGTAAGTGTCTGAGTAGGTCTGTGAGTGGATGCATGAGTGTTTGAGTGGGTACATGAGTGCCTCAGTGGGTCTGTGAGTGGGTCCACAAGTGTTTGAGTGGGTGCATGAGTGTATGAGTGGGTCTGTGAATTGGTGCATGAGTGCCTCAGTGGGTCTGTGAGTGGGTGCATAAGTGCTTCTGTGGTTCTGTGAGCGGTTGCATAAGTGTCTGAGTGGGTCTGTGAATGGATGCCTGAGTGCCTCAGTGGGTCTGTGAGTGGGTACATGAATGTCTGAGTGGGTCTGTGAGTGGGTGCGTAAGTGCCTCAGTGGTTCTGTGATTGGTTGCATGAGTGTCTGTGTGGGTCTCTCAGTGGCTGTGGGAGTCTCTGAGTGGGCCTATGAATGGGTGTGTTAGTGTCTGAGTGGGTCTGTGCATGGCTGTGTGAGTGTTTAGTGGGTCTGTGAGTGGGCTTATGAATGTCTGAGTAGGTCTGTGAAAGGGTGTGTGAGACTCTGAGTGGGTCTGTGAACTGGTGTGTGAGAGTCTTAGTGGGTCTGTGAGTGGGCTTATGAGTGTCTGAGTTGGTCTGTGAGTGGGTGTGTGAGTATCTGAGTGAGTCTGTGAGAAAGTGAGTCTGTGTCTTTTAACATGATAGCCCCCCACATTTTGCCTGGAAAAATACGTGGTTTAAAACTTTAAGTGCCCCCGGCCCCTGCTAAACAGGTTCCCAGGGCCAGATCTCTTTCCCCAAAATTGTACTATGTATTGGCAGTTCAGCCACCCTTGTAAGTCTCTAGTAAATGGTACCCCTGGTACCTAGGGCATGGGTACTGATGAGGGCCCCAGAGAGCTGCAGCACCAATTGTGCCACTCTGAGAGGCCCCACACCAGCCTCATGCAAACTGCCATTGCAAGTGCATGGCAAGGTGTAGTTAAAAGTTGCAAACTCAACATGGCATTCACCAAGAGTGCCATGTCTACTAGCACTGCATGCACTAGAGGTAAGTCACACCTCTGGCAGACCTTACAGCTCTAATGTAGTGTGCACTATAATGCATTTGAGGGCATTTATGTGCATCAGCAAATATGCCCCTATTGTGTCTTTACCAAACATTAAGACATAGTAAATGTATAGGGAAGGTATAGCCAATATATGTACCGGACACTGGCCATTACGAGTTCCCAAGCTACATGATGGCCTCTCTGCATACTGGGTTCTTTGGTATCAAACAACTCAGAATAATAAACCCACATTGATGCCAGAGTTGGATTTATTTTAACATGTACCCAGAAGGCACTTTAGAGATGCCCCCCTGCAAACCTAACAGCTCTGGCATGGTTGCTGAATGGTTTTAACCAGCCCGCCACCACCAGACAGAAGTCCGGGCTCCTCAGGAGCCACAGCACAAAGCCTTTCCTGGGTAGAGGTGTAACACCTCCTCCCCAGGCAGGCACCCTGCACCAGCGGTCAGCTTCAAAGGCTTTACCACCTTTGAAATCTTACCTCTGACTCTGCTGCTAGCAGCAGATGGCTGCCCAACAGTCTTTACTCCACTTTGAGTGGGAAAACCGGTGGGAAAACTTAGCCAGAATAGTAGGAGTGACCACCACCAGCCTGGGCCACCCCTCAGGTGTGGCAGGCGAGGTGACCACCACTCCATTTCATTTTCCTCCATCTTGGATGGTAGGAAAATATTCAGTCAGGGTTAGGGATGTGACCCCTTCCCACAGGAAGTGGTCACCTTGTGGGTGTAGCCACCCTAAGGTAGGGTGCCCATTGGCCACTACCAGGTTCTCCCCCTAACGCCCACTAAATGCAATATTTAGTGGGCATCCCCAGACCTGCAGATCATATTTAGTGGACACAGGAAGACAAGGAACAAAGAGGACCTAAGGCACTAGAAGTGAAGTCCTGTTGCAAGAAGAAAAAGGTGCTAAACCCTAACTGCTGCTCCAAGGACTCAACAATCGCCGCTGGAGACCTGAAGGACTCAAAAAAAAAAACAGAGCGTTCTGTAAATTGCCAAGAACCTCCTGCAAAGTGAAGGTATCACTCTCCTGCAACCTGTAAGCAAGTAATTGGTGATGTCCAGTTCACTGACCGGCTGCTGACCAACAAACTGTACTCAGAAAGGAGACCAAATTGGACTTAATGGAGAAGGAGGACAACCCCTGCCAGTGTGCTAAGTTTGCTGGCACTGCGACCTCCAGTGGCTGAGATGTGCCATTGCCCTGAGTACTGGAGCCCCAGAAGAAAAGTCCATTCCGGACTCTCTGAGGACCAGAAGCAAGCATTAGTTAAGGGACTTCAGGACACCCAAGAACAACCCCCCAGAGTGGCCCTGCTGACCTGAAATCCACACTCAAAGTGACCTGCACCTGTCTCCAAGGGCCCCCTGGTGCACGACCCTTGGCTCACCTATCTGCACTGCACCCTGCCTCCATGGCAGCTGCAATGCCAAACCAGCTGTGCCCTAGTGGTCCCTAACCCCTTCCAACCTCTACACTCTAAGGAGATGCACCGGTCTTACCTTTCAGGCCACAGTGCAGTGTGTTTCCAATTGGTCCCCTTCTCCGTTGTACACCACCTCCAAGACTTTCAGCCCCTGCTCCCACTTGAACCGGGAACAATTCTAACTTTTCTGGCTGTCCCATAGGACATCTCAACGACCTCAACCTAAAAATAGAAGGTGACACTTGTAAAAGCTTTGCCTGATTTTTTATGCATTTTAAACGTGTTTACCGTTCATTTCTATGTTGCGTAATTACGCACAAAACACTATTTTTGCTAAACTTTAAAACATCATAACAAAAGAAGTACTTACCATATAGTGATGATCTTGGTCTTAAAAATTGTATAAAAATCTGAAGTGTTTTTGTAAATTGGTCTCAAACTATTCTGCTGAGTGTGTGTCCACATTTATTGATACTGTGAGAACCACAAATACTTAGCACATCTCCAAGATAAGCCCAACTGCGCCTCCACACTACCACAAAAACAGAGCATTAGGTGGTCTGCCTTTTACATCTTGACCAAAGTGGGGTTGCTTGGACTCTCTGCACAGTGCACATCTTTTTCGTAAACTATATAGAGAGCCAGTCTCATACAGAGTCTTTGAGTGTCTGAGTAAGTCTATGAGTGGGCATCTCAGTTTTTTAGTGGGTCTGTGAGTGAGTGTGAGTCTGTGAGTGGGTGTATGAGACTCTTAGGGGCATATTTATATTTGTTTTGCGTCTAATTTGCATAATTTTTTTTTACACAAATTTGGTGCAAAACTAACTCCATATTTAAACTTTGGCGCTAGACCCGTCTAGCACCAAATTTATTGAGTTAAAGTCATTTTTTAGATGTGGAAACCTACTTTGCGACAATGAGATGCAAAGTAGGCATTCCCGTGCAAAAAGTGACTCTATGGCCTTAGCGCCATTTTTATCCCTTGCACTAAAATCACACACGGGGAGGAGGAGGGGTCAAATAATGGTGCAAAGCTTGCTTTGCACCATTATTTAACGCCTGGGTCAGGGCAGGCATTAGGGGACCTGTGGGCCTATTTCCATGGTCGTGCCTGACTGGTGCTCAGAAATGGTGCAAGCCAGGCTAAACGTTTTGGTGGAAAACTGCATTAGTGCAGTTTTGCACCAAAAAGTATAAATCAGGGCCTTAGTGGGTCTGTAAGTGGGTGTGTGAGTGCCTGAGGGGGTCTATGAGTGGATGTGTAAGTGTCTGTGAGTGAGTCTATGACTGTCTCTGTAGGTCTTTGAGTCCGTGTGTGTGTATTTTTTTTAAATACGTAGAGGAATTTGCGGATCTATCGTGGTGCTCAGAGCAGCACCAAGTAACGTTGTGATAGGTTTGCAAATCATACAGATGACAAAAAAAAAATTCAAGACTATTTTTTTCTACTTTATAATTCTTTTAGTCACAATCATACCACAAACATGTGGTCAAGTAACCTCATCCCTGACCACTTCAAATAAACTGCAGGCCACATTTCAGCTCCAGGTATAAAAAATGGTAACTGCAACTTTCTGCTGAGGTTGCGGCCAGCCAATCAGGTCCTTTGTGTGGCACATAGCGTTGTGAACCCGCACAAGTGGATTTGCGAAGGCTTTGTGCATCTAGATATACAAATGTGTTTTTTCTTTAATATTTCCAGATCTACTGAATACATTTACACCAAACAAAAAAGGCCACTTTCGAACCAAGAGCTACCTTCCTGCCAAATTTGATGTAATTCCGTCCAGTGGTTCGGGCTGCAGTTGTGTCTAAAATCCCTGTGAGAATTAACATGTGAAACACACTTTTTTTGACCCACCCCTTTTTCTTGGCCTCCGCTTGACAGACCACCCTAGAACGTTCCATGCATAACAAGACCCAACTTGACACTTTTTTTCAAAAATTTCTTGAAGGTTCTTTAAACGACGCCAAAGATATAGCCAAGTCAAAAACTGCTTTTTTTATAGGAAACTAGGGGCCAAATATATGTAAAAAGGGGTTTGTAATTTCCTAATAGCGAATCTTTGCGATTCGCTATTAGGAAATTGCAAACTGGGATGTAGTACAGTGTATTTGACACTGCTTGCGATTCCGAACTGGGTTGCAAGAGACCTGCCTCATTAATATTCATGAGGCAGGTCGCAATTTGCTACCCATTTGGGAATGGCCACAATCACAGGGATGGTGGTCTGCTGTGGGCAGCAGACCACCATGTCTATGATTGATTTTAAATAAAACAGTCTTTGTTTGTAATGCAGCCTGTTTTCCGAAATTATAAAAAGAAAACTGAAAAGTTTTTTTATCATTTGTGAAGAATAGGCATTGGTCTGTGGGACCACTAGCTGCTCTTCAAAAATGTTTGCACCCCTATTCGCAAAGGGGAAGGGATCCTTTGGTGACCCCTTCTTCTTTGATAATGGTTTACTACCAACTTGATGTTGGTGGTAAATGAGAATGTTTTGCAACCGCATTCCCGGTCACAAAACATTCTTGCATTGTCCTGCAACTCGGTATTAGGAAGGGATACCCATGGTATCCTGGACTGTGTAAACGTTTTTATTGGCTGGAATTGGCTATTTTTCATGACGCAATGTACTGCTGTGCAAGTGGCAGAGTATTGCTGTTGGGTGCCAATCGCAGGTTGAGCTGAACCATCAATAAAGATTATAAAATCATACTGTTCAAGAGGCAAAATGTCACTTACCACAGGGTACTCTTGTTCATATTGAAGGGATTCTTGAGTCTGCAAAGTTGGGTCATAGTCTACATCAGTAGCTGTCACGGAAGTGGCACACTGTATCCATCTTGTATGTAAGGCCTTTGCGTTAGGGACTCTTGTCTTGGTGATAGCCTCTAAGGCTCAAAATGGGGTTACAACAATGATGTGTTTCGCCTGAGCCAATGGTCTTTTCTTTATGACAGCCATTTGAACTGCAGTCAATATTTTTTCAGTGGATGCAAAATATATTTCAGCATTGGATTATAATGGCAATTCATATATAATAAGCACTGTGTGTCCTTCATTGAAGGTGACATATGTATAGCCAGTGGATCCTGCGATGACTTGTATTGCTAAGTTTATTGTGATCACATATACACGTGTCTAAATGCAAGCATGTCAGCTGGGAATGATCTGAGTATTTGTGTATGTTCAGATGTCCAATGTGTACCGGAAAAATCTAGGTGAATTAAATCATACAACAGTTTTTAATCCACTGTGCATAATCTAGTATGTTTGTTCCGCCAGCATTCTAAAGTCTAACAATGACTGCAGTTTGTAGTGTTTGATGGTTGTTAAGGAGCACATTTCTCTAGAAAGTGTGGGCAAGGCTCTTGCCTTTATTTGAAGGTTTATATTCCCAAAACACAACACTAAGAAAAGCAATTTTTGATTTTTGGAAATTACATTTGTAGCCATATTTGGTAACTCCCAACTCCGAGCAATCTACTTCCACTCAATCTGTGTTTAAGCCATTGTTCATCAGATAGATATCATTAACACAGGACGATGCTTCTGAGTCAATTTCAGGTACAATTGATGTTACTCGGTCTGCAAACAAACAAGGACTGTTCCTATACCCCTGAGGAAGTCGACAAAATTGATGATATTAACCTAGAGTGGAGAGCATCACTCAGTCATTTCTTTGAGGCACTATATATTTTGACAGAAGAAACCACTGGAAATGTCCAATGTTGTTTTGTATTTTTACAGGCTGTATTGTTCATTAAGGTCATACTGTGGTTGTTTTGAATTGCAAAGGTGTGTGTGTGTGACAGTTCAAATGTCTATAGTCTAAGACTATGCAATAAGAATGATCTGGTTTCATGGCAGGAAAAGGAGGATTATTAATTGGAGGTGTTAAGGGTTCAATTACTCCCTGGTATACAAGTTGTGAAAGATTTTCCCTCCCTGGAGCCTTTGATTCATGTTTAATAGGGTACTGTGATTGTACCTGCGGACTAGAGCTTATAGGTATTATATGGTAGGGGGAACCTTTGTCTCAACCTTCATGATTGCGGTATGGTGCTGGGGCTTGTGCAAGAGCTCAATCTTCAGCATAAACCTGTTTATCTGCTTCAGGAACAAGAACTGTGAAGGACGGCAATATTACATCTTCTCCTTGTGGGACTTTCGTAACAAACTCAGGCATCCAATCTACCTCAGCCAAGAAAATGTCATAAGTGTATGTTAATTTAGCCCAGGAAATCACTTTGATGGTACGTGGCATGTCTCTCTCACTTTGAATGTCCAATTCATATATTCAGTTGGGAGGGCTCACCCGCTGATCTGGTGGTTCAACTTGTACAAATTTACTAGTAGCTCTTAAAACCAGAAACTCTTGAAGATTCCATTCAAATATTGTGACCTCTGCCGTGCTGTCTTACAGTGTCAATGTCCTTGTCTTGCTCAGAAGGAGTGTTCTCAGTATGTGTGACACATTCAACAGAAATACCTGTCACTTTCTTCTTTTTGGATTGGGTTTTTTGTTGTGGACGTTTCTCTTCCTTTTTTATGATGATGTCAGATGAGCATTGTGAATCCGTTTTTGGTTTCACATACTTTTCATGTCTGCACTAGGTCCTTACTCCTCTGTCAGATCATTTGTCTGGTGAGTCCTGAAAGGAACAAGAAGGACATGTATCAGTATACTGATATTTATCTGGCTGTTTAAGTGTATCATGGTTATGTAAATTGTAACGCTTTTCAGTGGGCTCCGGTTGCAGAGATCTACCCAGTGTTTTTGTTTTATCATTATTTTTTTGTTTGTCCAGTGTTTTTTCAAGGGCTCTGATACCTGTTTAGAATTATCTTGGTCAGATTTGCCTTTAAGCTGTGTGTCCCCAATAATTTTCAGCAACTTGAGTTCTTGATCTTGTACAGGAGCTTGTGAGAGTCATTGGTACTGCCAGAGCTACTGCCTCCCTTTAATATTACTAAATATAATTGATCAAATTGTGGCAAAGTTGCCAATTAATTTCAGCCCCAAGTCCAGGACAGGAGTAGTGGTGGGCGGAACTTGCTGAGTTTTACTCAGCGGAATCCCGCAGAGTTAATAAAAACTCTGCAAGATTCCATGGGGTTCCAACCAGTCTAGTTTTACTTTCAATGCACAAAGCTGCTTATGTTGAGGGCTGCAGAAGTCCACGGCATTAATTGCCACTTGTTGATTTTCAACAAAGCACGTGCTAGCCAATTTTTAGTAATGTCCCTCTTTTGATGTTCCGGTATTTAAGGACCTCAGTGCTGCCTTATATCCCGCTGCTTATTCAAGTACTGGCCTGCAGCAGTGTATAGTGATGACAGGGGCAGTGATGCAGAGTCGCTCTGGGCTGCTGGTAGGTGGTGCACACCTCACCCCTGATTGTGCTGCTGATATTCTGTTATTCTGATCCTTCTTTGGACCCCCCTCTCACAACAGCCGCTCAGTGGAGATATGTGTAGGACGCAGGTCCCTGCCTTGCACCGCCAGTTACAGCACAGTCTGTGCTGGTTCCTGCAAACCAGATACCAAGGAAAAGATTGGCTGCCGCTACTTTGGAAGTTAATGAGAGGTCACATTCAACACTGACACAGAAGAAAGATAACAATAGAAAATTTTGGCTGACACGCTGTCCCTAAGATAACTAAACAGAACAGCCCTCATGCAGATTAATACGTTAACCAGTTGCAGTGGCATAAAAATACAATAAAACAAAATTACTGAATCATACTTCGTTTATGTAGTGGAGCATATTGGAAGAAATATCTATGAACAGTTCTAGATCCTGTCTAAAAGAAAAATATACTTGTTTGTGAAACGTACTGTTGTGAGGTTATTTTAGCATTTACACACTAACAGACCTGCTTTTCACCTCTGAATGCAGATATGGCCGTTGGGCTACCTTCCTAGGACCAGTAAGGTGGAATACAGATATTACCGCTACTTGGTCTCCAGTCGAACCTTAGTAGTGTACGTAGGGATGTTAGACATGCTATTGTAACAATATGATGGGACTCTTGTGATTAACTTTCCTGGTCACTGCTGTAATAATGCTGTGTTTCATTATTCTCTATACTCGCAGCTCATGCCTTTTTATGTAGAATGCAGTTGCTTCAGTAAAATATATGTTGAACCAAGATCCTGCTTCTGTTTGTCTTTGCATGTATGAGACGTGTATAACTGAGAGAAAGTGGTACGATATGTTCCACCATGACTTCCCTGAGGAGTCAGAGTGTCATGTGATAGGCTGCCACAAATTACTCTTACCTTTTGTATTGGTGAGGTGCTACTAACTAGCTAGAAGGGTTAGACCCACAGCTGTCACACGGAGTGGGATCAGACTCAGTCCCTCATACTTGGTGGTGCTGCTGCCAAAAATCCAGCAGCCTTGTTACTACAGAGGGAGTCTATAGCAGTACCTATTTATGCACCATATAACATGTAATTTCTATATGTGTTTTTTTAATACATCATTCTAATGTATCTGTTACATTAAACAATTGGAAGCTATGTGAAACCAGGAAAATGGTACAGGTTTCTTTCAAAGATGGCACCTATACTGTATTGACATGACAGACTAGAGGCATTTCATGCACTCGACCGCACTAGCTCTTTCTGTACCCATATGTCTCTCATCTCAAAATCAAAAAGCCAGCTGGTTCATCAGGTATTGCGCACAGGGCCACACTCTCCTGGTATAGTGACAGCTCAGTATTGCATGTGGGAAATTGTGATGGTGTCTGTAACCCTGGCACAAATTTATATATATTATTTTTACCAATCTGCATGGCAAGATTACAATTACCCAAACTCAGTTCTATGGCCCAGACCAGTGTGAAGTAGTGCTAATAAACGGAAACAGCACTTGGTAAATGTGGCTTGTGGCACAGCACTTCACAAACCATAAGGGAACAAAACATTAAGTGGCATATTTATACTCTGTTTGCGCCGAATTTGCGTCAAAATTTTCGATGCAAATTTGGCGCAAACCTAACACCATATTGATTCTTTACGGCAAACCCCGCGAATGTCAAAATTCAGCAGTGTGCGTCATTTTCTGGATGCGTGAAACCGTCTTGCGTTAATGACATACAAGGTAGGCATTCCCGGCCCAAAAATTACTTTAAGGCCTGTACGCCTTATTTATACTCCCGCGTCATTTTGACGCACAGGAGGGGGCGGGCCTTCAAAAATGGCGCACAGCCTGATTAGCGCCGTTTTTTAACGCCTGGGTCAGGGCAGACGTTAAGGGACTTGTAGGCTCATTTCCATGGTCTCTTCCCTGTCCTATTGTCTCTTCCCTGCCCCAGGGGCACCCCCTGCCACCTTGGCCCACCCCTGGAGGACACCCATGGATGGGGGGACCCATCCCAGGTAAGTACTGGTAAGTAGAAGTAAGTATAATTTTTTATTTTTTTAAAGTGGCATGGGGGGACTAACTTGGGCCCCCCTACATGCCACTGTGCCCAATGGCCATGCCCAGGGGACAGAAGTCCCCTGGGCATGGCCAATGATTGAAACTGGCTAGCACCTTGCCAATTGATCTGGTAGAGGTTACTCCCACTATTCTCTCGATAGTGCAGGTAGTAACAGATAGGAGTGTACCAACACAATAACATTGCCATGACTGAATTGTTTGTCTTTTTCACCATTTTTGGAATGCTGGTTGCCGTGCTTTGCCTTGTTTGCCTAATAATTGCACTGTATGCTTTTGTGCAAGAATGAGATTGTTGCAGTACATGTTGTGTCTCATCTTGGGTATGCAAGGGTAAATCTATTTCTATGGTTTCCCTGGGAATCTAAGTAGTCATGGAAGAGGTTGAAAATACCATCTGGTACCCTGGGGTGATTAGGGATCATTATGGGGAACTGTGAGCTACCTTGGAAACCTGTTAACATTTCCTGATGGTATATGCGGACTGAGTCCCTATACGCTGATGTTTATGCTGACCAGATACACAGCCCTACTTGATTCCTAAGAACCATATAACTTGGTGCTGCCGATGATCTAGGTCAGGTATTTATTTAATGGATCTTTGATTAGTTGTTACGCAACCAAATGTCTCCCTTTTACCATCATATGGAGAGGTCTGTGGTGTTATGGATTAATCCTCCTCAGCTTAAATAGTAAACCCCTATTTCAACCTGCAGGTTGTTCAAGCTTGCGCCTTTAAAAGGATCACCCCACTACAGTTTCCCCTCTCTGAGTTCTTTTCTTTAATAGGGAAAATGCAGTTAACATTGTGGTAAATTGCAGACAGGCTGGCACAAGATATTTGGCACAACAGGGACTCCCTCTCAGGGGTGCACGGGGCTGAGTTACCTTTGTGATAGAAGCCCACAAAGCATATACATGCAAATTTTTCTATTCATGGGTTGATCTTCCTGCAGAAGACGCAAACACACAAACATTTCATACATACACTGAGGTGGCAGCACCTAATTGATATAGACTATGTCACCATTTAGAAATAGCATTAACATAGCAGGAACACCACAGTTGGATCCAAAGAAACCTTCTACATGCACTGCAAAACTCAAGACTGGGTCCTCTCAGTGATGATGGGGCAACCTTGCTCATCTTAGCTGGTAACATGCCATACCCAAATTTAGCACCCAAATTTAGCACCATTAAATGCTGGTAAAATGCGTACCCTACACCCAGGGTTGGTTTGACTATATAGATGTCTACTCAGTTTGTTATGCAAATGATAAAAACTGTTGCAGCCAGGGCTGTTCAAGCTGTCCAGCCACAGTTAGCTGTGCCTGAACTTATTCCTGTCACTATTAATGCAATCATGGGTGAGGTTCTCACCAGATGGGAGGAGTTCGGTTCTATAATACACAAAAAACACATTAGCTTGAAGTAGCTAATTGGTATGGTCCTCCTTTTGAAGACTGTACCACTTGGGTCACCGTCTTTGCTGCTGTATCTACCATAACAAATGGTACACCATCAATAGCTGTTTTGTCAGAGGCACTAAAACAGATTCAAAATGAATATAGGGCTGTTCCTGCCTGGAAGTGTGGTGTGGGGGGGAGGGGTGGGATCTCCACTGGCGTAGTTCACAGAGATTTGTCACTCCATGTGCTGCCTGGAGTGCAGAGTTTGACAAAAAATCCGCCATCCAGTAGCAGAGTTTAGTGGCACCCACCTCTAAAAATTTGGAAAATGACTCTCCTTGGTAGCTGAGGTAAGTAAAAATCACTTTTATATATATGTTGTGTGTGTGCTTGCGGGTGAGAGTGTTTATGTGAGAAAGTGTGTATGAGTGAATGTGTGTATGTGTAAGCATGTGTATGTGAGAGAGACGGAGGGGCATATTTAAGAGCCCCTAGTGCCATCTACCGACAAATTAGCGTCATTGTTTTGATGCTAATGTTTCACTAAATGGCCAAAATCACCACGCCATATTTACAAATTGGTGCAATGCATGCATTGCGCCACTTTGTAACCCTTTGCACTACATTATGCCTGTGCCAAGCCTAATGAATGCAAAGGGGCGTTCTCCCGTCGGGGGGGTGAAAAATGGTGCAAGGAAATCTAAGAGATTTCCTTGCATCATTTATTTCAGCACTTTTAACAAGGAGGCACACTATTGTTTAAAAACGGACCCCTATGTACTCGGCAGGATTAGCACCAAACGTTTGCAGCTACTCTTGCAGAGTACATTAATAGTGGCATAAAACATTATGATGCTATTGCCCCTAACCCTGCCATAAAAATGGTGCACACATGGTGGCGATAGGGGGTCAGCAAAGGGCGCAAGAAAAGGTGCGCTGCACTGAGTGCAGCACCACTTTTCTTAAGTATGACCCTGAATGTCTAATGGCGTGTGATGTCACTTCCAATACCCCTGGCATTATGGTGAATTGACGTGCATGGCTCCACAGTCACAACAAATCCGATTCCAAGTCCAATAATGGCATTTTCGTGGATGTGGGTTCAAGTGCGAGGGGTTGAGCAGACGTCCGGAGACAGTGAGGCATGTGTGAGGCTCAGGGGAGCGTTGTCTGCTCACCCCGTGTTGCTAAAGGCAGTGGGTGGGCTCTTCCTCTGCCCTCTTAGTTGACACTTATGAAGCATGCATCTTAGACCACATAGGCTGGAGTCCGGGGGTTGTAGTCTCAGACCACATGGGCAGGAAGCAGGGGTGGCGAGAGAGGTAGGGTGCTGATGTTGGGTGTCTGCCGTATTTCAAGACTGCTAATGCAGTATTAATCATAATGCATTGTGCGATTGTTGTTACAAAAATGTGTCAGTACATTTCTGATCAATACACAAGCATCTAAGGGGCATATTTATAATCCCCTTGCGCCACCTTGCACCACATTAGCGTCGTACTATATTTTCGTTAATGTGGGCCAATGGGACCGAAATCCCTGTGCCGTATTTACAGAGTGGCGCAGTGCATGCTTTGCGCCACTCTGTAACCCTTTGCGCTACATTATATCTGCGCCATGCTTAATGTATGCAAAGGGGCGTTCCCCCATTAGGGGAGCCAGAAAAATGGTGCAAGGAAATCTATGAGATTTCCTTGCGCCATTTTTTATAGCTCTTTTAACACCTGCTCAGGAGAAGGCGTTAAAAGGGGCTTCCATTCTTTAGAATGGGCCCATATGTACTCTGCAGGAGTAGCGCCAACATTTTGGCGCTACTCCTCCAGAGTACATTAATAGTGTCATGAAAAATTACACTATTTCTCCCTACCCTGCGCCGTATTTTAAATACGGTCCACACATGGTTGCGGTAGGGGGGTGCTAAGGGGTGCAGGGAAAGTAGTGTTGCACTCGGTGCAGCGCCACTTTCCATAAATCTGGCCCTAAATCTGAAATTGGTTGATGTGTCACATGTACTGTTTTAATGCATTAAGTTGCATCTCACATTTGGCATGCATTCCTTGCTGTCTACTTTTCTTTGGAGTCCAACTCTTTCGAATCACAGTTCTCACTGATTGAGGGCTGATCCCCTTAGTGGAGACCTCGCAGTCACGTCTGACTCGTTTTATGGCAAAAAAAAAACCACAAAAAAACATACCGTAATCCGGTTCATCCCCCTTGAGAATGATCTCCCCTCGTACAATTTATCAACAGTAAGAGACATAAGTGCAGAAGTATAAGTTGGACAGTGAATGTGAATTATCACTCTCCACATAATGAAAATTACTAGTAAGTAATGAAGCCATTGTCACCGTGTTCCACTCCCTTGACTCCGATCACCTGATAATCGCAGTAGAAAACCCAGACTCATCACATGCAAACAACGCCCTTGTTTAATGTGTTTAATCAAGTGAATATTACAGAAGCAGCATTCAACATATTTGTGTCAAAGACATCTTTGCTGAAGCCAGTAGTCAATTCAGAGGTCACGTGGGAGTGGAGTAAATATCACGAAGGACCATTCCCTGATGTCCTGCCCCAAGTGAAACCATGCTCCTAGGAGACCAGCAGAGACCAAAGAAGCCGCATCTTGCTCGTGGGTAGTAAAAGAGGCAACCTGAAATCGCTGTGAAAATGCAGTTGTTCATTTATATCATTGGGACCTTTGTTCATAGGTGACAAACAAAGGGTAAGGCATAGAAAGTGCAGGATAGCAAGATCAGCCAAAGGTGCGGTAACCAAGTTATTCTGCGCAAAACCGGTTCTGAAGAAGGACAATATTCTGGGTCTAATGAAATGTAGAAAAAAAATTCAGAATGAAAGGACGGTCTGGTGTAGGACAGCTTTATTGGGAAAAACCTTTAAAAACGTTCATGTTGCTCATGTTGCTCACCTAGGTTTAGATGTGAAGACCACGATGACTGCTACCAAGATGAGGTTTTTAGCTGGCAAAAGGGCCAGAGAGGACTATTGCAAAGACACCGGCTTATTACGCAGCAACAGATGAATATCTCAGAGGCAAACTGTGAGTATACCACAGGGCAACAGAAATAATGGCTTCACTACAGGAACACCACAAAACGTAACTGACGTAATATCTTGTCTGAACTCTCGAAATGGACGATAGCATCATATTGAGCCCTTAGTGATGAAACCAAGAAACAGATGACGTGATTTAGGAAAAGTGGTGCTGCATCCAATGCACCCCTTAGCGCCCCCTAACACCACCATGTGTGCACCGTATTTAACATACGGCGCACCATGGTGCTAGTTTGGCACTTTGCAGGATTAGTGTGAACATTTTTTACACTAATCCTGAAAAGCACATTGAGTTTCATTAAAAATAATGGTGTGCCTCCTATTAATGCCTGCTCTGTGCAGGCATTAGAACTGCCGCAAGAAATGCTGATAATGCCATTTTTTTGCCCCCCCCCTCACTGGTGAATGCCCCCCTTGCAAACATTATGCTTGGCGCAGGCATAATGTGGCGCAAGGAGTTACAAAGTGGCACAATGCATGCAGTGAGCCACTTTGTAAATCTGGCGCAGAGATTTTGGCCTCGTTGGGCCACATTAGCATAAAAAATGCATCTAATATGGTGCAAGGAGGCGCTAATCCCTTTTAAAGAAGGGCCAGAGTAAGCTATGCAGTGCACAAGTCCTAAAAAATAAGTGGGGGACTAATCAAGATAGGCAGTATGCAAGTGACATCATGGCACGTAAAATCATCTTGCATGAGATCACAGTGCGACATCACACGTGGAATCACAGGAAGTGATATCACAACCCATGATCTCACAGGAAGTAACATCACAAGAAGTAACATCAGATCTTAAGACCTCACACCTATGTTTAGCAGGTCTATCATGAGTACATTTGAGCACATTGCAATGTTTAACAAATTCGATTTTGCGTCTGGGTTGTACCAAAAAAGTAATGCAACCTAATGCAAAATCTGGGCCTCAACTTATATATTTATTTGTTAAAATCCTGCCACAAAAAGAAATTGGCAACAAGGAGAAATGCATTTTAAAATGTCTTATGGGGTTACGGCAGCTGCTGCAGAGATCTTTGTGTTTCAACTAAATCTCAGGCAACAATAATAATAGTAAGATAGCTCTGGAGGTTAATGCGCCTGGCGGAGAGATCTGTGTTTTGTATAGACAAAGATTTGAATAAAAGTAGCACGGAGGGTTAATGTGTCTCCTGCAAAGCACATCATGTAACATGCAGATGGCACATTTTTAGGTTGAGCAGAGCAGCGCGCAAGCACTTCTTTTCCGATGTGTTGTTATATATCTGTGCTTTTAACCACGCCGACCCCATGCTCATCACTATGACTCGTTCATTTACTTGCCCTGCAAAAATCCTTTATTTTTGTTGGTAAATGCTGTACGTTTGTTCCTCCTTGGGGCGGTTTAGTTTCGCCTTGGACACCGCCCCTGTTACATGGCTAATTGCACTTTTGCAGATACGTTTGGCTGCAAGCTAACTTCTTTTTCCTTTTGTATGCTGCTTTACACTGATGCTGTGGCGCTTTGAATCGGCTTGCTTATGTGAAACTGTAATACTTTTTATTTTCAATTTGTGTGGCAAGAAAAGTCTGGTTAGGAATTTACAATGCTAATACCTCTAACTCGAGCAAATGCGAGACCCATTGCATTGCAAATGCTTGTTATTTTATGTAGATCAGTAAATGGGTTACCACTTTTGACACAGAGATGCTTTTTTCATAAACTGTAAACATTCTAATATAGCACAATGAGCTATGAAGGAGATATGACTCCTATACCTTGTAACCCTCACTGTCTTATGTAACTTATCCTGTACATTGATTTACACACACTTTAATTATTGCCAATGTATAATGTTTAGTGCATGATGTAAAGTGCTCTGACACCCTGCATTGGGATGAGTAGTGCTATAAAAAATAAAACAAAATAATGGTATTTAAATTGTTATTTGTGTAAATACTGGGACAGACTAACAAATTTGACATTCCTACAGTACATGCTTATATCGTATATACAGGGATTGGATAAAGTCAAAAGCATGCCTCTCTTCAGAACTGGTAAGTGATAAGCTGTGTGCCTTTGTTTCCCCTCTATTGCATTTAGGTGTGAGTCTCCCAATAGCTCCCAGACAGGACACTCAAACAAAAAGAGGCTTGAAGGCCCCTTAACTGGGCCTTTGTTATGGGAGCCCAGCCGGAATCTAATAAGCACCCTCACTACCTGCACGTTGCTGTTCTCTGAACAAAAGTGGGCAACGTGCAGGCGCTGCTGAATGTGTCCCGGTATATGAAAATTACACTGGGACAAGCTTAGCATGTTTCTGTGGGGTCCAACCTCACGGAAGTTTAGACAGAGTCTACCCTGAGAAAATAGTGGGTAGGTGCTGTCTACCCACGTGTACCCTCGACTTGTGCCCTGAGACTATGCATGACACGCCAAGAGGAAAAGCATCCCCAATGGCACGGATACTATTAATATAGCCAGATGCCTGATTGCGGAATATCCTCCACTTCCTCTCTTGAGCATCCCCAGTGTTGAAGGTCACATCATTCAATGTACATGTGCTGTGGGAATCTCAAATGTGGAGGTAGATTTCCTAACATTTCATGCAACAGAGCTCAGCAACCAAAGTTGCTTCGCTGTGTCACGTGAAAGAGAGAAAACAGAACAGCAAGAACATTGTAGCAAGGTGAAAATATAATAAAGTATGACTAAGTAGTCTTTAGCAGCGCAAAAGGAAGATGAATGGAGTGCTGAAACTTTTCAAACACTCAACCCCATCAAAAATCTGGATTTAATCCATCATTCTTTTGCTCACCATACCACCCCAGTTTAGACTTAGCTATATGCAAATCAGTCTTGACCTTGGGCCCCATGGGAACAGTCCAGCCCATACAACCAGGCCAAATCCTCCCTGGAGTAGAAACAAGCATCCCAAGACCCTTCTTCCAAATATCACCTTTATCAACCAGGCTAGCTTGAATCCAGTGGCACAGTGAGCACAGGACCTACGTCTGGGCATACCCTTCCCATTTAGGGTAACTTTAGCAATACAAACGGATGATGGACGGAGTGCTGAATTTTTTCAAACACTCACCACCAGTCACAGATCTGGGTTTAATCCATCATTCTTTTGTTCACCAGGTCACTCCAGTTTGGACCCAGCCATAAGCAAATCAGTCTTGACACTGTACCTCATGGGAACAGTCCACCCCAAACCGCAGGCCAGGTTCTCCCTAGACAGACCAGCAACAAGTATCCTGGGAACAGTTTCAGGGTATTACCCTTCATCAGCCAGGTTGACTTGAATCCAGTGACACAATGTGACCCATGTCTAGGCATACTCTTCCCACTTAGGACAACTTTAGCAACACAAAAAGATGATGGACAAAGTGCTGAAACTGTTCAAACCCTCACAACGAATCACAGACCTGGTTTAATTCATTAGTCTTTTGCTCACCATGCCACCCCAGTTTGCACCTTGTTGTCCTTGGGAAACAATACAATCCAGCCTGAATTACCAGACCAAGTCCTCTCTAGACAGAAAAACAAGCATTCTGGGACCAGTTTCAGAGTACAACCCTTCATCAGCCAGGCTAGCTTGAATCCTGTAGCACAGTGAGCAGAGGGCCCACAAATGGGCATACCCTTCACACTTAGGGCAACTTTTGCAACACAAAAGGAGAATTGGCAGAGTGCTGAAACTTTTCAAACCCTCAGCTCAAGTCACAGATCTGGGTTTAATCCATAATTATTTTGCTCAGTACGCAACCCAGTTTAAAACCAGCTATATGCAAATCATTCTTAACCCTCCTCCCATGGGAACAGTTCTGCCTACAACACCAGGCTAGGTCTGCCCTGGACTGAAAACAAGCATCCTAGTACCGGTTTCAGAGTATTACCCTTTATCAGCCAGAAGAGCTTGAATCCAGTGGCACAGTGAGCATGGGACCCACGGCTGGCCATACCCTTCCCACTTAGCTTGACTTTAGCAACAAAAAAGGATGCTGGACGGAGTGCTAAAACCTTTCAAACACTCACCCACAGTCACAGATCTTGGATTAATCCATTGTTGTTTTCCTCACCATGCCACCCCAGTCTACACCAAGCCATATACAAATCAGTCTTGACCCTGCTGCCCACAGGAAAAGTCCATCCTGAACTGCCAGGCCAGGTCCTCTCTGAAGCAGAAACAAGCATGCTGTGAAGGTATTGCTCTTCATCAGCCAGACTACCTTTGATTCAGCAGCCCAGTGAGCACGGGACCCAGGATTGGGCATACCCTTCACAATTAGGGCGACTTTAGTAGACAAAGGATGATGGACGGAGTGCTGAAACCTTTCAAACACTCACCACCAGACACAGATCTGACTTCAATCTATTGTTTTTTTCCTCACCACGCCACCCCAGTTTAGACCCAGCCATATGTAAATCAGTCTTGCCCCTGTTCACCCTGGGAGCAGTCCAGTCTGAACCACCAGATCAGATCCTCCCTGAACTAGAAACAAGCATCCTGAGATTGGTTTCAGAGCATCACTCTTCATCAGCCAAACTAGCTTTTATTCAGTGGCACAGTGAGCACGCAACCCCAGAGGTATACCCTTCCCACTTAGGATGACTTTAGCAACCCAAAAGGATGGTGGACAGAGTGCTAAAACTTTCAGACACTCACCCTCTGTCACAAACTGGGGTTTAATCCATCATTTTTTGGTTCACCATGCAATCCCAGTTTGGACTCAACCATATGCAAGTCATTCATGAACCTATTCCCCATGGGAACCGTTCAGTTCAAACTAGCAGGCTAGATCTTCCCTGGACTAGAAACAAAAATCCTGGAACTGGATTCAAGGTATCACCTTTTATCAACCAGGCTAGCTGGAATTCAGTGGCATAGTAAGCATGGGACCAATGTCTGGCATACCCATCCAACTTAGGGCAACTTTAGTGACACAAAAAGATAATGGACGGACTGCTGAAACTTTTCAAACACTCAATCCCAGTCACAGATCTTGGTTTAATCCATCATGTTTATGCTCAGGTTGCCAACATAGTTTGGAACCAGCCATATGCAAATCAGTCTTGACCCTGTTCCCCATTGGAAGAATCCAGTCCAAACTGCCAGACTAGGTCCTCCCTGGATCAAAACCAAGCATCCTAGGACCAGTTTAACCCTTCATTAGCCATGCTAGCTTGAATCCAGTGGCACAGTGAACAGGGGACCCATGTTTAGGCATACTCTTCCAACTTAGGGAAACTTTAGCACCACTTTATGCACCACCGTGTGGAACACCACGTTTCTTAAATATGCTCCTGAATGTCTAAGGGCGTGCAATGCCACTTCCGCTACCCCTGGCATTTTGGTTAATTGATGTCCATGGCTCACCCCAGGGACAGAACAGTTTTCCTGCCTGCACTAGTGTGGGCCGGGAAACCTGTGTTTGCTCCTGCTTGGCAGGAGCATTTTTAAATCTCCGGCCAAGCAGAAGCAAACACTGAGTCTGCTTCCAGTGGCCATGAACTTCAAAAATGCTCCAGCTGGCTGGGCGGAGGTTTTTGATCTGTTTCCCTGGCCTCACTGTTGTATGTGGCCTCCCTCCTTGGGGCACTTTTGACCTGGGGACACCATCCCCTGGGCCCTGGCCATTATAAAAAGGGAGGAGGGCACGCTGCCCCCGGGTCCTTTTGGTCCCAGGGATCCCACCCCCCTTCCCCACCCCCAGCTAGGCCACGTCGCCCAGTGCACCCAGTATGCAACAATGGGGCCCCGAGTGCCCCATGGTCCAAGCCGGCTCCCCACCTCCTGTGGGAGCCGGCATTACTCCTGCACATTGGGAGCTGAAAGAAATGCAGCTCTGCGTGTGGGAGCAATCTTTTATCTGTTTCCCTGACCCCATTACAGAGGGCAGGAAAAAAAATGAACACTCTGCTCTGAGTAAGTGGGAGCAGTTTTACAGCTCCCACTAGCTGGGAGTTGATTTAGTGCTTGCTCTCATTTGATAGGAGCTGTCACAGCTCTTGCCAAGTAAAAGCAAACTGCTATCACCTGAGGGTGGGCACCTCAGGAGATAGCAGGAGCCGGCCCTGAGGGGTGGTGGTCCTCAGGGCCACTAATTGCTCCAGGAGGAAGGCATGTGCCCCCCCTTCTTAAATTTGCATGGGCTGGCCCTGGTCGAGGTGGGGATCCCCGGGCCGCATATGGCCCGGGAGGAGGGCCGCGCAGCCGGTTTCATTATGTTTCTGGCCCCGGGAGGTGGTGATCCCCGGGTCCTGGGAGTTCATGTGGCCCTACTGCCCAGGTTTAAATTTAGCCCAGGGGCCATGTGCAGTGCGGGGTTGGGTTGTTACAGGGGTTGGCTGCAGGGCACAGCCACAGGTCAGGCTCTGCGGCCAATCACCGCTGTGCACGGCCAAAGGAGGTGCTTGGCAGTGGTTGGATTAATGCGCCCTCACCATGCACTGCTAATTACCCAAGATATTACAGCAATCATGACAACTTCTATAATGTCCTTAGAACTATAAATGAAACATTAAAACGTTAGCAGTCAATTTATTCAAAAAAAAGCTGTGCATGGCGAGGATGCGAGTTGTAGTTATCTTAGGGAGTGAGTTTTAGTTATTTGAAAGAACTCAAACTACAATTGCTGAATTTCTATGGCTCTGTGCGATTAAATTCTGAACCTAACTATGACATCACTGTAACCTTTTTTTTAGTGAATATGTATATATGTACATAGTATATAGTGTATGTGTACTGTATATATGTTCAATGAAAAAAACAAAGGTTATAGGGATGTTATATTTGGGCTTGCATTTTAAAAGTACAAAACCTTAGAAATTCCTGAGTTATAGTTAGAGAACCTTTGTTTTTTACAGTGAATTTCTATGTTTTAAAAAAAATTATATTTCCTAACTATAATGTCCCTGTAGCCTTTGTTTTTTTCAGTGAATGTCTATGTTTTTTTTAACATATAGTAATTTCTTTTACTATATGTTAATCCAACAACCACTGTGCACGGCCAAGCCCTGTGGCCAACACCCTATAGGCACCCAACCTTACACCATGCATTGCCTTTACCCATGAGCACCGGAGGTTGCTTGCAAGACCTGGCCTACAAACAGACCCTGCGGCCAACCTCCTAAACCACCCAACCTCATGCTGCGCACTGCCGCTTTGTCGTGCACGACGGGAGTTGTCCGCGGCCTATCTGGGTGTGAGAATAGATGTGAGAGGGCGATCTGGGTGTGGGAGTGGCTGTCAGATAGTCTGGGTGTGAGAGTGCATACATCAGTGTTTTAGTGGATACGTCAGTGTGTGCAAGGGTCTGTGAGTGGGTGCATGGGGGAGTAAGTGGGTCTGTGAGTGGGTGTGTGACAGACTGACTTGGTATGTGAGTGGGTGCGCAACTGTCTGAGTGTGTCTGTGAGAGGTTGCATTAGGGTCTGACTGGGGCTGTGAGTGGGTGGGAGACTGTCTGAGTAGATCTGCAAGTGGGTGCGTGAGTGTCTAAGGGGGTTTGTGAGTGGGTGCATAAGCATCTGAGTGGGTGCGTGAGGAGGAGAAATTGATTGAAAGAGAGAAAGAAAGTGAAAAGGAGAGATAGTATCTTTTTAGGCTTTGATGTCTGACATACTAAGAAAAGGATATTTGTGTACAATATAAAATAAAAAATATTTATTATTTTAAAATATATAATAATTTATGTTTATTAAAAAAAAAAAACAGGGAAATGAGTCCAACTGGACTCAAACCCCCAGTGATCAATATGAAGGTCTGCAACCTTCACACTGAGCTTCGTGATTTCCCTTTCTTTTTCTTTTTTTTAATCCCTTTATGGGCTATCTGGGACCCCAAGTGAGCAATCAAGGGCTCTCCCGCAATCCCTATTCATTTAAAAAAAAAAAATGTTTTTTTGTTATTATTGAAAATGCCCTTCTGGGCTATCTGGCACTGCATGGGAAGCCTTAAGGCTCTCCTCGCGGTGCCATTGCCTCAGCAAGCACGGGGCTGCTTTGCCAGCAACTTCCTGCTTGCTGAAACATTTTATCTCTGTCTCCTGCGCGCGTGCAGGGGACAAAGATGAAAGCTTTGGATTTTGACAGCATGACCTGCTTTACAGGTCCCGCTGTCAAAACTCAAATTGTTTGCTGTGATTTGGCTACAGCTACAGAGCTGCAGCCAAGCCACAGTAAACAGCATTGTCCCTGGGGGTGGTGGTCCCCAGGGCCATCTGTGGCTCCAAGAGGGGGACTACGCAGTCTGCCCTCCAACTGTGCACACAGCCCCAAGGAGGTGGGTGGTCCGCAGGGCATGTCTTTTTGGAAATATTTGCCCCAGGTGTAGTGGTCCCCGGGGCAGTGTGGGGGGGACAGCACCCCCCCCCTCCTCTCATAAATCAGTGTAGCCCCAGGGCCCCCTTTTATTTTTTGTAAATATTTGCCTCGGGAGGTGGTGGTACCCAGGGCTAGGGTGGAGGCCATCAGGTGACCCCCACTTCCTTACAACATTTTTGCCCCGGGGGGATGGTCCCTAGGGTACAGGGCCGTGCAGCCCCCTGTTCATATTTGCATATTTGCCCCAGGGAGGTGGTAGTCCTCAGGGTTGTGGGGGAGGCCGTAGGGCCTCCCTACCTTAAAAAGCATTTTGTCCCAGGGGTTGGTGGTCCCCAAGGCATGGGGGACCATACATATATATATATACTCATATGTATATATATATTTATATATGTATATATATAAATATATATATATATATATATGTATATGTATATATATCTATATATCTGTAGGCCCCAGGGTAAATTCCTCTGGGATCCCCCTTACAAGGCCTAGGAAGGCAGTGTATCCCTACCTAAGGGCCTAATTTAGATGTTGGCCAAGGGAAATACTCCATCACAAATGTGATGGATATCCTATCTGCCGTATTACGTTTGTGACGTAGTATTTCCTCTGCCGACATCTAAATCAGATCCTAAGTCCTCAAGTCCTATAATGGCTACCTGCAACATTTTCCTTCATGTTGATGGTAGCCAATCAAAGCCCTCGCTCCCACTGGAGCATGTCTCCTGTGGGAGCGAACTGACCCAAGGGAAGAAAAAAAACGATGGCCAATTAGAATGCTCTATTTTTCAAAACTGGGTTTGAGGTATTCTTGCAAGAGTTAATCGGAATCCAACTGTCCAGCTATCCTTATATATTTGAGACTTAATGGCCCAGTTTTAAGAGGGCCGAGCGGCTCCTTGCGCCACATTAGCATCATTGTTTATGACGCTCACGTGGCCCAACGAGGCCAAATTCGCCATGTCATATTTACAAAGTGGTGCAATGCATGCATTGCGCTACTTTGTAACCCCTGTGCCACATTATGCCTGCGCCAGGCATAATGTAAGTAAGCAGGGTGTTCCTCCACTAGAGGGACCGCAAAAAGGATGCAGTGGAATCAAAGAAATCCCACTGCTACATTTATACCGGCTATTTTTAACATCTGCACAAAGCAGGCATTAAAAGGGGGCATACCATTGTTTTCAATGGGCCGCAATGTACTCTGCAGGATTAGTGCCAACATTTTGGTGCTAATCCTGCACAGTACATCAATAGTGTAAAAACGTTTGAAGCTATTGCCCCTACCCTGCGACATGACATATTTAATACGGTGCACACATGGTGGAGCTAGGGGGGAGGTAAGGGGCACAAGAAAAGTGGCGCTGCATTGGATGCAGCACCACTTTTCTTAAATCTGGGCCAATATCTCAAAAGATACTGAATGAATTTACTCCAAATTGCAAGAATGCATTCTGGGCCCCGGTCGGACTTACCACCAAATTTGGCATAATTCCATTCAGCAGTTTTTGTGGTATTGATGTTCAATTTTCCCAAGGAACAATAAATAGGGACCCCACCTTTTATTGAGCCCCCGCTTGACAGATCATCCCAGAACTTTTCAGGAATGAGCTGAGGTGGCTGAGATTATTTTTTGGAAACTCTTGAGAAGGTTTGTCAAATGGAGCTACAGTTATAAGTAAACCAAAATGCGCTTTATCTAGTTCTGTTTTTTCTCATTACATTGGTGTATTGTTAAGTTTGATCCACATCCTATATGAAAGGCATTCTTTTGTGTCTTTATTAAGAAATCGAGAAATATGCACACAACTTTCTAAAAGGAATTTCACTCACTTTGGCTTCTTTATCGGAAGGTTTGCATTGATCAGTCAAGGGGGGGCCGAGAGGAGTGGTAGGGAGGGTCACAAAACATTGATTTCCAATGTTAATTTTCAAAGGAACTTTGATCTCGTATACAGAAAAATGCACATTTGGCAGAAAGCAGTAACAGTTTCACTTTGTGTGTTAGGCTGATAAGCACAGGGGAGTAAAAATCTGTAGTGCTTGGTCTATTTGCATCTCCCCTGTCGTCTGGATGAGGAGGTTACATTGAAATTTATCCTTAGAGTACATTCTATAAAATGGGGACTTAAATCATTGACTTATGACGACACCATTTTTTGTATACCTAGCGTTTGGTATTAACAGCTGTTTCTATACCTGCATAAAGCACACTAATGCCTCAGCATTACTGCACATTTAAACATATTTTAAATGTGTTGCCATCTTCTTATTCCATGTTGTACACTGCATATTTTAGCTTAATTATTCAAGTAAGTGTTGCCTTTTTCTGAAGTGAGATCTTCAGATTTAGGGGGTCATTCTGACCTCGGCGGTAAAAGGCACTTACCGCCGGTCAGAAGACCGCCATAACACCGCCACGGTCAGAATACACACCCAGCACCAAAACACAGCCACATTGGACAAATCGAAATACACACACCTGATACACATACATGCACCACTCCCACACAATCAATCAACTATAAAACACACACCCACATCACCCACAAACCCCCACAAATCGAAATTAAGAGACAAGGCACAATACACAGAGAGAGAGCACAGGGAACGCAAACCACAACACACACAGGAACCCAACATCATCACCCACACCACATCTACGCACAAAGCACCACACACCACCACACTCATCACCACATACACCACCCCACACCTCATCCACACCACCCCATGGCACCCCAAAGGCACCCCCGGTTTTCGGACCAAGAACTCAGGGTCATGGTGGAGGAAATAATAAGGGTAGAGCCCCAGCTCTTCGGCACACAGGTGCAGCACACCACAATAGCCAGGAAGGCGGAGCTATGGCAAAGGATCGTAGACAGGGTCAACGCTGTGGGACAGCATCCCAGAAATCGGGATGACATCCGCAAGCGCTGGAACGACCTACGGGGGAAGGTGCGGTCGATGGTGTCAAGGCACAATATCGCTGTGCAGAAGACTGGCGGCGGACCCCCACCCACCCCACCTGAATTCACAGCATGGGAGCAAGAGGTCTTGAACATCCTGCATCCTGAGGGCCTCGCTGGAGTAGGCGGAGGAATGGACTCTGGTAAGTCTAATCCCAACTACTTCATCCCCCCCAACCACCAGCATGCCAACCCACACCCCCACCCTCACCCCCAACCCCCATCACACATCCTCCCTGATAATGTCTCACCAGCACAACCCACCCAACCCAACCCCAAGCCCTGAATGCCAACACAAACCATGGACACCCATCACCTAAGCATGACCACTGCACATACCCACCACCCCCCCCACAAACCACCCTCACAACTCCTCCCACAAGGGAATGCCAGCACTGGGGGACAAGGGCACACACAAATCGCACGCCATGGCACACACAGAACCAATAACCATACTCTTTTACCCCTGCAGGACCCAAACGCCAACACACCGGTCAGGAGGGTCCAGAAATGTCCATCCCACCCCCAGAACAGGCCCCCAGTGATAACAGCAGCTCTGTCGACCTGATGACCAGCCCGGACCATCGGGGACCTCTGGACAGTCGGTTCCCCTCAGGCAGCCACAGGCCACAGCAGACCTACCCCCCTCTGGAAACACCAGCACAGCACCCACCCAGCGGGCCCATGCCTCTATCTCCAGGACAGGTCAAGCAGCGGTGTGTCTACCACTACAGGGCACCCAGGGTAACCCACCACACCAACAACAACAGGGACCTGGGGGCAGTGGTAGTGGGCACACCGTCCAGGGGACAGAGGCCCAGGAACAAAGGGGAACTGGGAGGGCTGCTGTGCGACAGAGGGAGGACAGGCCTAGGGAACCCTCTGTCCAAGAGGCCCTCACCACCATCATGGGAGCGTATCACCACTCCCAAGAGACGATGGCGACGGTCCTGGCCAGGTTCCAGGAGATCCAGGCCATGCAGGAGGAACAGTACATGGGGTTCCGGGAAGAACTGCGCACCATCAGTTCCGCAATGGGTACAATCGTGGTGGCACTCAACCAGATTGTTACCACATTGCAGGACCATGTGGCCCCCCAAAGGGCCCCTGCCACTAGCATGGACGAAGAACAGCCCACCACCTCCGCCGGCGCTAGTGGTCAGGAGGCCCCCACACAACAGCAACGGGCCACCCGGACCCCACCCCCTGCAGAACAAGAACCACCCCGCAAGAAAGGCCTGAGATCCAGGAAGAAGACAGAGTAGGATGTCAAGACCCCCGCCAGGAAAGGATCCCCCCGGATGTCATCCCACTGTCCCACTTGTTCACCCTGTCCAACCTAGAACTGCCCCTGCTCCACCTTCCACAGGCATATGGACAATGCACCTGTGCAAACGAGAGTCTGGACTCTGCCAAGGACATGCCTCCACCATCACCCATCACCCTTTTTGAACTATTAACCCATTTCTTCACTTCAATAAACACAATTATTGCACCAAAACCATCTGGAGTCTGTAATTTATTTCCTTTAAACCAAATCTATTAGACATAACCAACCAAAAATGTCCAGTTACATTGTGATGACAACATACCAGTGTCACACAGCGGTAGTCCATGGGGAAAGAAACCAGAGGGCACTCCGTGGGGACCAGATCCCTGAAATAGGAAGGGAAATCCACAACTAAGTTACCATACATTGGGGGGAAAGGTCAGACAGTAGAGAGCCTGTACTGTTACAGATAGTTTTAAATGCTGGAGTAAATTCTTACCTGTGTGTCACTGGAAATACTGCAGTATCACTCTGTCCCTGTTGTCTGTGTCGTCCTCTTCATCTTCCTCCTCTTCACTCTCCGCAGGCTCCACAGCGGCCACAACACCACCATCTGGACCATCCTCCTGCAGGAAAGGCACCTGGCGTCGCAAAGCCAGGTTGTGAAGCATGCAGCAGGCCACGATGATATGACACACCTTCCTTGGTGAGTACATTAGGGATCCCCCTGTCATATGCAGGCACCTAAACCTGGCCTTCAGGAGGCCGAAGGTCCGCTCGATCACCCTCCTAGTACGCCCATGGGCCTCATTGTACCGTTCCTCTGCCCTGGTCCTGGGATTCCTCACTGGGCTCAATAGCCAAGGCAGGTTGGGGTAACCAGAGTCAACAATTAGCCACACACGCTGTCTCTGTAGCTGTACCATCACATAAGGGATGCTGCTATTTCGCATGACGTACGCGTCATGCACTGACCCTGGGAACTTGGCATTTAAATGGGAGATGTACT
The DNA here is from genome assembly GCF_031143425.1 of Pleurodeles waltl. NCBI lineage: Eukaryota > Metazoa > Chordata > Amphibia > Caudata > Salamandridae > Pleurodeles > Pleurodeles waltl. The sequence goes on along the minus strand of NC_090436.1, from coordinate 979,762,625 downwards.
GGTCAGCCAAACAGACCACCTGGACATTCATCGAATGATAATTCATTCGGTTCCTGTACACCTGTTCATCGTCTTTTGGGGGGACCAAAGCCACATGGGTACCATCAATGGCACCAATGATATTGGGAATGTGTCCAAGGGCACAGAAATCACTCTTCACTGTAGGCAAGTCACCCACCTCAGGAAAAATTATGTAGCTCCGCATGTATTTCATCAGTGCAGACAACACTCTGGACAATACCTTGGAAAACATAGGTTGAGACATCCCAGATGATATGGCCACTGTAGTTTGAAATGATCCACTAGCCAAAAAATGGAGTACTGACAGCACCTGCACTGGAGGGGGGATCCCTGTGGGTTGGCGGATGGGTGACATCAGCTCAGGCTCCAGCTGGGCACACAGTTCATGGATAGTGGCACGGTTGAGTCTGTAGGTCAGTATGACATGTCGTTCTTCCATTGTCGACAGGTCCACCAGCGGTCTGTACACAGGAACATTCCTCCGTCTCCTCGCAAGTCCCAGCGGACGGTGCCTAGGAGGACAACAGCGAGCACAGAGTCAATCAACCCACAGGTAAGTTACCACAGCTTGCACAGTACACGTTTCTCTCTGGAATGAATGGCTTGTATGAGTGTCGATGCAAGGCCTAGGCATGTGTGACGCAGTAGGAATGAAGCCATGTGGGCCCTTGAAATGGCGGCTGCCTGACCTGTGAAGTGTGACAATGTGAAGTGAGGTCATTGCGCTGGCGTGGCACACCGGGGCGGTAGGCGGTCGAAGACCGCGGCGCAAAGCCGCATTGGATAACATTGAACCCTATGGGTTTCAGGAGCCAATGGCGATGTGCGCCGGCGGTCGCGGTACGCACCGCCGCGGCCGTAACCGCCATTTTCTATCAGCTTAATCACTCGAGACCTGATCATCCACAGGAGAGGACCTATACTGCAAGTGCTGCTGTGACCTCGGTCTGGAAGTGATAATGGCTGCTGCGACTGGGGAAAGGGCCCCCGCCTTCAGTACAGAAGAGTTGGAGAAGCTCGTGGACGGGGTCTTCCCCCAGTATGCGCTACTCTACGGTCCTCCAGACCAACAGGTGAGTACACGGGGGACAATGCTTAGTGGCCAATGCCTGGGATGAGTGGAGTGGATGAACGATGGAGGGGAGGGGAGCGAATGCGGAATGCATCGCACGACAGATGAGAGCATGTGCCACATGGCAAGGTTGGGGAGGGGGGGCCACTCACATCGAGCATGCAGAAAAGTGATGATGTTTCTTTTCCCCCCCTGTACATGTCACATAGGTCAGCGCCCATCAGAAGATCGAGATTTGGCGTGCCATCGCCAAGGACGTCCGGGCCCTGGGGGTACACAACAGACGGGGCAACCACTGCCGCAAGAGGTGGGAGGACATCCGCCGCGGGAGCAGGAAGACCGCCGAGGCTCTGCTGGGGATGGCCTCCCAACATAGGAGGGGTGCCAGTCGTACCTTGACCCCCCTGATGTCCCGGATCCTGGCAGTGGCCTACCCCGATTTGGATGGGCGCTTGAGGACATCACAGCAGACACAAGGGGGTGAGTACCAGCACATTCTGCTATCTTTGCGCGCAGTGGAGGGGCCTGGGTGGGGGAGGAGGGCTGTGGGTATCCCTAGGCCAGGGCGATTTCTGTAGGCTAGGCCCCTCCGTGAGGCATGGCCCTGTGCCCCCGCCCCCCACCTCTGTAGGGTGCCTAGTAACGCTATTCATGGACCTGTGTATTCTGTGTGGGCAGTTGTCGCCCATAGGCTTGTAGGGCATGTCCCAGGGAATGAGTAGTGTACCCCAAGTGCGCAGCGTAGTGCAGTGGGCTTCTGTGTCTGTCCTCTCCGCCAACGGTGTCCCCAATGCATGCACTCAACTTGTCTTTATTTCTCCACCCCCCCCCATTTTCTTTGTTTTTCTGGGAATGTGTGCATTAGCATCATCAGGCAGAGGAGAAGTGGCATCGGCGCAAGAGGGAGCTGCATCTCACATGGCCCCGGAGGGCCATGCAACGGACTCCGAGGTGACCAGTGAGACGGAGGGCGAGGGGGGCTCCACAACGGGGACCCGTGCAGACGTCAGTGACAGCGACACGTCCTCGGATGGGAGCTACCTTGTGGTGGCCGCAACATCCGTGCACACCGAAACTACAGGTACAGCCGCCACCCAGCGCACCAGCTCCGCCCTCCCAGCAGACCCTCGGCGTTCGGCCCGTGCCCGCACGGCCAGGAAGCCGGCCATCTCCTTCGCCCCAGGCACCTCAGGCCCTGCCCCAGTCACCCTGCTGCCCTCAGTGAGGAGGTCATTGACCTCCTGAGGACCATCATTGTTGGGCAGTCTACCCTTTTGAATGCCATCCAGGGTGTGGAGAGGGAGGTGCATCAAAGCAATGCATACCTGGAGGGCCTTCATTCGGGTCAGGCTGCCCAGCAGCTATCGTTCAACGCTCTGGCCTCAGCACTGACGGCAGCCATTGTCCCTGTCTCCAGCCTCCCTCTTCTAACTGCCTCCACCCAGTCCCAGTCCCACTCCCCTGTTCCTCTGCCTATCCCATCCACACCTACAGACCAGCCTGCACACACCTCAACACCCAAGGGAAGCTCATCCAAACATAAGCACCACCAAACACACAAGCATTCACCCAAGCAACATCCAGATGCAGACATGCCAACAGCCACTACCTCCTCTGTGTCCCCCACCTCCTCGTCTCCCTCCTCCCTCCCTGTGACGTCTACACTCACACCTGCATGCACACCACCATCAGCCAGTACACCCATCACCAGCACACCCTCCAGACCAGTCCGCACACCTGCAGTCACCACCCCCACTGCCATGTACACGTCCCCTGTGTCCTCTCCCAGTGTGTCTGTCACCCCCGCTTCCAAACCACACAAACGCAGGCAGGCACCAACCCAACAGCCATCCACCTCACGACAGCCTCCAGCCCAAGCACCTGCACCCAATGACACCAGACTTGACTCACCTACAACCACAGCCTCTTCCTCCACTCCCATACCCACTCCAGCTACCCTTCCCATGGCTCCTAAAAAACTATTCCTCACTAAAGTTAACCTCTTTTCCTCACCTGACCCACCCCCTCCATCTCGTAAGAGTTCCAAAAACACCTCAGCCACCACCAGCCCAGCAACTCCCAAAAAGGTCGTCCCTGGCTTCTGGAGTCCGCCCTTTCCTTGGGCAGGAACATCGTCCAGCAGCATAAACACAGCCAGCCCCCCCTCTGGGAAGAGGACCAAAAAGCTCAAGGGCAGGCGCGACAGGCCTGATACGCCTGCCCCCAAGGAGAGTAGCCTTGCACCGTCACCTGCCACATCGGGTAAGGGAGCCAAGGGCCACGGTGAGTCAGCCAAGGAGGGCAAGGGCAGCAAGGCGCAAAAGGCAGGGAGCAGCAGACCTTGCCATGAGGGCCCCACCAGCCCCATTCCAGGGGTATAGGAGGAGACCCAGGGCCCCAGGACTCCATCACAGGAGGGCCCCGCAACGGAAAGAACCGAGGCAGACTGAGCGGAAGGTATTGGCCAGGTGTGGTTCACTCCAAACACAAAACGGGCACCGCTGAAGAGGGGCCGCTGTGAGAAGCACCGCTGAACAGGGCCCCACCGTGAGGAGCACCGCTGAACAGGGCCCCGCCGTGAGGAGCACCGCTGAACAGGGCCCCGCCAAGACAAGCACCGCTGAAGAGGGGCCGCTGTGAGAAGCACCGCTGAACAGGGCCCCGCCGTGAGGAGCACCGCTGAACAGGGCCCCGCCGTGAGGAGCACCGCTGAACAGGGCTCCGCCAAGACAAGCACCGCTGAAGAGGGGCCGCTGTGAGAAGCACCGCTGAACAGGGCCCCGCCGTGAGGAGCACCGCTGAACAGGGCCCCGCCAAGACAAGCACCGCTGAAGAGGGGCCGCTGTGAGAAGCACCGCTGAACAGGGCCCCACCAAGACAAGCACCGCTGAAGAGGGGCCGCTGTGAGGAGCACCGCTCCGCTGGGCCCTCCTATCAAGCACCGCTCCGCTGGGCCCTCATCTCAAGCACCGCTCCGCTGGCCCTTCCTGTCAAGCACCGCTCCGCTGGGCCCTCCTGTCAAGCACCGCTCCGCTGGCCCTTCCTGTCAAGCACCGCTCCGCTGGGCCCTCCTGTCAAGCACCGCTCCCCTGGCCCTTCCTGTCAAGCACCGCTCCGCTGGGCCCTCCTGTCAAGCACCGCTCCGCTGGGCCCTCCTGTCAAGCACCGCTCCGCTGGCCCTTCCTGTCAAGCACCGCTCCGCTGGGCCCTCATCTCAAGCACCGCTCCGCTGGCCCTTCCTGTCAAGCACCGCTCCGCTGGGCCCTCATCTCAAGCACCGCTCCGCTGGCCCTTCCTGTCAAGCACGGCTCCGCTGGGCCCTCATCTCAAGCACCGCTCCGCTGGCCCTTCCTGTCAAGCACCGCTCCGCTGGGCCCTCCTGTCAAGCACCGCTCCGCTGGGCCCTCCTGTCAAGCACTGCTCCGCTGGGCCCTCCTGTCAAGCACCGCTCCGCTGGACCCTCCTGTCAAGCACCGCTGGCCCATTGGCAGCCCCGGATCTGTGTCGGGCAGGGCTTCACGAGGCACTCTGCCCACCATGCCTCCTCCATGACCAGTGGACTCTGTAATCCACCTGATGGACTGTGGCTTTGCACTCCCCAGGATGTAACAGTGGGCAGCCCACCCACTGTAGAGACTTGAGAGACTGTGGCTTTGCACTCCCCAGGATAAAGCAGTGGGCAAAGCACCCACTGTAGAGACTTGAGAGACTGTGGCTTTGCACTCCCCAGGATGTAACAGTGGGCAGCCCACCCACTGTAGAGACTTGAGAGACTGTGGCTTTGCATTCCCCAGGATGTAACAGTGGGCAGCCCACCCACTGTAGAGACTTGAGAGACTGTGGCTTTGCACTCCCCAGGATGTAACAGTGGGCAACCCACCCACTGTAGAGACTTGAGAGACTGTGGCTTTGCACTCCCCAGGATGTAACAGTGGGCAACCCACCCACTGTAGAGACTTGAGAGACTGTGGCTTTGCACTCCCCAGGATGGCACAGTGGGCATGGAGGAGCTTCGTGGATCTGGCGTCGTGGACTCATGTGGCTGAGGTGCCCCCCCTTCCCTTCCCCCTGAGGTGCCTGTATTTAATTTTTGTGATGCCCCAGCAGTGTTCTCTCCAATGGAGTCGGTCTCGTGTGTGGGCTTTGCCCATGTGTTAATGCACATTGGCCCACGGACATTTGCACTTGGATAACTGTGCCGGACTTTGGCTCACTGTAAATATTTAGTTGCAGATGTGTACATATTTATTTTTATATTGCTGAGTTCACTATACATAATTACTGATATAATATAGTTCTATTTTTACAATCATGGCCTTTTGTCTTTGCATTTATTTTTGAGGGGTTTGGGGGTGTCACTCTGACTTTTTAATCTGCATTGGTGTGTAGGTATTTGGGTGGGGGTGAGGCTGGGGGTGGGTGTGTCGCGTATGTGTGTGCCCGTAACCTTTCCTCCTCCCCCCTCCCCTGTGTCGTAGGTGCAGTACTCACCGTTGTCGTCTGCGGCGACGTTCGTGATCCTGGAAGAAGAGCAGGAAGGCAATGACTGGGAGGATGTGGAGTTCGGGTTCCATGCTGTCCCGATTCCGCGTGGAGTGTCTCGAGGTGAGCGTTTTCCATTGAAAATGTCTGTTTCCGCCGTGTTTTTATCGGCGGGGCTCCTGCCCCGGAAAAGGTGGCGGATTGGTGAGTCGTGATAGGGTGGGCGGTACATTGTCTGCCGCCTGGCTGTTGGCGGTGACCGCCGCGCTGTTTGTTTGTGCCGCCGCCGCGGTCGGAGTGTTTAAGCGGCGGCCTGTGTTGGCGGTTCCCGCCAGGGTCAGTATTCCATTTTTCGGTCCGCCGGCCTGTTGGCGGGTTGGGCGCCGCTTTAACACCAACCGCCAGGGTCAGAATGACCCCCTTAGTGATGTCAAACATTTTACCATAGTTTGCTCTTTTTGTTTTTTAAGATCTTCTTACATTCTTCCTAGAGAACAGCCCAGAACATGCTTCTTAGTACCTATCTTAGTTCCTGTTTGCTTATGTGTCCTTACTTGACTTACTGCATTGAGAAAAAATGTATAACTGTAGGGTTAAAATAGCTAGAATTTAGCATCACATGCTCCAACTGATCAGACAGCAGTGCACCGGTCGACTGGAATAATAATTTGCATTTACAATATGTTTGGTGCTTGCTGGATAGTGTTGCATTAATCTTGTGATAGACTTCTGCGATCATTCTCAAGTGGCTGGTTTTGTGGCCAGGGCTGGCTCATTGGCCATTATGTGAAGTTTTACTCTGTGTATTCAGGTTATGAAGGAGGGGAGACAAGAGTAAAATGCTGTCTGAAAAAAAATAAGTAACAACGTCCTGGAAAAATCAAACACACATAGAGAATGTTAGCTGAGAGCAAGAATGCTATGCAAATAGAAAGGGAAGCTTCACCGAACACGAGCAGGAACCCAAGAAAAAAAAAGTCCCCCAAAGAACAGATAAACACGATAAAGCTTGAACACACAGGGGGTCATTCGGACTTTGGCGGGCGGCGGAGGCCGCCCGCCAAAGTTCTGCCATCAGAATACCGCTGCGCGGTCAGAAGACCGCCGCGGTTATTCTGAGTTTCCCGCTGGGCCGGCGGGCGACCGCCAGAAGGCCGCCCGCCCGCCCAGCGGGAAACCCCCTTCCACGGGGATGCCGGCTCCGAATGGAGCTGGCGGAGTGGAAAGGGTGCGACGGGTGCAGTTGCACCCGTCGCGATTTTCAGTGGCTGCATGGCAGACACTGAAAATCTTAGTGGGGCCCTGTTAGGGGGCTCCTGCAGTGCCCATGCCATTGGCATGGGCACTGCAGGGGCCCCCAGGGGCCCCACGACACCCGTTACCGCCATCCTGTTCCTGGCGGCGAAAACCACCAGGAACAGGATGGCGGTAAGGGGGTCGGAATCCCCATGGCGGCGCTGCAAGCAGCGCCGCCGTGGAGGATTCCCCAGGGCAGCGGGAAACCGGCGGGACACCGCCGGTTTCCCGTTTCTGACCGCAGCTGTACCGCCACGGTCAGAATGCCCATGGATGCACCGCCAGCCTGTTGGCGGTGCATCCGCGGTCCCCGGCCCTGGCGGTCCATGACCACCAGGGTCGGAATGACCCCCACAGTGTTTAGTCCCGTCCCCCAAAGAGCAAAAGGAGGAACAAAAAGGCATGACTGACCACTATCAGGCAAGAATTTTTAAATGACACTGAAATGAACAAATTAAATGGCTTTAAGCCCACAGACGTATACTGTAAGTATACAAGAGGCCGTACTCTTATGCTCAACATAAAAATTAAGGTAATTCAGTCTGTCCAAACATCCAAGATGTAACTCCTTGAATGAATATGGAAAAGAAACTGTTGCACATGCATGTATGAGTGAATGATTTCTAGGAACTGGAAAGTCCCCAGGATAAGTTGTCTCCTTTACGATTGCACCCAAAGCAGGTTAAATGGAAGAAAATATGGAATTTGAGAATGTGCAAAACATATATTAATACCTATTCTTATAAATTTGCATTCCTCTTTATACCATATTGGGACGACCTATTTAATTCTGACTGCTACCCGTTGCATTTTCAGGTTGAGAGGATTGCCTCATTGTGGTTCTAGAAGATAGTAAGGAGTTGTGTGCCTAAGATCAGATAGGTGGTTAACCCAATGCATTTCTTCACACCGTGGACATTGACAGCTTGCTAGTGCTTATCCATCTGAGTGGCAGTTGCTGCAGGGCATGCTTTACTGTGGGTCAAATCTTTTTAAACAAACTGATCATCTCAGTCCATCTGGGTACGTTCGACTCTATAAATAAAGAATGGACCACAATAGACCTCAGGAGTCCCTTCCATTACCATGGGTGTTCAATAGTTATTTCAAGTAACCTCCTCACATTAAAAGGAAACTTCATATGCTTTTGAAACTCAATTATACACTGTTTTAACCTTGATGACTTACACTGTAAATGTCATATTTAAGTTTAGAATTTACTAACATGCATTCGACATGACTAACTAACTCTGGCAGTTTTCAAAGAAGTTTGGAAATCTTGGAAAATCTCCATTCTAACATGCTAGAATAGGATCCTGGCAACAGGAATAATTCCAGATAATTGGCGGGTTCAATCCTACATCCCATCCACAAGAAGGGCACTACAAATAACCAGGGGCAGCTTCTCTGCTATGGCGGTGGAGCATCACCCCCCTACCAGCAGCAGCAGCAGCTGCAAAACATTTACAAGCAAACAATAAAAAACATAGTTTATTATCGTTTTCTTGAAAAAGGGACAGGGCCACAGGCTGTGACGAGCACGGAGGGGGAGTGCATAGCACTCCCCCTTAGTGCGCATGTATGTTGGCCAGTCGTCTCTTAAAACACACAGGCGCACTAGGCTCTCTCCATCCCATCAACGCTGGCACTGCTGCCAGCAGCATGAAAGCAGAATTAGGACTGGACATAGGGCAGTCTGGGAGCCTGTTCCTGCAGTCGAGGATGGAGGAGCAAATTGGTGCAACTCGGCATGAAAATAAAGGTACGTTTTTTTGTTTTTTAAAAATTATTATTACTTTTTTCTTCCCTCCCCTGCAATGCGCCGCCCGCCCTTTTTCCCTACTGTGAGATGCCACTGGAAATAACCACCAAAATTACAGAACTGTAGCACTCTTGAATGAGAAAGCAAAAGTGTTCGCCAAAATCCTTTTAGAGCAATTGGAGGGCTGGATTGTCAGTCTGAACATTCTTCCAAGATTTCAGACCGGCTTTCGAAGAGGCTTTGAAACCTTGTATAACATTGCAGCCATTAATCTACTCTTCAACAAGGCTATAAAACAGAAGCCACACTATATGTATGTTTCTTAGACTGTAGTGTAGCCTTCAATAGAGTCAACTAGAACACCTTGTAGCAAAAAGCTGAAGAAGTAGAATATACCGGAGCAAATAATCAAAGCAACGTGATTGCTACACACCAGCACATGAGTCTGCATTAGATTTGGCAAATTAACAATGATATCAAAAAAAATTCCAATAAACAGAGGCTTAAAACAAAGCTGTGTGTTGGCACCAGTAATGTTCAAATTATACACTGTCAATCTTTCATCTTTACTGATGAATCAGAAACGTTTTACTCCAAAATTAGGCATTGCTGGACCAAATAGCAATAGGATTGCACAGGGAGTTCGATGGACTCCGAATCTATATCCACAAGAACAAATTATAGCAAAATTTATCGAAAACAAAAATCTTGCAATTCGGCAAACCAAGATAAAACACATATTATGGTTTGGAGATAAAAAATAGCAATTAGAGAAAGTTCTTAAAATCTTTGTGTATGACTAGATGCAAAACTTCCATTCAAAAGCCAACTAAGGAACTTAGAATCCATATGAGACTCCTGCAAAATGAACTAGTTAAATCAATAAAAACTTAAATATCCTGAAAGGTTCCAATATTGTAGCGATATTTAGATTAGAAATTGGCACCAACAATTTTTTATGGGTCTCTTACATGGGGCTACAAATTACATAATGACTTAGAGAAGGTATATTCAGGAGTATTTTGGATGGTATTTGGCCTACCAAATTGTACTCCAGTCTGTCAACTTTGTTTGGAGTTTAGGATGATAGACCTAACAGCTCCTGTGGACATTCGGGGCATATTTATACTCCGTTTGCGGCAAATTTGCGTCGTTTTTTTCTACGCAAATTCGGCGCAAAACTAACGCCATATTTATACTTTGGCGTTAGACGCGTCTAGCGCCAAAGTATGAGGAAAGAGCGTCATTTTTTTGCGTGAACGCCTTCCTTGCGTTAATGAGATGCAAGGTAGGCGTTCCCGTCTAAAAAAATGACTGCGACGCAAATGCGTCGTATTTATACTCCCGGGCAAAAATCACACCCGGGAGTGGGCGGGGCAAAAAACCCCGCATTGGCGCCTCTTTTTAACGCCTGGGTCAGGGCAGGCGTTAAGGGACCTGTGGGCTCAAAATGAGCCCACAGCTGCCCTCCTATGCCCCCAGGGACCCCCCCTGCCACCCTTGCCCACCCCAGGAGGACACCCAAGGATGGAGGGACCCATCCCAGGGACATTCAGGTAAGTTCAGGTAAGTATATATATATTTTTTTTTATATTTTTTTTTGGCATAGGGGGGCCTGATTTGTGCCCCCCTACATGCCACAATGCCCAATGACCATGCCCAGGGGACAGAAGTCCCCTGGGCATGGCCATTGGGCAAGGGGACATGACTCCTGTCTTTACTAAGACAGGAGTCATGTAAATGGCGTCTGGGCATCGTTAAAAATGGCGCAAATCGGGTGGAGGTGATTTTTTTGCCTCAACCTGACTTGCCCCATTTTAAGACGCCCTAACGCCATTTTTCCCTACGCCGCGTTAGCGCAGTTTAGCGTCAAAAAGTATAAATACGGGCCTCACTTTATTAATTATAGCTCAAGATTGAGGAATGCAGCAATCGCATCACTAAAAACTAAACATTAAGGGGCATTTTATGGGGATTTGTCGTACGGCACCGCCACAGGTCTTCTTGCTGCTTTGCCCTACTCCAATGTGAAAGATCAGGAATGCACCGTATTTAATATAGTGCATTCCTGTTTTTCCCTCTATGTTGGCACACATTTAGCTGCCTAGCGCCAACGCAGTCACCCTTGCACTATGGTGCCTGTGTTGCTTGCATGATTGTTTTTGTGCAGGAATGTAGACCTTCCTGCACAAAAACAATCCTGTGAAGCGTTTTTCTATTTCAATGTGTGCTGCAGAATGCAGCACACATGGAAAGAGTAAAAAACAAGGAGAAATGAAAATATTTTTCCATTTTATGCCTGCTTTAGGGAGGTGTAAGGTTTTGGTGCTGCCATAGATTTACGTGATTAAGTAGATGTGGAGCAGCAACGAAATCCATGAGTGTTGCGTGGGAATACCCAATAAAACGCCCATGGAATGCCTCCCTAGAGCAGAGTAACACAAAGTTGATTTGTGTAGCCCCATAGAAATGCCGGAGCGTCAAAAAAAGGGACGCCCTGGTGGCGCAAGCCTTTGATAAACGTGCCCTTAGTCTGGAAGGTACTAAGGGGCAGATTTGACAGCCGCTAGCGCCACTAACCACTGCTCTATATTTATAAGGAGATGTAACGCCACTTTTTGTGGAGTTACGCCTCCTTGTAAATATGGGCACCTCTGATGCAGTTTTCTGCGTCAGAGGGAAGTGCGATGGGTGTTGCAGTGGGGGTTACACAGCAACACCCATTGCTTTTGATGCTGCATCAGATTTACGAGTTGTCGTAAACCTGAGGCAGCACCAGAAACTAACGACAACCCATTGGTGGAGTTAGCATGGCAAAACTTTGAGGAATGCTTTTATTCCTCCTCGTTTTTTGCATTTTCTATCTGTGCTGCATTCTGCATTCTTACCGGCAAAGCTATTGTCATTCTGGAGGAAATAACAGGCCTTTTCTAAGCTGAAAAGGGCAAGCTTTTGTTAACATATTATTCTTCACTGTCTTCACAGCCATACTTGTCAATCAATATGAAACAATCCATGAGGCACAAATTCATAAAAATTGGGATTTATGCTGCTAAATCTTTAAACTTTACAACCATAGAAGTGGACTCAGGAATGCACCTGCTGCAGAGGTTGCAGTTTTCGCGCCGAAACAGCAGAACATGTAAACTTGTTTGTGCCCACTTTTACTGACCCGTGAAAGGAGGTAATTGGGCACATGCTTTAACAGACGGGGAGTTAGGTTACTTAAGGCAGCAATGAATGATTACCGGTATAGCTTGGATCTTCAGCTCGTGAGCCGCTCATTAAAATATATGGCGCTTGCTACACAGGAGCTTGAGAATGCAATGTGGCTCTTCATGCACAGATATGCATCTATATTAGGGTCCTGTAGGACAGTGTATGCATGCACAACAAGTAATTAACTACGAGATGCGAATAAGGGCTCAGCATGAAGTACCGGTAGTGGATAGTAACTAACCACAGACCCATGTCAGCAACTGGTTATTTAACAATGGATTCAGTGATGTATCTTGTACCACTGGGTTGTGATCAGAGAAACCCAGGAGGAATCTGAACAACGCACTGAGGGTTGCATTAGCAAGTACAGCATTTGACACCTCAAATAAATTCTATATCTGATGAGCTGTTGGGCTTGAGAAAGTGTACATTAATAAGCCTGGCACTTGGCACTTTACTGGTGCCTTACATCTAAGGCAACTGGCTATTTAACAACCGAGCATTAATATGATTAGCACTTGGCACTTTCTTGAAGCTTTACATGGAACGAGGACAGCTGCAGAGCTCGAGACTCATTCACGCTTTATGCACGTTAATTCTGACTTGTTCCTGACACAAATCACACCTATATAGTAATCTCCAGAGGGCTCAGCCAGGGGCTCGTGCAAATATACTCGACTGTAGTGATGATTTTATGAACTGATCATTTGTATCCAGTATATAAACTAACACTTTCTTGTAATGTTGCTACTTACCTTTTCAATACTTTTTGATTGCGTGACATGACTAATGGTCTCATGTTGTCCAAATCATGTGTTTACTTGTTTGTTTTTAGCCTGCCACTGCACTGTAAAATCCCCATCTAACAGTACAGTAATAAGAAATTTGACTCCAATTCTTTTTATATATTTCAGATCCGGAACCATTCCTCATTATCCGGAAGGGGGCGTCCATTTTAAGAATAGACAGGGACGGGACCAATCAACAGAAACTGGCAGACGTTGTTGGCACTGGAGCCTTCCTCGATTTCCACTACAAGGAAGGCTGCGTATATTGGGTAGACTCTGAGGAAGCAGTGCTGCAGCGAGCCTATCTGAACGGCACACAACAAGAGGTACTAATGCTGTCCTCTCACGAAGTTCTACCAGGTAGATCTTAGGTATTTCAAAGACACTACTTCACTTCATACATAAGGCGCATTTACACCATGGGCCAGAATTAAGAAGGCCCTAGCACCACCTTGTGCCTCATTAGTGTTGTTCTAACGCTAATGTGGCATTAGGTTGGCAAAAACGCAGCACCATAGTGCTCCACTTTTTAAACCCTTGTGCCACATTATGCCTGCGCCAGGCATAATGTATGCAAGGGGGAGTTCTGGCATAAGGAGGCCCAGAAAAATGGCGTAATGTAATCTATGAGATTCCACTGCGCCATGTCTAGTGTCATTTCTAATGCCAGCCTAAGGCAGGTGTTAAAATGAGTCTTCCATTGTTTTCAATGGGCCTTCTTTCACTTTGTAGGATTAGTGTCAATATTTGGGTGCTAATCCTGCAAAGCGCCAAACTAGTGTCAACATTTCTTGTTTGACGCAAGTTCCCTAACGTGCGCCATGGTGTGCTGTATCATAAATGCAGCTCACACATGGTGGCGTTAGGGGGGTGTAGTGGGATGCTAGAAAAGTGGTGCATCATGGCATGATGCATAACCTTTCATAAATCTGCCCCCATGTTCCTTTGCCATGAATTAGTTTTGGGTGGTGATGCTGACCTGATCTGTGTTGTAGTGGAACGAAATATGAGCTGTCAGGGCTGCAGTCTTGTGTGTTATACAGTGAAGTGTTGTATTTGAAAATGTGTTTTTTGTGGGTGCATTTTTTGTTGAATCGCGAGTCTATTGTATTGAGTTTTCTGGTGTTTGCAGAATGATGTAAGGTGTATTTTTGTGTCAAGTGGTGTTATGTTAATTAAATCTATTATGGCCCTCATTCTGACCTTGGCGGTCTTTTCGCAAGACCGCTGAGTTACCGCCGCGGTGAAGACCGCCGACCGCGGCGGTGTGCCGCTGTGCGCATTCTGACCGCTGGGAGCGTTCCGCCGGAAAACCGCCAGCAGCCACACTGGCGGTCGGCGGGAAAGTGGAGACTGGTCAACCTCCACCGCCACGCCAGCAGAACACCGCCCACAGAATTACGACCCACATTTCTGTGTGGCGGTCTTCTGTTGGCGGTCTTCTGTTGGCGGTCACATCCCTATGGCTCCCGTCGCCTCCCGGAGGACCAACGCACAAGGTAAGTTGATCGTCCGTGAGGGGAGGGGGTGGGGGGGTGTTGTGTGATGTGGGCGTGCATAGGGGTGTGCGTGTGAGTGTGTAGAGGGGGTGTGTGAGTGCGTGTATGCGGGCGGGGGGTGCTGCTGTGTCTATGGGTAATGTGTGCTGTTCGGCAGGTGCGCATGTCGGCATGTATGTGTGCGGGTATGTGTCCCCGTTGTGTATGTGTGTGTAGGGGGTGTGTATATGTGCATGTTGGGGGTGTGTGCATGTCGGGGTACATGTATGTGCATGTCGGGGTGGGGGTGGGGAGGGGGTTCGTACCACCTCTGGGGGGTGGCAGGGGGGTGGAGGGTGTGGGGGGAGGACTCGGGTGGGTAGTGGGGGGTGGGGGAGACCCCTATCAGTGCCAGGGAAGGAATTCCCTGGCCCCGATAGTGCTTACCGCCATGGTTCGCACGGCGGTTCCCGCCCGCAAGAAACCGCGGCGGTAGGCAGGGTCATAATACCCTTGGCGGTCTTGGGACGACCGCCGGGCCGGAGTGCGCAAACTCCAGCCCCGCGGTCATGACCGCCGCGGCGGTCGGAGTGGAGAAGTAGCGGTCGGTCGCGGCGGGGACCGCCGCGGTCAGAATACCATTTTTAATACCGCCGGTCTGTTCGCGGTCCGACCGCCGTCTCTCCGCCGACCGCCAGGGTCAGAATGAGGGCCTATGTGTCATATTTTGTTAGGCCATTGTTAAGATGGCTCGCATGGGTTGGTGTTAATGATTTGTGTTGCGTGATGTTGAGAGTGTGATGAGTTTGTAATTGGTGTTGAACGTGTGCCTCTGTTTTGCTGTTTGATGTAGGGGTGTTTTGCAATTAGTGTTTATTCTGTTCAAGGCGCATGGTGTGTTGAGAGGCAAGTTGATGTGTTTCATCGTCTATTGTGGTCAGTTAGCTGTGTTCTGTACATTTGGGCAAGACATGTTGTGTGGGTATTTATTGGTTGTCAGTATTGCCTGTACTATGTGTTGTGATAGGGTGCTATGTTATGGAGTGGGCCGCATGATTGCTTCTCTAGACATTAACAGTAGGGTTGAGGTCTGTGCTGTGGATTGGGGGTGTACATATGTTCATAGTTTTTAAGGGCAGTATGTTAAGGATATTATTTTGCCAGCTGTTAGGTTATGTCATGTTGAGTTGTATTTGATATGTAGCCTCAGGTTTAGAGGAGGGTGGTGTGTTCTAGCAGTGGCACAGGCGTGTGTGGAAGAGGTCGTGTTTACGCATTTCTAAGGCATGCAATGAGAGCAGGCACTGGCACTTCCAATAAACCACAGCAAAAGCAACTCAGAGAGGTACTGACATTTTATATAAAAATAAAGCATATTTTTCAAGACATTCCATGATATGGAAACCTTTGGAAAGACAGCGAGTTTGGAAATCTGGATACTTAGTTTAAGATGTCAGTTCTCTTCAGTAAACTGGGTAATGAAAGCTGGTACTGGATGAAAAGAGAGCAATGCTTGCTCTGCCGAGTTAGTTTATATAGTGCATTTGTTTTATTTTACAGAAGGTAAATGCAGTAGAAGCAGGGATGGTAGGATTCGCAGTGAATTGGATAAACCACGTAATTCTGTGGGCTAACTGTCTTAAAGGGACAATTGAAGAAACCGACATGAAGGGAGAGAATTCCCGGGTCCTTCTGAGCGAGATAGCTCATCCATCGGGAGTTACAGTGGATCCCCTAGAAAGGTGAGCTAAGTCTCCTTTCTTTGTTGACTTCCTTCACAGCCGACACTTGGGAAGAAAAGGAGCTTTATAGCTTTGTGCAACCCCGGGTACCATGTCACAGCGTTGTGAAATTACTTATTTTGTTGATTATGTCCTTGGTGGGGCAGCCATGGTCTGGTTTTCAATTCCGTAGTTACTTGATTACACCCACGACTGCAAAACACTGACACTCCCATGAGGGAAATTCACCCTAAATATAACTAAGACAGTTTAACTGTGTAGATCTTGACATTTCTAACTTGTATTGTTCAGTTGGTGTTTATTCCACTTAAACCATATTCTAAATGTACAATTACAATATGAATCTCTCATAGGTGGCTATATGTGCATCATCAGCTTGTTCTAACACAACACTGTTATTTCTTGCAGTTAACTGGTGTTAATGAGATTGGCTAATGAAGAAGTCCCTTTAATTCTAAGAGCGTAGGTGACTTCGTAGGCTGCCGATACATACACTGCCAGATGGTCGCTGTTCTTCAAGTGGAATTTAGTAGAAGCAAATAACCTGATTCAAGTGTCATAGGCATGCCTATAAATGGGAATATCTGCACACAACCAAACGACTTTCTTGCTATGTACTATTCAAAGCTTGTAAAGTGGAGAGGATGGGGGTAAGGGCCAGAGCTGCCCACTTTAGAGCTGGGGAACCACGTTCGCGTTTCGGTGTCGGCTCAACATCCTGTGATTCTGGACAAATCACTTAGGCCCTATTGCCGCCCGCCAAGTTGTAACCGCCGCGCGGCCGCCCAAGAGGCCGCACTTCCGCGGTGGCCATTACAACATCCCTGTTGGGCCAGCGGGTGGAAACAGAGTTTCCGCCCACCGGCCCAGCGGGGATGTCGGCTGCAACACGGGAGCCGGCTCCAAACTGCTATGCAGACAGTGAAAAGCTCCATGGGGTTGTGCCAGGGGGCCCCCTGCCCTGCACATGCCTAAGGCATGAGCAGTGCAGGGGCCCCCAGGGGCCTTGTGACTCCCCTTTCCGCCAGCCTTTTCATGGCGGTTCCTACCGCCATGAAAAGGCTGGCGGGAGGGGGACTTGTAATCCCCTGGGCAGCGCTGCACCGCCGGGACTAACGTGGTGGTAAACTGCCGGTCCCGGTGGTGCGACGGTGGCGCTTCCGCCGCGGTCGTGATACCAAGGATTGCACCATCAGCCTGTTGGCGATGCAATCATTGAAATAGTCCTGGCAGTCTTTGACCGCCAGGGTTGTAATGAGGGCCTTAATGTCCCCATGCTTGCAAAAACAATATGAATGTGTCCTTGTGTAAGATAACTAGTGCTTATATATAGAGCTCCAATACCTTTGCGCTATGTAAAACTGAAAAAAAAATGTCTTAGAGCCATAGTTCTTCTGAAGGCTTACACTGACGCACGCTTTTACATTTTACTGTATTAAAAAAGTAAAATAAACAATTTCATTTGAAAGACAGAGTCCCTCATTGGTCGGTAATTGGGGCTGTATTTATTGCAGTAATTTGTGCTCTATTTATCGCATCCGACTAAATCCCACTCTGAGTCCGCAATGACAAATACAAATATTTATACTAAGTACATTAGTTTTTCCATGCTAATGAATAATAACGTGTGTTTTGGTTCTTACCGCACCAAACTCTGTCTATCTGGGTATTTTTCCCCGTAAGAATATCAGCAGGTTTCACTTGCTGAAGTTCAATGTGGTGGACAGTGGACTGTGAGTTTTTATTGCTATACTTTTTAACGGGCAACTCGTAATGAGTCCCTGAAAAAAATAGTCTCTCCAAGAGAGGAATTTTGGTGAAGGGTGATTAGCAAGGTCTCATGAAAGCTTCCGGTTCCGTTGCCATTATATATATAATTCTATTTGAGTCTACAGTATACATATCTCATTGCATAAATATTGCATTCTTTACATCAAACTAATCACTATGCTGACTAGTTGTGGTCGTATGATCAGTTGTTATATTCTTTACATGACAACGTAGTGGAAGGCAATGTAGTGGATGCAATATTATTGCAGAACAATATTATCAATCTTGATACAGTGTCATACAAACTCCTCAAGCCCTCATTGTCATAATGGGGTGAGTGGAACTTTACTCAACATTTTGGGAGACAATATAATAAAACATGACCCCTAAAAACATGAAAACTATGCTGTTCATTGGTGTGAATGCTATTGGGGTTCCAGGGTTCAACAACGGGCAGATAACTTAAAGTCTATCAGAGGGCATTAGGTTTCGGTGTGGAACTAGCAGTTGAAGGAGGTATGGGAAGGACGGATGGAAGGGCCATTTGACAATTGGCCATTGAGAAAATTGAGAGTGTCTTGGATCGTGGTGGTGCCCAAGAAGGAGCCGGGTGAGTTTTGCTTGATTCATTACCTCTGTTGGCCATATGGATGGTTGGTGAACGATTTCAAGCCCGAGGACTCCATCAGGGTGCGCTAGGCATCAGTTGACGTGGCAGTGCAGCTGGTGAATCCTATGAGGCTTTGAGCTTGGAATGTGAAGTGTGATGTGAAATCAGCTTTTCGCCTCCTAACAGTGCATCTTACAAGCTTTTGGGCATCCAGTTTGTGGGAAAATTTTGTGGTGGACAAGGCTCGTCCCATGGGTTGTTAATTTTCATATTCATTGTTTTTGCAGAAGGTATTTACGCACAGGGCAGGGAAAGAGGTCATGATGCACTACCTTGATGATTTTTTCATGGTGGGTGCAGTGCAGTCAGATGATTGTCACAGAAGCCTAATGTTGTTTCAGGAAGTAATGGAGCATTTGGGTGTGCTTTTAGCACAATAAAAGAAGGTAGGCCCGGTCCAGTTGCTTACTTTTCTTGGCATTGAGTTGGATTCCTTTAAGATGGAGATCCACCTTCCTGAGGTGAAGAAGAGGGGCAGTATTGAATTGTTGGACAGGATGTTGGTAAAAGACATGGCACAAGTTAACGACACACAAATTCTACTGGGCCACTCGAACTTTGCATGTAGGGTGGTCAGAGCAGGGAGGACCTTTTGCAGAAATCTAGGTTGGGCTCTGACTGGCAAATCCCTCCCACACGACTGAATGTACCTCAAAGCAGGGTTTCGGGAGGAATTGAGGCTGTGGAAGAGTTTCCTGTGTGAATTCAATAGCATCCCATTGTCAGTCCTGGGGGAACAGATGGAATGGTCTGTTGAGCTGTTTTCTGACGCAGCAGGTGGCCAAGGTTTTGGCATACTTTGGCAAGGCCAGGGGTGTGCAGAGGAATGCCCAGAGTGATGGAAAAGAGGGGTCGCAGCATTGCCTTTGTGGAATTCTTTCCCCTGGTAGTGGCAGCATGCTTATGTGGCCGACATTTTGCTAACATGACAGTGCTTTTCAAAGAGGACAATATGTCAGTTGTGAACATGGTCAACCGCCAATCGGCATCAGACACCAAGGTTTGGCATCCGCTGCGGCTTCTTGTCCGACAATGTTTACACGTGAATGTTATTTACAAGATGCAACATATTGCTGGAGTCTACAGGGAGGTTGCTGATGCTTTTTCTCGTTTTTAGTGGATGAGATTCCTTGGGCAGACGAGTGGAAGATGGAGATACCAGACCACTTGTGGGCTGTGGGAGAGAGCGCATGATGGAACTTGTCATTGGGTCTTTATCGGTGTCATAGGGTAAGGCATATGGTTTGGCATGGGATGAGTTTGTTCACTTGGGTGTGGTCCGGCGTAACGGTGCAGAAGGAGGTGCACATCGCAATGATGTGGTGCACTTCATTATGTACCTTATTGGAAGAGGGCTTTCTGCAGTTGCAATAGCTGGGAAGTTGTATGGGGTGGCATTCTATGGGAAGCTGTTGAGGGGTTATGAACTGACCACAGATGAGCTTGGATCGTGGATTC
Source organism: Pleurodeles waltl (assembly GCF_031143425.1). NCBI lineage: Eukaryota > Metazoa > Chordata > Amphibia > Caudata > Salamandridae > Pleurodeles > Pleurodeles waltl. The sequence goes on along the minus strand of NC_090436.1, from coordinate 979,742,867 downwards.
TGTGGAGTGTTGGGTCAGGGAAGAGGGTACCGGGGTTTGGATACATCACACTGCGCCTCTTGAAGGAAATGATTCCTGTATTACCACGGATGTGTCAGGATGAATAGGAGTGTTTGTGCTTTTCAGCCATAATGGCATGGATATTTTTTTGGGGCATTTCAGGTCACGGACGTTGTCGGGAGCAAAGTACAGGTAGGTTCATTGATAGGACCTTCGGACAATAGTTGGGGCCATGCAGGTGAGGATTCCCACGTCGAAAACGGACCAGTCTGGCAAACCCAGTTGTGTGATAACCCTGATGAGTGGGTTTGCCCTCAGAACTGGTGGCTATCCTTGCCCAAGCATGGTGGGGGACATGGGAAGGTTTTCTGGCATCAAGATGTTGCGTGTTTTTTTGGCTTCACAGGTTTTGGGGGTTTGAGAAGAGCCCTCAGGTTTTTGTGGTATGAGGCTCAGGATTTTGGGACCCACTCCTTTTGGATTGGGATGGCGGTGGAAGCAGAGCATAGGGGCTGGACTGCAGTAGAGATTAAGTATGTGGGGCACTGGTGTTCTAACTTCTATCAGCACTATCTGCGTTTGGGTTGGGTTTTTCATGACGTGCACTAATTTCATTCCTTTACTCCTAGATTGCATTGCGGACCCTGGGAGGGGCCATATTGGGGTGTGGATCTGCAGCCACTCTTTCATGAAATGGGTGGCAAGGCATGCAGATTCTAAGAGGAGAGGACGTCAGTTGGTACTGCCTGATACAATGGTACAACTGAAACAGTTTGGACAGGGGTGCGTGCTTTGGCATGAATTGTTACCCAAACTTGATGCATTACTTAATGCCCTCTGATAGACTTCAAGTTATTTGCTCATTGTTGAACCCTGGAACCCCCATAGCATAAGCAGAAACAGAACTGGAAACCTGATAACAACTCTGTCTTGTGTCTCACCATCTGCAGCCAGAAGTGCAACCTCTCCAGCATAACTGGTGCTTTTTCTCATGTGAAGCTGCCCCCCTCTACCTTGTCGCTGCTTCCCGGAGCCACCCCACTGCCCCCTACATTACCTTGCTGGCTGAGTTCAGACCCCTGTGTGCCGCACTGAGAAAGCATGTGCTTCCCCTGCATTTAAAACATTTGTGGTGATACTTGCAGTATTCCTGTACACATTGCCCTCTATTATATGACCAGCATGTGCCTGAGCTCCCTCCTTGCCCTCTGCCTGCTGCTCCCACCCCCGTTGAGATGGGACCCCCCAAAAGTGCTATTAAGAGACTGGCCAGCTGCTCGCCATATAAGTTGATGGGGCTGGCAATTCTGGAGTCATGGTCTTCAAAAACAATTAATTATCGAGCTGTCCCCACAACTTTTCCTCCTCCTCTGCAAGGCAGGCTTGAAATTCTTCATTGTAGCGAACCCATACCCAGCCTGCAAAAGTCACCTGTGCCTTTCACACCACGTCTAAATATTCAAAGAGCGCTACGCACCATTCTGGCTACTTTTTGCAATAGATGCTCGCATTAATTAAAAAGGCCGGCGTCCGGTTCTCTATGTTAACTGGCACCTTGGGCTGGCGGGACACTTGTATTCTTCCTTTGAGTCCTCTTTAGCCTGAACCTCCCCGTATAACAGCATGAAAAGCTCTTTATACTTCCCTTTCCACATGCACTTCTTGGCAGCTAATGTCAAATGAGCGCCTAATTGCTTACTGGTGCCAATATATGGCAACTTCTTATGCTTCACATCTTTGCTCTCTTTTTCCTCCCCTGTTTCTTTCTCAACTTCTCCCAACAGCACAACCCCAAATTCCTGTTTCTTATACAGAGCCTATGCATCTGTGTCCTGATCCTGAATATATTTGCCTTTGACGAAATGAAAGTGCCCCGTTGTCAGTGCCGTATTCCCCTCCCTGTCTGCATCCCCACCTCCACCTCCTCTGTTCTCAAAAGTGGGGTCGGAACAGAAGCCGTCTGTCCTGCCACAGCTCGCATTCTGTGATCCTTGGACACCACCGGTGTGGATGCCAAAAGCTGCATAACACCAACTCCTCTCCTTCTGTTATCTTCTCTCACTCCCAACTGCACAGACTGTGGTGTTGCTCACCATTCAGTCTCCCCACCATCAGGCTCCAGTATCTATCCTTCTTCCAGTTCATCCACCTCATAATCAGGATCCCATTCAGGCTCTGCATCCAAACCCTTGCACTCTGCACTCGTGCCTGGCACTTTACCACCCCCCAAACCCCATCACCAAACTAGGCATCATACACATCTGGTGAAGGGTCAAACTCCTGCAAGGAGGGCTCACTGCTAAATCCTTGCCTCTCCCAGGGTTGGTGCATTGCTGTCCCAGAGCTGGCCGCAGAGACATGCGCTCTGCCTTCGGACAGGGGTTAGAAGGCGGGGCTAGACCTTCCCAGTTGTTTACTTGCTGTCGCTAACGCCACCCCTGCCTGTAGACCCTGGCTTACACTAAACAGTTTCTGTCCCACCTGCACCGCGATGCTTGGAGCCCCTCGTAGCTCTATACCCACCTGCCATGACTCCATGCAGGAAAGCCTCTGGTCCCAACCAAATTACAGATCTGGTTGTAGACCCATGGGGCACCCATCCCAGACCCTTTCCCAGGGCTGACCTTCTCCTATGCATCCCCTGCCCACCTGGTGGGCCTGTCCCTTTCTGTTAGATCTAGTGACTCCCTATTACCCCAGAGCCCTGGCTGCCATATGCCCTGGATACCAGTATGGAAGGGGCCACCTCCATGGGCTCCCACTCGCTCCCCCGTAACTGAGCTGAAGCTATCCCCTAGGGCCAAGAAAGACTGTGCTGCTAAACACCCTCCATTATCCCCTGAAGTGTTGCCTCCCAAAATGGCTGCTCCACCGTGCTGGGCCTGTCTGCCTGGGATACACAAGTCTAGAGGCAGGCCCAGTGAATCTCCGGCCCGCCCCCCACCTCCTGCATCATGTGTGCCGCCCCCTGGCCACGAGGCCTTCTGACAGCTGGGGCCTGCTCTGCACAAGGCAGAGCCACTATGTGTGTTCCAGCAGTGAGACTCCTCCCTGTGGGCCCATGGGGACACGTAATGCAGCAAATTGTGGGCATGTGCCGCCTTGCACTGTGCACCTGTTAACATCCATTGCCCCAGCTGTGACACATGACTTTGGGGCCACGTTACCTTGTCTGCGGTACTGCCATAAATGTTTCCTTTACCGCCACCCAGGCAGGTTAGGAAGAAGCACCACTAACGCCTCTGACCCCCGGGTGCCAGACACTGCTTTGGCCACATTTCCCCCCCACCCACCTTGATGATGTACAATGATCGCAGATGACCTGGCCCTCTGGAGTTTCATGTCCCTCCCTTGACCTACCAGGGCCATTGGTAGCTTGCTCGACAGTGAGCCCTAGGCCATAACAGCCGCAGCCACACCACCTGCTCACGTCGCTCTGTCCCTGGCAATGGCACACTCTGAAGCGCCCCTGCAGACAGCAAGTCCAATCTGCCTGCATTCTTTAAAACTTGGAGAGCCTGCGCCACACTGTCCTCCGTATCAATGTTGTATGCTTATCCTTTATGGAAGAAGGAAAACCACAGACTGTCCTTGTCAGCGAGGGTGTACCTAATCTAAAATAGCACCCTATTTTAACTGTCCCTAAACTAAATTTCAAAAACTCACCCAGCTCCTGCCCCCCTGAGCAAATCCTATCTATCCCTCACCTTTAGGACCCTACCACTCGCCCAAAGATTTCAGAGGGGGACGTAGGGCATTCTGCCCACCCCTCCAAAAACCCCACAGTCAATTTAGGTTAAAAAAGTCGTAATCTGGGCACAAAGGAGGTGAGAAAACGATTTATGAGGATGATGAAAGAAAGAAATGGGCCTTCACTCAGTTTACAAAAATATGGATCAATACTAGTAAGTAATGTACCCCTGCCAACTTCCAAAATAAGTTTAACTGTAGAATAATTGATCCTCTTGTCATCTCTTACAAAAGAGGACGGGAGCACGCATTAACAGTGTGCCCCTATGATCTCCAGCCAGGCGTGCCATTATATGATGGCCATTGCCAATGGACCACAGGGAGACAGAGGGGAATTTGTCTCACACCCACATAATTTGGTGCTGGTGCCTTTTATGTGTTGGATGGGTAGATATCCTCCTACGATGCATTGAGTAAAGGAGCACGTTTGTGACCTGGCTATCTGCAGGCTTTCTGTTTCTTTGAAATGATGTCTGATTTACCCATCTTCCTTCGATCAGCGTTATATCTCGCGTGAGCCCACTCTTTCTCAGCAATAAGTGCAATGAAGACAGAAGGGTGGTACTCAATCAGCAGTGTGTGATTATTTGTTGAGGCATTTAAGGGGTTATTTAGAATTAGGCGTACGTGGGGAATCCCTAGAAAATAGGCAGATGCCCCATGTGCCAAACATGCGGTACCCAAAATCTGTCAGGAGAGTGCTCTGAGGGCGGATACTCTGTTGGCTCCACTAGCGGAAGCTTTTGACTGACGCCCATCTATCGTGTCAGTTGGTCAATCTACATCAGAAGGCCTGCCACATTTACGGTGGTCCTTCTGCTGTACAATGTTTGTGCCCGCCAAGGAAAGGATGGTGATCCCTCACATTTTAAGCTGTGACTTTTGTACCAGTCATGTCTCAAAATGCCCATTCACTAGGAGTCACAAAAATGAATGAGGCAGGAATTGTTTTTGTGACTTCCTGCAAATGTCTGCGTATGCAGGAATGGAGGTCTGCGAAGTACAGCAAACTTGAATGCCTGCATTTTCATTCATTGTATGCCTGCTTTTATTTCTGAAAGAAGCATATTCCCTCTAAAGAAAAAGAGCTGCTTTTTAAAAAATGAAAGTTGGAGTTCATCGTATGACATCGGGCAGAATGCAATGCCAGTGTCTCCCACCATAACGATGCCAAACACACACATTCACAACACGTGGTGTTCCGCAAGGGGGCCGTTTCCACTTTGTGAATTGGTTACCATTCCCTTTCGATATTTGGTATCAGATCAATGGTTTGTTATTGAAGTTGTGACCAAAAAATCATTAATGGCGATTAGAGAGGAGAAAGAGAAAGTCTCTTTCAGGCCCTTGTCCTACTGAACTGCAGTCAGTCACAAAGTGCATTTTTTGGAGACAGAAGGTCTCTGACTTGCAGTATGTATATTAGGACTTGCTATTTGCTGATCACAAAGTCAGGTATTTTGTGAATTGAATGCTTTGGGGCCGCAAACAGGTAGGTATATCGGGCCCTGAATTATCTTGTATGTACATAGCGTCTATACATTGTTACAAGACTGTGATGCCTTTCTTCAGGTTCATCTTTTGGTCATCGGCAAGTGCCAGTTCTGCTATAAATAGAGTGGATCTGGATGGAAGCAGCATGAAGTCACTCCACAGCACCACAGAGCAGGTGAATGCGCTCACCCCGGATTTAATTGACCAGCGGATTTATTGGACACAGTTCAGTCATGAAGAACACGTGCCACGGATTGGATCGTGTAATTACAATGGAAGCTTTTTGCACATGATAACGCATTCTGGACAGTAAGTTTTATGTCATCAGAACTTTTTAAAAATGCACTATTTTGGAGGGTTATAAGTAATCTTTTGACTGGAGTGGCAGCGTGTAACATTCTGGAAGTCTCTATATAAATATGATATGGATCTGTTACTTGTTATGATTTACGACCGGAGAATCCTTACTGCGTGCACCACCACCACTGATAAATGTAAATTATTTTATCAGAAAATCACAAATGTTCATTAAACCTTACCTGGGAGGCCAACAGAATGTTTATCAGGGCACCCTACAAGCAAGTTATTAACTTTCCTGGCTACTGAGCACTGATTCAGGGGCATAACTTCAGGGGGGCTGTTTGGGGTGTGACAGACCCCCAGATAACTGCATTCTTGGCTTGAGATTTGGGTCTAAGGCCTTCAGCTGGGTCTCCTATGCCTTTGTTGGTTTTTCTTGTCCTCGTTTGACTAAAAGGTTTTACCTTTTTATTATTTTTTTGGTATTAAGAACGTAGACAGGGTCCACCTAATGCAAATTAGTATTAAACCTGTTCCTAATGGGAACAGTGTATCCCAAACCTTTGTCACCACTCCACCCATCGGCATACTGATCTTTTTAGATGAAAGATTTATGATTCACACCCCAGTTCTTACTGACTTGGCTATGCCCCTTCACTAATTAGCAGCTTCCACAGTACGCACAACAGCAGCATGGGAGCCAAATTGCCAGCCACCAAGAGAAAAAGGTTCATGTATGTGGGGCAATTTCTAAGAGCGTATCTTTGAAAGCGGAATTAAACCTGAATAAAATGTAATTTTATGCGATGACTTGACTGGAAGAAATGTTCAATTTTGCGGCTGAGCCCAGTGCTGGTTACCTTTTTGCTCTACACAGTGCCAGCTTCCATGTATGTGATTTTTAATTTTTTTTTTAAATATATTTTTATTATTATTAATTAACTTTCACTGCATTACATCTGCAACATTCTTGATGGCATCAATAGATTTCCATTTAGTGCATATAATTGATCATTGAATATACAGCATACTCTTTCATTTTCTAATGCTCCCACCTCATTTCTTCTTATCCTAGACGTGCATAGGTTCCTTGGGGATGCAATGCGCCTAGATTGTTTCGGTGTCTTAGGGGTACATCCCCATCCTGTGGTCGTATTTAATCTGGAGTGCCCACTTGTCCGTATCGCAAACTTCTCTAAAACTACTTATTATTTTAACTTGATGGCGGTAGTTCAAACAGGCTACATTCACAGCCATGGCAGGTGTTACTCATTGTTAACTTGTTCTTGTTTTTTTATTTTTTTTCCCCCTTCTTTCAATCCATTGAGACCAGGCTGGTACCTTCCTATGCTTATTGTCTCTGTTTCCTCATACCGAGACGGATGTGCTTGGGGGCCGAGAACATCCATGTTCTGTCTCTTGGGGTTCAGTCATCCTATCCCCCTAATTGCCTGTTCCAGACGGTCCTGGTCACCCTCTTTCCACTCCTTTTCTCTTGGTTCCCCCATCATGCCCCATTGTCTGTGCTCAACCCTATTAGTCACTCTGGGTTTCCACTGCCACCCCCCCTTCCTTAGTCTGACTATCCCATCTCAGGAGTATTTCTTCCCATGCCAGGGCAATGGGGGTTTGGCGCATACCCCTTGCCTCCTCACTTTTCAGCACTTGCAATTCTGCTCGGGCCCATCTTGACACATCCCGCCTCCATTCGCTCGCCGATGGGCAGCTGGGAGATTTCCAACCTATTGTGATTCGTCTCCTATAGAGGACAAGTGCAAGGTCCAGGAAGCGTCCCCTCACTTTCCCTAGAGGCGCATGCGCTCTCAAACCCAGTAAGCATGACGCCGGGGATAGCCCAATCTCCATCCGCAGCACCCGCTCCTGGTCCGCCAGCGCCACAGCCCAGCCCCTCTGGAGCTCTGGGCAGTTCCATACCATATGGTCAAAGTCTGCAGTTACATTTCCACATCTAGGACATGTCTTGGGGGTTCCCCCATAAATTCTTGTCAGTCTGTGTGGGGTGAGGTATGTTCTGTGCATGTAGTTGTAATGTATGTATCTCAACCTGGTGTTTCTGGATACCGTTCGAGGATAGGCTAGTGCCCTGCTCCACTCCGCGTCTGTTAATTCCCTGCTCACTGTCTTTTCCCACTGTTCTCTTCGGGGCTGTAGTGCGTCCAGTGATTCCTCATTTTGGGACCTATAGATCCTAGCTATTAAGTGAGATTCCCCACCAGACGTTAGTAGTAAGTGTAGTACTCTGTGGGTTGGGGGCTCTGCATTTACCGTTCCCCAGTGCTCTTTGAGGATGTGTGTTAGTTTCCCATACTGGAGGAACTGTCCCCTTGGGACGCCCATTTCTATTAGGTCCGAGAAGGACCTCAGCACCCCCTCCTGAAACAGCGCTCCGACTGTCTCTACTCCCGCCCTCCTCCAGGGTCCGAGGCCAAAGCCCACCAGTTTCCTATCATCTGTTCCTTCCCCCAGTACTGAGAGTGGGAGCTCCGGGGAATAAGGCTGTCCCACCCCTACTCTTCTCGTGCTTTTATTCCAACATGCTGCCGCTACTCTCGTCATCATACTGTCCGCGCGCTTGGTCACTCTAATGTTCACCACCCGCGCAATGATTCTTTCCATTCCAATTTCTCCTTGAACAGTGTATCTATCCAATTGTCCCTTTCCTCCCATCCACGCTGTAGTCCACTGCAGTTGTGATGCTAAATAATAAAACTTGAAGTCAGGGACTCCCAGGCCCCCCATGTGTGTCAGCCTGCAAAGAATCGAAAGTGCCGTACGTCTACGGCCTTCGTCCCATATAAGCTCCCTGATCAGCATTTTAAGTTTGCGGAACCACGCCGAATTGATCTGCAGCGGCAGGTTCGCGAAATAGTAAAGTAACCGGGGCAGAATTATCATTTTGGACAGTGCAACTCTGGCCATTATGGATAGCCTTAGAGAGCGCCAGAACTTTACTGAGGAACGCAGGGAGCGGAGCGCCCTCCCAAGATTGCCATCCCGGAGGTCCCCCACCTCGTGGAACACCTGTATCCCCAGGTACTTAAATGTCCTCGGCGCCCAGCCTACATCCTCGGGGCACGATGCGGGCCGGTCACATCCCGCCAGTATGGGAAAAACATATGTTTTGCCCCTATTGAGACGCAATCCCGATAAGGACCCAAAGTGCTCCAGGGCATCCAGAGCCCGGGGAGTCCCGTCTCTCCGTCCCCGAGATAGATGAGTATATCATCTGCATAAAGGGAAACGATGTGCTCCGGTTGTCCTCATTGTATCCCTCTGCCCTTGCCATCCCTTCGTAGCTGGGCTGCCAGCGCCTCGATGGCCAGTGCGAATAATAGTGGTGATAGAGGGCAACCCTGCCTAGTGCCCCTGTGGATTGGGTAGGTGTCGGATACCGTCTTGCCTGTCCTCACTCTAGCCAGGGGGGATGCATATAGCAGGTCCACCCACTTTACCCAACCCTCTCCCAACCCCATCTTTCTCATCACTGTCCTCAGGTAGTCCCATCTAATTGAATCAAAGGCTTTTTCAAAGTCCACGGCGAGTAATACCCCAGTCAAAGGTTTCGCTTCCCTGGGCATATGTAGAATGGCAAATAGTCGTCTCATGTTAAGGGACGTGCTCCGGTGCGGGACAAACCCATTCTGATCCTTGTGTTTCAGTTTGGGCATGTGGCCGAGCAGCCGATTGGCCAGAACTTTGCTGAGTATTTCAAAATCATTGTTCAGCATTGACAAGGGGCGGAAATTAGCGACAGATGTCTCTCTAGCTTTAGACTTGGGCAGTAGGACCACCAATGCTTCCTTCAGCGTGGCCGGCAACACACCCCGGCTCAATGCCTCAGAGTACCCCACCGCCAGTCTGGGGGCCAGTAAGGTTTCGTACTTCTTATAGAAATCCATAGGTAAGCCGTCCGTTCCCGGTGTCTTCCCGGGCGCTAATTGCGATATGGCATTCTTTATCTCATCTGCTGTCACAACTGCCCCCAGTCCCTCCTGTTCCTCAATTGTCAGCGTTGGCAATGGGAGATGCTGCAGATACACCTCAAGAGCTGGTTCGTCAAGCTCCCCGGGTTTCCTATATAAATGAGCATAGTATTCCATAAAAGCGTCATTTATAGTGTTCGGACTGTGTCTTCCCTCTCCCTCCATGGTTATCACCTTGGTTATAGGCTCTCCTTCCCCTCCAGGTCTTACCAGCTACGCCAGCATTCTGCCTGACCTCCCCTCCTCGGAGTGTAATGAGGCCATATAGTTTTGCACACTATGGCATCTAAGTTGTTCCTCAACCTGGGAGTGGTCTCTCCGTGCCTGTGCATACTTTTCCACTTCCTGCTCATCTGTTCCCTGTCTCCGTTCCCCCTCATGTATTTCTTTCTCGAGTCTGGTCAGTTCACGTTCAAGCGTTCGTCTCACCCCCGTCGTCTGTCCCATACAGTATCCTCTGGTTGTCACTTTAAGGGTCTCCCACTCAACGGATCAAGAGTCAGTGGATCCCTCGTTAATTTTAATATGGTCAGCTAGGAAGAGACGAAGGTCATCCCTGTACACCTGGTCCTCCAAGGCTCCAGGGGCCAATCGCCACATCGGGATGGGGGGCCTAACCTCCTTCACTCTCCAGGTCAGCAGAAGAGGATTATGGTCAGAGAGCGTACGTCCCAGGTATTCAGAGTGGACCATCCCCTGCATTAGTGTTGCTGTACAAAGCACCCTGTCAATTCTTGTGTGTACCCTGTGGAGTCCTGAGTAGTATGAATAATCTTTTTCAGTAGGATGTTGCTCACGCCATATGTCTAATAATTCCCATGCATCTAGCCATTCTCTAAGTTTTTGGGCTACTCTGCTTGTCGTTGCCCCCGACAGTGGTGGGGTGGAGCGGTCTAGTTCTATATCTAACACGCTGTTAAAGTCTCCCCCTATCAAGAGGCCTCCCCCCGCTGGCTTGTGAGTTGACCCGATAGCCGTGTCATAAAGGGGATCTGGTCCTGGTTAGGGGCATAAATGCAACTCAAGGTAATTGGTACACCGTGTAACCTTCCCTCTAACACCACGTATCTGCCTTCCTGGTCAATATTGGTGGATTCTACTGCAAAGGGAACCCCAGCATGTATCCATATCAGCGCCCCCCTAGCATATGCAGAATATTCTGTGGCTTACACCTGACCCCTCCATCTTTGCCTTATCTTTTCAGCTTTCCCCTTTGCTAAGTGGGTCTCTTGTAGCAACGCCACTTGGATACCCCTCCTCTTTAGGAGTTTTGTGTCGTTTGTTTGGTGTTCCCAACCCCCGCACATTCCATGTTAGCATATTATACTCTGCCATATTGGAAGGACATTCACTATATTTCCTTCTTGGCCCGTCCCATTGGCCTGAAACCTTCTGTATCTGACTGTATGTCTAATCCTAACAACCCACCTACTGCAGAGCGCCATCAGAACTAACAATCTTGAACCCCAACTCCCCTTCCCCAGGGCGCCCCCTAAACAGAAGGCTGCCCAAAATATTGTGCAACTGTGCAACTCAGTCAAACTGTCAACTCTAGTTCTCGCCATACTGTCGGAATGGACGAGATTCTGGTGGGGGGGACCACGCCCGGAGGGGCCATCGGATCGCTGTCCACCTCCATCTCAGGGCTGCCCTGCTTTTTCGATTACCCGAGCTCATCCGCCGTCTGGGGGGTCACTTTTGGTACCTGCACCGAGCAGCCCGACCCCTCCACCGAGGACATCACCGTGCCGTCCGATTCTCCGCCTGAGTCCCTGGGGGGCGATTCCTCTCTGCTCATGGAGGCAGCAGCCTCTAATGCCGCTTTTTTCCCCATTTCCTTTTGCGACTGGGTTGGTGCCAAGCGGGGTCGGCTCCTGGTTCGTCGTCTTATCGAGCCCCGGCATACTCCCCTGTTTGCGTGTCGCACCATTTGGGCCCCTCGGGCCTCTAGCCAGTCCCACGCCTCCTCGGGAGACTGGAAAAACCATTCATAGTCACCTTTAGTTTTGCCGGTAAAAGGAGCGAGTATTGGATTCCTTCCTCTCTCAAGGCCCTTTTGACTGTCAGGTATGATGCTCGCTTGGTTTGAACATCCAGTGTGAAGTCGGGGAAAAGTGTCACCTCCCTGTTCGCAACTTTAAAAGGGCCCGCTTCTCTGGCTCTTTGTAGAAGAATATCTCTATCTCTATAGTGGAGGAGACTGGCGATCACCACACGCAGAGGACGGCCCGGCGCCAAAGGCCTCGAAGGCACCCGGTGCGCCCGCTCCAGGGTGTAGAATGGGGTCAGGCACTCTGGGGCCACGACCGTCTGCAGCCATTCCTCTAGAAACTTCAACATGTTCGCTCCTTCGGCCACTTCCGGCAGCCCCACCACACGCACGTTGTTTCTGCGGCTTCTGCCTTCCGGGTCCTCTGCTCTTTGTTCTAGGCGCGCAACCCTATCCACAAGGCACGTCACCTCAGCTTTTAGGTCTTTTTGTTGCGGCGCAATTTCAGCCAGGACATTCTCCGTATCTTTTACTCTATCCACTAACTTGTGCTGGTCCGCCCTCAGTAGGCCAACTTCAACTGCGACCTGGTTAATGTCACGTTGTAGAGTAGTTTTAGTGTCCTCAATTGCACCCAGTATCTTATCTAAGGTGTCCTGCATTTTAAGCTGGGGAGGGTCCAGCGGCTCTCCCTCTTTACGTTCAATGGGTGTCATATTGCTGATTATTTTGCCTTTGTGGCGATTCTTAGGGGACATCTGGCACCCGGGTAGGGCCACCCACTCAGGCTGGGCCGAGTTCTGGGATCTCGCAGGTTTCCTTTTGACTTCTCACTTCGTTCTCCGCCTCCGGCACCCCGCGGGCACTTGTCGTACCAGGTCTGCCGGGGTTGCTCAGATGGTCAGTGTCTCTTTACTCGTCACCGTCCGAGGCCGGAATTCTCTTTGGTCCAGGTTCCGCTATCGCCCGCCGGGGTTACTCTCTCTCTGTTTATTATATTTTTATTTATTTGTTTAAGGGTACCCTTCAGGGTGCTGATCTTTGGGAGCACAGGTGTGTTGCAGCGGGGCTCCGCGGGAGTGCCAGGAGAATCATTTGCAACACTCCCCCTCCTCTAGGGCGCCGATTTCGGGTCTCCACCATCTCCTTTCTGTTCCTCGGTGCGGCCCCGTGAATTTCTTATGTGTCCAGAGGGTCAGATCCTGTGTTCTCTCTGCCCCTACTCCGGGCGTGATTATCCGGTGGTCGGGGCCCACTGACTCCGCCCGCCTCCTTGTTGTCGTGTTTCTTTGGGGTTCGCTCATCTGGTCTCCGCAGCAAGCCTTCGGCACTCCTTCGGCCTAGTGAGCGTCCCCCGGCCCCAGCACCGTCACCCGCCAGGCCGCTCCGCACCCGGTCTCTCCTGTTCGGACCAGGTTCCGCCGCCTCACGCCGGGGTTTCTCTCTCTCTGTTTATTATATATTTATTTATTTACTTATTTAAGGGCCCACTTCAGGGTGCTGATCTTTAGGGGCGCAGTCGTGTTCCAGCGGGGCTCTGCCGGAGTGCCAGGAGAATCTCTTGCAACACTCACCCTACTCCGGGGCGCCGATTTCGGGCCTCCGCCATCTCCTTTCTGTTCCTTGGTGCAGCACAGTGACTTCCTATGTGTCCAAAGGGTCAGGTCCCGTATTCTCTTTGCCCCGACTTCGGGCGTAAGTGTCGATTGTCTGGCGATCAGGGCCCACTGGCTCCGCTCGCTTCCTTGCTGCTGTGTTTCTTTGGGGCCCGCACCTCGGGTCTCCGCTGCACGCCCTCGGCACTCCCTCGGTCCAGCGAGCGCCCCCCGGCCCAGCGCCGTCACCCGCTAGACCGCTCCACTCTCGGTCTCTCCTGTTCGGATCAGGTTCCGCCGCCGTACGCCAGGATTTCTCTCTCTCTGTTTATTATATGTTTATTTATTTATTTATGGGCCCCTTTCAGGGTGCTGATCTAATCTTTGGGGGCGCAGGTATGTTCCAGTGGGGCTCCGCCGGAGTGCCAGGGGAATCACGTGCAACACTCACCCTACTCCGGGGCGCCAATTTCAGGCCTCCGCCTTCTCCCTTCTGTTCCTCAGTGCAGCCTGTGTATTTCTTATGTGTCCAGAGGGTCAGATCCCGCGTTCTCACTGCCCCGACTCCGGGCGTAGGTGCGGCGAACGGGGCCCACTGGCTCCGCCCGACTCCCTGCTACTGTATTTCTTTAGGGCACGCTCCTCGGGTCTCCGCAGCACGCTCTCGGTACTCCCTCGGTCCAGTGAGTACCCCCTGGCCCCAGCGCCGTCACTCGCTAAGTCGCTCCGCTCCCTCCTGTTCCTCGAGCGCAGCCGGTCGTCTCAGCGCTGGCCGCGTGTTCATACTCGGGTCCCCGGCTGCGCTGGGCCCACCAAGTAGACAGCTCTGCAGTTCCTCAACCTGCATCGGAGCCTCTCAGCCGCGCTCCGTTCGGGCTCCACTGTTTTGCAGTGTCCTCCACAGCTCTCCCGCACTGCGATTGCGGTTTGCCCCCAGGGCTGGGTGTAGATTTAACAGGATTATTTGTAGGCCCCTCCGGAGCTCGTAACTTATGCGTGCGCCATCTTCGATCGCGCGGCCACACCCCCTCTGCTTCCATGTATGTGATAAGAACAAATGCTCTAAATTTAGGGATGAATTGGATTGATGGGATATTATATGCATTGTACGCCTCAAGAGCTACTCTATTGTACAGGGAGAACAGACACTCCTCAACCACTTTTGAAAGAGTCTGCTATATCAAAATGAACTGCCGTTTTCATGCATAGAATAGTGTATCTCCACTCTTTGCACTGCATTTCTGAAAGTCAAAGTCAAAACCCTAAGAAGAATTACAAAAGTCAATAGGTGTGGTCCTTGTAAAGTGCATGCTCACAACGACATAACATGCAGGGACCTCACACTCACACCGCTGCCCTCACGTAGGCATACCTCTCTCGCTGTGCCCACACAGGCATGTGCCCCACTCTGCACTGACACAGGCCCAACTTTCAAACCTGCACTCACAAAAGATAATGTCCCTGCATTCACACAGGTGCACTTCTCACAGTGCACTCACAAAACATTGTGGTTATCCTGCACTCACACAACCACACTGCTCACACACAGGTACTATGCTCACTAAAAGGAACAGACTTTAGACAGATGGTGGTGCAATATATTTTTGAGTTTTAATTAGCTTATAATGGATTAATATCACTTTTTAAGTGGGTGGTTTTGTCTTGTGGTAGGCTCACCTGATTTCATGTCATTTTATTTTATGTTTTGTTTCCTTTTTCTTCTTTAGCATCACTTTTTAAGTAGATGCTTTCCCGAGTGAACGGTAGTTACTAAATTAGCAATGTAAGTAGCATCACTGGGGTGCATAATACAGACTTGACTCACAAATGGCCAACTATCCACACACAAAACAGGTATAGCACCAGGCAGGAATACACACTTCCCTCACACCCTTGAAGACATACTGGTCTAGTCAGAAACAAGGTAAGCCACCATTGCATGCACAGAACATGGATAGCATCTGCAGCAGTACAAGCCTGTGTGAAAACACAAACAATGTGCAGCATTTGTCAGCAGTGTAAGTTCCACCCACACACAGCACAGGCACAAGACGGGCATCAGCAGTGCAAGCTAAGACATCTTCACATACAAAACAGGTATCACACTGGCAGCAGCATCCAAGCCTATTTGAGGCACAAAATGCCCAGAGAAAGGTATAGAGGCAGATGAACCACTAAGGTTTGAAACAGATGCTAGGCTCTGTTTCTGCTTGAGGTCCTCATGAGCCCTCAAGCCCAAAATGAGCTAACATTTCTCCTGGCTTCTCCCTAATACCCGCACAACCTCTTGCACCAAGAAAGAAAGGCAAATAATTAAACTTTGATGCCAAACTGGAGTGAGAAAGGGATACCAATCCAGTGGATGAATTACACCATGTGAAACCTGAAAATCGGGGATAAATCTTGGCTTGGCTACTTGACCAAATTTTGTGACCCTAAGCAATTCTTTTATTTGATCATGCCTCTTATTTATTTCATTACTGCATATCAGAAAACCCTGAAATATGTGAGGATGTATGATGTACAAAAATCTCTTCTATGTTTGACTTAATGCACTATAATGTTACTCCAAGTAAAATAAGAAATTATAGTCCACATATGGGGGAACAGGACAACTTGTTGTCAAAGTGTGGTATGGGGCTGAATGTTTCTAAGTTCATGTTTAAAAACTATCACTTTTAATAAACGCTTCTCAATGGAGTGATATAATCTGATGCACTAAAGTGAAACACTTGCCAAAGAAAAATATATATATATATTTTTAATTTTGAAGTAAACTTATGATATTTTAACATAATATTTGTTACACAATGTCCATGTCAAATGCTCCTATGGCTCAGCTCATTTCTGGGTTTTTAGAGCCAAGACTCTCTCTTAGAGCCAAGACAGACCCTAAACTCAGCTCTCCATGGTAATTTGCTGACTCACCCACTTCAACTACTGTACTGTTAAACAACATTTACTCAAGTTTCTCCTCTCTCATTATCTCACTCTGGAGAGCAACACCTTGTTTTCTGAGAGTCTGGCAGGTTTCCACAGGTTTGAGAAGGATAACTGTTCCTATTTTTGATTTTAATACAAATTAATCATGCATTAGCAGGCCCAAGAAGGTGTTTTAAAGTTACCTGTGTAATGTTTTAACATACGTTTTAAAAATCAATACACAAATCATTCATTTTTCCAATCCCAGCACTCTTTCCTATGTAAGTGTATATTCTATTACTGCCATTGTCTGCGTTCCACCTACAGGCTGAAGCATTGATTACAATGACTGTCTTGCCTTCAGAAACCACCCAGCAGTATAGACATTACTTATTCTTTGACCTCTGCTGACACCAGGCAGCCATGGCTAAATAGCACACTCTGCTTTTACAAAAGTGTATATTAGTACTGCTTGGCATTTTAGTGTGCACATTTATTGCCTCCGCAGTGTCCATGCACATGCTTCAGTAGATTTTGCTGCTTGGAGTCTGACTCTTGCAACTGTTGGAATCAGACAGACCTAACAGCAAGCTCCCAGTACTTTAAGAGTTCCTGTTGCCCTAATAGGCAGTGATGCTAGAACAGTTTTCAGACTAGGGGTGGTGCCACCAATGTTACATCACTGAACTCACAGGGATTCCGAAAAAAGCAAGCATCACACAAAGAACAAGTGTCGCAAATGAGCCACGCACATTCAGCAAGAGAGATGTAGGGTGTAGTATGTAACTGGTGTCATATTTAAAAGCACATTGTCCCTAAAAATAAGTGCCAGTGGCCATCACTAGCAACTACGGGCTCAATTTAAGCACTGGCCAAAACTTGAGGACAACTGCAAAACAGGAGTCATTGCACTTTTCTAACTTCTCCTTCAATGCCTATTTCCTGTCATCTGTGTCGTCTAGGAAGCTCTTTTCTAAAGGTGTAAGCAAGCATGTCAGGTTATTCCTGTGAGCGTAAGCTGTCCCAAAAGTTAACGTAGGTTCAAAGAAACCTCTAACTAATACTATGTCATTATCCTTAGCTACTGTACACAAGTATCTAATTATGGGGACAAACAAATACAATACATCATGATTGAAGTAGAAATACTGAATGTACTCTTGGTTCTAGAATCTTGTTAGAAACAGACTACAACCTATCCCATAAGTAAGAGGCAAATTATGATAGGTAACTCCTTCTTCGACTGATGAAGGAATCTGCGTACACACAAAACAATTCTTCAAATCTTTCGTCTCAACATACTCACTCAATAAGTGATAGAAGACATTAGAAGAAGATACTTCTCATCTAACCTAAACTTCTCTATTGCTGTTAATGTGGTAGTTGTCTCTAAAACTGAAGTATGGCTGGCTTCCCTCTTGTCATGAACAGTCATACCCACAATTAATATCACAGACAATATCACACACACAATTGCCAAACCAACACTCATGTATTTACAGCACCTATTCTTCCTACCCTGTTGACTAATGTTATTCATGATCTGTAAAGAATCAGAAAGTAGAAGAGAAAATTTAGGAACTATGCAACAAAAATCAAAAACAAAAATCTTCTTTCAGCAGTTATTTAGAGCTGTCAGTCTCTTTTCCAGGATCCTTTTCTCAAAATCGGTATGCTTGTCAAAAATGAGGTTATCTTGTCAAAATCAGGTTATCAATGTCTCTTCCAGTTACTTTCAACAGTTTCTTTCTCTTTGCACTTTTCTCAATTCGTCTCAACAGTTCGGTTCACTAGCTTCCTTCAAGTGCCAAAATATTGGCCTGGAATGTCTCGATCAAAACAAAAAGACAAAAAATCTCTTTGCCATTCAGCTTGTAGTTGGCATACGCCCATTCAGGACCTGCGTACCTTCGACTTGCTATTCTCTTTCTTTTCAACTTTCGATCTCCATTCAATTCTCTCTCACTTAGATCTTCTCTCCTTGTTGTATCTACTTCTTCCTCGATTGTTGTTCCAACAACTACTTCTTTTCTCTTTGCTTGTGATTCCGGCCACTTACCTCCTTTCAGAGGACCTTTTGTCAATGTTCTTTTCAGTGTTGAACTTCAAACTTCTTCTTGCTCTGCAGGATTTTCTCTTGACAGACCTGCAACTGGTTCAGGAGGAGTCAGATCACATTGGCTTCGATCCACCTCAAATCCTTCCCCCTCGAGGTCTGGTGTTTGCTCTATTTGACTCTCAAAATCGTCTACTTCTGGGTGAGTCCCCTTCTGACTAGACTCTCCTGTTGCATTACTTGAGATTGGCTCACTGTTACCCTCCCGGAGGTCTTCTCCTTCGTTTCTGACAGGTGTGACTGAACCGTTCCCAACGTGCTCAGTTCCGGTCTCAGTTCCTCTTTCTTCCCCTTCCGTCTGTGAGGCTTGTCTGATCATCGCTGGTACTTTCAACAACTCTTCTTCAATGTCCAAAGGACATGCCACTTTCTTCGTATGGCTGGCATGGATCCAGTTCGGACCTCCAGCACTCTTCACAGCTGTGGTAGTAGTCAGAACTACCTGGAACAGTCCTTACCAGCAAGGCTCCAAACACGTCTTCCACACATGTTTCCAGACCACAACCCAGTCCCCGGCTCTCAGGAGGGACCCTGGGTAATGGATCAGTGGTAGTGTGGTGTCTTCTACCCGCTGGAGAAAGAGCGAACTACATCAGCCGGACTTTTGCAGTAGTCCAACACCATATCAACTGTAATACTCACAAGGGCATTCGCAGGCACCTCTGGCAACCTCGTTGCTCGGCCCATGAAGATTTCATGTGGCCCATGAAGATTTCATGCGGTGACAATCCTGTCTTCCTGTCAGGTGTGTTTCTCATTGTCATCAGAACGGCAGTGCGCTGGCCATTTCAGATTCGTGGACGCACACACCTTTGCCGTTCTTGACTTAAAGGTACCATTGATCTATTCCACTAGTCCTGATGTTTCAGGGAGTTAACTACAATGCAACTTCTGCTCAATGTTCAATGCTTCACTCAGTAATTTAATTACATTGTTGAAGTGACTTCCCCTATTTGATTCTTAAAAGATCGGAAACCCAAAACGTGGTATTAGTTCCCTAAGCACTGTGAGGCTGTCATTTCTTCATATAGGGTATGCTTCAGTCCAATGACTAAAGATGCATACAATCACCAACACATATCTCAAACCTCCACACACAGGCATCACAATAAAATCCATTTGCATTCTGCTGAATGGACCTCCTGCCCTTCCAATGTGGCTCAAATTAACCACTGTCCCTTTTCCTGAGTTAATTTGCTGGCAAATGACACAACAACGGCAAACTGCTTCAGCAACTTGTCTAAACCTTGGATTGACCAATTATGCTTAAACAGTCGAATCCTGGGATCCCTCCCAACATGTGCTTGACCATGATAATACCTAGCCATTTGAAATAACAGTCTGTTTGGCAGAACCAACTGACCCTCTTCTGAAACCCATCCTGTCTTTGTACACATTTCAGTTTGCTCCATGTTTGTTTTTTCCTCCCAATGAACATTATTCTGCAATGTTATCAATTCTTCCAATGTATCTATTACATGCAATGCAAAACTTGGACATGTTTCATCTTCTTCAGATAACAATTCCCAGTTATCTTTGAACGATATACAGTTCAATGGGCAAAACCTCGTTACTTGATTCCCACTGACACAAAATCTTGTGATTTCAGATATGCACTGCTTTTCACCAAGGCAATCTTTTTGGCCATTTGGATAGCATGCAACAATTCTTTAATTCTCTCACCATTTCTCACTGGTGAACCAGAAGAGGTCATGAAACCACTTCGTAACCACAACTGGCCAAAGTCATAGACTATTCCAAATCCATATTGACTATCTGTATAGATAGTAACTTTTAACTGAGCAGAAACATGGCACGCTCTAGTGAGGGCTACCAGTTCTGCTACTTGTGCAGAATATACTCCTCGAAGCTAAGACGCTTCCAGTACACCAGAAATTGTGCACACTGCATATCCTGCTCTCAGTGTTCCCGAATTGTCTTTTTCGGCAGGAACCATCAACAAAGATAATTTGGTCATTTTCTTCCAATTGGATGCCTCTAATATCAGGTCTCGGTTTTGTGCACAAATCAGTTACTTCAAGACAATCATGCTCAATGTCTTCCAACTTTTCAATTTCAACATTTTCATTTGGAAGTAAGGTTGCTGTGTTAAGCACTGTACATCTTTTCAATTACACATTTGATGACCCTAGAATACTCGTCTTAGATCTGGTCAATCTTGCACCTGTCAGGTATTGAGTTTTCGCCTTTGTGAGTAGGATTTCAATGGAGTGAGGGACCATGATAGTTAAAGGGTGTCCAATCACAATGCCTTCACACTGTGTGAGGCTCTGTCCAACAGCTGCAACTTCAGGCAAACAGCCTGGTAGAGCTGCTGTGACTGGGTCCAAAGTAGCTGAAAAATATGCTACTGGGTGGTTTACACCTCCATGGACCTGTGTCAAGACAGACAAAGAACATGTATCACACTCATGACAAAACCGGCGCAAACTTAACTCCATATTTACATTCTGGCGCTAGACATGTCTAGTGCCAAAATATTGGAGTTAAAGTCATGTTTTGCCTGTGGAAAACTACCTTGCGTCAATGAGATGCAAGGTAGGCATTCCCAGGCAAAAAATGACTCAAAGGCCGTAGCGCCTTATTTATCCTCCCATGCAAAAATCACGCACGGGAGGTTGAGGGCCTTAAATAATGGCACTAAGCCTCCTCAGCACCATTATTTAACGGCTGGGTCAGGTCGGGCGTTAGGGGACCTGAGGGCCTTTTTCCATGGTCAGAGACCATGGAAACAGCCCATAGGTGCCCTTCCCTGCCCCCAGGGACACCACCACCCACACCTGGAGGACACCTAAGGATAGGGGGACCCATCCCAGGTAATTCCAGGTAAGTATTTTTATTTATTTTGCAAAGTGCCATGGGGGGGCCTAACTTGGGCCCCCCTATATAGAACTGTGCCCAATGGCCATGCCCAGGCGACATAAGTCCCCTGGGCATGGCCATTGGGCTGGGGGGCATGACTCCTGTCTTTACTAAGACAGGAGTCATGTCCATGGGGGTTATGCATCAGAAAAATGACGCTAGTCAGGTTAGAGTCATTTTTATGACTCTAACCTGACTAGCGCCATTCTTTCACACAACCTCCAGTTTTCCCTACGCCTCCCCTACCCCATTAGCATCATGTATTTTGACTCTAACCGGGCCTTAGTGATGGCTTGCGCCATTCCTTAAATATGGCGCCCGGCTGGCATCCTGGAATGGTGCTAGCCAATGCTATACTTTTTGACGCAAACCTGCGCTAACGCAGGTTTGCGTCAAAAAGTATAAATATGGGCCTTAGTGTAGTCAGGCATACCCACAGCCAGAGCTTTGCACAGACTCTCTTTCAACTCAGAGAACGCTTTCATGCAATCCTGGTCTAACACTATGGGATCGGTGACCTCCTTGTAGGTCAGCTTTTGCAAGGGCTTGGAAATCACCGACAAATTGGGAATCCATTGGTGACAATAGCCTACCATCCCTAAAACCATCCTGACATCTCTCTGTGTGGCTGGGGGATTCATCTGCAAGATGGTCGTGACCCCTTCTCTGGATATTTTCCTTGATCCCTTCTCAATCTGGTGACCCAAGTATTTCACTTCCTTCTGACAGTACTGCAATTTAAGTGGCAACATTTTATGACCATTCTTTCCCAAATGGTTCAGTAAGGAAATCGTGTCATACTTGCACTCGTCCCCGGTTTTGGACGCAATCAGTAAGTTATCAATGTACTGTACCAAGATCAATTGGAAAGGCAGTTCCAACGACTCCAAAGTCTTTTTCAAGATCGGATTGAATATGGAAGGTGAGTCTGAAAGCCTTTGAGGAATTCAACATCAACAGTAAACTCGGTCTAATTGGCTGTCCTCATGAAGAGCCACAGAAAAGAAGGCTTGTGACAAATCAATGACGGTGAACAATTAAGCATCACATGTAATCTGAAACATTATCACAGCTGGATTAGGCACCACTGGACAACATTCTATCACAATGTCATTTATTTTTCTCAAATCTTGGACAATTTGAACTTTCCCAAAGGGGTTTTTCAGTCCCATTATCCGTGAATTACATGGGCTGCTCAACACTTCTTTCAAACCCCCTTGTTTTACAAACTCCACAATTATCTGGGCAACCTTTATAAGAACATCATGTGGCATGTGGTACTGGGGAATCTGAGGAAAAATTGCATTCGGCTTTACAGGAACCTTAACTGGCTCAACTCCCTTTATCAGACCTATTTCTTTCCCTGTCAGATCCAACACTTTCTCTTTAACTGTTACCTGTAAATCAGGAGGAATCTCCTTCACTGTGAACACTGGAAAGAAATTAATTGTGGGGTACTCCTAATTTATCATCTCAAACTCTGTTTCTGGAGCTGGGTCATCCTCATCATCACTATTCGTCTCTATCTCGATTCCGTCATTTTAACAAGTAATTGAGCACCTGGTTTTGCACAGCAAGTCTCTTCCCAGTAGAGATACCGAACTTGAATCACAGACTACGAATTTGTGTAATCCTCTAAAGTTGCCAATTTTAACCTGAACTGGTTCTGCAATTGGGTT
Organism: Pleurodeles waltl; assembly: GCF_031143425.1. Lineage (NCBI taxonomy): Eukaryota > Metazoa > Chordata > Amphibia > Caudata > Salamandridae > Pleurodeles > Pleurodeles waltl. The sequence goes on along the minus strand of NC_090436.1, from coordinate 979,720,134 downwards.
GGTAAAATACTGATTTGCTACTCCTACAATCTGGACTGTCTTTCCTAAAAGAGGCAAATTTAGATCTTCTGCAGATCTTACTGTAGAGCATGTAGCTCCTGTGTCATCCAAGAAGTAAACCTTGTGACCCATGACTTTTCCCTTCACCTAGGGACCTTTCTGATCTACTTCCAAAGAAGCTACAAGCACACATTCCTCTTCATCCGAACTCTTGCTCACCCAATCTTCATTTATTCCAATATCACTGTGTAATGGGAATTGGTGAACTGTGTTATTACTTTGGTTGGACCTCTGACCTGTGACCTGTTGAGGAAGTACCACCTGCTGCTGTTCCATTGGGGCTTGAGGTATTTGGATTTGCTGTCTAGGTACCATGGGAACCTGCTGTTGCATTGCCTACGACTGTGTCATTTGTACACATGGCATTTGCACCTGCTGCATGGGTTGAAAATTCTGCATTTGATTCACATTATTTTGAAAATTTGGTTTATGACCCCTCATTCTTGGTTCTCCCATGTTTTGAAACAAATTGATGTCATTAGTTTGCTGAGTGACACCTTCCTGCACCATCATCGGACACTCCCATTTCCAATGTCAGACTGCTCCGCAAGCATGACAAGGCAGCACTCTTTTCATTCCCTGCACATCATTCTGAACCACTACAGTATTCAAATCGGGACTACGATTTCCATTACCTCCGTGACCTCTACTTCTCATCTGATTTTGAAACACCACATTTCCCGGCTGCTGCTGTTGTTGTGGAAAAATTCCCTGCATCATTGTTTGGGTGGCTTTAATCTGTATCTCCATTGCCTTTTCCTTCAACTTTCTCTGCTTCTAAACAGTCTCATCACTACAGTACTTTGCATACTGCAACACCTCATTAATCGGCTTCGCTTCCCAGAAAATCAAATGACTTAATCATCTGGCTAATTTCAGGTCTCAATCCTTTCACAAATCTGGACACAAAGTGAATCATGTCTTTCACCTCATTTGTCTCCGTACCACTGTAATGCTTGAACACCTGCAACGATATTTCATAGTATGCATGTATCGACTCTTTTGCTTCCAATCAATGTTTTTGGGCAAAATTCTCATTTTCAAAAATTCAATCACTTTATAGTAATATTTCTTTACTTCAGGAGACGGCACACCTGTAACCTGATCATTCTCTGATTGTTTTGTCAGCCAGTCTATACTCCTCTTGCACTCCATCCACAGATCAGCTGGAACTAATACCTCTAATAAGGTGTTCAAGTCTTCCCACAGGCACTTTACAAGTTTCACAAACCTGTCTGTCTGCTGGTACCATTCCACTGGGTTCTCTCTCAACCTGGTATAATCATTTCTAAAGGACAGAATGTCACTTCTGCTCTAAGGCACATGAACAAAATTCCCTCCCGGAATCTCTCTCATTGGTAACATTTTTACTGGATCCTTGCTTTGCTGCACATTTGCAGTCAGCTCTAGAGAATCACTTTCTCTTTTATCTCTTTTCTTTACCCATCTGCCTTCCCATCTGTCTAATGCTCCCCAAGTCTGGGCATTCCGGAGTTACTCCTTAAGGTGTGCCTTCATCGACGCAGATCTCATGTGTTCAAAATCTTTTGTGTCAAACTCTAACCTGTAACTCCTTTTCAAATGTTTAGTTTTCTATATTTCTATGTCGTACTGCAGTGCCAGGTCTGCTAACTTCTGGTGCACATTGCTCACTTCCCTCGTTATTTTTGGGCACAGATATCTTAATTCTGCTTCTGTGTAGGACTCTAATCTGTTCACCCCCAGAGTTCCTTCAATGAGCTCACCCGCTTCCATTCCTAGTCTTGTATAGTTCTAGAACTCCTCTCCCTTAGGAGCACTCTGCAGGGTGTTCAGCTTATCTAACCATTCGGTCAATTGCTGGGCAGTCAAACCATGCAACAAAATGTTGCTGGTCTTAACAGGTGGTACCTGTTGTACAAAAGTATTCGGAGTCTGCGGTGTCAATAATTTCCACCTGACCTGTTATTCTCTTGTGCAAACAATGGCACAATTGGACCTATGGTAACAGTACAGATACAGCATCTGGGCTTGGTCTGATATTTAAGTTCTGTGGTTGCGTAATCCCTGCATTCTGTTTAATCAGTACAGACATATCTGACTGTGTCCCTGTTATTGGAGCGTACTTCAGCTTTGTTTGTGACTGCACTTGAGGCAGTAAATGTGGAGTTGGCTCTGTCTGAACCAATGTCAGTCTCGGGAAAACCTGTTGTGTAGGTACAATTACGTTTGTGTCAGTTTCCTCAATAGGTACATCAGGGTAAATCTTTGGAGCACTTGACTGTGGCACCTGATTTTGTGCTGCTGGAGTAATAGGTACAATGGGGGTACCCTGCATCAGGCTCTGAGTCACTCTCGGATTAACCTGTACTGGACTCATTGTTGCGTTAACCTGGGTCGGAGCCGAAGAATCTGCACTGGTGCTCGGACCACTTTCATGTGCTGCATATGGTGGTGGATGATTTCTCAATAACTGTAAAATAAACTCATTATCGTCTGACTCTTCCTCATATGTCAAAGATCTCCTAGCCTCCTTTGGTCTCCCCTGTCTACTCTCAGAAGGGCTTCTATTTGTTTTTCTGGTAGCTTTCCTTCCTTCTCTCTCACTGTCTTGTGTAATCACAGGAAACAACTTATTCCCCTGCAAAGTCTTGGTTCTCCAAAACCTCTGGTCATGATCCCATTTAGCCTCTGCTAGTTTCTTTTCTGCCTTTCTCATTCTCCTCTGAAATTTCTGTTGCTGTCTGGCTACTAACTCCCAGATTGCTAATGCCTTGAACTCTGCTGGTCTCGGAGGGGGTTACAGGTTGGACAGCACACTCCTCAAATGCTCTAAGCTCCTCAAATTAAATGTTCTGTGGACAGGAAACACTAAACTCCCATCCTTCTCTGTCACTTTGCACCACTGTTTCAACCAAAGACATGGCGCAACACCCTTTTCTTCAATTACAATGTAAGCTCATGTATCTTCTGGTGCAATATCCCCTATACTTGTTGTAATGTATGTACCTCCCCTTAAAGCACTCTTTAAAGCTTTGAAGAATTTCATCTTTTCAACCTTTAAGATCAAATCAGGAAGTGACTTTTAATCCCAGAACTCTCTTCACCCACCTTCTCAACCAATTTCGCTTCACAGACGGCTGCCAATCCGTGCTCGACCCTTCTTACTAACCAACCTATCCCAGCATGGCTCTAATTATGGCACACTCACACGTACGGTGGCTGACAAAGTCTTGCGGCTTATCCTCCTAAGCTCAGATTCACACGAAACGAATGCAAAATTATTGCGAGCACCAAACAAAATCAAAACCCAATTTGTCTGTTTACTACATCACATCAAAAACTTTACGGATTTTTCACTGACAGCTTGCGCTCCAGCAGCTACTCCTTCTTTCTCAGTTTCCTTGATGCGCAAGAAAAATTCGACCCGCAAATTTTCCTCTCAGCTGATCAGTGTATCTGTCCTGGTGCACATAGGACTCGCCAGATCTCAGTTGAAAATTTCTTTCACTCACTTTCACTCACACTCTGACTTGTCTACCACCCTGATCGACCTATTAAACCACACAAATTACAACAAAACCCAAGTGTCTCGTACACTTTTCAATATACTCCAGAGTCTTAGACCATGCACGGTTCGTATACCAACAACCACGCGGACAATTTTTGAGCACAAAGCGCCACACACATGTGAAGTTCGACGACTTCCCTACACTCACACTTCGGAGCACGCACACTCCTTCTACAACTTCATTTGAAGTACACAACTCCCTAAACCTTCACAAACATCACAATTCACCTGCGATTTGCATAAGCTGTGCAAGCGCAGAACCTACTCCATTCACACTATCACTAGAATGCAGATAACATCCTTAAACAATCATTGGCAACCTCCAAGATTCTGGGAAAGTCATCATAAAGATCTAGGGGCACATTCTCTCCAATTTGTATAATTGAAAAAATAAATCAGAATCTCAGTGATGATAAGCTCTTGAAAGACAAACCTGTACCGGGCATGTATGATGGACTCATAAGGAGACAAACCATCAGTCTGCTACCATCTCTGTTTGAGCGTCAGACCTTAATAAGTAAAATTACAAGGGAGACGCAAATAGGTCGATTAACCTTTAAACTTGCTTTGGGGTTTTCCCACTATATATCCCGTACATGCAGATCAATAATCAATAACAATCAATAACATTAGTAATCAATAGGAGTCAGTAATTGTCCACACCATGACCTTCCAGTCATGAATAACGACACCTTTTATGTAAAAGTTAGAATGTTTATTTCCCTATATTAACAATGCTAAGATCACGTAACTCATTCTCAAGATCAAATGATAAACATATAGAAACAACACTGGCTGTTCGAAGCGGCAAAAGAATTGCAATCTAATCAACGCTTGGGCTACTACACATTCTAAGGTTACAGTGCAAATTAATAACAAGAATAACTGCGCAAACGATATTATATACATTTAGTTTCAGCACAGAAAAGACATCAGCTGTTATTCCATTTAGTGAACTTCATCAGTGAGCTCCCTAAATAGCACCAGATTAGAATAGCATGTTTGGGCTTCATGCAAAATAATTTAGTCACACAAATTTTGAAAACATCTAACCATGGCTCTATCAAAATAACGGCTGGTACCTAGAAACAAAAGCAAATAGACATAGCAAACAAAATCATAGTTACTATACATATCCTCAGTTTGGATCAGCAAAGTGTGACAGTCTTCGTCATCGGGACATCAATCTGGACAACAAGGCATCAGGATTCAGCATCAAATTTCAGAAAAAGCAAAGTTTCTTTAAGCAGTAAAGTTAAGCACATCTCTTCTCAAGACGGTCAAGAAAATAATGGCGGTATCTCCTCTCTGTGCAGTCTGGGTAAGTTAGATTTCCTAAAACTACTTCCCACATCCTAATTGGTTCAAGAATCGCATGTTCACACGTTGTCCAATAAAACTAAAACTTCAGATCTACATTTCTACTAGTACATGGTTTACATGTCGATGACTGTCTCCTCTTGTCCCGCTCTCCTCATTCGGCTCGTCAGGTAACAATATTGTTGCAGCTTATACTCCAGTCAGAGTCTCCATTGTCCTCTCCTGGGAAAGTCAGTCTTACACACATTACATTAACAATGTTGCATTAGCTAGTACATCATCTCCTAGCAAGCAGGTCTCATGAGAAAGATTTTTAGCTACAAGCACATGGACTGTACAGTGGAAAATCACAATTTAATTCTTTAAGCAGACATTTTATTATGCCTAAGAAATACAGCTTTACATGAGGCCGTGCAACTAGGCCAGGACCTCTGCTAAGTTAAGGTCTACAATTAATAAAGCTAATACATAATGCATAACCCTTAATAAGATATATTACTAAATTAATCAAATTTAAGCTCAATATTTCATATTAGTAAGCCATTATTAAGTACACTTCGTGAACATTGGCAACTACACTGGTGAGGGCACTTTCAAATGTGTGCATTATTTTTCTCTAAATTAATACAATCTCTACGCAAATTCAACACTTCAAAATACATGAATTTTCAAAAATAAAATCAGCATTAACACTCTTTGTGGGAATGCCCAGTACCTGCTATTTGGCCAGGAATTTAGGAGTTTTATTTGGCAACAGGCTCTCATTCAAGTAGCACATTAATAAATTGATCTTAACTTGTTTCCTACTTCTGAGACAATTTAGGTAGATTACCCAATTTATTCCTCAGTATCCTAGGCAATTGCTTGTGGAAACCTTGGTACTTAGTAGATTGGGTTACTATAATGCCCTTTCTAGTGGGCTTCCTCAGTACCTTATGAGAAGGCTACAACCTATACAGAATGCAGAAGCCGGAATGATCTTTGGTAAGAGAACATTTGACAGTGCATACCAACTTCTTTGGCAGCTTTATTGGCTGCCTCTTAAGGGGAGATGGCAGTTTAAAGCCCTTTGCATGGCTCACAAGGCTCTTTTTCTGGCAATTCGGGGCTCATACATCATAGATGTGTCCAAAAGATACTGCCCTTCAACACTCTATCTTACATCCTCAGTGTGTTTGATCATTACCCCCGAGATTTGTAAAGTATGCCTAGGGGGCAGGGCCTTTCTGTGGCTACTGCCCAGGCATGGAATACGCTGCATTTGACTATTTGTCTGAAAAAAAGACTCACAAAAGTCTGAAAAGCACTGAAATCTTATTTATGTATTTAAGCCTGGATTTATTTTATTTTCATTGACATGCTGAATTTGTTTTTTGGGCTAAGTGACAGGATACCCATTGGGTAATCGCGTGCTCAATAACCAATAAATAAGTAAATAAATAACTATCATGAAGAAGTTCACAGTCAAGGCAACAAAAGCATAAGGTGAATCAGCAGACAGATGGAAAGGGAAAAGTGTGGTCTATTTGGCAACATCCTCAAGTGTTCAGCTTTGCAATTGGTTAGTTCATGTATTTCACATTTCAAAAGCAGAAGCTTGGCCAACTTCGTCACCAGAGGGATCTCCCTGTGACACAGGCCCGGCACTACAGCCATCGGGATTTTTCCTTGTGGGCTGTAAATGCGGGGGTCGGTCTGACTGCTGATAAGACCCGGTTTTGTTGATGGGGTGCACCAGCAAGGTTTGCCATTTGCACCGCTTCAGCTCGTTAGAAAATAAACAAAGTAAAAAAAAATGGTTTTAAAGAGTGCCCTTTCAATGAACGCTCGCTTCAGAACCATTTATTGGTGCAGTAGGGTGGTTCGCAATTTATGCAGTGCTGGCCTTCAGGGCTTCAGGGGGAAAGAGGGTGGGAGATCTGCTGTAGCTTGGCTCATGGAGCCCAATACATATGATTAAGACTCTTCAAAACTCAAAACAGTGAATTTCTTTAGAATGCGAGGACCATTGTAATACATTTCAGTTCACACACCAAACTGATGTATTTTAAGGTGCCTTCATGTGATGATGAGGAGGCCTAGATTTAAATCACAGATTTAAATCACAGAAGGGACACAAAGCATTAGCAAAGCTGGGCCTGAGAGTCAGTGAAAATGGGTGAGAATAAGAATGAATAAGATTGTGTGTAAGAGGGGTGTATAAAAAATACTGTCAAGCTTGAGGAAATTATTGGCATGTGGACACCAGTGGCAAAATGCAGGTACTAGCACAATGGAGGTATTTTTTAGCACATAGGTGGACAACCTGGCAAACTGGAGCGTAGCAACCATGACAAAATGCTGGCTTTGACACAATGAGATAATATTTGATAAAAGGGTTGTCTGTGGTGTATGGATCGCCTAAATTGCAAAACTTTGACACTGGAATATTTATGCCATTTTGAGATAAGGGTAACCATCCCTGACAAAATGCTGGCCCCTGGCACAATGAAATACATTTTTAACAAATGGGGTATAGATACCACGTTTTGAAAGAAATTGGGTCACCTGCTGGGGAAAGTCAGGTTTCATTGACTTGGTACACCATGAAAGGATTTCAATACTTAATGAGTGTCCTTCCACATGTATGGCATTTTAGCAAATTTAAGTCAAAATAGTACTTTGAAATGCACCTTTTCACCCCATTCTTTTTAAATTTTTCTTGAGAGAAGAAACCTCCTAAAAGAGCTCTGAATTACTTACTCAGGGTCAAGGGGCATATGATGTCACTTGTTGTGCTGTCACAAAGGGCAAACGGTATGTGATGTCACTTCAGCTACCCCTGGCATTTTGGTGAATCCACACCTAAGTGGTTGGTTTTGGTTCCTGGTCTGACCCAGCTGTAAATGCTCCGCTATCTTTCTGACAGCCAGAAAATGTGCTCTTCTCTCAGATTTTAGAGTTGATGTTCTTAAAACACGATACAGTTGCACGTGTAGTAAGCATCAGTACTTTATTTTAAAATTTTTTAATCATACTAGAGCAATAGGCGAAATGCTTGTAGAATGCTGTTTTTTTCTGTCAATGTAACCAAAATTTGCTAAAATTAGAGACTAGTGTAAATCCAATGAGATTTCAATGCACAATAAAAATAAAATTCCCATGATTGAGTATTTACATTACATTTTCTTTTGCCTTGTCCTTGTACCACAGTAGATGTGCATGTTCGTGTTTTTACAGTTCATCAGAACGCTTTACAATATGACCAGGGTCTAGACCACGTGACAGCAACAACATTGAAGCTTCCATTTTTCACCTTTCTGCAGGTGATGAAAAGACAAATTTTAGAGTAGAGTGGCCCGATCACCAATGGAGATAATGAGTTGAGCATCATCAGCATAGGAGATGACGGTGATAACTTGTGATTAGATGATTTTGGGGAGTGGTGTCATGTATATGTTGAAACGTGTGGGGCTGAGGGACAATCCCTGTGGGACACCGCAGATCAATTTCTTGGTATATAATGTAAAAGGTGGCAGGCTCACCCTTTGAGTTTTTCCCAGGAGGAAGGAACAGATCCATTTGAGAGTGAATTCTTGTATGACAATCTCATGGATTCTTCTGATGCCTTAAGGTCCTATTGGCTTTGACAATGGATTTTAACTATGTTGCACAGCATGTCTGATGCTGTGCAGCATATAAAGCTTAAAAAAGCCTTTGGTGTGGCCACCCATATCATTTTCGAGTGCTTCAACAAAATGATGCAGCTGTTTTTTTTCATTTTAGTGACTAATTCTATTTGGATCAGTAGCCAAAAACAAAAAAATGAGCAAAAGTATTTTTTTAAAGAAAAAAAAGCTGATAAGGAAACAGCTCTGGGATGTGGGAGAAGCAGCAATAGGAAAAGCAACATGGGGGTGGCAGCAAATAGAGGTTGGAAGGACACAACACAGAGGACACAGGGATGGAAGTAAATGGAGAAGGGGAAGCAAATGGACAAGATAGAGCACAATGTGGAGCTGGGGAGAAGCACATGGGCGAAAAAGCAATGGGGAGAAATACATGAAGGCAAGAGGGTCACTGAAGGTGAGGGGAGAGGAGCACACACGCAGAGAAAGAGCAACACAAGCACAGTGGAAGGGGTGGGAGTAAATGAGGGAGACATGGGAAAACACGTACTCTCACAGAGTGGTTAAAGAAAAAGTAAAATAACACCTGGAAAAGCATGGAGTGTAAAAACAGAATAATGTGTCCATGCTTAAAGGGAGAGTGAAACACACGATGAGGAAAGAAAGACCACACAAGTTATTAAATAAGAAGCAAACAAATAAGAGTGACAACAAAGGCAGTAAATGGTTAGAAATGGTTGGGCTCTAAGACCACAGTAAGCTAACAAAATGTCTTGCAGCAGACAGCGCATACGCTGTCTAGTAGGCTAGTTAGAGAGTTTCTAATCCATTAAAAATTCTGTGGTGCAGTTTAAAAAGTCAATGCAAGATCAGACCAAAAGAACGCTGTTTGAATATCTGAGATAATTTTGTAGTCTGTTATTGGCTGTTGCCAGACCACATTCTATTCACAAATACATTGAGTTATTGGTTTTGTAGTTCTAAAATTCAGCTGATTTCAGAAATTACTCCCATAATTTCTCCTACAAAATTCTCCTTTCATATTAGTATTGATAAGGGAGGGTTTTGAAGATTTGTTAACGCAGGCTGCAAGAGCAGTCATTATTATCAAGGAAAATGGGAAGAAAGTTGGAGATTCCCTGCCACCTTAGATCATTAATTAATTTATATATAATTTACCAGTTTCATGACTGCAACTTTAAAAAAAAGTATTGCTGGAGGAGAAGTTATGTGATTCTTCTAAATCTTTACTAAAGAAAACTATACTTGATTCTCATGAATCATTTCAACTACCTGATGAGAAAATGTCCTGAAAAGAATACTGCTTATAGTGGCCTTGCCGGTAAAAATGCAATTTTTGGTTCAATACCCGTCAAGTTTCTATGTCTAAACTCGAATTAAATCATCTGCATTAGACATATCTGCTACAGGGGTTCTCCATCACAATACTGTGCAGCCAATAAACCAGCCATCACCTAATAAACTGGAATGAAATAAATGAAGAGGTCTGTTACACACTGCTGGTCAATCGGAGGACTTAAATCCAGTCCACCACTGCAGGTCACAAATATCTATACACAGTGGCCACTTCTTTACATTTCACAATGACACTCAGATATGGGATGATGGTAAAAATGTCCAATCCCGAACATGGCCAACAGGACGCCATCTTAGAGGGCTCCTCTGCCTGCCTTCCCAAATCCTGACTAATTCTGCGCCCAAGTGCGAAACATGCACTGAAATATGGAGTCCCTAATGTAATTGTGACTGCTCAGCTTGATAGGGAGCCCAAGCTATCTTGGCCCACTGCTGGATCTGGCAGGTGAGGCGAAAGGACAACCGTGACCCAGCGAGGTGCACCGGGCTGCGTGACTGAGGCCCCAGACTGCGGTGAGCTGAGAGCAGGCAAAGCTGGGCGGGTCCCAACTGGATCCTGTGTGCCTGAGCACTTTGTGGACTCGGTGGGGGTCCTCGCTGAGGTTGGGGGTGACCCCCCCGAGCTAATATACTGGGCCTGCGGCTCGGAGATCGGCCAGGGGTGCGGCCCACCGCGTTGGTGCTGGATGCGAGGCTGGAGTGCCACTGCCTGCTAGAGCAACCCAGACGGGGCCTGTGGCATAGCTGCGAGGGGGTGCTGCCGCGTTAAGAATGGCTGGATCCCGGCCCAGCAGTGGCAGGGCCCTCCTTGAGTGAGTGAAGCATATCAGGAACTGAGCGAAGGGACCTCACTGTTGCTTGGGGCGGCCCTGGGGTTATGGCGCTCACCTTGGAGCTCTGATTCATCAGTGTGGGGACTGCAGTCTGTAGACCGGCTGGGGCGTGGCCCGCCATGTGGTTGTTGACTTTATGTGTCACTCTAACCCTGAAAGGGCCTTGTTTTGACTTATACTGGGTGCTCCCTTGTGTCTGGACAAAGCTAAACCCCTCTGAAGAGCTCTAATGAGAGCGAAACACGTGTCAGGGGTTGCTTTATTCATTCCAGGTTGGCTTGGACGGTATTTGACCAGTCCAAAGCTGTAATACTGTGCCTGGAGTGGTAAATGGCTTTTGTCATTTTACCGCTCGGCGAGGATGACACTGTCAATCCTATGCTTAAAGATTTTGCTGTACAAATGGCAAAAGACTCTGTCATTATCTAGCTCGGCGTGGATAGCACTGTGCTGATCCTTTGCTTAAAAACTTTGCTAGATAAGCAGACATTTGAGGTGAGCAAATCTAGAGTGTCGCTGGTGTTGCAGGGTGCTCCTTACTAAAGCTGCTCTCCACCTAAATTTGGGAACTTCCCAGAGTTCTCCTTTGTTTTTTGCATAATTTATGGGTCACTCTAACCCTGAAAGGGCCTTGTTTTGACTTATACTGGGTGCTCCCTTGTGTCTGGACAAAGCTAAACCCCTCTGAAGAGCTCTAATGAGAGCGAAACACGTGTCAGGGGTTGCTTTACTCATTCCAGGGTGGCATGGATGGTATTTGACCAGTCCAAAGCTGTAATACTGTGCCTGGAGTGGTAAATGGCTTTTGTCATTTTACCGCTCGGCGAGGATGACACTGTCAATCCTATGCTTAAAGATTTTGCTGTACAAATGGCAAAAGACTCTGTCATTATCTAGCTCGGCGTGGATAGCACTGTGCTGATCCTATGCTTAAAAACTTTGCTAGATAAGCAGACATTTGAGGTGAGCAAATCTAGAGTGTCGCTGGTGTTGCAGGGTGCTCCTTACTAAAGCTGCTCTCCACCTAAATTTGGGAACTTCCCAGAGTTCTCCTTTGTTTTATATATATGTATATATATATATTCACATACATATACATATTTAATTGTGAGTAAATATACATTTGTTAAAAAGGTTGAAAGAGTATGTGTTTAACTTATTGTTAGGACATAGTAGCAATACATATTTCCTAAAGAACTATATATATGTAGAGTATACACAGATTCAGATTAAAAATATTTATCAACACAGGCATACGCAGTCCATTGCTGTTTGAATATGGTGGTTATGAAGGAAAGAGCCAACTCTTGAATAGTCTTCTGAAGACAAGATAGTTATCCGGGGATCTTATATTTGAGGGTAATTAATTCCATAGTTTGGCTGCTTGAACAGAAAGGATATACCACCTATAGTATTTTTCTTGTATGGTGGTGTCCTAAGGTGGGGTGCCAATCTTGAGCGGAGGTTTCTTTGTTGAATGTATTTGGTTATTTTGTTCTGATAAAAAGCGGTCTTGTTCCATGTATAGCTTTGTGGGTGATACAAAGCAGCTTGAAGGTGGATCTTCTGCCAGCAGGTATCCAGTGAAGTGCTCTCAAGGCAGAGGAGATGTGGGCTATGGGTGTTACATGTAATACTATCCTGGCAGCGGAGTTTTGAATACGTTGTAATGTTTTCATAATAGATAGAGATGATCCATGGGAGAGGCCACTGGCATAATCCAATTTGGATAGTACAAGAGAGATAGTAGCCTACACCTTGTGTGGAAATTCGAGGTGGGGGAAGATGCGTTACAGAGTCTTCAAGGTGATGAAGCTTGTTCTTGCTAATTTGTCCACTTGGGCATTCATAGTTAACTTGGAGTCCATGGTAATTCCGAGGTTTTTGACTTCCTACGATAATTGAGGAGGTGGTCCGAGATCGTCATGCCAGGTGCACAGTGGGTCATAATCTTTCCAGTCACCACATATGAGTATTTCCGTTTTGGAGGCATTTAGTTTGAGATGGATCCAAGTCATTCACTGGTCAACAGCTCTGAGGCAACTGAAGATTTGTGAGCTTTCAATGTCTTTGGGGCATTCAAATTTAAGTAGTATTTGTGTGTCATGTGCATAGTTGTAGCATGTGAGTTGAAAATCATTGATCATTTCTGGTAATGATATCATGTAGATGTTGAAAAGCAAAGGTGAGATGATTGATCCTTGGGGGACACCTGCTTTTGTGAGATAGGGTTTGGATGAGAAGTGGGGGGAATAGATAATATAAGTTCTGTTTTGAAGGTAGGATGTAGTCCAGTCGAGAGCAGTCCCTTCTATGCCGGCTTTGTGGAGTCTTTGAATTAGGATGTCATGGTCAACCGTATCAAAGGCAGCCAAGAGGTCCAAGAGAAGTAGTGCAGCAACTCCACTGTGGTCAACTGTGTTTTTAAGATCATCCCAGATTGCTATTAGTGCCGATTCAGTGCCTCTTCCTGGGCGGAATCCAGTTTGGTAGTCTGAAAGTATGGAATTGTCTTCAATAAACTGAGACATCGGCTGCGAATGCTGCTCTTTATATCAGTTTGCCCAGGAAAGGTCCATCTGTGATTGGTCTGTGGTTGTTGGGGTCCTGTGGGTCTAGGTTTGTTTTCTTTAATAACAGACATATGTATGCCGTTTTTCAGGTCTTCAGAAACAGTTCCTGTAGCTAAAGAGTTGTTGATGATTCTTCTTACAGGTGTGGCAGCAGAAGTAGATAAAAGAATGTTCTTGAAGATGTGTGGGGGACAAGGGTCAGAAGGGAACCGGTGGGCCTGCTTGCTTTGACCAAATCCATAAATTCACCTTGTGATATTTGTTTGAAGGACTGTAGAGGCTGGGTTGGTTTATTCTTAGAGGGGATTTTAGGAAAGGGGACAGTGAAGCAGTTCTTAAGGTGGCAAGACAACAAAATACTCCGCAATATGAAGGCCGGCACATAGCAGTTCATCTGTCCTATACTCGCAGAGTGCAGGAGCGACACAAAACATTCTTTGCAGTTAAAAAACACCTCCGAGCCATGCACATCAGGTATATGCTCCTCTATTCGGCCAAACTTAAAGCCATCCATGATGGGAAGTCCCACTTTTTGAATAGCCAGAGGAGGCATGAGCATGGCTAAACATAACTGACTATTTGAACAAAGGAAAACGCAGAGAAAGTCTGGAGATCGAAAAGGCTCCCCGGGAGATGGCTCTACACAGCAGCCCTCACCTGGGTAGGAGGGACTGAGACAAGTGGAGATTGGAAACAATGGGACAATGAACATGGAAGACAGCGTCTCCAAGCCGGATGATAAATAAGGCCAAAACCGATGAAGGAGGCTTGATCTTTATCTCCCTCCTCAGGTCGGGATGACACACCACGGAAAAAGAGACTGGACAAATGGGAGCTCCTGGAGCCCAGGCCTGAGAGCAGCTATAGGTAATCCAGGCTAGACATGTGAGAGGATCTGGGGCATCTCAGGGCCAACAAACCGATTCTTCAGAAGATTTGATGATGTGGGACAAGTGGGTTTAACTGTACTATGGTGTGAAAAAGATATATCTCTGACAGAAAGAGGGGGGAGTTGAGGTGGAGGTTCATTGTGTAGAGACTTGCAGTGGAGACAGCAGGAAGTAATCTGTGTTATACTGAATGCCAGAGTGTAGGGCTATACCTGGACATGAGAAATGATGGGACTAAACAAGATTTGACCTTGTAGATAAACACATTTGATAGTCACGCTCCCGGTGGGGCTCGAGGGAAACTATTACAGGGGCTTCTGGGGAGTGCTGGGCAGACAATGAGGCAACAATTTATACTGCTCCTTAATATTGATGGCTAACCGTATGATTGTTCTGGGGGGCAACCCTCCTGATATAGCTTATTAGCCCATATGGCATACAAATGGCATTTAATGAGGATTCTTCTCATTTTGACTGCTGCGACAGACCCAGTAGGGTTGGGGATGGATTCTTCAGATAGTAGGTTGAGGTGGCTCCTACACTTATACACTCAAGGGGGGAACGAGGATGATGCACATTCTGGCAAATCTAGAATTATGGACAAGAACGTGTTGTTGTTTAATTGTTCGCTGTGCAGGGTGGGTGCAGGCGGGGGGCATGGTGTTGCAATGTTTTGTTAGTTGGTTAAGAAACTGTGAATACATTGAGGAGAGTGCTCCCATGGGGCATTCATGCAATCATTAACTGTTGCCCATGCGTAAATACAAGCTGCTTATCTGGAATGTTCGAGGGTTGGGGGTCCTATCAAAAACGTTATAGAGTGCACATGCTGAAAAGACGTAGGGTGGATATAGCCTGCCTGCAAGTGACTCACCTTGTGGTTCAGGAAGCTGCCAAATTGAAGAAGAAATGAAGGGGACAGGTATACTATGCTAATTACTCCTCTTATTCTTGGGGTAGGTAGTATGGTTTGCCCAGGGCATAACGTTTGTACTAAAATAAATGGAGGCAGATGTTCACAACAGATACCAGTTTCTGCAGGGTAGATTGGATGGAATAGATATGGCCTTTTTGAACTCTTATGGGCCGAACATTGACTATTGTAAATTTGATGGTACATTACTAGACATGGTTGCTCCTGAGGTGGATACAAAGCTGATCTGGGCTAAGGATTTTGATTGTATCCTGGATGGCGGCCTAGAGAGACATCCAACTAAACATAACAGGAAACCCTATAGGACAGTGCATTTATATGAGGTTATGACACACTTGTCACTCTACGATGTCTGGAGAAAAACACACCCTAGGCACGGGAATATACCTGCTATTCACCCACACACTGCACATGTAGTTGACCAGACAGAATATTGATATCAGATGAGTTGGCATCAGGGGTGACTGAAGTGGAGCACCTCTCTTGCTATTTATCGGACACGCTCCCGTGGGTGTTTCAGTAGCATGCGGGATGGGCATGGGAGCTTTAACTTCCTGGAGGTTTCCACTGACATTTTGCAAGACCCCTATGGACGAGAGACACTAGCAGAGGCCTTGCAAAACGACTTTGCAGATAATTTGCTGGCCACAGGAAGTAGAGCAGTAGAATGGGAAGCCTTAAAGGCAGTGATAAGAGGGTGATGCAGAGGACTTACCTATAAGGTGCGTAAGACATTCCAAATAGAACTTTCCCAAAAAGAGGAGGAGCTGGCGGCTCTGCAATGATTGCCCCCGGAAGAGACACTGACAGGTAATGAAAGGATAATATAAGGAGGCAAGTGATGGAAATTAAGGTTAGGCGTGAACGATACACGTTGAAATCATATCAACAGTTACTGTATCTGGAGGGGAACTGTTCGGGCACCTCCTTGCATGGATACTGCGCAAGGAATTGCCATGTCACACCATTATGCACCTTAGAACCCCCCAAGGTGGAGATGCATACCCTCAGTCAGACCTGCTGACAGTACTAAGCAATCGCCTACAGCAGGTCTACAACATTTCTTTTATACAGCACACAACCAGGGCGAATGGGCTCCAGGCCACATTAGACATCCCACGACTAGAGGACTATGGGGCACTTACTATTGCACCTATATAAAGCTCAAATCAATGACAGACCAAAAGCCCAGTTTCCAGCTAGGGAGGCAGGGGGAAGTGAGCCTGGGATCCCACTCACGGATGAACAGTGGTCCAAGATGTGCACTTTGGTCTGCACAGTGTCATCCAACACTAAATTCAAACTGACACATTTGAACTATTTGCACTGTACATACGTCACACCTGTTCTACTTAGTAGAATGGACCCCACTAGGATTACATGCTGTTTCCATTGCCATGCAAATAATGCCACTTTTATACACCTGACTTGGAGCTGTCCACTGGTGGGGGCATTTTGGGAGGAGTTTTTCCAACATATGGAGGTTAGGTGTGGGATATGGTTGGAGCGAGGCATGGAGGTGGGGTTGCTGGGGGATGTGCACTCACACAAGGGCAAGAAGATGGAGTGTAAGTATATGTCACTGTCACATGGATGGGGCAAAAGGGGCCGGATGTTGCCCAATGGAACAATTATGTAAAGGAATGGGCAGTGGCAGAAGAAATGTGTTTAACACATACACTGACAGACAATAAAGTAGAGGATTATTTACACACTTAGGAGACATTGCGGGCAAGATTTGAAGGGGAGGATCTCCAGTCCACAGGGGACTCATCGGCTAAGAAGGGGTGATTAGAGCTACAGGACCTTGTAGCCCCTGGGACATTCTTGGATGGGGGGGCATTAGGAAGGGGACAAGTGTCTGTTGATTGGGCCTTTGAAAAGGTATGTTCTTCTTTTTGTACAATAATTACTGTTAAATACTAATGATCCTTTTATGTATATATGTATTGCAGTGATCTCCCAGTTTCAAACATGGTTAAGTACCAGTTCAAGAAACAATGTACTATTTGTGTATGAAAAACGAAAAAAGAAATTATTTAAAAGAACAATGCCCAATCCCACTAGATCCCTCCACTTCGCTCTCTCTTCAACCATGCCATTTCAGGCCCACAATTACACACACAATTTCTGATTGGACAACGTAGCGCAGTAACTATATGGGTAGATTATAATCATAACAAATACCATAAAGTGATCTGCAGAGTAGTTCAAACTTTCCAGCACACTGAAAAACCATTGACTGAGTGTCTGTGTCTCTCACATCTCATCATTCACCACACTGCTTTGTACCATAATACGATAACGACACCTCGCTGGCCTTTACACATGACATGGAAGCATTTCCCACATAAGATCACAAAACAAAGACAACAACATTCCAGACACACACCCTACATAACGTAGCTTATGGCCCATGTACGTAAGTGATTTAGTGCTCCACATACAGGTAGTAAGCACTATGCAAATGCCACAATAGAACACAATATAATACGATATTTATAATTTGTGCATCACTAAGATTTGTTTTCTTCCTGTTTAAAATCTTTGTTTCCATCACACTTAAGATTTACAAAACAAAATGTACCTCATTTGTCCTTTCATAACTGCTGATATATTTTGAAATATTGAACAATTCATTTACAGTTATTTACATTTTTTGTTGTGTATTAGAAAAAAAACTGACATCCTACACTCTTAGTCACATATTTCACTTTACAAAAAATTGTTATTTTTGCAGTCAGAGAAAGAAAAGTAAACATCTCCATGTTAAAAGAATAACAGCGGTTGTCAAAACACATAGGGGGTCATTACAACATTGGCGGTATAAGGCGCTTACCGCCGTGCAGAAGGCCGCCAATACACCGCCGCGGTTGACCGCCACAGCTATTATGACACACATCACGGAATCCGCCGAAATTCACGCCAACAGAAACACGCCCATGCTAATACGACCCCCGAATCCACGCGGCGGTCTTTTAACCGCAGTATTCCATTGGCGGTACACACCGCGGCGCTCAAAATACACACACACATACAAAACACCGCCACATTGGACAATTCTAAATACACACACCTGATACACATACACACACCACTCCCACACACCCAACACAATATAAAATACACACCCACATCACACACAAACCCCTACAACCAGAAATTCTGAGAGAAGGCCAGAGAGACAGCACAGCTATTGACAACCCCATCACACAGAGGCACACAACACCATCACCCACACAACATCCACGCACAAAACACCACATACCACTACACTCACCACACTCATCAACACATAGACCACCCCACACATCACACATAACACCCCATGTCACGCCAAAGACACCCCCGCTTCTCCGAGGAGGAGCTCAGGGTCATGGTGGAGGAAATCGTACGGGTAGAGCCACAGCTATTTGGCTCACAGGTACAGCACACATCAATAGCCAGGAAGATGGAGCTATGGCGCAGAATAGTGGACAGGGTCAACGCCATGGGACAGCACCCAAGAAATAGGGAGGACATCAGGAAGAGGTGGAACGACCTACGGGGGAAGGTGCGTTCAACGGTCTCCAGGCACAACATCGCGGTGCAGCGGACTGTCGGCGGACCCCCACCTCCTCCCCCACAACTAACAACATGGGAGGAGCAAGTCCTGACCATCTTGCATCCTGAGGGCCTCAGAGGAGTCAGTGGAGGATGGGACACTGGTAAGTCAAATCTTAACTATCACATCCCCCACCCTACCTGCATACTATCACATACCCCCACCCTCACACCCTCCCCTATCACCACAAATCCTCACTAATCTACCCATGACACCAAGCACCCATCCCAACACCAAGCCCTGCATGACACAACTAAGCATGGGCACCCCTCACTAAAGCATGCCCACTGCACATACCCAGAACACCCCCCCAACCATCCCCACACAAGCCCCCACACAGGAATGCCTGCACTGGGGATCGCGCACACCCAACCATTGCACACCATTACACACACAGATGCAATAATCATGTTCTTATACCCCTGCAGGAACCCGAAGGAATGTCACCACACCAGAGGGTCCAGACAACACCACTCCACCCCCAGAAGAGGCCCACAGTGACGACAGCAGCTCTGCCCCACTGGATCCTGATGACCAGCCCGGACCATCGTGGGCCTCAGGACAGTCGGTTCCCCTTGCCCAGCCACAGCTCAACACCGAGCTGCCACCCTCTGGTAACACCAGCACAGCACCCACCCAGATGGCCCAAACCTCCCTACCCAGGACAGATCAATCAGCGGTGTGTCCACAACTACAGGGCACCCAGGCTAACCCACCACCCCAACAACAACAGGAACCTGGGGGCAGTGGTAGTGGGCACACGGTCCAGGGGACGGAGGCACAGGAACACCGGGGAACTGGGAGGGCTGCTGTGCGACAGAGGGAGGACAGGCCAAGGGAACCAACTCTCCACGAGGCCCTATGCTCCATCATGGGAGCATACCACCACTCCCAGGAGACGATGGCGACAGTCCTAGACAAGTTGCAGGAGACCCTGCGTCTGCAGGATGAACTGTATTTGGGGTTCAGGGAGGAGCTCAGGACCATCAGCTCTGCCCTGGGCACCATCGTAGGGGTGCTGACGGACATTCAAAAGACCTTGAGGGACACTGTGGCACTCCAAGGGGCCCCTGACACTAGCCAGGATGACGAACTGCCCACCACCTCCGCCGGCGCTAGTGGACAGGACGCCCCGCCACAGGACCACCACACCAGCACCCCATCCCCTGCAGACGGACAACCACCACGCAAGCAGTCCCTGAGATCCAGGAACAGGACAGAGCAAGATGGCAAGACCCCCGCCAGGAAATAAGACCACCCTGATTGTCCCCCCACTGTCCCACTTTGTCACCCTGTCCAGATTGGAACTGCCCCTGATGGGCAGTGCACCTGTGAGACGAATAGACTGGACTCTGCCATGGACATTCCTCCACCATCACCCATTTTACAACCTTCCTTGATTTTTTTAGCACTTAAATAAACACCCTTGAAAGCCAAAAAAATCTTGAGTCAGTCTATGATTTGGAACTTTGTATTATCAATTACAGTGTCATAATGGGTTACCCATTGTAAGGCTAACATACCAATGTCACACATCACAAGCCCTTGAAGGATGCGAGCAGTTGACACGTAGGTTACCACACTTGTGAAACTGAAATGGAAGGGTACAACTCAATTAACAAATAGTGAGTGAAATGTAGGTACAGGATAGAGGTAGACGTGTGAAAGTTAATGTAATGTTAAACCAGAAAATGTTCTCACCTGTGTGTCACTGGAAATATTGCTGTATGACTGACTCCCTGTTGTTGTTTTCTTCATCCTCAGCTTCATCCTCATCACTGTCCACTGGCTCCACAGGCTCCACAGCTGCCACAACACCGTTATCTGGATCATCCTCCTGCAGAAAAGGCACCTGGCGTCGCAATGCCAAATTATGGAGCATGGAGCAGGCGATGATGATGTCGCACACCTTCTTCGGTGAGTAGAATAGGGATCCACCTGTCATATGGAGGCACCTGAACCTGGCCTTAAGAAGGCCGAAGGTGCGTTCGATTACCATCCTAGTCCGCCCATGGGCATCATTGTACCGTTCCTCTGCGCTGGTCCTGGGATTCCTCACTGGGGTCAATAGCCAGGAAAGGTTGGGGTAACCAGAGTCCCCCAATAGCCATACACGGTGTCTCTGGAGTTGACCCATCATATCAGGGATGCTGCTATTCCGCAGGATGAAGGCGTCATGCACAGAGCCAGGGAACATTGCATTTACCTGCGAGATGTACTGGTCTGCCAAACAGACCATCTGGACATTCATGGAATGATAACTCTTCCGGTTTCTGTACACCTGTTCACTCCTGCGGGGGGACCAGAGCTACATGGGTCCCATCAATGGCACCTATGACGTTGGGGATATGTCCAAGGGCATAGAAGTCACCTTTCACTGTAGGCAAATCCTCCACCTCAGGGAAAATGATGTATCTCCTAACGTGTTTCAGCAGGGCAGACAACACTCTGGACAGCACGTTAGAAAACATAGGCTTGGACATCCCTGATGCCATGGCCACTGTTGTCTGAAATGACCCACTTGCAAGGAAATTGAGCACTGACAGCACCTGCACGTCAGGGGAGATTCCAGTCGGATGGCGGATTGGTGACATCAGGTCTGGCTCCAACTGGGTACATAGTTCCTGGATTGTGGCACGGTCAAACCGGTAGGTGACGATGATATGTCTTTCTTCCATTGTCAACAGGTCCACAAGCGGTCAGTACACCGGAGGATTCCGCCATCTTCTCATATGTCCCAACTGACGGTGTCTAAGAAGGACAACAGTGAAGAACCAGTCACTATTCTTCCAAGTATGTACCCACAGTTACACACAAGACTACACCAGACAAAAAAGCCTTCCTGTATGTGTGTTGAGTATAGGCCTAGCTATGCGTGATGCAGTAGTAAATGAAGCCATGTGGGCCCCTGAAATGGCGGCTGCCTGACCTCTAAACTGGGACAATGGGATTGTGGGGTAACTGCGCTGGCGTTGCACACCGTCGCGATAGGCGGTCGTAGACCACGGTGCAATGCTGCATTGGTTAACATTGTACCCTATGGGTCCCAGGAGCCAATGAACAGGTGCGCTGGCGGTGATGATGCGCACCGCCGCGGACGTCACCGCTATTTTCTATCTGTTCACTCACTAGATACCTGACCTTCGACAGGAGAGGACCTACACTGCTAGTGCTGCTGTGACCTCGGTCTGGAAGCGACGATGGCTGCTGCGTCTGGGGAAAGGGCCCCTGCCTTCACTGCACAGGAGTTGGAGAAACTTGTGGATGGGGTCCTCCCCCAGTACACGCTACTCTACGGTCCTCCAGACCAACAGGTTAGTACACAGGGAGCACGTTGTATGGGCTAGGCCTGGGTGGAGAGGGCTGGGTGGAAGAGGGAAGGGGGCAGAGTACATAGAACAGTTATGCATGGGAATGAATGGGCCACATGGCCAGAGTAGGGAGGGGGCCACTCACATTGACGGTGCAGTTGGTAATGACTGTTCCTCTTTCCTTGTGCATATCATGTAGGTCAGCGCCCACCAGAAGAGGGACATTTGGCGTGCCATCGCCAAGGAGGTCCGGACCCTGGGGGCCCACCAGAGACGGGGCACCCACTGCCGTAAGAGATGGGATGACATTCGCCGCTGCAGCAAGAAGACGGCGGAGGCTCAGCTGGGGATGACCTCCCAACGTGGGAGGGGTGCCCGTCGCACCATGACCCCCCTGATGTTCCGGATCCTGGCGGTGGCCTACCCGGAGTTGGATGGGCGCTTGAGGACATCACAGCAGACACAAGGGGGTGAGTACAACCTAATTCAGCGGACTTTGCGTGCAGTGGAGGGGTCTGGGTGGGGGAGGTGGGCTGTGGGTGTCCCTAGGCCAGGGCGAGTTAGGTAGGCAAGGCCCCTCCGTAATGTAGGCCATGTGGCACTCAACCCCACCTCAGCAGAGTGCCAAGTTGAGGTATAGTTGCCCCTGTGGCATCCATGTGCACAGATTCCCACCATTGCCATGTAGGCCATGTCCCAGAAATTGCATGTGCAGAGGTCAGGAGCACGGCGTAATGCAGGGGGCTGCTGCGTCTGTCTTGTCCGCCAACGGTAGCGGTAATCCATGCACTAAAACTCTCTTTCTTCTGTCTCCCCCCCTTTTTCTGCTCTCCCTGTCCTTTTGTACATCAGCATCAACAGGCGGAGGTACAGTGCCACCGGAGCACGAGGGAGATGCATCCCACATGGCCATGGAGGGCCACACCACGGACTCTGAATGCACCAGTGGGACGGAGGGCGAGGGGAGCTTCACGTCGGCCACCGGATCACCAAGCAGCGACACGGACTCGTTTGCCGATGGGGGCTCCCTTGTGGTGGCGGCACCATCAGTGCCCCCCACCTCTACAGGTACAGCCGCCACCTCCCCTACCAGTACCGCCCTCCCAGCAGCCCCTCAGCGCTCGCCCCGTGCCCGCTCACCCAGGAGGGTGGGCATCACCTTCGCCCCAGGCACCTCAGGCCCTTCCCCAGTCACCCCTGCTGCCCTCAGTGAGGAGGCCATTGACCTCCTCAGGTCACTCACTGTTGGGCAGTCTACCATTGTGAATGCCATCCAGGGTGTAGAAAGGGAGTTGCAACACGGTAATGCATTCCTGGAGGGCATTCATTCTGGTCAGGCTGTCCTTCAGCGAACCCTGCAATCTCTGGCCTCAGCACTGATGGCAGCCATTGTCCCTGTGTCTAGCGTCCCCCCTCCAACTTCCTCCACCCAGACCCAATCTCCTGTACCCCAGCCCATCCCAAGCACACCTACAGACCAGCATGCACACAAGTCAACACACACAAGTAGCTCAAGCAAACATAGGCACCACACTCACCACAGGCACTCACGCAAGCCTCACCCACATACAGACACAGCAACATCCACTGTCTCCACTGTCTCCCCCTCCTCCTCTCCTCCCTCCTCCCTCCCAGTCTCGTCTACACACACACCTGCATGCACTACATCTACAGGCACTAGGACTCGCACCAGGACACCCAGCACCACAAGCCGCTCACCTGCACTCACCACCCCCACTGCCATTTACACGTCCCCTGTGTCCTCTCCCAATGTGTCTGTGACGCCCCCTCCCAAAGTACACAAACGCCGGCAATCACTCACCCAACATCCATCCACCTCACGACAGCCTCCAGTACCTGCACCTGCACCCAAAACAGCTAAAGTGACACCTCCTACAACCACCTCCTCTTCCTCCACTCCCAGACCCCCTCCAGCTACCCATCCCAGTGTCCGTCAGAAACTGTCCCTCTGTCAAATTGACCGTTTTGCCCCCACCCCCTCTCCAATTCATCAGTCCCGTCGTAGCGCCTCAGCCAAAAAGCCTCCAGTACCAGTGGTGCGTGTTCCAGGTTTTTGGAGTGCACCGGCCACCAGGGCAGGCAGTAGGACCCGGAGCCAAGGCACTGGCAGCCCACCCCCTGTAAAGGCTCTGAAAATGGAGAGTGGCTGACGGGACCGTCTTAAGACTCCTGGTGGGACAACAAGTGACATGGGATCGAAGGCGATTGGTGAGTCAGCTGTAACTCCAACAAAGGTGGGGAAGGTCCAGAGGAAGTCTGCCCAGCCTGTTGTGAGTGTCACGGCAGAGAAGTGTGCCATCATATCCGGCGGTCCAGACACAACCGCCAGCACCGTCATCACTGGTCCAGAGACCACCGCCAGAGTCACAGCCCAGGAGGGCCAAAGTATCGTTCATGGTCCAGAGACCACCGCCGGAGTCACAGCCCAGGAGGGCCCAAGTATCGTCACTGGTCCAGAGACCACCTGCCAGAGTCACAGCCCAGGAGGACCCAAGTATCGTCACTGGTCCAGAGACCACCGACGGAGTCACAGCCCAGGAGGGCCCAAGTATCGTCACTGGTCCAGAGACCACCGCCAGAGTCACAGTCCAGGAGGGCCCAAGTATCGTTCATGGTCCAGAGACCACCGCCGGAGTCACAGCCCAGGAGGGCCCAAGTATCGTTCATGGTCCAGAGACCACCGCCAGAGTCACAGCCCAGGAGGGCACAAGTATTGTCACTGGTCCAGAGACCACCGCCGAAGTCACAGCCCAGGAGGGCACAAGTATCGTCACTGGTCCAGAGACCACGGCCGAAGTCACAGCCCAGGAGGGCCCAAGTATCGTCACTGGTCCAGAGACCACCGCCAGAGTCACAGCCCAGGAGGGCCCAAGTATCGTCACTGGTCCAGAGTCCACCGCCAGAGTCACAGCCCAGGAGGGCCCAAGTATCGTCACTGGTCCAGAGACCACCGCCAGAGTCACAGCCCAGGAGGGCACAAGTATCGTCACTGGTCCAGAGACCACCGCCGGAGTCACAGCCCAGGAGGGCACAAGTATCGTCACTGGTCCAGAGACTACCGCCGGAGTCACAGCCCAGGAGGGCCCAAGTATCGTCACTGGTCACGAGACCACCGCCGGAGTCACAGCCCATGAGGGGCCATGATGCCACAGCCCCGCTGGGCAATGATGGAACGTCATGCCACACACCAATGCCCATTGTAGAGATCGTCATGCCACACACCAATGCCCAGTGTAGAGATCGTCATGCCACACACCAATGTCCGTATCAGAACCGCCATGTCAAAGCACCGCTGAACAGGGCAGAGACCGCCATGGCAAAGCACCGCTGAACAGGGCAAAGACCGCCATGGAAAAGCACAGCTGAACAGGGCAAAGACCGCCATGGCAAAGCACTGCTGAACAGTCCTGAAACGCCATGTGAAGGCACCGCTGAACAGGGTAAAGACCGCCATGGCAAAGCACCGCTGAACAAGGCAAAGACCGCCATGGAAAAGCACCGCTGAACAGGGCAAAGACCGCCATGGCAAAGCACCGCTGAACAGTCCTGAAACACCATGTGAAGGCACCGCTGAACAGGGCAAAGACCGCCATGGCAAAGCACCGCTGAACAGTCCTGAAACGCCATGTGAAGGCACCGCTGAACAGGGCAAAGACCGCCATGGCAAAGCACTGCTGAACAGGGCAAAGACCGCCATGGAAAAGCACCGCTGAACAGGGCAAAGACCGCCATGGCAAAGCACCGCTGAACAGTCCTGAAATGCCATGTGAAGGCACCGCTGAACAGGGCAAAGACCGCCATGGCAAAGCACCGCTGAACAGGGCAAAGACCGCCATGGTAAAGCATCGCTGAACAGGGCAAAGACCGCCATGGCAAAGCACCGCTGAACAGTCCTGAAACGCCATCTGAAGGCACCGCTGAACAGGGCAAAGACCGCCATGGCAAAGCACCGCTGAACAGGGCAAAGACCGCCATGGGAAAGCACCGCTGAACAGGGCAAAGACCGCCATGGCAAAGCACCGCTGAACAGTCCTGAAACGTCATGTGAACGCACCACTGAACAGGGCAAAGACCGCCATGGCAAAGCACCGCTGAACAGGGCAAAGACCGCCATGGAAAAGCACCGCTGAACAGGGCAAAGACCGCCATGGCAAAGCACCGCTGAACAGGGCATGCACCGTGTAGGAATGAATGGACCGCCACATCAGGCATCCTTATCCCATGTGCAGCTGGGCCAGTGACAGGACAGGTACTTTCACGTGGAGACTCATCCAGTCTGGGCAGCAGTCCCCCTCCACAACCAGTGGAGACCTGCATCTACTTGAGAGACTGTGGCTTTGCACTCCCCAGGATGGCACAGTGGGCAAACCACCCACTGTAGTGACTTGAGAGACTGTGGCTTTGCACTCCCCAGGATGGCACAGTGGGAAAACCACCCACTGTAGTGACTTGAGAGACTGTAGCTTTGCACTCCCCAGGATGGCACAGTGGGAAAACCACCCACTGTAGTGACTTGAGAGACTGTGGCTTTGCACTCCCCAGGATACATCAATGGGCATGGAGCCCCGTCGTGGATCTGGCTTCGCATTCATCTGGCTGAGGTGCCCCCCCTTCCTCCTGAGGTGCCTGTAGTGTTTCTATCTGATGCCCCGGCAGTGTTCTCTCCGATTTTGGTCAGGTATCTATTGTGGGCCTCGCACATGCATTTTTGGACTGTTGGTGCACGGACATTGTTGTGTACATATCTACACTACTTCTCGAATTGTATGTGTAAGTAAGAGTGATTTTGAGATATGGATATCTGTATATTTTTGTGTGACATGTATATTGGCACATTACAATGTTTGCCTGAATTTCGCATTGTCTTTGCATTCTTCCGGGGGGATTGTGGGTTGTTACTGTGATTTTTGTGACTGCATTGGTGTGTATGTTGTGATATGCAAGGGTGGGGGTGGGGGTGTTTGGTGGGTGTCCCCCTAACTTTTGCCTTCCCCCTCCCCCGTGTCGTAGGTGCAGCACTCACCGGTATCTTCTGCGGTTACGTAGCTGTTGGTCGTAAAGGAGCAGAAAAACAAGGGCAGGTAGGATTTGTAATTCGGGCTCCATGGTGTCCTCCTTCCTCGTGGGATGTGTTCAGGTGAGCGTTTTCCCATAGCAAAAGCTGTTCCCGCCGTGTTTTTATCCGCGGTGCATCCGCCCCGGAAAAGGTGGCGGATTGGCGGGTTGTAATAGTGTGGGCGGTACATTGTCTCCCGCCTGTCTGTTGGCGGTAACCGCTGCGCTGCTTGTCTGTACCGCCGTGGCGGGCGGTGTGTTAAAGTGGCTGTCTTTGTTGGCGGTTTCCGCCAGGGTCATGATTCCCTTTTTTTGTCCGCCGGCCTGTTTGCGGTATTACCGCACCTTTAACACCGTCCGCCAGGGTTGTAATGACCCCCATAGTCTGACATTTGCCCTCTGCTTTTGGCACTGTAAATGTGACAAGATGAAAACAAAATGTAAAAGTATTTTTATTGCTCATTCACCACCTGAACACCAGCATTTATTTTGATTGTATCCGCTTTGTAAATATATTGTATGCATTCAAATATGAGTGCAGTTTTTTTAGATAAACAAAGCTTTCAATAAATAATGTGCCAGCTACCTGGATCACTTTGTGGTGGGGGAAGGTTAATAAGGGCTGGCCTGACCGTCAAACACTCTCCTCTGCCATGGCAATGGCTGTGGATTTTTTAAACCTTACTCTACATATATGTACCTATGCAATATATGTATCTTCATGGTACGTAGATGTGGAGTTAAGAATAATAAATCTATCCTTTCCTGTATGCACTTAACTTTCAATATTATGGGGGTCATTCTGACCCTGGCGGCCGGGGACCGCGGAAGCACCGCCAACAGGCTGGCGGTGCTTCCTGGGCCATTCTGACCGCGGCGGTAAAGCTGCGGTCAGAAAAGGGCAACAGGCGGTTTTCCGCCGGTTTACCCCGGGCCCAGTGAATCCTCCATGGCGGCGCTGCTCGCAGCACCGCCATGGGGATTCCGACCCCCTTCCCGCCATCCTGGTCCTGGCGGTAAAAACCGCCAGGAACAGGATGGCGGGAACGGGCGTCGTGGGGCCCCTGGGGGCCCCTGCAGTGCCCATGCCACTGGCATGGGCACTGCAGGGGCCCCCTAACAGGGCCCCATTGAGATTTTCAGTGTCTGCTTTGCAGACACTGAAAATCACGACGGGTGCAACTGCACCCGTCGCACACCAGCAACTCCGCCGGCTCCATTCGGAGCCGGCTTCATCGTTGCTGGTGCTTTCCCGCTGGGCGGGCGGGCGGCCTTTTGGCGGTCGCCCGCCAGCCCAGCGGGAAAGTCAGAATGACCGCCGCGGTCTTTTGACCGCGGTACGGTCTTCTGGCGGTGACCGCATGGCGGGCGGCGACCGCCCCCTGCCGCGGTCAGAATGACCGCCTATGTCCTTGATAGCTTTGTACACAATATTCTGGTGGTTGATATTTAGTACTAAAGCCAATCACATGCATAAAAAATCACTAAAAAAAACATTGTGTCCTTTAAAACCTTGAGTACTGTGCCTTTTTTCCCTATCAGTATTTGGTAAAGAATGCACCAATGTGATGTTGAATGCACCTTTGATGTTTGGTCATAGCTGAGGGCCATTCCTCCCTAAAAATATATTTCTGGTTACAGGCCTGTGTGCTATTTTTCATAATGCTTTTGTAGCCTGGTGTTTTTGAGGAGAAGACAATGCATTTGTTGGAGTGGGTAGATTATCCAAAGTATTAGTAGATAACCAGCAGTTCTAATAGTCTCTAATAGTCATTGGTGATCTCAGAATAACTTTCTACACTATAAACGGAATGATAAGAAAAACCTGACACAATACCAACTACTTCTTGAATGCACCTACTTTCTCGACAATTCACTAGATGAATGTAAGATGACGTGAATGAGTTTGCAACTGTTGTTAACACATCTAATTTTTTTTAATCTTTTGGCCCAGGCATCACCTTTTTGGAATCTCCCTTTTTGCTGATGATGTCTACTACTCCGAATGGAAAACAGGCACCATTAGACAGTCCAACAAGTACACAGGGAAGGAGACTGTTAGACTACGTCTGGGCACTTCATTATTTCCTTCTGCCCAGCTAAAGGTGGTGCACAGAATAAGTCAGCCTGCTGCCAAAGCAGATTTCAACACAGAGGGTAAGTTACTGATTTACAAGTAGTAACACAACCAAATATGCATGTTGAGTGTTTATTGTCAGCCATCAATGAGACTGGCTAAGGTTGGACTTGAAGAAGTTCCTTCATCCTTGTCCTAATGTCCAAGCTATATGGATCGTATAATCCATTTTGTAATGTGTAATAACCTTCTGCAGAGTGCTGAGGGCATTTTGTGGAGCCCATGGACAGTCTAAGAGTTTGCAGTCAAAGAAACTCAAAACAGTTGAATGACGCAGAGAATAAAGCCTCAAGCAGATGATTTGTCGTGCGTAGACCTAGCAACCCACTGTCAGCAACACTGACAATAAAGAAATACTGCATTTACAGAAAAAGGCAGTTAGGTGTGTGAGTAAACAATTGCAACACCGTATGTAATATGATACCATTCTCTTTGTGTATAATATGTACCAACCAGCGAATCTCAGTTGTGGGTAAGCTACAGATAACATCCCTTTATAGGTGTTATATGAGTGCTAAAACATAACCAGACCGTTTAATCAAGGCCAAGATCAGGTAGAGAGAACAAAAGTATTTTTTTAAAAGACCCTTATTATGTAATGGCCTTTAGGGTCACATCTGCTGGTATCCGAGGTTACCGGTAGTTGTGAGTGTTACTCCCTTACCTCAAGTGATGACAGCCAAACTTCTAGATCCATCATTGAGATCTTCTCATTGGTGGACCACACTGTTGGGTTGAGTCAGATAGTTATGAATGTATTTGTTTTTGGGCATGACCCATTCAAATGCATTACCACATCTTGCTTCGGCAGGATTCAGTGCCAATGTGGAATTACGGATGTGGCAGAGCCAGAGAGAAAACTGCTGAGAATAAGACTTGCCTTCTACTAGTCTCATTCCTGGTGCTTTCCTTTAAGTGTCTGGCAGTTGGTACTGAGATCTCTACACCCCAGAGTTTAGGGTGGCATTGGGGACTTTGATAATACACACATATTGATAACAGCATCTTATTGTGGGTAAAACAAAGTTTTAGATAAGGGAAGTAGTGGTACAAGGTGTTATGTGGTCCTTACTCAGAAAAAATACTGTGTGTTTGGGATAGCAGAATGAAAAAGTGTGGGAGACTAAGTCGATCCACACCATGAGTAGCTGTCAGCCTTACTCTTGGCTAGCTCGCAGTGCCTCACCCTAACCCTCAAAGCCACTGGGGTGAAAGGTGATTATGGCAACCTGAATATACCACTCCGACTCCCCAGGGAAGCTGTGGAAACAGATCTTACGCTTTTTGTGTTCTTACGCATGCATGCCAAGGCAAGGCACAAAAGATGCAAGATACATGTTCAATTCATTTATTGAAACAATTGCAATCTTGCATATAAAGAATGAGCTGCAATAATTAGGCAGATGAAACAAAGCAAGGTAATCAGCATTGCAAACACTGTAAACAGGATAAACAATCCAACCATGGTGTTTGTAGGTCGAGACCTTGTAGAGGTTCCTACTCAACCCTATATATCCACTATCAGCATAGTAGGTGAACCCTTCTGTCTGTCTCGATCTTAGGTATTAGGCCCAGACCTGGAAACAGTGTCTAGAGTTGGTCTGTGTTGTAGATGGCAATCCTCTCAGAAGCTGGTGTATTAGCGCCAGCCAAACTTAGGCCCTCATTACGAACTCAGTGGGAAAACCCACCGAGTTCAGCGTTGACGGTCAACAGAAGACTGCCAGCGTGCAGAACCCCCGCTGGCCACATAAAGGACATTCAGCTAGGCCGACGTACGGAAACAGTGTTTTCGCCAGCTGGCCCAGCTGGATGCAGGGCCTGGACATTGACGCCGGTTCCAAATGGAGCTAGTGGCAATGTAGTGGTGCAGCGTGTGCAGCAGCACCCGTCGTGCATTTCACTGCCTGTAAATTGAGCAGTGAAATGCGCGACGGGACTGTGCATGGGGGCCCCTGCACTGCTCATGCCAAGTGCATGGGCAGTGCAGTGGCCCCCAGGGGGGCCCGAGTCACCCATTCCACCAGCCTTTCACTGGAGGTTTAAACAGCCAGGGAAAGGCTGGTGTAACATGACTCATTATCCGGCAGGCAGCGCTGCTTGCAGCGTTGCCCTGTCGGATATGAAACGCCACCAACTGCAAGGCTGCCTGGTGGTGGGAGCCTGGCGGTTGGCAGCGTTTCAAAAGCAGCGGTTCTGCCACGTTCTTTATATGGCTGTATGGATCGCCATACCGGTGGCAGTAATTACCGCCGCAGCCGGCATGGCGGCCCAGACCGTCATGTTCATAATGAGGGCCTTATTGTCCCACAGCATACATCCTAGGATAGTTGTGGACGGAATGCCCTCTGCCCCCTCTGAGTCAGTGCACTGTTTCTATAATAAACCATACTGTGTTGGAAGTACAGTTCTAATGCGATGCTGTGTCTAGGTGTTAAAAGCAGGCTTTTGAGAGGGCAACACATACTAGCATATCATGTGCAAGCAGCTTGTTCCTCACTTTCCTAGAATAAAAGCAAGCTAATAAAAGTATGTAAAAATCATTGCTAAAAGCAGTCTTACTAAAATGAATAAAATAACAACTGTAAAACAAAGCTAAGACAGGGGTGACCAGCTCGGGTCCTAGAGGTCCTCATGACACACCCTCCCTTTGACCATTGGAGACAACAGATTCTAAAAAACCCATCTGAAACACTAGGAGCAATAAAATGTCTAAAATACTAAAGGCAATAAAAAGTTCACACCAACAAGCAGAACAAACAAAATGAGCCAAGTAAAAATAATCACTTTGTTTAAAACATTTTGGCCACATTTAAAAGTCATTGGAGGCAGCCATGATGTCATCCAGCACATCAGTGGTAAAGGAGTACAAGGAGGATCCTACATCTGCAGATGATAGAACTATCAAAGCCGTGGTGAGCAAATCGAAGGAACAGACATGATAAGAAACCTCAGCCGAAGAAGTAGCATCCTGCACATTGCCCTAAGTTGTTGAGCCATATAGAAACATAATTGTAGCCATAGAATCCATATCCATATCCATTTAGGATGGCTCATAAAAAGCATTTTGAAGCAACTGTAGTCTCATCAGACAACTCCACCAGAAATGAAGCCTCAATGGAAACATTACAAGATGCATGTCCTTAGATAGCACCAACTGCTGTGCAAGATACATCTACTGCGCACTCAAAAGAATACCAAAGACAGCGGAACATAAGCTGCATTCAGTAGAACAATACTGGTCAAAAAACAGAGACCAGTTGTTGTTTAGTTCTTTCCCCAAAGGGATGTACCATGCATTCACGACACATCTGGACATGTGGTGATTCCATCACCTTTCAGCTTTGAAATGGGAGATTCATTGCTGAGCAAAGACAGTAATAGTAAAATACCACCAATTAATGCCAATACAAGTGGTATGCGACCAAAAACACTTGAAAACAGGGAGTGTACAAAGGATGGAATTACTCCAAAGACATTCTGTAGGGGGCTGACAAAACAAGACCCAATCACCTTAAACAAATGCATAACACCTGCAGCGTTGGAAGCATTAAAAATGTAGCTTACAAGTTCACCAAAGTTTCTTGGAAAGATGGTATTTTAAAAGCAACTGTGTCTCGGCAAATGACCTTGCCACGCGCAATTTAAATATTTCATGGGCAGATGTAAGTGCCACGTGTTTTTGGAACAATAGTGCTTTTAGTCAGCCCAGTTTGTAAAAGTTAACATTAAAGGAGGAATGAAAGGCCACAAACTTGCTACCCTAATCTCATGTGTGGGGGAAATAACATGTTACCACAGCAGGTCACTATTTGAAAAAGAGAAATCACATACGGGACACCTGCTCTCTCCGACAACAGCCTTGATCACTTAACATTAAGGGCCTGATTTAAAGTTTGGAGGGGGGGGTTACTCCATCACAACGATGACTCCTATCCTGTCCACCGAAATATAAATCCAATTATATCCTATGGGGTTTATATTTCAGTGGACAGGATATCCGTCACTGTTGTGATGGAGTAACCTCTCCGCCAAACTCTAAATCTGGCCCTAAGTAACTTCCATTTAAAAGTAACTGAAACACTTGGTGAATCAAGGGCATTGTAACTCCCTTCAAGTAAGACACCAAATTAGCTACCGACATGTTATATACGCAGTGCAATGTCACCAGTTTACAAATCATTGAGTGGCTTACAGAAGTTTCACAATTACTATTCGCTGAGAAAAACTTCCTTATCCCTGCTCATACATTTGCAGTCGAAAGGCAGTTAATGTATATAACTCTCCCCTAAAGCAGCTCATGTATAAAACTCTCCCCCAAACTTTCAAATCTGTTTACCCGAAAATGTTTCAAAGATGATATGAATTGAAACATGGAGATTGACAGGAAGCTAAATCCGTGCACTAACCACACTGCTGATGGTGTTTCAGCCACTGTGAAAGGCACCTTTTCTAAATTAAGCACTGTGTTGCATCCTTCTTTGCCACTACCTGTTCTTTGCATGTTAGAATAAATTGCAAGAATGACTCTTTCGAGTTCACTTGTTCCAGGGCACAGTGGTTCGATTTTAGAACCTGTTATGTTCAACTCAGCTGCAATATGAATCTAAGCTAACTCCATTTACAATATCAATCACAGAAGACACAATGTTGGTAGTGTGTAAATGCAAGTGGACAATTAATTCATCCCATTATCAACAACGGATAATGCTTTCTCTAAATTTGCCTGATCTATTTGCCTTAGGTGAGCAGCAGCTTCCATTTGAGAAAGGTTTCAAATTTCATTGTGTATTGCATACAAGAGCCTTTTGGAGTGTGGTGATCCATGACCTAACAAGAAAACTTGCAAATCCATGTCATCAGGAGGAGAGGTGCTCTTTTACAGTTGCCAAGGTGGAATATTGCAACCATTGCTGACATAATTTTCTTACGCTGTATTTAGTGATTATTCCTGCATCTTGTGTCTCGATATAATGAGGGTCTGGTCTGCTTGCTTTAAAACCCCATACAGAGTTTATAAAACATGCATGACAACCATTTGTGTTCTCTGGCTACAACAACCACCCATTGGCACCTGAGTTTCAAATTGAATGTACCATTTCTGGCCATGCCATTGAGCTGATCTTCTGTGTAATTAACCAAACCTTGCCAATTGTCAAAGTTTGCAATTGAAAGGATACTGAGCACCACCATAGCTTTAATTTTTGCTAACCTAGGCAACTTGTCTGCTGCACAGTGTCATTCAGAAAAATAATCTGTAATGGAAAGACATGGCTTAAATAAGGCATCCATGCCCCACACTTGCCAATCTATTGTTTCCCAGACTGATTTTAAATCAATGGTTTCTTTCTAATATTCTTAGTAGCTGTCAGTATATTTTGTTTTCACTTTTGTTGCGGGTAATTTGAAATATGATGCAAGATCATTAGTATCATGCCCAGTAAAATATTTGAATTTATCTAAATATAGTTTAGAACTCCCCACTTGTGGAGTTCGACAAGGTTCCTATTTTGTGTAATTAAAGATGGCACGTGGACTACTAGGTCTTTGTAGATAATGGTGTGCATGATAATGATAGAAAAACATTTTGCCATATATCACTTTCAAATACAGTATAATATTCATGCTCAGAAAGCATTGAAGAAACCGCTTTCACATCCCAATCATCTGACACAATATCAAGTGTTAATATATCGCCCATAGAAATTTTAAAAACATATATAGAATTTGAATAATTTCTGTAGGACCAAATATATCATATGGAACCTTATCCCAAACAATCCCATCAGGAAATGGAACAGCATAAATGTTCACTAAGGACAAGTCCCTTCACACTTTGTGGGATGACAAATGAGGCCTTAGAATCTCATTTACAAGTTCAACAACAGAGGGTTCAGGAAGATAGTGCCTATTTATAAGCAAGAAGAAGACAATCACAAATCCAATCCACAAGAACAGAGCAAGCATGATGAGTTTAATCCACAAATAGGACCATGGACATATCAGAGAAGTGCATGTAAGTCAGTGAAAAAGCTTACATATGCCATGAAGAGAAGTGGTGGTTGAATCTGAAAAGAAGACGTCAATCTCGACAAAGTACCCAGAAGCAGTCTGTGTGAAGATAGGTACTGCTGCAGGTGAAAGGGAACTGGTGGACACCTCTCAAGATGGCTCACCATAAACAACTCCATTGCTTTGAGAAGTAGTAGAAGACTGTGGACTTTCATCTGGTGGATTTCTTGCACTGGTAGCGGTAATTGGAATCAACAAAAGTTCATTCTCTGCCCTCCCCAGCCTAGGGGAAACAATTTCAGTGTTGTTTAAAGCTTGCAGAGGTATTTCCTGTACGGTAGTAAGAGGGGTTAGGAAACTACCTAGGAAATCTCTGAACCTACTGTGTAGGATCGACCACATGATGCAATTTGTCTTGATCAATAGAGACAAAGGCCCTCATTATGAACACGGCGATCCGTACTGCGCCGCCGGCTGTGGCAGTAAAAACCACCAACAGAGGAGGGTCTGGACTGCCAAATAATGAACCATTCGAAACACAGGCATCCAGAAAACTACCCACCGCCAGTAGAGGAGTGCTGCCGATGACGGCAGAGTCCGCCCACAGGCCAACGGAAAGGTCCAATCCGCCATCAAATTATGAACCCCTAGTCCGCCTCCGTTTCCCGGGTGGGAACCACCACCATGCAAAGCCAGACGGAACTGAACCAAATCCAAGGAAACACTCACTGGAGGCCCACACAACGCACCGAAGCAGGCATGGATAGAGAGCTGCAGATCATGCCAGCCCTGCTCCTTGCCATATACCTCCACAACCAAGACCGCCGCCGAAGACGACAATGGTAAGTACGGCAAACTACGAAACAGGGGAGGAAAGGGCACAGTTACATACCCACCCACTCCACCCAGCCCGCAATGCCCCCCAACCCTTCCCAGAAGCACAAGCCATACACCCCACAGCAAGAGGTACTTACCCGACACAAGGCAAATCCAACTTGACCATAGTACATACAAATGCCCCACACCCACAAACAATGAAACGATAGACCAGGGTGCAACAGTGTGCCGCCAAAATAGAGGCCACACAGAAATATTTATTAAAGCTCACAGAGCCAACTACTTCCATCAAGGCCAATGGCCAGTCCATAGAACTACAAGTGCCATGGGCCACAACGGACCCCTCCTGACTCCCAAAAGTGCACAGTACTCCACCTAATGGGGCAACAAAGGGGCATCCAGGCACCTCATGGAACGGGAGCAGGGGTTGGTGGGGGTGGGGACTTGCGACGGGGGTGGGGCTTGGACTTGCGCTTGGAAAGTGGAGGGGGTGTGGGTTTGTCCTTTGAAGGATGGGGAGGTTGTTTCGAGCGGGTGGAGCCAGAAGGACTTGGCTCTGCACGGGACTTCTTCTTCTTGGAGGAAGGGGCACGGGAATGTGAGGGGCGGACAGGGGTGGGCTGTGAAGTGGAAGGAGTGGAAAGGGCAATGAGGTGTACACGCTTAGGGACAAGATGGGGTGGGCCAGTGGGTTGGAAGAGGTCAGCACGGGAGGGCAAATGTTTCTTCTGAGCAATTGGGGTGGTCCTGGATGAGGGCGTGGGAGTGGAGGCAGAGGCTGTGGATGTATGTGGTGTAGGGGTGCGTCTAGTGGGTGCAGGTGACTGGACAGTATGCTGTGGTGTGGTGGATGTGTGATGGGTGGGTGTCTTAGTGCGTTTGTGTGTTTTTGGAGGAAGGGGGGTGGACACAGTGGGAGAAGACAGGCTGTCAGTGTGGATGTATGTTGTGTGGGTGTCTGCAAGTCTGGTGAGTGTGCTGCATGTGTCAACTACAGTAGTTGTGGTGAGTGCAGGTGTGGTGTTTGGGGTGCATGTATGGATGTCTGCTATTGTGAGTGCAGTAAGAGGAGCAGCAACAGTGACTGAAGGTGCAGTGCATGAGGGTGTGGATGTAGAGGGGACAGACAGGGAGGCGGAAGAGGTGTGCACACTGGGGGAAGTGGATATTGTTGTGTGTGCATGTTTATGTTGGCTGTGTGAATGCTTGTGGTGGGAGGTGTGGTGCTTGTGTTTTGAAGTGTGCTTCTTGTGTGTTGAGGTACTTGACTGCGTGTCAGATTGTGTGCTTTGGACGGGTGAAGGGAGTGGGGTGCTGGAAGGGGTAGAGGAGGGTGGAGGGTGGAGGGGGACGGAATAGCCAGGGAAACTTGCTGCCGTCCAAGAGGAGGCCAGAGCCTGAAAAGATCTCTGTAGGGCAGACACAGCACCGTGAATGCCATCCAGATAGGCATTTGTCTGCTGCACCTCAGATGCTAGCCCTGGATGGCATTGGCAGTGGTTGTCTGCCCTATAAAGATGGTTCTCAGGAGGTCAATAGCCTCCTCTGTGAGGGCAGCAGGGCAGACTGGGGCAGGGGAGGAGGTGCCTGGGGCGAAGGAGACGCCCACCTTTCTGGGTAAGCGGGCACAGGCAACTCAGTGGGGCGCAGAAGGGAGGGTTGTGATGGAATGTGGAGTGGTGTCACTGTAGTGGTGTGGCCACTAGGGTCTGCCACCACCGGGGAGTCCCCATCAGAGGAGGTGTCGGAGTCACTACTTCCAGTGGTAGTTGCCTCCCCCATGGTACTCCCCTCACCCTCCAACCCACTGGTCCCCTTGGCGTTGGATATCTCTGCCTCCGAGGATCCGCGGGCCGCTACTTCCCCACTTGCCGGTTCCTCAGCTCCCTTGCCAGATGTTGCTGCTGTACAAAACCAATACAAGAAAACAGGGATGGGGAGACAAAACAGGAGAGACACTTGTAAATAGTTGAATGGAGGTACATAGTGGCCAGACATACACCCACCCAGAAGACACCCCCAACAGGCAGCACTGTTCACTATTCCCATGGCCATGCCCCTGACTACTGAGCAGAACCCTCCTCTACACCAATCCCCTGAACTACCTAAGGAGCCGACGTGTGGGAAACCTGACAAACACATCCCTACACCCTTTGGGGACCATCATGTAGATGGACACCAGTCAGAGACCCTGCCTGTAAGCAGCATGAACCCTAATGCACACACAGACATCCTTCCAGACTTACGTTTGTGACATGAGTACTCACCCCCTTGTGACTGCTGTGCAGCCTTCAAGCGCCCATCCAGGTCTGGGTACGCCACCGCCAGGATACATGCATGAGGTGGGTCAGTGCCTGACGGGCACCCCTTCCATGTTGGGAGGACTTCCCCAGCTGGGCCTCACAGATTTTACGCACCCAGCGCCGCAGGTCCTCCCACCTCTTCCTGCAGTGGGTGCTCCGCCGGTTGTAGACCCCCAGGGTCTGCACCTCCTTGGCGATGGCATGCCAAAATACCCTCTTCTGGTGGGCGCTGACCTTAAAGGGTGACACAGAAATGGAACACGGAGGTCAGGCATACGCACGCAGCATGCCATGCACCATGGCCCATGCAGGCTCAGAGGTGCACACATATGTCCTTACAACACCATCCATTACACCCAAACAATGCACCCCAAACCCAGACTCACCTGTACCTCTGGCCGTCCGTAGAGTTTTGCATACAGGGGCAGGACCCCGTCCACTAGCCTCTCCAGTTCCTCCTGGGTGAAGGCCGGGGCCCTTTCCCCTGCAACACGAGCCACATCCATGACCAGAGGCAGGACACAGCAGTACACACAGTGGAGTACCTGTTCGCACAAGATCAGGGAGTCAAGTGAAGTATAGATGACAAATTCGCGTACGTACCGTGGCGGTGTGCACCGTCACCGCCGGCAGCGATCATAATACGCCAGGATTCCCCATTGGCATCCATGTTAACCAATGACAGTGCGAACGGTGGTAAACAGCGCCTTACGCTGTTGCGGCAACCGCTCGTGGTATGAGGTCACTTCCATAACGACAGGCCTGGATTAAAGTGGGCAGACATTTTGGCAGTAACTACGCATCTATTAATAAAAATTGTGCACAATGCAGCCCCTACTTGCCACATGAAGCACCTATGCATGTGACCATTTCGAGATAAAACACACATGAAAAACACTGTTCCCTCATTGAGGTGTAGATGTAGATCTGTCAAGAACGTGTTACTGTTGAGTCACTACAATGAAGTATGTAGTGCACAATTGATGACAATGTGTGCCTATGTATGTGTGTTCATCACATCTTTTTGATATCCCTCGTAGGTACCGACCCTTGTGGCGAGGAAGGGCACCATCGGTGTACAGACCACTTGTGGATATGAGGACCATGGTGGAGCGTCAGATCATAATCAATTACAGACTCACCTGTGCGCAATTCTGGAACTTTGTGCATTACTGGATCCTGCACTAACTCTGGGAAATCGTAATCAGCAAGTCCATCCCTACTGAGGTGCAGGTGCTCTCCACACTCCATTTCCTGGCCACTGGATCATTTCAAGTGACAGTGGGCATGGGTGCTGGATTTTCACAGCCAATGTTCAGCATTGTACCACACCTGCTGTCCTATGTGAGATTTCCCCAAAGTACTGATCTCCCTGCCATCAAGTCTGATTTCTATGCCTTTGCCAACCTCCCCCTTGTGATAGGTGCCATCGATGGCACCCATATACCGATACTCCCAAGAGTCAGTGAACAGGTGTACAGAAACAGAAAGAACTTTCATTCCATGAACTTCCAATTGGTATGTACTGCAGACCAGTACATCTCACATGTGAATGCCATGTTCCCAGGTTCAGTCCATGATTCCTTTGTGCTGAGGAACAGTAGTGTGCCACAGAAGATTGAACAACTCCAAGAGGACAGAGGGTGGATAATAGGTAAGTGTTTCTGTCACTAACTGACACATAGCAGACAGACAGCCTGTCTGACAAAGGGGCTTGACAATAACTAATTTGCATTGCACCTTTTTCTAGGTGATTCTGGCTGTCCAAACTTGCGTTGGCTCCTGAGGAATCCTAGGACGGATGCAGAGAGGAATTACAATGAGGCCCATGGGCGTACTAGGATCGTGATAGAGCACACAATAGGTCTCCTGGAGGCTAGATTTCGCTGTCTACATATCTCTGGGGGTTCTCTGGCCTATGGGCCTGAAAAGGTGTGTAGAATAGTGGTGGCCTGCTGCATGCTGCACAGCATGGCAGTGAGACATTTTAGCCCCCTCTTGGAGGTGGAGGGTGCTGTATGTCCTGACCAGCTACTTCAGAGAGGGGACGAGAGTGATGGTGATGATGAGGAAGGGGACGATGTCAATTCCAGGACCCAACTGATACAACTCTACTTCCAAACTGTGTGGGAGTTAGGGCTGACATTGGGGTTTGTGACACATACTGTCAGTGTGCTTAGTCATATAGGGAGGGTTTGAATTTGAAATGTGAAACAGGTTCCAGTTCTGCACGGTAAAGATTTCAATTTAGTGCATTTACTTTGGGCCCACATTTAGGCACACAGGAGTCCTTTCATGCAACAATTTGACAATAAAGTGGTTATCAGCCAGTTGCATCCATACTTCACTTTGTACACATTTTAACACAGGGGGCAGTGTTACAGGTGTGATATGTGTTTTATTGGTGGTAGGAAGTGAATAGTGCTATTAACAGTGATGGCAAATCGTCATGGATGGGTGTCCTCAATGCCAAGATGGTGGCAGCCTTGTTGGTAGTATTGATGGGTCCATCACTTCTTACAATAGTTCATATTGCCTCTTAGCAATGTGTGGTGGTTGATTGAGTGGGATGGTTGCTGTGCAGATTGTTGCTGAGTTACGTCTTGAAGGGGGCCTTGTTCTTTGCTGGGGTTCCAGTGCCATATCTTGGCCTGAGGGTCCATTTGGGCACCTGCTGTTGATCTTGAGGGGATGACATGGTTTGCCCTTGGGTTTCCTGTGAGGGTAGTTCCTGGGATGTTTCTGATGATGGTGTAATTGCCAGGTCTGTGTCTGGTGCTGTAGTGGGGGCATCCTGTCCTGTGTGGGTCTCAGACTGGGTTTGTACCAGCTGCAGCAGTGCTATGCTGGCCATTGTGGCGTTGTGCTGTTTCCACTGCTCCATGGCCTGTTGGTGGTGTTCCTGCTGCATCCTCTGCCTGTGCTCCAGGGTGGAACTATCAGTGCCAACCTGTCATGGGTATGCTGGTAGGCACACAATACCTACGATATCACGTCCTGGGCTACTGCATCCATCCTGTGGCCTCCCCCCTGGCCCACTGAGGCACTTGCCCTAGCCCCCTATGCCTGTGTCCCATGCACAGGTCTGGCAGTACCACTTGTACTGGTGCCCTCGCCTTCTTGCATGTTGGGAGAGGGAGACTGTGGCCTCTGTACCTGTGTTCCACTAGTCGGTGGCCTGGATACACTGGTGTGGGGATGCTTGCCCTGGACTGCTGTTCTTGACTGGGTGGTAGGGGTGTCAGTGGTATCCTGGGAGGGGCTGCTGCATGGTGACAGTCCAGGACTGTGTGAGGGGCCTGCCTGCTCATCAGTGTCCTGGGATCCTTCACCAGTGTCCTGTGAGGTGGCTCTGTCTCCATGAGGGGCACTGGCACTCCTTGTCCCGTCCGTGAGGGTGGCATGGGTGGTGGTGCCTGTTGGGGGACATAGGCATGTCTGTTACATGCATGAATGGTCGTGGTGCACAGGACAGGGCTATTTTGTGCTGGTGTTACTTTCAGTGGCCATCAAGGGTGCCTTTGTCAGGTTTACACCGCATTTTGCTTTGGGTGTGGGGATGCATTGGGGGGGGGGTGTAGTTCCATTGTGGATCCTTGCAGGGGTAGGTGGCTGTTGCCTGGGTGGGGTATTGGTCCTGGTGGGTGTGGATGGAGTGGGGTGGTGCATGCATTACAGGTATGATGTATATGGGGTAAATGTGGACGACTTACAGGAGTCCATTCATCCAGGGGCACCGGCGAGTGAGGGAGCTGCAGCCCACGGGACCCAGGAGGCAGAGTCCACTGACGCCAAGGGGACCAGTGGGATGGAGGGCGAGGGGAGCACCACGCCGGGGACAGGAGGTGACACCACTGACTCTGAATCGTCCTCCAATGGGAGCTCCGTGGTGATGGTGGACCCCTCTGGGACCACCCAAGCTACAGGTTCTACCGCCACGCCCTGTACCAGCACCGCCATCCCAGTAGCCCCCACCGTGCCCGGTCACCCCAGGAGGGTGGATATCTCCTTTGCCCCAGTCACTTCAGGCCCTGCCTCAGTCAGCCCTGCTGCCCTCAGTGAGGAGGCTATTGACCTCCTGAGATCCATCTCTGCAGGGCAGTCAACCATTGTGAATGCATTCCAGGGGCTGGCATCCCAAATGCAGCAATGCAATGCCTTCTGGAGGGCATCCACGGTGGGTTGACGGCCCTACAGAGATCGTTTCAGACACTGGCCTCTTCACTGACGGCAGCCATGGTCCCTGTTTCATCCATCCCCTCTCCAACTACCACTACCCAGTCCCAGTCTCCTCACCCCCAACCCTTCCAAGGCACACATTCAGACAAGCAGGCACCCAAAACAACACACAAGACTCGCACAGACAAACACAAGCAGCACACTTCAGTCCACAGGCACTCACACAGCCAACAGACAGATGCACACACAACATCATCCACTGCCTGCACTGTCTCCCTCTCCTCCTTCTCCCTCACAGTCACGTCCTCACTCACACCTGCATGCACTGCATCAGCAGTCCCAGATCCTTGCCTGCACAGCCTTGCCCTAAGTCACCACAACAGTAGTCCTGCAGACACACATCCCACACACCACATGCAGCACACCCACCTCACTTGCAGACACTACCACAACATCCATCCACACGTCATGTTTGTCCTCCCCCACCCTGTCTCCCCCTCCAGTAACACGCACACGCTCGCACTCAGACCCTCAACAGCCATCCACCTCACACACGCACACTGTCCATGCACCTGCATCCAACTCCACCTCCTTCCAAACAGACTGACAA
Source organism: Pleurodeles waltl (assembly GCF_031143425.1). NCBI lineage: Eukaryota > Metazoa > Chordata > Amphibia > Caudata > Salamandridae > Pleurodeles > Pleurodeles waltl. The sequence continues at coordinate 979,676,920 of NC_090436.1, read as the reverse complement.
GACCATGGGACCACCTCCAAAACCCATGGCCAAGGAGGCCCCAACGAAGTCCCTGCCCAAGGATGCCCCCCAGAAATAAATGGCCAAGGAGGTTCCCCAGAAAGCAAAGGCCAGGGAGGCCCCCCAGACATCCAAGGCTAAGGAGACCCCCCAGACATCTAAGACCAAGAAGGCCCCCCAAACATCCAAGACCAAGGAGGCCCCCCAGACATCCAAGGTGAAAGAGGGGCCCCAGATATCCCTTGACAAGGATGAGCCCCAGAAATCCCTGGAGAAGGAGGCCCCCGAGACATACCTGGAGAAGGAGGAGCCCCAGAAACCTCTGGACAAGGAGGAGCCCCAGAAATCCCTGGAGAAGGAGGCCCCCCAGAAATACCTGGAGAAAGAGGCCCCACAGAAATCCCTGGACAAGGAGGAGCCCCAGAAATCCCTGGACAAGAAAGCCCCACAGAAATCCCTGGACCAGTAGGCCCACATTATAGTGGCTGTGGAGCAGCATCTGGAACCAGAGGCCAAGGACAGCATCTGGAACCAGAGGCCAAGGGGCACCATCAATAACCACTGGGCAGCCACCCCCCTCCTCATCCTGTGGGCAGCCAGCCCCCTCCTCATCCTGTGGGCAGGAAGCCCTCTCCTCATCCAGTAGGCAGCCAGCCCTCTCCTCATCCTGTGGGCAGCCAGCCCCCTCGTCATCCTGTGGGCAGGAAGACCCCTCCAGAACCAGTGGGCAGCCAGCCACCTCCTCATCCTGTGGGCAGGAAGACCCCTCCAAAACCAGTGGGCTAGGAGCCCCCTCATAATAAGTTGCAACAAACACCCACCTCACCCCCCACCCCCTGAGGTGCCTGCCAATTTCCAACATGATGCCCCTGAACAGTGGAGTCATGATTTTGTCAGGAATCAAGTTGGGGTTTGGAATTTGCACTGTGGGCATTAGTGACTTTGGACTGGCATTTGGGCCTGCATTTCCTTTTTTGGAGATGCTCTTCTCCATTGGAGTCTGGAAGGCAAGAGAGTGGTGAGTCGAAAGGTAGGATGAGCATCTCGTCTCCCAAGGGGGGTCACAAGCAGGAGCCAGAACTGGTTTCAGACCACAGCTGGTGCTCAGTGAATAGAGAAGTCTTGGGCTCAGTCGTGGGCAAGCAGTGGCCGTACTCAGTATAGTGGAGGCAGTCACAATCAACCCAAACCCAAAGAGCACACTATCTAGGAAACTTGGGTTTAGCAGTCATTCAGTGAGCCTTGCATGCTCATAGCCTATTCTTGGCACAGTACTAATTATATGTGTGGGGAGTTTGACTTAATTCCCAATAAAGGGGGGCTGGTCAGTGGGCACTGGATGGTTGTCAGGAGCAGTGCAGTTTAAAGACCATGCATGAGGGCCACTGCGCCGGGTCGGCCAGTGCGTTAGTTCTGTGCAGCAGACAGTAAATTATGTTTTTTGCGAGGACTAGTCAGGGTACTAGGACCTTCCCAATTCAATCCATACTTAGTTCAGACTCTAAGCAGCTGTGGATCCAGGCAAGAACAATCAAGTCTATGTGATCTCAGGGTAAGTAGTTTCCTCTTCTTTACTCCATTTTCACAGGGTCTAGGCTTTACTTCCTCGTAGGTCAATTGAAACTTTGCAGGCCCAGCTGGTCCACGGCTCACCACTAGAGTCGTCAGGAGTCACGCTGCTCTACCTCTGTAATTAGCGTATGGCCCAGCAGTAAGCAAGTTATGGCAGTACTTTGATGGTGACCCACAGGGTCTTCCAGCCTCTGTAACAGTCGCAGCTGGCTCCCTACCACCAATCATGGCCCATGGGCCCGCCGCTGTTGTGCTCAGCGCAGAGGAATAAGCGGATAGAGTAGAGGGAGTACCCCCGTGAGCCACACTCCCCGGACTGCATCAGCAGCCCTAAGGTGACAATTGTCTATCTGCAGGTGAGCGTCCTTCTTCTCTGGCACAGGATCGACACTGGTGGTGTGCTCTGCAGGGAACACTGGGCTGTCCTCGCAGGTTGTCCTCACATGCGGGCCCACTTCCAACTTGTTGCAAGGCAGGCTGACGTTTTTGCTTGTGGTGCAGTCTCTTCCAATCTGAACAGGGTGGCAGGATAGTAAAGGCTTCCCCCTCCGTGGTCTCGGGGCTGGAAGTTGGCAGTTGCAGCGGTCACAGCCTCTCCGGCAGTGTCTCCTTCCACTAGGTCCGCCCCTCAGTGTAGGGCTGTGGCCACCTTGTTGGGCCCATAGCCTCAGCGGCCAAAATAGATTTTGGGGCTCTGGTTACACAATGAAGCAGCCTCCCATCCCCCTCAATGCACCTTGCAGTGTGCGGAGAGTCTGGGCATAGCAGGCAGCTTCTTGGGGGCTCTTCTCAATGGAGCTGGATGGGGCCTCGCATGCCAGAGCTCCCAATTCAGCAGCATACTCCGTGCGATGCTGGCCATGCCCCCCAATAATGTATCAAAGATACTTATGATAGATCGCTATAATCAAAGATTATTACCTTTCTACCACTGTCAATGGTGCCATCGGTAATTAGGTGGTTTGATAATTCAGATGTCAAATGAAAATTTGAAAAAGTACTGAACTGGCTTCCATGAAAGTTAGGACAGTTCTGGCCCATCCAAAAGTACACAAAAAAATACTGGAGGGCCAAACAGGCTTGGAGTTGTGAAGTCCTCAGCATGGTCTGATGTCACTAAACATCCTGCGAAGAATGATAGAATACCACTCCAGAGGCATTTCCATTTTCATAGTGCCTGTGCTCTTTTGCATGGCGATGTCCCCATGAAGATGAGTACAAGCACTTTGTTAATGCTTCAGTGGAGATTCAATATTACAGAATAGGGTCTGCAGACATTTATTATACCAAAGTGCAGAAGAATAAGGTCTGCAGACATTTATTATACCAAAGTGCTAGAATTACACAGAAGCACAGCAACATCTGTGTTCCCACCCTACTCTCAAAGTGAAAGTTTTACGATCTTCAACTTCATCTGCATAATCCAAGCAGAATTTGAAGTATGCACTAATTTACTTCTAAATTTATGCCACACCCTCTTTAAAAATCTGGGATACGAGTCAAAATGTTACCTTAAAGCTTCTTAGGCCTGCCGCCATCGACATTCAATAACTAATCCAGTTATACATGCCTTTACAACTATTGTCATAGCTATTGCACAGGTCTTTACACCAAGATACTAATCAAAACTGCTCTGATGTTCAGGCTGAAAAGCTCAGACCTTCAAACCTCACTTTAAGCTATCTGAACTGGCTCTGAAAAAGGGAGGATCGGCCTTTAAAACGGTCTGCCCAATGGGTAAGCAATTCAAAGATTACAAACTTTTAGATCCCTACAAGCTGACCAGACTCCTAAGTCTGCATCTGAAAACCTGTGAAATACCAAGACTTTTGTGGTCAAAGTTTTCACACGGCAAGCTCCTTCCTTTAGAAGTCTCTCTGGGTTCCGACTGCTCAGAACCGTGCAGCACTAAAGGTATCTCATTCCTTGAGATCATCCCACTAGTGCACACATAATAAACAAAGCCATCTGATGCGACTCTCTGCCTTCTGTCGTTTCATTGTAAATTTGAGATGAGACATTTACTTCCTGGCCTACAGCACGTGTTTATGCATATTTTGGGGTTTTGTAGCATCTACTTCTGATAGTCATTGAAGATCTATGATCACTTAAAGATAATGTGGAGGGGAACGTTCTGATTTGTAAACAACTTTATATAAAAAGTTTAAAGGTGCGGACCAAAGGAAGGGAGCACCTCGCACTACAGACAGTGCTCAACACTGTAATCCGATTCAATATGCAGTACATGCAACTAGCAGTAGTAGAACCATTGTCTGCTGTTATGACATTCCTCATGGGGATATGGAGAGAAATATTTTAGAGGTGTGAGCACAGAGAAAGATCTTGACAAAGTCTCTCAGCACTGAAGAATGATGGAGAACCTTTCAATTTATTGTAGGAGTTCTACTTAGAGATGTGCTCTCACCCAAACTCCAGAGCACCCCCTCACTCACAGTATTTCTGAGCAGTGGTCAGTTTGCTCACCATAGAACCATCTCCCTTAAAAATTGCTGGTCACCACTGGGTGAAGCGATACCTTTATTCTTTACAACACCAGACTGGTTAAGGTGTTAATACTCTATAATTTCTGGGGCACACATACTAAAAGGTTGGTGCTTCGGTTAAACTGATCTACCTTCTTTTGATACAGATAGGTTACTGCGTCACAGGAAGTGGGAAAGCAGAGGGGAAGAAACCAGGTGCTAGTTCATGCAAATCTTTGAGTAGTGCTTGTTCTTTTGCTACATTAACGAAATTTCTATATCGACTTCCAAAAATATTGAACCCAGAATATCGACTACCACTATATATATCTATAAGTATATTTTGTAAGTAACTAAGTACAGATGTATTGCTCCTAGCTCCAAATATTTAAAGTATGTAGATATGGATTTAAAAAGAGCAAATCTATACTTAGCCGAATATATGTAGCTAGATGAAACAGCAGAAGGCTATATTTTGGATTCCTTATTTATGGAGCTTAATAAAGAAAACTATACATTTTGCCATACAACCGTAGCTCTTCTGCTCAAAGGGGACGTGGTCTTTAGCAAGTTAGCTCACAACGGATTTGCGGCTGAAGGCTTGATCCTTAATTACGAACCTGAGTTCTGTTCTGAAAGATTCAACTATTCATCCATGACACAGATTCAAAATGAGACAGGCAGCATTTGCTAGCAGTCAGCACGCACAGGACAATAATGCATGCAAGTTGCATATTGACATTACATCATCTCTTTAAACATTCACTACTAAACATGTTGTAATATATATTATACATTTTTAAATTATTAGTAATTCAGAAAAACATTCTCACTGTTTATATGAAATCGAATATCTGTACGTTAATAGGAAATTCTATTTATGGCTTCGTTTATTCAGGTTACTTTACATAGATATCACGCCATTATTGTCCAATAATGTCTCCCTAAGAAAATATAGAATAGAAAGTAAACTATAGCAATAGGCACTCGAAAATGTATAAATAAAGACTATACACAAAAAAGACTATCTACAAAAGTTGTGACTTGATATTTGCTGGCCTAAACTACCCTCACATTTCACATATTGTAGGATTTATATACATTACTATTCCTGCTCGTGCCCAAGCATATTTGGGGCAAGTTCAAGCAAATTGGGGCCTATGGGTTTGGTAGCAGGAATATTTACTTAATATGGACTTTATTTTTGCAGTCTCAGATTTGATTTTTTTTTGTAGTCAGTTTTAGCAAGATATTTTCACATGCTACCTCAGTGCCTTTCAAATTAATTGTTGTAATCATTCTCAGACAATGTGCAATCTTGACCTGTCCATCTAAAAATATCTTCTTCTTCAGAACAGGAATCCTGCCATTTCAACAAGGAGGAGTGCAGAATGATTTGTAAAGTGGACTCACGCTCTCGCCTATGCAAGTGTTCAGATGGGTTTTCCCTAAACTGGAATGGAATGTACTGTGAAGGTAAAATTCAAGCTGTAAACAAACACTGGGATATATTTTACATGCCGAAACGTGTCAAGCCTCCCAGTTGTGATTGTTACCTGTTAGCCATCATCTCATCAATCAATCAAGTATTTCAATCACTCGAGTATTTGTAGAGCATGACTATTCCCCCCCGGGGGTCTCCAGGCGCTGTGCTGCTGTATCAGTTGAGGAGCTGGGTCTTGAGTCCCTTCCTGAAGTGGGTCTGCCCGGCGGCAGTGCATTGGTGGCATGGAAAGGTGTTCCAGGCTTTGGCAGTGAGGTGGTAGAAGGATCGTCCTCCAGAACGGCTGCAGCAGATACATGGTGTCTGAGCGAGAGTAAGGTGTGCAGAGCAAAGGTTTCTACTAGGTTGGTGGAAGATCAGGTGGTGGTAGATGTAGGCTGGTCCTTGTTTATGGAAAACTTTGTAGGTGAGGGTCAGGAGCTTGAAATGGGATGTCTTCTGGATGGAGATCCATTGGAGGTCTTTTAGGTGCTGGGTGATGTGCGTCCTCTTGGGAAGGTTGAGGATTAGTCTGGCTGCTGTGTTCTGGATTGCCATGAGGTTGGTGGTGGTGCTGGCATACAGTGTGTTGCCGTAGTCAAGCCACCTTGTGATGAGGGCCTGCGTCACAGATTTCCTTGTGCTGATGGGAAGCTATCTGAAAATGATGTGCGGCATGCGGATCAAGTGGATACAGGCTGAGGAGACAGCATTGACCTGAATTTTCATGGAGAGTTCTCTGTCCAGGATGATGCTAAGGTTGTGTGGTCTTTCAGCATGGGGGTATGTCCGGGCTTCAATGGCCACCAAGAATCGTTGCAAAGGGAGGTGTCTGCCGAAGATCAGAACTTCTGTTTTGCCTGTGTTGAGTTTCAGGCAGTTGTCTTTCATCTATGTTGCAACTTTCTTAATACAGTTGTGTAAGTTGGTGTTTGTCAAGTTGTGGTCTGCTGAGAGTGAGAGGATGAGCTGTGTGTCAAAGGCATAGGAGATGATGTTGATATTGTGTGATCTGACGATGCCTGCGAATTGTGTCATGTAGATTCTGAAGAAGGTTGGGCTGAGGGATGAGCTTTGGGGTACTCTGCAGTGTGCTTGGGTTGTGAGATGAAAGGAGGGAGGCATACTCTCTGTGTGCGTCCTGTTAGGAAGAAAGCCATCCATTTGAGCACTTCGTCCGTGATTCCAATCTGGCGTAGTCGATCGATGACTGTGTGGTGAGAGACAGTGTCAAATGCTGCAGAGAGGTCCAGGAGGATGAGGGCGGCTGATTCTCCTCTGTCGAATAGGGCTCAGATATCATCTGTTGTGTCAATCAGGGCTCTCTTGGTGCTGTCGTTGGTTCTGACACTGGATTGAGATGGATCCAGCAGTTTGTTCCTTTACAGGTAGTCAGTGAGTTGGAGGTTGATGGCCTTCTCCAGGTCTTTGGCGGAGAATGGGAGAAGGGAGATGGGACAGTAGCTGTGGAGCTCACTGGGGTCGGCTGAAGTTTTCATGAGGAGGGGGGTCTAACCTCCGCATGTTTCCATGCATTAGGAAAGGTGGCTGTAGTTATGAAGGCGTTGAGGATGGTGGTGAGCTGGTGGCTGATCTTGTTGCTTCAGAGGTTGACGAGTCAATGGGGGCATGGGTTGGTGGGTGCTCCTGGGTGGATGGAATTTATCAGGGTGGTTGTTGTTGATGTGCTGAGTTGTTCCCATGTGGTGAGTGGGTGGTTGTAGTTGATGGGTTGCTTAAGAGGTAGGAGGGTTGGGGATTAACGTTTCTGTGGCTGGTTGCTATGTTGTTGTGTGGTTGCTTTCTTATCTACAGTGCAAGTGTGCCTCACTGTTAAACCTCAATGTCACATTCATTAAATGGAAAGAAGGCGGTATGTGAATCCCTCTCTGAAATTTTGATGAATCATGGGATGGGAATGGTCCAGGCTGTACCTATTGAGATATGCGAAATGATGGAGCTCGCTATGCAAAAAATGTTCCGGAGTCCCAATGCATGTATGCTCCTCTATAAGTGTGCCACCCTTACCAACTTTTGTTTTAATGTTAGTAGGGCTATGGCCACCTACCATTGTGTACAGTCTTTAGTTTTAATGATAATGTTGGTTCTGATCTGCTGCCAGTGTATGGTGTCCTAGGAAAGGATTACCTACTGGGCATCTCTCAGGTGGTGCCTCCTTGCCCACTCGGACTGAATGGTTGTCAGTAATGTTCCCTTGACTCTCGCTTGGCAGTTCATGCAGGAGAACAAAAACAACTATTTCTGGATTATTTTTGAAGCTTCGCTTTCAAGGCACAGATCTGTAGAAAATCAAGATAATGAGACTTCTGTAGAGACATATATGTAACATGCAGATCACATGCACACTCCTGGGCAGAGAAATGTCAGCTATTATGCCTTCTGGAATAACTAGTTCATGAGGTACTGTGTTCTGTGGACCTGGTGAGTATAATGCCAGACCTATTTTTCTGTGATTATCCTTTGATGAAAGAACACTAGCCGGTGACGCACACCAAGAAAACGAATGCTGATTTTATTAATTGGGTCAATGCTCCTGTAACCAGAACACCACAAGTGCGAATAATGCTAATGCTGACTCAGGGCCAAATTTATGGCCAAGTCACACAGTGCAGCAAGCAGGCAGGCACCCCTGTACCATGGTGCAAGGATCTTGTGCTGTAAGGATTGTTTTGTGCATTAAAGAACGCCTTCCTGCACAAACACAGTCCCCTGAGGCATTTTTCCCTTTCTATGTGTGCTGCAGAATCCAGGGCACATAGAAAGAGGAAAAAAGAGAAGAAATCAAGATATTTCTCCTCATTACCACTCACCTGGGAAAGCGTAGCATTCTGGCACATTCCAATGTCTACTACTTCTGGTAAATCTGTGAATGCATCAAAATCTATAGATGTTGCATGGGAAGACCCACACAACACCCATTGAATGCCTCCCTGGGGCAGAATAACGCACCACAGCAATTTGCACTGTGTTGCTTTACTGCAGATTTAAGAAGTCACTCGGGGCCACATTGCGTGGTGCAAGAGCGACTCAACTCCCCATGTAAATATGTCCCTCAGTTTTCTGTCCCACTGAAGAGGATACACTCAGCACTAATAACTTTGATCATTCTGACACCTAATATTAAGCAGGCCAGAAACCAATCACACTGCCCTGTTGATATTTGAATATGTGACCACTTGGTAACATGTGGTTCTCAGTATCAGGTTGTAAATCTTAACCCACTAAACCTTGAACCTTCTTGAAACCATTTGTATCAAGAAGGCCCTGAAATGAAAATGCTCAAAGACCTCAATTAGATACAGTCAGATGAAGAAAAGGTGAAAGTAACCTGGGCATAGGGTCATTCCAGCGTATTTTGTTGCTTAAAAAATCCCTAAGCTTCTGGGCCTGGCAGTGAGAGAGAATCCCTACATATCAACAAATGTTGCCAACAGCGATAGACAGACTGAACAAAGACATTATAATATAATCATCACAGTGATTGGTGTAGTAGGAGGACAGGGCCTTGGTACGTGCAGAACGGAACTTCTAAAAACACAATATGCAAACACCAGTAAACACACTGAGATGCTTAAAGACGACAATCACCAATCTAGTCTACCTCTAGTAGCATGCAATTATCAGATCCTCCCATTTGCACAATATGATGACTGGTCCCAGAGTACATATAGGTGAAACAAATAGAGTACAAAAAACAAACACATCTCATCATCCAGCCACTTAAGGCATTGATGTCAAACTGATTTACAGTGAACCATTTACAGTCCTCATCCTGGCTCTTCTTCATATACCAGTCTTAAACAACATACAGACCATTACATCCATGCCCATTATCTCATTCTGGTCCTTATTGAATTGAGCACATGTCCCAGAGATAACTAACCTGCTAAAAGCTTGAAAGAAGGCATGCTAATTTTTAGATATGGGGTCTTTGGTTTGCAGTCAGGTTACACCCTGTCCAAGCAAGGACCCTCACTCTAGTCAGGGTAAGTCACACACAATCCAAATTATCCTGTGCCAACCCTCTGGTAGCTTGGCACTGAGCAGTCAGGCTTAACTTAGAAGGCAATGTGTAAAGTATTTCTGCAATAGATCATACAATAACACAATATAGCACCACAGAAATAGACCACACAGTGTTTAGAAAAATATATAATATTTATCTGGATATTTGCAGGTCAAAACGATCAAAGATACAATCAGTAAATGTAGAGATATCACTGAAAAGTGATATAAAATGTCTTAAGTCTTTTTAAAGCAAACAAAGCCTCTTTCAAGCACAAAGTACCTGGTTCGCAGAGGAGGAGAAGCGTGGAAACAAAGGGGTGTGCGTCAATTTCTCGGGCTGCACACAGCGATGCGTTGTTTAGTTTCCACGCAGGGACAGCTGTACGTCAATTTCCGGTGCTCGGTCGTGGATCCTCTTCAGGTTGCGAGGTTTTCAGATGCCCGTGGGTCTGTGCATGGAATCCTGGCCTTGCGGAGGAAAGTCACAAGCGCTGCGTCGTTCCGGTGGGTGTTGCTTGGAAGTTTCTTCTGCACAGCAGGTGCTGCGTCGATTTCCCCTCTGGAAGTCGGGCTGCGTCATTCCAGGTCGGCTGTGCGTTGATCCGGTGGGTCATGAGTGGAAGTTCCGGTCGCAACGCAGGCGCCTCGTCGATCTTCTCCTTGCAAAGTCGCGCTGCGTCGGTCCGTTTCGGCATGCAGTGAATTTCTCACCATGGGCCAGGCTGTGCGTCAGTTTTAGCAAGCTGTGCATCGAAGTTTCGCCACACAAGGAGTCCAGTTGCAAGAGAGAAGTCTTTTTGGTCCTGAGACTTCAGGGAACAGGAGGCAAGCTCTATCCAAGACCTTGGAGAGCACTTCTTCACCACAGCCAGAGAGCAACAAGGCAGCAGGCCGACAGCTAGGCAGCAGTCCTTCACAGAAAGCAGTCAGGTGAGTCCTTTGCGCAGCCAGGCAGTTCTTCTTGGCAGGATGCAGGTTCTGGTTCCAGTTATCTTCTCCAGGAAGTGACTGAGTTGGAAGGGGCAGAGGCCCTGTTTATATAGCCAACTGTGCCTTTGAAGTGGGGGAGACTTCAAAGAGTGTCTTAGAAGTGCACCAGGCCCCCTTTCAGTTCAATCCTGTCTGTCCCAGTAGAGGGTGTGGCAGTCCTTTTGTGTGAGAGCAGGCCCTCCACCCTTCCAGCCCAGGAAGACCCATTCAAAATGCAGATGTATGCAAGTGAGGCTGAGTATCCTGTGTTTGGGGTGTGTCTGAATGAATGCACAAGGAGCTGTCAACTAAACCCAGCCAGACGTGGATTGTAAGGCACAGAAAGATTTAAGTGCAGAGAAATGCTCACTTTTTAAAAGTGGCATTTCTAAAATAGTAATATTAAATCCAACTTCACCAGTCAGCAGGATTTTATATCACCATTCTGGCCATACTAAATATGACCTTCCTACTCCTTTCAGATCAGCAGCTACCACTCAAACAATGTATGAGGGAAGCCCCAATGTTAGCCTATGAAGGGAGCAGGCCTCACAGCAGTGTAAAAACGAATTGGGGAATTTTACACTACCAGGACATGTAAACTACATAGGTACATGTCCTGCCTTTTGCCTACACAGCACCCTGTCCTATGGGTTACCTAGGGCATACCTTAGGGGTGTCTTATATGTAGAAAAAGGGGAGTTTTAGGCTTGAAAGTACTTTTAAATGCCAAGTCGAATTGGCAGTGAAACTGCACACACAGGTCTTGCAATGGCAGGCCCGAGATAAGGTAAAGGGGCTATTTAAGTGGGTGGCACAACCAGTGCTGCTGGCCCACTAGTAGCATTTAATCTACAGGCCCGGGACACATATAGTGCACACTACTAGGGACTTATAAGTAAATGAAATAGTCCAATTGGGTATGATCCAATGTTACCATGTTTAAAGGAAGAGTGCATATGCACTTTAGCACTGGGTAGCAGTGGTAAAGTGCGCAGAGTCTAAAACCCAGCAAAAACAGTGTCCAAAAAGTGGAGGGAGGCAGGCAAAAAGTTAGGGGTGACCACCCCAAGGCTGTCAGGTCTAATATGAGTTCCCCCCCCAGCTGAAAGTGGAGAGAGCTACCCAACCTCCTGGAAGCTCTCATCGCTAAGGCGGAAGTATCTGGAGAGACCATCAGTGATGGCGTGGTCAATCCCCAGGTGATGCTTCACTGTAAAGTCCATCCCCTGTACGGAAATGGACCACCTCAAGAGTTTAGGATTCTCACCCCTCATCTGCATGAGCCATCTGAGGGGCCTGTGGTCTGTCTGAACCCGGAAGTGAGTCCCAAACAGGTAGGGTCTTAACTTCTTCAGTGCCCACAGCAAATGCATCTCTTTCAATAGCACTCACCTCTGTTCTGTGGTAATAGTCTTCTGCTAATAAAGGCTACTGGTTGGTCTGAGCCCTCCTCATTTAGCTGTGCTAGAATAGCCTCTATGCCATGCTCTGAAGCGTCTGTCTGCACAATAAATTCCTGGGAGTAGTCCGGGGCCTTGAGCATGGGGCCGTGCACATGGCTTCCTTCAGAGAATCAAAGGCTTTGTGACAAGCCTCTGTCCAATTCACCAACCTAGGTTGTTTCTTGGAAGTGAGTTCCATCAAGGGTGACACAATGGTACCATAGCCCTTGACAAATCTGCGGTAGTATCCAGTGAGGCGTAAAAAGGCTCTTACTTCAGTCTGTGTTCTAGTTGGTTGCCAGGCCTTGATAGTTTCAATCTTGGCCTGGAGTGGCTGCACCTTGCCACCACCTACTAGGTGTCCCAAGTACACCATGGAACCATGCCCGATCTGGCACTTACTAGCGTTGATGGTCAGGCCTGCCTGTCACAGGGCCTGAAGCACCTCTTTGAGGTGGAGCAGGTGTTCCTCCCAGCTGGAACCGTAGACAGCTATGTGGTCTACTTAGGCTGCACAGTAGGCATCCTTTCCAGCTGGGACCCCGTTAACCAACCGTTGGAAGGTAGCAGGGGCATTTTTTAACCCAATTGGCATCACCCGGAACTGGTAATGGCCATCAGGTGTGGAAAATGTCGATCTCTCTTTAGCCCCCTCAGTCAGGGCGATCTGCCAGTACCTTGATGTAAGATCAAATGTACTCAGGAACCTGGCAGCGCCTAGCCTGTCAACAAGCTCGTCAGCTCGGGGGATGGGGTGAGCATCAGTCCGTGTGACTGAGTTGAGACCCCGGTAGTCCATGCAAAACCTGAGTTATGGCTTCGCACCAGGGGCAGCAGCCTTAGGAAACCAGCATCACAGGGCTGGCCCATGGACTACTGGATTTCTCAATAACCCCTAAAGTCAACATCTTGGAGACCTCCTCCTTGATGCTGTCCTTCACCTCATCCGATAACCTGTAAACTTTGTTCTTCACAGGGGGACTGTCACCTGTGCCAATATCATGAACACATAAGTGGGTCAGTCCAGGAGTAAGGGAGAACAGGGAAGAGAACTGCTCTAAAAGTTCATAGCAGTCTCCTTTCTGATTTTGAGTCAGGGAGTCAGAGAGAATGACACCCTCCACTGACCCATCACCTTCTTTGGCAGAGAGGAGGTCGGGGAGAGGTTAACTCTCCTCTTCCATGCCCTCATCTGTGGCCAGGAGCATACTGATCTCAGACCTACCAAAGTGAGGTTTGAGTCTGTTGTGATGAAGGACCCTTAGGGGGGGTCTAGGGGTCTTGAGGTCCACTAGGTAAGTGGCCTCACCTCTACGCTCCTTTATCTCAAATGGGCCAGTCCAGCGGTCCTGGAGAGCCCTGGTGTAAGGAAATGCCTCCTTGGCATGGTTGCCCCCTGACTTTTTGCCTTTGCTGATGCTATGTTTACAATTGAAAGTGTGCTGAGGCCTGCTAACCAGGCCCCAGCACCAGTGTTCTTTCCCTAACCTGTACTTTTGTATCCACAATTGGCAGACCCTGGCATCCAGATAAGTCCCTTGTAACTGGTACTTCTAGTACCAAGGGCCCTGATGCCAAGGAAGGTCTCTAAGGGCTGCAGCATGTCTTATGCCACCCTGGAGACCTCTCACTCAGCACAGACACACTGCTTGCCAGCTTGTGTGTGCTAGTGAGGACAAAACGAGTAAGTCGACATGGCACTCCCCTCAGGGTGCCATGCCAGCCTCTCACTGCCTATGCAGTATAGGTAAGACACCCCTCTAGCAGGCCTTACAGCCCTAAGGCAGGGTGCACTATACCATAGGTGAGGGTACCAGTGCATGAGCATGGTACCCCTACAGTGTCTAAACAAAACCTTAGACATTGTAAGTGCAGGGTAGTCATAAGAGTATATGGTCTGGGAGTCTGTCAAACACGAACTCCACAGCACCATAATGGCTACACTGAAAACTGGGAAGTTTGGTATCAAACTTCTCAGCACAATAAATGCACACTGATGCCAGTGTACATTTTATTGTAAAATACACCCCAGAGGGCACCTTAGAGGTGCCCCCTGAAACTTAACCGACTATCTGTGTAGGCTGACTAGTTTTAGCAGCCTGCCACAAACCGAGACATGTTGCTGGCCCCATGGGGAGAGTGCCTTTGTCACTCTGAGGCCAGTAACAAAGCCTGCACTGGGTGGAGATGCTAACACCTCCCCCAGGCAGGAATTGTCACACCTGGCGGTGAGCCTCAAAGGCTCACCTCCTTTGTGCCAACCCAGCAGGACACTCCAGCTAGTGGAGTTGCCCGCCCCCTCCGGCCAGGCCCCACTTTTGGCGGCAAGGCCGGAGAAAATAATGAGAAAAACAAGGAGGAGTCACTGGCCAGTCAGGACAGCCCCTAAGGTGTCCTGAGCTGAAGTGACTCTAACTTTTAGAAATCCTCCATCTTGCAGATGGAGGATTCCCCCAATAGGGTTAGGATTGTGACCCCCTCCCCTTGGGAGGAGGCACAAAGAGGGTGTACCCACCCTCAGGGCTAGTAGCCATTGGCTACTAACCCCCCAGACCTAAACACGCCCTTAAATTTAGTATTTAAGGGCTACCCTGAACCCTAGAAAATTAGATTCCTGCAACTACAAGAAGAAGGACTGCCTAGCTGAAACCCCTGCAGAGGAAGACCAGAAGACGACAACTGCCTTGGCTCCAGAAACTCACCGGCCTGTCTCCTGCCTTCCAAAGATCCTGCTCCAGCGACGCCTTCCAAAGGGACCAGCGACCTCGACATCCTCTGAGGACTGCCCCGGCTTCGAAAAGACAAGAAACTCCCGAGGACAGCGGACCTGCTCCAAGAAAAGCTGCAACTTTGTTTCCAGCAGCTTTAAAGAACCCTGCAAGCTCCCCGCAAGAAGCGTGAGACTTGCAACACTGCACCCGGCGACCCCGACTCGGCTGGTGGCGATCCAACACCTCAGGAGGGACCCCAGGACTACTCTGATACTGTGAGTACCAAAACCTGTCCCCCCTGAGCCCCCACAGCGCCGCCTGCAGAGGGAATCCCGAGGCTTCCCCTGACCGCGACTCTTTGAACCTAAAGTCCCGACGCCTGGGAGAGACCCTGCACCCGCAGCCCCCAGGACCTGAAGGACCGGACTTTCACTGGAGAAGTGACCCCCAGGAGTCCCTCTCCCTTGCCCAAGTGGAGGTTTCCCCGAGGAACCCCCCCCTTGCCTGCCTGCAGCGCTGAAGAGATCCCGAGATCTCTCATAGACTAACATTGCAAACCCGACGCTTGTTTCTACACTGCACCCGGCCGCCCCCGCGCTGCTGAGGGTGAAATTTCTGTGTGGACTTGTGTCCCCCCCGGTGCCCTACAAAACCCCCCTGGTCTGCCCTCCGAAGACGCGGGGACTTACCTGCAAGCAGACCGGAACCGGGGCACCCCCTTCTCTCCATTCTAGCCTATGTGTTTTGGGCACCACTTTGAACTCTGCACCTGACCGGCCCTGAGCTGCTGGTGTGGTGACTTTGGGGTTGCTCTGAACCCCCAACGGTGGGCTACCTTGGACCAAGAACTAAGCCCTGTAAGTGTCTTACTTACCTGGTTAACCTAACAAATACTTACCTCCCCTAGGAACTGTGAAAATTGCAGTGTGTCCACTTTTAAAACAGCTATTTGTGAATAACTTGAAAAGTATACATGCAATTTTGATGATTTGAAGTTCCTAAAGTACTTACCTGCAATACCTTTCGAATGAGATATTACGTGTAGAATTTGAACCTGTGGTTCTTAAAATAAATTAAGAAAAGATATTTTTCTATATAAAAACCTATTGGCTGGATTTGTCTCTGAGTGTGTGTACCTCATTTATTGTCTATGTGTATGTACAACAAATGCTTAACACTACTCCTTGGATAAGCCTACTGCTCGACCACACTACCACAAAATAGAGCATTAGTATTATCTATTTTTACCACTATTTTACCTCTAAGGGGAACCCTTGGACTCTGTGCATGCTATTCCTTACTTTGAAATAGCACATACAGAGCCAACTTCCTACATTGGTGGATCAGCGGTGGGGTACAAGACTTTGCATTTGCTGGACTACTCAGCCAATACCTGATCACACGACAAATTCCAAAATTGTCATTAGAAA
The DNA here is from genome assembly GCF_031143425.1 of Pleurodeles waltl. Taxonomy (NCBI): domain Eukaryota; kingdom Metazoa; phylum Chordata; class Amphibia; order Caudata; family Salamandridae; genus Pleurodeles; species Pleurodeles waltl. Next base: position 979,660,798 of record NC_090436.1, on the reverse strand, counting down.
TTGATTTTTGCAATTTGAAAAGTTTTCTAAATTCTAAAAGTCCTGCTAGGGCCTTGTGTTAGATCCTGTTTAGCATTTCTTTTAGAGTTTAAAAGTTTGTAAAAGTTTGAATTAGATTCTAGAACCAGTTGTAGATTCTTAAAAAGTATTCCAACTTTTAGAAGCAAAATGTCTAGCACAGATGTGACTGTGGTGGAACTCGACACCACACCTTACCTCCATCTTAAGATGAGGGAGCTAAGGTCACTCTGTAAAATAAAGAAAATAACAATGGGCCCCAAACCTACCAAAATACAGCTCCAGGAGCTTTTGGCAGAGTTTGAAAAGGCCAACCCCTCTGAGGGTGGCAACTCAGAGGAAGAGGATAGTGACTTGGAGGACAATTCCCCCCTACCAGTTCTATCTAGGGAGAACAGGGTCCCTCAAACCCTGACTCCAAAAATAATAGTCAGAGATGCTGGTTCCCTCACAGGAGAGACCAACACCTCTGAAATCACTGGGGATAGCCCCAGTGAAGAGGACATCCAGTTAGCCAGGATGGCCAAAAGATTGGCTTTGGAAAGACAGATCCTAGCCATAGAGAGGGAAAGACAAGAGATGGGCCTAGGACCCATCAATGGTGGCAGCAACATAAATAGGGTCAGAGATTCTCCTGACATGTTGAAAATCCCTAAAGGGATTGTAACTAAATATGAAGATGGTGATGACATCACCAAATGGTTCACAGCTTTTGAGAGGGCTTGTGTAACCAGAAAAGTGAACAGATCTCACTGGGGTGCTCTCCTTTGGGAAATGTTCACAGGAAAGTGTAGGGATAGACTCCTCACACTCTCTGGACAAGATGCAGAATCTTATGACCTCATGAAGGGTACCCTGATTGAGGGCTTTGGATTCTCCACTGAGGAGTATAGGATTAGATTCAGGGGGGCTCAAAAATCCTCGAGCCAGACCTGGGTTGACTTTGTAGACTACTCAGTGAAAACACTAGATGGTTGGATTCAAGGCAGTGGTGTAAGTAATTATGATGGGCTGTACAATTTATTTGTGAAAGAACACCTGTTAAGTAATTGTTTCAATGATAAACTGCATCAGCATCTGGTAGACCTAGGACCAATTTCTCCCCAAGAATTGGGAAAGAAGGCGGACCATTGGGTCAAGACAAGGGTGTCCAAGACTTCAACAGGGGGTGACCAAAAGAAAGGGGTCACAAAGACTCCCCAGGGGAAGGGTGATGAGACAACCAAAACTAAAAATAGTAAAGAGTCTTCTACAGGCCCCCAAAAACCTGCACAGGAGGGTGGGCCCAGAGCCTCTTCACAAAACAATGGGTACAAGGGTAAAAACTTTGATCCCAAAAAGGCCTGGTGTCATAGCTGTAAACAGCATGGACACCAAACTGGAGACAAGGCCTGTCCCAAGAAAGGTTCCACTCCAAACTCCCATCCAGGTAACACTGGTATGGCTAGTCTCCAAGTGGGATCAACAGTGTGCCCAGAGCAAATCAGGGTCCACACTGAAGCTACTCTAGTTTCTGAGGGTGGGGTGGATTTAGCCACACTAGCTGTCTGGCCGCCTAACATGCAAAAATACAGACAGCAACTCTTAATTAATGGGACTAGAATAGAGGGCCTGAGGGATACAGGTGCCAGTGTCACCATGGTGACAGAGAAACTGGTTTCCCCTGGCCAATACCTGACTGGAAAAACTTACACAGTCACCAACGCTGACAATCAGAGAAAAGTACATCCCATGGCAATGGTTACTTTAGAATGGGGAGGGGTCAATGGCCTGAAACAGGTGGTGGTCTCCTCAAATATCCCAGTGGACTGTCTGCTTGGAAATGACCTGGAGTCCTCAGCATGGGCTGAGGTAGAACTAAAAACCCATGCAGCAATGCTGGGTATCCCTGAACTGGTGTGTGTGAAAACAAGAGCACAATGCAAGGCACAGGGTGAAAAAGTAGAGCTGGAGTCTGGAAAAATGGCCCAGCCTACCAAGAGAACAGGAAAGTCAGTTGGGAAACCAACTGCAACACAGCAAAAGAAAGGGAACCTCTCTTCTCAGGAAGAAGTTCTGCCCTCTGAGGGAACTGAGCCCTTGGAGCTTGAACCTTATCAGGTTGAGCTCTTAGGCCCAGGGGGACCCTCAAGGGAGGAGCTGTGTAAGGGACAAGAAACCTGCCCCTCTCTTGAAGGCCTTAGGCAGCAAGCTGCTGAAGAGTCCCAAGGCAAGAAAAATGGAACGCATAGGGTCTATTGGGAAGATGGACTCCTGTACACTGAGGCCAGAGACCCCAAACCTGGTGCCACTAGGAGAGTGGTAGTGCCTCAGCTGTTCAGAGAGTTCATCCTAACATTGGCCCATGACATTCCCCTTGCTGGGCATTTGGGACAAACCAAGACGTGGGAGAGGTTAGTCAACCACTTCTACTGGCCCAATATGTCCAACATGGTTAAGGAGTTTTGCCTCTCCTGCCCCACCTGTCAAGCCAGTGGTAAGACAGGTGGGCATCCAAAGGCCCCCCTCATTCCACTTCCAGTGGTGGGGGTTCCCTTTGAAAGAGTGGGTGTGGACATAGTTGGTCCACTGGAACCTCCCACAGCCTCAGGAAATATGTATATCCTGGTAGTAGTGGATCATGCTACCAGGTATCCTGAAGCTATTCCCCTTAGGTCGACTACTGCCCCTGCAGTAGCCAAGGCCCTCATTGGTATCTTTACCAGAGTGGGTTTCCCTAAGGAGGTGGTGTCTGACAGAGGTACCAACTTCATGTCAGCATACCTAAAGCACATGTGGAATGAGTGTGGAGTGACTTATAAATTCACTACACCATACCATCCACAAACTAATGGCTTGGTTGAGAGATTCAACAAGACATTAAAGGGCATGATCATGGGGCTCCCAGAAAAACTCAAAAGGAGATGGGATGTCCTCCTGCCATGTCTGCTTTTCGCTTATAGGGAGGTACCACAGAAGGGAGTAGGGTTCTCACCCTTTGAACTTCTGTTTGGTCATCCTGTAAGGGGACCACTTGCCCTTGTTAAAGAAGGCTGGGAGAGACCTCTCCATGAGCCTAAACAGGACATAGTGGACTATGTACTTGGCCTTCGCTCTAGAATGGCAGAGTACATGGAAAAGGCAACCAAAAACCTTGAGGCCAGCCAACAACTCCAGAAGTTTTGGTATGACCAAAAGGCTGCACTGGTTGAGTTCCAACCAGGGCAGAAAGTCTGGGTTCTGGAGCCTGTGGCTCCCAGGGCACTTCAGGACAAATGGAGTGGCCCTTACCCAGTACTAGAAAGGAAGAGTCAGGTCACCTACCTGGTGGACCTGGGCACAAGCAGGAGCCCCAAGAGGGTGATCCATGTGAACCGCCTTAAGCTCTTCCATGACAGGGCTGATGTGAATCTGTTGATGGTAACAGATGAGGATCAGGAGGCAGAGAGTGAACCTCTCCCTGATCTTCTGTCATCAGACCCAAAAGATGGCACAGTAGATGGAGTGATCTACTCAGACACCCTCTCTGGCCAACAGCAGGCTGATTGTAGGAGAGTCCTACAACAGTTTCCTGAGCTTTTCTCCCTAACCCCTGGTCAGACACACCTGTGTACCCATGATGTGGACACAGGAGACAGCATGCCTGTCAAGAACAAAATCTTCAGACAGTCTGACCATGTTAAGGAAAGCATCAAGGTGGAAGTCCACAAGATGCTGGAATTGGGAGTGATTGAGCGCTCTGACAGCCCCTGGGCTAGCCCAGTGGTCTTAGTCCCCAAACCTCACACCAAAGATGGAAAGAAAGAGATGAGGTTTTGTGTGGACTACAGAGGGCTCAATTCTGTCACCAAGACAGATGCCCATCCAATTCCAAGAGCTGATGAGCTCATTGATAAATTAGGTGCTGCCAAATTTCTAAGTACCTTTGACTTGACAGCAGGGTACTGGCAAATAAAAATGGCACCTGGAGCAAAAGAAAAGACAGCATTCTCCACACCTGATGGGCATTATCAGTTTACTGTTATGCCCTTTGGTTTAAAGAATGCCCCTGCCACCTTCCAAAGGTTGGTGAATCAAGTCCTTGCTGGCTTGGAGTCCTTTAGCACAGCTTATCTTGATGATATTGCTGTCTTTAGCTCCACCTGGCAGGATCACCTGGTCCACCTGAAGAAGGTTTTGAAGGCTCTGCAATCTGCAGGCCTCTCTATCAAGGCATCCAAATGCCAGATAGGGCAGGGAACTGTGGTTTACTTGGGACACCTTGTAGGTGGAGGCCAAGTTCAGCCACTCCAACCCAAGATCCAGACTATTCTGGACTGGGTAGCTCCAAAAACCCAGACTCAAGTCAGGGCATTCCTTGGCTTGACTGGGTACTACAGGAGGTTTGTGAAGGGATATGGATCCATTGTGACAGCCCTCACTGAACTCACCTCCAAGAAAATGCCCAAGAAAGTGAACTGGACTGTAGAATGCCAACAGGCCTTTGACACCCTGAAACAGGCAATGTGCTCAGCACCAGTTCTAAAAGCTCCAGATTATTCTAAGCAGTTCATTGTGCAGACTGATGCCTCTGAACATGGGATAGGGGCAGTTTTGTCCCAAACAAATGAAGATGGCCTTGACCAGCCTGTTGCTTTCATTAGCAGGAGGTTACTCCCCAGGGAGCAGCGTTGGAGTGCCATTGAGAGGGAGGCCTTTGCTGTGGTTTGGTCCCTGAAGAAGCTGAGACCATACCTCTTTGGGACTCACTTCCTAGTTCAAACTGACCACAGACCTCTCAAATGGCTGATGCAAATGAAAGGTGAAAATCCTAAACTGTTGAGGTGGTCCATCTCCCTACAGGGAATGGACTTTATAGTGGAACACAGACCTGGGACTGCCCATGCCAATGCAGATGGCCTTTCCAGGTTCTTCCACTTAGAAAATGAAGACTCTCTTGGGAAAGGTTAGTCTCATCCTCTTTCGTTTGGGGGGGGGTTGTGTAAGGAAATGCCTCCTTGGCATGGTTGCCCCCTGACTTTTTGCCTTTGCTGATGCTATGTTTACAATTGAAAGTGTGCTGAGGCCTGCTAACCAGGCCCCAGCACCAGTGTTCTTTCCCTAACCTGTACTTTTGTATCCACAATTGGCAGACCCTGGCATCCAGATAAGTCCCTTGTAACTGGTACTTCTAGTACCAAGGGCCCTGATGCCAAGGAAGGTCTCTAAGGGCTGCAGCATGTCTTATGCCACCCTGGAGACCTCTCACTCAGCACAGACACACTGCTTGCCAGCTTGTGTGTGCTAGTGAGGACAAAACGAGTAAGTCGACATGGCACTCCCCTCAGGGTGCCATGCCAGCCTCTCACTGCCTATGCAGTATAGGTAAGACACCCCTCTAGCAGGCCTTACAGCCCTAAGGCAGGGTGCACTATACCATAGGTGAGGGTACCAGTGCATGAGCATGGTACCCCTACAGTGTCTAAACAAAACCTTAGACATTGTAAGTGCAGGGTAGCCATAAGAGTATATGGTCTGGGAGTCTGTCAAACACGAACTCCACAGCACCATAATGGCTACACTGAAAACTGGGAAGTTTGGTATCAAACTTCTCAGCACAATAAATGCACACTGATGCCAGTGTACATTTTATTGTAAAATACACCCCAGAGGGCACCTTAGAGGTGCCCCCTGAAACTTAACCGACTATCTGTGTAGGCTGACTAGTTTTAGCAGCCTGCCACAAACCGAGACATGTTGCTGGCCCCATGGGGAGAGTGCCTTTGTCACTCTGAGGCCAGTAACAAAGCCTGCACTGGGTGGAGATGCTAACACCTCCCCCAGGCAGGAATTGTCACACCTGGCGGTGAGCCTCAAAGGCTCACCTCCTTTGTGCCAACCCAGCAGGACACTCCAGCTAGTGGAGTTGCCCGCCCCCTCCGGCCAGGCCCCACTTTTGGCGGCAAGGCCGGAGAAAATAATGAGAAAAACAAGGAGGAGTCACTGGCCAGTCAGGACAGCCCCTAAGGTGTCCTGAGCTGAAGTGACTCTAACTTTTAGAAATCCTCCATCTTGCAGATGGAGGATTCCCCCAATAGGGTTAGGATTGTGACCCCCTCCCCTTGGGAGGAGGCACAAAGAGGGTGTACCCACCCTCAGGGCTAGTAGCCATTGGCTACTAACCCCCCAGACCTAAACACGCCCTTAAATTTAGTATTTAAGGGCTACCCTGAACCCTAGAAAATTAGATTCCTGCAACTACAAGAAGAAGGACTGCCTAGCTGAAACCCCTGCAGAGGAAGACCAGAAGACGACAACTGCCTTGGCTCCAGAAACTCACCGGCCTGTCTCCTGCCTTCCAAAGATCCTGCTCCAGCGACGCCTTCCAAAGGGACCAGCGACCTCGACATCCTCTGAGGACTGCCCCGGCTTCGAAAAGACAAGAAACTCCCGAGGACAGCGGACCTGCTCCAAGAAAAGCTGCAACTTTGTTTCCAGCAGCTTTAAAGAACCCTGCAAGCTCCCCGCAAGAAGCGTGAGACTTGCAACACTGCACCCGGCGACCCCGACTCGGCTGGTGGCGATCCAACACCTCAGGAGGGACCCCAGGACTACTCTGATACTGTGAGTACCAAAACCTGTCCCCCCTGAGCCCCCACAGCGCCGCCTGCAGAGGGAATCCCGAGGCTTCCCCTGACCGCGACTCTTTGAACCTAAAGTCCCGACGCCTGGGAGAGACCCTGCACCCGCAGCCCCCAGGACCTGAAGGACCGGACTTTCACTGGAGAAGTGACCCCCAGGAGTCCCTCTCCCTTGCCCAAGTGGAGGTTTCCCCGAGGAACCCCCCCCTTGCCTGCCTGCAGCGCTGAAGAGATCCCGAGATCTCTCATAGACTAACATTGCAAACCCGACGCTTGTTTCTACACTGCACCCGGCCGCCCCCGCGCTGCTGAGGGTGAAATTTCTGTGTGGACTTGTGTCCCCCCCGGTGCCCTACAAAACCCCCCTGGTCTGCCCTCCGAAGACGCGGGGACTTACCTGCAAGCAGACCGGAACCGGGGCACCCCCTTCTCTCCATTCTAGCCTATGTGTTTTGGGCACCACTTTGAACTCTGCACCTGACCGGCCCTGAGCTGCTGGTGTGGTGACTTTGGGGTTGCTCTGAACCCCCAACGGTGGGCTACCTTGGACCAAGAACTAAGCCCTGTAAGTGTCTTACTTACCTGGTTAACCTAACAAATACTTACCTCCCCTAGGAACTGTGAAAATTGCACTGTGTCCACTTTTAAAACAGCTATTTGTGAATAACTTGAAAAGTATACATGCAATTTTGATGATTTGAAGTTCCTAAAGTACTTACCTGCAATACCTTTCGAATGAGATATTACGTGTAGAATTTGAACCTGTGGTTCTTAAAATAAATTAAGAAAAGATATTTTTCTATATAAAAACCTATTGGCTGGATTTGTCTCTGAGTGTGTGTACCTCATTTATTGTCTATGTGTATGTACAACAAATGCTTAACACTACTCCTTGGATAAGCCTACTGCTCGACCACACTACCACAAAATAGAGCATTAGTATTATCTATTTTTACCACTATTTTACCTCTAAGGGGAACCCTTGGACTCTGTGCATGCTATTCCTTACTTTGAAATAGCACATACAGAGCCAACTTCCTACACCTGGTCTCTACTGGCTCCAACACCCAAACCTTGTCTCCAGGTGAGAACTCAACCAGAGTGGTCTTACCGGTCATACCACTCCTTCATCACGCCTTGACTGGCCTCGAGGTTACTCTTAGCCTACTTCCAGAAGCGTTGGATTTGGTTGCAGAGGGCCAGAATGTAGCTGACCACATCCTGGGGATATGTCTTGGGAGTTTTCTCCCAGCCCTCTTTAACTATGCTCAGTGGTCCCCGGACGGTGTGACCATAGAGAAGCTCAAAGGGGCTGAACACCACCCCTTTCTGAGGCACCTCCCTGTAAGCAAACAACAGGCATGGTAAGAGAACGTTCCACTTACGCCTCATGGCGTCAGTAAGGCCACCAATCATGCCTTTCAGGGTCTTGTTGAATCTCTCAACAAGCCCATTGGATTGAGGATGATGAGGGGTGGTAAACCGGTAGGTCACCCCACACTTATCCCACATGGACTTCATGTACGCAGACATGAAGTTTGAGCCCCTGTCAGACACAACTTCCTTAGGGAATCTCACACGGGTAAATATTCCCAACAGGGCTCTGGTCACCACCGGTGCAGTCACTGGTCACAGAGGGATTGCCTCTGGATAGCGGGTGGCATGGTCCACCAAAACCAGGATAAACCTATTGCCTAAGGTAGTTTTGGGGTCCAAGGGACCAACAATCTTGATGCCAACCCTTTCAAAGGGGGTGCCAACCACGGGGAGTGGGAAGAGGGGAGCTTTAAGCTTTTGCCCTGTCTTCCCACTAGCCTGGCAGGTAGGGCAAGCTCTGCAGAAATTATCTGAGGCTAACCTCATTCTGGGATAAACGAAATGGGTGACAAGCCTGTTAAAGGTCTTGTTTTAGCTCAGATGTCCTGCCAGGGGAATGTCGTGAGCCAGACCCAGTATGAAGGCCCAGTAACACTAGGGGACCACCAACACACGTGCTACCCCAGAACCTGGAACCTTAGGGTCACTGTAAAAGAGATCATTCTCCTAGTAAATATGGTGATTGCCAGAGGTGTCACCTGCTGCTTTGGCTGTTGCCTGTCGCCTCAGACCCTCAAGGGTGGGGCATTCCTTCTGCGCCTTACATAATTCTGCCCTGGTTGGCTCACCCTCTACTTGTCAGCCAGCAAGTTCAGGTAGGTTACCCAGGTCAGCTAAGTCCTCCCCAGTTGGCTCAGGGGCCACCTCCTCCTCAGGGGCAACGTCCACCACCATGGGAACATTTGAGGTGGGTTTCCGTGCCTCTTGCCCTTCCTCTTTGCAGCTGGCTTGGCCATTGTTCCAGGCTCCAGACGCCCTTGATTCCCTTCCCGGGCAGCCATGGACCGCGTGGTCATGCAGACCCACTCAGGCAAACCTAACATCTGCAGGCTCTATCTCTTTCACAGCAGTATGCGCAAGATCATTGCCTAACAGACAATCTACAGGCATAGCAGGACTCACAGCTACTTTCTGAGTCCAGAGACCCCCCACTCAAAGGGAACCATAGCCACTTGTAGGTGACTCTCGCGATTGTCAGTGACTATGACCTGGTGGAATATATTTGGGACTATCTGCTCTGATGACACCAGCTGACTCTTGACAGTAATCATACTGGCTCCTGTGTCATGCAGAGCCTCCACCCTTTGCCCATCAATAGTGATCCCCTGCCTACACTTTGAAGTATTTTCTGGCATGTAGGCTTTAGGCACCATCTCTCTTTCTCCCAGGGACACTAGGGAAACCTCTGCCTGCTCCCCAAAGCTAACTGGGAATGTCTTCCCCTGACCGCTACACTAGCCAACCCAGGTGTCTGTCCAGTGGTGGACTGTGCCCTCTTGAGGCACTGGGAGTCGCCCTTAGAGTGTTCATGCTGGTAGCACTCTAAGCATTTGGGTATGTGTTTCCCTAATGTTTTATCAAAATACCCTGGCTTCTTCACAAACCTAGAAAAGGAATGGTATCCACCCCACCCCCGGGAATTTGTTTGAGGGCCTTTTGAGAACTCCTTTTCTTTAAGTTTTTCTCCTCCCTCTTTCTTCTGTTGGGAACTCTGACCACCTTTGTGGGAGTCCCCCCCAGATGCCTTCTGGTGCTAACCCAGAGGTCCCCCTCCTCAGCAAGCTTCCTGGGGTCAGTCAGCTAACTATCTACCAAGTGCTGGCGCAACTGTGTAAAAGAAATACTGAGCATATGCTCTCTCAGAATCAAGTCATATAACCCTTTATAATCATCTACTTTGCTGCCCCGCACCCATCCATCCAGTGCCTTGTTGGAGAAATCATATCAATCCACCCAAGTTTGTGTTGAAAGTTTGGTGCTGTCCCTGAACCTCTCACGGTATCTCTCAGGGGTCAGCCCAAACGTGGCCTGTAAAGCCACTTTCATATATTGGTAGTCATTTCTATTCTGTGGAGCAAGTGTGAGAAGTGTGTCCCTCCCTAAGGATGGTACATGAAACCACAGCTGCCCCCCAGTGCTCCTCAGGTGTCCCATGGGCCCTTAGAGCAACTTCATAGGTAGCCAACCACTTATCAATGTCATCTCCCACCAGAAAACTTGGCACCACATTCTTGGGTATACAAACCTGTTTGTCCCCAACCGGTCCTGCATGTATGCTGCCACCATCACTGCTGGACTCAGACTGTCTCGCCTTGATCTCCACCTCCTTGAGACTCAGTTCATGAGCCAACAACTGTTTTTTCTCAGCCAAGGCTCTCTCAGCTGCAGCTTACGCTCTTCCAGCTTCAATCTGTTTGGCTGCTCTTTCAGCCTCACATTGCTTGGACTCTCCCTCTGCTCTCCTTTCCTCCTGTTGAGCCTCAATTTTTAACTTTGCCACCTGCAACTGAAACTCTCTCTCCTCTCTCCTTTCCTCTGCGGTCAGGCTTTGATCAGAGACACTGCTCCCTGGTTTTGCAGGGGGCACAATTGAAGCTCTAATTTCATCTAGTGAGGGCAAAAAATCCTCTGAAGGGCCATCTTCTGGACCTTCCTCCTCATCATCCTCCTCAGCAGGGGCTCCTGTCCCAGGCCCTCAGTGCCCTTTGGAATTTCTCCTTCCTGGAGGCTTTCTCTGTAGGTACACCCATATCCCTGCAGAATGCTCTCAGCTGTTTAACAGTATAGGTTTCCAGCATAGCCATATCAAAATCAGGAAAACGAAAACAGGAAAAACGAAATTGCAGAAAATAGATAAAAATCAAGTTGACCTTTAACTGTGGGTAGGTAGTGAAATACGTAGCTACTGTATGTCACTGCACAAATACAAGTCCTATCCTCACTGCTGATCACCAATGTTGGAAATGGGGTCTTTGGTTGGCAGTCAGGTTATCCACTGTCCAAGCAAGGACCCTCACTCTAGTCAGGGTAAGTCACACAGAATCCAAATTATCCTGTGCCCACCCTCTGGTAGCTTGGCACTGAGCAGTCAGACTTAACTTAGAAGGCAATGTGTAAAGTATTTGTGCAATAGATCATACAATAAAACAATATAGCACCACAAAAATAGACCACACAGTGTTTAGAAAAATATATAATATTTATCTGGATATTTGCAGGTCAAAACGATCAAAGATGCAATCAGTAAATGTAGAGATATCACTGAAAAGTGATATAAAATGTCTTAAGTCTTTTTAAAGCAAACAAAGTCTCTTTCAAGCACAAGTACCTGGTTCGTGTGAAAAATCTTCGCAAAAGGCCGCAGAGGAGGAGAAGCGTGGAAACAAAGGGGTGTGCGTTGATTTCTTGGGCCGCACACGGTGAAGCATCCTTTAGTTTCCACGCAGGAATGGCTGTGCGTCGATTTCGGGCGCTCGGTTGTGTATCCTCTTCGGGTTGCAGGGTTTTCAGACACCACGGGTCAGTGTGTCGAATCCGGGGCCTGCAGAGTGAAGTCACAAGCGCTGCGTCGTTCCGGTGGGCGTTGCATGGAAGTTTCTTGCGCATGGCAGGCACTGCGTCGATTTCCCCTCTGGAAGTCGGGCTGTGTCGTCCCAGGTCGGCTGTGCGTTGATCCGGTGGGCCGTGCGTCGAAGTTCCGTTCGCAACGCAGGCGCCACCCCGATCTTCTCCTTGCGAAGTCGAGCTGTGTCGTTCTGGTTCGGGATGCAGTGAATTTCTCACCGCGGGGCAGGCTGTGCGTCGGTTTTAGCAGCTGTTCGTCGACTTTTCACTGCACAAGGAGTCCAGTTGCAAGAGGGAAGTCTTTTTGGTCCTGAGACTTCAGGGAACAGGAGGCAAGCTCTATCCAAGCCCTTGGAGATCACTTCTTCACCACAGCCAGAGAGCAGCAAGGCAGCAGGCCAACAGCAAAGCAGCAGTCCTTCACAGAAAGCAGTCGGTGAGTCCTTTGGGTAGCCAGGCAGTTCTCCTTGGCAGGATGCAGGTTCTGGTTCCAGTTATCTCTTCTAGGAAGTGTCTGAGTTGAAAGGGGCAGAGGCCCTGTTAACATAGCCAAATGTGCCTTTGAAGTGGGGGAGACTTCAAAGAGTGTCTTAGAAGTGCACCAGGTCCCCTTTCAGTTCAATCCTGTCTGCCAGGGTCCCAGTAGGGGGTGTGGCAGTCCTTTGTGTGAGAGCAGGCCCTCCATCCTCCCAGCCCAGGAAGACCCATTCAGAATGCAGATGTATGCAAGTGAGGCTGAGTATCCTGTGTTTGGGGTGTGTCTGAGTGAATGCACAAGGAGCTGTCAACTAAACCCAGCCACACGTGGATTGTAAGGTACGGAAAGATTGAAGTGCAGAGAAGTGCTCACTTTCTAAAAGTAGCATTTCTAAAATAATAATATTAAATCCAACTTCACCAATCAGCAGGATTTTATATCACCATTCTGGCCATACTAAATATGACCTTCCTATTCCTTTCAGATCAGCAGCTACCACTCAAACATTGTATGAGGGCAGCCCCAATGTTAGCCTATGAAGGGAGCAGGCCTCACAGTAGTGTAAAAATGAATTAGGGCTTTTTACACTACCAGGACATGTAAACTACATAGGTACATGTCCTGCCTTCTGCCTACACAGCACCCTGCCCTATGGGTTACCTAGGGCATCCCTTAGGGGTGTCTTATATGTAGAAAAAGGGCAGTTTTAGGCTTGCAAGTACTATTAAATGCCAAGTCGAATTGGCAGTGAAACTGCACACACAGGCCTTGCAATGGCAGGCCTGAGACAAGGTAAAGGGGCTATTTAAGTGGGTGGCACAACCAGTGCTGCTGGCCCACTAGTAGCATTTAATCTACAGGCCCTGGACACATATAGTGCACACTACTAGGGACTTATAAGTAAATTAAATAGTCCAATTGGGTATGATACAATGTTACCATGTTTAAAGGGAGAGAGCATATGCACTTTAGCACTGGTTAGCAGTGGTAAAGTGTGCAGAGTCTAAAAACCAGCAAAAACAGTGTCCAAAAAGTGGAGGGAGGCAGGCAAAAAGTTAGGGGTGACCACCCTAAGGCTGTCAGGTCTAACACTAATGTAACTTTTTGAAGGAAGCCTTTCCTCCCTTTCTAGTATGTAATCCCATCTTTACCCTCTAACCATAGTCCAGCCCCTCTGTATACACCTGAATCTCCTGCAGTGATGATTATGTAAAATGTATCCAGATTGATAAGTGCAAGTTTTTGATTTATATATTTTGTAATATTGTGTACACAGCACACCCAGGTCAGTTACAGTGGTTCTGGCTTGACAAGTGCCACTGCAGTTTTGATCTTTTGTAACTAGTCTTTCCCACTCATGTGTGCCAAGTGGGGTTGGGTGGATATTAGAAAAAATGTGACATTCTTCCTTCTCAGGGCAGGGGATGCTGCAGTTCTGATCCTCTGACTCTGTGGCATGCCACACTTAGGTGTACAAGCTAGCATGAGACGGACATTAGGAGAAACTCACCCTACTGTAGTGGGCAGGTCCATTGACAGCGCATCATCCTGTACCACTAAAAAGAGGGACAGTGGGCTGTCCACATCACTCAGATTTGGTAGCTGGGGAAGGGTAGACAGAAAAAGCAAGTTGCACTGCCTCCGCTGGCATGTCTTTTGACTATGCAGTATCAGTAATCCCAAGACAGGATGCTGTGGTCTCATTAGAGTTTCTGTATAGATCATTGCCCTGTATAATTGGGCAACAATGCTAACTGAGTGCATCCTGGTTGATTTTTTGTTTTTGTCTGAAATAGGTGGGGAATTTCTCACCTGGCTTCAGACGTGTGTTGCATGGCAGTCTTTAAGTAAGCAGATATTTCTGCTTCTCACTAGGTTTCAGCCAGGCCTGACACATCCTTAAGGGCCCTGCCCTCACACATTTTTTGCAGACATGAAGAATGTCTGTCAGGCTGAGCAAGGGTCAGCCTGACTTATACTCTTTGTATTCATGTCAGGCACCCAGGTTTTATACATGCGCTAAACGAGCAGGTGCCTGGTGGACTGAGCTGAAAGCAGTCGGGCTGAGGAGTTCACTACCCTGTGAGCATGACCCCCTCAGCCCTACAAACCACATTGAGGTCCTCCTCCTCACAACGAGAGGGTGCGTCACTGATAGCCTCAGACCTGGGTGCTTCAATTTTAAGACCTAAAGTGCCCAAGCCTGGGTGTCAATCAGTGACACCTCGTCACAGAGAGGGTTGAGGTCAGTAACTCTCACTGACCTCATTCCATTCTGTGGCAAGTAAGGGACTGCCTCCTCCTCTCATTGGATGGGTTGGTGATCTCAGCCCTCCAGGAATAAAGGAACCTCAGAGGAATACCCCTGCAGTTAGATATGTTTTTTTTAATGCTTGTGCGCATACTAATGTATGTGTATTAGTGCGTGGGTGCTGTGAATGGGTGTGTGCGCATGTATGTGCTTGTGAATTGTGCGTTAATGTGAGCATACTTCTGAATGTAGGGGTGAGTGAGTGTGCATGTAGATGGGTGAGTGTAAGCAGTGATTTAAATGTAGAAAAAGAAGTGCTGGTCCTCACCAAATTGGGTAGGATGTGCTTAGAGGAGTGCTGAGTGGCGTGACGGGAAGGAGGCATTCATAAAATCATCATTTTCTTTGTGTGCATCAGACAGTGTTTTCTGAGCTAAATAGCACAATTTCCCATACAGTTTTCTTGCAAATAAGCCATATTTTCACCATACAAACATTTCTAGCACAACATAATGGTGAACATATAGCATTGTAGGTGGGTGTAGTCTAATGGATAAAGTGTAATCTGTAAAACCAGGACACCCAAACTCCATTCACGACTTCCTAACTGTACCAGTATGTTGTTCATCTGCCAGTAAGTCAGCTCCTTTTTCCTGCCCCAGTTGAAGTTGGCTTCGAGCAGATTGAACGCATTAGTAAGAGCCCATTGTCTGTGTCTCATAGCCTGTTACTACACCCACTTGTAGTGCAGCACTGCCACTACTCTAGGAGTAGGGCCTGCTTACTTTGGTCCTCATTACAACATTGGCGGTAAATGCCGCTTACCGCCGTGCAAAAGACCGCCAACACACCTCTGCAGCCGCGGAATTCCGCTACAGCTATTACGACTCACACCTCGGAATCTGCCAAAATCCAGACACCCACACAAGTCTGCCACACCAAAGGTCAGTGATAAACTGGCGATAACAAAACTGACACCGTCACGGCAACAGGAATACGCCCACACTATCATGACCCACGAACCCATGCAGCAGTCTTTCAACCACAGTATTCCATTGGTGGTACGAACCGCCGCGCTCAAAATACACACACACTTCCAAAACACAACCACATTGGACAAATCGAAATACACACACCTGATACACATACACACACACCACTCCCACACACCCAATACAATATAAAACACACACCCACATCACCCACAAACCCTTACGACCAGAATTGCGACAGAAGGCCAGAGAGAGATACCACCAACAACAAACTAGCATCCACAGGCACTCAACACCATCACTCACACAACATCCACGCACCTCACACAACACGCACAAACACATCCCCTCACACATCACCACACACACCACCTCACACATCACCCACACCACCCCATGTCACCGCAAAGACACCCCAGGTTTTCTGAGGTGGAGCTCAGGGTCATGGTGGAGGAAATCATCCGGGTAGAGCCACAGCTATTCGGATCACAGGTGCAGCACACCACCATAGCTAGGAAGATGGAGCTATGGCGCAGAATCATGGACAGGGTCAAAGCAGTGGGACAGCATCCAAGAACACGGGATGACATCAGGAAGAGGTGGAACGACCTATGGGGGAAGGTGCGTTCTGTGGTCTCAAGACACCAGATTGCAGTTCAGAGGACTGGCGGCGGACCCCGCCTCCTCCCCCACAACTAACAACATGGGAGGAGCAGGTCTTGGCTATACTGCTTCCTGAGGGCCTCGCTGGAGTAGCTGGAGGAATGGAATCTGGTAAGTCAAATCTTAACTACTGTATCCCCCACCCTACCAGCATGCTATCACATACCCCCACCCTCACCCCCATCACTCCAACACCTCACATATGTCCCCACTATCACAAACCACCCATCCCAACACCAAGACCTGCATGCAACAACAAAGCATGGAGACCCATCACCAAAGCATGTCCACTACAGATACCCACACAGACCCCACAACTATTATCACACAAGGTCCTACACAAGAATGTAAGACTGGGGTACAGGGTCACCCACCCATTGCACACAATGGCACACACAGATGCAATAATCATGCCTTTACACCCCTGCAGAACCCCTACCCAATGTCACCAGACAGGAGGTTCCAGACATATCCACCCCCTCACAGAAGAGTCCCACAGTAATGATAGCAGCTCTGTCCAACTGGATCTAGATGACCAGCCTGGCCCATCTGGGACCTCGGGACAGTTGGTTCCCCTGACACAGTCACAAGCCACCACAGGGCCTCCCCCCTCATGAAACACCAGCACAGCACCCACCCAGCGGGCCCATACCTCTGTCCCCAGGACACGTCAAGCAGCTGTGTGTCCACCACTACAGGTAACCCAGGCAAACCCACCAACCCAAGAACAGCAGGGACCTGGGGGCAGTGGCTGTGGGCACACAGTTCAGGGGACAGAGGCACAGGAAAACCAGGGAACTTGGAGGTCTGCGGTGCGACAGGGTGAGGACAGACCCAGGGAACCCACTCTCCACGAGGCCCTCTCCAACATCATGGGAGCGTACCATCATTGCCAGGAGACGATGGCAACGGTACTGGCCAAGTTTCAGAGGAACAGTATTTGGGGTTCAGGGAGGAACTCAAGTCCATCAATACCACCCTGGTCATCATTGTAGGGGTGCTCAAGGACCTTGTGAACACCAGGAGGGACACTGTGGCACAACAAGGGGCCCCTGACACTAGCCTGGACGATGAACTGCCCACTACCTCCGCCGGCGTTAGTGGACAGGGGCACCGCCACAGGACCACAACACCAGCAGCCCACCCCCTGCAGATGGAGAACCACCCCGCAAATGGTCCCTGAAATCCACGACAAAGACAGAGAACATTGCCAAGACCCCCACCAAGAAATGAGACCACCCTGAATGTCATCCTTCTGTCCCACTTTGTTTCTTTCCATCCTTAAACTGCCCTAGCTCCACGTCCTATGCCTCTTCGGACAATGCACCTGTGAGACAAATAACTAGACTCTGCCATGGACATTCCTCCACCATCACCCCTGACCATTTTACAACCCCCTCCACTATTTTGCACTTAAATAATCACCCTTGAATCACAAAACAAGCTGGAGTCAGTCTGTGCTTTCACAAATGTGTATTTGCAATAACTGAGGAAAATAGCAATGTCCATTGTATTGTCAACATACCTGTGTCACACAGCTCTAGTCCATGAGGTAACATAGCAGAGGTCACACAGTGGGACCACCTCTATGGAAAGGCAAAGTGACAGGTCAGGGTCCATACACTGGGTGAAGGTGACAGACATATGATAGGTCTAACAATTTTATCAGATGTAGGAGGCAGCGATGTCTTCCTACCTGTGTCTCACTGGAAGTATTGCTGGATCACATTGTTTCTGTTGTCAATATCCTCTTCTTCTGCCTCTTCTTTACTGTCCACAGGCTCCACAGCTGCCACAAGACCTCCTTCTGGACCATCCTCCTGCAGAAAAGGCACCTGTTGTCGCAAAGCCAAGTTATGCAGCATACAGCAGGCCATGAGGACCTGGCACACCTTCTTTGGTGAGTAGTACAGAGAACCACCTGTCATATGGAGGCACCGGAACCTGGCCTTCAGGAGGCCAAAGGTCTTTTCTATCACTCTACTAGTTTGCGCATGTGCCACGTTGTAGCGTTCCTCTGCCCTTATCCTGGGATTTCCCACTGGGGTCAGTAGCCATGACAGGTTTGGGTAACCAGAGTCACCTGCAAATGTCGAAGGACAACTGTTAGACACACACTTACCCTTAGAGACAACCCCAGACCCAGACAACTATTCACAGGGTATAGGGTCCTTGTCCTCACCTATTAGCCACACACGGTGTCTCTGGACTTGCCCCATCACATAAGGGATGCTGCTATTCCTCACAATGTAAGCGTCATGCACTGAGCCAGTAAACTTGGCGTTCACATGGGAGATGTACTGGTCGGCCAAACACACCATCTGCACATGCATTGAATGGTAGCTCTTCAGTTTCTGTACACCTGTTCACTCCTGCAGGGGGGGGACCAAGGCCACATGTGTCCCATCAATGGCACCTATGATGTTGGGGTTATGTCCCAGGGCATAGAAGCCACCTTTATCTGTAGGAAAATCCTCCACCTGAGGGAACATGATGTATCTGCGCATGTGTTTCAGCAGGGCAGACAACACTCTGGACAACACATTTGAGAACATAGGCTGGGACATCCCTGATGCAATGGCCACTGTTGTTTGAAAAGACCCACTTGGAGTACTGACTGGACCTGCACTAGAGGGGGGATTCCTGTGGGATGGCGGATAGCTGACATCAGGTCTGGCACCAACTGGGCACACAGTTCCTGGATTGTGGCACGATCAAGTCTGTAGGTGACTATTACATGTCTTCCATTGTTCACAGGTCCAACAGCGGTCTATACACCAGAGGATGCTGCCATCTCCTCACCTGCCCCAGCAGACGTGCCCTATGGAGGAGAACAGCGAGCATGGAGTCAGCCAACACTGAGGTAGTAAAAAAACAATTTTATTGCACACATTTGTCAATCCGCTATTTGTCTGTCTTTGTGTGTATGCAAGGCCTAGATATGTGTGACGCATTTAAAAGTAATGCCATGTGGCCCCCTGAAATGGCAGCTGCCTGACCTGTAATGTGGGACAGGGGGATATGAGGTAACTGCACTGGTTTTGTACACCGTCGCGGTAGGCGGTCGAAGACCGCGGCGCAATCCTGCATTGGTTAACATTGGGCCCTATGGGACCTAGGAGCCAATGACGATGTACGCCGGAGGTGACGGTACGCACCGCCGTGGACGTGACCGCCATGTTCTGTCTGTTCACTCACTTGATACCTGATCTTCGACAGGAGAGTACCTATATATTAAGTGCTGCTGTGACCTCATTCTGGAAGCGACAATGGCTCATGTGTCTGGGGAAAGGGCCCCTGCCTTCACATCAGAGGAGTTGGATAAACTAGTGGATGGTGTCCTCCCCCAGTACACACTACTCTACGGTCCTCCAGACAAACAGGTGAGTACACTGTGAGCATGCTGTATGGGCAATGCCTGTTTGGAGTGGTGTGGATGGAAGATACGGGGGGATGAGGCCTGCATGATCGGACGGTGAGTGTATGTGGGTCAGGGCAAGGGTGGGAACATGGGACAATGACTGCGACAGTCCGGGCGGTTAAAGATTTTCCTTTTCCCCTGTACTATTCCTGTAGGTCAGCGCCCACCAGAAGAAGGATATTTGGCGTGCCATCGCCAAGGACGTCCGGACCCTGGGGGTCCACCACAGACGGAGCACCCACTGCCATAAAAGATGGGAGGACAATCGCCGCTGGAGCAAGAAGGCGGCGGAGGCCCAGCTGGGGATGGCCTCCCAACGTGGGAGGGATGCCCGTTGCACCATGACCCCCCTGATGTTCCGGATCCTGGCGGTGGCGTATCCTGAGTTGGATGGGCGCTTAAGGGCATCACAGCAGCCACAAGGGGGTGAGTACCGTCACAGCCATCTGACTTTGCGCGCATTGGAGGTGTCTGGGTGGGGGAGGTGGGCAGTGGGTTCCCCCAGGCTAGGGCGAGCTTTGTAGGCAAAGACCCTTTGTGAGGCAGGCTAAGTGGCACCCCAACCCCACCAGTGGTAAGAGCCATCTACACCTAGTCAGGCTCCTGTGAATTCCATGTGTGCAGCAATCGGGCATAGGCCATGTGCCCCATGACCCTGTGATTAATTGGGGAACTCTAAGTGCATGGCGTAGTGCAGAGGGTTGCTATGTCGGTAGTGTCTGCCAACGGTAGCGGTATTGCATGCACTGAACATGTATTTCTTCTTTCTCCCCTCCCCCTTTTTGTGGTCTCCCTGTTCTTGTGTGCATTAGCATCATCAGGCAGAGGAGCTGTGCCACCGGAGCAGGAGGGAGCTGCATCCCACATGGCCCTGGAGGGCGAGACAACGGAGTCTAAAGTCATCAGTGGGACGGAGGGTGAGAGGAGCTCCACAGCGGGGACAGGAGCAGAGACCAGCAACACCGACTCCTCCTCTGATGGGAGCTCCCTTCCGGTGGCGGGCCCCTCTGTGCCCACCACATCTTCAGGTACAGCCACCACCCCACCCCACCAGCACCGCCCTCCCAGCATCCCCTCAGCATGTGTCCCATGGCTGCTCACCCAGGAGGGTGGGCATCTCCTTCGCCCCAGGCACCTCAGGCCCTGCCCCAGTCAGCCCTGCTGCCCTCAGTGAGGAGGCCATTGACCTCCTGAGATCCCTCACTGTTGGGCAGTCTACCATTTTGAATGCCATCCAGGGTGTAGAGAGGCAGTTGCAACAGACAAATGCATAGCTGGAGGGCATTCATTCTGGCCAGGCTGCCCAACAGTGTGCTTTTCAGGCTCTGCCCTCTGCACTGATGGCAGCCATTGTCCCTGTGTCCAGCCTCTCCCCTCCAACTTCCTCCACCCAGACCCAATACCCAGTACCTCAGCCTAACCCAAGCACACCATCAGATCAGCATGCACACACCTCAACACACAAGAGTGGCTCTGGCAAACGTAAGCACCACACATCCCATAGGCACTCACACATGCATCATACGCATGCACACATACCAACATCCTCTGCCTCCACTGTGTCCCCCTCCTCCACGTCTCCCTCCTCCCTCCCTGTCACGTCGACACTCACACATGCATGCACTACATCTTCAGCCACTACCTCCATCACTAGCACACCCATCACCACACACCGCTCATGTGCACTCACCACCCCCACTACCATTCACACATCCCCTGTGTCCTCTCCCAGTGTGTCTGTGAGCCATCCTCCCAAAGTACACAAATGCAGTCACACACCCACCCAACAGCCATCCACCTTCACCAGCCTTCAGCCCATGCACCTTCACCCAAAGTCAGCAAATGAACTTCTCCTACAACCACTACCTCTTCCTCCACTCCCAAACCCCCTCCATCTACCCGTCGCAGTGTGTCTAAAAAGCTTTTCCTATCAAATCTTGACCTCTTCCCTACACCTCCCCCACCCCGTCCGTCCCCTAGGGCCCGCCTTTCCAGGTCCCAACCCAGCACCTCAGCCACCACATCACTGGGCACAGTGGTGCCAGCAATAGCCGGATTTTGGAGTGCACCAAGCAACAGGGCTGCCAGTGTCCCAAGGAGCGAGGCCAAGGACATTCCCCCACCTCCAAAACAGAAAAAGTTGCCCACATCCCAGAGGGAGAAGGCCAAAACACCTGCCACCAAGGGCTCAGGCAAGACAATTGTTGGAAGTGGCAAGACAGCTGTGCCACCATCCAAGGTGGGGAAGGGCCTGAAAATGAAAGGCAAGTCAACGTCGCTGCCAACCTGCACGGCGGACAAGACTGCCACTGGCACCGCCACATGCACCGCTGCCACGGACACCGCCGCCAGCACCCCAGATTCTGAGACCTTCACCAACACCGCAGACACTGTGCCCTTCAGCAGCACCACAGTCAGTGAGCCCGCCACCAGCAACGCCGCTACTGACACCGCTGCCAGCACCGCAGTCAGTGCACCCGCCACCAGCACCGCCGCCAGCACGGAAGTCAGTGAGCCAGCCACCAGCACGGCAGTCAGTGAGCCAGCCACCTGTCAGTGAGGCCGCCACCAGCACCGCCGCCACAATGACCGCCGCAAGCACCGCCGCTACTGACCCCGCCGCCAGCGGCCCCGCAACATCCTGAGCCAGTGGCACCACCGCAGACATGGCTTCCATCCCCAGTGGTCATTCGTACAAGGCTGGTGGTCAGTTCCAGGGGCCTGGGCAGCTTGCATGTTGCTCTGGGCACAAAGCCCCATCCAGAACCAGTGGATAAAGACATCCACTACCTCTGTCCTTGGAAGGATGATGCACTCTGGGCACAAAGCCCCCTCCAGAACCAGTGGAGAAAGACATCCACTACCTCTGTCCTTGGTAGGATGAAGCACTCTGGGCACAAAGCCCACTCCAGAACCAGTGGAGAAAGACATCCACTACCTCAGTCCTTGGCAGGATGAAGCACTCTGGGCACAAAGCCCCCTCCAGAACCAGTGGAGAAAGACATCCACTACCTCTGTCCTTGGCAGGATTAAGCACTCTGGGCACAAAGCCCCCTCCAGAA
This sequence comes from Pleurodeles waltl, assembly GCF_031143425.1. Classification (NCBI taxonomy): domain Eukaryota; kingdom Metazoa; phylum Chordata; class Amphibia; order Caudata; family Salamandridae; genus Pleurodeles; species Pleurodeles waltl. The sequence goes on along the minus strand of NC_090436.1, from coordinate 979,638,373 downwards.
CCAGTGGAGACTGTTATCCACTTGAGAGACTGTGGCTTTGCACTCCCCAGGATAAAGCAGTGGGCAAACCACCCACTGGAGAGACTTGAGAGATTTTGGCTTTGTACTCCCCAGGACAAAGCAGTGGGCAAACCACCCACTGGAGAGACTTGAGAGACTGTGGCTTTGCACTCCCCAGGGTAAAGCAGTGGGCAAACCACCCACTGGAGAGACTTGAGAGACTGTGGCTTTGCACTCCCAGGATACATCAATGGGCATAGAGCCCCCTCGTGGAGCTGGCATTGTGCGCTCATCCGGCTGAGGCGCCCCCTTTCCCTTCCCCCTGAGGTGCCTGTTTTATTTCGATCTGATGCCCCTGCAGTGTTCTCTCAGTTTCGATCGGGTATCGAGTGTGGGCCTCACCCATGCATTTTGGGCCTAGTGGTCCACGGACTATATAGGTGCAGTACCTGGACTTGAATTCTTGGTGTACATAATTGTTTATAGTGTATATACATTTTTGACTAATGGATTATTCTTGATTACAATGGTTACAATCATTTCCATTTGTCATTGCGTTCTTCCAGGGGGGTAGGTGGGTGTAAATGTAATGTTGCAGCATGTATTTGTGTGTATGTTGTGTGTGAGGGTGGGGGTGTTGCGTGTTGCGTGTGTGTGTCACTCTCTTTTCCCTTCCCCCTCCCCTGTGTTGTAGGTGCAGTACTCACCGTAGTCATCGCCGCTGTCGTTCGTGCTCCTGGTAGAGGAGCAGGAAGACTATCGCAGGGAGGATTTGGAGTTCAGGCTCCATGGCGTCCTGGTTCCTCGTGTGGTGTGTAGAGGTAAGTGTTTTCCCTTCCAAGTCCTGTTTCCGCCGTGTTTTTGTTCGCATTGAATCCGCCCCGGAAAAGGTGGTGGATTGGCCTGTCTTAATAGTGTGGGCGGTACATTGTCTTCCGTCTTTCTGTTGGAGGTGACCGCCATGCTGTTTATTTGTACCGCCGTGGCGGTCAGAGTGTTAAAGTGGCTGTCTATGTTGGCGGTTTCCGCCATGGTCATAATTGCATTTTTTTTACCGTCGGCCTGTTGGCAGTTTTACCGCCGCTTTACCACCGACCACTAGGGTTGTAATGAGGGCCTTAATGTTTTAAAACATAATAATTAATTGTAAGTTTAGAGGGTATTGTTTCTATGTTTTTTTATTTGCTGATGCTACATGATCAATAGTGTTTGCCTAAACACTAAGATACAGGTATAGCCTTCATTCTGGTTCCTTACTCAGAGAAGCAGTAGTCGTCCTGGGCGTAGGGCCCAGGACGACTACTGCTTCTCTGGGGGGGGGACAGGATTTGCACACGCTGTCATTATTAGCTTGAAAACGCAGGTGATATTGTTGTTCAAAAATCATATTCCTGTGTTCTATTAAACTAGATGTTCTTAGAATAGTATAGCTACATTAACTCTTTTAGCTATTTTCCCATTTAACTTGGAGAACAGAACAGCCATAGCTTGACAAATGTGGAAGTAAATGCCCAATATTCGCTTGGGGGGGCCTGTTCTGCTGCGCTTTAGGCTTCTATAAAAGCTCAGCAGAGGCTGTGAGTAAATTCTGAGGCTTCTGTACAACCCGTAGGAGACGAAATGGGAGATTCAGCCTTTCATCCTTGTAAGGCAGACATATTATCGATTTGTATACTGAAAGGAATATCTATTTATTCACATGCTTAGAAATAACAAGCACTGTATACAGTGCTTAATTTGTAAACAAAAACGTGCCGGTGCTCAGAGCTTTCCTCCTAAACACGCGTCTGCTGCAATTAAATGTGCAAGCACGGAATACTGAGACAGCGTAATCCTAGAGCCACCTCGGGCCTCTTTAATCCATTTACAGCCACGCCCTGCCCCTTCAGCTAACTCCTGCTTTCTCCCTTTGTGACCCCTTCTCGTTTTTCTCTTCCTCAGTCTTTCCCATATGTGTCTTTTGCTCGCAGTAAATGCTTGAGGCAGAAAGATAAGTGCCAGTGCCCCGCACCGGAAACAGCAAGCATAAATTAAGCACTGAAAGTGTGATACAGAACAATCATGATTAGTTCTCTGGAGCAGTGGCGTAGCGTGGGTTGTCAGCACCCGGGGCAAGGCAAGTAATTTGCGCCCCCTAACCCGTGTCAGCACCCGGGGCAAGGCAAGTAATTTGCGCCCCCTAACCCGTTGATTTCCCCCCCCCCCAGATGTTGCGCCCGGTGCGGCCGGCCCCCCCTGCACTCCCCACGCTACGCCACTGCTCTGGAGATAAAGTTGTGTATGTATCCAGTGAGCTGCTCTAAATTTCCTGTGATTAGAGCAAAAGGCATCCCCAGTTGTAATTTGTATTTGAGAGAGCTCTTCTCTTTACAAAAACTTTGCCATTAGATGCAGCAGACTACACCCTGGGGGGTATCTGATCACTACAGTGTATCAAAACAGCAATCGCTCGTTTTTAACAGACGTTTTTGCAAAGGTATTAATTACAGTGCTAATAGTGTAAATTACAGTTTACTACAAGCAATCTAAATGGCGATGATTTGACCAGATTCAGAAAAATAAAAGGCCAAACATACCCTCTCAGTATTCTACCCAAGACTCTGAATGCAGATTTCTGCAGCAGGCACATTAGCCTTTTACATTTTATTCCCAGCACAATTGGCTATTGCAACCACAGAGAAACAAAAAGCGGCATGCTGGTCATGAATCTTAACACAATATCTGGAAAAGAAGGCGTTCCTGTAACACAAGCGAGAACACCACATCACACATGCACAGAGAATCACTTCAGCAACACATGCGATGCTTGTCATTTAAACACACAACTTTCACAAAACTTGCGAAAGGCCCTCCGCGTATGTGTTCCTTTATATCAGACAATATCCAGGATAATAAATCTAAAACATCCGCTTTCCCTGCAGACCTTTACACCTACTTTTGAAAAGGATGCATCTCCATGGACGTCATTTAGTGGTCACCAGGGGTTGCAGCTGCGACCCTTGGCTTGCCCCTTGAGACCCCTGGTCGCAGTAATGCGAAGCATTGAGTATGGCATTTTTCAGAGGTCAATGGAAGCGCACCTTTGCGGTGTTGTTTATGTCAGTAACCATTTTAAAGAAAAGAGGGCCTAGTTTATACTTTTTAGCGTCGCATTTGCGTCATTTTTTGACGCAAAATCGGCGCAAACATACAAAATATAACTGAATTTTGTAAGTTTGCGCCGCTTTTGCGTCAAAAATGACGCAAATGCGGCGCTAAAAAAGTATACATCAGGCTCATAGACTTCAGAAATGGCGGGCAGGGAAGAGCGCAGCAGGGAGGGCCTGGGGCTGCTCAGATTGAGCCAGAGGGGATGACTGCCACCTTGACTCCCCTAACTCTAGCGGTGCTTGAGGGGTTGTGGCAGCTTGGCGGGGGCACATAAATACATTTCCACATCCATGCACACACATATAGACAGGCGCAGTGACAACATTTATGGCATTTTTTTTACAAGCTTAAGTACCAGTGGCAGAGGAGCCAATTCATGTCTGCTGTGTCTCGGCCCACACCCTGGCTGCTTCACCACCTCCTGAAATAACGTGAACCATTGTTACCTTTTTTTTGCAGATTTCTGTGTATCATGTGACTTTCAAGTCCCAACGTTAAACCTGCACTTTGATTGACTGCGCATGATCTAATTGGAAATGCACTGCTAATTAAGAGTGTGACGGTGGCCCTCACATCTACCCCCCTCCCAGTATTGGTAATGCACACAAGTCGCTGCAGATAAGCATAGGGCTTGCGGGGGAAAGTGGCGTGCAGAACGCACACCTCTGCAAATTCTCAGTGACAGCAGATCTTGCACTTTACGTACCAATACACCCGAGCCTGCTCTGCTACCACTACTGAGTACTGGTACTCTCCTGCGCCAGGGAGGAGTTCCAGTACACAAGGGGAGAAAATGAAGAAGTACTGGTCCTTAAGGGCATATTTATACTCTGTTTGCACCGAATTAGAGTCATTTTTTTTACTCTAATTTGGTGCAAAAAGAACTCCATATTTATGCTTTGGCGCTAGACCCATCTAGCGCCAAATGAATGGAGTTAAAGTCATTTTTGGGACATGTAAACCTATCTTGCCTTAATGAGATGCAGGGTAGGTGTTCCCGTGCAAAAAAAAGACTCTATGACCTTAACGCCATATTCATACTCCTGTGCAAAAATGGTGCACAGGAGGGAGGCGGGGTCAAAAAATGGGGCAAAGATTGCTTTGCCCCATTTTTTAACGTCTGATTCAGGGCAGGCATTAGGGGACCTGTGGGCCTATTCCATGGCACCATGGAATAAGCCCACAGATGCCCTCCACAGGCACCAGGGACTCCCACACCAGAGGGACAGCGGAGGATGGGGGACCCCATCACAGGTAAGTACAGGTATGTATTTTATTTTTTAAAGTGCCATGGGGGACCTGAAAAGGGCCCCCATACATGGCACAGGGTGCAATGGCCAAGCCCAGGGGACCCTGGTCCACTAAGCTGGCCATTGGGGTGATGGGCATGACTCCTGTCTTTTTTTAAGGCAGGAGCCATGTGGTATGGATGGTTTTGCATCAGAAAATGACCCTAGGCAGGCTAGAGTCAGGTTTTTTTACTCTAACCTCCCTAACGTCATTTTTTGGTGCAAAACCCCCTTCTTCCATACCACCAGCCCCACCCGACTAATGTCATTTGTTTTGACACACTAGCCTACTCTTTGCACCAGCTTGCACCATTCCATAAATATGGCGCCAAGCTGGTGCACAGAAGTGGTGCAAGCCAGTGCTAAAGTGTTTGGTACAAACTGCATTAGTGCAGTTTTGCACCAAAAGTATAAATCAGGGCCTTAGTACTTTTGAGTACCGACCCATTTAAAGTACTGAGGGGCATATTTATACTTGTTTTGCGCCAAATTTGCGTTATTTTTTTAACGCAAATTCAGTGCAAAACTAACTCCATAATCATTGTTTTGCGCTATACCCTTCTAGCGCTAAATTTATGCAGTTAAAGTCATTTTATGGACGTGGAAACATACTTTGCATCAATGGGATGCAAAGTAGGGGTTCCCATGCAAAAAATGACTCAATGGCCTTAACGCCACATTTATCCCCGTGCTAAAATCACACACGGGCGGGAGGAGGGGTCAAAAAATCCGGGTAAGGCAGGTGTTAGGGGACCTGTGGGCCCATTTCCATGGTGGAACACCATGGAATAAGCCCAAAGGTGCCCTCCACAGGCCCCAGGGACACCCGCACCCACGACAGAGGGACAGTGGAGGGTGGGGGAACCCCATCCCAGGTAAGTATAGGTAAGTACAGGTAAGTATTTTTTTTAAGTGCCATTGGGGGCCTTGAAGTGCTCCCCCCCTACATGGCACTAGGTGCAATGGCCATGCCCAGTGGACCCTAGTCCCCTGTGCTGGCCATTGGGGTGGTGGGCATGGCTCCTGTCTTTTCTAAGACAGGAGTCATGTGGAATGGATGGTTTTGTGTCAGAAAATTATGCTAGGCAGTTTAGAGTCATTTTTTTTACTCTAACCTGCCTAACGTCATTTTTTGGTGCAAACCCACCTTCTTCCATATCGCCAGCCATACCCGACTAAGGTCATTTTTTTTTTATACTAGCCCACCCTTTGTACCGGGTCTAAACTTTTTGGTGCAAAACTGCATTAGTGCAGTTTTGCACCAAAAAGTATAAATCAGGGCCTGAGTGTGAGTATGTATGTGTGTAAATGTGTGACCTATTCCCACTCTACCTCACCCTCCCCTGCTCAAATCACGGGAGGCCACTGGTTTCAGCCACTTTTTCAGGCAAAATGGAAGGAAAAGGAAAAAAAACAATCCACTAAAAAGAGACATCATCTGTGAGAGAAACATTTTAATTCCTATCATAATAAGGTGCTGTCCATCTCCCATACTGTTACTGGATATGATTGCTGATACTCCCACAACATCAACGTCATCTACACCGATGACACGCAACTCATTCTCTTCCTCAAGGACAAGGTGCCCAGTGCCAAGAGCAAGTTCAATGCCTGCATGACTGAAATCTCCCACTGGATAAATACCAAAGCCCATATTTATCAAGTTTTAATGTAACAAATTGCAGCAAGCCACCTTGCTGCACTGCCCTGAGTGAAAGGGAAAGGGGAAGAATGTGCCATATTCACCATTATATGGCACATTCCTGTCTTTTCCTAGTGCTGGCGCACTTTAGACTGCCATCATCAAAGCAGGCACTTGTGCGTCATGGTGCACGGGTGGTTGCATTATAGGCAGGATTGTTTTTGTACATGAAGGGACACTTTACTGCACAGAAACAATCCTGAGAGGCATTTTACTCTTTCTGCATGTGCTGCAGAAAGCAGCACATGAAGAAAGAGGCAAATATAAGAAGAAATAAAGATGTTTGTCCTTGTTACGCCTGACCTGGGGAGGCGTAGCATTTTGATGCATTCCCAGGTCTACAACTAATGGTAAATCTGGGAACGTGTCAAACTCCATGGGTGTATGTTTGGGAACACATGCACTCCACCCATGGAACGCCTCCTTGGGGCAGTGTAACGCAATGAATTGATTTGTGCTGCCTTGCGCTACTCTAGATTTATCAAGCCAGGCACGGCCATGCAAGGGGGCCTTGTGATGGTTGATCAATCTCACTTAAATTTTGTGTTGTCCTTGTGCCACCTTGTATGATACCCTGATAAATCTGGCTCCAACTGTCTAAAGCTGAACACTGACAAGACCAAAATCTTGATCTTCGGGATGAGCACATCAACTTTGAACTCCAGCTAGCCGCCAGCTGAGCTAGGACTGACAAACGCAAGGAGCCTTAGGATCTTGATTGACAGCAAACATGATATGACTGCCTAAGTCAATGCTGTCACTGTCCCATGCTTCTATTGAATTCTGGGGAAGATTTTCAAATGGTACAAATTCTGCACCCAAACCAACTGTTACGGATGCTCTTGTGACAAGCAAGCTGGAATACAGGATCCCCCTCTATGCTGGGATCAATAAAAAAAACTCACCATGAGGCTGCAGACCATACAGAAATCAGCTGCCAGAATCACTCTCAACCTCCCACGCCATACTCACATCACACTACACCTGAAAGAGCTTCACTGGCTCCCACTTCACAAATGAGCACAATTCCAAGTCCTCACCTACTCTTTCAAGTGACTACATAAAAATGACCCAGCATATCTCAATCAATCTCATCTTCTTTCACAAACCTTCCAGACACTCTGCTCATCAGACTCCTACTTGTACATATCCCACACATACGGAAAAACGGATCCGGCAGTTGGGCCTTCCCCTACATTGCTCCTACAGCGCGGGCAACATGCAGCTATACATAAGAACCTCCTCCTTCTTGAATTCCACAAGAAGCTGAAGACCTGGCTTTCTGAGCAGTCCTACTAGGCCCTGTTGCTAGACTCACACCTGCTCAGCACCAGGATGCCCTTCTGGGTGAAAGTGCGACCTACAAATCGGCATAACATGGCATAACATGCCATGCTGTGGCTACTGCCTTGGGGTTTCAGGGACACACATCACCTGCTGTTTGGCCATAGATACTGGGTGAGAGGGAGGCCTGAGTGGCCTGAAAAAGCTCAAATACATCCAAGGGCACAGCTGCAAGATGTTTGTCCATATCAGGTAGATGTTGGGTTTCCTAGAGCCTGAATTTGAAATAGCAGGTGTTTCCTATGCCTAATATTTATTACCTGCAGTTTAATCTCTGAGTTAAGGGAATCATGTTCAATATTTGTATAAGTTGCATTTGTGTCATTATGTGATAATTTTGGGAACATTATTCATAATTATGCAAAATGCAAAACCGGTATTTGGTACTAAATGTATCGCAATAAATGTTTCTTCTCGTCCACTTTGGATAAAAGGATGCATTTCACACTAAAAAGTGCAAGAAATTAAAGTGCAGCACACAGTAGCCTCTCATCTTTTTATGGTCTGCTTTGTTCTTGTGCACTGATGCTACTAAATTTGCACTGGAAATGGTGTGTAATTACGCAATCACAGTGTAATTTTGGGAATTTTGAATGACAAGCTTAACACGGAAGTACCAAAATTTAATGAGATTTTACCAGCGTACCAGAAATTTCACCTGGGACTTCTGAAGGGAGTGAAAGATATTGATTTGTCTGTATTTATCCACTTTCTGTCAAAACACTGTAGGTTAGCTGACATTGAAGAAGAATTTCAGCAACAAATGCCAAATGCAAATTGTATAGTATCTTGTATGCCACAACTTAATTGCTGGCATTGTTATAACAAGCTGTTCTACCAGGTCCGATGGACGAGTTGAAGGTGCTCAATTTGTTCTTATGCAGCTTCCAAATTTGCAATTATGGCTGAGACTTATGCTGCATATGTCAGATGACCTTCCTAAAGCACAGGCGCTAAGTGCAGCCATGAACCTGTTGTCTGTGTAACTGCATGCACTGTCCAATGCTTACACAAACCCAATGGGCCTTTTCACATAAAGTGAGAAATGGGAGTGCTAAATTAAGACACAGGGCCTGATTGAGAGTTTGGCCGATGGGAGTACTTCGTCACAACCACAATGGATATCCCGTCTGTCATATTATGATTCCATAATATCCGCCAAACTCTGCATCAGACCCACGGTCTCTGCTACAGTTTTGGACTAATCGGTGCTTTAAGTATTTGAAGACCTAGAGCTGCGATATTTTCCCACCTATGGTAAAAGGATGCTTGATACTGGAACGTTAATGGCACGTGTAGCTTTTGGCTAGAAATATAGCAGCATATGTTGACATATTTAAAGTAAACATTATATCATAAAACAATCACATACACAAAGGAATGTAAAAGATCAATTAAAACACAAGGAACAACACAACAAGTTGAAATGGAACGGAACACCAAAACCACAATACAACTCCAAATCGCAACGCATTTACGTATCACACTGCAGCACAAATAAAAACAGAGCACGTAACCACCACAACAAAATTAATATGCATAAGCATTCTTGTCACACATTACCACCTCCAGAATCCTGCTTTCACACATTGGTGGTGAAAGATGTTTGCACCAAGCTCTCCCTTAACTTACCACCTAGCACGAGAAATTGCACCAGTCAAAAATTGTTTTTTGATCTGGCACAACTATCGCTATAAGTTAGTGCTCCTGTTTTTTGGAGCATTTTGAAGAAGTGGATCATTGTATTGCCCCAATCTCAGTTGAGCTTGTTCAACTGACAAATCCAGTGTTTCTTTTTGTTTCATTCAAGTTGACAATTATGCACCTCATGCATTCATTAATATGTTGTTAAACTAAGTTACAGAAAGGGACACAAAAGAACCATGCTATATAGAGTGTGGCCCTGCAGGAAACATTTTGTGTTATGCAACTGGGATACGCATGTACAGTAAACTGAGCGTCACAGTTCTAGTCCTAGTTGGTTGTGCTGTTGTACTGTGCATCTTTGCGGTAAGGCGCATCTTACGTTGCACTGTCATTTTTTCTGCCAACAGATATCAACGAATGTGGCAATTGGAACCACGGTTGCACTCTGGGCTGTGTAAACACCCCAGGCTCATATTATTGTACCTGCCCCACAGGTTTTGTGCTGCTACCAGATAAGAAAACCTGCCATGGTAAGTGACATTGATCATACAGTGATACCCAGAGACTGTTTTCAAAAACCCTTTTTGGCTGTTTAGGGTAGTTTGTGCTTACAGCTCCATTACTGTTTTTTTCAACATAAGCAATATCCTGGGGATTCTAAAGGTACCCATGGTTTGTGGGCCCTACTGAAGGGGACTGAAAATAGGCAAAACATAGTTAAATTTTGAGTTTTGGGGAAAAATAGGAATAAAAGTGCTCTGGATAAAAATTTCTTTTTTTTCCTAAAAAATGGTATCAATGAATAGTTTGCTGTGCTTAAGTCACCATCTTCCCAGCTTTCAGGAATATGCAGAGCTGAATAAAAAAATCTATTTTTTTTTACCACAGGTTTGGCATTTTTCAAAGAGATAGCCCATTTGTTTCTATTTTTTGTGCTCTGAACCTACCAGTTTGTGGTGGAAATCAGTGTGAAATCCGTGGGTGAACCAGGAAAGCTATAGATTTCTGAAAAGCAGACACAATTCTGAATTTAGCACGGGGTCATATGTGTTAATTCCTTGAGGTTTTCCCAAAGAAACGAACTGCTGAAACAAAGAAATATTGAAAATGAGTAGGGGAAAAATGGCAATTTGTGACAACTTTTCATCTGTAACCTTTTTGTCACAATGTCTGATTTACAAAAGCAATACACCATTATGTCTTCTAGACCTTCCTGGTTGAGGGATTAAAAGTAATTTGTATGTTCTCAATGAACGCAGGGTACTCAGGATAAACAACTGAGCGGCACCATTCAATGGTTTTTTGTTACATACTGAATATAGACCAATTCATATGTTGAAATATGGAGTAAAACACTGGGTATCAAGGAAATCTTTGTATTTCTCAAATGGGCACAAGATGTGGAGTTAAGGAGCACTGGTTACTTGTACATCTCTAGGACACCTGTGCTAACATATGAGTTACAGGGTATTTTTCCAAATGTCTTCTTTCTTGCACGCTTTCTTACATTTTGAAGGCACAAATACAGCAAAATTGAATAGATAACAACAAATATTCTACTATTCTGTGCTCCCACATTTCTTCCGATAAAAATGATAGCTCACTTGGCTGAGTAGGTCTAGTTCCTGCAACAAGAAATGGCCCAAAACGCAACATGGATACATTTTTCACTCAAAACTGGTCCTTTCTTTGTTACACTGCTATCCGTGGACCTTGTGATCTAGCTCAGCCAGCACCTAGGGAAACCTAGAAAACTTGCATATTTGTGAAAATTAGACACCTGAAGGAATCCAGGGAGGGGTGATTGCATGACTCTGATCAGATATTTTTACCCAGAATCCCTTGCAAACCTCAAACTTTGACAAAAGCACATTTTCCTCACATTTCTGTGATGTAAAGTTCAGGAATCTGTGGGGAGCCACAAACTTCCTTCCACCCAGCAATCCCCCAAGTCTCCAGATAAAAATGGTACCTGCTTGTGTGGGTAGGTCTGGTGCTTTTGACAGGAACTGGCACAATAAGAAAAATTGATACATTTTCACCCTCAAAACCAACCCTTTTTTTGCAAAGTGGGTATGTATGGATTTTGGGCCCCAGCTCAGCCGGCAACTAGAGAAACCTACCAGACATTCACATTTTTGAAAACTAGATGCCTGGGGGAATCCAGGGTGGGGTGATTTGAGTGATTCTCACCAGGATTTTTCACCCAGAATCCCTTGCAACCTCAAACTGTGCTCAAATATCACATTTTCCTCCCATTTCTGTTATGGAATATTCTGGAATCTGTGGGTAGCCACAAACTTCCTCCTCCCCAGCATTCCACCAAGTCTCCCAATAAAGTTAGTACCTCGCTTGCGTGGGTAGGCCTAGTGCCCACAACAGAAAATTGCCCAAAGTTCAACATGAAACAGATCAAACCTAGGTTGATGGGAGCAATTACTCCCATTTCCCATTCTCACCAGTGTCAGGCAATGGTTGCCAGATGTACTGGGGAGGTAGTGCGGGTGTTGGCCACTGACCAACACCTGCATGTAAGGGGTTAATTAAACAGAATAGAAACCACTAACAATGGTGTCAATTCCACAAACCAATCAAATTATTTAGATTACTCTTATTCCAAGGCATATCCACTTAATAGCCTCTTTCCCAGATCATTGCCATTTGTGTTTTAGCCAGCAATAGCTCATTGCTATTACCTTGCATACTCTCATCTGAACTTCTTTGACAAATCCCAAGAGGACCATCAATGGCTCACTGGGGACAACATATCCATAGATCTCTCTAATGTACTCATACACAGCTGTCAAAAATGTAGCCTTTGTAGGCCACAGCCAATGCTAGATGTAAATAGTTTGCACCTTCCCCACCACACCAAGCACAGGAGGAGCAGTTCATAAGACATATTTTGTGAAGTTGAACAAGGGTGTGATAAATTAGATGTATTTCACATGTATCAATCGCAATCTGTAATTAGGGGACATGGCATTTATCTGAGCAAAGCAGACTCTCCATTGTTTGTGCTTTGTACGAATGCCTAGGGCAGCTTGCCAGCCAGTTTTGCTTTAGGTGTGATGACAGGCTTTTTCTGGCTTCTATCTGGCATGACAGAATACAGCAGCGTGATCAGCCATCTAGGGGAAGATAAGGCTATCACACAGTAGCATGAAAGCTGGGGGGTCCTGCGGATACTAACTATGCACCTAATTTCACGTTCCTCAATTGTTGTCACTAAAGTGATTTCCAGAGCTATCCGCTGCAGCAACTCCACCAGCAGTAATGCATGCAGCCTGTTTGTGGCAGAATTAAGTCACCAATGTATGATCCATGAAAAAATGAGCCTTTCTATTAACAGTGACTCTCAGTTTGGCAAGGTAGATAAGAGTGTAAGCAAGCCAGTTTTCATGAACAACCATTTGGCTGAGAGGAACTCTCTTTGGGCTGCCTGTACAGTCAAAATGAACTCCGGGTAATCAACACCTTGTTCTCTTGGTATTGCAATACCAGTTGAGCGATGATAGGTTATGCATGGGCTGGAGGGAGGAATAGGGTCACAGGCTCAAGGACCAGTGGGCCCTTTGGACTGAGAACATACTAGTCAGGCATTCATCAAAGATCGATTGCACCATGGACTCTACACAGGTCTCCACCCTGTGCATGGCATTAGATTCTGGTAACCCAAGAAGGTGAATGTTGTTCCTTCTGAAGCATGCCTTCAGGTCTTTTTTCACCTTGATGACCTCTAGCACTTTTTCCATGTGCAATAAGCCTTTGCTGCTAGCTATTCCTCCATCTTCGTTGACAGAAACACTCATGCTTGTCTATTTTATCACTTATCCAGTCCAACCTGTTTGTTAGGGTGTCAATTTTGTGTGCAAGCTGTGAAGCATATCAGGGAGCAAGTGTTTAATGTTTCAATTCTCAATAGTCTCACCAGGACTCTGGGTGAACAAGCAATCACCGTACATGTCAACACTGGTGGCCAGTGCAAGTTTTTTGCAGCAGAGGATAGCTTACCTTCATTGCAGTTGCTCTTCCCTGCAACGGACAAGGCGCCAGCGTGCGGCACAGGCAGTGGTTCAGGAAACAACCGGGCTAGCAGGTCCTCCATCATACACCAGACTCAGCAGCCAAACTCCCCTGAATTGCAATACTAGAGGGTCTGGCCTCAAACCAGTTAACCCAGGCAGGGGCAGAAGCAGATCCGTAAGCATGTTGTCACTCCTCCAGGATCGGGCTGCATGAACAGATGATCTCAGTCACTCTCATCAGGCCAACTCATAGCTCCCATCTGCATCCCGGTATCAACTCAGTCCTAGAGTGAGGGATCAGTCATAGCTATCATCCTGGAAACAGCCATGCACTCCACAACTAAGGACTCCCTGAATCACACGGTAGGCCCAGTAAGGTGTAGAAATCAGAAACTGTTAGCATAGTAGAAGGGTATGCAGCTCATTCTGCTCACTAAGGTTGGCTCACGCCTCATTCAAATTCAGGAATACCTCAGAGAGCCTTAGGTAATATCAGATACTCAATACAATTTCAACTCAATGGACAGTGCAAAAAATTACATTGTTTTAGTTCAACTGAAATGTTGCAAAATGTATTGGAACAGCAGCTACTTGAAATAAAGTGCAGGAAGTTGTCTAGAAAACTAGCTAGACTCAAAAGGCTATTGCAGTGGATGCACGAGGGAGAACTAGTAGACTAGTTTCTGAATAAGTAGGTGCTCGTGAATTTCGTGAACAGGGCAAAGCATCTAAACATTATGTTAGTCTCATAAAGCATAGAGACCTGCTGCTTAGAGACATATTTTGCATGATATGAGGCACTTCCTGGTCACTTCTACCCAGTTTACACTGAAAAAGTTGATACTGTTCACCCTCGTACTATGTTCCATACTGAATATTGCCATTCTCAATATCTTATTGCAGAGAATTCACTTTAGGTATCACTTAAGAGGAGCTTAGGACTGAGTTAAAGAATGTGAGGAATGGGAAGCACTAGGTCTGAATAGATTTCGGTAGAACTCTGGAAATGCTTTGCAAATCCAATAAGTAAATCCTAGTGGTTAATGCCTCCCTAATGCTTGGCAATAAATCAGACTATACTTTTATGGCATAAGACATCCATAGCATTATGTCTGAAATCTAATAAAAGCCATGGGGCATATTTACTAGGAATTGGCAAAGGGCAGTGCTGCAAGCCTTTCTGCGGTGCTGCCTTATGCCAATTCGAACGGGGACCAGTGATGCACCATATTTACAAGATACGTCGCATTTCTGTCCTTTTCCCCTGAGCACAAATTGCTGCCTAGAGCCAATGCAGGCACTCTTGCACCATGGTGCAAGGGTGTCTGCATTGTTGGCAGTATTGTGGACACCTTCCTGCACAAAAACAATCCAGAGAGGCATTTTCCTCTTTCTATGTGCGCTGCAGGATGCAGCGCACATAGAAATAGGAAACAATGAGGAGACGTGAAGATATTTCTCCTTGTTGTGCCTGCCCTGGGGAGGCATACGGTTTTGATACATTCCCAGGTTTACAGATTCTTGTAAATCTAGGAATGCATCAAAACCCAGAGGTGTTGGGTGGGAACACCAACTGCAACGCCCATGGTACGTCTTCTGAGGCGGTTTACAGCAATGCAGCGACTTGCGTTGCGTTGCGTTGCTATACACAATATCTACAAAACCATGAAAAGCCATGCAAAGTGGCTTAATGTGGCTTTGAAGATGTGGGTCTGCACTAAGCACCAATGGTGCGTAACAAAAAGTGATGCACCGGCGGTGCAAGGGACTTGTAACTATGGCCCTCCCCTTTTTTGATGTTTATTGAATAGGTCTGTTTCCGTGTTAAGTTCTGACAATGACTTATACTATAAAATCTTAGCACCAGAGTTCGAGAATGCCTTGGGTGGCCTGATTCATGAAAATTAGCAATGCTTTATTAAAGAATAAAAATTTTTGAAAATTGTGAACGATTTGTTGGCATCAATATATTCATCTGGGCTTTCTTGTAAATATTCATTGAGCTCCTGGTGGGCCCAGAGATTGCCTTTGACCTGGCTCATTGAGATTATCTCCTACATGCCATGTATTCATTGAGATCTCAAATGGACTGTGTTGAACACTCCAAATGTCTTTAATCACTAAGGTCAACTACATAAACCTGTTGATTGGCTCACTATTGTTATTCCAACATTTTCAAGTATATATATCCAAGTTAATTTTGTCACTATACCTGAATCCTGTGTAGATAGTTCTATTTGGCAGAATGAGTGTTCCCAAATTTCTAGGAATAAATGCTTCTCCAAATTAGAAAGTTCTGAGTTGATGCACTCCAAGTTTCATAAATATTTATGAGTTGCTCAGCTTCTTGGGATAAATTTGTGGTTGTGCCTCATACAGGCTAGGACACCTTGGCCCAGATTTAAGAGGGCCTAGCTCCTCCTTGCGCCACATTAGCATCATTTTGTTTACGCTAATGTGACCCAACAAGGCCAAAATCACCACACCATATTTACAATGTGGCGCAATGCGTTCATTGCGCCACATTGTAACCCCTTGCACCACATTATGCCTGTGCCAGGCTTAATGTATGCAAGGGGGGCGTCCCCATTGGGGGTTGAAAAAATGCCGCAAAGAAATCTAAAAGATTTATTTGCTGCATTTTTAACGCCTACGCAGAGCCGGCATTAAAATAAGGCACACCATTATTTGTAACGGGCCTCAATGTTCTTTGCAGGATTAGCATCAACATTTTTGAAGCTAACCCTGCAAAGCGCAAAAGTAGCCTCAACAAATTTGATGCTAGTTCCCTAACTACTGCCATGGTGCGCCATATCTTTAATACGGCACACACATGGTAAGATGCAGCAACACTTTTCTTAAGTCTGCCCTTTATTTTAATCATTACCTGCTGTAAGTTCATGAGAGAATGACTTATTAAGCACAAAACGGCTGCTCAACGGGCGTCCCAGCACTAATAGAAATGCACTCCAAATTTAGCCGAAAAGCACTATTTTAAAACTTTTATGCCTTTTTTAAAATTTTCGTCAACTTGTAAGGTGCCAGGTAAAGCGTTTCATACTGTGGCAGGAAAAAGCCCTGCCCCTCATCTGGAGTGGTTGATGGAAGAATTATCAGAAGTCTAGCCTCATCTGAACGCTTAGAAGGCTGAGAGGCATTATAAGTCAATTAAGCTTGAATAAACATGGGTCTTGTCTTATACAAGGACTGCGGCAAGGAAGGGGGCTTTGAATTTTAATCTCTTTTGGATCGGCAGCCAATGCAACTCTTTTTGGGTGGTCCGAAATATGGGTGTGAAATAGTAAACCAAATAAGGCCCTAGATGCAACATTTTGGATCTGCTGAATACTCAGAATAGCCTTCCTATGGAGCCCCAGATTGTTGCAGTAGTCACTTTGTGATGTTAACTGGCCAAACCACCATCTGATGACAGCTTTAAGTTCAAAATGGTAACATGTTGCGGAGCATACTTAGAAAATAAAAACAGGAGGACCCGATGGCATTAATTTATTTAGTGTAAGATAATGTTGAGCACATCACAGTGCCCCGGTTTTTGCATCTTCCTTGGGACCAGATCAAGGAAGCACCTCCTAACAGTAACAACTCTATGTTATCCTCATTCTATTTAAGTAAATGATTTTTCGTTCTTCCTGCCTCTGCTCTTAAACTGTCTTGGAAGCTTTGTTTAGTCTCTGCAGGAGTATTAGCAAAAGGAAGCCCAATTTGCCCATCATTGCCATATGATTTTACCACAAATCCATTGCAGTGGATGAGATCTGCTAATGGTGTCAAATAGCTGTTAAAGATGTAGGCCTTAGTGCAGACCCATATGGAAATCTGTGCATTAACTTTTTTGCCTTGAACCTAAATGGCTTCAGCATTACTGTGTTCGATTAGACAGAAATGGCTTAAACGACTTCAGGGGTTGATCATAAATTTCAAGCACACTAAACCTAGAACAGAGGTAAGTGAGAAATTGTGTTGAAGGCTGCACTTAAATCAAACAAGATAGGTGCAGCACGTTCACCTCTGTCCCATAGCATTTAAATGCACTAGTAGCCTCCAATATGACCGCTCCTGTCGCGTGTAAAGGGCTGAATTGGGTTTGAGTAACATCCAGTCAATTGTTTGCCTCAATACAGGATGATAGTGCAATATTAACCCATCTTTCCAGTACTCTTGCTGAGAATGGAACAGAGATGCTCGACGATAATTTGTCAGCCCCTTCAGACCTGTTGTAGACTTCTTCAGCAGTGGAACCACGGTAGCTTCCTTCCAGGCCTGGGAACTGCACCCAGTTCCAGAGACATGTTACACAGCTGCATACGCTGCGTGACGATTACCTCACTTGCAAGGTTGAATATTAAAGCAGGGCAGGGGTCATTAGGAGATTCAGGTTGATCAATTCCAATACACCCTTTGACCTCCTCCAGGCTAGACGCAATTACCACCTATCATTAAGGGCACATCTTACCTTAATATAAATTGTCTTACTTTATTAAAAACATATACAGCTTTGCAAGAAAAGATAGACTTAAATTGCCATTTTAAAACCAATGGCAAACCATGCTGCTCTTGAAATGAGGTGCCATAGCCTTTGTTGAATAGCCAATGCAAGCTAGAAGCAGTGAGGAAGCAAAAATGGTCCATAGTTAGTTGTATAAGTAGGCTATGATCTGCATGTAACTAGTTTGTGTCCGCTGCATCACATCTGATGCATAAATCTAGCGCTTCAACCCATTAAAAATATTCAATGAAGCAAAGCCATCAAATGCTCTGGCTACGGTGATCTGAATGAAAAAATACTTACATCATGTTTGATTGTGACAGCCTAACTTCAATTGCTTCACACAAATATCAATATTTCCATTTAAATTTTATTGTTGATGTTTAGTGAACAGAAAATGTATATTACAAGTTCATATTTTCCAATTTTGTCTTATCATTCTTCCATATACAATTGGTCACATTTCCGGTTGTTTTACCTATTAAATAATAATGTCACTTTATTTCATTCCCTAAGATAATGAGTCATTTCTCATTTACATTCTACAATGAACCTATGAATTAATTGATAAAATAATGTAAGTCAAAGAATTGATATATTGTAACAGGAGGAGTGAACAGTGCTAAGTGATAATTATGCAAGGCTCCCACAAGCATTTTATGGCAGAAATTAGTGGTTAGGGGCATTCCACCCAGTCAGCTAAAGTGCATTATGACACTATACACAAACACCTAGCTCCAAGTTAAAATTGGAGATGGTAGCACGGTCACTTACAAATAAACACAAGGACTGATCTAAAACAAGGCTTTGTACTAGCCTCAGTACTTTTTATTGTTTTTATAGCAGATCTTTCCCAGATTTTGAGAACGGAAATGCGCATGCACCAAAGCTTGGCGGCAACTCGATCGGGCCCCTTGTCTATGTGAATTATGTCCTCCTTATATCTCGGACCAGGACAGACATTCAACGTCTTCTAAATAAACTACATGAACATGTGGAATCCAATGGGTTAACTGTTAACACGGACCAAACCAAAAACATGATTATGGGAGAAAAGATAAAGAAATCAGGATATTGGCAACTGAATGATCTGCCAATCAAAAAGTAGCAGAGTATAAATATCTGAGGGTGGTGATTGATAACCGATAAACATTCCTCATTCAAAAAAGCTATTGAAGGCAAATGCCTCTTCTCTGCTTCACACCTTTTTAAGCCTTATAATAAAAATTTCAAGGCCCTAATCTTGACCCGATGGTAAAAGTCATATGTGCTCAGCTACTTCCAACTCTTCATAGATGTCATGTTGGGAACCGAGCCCAGACTTCTGAATCGAATTGCAACTAATACCGATACGGGTGTTGGCATAGGGCAGCACCACAGGTATTCTGGCTGAGCTGCCCTTTGCCAATGTGAAAGGGCAGGAATGAACTGTATTCACGAAATACGGTGCATTTGTGTCCTTCCCCCTGTGCTGATGCACAACTGTCTGCCTAGTGCCAATGAAGGCACCCTTGCACTATGATGCAAAGGTGCCTGCTTTGGATGCAGGATTGTTTTTTGTGCAGAAAGTGACACCTTTCTGCATAAAAACAATCCTGAGAGGCGTTTTCCTCTTTCTATGTGTGCTGCAGAATGCAGCTCACATGGACAGAGGAAAGAATGAGGAGAAAAGAAAATATTTCGCCTCGTTATGCCTGCTGTTGGGAGACCTAAGGTTTTGGCACTGCCCCAGGTTTATATAGTTAAGTAAATCTGGGGCAGTGTCAAAATCCATGGGTGTTGCATGGGGAAACTCACCGCAACGCCCATGGAACGCCTTGCTGGTGCAGAGTAAGGCAACCCAGCGACTTGCACTGCTTTGTCTTACTCCATATGTATGAGGCCATGCAAAGCCATGCAAAGGGGCTTTGAGTGACATCATAGATATGAGTGAGAGGCTTGCACCGGCAAGGTTTAAAAAAAAAGTGACGCTCCGGCTGCGCAAGCCTCTCATAAATATGTCCAGATATGACTGCCCAAGCAGAGCTCACCAGCGCAGATCCGGTTGGACTTATTGAAAAAGACATTGGAAAGACAAGGGTCCATTGTAAAAACATGTTTGAAGCTATGGTCAGCAAAAGAACATCAGTTGTGGCAGGAAATCTCCAATCCAAGCAAATAGCAGCACGCCCTTTTTTTGGATGTTGTTTCAGCACCTTCAGATAAAGAACATATGGACTGCCTCGTTTACTTTTGCCACTCTTCAAAGACTACTATCAAAAGCTCCTGGGTGGCAATCATGATCGTAAAACAGCAACTAATGCGCAGACATGGCTTATCATAAACAATTATGTGAAGTTAGGTCTTCAATCAATCTGGAGTCTCTGTTTTTCAGAACACATAAAGCAGAAACTACTGCACTACTGGTCAGGAGGCTTACTTACACTAGAATGTATCAAGAAAGGGTTACGCACAACAACTATTATTAATTTCAGAGTGTGCAACAAAAATAAGGAATTCAACATACACAAATACCCATATTTATGGGCTTTTAGCACAGGTGCAGTTTTGCGGCACTGCCCTGCATCAAAAGGAATGGGCAGGAATGTACGGCATCTATAGCATACAGCACATTCCTGTCCTTTCCCCGGCACTGGCACACAATGGGCTGCCTAGTACCAATGCAGGTACCCTTGTACCATGGCGCAAGGGGAGGGGGTCTGCATTGCATGCAGGATTGTTTCTGAGCAAGAAGGGGCACCTTCCTGCACAGAAAGAATCCTGGGAGGCTTTTTCCTCTTAAAGAGGGAAAAACAAGGAGAAATAAAGATAATTCTCCTTGTTATGCTTCCCATGGGAAGGCGTAAGTTTTGGCGCATCCCCAAGTTGACAAGTCTTGTAAAGCTGGGAATGCATGAAAATCCATAGGTGTTGCATGGGAACACCCAAGGCATGCCCATGGAATGCTCCAGTTGCGCAAAGTAAGGCAAGACAGCGATTCACGCTGACTTTCCTTACTCCATATCTGTGATGCCATTCAAACCCACGCAAAGTGGCTTTGCGTGCCCTCAAAGACATGATTTCCAAGGTTTGCACAGCCGTTCCAGCGGCAGCGCCAGGGGCTCATAAATATGCCATATAGTCTGCATTTGCCTGGCTCTATTAAAAGAGAGGTGTGCTTTTCTAAAACCTCCTTTCAACTCATTAGGTCTCTGCTCTTGCAGGCAAGCAGTAATGGCGTGTCATTAAATGACGCATATTGTCACCTGATTTGTTAAATTTATGGGTATTACAGAAAAAACGTGAGGGGGCCAACTTATGAAAACTCATGTTAAACACTTGTAAGGGCCTGTGTTTGGCCCTGGGTACAATATCAACCCTCAGCTCCTTTGGAGCCATACATTAAGAGCAGAATTGAGTCACTTTAATTCTGCTAATGTATGCCTGTCATAAAACACACTATGGCCCACATTTATAGGACAATGATGGAGCGTGACTGTGCCAAAATTGGCAGCGCCGCGCTCCGTCATTTTCACACCGCAGGGATGCACCGTATTTAATTGAATACGTCGCACCCCTGTGTTGTCCCCTGCGCTGCCACTAAATATAGCTGCCAACACAGGCATGCTTGCACCATTGTGAATGGATATCTGCGTTATGGGGTGTGACTGTTTATCTGTGGGAAGGGTCTTCCTTCCCGCACATAAACAATCACTAATGGCGATTTGGCACTTCTGTGTGTGCTGCAAAATGCAACACACACAGAAGTGCCAAAGCATCATTTTCAAATGATTGTTAATGTGCAGGAAGGGACACCTTCCCGCACATAAACAATCATGTCTGGCACTTTGCTCTCTCTATGCGTGCTGCAGAATGCAGCACACATATAAAAAGCAAAAAACGAGGAGAAATAAAAGTATTCCTCCTTGTTGCTCCCCGCTAATGCCACCCCTGGGTGTCGTTAGATTTTGGCGCAGCCTCACGTTTATGAAAACTCTGAGCGTCAAAATGCAATGTGTGTTGTTGTGGCACGCCCACTGCACCACCCATTGCACGCCCCTTCCATGCAAAGAGCTGCGAGTGAAAGGGGTGGTATTTAAGAGGTGGCGTTAAGCCACAAAAATTGACTTAATGCCACCTTGTAAATACACCGCAGGCTATAGCGCCACTGGAGCGCGATAAAAAGTGACACCCCTGTGGGGCTAGGGGCTCATGAATATGCCCATCTGCACTTTAACTCTGCCTGCTTGCCAGTTTTCTCTCTTGGAAAGAAGTAACTAATTTAGATTCCTCTACTCTTAATATGTCAGATAAAGACACACTATCTTACACAGAAAACTATATAGAAAGGACACTTAAGGGCCCTTCATTCCTTAGCAAGACACCAAGACTGATAGTCGATGTCCTACAGAAAAAGATTACGACATTAGAACAGATTTAGAAAAAACTGGTCTGGACTCTGTTGCATGGCCATTTAATGAAAGAATACCTGAAATCCATTACCATTCCGGTTGGTTTACAGGCCTGTAATGAACCGGCAATACCTGTAGAAGACCCTAATTATAGAAATAACTTTAGCTTTGTGGCCCACCAATGCTTGTGGCACTGGATTGTCCTAGGCATTGAGACACCCCTGGAACAAATCAGCAACTTGAAAAAGAAACTGCAGACCTACCTAGGGATGACACAGCATTACAGAATGCAACAGAAGCATTAGAGGCTTTAGAAACTGCAGAAATTAGCTTCATTACTCAATAGAAGAAATTAGATAAACTAGCAAAAGACATTGCCATATACGATAAACAGGTGACATACCCCAACACAAAAGACGATTATTATAAACAAAAGGAGACAGACAGTACCATCACAGAGGTTGATGTGGGTTTACAGACACCTCAGCCTCAGACAGTTCGGATAACGAGACTGCAGGACCCAGCTCACTGCCTAATCAGACCTACCCAAGCAACACTGACACAAACACTTTTTTAGGTAGCGGCTAAGGAGAGAGGGAACTGCAGAGGGGCATGAGGGCCATAGGGAGAGGCAGGGGCAGAGACACTTGCTATCAAGAGACACACGGGGAACGCTAGACTAGGGGACAACAGTATTTCTGGTAGACCCAGACATCGCATATAACACACCTGACACGAACCTTGGACAAACCATGGCCCGCATTTTCAATCTATCTGAATATACCCTCTTTGCCCCTGAGATTTTAGTTCTCATTAAAGGTCTCTCCTTTGTCCCTACAGCCAGAACTAACTTTTTTGACATTAAATTAGAGGTCCAAAGACGATTCTGCAAAATTTGGCTGAATAATTTCTATGGAGGGGCAACCGATACCATAGACTAAGGACACCACCAGATTGAGACCACCATCCTGTTTCACACCCCCTTCACATACCATGCCCATTGAAATACTCACATTTGAAAAGATGGTCATGAAAGATAAGGATACTTTAAGTAAAAAGAAAAGATATAGTAAGTACAATTACACCTATGAGGAAAGTATGGCCATCAAAAGCCACTGGATCAACACAGAGGTGGTGATTACATCGGCAGACAAGGGGGGAGGTTTAGTTATACAATATATCTGTGACTAAATAACCAAGATTTTGAATCACTTGAGTTACAACACATGTTATAAAAAGATTGCCAGAGATCCCACAGGTGAACTACGGGAATTAATAGCCCATATTACACAAATGCAGTTGGACTTGGGGTTTTTGAGTATGACCAAACACCAATTTCTCAATAGGGACCAGGCAAGGACTTCAGCGTTGTATACATTGTCCAAGATTCATAAAAGACTAGATAAACCTCCAGAAAGACCTATTGTTTTGGGGTGTGGATCAATTTTAGAACCACTTTGTCAATACCTAGGTCTGTTCCATAAACCATGGGTACCGTTGACCACCTCGTACGTCAGAGACAGCATGCATTTTATAAACATGATTGAGGCCACTGACTTTGTCAAAACCACAGACCTTCTAGTCACAATGGTTGTTCATTCTTTGTATACTTACATCTCCCAGGCTGAGGCTCTCTAAATAATTAAGGGCATAATGGATGCACAAGAACAGCCATCACAGGTTCCTAGTTGGTTTATTGTCATACTGACGGAAATTGCAAAGACTACAGGTTATTTTCAGTTTGACCATTGGTCATACTTTCAAATGAAAAGAGTTGCAACCGGTGCTTGCGCCCAATCTAGCAAATCTTTTTATGGTTGGTATGATTTTTCTTACTCTGGGAGGGTCCAGTAGAAGACCTGTTTTCTTTCCATACCTGCTTGAATAATCCAGATATTCATCTCACCTTGGCGCATAGTGAGAATAGTATTCAATTCCTGGATCTTAAGATGGGCATAGATCAGGACAAGATTTTCTTTTTACTCTACAGAAAACCCACTGAGAGAAATTCACTCCTAAAATACAGTAGCACCCACCTTAAAAGTTTAAGGGATAATTTACCCTATGGGCAATTCCTACACATCCGGGAATTGCAACAAGAGAGGAGACTACTTTAGAGAATTCTGTATCCTCATAAAAAAACTGACTGATAAGGGGTACCCATGGCGACTAGTGAGACAGGCACAGAAACACGCTTCGTACAATAACAGAGAGCATCTGTCAGAACTGCAGAATGGAAAGAACAGCTTGGACTATATAGTATGTCACAGCCTTTAACTCAGCCAGTAATGAAATAAAGAAGATAATTAAACAACATTGGAGACTGCTAAAAGATCATTTGACCCATAAAGAAGAGACATTATTTTCCTTTAAAAGTGGCAAAAAACTTAAAGATGTTTTAGTGAAAGTAGCCCTACCACAACCACCCGGACAGACTCTAAATACCCTATGGGGGCTTCAAGCCATTGTTGGATATTACAAATATGTGGCCTTCAAGAATAGTTTGGATACAAATTTGTTTGTTCATAAGAACAAAAAGATCACTCTTAATGGGTGATTGTACCTATGTGGGACAAACCATTGAAGAGAATGGAGTTTAGAATCTTGCAGAATTTGGATTAAGTGCAGAACAACCCGAGCACCACTGGATGAACATTTCCAACAACATAACCAGACCATACCTACAAAGACATAAGATGACAGGTCATTGAACAGATTTCATGAGGGCCCACGTGGCTGGGACAAAGCAGCAGCACTCTTAAGAAGGGAACTTTTTTGGATGAACAAACTTAAATCAATGACTGACGGCTTGAACATAATTGAGGATTGTAGACAGACAGCTTTTCTATAATCAAACAATTCATTTGTTTCTCTAAGTACTGTAATGTTTTAGATGGATCACATGTGGTGTCTTCATTATATTTTTCAGAACATGTATAGTATCCCATTAATGAAGGCTGTTGACTGCGACACAATTTTGAAAGGTGGTAATGCTCTGACCAAATACTCATATTTAATATTATTCATCTAACATGCCACACCCTTTAAACATTGAAACCATGGGGTTAATTTGCAGTGTTTTCTGACATCGTTGTTCATTTCATTTGACTTAACCACCCTTTCCACTCCATATTAGTCCACCCCCCATCCATGAAGCTGTATGTTGCCTTGCTCTATATGTTCTCATTTCGCCAAGCTAAGCAATCTTTATAAAGTGGTTCTTATTTTCAATTTCTACATTGTATGTCAGTGGACCTTAAACGATTTTCACAGGCTCCGTAGAGATATGCACCAACTAAGAGATAACCTCTAATCAGCATGTGTAGTCCTTATGACCAACGTTTCCAATATCAGATGGCAGAGGAACTCACTATCCTAGTGAGATTTGATGTGTTTAGTCGCAAAAATTTAATAAATGTGGGCGGTCCTCCCTTAGTGTCCCGATAGATATGCTCATCACAGTAAGTTTAAATTGGTGCCAAATAAATCAGAGGTCCTACCCGCCTAGGTATGGGTAGTTTATTTATATTTCTAATGTTCTTTTTTCACAACTTGTCGAAATATACGAAGTCTGAAAATTGGTTGTCCTTAAACAATAGAAGGGTGCAAGTGGTTGTAGCACCCGAGAGTGGTTTCCTTGTGCACGACTCCAAGAAAAACACACGGACCATTGGCAAGTGTGACCTACTTACCTTAGTGGGTGTCTCCTACCACAGTTATTGTCCTGGCGATGACCCTGGGTAAAAAATATATATGGGTCCAAATGCTGACATTTTTACAATTGGACTGGTTTTCCCCAAAAGAATTACCTAAGGACCTCAACCTTCATCCCCTTGGATGTTGTTGGTTTCATTGTGATACATTGTTACTAGTCATGTATATATTTTGCACAACACTGATTCACTTACTCACCTAATCACTAGCACCTCATCGCTCCAACTGAATATATGTTTTATGAGAAATATTTTATGTCAATAAATTGTTCAAAAATTTGGAGCTTGAAACATGTGGGTTAATGTACAATGCCCACCGTGGAAGTCTAGGATATACTTCCCCCTTCAGGGCCAGTTGTGTTTTAAATAACGTTTGTCAGTTTGCATTAATATTTTATTGTGCTCTGCTTAAAGTATCTTAACCAGTGTGAATGTCATATTACCGAGAACGTTTTGTTTTTACTGCTGTAATTTTGTATGCAGTTGTCAATGTCTTCATGTATGACTTTAATTAATTAAGACATGAAATAAACAAACCTGAAACTCAATGTGACATTGTTAGCCAGATGTAATGCCAGCGATCAATTGTATTACCAATAACTGATGGTCACAGTAACTTTATGAAATGCCAATAAAAGTTATTTTCTTTATTATTATTATTTATACAAGACATTAGATGTCACATAGAGGATAGATATGCTTAATTCTGATTGACTGAAGGAGACAATACAATGCATAATTTATGATTGAGTTGGTTGCTATCACCATTCATAATTCTTGTCTTTCTTGAACTTAGGTTATGCCCCTTGTCCACAAAGTGACACCCAGTGCAGCTATGGCTGTTCCTCGACATCAGAAGGGCATGTTTGCTATTGTCCAGAAGGATCGGTGATCGGGAGAAATGGAAAAACATGCTCAGGTGTGTGCTTTCCTGATATTAATTTGAACTAAAATGTAACTAAGGCCCTCATTACAAGTTTGGTGGGCAGCGGAGCCCGCTTGCCAAACTCATACCGTTACCTGACCACTAGTGCAGCCAGAACACCGTTGGCCCTATTAGGAGTTCACCGCACGGCCTTAACATTGACGCTGGCTCGTAATTGAGCCAGCGGCAATGTGGCGCTGTGGCGGAAGCAGCAGCACCCATCACGCTTTCCATTACCTGGAACTCGGGTAGTGGAAAGCGTGACAGGGCTGTCCATTGGGCCCCTGTACTGCCCATGCAGTGGCCCCCTTGGGGCCCCGGCTCCCCCATTCTGCCAGCCTTTCCATGACCTTCCAACCGACATGAAAAGGCTGGTGGATTGGGGAGTCGTAATCCCCAGGGCGGTGCTACATGCAGCACCGCCCTGGTGGGTTACAATCGTAGAGACCGCCAGGCTGTTGGCAGGCGGCAAACTGGCGAAGTGTGCTGTCGGACCGTGGCGGCTCCGCTATGGTCGTCATGTGAGGGTCGGACTGCCACTACAGCGGCGGTGTGAGCACCACCGCAAGTCTGGCGGTCTTAAAACCACCAGACTCGTAATGAGGGCCTATGTCTCAGGTAACATTTTTAGACACATTGTTTGACTCACACTATTGTCCTTTGGAATATAATGCATTATAGAAACATTTTATGTGGTTTGGCCATGTCAGGACTGATAATTCTAAATAGAGCTGTACTTCCACAAAAAAGTAATTTGTATGATGTTATGCACCCCATGGTCAAAAGTAATCTTATCCTAACTTTATATACCCCCTTCCAATTTTTCATGGTTTTTCCCTCATTGTATCTCTGTTGTCTGTGTTTACAAAAGACATTTAATGCAATGGGCCGTTTTGACTTTCAGGTTGTACATCTCCAGATAATGGTGGGTGCAGCCAGCTGTGTATTAACCTGAGCCCAGTGACTTGGAAGTGTGATTGTTTTCCGGGTTACACACTGCAGATGGATTCAAAACACTGCAGAGCGTCTGGTAAGTGCATTCACCATGGCAACCATAAATCAAGTTGACACAAAAGGATTTCACAGTCATTTGGATTCACTCTTTTTTCTATATACCGCACATAGATTGCATTAGGTAGCAATGCAAGTGACTTTTACGTTCGTGGAGTGGAAGATAACTGTGTCATGTTCTATACACGCCTCCCCCAAGAACAGTAAGACACTGATGACTAGGGAAGACAGAGATGACAAGCGAGCTTGACTGTTGAAGAGGGCTGGGAACTACACAAGGAGAGTGGTGCTCCCCATAAGGTAGCAAGGTGGCCATGGAAAGAACAGCTTGCCCCATAAAGCACTGAGTTGCAGAAGATTTAAATTCATGCATGGGTGCCCTGAAGGTGCAGGACACCTGCCAAGATAGCGCCAAGACTGCAATTACTGAAAATGGATCACAGTCATCAAAAGGCATTGGTATGTACTTCAGCAAGACAAGCTCACAAGCCCTTCCAAAACGTATTGACACTTAGGGCAGATGTAGGGAAAGTGGCACTACACCAAGTCCAGCGCCACTTTCCCTGCACCCCTTAGCAGCCCCCTACCGCCACCATGTGTGCACAGTATTTAAAATATGTCGCACCATGGCGCAGGGTAAGGGGCAATAGAATCATTGTTATGACGCTATTGATGTACTCTGCAGGAGTAGCGCCAAACTGTTGGTGCTACTCCTGCAGAGTACATGGGGGCCCATTCTAAAGAATGGAAGCCCCCTCTTAACGCCTGCTCTTGAGCAGGCATTAAAAGTGCAGTAATAAATGGTGCAAAGAAATACCATAGATTTCCTTGCACCATTTTACCGGTTCACCTAACGGGGAAACGCCTCCTTTGCATACATTATGCCTGGCGCAGGCATAATGTAGCGCAAAGGGTTACAGAGTAGCGCAATGCATGCATTGCGCCACCCTTTAAGTACCGTGCACAGATTTTGGCCTTGTTGGGTCACATTTATATAAAAATAAATTACATTAATTTGGCTCTAGGGGCCTATAAATATGCCCCTAAGTGTTAGGAGATCTTATAGTCAGACACCTCATCATAAGGCTGTTCCATTTTGAATTATTACCAAGAGAAAGGTTTATGTCTGTGCAGTGCAGGTTGAGTATTGTGTTTATGCGAGTGCAGGGTGAGCGCTGTCCCGTTTGAGTGTAGGGGAGGGCTGTGTAAATCTGAATGCATGGTGAAAGGTGTGCACATGTGAGTGCAAGATGAGTGGTGTGCTTTTATTATTGCAGTCACTTGTGTGCCCCAATAGCCGGGTGTGTGGTGTGACAATTTGTGTACGGGGAGAAGCATGTTCAAGTAGCGAGAGAGATTTTGGCCCAGGGGACCCCATCCCCATGGGTCCTGCCCTTAGCAGATATTTTGTGGGAGAGAGGTGGGCGCATGGCCTCTGTTTCCCTGCCAGCATGTGTGCGGGCAAGGAAACAGAGGAACTCTCCGCTCCCAGCAAACGAGAGCTGTTTGACAGCTCTTGCTTGCTGGGAGTGGAGTTGTGTTTGCTCTGACATGGCGGGAGCTGTCAAAGGTGTCACCAAGTCAGAGTAAACAGTTATGTCTCAGGGGTGGGCACCCCGGTAAATAGCAGCAGCCCGTCCTTGGGGGGGAGAGGAGGGGGTAGGTGGCAGTCCCCAGTGCCATTATTGACTTCACAATGGGGGCCATGTGGCCCCCCTCCAACATTTCAACTGCGCCGGCAAGGTGGTGGTCCCCGGGGCTGGCAGTCTGCGACTGACCCTTTTTGTTATTTCAATTCAGCCCCACAGAAGTGTCGGTCCCTGGAGCTTTGGGGGGCCATGCAGCCCCCCTTATTTTGAAACGTTTGCCCCAGGAAGTTGGCGGTCCCCAGGGCTGCAGGTTGGCCACACATTCCTCTACATATAATACAATGGTTGCCCCAGAGAGGTGGTGGCCTCCAGGGGTTGTCCGCAGGACCCCCCACCTACTATAATTAAAAGCCTTTGCCCTGGGAGGTGGTGGTCCCACATACTATTTGATTCCCTGGGGCATAAATAAGCCTAGGAGGGGGGCACCATGCACCCCCTCCTTTATTTTTGATATGCCCCTGGGACCCGGCCCACCCGGGGACTTTAGTAAAACAAGCCTGGAAGATCACACCTGTTTTTTTAAACATTTTCCGCGACTTGGCGATGCTGTCATGATTTTGCTGGAAAACCTTTTTTTAAAGTGCTTTTTTGCCCTGGGGGATCCCACTGGGATTCTAACACCAGAGCTAAGAGGTCATGGTGTCTCTACCTTGGCCCCTTTTCTTTTTTTTATCTTTTTTTCTGGGACTGAAGCTGAGTCCCAATATGGCTGTCAGCACTTCCTGATTGAAGTGTTGGTAGCCAGTCAATGCTCTGCAGATCTCTGCAAGAGTTCAATATTAATCACAAAGCCTTCGGTCCTATAATTATCTGTATTTCTTTTTCTTTTAATATCTCAAAAACTACTGAAAGGATTTACACCAGACAACAAAAAAGCTCCCTTCTGGACCAAAAGCTATCTTTGTGCAAAATGTAGTGTAATTCTGTCCATCAGTACGGGCTATAGTCGTGTTCAAAATCCCTAAGGGAAATATAATGGGAAACACACTTTTATTGACTGGCCCCCACTTGACAGATTGCCCTGAAACTTTCCATGTAAAACAAGATTTTCGGGAACACTTTTTCTGTGGAATTTTGTGAAGGTTCGTCAAAGGTCGACAAAGATATAGGCAGGTCAAAAAAAGCTTTTTCCATGGAAGCATGGTCCTAACTTTAGCTACCTACTGATGACCGCCAATATATATATATATATATATATATATATACACTAATGTAGGTACATAAATGTAGTGTTAGTCATAGAAAATATAGACTTACTTACCTGTGGATATTTTTCTTTATTCTTCCCTCAAGTTGTGTCTCATAGATATTCTGGTGTCTACATTAAGGGTGCCATCCTTGGGAGTAAGTCACTTTCTATACACCTCATGATTACTGCAAGGCGCTTTTTTTCTTACTCCTGAGAACAACTTCTGAAAAGAATTATTCCCCGCCAAGATGGAAGTGCAGAAGTATTCACATGTTGTGTAAAGAAGGATTTTTTTATACGTCATTAGACATTACTTATAGAAGATGCCACCTTTGATTGGATATAGAAATACCACCGTTAATGTTCCCATTGATGGATCCAAAGTCTCTTTCTCTCTAGGGCACTGGTTTAAGCAGTGTTTGATTAGGTTAGTTTCTTGTGTGAATTTGTTTTTTTGGATCTTCTTGACTCAATACCTCCTGAATGCTCCCTGGGCCCTTATAGGACAAGTCCTCAACATTTGATGACTGCTCTCGATGTAGCCAAGCACTGAGGCTTTCACATGCACTCACCCCTTTTTGTGCCAAGTTTGCACAATGTTTGTTAAAAACCTGATTGACATAACCATGAATGGTGAAGTTGTCACTGTTTTTGTACAGCAATTGTGTTTTGGTGGAAGTTCAAAAGAAGGTGTGATGAGAAAAGTCACAATCAGTAGGAGTGAATTTGTCCCATCCTTCTGTTAGCCCACACCTGGCCTTGAAGGCACACATTGTACCGAATGGACATGCCTACTGGTCTCTAGTGGAAGGATTTCAGTGAGGAGCCAAACCACAGCCACAAGCCTCTTGGCCAGGGCCTATATAGGTTCTGCTTCTCTACCACTTCCCTATAATAGAGAGCGTATCTCAAAGGCCAGACACATCACCTAGATCCTACTAGGCACAGATGAAGCAAGCTTTTTGCCCAGCCTTCCTTCCCAATCAGTTTCACGACTAGCCAAGGACCAGTCCCTGTGTCAAAATCCTGCTGTGTGCATCCTGTGCATAATGGCATACACTTTTCTTCAGCAGATTAAATTATGCTATTTATGGTCTTAGCAGTAATATGATATGTGATTTCATGCTTTATGTCATTTTGGATGCTATGCACTGATTCATGTGTGAGGTGATCACCAGTACAGTACAGGTTGTGATGGTTGAGTACTACGCACATTCCCATAACCACTTTGTGGACAAAGTCACCTACATTTGGGTGTCAAATATGACATAAAATATGCTTTTCTGTTCGCTACCTAGTGTAAAAAAAATAGCGAGAACACCACACTGTATAAAGACAACAATGAAATTGAAAGGAAACCATCCTTATCATTGGTACTTGGCATATTATGTTATGCAAAGATGCATTCTCATTTCTATAATTCACAATGGCACAACTATGCTCCATTTGATGAATTTTAACATGGTCAAAGTGATGCTTCCGCTTTCTTAACTACCTCCCTAAAGGACAGTGCCTATTCATATGTATGACCTAGTCAGATGTCCAAACAACCAGTTTCTTAAAATCTAATATTTGAAAAATCTAATTAGGGCATAAGTGTTTCAAAAAGTCCCAAAGGCTTTCACATTTAATTTTGTCAGATAGATAGTAATGTAACAGAATTAATCCAGAAAACTATCAAGTGTTGAAGCAAAGTGGTATCCCCACAGTTAGCATTCAATTTTAGATCAATTTCTTTCTCTGTTTCAGATAGTATATTGCAATATGAACACAGAAATGATGTCTCCTTTTACCTGAAAATTTAAAAAAGCTTAATGCATAATGTTTATACTGTCCAAGACATTTTGCTGTTTCTACATACATTTTTCAGTATGGGCACTGACTTGGCTAAATAATTTCACACTGTCCATTATCAGGTTCTAAAAAAAACATTGTTGTTGGTCATGTCAGATAAAAGTATGAATTATTTATTTATTCACTATTTTCCCACTATCTCCTCAGTTGTAAAATCGAATTCTTCATTGTATGGTGATATTCTTGTTTCTAGTTTCTACTGTTTGTCACCAATTGTCTGATTAATTATGGGATCATTTTATTTTGCTTCATTTTGCTTCCGAAATTTTTCAGGAATATTGAACATAATTTTTTAGAAATGTCTTTCCTACAAATGTGGGGAGATCTTCTCATTGTTCTGTGAACTCCCTCTATTTAAATTATGAAAAGCCTAGATCTACCTCTAATACATACTTGTTGGGCTGACTGGCATGTTTTTTCAAAGGGGTTCAGGGATTCTGTGTGGTGACTAAGAAACATAATCTATCACAAAAACTGTTTGATCTGGAAACATTCTGAAAGGGTCCGAGGGTGATGGAGCAGACCAGGTCCCACCATCAACTCAGTCTGCTGGACCATGTCCTGCTAGTAGTCCTGCATCTTTGAGCTCAAGGAACAGTGAGGCTTTCAACACTGGGGAACACCCCGGATAGCAGAGGGCATACTTAATGCCCTATTAGGTTGGTGGCTCTTATTATCTTCTCCAACCACAGCTCAAACCCATATTAAGCACTTGCACTATATTAAATGGACTATGTCACCTGCGATCCTGCTGACAGTCCTAGTTGAATTAATGGTCTGTACTTATTGGAATTTGGAGGGAGGAATGTTATATTCTGCTGACATGCAACCATCTGTTATTTTGTTTTTAGTAGAGACTGATACTGAGCACATAATACCCAGAGTGTCTACCTGCCTGATGCTTTGTATACTCCTGCTGCATTCTTAATACATTTCCACTCTGCTTTGTAGCCCACCTCTGAGGGTGGCCATTAGGCAATTAATTATGTTATAGGATAGGTGTGGTCACCAGATGAGTGGTAGAAGTAGTTATAAGGATGCTGTTGATTTTGTAATTTCCAACTGCATCGACATTTGTCACACTGTTAGGAAAAGACTAACTGCATAAATGTCAACTGCAGTTACTGGGAGGATGCCTGTGTTATTTTTATTTACTTTGAAAAGCATGAATAAGCTTATTCCTGACCGCACTGTATCTACCAGATTTGTTTTTGGAGGTTTCTCAATAAAGGACGGTTTTTTTAGTGGCACACTATGTTGTTGTTGAATTTAAAAGAGCTGTAGAGTTTTCTAGTGCGTGGGTGGATTTTGAGCATCCTTGTGAAGGTACATATTTTTGGCAACAACTAACATAGATCATGTGCACTACTTCAATTGCAGGTCCAAAACCATACTTGTTGTTTGCAAATGTTCAGGACATACGCCGCATGAACTTTGATGGTACAAACTATGAAAGTCTGGTAGACTGGTGGATGGGGAGAATTTTAGCCCTCGACTATGACCCTCTTGAAAAGAAGGTAGGGACAAGGAAAGCTCTTCATGTGTGATGAGGATCTCTAATATAAGCTGTATTTTGGTTTCTGATTGAATTAAATTTGAATTGAATTTAAAAAGTAGATGTTTTTTAGTAACCATAAAAACATGTGATTCCAATTAAATTAAATGCTGAATGACTTGCTTCTGAACAATGAATGAGAAGTGAAAGATTAACAAGTTTAATTTTGAAGACTTCAGAGAGGAAAAGATAGTGAAGAAGAATGACAGAAAATTTGTTAGTCATGGCCACTAAAGCTGATGTAAAGGAAGGGCACAGAATACATTTCAAGTGTAAATTAGGGTTTAGTGGTAACTAAAAAATGTCCTCCTTGATTTGTGGAGGAAAAGATGAATCCCGAAATGGAGGATTAATGGTCGGTGAAGAATTTGCCTGCAGAGTTTTGCCCCAGTGAGAAAGGATGATAGAAGTAGTCACATCACAAAGGATTTTCCAATTTCTCCACAAATTTGAGAAGTAACCCCTACAACCCACATCTAAATCAGCACCTTAGTGCTCTTGCCAAATAGTGGTATCACTGTATATTAATATTGCAATCAAGCTAACACCAAAATATGGGGCATATTTACAAAAAGTGGTGCATCGGGCCTGATGCGCCACTTTCCTTGAATGCCTCTTCCGCCACCTTACGACACCATGGTTGCACAATGTTTATAATATGGTGCACCATGGCGGTCGTTAGGACAATAGCGTAAAAAATTATAGTGCTGATCCTGCAAAGTAAAGGGAGGCCCATTGCAAAAATGACACTAAAAATGGCGTATTTACATGCCTCCTAACGGGGGAACCCCCCCTTGCATACATTATACCTGGTGCAGGGATAATGTGGCTCAAAAGGTTACAAAATGGCGCAATGCATGCATTGCGCCACTTTGTAAATATGGCATGACGAAAAGGCCACCTTAACGCCACATTAACGTGAAAACAATGACGCTAACGTGACGCAAGGTGCTTGTAAATATGACCCCAGATTTTTTAGTACTGAGTACAACAGTTACAAATTTCGGGTATGTAATTGAGATGCAATCGTTTAATCATAATAGGTAATTGTTGTAATCTCAGGTGGTTGAAGCCTATGTCTAGACAGATAAGAGGCAAAACAACTTGATTCAAGAGGAAAGTATTTAGGTTTTCAAATGTTGAATAACATTTACTTGCTCAGGTTTGAGATGAGAGTGACGTCCACCGGCAGTAAGCTGTGCCCCTGAAGATGGATCTGCTTCCATGGTGGGTTTTCACATGCATAGATATTGAAAGCAGCAGGGAAATACAATTTGAACTGAGAACCAATTTAGTCAATGCAATGCAAAGAGGGATATGTGATTGCACATCTGAGATTTGACACAAGCTCTGTGGACCTTTCAGATCTTGGAGGAAACTCTCATTCGCATTCTTGTAGGGGGAGCAGTGGTTGAGAAGGGTGAAGCTACATTCATGGTTGCAAAAGACTCCTTGAGATGAGGCTTATAGAGATATTTTCTGGTATCCCCTTGGCATGGCCTTTGGGGCGGTGGGCATAGCTCCTGTCTTTACTAAGACAGGAGCCATGTCCATGGGGGTTGTGTGCCAGGAAATGGTGTTACTCTCCTTAAAGGCATTTCTTAGTCTCTAAACAGTGTAGCGTCATAATTTGGTGCACAATCATCGGTTCCCCCTATGCCTCCCCACCCGGTTAGCAGAATTTACAATTACGCTAACGGGGCATTACCGCCGGCTACTGCCATTCTATAAATATGGCGCCAGGCCGGTGTCAAGGAATGGCGCTAGCCGGAGGTATACTTTTACACACAAAACTGCGCTAACACAGTTTTGCGTGTAAAAGTATAAATATGGGCCCTAATTTTACAAATTAGCTAAGTCACTTCTGAAGTGGGAGTTGTAAACCCACAGAACTGGATGCCTAAAATATAAAAGTGGAGCATGCTAGATGTTAGAAAAAGTATGCCACTGTAGTGAACGCTTACAAAAAGCTGTTTGTCACTGAATAGGCAAAGCTTCATTTTCCATGAACGGGCCTAGCTCACTTCACCATATCTTGGCTTGGGAAAATACTAGAGTGCTCAATATTAGATATTTTCCATTTAGTATTATAAATCTAATTAATTGATAAAAGTAGATTGTTGATAATTTTAAAAGGAAGTGAGGGAATTTGGGCCTGATTTATATTTTGGAGGGTGGGTTACTCTATTGCAACAGTGATGGATAACCCATCCCGGGACATATGAATTCCATTACAGTCTACGTGATTTATTTTTCGGTGGATGAAATATCCATCACTGTCGTGAAGGAGTAATCTGTTTGCTGGAATATAAATCAGTCTCTTTGCACTGCCTGAGAGTAAAATGGTTTATAACTGGTTTGCTTCATATCTATGCTCCAGAGGATGAATACACATCCCTGGTTGGCTAACTACCCATGTCCTGGAAGGCAACAGCTTTTCTTCTGGGAGCAGGAACACAGGGGCGATGCTTACAATGATTGGCTATCAGGGAATGGGCCAGGAACAGTTGGCAACACAAAAGGCAGCTTCCACAACTCTTCCTTTGAAGTAGAGATCACAAATGGAGCTTCAGGAACTGCAACAACTTATTTCCAGAGCAACTCTCAACTTTCTGGGCCTTATTCACAAAGGTAAACTTACACTCACATGTGCGTTTACAATTGTTTGCTATTCACAAAGGGATTTATGAGTAGTATCCCCATGAATATGGAGTCTCTGCATAAAAAAGATAGATATTTTTATGTGTGGAGACCCCACACTTGTCAAGATACTACTCTCACATGCCTTTGTGAATAGCAAAGAATGGTAAACTTACATGAAAGTGTACATTTACCTTCGTGAATCAGGCCGTATAGCTACTTCTAGCAGTCTTGGCTTTCTGAGTACTTCTAGCATTGGCAGAGGGAAGGACACCCCATCTGCATAGAGTAATGGGGAGTAAATTGCCATATTTAGTTTGAAAAAGGACAGGGCCATCTGGGCTGAGGGATTATGGAAAGCTTCACAATATAAATTAGAGGGAAAGGCAGTGCTGAAAGGGAGGCAGGGTTTCTGTGACTGAGTGCAGGGAATCCCCAGTCAGTACCTAGTGCCCAGGATATGATTGACACCTCTTCCTCACACCCTCAGAACATTCCTGGGCCTGGGAAAGAAACATCCTAAAGAAAGAAGATTCTGCCTGTCTTCTGGAAGAAAGAAGACTGAAGAGACGGTATTTCCTGGTGGAAATGGAGACGGGAGCAGATCTCCAAGGGTCAACTGGTTGTTGTCCTGTTACCTGCTACAGGGACACAAAAAGCAGAAGGACTCCTAACTCCAAGATGTCCCAGCTACCCACTGTGAATTGGAACCTGCAGGAACCCTGTCTGGAAACATAAGTTTTGCCTAGAAGCTGAACCTGCCGACATAAGGGCTTCAAAAATGACTAGGAGTGCTTTCCACCATAAATAACTGGAGCTTAGACAGAACTGAGGTTGTACACCCTCAGTGGGCAAACAATACAGGTTCATCCTGCTCAGAGTTTTGTGCTATGTAGAAAAAGACTTCAGCTCAACATCGCAGCAAAGGTATCTGGTCCTCAGTCTAGCTACAAACTTTAGCCTCGACCCACAGGTTGATTTTGGGATGGAATAGTTATCTGCATTGTAAGAGACTTGAACCCCTACCTAGAGTGCCCAACTGTCCTGTTATCTGGATCCCTAATACCGTTTTTTGTTGTCATAGGCAAACACAGATCATGTGTGTATGCCATGAAATAGGCCTGCCTCATGGATTGCAGTCTTGTTGGACTTAGAGGAGCCCACAAAGTGCTACCCTTATAGTGGTGGAAGGCTACCACCTTCACCAGGAGTTAAGCAGCACAAGCATGGTGGTGGCAGCTTACCATATAGTGATCAATAGTAGTGAACAGATCCTTTTCACCCTGTGTCACTGGAGTGAGGCCTACAGGCTCACTCACCTTCTTAAAAGTTCCATTGCTGTGTGCTTAACCCATCCCTAACCTTCATCAGGTTAATGTGGAAGTGCATGCGTGGTGAAAACATGTGCTGAATCCATGTCCACTCGCAAGAAAAACAGTACACAAAAGGTGAAGCATAGTACAATGTGCACATGGTAAATATGTGTGCTGGCAGTGTGTTTTCAAAAATGCACACTCTGGTAGAGTACAGAGAGACTGCAGTATTGAACAGTGTGAGCAGAGTTATTGCATGTGCTGCACGTGGGTATGCTGGGGATGACATAACACATGAGGATAACAGTGCTGTGCAATAAGTGTGCTGTGGATGTACGCTGAGTGCAAATGTGCCTGCACTGGTAGGGTGGCCAGATGTCTCGGATTTTCCAAGACTGTACCGGTTTTCAGACGACTGCCCCAGTATCCCAATGCTTTTTTCAATTTTAAATACATGTCTCAGTTTTGGGGCAATGGTCAGGTCATCCTGGGAAGCAGAACTTGAAAGTATGCACTCCTTTCAGATGCCTTTGAATTATGCAATAATTTATCTGTTTCTGCCAGGCAGCACAGGAGGAGGTTGCTGCCTACTCCCAGCAGAGAGACAGAGGGGAGTAGAGGGCGGAGTATGGATGTCCTGAACTCCTGCCAGTGCTAAGGTTATGTAAATGTAGCTTTGTAATTGTGTATGTGGGTGCCTGTGTGTGTCTATGTGCACAGTTTTACAAGATTTACAAGCCAAGCATATATACACATATATATTCATGTATCTAACTTTGTAAAAATGTATGTATGTATATATATTTATACGTATATATATATATATATATATATATATATATATATATATATATATATATATATATATATAATATAAATATATATATATATATATATATATATATATATATATATGTATTTGTTTTTCTTATGTTATAGTTCACTTTAATGCAAAAAATAAAAATAAAGAATACACACTATTTGTACATGACACTGTTCCAGTAAGTTCACATAAAATACTTCTTATATCTTCACCATATGAGCATTACTGCAGAAATTGTATGCAATGTAAATTAGTATATATATCTCAAATTGAGTTACAATGCTTTGGGAAACCATACATGCAGTGGTGACCGTACATGCAGTGGCGACCACTCTAGTTGTTGGGAGTGTGTATGTATAGATATCACCTACTGGCAGTCACCAGTAGGTAGTTATGGTTAGGACCATGTTTCCATAGATAAATCAGTTTTTAACTTGTCTATATCTTTGGTGCCATTTGACCAATTTTCACAATTCTTTTCAAAAGAAAGTGTTCTAGAGAATCTTCTTGTACTTGTGAAGTTTCAGGGTGATCCGTCAAGTGGGAGCAGAGAAAAAGGGGGTTGGGGGGGTCAAAAAAGTTCAGTTTTCCATGTTAATTGCCACATGAATTTTGAAAATGACTACAGCCAGAACTGCTGAACGGAATTACACCCAATTGGGCAGGAAAGTAGCTTTTGGTCCAGAAAGAAACCTTTTACTTGTTTGGGCCTTTAGGCTCCCCTGTGATCCCCAACCTTGTGACTGGGTGCCCTGTGGGACACCCAGGTCTCATGGCCAGCCCCGGGGATTGAGTCCCAGGGGCCGAGATCGGCCCTGGGGAGGGGGGTGCTGCAGGTCTCCCATCCTCCACCAAAAAATTAAATATTTAGACCGGGCCCCAGAAGATGGGGCCCCGAGGGCCGAGATCGGCCTGGGAAAGAGGGCGACTTAGGGAGGGGGCTGCACTGCCCATCTCCCTCCCAAAACAAATAAATATTTAGGCCGGGTCCCAGGGGGTGGGGTTGATGAGGCTGAGAATGGCCTGGGGAGGGGGGCCGTACAGTCCTCCCCCCAAACAAAATAAACTTTTGAAGGCCGGGCCCTTGGGAATGGGGTACCTGGGGCTGAAATAGGCCAGGGAAAGGAGGAACGCAGAACTGTGGCTAACCCACACGGCCGAGGAGTGGAGCTGCAACACTTGAGAGAGAGGGCAAGGAAACACATGCATTGCATGAAATTCTGAAAGACAAAGAAAATTATAGTTCCTTGGATATAAGCATTTAAAGTGCACAAACTAAGCTGTCAAAGGGATGATAAATCAAACGGAGCTCTGAGAACAAACAAACTCAAGAAGAAGAAGATGAAATGTCATTGCATAATAAGTGGGCAAATGAAACTGACAAGAAAGCAAACTAATGATACAGTTTTGAGCTGGCCCCAAGTCCACTATGTAAGTATTCATATTGCCCACAACATGACTTAGACAACACACAGCTGAAAGCTGTCCGCAGGTGAGACCTAAAAATTACTATAAAGCACAACATTTAAAAAAACTCTGGAGTTTGAAGAAAAACTTGTAAAGCACATATTGAAGAAGGTAAAGTTAAACATTGAGGGCTTGATTTGGAGTTCAGTGGACAGAGTACTATGGCTAGGTGGCATCAGAGGAAGCACATTACAACACCAACCTTATTTAGAGCAGGATGAGTAATTTTTTCTGTCAGTACCAGGTAAAACCTGCCAGTGAAGGGTAGAAAAAAACAAAAAATTACCCCCACACTCTGGGGATCATTAGTTTTGTTGTTTTTCAGAAACATACTCTTGCTTTGTCTGTTTGTTTCTACAAAATCAAAAAAGTCTCAAAGTTTGGAAACGGCTTTCAAAACCTAAGGCAGCCATCCACCATAATGTTTGTACCTTGATGGGAACATCCATGATGGTGTTTCCTTTCAAAGTACAGAGATTTCTGCTGGACCATCAGTCATCTCTAAAATTTAATGGAAAGTATTAATCAGGCTGGAGGTAGTAGTGCCCTAAGCCTCCTGATGGACAAAGTATTATCAGCCAAAGTCTGAATCTGTCCCGGAGTACTTTTCCTTTTTCATTTTGTAAATTCCTCAACTTGAGAATGGTAGTATGTAGTATATACATGTTGTACCTCCTCATGCGCACACACACACACACACACACACACAAACACACTCACACATGCTCACCACCCAGAGGTGTTGCTTGTCATCCTTTTTGATGCGCCAAAATCTGCTTACACTAACTCATTACATAAGCAGTAATGCATGTGAATTATAGCACCTATCAAAGGGTACACTTGCAAATTCAAATATATCAAGTGCTTATTCTTTTTGTTCCCAGCACTTTGAGGCACTATAAACAATATATCTGACAAAAACATAAACCTTTTATAAAAGTGATTCAGGAACCATTTATTATTAGAACTGTACAGAATATGCCTCAATACCATTTTATTTAGACCTTGGGGTCCACAACCCCTACTCAGGGGGTCCATGTCTGCTTAGAATATTAAAGTACATAAATGTATAATTGTAATTATTAATCTGTTCTGTAAGTGTGAAGGAATTTGACACTGGAGGCTAAAAATCAAGTTTGTTTCCTCCGAATGATTCACAGGAGTTGTCTGGTGCATTTGTTAATTAAATAAAATGTTTAATAATTTGAGTGTTTGATAGATGAATGCTTGACTTTGAAATTTTCTGTACTGTATTGTGGCTAAAATCATTCAAATTGCTTAGGCCAGGTTTCCAGTAATGACACCGTAGAGGTCCCTGAATTCCAGTAATGGTACATTGATGGTCCACGGATTTCAGTAATGATTAAGTGGGGCTCCACAGAAGTCAAAATGTTAATAACCACTGGTCTAAGTGGTTCTAAAGCCGGTAAACCTTTCCAGCACAAGACCAAAATCCTAAGACTGACTTGAGAAATGCAGCAAGGAGGACAGCATAACCTTTGATCCGGTGACAAAACAGAAATGTTAGTTATTTTCAGTGTTTGAAACCTATTGATCTTCAGTTATATAGTCGTAGTTGTGTTACAGATGATTTTTAAAGTACACTAACACTCAATGGTGTCTTGTTGCTATTGGTAACTAATGAGGCAAGAAGCAAAACATAAAAATTATCTGAAACGTAGGGTTTTAAGATTTGTTCTAAAAAGCAAGTGTGAAATAGTGTTTCTGGGAAAAGAAATGAGTGCTCAGTAACTGTGAGGCTAGAATGGCGAAAGCTTCTCTGTCATAAGAGGATTTTCTGCATTTAAAGATGTTTAGTAGTGTTCAGGCGGAATATTGTAGATTTCTAGCTTGTGTAAAAAGTGTGAAGTGGCAGAATAAATTCGGGGCAATGCCAATTTGAGCTTGGTGAACAATACTGATGCACTCATTATGGGCTGTCCGGAAAATGGCCTGGATTTTTCCCCACTCTCTGAGTTATTGTTGCCAAGGGTATCATTTACTCAAAGGAAATAAAGATGTGCTGTACAGGGCTAAATTAGCCAAATTTGCATCCACTGGTTGACTGATGACCTTCTTCAAAGTTGATTCTTCTGCTGTGACCAGCGAAAGGCACAAACATTGCCAATGCTTTTTGCCGATTATGTTCAGCATCAGCAAAAAAGAGATAAAACTATGCTTTTAGATTATACTTTTCAGCATCAGCAAAAACAGAAAGAGAAAAACACAATGATGCATGCGCACATTTCCACACATGCGTCATCACGCATGCACATGTGTCATTTTTTTACTTACTCTTCCAAGATAGTGCTACTATTGATGCAGTAAATAAAAAAGAAATTTAATTAGATGTGTATAAAACTCTGTTTTAAAAAAATGACTGATCCAGTAGCAAATGGTAAAATATATTAAAAAAACATTTATTTTTATTTTAATTAACAGGAAGATCATGACAGGACAGCTGGGTGCGGGAGAATGGTATGAAAGGGTGGGGTAAATGCAGGGAGGAACTCGAGGGAAATGAGTAATGGAGGTGCAGGGGAGGAACGTAAGAACTTATGAGGGAGAAAAAATAAGGGACATATTTAAGAGCCCCTAGGGCCACCAGAGCGTCACTCTTATTGAGACTCTGGTGGCGCAATGCCCTACGCCGTATTAACAAGGTGGTGTTAAGCCACTTTTTGTGGCTTATCGCCACCTTGTAAGTATGGCCCCTTGGCACGCAGCACTTTGCTTGGAAGGGGTGTGCAATGAGTGCTGCTGTGGGCATGCCACAGCAGCACCCATTGCATTTTGACGCTGCTCCAGATTTACGAGTTTTCGTAAACCTGAGGAAGCGCTAAAATCTAATGCCACCCCATTGGTGGGTTAGCATGGCGCAATCTCCTCGTTTTTTGCTCTATCTACATGTGCTGCATTCTGCTGCACACATAGAAAGAGCAAATTACCATTTATCACCCCCTCAATGCAGCCATCCTCGCACTATGGTGCAAGGGTTGCTGCATTGGCACACGGCAGCAAATTTATCCGG
Organism: Pleurodeles waltl; assembly: GCF_031143425.1. Taxonomy (NCBI): domain Eukaryota; kingdom Metazoa; phylum Chordata; class Amphibia; order Caudata; family Salamandridae; genus Pleurodeles; species Pleurodeles waltl. The sequence continues at coordinate 979,595,145 of NC_090436.1, read as the reverse complement.
GGGGGGGGGGACACAGGGGTGGGCTGTATTCTAGTAAATATGGCGGATCCCTGCTGTTTGAAAGTTATGGCACGCAATGCTGCCAAATTTGGCGCAGAGATGCGCACCGCCGTTTTTTGTTAAATCTGACCCTAATTTTTTAAAAAAAATCTTTGCGGAGTTGAGCAAGCAATGGGCACGCTGGGGAACAGGTTAAAATGCAGACTGGTGAGCTGTTAATTGAGGTTGGAAGCAGCACATGAAGAAGAGAGCAAGAAAACCAGTGCATAATTTGAGCTTGTTTTTTCCGGTGTGGAGCACAAGCACTTTTTATTTTTTAGGACCGGTACTTATTTTTCTGCCTCAGGTCACAATGGGAGAAAGCAGAAAGATGCAAGAGAGAGCTGAAGGGGCAGGGAGTAGTTTTAAATGGATTGAAAAGCCCGAGATGGCTTCAGGATTACGCTGCCTCAGTATTCTGTGCTTCCACATTTAGCTGCAGCAGTCACGTGTTTCAGAGGAGAGCTTTGGGCATGGGCACCGGCACATTTTTATTTACAAATTAACCCCTAAAGGAAAACACGTGCACATAGAGTGCTGAAAGAAAAAAAAGTTTTTCCATGAATGTGAGCACTAAAAGGATACAAGTCATCCAGTCAAAAGGAAAGAAGCTATGTTCTAGAGGAGAGGCAAACACAAGAAGAGGAAGCAAGACATCGAATACCAAGCCAGAAAATAACTTTGAAATGAAAACGTTCCAATGGTAATCAAAGGGCTTGCTGAAAATTATGCTATTAATATTAGCATTGTTCATAATAGGGTTTCGACAGCTACTGTAAAGTTGTGGGCCTATGCAGACATAGGTGGAGTAAAGGCCGACAAGAAAGCACAGATGCCGAGGGTGTAACTGGCCTAGGGCACGTGCGTCGGCCCGTTCTTATTTGCAGGGTCGCCTGACTGATGACGTCTGTGTTGGATGGGTGAGGGGCGGGTGTTAAAATGGGTCCTAGTAAGGGGCTCCTACATGACATGCCTTGTAGGGTATCTGTAGCCGAGCCCTTTTCAGTTGTCACTGCATTTGCAGATTGTTGATTCATTAAAAACATTATTCTAATCGTATGTTTAGTTGTATTACTTAAATTCTGCCGCGAGAGGGAGCACGTAGCTCAGCCATTGTAGTAGTTTTAACATTTACACGTTCTTTTAACCTCAAGAACTATGATGGCATACATTCCAGGTCTATTAAATGTGCAAACGCTGGCTATTTCTAAATACCACCAACAACAGAGTAAAAGGCTAAACAGATGACGAATGTGTGCACATTGGCCACTCTTGAGAGCTATCCAATGAAGCAGATGCCTCAAAGCCCATTTTGGATAAACTACTGCTTTTGACTCAGTACAAAACTCTTTTTTTGTGATGTATTAAAAAGCTCACCTTTGTGACAAAATAAGAATAAATTATCACACACGAAGTTGTTGGTATGAGTCAATTACGTCTGTACTATAAAGACAATCCAATGTGTTGCTGCTATGAAAATAATTTAATGGCAGTACGAAAACAGACTATACAATCCTTAACTTCAAAGGTAACATTCTTCCTTTGCTGTCAGTTGCTTCCAACTTTCGAATTAGGGCAAATGCAAATATTCTCATTTTACAGTTTGTGGCCTACACTGGGAGGGAGCTAATGGAGGCCGTAAAGAACAGAAGTGACGTGTGAATATTTTTTTTACTTTGTTTTTCAAGCTGGCAGCTCAGTAAAAGTGCTCTTTAATTGGAGCCAAGTGTGGCTGCGGAAGTCTGTCAATTATGGCATTGTCAAAGTATAGTCTGGAGAGGATGACAAGAATGTGCACCACTGACATCAGCAATTCAATAGGAATTACATGTCTTACTTCCTTTCACATTTAAGGGCATATTTAAGAGCCCCTAGAGACATCTACCGACACATTAGCACCATTTTTTGATGCAAATATTTCGTTACATGGCTAAAATCCCAACGTCATATTTAGAAAGTGGTGTGGTGTATGCACTGCACCACTTTTTAACCCTTTGAGCTACATTATGCCCCCGCAGATGCCCCCACAGATTTCCTGTGTCATTTGTTTCAGCACTTTTAATGCCTGTTCAGAGCAGATGTTAAAATGAGGCACACCATTGTTTACAATGGGCCCCTATGTACTCTGTAGGAGTAGCACCAAGATTTTGGTGCTAGTCCTGCAGAATACATCAATAGCACCAAAAGAAATAACTCCTTTGCCCCCTACCCTGCGCTATGGTGGGCCATATTTTAAATGCGGCACACACATGGTGGCGGTAGGGGGGCGGTAAAGGGGGCAAGAGCCACTCTTTTAAATAAGCCTTATAATCTAAATGTACAGCTTAACTAACGTATGTGTGCGACACAGGGACGGTTCTAGGATGTTTGGGGCGTCGAGCAGAAAGGGAATGTGACAGGCCCCTCTTATTTGCATACAGCGTGAGACTTTCAGGGAGGTATGCATCTCAATGGATGCCCCTGCTCCTGAAGCTGCTTTGTAAAGCCTCTTTACTGGGCTGCAGACCCTCCCTCTTAGCTGCCTACAAGTCACATACAGCTCATAAAGGGCTAAAGGTCTGTGAGTTGCTCCTTTACCTAGAGGCTTTATTTTATTTATTTTATTTTTGCAATTTTATATAGCACAGACAGGGCTTCAGAGAGCTTTATAACACAAAGAATACAGGGGTAGAGAAGATTACATTAATAGTAGTTGAAGTTGGACATTTACATGAGTGTATTTATACAGGATTTACCACAAGAGACAGTTACAACAAAAGGGCAGAGGACATGAACAGTTAAAACGAAAGCAGATCAGGGTGCATTGGAAAAAATAAATACGTCTGGTCAAGTAAGAATTAACCAAGATGCATGCCAAATATGAGGAGCTTGAGGTCCTTTTTGAAAGTTGCTAGGCAGGTGGTTAGATGGAGTGAGGGGGCAGAGAGTTCTAGATTCTAGTGGCGCTGCCAGAACAGGACTGATTCATGTATTGTTCTTGCCTGAAGATGGGAGGTTCCAGGAGCAGGACTTGGGCATTTCCGGAACCCCTTTTTGCTCAGGAGATTTTCAGTTTCTCATTTAGATAGGAGGGTGAGTGCAGCACTCTGTGGGTGATGCAAGTGATTTTGAATTGGGCCTGCGTTTCAATGGGAAGCCATTGGAGGGTTAGCAGGGCAGGGGAAATGTGGTCAAATTTATTGAGACCGAAGACGAAGCTGCTGCAGCATGTAGTGTTGCACACAGTGGGCCTAGGTAAACCTTGGAAATGCCTGAGAGAAGTGCAATTCCATAGTCTAGTCTAAAGAGAACGAGACTGCACCACTGGTTTGAGTTCTTGTTCCGGAATCAGTTGTCTGATACCTCAAAGCTGCTTAAGTTGGTGTTATGCGCTGTTGGCCACACCTGCTATGTGGCTGTGAAGATTGAGACGATTGTCCAGGGTGACGTTGAGTGTTCTGGCACTCGTGACAATGGCAGGGCAACCTGCAAAGGCGGGAAAGTTGCCATCCATTCTTGTGCAGGCGTTTTTGCTTTCGTAGGTGAGATCAAAAGAAATTCTGTTTTAGTTGTGTTGAGTTTTAAATTGTTGTTGGGCATCCAGTTTTGAATCTTTAAGAGTGCATTTGAAAGCAGGACAACATCCTCTGGTGATGAGATTTTCAAGTACATTTGGGTATCCTCGGCGTAGAGGTAGAAGAAAATCATACATAGTGGTTCTAGGTAGAGGTTTAAGAGAGTTGGGGAGAGGATCGAACCTTGGGCGATACCTTGGTGAACGTTGACTGGTCTCAAGAAAGAGTTGCCCATTTTCACAATTTTGGAATGGCTAGATAGGTAAGAGGAAAACAAGCTGAGGATCGTTCGTCCACATCCCATGCGTAGTTCAAGAATATGAAAGAGGTCATGATGATTGACAGTTTTGAATGTGGCAAATAAATCCAGGAGGACCAAGAGGCAGGAGTTGCTGGAGTTGAGAATTCTAAGGGAGTCATCGACTATTTGGAGGATCATAGATTCAGGGAATAGGCCCTGCTAGAGAGAGAAATTGACCAAGGTGGTCAATTTGTGGAGTAGGTGTGTGGCAAGAGATTTGCTGATAGATCCTGGAATAGCATCCTTATGATAGTTTGAGGGTAATACTTTGGCGACAATTTGTAGTAGGTCCTGCTCAGAGATTGGAGAGAAAGATGACCATGATTTTATTGCTTTGCATGGTAGAGACTCAACCATTTCAAGAGTGTCATTGTTGGAAAGGGTAATAAGGATGTCTCTAACTCTTTATCAAATAAATCCACAAAGTCATTGCAATGTATCACAGATGACTTGGGAGCCAAAGAAATAGCAGGGTTAGTGGACTGTGCAGTAACTTCGAACAGGCACTTCTGTCTACTCTTTGCGGAATTCATGAGGGCTCTGGTATGGGAGGATTTAGCTCTGAGGATTTTGGTCTTTGTAATATTTTTTTGTTTTGAGTAGCTTAGTTGTACTCAGGAAGAATTATACTTTTCTCCAACCTTTCTCGTATTTTCTGATAAGCTTTGATTCTTCATAAAGTTCTTTGGAGACCCAGGGCCTAGAAGGTTTTCATCTGGATAGTTTACATGTCAGTGATGCACATTTGTCAATAAGGGATTCCATGCAGGAGTTGAACTTGTCGGTGGCCTCGCTGACGTCAAAATGAGATGTGATCACAATTAGGGTGGGAAAGGCCATGATATCCATGGCTTCTGTGTCAGGGTTAGATGTGTCTTCAAGCCATATTTTATCTTTCTTGAGCTGCCCATATGTTTTGGTGAAAGAGCTGGTTAGAGAGAACGGGATCTGTATGTGAGGAAGATATTGTTGTCAGAGCTGATAAGTTGAGAGGTGAAGAAATCTATGTATTTCTCGATGAAGGTGTTGTATTGACCTGGTGGATGGTAAATCACATTCAATCTGATGTTGGAGTAGTGGATGTGGACAGTTCTACCAACAAGCTTTCGCAGGACTGAAACAGGGTTGGCTCCTCCGCTATGGCAGACGAGCGTCACCCCCCCCCCCACACACACACCACCACCAGCAACAGCAGGAGCTGTAAACCTTTAAAAAATAAAATGATATTAAATCGTGTTTATTATTGTTTTATTTTTAAAGGGGCGGGGCCATGGGAGTGATGAGCAGTGAGGGGCGCGCACAGACCACTCCCATAGGTGCGCATGTATGTTTGGCTGGCTGTCTCGGGCCGGCCAAACACACATGCGTACAAGGGCTCTCTCCAACCCGGCGCTGTGTTTCTGGGTTGGAGAGAGCAAGCCCAGCCTCCCAGTCTGCATTGAAGCGCCCAGCTAGGGTGCTCCAGCCAATCATAACACTGCTCTGATTGGCGCAGGGCAGGCTGTGTTCCTGTACCTAGAGTGCAGCGGTGGTACGGCCGCGACCTTAAGGTAAGTTTATTTTTTTTATATATTTTGTATTTATTTGTGTTTTGCTCTCCCTGCCTCCTCCCTCCACTTTGCCCAGTCACCAGCCGCAACTGGACTAAAAATGAGTTGTCGGAGGGTTTGGCAATTCAGAGAGTTTCAGTGAATGAGTGCAAGACCTACACTTTGTCTATCTTCCCAGTCGTGCCACAAAATGGAGTAGTTGGGAGGAAGAAGAAGGTCAAGAGCGCGGTTAGATGAGACTTTGAGCCATGTTTCTGTGAGGATCAGGATGTCAAGGTTATAGGTCAGGATCGAGTTTGATTACTAAAAACTACGACTGCATTTTATTGATTACGAGAATGACTGTTTCAATGAAAGGAGAGATGCAAAGCACAGCAACTCCAGTGCAGAGAATGACAACATCTAAGCAGGATAAGGTTTATAAGGAAGAGGCAGTGCTTCATTTAGAGGACACAAAGGGAGATTTGTCTTCCATTGTTTATTGTAGCTTGCTGTATGAATACGTGGACACAATGAATGTGCGTGATTGTTATGTGTACTCAAATTCCTTTGTCAGTCCAAGAGGGAATCACCTATCACAGCTTACCACTAACTTATGGCATTAATCGCAGCTTATTATTAACACGTTTGTAAAATCAAGAATATATTCATTATTTTTATTCTAACTTTGATTTAGTTTTCTCTTTTTTCCCCATTAATCAGCGTTTAAGCAGCATTGCAAAGTCTAAGAACATATATACAGTAGATGGGTTCTTTGAACCTACACTAACCTTTGGTACATAATATGCACACCAGAATGATTTAACATGTCTTCTCACACAGGTAGAAAAAGAGTTTGTTAATCAAGTTGACTACAGAAGAAAAGCAATGAAAGACAAGATAGATAAAGGTATAGTTTTCGGAAAGAAATCGGTTCACAACACACCTGATACACAAGGACTCTTAGTTTTAGATTGGCAACATGCATGTAAGCTTTATATATATAAATATATATATATATTTAAAGACCACAATCAAAATCTGACAATAAGTTTGTAGGAATGAGTGAATGCAGAAATGTTTTTTTGTGTAAGAATGTATGGGATTTTATGCTAAATGGACAAGACCCCACTGTTCCTGGTGTATATTACATCTGTGGGAAAAACGCTTATTACAAGATACCGAAAGTTTTCTCTACTCCTTCGTACTGTGCAGGTAGAGATTTAGATGTGGTTTGAAAGGTAAGGAAAGGCAAGGGACATATGTCCTAATATATCAAAAACACATATGAGACCTGGAGCATTGTAAAAAAGAAATGTACTAATACAAGAGTCAGAGTGGTATGAGTGAGAGCAGGGATAACGAGGACTCAAGTTAGTTATGGATATTATGACAATATTGATTTCACCATTTTTGCCAGCAAATAGATCTTATAAACCCTACTGAATTGTCTTTTCAAGCATATCATCCAGAACTTTAAGATTCCAGAAGAATGCCTAAAGTTCGGAGGCAGCCATATTGTTGAATAGCACATTCTATATTACTTTAAGGTGGGATATATTGGACCTCGGTAACCTAGATGTCCATATGCTGCCCAAAACAAGGGCAACCTTTTATAAAACAAATGGGAGATGTTAGTCTACATACTGGTGAGATCAGGCCAGGGAAGAGACTTTAACTCAGGGAAAGATACGACTGTATGAAGAGAGGGAGTACGGCTTAAAGGCACAAATTGTAGAGATGTCCAGATTACATTATTTACCATATGCAGTGCTGATGATGCCAGGAGGATATCCAGTTTCAGCACAAGGAATATACATTTTACACCCCAGCGTGACTTATTCACGATAATTGAATAATTATTTGGTTGGTCTCGACTACAAGTCAAATTTTATTTGGTACTAAAATAGCATCATGAACTTTGTTGAATGGGATATGTAATGACATCATTTTGGAGGGAGATCACTGAAATTACATAGGCTATTCAGAAAAAAACCAAATAAGATTTAAATAAGGAAGCGTCATAATGGATGATTGGTTGTTGCAGAAGGTTCAATACGAACGCAATACATAGAGAGAGTGAAAAAGGATGTTTTTGAGGGGAAAGCTCCTCCAATTCTGGAGGCATTGGGGAAGGAGATGTGAAACTATACATATACAAAACTCACAAGGTCATATTAGGCATCTTCACTCACAACACCTAGCCTAGTAAGAGAATATATTGACGAAAAATGAAATTTATTAGGTAAATTAGTATAGGGAATATAAAAGGAAAGAAGACACTGTGGGTATGTTACTAAATCATAAGATCATTAGGCTAAAAATATGCCATTTCCTCTTTTGTTTTGCCTGGAAGTCACCAATATTAGGCAGAAGAAAACAATCCACCTAATGGTATAAGTACTGCCTGGTGGTTCCCTGGCTCCACTTGATATTCAGGTATGCCCATGGCAGTGAGGGCACCTAATAGTTAAAATTGAAAAAAAAATTCACTACCCCTTCTCCACTGCACCTAAGATACACTCCTAGAAGAGCTGCTTCTTTCTTATTACTACTAGAAGGAAATAAGCAGTGTGATGTGCCATCAGGATAGTTTTTGTGGCTTTGGAGCACACAAGGCTACTGGGCCTCAATCAGGATTATTGAATCAGTTTACTAGTGATGACCTGGCGCCAATCAACTGGACATTAATATCTGAGCACCAAGTACACCCCTTAGTCCTTTAACCCATAAGGGATTAAGAAGATAAGACAAATACTTTTGGGAGCTGCATTGGGGATACATATTCACAACTGCGTAAACTTTGGCAAGAAAATGCATGTCATTCTACCACTAAGCAGTAGTATTGAAAGACAATCTGTGAGATGCAAGATCTCTATAACCAAATTAAGTCTAGTGACTAAAAATGACTCAAATACGGCGCTAAAAAAGTATAAATATGGGCCTAAATGTCAAAGTCATCAGCCATGTGACTAAGAAGATTTTTAAACACTCTGCTAGGTGTTGCCTACGTTGGTTAGATAGAAGTCTTGGACACACCTCCCATAATAGTCTTGCAAACAGATCTTTTGCATTTTATGAGTGTGGCTTTTGGATTGAATCGTGGTGTTCTGCCACTCTGTGTACCTTTTTTGAAACAAAATAGTCACATTCTTTTTCTTAAGGTGATGGTAGTGAGGTGGGGGTAAGGCTCCACATGGAGAAAGCCAAAAAACATTATAAGGGGGAAGGAAGACCTCACCTATCAACTTCAGGGGAAGGAGGCAGGCCCTGACAAAAGGCTTATCTTGCACCTCTAATGTGAGGCAGACTTCCCACAGTCCTCACCAAGCTGATAGGGGTCCCAGTGAAAAGGACAAAAGACTGCACGTGCAATCCAAAGAGACAGCAGCCTCCATCCCTTCTGCGCTTTGGAGTCCAACTCTTCATATAGGCTTCAGAAATGCTAGCAATACACAATGCTAGTCTGGCAGACTACCTCCAACTTCTATTTTGTGCAGCATGTTGTCAGTAGATATTCATGATGGAACCCCACTGAGCTCATAATACAACATATTCCACACACTTCTGGTTCATCCTACCATGAAAATCAGTTCTACATATATGCACATTATTCATGCACATGGAAGGTATTGAAGACCAAGTTAATTAAGACTGGACAGAACTTTGGTACTAGTGAGGCTAGTAGGCTGTTTAATTTTCCACTGACAACAGGTATAAAAAGGTCTCTCTTGCCATTATCATTCTGTCACTACTGCTTGTCTCATATAATCTGTGAGCAGATGCTAGTCACTCTCGCTATGGAAGGCACACATGGTGAACCCCTCTAGATCACAGAACCATACAGTGGGTCTCATGGTCCTATTTGTAGTGTCTTTCATGATTTAGAACAAAATCTTACTGGCTCCCCGAGGACTCTGAATCAGTGTGACCTAATCGCAAGAATAAAATTTAATAAAAACGTCTTTTAGAATGTTGGGGTTCACAGGTACACACAGCGGAATAAAGATGTGATTTACAGCTCCGTCTGTGGTCTAGTTATTCAGTGGGCACCAGGCTGGGGAAGATGCTAAGACTGGTGGTGATACAGGAGATAAGTAACCCAATGAAAGTGCTCTTCTGGAGAGTTTTCCTTGGTCAAAGCAAACTGCAAATGTGTTCCACGTGTGGCTTTGTCAAAGTGCTGAGTGGACAGTTGGAGTACAAGGAGTCAAAGTACGACTCCAGCCAGTGTGAATCCTGTGAACGGAAAGAGAGTTTAAAAAAAAAGTCTATGCCTCGTTGGCCAAGAAACTACAACCAAGATCATACAAATATGTACCGCACTGCCACACAAAATAAAGTTAGACAGTATACAGAGTGTTAACTCTGAAGGTGGATTCAACTAGGTTTACAAAGCACAGTTACAGACAATTAGATAACAAATAATGCTGCAAGGCAAAGATCAACCAGGTATAAGAAATGCGAAATGAAGTGCAAAAAGAATTAAAGAGATGACTTACAGAGCCCACTAAAGAGAGTAATCGGTCCACAGCAGTCACCGAAGTTGCTCAATTAGAGCTGCTCCGGGTTGTGCATCTAGAGCTGTCCGTACCAGAAGCAGTTGCTTATCAACCTGCTAAGCGGGACTCAGAACATCACAGGACTTACAAGAGCATAATGATTGAAGGCAACAGTTGGATCTGAGAAACTTCAAGATGGCAACTAAGAGAGAAGATACAATTCCCATTAAAATTAAAGCTGATACTGAGACTCACACATCAAAAGACTTTAAAGAGGATTTCTACAAAAAGGATCATTTGACAGCATCAGGGTACACACCACTCTCAACGTCAATAAATTCCACATTGATCTACAATGCTTCCACCTTCCTAAAAACACAACCATTCAACACTGCCAAAAAGCAAAACATTGTGATAGATGAACTGCATGGATAGAGGCGTTTGAAGATTTCATAGATGCACTTGAAGAGACTGTTGACAGGAATATTATCAAATATTTAAAAAATCGTACGGGTGATGGTGTGAAAAAAGTCATAAAGAAAATGCAAAGAACGATGGTGTTGAATCTCAAATTTAATCCAGTAATAAATAATGACTATGAACAATATAGTTTCAGTCAAAAAAGACAAAGAGTTGGCAGAACAATGAATGAATTTTTGGAAAGCCTCAACACGGTCATTAAACACTCTAAGTTCAATTAATTTAATGATGAAGAAGCAATGCGGCTTATTGTGATCGATGAATTCTTGTCCGATTCATACGACGAATGCTGAGTGAAACTCTTTGTCTTGAGCGATTGTTGATGGCTGCCAGAGTTGCAAAACATGTTGAAAGACAAACTGCAGACATGAAGGCCGAAGGTGCTCTGAGTGTCTCAGTTATGAGTGTGAAAAGTAATTTGAAACAAAAGACTAAAAAACACAAAGTAATGTCTACATGCAAAACGAAGTTGTGTATCAGGTGTGGATTTGTGTTTTTGCGCGATGGAAAGTGTCCTGCCATTGGTCAGATATGCAAAGGGTATGGTAAAGAGAACCATTTTGTGATGATGTGCGTAGTGAAGAAAAAAGTAAGAGACATATTTATACTCTGTGCTGAATTTGTGTCATTTTTTTAATACAAATTCAGCGCAAACTTAACTCCATATTTATATTTTAATGCTAGACCCATCTAGTGTCAAGATATTGGAGTTAACGTAATTTTTGGATGCATGAAACCACCTTGCGTCAATGAGATACAAGGTAGGCGTTCCCGTCCAAAAGATGACTCAAAGCCCCTAGCGCCTTATGTATCCTCCTGTGCAAAAAAGGTGCACAGGTGGGCCTAAATAATGGCGCTAGGCCTGTTTAGTGCCACTATTTAACACTTGGGTTAGAGCAGGCGTGACCTGTGGACCCTTTCCATGGTGAAACACCATCAAAAGGGCCCACAGGTGCCCACCCCAAGCCCCAGGAACACCCCCGCCCACACCATAGGGAAACCACAGGTTGGGGGACCCCATCCCAGGTAAGTGGGGTAAGTATAGGTAAGTATTTCAAAAAAATATTTTAAGTGCCACTGGGGGCCCCTGAAATGGCCTCCCTACATGGCACTGGGTGCAATAGCCATGCCCAGGGTCTCCTGTGCTGGCCATTGGGCTGGTGGTCATGACTCATGTGGCATGGATGGTTTTGGGCCAGCAAATGATGCTAGGATGGTTAATGGCATTTTTTTGCCTCTAACCAGCCTAGCGTCATTTTTGGAGGCAAAACCCCCTTCCCCTGTACCTCCACCCCCACCTGGTTAACGTAATTTTACCAAACGCTACCCCACCCTTACCGCCAGCTTGCTGGATTCCATAAATCTGGCACCTGGATGGTGCACTGGAATGACGCAAGTCGGTGCTATAGTTTTTGACGCAAAACTGCATTTGCGCAGTATTGCATCTAAAAGTATAAATGTGGGCCTAAGTGCGTCACTGTGCAAAGACAAAGGCCCTCAATACAACCTCGGCGGTCTTTTGAAAAGACGGCCGAGACTGCGGGAGCAAGAATACCGCCAGTGCCGGCGGTATTTCTGGCTCTCTATTATGACTTTTCTGCTGGGCCAGCGGACAGTAACAGTGTTACCGTCCGCTGGCCCAGCGGAAAAGTCACATCAGTATTGCTGCCGGCTCGTAATAGAACTGGCGGCAATGCTGATGTGCTGCGGGTGCAGTTGCACCCGTGGCGCATTTCACTGCCTGAAATTCGGCAGTGAAATGTGTGACGGGGCTATGCCTGGGGGCCCCTGCACTGCCCAAGCTAAGTGCATGGGCAGTGCAGGGGCCCCCAGGGGCACCCTAAGTCCCCCTTACCACCAGCCTTTCCATGGCGGTGTTTGCCGCTTTGGCCAGGCTGGCGATCGGGGACTCATAATCCCCAGGGCAGCGGTGCTTTCGCCTGGCGGTATAGTGGATGGGCCGGCGGTATGGCTGTGTTACTGCTGGCCGCCAGGGTCATAATGAGGCCCAAAATGTCCACCAGAACTTTTCAGAAGCAACTTTCGATGCGTGACCATAAGGCCAAGCAGCAGCTTCAGTTGAGGCAAATAGATGCTAAGCTAAGTCGATCGTCATCTAAACCATTGTGAAACAGTTCTTCCACCTCAATAAGTGACAATGATTGTACCATGCCAGTATTTACCTCAGAAAAACATGCACATGTCGGACTGGTCACCTGTGATGACAAAAGTCAGTCAAAGAAAAGTTGACATGTCAAAGAAACAAAATCATGCATACACTGTCCAATGATTACATTGGAAATAAATGGACGTTCAAAACCTTTCACTAGCATATCAGTGCATTGATAAATAGAATGCCTGAAGAAAAGTACAATTACCACGGCTTGCGCTGTCAAAGACCAAAGTGTACACTTGGGCTGCATCAATGCCCATAAAAATTCAAGGTTTGTTTAAAGCAACAGTGAAACATAAGAAAACAAAAGCATGAGCACTGATCCATGTGCTTCAAGGTACAGTGGTGTGTGTCTGTTTTCTCACTTTTAACATGGCTGCCGGCATGGGAATGATTTTGGTGAATTACAACTTGAATACTCATCGCAAAATAGTAAATCAATTCCCTTCATTGAAGTAATTTCCCTTCAGGAAAGTTAAGGACTATGGGGGTGATTCTAACCCTGGCGGTCGGTGATAAAGCGGCGGCCAACCCGCCAACAGGCCGGCGGTCAAAAAAATGCAATTCTGACCCTGGCGGGAACCGCCAACACAGGCCGCCGCTTTAACACTCCGACCGCCACGGCGGAACAAACAAACAGCGCGGCGGTCACCGCCAACAGCCAGGCGGCAGACAATGCACCGCCCACCCTATCACGACCCACCAATCCGCCACCTTTTCTGGGGCGGGAGCCCCGCCGATAAAAACACGGCAGAAACAGACATTTTCAATGGAAAACGCTCACCTCGAGACACTCCACGCGGAATCCGGACAGCATGGAACCCGAATTGAACATCATACCTGCTCTCGTCTACCTGCTCATCTACCACGAGTACGAACTCCGGCGCAGACGTCAACGGTGAGTACTCCACCTACGACACAGGGGAGGGGGGAGGACGAAAGGTTACGGGCACACACATATGCGACCCCCCCAATATGTACACACCAATGCAGAGCAACAAGTCACAGTGACACCACCCAAACACCCGTAAAAAATACAATGACACAACCAAATTTAGAATAAATATTTTTTTACAAAAAAAGCTCCAGAAAATTATTGACCAACCGTGATAAATATTTACAATAAAAATAAATATATACACATCAGTGTATAACTGAAGTAACAAGTCCTGCACATCCTACGAATCTAACATGTCCGTGGGCCAATGTTTTGCGAAACAAGGGCAAAGCCCACACAGGAGACCTGAGTCCTTTGGAGAGAACACTGCAGGGGCATCTGATGTAAAAACTACAGGCACCTCAGGGGGAAGGGAAGGGGGGGGGCACCACAGCCACATGAGTCCATGACGCCAGATCCACGATGAGCCACCATGCCCACTGCACCATCCTGGGGAGTGCAAAGCCACAGTCTCTCAAGTCTCTACAGTGGGTGGGCTGCCCACTCTGCCATCCTGGGGAGTGCAAAGCCACAGTCTCTCAATGTCTCTACAGTGGGTGGGTTGCCCACTGTTCAATCCTGGGGAGTGCAAAGCCACAGTCTCTCAATGTCTCTACAGTGGGTGGGTTGCCCACTGTGCCATCCTGGGGAGTGCAAAGCCACAGTCTCTCAATGTCTCTACAGTGGGTGGGTTGCCCACTGTTCAATCCTGGGGAGTGCAAAGCCACAGTCTCTCAATGTCTCTACAGTGGGTGGGTTGCCCACTGTGCCATCCTGGGGAGTGCAAAGCCACAGTCTCTCAAGTCTCTACAGTGGGTGGGCTGCCCACTGTTCAATCCTGGGGAGTGCAAAGCCACAGTCTCTCAATGTCTCTACAGTGGGTGGGCTGCCCACTGTACCATCCTGGGGAGTGCAAAGCCACAGTCCATCAGGTGGATGACAGTCTCCACTGGTCAAGGAGGAGGCATGGTGGGCACAGTGAACCATAAACAGTGCCTGAGACGGTGGTTCCCAGCGGAGCGGTGCTTGACATGGCGATGCCCAGCGGAGCGGTGCTAGAGATGAAGGGCCCAGCGGAGCGGTGCTTGAGAGGAAGGGCCCAGCGGAGCGGTGCTTGAGATGAAGGGCCCAGCGGAGCAGTGCTTGAGATGAAGGGCCCAGCGGAGCGGTGCTTGAGATGAAGGGCCCAGCGGAGCGGTGCTTGACATGGCGATGCCCAGCGGAGCGGTGCTTGAGATGAAGGGCCCAGCGGAGCGGTGCTTGAGATGAAGGGCCCAGCGGAGCGGTGCTTGAGATGAAGGGCCCAGCGGAGCGGTGCTTGACAGGAAGGGCCCAGCGGAGCGGTGCTTGAGAGGAAGGGCCCAGCGGAGCGGTTCAGAGACGGCGGTGCCCAGCGGAGCGGTGCTTGAGATGAAGGGCCCAGCGGAGCGGTGCTTGAGATGAAGGGCCCAGCGGAGCGGTGCTTGACAGGAAGGGCCCAGCGGAGCGGTGCTTGAGAGGAAGGGCCCAGCGGAGCGGTGCTTGAGATGAAGGGCCCAGCGGAGCGGTGCTTGAGATGAAGGGCCCAGCGGAGCGGTGCTTGTCACGAAGGGCCCTGTTCATCGGTGCTTGTCACGGCGGGGCCCTGTTCAGCGGTGCTCTTCTGCACGGCGGGGCCCTGTTCAGCGGTGCTCTTCTGCACGGCGGGCCCTGTTCAGCGGTACCTCTCTTCACGGCGGGGCCCTGTTCAGCGGTGCTCTTCTGCACGGCGGGGCCCTGTTCAGCGGTGCTCTTCTGCACGGCGGGGCCCTGTTCAGCGGTACCTCTCTTCACGGTGGGGCCCTGTTCAGCGGTGCTCTTCTGCACGGCGGGCCCTGTTCAGCGGTACCTCTCTTCACGGCGGGGCCCTGTTCAGCGGTGCTCTTCTGCACGGCGGGCCCTGTTCAGCGGTACCTCTCTTCACGGCGGGGCCCTGTTCAGCGGTACCTCTCTTCACTGCGGGGCCCTGTTCAGCGGTGCTCTTCTGCATGGCGGGGCCCTGTTCAGCGGTGCTCTTCTGCACGGCGGGCCCTGTTCAGCGGTACCTCTCTTCATGGCGGGGCCCTGTTCAGCGGTGCTCTTCTGCACGGCGGGGCCCTGTTCAGCGGTACCTCTCTTCACGGCGGGGCCCTGTTCAGCGGTGCTCTTCTGCACGGCGGGCCCTGTTCAGCGGTACCTCTCTTCACGGCGGGGCCCTGTTCAGCGGTGCTCTTCTGCACGGCGGGCCCTGTTCAGCGGTACCTCTCTTCACGGCGGGGCTCTGTTCAGCGGTGCTCCTCTGCACGGCGGGCCCTGTTCAGCGGTACCTCTCTTCACGGCGGGGCCCTGTTCAGCGGTGCTCTTCTGCACGGCGGGGCCCTGTTCAGCGGTGCTCTTCTGCACGGCGGGCCCTGTTCAGCGGTACCTCTCTTCACGGCGGGGCCCTGTTCAGCGGTGCTCTTCTGCACGGCGGGCCCTGTTCAGCGGTGCTCGTGCAGTATGTCAAGGGAGTCAGACCTGGCCTGGACACCCTGCTCACTCGCCCTCCGACCGTGCAGTGTCAGGCCCCTTCGGGGACGGAGTCCTGGGCCCTTTGGTGTCGTCCCTTGCAGCCGGGATGGGGCTTGTGGGGCCCTCCTGCTCCGCGCTCCTGGTGGTTGTCCTCTCCGCCCTGCTGTCCTTCCGCTCCTTAGATGGGGATCTCGGGCCCTTGCCTCCCCTGGCTGTTGTGGCAGGTGAAGTGGCCGGAGTTACCTCCTTGGGTGCAGCCGTCTTTGTCCGCTCACGGCGGCCCTTCACTTTCCGGGTCCTCTTGCCTGGGGGGGGGCTGGCTGTCCCCTTGCTGCTGACCGAAGTGTCACTGCCGCCAAAGGGTGGACTCCATAAGCCATGCACCACTTGCACCTTAGAAGCTGGGCTGGTGGTGGCTGAGGTGCCCTTGGGACTTTTCCCAGATGGAGGGGGTGGGTCAGGGGAGGGAAAGAGGTCAAGATTGGAGAGGTAATATTTCTTGGGACCAAGGTAAGGGGTAGGATTAGTGGTGATAGAAGTGGAGGAAGAGGATGTGGTTGTATGAGAGTCAGGTGTGCTGTCCTTGGGTGCAGGTGACTGGGACGTAGGCTGTCGTGAGGTGGTTGGCTGTTGTTTGGGTGTCTGCCTGCGTTTATGTGTCTTGGAAGAGGGGGTGACAGACACAGTGGGAGAGGACACAGGGGACGTGTAAATGCCAGTGGGGGTGGTGACTGCAGGTGTGCGGACTGTAGTGGAGGGTGTGCTGGTGATGGAAGAACTGGCTGATTGTGGTGTGCATGCAGGTGTGAGTGTAGACGTCACAGGGAGGGAGGAGGGAGACGAGGAGGACGGGGACACAGAGGTGGTAGTGACTGTTGGTATGTCTGCATCTGGGTGTTGCTTGGGTGAATGCTTGTGTCTTCTGTGGTGCTTATGTTTGGATGAGCTGGCCTTGGGTGTTGAGGTGTGTGCAGGCTGGTCTGATGGTGTTGATGGGATAGGCTGAGGTACAGGAGACAGAGAAAGGGTGGAGGCAGATAGAAGAGGGAGACTGGAGACAGGGACAATGGCTGCCGTCAGTGCTGAGGCCAGAGCAGTGAACGCTCGTTGATGGGCAGCCTGACCCGAATGAATGCCCTCCAGGTAGGCATTGCTCCGATGCACCTCCCTTTCCACCCCCTGGATGGCATTCAGAAGGGTACTCTGCCCAACAATGACCGTCCTCACGAGGTCAATGAGCTCCGCACTGAGGGCAGCAGGGGTAACAGAGGCAGGGGCTGAGGTGCCTGGGGCGAAGGAGACGCGCGCCTTCCTGGCCGAGCGGGCACGGAGCGAAGACTGAGGGGCTGCTGGGAGGGCGGTGCTGGTGTGCTGGGTGGCGGCTGTACCTGTTGTTGCGGGGGGCACAGATGTTGCCGCCACCGCTAGGGAGCTCCCAAACGAGGACGTGTCCGTGTCGCTGGTGTCTCCACCGGCCCCCGTTGTGGTGCTCCCCTCGCCCTCCGGATCACTGGTGCCCTCGGTGTCTGTTTCAGTGCCCACCGGGGCCTGGTGACTTGCAGCTCCCTCGTGCTCCAACGCCAAATCTCCTCCGCCTGATGATGCTAAAGCACAAGAAAACAAAGAATAAGGGTGGGGGGAGAAATAAAACTAAGTCGAGTGCATGTCTTATCAATACCCTTTGCGGAGAGGACAGACACAGGTGCCTCATGCACTAAGTCGCGAACTTGGGGTACACTACTCAGTACTTCTGACTAGGCCAACAGGTCTAGGGACAACAGACGCGCACATGGGTGATGCTGGACCATGGGTAGCTGCACTTGGCACCCTACAGAGGTGGGGGGCGGGGGCACAGGGCCATGTCTAAGGGAGGGGACTACACTACAGAAAGCGCCCTGGCCTACTGTCACCCACAGCCCTCCTCCCCCACCCAGACGCCTCGACTGCACGTACAGATAGCAGAATGTGCTGATACTCACCCCCTTGTGTCTGCTGTGCTGTCCTCAAGCGCCCATCCAAATCAGGGTAGGCCACCGCCAGGATCCGGGACATCAGGGGGGTCAGGGTACGACTGGCACCCCTCCTAGGTCGGGAGGCCATCCCCAGCAGTGACTCGGCGGTCTTTCGGGTTCCGCGGCGGATGTCCTCCCACCTCTTGCAGCAGTGGGTGCCCCGTCTGGTGTAGACCCCCAGGGCCCGGACTTCCTTGGCGATGGCACGCCAAATATCGATTTTCTGATGGGCGCTCACCTGTTTGACATGTACAGGGTGGGAAAGAGAAAAGGTCACATTTCTGCATGTTTGGAGTACATGCCCCCCCCTCCCCAACCTTGCCATGGGTCCCATTCTCTCATCTGTCGTGCGTTGCACTCCTCATTTCCTCCCCACCCCACCAACTTACATCCCCCCCACTCCACACAGGCATAACCCATTCAATGTGCACTCAGTGTACTCACCTGTTGGTCTGGAGGACCGTAGAGTAGCGCATACTGGGGGAGGATCCCATCCACAAGTTTGTCCAACTCTTCAGACGTGAAGGCAGGGGCCCTTTCCCCAGTCGCAGCAGCCATTGTCACTTCCAGACCGAGTTCACAGCAGCACTTGCAGTATAGGTCCTCTCCTGTGGAAGATCAGGTCTCGAGTGATTAAGCAGATAGGAAATGGCGGTCACGCCCGCGGCGGTGCGTACCGCGGCGGTGCGTACCGCGACCGCCGGCGCACATCGTCATTGGCTCCTGAATCCCATAGGCTTCAATGTTAACCAATGCGTCTTCGCACAGCGGTCTTCGACCGCCTACCGCCACGGTGTGCCCCGCCAGCGCAGTGACCTCACATCCCATTGTACCACTTCACAGGTCAGGCATCCGCCATTTCAAGGGCCCACATGGCTTAATTTCTAATGCGTCACACAGGGCTAGGCCTTGCTATGGCACACATACAAACATAGCAACTCATACATTTACCTGTACTGTGCAAGCTGTGTTGTACGTACCTGTGAGTGGATTGACTCTGTACTCCATATTCTCCTTCCAAGGCACCGTCCGCTGGGACTTGCGATGAGAAGGAGGAATCCTCGCGTGTACCGGCCGCTGGTGGACCTGTCGACAATGGAAGAACGCCATATAATACTACGATACCGACTTGACCGAGCCACCATCCATGAACTGTGTGCCCAGCTGGAGCCAGCCCTGATGTCCCCCATCCGCCAACCCACAGGAATTCCCCCTCTAGTGCAGGTTCTGTCTGTCCTCCATTTCTTTGCAACTGGCTCATTCCAGACAACAGTGGCCATGTCATCTGGGATGTCTCAGCCTATGTTTTCCAAGATTTTGTCCAGAGTGTTGTCTGCCCTGATGAAACTCATGCGGAGCTACATCATTTTCCCAGAGGAGGGTGATTTGCCTACAGTGAAAGCTGATTTCTATGCCCTTGGACACATCCCCAACATCATTGGTGCAATTGATGGGACCCATGTGGCTTTAGTCCCCCCAAATGACGATGAACAGGTGTACAGGAACAGGAAGAATTATCATTCTATGAATGTGCAGGTGGTCTGTTTGGCTGACCAGTACATCTCCCATGTAAATGCCAAGTTCCCTGGGTCAGTGCATGACGTGTATGTTATGCGAAATAGCAGCATTCCCTATGTGATGGAACAGCTACAGAGACAGCGTGTGTGGCTAATAGGTGACTCTGGTTACCCCAACCTGCCGTGGCTACTGACCCCAGTGAGGAATCCCAGGACCAGGGCAGAGGAACAGTACAATGAGGCCCATGGGCGTACTAGGAGGGTGATTGAGCGAACCTTTGGCCTCCTGAAGGCCAGATTTAGGTGCCTGCATATGACTGGTGGATCCCTAATGTACTCACCAAAGAAGGTGTGCCATATCATCGTGGCGTGCTGTATGCTTCACAACCTGGCTTTGCGACGCCAGGTGCCTTTCCTGCAGGAGGATGGTCCAGATGGTGGTGTGGTAGAAGCCGTGGAGCCTGTGGAGAGTGAACAGGAGGAAGACGAAGAGGACGACACAGACAATAGGGACAGAGTGATACAACAGTATTTCCAGTAACACACAGGTAAGAATCACCCACGCCATTTCACAATTGCTTATAGCCTCCTGCATCTGTACTTTCTGTAGTTCCCCCCAGATCTTTTTGATTAATTTTTGGTTTTCCCTTCCCTTCTCAGTGCTGTATGACTCAGTGCCTGACTTCTGCTTGGTTTGCCCATGAACTACACCGTATTGACATTGGTATGTTGTCATCAGTAATTGACAGAACAGATATTGAACAGTAATATGTAATACATATGTTAATAATACAGCATGACTCAAAACTGATTTTTGTGCAATATGTGATTTATTTACAGTGCTAGATATTGGTACATGTGATTATTAGGGTGATGGGTGGGGGTGGAGTAATGTCCATGGCAGAGTCCAGTTCTCAGTCTCACAGGTGCATTGTCCTTTTGCCTGTGGAAGGATGGAGCAGAGGCAGTTCATGGTTGGACAGGGTGGCAATGTGGGACAGTGGGAAGACTTCAGGGGGTATGTCCTGCTGGCAGGGGTCTTGACATCCTACTCTGTCGATTTTTTGGATCTCAGGCTCCTCTTACGGGGTGGTTGTTCTTCAGCAGGAGGTGGGGTTCTGGTGGGCTGTCGTGTTGTTGGGGCCTCCTGTCCACTAGCGCCGGCGGAGGTGGTAGTCTGTTCCTGGTCCGGGCTAGTGACAGGGGCCCTGTGTGGTGCCACATGGTCCTGCAACGCGTCTTCTATCCTGTTGAGTGCCAGGACGATGGTCCCCATTGCGGTCCCGATGATTCTCAGCTCCTCCCTGAACCCCATGTAGCGTTCCTCCTGCTGTGCCTGGATCTCAGTGAACCTGGCCAGTACCGTCGCCATTGTCTCTTGGGAGTGGTGGTAGGCCCCCATGATGGTGGTGAGGGCCTCTTGGAGAGTGGGTTCCCTGGGCCTCTCCTCCCCCCCCTGTCGCACAGCAGCCCTCCGAGCTGCCCGGTTTCCCCCGGCCTCTGTCCCCTGGACGGTGTGCCCACTACCACTGCCCCCAGGTCCCTGTTGTTGTTGGGGTGTTGGGTTAGCCTGGGTGCCCTGTAGTGGCAGACACACCGCTGATTGACCTGTCCTAGAGACAGAGGCATGGGCCCGCTGGGTGGGAGCTGTGCTGGTGTTGGCAGAGGGGGTCGGGTCTGGTGTGGCCTGTGGCTGCCTGAGGGGAACCGACTGCCCAGTGGTCCCCGATGGTCCGGGCTGGTCATCAGGTTCAGTGTCGACAAAGCTGCTGTCCTCACTGTGGGCCTGTTCCGGGGGTGGGATGGACATTTCTGGACCCTCCTGGCTGGTGTGTTGGCGTTCGGGTCCTGCATGGGGTAAGAGAGTTTGGTTATTGTTTCTGTGTGTGCAATAGCGTGCGTGTTATGGGTGCCCTTGTCCCCCAGTGCAGGCATTCCCTTGAGGGAGGTGTTGTGAGGGTAGTTAGGGGGGGGGGGAAGTGCAGTGGTCATGCTTAGGTGATGGGTGTCCATGGATTGTGTTGGCATGCAGGAGTTGGTGTTGGGATGGGTGGGTTGTGCTGGTGAGACATTGTCAGGGAGGATGTGTGCTGGGGGGTTGGGGGTGAGGGTGGGGGTGTGGGTTGGCATGCTGGTGGGGTGGGGGGGATATAGTAGTTGAGATTGGACTTACCAGAGTCCATTCCTCCAGCTACTCCAGCGAGGCCCTGAGGATGCAGGATGTTCAAGACCTCTTGCTCCCATGATGTAAATTCAGGAGGGGTGGGTGGGGGTCCGCCGCCAGTCTTCTGGACCGCGATGTTGTGCCTGGAGACCATCGAGCGGACCTTCCCCCGTAGGTCGTTCCATCGTTTGCGGATGTCCTCCCTATTCCTGGGATGCTGTCCCACCGCGTTGACCCTGTCCACGATCCGCTGCCATAGCTCCGCCTTCCTAGCTATACTGGTGTGCTGCACCTGTGAGCCGAAGAGCTGGGGTTCCACTCTTAGGATTTCCTCCACCATGACCCGGAGTTCTTGGTCCGAAAAGCGTGGGTGCCTTTGGGGTGCCATGGGGTGGTGTGGGTGAGGTGTGGGGTGGTGTATGTGATGATGAGTATGTTGGTGTGTGGTGCTTTGTGCTACTATGTGGTGAGTGTGATGGTGTAGTGTGCCTCAGTGTGTATTTCTATAGATTGTCTGCTGTGTCTCTCTCTCCTTCTCTCAGTAATTGTGGTCGTAGGGGTTTGTGGGTGATGTGGGTGTGTGTTTTATAGTTGATTGATTGTGTGGGAGTGGTGTGTGTATGTGTATCAGGTGTGTGTATTTCGAATTGTCCAATGTGGCTGTGTTTTGGTGCTGGGTGTGTATTTTGACCGCGGCGGTGTGTAGCGCCAATGGAATACCGCGTTTGAATGACCGCCGCGTGGATTCGTGGGTCAGAATGGCATGGGCGTATTTCTGTTGGCGTGACGGTGGAGGTTTGGTCATCTCCAGTTTATCGCTGCCCGCTGATGTGGCGGGCTGCAGTGGAGGTCGGATTTTTGGAGGTTTGGCCGTTGTGGGTCAGAATGACCGTGGCGGCTTTCCGCGGCCGCGGCGGTGTTATGGCGGTCTTCTGACCGGCGGTAAGCGCCTTTTACCGCCGAGGTCAGAATGACCCCCTATATAATTAAAACAGATTATAAAGGAGGATGTCTGTCCTGTTTCTCTGACACATAGATGATGTGCTTTTCATTTACAAGTAGCTGTTGAAAAAGAACCTGAATCATTACTTAAGCACATTATTGAACGTTCGACTGGTCCAACACCATGGGTTTCTGTCACAGTAGTAGTGCCAAAAAGGACTGTCATGGAACTCTGCGCATATGTGTTGACATGCTCCAGGCATACAAAGGAATTGAGCGAGAATGACACGCAGGGATTGCTGACATGATAACTCAATTGAATGGTGCCAAATTCTTTTATCGACTTGATTTAAACAAAGGTGATCATCAGTTAAAATTTGGACAAGCTGCAGATATATTACAACCTTTTCAACACATGTTTGTTTGTTTTGATATGAGAGTCTCAGTTGTGGTGTGTCATCAGCTGCAGAACTTTTTCAACTCATCATACGACTCATCATACAACATATTGTGAATGTAATAAATTATAATGATGATATATCAGTTTTTGGAGCTACACAGAAGGAGCACGATAAATCCTCCACACAAGTATGTCAATTGCTCAATGATGCAGCTTAAACTTTAAATGCAGACAAGTGTGAGTTCAATAGGACAAAATTGAAATTCCTTGGCGGTATCTTTTCTTATGGAGGTATGATGCCTGATTCTGCAAGAGTACAAGCTTTAACAAATGCTGAACCGCAACAAGATGCATCAGTGGTGCATTCTATTCTTGGAATGGGCAGTTACTGTTCAAGATGTTAGTGCTCCTTTACAAGAGTTAACAAATAATTTTTTTTTTTTAAATGGTCATGAGAATATGAAAAAAGTTTCAAGAGAATTAAACATGCTATTGAAAAATGCTACAGAAATAATATACTTTAATCTGAAGCTCGGTAAAGAGATAGTGGTCACCTCTAATCTAGTTGGGTTAGACGCTATGGCCCTCATTATGACATTGGCGGTGAGAGTTAAAGTGTCGGGAATACTGCCAACAGGCTTGTGGTAATTACCCCCAAATTAAGACCATGGAGGTGAGAACTCCCATAGACAGCCAATGTACCACACCATCCGCCAGAGCGTTCACACCACACACCACGGCGGTAGCCACCAACAGCCAGGCGGAAGACAAGGTACCACCCACCATATCATGACACTGCAATCTGCCACGATTTCCGGGGCGGTACCACTGCCATCAAAAGCCTGGCGGAAACAAATCACAGAAGATGAAATACTCACCATCAGAGACACAGAAAAGATCAACGCCGCCATGGAACCGGAACTGCAAGTCTTCCCGATGCTCTTCTATGCCATGCTCCACCTGGAACACCAACACCGACGAAGACGACGACAGTGAGTACAGCCACCAAGCACACACGGGAGGGAGGGAGGAAAAGGAGAGTGACACAAACACGCACAACACACATCATTCACACACACCATACACACAACCAGCTCCAGACGAAAAACAATGGCACATGACACACTGCATAATAATGCAAGGACTACAGCAAGGCAGTACTGAGAATGTATTGAATGGGAACAGCCACCAAATAAACCAATTGGATAACAAAGAGATATGTACAATTGTTCAGAAAGGGCCAATGCCCAAGCCAAAGTACAAAGGGCCCACATGGCCACAGGGCACACATCCAAGGCCCAACTTATTTCCTGACAACATCTGCTCAGATCTGTGCAGGGGCATCATTTGGGAAGTGGGCAGGCACCTCAGAAGGAAGGGGGGTCAGGGGCACCTCAGCTGAAGACGGGAACTTGCCCACTGGTTCTGGAGGGGGCTCTATGCCCATTATCCTTTGCTGGGGAGTCGGGGTCACAGTCTCTTAGGTGGGGTACTTGCCCACTGGTTCTGGAGGGGGCTCCATGCCCATTATCCTTTGCTGGGAATGCAAGGTCACAGTCTCTCAGGTGGGGTACTTGCCCACTGGTTCTGGAGGGGCCTCCATGCCCATTATCCTTTGCTGGGGAGTGCAATGTCACAGTCTGTCAGGTGGGGTACTTGCCCACTGGTTCTGGAGGGGGCTCCTTGTACAGCAGTCCCTGGAGGGTAGCCTACATGCCCTCTGCTGGAAGTGAGGGTTGCATTGTCTCAGCTGGAGGTGAAGGCTCTGTGACACCGGTGGTGGTGTTGGTATCCTGCCAGCCTCTGCTGGAGGTGGGGGCTGCTGTGTCTCAGCTGGAGAAGGTGCCTCCTGGGCAGCCTCTGCAGGAGGTGAGGGCTTCTGTGTCTCAGTTGGGAAAGGTGCCTCCTGGGTAGTCTTTGCTGGAGGGGAAGGCTGCTATGTCTCTGCAGGGGATGAGGGCCCCGTGCCCACTGGTGGTGGTGATGTTTGTACCCTGCCAGACTCTGCAGGAGATGAGGGCTGCTGTGTCTTAGCAGGGGAAGGGTCCTCCTGAGCAGCCTCTGTTGGAGGCAAGGGCTGCTGTGTCTCAGCTTGAGGTGAGAGATTCTTCCCTTTCCTGGCAGGAGGTGAGGGTTTCTTCCCCTTCCTGGCTGGTGGAGTGGGATCCTTCCCCTTCCTGGCTGGTGGAGTGGGATCCTTCACTGTCTTGCCTCCACGACTAGGAGGTGCCTCCACTGTCCCCTTGTTTAGCTGAGGTGCTGGGCTATGTCATTGGGACCCTGCTCTTACGGGCAGGACGGGGGTAGGGACAGGGAAGACATCAATTTGGGCAAGGAAATGCTTCTTAGGGACGGTGGGGCGGGATGAGGGATGGGAGTGGAGGCTGAGGGAGTGGTTTTTGGAGGAGTACGTCTGCTGGACTTGGGTGCAGGTGCATGGGCAGTGTGCTGATGTGAGGTGGATGGCTGCTGGGTGTCTGAGTGCCTGCGTTTGTGTCCTTTAGGAGGGGGGACAGACAGGGTGGGAGAGGACACAGTGGACGCGTGGATGGATGTTGTGGAGGTGTCTGCTAGTAAGGTGTGTGTGTGTGCTGCTTGGTGTGGTGATGCTGGTGGTGGATGTTTAAGCAGTGCATGCAGGTGTGAGTGTGGACGTGACTGTGAGGAAGTTGGAGGAGGAGGAGGGGGAGACAGTGGAGGCTGTGGATGTGGTTGTGTGTGGAACTGTCTGGTGTTTGTGTGAGTGCAGGTGGACTGACGTGTGGTGCCTCTGTTTGACCGTGTCACTCTTGTGTGATGTCTTGTGTGCATGCTCATCTGTATGTGTGCATTGGATGGGTTGGGGTTGAGGAGACTGGGACTGGGAAGTGGTAGATGGAGGGGGGATGGTAGGAACAGGGACAATGACTGCCATCAGAGAGGAGGCCAGAGCCTGAACTGATCTCTGCCGCCAATCTACTGTGGATCCCCTCCAGGAATGCATTGCATTGCTGCATCTGGGATGCCAGCCTCTGGATGGCATTCACAATTGTTGACTGCCCTAGAGAGATGGATCTCAGGAGGTCAATAGCCTCCTCACTCAGGGCAGCAGGGCTCACTGGGGCAGGGCCTGAGGTGCCTGGGGCGAAGGAGATGCCCACCCTCCTGGGTGAGCGGGCACGGGCAACTCGCTGAGGGGCTACTGGGAGGGCGGTGCTGGTACGGGGTTGGCGGCTGTACCTGCAGCTGGGGTGGTCACAGAGGTGTCCGCCACCAACAGGGATCTTCCATCGGAGAAGGTATCTGAATCAGCATCGTTGGACTCTGCCTCCTGGGTCCTGTGGGATGCAGCTCCCTCTGTCCCCGGTGCCCCTGCTCTTTTGCCAGATGATGCTAATGCACACATGAACAGGATGGCAGATGGAGAAAGGGGGGGAGGGAGAGAAAGGGAGCACTGGGTCAGTTACAGCACTAACACCACAGTTGGCATACACAGTACCGTCACACACAGGGATCAGGATTGAGCACTATGCATTGCACTGCCATTTAATTGGCTAGATGCCACAGCAAGAAGAGCGCGAACCACTGCCAACTGCACCCCTCCTGGGACCCACTAAGCCATGTCTGACATGGAATGCAACCTAGCTAGGTCACCTGGATTTGCTATACACCCATTACCCTTGAGCTGGATCACGCAGCAATGTCTGACCTGGCACTAAGGGGCACCCACTAACTTACACCCACCACCCGGATCCCATGCCACCTACCAATTATTGTTGTAACTCCCACTGTATTCATCCCCTTGTGGCTGCTGTGATGCCCTCAAGTGCCCATCCAGCTCTGGGTAGGCCACCACCAGTATGCAGGCCATCAGGGGGGTCAGGTTCTGACGGGCACCCCTTCCTCGTTGGGAGGCCATCCCCACCTTTTCCGACAGGGGGTGCTCCACCTGCTGTAGACCCCAAGGGTCTGCACATCCTTGGCGATGGCACGCCACAATCCCTTCTTTTGATGGGTGCTGACCTGCAGAGGTGAAACAGGCGGGAAGACACCATTACACATAAAATCCAGCCTGTTATACATACGGCCCACCAATCCCGTTTCCATCTCCATTGCCACATACATCGCCCGGCACCCACACTACCAGCAGACATTCCCCCCCCCCGATGACACGATGTCTGCACACACATCTCCATGCATCCTTTCCACATGCATTGTCCCCAAGGTGTACTCGCCTGTTGGTCTGGAGGCCCATACAGCAGTCCATACTGGAGTAGGACCCCATCCACCAATAGCTCCAACACCTCCGAACTGAGGGCAGGGGCCCTTTCCCTGTTCACACGGGCCATGGTAGGTTCCAGACACAGGTCACAGCTGCACATGCAGTGTAGGTCTTGTCCTGTGGAAAGTCAGGAAACAAGTGAGAATTTAGATAGAAAATGACGGTCACGTCCGAGGCAGTGTATACCGTCACCGCTGGCAATGATCCATATTGGCCACTTTACTCCATAGAGCCCCATATTAGCCAATGAGGAATTGCATGGCAGTGCAAGACGGCCTTCCGCCACGACGCCCAGCGCTGGTGGAGTTACCTCACTTCACCCTGTCCCAAGATACAGGACAGGTGGTCGCCATTTCATGGTGGTGGACAAGAATCGGATTATCCATAACTGTGTCATTGCCTAGAATTGCACTTACATTGCCATTCCCACTGTCCCATCACATAGATGCAGTTTGTACACTGAGGTGGTTACTCCATTGTTCAAATTGTGACAGCCTACTCACTCTTGTGTCCCTTATATACCTATCGCTGCGGATGAATAGGAGGAGGAGACAACCTACTGTGTACAACC
Organism: Pleurodeles waltl; assembly: GCF_031143425.1. Classification (NCBI taxonomy): domain Eukaryota; kingdom Metazoa; phylum Chordata; class Amphibia; order Caudata; family Salamandridae; genus Pleurodeles; species Pleurodeles waltl. The sequence continues at coordinate 979,567,255 of NC_090436.1, read as the reverse complement.
CCTTGTGGACTTGGCTACGCTGGATGACAGGCACATTATAGTCACCTATAGACTGGACATGGCCACAATCACAGAGCTGTGTGCCCAATTGGGGCCTGACCTGATATCAGCTATCCGTCATCCCCCCTCTTGTGCAAGTGCTATCAGTGATCCACTTCCTGGCAACTGGTTCTTTCCAACTGACAGTGGGCTTGGCAGCAGGAATGCCACAGCCAATGTTTTTAATCATGCTGGCAAGGGTATTGTCTGCCTTGGTGAAACACAAGTGCAGCTACATTGCTTTCCCGTAGGTGGAAGATTTGGCCATTGTGAAGGCAGGATTCTATGCAATGGGGCATATCCCTAATATTATTGGGGCGATCAACTGTACGCATATTGCGTTTGTCCCACCACATAAATGAACAGGTGTTCAGGAATCTGAAGAGTTTCCACTCAATGAATGTGCAAATGGTGTGCCTGGTGGACCAGTACATCTCCCACGTCACTGCCAAATATCCTGGGACAGTGCTTGACGCCTTTGTCCTGAGGAATAGCAGCATCCCAAAGGTGATGGGCCAACTACAGAGGCGCAGGCTGTGGCTAATAGGTGAGCCAGAGTCCCCACCCACTGTATGTCAGTGTATGCCTTCAGGTATTATTCCCATAGCATTGTGTCAGGCTAATGTTTGTCCCTCAATACTTGAAGGTGACTCTGGCTACCCAAACCTATCGTGGCTCCTGACCCATGTGAGGAATGCCGGGACAGGGGCTGAGAACCGTTATAATGAGGCACATGGGCGAACCAGAAGAATAATTGAAAGGACCTTCGGCATCCTGAAGGTTAGGTTCAGGTGCCTCCATCTGACAGGTGGATCCCTGTGCTACTCACCCGGGAAGGTCTGCCAGATAGTAGTGGCATGCTGCATGTTGCTCAACTTGGCCCTCAGACGACATATGCCTTTTCTGCAGGAGGAGGAGACTGGAGATGCCCCTGTGGGAGCAGTGGACCCTGAGGACAGTGAGGATGAGGAGGCAGAGGATGAGGATGTGGACAACAAAACATCAATTATACGTCAATACATCCAATGACACACAGGTGAGACAGTGGAACTGGTCATTGCTCTGACTATTGATTTCATCTGTGTGATTGTAGCATGATGGCATTTACTTCCTTTGCATCTCATCTTACTGTCACCTATGTCTTGTCATTTTACAGATGTTGGTGATATGACAACAGTGTCCTGATATGATTACTACAGACAGTCACAGGTCATTAATTGTATGTTATCACAGTGTTCAAATAATTTGCACTAGATGTGACTGTTCCCCTGAATGCACATTTTCAACACATAAAATACTATCAGTCAAGTTGTGTTCAAGGGTCTTTATTGTAGTACTATGAAATTGAGGGAAAAGTGCAATGGAATGGGGTGATGGTAGAGGAAAGTCCCTGGTATTGTTCCAGTCTGTTTGTAGCACAGATCCAGTGTCCAAGGAGCCATAGGAAGGGGAGCAAAGGCAGTTCAAAGTGCACAAGATGACAGGGTGGGACACAAGGGTGACAGTCAGGAATCTCATTTCCTGGGGGTGGTCTTGGCAAGAGTCTCTGGCTTCCGTCTGGGTTGCAGGGAATGTTTACGGGGTGGTTCACCTTCTGCAGGGGGAGGGGTGCTGGTGGCCTGTGGGTCCTGTGGCAGGGCCTCCTGTCCACTAGTTGCAGCAGAAGTGGAGGGCTGGTCAGTAAACTGGCTAGTGGTAGGGGCCCGCTGCTGTGCAGTTTATTCCCTCATGATGTTGGCCATGTCTGCAAGCACCCCTGCTATGGAGATCATGGTGATGTTGAGGTCCTGCAAGTCCTCCCTGATCTCCTGATGGTGTTCCTCTTGCAGGTGCTTGTTCTCCTGCATGTTGTCAAGGATCTGGCCCATCGTGTCCTGGGATTGTTGGTAGGCCCCCATGATCTTGGTGAGTGCCTCCTAGAGAGTCGGTTCCCTGGGCCTGCCCTCCCCCTGGCGCACAGCAGTCCTCCCAGTGGCCCTTTTTCCCTGGGCCTCTGTCCCCTGAACGGTGTGCCCACTGCCACTGACTCCAGGTCCCTGATTGTCTTGGGTATGAGGTGTGGACTGGGGTCCCTGTACAGGTGGGCACACTGCAGATTGATGTGCCCTGGGGACAGCTGGTGCCTTTCTGCCACAGAACGTACCTTCCCCCGTAGGTCGTTCTACCTCTTCCTGATGTCGTCCCTTGTTCTTGGATGCTGTCCCACGGCGTTCACCCTGTCCATGATTCTCCGCCATAGCTCCATCTTCCTGCAATGGACATTTGCTGTATCTGTGCTCCAAAAAGCTGTGGCTCTACCCTGACTATTTCCTCCACCATGACCCGCAACTCCTCATCTGTGAAATGGGGGTGCCTTTTTTGGGGACATAGGTGTTGTGTGGTGTGTGTAAGTGTGTGGGTGTTGGGTACTGTGGTTTGGTGTGCGTAGTGGGGTATGTGAGGGATGTATGGGTCTGTGTATCTAGTTGTCGCAGTGGTCTTGATGTCAGTCTTGTGGCAATAATTTGTATTCGTAAAGGTTTGAGGGTGACATGGGTGTGTGTTTAATAGTGCTGTGGGTGGGTGGGAGTGGTGTGTGTATGAGTCAGGTGTGAGTATTTGGTATTGGCCAATGTTCTGTAGTTTAGCATTTGAGTGTCCATTGTGAGTGCGCTGGTGTGTACCGCCAATGGTTTATTGCCATTGAATGTCCGCCATGGTGATTCGTGGGTCATGATGTAGTGGGTGTGGTTTTGTTGGCGTAACGGTATGGGTGTTGGTACCAACAGTTTAACACTACCTTTGGGCTGGCAGATTTGTGTATGTGGAAGTATTCTGTTGGATTGGTGTGTGTGGATATTCGCCGCCGCGGCGGTATGCTGGCAGCCGTCACCGTGGCAGTAAGTGGGATTTACTGCCAATGTCATGATGAGGGCCTATATTTGCACAGCATAGTGTACGTCCAAATGCAAGACAACATATTGTGGCCTATACTAATCAGAACGTGCTTACTGACAGCCTGAAAAGGAAAGTTTGGCTGTAGTATGTACTTGTGAACATTTTCATGCATTCCTGTATGTAAAAGCTTTTATGCTGGTGACTGATCATCAGGCTTTGCAGACCATTTTCGGCAATCCAAAAGCAGAAATGCCTCTTCGCATTGAATAATGGGGACTGTGATTGCAAGAGTAGGATTACACAATTGTGCACCTAACAGGAAAGAATCAAAATCCTACTGACTACTTTTCTAGATTGCCTATTCAAGGTCATGGTACTCCATTCAAAACAGTTGAGGCCTACATCAATTTCATTGTGAAGTCAACTACAACAGCTGCTGTTTTGTTAGCCCAGATTGTCGGTGCCACAAGTCATGATAGTGAGCTGTTGGAATTAAAAGACAGAGGGCCTGATTTAGAACTCAGCTGACAGATTACTCTGTCACAACTGTGACAGATATTCCATCCGCCGAAATGTAAATCTAAAAGAAGATAGTAGGATTTAGATTTTGGGAGATGGGAAAACTCTCACTGTTGTGATGGAGTGACCCATCCGCCGAATTCTAAATCAGGCCCATAATTACACATCAGTTGTGGAATAAACACATTCAACCTCTCAGTAATGATGGTATCAAAAGTACAAAAGTTTTAAAGATGAATTGTTCATAACTCAAGAAGGAGTTATGCTGTGAGGATATAGGATCCTTATTCAGAGGAATCTATGGCAAAAGATGATCAAAGTGGCTCACGAAGAACATTGTGGTACTGTTGCTACAAAGAGAGTTCTCTGAGACCGAGTTTAATTTCCATACTTGGATGAAAGAGTTGAAAAGGAACTTAAGGCCTGTCACATGTGCATTTGCCTGTCAACGAAAGTCACTCAATATACTCTGAACATATCAGAACTTCCTAACCATGCCTGGGAGAGACTAGCCATAATTCCTTTAGTCCTCTTGATAATGGACATTATGTAATGGTGATTATAGATGAATATTCATGTTTTGCTTTGGCCAAAGATCTTTCATCTATGACACTTCAGTGAGTAATCAAACTTGATGGCATCTTTGCCACATGGGGCATATCAGCAATTGTAAAGTCTGACAATGGTCCATCCTTCAACAGCAAAGAATTTAAAGAATTTCTGGAGCATCTGAATATAAAGCATCAAAAGATCACACCCTTATGGCCACAGTCCAATGGGCTTGTTGAGCGTTTTATGAGTATGCTAAAGAAAGCAGTACAACGTGCAACTCTTAAAAAGCTCAGTTTAACCCCCTCGCTGCCAGGCCTTTTCCCCTCCTGTGCTGAACCTTTTTTTGGCTATTTGGGGCAGTTCACGCTTAGGCCCTCATAACTTTTTGGCCACATAAGCTACCCACGCCAAATTTGCATCCTTTTTTCCCAACATAGTAGGGATTCTAGCGGTACCTAGAGATATGGGTTCCCCTGAAGGAGACCAAGAAATTAGCCAAAATACAGCAAAAACATTGTTTTGTTTTTTTTAAATGGGAAAAAGGGTGCAGAAGAAAGCTTGTGATTTTTTCCCTGAAAACCGCATCAACAAGTGGTCTGTGATGCTAAAATCACCATCTTCCTGGCCTTCAGGAACAGGCAGATTTGAATCAGAAAACCACATTTTTCAACACAATTTTGGCATTTTACTGGGCCATACTCCATTTTTACAATGTTTTATGCTTTCAGCCTCTTTCCAGTTAGTGACAGAAACAGGTGTGAAACCAGTGCTGGATCCCAGTCAGCTAATCATTTCTGAAAAGTAGACAAAATTCTGAACTCAGCAAGGGGTCATTTCTGTAGATCCTTCAAGCTTTTCCTACAGAAAGTAACAGCTAAAATAAAAAATATTGAAATTGAGGTGGAAAAAAGAGCTATTTCTGTCCACGTTTTCTTCTATTACTTTTTCCAGCTATGGCAGACTTTTTAGACCAACATACTGTTATGTTTGCTGGACTCTTCTGGTTGCGGACATATATAGGGCGTGTAGGTTCATCAAGAACCCTTGGTACCCAGGGCCAATAAAGGAGCTGCACTTTGTAATGGGCTTTCATTGCATACATGATATACAACAAATCATTTGGTGATATATAAAGAGTGAAAATAGGTATCAAGGAAACCTTTGTATTTCCAAAATGGGCGCAAGATGAGGGGGGACATTATGAACATGGCGGTCTGGACCGACCATGCTGGCAGTGGCGGTAATTACCACCACCGGCATGGCGGTTCAGACCGCCATATAATGATGCAGCCTAAACCCCACGGCAGAAAACACCGCCACCGCCAGGAGTAAGCCTGGCTGCGGCTGTTTTTTCCTATTCGCCAGGGCAGTGCTACTCCGGAAAATGATACCCATTACACCAGCCTTTTCCTGGCGGTTTGCACCACCAGGGAAAGACTGGCAGAATGGGTGTCTTGGGGTGATTTGGGGCCCCCCCCGGGGGCCCTGTCACGCAGGTCTCTGCCCGATTTACGGGCAGTGATCTGCGTGATGGGTGCTGCTGCACCCGTCGCACACCAACATTGGCCGTCAATGTTAAGGCCCTGTTCCCTGCTGGACGGGCAGTCGGAAACACTGTTTCCGCCCGCCGGCCCAGCAGGGAAACATTATACGGCCAGAGGGGCAGGGGCCGTCGCGCTGGCGTTCTTCTGTTGGCCGCCAGCACTGATCTTTGCGGTTTTTACCACCGAGATCATAATGAGGGCCAAGGTGTTGAGAAACAGTGGTTATCTGCACATCTCTGAATTCTGGAGTCCCCATACTAGCATGTGAATTACAGGACATTTCTCAAATAGATGTCTTTTTACACACTGTCTTACAATTGGAAGGAAAAAATGGAGAGAAAGACGAGGGGCAATAACACTTGATCTGCTATTCTGTGTTCCCCCAAATCTCCCCATAACAATTATATCTCACTTGCGTGGGTAGGCCTAATGTCCGCAACAGGAAACACAACATGGACACATCACATTTTTACATTGTGATCTGATTTGTTTTTTGGAAAGTGCCTAGCTGTGGATTTTAGCCTCTAGCTCAGCCGGCACCTAGGGAAACCTACCAAACCTTTGCATTTTTTAAAACTAGACACCAAGAGCAATCCAGGAAGGGGTGACTTGTGGGGCTCGCACCAGGTTTTGTTACCCAGTATCCTTTGCAAACCTCAAAATGTAGCAAAAAAACACACTTTTTCCTCACATTTTGGTGATAGAAAGTTCTGGAAACTGAGGCCCATATTTATACTTTTTTAGCGCCACATTTGCATCATTTTTTGACACAAAAGTGGTGCAAACTTACAAAATACAATTGTATTTTGTAAGTTTGTGCCGCTTTTGCATCAGAAAGTGGCGCAAATGTGGTGCTAAAAAAGTATAAATACGGGCCTGAGAGTGTTGTGTAGCCATTTTAGCTATAGTTTCAAACACAATATTTTAGCATACTAGTCCTGTTGATGTGCACTTTAACCTAAATATATTTTATTCAGCTTTGTTTTTATTATTCTAACAATAGCCACAGTTACGGCCTTGTTTTATTTTCTCTATCTAGCTGTTCTTCGCCTAGGGCAGTACTACGTTCTTAAACAAGACATTTCTTTCACTCTGCCCTTTTCTCAAGGAAGTAGTAAGATAGGTTGCTGGCAAAAGTGGTGCGCTTTGTCTCCAATGTTCACAGAAACATACACACTCTTAAATGGGGATCCTTTTTTGGAACATCAGCTATTTTATTATAAAAACATGACTTTGACCCATGTACGTTAGAGGGAGATTCCAGCCAGATGACCACAACTGTATGCTGATTGTTTAGTGCTTCACTGCAGCTGCTTATGTAGACTACAGGCCTCTTTCTCAGGTATGAGGGATGATGTCTTCCCAAGGGAACCGGAAGGGCAGATTTAGAGCTTAACATGCTGTACTGTAACATAGTCTAGGTAGTAACTAATCTTAAAAATTGTAGTGACAACATGGTAGCGTTTTTTTGTGTTTTACTCTCCTTGTCACAATTGTAATCCTGTCATGCTTCATCGTCCTACTTATTGCAATACATGCTTTATTATCTAAGAGGCAATTGCTTCAATAAAACCTTATTGAACTACACTCTGCCTCTGATTGTCCTTGCATTCATAAGACTAATGTAACTGAGTGAAACGGATGAGATCTGAGTGACCACGATTTCCCTGATGAGTCATTTGTGTCATGCGCCTGGTTGCCCAATCATCCCTGCTATTTAGTGGAGATGAGGCACTGCTAGTTAGCCGGAACAAAACCCAGATTAGGCCGATAGGTGTCATCTGGTGTGGGATCAGACTCAGTCCCCCGCAATACAAATGATTCTGCCACCCGAATCCAGCAGTCTCATTAGGATAATGAGAACCTGCGCGACTTGGCACCACCAATGTTTGGTCAGGCACTAATGTTCGGGTCCTCCTGAGTATCTCTCTCACTGCATGCAAAGACACCTCAGTACTATTTACGGAGATGTCCGTGGTATTGATGATTTTCCTTCTCAGCTAAGTATGGAGTACCTAACTAACGATGTCGGTTGTTCAAGCTTGAACCCTAAAAGGATAATCCCCATTTGGTGTGCTTATCTCTTAACAAAACGTACCATTCATCATGGTGAACCCACAACGGGTAGCAATTGCAGTTAATATGCGACCGCCCCTTACCGCACATTTACTGGCACATGGCCTAGCAGCCCAGGGGGGTCCAGGTACATTGGTTGTTGAGGCTCATCCATCCTATAGAACAGACATTTTCTATTCTTGGGTCACATTTCCAGCAGCTGATGGGAACACAAATACATTTCACCTCTATACACCTGCAAACATACCTGCACAATAGAGAGCATATGCATATCTAGAAATAAATAACCCAATCTTATCAAGAACATAATTATTGCTTGATGGCGCCCTACCGCATACAATCCTACATGTTAGGTTAGGTGCTCTGAGTAATGATGGTCCTACCTGGCCTTTATTGGCCACATATACACCGCACCCTGATGCAGCAACCTTGACGGTAGCTGAAGTCAGGCGCTTATATACTGAGCTTACGGAAATATACAGACGATTAGTATAGTTTGCAATGCAAACATTAAAAACACACACAGCACGTGCTGTCCGGGCGCACCCACATGCAGTAACGTCGGGCATTAATCCTGCGACTGTACATTCGATTATGGGTAAAGTACCTGCCAAACGAGAAGAGTTTCTGGCTGGATTCCAAAGGTTGGGATCTAGTGCGTGAAAAAGTTGCTGTGAAAAAGGAGTTCGGTCCGTCCTATCATGCACCGGTCCCAGTCCTGGGAATACACAGTACCAGAACTGTCATTCTACCATCGCTGCCTGGTTCTAAAGAAAACCGCTTTGTCTCCATCGACAATGTCAAGTTACACCATGTGGCCGATCCTGCACGGCAGACCAAGAGGAACAACCAGTAGTACCCGAATCCCTCTTTCTACTGGTCAAGATGTTACTCTACAAATTTTGAGCAGCAATGCTGACACCTCTCCGAGCTTGGGGAGTTTGGAAAATGATCTTGCATTAGTTCCACTATCATCTATTACAACAAGCAACATGGAAATTGCTGATTGATTTGACTCGACTTCTACACAAACGGATGGCGTCATTTACAGTGAATCACCGCAGGAGACTTCTACCAGTTCTCCTCCTTCAAATACGGCTCCAGTTTTTGCACAGACTGCTTCTGGGTACTTTGCCGACATCAATGACACCTTTTCGGACTCATTTGCCTCTTCTACACCTGAACTGCCAAAAACATGTAAACTGATAAATTGGCTTAAAAAAATTACTTTATTTTCCCATGGAACTATCTGTGGATTGGCTTTGTTATTACTTTCTTTCTATTAATACATGTTCACTACCTTCCTGAAAAATCAATAGTTGAACTAGTGGATGAGGTCCTAAAACCCAATTTTTCTTCTCACAAGGTCCCCAGAGACTTGTCTTTCGTGAACATTTCCGCTATACCAATTCCTGATGGGATTGTTTGGGATAAAGTCACATTTTATATATATGGCCCGACTGACGTCATTCAAATACCATATGCGTTTAAACTTTCTATGAATGATGTAATAATACCCAGAGTTGTTTCTGATGACTTGGGTGTGTAAACAGTTGATTCTATGATGACTGAATTGCAGTACTTTACTGTATTTGAAAGTGAGGATGTTTATCAATCCAAAGAAAATTATGGTGACATGTTTTGCTATAATTATTATGGACACCATTTCATTCACAGAGCAAGTACCCTTACAACTATTTTTAATTACACACAACGGGAACATTGTCTGACTCCACCACAAGGGAGTTCTAAAACATATCTTGAAAATGTGCATATTTTTCTGGGCACAATGTTAAAACTGCTGAGTCATAATTGCCATTTATGGAAAATGTACATATATTAATGACAGATACAAAATTCATTTATTCGGATTCCTTTGTTTCCCGGTTGGCTATAGAAGGCTATGAATATTGTTTGAAGTCGATTGACCTAAAAAGTGTATGGGGATCAAAGATTTGGCAAGTAAGGGGAAAGGAAGCTTTATTTAGAGCATGCCTGATACCTGGTCAAATTATATTTTTAAATTAAACTGTACAACAAACAAATTGTTTAGGCTTAACAAAAATTAAGGATTTGAATGTGCCTAGTATTCCTGCCCCTGCAAAATTTCACAAACGGCAAAAGTATATAAATGCAACTGAAGATCAGCTCGATGAATGGGTCCAAAATGGCACATTTAATGCTTCACTTTCACGTCCTGGTGGGTGGTTATTGTGGCCATTAGATACCAATGGGTGTCATAAATGTTTTGTAAACTCTACGGGGTTTTAGAACAAGTAGGCCTGACCCTCACAATGTGTTATCTTAACATGCGGGTATAATAACAACATACAGTGCAGGGAAACTATGCTAGCAATGGTTGAAGAGTTCCGCACTAGATGCTGTTAGGGAACACCTCAGTCTCCTGTCTAATAACACTGACTTACAGGATTTTCTGTTAGGCCCCAGAAAACAATGCAGAAAGAGCTTCTTATACGAAGTCTATAATGAAATTTGAAAGCTTTCTCAACAACAAGCTGCTGCCCGGTTAAGGCAAATAGATCAGGAAAATTTACAGAAAGCATTAGCTGTTGTAGACAATGGGATTATTACCCTGTCCGACCGGATATACACCTTAAACAACATTATTTCTTCTGCAATAGACATAATACAAAGTGATATGGCCTCTTTACATAATGGACAGAATCAGTTAAGGTCCATATGCAGTTAGGTTGGACACTACAAATACTGAAGGCAGGTCGTTCCCTTGCAACACGTTACTGCAAGGGACATATTTTTCACATTTAACTTAATGCGACAACAACAACTAATGGTTAAAAAAGTAGCGACTTATGTCATGTTAAACATTGAGAAGCTAGAAAAGTTGCCATTTACTGTGGCTGAAATACCTTCTGATGAGTGGTTAACACACGGGGTAATTAATCTGCCTATTTTAACACTTCAATTCACGTCCTGCTTACAACACATTTCAGTAGGCAGATACGAAAGGCTAGGACATAGTTACAACCATGAGGTGTGGGAGCTACCCTTCTCGTACAAATGTCTTAGTGGCATGAAAGAGGTCTTTCTTAGCGGTAGAGAATGCAAGACTTCTGTCAGCCATTCAATGGTTTGCAAACAGCTATCCTTGCAGGGTGTGTGTAACTCTTCGGCAGTAAACTTGGCTTGTTATCTTGATTAGACCTGCGTTCCAGGTGCTTTCGAATGGCAGCTATGTCCTCCTCAATAGTGAAGGCTGTTGTGGGATGCGAGCCGGAATGGTTTATGTCGTTTCGGTCTCTAAGATTGTTACATGCTGCGGGAACATATTTTTCCTCCTACACGACAAAGGAAAGTAGCTGAGATTTGGCCCCATATCGCTACTTCAAATGTGAACTTTGACAAGTTGAGCAAACTCACAGCTTTATTGTTTCAAAAACATGTGGCGCCCACATCTGCACGCAAGACCTATGCGCTTCAGGTTGCGAGGTCATCAGCAGAGATACAGTCCCTTTTAAGTACTAACTTTCCGAGACACTTTGGTGAGCTCGTGGGACAAATATTTAATCTGTCTAGTACTACTGGAATCGCAAATTTCTTTAAGGCTGTTGGTTCTGGTTTCATTCACACCTTCTCTATATTTGGCTTAATACCTTCAGCCATCTACTCAATCTTCTCCAGTATTTTGGTGGGATTTCCAATAACTTTGGCTATAATTGGTGGCATCTTGCTATTGCTACTTTTTCTGCGCAATGGCTGTCCCACTGTAAAAAGAAGGACTGGAAGCGCTTCCACCAGCGCAGCTGTGTCGTGAATGCATGATGCAGTAATTTGGAGCATCACTCCTGGAGAAATTGGAGTGAGACTGGTTTCTGTCATTCAGACCAGATTTGCATTGTGTGCAGCACGTGTTTCGGTGCCTCTGGTGCTCGTTTTAATATGCACTGAAAGTTTGTCTTTCTACGCAGCGCTTGCTTTCATTGGACGCTGATCTGTTGATGTTCTCACTCAGGGCTCATTACCAGACATGCGTGTTGAGGGTGCATTTGCTACGATGAGATCTGAATGACCACGATTTCCCTGAGGAGTCATTTGTGTCATGTGCCTGTGCCTGGTTGCCCAATCATCCCTGCTCTTGGGTGGATATGAGGCACTACTAGTAAGCCGGAACAAAATCTGAATCCAGTTGTATCATTAGGATCATGAGAACTTACGTGATAAGAGGAGCCACAAATTATCTTCCACCCAGCATTCCCCCCAGGCTTAATGCCCGCGAAAGGAAACACAACCTGGACGCATCACATTTTTACATTGAATTCTAACGTGTTTTTTCAAAAGTGCTTAGCTGTGGATTTTGACCTCTAGCTCAGCCAGCACCTAGGGAAACCTACTAAACCTGTGTATTTTTGAAAACTAGACACCTAGAGGAATCCAGGATGGGATGACCTGTGGGGCTCTCACCAGGTTCTGTTGCCCAGAATTATTTGCAAACCTCACAATTCGGCAAAAAAAAAAACACTTTTTCCTCACATTTGTGTGATAGAAAGTTCTGGAATATGAGAGGAGCCACAAATTTCTTTCCACTTAGCATTCCCCCAGTCTTCTGATAAAAATTGTACCTCACGTGTGTGGGTAGGCCTAGTGCCCGCAAGAGGAAACGTCCCAAAATGCAACATGGACACATCATATTTTTACATTGACAACTGACGTGTTTTTTTGGAAAGTGCCTAGCTGTGGAGTTTGGTCTCTAGCTCAACCGGAACCTAGGAAAACCTACAAAAACTGTGCATTTTTTAAAACTGGACACCTAGGGGAATCCAGAATTAGGTAACTTGTGTCACTCTCACCAGGTTCTGTTACCCAGAATCCTTTGCAAACCTCATAATTGGTCAAAAAACACTTTTTCCTCATATTTCGGTGATAGAAAGTTCTGGAATCTGAGAGGAGCCACAAATTTCCTTCCACCCAGCATTTCTCCAAGTGTTCTGATAAAAATGGTACCTCACTTGTGTGGGTAGACCTAGTGCCCACAACTGGAAATGCCCCAAAACACAACATGGACACATCATATTTTCCCAAATAGAACTGACCTGTTTTTTGCAAAGTGCCTAGCTGTGGATTTTGGCCTCTAGCTCATCCGGCACCTTGGGAAATCTAGAAAACCTGGACATTTCTGAAAACTAGTCTCCTAGAGGAACCCAAGAAGGGGTAACTTGTGACACTCTCACCAGGTTCTGGTACCCAGAATCCTTAGCAAACCTCCAAATTTATCAAAAAAATACCTTTTCCTCACATTTCGGTGCTGCAACGTTCTGGAATCTGAGTGGAGCCACAAACTTCCTTCTACCCAGCATTCCCCCACATCTACCGATAAAAATGGTACCTCACTTGTGTGGGTAGGCCTAGTGCCCGTGACAGGAAATGCCCCAAAACACTACGTGGAGACTTCAAAATGATTACAAAACTACCTGTTTTTGTGGGGATACATGCATTTTTGGTCCTGGCTCAGCAGCCATTTAGGGAAACCTACCAAACCCAGACATTTCTGAAAACTACACACCCAAGGGAGTCCAGGGAGGTGTGAGTTGCATGGATCCCCCAGTGTTTTCTTAACCAGAATCCTCAGCAAACCTCAAATTTAGCTACAAAAAACATATTTTACCCACATATCTGTGTGGGATCACTGCACTGGAACAAATTTCCTACCACCCAACGTTGCCCTCAGTCTCTAAATAAAAATGATACCTCACTTGTGTAGGTGGGTCAAGTGCCTGTGACAGAGAAGAGCCAAAAACAAGTTGAAATTGAGGGGGAACAAAAGCGGTCCAAAAGATTAGTTTGAAAAAAAGTTTTTAGGCTGACAAGTGGGGCAGAGTTTTTATTAGTCTAGATGTGACAATGCTGGGTGGTAGGAATGTTGTGGATTCCTGCAGATTCCAGATGGTTCCATCACAAAAATATGGGAAAAATGTGTGATTTCAAGCAAAGCTGGAGGTTTGCAGGGCATTGTGTGTAGGAAAATGGTGTGTTTGCATGTGAGGCACACCACCATGGACTCACCCAGATGTTTGGTTTTCAGATGCGCCTAGGTCTCATAGATTTTTCTACATGGCAGTGTCCAAAAGCCCAAAAAGTGCAGCCCTCACCATTCCAAGTGGGACGATTTTGAGAGTTACACAAGATCTCATAGCCCAAATGTAAAACCACAACCCAAAATAATCAAATGTCCTCTTGCATGCAGTGGGATAAGATGTTTTAGTGTGTTGGGAAGAGCTGAAAGACTGTTACCCACTTCAGTTGGGGTGGGGGCATAACCATCTCCATACTGGTTGGTAGCCACAATATTTTTTTTTAATTCCCTGGCATCTAGTAGGCTTTCTGCTCCCTGGGGGAGTGGGTCAGGGTAATTGCCCCAACAGCCCACTGGTGGGCAGAACACCTTTGTCCCCCTTTATTTGGGATGGGGGTATGGCCATACCCCCACCCTCTTTTTTTGAAAAAAAATCTTCCCTGGTCTCTGGTGGGCTTTCTGCCTCCCTTGGGTGCAGATGGGCTTTACAAAAACAGGCTGATCTTCCCCCAAAGGGGACAAAACTGGCCAACAGCAATGTGCCCCTGTGGGTAGCGACCCTTGCTCAAGGGGCTGCCTCCCCAAACAAAACACGCACACACACACACCAATCCCTGATGCCTAAGTGGGGGCAGATCGGCCTAATAGAAATAGACCTATCTGCCCCCAAGGGCGGCAGAAATGGCCTAAAATATATTTTTGCCCCCGGGGAGTGACCCTTCCCTAAGGGGTCGCTCCCCATCTGTAAAAAATACGAAAAAAATAAAATATTCCTGGTGCCTAGTGGTTTCTGCCCTCTTGGAGGCAGATCGACCTAATTAACATAGGCTGATCTGCCCCAAAGGTGGGCAGAAATGGCCTAAAAACAATTTGCCCCATGGAAGCGACCCTTGCCTAAGGGGTCACTCCCCTTTAGTGAAATTGTCATAAAAAAAAATCCCTGGTGTCTAGTGGTTTTTGCCTCCCTTGGGGGCACATTGGCCTAATAAAAATAGGCCGATCTGCCCCCAAGGGGGACAGAAATGGCCTAAAAGCAATTTACCCCCAGGGGAGCGACCCCTTGACTAAAAAAAAAAAATGTATCCCTGCTGTCAAGTGCCATTTGTCGCCCCTGGGGGCAGATCGGCCTAATTAAAATAGGTTGATCTGCACTTGGGTGGGGGGAAACAGAAAAGGCCTAATTAAAAATTGCCCCCCAGGGGAGCAACCCTTGCCAAATGGGTCACTCCCCTATATTGTTTATTTACAGAAAACAAAAATCCCTGGTGTCTAGTGGGCATTTCTGCAGCCTGATCACTTCACTTTAATGGCTCTGTGGCGTCTCCCACCCCTCGATCGGAAGAGAAATGCTTCCATTTCTCTTCTGATCGCACTTGAAGCTGAGCTTCCAGCGTGATGAGTGGAGCCTCTGGTGAGGTCAGCGCGCGATTAAGTGCTGACATCATCAGACGTCACTGGGGGGGAGAGGATGGAGGGGTCGGGGGTGGAAGGGGAAGCAATTCCCCTTTCATGCCTGCCCATGGAGGGGTTGGGGGGAGGCCCACGGGGAGTGCGCTAGTGCTCCCCCCATGCTCCAGTGGCAGGACTTAATGCTTACGTCCTGGGCACAGGATCACTGTGCCCCGGCACGTAACCATTACGTCGTTGGGACACAAGTAGTTAAAGACAGTATTAAATTCTGCTTTACGAGCTTAATGTTCGACACCCCACTCAACTAGAGGTGAAAGTCCTGTGACTTTGATGTATGGGAGAGCAATGACAACCAGTGGACCACAAATAGAGATAGAAGTGACAACAGGATTCGTACAAGGGACTTGGTTCACAAACAGAAAATTAAAGTTTATGCAGACAAGAGGTGAGATGCAAAGGACCTCTCATACAGAAAAGACTTGGTGATCGCTCAACAGTTATGCAAAAGAAAATCTGATGCTCCTTATGAGGCTGAACCTTTCCAAGTATTGTCCACCAAAGGATACTTGGTGACTGCCCACCGCCCAGAGAAGTCTGTTACCAGCGACTCTTCTCATTTCAGGCCTGTATTTCATTGGTCTTTGTTAGACTTTTCATCCTTGGCGTGGCCTCCCTTAACTTTTTGCCTCTGTTCCCCAGGTTGTTGATGTGTGCTGGACTCTGATTTTACTGTTTTTGTTACTCTGGGCACTTTACCACTACTAACCAGTGCTAAAGTGCAAGTGCTCCTGTTTAAAATATGTACGTAATTGGTTCGCCATGATTGGCATCTTTGTTTTACTGTTAAGTCCCTAGTAAAGTGCACAAGTGGTGCCCAGGGCCTGTAAATCAAATGTTACTAGTGGGCCTGCAGCACTGGTTGTGCCACCCACACAAGTAACCCTTTAATCATGTCCCAGACCTGCCACTGCAGTGTCTGTGTGTGTATTTGTTACACTGTAAATTCGACTTGGCAAGTGTACCCACTTGCCAGGCCTAAACCGTCCCTTTTCTTACATGTAGGGCACCCCTAAGGTAGGCCCTAGGTAGCCCCAAGGGCAGGGTGCAGTGTATGGATAAGGTAGGACATATAGTAATGTGGTTTATATGTCCTGACAGTGAAATACTGCCAAGTTCGTTTTTCACTGTTGCAAGACCTGTCTCTCTCATAGGATAATATGGGGGCAACCTTTAAATATGATTAAAGTGTAGATTCCCCTAGAGAGTAGATGGACATGTGGAGTTTGGGGTCCCTGAACTCACAATTTAAAAATTCATCTTTTAGTAAAGTTGATTTTAAGATTGTGCGTTTGAAAATGCCACTTTTAGAAAGTGAGCATTTTCTTGCTTAAACCATTCTGTGACTCTGCCTTGTTTGTGGATTCCCTGTCTGGGTCAGTTTGACAGTTGGGTTGTTTTTCACCTCGCACTAGACAGTGACACAAAGGGAGCTGGGGTGTAACTGCATTTCCTGAGTAGCCATCTCTGCTAGGAGGGAGGGGTGGAGTGGTCACTCTCATCTGAAAGGACTGTGCCTGCCTCTGACAATGCAGACTCCAACCCCTGGTGTGTGTCTGAGGCCTTGCCTGGGTAAGGCAGGATTTCACAAGTAGGTGTGAGTCCCCTTTGAAGAAAGGTGACTTCAAAGACTAAAATGGGTATAAGAAGGGCACCCAAATCTACAGACTTTAGAAACACTTCTGGAACCAAGAGGAACCTCTGCCTGGAGAAGAGCTGATAGCTGAGGAAGAAGTGCTGCCCTGCCTGTGACTGTGCTTTGTGGAGCTTTCCTGCAGTGCTGCTTCTGCCAGAGTAAGAGGGCAAAGACTGGACTTTGTGTGCCTTCCATCATGTGAAGAAATCTCCAAGGGCTTGAGTTAGAGCTTGCCTCCTGTTGTTTGAAGTCTCAGGGACAGCAAAGACTTCTCTCTGCCAGCACCTGGTGTCTCTGGAGAGACTCCTGCTCTGACAAGTGGTGCCCTATCCAGTCCCTGGGCCCTTGAAAGGAAAGCTGGTGGAAATCCAAGGAAATCGACTTCGGACGACTCCGGACCGACGCGGCTGCTGAATCCGCTGACGCCGCCTGCACCCGACGCCGTGACCTTCGCTGGAACACGACGCTCTTCGCAGGCCCGATGCCGCAGCAGCCCCGCTGAAGTCCGCGACTCCGTGGAAGCCGCTGCACCACGTCGTGACCGACGCCGCTCGAAGTGCACGGATTCAACGTTTCGCACAGACGCCGTGATCCCCAACTTCGCGCATCGGCATGCTTTCACTCTTCACCAAAGGTACTGTACTTGGGGGTCTACACGACTCCGTGTCCGGCGCCGCTGGTGTCGGCTTGTTAGGAACGACTCCCTCACGACGCCGTAATAACATCTCATTGAAGCATTTTTGTTTCTAATCGCTATTGTTGGAGTTTAATCTTTAAAAATTCATAACTTGACTTGTGTATGTTGGATTTTTGTCGTTTTGGTCTTGTTTTGTTTAGATAAATATTTCCTATTTTTCTAAACTGGTGTTGTGTCATTTTGTGGTGTTTTCATTAAGTTACTGTGTGTGTTGGTACAAATACTTTACACCTAGCACTCTGAAGTTAAGCCTACTGCTCTGCCAAGCTACTAAGGGGGTAAGCAGGGGTTAGCTGAGGGTGATTCTCTTTTACCCTGACTAGAGTGAGGGTACTTGCTTGAACAGGGGGTAACCTGGCTGTCAACCAAAGACCCCATTTCTAACAGTCTTCAACTCAAGATGGTGACAGAAAGACTGACTCCGACAACTGAGTGACTGTTGCTGATTCCTTACCACTTTTAGCAATTTCTGACATTGAAGATGACAATTCACAGCTTCCAGTAACCAGATCAGGTCAACTGAACAAAGAACCAAGAAGACTAATTGAAGATATATAGGGCCAGATTTATGCTGGCCTTGCACTGTTCCAACGCCACATTAGCGTCTTTTTTTTTACGCTAATGTGGAGTTAGAAGGTGAAAAATGCTGCGTCATATTTACAAAGTGGCGCAATGCTTGCATTGTGCCACTTTGCAACCCCATGCACCACATTATGCCTGCACCAGGCGTTATCAGGGGTGGCTCCTCCAATAGGACAGAAGAGCGCTGCCCCCCTCTGCCAGCAGCTAGCAGGTACAAAACCTTTCAAGAAAACGATAATAAAATGTGTTTATTATCATTTTCTTGAAAAGGAGCGGGCATTGGGGGTGATAAGCACTTGAGGGGAGTGCACAGAGCACTCCCCTCAGAGTGCATGTGTGTTTGGCAGGCCGACTCGGGCATGGGCAGTAGGCTCTCTCCAGCCCAGCAACACAGTTGCCGGGCTGGAGAGAGTCTGACAGGCTCACAGTCTGCCTGGGAGCGCTCTGGCTGGGCGCTTCAAGCCAATCCTGATGCTGCTTTGAGCAGCGTCAGGATTGGCCTCAGGTCAAACTGGCCTGCAGCCAGCAGAGGAGCGGATAGAGCGGAGCAGCGCGGTGCCACGCGTGCCGCCCCGCCCCTTCTGGTTGTCGCGAGCCGTGACTGGGCATAATGTATGCCGGGGGCGCTCCGGCGCTGGGGGTGCAGTAAAAAAGGCACAAAGGAATCTATGGGATTCATTTGCACCATTTTTATCAGCATTTTTTAACACCTGCTTAGTGCAGGTATTAAACAGAGGCTCCCATTGATTACAATGGTCCTCTGGGTGCTTTGGAGTGTTAGTGTCATATTTTTAATGCTAATCCTGCAAAGTGCAGGACTAGGGTCAAACATTATGGCGCTAGTCTGCCTAACTACCGACATGGTGCGCTGTATTTTAAATATGGCGCTACCATAGTGGTGTTAGAGGGCGCTAAGGGGCGCAAAAAAAGTGGCGCTGCACTAGATGCAGTGCCACTTTTCATAAATCCACCCCATAGTTGTACAATGTTTCTATATGTTTACATACTTGTGTATGTCCAATGATGTTCTAAAAATGTTACATTTTTTATTTAACAGAGGGGGAAATGTAGTGTCTTGCATGGTTTAGAACGGAACCTTTCTGGCCTCCCGAGGACTCCATGTCAGTGTGATGTAATCACTAAAATAGAATGTAATGAAAGCTTGGTTCAGAATGTTGGAGTTCACAGGTACACGCAGAAGAATAAAAACATTTGATTTGCAGATTCATGTGTGGCCTAGTTATTCAGCGGGTACAAGGATGGGGGAGATGCTACACTATCCAAAGCAGTCTGCATCATGCAAGCATAGTGGTCATGTGTGCTGAGGTTAATTTAATGTCAAAAACATGTAAGAGATTCATTCTGGGGTAGATGAGGGCAAATGTGCAGGCTCACAACATCATGCAGGGAATGTTCCAGTCCCAACAGGAGCAGTTTTATATCTATGCAAGAAAGACACCAGTAGCAGCATTGGAGATTCATTCCATTCTCCAGTCTGATACGCATGGACATCATCTATGGATCGGCAGGGGTTGCAGCTGTGACCCCTAGCTTGCCCCTTGTGACCTCTGGCACTGCTTTTGCGACTCCTGATCAGAGCTGGCAAAAGCAGCTTTCAAGGGTGGCTCGTCCTTATGGACGTGGGTTGCAACTCCACTTAACTTGTTGCCTGTCAACCTTTTATTACAGTAATAGTGAATAATATGACATTAAACATTATTACTGTGATAAGAATTGGACTCCAATTTGCTGGAATATGACTCTCCCTAGCAGTGAAGGTAAGTAAAAGTGCTTTTAAATATATGTTGTGGGTTTGCTTGCGGCTGAGAGTATGTTTAAGTAAGTGTGTGTATGTGTGAATGTGAAAGCATACATGCTTGTGTGAATGAACGAAACGGTTCAATGGTATATTTGGTGAATTGACATTCATGCTGATACATCTTCCACATTTTGCCTGATGGATACCAAATGCATTTGATATGCTACCATTAGTCTAGAAGTAGAAAGGTTGCCAGCCAGTTCACCTGCTATGGCATATGGAACCTCATGTCGGTATGTAACCAAAAGTGATAGCCATTTTGGGGCTTTCTATTTGCCATGTCTGGCAGTGTTTGACTTCTCTTTTTTCTGTTTCCTTAGATCTACTTTGCCCATGCTGGTCTGAAATGGATAGAACGTGCCAACCTGGATGGTTCGGAGCGTGGAAAAGTGATTCAGGAGCATTTAGATACTCCTGAAGGGCTTGTTGTAGACTGGATAAATCGCAAACTCTATTGGACAGACAATGGGTGTGTACACCTCACCACATTTATGCCTTAGATCATGATTACGAGTGGGCTAGGATATGACATATTTTCTGCACCTTGTAAGTACAAACACTGTGCTTTAGGCAACTCCTAGTGTGAATGTTTTCCATAACAAATTCCTTACGTCATCGAACATACTACTTGTTTTCACCTACAGAAGTTTGCACATAGATTGACCCACTCATTGTGAGGGGCTCAGATTCTCGACCAAATAAGAAGCTTTGGTTTGCTACTCAAAACAATGAGAACGTAAGTGAATTACAATGTAGGGTTAGTCTGTTTTTTTATTTGTTATTTATTTTTCAGACAGTTTTCATCAATTTTCCAATATCTGCATTTATACAGACATTGCTTGTATATATTTGTAGCAAAGGAAGAGTATCTACTCAATGCTTTATATTTTGCAGGAGGTCCACTATTGAAAGAAGTAATTTGAATGGATCACAGCGACAAATGATCATTAAAGAAGGCACTCATAAGCCAAGAGGGATAGCTGTGCACCCACAGGCAAAGTAAGATGTAACTGAGTATCTTGTCTTAGAAGGCACTGGTAACCCTGCTGTTTACAGAAGTATTTTTTCGTCAATGATGGTGGATAATGGGGAAAACGAGAACTCTATTAACTATTGGTCATAAGTGGTTACAAACAAAAAAAGGAATTTTCCCAATCAAAGCTAAACTTGAGATGAGTAAAAATGTACAGTTAGAGTTTAAATTGCTACAATTATTGAGACCATAGTTTGGAAATTGGCAGAAAAATCCTACTGGAGTTTTCTAGATGGTGTTAAAAATTCCCGAATTGACTTCAGCGTCTGGTTAACCAATGCATGCTCTATACAGTGTTTATCACCTGAGCATTTTTTTCTCCTATTGACAATTTATCGTCAAGGGAAGTTTACTTTTCTCCAACACCTTTATTTTACCTTGGCTTGTCATATGTGAAACCATTACGATCCATTAATTAGATGTTGAACACACTACTGATTTACAGATGGATTATGTCAAATAAATATTATTTTCAATAAACCCGCTCCCATCTTTTTGTTCCCTTGAATAGATCTGTTCTCAAGGAAGGACATATATAGGTTCTATACTCGTCAAAGTCACATATCTGCCATTACATTTATGTTCAAAACATGCAATGCATGATTTGAAAAAATCAGTGGTTCCTTAAATAATCTTCGACGAGTACCTAAAAGTTCACCAGGTATTAAAGCAAAACAAACTCATTAAGTGAGCAAAATGCGATAAGAATGGAAAGAGATGGTTTTGATCACTCAGATGACTGTCATACTAAACCAAAAGGTCACTCAGATGACTGTCATACTAAACCGAAAGGTACAACTCTCAGAATTTGCTAAAATCATTGAAAACCTGCAGATTAGTGGATAGCAGCCTTTTACTCAATAGGCATTACCATGTTGCATTCAATTATACATTTATAGCATGTTACAAGCATTTCCCAAAACAAAAGCGGTGTAAAATGACATATTTTGAATGAAACATCTGCCAGGATTGTTGTGTAATCTATGTTAGCACCTTCAATACATACAATTGTCAATACTGTGCCTATGCTATTTATTATAGACTGTAGTCATGTGAAAACAGATTGAGAAAAGGTCTAACTCTGCTGAATGTTCTTGTGAATCATGGATTGTCAAAAACCTAAATTTGTATTAAAGCGTGTTTAAAGTTTGTTGAAAATGTTGAAAAAACGTTACTTATGTTATGATTGCAGTGGTACTCGCACATATGGGGTTCCACGGGAGGAGCTTTTGTGCTTTACCCCGCCTTACATGATGGTAATGCCCATGACGTAGATGGGATTAGTTATTAAAAGGCCTGGAGACCCGTTTCCCAAGGTCAAACTACGTGTCCGAGTATTTGTTTGTCGTGCTGTGCTCTATATCTCCGCGCTGCTCAACAGAACAAATTGGTGATGAGGGAGGTCAGACCTTCTCTCTTATGCAGCCTCTGCTGCGTGGTGCCTTGCTTGCCCACACACCCGACCCTGAAAAGCCGCTGCCCGCGCTGTCTGTCTCTGACACTACACGTCGGCTTTTTCAGCCCATGCGTGCCGCTGAGTGTTTCACCGCGAGCGAGTCATGTCGGAGCAGTTGCTTATGCTTATCTGGCAGGCTGCTTCACTCCTCAGCGGCCCCGGCAAACGGTTGCAGTGATGCTGCCATGCCCAGTCACATGATGAAAGCAGCTGCTCGTGCCTTGAAGGCTGCCTGCTCCACCACGCAGTAAAACCACTGATTAATTGCCACAGTACTGAAGAATTACTGGTGCCACTCCTTACAAACCCTCAACACAAGATAGCTCCATATCCAGGGGAGCATGCCTTCAAACACATCTTCAAACTAACGTTGTGCTATCACTACAGGCCTAGACAGAAACTGCATATTCCTTCACTGTGTGTACACCAGTTCCGGAGCCACCTCCAACTGTAAGTTAATTTTTGAATGCACTCCAGGTGGCACTTATTCCTAACAAGGGGTAGCGCAGCATCAATACAAGTAATGAAAGTGAAAGTTACTCAAGACCCTAATATACTATCACCTTGCATGTGAGGAACTTACTAAGTCGCCCCGATACTCACCTTGGCCTATGTATACAGGCATTTGAGCACCAAGTAAACAATCATGTCACAAGCTCGCAGAGTGAGGTGATGACATCAGACACACCACTTCCCTCGACTGACTTCCCAGTTGGCCCCCTCCAGTGGCATCCATTCCAGCTGTTGAGCCCTTTGTTGTAGAAGGTCCCCCATCAGCTCAGGCTGCTTGATGGAAGGGCTGGGAGGAGAGGCTAGAGAACTACTATGCAGGAGTGGCTCTCGACAATGAAAGTCGACACCCCATGATTCTACATTTAGGGGGTGCCACCATCCACAAGCAGGGAAAGTCGGTGGCCGAAGAAGGTCCACCCTTCACATACCAATCCCTGAAGAGGGCCCTTACTGAGCACTTTGAACTGTTCGCTAACCCAGACTACGAGAGGTTCCTGCTATGTCAAGCTAGGAAACTCCTTAAAGAGTCGGTGGACACATTTTACTCTAGACTAAAGGATCTCGCAAGCACATGCACACTACTGGATGCAGGCAACGAAATCTGGGTGCAATTTATCCATGGATGTGCATCCATCAAGTTGAGAGAAAACATCCTGCCAATATTCTCATGCCAGGGTGATCAAAAGAACTCTTGAAAGCAGCCCTGCAGCGCCAAGTCAAGGTGGAACCAGTGAATGCAGTAACTACCAAAAGCGTAAGAACATGTTACATGTGTGGGAGACTGTACCCTCATCAAGGACATGCTCTGCCAAAGGCAAGAAGTGCTCACACTGCAACAACTTGTACCAGTTTGCCAAGGTATGTAGGTCGTCCGCTCCTCAGAAACAGCGAAAACCCACGCCTATCAACCTCATACAACTACCAATAGCCCCGGGAGCCGAAGACGATATGTACGATGATGAAGATACAGAAGGAACAGTACAGGCCGTCGATGTCATGCAGCCAGGAGGATACCCCCGAAAATGCATACCAAAATGTACTGTACTCGCGGGTTGCTAGGTACCAGCACTGATTGATACTGGAGCGCCATAAACATCTTGGGACAGTTTGTACTACATACCCTACCAATACAGCCATACCTGTGTCAAACCAATACTCAAGTCTATAGTTTTGGATCATCTACACTGCTACCACTAGCGGGAGTATTCACAACGGAAATCGTCCATGAAACACACTCCACCCATATCAAAGTGTACATTACCAAGACAGGGTTCCGGAATGCTGCTGAGCTGCAAGACGGAAGAGCAACTCAGCCTAATTTAATTTGCTTTCAGCATACACCTAGGGACGGTAGACGATCTACTTGCAGAATGTTCACAATTATTTGAAGGCATTGGCTCTCTGAAGGACCATCTCATACATCTACAAATCAATGAGTCAGTTCAGCCAGTCTCATCAAAACCTCTTCAAGTGGCATTCCAACTTCCACCGAAAGTGGAAGAAGAGCTGAGGAAGCTGGAACAAGCAGACATTATTGAGCAGGTGGAAGGCACAATGCCCTGGGTATCCCTGATCGTCATCGTTCGCAAGCCCAAACAACTGGGTGAAGTCCGAATCTGTGATGACATGCATCTGCCCAACTTAGCCATAAAATAAGAACGACACCTGACACCCAGGGTAGATGACATTGTTGCTGAGCTCAGCGGATAAAGATGATTCTCCAAAATGGATTTGCGAGCTGGATACCATCAACTACTATTAGCTCCAGAGTCAAGGACCACCACAAAACACAACTCTGGTCTAC
Source organism: Pleurodeles waltl (assembly GCF_031143425.1). Taxonomy (NCBI): domain Eukaryota; kingdom Metazoa; phylum Chordata; class Amphibia; order Caudata; family Salamandridae; genus Pleurodeles; species Pleurodeles waltl. The sequence goes on along the minus strand of NC_090436.1, from coordinate 979,542,592 downwards.
TTTGATCCCAAAAAAAATTCAGAAATGTCAGTAGATGCACGCGCCACTGGCCTTGGAGCAGTCCTATCTCAGAAACAGGACGATGGCGAGTGGGCTCCGGTAGCGAATGCCAGCCAGGCACTAACAGGCAACAGTATTCTTACATCGAGAAATAACTATTGCTGTCCACTGGGGCAGTCGTCATTTTCATGTATACTTTTACGGCCAGCTATTCACTGTCCACACAGACCACAAGCCACTCGTACCCCTTTTCAATGGGTCCTTGTCCAAGCCACCTCCCAGGATTGAGAAATAGATCTTACAACTGCAAGACTATTGTTTCTCTGTGGTGTACCGACCAGGGTCCCAGAATCCAGCGGACTACCTCTCACAGCACGCGACGCCGTCCACAGCAAGAGAGGCTTCTGATGCTGAAGATGTGGAAGAGGCCCCCAAGGGATGCCTCCTAAGAGGTCTGTGATTGGTGATCCCAATGCACTGCAGAGACAAGTACTGGGCATGACCCACTCCTCACACCGAGGAGAGGTAAAGACAAAGTCCAGGCTCAGAAGCAAGGCGTGGTTCCCAGGTTTGGATGATCAAGTCAAGCACACTGTGAGACACTGCTCAATGTGTCAAGCGGCTGGTCCTGCTGAACCACCACGGAAATATACTGTCAATACCTGGTTCAGGACTAATGCAGACTTTGGGAGCCTGCCAGATGGTCACCACATGCTTGTGGTGATCAATGATTTCTCAAAATACGCAGAGGTAATCATGGTCTCCACTGCAGCAACTAAGACCAGCCTGCATTTGGAGAAAGTAATGGCCACTCATGGGTTACTGAATGAACTCAGAACGGACAGTGGTCCACCATTCTCCAGCCAAGATTGCGTTGAGTACCTGGCATCTAGGGGTGTCACTCACAGAAAAATCACTCCCTATTGCTTCATGTGAACTCTAAACAAAGTCCTAAGAATCACTTTTGCCAACAATCAGAGCATAGATTGCTCTCTCTATGCTTTTCTCCGTGAATACCCCCTTACTACTCATGCCACCACTGCAATACCTCCCACTACATTGTGCATGAATAGGATGGTAGGAGACACTATTCTTCATGTGAGCAAGTCCTCTGAAATCACGGACCAGGCTGCTGAGGACCCACCAAGGCGTAAAAGTCCACATGATAGTATATCAAGGCAAAGACAAGCCAAACAGCATGAGATTGAGATTAGTGACTTCGTCCTAGTGAAGAATCGACAGGCCAGGAGTAAATTCATGTTTCTGTTTGAGAAGGAACCATGGGTAAGTGCCATCTAAGGAATTATGATACCGGCTCACAAAGGCGCTGACTTCATCATGAGGAACATCTTATTTGTCAAGCCATACCAGCAGCCTGACTTTGGAAAGGAGAACACTGATGACGCCAAAACAGAGTGTCAGCGTGAAGAGGAAGAGGACAGTGCCCGGGACCGAGATGATGAAGTGTCAATACCACATCATCCTTCACAAGGGGAAGTAGAGAGCCACTCCCAAACAAGAGTAATACCTGAACAGAATAGGACTGATTAACACGACAACTCGTGAAGCGAGGGAAACGGCAGAGGAGGGCCCTAGGTCCCATAGACAAGGCACCGACAGATATATTCAACGTCCGAATCCTGTAACGTTTACAAGATTGAAAGAATTTCTATTAGGCTGACTGCTGTCCTGCACATTTGACTATCTCTGTCAACCAGGTGGGAAATGACTGCACCCTCACGGACCCGGCATGTGGAGGCCACGGACCAGAGTTTTTGTGTTCATGTTTTGTCTTGGCGTTTGTTTGGTTTCTGTTTTGATTTTCTCCAGGGTAAAGGGGGTATGTTATGTTTGCAGTGGGACTCGCACATTTGGGGTTCCACGAGAGGGCGGTTTTGTGATTTACCCTGCCTCATCTGGACATGATGGTAATGTCAATGACATGGGAGGGGATAGTTCATAAAAGGCCTGGGGACCCGTAGCCCGAGGTCAAGAGCAACTACGTGTCTGAGTATTCATTGGTCGCGCTGTTCTCCATATCCCTGCGCTGCACAACAGAATAGCTAATTCTTCAATGTCTACTTACAAAGCTCTGCATCGGGAACATTAAACCAATGTGCTATCTTACTGCAGTATTGGTTAGGCTGTAGGTCAGAACATTGAGGACACAAATATCAACATACGAAAATATTAGTTATCACTTTATCATAAAGGTAGGCGTTTATAGGTAAGTATAGATTTCCTATTCTTAACTCCACATCGACATACCTTGAAGTTTAATGTATATCGTCTACATTCATGTGTGTGGAGTTAAAAACAGTACATCTATATATAGCGTTATATTCTTACTTATTGTCGTACTTTATATTTTGGCAGTGATATTTTGGCACAACTGTAATAAAATCTGGATGTTCTGGTAGTAAAATATTCCATGCGCATTCCTGTGATCATTACATATACACAATAACATACTCTTCTCTCTTCTTGTATTTCTGCTCCCCATGCTCATGTTTTCCCGAACCTTACGCAGCCAGCCTTCCTTTGCCCTTTAAAGTTCCATTTGGGTGTGTTTATGAATCTGTGAAATAATCTCAGACTAATACTGGAGAATTTAGAATCACCACAAATTCTTTCCAGGGTAATTTGTGCAATCTGATTGGTACAAGAAGACACATTACATGTCCAAATCTTTAGAGATTTTTGAAACTGAACAAACCTTTAAGCAAAGCAGTCATTTAGTTTATGTTATATTTTGAAAACATTATTTAAATGGGAAAAACCTTGACTGCCTGAGTAACCTGCAGGGCAGAGATATAGAGGAAAGAATGAGAATAATCAAGCTCTGCATAAGAATAGTTAGTGATGGAGTGTAGGCGGCCCTCGTAACATGCTGCATGCTGCTTCTCTTGCCCCTCTCCCACGCCAAAGCTGCAGATGAGTGAGGATGCAGATGCCATGGGGCTCTGACCGTGGGAGAGGAACACTCAGCCCAGTCAGCCTTAATCACTTGAAAAAAAGCTGCACAGTTATGCCTAGCCCCGTGGCACATCCGGTACAGACTGCATAGGAGGCATTACGACTAATAGGAGTGGGAAAGGCACACGCTTGATGGGAGTAGGCCTGAGAGACCTTAGCATTAGTAGGTCAAACTAAGCCGAAGGAAGTTTGACGGAAAGCCTCCGGAGAGACTATTGGCAAATTGGCAAGGGCCAGAGAGGACGAGACTCTTTCTCCCCTGTTCTAGAGGCCAAGGGTAAAACAAGTGGCCCCATGCTGATATAGGGTGAGCAGGCGTAATAACTGGGGCGTTGCAGCTGCCTACTGAAAGCGCCAAGGGTATGGTAGAATCAGCACACATAAGTGAAGATGATGGTTCAGTATTCTGCAAGAGAGGTGAGGATCCAGATGGCTCCATAACATACTGTGGTAGTCAGAGCCCACAAGTGGTCGTTGATTTGCCAGATCAATCAGAGAGATCCTCGAGCTTATGTGCAAGTACAGACATCTAAGGCCCTTCTGTGGTACAGGCCCATTAAGCACTTTAATCCTTTTTAACAATCTACCCCTTTGGCATATGCACTTTGTTTAATGAGGACGGGGTTGGGGTTCCCTTGCCTTGAAGGTGGTGGTGATATTGGAGGAGAAGAAAAGATGTAACATGAGTAAATTGACACTTCTACAGCTTAGTCTCTTGATGAGCGTATCCACTGGGTCTATGCCTTAGATCTCTCTTCTGGCTATGAATGGGCCGGGGAGAGAGGGAGTTCTAAGTACTTTATATCCTCTGCACTTAGCACATTGCGCTTTGTCCAATGACACTTTGTATCTTATTGAGAGCGGATACGAATGATGGTAGAGGTCCTTTTACTGGTTGGGTCAGGGTGACTGACTATTTTTAATAACAAAGTGTATTTGCACATTGCACTTTGCCAGATGACGCGTAGTGGCTCTGCCGCTTTAGCGAAGTATTTTTTGTGTTCTGTAATCTTCGGTGAATCTACATATTTTCGATGGCAGTTGGCATTTGCAATGAGAGACAATGAGAGACCCCCTTGCTATCCAAAGATACATCATCCTAGCATAAAGGTGCAAACAAATGGTTTGCAAATAATGTTTTACAATGCCAGTGGCCTAAACAATAGGCGTAAGTGTTGGTCATCTGAAGACTGGATAATAAGCCATTCCACTGATTTTGTGTGGCTTCAGGAGATTCACTTTAGGGAAGTGGATATGCCGTGCCCTACCAGTTTTAGAAATTGGGCCAGATTTGCTTGTTTATCCAGTGCCAAAGTGGCCTATAGGAGAGTGGCTACACATATGAATAAATTCCTGAAATATCACATAAGCTCTTTCCAGACTGACAAAGAGGGGAGGTGGGATTTGGTAAGTGGAATTATAAACAATGCTCAAGTCACAGTCACCACAACCTATGCCCCTACATTGGACGATCCAGCTCCGTTGTCAGATCTCTTCCAGGTTTTTACAGTGATTCTGGGTAGATTAATTCTGGGCGGAGATTTTAACCTTCTACTGAATCCGACACTAAATTAATCTACAAGTACATGAAGGCAGAACAAACCGTAGTCCACCAAACTTATATTTGATTACTTGAAAGTTTTGAGTTTGATGGATGGTTGGAGAGACAAATATCCAGCCAGGTGTGAATTCACTTGTGCTTCTGAACGGTATAAGTTAGCAGCAAGGCTGGTCTTTTTTCTGCATTCTCAGAATGTGTGTGTAGGGGATTATATTCATGTACCTAGAGGGTTTCAGACCACTCCCTAATCATTGTGTCAGTTTTAGGGATGCAGCCAGACAAACCAGGTTTTAGGTGGGCACTTAGTAGGGTTAAGCTAGAGGACGAGGTCTGGACTAAAGAGATTGAGAAATTGAGAATGATCTTTACTTTGAGGTCAATCAGTATACAGCTAGTTTAGAAAAGGTATGGAAAGCTTTTAAGTCATCCATACAGTCCCATATAACATTGAAGAGCACAGCGGAAAGGAAATGCTTGGCAAGAAGGAGGACTAAGAGCAAGGCCTGAAGGAGGGTAATGCAAAAGCTTTGTGGCATAACATCAATAATCAACAAGAGGTTAGGAAAGCGAAACAGCTATTGCAGGATTATTATTATAACAGAGACCACACTGCTAATAGTGCCTACCAACAAAAGGTATACAAAGAGAGCAAATATATGGGGAGGTTTCTGGCCTGGCAGACCGGAGGAAAGAGGGCTCAGACTGAGGAGACCAAGACTCAGATCACAGATCCAGGGCAGATCTAGGCAGAGTTTCAAAAACACAATGAACTGATATATAGCATTATGCACAAGACATATGTTGAAAATGTTAGACGTTTTCGGGTAAACCTTCCTATCCCCAGGCTAAAATAAAGTCAAATACAGGGTTTAACAGCTGCATTTGCTGCAGAGGAGGTGGTGGAGGTCATTAAGTCTTTACCCACTGAGAAGACATGTGAAGAAGACGGCCTTCCAGCCACAGTTCATAAAAAATATCCCTCTTTGCTAGCATCTAAAATAGTGCAACTTGCCAACCCCATTCTGAAGGAGGGTAAAATTCCTCCATCTTTTAACACGGCTATTATGGTGAGCTTTCTGAAAAAGGATAAATAGCCGGAGAACATCAATTTGTATCAGCCCATTAGTCTCCTCAATACAGGCTATAAAACAGTCATGAAGATACTGGCCAACCAAAAGCATAAAGTAGTAGGGGCTCTTATTCACGCAGATCAGTGAGGGTTTATTCTAGGTAGGCAGCTATCAAGGAACACAAATTTTCTGGTTCAGGCTTTAGATTATTTTAAACAAAAAACTATTCCGGCACAAATATCTTTATTAGGCGCCAAGGAGGTCTTTGGGTTGGTTAGCTGGAAAGCCTGTTTTTCATCCTTGAGAAGTTTGAGTTTTCTACGAATTTTACCAAGGTGATTTCTAAAATGTATGAGGGGTCTACGGCGTGGTGAATTAAAACCACCGTCAAAATCGGCACCTGTAACATAAAGTATGGTACCTGACAGGTGTGTCTTCCTTAGTCCATCCTGTTTGAGCTCTTTATTGAACCTTTGGCGACTACCATTACAAATGACGAGTGTGCAGAACAACCTTTAGGGGGCATCACAAAGATCAAACTATATACAGATGATGTCACTCTAATTTTAAAATGCTCTACGGCCACCGAACAGAGAGTGTTTGACATTTTCCAGGAATTTCAGTCCGCAGGTGGGTATAAAAAGGCTAAAAACAGAGTTTCTCCTATGCAATTGTGCGACTGGTTTTTTAGCAATAGAGCTTTCTCCGCTGGTGAATTCAAGGCCCAAGACATATCTGGGCATTTATACCACGGAGGAAATAGATGATTTATTTTCATTTAATTATCTACCCTAACCCTTATTAAGAAAATTAAGGCTCTTTTTTCCAGGTAGACAGGACTGCCGATTTCCATAATGGGCAGAGTTACGTCGATTCGCATGCCTATACTGCCTCTGTTCACATTTTTATTTGCTGCTCTACCCTGTGCCTTGCAGATAACGTTTTTAAAGGAAGTTGAGGGGTTGTTTTCTACTTTTACCTGGGCTAATAAAACACCACAGAATGCACTGAGCACTTTGTATAGTCCAATAAAAGACGGTGGCCTGGCATTGCTGAACTTAAAAGAATACTATTTCGCTAATTTTGCACATTTCTCTTTTATATTTTCACTTCCCCTCGGTCCTGCTAAATCAATTGATAATTTGTGTTTGGACTTGATCATGTAGGAATATAAAATTAAGGATTTCTTACGTTTGATAAACCACTGAAAAAAAAATCATTATGAATATATACAACGGCTTTTGAAGCGTAAGGAATAACTATTTATGGATAGATGTGTTTTATTGTTTTCAGAAAAGAACATTGAATAACAAGCCACTTACATACATAGGCTGGTGAGGTACAGTCAGGGTAATGAATAGTCAACAGAGAGAAATGGAGGTAGATAGTCAGGAAGAGCGTAGGAGGGGGAGAGTGAGGAGAAAAGCAATGGGAAGTAATTAAGGGTCTGCTCGACAACTTACGATATTATATTATGCAAAATGTGCACGTTGTGAGGAAGTAATATCCGCTAGGGCATCGCCCTTTCTCTTGAGTCAATGTCATGTGGCACCTGCGTTAGGCGGAGGACTCGTAGGCATGCCAGACATGAAAGTTTCCTGAATTCATGGGATAGGAATCTAATACACTGTCCCCACATTTTTATAAAACTGTGGCAGTTTGTGGTCCACTATTGCCTTTAACCTCTCCATTCCCAGGACTCCCCAGAGTTTATGCAGCCATTCCAGTCTTGTCGGGAGGCCACTGGTTCCCCATTTAGACAGTATAACCTGCTTGGCTATTAGAGGGCAAAGGTAGTAGCTCGGCCCCTCGCAGAGCAAAAGGGGTGAGTCAGTGCATTAGGCCGCCAAGCAGGGTGTAACTAGGGAAGCTGGGTATGTCAGTGCTGTAGGTTCCAACAATGCGGGCTAAAACTTCTGCCCAGTATTGTTGAAGCTTGAGGCAGTGCCAGCGGATGTGTCAGTGTGCCTAGATGACTGCACTGCCACCAACAGCCATCCTCCCCGTCTGGCTTCCATTTTATTGATCTAGCAGTTGTATGATAGTAGTAGTGCACAAATTTGATTAAAGTTTCCTTACCAGAAACACTACAAGCAGATGTGCGTGCTCGATGCAGAATATCTGTCCATTCCTCAGGAGGTGAAGGTACGTTCCCATTGCAGTGGCAGACTACTCTCCTTGCCTGCACTCTTCAGCCACCCAGACCTTCAAAAGTTTAGAGTACCCACTCCAGTGGCACATACAGTACGACCAGCTCTACAAAAATTTAGCAGACCCCCTCCTTCGGGGTCCCTTAAAATCCACCCTCCAATGGTGCTGAGCTGGTCCCCAGACATCTAGGGGACCCCCATCCTTCAGTGTCCCCAGCAAGTTCACCCTCAGTTGGTGCTGAGAGAGGGGCAGAGAACTGGTGCATCCAGGCCTGGAGAGACCTCTCAAAGTCCAGAATACAAGCCAGGAGTCTCTAAACTCCAGACAGTTGTTAACCAGCTAGGCTGGTCATTCCTTTATTCTTACAGGCTCCTTCTCCATTTGCTGATTCTGTGCAGCTACTTAAACAAGAAGGTGGAAGTTGGAGGCAGCAAATTCTGATTGGCTGAGGTGAGGGCCTAGCCAGGCACAACTTGTCACCCCCATCAGGGTTGGGTGATTACACTCACTGTAAAACCTGTGCTCACCCTTGGGTAGCTTGGCACAGAGCAGTCTGTATGCAAGGCAAGAATGCTGGTCTTCATGCGATTATAAAATCTAGATTTAGAATTTATTCACAGTTTTTCATAGTACTTGAACAGTGAAAACATTATGATTGATGCAACTTATCAGGAACATACTTTTCACATTCTTGGTAAAGAAGGAAGGCCTAAAGTTGCCTGCTAGTCCCAGAATTGCAGTAATGGGGCAGCAGACTTTAGGACACGGTCCTTTTCTTGTGCTCTTAATTGTTAAACGGGTTCCTTAGCACAGGATGCGCATGGCCAAAGCCTGGGCCAAGGCCGGGCCCGACCATCCCCCTTGGATCCTGGAGGAGGCTGGGCCACCCTTCCACAACGTTTGCCTACTTATTGTTTAGTCGCTTATCAAATAAGCACATATAACTTGAGGGATGGGCTTGCATAAGTTGTCTCCTATGTGGTGTGCCCAGAAACGCCAGTGCAGTGGCTCTTAGATTTTTATATATTTGATATCTGTGGTCAGTGCTTTCACTAATGCAAATATTTCAGTCAAGGAAGGGCTGGGTCTAGGTGTATTTGCTGCTAAACCTTCGGAATGCATAACTGACCATAGCACTTCGTGGCTGGGGGTGCAAACGGTTCTAACACTGACACAGGGTCACTTTTGACTGGTAGCAGACACCTTGTTGAAGACATTATTTATCAACCTTCCACAGCCAGCCCAGCACCATCCTCTAAGCTCCCTCAGAAAAAAAAAGAAAGCAGCACTCATTATCGTCGAGACTAAAAGCACTAAACTGACACTAAAATTTGTGGTGGATCTGATCCCCGTTTTTTAAAATAAATTGTATAATTGAATTACTACCTCCTTTTTAGCGTGTAATGCTAGACTTACTAAATTAAAATCTTAAGCCCCCACAGTTGGTTACAGCCAACTCAGTTGGTTACACTGTGAGTCTTGTCATTCGGCATTGCAGGATGCAACCGCTGTGCAAGAAGCTGGCAAGTAGACCTCTTCTGTCCATCCTGCCAACCTCCTTCACTGGGACCTCGGCCTTAGAGCAACTGTTGACCCCACTGCTGTGCCGTGTCAATTAAGTGGTGGGAGCAACATATATTGTGTGCTCGTCCCTGGCCTAGACGGGAATCTCCTGGAGGAGTGGAGACAGGTAGAGGGTCTTCTTACCCAGCTGCCAAGGATGGACACCTTAGTCCTCTCCACTAGAGTCTTGACTTACCACCAGTTGCCATGCCTTATGTAATTGTTCTCACTAATGTGCCCCCCTGAAACCATGGCAGGTTGAACAATTCACACAGCTTAAATATAAAATAATTCACTGGTTTGAGGGGCAACTAGGGACAAAAATTGAACTTTTTAAAGTCTGTTATTATGGCGCGGAGTCTAAATGGGCTTGGCAAGTTACTTAAAACCATGGCTGGAGATAGTATAGTTGAGAATTGTAATAGTGGCAGGATTGTGGGACAACTGCTGACATATCTTTTTAGTTCAAGTTTATCATGTAGTGACTTTCAGTTGTTTCCCTTGGGTTGTTTTCACAGGCCTGTGACTAAGCCTTCTATTCCTCCTGTGCCTCCCCAATTGCCTTCCTTAAACCATACGGGCCAACTGGTGGAGTCACTCTCTCAGGCTTCCCCATTAATAACAGATTTGGTCCACTGAGTCTCTCACAGACAATGAACGACTGTCTCATGGTTCTCATTTTAGAGATGGGATTGCTATTACTATGGGGCCTTGGAATTCTAATGCCCAGGTTACCCTTAATATTTTATGTTGGAATGTGGCAGGGGTGGCTAGGAATATGGGATTCCTAATTGAAAAACATAATTTTGTAGTAGACTTTAAAAACATCCAATAGTTTGTTCTTGGAGGGTTTCAGGAAATTTTTCATTACTGCTATTGGTTCCAGTTCAGGTAGATCCAGGAGGGGGTCTCTTGTTCTTTCCCTCTTTAAGTTTAAAGTGTGGTCTTAAGCAATTGAAGTCGGGGTCTCCTAATCTACTTGTAGTTTGTCTTTCTTTTTACAATCTGTGCAATGGTTTACTTATCAATTTCTAAAATTCCAACCATACACAGACTCAGGGTGTTAGTGCCTCACAGTTGTGAGGCTTATTGGATGAACATAACCATCCCATTAAGGTTAATGTATGAACCCTCACTTGATTATAACTAAGTACACCAAGGCAAACACTGGTTCACTCCACTTGGCGTTTATGGATCTAGCTTTAGCCTTTGATAGGGTAAATAGGTTCAAAAATGGGACTATCATATTGGGCATAGGTTTTGATAAAAACATTGTTACACTTTTATACTATTTACACTATAGCTTACAGCTGCTGTTTGTTATGGGCTTTCAGGGGGATGTACTACTCAGTTTGCCTTGAAAAGGGGTGAGTGACAAGGGTGCATTTTAGCTCCTTTTCTGTTCACATTATATATAGATAGCCTAAATAAGGTTTTATGTGAGAAGGGACAGGATTCACCAATAATAGGGGATGGGGTGTGGGTGGGGCAGGAAGACAGCCAAAACAAAGACAGTTCTTGCTTAAAAAATTGGGAGTCTCCTCCGGGCTATTGGCATGTATGCTAATGTCCATGTAAAAGTGACAAGAGTCATGAAAATACACTAGACACAGTGCTCGTCCAAAGAGTTATCATGGAGGAGGGACCCCCTTTTCTCCGCCTGTCTCCACCTTCCATCCTCTCATCCCTCCATCCTCTGCCTCTCCTCTGTTTGTCTGTGATTAGACAGTCACCTTTTCTGTAGCACCAGTGGCCTAACGCAGAATCATGCCCCACTTTAGATTGCCATGACAGACTCTGAGTCTCTCATATCTCACAGATACAGATATTCATTGATTGTGGGCTGAATGGGGCTCCCTTAAAGGGTTGGGGTCCCCTAGATGGTTGGGCCCTCCTCTGCTATGCAGGGGTCTGCATTACCCTCCCATATAGCAGCCTTACAAGAAGAGAGGCATAGCCTTAGAAGAACCTCAGTTGAGCACTTGACAAGACAACCTAGCTCTGTGAAACATACGTATGAAAAAACTGCTACTGTGTGCGCTAGCTTTTTGTGCATATGTTATTTTCCAAAAACATACAGATACTGAACACTAGCATCTCAAGCAGTTACGCGCTGCTGCTAACAACCTTAAAGCTCTGGAGGTACTGATGTATTCTTGGCTAGGTATCATCTGTATGGGTCTTGGCTAGGTATACTATGCTTTCGATGCTGAGGTATTCCATGTGTTCTCCCCAATGAGCTTAGTGGAGGGGCTGGGAGAGTATGAGGGGGAGCCGCACACAGAGAGAGACTGCAAAAAAACACATGCACTCCCATGGAGTGCCAAAAGTAAAAGAACAAGGAGTCACCCGAATACTAGCAAAATCGGTAGTGGAAGGATATGTTGGCTATTCAGAACATTGTTAGACTGAAACGCTCCTGGGTAGGACAAACAAAAAAATAGGGAGCAACGCCTTTGAATCAGGAGCAGGGAAGTGGGAGAGACAACATCATGAGCAAGGGACCGACCAAAGCTCACTCTATTTGGAAACAATAGGTCTGACTGATAGATGGCCCAAGTTGTCTGTAGCCAAGACATAAAAAGGAAACGAAAAACTGAATGCTTAGGACCTAACATGGGACAGAAACGTAGGTGGGCATTAAGGGAGTGGAATATATAAGAAGGGCAACATGGTGTTGCAGGGTAGAACAACTCCAATGGAAGTAATCATTAAAAGGTAGACACACCCAATAACACAGAACTGATAGCAAATTATATAGTGGTTTTAAAACACTATTCACATCTGGGTCTGCATTTTATCATTTAATATGTCAAATGGTTTGCTTACTTTTTGTATGACGAGCAGACAGTTGCCAGGAGTTAACCAAGTTTCAAGGCGTCACCTATCAGAACAATAAAATTAAAAGTAAATACCATAAAAAATACACACAAAAAATGAAAATACATTAAAAACATATATCATAAATTTCCAAAGAAAGTAAAACACACTAAAACCTTATCAACCATTGCCAGCATGATCTAGGAAGTACAATTATTCAATTTTATTGAAATGATTAAAGCCCAGATTAATTAAGATTTTGTGTGGGGCTTGTGTCACAATTTGTGGTGCAGTCGTGATGGAAAATGCATTTTGACATTTACTAAGCCATGCAAAGTTAGTTTTTGTGGTTTCGCGTGGTTTAGTAAGTACAAAGTAACACAAGACACTGCATACCGCTGCCTTGCGTTACTTTGTGTCAGGTAGGTATTGCATGGGTGGAGTATGAGCATTCCCATGCATCCACTTATGTATTTTTACCTAAACCCAGATTTACAAAGAAATGCAAACCTGGGCTTACACCGAAATGGTTTACCTACCTGAAAGAGGCATAACGAGAAATATCTTCTTTTCTCCGTACTTCCTCTTTCCATGTGTGCTGTACTTTGCAGCACACATGGAAATGGAAAGAGGAATATGGCTCTAAGGGTTGTTTTGTGCAAAAAAGGGTACCTTTCTGCACAAAAAATTCTGCCTGTAACACGAGCACTCTTGCACCATGGCGTATGGGTGCCTCTGTTACAGCTAGGCAGCCACAAGTGTACCAGCCATAGAGAGAGCTGAACAGAGCCATATCTTGGATAAATATGGTGCTGTTCAGCTCGCTCTCGTTAACGCAATGCAGCACAACGCAGCACAGCAACTTGGCTCACTGCGCTACATTGCTTGAACTATTAGTAAATATTCCCCTAAATCTGTAAAGTAAATTTATCCAAATAGGATAGGTGACTACATTGGCTTCCCAGGATAATTGCTGTCAAGACACTATAGGCACCACTAAAGCCTGAGTATACCCCAATCAATAAAGATAATCAACATATTAATTTGAATTTACATCCTTTCCAATTCTTATGCAGCCAGACTTAGAATAGTCAATGTTCTATGATCTGTCCTTGAGAAAGGACCCTTCTTCTGACAAGGTAAACCATTGACAGGAATGCATCGAACATCTTTGAATACTCTACTCTGTTACTGAGCTCATGTTATTTGAACCGCTTAGTCACTACAAATGTTAGCTAGCATTCTCAGGGTAATGCGAAAAATAAAGGTTTAAAAATGTAAAAGTGTGCTGGTACATCGTTTAATGTACATCATCAGTACCAAGGTACAGTGCATGCTAGTACAGGGCGTACTGTTAGAACGAAGTGTCTTCATTTATTTTTTCTATGTGTTTGTTTATTGAAGACGAATATTCTGGACTGCCCTTGGGTACCACCCCCAGATAGAAAGCTCCTCATTACAGGGATCGGAGAGGCTGGTCATAGCCAACACCAACTTGGTTTGGCCCAGCGGAATAACCATTGACTACATCACGGACAAGCTGTACTGGTGCGACGCCAAGAAATCAGTGATAGAAACTGCCAACTTGGATGGTTCCAGTCGCCGAATCATCACACAGAATGAAGTAGGTGAGGTTTATGGGTTCTAGATCACTTACAATATTGTTATGTCTATGTGTGCCTTCATATTTTAGAAATATGAGGGTGCATGAGCTAATGCATAGTCATAGAAAAGTAGCAATGTTTTTCTCCCTTCATGCCGCCCGGCAGTGAAAAATTTGATTTTTATGTCATGATTATTCTAACAACATTTTGGGACATATTTGAAGCTTTAGAAGAGATTATACATGTTTAAGCTGTAAGAGAGAAGGCTGTCATTATTTAGAGTAACCAAAGCTTTATGGGTGCACGGGTTACTCAGGCACATCTGGAAATGATAATGTGCAAGGCTGCACAGTTTTATGGCAGTTATTAAGCGCATTTTTCAAAAAGCTTGTTGAGATGATTGCAGTGGATTGTATAATTCCTCACAATTTCCATTAACTCAAAAAAGGTAGAGAAAATAATCACATCACAGGAAGCGACATTATATGACCTATGACCCCAACTCTTCACAGAACATGTCACATGAACCGATCCTGATGACTCCACGAAAATTGACATTGATGAAGTTCCACAATTACAGCATGATTAATATAACATCACAACACAGACAAATGTCATTTTTAGATATCACCTATAATAGGGTGCTGATATGATCTTTGACTGTAGTTAAGAGTCACATTTGCTCTGATTGGTAGCTAATGAGTAAAGCGAGTTAACAAGATCTCTTCTATCAGAGCTCCAGGGGGCTCTTCCCTAAAACATTTAGAAACAACTGGGTCATAGAAGGCACTTAAATCACAATTTTCACATACATTTGCTAAAAAATGCACAGACTGTGAAATTACTTATTAAATATTCATAATGTTTTCATAATGTCTGCTTGGTGCTCCTATATTTCCAAAATGATCTCAATTATGCCAGGGCAGCATTTTGCAATGGGTGCCCCTCATATGTGGTAGGCCCATGTTATGTCACAATTTATATGCAATATGTTTGTGCTAGATGTTTGCCATTAATTACTTCTATATGCCATGAGTAACCCTTTTCTCCCACTCATAGTTTTTCACTCACTCACTCACACTCTCATACTGTCACTCCTTCAGTCTCGCTCACTCTCACTTATTCTAACCTTTACTCACTCATTCTCCTTCATTCATTCAAACTCACTCTCATTCACTTAGTCTCTCTCATTCATTCCTTGTCATGTACTCACAATCACTTGCTCTCACTGTTGCTCTCACTCATTCTCACTCACAACTACACTCACTCATTGTTGTTCACTCTCACTCCAATACTCCCTCACTCTGATTGTTAGTTCATTCATTCTCATTCATCCACTCTCACTTGCAGTCACTCTTACTCTCACTCGTTCTTACTCACTCTTACTTATAATCACATACTAAGGCTCAATATCACTTGTTGACACTCACTAAACGTTACTGACTCTCATCCACTTACCCACTCACTTTCTTTCTCTCACACACATACACACACAAACTCACACACACATAAAAGCACACTCAAACATACACACTGTGGGCATAATTTACAAGAAACTGGCGCATCATCATCAATGCATCAGATTTCTTGCATCTGATGCACATCCCTATGGAAGCAGTGTATTTACAATTCTGAGCTCCATGGCGGACTTTTGTTTTCTCGATGCATCGCAAAATTCTGATGCATCTGTTAGCGCAAAAGTGACACATTGCTGTAGTTGCTTTGCTAAACTAACACAACTCCAGCAATGTGAGGAGAGTCCCATTGGAAAAAGCCCTGTGTCAAATTTACTCCTGGTCTGAGCACGCAGTAACATTTAGACGCAGTGAAGGCGTAGAGCAAAGCAGTGAAAACACCTACGCTGCATACATTATACCTGGAGCAGGTATAATGTATCGCAGGGCTTTACAAACTGACGCATTGGGCCCAATGCATCAGTTTGTAAATATGGCACAGAGTGGTGCACTGATAGCACCGCCACTGCGTCCAAGAAAAATATGATGCAGAAGTGGTGCAAGGGGCTTGGAAATGAGGCCCTGTGTCTCCCTCACACAAATTCCCACCCTTAGACATGCACACAAAATACATTTAAACATATTTGTCTGCTTATCTTAGCTGTAGCAGAAGTCGAGATCCAGCTCCTGATGCTCTTTTTTTTACATTAATAGTAAATAATAAAATATTAATATAGGCAGTAAACAAGGACAATGGCGTCCTACAGATCGAGAACAGCGAATTGCAACTGTGTTATTGTCTCTGTTTTTTTTACCTTTGAGGCCAGGGGTCGAAAAATCAGGGCCAGGGATCGCCAAGGACAAGTCAGAGGTTGCAACCCCGAAATACATCCAAGAGTACATGCTTTATTTACCTAAAATATGTTGTCATTTCCTGGCATTTATAGCAGATTTATAGCTGGGATGTTCAAGCAGTTTTTGTGCGGATAGGTTGCAATCATTTTATCAGCCACAGTACCAGGGAGCCTTCATCTATTATACAAGATGGTTTGCAACCTTAGGAAGTGATGTCACGTGACCTTTGATATCAATGACAACACTTGAAGAGACATCATTGAATGTGACAATAAGACTGGTGGAGGAAATCTAATAGAAACAAAATAAGAAAATTATAACAAAGCATTACAGCTTGTCATTGGCAGCATCCGCACCCACTTTGTCCCAAAATGTCAGGGAGGTCATCCACGGCACATGTAGAGGTATCAGTGCCTTGTGGTCTTACAGGGTTGAAATAGCTACAGGGCCGTTTGTGTTCAGTATCCTGTATTTGTATGTTGTCCTCTTTTCTTTTTTAAGGTATTTTTCTGTCGTGAGAATCGGACTTTTCTTTCATTTGTGTGCTGGAGAATGTATCTACTGTTAAGTGAAGTGTGAACTGGCTTTTAGTAAATCTATTCTGTGCTCGTTTTGGATAGAGGATCATAAGTATCCAAGTTGGCCAGGAAGAAAGGGTTGTAGACCTCGTGGAGGCAATAGCTATACATCATTAAATTAAAATAAATTAATACCATAAAGTTTTGGTGACATGTTCCCGTTCTTGGGTTATTGAAATTAAAGCCAAACCTTGAAACAACAAGATTAACTTTTTGATATCTATTTCTAAGTGTACAAGGTCCCTAACTGAATTGTGGGTGAAAATCTTTGCTAGAGGCTAGGGAAGGTGGGTTTGCGATAACACAGGTGTGGGTTGATGTGCATGTGTGTTCATGTAGGGTTTTTAAAAAATGCTTCGTCTACATAAGTGTGATGATAATGAGATCTTTGGATCAGCAACAGCTAAACAATGTCTCTTTCTTCCAGGTCACCCCTTTGGAATCACAGTGTTTGAGGATGACATTTGGTTCTCTGACTGGTCTACGTCGTCAGTAATTCGAGTGGACAAGATGACAGGATTAAACAGGGTCCGTCTTGGAGGAAGCATGCTGAGGCCTTCATCACTGGTGATAGTGCACCCTTTGGCCAGACCAGGTATACCAAATGCCACAGTGTCCATCCCATGAATCCTTCCCTTAGTAAGCCTGCTTGTGCTATTCGTTGTCAATTGTACAATTTCAGAGATATATGAACAAGTGTCTGACATTTGCAAAAGGTAACATTCATGGATGTCAAATAGTCAAGGCAGCAGCTACTCCTAATGGTTTGCCATGGTGTACCCCTGGTACTGCCCTTGCTACTTCGTGTCTTAAGGGTCTTGGTAATGGCAAGAAGAGAAACCAAGTAGTGCTCTTAGAGTATTGTTTACATTCTGTAGATGTTCTTTACCTATTCTACCAAACACACAAAAGGGGGTGATGGGAGGAATCTAACCACTGGCAAGTGCTGGGCGTAGCGTTAAACCCTGTATTTCTTTAGGCAACCATTACCCTCAGTTTGGACCCACTCATATGCAAATCAGTTTTGACCCTGTTCCAATAAGAAGAGTCCAACCCGAGGTGCCAGGCCAAGTCCTCTCTAAACCCGAACACATGCAACCCAAGACTGGCTTCACGCTGATTGGGGTTCTTCAGTTGGGTATAGCTTGGTTCCAGTGGCACAGCGAGCAAAACACTCACATCTGTGCATACCCTTGGCAACTTATGCCATCAAATCAAACACACAAAAGGTGATGGGATGAATATATGCAATAAATCTACCCACCGGCAATTGTTTGGGGCAGCCTTATAACCCATCATTCTTTAGCCCAGCATGCTATATCAGTTTAGCCCCAGCCATATGCAAGTCATCTTGACTGTGCTTCAATAAGAACAGTCTAAACATGAATAGCAAGGCCAGGTCCTCCCTCAAATGGAAGACAAATAACCCAAGACCAGTTGGGACCTGGCCTGGCAGTTGAAGATGGCCTGTTCCCATTGGTGAATGGTCAAGACTGATTTGCCTATGGGCGGGTCATGGTCTGCAAAATAACAATGGACTGGAATATGTCTCAGGGTAATTACCAGTGGCTGAGATTAATTCAAGCATTCCATCCTTCACTCTTTTATATACTTAAGTGCGACGCCCTAAGAGTGATGGGTATGCCCAGACGTAGGGCCCGTGCACACTGTGCACCTAGAATGGAGCTGTACATGACTAATGCGTCCTAAGGGCAAAATTGGTCTTAGAGTGTTGGTCTTTCGTTCAGGGAGGTCTTGGTCTGGCATTTTGAGTTGGACTGTTTCAACTGGAGCAGACTTAGTAGAGTCACAACTGATTTGCATATGGTTGGGTCCAAATTAAGAGGGTATGGTGTGCAAAATAACAACAGACTGGGATGCAGCCCAGACTAATCACCTTTGTCTGACATTAATTCAAGCATTCCATCCATTACTTTTTTGACTACTTCAGTGTGACACCCTACGTGGGCCGGGTATTACCAGACATGGGTCCTGTGCAAACTGTGCCATTGGAACCAACCTAAATCTCACTGATGATCCCTAATAAGGGCAAAACCTGTCTTAGGTTACCTCTCTTCCAGTTCAGGGAAGACCTGGCTTGGCTGTTCATGCTGGACTGGAGTAGGGTCAAGACTGATTTGCATATGTTGGGGTCAAAACTGAGATAGCATAGTCTGCAATGTAACGATGAACTGAGATGCAGCCCTGAGTAGTTACCACTGGTTGAGATTATTCAAAACATTACATCATTACGTCCACTATCTCACATGTTTTAGGTAAACAATGTTTCAATACTAGGTTAATGTCTGACATATAAAAAAATGTTTTGTATTTTGTGGAAATACATGCTTGTGGTATTACCTCATTCTGACAATCGCTTCAGTGACAGTTTATGTTTTTGTATATTTTCTATAAACACACACATATATATATATATATATTTATATATATATATATATATATATATATATATGTATATATATATATATATATATATATATATATATATATATATATATATTTTTTTTTTTTCATGACAGGTTTCCTGTCACATCTGCAGTTGCTTTGATGCCCGTATAACGGGATGCACCATGTTTAATATTATATGGACAACAAGAAATAAATCAAAGGCATGCCTCAAGGTCAAAAAGTAGGTTTATTGCGATGCCAACAACAACCCATTTCGACTTTGCAGTCTTTCTTAACTGCAGGTTCTATTGCCTCTAGAAAACATGTAGCACAAACCAATGACCAGTGACTAAATAAGCATAGTAACCAGACTATGTTAGACAATGAAGGGAGCATGGTCGTGTGCCAAGGATGTGTCGAGCAGTGGTGGTTCCGATGACACTGGAGAGGTGATGCAGGGATTTGTGATGGGTCCGATCCATTCAGCAGCGATTTGTCAGTTCTGCTTGCCAGGACTGGTGGTGTACCACTTAGCATATTAGACTCACAGATAGTAGGGTTCAGGTTTTCTGTTCAAGGTTGTTGGAGACTTCTGTCTAAGGCTGTCATCTAGAGGCCAGCCAACTAGCCCTTGGAATCACTTTGAGGTCCTGCGTTCAACAGATGCAGGTAAAGTCCTTCTCACCCAGACAGACGGGCAGCAGGTCAGCACAGCAAGGCAGCACTCCTTCAGAGCAGCAGTCTGGCAGAGTGCCAGCCCTTGATGCAACACAGCAGTCCTTCTTTCTGGTAGTATATCCACAGGTCCAGGAGTGAACTGAAGAGTTGGTGCCTATGGTCCACTATTTATACTCCGTTGTGCGTTGATGTGGGGAGAAGTTTCTAGATTCCAGCCTTTAAAATGCACTGATGGCCTGCCTTCCTAGCCCTGGCTCCAGACTAACTACAGGTGTAGCTCTTTGTGTGGAAGCAGGACACAGCCTGTTCAAGTGTAAGTGGGGCTGGGCCTAGCTCTTCCCTTCCATCCTACCAGTGATGACCCATCCAGGTGCACCTAAGCTCACTATTGTGTAGCCAGCAGAAACACATTCATCAAAAATAAGAGGAGTGAAGGCAAAAGGTTTGGGGATGGTCCTGCAGGAAGGGCCAAGTCCAACAGGGTTGAAGGTTGCGTCTTCTTGGATGTGAAGCAATGCTCATTTTCCCCTGGGGCTGTCTTTTGTTCAAATGGTGTCAGTGCTACACTTCTGTAGTCAATGGTTGTTGAAGTTGCTGTGTTATAACACAGTTTCATTGGACAAGTTGGCCATGGCAATGGAATCCCAACCATGCCAATTTGAATATGATAGTTCTTTATAACTTACTCATCTGGAATGTTAGAGAGTCAAGTAATATGGTGACAAGGCACAGAATATACTTGTATTTAAAAAGACGAGGGATTGATTTTGTGATTTTGTAGGAAAGTCACATCAGTCAAGTGGAAGTGTTGACGTTAAAGGATAAGTAGTGGTAGCAAATGTTCTGCGCAAAGTTCCACCTATGCTAGAGGTGCCTTATTATGGGCCAATCCTAATGTGGCATTTGTGATAGAAGAAAGTGTTGTAGACTACTTAGGCAGATATATAATATTGGGGGTAGACATCATCATAAACAGGTATAGTTTGTAAATGTATATGCAACTAACACGCAATAACTAGAAGTTATATAATTGGTCATGTCCCAAATCTTGCGAGAGCAGCAAATTATTCACCATGTGGGCTGCGGATTTTAACTGTGTAACCAGTCTATAGTAGAACAGATCCTTCCCGCCACTGAAAGGTGCCGCAGCAATACAGACCATCACTCCATTTCATGCATGGTTGACAAAGTAGATATTGCTTGATGTATGGAAGATGAAACATTGACTTGAGAGGGAGTATTCATATTACTGCCATGTGCATACACTACACACTATAATCAATTGGTTTGTGAGGAACCCACAGGTGCAACCTTTTGTTGTTGGTGAATAATATCAGAGCAAGATGTATTTTGATCACAACCCATTTAAGTTAACATTGGAAAGATTGAGAATTCCGACATGGAGGCTCCAGCTAATCGTCCTGCAGAATGCACCATATTGAGTAGCTTTTGGAGACTCCATTGACCAGTTTTTCATATTTAATAAAGGATTGATTGGTGATCCTTATATTACCTGGAAAGCTTTTAAGGTCTTTATGGGATGGTATATGGAGATTGAACTGAGCTGGAAAAGCAGATCATAAAATTGGAGGACCGACTGCTTCAATTGGAATTGGAGACAGTGAAGTTTCTCAACTATCACTCGCAGTTAGAGCAGCATATTGAGAACCTGTGGCCAGGTTGGGGAAAATAATCATAAGGGATATGTTGCCATGAAGCAAAGGGAGGGTGATAAAGTGGAGTGCCTACTGGCAATGCTGGTATTGCTGGTAAAAAATGAACTAGAACTTAGATTATTTCTGCTATTTGGGTGCCTCTCAGTGGACTCTCCACACACAAACAGCTACTAATGAGGGCTTTGTGGAATATGATATGAACTTCTACCCTATGGCTCCCACCTCCCCCTCTGTCAACACAAGGGATTATTTGGTGGCTGCTGGCTTGGAAAGGGTGACGCATGAGCAGGGTGAGAGCTAAGGGTCAAATCCAAGGAAGTGACGTCCTACTCTCAAAATTCTATGACACGTATGCAACCAAGGTTGCTCCTCACTTTTTGGAAATATATCATGTGGACAGGGGCTTGTTGCTACTTACAAGGGAAGCATTCATGCAGCCAAACCGGCACAGGAACGCTATGGAGATCAGCTCATGCAGACCTTTGTCTAAGTTAAACCTTGGTTATAAGGATCAGGCAAACGTTCTGACCAAGAGGTTAGTGAGTGTTTTACAACATCTAATGCACCTGGATCATTCAGGATTAATTCCTAGGAGGAGCATCTCAGAAAACATAAGAAAATTATACCACACACTGAACCATCCACTGTTGAGTAGATCCCAGGCATTGGTGGCCTCTGTTTTTATGGAGAAGTTATTCAACACCCTTAGTTGGGAGTATTTATTTTGGGTGCTTGAGGTTATAGAATTTGGGCATGTGTTCATGACACAGATCCATTAGCTATATTGTGGATTTAAAGCTTAAGTTTGTAATGGCAAGGTAATCTCTGAAAGGTGGGCGGTACAAAGGGGTATGCAACGAGGATGTCCTCTATTCCTGATGCTTTTTGCGTTGGCTGTGGAACCCCTGGTGGCGACTTTATTCAGAGATGAGATAGAACAGTGGGATGACTCTCTATCAATATAGGTGTAAGGAAATACTAGTTTTTGTGCAATCACCTCCAAATTTTGGAATGATGCTGCTGGTTTTTTTACTCTAGACCATGTAGACCAGCCCCTGTGCATGTGCTCTGACCCCTGAAATATATGTTCAATTAGCTAATACCTGGTGGCATATTTAACTTACCTATACGTCCCTAGCATATGGTACTCAGAGTACCAAGTGCCTGTGAGTTAAATGTCACTAGTGAGCTGTAGCAATTATTGTGCCACCTGTGCAGTGACAAAGTGAAAACATGACTGTAGGCCTGCCTCTACAGCCTAGTCCGGCAGCTTTGAAACTGCAGGTGTGATTTGGCAAAATAACATTTTTTGCTATGCCTAAAACCTTCCTTTTTAACATTTATAAGCCATCCCTAATGTGGGCATCATGTGCCCATAAGGCAGGGTGAATGATGCTAAAAAGAAAGGCGTGTTGAATCCATGTCCTAACAGTGAAAAGTCACCATTTGTCATTCTCACTGTAGCAAGGCTGGCATTCCCATTGACTAACATGGGGTTACATATTTATATTTACAAAGTGCTAACTTTCATTTGGGAATACCAAAAGTTGTACTTCAAGATAGCAAATTAATAGATTAAATCCAAATTATTGCCAAAATCAGAATTAAGTAACTATGAAGGTAAATATCAATGTAAGGTCACCGCTTTTTCTGCCTAAAGTTTCTAGAAGCTATTTCAGATGAAACCCAGATATTTTCACCTAAAACAGCCTGCTGCCTTTCTGCAAGGAGGTGTAAATTGCTCCTAGGAAATGAGAGCAAAGGCAAAGGCCCTGTTAGTTGGAGGAGGTGTGACCTCCTGCTGACAAGATGACCAGGAGGGTATGTTGTGCCTTTAGATGTTGAGCTTCTGAGGAGCACCCACCAGCAAGTCACACTTTAGCCTGCCGTCGCCTTTGTGTAGGTAGACATGCTGGCATCTCTCCTGGAGAGGGAAGACCTGTTGCAGAACTGGCCTTCCGGGAAGATCTGATCATTATAATGGAGATACCTCAGGGGTGTCACCATCGCCGTGACAGAAAGAAAAAGATTCTAGCAGCTTGGATGTGTGCTGAGAAATGCTCTTTGGAATTGTTTAGTACCAATCCCTAGGCTGTGATACAAGAGTGTGTAAGATAGCCCATGGGAATTTAATCCTCATTGGTTAGTGAGTCCTCTCTGCTCACAAATCTGAGGCTGCATAAGAGTGGCACAGATTTAGAACACTACAAGACTCCGAAAGAACAGAAGAAGGACTGTCCTTGCTGAACTTGTGGATCTCTGAAAGAAAGACTGTACCAAGAAAGACTGCAACTGATTAACCAAAGGCATGACTTTACAAAGAAAACTGCTTCTAAAGCCATGGAGAGTGACCTCAAGGGCAGGACCTGCTGCCAGTGACCAGTGATGAACTCCATGGGGTAGTTGACTAGCCTCCTTTTACGCTACAGGAACAAAAAAACAGAAAACCCCTTTATCTGCAAGAGTCCAGCTGACCATTTACAACTGGATTTGCAGTGGACCCCGCTGGTGCATTTGGATAGATTAAGTCCTAACCCGCAAGACATGCTGCTAGGTCCTGGACCCGTGGCTGGTACTAGAGTGTAATCTATCCCCCAAGAAGAACTGCAACTTGTAAACCTAGAGCTCAAAGATAATGTTTTTTTCAAAAGAACCAGAGGTTACCATGAAACCTCTACTCAGCTCCACACCGTCGTCATGGCCTCCCTGGGCATTTGACTCCAAATTACACCAGCTTAAAATGTTTACTGGTTTGAAGGTAACCTCAAACGTCCATTAAGAACCAAGGCTCCCACTGGCCTGCTGGACATCGCCTGTCCACTGACATCAAACTCAACCCCAGAAGTTGCGGAGGACCCTGACAATGAGCCACATCGATGTGGACAAAACCCAGAAAAGATTCTAAGTGCAAAGGTAAAAGACTTTACTGTGACATACCATGCCCCTGCTTCCGATTGGCAATTCTTCGTGGTTGCCTGTAACTTTGACTTTGGCACAAAGCCCTAGTTTAAAGCTCATAGAAAGCCATTACAAATCAAAATCAGTGAGTTCAGAAACTTTTTGAGTGAATAGCAGTGATTTAAAAAAATCTTAGATTATTGTCAGTTTCGTGTCTACTTGAAGATAGATAGATATATATACTATTTTGGAGTAGGATTTATATATATACTTTATGCTTTGGAGTTAAGCCTAACTTCTCTGTGTCACAGATACTAAGGAATGAGCTAAGGTTTAAATTTAAATAACCTAACGGGACCTGATACAGAATAGAGACATTATTACTTAGAGAGGTCTCCAAAGCACTCCAATTAATAATGAACATTCTCACAGTAGATTAATATCCATGTACGCTGATGATGCATCAGTGTATATTAATAACCCAGACACTGACATTGTACCGGTACTTGAGCAAATGAAGAGGTTTGGGTCGATGTCTGGTCTGAAGGTAAAGAAGAGCAGATCATGCTTATTACCACATGAAAGCATTTACTGAATACCCAACGTCCACACCTACAATTGTCATGGGCAAACAGGTTATTCCAATAAATTGGGATTCAAATATTCCATAAAGATGAAGACACATTTGAAGGCAACCTAGGCAGGACAGTTAATAAGAGAATCCATTCAGTTCTGGAATAAATGTCCACTATCTAAACCAGGGAAACCCCCCCATGCAAAATGATTGTTCTGCCACGGCTTTTGTATTTTTTTGCTAATATGCCAGTGATTGTCCTAAAATGTTCTCAGCTCTTGGAGCTAACCTGGGACGGCAGTCATCACAAGGTGGAATTACACAAATTCCAATTTCTTACTGATGAAGGGGGATTTATAGCCCCCAATTTTAAAAACTATTCTATGGCTTCACAAATCCAATGGGTATCCCAGTAGTGTGGGGTTGAGAGAACAGTGGAAGGGGCTTAAACGATTGGTATGGTTGGTTGGTCCCTGTTCCCGATGGTGATGAACGATGGTTCACCACTGCCACTACACTCATGTCTGCTGGCGGTTGGATGTCCCTGCTCGAGGTTGTAAGCTATCATATTTATACATGTTCATGCGTTAGGACTTGTGTAGCCCTGCACCACAAACCTCCTGCAACAAACCCTTCCTTAAGGGAAGGTACATTAAGAGTAAAAGTCCCCCAAAAAATATTTAGAATCAAAATGCAATGATGTTGTACTTCAATTTTATTCATCAATTCAGTTTATTAACTTCAGTTCGACATAGATACCAACCAGCCAACACGTTTCGAGGTGAAAAACCTTTTTTTTCAAGGCTGTAATAAATAAATATATACACCTGATCCTTAAATTCAAACTAAACACTTCAGTAAAAAATCATACATACCAAAAGAATAAATTTCCCCTCTTCTTGTTATACTACGTATGAACTATTACCAACCTTCTTATTTTAAAATTAACTAAAAACACTGCCCAATCATTCCACTAATAGATGAATATACCTACCTGTAGCACAGGCAGCCTTTTCAGTTTAAACACGCATTTGTAAAAATTGCCTTTTTTAAGCAACAAATTTCATAAACACCAATGTTATATAACCCACACGTGAAAGTTTGAGGTACAGTACTTTGGATCACCTCCTTAAACAAAACACACACTTAATCATTCATTTCTTAAGTATGCCAATTATTTAATTGAATTAAACTCCTCTTCATTCCTATGAATTATAGACATCCATTCATTTTTTAAATTAATAAATAAGGACACCCTGTGTATTAAATCATTTCTTATATGCACACATCGTGAAATATGTCATATGGAGCCAACTAAACGGTACCCTTCTAAATAAAGCAGTCCCAACAAACATTTCATTGTCTATGTAATGTAGGCTTTGCTGGTATCATACTGATGAAACAATCTGCTCTCTATGTAGATCTTAACGAACCTAGTTTTGAATCTCTGCCTCAACCAGTAAATATATAGTCCTATATCCCCATCATTATACATTCATCCTTTTTACCAAATGTCTTGTGCATCCAGCATCTGATTACCCTAAGTTCATAACATTCGCAATCCAGTTCTTTATCGCACACAGTTATTAAGATAATGCTCAAATCCTCCAACTAAAAATATTGTTCTTAAATACCACTTAACTTGTAATTTTCATTATTTTATTCCATATATGTTACATTCTGGTTGTATCAAGACCTAACCAATGCAGAATCTTGATGCCCAACATATGCCCAACATATCTAGACTCATATCACTCTCCATTATATTTAAAATAGTCACCTATTGCTCACGTACCAATCCATCTGTAGATTTACCCTGTCAAATGCATTCCGCATGTCAAAAGGATCAAAACATAAAAACATCCTCTCGTGAGTTATCTAGAGCATATATGAAACAAGAACTACGTAGTACAAGGTGCACAGTATGAACTCAATATTCAAGTTGCTTGTGCCCAAGAAACTTCCTCCTAAGGTCTACTTACAAGTAAAGCTCAGCATGCCTGGGCTCCTTATACTGGCTCTGTGTTCGAAATTCCATTTTGTATATACTATTTATAGAATTTTAAAGGTCAAGGGGGCCCATAAGAAGTAGTACTAGAATTGCTTAGTCACCAAAGGAATTTCAAGTCCAGTTTCAGGCGCTATGGCCAAACCGCCATAGACTTCAATGGAGTGGTCCTGAGGCAAGGGATACAGGATGCTGAAGATGATGTAAGATGCTGAGGATGATATGCAGCCTCGCTCCACAGTCTACGTTAGGTGACTTGACCATTGTGGCTGATGTCTCTCAAATTCCTCTTTGGTCCAGTAAAAGTCCAGTTTCTACTGAACTACTGGTCTCTACTCACAGTGAAACCAGCAGTTCCCTTTGGTGAAGGCTAGAGTCAGTCTTGAGTGACTCTCCCAGGTCATCCAGGCTCCACATCGGCAATCACTGGGTGTCAAGCAATTATGCCTACTGACTAGACAGAAGAGGCTACTTCAGATTTCTTAGCCTTGTTACTATAACAGTATCTCAGCCAACAGACTCTTGGAGTTCACCTTTTCTGTCCGGTACTCAGCAGTGAGTTTTCTATGAGCCAGGCACCACAGGTGCAGTCCTCTCTTTGCTAACCCAGGGATCAGCAGGTGCTGCCCAGAGACTGGTGCAGTCCCTCTTGGCAATTTCAGGGAACAGCAGGGCAGCCCTTCTTATGTAGGCTAGTCGGAGCTTTCCCCCAACAATGACTTCCTGTGAACTGTGGCATCTAGTCATCCCAGAGTGCACAATTTTGCCCATTCCCAAGAAGGCAAGACCCCTCTATTGGTGTGTGGAGCTTGGTAGCGCCCCCTAGAGGTGTGGCTACCTGAGGACCAAATGCCTATGGAAAAACTGGTTTGCAACTGATCTCTTCACTCTGTCCCCAATGCCAACCTTTCTACAACAACTAAGAGCGTTTCCTCTCGTGTGTGTCCAGCATTTCCCTTTCAAAGGGGCATCTCCTTTGATGCTCGACTTTTTGGCTCCCACCCTGTGTGGCTTCCTGCCAGGGAAAGGTGACACCTCTTCCAATGGCAGGCATCTATTGTTCACACTTCTCCCAGGAGGGCAGAAGGTTGCTTGTCGTCAGCATCTACAAATGTACACTGGTAAACTTGGGCAAAAGAGTGGAAGTTTTCTAAAAGTGGCATTTCTTAAAAATGTACACTAAATTCAACTTTGGCATCATTTTGGTCTTAATATAACGATATATTTGATATCTAAATTATCAACTTTAGTCGTCCTATTCAGAAGTTAGCACAGCTGTGTGGCCAGTATGCAATCCTGTACTCCCCAGTGGGGCTACTAGCCTTTCCACTACGAAAATGACAATTTGGGGGTTTTACTGTTACAACATATACAAATACATGCCCTGCTTTTTAATATACAGCACCCTGCTTTAGGACCCAATACGCCTGCTGTAGGGGTGACTTATATATACTAGAAAGGGTGATTTGGGCTTTTCCATAACTTGAGATGGCAGAGTTGAGTTATCAGTTTAAAATTAATCTGCCAATCCATAGAGGCAGGCTGGGAGATGTGTTCTCACGTTGTCACCTTCCGGGTTGCACAGTAGCTGCTGCAGCCTTGGTGGGACACTTTAATTTACAGGCCCCATGTACCCCTACATACTCGTGACTTCTAAGTAAGTAAAGATACACCGATTGGGTGGTGATTCCATGCCTAAGGAAAAACTGGTTTGCAACTGATCTCTCCACTCTGGTACCGGCACTTAGGTCTGGTTAACAGGCCCCAGTGCACTCTCAGAGTCAAAATGCACAAGCAGCAGTCCCAAGCGTTGTGGGTGATCATGTAAAAAGAGGATTTTCCTAACATGGTGGTACATAGAATTTTTATTTAAGCAAATCATGGTTGAAGCAAAAGTGACATGCTGGCAGAAGAAGGCTTTGAGACATTGAGAACATAATTTAGGTGTTATCAGATCAGGTGATTAGAGGACCTTCACAACTCTGAGGGGATGCTTGTGGGCCAGTTGCTGACATATGATGCTCTTGTCTGAGTGATTAAGTGGTTGTGGAAGCATGGTAGCGAAGAACGGCCAGTACATGAAGCTGTTCAAAATATACTATTACTTTGCAGCAATGGTTCTCACAGGTATCATTCAATCTGATTGGGGCTTAAATAATAACATGCAATTAATGCTTATATAACAAGAAATATACAAAATGACCACCACAATCGAAATTAAAAACACTTTTAACTCATCTATGATTAGTCCACCAAAAAAAACATACAAATGCCAGTAATTTTGATAAGTGAATCAGTGCAATGTGAAACCATTGTGACAGCCATTATATAGTAAGACACTGTACATCAGGATACAAACATAGTAGGTCTTACTTGTAGGTGACAAAAGACCTCATAAACGTTCTCAAAACAGTTCAGTGGGTAATGATGCCTTTCACTATTTAGATTGTCATTCAGTTGTCTCGACAACGTTTCAAACCATATTAGGATAAATGGATCTCATCATAACGAAAGTGATATGGGGGCATTTGTAGAGATGAATGAAATCCAATTAGAAAGGAGTGGTCGATGGTGAGCTAGAATCATATGTATATATGGCATATTTTACCTGAAAATTCCTAAATAATAGAAGCATGCCACATGAAATACCAAAACGATCTCATTGGGAATGTGGAATTACAAAGCAGTTACAGGCAAGATGGTCTACCTTCTGGTTACTTTTTAAGAAAACAACACAATTGCAATATTAATAGCGACTATTTCACTGTGACCAATGTTTTAAAAAGAAAACTGTTAGAGATAGGGTATCTCAGAAGAATTGTGAGATATGCACTTAAATGGGCTTGGCATAACAAAAGGCATGATCTCTTCACTACAAAACCTAAGAAAGAATGTAATTAAATGGTCTGTGTTACCACTTTCTGCCCACATAGTAATAGGCTAACATCATCCATCAAGAAACACTGGCACATCATACAGACCATAGATCCTTCCCTAAAGCTACCACTGTTCTCCTTTAAAAGAGGGTAAGAACAATCTGGACCATTTAATACATTCAGCAGGCCCTAAAATCCTATTCTTTACAGGAACAGGACATGGACATTATAAGCAATGGCTGAGCAGAACACAGGAGACCTCCTTGATTGTAGGTTGTCCTGCACTAAGCCTGCAGATTTTCCTAAAAAGCAGAAGTGAGATTGAATTATCTAAAGGTTGCTACAACTTTGAAAGCACTTTAGGATTTTTCAACATTACAGTAGCAGTTTGCAGACAATTAAGTTAACTGGTAGTTTGCTAGTTGCTCTTACCTGTTTGAAGCAATACACTGAATATTATGATGCACTGATGCGATCTGACAAAAGAACGAAGGGGCATACTTACAAGCCCTTTGCTTTCCTTAGAGCCGCCGTAGCATAATTGTTTGACGCCACGGTGGCGCTACACAGGCTCACCCTGACCCGTATTTGCAAACTTTATAAATCTTTGCGCCACATTATACCTGCACCAGGTATAATGTATGCAAGGGAGGCATTCCCCTGCAGGGAGGCCAAAAAATTGGTGCAGTGAAATCTACAAGATTTCACTGTGCCATTCTAGTGTCATTTTTTAAGGCCTGCTTAGGGTTAGTGCTATATCCTATGGGATTCCCTGAGCTTTGCTGGACTAGAGCCAACATTTTTGGCGCTAGTCCAGCAAAGCCCCGAAAACTGCACCAAAAATGTTGGTGCAGTTGTGCTAACGAGTGCCATGGTGCGCTGTATTGTAAATACATCACTACCATGGTGTGGTTACGGGAGTGCAAGGCAGCGCAAGGAAACTGGCAGCCGATGTGCCAGTTCCTTATAAATATGCCCCTAATTTCTTTTTGTCTTATTCTTCCATATTTGCAATTATACTATGCATTTTTATACCATTTGTTTTTGTTAGAAACTTTCACCTCATACAACAATCCTCAACATTTTTTAAGACTTTATTCTTTAAATTATTTTAAGTCTTAATTCATTCCAGTATTGTTTGGATGTGCTGGTACATTTTATACAAAACAAAATGTATTTGAGGATTGACTTGTCACTCTGTTATAGCTACAAAGTCGAGCCAGAACGATAAGCAAAATCTGTTTTCCACTTTGGAAGGGACTGTGAGACATAGCCTAAATAGTTAAATACTCAGAAAAACTTTTACCATCATAGAAAGTGTGAACTTTGATATTGAAATCTTTGTAAAAGATGGAATAAACACATCGCAGTGAATTTGACGGTCATAAACAGCATACAATTGCCACCTTTGTTCAATTTTAATAAACTTTTTTAGTTGTTCTTATCCTTTACCATAGGGAGATCTCCACCCGGATTGCAGACTTTCCCTATGGTAAAGTACAGGGAAAAGTAAAAAAGTATATATTTTTTTTTTTTTTAAATGTAACATGGTTGAGCAGTGAACAAAGAGGTATTTCGGTCACACCATTGCTAAACATTTAGATAAAGTCCCCAAAAATTATTGTAAGGATTATAATATTGATGGAGTTAAGAAATCAGAAAAAGGTGAGGCGAGCACCAAGTCGTGTGTCACCTCAAATCCAAGTGCATTTTAGATTGTAAACACCGTAACCAAGTGTCTTGAATGTCGACCAAAAATTATGTGTACTTTTGAAAAGTGTAACATATTGAAGGGAAGTCATGACTTCCTTAGAAATCAGTTGCTCAGAATTCACTGAAAATACCCTTCCAAAAGTCAATAACTTTATGTGAATACATTTCCAGTAGAATGTGATGATGTAGGAAAAAACCAGAACGAAAACTGTTATACCAAAACAGCCTTTCACCGTGCATGATGGGAAGCTGGCCAAAGGGCCTGGCCTGCAGCCTGCAGCCAGCAGCCAGGCCTACCACACTACTCCCTGTAACTACCCAACCGGGCGCCACGCACAGGACCCCTGGACTAAGGCTGGGGGCTTAGGTTAAATTTACCCTGCACCTTTTCCCTTTTTTATGTTTGTTGTTGAGACTCAGCTGAAGCCGAGTCTCAAAATGGCTGCCAACACTTCCTGGATGCAGCCAGTCAGATCTCTGCACATGATAGGGAGGATTCACAAAGCCTTCGCACTTCTAGATATACAAATTTGTTTTTCTTTTCATGTTTCAAAAACTACTGAATGGATTTACACCATATAACAAAAAGGCTTCTTTCCAGACCAAAAGCTACCTTTCTGCCAAATTTGGTGTAATTCCGTCCAGTGGTCAGAGCTGCTGTCATGTTTAAATTCCTTATGGAAATTAATATGTTAATAATATGTTAATATGTTATAAAATTAATTAAAATGAACACACTTTTTTTGCCCCCCCCCTCCCATTTTTCTTATCCTCTGCTTGATGGATCACCCCAAAACTTTCCATGAACAACAAAACCCTTGGACACTTTTTTTTAAACATTTTGTGAAGATTCATCAAACAGCGCTAAAGATATGGCCAAATCAAAAAATGTTTTTTTCAATGGAAAGTAGGACCTAACTATAACTCTATAACTACCTACTGGTGACCGCAGCATCAGCCAAGTCTCAAACACAAACGTAAAGAAAAGATATATATATAAAACCTACTGGTGGTCTCCAGTAGGTAGTTATAGTTAGAAACCAGTTTCCATTGGATAAGCGTTTTTGTTTTAGCAATAACTTTGGTGCTGAATCTTCATAAAATTTGCAAAACTCATACGAAAATGGGTTCAGCTGCTCTCTTGAAAGTTTCAGGATGATCCGTCAAGTGGGGGCCCAGAAAAAGAGGGGTCCCAAAGAGGATTTTCCCCATGCTTTTTCCTGTAGGGTCATTAGTCATGACTACAGTATGAACCCTGAACGCAATTACACCAAATTTGGAAGGAAGCTAGATCTTGACACAGCACAGATCATGCTTTTTGTTATTTGTTGAACATTCATTCAGTGAATATGGAGATATTAAAGGAAAAAAATATAGAGCTATTTGGGCGGATCCTAAGCACAGATCTCATGGTGACATCTGATTGGCTCTCAGCACTTCAACCAGGAAGTGCTGCCAGCTATCTTGGGACCAATATACATGAAACCACCCCAATAAAATGCACTGTAGTCAATGGCAGATATAGAGGGTCACAAAATGGAGAACAAATAAATGGTGATAACAGATTTTAATTACAATGTAAATAATTTGCAATGCTAATTTTAGGAATTGTGGGGTGTGGGATTTCATGGATCATGTTGATAGAAAGATGAATTGTTATGATTTTCCCATAGAGGCTATGGAAGTTGCTCCAAAAGCTAAAATCAGAGCATATTTTCTGAAGTTTATATTATCTCAGCCATATGACAATGAAGTCTAACATTCTTAGTAAAACATGTACTTCCAATAAGCGCAGCCTGTCAGTTGATTCCCTTTTGTTCTACTGCAGTCTCCCAGAGTGTTCTAAACAACAACTACAACTAGAGTGCCAACAGTCTTATTTATGACAAAAGTGTGGCATATCTGAAGCTATCTTGATTGAATCTAACTGGTAAAAGTTAAAACATTAAATGTAGCTAAGAACAAAATAATGGGGTTCCTTTTTTCATAGAAATTATGGTTAGTGCTATAGAAAGAAAAATTAGGACATGTGTAAAGTGAGCTCTCAAATATCTTCATTTTCTATTTCAATAAAGCCTTCTGATGTGCAGACTGAAACATGCACATTTAATACCAGTAGTAGACAGCCACTTAACTCCCTGGTGATCAGCATCTTTACTACAGTATTCTAATGAGCAACTACAGTGCTAATATTAAGTTTTTACGCAAAAAGTGTGGCACATCTGAACACCATCTTGATGGAATCAAACTGGGAAACTGAAAGCATTTTCTACTGACGATACCTCAGTAAATGAGGAAATTAGGGAGCTTCATAACAAATAGGTCTCCCAATATGGCCACCAGACAAAAACGAGCCCAAATATAGCATAAATATCACCCAAATGTAGCCCAAGTATAGCCCATTGACAAAAGTTTGCAAAACGCTTAATGTTTTTAGTTGTTCTTCAGTTTTATATAGCACAGAATTGACCTGAAGGTATTAGAGTGCTTGACATGAGCATCAGTTGCAATACACATGGACACATTCAATTTTGTTTTAGGCATGGGGATATTCAGTGTTTTGCCCTGAATCTCAGGATGTCGAGCTGACGTTGAAATTTGAACCTGGTTCCCCAATTACAAAGTCTGCAACTTTGGCCAAAATCCAAAATCCTCTCCCCTAAGTGTAACATATATTCAAGTGATCAACTGGATAAAAAAAACCATAAAGACAGCAAATAATTTAAAAGTGATTTGTCACTATTTGAGAACTCATAAAATATGCCCTCATTTTAGTTTTTTAGAGAACTAACCATAATTTCTATGGGAATAAGACCCTCTAATTTTTATAATTTCTAAAATAAATGCTTTAGTTATAGTTTTGATTACATCAAGATGACATCAGGCGTGCCACACTTTTGTAACAAGTATAGATTGCTAGCAATCTAGTTGTTCGTTAGAATACTGCGGGGAGGTAGAGGTCAACGGCATAGACTTGGATAATTGAGGGCAGGGAGAAGGGTGCAGAGGCAACAAGTTGGCCACACTGGGCAGGAGGGAGGGCAGTGGCAACATAACGGACCATGAAGGGCAGGAGAAATAGGGGACGGGACAATGAACCAACCATGCAGGCAGACAAGAGAGGCTGTGGCAATATAACTGACCATTGAGGGCAGAAGGAAGAGGCAGTGGCAGTACAACCATACATCCCAACAGACCCGATGCAGGCAGGAGACCCCCGATGTTTTTAAGCCCAAAAGAGCTTTTTTTTTATCTGTCTCCGCTCTAAAATCTCCTCTTTTTCAATGTAAGTCAATAGGAAATATCAATTCCCCAGGTTTTTTTCACGATCTCCCTCTTACAAAGTTCAAAATGTGAGCAAGTATTGTACATTGTATCACGCAATGCAGGAGCAATGGGGTAGGGACATGCAATCAAATAACAGTGGGCAGCAGAGAGATGGGAGGGGAACCAAACTGACCTTACAGGGCAGGCATCAGGGGTTGCAACACCACAATACACCGGACAGGTGAGCGGGACGGCAGTGCAGCACAACGGACCATGTAAAGCAATAGGGAGGAGACAGGGCCATGCACATGGACAACAGAGAGCAGAGGGGAAAGAGGCAAGGGCAGCAACATGACCATACCTTATAGACAGGAGGGACAGTTGCAGCACAATGGACCATGAAGGGCAGGAGGGAGGGTGGAGGGGCACAACAACGGCCCAGACAAAGCAAGAGGGAGTAGATAGGGGCCTGCACATGGAAAATGGAGGCCAGAAGGCAAGGGAGCAAGGCAGGAGCAGCAAGCTGACCATAAAGGGCAGGCGGGATGGGCACTGGAAGCACAACACACCATGGAGGGCAACAGTGAGACTTTAATGGCATACACATAGACAATGGAGGGAAGGTCGGAGGGGTCAGGGGCAGCAAGCTGACCGCAGAGGGCAGGTGGGAGGGGCTGTGGCAGCTCAGAAGACCATCCATGGCAATCAGGAGGGTCAGTGGCAGCACAAAAGCCATGGTGGGCAAGAGAGAGGGGGCAGGGGTATTCACAAAGGGCCATGGTGGACAGAAAGGAGGGGTAGGGGATGGACACAGACAAGAGAGGGCAGGGGAAGAGGCTTCATAACAGAACACACAAGGCAGGTAGGAGGAGCAGCTGCAGCACAACAGAGCATTTAGGACAGTAGGGACTGACAGCAAAATGGACCATGGAGGAGAGTGGGGAGGGAACAGGGGCTAGGAACTCTGACAGGCAGGGTGGAGGTGGCAGCCATCTGACCATGGTAGGCAGGTGGAAGGGGCAGTGGCAGCCCATCAGAACATTCAGAGTAGATATGAGGGGCAGTGCCTGTACCGTGCAACATGGTGGGCAAAAAGGAGGGAGCAGAAGCATGCTCACAGACATCGGAGGGCAGGGGGAAGGAGGGCAGGAGCAGCAAGCTAAGCACAGAGGCTAAGCAGGAGGGCAATGATATGGCACTGAAATGGGCAACAACGGGCAGGAGGAAAGAGCAGGGCTATCAAGCTAAATAGAGGGAAGTGGGAGCCCATCGGACCATGCATGGCAGGCGGAAGAGGGCTGGTGCATGGACTCAGACAACAGATGGTATGGAGTACGTGGATGAGGCAGCAAACTAACTGTTCGGGGCAGGCAGGAAAGGCAGTGCCAGAACAACAGCCACACAGGACTGTAATGAGAGATCAGGAGCATGGACTTGGGCAATGGATGGCAAGGGGGGGGCAGATGCTGCAACCTTGGGGGTGGGGCAGCACAATGTCAGGCCAGGCTCTGCATCCGACCCACCCCCACCATGCATTGTGATGGACATCTTACTTAACCTTAAAAGTACCCTAGAAATTCACTGAAAAAAATAAAGGTTACAGGGATGTTATAGTTTGGAAATTCACAAAAAATATGTATGGTACTAAAGGGGACCTGTGGGCCCCACTGCAGCCCCAGGGACCGCCCCCTACCTGGGGCTGAATTTAAAGAATGAAGGGGTCCGTCACAGACTCCTGGCCCTGGGGACCACCACCTCCCTATTTATTTGTTGGAGGGGGGTATGCGGCCACCCTCAAGGAGCTATTAATGGCCCAGGGGACGGCCATCCCCCAGGGCCTGGCTCCTGCTATGTCCCGGGGTGCCCACCTTTGTGATTTGGGGCTGGTGCATGGACTCAGACAACAGATGGTATGGAGTACGTGGATGAGGCAGCAAACTAACTGTTCGGGGCAGGCAGGAAAGGCAGTGCCAGAACAACAGCCACACAGGACTGTAATGAGAGATCAGGAGCATGGACTTGGGCAATGGATGGCAAGGGGGGGGCAGATGCTGCAACCTTGGGGGTGGGGCAGCACAATGTCAGGCCAGGCTCTGCATCCGACCCACCCCCACCATGCATTGTGATGGACATCTTACTTAACCTTAAAAGTACCCTAGAAATTCACTGAAAAAAATAAAGGTTACAGGGATGTTATAGTTTGGAAATTCACAAAAAATATGTATGGTACTAAAGGGGACCTGTGGGCCCCACTGCAGCCCCAGGGACCGCCCCCTACCTGGGGCTGAATTTAAAGAATGAAGGGGTCCGTCACAGACTCCTGGCCCTGGGGACCACCACCTCCCTATTTATTTGTTGGAGGGGGGTATGCGGCCACCCTCAAGGAGCTATTAATGGCCCAGGGGACGGCCATCCCCCAGGGCCTGGCTCCTGCTATGTCCCGGGGTGCCCACCTTTGTGATTTGGCAGACACTTTGACAGTTCCCGCCAAGTCACAGCAAACACTCAGTTTGCTGCAAGTGAGAGCTGTCAAACATCTCTCACTTGCTGCGAATGGAGGTTTCCTGACAAGGAGATGCATCTTTATCAGCTCCAGGAGTGCAAAAACAATGCCGGCTCCTGCAGGAGGCGAGGAGCTGGCTGGGACCTGCGCTGCACCCAGGACTGATGGCCTGGCCCCAGGGGATGGGTTCCCCGGTGCCAAAATCAGGCAGGGGGAGGGGGCCTGCATGGCTCTCCCCCACCTCCCAAAAAAAATATTAAAAGCATGGCTGTTCTGACCTAGATGCTCATTTTACATAATTTAAACCTGAACAGGAAGCATTTATAAATATAACCATATCAGGTGCCCCAGTTGGAGCTGCACTTCTGTAAAGGACAAATACCATGAGTAGGGTGGAGTTGGGTGGTTAGGGCGGTTGACCACAGGGACTGGCCGCATGTGTGGCATGGGGTTTAGTGGTTATAGGGGTTTGGCAGCAGGGCCTAGCCATAGGCTAGGCCCTGCGACCAACCCCCCACTGCACAAGGCTGAAGGACATTTGTTGAGGTGGTTGGATTAACATATAGTAAAGAAAATCACTTTATGTTAAAACAAAACCATTGAACTTCACTGAAAAAAACAAAAGTTACAGGGGCGTTATAGTTAGGTTCTGAATTCACTCTCACAAAACCATAGAAGTTCAGCAGTTATAATTAGAGTTATTTCAATTTTTTTAAATAGTAAAGGAAAAAGAAATTTGTATATCTAGGAATGTGGCTCCAAAAGGCCTTATGCTCAGATCTGATTGGCTGTCAAAACGTAAACCTGGAAGTGATAGCAGCCATTCTGGGACTCAGACTCAACTGAGACCCACACAAAGAAGAAGGGTAGGAATACTCAGAACCCCCCAGGTATGGTGGCGGGGTCCCCCAGGTATCCCTCAGCGGCCGAAAAACACTTTACTTAATTTAGCCTCGAAAATCGCAGAGGAACAGTGAATCTCGGCAAAAATATAAAAAAAACAAGCTTGGTCTTCCGTGCTTGTTCAAACCTCAGCCCCTGGGTGTGCCAAGTCCAGGTGAAAAATTGATATAAGTATATAGGGGAAGGAGGTGCACGCAGAACCCCTCCACCTGGCAGATTTCAATCCCAAAGACCGCTACCTCTGCAGGGCCACATTAATGTTTATTAAGGGGAAGTGGGTGCTGTGAACCCCCATCCCAGAGCCATTTGTGGCCCCTGGGACCACCACCGCCCCAGAGCAAGGCCTATCTTTTCAAGGGGAGAGGGGTCGCACTGACCCCCCCTCCGCTTCCGGGCCCTTTTTGGCCATCTTTTTGCAAGGTTGGGGGGCTGCGCATCCCCACTCCAAGGCTTTTTTCAGCTCCAGGGCCCACCCCCTCCCAGGCCCATCTATACAAGGGGAGGGGAGCCATGTGACCCCCTCCAGGGCTGTTTTCAGCCCCAGGGCCACAACATCCCTGAGGACAGGCCCTCCTGGAGCCATTAATGGCCCTGAGGACTGCCAACCCTCCCAAACTCCCTAGGTCCGGAGGTGCCCACCTTCGGGACGCAGATGTTTTCTTTTGCTTGGCAGCATCTTTGACAGCTCCTACCAAGTGAGAGCAAACAGTAAGTCCACTCCCAGTAGCGGGAGCAGGAAAGCTGATTCTTACCTGCTGGGAGTGGACTTTTTATCTATTTCCCTGCCTGCTGTCAAGCGGGACGGAAAACAGAAATAAAAGTGCTCCTGGCTTGTGGGAGCAATGCAGGTTCCTGCTGGAGGTGGGGAGATGACAGGAACTATGGGGGCATTCAGGCTTCGCCTCAGCCCCCAACAGTACACACTGTGGATGAGGTTCCTGGGGCCAACTTGGCCCAGGGAGGAGGGCGCTCAGTCCCCATCCCCTTTTACTAAGGGCTGTGCCCCGGGGAATAGGGTCCCCACGGCCAAAATCATCCCAGGGACCAGGGCCGTGTGACCCCCTCCCCTTGCAGTGATGGACCAGGGGAGGGGGCCGTGTGCCCTCTTCCTGTGTTAGTTTCATATGGGGATGGGCCATGGGGGATGGGCTCATCCCAGGCCCTTCTGCCGAAACCAGCAGAGCTTGGCCAAAGGTTGTGGGAGGGGTATGGGTGGGTGTATGGGTTGTTGGCTGCAGGTCCTGGACACAGGCCAGGCCCTGCAGCCAATCCCCACCACAAATGGCCAAAGGCTGTGCGTGTGCTTGAGTGGCTATGGGCTGCTGGCCCCAGGGCTTAGCTACAGGCAAAGCCCTGCTGCTAATCCCTGCCGTGCACTGCGCACTAGGGTTTGGCTTACATAAGGTAATTAAATACTACTTAACATTAAAAAAAAACTAGAAATTTCCTGGAAAAAACAAAGCTCACAAGGACAATATAGTTAGGAAATATAATTAAACAAACCTTAGAAATTCACTAAAAAAACAAAAGTTAGAGGGACGTTATAGTAAGTTTCAGATTTTACACGCACAAAACCATAGAAATTCAACAATTGTATTTATACTCAAGAAAGTATAACTCGTGCTCTAAGGTAACTATAACTCATGCCCTCGCTATACAAAACTACTTACCTAATATATTACATAAGTAATGTCATCCTCTATGATATAATTTATAATATTACTCCAGTATTTGCAATAAAATTATTGATGAAAAACCTAAGCATATTGGGAGTGCAAATTATAATTACCTTAGAGCACGAGTTATAGTGTCTTGAGATAAGTATAACTGTTGAATATCTGTCTTTTCTTTAAATACTTTATTTCGGTCATCGACCATAAAAGTAACAGTTCAAAAATTCAAATCAAATACTTCACATCTTATTTGAACATTAAGAACCAGTCATCATTTTTTTTTAAATACA
The DNA here is from genome assembly GCF_031143425.1 of Pleurodeles waltl. NCBI lineage: Eukaryota > Metazoa > Chordata > Amphibia > Caudata > Salamandridae > Pleurodeles > Pleurodeles waltl. The sequence continues at coordinate 979,502,492 of NC_090436.1, read as the reverse complement.
AAATAGCAACATGAATATAGTAGGATCAACACACCCATATATTACAATACTAAAAAGTTATATTAATACTAAGCTGCAGCTAAAGTGGCATAAATGGAAGAAATGTTATGCCAAATTGGGCAATCGGCCAAATGCTCTCTAGATATTTGGCAATGGAAAAGACGATAGCCAGAGACGTATCTACTCTACAAATTCTTAGGGCCACCCTATATTGGCCAACACCTGGAGAACGACATAAATGGGCTATCCAGTGCTTGTGCTGCTTGTTGTTACTGGGGCAAAAAACACAGTAAGTGATCATCTGTTTCTTCGCTACCTCTGCATGCGGGACAAATTTTGCTACCTCCTTGACAACCATTCCATTTGACAGTAAAGGTAGCAATGGGAAGTGTGCTAATTCCGAACCTAAGATAAAGGGCTTTTGTAAATGGGGGATCAATGTCATCCAAGTAATTTTCAAAATATGAGATTCGCTTGAACTCTAGAAAACATTCAGCCAACTGTCCCAGACCTAACTGCTTAGAAATGTTTACCTCTTAGAGCGCCCAATAAGTAGACTTTAGCTTTTTTATTGCAGACGATGTAATAGCATCTGGGTCAAGCCAATACTAGTGTAAGTTCATGGAGTATAATAATCCAACCATGGGAACAACACTCCTCCCTGAGACCTTTCTAAAACATCTCTATGGCCCACCCAATAACCTTCCAACTCAGGGGTGGACCAAACTCACAACCAATGTAGAATTGGTTTCATACAAACTAAAGGGACTGTGAACCTAATACCTAGATATTGTTTCAAAACTAATGAAGAGTTTTGGGGAAGTGTAAGTGCTGCTCTCATAAATGTATTCTCTGCAACCTCCAGTGCTTTTAAGCTAACATGGCCCCACAGTTCTACTCCATAAACTGTCGCTGCTACAACTCTGGCCCTCCAAACCTCAAGAAGAAGAGAGATTGGATGAAGTGAAGTCTTATTCGCAAATTATAAGCTAGCGGCTGTCCTGTGTTTTAATATGAGTGTACTTTTTGTAACCTGGTTGACCCATGAGTTAGTGCCAGAAAGATGAATACCAAGATAGTCCAAATCCAGCACTTTCTCTTACACCTCCCCATTTAGTGTTAATACCCCCTAAAGCCTTCCTGTGGGTGAATAACAACAAACTCTGTATTATTTGTATTGGTGGCCAGGCCATGATCGGAGCAAAATAGATTAAACTTGGTCAAAAGGGTCTCTAGGTCTTTGCGGGTTTTAGATACTAACAACTTCTCATCTGCGAACAACAAAACAAAGATTTTAATTCCCTCAAGCACTGAGGATTTGTTGACGCAGTCCAATAGGTAATTAAGGCAACCATCGATAAACAACAAAAACAAAGTGGGGGCAAGTGAACATCCTTGACAAACTCCCTTATCCACCCTAAAAGGATCAGTAGTTCCCCATTTGTTCCCCACCCAATTTGTGCAAAACTATCATAATGGAGCCGAATGATTATGTAGAGAAGAGGACCAGGGAGCCCTAGATCTCCTAGTATACACCATAACTTATCTCTAGGGACCATGTCAAATGCCACCTTGAGGAATTTCTATCAGTGTGTGCGTGCAAAAACTAAAACTAACTATACTGTCCCTCTAACCTTTGGTTTATATATATATAAATGACCTAGTGGTATATCTAGGGCCGCAGACCCTCCCCGACGACTTCACGAATAATAAGAGCTTGTGTACGGAGCTGAAGAGCTCTGATTGGCTGCCAACACCTCAAACCAGAAAGTGTTGGCAGCCATCTTGGGACTTGGCTTGAGCCTAGTCCCAGAAAAAAATGGAAAAAAAGGGAGCCAAGTTAGGGATACCCTGACCTCTTAGTTCTGGTGCTGGCATCCCAGAGGGGCCTCGCCAGGGCAAAAAGCACTTTAAAAAAAAACAAATTGCTGTGAATTTGCGTCATCGCAAATTCAAGACAATTTCTTTTTTTTTTTAAAAGAAGCCCAGGCTCCTGCGCTTGTTTTTATGAAGGCCCAGGGTGGGCCAGGTCCCAGGGGCATTTTGAAATAAAGGAGGGGGTGCATGGGGTCCCCCTCCTAGGCATTTTAATACCGCATGGACCACCTCCTTCCCGGGGCTCTATCTATGATGAATGTGGGGGGGTGCAGAGCCCCCTGCAGCCCCGGGGAACCCCACCTACCCGGGGCTTTAATGAAATACAATACACAGGGTTGTGCTGCCCCCATACCCCTATGAACCACCACTTCCCCAGTACAACACAGTGGGGCTGCCTGCCTGCCTGCCCCCCTCCCCGACAGCTCCACATCTCCCGGGGTTGAAATCAAATACAATGCATGGGGCCGCATGTTCCCCCCCAACCCTAGGGACTGCCACCTCCTCAGGGCATCAATCAAATACAATGCAGGGGCCGTGTGGCCCCCAACCACAGCGTCGGAGGCCACCACCTCCCCGGGGCAGAAGTAAAATAATGGAGGGCGTCTGTTATGGAGATCCCGGATCCACCACCTCCCTGGGGCGATTTTTATATTGGGGGGGACCCCGTGGTCCCTCTGGAGGAGCCATAGATGGCCCTGGGTACCGGCACCCGCAGGGCCGGCTCCTACCATGTCCTAGGATGCTCCCCCCTAGGACATAGCATTTGCTCTGACTTGGCAGGAGCTGTCACTGTCAAACTGCTCTCACTAGCATAAAGTGAAGTTTTCATCTGTTTCCCTGCACGCAAATATGCGTACAGAGAAACAGTTGAAAACATTGCTTCCACAAAGCAGGGAGCTGATATCAATAGCAGCTCTCTGCTTGTGGGAGAAATTACCGCTCCTGCAGGACGCATGAGGCCGGCTGGAACCACGGAGGCCTTGAGGCTTCCCTCACAGTCCCCATAGGCTGTTATGGGTGACCTTTGCACCGCTGGAGATATGGCCAAAAATGTGTGGGGGCCATGCAGCACTCCACTCCCTGAGGACCACTACCTCCCTGGGACAAAATCTTTATTTTATATGTAGAGGCCTGTACATCTGTATGTGACTGTGGAAAGTGGGTTCTTTCTTGTCCTCTCTGGGTGAGAGGAGAGTCAATGGCTCTCCCTTTAAATTGCTATGAGTATGCAAATATGCAAATAACCTGGATGCTTCGCCCATTTGGCCCCGCCTTGTCCAACTTGGTAATATGCAAAGGTCTTCCCACTTTTTGCCAGGATGATGGACAGCTTACCAAATGTTCCCCAGTGCATTTCTCACCGATTTTGATGATGAGTTCTTGATGCTGAGGAATACGGGGATATCCCCACAAAACAAAGAAGCACTTACATCATATAGCTAAGAGGAAGGACCCTGGTTTGGTGGGGATTTACATCTTTGTAGCCTTGTAGGCCTCTCTATAGGAGGATTCATGTTATCACAGAATTCTGGGGAAAGAGGCACGAGGGACAATCACATTGCGAAACGCACACAAGGTCACTGGAGACATTTCCTCCTGGTCCATTACACAGCTGCAGTGTGTAAAACACATTGGACATTTACCTTCTGAAGTAGCATTTACTAACTAAATAGTAGAAAGTACTTCAATTGGGTAGAGATGTTGTGCTAAACTGCAGACTCTTGTTGGATAAACAGTCAGGTGAGGTTCCTTTGTGGCCAAGTCACTCATGCAGCTACTGACACAACCACACAGACACTCACACATCCACTCACAAACGCACTCAGACACTCATTCAGACACTCATGTACCAACTCACAGACCCACTCAGAGACTCATGTCGTCAAACACAGACTCACTCAGACACTCATGCACCCACTCATAGACCTACTTACACATTCATGCACCCACTCGCAGATCCACTGAGACATTCACATGCCCGCTCACAGATCCTCTCAGATATTCATGCACCCACTCACAGACTCATTTAGACTCACGCACCCACTAACAGACTCACTCAGAGAGTCCAGCACTCACTCACAGATGCACTGAGAAACTCATTCACTCCCTCAAAGATGTACTCAAACTCATGTACCCACTCAGAGACCTACTTGAATACTCACACAACACTCATAGACCCACTTAGACACTCATGCACCCACTCACAGACTCGCACACCCACTGACAGACCTACTTAGACACTCACACACCCACTGACAGACCTACTGAGACACTTATGCACTCACTCACTGTCAAAGGTTAGAGGTTACAGTTAGGAAATAAAATTAAAAAAACCTTAGAAATTCAGTTAAGAAACCAAGAGCTACAGGGACATTATAGTTAGGAAACAACATAAAAAAAACTTGGAATTCCACTGGAAAAAAAACCCAAAAGTTACAGGGATGTTATGGTTAGGAAATAGAATTTTAAAAAATACTTAGAAATTCACTGAAAAAGCCAAAGGTTACAAGGACATTATAGTTAGACTCACATTTCACGTATACAAAACCAGTGAAATTCAGTAGTTATAGTTACCTGAGCTAACTAACGCCCCCGCAATGCACTGCTTATGACCTCACATATTACATCACTCGTTACATGTTCAGTAATATCACTGATGACATCACTGATGACATCTCAAATTACATCACTGATGATGTCACTGACAACATCATCCACAGAGACTATCACACCCACTTGCATCTCTAAACAACCTCTCATACACCCAGTCATGCACCCGCACAACCACTTACTCATCCATAGAGCAACTTACACAACCACTCACTCACTCATGGAGGCACTCACACACCCACTCACTCACCCATACATCTACTTACACTCCCATGTACTCACCTATATAGCTACTCATACACCCACACACTCACCCATACAGCCTCACAACACAGCCACTCACTCACCCATACAAGCACTCACACATTCACACACCCACACAACCACTTACTTACCCATTCACACATCCATACAAGCACTCACAAAGCCACTGACTCCCTCAGACATTCATTAACACAGACACTTACTCTACAATACAGCCACTCACACAGCAACTGCCTTAACCAAACAGCCACTCAAACAGCCACTCACTCACCCATAGAGCCACTTACACAGCCTGTCAATCACTCATCCAGCTATTCTGAAACCCACTCACTCACCCATACAGCCACTCACACAGCCACTTAGGCCCATATTTCAAATTTTTTTGTGCTGCATTTGCGCCGCTTTTTTATGCAAATGCAGTGCAAACTTACAAAATACAATTGTATTTTGTAAGTTTGCACCGCTTTTGCGTCAATAAATAATGCAAATGCGGCACTAAAACAGTATAAATATGGGCTTTAATCTCCCATACAGCCACTGACAGACCCACTTACTCACCAATATAGTCACTCACACAACCACTCACTCTCCGACACAGCTACTCACATACCTACTTGAACACCCATACAGGCACTCAGACACCCATAAAGGCACGCAAACCCCCCACAAACAGATACACCCGGTCACACAACCACTCACATAATATATGTTAGAAATAGTATCACTCATTAGTAGTACAGAAAGAATACCATTTTAACTTTTGTACTACCTTGGTATATATGCGTAGCATTTAAAAACGTTTAGAAAACCCTCACACTCACTGGATGTCATTTGAGATGTCATCAGTGATGTCATCAGTGATGTCACTCACCATGTCATGAGTGATGTTATATGTGACGCCATAAGCAGTGCATTGCAGGGGTGTAAGTTATAGTTATCTCAGGTAACTATGACTGCTGAATTTCACACTTTCTGAACGAGTGAAATGTGAGCCTACCTATAACGTCCCGGTATATATATTTTTAAACATATATATATTTTACCTAGTGGTGGTAGACACCAGGTAGTTTATAGGTAGGACCTAATTTCTATAGAAAAAAAAACAGTTCTTGACTTGCCTAGATCTTTGGTGCCCCTTGACAAATCTTCAAGACTTTTCTTTAAAAATTCAACAGTCACGTCAGATGGGAAAAAAGGGTGGTCAAAAAAAGATATGTTTCTAGTGTTAATTCCCATAGGGATTTTGAACAGGTCTACTGTGTGAACCTCTGGCGAATTTTGAATGCGGGGCCCTCGCCATGCACTGCTAACTACTCCACAAATTACAGCACACATGGCATCTTTGATAAAATCATTGATAAGTCAGTGTAACATCTGCAATAACATTATTGATCAGATAACTGTGCATGGCAAGGGCACGGGTTATAGCTACCTGAGGGTGCGAGCTATAGTTACTTTAGGGCACGAGTTATAGTTACTTGAAATAACTGTAAATATAACAGTTGAATTTCTATGGTTCTGTACGTATAAAAAGAGAGCCTAACTATAATGTCATTGTAACCTTTGGTTTTTGATTGAATCTCTTAATTTTTTCAAAATTCAATTTCCTAACTTTAACGTCCCTGCAACCTTAGATTTTTACAGTGAAAAAATAATAATTATATATATATATATATATATATATATATATGTATATATATATATATCTTCACACCAGCTTGACAATTTTGTCAAAGACGTGGCACTCACAGGATTGCACAAATCTTCATTTAATATATAAAATGATCCCAAACAAACAAACACCAATGCGTTTCAACCTTCACGGTCTTCATCATGTGGGATATATATAGCTCACCAAGACCGGTTTTGCCCTTATCAAGGCTCATCAGCCATGCATCCCACTCATTACTTTTTTGTCTACCTCACTGGAAACTCCTAAATGCGACAAGTATGTCCAAGTATAGGTCCCATGCTCACTTTCCCACTCAAACCAACCTGCACCTGACTAACGAGTCGCAACTAGGGTGAAACCGGTTTTCAGTTACTTGTGTTCTGGTTCAGGGAGGACCTGGTGTGGCAGTTTGGGCTGCTTTGCATATGGCTGGATCTAATATGAAGTGGCACTGTGGGCAAAAAAGTGATGGACTGGGATGCGGCCTGGGTAATTGACAGTGGATGGAATTAATTCATGCATCCCACCGAACATTTTTTGTTTACCTTATCATAGACATGACATATTATCTTGCCATTAACATTTGGAGTGATATGACTATGATGCCTTTATTTATTTATGTGTTGAAGTTTAAAGATAGGCTGTGAAGTGCGCTAATTATTGTTATGATTATTGAGAGGTCACAAGCATTACCTTACGTATGTGAGTTATGGGGGCAGGAGCATCATGGCCCACAACTGCTGCTTAAAAGGGAGATGAATTTTTTTTCAGCTGTTATTGTCTATTTTCCCCTGAGAATACAAATCTTAGCTGATGTGGGCATAATTTATAAGAGTATGTCACTTCATTAAATGGCTAGAGTTCATTACAAGAAAATAGGAAAATGTCTACCTTTCACCATACATCGAAAACTACTTTTTAAAGTGACTTTGAACAAGACATATACTTTGCTCAATGGTATTCTTCTTCTCTCACTTGAGTTTCCATATTTATTCTGTGTATCTGCAACCAGGGTATCTCTTTGACAAGGAGTAACAAGTAAACCAAAGACTAGAATGTGTGTTGGAGGAGAGGTGATGGCATGATCGTCTAAGAAATAAAGGGGCATATTTATGAAAAATGGTGCTGCACGTATTGCAGCGCCACCTTTCTTGCACCCCCTTAGCGCCCCCCTAATGCCACTAGGGGCCAGATGTAGGAATAAAGCAAATTGCGACTTGCAATTTGCGAGTCCCTGCGACTCGCAAATTGCAAGTCGCAATTTGCTATGCAGAAAGGTGTCTCAGACACCTTCTGCGAGTCGCTATGGGGTCGCAAAGACCCACCTCATTAATATTAATGAGGTGGGTCGCAATTTGCGCCCCTATAGCGACCCTGGGCACTCACGGGGATGGAGGCCTGCTGGGAACAGCAGACCTCCATGTCCGCGACTGCTTTTAAATAAAGCAGTTTTCTTTTTTCCAAGTGGAGCCCGTTTTCCTTAAAGGAAAACGAGCTGCACTTAGAAAAAAAAAACGAAACCTTTAGTTTCGGATTTTTTCAGGGCAGGTAGTGGTCCCTTGGACCACTACCTGCTCTGAAAAAATAATTTGGGGTCCAGTCACAAAGGGGAAGGGGTCCCATGGGGACCCCTTCCCGTTTGCGAGTGGGTTACCATCCACTTCAAGTGGATGGTAACTGCGACTCCATGAGTTGCATACCACTGCGACTCGCAAATAGGAAGGGAACACCCCTTCCTATTTGCGACTCTGAAATGCATTTTGCAAGTCGGTTCCGACTCGCAAAATGCATTTCTGCATAGCAAACACATGTTTGCGACTCGCAAATGGCGATTTTCGCTGTTTGCGACTCGCAAACAGTTTGCTACATCTGGCCCTAAGTGTGCGCTGTATTTAATATACGGCGCACCATGGTGGTAGTTAGGGAATGAGCGTCAGAATTTTTTGCGCTAGTTCGACGCTTTGTAGGATTAGCGTAAAAAATGTTGACGCTAATCCTGCAAAGCACACAGAGGACTATTGTAACCAATGGGAGGCTCCTTTTAACGCCTGCTCACAGCAGGCGTTAAAAGTGTTAAAACAATGATGCAAAGATCTCTTTTAGATTTCTTTGTGCCATTTTTTCAGCCCCCCCATAACCGGGGAACAACACCTTTGCATACAATATGCTTGGCGCAGGCATAATATAGAACAAAGGGTTACAAATTGGCGCAATGCACACATTGCAGCACTTCGTAAATATGGCGCTGCATTTTTGGCCATCTAACACCGCATTAGCGTTAAAAAAAATTACGCTAATGTGTCACTAGAATGGCGCTAGGGGCTCTTAAATCTGGCCAAAGTATTTCTTAATGCACACGATAATAGGAGCATTGCCAGTCACAACTAGCTAAATTCTTATTCCGGTTGATTGTCGCAGGAGTCCTTAGTTACTTGTAGTATTCTCTTCTTATGTTTGGCAGGGGTACCTTATCCCTTAAATAATCAATGGGATTCTGTTGAAATCCTGATTAAACATGCATTTCAATAGAACATCTGCTGACATTCTCCTACTGAGCCGTCGCCTCTGCGGATGCCTGTCCATCATCAGAGTGACTTTGCATCCTTTACTGTTAACACACTTAATCAAGGTCATATATTGACTAATATCTAACAAGCCACTCAGAACTGACAGAGCTGATCTTCCCAACAGATGTACAAAAAGTCTGGCATTTAAACTTCCATCATCAATCAGTGGGAGCTTCCTTGAGTAAGCCATCAACAATGTTCTAACATCTAGAACGCAATGACACATTTTCGGGTAATCTATGCTTTAAATAGTAATATAACCTTGTTTTTAGAAAGTTTGCAAGTTGATACAAAGTAGAAAAAACGCAACAAGGCATCTGTAGAAATATTATCAAACAGCAAATGTATAGCCCATGTAGTGACAAGTGCTTCACTTAAAATACATACCACTTGTTTTTTCTGGAGCAACCATGTTATATTTCTCTTCACTTAAATTGTGGGCAAACGAGCTCAGTCAAACATGAGCCATGGTTATACGAACAGCGATCGTGATACATGTAGTACACCTAACTATTGCTACAATTAGAATAAATTTGCTTTGAACAGGGGCTTTGCCACATTGGTATAAGAGCGGGTGGGAGCCAGCAAAAGCTGTAGGCCAGTGCAACTTTGACGCTGAGGACCTCATTTTGAGTTTGGTGGGCAAACTTTTTAGGACAGAAAACCGTCACTCCGGTTTTCCGCCTGCTGGCCGTATTATGAGTTTTGCCCACTGGCCCAGCGGGAAACAGGCCACAACACTGATGTCGGCTCGTAATCGAGCCAGCAACAATGTTGTGGTGTGTCAGGTGCGACACCACCGTTGCCCTTTTCACTGCCTGTAATTCAGGCAGTGAAAAGCGTGACAGGGCTGTCTATGGGGGCCCCTGGCACCCCGTCTCCACCAGCCTTTGCATGGCGGTGGAGACGGCAGAGAGGGGACTCGTAATCATCAGGGCAGAGCTATCCCCAGGGCAGCGCTGCTTGTAGTGCTGCCCTGGTGGATTAAGACCGCCGGTACTACCAGGATGTCGACCGGCAGCAATTTGGCGGTGCCGGCGGTCGGGCCATGGCGGCTCCACCACGGTCATAATGTGGACGCCGGACTGCTGCTTTGGCGGTGTTGCGACTGCAACCACTAGTCTGGTGGTCCCAGGGCCACCAGACTCATAATAAGGGCCTGTGATTGCCAGTTTTAAATCAAGAGGCCATTTATACTAGACTTTAGAGTTTCTACATACTTCTTACGAAGAAAGAAGGCGCACTGGCCCATATTTAGGAAAAAGTGGTGCATTAGAGCTGATGCTCCCCTTTTTCCTCTACCGGCACCTAACAACACCATGGTTGCGCAATATTTATAATACCGCACACCATGGTGTTCTTAGAACAATAGCGTCAACATTTTTGATGCTATTGTGGTGCTTTGCTACACTAGTGCAAAAATTTTTTACGCTATAATAGAAAAGTGCAAGGAGGCCTGTAGGTTTCTATGACGGCTTCATTTTAATAACTGCTCTGAGGGGCATTAAAAATGATGCCAAAAATTGTGCAGTGAAATCTGTTACATTTCACTGCGCCATTTTTGCGGGCCTCCTAGTGCAGAATGCCCCTTTGCATACATTATGCCTGGCGCCGACATAATGTGGAGCAAGGGTTTGCAAAGTGGCGCAATTCATGCATTACGCAACTTTGTTTATATGGCGTGGGGAAAAAAACACTTTAGCGTCACCTTAGCGTCAAAATCATGACGCTATTACTGCGCTAAGGTGGCACTAGGGATACTTAAATATGCCCACTGTCTTCTAGACACTAGGGAAAATCACAAGCCACTGTGTTTGTTGGCCAGCTCATAAAATTCCAGATACGTCATAATCAAGGACAAGTAGCAAACCTTTGGCCTGATTCACGAAGGTAAACTAACACTTTTGTGTAAGTTTATGATTGCTTGCTATTCACAAAGGCATTTTAATAGTAGTAGTATTACGAATGAGGAGTCTCAGCCCATGAAACGAAAGGACAGCCCTGTCTTTTTATGGGCTGAGACTCCACTTTCGTAAAGATACTACTAGTAAAATACTTTTTTGAATAGCAAACAATCATAAACTTACACATATGTGCAGGTTTACCTTTGTGAATCACGTCCAATATGTTTTTCAGTGCTTTTAGGGATATGGCTCTGAGGTTGGCTTCCCCACTGCTTCAGTTTTTAAGGGCTGCATGATAAATGTAAATAATGGCATTGCTGCATTTTGTCTGAAGGCAGTTCTAAATCCATCAGCTTTAAGGGTAGATGCCAAATGTGGTCTTCCCACATAGGTTCTCTAGACTTCTTACCCCAGCTGGTGGTTTTCCCAGTCCAATCATCAGTATGTGATTTTTTTTTAACAAAAAAAAGATAAAGAGATTAAATACTTGGACAGTCAGTCATCAAACTGAAGGCTTAATTAGGAGTGCCTTGGCATTTTGGGTTTATTTATTGAACTTGATAATTAATGATACCTTGCATATTGCTATTTATCAAAAATAATGAATAACACCAGTTGAAATGAGGAACAGCATGACAGTTTTGGAAGATTTCTGACCAGAAAATCAAATGTTCTGTACGGGCGTTTTTCACCTGGTAAGATTCAGCAGGCAACTTTTACCAACAAACTCATAATTCGGACCTTTGTACAAATGATGGTCTGCGTGGGATTCATAATTGACGAGGGTCATGATCAAGTCCTAATCATTTTGACCACCATATTTGGAACCACTTTAAGATTTAACACTCTGAAGTAAACAAAAAAAAAATGGGTGCTACTCTTCCGAATTTTTTTTAAAAATGTCTTTAGTAAACAATACAGGTGAAAAATCTGTTGAAAATATTGAAATGCAAAGTCCTGAAGTCTGAAGAACAAAGTGAGATCAAAATGTACAGCCCCATCCAGAAAAAAAGCAAGAAGTGACAATTCACCGAAGAGAGACAGCCAATTATATAACTGCCCACCTTGAAGTCGTGATACATCATAATATCTCAGTAAAAAACAGCGAGCTATGTGGGCTTCGCGTGTCCGCAAATAAACATGAAATAGACACACCTAAGCGTTTGGACCACTGGAAAGGAACAAACATATCCCGGTAGTAAAATAATGTTAACTGAGATGCTTCCATTGGTCAATGAAAAGTACGTGTGTTATATTTCTTCGCTATGTTGTTACACTTTTAATGTACAACCTAATATTTTATGTGAAACGTTCGAGACAAAATCTTAGATAGATTAACGCACAACACAAGTGCATATTGTTCGTCTATGCATTATCAATGTATTTGACAAGCATGTTCACGGTCGCTACGAGGCAGCTCTATTCACTGGGGCGTCACACATCGGTGCCCGCGCTGTCATGAAGCAGGCCGATGAAAGCATATTTCAGGCTCGCGAAGAAATGCGGCCGGGCACACGTGCGCACCCTCCGGCGCGAGCATTCCCGAGGCCTGATCGCATTTTGTCGTTCAGAGCCCTTTGATGAATGGTAATGTTTTTGCGAATATGTCATCCTGGGTGCATTACGCCAGCATGGCTCCGGGTTTCAGATTTCAGCATTCCGGATCACTGTAGTCAAGTGCCGTTTCTTCTTCATCACTTACACTGGAACAACACCGCACAGTCCTTTCCATGACAGCTGGATGAAGGAAGGTGGCATTACTGAAGCGCCATAATCCCTTCCTGTCAGCATGTCAGGCCAGCTCCCTATTTAAATAGCGACAACAACAAAATAAACCCACACGGACATATCTGTCCATACTGCCTTTGTCCTGCTTGTCATTCGAGGGCTTACCCGCCAACAAGACGTCTGACCTGTTCTAGTACCTCATGAGAAACTGCATGACTTTCTTTTAATACTAGCTGCTGGAGTCGAAAATGAATTCCTCAGGTCTATTCGGAGGTAAAGTCCTCGCGGATACACACTTCCAGCTCCTAAAGGTTTTAGAGTTAAGTTATCAATCAGTTCGAGTCGCTTTATGGTTTGCTTGCAGGTTTAAAACGAATAAAAATGCAAGAGCCTGCAATAGGTCTTCCAAGAACACAACCATCAACACTCAGTCACAATGTCTAATGTACAAAGGATTGGCAATCCAAAATGTCTCCATTTTGGAACATATGAACTTTCCTGATTGCTCTTGGTGCCAATGTTGCTCTGGGGGCCTCCAGGCACTAGCCTCACCCCCTCGCACAGCGGGGGCTGCGGGGGCTTATGTTACGGTACCGTGGACAGGGTCAGGACTCTGTCCCGCACCGTCCAAATTAAAAAAAAGGTGCAATGACAGTAATATTATTACGAATCAGAACAAATGCGCATCAGCGGTATGATGGGGACTCCAGTTGTTTTTTTATTTACCGATCCAAGATGGTGGGTGCTAATTGAAAAAAGTACTGCAGGTGTTGGGTTTAGGGGAGTGGGATAGCGGAGGAGCAGGTGGGGAGAGGGAGGGGAAAAGTAGCACATGGGGGGTTGGGGGAAAGCACAACTGGGACAGAACAGCACAGGTGAGAGGGCAATACAGAGCACAGGGTAGGGGAAGAGAAACACACGGACATGAGAGGGACAGAAACAAACAATGTAAGGGAGAGAGAAAGCACGCACGGGAGACAGCTGTAAAACACACAAATTCGTGGAGTGCTCACACAAAAAGAAACAAAACAGAGCAGCGCAGGCAGAGAGAAAAATCATACAGGTGAGAGAGAGCAACACAGAGGGTGAAAAAAAGCACCCAGATGAGGGAGAGCAACATGGAGTGGGAGAGAGGAGAGAAGCAAATGAACAAGAGACAGCAACACAGAATGTTAGATGTTGGGATAGGGAAGAGAAGCACTCGAACAAGAGACAGCAACACAGAATGGTAGAGAGGAGAAGCACACATGGGCGACAGCTGGAAAACATGTACTCCGGAGAAGTGCTTCAGCAAAATAAAGAAAGTAATCTCCTAAAATGAAAGTGGAAGGACTTAAGTATATAGACTATGCCCCAGGAGAGGAACAGGCACAAGACATCAAGGCACATAATCAAATAAGAAGCAAACAAATGAGGGTGACTACAATGCCAACCAATGGTAACTGGTGGACAGGCTTTAGCCCCAAGTAAAATCTGGTAAACTGAAAACAGGTCTTTTGCAACTGGACAGCTTATGCTGCCTAGTAGACTCAACCAACCTAAAAAGCTAATGAGGGACCATTGGGTCACATTAACAGAACATCTATTTTTCATTACTAAGACAAAACAGGAAATATTCCAAAACTGTAATTGAACACCAGGGACATGTGAACTACAAAAATTCCAGACTCTTTTGTGTCACACTCCATTATTCGACCATGAAAGCTCTGACCAATAGCTCGGAAACATGAACACTCATGGGAAAAAAACCCAAAGAAAAAAAGAACACACAAAACTAAACAGGCATTCCTCTCCAGTAATGCAAATAGAATTCTGGATGAATGACCAATTCGGTTTTGAGATTCTGTCCCTTTTGTCATAGTCCACGCCTATGAAATTTAGAAAACACATAAGCCAATCCGAGGGTTTGAAATGCTGAAATTAACTACTACCCCTCCCGAGTTAAGTCCGAGTGTGAAGTTAAGACAAGAAGCAGTATGTTACACTCAACTGGTAATTGTGCCTCTCCTCATGACCCAAGCTGTGGCTCTGTCCCTTATTAAGGGAGGAAATGTAGAGATGTGTTCTAGCGGCCCGAACTGCCAGCCAGAGTTGCCGACAATAAGGAGCCAGGTTTGAATCCCCACTTCGGTTCAACATCTTGTCATTCTGGGAAAATCACTGAATGTATTAAGAAGAGGCACTCTAATATCCCTGGGCCAAGATTGCAGTATACGGAAATGCAACAAATATTTTTAGTTGGGCAATTAAATGCAGTTAAAAGCATAACCATCTGTGCCATGCCAATAACACATAGTGGTGGAGCATCATGTTTTGTGGACCCTACAGCAGTGATTACAATCTAAGAATAACTCTTGAACACCAGATACATCTTGAATTATGCAATTAGTCAATCATCCACAGCAAGGTCTGATAATAAAAGTTACTTATGTGGCTGAGGACCAAGAGTCAACGGAGAAATGCTCATGTCTCTTTTAAACCAATCTTTCACCAAACATTGTACAGAACACCTCAAACCCAGCACCAATGACTAGATTACTTTTTAATTTTTAGATGTATGCACTGATTATTTGCTGCCATTTATTTCCTTTTTTGTTTGCTGGAATCATGTAGGGGTTAAGCCATGCACTTAGGAAAATGGAGGGTGTAACCAGAGGTGTGAACATAAGTTTGGAGTAGTGCACTGCTTCTGTGATGCAGGCTTTGTGCTAAGCAGAGATGGACAGATCTGCCATGTTAAGCATGCCCCTGAGACAGCTGGTACAGGGTAGTCTACCTCATCTTCTGGAAAAACATTTAATTGCACTAAAAATGTCTCTGTAAACCCCGTGGCCTTTTATTTTTGTTTGCTCTTTCATTAATTTGCCTTGTCTGCCTGGCATCTTCTATTCTTTCTCAAGACCCAGTCACCAAAATATTTTTCCACCTAACTATGTTTGTTCAAAAAGTTGACCTTTTGCTCGCATTTCACTGAATCAGGTTTGGTGATTTTTCTCAACTCAAATTCCACCTACTACTCCTGCAGCACGAAGTGCAGAGCGTAAGGCGGTAGGCAGTGCTTGAAATGGAAAAATAGAAGCTTGTTTTTGAGAAGTGCCGGTACTCTCCAATTAAAAGCATGACGTTTTTTCTTGAGAAGTGCAGGTACTCTCCCTCTCAAAATAAAAAAATGCCGGTACTCAGTACCAGACAGTACCGGTCCATTTAAAGGACTGGCGGTAGTTTTTTTTTCCACCAGGAGTCAAGAAAAGCCACACATTCATAAATTCGTAGGTATTCATAAACATTTTTCTAGCTCTAGAAACACTAATACTGTAAACATCTACTGGTAGAAAATGAAAGAGGAAGTGTGTTATCAGGATATAAAATAATGTCAGGGGTGTGGGGAAAGGGATCCTTTTCCACCTGGGGAAACTGAGTAACGTGCGGATGCACATGCCAGCTTTACCTATCGTGGCGGATTGTTTGTGCTGCACAATCCTCAGCAGTCTTTCAAAGGCCGTAGAAGAATGCACAAATATAGGCAATTTGCCAGAAAGGTTGTCCACATCACTTGTGGGTAAACTTCTCAGCCAAATGTTTTTTGCCTGAGAATTTTCATCCAGAAAGTAGGTTTTGCAGTTTTTACGTCCTTAGCAAACAATATATTATGTGACTTTTTCCACCCTTGTTTTTCAGACCTACCCAACTTCTAAAAAACCTCCCGAATGTGGCAAAATGAATTTCAACAACTTCACAAAGCATAGTGAAAACTATTCACTTTCCATATAGTCGATGTCTGACGTTGACTGACGGACTCAGTGACTCACTAACTCAGTCACACACTTTGTGAATCAAGGTGAATCACTTTGTCCACAGGTTTCAAAATTGTAACTATGTTTAACTTTAATATGTTAAAAACAACTGCATAGTGTGCAATGTTCTACTCTCCCCATTCGATGCCTCCCTTGATCGCTTCAAATTATCCACTCATATCATAGTGTGGCACACACAGCACCTCAAGCTCGGGGGAACTTGTTTCATGAAAAGTTCAACTGCAAAGGACTCTGCACCACTCACCATTTCCAGACTTCCCAGTGCCATATCAAATATCTTAAAAATTAAACTCTTATGCATCACAGGTTGTCTATGTGCAATTTAATAATCCGTTTCTTGCTTGCATCATTGTATGTGCCCAAGATTACACAATTAGGTTAAGCGGGGAAACCACGATTAATCTAGGTTTTCTAGTTTCATTTTGCACAATACCAGACATTAAATGGGTATCTATTTGTCTCTCCTTTTTACCTTTAATGTTACTGGTTTCCTTGTACCTTTTTGTGCATAAGGGTGGAGCGAGGGTGACAGGTAGAACCATGCTAAGGCGTGACTCGTTATTGGCGCGAGGTTCCAGCGGGATCTAGAGCTTAGTCAGAGCCAGGATTTAGGCCTGACCCTGGCTCGAGCTTACAGCGACTCACCCACCTTTAACTCCCTCAACATCAAAAGGCATGCAATTCCACTATAAAGTAATCATATGGACTCCGTGTGAAAAAAAGAAATATGAAATAATTTTTGCTGACATGAAAGACTTCATATTGAAAAAATATTTTACTAGACTATCATGAAGACTCGATTGTTGAAGATACTGCCTGAGAAAGTATTGGATATATTCCAGGGAGCAATCCAGCACCAGAAAAACAAAGTGCAATCAAGGAACCAAGGCAACAGTAAGGTGCCTGGTCAAATGACCCCCAGGTCCAAGGGAAATGGAGACTTAAGTGAAGATTAAAAACAGGTGTGGGTGAGTTCCTTACATCAATTTGAAATATATTCTGACACGAGCATCATGGTTGATAACTTTCATTGACTTCATTTAGGATGAAATCAACCGCACATGGAAGGAAAATCGGAGACATCCCCTCACTGACTTTTATTACATTTCTGTATTTTTCCCTTTAGTGGACGGTCTCTGAGTTCACTAGAGCAGCTCCATCATTCAGTGACTCTTACCAGGACGAGCACAAGGCCCTACTGGGCCACGGGGTGAACAAAGGAGAATGTGGCTGATGCCCTTGGATGCTCCCTACACCAAGCTATTGGGTAACTTAGTCCAGAGCTACAGGTGTTTGTATCTGTACACCAAGGCCTATATTTATACTTTTTTAAGGACGCATTTGCGTCGTTTTTTGACGCACAATCAGCGCAAACGTACAAAATACAATTGTATTTTGTAAGTTTGTGCCGGTTTTGCGTAAAAAATTGACGCAAATGCGGCGCTAAAAAAGTGTAAATATGGGCCCTAGTGGCTTATGTCCCCACCATGGTGTGTGGTGCTTACTGTGACATAAGTGTACTTTACATGTGTGTATCTATAGGGAAGGCTGCATCTAAGATAAATGACCGAGATGGGTGCTCTAATCCAGGTTGTCTCTGTTCCTCCCTATGGAGCTTGCAGTTTGCATGAGCATGTCCCTGTCATGACACTCAACAGGTATCCTGTGGGCTTGTGGGGAATTTATTTGCTTACCTGCCAAAGAATTTCAGTCTCCGTGAGGCTTTGGTTGAAAACAACTACTTTCAGTGTTAATGAATATACATTGGATTGATCAGTTTATTCTAACCCCCGTCTGCTTTCCATAAAGGTCCAGGAAAATGTACCCTGGTTTGATTGATACAGCACATTCTTCAAGCAGTATTTGGTGGTCTACTTACAGATAGAAGCATCAAGATTCACCATTGCGCTGACCGTACACAGTTACAATTGAAAGTCTCCTCTGCTTCAGACATCCAACACCTCAAATATTGCCTACACCCCGTCCAGACTTACATGTCCAGTCCCCTACCTGAGGCTCAATCCAACCAAGACAAAATAACTTGCATTTGCCATGAAAAACAAACAAAAACAAGCATTTGTAATGCAATGGGTCTCACGTTTGCTCGAGTTAGAGCTATTAGTGTTTTTAAATTCCTAACTGGACTTTTCTTGCTAATTACAATGAAAATGAAAAGTAAAGCAGTTGACATAAGCGAGCCCATTCAAAGAGCCACGGCTGCCATGAGCATGAACGTGAAGGAGAGACACAAAAAGAAAAAAAACGCTCACAGTCAAACGTATCTACACTTGTGCAGTAATCCATGTAACAGTGTCTGTCTCCAAGGCGGTAACAAAACCGCCCCAAGGAGGGACAAACTTAAAGCATTTACCAATGATAACAAAGGATTTTTGAAAGGCAAACCCACGAACGAGTGAAAGTGATGGGTGTGTGGTGGGTGTGGTTAAAAGCCTACAATACTTACAACAGGTCAAATCGCTTGTGCGCTCGACCTAAACATTACAAACTTGTCTCAATGACATGAACCTTAACATCTTTGAACTCCAACTTTCACTGAAATCGAAGACACTTGGATTCCTCCTGGACACCAATGTTGCTGTCAAGGAAGACACTGCCAAAAACATAGCCTGGCACTAGCTCTTCCTTTTAAAAAAAAGCTAAATTGTTTCTTCCAAAAAGTGACTTAAGAACTGCTGTTCAAGCCCTCATTCCCTTCCATTTTTAAGTCAGTAACACCCTCATCCATGGCCTCCCAGGCTCCACCATGGCACCTGTTAAGGTCATCATACATGAAACAGTTTGTCTCATCCAGGGCCTGAAGAGATATGATTACGTCACCCCCATCTTGATGGATATCTATTGGTTCCCCTTGCAAGCCTGCACGATCTTCAGTACCAACTTCATCATTTACAGTGTCCTCACATCCAGCACCCCTGCTTATCTTGCAGACAAGCTCCCCATCTCTGGTGGTTCTCGGCACACCGATAGCCAGGACACCGTCAGACTGCAGACAAGGAAGTATAAAAAAGAAAAAAACAAGACAGCAGGCCTTTTCTATTTAATGCACCCACGATCTGGAACAACCCCTCCCATATCCATAAGCTCTGCCTCCGGTTTAGGAAAGAGTTAACACACGCCTTTAAAGAACACCATGTCACAAATCATTAACCAACCATAATTCATCTACTGCTTCTATCACTGCTTGACTTTATGCTTGTTTTTGAACCTGTACAGTGCTCCTCTACCCTTTGGCTAGTTTTTTGTTATAGAAATGTCATATACATACATACATAATCTGGCTTTTGAGAGGAGATGCTGTGCACCCGACCAGAGAGACGTTTGCTTGAAACAAGTATTGTTTGCTGTTGGACCCTCCCAACCAGGAAAAGATATAAGACTTCGAGAAGGCCCTGCTAGTGAGCCTGCTTTGGAAAAAGAGGATGTGGTACATGGTGTAATAACGGGAACAGGCCTTTGACCAGGAAGACCATACAGCAAGACTCAAATGACGATGCTTGTGTGGATTGCTACTTAATGGAAGTGAGCGACCCATATGCAATGAGGACCTTACAGCGCAGATGCCCAGAACCAATCTAAAAACACCTGCAATGAGCTGCAGAGAACACCGAAGGCTACACATGTGATGAGCCTTCATTATCCTTCATTGACTCATGACCATTGCTGAATTCTAGAACCTGCCCTTTTACAACCCGAGAGGGACATAGGGTTTTTACTCTTCACCAATAGAGACATGTCTCTTTTCTGCTTGGAGCTGCCCTGAAGCTGAAATCTGCTTCTTTCAAGCATTTTCAGGCCCTGGGGATATCATTATTTGATGGGAATGTGTCCACATTTGCCACTTGGGAGCATGGCTGCCACTTAAATATTTATCCTGCCATTGTGTTTTAAGACCATACTTCAGGAAAATTCTTACTTCTGTAAATTATATTATATATCGTGTTTCTTAAAACCTTCACTCTTGCAACACCTGTTGTTAATTCTCTTGTTCAGTACTTAATATAAGCACTGCTCCCTATCTGGCTATTAGTTCCCACTGGTATTCCTCAGAGGCCTTCAACCATGAACAGAACGTCTAGCATCAGGTTAAAAAACACTGAAGCACCACCCATCCCATCATTTACTGCAATAAAGGAGGAAGAAAACTCCCATGCTTCATAATTTTGAAACTAAAACAGGGAATAAACTAGAGAATATTTTATCGTTTTTTACTGTATGACCTGATGAAGGCGGTGTAGAAAAGTTATGCAATCCTCAGAAACGCTGTATCGACAGATTTTGTTTTTATTTCTCTTTTTTAATGTTTTCTGGTGATTTTCTCCAATGTGGAAAGTATACTTTTAGGACAAAAAAGTACATAAAAATGTTTTTTAATGTCAATTAATTTTTTTTAATGTATTAGTGTTCATATGTGATTTGGTGTAAAAATAAATGAATATATATTTTTTAAGTATTCATTTGTTTTAAACAGTATTTAGCCTTATCTGATAATCAAGATCCTTGAAAATGTGTAAAGAAACAACCTAAACAAAGTTGTAAATCCGAGGTTAGATGCTGAGTTTAATGGTGAAGAATTGAGTAAATATATCCATTATAACTGGTTGTCTATGTGGCTCTCCCTACGTGTAAATACAGTCACCTACTGTTAATTGATTAATACAGTGCACACAGATTAACATTGCTATTGTATAACATGCAGATATGATGCATAAAATCATGAAACGCCAAATTGCGCTGCACCAATCTCAACTCTAACACGTAAATACAGCATGTTTAATTGTTAATGTAGTCGATGTCTACACTCTGGAAAGTTTAAATACTGCACGTGTTTGCAAAATTATATGTTCTCCACTTACTACAACTGCAAAATATTAAGAAAAAAAAAGTTTCAACTGCTTTCCCTTTGCTGTACAGGTTCAGGGGAAGAATATTCAGAAATTAGTCCGTCACTCTGGAATAAACTGAAGCTCTCTAACATGAACCACTCAACTAGCAGCACATCAAACGCAGCAGGCACTGGAGAAGAAGTGCAAAATAGAACTGCTCTGGTTGCAGAAATCATGGTGCAAGGTATGTGTGGGTTTCTCGAAAGTACAGTTGGCCCTATTTATATTTTACAATCTGTTATCCTTGTATAGGGTAGTGGCAGATTTCTGGAGGAAGTGCTAAATCCAGAACTCAGGCCCTGATTTATACTTTTTGGTGCAAAACTGCACTAACCCAGTTTTGCACCAAAAGGTTTAGCACCGGCTTGCACCATTTCTGAGCACCAGCCGGGCACCATATTTATGGAATGGTGCAAGCCGGTGCAAAGGGTAGGCTAGCGTAAAAAACAATGACGTTAGTCGGGTGGGGCTAGCGGTATGGGAGAAGGGGGTTTTGCACCAAAAAATGACATTAGGCAGGTTAGAGCCACAAAAATGACTCTAACCAGCCTAGCTTCATTTTCTGATGCAAAACCATCCATACCACATGACTCCTGTCTTAGAGAAGACAGGAGTCATGCCCACCACCCCACTGGCCAGCACAGGGGACAAGGGTCCCCTGGGCATGGCCATTGCACGACAGTGCCATGTAGGGGTGCCCATTTCAGGGCCCCCAATGGCACTTAAAAAACATATAATACTTACCTGTACTTACCTATACTTACCTGAGATAGGGGTCCCCCATCCTCCACTGTCCCTCTGGTGTGGGTGGGGGTGTCCCTAGGGCCTTCGGAGGGCGTCTGTGGGCTTATTCCATGGAAATAGGCCCACAGGTCCCCTAACAACTACCCTTAACCAGGTATTAAAAAATGGTGCAAGGCAAGCTTTGCACCATTTTTAGACCCTTCTCCCCTGTGCATGATTTTTGCACGGGAGGCTAAATAAGGTGCTAGGGTCTTACAGTCATTTTCTGCCCAGGTATGCCTACCTTGCATCTCATTGACTCAAGGTAGTTTTCCGCAGGCATATATTTACTTTAACTCCAATATTTTGGCTCTAGACATGTCTAGTGCCAAAATATAAACATGGAGTTAAGTTTGCACTGGATTTGCGTAAAAGAAAATGATGCAAATCTGGCGCAAACAGAGTATAAATATGCCCCTGAATCTCTTGGATGTTCCATGAGGACCAACTTTAAATCAAGCCTGAAGTGAGTTCTTGTAAAAAAAAAAGCACTTACCCATTTTCTTGTATTTCATGCTGTAGACACAAAGGCAGGGTTTTCGGGGTGTGGGAAATGCTGCTGAAGATTTGCCATTGTCAGTGGTGGCTGTCAAAACTTCAGAAGTGATGCCTGTTGTGATTTGTTAATTACTTTCCCCCAACTTCACTGCACTAGTGATCCAAGCAAGTGAGTCTGTGGTCCTGTGGTGGAGAAGGCAATTTTTTGGGGGGTTAGCAGTTCTCCCACTGAAAAAGCATTTATAAAAATGGGAAGAAAGAGTTCACTTTAGAGCTTAATTTGTCACCTACATTGGCTAAAACAGTCAGAGGTCCTGAAGAGTCACTCATAAAATCCTTTCAAATTGTGCCAAGTAACCCTGACTCATCCAGTGGATGTTTAATGTTCACCATTTCGCAAAAAGCATAATGTTTTTTTTCTGCCCATTTTCCCTAAAAAGTGATTAGAAAGCAATAGGTATGAGTGAAAGTTAGAAAAAGTCTGGATGTGCAATCTCACATATATTACTAATTCTTAACATTTCAGTTCTACATTCCTGTCTCTTTAACTGCTACTGCCTTTTCTAAGTGGCTTCTCAGTCATATTTTATGACAGATAGTCTACTTGGAAGGACAGAAAAATAGAAAGACAGCAGACGCATATAATCACTGGAAGAAGACAAAAAAGCTACCCAGATCTCACAGTTTTATCAAAACAGATTTTTAAAATACTGTCAAGACATAACAGACATAGGCCCTCATTCCGACCCTGGCGGTCATGGACCGCCAGGGCCGGGGACGGAGGATGCACCGCCAACAGGCTGGCGGTGCATCAAGGGCAATTCTGACCGCGGCTCCGTTTTATTGATGTTATTGTACAGTGTTCCGTTGCTTTGTAGCCAGGTTTGCGCTGTATAAATCTAATAAATTCAATAATATATTTTGGACATATCATTTTACCTCAGAATTTCATGTTGTCTAAATATGCTTAAACTCCTTCTGAATAAAATCATATCCTTTTCATGAAATACCCTTATTTTTGTCCTGAAGCACCAGCTTTTAATTTTTCTTACATGCTGTTAGACTTGTCAGCCTTAGTGTGGTCTTCCACCAAACCTTTTGCCTGTTTCCCTCCATTTTTGTGCTGAAATTCGTTTTTGCACACTTTGGGGGTCATTCTGACCCCCGCGGGTGGCGGAAGCCGCCCGCCGGGCGGAAACCGTACAAAACACCGCCCCGCGGTCAAATGACCGCGGGGACCATTCTGACTTTCCCGCTGGGCTGGCGGGCGATCTTCAAAAGATCGCCCGCCGGCCCAGCGGGAAAGCCCCAGCAAAGAGGCGGATTTGCTGGGGTGCGACGGGTGCAGTTGCACCCGTCGCGATTTTCAGTGTCTGCCAGGCAGACACTGAAAATCTTAATGGGGCCCTGTTAGGGGGCCCCTGCAGTGCCCATGCCAGTGGGCCCCACGACACCCGTTCCCGCCAGCCTCTTCCTGGCGGTGTAAACCACCAGGAACAGGCTGGCGGGAAGGGGGTCGGAATCCTATGGCCAGGGGAAAACCGGCGGGAAACCGCCGGTTTCCCTTTTCTGACCGTGGCTTTACCACCGCGGTCAGAATTGGCCAAGAAGCACCGCCAGCCTGTTGGCGGTGCTTCCGTGGTCGTTGGCCCTGGAGGTCAATGACCGCCAGGGTCAAAATGACCCCCTTTGTACTTTACCACTGCTAACCAGTACCAGTACTGCTAAGGTACTTGTGTTCACTCTCCTAAACATGGTTAAATTGGCATTCATCTAAGTGGCATATTTAATTTACTTATAAGTCTCCTGTAGAATGGTATAGTATGTACACAGGGCTGGTAAATTAAATGCTACTAGTGGGCTTGCAACACATTTTGTGCCACCCACCTAAGTAGCCCCTTAAAACATGTCTTAGGCCTGCCATTGCAGCCTGAATGCAGTTTTAATTTGCAAATTGGACTTGCCAATATAACACCCTTGCCAAGCCCACTACTCCCCTTTTATTGTATATTAGTCATCCCTAAGGCATACCCTAGGTTGCCCATAGGGCAGAGTGCATTGTAAATAAAAGGTTGGGCATGTACATTTAAGTTTTACATGTCCTGGTAATGAAAAACGCTTACATTTGTTTTTCACTACTGTGAGGTTTACATGTCCCATAGGATAACAATGGGTTGAATATTATATTTAATTTGTGCTAACTTTTGACTGGGGACAGACGAGCATTTCATGTTTGGTATCTATGAAATTGTAATTAAAAATCTGCTTTAATGGTAAAGTCAGATTTTAAAATTACATTTTGAAAATGACACTTTTAGAAAGTTGGCATTTTCCTGCCTCTACCATTTGGTGCCTGCAGCCTCCTTTGAGTCACATGGCTGGGTGTAGTTGTCAGTTAGAAAATTGTAAATGCCACCCAGACAGTCACACAATAGAGGGATTAGGTGTGTCTGAATGGGCCATCTGCTGGCAGGGCAGGACGGAGCTGGGCACAGTCCCACTTACAATGTTCTGCCTTCATACAAAGAGCTTGTCACCGCTGCATTGCCTCTGCAGCTAGCTTGGAGCATGGGCATTAGAATAAAAAAAATACAAGCACTTTATAGAGGAACCTCCAGAAACTTTTTCAACATCAAAGGAGGCACCAGGTTTAAAATAGAACCCTCAGACCCACTCTTCAGTTCACTTTCTGGGTGGACCCGAGGAAGAACTCTCAAAGGACGTCTGGCTGTTGTTGCCTGGTATGTACTCCTCAAGACTGTTTCACTGCACTTAGAATGACTGCTTTGATACCTGGAGCATGCCTGGGACCCTTAGAAGCCTGCCCTGTTGCTTGAGCCCTGCTTCTTCACCTGAACCCTGGACTCCCAGAGGGACTCCAAAGGCTAGTTTGCTGGCCTCCTGTTCAGTGCCACAGGGCTTTAACACACTCCCACCATGTTGAACCCTCACCTGAACCCAGGCTGAGTGAGTCCTAACCCCCCCAAATGATGCCCTTCCAGTCCTTGACCATTTATGGTGGTTCTAAAGGTGCCAAGATAGACACAATCCGAAACCAGGGACTTGAAAATGTTTTGGCTAAAACTGCTTTAAGAACTGAGGAAATACGAGGACCATCCTGCTTGTGGATGCACCCGAGGTGCAACGCATGTCAGCCTGGCCTTGGAGTAGTGCCCACTATTTTCTCCACAGCAGCAAATCCTGTTCAGAGGTCCTTTGCCAAAGCGGTATCCAGCCTCCTAGAACTCAGGTCTGCTACAGCCTCCTGCCTCTTCCTGCTGGAGATTTTCGTCTTCCATAAAAGTGACGGAGGGCCTGATTTAGATCTCGATGACAGAGTTACTCTGTCACAACAGTGACAGATATCCCATCTGCTGAAATCTAAAACCCATTTAAAACAATGGTTTTCAAGTACTTAAATCCCATTGTTTTCAATGGGATTTAGATTTGGGTGGATGGGATATCTGTCACCGTTGTGATGGAGTAACCACTCCACCGAGATCTAAATCAGGCCCTTAATCCACACGTAGAAATCTTCACCACAACTTCATCCAGAGGCTCCCCAGTGATGAAGCTCCTTCCCCCGACACCACCTGCAGCCTTGCCCAACGGAACTTTATCTTCTAGAACATTTTTCTTGAAAATTCTTCTAAGTCCCAAGGTAAGGGCTGACCAGGACCAATCCACTGCTCCATCGCAGTAGGTCATATTTTTTACTTTGATCCGGTCTCGCAAGACTAGATGTCCATCATTGGTGCTTTGACCTTTTCGGTGCTAGTCTTTACTAAAAACATTAAACATTCATAACTCCTTTTGTGCTGATTGGTTTGTTGTTGTTTTGGTGTCAAATAATTTATTAAAATGTACTCTTTGTTTCTGAATTGGTGTAGGATTTTTCTTGTGTTGTGTTTTCACTTTATTAGTGTTTGTGTGCTGCATGAATAGTTTATGAATTGTCTCTGAGTTAAGTCTGACTGCTTTCCGCACCAAGCTTACCAGGGTTAAGCAGAGATTAATTTAGTGACTTTCTGTGGTTTACCCTGCCAGGGATTTTGGCTGTTTCTTGACGAGGGCTCACTTCCCAGTCAACCAATAACCCAATTCTTCACACATGCTCATTATACTGTGTATATGTTAGCAAACAGTCATGAGGCCAACTGTATGAACATATGCACCTGGTACCTTAAGTGGCCATGTATTACCATTACATGGCAGGGGTATATGGCATGCAAAGGATTTACCATTGCACCATGGATGCCTACAATATGTCAGGTACTTCCACAATTAAGCCAGCACCATAGTTATTTTGAGCGTACACCATCATCTTCTGGTTGCTGACAGTATGTGAAGAAATACCTTCTGCCAGGCCTGGCCATCACTGTCCTTTGACAACACACAAAATCCCAAGGATTGACACGATTGTGCCAGGGCCAGTTGTATGCCAGGGATGCATTTCAACATGCCATAGATGCCTACAATATGCTAATTAGTACCAGCATACAGCCAGGATGAGGCACTACTTTGTCATGGGTACCCAGATTACGCCAAGAATTAGCACCATTGTGCCAGTGACAGCATTATGACAAGGGAAGGCAACCATCATGCTTTGAATGTTCACAATATGCCAAGAATGAATTACCATCAGTGTGCCCGGGCTAGCTTTCATGGACAGGGAAGCATACAAACTCATTCATGCACCCACACTTCAGCCTTCCCCAAATCGATAGTACATTTACTTTTCTTAACTTTCTCTTCAACTTATGACCTGCATTGGTTCTGGTCCTGCTACTCAGCTGCATTAGGATCCTTTGGCGCATCTGTCTTTTGGGATGTTTGCCAGGCTTAGCACTGCACTTACATACATATCTCCAATGAAAGAATCAGACCTCCCTCACAGCCAACACGCCGCAGAAGCATGATCATTTGTAATACTTCAGGCCCTGTACATGGTGTGAAACAGAGGTATGAGCACGGGGCCAAGCACATCCGCAGTGCTACCATGGTAACACCACTTATTGCCTTTGAAAAGTGTCTTCAGAGGTGTCCTGCGGGGTGGCTGAGCAGGAGAGAGGTAAACTCCTACTTGAAAACAAAGTTGTGATAGGCAGCTACAATTCTAGCCACTGAGTGGACGTGGAAGACTCTAGCGAGTAGACGTGGATGACTCTAGCAAGGTTTTTTCATTAATTTGTCATCAGTTACTGTTTTTTTACACACCACTGAATAACTTGGTTGCCTTGCAGATCAAGACAACATATCCACCACATTAAACTGTGACATCAATGCTCAGCAGATGACTACAAAAGATGGTGTCAGATGTCAGTGTTTCAGAGGATTCAGCGGGGATGGCTATTTCTGCAAGGGTAATGTAGGATTCCTAATATAAGTATGAAATGTTAACTGTCCTGTGGCCTATGTGCCAGACAGAGGCCACATAGATGCTGTGTGGATCTTCACAGAGATATAATGACAATACTCTTCAGAAACCGATGTACCAAAATTGGACAAGGGAAGTGTGGCAATTGATTGAAGACAGCACAGGGAGAAATATTTACATTAACTGAATTCAGGTTGTATGTTAAATTGTTGCACCAAGGGTAGAAAATGTGACTACCTATTGTCAATAGATACATCATTCGTTACATAAACTTGTACTCAAACTTTGATTAAATCCTATTGGTGGCACAATAAGTGCATAAATAAAAGTACTGTGAAAAATGGCCACAAACATCACAAAAAGTGTTTCACCTACATATAGAAGTGTTTCACCTTAAGGATGTATGGCCACCACTGGCCACACCATGTCCATCTTAATTACTATTTAAATCACCGTTTAGAGGGTCATACCTATTATTGCAGATTTTCCAGATTTGAGAGGTAGAAAATCGAGATTTTTTTTAAAGACATGGAGGCTAATATTATGCACAGTTCCTTTATT
The DNA here is from genome assembly GCF_031143425.1 of Pleurodeles waltl. Taxonomy (NCBI): domain Eukaryota; kingdom Metazoa; phylum Chordata; class Amphibia; order Caudata; family Salamandridae; genus Pleurodeles; species Pleurodeles waltl. The sequence goes on along the minus strand of NC_090436.1, from coordinate 979,473,931 downwards.
GCACTTATACACAGCAGTAACATAAGTACACTGACTTAGAATCAGAACATTAAACCATTCTAGAACATCCTTTAATGCGCATATATGCTTAGAACCCGCTGCTATCCTCCTTATTTTTGCTGTGAAGACACCAAAGAACCCATTTTAACACTACAGAATTTAGGGCCATATGTACGAACACATTTTCCCATTGACGCAGAATGGGAAAATCCCTTTGGTACATCTGGCCCTTAATCCCAATCCTCATTCGTCCATGTCCAACTCCAAATGTTACAGTCAACTTTATCCTCTCTCCAGGCTCTTAATCGTCATGTTAATTTCATCCTGGAAATAAAACAAAAATACATAAATAGGGAGAGAAACTACAGGGGAGGGATAATATTATTCTGGCGGTCTTTAATACAATCTTGATTTTCTACCCATCAAAGCTGTGGAAAATCTTCATTTTATGGCAAAGCACAGAGGCCAATCTTATGCATGCTTAAAGCCCAGCCATATAAAAACAAAGAGGAGAAGGAGGTTGTGGGGCTGGGTCTGTCCTCCTGGAGCCTATATAACATTATAAAAGAGGCCCAGCTAAAAGAACTACCACAGGATGAATAGGAAAAAGGATTTTCCTGTTAGAAAAACCCTCACCCACCAGGGTTACCCCTTGGTGGCATGCTTCATCATTGGTTCCTCCCGTTTGGCTACGGAGCGGGCGTGATACAACCTACGGGATACATGGGAGCACTGATGTAGTCTTGTCAATGTGAATCACAGGAGGGATAGGAGTGGTGGGGTCTGGGGTGAGTTAAAAATACCTGTCTCCTAGTAATTCCAAGGATTTAATAGGTCTCTCTGGAGGTGGTATGATTAAAAAGGGGCTGCGGAAGTAGGGGATGTAATGTACCTGACTTCCTACTCTACATGTTTCGGAGTCTTACCCCTAGGCTCCTCTTCAGGACCAAGGTGGACTCCCTGGTACCAGTCCTTGCTTGACTACATCTAATGAAAGCATAATTAATACATGCTCTGTGATATGCTGCAATTCACCTTACTAATGTGGTGTCATAAGATAATACCTATTGTTTATGGTTTGCGTCATTGATACCTGTGGAAGTACAAGAGAGGCATAGTTATCATAGCCCCCATTTGTAATGGGCAGCTATATATGTTATTTGTGGGAGTGGTGCCACCTATTTTCAAACTGTACCCCACTCTTGGGAAACGGCATTCGTGAATATCAGGACTGAGAGACTAAAGTACTCTCACAATCAACAGTACAAGACATACTACATTTAAAACTTTTAAACATGTAAACACGTGAATCACACCAAACAACACACATGTGGTGCATGCGTAACCTACTCAGTAGTATTTGGATTCTCATATCATAGCTCCTCCGGGAGGGGGTTGTGCTTGTAGTCACACTCTAAAGATTTGGCAAAGTTTTAGAATCAATTCATCTTACTATATCTGTAGCGCAGTGTAAACAATGTTCAAAAGGTACTTACTTCCTCAAAGCGACACTCCCGCTCTGTACCTAATGCTCACCTCCCCGGGGTCTGAAACTTGAATGCTCACATGGGAGCTGAGTTTTAATGTGCAGCAGCTCTTGCATCTCAGCATGCTAAAGCGTGCAGCACTAGACCACTAACTTCCCCAAGATGGCGGCCTCCTGTGGAACGAAGGGGGGTCCGCGAGGAACCTAAAAGTAGGTATCCTTGTGGGTGCCTGTAATTGCACAGAGGTCATTGGGGCTTCATGGGCTTACAGAGGCAGAACTGGGGATTCCCATATCGTTTTAATAATTACTTAGGAGTTTCTTTCTTGTGTTTAACAAAGGGTTACTTGTTCCCTTCTTACTATGATGGTGACGTGTATGTAAGTGGCTAATATTTATTGTTGAGGGTTTGCTCTTTGTGACGCTATGGAATGTAAAGAAATGAGATACACAGAGAACCTTCTGCACTGCCTAGGTGTACCATTCATTTCAGGAGATGTTTATCCGACTTATAATTAATGTAATGTTAATACTTTGTCAGCTGGCTCCAAAGTATGTTTTCATTGAGGCCAAATTGGTGTGTGCGCAATTTATAAACCCATTGTTGTTCTTTTTCGAACAGTGTATACTCACAATTAATCTCTTTATGATGTTCTAGCATAACCCACTGGTAATCCTCCACTATGTGTGTTTTCTCTTTGAAATGAGTGGACATTTTAGACGTAGCCCGTCCACATCTCAGGTTACTACGGTCTTCGCAGATGCGAGTCTTTACCTTGTGGGTGGTCATCCCCACATAATGTAGTTTGCATGGACAAGTGATTACGTACACTGCTCGCTGAGTACAGGTAGAGCACCCTAAATTCCTGTGTGTCTATACTCTACCTAAAATACATAAAGAGCTTCCATTTCCCCTAGGAAGACCAATAGTATCTGGTATTGGAGGTCCTACAGAGAGGATATCAGAGGTTGTAGACATATTTCTGCAACCTTTTGTAACAAACCTTCCATCACATATAGAGGATACTAAGCATATATTAAGTCAACTATCAGATATACATTGGGAATCTAAAAGGCTGATGGTGACATTGGATGTTGTTGCTTTATATATGAGTATAAAACATGAATCAGGTATACAGGTGATAAAGCATATGCTAAATAGAAAATCAGCTAGCTTAATGGAACACACAGATATTTTATTACAGATGATAGATCTTATTCTTAATCAGAATTACTTTCTCTTTAAACATGAATGGTTTAGACAAAAACAGGGAGTGGCGATGGGATCAAGATTCTTTCCCTCGTATGCAAACCTGTTTATGGGATGGTTTGAAGAACGTTGGATATGGGGACGTGGAGCAGCGGAATGGCAGACGTATATCTTTTACCGGAGTAGATATATTTGCGACTATTTCATGATATGGATAGGTAGTGTTGAAAATCTGAAGGGATTTTGTGAATATCTGAACAGTAATGAGGTGAACATCCAATTCACATACAGGTACAGTTCAACACATAGAATTTTTGGATGTGGAATTTTATGTGGAAGATAATGACATAGAAAGTAGATTACATCATAAACCAACAGCCTGTAATACAATATTACATGTTACTAGTGCGCACCCTATACACCAGATAGAAGCAATACCATTTGGAGAAATGGTAAGAGCGAGACGTAATTGTAGTCAAGACAAAGATTTTTATAATTGTATTCATGATATAGGGAAACAATTTGTAGCCAGGGGATATCGAGAGGAGACTGTGATGAAATCCCAGCGTAAGGTATCTAGAATACCTCAACAACAGACGTTACAATTTCAGGAAACGGAAAACATGAAAAAGATGGAAAAATTGACAAATTAAGAAGAGTATCGGACTACACTAACAATTCTGTTCTATTACTAAAAAGTATGAAAAACATTGGAATATTTTATTACAAGATCAGATCTTAAGAAAGTATATTAAGAATAAACCAGAGGTGTCGTATAGGAGAGGAACAACACTTAGTAATATTCTCAATCCCAGCTATTTGAACCCCAAATTGAATTCCAATTGGCTAGATACTCACAATAAAGGTTTCTTCAAATGTGGAAGCTGTGGGGTTTGTAGATGGGCATGGCAAGCTAAGAAAGACTTTCAAGGATTTGGAAACAAAGGATATAGCATTCGTATACATATAAACTATAATACGACATTTGTAGTGTATATGTTAGTCTGCAAATGTGAAACAATATATGTAGGGAGTACTATTCGCCCCCTTAGGGTGAGAATTTTGGAACATTGGAGGGCTATTAGACAGGATGATGAACACTATCCCATTGCATTACACATGAACTCATGTACAACACAGGGTCTTCATAAGGATTTAAACATGTTTGGATTTGAACAAATAGGGAAGAGTCCCCAAGGAGGTAATAGAGAGTTAGCATTAAGAAGAAAGGAATCTATATGGATTATACGTCTGAGAGCAGTAGAATGTGGATTAAATTCGGAGTATGAACTAGAGTATTTCTTAGGGGAGAGATAAAAAGCAAATATAAAGATATGAATTTAATTGTAATTACCTTAACATAATAAAACAAAACAATGAATCCTTTACATTTGTTAGAGAGATTTAGGGAAAGATGATGATTGAAATTCGATCAAAGCTCTTACAATACTGTATAGTAAATTCTTTATATTTGTTGGTAGATATGTAGGTAATTAGAAAAGAGATAAATGGCATCATTCCGACCCTGGCGGTGCTCCCTTGGGCATTCTGACCGCGGCGGTACAGCCGCGGCCAGAAATGGAAAGTTGGCGGTGTACCGCCGGCTTTCTGCTGCCCTGGGGAATCCTCCATGGCGGTGCAGCTTGCTGCGCCGCCATGGGGATTCCGACCCCCATACCACCATCCTGTTCCTGGCGGTTTCGGCCGCCAGGAACAGGATGGCGGTATGGGGTGTCGTGGGGCCCCCGTAAGAGGGCCCCACTTCGCACCCCGCCGGCATCGGAGCCGGCATCCTCATGGAAGGGTGTTTCCCGCTGGGCTGGCGGGCGGCCTTTTGGCGGTCGCCCGCCAGCCCAGCGGGAAACCCAGAATACCCGCGGCGGTCTTTTGACCGCGCAGCGGTATTCTGGCGGCCCCAGCCAGGCCGGCGGCTTCCGCCGCCGGCCGGGATCAGAATGACCCCCAAAGTATGATCTGAGTGGCGACATTCTAATTTTAATTTCAAAGTGAAAAGGTCGTAAGTAATAAGTAAGATTAGGATAGTTTGAGAAATTGTATGACGAACGTCTGTTTTTGTATTAATAAGCATAAAGAAAGACTATAGCTGTAGGCCAGGAAATTCACACTGTGATACCGATATCGTGTCTGCTTTTAGTGTGCACATATGGGAGAATTCTTATTACAACTTTTAATAAGAATCAGCAACAAGGAGCGGTTATAGCGATATACCAAGGATTAATATAAATTCTTATGTTGTCTAGAAATATGGTTTCCACCCTTTGTATGTAAATTATTGTATAACACTGCATGCGAACGGGAGCTGAAAAGTTATATGAATGATGGATATGTACTTATAGGTTGTACGTTGTATATTGTTTGCTGTTATAGAAAGCCCTGAAGAAGTTGAGGGGTAATTCCCAGACAAAACACGTGTTGGCTTGGCAGAAACTAAATTTGGGACAAAACTTTTTAAGAAGAATAAAGAAGCATTTTTGCCAAATTTTGGATTGTATTGGACTTAATTGAGGACTCTTCTATATTTACTGAAGGATGATTTACTGTTGATGACGAGTGCATATTGCGATTTGCATGGACAAGTGATCATGTATGCTGCTCGCTGAGTGTTACAATTGGAGAAGTCTCTAATGTCCCATGTTGTGCTGCCGTCAAAGGAGACCTGTTTAGTGAACTTTATTAGATGTGGACGGGCTACGACCAAAATGTCCACTCATTTCAAAGAGAAAACACACATAGTGGAAGATTACCAGTGGGTTATCCTAGAACACCATGAAGAGATTAATTGTGAGTCTACAATGTTTGAAAAAGAACAACGATGGGTTTATAAATTGTGCACACACCAATTTAGCCTCAATAAAAACATACCTTGGAGCCAGCTGACGAAGTATTAACATCACATTAATTATTAGTCGTATATTCATCTCCTGAAATGAATGGTACACCTAGGCAGTGCAGAAGGTCCTCTGTGCATCTCATTCCTTTACATTCCATAGCGTCACAAAGAGCAAACCCTCAACAATAAATATTAGCCACTTATATATATGTCACCATCATAGTAAGAGGGTAACAAGTAACCCTTTGTTAAACACAAGAAAGAAACTCCCAAATAATTATCAAAACGATATGGGAATCCTCAGTTCTGCCTCAGTAAGCCCATGAAGCCCCAATGACCTCTGTGCAATTACAAGCACCCACAAGGATACCTACTTCTAGGGTCCTCATGGACCCCCCTTCGTTCCACAGGAGGCCGCCATCTTGGGGAAGTTAGTGGTCTACTGCTGCACGCTTTAGCATGCTGAGATGCAAGAGCTGCTGCACATTAAAACTCAGCTCCCATGTGAGCATTCAAGTTTCAGACCCCGGGGAGGTGAGCCTTATGTACAGAGCGGGAGTGTTGCTTTGAAATTTGTAAGGTGAATTGCACCATATCACAGAGCATGTATTATTTAAGCTTTCATTAGAAGTAGTCAAACAAGGAGTGGTACCAGGGAGTTCACCTTGGTCCTGAAGAGGCGTCTAGGGGTAAGGCTCCGAAACATGTAGACTAGGAAATCAGGTACATTACATCCCCCACTTCTGCAGCCCTTTTTTAATCGTACCGCCTCCAAGAGATCTACTAAATCATTGGAATTACTAGGAGACAGGTATTTGTAACTCACCCAAGACCCCACCTCTACTCCTATCCCTCCTGGGATTCACATTAACGAGACTACGTCAGTGCTCCCACGTATCGCGTAGGTTGTAGCACGCCCGCTCCATAGCGGAACAGGAAGAAACCCAATGATGAAGCATGCCACCAAGGGGTAACACTGGTGGGTGAGGGTTTTTCTAACAGGAAATTCCTAATTCCTATCCATCCTGTGGTAGTCCTTTTAGCTGGGCCTCTTTTGCAAAGCCCAGCCATAACGATTTCAACAACATTCTCTACAGGCTTAAAATAAAACTTCTTAAATGTTGAATCACTCTCCCAATCTGCTCCTTTCATAATACGGTTAAGACTACCACCCATCATGAAAGCTTTACTTACTGTAGCCCCTCTAGTGGCTGTCTAAAATAAATCAATAACTGAAAATACACTGTTATTCTCAACCCCAAGGTTCTCCTCTCATATTCTTTCAAACACCGTACCATACAGAGATCGTCAAGATGCTCCATCTTCGGATAAAAAAATTGTCCATAGCATAGTTTTTGTATGCTTTCTGACATAAAAAACATATGTCTTTAAGTTGGAAACTTCTCAAAGAAATTCCCAAAGCCCTTATATTCGACATTCGCCAGAAAGCAACATCGCCACATTCCAAGATAACAACTTTAAAGAAAGGATTTAATTACTTCCCCAACTCATAATATCTTTCAGCACCACTGTCATATTCCATTAAGATGAATAGTTAGCCGCAGGGGGCGCTTACACACGAATGCTCTTGATCAATCTTCTTAATAGTACATGCTGCCCTATTGGCACTCCATCCTCTAAAGCATGACCTGCGTAAATCACCGACCTACTTAAGTTAACTGTACTGTAAGATAGTCCTTCCCTAAAAACTTCCATTAGATAATTAGCCAACTCCACTACAGACGTTGATACAGGATCCACACCCCTTCCAGAACACCAATGGCCCCATCTTCTCCATGCTGTTTTGTATGCCTTTGTTGTACTTGGTGCCCAAGACTCTTTGCTGAATTCCGAATCCTCTGACGATAATCCTGACACCTGCCAAACTCTACTAAAATCATCTAGCTCATCAGTAATAACTAACCTGTCTCTATCTGCTGATGATTTTTCCATTGAGCATTCACTAACAACCATGGAAAACAAGGCAGTAACACAGGATTGTCTATCAACAGACTCATCACACCTTGAAACCACACCTGAGACTGCCAAAATGGAGTTAGCAGCACCACCTTCGCTCCCTCTCTCCTGATCTTCATAAGAACCCTCTGAATCATTGTAAAGGGTGGAAATGCATAAAGCCTTCCCATTTTTGTAGAAAAACATCCACCACCCAGGCCTCTGGATCTGGCCTCCAACTGTAAATAATTGGAAGTTGAGCATTCAACCTGTTTGCAAAACAATCCACTTCTAATAGACCCTACTTCCTGTGCAAACTCATGAACACCTCCATGTTCAATACCCAATTGCTTGAATTCTTCAAATTCCTTGAATTCCAATCTGCTACCACATTGTTCAGTCCCAAAATATGCTGCACATGAACCATAATATTGTGACCTAAACTGTAGTTCCAGAACTCTTTTACCCACTCTGCTAACACTCTCGACCATGTTTCCCCCAATTTATTGACATATCTGACTGCTGAAACATTGTCCATCTTTAACAACACACAGCATCTTACATGATCCCTCACAAAACTCCTTACAGCAAAAGATCCTGCCAACAAATCTAAGCAATTGATGTGCATATCACCCTCCTTTACAGACCAACTACCTCCTGTTGACACTCACTCACCGTTTCTGGAATTTCCCCCAAAATCGCTCTGCCATTCCAGGCTTCTAAATTGATCGACCACCAATTCACTTCCCGTAGTGCATTCAGACTCACCTCAACTTCTGAGAGAACTTGGCACCCAAGCATAAATGGCAAGCCTCCAACCTCTGAATTTCTCTGTAATGCAAAGGTGCTGGGAAAATAGCATGAATTGATGCAGACAGAAACCCCAACAAACTTGCCAACTGCCGTAAAGAGATCCATTCTGAACATGTTATCCTTTTCAGCTCCCTGCGAATCCTCCTCACTTTATCTTTTGGTAACGCCAACACACCTTCCAAGATCCATTTATGAAAACCTAAAAAGATCATTTCCCTATTGGGTATTAAACATGACTGCTTCCTTTTCACCTGGAAACCCAAATTCTGTATAATTGGCACCACTAATTCTGTCAGCTCAATTGCCTATTCCCTGTTCTCTGTGATAATCAAAATATCGTCCAGGTATACTATCAGATGTACCCCTCTTGACCTTAACCAAGCTTTCACCGGTCTCATGACCTTTGTGAAACACGAAGGTGGCAATGTCAGGCCAAATGAAAGGACTTGAACCACCGAAGTTCTCCTTGCCACTGGAACTGAAGGAAATTTCTGTGTTCCTCGCATACTGGAATGGTCAAATAAGCATTATTTAAATCTAGCCTGGCTAACCAATCTCCTTTTCTTAATAGATCTCTCAACATATGAATGCCTTCCATTTTGAAATTACTATACCACACCCAATCATTCAAGTCTCTTAAATCTGTGACTGGTCTCATACATTTGTCTTTCTTTTCTACCAAAATGTTGCTCACAAAACTACCTGAACATTCCCCACTTTTTCTACAGCTCTTTGCTCGTGAAGTGCCTTAACTTCCTGCATTACAACCTTTTTTAGGCTCCTTGAGAACTTTAAAACCATTGATGTTCTTCCTGCAAAGGAGTTCCTTTAAAATCTATATGATATCCCTGCACTGCCTGCAAACTCCAAAGATCTTTTTTAATTTCCTTCCCACATGACACAAACTGAGCTAGTCTGCCGTCCATATTTACTTGGATAACACAGAGGGCCTAGTTTTGGACATACCTGCTCCTCTTCTAGTTCTCCATTCACTTTGGATTCCTCGAGCTCTATGTTTTTGTGGATAAAAACTCTTTGGCTCTTCATGATAGTCAAAGGGTCTATATCCTCATGTACAAGATCCACGAGTAATACTTTCTCAGTACCCAAGAAATCGACCCACATTCTCCTGGCTCCACCAAAAACCTTTCACATTTCTTTTTATGCCTTTTGGATCTTATTAAAGGTACCTACATATCAGGACATGTCCCTTACAAAGTTTTCTTCAAAAACCATACCATTATATTCTGCTCCAATTTTCTTGCTGGCCAGATCCGACGGTTAGGTTAAATCATTATCAATATAGTCCTCCTCAGTTCCATACAAAGAGCAGCATTTTAGTTTCCTAACAGACAAATTGCCCTTTGTATCCTGTAGTGCACTTCAAGAACATCTACATTCTTTACTGTATCTCCTCACACAAAGCAAGAACTTTAGCTATCGGACCCAAAATGTCCAAAAGCCTGTCCTGATAGCCCTTGAGTCCTTGATCCAATTTCTCATCAGACAAATTGTCCTATATAACCATTGGCGCATTTCAACAACATCTACTCCTGTATTATTTTTATATGCCTTCTCCTGCAAATCAAGAACTTTAGCCAGTGGACCCAAAATGTCCAAAAGTCTGTTCTGACAGCTCTTGAGTCCTTTCTCCAACCCTTTCCTAGGATCACGGCCAGACTTATTCAGAAAGACCAATATCTTAGGACCTAATTGAGGTGTATACTCCATCTTAGAATCTAAAGTATGTCTTGGACACTGATCTCTGAGGTGTTCGCACCTCCTTACACATTTCCTGCCTCATCTAATATGTTATATAACATGTTCTGTAGGCGTCCATTGTAGTGATAAAGGATGTTGAATCAAAATCAACATTTTCAGACCCCTTCTCAGCCCAGTTGATTCTAATTATTTTTAGCTTAATTATCTCCTCATCTTCTTAAATCATCATCTCCACTGCTTGATGTTTCATCAAAAGCCACCGCTTTGTGACTCCTTCTTTTTGCCTTCATAGCTTTCCCAATTTTTTTCATTATGGAAATCCCCATTCCCCCTTTTCCTGGAGCATTACGCCCAGTAACCTTCAGATTGTTATCTTTCTGCACCTCAATGTACTTCCTCTTTTTCATTTTCTTTAGACCAGCTACTGCTGAAACTCCTGCCTTTGCCTCACCCTCCTCAACTGACCAATAACTTTCTTCCTCTAACACTGTTTTGATTTACCTTTTTTATCATATGGCTCTCTACACAATCATCAATTTTCCTACTTATTCTTTCAGCCAAATCACCAAAAACCTTGTTCACATAAATTCTAATGCTAGTGTCCAAATCCTGCTCCTCCACAAAATCATTCTTTACGCCAAAATAACATTCATCCAATTAAAGAGAATTTCCTTTTCTACTGCAACACCCAATTTATCCACTAAGTGTTGTTATAACCACCGCCTCTAAGCGTTCATAAACCCTCATCGAGTCTCCCCAAAGCATGGCTTTTTTTTATTTCAGTGTATTCCAATCCAACGCATCCCATTGACCCACAAAGGTCGCTGTATGCACAAAGCATCTTGCGTACAGCAAACCCAACAATCAAAAAATTCTAATACTGGCTCCTTACAAGGCACGGGATAACATGATCACTCACGCTCGACCCATAATTTGCTGGTATCGAGTAAACCCCACTCTGCAAGGACTGCATCCCTGATTCACTTGCTGGCATTCTCTTCAAATTACCACTTGAGCGAAGACAAGTATTTATTTCTCTCTGCTCAGTGAACCATCACTTAAGCGCATATCTAATGCCAAATTAGGTATTCAACTTAAATCAAAAGTAAGTTTCTGTTGCTATGTTTTAATTTGAGAAATCTTCATAACCACACAAAACTCAATAAAAAATACCACCTCTTTGCACCTTAAAAAAGCATAGACACCTCATTTCCCTGGACAGTTTGAAAATATCATTTAGTCCTTATTTCATAATCACACACATTCTTAAAAAAATATAACCCTTTCACACATAGAATATAAAATCTTAAGGTATTACTTATCTGTGTGTATGAGCAGCAACAAAGAAGGAAGATGGCAGCAGGTTATAAGCATATGTGTATGTTCAAGGATGTTCTAGAATGGTTTATTGTTCTGATTCAAAATCAGTGCTCTTTTGTTGCTGCTTTGGATGAGTGCAATAAAGGACCTGTGCATAATATTGGACTATGTGCCTTGCCATTAAATGAAGAATTGCACGTAAATATTTAAACTTAAAATATATAAAATGTTCATGGTCGATATCTGAATCATAGTACATTCTTATTTAGAATGTCAGAGTACAGTTCATGAAAAATGTCCAATAATTTTCTTTTTATGCAGATGTGGATGAATGTTCCACCATGAATGCTTTATGTGACCTAACACGAGCAGATTGCATTAATACAGAGGGAGGCTATGTCTGCAAATGCTTTGAAGGATACAAAGGTGATGGACTTCTCTGCCAAGGTAAGACATGCTATGATATTGACACAGAAGAAGGCTATAAAATCAGATGATGTTGCCAATGCTAACTTTGTTATTTGTTATTATATATATATATATATATATATATATATATATATATACATATATATATATATATATATATAATGTATATATATTTATACACAACATCTCATATGACATCACTGATGACATTATCCAGTGAGTGTAAGTGTTGTATCAATGTGTGAGTGGGTGTGTGAGTGTGTCTATGGGTGAATGAGTGGTTGAATAATTTGCTGTATGGGAGAATGAATGGATGTGTAAGTTGGTGTATAGGTGAGCAAGTGACTGTGTGAGCAGCTGCATTACAGTGAAGTGGGTCTGTGGGTGGCTGCATGTGTGAGTGAGTGGGTGTCAGAGTGGTTGTCGGGGATAAGTGAATAGGTGTCACTGTATTGTTGAGTCACTTGGTGAGTCACTTACTTTATGGTTGTAAATATAACTGAGTTGCTGTGTCAGTAACTGTATATGAGAGTCAGTGGGTGTATGAGTAGCTGTATTGTAAACTGAGTGGGTGAGTCAGTTTTTATATAGGATAGTGAGTGGATGTGTGACAACTTTTGTTGGTCAGTGAGTGGCTTTGTGAATGGCTGTTTGGGTGACTGGGTATGTAAGTGCCTGTTCATGTGAGTGAGTTGGTGTGTGAATAGTTGCACAGTTAAGTGATTGAGTGTGTAAGTGACTGTGATAATGAGTAATGAGTCTGTGACTGTGTCAATGACTATATGGGTGAGTGTGTGGGCGTGTCAGTGATTCTACAGCTGATTAACTGGATGTGTCACTAGAATAGTGATCTATTAATGGGGTGCATGAGTATGAGTGGGTGTGTCAGTGGGTATATGAGTGGATGTGAAGGTACTGTATGAGTCTGTGAATACCTCAATGAGTAGTGTATGGGTGAGTGAGCAGTTGTGTCAGTGGCTGTTTGAATGAATGTCTGTATAGCACTACTCTTATGCAGTTCTGAATAAGTATGAGTGGATGTGTGCGTGGGGGTATACAACAGTTTGTATCAGAAAATGAGTTGGTGTATGACTGTGTGGATGATGTCATCAGTGATGTCATATGAGATGTTATCAGTGATGTCACTGACCATGTCATGAGTTATGTAATATGTGAGGTCAACTGCAGTGCATTACAGAAGCGCCGGTTATAGATAGCTGACGTACCTATAACTGCTGAATTTCTACGGTTTTCTATGAGTAAACCTAACTATAACGTCCATTTTTTCAGTGAATTTCTAAGGTTCGTTTAATTCTATTTTCTAACTATAACGTCCCTGTAACCTTTGTTTTTTTCAGTGACTTTTTAAGTGTTTTGTATTCTATTTCCTAACTTTAACTTCCCTGTAACCTTTGTTTTTTTCAGTGAATTTCTAATGTTTTTTTTAATGCACAGTAATTCTAATTACTATTCATTAATCCAACAACCGCAGTGGACAGCCTTTGGCCGTGCGGGGTGGCAGTTGGCCCTGAGGCCAAGCCCTTATAAGCACCTAACCATGTACTCCTTCACCCATGCGCAGAGGAGGTTGCCTGCCAGACCTGGCCTGCAGCCAGACCCTGCGGCCAACACTCCCTAACCACTCAATCCCACACTGTGCACAGCCCTTTCACCGTGCCCGGCAGGCCAAGCCCCAGCAAACAGCTATGTACCGAGGATGGGCCCCCTGCGACATAGCAGAAGCCGGCCCCGTTGGGTGGCGGTCTCCAGGGCCATCAGAGGCTCCTCGAGGGGGGCTTTGTGGCCCCCCTCCAACTAGATCTTAGCCCCGGGTGTGGTAGTCCCCGGAGCGCAGGGGAGACACGCGGCCCCCCTGCTCCAACTACAGTCTTGCCCCTGGGGGGCAACAGGGCCCCCCAATTTCATTACAAGATCTCCCCGGGGAGGTGGTGGTCCCCGGGGCAGCGGGGGGGCCTCAAGGCCCCCTGTTTAATTACAAGATCGCCCGAGGGAGGTGGTGGTCCCCGGGGCAGCGTGAAGGGACCTGGTGGCCCCCTCCCCATATTACAATAATACCCTGGGGAGATGGCGGTCGCCAGGGCAGCAGGGGGACCACAGCCCCTCCCATTAAAAAAAAAAGAGCCCCTGAGAGGTGATTGCCCCCGGGGCAGCGACAGGGGGCCGGGAGGCCTCCCAACCACCTATTTTCTAAAAGAGTCCTTGGGACTTGGGCCCCTGGGGCATTAGACTAACAAAGCGTTTTTGTGATTTTGCTATCCGATTTGGGGATCCACTGTGCTCCGCTCGTAAAATCAACAAAAAAGAATGCTTTTTAGTCCTAGTGGGGGTCCCATTAGGACACCACCACCAGAGCTAAGAGGTCAGGGTGTTTGTACCCTGGCCCCTTCTGTTTTTTTTCCTCTTTTTTTGGGCTCGGCTGGAGCCTAGTTCCAAGATGGCTGAAAACACTTCAACAGCTTCTGTTGTTGAAGTATTATCAGCCAATCAGATCTCAGCACGAGATCATTAGGGGTCGCAAATCCTTTGCGTCCCTAGATATACAAATGTGTTTTCCCCTTAATTTCTCAAACACTACTGGGAAGAATTACACCAAATCAAAAACAGCACTCTTTCTGGACCAGGACCTACCTTCCTGCAAAATTTGATGTAATTCTGTTCAGTATTTTTTTGCGCTATCGCTGTTCAAAATCCCTATGGAAAAATGGATGGGGAAAACGTGTTTTGGGACCCCCCATTTTTCTCAACCCCCCTCCCGTACGGATCACTCTGAAACCTTCCAGGCACCAGCTGACAGAACGGGCAAATTATTTTGGAAATTTTAGTGAAGATTCTTCAAGCGGTGCCAAAGATATAGGCAAGTAAAAAAACACTTTTTGTAAGGAAACGTATTTCTACCTATAACTTCCTAGTGGCGAACGCCATATATATATATATATATATATAGAGAGAGAGAGAATATGTATGCTAACTCTGTTTTTCCATTAAGGAAATACTGACCTTCAAATGCTGTGCCCAATCTATGCTTTAATTTATAAATCCTATATAGCTATTTGCAAGGCATAGATATCTTGATACCACAGTACCAAGTTGAGATCAGTCACCATTTCAAGAATTGTAGGACTTTACTGAAAACATGAGTTGGCATAAAACAGAATGTTAAAAGATTAATGGTTATATGTTGTCTGCACTATGATGATTCACCGGAAGCATAGTTAGAAAAGTCCATCAGATTTTACATTTATGCATAAAAACATGCATAAAAAGTCAGTTTTGCAGTAAATGTATTGTTTTCCTTCTCCATTACTGCGTATTATCTTCATTGTAAGTATATTGCATACAAATTTTTTAAATGAAAAAAATGAAAAAATAAAGTTGAAAAGTAAAGGTATTGCATTTAGAGAGAGTTCAATGGGGCGATCAAAGTAGAAAAGAGGGGAGCCTGCTTAACTAATTTTAGTCTAAAAACTTTCAACATAATATTTCGAAAAAAGGTGGCTAATACTCAGACGAAATTATCGCATTACAGGAAAAAAAGTTTCTTGCCTGTAACTTTCTTTTGATTTGTACAAGTGCACCTAGCATCCACACTTTTAGTTAAAAATTCCGTCAATTTGACGGGAGAATAGCTCAATGTACCTCACTTCAAACCTATCATACTGACAGGGGAGTCATCGGAAAAAGGATTGTAAAAGATCTCGTTCAACTTTAGTGTGAAATTAAATATGGACAAAGATTGTGTCTACATTAGGTGCCACCAATATTACCCAAACAATTTTTTTTTTTATAATCAACCATTTTTTAGTCCTGTTTCCATATTAATGCTCACTTCTTTTCGATCATGTTCATTTTCTCCTAGTACTTTTACACACATATCTTTCATTGTACTCTTGTTTAGACTTTTTGAAAACCTAGAAAAGATTAATATTTGTATTTCAAACCAATTTCCCTCAATCTGGAAATATTTCCCTTGGAACAATAGCCATTGAATTTCAACTGCTCCAGATGAAAGTTAAACAACTGGGTGATGCAATTGCATTATTACAAATATTACTAAATTCTAACCATTTTAAACTTTTCTATAATGCATGGTGAAATGGCATATGGCATATGTTATGCACATAAAATTAATACTACTAATTGTCAGAACACAATAAAAAGTAGTTACAGAAGTATTAGAATACTTAACAAAAACATCTATGCATTATAATTCACCTATTTGTATGAAGGATAAAGTTAAGAAACCTCCATAAAAGCTGGTACTTTTGTTGGTTTAATTCATGATTGAGAAGGAACTTCATGTATTGTCTTACTGTATTGCTATTGTGCTGTAAATATTTTCTTTATTAGACTTGCATCTTTCAATGACACATCTTTATTTTCTTCCATTTTTCTACATTAGTTAGTTTTTTCTTCATACCACTATGCTATTTTATGCATTTTGATATTCCTTAGGCTATCCCTTGATACTATCATGTAATTGAAAATTTTATTGACTGTAGTTATTTTTTTCCACTTATATGTTATGGCATTTCAGTATTCTATTGGATTGCCATCATAGTAATATATCGCTGTATGTATTGCTTGTTCTAAAAAATAATAATGTACTATAAAATTCAAAACTGTAATGTAGAAGTATCATAGTTGTCAAGGTTCTGTGAATGGTGAAGGAAATGTAAAGTAGTCCAAAATGGTAGCGTTAGAAACTCTTAATGTTATTAAAGACACAGAGGCAAGAGCTATCCCTTCTTTACTTGCCTATGTTTAAACAGCAGCCTATAAAAACACCGCAGAAAACTACACTTTTCAACATTCTTAGGGAACTGGGAAACCAAGGGAAACTATACAACGACCACCAATCAGAGAGCATGGGCCCTAAGAATACTCGATTGCGAGCAACTGATTCTCTTTTGTTGCTGCTCACAGACAAGTATTCTGCTTAAAGCATTATTTGTGATTATCTATATTTTAATTTATTTGTGATATGTTGGAAAATGGGTTATTGGTAAGGGCAGGTAAGTACTTACACTTAGCAATAGGCCACTAACCTCCACTTAGGTCCAGTTAGGTCTCAGTAAATTAAACCCAGCTCAACCCTTGGTAGCTTGGCAACAAGCGACAAGGCTTAACTTAGGAGACAGAGTGTAAAGCATTAAAATATCACAAAACAGCAATTAAATAAAACACAGGAAACAGTTTAAAAATCCAAAACCAATTTATGAATAATAGATTATATTTTTATCTTTAAAATGGCACAAAAACAAATACAATCGGATAAGGGGAACCAGAGATATTAATTTTTAAAGAATTATTGTTGTCTAGCGCCTAGAAACAAAAAGCGCCAATCGGGTCATCTGGTTGCTCCTCGACCGGGGCAAAGTCAAAGTTTAAGGCCGACCGTGAAGGAGCCCTGCTGGGCTACAGCTCACGGGAGGCCTCGGTCAAAAGTTTACCTTCGGACTTAGTCTCTTTTCTGAAGATTTTCTTCAGCGGGACGAACCTGCCAGTCCAATCCGACCTCCTGGAACTCTTCTCCGGATACGTGTCACGGGAGCCCGCGGTGGAGATTTTTATCAAAACTTCTCCAAACTTCTGGGTCTTCTCACAGATGTTCTTTTGAGGTTATTTTGGGGTCCACAGCTCATCCCAAGGGTCCAGAAATTCTCCTTGGGGGTGTGGACTACAACTCCCAGAATGCACCTGGCGCAAACTCCTTTTTGGCCACTAGGCAGTGGCCAGCTGGTTGATTTCTTCAGGAGTTGGTGCAGGGGACTTTGGTTAGCAATTTTTCACCTGTAGCAAACAGGGAGTCCCTCCTTGAACCAGTTGAAGCCAGGCAAAGTCCTTCTTGTGGTGAGGCCCAAGTGTGCAGATGGTGCAGTCCTTCAGAGTGCAGGTTCCAGGTGCAGGCCAGGGGTCCAGCAGGGCAGACCTTCTTCTTCCGTAGTTCTTCCTGGTAGGGATCTGGTAGGGAACTGAGGTGTGGGTGCAGGTCTGCCAGTTTTATCCTTGCTCCTGGGTGAAAAACAGGGGGGTCTTGATTCTCCAATCAGGTGCAGGGTCCTTCCCCCTGTGATGACCACTTCCTGGGAAGTGTGGCAAAAATCAATCCCAGGAGGCAACATTCTTCAAAAATCCATCATGGCTGAATCTGATTTTTGGAGGTTACATCTGGCTGAGCCCACCCACTGGTGTGGCTAAAAATCATAAACACACCCCTCTCCTGCCCTCTCCTAATTCAATCAAGGGGGAACCTAGTGTCTAGGGTTGCAGGATGAGGGGGTTCTGCTGGGGTGCTCCAAATGTCCTTCTCTGCCTTTGAAGACCAGTTTGGCAGCCCTCCCCCTTCCTGTCTCACCATCTGCTGAGGGGAAATTCCCTCCCACAGGCACATCTCTTTGTGTAAAGCCAGGCTACTTCACACCTCATCAAGGCACCCTGGCCAGGCTGCCAGAGGCTGGCCAATCAGAGCACATCAGTAAAAACAACGCAGGGCTGAAATTGACAACTTTTCAGGTAAAGTTTAAAACTCTTTCCCTGAACAAGTTATAGTAAATCCCACAACTGGAAGTTGTGGGATTTATTATAACAATTAATTTGATACCAAACTCTTAGTATCCATTACTTAAGTGGACTTTAAAAATTAAAATAAAGTCTCCCCATTCTAACATATGAAGGCCATTCACTACAATGAGGGAAAAATGAATATGGCTGTTTTTACCTCACCAGTCCTTGTAAAACTACGTTTATGAGGTCCCTGCTTATAGTTACATGGCACCCAGCCCTAGGGGCACATAGGGCACACCTTAGGGGTGACTTATATGTACAAATAAGGTAGTTTAAGACTTTGGAACTACTTTTAATTCAAAAGTCGAATTTGCATATAACTTTAATTTAAAAGCGGCCAGCAAGGCAGGCCTGCCTTTAAAATGACACTGGGCACCTGAGCAGTGCACCTATGGGTGCACAACCTATGATGTGGTCCCATAACCTACATGCCCTACCATATACTAGGGACCTATAGGTAGGTTGACTTAGCCAATTATAATTAGCCTAATTTGCATATTGATTTTACACAGAGCACAGGCCCTGGGACTGGTTAGCAGTACCCAGGGCACCATCAGAGTCAGGAAAACACCAGCAAAAAGTGGAAAATGGTGGCAAAAAGTTAGGGGGCCTCTGCAATCAGCCGTTTTCTCACATGATATTTGAGTCATAGTTATATTACTGTATTAATAGCCTTATTGCAGAGGTTTCTTACCACTTGCTGTGTACTTCACACTCATGACAGCATTTCCCCATGGATGTTTCTTTTGGTCCTCTTTGGGTCCACTAGCCTGGGCATTTGTTCCAGCCATTTCCCTTCCTTTGGGACATTTCCTCTATGAGGTACTGCTTCAACAGGCAGTCTGAAAGCTTTTCACATTTGTGCTATGGGAAAACCCTTTCTCCTCCTACTTGTTCCTGAAGCTTCTCCTGCATTTGCATACTTTCTGTTTGCTGGCACTAGTGTGAGAAACGCAGCAATTGCTTTGTACTACTTTGTACCATTTTCTGTTGTTTTGCATTAGGGGGTAATACTGAGGCAGATGCACGTAAACACTCATATGTTTTGACACAGTTACTTATATACAAAGATAGACATGGCAGGGTTTGTATCAATCAATCAATCAATCAATCTTGCGTAGGTTGGTGGGGAGGGAGTTCCAGGTTTTGGCGGCGAGGTGGGAGAAGGATCTGCCACCAGAGGTGGTGCGTTGGATGCAGGGGACTGTAGCGAGGGCGAGGTCGGCTGAGCGGAGCTGTCGAGTTGGTTTGTGGAAGTTGATTCATTTGTTGAGGTAGGCCGGTCCGGTGTCGTGGAGGCCTTTGTGAGCGTGGAGAAGGATTTTGAAAATGATCCTTTTGTTGATGGGCAGCCAGTGTAGGGATCTGAGGTGGGCGGAGATGTGTTTGTGGTGAGGGAGGTTGAGGATGAGACGTGCGGCTGCGTTCTGAATTTGCTGGAGTTTTCTCTAAAGCTAGGCTGTGGTCCCTGCGTAGAGGGCGTGTCAAAAACTAATGCCTAATTGGAGCAGACACATAAACAGAAAAATGTCTTCATTTTTACAAAAAACAGCAACGCATTGCATGTCTGATGCAAAACACAGCAGACATCCAATGCATGGGACCTTCTGAGACTGTCCTATCACAGGAAGTTCTACTGAAGAGTACAACCTCCAGTAGAAATCCTATGCTTAACACTACACAGTCACCTTTGCAAAATTGTGAGGGTGTTGATTACACAAGGAAGGCTGTTTGTGCAGCAGTGCAGGGGATGACATCAGTAGGAGGCCAATTGTTGTACATATAGAGCTGAGCTTTGTTTCCCCCCTTGCACAGTACAGTCTAGCAAATTTAGATGCTGAGCTACATGAATAATTAGTACATCTGGGCATTTGTTTCTTGCCACATGTTTCAGTGTGAAGCTTACGATTCTTCTATTGGCTGTAGGGTCTATCCAGGATCCCATCAGGCCCTGTTACACCCTTTAAGCATACAGAGTTTCTATTTCATTCCCTTTGGGAACAGAAGATAGGAGGTTATGCTTCCAAAATGAAGACAAGCAGATATTTGTAGAATTGGGGAGCTGTGCATATGCGGTGGGAGATGGTCCCCAAACTGGGGTTGCAGCGTAAGCTGCTGTGATCTTTCGGTGGAGGTCGGGCAGGAATGGCTGGCTGGGACACAGCACCCAGAAGTACTAAAGTGCTTTCAGGGTCGTTCAGCAATGCTGCAGTCCTGCCCACTTAAAAAGCGCTGTGAGGTGGAGAGTAGGTCTCTTTTTCCTCTCGCCGCCAAGAAGGACACCAGGCATGAGCCTCCATCCTCGCTTTTGCCCGCATTTTGTGTTTTCTCTTTTATTTTCAGGCATCCAGCAAGCTCCCCTTTGATTTCTGCAGCCACATTCCCCCGAAGATGCCTTTTGGAGCTTCATGGGTTTGGGAGCTTTTCTCAGTGGCGGCTCTGGTGGGAGCACTGGGCTCTGAATGTGATGGTGGCACAGGGTGCCTGGAGTGTGAGGATTTTTCAAGAGACAAACTATTATTTTATATTTCGTAATGTTGTATATGTAATTGCTATGAGAGGTGCAGTACAATATCTGTTGGATAAAGTTTGGGGATTGCGATTTGCTGTCCTGGGCACTTTGCTAGTTACCCTTTAAGGTGAGGATTCATTTGCCCCCTGAGCCTGTGGTTTTAGCTGACGTTTTACCAGTGACTTGCTTTTAAAGAAGAGCCTGTGGCCTTTTTCAATTTGTTTTGGCCATGTTGGGACACTGTTTTTGGGTGCCTAAGACATTTAGGCCCGTATTTATACTTTTTGACGCTAAACTGCGCTAACGCAGTTTAGCGTGAAAAAAATTAGCGCCGGCTAACGCCATTCTGAAGCGCCGTGCGGGCGCCGTATTTATTGAATGGCGTTAGCCGGCGCAAGCAGACCGGCGCTGCCTGGTGTGCGCGAAAAAAAACCACGTACACCAGGCAGCGCCGGCGTAGGGGAAAATGGCGTTAGGGCGTCTTAAAATGGGGCAAGTCAGGTTGAGGCAAAAAAATCGCCTCAACCCGATTTGCGCCATTTTTTACGACGCCCAGGCGCCATTTACATGACTCCTGTCTTAGTAAAGACAGGAGTCATGCCCCCTTGCTCAATGGCCATGCCCAGGGGACTTGTGTCCCCTGGGCATGGTCATTGGGCATAGTGGCATGTAGGGGGGTACAAATCAGGCCCCCCTATGCCAAAAAAAAATATTTAAAAAAAATATATATATACTTACCTGAACTTACCTTAATGTCCTTAGGGTGGGTCCCTCCATCCTTGGGTGTCCTCCTGGGGTGGGCAAGGGTGGCAGGGGGGGTCCCTGGGGGCAGGGGAGGGCAGCTGTGGGCTCATTTTGAGCCCACAGGTCCCTTAACGCCTGCCCTGACCCAGGCGTTAAAAAGAGGCGCAAATGTGGGTTTTTTTGACCCGCCCACTCCCGGGCGTGATTTTTGCCCGGGAGTATAAATACGACGCATATGCGTCGGAGTAATTTTTTAAGACGGGAACGCCTACCTTGCATCTCATTAACGCAAGGAAGGCGTTCACGCCAAAAAATGACGCTAACTCCGTGCACTTTGGCGCTAGACGCGTCTAACGCCAAAGTATAAATATGCCGTTAGTTTTGCGTCGAATTTGCGTCGAAAAAAACGACGCAAATTCGGCGCAAACGGAGTATAAATATGCCCCTGAGGGTTTGGGGCTGCTGTGTAGGTGCCTGGTTAACTCAGAAGGGTATTTAGTGTGTGTTTGTAAGCTTTTGGTTTGGGCTAATTCCTGCAGGAGAGTCACTGGTAGTGCCTTATTTTAATAGTGAGTGGTAGCTTATGGTTTTGTATCCAGCCTTGGTGGCCAGGGTTGCGGTGTACACAGGTATGTGGTGTGGTGTGTAGTTTTAGGTCCTGTACAAGGATGCCAGTTGGCATGAAGAAGGGTGCTAAACACGTGTGAGAGGAGATTGTTGTAGAGGCTTTAATGTGTAGGATGGATACAGTGGATGAGATTTTGGCCCTTTCGCGCCACAGGCCCCGGGGGGCAATCTAGCAAACTAATGGTCCCGGCAGAGAGGCTGAGGAAACCGGAGGTGGCACCCATGATGGCATTTCTCCAGTTAAGAAGTGGGGTAGAAGTCAGGGTCCTCATAGGTAGGAAAGTAAGAGTACTGGTGTCACCCCACAGGCACCACCAGCAGGCAACGCCAGCAATGTGGTGGCGCAGGGTCATGTTTCTACTGTGATGTTACCAGCGGTGAGTTCAAAATGGAAAAAGTTGCATAACGATTGGGGTTGCAACACCTGTTGGCATTAGTCAGCCTGATTTTGTTGAAAATTTGGATAGTGTTTTGCCTTGGCTTTCTAAGGTTGGGCACTGCTTTAGTGGGTGGCACACTGGTCGGCATAGCTGAGGGTGATACTGTTGAAAGGGCCAGGAGGTTAGAGGCCCACCGGTATGGTTCAGGGGGACAGGAAGTGCAGGTGGGTTGCGTGCCTGTGATGGGGGCCAGTTGGGCGTTACACATTAGTCCTGCGGCACAGTGTACTGCAAGTCTTAGTACATCGCTCGCCAGTTATATGCCCCCAATGGTACCAGCAGCGGTGGGGGTTGCACTCCTTCCTCAGGAAGCAACTGTAAGAAGTATGACAACATTATTGTCGAGCATTAGTCTTGGAGTTGTGCATTCTGAGCATGACAGCAGGGCAGGCATGTGCCACTGGATGTGAAAGAAAACATTTGGAAAGGAAGATATGTGTGAATTAATTGTGGATAGGCCCCAAAAGGACGAAGGCAAGCGGTGCAAGAAGTGCTCCCATTCTAGGGATTGTGGCCACTGGCCTTACAAAAAGAGGGTTGAAGAGACATTGCTGAATTGGGTGAAAGGATTCACAACTTTCCACGCTATAGCAGAGTGCTTTCCTAACTTATAATGAGTTTTAGTGGCATGGCCTGGAGGGACTACGACAAAGGGTTTAGAAGTATTAAAGCCGCTAGGCCCGCACTGGCTTGGGATCAGATTGACATGAACACTTAGATGCACTTTATGAAGCCCCAGAGCCTTGAATCTACCTCTAGTCAACCCTTTCGGGCAGGCACAGGGGCAAGCCCCTGTGGGAGGTGGGGAAAGGGTCTTGTTGGGATTTTAATAAAGGATCCTGTACCAGACCCCCTGGGACAATGCTAATTCAAGCATTGATGTTACTTCTTTGGCCTACCATCACACCCAGAGGCAAAGTGTTTCAAAACGTCTAGGGACTGAGGCACCAAAAAGCAGGAGTAATCACACCCTTCTGATGAAGGCCCCTCAACGGTGAACTGGCAGCCAATGTTTTCATGGTTAAAGGTCTAAAATAATCCACCAGCAGTGCAGGCTCTGTATGAAGGGTTTTTGGAAGAGTTTAGGATCCCAGCAGCGGAGTGTGTAAGTGTCCATGCTGCAAAAATCAACAGTCACTCAGGTCAAATTATAGTGTTGCCACCGCTAAGATCCTCAAAGAGAAGAACCTGGGGAGGGTGACGGGTCAACTTTGAGTCCGTCCCGCTGGAGAATTTTGTCTGCTTTCTCTGAGAGTAGTCCCCAAAAAAGAGCATGGAGAATACTGGTTGATACATAACCTATCAGCACCTAAGGGTCAGTCTGTGAATGAAGCTATTGATAGAGCCTTATGCTCAGTCAAGTACACTTTGCTTGACCAAGCGATCAGGATGCTGCAGGAGCTGGGGCCTGGGAAGCTTCTACCAAAATCAGACATAGAATCAGCCTTCCGGTTGTTTCTGGTGCAGCAGGATGATTTCCATCTGCTGGGTTTCCAGTTTAAGGTCTCATTTCATTTTCACAAGTGGATTCCCAATAGGCTGCTTGGTCTCCTGTGCCTATTTAGAGAAATTTTGCACTTTCCTTAAATGGGTGTTCAGACAGGATTTGGTGCACCAGTGGGTGTTTCACTACTTGGATGGTTTCCTATTTTTGCCCCCAGTGTATGGTAGATTGTGCGGGGGGCTTAGCAACCTTCCAGGAACTGATGGGGCTCTTTGGATTACTCCTGGTGCAGGGTAACACCTGTAGGCCAGTTACAACTATTGAGTTGCTTGGGATTGAGTAAGACTCAGTGACAGGTGCATCTAGGCTCCTCTTTGAGAAAGTTAACACTTTTCCTCAAGCTCTGAAGGTATGCCTGTTTTCCCAGTCAATTGCACAAACCATGTCTGGCTTGAAAGCGAAGCACTGCCTTCCCAGGTGATTGTGTGAATTCCTCCAGGATATGAGGATATGGAAGGCATTTCTAAGGTACTTCTGTGTGACAGTAGTGTGGCCCAGCCAGGACCAAGAAAGAGATAGGATTGTTTATGAATGCAGTGGACAGTGAAGGTTTTGGTGCCATTATTGGTCCTGAATGGTGTGTTCTGGCCAAATGAGTAGGTGGAGTCTGGGTTGGTGACAAATATTGGCTTTCTCAAAGTCTTTCCCATTCTAGTGGCCCTCATGGTTTAGCCAGATCAGTTCCACAATAAGTCTGTGGTATTCTGGTCGGACAACATGACTGTGTTGAAATGCATCAATCAGCAAGCAGCTAAGTGCACGATGATCCTTAGACTGTTAAAAGAAATTGTGTTACTGTAATTAAAGTTGAATATCATTTTTATATCCAAACATGCACCTGATATACTAAACAATGCAGCGGATGCTTTATCTCATTTTAAAATGCAGGCCTTAAGGTACCATCACCCAGGAGCAGCTGAGTTCCCTACACAGTTCCCGGAGCAACTGTGGCAGCTTGGTGCCCCCGTCTACCAGACCTCGTGGCAGTCAGTTTAGCATCTAGGACAAGGCGTCCCTATGAGTGGCCATTTTGCACCTACTAGAAGTTTCAGGGGCGTGCTGGGGTAGGGGGTTGAATTGCTCCCAAGTCAGTGATAGCATTTCAGGGGTCCCTTCGAGAAGAGTGGGAAACATTAGTCCGGTGCAACATTGCTGCTATATCATGTTTTAAAAAGATACTGTGGCACACAGATGGGACAAAAGCTTTCCTGGTCCAGAGGGCATTGAAGGATTGGCAGCATTTGGAAGGAGCCAAGTTGGACTCTAGGTGCCCCATCGACACAGTTAAGCTAGCGGCTATCATGTCTACCTTAGAGAGTATTTGCCGGTCACAGGATGAGGTCTGTCTCTTCAGGGCAGCCTTTGCATTTTATAGGGCACTGAGGGTTAGCGTAACTTGTGGCCAAAACATGAGAGATACGAAAGGTGGTTTGCAGTGGGCTGACATTCAGTGGCTAAATGGCTCCCTGGTAATCACATTCATCAGTTCAAAGACAGACCAGATAGATAGGGGTGATCATATACTGTTGCATAGGGCTATAGGAAATGAAAGGTGTCCCCTGGGGAATTTGGAAGCTTTTTTGGCCCACTGATCTCAGAGGTTTGTTGGCCCCCTGCGGGTGCATGAGGATGGAACACCTCTCACTAGGTTTCAATTCTGCAGAGTACTTCGCAGTGCTCTGAGGACATCAGGTTTGGGCCCACCTAAGAATGGCCTGCATTCCTTTAGAATTGGGGCCACCACCTCTTTAGCAGGGATGGGGCTAGTGGGTCCGGCTGTGCAAAGGATTGGGAGGTGGGGATCTGACCGCACAAGCGCTACGTGAAATTAAACCTGCTGTAGCCATCTCCATCTAATTCCTCGCCTCCTTTTTGTATTCACCTATTGAGGCAGGTCAGCAGTGCAAGGATTTGAGACGGCACTGAATAGCTCGGTGCTTCCTGTCAATGCAGGAGCGACAGGGGCTACAGACGTACTGGTGTTGGGCGATTCGTATGTGAGGTGTCAAAAGTTTTCTATTCTGCAGGTGGCTACGTGGCCAGGGCAAAGTAAGTGAGATATTGTCTGACTTCTTGTGGTCAAGTAGGGTTGAGCTTGGCCCAGTTGAGAACTGCATTGGACATACTCTTGACCTGGGGGTTTATGCACCCAGGGTTTATTATTGTACATCTTGGTGGCAATGACTTAGCAGAGATCGGAAGGAAAGCTTGTCTGAGTTGGTTATCTTGGAGTTTGGTTGGTTTCTGATGAAGTTCCCCAAGTCCTTGCTAGCATGGTCAAACATCATTCCTAGGTTGAATAGGAGAGGTGGTAAGTTGGTCAGAGCCCCCAACGACTCTGTGAAGAAAGTGAATAATAAGATTGGCAAGTTGTTTAGGTTGGCTAGGTTATCATCTATACCTCATGGTTGCATCAAGGGTAAGTAGTTTTTCTTGCAGGTTGGGGTCCACTTGTCTAAGGAAGGTAATTAAATGTTTCTGGAGGATTTGTCGGTGTGGTTAGTTCAACGCCTGTGCTAGTGTGTCGGAGGGCAGAAAGTAGGTGAACTATGCTGGCCTGTGGCAGGTGAGGTCGTGATTGGTGGGACAGTTCGGGTCTGTATAAGGCATCCTTTTAGACCAAGGGACCCTCCAAGGGGTGCTGGTAGCAAGTTGAAAGGAGTTGGGGCGTTTACTGAAATGCATCCTTACCTGCCAACCACCCTCGCAGGCACTGTGGGTGCAAAGTAGCACAGGCCCTTGAGGGAAGGAAGATGTATGTAGGGTGTACCCGAGGTAGGTATCCTAGCAGGCAAATGGGCTCATTGCACAGGAACGTCCCGGTATGGGAGGTCAGTGGGTGGGGTCCTCTCCTAAGGAGGGAGCCATCCATGTCAATTCTATTGGATAAGGGGTTTTAAGAGGAAGGGACACTGAAACCGGTCATGATCTTACTCATAAGTAATGTTTTGAAGGATGCACATGAACAATCTTATCTATGGTCAGGTAACTGCTATGTACTAGTGTCTCTGTTAAGGCTAGGCCTTAATTTCCATAAGAACAAAAATGTACAACTGTGGGATACTGTGCTTAAAGTAATAAAATGTGTTTTTGTATATATGTGTAAATAAATACGCCAGGGGTCTTATGACCCCTAACCCAAAGAACTTTATTGGTGTTCATGTCAGTGACATGGGTCCTAGAGGTGATTTCTAGCAGTTTTTGTTGCACTGCCTGCAATAATACGTTGAAAGTGGTTAACTCAATATCCATCAAAACCACAAAAGCTGCGCAGATGGCTAGGGCCATCAGATCATATGAACAGCTCTCTTAATTTCTTATTGATCAACACGCAATCATTGGCTAAGCACAAGATTGAACCTCTTGAGTTTCTAGATTCTAACAAACCCAGTTTGGTATTCCTTACTGAAACATGGTTGAATTAATCCTCCAATTCAGACATTGTGGCAGCAATGCCCGGTGATTATTCCATTAGTAGACTGGGCAGAGGGGGCAAACGTTTAGCCAATATTTACCAATATACCTTGACCTTAACATGCAATCTTCCTCCCTTATTAAACCGTGAGTCTCTCTCATTTAAATGCAAGGTTAATGAAAAATACAACTTCCACGGACTGTTAATCTATAAACGTCCTGAACCTAAGGCACCTTTTATAGAAGAAATTCGTAATTATATAGAGATCACCATACAACACCCAAACTATACTATCCTAATTGATTTAATGTTTCACCAGGAAGATTTAAGAGACAAGGTTGCTGGTGCAACTTTTTGTTGTTTTAACATTCATAAATTAGGCCACACCCTGGATGGTATTTTTTCAAATTACTCAAACCTTATTTTCGAAAATGCACTGTTATGGTCCAATCATATGGCATTACAATTCAAAATGAGTATCCCAGTATTGTCATGAAATGATACCACCAAACCTGCTCTATCTAAAACTGTCCAACAGTGGAACAAATTAGACAACAAGATATTAACAGGGCAGCTTAATCAAACAACACCATGTCTTGATGTAGAGCCAAATAAAGCCGCTGTTAGATCCCAAGAGTGGCTAATTTGGGAATTACTAAATTTAGTACAATAAAATGTAATAGGAGACAGCTATCAGCACCCTGGTTTTCACCAGCTCTAATATTGTTTTAACAAAAATGTCTGTGAATGGAGAGAGAGTGGAGATGAGATTATAGTGAGAACAGTTAGAAGACATATCGAGGATCAATTAGGGAAAATAAGAACTTCATCCTGGAAGAAAAAGAAAAATATTTTAGATCCAAAATATAAAAGGCCTCAAACTCAAATAAGGAGCTTTTTGAAGTGGTACAATCTCTTTCCAATGCACGCTCTTCTCCGGGTCTTCCTCCTAGTCGGGATTGTTGTAATAAATTAGTAGACTTTTTAAAAAATAAGGTTGTAGCAGCCTACAAAGAATCTGATGCAACTATCTCCATCTTTGACGCCAGACCAACACCCTCTTACAATTTTCAACCAGCTGGCCTAGATCATTTTCCCCAACTGAGCATTGACCAAACGGTCAAGCTCATTAATCAAGTAAAATCTGGGGCACCATCGGATCTGTGTCTACCAAAGTTGTGCAGGCTGCCGCAGATTGCTTCGTGTCAGTTTTGACTTCTTTATTTAATCTGGTCTTCTCGACTGGCACTTTCCCGGCCAGCTGGAAAAAAGTATCTATTTTGCCTTTGATAAAAAAATTCTCATTAGATCCTAGTTTGGAGAAAAACTACTACCCTATTTCCAGACTCTCTTTTCTGGTTAAATTGCTGGAAAAACATGTAAATGTATGTATGTATATGAGACCATCTTGAAGAAAATACTCTACTGGAAACTGCGCAACATGGCTTTAGACCCAGTTTCAATACAGAGACAGCTTTAATTGCCATCTCAGAAGAAATTAGAACTATAAAGGATAAAGGAGGGAGAGCATCAGTGATCCTGCTCGATCTCTCAGCCGCATTTGATATGGTCAGTCACTATGTACTA
Organism: Pleurodeles waltl; assembly: GCF_031143425.1. Taxonomy (NCBI): domain Eukaryota; kingdom Metazoa; phylum Chordata; class Amphibia; order Caudata; family Salamandridae; genus Pleurodeles; species Pleurodeles waltl. Next base: position 979,444,730 of record NC_090436.1, on the reverse strand, counting down.
TTAAACAGCTTAACAAACATTAGCATTTTGAGGTTCTGCTCACAAGCTTATAGCCTCCTTCCTAGAGGAAAGAAAACAGACAGTGGCCGTCGGGGATTTTCAATCTAAGGGCCTGCTTACGAACTTGGTGGAGGGGATTACTCTGTCCCAAATGTGATGGATATCCCACCCGCTGTAGTACAAGTTCCATTATACCCTATAAAACTTGTAACATGGCAGACGGGATATCCGTCACATTTGGGATGGAGTAATCCCCTCCGCCAAGGTCGTAATCAGGCCCTATGTCTTTTTCCCTCCCCTGTGGGGTCCCCTTTGGTTTTGCCTCAGCAGCCTATGCTGTATTATTGTAATGCCTCACATATGGGAGCGAGACATACAGTACTTAAAAAACTACAGATACTGTAAAATGCAGTGAATAGGTACAGACCCGAGGAAGGGATCAAAAGGGTTGTAATTTTCACAGGTGATCAGCAACAAGTTATATTTATGAATTGTGATTTGTCAGAAAACGATCTTCAATGCAATTATGTGTATATAATTTCTTGTAAGAGATGATTTTGCTAGAAGTTTAAATATCAGAGCTAAAGAACTAAAGTTCATTTCAGCAGAAAATGCTTTAAAAGACCTCCTCTTGCTCCCAATACAAAGGCGGGTGGCTTTTAAAGACCTGTGCCAGGCCCACAAAGCTTTATACAGTGTCAAATCCGGTAATTTAGCAAAAAAAAACAGATGGTACAATCCAGTTCGACATTTGAGTTCTTCAGTATTCTACCTGATATTGGTTAGCAAGATAAATAAAGCTTTGTGGCTGCAATTTTGACTAGTCAGCTATGGAATAATATGCCACCCCATTTCAGAAATCAATCGAGTCATCAGAAATTTTACAAGCTTTTAAAATCCTGATTATACACATATTTTCCTCACTAGATAGTTTTTTTAGCAGGTCCGGCGAAGTGGCGTTTTCATACTTGCCCTTAGTCGAAATATTATTTCAGGTGGGTTCATGTCATCTTTAGGATGCTATTATAGTTGTGCCTAGACCTTTCAGCGCCAAGACACCCTTGGGTATTCACACGTTCTATAAGTACAGCGTCATTCATTCATTCATACAACTGTGGGTTACTGTGCATAATGTGATAAAATGTATTTTTGTATATATGTGTAAATAAATACGGCAGGGCCCTTACGACCCTTAACTGAAAGAACTTAATTGGTGATCTTGGCAGTGACATGGGTGTGTTGTGGCAGGAGTGATGGGGGAAGGGGGTTTCCAATGAGACATCGACGATTACCTGGCCATATGGCAGAGATTCCCCCAACTTGGGGGAGCCATGCATATGCCATGGGAGCTGGGCCCCAAACTGGAGTCGCAACGCAAGCCGCTGCAGCATTTCGGTGACAGTCTGGGCAGGAATGGCTGGCTGGGGGCAGTATCCAAAAACACTAAAATGCTTCCCGGATCTTTCCCAGTATTGCAGCAGCCCCACCCCTTATAGGGTGCCATGAGGCGGTGAGTGGGTCACTTTTCCTACTTGCTGCCATGAAGGACGCCAGGCAAGACCATCCCTCCTCACTTATCCCAGCATTTTGTTTTTCCCCTCCCACCATCCCCAAAGCAAACAGCACCAGGTGGGAGGAGTGCTCGGGGTTGTGGCATAACTGGATGGAAAGTGAGAAGCTGATAAGGTGATGCAATTTTATGTGGTGCAATTCAGATAGGATTTTATCAGAGGTCATAGTAATAGCTTGTGCCAAGTCTAACCCTCTTTCTCTCTTGCAGGTCATATTTATTATGTTGTGTTTATATTGGTTGGAGGGTGAGGTCATAATTGATGGGATAGTTTAGGTCCATGTATGGCATATTTTTTGACTTAGAATAACAACTGCGTCACAGGGCCCTCCAAGGTGTGCTGGCAGCAGGTCGAAAGGAGGTTGCAGGGGTGTGGGGGGGGGCTTGGGGACATGGCTGACCCACAGTCCTTCCTGCTTACCACCTGCGCAGGTGAGGTAGGCGCAAACTAGCACAGGCCCTTGGGGGAGGAAGATGGGCGTAGGGGGTGCTCAAGGTAGGTATCCTAGCAGGCAGACAAGCCCCTTGCACCGGACCATCCCGGTATGGAAGGTGGGTGGGGTCCTCCCCTAAAGAGGGACCCGTTCATGCCCATTCTATTAGTCAAGGGGTTTTAAGAGGAAGGTACACTGGAAAAGTCATGATCTCACTCGTAAATGTTGTTTTGAAGTATGCACAGGAACAATCTTAGCTATGGTTAGGTAACTACCATGCACTAGCTTCTCTGTTAAGGCCAGGTCTTAATTTCCATAAGAAAAAAATACGACTGTGGGATACTGTGCTTAAAGTAATAAAATTTATTTTTGTATATATGTATAAATAAATACGTCGGGGGGTCTTATGACCCCTATTCCAAAGAACTTGATTGGTGTTCTTGTCAGTGACATGGGTGTGTTGGGGAGGGAGTGTTTGGGTGGGATTTTTCCCAAGGGTGTTCGGAGATTACCTGGTCATATTAATGCATTAATAGATACTTTTTAGGAACTTCTGTTAACCTTGCAATGCCTTCCCCTATCAATAATATTTCATAAAATCTGATTTTGTTTCGAAGAAGGTCTTTACATATTCTACTGTATAGGAGGGCCTTGTGCTTTAAACTAACTAAAGTCAATTAATTATTTTGATTGTAATCTGTCTGAATTTGTCAGATATTGATGAATGTGAGCTAGGAACACACACATGTACAGAAGACTCAAAATGCACCAATAAAGAGGGCAATTACACCTGTACTTGTTCTGGTGGGATGCTCAGAATTGGAGAATACTGTAAAGGTAAGATTTTCTTTTAGGTATTTTTATTTTTGGAGTGGTGAGTGAGAGCAAAAAGTTACAGTTTTTGTATATTGAACATTTTCAGTTTTAACAAATGAACAATTAATCAGAGACTTTAGGTTAATCAAAAAAGTGTTTTCACTCTGCACATATTGTGATGCTCTCCCTTTGTTGATGGTGCGTTTCCTTCCTTCTGAAGTTGATTTGCTCTGATTTCAATCATGTATGTAAGTGTTAGCAGGGCGGTCAGAAAGTGTTTAAAATATGAACCATAAATAAAGAAATAGATTACTTTTAATATGCGCTTATCCTTATACTCAATAATAGGAAATATGTTTGCTTTAGAATTTCTTTTGTTTTATTGCAAAAAAAACAGTATGCCCCATATCGATTTAGCAATGGCAGTGACCCCACAGCACCATTTATCACACTGCCATGCAATGAACACAAAAGAACAGACATCGTCATTATGTCCTATATTGTGAAAAATCACAATGAGAGAGAGTGAGGTAGTAAATCTCAGAAATACGCCACCATTTGCCCCATATCCTCTTACTTGCTTCGACAACCCTGTGTTTTATAGAAAGTCATAGTTACAAGAGGCTTGCATTGCGGGTGCGTCACTTTTTGTGATGCACTCGTGGTGCAGGCTGCAGACCCATATGCACAGGGCCATCAGGCAAAGTCACTTCGCGTGGCTTTTCATGGCCATATAGATATGGAGCAAGGCAACGCAGCACAAGTCGCTGTGTTGCCTTACTCTGCGTCAAAGAGGCGTTCCATGGGTGCTGCTGTGGGTGTTCCCACGCAACGCCCCTGGATTTTTATGCATTCCCAGATAAACAAGAATTTGAACACTTGAGGATGTATAAAAAGCATATGTTGCCCTTGGGGAGGCGTAATGAGGAGAAATAACTTATTTCTCCTTATTTTGTTCTCTTTCTATGGAGGAAAACGGCTCCATTGATTGCTCTTGTGCAGTAAGGTGTCCCTTGCTGCACAAAAACAATCATTCCTACATCGCAGACACCCTTGCACCATGGTGCAAGGGTGCCTGTGTTGGAACAAGGCAGCCAATTGTTCACCAGCACAGTGGAAGAGGACAGGAATGCACTGTTCTTTCGCTGCAGGGTGGTGCAGCCAGCCCTGCAGCACAATGTTTTAAATGAGCCCCAGAGTCTTCAGCCAACACACAATAATCCATCTCTCGCAGCCACTTGGCCACCATAGGTGGTGTAGGTGCTTGAACATATCTAGCAATATCTCTCCTGGCCACCAAGCAGCTAATGTGAATGAAATATACAGGGAGTGCAGAATTATTAGGCAAGTTGTATTTTTGAGGATTAATTTTATTATTGAACAACAACCATGTTCTCAATGAACCCAAAAAACTCATTAATATCAAAGCTGAATATTTTTGGAAGTAGTTTTTAGTTTGTTTTTAGTTTTAGCTATGTTAGGGGGATATCTGTGTGTGCAGGTGACTATTACTGTGCATAATTATTAGGCAACTTAACAAAAAAATATATATACCCATTTCAATTATTTATTATTACCAGTGAAACCAATATAACATCTCAACATTCACAAATATACATTTCTGACATTCAAAAACAAAACAAAAACAAATCAGTGACCAATATAGCCACCTTTCTTTGCAAGGACACTCAAAAGCCTGCCATCCATGGATTCTGTCAGTGTTTTGATCTGTTCACCATCAACATTGCGTGCAGCAGCAACCACAGCCTCCCAGACACTGTTCAGAGAGGTGTACTGTTTTCCCTCCTTGTAAATCTCACATTTGATGATGGACCACAGGTTCTCAATGGGGTTCAGATCAGGTGAACAAGGAGGCCATGTCATTAGATTTCCTTCTTTTATACCCTTTCTTGCCAGCCACGCTGTGGAGTACTTGGACGTGTGTGATGGAGCATTGTCCTGCATGAAAATCATGTTTTTCTTGAAGGATGCAGACTTCTTCCTGTACCACTGCTTGAAGAAGGTGTCTTCCAGGAACTGGCAGTAGCACTGGGAGTTGAGCTTGACTCCATCCTCAACCCGAAAAGGCCCCACAAGCTCATCTTTGATGATACCAGCCCAAACCAGTACTCCCCCTCCACCTTGCTGGCGTCTGAGTCGGACTGGAGCTCTCTGCCCTTTACCAATCCAGCCACGGGCCCATCCATCTGGCCCATCAAGACTCACTCTCATTTCATCGGTCCATAAAACCTTAGAAAAATCAGTCTTGAGATATTTCTTGGCCCAGTCTTGACGTTTCAGCTTGTGTGTCTTGTTCAGTGGTGGTCGTCTTTCAGCCTTTCTTACCTTGGCCATGTCTCTGAGTATTGCACACCTTGTGCTTTTGGCCACTCCAGTGATGTTGCAGCTCTGAAATATGGCCAAACTGGTGGCAAGTGGCATCGTGGCAGCTGCACGCTTGACTTTTCTCAGTCATGGGCAGTTATTTTGCGCCTTGGTTTTTCCACACGCTTCTTGCGACCCTGTTGACTATTTTGAATGAAACGCTTGATTGTTCGATGATCACGCTTCAGAAGCATTGCAATTTTAAGAGTGCTGCATCCCTCTGCAAGATATCTCACTATTTTTGACTTTTCTGAGCCTGTCAAGTCCTTCTTTTGACCCATTTTGCCAAAGGAAAGGAAGTTGCCTAATAATTATGCACACCTGATATAGGGTGTTGATGTCATTAGACCACACCCCTTCTCATTACAGAGATGCACATCACCTAATATGCTTAATTGGTAGTAGGCTTTCGAGCCTATACAGCTTGGAGTAAGACAACATGCATAAAGAGGATGATGTGGTCAAAATACTCATTTGCCTAATAATTCTGCACTCCCTGTATTTCTAGCTCATAGAATCATGTGTTGTTTGCATTTTACGTAGAAGAGGTTTTATAAGAGTCAGATTCACAAAAAAACATTTTCAGAAGCCATAGGCTTACACAAGATCAATATTTTCGTATGCAGAAATCTCCTTCTCCTAAACTCCATCGAAATATGGTGGTGTTGGTTACCATTTCAGATTCAGTTTGCAAGCTTACTCCAGCATTTTTTCCTCTAACGTTAGCCGTGCATTTTCATGTGAAAAGTAATTGAGAATGCTTGGTAATGCTCTCGAAATTACTCGTTTGTGAGTGTTCATCTCATTCCTAATTGTCACCAATTGTCCATATCCATGAAACAATCATATTCCTACTCCTTAATCTAAATATAGGACAGTGAGAAAACTGCAATAGTGCCAGATTTTCAGCAGTCGCCCCCAACCCGTATTCTAAAAATGTTCTGAATCAGGATTTAACTACTCAGACACACATTTTTGTAGGTTAATTACTACTGCAAATGTTATGTGAATCAGGCACTAAATGGCAAAAGCTATAAATATGTTTTTAGGGACAGTCTTGTATTTTCTTAATTCACCCAATATCTCACATTATATTTCACAACATAATATTGATTGCCACGTACGATTCAAGCCTGTCCAGTCTATGTCCCTTGGACTCCTAAATAAAGGGGAAGTTGGCTTATTCTGTGGCACAATCATCTTTTCAGATTTTATTTCATGTCACAGGAAGAAACCTCAAAATTAAAGGGGCATATTTACAATGAATTGGCGTTGGGCAGCACTGCAAGTCTTTTTTGCTGCATTGCCCTAGCGCCAATTTGAAAGTGCAAAAATGAACCATATTTATGAGATATGGTGCATGCCCATCCTTTTAGCCAGCGCAAAACTGGGAGCCTAGTGCCAACGCATGCACCCTTGCACCATGGTGCAAGTATGTTTGCATTGTTGCCAGGATTGTTTTTGTGCAGGAAGGGACACTCCCTGCACAAAAACAATCAATGGAGGCTTTTCCCTCTTGCTATGTGTGCTGCACAATGCAGCACACATAGAAAAAGGAAAAACAAGGAGAAATAAAGATATTTCCCCCTCGTTACGCCTTCCCTGGGAGGCGTACAGTTTTCAAATCAAATCAAATCATTAACATTTATAAAGCGCGCTACTCACCCGTGCGGGTCTCAAGGCGCTAGGGGGGAAAGGGGGGGTTATCGCTGCTCGAACAGCCAAGTCTTTAGGAGTCTCCGGAAAGCGGAGTGGTCCTGGGTGGTCCTGAGGCTGGTGGGGAGGGAGTTCCAGGTCTTGGCCGCCAGGAAGGAGAAAGATCTCCCACCCGCCGTGGAGCGGCGGGTGCGAGGGACGGCAGCAAGTGCGAGGCCAGCGGAGCGGAGGGGGCGGGTGGGGACGTAGAAGCTGAGGCGTCTGTTGAGGTATTCCGGTCCCTTGTTGTGGAGGGCTTTGTGTGCGTGGGTGAGAAGACGGAAGGTGATCCTTTTGCTGACTGGGAGCCAATGCAGGTGTCTCAGGTGTGCGGAGATGTGGCTGTTGCGGGGTACGTCGAGGATGAGGCGGGCTGAGGCGTTTTGGATGCGTTGCAGGCGGTTCTGGAGTTTGGCTGTGGTCCCGGCGTAGAGGGTGTTGCCGTAGTCCAGGCGGCTCGTGACGAGGGCGTGGGTCACGGTTTTTCTGGTGTCGGCGGGGATCCAGCGGAAGATCTTACGGAGCATGCGGAGAGTGAGGAAGCAGGCGGAGGACACGGCGTTGACTTGCTTGGTCATGGTGAGAAGAGGGTCCAAGATGAAGCCGAGGTTGCGGGCGTGGTCTGCGGGGGTCGGTGCGGTGCCGAGGGCCGTGGGCCACCAGGAGTCGTCCCAGGCGGACGGGGTGTTGCCGAGGATGAGGACTTCCGTTTTTTCAGAGTTCAGCTTTAGGCGGCTGAGCCTCATCCAATCTGCGACGTCCTTCATACCCTCTTGTAGGTTGGTCTTGGCGCTGGCGGGGTCCTTGGTGAGGGAGAGTACAAGTTGGGTGTCGTCGGCGTAGGAGGTGATGATGATGTCGTGCTTGCGTACGATGTCGGCGAGGGGGCTCATGTAGACATTGAAGAGTGTCGGGCTGAGCGATGAGCCTTGAGGTACGCCGCAGATGATCTTGGTGGGTTCTGAGCGAAACGGAGGGAGGTAAACTCTTTGGGAGCGGTTAGCGAGGAAGGAGGCGATCCAGTCCAGGGCCTGGCCTTGGATCCCGGTGGAGCGTAGGCGGGTGATTAGGGTGCGGTGACAGACGGTGTCAAAGGCAGCCGAGAGGTCGAGGAGAATGAGGGCGACTGTTTCACCGTTGTCCATCAGGGTTCTGATGTCGTCTGTGACTGAGATGAGGGCGGTTTCCGTGCTGTGGTTGGTTCGGAATCCGGTTTGTGAAGGGTCGAGCAGGTTGTTGTCTTCCAGGAAGGTGGTCAGCTGTTTGTTGACGGTCTTTTCTATTACCTTGGCTGGGAAAGGTAGAAGAGAGATGGGGCGGAAGTTTTTCAGGTCGCTTGGGTCAGCCGTAGGTTTCTTTAGTAGGGCGTTGACTTCAGCGTGCTTCCAGCATTCGGGGAAGGTAGCAGAAGAAAAAGAAGAGTTGATGACGGTCTGGAGGTGCGGGGCGATGATGTCGTCGGCTTTGTTAAAGATGAAGTGCGGGCAGGGGTCCGAAGGGGCGCCGGAGTGGATAGAGTTCATGATGGATTTGGTTTCTTCCGTGTTGATGTGGGTCCAGTTGTTGAGGGTGATGTCCGGGGAAGCGGGTTCAGTGGTGTATGGTTGGGTCTGGTGTCCGAAGCTGTCGTGGAGGTCGCTGATCTTGCGATGGAAGAAAGTGGCGAGGGATTCGCACAAATCCTGTGAGGGCGTGACGGCGTTGGCGCTGGCGCTGGGGTTGGAGAACTCTTTGACGATGCTGAAGAGTTCTCTGCTGTTGTGGCTGTTTTTGTCTAGTCTGTCGGTGAAAAAGTTCCTTTTGGCAGTGCGGATCAGGTGGTGGTGTTCGCGTGTAGCGTTCTTGAGGGCGGTCATGTTGTCAGCGGTGTGGTCCTTGCGCCAGGCCTTCTCAAGGGCACGACAAGTTTTCTTTGATTCTTTGAGGGTGTCAGAGAACCAGAGAGGTTTTTTGGTGTTGGTCTGTCGATGCGTGCGTTTGAGGGGAGCAAGGTTGTCAGCGCAGTTGGAGATCCAGTTTGTGAGGTTGAGAGCTGCGTCGTTGGGGTCGGTGGTGAGGGTGGGTTGGTTGGCGGCGAGAGCGGAGAAGAGTTGCTCTTCAGGGATCTTGTTCCACTGTCGATGAGGGATGGGTTGAGTGCGGAGGTGGGAGGTCTCGCGTCGGAATGTGAAGTGGACGCAGCTGTGGTCGGTCCAGTGTAGGGCAGAGGTGTGGCTGAAGAAGACGTGTTTGCTGGCGGAGAAGATAGGGTCGAGCGTGTGTCCGGCGATGTGGGTGGCGGTGTTCACCAGTTGTTTGAGGCCGAGGTTGGCGAGGTTGTCGAGCAGGGTGGTGGTGTTGGGGTCGTTGTTTTGTTCCAGATGGAAGTTGAGGTCGCCTAGGAGGATGTAGTCCGGTGAGGCGAGAGCGTGCGGGGAGATGAAGTCGGCGATGGCGTCGCTGAAAGAGGCGCGAGGTCCGGGAGGACGGTAGACGAGGGATCCTCTGAGGGTGGTCCTTGGGTCGGTGCGAATCTGAAAATGCAGGTGTTCAGCGGCGAGGGGGGGGTCTTCGGTGGAGGTGGTGACGCTGATGGAGTCTTTGAAGATGATGGCGACACCTCCTCCTACTTGGTTGGTGCGGTCTTTTCTGGAGATCTTGTAGCCTTCGGGGATGGCGGGTAGCGATGTCTGGAGCAGAGGAGGCGTTCATCCATGTCTCCGTGATGAAGGCGACGTCCGGGGCTGTGGAGTCCAGGAGGTCCCAAAGTTCAACGGCGTGCTTGTGGACGGAACGAGCGTTGATCAGGATGCACTTGAGGTGGTTGATGGCGCGTGGGCTTGTGGTCGTGGTAGTTGCGTGGTGGAAGATGCGTTTGCAGGAGTTGCAGGCGAAGGGTCCATGGGTGCGTTTGGGGTGAGCTAGGAAGCAGGTTTTGGAGCGCCCTGGGTTGAGGGCGTGGAGGGTGGTGGGGTCGTAGCGGATCAGCGGGGCTTGGGGGAGCTGGGGACCAGGGGTCGTGGCGCTGGGCGCGGGCCAGGCGCGGACGGGCGCAGACGGGCTTGCCTCTGGCGCGCCTCCGGCGCGCCAGCGGCGTGCCCGCTGCGCGCACCCGCTGCGCAGTCGTGCAGCGGCCGCCATAAGAGGTAGGAGGGGGGGGGAGGGGTCAGCTGGGGGCGAATGGGAGCTGGGGGGCGGGGGCGTGCAGGAGGTCGCGGCGGGAAAGCGCGAGGGAGGGGGGGACAGGTAGAGTGAGAGGAGCTGGGGGAGGGGGTTTAGGGTGGAGGAGGGTGAGTGTTAGGAGGTTTGGAGATTAGGGAGAGAGATAGGAGTAGGGTTGTGAAGATAGGGGAGGGGGGGTTGTGGAGGTGGGTGAGGGAGAGAGGTAGAGTGAGAGGATAGGGAGATAGGTAGTAGAGGGGGTGGCGGGAGGGGGGGAGAGATAGAGAAATAGATAGAGAAAATAGATAGAGAAGTCGATAGATAGGGAAATAGATAGATAGACAGATAGGTAGGTAGGAGGAGGTGGAGAGTGGGGGAGTTAGATAGTGAGATAGGGAGCTAGAGAGATAGGAAGATAGGAGGAGTGAGGGAGGTAGATAGCGAACGGGTTAGCTAGGGGTGAGAGAGGGGGAGGCGAGTGAGGGAGGGGGATGAGGAAGGAGCAGGAGGGCAGGCTCGGGGGAAGAAGACGGAGGAGGTAGAAGAGCGGAAGACAGGAGAACAGAAGACAGAAGAACAGAAGACAGAAGAACAGAAGACCGGAAGAGCAGAAGACAGAAGAACAGAAGAACAGAAGAACAGAAGACAGAAGCACAGAAGATCGGAAGAGCAGAAGAACAGAGAAGAACAGAGAAGAACAGAGAAGAACACAGAAGAACACAGAAGAACCGAGAAGAAGAACACAGAAGCACCGAGAAGAACAGAGAAGAAGAACACAGAAGACCGGAAGAACACAGAAGAACAGAAGGGAAGAACAGAAGAGAAGAACAGAAGAACACAGAAGAAGATTGCAGAGGGGGAGCGAGGAGGAAGAGACAGAGAGGAGGAAAAGAAGCAGGAGCAGGAGAGAAGGTGAGTGGCGCGGGGCAGGGCGAGGGGCTGGGAGGAGGGGGGTACTTACAGTTAGGTGGGTCTCAGGAACACAGGAACTCGGGAACTTGGAGGAGCTGCAGCGGCAGGGGGAGCGACCTACCCTTGGGTCAAGGGTCGCTACCACTGTCGCGCAGCGGCCGCCATAAGAGGTAGGGGGGGGGGGGGAGGGGTCAGCTGGGGGCGAATGGGAGCTGGGGGGCGGGGCGTGCAGGAGGTCGCGGCGGGAAAGCGCGAGGGAGGGGGGGGACAGGTAGAGTGAGAGGAGCTGGGGGAGGGGGTTTAGGGTGGAGGAGGGTGAGTGTTAGGAGGTTTGGAGATTAGGGAGATTAGGGAGAGAGATAGGAGTAGGGTTGTGAAGATAGGGGAGGGGGGGTTGTAGAGGTGGGTGAGGGAGAGAGGTAGAGTGAGAGGATAGGGAGATAGGTAGTAGAGGGGGTGGCGGGAGGGGGGGAGAGATAGAGAAATAGATAGAGAAAATAGATAGAGAAGTCGATAGATAGGGAAATAGATAGATAGACAGATAGGTAGGTAGGAGGAGGTGGAGAGTGGGGGAGTTAGATAGTGAGATAGGGAGCTAGAGAGATAGGAAGATAGGAGGAGTGAGGGAGGTAGATAGCGAACGGGTTAGCTAGGGGTGAGAGAGGGGGAGGCGAGTGAGGGAGGGGGATGAGGAAGGAGCAGGAGGGCAGGCTCGGGGGAAGAAGACGGAGGAGGTAGAAGAGCCGAAGACAGGAGAACAGAAGACAGGAGAACAGAAGACAGAAGAACAGAAGACAGAAGAACAGAAGACCGGAAGAGCAGAAGACAGAAGAACAGAAGAACAGAAGAACAGAAGAACAGAAGAACAGAAGACAGAAGCACAGAAGATCGGAAGAGCAGAAGAACAGAGAAGAACAGAGAAGAACAGAGAAGAACACAGAAGAACCGAGAAGAAGAACACAGAAGCACCGAGAAGAACAGAGAAGAAGAACACAGAAGACCGGAAGAACACAGAAGAACAGAAGGGAAGAACTCCCTGGGAGGCGTACAGTTTTGGCACATTCCCAGGTTTACAGCTCCATGTAAATCTGGGACTGCATCAAAACCCATTAGTGTTGCCTGGGAAACCCACCACAACGCCCATGGAATGCCCCCTGATGCAGTGTAAGGCAACAGAGCTACATGCACTGAGTTGCCTTACACCATATCTACGAGGCCATGAGACACCATGCAAAGTGGCTTTGCTTGGTCTCGTAGATATGGGTCTGCACTCTGCACTGCTGGAGCATCTTAAAAAGTAGTAAATAGGCCCTAAATGTCCTCCTGCTGGTTAGTTTCTGACAACCCAAAGTGGTGTAAGTTGGCTCTGCTGCTTAAGGAGCACCTGCTACCTTGCATAAGCTTTTAATAACTTATGGTAGCAGAAGTCTCTGGCTGAATTTTGCCAGAATAGAATTGCCTGTACAGATATGCTTACAAAATCCACACTAATCACAAATGGAAGGAGAAAAACACATTGTGCAAACATGGCAGAAATAGCTGACTACACGTTTTGCCAACACAAATGACAGCCTAAAACCTTTTAAGATAACCATATTTGCATAGCCATCATCAAAGAAGAAGACTGTAACTGAGCAACGAAGGCAAATAAATCAAGGTGCTTGAAATAATCAAGAAAAAGGGAACTAATTAAGACTTCCCAGTATAGCATCAGTGAATAACACATTTATTTCAAGAGTAAGTTATTTATTTAACACTGCATAAGTAAGTTGAAATGCTTAACGTGTGCTATTAAAGTAGCTGGTGCACAACTTTAAAACATGTTTAAGTGGATGAAGATGGCTACAGTGCTTAAATGTGTACTCCTTTTTCTTGAGGCAGGATAACGCTGTGCTTTGCAGCGACATGTGTTGTATTCTTCTGTCATATAAACATATGCAATAAGTACAACTGAATATTACTTCATAATGAATTAAAGGCATCACTATTTGCAACGTTACAGAATTTATCAGCCCTGCCACTATGAAGCCCACCAACATCACCTCACCGGTGAAAAGGAAGTACGTAGAGGACTGCCCCGAATCACATAATGAATACTGCCTCAACGGAGGAGTTTGCATTCACTTAATTGAACTTCAGGAATATGCATGCAAGTAAGTGAACACGTGTAAACTACGCTTGGTTAGTTGATGGGTTCAGCATACACTTGTAGTGAATGTGCAAATTAGGAGTGATTATTGGTGACTGCCCTGTGTGTTGTCTGTTTTAGAAATGTGGTTATGGTAGCAGCACGTGCACGCCTTATTTATTCATTTACATTTATATGAAGCTCAGCTCTGCCATTTAAATTTCGATGCTGCTAAGAAGCCATTATTCCTAGAAATTATTGGTGGCTATAACTACATCTGCAATGTAGGTGCTTCATTCATGCTTCGTGAAGGCATTTGTTAACAATGAGGTATTACAACCTTCAGTGTTCCTCACAAAGATCTTTCTGATGTCCACATCACTCATACTAGAAATGTTGTTTCCGAAAATCTGGGAAGAGACCTCCAAAGAGAACCGATTCTGCGAGAGCGTGGAAACACACACAGGCCTACAGAGTCATTTTGAAAATAAGAAAAAAGGATGAGTTATAATGCAGGTCAACAAGGATGTCATTCTGACCTTATCAAAATCTGATTAAAGCTGCTAGTACAAGCATGCTCTGAAGAAAAATAATATATCTACCAAACAGTGGCACATATTCCAGCTTATGTCACTCAACTCAGTTCTCATCTGTCAGTCATTTCCTCTAATGACCAAATGGTAGAAGAGCAGCAGCTTCACAACTGGGTTTCCACAGACTCCAAGATGCCCTTGCAGCCTAGACACTGACCTGCAACACTTCGATATAGAAACAAAATGAAAAATAAATCACCACGTTAAATGGCGAAGCACAATGTTGGAAACTGGCCCTCTCTGAAGGGTCACTTCAAACTTTTTGCCTTCCTCCTCCTCCTGTTCTGACCTCCTTTTTGTTGGCTTTAGGGATCTGGGCACTTTACCACTGCTAACCAGTGTTAAAGTGCATGTGCTCTCTCCCTAAAAAAAGGTAACACTGGCTTATAACCAATTGGCATATTTAATTCACTTGGATTTTCCTATTAAAGGACACTCCATGTGCTCAGGGCCTGTAAATTAAATGCTACTAATGGGTCTGCAGCACTGATTGTGCCACTCACATAAGTAGCCCCTTAACCATGTCTCAGGCCTGCCACTGCAGGGCCTGTATATGCAGTTTACTGCCACTTCGACTTTTCAAACTACTTGACAAGTCTTAAACTCCTCTTTTATTACATAGATCTCACTCCTAAGGTAGGCCCTAGGTAGCCCATGGTGCAGAGTGCTATGTAAGTAAACGACAGGACATGTACTTGTAGGTTTTACATGCCCTGGTAGTGAATTACTTTCAAAGTCATTTTTCACTGCTGTGCAGCCTGTTCCTCTCTTAGACAGCATTGGAAACTCCCTTGTATACTTTTAAGTGGTAATTTCTGGCCTGAAGGGAGTGGCATTGTCATGTTTGGTATAGTTGGAATGGTAGTGAGAAACCCTGCTTTCTGGTGAACTTAGATTTAACATTACTATTTTAGAATTCCCACTTTTAGAAAGCAAAAAGAACAGATGATGGTTGGAATGCTGAAAAATGAAAACATTCACCCAGTCACATAGATATGGGTTTAATCCATCTTTTTTTTGCCCACTCCGTCACCCCAGTTTGGATCCAGCCAATGCAAGCCAGTCTTGACCCGGCTCCCCAAGGGAGCAGCCCAGCCCAAACTGGAAACAAGCATCCTGGGACCGGTTTCAGGGTATTACGACTCATCAGCCAGGCTAGGCGCAGTGAGCACCAAACCCACGTCTAGGCATTCCATTCCCAGTTAAGGCGGCAAGGCAAAATGAACAGATGATGGATGGCATGCTAAAGAATGCAAACATTCACCCCAGTCACAAAGATTTGGGTTTAGACCATCGTTTTTTGGATTAAACCCAGATGTGTGACTGGGTGTGAATGTTTGATATGTTCTGCATTCCATCCATCATCAGTTTTTTTACTTTTAAAAAGTAGGCATTTCTCTGCGCTTACTGCTGTCTGTGCCTTACAGTCTGTCTCTAATCCACGTCTGGTCTGTGCTGGTTGACAGCTCCTCTTGTAATACCTCCCGGACAGCCATAAACACAGGACACGCAGCTGCATCTGTACTTATCTGCATACTGATGGGCCTTTCTAGGCAGGAAGGGTGGAGGGGCTCTCACTTACTCTTCATAGTCTAATGGACGCTGTCAGAAGGGCTGCCGTGCTGCCAAAGGAGTCATCTGGACTGCTTTTCTGGAAGGACTGTTCTCCTGCTTGTTGTCCTGCCGTCTTCTGCTCCCTGACTCTGCTGGAAGGACTTTGCCTTCTTCCATAAGTGATCTTGAAAGGCTTTAACTGAGCTTGCTTCCTGTTACAAAGTCTCAGGACCTTCTAAGACTTCACCAGATGGAGAAAATCCACTGTGCCAGGAAAACCGATGCAACGCCTGCATAAATCGATGCATCACCTGCAGAATCAACGCGGCGCCTGTCTCGAAGCTGAAAAATCACTGCAGCACCTCCCGAATCTACACATCACCTGTTTCATCACTGCAATGCATTATGGATTTTCCATACATTGTCCCTGGGCATCAACATATCCCCGCACTGCAGTAAAGAGCCAAGGCTGCACACCTGAAATTGATGCATCACATTGCCTGCGAAGAAAGAATCAACACATCACGTCTGCTGTTCCAGAAAAATCAACGCATCGCTTTACTTTCCAGCGCATCACCTCCTCTGTGGCCATCTGTGTTGTTATTTTTTACGCATCCCACATACTTTGTGCTAAAAAGATACAACTTTTGATTCCTATGGATTAGGACTTACCTAAACCTCTAAAAGTGAGATGTTGACTTGTACCTATTGGATTCTTGTTGTTTTGGTCTTATTTTATTCAGCTAAACATTATCTATTTTCTTAAACCGGTGTGGAGTACTTTTAGTGGTATTTTCACTGTGTTACTATATGAGTTATTGCTTAAATGCTTAACACTTTGCCTTATAAGTTAAGCTTGCCTGCTCTCTGCCAAGTTACCCAAGGGTGAGTAGAGGATTATTTAGGTTGTGTTGTGACTTATCCTGACTAGGATTGTGGTCCCTACTTGAACAGGATGCATACCTCTGCCAACTAGAGACCCAATTTTAGCACGAAAATTCTAAAAGACAAAATGGCAAAGCCTGCCAATTACTTAACGGGATCTACAAATCTTCCATCAACACAGCAAATATATTCCAGTACTCGTAACAGATTACCAGTGCCAAATGCCTGACCAAGGAACTCCATATTATTCTCAAAGAATTCCTAGATCATCTACAGGACCAGATTGCTATTTTTGAGACTATCCACAACCTCTCCCTCCTAGTGGTATTAGGGGGACTTGGCTTTTAAACAACCTTCCTGGCCTCAATCTTTTCCTACCTTGAAGACAGATCTATGATAATTTGGCTCACCATGTTAATGTCCTTTCCTTTCACCAGCAAGCATGGCTTAATGCAAGGTTCGATTTTCTCACTTCTCCTATTCAGCATGTACCTCAATGTGCTGCTCGATTTCATCAAGTCTTTTAACCTAACCAGCTACAGCTATGCCATGGACACACAAATTATCCTAAAGAAAGAAAAATGGACGGATCAAGCTGCCACACTACAAGATCAATAAAAAAGTCAACAATCAGTGCACGTTGAGAAACATCATGATACTGAACTCATTGAAAACCAAGATCTTAATCTTTGAAACTGAAGAACTACCATCTTACAAACACCTAACACCACGACTTGAGCCCACTGCTATAGCATTCAACTGATGTTCCAAGAAAAAACTCAAGTAGATGTCAGTATATGTTATCTATACCAAAATCAATCATGAAAGACCATGAGCACACTATGGGGGTCATTCTGACCCTGGCGGCCGGTGGCCGCCAGGGCCACCGACCACGGGAGCAACGCCAACAGGCTGGCAGTGCTCCCACAAGCATTCTGACCGCGGAGGTTCAGCCGCGGTCAGAAGCGGAAAGTCGGCGGTCCCCCGCCGACTTTCCGCTGCTCGGGGGAATCCTCCATGGCGGCGGAGCGCGCTCCGCCGCCATGGGGATTCTGACACCCCCTACCGCCATCCTGTTCATGGCGGGAAACCCGCCATGAACAGGATGGCGGTAGGGGGTGCCGCGGGGCCCCCGTAAGAGGGCCCCGCAAAGTATTTCAGTGTCTGCAAAGCAGACACTGAAATACGCGACGGGTGCAACTGCACCCGTCGCACCCCTGCAACTACGCCGGCTCAATTCTGAGCCGGCGTCCTCGTTGCAGGGGCATTTCCTCTGGGCCGGCGGGCGCTCTTTTGGAGAGCGCCCGCCGGCCCAGAGGAAATGTCTGAATGGCCGCCGCGGTCTTTTGACCGCGGTGCGGTCATTCAGCGGCGGTACCCTGGCGGACGGCCTCCGCCGTCCGCCAGGGTCAGAATGACCCCCTATATCACATAAATATAGTTGATTTGATCAAATATTGTATCAAAATGATTTGTAAATGAAAACAGTTCTTGTATGTAAACAAGTTAACACACTGTGATAGTGACAACTGATAACAAAAAACAACCCAAAAGTGTGTTAGAAAAGAAAAACGGTGGTAGACATAAAAGCCAAATGAAGAGGGCCTGAGGCCATTGATGTCCAGTTTGTGTAAGCAAAATACTTTATTGGTAAATTACACCTCATTGCAATATTATTGACCTAAACTACTGCTGGAAATGGTTCCACTAAAGGTTTACGGGCCTGCTACTGTAGATCTAAAAGAAAGATTAATCGAAGGAGGAAACCCGGGGGTAATCATGACCTCCAGTTTGCCACTAATTTCCCAAATAAACTAAGTCACAGGAAACACTTTCCATGCTTGTAATCTCTTCATAGCAGTATTCCAGACCTAGGTTTCTAACAGAACCTACATGCTGCTATTGTGCTTATCATCTCTTTACCTGGAGGCCTTAAACGTATTATCTGAAGCTTAAAAACCGACAAAGAATACAAAATGTGGCACAAGATAATTTCATCAACTTTGCCTAAATTATCACATCACACTAGCTCTCTAAGCACTCCACTTGCTACACATGGCCAGTGTAGGAAAGTAGCCCCTTTCTAGCATGGTTACCCCCACTTTTTGCCTGTCTGTCAGTGTGTTTGACTGTTTTTACTGGGATCCTGCTAACCAGGATCCCAGTGATTAGGTTCTCTCCTTTTAAACATGGGTGCTGGAACCTTTTTTCACTCCACATTTGGCATACTGGTACCCCCATGTAAGTCCCTAGTATATGGTACATAGGTACCCAGGGCATTGGTGTACCAGAGGATCCCCATGGGCTGCAGCATGTATTATGCCACACATGGTGTGTCTATGCAAAGTGTTCTGCAGGTCTGCCATTGCAGCCTGTGTGAAAGGGTGTATGCACCCTTTTTCACCTTAGGTCACTGCACCAGGTCAATATAAGTAACCCCTATGGCAGGCCCTCCTAGCCCAGAGGGCAGGGTGCAAGTACCAATGTATGAGGGCACCCCAGCACTAGCAGAGGTGCCCCCATGAACTCCAGTTCCATTTTCCTGGACTTCATGAGTGGGGGGATGCCATTTTATGTGTGTACTGGACATAGGTCATTACCTATGTCCAGCTACTTAATGGTCGGAATCATACCCCAATACTGTTGCAAGTAGTGGAAGTATGATCCTATGCACTCTGGGGCTCCTTAGAGGACCCCCAGCATTGCTACCACCAGTCTTCTAGGTTTTTCCGGGCAGCCCAAGCTGCTGCCACCCCTCAGAAAGGTTTCTGCCCTCCTGCTGCTTGATCTGATCAAGCTCAGGAAGGCAGAACAAAGGATATCATTTGGGAGAGGAAGGTAACACCCTGTCCCTTTGGAAATAGGTGTGACTGGCTTGGGAGGGGTAGCCTCCCCAAGCCACTGGTATGCTTTGAAGGGCACATTTGGTGCCCTCTGTGCATAAACCAGTCCACACCAGTCCAGGGAACCCCCAGCCCCTGCTCTGGCGTGAAACTGGACAATGGAAAGGGGAGTAACCACTCCCCTGTCCATCACCACCCCAGGGGTGGTGCCCATAGCTTCTCCAGAGGGTCCCTCGGTTCTGCTATCTTGAATCCAAGGTTGGCAGGGACCTCTGGGAGCACTGGGGTGGCCAGGCCAGGCAGGTGATGTCAGAGCCCCCTCCTGATAGGTGGTCACCTGGCTAGGTGACCAATCCCCATTTTAGGGCTATTTAGGCTCTCCCTCGTGGGTGGGTCATCAGATTCGGCTTGCAAGATTCCAGCACGACTCCTCTGGAACCTCCACTTAGACTTCTAGCCACTGGAACCATGACTGGACCTTCCAGGGACTGACAATCTGCCTCCACAAAGAAGACTCTTCTAGCAACATTGTTTCCATGGCTCCTTCCGGCTTCTGCAACATTTCCTGGTCACTGGGGGGGTACTGTGTTACGCACCTCTGTGATTTTCTAGTACTCCCAGCTCCCCTCTACACATTCCTCTTACCTAGGTGTGGGTCCTGTGTTTGCGTTCCATTTGTTTAGTATATGGTTTGGGCTCCCCTTAGGGTCACTATTGTCTAACTGCATTTGCACTGTTTTCTAACCTTTTCTATGACTATTGCTGTTTACTAGTGTATATTATTAATGTATTACTTACCTTCTATTGGAGGGTTGCCCTTCTAGTATTTTGTGGTATTGTGTGATTAAAAATAAAATACCCTTATTTCTGTAAAACTGTGTGTTTTCTTTCATGTGTGTAAGTGCTGTTTGACTACACTGGTTTTGCATGAGCTTTGCATGTCTCCAAGATTAGCTTTGGCTGCTCATCCACAGCTACCTCTAGAGAGCCTGGCTTCTAAACACTGTCTACAATTCACTAAGAGGGGATGCCTGGACCTGGTATAAGGTGTAAGTACCTTAGGTACCCACCACACATCAGGCCAGCTTCCTACAGCCAGACACTCAGCATTGAAAGTAGTCTGAATTTCCAACCAATCCATCTATGCAAGTGACCACTCTTCATCAAAGTAAAACTGAAAACATTCTAACAGTACACAACCCACCACTCTAGACTGTCCGCCCTGCTGACTACTCCTCTCGTAAAGAAGAAGTGCATCAGTGGAATCTCCTCCTCCATACTAGCTAGTAAACTATAAAAATCTCTCCTTGCAGAAAAAAAAAACATTCAAGGCTACCTGGAATTGGAAAGTGATGTGTCACATAAAAGAATGGTAACAGGCCTTACTGTAGCAATATTATTCGAAATAAGTTTTTCAAATCCCTCATACAGGTCATAAAAGAGGTGAAGATATAACTCTTAAAGGATCAGCTCATCTCTTGAGAATCGTCCCAGCTTACACTGTAACATAACCCACCTTATCTTTGCCCTCAATGCATTGTGGAGATCTCTCTCTCTCTATTTATATATGTGTGTGTGTGTGTGTGTGTATAATAAAGATTATATATATATATATATATATATATATATATATATATATATATATATATATATATATATATATCAGCCAAAGGTAATCCTGTGTTCCTTCCAGTGCTCGCCTGTCGAGGTTGGTGCTCAGTTAATGGGCACAGGACCCATTTTTTAATCCACTCCAAAAATATTATATATATAAATCAAAGTCTGGCACTGGAATTCCTTTTGTTAGATATGTATTGCAAGAAGGGCCAAGGAAGAAGCCCTATGTTTCTGCTTTATGGAATTTTGGAATAAATGAAGGCCACTATATTTTTGTAAGGAGTGCCAGACTTTGATTTATATATATAATATTTTTGGAGTGGATATATATATATATATATATATATATATATATATATATATATATATATATATATATATATATATATATATATATATATATATAAATATATATATATATATATATACATATATATTCACTGTATTCACTGAAAAAACAAAGGCTACAGGGACATTATAGTTAGGTTCTGAATTTACTCGTACATGAACTTCTTTCAAGTCACTATAACTCACGCCCTGAGGTAATTAGAACCCATGCCCTTGCCGTGCACAGTTTTCTTAAAAATAATGTTATTGCAAATGTTGCAGTGATATCGAACATGCATACAAGATCTCATCAATTACATAATATGTGGAGTAATTTGTTGTGCATGGCGAAAGCGCGAGTATAGTTACCATAGGGCGCGAGTTATAGTTACCTGAAAGAACTCTAACTATAACTGCTCAATTTATGTCATTTGTACAAGTAAATTCAGAACCTAACTATACCATCCCTGTAACCTTTGTTGTTTTCAGTGAATTTTTATGTTTTTGTTACGTAAAGTAACTTTAATTCTGCAGTATTGGATCTTTCATAGATTCACATGCTTGAATCATCCCCGTCGTTGAAGTGGGAGTCTCACTGTACATTAAAATAGCAGAATTAAAAAATGTACATAGAGAACAATGCTAAAGTGCTCTCACTTAACAGCTTATTAGCTTCATTAGAAAGGACCCAAAGTCTAGCCAATCGGGAGACTAGAACCCCCAGCACAGAAGCTCCAGTCCCTTAGATCTTCTACTATATGTCGTGTGAAGGGAGTTTCCCTGAGTTCTGCTCAGTTATTCCTTTTCTTCAGCTTCTGAACAATTAAAAATGTCAGATACTAAAAAAAAGAGACTCTTCAGATCCTGCAGAACCTCTGGGAAGAAGAGATTACATGTGGATGACCCACACAAAAGCTGCCTTTACTGACTCCATCCGTTCCACAAGCCAAAGGACTGTAAAGTATGCTGAACTTTCTCTACAAAGACCCTGAAAGATAGAGAACCAAGACTTCTATTGTGGTTACAGGGATTAAAACAACAGGGTGATATCTCTTCAAAGGAGAGTGATACAAACTCTCAGTCTCAAAAAAGGGTGAGGTCCGACGACCAGGAGACCTCTGAGGCAGCTGGAAAAGCCCTAAAGACTAACCATGGGCAGCCAAGCAGTGAAAAAAGGGAGAAATCTACAGAAATCTCCCCAAAAAGTTCCTCTTCTGAACCTCCAACTCCATCTCTGAGGCCTGTTTCACAGATAACCACTGCATCAACGAGAGTTTCCCCGTTGACGATGCTATTGATGACAACAACAGTAACAATTATGTCATTGACAGGGCCTTGTAAGTTGAGTACAATCACTACGACCGCCGTTGATGCTTCCATAGCGTCGATGAAGATTTCAATGTCGACGAAGACCCCACTGTTGACGAAGACGCTACCGTCAATGGCATCGTTGTTGATGAGACCATCGACGAGGCCACCACTGATGAGCATACCACCGTTGGCGTGACAATCGACGAGCACACCGCTATCGACGAGATCATCAATGGCATCATCGTCGGAAGCACCGCCGTCGACGGCACCAACTTCGTCAAGACCACTGTCAACGGGACCATCTACAGCACCACCAACAACAGCATTGGCTGCCCCACTGACACATATCAAAATCACCAAATCTTTTATAAAGCCACAGGGTACTGCGCCAAGTAAAGTATCTCCATACCCCCCAAGTACTCTACTGGATCTAGACGACTCTGATGAAGAAGGCCATTCAGCCAGCGCATAGCCCTTCTCAACTTCATGTAAAATATCAAGATGATGAGGAGGAGGGAGATGACTCCTATTATGGAGGATACTATACTCCTCAGCCTCTGCAAAGGTATCCTCTGTATTATACTTATGAGGAACATCCAAGGGACAAGCCGCAACTTCCATCGCAGCTAGTCCGAGATCTGCTGGCTATGTTGCAAGATTACTGAAAACATTTTCCGAAACCATCCGACAGTACACAACTAACTCCCCCACCATTGCCACCACCACCACTTATGGTACCATTTACACCAAGAATGACCCCATCATCGACAATAGCTGCGCCACCTAGGGAAGACCCTTTGTCATCTGATGATGACGATGGGGAGGAAGGCGAGCTGCAAGGTACCCTTCTGTCTCAAGATGAATGGAATGATTATCTTCACCCAACACCTTCCCCTCCATTGCCACATCCCTCGGATTCCCCAATTTAATGGAGAGAGACGCAAGAAGATCCAATTTGCTACTAACTGTAAAGTACTCAGAATGGTTTTTATATGACTTTAAGGAGAAGTCTAGGAAGTCTGTTAGGCCGATACCAATAATAGACCATATCTGGCAGGAGGACCTTAAGCTCTTAAAGACACCTGCAACTGTGATAGCAGTAGTGCCACAAATGGATACAACATATAAGGCCCCTGAGGATTCTCCTGCCTACCTTACTGGGCACTCTAAAGCTGACTCAGTTGTCACACAGGTAGCACAAGGACGATCAAAAATCCCTTCTACCCCAGTCACCACTCCACCTGACAAGGAAAGCAGATGCTTAGATAACATTGGTAAGCATTTCTCCAGCATGTCTGCTATTATAGTTTGAGCGCAAATTCATTAGCCATCCTTGGCCGCTATGACAGGCAGATGTGGTCAGATATGGGTTCTCTGCTGAAACTGATTCAGGACGCCAGGAAATCGGAAGCTTGCAAAATATTGCAAGAAGGGGAACGCACATCCTCAGAGATAATAGATTGTGCAACGGATGTCACCTGCATCAGATTTAGGCATTCGGCTGACGCAGCTGTCTTGTGCAGACAGGGATGGCTAAAAGCAACATCGTTTAGACCTGAGGTGGAGTCCAAAATTCTCTACATGCCATACGATGGAGAAACGCTTTTTGGAAAACACATTGATGATGCTTTACTCACCATCAAAACGGACACGAACAGTGCCAAATCTCTTGGTGCCCTGCAGTTTCACAGAAACCCCTTTTGAGGAGCTAGAGGCAGAGGTTTTTCCTCATACGCAGGTGGCTTCCAGAGCTACCAACAGCCCTTTCAACCACACTTTAAATCCACTTACCAACAACAGTCATAACATAACGTGTGCCACCATCAGCTGCCTACAACAGACAGAAAGGGAGGAGTAAACAGACTTCACAATCTAGAGAGGCTGTCCGCAGGCAATGAGATTAATTGGGTGCCAGCTATTACCACTCAGGCGGTGACAACAAGGATGTCAGAATGTCCCTCGCAATGGTGGAACATAACAACGGACAAATGGTTATTATATTTGACAGCTCATGGTCATACATTAGAGTTCATTCACAAACCGCAAAATATGCCACCAAAAGGGGCCTCCCCTCCTCACCTTCACTTGTGGAAAAAAAAAAGCCCAAGTTATGATTGCCAAGCGAACAATAGAGGAAGTACCATCCAACCAAAGTGGCATGAGATTCTATTCTCTTTTTGTCCTAATAAGAAAGAATTCAGGAGAGTGGAGACCCATTTTGGACCTCAGAAAACTCAACAAATTCCTCAAAAAACAAGTGTTCCAAACGGTTACCTTAGTGGTCATCCTGTGTATCTTAAACAATGGTGACTTTATGACCACTTTTGACCTACAGTATGCATACTTCCACATTCCCCTACACCCGAAACATTCTCCATTTCACAGTAGCTGACACCCACTACCAATTCAAAGTCCTCCCATTCGGCCTCAAATCAGCACCCTGAATTTTAACAAAGGCCTATCCCCAGTTGCAGTGACTCTCAGATGAAGAGGTCACAAAATATTTCCATACCTGATGACTGGTTGCTAAAAGCGTGGACACCTACTCAAGCAGCCAAAGCTACAAGGGATTGTATAACCCTTTTCCAGAACTTGGCGCTCACTTTAAACATACAGAAATCCCGCACTGCCCCTCAACAAGTGATAACCTTTCTAGTATAAATCCTAGGTACCAAGAAAGACAAAGCTTTCCTTACTCTAGAAAGGCAGCAAAGAATACTTCACCTTGCGCTGACTATATCGGAAAAAAGGTCAGTTTCAGTATGTCAATTCAAGTCTCTACTGGGAATAATGTCTGCTGCAATCAACCTCATTCTTTTAGCACACCTGAAAATTTGACCTCTACAAGAAAAACTTCAAAAACGGATGGATATAAACAGAAGGCTCATTCGAGGACCGCATAACAATAACTCCAGGAATGATCAAGGCTTTGGAATGGTTCACTCACATCTCTCACATCTCCAAAGGCCTTTTGTTCTTACCACTGATGCCAGAATTCATCATAGCAACAGGTGCCTCTCTGGAAGCTTGGGGTGGTCACCTTCAAGACCTACGATTTCAGGGCAGATGGTCCAACTCAAAAAGGTCCATGCAAATAAACCATTTGGAGCTCAAGCCATTTTGCTCACTCTCCAGGACTTTCTACCATGCATACAAGGGTCTGCAGTGCTAGTGCGAACGGACAACATGAACTGCGTGCATTATATCAACAAACAAGGTGGAACAAGGTCACAACCACTCTGCAAGGAAGCGCAGCACCTATAGAACTGGCTGACAGCACACAACATCTCACTGAAGGCCAAGCATGTATCAAGTTCAAGCAACACATTGGCGGATACGCTCAGCAGATGCAAGGAGAGTTGCCACGAATGGGAGTTGGATCAAGTAGAACTCAACAACTTCTTTTGCATATTGGGCAAACCAGAAATAGACCTCTTTGCGACGAACGAGAACACCAAATGCCAGTTCTACGCCAGTCGCACCCACTCCCAGGATCATGGGGGAATGCCTTTTGGATAAGATGGTCAGGGATATTTGCATACGCTTTTCCCCCTATCCCTATGATACCGAAAGTGCACAGAAAGATGAAAGGGAGAAGCGCCATTTAATACTGATAGCTCCCAGGTGGCCCAGGTAACACTGGTTCATAGAGCTACTTCTCCTATCCAAGACCGACCCCATTCGCCTTCCTAACAAACAAACCCTGCTGTCAATGAACCAGGGCCAAGTTCTTAACCTGGATCCAAGCTCTCTTCGATTATGTGCATCACTCCTGACTTCCATGAGTTCCAGGATACAGATATTCCCCAAGAATGTAAGGCCATCCTAGCAAAAGCAAGAGCGGAGTCGACCAACAAATCTTACAGATTAAAATGGAAAAGATTTTGTTTATGGTGTCAAAAGCAAAACCTACATCCACTGATGACATCACCGGAGCAGATATTACCTTATCTCCGCTCCCTTGCTCGTTCAGGACTGATGCATATGCCTGTGAAAGTACATCTTGCAGATATTTCAAGATACAGACGCTCTTCTCAAAATACATCACTTTGCTCAGCAAGGATAATCAAACATTTCATGAAGGGCTTAGTTCATGTCTTCCCGCCAATTCACTCACCACCTCCAGAATGGCATCTAAACATAGTCTTGGCTCAATTAATAAAAGCAACATTTGAGCAGATTCATAAAGTGGACTTGAAATTCCTTACCTGGAAAGTGGCCACATTACTAGCCTTAACATCCGCTACGAGAGTTAGTGAGATCCAAGCATTTACAACACAAGAGCCGTTTCACAAAAATTACAAGTGAAGGAGTCATATTAAGTACTAATACAAAACTCATTCCAAAAGTACTGTCACAATTTCATCTTAATGAACCTGTTATCTTATGCACATACTTCCCAAATCCAACCACACCAGCAGAACAGTATCTGCATACTTTGGAT
Organism: Pleurodeles waltl; assembly: GCF_031143425.1. NCBI lineage: Eukaryota > Metazoa > Chordata > Amphibia > Caudata > Salamandridae > Pleurodeles > Pleurodeles waltl. Next base: position 979,418,075 of record NC_090436.1, on the reverse strand, counting down.
ATAAGGAGATGTCTTACATTTTATTTACACCATACCAGACCTTTTCGGAAATCATATCAGCTGTTTGTCGCATATGCACAAACAAGGAAAGGTACTGCAGTGGCAAAAGCAACCATAGCAAAAAGGATTGCGGCAACAATACAATTTAGCCATTCTACTGCTGGCAAATCTCTTCTTGCAAAACCTAGAGCACACTCAACAAGAGCTGTGTCTACTTCAGCTGCAATGTTTGCAGGAGTTTCAGTGGAACAGATTTGTCATGCTGCAACATGGAAGAGTGTACATACGTTCACTCAACATTATTGTTCAGACTCATCATATCGTAGCAGTGCAGCATTTGGACAGGCTATGTTACAGCATCTATTTCAGTAAGGTGAGTCTCTGTTGTTCCTTCTTTTCTTTCATTATATAGTAAACATCTTTTATAATGAACGTTCATATGCATATGTTTTTATTATTATTATTATTACAAATGTTATTATCATCATTATTATTACTATGGTTGTTGTTCCTAGTCATGCTCTATGTTATTATCATTCTTACCCACCATCGACAATGTATGAGGAACATAAATGAATGATATTTCAAATTGCTTACTATTCTGATTCAAGCATGTGAATCTATGAAATATCCAATACTGGAGAAGAAAATAAGTTGGGGCTCAACCATTGAGGATGGTTGAGGATGTCACGGGCAGCCCAGAAGTGTTGTGCTTGGCATTGCAGTGGGTCTGAAGATCCATAGAACCCCCAAAAACCCTTTTATTTGACCCCAGTGGATTAGGTGCCCATACCCTGCCACCTTACATCTTATTTTATTTTATTTTTTAGGACTTAGAGACTGAGTTCCCTAGTCGGGCACAACTTCTCCTTCAGGTTGCGCCCAGCCAATCAGGGAGCATAGGTCAAGGACCATAAAGCATTTGGCAGTGGCAGGTATACATGATAATATGGTAGCAGTGTTTTGCGAAGCACTGGAAAACTCAGTATAACATTATTTACGGCATGCAAATCTTGAATAAAGTTGTACCCATTCTTACCAGTCTTTTTGACGGAATGTATAGTGGTATTACAGATGGTCACAGTGGGCACTAAATCCCCTTGCTTTAATACCGCTGTGATGACAGGTCAGTTCCCAACTTCTGCATCTGTATGCATAGGGTCCTGTAGAATTCAAAGAAGTTTCTAAACAGGGTTAATTTTAATCTTGATCGGTTCTGCTCAAAGTACACATCCGACAACATTTGTATGTTAAGATCACAAAGCAGAATGTTCTCGCATAAGCGGTTCATCGGAAGGCTTAGTTACTTGGCTATCATATTTCTCATCCTGATTTTTAGATTCAGATAAAACCATTAAAAACGCATTCTCATTGCATTTAGGTACCCTTAGAGAGACACCATCATTTGCGACTGAGCAATTCCGTTTACACAATAAGTGCCAGATATATGGAGGGATTTTGTTATGGCATAGGCTCCAATATGCAAAACTGACAGTAAATTACCTTTTGCTATGTACAAAACTCAAATTGAGATTTGGTATCATGTTACCAAATCGCAATTTAGGATTGCAAGGAAATACCGAATCGCTATTTGGAAGAAGTGTATTTGGGGCGCCTGTTCCAAACAACGATTTGCAAATGGATGTATTAATGTTTTGCAACCAAAATCCAGTTGCAAAACATTCATATTTTACTGACTACATAAAGATAGTGGTCCATTTGAAACAGGAAAGGTCCCCCTACCCAGGGACTCCTTCCCCTTTGTTTATGTTGACAAAAACAGTTTTTTGTAAATCTCTCCCATTTTCCATTAAGGAAAACGTGCTGCTTTAAAAATAAAATAAAAGGATGCTTTATATAAAAACAATCACAGACATGGTGGTCTGCTGGCCTCAGCAGTCCACTATTCCGGGGATGGCAGCGAATAATAATGGGCGGCTGTTGGTGACCTACTTCATTAATATGCATGGGGCACGCTGGGCTGGCTTAATACTTTTGGTACTGGTTCTGATTCATTTGAGTGAATTTGGAAAGGTGTGTCTTTGCTGACCACAACTAAAATGTGGCCTTTCTGGAGGGGAATGTTCTTGCCTTATTCAATATCTACCTGCCCCCCAACCATTCTTCTTGTCCATTCCTATCTCCTGTTCTATTCATCACTCCCATTTCACTCCATTGTACACCTTTCTGAAATGACTTTATATGTAAAGTCATTAGATTAGATTTGTTTGACTTTTTTCCCTTTCTTGCACTGCAGTATAGTGGTTGGAGACAGTGACCAATTCAGCCAAACTCTTAGGATTTTAAGAGTCTAGCCCTGTGAGAAAATGGGAGGAAACTTTTGTTTGAAATAACTGTATGGGCAATAAACAAGAATTTGAAATCCTGTGATAAAGACGCTATACTATAACTGATGACTTCACAAATTATATAAATTATCACACTGTTGACATATTGCATTAACATTATAAATTACACAACTATGACTATCGTATGATATTGTGTATGTGTTGAAATTTAAAGATGTGATGTGAAGTTCTCTTATTTTTTGTTACAAATATTGTGAGAGCATAAGCACTGTATTTGGGGCGTGAAATAAGTAAGTGGTTGCATTAGCTGCTGTCTTTAAGCATAAATGTAAAGCGGTTAAAAGCATAACTGCTAAAATAAAAATACATGCCATTGCATATAAACACACACACAGATTCAGACCCGGGGACATAGTGGCAGGAGGACCAAAGTGATAGAAAAGTGCAAAATGACCTAAAAAATAACTTAGAGACAGGCAAATACTTGGAAACTTTGTGCATAAAGGTGGAAAAAGATGGAAGGAGCCAGGGAGACAGAGACAGAAATGACAACTACATCACTCACAAAAAAAGAGGCGGTGGTAGAGACGGATAGCTTCTAGAGACATTAAACAGTAAGACCCATATTTATACTTTTTCAGCGCCGCATTTGCGCCGCTTTTTGACGCAAAAACGGCGCAAACTTACAAAATACAATTGGGCCATATTTATACTTTTTGACGCAAAACTGCGCTAACGCAGTTTTGCGTCAAAAAAATTTGCGCCGGCTAACGCCATTCTGAAGCGCCATGCGGGCGTCGTATTTATTCAATGACGTTAGCCGGCGTTAGCCGCCGGCGCTGCCTGGTGTGCGTGAAAAAAAATGACGTACACCAGGCAGCGCCGGCGTAGGGGAATATGAAGATTGGGCGTCAAAAAATGGGGCAAGTCAGGCTGAGGCAAATTTTTCGCCTCAACCCGATTTGCGTCATTTTTTTCGACTCCCAACCCCCATTGAAATGACTCCTGTCTTAGCAAAGACAGGAGTCATGCCCCCTTGCCCAATGGCCATGCCCAGGGGACTTATGTCCCCTGGGCATGGCCATTGGGCATAGTGGCATGTAGGGGGGCACAAATCAGGCCCCCCTATGCCACAAAAAAAAAAAAAAATACTTACCTGAACTTACCTTAATGTCCCTGGGGTGGGTCCCTCCATCCTTGGGCGTCCTCCTGGGGTGGGCAAGGGTGGCAGGGAGTGTCCCTGGGGGCATGGGAGGGCACCTGTGGGCTCATTCCGAGCCCACAGGTCCCTTAACACCTGCCCTGAGCAGGCGTTAAAAAATTACGCTAACGCGGGTAGACGTCATTTTTTTTGACCCGCCCACTCCTGTGCGCCGTTTTTGCACAGGAGTGTAAATACGGCGCACAGGCCTGGGAGTCATTTTTTTAGACAGGAACGCCTACCTTGCATCTCATTAACGCAAGGTAGGTGTCCACGCAAAAAAATGACGCTAACTCCATGAACTTTGGCGCTAGACGTGTCTAACGCCAAAGTATAAATATGGAGTTAGTTTTGCGTCGAATTTGCGTCGAAAAAAACGACGCAAATTCGGCGCAAACGGAGTATAAATATGCCCCAATTGTATTTTGCAAGTTTGCACCGTTTCTGCGTCAAAAATGACGCAAATGCGGCGCTAAAAAAGTATAAATATGGGCGTAAGAGCCTTTATTCAGGTTCCCTATACATGTAAAGTAATCTTCATCCCCAATACTCAAAAGCTGTCACTTAACACACAAACCCAACACGAGTGGCGTTGTTGATGCTCATTTTACACCGTTCTGGTATTTTACATTTCCATTCGAAAATCACTTGCCATTTTATGGTGTTCATTTACTTCCACGTCGGTATGTGTTGAAATTCTTGCAGTAAATACAAAGCCAAACGTGTTGCTGTTGTATTTGTTAAGTTACGATTGTCCTCAAATATTTTGTATTTGTGTAAGTACAACATAGGGGTCACACACTCACATTGAAAATCAAACTCTCTAAGACCAATATTTATACTGTTTTTGTAAGTTTGCGCAAAAAATGAAGCAAATGGGGCGCATAAAAGTATAAATATGAGTCTTAGAGACTTTGCTTTGTGGGGCTCTTTTAATAGTTGTTAACTCGATTTACTTTGCGTTATAACAGTTGACACTAGATGGCAGTAAGTCACCACAAATGAGTGCTTAAACGCAACTCTGAGACAAACAAGCACATTTGTAGAGGGTTTCCAAACGGGGAGGAGGAAAGGGTTATCCGGGCTTAATCGACAGAAGTCTCCAAAGCAGAAGCCCTTTGGGAGCAGTTCAGTCAGGTAAAAGCCTAAAACAACTCTGCAATCTCCAGAATATAAGTAGTGGGGACACACGTATATCGAATTTGGGCCCCCCCAAGGAAAATGGAGTCTCTAAAATGTTTTGAAAGACTGTTTAAGTGATTTTGAGATTTGACTTTTTATATGTTCTTTAACAAAATGTTCGACTTTTAATCGGAAGATTTTGCATCCCACATGGTAGCCTGTTTATGCGCTAGTACATGGGATGACACCGGAAGCAGGGAAATCATGGTAGACAAGATGCTACTCTGTTTCCCCTTTCACACAACACAGTAAAATATGAAGCTGCACTGCGGGAAATCTTGGAGTATCTGGGCCAAAGTTCTTAGAAAAACACGGATAACAAAATAGCCACCAGTTCATTAGCGAGCTGCCTTAACTAGCCGCTTTAGAAAGTACGTTTACACATGCAGCTATGTTTGTGAGTGTAGTTGAGCATTTATGGAGTACTTCCAAATACTGAGGGCCATATTTATACTTTTCGACGCACAACTGCGCCAACGCAGTTGTGTGTCAAAAAAGTTAACGCCGGCTAACGCCATTCTGAAGCGCCATGCGGGCGCCGTATTTATTCAATGACGTTAGCCGGCGTTAGCCGGCGCTGCGGAGTGGTGTGCGCCCAAAAAAATGACACACACCAGGCAGCGCCGGCGTAGGGGAAAATGGAGTTTGGGTGTAAAAAAATGGGGCAAGTCAGGCTGAGGCAAAATTATCGCCTCAACCCGATTTGCGCCATTTTTTTTTTGGCGCCCAGACGCCATTAACATGACTCCTGTCTTAGCAAAGACAGGAGTCATCCCCCCTTGCCCAATGGCCATGCCCAGGGGACTTATGTCCCCTGGGCATGGTCATTGGGCATAGTGGCATGCAGGGGGGCACAAATAAGGCCCCCCATGCCACAAAAAAAAAAAAAAAATACTTACCTGAACTTACCTTCATGTCCCTGGGGTGGGTCCCTCCATCCTTGGGCGTCCTCCTGGGGTGGGCAATGGTGGCAGGGGGTGTCCCTGGGGGCATGGGAGGGCCCCTGTGGGCTCCTTCCGAGCCCACAGGTCCCTTAACGCCTGCCCTGAGCAGGCGGTAAAAAATTACGCTAACGCGGCTAGACGTCATTTTTTAAGGCCCGCCCACTCCCGTGCGCCATTTTTGCACGGGAGTGTAAATACGGCGCACAGGCCTGGGAGTCATTTTTTAGAAGGGAACGCCTACCTTGCATATCATTAACGCAAGGTAGGTGTCCACGCTAAAAAATGACGCAAACTCCATGAACTTTGGCGCTAGATGCGTCTAACGCCAAAGTATAAATATGGAGTTAGTTTTGCGTCAAATTTGCGTAAAAAAAACGATGCAAATTCGGCGCAAACGGAGTATAAATATGGCCCTAGGTGAATTAGATGGCTTAAGTCAGTGGTTCCCAACTTTTGACTTTTGAGGACCCCCACTGAATCAGTGGAAGCTGGGGCCCCCAAGCAATTTGTAAGATTATAATATCAACCATTAAAACAGTAATTCACAAAAAATACACAAACAAGTAAACACCAAAAAAATACTCGAAATACTAAAGATATAATTATTCTATATTGAAAAAAGATGCAAAAATCAAAACAATCTAATGGGAATGTTGGCGCTGCATCTCGGCGACTACCTTTTCAATGTTTGGTTTTAGTTAGAAAAGTTGAATCCTCAGTTCAGAGTCTCCATTTTCCAAGTGATTTCTGTTTTGATTTCTTAGGTACATAAGATCTAAGAAAGCTTTTCCACTTAAATATGTGGTGAAGAAAGGAATTAAGACCACTGGGGCCTCTCAGCTCTCCACAGCCTCTCTGTCACATCTAATTAATGTGTTTTATAGCACCTTTCATACCAGTGTAGGGTGTCGGAGTACTTTACAGGGGAGTACAAGGTGTAGTATTCACATCATCCACACTGATTTCTAAGAGTGCTGGTCTGGAGAAGTACAACCTCAGGATTAGAACACAACACAGTGGTTAGCGTTGACTTCAATAATAAGAATGTATTTCTACGCAAGCAAACCTTTTTTAGCAGCATAAGAAAAATGAAAGACTGGGGGAAAAAGAAAACTTTCTAATTTGTGCCATGCAGTTTGCATGCAGCTTTTTAATGGCAGTTCATAGCTCACTGTGCTAGATTACAATTGTAATTTATAAACTGCACAATAACAAAATAATCTCTGTGATAAAGCAGTAATCCACTGTCCTATGCTAATAAAATACTGTTCTTTGCATGATAAATGTTTCTTTGCAGCAAGCATATTAGCCGTCTGCGCTAACTTAGATGAGTCAAAACTGCCATTAGACAAAACTTGCATCTCTCTCCAGCAGGTACATTAATCTTTAAAGTTATCTTGACGCTTTTTATGCTGGATGTACAAGGAATTTTGAGGTGCTTTTAAAACTGCTGCACAACGGAAGCATTACATATAAAAACACACACGTGTTTCTCAGAGGCCCCAGCTGGAGAAGTGCCTTCCTCCCGGCCCAGGCCTGTGGACTACCTGGGAATGTGTCACGGACCCAGGACCACAGGTTGGGAACCAATGGCTTAAGTAATCTTTGACTAGGCAGGCTTTTTCAAGGCTCAGCTTTGGTAACGGGCAGCTGAAACTGAGTGATATAATTTCCATGTGAAATGTTCTACCACTGCTAGTTGTAGCAGTGGCATAGCAAGGTTGCCATAAACCCTCAAACAACCGACGTAAATGGGCCCCCTTACACCCACAGGGTGTAAACAACATTCAAATTAGAGTACTGTCTGCCCCCACACTGTTGTGACTTGGGCCATGCACCTTCTGCAACATTGAGAGCAAAGCCCCTGAATTTTAGGCCGCAAAATTCTGCAACATAGTGAGTTAGTTTTGTATGTCATGCTTGATCATCGTGCCTTAATGAATGTGCTTATGTTTGATTTTTTCCCTTCCCACCAGAGATTGACAAGTCAACAAATTTATAGAGTGAGCTAAGACTGGGGTCTGGCTTAACTCTAAGAGCCCAGGCATGAGCCAATCCACGGGAAAAATGTGCATGCAAACCTTGAAATAAATGTCACGTAAAATATGGTAAAAACACTTTCCAACTCAAAATAAAGTTGTTTCTTCAGCCTTTGTGCTTCAATTTATCACATTAGATCATAAGACAACATTCAGTGACATTTAGTAAATATTGAGATAGAAAAGTGAATGGAGTTTTTGCTTTTTCAAAAATGCATTTGGGAGTGATAATCTCAGACACTTGTCCCAAGCCAGGTTCGAGCTATGCTTACTTGCCTGCTTCAGCTCCCTTCAATACCTCGCTCACCTCTTTTTCTCTTCAGGTCTCATTTCCTCCTCTACCCCCTTTTGACCATGTTTGGGTGTAAACATTAGCATTAAGTATATCACTACTAGTTTATTTGTATATTGCTATGTCTACAGTGTTTTAACTTTCCTTTTATACATATGAGCAAGTATGGTTGTACCTTTAAAAAATCCCAGTACTATGACCTCTAACTCAAACTACAATTACAGAATCTATTTTATATTGACTGTTACACATTCCTTACCACCTCATGTATCTAAATTAAGTTGAGTATATCAGGCTACCAATTCAATAAAACGTCCTGCCTCTACATAATACAATATAATGGGGTCCAAGTCCCAAAGCTTTTTTCTGTCACATAGCGTCTCTTATGTGAATTACTTCTGAATTTCCAGCCCTGATTCACAAAGCTTTTTCTGTGAGTAGCTCTGTGTTACTCCAGGCTAACAATTGACTTAATGATGAATTAGACATATTTACTCATGAAAAAGCTTTATAATTCAGGTGCATGCCTTAGTCCTTTGAATTCAAGAGTATGTCCTACTCACAAAAAAAGTAAAGCACAACTACTCAAAAGTAAAAATCTCTGCAAGCTGGGCATTATGATTTATGGCATTTAAAATGGATGAAAACATGTCTTATCTGCCAGTCTGTCTGTTTGTTCTACTGTAAATGTCTTCCCCTATCCATTAAAGTGTTTTTTAAATGTATCAACTATTAATATTATGTTATGTTAAGAACTTGTAAAGCTCTCTAAACCCCATTAAAGTTCATTCGGGTGCTAGGTAATGTCAAGAGAGATAGCGAAACAGATGAGACAGTATGAGTGATGGCTTAGGGCTGTTTGAAAAGCCATGTTCCCATCTTTTCTTAAACAAATGGAAAATAGACTCTGTCTGAATGTTGAAAGGCAAGCCATTCCACTGTTTGGATGGCAAGCAAGAGAAAGCACAGCCATCACAGTGGCTGCAAAAGATCAGAGTGATCAAAAGTGAAGCTACATTTGCAGAGTGCCGTTTCGCCGAGTTCAGCGAAGCTTGATTATCCGAATAGATACTTAGGACTAAGACTGTTGAGGGCCCTGTGATGCAAACAGAAGGGGCCTCATTATGAGTGCGTCGGTCTTCAGACCACCACACTTGTGGTGACGGTCAGGAACGCTGCTCCTGTGGTAGTCCAACTGCCACATTACAAAACCGCCAGCACTGTCTAGTTTCTATGATCCCAACAGCCTGGCGGTGGCGGAAATCGTAATTCGCCAGGGCAGCGCAGCATGCATGGATTACGACTTTGTTCTCGGCCAGCCTTTTCATGGCAGTAACACTGCCATGAAAAGGCTGTCAGAGAACAGGTGCAGGGGGCCACAAGGGGGCTGCTGCACCACCCATGTTTTTGGCAGTGCAGGGCCCCCCTGCTCAGCACCATTGCAATGTTCATTGTCTGTTTTGCAGAAAGTGAACACTGCAATGGTGCTGGTGCACTCTGCAGGCTACAGCATTGCCGCCGGCTCCATTACGAACCAAAGACAATGCTGTATCCTGTTTCCCGTTAGGTCGGCAGGCGGAAACTAAGGTTTCCGCCCGCTGACCTAGCGGGAAACTCTTAATAACTCCAGCGGCCACCCTGTCAGGAGTTTGGCAAACGGGCTTTCCTGTCCATCATACTTGTAAAGAGGGGCAAGGTGTTGAACAGAACTCTCTTGTGAATCGAGACAGTGTAGATCTCATAGAGACTGGGAAATAAGAGACTTCCTGATGTGTGTGCCCTGTACACCCCTAAAATCTTACACCTCGAAAACACGCCCACCCGTTGAGCGGTTCAGGGATTGTGTTTCATGAGGCAATGTGTCCCAAGATAAGATACAGATCAGCATATCAAAAACACAGTCAAATAAGACAGGATTGACTCAATAAGTGAGTTCAAGGGCAAAAATTAAAAAAATGAATGAAAATGTATTACAAAAATTCAAAAGGTACAATACAGGAATAGTAAAGTGCAAATGCAACAAATCTAATTTAAATATATAAAGTCACTGCCATGAAAGCTCTCAGTAATAGGACAATTCAGAATAATGCAGCAACATAAAAAAAGTATGCAGCAAAATGAGTATGAAACCGGACAGCATCCCTAGTAGCACAGGAAAGGCCTCCACAGAGTTCTGGCTCACCCCCAAATTCAAGGGTTTATTTAGGAATTTCTCCATAGACCATTACGAAAAGTGCAAAGTCATTGTGGTGCAAGGAAATACATATTCAACAAATCACAATGAAGATTCAGATTTATTCCATAACATTACAATGCACTAGCCACTACATGGATATTGATTTGGAGAAGCTGAAATAATGTCATCTGGAGCTGTCAGAACAAACTAGTTTCATAAACAACAGTGAACCATTGTGAATGAATGTAATAATGTATGCAAGCAGAAGATCTTTGGAAAAAATGTTACATTGGTGAGGCCATGCTAGAGAATCTTCTTTGAGAACAATGTAATTCAGAAATAAACATAACTTGCTTGACTACTACCAGCAGAAATAATAAACAGTAAATGTTGCTTGACTACTACCAGCAGAAATAATAAACAGTAAATGTGACATCCATTTTGAACAAGAGAGCATCAAAATCTAATTGAGGTCTATTTAGCATAAGCCAGGAAAATGCACTTGAACAGGACATATCAAAATAGTTTCAAAACCAAAAGTATCTTGTGAGTGTGCATGTTGTGAATTTGAGTGCAGATTACTATTCTGCACATTGTTAATAATGCAAATTTTGATTGATATGCAAACTTCCTCAATGGGTAAATCAAGTATGAGTCTGGCTGTCGAATATTTGGACCATTTGTAGCTTGGCGAGTAAGACAGAGAGAGTAACAAAGGTATAGCCTCAATACAATGAGGCCCATATTTATACTTTTTTAGCGCCGCATTTGCGCCGGTTTTTGACGCAAAAGCGGGGCTAAAAAAGTATAATTATGGGCCTGAATGTGTCAATGACAGATTTCATTTCTCTGTGGAGAGGATGTTTCTCAACATTTACAAGTTGCCAAATAGATGGTTGCCACTTTTTGCAGATCCTAACTCATGAACAGAACTTAGGGCCAGATGTAGCAAGCAGTTTTGCCCATTCTGTGTCTATGGGAAAATGTGTTCGTACATATGGCCCTTAGTCCCGTATGACCCAGGTTCCTTATTGAGGACACAGGTGAAATTGTAATTGTATTTATATAGCGCTTACTACCCCTAACAAGGTGTTTAAGTGGTTTTTGGTGAGTAGCATGCAATTCCAGGATCTAAAAGGATTAGTTGGGGATTAGTATAGGGAAAATATGAGTACAGTATTAGTATAGAGAAATATGAGTTAATTTGAGAGGTGGACATGTAAGTCTGTTAATTGGATTAAATAGGCTAATGGGGGGGATAGAAGAGGGAAGGATCCAGAGATGTTAATTGGGAGATCATAATAGTATGATGACGTTTGGGATGAGTAAAGGAGAGATAGAAGAGGGGAGGGTCTGTAGAAAAGGATTAGGGAGATCATAGTAGTAGAATGAGGTTTGGGATGAGTCAGAGAATGGAGAAAGAGGATAGATTGAGAGAGGTATAGGGTGAGACAGAATAGTGCATTGGAAAGAGTAAATTTGTGTTTATTTATTTATTTTTCAATTGTACAGTAGGACTAAAGTAATACATATATAGATAGGCGCTGCTCAAATTTCAGAAGGCTACTGGTCATTATACCAGAGATGAGCTTCCTGTTTTATTGAAGTTGAACTGAAGCATCCACCAGGCAACTGCTCTTATGCAGGCTATAAAGTTAGCACAAGATTCAGAAACAGTATTGGAAATGGTAACAATAATTTGGTTGTTTTCTGCATATGTTATAGTTTCACAGCACAAAGACTGCACTAGTTTGACTGAGGAATCATACAGGTGTTAAACTGTGTGGGTCTTAAGGAAGGCCCCAGATTCCCTCAAATGCCAGTGGCACTGACGTAAAAGAGAAAGGTGTAAGGGACACTGATTGTAGCTTGTAACCTATCTGAATGGAAAGAAGCCAGCCATGCCACTGCTTGTTGATGGACACCAATCCTAAACAGTCTTTGAATAAAACGTAGTGGGAGAGTGTCAAATTCTGCTGATAATCAATCGCTCTTTCCACCTGTGTCTCACTGCTTACCTCTGACTGACACTTAAAAAAGTGTATAATTTTAAGAAGACATTATCAGTGGTAATACATCCTGGAACATAAAACATGACATTTATGAAATTTGCTTGCACTTATGTAGGGAGCCAAATAGTGTTTTCAAAGTACGCACCAACCTTTTGTAATCTGTCTGTAATTTTGCAATGTGACCAATGAACGTCTCCAGTCACAAAGCTTTGCAGAACAAACTGCGTGATGAATATCAATTGGGCAGTCTCTTTTGTTTGAATCCATGTGATTGGAGCCCTGCATGAAACAGCAGACCACAATCCATGCATTTGCTTTCCCAAACAAGAAACTTTTCTGTTAAGTAGTGCACGTTCTTTAAAAGAATCAGTGATGCTTTAAAAAAAAAGATACTTTTATGAAAACCTCATAGGTTCTACTGGACTACTGCCTCCTCCCCTCAAGGCCACTCAACACAATTCCCTAAGGGAGCAGCTTTCTATATGTAAATAGTTTACAAGCACCTTTGAGGATTCAGTAAATGTTCAATGGCTTGTGACTGCAACTTCAGTCACAGTCCTTTGATGCACCTCATTTGAAATAGCAATTAGGATGGGGAGCCCCTTTTGAAATTCAAAAAAGCTTTTCCAAATTACAAACGGGGTTTAGTAGCTAGCAAAAAAAACATGTTGCAGTTGTTGGGAGTTGCACTTGCAAGGTAGCTTCATATATCTAGCTTGTAATTATGTAAACGATCACCAAGTGCACCATTCCTTGGGGACTACCTGTCCCAGGACTGCCATGGGCTAAGGAGGAGCCAGTAGCTGCTGCCACCTATGGGTGGGGAAATCACACTACAAAGTGCTTTCATCTCTCTCACAGCACGGGATCACCAAGCGCACCGTTCGTTGGGGACTACGTGTTCCAGGACTATCGACTTTGATCATATAGGAATGACGCCTAAAAAAAGAAGAAATAAGAGCGACCATACAATGTATTATTAGACCCATCATTCAGCAACAGTTTGACATCGTTATGGCATGGACTGTAGTAACAGGTCTATTACCATTAGGTGACTTTACCTGGAGACGGTTACTACTGAGCTCCTATTTCCAAATGTCATACTATCAGTCATTGCAAACACATAGGCCCTCATTACAAACTCGGCGGTCTTCTCAGAAGACGGCCGAGGCAGTGGGCTCCAGAATACAGCCAGTGCTGGCGGTATTTCTGGCTCCCTATTTCGACTTTTCCGCTGGGCCAGCGGACGATAACCGTGTTACCGTCCGCTGGCCCAGCGGAAAAGTCACATCAACATTGCTGCCAGCTCGTAATAGAGCCGGCAGCAGTGCTGATTTCGGGCAGTGAAATGTGCGATGGGGCTATTCCTGGGGGCCCCTGCAGTGCCCGTGCCAAGTGCATGGGCAGTGGGGGGACCCCCAGGGGCACCCCAAGTCCCCCTTACTGCCAGCCTTTCCATGGCTGTGTTTACCGCTGTGGCCAGGCTGGCGGTCAGGGACTCATAATCCCCAGGGCAGCGGTGCAAGCAGGCATAGGGCAAGCACCGCTGCCCTGGGGAATATGACCACCAGGCAGAAGCCTGGCGGTATAGTGAAGGGGCCAGCGGTATGGCCGCGGCTATTGTGCCACGGTCATAATAGCTGGCGGAACACCACCAGCCTGTTGGAAGTGTTACCGCCAGCTTACCGCCGGCCGCCAGGGTCGTAATGAGGCCCATTGTCTTCCTTTGCATTCTGTGTTTTTTTTAATAACTATTTTTGATTTTTCAAAAACTTCTTGTATTCTTCCCAGAAGAATTTAAATAACGAATGCAGTTCTCTTTGTTTTGTTTGTATGGCAATCATGTAAAAGATATTTATTAAATTAAATCACACATGTTAAATCATTTATGGCTGTCAGTCCTCACTTTTGCCTTGCAGCATTGTCTCTACATGAACTTTACACAATATTTTATTAAAATTGTCGACTAATTATCCCAGGATGCTTTGTTGGCCCCATCAAGGCTTCAAACAATAAGTTACCCTCTGTTTGAATTATTTTTTAATTATCTTGCCAGAAGCCATGCTTGTATGCTTTTTTCTTTTGTTTGAAGTCTGGGCTCTAGAAGGTTATATAGGCTCTCCCCTTCTGTGGATTGGCAAGTTCATCTCTACCGCAGCCGAGCCCGTCAATGGCCGTCTCAGGCCAGGCCATCCCTCTTGTTCCCACGATTGAAGATACCCTACAGGAACGTGTTTCTGTTTCTGCTCCTGGTGTCTGCATCTTGCCCTGGTGGGACTCTTTTCCTCAAGGCTCACTGGACCTCGCCGAGCCGTCATAGCTGCATACAGGAGGAGGCTCTTACAATCGTGCTTACAGTGCTGCCTCTCCCGCACACACAGCGCTTATACGCACCAGTCAGTGGTCATAGGAAGCCAGGCTGGGCTACTCTTTTTGACTGCCAAAGTCCATTTTATTGTGGTCCATAATTTTGCCTAAAGTACAATGGGGAAACGCAAAGTAGTGACAGGAGCCCGTGGAGGTGATACCATTACTAACACTGACTCTTTCCTGGTGAGGGGCTGCGGGGGCCATTACAAAAGAAATTGAACTGAGGGTATGGAGACTTTCACTTGAAATTGCTATGGGAGACCTGGTTCCAAGCAATGATGGAACTTTTGTAACGGTTGATAACCACCTGGAAGGGCCAACCCAGATGCAACCTGGTATGCAGCTCACACCTACGAGGGCCATGCTCATGTGAATACATCTCCCCTCGCTGACCCACCGGTTAAAAAAAGAGAGGAGGCGGGGGCAGGAAGGTAAGCTGTAAGGGTAAGGTGCCAATGGAGACTTTGGAGGTTGCTGAAGCTGCCGATGTCGAAGCAGCCCTGAATACATTACTTATGATGTTTGAAAATCTGTTAAAGGAATCACTAATGCTGATAATGGCTCATTTAAATGTGATAGAAGACAAAATATACCTTTGCCCAAGTTATTGCGCAGCTACCCAGAGAGAGTCTCTCATGACTGATTCCCTCCCTATTTTGCCAAATGTCGCTAGTGGTAGTAAGGAGGCTACACAGAGAGAAGTGGACGAGATGGAGAATAGACAACATATAGATCAAAGGTTGATAAGAGAAGGACCTAATTGCACGGTGCCAATATGGCCAAAAGCATCCCATCCTCTGCGGGGGTCTAGGGAGTTGGGACTCTCTGCCTTAAATATGAATATACACCCCAATCAGACGGCTGAACAGGAAAGTCTGACTGAGAAGTCAAATTCAAGAAATGATAAAAGGTGCTAAAGACACAGGAGGTGACTTCACCCTGCTATACCTTCAACCGATTCAGCGATTCTAGTAAGGGTTCTAAGAAGGGTACCCTGAATCAAAGCAGGTAAGAGGGAGTCTATGCTTGACTTGCTCAACAAGGTGAGACAGTGGTGTGATAACACAGTTGTGAATTGCCATTTTTGTCACCCCATATAATTATGGCAAGAAAATTGGGCTGGGTTGGGAGGAGGGAGAAATGCATCAGTGGGGACAGTGGTGAATATAGGGCATCCCAGATTCGCCAGTGATCTGATTCTCACCAGAATAGTCACTCATAATACAGCTTTACTGATTAGGGTGCTCCCATTGCAGTATTTTTATCTGTCTCTAGCCTTCAATCACTTAAGGAATAGGTGTCCAGTCCCAACCACTTATTGAAGGCCAGGGGGTGAGGTTCAATTTAGGGAAATCCCGCAAGAGAATAGGTTTGCTCCTTTGCATGGGCTGGATGAAAATGATTGACTTGCTATGTGCCATGTACGCGCCATCACTCCTATCCCAAAGCAGGGCCAGAGTAAGGGTTTTTCCCCAACCCAGACTGTGTGTCGGCAGAAATCAGGGTTCACAGTAATGGGTTGGAATATTGCCGGTGAATGTTTTAGAGGGAAACCATATTGTGGCTATGCAGGAATTATGGGACACAGATAATTCTTTTTACTTATATGGTTGTACCTCTTTTTGCAAGGCAGCCTCACGTTCATCTTCGGGCAGAGCAAAGGGCGGCCTACTTTAGCCTCCCTTGAAATTCTATGTGCCTAATCCATAGTTGAAGTTGGCTCCCATAATCTGCTAGAAGTTGAATTCGTTTTTAAGAACTGACTGATGTAAAAGAAGTTCCAGAAGTTACTTAGTTTCACTACATTATGTCTTGTGAGAAAATTACATTTGGTAAGATCTGAATTTGTGAAGAAAATAGCACTGTGTTTCTGCAGTGCTCCTAATAAAATTGTTGACAGTTTTGGTGGGATGTGATCAAAGTGATTACCCTTCGCGATTATGCATCTACTCAGTTTATGTCTGTTTTGTCCACTTACCCCATTTCTTGAAGTAAAACTGGGGGCTTCCAGTCTCCCTGTCTTCAGCTGCTGATGTCTGTCCTTTGTTCTGTTTGACTCAGGTGTGTGGTGGGATATATTGGAGTGCGATGCCAAGAAAGTGACTTAAACTGGTGGGAGCAACAGCATGTGGAGGAAATGGAAAGACGCAACATTACCATTGCTGCCTGCATGGTGACCCTGGCCATCCTGCTCGGCCTAGGATCCTGCATCATGTATTGCTACAGGTGAAGCCTTAATGCATTGCATGAATAGTCACTGAACGTGGTAGGAGATCAAATGGCAGACCTATTTGGCCAGGAAAGGCCAACTATGAAAATGCTTTCTCCTTGAAAAGCAATAGTTTTTCATATAGAAGCCATATATTGTACTGTGTAATTCTTCAATAATTCAGAAATATATACCCAAACACTTATCCAGCTAATCAGTTAGCATCACCAGCATTTTGGATGTGTGTCCTACCTTGAGGGTCAGGAAATTTGCCACTCAGGAGGTGGCACGTGTGTGAGGATGGGCCTTAGCTTATTTTGTTCCTGTTATTAATGAACATGCTACAACTAGACAATTCCAATCTTTTCCAGATAAAATTATAACGTTTCACAAAGCAGATATCTGCACTATTCAGATGTACTCTTCTTTATAGCATGTTAGTCCGAAGCAGTCTGATTTTTGCACATTATTGACACATTATCCAGGTCCTCTACTGGGAAGACACCATCGTAACAGTCCAAGGACTCCCCCGGATGCTACTGTCTGCCAGTTTACTATTACTGCAGACATTGGGTCCAATGTGAGTGCAGTCAACCCATGCCTTGTGCCTTGCCATTTTGTTAATAATCTCTGTGTCGAGGCCCCACAGCCATAGAAATTATCCAGAAAGGACCAGTAAGAATCTGTGTAGTAAAATCTTCCTTTTCGTCACACTGAACAGAAAGCTTTCTAATTGTGTAGTGGGAATAATCATTAATTTCAAGAATAAAGCACGTCACTGTAGATTCCCTCTGAGCTTTGTTTTCCACAGCGCCGCCATGTACCAATAAAGCGACTGTTGAAGCTGTGCCCCATATGACAGACTTACAGTTTTCCATATTCAGTTGACGCTATTATCAATATTATTGGAAAGATTAGTAGTGATATTTATGCCACGCTTTCATACCCTTTGTGAGGCCAAAAGTGCTTAATTATATACATTTAGACGTCAGTCTGAAAGGCTGGCTTTAGTCTCCTATATTATGTGAAATCCAGTTGCTCAAAAACATAGGATACTCCATACATCATGCAGTCCAAAAAAGGGAGCTCTGGGAGAGGGGCCTTATATCAGAATATCAATAACAAGAATAAGGTTTAGTATAAATATCATGGCATAAATATCGTTTGCAAAAATATTGCTACAGTGGAGTTAATGATAGTAAATGAACACCCAATAGGACAACATTTTTTGTAAACTATACTTAGGCCACGAAATTTATGTTGGACAATATTTAGGCCAAGAATTGTAGTACCATAATCTGAGACAGTCCCAGCTAGGGTGGACAAGAGTTTCAACACGATTTTCAATGAATTGCAACTGCTTTTGTCCTTTAAGTCATGCTGGGCTTTATGTAAAAAAATAAAAAATACTCCCAAATATGATATATGGTCCGTGAAGAGGTCTGTAAATGTCAGGAAACAGAAATGTGGCCCTTTAACAATTTACTTATAAACTATACCATGGGCATACCAGATCTGAGAGGACTTTATAGGCATTTTAAATACTTCCATTTTAGCCATGCAAACACATGGCACTTTAACTATTGAAGTGCAACACAACCAAAGAGAAACAACCCAGGTATTGTAACAGTGGTCCAAAGTTTTGTGACACCACTTAGAAATCTTACTAGGAATTATTAGAACAGCCTGTTTGATCTTCACATGTAATCTGTGCGCCTACCATGACACCAATGTCCAAAATAAATATAAGTCCTTCTTAACTTCTCCATCTGTTTGACTAACCTGAAAATTGAACGCAAGCCCGACAGTTAAGTTAAGGTGTACAGAGAAGGGCCATTTGTCCCAGAGGATACATGATTGTTGAAAATAGAGATCCCATTCACCTCTTAACGTTCAGTAAAGGAAAGCAAGGTATTATCTCCTTCAAGCAGAGTAAATGTTACAGAAGCCCAGGATAATAGCAAGAATACGGGGAGATGAACAACTATAGATCGAAGGATGAGACTGTAAGCTACCAATTTGAATCCAGGTTAACAAATCAGAGCTGTCACTCCTGCTAGTGAATGGGTATGTGAAGAGATGCACCTTGTAGACCTGAAGTTGCATGACATTCTCCTGGAAGGATGAAAGAAAATGCTAGGTGAAGGGTTTCCAACAGGTAGATCATACCTAAATAGATGGCAAACATCATCAGATAAGACCCGAAAGCAAAGGTCAGCCGATGATGGTGCTCTACACATATGTGATCAATGGCAACTCCATCAACAGCCAGTAGCCTAAAAAGGCACATAAGAAATGGTTCACAATCACTCCTGCAGACCACCTTTATTGTAACTTCCAGGGCTATTGTCGTAATCAGAGAAGATATGCAGATCAAACAAAACTGAGCTGTAAAGTTACAGACTTTAGATGGATGTCTTCAAATATATACATCAAAGAAAGAACAGTGAAGGCACCATCTGTCGTGTGAACATTACTCAGTGCAAATATTCATAGGAATAATTGTCAGTCATAACTACCAGCCAATCCAAATGGCCACACTTCAAAATAAGTTGCTGAACAACTCACCTTAAACACAGCAATGTTACACAGAAAAACAGAAAATTATTGTGAAAAGAGGAAAGTCATCTCAGCCCATTGGTTAGGGTCATGCTTCACTACAATCACAAACAGGCCAATAAAAAATATTCTTTCTCAGCAGTCAGCTGTGGAATAAACAATCCTGGAATCCCTTGCCTTTGTACCCCCTTAACAAACTGAGCAACTAGTGGATTTGATGAGAACCTGAACCCTGTCCCTCAGAACCAGGTTCTTCTTCAGTTACTTAACGGATCAACTAAACCCTGTGTTCTCCTAAACCTGCAATCGTCTTCACACAAGACAACATGGCAACACTGGGATAGACCAGAGAACCTAGCAATGATCTGACTGGTTAATGACCCGGAGCCCAAACTAAAGAGGCCACGGACAGACAGCTTCTATAGAGTTTGTATTGGGAAATAAATCAGCACACCTCTCAATCTAGCGAACTCAGAATATTAAACACTGATTTATCATAAAATATTATTGGTTGTGTCATTTAGGTGGGATAACAAAATTGTTTTATTCAAGGAAAAACTTAGTACAACAAGATTTGAAAATAATTAATGTGGGTTGAACCATCAATCTAAAATCGTCCCTCGCAAATAGGACAGACCTTATTTGGATGGTCATGTAACTGATGCTAATTATTTTCAGACACTTATCACTAGTAACAACATTTTAATCAATGCCAGCAGTGACATGGTGAACACCACCTAAAACAGAACATCAATTAGCCATCTTCTAGAGAGTGAAGGGCATAGGAGGCACAGGGGAGATAGAGACCCGGCCATTTTCCAAGGTGAGAACACCACATGGTCACCTGGGCTGCATTGACATATTCAACCCCAGCAGTCTAATGCCCCACGGAGCAGTCATTTTTAAGAAGGCAGAAAGGGATTTCTTCATTCCTTCTTTACGCTGATGTTACTGCTTGACATGAAAAAATAATTCTCTTCTTTTTCTTAATAAAGTTCAAAGTCCCATTTCCAACTTTGAATATTGCCACATAATAAAATTGATAGGGATGGTCAGGAAGTATCGAATTTGCATTCAACTACCACCTAGATGTGTCTTTGAGAATAACTTCAATGATGGCTGACATAGTGGAAATAGAAGCGTCCCAGTACGTCTATTGTATCACTTCTGATATTATCAGCTTAATTGGATATGGATTTATGAAATTCCTTGTGTATTTACTGATTTGGTGTATATGACTTCGATTGGAAGTGTCAATACCTGACTTGGAATCTAGCTATTTACTGTAGTGACATTACAACAATGGTTAACTAAAGTGGATGTGACATCACCACTCTGTTCTTCCACCTTGTCAGCATCTCCAAAGTCCCAATCATAGCAGCAGAATGGAGGTGGCGGTGGTCTCACCCACATTGTCTTTCCGCTGTCTCCATTGACCTGAGGGAGATGTTAGAGCAAGGGTGGTGCTTTACTTTCTCTAACTGCCTTCTCCTCTGGCAGTGCTCTTCTCTGTAGACCTACACTGAGAGGGGAAATTAAACCATGCTGACAAATGGTCTCAAAGAGATGCTGTCATCATAGTGCCAAGTGTGGGAACAGTGGCTTTAGCCGGGAGTGGGTGGCAGGGGTGGGTGGCAGTAGGCCAGTGTTTTCAAATTTGAACAGGGTGGGTTTGGCAGGGGGTATTCTGTGATCTACTACTGGTGATCAATCTCACTTTAAGATAAGAATGTCCATTATGTTACTGATCATAGGTGTTTTGGCCACTGGCAGTTACTTGCTGTTTGGTGGAGGAATCACTGGTCACTGAGAGTTGTATCATCTGTAAGAAAATAGGTGTATTATATGGTAAAGGTGGAGGCTTATTGTGCAGTACACTCACATTTATCTCCTTGGTTCCAGTCAGAGTTGTTTGCTCAACCTTTAGGTAAACCCTTTGGTAGCTATGGCACAGAGCAGCAAGGCTTAGCAAAAGAACAATGTGCAAAAAATTTACCAGCAACGAGCAACAAAAAAAGAAAGTCACCAAACAAGAAAGAGACACAACAACAATTTATAACAATAGAGCATATTTTTATGAATTTTTAGAGTACTTGATGAATGAGGGTTCCTGGGGGTGAGTGGGCTGACTCTGGCCAAGGATCTCAGGATCACACAAAATCTTCTATGCAGGGGTCAAAGGGCTGCTGATGCAGACCTTTTGTTCTTGCAACACAGCAGTTCTGGTGCAAACGTTTGGAAAGACTAGTATCCCTTAGGGTGGACGAATCCAGTCACAACTAACACCCACGGGTCCAGCAGACTCAGATGCAACTTCTAGATGTTCCTGGTTTGTCCTTCAAAGTGACAGGCGTCTGGTGGTGGCAAAACAGCTGCAGTGGCTACCAGAAATGCGGTCTGGGTTTTTCCAGCTTTAATGTCCCCATTGCCGTTCTGGGGGGCCAGCCAACTGACCCTTGGCATCTTTGCTTCAGATTGGAGCCTGGAATCAACTTCTCCCTGAGCCTGGCATGCAGAACAGGTTCAAAACTATACTTGACCAAAATGCAGCAGGTGTGGTCACTCTGGCATTGCAGCCTCTCTTCGTGCACTTCCAACGGGTGCGGAGAGATCTTCTTCTCGTCCATGGTCCGAATCCAACAAGTACTGAAATCTCTGGTGCTGGTGGTTCCTATTAAATCCCAGTAAAATGCCCAGAGGGAACAACCAAGTCACTAGCCAATGGGCTAGTAGGTCCCCTCCTATCTGGTGACACAGTCCCAGTGATGTGTGGCATCTGACTATCCCAGAGTTAATCTTGCATGCCACAACCAGCATGGCTGAAGTCTTCCTCAAATGTGAAGACCTGGGCAGCCTACTCCTGGAGGTATGGCTATGGTTCTGAAACCAGTTTTTCGTCCCTTGGCCTTGGCTCCACCCTGTCTAGGGGAAACAAAAGGCTTCCTAAGTGGGAGTATTGCCACAGCAGCCCTTCAAAGGTGGCATCACCCTTTGATGCTTTCCTTTTGGGCTAACACCATTTGCAGCCATCCAGTCGATGACGGCGAACCTCCAGTGCAGCAACCGCCTTTGCCCTTGTCCTGGGAGTCATTCACATGTCTCCCTAGGCGGGCAGAAATCTATCTCAGTCCCTGTGCCTCTGTAAAGTCATTGGAATAGATGGAGCAAACCATCACAACTTTCGCAAAAGTGGTCAGCATTAATTTGATACCTTACATGACACATTTAGGTAGCCTCAATCAGACGTTAGATGCCCTTGGGTGCCAAACGTTAACTCAAATTACCATATAAAGCTACTTAACTGTCCTCAACAAACACCAACACATTAGGGCTTTGCTGTATAAACATATCAGAAAATACATGTCTATTTTAACAACATACAGCTCCTTGCCATACAGCTTCAGAGGCCTGCCTTAGAGGAAACCTACATATATAGTTAGGGGACTAGTGGACTTTGTCATTAGTAGTAATGGCAAATTCGGGTGCAGTGCATGCACAGCTTCTTCATTCTACAATGGCAGCTGAAAGTCATGTTTTCACTTTATCACACAAAGAGTGGCACATCCAGTGCTGCAGTGCTTGTGGACAGCCAGCCTTAAATGCACTTGGTACGTGGATTACCATATACTAGAGACTTATAAGTAAGTCAGCAAATACCAATTGGGGGTACCCAATTAAACATAACATTTTAAAAGGGGAAAGAATGTCACTGAGGTCTCGACAGCAGGCCTCAGTGCACTCTCAAAGTCGAAAACCAGCAGCTAGTAGTATAAAAATGGGGCAAATACTTGTGGGAAACCTTCGAAAAGTATGTTTTCTTACATCATCTAATAAACTCGTTTTTTATATATGAGAATCTGGAAGCATCCTGATTACAGCATCATTGTAGCAGTGGGTTGCCAGCTTAGCGAAGAGGATCTCTTGAAGTCACTCTGTACGCGTGGATGATAATAAACCAACGTTTGAATACCAAAGGACCCATGAGCTAACTAAGATCAGATAAGTGAGGGGTAATGAAGCGCTTAAGCACAGAGGTGATAGAGGGGTTGAAATCTATATGAAGTAAACTGTTTATTTTATCTCTGTGCCAAAAATCAGCCCTGTGTGCCCAACCTTTGCGTGCCCAACCCCTGTGTGACCGACTTGCATCAGTCAGTCCCATACAATATAAAGTTTTTTAATGTGCAGGCTACGGAATACAGACCGCATGCATCCTCAACAAAGTGATACAGTGCTTGGATGCAAGCAAAACGGAACGATTGAAAGTGCTAATGAGAAAGGGGGTTAATTTCTTCCAAAAAAAGCTTTTTGAAAGTATCAATGAGGAGGTCTGCAATGCAGGGATCCTAGTTCCTTATGTCAATAAAGGAAAATCAATTGTCACTGTGGATGCAAGTGCCACTGGCATAGGGGCAGTGTAATCACAAATGTATAGCTCCTCCAAGATTCCTGAGCGCCTTTAATCTGTGATTGAGAGAGAGAGAGATGCTAGTAGCAGCATGGGAAGGAGAGTATTTTAGAACATAAGTGTGGAGTTGCCAAATAATTCTCTCCATACTGGTCACAAGCCTCTAGTAAAGCTTTTATCCCTGGGGGAGCTGGGAAAGGTTCAGCAAGGCTTGGCAGACTGGCCTCACATCTACAGGAATACAATTTTACCATTGAGTACATACATGGGTGGAGGAATGTCCAAGTGAATTGCTTATCCTGGATGCAATTGGATTGGAAGAGTGTGGATGTGGAAGTGTGGTTAGGAGTGCAAAGGAAGGACCAGTGGTGAGTGTGGAAAATGTCTTTCAGTGGAGTCATGGAGCTGTTAATGACTCAGAATGGTCTTGTGATGTGAACAACTATAAAGTGTTGATGGCAGTGCAGGAGATGATCAAGAAAGAGGAAAGAAGAGAACGTACTTTGCCCAACACACTGAGGCCTTTTAGTAAAGTATTGTACGAGTCGCCCCTGGTTGCTGGTAAGGCGATTATGCATGGTGACAAGAATGTATTGTCTAGTGATGTTCGGAAGAGGCTGTTTGAAATAGCTCTTGAAGGGCATTTAGGTCAAACTGTTACAAAGAAATGGTTGGGGATGGTATCTTGGTGGCCAGGGATAGAAAGTGATGTTGTGTCATGGGTGAAGCATTGTGTTGCGTGTAAGAAATGTGGGAAAAGGCTGATAGTTGGTTCCAAGCAGATTTCAGCAGTATTCGTGACCCAGGTCAGGAGTAGCAGTTTTGTCTAGACTTAATTGGTCCCATGGCAGGCATCGATCTTGGCAGGAGATTTGCCATTGTTATGGGGACCATTTGTTAATTGTAAGATTTATTTCAGAGATTTCTGCCAAAACAACAATAAGCATTTTATGTGAGGTCTTCAAAGAGGAGGGCTTTCCTGTCATTCTTGTTACCAACATTAGTACCTAATTAACATCCCAGGATAGGAAGGAGTTTTTGACTATCTGTGGAATTAATCATTCACGCACAGCACTGTACAATCCTCAGGTGAATAATATCTTTGGTTTTGGGAAGGCCGGTGGGGAGGGAGTTCCAGGTTTTTGGGGCGAGGTAGGAGAAAGACCTGCCTCCTGTGGTGGTGTGCTGGATGCAGGGGACTGTGGCTAGGGCGAGGTCGGCTGATCGGAGGTTGCGTGTGGGAGTGTGGAAGTTTACTCTTTCATTGAGGTAGGTTGGGCCGGTGTTGTGGAGGGATTTGTGTGCGTTGATGAGGATCTTGAATGTGATTCTCTTGTCTATGGGGAGCCAGTGTAGGGATTTGAGGTGTGGTGAGACTTGTTCGTGTCGGGGGAGGCCAAGGACGAGGCGCGCGGCTGTGTTCTGGATTCTTTGGAGTTTGCGTTTGAGTTTGAGTGTGGTGCCAGTGTAGAGGGCGTTGCGGTAGTCCAGTCTGCTGCTGATGAGTGCGTGGGTGACTGTCTTTCTGGTCTATGGGGGATCCTTTTGAAGGATTTTTTTAGGGTGCGGAGTGTGTGCAAGCAGGAGGAGGTTAGAGCATTGATTTGCTGTGTCATGGAGAGGGCGGGGTCGAGGATGATGCAGAGGTTGCGTGCGTGGGTAGCGGGGGTGGGTGCGGGGCCTACGGCGGTGGGCCCCCAGGAGGCATCCCATGTGGTTTTTTGGGGCCGACGATGATGACTTCGGTTTTGTTTGAGTTGAGCTTCAGATGGTTAGTGGTCATCCAGTTGGCGGTGTCTAGGAGAGCGGCGTGTAGGTTGGTTTTGGCGGTGGTGGGGTTGCGGGTGAGGGAGAGGATGAGTTGGGTGTCATCTGCATATGAGAGGATGGTGATTCCATGTGCTCGGAGAATGTTGGCTAGGGGGATCATGTAGATGTTGAAGAGTGTGGGGCTGAGAGAGGACCCTTGGGGGACTCCGCAGGTGATCTTGGTAGTGTTGGAGTGGAAGGGCGGGAGGTGGACTTTCTGGGTTCGTTCAGTGAGGAAGGAGGAGACCCAGTCTAAGGCTTTGTGGCGGATTCCTATGTTGTGGAGGCGTGTGCGGAGTGTGTGGTGGCAGACGGTGTCAAAAGCTGCGGAGAGGTCTAGGAGGATGAGTGCGACGGTCTCGCCTTTGGTCCTGATGTCGTCATTGCATGCGATGAGGGCGGTTTCTGTGCTGTGGTTCTTGCGGAACCCAAATTGTGAGGGGTCAATGGTGTTGGTTTCTTCGAGGAAGTGGGATAGGCGAGGGTTGACTAATTTCTCTGCAACCTTGGCGGGGAACGGGAGGAGGGAGAAGGGGCGGTAGTTGGAGAGGATCTCCGGGTCGGCTTGGGTTTTTTTAGGAGAGCGGTAATTCCAGGGGTCTGGGTAGGTGGCGGAGTCAAAAGAGGAGTTGATTATGTTGTAGAGTATGGGGGCGATGGTAGGGCTAGCTTTGTTGTAGATGCGGTGTGGACAGGGGTCAGAGGGGGAACCGGAGTGGATGGAGTTCATGTTTTTTTCCGTTTCTTCGTGTGTGGTAGGGGTCCATGTGGATAGTGTGGTGGGGGGTTTTGAGGGGGGGTTGAGTTGGGTGGGAGAGGGGTATGTGTGGTAGGTGTGTGTGATGTGGAGCTATTGTGGATGTCCAGGATTTTGTGGAGGAAGTGGTTGGAAAGGGCGTCACATAGGGGCTGTGTGTGTGTGTGGGGTCTATGTTGCTGGCTTTGCTGGCTTTGGGTTTGGCAAGTTCGTTGATGGTGAAGAGTTCTTTGCTGTTTTGGGAGTTGTTGTCAAGGCGTGTCTTGTAGTGAAATCTTTTAGCGGTGCGTATGAGTTGGTGATGGGTGCGAATGTTGGTGTGTTGATGGTAGTGTGTGGGGGGTTTGGTGAAGGGGAAGTAGACGCAGCGGTGGTCTGTCCAGAGGGGTTCGGTGGTTTGGGTGTAGGCTATGTGTTGGCTTGAGGTGAAGATTGCGTCCAGCGTGTGTCCTGCTGAGTGGGTGGGTGCGGTGCCCAGTTGTTTGAGTCCGAGGTTGTTGAGGTTGCCTATGAGGGAGGTAGTGTTGTGGTCTTGTGGGTTTTCTAAGTGAAAGTTGAAATCACCGAGGATGATGTAGTCTGTGGAGGTGACAGACTACCACAGACTGTCTCAGAAACATGTTGGCTACCGTTTTTTAGATAGGTGACCCTGTGAGTTCTTGTTCTCACGGAGGTGTCCTACTCCATGTTTTTGACCACACCAAACAGACACCATTATTACATTGTAACTTCATACAGGTGGCTGGTTAGGTGTTTTTATTTTCCCTAGATTAGCTGGATCCCGATCTTTCCAGACCAAGAATTTATTTATGCACTCCCTCCTGTTCTTTTAATAGCGAGGTTGAGTCCGCCCAGGTGGCACTGTCCTACCTGGGTGGGGCTAGGTGGTCAAATGATGAAGCATGACACTATATAGTGTGTGAGACCACCTAGTCCTTAAAGGGAATTCCCCTGTGTCCTCTCAACACTCCACAGCAGCTCACTGACCTCATACTGACCTTATCCTTTTAATAAGGATAACGAGTAATCAAGGGCACAAATTGTACCCTTGACATTTATTCCTTGGTTTATTAGAGAACCCCGTTTTTGGCAACAACATGTGGGTCTGCAGAATAAGTATATGGTCATTGATACATGCTCCTGGTAAGGATATATTAGTATGGGTTAAAGGACATGCCGAGCAGCGCCTGATAAGGAAATGTCAAGGAAATTGCAAGAGTTTTGTATGTATGTATGTATTATGTATGCATGCGATATTTCTATAGTGCAAACTTAGCCAAAATGAAACATGCCGTTGTACACGGTCAAAGGCAAAAAAAGTGACTGGAAGGAAATCTAAGTACAGAGTTAAGGTGGACTATTGATTTGTGTTTCCGTCCAACGACGGAGAAGGCAGTGAGAGGAACTGAGGGACCTCTAGAGAATGACAATCTAAGTCCTAGAGAGACCTTTAGAATTTTGCCGGATACTAGTAGACTGTCAGATTGGCAGAAGTTCTGCAGGAGCATATTTTGCAATAGTGATTGGCAGATCCCGGGCCCAGTCAGCAAACATGATTTGTGTCTGAAGCACAAAAAAATCACTGACCCTCATGTGTATAGAGTACCTGTATGGTGGCCGTTAATTTGCAGCAGGTCATCCACTCGATTCGAAATTGCTCAAATGGTCTTTCTCAATACAACTTACATTTCAGAAAAATCTCTTTTCTCATACTTTCTAGTGATAACAGCCATTTGTTTCACATCCTTCGTTTCTCATCGCTTTCCCTCTGTTCCCTTCTCTGTTCCAGAAACAAGAGAACTCCCCTGAAGCACGTGTGCACTGTAGCTTCTACAGCGAGAGGAACCGGCGGAGGCAGCGGTACTGACGGCCTGACGCAGCCTTCTCCCGGCAGCAAGCCTCGGGTAACCAACCCTCTGTCCATATGCAGCAGCGCGAGAAGTATCCCGGATCAAAGAGCATTAGGCATCCACTTGAGATTATACGTCGAATAATTCACATCTTAGATGCATTGAATGGCGGCCAGAGTCCCGGCGTGCTCCGCTGCTGGCCTCGGTTCATCTTACCTCATTGTTTTCCCTGGAAGCTCACAGCTGCCGGCGGCCGCGCGGCCTTTGCCCGGTGTTATTGTTAGCTCGCGGCGCTGGACTGTTGCAGAGGGCGCTCTAAATCAAGGCCCCGACATTGTGATGACGCAGGGCGTCACCCCATGGGTTATTTTTACAGCAGCGCCTCTGGAAGCGCTTCACGCATGGCTTGGGCACCGGCATGCTAGAGCAGCACGTTTCACTTTGCTTCCATGACCCTGGGAGGGACATGTCCAGCTTTTTGTCGCGCTGCATGGAAGTTAGGAAACGCTGTGCACGCTGGAAGCTGTTTTTTTTAACGATATCGCTACAAGCATGACGGCTTTGCGTGACAGAACATAGTGTGACATGATTAAACAACATATTAAGGATAAGAGGAAGCTGATGCATACCTTCCTCTACATGATGGTTTACATATGGGTACCTGGACTATTTTTCAGGAAAGGGCGGTTCAGTCCGGTTTTCAAGAGCCTTAGCTGAAATAACCAAAACTGGAGCGGGTAATTTGTTACTGGATAGCAACTCATTTTTAGGACCAGAATGCTTGATAGCAGCCAAACTTTTAACAGTATTAGAAAGTACCATCCTAACTCTGTAAATAAAAGTGTTACAAAGAGGAGAAATTGTGGAAAGGGCGATTTAGGCAAGGGAAGCTGTTGACCCAGTAAATGTGAGCCTTTTAGGAAAATACATAGGTTTCCACCTTGAAGTGGGATACAAGTATTGCCCTTGGAACAAGAAAGATGCATGGCTCATAGCTAGGACAATCACTGCAGTCCTTTCACACTCTGTTAGGTAATCTACAGGAATGCGTGCTCTATGTAACGATAACGTCTCGAATAACGGTTAACGAGCTTTGAATTATTCTATTACCGGATATTTCAACGTCTGCCTATTTGAGTGTTTCTTAACAGCAGCTTGTCCTGAGGTTTGTTACACACGTTAGTAGGTGCAGAAAGAGTAGGGGCCTCAATCAGAGGTTGGCGGTAACAAACCATCCACAAAACAATACGAGCCCATGCACTCTTAGTTAACTTCTCTGGGCCCACACTAATTTAAGAGAAGGCAGGACCACTGAATTTCCAGTCACATCGGCACAGTCAGCTTTGACGTTGTCTGCATGGCAGGGCAGAGACAGCAGGGTTACTGTCTTAGCAGTATGTGTTACGTGCCCTATTTAGGTCTGAGCTTTCAACACTGGAGCATATTTACAAGCCGTTAGCACCTTCCTCCGTCAAATTAGTCTAATTCTTTTTTACTCTTATGTGCGTTAGGAAGATTTTTTTTGTTTGCATTGTACCTCTTTGCACCCCTTTGCACCACATTATGTCTGCAGTAGTCATAATGTATGCAAAGGGGGGGGGGGGCATTCTGGCGCTAGGAGGCTGGCATACACGGTGCAGTGAAATGTACAAGATTTCACTGTACCATTTTTGGCATCATTTGTAACATCTGCTCGAAGCAGGCTTTAAAATGATGCAACCATAGAAACCCATGGGCCTCCTTGCACTTTGCTGCACTAGCGTCAACGTTTTTGACACTAGTGCAAGAAAGCGCCACAATATCGTCAAAAATTCTGACACTATTGCCTCAACGACTGCCAGGGTGCGCCATATTATAAATACGGTGCACCCATGGTGTTGTCAGGTGGGGCAGCACTGATGCGCCATTTTCTTGTAAATATGCCCCAGTATTTTTATGTTTCCGACTGCTATGCTAGGCATGGTAGTTACAAGCAAGAACAAAAAGCAAAAAATCCCGTCCCCCCCACCACACATATATGCTCAGAAAAAAACTCCAATTGCACCAGGAGCATTTCTTTTTTATATTTTCTGTAACAAAGAATATGACAACAATGCTGCCTGGGTCATGCTCACAGGGCATCCCGCCCATTATTATATTTCTGCCATAAATGCCCTTGCCTTGATAGCAGGTGTACTTTCAGCAAAAATCGCCCCCAACACCAAGCCCCCAAAGGGAACATTTAATCTGATTCGTCTCTGCCCTAGGGAAGGCAGTGGTTCTATCACCTTAAATCTTTCAGCACACAGTTTTCTGACACAGGGGCCACAAATAGCAGCAGGTCATTCTTCTGTCACATGCATAACAGGTACAATACATACTGCCACAAAACTAGCTTCCTTTTCTCATGCCAGTTACAGCACGGGGGTGGGCGGGCAGAAGCAGTAAAAGGTTCATTTACATAGAAAAGTTAAACCTATGTGCAATAGCAGTTAAAGTTTCTGTCACACCTAAACAAAGGGCACAGCATGGCAGTAAAAGAGCAGTATTTAATCACTGGCATTACACATGTAGAAGGTTAAAAAGGCTACTGATTTGCTCCACTATAGAAATTGCACAATGCTCGAGGGAGCTGTGCTACATTTCTTTAAACACAGAGCAAACATAACATAAACAGCTTTATGTTAGCATTTTAAAGTACAGTTTCAGGACCTACTTAGCAAAGGACACAGACATGAAGGCCAAGATTTACTAACACTTTGCCTCGGAAAAAAGATGAAAACCCAGCATAAAGTGGTGTGGTGGGATTTACTTTACAATGCAAATCACGATTTGCATTGGAAAGTTACCTAAAGTAACCGAAAGTAGTGCCATGCACTACTTTGCTCTGGAATGCGTAAAGGGGACGTACAATGGGTGGTACACTGGCATTTCCATACAACCATCTATGGGTTTCTACTAATATTGGTAGACATGGATTTACACCAATAAATTACACCTCCTCCAGGCAGATGTAACAGTGGAGCAACTTTTAGAATCCTCTGCATTTTTCAAGTTTTGTATGTGTGCCACGCTGTACACACATATAAGAAGTGGGGAAAGTATTAAAGCATACCTTTTATATTAGAAGGGTACCCTTCCAGTAAAATACCCATATTTGATAGGGAATTACAGAGTTACAGAGGTAACTTATCGAGAGAACCTGGGTTATTAGGTCCAGTACAAATTGAGTCTGAATGTAAAGACAAGGATGAGAACCTGCACCATGCTGTCTTATCCGACGATATGAAATCAGACAACAGATTCTCTCAAAAGAATCTGAAAATGTCAAGAGCAAGAACAAATTAAATGCGTGAATGGCTGCTTCAGGCAAATGAGTTTATTTTCTAATCCTTACTCCACTAGTTTATTTCTGCCACACAGTGCAGTCTTTCCTACAGATCATGTTCCAAAATCGCTGGGATGGTTAAGAGGTTTTTGCACACTCATGTGGTGGAGAGAGGTTCTGGCACATGCCTTTGGAGGGAAAAACAGTGCATTTTGTGTAATATGCTTTTATGACACACTATAGATATAACCCCTTGGTGCTCAGGTTTTGTTCGGTGTTTACAGTTCAGCAGTCTGGCTAAAGTTAAAGAGGCCTGTATTATAGCAAACTTACCTGAGTAAAATATAAAGCCGACTGCCTTTTTGTGTGCCAATGGGATATTCCTAACCTGATAATACATTAATCCATTCTCGTGACAGGAGTTAATTTGAAAGTGTTTCCAGTGCTGGAAACAGCAAAGGGTGTGTGCATACTCATAAACCTACGAGGATATTAGTGTCATCTCCTTGTACAGGCAGGAGGTATAAGGGACACAAACAAACTCCTCCCAAACCCTCCATTTAGTATTGCAAAAATTTAACCACAGGGGTGGAATTTTTGTAATGACAAATCCCCTTGGAGGGATACAATTCCTCATGTCTTGATTGTGTGAATCAGAATTGGTCTTTTGCTCTCACCGATACATTCGTTGTTTTCACTAAATTGAACTTAGTTGTGTAAATGATTTAATTACTAAAGAAAACATCACAAAAACTGTTGTAATCAATTGTTTTCGAAAAAAAAACCTTCCACCTGGTAACCTTGTTGGGGTAAATATATTGAGAGGGGTGCTGTACTGGCATCAAAGTATCTATGGTAATGTGTTGTCTGCGTCCTACCAGGTCAGATTCTCACAGTTCCACAGTGCTCAATAGAGTTAGCTAAACTGCTTATGTGAGTGGAAGGCGGATTTTCTGTGTTGGTGTTTCTTGATGTCTGAATGGCATTACCTCCCGGGGTCCCTTTCTTTGCTCCCTCCTATTGGCTATACGCGAGATCTCTAATTCATCTCTCATGAAGACACCTCTATAGATCTGTTAAAGCACTGAAACTCATTTCCCTTTACTTTTAACTTCTTTTAATGTCAGGGGAGGTGGTACTAAGTGAGTACATCACCTGATCCTTTCCAGCTTTTCTTGTCTCTTTCCTTAGGGAGGCTGTCTCCTAGGCCCTTCCTACACATTTTCTGGTTGCATCTTATCCTTCTCCTGCTCTTGGTCTGTTAGTGGTTGAGTATACAGCAGTGACAGACTAGGTTCTGTTTGAAGCTGAGTAACAGAGACTCTCATTTTGTTGATCTTCAATTTGGAACAAAGAGAGTGTGAGAATACTGGGTTTCAGATGTCTCCCCATCGCATCTACTCGTTCCACGCTTACAGCAGCCAGTGTACGCATCAGAGGAGAAGCAGGTCTGTGAAGTTACACAGGAGGCCCATAGCATGCACAACAGAGAATATACCCACTCAGCTGGCTGGTTATTTCCTGAATGTACGTTTGCTTTATGAACATTCAGTGCAGCCACAATACCCGAGACCTGTAAGGTTTTCCAAATAGTGCGCATATTTTTTTCAAATGGGTTTATTCCCTTTTTAATTGTTCCAAGCCTGTTTGTTGGATAGCTATCTCATCAGTGCTCTGGCCCCTAGAGTGGAGGAGGCTTCGGAAGCGAAACGGATAATAACTCAGCAAATCCCTTCCCATATCCTTTCTAAACAGTAGAAATTCATCAATTTCCATTTACATTAAAAAAAACTTCAGGGTGAGCTCCTCCAAAGTGCTTTTGTGGTGATGCTTGCATACCTTGCATTAGTTCTTCATAGTGGAGTGTGAATGGCTCACAGTTGTATAGATAACTGGGGTAATCCATGCTTTAAACAAACAATAATTCACGCTATACAAGCTCAGGTATATAGTGGGCTTCAGGATTATGGGTTTTCACTGAATTAGAGGAAATCTCATCATCTGCTGGTATAGGACATTTGGAATGCCAGCGCTCAGTTTAGGGTACGTCTGGCATAGGTCTTGCAGGACTAAACGGTCAAGCTGTGTCTTCATTCCAGCTATATTCAAGGCTGAGAAATGCTCCTTGACTTTCATGGTTCAAACTGGTGTAGGAGTACAAATCATTGATTACCCTTTTGGTTTCATTAGCACTCCTGCGTTTGTGAAGCCTTCTCAGACAGATGTTAAAGCTATTGTCTTCTCCTAATGACAGTCTATTCCTGGCAATCTAATTAGTCAGGAAAGAATGGAGATGATGATCACCATCAAACTTCCAATGGCAGGGTGATCCTTACACGTTTGTGGGTGTTAACCAAACTTCTGAAGTTAGATCCCCAACTCAAATAAGTCCTCATTTACTTCTGTAAAAGGGAGGTGTTCGTGAAGGTTTAAATACATTTTTGGAATGCAAATGTCAATGGAAGCCCATAAGGCACCAACATGTACACCTGTTACATTTTCTTATGCATAAATGTACACATTTGAATACTCCTGGAAATCTGCAACTGTCTAGATTCTCAGAAGTACTCCTAGATTTCTTTTAGCATTCCTAAAATGTTACGAATTTACTTCAAACATAGATGTTAGCCTGCACAAGCACATTTAAGCAGGTTCCTTCCATGATTTGTGACCCAGGTCCATATTTGCCACAAAAATAGCCAGTGTTAACATTGGAGGAACCTCATGGAAATGCTCTGCATCAGGCCCCAGTGGCCTCTCAGAAGGCCTCCTAAAGCAGATCCAATTTTTTGGTCTTCTTGTCTATTGTAACTGCCCCTGTTCAAATCATTTGACCATACTCTCACCCTGGAGGGGCTACAATTCACACCTTTTGTTTAAAAAAGGGTCCCCTGAAAACCATTTGAACTGTCTTGTGATAGCCCTACTTGATTTTGAGGCTATTGTTTTTGTCTTAGATCTACTAACCAAATTGGGCATAGGAAACAAACTAATTCTGATTTGTCGAACTTGTTGTAGACAGTTTTGTAATATCTTCATACTTTCTTTATTTGTCAACAGAGTTCATCTGCTGTTTTGCTGTTATATTGACCACAAAAGTCAATGATGGGGGTCAGAGGAGGATGGAAAATGTGGAGACTTTTAAAAGTAGCTCTACTGATAAGCCTGTCTCAACGATGTTTAATTTTTGGCATAGATCCTTGTTTACCAATGTTAGTAGATAGGAATTCATGTCACAAGGCATTAGTGGTATCACCCATGGTGTGCCCCACTTGACTCAGTAATGCAAAGTACTTGGTGTTAGTTTCTGCAACTTTCCAGTGCAAATCATGATTTGTGCAGACTTTGCATCATATTTGTAATGCATACCTGGCACAAAGTGTTAGTAAGTCAGAGTCTGGATTTGCACTTGCCTGGTACTACTTGCCCTCTGGAAAAGATGGCTTTCTCTGGTCATCTGTAATAATAAAGTAACATACCTGCATTACCCTAATAACTTATTACAGTTGAGTTGTCACATCATAATGTCTGCAGCCAAAGTCCACAGCTAAGATAAATGGCAGGTCATAGAGTATAATTATAGCTGTAGTTAAACTGTTTTATTGAGTTTCCTGTATACACATACCATTGTCTACATTCCATCTGGTTGGCGAGGATCTATTCAAGCTGTTTGTATCTTAACAAAAAACAAGAACAGAAAGTAATACTACTAAACCTAATCTTTAACCCTTCCCCTCCTCCCCTCTTGATGACTGGGCTACTATGTAAACTGGGAGAACTGGAGTTGCTATGTAGATCTCCTTTAACTTGGGACATGGCAGCCTCTGGATAACAACATGAAGGGGTTTTTCCATCAGTGGTCGTGGGTTCCTAAGGAATAACCCAAAGAATGCATAGATAGTGAGGGCAGGTCAGTACCCTGAAATCTCAAGAGAGTATTGCGATGAAAGTGTCCCAAACTGCATCATATGTCTTAAGGTTATTCTCTAAAGTTAGCAAACTTTTCTCTGTAGCTAGAGTGTCCCACAGCCGGTACAGCCAGTCTCCAAATGTAGAGGCCATGATACTCCCCCAGTGAATTAGGATCACTTGTATGGTTGTAACAAGGGTAGTTTTGAACTGTTCAGTGCAAAGATCTATATGACTGTCCACCAATGAAGGGGAGACCCAGCAAGATCACTTACAAGTTCCTTATTACCAGTACCATGAAAGCCCAGTCTATATCTGTAATGACCCCCTCCCAATATCTATGCAGCCTGTGGCAGTCCCAGAACCGGGGTTCTGGGAGCCTGTGGCACTGCACACTTTCTAGCAGGCATCATATTTTGGTTTATTCCATTTGGCCAAACAGGTGCGTTACCAGTATGTAAGGATCTTATAGTAAGTCTCTCACAATTTTACACAACTAGTGGCAGCTCGGGCCTAACCGTAGAAGCACTCTCAGTTTTTGAGTGGAATATCTCTGACCAGTTCCTGCCCTGGAATTTCTTCTATGGAATCACAGCCTAATAAGTGCTTGTATAGATGGGAAACAATGTGGTGGTCATTGAACAAACTTCTCAAAATCTGTGAGTGGG
Organism: Pleurodeles waltl; assembly: GCF_031143425.1. NCBI lineage: Eukaryota > Metazoa > Chordata > Amphibia > Caudata > Salamandridae > Pleurodeles > Pleurodeles waltl. The sequence continues at coordinate 979,382,074 of NC_090436.1, read as the reverse complement.
CAAGCCACTTCTTTGTTAATTAAGGGGTAAAACAGCTGCAGTTTAAACAAGGAAAAGGCGAACTGGCTTCCCGTCTTGTAATTTATATTTTTTCTGAAATTAACCGATCTTAGAGAGATTTATAAATAGAAATGTATGACAAAGTGTTTATTTTTTTGCATATAGACTACGACAGCAAATAAGAAGTCCCTCTGCATGTTACTACTGATTCTGAGATAGTCCTTTTTTAATCTGAGTTGCAATGAACTGCTTCTAAAATGCTAACTATTTTTGGGGTGTTTAATTTAACACTACAGATTCTTCATATCTGCATTTGTCACTATTATGAAGTAGCAATACTCCAAAGGTTTCAGTTGTTTGTGAGATATGTGGTGTGACCATGTATTAAAAAGAATAAAATACCCTCTCCTATATATTATATTGATATTGCAAGTCACCTATTTGTTCCTTGACCATATAAAGGTACTCGGCCTTTTGCCTCGGTTCTCTACATGGTCACAGAACTCCCCAGTGACTTCTAATATCCTAATAATGTACGGAAGGGGGAACGTTATATCATATATCTTAACTTGGAGTGCTGAGGCCACTTACCTCCAATGTGCATCAAATGTTTGTTACCAGTATGTGTTTCCTGGTTTGTTCAGCATCTCCCGGGAGACCATACACCACAATCCATTAATAAGCCTTAGTAAGGGTGCTCTTTACTGATGCCTGAAACTCACATTAAGCATTAAGATGTTTTCTAGGGACCATAGCCAAGATTGTTTCATTAGTTACAATACAGTCATTATTATACTGGATTAAATAAAATTTAAATCTGACAGTATTAATTTGGAGGGCTCTAATTCAACAAAAAGGAATGAGGCTCAGAAAGAAATTTCAGTACACTCGAGATTAAATCAGGATGTTTCCTATGGCTGAGCTCATAAAAGAAAAATATTTGGAGCGGTGTAATGTTGCTGTGGGTTACGTCGCAATCTTCTCATATTGATGTGTGTAAACATGTATATGTCAGCTTGGAAAAATGACACACCAGGGCACTGCTTTCCATTTAAATGAATATGTTGGCTAGGGAGTGTGCGTTTGCAGTGCAAGAGCTCCAGTACATGATGCTGATCTCTGCCCAGGCGTGACATCTGGAGCTGTCCAGCCATCTCCCAAGTAACTGCAATCCAGTCAAACAAACATATCCTGGTTAAAAGAGGTTATGATTCTGTAGAAATCCACATTTCAGGAAACATTTTTTCCAGAAAAAAACAAATAGCATTCCTACGATGTGTTAAAGTTCCTCATGTCAGAAAAGAAAATCCATACGGTGGTCTGTTTTTTTTTCAGAACCACATAACTTCCTTGCTACTCTTTTATAGGGGAACCCTTTCATCTATTTGTTTCCCTTCCCTTTTTACCAATTCATATTACTCCTTTCTGTCTACTCTCTTTTATTTCTTCTTTCTATTTTCATTGCTCCTCCAAAACTAAAGCTGGTTCAGCTTCTTTCTCCTCAACTTTGTATTGTTTTCTTTTCAAATTGCCTAGTTCTTTATCTTATCTTACTACGTTTAGAAATGTTTACATCCTTGTACGGCTGCCCTTAGTTCTTACCTAGAGCTTCACTCCAATCTGTACCCTGATATCTCTTTTCCTTCCCATTAATTCGACCCCTTTTTTCCTTTCTTGTTTTGTTATCCCATTTCATTCCCCTCCTCCGTGTCGCATTTACATTTTTTTGGGTACTGAGATAAATGTTCCTCATTTTCGATTTTTTGTGACGTGAGGTACAGCTTTTTTAAATGTGCCTGGGGTGCCCCACCTCCAAAACCCTTTAAAATATTTTTATTGTGCGCAGTGCACAAGCATGTTGCAGAATGTGGTTCGTGGTGCTGCACTGGTTCAAACTATTGAGCCTTTTAGCCGGCCAACAGACACCCTTTTTACAGAAAAAAGCCCCAGCCATTCCCCCCCGTCATGCACAGTAATGCAAGTGAAATGGCGTGCCTCTGAAAATAAGATGCGCAACAATGGCTCTGTCACACCTTTCCAGACCACCTACCTGTCAATGGAAGGCCCCACAGTCAGGTAAGGGGTTGGCAGCGGGTGCATATGGTTATATCAGGGATGGACAGGTAAGTGCCGTTCCTGCAACAAAAGCAAACGTTTGAGTTGCCCTGATGTCCAATGTTGGTGGCCCTAATCGGGGACATTCTTGACGAGCGCCTGTTATGGCTACGCCTGGTCGTAAATTACAAATGTCGTAAATCTACGACTGTTTATGTGCATGCATTCCCCTGTGTTCGCAGTGACATCAATAGTGCCTACATATGTGACTAGAACGCAATCGGTATTTTAACTGTCGAGTGATATGCATGCTTTTCACACGAGCTGCTGAAAGCAACAGCCTCACAAATGCGCCATTCGTCAAGTTGACTTCCCCGAAGGTTCCCCAGCAAATATGTTTTTTCATGGCAGACGCCTGCAGTTTCTTTGGAACAGCCACGAGAGGTTTCAGCTGCTGAGTTTGCGGCCGCTTTGTTCCTGCAGGTATCAAATCACAAATGTTATGAATTTCAGCCATGGCAGCATTTGTTCCTGGACGTGCACGAAAATACAGTTCGTGGAGTGCCTGTTGCTTTAGAAACGGAGGGCCTTATTTATACTTTTTGGTGCAAAACTGCACTAAGGCAGTTTTGCCCCAAAAAGTTTTGCACCGGCTTGCACCATTTTTTAGCACCAGCTGGGCACCATATTTATGGAATGGTGCAAGCCGGTGCAAAGGGTAGGCTAGCTTAAAAAAAAAATTACATTAGGCAGTTTTGAGTCAAAATAAATGATTCTGAGCAGATTAGCATCATTTTTTGACGCTAAGGGGCGTATTTATACTCTGTTTGCAATGAATTAGCGTCATTTTTTTTTTACTCTAATTCAGTGCAAAACTAACTCCATATTTATACTTTGGTGCTAGACCCGTCTAGCACCAAATTTATGGAGTTAAAGTCATTTTTTGGAAGTGGAAACCTACCTTGCCTTAATGAGATGCAAGGTAGGCGTTCCCGTGCAAAAAAATGACTCTATGGCCTTAACACCATATTTATACTCCCATGTAAAAATGGTGCAAAGGAGGGAGGAAGGGTCAAAAAATGGGGCAAAGCTTGCTTTGCCCCATTTTTTAAGACCTGGGTCAGGGCAGGTCTTAGAGGACCTGTGGCCCTATTTCCATGGTGGAACACCATGGAATAAGCCCAGAGGTGCCCTCCCTAGGCCCTAGGGGCACCCCCACCCACACTAGAGGGACTGCGAGGATGGGGGACCCCATCCCAGGTAAGTACAGGTAAGTGCATTTTATTTTTGAAAGTGCCATAGGGGGCCCTGAAATGGGCACCCATACATGGCACAGGGTGCAATGGCCATGCCCAGGGGACCCCTGACCTCTGTGCTGGCCACTGGGGTGGTGGGCATGACTCCTGCCTTTTCTAAGGCAAGAGTCATGTGGCATGGTAGGTTTAGCACCATAAAATGACGCTAATCTGGTTAGAGTCATTTATTTTTACTCTAACCTGCCTAAAGCCATTTTTTGGTGCTAAACCCTCTTCTTCTATACTGCCAGCCCCACCCGACTAAAGTCATTTTTTAAAACTCTAGCCTACCCTTTGCACCGGCTTGCACCATTCCATAAATATGGTGCCCGGCTGGTGCACAGAAATGGTGCAAGCCGGTGCTCAACTTTTTGGTGCAAAACTGAGTTAGTGCAGTTTTGCAGCAAAAAGTATAAATAAGGGCCAATATTTTGTAAGTTTGCGCCACTTTTGTGTCATAAAATGACGTTAATGCAGTGCAAAAAAAGTTTAAATAAGGGCCTTGGTGCTAGATGGGTCTAGCACCAAAGTATAAATATGGAGTTAGTTTTGCACCGAATTAGAGTTAAAAAAAATGACACTAATTCGGTGCAAACAGAGTATAAATACGCCGCAGAGTATAAATATGCCCCTAAATATGGTGTTAAGGCCATAGAGTCATTTTTTGCACGGGAACGCCTACCTTGAATCTCATTAAGGCAAAGTAGGACTCCACTTTCAAAAAATGACTTTAACTCCATAAATTTGGTGCTAGAGGGGTCTAGCACCAAAGTATAAATATGGAGTTAGTTTTGCACCGAATTAGAGTAAAAAAAAATGACACTAATTTGGTGCAAACAGAGTATAAATATGCCCCGGAATACGCTTTGCTGGACAAGCGGCCGGGTGGCCCAGATTATGCTCCCCTCAGGCAGTTGCCGAAACCCTCTCAGCTTCTAAACACTAAGGGGCAGATTTATGGAAAGTGGCGGTGGAGCACCGAGTGCAGCGCCACTATCCCTTAGCCCCTTAGCGCCCCCCTATCGTCACCATGTGTGCGCCGTATTTAAAATACGGCGCAGGTTAGGGGGAAATAGCGTCATTTTTCATGATCATTTTGATGTACTCTGCAGGTGTAACGCCAAAATATTTGCGCTACTCCTGCAGAGTACATAGGGGCCTATTATAAATAATGGCATGCCCCTTTTAATGCCTGCTCTGAGCAGACGTTAAAAGTGCCGTACAAAATGACGCAAGGAAATCTCTTAGATTTCCTTGGTCCATTTTTTGGGCCCCCCCTAACCGGGCAATGTCCCCTTTGCATACATTATGCCTGGTGCAGGCATAATGTAGCTCAAAGGGTTACACAGTGGCGCATTGCATGGATTGCACCACTTTGTAAATATGGCACTAGGATTTTGGCCTCATTGTGCCACATTAGCGTAAAAAAAATGACGCTAATGTGGCGCAAGGTGGCGCTAGGGACTTATAAATATACCCCTAAGGCCCATAATTAAAGGAAAATCAGGGAGCGCGATGTTGCGCCAAAATTGGCAGTGCCGCGCACTGTCATTTTCACACAGCGCATTGAATATGGCGCACTCCTATGTTGTCACCCATGCTGCCGCTAAATTTAGCGGCCAGCGCCAACGCAGGCATACTGGCACCATCGTGCAGGGGTGTCTGCGTTGAGGGGTTTGATTGTTTATGTGTGGGACGGTATCATGTCTGGCATTTTGCTCTCTCTATTCATGCTGCAGAATGCAGCCCACATAGAAAAAGCAAAAAACGAGGAGGAATAAAAGTATTCCTCCTCGTTGCGCCTTGCTAACGCCACCGCTGGGGTGGCGTTAGATTTTGGTGCTGCTTCAGGTTTACGAAAACTCGTAAATCTGAGGATGCGTCAAAATGCAATGGGTATTGCTGTGGCACATCCACAGGAACACCTATTGCAAGCCCCTTCCACGCAAAGGGCTGCATGCGAAGAGGTCATATTTACATGGTGGCGTTAAGCCCAAAAAAGTGGCTTAACGCCACCTTGAAAATACGGCGCAGGGCATATCGCCACCGGAGGGTCACTTTCTCATAGATTATTTAAAAGGAACCTATGTGATACTGCGCCAAAATTGACACAAAAATATGGTGCACTGCTATGTTTCCTCTAGCGCTGCCGCTAAATTGAGCTGCCAGCGCCAACGCAGGCATCCTTGCACCATAGTGAAAGGGTATCTGCTTTGAAGGGAATAATTGTTTATGCGCAGAATACAGCACACATAGAAAAAGCAAAACGAGGAGAAATAAAAGTATTTCTCCTCGTTGCGCCATGCTAATGCCGCCCCTGGGGTGGCATTAGTTTTTGGCGATGCCTCAGATTTACGATTCCTTGTAAAACTGGGGCAGCGTCAAAAGCAGTGGGAGTTGTGGTGGAGCTCCCCTCTGCCGTAGAGAACTGCACAAAAGGGGCATAGCGCCGCCTTGTAAATATGGTGCAGTGCACAGCACCACTGGAGTGTCACAAAAAGTGATGCTTCGGTGGCACTTTGTGCCACCCTGGCGTCATTATATTTTACACTAAGGCGGCGTTAGGGAGGCCTTTCTCCCGCAATGTATTTACAAAGTGGCACAATGCTTGCATTAGTGTGCTTCAGTAGATTATTGAGGTACGGTGCCCACAATGTAACAACATTGTCGATGTAACATCATCTGATCTAAAGACACTTCTGCTGTAATGTCCCCAATGTAATGTACAGCGAACTGCTGACCTGCGCAAGAATGACTGTATTTGTGGTATCCATCTTTACCTTTTGATAAGCTCATAATGGAAAGGGCTAGAAAATGTGTTTTAGTTTGCATGTACCACTGTTCCTTGTGTACTTGGAGTAAATTAAGAGCTATTCAGTCTCAACACACCTTTATAGGACTCTGGGTTAGTTCTGAGCACAAGTAAAATCATCTTTGGAACATATAGCTGCTCCCTACTCACTACTGCATTATTCAAAGCATGTGAATAAAGTGGTGTTAACCTATGTAAATCACATGCCTTTGTTGAAGTAGTGAGAATCCTACAAACTATTTTTTCAAATCACAGATCTACTCAGAACAGCACTTTCTCTCTCTCTCTTTCTACCTCCTGTTCTATATGTCTGTCTGTCCACAAAGGGCAGCAGAGAAATATACTCCACTGCCCTTGTGTAAGACCACCAAGTAGGTGAAGATCTATATGTCATTAGCAGTGCCTACATTGTGGCAGCTTGGTTGACAGCACTGACATTTTTCTGAGCAGCTGCTATATTTAATGCAGTACCTTAGCAAAGATTTGTGCTCTTCAGAAACAAACTCCCAAAGCATGAGATTGTTTTTGAAATAAAAAAAAAAAAAATGTCCCTGACATGCTGAACGTTTTCTCCCAGCATGTTCCCTTTTTAAGACCACCAGACTTTCCCTAGGGGTTCCGGGTCTGAACAAAAATTGTTTGAACGTCCCACCTAAATAGAGCAGATGATCTCAGGTACTTTGACTGACGGCCCGGTGCCACTCAGTGGAAACAGTAGAGTCTCTGCCAGCAGAAACATGGCATTTCTCCCATCTCTGAACAGAAAGGGTGGACCACAAATTTGGTGGCAATGTTGTGGCAGAGTACCCTGTCTGCCAAACTCTAAAGAAAGCCCTATGTTTCATTAGCTCTCTATCTCTCAGTACCTTCTATATTGCTTTGTCTTCATATCAACGTATATCTATACATAGGTAAGTCTGTAATTGTATTATCCCTTTATTTCATGTTTTTAGTTTCTTCTTCCTCCATTGCTTTGTGTTTTTTCTATTGATGTGTTTATAATTTCGTCTACATGCATGCATTTGTATCTTTCGATGTATACCTATTTCTCGCCACACACACCTCGATATATTCATCCACTCATTCAATAATACATTCACTAATTTTCGTTGAGATTTTGTTAGACTACTTTTTTTCTCAAGCTTATCTGATCACCATTTATTTTTTTTAAAAGTATGTTACTACTTATACTTACATTGGGATTACTTTGTCTGATTTATATGGCACTATGCTCCAGACTGTGAAATGCATGACCTGTAACAGATTTGAGAGCATTCAGGTCTAGACATATAGATCTCCGCAGTGCTTAATTTGTAAAGAAATAAGAGCCAGGGCCCTCATCAGGAAGCAGCTGCGTCTCGTACCACCCATAGCACCGGCCAGGGCTGCCAGTGACAGTTCCAACATAACTAGCGACCGTCACTATCCTACAAGTGTGACGATTCAGTGTATTCCAGACCACACAAGGCTATAAGAAAGGCTTGGCTGGCAGGTATTAATCATTTTTAATGAATATTTAAATGAATAAACAACAGTTGTTGTGTTAATCTCTAAATTAGACAGACAGCACCACAATGTGGGAGACTGTCATAAGTGCCAGTGTTGACAATTAAGTGTTGGTGTCGAGCAGCGGAAACCTCTGCCTCAAATTAAGCACTGGATCTCCGCCTCTGTAGTTTCATAAAGGTGTGTTCCTTTTTTTGGTAAATCAGGAAGGATGCTGGCTGGCCCTATCATCTTTGAAAATGGAATCCACAGTACCATCACCTTTTATTCCTATTAGCAACCTCAGTGCTAGTGTGTGTTCTTTGCTGTCTCAACATTATTTATGTTTAATTATTAACATTTTCTCTACTAGGGCCACCATTAGGAGTGGCTCAATAATTCAGATGGGGCTGGTTCTGGTAAAAGAACAGGTACCGGCTCCATCAAAATATTGAGTTTTATAGGAACATCACAGCTCTGTGTTGTTTCACTTGGAGATTTCACAGCTGGAAGAAGGTAAAATATTGGGGAAAAACAAGTGGAAATATGCACTATAAGTCTAATTTCCATGTTATTACCCAACAACTCCTAATTCATATTATTTCTCTGTCCTCCACAATTACCTGGACCCGAGTAACAGTAGTTCCGCGAAGGGAAAGGAGGGGATTATTATGGCCACACGTAATGAGAGCCTGGGTAGGTGTCAGCACACATTCAGTACATGCCAACATTTTAGAACAGGTAAGTGGGGGAACTTGAAAAGAATCGGTTGAATAGATTTTCCTCATTGACTAATATTGAAGAAGAAACAATTAAAAGGCGGAGGCAACTACAATTTTCAATTTTGGCTTAAAAATTTGAGAGTAACCCACCCGAATCGGGTTTATTGGCATGTATAAAATATACTTGCCACTTTCCAGTTACAGGTAACATGCTTTCAGCAAGACTTATTGTAAGCAAAATCAAAAACTTGCTAACATCCAAAACAGGATGTAGAGCGCATTAAAGGCCTCATTGCGAGCTCCCTGTTAATCCTGATTGAGTTGGTTATTGCAGTTACTGGACAAATCGGATTAAAAATCAGCAGCAACTCCACAAATCTGTGGTGTTTCACTCAAGACATGATGGGTGGTAGAAAATAAATAACTAGCAAAAAAGAAGCTATAGATCAGAAAGGTTTTTTGGAAATAAATGTCAGGAAGAGAAAATGAAAGAGGGGTCAAGGAAAAGGAACATGTTTTAGGGAATTAGGGGCATATTTACAAGAAAGTGGCACATCGGTCCCGATGCCCCACTTTTCTTGCGTCACCGCTGCCCCACCTAATGGTTGTTAGGACAACAACATAAACATTTTTAACTCTATTGTGGCCCTTTGCTGCACTAGCGTCAACATTTTTGACTATATTGCAGCAAGGGAGGACCATTGATTAAAATGGGTGTGTCATTTTAACGCCTGCTCTGAGCAGGCTTTAAATATGACAGAAATAATGGCCCAGTGAAATGTTGTAAAGTTCCCAGATTTTTTCCCAGGCAGTTCAGCTCACAGTTTATGTTTATCCTGCAGCAAGAGACGCCATCCTCCAAACATTAAACCCACTAGTCTAGCAGAGTAAGAATCAAATAGTCACACAGTACCTGGGACCAATCAATACCTGAGTTCCAGATCATGGGAAATACGTTTTTAAAATGTATTACAAATATCTTAGTATGAGCAATATAGAAAAATACAGTAAATGTCATGAAGACCCAGATTCAGAATACAAAATTAGAAGTCTGAATATTAATCCCTATTTAAGAAATTGGGGCCCAAATTTATACTTTTTTAGCGCCGCATTTGCAACGCTTTTTGACGCAAAAAACGGCACAAACTTACAAAATACAATTTAATTTTGTAAGTTTCTGCCGCTTTTGCGTAAAAAATTATGCAAATGCGGCGCTAAAAACTTATAAATATGGGCCTGAATCTTTCCAGATTCTGAGGGGCATATTTACTAGCCCCATGCACTGCCGGTGTGTCACTTTATTTGACGCTCCAGCGGCAAAGCAACTATGCGTGGCGTTTCATGTCCTCCTAGATATGGAGTAAAAGCAAGTGGCTGCGTTGCCTTACTCTGCGTCAGGGGGGCATACAATGGGCATTATGGTGGGGTTTTCCCACGCAACATCAATGAATTTTGACGCATTCCCAGATTTACAAGGATGTGTAAACCAGGGAATATGTCAAAACCGTATGCCTCCCCAGGGAAGGCGTAATGAGGAGAAATATTTTCATTTTTCCTAGTTTTTCCCTCTTTCCATGTGTGCTGCATTCTGCAGCATAGATAGAATGAGGAAAACACCTCCATTGCTTATTTTTGTGCAACAATCCTGCCTACAATGAAGGCTCCCTTGCACCATGGTGCAAGGGTGCCTGCGTTGGCATATGGCAGCCAATTGTGCACCAGCACAGGGGGAAGGGACTGAAATGCACCATATTTTGTCAAAACTGTGCATTTCTGCCATTTCCCTGTGGCGCAGAAAACTACATCACAGTCACTTGCTGGGCTGTCCTGCACTACTTGCTGTAAATATGCCCCCATGTGTCAAACTCATAAAGAGTACTGATAGTGTTGTAAAGAGAAAGGAATTCTTCAGTAAATTGGTCATCGTTTCTGGAAGAAAATGAGATGTCACCCATGAACCTCCAAAAACAAAGGTTTTATACAGATTTTATGCATAAACAATCAGCAAAACTGCAGATTCAGCATGACATGATCATGGTGAGTTCATTTTTGGGCAAATCAGAATCAAAATCATGATAGTTAAGACCTATGGCACTATTCAATTTCCTAAGGTAAAATCAATCTTCTGTTTGCTTCCTCTGCAACTGCAGTACGGAGAAGCAAAATACAATATGAACCATCTCAAACAAAGACTAATACAAATAATGTTCTTCTGCAGACCTACATCTGAACTTAAAGTGGACGTCCTTCAAAATGATACATAGAGAACACAATGGACAGCTTCATTCTCCATATATGCTTTCTAAGGAAAATTACCATCTACATCATAACACACTGTGCTCCACAGAAACTGTGAGGAGAGAAAGCTTGCAGCGGGTCACTGATTGGGTGGAGGAAATGAGCAGGAGCAAAATGTGTAGAACACTAGAAAACTTCATCCATTTGAGTAAAATGCTGTCACACGAAAAGTGGCATAGCTATACTACGTTAATCATATTTCTAAACAATATAAAGCCATTTCAAGTGCGATATAATTAATCGGTTATGACTATAAGCATCATAAAAAATATTAATTTGCACAAATAATTTGTCACCCAATATTGCACATCAGAAACAAGTTTAACAACAACATACATACATACTCTTAGAACCCATTTCAGAGGGCCATAGGGCACACAGGTGGTACGGGGTCCAACTGTGGTGGCTGAGGCATTTTACTCCTGATGTCCTGGGGCCCAACCTACTGTGGATCCTGAACAACTAGGCCAAGTACCCCTTTTGCACTTGACTCTCAGCAATAACCGTGGACGAGCAGCCAAAGGCTCCCTTTGGGGATGGGACAAGGGGATGTAGATACAGGTAAGTGAACATGGCTCATAACTCAAAATACAAACAGTATGAGCAATAAATAAAGGTCCAGTCACATACTTGCTTTTATAAGAAAAAATAAGTATTTTATTTCTAACTCTACACAGGCAAAGGTATAACAACATTCAGAAGCAACAACACAATCCCCTTGAGATTGAGGTTCTAGAAGTTGTGAGGCAAATCCCTGTCCCACCCTCTTCTTTGTAATGTGTTCCGGGGATTTCCCCATTCACATGTGGCTGCATCCAGAGAATTCTCCTTATTAGACTGCACTTAAGAGTTCTCCTTTGACTTCAGGAATTAGTCAAAAGTCTCTACGGTGCTGCAGCAATGTTAGCAGTGAGTCCCTCGGGGAACAAGAGGGCCAGTTCAAGCCTTACCTGTTCCTGCAGCACCAAAGCGACCAGCTTTTGCAGTGAGTCCCCTTGGTGCCTGCAACTTAGACCTCTGATCCTAATCTGAGAAGTTAGACATTCACTGCAGCACCAAGTGGTGTAGGCTTTCTCTCCTGAGTGGTGGTGCCGGAGTCCTTCAGTTGTCAGAGCAGCTCCCAGATCGCAAAGATGCTGTAAGTCAACCTTCCCCAGTTGGGGAAGGGAGAGGAATAATTTCTTCATTCAGCTCCAGACTGGAGCCCAGTGAGGGTGCCATGTCGTCCGCTGCATCTTCTGGAGTCCTCAGGGGGCAGTCAGAGGCAATTCTTTCGCTGTGTGGGCTCATCCTGCCAAATGCAGCCTCAGTCTTTCCATGGGCAACAGCCCAAACTTCAGGCTCAGAGTCCTCTGGTGTAAACGTCTCCACCACAGCTGTTATGAGTTTCAGCGCTCCCACAACAGAAACTTCACCTGTGGCCCCTTTTGGCATATGAGTCACCACAACCAGGTGATACAGGCTTGGCAAGTCCTGCCAGGTGCTTTGCTCAAGGCCCCTGGTATGTAGAGGTTGTTGAGCTGACACTGCACATGGCAATTTCCCAATTGGTGCACAGCCATCACTCACACCTCGCTCAGGGAGTCCTCTCAGCAGGGCCCCCCACTGGACTGTGTTCCCTCCCACTCTCTTCTCTTCCTCACAAGTCACACGGGTCTTGGCAAGCAGGCACGCACTGCATTTTCAATTGCTCTCCGGTGTGTTATATTTGATATAGTGCATAAAAGATCCAAGAGCAACAGAGCGCTTTACAAAGAGCAGTGTGAAGTAAAAAGGAAACATAAGCTTAAAATCAGTAAGATCAATCTATGTACATTACTGTAGAGGGGCCATCACACATAGCACAGCTAGTTCAGGGGATATTAACATAACAATCAAAGGGGAAATAAGATACTTGAAGCCTCCACAGGAATTTTGTTGCTTAACTAAAAAATTTAAAGGTCTGTGGTTCAACAAAGAGGCCAAGTAACTAGACGGAGGAAGTAGCGATGCAATAGTTAAGAAGCTATTGTTTTAGGTTTTTTTTAAATGAAAGTAGAGAAAAATATTGTGAGTGACAGAATGATTAGAGTTTCCAACTTTGAGTGTGCGATTGGAGAAACACAGTTTTTTTTTGTTGAAGATAGAAATTTAAAGTAAGAGGGTTTTTGAGCTGTAGACTTAGCGCAAACATCCTGTAGCTTCTTGGCCACGCAGTGGGGGTGGTAACAGTGTAAACATTTGTGCAACAACCATGCAGCAGAGAGTGCAAAGCAGAGTAATGTGATTAAAGGGCTTGAAATCAGACGTGCTGCTGAATGCGAAGAGACCCTAATGGAGCAACCTGAAATTTAGGAATGCCAGAGAGAATAAAATTGCCATTGTTTAAGATAGAGTGTAACAAAGACTTGATTGTTACCTTTTGCTCTTGATTTTAGATTTGGACTCATGGATAACTCTGAGCAGGCAATTAGTATTGGCAGTTCTATCCATGTTGTTGATGTTTTTATGAAGATTGAATGAACTGACCAGAACAAATCTAAGTGATTTGGAGCTTTCGATGATAGGGAGCCGTCCAAGATGTTAGTAGCATCCATCCAATTTCATCCAGTTTTTACCCAGAGTGGAGTAAGAATGTGGTAAGCTACGTTGGCTCGCAGCTTTGCTGCCACTGAGTCTCAGGTGATGTGTCATCCAGGACTGTGTTGTGGCCAGTAAACGGATATCAGCCAGGAAGAAACCTTCATATAACGATGGATGTCGTCTGCATATTGATAAGGAATATCTGACTCTTTGATGATGTCACACAGAGGTTCAAAATACAGATTAAAGAGTGTAAGGCAAGGACAGTGATGGATTTGATTTAATGGAAAAACAAAAAGTGAGAAATCACTTTGGAAGAAAGCAAATCATTGAAATACAATTATGAAAACGATTTTAAGGAAATACAAATAAATCGTAACAAATCATTATGAAGGAAACATTCAATTGAAAATCGCATTAAAATATAAAATGGAATACCTAAACAATATTACTTATACATGAGGAACTAATTTAAATCTGCAATTGAATATATGTTAACGATAGGAAACAGTGTTGTACCCCATATCAAATCCTAGTGAGGCAATAAGGTTTTCAAAGTTTAAAGGTACACTATATTGTTCTACAATTACAAAAAAAATGCATGGTCTCAAGGTCATGCTTTTCTAATTAGGATATTTTTGTATGATAAATCATACAGCCTCCTCTTTCTCTATCCCTCTCTATTTCTGGCTCTCTCTCCCACTATACATAGAAATGTATATGTTGGGACGGAAAAGTCATCTGCATGATAAAAAACAAGTACTCCAGCCCTAAGTGCCTAACTGTACTGTTGGCTGGATCATTAATGCTGATTTTTTGTCGTAGGCAAACAATGATCATGAGTATGCGGCATGACACAGGCCTGTCTCATGGATTGTGGGCTTTTTGCACCGGAAGAGGTGCTCAAATCGTTACCCTCATACAGGTGGAAGGCTACTGCCTTCACCAGGAGTTAAGCAGCACAAGCCCAGGAGGGGCAGAATATTGTGTAGTGATCAGTAGTAGTGAATAGGTCCTTTTTACCCTGAGTCTCTGGAGTGAGGCCTACAGCCTCAGTCACATTTGTAAACATTCTATTGCTATGTGCCTCAATCACCACTTGCTTACATAAAATAGATGTGGACTGCTTCGCAAGATAAGTGATTGCGCTGAATGAATGTGTGCCTGGGAAGGGTATACTACAGGGATAGAGCAGTACTGTGGTTTGTGGTTTGTATTTGTGGTTAGTGCATGAACTGAGTGTAAGTAAGCCTGTGAGGAATACGTTACATGAGAAGATGTAGTGCTGCTCACTGTGTGCGCAATGAAAGCATGTGCTGGGAGTGTGTGTGCTTGTGTGAAATGCAATACATGAAGGGTGAAGCTTTGTGCAATGCACATGGTGAGTGTGTGTGCTGGCAGTGTGTGTTTGCAAATAGCACTCATTGGTACAAAACAGAAAAGCTACAGTACTGAACAGTGCGCGTAGACTGAATGTGTCTGCTGGGTGTACGTGTGTCTGTAATCGTCAAATGCATGGAGGTAACAGTCCTCAATGCTAAAGGTCTGATTTAGAGTTTGGCGGATAGGTAACTCCGTCAAAACAGGACGGGTATCCCATCCCCCGTATTATGATACCAATAGAATATAATGGAATCCTAATGTTGCAGACGGGATATCCGTCATGTTTGTGGTGGAGTAAGGCCATCCGCCAAACTCTAAATAAGGCCCTAAGTCTGCTGTGAATGTACACATAGTACAAGTGTTCCTGCAATGCTACTTTATTAGGAGGACCTTATGTTTCATGTTGGGAAGCTCAGGCCTGCGTGGTAAAGAAATAAGGAGTAGAAGAATCCCCCCAGACAGACTTGTGTATTGCAGCATTCCTGTGAACTAGGTGGGACATGCTGTATGAAGAGAGAGAGAGCGAGAGAGAGAGAGAGAGAGAGAGAGAGAGAGAGAGAGAGACTTCTAAAGATTGTTGTTTGAGTGATAGATCACAAGGAAGGGGCCTGAACACATCTCAGGAAGGGGATGGTGCTGATAAAGGAGTCAGAAAGTGTAGGGCTGGGAGCCTGGGATTAAGCTTTTGATGCACATATCACTGTAGCTGACATCCTGGTGTGAACTGTGGTCACTCCTGTGAATTGTGTTGTGGGGTAATCAGCTTCAGATTATTGCCTGCTGTGACAGACATCCTTTTCAAGGGGAAAGAAGAAAGAGAGGAGTGTACACTTTAAAAGAAACTGAGGCCCAAACAAATTTTCAAATAATCAAACATAAATTATATTTTGGTGTCTGGAAATGAGCTATAAGAAGGGGAGGTTGAAATCTCAGACTTTGGCATCTGCCAAGCAGCCAGACGGGCTATGTGAGAAGGGGAAGCTTTTTGGATTGGGGGCAAAGGCCTGTTAATCTCCCAACTGCAGGAGGGACTTCATGTAGGAAAACCAAGACCACATGCCCTGGAGCCTGGAGCAGGAGTCCTGTTGCTTTGGATAAATGATTCTCAATTTCTAGGAGGGGTGATTTTGCTTTTAATAAAACATGTCTCCCAAAATGAATAAAGAGTAAATATGTTTGACTGTGATAGAGGTGCCCTCCTGCAATGTACATAACAGATAACATTTTAAAGGAAGCAAAACATTGAAGTTAATCACGCTTTTTTACACAGAACAAATGAATGCTTCTTCTATCAAAATAAGAATTCTCACTGCCCAATCTCTCATAAAACCTACAGACCTCAGCAACAAATGTTTCAAAAAAGTTGTAAACTTGAATTACAAGGGTTTGACATGCAGAAATATGATGCAGACGTGTATTTGCACCAGAAAACTTTTTTCTCCAATGAGAAAATATATTTTTTGTGGACAACCTCCTTCTCATCAAGTTTTGGGGCTTTGAAGGACACTCTTCCTGATTCCCTCCCAAAAAATACATTTACTCCTACCATTGATAAGTGATATTAAAAGCATTTTTCAGGGTAGGAACTTTCAAATCGCCAGAAAATACTCATAAAGCTGAGATTTCATGGGGTCACCAGATTTTACAAGTGGAAACCCCCAGACTTAATTTGCATGTAAGTACACACCATTTGCAAAGCGGAAATTCAAACATTACTGATTCTGTGAATCAGGAGAAGGAATTTGCCCATTTATATAATGCATTTTGCACACCTTATGTATAATTGGCAGCTCAAAACATTTTTTAAGTCTGTCCCAACTCACAAAATGTATTATGAGAATAGTACAATGCTCCACGTTGCACACTTGCTGCATTAAAAACCAGTACAACATTTCTTTGTGTGCCTTTTGCAGCTGATTGTGGTTCTGCAATGTGGTGTCGATGATGCAACCGTTGTTGAAGTTATCAACCGGGAGCCTGCTGGTCAGTGTTCCTCTTGTCCTGCAGAACACAGTGAGCAAAATAAGAATGTTTACTGTTTGATGTGTTTTCTCTGTTTTTTTCTTTTCTCTTTAACAATTTTGACATGTTTCTATTTTTTTAATTTTTTTACTAACTTTTACTGTTTTTATTTATCTCAGTACTTTAATTTCTTTTCATATTTTCCGCTTTCTGTTCTTCTTTGTGCTATCAGTTCCCTTTTCTATCGCTCTACCTTTTATGTATTATTTTCTACTCTTGTTTAGTTTTCTCTTTCTCCTGTGTTTTATTGGGCTATTTTACTGCAACTCCTGCTCTTTTTCTATTTTCTATCACTTCTCCTGTTACTAGCATTTTCTACTGCTTTCCATGTTCAAGTCTTATATTAGCTAAGACCTTTTGATTTAAAAAATATACATGTATGATATATTTATTTAAAGGGGCTTTCAGACAGTTGACTTCATCCACTGGACTGTTGGTGTGTCATTCACGTTTGCTTCTGTCCACTACAGCATGGGGCTGGAGGTCTGCCCACTTCAGCCAATGGATAACTTCACTTTGAGTGACACATTTTGCTCTTTAACAAGGAGCACATCCACACATAAGTTAGTTCCCCTCTGGGCCAATGATTTTGTATTTAATTTATTAATTTGATGTTGCTTTCGTGTCTAGAACCTGATGTTATGGCAGGACGCTTCATACCAGATAGGAGTACAGGCCATTTCCACGCTTTATCAATTCTTCTCTCCTGCTAATGCTGTTGTAAATTCCTTTTTGAGAAATCTCTTTGTTTATCTGATGTCCTCTGATAAACAAAGAACACCCCAAAAGGAATCTCACAGCATAACAGACTTCATCCATTTGAAACTGTTCTTGAAAGCTTCTGTATTTTATATTTGAATTCATGAGCAGACAGTTCTTCAGACTATATTTGTTCTGGACTTATTTTCATCAGTGGTTCCTGAATAAAGTTTGCCCATGAAGGAAATCTTTATCATGTTTAGCTTGCAGCACTTGTAACACTTTTTCAATCCTTCTTTCTTTTTTCCTTCTTTTCTTCTTCCTTTGTTTCTTTATTTTATTCTTTCAGTCCAATTTCCTTCTAATTTCCTGTTTCCTTGCATTCATTCTTCATTTTTTATTCCATTCTTCCATTCCTCTTTCTTGCTTTAATGTTTTATTTCATTCTTTCTTCTCTTATTTCTTTCATTCTCTCGTCCCCTCTTTCCTTCTTTCTTGCTTTCCTATTTCCTATTTTCATTATTTATTTATTTATCTTTTCTTTCATTCTTTCATTCCTAGAATGTGTAGTAAACAACTGTGAGATTGCACTTTGTTTTAACTTTGAAATCAGCCTCCTCTACAATTCTGTTGCCCTTGCTGAAACTAGGAAAGAACATTGTATTACTAAGTTCCGGGGTGCTTTAAAAGAGACAGAGGTTTCTGTAGCTGAAGTAGCAATCATTAGACCATATTCAGCCAGCGAGTTATCCTATGAATTCTATGCTTCGCAGGGCACCTGAAGTTCTTAAAAGAACTGTGATGCAACATTTCTGAGAACAAGAGTCCCACAACTGTTTTGCATTGTTTACTGTAGGCTGCGTTTGCCAGATACATGTGTGGCCTCTTCTGTAGTGGGTTCATTTTATGTTGTTGTGATGTTTTCCTTCATCTTCGAACCACAGTTCAGTGCAGCCAGACTTCACCACAAGGTCTCACTTTCGCCAGTTTTTATTTCTATGTATTGTCAGCAATCTAATGCCCTACGTCAGTTACGTGAATTACATTTCAGGTGTGTATAGAAGACAGCCACACCCTCTGCAGGGTGTAAGTGCAAATGTAGATGAGTCAGCAGCAAAGGTTCACATATGCTGTTTGATCGGTCGACAGTTACTTGCTGAAAGTGAATTCTCCTAAGCAGCCAGTCATTAAGATAAACAGCGCCATCAACATCTTGATTACCAATTTTTGGTGCATGTTTAAGGGCATCTGTGCGTACCTTAGGATTTAAGATTTGATGCTAACCCGTTCTTGTTGCCCCATATAAACACATTGCCTGTGTCCTCATTTTCGTATGCCTGTTTTGAGGAGCATTGTGCAGCCCTTACTCTCGAATGCAATAGTCGTGACTGATCATTTGTGTTAATTTCTTAATAACTGAAATTTTCTTTTTTGGGTTCCTTGAAAATCTTATTAAGAAGCTTGAAGTGACTCAATGTCCTGCAGCATGTATCCTCTTAGGACTCAGAATTTGTTTTTCTTGTGCATCACCTCTGTACACTGGCTCCCGGTGGATCTTTTCAGAAATTATTGTAGCACATCTCATAATCTTTGGTACATTACCATTATTCTTGCAACAGACGCTTCTAGTGTGTGTTCCACACTGTACCTATGGTGAACCGGATTACATATTTTACTGAACTCTCATCAAATATTAAAGAGCGGATACTTGAACAATATCTCATTTTATACACCTATGAAAAAAATTGGCACCTAATTTGCATACTTTGCCTTCATCGTCCATTTTTCAGAAACAATTACAAAGTTCCTCTTTTTTAAGTAATTCCATTTCCAGCATGGTATCTCGGCTAAAGGGTCATCGTCATGACACCCCAAGGTATCCTTGTGCTTACAAAACTCCATATAACACAGTAGAGTACAAGGCAATGCAATACAGTATCTTAATCATTACAACTGTCTACACTCATACAATTCCAGAATGGCAAAGGACCAGCCTTTTTTAAGCTTAATTATGACATTCTGTAACTTCCGACATCCCTAATCTCTTTCTAGGCAAGGACTTTGATATGGGCCTTATTACGTATGGCTAAGCCTAAATATACCGCTGGCGCAGACAGAAATATGTCTCTGCCACCCTTGCTACGTTTGGTTGCCATCTGACCTTATCTGTCAATTGGTAGTGAAATCTAAAGCAACCTAGGCTTGTTTGCATTTGAAAGTCCATCAGCAGCAGAGCTGTACAAATTTCAGAACTTTGAAACTTCGTGAAACTTCAAAGTTTGAGGACTTCACATAACTTCACCAGTAGGTGACACTTTTGGCAAAAAATGCCCAAGAACTTTCCTGCTACAAGGTTGTTTTGTAGACATTTGGCCCCCATAAAAATATTTTTTGCACACAAGTTTCATAGAGTTCCCAAACTTACTGAAGATTAAAATAAATGTCCTGAAGTGGTCTCAGGAAAGTGTACAAAATATGTCCACTACTACATGAACTTTTACTGCCTCCAAAGTTCGTCAAAAACCTATATTTTATCTGGTAACCTCTTAACCTGCTTCTGTTAACAATCATTGATCATCAGGCCAGTCAATGACATGCTCCTTGGAGCTCAGCCTGCACAAATGGGCCACAGACAAGAATCCCCTGAAAAAGTAGTCCCTCGTCTCTGGCAAGGATATTGATTCTTTCATTGATCCACACCACTTCGATTTGAAAACCAAGAACTGTTCCTATCAACAGTTGAAGTCCTCATTCATCTCTTCAGCATTCTTATCATCCAGCTAACCATAAACTGGTCCATGCTACCAGCACATGACCGAGGCTCACCAGCCATTCGCATTAAGCTAAAGCACCTTTGACATAACCCATGGACACCTCCTCTTGATGCGTGGCCTGCTATACTTACACCATTTGTTTTCACACACCAGTATCCAGATTTACTAACATTTTGTGTGGTAGTTCTGCCACTTCTTTGGCGTAGCCACAATGCTACTTGATATTCACAAAGGCACTCAAGGAACAATTTGCGTCACCTTGTGTGGTGATGTAAAAAAAAAAGTAATGCAACGCAGCACCTTGCCCTGAGTTGTCTTCCACTGCTTTGGTTAGGCTGTACATGGGTGGAGCCTGGGCATTCTCATGCATCTGACCATGTATTTTAACGCACGTCTGGATTTATTAAAACTTGTAAACCTGGGTTTATGTTAAAATGGTGTGCCTAACAGAGAGGCGTAACAAGGAGAAATATCTTAATTTCTCCTCGTTATTTCATTTTTTCACTTGCTGCATTCTGCGGCACCCATACGAAGAGGATACCTCTAAAGATAACTTTTGTGTAGGAAGGCATTCCTTCCTGCACAATATCAATCCTCCTCATAACACAGGTACCCTTGTGTCATGCTACAAGGATGTCTGCAATTAGCACTAGGTGACCTGAAATGTCCCCAGATGCATTTGGTTTTATTTCTTAACAATGATTCATTGTTATGACTAAAATTATGTACTCGGGCCACACATCTTTAACTCATCTGTGAGTCAAACATTACTATCACTCCCCCGGTTTCTACAATGATTCAGCTTCTGTACTGTTCAGGCTTCCATCTCCTTTACAATGATGTACTTCAATATTTTCTTCTGTTAAGTATATTAATCATTCCATAATTTTCTACTGATCTTCCTTTGTAATAATTCTCATCTCATCAACCCTTTTCCTTTTGTTTAAACTTTTTCTATTGTGTTTTATTTAATGTGGGTAAGCTTGACCATCTGTGGTCAGAGCTCGTAGTTCCTTTGCCCACATGTGCTCCTCCAGTTGTGCTTATCTACTATCATATTATATCCTCTGACCATACCCTGTCCATCTGGTTTAGGCTTTCCAAGAAGGTGCATAGAGACATTTCCCTTTAGACTGTAATTGATTCACACCTAATAGAATGTATATGAGTGATCACTCAACGATCCTGCATAGAATAAATGGGCTTGGGGTCTCTTTGGTCACACACTCTTTCCTGTGAGTTCATATAACCTAGAGAGGTGGGTATTTGGTGACCATTGTGGCCTATGAATATTCTTAAGACCATCACTAGTCTGCAGACCTGTGCCACAGCTCTAAGATGAAAAGACTTATTCTTACTGAGTCACCAGTTAAACCCATGTGAGGCTTTCAGATAACAAAAAGGGGCAGGAAACCTAACAGATTGCTGAAATTTCCTGTGATTAGCCACAACCCCATCCTCAGAGCAAACATGGCCATCAAACGGAATTTCAGTTTAAATATGTACATATGCATGAGCCGGCATTGGCTCAGAATTTCACTGGCAATTTCACTGGGATATTGGAAAAACGCCCTGCCCTGAAGTGTCATAAAATTAGGAGTGGACCTGGATCCATTGAGCGTTGTGGGCGGGATATCACTTGCGATTCTGGTAGCATTTGCCTCCCACAGCTCTGCATGCTGATCATGAGCTGTGTAAAGGTGTCCAAGAAGGGGCAGTAATTCTCTACCGAGGAGACTGCAAGGCAACAGCCGCAGCAGGAGAAATGCCAATGCAGCTTTCAAAGCATGCTTCCCTTTATTGATGTTGAAGTGGAGGAATATGATCAAATCTAGCCCGAAACTAGTAGGGAACCAACCCCAACACCTCAGCTGCAGCCAAGAGACCAGGCATTAGCCCCTATGCCCACTTACTACCCCACCCCTTCAACAATTCAGAGGGGTGAGTTAAATGTGAGTGTTTATATCTTTCGCGATTGCATGGACGGACATGAACTACTTTGCCTAACTCCTTTAATCTATTTTTATAGTGTGTGGTCCCCCTGTCCAGCATGAGAAAGGAGCGAAGGTGTCAACCAACGAGAACAACCCAGGCGCGTGGAATCAGCTGATGAATGGCACAACACCCCGACCCGTGGAAGCGGATGGACACTGCACTCCGGCTCAGATGAGCAGCCACTCCATTCACTTGCAAACTGAAGAGCCTCCAAGCCAGCCTGGTGGAACCAGAGAGCTGCTGCAGCCTGACTGAATGGCGTCCACACAACCTGCATTCCCATTAGATGGCAACCATGCACTAGAAATGAAATAAGCACAGTGTGTTCAATAAGCTAGTACGAGTCAGTTTTAACAAAATGTGACAAAGCAAATGGGCATTTATAAAAACGTGCCTAGCAGGACAACTTTTTCCTTGTGAAAAATCCAAATGTGAATTAACTATTTAGATTTTTTCCCTGAATTTCTCTTTTTTGTTCTAATTATATTGTTTTACATGTGGCCTTGTCTCATTGGATCACTTGTATGGATTTTAGATAAAATATAGATGAAATATTTTGCTAGGCGGGATTAATAAGCACAATCTTGTCTGAAGAGATTTGTCCATCACACAGGAGCTTGCCCTGCCCAGGCCTATGATACACGCTCTCCAAGGTCGGGAGTTTTGCATCATGTTATGCACAGGCCTGTGCAACTTAGATAACACAATGCTGTATAACTGCCTAGTCATCATTTACCAGTTCAATATGAAGTCAATAGAGATATACTATAACAGGCTGCCCATTGTTGGTCTAATTGGGCCATATATTTAGGATCAACACATATGATACCTTTGCACACGAATCTAAATGATAAAAACTTGCAAAGTCGGTGGTTATTCCAAAACTCTGCCACGATTGGGACTCTCATGCGCTGAAGCTGGACACCCCTGTCCTGCAGTGTCCAGATGCTACAACCTACAGAACAGCTGCAAATACTGCTCAAGGCTGTGGTACTCGCTGTATTCCTAACAAATGCCAGTAATGGGTTCACTTGTAAATGCTAGCTAGATTCTCCAAAAATGTAAGTGTTCAACCAGTATCTGTGTGTTGGGCACTGTTGTCCGCTAGGAAGATCTTCTATGAGCAGCTCCAGTGTTTTATGTCCCTGCTGAGCACTGGATTGGTAATGGCGGAGGGGCTGAAGTCATGACAAGACCATTCTATGTGAATACCATTAAAATCGAATTTACCCACTAAACATGGCCTCTTCACACCCAATCAGAGCTCGGCTCGATCCCTGATTTCATCCCTCCTGTGAATCTAGCTGCATGTGTTTCAGGTATTGAAAATCTTTCATATGTAAGCTCTCCCTTTTCCTTCACGTCTATTATGAAACAGTGCCTAGAAGTACTGTAGTGTGAGAGTGATTTGCAAACTGTCCTGATCCGAAAGCTAGCAAACTGTCTTTATCTCAAATAAGCGTCAACCCATTAATACATATTACATAGATAAAACGTGTTTGTTGCACACATAAAGATGCAAGCCAACTGGATTGCGAAGGGGGCACTTTTTCATGTGTAGGTGGGACCATACATCTCTTACTATCTCCACACAGCTGCAGGGCACATCCTCTGTAGTCTGTCAGGCTACCCAGCATCTGGAGTGTTAACACATTCAGGCCGCTGGGCCGCTGTAAGTACTGGAAAAAATAAAAACAGTACGTCCAGTACCGCCATGACTAATGTCTCTGTCAATGCTACCAGTTAAATCATGACAGGAATAGCATTCCTGCATTTAATGTGTTAACCCCCAATTCGACGGTGGATAGTGGATAATCCCTTTGTTCATATTCCATGAAAAACATTTCTAAAGTACATACTTTTTCTACATTCAGGACAGCAGATATGTTTTAAGCAAAGACGAATTATGACCAACTGTTGACATTCGTAAAACATGCAAAAACAGGGTGATTATTATTCTACAACGGTAAAAAAGAAACAATCCTAAACCCTAGTTTCCTTTTTCCTTCAGTTTTTCTAACAAATATCGGAAATCGGACCACTACACAAAATCATCAAATCAAATCCATCGGTGTGCTATCATTTTGAATTCAATTGGATGTCACCAAATGTTTATGTTTCTGTCACCATTGTAATTTCTCGTTTGTCATGAACAACATTGACGTAAGCCAAGTATGTGATACCAGCACCCTCCAAGAGCCAATCACAAATGCTTAGATCTGTGTAGAGATGCTGGCCCGTGGCACAGGCGTATCACTGGAGTTCTTACACACTTCCTACTCTCCATCCCACTGGTTACTCTAAATTCCTATTTGTTTTTATCTTTTTTAAGAGTACCCCGGATGCTCACATGCCTTGGCCCTTAAAGTGTTCAAAGGCAGCATATTTAAGAAGGGAGCGACAGCCGTTCTCTATGGCAGCATCATAAGTCTTCTGCATACACTGACTTCATTGTGTGGCAATCTGAAGATGTCCATCTGTCTTTGAAGCAGACCAGGCTCAGCTGTACAAAAGAAGAATTTATTAATAGAAATGTGTTAGATATGTTTTAGAAATATGGGGTGTCTAGTTGGCAGTTAGTTTACACCCTGTCTGTGTAGGGACCCTCACTCCAGTCAGGGTAAGGGAGTCACACTCCTAAAATAACCCCTGCTCACCCCCTTGGTTGCTTGGCATGGGTAGTCATGCTTATCTCAGAGGCAATGCGTGAAGTGTCTCTACCCACACACAGTAACACAGTGAAAATCCTACAAATGGACACCACGCCATTTTAGAAAAAAAGCCAGTATTTAAAAACAAGAACAAAGTGAGAAAAATCCAAAATACACAAGAAAAGATCCAAACTTTAAACTATTAAATCCCAATAAAACACTTAGAAACACACTAGTTCTAACTGGTGCTATCACGGCATTGTGATGGAGTCATTCTTAACAGTCCAACACCACTCTTGAGGGAGTGCGGCGCCTGTCACGGAATCACATGGACCCGAGGTACAGTACCTTAGAAACGAAGCAGTGTCAAAGACGTGGCACGGAGTCAAAAAGGGGAAGTATTGCTGGAACCAGTGCGGCATCGGTTTTCTGCTATGTAGAAGGTGAGGCATTGTTTTTTTAATGCTATGCAGACACACTCTTAAGAGGTTGGAGACTGCATTGTGTAAGGACAGGCACAGCCCTATTCAGGTGCAAGTGTCCGCTCCTCCCACCACTCTAGCCCAAGAAAACCCAAGAGGATATGCAGGCCACACCTCAGCTTCCTTTGTGTGACTGTCTAAAGTGAATTCATAACCAGCCCAACTGTCATCCTGACCCACACGTGTATTCCACAGCCAGGCAGAGGCCAAGAATGGTTAAGCAAGAAAATGCCCACTTTCTGTAAGTGGCATTTTCAAACACAAGTTAAAAACCACCTTCACTAAAATATGTATTTTTAAATGGTAAGTTCAGAGACCATACCTCTATCCGCTTCCAATGGAGAATTATGCTTAAGAGATATTTCAAGGCAATCCCCTTGTTACCCTATGGGAGAGATAGGCCTTGCAATAGGGAAAAACGAATTTGGCAGTATTTCACTATCAGGACATGAAAAACATGCTAGTACATGTCTTCTCTTTTAAATACACTGCACGGTGCCCTTAAGGCTACCTTGGTGCCTTACATGTACTAAAGGAGAAGGTTTGGGGGTTGGCAATGGAGTGGACTTGCCAGGCTGAAATGGCAGTTTAAAACTGTGCACACAGACACTGCAATGGCAGTTCTGAGACATGTTTACAGGGCTACCTATGTGGGTGGCACAATCAGGCCCTCATTATGAGTCTGAAGGTCCTAGGACCACCAGACTCGTGATGGCTGTCAGACCACCTCCAATGCGGTGCTCTGGCCTCCACATTATGACTGTGGTGAATGCGCCAAGGTCGGACTGCCAGTACTGCCACTTTTTTGCCAGTGGATGGCTTGGCGGTGCCGGCGGTCGTGGTGCCGAGTCCCCTCTCTGCCAGCTTTTACATGGTGTTTGCACCGCTGGGGGAGACAGGGTGCCAGGGGCCCCTGCACTGGCCATGCACTTGGCATGGCTAGTGCAAGAGCCCCTATGGACAGCCCAGTCGGGCTTTTCACTGTCTGCTTAGCTGTTGCACCTGATGCACCGCAACATTGCCGCCAGCTCGATTACAAGCTAACATCAATGTTGTGGGCTGTTTCCCGCTGGGCCAGTGAACGAAAATTGTTTTCACCTGCTGGCCCAGCCGGAAACTTGTAATAGGGGCTTAGGGAGGGCTGTTGCATAGGTGGTAACCTGACCGCAGGTGTTTGGTTGTCGGGCTTTTCTACCCGCCAAACTCACAATCAGGGTCCCAGTGCTGCAGGCCCACTAGTAGCATTTGAGTTACAGGCCCTGGGCACACGTGGTGCACTACACTAAGGACTTACTAGTAAATCAAATATGACAGTCATGGATAACCAACCATAATCATGCTCCACCAAAGGTTTTCAAAATCCCTGCTCAATTTCCTCTTCCTGCCAGACTCTAATATTCACTAAATCCCACACTGAAACACACATCAGATTCCAGGTCTGCCAAGGGTTGACACACAATGACAGCAAGCAAAGAAGAGACACTCTCTTAACAAAATAGACTAGGAGATACTAAACAAAACACATTGAGGGTTGTTTGTGACTCCCGGTGCCTTCCTTGTGGTTCACCTTCACATGTGCAACTCCCTGATTCAATGGTAGCATTCCTTTCAGTCTGGCAATCAGGTTAATACTCTTCTGCAGTGGTGACTGGCGTGTATTTACAATGTGGGGCAGGGTGTGGGTGGGCACAATACAAAATACACAAATACAAAATAAAAATAAAAGGTCACTTACCTGCAGGTGTCTTCCTCACGTTGCCCTCCTGCTCCCGGAAGCTCTAACATGGGACCAAGAAACACCACCAACAAATCCTGACACTTGTTATCATGCTGGAAAGCAACGTCATGATAGGTGGAGGCTGCCTCTCTCAGTGCTCACAATAGTGCTGGAGGCCTGTGCTTTCTCTAATCCAGCTGTCATAAGACAGCTGGGTTAGAGCAGTTTAAAGTGCACATTAGGCTGGCCGTAGCAAGACGGTCGGTCAAAGTGACAATGCGTACTTTAAACAAGAGCACAGCTCCCTGCTGCCTCTCTGCAGCAATTGCCCCACCCCATCCTGACACTCGGTTCAGGACAGGGTGCTGAAAAACAAAATGGTAATAAAGAAAGTTTATTACCATTTTATTTTTCATCTCTGGAGGCATTTTTTTTTAGCAGAGTGATACTCCTCCACTCACGTGGAGGGTCCGCCGCTACTCTTCTGGTTTGTGTCTACAACTTTGTTGTGTTCACGATAACTTGTTTCAAAAGGTCCCTATGTATATAAGAGGTTTTTCTTGGTGAGCTCTACCAAACTTTTATATCACTAAATCAGAACAAATATTCAAATATTTAAGTAGAACTCTTTAGTTTATATTATTTCAGAAAGTACCTCAGATAGTTTTTCATGGCATTTCCAGCACTGGGATACTTTCTTCAAAACTGATCAAAATGATTCCCATCATCCACAAAAGGGTGCACCTCACTTATACAAACAGGAAAGCCAGAAGTATAGAATTGCCACAATTAGACATGTTACGCCTTCCAGGACCAGAAAAAGAACAGTAAGAAGAGTGGATACAGAACTCTCATTCCTTCTATTAAATAATTGAATTTGGGGAAATTTCACTAGTGTATATGCATGTTCTGAAGTTATTGAAGGATAAACACTCTCATCCTATTTGTGGGGAGGAAAATGAAAACTGGAAATCTAAGGCATTTTGGGTATCAAAAGCAACAGCTACTGCAGACATCTACAAGATTTTACTATTTTCCCAAGAGCCTTAAGATGTCCGATGCACATGTCCTGGTTCACAAAGGTTTTTAGTTGCATACTTCTGACATACAAATGGAAAATATAGTAATTCACACTTGCCAAAATTAATTGCTATTCACAAAAGGCCACACTATATTCTAAAGAGTAAATTCAGCATTGGCAGCTCTTAAAGACTTGTGCTCATGTCAGACTGTTAGAGGGCAGTAACCAGGGTCGATTCTTTTTGTACACATTATTGTATGGGTAAATCATCTTGCAGAAATGGATAAGTGATTGAGGAAATTCTGTACATTTTTCTGTTTGACGCTTGATACGTTTTCACTATAATGCAAATTAATATTACTGTGATCCAAGATAGCTT
Source organism: Pleurodeles waltl (assembly GCF_031143425.1). Classification (NCBI taxonomy): domain Eukaryota; kingdom Metazoa; phylum Chordata; class Amphibia; order Caudata; family Salamandridae; genus Pleurodeles; species Pleurodeles waltl. The sequence goes on along the minus strand of NC_090436.1, from coordinate 979,353,722 downwards.
CTGCAGTTTTATTCCAACACACATTTAGGCCACCATTTCAGATCATTGTATTGCAGAGCTTAAATCCGATTATTTTTTAACCATAAAATGTAACATGTCATCTTCTCAAAGGGTCTTGTGAAATCAATAAAGATAAAGTAACCCTTTAGAAATATTACATTATTTGCCAACAAGATATGACAAGACATACGTCTATGAACTGAATACAATTTGCTAAATCTAGCTTGTTGGGGGTGGAATGATATCAATGCCTGCTTACAACAGAGATGAGATAAAACCTTACGGAAACATACAAGGAAAGATTGTATATAATATTCTTCCTATGTGAAAGTCAATTTTTCTTTCTGATGGGAATCATGGGGCAGTCAACCACCTCTAATGACAAAATCTATAACTCAAGCTGCTATTAAAAGTCCTCAATCAAATGCAAAACCACCAGTGTACATCAAATTTCAATATTCCATTGATGGCAGGTACTGGACTCTAAGCTCCTCTGTTCCTAACAGAATTCAGCAGATGTTCCAAAAATGTCAAATTCTGTTCCCACATAGGTCCGAAATTCTTCCAAGATAATAACAGTGCAAGTCAGAGCATTAGTCACCATACCTGTTCAATTAAAAGATTGAATAGTCTCCAAAGCCAAATGAGTGGGGTGCACAATTATTCAGTAATAATCATCTCTTTGAAACCAATTTCCAGAAGGATTATGAATCCCCAAATCCTCTCATGTTTAACATCTTTATCGGGGATTTATCATGAATATTTTTGCTTAACTGATAACAAATTGAAACAATCCCTAGGAAATGCCTTCATTTCAACGAATCTACTCCTTTTAATGGACAAGTACTGCAAGGATGCTCTTTTTTGGTACAAAGGTGAGCTGAAATAGGGCCCCCTCATAATGCTCCTGACTACTGGGGTGTACAGTCAAAATGGAAGAACAATATGGCTCTCATAGATTCATTCAAAACCACAGCTGATTATTCATTGACACATGGTAATAAATCAGCATGTGTGTGAATTGCTTAATCATGATTAAAAATTCAAAGCATCCGTAAATGTTTCATCAAAATAACCGTAAGGATCAAGCAAGAGATTCTGAGATTTGTATATACTCTATAATGTAAGCACTCATGGCCTCTCTGACTTAGACTGAGAAAGCATCTGGGGATACAAATAAAAAAATATAAATCAAAAATACCCCAAGTATTGCAATAAATAACGAGTTGAATTGAAACAAAGGCCCATATTTATACTTTTTGACGCTAAACTGCGCTAACGCAGTTTAGCGTCAAAAAATTTAGCGCAGACGTTAAAAAGTGGCGCAAATGCAGGGTTTTTTGCCCCGCCCACTCCCGGGCGTGATTTTTGCCCGGGAGTATAAATACGACGCATTTGCGTCGCCGTCATTTTTTTAGACGGGAACGCCTTCCTTGCATCTCATTAACGCAAGGAAGGCGTTCACGCAAAAAAATGACGCTATTTGCCCATACTTTGGCGCTAGACGCGTCTAACGCCAAAGTATAAATATGGCGATAGTTTTGCACCGAATTTGCGTCGAAAAAAACAACGCAAATTCGGCGCAAACGAAGTATAAATACGGGCCAAAGTCACTTGCTGGAAAGAGTAAATCAAATGTCCACTCTAGATTAATATGTCTAAATATCTTTAAAAAAACAAGATTTTGCCGCCTGGACAAAGTAGGATTTGAAAAAATATTTATTAATGAAAAGTAAAGAGCTAATTAATCTTTCAGTTGTAGCCATTAACTGTATGTGCCTATTCTGTTGAGTTTATTTCCACACCAACCTTGGGCAATACATTAACTGATATGGATAAAGTTGGAGGGTCTCTAAATGCGGCGTGACCAAAGCTGCAAATCAAGAAATCCTTTCCTATGTCAATGATAATCAAAGTACTGCCCAGGGGCCGCATTCAACCCTCCTGACCTTTACATGAGGCCCCCTTGGTCAACATCAGCATTGGATTCAACTCCGCACCAACTTTAAAAAGATGTTAAGTAAACAGGAAAGCATTTATTTAAAGGATAATTTAATTTAAAGAAAACAAGTAACTAGGGTGTCCTGCACCTCATAAATTTAGAAAAACCTTCATTTTTAAAAACATCTTGTAGCAAAAATGCAAAAGTATGATAAAATCTGTCAAAATTTCAAACAGTGTATATCATTAACATGCAGAACGGTTTCACTTTAGTACATCAGATTATATCAGTGAATTAAGAAGCATTTTAAGTGATAGTTTTCAAACATGAATTCAGAAACTTTCATTCTTCCCCACAACTTTTTGGGTGGCGTGGGATTATATTACACAAAGAGAACATTATAATTTATTAAATCAAACACATGACGTTTTGTACAGCACACATCCTGAAGTAATGTATTTTGAGATCCTCATATGTGATAATGAAGAAACAGGAGGGAAAGTGAAATAAAATTGATAATGAAGAAAAAGAGGGAATGTTAAATAAAATAATTACCTGGGATCACACACTTAAGTAAAGAACAAAGGATTAATCCCAAGTGTTTGGTTTCACATTGTGCAGACGAGACACTAGATGAATATGCTTCCCTTCCCCTAAACCCACCTTACAGTCAATACACCCACACCCCCTGACCGCCACCCTGTTGACATCAGTGCGGCCGTCAGTCACATCACAGACCAAACTTTGTGGCCCCTGGGAACAGTTTTACGAGTACCTGTGGCCTATGTAATTAAGGACATCCACCTGCGCGCTGCGTTGCTCTGTGTCACATGTGTGCTTCTTCCCTTCCCTCCATTTTGCGCTCGCCCTATTTTACTTCACCCTACGCTGCTTTCTCATCTGGGAGTGTCTCCCTCGCCCCCTCCACTTTACTGTAATTTAATGTGGCTTCTTCTCACGCCCCCACTAACTATGTTGCATCACCCACTGGACCCTCATCTCCTAAACCGTGCTTCCTCACCTTTGCCTTCCCTGTTGCTTCTGACCCTCTGCGTTGCTTCCTCCACTCACGTCCTCTGTGTTCCTCTCCTCTACCTGCACCCTCTGTTTTGCTCCGCCACCCACACTATAAAAAACGATTTCGTGCATTTTTCCTTTTTATTTGCCAGTTCAACTTTTTTTCCTATTGAACCATACCTCACAGCATCTGGGATTCTGTACAGCATGGCTAAAATCCATTGCCAAAGCCAATAGGGCCCAAAGGCGAGTCTTAGTGGCTTTGCCAATGCTTGATCTCTCACTTTGGGGGTAGATTATACAACGTCAATCTAGTGCAATACTTGGGCCCATATTTATACTTTTTGACGCTAAACTGCGCTAACGCAGTTTAGCGTCAAAGAATTTTGCGCCGTCTAACGCCATTCTGAAGCGCCATGCGGGCGCCGTATTTATGGAATGGCGTTAGACGGCGCAATCAGACCGGCGCTGCCTGGTGTGCGTGGAAAAAAACCACGTACACCAGACAGCGCCGGCGTAGGGGGAAAATGGCGTATGGGCGTCTTAAAATGGGGCAAGTCAGGTTACGTCGAAAAAATCGTCGTAACCCGACTTGCGCCATTTTTTTCCAACGCCCATCCCCCATCAACATGACTCCTATCATTGTAAAGATAGGAGTCATGCCCCCTTGCCCAATGGCCATGCCCAGGGGACTTCTGTCCCCTGGGCATGGTCATTGGGCATAGTGGCATGTAGGGGGGCACAAATCAGGCCCCCCTATGCCACAAAAAAAAAAAAAAAAAAAACTTACCTGGACTTACCTTAATGTCCATGGGATGGGTCCCTCCGTCCTTGGGTGTCCTCCTGGGGTGGGCAAGGGTGGCAGGGGGGGTCCCTGGGGGCAGGGGAGGGCACCTCTGGGCTCATTTGGAGCCCACTTGTCCCTTAACGCCATGCCTGACCCAGGCGTTAAAAAGCGGCGCAAAAGCGCCGTTTTTGGCCACGCCCACTCCCGGGCGTCATTTTTGCCCGGGAGTATAAATACCACGTAAAGGCCTGGGAGTCATTTTTTAAGACGGGAACGCCTCCCTTGCATATCATTAACGCAAGGAAGGGGTTCACGCTAAAAAATTACGCCCACTCCGGGCACTTTGGCGCCCGAAGCGTCTAACGCCATAGTATAAATATGGCGTTAGTTGGCGTTAGTTTAGCGTCGAATTTGCGTCGAAAAAAACGACGCAAATTCGGCGCAACCAGAGTATAAATACGGCCCTTGGTGCGTTTTATTCTTTGAACAGGGCCAAAAACATTTTGCCCGACCGCTGGGAAAAAAAAGTTGTATTTGCACTTTAATGCAGTACATACTTTTAAGCATTAGGCTAGCGAAACGATGCATCAAGCTTTTCCCATTTTTCTATTTTCCACCAGGGCTCTGTTCGTGTGTACTTTACATTCAATAAAAAGGCCAATAAATGTGAGGTAACTTAGAAAGGCCCTTCCTCGCACCCCCCACACGGCATACCTGTGACGCGTGACAAAAGGTGCATTGAGCCTTGATATTGTAGTCCATTTGCCAGGGGTGATGCCGGCATTTTGAGACAACATCTCTTAATCCGATGACAAAGGACGCTCTTTACTGAGGCCTAAACAGCAACTCAGGACACGTTCTTTGAGCTAATTACCCCAGCAAGAGATGAGGCAGATACCAGGGCCCCGCTTCTTACATCCCTTCTGATTTTGTATCACCATGTCACAGTTGCTATCCTCTGATGTACATAAAGTAAGGCATTTAAAAAGCACACCTGTTTGACGCTGCTCGGGAGTACCCAAGACTTTTCTTCACGAGTTCTGTCGTTTTCAGCTTTCTGTTTTATGGATGAAATGTAACTGCCCCTCTTTGTGACTTAGCTGTTGTGTCATACATTTAAGTCATTTTGTGATGCACACACTCAATAAAACATTCACAACCCTCTATTGCGTGTAGTTTCAGAGTCAGCTACTGATGAAGAAAAGAACTGTTGTTGCCAACAACGTATACCGAGATCTGAATTCACATGACAATGGATTATTTCGAGCAAACCTCAGGCCAGGAAAAGAAAATATGGACATTCCGACAACACGGTTAATCAGCACGCAACCGGTCTCTTTGCTATCTTTTTGTGCGTGAATATAGGGACTTCTGTTTTTCTGTTTTTTTTTTTGCGTACCGACATAGGCAGGATTGTGTTGTGTTATGTTAGTTTTAAGAAGAGTCTGTAAAGCATGTCTACCGTTTAATATAGCCTTGCACTGATGCTTATCAGTTCTCAGTAATATAAATGGGGCAGCGGTCATATCTAGCTTTTAGTTCATAACTGTCTGCTTTAGTAATCCCTACTAACCCTCAGATCTTTAAACTGGAAAATATATTGTATTAGCTGATACCAGCATACAGTAACCTACTTTCTGACAGTGCCTGGAATTGTCTTCCAGTGCACATCACATTAGCCACGAGACAAGACGCGGCCGCATCATCTTCGACTTCTCTTAATGTAGTTTTTAAGTAAGAACTGGACCCGTGCTGCCATATTGAGGGATTAGTTTGACCATATGTGTTAATTCCTCGAAAATAGATTTATTGTCTTTCAGTACATCTCGGGCTGCCTGGGCAAACAGAATGTCCTCACGGGTCAAAACCCCAAAAGACAGTGTTGTGACCTCAAGGATCAACGCAAAGCCTTTGAGTGGACAGTTAATTCCTTCTTGAGCCTGTCATCTGTGAGGTTTGGGCAGACGAGACTGTAACTTGTGGCCAAATGCTCCTCTCTGACATCAAAATGAGGCCCAGGCGCCCTAATCTTGACCAATCCCCTGGCCTGCCCATTCACTTCACATGGCTTAACCTTTATCCCTTTATCTTCATTTTTAATTCCTAACACCTGAACTGAATGGGACTGGCTTCCATTTGCGGCTCAGGCCATTAATGTTCAGCATTTGCTCTGAGGAAACACGTTGAGCTCCATGATGGCTTCATACAGATGGGGGTTCTTTACCCTCTCATAATTACCTCTGTAGCAGAAGGTCACGGCGTGAGGGGCAGTCGGCAGGGGTTGAGTGCCCTGACGCCGCAGACATCATTACACGTCAAGAGGGATGCCGAAACGCATCACGTTACTGTCCGGCAGCTCCTATTCCTTTCCAACGGAGGCCCACCTTTTACTGTAACCGCCACGACCTTCTGGAAGGCATTCGATTTTTTGTTGGTTGCATGTGCTTAATGCATGAATATTGCTTAATTGCCCATATTGTATATCCTCGCCTTTGGTTTCTATTCTTTTTAATTTTCTGAGTTGTTTGTTGTTTATTTTAGCGTTGGACCGTTCATTCATTTTCTTTTGCTCATCTTTTTGTCCATGTGTGTTATGTGCGAGACAGCTATGTAAATTGGAGTATTAGCAGTGTGCTGGAAATAACCGCCGAAGCAACATATTGGTAATAACCAACTCAGATTCGGATCATGATGTGGCTAATAAAGATACCGTGGCGTGGGTTTAGAAGTGGCGGCAAATGGGAGTTTGAGCAAAAAAATTACATTTGTCCTGTCTCTCACCTCCAGGGTCCCCAGCCCAATTGAGAGGGCAGGGCAAATCCATTTTCCAGATGGCGCAGGGGAAAAGACCATTATGTGCTCATGATGCTGTCAAAAATGGCGCACACCACTTCCATCGACACTACCTCTGAGAAACACTATGACAACCTTGCGCAGAACGCCCTTTAAATGCCCCTGATTTGCTTGCCCTGAGGTTACACAAGCTGGGGGAACCATTTGAGGAGAAAAACCGCTAGCCTAAACGGGGTGATCTCTAAATCAGAAGGATTGTAAGCCAGCAGTATGAACGGGTGCTTCCTTTGACACAGTAGTATGCCTGTGGTCCATCTGCCAATTCAAAAACGAGCCCTCTAACCTTGACCAGTTTTCTTCGGCGACCCGGATTCTTGTGTTTTGTGACTGTGTTCTCAACTATTTATTTTTACAAACAGTTGGAAGAAGAAGGATGAATTAGTCTGGAAGTTTACTATGGCTGTAACCGAGTGACACATAGCAACCTCTTTTAAGGCTTTATAACTTTAGACACACATCCAACTACATTGCTGCCATCTGAGCTGGACACTCTCGAAACAAAGTAAAGGCATGGGAGGGATCCATTTCTGAGATAATGTCCCGTGTTCATGCATGACACGGTTCACTCTCAAGCTCCGGTGAAGGGAAAATAAAAACAGTGACCCACAGAATCCATGGACAGATTTAAATATTAGCCTCTTCCTGCCAGTCCCTTTCATGGTCTCCAGATATCTTATTTGTTTCTTTTCAAGAGAACTGATCCCTTTGTCATCTTTTTATTATTTTACTCTGCTTAGTGTACATCAGGGGTGCAACTAGACCCGTACTCCCAGGGGGAGTGGGGCTAGTACTTCAAGCTGCGGGTGTCGAGACCTGCTCAAAGCCAGTATTGGAACACACATTGGCAAACCCAATATGTCTGATTTAAACGTTCTAATACATGCAAATAACGTTTGTACATTCCTCTTTACCTTTGTGCTTTAGCACATTAAAACCAGATCTTTAGACCTTGTCAATGCATTTCCATGAGACAATGAACACTGCATGAGCTCAGGCAGCGCCATCGAGACTTGCAAGCATCAGTTGTCTGCAAGGCCATTGGTACCAATCGAGTGCTGGGCCTGGTGTGCATATCTTTTCTAACTAAAAGCCACGCAATGTGTATAATAAACAAATGCTGGCTAAGAAGATGGATGTGGAGGATCTCCCACATAGCACAAGAAATTGCTCCCACAGATACTGAGAAGTAGACTGAACCCCTATTAACAGTGTGAAGCATGTACTTCAATAATGAAGATTTTTCTTGAGCAGTACCCCTGCGTGCTGGTAGGTGGTGCTGATCAGCTCTGTGTTCGTCGTTAGAGTCGTCTGCACTGGGAATTGCATTCCCATATAGGCACCACCCAGACCAGCCAACGTCATTTCTTTTCTTTCCGTGCCAGCCAACACTGATCCAAGAGAAGATCTACTCTTCATTCAGTTTTTGACTGGCCTTTTTCAACCTTTTGTCGAACTTTATTGAGGTATTACCTCCTGCTGTGTTCGGATGTTGTCAAGCAAGTTGGAATTTAAGCCCTATGGATTTTGTCTTTGGGTGATGTCAGTGACAATCCGCACCTCATCTGTTTTTGATGTTTGGAGCGTGACCACAACCAAAATTTGTGCTCCGAGTGCCGGGCCATGCAGCTGAAGGCTTTGGGGGAGTGGTCTCTAAATTTGATGGCAGCCCAGCATGTGACTCCATGCAGGCCAAGGTCCCAGGTGAGAGGAAGGTCCAGAGATCAGTCGCAGAGTTCGAAATCATCGCCATCCCACTCCAAGTCCTCAGGGTGATCTGGTAAGTCGAGCCACAAACGAAGAGCAAGAAGTCAGAGCGGTCTTTGACTTCTACTTGTCCATCGGCCGATGCGATGAAGGAGCATCGTCAGTCTAGGCCTCATTCTTTGGAACTTGCTCCTGGGCCAACTGCATGCCTCCTGACTTATCCAAGAGCGTGAGTGACCCCAGCCAAATTAAAATAATTTTATAAGGCAATGTACCTAAATTTTGAGTAGTCTGACCCTGTTGGCTTAGCTTCAAGCTATGCTGGGTAGACGAGGGCCCCAGTGGGTTCTGCACCAGTGGCTTCAGCCTCAGCACCAATGTATCCAGTCCTGGATCTAGACCAACAGCAGTCGTACCAACTCGACCTTCCCGGTCGCTAGTCCCCCTGCCGAGCCTAATGGATGAGTGAGCCAGATGGGTGTTGCTTGATGCCGACTCTGATGCCCGCAGAATAGGGTCCTGACCCCTATTCTGTTAGGGTAGGCCTCGGGAAAGACTGGGAGGGGTCACTGGACTCTTTAGAATACCAGTTTTATGAAGAGGAAATGGACTGGCGTGAGGATTTGGGTGAAGCCAGTGGACTGGACACACATTTCCAGCTACTGGTATGCTTTCTCTCCATACCATGGCTACGGAGGAGGGAGCCTCTTACACAATGGTGATGAGGAGGGCGGCTGAGGTCCTGAACCTTCAGCTTCCTTTGGTGGCAGTCAAGACTAGTCCCTTGACAGAAGTACTGCAACCGGGAACCTCCACATCTGAACCCCTGCTCCTATTCACTGATGCCCTCACAGGCTTCCTTTTAGGTACCTGGTCCAAACCCAGAACAGGGGCTCCTGCGAAGAGGAAGATTGCCTGCTGACATCACCCTGCACCTAGGGCCCAGCCTTCCTCATGCAACACCCAACCGCTGAGAGCTTGGTGATACAAGCCTCAACTTCCCACAGCACATTCTCTACTGTTCCTCTGGATAGGGAATCCAAGAGGCTGGACTCATTTGGTAAGAAGATGTTTTGTTCCGCCAGCCTGGCATTGCTGTCTGTGAACACTGCATGTCTTTTGGGGCCAATATTCCCATACTCTGTGGAACACATTTGTGCAAGTGCTGCTACAGGCCCCAGAGGAGGCACAGCTATACTTTCTCAGGCTGTTGCTGAGGGGAGAGACTCAGCAAAGTGCAACATTCTTTGTGGACTGGACACAACTAACTCTGTTGGCAGAGCGGTTTCGATGACAATTGCTCTGAGGGGCCACCCCTAGCTGAGGACATTTGCCTTTTCTGAGGATATCCAAGCTTCTCTTATGGACATGCCCTCTTATGGCACCCGCCTCTTCAGAGACAAGGCAGATTCCGCACTCGAGGGCTCTAAGGATTCTTGAGCTATGGTCAGGTCCTTAGGCTTCACGGTGGCCCCTCATCCCCCACAATCTGCCTTTTGCTCCTTTTGTGGGTACGGAAGGGGCTTCCAACTGTGCCTATTCCTGCCCAGCCACGAGCTGCGCATGCTGCCAAGCCTCTGCGTAGACAAGGGTGTAGTACCCACCATCCTTGTGGGTCATGTGGCCAGCGTTCTGGCCTGATTGCTGCCTCCCCATCTGCAGCAGCCTCTAAACCCTCCTGGTCTGCCTCTTTACCACCACAGGCACTCAGCTGGTGGAAGGAGTACCCATCACCAGCCCTGCAGGCAGTACATTACCTTGGACAGGTGTGTTTCGTAGGTCATCTGAAGGGGCTACTACCCCCCTTCTATGCTATCCCTCCCTCCATGCCACCATCTCACAACTGTGTAACCAAGGATCACCTGTCTCTGCTCCACGTGAGCATGCAGCTCTCTTGGCCAAGTGAGCCGATGCCAGAAGTAGACTGTGCTGTTATTTCCACTACTTTCTGGTTCCCCAAAAGGACAAAGGTATTCACCCTATTCTAGACCTCAGACCCCTAAATCTCTTCCTCGAGAAGGAGAAATTCAAACTGCTCTCATTGGCTCAGGTCTTGTCTGCCCTAGACCTCGGAGACTGGATGGTAGCATTGGACTTGCAGGACACTTAGGGGCATATTTATAGTGTCCTAATGCCACCATGTGCCACATTAACGTCATTGTGTTTGACGTTAATGTTGCCCAACGAGGCCAAAATCCCTGCTCCTTATTTACAGGGTGGCGCAATGCATGCATTGCGCCACTCTGTAACCCTTTGCGCTATATTATGCCTGCGCCAGGCATAATGTATACAAAGGGGGCGTTCCCCCATTAGGGGAGCTGGAAAAATGGCGTAAGGAAATCTACGAGATTTCCTTACGCCATTTGTTATGGCACTTTTAATGCCTGCTCAACAGCAAGCATTGAAAGAGGGCTTTCATTCTTTAGAATGGGGCCCTATGTAATCTGCAGGAGTAGCACCAATATTTTGGCGCTACTCCAGCAGAATACATCAATAGCGTCAGGAAAAATGACACTATTGTCCCCTACCCTGCGCCATGGTGCGCTGTATTTTAAATATAGCGCACACATGGTGGCTGTGGGGGTGCTAAGGGGCGCAGGGAAACTGGCACTGCACTTGGTGCAGCGCCACTTTCCATAAATCTGCCCCTCACTTCCACATCCCTGTCCTACCTGCCCACAGAATTTAGTTGTGGTTCACGTTAGGCTACAAGTACTTTCAGTTCACCATGTTTCCCTCTGGCCATACCAGTGCCCCTTGGTTGTTCACCAAGGTGATGGCTGTGGTTGCAGCTCATCTGCAGAGATTAGAGGTGCCAGTCTTCCCCTATCTCAATGACTGGCTGATTAAGGGAGCCTCACCCCAGGCTGTTGCCTCACACCTCCAGACCACAACGAACCTCCTGCATTCACTGGGGTTCACTATAAATGTGCCAAAGTTACACCTGACTCCCTCTCAGATGCTCCCATTCATCGGAGCTCTTCTGGACATGGTGCAGTTTCAGGCCTACCTTCCAGAGTGGCGAGTCTAGGATATCTGGCTATAATACCAACGTTTCGACCTCCAGCTTGGATTTCAGTGAGCCTGACTGTGAGGTGGGTGGGGCTCTTAGCCTTCTGCACCCTGCTGGTGACACATGCCAGGTGGCAAATGTGGGTTCGGCAATGGGAACTGTAGATCCAGTGGGCACAACATCAGAGGAATCTCTATGACATTATTCAGATCTCGGAGGGAACCGCGAAAGATCTGCAGCAGTAGTTTCTGAACCACGATTGGTTCAATGGTAGATCCCTCTCCCTAACCCAACCAGATATGACATTAGTGACAAATGTGCCACTCCTTGGATGGGGTGCCCATCTGGGAGAGGTGGAGTTCAGAGGTCTCAGATCTTCGGCAGAATCCGGACTCCAAATCAATCTGCTAGAGCTCTGGGCAATCCAACTGGAACTGAAAGCTTTTCTGCCCTCCACCAAAGGAATCCTAGTGCAGGTGTTGACAGACAACACCGCCGCCATGTGGTACTGCAACAAACCGGGCAGGCTGGGGTCCTCGACCCTTTGTCAAGAGGCTCTATACCTCTGGACAGGGCTGGAACAGGAGGGCAAATCCATGGTGGTTCAACATTTGATGGGATCTCTGAACGCCAGAGCAGACAAACTCAGCCGGAACTGCCTAGCTGATCACGAATGGCGTCTCCTCCAGGAGGTGGGGCAAGGTCTCTTTCAGCAGTGGGGAAAGCCTTGGTTAGATCTGTGCATCTCCACTAAGAATGCACAGTATCAGCAGTTGTGCTCACTGGAGTTTCCAAGGCGGCTCTCACTCAGAGACGTTTTTCATCTCAAGTGAAACTCAGGCCTCCTGTAAGCCTTTCGGCCCATACCACTCCTGCCCAGAGTTCTCAGGAAGATTGGGAAAAACCAGGCACAAGTAATCCTTGTGGATACAGACTGGGCACAGGGAGTCTGGTATCTCAAGCTGTTGAGCATGTCCATAGATTCTCCGATCAGACTGCCCCTTTGGGAAGATCTTCTTTTGAAGCACCAGGGAAGGGTTCTTCACTCAAAGTAGTCCATTCTCTGCCTTCTTGTGTGGAGATTGAGCTGTGACAGTTGACAGCTTTTGAGCTTTTACCCGAAGTCTGTAACGTCATTTTGGCTGCCAGGCATTCCTCCATGAAAACGGTATATGCCTGTCGTTGGAATGAATTTATTGCATGGTGCACAGACACCAAATCCCCCTTTCCACCCCTCTTTCTGAGCTTCCACTGTTCATTCTTTCCTTTACTCAGAAGGGCTTTCTTTTGGCGCTCTTAAGAGTATTTATCTGCCATTTCTGCCTTTTTGCAGTTGCCAGAACAACCCTCTTTGTTTAAGTCTCCTATTGCACACAAGGTCCTCAAAGGTTTTACTCATCTCTTCCCTCCTTCCCCATTCATTATTTCCCAGAGGGATCTTAATGTGGTTCTGACCTTTTTGATGTGTGCTCCTTTCGGGCCTTTCCATAATTGTCACCTCAGACTTCTCACATTAAAAACAGCCTACCTTGTGGCAATGACATCTGCCCACAGAGTGAGTGAGCTGCAGGCCTTATCATGTAAGCCGCCTTCACTCTCTATCTAACCTGACAAAGTAGCACTTCACACTAAGGCCTCTTTTCTGCCAAAAGTGGTCACGCTTTTTCATGTAGGCCAAACAATCACCTTGCCTACTATTTATGCACCACCACATCCTTCTAAGAATGAGGAGAGACTCCACAGCCTGAACCCCAAAAGAGCATTGGCATTCTACCTTGATCTAACAAAAGAGTTCCGGGAGGGCAACCAACTTTTTGGGGTATCTGGGTGCAAAGAAAGGTCAGGCAGGGTAGAAGTGAACCATCTCTTGTTGGATCGTACCTTGCATTAAGATCTGCTACGTACTGGCCAAGAAGCAACACCCTGAGGGCCTGTGAGCTCATTCCACCAGAGCTATAAGCTGCGACCACTGCCTTAGTATGTGGAGATCCGGTCCTGGTTATTTGCCAGGCAGCAACATGGGTATGTCTGCCTGGACAGTCAGGTCCATAGGGTTGGACACTTTGCATGTTCTGTCGTGTAGGACTTTTTGATTTGAAATTGGTTCACAGACCCAACTCCAGGGATGGTATTGTTTGGGTATCTATTCAACTCTAAGGAACCTACCAACTAGAACTCTCTATCAGATGAACAAGTTACTTACCTTCAGTAACGCCTTACCTGGTAGAGACTTTATCTAGCTGCAGATTCCTTACTGACCACCCATTCTCCCCACTCTGCAAACAGATTTCCAGGGGCAGGAACTTCCCTTTCAGGGTCCTAGCTTTGACACGCCAAGGGCCAGTGTTCTGCATGTTTCTGCGCTTCTGGCATGGAAAGTCATGAAAAAAAACAGATTTTGGTGCACCTGGGTGGCGCCTATATAGGAATATCAATGTAATTTTGGGTGCAAATGACACCGATGACAGATGGGGAGCTGATCATCGCCACCTAGCAGGGCACAGGGGTACTGCTCGCAAAACATCTTCCGAATGCAGTCTGACAGCTGGGGAGAATTCAAAGGTAAGGAATAGATAGGTAGGGTAGCTAGATATAGTCTGTACCAGATAAGGCATTACCGAAGGTAAGTAACTTGTTTGTTTTGCTTACTTGTCACAAATAATTTCATAATAAAACAAGGGGTTGTGGTGAGGTCAGCAAGTGTATGCAGTTCTGTGCAGTACTGAGTTTACAACATAATTATGGATTTACTGAATTAGCCACATCATTTGCAAAATGTATATATTTTCACTAAAAATGTTGTTTCTAGCTCAAATTGATGAAAGTAATACTGCTGGAAAACATCCCACATCATTTTCATTTTTTTGTTGCATAATTTAAATAATCTTGAGCATGTTTTGGTCTTCAATGCTGCATAATCCTATTAACCTGGATTATATTAAAGCTGTACAAAATGGTTTGGGGGCTATTAAAAGGACAAAATACATATTTTACAGGCATCCATTAAATATTTTCTATATTTCACGGTTCCTTGTGATAAATGTGTTTTTATACCACTGCTTTTTCTGCACTGAAACCACCAAAATGCACATTTACCCTCAGTCACAGTTTCTTTCTCTCTGAAAGAAAGAGGATTGGACAAAGATTCTGAGATTTGAATGTGCACATGCTGCATGATAAATGTATCATTGGAAGTAGTATTTGCAGCCCTGTTTTAAAAGGTGCTGGTGTTGTGGAAAATTGAGTTTATTCTTGTTATGGTGAGCGTTGGCACCACAATACACTTCTGTAGGAATAGACTGAGAAAAATGTGGATAGACCAATGAGGAAAATTAAATACACAGAGGGCAAGAGTAGAGCATTTAAAGACCCTATCAATGCAATGTTGATATCAAATTATACACAACACACAAAAAAGAGACAAGGCTCTATCTAGAACAAAACATAGCACAATAGGATTTCCAAAAAACAGTGTCACGGAGTAAAATACTTTAAAGATAAAAACCCTCACCCACCGTTAGGTGGCATGCTTCACAATTTGGTTCCTCCTTTTATCATTGGTACATGTAGTAGAGGAGAGAGCTATAAGTCTTCCAAACCAACAGAATAAGATCCACTATGTACCCTATAACAGGAGTTACCCCAATGTGAGCTGAATCCTGTTGGTGGACATTTTGTAGTGAAATGGAAAGGGAATGTGAATGAGTAATTAAAAATGCCTCTCAGTGGGCCTGAACCTAATCTCTTGCATGTACCGAGGAGCATATTAAAATCAAACAGGGGAATTTGGCTTTACCCCAATGTGATACTAAGGTCAACATGTTTCTGCCACTAAAAATAACCCTACTACGAGGTGTACCTGCAGAGTGATATGGTCCAAAGCTTTGGTCTTGAAGAATGCCACACACCTCATAGTAGGGTTCTTTTTAGTGGCAGAAACATCACGGTTTGGTTAAAGTCATATGCCCCTGTTTGTTTTTATTATGCTCATAGGGGACATAATATGCCCCCCTGTGTGCATACGGACTGTTAAAAAAACGGTGTAACATGATGTCATAGTCAAGCCTCCACCCTGAGGCTAGTACCTCCTGACAGACCTAAAGGCAAAATTAATGCGGGGGTGCTTAGCTGGCTTTCCTGCAAGAATAGCACAGGCAGCCAAGAACATTTTACAAATAGGACTGAGTTTGCCACCCAGGCGACCATCTTTTAATAGTCCCTGTCCCCACTAATAAGTGACAGTGCCGTCCACTGATATCCACCAAAATGAAATAAGTACTCCCATACCTGCATTCCTCCAGCCTCACGTTGTACATTCTTATTTTTCAGCTAGTACGTTAACGTTTTCGAAGAAAAATATGCTGTTAGTAGAAATGTGCAAATTGGCCAATGATCAATAAATAAATGAAAAGCCATTGAAATAAAGGAAAAAGAAAAACTCTTTCTTCCCTTTTTTTTGCATTTCTACAGCACACACTAGCCCTAGCATAGATAGCAAGCACTATATGAATGCAATTATAAATTAAGACACTTTCAGCCATATATACAAGGCCCTATCACTACCGGAGCGTCACCTTTAGTGATGCTCTGGTGGCACTATGCACTGCGCCACATTCACAAGGCAGCATTCAGCCACTTTTAGTGGCTGAACGCCACCTTGTAAATACGACCCCTTGACATACAGCACTTTGCGTTCTGCAGCACACATAGAAAGAGCAAAAGGCCATTGAAGATTGGTTTTGTAAAGGAAGGTGTCCCTTCCTACACATAAACAATTACCCCCGCAACACAGCCGTCCTTGCACCATGCTGCAAGGGTGGCAGCAAATTTAGCACTGGCGCAGAGGGCAACACAGGGGTGCACCGTATTCTATTAAATGCGGAGCATCCCTTTGTTTTGAAAATTACGGCGTGCAGCGCTGCCAAACCTGGTGCAGCGTCACGCTCCGTCATTTTCTCGTAAATCTAGGCCTTTGTGTTTTCTGCTTTTTTGCTTGGAAGCGCTCAGGGCATAAGTCTATCTGGCAATAGGGCAGGGGTCGCCTATCAGATGCAGATACTTTCTCATTACAGTGCTAATGGCCTAACATACTTTCACCTTTAGAACAGCTTGAAACATAAAACACATTGCCCTGCACAAGGAGAGCTTCCACCTTGGGGTTTGTCGTTTACGCTATTGTGATTCACCAGAGATACCCACTACCTTCTGGTAATACACTTTGCAGCAGCTGGAGAAGCTGAACGTCTCATTTGGAGAAAATAAAATGGTCATCAACAATAGTTCATCATTAACATGTTTGAATGCTGACCGTTTCTGGTCATCAACCACAGAAGGGATGTAAGTGGCTTTCATAAGTTACCATTCATGTTTGTCACCACACCTCTCTATTTTGGTTACTGTTAGGTCTGTCGCTGTGGCACAGAAGATTATTTTGAGACTGACAGCAGAGTTATTTGACCCATTACATAGCTGAAGTGTTCCATGGCCGGGGAGGTCTGCGTCTTCCAGGATGATGATGTAACCCACCCAATTTTTATTCTCCTGGTATGTGTGCAATGGCATATATTGCATTTTTGTAGGTTCGGACCTGGGATCACTGACACAATATCGTTGTAAGCAATATCTTTGTCAACAATATTGTTTTCCACAATATTGTGCTCCTATACTTATAGTAAGTACAAAATATTGACACTAATATCAGCCCAAAATATAGGGCCATATTTATACTTTTTGACGCAAAACTGCGCTAACGCAGTTTTGCGTCAAAAAATTTAGCGCCGGCTAACGCCATTCTGAAGCGCCATGCGGGCGCCGTATTTATTGAATGGCGATAGCCGGCGTTAGCCGATCGGCGCTGCCTGGTGTGCGTGAAAAAAAATGACGTACACCAGGCAGCGCCGGCGTAGGAAAAAATGGCGTTTGGGCGTCCAAAAATGGGGCAAGTCAGGCTGAGGCAAAAAATCGCCTTAACCCGATTTGTGCCATTTTTTTACGATGCCCAACCCCCATTAACATGACTCCTGTCTTAGCAAAGACAGGAGTCATGCCCCCTGCCCAATGGCCATGCCCAGGGGACTTATGTCCCATGGGCATGGCCATTGGGCATAGTGGCATGTAGGGGGGCACAAATCAGGCCCCCCTATGCCACAAAAAAAAATAAAAACAAATACTTACCACAACTTACCTTTTCTTCCCTGGGATGGGTCCCTCCATCCTTGGGTGTCCTCCTGGGATGGGCAAGGGTGGCAGGGGGTGTCCCTGGGGGCAGGGGAGGGCACCTCTGGGCTCATTCTGAGCCCACAGGTCCCTTAACGCCTGCCCTGACCCAGGCGTTAAAAAGAGGCGCAAATGCGGGTTTTTTTGCCCCGCCCACTCCCGGGCGTCATTTTTGCCCGGGAGTATAAATACCACGCACATGCCTCGAAGTCATTTTTTTAGACGGGAACGCCTACCTTGCATCTCATTAACGCAAGGAAGGTGTTCACGCAAAAAAATGACGCTAACTCCATGAACTTTGGCGCTAGACGCGTCTAACGCCAAAGTATAAATATGGAGTTAGTTTTGCGGCGAATTTGCGTCGAAAAAAACGACGCAAATTCGGCGCAAACGGAGTATAAATATGCCCCATAGAGTTTAGAATAGTAAATGTTAAATGTTTTAATATATACATGTAATATAATGTACACTAAATCAACTTCTCTATATGTATTACTTTATATAAATATACACTTATGTAAACACATATATAGGTGTTTATATATATATATATATATATATCTATATATCAATATATAGATATATATATATATATATATACGTTCATAGTAATAAATTTAGCATTTAAAAAAACATTTATGATATAAAATAAATATTTTTGTTAATTATGATACCATATATATATATATATATATATATATATATATATATATATATATATATATATTATTTTTTTTTTTTACTGGTTACACCAAATCCACTTGTCGCACCGAAAAATCACAGGCTTTCCAGAAGTTACAAGATGACATGCACTTTTTTAAAAAACTACATCTCCAAAAAACAACATCATCCTGCTGGACGGCACACCCAATGCGTTTCAGCGTACAACGCCTTGATCATGGGTGGGTTGCTCTCCTAGAACAGAGGGCCAGATTTAATAAAAAATGAGGGTGCGTGGCACTGCGGCAAATATGGCAGCATCAGGCACCATCATTTTCAAAATGCAGGGATGCGCCATATTTGAAAGAATACGGCGCACACCTGTGTTTTGCCCTGCGCCGGCGCTGCAATTGCTGCAGTGTCCCAATGCAGTAACCCTTGCACCATTGTGCAAGGATGGCTGCCTTAAGGGGGAGATTGTTTTTGTGCAGGAAGGAACACCCTGAATTTATACTTTTTTTAAATTCTATTTCCTAATTCTAACGTCTTTGTAACATTTGTTTTATACAGTTAATTTCTAAGGTTCTTTTAATGTTAAGTAAGATGCCCATTGCCATGCTTGGTGTGGGGGGGGGGTTCTATGCAGGGCCTGGCCTGGCATTGTGCTGCCCCCTCCAAGCTTGGTGCTCTGCCCCCTCCTCCTTGCCATTCATTGTCCAAGGCCATGCCCCTGCTCCATCATTACAGCCCTGTGTAGCCTTTATTCTGCCTCTGCCCTTCCCATCTGCCCTGAACAGTTAGGTTGCTGCCTCATCCACCTCTTCCCTACCCTCTGTTGTCCCAATTCATGCACCATCCCCCTCCCTCCTGCACTGCAGGGTCTGATGTGCTCCGACTGCCACATTCGTCCTGCCCTTCATTGTCCATTATGCTGAAAGTGTTCCTCATGTCTCTCCGGTATGGTGAGCTTGCTGCCCTTGCCTCTTTCCCCTCTGCTCTCTGTTGCCCATGCTCATGGCTCTGGAACCTCCCTATTGCTTTTCATGGTATGTTGTGCTGCACTGCTGTCCCACTTGCCCTGTGTGGTGTAGTGTGCTGATGCAACCCCTAGCGCTTGCTCTGTAAGGTCAGTTTGGTGCCCCTGCCCACCTCTCTCCTGCCCTCTGTATTTTGAGTTCACATCCCTACCCCGTTCCTCCTGCCCTCCCTGATCCAATGTACCATATTTAACATTTTGAACTTGTTAAGAGGAGGTTTAGAAAAAAAAACGGTGGAATTGATTTTCCCTACTGACTTTGTCAGAAATGGGGTCTTTGGTTGGCAGTCAGTTTACACCCTGTCCAAGCAGGGACCCCCACCCTATTCAGGATAAGAGTGTCACACCCCTAAGATAAACCTTGCTCATTCCCTTGATAGTGTGGCATGAGCAGTCCGGCTTATCTCAGAGGCAATGTATCAAGTATTTGTGCTCAGACACAGTAACACACTGGAAACACTACAAATGGACACTACACTAGTTTAACAAATAGCCAGTATTTACCTAAGCAAGACAAGCCAAAAGTGACAAAAATCCAACATACACAAGCACAGATATGAATTTTCAAAGATTAAATCCCAATAAAGGGCTTAGAAACACATACTACTTCCAACTGGTGCTATCATGTCATCATGACGGAGTCGTTCCCAACAGTCTGACTCCACTTGCGAGTGAGTGCAGCGATGGTCACAGAGTCGCACGGATTCCAGGTACAGTACCTTAGAAACGAGGCAGAGTCAAAAACATGGCATGGAGTCGGGGAGATGAGGCGTTGCTGGAGCCGGTGCAGCATCGGTTCTGTACTGCTACGCAGGAGGTGATGCATCAGTTCCTTACTCCTATGCAGGGGAGGTGGGGTAGTGGTTGTCTACGGATGCATTGGAGGTGAGGTGGTGTCAGCAGTGAGGCGCTGTGCCATATGATCTGGTGGGGTTGATGAGTCCAGCGGGTCAAGAGGCGATGGGGCAACCTCTCGGGGTCGCGGTCACACCACAAGGCCACAGGCACCAGGGCAGAGTCCGGTATTACAGACATAGGTGGCACAGCACTCTGGACTCATGGGGCTGTGGGACTTCAGAGGTGCTGTGGTGGCATCAGGCCTGCAGTTGCAGTCATCACACTTCAGTGGGGACCACAGCTTTTGGTGCAGGCAGTGACGCGGAGTCGGCCAGCGGTGCCAGCTCTGGAGTCGGCCAGAGTTGGAGTGCCTGGTTCTTCTTGTTTTATGCCAGATTTCACTCCCAAGGGTCCAAGAACTGGAATGGGCACCACTTGGCAAGTCAGGGTCCTCAACAAATTAAGTTGGGGGCTGGCAGGTGAAGACTTTGATGTCCCTGAGACTTCTTAACAGGAGGCACGCTCAGTCCAAGCACTTAGAGAAACGTCACAAGTGGGAATCACAGCAAAGTCCAGACTTTGTACTCTCCAAAGTAGAAGCAGCAACTGTAGGCCAACCCAGCAAAGTACACACAGCAAAGGGACAGCACTCCTCCTCACAGCTCTTCAGCTCTTCTATTTGGCAGTCTCCTCTTGATCCAGAAGTGTTCCAAACGTCTGAGGATTTGGGTCCAAAACATACTCAATCCTGCCTTTGAAGTAGGCAAAACTCAAAGGAAAGTGTTTGTAGTGCATAAGACCCTGCCTTTCCTGCCCTTGTCCCAGACCCACTCTACGGGGTTGGAGACTGCATTGTGTAAGGAAAGACAGTGCACTATTCAGGTGCAAGTGTCAGCTCCTCCCACCACTCTAGCCCAGGAAGACCCATCAGGATAGGCAGGGCACACCTCAGCTTCCTCTGTCTGACTGTCACAACCAGCCTAACTGTCATCCTGACCCAGACGTTCATTCCACAGCCAGGCAGAGGCACAAAATGGCTAAGCAAGAAAATGTCCTCTTTCTAACAGTGGCATTTTCAAACTTACAGTCTAAAAAATAACTTCACCCAAAAATGTATTTTTAAATTTTGAGTTCAGAGATCCCAAACTCCACATCTCTATCTGCTCCCAATGGGATTTTACACTTAAAAGATATTTTTTTAAATCCCCATGTTAACCTATAGGAGAGATAGGCCTTGCAATGGTAAAAAACATATTTAGCAATATTTTACTATCAGGACATGTGAAACACACCAGTATATGTTCTACCTTTTAAATACACTGCATCCTGCCCATGGGGCTGCCTTAAGCCTACCTTAGGGGTGACTTACATGTAGTAAAAGGGAAGGTTTGGGCCTGGTAAGTGGGTACACTTGCCAGGTCATAGTGGCAGTTCCAAACTGCCCACACAGCCACTGCAGTGGCAAGTCTGAGACATGTTTACAGGGCTACTCATGCGGGTGGCACAACCAGTGCTGCAGGCCCACTAGTAGCATTTGATTTACAGTCCCTGGGCACCTCTGGTGCACTTTACTAGGGACTTACTAGTAAATCAAACAAGCTAATCATGGATAAACCAATCACAAATGCAGCTTAAACAGAGAGCACTTGCACTTTAGCACTGGTCAACAGTGACAAAGCGCCCAGAGTCGTAAAGCCAAAAAAAACAGGTCAGAAAAAATAGGAGGAAGGAGGCAAAAAGTTTGTGGATGACCCTACCCTGAAAAATGGGCCAAGGCCAACAGACATATATTGAAAAAGAGGAGATTTTAGGCAGGAAGCAGCTAAAATAAAGCCCTTTTGGGCTTAAAAACACGTGGACTCTCTTGTTGGCATGTATGGTTGTATTGCCACTGAAATTATGGTCTAAATCTAAAAAACTAAAATAAGAACATATTTTCTGAGTCCTCAAATAGCGGCAAAGCACTTTTAAATGATTTGCTATCTGTATGTACCAAAATGAATGCGTCCCAATGTAATGTAATTGATGTTCATGTAAAGCACCCCAATACCTTCGGGTCAAGTCTGCGCTAAATAAAACTGCCAAAAAAACAAAAAAAATAAGCATTTTGCACACTTCTGTTATTGGCCTATACTTGGGCTACTTTTACGTGGTACGTGTGCTAATTTGGGCTCTATTTTCTCTTGGGGGCATTTTGGAAGACTTGTTAGTTATGAAGCTCCATAATTTCCTTATTTATTGCAGTATCGTCAGTAGAAATTGTTTTCTGTTGTCTTGTTTTAATGCCATCCAGATGGTGTTCAGATATACCACATTTTTGCCATAAATTCTGAATGTTAGCACTCTAGTTTCTCATTAGAACAGTCTGGTGCTGGTGTTGAAAGTACATGTTTCATTCCGCATGTCAAAATGTTTTAATGCAATAGAAGAGATAGATATTTGGAAACTCACTTAAAACATGTCCCAATTTTTCTTTTCACAGTACTAACCATCATTTCTTTGAAAAAATGAAGCCCCTCATTTTGTTCTTTTCTAAATTAAAAGTTTTACATTTTACAAGTTTGATTAAATGAAGATGGCTTCAGGTGTGCCACAGTTTAGTCATAAGTAAGACTTTTAGCACTCTAGTTGTTCCTTAGAACACTCTGGGAGGCTGTGGTAGAACACAAGGGAATCAACTGACAGGCTGTTCCTGTTGGAAGTACATGTTTTACTGAGAATGTGAGACTTCATTCCCATATGGATGAGAAAAACAGTGCAAATTTTATAGAAAATATGCTCTAATTTTAGCTTTTGGAGCACCTTCCATCACCTCTATGGGAAAATCATGAGAAAACAGTTTTCTCTCAAACATGATTAATGAATAATGAAATCCCAGCAGGGTAACATCACCTTAGAACACACCACAATTCCTAAAATTAGTATGGTACCATCAGCAAATGATTTATATTGTAACTACAATGCATTTCAATGGGATGCTATCATGTATATTGGTCCCAAGATGGCTGCCAGTACTTCCTGGTTGAGGTGCTGACAGCCAATCAGATCCCACCATGAAATATGTGCTTAGGCTCCACCCATATATGTAAATTTGGTTTTCTTTAAATATCTTAAAAACTACTGAACGGATTTATACAAACGTTTTTAAAAAAGGGCACTTTGTGGACCAAGAACTACCTTTGTGCCAATTTGGTGTAAATCCGTCCAGCGGTTCTGGCTGTAGTCACGTCTAAAATCTCATATAAGTTATTTGAATGGATCCTTAGGGGTTTCTGTTTATTTGATCTATCATAACATGTAAGTATGATCATAACAATTGTATCTGCAAGTACTTCATTATTGAAATATTGAGTAAATAATAAAATTAAATTATAATATATATATAATATAATATAATAATATTAAATATATATATATATAAAGAAACAAATTATAAAAATACACAAATAAATTAGATTTTTCCTACAGCAGCGTCCAATTGTCTGAATTTCTAACTTTCTATCCATAATTGCACATATGGAACTTTATGCAATACAATTTTATATCTCTTTGTTTTTTTCCTTATAAATGTATTCCATTTCTATATAGATATGTAACTATATATTTATTTCTTTACTCCTACAGTAGAAAGAGAGGAAGAAAGTAAAAATAAACCTTCAACTCCTGCCAATGCACTACTCTATGTCTCATCCTATGCCTCTCTCAATACGTGCTCTTTCTCCACTCTCATTCCAAACCGTATTCTATTCTATTACTATGATCTCTCTAGGATCCTTTCTTGACTCTTCCATTCTCTATCCCTCCTTGACTCACCCTAATACTCATTCTAATATTACGATCTCCCATATAACCCTTTCTAGACTCTTATGTATAGTCAGCAGAAAAGCAGCGGGGAGAAGTAGGTGTGAGTGGATCAGGCAGGAAAGAACCATGTTTTCAGTTTTTTCCTAAATACAGGGTTATCCTTGGTAAGGCGAAGATCTAAAGGGGAAGCATTCCAGTGAGTCACTGTCAAGTGGGTAAACGATCGACCACCTGGTCTGACTTGCTGACTAAATCATGAATATGGGCCTCTGCTAATTTTTCTTTATAAAAATTTCAAAAACAAATGTCACCCTCTTCACATGGCCATGCCTACAGGGCTGCATTACAATCCCAAAATATGACTATTCGCTACTGATTGTCCAACTCAAAGATGGAATAAAAGTGAAACTCCAGTCAAGTAACATACCAGATCATTTGTCAGCACATCATACCTTGCTATGTGTCCAACACACAGGAGTCAATCACACAACAGCTGCAAACACAACACAGAACTGAAATATCAACACTTACTGGATATGTCTGGGTCCGCAAATCGAGCCACTTCTCCGATTGTGTAGGGGGTAGATCCACCTGTAAAGCATGGAAGGGAGAAATGTGCTCAATGTCTGTGCATTGTACAACACTTTCAAATAAAATTACTATGTGTAACATTAAATCTGAAAGTCCAGCCTCTCAGGCATGATGATACTCCAACAGACATACTACTGCAAACATGTACAGACCCGGTCACTCCAGTGAGTGATACACACATATCTGCACACATGCACACATATCATGTGGTGACAAACATGCTCCATCTATTGTTTGCAGGCTCATTTATGTTGTGTACTCCTCTCATCATTTGTAGTAATGAGAGACATGCAAAGTCACTTTCCTGGAGCACTGCAATACCAGTCACTCATGTATTGTGGCTTGTGCATCAAGAAGCAATCATTTACTGTGTGACGCACCTGTGGGTTGATTTAAGGTCATGATTTATCATGCTTTCTATGGTCCCTTAAATGTAGGGCCTGTGTTGTGTGTAGGTTACATATGCTACATTAACAGTGTACCCTGAGCCACATATCCCCCATACGACACCATAACGGCAGGGATCCTGTGCGTTAATTGGTGACAATTTGAGGCAAGCCATGGATTGACCATTTTTACTATTTTGATACAACAAGGAGATATATGCTGACAGTGTAGATTGTAGTCATCCATGACAGACTGCATGGGCACAGGCGTAGTGATTGCACTTGAAATGTGTCTCTCATTGCCCTGTTTACCCATTATGGGTTTTGGAAATCACAGTGAGCCACATTCATCATCTTACATTTGCCAAGTTGGTACATCAGCAGGTATACAGTAAACGGACACTGTCGTATCATTAACACATGGTTTAGCAAATGTACCACTGTGTCAATCTTGATGATGTAGGTTTCAATTTGTATGTTTCTTCGGAATGGCAGCAGTCACGGGAATGCTGGTCTTCTGATCTTATCATACACCCATATCTGTGATAGCCTCCATACTGGGAAGTTAGTTATTGAAAACATGCTGCACTAGATCAGCAGGGGTGTACCAAACAAAACTAGCAAAGTATTAGGGAACTTTATATGTATGATGGAATTGGTCAGGGGTCCCTTGCACGACATCATGCACGTAATACATTGTGACCATGCATTCCCCAATGCCTGGTATCCCATGATGATCCCATAACTTATGAGAAGTGCATGGCTATAGAGTAACACAAATGGCAAATGCATTAGCTTTGTTCCAGCTTTTGTGCCCAAGACCAATGTAAAACACACAGGTACAATGAACAGAGGGCCATGGATAGTTGTTATCCCTCAATTTGTATCATTTGCTTCATTTTATATGCTACAGCTATGGAAAGTAGCACCAAACATTTAGATATGAACATGTGTGCATTACTTTGGCATCCATTCCTAATTTAATTGCGCGCACAACCAAGTCAAACTATCAGCCTAAGGTATTACCTGAGGTTAAAAAGAACTTGGTACTATGGGCCAGAATCCAGTTCAGACATGTATTAGAAATAATTGGGGAACACATTAATTCTTGAAATATCTGGTGAAAAACATGTCTTTCCTGGAACACTCACAGACCATGGCTAAAACATGTTAGAGCCACATTTGCAACATCTATTGACGTGAAGGCAGCACTAATTTACAGGCTCCAGTTGTGTTTTGTAACTTAGTGCAGCTGTTGAGTCAACAAATGACGGTATTGTGTAGCAATTATTGTATAACTCAGGGCCACTGTATGTTTAACTTGCATTCCAAAGTCCAAATACATTGCCTGCAGCATATCAACAAATCTGCTACTGTCACTACAGAGCATTTAAATGTTCACATTACTCTGAATTGTACTCACCAACAGGGCCACCAATCACAATACCCATGTGGTCCAGCAGGTCTTGCTCCCTGGTAACAAGGTCAGCCCAGCGGTGCTTTAGTTGGTGGTCGTTGCACGGTGTGTTATAGACGCTTTGCAGATGGTACAGGACCTTTGACCACCGGAGCCTCCTCGCCTCTGTGTGATACCCCTGTATCACCCTGCCACCTGCTTCGATCATCATTGGGAGGAAGTGGCACACCAGCCAAATGAATCCCCCCAGCTCCTCCTCACCCATTCTACCCAGACATGGCCTACCAAACATGACTGAAATAATAAGGGAATTAAGGGGTACAGAGAATAATGAAGGGGAAGGGGAAGGGGGAGAGGGAAATGAAATGTAAATAACCCTAAAACAGCCCAACAATCCCCAAACTAACAATACCCACAACAGACACCCAACAGTACAAAGACAAAAGTAGACACCAGAAATGACAAAAATACACTTACACAGGATACCACAGACGATTAGAAAACACCAAAAGGCAATATAAAGAGCACACAGGAGACAAATTCACAATATTCACAGGGAGACAAGTCCAAACACAGCCACATAGTCAAGAAAAATCACAGACTGCAAAGTGAAAGTGAAAGTACACCCACTGTACCAAGGATATCCTATTGCATCACTTCCTGCCTCAAATGTGGTGCTTTTTTATTATGATGCTTCAAAATACTATAACCCTTACAGTCTGTGCATCATTTTTTTGTCGCACAAGCTTAGAAATTACCCCGCATCCATATTTCCAAATATTTTTCATTGTTAACGAATTACATGGTGTACAGTGTGGTAATTACTGCTCGGGCCAATGGATGTATCATGGCTGTGAGCATCATTTTTCTACGCATATGCGCGTTTTTTTACGCATATGCGTCATATGGGTCTTTTTTTACGCACATGCGTCAACATTTATGACTTTTACTGGGTTTGGGTAATTTCTCACATTTTTATAGTACATGACAGCTGTAACTATACAGAGATAGGCTGTTTGCAGCTACATTGTACAACATTGCAGTGCATTCCAGTGTTTGGGCACATGTGACAGATCACACTTCTGCAGACCATGATCCTCTAGTTGTTGTACCAGATTTGCACTCTTCACTGATGCAATAGATACCCAATCTCTTGGAATACAAATTGGTATTACACAGTTTGAGCAGGTTGTGCGTCAATAGAGGATAGCAAGGCTACGCAACTTAATACAGTAACTCATTGCCTGTGTGTCAATATCTGTGAATTGGCTATTTCAATTTTAGTTGTCCCACTGTGTGAACATCATAAGACGTGTTTTCATAAATGTGATTGTATGCATGTGTTGTCAATGTGGATAATCATCAGATGCTTTTCAGTGTGGAAACGAGTAAGGAAATGTGTTTGTCATACACGTAGCAACAGATGTTGAGTGAACTTCCCTGAATTTTGAGACAAAAGCATCTCCCATGACAAACCATGCACAGGATAGATAGAGGACGGTTGATCATGGCAATGTTACAAGACTAAGTCATCACATGTACTGGAATGTTGGATACCACTTCCTGGTCATTTGTTTGTATACTACCCATTAGTCAGGCATTTGAAAATGCTGTCTGTAAAGTCCCAAAACCAATCCACAAATGTAATGTCACTCCACAGTTTGAGTCATGTAAATGACCTATCTTTCTCTTGTGGCAGTGGAGGACCAGCAGACCAAGCAGCATGTGCTCACATATTTCCAGTGGTTAATTGCACAAAGGTGTCCAGTTCAAGTGTGTGGCCATGTGTACCCTGTGTCATTATTGGGGTCCATGTTGTCACAGTTACGTGCAGGTCTAGTCATGAGTCTGTGGAGCCATTTCCTGCATTAACAAAGTATCCTTCACAGCTGAATTGAACGAAATCCAAAGAGGAATTGAGAACACACATGGGGATAGTCCAGCTCTGGCACTGCAGACGTTTTATGAGACTGACAACAGGGCAACCGTGGTGTGCTCACAAAGTTAATGGATCAGTATTATAAAACAGGCAGGTTTCCTCACAACATGTGTACACAGGGTGGCTACTAAAATTCCCACAGCAGCTGGGAACATCAGTGCCTCTGTGCTGATTAATCTCACAGCTATTTATCACGCAAGCCCCATCAATCCCCATCACGCACCACATCAACAACACCAAAAACACCCACACGCCCCACGCCAACCCCAACAAGCCCCACAACAACGCTAACACGCTCTACAACAACACGACCACAACATACATCAACACCAACTCCCCCTCAACAACACCATCACGCACCACAACAACAAAAGCCCCCTCAATCACCTTAACTGCATACTCCTAAACACCCGCTCCATACACAAACATGCCATCGAACTCTGGGACCTGATCACATCACACTCCCCGGACATTGCCTTCCTCACGGAAACTTGGATGAATCCCTCATCTCAGCCCGACATAGCCATAGCCATCCCAGAAGGCTACAAAATCCATCGTAGAGATCGTCTAAACAAACCAGGAGGTGGCATTGCCATTGTACGAAAAAACACCATAAAGATCACCACCAACGCACTCGACACCCTTGACAGCGCAGAACACCTGCACTTCCTCATTCACATAAATGCCAACCCCACCCTCAGAGGAACCCTCATTTACAGACCACTAGGACCTCGCCCCCCTTCTGTGACGCCATCGCCGACTACATCCTCCTTGGTGACATCAACTTTCACCTGGAGAACCACCACAACCACAACTCCACATCCCTACTAGACAACCTCATGAACCTAGCACTCAAGCAACTTATCACATCACCCACCCACTCAGCAGGACACACACTAGAAGCAATTTTCACCTCCAGCAACTACATAACCTTCACACAAACCACCGAACTCCACTGGACCGACCACCACTACGTCCATTTCTCCTTCTCGAAACACCCCACACACCACCACCAACACACCACACCCTACTGCATGTGGGACAAGATCCCCGCAGAACACCTGAATGCCCAGCTCGCACAAAACACCCCCCCAACACCAATGACCCCAACATTGCTGCCCATAACCTCACACAATGCATTACAACCTGCGCAGACTCACTCGCTCCTCTTAGAAAAAACACCACCACCCGCAACATCAAGAACGCCCCTTGGTTCACTACTGAACTCCAAGTATCCAAGCGTGAATGTCGCAAAACTGAAAAAGCTTAGCGCCAGGAACCCTCAATGACCAACTTCTCCACCCTCAAAACCACCATACACAAACACCACCAACTCATAAGGACAACCAAAAGGGTTTACTACAAGGAAATGCACAGACAGTAACTCACATAACAGCAAGGAACTCTTTACCATCCTCAAAGAGCTCACCAAACCCAAATCCTGAAACATCAACCCCACTCAAACACAGAACCTCTGCACCTCACTCTCCAGCCACTTCCACTTCAAAATGTTAGACATACACAACAGCTTCACACCACCAGCACCCACCACCTCCAACACAGACACGACCAACAAACAACACCCCCCCTCCTCAACGTCCTACACACCTGGGCCCACACCAGCGACAAAGAAACCGAAGTAACCATGAACTCCATCCACTCAGGCTCCCCCTCAAACCCCTGCCCCACCGCATTTTCACAAAGCCAGCCCAACCATCGCCCCCAAACTCCAAGCCGTAATCAACAGCTCCTTCGGAGCCGCCACCTTCCCAGACTCCTGGAAGCATGTAGAAGTAACCGCACTCCTGAAAAAACCCAAAGCAAACCCTGATGACCTCACGAACTACTGCCCTATCTCTCTTCCCACCTTTACCCGCCAAGGTCGCTGAGAAGTTAGTGAACCCCCGCCTGTCTCACTTCCTAGAGGAGAACAACACACTTGACGCCTCCCAGTCTGGATTCCACAAGAACCACAGCACTGAGACCGCCCTCATCGCCTGCACTGATGACATCAGAACCAGAGTCGACAAAGTCATCCAGAGTCATCCTCCTGGACCTCTCCGCAGCCTTCGACACTGTCTGCCACCAAATACTCTGTACACGCCTCTACAACGCAGGAATCTGACACAAGGCCCTGGACTGGCTCGCCTCCTTCCTCGCCGAAAAGACCCAGAGAGTCCGCCTCCCTCCCTTCCAATCTCCAGCAATCAAGATCATCTGCGGAGTTCCCCAAGGGTCCTCCCTCAGCCCCACCCTCTTCAACATTTACATGGCCCCGCTTGCCAACATCCTCTCCCCACACGGAATCACCATCATATCCTATGCAGACGACACCCAGCTCGTCATCTCCCTCACCAGGAACCCCACCACCGCCAAGACCAACCTCCACGCCGGACTCTTAGACACCGCCAAATAGATGACAGCAAGCCACCTCAAACTAAACTCCAACAAAACCGAAATCATCATCTTTGGCCCCAACAAAACAATATGGGACGACTCCAGGTGGCCCACCACCCTAGGACCACCGCCAACACCCGCCACCCACGCACGCAACCTCGGCGTCATCTTAGACTTTTCTCTCTCCATGAGCCAGCAAATCAACTCGAACACCTCCTCCTGCTTCAACACCCTCCGCATGCTGCGGAAAACCTTCAAATGGATACCCATAGAAACTAGAAAGACCGTCACCCATGCACTCGTCAGCAGCAGGCTAGACTACGGGAACACCCTCTACGCTGTCACCACAGTCAAGCTTCGGCAGAAACTCCAGAGGATCCAAAACGCAGCTGCATGCCTCATCCTGAACCTCCCACGCCATGAACACATCTCCGCCCACCTCAGATCCCTCCACCGGCTTCCTATCGACAAAAGGGTCATCTTCAAAGTCCTCATCCACGCACACAAATCCCTCCACAACACTGGACCAGCCTACCTCAACGAAAGAGTGAACTTCCACATCCCCACCCACCACCTCCGCTCGGCCCAACTCGCCCTCGCCACAGTCCCCCGCATCCAACGCACCACCTCAGGATGCAGGTCCTTCTCCTACCTCACCCCCAAAACCTGGAACTCCCTCCCCACCAACCTCTGCAGGACCCAGTTCCTCCTATCTTTCTGAAAACACCTCAAGACATAGCTCTTTGAAAAGTAAAACGGCAGCCCACCCCCACCTTTTTTTCTCCCCCCACCTCCCAGCGCCTTGAGACCCTTACGGGTGAGTAGCGTGTTTTATAAACATTTTTGATTGATTGATCAATAGGTTAGGGCCGATGTGAATCAGTGTGTGGACTGTCAGGGTACAAACATGTTTTGACATTTCATGCACATTATCAAACATTGTTTGTTGTGCTGGAGGCACCATACCCAATCCATGCATACAGCCATGGCACACGGTCACTATCTGTCACTCATGCACACTTGAAACCCAGACAAGGGATGGGCCGTGATTAGGCTATTTGAAGAAATGTCCCACCCCATGATACGATAAGTAAATTGATTACACTATACAATGTATTTGAGCATTCATTGTAGACCTACCTGACACAGTACCCCAGGAGGAAAGTGAGGGCATGGAAAGCAACTATGAGACAAAACTAGCCACCTGGAACCATTATGGTAACAGAACAATAGGGACCAATCAGGCTAACAGGGAGGCTCTGTCAGGAACGAACATGAACAAGGCAAATACACAGTGAGCAGACTGAGACTGGTCAAAGCTGGAACAACACTGTGGAAAATGAAAACTGTATTTGTCCTGTGTGCTGTAACGTTACACAATAACCCAAGGCCTGTGTTACACAAGTGATTTATAAGGCAATGCATAACAGGCATATACATATAATGACAGATTCCATGCCGTTCCAGGCAGCAGCAAGGGCAGTGCAGGTTCAAATGGCTGGTCTGCATGGAGGTGCTCAAGGGTGTGTGCAGCTTCAGTCTCTCACAAATCCTGTAGGTGAGAATCAAGTTCAAAGGGCCAACAGTTCCTTTCACATGGGAAGCAATGAACAGGTGCTTACATGTCCTACAGACTACCAGGCAGTGCATTATCTGACCAGAAGTCCATGCAGACAGATGAACTATGACTATGGCATGACATACTAAAGAGGGAAGCACACTGAAGTCAGAATGTGAGTCTGGGTGTGTGTAGATGAAGGATTATCTGGGTACAAATAGTCAATTTCCGGAGCCTCCTAGAGAAGGGTGGGGAGAGACTGAAAACATGGCAGTGGCAGGACTTATGACCTGGGATGGCATGTGTAGGGCATGTCTTGTGAGCAATGCTAGTCATACCTGGGGCATTCGTGCTATCCATTTGCAGCTTACATAGACTTCTTGTCACACATACTCCTTGCAGAGATAGCTGATGTCACACTTACTGCTGTCAATGGTCTGGTCATACATTCTTGTTACTAATGCAATAGCACATCCACTGCCTCATGTCTGAGGCATTTTTTTACCTTATGAATGATGTTGTGTTAGTTGTGTGCCATATGCTGCATTGAACCATGTTGCCAACATGTATGTGTGCCATAGCTGTGGTCCTCTGATATTGCCCTTCAAATGTGAAATGGACAGGATATATGTAATTTACAGTGTGTGTAAAGTTGGGTGTACATTCATTCAAATGTGATGTGGATTTTTTAGTATCCTAATTTGTATATCTGCAATGCTCCATGAGGCTACACTCTGATGATGAATCTTAGGGATAATGTGATACATAAATGATTACCCAGACCATGATATAGTGATTAGAATAGGTGTTTAATGACATATGGTAAGACAGTGGTGATAGTGACTATAGTAAAAATAAGTTTTGGACAATGTGTTGTCTCCGACACAATCCTGCTGCAGTGTTTGGATGGTCCCCCTCATGTTGATAGACAGCATCCTCCTCTTCCTCCTCTTCAGGCATTTGTGGGTCTGGTTCATAGAGGGGAATGTTCCTCCTTACACAAATGTCGTGCAGGATGGCACAGGTCAAAATAATCTTGCAGACCATTTCAGGTGAGTATAGGAGTCTGCCTCCGGTGATGTCGAGGCACCTGAATCTTGACTTCAGGATGCCAAAGGTCCTCTCGACTATGGTGCATATCCTCCGATGTGCCTCATTATAGGCACGCTCTGATGCTGTGCTTGGGTTTGCAAATGGGGTCATGATCCATGGCTGGATCCCATACCCCTGATCAGCTGAAAGAGAAAATAAATGAGAAAATGTTGATGTTGCTTGCACCATGATTATCACTTTGCATGGCAGTTGTTCTCTAGTGTTGTCTGTGACTCATCTGTGTTTGTGTTGTTTTGTGGAATCCTAGGCTTCTAGGATGTACCATCGGCATTGGGATGTTTAATTATCTGAACTGATGTTTGGCTGATTGATCGGATATCAGTGGTATTTTTGTAGACTTACAGTCCATTGTGTACTCCCACGCATTATGTCATGTGAAAGAGGTGTCCATGTGTCTTAACTGGGGGTGACATGATACTTCCATACACGGAATCAATTCCACAGTGGTGGTAACACGTTTACATCTATATGGCCTGGACATCCCATCCAATTTAACATAGGCGATAGAATTTGTTACACATCAGTGAGGCCCTTTGATTTGGCTATGTGAAATTGTACAACACATCTCCATAAGTCTGCAGCACTGACGTGTTGACAGTTGACAATGCACAAATATTCCATGTGTGACAAGTTCTCTGCAGACCTATTTTTCTGCCCTTAACTAGTTGACTCATGTTCAAACGTGTACCTACACTACTGAACCTGGTCCAGTTCAGCTGGCTAACTTGGTTGTGAAGTTGACGGTTTGAGTGTCAGAAGGTCCATATGCCGGTACATCTGTTGTGTATATGTGTAATTGTCTCAATCCGTATGTGTAGGAATGTGCACTTTCAAATTTGTCAGATCAATATGTGTTCTCAGCACAGTCCACTTGCTAATTGGTAGTGGACAAAGTCCGAGCAGGAGTGATGTGAGATAATGGTACAGCCTCAATGATTCCATGTCCCATTCATTAGAGTCATCATCATCGTGCTATGTGTGTCATGCTCTTATGCCTGCAGCAAAACACATTGCTTACCCCTTACACTGTACATATTGTTTGGAAGGGTGTGTGATTGAGTGTTATTGATGTGATATTGTAAGATTAATCTTCCAAGTTGTACTGGCAGTTAAGGCCATTTCATTGTCACTGTGTGGTTTTAAATTGGTCCCTTGTGTCTCTGGAGTGCCATCTGTTGTTATTTGCATCTGTCATTTGTCCCTAGGTGTGTATCC
Organism: Pleurodeles waltl; assembly: GCF_031143425.1. Classification (NCBI taxonomy): domain Eukaryota; kingdom Metazoa; phylum Chordata; class Amphibia; order Caudata; family Salamandridae; genus Pleurodeles; species Pleurodeles waltl. Next base: position 979,319,237 of record NC_090436.1, on the reverse strand, counting down.
AATTGGGTGAGGATATCAAACATACCTAGCTGTGTCACAACCTCATTGTCTACCTGGCCACGTGTCAATGTAGTGGTGTATGTGTTGTGTGTCCTACAGGGTTAATGTGCTGTGTGTATATAAGTAGGTTTCTGTACTTACCAACAAGTAGGCCATTGCCATATCGTCCATCCTGGAAGTGTTGATTGATGGTGCAGTGGTGGAAGATGAATGAATCATGTACACTCCCAGGATATTTTGCCACGATGTTGGTGATGAACCCCCAGTGATCGACAATGGCCTGCACATTGATGGAGTTTGTGTGCTTCCTGTTGCGGTATAGATATTTGGTTGCAGCAGGTGGCACAATGCGTACATGTGTGCAGTCAATGGCACCAAGCACATGTGGGAAGCCGTTGATTTGGTAGAAGCCCTGTTTGGTCTCCTGCTGCTTCTGCTGTGTGATGGGGAAGCTGATGTGGCGGGGTATGAGGGAGATGATGGCATCCAATACCTTGGGTAGGAAGGTAGGGAATGAGGGCTGTGAGATCCCGGCAACCAGGGCACCAGTGGTTTGAAAGGAGCCACTTGCCAACATGTGGAGGACAGCTAGCAGCTTGGTCTCTGGTGGAATGATGTGGGGTGTCTGCAACCTCGGTGCCAACTGTGGCTCAATGTTGCGCAGCAGCTGCTGAATGGCTTGCCAGTTGAGTCCGTACCTCTGGGTGATGTCTTGTTGCCTGAGTCCCTGAAGGGTTGTCCTGGTCCGGAATATCCTCTCCTACCTTCTGTGTTGCCTTTGGGGTCCCTGTTGGTGTGGTGGAAGCTGCTGGTGTTGGTCCTGTGCTCTCCGTCTTTGTGCATGCTGGATGAATAGCACCTCCATGTCATCCTTTTGGAACTCTGCTGTTGCTTCTGTGTGTTTTCCTTAAGTACTGGTGTGTTTGCCCCATTTTAACACCTGCCCTGACTCAGGTGTTATTTTTTTACGCAAATCAGGCTGTGAGTCATTTTCCGCCTCCGCCTCCCGGCCGTGCGGTATTTTTGCACAGTAGGATAAATATGGGGCACGGGTGTGCAAGTCATTTTTGGGAAGGGAACACCTACCTTGCATGTCATTAACACAAGGCAGTTTCCCGCATCCAGAAAATGACGCACAAGGGGGAATTTTGACGTTCGCGGGGTCAGGCACCATAGTATAAATATGGTGCAAGGTTTGCGCCGAAAGTGCGTCAAAAGTTTTGACGCACATTCGGCACAAACAGAGTATAAATAAGCCCCTATGTCTCTGGGCTTACTAGAACCATGAATCTTAGCAAGCGTACATGAAGCTAAGGGACTTTTTAGATCAATAAGAAATCACATCCACCACACTGTTGATAACAAACATATATCAGTATTGGTGAAGAAAGTCAGTATACTCTTGCACAGTCAGGCAGACTGGAAAAAAAAACACCAAAATAGATCAGGTATTCAATTTATTTGTGCTCTTAGAGAAATGTGTAACACTAAGCAAATTATGCTTAGCCTGCACTGGTGGAGGTGTCTTATTGCATTGTATATGTACAAAAGCACTTTGTAGTGACTCATGTTTCTCCTATCCCTGAAAAAGACATCTGGTTAATACCAAGACGAAACACATTAGCCAGGAAGGACCATTAACTTGTGAAGGGAAGCTTGGAATATGGGTTGGACCAGTGCCTAATCTTATAAACTGAAGTTTGGAATAAAAGAAGATTGACTTGACACTCTTCCTGGAATTAGTTGCGAAACAGGATCTTGGTTTGTGAGCCTATTCCATATCAGACTTGGGAACTTGGGAATATATTTATCCCTACATGGAAACTGTAGATGTAGCTTCCTCCCCCCACCCCCAGTGCTCAACACCCATTACCTTCAAAGATTTATGCATGTACACTTATTTTCCACTTTTGGAACAGGTGTAGATGTGCCCCCTGGTTACCCCTGCTACTCTAATACTGTTCATGTAAAATTATGGGGCATATTTATACTCCGTTTGCGCCGGATTTGCGTCATTTTTTTTACGCAAATCCGGCGCAAACTTAACTCCATACTTATACTTTGGCGCTAGACCGTCTAACACCAAATTTATGGAGTTTGAGTAATTTTTTTACCGTGGAAACCTACCTCGTGTTAATGAGATGCAAGATATGCGTTCCAGGGCAAAAAATTACTCTAAGGCCTTTGCGCCTTATTTACACTCCCATGCACAAATTACGCACGGGAGGAGGAGGGCCTTAAAAAATTACTCTAAACCAGTTTAGAGTCATTTTTTAACACCTGGGTCAGGGCAGGCGTTAAGGGACCTGTGGGTTCATTTCCATGGTCTCTAACCATGGAAGCAGTCCACAGGTGCCCTTCCCTGCCCCCAGGGACACCTCCTGCCACCCTCATCCACCCCTGGAGGACACCCATGGATAGGGGGAGCCATCTACGGTAAGTAGAGGTGAGTATTTTTATTTTATATTTTAAAGTGGCATGGGGGGTCTAACTTGGGCCCCCCTACATGCCATTGTGCACAATGGCGATGCCCAGGGGACACAAGTCCCCTGGGCATGGCCGTTGGGCCGGGGGCATGACTCCTGTCTTTGTTAAGACGGGAGTCATTGCTATGGGGGTTGTGCGTCAAAAAATGATGCTAGTCAGGTTTGAGTCAATATTTTTGACTCTAACCTGACTTGCACCATTCTTTGATGCACAACCCCCATTCTTCCCTACACCTCCGCTGCCCGGTTAGATTATTTTATTTTGACGCTAACCAGGCTGCAGCGCCGGCTACTGTCATTCCATAAATAAGGTGCCCGGCTGGCGCTTTGGAATGGCGTTACCTGGCGGTAAACCTTTTGACGCAAATCTGCTCTAACGCTGATTTGTGTCAAAAAGTATAAATATGAGCCTATGTGGGGCTACCAGTTATGAAACCTGCTATTTTTCGTATTTGACTTAGAACATATCCTGTCTCAATATAAAATGACTTAAATGCCTATGTATAATACTATAAACACTCAAATAATTACAGAGTAACTAGTTACTAGTTATTGTTTTGTGTTTTTGCTACACTAATCAATGCAGTGGACACAGGTACACACACTTTCAATAGTCTCTCCTTAGGAAAGTCCTTCCATTCTTCCAACTGATCACCAAGTAGAGCTAAATATCGCTGTGTGATAGTGGACATGGATTATTGTGGTGTAGTCTTTACCGTTCTCCCCAAAAACTCATCTCTAGACTTCAGAGAGTGCAAAATCAGACTGCCAAAATGTGCCTTCAATGCATCTACAGAGACAGTCTTGTGAAGTTAGCTTTGAAACTCTCTGCTGGCTTCCAGTGGAAGCCAGAATACAATTGAAGACACTTCACTTCAGACACAAAACATACTGGGGCAAAGGTCCTAATTTAAATAGTACTTAATTTGATCGGGTGGCTTCCGGTGCTCGGCACTGGCATTTAACTGTGAACACTGGCACTTATGACAGCGAGCCACATAGTGGTGCTGTTTCTCTAAATTAGAGATGAGCACAACAGTTGTTTGAAAATTTAGTATTACTTAAAAATGACTAATATCTGCCACTCAAAGCTTCAAGAATAGATGGGTGGCCAGTGTTAGCCATATTTAATGTATAAAGTCAGAATTGTCACACTTGTAAGAGTGTGACAGTTAGTAGTTGTGCTGTTACTGTCATTCGCAACACTGGCAGAAGCAATGGGTGATGAAAGTTGCAGTGGCCTCTTGACAAGAGCCCTGGCACTTAATTTTCTGACAAATTAAGCACTGCCTGATTACCTCCACATCTGGCTCACCACTGAGTCCCTTCCAGGAACCTGCAGTTTGATTACTCTGCACTAAATCAATAGTGTATTTTGAAGAGAGACACATGGTGCAAGATCCTTAAAGGTCTAGTGGCCATACCACAGAAAATCCATGCCTGGTCGTTTTCTAGGTAAAGACTACTGCCTACCATTCTGGAAATGCCTGCGAACTAGACTCTTAGGTGTAGCGTTCAACTAGCACTATCCATTCCGGTGGATCCATTCAAAAATTCCCTATCTAAGCCCATCCCTTGCGTTTGGGTGAACTCTAACACACTCAAAGCTGCTTTTTTATTCCAGTGGTCTAAGGTGACATACTGAGGGGTACATTTACAAGCCCCTGGCGCCATCTTGCTCTGCCCTAGTGTCATTTTTTTTAACTCTAAGGCAGCTTTAAGGAGGCCTTTCTCTGGTGCCCTATTTACAAAGTAGTGCATTGTTTGCATTGCAGCACTTTGTAAATCCTTGGACCACAGTATGTCTGCGCCAGGTATAATGTATGCAAAGGGACGTTACAACTCATGGAGGCCCGAAACAATTGTGCAGTTACATTTACAGCATTCACTGTGCCATTTTGTCCATCATTTTTAACCCCTGCTCAGGGCAGGCGTTAAAATTATACACTCATTTTAATCAATGGGTCTGCCTGTGCTTTGCTGCACTAGCGGAAAAAAATCATTGACGCTAGGGCAGCAAAGCACCACAATAGCGTAAAAAATGTTGACGCTATTGTCCTAACGGCAGGCACGGTGCGCCATATTGTAAATACAGCACAACAATGGTGTTGTTAGGTGGGGCAGACGTGAGAAAAAAGTTGCATTGGGACCGATGCACCACTTTTTTGTAAATTTTCCCCTTAACGCGTTACGATCTCTTTCTAAACAAGAAATTAAATAAATAAAGGCGTATTACACGCAGATATCAAATTGTAATCACGATTCGACCAGTGGGAATTCCTCTCTTTTTTTTACAATACTTGTTACCCTGCTCCCATGTTCGGCTTCTTTGGAAAGGAACTGTACTAAATTAAGGGCTATATGTTATTTAGAGGTGCTGATAAAATATGATATGCAGCAGGTTAAAATGCTGAGTAGTGCATGTATTTGTATGGACACGTGTCAGCGCGCGGTGTGCATTTGATGTGGTGTGTGGTGCCGACTGCTCCCCAAGACAAAGCGGGGGATAGTTTATTGGTTGTGAGGAGTCAGCAAGCAAACACATTAGTCGTGTCATGGTAGCATTCCCTCTGCATGTCAATATATTCACTGAGGCCGGTGTTGTGTTTTTGTGTTCCAAGTGAACGAAGCAGGGGAAGGTGTTTGTGGAAGTCGATCTGCGAAGAGAACATTCTGTACAGCCTCAACATACATTGACAGTCCCCTATGTTTAGCACCTGCTTTGTGTGACACTCAGAGGTCGTCGGAGGTCGTGTTGGTCTTTACCCAACTACCATTTGGGCCACTGGAACACTGGATAAGTAGCTGCATTTCACCTGATTTCAAAACTAGTTAAAACACAAATTGCTTTTTGGAATGAAATAAGAGCATTTGATACCATCTGCCAGAAAAGTACAGCGTGCATCTGAGCATTACTTAGGAGTAGCCAGGAGCAGAATATGTGAGTCTTTGCTTCCCTCCCGGGTACCCTGGACCCTGCCCCTGCCTGGATACCCTTGGTTTCAGGGATCATACAGTATGCAACAGGAAAAGGGTCTGAGAGCCATTCTGTAGTTTAAACTCATTTACTTAAACTACTCCGCAGAAATAAGACACAGCTGTGGGCCTAACAGTAGAATAGGTCAATCCTTTGATTTCATTGGAAGTCAAAGGGAGTGTGATGTCACTTTCGCTAACTCTAGCATCTTGGCGAACTGACCCATCTTTGTGCATAATTGACTCCTACTGAAGCCAGATACTACATCATGACAGTATTCTGTAACGTAGTCCGTGGTGTTTACTGTGCGCATGTCGACACCACAGATTATTTTGTGTGTTGATGCATTTGATATATAAAAGGTTTTGAATAAATACAAATGTAAATTTGTCAGTAAAGTATCAGTGGAAAAAATCAAGAAAGCACTGTTGCAAAACTGGTTTCATGTATGTGCTAAGATAAACGCGTCACAATGTGACAGTGTCTTTCGAAGAGCAGCTACTAGGGGATCTTGCCAAGTCCCTTTAATCACAAAATCCATTCATCTATTACAGAACACGTCTTCTAAACATGACTTCTGTCACTGCCGAAAGATACCTTCTGAAGTAATCAGGTGCTGAATGTGGTGGAAGAATGCCTGGTTGCCTCTCCGATTGCCGGGAGGTTTGAATTGCGGCCATCGCTCAGTGCAACCCGAATGTAATCACGTGACTCTGACATCACTTCAATTTACGGATTTTGCCAAGTTATCTTTTATGTTTCAGTGGAAATATTCAAGCGAGTTAATAAAAAAGGAACTCGATTGACGGATGAAATAGGTGAGTCAAAATACAAAACCGGATTCACAACAGTGGCTCCCAGGGGCAAGGACACATTTAAAGTTTAGAGGAAAATTAGAGGGAAATATGTATGCCTGAGATGAGTTGCCAACAGGGGCTCGAGTAGTTTGAGGAGCTATACGAGTTGATCAGAGAGACTGATCGGCGCAGCCAATAACTAATAAATAAGCTCCCATTGACACAATAGTCATTTTCATAACCAGGACTCTTAACAGACTTGAAAACAAGTGAAAAAATCCAAAAAGGAATAAAGCTGCTACAAAGGTGAAAAATTCAAAACCCCTCTTTATAGTCCTCTGTCACAGTAACATAGCAGTTGTCACAAAAAGATCTTGAATTATTCACCCCAGACACAAAAGCATTAATGCCAAGTTCCCAAAGTCCATGCGAGATGGGTTGATTCAGACCAGGCACTTTTCTTTGAGTTCTGAATTTGTATTCATGTTTTGTAATGGAATAGGCCGGTCTACAAGTCCGTAATTCAAAGAAACAACTTGAACTGGAGCAGCACATCAGACATGGACGGGGAAACTTGACAGGGCTGCAAAAGCTGAGGGTGAAAATGTCTGAGATCCACCAAAGGGGAAGCACAAATTAGGCTGTACCGAGAGGGCGACAACAAAATTTAGCTGAAAACAGCCCTGCTCACTAATATTGAACCATTTATATATACAAACAAGCACTGACAAAAGTTTAGCCTTTAATACCCGGCTGAAGAGCTCTCTCTTTGCTTGTTTGCCATATTTTATCACTATTTTACCATTTCAAGACTGCACATGCATGTATCGCTGTCCATCTGTGAATGTTTTTGGTATACTTTATTACTTTATTATTCTTTATCATTTCAAGATGGCTGGATCATTTGCCATCTTAGAACACTAAATGCTAAAAATTGAGAAGAAGCATTGAAATATGGACACCCGTGCTTGCACAATCATCTAGCATGTCAAAGAAGGCGCCAAAGCAGTGCCCACACTGTTGGAAGTGACCAGGAATGACTTTATGGTGGTGGGAGCAGTGCAGCCGCACCGGGTGCTGACCTGAACTAGGAGGCACTGACCTCAGGGGGGGTGCTGTGTTTAGCAATAACTTAGAAACTTGCAATTTAAAAGCACCTGCTGAAAAGTTCCTTTTGCGTCCAGCCTTCAGTAAGCAATTAAAATGTCAAGATAACTCTTGTGATTAATGTTCCTACTAGGAAAAGAGATGGGAGTTTTGTCTAGCGGCAGCTTTGACTCACCATAAAGTAGCGTAGAGGGTTAATATGCCTGCTGCAAAGAACAGAACTATATTTTATGTGGATAACTGAGTGGATTAGTAAAGCCAACCTTTACAAGCCCTTTAAAATAAATGAATGCATGTGAAAGAGCGGCTATGGAGAGATGAGGGTCACATTTGCTAGGTGGTAGTGATGGAATCCTAGGAGGTGGTCATGGGGTGCGGGGACATCAAAAAAGTCTGTTGCACAGGGCACCACTAGCGCAAAGGCCAGCCCGGGAGGTGACGTCCAACAAGAAGCAATCTGCTGGTTGTTTGCAGTGTGGGTCGAGCTATTGGGCCCACACAAAAAGCAAAAAATTAAATTATAACTTGTTAATGCATTTTAAAAAGAGAACACATTGGTCAACCACCCACGGAATTGAAGAGACTACTCGTACAGCAGATGTGCATATTGTGCACGAGAAAATGCTGTCCCTAATTGTTGAGCCAAAGGCTGAAGTAGGCTGACCCATTGACCCTTGCTGTATGTTGTGGTAGGCCCAAGCAAAATGTGAATGGCATATTTAACTGACATGAACACAACTGACCCAAAACTTTTCTAGGTATGTGTATTAGATATAAATGTTTTAAACAAATATCAGTAGTCTGATGTGACAGCTAAAGCTGTGTCAAAGAGCAGATCTAAACATTTGCAGTTATGATTCGCACTAGTGGCAAGAACTTGATATCTTTGAAAAAAGAATGGAACATACTCAGGGGCTTTAAAATCACACACTAGCACAATTTGACAATGGATCTTAAGCCAAGTAGCATAGCTGTGGATTGCAATAAGGTCTCTAGTAGCATATTCCTGCCTTGTCATTTTTACTTTCAACTATTTATATGTTTGCTTGTTCCAAACTGTTTTATTATAATGTAATTAAGTAATTGGCAGACACTGCATACTAGATGTGATTTAGAGTGACAGATGCTGTTGTATAACACATTTCACAGCGAAGAAGACTTGGTTACAGAAAGTTTATAAAAGCTTTGCGAATGGAGTAGTGTAACATACTGAAGTTTTCAGCTCTTTGAGAATATCCGGAAAGTTGTTAAGACATGAGTGTTTTCTCACTATATAAAGAACGAAAAAGGAAAATTGCAAAGCTACTGGAAGTTACAGAGTCCCAACTCATGTAATAACTCCGACATCATTGTCTTCCAATGTTGTGGCACCCAATTAGTTTATTTTTTGGGGGATCCACAGACTTAGGTAGCTCTAAATGTTTTAAGCTTTAAACACTTCATCCCCAGTCCGAGTTCCTATTTAAATACTAATTTCGCGAAAACTACTAAACGGTTTTACACCAAACCAAAAAAAGGGCTTTCTTGAGTAAAGGCTGACGTACACCAGGGGCCTCATTTACAGGAGGCCTGTGCTGCCGGAGCGTAACTTTTTATGACGCTCCATTGGCGCAGGCGTCTCAATCATACGTAAGAGGCAATGCAAAGCCAACCTGCGTGGCTTTGCATGGCCTCATAGATATGGTGTAAGGCAAGGCAGCACAAAGCGCTGTGTTGCCTCACTTTACTTCAAGGATGCGTTCCATGGGCATTGCAGTGCATTTCTCCATGCAATACCCATGGGTTTTGACAGATTACCAAATATACAAGGATCTGTAAACCTGGAAATGTGTCAAAACTGTGCATTCCCCAGGAGAGGCATAATAAGGAGAAATAACTTTATTTCCCCTAGTTTCTTCCTCTTTCTATGTGTGCTGCATTCTGAATTTCTTTATTAAGGAGCAAAACTTCCTATGGGAATTATAATAGGGAATGGCACTTTTTGGACCCTGCCTTTTTCTTGGCCCCTATTTGACAGATCTGCACGAAATTCACCACACTGGACCTATGATTGAAGAACTTTTTTTTAATGTTTTATGGAGTTCCATAGAATGGCCCTAAAGTTATTTAAAAAATAATGCCTTTCTCATGGAAACTAACTCAACCATAACTACATTGGTGCTATCACTATCACCACCAATGTTTATATGTAAAGAATAGAGTTCTGTAATCCCTGAACAAAAACCTGGCTCAACTTTTTTTATACTAGTCGACTTGTGACACATCCAATCATCTATTACAAAAGAAAGGATGTAGCTGCTCAAATGTAATAAAGTATTACAGTTGCATTTTGATGTCACAATGCCTGCTGCCAGCAGCTGAGGGCAAAGGCAGGTAAGGTCATGGAGCATAATTAAAGCAGCTGCTTACAGAAAAAAACAGCATGTTGCCTTTGTTTTTTCTGCTTTGTGTTTCTAGCTGTACAGTATAACACAAGCAAAAAAGAGGTATTTATGGCAACATGTTACTTTTTGTACTCCTTAGGTAATTATAGAAAAGTAAGAATTGTAATGCATGTTTCTACACATTCATAGCTACCCACACTTTATTTATTTTTTAAAACTGGCATGTATTATACTGATTCTAATATCTCCTTGTTAGAAATGTATAACACGTTTTTGATGTGTTTAATTTTGCACTAGGGATTCTACATGTTTGTAAACAAGCTCTCTCTTTCATAAGAACGAGCCATGTACCAATTACTTTAGTGGTTTGTGGAAAAGGCGATGGTGTGAACATGTATTACAAGAAATAAAGTACCCCCCGGGTACATCAACTAGGCTGTATTCCATAATCATATCAAGGAACTCACGCTGGTTCTCTTTGTGGTCCTAGAATTCATCGGTGACTTGCAATATCCGTCATCATGTATGGCAGGGGGTATTTCTCCTATATGTGTATTCACTGAAAAAAACAAAGGTTAACATGACTTGTTAGTTATGTCTGAAACATGAAATAAAGTTATGTTAAAAAAATGCTGTGAACTTAATTGAAAACACAAAAGGTTAAAGGGATGTTATAGTTAGGAGACAAAGTCACACACAATGTAATGTTTTAAACCCAAAAAACCACTGAAATTCAGCAGTTGTAATTCAGCAAAGTAACTATAACTAGCACCCCCACTATACAATGCTTATGACCTCATATATTACATCACTCATGACATGTTCACTGACATGACGGATGACACCATATACCTTTCAACATCCAGGTCATGCTTGTCTAGTTAGTTTATGATATTTGCCATGCAATGGACGCGCACATGTACACTAAGTAACTGTATGCTGTGTACAACTTTGGTGTTAACAGGGATGTGATCAGTGATGTCTTCATGGTGTAAGTTTTTTTATTATAATTGTCTCAATTAAAAATGAAATCTATTTTAATATTCCATTTAAAACAGTAAACAGCCCATAGCTTAAAAGTTACATTTTGGGGGTTATTAAGTATCATTTTCAAAGATAACACCTCCATATCCCAGAAAACCAAATGAACACCTATACCCAGTAGTTTACCATCAGGCAACAATGTATTCAGTGGGTTGTTGCCAGAGGTCTGTCCCTTCCTCCTCCTCACTGTCATCCTCCTGATGCACGTCATCAACATCACCCTGGCGTTGTCACTAGTAAGTCATGGTGGAAACTGGAAATCTTGCACAGAAACTAGTAATGTGAAGACCTACAATGCAAACCACTTGCAAATTAATAGAGCAGAAATGCTTCTTATTGCAGTAGACATACTCCTAGTTGTGAGGTGACACTAATGCAATGTGGGTTTCATCTATGGCACCCACCACATGTGGTATGCCTCCCAATCCATAAAACTCATTCTTGATATTGTTCAGTGCACCATTATCTGTAGGAAGTTGTAAGTAGTAATGCATGCATCTGGGCATTTCATCCAGGAATTGGTTAAGGATAGCCGAAAATAGTTGACAGAGACATTCCATTTGAATCAACCACTGTGTTTTTAGAAGGAAACAGTTGCATAGAAATGTAACACTGCTATGATAGGTGGTATGGCAGCCTGAGTTCTGATGTCTGGCAATAGTTCAGATTGTATTTGCTGGTCCAATGCCTATATGATGCTGCTGGGTTTGTAGATCCACATGTAGTCTCTACCCATGCTCATCACGTGACTTATCCTTCCCAGTTATGCCTGGGGTGGATGATCGATAGCGCTCCATAAATAAGAGTTCAATGTCTAAATGATATAGGTACGCGCATGTTAAACAGACACATTTGTTTAATGATAAAATTGACAAACATTGTTAATACACACATATAATTTGACTACAAGGTGGGCACTGTTGCTGACATGCTTCACAATATTATGCAACAGACATCATTATATATTGTTTCTATTAAGTATCTATCAACTAACGTATATACACATTCTAACACTTTATTTATTATATTTATACAGAATTTAACAGTTGTATTAAAATAAAGGTAATAGTTTTTAAATGTATAGTTTTAAATGTGGTTACAATACAAAAAAACGTATTTCTTCACACATATAAAGTATGTTTATGACAGAAATTACTGGGCTGACGATGCAAATCTATTGATTGTAATGGGGATGTTCAAGTTGTTCTTGTCAGAATCACATAACTGATAAGGGATACTTCCAACAAGGACGTAGTCCCCGGCCTCCATATTGACAGGCATACCCTATGCTGACGATGGTGACTTTTAAAGGTGGATGTAGCGTGACGGATGCTTGATGAATCTAGCCTGGATGGCAGATTACTAAGCCAATTCTGTACCTACCTTCTTGGGTGGTTAAATGGGTATGTGAATCTGTCTTCTGCCTTGTTAGCATCTGTAGACAGAAAATCTCTCAAGTCAACATAGGCGTTGTTCTTGAACATGGTGTCACTTGCCCTCTAATCAACATCTGTAGTAGAACTCCTTTACTCTTGTTGCTCAGTACGTTCTGCTGGGGCCCACTGTCATTGAAAGTGCAGGTGACAGTGCCTCAACTTCACTCAAGAGGATTTGCACACCCTTATGGAAGGGGCTGTGACCCATTACAGCTAGCTCAGAGTCAGGTACGGTAAATGCATATACTTTCATAAATTTCATATTTAAATTATACTAAATAATTTTGCAAGAGACACGACTCTTTGATCCTAATGTTTCAGATGTCACATCTGCTGTACTAAAAGTGTCATCAACCCTCAGGCCTAACATTTGTATGGTACACAAAGGATACTCCTCTAAAAGTGTTGGGAAGTAACATGTGTGCAAATATTTTGAGTTCTGCCACCATCTTTCACCTTTGGGTTACCCGGTAACATTTTACTGAGAGTTCCCTGAGTAACCTTCTACCTTTCACAAGTCAGAGGCATGCCTTAACCACAGCCTGTCAGAGCAGTATTTTTTAGGTACACATCTACCAGAGACATGACTTTGGGCATGATTTAGAGTTTAGCAGACAGTAGTCTGTGAAGATGCCATCATGATTGGTGGTATACATTTGGGGAGGGTATAATCCATAGCAAACCAAAATGCACATTTCATTACAAGTGCCATCCTTTTAATGAACCTGTAATGTGGTGTATGTGATAACTGACATATTAATGATAGAGTTCTTTATCCAACAAACTTGAACCCAGGGCCCTCAGCAGATGTTTTAATAGAGCTGCACTTCAATGATGCAGAAAAAGAGTATTGGGATACCAGGATCTCTAGAAAGCATAACATGTTTGTCTTACAGTGCAAAATACACTTCTCCTTGACAATATTCCGTGAACAGGACATCACCTGAGGAGATGGTAGCTTGGGACTACCAGGTCCCGGGCAAGTGCATGACCAGACCATTGACCCAAAGAAGGCCTACATGTAATAACACATTTTATTTAGAATAGGCCCATATTGTGGGAAAGGTATGATAGAACTTACAGTGGTGAATGAAATGGCAAGGACCAGGACGGTACAACATTTAGTGACACTCTCGTCACAACACTAAAACCAAAACATATATACTTTTATGTATTACAGGGCAGATTTTGAGTTTAGTAGATGGGATACTCTTTCACAAATGTGACAAATTTAATGTCAACCGTATGAGATTTATAGGCTGTGACATTGTATTAATGCCACATTAGTGTCGGAGTATCCATCAAAAGCTAAAAATGTGCCACAGTTTATTTGGGTCCGCAAAAAATTCTGCCTAAATTGTCTATATTAGATTGACTCTATTTCTATGTCTTAAGCTTTTGGGGCCAGATGTATCATCCCGGCCCTTTGCGATTCGGTAATAGCGATTTCTTAAAAATCGCAAATGCTATTACCAAATTGCAGATTGCAATACCCGCCCCATTCGAGCTATGGGCCTGTTGGCCCATAGCTGCAAATTTTTTGCATTTCCAAAATTGCGATTTCTGAACCAGAAATCGCAATTTTGGAAATGCAAAAGGCTAGGATGCTGGGGGCCTAAGGCCCCCTCTGCTGCACCCCAAAATCATTTTTAGCAACATGTAAGGTACACACATGCCAAAAGGGCATGTGTGCTTTACATGTTCAATTTAAAAATGCAGTTTAACTGCATTTTTAAATGTTACACCAGGTTACCACCTGGTTGCAGATCATGGTATTTTGCATGTGCAAAATGCCATTCTGCGAAAAATCGCAATTTGCGATTTTTTGCAGCATTGCCTTGTGACCTGGATTTTGCGAATCGCAAATTGCGATTTGCAAAATCCAGGTCGCAATGCTAGAAATCGCAATTTTAGCGATTTCTACTTTGTGGTCTGCGAATGCCTTTCATGCATTGCAGACCACTATTTTGCACTCGCAAACGGCCGAATTTACCGATTCGCACCGTTTGCAAATGCTAAATATTTTCATACATCTGGCCCTTAGTGTGGTAACTTTACAGACAAATTTGTTGTGTGTGCCTTATGATATTTTTCATGATGTGACTGACTTGTGCATTTGCCTGCTTTAATTTTCCTCCAGAGCAAGAGAGGGAAATACTAGCCATGTTCTGGTGAAACAGCAGGAGGGCCACTGAGGGTTATTGGTTGTGTCCTGAAGGACCCAAGTGCGCTGAGGGTGAAATACCTGACTAGGAGGCAACATCACCATCAGACTCTCAGGCCTCTGACTATTTTAGGCCCTTGTGGTGATGGCCAAACCATCAGAGGTTACAACATCTGCTCCTATTGCCACCATCACCAATTGCACCACTACCACTATCACTCCTGCCCCAATACCAAGTCAGCACCAAGGCTGTAAATGTACTATGGTTTCATTCACCCGCATACCTTTCTACCGGTGCCTATCCCACCAGCAATGGTTCATATGACGTAATAGAGGTTCTTTAGAACTCTCCATCGGTGAGATGGCATTGTTGCATCCCATCTAGAATGTCAGTCAGCAACTGCTAAAAATGTTTGATATTCTGGGGAACATGTGCGTTGAATGTAAATCCCACAGAGAGTTTCTGTCTCTGGCAGTGACTCCTTAGACACCAGTGCTTCTGTGATACCGGTCCCTATTACTTCTCCTGCCTCATTTACCACATCACCCAATTCCAGCAACTGATCCCATTCCAACACCTGACCTCATTCCCACACTACAATTTCACCTGAAGACCCAATTCCTCCATATTGCTCAATTATCACACCTGCCCATACACAATGCCTGACCTCACCAGACTTACAAATGTTCCTCCCCAGTAATGCAAGCCCTGCCCCTCCACCAAAATTTGAAAACCCCACCCAAGAATTAAGTGCCCAGATTTACATCTGAGGATGAAGAGCTCCCTAAGGAAGAAACTACAAAGATTGTTGGGAGGCATGCACCATAGCTGTTACAGTGAAAACTTAAGACACTGTGATAGGACCCTAGCAACTCCTCCCAGCCCAGGTCTTTATTTTTGTTCATCTTTAAGGACATTGCTTTTAGAAAGATGTTTAATACTCAAAGATGAATATTTTGTTGTTGTTTGCATTTATATATAAAAAGTTAAAATCCAACCTTTGTGTCTGTTTTTTGTTTGGAGATATTGTTGCATTATATTGCGCATTGTATTGTGGGAGATATAATTCATTACCTTACTTGTGTGCTAAAGGAGCTTGGACTGGTGGTGTCAAAGACTATGGCCCATATTTATACTTTTTAGAGCCGCATTTGCGTCGCTTTTTGACGCAAAATCGGCGCAAACTTAATTGTATTTTATAAGTTTGCGCTGGTTTTGCGTCAGAAAGCGACACAAATGTGGCGCTAAAAAAGTATAAATATGGGCCTATGTGTATGTGGCATGCAGATTCTGAGTGTGTCTACATTTATGCTATTATTTAGGTGGTTAAATGTAGTTATACCTTCGGGTTCACATAGAGAACATGCCATACATTTAGGGGCATATTTATACTCTGTTTGCACCGAATTATCATAATTTTCTTTACTCTAATTCGGTGCAAAACTAACTCCATATTTATACTTTGGCGCTAGACCCATCTATCACCAAATTTATGGAGTTAAAGTCATTTTTTGGACGTGGAAACCTACCTTGCCTTAATGAGATGCAAGGTAGGCATTCCCATGCAAAAAATGACTCTATGGCCTTAACGAAAATATTTATATCTCCGTGCAAAAATGGTGCACAGGAAGGAGGAGGGGTCAAAAAATGGGGCAAAGCTTGCCTAGCCCTATTTTTTAACACCTGGGTCAGGGCAGGCGCTGATTGGACCTGTGGGGCTATAAGCCCACCCCAGACCGAGGGACACCCCCACCCACACCAGAGGGACAGCGGAGGATGGCGGACCCCACCCCAGGTAAGTACAGGTAAGTACAGGTAAGTATTTTTTGTTTCTTCAAGTGCCTTTGGGGGCCCTGAAATGGCCCCACCTACATGGCACTGGGTGCAATGGCCATGCTGAGGGGACCCTTGTCCCCTGTGCTGGCCATTGGGGTGGTGGGCATGAGTCCTGTCTTTTCTAAGACAGGAGTTTTGTGGTATGGATGGTTTTGCATCAGAAAATGACTCTAGGCAGGTTAGAGTCATTTTTTTACTGTAACCTGCCTAATGCCATTTTTTGGTGCAAAACCCCCTTCTTCCATACTGCCAGCCCCACCGACTAACGTCATTTTTTTAACACTATCCTACCCTTTGCTCCGGCTTGCACCATTACATAAATATGGTGCCCGGCTGGTGCACAGAAATGGTGCAAGCCGGTGCTAAACTTTTTGGTGCAAAACTGCGTTAGTGCATTTTTGCACCAAAAAGTACAAATCAGGGCCTAAGTCTGCAAACACCTAGGTTGCCTGTATGAGTTCAATGTCTGGCATGTAAGTGTGTATCCTGCCTCGGTATTATTTGCAATAGTAAAAAAAATGTAACATACCAGTCAGTGGATTTTGGCAATAATTATTTAGGGTACATGACTGAATCATATGATTATGGATGTGACGTGAGTGAGTAAATAGGAATCAAAGGTGTTCTCATATTAGTATACTATATATACACTTTAGTAACAAAAACAGGTTAGTTATAGAGTGTTTGCATCATATGTTCGGTGGAGAAAAATGTGCGTATCTCAATAATTTGAGATGGGAGGGCATAATAAAATTGTATTTGTTCTGTATTTTATTTGGGTAGGAATTGTTAGGCACGGGAACAGATAGGGAGACAGAGCAAATTGGTGTTAGATTTGATTGGTGTAGATAATTGTACGTTTAATGACACTGTTGGTATACATAGTGCATCTACAATGGTTTTAAAGTTGTACTAATCTATTCTGGTGTTGCACTGTGTTGTTGATACTCCACCACCAGACAGATTCCAAGGACAGTGACATTTTGATTGAGTAAGTTGGGCCCATGTTGTTGGCAGAATTTGGCTACTTATGCAATGTTCCCTTCCGCACAGATGTGGAGATAATGTACCGCCATATTTACATTGACGGAAATGATACTCTTGCTAGAGAGAGTAGTGATTTTAGTTCGATCTCTCCACCCTGTTTACGGGATGTCGGCATTGATGAAGTAAATAAAATGCAGCTGAGGTGGAGGACGGATAACAGACTTTTGTCTGTGAAACCGCCAGATTCTAAATCTGGGAGATGACCTACATGAAAGCTGATATTTGAACAGCCATTTATGACGGCCCCTCTTCCTCCGCCAAATCCAAACTTACACCCTTTGTTTACAAAATCAAAGCCGCATGAAATAAGTTGAAGTGATTTAAATACTAAAACCGGGTGAAGTTAGATCAACAGATATACAACTGAAGATATTTTACAGAAAAATTACAATATCAAGCTGCCAGTCAGAAAATCTTGGAAAATTCCATTGTGCAGTTTTTACATAATTCTGATTAGATCTAGAGCCTACTAACTCTCAATTTTTCTACTCTGTCCTATGTTCAACTCTTCATTTTCTCTTCTTTCTTTCTCATCTTTGCCCTTTGTGGGCCCGGTAGAATACCACTGTATATACTGCTCACATTTAATTTGGAACTGTGGGGACCTCTACTTACCAACATATTTAATAATTCCTGGTGGTTCGTGACCCCGGAGTCTTGGTCTCTATCTATCATTGTTATCATATATTTAAACAAGCATTTGCTCGAGTTAGAGCTATTAGCGTTGTAAACTCCTAACCAGACTTTTCTTGCCAATTAAATTGAAAATGAAAAGTATAACAGTTTCACATAAGCGAGCCGATTCAAAGCGCCACGGCATCAGCGTAAAGCGACACACAAAGGAAAAAGAAGTTTGCTTGCAGTCAAACGCATCGGCAAAGGTGCAATTATCCATGTAACAGGGGGGATGTCCAAGGCAGGTAACTAAACTGCCCCAAGGAGGGACAAACGTAAAGCGCTTACCAACGAAAATAAAGGATTTTTGAAGGGCAAGCCCATAAACGAGTGATAGTGATGGGCGTACGGTGGGTGTGGTTAAAAGCCCAGATACATACCATCACGTCAGAAAAGCAGTGCTTGCGCGCTGCTATGCCCGGCCTGAAAAAGGTGATAGAGGATCCCCTAAATGTTACAGGCCAATCTCTCTCATTGACAGCTCTGTTAAGGTTTTGGTAGGGCTATTTTTAAGTGTTTGCAGGCCTGCCCTGGACAGCTGAGAATAACATTTTGTCTCCGTGTCAGTATTTTTTTCACCCTGGGCTAGCTACCATGGAGTAGTGCCTTAACCTGAACCTGATTTTAGGAAAGTATACCACCGCCAGGTGCTGCCCTCTGTACCTGGCCTTTATTGACCATCTGCATTCGATTGTGTCAACAGGAGTAAATTGTGGCTGGGTTTAATAAATTTGGGGGTAGAAATTCCTTTGGTTAACTTTCTATACCCCCTCCATGAGAATCTAGGGGCCAGGGTGTGGCATGGCCAGTCAGGGGACCTCTATGACATCATCTCTTTAGCTAGCGGGGTGGGATAGGGGTGTTTTTTGACACCCCTACTTTTTATTTTTAATATTAATAATCTCAGTATTCAATTGTTCTCAACTACTAGGGATGACCTCAAAGTTGCTAATTCCCTTGTACAGGCATCATTATATGCCGGTGATGCCATCCTAATGGACAGAACTCCTCCTACAGATCCTGGAGGAAAACAGGATCTGTAGGAGTCTGTTGCATCTCCTCCTGTCAAGCACTAATTTTTTTCTGCATCCTGAGCTTAGTCATCGAATGGATCGTTACGAAACTGGCCTCCCTTATGCTATGGGTGGGCTCATGGTGAAACCAGCTTCAATAGAGAGGTTATTTTAGGCTGTCTTAGACAGGACAAGGGCCTTTCCATTCCTTGGCTCACCTATGTTAGGAAGAACTTGGCCCAGATTCTGAAAGCTGTCACCCAATTCAGAGCAGCAGCCAAAAATGCTGCGCTGCGAGACAAAGAGAGAGCAGGACAGTGCCATATTCACATAGAAATAGCACTCCCCTCCCCTCTTCCTAGTGCCAGTGCTGATTTCAGTTGCTGTGCGCCATACACACACATTAGCGCCATAGTGCTAGGGTGTGTGCCTGAGTCTAAAATAGGTTTGTACAGAAAGGGTATCCTTCCTGTACAAAATACTATGCCTAGAAAAGTGGAAATGCTTTTTCTACTTTGCATATGTGCTGTACAGTGCGGCACGCATGCAAAGTCGGAAAAGCACAGAGAAACATACATATTTCTACATTTAATGCCTGCTTTTCAGCAGCATTAATTTTTGGTACTAAACACTTTCTACTAATGTTTCATAACAGGGTTTACTGCCAAAAAGCATAGGTGAGAGCATGGGTAGGCCCATATACCACCCATAAAAAGTCTTCTTGACGCAAAGTAATGCATAGCTGCGTTTTGCGCTGCTTTACATTACTTTGCCACAAACCAACCAAAATTCCGAATTGCATTGGTTTGTGAATCCCAACAACAGTTTAGCATCGGGTTGGCATTACAAATGTAACGCTAACCCAACGCCAAACTTTTGAGAATCTGGGCCCTTGTTTGACATCAGTCTTCCAAAATTCTATAATGCTCCTGGCAACCCCACTAAGCTAAATAAGAGGTCGATTAAGTCTTTCCGTGCTGATTTCACTTGCTCCCTAAGAATCGAGTAAGCCCTCAGCAAACAATCCACTCACAATTATGTCAGCACTTTATTTCCAGGTGACCTTACTACTTATCTAAGATGGAGCTCACTTGTAGGGAGAGATCTCTTCTCTTCAGATTTCGGTCTGGTACAGTTTGACACCAAATGTGTTTTTCCGAGGGTGCCCGGGCATGGACTAGCAAGTTGCCCCCATGCCCAGGTGATGGGAGGTCTGAACAATCTTTATTGCACTTGACATTTTTCTGCTATTTTTCTTTAAACTTTGCCTTAAGCAACTTGTGTAATCATTGCTTTTAAGAAGTGCAGGATTGCTTTATCGTGTCTCAGCTTGATATTTCTCTCGTATGCTTCAGCATCTGTAATTTTCTTAAAATGCCGATTCGAAGTAGGAAAACCATGGGTGGGTCACAAATGGGATGATAGTCTAGTACTTGATTCTGCACGTTATGGTTAGTTTATTCTGCTTTGAGTTACGATGTAATTGATTTTATATGTTTTTTTAAACATTTTAACTGTCTTTTAAATATTTTATTATATCTAATGATGTGTAGCTTGTAGTTTCTCTATGTGCTTTTATGATGTTTCTCTCAAAGGTCGAAAAAAGATATTTTGACTGATAGATTGAATAATCATTTATTTTGGGATGGTCAACCTGAAAAGCTGCTACTTTCAAGGTGCACTAAGCAATGGGCATTGGTTGGAATTAGAGTGCTCAGGTTTTGTCAGAGGCCTCTGCTGCCAATCTAAAGAGGTGGGGTGGGTAGGGGGCATAGGATGGTGTTAGGTGAATAATATATATTTTTTTAAACTTACCTGCTGATCCCAGTACCACTGCCGGCTGCTTCGGTGCTTCTCTCCTCCCAGCAGTCACTGGGGCATAAAGCACAGTCTCCCAATCCAGACACTGCTCTCATGCTAGACCAACCATGAGAGAAGCGCCAAGTTTGGCCTGAGCGGGCTTGTCTGGTTCTCGCTCAGGCACAGAGAGCCTGTGCCATTTCTCCACCAAGCTGCATTACACAGCTGGGTTGGAGAAATGTAAGTGTGCATGTCGGTTTGGCCATCCTAAGATGGAAGGCCAAACCAAGATGTGCGCTTACAGTGCCCACCACTCCTCCTTCCTGCCATGGTCTGGCCCCACCCAAGATTCCATGGTTCAGTCAGATAGTGATAAATAAAATGATAATACAATTATTTTATTATCATTTTATTTTTCACAGACTGACTCTGAGCAGGGGGACGACATTACGGTGGTGCCGCCCCTGGGTTGTGTATACTTTTTGTGAATGCATTTTTGGAAGAACATTGGACAGGTAAGGACTAGTGAATTTATGCAATTCTGTGGCTGCAGGATATGCCACATAATTATGGATTCACTGCAACTCTACATAATTTTCAGATTCCACAAAAATGTTATTTCTACCTCAAATTGATAAAAATAAAACTGCCTGAAAATGTGCTGCATAATTTGTACTTTTAGCTGCAAATTTAGATGATCTTAAAACATAATTTGGTCCTTCTCACAGCAGAATCCTAGTAGACCAGACTGATACTAAAGCTCTGCAGAATGATTTTGGGGCTGTCCGTATGATGATAAAACCCATATTTCACAGGAAACCATGAAATATTTTCCACAGTTCTACGAAATATGTTTTTAAACTACTGCATTCTGTGCAATAAAAGCACACCAAAATGCAAAATAAAATATCTTGAAGAAATTAAACTGTCTAATAACGCTTCACTAAATGCCTCGGATTTCTGCATCATCAAGCCCAATAAAAAGAGATGTTTTGTTTAGATCGGAGACGTGTTGGAATTGAGTGCCAAATGGCTCATCCTCAACCCAGTGACAGCTGCTGATGAATCTAACATGTGGAAACCTGAGTAATCACTTAATCCGGCCACAACTGCTGTCAAAATTGTGAGGGAAGATGGTGAGAGCGACTCGTAGGAGGCTGCATTCAGTGGAAGGAATAAAAAAGAACAAAAATCAAAAGACATATTTAAATGTCAATAAAAGAACAATAGACCGTGACGATGTATTTCTGGACAAAAATATAAACATTTATGAACATCAATATTGCCATAATTTCGCCTTCCCTAAGACTTGTGTTGTTCGCTGACCTAATTTTTTGCTGTCCTGTACATGTTTTAAGTAAACAAGATTGCTGTTCTCACATTTTATTTTTCTTTCTTATTGCGATCCTTGCTTCATGATGAATTGCTTTTTTATTTCTATTTTTTATAAACTTTTTTTTTATTGAATTTAAGAGACGGCAGACAACATAGGACTTACATCTCATTATATCACGCATTAGAATCACAAGCCCTTCATTGGCTCATATATGAAAGATTGTCCAAAAATACACGTCACAATGGCTTACTTAGAAAATACAGTTTAGCCCATCTTCCAGAACTCCAGTGGGTTCTTCTATAACATGACCAAGAACTTGAGTTGGATTAGGTGTGGTCTAGTTAGAAGATAATTTGAGCTGGTAGTTTTGGGGACCGGCACTTATTTTTCTTCACCAGATATTTACGGAGCACAAAAGAGGGATAAACACCCAGATGGAAAGATGAAGAAGAGAAACAGGGCAAAACCGTCACAAAGGGAGAAAGGAGGAATGAAAAAACTCCTGCAAGAGTGACATAAAGAGGCAGGGGGTGTCTGGTAGTGGATTAAAGTTGCAAGAGGTGGCTTTGAGATTAGGCAGCCTTGATATTCAGGGGCATATTTATACTCTGTTTGCACAGAATTATTGTCATTTCTTTTTACTCTAATTCGGTGCAAAACTAACTCCATATTTATACTTTGGTGCTAGACCCCTCTAGCGCTAAATTTATGGAGTTAAAGTCATTTTTTGAAAGTGGAGACCTACCTTGCCTTAATGGGATGCAAGGTAGGTGTTCCTGTGCAAAAAATGACTCTATGTCCTTAACGCCATATTTAGGGCAATATTTATACTCTGTGGCATATTTATACTCTGTTTGCACCGAATTTGCATCATTTATTTTACTCTAATTCGGTGCAAATCTAACTCCATATTTATACTTTGGTGCTAGACCCGTCTAGCACCAAGGCCCTGATTTATACTTTTTTTGCGCCACATTAACGTCATTTTTTGACGCAAAAGTGGCGCAAACTTACAAAATATTGGCCCTTATTTATGCTTTTTGGTACAAAACTGCACTAACTCAGTTTTGCACCAAAAGGTTTAGCACCGGCTTGCACCATTTCTGTGCACTAGCCTGGCACCATATTTATGGAATGGTGCAAGCCGGTGCAAAGGGTAGGCTAGAGTAAAAAAAAATGATTTTAGTCGGGTGGGGCTGGCAATATAGAAGAAGTGGGTTTAGCACCAAAAAATTACTTTAGGCAGGTTAGAGTTAAAAAAAAATGACTCTAACCAGATTAGCGTAATTTTATGGTGTTAAACCTACCATGCCACATGACTCCTGCCTTAGAAAAGGCAGCAGTCATGCCCACCACCCCAATGGCCAGCACAGAGGACAGGGGTCCCCTTGGCATGGCCATTGCACCCTGTGCCATGTATGGGTGCCCATTTCAGGGCCCCCTATGGCACTTTAAAAAATAAAATGCACTCTTACAGGTACTTACCTGGGATGGGGTCCCCCATCCTCCGCAGTCCCTCTGGTGTGGATGGGGGTGCCCCTGGGGACTGGGGAGGGCACCTGTGGGCTTATTCCATGGTGTTCCAACATGAAAATAGGCCCATAGGTCCCCTAACGCCTGCCCTGACCCAGGCTTTAAACAATGGGGCAAAGCAAGCTTTACCCCATTTTTTGACCCCTCTTCCCTCCATTGCACCATTTTTGCATGGGAGTATAAATACGGTGTTAAGGCCATAGAGTCATGTTTTGCACGGGAACGCCTACATTGCATCTCATAAAGGCAAGGTAGGTTTCCACTTCCAAAAAATGACTTTAACTCCATAAATTTGGCACTAGACGGGTCTAGCACCAAAGTATAAATATGGAGTTAGTTTTGCACTGAGATAGAGTAAAGACAAAATGATGCTAATTCACTGCAAACAGAGTATAAATTTGCCCCTTAGCGTCACAAAATGATGTTAATCTGGTCAGAATCATTTATTTTGACTCAAACCTGCCTAGCGTCATTTTTTTTAAGCTAGCCTACCCTTTGCACCGGCTTGCACCATTCCATAAATATGGTGCCTAGCTGGTGCTAATAAATGGTGGAAGCCGGAGCAAAACATTGTGGTGCAAAACTGCGTTAGTGCCCCCAGTGTCCTTATGTTTAAATGTACCGGCCGCGACTTCTGAGCAGAGCTTTGGGCACCAGTACTCATTTTTTTACAAATTAAGCAGTGGCGGCTCGCGGGAAGGGAAAAGGGGCAGGACAGCACGTGGCAGGGGTGGGACAACAAAAAAAATATTATAATTTTTAAAAAACGTACCTTACGCGCTGTTCTGCTCCTCTCCTCCACTGCAGGCACAAGATCCATGCCTGCCCTGCATCCAGTCCTAACACTGCTTTCATGCTGCTGGCCGTATGAAAGCAGCATTAGGATTGGATGGAGCGTCCAGCCAGGGCGCTCTGAGGCAGAGTGGAAGTCTCTGTCTGCTATCTCCAACCCGGGAACACAGCGTTGGGTTGGAGAGAGCCTAGAGCACATGTGTGTTTGGACGGCCCAAGACGGCCTGCCAAACATACATGCGCCATGAGGGGGAGTTTATTATTGTTTTTTTGTAAAGGTTTTCCAGCTGCTGCTGGCGGGGGTGGGGGGTGGCGACGCTCCTCCGCCATAGCAGAGAAGCCGCCCCTGAAATTAAGCACTGGGTCTAATGGACATATGCTGTAAAGTTTCAGGTACCACAGAGACCC
Organism: Pleurodeles waltl; assembly: GCF_031143425.1. NCBI lineage: Eukaryota > Metazoa > Chordata > Amphibia > Caudata > Salamandridae > Pleurodeles > Pleurodeles waltl. The sequence continues at coordinate 979,294,401 of NC_090436.1, read as the reverse complement.
TCGACATTTGACACAGTAAGTGAATCAACAGTTACTTAATTCTCATTTCCTTAAGTGTGTATGTTCACTGCAGGGAATAGGACACAGAGCAAACAAAACCCCTTTGCATCTCTTTTCTTTCAACCTACAACTGTAAGCCCTGTTTCTCCTTTTAACTACATAGAATGTGACTACAATATCAGTTCACCCTCGCACCTTATGAAGCACTAAGAAATCCAACCAGGGGTGAGTGGCCCACACCCACTCATCGCCATAGAAAAGCATGCTTATCTGCCTAGAATTAGTTTTTATCTATGTTGTGCATGCCACATGCTAGGACATCCATGAGTGAAGTTTGCTTTCTTAATAATGAGAATGTACACCAGGGTGTGTTTCATTTCCCTGATGTGCTTTCACTCCAATGAAAAAGAGGACATTAATTGTATGCTATTTATCCCTGCCTTACAGATTTACACCTAGTTATAAAAAACAAAAAAGAGAAGGCATGTATGTATGAGAGTGTGCATGCTGATTGTACTGAAATGCCCTTTTTGCATGGTCACCCCTCACTTTTTTGCTGGATTTTATTGCTGGTGTCTGAACTCTGAAAACTGGTGTGCTGCCATCCAGTCCCCAGTGTATATGCTCTGACTCCTAAAAACATACAGAATTTGTTAATACACGATTGGCATATTTAGTTTATGTCCCCTAGTAAATGGTACTCTAGATACCCAGGGCCTGTAACTTAAACGTCACAAGTGGACTGCAGCACCTTTTTTGCCACCACTAAAGTGACAATGGAAAACCTGTCTTCAGGACTGCCCTTGCAGCCTGAGTGTGCAGTTTTAAAAATGCAAATTCAATCTGGCAAAATAAACCAGGCCTAAACCTCCCTTTTTAATACGTATAAGCAATCACCTAAGGTAGGCCCCAAGTGCCCACAGGTCAGGGTGCATGGTATTTAAAATATAGGGCACGGGTAATTAAGTTTTACATGTCCTGGCATTGAAAAATCATACTTTTTTCTCTGTAGCAAGGCCGGCTCCCTTATAGAAGAGCTCTGGGTTACATTAAAGACCTTATAATGTATACTTTCAGTTTGAGAAAAGCTACAACCATGATTCCAGGACACAAAATAATAAGAATTTAAAATTCAATTTGATGCTGACATCAGATTTTAAATTATTGCGTTGAAAATTTCACTTTTAGAAAGTTGACATTTTCATGCTAAAGTCCCTAGTAGTCCTTTTGGAAATAATTCCAGATCACAGATTGTAGAAGTAGGAGTTGTTGGGGATGCAGCAGCACCCCACAAGTAACCATAATGGAGTCCAAAAGGTTGATAGGCCAAAAATATGCCGTTATTTTTTTTATGAATCTTGTCCCATTTGCTGTGCATTCAAATAAAGAGGTCAGATGTCTAGCATTGTTTTCTGTCAAATTGTTGCTTATTCTTTTACCAGGAAGACTGATCTTTACTTTTACTTCTCTTCCTCTGCAAAGTGAGACAGTTTTGTAAAGTGAATAATGCGGCAATGTTGTTGGTGTTTAAAGAAAGGCTGGAGGATGTCAGTGTTTTTCTAACACACAGCAACATCACAAAACAAAATAAAATGATGGACAGAGTGTTGAAACTTTTCAAACACTCACCCCCAGTCACAGATCTGGGTTTAATCCATCGTTATTTTGCTTACCACGTCACCCCAGTTTGGACCCAGCCATATGCAAATCAGTCTTGACCCTGTTCCCCATGGAAACAGTCCAGCTCAAACTGCTAGGCCAGGTCCTCCCTGGACAGGAAACAAGCATTCTGGGACCGGTTTCAGGGTATCACCCTTCATCAGCCAGGCTAGCTTGAATTCAGTGGTGCAGCGAGCAAGGGACCCACGTCTGGGCATACCCCTGCCACTTAGGGCGCACAAAGTAACATCACAAAACAAAATAAAATGATGGACGGAGTGTTGAAACTTTTCAAACACTCACCCCCAGTCAGAGATCTGGGTTTAATCCATCGTTATTTTGCTCGCCACCTCACCCCAGTTTGGACCCAGCCATATGCAAATCAGTTTTGACCCTGTTCCCCACGGGAACAGTCCAGCTCAAACTGCTAGGCCAGGTCCTCCCTGGACAGGAAACAAGCATCCTGGGACCAGTTTCAGGGTATCCATTGCTCACTGTGCCACTGGATTCAAGCTAGCCTGGCTGATGAAGGGTGAAACCCTGACACCGGTCCCGGGATTCTTGTTTCCGTTTCAGTGAGTACCTGGCTTGGCAGTTCGGGCTGGACTGTTCCTATGAGGAACAGGGTCAAGACTGATTTGCATATAGCTGGTTCCAACCTTGGGTGGCATGGTGAGCAAAAGAAAGATGGATTAAACCCAGATCTGTGACTGGGGGTGAGTGTTTGCATTGTTCAGCACTCCGTCCATCATCCTTTTGTGTTTCTAAAGTTGCCCTAAGTGGGAAGGGTATGCCCAGACATGGGTCCCTTGATCACTGTGCCACTGGCTTCAAGCTAGCCTGGCTGATGAAGGGTGAAACCCTGAAATCGGTCCCGGGATGCTTGTTTCCGGTCCAGTGAGGACCTTGCTTGGCAGTTCCGGCTGGACTGTTCCTATGAGGAACAGGGTCAAGACTGATTTGCATATGGCTGGTTCCAACCTGGGGTGGCATGGTGAGCAAAACAAAGATGGATTAAACCCAGATCTGGGAGTGAGTGTTTGCATTGTTTAGCACTCTGTCCATCATCCTTTTGTGTTGCTTTTTCTAACACACAACAAAACTTAAAACCTATAAATTAACTATACATATCTTGCAAAATATATTAGCACACAGGAAAGCACAAATTACATGCTTTTTTGATAATTCTAAAGTGTGACAGAAACCAAGATTTCAATAGGATCAAAGCAATTCAAGACACTTTACTTGGTGATGCCCAAATGATGAATATTCTCTGAAATCAGATGTCCACACATTAATGTTTGTGGCTATATGGTTTTATCAGAAACACTATGGGGGTTATTACAACTTTGGAGGAGGTGTTAATCTGTCCCAAAAGTGAAGGTAAAGTGACGGATATACCACCAGCCGTATTACGAGTTCCATAGGATATAATGGACTCGTAATACGGCTGGTGGTATATCCGTCACTTTACCGTCACTTTTGGGACGGATTAACACCTCCTCCAAAGTTGTCATAACCCCCTATGTCTGTGCAAAATTAGTTGCCATTCCAATGAAAAATGTGCTGTTGATAAATGGGCTACCATACCACATTTTAGTAATATATTTGCATTAGTGTAAACCAAAATTCACCACCAAATACATACTGCACCTTTACCAGCCTTTTGCTCAATGGAAGTGGCTCATTTGCTATGGTTTTTCTTTGTGTAAAACTGGGATTTTTCCACCACCCCTATGAGTTCAATGAAGTAATATTGATGACAGCACCTCTACTCTTAAAAATGTTTGAGCACCACTGTCCCCAGTAGTCACCCAGTAGTCTGCTGGGAGGTGTGATTTGCACTTAGGAAAGGGAACAAAAGGGAATTTGCTGGGAGGAAGTGTGACGTCCTTCTCACAGGGTGGTCTGGGACATATGACCAGCAACTGTTCAAGCTTCAAAGGTACAGCCCCTGTCACAGTTAGATGTAACTCCCACTTAAGTCAGCCTCTACCATTGTCTAAGCAGCCAGAGTGGTTAGCCAGTGGAGGAGGAGGGGGACATGTCCCAGAATTGTTTTCAGAAAGGCAGTTCCTCATTTCTCTAGACACACTCAGGGGTGCGCCCAGAGCTGTGACCATGGGAAGAAAGATTCTGCCACATTGGATTTTGGCAGAGCAGGGCACCATGGAATTGTTTAGGGCCAAACCCCGCGAAATTATGTCAAAGTGGTTAGGGTTGTCCCCAGAACTTTCCCCTATTGGTTAGGGAGACATCCCCACCCACAAGTTAGAGTCAGGCATAACAGTGGCATACTGGATATCTTCTTCAGGACACTACCGGGCTCTGAAAGATCACAAAAAGGACTGCACCTATTGAACCTGTGCATCTCAGAAAGAAAGTATGCACGAAGGAGGACTGCTCCTGCTGAACCAAAAATAGACCTTCAGGGAGAGGTCTGTTAAAGGCGTTTTGAAAAGGCTGGACATGCTCCCACATTTGCCAAGGACCAGTCAGTTGACTCCCAAGGGCAAATTGGATAGACTCCTGTTAAGATCCAGGAGCACAAGACCTGCACCTGGAAGAGCCCGGCTGACCAGTTACAATTGGATTTTCCTTGGACCATACTGGTACATTCTGGGAGATTGAGTTCTAGCCCTCACAAGGTGCCCCCCCCTGGTCCTGGACCCTTGGCTCATGCTAGAGGGTACTCTTTCTTTTCCTGAAAGGATCTGTGACTTGTGAGTCTAGAGCTCAAAGATATTGGTTTTGGCAAAAGAACCAGAGGCTACTGCGCTACCACTACCCAGCTCCCCATCGAAGCCTCTAAGCAAAGCTGATTCAATTGCACCTGCTGAAAAGTTGTTCCTGTTTGTGGATAGCCTCGAACTCCCGTTGAGAACTAAGGCTCGTCCTGGACCGCTGGATTTTGCCTGACCGCTGATGTTGAGCCCAACACTGCATTCAAGATGCAGAGTACCCGACTGACCCCAGACCCAGAATTCGACAGGTGCTGCATCATGGACTAAACCTTTGACTTTGGCCTAGACCCCCACATTCCAGACTCATAGCTACAAGTGAAAAGCAGTCTTTTATGATACTTTTTGAGTGAAAAGCACTGATTTATGCAAATGTTTGACAAATCATAACTTTGGGCCTCTTCGTCGGATTTTTGTAATTTTGGTGTCTATTTAAAGATACAATGGGCACTATTTTTTATAAAATGGAGCAGGATTTTTATTGTACCATGTTTTCTACTTATTGATTGTTTTGATACCAGGAAATTCTATACACTTGTGTTTCTTTGAGTTATGACTGACTGCTCTGTGCCACAGCTACCCAAGACTGAGCTAGGGTTTAAATTGCAGTAACCTAGCTGGAACAGTTACAGAATAGTGACATTATCACTTGATGAGGTTACTCAACCACCCCAGATATTAATCCAATTTCTCACAATGATTCTTCAAAAATTGCAAATCACAACTGGATTCATACAACATTGACAAGGATCCCCTCTGGCCATGATGAAGCCCACTAACCCGTGAGGCAAAGTATGGCACTAACATGTTGATCCTATGCTGCTTGATTACTATTCATCTTCCTTTGCCCTCACTGTACATTTTGTAACATTTTTAATCTTACCAGGGAAACCCATGAATAAAATATGTGACTGGTTCCTCACCCTATGCAATTTAATTTCTTCATTTGATTCCTAACAATATTAAGAGATTGTTCAGGAAGGTAGAGCCCAGCCAAAGATAACATAATTCTGGTGGAAGGACTCGATGATGAAGTATGCCTTGAACATTCCATGGGTGAGAGTCCCGAGTAAACCCTTACAGAGGTGCCTTTTACAGGGAAGCTACAAGTAAGGCTCCTTGTTTTCTCCATTTTTACTGATAAATACAGGCAGAAAATCATTTATAAAAACAGAAACTGGGTTATTTTTTGAGTGATTTTAAATGCTGTCACTTATGACTGCCATGTAGATATCTGTATAGATTGACAGGTAAGAGGTTTAAAAAAGGAAGACATGCTGGTAAAAAGCTTAAATACCAGTAGATATGCACATGTTGGATACTAAAATTTGCATGTTTCATATAAGTGCAACGATGTATCATGTGAGGATGCTCACATCACTGAAACCTGTCAGATATACAAGCATGAGTGTACAATTATTGATTAAATAAATGTGGAAATATGATAGTTTCAGCTTCATATTTTCACAAAAACCATAATAAATATGGATAAATACGGAAGAAATAGCAAAGAATAAATATGGATAAATACAGATAGAAATGTCAAAAAATAAATACCATAAAATTGGGAGTCCTAACTATAAATATATAGCCTTTTTTACCCTATTGTCCCATAAATCGATGTCCTTATCCAGAAGTCTAGCATATATAGCCAAGTCTTATGTAGGTATTTGCACGTCTTTAGTGTTCCTTCTCTCGTAATCCTGTACTTACCCTCCTATTGTATTCTCATTGCCATAAAACTATCCAGGGTGTTGGATTCGATGGATCAGTATATGCTTGATAGCCTTTCTACCCAGCCTGTCAGTGACCACCTTGGTTTCTAATAGACTAAATTCAGTGAGAGAAGTCTCATCAACTTGACCATTGAGGTCATTCCATAACTGTAGAAGTCCATAAAATTGATATTTACTGAGTTCAACTTTTACTGGAGTGTCATAAATAACTTCATAAGATCCACTTTCCATACTGCTGGAGTTTCAAGATTCCTCTATGCTTTTGTGGCTGAAATCTTCAGCTTTGCTGAGTGGAACAGCAATGTGTCTTTCCAAACTGGAGTTTCTTGTGTAAGTTAACCGCTCCAGACTATTCTGGTGAGGGACCTGTACCAGTTTTTCAATACTACTTTGATCATGGAAGGTGAGCTTGGGGGAATCAGGGAATGACATGGGAATGTCAGGTTATCTGTGCCATCACATAAACCTATTTTGATTTATACGACTGGAATCCAATGATTCACAATGACCTATTGGGATGTCCAGTAGAGGCTTATGCCTGCTATTCTTTTTCCACTTTCATGTATAGATTAAATGCATTCTTCTCATCTGCAAACTAAGGCAATTTATCCACCCATGCAAATCTACACAATGCTCAGATTTATTAAAAAAAATACTGGGAAAATTCATAGGGGTACTGTTGGATAGTTTGTAGCAGTTTTGTGTGTGAGAATATCTTCTAAATTTCTGTATTGGTGGTGTGTTCAAGGCCTTTAGATTCCTATCTGTCGCTCTCAACAAGAGTGTCATACTGCGCTCTTAGAACCACTGTTGACTGAGTGTGAAATGGAAACCTACAAATTTAATGCTGTCAGTTTGGAAGTGCAGCTTAGATTGCCGGCAGCTCGCTGCCTTTTTGTATCAGACAAGGACCCAGACTGGCTTGCTTCGACCGATTTCTAACCTGGATATGCCCATGTACATTTTCATTAGTGTCTGCTGTGCCCTTCGAGGACAGCATATGAATAGTAGCATGCCATCTATGTAGAGCAATATGATGTTGTTAGCGCGCCTGGTCCTCAATAAATAAACTTACAAGGGGACGCGTATAGGCCGATGAACCTTTTGGATCGCATGGAATATCCTAATTATGTAGTGATCAATGGCATCAATAATCAGCATAACCAATTAATAACATTAAATCAAAGCAATTTTAACCATCCATTCATGAATAATCATGACATCATAAAGCGTTTAACAATTTTATTTCCCTATTTGTTACAAAACTAAGTCATCAAGTTAGACCGAACTTTATTTAATCCACAAGTATTAGTTCGTTAGTCACCATCAATACCATGGACTAATCAGAACTTGAGAAAACACATAATAGAAAACTTGACGTAAGCCAATAGAGATGAATACAACAACATTAATAGCAAAATTCAGCAGGTAGCTCGTCAGTCATTTGTCACTGTCAACGTCACCCCTGAAGAAGCCTACCTAACCCAGATTAGCATCAGCACGTTGGACTTCATGTAAAATAATTTTGAAAACATGAATTTGGAAAAACATCTTGCTACGAGAAAACTATAAAACAGCGCAGTTGGTACCTAGAAGAAAAGGCACAAATACATCAGCCACATTGTCATAGCTACCTATCCACAGAATGGATCAGCAACAAAGTCAGTCTTCGTCTTCAGGTTATCAATAGATCAGCAACGCATCAGGCTCTCAGAGTATGAGCCCAATGATAGAATCTCGAACCTCATCTCCTGACGTCATCAGCATCTCACTCCTATTCTCCCGCATCTGAAGATTTAGCCCCTTGTCATGACTTTTTATTAGGGTCTCCCAGTCCATCCCCCTAATTACCAATTGGTCAGTCAATCAGCAGATATGACTCTAACCTATAATATTAATTTTCCAAATCTATAAATTTTAATATTATTTCTTTCACATCACACGGATTGGTTCACTATACGATGTCCTCATCATTCGGCTCTTCAGGTATCGAAAATGTTGCATGTTCCTCTTCAGTCAGTGGTCTCATTGTTCAAGTCCTTGGAAAGAACATTTAGCCTACTCTACACATAATTGTATCAAATTGTCTTCATCATCTCCTGTCTGTCGGTACATTGCAGAAAATTCTAGCTAAGCAACTTTAACATCGGGTGGTTCAGGGTCAGGTTATGCATTCAGCTTCTTCTGCAGCACTTTAGAATTTCAGAGCCTCATGTGTGAGGCCTGGAAAGAACTAGGCCTTAACCATAGCTATGTTAACTTCTATAAATTAATGTAAAACTTAGGTTAAACATCTTAATATGACATATTACTACATTATTCTTTCACATTTTCATTATTTCACACATCTTTTAGTAATTTTAGCATAACTTCGTATAAATGGCTGCCAATCCCTGTGGTACAATTTCAAACGTACATTTTATTTTCTCTGCAATTAATTTCTCTACAAACTTTTCATTAATCAAAACACATAAACATCCATTAGTAAATTTCTAATTAGCATATTTGCGCCAGCAAGGTCTTTGATGTCCCCCTTTCCTCGGAAAACCATGCAATAGAGCATCACATCACAGTGAGGCTGCCATTCACTCAAGTGGCTGGATGACCATTAAAAGAGTGCAAACATCCCTGTCTTACCCTCGTCCTGTGGAGAACAGTTGTGATAGTACTTCATTAACCCAAACTCTGTTCCCTAGTTTACTATAATTTATTTTGATGTGTGCTTGAAATCTTGAGCCTAGTCTTATTTTATGAAGCACTTGATAAAGAAATCTCCAATTGAGGGAGACAAACACTTTCTCAAAACCTTCAAGTATCAGTGCACTAGTGCTAAAGAATTTGTGAACATGGGCCAGGTTTGTTGGCTTGTTTCTGATGCAGTGTCTAGTATCCCTCTCTCCTACCAAGCCATTTTATCATGGGTGAACAAGGTAGATGATAAGTTTGACTAGCCAATTTGCTAGTATTTTGGCAAGACATTTGGTTTCCACACTAATAAGGGAGATTGGAGAGTATGATGTGCATACTTGGAGGTGAGGGCATCCAAATTTCAGTATAACCAGGATTGCGGCCATCCCCAGATACTCCAGCAAGGTATCTTTCTGCTGTGTTTCACTGAACATATTTATTGGGAGAGGGGTGTAAAAGCAAAGAAAGAAAGCCTCTTAAAGCGTTCAAGAGATAGCCTGTCTGTAGATAAAATGTGCTATCCAACTCTATGTCCCTCAGACAGATATTATGAAAATTAAAATCAGCAGGATGTAGAAGAGAAACCATTTCTATTTTCAATAAAATCTTGATTTAATTTGGTCATAAATGTGATTGTAATGATATATAATGAACATGTGTGTGGTTTATTTAAATAATATTCAGTACTGAAATTATTTTTCACTTTTTCACAGGAAACATTGTGATGGTCTATTGCACAACTTTTTTCAATTACTGACAATCACAATTGTGGTTTGAAAATCGAAATAAAAAACAATAAAAGTGCATACAAAGCTATAAGTGCACTTTGTTGCAATCAAAGAAATACGAAATGCACTATATTGGTCGATGAATATTTTTCATCAAGATATACAAGTATGCTCCATTTATGACTGATTTGGGTTTACAATTATTTGTACTAATTAAAATTGGCCCTACCCCCTGCGATCAATAGAGCTCACCTTTTACGGCTGCCAACTTACATATCAAATTGACATTGAGATCATCAGTGCAATCACTAAAGCCCCAATTGATTCCTCTTTTCTACATCTGTTTGCTGACTGTAGAACTACAACATTGTTTCCAAATGATTTTTTAATGAGAACATGCAATGCTAGGTAGTGCAGTAGTAACAATGATTATTATTTATATACAAAGATGACAACAGAGATTACATTGTCAGTGCCATCGTTGGTGAAGTAGCATATTGCTTTATATTTCGTATCAACATTTACTTCACAAACACCAAACAGTGTCTTTCCATTCATTTTTTCTCACAATGGAAATAGAGTTATGTTTCCATGTGTACCCTTTGGAAGGACGTCTGTATGTTTAGTGTGGTAGTGAAGTGATGGAACTGCAAATACTATGTATCAATTTTTCTTCACTGTTTATACTTTACAAGACACTTGTGCCCAGATTTATAAAGATGTCACGAAAAGTAGCACAGCAAACAAAGGACCTCGTTAACGAGGGTTTGGTGCAGGGGAGCACCGCAAGGATTCTTGCAGCGCTGCGATGCCTCCAATGAAAAGGGCAGGAATGCACCATATCTATGAGATACAGCACATTCCTGTCCTTTTCCCCTGTGCAGGTGCACAATGGGCTGCCATGTGCCATAGCAGTCACCCTTGCCTCATGGTGCAAGGGAGTCTGTGTTGCAGGCATGATTGCTTTTGTGCAGGAAGGAGCACCTTCCTGCACAAAAACAATCACAAGAGGTGCTTCCTCTTTTTACATGTGTTGCAAAATACAGCACGCATAGAAAAAGGACTAACAAGAAAAATTATTTTTTTTCTCCTTTTTGTGCCTTCCTTACGCCTCCCCTGGTGAGGTGTAGGCTTTTGACGCATTCCCAGGTTAATGAAATCTTGTAAATCTAGAATGTGTCAAATGCCATGGGTGTTACATGGGAACACCCACCGTAACACCCATGGTACACCTCCCTATCGCAAGGCGAGGCAACACATTGACTTGCATGGGGCTTATCAAGGCCTCTCTGTATCTTTGTTTACTGTGACAACGCTACCAGACCTCTACACTTGTAATATAACAGGCACACCGTTTGACTCTGTCTGGCTTGGGGCATAGCATGGATGCCAGCACACTAAGGGCCACATGTACGATGCTTTTTGCACGTCGCAAACAGCAAATCTGGCTGTTTGTGACGTGCAAAAAGCACTCCCGATGCACAAACCCAGTTTTGCGATTCAGTAACATTGTTACCGAATCGCAAACCGGGATTGCGACTTGCAATTAGGAAGGGGAGTTCCCTTCCTAATTGCGACTCGCAGTGCGATGTAGGATTGTTTTGTGACCCTGAACGCGGTTGCAAAACAATCGCAGTTACCACCAGTGTCACACTGGTGGTAATACATTCGCAAACGGGAATTTCACTTGTGAATGTCACTGAAAACACTTTTTCCGAGCAGGCAGTGGTCCTACGGATCACTGCCTGCTCTGAAAAAATGAAACAAAAACGTTTCATTTTTTGTTTTTGTAATGCTTCTTGTTTTCCTTTCAGGAAAACAGGCTGCATTACTAAAAAAACCTGCTTTATTGAAAAGCAGTGAGGTGACATGGTGGTCTGCTGTCTCCAGCAGGCCACCATCACTGTGAGGGCCGTCATTCCCAAGGGGATCGCAAATTGCGACCTACCTCGTGAATATTCATGAGGTGGGCATTTGCGACCCCCTTGCAAGTCGCAAATAGTGTCAAGGACACTATCCTACATTTGGATTTGCTACTCGCAAATTGCGAGTCTCAAATTGGAACTTTGCTACACGTGGCCCTTAATTTATTATTTAATTGTGGCTCACATGGTTGTCACTGTTGTTGCTGTTTCCTTCTCCCTGGCATTTTATGTTCTAGATTTGACATACATGCAGGAGCCTGATACTCAGCCCTGCTATGTTCGTGAACTTATCATCAGCATTGACTGCCTGTTAATCAACGTGGGCTCATTTGGTGCTGACTCACTCCGGCTGTTACTTTGCATTTGGGTAATCGATTGCTTGACTGCCTACTGTAGCGTTTCACTTTCCACTGTTCTGCACAGGACAAGTGATATCCTGGGCTCATGGCTTCAAAACTGATTTTTTGGAGATTTATTGTTCTTCCTGCACTTTTGAATGGATATTATTTTTGGACCTCTGTAGTCGAATTTCCTTCAAGGTGGCACAATCTCTTGGGTATATGTTTAAGTACTAGTAGGCTCTGTTTTGATTTTACACATCTGAGATTTGGCTTGGTGTGGGATATGTTGTTGTATTTAGTACAGTATTTTACCATGCTTTGTTTGTGTATACTATACTATTTAATATTGCATTTTTGCAGCCTTAAAAAAGTCATCAGATGAAACATGTGTCTGCTGCCTGCTTTCATTGGAATAAAAAGATTTCAATCATATTGGACTTACATATTTACTGGACTTACTGGATGGTCCTTTACTATTGGGGACTAATTTTAACTGTTCTCGGTGCACTTTATGCTCAGCCTACATAATATGTTTGGGTACTCTAGCAAAGTCAGAGGTTGCGTAAGTTTTACTTTTATTCTCCCCCTCCAGGGCAATTATAAATGTGTACAAATATAAAGAGGCTCATTATGAGCTGCCTGTGTTTTATGTGCAATAATACTATGTTTGAAATTGCCAGTAACGCAGGGTGTGGTATTTACTGGGTGCACTATTATTGCATCATTCTGCATTATTTTGCTCTTCAGAATTTTCAATAAGACGGAATACTGTGTACTGCCCCCAATTATGAAGTATACAACTCAGAGTAATGTGTTTTTTATTTGAACAGATTTTGTCAGATTTTATCATGTGAGAAAACTTATGAGTGTGATAATCAGTGGTGGTTGGCACCCCAAATATTTGGGAGGGGGGGGGCATCCACAGACCAGCAATCCCTGGTCAAAGCGCCAAAGCTACTAGTCATGGCTCGTTATAAACATAGGCCCGTATTTATACTCCGTTTGCGCCGAATTAGCGTCGTTTTTTTCGACGCAAATTCGGCGCAAAACTAACGCCATATTTATACTTTGGCGTTAGACGCGTCTAGCGCCAAAGTATTGGCAAAGAGCGTCATTTTTTAGCGTGAACGCCTTCCTTGCGTTAATGAGATGCAAGGAAGGCGTTCCCGTCTAAAAAAATGACGGCGACGCAAATGCGTCGTATTTATACTCCCGGGCAAAAATCACGCCCGGGAGGTGGCGGGTCAAAAAACCCTGCATTTGCGCCACATTTTAACGCCTGGGTCAGGGTAGGCGTTAAGGGGCCTGTGGGCTCAAAATGAGCCCACAGGTGCCCTCCCCTGCCCCCAGGGACCCCCCCTGCCACCCCTGCCCACCCCAGGAGGACACCCAAGAATGGAGGGACCCACCCCAGGGACATTCAGGTAAGTTCACGTAAGTATAATTTTTGTTTTTTTTCAATTTTTTTTGGGTGGCATAGGGGGGCCTTATTTGTGCCCCCCTACATGCCACTATGCCCAATGACCATGCCCAGGGGACAGAAGTCCCCTGGGCATGGCCATTGGGCAAGGGGGCATGACTCCTGTCTTTACTAAGACAGGAGTCATTTAAATGGCGTCTGGGCGTCGAAAAAATGGCGCTAATCGGGTTAAGACGATTTTTTAGCGTCAACCCGACTTGCGCCATTTTAAGACGCCCTAGCGCCATTTTCCCCCTACGCCGGCGCTGCCTGGTCTACGTGTTTTTTTTCCACGCACACCAGGCAGCGCCGGTCTGCTTGCGCCGGCTAACGCCATTCCATAAATACGGCGCCCGCATGGCGCTTCGGAATGGCGTTAGACGGCGCAAATTTTTTTGACGCTAAACTGCGTTAGCGCAGTTTAGCGTCAAAAAGTATAAATACGGGCCATAGTTTATAACAAACGTCGACTGAGAACTCTGGCGTTCAGGCTGAAGGCAGAAGTGTGTCTTACAGTGCATCAGAGGGTTAAAAAAAAGTAAACAAAAAATGTACACACACACACTGCATGCACTAGCTCGCCTCCAGTCCTCCTGCTTCTGTCCCTTGGCGCTGGTCTGGTCTACAGGCTGCACCAGTTCTCCACAAACTGAACGCTGCTCTAATGCTGCTGATAATGTTAGCAGCATAAGAGCAGCACCAGGATTGGGTGGAGCAGGCCACCTCAATGCTCTTGCAGGCACTGGGGGCCTGTGGCTGAGCTCCACCAAGCCGTTTTAGACAGCACAGTGGGGAGGTTTACGCTGTGCTTGTCAGGCTGGCCATCGCAAAATGGCAGGCCCAAGTGACAGGCTCACTGTAAATTGGTGGAGTGAGCACCACTTCCCTGCTGCCTGCTGCAGCAGTGGTCCTGCCCCCAAACATGGCTTGGGCTGGGGAATGGGAAAAGTAAAATGGTAATAAATTCACTTCAGTACCAGTTTATTTATCAACTTTTGTGGTGACAGGGGCCGACGCACCTGGCCCTAATGGAGGGTTGCTGCTTGTGATAATTAGTATAAAATATTACCTCAAATTTGACAACAGTTTATTTGTGGAGTACAAAAGAGGAAGAGAACAATCTCCTCGTGACTCCACTGTAAGAGGTTTCCATACCCTACGAACAGAAATGAAAAATTACAGTGCAAATGGACTATGCTGCCTTAGGCAAAACATTGCAAACTGTGCATAAATTTATCATGAATAGGCTTTCCAGGCATACACCTGGAATTTAGGAGAGGCATTGCTTTTAAGGACACATGACTGGCAAAACGTTTTGTGAATCACAAGAAAATTGTAAATTCAATAGAATATTAAAAAGATTTTCCCTCATTTACTATTTTGATATTATATGTTAATTGCAAGGTATACGTTAATTCCGTCATTAAGAAGAAACCAGGGGCCTGAGTTAGAGTTCGATGGAAAGAGAATAGGGCCACGTGGAGAGCTTGATGCAGTCCAGTCTTTCCGCAGGAGCTTTCGGGGCCAGAAGAGGACGGCCTAGGATAGGATAGGCTGCGGAGGGGGCAGGGGACGGTCTTAGGGGTCATTATAAAAGGTGGTGGTGGTGGGACGATCCGCCTCTTCGGCGCTGGCTGTTACGCTCCGCGAAGGTTGGAGATCGTAGGAGTGGGTAGGAAGTTGTTTGCATTAGCGTTTTTGGGCACATAATCATGGCCGCAGGCCACGATTTGGGGGCTATTTGGGCTGTGCTTCGCCTCCTAGGTGAAGCCAGTCGAGGAGACCTGTTCAGGCCTGGTGTCCTTGACCAGGCCAGGGTAGGCATGATGCGCACAGCATCACATGGGGTGGCAGTGGCAACCGCTGCTTGCCTTTCCCCCGGTAAAGACACCAAAAAGAAATGTAAAAAGGGGCGGGGATGCAGTGTGTCCACCCCCTCCCGTTCCATAGATGGGGGTCCACAGAGGAAGCCTTGAGGGCCTGAGCAGCTGGGGGTTGAATCCCTGTGGTGACACAGGCCCCCTGGCTCAGGTTTATGAGCAGGGGGAACATCCATCTCAGGACAAGCAGGGTGAAGAAGACCCCTGGGGACTGGAGCAGCCCCTGGATCTTACTTTGGCTGGGGCCCCGACCAAGGGTCAAAAAGGGGGTAAGAGCTGGGGGCCCAAAGGGAAAGGGAAAGAAGGTCAGTGCTGGGGTGGGGGCCCCTGGGGCAGCAGGGCCAGGCAGAGCTGAGACATCTGGCATATGGGAGGGGGTTCAGGCAGAAGAGGGCAGTGGGGCTAGCAGGGGTGGTGGCACGGCACCCCCTTGCCACGGATTGGCATCCATTGATATAGAGGCCAGGCTACAGGAACAGCGCAAATTGGTGGCGGAGACAGAACTCAGGTGGGCCAAGCTGTGCAGAGAGATGGGGGAGGCTGAGGGGAAGTCCGAGAAGGCAAAGAGAAAGTCAGCTGGGGTTAGTGGGGGCCAGGATGAAGGGCGTAGGGCAGAGAAGTGTAGTTGGTTGTGGATTCCACATTAGCAGGAGGCAGGGCAGTAAGCTATGCGGCTGGTGGGCCTGGCAGCGTGACAGCAGCATCTGGCGCATACGGCCAGGTGCGGTGCAGAGAGTCAATGCCAGCGGCAGATGTTTGCAGAAAGGTGGCAAAGCCAACGGGACGCAACACAGCCTCAGAACATTGGTCCGAAGAGATAGAGGGGCTTTCGGCGGCCTTCTCTACACCGTGGGATCTCGTGAAGTATACGTCTGGCTTGGCTTGCGTCAGGGGGGTTTCAGGTTGGATGATGAATACAGTATGGTGGATACAACTGGTGCTGATGACGGGATGGGTGTAGATGAGGACGAAATGATTGAGCTGGATTATGAGGAGGACCTTGACGAGTGGGCAGAAGGTGAACTTCGAGAGAAAGAGGTGATCGCGGGACCAGGGAAAGGGCAAGGGGGCAGGAGAGGCGATACACCTTCTTCTGTTCATGTTTTGCAGGCTTCAACATCTACCGTCCAGGGACAAGAGGTCTCCCGCAAGGATAGAGGCAGGCGTAGACCAAGGCTGGACGCCGCAGTGACTGATCATGGGGTTCAAGGTAAGGGAGAATGGTGGGCGCCATGGGGTGAATGGAAGGGTAAGGCCGGTGCGGCACAATACAAATCTATTGGTGTGGGGGAAGATTCCATACACGTGCAGCCTGCTACAGGTGCGGTAGAGACAGGCGGAAAAGATAAAAGGGGAGATGAGGGGACAGCGGCGCAAAGCGAGGACGAAGATGCAGGGGCTAATGGGGAGAAGGCAGAGGAGGATAAGGGAGGGGCGAGTCATAAGAAGAGGCTCCCATACATGGGACTCATCATGCCTTTGGGTTCACATGTCGTGGATAAGACCAAGGCAAAGATATGGAAACATGAATACGTGGATGTTTTTAAACTATCGCATAGGGACATCCAGGCAAAAGAAGGGTCCAAGGTAGAGGAATGGAAATTGGCGAGGAGGCCACGTGTTCCAATTACTATGGACAACTGGACCTCTGCCTTTTTTAATCCAAGCCAGTATATATTGTGAGAAATATATAGAAAGGGCCATTGCCATGTTTAAAAATATGGACATTATTCAGAAAGCCCAACTACACTTTGGGGGGTTTGCATGGTTAAATTACGATGAGGAGTTTCGGGCCCGAGTTTTCATAAACCCTGAGAAACCTTGGGGGGAAGTGGATTCGGAGCTGTGGATGCAATGGATGGCATCCTCGCATTCTGCGGCCTCCACCCACACAGCTAGTGGTCTCCAGGTAGTCTATATGCCGTTTCAGCAGCGTCCCGCTCTGGGAGGGGCGGGTATGCCTCAGAGGGCGCAGGTATCCACCTCAGGAGCATGTTGGAATTTCAACAAGGGGTTTTGCTTCAGGCACATATGTAAGTTTAAAAACGAGTGTTCCAAATGTGGGGGAAAACACCCGTTCATGCAATGTTTTTCACTCACCAGCCCGGCTGAGCAGTGGAGGTCTACCAGGGGCAGGGGGAGACAAGGACCTACTGGGCCAAAAGCACCTACTCCAATGAGTTTGGAGAGGTTATTTTCTTAGTTGCGTGTGTACCCAGATACAGACACAGCGCTGAAGTTGGAATGGGGTTTCAGATATGGTTTCCGAGTAGGATATCAGGGACCAAGACAAAGGAGATGGGCGGAAAATTTACAGTCAGCTAAAGCCATGCCAGATGTGGTGGCATCGAAATTGAGCAAGGAAGTGGCTGAAGGTAGAATCTTGGGCCCCTTTCACAAGTGGCCAATGGAGAATTTAATGATCTCACCTTTGGGGGTAGTACCGAAAAAGAACAAGGGAGATTATAGGCTGATACATAGTTTGTCGTGGCCGGAAGGGGCGTCAGTGAATGACTTCATTGCGCCAGAGGATACAAAAGTGGTATACGCCACAGTGGATGATGCTATCCGGCTCATCTGAAGTTGTGGAAAAGGGGCAGGAACTGGCCAAGTGTGACATTAAGCTTCTCGACTGCTCCCCATTCACCCGGATGATTTTTCTTTTCTGGGGATTCAGTTAGAGGGGGCTATTTATGTGGACAGGGTACTTCCCATGGGGTGTGCGATTTCTTGTGCGCTGTTTGAGGCTTATAGCACCTTCTTGCAGTGGGTTTTTGTTCAGGCCAGTGGGTACCCGACGTTGTCACACTATTTAGATGATTTCCTGTTTGTAGGAACAGCACATTCTGGCTCGTGTGGCAGGGCTCTGTGGCATTTTGAACGTCTGTCTCTGGATTTTGGGGTACCTTTGGCCTCAGAAAAGACAGAGGGCCTGAGTTGCATTTTGACCTTTTTGGGCATTGAACTGGACACAAAAGAGCTCATAGCACGGCTGCCGGCAGAAAAGGTGGAGGAGATTCTGCTATTTTTAAGGGGGATCAGGATGAAGCATAAAATTGAATTGCGAGTGGCGCTGCAGCTGCTTGGTCTTCTGAATTTTGCATGCAGATTGGTCACGGGCCGGCAGGACTTTTTGCAGGCATATGGGCTTGGCAATGTCAAGTGCATCTCTACCACATCACAGGATTAGGCTGACCATTGGTCCACGAAAAGACATTAATGTATGGGACCTGTTTTTGATGCAGTTCAATAGCGTCTCCATGTCTTTTCGGGAAGAGGACACTGTTTGGCAGGTGCAGATTTTTTCGGACGCAGCGGGAGCAGTTGCTTTTGGACTATTTTGGGATGGTCGCTGGTGCGCGGAGACATGGCCGGCACAATGGTTGAGGCAAGGGAGGAGCACTGCATTTCTAGAATTCTTTCCTCTGCTGGTGGCATTGTCGGTGTGGGGGGATGAGCTGGCGAACAGGTCAGTGATGTTTCACATTGATAATTTGACGGTGGTTAAATTGGTGAACAAACAGAGAGCTAAGGATCTGAGGGTGCTGTGGTTGCTCAGGAGGTTTATGTTGCATTCATTAACTTTAGATATCATATTTAAGGCTGCGCACATTCCTGGGGTAAACAATTCCATTGCAGATTCCCTGTCTTGTTAGCAGTGGCAGTTTTCCGGCAGTTGGCACCCGGCACAGAGGAACACAAGACAGCGGTCCCGGAAGACATTTGGGAGTGGGGCACGTGACGGTCAAGCAACTGGTGGAGAGGTCACTAGCGGATTCAACCCTCAGGAGTTACCGCCTGACATGGCTGGAATTTCAGGATTTTGAAGTTTACAAGGGGAAGTTTTGGAAACAGGAACAGGGAATCCTAGAGGCCAGGGTCATGCGTTTTGTGGTGTTTCAGATTCGGAAGGGGCTATCGCCCGCCACTGGGCAAGTTGGCAGGAGTGTCTTTTTATGGAAAATTGTTTTTTGGATGGGATCCGGCAAGGAATGATATCTTGGGAAAGATGTTGAAGGGGTGGGGGAGAATCCGCGCAGGAGCAGTTTATGTTCGTGAAGCTATTACATTTGAGTTCCTCTTGGAGATCTTACATGTGTTGCCAGTTTGCTGTTTTAATGCCAATGAAGTGGCATTGTTTTGTTTATGTATGATGTGGATGTTTTTTGGTGCATTTTGTGTGTCTGAACTGTTGGGGGTGGGGAAAGGGGTTGGTTTGAAAATGAGTGAGGTTCATCGTCACAGTGAAAGGATAGGGATCTGGTTGCAGCACTCGAAGACAGATCAATTGAGTAAGCGTAAAAGGATATGGTTGGAACAAGGGGGACTGTCAGAAGCATGCCAAGTACGGGAATGGGACAAGCTCAGGAAAATCAGGTTGAATACAAGGGATAGTGGCCCTCATTCTGACCTTGGCGGGCGGCGGAGGCCGCCCGCCAAAGTCCCGCCGTCAGGTTACCGTTCCGCGGTCGAAAGACCGCGGCGGTAATTCTGACTTTCCCGCTGGGCTGGCGGGCGGTCGCCTTCAGACCGCCAGCCAGCCCAGCGGGAAAGAGGCTTCCACGATGAAGGCGGCTCGGAATCGAGCCGGCGGAGTGGAAGCTGTGCGACGGGTGCAGTTGCACCCGTCGCGTATTTCACTGTCTGCGCAGCAGACAGTGAAATACATGTAGGGGCCCTCTTACGGGGGCCCCTGCAATGCCCATGCCAGTGGCATGGGCACTGCAGGGGCCCCCAGGGGCCCCGCGACCCCCCCTACCGCCATCCGGATCTCGGCGGTCCGACCGCCGGGATCTGGATGGCGGTAGTGGGGGTCGGAATCCCCGCGGCGGTGCAGCAAGCTGCGCCGCCGCGGAGGATTCAATGGGGCCGCGGTACACTGGCGAGACCCCGCCAGTGGTGCCGGTCCGACCGCGGCTTTACCGCCGCGGTCGGAATCCCCATTGGAGCACCGCCGGCCTGTCGGCGGTGCTCCCGCGGTCCTCCGCCCTGGCGGTCAAAGACCGCCAGGGTCAGAATGAGGGCCAGTGTGTTTATTCATGAGAATGGTACGAAGGTTACATTTTTTTCAGCTTTTCTCTGCGATGGGAATGAGTTTGAGACAATTGAGTAGACAGGCGGGTAATTCCGGTACTCATTCTTTTAGGATTGGCGCAGCGACGGAAGCTGCCATGTTGGGGTGGAACTGGGATAGGATCAGGCGCATTGGTCGTTGGCGTTCAAAGTTCTGTGAGAGATATGTAAGGGCTTGAATGGTTGAGGGGACGGGTATGGAAACTTGGGGGTAGAGAGTGATTACTTTGGGTGATGTTGTAGGATGGGTGGGAGGGGGGTTGTTTTTCCCTTCCTGACATTTGTTTCTTTTTCCAGGTTGTATGAGTGGCCCGGAGAAACATAAGGCAATCACGTGGTTGGTCAGACATTCTTTCATTCATTGGGCAGCATGAAGTGCTGTGGTGGAGAAAAAGCGGCATGAGGTGGGGCAATTTGCTTCCTCTTATCGCAACGATTTTACCAACATGGGGATGTCCTAGCGTATTGGTTTTACATCTGGGAGAGAATGACCTGGTGCGTCTCTCTGGGCTCACCCTTCTGCAACACATGCAACATGATTTGGTACTGATGAAGCGCAACATGCATTGGACTTGCTTAGTATGGATGGAATTTGTGCCATGAAGGAAATGGCGTGGAGCACAGAAACATGGGTCCATTGAGAGGGCCCGGAGGAAGGTCAGTAGGGCTATGAGGGTGTTCTGCTGGGTGCAGGACATTAAGGTATTGACACACAAAGAAGAGGAGCAGGTGCTTTTCAGGGATGACGGTATGCATCTCTTGGACATGGGGAATGCACATTACTTGATGGAATTGCGCTTCATGCTGACTAACTTGGGGCAAAGATTTTGGCGTTGTGCAAACAATGAAGAGGCATGATGAGTTGAAGTGGGTTCGCTGGTGGGGCAGCAAGTATGCCAACTGTGTTTGTGCTGGGAGGCAGTAGATGGGGGAGGGTGGAGAGTCAGAGGTGGGCTTGTCCATCCTTCTAGGGGGGAAAAAGAAACAGGTGAAGAATGACAGACTGGGGGAGGCACGAGTCAGGCAGGGGATACGAAGAAAAGGGGATGTGTGGAAATGAAAGGTAAAATTGGGTGAGCAAGGATATGTGGTGGATTGAAGTGAGGATGTACAAAGGGGAGTTACAAGTTTTAAGATAAAGTTATCATTCAAGATACGGTTATACTATTGTGTATCATGATAAGCAAGCCTGTCCTAATAAATGGCCTTTTACACTACAACTAAGGGTGTCAGAGTCTATGTCCCGATAGGGCCCCGTGAAGAGCTGGGCGCAGTCCAGTCTTTCTGCGGGAGCTTTCAGGGCCGGAAGAGGATGTCCTAGGATTTGTTAGGCTGGGGAGGGTGTGGGGGAGGGTCTTAGGGGTCATTATAAAAGTGGGTGGGTGTGGGACGATCAGCCTGTTCGACGCTGGCTGTTACGCTGTGCGAAGGTTGGCCACTCGCCCGCCCTACAGGTAAGCAGGGGTGAAAGAAGGGGTTTGGAGGCAGTTTGATGAGGTTGGCAGGGTAGTTATGCCAGTTTTAGGGCAGGTTGCTTCGTGCGGGCAGTAGACGGGGAGGGTGGAGAGTCCGATGCGGGCTTGTCCACTCTTCCAGGGGAGGAAGAAAGCAGGTGAAGGATGACAGACTGGGGGAGGCCCGAGTCAGGCAGGGGGTACGAAGAAAAGGGGATGTGTGGGAATGAAAGGGGAAATTGGGTGAGTAAGGATACGTGGTTGATTGAAGTGAAGATGTACAAAGGGGAGTTACAAGTTTTGAGATAAAGTCAACATTTAAGTTACGGTTATACTTTTGTCTATCATGATAAGCAAGCCTGTCCTAATAAATGGCCTTTTACGCTACAACTAAGGGTGTCAGAGTCTTTGTCCCGAGAGTCCGTCAGTGTGGTAGAGGACTTAACGTCTGCCATCTTGCACTCTGTCAGCCAAATTTAGAGTTCACCGCCATCTTGAGGTGAATTCTATTGATATGTATGAAGTGCGGTCAAGGCGGTTCATACCAAACCATTTAAAAGTCTTTTAAAAGTTTTTACTTATCCAGTGCTTTAAATGGGCCGGTACTCTCCGGTATGGATTACCGGCACTTTTTTATTTTTAGAGGGAGAGTACCTGCACTTCTCAAGAAAAACATAATGCTTTTAATTGGAGAGTACGGGCACTTCTCAGAAATAAGCTGGTACTCTGATACAGAGTACCTACCCTTATATTTTTCCATTTCAAGCACTGTACTTATTCACAAACAAACTTCCAAAGTAGGAGTTTGTTTTTGGAAAAGTAAAAACGAATCGCCCCAATAATATGGGGACTCTCATGGTGTGTAAAAAGTGTAGTATAATTCCACATACCAAACATCAAAACATGCCTTTATTTGGAAATGTAAATAGGATTTTTGTTGATTAAACACTTTAAAAAACAGGTTCCAGTAAAAGAGGTAGAGGTTAGAACAGAGGGTTGACCCATGTTTGAAACCTTTTTTAGGTTAGAGAACACTCATGGGCTCATTTACGAATAAAAACTTGCATCATGAAGGATGTAGCTGTACAAGAAAATAAACGGCTTGTAGGAGCCATATTTATCTTCCATTTATTTCCTGTCTCTTAATATTTAGCAGTAAATATGTGCTGTTGAAGTGAGGGATTCTGGAGTATGAGGTTTAGACATTCCTCCCTCGCTCCCCCACGCTCGCAGCACCACCTAGCTGTGCCCGTGTCCTTGACCCCCGCCCACTCTGCTGTTCGCGTGGTCGAGGCCCTCCTCCACACGCAGGCACCCGCCTGCGCCTCATCCCTGGTGTCTAGTGGGCTTCTGGTAAGCGTTCTAGACTTGTGCATTTGTGCCTTGCATTCATTGTGCTGTGTTTTACTGTGCCTTGCTATTTTGTGCTGTTATTGCCTTCGTTTGGATTTTGTGCCTTTTTTTGTGCCTTTTTCGCCCCTTGTGCGCTCCCCTTGCTGGCTCTCCCTGAGCCGCTCTGAGCCTTCCCGTCGGTGCGTCCCTTGCGGCCTCACCCCCTTCGCGCCCCATTCCCTTTCCCCTCCCGCCTCCCAACTGCTCCTCCCTCCCTCCTCCCTTCTTAATGGCAGTCGCGCGCAGCTGGCGTGCTGCTGGCGCGCCAGAGGCAAGCCCATCTGTGCCCGTCCGCGACTGGACCGCGCCCAGCATCAGTCCTCCTGGCCCTGCGGCCCTCCCACACCACTGGACGCCGCTACAACACCAAGGAGCTCCTCGCCCTCAACCCAGGACGCTCCCCAACGTGCTTCCAGACCACCAAAGGACCCTTCACCTGCCAAGCCTGCCACTTCACCTGCACCTCAAAACGCCTCAATAGACCTGCCAACAACCACTTGAACTGCATTCTACTCAACACCCGCTCCATCCACAAACACGCCATCGAACTTTGGGACCTGCTGACCTCCACATCACCGGACATCGACTTCCTCACCGAAACCTGGACTAACTCGGCCTCTGAACCTGATATTGCCATTGCCATCCCTGAAGGCTACAAGATCACCCGGAGAGACCACTCCAATAAACCAGGAGGAGGAATCGCCAGAGTCCACAAAAGCACCATCAAAGTCTCAACCAGCACCCACGACACTCTCAACTCCGCCGAACACCTCCACTTCAACATCTATGTCAACGCCAACGCCACCCTCAAAGGAACACTGATCTACAGACCACCAGGCCCGAGCACAATTCTGCGACACCATCGCTGACGTCGTCAGCGCCCAGGCCCTTGTCTCAGCAGATTACATCCTCCTCTGCGACCAGAACTTCCACCTAAAAAACAACAACGCCGTTAACACCAACCACCTGCTAGACAACCTCGCTAACCTCGGCCTCAAACAACTCGTCACGTCACCCACTCACATCACAGGCCACACACTCGACCCCATCTTCGCTGCCAACAGCCACGTTTCCTTCAGCCACACCTCTGAGCCCGACAGACCACAGCTGCATCCACTTCTCCTACCAGAAACCAACGACTCACCATCATCGCACACAACCCCCAACGCAACTGGAGCAAAGTCTCAACAGAGCAACTGATCTCCACCCTCGCCCAGACCCCACCACCAGGAACCTCGGACCCCGACAGCCGCCACCGACCTGCATCTCTGGTTAGCAAACTGCGCCAACACCCTTGCGCCGCTTAATAAATCCTCAATCACCCTGCACAGTGCCAAGGCCAGATGGTTCACCCCAGATCTTCAGAGCTCCCAACGAGAACGCCGCGGAAGAGAGAACGCCTGGCGCATGGATCCTACCGAACCCAACCACATCACACTCAAGGAGTCCATCCGCAAGCATCACCAACTGATCCGCACCGCCAAAAGTACCCACTTAAAAAACTGCATAGACAACAACGCCCACAACAATAAAGAACTCTTCGGCATCGTCAGAGAACTCTCAAACCCCAAGACCTGCTCCAACTAACCCCCTCTGTCGCAAGAGCTCTGCAACTCCTTCGCCACCCACTTCCGCCGCAAGATAGAAGCAATCCACAACAGCTTCAACCCCAAACAGACCGCAGACATCCACGAGCCCGACGCCCCGAGCAACAACAACCTCCTCCACAACTGGACCCTCGTCAACAAAGAAATCATCACTCTCTCCTTGGCCTCCATCCACTCCAGATCCCCATCGGACCCCTGCCCTCACCACATCTTCAATAAAGCTAGCAACACCATCGCCCTCCACCTCTGCAACACCATCAACAGCTCCTTCGAGTCAGCCACCTTCCCGGAAATCTGGAATCACGCAGAAGTCAACGCACTACTGAAGAAACCCAAGGCGGACCCAGATGACCCGAAGAACTACCGGCCGATCTCCCTCCTCCCCTTCCCGGCCAAGGTCATCGAAAAAGTCATCAACACCCAGCTCTCCTGCTTCCTAGAAGACAGCAAGGTGCTCAACACCTCCCAATCTGGATTCCGGAAAAATCACAGCACCTAGACCGCACTCATCGCTGCCACAGACGACATAAGGACCATGCTCGACAAAGGAGAAACCGCAGCACTCATCTTGCTAGACCTCTCTGCCGCATTCGACACGGTATGTCATCACACCCTCCGCACACGACTCCACAACGCCGGACTCTGTGACAAGGCTCTCAACTGGATCTCATCATTTCTCACCGGCAGAACCCAGAGAGTCCGCCTTCCGCCATTCCTGTCAGAGGCCTCCAAGATCATCTGTGGCGTCCCTCAAGGATCCTCCCTCAGCCCAACACTCTTCAATGTCTACATGGCCCCCCTCGCCAACATCGCACGGACACACTACATCAACATAGTTTCTTACGCAGACGACACCCAGCTGATCCTCTCCCTTACGAAAAACCCCACTACTGCCAAAATCAACCTACACAACGGACTCCACGCCATCTCCAACTGGATGGAATCTAGCCGCCTCAAACTAAACACCGATAAAACAGAGATCATCATCTTCGGCTCCAACCCCTCAGCATGGAACGACTCCTGGTGGCCCAACTCCCTAGGCACCGCACCGTCACCCACCACCCACGCTCTCAACTTGGGCTTCATCCTGGACTCCACTCTCAGCATGACTCAACAGGTCAACGCAATCTCCTCCTCCTGCTACAACACTCTCCGCATGCTCCGCAAGATCTTCAAGTGGATCCCCGTCGAGACCAGGAAAACCGTCACCCACGCCCTGGTCAGCAGCAGATTGGACTACGGCAACGCCATATATGCAGGAACAACGGCCAAGCTACAATCCAAGAAACAACGAATCCAGAACACATCCGCCTGCCTCATCCTTGATGCCCCACGCCACAGCCACATCTCCCCCCTCCTCAGAGACCTACACTGTCTACATGTACCGAAAAGGATCACTTTCAAACTCCTGACCCACGCACACAAGGCTCTCTACAACACTAGTCCAGCCTACCTCAACGACAGACTTACCTTCCAAGCTCCCACACGCCATCTTTGCTCCTCCAACCTCGCTTTCGCCGCCATCCCCCGCATCCGCCGCACCACCGCCGGAGGAAGATCCTTCTCACACCTCGCCGCCAAGACCTGGAACTCACTACCTCTCCAGCTACGCCAGACCCAGGACCTCCTAACATTCAGGAAGCGCCTCAAAACTTGGCTTTTCGACCAGTAGCACCCCCTCCCCCCAGCGCCTTGAGACCCTAACGGGTGAGTAGTGCGCTTTATAAATATACTGTTTGATTGATTGATTGATGTCAAAGGATGCACGACTTTCGTTTTGGGTATTCCTAGTTTGTATGTTTTAAGCTAGGCCTCAAAGTAACCACAATTCAACCTAACAATTATCCAAATACTGATAAGTATGCATGTCGTTTAAGCAAAAAACGGGGACTGGAGAAATGTCAAATAAAGTATTTGGGTCGCTGCACATTTATTTTTACATGCGATTGGCTATTATTCTGACTCATCCAAAACGTTCTGTGCCTGACTCTTTTTAAATGACCTCTCGGAAAGCACTCCACCTCCACGCCTTCTATTAAAGAGCGCAAGCTATGTTTCTGTTTGTGGAATTTGTAAATCCTCTAAAACACATTGGTAAGCCTGCGTGTGCATTGGAATAAGGAGGGACATGGGATGTATAAATAAGCACCTAGGTAGACGATTAGATGTTTTTAGGTTTTTCACAAGGAGGCGCTCTCGGCACATGAAAGTCCAGTTATTTAAACAAGATTGCCATGGGCGGGTGCGTCCGTGACAGAAATCGTACTCTCTGAGGGCGGCTTATTTTACTGTTTTTCATGATATTGTAAGTGATGTATTTTACGTAGAAAAGAGTAAGAGAAAAATAAGAAAAAAGTGACAAATGGGGGAATTATAGACAGAAAAGAACTTGTAAAGGTGAGGCAAGGGGACAGGATGTGTAGGGTGATAGAAGATAGGGGCTTGAAGTCGAAACAAGACCAGGCATCCTTTCTATTTAGTAATCCCAAATATTTGGCAGCTTTCGGCGAGTTTCTGAGAAAAACTTTGTGGCACTGCGCTTATGTTTTTATTCACAAATGAAGTACAGTTTGAGCCTCTTGACTTTCCTGTAAAGATTTTCACACATGAATATTTATGAATCGTTACTGGTTCTGAATTAGTGCAATTGAGTGTGCATGAACAGATAGTAGATCAAAATCAAACTTTACTAACTGTGGATACTTATGCATGGTTTGCCATTCTGCAGTTGTGATCTGTGTGGACATCAGAGCACAAAATATGGCGGGATGCGTATATGCGTCGTTAAGGGAATCCTGACACATACCTCTCAGAGAAATGTAGAGGGTTTCCAGAGTCCCTGCTTTCAAAAACCATTTGCCCCAATGTCGGACTGGTAAAAGAGAAGCGCGGTCCTTCCTGAACCCTCAGAGTCTGCCGTATCCACGCACTAAGGTCCAGATTGATACTTTTTCACGCAAAACTTCGTTAGCGCAATTTTGCGTAAAAAAAAGTATAGCGCGGGCTAACGCCATTCCAAGACGCTAGCCGGGCACCATATTTATGGAATGGCGCTAGCCGGCGCTAATGCCCTGTTAGCATCCTTGGAAAGGAAGCAAATAGGGCGGGGGAGGCATAGGGGAAACTGGGGCTTGTGCGCCGAATTATAGCGCTACACTGTTTAGAGGCAGAAAAATGCCTCTAAGCAGTGTAGTACCATTTTTTGGCACACAATCCCCATAGACATGGCTCCTGTCTTAATAAAGACAGGAGCCATGCCCACTACCCCAAAGGCCATGCCCAGGGGGCAAATGTTCCTTGGGCATGGCCATTGGAGCCAGTGCATGCAGGGGGCACCAAGTCAGGGCACCCGAGCGGTGGAAAAAAAAATACTTACCGGGACTTACCTGGGATGGGTCCCCCATCCTGTGGTGTCCCTTGGGTGGGGGCGTGTGGGGGTGTCCCTGCGGCCAAGGAAGGACACCTGTGGGCACATTCCATGGTCTCTGACCATGGAAATATGCCTACAGGTCCCCTTACGCCTGCCCATACCCAGGCGTTAAATAGTGGCGCTAAGCAAGCTTAGCGCCATTATTTAAGGCCCCCATTGCCTCGTGCTGGATTTTAGCACGGGGGGATAAATATGATGCAAAGGCCCTATCGTCCTTTTCTGGACGGGAACGCCTACCTTGCATCTCAATGACACAAGATAGGTTTTCACGTCCAGAAATCAAAGTTAACTCCATAACTTTGGCACTAGGACCTAAAGGAGTTAGGTTTGCGCTGAATTAGCGTAAAAAAAAAAATTACGCTAATTCAGCCCAAACAGAGTATAAATATGGGCCGTATTTGGGGGGGGAAAAACAATACCACTCAGACGATTTAGGAATTTGTTGTCACTGTGCGTTGAGTTTTAAAAATGTCCCATTGCTCCCAGGATAAAAGATTAAACGGTGAAGCAGGTTGACACAACAAGTAAGGTAAGTTCTTTCAAATTTGTGAACTATCAATTTATGTGTTTCGGGGCTTAAATGAATTTACATGAAATAAAAAATTCATGGAGTACACACAAAGGCACATTTGTTTTTCGAATATACCTGCAATTTGTGCTATCACTCTTTGTCTTCAATCTAGACTTCAAGATTTGCCAAGGAAGTGTTTTACCCTTTGTGATTTTCCCTCCTAATAAAAACCCTTTTAAAGTGACACTTGACACCATTCACATGCATTACTCTGTGCAATGTGGCACTTTGGAAATCAAGCAATCAACCTAAGAACTCAACAGCCCTTCTTAGCATCCAGTGCCTGTCAAATCTAGAAACTGGTCAGTAAAAGTAGATCTGAATGATGCTAAATTTCCATTTCCAAACTACCTGTGCTCCTAGCCATGTCTTCAATTGGAACAACCGGAAGTTTGCATGTCTTTCTTTTGAATTGTCTTCAACACCTTCCTGTTTTACAAAGGTACAGAGCGCAAAGGGGCACATAAACCACTGGAAATGTCTGCAATTTACTTTCCAGCACTGGAAAAAAGATTTAAAGTAACTCAAAGTAGGGCTATAAGTGCCAGTCTCCCACCTGGAATATTTTTGTGGGAGTAAAGCAGCCCATGATGAAGGTTCCCAACTTTCCCGTAGGCCAAGAAGACCCAAGAAAGTGAAAGTCAAAATTGACCCACCGGGAACAGGGGGCAGAAGGAGGCTGGTATTGTCACTGGGCTGCTACTCTGGTTATCGGACTTTCCTTGCACCTTTCTCCTCCTAGAAGTAAAAAACAAATGAGACTCAGTACATAGATGGTATAAAAAATGAACCTGCAATCTATTCTGTGGGTAAATATACTTTTTTAAGTACCTTATATCCCTCCTCTGTGTGCCTAGTGTAGTAGGATGCTCAAAGAGTGCATTCGCTGAATGTATAACAAAACAAAGACCCTTGTGACTCTAGTATCTCTAAATACTTTGTGTGTAATTTCTATGTTGTTACTGTAGGAAAGTACCATCTTGCCTGGCATGTTACCCCCATATTTCACTGTATGTATGTTGTTTTAGCCCTTGTGTCACTAAGATCCTGCCAGGCAGGACCCCAGTGCTCATAGTATGTGCCCTGTATGTGTTCCCTGTGTGGTGCCTAACTGTATCACTGAGGCTCTGCTAACCAGAACCTCAGTGTTTATGCTCTCACTGCTTTCCAAATTTGTCACTGCAGGCTAGTGACTACATTTACCAATTCACATTGGCATACTGGTACACCAATATAATTCCCTTGTATATGGTACTGAGGTACCCAGGGTATTGGGGTTCCAGGAGATCCCTATGGGCTGGAGCATTTCTTTTGCCACCCATAGGGAGCTCTGACAATTCTTACACAGACCTGCCACTGCAGCCTGAGTGAAATAGCGTCCACGTTATTTCACAGCATATTACCACTGCACATAAGTAACTTATAAGTCACCAATATGTCTAACCTTCACTTAGTGAAGGTTGGGTGCTAAGTTACTTAGTGTGTGGGCACCCTGGCACTAGCCAAGGTGCCCCCACATCGTTCAGGGCAAATTCCCCAGACTTTGTGAGTGCCTTGACACCATTACACGTATGCACTATACATAGGTCACTACCTATGTATAGCGTCACAATGGTAACTCCGAACATGGCCATGTAACATGTCTAAGATCATGGAATTGTCACCCCAATACCATTCTGGTATTGGGAGGACAATTCCATGATCCCCCGGGTCTCTAGCACAGAACCCGGGTACTGCCAAACTGCCTTTCCGGGGTTTCCACTGCAGCTGCTGCTGCTGCCAACCCCTCAGACAGGTTTCTGCCCTCCTGGGGTCCAGGCAGCCCTGGCCCAGGAAGGCAGAGCAAAGGACTTCCTCTGAGAGAGGGTGTAACACCCTCTCCCTTTGGAAATAGGTGTGAAGGGCTGGGGAGGAGTAGCCTCCCCCAGCCTCTGGAAATGCTTTGATGGGCACAGATGGTGCCCATCTCTGCATAAGCCAGTCTACACCGGTTCAAGGATCCCCCAGCCCTGCTCTGGCGCGAAACTGGACAAAGGAAAGGGGAGTGACCACTCCCCTGA
The DNA here is from genome assembly GCF_031143425.1 of Pleurodeles waltl. Taxonomy (NCBI): domain Eukaryota; kingdom Metazoa; phylum Chordata; class Amphibia; order Caudata; family Salamandridae; genus Pleurodeles; species Pleurodeles waltl. Next base: position 979,263,657 of record NC_090436.1, on the reverse strand, counting down.
CCAGTACCTCCCACAGGAGGTGCCCAGAGCTCCTCCAGTGTGTCCCAGACCTCTGCCATCTTGGAAACAGAGGTGTTGGGGGCACACTGGACTGCTCTTAGTGGCCAGTGCCAGCAGGTGACGTCAGAGACCCCCTCTGATAGTCTCTTATCTTTCTTGGTAGCCAATCCTCCTTTCTTGGGAGCCAAACCTCCTTTTCTGGCTATTTAGGGTCTCTGCTTTGGGGAATTCTTCAGATAATGAATGCAAGAGCTCACCAGAGTTCCTCTGCATCTCCCTCTTCGACTTCTACCAAGGATCGACCACTAACTGCTCCAGGACGCCTGCAGAACCGCAACAAAGTAGCAAGTCGACTATCAGCAACATTGTAGCACCTCATCCTGCCGGCTTTCTCAACTGTTTCCTGATGGTGCATGCTCTGGGGGTCTCCTGCCTTCACCCTGCACCAGAAGCTCAGAAGAAATCTCCCGTGGGTCGACGGAATCTTCTTTAGCTTTAGCTCAACCTGGGATGAGCACCTCCTTCACCTTTGGAAAGTTTTGGAGGCCCTGCAAATGCAGGCCTCCCTATCAAGGCCTCAAAGTGGCAGATAGGGCAGGGGAAAGTGGTTAATCTGGGCCACCTGGTAGGTGGAGAACAGATTGCACCACTACAGGGCAAAATCCAGACAATCATGGATTGGGTTCCCACTACAACTCAAACCCAAGTGAGAGCCTGTTTAGGCCTCACAGGGTACTACAGGAGATTCGTCAAGAATTATGGCACCATAGCAGCCCCTCTTACTGATCTCACAAGCAAGAAAATGACTAAAAAGGTGTTATGGGCAGCTAGCTGTCAGAAAGGTTTTGAGGAGCTCAAACAGGCCATGTACTCTGTACCTGTCCTAAAAAGCCCATGTTACTCCAAGAAATTAATTGTTCAAACTGATGCATCTGAATTAGGGGTAGGGGCAGTCTTATCACAACTGAATTCTGATGGCCAGGATCAACCAGTTGCTTTTATCAGCAGAAGGTTGACCCCTAGAGAGAAGCGTTGGTCTGCCATAGAGAGGGAGGCCGTTGCTGTGGTCTGGGCACTGAAAAAGTTGAGGCCATACCTGTTTGGCACTCACTTTATTGTTCAGACAGACCACAAAACTCTACTTTGGCTAAAACAAATGAAAGTTGAAAACCCTAAATTGTTAAGGTGCTCCATATCTCTACAGGGAATGGACTATACAGTGGAACATAGACCTGGGAGTACCCACTCCAATGCAGATGGGCTCTCCAGATATTTCCACTTAGACAATGAAGACTCATCAGGTAATGGCTACACTTATTGTCCTTCGTTTGGGGAGGGGGGGTTGTGCAGGAAAGTACCATCTTGCTGGCATGTTACCCCCATATTTCACTGTATGTATGTTGTTTTAGCCCTTGTGTCACTGGGATCCTGCCAGGCAGGACCCCAGTGCTCATAGTCTGTGCCCTGTATGTGTTCCCTGTGTGGTGCCTAACTGTACCACTGAGGCTCTGCTAACCAGAACCTCAGTGTTTATACTCTCTCTGCTTTCCAAATTTGTCACTGCAGGTTAGTGACTACATTTACCAATTCACATTCGCATACTGGTACACCAATATAATTCCCTTGTATATGGTACTGAGGTACCCAGGGTATTGTGGTTCCAGGAGATCCCTATGGGCTGCAGCATTTCTTTTGCCACCCATAGGGAGCTCTGACTATTCTTACACAGGCCTGCCACTGCAGCCTGAGTGAAATAACGTCCATGTTATTTCACAGCCATTTACCACTGCACATAAGTAACTTATAAGTCATCTATAGGTCTAACCTTCACTTAGTGAAGGTTGGGTGCCAAGTTACTTAGTGTGTGGGCGCCCTGGCACTAGCCAAGGTGCCCCCACATCGTTCAGGGCAAATTCCCCGGACTTTGTGAGTGCGGGGACACCATTACACTCGTGCACTATACATAGGTCACTACCTATGTATAGCGTCACAATGGTAACTCCGAACATGGCCATGTAACATGTCTAAGATCATGGAATTGTCCCCCCAATACCGTTCTGGTATTGGGGGACAATTCCATGATCCCCCGGGTCTCTAGCACAGAACCCGGGTACTGCCAAACTGCCTTTCCGGGGTTTCCACTGCAGCTGCTGCCAATACCTCAGACAGGTTTCTGCCCTCCTGGGGTCCAGACAGCCCTGGCCCAGGAATGCAGAACAAAGGATTTACTCTGAGAGAGGGTGTTACACCCTCTCCCTTTAGAAATAGGTGTGAAGGGCTGGGGAGGAGTAGCCTCCCCCAGCCTCTGGAAATGCTTTCATGGGCACAGATGGTGCCCATCTCTGCATAAGCCAGTGTACACCGGTTCAGGGATCCCCCAGCCCTGCTCTGCGTGAAACTAGACAAAGGAAAGGGGAATGACCACTCCCCTGACCAGTACCTCCCAGGGGAGGTGCCCAGATCTCCTCCAGTGTGTCCCAGACCTCTGCCATCTTGGAAACAGAGGTGTTGAGGGCACAATGGACTGCTCTGAGTGGCCAGTGCCAGCAGGTGATGTCAGAGAGCCCCTCTGATAGGCTCTTATCTTGGTAGTCAATCCTCCTTTCTTGGTAGCCAAACGAATGCAAGAGCTCACCAGAGTTCCTCTGCATCTCCCTCTTCAACTTCTACCAAGGAACGACCGCTGACTGCTCCAGGACGCCTGCAAAACCGCAACAAAGTAGCAAGATGACTACCAGCAACATTGTACCACTTCATCTTGCCAGCTTTCTTGACTGTTTCCTAGTGGTGCATGCTATCAGGGTCGCCTGCCTTCACCCTGCACCAGAAGCTCAGAAGAAATCTCCTGTGGGTCGACGGAATCTTCCCCCTACTAACGCAGGCACCAAAAGACTGCATCACCGGACCTCTGGTTCCCCTCTCATCCTGAGGAGCGTGGTCCCTGGAACACAGGAACTCTACCCAAGTGACTCTCACAGTCCAGTGGCCCTTCACTCCAAGTTTGGTGGAGGTAAGCCCTTGCCTCCCCACGCTAGACTGCAAACCTGTGTACTGCATGATTTGCAACTGCTCTGGCTTCTGTGTACTCTTCCAGGATTTTCTTCGTGCACAGCCTAGTCTGGGTCCCCAGCACTCCATCCTGCAGTGCTCAACCCGCTGAGTTGGCCTCCGATGTCGTGGGACCCTCTTTTGTAACTCTGCATGGACTCCGGTTCACAAATCTTCCAAGTGCCTTGTCAGGTACTTCTGCGGGTGCTGCCTGCTTCTGTGAGGGCTCTCTGAGTTGCTGAGTGCCCACTCTGTCACCTTCTCCAAAAGGCGACATCCTGGTCCTTCTTGGTCCTCAGCAGCATCCAAAAACCTCTACTGCAACCCTTGCAGCTAGCAAGGCTTGTTTGTGGTATTTCTGCGTGGGAACACCTCTGCTAACTTCATCGTGATGTGGGACATCTTCCTTCCAAAGGAGAAGTTCTTAGTCCTCTTCGTTCTTGCAGAACTCCAAGTTTCTTCCATCCGGAGGCAGCTTCCTTGCACCTTCATCTGGGGTTTTCTGGGCTCCTGCCCCCCTGGACACTGTCGCGACTATTTGACTTGGTACCCTTGCTTTGCAGGCCCTCAGGTCCAGGAATCCATTTTCAGAGCACTGCTGGTGTTTGTTGTTCTTGCAGAATCCCCCTATCACGACTATTGTGCTCTTTTGGGGTAGTAGGTGTACTTTACTCCTACTTTTCAGGGTCTTGGGGTGGGGTATCTTGGACACCCTGACTGTTTTCTTACAGTCCCAGCGACCCTCTACAAGCTCCCATAGGTCTGGGGTCTATTCGTGATTCGCATTCCACTTTTGGAGTATATGGTTTGTGTTGCCCCGAGACCTATGTCTGCCTATTGCAACCTATTGCAATTCTACACTGTTTGCATTACTTTTCTGACTCTTACTAACCTATTTGTGGTTTGTGTACCTATAACTTGTGTATATTACTTACCTTCTTACTGAGGGTACTCACTGAGATACTTGTCGCATATTGTCATAAAAAAAAGTACCTTCATTTTAGTAACTATGTTTATTGTGTTTTCTTATGATATCGTGCATATGACACCAGTGGTATAGTAGGAGCTTTACATGTCTCCTAGTTCAGCCTAAGCTGCTTTGCCATAGCTACCTTCTATCAGCCTAAGCTGCTAGAAACACCTCTATTCTACTAATAAGGGATAACTGGACCTGGCACAAGGTGTAAGTACCTTTGGTACCCACTACATGCCAGGCCAGCCTCCTACAGTTACTATAAACGCACCTTTGCAGTTTTTTTGGGGCGCTGAATAATGGTTCTAGAAAACATGCAGATATCCACTTTACGTGCAGATATTCTCTTTAAGTTAAATACATCCAAAGTCCTGTAAATGAAGGCATTCCTTTATGCCATAAATAAACGTAACAGTCATTAACATTATATATCAATTCAGGCTCCAAGAATAGTTTGTAACCACAAATAAGTTTTTTCAACAGTCACATATCAAAGTAATAAACCGAAAATACATATATAAGAACTTGATTCCAGAATAAGTATCTGCAACTGTTATAAGTTCAAGAAATAACTGTATGTGCTTCAACAGAAACTTTTGTTCGTGTCGTTTTGGTTCCAGCACAATTAAACATTTTAATTAGGACATAATCAGATAAGTATTTTTTTTTTACACACTGTACTAACAGCGCGTTTGAGTTGCTGGCTTTAATGTGTGGTTTTCATTTGTTTCCTTTCAGGTCGCAGAGGAGTTCCACACAATGAGAAGAACACAATGCAGAAATGATCGCAACGCGATGCCAACAACAGATAGCCGCAATGGAAGAAAGACACAAATCCGAAGATCGGAGGATGCCGAAGAACAAGGAAGTCAGGTTAGTAAGATCAACCAACAGGAAGGCTTCACAGCGACCAACACGCGGAATTAAAGGCCACGTGCTCCATCATTTAACAGAGCCGCACACTCGCGGTCCCACATTCGGGCAGTACCAACAACAAGTTGCTTTTTATCAAGTGGGGGAGGGGGGAAATACCATAGGTGGTACATTGACGCTTCCATGCAACCATCCATGGTTTTTGTTGCAGAACGGGATACAGGGTTTTGAGTGAAAAATAACACCTCTTTGAGGCTGACATTATAAAAGAGAAATGTTTTAATTTCTACCGAGGTTTCTGACTTTGCATGCTGCTGCAAAGTACAGCACCCATCCAAAGCGGGGGCATTTTTCAAGTTTGTCTAGGTACAGCATTTCGTGTGGGAAGGCTACCCTTCTGGTATAAAACCTAGGCCAGACATCCCACAGGCACCCTAGCAGTGTGGAGCAAAGGTGTGTGCATGGCACAAGGCAGCCTGAACGTGGACCAGCACTGGGGCAGAGAGCGATAACCATTTCTTTGATGATGTGGTGCTGTTTTATTTTCTCACTCTCTCTCTCTCTCAGGCAACCCAGTGCAGCAGCTTTGGTTCAGGTGCTCTGCTATGTGACAGCTTTGTAAATGTGTACCAAGGTGTGCACTTGAGTATCTGTTTTGGTGACATTTTTTTTAAGTTGCAGGAAATTAAGCGTTTCTGTTAATTACAAGGCAACTGTTGTTGCACCTAGGTTTGGTAGTGATAAGAAAGAAGTCAGAAATGAAATTGTTTCAGATTTTGGCTATTTTGTATTTCTAGGCAGATAAGATAACCATGCTTTGTTTACCAGAGAGCAGGCATTAAGGTGTTAACGCGTCCCTTTATGATATTTTATTACACATCAGGACTTGTTTTAGGCCAATTCATTTTTTGATCCAGTTGAGAGACACCGTAGGACGAGATAGCTAATCAATATATCAATTAATACATCAATAATGTCATCAATATTTATCACGACAATGCATTTCACTTTAGTCAAAGTCATTAATTAATTCAAAGACGCTACCACGACCTTTCAGCCATGAATAACCACACCTTGTTTAGTAGAATTTTTTGAGTTTTATTCCCTATTAATTACAGTCTAATAGCAAATGTGTTAATCTCAACACCAAGAAACATAATAGCATAGTCACGATATGGCAACTTTGGTAAACTTTCATTAAAGCGAGAATCACAAACATCAGAACATAACACGGCGTGAACATAGATCAATTTAGCAGAGTGTCAATAGCGCGTCAGTTCAACAAAACATAATCTTGGTCGTTTGTCTATTTGCGTCAGTTTGATGAACACCTGTCCTAACCACTGATTAGCATTCGCTTGTTGGGCTTCATGCAAAACAATTTAGAACACCAATTTGGAAAACATCTAGCTAAGGTCTCTGTCAAAAGCAAGCAGTTGGTACCTAGAAAGGAAAAGCAAACAGACAAATTACAATTGCATTGTCATAATTACCCTCCAAAGTTTAGGTCAGCGCACAGGATCAGTCTTCGTCCCCAGGACTTCAGTCAAATCGCCATCAGTCAAAACTCAGCTCTGGGGCAAAAGGGCACTTTCCTCTTAAGGAGGTAAAGTGTAAAAATGGGCAAATCTAAGGCGAGGATGGTTTTAAGTAACCCACCAAGTCACCAAACTGAGAGACGGAATTTCTGGATAAAATCAATAGCATTCCCTAACCCACCTAAATGACTCCCTGTGACATGGGTGTTTATCCCTGTTTCGATGTACATTCCCCCAAAATTCTATTGGACATTTGCTATACCCCACTATCTTTAACCTATCATAAAACACATTAGGTAATCTAACTCTTGACCCCATATTATTTTACAAGTTTTTGATTAGTCTTCGTAATTGACGTCTTCAGAGGTGGTGTCCGGTATGATTTCATCCTTCTGTAATTCTTTGCACATCTTTTGGTCAGCAGTTCCATTGTCTTCACCGGTTTGAATGACCTTGTACACTACATTAATCTACATTGTTTCAATTCACTTTTAACATTTAGGGGGTCATTACAACATTGACGGTATAAGGCGCTTACCGCCGTGCAGAAGACCGCCAATACACCGCCGCGGCCGCAGTAGACCGCCACAGCTATTATGACACACATCACGGAATCTGCCGAAATTCAGACACCCACACAACACCGCCACACCAAAGGTCAGTGATAAACTGGCGGAAACAAAACATCCACCTCCACGCCAACAGAAACACGCCCATGCTATTACGACCCACGAATCCACGCAGCGGTCTTTCAACCGCGGTATTCCAAAACACCGCCACATTGGACAATTACAAATACACACACCTGAGACACATACACACACCACTCCCACACACCCAACACAATATAAAATACACACCCACATCACCCACAAACCTCTACAACCAGAAATTCTGAGAGAAGGCCAGAGAGAGAGCACAGCTATTGACAACCCCATCACAGAGAGGCACACAACACCATCACCCACACAACATCCACGCACAAAACACCACATACCACTACACTCACCACACTCATCAACACATACACCACCCCACACATCACACAGACCACCCCATGTCACGCCAAAGACACCCCTGCTTCTCCGAGGAGGAGCTCAGGGTCATGGTGGAGGAAATCGCACGGGTAGAGCCACAGCTATTTGGCTCACAGGTACAGCACACATCAATAGCCAGGAAGATGGAGCTATGGCGCAGAATAGTGGACAGGGTCAACACCGTGGGACAGCACCCAAGAAATAGGGAGGACATCAGGAAGAGGTGGAACGACCTACGGGGGAAGGTGCGTTCCACGGTCTCCAGGCACAACATCGCGATGCAGCGGACTGGCGGCGGACCCCCACCTCCTCCCCCACAACTAACAACATGGGAGGAGCAAGTCTTGACCATCTTGCATCCAGAGGGCCTCGGAGGAGTCGGTGGAGGATGGGACACTGGTAAGTCAAATCTTAACTATCACATCCCCCACCCTACCTGCATGCTATCACACACCCCCACCCTCACACCCTCCCCTATCACCCCAAATCCTAACTAATCTACCCATGACACCAACCACCCATCCCAACAACAAGCCCTGCATGACACAACTAAGCATGGACACCCCTCACTAAAGCATGTCCACTGTACATACCCAGAACACCCCCCCCAACCATCACCACACAAGCCCCCACACAGGAATGCCTGCACTGGGGATCACGCACACCCAACCATTTCACACCATGAAACACACACATGCAATAATCATGTTCTTATACCCCTGCAGGAACCCAAAGGAACGTCACCACACCAGAGGGTCCAGACAACACCACTCCACCCCCAGAAGAGGCCCACAGTGACGACAGCAGCTCAGCCCCACTGGATCCCGATGACCAGCCCGGACCATCGTGGGCGTCAGGACAGTCGGTTCCCCTTGCCCAGCCACAGCCCAACACCGAGCTTACACCCTCTGGTAACACCAGCACAGCACCCACCCAGCAGGCCCAAACCTCCCTACCCAGGACAGGTCAATCAGCGGTGTGTCCACCACTACAGGGCACTCAGGCTAACCCACCACCCCAACAACAGGGACCTGGGGGCAGTGGTAGTGGGCACATGGTCCAGGGGACGGAGGCACACGAACACCGGGGAACTGGGAGGGCTGCTGTGCGACAGAGGGAGGACAGGCCAAGGGAACCAACTCTCCACGAGGCCCTCTCCTCCATCATGGGAGCATACCACCACTCCCAGGAGACAATGGCGACGGTCCTGGACAAGTTGCAGGAGACCCTGCTTCTGCAGGAGGAGCAGTATTTGGGGTTCAGGGAGGAGCTCAGGACCATCGGCTCCGCCCTGGGCACCATCGTAGGGGTGCTGACGGACATTCAAAAGACCTTGAGGGACACCGTGGCACTCCAAGGGGCCCCTGACACTAGCCAGGACGACGAACTGCCCACCACCTGCACCGGCGCTAGTGGACAGGACGCCCCGCCACAGGACCACCACACCAGCACCCCACCCCCTGCAGACGGACAACCACCACGCAAGCGGGCCCTGAGATCCAGGAACAGGACAGAGCAAGATGGCAAGACCCCCGCCAGGAAATGAGACCACCCTGATTGTCCCCCCACTGTCCCACTTTGTCACCCTGTCCAGATTGGAACTGCCCCAGCTCCACTTCCAATGCCCAGATGGGCAGTGCACCTGTGAGACTAATAAACTGGACTCTGCCATGGACATTCCTCCACCATCACCCATCCCCATTTTACAACCCCCCTTCATTTTTTGAGCACTTAAATAAACACACTTGAAACACAAAAAAATCTGGAGTCAGTCTATGATTTGGAACTTTGTAATATCAATTACAGTGTCATAATGGGTTACCCATTGTAAGGCTAACATACCAATGTCACACATCACAAGCCCTTCAAGGATGCAAGCAGTTGACACGTAGGTTACCACACTTGTGAAACTGAAATGGAAGGGTACAACTCAATTAACAAATAGTGAGTGAAATGTAGGTACAGGATAGAGGTAGACGTGTGAAAGTTAATGTAATGTTAAACCAGAAAATGTTCTCACCTGTGTGTCACTGGAAATATTGCTGTATGACTGACTCCCTGTTGTCGTTTTCTTCATCCTCAGCTTCATCCTCATCACTGTCCACAGGCTCCACAGGCTCCACAGCTGCCACAACACCGTCATCTGGATCATCCTCCTGCAGAAAAGGCACCTGGCGTCGCAATGCCAAATTATGGAGCATGGAGCAGGCGTCAATGATGTCACACACCTTCTTCGGTGAGTAGAATAGGGATCCACCTGTCATATGGAGGCACCTGAACCTGGCCTTAAGAAGGCCGAAGGTGCATTCGATTACCCTCCTAGTCCGCCCATGGGCATCATTGTACCGTTCCTCTGCCCTGGTCCTTGGATTCCTCACTGGGGTCAATAGCCAGGAAAGGTTGGGGTAACCAGAGTCCCCCAATAGCCATACACGGTGCCTCTGGAGTTGACCCATCATATCAGGGATGCTGCTATTCCGCAGGATGTAGGCGTCATGCACAGAGCCAGGGAACATTGCATTTACCTGCGAGATGTACTGGTCTGCCAAACAGACCATCTGGACATTCATCGAATAATAACTCTTCCTGTTCCTGTACACCTGTTCACTCCTGCGCGGGGGACCAGAGCTACATGGGTCCCATCAATGGCACCTATGATGTTGGGGATATGTCCAAGGGCATAGAAGTCACCTTTCACTGTAGCCAAATCCTCCACCTGAGGGAATATGATGTATCTCCTTACGTGTTTCAGCAGGGCAGACAACACTCTGGACAACACATTGGAAAACATAGGCTGGGACATCCCTGATGCCATGGCCACTGTTGTCTGAAAAGACCCACTTGCAAGGAAATGGAGCACTGACAGCACCTGCACGTCAGGGGGGATTCCAGTCGGATGGCAGATTGGTGACATCAGGTCTGGCTCCAACTGGGTACATAGTTCCTGGATTGTGGCACGGTCAAACCTGTAGGTGACAATGACATGTCTTTCTTCCATTGTCAACAGGTCCACCAGCGGTCGGTACACCGGAGGATTCCGCCATCTTCTCTTATGTCCCAGCTGACGGTGCCTAAGAAGGACAACAGCGAAGAACCAGTCACTATTCCTCCAGGTATGTACCCACAGTTACACACAAGACTACACCAGACAAAAAACCCTTCCTGTATGTGTGTTGAGTATAGGCCTAGCTATGTGTGATGCAGTAGTAAATGAAGCCATGTGGGCCCCTGAAATGGTGGCTGCCTGACCTCTAAACTGGGACAATGGGATTGTGGGGTAACTGCGCTGGCGTTGTATACCGTCGCGGTAGGCGGTCGTAGACCGCGGCGCAATGCTGCATTGGTTAACATTGGACCCTATGGGTCCCAGGAGCCAATGAACAGGTGCGCCGGCGGTGATGATGCGCACCGCCGCGGATGTCACCGCCGCGGACGTCACTGCCATTTTCTATCTGTTCAATCACTAGATACCTGACCTTCGACAGGAGAGGACCTACACTGCTAGTGCTGCTGTGACCTCGGTCTGGAAGCGACGATGGCTGCTGCGTCTGGGGACAGGGCCCCTGCCTTCACTGCACAGGAGTTGGAGAAACTTGTGGATGGGGTCCTCCCCCAGTACATGCTACTCTACGGTTCTCCAGACCAACAGGTTAGTACACAGGGAGCACGTTGTATGGGCTAGGCCTGGGTGGAGAGGGCTGGGTGGAAGAGGGAAGGGGCCAGATTTCATAGAACATTAATGCATAGGAATGAATGGGCCACATGGCCAGAGTAGGGAGGGGGCCAGTCACATTGACGGTGCAGTTGGTAATGACTGTTCCTCTTCCCTTGTGCATGTCATGTAGGTCAGCGCCCACCAGAAGAGGGACATTTGGCGTGCCATCGCCAAGGAGGTCCGGACCCTGGGGGCACACCAGAGACGGGGCACCCACTGCCGTAAGAGATGGGAGGACATTCGCCGCTGCAGCAAGAAGACGGCGGAGGCTCAGCTGGGGATGGCCTCCCAACGTAGGAGGGGTGCCCGTCGCACCATGACCGCCCTGATGTTCTGGATCCTGGCGGTGGCCTACCCAGAGTTGGATGGGGGCTTGAGGACATCACAGCAGACACAAGGGGGTGAGTACAACCTCATTCAGTGGATTTTGCTTGCAGTGGAGGAGTATGGGTGGGGGAGGTGGGCTGTGGGTGTCCCTAGGCCAAGGCGAGTTAGGTAGGCAAGGCCCCTCCGTAATGTAGGCCATGTGGCACTCAACCCCACCTCAGCAGAGTGCCAAGTTGAGGTATAGTTGCCCCTGTGGCATCCATGTGCGCAGATTTCCACCATTGCCATGTAGGCCATGTCCCAGAAATTGCATGTGCAGAGGTCAGGGGCACGGCGTAATGCAGGGGGCTGCTGCGTCTGTCTTGTCTGCCAACGGTAGCGGCATGCCATGCACTAAAACTCTCTTTGTTCTGTCTCCCCCCCCTTTTGCTGCTCTCCCTGTCCTTTTGTACATCAGCATCATCAGGCGGAGGTACATTGGCACCGGAGCACGAGGGAGCTGCATCCCACATGGCCATGGAGGGCCACACCACAGACTCTGAATGCACCAGTGGGACGGAGGGCGAGGGAAGTTTCACGTCGGCCACCGGATCACCAACCAGCGACACGGACTCGTCCGCCGATGGGAGCTCCCCTGTGGTGGCGGCACCACCTGTGCGCCCCACTTCTACAGGTACAGCCGCCACCTCCCCTACCAGCACCGCCCTCCCAGCAGCCCCTCAGCGTTCGCCCCATGCCCGCTCACCCAGGAGGGTGGGCATCACTTTCGCCCCAGGCACCTCAGGCCCTGCCCCAGTCACCTCTGTTGCCCTCAGTGAGGAGGCCATTGACCTTCTCAGGTCACTCACTGTTGGGCAGTCTACCATTGTGAATGCCATCCAGGGTGTAGAAAGGGAGTTGCAACATGGTAATGCATTCCTATAGGGCATTCATTCTGGTCAGGCTGTCCTTCAGCGAACCCTGCAATCTCTGGCCTCAGCACTGATGGCAGCCATTGTCCCTGTGTCTAGCCTCGCCCCTCCAACTTCCTCCACCCAGACCCAATCTCCTGTACCCCAGCCCATTCCAAGCACACCTACAGACCAGCATGCACACAAGTCAACACACACAAGTAGCTCAAGCAAACATAGGAACCACACACACCACAGGCACTCACGCAAGCCTCACCCACATACAGACACAGCAACATCCACTGTCTCCACTGTGTCCCCCTCCTCCTCTTCTCCCTTCTCCCTCCCAGTCTCGTCTACACACACACCTGCATGCACCACATCTACAGGCACTAGGACTCGCACCAGGACACTCAGCACCACAAGCCGCTCACCTGCACTCACCACCTCCACTGCCATTTACACGTCCCCTGTGTCCTCTCCCAATGTGTCTGTGACGCCCCCTCCCAAAGTACACAAACGCCGGCAATCACTCACCCAACATCCATCCACCTCACGACAGCCTCCAGTACTTGCACCTGCACCCAAAACACCTCCTACAACCACCTCCTCTTCCTCCACTCCCAGACCCCCTCCAGCTACCCATCCCAGTGTCCGTCAGAAACTGTCCCTATGTCAAATTGACCTTTTTGCCCCCACACCCCCCTCCAATTCATCAGTCCCGTCGTAGCGCCTCAGCCAAAAAGCCTCCAGTACCAGTGGTGCGTGTTCCAGGTTTTTGGAGTGCACCGGCCACCAGGGCAGGCAGTAGGACCCGGAGCCAAGGCACTGGCAGCCCACCCCCTGTAAAGGCTCTGAAATTGGAGAGTGGACGACGGGACCGTCTTAAGACTCCTGGTGGGACAACAAGTGACATGGGATCGAAGGCGATTGGTGAGTCAGCTGTAACTCCAAAAAAGGGGGGGAAGGTCCAGAGGAAGTCTGCCCACCCTGTTGTGAGTGTCACGGCGGAGAAGTGCGCCATCATTTCCGGCGGTCCAGACACAACCGCCAGCACCGTCGTCACTGGTCCAGAAACCACCGCCGGAGTCACAGCCCAGGAGGGCACAAGTATCGTCACTGGTCCAGAGACCACAGCCGGAGTCACAGCCCAGGAGGGCACAAGTATTGTCACTGGTCCAGAGACCACCGCCGGAGTCACAGCCCAGGAGGGCCCAAGTATCGTCACTGGTCCAGAGACCACCGCCGGAGTCACAGCCCAGGAGGGCCCAAGTATCGTCACTGGTCCAGAGACCACCGCCGGAGTCACAGCCCAGGAGGGCCCAAGTATCGTCACTGGTCCAGAAACCACCGCCAGAGTCACAGCCCAGGAGGGCCCAAGTATCGTCACTGGTCCAGAAACCACCGCCAGAGTCACAGCCCATGAGGGACCAGGATGCCACAGCCCTGCTGGGCAATGATGGAACGTCATGCCACACACCAATGCCCATTGTAGAGATCGTCATGCCACACACCAATGCCCAGTGTAGAGATCGTCATGCCACACACCAATGCCCAGTGTAGAGATCGTCATGCCACATACCAATGCCCAGTGTAGAGATCGTCATGCCACACACCAATGTCCGTATCAGAACCGCCATGGCAAAGCACCACTGAACAGTTCATAGACTGCCATGGCAAAGCACCGCTGAACAGTCCAGAACCGCCATGTCAAAGCACTGCTGAACAGGGCAAAGACCGCCATGGCAAAGCACCACTGAACAGGGCAAAGACCGCCATGGCAAAGCACCACTGAACAGGGCAAAGACCGCCATGGCAAAGCACCGCTGAACAGGGCAAAGACCGCCATGGCGAGGCACTGCTGAACAGGGCAAAGACCGCCATGGCAAAGCACCGCTGAACAGGGCAAAGACCGCCATGGCAAAGCACCGCTGAACAGTCCAGAACCGCCATGTCAAAGCACCGCTGAACAGGGCAAAGACCGCCATGGCAAAGCACCGCTGAACAGGGCAAAGACCGCCATGGCAAAGCATCGCTGAACAGGGCAAAGACCGCCATGGCAAGGCACCGCTGAACAGGGCAAAGACCGCCATGGCAAAGCACCGCTGAACAGGGCAAAGACCGCCATGGCAAAGCACCGCTGAACAGGGCAAAGACCGCCATGGCAAGGCACCGCTGAACAGGGCAAAGACCGCCATGGCAAAGCACCACTGAACAGGGCAAAGACCGCCATGGCAAAGCACCGCTGAACAGTCCAGAACTGCCATGTCAAAGCACCGCTGAACAGGGCAAAGACCACCATGGCAAAGCACCGCTGAACAGTCCGTAGACCGCCATGGCAAAGCACCGCTGAACAGGGCATGCACCTGAATGGACCGCCACATCAGGCATCCTTATCCCATGTTCAGCTGGGACAGTGACAGGACAGGTACTTTCACGGGGAGACTCATCCAGTCTGGGCACCAGTCCCCCTCCAGAACCAGTGGAGACCTGCATCTACTTGAGAGACTGTGGCTTTGCACTCCCCAGGATGGCACAGTGGGCAACCCACCCACTGTAGAGACTTGAGAGACTGTGGCTTTGCACTCCCCAGGATACATCAATGGGCGTGGAGCCCCGTCGTGGATCTGGCTTCGCATTCATCTGGCTGAGGTGCCCCCCCTTCCATTCCCCCTGAGTTGCCTGTAGTGTTTCTATCTGATGCCCCGGCAGTGTTCTCTCCGATTTTGGTCAGGTATCTATTGTGGGCATTGCCCATGCATTTTTGGACTATTGGTGCACGGACATTGTTGTGTACATATCTGCACTACTTCTCGGATTGTATGTGTAAATAAGAGTGATTTTGAGATATATATCTGTATATTTTTGTATGACATGTATATTGGCACATTACAATGTTTGGCCGAATTTCGCATTGTCTTTGCATTCTTCCGGGGGGATTGTGGGTTGTTACTGTGATTTTTGTGACTGCATTGGTGTGTATGTTGTATAATGCGAGGGTGGGGGTGTTTGGGGGGTGTCCCCCTAACTTTTGCCTCCCCCCTCCCCTGTGTCGTAGGTGCAGTACTCACCGGTATCTTCTGCGCCTACGTAGCTGTTGGTAGTAAAGGAGCAGAAAAACAAGGGCAGGTAGGATTTGTAATTCCGGCTCCATGGTGTCCTCCTTCCTCGTGGGATGTGCTAAGGTGAGCGTTTTCCCATTGCAGAAACTGTTTCCGCTGTGTTTTTATCCACGGTGAATCCGCCCCGGAAAAGGTGGCTGATTGGCGGGTTTTAATAGTGTGGGCGGTACATTGTCTCCCGCCTGTCTGTTGGCGGTAACCGCCGCGCTGCTTGTCTGTACCGCCGTGGCGGGCGGTGTGTTAAAGTGGCTGTCTTTGTTGGCGGTTTCCGCCAGGGTCATAATTCTCTTTTTTTGTCCGCTGGCCTGTTTGCGGTATTACAGCATCTTTAACACCGTCTGCCAGGGTTGTGATGACCACCTTAGTCTGTGGACAAGGGGAGATGGTGAGAACGGATCTAACATGGTTACATTCATCTTCCAAGTCGAAGAAAAAGAATAAACAGGGTCATGGCCCCTTGTGAGTCAGCACACTGGAAAATAGAAAAATGCATTTAATATGAGAGCCAGAGCAGCTAAGCTGCGGCTCATGCTAACTTAAGGCCTATGAGGTTTTCAGTACAGATTTAATAACGCAAATGTTAGTGTAAACATATTTAAACATAATATAAACACTTTGGTCATTATTATTAGCCTATGTATATATTGATGGCCACTCATCGTGGTCACAATTCAAGTGCATGTCTAAGCAAAATTACTATTATTATAGTTTCTATGTGGCAGTATCACACCTTAATTCATAAACATTTCATGTTAATATAGATTATATAAGCTACGCTCTCTCAAAGGTTTATGATAAAAATGCTTGTTGCCTTAGATCCGGAAATAATGAATAATTTGATTTGGTGGTTGGAAAATTGTGATTTGTGAAAGGGCATAGCAATCTTTGATACACTACTGGAAGTGGTCTTGGAACCATATGGCAGCGGTTGTAGTATGTATGTGAGGAAGGAGCTAAAAAAAGGAGAGAAGTTGTCAAAACCCCTTTCAGAGGGCCACAGGGAATGGAGGGGTTACTGGCCCAACCAAGAGGGTTGTGGCCTTTTATTCCAGCTGTTCCGGCACCTGATCCACTATTGTCCTGAATAAATAGGCCAAATATGACCCCTTTAAGTACTCAACTCTTAGTGGTGGTGTGTGCCGAGCAATCCAAGGCTGTTTTTATGGGGGAGGGAGGTGTAAGGCATAAACTGGCTCATGACTCAAAGTACAAAAAGTAATGGCAATAAACTAATTGCCTAAGCAAATACTTGCTTATTTTAATGTAATCCCACAAAGCACTGAAACAACACACAAAAAATCGCCACTGTTTCTTAATGTCAGCATGCTAGGCAAAGGTACTAGCTTCATGATGGCCACCCCTCATGGCACATGGTTGGGTGTTGAGGATGGGGGCTTGGGTGGGACATTTATTTCAGCACAAACATGTGAGATGGCCCTAGATACAACGTACTTCCCTTTCTGGTATATAGAGGTTGCCGACTCCAGCAAGCACATTAGTGATGACCCTAGCTTCACTGTGGACCCTTCCTGGCTCACTAAAGTAACCAATCTCAGCTCTCACAGGGGTGACAGCTCTATCTTCATGGTGGTAACCAGGGGTCGCAAATCTCAGTTCTCTGAAGGGTGACAGTGGTAGCTTCTGCAAGAGTGGATAGAGAGCATGAAGTTTTGTAATGGTCCTAACTGGACCTAGTGTCTTACACTTCTCTGACTGGGATCCACACTGCAAGAACCCCGCTTGGTGTGCTCCCTTCAGATGCTCTCCTCCTCCTCACAGGATCCTCTAGTCTTGGCACACAGGTAGAAGGCTGGTGCTCTGGACTCAGGCCAAATGGATGCAACTTCCTGGGTGATC
This sequence comes from Pleurodeles waltl, assembly GCF_031143425.1. Lineage (NCBI taxonomy): Eukaryota > Metazoa > Chordata > Amphibia > Caudata > Salamandridae > Pleurodeles > Pleurodeles waltl. The sequence continues at coordinate 979,246,277 of NC_090436.1, read as the reverse complement.
GGTTCTGTTAGAAACTGGGGGGTTCATTTACAAAGAAATGACACTGCTTGGCGCTGCAAGCCTGCTTGCTGCGCCGCGCTGCATCATTTTAAAAGTGCAAGGATGCATCGTATTTACGGAATTGCAACAAATCCCTGTACTTTCCTCTGCGCTGGCACCCAAACTTCTGCCTAGTCCCAACGCAGGCACACTTGTGCCATGGAGCAAGAGTGCCTGCATTGCAGGGATTATTGCTTATGTGCAGGAGGGGACAGTTTCTTGCACATACACAATCATTAATGGCCTTTCCTCTTTCTATGTGTGCTGCAGAATGCAGAAAGAGGAAACATTTGGGAAAAATAATGTTAGTTTTCCCCGTTGCACTACTTTAATGGCACCCCTGAGGTGACATAGGAACCTGACACATTCCCAGCCTTGTAAATCTGGGAATGTGTCAGATTCCATGGGTGTTGTGTGGTAACACCCACAGCAACACCCATGAACACCCCTTTCACTCAGGGGGGGCATATTTACAAGGCCTCACAATGTGGCTTTGCGTGGCCCTGTAAAAATGTGCAGGGACACTGCAGCACCGGAACATAAAAAAATGATGCTCTGGTGGCGCAGTGTGCTGCTAGATGCTTGTAAATGAGGCCCAGGTCTCTAGTTGGCAGAGGTTTGCACCCTGTCCAAGTAGGGACCACAATTCTAGTCAGGATAAGTCAGTTAAACTCCCTAAACTAACCTGTGCTCACCCTCTGGTAGCTTGGCACAAAGCAGTCAGGCTTAACTTAAGAGGCAATGTGTAAAGTATTTGTGCAACACACATACACAGTAACACAATGAAGACACCACAAAAGACTCCACACCAGTTTAGACAATTAGAGAATATTTATCTGAGTAAAACAAGACCAAAACAACAACAATCCAATCAGGAGAAGTGGAGATATGATTTTTTAAAGATTAAATCTAAAATAGTGCTTAGAAGTCACAAGAAGTCAAAAGGTTAGTTGAGGTCGCGAGGGACCAGTGCAAATCCAATGTTCAGGCCCACCACGATGGAGGGTAGGCCAGCTACACAACCCACACAGGGCCTGCTGAAACAGTACCTTTGATAAAACAAATCACCAACGTCGAGGGTACGATACAGCAATATTTTCCACACAGTGGGGTCACTGCATCATTGTCAGGCTCCGTTGAAGTGAATGAGATGCATCATCATCGGGCCACACAGAGCATCATCATTGGGTAGCTCAGGCTGTGAATCTACTGTTGTCTACTGGCTTCTGAGTCAGTGTTGAAGGGGCGATGCAGCAGAATTTCTCACGCACTCGAGGTGTCGCTTTTAGGCAGAAACCAGCTGCAGAACCCATTTCTGAGGACCGGGACTGGAGGGAGCACCTGAGGCAAGAGTAGAACTCACAGATGGCAGAGTCCAGCAGCACCAGGAGAGTTGCAGGTAGGCTTTGATGTCCCTGAGACTGCAGAAAAACAGGGGGCAAGCCAGCAAGCCCTTGGAGTCACTCTGGGCTCAGCAGTATGGGTCCAGTCTTCGTCCTCAGCAGAGCAGAGATCAGCAGGCAGCAGGGTGGCTTAGAAAAGCAGAGAAGCAGTTTCTTGGAACAGTCAGTCCAGGCAAAGTCGCAATCCTTACAGCACAACAGAATTTTTCCCAAGTACAGAAGTGTACTGATTTGCTAGAGTCAGAGCTCCAGTACTTCATACCAAAAAGTGCCTTTGAAGTAGGGGTGACCTCTGATCAGCTCCTTGGAGTGCACAGGTCTCTCTTTCATCCCAGCCCGGCCCTAAGACTATTGTGTGGGGGAGGCACTTGCCTATTGAAGTGTAAGTGTGAGCTCCCCTCCTCCCTTCCAGCCAAGGAAGGTCCGTCAGAATGCAGATGAGTCCTTTGTCACACCCACTCTTCCTGTTTTTGTGGCTATTGTAGGAGGCTGGACTGGCTTGTAGTGAGTACCAAGGGGTACTTGCACCTTGCACCAGGCCCAGTTATCCCTTATTAGTGTATAGGGTGTCTAGCAGCATAGGCTGATAGATAATGGTAGCTTAGCAGAGCAGCTTAGGCTGAACTAGGAGACGAGTGAAGCTCCTACAGTACCACTAGTGTCACTTGCACAATATCATAAGAAAACACAATACACAGATATACTAAAAATAAAGGTACTTTATTTTTATGACAATGTGCCAAAGTATCTCAGTGAGTACCCTCAGTATGAGGATAGCAATTATACACAAGTTATATGTACACAATACCAAAAATATGCAGTATAGTCTTAGAAAACAGTGCAAACAATGTATAGTTACAATAGGATGCAATGGGGACACATAGGGATAGGGGCAACACAAACCATATACTCCAAAAGTGGAATGCGAACCAAGAATGGACCCCAAACCTATGTGACCTGGTAGAGGGTCGCTGGGACTATTAGAAAATAGTAAGGGTTAGAAAAATAGCCCTCCCAAGACCCTGAAAAGTGAGTGCAAAGTGCACTAAAGTTCCCCAAAGGACAAAGAAGTCGTGATAGGGGAATTCTGCAGGAAAGACACAAACCAGCAATGCAACAACAATGGATTTCCAAACGAGGGTACCTGTGGAACAAGGGGACCAAGTCCAAAAGTCACAAGCAAGTCGGAGATGGGCAGATGCCCAAGAAATGCCAATGGTGGATGCAAAGAAGCTGCTACTGGACAGTAGAAGCTTAGGATTCTGCAGGAACGACAAGGGCTAGAAACGTCCCCTTTGCAGGATGGATCTCCCACGCCGTGGAGAGTCATGCAAAAGTGTTTTCCTGTGGAAATACAGCCAACAAGCCTTGCTAGCTGCAAATCGTGCAAAAAGGATTTTTGGACGCTGCTGTGGCCCAGGAGGGACCAGGATGTCGCCAATTGCGTCTGGGGACAGAGGGGACGTCAAGCAAGACAAAGAGCTCTCTCAGCAGCAGGTAGCACCTGCAGAAGTGCCAGAAACAGGCACTACAAGGATGCGTGAAATGGTGCTCACCCGAAGTTGCACAAAGGGGTCCCACGTCGCTGGAGACCAACTTAGAAAGTTGTGCAATGCAGGTTGGAGTGCCGTGGACCCAGGCTTGGCTGTGCACAAAGGATTTCCGCCGGAAGTGCACGGAAGCCGGAGTAGCTGCAAAAGTCGCGGTTCCCAGCAATGCAGTCTGGCGTGGGGAGGCAAGGACTTACCTCCACCAAACTTGGACTGAAGAGTCACTGGACTGTGGGAGTCACTTGGACAGAGTTGCTGGATTCAAGGGACCTCGCTTGTCGTGCTGAGAGGAGACCCAGGGGACCGGTGATGCAGTTCTTTGGTGCCTGCGGTAGCAGGGGGAAGATTCCGTCGACCCACGGGAGATTTCTTCGGAGCTTCTAGTGCAGAGAGGAGGCAGACTACCCCCACAGCATGCACCACCAGGAAAACAGTTGAGAAGGCGGCAGGATCAGCGTTACAGAGTTGCAGTAGTCGTCTTTGCTACTTTGTTGCAGTTTTGCAGGCTTCCAGCGCGGTCAGCAGTCGATTCCTTGGCAGAAGGTGAAGAGAGAGATGCAGAGGAACTCTGATGAGCTCTTGCATTCGTTATCTAAGGAATCCCAAGAGACAGAGACCCTAAATAGCCAGAAAAGAGGGTTTGGCTACCTAGGAGAGAGGATAGGCTAGCAACACCTGCAGGAGCCTATCAGAAGAAGTCTCTGACATCACCTGGTGGCACTGGCCACTCGGAGCAGTCCAGTGTGCCAGCAGCACCTCTGTTTCCAAGATGGCAGAGGTCTGGAGCACACTGGAGGAGCTCTGGACACCTCCCAGGGGAGGTGCAGGTCAGGGGAGTGGTCACTCCCCTTTCCTTTGTCCAGTGTCGTGCCAGAGCAGGGCTAAGGGGTCCCTGAACCGGTGTAGTCTGGCTTATGCAGAATTGGGCACAAATGTGCCCATGAAGGCATTTCCAGAGGCTGGGGGAGGCTACTCCTCCCCTGCCTTCACACCATTTTCCAAAGGGAGAGGGTGTAACACCCTCTCTCAGTGGAAGTCCTTTGTTCTGCCATCCTGGGACAAGCCTGGCTTGACCCCAGGAGGGCAGAAACCTGTCTGAGGGGTTGGCAGCAGCAGCAGCTGCAGTGAAATCCCAGAAAAGGCAGTTTGGCAGTACCCGGGTCTGAGCTACAGACCCGTGGGATTGTACCAACAATGCCAGGATGGCATAGAGGGGGCAATTCCATGATCTTAGACATGTTACATGGCCATATTCGGAGTTACCATTGTGAAGCTACACATAGGTATTGACCTTTGTGTAGTGCACGCATGTAATGGTGTCCCCGCACTCACAAAGTCTGGGGAATTGGCCCTGAACAATGTGGGGGCACCTTGGCTAGTGCCAGGGTGCCCACACACTAAGTAACTTAGCACCCAACCTTTACTAAGTAAAGGTTAGACATATAGGTGACTTATAACTTACTAAAGTGCAGTGAAAAATGGCTGTGAAATAATGTGTGCATTATTTCACTCAGGCTGCAGTGGCAGACCTGTGTAAGAATTGTCAGAGCTCCCTGTGTGTGGCAAAAGAAATGCTGCAGCCCATAGGGATCTCCTGGAACCCCAATACCCTGGGTACCTTAGTACCATATACTAGGGAATTATAAGGGTGTTCCAGTAAGCCAATGTAAATTGGTAAAATTGGTCACTAGCCTGTTAGTGACAATTTGAAAGAAATGAGAGAGCATAACCACTGAGGTTCTGGATAGCAGATCCTCAGTGAGACAGTTAGGCATCACACAGGGAACACATACATATAGGCCACAAACTTATGAGCACTGGGGTCCTGGCTAGCAGGGTCCCAGTGACACATAACAAACATACTGAAAACATAGGGTTTTCACTATGAGCACTGAGCCCTGGCTAGCAGGATCCCAGTGAGACAGTGAAAACACCCTGACATACACTCACAAACAGGCCAAAAGTGGGGGTAACAAGGCTAGAAAGAGGCTACTTTCTCACACAAACCCCCCCCAAAAGAAGGACAATAAGGCTAACCTTGGCCAGTTGAGACTTTATTGTCTAAGTGGTGATAAGTAGAGAGTAGCTCTGCAATAGACTGGTTACTCCCTTTATCATCCACTATATGGTTACTTCCCTGTGGGGATGTAAACCACCCTGTTTGAATTTTTGTAGCTAAGCAACAATGTGAAGCTGTATTTGTAGAGTTTCTATCAGTAAGTTTTAGTTTAGAGCAGTGGAAATTGTCCACTGAACCTATTTGTAATGATGGAAATGCCAGATAGGGATGCTGTCTCAGTAAAGCCATAGCTGGGCAAAAACTTTGTCCATATGGCTGGAAGAGAGAACAGGGATGCTGTTTCTCTTTAGTTGGAGCAGGGCAGGGATGCTGTCCTATGAGCACCACACCTGGGCAGGGATGCTGACCTAAGTGTTGTGAGGTAGTGCAGGGTTTCTGCACTAAAGTTTCTCTGGGAGGGTTGGAGGGATGCTCCATGTTAACTAAAATGGTGCTCTTTTTCTCACCAATGTTAGTTATCCCACAGAGAGGTACTTCCACCTCAGGGAGTACAGTTTTTCCAACTGATGATTCCCTTGGAACAGGTGCCACCCCAGGAGAGGTTTCTCCCACCACAGGAACGGTATCCTGAATGGTAGGGTGGTAAGGGGATACTGTGATACCCCTTTTACCTGTTGATGGAGAGGGATCCTGAGTTTTCAGGCCTTCTCTCCTTTGCTTTTTCATTTCAGTAGAAATGAGAGGGAACAATTCCTCAGGGATGCCCAGCATGGCTGCATGGGCATAAAACTCTACATCAGCCCAACCTGAGGCCTCTAGGTCATTACCTAAGAGACAGTCTACAGGTAAGCTAGGTGATACCACCACCTGCTTAGGGCCAGTAACTCCACCCCAACTAAACTGAATTATAGCTAAGGGAAGAAACTTAGGGCCTGATTTTGACCCTGGCGGACGGCGGAGGCCGTCCGCCAAGCACGGCAGGGGCCCCCAGGGGCCCCGCGGCACCCCCTACCGCCATCCTGTTCCTGGCGGGCGAACCGCCAGGAACAGGATGGCGGTAGGGGGTGTCAGAATCCCCCATGGCGGCGGAGCAAGCTGCGCCGCCATGGGGGATTCTAAGGGCAGCGGTAAACCGGCGGGAGACCGCCGGTTTGCCTCTTCTGACCGCGGCCGAACCGCCGCGGTCAGAATGCCCTGCGGGGCACCGCCGGCCTGTCGGCGGTGCTCCCGCCGACCCTGGCCCCGGCGGTCTTGTACCGCCGGGGTCAGAATCACCCCCTTAGTGGAGTTATGGACATCAATAATCTTATACTGTTGTCCAATGATGTGTTGATCAGAGTGCACTAGGTTTTCAGTCACCAAAGTGATACTGGCACCTGTGTCACTGTATGCCAAGGCCTCAACACCATTTATTGAAACTGTCTGCCTGTACTTATCCATTGTAAGGGGACAAGCAGCCAGTGTGGCAAGGCCAATGCCACTAGGTGTGACAGAAACTGTCTTGGGAGTGACTGCCCCAGTTTCTACTATGGACCCATAAGTGAACCCAACTACACCCTTAACTTGACTGTTGCCAGCAGTCCCACCACTAGTACCACTACTGCTAGGGGCACTAGAGCTTGATGTATTAGTGGTGGTAGGCTCAGGGGGTTTACCTGGACAGGACTTATCCCCTGGCCTATGGCCTCTGTTTTTACACACAAAGCACCAAGGCTTTTTAAATTGTGTAGGTTGAGAAGAAGAGGAAGAATTTGTTTTATCCCCACCCCCTGAAGAGTGTTTAAGATTAGAAGTGGGATCTTTGGTTTTACCCTTATCCCCATGCTTATCTTGAGATTTTTCACCATCTTTCTTCTTATTGTTCTCTTTGTCACCCCCTGTATGAACCTTTCCGTCCACCCTTGTTCTGACCCATTTGTCTGCCTTCTTTCCCAATTCTTGGGAGAGGTCAGATCAGAGTCTACCAGGTACTGGTGCAACAAATCAGACACACAATTATTAAGAATATGCTCTCTCAGGATCAAGTTATACAGGCTGTCATAATCAGTAACTTTACTGCCATGTAACCACCCCTCCAAGGCCTTCACTGAATGGTCAACAAAATCAACCCAGTCTTGTGAAGACTCCTTTTTGGTCTCTCTGAACTTTATCCTGTATTGTTCAGTGGTTAAGCCATAACCATCCAGGAGTGCATTCTTAAGAACTGTAAAATTATTGGCATCACTTTCTTTCACAGTAAGGAGCCTATCCCTACCTTTTCCACTAAATGATAGCCATAGGATAGCAGCCCACTGCCTTTGAGGGACATCCTGTACAACACAGGCCCTCTCAAGTGCAGCAAACCACTTGTTAATGTCATCCCCCTCCTTATAAGGTGGAACTATCTTGTGCAGATTCCTTGAATCATGCTCTCTTGCAGGATGACTATGGGGAATACTGCTGCTGCCACCATGGGTTTCTAAACCCAACCTCTGTCTCTCCTTCTCTACTTCTAAGGTCTGTCTATCCAAATCCAGCTGTTGCTTCTTAAGCTTCAGTCTGGTTTGTTCCACCCTCAATCTATTGAGCTCCCTTTCTAACAATCTGTCATCAGGGTGGGTGGGAGGGACATTCCTAGACACAGAAGTATGGTGAGAATGGACAGAAGGAGACCTGTCCCTTACAGAAGGCACCCTAACAGCATGGCTAACAGTGTAGTGTGAGAGCACACCATCTGTATGGTGTGATTCTACATCAGTACCAACTATGCTAGACTGTCTAGTAATGGGCAGGCTGAGAAGTTTCTTTCCTGAATCTTTTCCTGGGGGAGTCCCTGGATCAGATTGGGAACCATTTGCTGCTTTTTCACCAGATGTGGCCCCTATGGCCTTATCTTGTTCTCTAAGCATATTAAGCAACAATTCCAAAGAAGGATTCTTCCCTACACTCAAACCTCTTTCTACACAGAGACTCCTTGCTCCTTTCCAGCTAAGGTGGTCATATGCAAGTTTGGACAGATCAACATTTTGGCCTGTGCCAGACATTTTAGAAAGAGTTTAAGTGACAGAAAAAGTGAAGAAAAAGTTTTTCAGAACTTTTAGAAAGAGAAAAAAAACTTTTTTAACTTTTTAAGAACTTTTTAGAAAGTTAGAAGTACTTTTCAGCACTTAGAAAAGAGGGAAAAGAGGAAATGCAAAACTTTTTAGCAATGTGTACACACACTGAACTTGTTTTGTATATTTTTCTCTTATGAAAAGTACAATGACAAGAGTGGTAAGTAGTCTCAAAGCACTTATCCCACCACTGCACAACCAATGTAGGAGGCTGGACTGGCTTGTAGTGAGTACCAAGGGGTACTTGCACCTTGCACCAGGCCCAGTTATCCCTTATTAGTGTATAGGGTGTCTAGCAGCATAGGCTGATAGATAATGGTAGCTTAGCAGAGCAGCTTAGGCTGAACTAGGAGACGAGTGAAGCTCCTACAGTACCACTAGTGTCACTTGCACAATATCATAAGAAAACACAATACACAGATATACTAAAAATAAAGGTACTTTATTTTTATGACAATATGCCAAAGTATCTCAGTGAGTACCCTCAGTATGAGGATAGCAATTATACAAAAGTTATATGTACACAATAACAAAAATATGCAGTATAGTCTTAGAAAACAGTGCAAACAATGTATAGTTACAATAGGATGCAATGGGGACACATAGGGATAGGGGCAACACAAACCATATACTCCAAAAGTGGAATGCGAACCACAAATGGACCCCAAACCTATGTGACCTGGTAGAGGGTCGCTGGGACTATTAGAAAATAGTAAGGGTTAGAAAAATAGCCCTCCCCAAGACCCTGAAAAGTGAGTGCAAAGTGCACTAAAGTTCCCCAAAGGACAAAGAAGTAGTGATAGGGGAATTCTGCAGGAAAGACACAAACCAGCAATGCAACAACAATGGATTTCCAAACGAGGGTACCTGTGGAACAAGGGGACCAAGTCCAAAAGTCACAAGCAAGTCGGAGATGGGCAGATGCCCAAGAAATACCAATGGTGGATGCAAAGAAGCTGCTACTGGACAGTAGAACCTTAGGATTCTGCAGGAACGACAAGGGCTAGAAACTTCCCCTTTGGAGGATGGATCTCCCACGCCGTGCAGAGTCGTGCAGAAGTGTTTTCCTGTGGAAATACAGCCAACAAGCCTTGCTAGCTGCAAATCGTACGAAAAGGGTTTTTGGACGCTGCTGTGGCCCAGGAGGGACCAGGATGTCGCCAATTGCGTCTGGGGACAGAGGGGATGTCGAGCAAGACAAGAAGCCCTCTCAGCAGCAGGTAGCACCCGCAGAAGTGCCAGAAACAGGCACTACAAGGATGCGTGAAATGGTGCTCACCCGAAGTTGCACAAAGGGGTCCCACGTCGCCGGAGACCAACTTAGAAAGTCGTGCAATGCAGGTTGGAGTGCCGTGGACCCAGGCTTGGCTGTGCACAAAGGATTTCCGCCGGAAGTGCACGGAAGCCGGAGTAGCTGCAAAAGTCGCGGTTCCCAGCAATGCAGTCTGGCGTGGGAAGGCAAGGACTTACCTCCACCAAACTTGGACTGAAGAGTCACTGGACTGTGGGAGTCACTTGGACAGAGTTGCTGGATTCAAGGGACCTCGCTTGTCGTGCTGAGAGGAGACCCAGGGGACCGGTGATGCAGTTCTTTGGTGCCTGCGGTAGCAGGGGGAAGATTCCGTCGACCCACGGGAGATTTCTTCGGAGCTTCTAGTGCAGAGAGGAGGCAGACTACCCCCACAGCATGCACCACCAGGAAAACAGTCGAGAAGGCGGCAGGATCAGCGTTACAGAGTTGCAGTAGTCGTCTTTGCTACTTTGTTGCAGTTTTGCAGGCTTCCAGCACGGTCAGCAGTCGATTCCTTGGCAGAAGGTGAAGAGAGAGATGCAGAAGAACTCTGATGAGCTCTTGCATTCATTATCTAAGGAATCCCAAGAGACAGAGACCCTAAATAGCCAGAAAAGAGGGTTTGGCTACCTAGGAGAGAGCTTAGGCTAGCAACACCTGCAGGAGCCTATCAGAAGGAGTCTCTGACGTCACCTGGTGGCACTGGCCACTCAGAGCAGTCCAGTGTGCCAGCAGCACCTCTGTTTCCAAGATGGCAGAGGTCTGGAGCACACTGGAGGAGCTCTGGACACCTCCCAGGGGAGGTGCAGGTCAGGGGAGTGGTCACTTCCCTTTCCTTTGTCCAGTTTCGCGCCAGAGCAGGGCTAAGGGGTCCCTGAACCGGTGTAGACTGGCTTATGCAGAATTGGGCACAAATGTGCCCATGAAAGCATTTCCAGAGGCTGGGGGAGGCTACTCCTCCCCTGCCTTCACACCATTTTCCAAAGGGAGAGGGTGTAACACCCTCTCTCAGAGGAAGTCCTTTGTTCTGCCATCCTGGGACAAGCCTGGCTTGACCCCAGGAGGGCAGAAACCTGTCTGAGGGGTTGGCAGCAGCAGCAGCTGCAGTGAAACCCCAGAAAAGGCAGTTTGGCTGTACCCTGGTCTGAGCTACAGACCCGTGGGATCATGGGATTGTACCAACAATGCCAGGATGGCATATAGGGGGCAATTCCATGATCTTAGACATGTTACATGGCCATATTCGGAGTTATCATTGTGAAGCTACACATAGGTAGTGACCTATGTGTAGTGCACGCATGTAATGGTGTCCCCGCACTCACAAAGTCCGGGGAATTGGCCCTGAACAATGTGGGGGCACCTTGGCTAGTGCCAGGGTGCCCACACACTAAGTAACTTAGCACCCAACCTTTACTAAGTAAAGGTTAGACATATAGGTGACTTATAAGTTACTAAAGTGCAGTGAAAAATGGCTGTGAAATAATGTGTGCATTATTTCACTCAGGCTGCAGTGGCAGGCCTGTATAAGAATTGTCAGAGCTCCCTATGGGTGGTAAAAGAAATGCTGCAGCCCATAGGCATCTCCTGGAACCCCAATACCCTGGGTACCTTAGCACCATATACTAGGGAATTATAAGGGTGTTCCAGTAAGCCAATGTAAATTGGTAAAATTGGTCACTAGCCTGTTAGTGACAATTTGAAAGAAATGAGAGAGCATAACTACTGAGGTTCTGGATAGCAGATCCTCAGTGAGACAGTTAGGCATCACACAGGGAACACATACATATAGGCCACAAACTTATGAGCACTGGGGTCCTGGCTAGCAGGGTCCCAGTGACACATAACAAACATACTGAAAACATAGGGTTTTCACTATGAGCACTGGGCCCTGGCTAGCAGGATCCCAGTGAGACAGTGAAAACACCCTGACATACACTCACAAACAGGCCAAAAGTGGGGGTAACAAGGCTAGAAAGAGGCTACTTTCTCACAGCTATCTAGAGGGAATGCACAAAAAGTAGCTGTCACCTGGCCCAGATGTGTATTAGATACAGGATTCAAGACACACAGGGCAGTAAGAGCAGAGAAATGCCCACTTTCTAAAAGTGGCATTTCTGAAATAGTAATGTTAAATCTGACCTTACAAGTACCACTTCTGTGACACAGAGAAAATGTCCTGTTCAAACGACTGATCACTACTAAACACAAAACGAGTGTGCTTTACAACCACATACATGTCACTTAACTCCTGGCAAGGGCAATAGTCCTCTACCACTTCGGGACTTAATGCAGGCCCCTGCAGCCCCTGAAGAGAAAGGGGGCTTCAACCCGTCAGAGGCTTCCTAACCCAGCACGAGGTCCCTATTCAGCCCAGGGCCTGTGAACATTTGTGAGATATGGGGAGACTCGAGGGCCCCTCGTCGCATTCTGTAGGGGGCACCCGTCATTTTGGGGTACACCACTGCCACCATGCTTGGTACTCTTCCAGTCTAACAAAACCTCATTACCATGAGACAGCCCTAAGTCATGGTGCACATGCCTGATTCATGTTTGCTCATACTAAAAATCAGTACCAGAGATCTAGATAGCCATGCACTCGGCAAATCAGGCAGAGGTGCATGTTTGTCACGGTGCCAGGGGCTTTTTTGTCCCAAACAGAATTGGTCCCTTAGAGGAGAATAAATTGTGCATAAATTGTGAGTTATTGTTTGGTGTGTTTGCGGAATATTTGTCAGATTTTTCCACAGTAGTTAGAGAGAGGGATTATCATTTTCTTTTTGATGTTCAGCAATTGGGTGCTGTATATAAAGATATGGAAGCAAATAGGTACAATCTGCCACCGTTTAGCATAAGTATCTTTGTGAGGATAGATATCTCCTTCAACAGGTTTTACAGGTGGGAAGCAGGTCTGGAGGTGGGAAATTTTCCAAGCTGAAGCTTATTGCTCTTTTTTAATGATAACTCATGTGGCACTGCACGAATGGAGGCTTCATGCGATGTTAGTCTTCCTAAGCCTGTGTTGGATTTCTCACTATTGGCATCCGAGTGTGTTGGAAATGTTAATAGAGAACCTCTTCTTCTTGTCAATATATCACTATTTATTATAGATCCAGTCGGTGGTTGTGTGTTGGGGGGTGGATGAGGGAGGGATCAAGTATAATGCTTTGAGGTAAACTTAAATTCTTACTATGGAAGATTTCAGACTTTTAAAACAGGCTAGTGAAAGGGTTGGGCATTCTGGGAAGATGGAACGAAGAAAATGTACAGTTTGTCTTGGACTGCTTTAGCTGGTTGGTGCTTGGCACAATGTTTGCATGCCATACAACCTTCTGCATTGTCAATAGTGATTTCATGACTTTTGAGAACAGCTTTAACAGCCCTGGGAATGTTCATCTCTTTCTGTTTGCAGCACATCATGCTTAGAGGATAGTGGTTTGGCAGCAGGAATGCATTGCTTTGTATCGATTTGTGTTTTTATTTTAATTCCTTTTGGGGTTTTGTAAAGCACTGCTAAGCCTTGAACAGTGGCCTCGGGGCACTTTGAGTTGTGGGTACTTTTAAGGATTAGTGGGTAGAGGGGTACTTCTCAGAAAAACCTGGAGGCGTAGAGTAAAGTAGTCCATCAGAAAGGCATGTGGCATGCTGAAGCGCATACCACGACATACCACGAAATATTAACTAAATAGTCAATTGTGCCGTAATGAAACAGGGCCCTGGAAGCCATGAGTGAAAAACATGGTCACCTTAGGAATCTGATGAGCCCGAACTTTGGAAACCACCTCAGAAGGGATATAATGAGTGGGAGTGGATTATGCAGTGAGGGGGAAAATATGTGAATTTTTAACTTTTCTCTGAATTTAGCAATGTCATTTTCAAGTATCAGGTGTAGTGGTAGTTACTTCCACAGTGAGGCGCCCTGCATGTGAAATATTTAAACAAAAAACTGCTTATTTTCTAGTTGGGAGGGTATTGAGGAGACATCTGTTAGCAGCCCTTAGGCCTTTGGTCAGTAGATTAGGGACATATAGTTATGTTAGGTTGTTTAGTAATTGACGGGGCCACTTTCACATGAGGAAGAGAGCTGTAAAGGTCAATATTTTCTTCACAGGGTAGGTAAAGGGATTTCCGAGCCAGTGTGGTATGGTCATGTTGTTTAAAACCCAGCAACGGGTGGAGACTATAGTTCCGAACTTTCTGGAGTTTGGAGAGATGTAGGCAGTCGTGGCTGGTGTGACGGTGAAGGGGGGAGGGAGGTGGATTAACTGGGGAAGAGAGGGCGGGGGGAAATTAAATAAAAAAAATGTAAAAACTTACCTCAGCTTCCGCGTCGCGCCGTGAGCTGCTCCTCTCCTCGCCTTCCGGATGCTGCAGGCACAGGCTCACAGGCTCTCAGCCTGCCCTGTGCCAATCCTGATGCTGTTCAGAGCAGCGTCAGGATTGGCTGGGAGCTCCCAGCCAGGGTGCTACCAGGCAGACTTGGAGCCTGTGCAGGCTTTCTCAAGCCCAGCAACTGTGTTGCCGGGCTTGAGAGAGCACACTGCGCATGTATTATTGGCTGGCCCGAGACGGCTGGCCAAACATACATGCGCAGTGAGGGGAAGTTCTGAGCAGTTCCCCTCATTGCTCGTCACCCCCATGGCCAATGTTTATTATCGTTTCTGTGGAACAGGTTTGCAGCTGTCGCTGCTGGTGGGGCCCTTACGGAGGAGCTGCCCCTGGATGTAGGGTTGACGGGGCCTAGGAGAGTAGTTTCTATTTTATTCTTGCTAACTTAGATCCAGCTGTCCTGCTCCAGGAAAGGCAATGAAACAAGCTGCAGAGGAGGTGTAGCAGGGAATTTTCAGAATCCATATGGTCAACTATTTTGTACGTGTCTAAGGTAGCAGCTAGTGAGGCTAAGTAAACACTGATTTTGTTACAAGGAGGTATCCTTGGGATTGCCATAATTCAAACTGGGTGTTTGGGAAAGGAAAGAGCCAAGTTTAGATGATAGAGTTAGTTTTGCAAGACTCATTCAAACCAGGTCGCATCTGTCCATTGATGCCATTCTGGTCCATTAAAGTGGACAGCCTTTCGATTACAATCTGATATCAATGGACGGTGTATTTCATTGAAGAGACCACTGTAAGACTACATTTCTATTTATTATTTATAAAGCGTTACACCTGTTTTTAGATGGCGGGACAATACGTTCTTGACAATAAATATTTTGGCACGTAAGTCGTGCAGGTTGGTATTTTCAGTTTCTTCTAGGAGTGCGTTGGACGTCCACACATTGGATGTATCAGAGAAATGTTTGTATTCCTGAAAGGATAGTGTTTAATTTAAAGGACCCATAAAGAGACTGTCTTCTTTTTTCTTTCCGTTTTGTTTGGCATTTCCGAAATTGCGTGGTTAGAGGTTTGAAGGTTTACGAGTAAACGTCGGAAGATTATAGAATAGTTAGTGTGAATCAGGTCCGGATCATGTTTGGGAATCTATTTAACAACTTTGATTAAGTGGGTAAGTATGGTGATGTTGGAGGCAGGTGTGAATTTTTCCAGATTTGGGTCTTGTTCTGTAGTAGGCATTGCGGAATAAAAAGGATTAGTTTCAGGCAGTGGTTTACAGGATATTGCGAAATCTGCAGATTGGACAACATCTTTCATGTTTTTACAATTCTTATTTCAAACCAAGAGAGGAATGCTTTTGGAACATAAGTGATAACCTTTAAAAATGATACAATAAACACCATCGGTTTCGATGTTAAATGATGATTTTCCTAGTATCGTAACCAGAAATTCATGATGCAATTAAGTAAACATGTATATGTTAACCTGCCCTCCCACACTATTGTATTGTTTGTTTATTTGTTGAAGAAAACTAAATTATTGTGTTATTGATGGAAGAAAAAAAGACTGTTGTTATATATCGTTGATTTATACATATATAAGGACATTTGGAAGAGTTATGCTACTACGTGTGACATTTCTTTACTGATGTGTACTTCTCTGCAATATATTGTAGAGAAGATTATCCATTATTTCTCTCTTCTTCTTCTTTAGTATTACCCAAAAAATCAACAAACAATTTGAGCAAGACATCTTTGTCTTTGAAGCAAGATTGACTAGAATTTTCTTTAGGCTTTTTAAGGGTATTTTATCATTTTCTTTGCATGAAGTAGATACAGAAACGAAATTCTGGAATATTATGGATCAGGATTCCCTTTTAACACTTTATGACGGGCTCCTTTATTATTGTTGCTGCTTTAAAGGCTATAAAAGAGGAGATGTAGATGATGCACACTTCCCTGTCTTTAATTATAAACTGCCTCCAGGCCATGTTATGAAAACTGGAAATTCAGTTCTCCTGTTTAAACACTGCAACACTATGCATACATTTCTGCTGAGGTACGTGGGATCTAGAGATAGGAAAGGGGAGGATGGGGATGTGTTAGGGGTGGATACAGGAAATGTTTGCAAAAGATAGTGGGAATTTGCCAAAATTGTTCATGTATTTTCCCCACTTTGTGATATCACATGGCAGGTGATTTGGTGATTTAATCACAACCATATGTAATGGCGGTGTAAGCGAAGAAGTTGATTCTTAAACAATATTATCCCTCTGGAGAACAAATAAGTTACAAAAGTGCATAAGTCATTATGCATAAGTCATTATGACCCTAAATTCTTTGCCCGCAGACAATCTTACTTGCGAGGAGTGAAGGGTGATGGTTCTCTGCCATATTTGTGGAAATCGGCAAAATGTTCATACTCTGTGCAAATTATCCTCTATGTGTATATCTTGTAAGAGATCACTTATTAGCCAATCTTTACATGCAACGGCTTAACAGCGGAGCCGTCTCTCCGGGGTGAGTAGAAAACACATTTGAAGTTTGTACCTAAAATTCGTATAGCCTGATGGAGCCTGTTGCAAGGCCTATGTCTCTCATAGATTGACATGGGGGCTGCCTTTAAATAACTTTTAAGTGCAGATTTCCTTTGAGAGCAGACAGAAATTTGGAGTTTAGCGTCTCTCAACTCAAAATTTAAAAATATATTTTTTAGTGAAGTTGGTTTTTATATTGTTAGTTTGAAAATGCCACTTTTAGAAAATATATTACTTAAAAATGCTCCTAGAGGAATTATTTAGATATAGTATGTGTACATATGATCCAGTCTTCAATTAATGAATAAGACAACTCTGCACTGTTAAAATCCAATATATTATTCAATAGGATTCAGGAAGTTAAAAAAAGGTGCAACAATTCTAATGAATGTCCATTTCATAAACAACAACACTGTATATAACCCCTCTAGATCATAAGATTGAATCCCAACTGCAGATCCAGGAAGGGGTTATACCCCTCCTCATGACACAGTTCTGCACAATAGTTGCCTGGTTTTCAGTCCCAGGTCAAGCAACATCATGGACTTTCAATTCAGCTTGTCAAATGAGAAGGTAATGTCGATGTTTCGACCTGTAGTGGCAGTCAGAGGCCCGTCAGACCACTATAAGGACTCAGTTTTGTTAAATAATACAACAGGTTGCAAAAATAGGCTCGGTAGCAACACACCAGGGGACTTCACCCTACAAGCATAAGTAAAAAAAACCTTTAAATATGGGACCAGTAGCGTCTGTCTCCATCTACATCCGCTCAACACATGCGAGTGCCCTCACACAATGCAGTCTCCAACCCCCTTGTGCACCTGGGGCCTGGCCTGGGCAAGGCAGGATCTTATGAACAACAGAGACTTTAATTTGAAGTGGGCCTACATCAAAGGCAGAAAGGGGTATAAGTATTGCACCCAAAATCCCTGAAAATCAGATTACTTCTGGAACCAAGAGGAACCTCTGCCAAGGAGAAGAGCCAGAGAGCTGGAGAAGGAGTACTGCCCCTTTTCCTGTGACTGTGCTTTGCTGGGTTGGCCTGCAGTAGCTGCTTCTGCCTGAGAGAGGAGAAAGACTGACTTTTGTGTGACTTCCCACTGGTGAAGAATCTCCAAGGGCTTGAACTAAGCTTGCCTCGTATTGTTGAAGTCTCAGGGACATCAAAGACTTCTCTCTGCCAGCACCTGGACTCTCTGCTGAGACTCCTGCCCTGCCAAGTGGTGCCCTAACCTGTCTCTGGTCCCTTGAAAGGTGAAGCTGGTGGAAAGGACTGAAATCCACGCACAGAACGCCGTGCAGGGAAACCTTCGACACACCATCCGCAATGCGCCACCAGCCTTGTGGCTAAAATCGATGCTCCACCTGTATCGCGGCTGGGAGATCGACACATCGTGGCTGGAGAAACTAAGGCCCATATTTATACTTTTTGATGTAAATCAGCGCTAGCGCAGATTTGCATCAAAAAGTTTACCGCGGGCTAACGCCATTCCAACGCGCCAGCCGGGCGCCTTATTTATGGAATGACGTTAGCCGGCGCTGCGGCCCAGTTAGCATCAAAATAAATTATGGTAACCGGGCAGCGGAGGCGAAGGGAAGACTGGGGGTTGTGCACCAAAGAATGGTGCAAGTCAGGTTAGAGTCATAAATATTGGCTCTAACCTGACTAGCGCCATTTGTTGACACACAACCCCCATGGAAATGACTCCTGTCGTAGCAAAGACAGGAGTCATGCCCCCATGCCCAATGACCATACCCAGGGAACTTCTGTCCCCTGGGCATGGCAATTGGGCACAGTGGCATGTAGGGAGGCCCAAGTTAGGCCCCCCTATGCCACTTAATAAAAAAAAAAATACTTACCTGCACTCAGGTGTCCTCCGGGGGTGGGCGAGAGTGGCAGGGGGTGTCCCTGGGTGCCGGGAAGGGCACCTGTGGTCTGCTTCCATTGTCTCCCACCATGGAAATGAGCCCACAGGTCCCTTAATGCCTGCCCTGACCCAGGCGTTAAAAAACAGCACAAATCCGGCTGGGTGCCTTGTTTTAAGGCCCGCCTCCTCTTGTGCATCATTTTGACGCCGGAGGATAAATAAGGCGCACATGCCTTAGAGTCATTTTTTGCACAGGAACTCCTACCTTGCATGTCATTAGCGTAAGGTAGGTTTTCACGTACAAAAAATGACTCAAACTCCATAACTTTGGCGCTAGACGGGTCTAGGGCCAAAGTATATGGAGTTAGGTTTGCGCTGAATTTGCGCTAAAATAAATGACGCAAATCCGGCGCAAACAGAGTATAAATATGGGCCTATGTGGCTGCTGATAACGATGCAAGCCCCATGCAGCATGGTTTCCTGACACCATACAACAGGATTTCTAACGCAACATCGCTGGTTGTGAAAAATCAACGCAAAGCCTTCCTGGACTGGAGGTGCCCGTCTGGGAATAGATGCATCGCTCTCTTGCGGGCGGGAGGAAATGACGCACGCTGACCCGACCGGAGAAGGGACGGTGCACAGTCTTGCTTGTGAGTGAGAAATCGACACATCGCTGGCCTTTTTCGATGCACGCTCGCCCTTGTAGCTTAATTTTTTATCCTAACCAGGTACTTTGTGTAACAACAGCATTCTCACTGTTTTCTAAGGATTAAGACTTATTATTTATTTACTTATATCTTGACTTGTGTATGTTGGATTTTTGTCATTCTGGTCTTGTTTGAGTAAGATAAATATTCCCTATTTTTCCAAACTGTGTGGTGTCCATTTTGTAGTGTTTCACTGTATTACTGTGTGTGTTTGTACAAATACTTTACACATTGCTTCTGAAGTTAAGCCTGCCTTCTCAGGCCAAGCTACCAAGGGGATGAATGGGGGTTAAGTGAGGGTGATTCTCCTTTATCCTGACTAGAGTGAGGGTCCTTGCTTGGACAGGGGGTAACCTGACTGGCAACCAAAACCCCTTTTCTAACATTGGTGATCAGGGGTTTGGGTTGGACTTGTATTTGTATTTGACATACAGTGAATAAGTGTACACTACTGTTTTCAGTGCAGACCATTACGTGACCACATACCACTTGTCTTTGTGATTTTGCTTTTCCTCTTTTTGGATTTTTTTCTACTTCCATATTTTGGTGATCTTTTTATTGATTTTGAACTTTTCATTGGGAACTCTTTTTTTCTCCCTTGGAACTTTGCACTTTTGATTTACCATCATGTCCTAATCTGGGGATGAACCAGCTGGAGCTGTTTTTGAGTTAGGGAAATTGGAAAGTTACACAGTTGCTCAGTTGAAACAGTTCTGTAAGGATCTTGCCTGTCCCATTAAGAGCTCCACCAGGAAGGAGGAGCTGCAAAAGACACCGAGGGCCTGGGTGACAGCCAAGGAGGCGGAGGGCACACAGAGGAGGAGGAGGAGATGAGGAGGTGCAGAGTATACACAATGGAGTAGTGGGTGGACCTGTTATGCCTGTAGGGAGGGTCTCCAGGGCAGGTAGCAGTGTGTCATCCAAGGGTCTGACTCCTGAAGACACCAAACAGCATCCATTGGTGCTCAGTCACAGGGTTTGGCCAGTGTAGCGATTGGGGAGGAGTTGGTTCCAGGTGGGTGGGAGCCAGCTGAGATGACCCTTGTCTCACTAGGGGACAGTGAGATAGTCCAGAGAACCCTAGTGCCTGAGAACACTATGAAGTACAGACGGTGGATGACCATCAATGGACAGAGGGTGGAGGCTCTTAGAGACACAGGAGGCAGTGTGACTACAGTGAGGAGTCACCTGGTGTTTTAAGAGCAGATAGATTCCTGTGTACTTTACCAAATAGTTGCAGTGGAAAATTCAGAGCACCTGTGCAGAGTGGCACAGGTTCCCTTTGAATGGGTGGGGCTCTCAGCTTCCTTGAAAGTAGTTGTGACTCCAACCATGCCGGTGGATTGTTTGCTTGGCATGACCTGGAGGATTCCCATCGGAAGAAGGTGGAACGCTGGTCACACTTGGAGATGTTGGGTCTGCCTGGGCAGGTGCGTGTATCTACCCGGTCCATGGTAGCCTGTCAGGGTGATCAGGAGACCCTGGTGCCTGAAAGAGTGGCCCCGGTGTCTGCCAGAAGGAGGAAGGGCAAGGGGCACAGGAAACTGGCTCAAAAAGTTCCCATGGTCCAGGAGAAGGCTGAACCTGAGGGGGAGGCCAGGGAGCCTATAGGGAAACAGGTGGTTGAACTGGGAAAGGTCCCTGAGCTGTCACAGTGGCAGCAGAAAGGGGGGCCCACCAGGGAGACATTGTGTGAGGCACAGAAAATATGCCCTACTCTGGACGGTTTGCGACAGCAGGCTGCAGACCAGGCGTCCGGCAAGGGGTATGAATCACATTTGATTTACTGGGAGGATGGCCTCCTGTATAGTGAGCCTAAGGTTCTTGAGCCTGTGTCAGCCCATGTGCTGGTGGTACCCCAGTACTTCAGAGCCTTCCTACTGGGTCTGGCTCATGATGTGCTTTTAGCTGGTCATTTGGGGTGGGACAAGACCTTTGAGCGGCTTGTCACCCACTTTTACTAGCCCCAAATGTGCAGGCACTTGGATGCTCTCTGTAGATCTCACCAAACCTGTCAGGCAAGTGGCAAGGGGGGGCTGCAAGGCTCCCCTCCAACCTTTTCCTGTGGTTAGTACCCCCTTTGAAAGGGTTGATATTGACATTTAGGGGCCTCTGGATCCCAAGACAGCCAGGGGCAACACGATTCTCCTGGTCTTGGTGGACCATGCCACCGGGTACCCAGAAGCCATTCCTCTGAGGTCAACCACCTCCCCTGTGGTGAGACGTGCATTGATTGATGTATTTACCAACATGGGGTTCCCAAGGAAGTGGTATCTGATAGGGGTACCAACTTCATATCAACATATATGAAGTCTCTGTGGAGGGAGTGTGGGGTAACATGTAAGTTCACCACTACTTACCACCCCCAAAGCGGTGGTCTAGTTGAGAGGTTCAACAGCACCTTGAAGGGCATCATTATGGGCCTATCAGAGCCCTTGAGGCATAAGTGGGACGTCCTCTTGACATGCCTTCTGCTCGCCTACAGGGAGGTGCCTCAAAAAGGGCTTGGATTTAGTCCTTTTGAGTTATTGTATGACCACCCTGTCAAGGGACCTTTGAGTCTGGTAAATGAGGCTTTGGAGAAAGCCCCCAGTAAACCCCTCCAGGATATATTCAGCTACATGCTGGCTCTTAGAAACCAGACCTCACAATTTAAGGCTGGGAGATAGATGCATCCTGGCTAGAGAAACAATGCACAACACCCGCTAGCGGCTGCTGCTAACGACGCAAGCCTCATGCAGCACAATTTCCTGACACTGTGCGACCGGATTTCGAACGCAACATCACTGGGTGTGAAAAATCAACAGAAAGCCTCCCTGGACCCAATGTGCCCATCTGGGAATCGACCCATCGCTCTCTTGCGGGAGAGAGGAAATGACGCACGCTGACCAGACCCGGAGAAGGGACGACGCACGGTCTCATTTTTGAGTGAGAAATTGGCGCATCGCTGTCCTTTTTCGATGCACGCTTGCCCGTGCAGCTTTATTTTTTATGCTAACCAGGTACTTTGTGTAACAACAACATTCTCACTGTTTTCTAAGGATTAAGACTCTTATTCTTTTTAAAATTCATTCTTGACTTGTGTATGTTGAATTTTTGTCGTTCTAGTCTTGTTTGATCTAGATAAGTAGTCCCTATTTTTCTAAACTTGTGCGGTGTCCATTTTGTAGTGTTTCACTATATCACTGTATGTGTTGGTACAAATACTTTACACATTGCTTCTGAATTTAAGCCTGCCTGCTTGTGCCAAGCTACCAAGGGGTTGAGCGGGGGTCAACTGAGGATGATTCTCATTTACCCTGACTAGAGTGAGGGTCCTTGTTTGGACATGGGGTAACCTGACTGCCAACCAAAGACCCCATTTCTAACACAGTGGTATCCTGTTTACAAGCATTTTGAGTATTTGACACCACCATAAGGTCATTGATATACTGAATCAGGACCGAATTGCATGGCCTGACCAAGGATTCAACATTTTTTTTTATCTGATTGAAAATCGATGGTGTGTCTCAGTATATCCCTGTAGAACTCTGCACCATGCCAAAACCCTGTTTCCGAGCCGGAATGCGAACAGGATTGACTATCCTCATTCAACAGTATAAAAAAACAGAAGGCTTGACATAAAACAATGACGTGAACCACTTAGCCTAACATGGAATCTGAAACAATATTACAGATGGATTCGGTACCACAGGACAACAAAGGACAACAATATTGTTTATTTTCCTGAGATCCTGCATAATTCTGTATTTTCCATTTGGTTTCTGAAGACCCATGAGGGGAGAGTTACAATACTTCCCATGATCTCCTTCGGAATTCCCTGCTGTTTCATGAACTCAATCACAGGAGTTATTCCAGCAATTGTTTTGGGGGTCAAACTATATGGTGGGGTTTTAAGAAATTCAGCATCCAGAGAGGTTCTACACCTTTTCTTAGTCCTAAATGTTTTCCTGAAAAAGCCCACACTTCAAGTCTAACTGTTTCTCTCAAATCTGGAGGCAAATCGTCAACTGTTAACAAAGTCAATAAGGTGCACTGCGTTTCACTTTTCATTAACAGCTCAAAGGCAGCATCTTCATCTAAGGTATGAACTTCCATTCCTGCTGGAGTAAAATAGATGACACAATCCAGTTTGGACAGTAATTCTCTCCCCAAAAGATTCACTGGACGGCAATCACATATTATTAGCTTGTGTTGTCTTCAAAAGATCCTGTTTTTACTGTGACTGGGACAGCTTCTTGAGCTGTCATTTGTTAATTCTCCATGCCAGCAACCTAGATGTCTTTCCTGAGAGGGGTTGGTTTGTGACTTCTAGTGCTCTCAGAGTAGAATGGGAAACCCTAGTGTCAACCAAAAATGACATGGGATGGCCATCCACTTCACTATGTACGAATGGCCCACTCTGGTCTACTTCTGATGTTGTGCCAAGTATGCAATCTTCCTCCCCTCACAGACACCATCAGGCTGACTGTTGTGAGACATTTCTTTCACCTGTGTCAAACAAATGGAACTGTTGAAACAGATTATTATCCTGTATTCCATTCACATTCATTCTCATGACCTGATTTATATTCTGGCGTAATCCAACAGCATTCTGCATGGCATCAGGGGTTGGGGTACTTGCATCACCGGAGATTGGGGCACATAACAAATTTGTCTCCTGGGTCTTTGGACACCCTGGATCTGGTTAGGGCTGCTATTCTGTGAAGGCACAAATCCTGCATTTTGGACCTGATTAACTGGATTCAAATGACATTCCAGCTTCCAATGTCCCAGCTTATTGCAGAGGTGCCAAAGAGTTGAACTTTTTAGAGACTATTTACATCCATTCCTGTACTAAGGTCTATTGGGACTCCTTAAACTCTGCCTTGCATTGTACTTTGTGGCTGCTAATATACACCTTGCACCAGCATTAGTTTACAGCCATGGGCATCTGGATAGTTCTTTGAGCAACTTTCATTTGGGCAAGCATCAACTGTTCTTCAATTTTTTATGCTTCATTTCTATTTCATCATGGCAATATTTATCATAATGCAGAATCACATCAATGGACTTAGGGGGTCATTCTGACCTCGGCGGTAAAAGGCAGTTACCGCCGGTCAGAAGACCGCCATAACACCGCCGCGGCCGCGGTAAACCGCAACGGTCATTCTGACCCACAACTGGCAAACCGCCAAAAATCCGACCTCCACTGCAGTCCGCCATATCAGCGGTCAGCGATAAACTGGAGATGACCAAACCTCCACCGTCACGCCAACAGAAATACGCCCATGCCATTACGACCCACGAATCCACGCGGCGGTCATTCAAACGCGGTATTCCATTGGCGGTACACACCGCCGCGGTCAGAATACACACCCAGCACCAAAACACAGCCACATTGGACAAATCGAAATACACACACCTGATTCACATACATGCACCACTCCCACACAATCAATCAACTATAAAACACACACCCACATCACCCACAAACCCCCACTACTAGAAATTAAGAGACAAGGCGCAATACACAGAGAGAGAGCACAGGGAACGCAAACCACAACACACACAGGAACCCAACATCATCACCCACACCACATCTATGCACAAAGCACCACACAAAACCACACTCATCACCACATACACCACCCCACACCTCATCCACACCACCCCATGGCACCCCAAAGGCACCCCCGGTTTTCGGACCAAGAACTCAGGGTCATGGTGGAGGAAATAATAAGGGTAGAGCCCCAGCTCTTCGGCACACAGGTGCAGCACACCACAATAGCCAGGAAGGCGGAGCTATGGCAAAGGATCGTTGACAGGGTCAACGCTGTGGGACAGCATCCCAGAAATCGGGAGGACATCCGCAAGCGCTGGAACGACCTACGGGGGAAGGTGCGGTCGATGGTGTCAAGGCACAACATCGCTGTGCAGAAGACTGGCGGCGGACCCCCACCCACCCCACCCGAATTCACAGCATGGGAGCAAGAGGTCTTGAACATCCTGCATCCTGAGGGCCTCGCTGGTGTAGGCGGAGGAATTGACTCTGGTAAGTCTAATCTAAACTACTTCATCCCCCCAACCACCAGCATGCCAACCACACCCCCACCCTCACCCCCAACCCCCCATCACACATCCTCCCTGCTAATGTCTCACCAGCACAACCCACCCAACCCAACACCAACCCCTGAATGCCACCACAAACCATGGAAACCCATCACCTAAGCATGACCACTGCACATACCTCCCCGCCCCCCCACAAACCACCCTCACAACTCCTCCCACAAGGGAATGTCAGCACTGGGGGACAAGGGCACACACAAATCGCACGCCATGGCACACACAGAACCAATAACCATACTCTTTTACCCCTGCAGGACCCGAACGCCAACACACCGGTCAGGAGGGTCCAGAAATGTCCATCCCACCCCCAGAACAGGCCCCCAGTGATGACAGCAGCTCTGTCGACCTGGAACCTGATGACCAGCCCGGACCATCGGGGACCTCTGGACAGTCGGTTCCCCTCAGGCAGCCACAGGCCACAGCAGACCTACCCCCCTCTGGAAACACCAGCACAGCACACACCCAGCGGGCCCATGTCTCTGTCTCCAGGACAGGTCAAGCAGCGGTGTGTCTACCACTACAGGGCACCCAGGGTAACTCACCACCCCAACAACAACAGGGACCTGGGGGCAGTGGTAGTGGGCACACCGTCCAGGGGACAGAGGCCCAGGAACAAAGGTGAACTGGGAGGGCTGCTGTGCGACAGAGGGAGGACAGGCCTAGGGAACCCTCTGTCCAAGAGGCCCTCACCACCATCATGGGAGCGTATCACCACTCCCAAGAGACGATGGCGACGGTCCTGGCCAGGTTCCAGGAGATCCAGGCCATGCAGGAGGAACAGTACATGGGGTTCCGGGAAGAACTGCGCACCATCAGTTCCGCAATGGGTACAATCGTGGTGGCACTCAACCAGATTGTTACCACATTGCGGGACCATGTGGCCCCCCAAAGGGCCCCTGCCACTAGTATGGACAAAGAACAGCCCACCACCTCCGCCGGCGCTAGTGGTCAGGAGGCCCCGACACAACAGCAACGGGCCACCCGGACCCCACCCCCTGCAGAACAAGAACCACCCCGCAAGAAAGGCCTGAGATCCAGGAAGAAGACAGAGTAGGATGTCAAGACCCCCGCCAGGAAAGGATCCCCCCGGATGTCATCCCACTGTCCCACTTGTTCACCCTGTCCAACCTAGAACTGCCCCTGCTCCACCTTCCACAGGCATATGGACAATGCACCTGTGCAAACGAGAGTCTGGACTCTGCCAAGGACATGCCTCCACCATCACCCATCACCCTTTTTGAACTATTCACCCATTTCTTCACTTCAATAAACACAATTATTGCACCAAAACCATCTGGAGTCTGTAATTTATTTTCTTTAAACCAAATGTATTAGACATAACCAACCAAAAATATCCAGTTACATTGTGATGACAACATACCAGTGTCACACAGCGGTAGTCCATGGGGAAAGAAACCAGAGGGCACTCCGTGGGGACCAGATCCCTGAAATAGGAAGGGAAATCCACAACTAAGTTACCATACATTGGGGGGAAAGGTCAGACAGTAGAGAGCCTGTACTGTTACAGATAGTTTTAAATGCTGGAGTAAATTCTTACCTGTGTGTCACTGGAAATACTGCAGTATCACTCTGTCCCTGTTGTCTGTGTCGTCCTCTTCGTCTTCCTCCTCTTCACTCTCGGCAGGCTCCACAGCGGCCACAACACCACCATCTGGACCATCCTCCTGCAGGAAAGGCACCTGGCGTCGCAAAGCCAGGTTGTGAAGCATGCAGCAGGCCACGATGATATGACACACCTTCCTTGGTGAGTACATTAGGGATCCCCCTGTCATATGCAGGCACCTAAACCTGGCCTTCAGGAGGCCGAAGGTCCGCTCGATCACCCTCCTAGTACGCCCATGGGCCTCATTGTACCGTTCCTCTGCCCTGGTCCTGGGATTCCTCACTGGGGTCAATAGCCAAGGCAGGTTGGGGTAACCAGAGTCACCAATTAGCCACAAACGCTGTCTCTGTAGCTGTTCCATCACATAAGAGATGCTGCTATTTCGCATGACGTACGCGTCATGCACTGACCCTGGGAACTTGGCATTTAAATGGGAGATGTACTGGTCAGCCAAACAGACCACCTGGACATTCATCGAATGATAATTCTTTCGGTTCCTGTACACCTGTTCATCGTCTTTTGGGGGGACCAAAGCCACATGGGTACCATCAATGGCACCAATGATATTGGGAATGTGTCCAAGGGCATAGAAATCACCCTTCACTGTAGGCAAGTCACCCACCTCAGGGAAAATTATGTAGCTCCGCATGTATTTCATCAGTGCAGACAACACTCTGGACAATACCTTGGAAAACATAGGTTGAGACATCCCAGATGATATGGCCACTGTAGTTTGAAATGATCCACTAGCCAAAAAATGGAGTACTGACAGCACCTGCACTAGAGGGGGGATCCCTGTGGGTTGGCGGATGGGTGACATCAGCTCAGACTCCACCTGGGCACACAGTTCATGGATAGTGGCACGGTTGAGTCTGTAGGTCAGTATGACATGTCGTTCTTCCATTGTCGACAGGTCCACCAGCGGTCTGAACACAGGAACATTCCTCTGTCTCCTCGCAAGTCCCAGCGGACGGTGCCTAGGAAGGACAACAGCGAGCACAGAGTCAATCAACCCACAGGTAAGTTCCCACAGCTTGCACAGTACACGTTTCTCTCTGGAATGAATGGCTTGTATGAGTGTCGATGCAAGGCCTAGGCATGTGTGACGTAGTAGGAATTAAGCCATGTGGGCCCTTGAAATGGCGGCTGCCTGACCTGTGAAGTGTGACAATGTGAAGTGAGGTCATTGCGCTGACGTGGCACACCGTGGCGGTAGGCGGTCGAAGACCGCGGCGCAAAGCCGCATTGGATAACATTGAACCCTATGGGTTTCAGGAGCCAATGGCGATGTGCGCCGGCGGTCGCGGTACGCACCGCCGCGGTATGCACCGCCGCGGCCGTAACCGCCATTTTCTATCTGCTTAATCACTCAAGACCTGATCATCCACAGGAGAGGACCTATACTGCAAGTGCTGCTGTGACCTCGGTCTGGAAGTGACAATGGCTGCTGCGACTGGGGAAAGGGCCCCCGCCTTCAGTTCCGAAGAGTTGGAGAAGCTCGTGGACGGGGTCCTCCCCCAGTATGCGCTACTCTACGGTCCTCCAGACCAACAGGTGAGTACACTGGGACCATGCTTAGTGGGCAATGCCTGGGATGAGTGGGGTGGATGTACGATGGAGGGGAGGGGAGCGAATGAGGAATGCATGGCACGACAGATGAGAGCATGTGCCACATGGCAAGGTTGGGGAGGGGGGGCCACTCACACCCACCATGCAGAAAAGTGATGATGTTTCTTTTCCCCCCCTGTACATGTCACATAGGTCAGCGCCCATCAGAAGATCGAGATTTGGCGTGCCATCGCCAAGGACGTCCGGGCCCTGGGGGTCCACAACAGACGGGGCACCCACTGCCGCAAGAGGTGGGAGGACATCCGCCGCGGGAGCAGGAAGACCGCCGAGGCTCTGCTGGGGATGGCCTCCCAACCTAGGAGGGGTGCCAGTCGTACCTTGACCCCCCTGATGTCCCGGATCCTGGCGGTGGCCTACCCCGATTTGGATGGGCGCTTGAGGACATCACAGCAGACACAAGGGAGTGAGTACCAGCACATTCTGCTATCTTTGCGCGCAGTGGAGGTGCCTGGGTGGGGGAGAAGGGCTGTGGGTATCCCTAGGCCAGGGCGATTTCTGTAGGCTAGGCCCCTCCGTGAGGCATGGCCCTGTGCCCCCCGCCCCCCACCTCTGTAGGGTGCCTAGTAACGCTATTCATGGACCTGTGTATTCTGTGTGGGCAGTTGTCGCCCATAGGCTTGTAGGGCATGTCCCAGTGAATGAGTAGTGTACCCCAAGTGCGCAGCGTAGTGCAGGGGGCTTCTGTGTCTGTCCTCTCCACCAACGGTGTCCCCAATGCATGCACTCAACTTGTCTTTATTTCCCCCCCCCCCCCCCCCCATTTTCTTTGTTTTTCTGGGAATGTGTGCATTAGCATCATCAGGCGGAGGAGAAGTGGCATCGGCGCAAGAGGGAGCTGCATCTCACATGGCCCGGGAGGGCCATGCAACGGACTCCGAGGTGACCAGTGAGACGGAGGACGAGGGGGGCTCCACAACGGGGACCCGTGCAGACGTCAGTGACAGCGACACGTCCTCGGATGGGAGCTCCCTTGCGGTGGCGGCAACATCCGTGCACACCGAAACTACAGGTACAGCCGCCACCCAGCGCACCAGCTCTGCCCTCCCAGCAGCCCCTCGGCGTTCGGCCCGTGCCCGCACGGCCAGGAAGCCGGCCATCTCCTTCGCCCCAGGCACCTCAGGCCCTGCCCCAGTCACCCCTGCTACCCTCAGTGAGGAGGTCATTGACCTCCTGAGGACCATCATTGTTGGGCAGTCTACCCTTTTGAATGCCATCCAGGGTGTGGAGAGGGAGGTGCATCAAAGCAATGCATACCTGGAGGGCCTTCATTCGGATCAGGCTGCCCAGCAGCGATCGTTCAACGCTCTGGCCTCAGCACTGACGGCAGCGATTGTCCCTGTCTCCCCCTGTCTCCAGCCTCCCTCTTCTAACTGCCTCCACCCAGTCCCACTCCCCTGTTCCTCTGCCTCTCCCATCCACACCTACAGACCAGCCTGCACACACCTCAACACCCAAGGGAAGCTCATCCAAACATAAGCACAACAAAACACACAAGCATTCACCCAAGCAACATCCAGATGCAGACATGCCAACAGCCACTACCTCCTCTGTGTCCCCCACCTCCTCATCTCCCTCCTCCCTCCCTGTGACGTCTACACTCACACCTGCATGCACACCACCATCAGCCAGTACACCCATCACCAGCACACCCTCCAGACCAGTCCGCACACCTGCAGTCACCACCCCCACTGCCATGTACACGTCCCCTGTATCCTCTCCCAGTGTGTCTGTCACCACCGCTTCCAAACCACACAAACGCAGGCAGGCACCCACCCAACAGCCATCCACCTCACGACAGCCTCCAGCCCAAGCACCTGCACCCAATGACACCAGACTTGACTCACCTACAACCACATCCTCTTCCTCCACTCCCATACCCACTCCAGCTACCCTTCCCATGGCTCCTAAAAAACTATTCCTCACTAAACTTAACCTCTTTTCCTCACCTGACCCACCCCCTCCATCTCGTAAGAGTTCCAAAAACACCTCAGCCACCACCAGCCCAGCAACTCCCAAAAAGGTCGTGCCTGGCTTCTGGAGTCCGCCCTTTCCTTGGGCAGGGACATCGTCCAGCAGCATAAACACAGCCAGCCCCCACCCTGGGAAGAGGACCAAAAACTCAAGGGCAGGCGCGACAGGCCTGATACGCCTGCCCCCAAGGAGAGTAGCCTTGCACTGTCACCTGCCACATCGGGGAAGGGAGCCAAGGGCCACGGTGAGTGAGCCAAGGAGGGCAAGGGCAGCAAGGCGCAAAAGGCAGGTAGCAGCCGACCTGGCCATGAGGGCCCCACCAGCCCCATTCCGGGGGTATCGGAGAAGACCCAGGGCCCCAGGACTCCATCACAGGAGGGCCCCGCAACGGAAAGAACCGATGCAGACTGAGCGGAAGGTATTGGCCAGGTGTGGTTCACTCGAAAGACAGGCACCGCTGAAGAGGGCCCCGCCAAGACAAGCACCGCTGAAGAGGGGCCGCTGTGAGAAGCACCGCTGAACAGGGCCCCGCGGTGAGGAGCACCGCTGAACAGGGCCCCGCCAAGACAAGCACAGCTGAAGAGGGGCCGCTGTGAGAAGCACCGCTGAACAGGGCCCCGCCAAGACAAGCACCGTTGAAGAGGGGCCGCTGTGAGAAGCACCGCTGAACAGGGCCCCGCCGTGAGGAGCACCGCTGAACAGGGCCCCGCCAAGACAAGCACCGCTGAACAGGGCCCCCGTGAGGAGCACCGCTGAACAGGGCCCCGCCAAGACAAGCACCGCTGAACAGGGCCCCGCCGTGAGGAGCACCGCTGAACAGGGCCCCGCCAAGACAAGCACCGCTGAAGAGGGGCCGCTGTGAGAAGCACCGCTGAACAGGGCCCCGCCAAGACAAGCACCACTGAACAGGGCCCCGCCGTGAGAAGCACCGCTGAACAGGGCCCCGCCAAGACAAGCACCGCTGAAGAGGGGCCGCTGTGAGAAGCACCGCTGAACAGGGCCCCGCCGTGAGGAGCACCGCTGAACAGGGCCCCGCCAAGACAATCATCGCTGAAGAGGGGCCGCTGTGAGAAGCACCGCTGAACAGGGCCCCACCAAGACAAGCACCGCTCCGCTGGGCCCTCCTGTCAAGCACCGCTCCGCTGGGCCCTCATCTCAAGCACCACTCCGCTGGGCCCTCCTGTCAAGCACCGCTCCGCTGGGCCCTCCTGTCAAGCACCGTTCCGCTGGGCCCTCATCTCAAGCACCGCTCCGCTGGGCCCTCATCTCAAGCACCGCTCCGCTGGCCCTTCCTGTCAAGCACCGCTCCGCTGGGCCCTCCTGTCAAGCACCGCTCCGCTGGGCCCTCATCTCAAGCACCGCTCCGCTGGGCCTTCCTGTCAAGCACCGCTCCGCTGGACCCTCCTGTCAAGCACCGCTGGCCCATTGGCAGCCCCGGATCTGTGTCGGGCAGGGCTTCACGTGGCACTCTGCCCACCATGCCTCCTCCATGACCAGTGGACTCTGTAATCCACCTGATGGACTGTGGCTTTGCACTCCCCAGGATTGAACAGTGGGCAGCCCACCCACTGTAGAGACTTGTGACACTGTGGCTTTGCACTCCCCAGGATGTAACAGTGGGCAAGCCACCCACTGTAGAGACTTGAGAGACTGTGGCTTTGCACTCCCCAGGATGTAACAGTGGGCAACCCACCCACTGTAGAGACTTGAGAGACTGTGGCTTTGCACTCCCCAGGATGTAACAGTGGGCAACCCACCCACTGTAGAGACTTGAGAGACTGTGGCTTTGCACTCCCCAGGATGGCACAGTGGGCATGGAGGAGCTTCGTGGATCTGGCGTTGTGGACTCATGTGGCAGAGGTGCCCCCCCTTCCCTTCCCCCTTAGGTGCCTGTATTTAATTTTTGTGATGCCCCAGCAGTGTTCTCTCCAATGGAGTCGGTCTCGTGTGTGGGCTTTGCCCATGTGTTAATGCACATTGGCCCACGGACATTTGCACTTGGAAAACTGTGCCGGACTTTGGCTCCCTGTATATATTTAGTTCCAGATGTGTACATATTTATTTTTATATTGCTAAGTTCACTATACTTAATTACTGATATAATATAGATCTATTTTTATAATCATGGCCTTTTGTCTTTGCATTTTGTTTTGAGGGGTTTGGGGGTGTCACTCTGACTTTTTAATCTGCATTGGTGTGTAGGTATTTGGGTGGGGGTGAGGGTGGGGGTGGGTGTGTCGCGTATGTGTGTGCCCGTAACCTTTCCTCCTCCCCCCTCCCCTGTGTCGTAGGTGCAGTACTCACCGTTGTCGTCTGCGGCGACGTTCGTGATCCTGGAAGAAGAGCAGGAAGGCAATGGCTGGGAGGATGTGGAGTTCGGGTTCCATGCTGTCCCGATTCCGCGTGGAGTGTCTCGAGGTGAGCGTTTTCCATTGAAAATGTCTGTTTCCGCCGTGTTTTTATCGGCGGGGCTCCCGCCCCGGAAAAGGTAGCGGATTGGTGGGTCGTGATAGGGTGGGCGGTACATTGTCTGCCGCCTGGCTGTTGGCGGTGACCGCCGCGCTGTTTGTTTGTGCCGCCGTGGCGGTCGGAGTGTTAAAGCGGCGGCTTGTGTTGGCGGTTCCCGCCAGGATCAGAATTCCATTTTTTGGACCGCCGGCCTGTTGGCGGGTTGGCCGCCGCTTTAACACCGACCGCCAGGGTCAGAATGACCCCCTTAGTCTTCCAACAGATTAAATGCTGCTGAATTATGAGACTTACCTCTGGCCTCAATCTTGTCACAAACCTTGCTACAAAATGTCCCATATCCTTTGATTCTAAGGTCTTTATAACACTATACTGCTTGAATGCTTCTAACAGCCTTTCATAATTAGCATGGATCACCTCCTTTGGTTTTTGAGTTGTTCTATCAATATTGACCCAATCAACATCTTGAGGAGGCACCTTCCCCTTCAGGAATATCATGACCTTCTGATATTTCTTCATCACCAATGACGAAGGACCCTTAATTACTACATTCCTAGACAGTTCTGTCTCAGGCCATCGAACAGCTATCTTGCACTCAGTCCACAAGTCACTCAGAATGACAATGTCAAAAATGTATTTAAATCAACCCACAACACCTGTGGAATTTGTCCAAATCTTTCAACCTGTCGATACCCTTCCACTGGCTTCTCTTGCAACTTTGGGAAATTATTGGAAAATGATGCAAGATCACTTCGACTCCAGCGCACATGAACATAACCACCACCAAGCACTTCTCTCAAGGGGAAGATTGTAACACCTCCGTCTGTTCCAATGGGTGGTGGTTCACCCAAAGGTTTCTTCACCTCTTTCTTTTTTGCTCATTTGGTCTACCCCTTATCTACATTATTCCATTTCCTAATCAGTTCTTTAATCTAGATTTTTAGTCCCGTATTTCTCATATCAGCAATGTCCTTTTCACTGTTGTGCACTCAATAACTCCTTTGCAAAGCCTTGGTTGTATTTAAGTATACCTCATATTTTTGAGCCAATTCTGCCAGTTTATCATGAACTTGGCCTGCTCACTTGGTAATATTGGTACACTTGATGAAAGCTCATCTTCTTGATAGGTCTCTAGCTGTTCCAAGCCAAGATTTCCAACAAATTCAAAGGTGGATTCCATGCAAAAGTATTATGTGCGGGAATCTTCTGATAAGTACCTATCAACTGACATATTCAAAGTTGTGCCTGCACTCGCTCCACATGGAGTGCTAGTGTGGGTTGGAACTAAAGGAACAAACTCCTTAACGCCTGAAGCATTTGGAACTTTGCTCTGCCTTTCAGCATTGTTGAGTACAGTCAAATTTTATGTACTTCTCCCGGAGCCTTCTGTTTTGTACATAGGAACTACCGGGCCTAAAGTAATTGGGACTGTAAGGGCATCAACAGCACTCACTGTAGGATCAACTGGGGCACATTCTCTCAAACCTTCACTTCTTAACTCACAGGGTACACTAGTGGAAGTAACTCCCACAGAACTAGGGATCATCTTAGTTAGAGCAGTTGTGAAGTTAGTCAAACCAACAGGCTGATTTCCACTTCCATCCCTAACTTCATTACATTGAGGTGGACGTTTGGATAGTAACACATCCAAAAGACTCACTCCAGAGCTTTTATCACTGTCCATACTCGTATCATCAGGCAATTTTTGTTTCCTCTCTTTTGATTTCTGAGCGGTTTTCCTTTCCCATTCTCTCTCAAAGCTAGATACAATCTAACTCCTTCTATCATGTCAATTCACCACCTTCTCTGCTTAGCATCTGCATAAGTATGCATAGCTTTCTTGACATTGCGCTGATACTTTTTTTTTCTCTTGCATGAGCTGCACGTTCCCAAGCATTAAGTGATTCCATTGTGTGGGTCTAGGAGGTGGCTTCACTTCATATAACTCTCTCCTCAAATTTTCAATAACTCTCAAGTTATATGTGCCATATTGTGGGAATCTCAATGGACCATCCTTTTCTGTGATCTTGTACCACTGACCAAGCCAAACACATGTATGGAGCCATATATTAATCACTGAATAGTGACCTGGAGTACCTTCCGGAGGCGTCTTCTCCCTCCCTACTGGGAACATGAACATCTCCTCTAAACATGTCTCACATTACTTTAAAGCATTTCATGTTTCATACCTTTTTCGCAATATTCCAATTACATTAAAAATAATGCTGTATCCACAATCCTTTGCTCCAACACATCCATTAAGTGCAACGCAGCACCTTATGACACTGCCCCCCTATAGCAGCCCAGTACCACACCAACCGCCCTATACCAGCGTGCGACACTGTGATGTAGATTTCACTCCTCACAGCAGTTCCCCCTCCTTTACAATTTGCATGCACACTTACTTCAAACTAACACACCCATACAAAATACAACACAATAACCTTTGTCTGCTTTGCTAAAGAATGAACAGTTTCAATCACACAAGAAAGTTTACAACACTCCTGATGAAACCGCGACCTGTGGGGTAACAGCTAAATCAGTACAGTTTCTGTCTGTGCATTAAGATCCACTGTACCAATTTGTCTCACATTCATGCAAAGTAAATCCCTATTTTAACCGTGCCGTTCGTGACATCTCACAATGAACACAACCACTAAGCAGACAATATAAACAGTGTCTTCTACACCTTTAAATTATCCTGGGTTCTTGGGCCACGTCGGACCCAATAACCATTTCAATGTCTCTATAAACCACCACGCTCACACAACATGCAAACATGTCTGCAAAACACAATCTACTTTCACAATCACTGTAAGCTAAACGCCAACCACTGCACTCTACAACCCTCTTAATAATCACTTTTCCACTGCCATTAAAACTCTCTTCTGAGCCTCTGCAACTTTGCTGATTCTCCAAATATGGACATGGACACTAGGGTTTGGGCTCTGGGGACTAAGGGTCAGATGTAGGTAGAAAAAAAATAGCGACTCGCAATTTGCGTGTCACTAACTGCAATGCAAGTAGAAAGTGCGCGGACAAATTGCGACTCGCACCCGGAGTCGCACCGCAGATAGCGAGTCCGCTGTTTGCGAGGTCGTTTTTTTGCGACCGCACAAAAAATGGACTCGCAATTTGCGAGTGGTTGCCGCAAATTGCGACTGTGCTGAAAATTGAAAGCAGGTGCTGCAGAACACTCTAGAAACCACTCCAGAACACTCAGGAAAACACTTCCTGGCACATGATGATGACATCACAGCCAGGAAGTTTACAAATACACCTGGGAGGAGGGAGGACCACACCCTTTTTAACTGCAGCACAGCTAACAGAGCAGCAGCAACCATGGCTGACACTCCCAGGATGAGAAAGCTCAAGTTTGCTGAGAAGGAGCTGGAGGTGCTAACGGATGAGTGCTGTCAGCACCAGGATGAGCTGTTTGGCAAGGCAGCCCTCACTGTACCAGACTCTGAAAAAAAAGGAATTTGGAAGGATATCCAGGACAAGGTAAACTCCATGGGGGTCAGCCACCAGAGTGTGGAAGAACTAAAGAAGAGGTGGTACGACCTCCGCTCCCGGACCAAGGGGAGGGTGGCAGAGCGGATCCGGGAGATGAGAGGCACAGGAGGAGGACCATCTACCATACCACCACCCACACCCCTGGAAGAAAGGGTTGAGGAGACCCTTGAGCCGAAGGCTGTCACTGGATTTGGAGAACTGAACACCTCTGAGCCCAGACCATCAACTGGTGAGTACCATGTGATATGCTTGTACCCCCATCAATGCCATACGCCCACCCACCATGTACACAGGGGCATGCACAACCAAGATAGCTCCATTTCAGAGTAGCAAACACCAGAATGATGCATTATGGGCAATGTAGTCAAGTAGGCATTTCATAGGCTATTGTTTATTAGGAAGTTTTTAACTGATAGTAGACACTGACAGTGTTTTCCCCATGTCCCACAGGTCTCCCACAAGACACCCCCGCCAGCCCAAGCAGCCAGGTGCCAATGGTCAGCCAGCACAGAGAGGAGACAACTGGACCAGCCACCACTCCCACCTGCACCACCAACACCATCCCCTCTCTGGCAACACCTGTTTCAACAGTGGTGTTGGAGCCTGCACCAGGTACAAGCCAGAGTGCCACATCAGACATTCCAGGGCCTCCACCGCTGCGCAGGCGACGCAGGATGATGACAGCAGAGCAGCAGGCAGAGTCAGGGCTTCCCTCAACAACACCAGCGGAGGCTCAACTGCTACGGGGTCAGCGCCTGCAAAACCAACAGTTAAGGAGGATTAGTGGGGTTTTGCAGCGCTTTGAGAGGAACCATGCCAACAGCATGCAGCAGGTGCATTCACAACTGGAGGTCATTGGGAACAACACAGGTGACCTTGCCCTGTCTATGTGCAAACTGGTGGCTGGACTGCTAACGCAGATGGCCGTGCGCGGCGCAGGGACCGCCAGCTGCTGCAACGCCTGGACAGGATGGCCTCCTCTATTGCCAGGCTGGCAGTTAACACAACTGGGCTGTCTAGGAGAACAGTCAGCCTCCAGGTTGACATGGGCCACTTTGCGGGTGATGTGGCACGGGGACTGGGCCGGATCACCCATGCAATAGACCTTATGGAGGCACGGCAGGTGTCCAGGGGTACAGGTGACACCCCACAAGACCGTGAGGAGGGCTCCACTGTCAGCAGTGTCTCTGCCGGTGACACCAGGGTGCTACGGAGTGGGAGTACAAGGCAGAGCACGGCTGACCCACCTAGTACCAGCCAGACTGGCCGAGCCCACCGTAGGGTGTGAGCTAAACACTGTCCCTGATGTTGGGGCACATGATGGCAATGTGTCCCATGCCAAGTGGACTATTGAAGGCCCTGAACTGTTTTTTCTTGTATATAGTTTGGTTATTTGCACTTATTAAATCATTTGTTCATTCCACTTAACACATCGACTGTTTGTTCTATTGGTGAGTATGGTAGAAGTTAGCACGTACCTTCCAAAGTATTGGTTTGCAATGTGTTCCCGTCTCAGTCTGCCTTGATTTGCGATGCTCCTATCCCCATGATGGCGATGTGGTAGCTCTTGCTCTTCATCCTCCGAATCTGGATGTGCAGGGGTGAGAGGTAGCCCACGTCGGGTGGCAATGTCATGCAGGATAGCGCATGCGACAACTATTTTGAAAGCCGTTATGGGGGTATACTGGAGGGCACCTCCACTTCGGTGGAGGCATCTGAACCTTGCTTTCAGCAGTCCGAAGGTTCTTTCGATTATGTTCCTGGTCCTCTTATGTGCACTGTTGTATCGCCTCTCACATTCATTGCTGGGTGTTAAGTACGGAGTCAGTATTCATGGCCGTAGTGCATATGCACTGTCACCTGTTGGGCACAAAACGTACACTGTTAGCAAGGCATGGGTGGTTTGCACATTGATCTGTGTGCATGTCTACAAGGTGTATTCAGCTCTACCTAGGAGGTATCCGTCTCCAAACTCCCCAGGTTCCAGGCGTTGGTGTATCCCACTGTGCCTAAAAATGTAGGAGTCATGAGTACTGCCTGGAAACTTAGCAACCATGTCAGTGATGACATAATGGGCATCACAAACCACCTGAGTATTGAGTGAGTGTGTACACTTCCTATTGCGGAACAGATATTCCAGGTTTGCAGGAGGGCATATTTGAATATGTGTCCCGTCTACACACCCTATGACATGGGGAAAGTTGGCAATCTGGTAAAAGTCCAACTTGGTGCTGTTAATTTCTGCCTTATTCCTGGGTAGGTATATGTATCGGGACATGTGTGTGAGTAAGGCGTCTAGGGATGCCCTAAAGAACCTTGATAGTGCACATTGGGATACCCCACCTGCCACAGCAATGACCCCCTGATAGCTACCCGAGGCCAAGAGGGGCAGTGAGCATAGCACTTGCACATGCGTAGGGATGGCGCAGCCGCGCACAGTCTGGCGTTCTAGCTGTGGTTTGAGTAAATCTATTAAAACTAGTATGGCTGCGCTGATAAGTCTGTATTTGTCATAAATTTCCTCCTCAGTTTGCTGGAAGAGTGTCTGCCTTGTTCGGTAAATCTTCTCCTGTCTCTGGCTCCTCCTCCTCCTCTGCTGTGCGGCGTGGGCTCTCCTCCTCATTCCTATCACATATATCTCCGCCATCTTGAGTAACCCAGATGCCTTCTGGGTCTCCTTTTATACCTTGGTAATGGTTACCACCTGCTCTGAGTTAGTGGTAAATTGGAAGTGCAAAATGGGCTTTTTGCGACTAGTCGCAATTTGCGAGTTGCTATTGCATATGGTTTGTGACTCGCAAATTGCGACTTCCTATTTGTGGGTCGCAAAATGGGGTCGCAAATTTTGCGAGTCGGTACTGGCTCGCATCGCAATTTGCGAGTCGGAAATGGGATTTTTTCATCCCATTTCCGATTTTGCGGGGTCGCAAATTGCGAATCGGGCCATTTGCGACTCGCAAAAGTTTGCTACATCTGGCCCTAACTGTTCTAGAGCCTAATTCTAGTTCTCTTCAGTTTGGAAAGAGAACCATCCTTGTTTGCTACCATCTGTTGGAGCCTAGGACTCTGTCTTTTCATCTGACGTCTGATGGAACTTTTCTTTTCTGTTCTGAGGGGTGAAGAGATAGTTTTACCAGATTATTCAAATCAATTACAGTGCAACTCAATAGTCACACATTAAACCTCAGAGTTCAAATTAAAGTGCCAAAGGGCTTTATTACCGACTTGTAGCCAAAGTTACCTAGGTGAGTCTCAAAACCATAGTATAGATATACATATCGCCAATGGAAAATTAAGGTGTCACATAATATTAAAATTAAAGCAACATATAAAAGTCCAAGACTTCAGTAGCAACAAGTCTGGATTCTAAAATTAAGTTCTCCTGCCTAACCAACTGAATCCAGCTCCTAAACTATTCTACTACTAAAGGAATATCTGAGAAAGGTTAGCAAACAGAACTTCAGTAGAAGATTCTGTCTTAAGAGAGGTGCAGTGGCATAAAGCCACATAGAAAACATGAGGTCTATCCTTTCAAAGGTCCGCTCACAGC
Organism: Pleurodeles waltl; assembly: GCF_031143425.1. NCBI lineage: Eukaryota > Metazoa > Chordata > Amphibia > Caudata > Salamandridae > Pleurodeles > Pleurodeles waltl. The sequence continues at coordinate 979,206,573 of NC_090436.1, read as the reverse complement.
AAGGGGCAGAGAGAATCTGAATCTCCTGGTAGCTAAACCACTTAAATCTTAGTTTTTCCAGGTGTGATGACATCTTGAAAAAAACTCTCATTTGAAAAACAAAACTGCAAATCAATTATAATTGACAATTCGGTCTTCCAAAGCATTCGACACCCAACCTTGATACACCCTCGCATTCAGGAATCTCAAAGCTATAGCTAATGGTTAACGGTCCGAGAATCCAACATATGACAAAGGGGTAAACAGTTTGGCCCAGATTTACATAGAATTCATGCAACGCAGAACAGCAAGTAAAGTTGCTGCACTTCATTGCGTGAACGGAAGAGAGCAATACAGCTTCAATTATACTAATATGTGGCGCTGTGCTACTCTCCCTACACTAGTGCTCCTTTGAATGCCATCACCAACGCAGACACAGTTGAGCCCTAGTGCAAGGATGTCTGCGTTGTGGAAAGCATTGGTTCTGTGCTGCTAGGTGTCCCTTCCAAAACAAAAGCTTTAAGGCATTTCCCACTTTGTATGTGGGCTGTAGAATGCAGCACCCAGGCAAAGTGTGCGAAACAAGGAGAAATGAACACATTTCTCTTTTTTACTCATACCTTGAGGAGGCACAGGGTTTTAGCGCAAATACCTAAGTACAATTCTTTGCAGATATGTATGTATGTCAAAACCCCTGGCTAGTTGCATGCGAAAGTCCGTTCAGCACCCACGGAACGCCCCTTGATCCAAAGTAATGAAAGGCAGCACATTGCGCAGCGTTGTGTTACTTTAGGTTAGAATCCAATGCAATTTGCATTGGACTGTAAATCCCACCACAACACTATAGGACGGGTTTGCATTGGAAAAGAAACTCAAATCCGACGCAAAGTGTGTGTAAATCTGGGGTAGATTTGATAATATCAGCCCTGTTAAGACTAGGACAGGTAAAATGCTAATGATATCAATAAAATATGTGTAATTCATGAATTTTGCATTAGAGAAAATAAAAAAAATGAAAAAATGATTATACAATTGTGCATAGTTTTTGCATGTAGGAGACTCAATTGTGCAGACATTCTCTCAAAAGAGACATTTTCTGCCCCACCTAGTGTCGTGCTCAAATTTCACAAGATGTTTTTACGCAGAGATTGCACTCAAGATACTGCTAAAGCACATTTCATACTAAACGTTTATTTTTACTTAGTTTTAGAACTTTTTTGATGTTTGATGGAATTTCACGAATTTTTGTGCAAAACAATTATGTGCTTTTGCACACCACTAGTGCAGGCCACTTGAATTGTCATGAAAGGTGCACTGCCATTTTAACAGCGTATTCACAGAAGATGTCATCAAGACTGCTACGATGCACCTGGTAAAGGTGAAACAGATATCACACAATAATACAAAAAACAACATATGCCCTACTAGAAGCTGAACATTGTCACGTGTCCGGAATAACTGCGTCAAGTAGTCTAGGTATGATGGGTGACAAAGTGTAACGAGGCTGCAGATGAGTAATTGACAACCTCTAAATTAAAGAGTGAACCCAGCATAGAAAGACACAACAGGACTGTTTGGAGATGATGAGACACAGTGGTATTAAACAACAGAAGGCACTTTCATTCCAGTATTCATTTAGGGACAAACACCAAAATGCACTGTGTTCCTGCGATTTGTGCAGCAACTGCGGTGGGTAGGAAACCATACAGAAAAAGAATGCTGAACTATAGTTTTATTCGAAGAGATGGTGAAATAAATTGCCGTAACCTATAAAGGTAAAGGAAGCAGAAAAGGTGATCCTGTTTAAGGATCGACAGCTCAAAAAGCGTTTTTGGGTTCTACATCAACGTATGGGGTCGAGAGACGGATGATTTTTTTAGTTTAAAGTCAAAATATCAGTCAGCTGGGCAACTTGGGGCACAACCCCTTGCAGTCTGGCTTTAAAGGGGAACATCAGGGGCACTAAAATAATCATCCTCTTTTAATGCCATTAGGCTTTATCCAAGCGACCGAGATCTACTGACCGACTAAGCATACAAGAATTTTCCAATGTATGTGTAGGAGTGCCATTGAGAATCAAACCCAATGTGTTGTTCAAAAAAAATCACACAGTTCTTTGTAAATTTCAGCCCATAGGTTCACATTGGAGAGCAGCAACAAATGCCAAAGAACTGCTCTGTTCTTGTCCTAGTGTCCACTTGATTGGGGACCACATCATGACCTCAGAGCAGACCTCGCTGAGAACACAGTTGGGCACATCTGGGAGACCTGCGTTTGTTCACTACACGAGAACTCTCTGCTTCTGTTGTATATTTTCCTTCCCTCATGACTGATGTGGATGTTGATGTGGCTGTTGAGCCCCAGCTTCCAGGCACTGCTTCTTATACTTTCCATGGTTCTGTCTTCCTGCAGTAGGGCAGTTATATTAACCTACAACAAAGCAGGAGAAGCATTTCCACCACCAGAGACTCATTCTTGCATGTTGTTTTTCATCCATGTGTTCTCTCTTTGTCACTGTTTACGTTTATTTCTCTTCTTCTTTGCCCTTTTTCTGCCTTTCTCTCCTTTGGCTGGGCCAAAGCCTGATTATTAAAATAAATTCCAGTCCCCAAAAGAGAGTGCTGCTGTGCTGCTGGGCCTTGCTTGCCACCACTAGCTCATATTAAGAACTATTGGAATAGGCGTTCAGAGGTATACTCCCTTTGGGGGACCTGCTCAAAGCACTGTGTTCAAATACCACTTTCTCAGCACAGGTGATATAGACAGTGAGTAGGCTGCATTATAAACAAATTTGCCTCCACTCCTCACGTGCAACACTCATGGCTGATTTATACCCACATAGTGAAAAGGGGGGACAACGTGTTGTGAATGGCATCTATGGCATTTTAATAACTAAATGGTCCTCAAAGCAAGTAGAAATTGAACTGTGAATATATGTAGAGGTGCATCTTTCCCACGAACATTCGGAAGAAGACTCACCCTTCTTACTGCCCAGACACAATACATACTTAGGAGAGTCTGCAATCAAATTTGCTTATTTCAAATTTTTACATAGCTCTTATGGGTCACCAATCAAATGGAAGCAAGTTGGTCTCTTTCCTGCAGCCTCCTGCAACCTACTACATACTATTGGAACTACTATTCAGAGCAGTGCTAAATTTGTAAATAAAAACGTTCAGTGCACAAAGCTCTCCTCTGAAACACGTGGCTGCTGAAATTAAATGTGCGAGCACAGAATACAGAAGCAGCGTAATCCTGAGCCATATAGGGTCTCTTAAATCTATTTAAAGTCACTCACTGCCCTTCAGCTCACTCTGGCATCTTTCTGCTTTGTCCCATTGTGACGCATATTTGTTTTTCTCTTCCTCCGTCTTTCACGTATGTGTCTTCTGCTAGCAGTAAATGCTTGAGGCAGAAAAATAAGTGCCGGCCCTCAAAAATAAGTGCCGGTGCTCCGCACCGGAAACAACAAGCACAAATTAAGCACTGATTCCGAGACATGGGCATCTTTGGCAGCTGTTAGTGGACATATTCTATGGCCCACAAACATTAAACCATATTACATGACATAACTGCCATAGACAAAGCTAATACCAATTGGTACAGGTGGTTGGCCACCTCACTAGCAATTGCGGCCGCCTGTATTTTGGGAAATTGGTTGGCCAAAAGAGTGCCCACAATAGGTAACTCAATGTCTGTATTATAATGTGTGGCCTCGTTTGACTATGTCATATACAAACTGCAAGACCCCTTATCGATGTTTGATTAGATATGGGCTCCATTGCCAATTACTCTTACCCCAACCTGAACACTTATTGAAGATATTTGTGGGAGGATCTTTTGTAGCCTTACTACTGCCTGTATTTGTGTATGTATCTGGTTATCATTAGTATAATTATTGTGTTCATACTGGCATATGGGGTTCTGACCACATTCATCATAATATAGTCCACCCTCTCCTGCCACTGTGGTTTGCTTTTTTTTTCCTTGGCCCCAGTGCGTTCCATGAGAAAACACTTGATATATTCTTTGCTTGAGACACCTTGAGTGAGAATTCTCAGACACTCCTCCTGTCCACCTGTGCAGAAAGTGTATACTGGGCAGTGACAGGTATACTTTGCTTTTGAATGTTAATTATTCTTCTATAGATTCCACTAACAAGCAGTAAAAAGTGCTTATTTAGATGACAGATTATGTGTACTTCGTGGCACCCCCTTCCTTTCCAAACCCTTGATCCTATACACATCCCCACCCTACACATTTTGATACCTACTTTGCTTTCTGATTAATAACACATCTCTAGGTAATTGTTTATGCCATGTACCTTTTGCATCTCTATATTGAGACTGTCACATGCTTTGTTTTACAAAGTATCATTACATGTATACTCCACTCTGGATTTAATGTCATATGATTAGGGAAGAACAAATATAAAATGTGCCCTAAAAAAATAAAATAAAGACAACCTTCAGTCCTGGAGGGACTCATGCCAAGTAGAAAGATCTTTAGAAAGTAAAGGTGCGCACATAAGTTTCTGTAGTGATTTGTGGAGAATGTCCTTACCTTAATTGATTTAATTTACTATTATCCTGAATAAGCCTTTGCAATAATAAGCCTTTGAGGTTTGCAATCTCCTACAGCCATATGCACAAATCATAGAATAGGCCCAAAGGGAATAAGTTCCTGTTTAAAGCCACTAAGCAATCTGGAATCCATAATGAATCACTGGGAGGTATTGTGGGGCAGGCACAGAACAGCTATTTCTGTTTCGAAGTTAGAAATTGAAATGCTGACACTCACCCAGGAAGGCAATTTAGAATTATTTGAGGGGAAAACAGAGGTACAACAGCATCTATACCAATAGAGTGGGAGGCCTTTAAGACTGTATGTGGTCACTCCATAAAAGCAGTAGTAGGAGTGAGATCAATACTGCTGAGAGATATCGACAACCAGGAATAGCTGAAGAGGGACCTGGAGATTAAGAAGATAGACATCCTGGAAGTGCAGCCCCAACTGACCAAATAAAACATGACTCAGATTTATTTATTATAGAGCTTATCTAGCAAGAGTACATGATGGATGAGAAAAAGGTGAGGGTTTTGGCTTGATTAGGGTCTCCTATACTAGAAATCAGAAAGGACGAAAAAACTGTACGGACACAGAATAAATTCAACAGTGCATTTGCCTAGCATTATGTGGCGCTTTACAGGAGTGAACAGAGTAATTATTGATTCACACATTTCTGCAGGGAGTGGGACATAACACAATTAGACTAGTCGATGCAGAAATCCTAGGAGAGAACAATAGTGAAATGGAGATCAGGGCAGCAATTAAAAGTGTGGCAGGGGAAAAATACCAGGCTCCGACTGCCTCCCGCCAGATTGTATGTAACATATATGGATGAACTAGCGCCAGACGCAAGAATGCCCACAACGGCCAGACAGGCAACATTAATGTCTCTGCCTAGCAGGGTAGGAACAGAGAGGAAATGGTTTCAAACAGACCATTATCAGTGCTTAGCACAAATTACAAAGAGCTGGGCAAATAACTAGCAACACCACAACTAACATTAATGCGGGGGCTGACATATCCTGACCAAAGTAGATTTATACCGCAGCACAGCCCTGCTATTCATTTTAGAATGATAATAATAGAAATAATAGAATCATCAACTGCTCCCCACCCCAAGGTCAAGGTGCTCTCCATAGATGGGAAAAAGGGTTTTGAAACTTTAGAGTGGAGTTATATGTATGCTGTAATGGATGAAACGGGGTTGGGTGAGGGCATTAGGGACGTGACTGTTTTTTTTCTACACTGACTCCAATGCCTGAGTCTGTACAGATCAAATTGTCTGAAGCATTTATGGGGCAGAGGAACACACTAGGGATGTCTGCTCTCAGCTGCTCTTTGGCATCATGGTAGAACCAGTGGCGGCGTGGTCAAGGTTAACTATTCAAAGGCATCATAGCGAAGGGGACAGTGCACCATATGTTCCTGTATGCAGATGATATGCTCCTGTATGTCGCTGATGCCAGTGCTGACTTTGTGGGAGCCATAGAGGTTCTGGAGAGCTTTGTAAGGTGAACCATGGTAAGTCCAGCACCTTCCCAGTCCACATGCCGGTAGAAAAAAATAAGGAGCCAGAAACACCAGACAGAAGCAACCACAATAGGATATCTAGTTGTCCAGATATATAGTTTGGAAATACATCTGTTTAAGGGAAATGTCACACCAGCTGTAGCTGCACTTAGAAGGGCACCAGACATCTGGAAAACATTACCACTATCAGTGGTTGCCATGGTGAAAATGCGTTACTTCGATGCATACTGTACTTCTTTATTACCCTACATATCTGAGCACTGACATAAAAATTTAGGAATTGGATACTATTTTGAAAGTCTTGATATCAGCCCTTAAACACATTGAATAGCATCATCCAAAGTTTTACTTCTGGCCATTGAAGGGTGGTTGTGCCAGATTTTGATCTCTACCACCAGGCGGCCTATTTACAACAGCCAACCAGGCAGCTGGAATATAAATTTGCCCCGTTAAATACAGAGGCTTCTTACCATACTGACAAGATGTCACCACTATTTAGAACTATAGTGTTTAATTGTAAGCTCAGCTCACAGGGGACACAAGTGACAACATCCTATAGCCCGATTTACCAACAGAAAATACGAACATAGATTTGTTATGGGACCTAAAGTGGATAAGTCAATGGGTAGAGAAGGGAGTGGCAAGCCTAAGGTTCTTATACGAAGGGAAGTGGCTAAAGATTTTAGAGTTGCATGGCACAGTGAGAGCAGCACTACACAGCGGCTAGAAATTGGAGACTGAATGAATGACCTACACACTAAGGCTTGAGGTGGAGACTGAATGAATGGCCTACACACTAAGGCTTGAGGTGGAGACTGAACGAATGACCTACACACAAAGGCTTGAGGTGGAGACTGAACGAGTGGCCTACACACTCAGGCTTGAGGTGGAGACTGAATGAATGACCTACACACTCGGGTTTGAGGTGGAGACTGCATGAATGACCTACACACTCAGGCTTGAGGTTGAGACTGCATGAATGGCCTACACATTAAGGCTTGAGGTTAATTTGTACAACTAAAAGCAGAAGCAAAGCAGCCACTTTGCTATAGAAAGCATTTATTAAACAGTCTAAAATCAATCTTGAGTGTCTGAAAGAGAGATGGGCCTTAGATATCAAGAAATCTAGCAGGAAGGAAGACCGGAAACACATTAATAGCTGCCCCCAAAATATTTAGGAATGCAAAATGTTGTATGATACAGCCACATCACGTTTGCAGAGCTTATGCCCAAACAAACAAAGAGATTCTACCTGGGAGAGTGGGCATGTTTTGCAGCATGGGCATATGAAAGTATAGGCAATTGATTTCTGAATGGAGTCACAGAAATAAAAATACACGTGGTATGTCTAACATTTTAACATATTTAACATTATCAACCCCCTGCTTATTACTTAAACTGGAAACAACAGCACTGCCCAGTGCTTAATTTGTAAATAAAAAGGTGCCGGTGCCCAAAGCCCTCCTTTTAAACCTGCGGCTGCTGCAGTTAAATGTGAGAACACGGAATACTGAGACAGCGTAATCCTGAAGCCATTTCGGGCCTCTTTATTCCATTTACAGCCACTCCCAGCCCCTTCAACTCACTCTGGCAGCTTTCTGTTTTCTCCCAATGTGAAGCTTTTTCGTTTTTCTCTTCCTCCGTCTTTCCCATAGTGGTAATTTGCTTGCAGTAAATGCTTGAGGCAGAAGAATGAGCGCCGGCCCTAAAAAATAAGTATCGGTGCTCAGCACTAGAAACAACAAGCACAAATTAAGCACTGGCACTGCCCAAACAACAAGAGTCAGATTATTACCTTTATAGTATCTATATTGTAAAATCTATTCTCCACAGGTCTGTCTTGACAACCCCAGACTCCTCACAGGCAAGTACATAATATAAAATCAAATGCTACGCGACTTCAGTTGATCAGGTACACCAGTTCTTCGACAATTAAAGTACTTTATGTTACCCACATCTAAAGCCCCTACACAACATATTTAATGTTATAATGGGTTGCAATGGAAAATAGTATCTCAAAAAGGAGACTGAAAAAAGTTGTTAAAAATCTTGTCTACTGAGAACATAGAGTTAAAAAGGTGGCTACAAAATATTGAAGAATGTCATGCCTTTTAGGATAAAGGTAAGTGCACTGGGAGCATTCTCCTGTTAAAGTAGAGAGGAGCATTCACAGAAAGGTTGAAAGAGCGAAGTTTAGCATTCAGGGAAGGGTAGCGTTTAGGGGTAGTTAGGGGACGGTAAGGTTCAGGGATTGGTTGTGGTAATTAGTAGTTGGGGCTATAAGGGTCAGAGAAGGGCAGTGTTAAGGGGTAGTAAGAATTTTTTTTACAGTTCATGGAAGGGTAGCATTAGGAGGGAGCTCAGTGTTTTAAGATTTCAGGGATGGGAAGTGGTAAGAGGTGCTAATGGGTATGTAGGGCAGAGTTAGATAAATCAAAGAATATATATATAATGAAAACCACTTTTAAAATTCAACATTTTCGGAATTGTCATATGTGAAGGACACAACATTAATTCAACTCGACTAGATTGTAGTTGCCACATGAAAAGAAGGCCTGGGCAGAATCTCAGTTACGCCTGAGAAATCATAGTCATTTAGGTAATTCTGCATTGCTCTTTGGCGCGGTATTGCAGATAATTACGTGATTACTCTGGCTTGCATAATATGTGGGGAAAATCCTTCCACAAAAGCACATTGAGCAAGTGCAAGGGGCTGCTCGTGCTCACTAACTATTATGCTGCATTTAGTGCTATTTTTTAGTACAAAAGAGCCTCCTTGCATTCATTTAGGATCTGAGGGTGCATTTTCCACTATGAAAATAGAGCTAAACGTCAGGAGTCAGTTAGGGAAAAATTCTACATGAAGAACACATTTAGTGAGTGCAAATGGCTGCTTGTGCTCACTAGTTGTATTCTGCTGGATTTAGTGCTTTTTCTTAGCAAAAAAATGCATTATTGCGTCCATTGTGGACGCGAGGGGCATTTTTGTGCTAAGAAACAGCACAAATTGCAGAATTTCTCTTGATGTGTAATCTACTGTAATCCTTAGGTAATTCATCTTGAGTATGCTATACGCAATTATGTGAGCTGCGCCCACTCCTAATGAAAAGTCTACTTTGTTACATACAGCAGTAGCAATAACGTATGCAGATGATAATGCAGAGCTAAGAGAAAGATATCTCTTCAAGGTGGTTCGTCATCTGATTTGTTGAGAGGGGCAATATCACAGTGTCCCATTCGTTGAAGTTGACTTTGTATGTCAGCCAGTACAGCTGATCCAGCTTTGGCTCATTTCTCTACATCCCATGGTCATTTATTTTAGGAGCCCAACTGATGATGTTTTGAGTCCCTAGCAAGAAGTAACTTTATGAGGTCCAGAGAGTTATTACAGTCTTTTGTAAATACATAACTATGAGATCTAGGTGAAATATACTCTATGAAAAAATTCTAGATTTACTAATACACTTTGTTAATTTGTCCCTCGGAAAGCAGTACATTTTAGTTTCCAAACAAACAATGTATTTTTACACCATGACTGAAAAGTTTGAGATGTTCACATTCTCTGCATTACCTTTGAAATGTGGAGGACATGAACATTTAACTATCCATATTCAAGGAGAAAATCCTTTTGGCTCTGTGTCAGAAGGATGTTCTTTGCAAGAAACAATTGTCAAGACACAAGAGTTCTCATCCTTAAAAGAGAGGAAGACAGAAATCCCACTAGACAACAGGGACATTTTTGGGGATAAAAACAATGTGGGATGGGGGCAACCCACCTAGGCATCAGGCCTTACTTCAACTCTGAAGTTCTAGCAGTCTTCATGCCCTCTCTGGAACCTAGAACATCCCCATCATAGGACAAATGAGAAGAAATTCGTATTTTTTAGGGTAAGTTTGACCTAAATCCAACAGAAAAGGTGTCAATCGTAATTTATCTTACTTGCTATGGTGAGTGTCTCACCTAATTTGTGCTGTGGGATCCATGCAAGTCACACCACCCTAGACTCCTTTGGGAGTCCTGCATCAGACATTTCTGGTCTTAGTACTTTTCCTCTGGTGGTGGCCAATCGTGGCGTAAAATGCTGCTTCTACCCTCATTGCCAAAATAGATCAGGTTTAAGGTCTCCACATTGTGATTTCCGGGTGGCGGAGCTAGGCTCACTCGAGCAAGTGGGGTATTGTTTTTATCATGGGAAGCTTGGGAACACAAAATTCAACATTGGTTATTATCAATTGAATTTGTGTAAATATCTGTCTTCCAAAAGTAAACTAGTGTGCAAGAAAGGATAAAGTTTGCAATATGCATTCTAAATCTCGTGGTAGTATAGGTAAACTAAAATTTAGATTAGTACAAACAACCACTGTTTCTGAACTCAGCATCTAGGGCACATTTAGAAAAAGGAAAGGATTGCTTCATACACATTGTTCACTTATTAGATTTTCTCAGATGAATTAATATATGGTTGGTACACAAAGAAATATCATCAGAAGCTGATGCTCAATTGTTGGCAAAGAGTATCACATGTGTTGGACAACCAACAAATACTATATATATTCCTACAACTTGAAGGGTCTGACAGACGTAGGGGTTTATTACATTTGTAAATTGGACGTCAGGGCAAAAAATTACAGATGAATATGTGTCACCTGTTTTTACTTTGTCCTACTTATTTTCATTATTTTTTAAATTCAATAATTAGATGCTTTAGGAAAACCATGAATCATGATCACACATTACTCCATGCTAAATTCAAAATGTTGTCTACTTTTCAGATGTGTAAACTTGTAAGTGCACCTAGGGGTTTCACACCAGTTCCTCTGAAAGTGGATAGAAACCACAAAAAAATAATAACAATCAATTGCCACCCAGAAAAACGCAAACATTTTGGTAAATGATTGAATTTGTTTACAATCTTGCTTGTTTCTGAAACCTGAGAAGATGGTGATCTTAGTACAGTTAATCTTTTGCTGATGCTATTTTTTTTAGAAACATAGCATGTTGTCTTGTGCAGAACGTTTCTCCCAAAACAAAACCAAACTTTTACTATATTTTGGCTATTTTCTTAATTCCCTCCTAGGGAATCCCACCAACTAGGTATTTTTTAGAATACCCAGGGTGTGCACACATGTGTAGGTTGAGCGTCAGACTACTGTCTAGCTCACCCAGGTATCTTTGCACAGGCAATTTACGAAGAAGAGTTCCTTATGGGATTGGTGTTGACCTGTTGTAGTCCTTATAAAGTGAGTCAGCATTCATAGTGTGCATCTGTAATGACTACTGACAAATCTGTGTGCTTCACTGGTTTATATATTATGGACGAAATATGTGCCAAAGTATACTGTAGTATCACCTCAGTTAGGCCTAGAGATACAGGTGAGGTACCCATTCTATGGTAAAATGTAACCTGAATGCAGATCCAATGTCACTTTTGTGATATTTATACTCATTATGAGACTTGAAAAGTTTTCATAATTATCAGACTCCACTCATAATTAGATTCCAGGCCTTTGTTCCCCCTACTGGGACAGGTTAGCACTTCTGCTGTCCGGCAGGAAGTTCCAAGGCCTCCCCACACAATAGGCCATTTGGCAATAGCTGGACCAGTACCAGATAAAGGAAGGGGTGGGAACACAATTTGAATGTGATAATTACCTTTCATACAGTATACAGTCAGAGACGCTCACTCCTGCATAAATAAATGAGAACTGCCAGACCTCTGGGACCAATCACAGGATGGGCTTGAACTTGAAGTTTTGGAGGAAAAGTATGAGGCAGCTGTGAGCAGGGCTGAGACTTCAGAGAAGGACTTATAGAGAAGGACTTTCGACAGACCACTTCAAGTTGCCATGTTGAAATATACAGGAATGCTGGGAAAGAGGGTTGATGCAGGGGTGGGGTAATGATGGTTCACCCTTGGACTGGACAGAGCTGCTTACCTTCTATAACTTTTCACCGTCACTCAAAAACCGAGGCACAAGGGAGAGACTTTTGAGAACTTTCTGCACCTGGGAGCTACGATGCCAAAGGAACGTCAAGCTGAAGAGAAGCCACTTGACTCTATTGTAAGAATGGACTTAAGGAATTCTGGGCTCCAGCTGGCACCCACGGACTAGGAGTGTTTCTCCGAGGCCAGCAGTGCTGGTCCACTGACACTCTCTAAGGGTCAGAAGAGAGATGGACCTGCTGGGGAGTACCCTGCAGGTTTCCCTGTGGACTGGTTTTGCAGGTGGGTCACCTCCATCAGGTGGAGGCTACTGACTGAGTGAATGACACACAAATGCCCTGCAAAAAACATTCAGAGGCATAGGGCCTCAAGAGTGTGGAGGCAATTATACTCCATTGCCCGTAGTTCTCCTTCATCAGATGGAGATCAGGGAAACCAAGCTTCCAAAGGAAAAATAAAAGTTAGAGTCTCGGAGGCCTGAAGAATATGCTCCCAGTGGTTACATCTGGCCAACAAGAGCAAAACAACACCAGAATCACTAATGTCAGCCCTACAAAGCCCGAGAAAACAAAGAAGGAAGCTTGGTCCCCTGGGGGATGGGCAAGGATCAGGCATAAATTGCATCCTGCTCTTTGTATTCCAAACTATACAGAGGGACCACCATCGCCAAAAGGACCAATGAACAAAAGCAGGGCCAGAAAGGCGTATTCGTGAGTCCCTGTACCCTCTCTTGAAACTTCTACCAGGGGCCTCCTTCTCCACTGCACCTGAAGCAGATATGAAAAAGGAACTGGGTTACTGCTGCAGACAAGCCCCATCATGCTCTAATATGGCCATGAATTAATGACTACCTCCACTGAATGTGGCAGTGTCTGGGGGGGGGGGGAGTGGAAGGAATCCAGCAGACAAAATTTGTAAATGTTTGTTAGAGTTCACAAATCAATTTCTGTTAACAATCCACACCCAAACAGAAACAGATTTAATCTAGGCAAGGGTATGAGTATTTCCAAAATGGAAAATGAGAGAGAGTATCTCTGAAGGTGTAAGAACTTAAAACACAGCACAGGAAAATAAATAATAAATAAATATAGAAATGCATATTTGTGTTCAATTTCCGTAAACAGAATTTTATGCCTGTTCCAAATCTGTATGCTGAAGTATTTACTTATTTAAGCACTCAATTAAATATATGACAATGTTAGATGTCTTTGATAATGCCTGGAATTTTTTGAATTACCTGAAATGTTTCAAACGTAGGGGACTTTTTCCACTATAAACATTTATGAAAAATGCTCAAAGCTATGTGAATAAAGTTTAGCAAGCAAGAGAAACAATGACGTTAAAAGAAATTAGACGTTTTAATATAATACATCATAAGTGAGGACATTTTTTGTTTTTGCTAACATAGATGTTTAAACCTTAACTTTGCATATAGTTAGAGTTTTGCAGGTGCAGGACAACTTTTCAAACTGAAATGTCTATTCAGAGTATATTTGTTAGACCTGGCATCTTTGGCGTAGTCTCCCCTAACATTTTGCCTTCCCAGGATGTTGCTCTGTGCTGGACTCTGTTTTTGCTGTTTTTGTTACACTGGGCACTTTACCACTGCTGACCAGTGCTAAAGTGCAAGTACTCCCTATGTCAAATTGTATGTGTGATTGGCTTTTCCATGACTGGCATGTTTGATTTACTAGTAAGTCCCTAGTAAAGTGCACTAGAGGTGCCCAGGGCCTGTAAATCAAATGCTACTAGTGGACCCACAGCACTGGTTGTTCCTCCCACGAGTAACCCTGTAAACATGGTTCAGACCTGTCACTGCAGTGTCTGTGTGTGCAGTTGTAAGCTGCCAATTCAACTTGGAAAGTGTACCCATTTGCCAAGCCCAAACCTTCCCTTTTTATACATGTAAGGCACCCTAAAGGTAGGCCCTAGTTTGCCCCATGGATAGGATGCAGTGTATGTTAAAGATGGGACATGTACTGGTGTGCTTTACATGTCCTGACAGTGAAATACTGCCAAATTTGGTTTTCCCAGTTGCACGGTCTATCTCTCTCATGGGTAAACATGGGGGCTGCCTTTAAATATTCTTAAAGTGCAGTTCCCCTTTGAGAGAAGAAGGAAATATGGAGATTGGGGTCTCTGAATTCACAGTTTAAAAATACATCCTTTAGGGAACTTGTTTTTTTAGATTGTTAGTTTGAAAATACCACTTGTAGAAAGTAAGTATTTTCTTGCTTTATCCATTCTGTGACTCCTTCTGGTTGTGGATTCCCTGTCTGGGTCAGACTGACAGTTGAGCTGTGTGTGCATCTCCCCTGGACAGTGACATAAAGGGGGCTCCGCCTGCATATCCTGATGAGCCATGTGGGCTAGAGTGGAGGGAGAAGTGGTCACTTAAACCTGAATGGGCTGTGCCTTCCCTCACACAATGTATTCTCCAACCCCCTGGTGTGTGTCTGGAGCCTGGCCTGGCAGCATCCTGGCAGGATCCTGTAAACAACAGAGACTTTTCTTTGAAGTTGGGCAACTTCAAAGGCAGAAAGGGGTATAAGTATTGGACCGAAAACCCCAGACTTCAGATTTCTTCAAGATTTGCTTTGTGAACCAAGAGGAACCTCTGCCAAGGAAAGGAGCTGAAGAGCTGAGGAGAAGTGCTGCCCCTGCTTGTGACTGTGCTTTGTTGGGCTATCATCCAGTTGCTGCTTCAGTCTGTGAAAAAGGAAAAAGGCTGGACTTTGTGGTCTATTCCTGCTTGAGAAGAGTCTCCAAGGGCTTGGACTGAGCGTGCCCCCTGTTCTGAAGTCTCAGGACCATCAAAGACTTTCTCTGCCCGCACCTGTTGAGACTCCTGCCCTGCCAAGTGGTGCCTAACTAGTCCCTGGTCCCTTGAAAGGAGAAGCTGGTGGAAAACCACGAAAATCCAAGAAAACCGACTTCGGACGACTCCAGACTGATGCTGCTGCCGTATCCTGTGCCACCGCCTGAGACCCAAGCTGTGGTCCTTGAAGGAGTGTGGCCCCCACAGGCCCGACGCCGCTGCAGCCTCTCTGAAGTCCGCGACTCTGTGGAAGTCGCTGCACCATGTCGACGACGAATACCGACTCCGTTGGAAGTGCGCGGATCCAATGATTTGCACCGATGCCACCACACCTCCACCGCACCGCATCAAGGACCAAACGTCTCTCCATGATGCCTCCGCTCCTTTGCTCTGCAGCACCAGAACTTTTTTGCCCCGACTAGAGTGAGGGTCCTTGCTTGGTCAGGGCAAAAACCTGACTGCCAACCAAAGACCCCATTTCTTACAGAATGTATAGGTAAACATGTATGCTCTCCAGATTGAAAGAACAAGACATCCACAAATTATTGGCAGATCTTCTATACTCGCCATACTCTAAGTAATCCCCCATGTGGCAAATCGCAAGTTAGAAGGTATTGGTGGGGTGCAAACTCCACACCTGTGAAGACCACTAAAGTTTAGCATCCCACCAGAACCATGAACTTACATAACAATCCTCATGGAATGATGAAAAACTCCTAGATTTTGGGGTCACGTTTCTCAAAGGCTGATCGGGCCCTTTAATGGATGGTGGAGGGAGCATTACTTGCTCCCTGTTTTGTAGCAGGGGTCAGGTGGGGGCAGGTAAGGGTGATGGTTTGGGAGGCCGGAGAAGGGCCAGGAAATGACGGTGCCAGGGGCATAACGCATGCCCTTGCAGAGCATGGAACCCCGCCATCTTTTTAGAGGGTCCTCAACCCTTCAAATACGCCATATTAAGCTCAAGGCTAGTGAATATCTTGGATATATGGAAGACTAAGAGGCCCCTCTTCACATTCTGCCGGGGGTGGGGGGCTCATAAATCCACTGGATAGCACGTCAGCTCTTCCCTGGTGCCGAAGAGGTCTTCCTGGGAGGTCGTCTGTCTCTTTGGCAACAGCTCCTGCCCTCTGGTAGCCACCAACTGGTGTAAATTCGGACCTGGTAAAACAGGTTGGGTATTTTTTTAACCAGAAATGATCAAGTTCTTCTTTCGGGTGCAAGGATTTCAGAGCCAGAAACTACAGCCCTTATGGGATCAAGTGGAGCAGTAGTTACCTGGGAGATTCTGCTGCATCAGACTCCTGTTCAGGCCCGAGTTCGCATGTTGCTACGAAGCGTGGTGAATTGTAAACCTGATGACATACTGCGGGGGGCAGTGTTGCGTAACCGATTCTTCCTTGAAACAGTTGAGCTCGTGTTCCATTTATTTTTTACCTCGAAAGAAATGAAAATACAGGTTGCCATTTCATGGCTAAGGCACGAGACCTGAAACTAGGAAAGGTGGGGTTTATTTTGATTCCCACTTTCCTTGCATTGCTTGTGTCTTGAGAGGTTGCGGATCACTCGGAGAAAGCGCTTTACAAATGAAGACACTACTTTGAAATGTGGTAGAGGGGGCTGTAATCTTGGGTACACAATATATACGTGATGTTCACTATTATAATTGTAAAATGTTTACGTAGTATTACCCATTTAACATCAAATCGTGGCTCACGTCAGTGGCATTTAACATTAATATTTAATGCAGAGCAACTACTTTAAGACTCAAGCGCTTAAAAGCATTTGTTACTTTGATTCTATCATACCTGTCCAACTACTTCCTCAATGAGCCCCCTGGGGTTTCTGCATACCTTCTGCTAGCTCTAAGTGGACTCCACAGCGGTGGCTCCTTCGCTAAGGTGGAGGAGCGTCACCCCACTGCTTTGTGCAGTGAAGAAAAAGGAAAAATAAAATCATAATAACTCAACGTTATTATCATTTTATTTTTCCGCGGAGAGCCAGGTTAGGGCGGGGCTAGTCTCAGCTGAGCTGGGCTGGAGGAGGAGTGGTGAGTGGACGGTAAGTGCGCATGACCGTTTGACCGGCCGTAGACGGCCAGTCAAACAATCATGCGCATTTAACCTTTCACTACCTGCTGTGTTATACAGCTGGGAGGAGAAAGTGCACAGGGTCCCACTCCCTGTCCGAGCGTTGAAGCAGGCTGCTAAGACTGGTGACACTAGTGTCATGATTGGAGGGGAGACTGGAAGCCTGTGTGCTTCTGAGAGTCAGGGAAGAGAAGAGAACGAAGGAGAGACGGAACTGTCTCTTCTGATGTAAAAGGTAAGTCTTTCTTTTTACATATTTTTTTTTAATACCCCCGTTACCCCTGTTGAGAAGTAGCCACCACTGGGACTTCATGTCAATTAGCGATGAGACTGAGGCGGTAGGAAAAGGTGTGGATTACCATGCTGCTAGTTGCTCCACCCTTCTGCCTCATTCTGGGTGGCAAACGCTAGGCACGGTGACATTTCTGAACATGTTTGGCCAAAAGAATAACTGGCAGGCAGGTGCCTGACCTTAACTGTACATCAGCAGGAAGTGATAAAGACAGGTAGGGGAAAAAAATGGGTGAACACTCAAACAAGCAGCAATCTGTGGGGCCCCCGTCCGATGCATCACTGCTACTCATAGAAGAGGAAACAGGAGACAGGAGATGGAGACAGCATCCAGACACTGCACCCATTCACCTCCAAACACCACTGTCAAGGGCAATGAAAAAGAATCTGCTTACTACCCCCTTCAGACATGTGCAATCCCTGGAAGACCTAGGGTCCTATTACACACGGGGTGCACTTTCTCTATTTGCGCCCTGATACACCTTAAAAGAGATGCACCTCATCCAAACAGAGAAAGCGCACCCTATTACACTGAATTCGCTGGGAGCAGCACATTCATGTGAAAAATGGAGCAGCTTTAAGCAGCCGCTCCGTGTCTGACTGTGCAGGCAGCAACCCACTGGCAGTTTAAAGGGGGATTTAAGGGGAGATGTCTTGGGAGGGGAGGTGGGAGGGTTCCTTAGGATCCCTTTTCTCACCTCCAGAGGGCTGCCATCAGGTGACACACTGTAGGAGGCTGGCCTGGTTTGTAGTGAGTACCAAGCACTCTGCACCAGGTCCAGGTATCCCTTATTAGTGTAGAGGGGTGTCTAGCAGCTTTGGCTGATAGAAAAGGGTAGCTTAGCAGAGCAGCTTAGGCTGAACTAGGAGACATGCAAAGCTCCCACTATACCACTGGTGTCATATGCACAATATCATAAGAAAACATAATACACAGATATACTAAAAATAAAGGTACTTTTTTTTTTATGACAATATGCCAAAAGTATCTCAGTGAGTACCCTCAGTATGACGATAGCAAATATACACAAGATGTATGTACACAATACCAAAAATATGCAGTAATAGCAATAGAAAGCAATACAAGCAATGTACAGTCACAATAGATTGCAATGAGAGCACATAGGTACAGGGGCAACACAAACCATATGCTCTAGAAGTGGAATGCGAACCACGAATGGACCCCAAACCTATGTGAGCTTCTAGAGGGTTGCTGGGACTGTAAGAAAACAGTGAGGGTTAGAAAAATAGCCCACCCCAAGACCCTGAAAAGTAGGTGTAAAGTGCACCTATATTGCCCAGAGAGCACAGAAGTCGTGATAGGGGAATTCTGCAAGGAAGACCAACACCAGCAATGCAACAACGATGGATTTCCGGACGAGAGTACCTGTGGAACAAGGGGACCAAGTCCAAGAGTCGCGACAAAGTCGAGATTGGGCCGATGCCCAGGAAATGCCAGCTGAGGGTGCAAAGAAGCTGCCACCGGATGGTAGAAGCTATGGATTCTGCAAGAACGAAGAGGACCAGGAACTTCCCCTTTGGAGGATGGATGTCCCACATCGTGAAGAAGCTTGCAGAGGTGTTCCCAAGCAGAAAGACCGCAAACAAGCCTTGCTAGCTGCAAGGGTCGCAGTTAGGGTTTTTGGATGCTGCTGTGGCCCAGGAGGGACCAGGCTGTCGCCAATTGCGTGAGGAGACAGAGGGGGTGCCCAGCAAGACAAGGAGCCCTCTCAGAAGCAAGCAGCACCCGCAGAAGTGCCGGAACAGGCACTACAAATAAGAGTGAACCGGAGCTCACCCGAAGTCACAAAAGGAGATCCCACGACGCCGGAGGACAACTCAGGAGGGTTGTGCACTGCAGGTTAGAGTGTCGGGGACCCAGGCTTGGCTGTGCACAATGGAAATCCTGGAAGAGTGCACAGGAGCCGGAGCAGCTGCAAATCACGCGGTACCCAGCAATGCAGTCTAGCGTGGGGAGGCAAGGACTTACCTCCACCAAACTTGGACTGAAGAGTCACTAGACTGTGGGGGTCACTTGGACAGAGTTGCTGAGTTCCAGGGACCACGCTCGTCGTGATGAGAGGGGACCCAGAGGACTGGTGATGCAGTTCTTTTGTTGCCTGCGGTTGCAGGAGGAGGATTCCGTCGTCCCACAGGAGATTTCTTCGGAGCTTCTAGTGCAGAGAGGAGGCAGACTACCCCCACAGCATGCACCGCCAGGAAAACAGTCGAGAAGGCGTCAGGATCAGCGATACAAGGTTGCAGCAGTCGTCTTTGCTACTTTGTTGCGGTTTTGCAGGCGCCCTGAGCAGTCAGCGGTCGATTCCTTAGCAGAAGGTGAAGAGAGAGATGCAGAGGAACTCTGATGAGCTCTTGCATTCGTTAACTAAAGAATTTCCAAAGCAGAGACTCTAAATAGCCAGAAAAGGAGGTTTGGCTACCTAGGAAGGAGGATAGGCTAGCAACACAGGTAAGAGCCTATCAGAAGGAGTCTCTGACGTCACCTGCTGGCACTGGACACTCAGAGCAGTCCAGTGTGCCAGCAGCACCTCTGTTTCCAAGATGGCAGAGGTCTGGAGCACACTGGAGGAGCTCTGGGCACCTCCCCTGGGAGGTGCAGGTCAGGGGAGTGGTCACTCCCCTTTCCTTTGTCCAGTTTCGCGCCAGAGCAGGGCTAGGGGATCCCTGAACCGGTGTAGACTGGCTTATGCAGAGATGGGCACCATCTGTGCCCATCAAAGCATTTCCAGAGGCTGGGGGAGGCTACTCCTCCCCAGCCCTGACACCTTTTTCCAAAGGGAGAGGGTGTAACACCCTCTCTCTGAGGAGGTCCTTTGTTCTGCCTTCCTGGGCCAAGCCTGGCTGGACCCCAGGAGGGCACAAAGCTGTCTGAGGGGTTGGCAGCAGCAGCAGCTACAGTGAAACCCCAGGAAAGGCAGTTTGGCAGTACCCGGGTCTCTGCTAGAGACTCGGGGGATCATGGAATTGTCTCCCCAATGCCATTGGCATTGGGGTGACAATTCCATGATCTTAGACATGTTACATGGCCATGTTCGGAGTTACCATTGTGACGCTATGCATAGGTAGTGACCTATGTATAGTGCACGCGTGTAATGGTGTCCCCGCACTCACAAAGTCCGGGGAATTTGCCCTGAACGATGTGGGGGCACCTTGGCTAGTGCCAGGGTGCCCACACACTAAGTAACTTCGCACCCAACCTTTACCAGGTAAAGGTTAGACATTTAGGTGACTTATAAGTTACTTAAGTGCAGTGGTAAATGGCTGTGAAATAACGTGGACGTTATTTCACTCCGGCTGCAGTGGCAGGCCTGTCTAAGAATTGTCAGAGCTCCCTATGGGTGGCAAAAGAAATGCTGCAGCCCATAGGGATCTCCTGGAACCCCAATACCCTGGGTACCTCAGTACCATATACTAGGGAATTATAAGGGTGTTCCAGTATGCCAATCTGAATTGGTGAAATTGGTCACTAGCCTGTTAATGACAATTTGTAAAGAGAGAGCATAACCACTGAGGTTCTGGTTAGCAGAGCCTCAGTGAGACAGTTAGGCATCACACAGGGAACACATACATATAGGCCACAAACTTATGAGCACTGGGGTCCTGGCTAGCAGGGTCCCAGTGACACATAACAAACATAATGAAAACATAGGGTTTTCACTATGAGCACTGGGCCCTGGCTAGCAGGATCCCAGTGAGACAGTGAAAACACCCTGACATATACTCACATACAGGCCAAAAGTGGGGGTAACAAGGCTAGAAAGAGGCTACTTTCTCACAAACACTGACAGTGCACCACCTTTAAGGTGCCTCCTGACAGCTGTGCCTCTGCGTCTATAATACGGTGCGGGTGCAAAGGAATTACCTCATTTGCATTGCATTACACTCCTATGCAAAAGAGGGAACACCCTGAGGTGATGGCATTGGCGCAGGTACAGCACCATTGCTATCTGTGTTACAGAAAGGTCAGCACAAGAGTCTTTCTGTAAACCCAAAGTGCCCCCCACATATGCCTGTTGCGACTCCGGGGGGAAATTGGAAACACGCACATCAATTAAAACAGGACTGCACAACAGTATCTATATGCTAAAAACTAAAGAAGTTGCCATTTTACGTCCTCACCATCTCTGTCTCTGACAGACCCAAAGCAAATTTCTGCCCTTACAAATGCCATTTAGGAAGATAATGCCGGGGCAAAGACTGTGTTGTCCACCCACAGCACTAGAGCCTATGGGCCAAAGTGAAAGTTAGCATGTTGTGGAAGGACAGCAACAGTAATAATGCAGTGTCATTCCATACAGCAAAGGAGGCGGGCTGAAAAACAAGAAAGAGATAAACAAGAAGCCCACTTTCTTAAGGCACATGAATGGGTTATGACACACAGTGCAACTCTTCACTGCTCATTATGGATCATGGGTACTCGTCCAAAATAGCCCGTTGACACACGTCCCCTCGCCACTTCAGGTTCCGACCTCAGGCTTACCAGGGTCTGCATTCATGCTCTCTCACTCAACCATATTCTCATTAGTTCCACTCTAAGAAGTTACCACTGACGTCCCTGAGCCCATTTAACTGATCACGCGGCTCCCCCATTACTTACCTTTGTTGCGCACCTTCCTGGCCGGCTGGCCCAGCCTTGATAAAGTCACTGGTGTGACGAAACACGTGTTGGCTGTATCACGCTGATGACACAATGATTTCCAGTATCTACAAATAAAAGACACCCTCTACAAACAGGACTTGAGACTCCTTTCAACTTTGCTTCATAGCAACATAAGATAAGGGACACTCATCCCTGCCACACTATTGGACTATACTATCGGTGTGCTGTGGCCATTCTTGCCCAATTTTGTCTTCGGGTATCCCAATACCCTTTTTGGTGCCTACCGGGTAGTAAGGCACTGGGCCAGTTTGCATCTGATCTTGCGGTTACTTTGTTACTTGTGTAAAATTATTGTTTTACTGCCTAGATGTGCGGCGCCTTTCACCCTTACTACCCTATTGTGCTTTGCCTAAGGCGTCTCTTTTCTGTCATTATGGATCAGGCCTGGCTGCAGAGCGGTCTGGTAATGGCAGCAGGCAGAAAAACAGAAGAGTGGCAAGGTTCTGATGTTAGACACACTCACACAGGGCTCACATGACACAAGCTGAAAGTGAAAAATATAGGATGAAAATTATAAATCTAATTTTCGTTTTTGTATAATGCAAACCTACATTTCCAGTTGTTCATTTGTTTAACATATTGTGACACGCACAATAAGAAAATATAAATATGTAAAGGGAGATCTCTGGCAAAGCAGATGCATAGATCCTGGAAATAGAGGGGGGGGGGGCAGCACCCCCGAACATAATTATGTTAGAGTTCAGAAGGTCAATGAGCAATAAAGAGGCCTTTAAATTGTATGTTTATCTTGTCACATTAGCTGCGTGTTCAAAGACAAAGGTCAAATGTCAAGCTGTCTTCTTCCAAGTTGGTGCTTATTGGGAAGCTGGAGTGCACTGATATTTCTCTGACTACAAAGTGAGAGGATATTGTAAAAGCCAACTAGGTGACAATCCTGCAGGAATATGGAAAACAAAAGGAAAAGCTGTAGGATATCAGATTTTTTCTAACACACAACAGACATTCAAATATTTGTAAATTAACTATAAACATATTGCAAATTATATAATCTATTAGGAAAGCACAAATGAAGCATTTTTTGCGATTCAGAACTGTGATGGAAACTAATAATATAAAAAAATCAAATCAAGACAATTTGCTTGGTGATATGTAAATGACAAATATTCACTGAAATCCAATTTCCACACTTTCATTTTTGCACTATATAGTTTTACCAGTAAAACGGCTTGTCTACGCAAATTTAGTAGCCATTTCAATGAAAATGTGCTATCTATAAATGACACTACCGCACCATGTTTTAGTAATATATATGTGATTGTGTGCTCCAAAATGCACCACCAGCTACATACCAAACCCTTACCACTGCCCTGCTGAATGGGCATGGAACATTTGCTACACTTGTTTCTTTGTAAGATGCTTGGATGTTTTACAAACCTTACAACTTCAGTGATACAACATTATTGGCAGCACCCTCACTCTAAAAATTGTTCCAGGACCACTGGGCATACAATATACATAATTCCTCTTCACAAGACATGCAGCACACAAAGGAATAGGTTTGTAATGATTGTTTCCTATAAGATTTGTAAGCTCATTCTTCATCATCCCTTTTTTCTCGTGTGCAAGCTCCCATATATCTTAACTTTTAAATCTCTGGTTCATGAAAAGCAAATCTTAATAATTTAATACATATTTAACTTGTAGGAATTTGGGGTTTTAGGATATCTTAAGCGTGCTTTGAGTTTAGTCAACCAAATATTTATGTTGTTGCCCTATTGCAAGAGTACACGTATCTCGTTTGCTGATCAAATGTCTCTGGCCAGACTAATTATTACTCATATTGCAGCCAGCGCACTTGTAACCCATTTTCCAAGAACTGAATCTGAGCCAGAGAACTCTAATGAAGCATTTAATCCAATCAGATGTTGTCGCTGGATTTGTAGTTACTGGAATTAGAAAAAATGTTCCTTCCTCCTTGACAAGGACTTTCATTATTCTGGATACATGTAAATGTGTATATTACTAAAAGTCATCAAATCTGCACCTGGAAGCAAATTACTTTCGGTCACTACATGCATTTCTACTCAAGTATTAATTTTGAGAGATCCTTCTTTTATTCTCTGAAGGTTTCTTTCCATCAGTTAAATTGATTTACTATTAGTGTTGGCCAATTCTGTGATCACTTACTACTTGCAGCCGACCTCATAACCAAATTATTCATATGATCACCACCGGACTCATTAAAATAATCTTCATCAAAAATTGTACTTCACTCTGTATTCTCATTATACACTGTGTAGACAATATTAAACTGAATGGAAGACCCAGTGATTTTCTCAATCTCACAGAGAATTTGCTGCATAGCATTTTCTATTCATAACATGCATTATACCACGATACTGGTTTTATTGATAAATAGTCTTAATATAGTTTGAACTGTAATTTATAATTTTCCGTGTAAAATTTGCTGGTCAACCCTCATTTCCATTGGGCAGGAGCCTGATCATCTATGTCCAGCTTTCATGTAAGTCGAATCACTTCAGCTTGAATTGGGAACCATGGGTCAGATGTACAAAATTCTTAAATTGCGACTTGCAAATACCGAATGTATAGAAATCGGCATTTGCGAGTTGCAATTTGTGATGTATGAATTAAGCGATTCCTTATCCTTATTTGCGATTTTTATCGCAAATAAGAAATCTCAAAACTGCAGTTTCTTAAGAAGAAATTGCTATTTTAGAAATCTAAGCCTAAATGCAGCTGGAGCCCAGATGGAAGCAATTAACAGGGTGTGACCACGGCCCGAGCCCTGACACAGCTACAGGTAGCAGGGAGAGGCCCACACACACTGCTGAAGACACAAGTAAGGACAGGACTTCAGAAAAGGATATTGCAAGACCCAGACCAGACTGCAAACAACAAAAGGTGGGTATTGTCCTGCGTGTGAAGGCAAGGGCTTACCTTCACCAAAGTTGAACAGCTGGTAGGGAGGACCAAGGGGACTACTCCAGACTACCACCCGTGATGCAGAATCCATGCAGCTCAGGATGAGAGGAAATACACTCAGCCGGCCATCATTGCTGTTGGTGCCTGCGAATGTGGGGGAGTGACCCCATCACTCCAAGTGAGATTCCTTCTTGCTGCCCTCAGAGGGTGAATATTTGGGGATATGTTGCTGGACAGAGCTGGAGAACACCACGCAATGGCTGCAGAGAAGAACAAGGATCCTGGAGGCAGCAGGAAGCACAAAATCTAATTTTCTGAGAGGGAGCTGGAGGTCTTCACTGAGGACTGTGTGGCCAACATGGACAAGCTGTTCGGAAAGGTTTCTTTTTCTGTCCCTAACCCCCAGAAAAACAAAATCTGGAAGGACATTCAGGAGAAAGTGAATGCCCTGGGAGTCACACTGAGAACCATCCTTGAGCTGCGCAAGAGGTGGTACGACCTGTGCTCCAGGGCAAACAGAGAGTCAGACCAGCAGGATGGCTGAGGGGCATGCAACAGGAGGGGGACCATCCACCCAACCACCACTGACTGCCATGGTGCGCCTCATTGAGGGCACACTTGAACCTGCTAGTGTCTCAGGAGTTGGAGAGATCGACACCTCACTCCCAGCAGCCAACAGCCAGGGTAAGTGACATACCTGTATGTTGTTTGTAGACCACACAGTTAGGCAAACCACAGCAGAGAGCACAAAGATTGGACTACTCCAGTCAGTTGTTTCAATCACCCATCCAATACATCTTGGGATGTGTAGTGCACTCCATTTCCATGCGGTATACTGTGCCAATGGCTGCATGTAACAATCTGCTACAACTCCTGCAGCACATAAACACCAATCACAATGTCACAACTTAGTTGTGCCCAAAACTAACATGTATTCATACTAAATGTGTGCTGCATATGTGTCCAACAGATCCCAGCCCTGATGTTACAGACACTGCAGGTGCTACAGATCAACAGGGTGAGCCGACAATAACACATCACCTGGCCCATCCACCTCCACACCAACAGCAGGGAGACGTAAGACCACACCACTGGCCAGCTTCCAGGACAGAGAGGGAGAGCACTCCTCTGCAGCTGACAATGCAGGAACTGACCAAAGTCCAGGCAGCATTGCCACTGTTTCCACTCCGTCAGCTGCAGCAAGTTCAGCCACATATGGTGGATTGCAAAGGGCTAGAATCAGAACTCAGCGCCTGCCATATAAAAAAAATAAGTGGTGTGGTCAGGGAGCTGCAGTGCCTCAGCAAAACAGCTGAGAAGGGGCAGGCATGCTCGACCACTGCAATAGGGAGGGAACACAGGCAGCAGCGCCTGCATCATAGACAATTGATGACCAGATTTGATGCCCACACCCGTGCAATGAACTGGCTGGCCAATGCCACCACCAGGCTGGCCAGCCATACAATAAACATTCAGACAGAAATGTTGCATTGTTGGCAGGATGTTGCCAGGGGCCTTGTGCAGATGACAACGGCTCTTGATACCCTCCAGACCCACAATTTCACCCTGCCAGCCAACCATCACCCACTGGGAGCCAGGATGGGTCCAGCATAAGTTGGGTGTCTGCCCTGGACAAGTATACCACCATGAATGTTCCCTAACAACATTCAGACAGTAATAGGTCTGCAGCCCCTGGGCACAGTGACTGGGAGGAGGAGTACAGGAAGGGGACACAAGAAATAGGCAGACAGGGCACAATCCTTGTTAGGTTTTTGCATGCATGGCATTTCTTTCTTACTACGTTTCTTTTTGTAAAAAGATTGACCCCTGAATGAAATGTGTTCATTATTTGTGCACTAAGCCAAGTGTGAGTTATCTTATTGATGACATGACATGTCATGCCTTACATCTCAGAAGTAATTGTTGGTATTATCTGTGTGTGTAGCCCGTTCCTCAGCTGCATGGCTGCCATCCTGTTGTCCATGAATTTGCTGTTGTTCATCATCTGAATCATCGTCTGATTCAGATTAAATGGTGACATCCTGTAGTCCCCTACACATTGCTATATTGTGCAACATGGCACAGGTTGCTATTATCTTGCAGCATGTTTGTGGCCTGTATATTGGTGCTCCTCCTGTCTTATGGATGATCCTGAAGCAGGATTTCAAGATAGCAAATGTCCGCTCAACGACTGAGCATGTTGTTTTGTGTGCCTGGTTGTATCAGTGATAACTTGGTGTCCGATCAGTCAGGTAAGGCGTAAGGATCCACAGGCGTAAGGCATATGCCACCTTTGGGGCATGGCTGGGGAAATCATTAGACCAGCTGACACATACATTCCTGGCTAGTATGTGATAAACTTACCAAGCAGGAATCCATCACCTGTGCCAGTCGGTTGTAAATTCCACTGTGGCAGAACATGAATGAGTCATGTGTGCTGCATGGGTACCTGGCCCAAGGTCTGTGATGACACAGGAGGTGTCACACACCACCTGCATATTCAGGGAATGTGTGTTCTTTCTATTCCTATACATGTATTTTGTTGCTGAAAGGGGGCATTTGGCAATATGTGTTCCGTCCACCCAGCCAATTACATTGGGGAACTTACCATCCTTTATAAATTTAATTTTGTGTGGTGAAATGTTTGTGGGGTATTTGGGGAAAAGGTTATATTGGGGCAACTTAGCAATCATTACATCTAAATATGTGGAGGAACTTAGATAATGAGCTTTGTGATACCCCCCTGGTATGACTGACTGGTCGCTCCCGTTCACAAGTATTTGTTGGCAGCATAATACCTGCATATGGGGAGGTATGGGTTTGCTACATATTATAGGGGCCTGTAAATGGGGCTGTATATCAGCTATTAGGTCAAGTATAACCTGGCTAGACAGTCTATATCTATTATCTCCTCCTCTGCCATATTAAATAGGGTGACCTTCATCTTAAAAATCCTCTCCCATCTCCTCTTCCTTCTGTCCCTCAAGGCCTGGATCCTCATCCGCCTTGCTAGGATGTATAATGCCGCCATTCTGGATGAGCCAGATGCATTTTGGACCTCTTTTTCTAGTTTGCACATGGTTACCACATGCTTCAGGTTGATGGTAATTGCATTTCTTAACTGGGCTTTTTTTGCTCAGTCGCTAATTGCGATGTTTGATACATTTCTTTGCAATTCGCAAATAGGAAATTGCTATTACCGATTTTCTATTTTAGCGATTTCTTAAATGTGATTACTATAGCGCAGGAATCACATTTTGTGACTGGCTTTTCACCATTCGTACATAAAGAATGCGGATTTTGCATTTCTTAATTGATTCAGTCCGTTAAGAAATGTAAAATCGTTTCGTACATCTGGCACCATTTTTTTTCTCCAGTGTTTGAAGAGCTGGGGTCAGATGTGGATGGAACTGAATATCCTCCAACTTAAGGAGGGAATTCTAAATACAGAGTGGAACCCACTTGCTTTCCTCCACAATACTATCCCAATGGTAGAGGAAATTCAACTGTTGGATACCACTATGTATTTACAGTTCTCTCCAAACGAGATAGTTTGTTGTTTCTGCAATGAGGAAACAGTTATTTAACCATTTCCTGTGGCCAATCACAGCTATGTGCAAAATGTGACTTCACTTACATTTTGTACTCCATAAGACAAAAAGATTGTTTGCGTTAAAACATTCTCACTAAGGCCCTCTTACTTTTTTTTAAAAGAAAGAATAAGTAATTAAACCATAAAGATCTGAACAAAGCAGAAGTGTAGAAATATGATGCATACTACTTTGTCCTAATATGATATTTTAGGTAGGCTGTGTCCTCTAAAATATATGATATATGTTCCCCAGGATCAGAACTAGAATGACAATTGTATGTTACAGTGACACATTAAGCCAGTGGAGAGGATGGCAGTAAGAACACACAGATCCATCACCTCTCCAAGAATCGTGCATCATCCCTTCAGCCAACTCACTGCCTGAAAGAGGTATAGTAATCATACATTTTCTGATCAAATCACTTCTGGTCACACAAAGTGAGGGTTATTTTTTCATAGAATGGTAGATGGGTTATTAGGCTATATAGTCAGTGTGAATAATTTATAAGGTTTTAATTGTGCTTTTGAATTTTAATAAATCTATGTTGGAGTTGTTGGCATGTAAACATTTGACTCAACTATTGAAAAGTACAAAATCCATAATTTAGTTTGTTGTTTTGACTTAAATCCAGGTCTAGATTGATTGTATAAAGTATATATAGTGGACTTGATGTAGCAATATCATATTTGCTTAAATGCAATTTTAATGAGAGTACCACCAAATTTATTTTTATCATAATAAAAAAAAAAACCTTGCATGTGTAAATACAATTTGTTTTACCTCTTATTTAATATTTCTACTATAGTCAAAGTCAAATGTAATTACATTTTTCTTTTAATGAAAATGAATAAAATATAGCTGTTCTATTTGTAAGTGCTATGGGCCACCGAATTCCGCTGCAGACAATAATTGCCTATATATGAGAGAGTTTGACTGCAGAGCTGAACCATCGGCTTCTCTTGTTTTTATTCTTTTTTCAGGTTTTTCTTTTTACTAAATACTTTCTTTGTTGATTACAACTTTTTTTATAATATTTTATTAATATATTTGTATGTCCTAAAATGAATTTGCTTATGCATGCAGTGAACTTTTTAAACTATTGGGTTAAAAAAAAAATATTTTATTTAGTAATATAGTTAAAACTTCAATATAGTTCAAATGAGCTTGCAAAGAAGCGCTTGTGGTGATTTTTCAAGTGCCAGTTCAGTAGTGAAAGTGACTTTGGTTTACCTCGCCAGAGGAGATGATCTGCTTGCATTTTTTTGCAATATGTAGCAAACATGGCCAGCTGTGGGTCTGACTCCTCCTCACTACCACGAAGACCTTTAGCAAGAACACATTTGTCTTCTTCTTGCTCTTAACTCTGTTGCTTAATTTCTGCAGAAGACTGCCCCCTAAGGGGCCAAGCACTTAGGTGCTTTACTTTGCGTTATTCTGGATCGGAAGCGGCCAGGGTATCCTCTTCGCAGCACTTGATTGCATAGTTTGCATGTGACTTTACAAGCGTTTGCTTTTTTATCTCGCTTAGGATGAATAAAGATCTTACCTGCGAGTGTCTCAGGTGGAATTCTCAGGGACTTTCTTACTTGAAGGAATCTGAACCACACTCATTGTACAGCTTGACAGGTTGTGTGTTGTAGCTTACCCTCTTTTCATTCTGAGTTTGATCAACATCTTCCTTTTTTGTATAAATGCAGACAATGACGTAACCTTGGGGTCATGGATCCTTGACCAAGCAATGAAACTAGGCACACCCATCACACTCCCAGATCAGAGTGTCACTCCACCTGCTACACTAATGTATTTTATGGGTCTCGAAGTTCCTCATTCTACTTATCTGTCCTTCTCAACTCCTTATCTCCACCCTAACTATCCACCAATATCCGTCATCCATGTAATGCTCTTCTCTCTATCACCATCCTCAGTCTTTCTCTTGCCTATTTGTCACTCACTCTGTCTCATTTCCTTTTTCCCTCCTCTCCTCATGTCTAGTTCCTTTGTCTTTCTTTTCCACTGCCCACTTTGCTCATCCTTATCTCCTTTCTCTTTGTCCCTTAAACCTATTTCCTTCTCCCTTTCAGTCACCTTTTCCTGCCCTCCTTCCTGTTTCCTCCTCTCATTTTCCCTTTTATTGCAGCATTTCCCTCTCTTCTTTATTGTTCCTGCATCCTCTGATCCCTACATACACCTCCCTCTGAAAAGTAAACACAACTAAGGCTCTGACATATAATGTCTAAAACAAAAATGAGAACAGACAGCCTGTGAAATAACATCAGTTGGTGCAGGGGAGACAGGGCCCCCTCTCACCTCTGCGCCCTGGTGCATTACATTGGTTGCATCAGTGGCAGCCACACCCCTGAATTTAGATGGATATGCTTTAAATATTCTGCTCTGCACAAAGTAGAATTCAAAATAATGTTAACTTAAGGATGTGGTCCTAGTTTGTTCAGATCTGGACCTTCTTTCACTTGTATCGAATAGGAACTCCCCTTTTTTGTACTTTACGATTTGCAGATGGCTCATAGTTTCCATCAATGTCAAAATCGGGACTTCCTTTCAGAGCTCTGCCATACCAGAAATAAGCTTGATAAAAAAACCCATTGTTCTGCATAGTTTGCAAGTAGACAGAATATCAATGCAGAAAATCACAATTCTTGCTACATGTTTATATCTGCACTTTCCTCCAAGTTTTGCAGTACCAGACTCTGGCATCGCGAAACCTGGATATGCGGGTTCTGCCCATGATTAGTTTACGAGGTTCGTAGAAGGTTTGCAAATCTGTATGCACCACTGCAGGGGTTTGATTGACTCCTGAGTTTGTTGGCTACAGTGATTGACTTCAGGGCGTGATCTAACCACAACAAGTGTGTGCAGCTAGCTTGGTTTTGTGGCAGTGCATGACCTTCAAGCTGTGCCTAGCAGGGGTTGGTCCTTGGGCTGCACCTGCACCAAAACCACCATGGGCAGCCAACTCCCATCGCTCATGGTCCTTGGTCGAGCGGAGTGGGGGTTGGACACAGGCCATGCCTCCAAACTGCCAAAGGTCACAGGCCACTAACCGCAGCTGCATGTGAACTTTGTAAAGTTTGCCATACAAAGTCACCCTACTCAATGTGGCAACCGAAAAATCTCTCTGAGGAGAACTCTGAGGCTCTGGTTTTATTTTGAACACTATTTTTAGGGTCGAGCACCCAAGCGCTCTGTCCCGGTTGTAATCTCTCTGTGAGCTTTTAACCATGCCCATCATTTTCTCTGCTTCATGGGCTTGCCTTTTAAAATTGGCTTTATTTCATTAGTGAAAGGCATGTATACATCATGCCTTTTCTGGTGTTTAGCCCTCCACGAGAGGGCACCGGCCAACTACTGAAAACATACGAGGCTCCATGTTTTACATATGGTTTCTGGCTACTTTTTCTCTTTATTTCGTAGGCAGCATGATCTCGCTGGGGAATAATCCAGCGCTTTTCAAGACTACCAGTTTAATTCTATTGTTTATCCTTGCACTCCTTTGCGAATTTAAGGTTTTACACAGCGTGATCGCGCTTATTTAAAAAAAAAAAAAGTATTACTATGCAAAGACCAATCCGTCCGGTCTTTTTGTTCTGATTAGTAACCTTCGCTCAAAGCATGGCGCTTTAAATTGTCTCCCTTATGTGAAATTGTATTACTTTTCAATTTATGTGGCAAGAAAAGTTTGGTTAGGAGTCTACAATGCTAATAGCTCTAACTCGAACAAATGCAAGACACATTACATTACAAATGCTTGTTAAGATTTGCATTCCCTCCCATGGGATTCACAAACCATCACTGGCTTGTGACACATATTAGACCTTCAAGAGGGGTCTGTAAAACAGATTTTGGATATAGGGAACCAATAGGTCAACATGTGTCTGAAACTTGCAGTTTGTTTGCAGACTCATGCAACTTGTACTCTATTTGTGGACCCCACCTGGGTTTTGCAGCTATGGGAGATGTAATGTGGGCTGCAAAAATAGGCACTGGATTGTCAACCCCAGCTACAGAATCTACATTTTTTTTCTAATCAGAGTACTTTCCTTTTTCTCTACCCTCAGCCACACATTGGCCTGCCCTTTTTATGTACCACATAATAGTTTTTTTGTTCAGGATGCGGGTACAGAGATTCTCACATCCTGGAATGGCAGCTGGGGTGTTTTTGCTAATGTTGAAGTCAATCAAATAGAGTGCTTCATTTCCCCTGACCACCAAAATGTGAAACCAAGAGAGAGGACAGAAGAAAAGGCTCTCTCGTCCAGCCAGTTTTTAAGTAGTATTAGAAGTATTGATGCATGACGGTTCACAAAACCCCTTTTATGCACCCTGTCAGTCTCTTTTTCAGAAGTCGTCACATTCTGGGATGGCAGTGGGGATGTTTTTGCCCACTGTGTATTACCGAAAGTCATGCACAGTTGTGTTGTGTGGAACAGAGGCTGGGCACAGGGTACGACCACAGCACTTCAATGAGATGAGGCTATGCGTAGGTCCTACTTGTCATGGCAAAGGTCTTGAACCTTAGTTTGGGGTACAGTGTTTGAATCCAATGTATCATTAAAAAAAACACTGACAAAACTTTACTAATGATAACTAATCTAAGTAATGGTAATTTGTAACCTAAAATAAATAAATGTTGCATCATAAAACTTTCAGCAATAACCTTTAAAAACTAATTTTGAAGTTGTATTATGGTTACAATGCAAGACCTAAATTGTACTGAATTTACTTAGTTATGTTTATCTACCAAAACCATAGTGGATGACCTGCTCATGACCTCAGATATAACATCACTGATAAATTTCCAAATGACATTCGTAACAACATTGTATACTCAAATGGTGACATAAATAATCTTAATCACATGACCAGTGAGATCCCACATGACATCAGCAGCCGTCAAGATACACAACCTTTGCTCTTTTCCACAATGTAAAGCAATACGTGTTAGTAGTTGGTTCTGGAGTCTTGCAAATATGGGTGATATGGACAAAACAAAGAGATAGGGCAGTTTGTAGAGATCAAAAGTATGGCAGAAGGAATTTAAATTATCTATGGATACAGACAATGCCAAGCAATAAAATAATAGTTTTGATTTGAAAATATTCAATGTGTTCATTTTGGCACCAAAAGGACAATACCCCTCATACAATATGTAGATAAAAAAAAACTTTAATAGAGAAGATGGGTTTAAGAAAGACTTCTTCAAATTGAGGACTTGCAGGAGTACAATCCAATGTCCCATTGAATGTCACTAACTCAATAAAAGTCTTCTAATCTTTTGATCTGGTTGTTTAGGATGCTGGCTCCTGTTTCCACTATAGCAGACTGACCAAATATCCTACTTCATTATAACAGCAAAGTAGGAAGTTGTAACTGGTCTTCCACAGTTCCTTGCAGCCATAGTAGTGTACCCAGATTACAGCACCTTCTAGAGAGTCAACAGGAGAACATTTTCACATTGACAAGCAAGAGAAAAGTACAGTTGATACTAATCTAGTGGTTTTGCACCCAGAAGAACTAGCCCAGGGGACTTCTGCATCTTCTTGTGAGATGAGGAAAATGCTATGGTGACAAACATACTTTTCTGGCAGGACCATAATCCCATATCTCCCTGATGAGCATCAGTGCCTCTAGCCTTGAGGACAGTATTGGTTCCAGAAATTCAACTCAAAAGCCGGAGCTCAGGTAGGCCAATAGAAATTCTTCAGCGCAGCTGACAAATAGATTTCTTTTAGAAACATATGTTCCAAGCCATTTTCTCCTGGTTATAGTGCAAGAAAAATGTGCCGAAGGGTAATCTCAGTAAACTTTTTTTTATGACCCTTTGGCCAGTGGCACTCTCATGCTTTCATCTTCCAGATGTTACATCAGTATGATCAGTTCCTTCTTCAACAATATGCTTTACGTCAAAAGCTTTCCCACACTCACATGCAATACAAAATATAAGATTGAACCTCATGTGCTCACCTTCGTTAGAGCCGTTGTTGCCTCATAACTCTATGTTTGGTATCTTGGCCTATCAAGAACAGCATCTAAATTAAAGTCAAAATCTGTATCTTTTTTAACGCCCTGCCTTGGTCGTCTTCTGAATTTGGCTTCAGTGTGCCTACTCCAAACTCTGGAAGGAAAAGGCTACTGGAATAGTTCCTCAGGGTCATATATCACCCAGGAAGGCTTGGGGTGAAGATTCTCTCTCCTTCTCATCTCATCATTCTGGTTCTTTCATTTTTCTTGAGAGCTTCTAGCTCTACCTGAGCAAATGAGCAAAGTAGGTATCAAGTGCTAGATGACAAACCAAGGATTGATACCTTGTGTTAAGCTATACGCTTACCTCAAATAGATTATTTGTCATACTTTCCTTGGGGTAAAAGGCTTAACAATCTAACCTCAACAATGCTTTTTGTTTGATCAAATATTGATAACGAAGTTTAATAGCACTTTCATGTCCATAGTTACAGAATTAAAGTTCCATTCCATGTTATTAGATTGAAAATATAACTGCAGAAAATATTAACTTCTAAAAGCACACTTTGGTTTAAGTGTAGGTCAACACAATATTTCATGCTGTCTGGTGCCTGATACCTGTACTTTGCTCCCCTGTGCCTGAACACAAAGACAGTTTATCTTTCACAGTGAATGCTATGGCAGTTTATAGTAAACATGGTTGTCAATTAAAAAAGAACATATGTGCCTGAGGCCTGCTTATCAGACCTTACATCATTGCAGAAAATCAAAAGATACCTGATGTCTAGAAAAAAGTAACTTTTCGGATTGCAGCCAAGGAATTGCTAGATATCCTACACATATTTATGTGTGAGTGTTCTTCTATTTAAAAAACGCAACCAGCAACCAGCAAATTAAAAACTGAGTTCATTATGGGGGGGTGGGGCGGGTCCTGACAACATTTATAGGACATGCAATACTGCAAAAGATGATACCTGTGGACACTAATAAGTTGGATTGAAAGTCCGTCTTACAAGTGACACATAAAATCAGCACCATACCTTCATAACCAGCACTGCAGTTTTGAATGCTGCAAACAGCAATATCTCCACAATTATTAATGTCTGACAATGTACATGTTGACTTCAAAATGTCAATGGATTTCCATGTGCTATTGCAAATAATAACCCTTTCTACAGACTGATGTAACATAGTTAAAAAGATAAGAAATTATGATGGATGTTCTAATATCAAACCAATGCATTCTAACTATGAAAGCTAGGGAAGGTGAGGTGGGGATTAGGAAATGATAGTTACTGGATGCATGGGACCACATATGGTTGGGAGTGTAGAAGAAGTGAGTTAAATGATCATTGATCTCAAAAGAGCAGGAAACAGTCTGTGCCCTCTCTTGTTTTTCATTCAGTTCCAATGGTGTCTAAACAGAAAAGACTGGTCCCATCTCAACAGGAGGACAGGTAAATGTATGAGCTTCAAGAGAGCATGAAGTACATTTGTAAAATAAAAGGAGTTGTGTTTTAACCACAAAAGAAAACACTAAACTGAGAAAATTAGCGTAACAATCTAACAGAAAAAAATGTAAATACTAAAACTGAGGTGCTGTTAATGTGCGATGACTTTGATTGACTGCTGTTTCTTTAAGTCAACAATTCTTTGGAAAAAGTATCATCTTTTGTTTGCAAATTTTTAAATACTGTTTTAAATTTTTATATCATGGCAACTTTAGAAACACACTGTGTGTTGCTGCTTTTGAACTTCTTATAAAAGACCATACAGTTGGTAATTTTTCATATACGCTGATGCAATATCAATAGCATTTCCCGGGATATGATAAAAAAACAGAAAAGTGACAGAGAGAATGTTCAATCAGGTCTAAAAGTGTGAAGCCATTTGTTTTCAGATCAAATGTGAAGGTGTAGTTTTTTTTTGTTTTTTCAAAGTTAAACTTGAGCTGAAACAAATCACAACAGACATGTATTACCTTCCTATGATGCCATTTTTAATCAGATTATCACGTTTCGCCAATAAATTCTAAAAAATAAAAAAATGTGTTTCTACTATATTTAATAATTTTTTTACATTTGAATCTAAAAAATATGCAAGGAACTTAGAGAAGCCTAGTTTGAGCATAAGTCGTCTTGTAGGGTGTCAAGATAGTGTGCAAGTAGACTCCATGACTGAAGATTTCCATGTCCATCCATGACTATGTGCCACCGGTGACAGCCTGTGGGGTGCTTTCACGTAAATCTGAGGAAAAAAAGCCAAACAGTTGACATAGTACACATTCTCACTTCAAAATGATTGCAATGGACAAAGACTGTCATTTCGCTCTTGGCTGATAAGAGCTTCCCATTTAAACCTAACATCTACACTACAATGTCAAATCAAAATTGCATGAGGTCAAGTCATTTTTTTCAGAGCTGTTTGGTTCTCAATACTTTGCTGCATTTTCT
The DNA here is from genome assembly GCF_031143425.1 of Pleurodeles waltl. NCBI lineage: Eukaryota > Metazoa > Chordata > Amphibia > Caudata > Salamandridae > Pleurodeles > Pleurodeles waltl. The sequence goes on along the minus strand of NC_090436.1, from coordinate 979,169,744 downwards.
TAATGGTCAAACCTTAATAGACACACAGAACAGGTGTGTTTTTATATGCATCAACAGTATCTTCCTTGATACTGCAAACGAACATTGTTTACCAATTCGATCTTAAAGAGCCAACACTGTAATAGATTATTGTATCCATAGCTAATTCTGCCTTAGCGGTTTCCAAACATCTCATCTCGCATCCTGCAGTAAAGTGGACATACATTACACAACCCACTGTTAGATAATACTGAGTGGGGCTTTCATTTGTGTCCTTTAATATCAAGACTTGTGCTAGCTTGACATTCTCTCCAATGCAAAGCCATTAGGCAGTATAGCAATGCAACAAAAGAATATTGTCTCAATGTGGTCCATTTTTTTCATATTGCAATGCATGTGCAACATACAGGAGTGGCAAACATTAATCCATTCAAAATATGATCTGGTACTTTCAGCCAGTAGTAGAGCACTACAAACCATATGGCACCTTCTGACCGAAAAGTGAATTAGCAAAAAAAGTTGTTTCAATAAAAAAACTTTAAAGCTCCAACTTAAAAAAGTGAATGTATATAACACCTTGCAAAATGAAAATGTCAATGAAAGACACTGCTAAATCTCTGAAGGTCAGCCCTGTCACTGTTAGGTGTTGAGGACCGTTTTCTTAAACACTGAAAGTTAGAAGCCCTTTAGTAAACAAGACCCTTGCAGCCTCATGTACCATGTACCATTCTGTGCAGAATTTCATAACAGTACAAGGTGCAACAGGAAGATACCCCCCTCTAAGGGGGCTGGTAAGCGTGCCACCAGTTACCTGATTTCGCAGGGCAGTAATTCATTGAAAGGACCTGAAAAGCAAGATCCAAAATGTGATATTTCACTGAATTTTCTTGAGAGCTGCCTGTCGAACAGAAGTTGAGTATTTAAATGCTAGCTATCTGTGTTCTTGTTTTTTAGTGGCACGAGCTAGCCGCCTCTTGTCCTCTTCTTAAATATATTAATCTAACTAATACAATTTAAAAGACTATAGTAACACATTTAACATCAAGTTACATTAAGAGCATCCTTGAAATTCTAGGAACCTTTACACAAATTTATTTGGCTTTTAAGGACTGACATATGATGGACAACGCGGCCTACACTCCGCTTCAGGATATGGCTCAAAAGAAAACGACAAATATTCGGCAAGTCGACTTCAACACCGACCTGCAACATTGTTTAATCCGTTTTGATACTTTTTGAAGGGGTGTCTCTAAAAGTCATCAAATGGAAGCTACAAGCTACTGATCTCCACGGAAGGTCAGCCTTCAAGGGAACTAGTCTTCAAGCGTGACAGAAACCTTTGCGCCTTCATTTTTGTCTCTACAAAGTGGAGAACAGCTACTGGTCATTAAACTGTATTCTCCCTTTCCACACAAACTAGAAGAGGGCACTTAAAACATCTCTGCACTGCGTGTGAAGCTAATGCAGAAGCACAGTGTTGTCCAAGTTGCGCGCCACCCTGCAGGATTCCAGGAAGGGGACAAGCCTGTTAGAAGTTCACAAAAATATCAAACATTTTTCACACAACTGAAACTACTGTTTCACCTTCAGATAAATTTAAGCGATTTTTTGTTGTAATTTTTTTTTTCGAGAATTATAATTCGACTAGATTGGCTTGACACTTTTAGGTAACTATGTAAGTTTCCCTTGTTTTCTTTCCTCTCTCTCTTGTTACATGAGAGGTGGAGCAATGCAGATGGAATTAACACTTTCTACTCCTTTTACATTTCAACAGTCTTTGCTGAAATGTGCTCTACTAAGGATGTGTAAGATATGCATCTCATTACAAGTCTGGCATAAAGACTGTACTGACATCTACACCAAATATACCTACCTATTTTTTGTAGATATCGGAAATGCTTACACTTCTCTTTATCTCACTATCATTCATTAAGACACATCCTTTGTTGACACTGGCCCCCCTTAGACATCCTCTTAAGAGACTCTTTTCACCCTGGGGACAGTATTTTAATACTCTTGTCTACTCAACCAGCTTTCTTGATGCAACGTCTCCTTTTTCTGCAAAAACTTTTTTTTAAAGTAATGTCTCTTTCGTTGTTGGGAAAAAGAGTATCATGTTGAAAACAAATTTCATACAAATTGCAATTGTTATATATGTTGTACTTATTTTTTTCTGCATTTGTGCCTTGCCAGGCATTAGAATGTAAAGGGGAATCTGACAGATGCTCAGTTAATTTGGTGGTTAAACGTTGTGATCCAACTCCAGTGAAACAATGGCAACTCACTGGGTTAATCCAACCTTGGTGTCTTTAGTCTGGAAAGTACCAAAAGCCTATGACGATTCAGAAATGTTTTCTTTGTGCCTATGATTTAGTTTAATTCAGTTTACATCTGTGTATTCCTTATGTGTTTGTTGCTTGATGACCCTGAGCTACAGCTTTCATCTTGTCCCGCCACTAGTCGACCTTGGCTGCTTTCCTGGTTTTGTTGAGATAGGCTTCGAAGAAGAACTGGCAGAAGAGCAGAAGGTAACTGATGTACATGATGGAGGACCAGACGATGTTTTGCACGTGGGATGGGCACTGCCCTTGCTGCATCCATGAGAAGACCAGGTAGTTGACTACGCATCCAATCAGCATCTGAGTGATCTGCGTCAATGTGATAAACATGGCAAATTTACGTGAGACTCTGAAGCCAGCAGCTCGCAAAGCATAGTAAGAGTACATGACAGCATGCACGCCATAGTTCATGGTCATGAACCAGCCTCCTCCAGCAACCATGTCCTTGTAAGAGTACCAAGAGTAAAGCAAAACAGTAATGTGATGATACCAATGCAGGAATATGAGCTTCTGTTTTCTAAGAATAATAAACATTGTATCCCCTAGAAGAAAGAAAGAAATAATTAATCTTAAATTTAGATAAGCTCGACAGGTATTTTTAAAACTGCATTTAAAGACATTCTTTTAGTAGCAAGACATTTCAAATGACACCTGTGAATCCGATTTCATTAGGTTACAGCATAAGAGACACCAAATTATCAAAAGATTCTTCTATTTGTGGCATCCCTGCGCTGAAACAAATCTTACATTGAGGAAGTAACATGGTACTGAAAATTGAATTTAATTTCGCATAAATGCAATTGTATTCTTAACAGATCCATCAGCATTAGCAACTCCAGACCTGGAGAGTAAAAAGGTAGGGTAAAGAATGGCATCCTTCTTTCTTATCATGTGAGGGTAGGTCATACACTAATGCCAGCCACACAAACACACACACACACACAAACACAAGAACAGATACATCCGAGTCTCTTACTGACTTAGTTTGGACATTTTGAATACATTCACTGGGTTTTCGCTCATGGGCAGGAAGAAGGTCATCTTTCTAAGATCCATAACTATATAAAGGTGATAGATCAGGAAACTAGGAGTAATAATGTAAAACTGTGGGCAATAGTGGCAAAAGTCATTGTCTAGTAGAGACAGACGTCAGGTGCAGGTACCCTGCAACAATGATAGGAGGTGGGGACCTTGATAGTTCTTGCAAAGAATTACATTAACTAGACACCAGCAATGCACCAACAAACATACATCCTCCAGTCTGCTCTTTTATGTTCAACGCTGCCTTCTCTATCAGCATTTTCACTAGCTGTTTATTCATCAGGCTTTTAACTACACTACAGCCGCCAAATGATTGATTACCTTCAAAATATATGCTTTAGTTCAAGGTGCCTCATTTCTAGGAGTACTGAAAGGGTGGACAGCTATTTATATTTCTTGCTCCAGTCATTTGTAACTCCTTGGTGCTATCACTGTATTCTCAGAAAGGACATCAATCGGAGTGGTTACTCTTTTTTTCCTAGTTTTGTATTGCTGGCTTTAGGACTCTGTTCACTGTGACGGTCATCGCATGTGTGCTCTGCCTTAAAACGTACTGTAAATTGAGTTCACTTAATTGGCTGACTCAAGTTTTATGCGGGCGTCATTTAGGGGTCCCAGCGACACACTGCGTGCCCAATGCTACCCTTGGCACTGCCCCTGCGACCCCTAGATCACATTGACAGGGACAGACTCAAAGGGCTCTGATGATCCTGTTTCCTTTCTGATGGTACTCTATCTAGGAATTGTTAATTTATCACAAAGTGTATCGCACTCCAGAATGCATTTATTTTGTTGGGAAATAAATGTATTCCTTAGCGCATGTGTCGCGCACACTAATGAATGAAAATATTCATCTGCTGGTGACATAACACCAGGCTACGTTTCTGCATGCCTGACCTTGCACACATAGTGCAAGTCATGTCTCTGACCGGATATAATGCAGTGAGGGCCACTAAGTGATCTTTATCCAGACCCCAATGCCTTCTGCTAAATGTACATTTTTCATTTACAATCAGTAACAAAATTCCTTGTTTGCAGCCCTAGCTCCTACTGATGTCTATTGCAAAAAACACAACAAGCATTGATAAGGCCAATATTTCTATCTTTGAAAGCTAATTTTTTGTCTTTGCCACCGCTTGTGTTCTTCCTGGACTGATTTTTTAAAATGTTATCCCAAGAACAATTAAAAAAAGGCTAATTAAGCAAGTACACCTGTACAAACAGGTGTAAATTTTAATTTTGTCACAAAGTTTTACAGAAAGAATTGAAGGGCCACCTGTGCGCCTGCATGTGCACAGTTAGATGGCCACTTAAATGCTTTTTGAATGGTGTTTCATTACATTTTACATCTGCTAAAGAAAGGAAAATAATTTACCTTTACAAGAAGGCACTGTGCTCTAGAGAAACAGTTGAGTCAGGGAGCCTCACTCCATTACAGACACCTGACACAATGTAGTAGAACCTAGTATGAAACCTCCCCCATGCCAACCCGGCCCCTTGTCCTGAAAGGACATAGGGGTCCTGTGATGCCACTTCCAGTGATGTCATACCTACTCTGTCCCTGGCGTTTTGGTAAATCAACATCCATGCCCTTATGCAAAGACCTGACAAAGAAATGTTAAATGTCATACGTGGGCTGCAGTGTTCATTTGCTCCACCTGACTACAAGTCCCAAGTTTATGGCTTCACAGAGCACCATTGAGTTCTGGCTGGTCTGCATTTTCAATGTACTGCACTGACATATAGCAGGAAAACGTGTCTGCTCATGTAGGAAAACCTACTTGTATTAACTGGCTAAAATACGCTAGTAAATCAACAGACACGGCCTCTTAATATGTAAAATGGGCTATACTGAATACTAAGAGTATGTGCTCACAGTGGACAATTGCAAAAAGCTGTTTTCCACTGTGTATGTGAAGCTACATTTTCCATGAGCAGTTCTATTTATGAATAAACACTTTTATGTATCTTCACCAGGGAAAATATTAGATCAGCTTTATTGTTTTACTTTTTATGTAAATGGGGTTAGGAGCTAAACTAGAAGTCACTGAGCACGGTAGGGGACTTTAGATGAGACAGAATGAGGTTTATTTCACAGCCTACTCCAGGCGTACCTAGTAGTGGGGGGGTTAAGGGGCTTATTTTAGAGACATAGTGCAGATCACCACTTCATCCCTGTGTCTTGACTAAGCGCCAGTGCTGTACAACTTTAAATACGGTAAATCCCAATCTTCCATGAAAGCATCCATTATGTTGGAACATGCACCCTTCTTCTCTTTTATTAATGACAGACAGTAGGGAGAGGACTGTAAACAGGGACAGACATCCAAAGAAATAAGTAATAGTAACTGCCATGAAATGTGAGTTTTGCAAAGAGAGAATGCAAAAAAAGGCAACCTGAGATAAAATGAAAGTGTGGCAGGGGGTCCAGACAAAGTGAGAGGGAGATACAAGAAGTGGGAGAAAAAGTAAAAGAGTCATGAAGAAAAAAAAAAGAAAGGTTAGAGGAAGAGGGAGTGTGAAAATCACACAAAAAGAAAAAGAGAACGAGAAGTGGGAGGTAAAGTAAAAGAATCAAAAAGAAAGAAAAATAAAGGTAGGAGGAAGAGGGAGTGTGGAAGTGTGAGGGTCTGAATTTTCTAATATGTTTTATTAATAATTTTAATGCATTAACCGAATAGCGAATTAACATGCAAAAACAGATGACTTTTGAAAATGGTTGCCATAATTCATTTCTGTTTTTGACTGAGCAAAATTCTAACTAAAGTTGAGGTTATCCTCTGTGGTTCAATGTTTACATAAAAGTATGTTAAATGGCTTAATAGATGTGTACACAGCTATCCCTAGTGGGCCTTACAAGGTCAAGTTTGATAAAGTTCTTGTATAAGTTGAATGTTCTATTGTTTGACATGGTCACTAATACGTGGTTTCTTCCTCGAGGATGGAAGTAGATGATACATTGTGAGAAGTTTCTTCCTGAGAAGTGAAGTTTAGGCGAGATGGAACAGTGGAGTCACAGACGAGACGGAAGAGGAAGTTACTGTTATGAATGTGCCCTGGTTATTGCTGATGTCATAATAATTTAGGTTATCAATTAAAGCTACCATTGGTTGAATCGTAACCACCCCATGTACTGACCAAGCACAATCCTTATGAAGACCAGTATAACAATCTGGGTAAGATTTTCGGTAGTCAGACTTTAAGAAAAGAGAAGAGAGAGAGAGAGACTTTAGAGGGAGAGATATTTAGTTTGAGTTCCTGATGGTTCGAGTCATACTAGCAGTTTTGGTTTAACTGTTATTAGGCCCAATCTTCCGAAGACTTACCTGATGGTGTCCCTTTGCTGATGTAGACTGCATGTTATTGTTCTATGGGTAATGTATGAAATTGCATTGTTATTTGTGTCTCTTTTGCTTTGCAGGTACCAGCTGCAACATATAGTTTAAATGCTGCATATTAATAATAATGTTTTTTTAATAACCAGAGTTAGTATGTTTTTCTACATTTGTGTTTTAAAATCCTGAAACATGATGACCAACATGTTAATGCTAATTTGTGGTTAGTGAGGGCATTAACTTTCAAATGCTGGAGATTTATATTGACACTTTGATTGCTTCTACTAATGTATACATTACCCTTATTACCTATTCCGGTGTTATTAACCAGTGTTATGATTTTGGAGATTATTTGCTGGATTGTTTTATTTAAACTCAGATATATAAGACGTTCTAATCAGCCACTATTGATTCTTTATGCTTGTCACTTATGTTTGAGAGTTATTTTCGCGACATTAGCAGTGTTAATCTAGGGAAATAAATGTATGATTCTTCTTAATAAACTGGTGTGGTTATTGTTTGAGGTTCAAAATTCTAAATATATTGTTTATTGTTGTTAATCACATTGCCCATTGATGACATCCCCTCATTCCTTTGTTTCTTCGATCCATTGACCTTTTACGCAGAATCCACTATTCAGTTTAAGGTAATAGTTAGGATTTAGAGGCGCTGCAGCAAAAGTCAGACAAAACATAGATGAAGAGAGAAGAAAGGTATATAGAGAGAGAAAGAGTGAGAAGAAATATGAAAGTGCAGAGCAGAGAGAGAACCAGGAAGGAATAAAGAAAGCAAAGGATAGATATACAGAGAGAGAGAGAGAGACGGATAGAGAGAAATTGAGAGAAATAAAAAGTTGGTCAGGGCAGTAGAGAGATAAGAGCAAAAGGGAAGCGAACAAGACAGTGTGAGTAGCTGTCAGAGTCTGACAGGGAAACAAGGGAAGGGGAGAGAGAGAGAGAGAGAATGGCCACGTAAGAGGTGAAAGTGAGAAGGTGCAGAGAGAACACACTGTACAGAAGAGAGTATAATCTTCATGAATGCTAATGTGCTAAAACCCATGCACTGCACTGGAGAGCCCGGGCAGTCCAAGCCAGTGCAGAGATTAGGACGGATTAATTAATTAAGGGCTTAGAGAGCACTGACTGTGACACATCAGCACTTTATTATAGAGGAGTAACCTCTAAATGCCTCTCTCTCATTCACAGATCTTGTATTTACACATGCTATGGTGCAAACGCAAGGTTCACGAAGAGCAGTGGAACACACAGGATACAGCTTCATTCCATCCTACTACAGTGGTGTTCAGTGCACACAATGCATTCGAGTGACATGCAGATCACTGGAGACTCTTATTCAAAAGAGAGATATACATATACATACATATATATTTCTCTCTCTCTCTCTCTCTCTCTATATATATATATATATACATATATATATATATATACATTTATACATACACACACACACACACACATACAATGAGGAGTCTGCACCTGAATCCTTGTCACGCAGATAAAGAAAAGGATTTTTGTTTAATTCAAAAGGATGTCCATCCAGACAGGACCCGCGGGGAAATAAAGGAACCTCAGGTATCGCAAACAGCTAGCGCAACTAACTTCCTGAGGAGGAGAAACGCTGACTGACTCGCAAAATGTATTTAGTGCATTGAATAAAGCACTCCTGCATTCTCAACCCCTAATTACATAGGTGTTTTGTGTATTGGGCCCCTAGACAGCAAGGTAAAGAGGAGTCATCTGGAAAGGGTGTCAAAGTGTGACGTCCACCTTCAGGTTAGGTTGGGGATGCGTCAATGTCACATCTAGTGGTCAGGCGTCAAGGGAGTGAAGTCCGCAGAGGCTGGCACCCTAAATCACTGATTACTATCTGAATGAATACATTCAGGTTTTGCACACAAGTGACTATTAGAAAAATAACTTGGCACTATTTAGTCATGTTCTCAGTCTTAACAGCCAACACCGTAGCACCACATCACATCTTTTCTCTCAACAGCATGCTGGCTTAAGGTGCAGCAGTCTGGTTGAATGCCTATTCTTGATGGGAGGTATTTAAAGTTAAGTGGAAAAATTTATAGCGAGTGCCAAGCCAGAACTTAACAAATGATCTGGTTTTCTTCTAAGCGCTGTAACAGAAGCAAGGCCCTCTGCGTGGTATGTAAATCGTCATGTTAAAATTGTGTTAAGGACTCTTCAAAATTCTAAACTATATTTCTTTTATGTGAAACTGTTTAACTTTCAGGGCAACAGAATGAATTGCTGCATTAAGTGACATTTATCAGACGTTTTAGGGCAGATTTACTAACATTATGCTCTGGGTTTGCAAATGTTTAGTTGAAATTTGCTTTCCAGCGCAAAACATGTTTTGTGCTGCAAAAGTGCCTGAACTTAATGCAAAGTAGCACTTATATCTGCTTTGCATCAAGGTCAAGTGGGCTTTCCTAGGGAATTTTATGGGTGTTCTATGGTTTTTGATGCAAAGCCCTGTCTACTAACAACGCGAGATAGGGTGCAGCAAACGATAACGCCTCTGAGGGAGTTTTAAAAAAGGAGAAAATTTTATTTCTTCAAACTCCTTCCACTTTGCATGTCTGCGGCAATGTACAGCACACACCTAAAGTGGGAAAACTGTTAAAGTTTGTCTGGGCATAGTATTTGCACTGGAATGGCATGTTGCCAGTGGAAAACCTATGTTAGACCTTTTCTCTATAGTTTGAAGGTGTGGGTATGTGGTATTAAGCAGCTCAATTTTGCATCAGTGCTAGGGAAAGAGGGCAGAACAGTGCCATACCATAATAGATATGTATGTATGTATAGAGTATTTGTAAAGCGCATTCCGGCCCGGGGGCATCGAAGCGCTAAATATGATAAAGATGAGCGCTAGATAGATATGGAACTGTCCTGCTCTCGTAGTCTCCTGCAATGCAACTTTGGTTGCTGCGTTGAGTGAGTTTTTAGTGAATCTATCCCAAAGTTATTCAACTTAAACCTGGAAACAATAATGTCTTCAATGATGATGCTATTAATGAACCAAGATACAAATAATTTACCATGTGAAACCTGCTAGGATTTTAATAACACATGAAGCAACATTAAAAGCTATGAAAACATACAGGCGAGGCTTTTGTGGAACACACATCTTAAATCGAGTCTTTTTTAAAGTACTCATATGTGAATACAAACAAAATGGAGACACGATGAAATAAGGTAAACAGAAAACTGCGCTCGGGAGAAAGAAAGAGATAAAGCAAAGTTTTCATTAACAGCTAGAGCCATGTAAGTCAGCAAGTTGGCTCCAAGTAAGCACTTTTTGCTGATAGTTGCTAAATTATAGAGCAGATTGCTGTTATTCAATAGAATGAACACTATTTATCAGAGGTGGTTGTTTCTGGAGTCAGCTGCTAGTGAATTTTCAATTCTCTGACAATGAAATATAGAATATTTTTGACAGCTCCTGGTACTACAATCAATGATATACGGACACTGCTAACTGATGAGAACTAGATACAAGTACTTCTCCCTGTGGCTATCACTGTTCACAAACCGATTGGTGTTAACGGAAGTCTCCTGTCTGTTCAGTAGTGGCACATGGTTTTCAGCTGGCTATAAAGGTGACTGCACACTTTGATGGATAACCAGTTAGTTAACATTGCTGGAAGGCTTGCCAGTTTGTAAAAATAACTACTGCATTCAGACTGCTGTGGGTATTTGCACCTTCACAATATGTCTGCTTAAGCTCTCCAGATTGGATTTTGAAGAAGGATCATTGCATGCTTTACTTAAGGGACTCAGATGCAAACTCGTATAAGAAGTCGTCATATATTTACACTTAAAAACATACATACTGAGTCATGTTAGCTACCTCGCGTAGTGCAGATTTATAACTTGGCCTGGACACATATTTTATGGAAGATTTATAAGTGACACGAGGCAGTTCCAATGGGCTACCTGCCTACTCAGGCCTAAACTTCACACCAGAGAAGAGAAAAACCAAGGGTAAGACATCTAAGTTGTGCACATTTGCTATATATTTTTGGAAACGTCCTTAGAGAGATAGTCCCAAAAAACGTTGAATAGAAGACAAAAAACCATGGGCAGAGCACATTAGAGGTACACACAGGGCCCATTTAACAAACTTTTTTTTGGGGTAGGCGTATCTTTATCCTGGTCTACCTGTGAGTTAACAATCAGATACCATAAAACCCAATCAGGGAGTTGCAATTCAAGTGAATAGGCCCACCACAAGGAAGGGGAAAATCTCCTTGCATGCAAGGTACCACACAACTTGAAATCCGAACACAAGGGTTACGGCTCAAATAAACATGCAAAACCCCCTATAAAAACATGGTTGACTTCTCTCACAGTGTCACACCGAACACGCATAACAAGCTCTCCCTTACCCACTATTGGACAGCATGGATTTTCCTGCTTCCATTTGTGAATCAAGTGCTCCATTTCATATGGTGCCTGTTTCCTGCGCCAGCCCATTGTGGGGTCTTTGAGTGCATCACTCGTATCTCTTTAATTAACCCGGTATGCACATCCCCTTTGGGATCTGGGTCCATTAATTAAATGGAGAAACCATTGTTCTCTTTTGTCCTACTGCCCTGAATTAATCGCCACTATCTACCAGGCAATGCAAGGTGCAGCACACATGCAATGTGTTCGGACAAGCTTTATAGATCTAGCTTTGTGTCAAACTCTATGGGTGGTTGCGGCAAACACAAAATAGTGTGAAACAGCATAAAACTATATGTTCAATACAACATGCGTTACTTTGAGGGCGAAGTGCCCATGCAAATAGGTTTTGTGCAGGGGAACAATTTAAAAGCGAGACCAGCATGAGATTTTCTGCGATATATATTTTAGCTGTAATGTGGGTCTCTTAAAGTGAAGGTGTTTTTCTGATCCCCGCTCTGTTTTTTTTTCAAAACGACAGCTTTGAATAAAATGTTTTTGCTAGCTATCTTACCAGTCTCTCTAATAATGATTAACAGTTTTGGTGTTCTTCAATGTGTTTGATTTTTTTTCGGCGACAACAGGGATCCTAGCTCCTATCTGAAAGGTACTGTTTAGATGCACCATTCCTGGGATACTACTATTGTTCAGGACAGCAGCTCTTAGTCTGGGCATCTGCCGCACCTATTGACGGGGTCGGCGAACCCATATGATCTCCAACCATCATTTTCTGTCAAAAAGAATAAGAATTTTCTGCATAATACCTGCATAAAACAGGCTCCCCATACAGGATAATAGTTTCATCAAGTAACAATCGACTATATTGTCTCCCAAATGTATTTGATATATGTATTATTAAAATCAATACAAATATGTATTATAGAACATAATCCTACCTATTTAAAAACCGTTTTATGGTAGAAGGGTATTCTTAGATCAGGATAGGACAAGAATGAAAGTAGAGTCACTTCTCTTATTGTAACATGCTCCAATTGGAACTAGCAATCAGCTCCTGACTAAAAACCCAAGTAACTAATATGCTTCTTTCAAGCTTGGAGAGCCAGTGTTCTAACCACTCAGTGATCTACGTATGGATGCACAGGCAGACTGTCCTAAAGACCCTTCCAGGCTGCAATTTCTCCCATTCACTTCTTTACATGGGCACGTGCATACAGACTCTTGTCTCTTGTCTGTTTCCACTTTTCCACTTTTCTGCAGAGCTGAAATACTTCCAGAGGCATAGTATCATTTTACAAGAGGCAGAGTGTACTCTGTTATAATGAGCATTTGGTCTTCTAGCTATTATGCAATCACTGTCTGTCACGTTTTGCCACAGACCCAGCGTTGTATCTAGCTTTGTCCGTGCAAAGCTTATAAGCCCAATATCAATCCAGTTTGCTATTTCTATCCCTCCACTTTTGTGAGTACTTTGATTTCACATGGGTACTTGTCGATTTATGAATATGATTTAGGACTTACACCGCTGTGCAGACACTCTTGTATTTAAGCATGCACACGCTGAGGAAAATATGTGCTCAGCTCATATTGGGGGTCATTCCGACTCCCGCCGGCGGCGGTAACCGCACGCCCAGTGGGAGCCGCCGAATGACCGCACCGCGGTCAAATGACCGCGGCGGCCATTCTGAGTTTCCCGCTGGGCTGGCGGGCGACCGCCAGAAGGCCGCCCGCCCGCCCAGCGGGAAACCCCCTTCCATGAGGATGCCCGCTCCGAATGGAGCCGGCGGAGTGGAAGGGGTGCGACGGGTGCAGTTGCACCCGTCGCGATTTTCAGTGTCTGCCACGCAGACACTGATTATCTATGTGGGGCACTGTTAGGGGGCCCCTGCAGTGCCCATGCCAGTAGCATGGGCACTGCAGGGGCCCCCAGGGGCCCCACGACACCCGTTCCCGCCATCCTGTTCCTGGCGGTAACAACCGCCAGGAACAGGATGGCGGGAAGGGGGTCGGAATCCCCATGGCGTCGCTACAAGCAGTGCCGCCATGGAGGATTCCCTTGGGCAGGGGTAAACCGGCGGGAAACCGCCGGATGCCCTTTTCTGACCGCGGCTTTACCGCTGCGGTCAGAATTGCCCATGTAGCACCGCCAGCCTGTTGGCGGTGCTACCTCCGGCCTCCACCCTGGCGGTCTCTGACCGCCAGGGTCAGAATGAGGCCCATAGTGTATTACTGTTGATGTACATATCTTAGAAAATGTCTTGGGGAGTCCCTTGTGCTGAGTTTTCATTCTGCAGAAGTAAAGAACGTTAGGAAACCCCTTTGCAGTTTTTAGGCTCCTCAATCAAGCCCCAACTCACCAGAGCAGGCACAGGTACAGTAGGGTCAAAAATAAAAGCAAAAAATATTCATTTCCTCATTTTAACTGCAACCCCAGGACATTGCATATCTTTAGAGCCACCACAGACTAATCTAGACTAATGTGCTGATTTTAAAGTATTCAAGAACCAACAAATATAGCAATTGACCTTAATTCTGTTTGTTCAATGGAGCAGGTCTCTAAGTTCACCAGACGAACCAGCATTTCAAAACATTCCTCGATCAATCTCTTACCAATGTAGGTTCTGTTAACATTTGATGCGGTCCTCTTCATCAAGGGAGCACCTATGTCAACATGAACCTTGTTTTGTAACTTAGAAAAATGATTACTAAATTGACTGAATACCTTTCCTAATGTTTGAGCAGACCATCAGGAAAGGGTGAATCGGAATCCTTGGCACCGGTGTATCATTCAGAAAACACACAGGGGTGCATGACATTAATATTGTGTCACAAAATATCAAATGAACTTAGTACAGAAAATCACAGATATGTTTTTTGTGTTTAATTTAATGCAGCTGTATATAACATTGATGTATCATTTTGTGTTTTAAATTATGAATGTGTTAATTTTAATTGTATGGATCTTTGTATTTTAATAGTTTTGGTAATACTTCTGAAGTTTTTTGAGTTTATTTAAAATATTTACAGGTTGTTTGGTTTGTAGGGAAGTGTAGTGGAAAGATTTAAATTCATTTAAAATTTTGTAAAGATTTTCATAATTTGTAAAATCTAATCAGGTAAATTATTATTCAAGAAAAATATTTAATTGTGCCTATATTTAGTTTACATTAATCAGAATTGCTATTTTAAAATGTGTTAATTATATTAGGTATGTTTTTGTAACCATTAATAATTTTCTGATATTTTTTATTAGAGTTTTCAAATTTAAATAATGTAAATAATAGAGTACATTAAATATTGTTTTGGTATCACGTTTTCGGTCTCTTAAACAGTTCCTTTAACAAGTTGTTTTTTCTAGTGTTGCTGGTATTGTAGGGGAGAAGGGTGAAAATTGTTCTAAATATAACTTTTTGTGCTTGTAATTTAAAAATGTATAATTTCTTTGTAAGTCAATTTTATTATTTAAGTAATTTTGAAAGTGTTTGCTTGCTTATAAAAATACAAATCTAATATTTTGCTATCTTTTTATATTCTGTTTTGATGTGATATTTTAAAAATATGTTTTATAATAAGTATTACATTTTTTTCTGCACTCTCTCTACTGTTGCTTAGGGTGGATTGGGAATAGTAAATCAGACCCCAAACGCCCACCCATGCAGTTTGTGCTTTACGGTGGACAAATAACAGACCAACATGTTCTACACAACACCCACAGCATTTTGAAGTTGTTGTTAATTCAAATCATATTAGTTTCAATACTGTGTGCCAGATTAAAGGCAATTGAAACTGTTACTGACCCCTCCTATCATTTCCCTTACTTCAATATTTCACTGTTTGTGAGCCTTAGGCTTTGATTAGGGTCGTGTGCAGTAGAGAGCCGAAAATAAACAACATTGTTATCCGTATTCCCTCTTCTCAGATTTATATTAGTATCATGGTGATTCCTATGTATGGTTTCTTCTAATGAATAATTCGTTTGGTGAAACGGAGTAGCTTACTTCGATGCCAGTTGGATAAAAGTAGTGGTTTTTATTGTATTTGCACCAAATAGGCAATAATTCATTTATTGTTATAGTTCATATCCCGTTTGACAGTGTATAGATATGTGAATAGAAACAAAGCATTTTATGGTATTTTATTTACGTTTCCAGGAATCAATATTCCTACTTATTTATTTATATATATATATGACTGTCTTGAATAAGTATGTATGTCTGAAACTCCCAAGCCTCTTTTATTTGTGAAATAATGTTGTGGATTATTATCTTTAATGTCTTCAGATAGTAACATTAGCTCCAAAAATATTATTAAAAAGCATGCTTGGAGCCAATCCTTAGTTCAGATGGCCCGAGGGTACATTGCTCATCAGTCAGACACTATATGCATGATGTATTACTATGTAGCATCTCTCCAGCTAGGCATTCTGGTCTCTAAAGGGCTTCGTCAATCAGGGAGAGTTTTTCCAGATCCCTAAATTTAGACTTCTTGTGGAACATACCCTTTTACAGTGGACTTAGAGCTCACCCATTGCTCACCACTGGTTGACTTTGTCACTCTCATTCGGTTGCCTTTTATTTGACGGTTTGCCTTACTTCTTGTGGTTGTCCTTCCACTGGATCATAGCTTTTTTTAGTATCCTTTTTATTGGCTGAATTTTAACCTCGCACAGCTCACATTTAAGCAACTACTTTAGACTTTTTTTCGGCAAGCTATCCATGAGAGTGTGTGTGTGTTCTCTCTAATCTGCTGCTCTCCTTAAAATGCCCAACCCCTAGCAAGAAATGTGGTGTCTTCATTCCTCACTTGCTCACTCCCTCATGTGCTGCTTCATGCATTGCATACCTGCTCCCCCTACATGCTCCACAATGTGTTCTCCTACGGGATTCTTTGCTCTTCTGCTCTCCCTCAGTGGCTATTTTTCTACGCATTCAGCCCTTCAACCTCTTCCATTTCTCCCTCATGCCCATCCAGATTGTTTCTCCACCACCTGTTGATTCATTGCACCCTCACCCCCTTGCACCAGTGGTCCTTAAAAAAAATGTATATATGTATGTATGTATGTATGCATAACCTACTGGCAATCACCAGTAGGTAGTTATAGTTAGGACCTAGTTTCTATAGGAAAAGCGTTTTGCCAATAACTCGGTCGCCGTTTGACGAATCCTCACAAAAATGTAAAAACTGGTTTGCCACTAACTTCACCTGCTCTGTTGAAAGTTTTAAGGTGAATTGTGCAGTGGGGGGGCTGTGAAAAAAAGGAGGGGGACAAAACGCAAAACGCTTTTTCGCCTTGCAATTTTCCATAGGGATTTTGGACATGACCGAACCGCAAGGCAAAATTACAAATTTGGCAAAATGCTAGCTCTCGGTCCAGAAATAGCCCTTTTTGTAATATGGTGTAAATCTGTTCAGTAGTTTGAGATATTAGGGTGAAAAGAAATTTCTACATCTAGGGCTGCGGATTCTCTATGGATCCGACAGATCTCATGCTGATATCTGATTGTTTGCCAACACTTCAACTAGGAAGTGTTGGTAGCCATCTTGGGACTGACTCAGCCGGGTCCCAAAAAAAAGTAATATGAAAAGAGAAGGAGGCAGTTTAGAAATACCCTGCACCCCCCCCCAGCTAAGGACTGATAGTGGGGTCCCCCACAGACACCGCTGGGGCCAAAAAACAATTATAAAACATTTTTGCAGTGAAAGAATCATGCCAGGAGTACAGCAGTCGACCACAACCTCAGTCTTGGCGGTCCTCGTACCACCAAAGTCATAATTAGGTCCATAGTTACCTTAGGGCATGAGCTATAGTTTCTTGAGATATGTATAGCTATAACTGTTGAATTTCTATGGTTTTGTATGAGTAAATTCTGACGTAACTATAACATCACTGCAACCTTTGTTTTTTTTAGCGCTTGTGTGTATGGCACTTTGGCAATGATATGCTTAAAAATGTTGTTAGAAACACAGACATTTGAGATGATAGAATGTCGCTAGTATAGCAGGGTGCTCCTTACTGGAGCTGCCCTCCACCTAAACTTGGAAAATTCCCAGAGTTCTCTCTTCTGTTTTTTGTGTGTGCATTTGTTGCCTAAAGTTAGAGAAGCATAATCCTCACCTCCATGCCCTTAACAGAATTGAAAATTCGTGAGGCGTTGTATAGAATAAAAAAATAATCCTCTTCTTTTGTGAGTACATTCTACTTTGGCACCACTGTAACTGATACTTTGCACACTGCACAAGACACTGTGTGAACTTGATTTGGGTGCTTTGCAAACTTTCTTCATGGGGCACTGGCTCGTTGTAAACTGCACATAAACTGGTGTAGAAAAAGCCCTTTCACATGATCTTTCCGAGACAAGCATTGGCAAAACCAATGGCCTAATCTTTTGCATTCTATTTTATTTGCCAACGCTGAACAGCATTAATAAAATGCATTGGGGAAGCCACTTGATTCACATTAGCAGCCAAAAGGTGAGACCTAATGGCTTTGCACAGCTAAAGCTTTAGTGATGGGTAGTGATCTTTGGGAACAGTGCAGAAATCAATCTCGTATAACAATTGAACAAAACAGAAAATGCTAAGTAGTTGTGTACCTTGGTAACAACCTGCAAGCAACAGTGGATTAAAAAGTGGTGTCAAATCTTTTTAAACAGGTGTAGTTTTATTTGCTTGACTGGATGATAGGTTAGGGGTGTATTTGCTGATAATCACAATACTGTTATTGGGAAGCACAATGTTCCATTTAAGAGTTCAGCTAGTTATTTACTTTTTTAAACAGGCTGGGTTTTCATACAGGAAGTGATAGACCAGTATGTTATTGAAGCAAGTTACATTTTCATTGGTGAAGTACTGTCATATCAATTATCCTATAAAGAGATGAATTTGCTTACCATTTTATCTATTTATGAATATCAAAGTTTTGGGCCATGGATTGTTATCTCTTAACAGGACATGTTTATAACATTATGGGCTAGATTAACAACGTGTTCTTGTTTTTGCAAGCCTTCTAATTCTTTAAATCTATTTGTGAATACTTAAATCCTTTTTTTAAAGCACTAAATAGGTTTAGAATTGAATATTTAATTGCAATGTGGAAGGGACGCTTTTCGGGCATGCCTTTCAAATTGTGACTGGGTACCATATGTATCAATACATAGTGATTACAATTCTAGTTGGAAGCCACTAAAAAGATACTAACACTCAAGTTGGGGTGGCAACTCGTTGTCCTTTGTGAATTGTGGAAAAAGGTTTTTTAAGAAACTTAAAAAAAAGAAAAAAACTTTAATGTAAAAGGAAACCCAGTTCCTTTAAGTATATAGAACTTCTTTAAAGACAGTTTATTTATTTAAACGTTCTGTATTGTTCTTCTGACACTTTCAGACCACCATTGTGTGAATGTTTCCAATCACAAAGAGTTACAAATTGCAACCTACCTAATGAATAATGATTAAATTGGTCGAATTGAGGTCCACTCTAATGTTGAATTGTATAAACCAACCTATTACTACGTATGTCGTTTCCCAAAATTCAGTACTAATCATAAACATACTGACCACACCTTGTGACTAGCTTTTGCTAACAGTATGATAAATCTGGCCCACAATCCCTCCTAATTTGATAGAATGTCTGATACTACAGCTGTGCACAGCAAGTAACTTACAGTTTTAAAGAAACACAAATATTTGAATTCCTAAAGTAGGCATAACTTTGGAAGGTTAGGTAATCAGTCAAATTGACAGTGAGAGACTTGGTTTGGGAAGCCAAGGACTGTATGTGTTTGTTTAGAAATCTCGGTCTAAACCTGCCTCCTTGTCACACTAAATTCGTTTTTGTGCCCATCCCATTCTATCTTTAACACTGACTTCAGCACATGCAGTTCCCAGCTTGGGGCATCTATGCACTGATGGGGGAAGCTAAGAACTGACTATATTTAGCTGTGGCTGATTTCAACTTGGTATTTTCTGATGCGAAGTCTTCCTCATGCTTTACCTTGAATTTGTCAAATGCCGATTTTGTTAAATTTAGAAGCATCTATTGAAAGGATATGTGCTTTAAAAAAAACTTCAGATGGGCTGGTATGTTAATTTGGAGAAAAACAATGTTTCAGAGTCCCAAAATTGTAAATATGGCCATAACTCGAAATAAAAAGCCATTAAATGTGAAGGATTTTTTAAGTGTATTAGTGAGTTCATAATTTTACAATTCGGTAGCAAAATTCGTAAACATCAATGAATTAATTATTCAATGCTGAAAAAATGCCAAACGTACTGGAAGGAACTACGTTTAAACCCTAACTTTAGTTAAAAATGAGACTCCTTTAAAAAAAATATAACAGCCACTAATGAAATAATTTCCACGTTCACCATACTGAGCATGGAAATAGAACAATGTCCTCCAAAATCCGTAATTTGAGGGTTCAACTGGTGCCAGCATAAAGGAGTTGGGTCACAAGGGTTAGAGTCAATAAAATTGAAGTCTGACAGTGAAATTATACCTTTTTTTTTTAAATATCCTGTAAAGAAATCATCAACAATAACAAAGAGACAGCAAACTGTTTTAGCTTCCTGAGTTTGAATAAAAAAACATGCTGCATTTTAAAATATCTTAGTGAGTTCAGGCACTCGCTGCAGGAGTCATGACTTAATTCTGATAGGGTCAACACCTTATGATACAAACCCTGTTCTGTTAACTTAGTACATGTCGCCCACAGATTTTAGCTTCTAAAACAGAAATCTCCAACAAGAATCCTGGGGAAAAACGAGGAATTACCAAGAGTAATTTTTCATTTTTCAGTAGAACCTCGGTTTTCTTCCTGTAATCTCTCTTAAATGGCACCTGGAGTTTTTGGTACCACTAGTGTTGGTCTGGGACAGGCTGGTGGACTTAGTGGTGAGAAATGAGGGGGCCTCGTAAGAGGGCCCTAATATCAAAGTGAGCGTAGCTAAAACAAAACAATGAGTCTATGTTAATGCAGAATGCCAGTAGCCACAAATGTACTGCATGCAGGCAAGGTATAAGCAATTCTAGCAAATATTTCAAGAATAGTGTATTTCAAAATGTAACATTCAGAACAGCGAATTGCAAATATTCAACAGTGAATGGACGACTGTCCTGTCTGATACAAAGGTATACACATCTCAATTGCCATGTGATGTAAGTGTCAAGAAAAGGTATTCATTTTGCATTTCACAGAAGTACTTATGTTGGGTGCTAACATTGGTAACCTGAGTTAGTGAAATTGCTACACATGCAAGCTTTTCCCTCTCTGCAGTTTTCTCTAGATATGATCTAGTGACGTTTACACAGAAAAGAATGGTAAAAAAAAAACAAGAGAGAACGTGAGGTAACTGACACAGAAGCTCCATTGAAGACAATGGGGAAGTTCAGGGCCAGTAATGGCTGGGACAGACCTTTTGCTCCTCCGTTCTAAAGTTTGTTTTTCCGTTTCTCACTCTTGAATTTGAAACAACCTATCTCCTATCGGTGGCGTGTCCTAATAACCTTATAGGCTTCCATCTCTGGCTATACCAGTTGTTAAAAGCCCTCATCCTAGTTATACTGGGGTACAAGATATTAATCAGTCAGTATAGCCCTCGGCAGCATGCTATTATGCTGTATCACACCACTGGTAAAATGCTAAGTGCAGAATTGGAACCACACAGGGTGACATTAGAGACTGGCAATTCCTACGGAATTTTAATGAAAGCCAAAATGCGGGGTTATATCCTACACAAACACTGCAGGTTTGTGGAAAGGTATGTATCTGCACAAGACGTGTTTTCTGTCAAGATTTCGGAGAAACGTTTTGAGGCTTTTAATATCCCTGAGGGTTAGGAACAGAGACATTAAAAAGTGCTTTTTCTTCGAATTTGTGCATACTGTAGGCGTTCTGCTACAACAGTAATTTCTCGTTAGAGATGCACACTTAGCAAAACAATGGTAAAAAAATAAAAGTACTACTCACCTAGTTCAGGTGCTTTACTTAGCACAAATGCATAAGCCCAGAACTTGCTGACAGGTCCGTAATAGAAGCTCTGGTCACAAACTGACTGTTTCAGCCCTTTGGTCATCAAAATGTACAGCATGTAAGCCCCCGTTCGTACAGCACCAAATATACTTTATTAAAAGATGACATAAAAAAAAATCAAGTTATTACTTTTGAATCCAAGCTACACATTTTAGTCACTTTATGCCTATTAAATGATACACAATTTAAATTTACAGACAAACCTATAAAGTACTATTACCAGCAACATTTGTTTCAATGTTTGACGACATTCAAGATCATGGAGCTGAAGTCCTTATTTTTATGTCGTACTCCTTCTGTTTGCTTCAAACTTCTAATATATGCAATATACGCCTGGGCCTTTTGAAAAGAAAGAATACCGATACACAAATTGTGCAGCATAGTTGTGGGCTATGGGACACAGTCCACCTGCTCTGCATTGACAGATGGGACATGAATACGTAGTATCTAGAGTTAAAGGGCAGATGTGAGGCATGCCCTGTAAAGCTACACCCTTATTTATAAGTATTTAATGTTCATGTGCTACCTGCAGGCACAGGATTTTTGAGCGGCCATGTTGTTTGAGGAATTCGGGGACCTACAGAATACCTATGCCAATCCTGTAATTATTGTGAAAAATCAGTTAAATCTATACTCTTGTTTTAAAGGATCAGCATTTGGCGAGGAGAAAGCAGGAAGGGGTCAGGTATGACTTGTCTCCTTAACCCCTTCCTACTGCCTGTATATATTAGACAGAGGAAACGTGTGAATAAGTGACTTGCTCCCAAGGGAGATGGCCACTCTTTTTGTCCAAAGCACAAACCCCACTGCACGGCCACATTCTGAGATAGTCATATACAGATAAAGTCAGTTATACACCACAAATACACTTTTCATTCACTTGTACCTGTGCAAAGACTAAACCAGTAAAAAACAGTTACTCAGGGACCTATAATAGGCATTTCTTAGAGAAAATGGTATGTAGGATTAATGGAGAAAGCTGCCACAGCCTGGATGTGAGTTGCCACTAAGAGCCAGGTGTCTGAAAATGTTTTGCAAAGTTCACAAAGTCGCAAAGTTTGTGACTGCGAAAATTGCTTTGTGTAATGCAGAAAACTCATACTGAATTGTAATTTTGAAAGAGTGCAAAGGGCACTTTCCATCAAAATTGTGATTTTGAATACAGTGTATTAATTGTTTACAAACACATTTCCGGTTGCAGATAGCTGAACAGTTACCAACACCTCAAACGAGGTGGCAACCGACTCGCAAGAGAAAGGGGAGCCCTGGGTAGTCCCTACCTTTTTAGAAAAAAATTCTTTAAAGCAGCATAGGGTCCTTTTGGACCACAGGCTACTCTAAATAAAATGTTTTCCATCTGTCAATGCAATCACGGGGATGGTGGTCTCCTGCAGGCCACCAACCCTTTGTTTGCAGCCAATCACAGTGGGTCACAAATTGCGACCAGCCTAATTAATATTCATTAGGCAGATTGTTCTGGGACTCCCTGCGAACGGCGATTGTGCAATGCAACTTATTATTACACTCTGTTTCCAAAATAGTTGAGGCACAATTTTCTACCACTTTATGACTTTTAGTACTTCTGGCTCAAAGCTCCCAGACAACACAAACAAAAAAGCCCACAAACTAGGCAATTTATCAATGACATTTGTTTGATCTTACCTGCCGGTCTGGGTACTGTGCTAATCTATCATATCGATAAATGTTGTCCATTTCATAGGCACTTGCATACTCATGAAGTGAGGCCTAGACTAATAATGCTCACTTTTTTCATCTTGATATTCTATTTTTCAAATGGCATACAGGAGGTATCTTACGCACTGGCCTCGGACAAGCTATATTTCATGTGTAGGACCTTCTCTTTTTCAAATGACCGATACAGTTCCACTTGTGTTCCATTTGGAAATGTTTTCATTTCTAGAGAACCCGTTCGACAATAGCTAACAAAGAGCATCAGTGTGATCAATAATCTACACTGATAAACACCTTAAATTTTCGCTGTAGTTTTTGTGACAGCATACAAATCAGGCCTTAGCACACTAGAGCCGGAGTTTTAGCGGTAACAGGATTAAACCACAAGTGGACTGATGATTGACAATCCTAAAGACGGCATCCAACAAGGTGTGATAAGGATAAGGAACTTTCTAGCGCCATTCAGGCTTACACCTGTAATCCATAGGCTACTACTATGCCACATGCATATCTGGCTCTTTCGTGTTTCTTTTGAATGTGGAGCACAGACGCAGAATGGATCCATGAGTCAGTTCTTTCTGAAATTGCACTGCCTAAAGTGCATACATTATTAACTTAGTAACTAAATCGAAAGTTAGTGCTCTAGCTGGGAAACAACTACTGCACTGTATTTGTGAGCTGTGCTATTAGCAGGTCACGTGCAAGAACTGAGTCACGCACGCGCTGTAGACGGTGTAGTTTCAGTAATAGCAAACTGACGAGGTCTTGTGGACAAGTGCTTGGGCATAGAGCAGAACTGTGCGATTTTCCACACGAATTTACACTGTCTAAAGTCCACACCGTTAACATAAATGGAGATAAGACATGGGTCCTTGCTGGTAATCCACTTGGTCTGCCTTTGATCTTGGTAATTCTGGCCTCATCAGGCAACCTAGGTGAATACTTAGGAGTTTGGTTCTGTAATGATCTGGTAGAATCAGTAAAGTATAATGAATAGAAACTAATTGAGAAAATTAAAGCTATTCTAACTACTTGATTCTTAAATAGATATTGTGACGGGCAGAGCAGAAACATTAAAAATGATGATCACACCTCTGTTAAATTTTGTCTCCAGGAGGTTATCTATCCGCTATCAAACTCTTTTCTCTAATATTGGTTAAGTCACATCCTAATACCGTCGAGCAACAAAAAGGCTAGAATCTTTTACAAAAGACTTTAAGACTATAGGGAATTTTGGTTCGGATTTCTGAAATTGTTTCATTATCAAACTGCCTTCCTCATTGCTCAAGGTGCACTTTTGCCTCTACAAGACTGTATTTTGCATCCTCGCGTTCTGCATATTGACAATAGCCACGCTCCCCTCGCATTTCTCTTCCATACTATGTCACAGTGTGATCCTTCACATTCCAATCAAATACTGTTTGTCACAGTCAAAACTTTAGCCATATTAGACTTGAAAATCTCAATTCTGTAATAGGAAAATTTGTTCTGAAAACTCCTCGTTCTTGGGCGCAAAATGGGCAAGAAAAGGAAGAGGTCCAGTCAAAGATTTATACTGCGATTCTAATACACTTTTCTTTGCAGAACTCCAATCAAAATGAAGAACACAGATTTATGTTTTTTTTAAAAAGAAATAGGAACCAAAATACCTAAATATGGCCCCTTTACAATACAGACATACCTGTTTGCCTTAAACAACGCATTTAGCCGGATGCTCTGCCTCCAAGATGTGTAAAACCATCAATATTCATGCCTCAAAAACTCTACCCCTAATCATAAAACGGGCCAAGCAATTTGCCATCTTAAAAAATTCCCATCAGAGCAAACATGGAACTTGAAGTGCAGCAAAGCTTTACTAACAAAGGTGTTCCCCTCCTCCTTAGCTCTTTCAAATTATTCTATTTGCATCTTTTACACCGGACACAAGACAAACTCTAAAAATGTCATTTAGCAGATACGGACATGTGTTGGAACTGCAAGGTTTCTGTGGGAAATAAAATATATTTTCTTCTTTAGCTTTGCATTCATTAAGCTATGTTGGAAAGAAATTGCTTGTCGAAACATTAGGAAATGCAGATCATACGTTTTTAACTATACACATATTAAGCCATATCGGGGGTGAGGGGAGGGGCGAGGGGGATTGCTGGTCAATTAAAGTAAAAATATTCAAACCAAAATCTAGCTAGATCCAATCACATCTCCCACCACACCTAATGGACTTAGATCACTTATGCTTGAAGCTCATACTGTTCTCAAGATTCCCTCCCAGAAAACTCCAAAATATCTCACAGGTTATGGCATTCACTGGAAGTATTTATTCATAACAGTCATCTTGAATAAGTAATTTAATGTGAGTTGGGCAATACAGCCCATATTGTACCGTTCTACATCACACATCAACTAATCACCTTGATCCAAACTTTCCTACAGTGATTTGTTTCTCTGTTATTTTTGTTTTCTGGATACAGACATCATCTTATATATCCGATATTTAGAACAATTCAGATCACAACCTTCTGTGTTAGATTACTGCGTCAACCCACATATATACTGGCAGTCAACAGTAGGTATAGTTAGGACCTAGTTTCCATAGGAAAAGTGTTGTTTGTTTTGCCTATAACTTTGGCACCATTTGAGGAATCCTTACGAATTTTTTCAAAACTAGTTTGCCACTCACTTCAGCTGCTGTCTTGAAAGGTTCGAGTCAATTCGTCAAGCGGGGGCCGTGAAAAAGGGGCGTCCCACAACACTTTTTCCCGCATGCAATTACCATAGGTACTTTTCGACACGACTACAGCCTGAAACGCTGGAGAGAATTACACCAAATTTGGCAGAAAGGTATCTTTTGGTCCAGAAAGCATGCTGTTTGTTATTTGTGGTAAATCCATTCAGTAGTTTTTGAGATATTAAAGGAAAAAGAAATGTGTATATCTGCTACAGCCTAAGCACAGATCTCATGTTGAGATCTGACTGGCTGTCAGCACTTCAGCAAGTAAGTGCTGGCAGCCATCTTGGGGCAAACATACATGATAGCACCCACTGAAATACACTGTAGTGAATGGCAACGTTTTGAGGGTCACATAATGGAAAACATATAAAGAGCGATGACAGATTTTTGTTACAATATAAATCATTTGTGGATTGTACTATACTAATTTTAAGAACTGTGGTGTGTTCTAATATGATCTTAACCTGTGAAAAAACCTTCTGCTGTGATTTCATTAATCATGTTTTCCCCATAAATGTTATGGAAGGTGATCCAGAAGCTAAAATGAGAGCATATTTTTTGTAAATTCACACTATCTTTCACAGCCATATGAAAATGGTCTTATATTCTCAGTAAAACACGTACTTCCAACAGAAGCAGCCTATCAGTTGAATCCTTGTGTTCTACTGCAGCCTTCCAGAGTGTTCTAAAGAACAACTGAAGTGCTAACAGTCTTACTTATGACAAAAGTATGGCATACCTGAAGCCATCTTGATTGAATCAAACTTGTAAAACTTAAAACATTTAATTTAGAAAAGAATTAAATGAGGGGGGGTTCGTTTTGTCATAGAAATTATGGTTGGTGCCGTAAAACATGTATTTATCGATCCTTCTATTCCACCATGAGGCTGCCACTGCGATACACTACACCCACACATGGGGTGTTTGTTAGCTTTATGACAAACATGCCTCATCTTTTTCTCGTGATTACAATACCATCCAGGTACTACGATCATCTGCTATACCGCCATGCCTAGTGGTAACATATGGGTTCATAACATACTCTAAAATGGCCACCACTGTGTGACACTATGCCCTCACATGAAGGGCTCACTGGCTTCATGATAAATATGCACCAGTTTCTTTCCATTTGGCTGCGTAATTTACATCAAGCATGAAGGACAATTGCACTCCTTTACCTTAAGTAAGGTTGGGGTTTGGGCAATACTTTGAATTTTTCAACACAACGGGGGATCCTTGTTGGGCTAATATTTTCCAAAACAGCTATTTTGTATAGAGATGTATCGATGAATGATATTAGATACTACGGCTGCACGCACAGGACCATTTACTGCATCACAATTATGCTCTGTTTCTTCTTCTTGGCTACGCTGCCGGCTCTCCATTGGACTTCTCTTTTGACTCCCCAACTGATAGGCAGCACCTGACATGCCTGGGATAGACTGATTTGATTAGTTCCACCTTAAAAGATCAGCCAACTGCTCCCTCGGCCTCAATCCAGGTGAGTAGAGGAGGGTAGGTCTCTTTGCACTCTCTGTACATAAACAATGTGAGTACTCCTATGTATTGTCTCTCTTCACTATGGCCTGTTACCAGTTTCCCTGACCCACTGCTTTTTATATAAAAAGCTGGCCTACTGCTGCCTTATTTTCACAGTGAGCAGTTGTGCGCCATCCTCTGTTTTTTGACCTATGGGGCATATGTGACTGATCCAGAAAGTCTTTATGCTTATACTTGAGGTCACTTTATCATTCATGATATGTTGTGTGACACCAACAAAGATTACAGATAAGTTCTCTGTCCTACGTATGTTCATGTGCCTACACCACAAGTATGTGTACTGGTTTGTTTGTTTCACTTTCTATATAATGTGGTGACTGATCAGCGCTCTCCACAGCATTTACATGTCTACATTTGGAGACACCATTATTAAATGTGCTAAAATAGTGCCCTTAGTGACACATTTAAACACACAAAATACATGTTTACTTTATTCTCTTGTTTTTTTTCTCTTAAGTTGGATGGTCCATCCTTAACATTTAATTGATCCAAATCTCTTTGTCTGGGGGAATACCCACATGTGCACATCACATTTTGGGTGTGGGATAGGATTACACTTCATTTTTTTGGTCTTGCAGTGCCATGGATCCTTTCCTTGGGCCGTTTGAGACAAAACATTTCGACCTGACCACAGTCGTAGATTGAAGCTACTTGGGTACATTATCTACTCGTGATAGCCCCAAACTTTTGATTGTTTTATTTTTTTGTTAACCCTGTCAAGAGAAACACCCTGTTAAAATTAAATGTGGTACCTTTTAGACAGTTTTAGTTTCCCTGTGTTTTTCACACACACTCACTTCACCCCACATAATCACATTGCTGTCATACAGACATCTTTTAATCATAAAGCAAAGTAAAAAGATCTCTGCCAAAGTGACTCTTCAGGTGACGTATAAGGCATGGCAGCACCAGTCCGACGAGTATTACGTCCTATGATTAGGGGTGGGCGGGGAGCTCCGCTGGCTGAGTTAACAGTTTTTGGTACTGCGCACTCCACATGGAGTGAGGCTTTCGGCCCAAAGCTCCACTAGCCCAGCAGCGGAGTGGAGCTCAACGGCGTGCCCACTGCAGCCCAGTTATGGGCCACAAAGCACAAGCGCAGACAGTCTGCGCTTGCACTGTGTGGTGCATAACTGAGCTGCACTTTACAAAACATTTATGAGAATGCGTACCTCTCATTTTTGCAATTTAGTTGTTCATTAGAATACTGTTGGGAAGTATAGATCAGGGGCATGGACTTTGATACTTGAGGGCAGAGAGTAGGGTGCAGAGGCAACAAGTTGACCATGCTGGACAAGCGAGAGGGGCAGTGGCAGCACAACGGACCATGGAGGGCAGGGGAATGGGGGCAGGGGCAACAAACCAACCATGCAGGACAAGCAAGAGAGGCTGTGGCAGTGTTACATCCCATTGAGAGCAGAAGGCTGTGGCAGTACAACCATACAAGCCATTAGACCAGAGTCAGGCTGGATACTCCCAATGTTTTCAAGTACAAAAGGGCTTATTTTATCTGTCTCTTGCCGAAAATCTCCTCTTTTCCAATGCAAGTAAATGGGGAAATTCAATTCCCCAGTTTTTTCTTTTTCAACATTTCCCTATTACCAAGTTCAAAATGTTGGCAAGTATGGTACATTGGCCCATAGAGGGCAGAAATGGGAAAGGGACACAGACTTGGATAATAGAGGGCAGGTGGGAAATGGGCAGGGGCACATAACTTACCTTACAGGGCAGGCGTCAGGGGTTGCAGCATCACAATATACCACACTTTGCAAGCAGAACAGCAGTGCAGCACAACAGACAATGGAAAGCAATAGGGATAGGACAGGCCATGAAGATTGGCAAAAAAGAGCAGAGGGGAAAGAGGTAAGGGCAGCAAGCTGACCATAATGGACAGTCAGGAGGGACAGTTTCTGCATAATGAACCATTAAGGGCAGGAGGGAGGGGGTAGGGGAACAACAACGAACCACACAAGACAGGAGGGAAGTGGATAGGGGTCTGCACATGGAAGAAGAGGGCAGGAGCAGCAAGCTGACCATGGAAGGAAGGCAGGATGGGCACTGAAAGCACAACACGCCATCTAGGGCAACGGTGACACTATAATGGCATACACACAGACAATGGAGGGAAGGTGGGAGAGTATTAGGGGTAGCAAACTGACCATATAGAGAAGGTGGGAGAGGCTGTGGCAAGCAGGAGGGTTAGTGGCAGCACTTCAGTCATGGAGGACAAAAGGGAGGTGGCAGGGGCATGCACAAAGGACCACGGAGGACAGGCGGGATGGGATAGGAACTCAGACAGGCAGGGCGGAGGTGGCAGGGACAGGAGGCAGCCATCTGACCTTGCTAGGCAGATGGGAGGGGCAGTGGCAGCTCAACAGACCACTCAAACTAAATAGGAGAGGCAGTGGCAGGTCCTTGGAAAATGGTGGGAAAAAAGGAGGGAGCAGGGGCATGCACACAGACATTGGAGGGCAGGTGGAAGAAGATTAGGAGCAGCAAGCTAAGCAAAGAGACTAAGGAAGAGGGCAATGATGGGGCATAGAATTGGGCAACAAAAGGCAGGAGGGGTGGGTAGGTACGTTATGGTAAATGTAAGGCAATGGCAGCACATCAGACCATACAAGGCAAGTGGGAGGGGGCTGGTGCATGGACTCGGACAACAGAGGGTAGGGAGGATTATGGATGAGACAGCAAGATGGCTGTTTAGGGAAGGGCAGTGGCAGAATGACAGCCACATGGGGCTGTAATGAGGAAACAGGGGCATGTACTTGGACAATGGATGGCAAGGAGGAGGGGTGACAAGAGGAGCAATCTCGAGTAGGGGCAGCATACCACCAGGCCAGGCCCTGCATCCAACCCATCCTCACTGTGCATTGCGATGGGCATCTTACTTAACATTAAAACATCGTAGAAATTCACTGAAAACAAACAAAGATTACAGGGACATTATAGTAGGAAATTGACTTTAAAAAAAACGTAGAAATTCACAAAAAAACTAAGGTTACAGGGACATAGTTGGGTTCAGATTTTACACGCACAAAACCATAGAAATTCAGTTGCTAGAGTTATTGCAAATAACTATAACTTGTGCTCTAAGGTAACTATAGTTTGCACTTTTGCCTTGGCGCTGCCCTAGATAATACATCTTCTGCAACATCATTGATAATATCACTGTACCATCTGCAGTAAAATTATTGATGAGAGAACTGTGCATGGTGAGGGAGCGAGTTATAGTTACCTTATGGCACGAGTTAAAGGGTACTTGAAATAACTAACTATAACCGCTGAATTTCTGTGGTTTTGTGCATGTCAAATCTGAACATAATTTCAGATTTTTGTTCTTTGTTTTTTAAGTGCATATATATTTACACACACACACACACAACCTGTTTCCATCTAAGTCACTCAATAAACAATCTGTTTAAAAAATAACAGAATATTGTTCTAAGAATCTTTTAAACTCGCCAAGTCATTGTATGTGTGATATAACCACTGTATTATTCTATTGTGTTTTATTTCTTCCGTATAAGCTGTTTTTGTTTATGTTTTGTTGTAATAATGTCAAATACTGAAATAACACCAAAAAAATTAAATGCATACACCTAATCTGGGAAAGCTCCAAGTCAACAACAAAAACAAAAAGAGGGCCTAAGTAGCGGGAGATTTTAATGAAAGCGAAAAAGTGGTCTTGTGCATGATACTCCCATATAAATCACAAAACTCCTAGATGCACAGTTCCACAGAAAAGATAAAGAAAGCTACACCGAATAGAGGAAAGAGGAAAACAGGTCCCTGTGGATATCCAAATATTGGAACAGGAGCCCTCACTCACCAATTGGTGACATGCTTCATCATCGGGCTTTGCTCCTCGTCGGGCCGGCGCTGCAATGCCCGACGGGCAGGAGGGCTCCTGTTCCAGAATTTGGATATCCACAGGGAGCTGTTTTCCTCTTTCCCCTATTGGGTGTAGCTTTCTTTATCTTTTCTGTGGAACTGTGCATCTAGGAGTTTTGTAATGCTCCAAGTCAGACAACACGGCTCATGAACAGGGAGAGGGCGCCACCGCTCACTGTTGCAGAAATGTGCTGCCTCCACCTCATGCACTAACTGAGAATATCCCAGATAAGTGGACAGTGCTTTGTCTTCAAAACCTTCACGTCTCTACTCTGTACCCGTGCACATTTTCATGATACCGCCACTAGACATGTTATGCATCTGTGCTCTGCACTAAAAAGTATCATGAGCCTGCCCTCAAAAGGTCAATATGGTTTTTGTAGGCAACTAAAGCCCACTGACCTGCCTTGAGGAAGATTGCAGGAACCCACCTAGATTTGCTAACATTAAGACATAATTTATTTAGGAAAGAGTAAGAGCTGGAGAGCCTTTCTGATGAAACAAAATGCCGCAGAAGAGCCACTGAAATAAAAAACAGAAACAGTGCCAGCAATGGGGAGGTTTGCTGGCATAACGTAGAAACATTCAGCGAGTGGGATAACTGATGTTTCAAATGTTA
Organism: Pleurodeles waltl; assembly: GCF_031143425.1. NCBI lineage: Eukaryota > Metazoa > Chordata > Amphibia > Caudata > Salamandridae > Pleurodeles > Pleurodeles waltl. The sequence continues at coordinate 979,138,097 of NC_090436.1, read as the reverse complement.
ACAAAATGTGGCCTACTTAAACACAAGTCTATATACAATTCCATTTACACAGCGAATTTATTTGCATTCTCAGTTCTGTCGGGAGCCAAAGAAAATAATAGCTACTGGGAAAATCCTACATGTGCAGTTAAGTCAACAGAAGTTGCATATTTCACAAATATTATTCTTAATATTGACTAAGATGTCTGTGTTAAGTACATGCGATGGTGAATTGTGCAACGTGTGGATTAGATTATACTGCACCAGAAAATGTTAAGAATATTTCATGTTTCAAATAATGCTGCTACATCAGGCATATGCACATTGGCGGTTCTGACACCAGGGCATATGGTACAAGCATATATATATAATTTATGTTGGGTATAAACCGCTAAAAGACCAATTTAATTCAACAATGTGCATTTCTCTTTTTTTTTTTACAATCAGTAGGTCTAATTTAAAAACCTGAATTGGTTATTAAATGTAAAGAACATATGTATTACAAGTATGCAATTGTGTTTACCACTGCAAGTTATTTCAGAAGTAGTAAGACAGACACAATACATTCATAGGTTCAGTAACTATGAAAAAGTGCCAAAGATGCAGATAAAAAGGTAATCAGCTATGATACAACACGTCCTATTTAGAAAAAAAACAGGCTCTACACTGAAATTATTGCTGACTGAACCAATGAGGATGTGTTCTATGAAAAGGGAGAGGGCTGTTATGTCGTCACTGTTTGGCACCTCCCATTTGTTTCCCATGTCTTGGGGGAGATTGCCAGCAACTCCCTCACATGGTACCCATTTGGTCCTGGCCATAGTGTCAGGACAGGGTGATAATAAAAAGGTATCGAGCTTTCTGCTGGGTACATAGAGTTTCACCAAAGAGACTAGTGTGATGTAACAACTAGCGACAAGCAAATACAGACCACCACCTCTCCACAGGCCACTCGATAGCAGCAGCAACCGCGTGCGGTGCACACTCTGCCGGTCAGCCAACACCCCCTGCATACATGGTGCGGACTGCTGATGCCTCGCCTGCCACTGCCTGCCCAAACTGCGAGCCTCCGCACCTCTACTTGGCACGGACACTTTACCGCCATCTCCTCGATTCCGCCCTCCTGGGTCTCGGTGTGACGTCCTTCGGTGGGGGTGCCCTGAGCCGTCAGCACACTTGGCCGGCTCCCTCCACTTTTGCTGGTGACTCCTACTCCAGCCTGTTGGCCTGCTAAAATCTCGACATGGCGTGTCAGCTGTCTTGCTGCCTGACTAATGGCAATCATCAGCCGTGGGCTCTGCACGTGAGAACCAACCACGTTCCCACCTGCACTGCAATTATCCAAGCAGACACTCAGAGATCCATATACATAACGGTCATCACACTGGGTCCTTTGTTTTTGATGACCACTAATAACTAGAACAAAAAAAGACATAAGTAATCAAACTTAATGATCCCAAGGACGCAACTCACAACCAAGCTAAGACATGCCAGTCCTGTGCGTAACAGACAGCAAGGGTACCATATACCCTCATATACATCATTCTGTAGTGATTTCTCCGCAGCACAACTTGCCAAACACACAAGTGGTATCCGTTCCCACCCAGGAGCTATTCCTATGCGAGGGGCCCCCCATCCTCCCTTTCGGCAAAATAGAAGTACTGGATATACCACCTCGAAACATTTTACCAATACAGCCATTAAAAATGACAGGAAACGCCCCATGCTGCTACACCTCGGTGGGGCAACGGTAATCAAGATCGCAAAGTCCCTCAACGAAGCTGGACCCCCTCATACCTATGACATGCTAAAACAAGCCCTAATGAAGCATTTTGAACCGCTCACAAACCCAGATTATGAGCAATTCTTTCTACAGCAGGCCAGACAACAGATGGATGAGCCAGTTGACGTATTCTATGCTTGCCTAAAGGAACTGGCAAGCACGTGCACCCTGCCCAATCCAGGTGACAAAATCAGGGCTCAATTCATACAGGGCTGTTCCTCTACAAAACTGTGGTAAAACATACTCCAGATTTCGGTTATGTCCATGGCCAACATTTTGACTCTGGGGCATTCCAAGGAGCTGTCTAATGTTCGAGCAGCACAGATGGAGGCTGCCCTCCAGCAACCCATCAAGAAAAAGTATTTTCATGCAAAACCAGTGCCACACCGGAACCAAAGAGAATCCGCCCGAACCCAACCACAAAAAACAGAACCTGCCACTAGTGTGGTGGCTCCTATCCACATCAAGGCACCTGCCCACAGAAGGGAAAAGATGTTCAGAGTGCAAAAGTCTGCAAGTCAACCACCAACAAACCCCCACAGAAGACAAAGGTCGCTCAGATCAGGGAGGCCCCAAGCTCACCAGACAGCAAAGACAACATGGATGATGATGATGATGCAGAGGGCACTGTACACATCCTGTATGCAGTACAACCAGACGCGTCAAGTGGATGTTGCGTCCCCAAATGTGTAGCTGCAGTGGGAGGCCATCCCATCTCAGCACTGATCGACACTGGGGCCTCCATCAACATAATGGCGCAGACGGTGTTCCAGAACCTGCTGGGTCATCCAACTCTCAAACCCCCAGCCACTCAAGTGTATGCTTTTGGCTTGTCCACACCCTTACCACTGACAGGTGTTTTTACAACCACCATCACTCGCAAGAATTAAACTCTCATGGCAAGAATCTACGTCACACAGGAAGGCCCAGGGATGCTTCTGAGCTGCCAGAGGGCCGAGCGCCTCCAACTATTAACGTTTGCCTACAGCATACATGTGTCTGCCATCGACACTCTAGTTGAGGAATTCTCACAATTGTTTGAAGGGATTGGCTGTTTAAAAGATCGGACGGTGCACCTCCATGTAAGCAAGTCAATTCAACCAGTCGCCCTTTGTCATCGCAGGGTTGCTTTCCATCTCTGCCCAAAAGTAGAGGCCGAACTGAGGAAGCTGGAGGAAGCAGACATTATCAAGAAGGTTGATGGTCCTACTCCATGGGAATTCCCAATTGTCATAGCCTGCAATCCCAAACAGCCAGGTGAGGTCAGAGTATGTGTAGACATGTGACTTCCAAATCTAGCAATCCACTGAGAAAGGGCAACTGACACAAACAGTTGATAACATTGTGACGGACATAAGTGGCTCCAAATGGTTTTCAAAGGTAGACCTGTCAGGTTATCATCAGTTAATGTTGGCACCGGAGTCCAGCTCCATCACCACCTTCTCCACCCACGTAGGCCTCAGAAGATAAACACCTAAGTTTCGGTGCGCCGAGTGCTGCAGAGGTGTTTCAAGTCACTATCCGAGTAGTGTTGGCTGGACTTCCCGAGGTCCTCAATGTCAGCGATTACATTTTGATACACGCACCAACTTCGGAAGAGCATATTGAGAGGTTGAGAGCTACATTTCAGCGACTACTGGACAACGAACTCACCTTGCATCACGAGCAATGCACTTTCCTCAAGAGGGAAGCTAGTATTTTGGGGTATAAGTTCACGGAACATGGAGTCATGCCAGACCCAGAAAAGGGTCAAGGCATCTGCTCTGTGCCGGCACCAACCAATGTCACCAAGGTACGTAGTTTCTTAGGGATGGTAACCTTTTGCAGACATTTCATCCCCAACCTCACTTCACTGATGACCCTGCTCCGACAGCTAAGTAGATCTAACACCATCTGGGAGTGGAGCCCCGATCAGGAACAAGCGTTCCAAGCAACAAGACCCGCTCTGTCTGAAAACACGGCCCCATCCCGTTTTGACCCACTGCTGGATTCGGAACAATCAGTGGACGCCTGCCCCACAGGACTCGAAGCGGTACTCACCCAGAAACAATGCAATAGAGAATGAGCCCCTGTGACATACACCAGCTGAGCACTCACTGAAACCGAGCAAAGATAATCTCATATCGAGAAAGAGGCCATCGCCATTCACTGGGGATGTCGGCATTTCCATCTGTACCTTTACGGGCAGTCTTTTACGGTTCATACAGATTATAAGAGATTATAAGCCGCTCATTCCATGTTTTTCAGGATCCTCCTAAAAGCCTCCACCACAAATCGAGAAATGGCTCTTACAACTCCAATAATATAATTTCTCTGTTGTCTATTTTCCCGACACGCCCGACCCACCACCGCAGGAGAAGAATCGGAAGCTGAAGATGTGGAAGAGTATGTAAAGCTAATTGTGGAAAGGTCACTACCACTTCCAATATCACTGGATTACATCCTCAAAGAAACTCAAAAAGATGACTGTCTTCAACTACTAAAGACTGCTGTCCTATCAGGTAACTGGAACCAGATGACTCTTAACTTGTCTCATCGCACACCCGAGGCTGAACAAACTATCACATATCTTCAGAATGTTGATGAGTTAGCACCATCTCCAGAAAGATGTCTACTGAGAGGACCTTGCATAATAATTACACACACCATCAAACAACGAATTGTTGACCTAGCCCACTCTGCATATCAAGGCATTGTGAAGACCAAGGCCAGATTGCGGTGCATAGTGTGGTTCTCCTTGTTGGACAACCTCGTAGAGCAGACCGTCAGGCACTGCTCAATGTGCCAAGCAGCCACGCATGCTGAGCCTCCATAACCCATCATCACGACTCCCATTCCTGCGATCCCCTGGCACTATACCAGTGCGGATTTTGGCAGTCTACTTGATGGACGTCACATGCTTGTGGTGATGGACTACTTCTCCAAATATCCTGAAATTGAAATTGTGGATAGCAAACCAGCAAATCACACCATCTTTCGCATAGAGAAGATCATGGCCACTCATGGGCTTATCCGAGAACTGTGCATGGACAATGGGCCTCCATTCTCCAGCCAAGAATTCACAGAGTACCTGAAGACTTGGAAAGTTCAGCACAAAACAATTACACCAAGGTGGCCTCAAGCAAATGGAGAAGTGGAGTGTCTAATGATGACCCTCACCAAAACAATTTGCATTGCACTGGCTAAAGGAAGGAACATAGACTGTGCCATATATGCATTCCTCCAAGAGTACCAATTAACACCACACTCCACGACTGCGATCAGTCCTAATGACCTATGCATCAACTGACAACTGAGTGACTCTATTCCTCATGTCGAACTCCCGTCCACTCTCCGAGACAAAGCGTCAAACGCCCTGCATTGGAGGAAAGCCAAAAATGACAAGATGTCCTCCCGGAGAAGAGCCTGACATCGACATCTGCGAGCCGGAGACCTAGTAGTCATAAGAGACTAACAACCTGGGAGTAAGTTCCATCTTCCTTTTGAACCCACTCCGTGGAGGGAAGTACGAGTGAAGGGCACTATGATCACCGCTGCAAGAGGCTTAGAGACAATCACAAGAAATGCCAGTTACTTCAAACCCCATCGGCCTGCCGGAACCTGTGTAGATGACCCCTTGACATCTGTCAACTGATCCGCTGACAGGGCCAAAGGAAGGTCAGTTTTGGGGACTGTATGCTCCAAGAGAGAAGAGTCTGTTGCCACTGAAGATCCAGTGTCACCAGAAAGTGGTACACTATTGTGCAACTTGGAAGTTGACTCAGAGGTTGTTGAGCCAACCACAGGAGTCAGTCAAAGACATCAGCGATCCCATAATCAGAGGTACCATCTTTGCCCTCACCCGGCAGTGTCCTCCCGACTCAAGCACTTTGTATGTGAGTGAGAACTAAAAAGACATACAGTCCTGTGTGCATTTTGTCACAGTGTTCTGTGCATAGCACATTCTTTTCTTTGTATGTTTTTTTGTATTTTATTTCTGCATCTAACCTACAATGTGATGTTTCTCTAGTTATTCGTTTTGGTTGGGAAGGGATGTTTTGTTGTCACTGTTTAGCATGTCCCATTTGCTCCCCATGTCACGGGAGAAGATTGCCAGCGACCTCACAAATGGTACCCATTTGGTCCTGGCCCGGATATCAGGACAGGGAGATAATAAAAAGGTATTGAGCTTCCTGCCGGGGAGCGAGATGTTCACCAAAAGGACTAGTGTGTTGTCTGTTTATTTGGCATGCCGCTGCCACAGTTACAACAGGGGTTCAGCCACCAGAAGGGAATTAAAAACTTACAGATGTCAGTGTAAATAAACAATAAGACTAAAGTTGTCTTTTCAACCAAGAAGGTTCTGACTGGGACATTTTTCTGCGACCAAAATGTATTTGCTCTGTTTTTGGCCTTGATGCTGGCTGTTTAAATGTTAATGGTCAACATTTTTCAAGTTTAATAGCATTTAATGTAATTTCCTGTCTGTTAGAGAGGAAGCAGAGAGAGAGGCACGGCAATGCCTTAGGAAAGAATAGCAAGTGGTGGAAACAAATTGTTTTTCTCGCTTGTCATTCTCATTGAGGCTTCATCTCGGTTTTTAAAAATGGCATCCATGCAGTGCTTAGCTTGCCCAAAGCTCTGCTCAGGAGATCGCGACTGGTGCAATTAAATGTTGGTGCACCCAATGCCCAGGCTGGTAGCCTTGAATACTCCCTATGCATCTTCAATCCACTACCAGCCACTCCCTTCCTCTGACTCTTGCATGTCCCTGCTTTCTCAATTTGTTTGTCTGTTTTCCGTCTTCCTGCTTCCTTTGTTTTACCCTGTTAATCTCAGTAAATGGATGATGCAAAACAATGTGTCATTGGCCCCTACTGGCTCAAATGAAGCCCTCCACTCCTGTATGACCTCTTTGGTTGTCTGGGGCTCCATTTGACACCAAAATCAGACCTGTCAAAAACACAGGCTGCAAATGTGCTTGTTTAAAATCATTTCCACAAGTCCAGTAATCTTTACAAAATCACGGCTTGCTGTAGACATTAATGGGGGCACTTCACTACAAAGATTTCCGGTTAAGCCTAATAGATAGACTGAAACACGTCTTCAATAAACAAATACAGAGTGGCTGCATGGCAAATGAGCCACTCTTCCAAGAAGCATTTTCAGGCATTATTGTGCTTTATGGATTAAACTCACTTGCTGTTTTGGGCATGTGGATTTAAATTCTATGTGAGACAACATGCGTCACAGTTTCGTGTTAAGTCTTTGATATGGTAACGTATGCTGAGTCCAGAGCTATATTGCAGGGCCTGGAATTGTCACTGGCAGATTAGACATCAATTTCTGATATACTTTGGGGCATATTTATACTCTGTTTGCACCGAATTAACGTCATTTTATTTACTCTAATTCAGTGCAAAACTAACTCCATATTTATACTTTGGCGCTAGACCCATCTAGCGCCAAGTTTATGGAGTTAGTCATTTTTTGGACGTGGAAACCTACCTTTCCTTAATGAGATGCAAGGCAGGCGTTCCCGTACAAAAAATGACTATGGCCTTAACGCCATATTTATACTCCCGTGCAAAAATGGTGCACGGGGGGAGGAGGGGGTCAAAAAATGGTGCGAAGCTTGCTTTGCCCCATTTTGTAACGCCTGGGTCAAGGAAGGCATTAGGGGACCTGTGGGCCTATTCCATGGTGGAACACCATGGAATAGGCCCACAGGTGCCCTCCCCAGGCCCCAGGGACACCCCCACCCACACCAGAGGGACAGCGGAGGATGGGGGACCGCCATCCCAAGTAAGTACAGGTAAGTATTTTATTTTATTTTTTAAAGTGCCATAGGGGGCCCTGAAACGGGCCCCCCTACATGGCACAGGGTTCAGTGGCCATGTACAGGGGACCCTTGTCCCCTGTGCTGGCCATTGGGGTAGTGGGCATGACTCCTGACTTTTATAAGACAGGATTCATGTGGTATGGATGGTTTTGCGTCAGAAAATGACTCTAGGCAGGTTAGAGTCATTTTTATTTTACTTTAACCTGCCTAATGGCATTTTTTGGTGTAAAACCCCCTTCTTCCATACCGCTAGTCCCACCCAACTACCGTCATTTTTTTTTTTTTTTACACTAGTATACCATTTGCACCTGCTTGCACCATTCCATAAATATGGTGCCAGGCTGGTGCACAGAAATGGTGCATGTAGGTGCTAAACTTTTTGGTGCAAAACTGCATTAGTGCAGTTTTGCACCAAAAAGTATAAAACAGGGCCTTTGTGTTTGCTAGCAGACAGTTATAATTAGCACATTCACTGCAAAGTAACAATCAAAATATTTATAATGGATCTGCTACAATTTCAAATTTGCTTCCAAAAGCTGAACTCAAATCAGTTCATTCTTCTAAAGTCTGTTGCAAATCTTCAGAAACAATTATAGGTTGCTTAACACAAAATATTATTCCCCCGTGAAGTATTCTGGAAAACATTTTGGAATCATTACCAAATCACCAGGTAAATATTTCTGAATTTCCTGATGATGTAGAGCCTGATCATCTAAGAGGGTGAGAGAATAAGATCTAAGATTGTTGGATGATCATCGACTCTTTCCCAGATGAACTCCAAAGTGATCCTTTTTGACTAGGGTTGTTGTCCAAACAATCTCCATAAGTAACTGAAGTACCAGCAAGTACATATCTGTCAGGCAGCAAAGACCCCAGCCTCATTCAACACTGTTGTAAAGGTAAGGAGGAGTCTGTTAACCAGTCTCCATGTTCTTATCCATATGTAGCTGATGTAGAGAATGGCTAGCGTATGCACCAATCTCAATGACGAGATGCTGTGGTACCAGAATGTTCGTGTCAGAATATCATCTAACATAAATATTGTGCTCTTAATATAGTCTACAAAAGTATCACTCCATTGTAGTTAACCTACACCCACAGGGATGATATTTTGATATTTTTGTAAACAATATTAGAACACACTTTTTAAACTTGGCATCCTTGGCATGGTCTCCCTTAAATTTTTGCCATGTTGGTGATGTGTGCCGGACTCTTTTTGCTGTTTTTTGTTACCCTGGGCACTTTTACCGCTGCTAAAGTGCAAGTGCTCCTATGTAAAATGTATGTGTAATTGGCTTTCCATGATTGTCAAATTTGATTTACTGGTAAGCCCCTAGTACAGTGCACTAGAAGTGCCCAGGGCCTCTAAATCAAATGCTACTAGTGGGCCTGCAGCACTTGTTGTGACACCCACATTAGTAGCCCTGTAAACATGGCTCAGACCTGCCACTGCAGTGTCTGTGTGTGTGCAGTTTTAAACTGTCAATTCGACTTGGCAAGTGCACCCACTTGCCATGCCTAAACCTTCCCTTTTCTTAAATGTAAGACACCCCTAAGGTAGGCCTTAGGTAGCCCCTAGGGCAGGGTGCAGTGTATATTTACGGTAGGAAATATACTAATGTGTTTTATATGTCCTGACAGTGAAATACTGCCAAATTTGGTTTTCACTGTTGCAAGGCCTATCTCTCATAGGTTAACATGGGGGCCACTGTTAAATATGATTAAAGCGTAGATTCCCTTTGGGGGCAGATAGACTTGTGGAGTTTGGGGTGTTTGAACTCACAATTTAAAAATACATCTTTTAGTGAAGTTGTTGTTGAGATTGTGTGTTTGAAAATGCCACTTATAGAAAGTAGGCATTTTCTTGCTTAAACCATTCTGTGACTCTGCCGGTCTGTGGATTCCGTGTCTGGGTTAGTTTGACAGTTGGGCTGTTTAAACCTGTCTCTAGACAGTGACACAAAGGGATCTGGGGTTTAGCCTGCATATCCTGATGAGCCATCTGTGCTAGGAGGGAGGAGAGGAGGGGTCACTCACACCTGAAACGGCTGTGCCTGCCCTCACACAATACAGTCTCCAACCCCCTGGTGCGTGTCTGAGGCCTGACCTGGCCAAGGCAGGATCTCACAAACAAGAGAGACCTTCCTTTGAAGTAGGCCTACTTCAAAGTCAGAAAGGGGTATAAGAAGAGCACCCAAAACCCCTGAAAATTAGATCACTTCTGGAATCAAGAGGAACCTCTGCCAAGGAGAAGAGCTGAAGAGGTGCTGCCCTGCCTGTGACTGTGCTTTGTGGAGCTATCCTGCATTTGCTGCTTCTGCCTGTGAAAGTGGACAAAGACTGGACTTTGTTGTGCATTCCTGCTTGTGAAGAATCTCCAAGAGCTTGAACTGAGCTTGCCTCCTGTTGTTGGAAGTCTCAGGGCCATCAAAGACTTCCCCTGCCAGCACCTGGCCTCTCTGAGACTCCTGCCCTGCCAAGTGGTGCCCTCTCCAGTTCCTGGGCCCTTGAAAGGTGAAGCTGGCAGACAAAGACTGAAAATCCACGCACAGACCGCTGTGCGGAGAAATTTTCGATGCACCTTCCATGACGCAGCTGATAAACGACACACCGCCGGCTTTGAGGCTGAAATCAACGCTCCAACTGCATTGCAGCAACACCCACTAATGGCGGCTGATGACACAAACTCCACGCAGTGCGGTTTTGTGATACCGTTCGACCAGATTTTCAAAACCACATCGCGGGGCGCAGAGAATCAATGCAATACCTGCCTGTGCTGATCGACGCATCACTCTCTTGCGGAAGAAGAGAAACAACGCATGCTGACCCGACCGGAGGAGGAACGACGCACGGTCTCGCTTGCAAGTGAGAAATCGATGCATTGGTGGCCTTTTCCGACGCACACTCGCCTGTGCGGTATTATTTTGACACTGCCTAGGTACTTTTGTACGCTAACAAAGTTCTCACTGTTTTTTTAAAGGATTCATAAAAATAAAAAAAAATCATAACTTGACTTGTGTATGTTGGATTTTTGTCATTTTGGTCTTGTTTTGTTTAGATAAATATTCCCTATTGTTCTAAACCTGTGTTGTTTCTTTTTGTAGTGTTTTCACAGAATTACTGTGTGTGTGTTGGTACAAATAATTTACACATTGCTTATGAAGTTAAGCCTGCCTGCTCGTGCCAAGTTACCAAGGGGGTAAGTGTGATTCTCCTTTACCCTGACTAGAGGGACAGGGACAAACCTGACTGCCAACCAAAGACCCCATTTCTAACAACACTATTTACAACAGATTATATTTCTGTGTATGATATTGGGGAACACAGCTGCATTTCACAAAAAAATCCCAATTTGCAAGCTTTCAAAGTATTGCATAACCAGCTCTAGGTCTCGACAATAAGCAACAAATCCCAATTTTCTACTGATGTAAATTGGGAACAAGGGGATGAATCTTCTAATTGCCCAATTTAAAACAGTGGAAAAAGGATATACCTGCCCCAAAAGACTGGCATATCTCAAAAGCAGTTGGGTACAGCCCCCGGCACCCACCCATCAAGCTCATTTTTTTTTTTAAACTGACATACCTATGTAAGATACATCATTCCCTCTACTGGCTGCATATCTTTATGGTGCACATCTAGTGTCTGTCAGAATCCTCAGCCCCACCTAGAAAGTCACCACTAGGCTACTGAAAAACGCTGCATAGCCAGCTTAATGGTAGATTGCATATTTAAGCAATGCCAAACAATAAGAACAATATGTTTATGAAAGGCTGGTGAATGCATAGTTTCTAGTTTTAGTTACAAAGTAAGAGATTACTCTTTAGCAAAAATATTTGTCTTACAAAGCAAAAAGTTCTAGTCTTTTAACTCTTTCAGTAGGGCTATATACAGGCTATCCTTTGCACGTTATAATTTTAGCACATTTAATTGGTAACCATTGTACAAATGCAATCATGCATGATTAAATTTATTAAAATAGATGATCATTTTACATGTGCCAAAAACCCAATACATCAAACTTTGTCGGCATCACACCAAAATATCCCTCTGAAAAAAATTAAAGATGTAATTTATTTCATATTAAAGTAATTGTTATCTGAGATATAATTATAACTGCAGTATTGAGCCACATTTAGGAAGAGGATGCTGCAAGTGTGACAAGAGACTAATGATGAATATGTAATTTGGAAGACATGAACCAATGTATCATACGTACATATACACAAAATGTAGTCCTCACCCACAGCATCCTTACCTCCTTACCAACATCTCTGGTTCTGGTCTGCATTGGCCCCCACCTCCCACAACTAGATGTTTTGCCCCCACTGCTCTCAACTACAACTTTGATTCCTGGTAACCAGCTGCCCTGTCTTTCCTGTAGAAAGCTGTCTGACCCTTCTTCTGATAAGCTTCCTCACTCACATCAAAGATAGCTTCCTTAACAATCCCATTTTATCTAGAGTTTCCTTGGCTCCCTAATTGTCAGCTATTCATGCAGTGAATTGTCCTTACACCTGGCCCAAAACCTTATACCCTTTGCCACAACAGAGCAGTTCTCTTCTACAGGTATTTTCATAGCAATCTACCGTTAGTGCATGATCCTACTCTTCTCACCGCACATGCTCTGCTCATCTGACCTCTCCACTGACCACTCATCCTGCTCCTGCTTTGTTCCAATACACATCTGACCTAACAGAGTTAAATGCGCAACTAGTCTGATAATACCACCCGGTATGAACTCACACAGTCGGAGCCACTCACCACCTTTCACTTCTCCAACAGGGAACTGCAGCTACTGATCAAGGACATGGTTTTTGATGCCTTATTGTAACATGAGGACGGCACACACATCCAAATACAATGCACCATTAAGAGAGCTATTGGTGTAAAGGAACAATGCTTCATGTTTCAACATCAAGGCATTTGCAAGAATTAAGTGCACCCATTCAAACCTTTTGACCTGTTGCAGGTCTGCATCATGCACTGTAATATTCCATGCCCCTAGCGTATTCTTAAACCTCAATCCTGGATGACCATGGACAGAATCAGAGGGACTACTGCCACGCTTACAGAGGAAGGGGATGGATTGGCTATGGCAACCTACACAAATGCCGCGAGAAGGCCAGAGAAAGAGATGAACTAGAGTGGGTTGCAGCAGGGGAAGCTGGGCATGAGAGGACCAGAGGGAGTGGAGGTGGCCAAGAGAAGACCAGCTCAAGGGAAGTTGGCTGTAAGACACCCACAGCAAGAAAGCAGGCTGGGAGAGGACCAGGCAGGGAAAGCCCACCATAGTAGGGGCAGAGTGTGGCTGTCAGTGAGAGGGATAGAAAAAGGGGTGCTCTGGTGAGAGAACTGACAAAGCCCATGTTGTCATGACTGGTGGATTCCCCTATGGAGACAACACTGGAGGTTGCAGGAAGAGCCAGAGCTCCTTTTGTGATGGGTTAATGATGAGTGGTTTCCTCTGGCAGTGCAGGATGTGCTGCTGTTGATGAGGAATTCGTTGTAAATGTATTTAGATTGGTTGGCCCCCATTTGAGGTGAGAGGGGTTCAGCCATGCATTCTAGTGATAAATATTTGCTGTTGCTTTATACCTGGAGGCGTACTTTTCCTTAGCTTTAAGACTTTCAATTTTCTCATCCCATTGTTGTTGTCAATGAGTGTGCTTTGAATAAATATTTTGTGAATATTTCAGTGGATCCGGTATTTATTTATTGGTTGTTAATAACAAACTAGATTTTTTTTTATAGATGTGTAATGTCTAATGCATACTTCTGACATGATTCAAAATGTGGCATCCTTGTATTCTTTGTGTGAGAATGTAATTTAAGCGTTTGCGACAGTGGGTGAGATTTTACGATTGAGTTACAGTTGTAATTGCATGACAGGCGGCCGTGGAAATGTGTCAATAATAGCAAAACATGGACCCCCATTTGTTCTGGGAATTTCTATGTAAGTGGCTAACCTTTGGATGCGCGCTCAATATTGCCTTTAACAGTAGCCAAGCACATTTTACTCATAAGTCACAGTTAGCGATTTAATAATCAAATTCTCTAATGATTATGCTTCTGATCAAGCCTTTGAGCTGGTGGTTGCTGGCTCACCTTGGGGACCAGTACTTATTGTTCCTGATGTGACTTTGTCCAAGAAAGAGAAAAACATACACAGAGAATGAAGGAGGAAGAGAAAGAAGGTAAAACTGTGACAAAGGGAGAAAGCAAGAAGGCATGTGGAGGAATTAGCACCCTGACCTTTAGTACCTCCAGCCACGGGCTTTGGAGCATAACTTTGTGCCCCGGAACTTATACTTTTACAAATTAAGCACTGCTTTGAAGGATTAGGGACAGTAGTTCTTGAGAACAAAGGAAGAAAGAGGACACATAAGAATTCTTGTTTGAAGGCAATAGCAGATAGAAAGCTCCTCAATTCTTATATTTGAACATATGTTTGAAATAGCCTAGAGGGTAGTGTATCCTGCAATGCAGTGATTTCAGGTCAATAAACAATTTGCTTTGTAAAACTTAAAAGAAAATTGAGCAAAGTAGGTTTTTGCTGTTTGATGAATATTGCATTATTATCAGGAGATCTGACATAATGAATGTTCTGCAAACAAATAATGCCATCTCTGTCAAAGGAATGCATCCGTAGATTCATGCCAAATGGAGAGAACTCACAGCTGAACAAATATGAGTAAAGGATGCTGAACACTGACTGAATAAGAGGCTTCTCTATGGTTAATTCTCGAACTTTTACCTACACCAAACAGGCTATAGAACGCAACTTTGAGTTATTTTCAGCCTTTGGAGATCACTTGGGCCCCATTACAGCTCGTCGTTTTTCAGCCACTATGTCATTCTAAAGGGACCAGCCATATGCAAATCTGTTTCTGTACTGCTCCAATGGAGGCAGTATCACCTGAACTACAAGGCCAGATCCCCTTCCAGGGTGGAGCTCAAGTAACCCCTGGCCATTTTTTAAGCTGTTGTTAGGTATGCCACAATCTTTACTAACTAGAATGGCAGAAGTAAAAAAACAAAAATCAAGCAATCATACAAAAAGAATGGCACGCAACAGATCAAAGAAAGTTGGTTTTAACTGTTTGTACTTGCCCCGTTGTTCTTCCCACGCTTCCCTTACATCTCAAATTCCTTATAAATGAGAGTAATTTGCATAACTTCATTTAATAGTCGCAGCTGAGACACCTGGATGGTCTCTTGCAACCCCTGGCACTGCCTTTGCAATCCTTGGGCTCAGAGGTGGCAAAGGCAATGCTCTGAACAGAATGCAAATGATGCTGGGATGTACACTGGGAAATGAGGATCTTCATTTACTAAAACAACTATGCAGCAGTGCAATGTATACTTTGTGTATTTTAAGTATTCTTTTTAAAAATTTTAGTCAAACAAGATGTCGCAGATTTTTATTGTTGAGAACATATAAAAAAAATGTTTTTTTATAAAAACTGCACGTACGTGCTGTAGTGAGTGAAAATTACTTACAAGTGATGCTACAATACGCAATACCACGGAACAATTTATGTCAATACCATTGTTCAAATTGTCCTCCATAAAGAAATAAAGCTGGACAATAAAGTATTTCTTTAAATATTTTTGTGCATCGTTCTGTAATTTTCCAATACATTTTATGCTTTAGGTTTATACTGGGGGAAACTGCTGAATCATGATTTTGAGGGATAACTAAATTGGCTTCCCAGAGTTCGTGTTGTAGTGGCACTATATTTCCTCTTCAACTAAAACATAACTGTTGATACAACAAAAATAGAAATGTATATTGTTCATATCATGTCAGTACCGTATTTAACGTGCTAGTAGTGTATAAAATGGTCATTTATCTATTTCATTAATGTATGTTGTTATATAATTATGCATGTATGAGTCAACATCAGCGCTGTTAGTTATTTATTGTATGATCATCGGGATTAAGGTTATGCTGACAACACTTACTGGGAGTATCCAGTGTCAGATCATATGTCGTCACTACTGGTGATGTCGTTGGGTCAAAAGGAGTTACGCGATATCACTTCCCCTAGCCCTGGCATTTTGGTGAACTGACTTGGTAGGTTGGTCATTGGCAGAATGCATGAACTGGCAATACAGGCATAATTTTCCAAAGCCCCAGTGGCCAGGAACAGAAGAGTGTTCTGCTGCACGACACAGGCCCTTAATATATTTAACAGAGGAACACCAAAATGGTAATTCAGTACTTGCAGTTACTGATATCATAGAGTTCATAATTTCCAGGATGTGGGATTACTGCACTATTCCAGGTTTTCCTTCAAGGAATGGTGAAATACCCAGAAACTGGTGCTTTTACAAGGGTTTCCACAAGTAAGTTAAAAATTCGGGGTTGCTTTGGAGGGCATGGTTTCACTCAGAAAGTTCTCCATGTGGAGAACGCATCAAGGGTGGGCTATCACCGCAAATGTAAGAAACCAAATTGGGAGGGATTGGGTGTACTCCCACTTCTGGGATCTCCAGGATTCTCATATACAACCCCCTGACTAAAAAGACACATTAGGGATTGGGAGAGGATAGCAGAAGGGAAGGGACCTGTTTGGGAAGCGGGGGCACTGTAGGCTGTGACTTGAAAACAACAATCAATTAACATTGTCACACCACAGTAAATGTATGTTTCGGAAGAAAAACATACAGAGTGACAGGACATATAAGGTAGGTACAAAGAACACGGCCAGGTTACTAAACCTTAAATGAGATAAAGTTAGTAGAAAGGTAAATGAAGCACAAATCACACTCATGATTACACTGTGGTGTGTGTGTGGCGCTAGTGAGGGTGAAACCCACCCCATCCAAATGAAAGTCAGTACAATTTGAGAATTCAGCAGGAGGAGATCATGGAAAATAGTGAATGTCCTGCAGCAAACTGTCAAAATGTAACTGTTTGCATCTGCAACCACACCTAGAAAAGATTTGCAAAACAAAAGGAAAAAATGTGGTTGCATGCTATATCTCATAACACCCCATCTGTTGAGTATTTAAAAGGTACAAGTTGAAAATGTGTTCTTGCAGAGGCGATATTTTGTTTAGCAAACTCCTTTTGCGGTTGTTAGCTTTGAAAACTACATACACTTCCTCTCATACTTAGAAAACTAAAATATTTTACTGGTAAGAGCAATACATTTAAATTTTGTAAGGTGTGGAAGGGAAACGTAAGCTTATTAAAAAGAAGGAAAGGGGATACTTTCAGTCCTGCTTCTTTCACTCATTGACATTTTCAATAATGTGTGAAAATGATACAAAGATTTAGCTTGGCCAGGAAAGAAGGGTAAAGTTCGTTTTTCTCTATGGCAAATTGTATGCAAAAGAGTATGAGAGATATGCAGGGGAGGAAATATCAGAATCAAGGGAACCACCAGCTCCGAGACCGCAGGTTATATCTAAAACATAAATAATAGAGCAGCTGTCAGCTGGAGCAGGCAGGAAAAAGTCACCTCAACTATGTATGTATGTCGTATTTGTAAAGCGCATTCGACCCACGAAGAGCATCGAAGCGCTAATGTAGAAGGAGAGGAGCAGAGGGAAGTGGCAGAAATCCACAGAACCCATCCCAAAGAACAACTAATAGTGAAAATAAGCAAAAAATAAATTACTTGAAGATACAAACCAGGGTACTAAGTGGATGCTATCGAGGGAAGAGCCATGTTTTAACCAGTTTCCTAAACCTTAGATAGCAAGGTTCTTGCCGGATATTCGAGGGGAGCGAATTCCAACTTTTGGCAGCAGCCACGGTGAAAGCTCTGTCCCCCCATTTGACTTTATGAGCGCGGGGTACCTGAATTCGATAGGCATTAGAGGACCTCAGGTTTCTCTTGGGAGCATGCCAACAGAGCTTGGTGGTAAGGTAGAGAGGACCAATCCCGTGAGTAGCCTTATACGTCAGACAGAGTGATTTAAAAATAATACGCTGAGCCACCGGAAGCCAGTGTAATTGTTTGCGACTCTCTCTGACAGATACCCGCCGTGAGAGGTTAAGAACCGCTCTAGCAGCTGCATTCTGGACCAATTGCAATATATTGATCAAGGCCTTATCCAGATCCAGGAATAAGGCATTGCAATAATCTACCTTAGACATCACCAACGCTAAAATGGCAGAAATTCTCCATTCATGCTGAAGATATGGAAAAGTTTTCCTGAGCATTTTAATGAACCAAAGGCATGTCTTTAAGGTATGATTTACATGATTTTTAAAAGATAAGCAATCATCAAATAGAATGCCCAAATTCCTACTGACAGTTGAAGGGACAGGAAGCGTGCCACATTCTGAAGGCGACCAGCGTGAGCTCCATAACTCTTTTCCTGATCCGAAACAGAGAATTTCGGTTTTGGTGGCATTCATTTTCAGCCAATTGGTCTTCATCCAATTGCTAACCGCTTGCATGCAGTTATTGAACCGGTCCGCAACCTCCTCCCAAGGTTTTTTAATTGGGAGGATAAGCTGAGTATCATCCGCATAAGAAGACGGGATGAAGCCAAAGGAGCGGATCAGACTGGCCAGCGGGGCAGCATACACATTAAACAGAGTAGGACTCAGAGAAGACCCCTGTGGAATCCCGCAAGGTAATAAATAAGGTGTGGATCTGAAATCACCACAACTTACAGTGGTCCATCTGTTAGTAAGAAAAGATTCCAAAAGCTTAAGGGCTCTCTCTCTTACCCCTACTTGGCCAAGGCAGGATATCAGAAGGTGAGGGGAGATGGTGTCAAACGCCGCCGATAAGTCTCATAGTACTAGGATGACCCCTTGACCCTCATCCACCAATTTCCAAATAGCATCGGAGGATGAAATCAAGGCAGTGTCCGTACTATGCGCCTTTCTGAAACCATGTTGAGAGGTGTCAAGGGGTCCCACTTCCACTAAGAATTCAGCTAGTTCCAGATTCAGAATTTTCTCTAAAATCTTTGTCAAATAGGGGAGAAATGCAGTTGGCCGTAAATTGTTAAGATCCTGGCTGTCGCCATCAGGCTTCTTCTTAAGGGGAACCACTATAGTTTCTTTCCTCAGATCTCAAAACCTCCTGAAAAATAGGTGCTAACGCCCGTGCCATCAGGTCGGGGGCTAATTGAAAAATAGAAGGGGGGCATGGATCTATAGGGGAACCTGACATAATTTCTAAGATCCTCTTTCTGATAACATCATGAGTTGGGATATGAAAATCAGATAGAGCCTTAGAGCTAGCTTTATAATCGGTAGATTCCCAAGAGTGGAGTTCCCTGGAGATCTCATGATGGGCAAAATTAACGTGTATTTGGAGAATTCTGTTCTCAAAATGCCTAGCAAACTTATCACAGAACTCCTGAGAACTTTCCAAATCAGATGGCCTCTAGGGGGTGGATAACGCCTTTATCTCCTTAAATAATTCTCTAGGGGCATTTAATGCCTCCTTCACTTTGGCAGTATAGAAGTTAGATTTGGCCTTAAACCGCGCCCTTTATAAGCCTTAAGGGTGGACTTTAGTACCGCCCTTTCTTCTGGGACTGAATTTAATTTCCACCGGCGCTCCTGTTGTCGGTACTTTCTCTGGAGAGATTTATGTTCTCTAGTAAACCAAGGTTGACCAAGCTTCTTCCAACTGCAAGGCCTCCGAATCTTTGGGGGAGCCAGTTGAGCCATGGCCGTTTCAACCCCATGCTGAAAACTATCAAGCAGGGGCCGAGCTAGCTTTTTGGCCCTGTCCCAGCCCTCTTCTAAGGCCGGAACTAACTCTTCCACTTTAATCTGCTTCCACGGCCTAAATGCTTTGCACTTCACCTCGCACAGAGCAGGAGAATGCGTGATGTCAATTTTTACGTTTAGCAGATGATGATCCGTCCAACTTAACTGGATATTAGTTATCACCATCTGTAAAGAAGTACGAACAAAGACCCCATCTAATATGTGTCCTGCCCTATGGGACTGAGGGTCCAATCCAAGGCCTCCATAAGATCTAAGAACTCCCTAACCATAGGAGTGCAGACCTCATCAAAATGAATATTAAAATCTAGTATTATTGCTTTTGGGTACAAAACCAAAGGTTCTATCAACTTAACCCAAGATTGGACAAAATTTGTAGGAGGGCCCGGCGGTCGATAAATCAGTAGGCCCTCCAACAGTACTCCACTGTTCTGAGAGATCTTAAAAGCCATTGTCTCGCATGTTTCAGTGGAGGGGCCAGACCAAACACACACTAGGGTCCCCCTGCAGATAATAGCCAGGCCCCCGCCCCTATTGTGAGGCCTATCTAATCTGTAGTAAGTATACCCTGGGGGAGATGCTGCAACAAAATCAGGATCTGATTCTGTTTTGCCCCAGGTTTCAGATAGAAACAAACAATCGATATGCCAGGTATTGATCATTTCACAGATTTCCAATTTATTTTTTGGGAGTGAGCGGACATTTAACAAGGCATACCGAAACGGCTGATCGTGCGCAACCGTCTTTTCCTGAGCTGCCATTACCGACATCAAAGGCCTCTTATACTGAGCTCTGGCCTCGTGCAAGGTTAATGGTGCTTGTACTGTCCAATTACATTCCGCACAAGTCCAAGCTACCCCGTAATCGGATGGTACCTTATGCTTACAGGGCCTGTTCTTAAACTTGATGTTGCCACTAAACCCCAGAGGGGCCGTACATTTAGAAAAAAGGGCAGCATCTCTGGCCCCTGGGCCCGTTCGGGTGCGGATGGGCGCAGACGGGCTTGCCTTAGGCCGCTAAGCTGGGTTCATTTATGGCGCTGGGCCAAAAGCCTGACGTCGACTGGACCGCTAACTCGCGGTACAAAGTCTCTGAAAGGTCGGAAGGAGGGCTCTAACTGACCCTCACTTCCGGTGCAGGCTTTAGGAAGAAGCCTGCCTGCAGAGACGGTAAAAAAGGTAAGACCAGCACCCATAAAAAAGAAATCAACACAGCACTCCCCCAGGCAATGTTTTCCCCACCCTGGTACCAGTATAATTAAAAAGATTAAAAAATAAGAGTTAAGAGTTCCCAAAAGTTAAAAATAACCTTTGCTCGTGCCGCCCAAAGCAGCCGAGTAACGCGTTCTCCTTCTGAGTGCGGCCGCTCAGCTGGGTTCATTTATGGCGCTGGGCCAAAAGCCCGACGTCGACTGGACCGTTAACTCGCGGTACAAAGTTACCCAAAATTCTAACATTGGTGGGGGGGGTGGAAATTGTCTGTTTGGACCACTTTTTTCTTCATGAGATGCAGAAGAAAATTTAGAGGCAAGAAGATACCTCAGAGTGGTACTGGAAAGCCACGAGTATTGTTACTAGGACATGGATACACCCCTTACTACAGGTCCATGCAATTCCCCTGACTAGAATTGCCACTCCACTTGGTGATCTTGCACACAAAGAAAAGTTGGTTAGTCTGATTGTTTAAATGGCTCACTTTGAACCAAAACCATCAACTCATTAGTTAATGTATTTTCTGTGCTCAGGGATGCTCTGGCTAAAAGGTGGAGAAGGTTGGACCGGTCATGAAAATACTGTAAAGCAGCTATAATCTAAACAAAAATCGTCCAAGGACCCTTGATCAGCATCTCTGACCTGTGCACACCCATGTGAAATTTTAAGAGTCAGAGATCAAGATATCGATGTGAGGAGCTAGAAAATGGAGGTTTCAAGAAAGACACTGGTGCTTCTTTAAAGAGAAGAGGCTCACTTGAGTCAACAAAAAGGGTTTCTCGCTGTACCGGCCCTTCCAATGAACACCACATTCATAGCACACACACTAGTCTTGTTCCTCAAACAAATACGACAGCCACTTCTAGAGAATAAAAACATGTACGAAATAGATATCACATTATCCATCTCCCCAGCGACAAACTTTCAAAACCGCATACAGACCACTAGAATATGAACACATTAAAGATTTTCATTATTTGAAAATTGGTTTTATTGGCTTGTCTGTGCATGCTGTCTTTTTAAAGTAAAAAGTCCGCGCATAGGATAGAAATGGTTATGTTAACCAGCGAGTGGACGCTAAATGCTATATTGGTGATGGAGAGTTGATACAAATAACTGGTCTTCCATAGTAGTCTGTTACTTGTATCTGTCCGATACCGGTATGCAGTATCATTTATTATTACATAGGGTGCTTCTGTATTCTGGCTTACTTTGAACCTGTATCTAGCGTTACTTACATCTGGCTGCTATCTATCTTCTGTCTGCTTTGGAGTGAGTCACGCTGACCATAGAACACTGCCAACCACACCCAGTCCTGATATGCACCCCGGCATGAACCTTCACACTTGCCTTTTTACCTACTGAACCATTATCATGGTAGATTGGTCGCCCTCATGCATAGCTCAAGCATAAGGGCCACCAAAGTAGTAGGACAATGATGCAGCTGGGATACTCTTGTTTCTCCACACTGTAGCACCACCTGCTTTCCAAAGTCAGCTATCGTCTCTGCTTGCCTCGCTCTTTTTGAATTATTCCTCTCATTACTACTTTCCAATCATTTGCCACATGATAATCCACACCGAGCTTCCTGCAACACAAGTGTGGAACTTCTCAAACCTCAAAGGAATCCCGTTGGGTGAACCACATTCTTGGTGAGGAGGGAAAGACGGAGTTCCCTTTCCACAAATAATTCGAGTTTCAAGTCTGTAAAATATACACAGAGCGAGGTGAGCTTTTACTTGACTCACATGAGTATTGCTCACTCACTTCCTAGCAGTGGCTATTTGGTGTATCATTCTTCCTTTTCCCTCCACTGGAGTAGGGAGTATTTTACAACTGAAACTTGCACAACCGTCACACTGTTGGTGTCATTCGAATAGTTACTACCTACTTGCGTTCTATAGAAGAAGCAGTCCTTTTTTGCTACTTTTTCCCCCAGCAATGGCAAAGCCAATAGGGCAAGCCTTTAATGTGATAAGCAGGACTTGTGCAAGAAACGCATGAAAGCAGCATTTAAAAATTCCAGTGTTTACATGGACATTCACATTAAAGTCGGACCTATTGGCATTACTGATGCCTATTTACATTTAAAAACAGCTCAAACAAAGCCAGAGCATTGCAGGAATGAAGGTCTTCTATACTATATAGACCCCTTGCAGAGAAGACCTTCTGACCACAACGCACCCTATTAGTACTAATGAAACAGCTGTGTGCACAACAATGAAGATGGTTTCAGAAAATAGTAATTAATACTCTTGAAACCAACCCCATTTGTACAAACGCCTCTTTATTGATTATAACAAAGACAGTAGATCTTAAAAATGGCAACAAACGCACAATTACACAACAGACTACTCTGGATCACTGAATCAAAGGGTTATGGCATATGTCTGGTTGGTGACCAGAAAGCTGGATAGATCTCTACCTTAAACATTCCAAGTCAAATAAAGATTGAAGGATTTCTTCTGATCCACTGCGCAAACATTCGATTTGGGATACATTGGGCCTGATTTGGCTGAGGGGGTTAATCCGTCCCAAATGTGAGGGATATCCCGCCCGCCCTATTACGAGTCCATTATATCCTATGGAACTCGTAACACAGCAGGCGAGATATTCGTCACATTTGGGATGGATTAAACCCCTCTGCAAAAGTTGTAATCAGGCCCAAAGTCTCAAACTAGTACACAGTAAAAGCTATGATATTATTGACAATGTGTACTTGAACCATTTCAAAAGTCTTGGCCAAGAATTAAGAAAGAATGACTCCTCTAATAGGCTTGGATCAACAGGAATTCAATACAGGGACAAAAAAATACAGTTTGCCCACACAATTACCGAAGTCACCAAGAGGCCAAATACATAGCAACTGATTAGAAGACTCAGTCTGCACGTTCGTCAGATGTAGGTTTTTGTACCCATTTTTAAATCCCTATTTCTTTTTCCTTTTACATTCTGATCACCTATGTACAACGTTTTAGGATTGAAATCGTGCTGTTAAAACAATTTTGTAAGTAAAAAGCTCTGCCCCTTCCTGTGTGACATCGTATACCTAAAATAAGCAAGGAAAATAAAACGTTTATTCGTTTACTTTTTCTTTATTTCAGAACATGTACACGTTTTTGCGGAAAACAATTAGAAACTGCAGTTTGTCAGAAATGTTAAAGCGGCGCTGACAGACCACAGTAAAAGTACCCAAACAAATAAAAGATAAACATAGGAAAATAAATTATAATCACAAAACTGGCTCCAATGCCGTCACCTCGTAAACAAGGACACACTGAGGCAGGGGCGGATCCATGAATTACCCATCTGGCTGGCATGAATAATAATTTGTGGGCTCTGTATATATTACTTCTGCCTTGGGACTGAGAAATGGTGGGCAGCATTTCTGATCGAGATGCTTAGAAGTGCTAAATACAAAGCAGAGGAGGTACAATTGATCATGTTTCATGCCGATATCTGATACTATTTGGTTCCATTAAAATCTTTCCTTTAGAAACCGCTAGGTCAGTATGTCTTTGCACAAAAGGATACGCACCAGAGTTCAGTGATCTGAAAGAAAATATGGATTTCATCCCCCGTCCGATTTTGGGTCATATCTAGTTTTAGGGATATTGGGGTCCACATAGGCAAACAGAGCTATCATATTTGATTTTTGGAATGCGCCATCCAGGGGGAAAACACATTCACTGTCAGTGGAAGGGGATTACAGGAATACTTTCCAGAACTTCTGCCGGAAGGCAAACCTCAAACAGTTTAGTGTGACTCATTGCTTAATTTGTAATTTGTAAATAAAAATGTGCCGGTGCCCAAAGCCCTCCTCTTAAATGCACGGCTGCTGCAATTAAATGTGCGAGAAGGGAATGTAATCCTGAAGCCACCTCGGGCCTCTTCAATCCATATAAAACCACTCCCTGCCCCTTCAGCTCACTCCTGCAGCTTTCTACTTTCTCCCTTTGTGACGCGTTTTCGTTTTTCCCTTCCTCTGTCTTTCCCATATTTGTATTTTGCTCGCAGCAAATGCTTGAGGGAGAAGAATAAACCCCGGCCCTCAAAAATAAGTGCCGGTGCTCAGCACCGGAAACAACATGCACAAATTAAGCACTGGCGTCACTGCTCCATGAAGTGGCAACTACTCTCGCTGGGGTCAACACTGATTTGTTGTCCTGTTTGTTTACAATATAGGCGTCGAGGCGCTCAAACTACTACACACTGAAATGATAGCAGTATCTGTTCCACTTATTTTCTATTATTACAAGTACTCGGAGTTCAGACGATTTCAGATTTTATGAGATTTAAACTGTTTTGGTTTTCCATGAAAGAAACCCTTTAAATGTATTTTGCAATCACTGTTCCAGGGTCTATGTTTCAGCATACTTGGCACATATGCTAACCTGTTTTTTGCATCAGAATTCATTTAACAACGAGCAATTATGCGATGACAGTAAGCGGTGCAGGTGCTGTCGGTTATGGCTCTGAGAAGTGGACGCAGGGGTGTTTAATATTTGCAAACCCCAGCAACTGAGCTGCAGCTGTTCGCTTTCAAGCACATTAATCACGTCGCCGTTACCACTACGTTGCACAAATGAAGGAGTGCTGTGCACGGCCACCAGAGTACTGCACAGGCCTGCAAGGCTATTGCAGTAACAACGCAGGGAGATAAGATACCGCTGTGTAGGAGGCTTTCGAGACAACGCAGTATTAGAGCTTGAGAGAGGAGCGTACGGTAACACTATTACACAAGACCCACAAAGGGGCTCGATAGCACAGGGTGCCTTTCCGCATACATCATAGAAATGGGTGGAAGGACCTCTGTGCGCTACATTTTAGATGGACAACATTCCCAGGTGATGCGCATAGGTTATGCAGGGATACTCTCTTTTGAAAACTCATACTTTTGTTTTCTGTCAAAATCTTTGTGTATTAGAGCAGTGGTTGCCAACCTGTTGACTTCTGTGGACCCCCACTTTATTATTCTGGAACCCGGGGACCCCCAATCATTCACTACTAGAAGCCGGGGACCCAAGACTAAACATTGTTGATGATTTGGAACGCAAAACAATACACAGAAAATACACAAACCAGCATTTATCAAACACATACACAAATGATAACACATTTTATTTCATTTGCAAATATAAATTCAATTGCAGCCGCACATCATCCATACTGTATTCTGTCTGATGCACAGGCACTGCTGTCACGCGTTAATCTGAGAATACTAATTTAGCTTTTTGCCTCCAATTTCAAATTCCTTGAAATTTACAGTAGGTTTTAAAATGTTCAATTGTACATTTTGCCATTTTATTTATATACACTTTATTAATCTGTTAATATTATTTAACCTTCTAAGCAGTCACGGACTTGCTGAGTACTCGTCACAGACCCCAAGGGTCCCTGGATCACAGGTTGGTAACCACTGTATTAGAGAAATACTATCCAGGTTACTTAGAAACTGACAAGCAGTTATAGTTCCAAAATCAACTTCTGTTTCTCACATCATGCAGTTTTGTGTAAAATAAAACATGGAACGCATCAATATGTGCCAGATGATGCAAGGGCAGTGCCAGGGATATCAAAATGGCAAAGTGGGGGTTAGCAGTTGGTACCTCTGAACGCAGATAATGAAGTTTTTGCCCATGGCATGAGGGTCAATTTACAGTTTCCAATTTCCTTTACAATTGCCATTTGCCTGCGTAATTAAATAGGCCAGTAGACAAATGGCAAAACTTCCAACAGCCATTACTCTTTGGGCTGTCAGAGGTGTACTTCTGCAGTGGAGACTGTAG
Source organism: Pleurodeles waltl (assembly GCF_031143425.1). Classification (NCBI taxonomy): domain Eukaryota; kingdom Metazoa; phylum Chordata; class Amphibia; order Caudata; family Salamandridae; genus Pleurodeles; species Pleurodeles waltl. The sequence goes on along the minus strand of NC_090436.1, from coordinate 979,111,801 downwards.
TCTCCTTACTAGACACACTGCAGGTTCGCCTGACTGAATGGGGAGAGGGCATTCAGTTTGGCAGAGATGATACTGCATCGCTACGGAGTACCCGCCCTTCCAAAATCTAAACAGGCTTTTTGTCTTGAAAATGTCATATATTGTGCTTATCAGTCACAAAACAATGCATTTGTTCTACATACAAGCAATATATCCAAAAGAAGCATACATTATGCACACCTCTTTTCTAGTAAGTGCACAATGTGCATACCGTTAGAAGTATAAAAGGTTGTACATTTGTCACTATTCACAAAGGATGAGAAAAGTACTTGTTACACATATACTTATACATACTCTGATTGCAAGGAATTACCAAGTATTCCTACCTTACTATGATTGGTGCATGCTGGCATGGAACACAAACCTAATTAGCCATAAGGTAACAAACACATGTCCTCTGCAAGAGGGCCCTCAATTGTAACGAAAATGAGCTTTAATCTCTTTTGAATGTGGACATCATGCATTAAGAAGCCTAATTTCCACAATGCAAAATTATGCAACTTGAGCATCACCCTAGGATCTCAAAAGCATTTAACTAGTATCAACTCAGTTCATTTTTCATCATTAGATGTACTTCTTCCAGTGTTTCACATTAATCCATCTGCTAAACTAACTAGAAAAAATTAAAAGAAAAAATACTGAAGCCACCTTTGAAAGCTACTTTAGGACATTATCATTATTGAAAAACCTCCTAGTAACACTCTAGAGCCTATTTATGTCACTACCATGCTTTTGTGTCATTTTAGCCCCAACACAGAGGAACACATATGATTAAAATGTGAAAGTATCATATTTTAGAGGTCACTGGGAAGGCACCTGGTGAGATTTCTTCAACGGGGGTGGTCGTGACTGTTCGCGGTCAGAAAGTACCAGCGCCCTTTGGCATGCCACTTGGTGCCTTTCATGTTCATTTTTCAGCACAGAATGAGCTCCTGGAGCTAAATTACGGTGCGAGCAGTGCACTGTGTCTATTTTCGCCTGTTCACAATATTCCATGGAATCTTGTGGATTTGTTTTGCAGAATTCCAGAGTAAAACTTCATGAGTACATCCCAATCTTAACTTAATCTTGTCTGCTGTTTTTACTCACATTAAAATAGATTCTAGCAAATACATTGGAAATGTTTGGAAGACAAATAAACATAAGCAATTAAGAGTGAGTATTCTATTTTCAGTAGATCATTCTTCCTCTTAAAAGCTTTGAAAGGTATTTATTTGTGCACAGTATCTAATGAAAACTGAGTAAGGTTTCCTATTTGAACAGATTTCTTTACAATGGTTGTAATTTTATTTAGCATTTTGGTAGTAATAAGACAGGCTTTGATAAATTTGCATGAATTTTTGTGATCACCAGACTTCAATTGTTATTTCTCAGCAGTCAAACTGTAGAGGAGATTTAAAATTATTTTTTTATTCTGTCCAGGTTTATCCACTGATTAGGATCATGGGCAGAGAATAACTTTAGAATCAACATTATGTCAGAAATATATTTGTACGCCACCATTTTTTTTTTTTAGATTGCAATTCTAACCAAGTAACGCATGGTATGATTTACTATAAATAATTGGAACCTACCCATAACAACCACAGAACAATCACGCATTCTATAAATATTAACATTGTGTCTGCCCCAACACGTTATACATATGTTGCATTACATGACAATTATAAAATAGAAACACAGATTCACTCAGTTCATAATGAATACAAAGTATGGCAAAGGCATTATCTTGTCTTCAAGGGACCGAATATTACACACAAATGTAGAAGCCATTTCTCAAGCTTCAGATTTCTCTCTACGACAACTTTCTTTTATTCTTTTGTCACACGATACACCGCTGTTTTCCTTCTCTCTGTACATATTGAATTACCAGGGTTCAGGAAGAGCTGCTAACAGCCTGATTGTCTAATTGTGCTACAAGAGATCACAGATTAAATAGCAAAGAAAATTGTTTTATATCGCTGGAGAAAACAGATATCCTGAAACGCAGCCCCGGGCGGTGGCTTTATACGTTCCAATCAATATTTTCGATTCTCTAGTTATATCTACATTTTGTAAAACTTCTTCTTGGCTTCAATAGTAAATGGAAAATGCTAATCATCTCTTTAAACAGGTATTGAGAAATAGATTAGGACATAGCCCTCCTCCTTACATCAATTTGTAACTGCTCACCCCATTTTTGAGAGGGAAGGACCAACAGCTTTCCACTGATGGAGCATCCCATTGGCTTTCTTAGATGGCCTGATGGAGCAGAGGCTGTCAGAGGAAGGGCATTACACCACATGCTGTTTAAGGTGAACAGTGTGATGTCATTTTTTTTCTGTCCTTCAGCGCCAGGTAAAACCTGGCTGTAAGATACAAAGAAAAGCAAATTGTGACATCAACATCCAGGGGAAAAAACACCTTACGGTGTGGGGTCATTATTTGTTTTTCAATCCAAATTTCAGTTTTTGGAGTTTATTTTTGAAAAGCAAAAACTTTGTTAAATGGCTATCAAAACAGAAAATGGCCACCCACCACGTTTTTGCAACCTGACAGAAACTGCCATGATAGCAGTTTCTATCACTTTAAAGAGATCACCCTTGTATTGCGGTGATCTCTGAATCAGTAGAACAGTCGTCCATCAGAGTGTTGGCTGTAATGTCCTCTCTCACTCTGAAGGAATGTACTCTGTAGGCAAAACTCTAGATCAGGCTCTTATTTTCTTAGTTGCTAGGTATATATTTCTACAGTGCTTCAGAATAATTTTGTCCATACTGCTTGTCTACGTTTCTTATAATAGACTGGTGGTGAAAAACGGGAACACACATTAGGACAATGTCCACATACCAGAATCAATACCAACACCGCACACTGTAATGCCAACTCTGTAACAAGAGTTAGTGGGCATGCCCACTATCACTTATAAGACATTGCTTTTCTTTTGAAGTTTGCATAGTGAAGTAACGTTATTACAAAAATGTTGCTTGAAAAAGCTCTAGGGGGTATTTGTCTGAGCAAAATGCATCATCTGGCTGGCCTCGCTTGTTCCATAAAAACTTATTAATGAAGAGCCTGTCATGAATACCATTACGTGATTTGGAATTCATCCTTTAAAAAAAAAAGAAAATACACACACACACACCACCAGACCATTGTCCGCTTTAGGCCCTTAAAATGTATGCATTCAAAATGTTGAGAATACTCTGTATTAAAAGATAGTAGGCCTAATTTTGAGAATACTCTGTATTAAAAGGTAGTAGGCCTAATTGTGAGAATACTCTGTATTAAAAGAAGGTAGTAGGCCTAAGTAATACTACAGGGGTATCAGGGCTCCATTCTGAAAATGAGTAGTGGTAAATTATTAGTTCCAATAAGACTAACTAGGATTGCTTAGCAATGAGCCAAATGTGCAAATCCTGTTAATCAAAATATCTACTATGAAACTGGGTGATGTCAAAATGTTTTAGCCCACAAACATGGCCACTATGTTACAGAACATTTTTGCCAGTGTACTGCAATTTAAAAAAATACTCTTTATTGTACCAATATGAGCAGAACGCTGAATAAACTATCTGACACTTTAGAAGGCTTCTTGAGGCTCTGGGTTAAACCACGCTCCTTAATTCCACACTCAGTCCCAAAAAGGGCTGTATTTTTATTACTTGCAAAACAAATCCAGTTAACCTATGTAGATCTCTTGGTGTAAGCACAATCTATGTTATTTATCCTAAAATATTCTTCAGAACTACATATTTCTTTTTACAACAACTGGTGTAAGATCTATTGGTTATTTATTAACTGTTATAATGTTAGAGCCAAATAGCAAATGTGCTCCCTTTTGAGCCAGGAACTCCTGGTCCCCAAAACTGCACATGGACATCTAAGATCATCACACATGTATATGTGTGCCTAAGCTAAACCCATGCTTAAGTTTCACATCCAGTTTGCAGCTCTTCATCTGCTTTTTAGTACTAGTTGTATGTGAAAAAGATTTGGAAAGAATGCGAATATCCACAATAGCCTGACTTTCAGTTGATCTTCTTGTAGACCAACCTTTTGCCGTCTCATGAGAAGTCCTACGTTTCCATCACTAAACTGGGCAGAAGATCCAGCCGCATGATTCTCCACTACTGCAATTCCAATTTACACTTGTAACATTAATCCCAGTTCTGTGATTAAGATGTGGAATTCACAGCTCCAGTTGTATGTTTCTAAATGTAATTTAGGTGCACTAAAGTTTTTGAGGTCTTTTGATGCTTTTATATCAATAGAGCTTCAAATGAACAACAAATGCTACAAGTCCTTAAAGGATATAAAGCCACAGAAGTTTCTGTTTGTAACACTTGGGCGAAGTAATTTTAAAGAGCTCGTCTTACACTCTGCACACCACTCTGCTGAATATGCAGTGGAAGAACAGCAAGGTTTCAAACAGTATTGTGAGCCTCTATAGCTCTGCAGCTGCGCTTTATAAACACTATATTCAATGGTCTCTACACTAAGGTGGACCCATTTCTCGATGTGGAGAAATGTCAGATGGTTTTGTAATGGGAACAAATTAAAGCCAAAATAGCCAATAATATACTTCGGTAGCCAGGCTAAGAGCTTCACACTAATTTTGTCTGTTTTTATGGAGCAGTCGCTCGCTTATCTCGGTGAAACCTGTGTAGCCGCTTGGGAAGGGCTTGTAATAATTTGCAATTTGTGTTGAGCTAATATAGTCCCAGTCATTACCTGCTTAACATACTTCTCCAAATACTGCTGGGACCACGAGGGCGCTCCAATGCTGCAAGCAAAAGGTTTATTTCAGAAGCATTACATTTTTGACTTTTTCGAGGGTTGCATCACAAACTCATATGAACACCATGCTTAAAGTGATAACTTCTTGTAGATTAGGGGCCACGGTTTTGTTTTTCTTTGTGGTTTTACTTATAGAAAACAAAAACAAAAATTGCGGAGAAGGCTTACCAAACATGGTGCCAGCTTAACAACTCTCCATTCCTACAGTAGGCACAGAGACCCGATGGCATGGCTGGGATCTCGCAGTAGGGCAAATCGTCTGGTCTGCCATCAGGGGAGCGGAGGCCATGACCTCCGCTGAACTAGTGTGCTGATGGTGCACCAGCCAGTGTCTAAATGATCCGGTTACTGGATATTCAGTAAACAGATCTACAATTATGAAGTGAATGCAATAATGCTAAGATGTAGCTGTGCGAGATAGTCGCTTCTTTGATAGCACTGGACTTATTGGAGTACATAAAAAACTGAGACCCTAATTTACAGGATGGAAATGGAGAACTAACCTGCTAAATGTGTGGTAAGTGAGCTTTAAGTCTCTAGCAAAGTGGTATAATCAAATCATAACAATGCAAACGTACAAAATGGGAGTGGTTACTGTCTTTGGTGCTGGTGTTTTTTCCTAGCTATTTTTTTTGTAGAAGTGCATCGTTTCATCCGAAAAGCAGGCAGGGATGCATTTTTTGCATTTTGTGTAATTACACATAATTTATCATACTTTTCCCCAAATTTTCATAATTACACAAATTTACATTACGTGAATTTGCACGCCCCTACTACTACTAGCTACAAGAAAGACCTTACACGCTGAACGTGATGCTCTCCAAATATGAGAAAAAAAACGTTTATTGGAGTGCTGTCCGACCTGTCCTACAGAAATCCCATACAACCTGTCCTTTCTAAACAGGGAATATACAATGGAATAATTGTCACAATCCAATCAGAATACCTGCAGATTTTCCCAACTTGAGCACTTCTCCCTTTAACATCTTCCTATGCGTCCAATCCTCCACCTACAATTCCTCACACTACACCCTCTCTGCACCAATTCCAAGCCACCCTACCCCTCCCGTCCTCTTTATGAGGAAGAGCAACACAGAGTGCAGTGAGGCGGGGGCTTGCTGCAGTCTGTGTTGCCCTCCCTCATCCTCCTACACTCCCTCCCTCCTTACACCACTCTAGCTAACATTCTTTTCCTTACCCCACACAGCATCTCTCACCTCAGGTACTCCCATATGTACTTCCAAATTCTTTAATGCTTGACCAATACCTCTTACATCCAATGTAATCCATTCATACTCTCAAAGAAAATTACCCACACCCTCTAATCTCCAAACCAAATAACTTTTCTACCATACACCCTCACCCCACACACTTTCGTTCTAATATAGCCCCTCACTCGGCACTGCTCACATCTGCCCCTATACTTACAATTCCTTTCTTTCAACACTCATCTTCCTCAGTCATTTATTTCCCCTTACAAATCTCAAAAACATCTCTCCGACTTCTAACTTCCCTGACTCATGCGGCTGGCCACAATGTCAGTCATACGAGGCAGACCAGGCTCACTTACATATTCACTCACTTCCCAGCCCCCATCTCTTACTGTACCCGTATCCTTTCCTTCACCTTCTTCCTTCCTCAACCTTCCAGATAACTATCCATAATGATGAATTCCGCCTGCAGACCCCAACCTTACCTCCTAATCAACCTCCTACCTTCCCATCTACGCTTGCTCCTTGAACACCTGCCTCCCCATCCAGCCTAACCCAGTTAAATTATACACTGCTTTTAGGAGCCTGCAACCCTCCGCGGCCACACTGGACACAGAAATGAGCAGACCAGTCACTAAAGCAAACTACTAAATTTTGATCATATATCCTCAGCTCGCACCTCACAAGAGGAGTTCTGAATCTCCTCCCCAGAGCATATCATCCAGAACAATCACCAGAAAAAAACAGTACGATATTCAGCAGACTTCTAGTCATGTAAGGCACTGGATTTTGTGCCATTGTGTCATATTTTTATGTCTGGCTGCTAATTAGACAAATGGAAGCCACAATGCTACCGTGGTTGCCATACTGACAAAATGAATTTAAAGACATCTCAGAATACAGATTTGCTGGCTTCTGTCCACTTAAGGCATTAGATCTCAGAAAATAACCACCACAATTCGGTAAAAAGAGCCAAAAATCCCATCTCTGCTGCTATGTGGGTTGGAAGAATCACTAGAATCCCCATTAATGACCTTAGATGCAAAGCTAATCTCAGCACCATCCCACCCACTCAGCAAGAGTAAGCATCAGCATTATTTAACCAACTATGGAACACCACCAGCCAACTTTCTCAACATGTACCTGTTGTGCATGCTAGTAAACCCCTGATATCTAACCAAAAACTGGATAGACATTTACAATCATTTAACTGATCTCAAGAAAGACTTCTTAAACTCTGAAATCTGGCTAGGGGATTATGTTGGACAGGGCAATGCATGACGTGCACTTAACCCGGCTCAGAAACAGCCCAAGTCAGAAGATCGGTGGAGAGCTGGTGGTGGCATACAAAACACTTTACAGACTTTCATGTTTGGAGAATCCTCAGTTTTGGGATGTGAGTTGTTACATATTTACTGATCACACTCCAACTTTCTCAGCATCCTTCCTGCTCTTCCATTGAGCACCCCCAAACAACAAATCTTTAACTAATGCTCTTCTGGACACAATTGACATTGCAATTAACTACCCAAATTCTGTTTCCGACGAAATCTCAACACCTGGCTTGACAAACAGAAACTAGGTTAGACTTTAAATTTATCAACAAGTCACTGGGACTACCAGCAGGCACTCTCAATACTACCTACACCTGTAAATAGAAGAGCACACAAGTGTGCCACAAAATCCCGCCTAAAAAGTGAATCTGCTTCTTGGGGAAATTGTTTATGAATAATCATAAATAGCCATGTGTGCCATGCTAAGCCAGTGGCCCGTTGGCAGGTCAATGGTGGGCTGCAAATAGGCTACAGTCATTTGCTTCCCACATTCAGTGCATGTCGATGTAACATTGTGGTTGATGCAAAATAGAGCTCAAAACAAGATTAAACAAACACCATAAGGTTTAGGAGGTAAAAAATACAAAAGGGAGGGATATTTTGTGTAATCAATATTCAAGAACAAATGCACAATAGAAGACTTTAAGAAAATGATACAGGATGAATTAAGAAACATTAATGCACGTAAAGATTACACAGCTACAATTATTTCAGATAGTTTGCAGTCATTTAAATATCAGCAGAGTTTTATAAATAGCAGAATGAAACCAGGATCAGTATAAAAAAACACAAAAATAAATATCACGTTCAAGTATGAGAAAAGTGATCTCACATTCTTCTCTGGTTGTGCAAGATTTGAATTGGTAAAACGTCAAGCCATAGGTCAGCCCTACTTGAAAAATGTTTTCTGTTGGCACTCAGTATGGCTCTGCTGTTCATCGACACAAAGCCGTTCCCAGAAAAACAAGCATTTGCAATGCAATGGGTCTCGCGTTTGCTCGAGTTAAAGCTCATAGCATTGTACACTCCTAACCGGACTTTTCTTGCCACATTAATTGAAAATGAAAAGTAAAACAGTTTGACATAACTAACCGCACTTTTCTTGCCAAATAAACTAGAAAGTAAAAGTTTCACTTAAGCGAACGGACGGCCGCCATCAGCGCAATGCAGACACACAAAGGGAAATAAAAGTTCACTTGCAGTGAAACATATCAGCAAAAGTGCATGTAAAAGGCAAAAGTGCAATTATCTATGTAACCGCAAAAGTTCAATTACCTATGTAACAGGATCGATGTTATGCAAAGCGCTCGACTAAAGCTCAGCGAGATCGTGCTGCTAAATAAAGAGAAAAGGTAGCCCAGAAACCGGACGGAAAATATAGAGCCTCGTTTATTTTCAGTAGTTGGTGGGTGCGCTCGAGGAGGGCTAAACACCAGAAAAGGCATGATGTATGCATGCATTTAACTAATGAAAGCAAGCAGATTTTAATCGGAAAGCCCACGAACCAAAGAAAGTGACTGACGTGACATGGGCGTGGTTAGAAGCCCAAAGAGAGATTACAACATGGGACGGAGTGCTTTGCACTCGTACCTAAAAATGGTTAGCTGAGATGAAGTTCTTATATTGTCTCCTTGTGAGCATAGGGTCTTGCCCCATCACTGAATAGGGATAAGGGGCAGGTTGGTGTCAGGAACAATCATACCTTGAGATTTTGTGCTTGAGCTTATAACAGTTGTGACCAAAGGGAATGTGTGTATATGTTCTGTTCTTTGAAAGGACTATGGACCTTTGCCATTGGTAGTTTATATGTAGTGGGTAAACTATTTTAGTGCAGCAAGGGTGTCCAACCCAAAGGTAGGTCATACCTGGGTCTAGACTTTGAGATTTCGATTTTAAGAATAAAGTGCCTTCCTATAGACAATTAATGGATGCTGCATCTATCTGGCCATCACTGACAACCAGCAACTGAGCATGCCTGACATTGCTATCTGTCACACTGCTGCAGTTTCTGTGTTTCTTCAGTAGTTCTATGTCTCAGGTTGATGTGTTTGCTTCAAACCAGGGTATCAATTGTTTGTACTTTATGTAGTAAGACCCACAAACTAAATCACAGGTCAAAAAATAAACATATGTGCAGGACTTTGACACACAAACACAAATTCTGAATCTCTCCATGGCTTTAGCTGTTCTCCGCTCTGTGGACTACTGCCACTGCGCACATGCACACACGTACACAGACACACACAAACACCTACTAACCCACCAAAACAGCAAAATACTTCCACAGTTATCCCACCTACCCCAACAAACATGCTCGGCGGAGTTCCTCTCACCACTTATGGTGCCACATGACAACTGTCAGTTCGGCCCCATAGGAACATTGTAAGTCCCAGAAATGATGTGGGTATTCAACTGGCCAGACGTGCAGCACTGACAAGCTAGGGTGCATGGCACACAGTGTAAAATGGAAGTACATCTTACATCACTGTGAGAGGTGAGTGAACACAATGTGACAGAGCAATCCAATGCACTTTGTTTTCAACCTCTTTGTGAAAAATTCTGAAGTGGTCACCATATTTGATATCATGGGGAGACACGTGCTTCATCTTACACTTCTCTTTGTTTGAAACATTTTGAGCTATGGCTCATGAATAATGCAGCTAAAAAATGGGTTTTCAATGAAATATTTTAAAATTCACACACTGTTTATAAAAGTTTTGTGATACAATAGATAAGAATGGTAAAGAGTGATTTTCGTGACCTACTCTACTAGCATGAAAAAGTGTAAAGAATTGAATAACCGTAAACATATTCATGCTGTTAGAAACAATAGAACCACTCCACAGTATAGAGCTACTTGGGCCTGCACTGAGACATATGGATCCTCTACCCTACAAAAATGTAAATACTCCACAAACCAAACAAAAAACACAAGATGTTGTTGCGTGACTTGCACAGCATGTGAACGTTTTACTAAGCATATTGGCGGGTCAAGCAAATAGAGGGAAACCCCTAATTAGCACACGCAATAAGGGACAGTGTGTGTGTCTGTGTGTGTGTGGCGGTGGGGAGGGGTCCAAGGATTTACTGTGGACAGTCTATGCACATAAGGGAAACACCCACGTGGGCTTGGCTTCCACCAAGCCCATGCGAATTCAAGTATAAATATTGTACATATGTGGGTAATATTGCAAGCTAATATCACATTTCGGAAGCAACTTACAAATTAAGGAATGTGTGTAGACTTTCCTCTCCGCTCTAATTATCCCTCTGAAACAACTAGCTGCATCTGTTACTGTCACTCTGCTGCGCCAAAATGCAGTGGGTGACCACGCACTTAAGACGCATTTTTAGCATAATACACTAATTACTTGTTTATGTAACACTTAATACCACAGTTCTGCTGTTTCTTGGCACTGTAAGTGACAGTTGTTACTACTGCTATATTTAATGGGCAACACGTCTGTGAATCATAGAAGGATGCAGGGTGGAGTTTGTCTTGCCAGGATTCGAACTCATGATTGGCACACTACATCAGATGTCAACAGCAAAACCTTCAGTCCCACACATTCCCTTATACATAACAGCTATACGCCAACATCTGGGTGAAATCACCCATCTCTTGTTTAACTACTTATGAGAATATTTGTGTCAAACATCTTACTCCAGAGTGAACTTCCCAAGGTTCCTGGGCCTCAGACCACCAGGGTTAGACTGGCACAGAAAATAGGCCCGGCACCAAAGTGAAAATGGGTCCAATTTGCGGATCCAATAACTAAAAAAAACGGACCCACATTCTGGGCTACGCTGTATAAGTGTTTTGCAAGGTATGAAAGACCATGCAACTGTACTTGCTGCAGGCAATGTTAGTTGGACTATTAGTGAAAGCAACTGTAAAAATAAGCCAAAAGGTCTCATCTATGAGAGCTATTTAGTTTGGCAACATTTTGTAGCTGTGCTGTACACCAGCGCAGATGCTTTGCAGTGTGGCTTAAATTAATTTACAAAACGTGCAATGACACAACCAGGGCTAATGTTTTTTTTTTTATTTTTACTTTAAAAGTTCATTACCGTTGGATGCATCATAGTTCTTTTTATTTTATTATGAATTTTACCCAGGCTGCACAGCAGCAACGCCGCTAAGCAGCAAAGCTGCAAATCACTGCCAAAGACAGCAATACCAATGGTGTACCACACTAACAAAGGGCAATGGCAAAGCCAAGTCAAAGGTGTGACCTGATGGCTTCAAAAACGCTTGTTATGTTTTGGCACAACTCCTCTGTGATTCTAAACTAATCAGTTAATCTCCCTATGTGTGAAAAAGAAAAAAAAATGACATTTAGCAAAACTCCTAGCACAAAGAATACAATTGCGCCCATGTTTTACTGAAAATACATTTGGAAGCAGATAAGATCTGTCCTAAAAATAAAAGCAGATAACATCTGTTGTCACAAACATCAATTTCAAGGAGAAAAGAGCTTATTTGAAGTATGTGTGGCATATTAAAACACAGTTACAAATGGCAAGAGGTTCAACAAGGATGACCGGGAAGAAGAAAAAATAAAAGAAGCTCCTCAATCACAGCACAATCAGTGGAAGGACAACAATCAATCTGAAGCAATCAGTACTTAGTCCATGCTCCAGCCGAACATAGAGGATGTGAAGCCAGCACACACATGTCAATTAGAAGGTAGCAAATAAGAGTGATAATAAAGCCAATGAATTTTAAGCAATGGGTGGGTTACAATGTATATAGTATAGTATAGTATACAATAAGTCTTTCAAGCGAGAGCCCATGCAGCGCTATAAAATAGCCCACCAGACAGTAAAACAGGCCCACAAATAGCCAAAAATCTAGACCTCACACTGTCCTTTCAGGTCATTCCCTGAATTGCCACAATTCCATACAGTCCAGTCTACCCTGCAAATCAGTAGTTCCTTCAGAACCCAACGATTCGGGGTAAAACTAGAAAAAGACAGCTAAAAATCTGTCATCCATTAAATAAGAGGTTTTCTACAATTTCCAACAACCAGAATTCAACAGTGTATTTTTAAGGTCTTACAGAGTAGCTAGACTAATGTTGTAGCTTGAGAAACTGTAACACTAATTAAAACATGTTCCCATCTAATGACAGACCACATAAGACCATAAAGTGCCCTGTTGGACCTCAGAAATAAGACATGGCGACTAGGGAATATGGCTAAGGATGGGGACAGCAGAGACCCTGAAAATAAGTCGCACCCTTTTAGGGCAATGGACGTTGCAGTCACGTGCTGAGGAACGGAATTCTCTAACCTCTGCCACATATTTGGCACTACTTTTGCCTACTGCCCGTAGATGGACCTCTCCTGACGAAGGGCATGATTTCAAAGGGGTTGTGCAAAGTTCTTGGTAAGCAGTAAACACAGCACTCCTTCAATTTTTCCATCTAAATTTAAGCAGGTGAAACCTGATGAAGTTTATGAAGTGAAAAACAGGTAGTATATTCGGATTCACGGGGGATGCTGTGAAAAACATACCACTTCTGCAAGTAATTCCTCATTTTCCAAAGGAAGACTCCAAATAGGAAGCATTTGCTACATCTGGTCAATATTTTATCAGTTGTGTTCCTTCCACACTCGTAACCAGGACCTAGAAGTGCTTGTTCCCTTGCTAGTCAAGGAGAAAACAGTCTTCCATCTATCTAGAGGGGAAGAGTAAGGAAAGAAGAAGGGCAACCGAGGCACTACAGTGCCCACTTCTTAGAGAACTTTAAACTAGAATGGTTGATACATGGTTGACCACATTCATAAACAAGCTTTTTTTAAATTTTGGTTACTTCCTTTCCATGAGATATTTCAGGGACAACATAAATGTATTATAAAACTACAGCTATGCTTCAGACCCATGTAAATAAACACTTAAAATTCTATTCACATTTTTAAAATGCTAACATATAGAAACATGCATTGCATAAAGCCAAAGGTAAAGGTGATGTACAGAGTGCCAATCAACTATTGTTTTTTCCAACCAGTTCTCACTTTACATTACACTGCTTTAAATAAGACTTGCTGGGATCAACATAATAACAAACCGCGTGGTACAACATGTTGTTGTAATGGTTAGTAGGTGCAACTGTAATGTTTTGGTCAGGCTTTAGCCAGGACAGTTTGATTGTACACAATTATATAAACAATCTACTTACAGGGGATTGCAGCCAGCCCTCTGCATCCATTGGACTGTTAGGTCATTCATGTTTGCCTCTGTCCACTAACTCATACAGCATGGGACACTGAGTCAGCCCACTTCAGCCCTGGGCTAGCCACTCTGAGTGCCAGAGTTGTACTCTTACACAAGGAGCACATACACACAGAAAGTAGGTCTCTTTGGTGCCAGCGGCTATTATGGGTGTGTCTGCTGTTGAGACATTTCTGTTATGGTGGTGAGGGCCTGTTGGCTGCCCCAAAAGTAGATTTTCCCAAATTTTATCTCAAAACAAGTAATGACAATGCAAAAGGCTGGCAGTGAATGCAGACCCATTGGGTTTGTCAGTTCTTGTTGCATCACAACATTTCCCAGAACAAGTGGACTGATCTAGTCCCAAACAATGTTTGGGACTGATTATGTGATCTGGTCCCCAGTATTTAGTTAACAAAGCCTTTTGAACAAAAAGATACAAGGAACTAGGGAGTATGCTATATGTAAAGTTATAGAAGAGGACTCCAAATGTGCCCATGACATGGAATGCTCAGCAGTATGAAAGGTAGAGATATAGCATGAAATTTAACACTTACCTAAAGACAGCAAGGCTTAAGGACCAGAGCACAAGCGGTCTCCTGAGCTCAAACTTCGCTCGTTGTTTCATGAGGTGCCGACCACCAAATATAAAGGCAGCATATAGAGCTGAGAAGAGGAACGACTTCTTCCTGGGAAAATAGCCAAGTAATAACCCAAAATTAATTTCTTTACCTGCATAGCCTGAAGAATAGTCAACATAATTGTATATCAGGTTAGGCAACAGGAACACAGCCACAAACATGTAAACATTTCCACCGCCACAAGGCTCCCACGCCCTTTCATGGAACACTCCATTGGGGCCACTTTAATGAACAGGTCCACCTAGTAGCCAGAAGATTATAGGATGAACAACGTCTATGCAGCATGCTCAAATAGTTAAACCCACAGCCGTCTCAAGACAGCAAATAACTGCGAATGCGGTCATCTTAAAAAAACTTGTAATTATATATCCTAACATCTAGCTTATCAACATAATAAAAGCATAACAACACGGCTTGACGCGTTTGTGGCACAGGCCATTTGTGGTGTTGGAGGAGGCCGCAGGCACTTATCCTGCCTGTTCTGTAATACATTTTGCACCCACACAAGTAGTGGATTTTCCCTCTTTAACATGAGTGTATGTAATAAGAAAAAGAGGAAAATAAACAGCAGGTGCATCATATTACTGGTGCAGGTGCTTTAGCAAAAAAACGCTGAAGAAATGCAATAACTTTGTGATGCATAGTTATTGCATTTCTTCAGCGTTTTGGAGCTGACCCTGGAGATGACAGCAAGTTAATGCCCTTTGTCAAGGGGTACACAGAATGACAGGGAGGCCCTATACCAGCCAGCCATAGATGCTTGCAGTTAGAATGAAGGCCCGCCTGCATCAATGCCAACAGTAGTACATGCGCATTTCACAAACCGGGGTACTGTAACTGCACTTGCAGGGACCCTCAGGGCCCATCCTAGGGTTGGGGATCCTCCTGCAGAGAAACGCGCAGGCTAATTTGTATTGCTGTTGTTTTTCCATGCTGGGCGGCCTCCAGCACACAGATTTACAACATGAGTTAGCACTGTTATATTTTTGGCTGATTGGGCTCACAGACCTCATTTCTGCGTAGCAAAACCAATGAGGGTTCATAACAGTGCAAAACTGGGAGCACCATATGTATAGTTTGGCATGTCTCTTCAACACTGACCCAACTCCACCCACTGTTGCTAAGAGCCCAATCACATTTAAAGTCATACACCTGATGCACATATCAGTCATTCCCTATGGCTGCTTACGAAGTGTCAAGCACTCTTCATTTGTTATGGGTGGCAGAAAATTACCTCAAACTTCAAAGTCTACCGACATTCCCCGGTCCTTGCTGTGACTCTGCGCACATGCACCGCATCTAACTCCCGCAGAGTGCTATGAAGCTAAGTGGTCAGATACAGAAAATATTACACTGGAACATTTAAGTCACTAGAGTGCACACGTAGTAGAGCATCACATTTCATGAACTGGTGTAGCAGATGCAGTGGCACCAGGGCCCAGGTGGTGCACAGAGAGGTCCACGGAACGCCAATCATTTTGTTAATTTACTGTTCTACCTGCGGTGAGGGTGACTGTTTCCTTGCTTGCATTACGCAGCAGCGGCCCCTCCATTAGGGCAGAGGAGCATTGCCCCCCTGCTGCCAGCGCGGCTGCAAAGATGAAAAATAAAATGGTAATAAAGTAAATTTCTTACCATTTTATTTTTTCCCTTTCCCCAGCCGAGCTGTGTTTGGGGGAGCAGCCACTGCTGCCGACTGGCATGAGGGGAGTGGTGCTCACTGCACCAGTTTACACGGCTCATGTAATTTTGGCTGTCTATCTTGCGACAGTCAGCCTGACATGCGCAGTGTTAACCTCTCCACCCAGCTGTCTAAGACAGGTAGGTGGAGAGCAGGCACAGGCCCCCAATGCCTCCAGGAGCATCGAGGCAGCCTGCTTCAGCCAATCCTGTCACTGCTCTCATGCTGCTGAACATTATCAGCAGCATGAGAACAGTGCCAGGATTGGTGTGAAGAATTCCATTGCTGCACTCAGAGTGCCAAGGGACTCGCAAGGACCTAAGGAGTCGAGCCAGCAGAGTTGAGTGCATTTTTATTATTCATTTTTATTCAGTCAGTTGTGGTTCCACATGCGGCTGGTACCCTAAATATTTGGTTGGTTGTCCCACAAAATGTTTAGGGTACCAGCTGCCATTGCCCGCGATGGCCCCTTCATTGGGGTAGAGGCGCGTCACCCCCCTGTTGCGAGCACGAAGCAAAGGTGAAAAATAAAATGGTAATAAAATACTTTTATTACCATTTTATTTTTCCCCTTCCCCAGCTGAGCTGTGTTTGGGGGTGGGGCCACTGCTGTTGACTGGTAGCCAGGAAGTGGTGCTCACTGAGCCAATTTACACTTTGCATGTCACTTTAGCCGGCTGTCTCGCGATGGCCAGCCTGACCTGTGCAGTGTAAACAACCATGGCAATGTAGAAGCTGCAGAGGGAATACATGAGTTAGCAGAGCCTGTGACGGAGAGATATGTCGTCTAAAGGGCACAGCTGGGCTGGCCGTAGTGGGAATTGGGTGCATTCCCGGAGGGCTGGAAGGTTGGGAGCCGGTTTTGCAGCAGTGGGAGCAGGTTTTGTTACTGGGGCCGGTTTTGCAACAGTGCTGCAAACTCAGTCCCCAGTAACAAAAGGAGCAGTGCTTCACACTAAACTCCCCACCTCACGCGGAGGCTGGTCTGACAAAATTGCCAGGGCTGCTTTGGGTTTCCAGTCCTGACCCATAAAAGGGGGCTTTTAGAGAGAACTAGCACAAGGAGAAACTGTGCAGTGCTACAAAGAAAGAACGAGCTACAGTGCAAGGAAAACAAGGGGTTGTGAAGGCAGAGAGCAAAAGCAAAACAAGATTTCACCGAAGGGAAAAATGAACTATCACTAAAAGTTCTCACAACTACAAAACGTCCTACATAGCGTCATGCTGAAGAACAGTAAGTACAGTAAAAACAAATAACAGACCATGTGTAATAGGACACAGGTCGCAAATACTGAATGCGACTTAACTCCAACTTTTTTTTAGCTTGCTTGTAATTTTGTGGTGCTGTCTCAGTCACATAGCAAAATTCCCATTTGCAGGAGGTCGCAGACCAACCTGCCTAATGAATATTAACCAAGCAGGTCCCTGTTTGCACCCCCTGTGAATAACTACGAACACTGGGAGGTATACTGCACGGAATAGCAGAATACCCGCTTTGGATCTGAGTTACCAAACAGGAAATATATTTAAAGCAAACTGTGTTATTTAAAGTAACTAGGCTACTTTAATAATAATAATAATAATAAAAATAAAAAAAGTCCAGTTTAGTAAAACATCAGCGGAGGCAGGCAGTGTTCCCCGTACCTACTCCTTTTGAGATTGCTCAACACAGTTCGCACAAGGGAAGCTGTCCAACACGACAGATAGCACTTTGTGAACCAGTTACCCACCTATTGGTAAGTTTTCAGTGGTTTGCAGCTGCACTTGCCATCACATACCATTGAATCATTTCAATGTGAATGGAAAATGGAAGGGGACACCACTTTTCTCAACCCCTCCTAATATTGTTTTTTCAGCTCATTCTTAACTGCAAAATCGAACTTGCGATTTGAAAATCCTCTTTAAAGTCGCAAGAAGTTCAACAAATACTAAAAAACATTTTGCGGTCACAAACCATGTTGTTTTGCAAATCATCAATTATTTAATACAGCTGTCCTCTTGTACTGGGCTCTTAAGCTTTTTAGCTTCAATTTGGCATCAGATGTAAGATAGGATATTCTTTCAATTGCATTTTAGGCCCTGAGTACATGCCCTCTAGATATAATATATACTGCACCTATGAAATACCATTACTCCTGGATGACATAATTATTGGATGACGCAAATACCTCTGAAATACCTTCAATATCTTCAAGTGGATCCCTACCGAATCCAGAAAGTCAGTCACTAATGCTCTGGTCACCAGCAGATTTGACTACGGCAATGCACTCTATGCCGGCACCACACAAAAAAAAAATCCAAAAGAAACTGCAGAACATCCAGAACCCCTCTGCCAGACTCATTCTGAATATCTCCCGACACAACCACATCACCGGACACCTGAAAGACCCCGACTGGTTCCCATTTGACAAGAGAATCGCTTTCAGACTCCTCACACATGCCTAAAAATCTCCCCACAACGCAGGACCAGCATACCTAAACCACCGCCTCTCCTCCGCCCAATTGGCCCTGGCCACCATCCCACAGATCCGCAAGAAGTTGGCTGGAGGAAGATCCTTCCCTTACCTTGCTGCAAAGACCTGGAGCTCCCTGCCCCTGCATCTCAGGTAATCACCATCTTTGCCTCAATTCAGGAAGGTCTTCAAGACCTGGCTCTTCTTCTGAACTACAGATGCTCCCGCCCCACAGCGCCTTGAGTCCCTTACGTGCGAGTAGTCGCACTATATAAGAAATCTGATTGATTGATTTATGGAAAATATTCCCTAAAAAAATAGAATCATATGTATCCGAATTTACCACACATTTTTTCTTTATTTTGGCAGACTTCAGATGCTTAAAATTACCTGGGGAAAATTACAGGAGGGGCGTGGTTTGCTATGAAACTCAGAATTCTAATGTGTAGCAACATCAGTTACCACGCCTAAAAAGTTAGCCCTATTCCTGTGAAGTAGCTTGTTCCCAATCTAGGCCCTGATTATGGTGACGGTGTATCCATTGGATAGTGCTGGAGATTAGACACCTTTGGTGGCAGGAGTGCAGTATACACTTTAATTCTGAGGTGACATGTAACCCAGGGTTTCTTCCAAGTGGAGGTTTTATGGAGAAGTTCATACCTGATGGTTTTCTCAAAGTGATTGCTTCTCAAACTTCACAGGCACAATTGCATCTGCAGATATACAGCTCTTGAAATATTCAATAAATCAATGCAAACTAGATCTGTATATATTGTTGACGGCATTTCAATCTTTATCCAAATAGTAGGATCATACTCAGGACAGATGCAATGTGGTTTAAATAATTGCATCACTAAGTGGGTTCACAGGAGGCAAGATATCATTAAAATTTCAATGAAGAGCTAAAGGTACTGAGAAACTGTCACTCCAGACCGGGAAATCTCTGACCCATGTCAGGCATTAAAGTAAGGGGGGAGGCGGATTGGGGGCAACACCGCTATCCTTGGAAGCATGTACTGCCTTTTGCAAGAGATGGAGCACTAACGGAATTATTGTATTCCTCATCAGTTCCACTGCACAGCAGGAGCCCTCGCTCATCTCCCAAATGGCAACCTTACTTTTAACAACGGACATGGAACGAGTGTAATGGATGAAGGTGCAGCTTGGCTAACTTGGATAAGAATGAGCAGATTTTCAGTTTGGCCTACTGGGACAGGAATAAATGTAGATGCAGATGCAGTGTCCTGGTGGGGTTAGAACAAGCAGAGATGCAGTTTGGCTTACTGGAATAGGAGATTTTATTTGTCTGGACTCCTACTCGCTGAATGCCATTCAGGTATGTACACGGAATTGACTGAAAGCCATGTCTCAATGCATTTCAACAGGTAATGTGAACCTCCAACGAGAAGCTTGAAACATTTTCTTATGAGAGGAGTATTTGAAAAGGCACATCCGTCAGGCCTTGGAGCATAAAGCACAGAGAATTTTTCTATTTTTACAAAAAAAAGAGTCTGATTTGTCAGTTCTGTTGATGTGCGTTCGTCTTGTATCATTTTGTTGCCCTATCTAAAAGTATCCAGAGTAGAACAAGTGTCCTTGTTTAGGGAGTTGGGTCCTACCTGTTTCTACCAAAAGGAACACAGTTACCACCTCTAGAAACAAGATTCATTTCCTGAAGGTCAGTGAGTGGGAGCAAGGCTTCAATTTTAGTTCCCACAGGATGCATTGAACTAACCCTGATGTAGCTTCAGAGGATAAAGGCACTAGATTAACAATTTGAAAATACTTACCAGGATTTATCATAAAGAACCTCTGAGTGAGATGTGAAGCCCCTTAGCATCAAGAAAGACCATGAATGCTACAAGGAAAATGGCCTATTAAACAAGAATATTACAAAGAAATTAGGAGTTCAACATCCCCTTTAGCTGGATGGAAAGATTGTGGGTTTTGAATGTTTATAATTTTCAACATTTTGTATGAATATAGGATAAGACATTTACATATCTATTGGTATTTGCGAACAGAGGACTTTACATCAATTAAGACCTTAGACATTTGCATTTCAAAGATTTATAATTACACTAATTATCATTTCACTCTATTGCACAGTGAAATACTTTGAAAGTTAAAAATTACATTTACAACTTTTAGGCACAGGGGGATTAAGGATCTGGTTTAGAGTTTGGCAGACAGGGTACTCCATCAAAAACACGACTGATAGATCGTCCACTTATTTATAAGTTCATTATATCCTCTGGCACTTGTAATAAGGCAGGTGCAGTGCTTCATTTGTAAAAGAATGTTTGTTGTTGCCCAAAGCTCTACTCAGAAACCTGCAGTCGGTGCAATTACATGTTTGCATAGTCTGTAATCCTCCTCATGCATCTTTAATGCATTGCCAGACGCTCACTGTTCCTGTATCTCACTCATGCAGGCTCCTTTCCTCTTTGTGTGTTTTTCACTCTCTAGCACTAGGTACATGCCCAAGGAGAAACAATAACTGCAGGTCCCATGAGCTTAGTGCTGGTGGGTGCCACCAGCAAATACCAGCTAAAATTATGCCCTGGGCTATCCATCACATTTATTGCATAGTAATGCATCCTTCAAACTGTAAATCAGGGTATAAGTGACTTGGCCAGAATTACAAGATGTGCTCTGTTGAGATCAGAAAGCAGGTTTTCAGGATCATTGAGGGCATCTTGGCCACCAGACCTCAGCTCCTTGTAAAGAATTCCAAATTAGTTTTTGTCTTCCTCTCATACAGAACCTCAACGCTACTGTCATTAAATCATTATAAAATAACTACAAAGATTGAATGGGAAATTATCTTTCAAGGCCACACAGATCCCTGGTACAGGTGTAATATCTGTTTCACAAGGAGGCATCAACGATACGTTATGTGATCGAAAATTTGCTTTACAGTCTTTCAGCCTTGAAGTCCCAAAGGCCACACTCCAACTCCGAATCATAGCACACAGACCTGTGGATTAAGGTTTCTGCATTGTCTGAGTGTAGAGGCGTCAGCAAAACTTAAGGAAGCATTGTGATCGATGTTTATCTTGGGAGCAGAGCCCCAACTGTTCTTAGTACTATATTTGCGATGCAAATCATAGCCCCAGCATTCCTGTTTCACCCATTGTTGTAAAGAATCTTCAAGTATGCAGATATTTGCAGACGGCTGTATGTCACTATATTATGGTCGAAATATCAACCTACAAAAATATTGCAACCGCTGTGTCACCTACTAAGACGTCATCCACATACGTATATATTTGTCATAATATTTTACCTAGACCTACATAGTAATAAAGTGCTAAGGCTGAAATGCTGGATGCAATATTTTGGTATGTCGATATTTAGACCTCATATAGCTTATAACACCATTACAGAATCACAATTTAAAGCGTTGTAATACCGATTTCACACTACAACCTAGATAACCATATTCTGGTGTCACAATAGGCTTAATATTTTAAATCCGTTCACTCCAAAAATTGTAGTCTCATTAGAATGGACAAGTTTGCAAAAAAAGTCCTCTAAGTGAGAAGCGCTGTGCTTCTGGTATACATACATTACGTTCCCATGTAGTGAATACTTAAATGTGGGCGAAATGAACGTGACAAGTCTAGGTGTATTACTTTTAGATAGTTTAGTATAATGTAGGCAGCCCTCAGTAATTTCAGTTTTAGACTCTCTTTACATTGGGACAACCCTTTTTTGCCTTTGTTAACAATGTCAATCAAAACCACACTGAGCTTGGTCGTTCTGTAACTTGGCATGAATGATTAAACTCACAGAAGATGGAAGATCATAGCTTAGCCAATAATCAAAAGACCACAAACAAAACCAATAGACCTGGCTTTTATATAAAAAGTGTGCACTCGTGCACACACACACACACGCATACAATGAACAACACCAGAGCAGATAAAGACAATGCATATTTGGATCAAAATGAAAATGTGTATATTCTCAACTTGTAGTGTAATGTAGTATAAATATTTCCCCGTGAACCTCATGCCTCAAAGTTCTTAATATTAGACAGTTGAACAAAGTCTAGAACAGAACACATGACCAGCCTATTCCAGAACTACCAGAGGTCTTCTTTTGGCCTCGAGTGTCCTCCATTCTCACTTGAGACCTTTGACATCCTGTCTTTTTAGCTCAGCTGCTTTAGCAAGCACCCACGGCGGTCTTTTCTGCACGAATGTGCCAGCAAGTGCCCAAAGTTTTGGATACATCCTTAGAATTCATCATAAAGTTCTTAATACATTTAGGAAACAAGCTTCCTTCACTGGAAACATGTCACTTTCAATTGGGAACACCACACACAAATAGGCCAATGTGTCTTACAACATTCATCTCAAGCTTGTTGGTGCGTAACTCATGCGACCTCATTAACAAACCCCCTGATCCCGTCCACTGCATTCTCACTTGACTGAGGAATTCAGTGCTCCACTGCAAACTATGTTATTTCATAGAATTATAGCATTGAATGTAGCCTTGCCTCCCCTCCTAACCTCATAACATAATTGCAACTCGTCAGTGCTTGCAATAAAACTCAAAGGCTTACAAAAGGGGTTAGATATGTTTAAAATCCTATAAACAACGAAACCTGAATTTTGTGGAGAGTTTACAAGGTCTGAGAAGACATTGCAAGTGGGCCTCCAGTAAAACCAACAAAAAATATTTTATAAGAGGAATCACGACACGACAGATGCAAATACCTGCAAGCAGCAGAACTTCTAGCTTTCAAAATGTAAAAAAACGGGAGAAAAAATTAAATTCAGTGTTCTTTTTTTGTTTTATTTAATCCTTTCAAAATAGCTGCACATTTTAAATACACAATGGAATATACGCGGGGTCTCTTAATTCGAGTGGGACTAGTAACATTCATTTCGCTACATCTACAGATTTGTTCATACTCACCATCTAGTCACTCGAAGAGCAGTAGTATTGGAAGTATAAAGAGTAATGTCATCCCTGGTCACGAAATGCAATGCAAATGAGGCAAAACGCAGGAAGCCACAACCTATCGGGAATTCTCACACGGTTTCTGTCTCTTACTGCATTTCTAAACTTATGAATTACCCAGGTGGAAGCTGATTAGTACGAGTGGAAATTTTTTGTCCAACTTCACCATTTTAACAAGAGTACTGCGAGGCAGGTAAGGACAATTGATGAAATATTATTTGTAAAAAGATGGTAAACGACCCCAAAATATATATATTTTTAAATAAACCCAATTTCCTTATCATATACAAAATGATTTCTCTCGAAACCCATACTCTGCGAGTGTGAGTTTAAGAAAAACAGCTGCATGCAACAAAGCATGTGCGTACATTCTGACACGGTTAAGGAGCTTGCACACATGCCTGTGAGTTTTTGAATATGCCAAATTTGCACAATTTATATAAGTCCTTTTTTCTATAGCGCTGCTGTACCAAAATATTAGAAACACGCTTTACAAAGAAGATTCTGGCACAATCGAAAGCAACAAAGTAACAAGCTGAGGGTATCGGTGATCAGGAGTTGCTTTAGTGGTTATAGAGTTCTGTGGGAAGAAGGAAAGTTAGAATGTAGGTCAAAGAAAGATAATAAACTGTAGAGGAAATTAGATTAGATGGAATTTACTTCATATGTTCAGTTTATTTCTTTAATTGCGTGTAACTGTAATCCCAAGTATAACTTGAAGAGCGAGGTCTTGCTTCCTTTTGTGAAAGTTAAGATGGCGGGGAATAATCTTTGGAGGGTTGAGGGGGGACTAGTAAATGATTATGTCAACAACCATTGATTATTCATACCAACTGCATTTACCAATCACCTGAAATCCTGAAGCACGCTGAAGTTCCCCCCGTTGCCCATTTGCTTATTTTTTTAAGTGGATTATTTTACTTTAGGGATGTTCTTATCAAGTAATCAGACATCTTCTTTCAAAGCTATCTTCTTGCAATGCCTTGCAATAGTGCAAGGTCCACTCTGACTCACAGTCAGAGAGAAACAGTTTAGCTCGTCCAGGCATCCAGTGACCAGTACTTGAAGTTCATCTCGGTCAATGCATTATGAGGTCAAATGGGTATGTTTTATGTATGGAGCAGCCAGAGATACGCAAATGTCATACATGGACTGCAGATTGTGGTCTGCAGCTTTCACTGGTGGTGCTGTTAAAACAAGTTGTGCATTCAGCTACCCATTTTGTGCCTAATCATTTAAGGTAACAGTCTGTGTATATAATTTCATTTAAATAAGTGCTCACGTTCATGGCGATTATATTTCTTAAGACTCTTTACAACAATACATCAAATGGAACCTTCTTGCCCGTAAAGAAAGGCCCATCTAAGCTAATGTGAATGTTTGAGTACCCTAAAGAGCAAAGTACAGTGTTTATTTTAGAAGCCGGAATTAAAATATGAGTGACTATGGCAACATGAAACACAAGACCAGCTGCATCAATTATCTGTTTAGTAGGGGCATAACAGAGCTGAGCACTTCTTTTTTTCAGTAAGTGAGACCATTAGCTGCAGATAGCTGAGCTTATGAACAAGGTGGGGGAGATTAATGCTCCAGTTTTTATGGGCTTAGCTTTCCTGGTAAAACTTCCAAACATTTGGAATTCTGTAGCAGGACACCTAAGAAATTTACCCACTATCTTCACTTTAACATCCTCCTATGCTGCATATGAAACTAATGTCTCCCAAAGCACAGTATCACGTTTCTCTTTTGTACTGGCACAGGTCTGTGTGCATGAACGCCAGCAGGCCGGTGTGTAGAGGTTCCTTTATATCTGTTGCAACATCTGTCTGCCTGGGTATTTGGGTAATGCCGGTCTATGAGCAGGAAGGACGACTGAAGGATGTACCCCGCCCCCCCCAGGTAAATGGGTCATAAGAGATGGAGGAGGACCTCATCTTCCTCCTCGATCTCTGTGCCCCTCAGTTCTCTCGAGTGGTAACTCCAGCCATGTATTAGTAGCTCCCTTACTCACCGCCATACATATTCGTTGAAAGAGAAAACACGCCGTTTTATGACGGAAGAGTGTTTGAGTGCAGGGCTGGTTTTCAAAGTAGAAAATATCCCTTCATAAAAAAGCTGTTATTTTTTTAAGATGGGGAAAAAGATCAACTAAATGTTTTTGATAATTTCTAAGGGCATGCCAGAAGAAATTACTAAACCTCATCCCCTCTCTGACTTGCACACATTTTCAAACTGTTAGTTGCACATCTAGGGCAGCTGAAACTCAAAGACCTCAGCTACCAGTCAGTGAGCCCAGTGTGTAAGCCTCTCAGTGGTGAAACACAGGCATGTCCTGCTCAACATCCAGAGACGTCAAATGCAAAAACAACACACTTGAATTAGTCTCAGCCATCGGCAGTAGCTCAGACTGCACCCCAAACCATCGTGTTTTGCCCACCATGCCACTTCAGTTTGGACCCAGCCTCTAGTGATGGCAAATAGAGGGTCTGCCTCGATACTAAGCGGATATTATTCAGACTTCACTTCCCGACCAGGTCGACAGTCAGGACATTAACAAAAGAAGGTGGAAGATGTTTATTGAACACATTGTTGTCTCTGTCAGGGGATGGGGGTCTTATGTCTGAGTGGATTACATTTTTGAAGACTCCACTTCAGAACAGGAGGTTTATATCCCAGAAGCTCCTCCACTGGAGATTTCTACCAGTGGTTACTTTTTGTGAAGATCAGAGGACACAACATGTGTGTGTTCAGTAAAATGTTGCCTCGCATTAGTTTTCATGACCTAGTTGTGCATGGAGAGGCGGCACGAAGGTCGGGAGGGGGGGGGTGCTCCTTTCATTTTTCCTCGTATGGTGTCTCCACTGACTCTTGGGTTCTTAATATACCAGACTTTCCCCACAGGTCAATGGCTTAGCGCACACTTTGGCCAGAAACAATAACTTGCATCTGTGAAAGTATTTGCGAAATCTAAACAGATTCCTGGTTTACATTCACTTCAAGATGGAGTGATCCCCTTCAATAATATCTTACTCATGAACAATTGTTTAGGAAAGGTATCCCTAAATGATGCTACTCTTTTCCAGCCTACTGAATATGCCTACACTCATTTCACTTGGGAGGAGACTGCTGGAGGTCCCTGTAGCTTCTATTTTGATTTCCCTCTGCCAATCGACCTCAGGATGAGAAGAGTGCTATTGGTTGTTTAACAAGACAATATACTCGTGATGTTGCAGGGATAGGACATACCCGCTACATGATGTTATCTGACAGCAGAGCTGGTGGAGGCCCAAGAGCTTGTGACCAATTCCCTCAGTCGATTCTAGTGCAATATCAGTCATTAGTGATGCTGTGGTTCATAATGGTAGTGTTACTGAAGCTTTTTCGATAAAGGTGAAGAAGACAAATTAAAGGCTTTGCTCTCCTGTGTAAGTGTGCCCTTAACCACCTTGGTCAGGGAGGGATCAGCTGTAGACATCTTTCCACGTGCTTTCCACTTTGTGCGTCAGCATGATTTCCTAAGGAGAGTATTAATACACAGCATCACAGAGAATGGTTCGATCAATCTGAATTCAAAAACGGGGCAGAGAGAGTGTGCTATGCCAGGCAGATTTAAGACTTTGCTTACCAGGGTTCACCAAGATCAGATACTATTTCTATCCAAAATGGTTTCAATACAATAAAGACAAGAGAGGGACTCAATTGGTGACCCGCTTGCCATAGAATCACAATAATGACATGGCTCTGGAGAGCTCCCATGCAATCCTGTTTACTAGCAGCAAATTATGTTGCAAACGTCTACTTATAAAACAGATCTTTTACCAGTTTCAATGCAGAGAGGGCTGGGTAAAGCTTTTACATGTTTAATGGCAGGGCTGGGCAAGTGTGTATTGTTCCATGACCTTCTGCAATGGATTAATAATTCAGTAAGCCTCAGAGGTTTGATTGATCCACTGGATTGATGGATCGATGGCATAGAGACTTCATAACAAATTTAATAGAAACTCTGCATCTCCCGTTAATAGACTTACCATGATGCTAGCCCAGGAAGCTTATCATTTTCATTTTACATCAGAATCATGAGGGTGTGCTTGAGGACGAGCAGCTGGGGTTGTGGCCACCGAAAACACTTACGTAGTGATGCCAAACAGTGCTTTTTTGGACATCACATTTCACATTATTTTGATAAAAAGCAATAGGCTCTGAAAGAGCCCTCATATAATTATCCTATACTTGCATGATAAGCCAAGCAAGCATGACCCTCCCTGCCAGCGTTGCAGGTTCTCTAGCCCCGAAATAACTGAGAAGATAGTGGTACATTTTTCACCACAATTTACCTAAAACAATCTAAAACGCCATAGCTGACGCAGTCATTTTAGAAATGCAATTCCACATGGCCCATCATTTTTCACAGCATCTTTCTTCACGTGCTTCTATTTCCTCATCCATCTAGACTCTCAGTCGTTTACTGAAAGGAACATTGTAGAAAAATATACATGTAAGCAAATCTCACATTATCGGGCAATAATGCAGAACTAAACAGATGTTAGGGGCTCACACAGCAGCAAGGTCGCTCAGGTTACAGAGACCTACAGGTTGTGACAGAAGGCTGAAACTTTAGAAATTGTGTCGCCCAAACATCAGCATGTCATTTTCCTGAAAGTACAATCCCCCTGTCAAATACAAGTCTGTCTTTTTGAAAAGTAATTTCAATTCCCACAAACAAAGTCTTGTAATTGTATTTTAGAAGAAAAAAAAGTTATTTCATGACAAACTATTCATTTTTAGTAGACACATGTACGGTGCCCAAACATCATCTTGGCATATTGTTCACATACTCACATGTGCTGCTGCACATGTACATAGATTTTGCCTTGCATGACTATGTATAATCACCTCATGTCATGTATGCCCATGACACGCAAATAAATACATCTATAATGCTAGGGCCACCATTACAACACAGGTGGACATAGTCGTGATATGGACATGTCACGTTCTCCCTCTGACATCTTCAAATGTTTAATTCTGCATAATGTCACCTCTGACAAGAATCTGGATGGTTTGAACAGAAACAGGGGGGTGGGGCTTGCTGAGCAAAGTGTAATAGCCATCGAATATAACTGCCTTGCACACCCCAATATAAGACGGGCCCTATAACCTGCACTTTGGAACTGTCCACATAAATATCTAAATTGAAAAGAAAAAAAAAGTTGAAGAGCCCAAATGTTCTTAGGCTGTAGCTGCTGACACCATCCACGACTGGTGCAGTCACCATGGTGCAGCTCATCTTTGTGACCTAGTTCCAGTATCATCTCTTTTGCTCTGTACAGCATTCCATTGTTCCTAGACGTGTTTGTAAAGCGCTATGGAAACACCAACCGACGCATTGCATTTTGCAATTTGTTAATAAAAGGTAACATTTCACAACTCTAAAAATGATAATTAATCTAAACTGGTTAATGTCTGGTACAAGTTGATCGTTTAATTTTTTTTTTTGCATTATATTTGTAATTGAAAAACAAAACTGCAAATAGCAGAAAGCAATGAATTAGCGATACTAGATAGGTTACTTGCTTGCGCTGTTGGAACAAATTAGTAGCTTCGGTTTGTGTTTGGGTAAAAAAAAATATATATATATATATATATATTACTCTTGCACACTCACAGCAAAACCAGTGGGTCCCATATCAACGAATGCCTCAGTAGGAGGCCTGTAAAAATTAGAGTGCTGTCCAATAGCAATAAAAGGCAGGCCAAGGACCTCCCCTTCCTTGAATGGTTGTCACAGCCTAGGAGAGGCCTGGTGTGGGACCGAAAAGAACTGCATGCATCATTCATAGGAGCAAAACTGCTTCTGCAGACTTTCTTTCATAGGAAATGAATATCTGACATTGGTCACAGGCCAAACAATACTGAAGGACAGCGAGACAAACATCGGGAGGCAGGAGGACTACAGGTCCCAGCATTCTTCTTGGGTCCCTGGAGGCAGCCCAAAGCTCCACCTCACCTGTGCTGGGTTACTGGTGCTTTATAGCGAGCTCCTCACTCCCATGGAGCGGGCCGCACCCTGGCCAAGGGTGGACCCGTCCTACGCCCGTCAGTGCCAGGAAAAGCCAGGACAGGGCCGCCCCCCCCCTTGGTTGGTTGGTCCCTCAGGAGGAGTTACCTGAGGTTTGGGGGGCTTCACGATCCCAGGCACCTATTTTTCACGATAGCCAATCTCTCTGTCCTTATCACACTAGAATTACATGCCCAGCCCGACATATAATTTAAAGTTCTTACCAGTGGTCTGGAGTGTCCAGTGCAATTGAAACAAGGTAATACAATAGCTCGGCGTGCTGTTTAGATCTTGTATCGGTATTTAGAACTCTAGTGCACAAATTCATATATTCAAATCAAGACTTTATCTGTATTCAATTTCGTATGCCACATCGATAACTAGTGTGCAGGGTCAAAAGATAAAGGTATTACCATGGTAAAACGGAAAGCGATGGATGGACCCGTGGGGCAATGGAGCGTGAAGAAAATTCCTAGACACGCAGCAGAGAATTGTACTTTGGGAGGGATTGATGAGTTAATTGAGGAGGTGGAGGGGTTACTTGTTACAAAATCCATGGCAAGTTAGGTAATGGGTCTGCTCCTAAGGTTAAATCCAAAGGGTTACTCCACAAGGGAATTAGGCCCTTTCTCCAACAAACTAAAAAGGTGCGGTCCCCCAACCCTAACAGTAAGGATACATCAAGTAGGAATATCCCCCCCTCTTTTCCCAACTCAACATCCCCTGAAATGATAGACTAGACTGTGTGTCTGAGCAAATTCCAACTTTATCATCTAAAATTAACACAGTTGAACGCTCAAATAGATACGCGGTATTGGATACCGCGGATCTCACTGAGGTAGAAACTATGGCGTTTAGGCATCCCCCGAACAGAGATAGTATGCCTCTCATCGATCAGTTGCAATCCTTAAACAACGAAATTACGCACTTAAGGGATTGCATAAATCGATTGACTCACAATTTAAATAGTAAATTGAATAAACTAACAATACTGGTCAGGGAAACAAATAAGCCAAGCGAAGATCTGCAGGATGGGATGGGACCAATGTTTGTAAAACAACACCTACACATTAGATCTTACCAACATGAGAGCTGGGCTCCTCATGTTGACCACAGTATCACAGCCAAAGAAGATTTGACTGAAACTAGGAATAAAGGGGCAATATATCCATGGGTCAAGTCAATTCACGTAGGCAATTGACAAAAATCAACTCACAGTATGACCAGAGGAAAACTTACTCAGGAATTATCCACCTAGCCCACAGAGGATTAGGGAAGAATAATGGACTTAATGATCAATATGATATCCATATGATTAATGTTCCCACACTGACACCGGAAGGGAGGGAATCACAAGAATCGCTTACCAACAAAGTGATCCACTGGATAAGACATTCTAGAGGATGAAGGTCTGTATCATTGTTAAAGCGACTTGCATACAGAATGTCTTCTCTGATAACAAATACTTCCCAAGACACAATAAGGATAAAACTAAAGTCCCAGTATTTGGTGGAGGGACTAATAGTGCGCAAACTGAGATTCTGGCCACCAAAGATGTCACAAATAATACTCAAACTTAATGACTCAAATGAAATTAGGCCCCCAGATGCCACCAATCTTGCACTAGGCTGGATTGATGGACAACAGGAAGTTTATTGACAAAAGGTAATTACAAGCAATGTAGGGCCTGCACACATGGAAATCTTGGGAAGAGAGCGCGGAAGTAAGCTTGAAGACCATAAGCCAGGGCGAAATTCCCCCAGAGGTTATCCCAAATCTTCAAACAGATCGTCCTAGTAAATTGCACTTGGAGAATCAGATCAAAGATAAAGCTGCTGACGATAAGGGAATGCCCATGGTAAAAACCGATTGCATAAGACTACTGTTTGGCATGTTGCTGGGATAAAGGCTAAGCTTTCAGATCCTGAATAGGGAATCTTTATAGATTCACATCATATAATACTCCTACAGGAGACATGGGCCACAGTTCAAGTCCATAGGCCTGGGTTTATGACCTTTACCAAAAGTTCAATCCCCTCGCCTGCAGAAAGGGCCTCAGGGGGCCTCTTGATCTGGTTACGGCTGGACCTTTTCCCCTTAGTAAAGGTTGTTCACTCGGAGAGTAGTGATCTCTTAGGCATAGAAATATGTATACCCACCAAGCAAGACTTTAAGTATGTGGGCATAATGAACATATATGCAAAATCTGTTTTATCAAGCTGCTTTTCTTCCACAGTTGACCAACTTTCTGACATGCTTGATAAACTACACAAGGGAGCGGTAAAAATTATAGCAGGGGATTGTAATACACAAATGGCCCTGAAGATGGGCAAGACTGAGTCTAATGAATCATTTTTTAGACTAGGGCTCCTAGATGTTACTAGGAAAAAGTTATCCAATGTTGCTATACAATTAATTGACCTAGGTATGGCACATGGTATGAAAATAGTAAATGGAAATACAAGATCGGACTGCCCTCCGCGCCCAACCTTCAAAAGAGGAGCAATAACCCATATAGATTATATCTTCTTGGATAATAACTTGTGGCCCTTTTTATTGGATATGGAGATTATTGCTAAAGTTGATAGTGACCATCATGCATTAAGCATCATGTTGAATTTTTGTGTTTTCAAATGTGCAAATTTGAAACCAACTAGCAGTGTCGATATAGTCCAGGTTACTACGAATAGGAGGAACTTAAAATGGCCAGCTGTTATGAATAATAGTATGATCCTGACCCAAATCTATAGCCTCTTTTATGTAAAGCTTTCTCCACTAGTGTATGGAAACAAAGGTAGCATAAATTTCCCAGATCTGCATACTCAACTGATGAGAGATATAAGCAAACTATTTAGAAAGACAGTGAAGAGAGGTATTTGTCCCAAATAGCCCCCTATGTGGTTTACCAGAAAGTGTCGGATTGCCAAGAATAGTCTCTTGGAAGCGGTTAAGTCAGGCTGCCAGCCTCAGATTGTAATTACCAGGAAGGCTTTCAAAGCTAACCTGACAGAGGCAAAGAAACAATGGGAAATTACTCAGTGAGATGATCTAGCAGAAGCCCTTACACAAGGTGCTGCGAAAACCTTCTAGAAAGACATCTCGGATGGAACGCATACGGCAGATAGCCATCTAGAGCTAGTAATTCCTCCTGAGAAATGGATGACACACTTTGAGGGCCTTCATGCAGAGTGGTGCAATATAAAGAGTAGGCCACAGAAACATGACTGGGGTTTAGCAAGCGAGCATAGTCTTCCTACATGTAAAGCTTACATACTGGGCCGCAGAGAGAGGGAGAAGATCGCATTTACCCTAAATGAAACAGCTATTGTCCTAAAACAAATGAAAAGGGAAAAGGCCCCTGGTCTTGATGGTATCCCGTGTGAAATGCATCTTTCCCAACCTGAGGTATGGATCCCTGATCTCAACTCCCTCAGTAATGCTATCTTGAGGGGCGAGGATGTTCCTTCCTCGTGGCAAGGGGCAGTTATAATCCCATTGTATAAAAAGGGAAATGGAGACGAGCCGGCCAGTTATAGGCCCATAAGCCTAATTTACACAAGCCAGAAGATCTTCTGTAGGCAGGTCTTGGCTAGACTTCAGTCTTGGCTTGATAACAACTCGATCCTTGCAGAGGAACAAGCAGGCTTTAGGGCGAAAACTAGTACCATTGACCAGGTTTTTCGATTCATGACTATATGCTGGGAATATGCATCTTTGAGGGAGGACCACCATAATGTCGCATTTAGACTTACAAGCAGCATTTGATCTGGTACCGAGAGACACCTTATGGGAAGTTTCGGAAGCCTATTGAATTCCTGGTGATCTCCTGGGGATCCTGAGAGTATTGCACCAAGATACATATGCAAAAGTAAGATGGAGCAGAGGAGGTGACCTTACATCTAAAATCACTATTAGGCGAGGCGTTAGACAAGGGTGCATGCTTGTGCCAACATTTTTTAGCCTGTACATAAATGGTGCAGTGAAAAGGCTGTTACAATGTAGGCACGATGCGCCTAAAAGTGCTGGGGTATCTGTTCCACTCCTTAAGTTTGCGGACGATACGCTTTTAATATATAGATCCCCTATGGGACTGCAGTGTGAGCTGGATACCTTTGCTGCTTTCTGCCATGAAAGAGGTTTAGAATTAAATCCGTCAAAGTCCAACTTTATGACGATCAACCCACATCGGTCCTCCAGAAAGAAGCCGATAATTTGTGGAGCTCCACTTGAACAAGTCAAAAATTTTGACTACCTGAGGGTAAGGCTGGGGGATAACATGCACTGGGGAACTCAACTAGACAAAAGTAAGTCTGTCCTATTTCAGAGGGCAATGGCTATACGGAGAAGATATAAAGATCATGGGGTGGGGGGGCTCGGTCTTGCTAGGTCTAAAAAATTATGGGGCTACTGCTGTGTCAGCAGCCACATATGGGGCTGAGATTTGGGGCTATGCAAATGTAACACCTTTGTCACAGACAGAAAATAAGTTTGTCAGGGCATTGTTTGATCTCCCAACAAGTGTACCCCTTCTACCACTAATTTATGACCTATCCCTAAATAGGATTCACCATTCGACTGCTTTGAGACCCCTTGTGAATTGGGTAAAATTGTGGTCACCTGAGGAATCCTCCCCATATAGGAAATCACTAGTACAGATGTGGGGTTCTTCCCCTAAAGTCCTCCACTGCAAGTTGGGGAAAAACAATCAGAGACCAATCTTCCTGCCCACACTGCTTAGTGATTAATGAATCTGAGGCTCATTTTCTCTTTTTTTTTGTCTCCAATACACCCAGGAGTGGAAAAAATTGATAATTCCACTATGCAAATTAATGGGTGTGAGACAATACAAGATAGTGTTACGAACCCTAAAAAGTGAAACCCAAGAAACAATTGTTTCCAGTTTCTCGCTATTTGCACTGGGCTTGGAGACAGAATTAAAATTACTACTTAAAAGACCCAGTAACCATGTAGACCCAAACCGATACAATCTAATTAGGACTCTGGTCTAGCATTTTATGTGATTGTTGAACTTTTTGTGGGTCACCTGATGTAAATATTCAACATGGTAAAGGGTATGACTTTTAAATGACTTTAGTATGTACATGATCTGCAGTTTCTCGTTATTTGCACTGGTATTGGAAATTGAGACTGAACTAGTACTCAAAAGATCCAGTAATTATGCAGGCCCAAATAGACAGAACCTATCTACAACTTTGTTATAGTATCCCAAGTGATTGTTGAATTTATTGTGGGTTGACTTTTACAAATATTCGACATGGCAAACTGTACAAGTTTATTTTAATTGATCTTAGTATGAACGATATTTTAATGTATTTTATTTATTTATTTATTTATTTATTATGATATGCACTTTTATGGCTTTATAGCCGAAATAAAGTATTTACTACTAATGAATTAAGCCATTAGGCTCTGGGCTCTAAAATGAGATCTGTGCCGAGTACTGGCACACACTAGCACAAATAAAGCGCTAATCTGCAGGCAATAAAAGCACACTATGCAACTTTTCGATTAATGACCCTGTAGGTAAGCCCTGACTGAGCCTGACTAGGCATTATTCTGGCCCCTGAAATACAGTGGTCAAAGTTACAATTTGGTGTGAAAGTTAATAAACACAGTGCTTAGAGTTGGGTGAAAGATGGGAATCTGCCAAAAAGTGGTAGGTGTCTACTCCCCCCATGCTGTAAATTGTATTTGTACTTACGTAGCACCTACTACCCCTGACGAGACATTGAGTCAACAGTGAGTTGATTTCAATTCTACACAGTGCTTTAAATGGAAAAATAGAAGTGCAGGTACTCTGTGCCAGAGTACCTTCTTGTTTCTGAGAAGTGCCGGTACTCTCCAATTAAAAGTATTACGTTTTTCGTGAGATATGCCGGTACTCTCCCTCTCAAAATAAAAAAGTGCCGGTACTCAGTACCGGAGAGTACCGGCCCATTTAAAGCACTGATTCTACACCGAATAAGGCGGACAGAATATTCGTCACGCTTCGCACTTCTGCCAAACTCTAATTAGGGGCTCAACAAGTGGTATCAAAATGAAATACTGTAAATCACAATTAATCACAAACGTAAAATGAAAGAAAATTCATATTGAAGAAATAGTTGCCCAAAGTCATCTAGCCAGAGACCCCAGCGAAGAATAATTCATAAAAGTCTGGCATTTAGCATTCATTTAATAGCGTTCTTTACACCTATAATGTAAGCAGACTGCAGCATGGGAGAAGTAGGGCAAGTCTCGGGAGGTGCGAGGCTTATTTGAAGGGAAAGGTGTTCCGCCGCATTCCTGGAAAGCGCACCGACACAGCGTACCTTCTAGAAGCCCGTCAGCCAAACGCCAAGTGCAAATTGCTGCCAACAGGGAGCTGTTTCTCAACTGCTTCAAAGCCAGCCTCAGCAGCAACCCAGAGGAACATGGATGCAGAGACATCTCAGAACAGAGCCAAGGCACGCCTTCGTCCCCCGACCAAATTGTTCTTTTTTCTTCAAAAAGCAGTCAATAATAAAAATGCAGGTTGCCACTTTTAATTTGAAGAGTTTTCATCTGCAATTCATTCACCCTGACTCAGACTCTGCTTCTAGAAGATTGCATTACAATTCCAAAAAAGTGAATGACATCAATGAAAATATTAAACTATTAAGCATGTCATTGTCATAGAGCAGGGGTCTTAAGGGTTACTCCAGGGAAACCAATACATATTATTCCATACTAAGCCCTACGAGTTTGGCCTAATTCGCACTCAGCAAAAAAAACATATGATCAATGAGACGGCGCAAGCCAAAAAGTGCAATCTGTCTGAAAACGTCTAGCAATATGCTATATGACCAGCAGCTGTTACGAACAAATGCTCCAGAACACATTAGCGTAGGAGCAGTAGAGCAAGATGAAGGACAACTGACAGAGGACACGATAACATTATTACAATATGCATGAATGACCATCCAGTGTTCATTGAGCAAAACATCAGAGCAATCAGCAGCATCGTCTTGTATCTTCTGACCCCCAGATTACATCACAGTCCCTTATCACCTTAATACCTCCTATTTGCACCTCAGGAGTTATAGGTGACGTGGGAGCCACAAATTCTGAACATAGCTCGCACAGCCCTGTTTACTTCCTGTTCCTGCCTTCATGGAGGGGCCTGCGGGAAGCAAGAGCAACGCTCTAGTCTTCCCACGGGTCGGTTCGGGAAGGAAGTGACGGCAGGACAGGGGATTGGAGGAAAGGTAAGTGGGGGTGGGTTTAGGGGGTGGGAATAAAAGGGGTTGGGGGTGGAGGGACCGGCCTCTTTCCGCGCTGACCCATTGCGCGGTTTGTTTGGCCTCCCACCCACCCGGCAATTAGAAGAAGAGTTTGAAAGGATGGAAGTTAGAGGCGAATGGCAAAGGGGGGAGGGTAGTTGTCAGTTAGGGCAGGTTGCAGGGGAGAGCGAGAAGTAGATGGGGGAGGGTGGTGAGTCAGATGCGGGCTTGGCCACCCGTCCAGGGAATAAACAAGCAGGTGAAGGCTCTGAGTGGGGGCATGAAAGGAAAAGGGGAGTGCGTAGGGGAATGGAAACGAAATAAGGGTTTGAAGGGGAAGGATGAGCGAGGAGATGTTAAAGGGAGGGCGTTATTAAAGTTACGGTTTACGTTAAAAAGTTAAGGTTATTTTGCTTATGCAACCCTGTCCTAATAAATTACCTTTTACACTAAAAACAGCTGTCACTGAGTTATTTCCCGATGACACCTGGGCTAAGGGGAGCTAGGGCAGCGGCGGGTCAGATTAAGATGGGAGGAGAAGCTGCTTCCCCGGTTTACTGAGGAGTGAGGCAAGGATTTTCAGCCCTCAAAGCAAGGGGGCATTTTTCACGTTGGAGAGCTCCCCAAACAGCGAAAAAAGTACCATTTTCAGACCCTTTGCCTCTATTTCACGCCATTTGGATCCCTAAAAAGGCTGCCATACTGTTTCTTGTGAACATACCCGCCCCGTGGTTTCCCTTGACTGATGTTCATAACAATACATATATAATAGGATTCTTGTAAGGTAGTATAGGTAGATGTATCACAGTTTTTGGAATGGCAATTTACTTCTACGGTCCTTTCTATCGGGACTACTTTTGAAAAGGATGATTTACAAAAAAAAATACTTTTTTTTATTTTTTACAGTTAACAGAACTATGCCTACAACGGCTATAAAGTTACAATGCTTACGTCACTGAGGAAAATGCCAGTGTGCACAAAGACCCAATTTTTCTATTGAGACAATTCTGCTATTGTACACCTCCAGAAAATATTGTGATAGGTGACTGTTTTTCATTCCAAATTTGCAGACGTGCTGCAGTCCTTTTTTCCCTCTAAAAGTTATCACTCAAGTATGATTTTTTTTAGAGATGTTGATGAATGACAAAGTTATAGCTTTGTGGTTCCACTAAATCCCCCAGTGGGCAGTCCGTACCCCTCCACTAAAAACTTGTTTAGGCCTCTAAACCTCAAAATACTATTTTGCAAGACTAGCCCTACTTGTGGCTATTCTGAGGTGGTAAAATACAGTGGCGACATAAATATCTAACTGCCACTTGCACCTGCAGATGGCACTAATGACAGCTTAGGTGCAAATATGTTTTTTAATGTTGCCCTTAGCAAGTTGCCTAAATCAGACTTGCTTTAATCTTTGCACGAGCAGATTTATCATAAACAAGCAAATTAGCCATCAAAGTATTTGTGAAGCAAAGAAATGAACAACAAAGTCAGGAGCGTTTTCCAAACATGTATTTCACAGCTCAATATATCTGGTCATTTGTAATAGAATATGAGGTCCTGTTTGGTGAGTCAACTTAGTCTTTTTTTGTTTTTTTAGATACTTCTTTATTGCAAATTTTTTGAAGCACACAGTGATGGGCGAAGGAGAATCATACATGACAGTATTCATACTACAACCGTCATGTAACAACGATCTAGCAATATATCAAAGGTAACATAAGTATAAAAACGCATCCAGAAATGGTTGGCATAAGGGTCGTGGGGCTCCCAGTTACCCAAAGGTAATGCAGGGCATACGTCCACAAGTAGAGGTTGTGGTGGAATTATCCTGTGGAAGCTGATAGTGTGATTGGGATTATGGACTTCTCATTATGTGACAAGGTGTGTTGCTCTAGGGACAGTAGGGAGTATTTGTTGGATGATGCTGAAGGTTTTGGGAAACCGCACAAAAAGAGGTGCCTCTTCATGTAGCAGGGAGGCAGTGATTGCAGGTAAAATGAAAACAACATTGTCTTTCACGGTGGTAAACATGCTATCTTGTATAATGAGATCTGATCCAGAAAACTATATCTGGGTGAGCGGTACAGGGTAAAGTATTGGTACAGACGTTAAAAATAAAATGGGGCTCTTGCGCAGTCATGTGAGGCAGAAGCAGGGTCAGTAGCGTGG
The DNA here is from genome assembly GCF_031143425.1 of Pleurodeles waltl. Classification (NCBI taxonomy): domain Eukaryota; kingdom Metazoa; phylum Chordata; class Amphibia; order Caudata; family Salamandridae; genus Pleurodeles; species Pleurodeles waltl. Next base: position 979,072,983 of record NC_090436.1, on the reverse strand, counting down.
TGGGTCATCTGTGGTATTATATGTGTTCATCAGCGCCATTGCACAGATAGGGCTTGGGATGCTTCGTGTAGCCAAGACACAGTTCACCTAATGGTGGGCAATTCATGAGCACATCATATATTCATTGCATTTTAACAGTAGGAGTGGCATGAAAAGTCAATGTATCTGATATTAATCTTAGGTTCAGGTTTCGCTGCTGCACTCTCCATATCTGACATAAATAAATGTACAAAACAAAAATCACCATATAAAGGTGTTACAGTATAAAACGCAATTAAACATATAAAAAGTTGTAAATTCCATACTTCTACCTGAACTGACCCGAGGGTGCAATTCAGACACTGCTTTTTCTCTGGTGCACAGTGCACCCCAGCCAAGGTGAATTTGAAAAGCAATCCACTTTTGTTTAATTACTTATTACTGGGCCTGATTACGAGTTTGGCGGCCAGACCATAGTACTTCCAATACAATGGTCTGGTGGCTGCCACCAAGTTGGGGGCCTCCAGTTCGCCGTGTTATGATGTTCCTGCGGGGCTGGCTGGACAGCCAGTGCAGCGGCATTGGCTTTGGCTCTAAAAGAAAGCAGAGGCCAATGCCAGCTTCACCGACTGTGCTACCAGCACAGTCAGAATGCACACTGTCTGCTGTGGCATAGCAGCAGCGCGCATTCCGACTGTGCTGACAGGGGAGCCTCTGTAATGCCAATGACATTTCTGCTGGCCTTTTTCATGGCGGGGTACCCACCATGAAAAGGCCGGTGAAAAGGCAAATCATTATCAGCAGGTCGGTGCTGACATTGGCACTGCCGTGCTTGAACACCGCTTTCACCATTGCCAATGTGTCAGGATCTACAATCGTGGCAGCGGTTATGTGGCAGTCCAACCGCCAGCTTCATAATCTGGCAGTGGGAGCGCCAAGCTTGTGGTGGTCAGGCCGCCACCGTGGGGATGGCGGTCTTCAGACTGCCATACTCTGAACTAGGCCCTTACTGTCTGCAAGATAGGATGGTCATGGCATTCAGATACTATTCATTTTCATCAGCTTTAATTTGAGGGCTTTAGTTTTACAGATTTATATTGAAACTGTACAATTCATTTCACTTTCCCAATATCTGTTACCTAGTCCAGCCTGTGATTAGGACTGTATCAGATTCTTGCTGTGTTAAAAAAGATCTTTGGTTGCGTGCCTGCTTAGTAGATTCTGATATTTGGGGGATGCTTTTGTAAACTTGTCACCACATTTTCTCAAACCGGTAGTCACGATAAACAATACCATATATTCAATGGTTTGTCAGATAAGAAAAATAAATGCTAATCAGACATCCTTGTGTGCTGCATCTGCAGTGCCATGTTAGCAGAGGGGGGAGGTGAATTGCAGATTGAGACCTGCTTCGTGGCAACAAATCATATCGTGGAACTATGGATCACGATACTATGGAAAAGCCTATCCTGTGAAGCACACAGTAGACTCTACTCTCATTTTGTATGCTCTAGAAGTTTTTAGAGCAAGCTAAAATGCTATGGAGAGAAGCTGAAAAGGAAGCACAGTTGTGGTCATGCTCTGTTCTCCAATCTCATCCCCATATGTGTAAAGCCTCTTAAAAACAGTGAATCTATTTTTCTGCATTCTACATGCTATTACACTCATGTTGTGAATCTATACAATTAGACAACTACAATCTAGGAACAGAGGAGAAGTTGCAATGCATCAGGATGTGATGCAGAATCACTTTTACACAGCATGCAGGAACAAGGGCAAAGACTGTGTGGAAAATGGTTGTTGCTGCTACGAGAAATATATTATACGCATATATATATATATATATACACATACACACACACACACACACACAAGCACACACTCACTGAAAAAAACAAAGGTTACAGGGATATTATAGTAAGGAAATAGAATTAAAAGATCCTTAGACATTCACTGAAGAATACAAAGGTTACAGGGATGTTCTAGGTATGTGCTTAATTTACTTCCACAAAACCAGCGCAATTCAGTAGTTATAGATACCTGAACTAACTATAAATTGTACTCCTGTAATGCACTGCTTACAATATCACATATTACATCAATTATGACATAGTCAGTGATATCACTGATGACGCCATCCAGTATCTGTAAGTGGTTATATGTATGTATAACTGAAGGTGTGAGTGCTTGCATTGGTGAGTCAGTGGTTGAGTTAGTTTCTGTATGAAACCGTAAGTGGATGTGTTACTAGGGGTATATACGAGGAAGTGGCTGTGTGATAGTCTATATTGATACAGTGAGTGGGTGTCAGAGTAGCTGTAGAGCTGAGAGAATGGGTGTGTGAGTGTTTGTATAGAGTACTGCCTGTATGTTTCAGCAACTGTTTTAGTGTGCAACTCTCTCCGTTATTGAGAACATTGATTAGTGAATGCCTTTATAAGTGGCTGCATCTGCAGGTAATTGGTTCTGTTACTTCTTGTGTGATACAGTAAGTGTATGTGTGGAAGGTGTACACGTAAGAAAGAGAATCTGTTAGTAGCTGTATGGGTAATTATGTATGTGTGTGAGAGGTTTAACTGGGGGCTGAGTAGCCGTAATAATGTCTTTATTAGTAAGTTAGTGGGTGATTTAGTGAGTGTATCAGAGACTGATTTTCTTTGAGTTGCTGTTCCCATATGTGAGTGCTGCATCAGTGAGTCATTGTGAGAGTGAGTGGATGTGTGAGTAAATTTATTTGCAAAAAAGTGGGAGCATGAGTGGCTGTATGGGGGAGTATGTGGGTGAGTGAGTGCCTGTATGTATTGATGACTGGGAGCAGGAATTGTTGTATGGGTGATTGATTAGGTGTGCAAGTCTTTGTATAGGTGGGTACGTGGTTGTGTAACCATCTGCATGGGTGAATTCATGGGTGTGTTTTTTGTTGTATGTGTGAGTGACTGAGTGGATGGGTCTGTGATTATGTGACTTTTATAGTAGATTTGTGAAACATGTATGAGTCAGTGGGTGTATCAGTGGTGTATTGGACTGTGAGTGGGAGTGTGAATGGTTGTACGAGTGTGGTTATGGCATAGTTATGTATGAGTGAGTGGGTATGTTAGTGCTGTGTGAAGAAGTGAGTAGGTGTGTGGCAGTAGTTTTATTGCTCTGTCAATGAGTGTTTTAGTATTTGTATGTGTGGTGATCTATGTGAGTTCATGTAAGAGTATGATTGGGTGTGTGAGTGGTTCTGCGGATGATGTCAGTGATGTCGCTTGAGATGTCATCAGTGATGTCACTGACTGTCATGAGTTGTGTAATATGTGATGCCATGAGAAGTGCATTACAGGGGCACAAGTTATAGTTAGGTCCTGAATTTACTTCCACAAAACCATAGAAATTCAGCAGTTATAGTTACATGAGATAATTATAACGTCCCTGTAATCTTTGTTTTTTCCCAGTTAATTTCTCTGGATTGTCCCTGTAACCTTTGTTTTTTTCCAGTGAATTTCTATGTTTTTTTTTTTTTAATGTATAGTAATTTCCATTACTATACGTAAATCCAACCACTGCCGTACATGGCTGAAGGGAGTTGGCTACAGCCTATCTCTCTGGGTATGAGAATAGGTGTAAGAGGGTGTATCTGGGGTGGGAGTGACAGTGGGAGTCTGTCTGGGTGTGCAAGTTCATGAATCAGTGTCTTAGTGGGTGTGTCAGTGTCTGAGTGAGTCTGTGTGTGGGTGCATGAGGCTCTGAGTGGTCTGTAAGTGGGTGTATAAGTGTCTCACTGGGTCTGTGAGTGGGTGCATGAGGGTCTGATTGGGTATATGATTGGGTGCATGAGGGTCTGAGTGGGTCTGTGAGTGGATGTGACGTGCCTGTGTAGACCTGTGAATGGATATGTGTGGGTCTGAATGAGTCTGTGAGTGGGTGCATAGGAATCAGAGTTGGTCTGTCAGTGGGTGCACCAGTGCCTGAGTGGGTGCACCAGTGCCTGAGTGGGTCTGTGAGTTGTTTTGTCAGTTACTATTTGGGTCTGAATGGGTGCATGATGGTCTGTGAGTGGATGTGTCACTGTCTGAGTGGGTCTGTGAGTGGGAGCGCAAGTGTCTAGGTAGGTCTGTGATGGTGTGTGGGGTCAGAGTGGGTCTGCGAGTGGGTGAGGGTCAGAGTGAGTCTGCAAGTGGGTGCATGAGGCTGTGTGGGCGTATTAGTGTCTCAGTGGGTCTGTGAGTGAGGACCTGAGGGTCTGAGTGGATTTGTGAGTGGGTGCGTCAGGGTCTGAATGGGTCTATTACTGGGTTCATCAGTGTCTGAGTGGGTCTATGAGTGGATGAGTCATTGTGGGTCCGTGAATGGGTATGTGAGGCTCTGAGGGGGTGTGTGAGGGACTGAATGGGCCTGTGAGTGGGTGTGTGGGGGTCTGAGTGGGTGCATGAGTGACTGTGGGTCTGTGAGTGGGTGTGTGAGGATTTCAGAGGGGCAGTGTAAGGGTGTGTCAGTGCCTGAGTGGGTCTGTGAGTGGGTGCATGAGGCTCTCAGTGGTCTGTGAGTGGGTGCACAAGTGCCTCACTGGATCTGTGAGTGGGTGCATCAGTGTCGGTGTGGGTCTGGGAGTGGGTGCATGAGTGTCCGAGTGGGTCAATGAGCAGGTGTCTGTGTAAGTGAGTCTGTGAGTGGGTGTATGAGTGCATTGTATAGGAGAATGAATTAGTGTGTGAATGAGTCTGTGGGTTCTCTTCCAAATTTTTTCATATTGGCAAATATTTTGTTAATAATTTGTGAATTTCTTGGTTGGCAACGCAAAATTATTTTAAACCCATAATTTGCCCCTAAAACACACCTATATCGCACCCCTGGGGTCAGGGTACCTCAACCCGGACCTGTTATGCCACTTTCAATAATGATTTTCACCCCTGGGGACCATGCCCAGTGAAATAAAATGGCAGCTGCAACTTTCTAGTCAGCTTGTGGTCAGCCAACAGTGCTTCTTTTTTGCACACGTATTCGTAAAAATGCACTAATTATTCACAAACCCAGATATAACAATTTGGATTTCCTTTAATATCTCAAAAACTACAGAATAGATTTACAACAAATAAGCGAAAGCATAATCTGCGTACCGAAAGCTAGCTTTCTGCCAAATTTGGTTTCATTTCGTCCAGTGGTTCGTGCTGGGACATGGGAAACACAGCTTTTTTGACCCCCCTTTTTTCTCAGCCCTTGCTTGACAGATCATCCCAAAACTTTCTATGCACAACAAAAATCACCAGGTCACCTTTTTTTTTTTTTTTTTTTTTTTTTTTAGAAAATTTCGTGAAGATTTGTCAAACTGTGCCAAAGATATAGGCAAGTCAAAAAACGCTTTTTCTACGGAAACTAGGCCCTAATTATAAATACCTGCTGGCGACCACCAGTAGGTAATATTCTATGTGTAGCAATAGTTGCATTTCTGCCTTCATAATGATAGAAATTTGTAAGCCAAAAAGCACTTACAGAGCGACTAAGTTCAATACTGAGTGCAGCATGTGTTCTGACTTACGGTTTGATTTAGAGGTTGGTGGACGGGTTCCTCAATCACAAATGTGACTGATATCCCATCCTCTGTATTGAAAGTGCTTCATATCCAATGGCAATAGCAAAAGGGTGGACAAGGTATCCGTTACTTAGTGACAGACTTCCATGCCACCAAAATTTAAATCAGGCCCTGACTCTACAAAGCCAGAGACACTGAGTACCAGTTCAGTGCACTAGGTGGATTATTGCAGTACCTTAGTACTGAGTGATCCAAATCACCTCAAAGGAAAAAAATAATGAGACATCGATTTCAGAAATAACATTAGTATATGTTTCCCCTGGTATCGTTAAAAAAAAACGTTTACAAAAATAGCAGTAGTACACTTTTAAGCTGTTTTTTGTAATGAATATTCTAATCATGAGTAATGCAAGTCTTACTCCGAATTCAGCGCATATATTTGGTCGTAGAGCTGGTCTGGGTTTATAATCTTACAAAATACAGTAGGTTGCAAGCAAGTGTGAAGTTATCAAGGAGCGAAGGAAATGGTCGTCATTAAAGATTGTCACTGGCTGCAAACTGAACTGTTTTCACCTGTATGTGCACCAGGCCCTACAGAGTGAAATGATGCGGGGGCTCTACAAAATACAGTGAGCATGGCCGAGTCAGAGCAGAAAAAGCAAGGTCAAGGACAGAGGCATAGATGCAGCTGGTCACCCTGAAGGGGTGGCTCGCCAGCTCATGAGGCGCTATGAAGCTGAACACCATACCACAAGGAGCTAACGAACATGAAAGCACTACCTGCCTGTGCCTTTTGAAAGGAAAATGCATCATTTTGCAGGGCGTATAGAGCTTCACTCAAGCTGTGAGCCTTCAGGTGAATAAAATGAAAGACATCACTGCATGTGGCACTTGACATAATATTCTATGTTGGGCCCGGTTAACTGGAACCCACACCTTCAAGTCTTCAGAGACTGTTACCTGTTCACTGCAGCTACCTGTAGCCTGAGGTCTCGGCTGCTCTGACTGCCCAGGATGCCCAGCCCTAGAAAAGAATGGGTACAAAGTGTAGGGGTTAAGAGCCCCTGCGTTCAACCGACCAGATGTCCGAAGTACCACGCAAGAACATGGATTGGGACACTGATGCAGGAGGGCAGGAGCAATCTCCAGATGAATATACAGCTTTCTTTTTCTTTCCGATAACATGTGCACTTCTTAAAAAGTGGCAATTTTAGAGTGATTCCAGTTAGCAAGGATGCTCCATGTAATTTAAGGGCAACATATATAAAGCTTATGGTTCATTAAAGCCTTCATGAGCACAACAAAAGAAAAAGTGGGCGTAAGTTAGGAATGGTATTTATTAGAGTAAGAAATCGACTGTGGTTGTTATAAATAGAAACACTTGTACTCAGTAATATGTGACCTTCTCTCACTTGTCTGACCAGTAAATGCATCATTCTGTCAATGAACTGCCACCAAAGGTGTGGCCATCACTTGCTTAGCATATTTAAGCCTCCCTGTACTATGGACCACAAGGCACTGGACTGATGATGAAGATATGACCACGGGAAATTCGAAGAAGACAACAGCCCTACTGGGAGGAGGATGTACGTGGCAACTTGCACAACAATTCCAGGAAACTTATCCTGAGTGGACATGTAAACGGCTTTCAAGCATGCTCAGAAAGTTTGACTTGTATATCTCGGGTGACATTCTGGCCTGGTAGAGGTTTATGAGAACATAGCCCTGATAGCGCTCCTCTGTGTCAGGTATAATAGGGGATGTGTGCTTCAGTGGACATTGGTGGAGATCAGAATTTTGTGCTTATTTCCCAGAGTATGTAACTGCTTCCAAATGTTTTGAATTATTCCTTAACTATAAAATAAGATCTTTGAGGTAGCCCGGCTCGAATGCCGTGCCTCTTTCTTCCAGGGGTGCAAATCTGGGTATTACACTGTAAGCAGTATCAACCTCTTGAATCTTGTGGCTTGCTCAGGCCCCTTTTCCTGTTGTGGAAGGTGTAGTTTGTTTTAGGCTGACCAGACGATACAGAGAGACACAGATACAGATTAATTTCACCAGTGAGCATTGAAAACCCACTAAATTCTGCTCCATTATTCAAGTCTCTGCCACATTATCTGATTTAATGGCCAGACACTACGGCTCCTCCCTCAATGCAAATTCAGAACATGCACATTCTGGGAGTACAGCTGGACACAGATTTGTCTGTCAAACCCAATGTAAACAGTCACCGAGAATGGGTTCCACCTTCATAATTCTTGTGCAATCCTAGCTTTGGTGATCATCCCTCACAAAACTGTTAGAGGTCAAATCATGATTCTAATACTTCAACAATAATACTTCAATAACGTCACTGCCTAAAATGATCTGTCTCTATACAAAATGGCCGAAAAAAGGCTGGATTATATTAAACTCGCAGTCGATTCTTTACATATGCTCCAAATCAATGAATGATTATACTTTAAAACTCTGAGCTTGGTCCATGAAAGTTGATAGTTTAAACCTTTGTACCATGTCCATAAGCACTGCATGCTCTGACCTCAGAACATTCTCCAGGATTAACCAGCTGCACCAGCCCACCAAAAGCTCTTGAAAGGCCATCATGGCTTCATTGTATGAAGATACATGCTGGCAGAGCACTCCTTATAAGGGTTCCATTCTATAAAATAACTCACTTTCTTGTCAAAGAGGTGAGGAAGATTTCCTCAAGCAACAGAAAAGACTGAATATTTTTCTGTTCCATTATGCCATTAAATAATGTCGCACCTCATCTGCCAAGAAACTCCTCCACACACACTTCAGTCTGGATTCAGGACTATGGCTGGACCTTTTAATTCTGGGGAGCATCCTGCTTGGTACTATCAAAAGCTTATCTATTTCACTAACATCCACATTTCAGTCTCAAAAACATCTAGGAGCAAAGCTAACCACCACATGATTCACCAACAGTGGTTGGTACACCCAAGGCGGTCTGAGATGGCTCCTAGCTGAACATTGTGTTTTACAACTACATAAAGTAAATCAATCATGAATAGTAAGGAGATTATTCACAAAGGTAATTTTACTTGTGGGGGGGTCTCCTCCACCCCCCACCTTGGTTTAGTTCTTCTAATTGATGGAATCAGTATTTCCATGCAAAGATATTAGCATAGATGTAGATTTAAAAATCTCTGATTCCTCAGATAAGGGGTTGGACACTCCAGTGACTGAAGGAAAAGTCACTAATAATAACTTTCCCCTGTTTGTGGTGATGTCTGTTGCCAGACATACATTTCCCTGTAGGAAGTAACAATGACGTTTAGGAAAATAATATTAAATTAATTTAAAAAACATTTTCTAATTAAAAAGTATTGAAATGAAGTTCCCTGACTCCTATTCAAATAGAGTCACCATAGTAATGAGGGGCAGCACATTGCACTCAAATTTAAATGAACTTAAAATTAATGGAATTTTTTATTTTTGTTAATTTTAAAAAAGTGTTCCCTTCCTAAATCTCTACAGTATGAACTGTGTTGAATATTTAAAAAAACAGAACGTACATTTTAGACGAGTTCAAGTTTTTATTTCATGACTTGAAACTCATTCAAAATCCAGAAGACCAAAAACATACTGACATCACAGGTAAAATAATTATTTACAACAATATATATGAATATAGAAAAAAATTAAAATTGTTCAGTTCACACAATTCATTAGAAGAAACAACACCAGAACATTAATAAATAACTTTGACATCATATTCAATAAAAATGTATAAAACATTTAAATATTTTAAAAACTTGCAGGCAAAACATTTCAGCAGGTGGAGAGAATAATACACTTAAAGCTTCATCAGATGATCGGACATAATATTTTAAAAACAGGGGTCTCAATATTTACTGTAATCTGAAACATGGCGGGGCAAATGAATAATACATGTTTTACATCTTGAACACCATAAATACAGCAATGACACACATTATACTTGTTAGCCATACGGGACTAACAGGCAGTTAAAACTTTTAACGGTAAAATGTCAAAGTACAAAAATACCAGCAATGTCGAACACCATGGTCAGTGTTCCACGTTAAATATTGCTTTTGTTTTCTCAGAATAGAAGAGTTCAGTATCACCTTAAATTCATCTTTTTTTCCCCACAATAAACTGAATCTAAGTGAAAGCTTGGGTTGGAGGAAACATGCTTGATAGAAGCTTATAACTGCTGCTCAGACCAGGAGAATAAATACTCTTCATTTAAACTGACTATCCTTAAAGCATAAATAAAATTTCTGTAGAACAAAGACTTTTCTTACTTCAAAGATCTCTCTACGCATAAGGTTCCTTAATGACATCACGTCACTTCTAAAAAGCCAATAACCCCAACGTATAACTGCTCTGAGGCCTGTAAGTCACTTTTTAACACAAATCCTAATCTAATTGCAGGGATAGCTGCATGTATGTTAAAACCTCAGTTTACTCAGAATTACCCTTCTGTGTTATCTGAAAAAATTCAATTTTCTCACTTCAATTAATGCAATTGAGTACAGTAAGGTTGAAGGAATTTCGTTATGCACAGAAAGTAGGTGCACACAAAATTACTTCTCCCCACTGCATTACGAAAAGCCCTTAGCCCACTGGCCTAATAAGCCCAACCAATGCTATGGGAAATATGATCAGTCCCATTTAAGCTGCTCTGCGTGATTGTGCCCCAAAAAAGGATACAACTTAGCTACCTCTAATTTTTCTTCACCAAGGTGTAAACAATAATTAGAATATTTACAAAAATGTGTGTCAGGATCTTACTTATAGAAACATTCATTCTCAAAAATGTGTGCTTGCAGATTTCTGAAGTGACATCATTTGGCTGGTCGGTATTAGATCCAGGATCACAATTTAATCTGCAGATAGCAGGAAGAGCACCGGACGGTCCCCACTTTTTGGTGGATCACCAAAACTATTGCCTAGATGAAAAGGTAGACCAGAAATATAGAGAGAGTACGACCTCTGAGCCAGGCGACAGGCCCTGTGTCAGGCCACGGTTTGTGGGGATTAGAGATAAGCCTTTGTCTCCCTATCTCCATTAACAGTTGGCACCAAGTGGCAGAATGTAACACAATAATTAAATGTAGCAGAGACCTCAGTATACGAAGAACATGTCATTTTCTCCACAACATGGGATGGTCAACTTTGTCAATGCTGTGGAGAAATCAATAAAAGCTGCATATAGTCTGGTGCCTGTAATCTTTATATTTGTTAGTTAAAAGTTGAAGAGCAGAGATATTATCTATTGTGGAATGAATTTTCCTAAAGCCTGATTGCTCTAATGGAGAGATCCTTCAGCTTCCACCCAGCAATGAAGGTGTCCCAAAATGCTTTCAAAGATTTTGCCTTCCCCATCTAGGAAGGCAATTTTGCTATAGTTATTTGGTAAGTTACAGCACTCCTTTTTATGTAATGGGACTATAAATCTCCCAAACCATGATTGGAGGGGGAGAGGGCACAACATCCAGGGTGTAATATTGTTCGAAGATAAGATACAAAACATTTGTCCAAAGTTTAATCTCTTTTTCTACAATAGACATCAGGAATTCATCTGGACCGATCACACCTGAGTTTCTCATTGATTAAATAAAGTCCTCCATTTGCTCAAACTAGGGGGAGCATTAAGCTACTACTTCTAATGTCGAACTATGGAAAACCTCTTTATTATGTGGATCTTTCCGATGATATGCCGTTTATAACTTGGTAATACATATACTCCACTGCTCTTCCTTAATAGGAATGGGGAAAGTCCTCCATCTCATCCCACAGCAAATTGAAATAATTTCCCAATATTTTCTCATTTTATTGGGGAAGGTTGCCTCTCAGTTTTATCCATTTACGATCATACCCCTGTTTTTCATCCCCTCCTTTATTTACCACTTTGCACCGAGAAGAAGTATATCTTAGACTGTATTACATTTAAATGTTAATAAGTATATTACCAATTGTTTCAGTATTTATAAATGATTTAGGCCCTCATTCTAAGTCTGGCGGGCGGCGGAGGCCGCCCGCCAGACTTCCCCCCTCCAAGATACCGCTCCGCGGTCCAGAGACCGCGGAGGGTATTCCAAGTTTTCCCCTGGGCTGGCGGGTGGCCGCCAAAAGGCCGCCCGCCAGCCCAGGGGAAAACAACCTTCCCACGATGAAGCCGGCTCGTAATCGAGCCGGCGGAGTGGGAAGGTGCGACGGGTGCTACTGCACCCGTCGCGTATTTCACTGTCTGCTATGCAGACAGTGAAATACTAGCGGGGCCCTCTTACGGGGGCCCCTGCAGTGCCCATGCCATTGGCATGGGCACTGCAGGGGCCCCCAGGGGCCCCGCGACACCCCCTACCGCCATCCTGTTCCTGGCGGGCGAACCGCCAGGAACAGGATGGCGGTAGGGGGTGTCAGAATCCCCCATGGCGGCGCAGCGAGCTGCGCCGCCATGGGGGATTCAAATGGGCAACGGAAAACCGGCGGGAGACCGCCGGTTTTCCATTTCTGGAGCCAAAGCGCCGCGGTCAGAATGCCCAAGGGAGCACCGCCGGCCTGTCGGCGGTGCTCCCGCCCCCGTTGGCCCTGGCGGTGCAACACCGCCAGGGTCATAATGAGGGCCTTAATGTTCTAATAAAATTATAGTTAGTTTAAATAAAGGTTTATTTAAAATATTATTTAATTGAATGTATTTTATTTTTTGTTTGTTTCGTGGGTGTTAATGTTATTGTCTGCCTTCACTAATTTCTGTTGTTTTTTTTTTTTAAGTATCAGTGGTTGGCTGTGTGTGGTGCTGAAGTTACTCCAAGGCAGGGTTGGAGTAATATTGAATCTTTGTGAATTACATTATCAAGTACCTAAATTAGTTCGTCTTTCACACACTCCAAAGTGCTTTTTTTAAAAGGCCTCTGGGTGTCTATTGTGCATAATAGGAGGCGGAGCATCTTGAATCAGAGCCTCTGATTAGTCAGCCTAATAAGTACTACAAGTTCCTAATTTCCTTCTGCCTCACCCTGCCCTTGCCCATTCATATAGGGTTCATGACGTCTGTGTGTAATATATAGCACACAGGAGGCAGCAAGTACTATCATTTCCTAGCAATTTTCCCAACTTGAAAGTTGCACATTTCTCGTTAATTATGTCCTCACTGCCTCTCTAAAGATATATATAGACTTGACTGGCCTCTGGCCCCCCAGCCTGCTGGCATCCAGCAGCGGTCATTGGAGAGGTCATGGTCTGAGGAATCATTGTGGTAGATAGCGTCAAGGCCAGATGCAGAGTCCTTAGCTCTCACTACATTACAATTTACAAAACAATATACATGGTTTTCTGTCAAGGTCTGTGCAGTGGAAATGTACTAGCTACACCTCTAAAGGATCTTCCTGAAAATCAGCATGCCCACATATCTGTGAGGTTTACTAAAAACTGTATGTGTGTGCACTGCACATCAGAATTACACTAGTTGTGGGCTTGACATAAGCAAAAAGTGCATGCAACAGACAAAAAAAATCATTTGATGCAACAATGAAGCCTGAACGATAATGATATTCAATTTGCCTAAATATGTTACTCATTCTTTTAAAAGCTATCCTCTAATTAACTTGTTCTTGGCATGCTTCAGCTGAGGACTTTAGTTGTCTTAACACATCCGTTTCCCCCATGATCTTACTCCATGCGTATGAGCAGTATAAAAAACTGGAAATTTACATCTGTACCCCAAACTCAATCTTGTTCAACATCTCAGTGCTCGGCACTCCATACAAGTTAAAGGGTGGTCTCTTGATCACACACCCCTATCTTGGTCAATCTCTTCTTTAATGCGCCTGATGGGTGTTAAGACAAAAGGCAGGAGAGGACTTCGGGATGTCCATTTGGGTCTAACCTCAGTTTCTCAATCAAGTGGTGGGTAGGAGCACAGTGGATTACTCGCATAAACAGTGGTCAGAAGAAGATCCTTTGCAGCAGTATGAAAAAGTGAAAGGAGGAAGTATAGCACCCGCCTGGTTAATGGGCACCCATTTGAAAGCAGGAGTTTGGATAGTGTTCTGCGGGGAGAGCACAATCGAGGATTTCAAGTCGTCAAATGTTGACCCCTACTCAATATCTAAAGCTTTCCGCCTGTGTAAATAAAGTAGAGCAAGTCCACTTTTCACCACTTTAGCTTATGTGCCACATTGGGTAAAGAAATCGGATTTGCTCGAAGCTAAAGGTCTCCACTAGAACAGAAATTGATAATATTGATTTTGCCTCATTTCTGCTGTGCTTAAATAATTAGAAATCAATTGAATGCATCTTTCACCACTTACCATATTTGAAAGAAGGAGGCTATTTTCGAAGAAGAAATTTCAGATTCTAAACGAGTCAGCAAAAGAAACAGCACAAAATATATGTGCGCCACATTGTTAAATACTTATCATTAATGGACTAGATTGTTTTTGTTATACACCCCATTGCACACAAAATTATTTATATTCAATGGATGGATGAATTGTTTTTTTTTCCAGTGGTCTCACTGCCACTTTCTTCTACTACTGTCCTGCTGCAAAACGGCTATGTAGTATGGAAAGGAGAAGTATCTTATTGCCCTACTTTTTTGTACTAGTGAGAAGCTTGGGTTCATGGCTTGGCCTTTCCAATATAGTATTCACAGTTTTCTATTTCTAATGTGTAAAACAAAATTACCCATACAAGTAAACCGTACATTTACTTATTACAAAGGGTGCAATTTCTAGGCAGCAGTTGATGTGTTTTTGTCCCACATCCCCAGCGCCAAAAAGTGTTTGGGGTGCAGCACCATCGCCACTCCCCAGCGAGGACGCACGCTGGCACTAGTCTGTGGCATGGACCGACTGAGTAGCCATCTGGGAACATAAACACCAAGGGCGCCTAGCTCTGGAAAAGAAATTTGGAGTCAAAACAGTTATGAGCAGTGATTCCTTGTTGGGTGGAGTCTGAGGGTTTCACTGGAAGGGTGTAAAATGGCAAGAGGGGATGGAAGACGGGGAAAGGAAATAAAGAATGGGATAGGGGAAGGGATGCTGAATAGCGGGTGATAGTCAGAAAAAGAAGGGTAGAAGTACTGAGTGAGATAAATAGGAAATGTGAGGGGAGAAGATTAAGAGGAGAGGAACAAAGAACTGTGAGGGTGGAAGAGGAAGGATGCTGAGAGACAGAAGATAGAGGAAAAAGAGAGGAAGGAAATGGATGCACATAGAAGTGACTAATGGAGGAGGGAGAAATATGTAGTTGTCCCATATCATTTAGCAATTGCTCCCAGGTGCTGCTTCACTTTTCTCTTTCTGATGGGCCCTGAAAAAAAAAACCAGCTCTGCTTTTTACATCGGTTTGGTTGCTTGTTGTTCTGTATCAGCAATTTTTGGCCAAAGGTTTCTCCGAGCCAAGATGCTCCATCAAGTGCATGGGCTCCAAAGAATAAAACCTGATAACTGGGACCTCAATTCCATCACTCCGTGCCCTTACCAGCCATCAGGCATCACCATCTTCCTCGAGTATCCTCTCCCATACCCAGCCTACATGTCTGCCTCCCACCAGCCTCCATACATTGCCACCTCCTACATTAATCATTTATTTAAAGAGTGCAGTTATCATTCGGAAGGAGTCTCCTGGCGCAGAAACTGCTGTACTTAGGGGAGTTCAGTAAAGGCATCTTCAGTTATTGTGTGAAGAGCCAGGTTTTAATGCGTTTAAGAAGTTCGGACTGGAGTCTGATTTCAAGGCAAACCTACTTCCATAATTTTGCTCCTTGCATCCTAAGGCTCTGTCACCCCAACCTGAATACATAAAGCAAGGAACTACAACGTTGTTTTTTTCACTCTACCTAAGGGATCTCGATTGAATCTATTATTTGATTTTATAGGACAGAAATTAGGGGCTTAGTTAAGAAAAATACTGAAACTCATGCAAGTAGATATGAAGAAAATGGCTTCCTCATAGAACTTAAATGTAATTAGCACAGGTACACAGAGAACGCATCAATTTGCTTTTGAATGAAAATGGCTGATAGCATCGAATATTTTAATTTTTTGTGTCACCTCTTTTTGGGAAAGCCCTTGATACTCTGAATTCCTGCACTCCAAACAAGATTGGACAAAAGTTTTTTTTTTGGGGGGGGGGGGCAAGTATAACAGGAGGTAGTATCCACCGAATTATGTGAATCTGCAATGAGAAGAATTTTATGGTGTTACTTGTTTCTGTAGGTTCAGCTGGGTGACAATGTCAACACCCAGGTGTGTACAACTGTGGCAGAAGAAGGGCATTTGCCCAATTGAGGAAGCCAGAGGACCAAGTCTTAGACACTGGTGTTGATAAGTACGACTAATATTTCAGTCTGCACGGCGCGGACTTTAAGGATGTTATAGTTCATAGTAGAGGCAGCAGTGTTTTGAGTGCCTGAGAGGTCAGATTCTGGATTCATGAAATCCTCTTTTAGGTTGATGGCAATTTGTATGTTACCAGCATAAAAGCAAACAATCACATTGAATCGTTTGAGTAAAAAAAACTAGAGGTTGAATGTAGAGGATAAATAAAAGATAGGAGAAAGCGGAGCCTTATGGTACACCTCAAAGCAGGGGGATAGAGGTAGACTGAAATTGCGCAGGCTGCATTTATTGGGATCTATTGATAATGAAAGATCCTACACAGGTAAAAACTTTATCCTCAATTTGTAGAACTTTCAGATGGTGAATACTGTTGAAAGCAGCTGATAAGTCCAGAAGTATGACTGCTCCTGAACTACTGCTGTCGACTATCCATCGAAAGTAATCAATGGCTGATGAACTGATATGTTTAGTACTGATGCCCGGCCTAAGGCAAGTTTGCGTGATGTCCAAAAGATTATTTTGTTCAATGTAAGACTGTACTTCTCTGACCACCACTCTTTTCATTAGCTTAGATGTATCCCTCTCACCTTCCATACATATCTGTTATAGCAGGGTCGATTGGGCTCTGTTTTTTTTTAATACATCTTATCACTTTTTTTTATGAGGACAGGACCGATCATGTCAAAGAAGCAATTAATGATTTGCTTCATTGAGGGGCGATGGATTAATGATTTGCTTCATTGAGGGGCGATGGAGTTCTTTAATCTTTTGAGGTGAGAGGCAGGAGAACTATCAAGGGCCCAAGGGTTTTCTGGAGCATATAAGGGTGTGGCAGTCTTCATTTGATAAGGGCTTAAATTGACTGAGAGACCTTTCCTTAGAGAGAACCTTGAAGGGCGATTCAGTAGGTAAGAGATGAATGACATGACATTTGTGATAGTTATGGAGATCATCTCTGATTTTTCTTTATCTTGTTAAATTAACAGATCTAAGGCATGAACTAGTTCTCGAGAGGGAGTAATAGAATTAGCCATTAGATCTGGTTTGGAGACAGTGTCTACTATCTTAAAAAGTTCCTGCAAGTTATTTTTGGCATGGAGGATCTTGTTTGAATAAATGGTTTTCTTTATTTTTCTGATCAAATGGTTAAACTCATGCAAGTGTCTTTAGTAGGCAACTTAGCCCTGAGGGTTATATGACTGACGTCAATTTTTTTTTTTTTTTACAAGTTTCTCAAAAGTAACTTCTCCACTCTTAGAGGGGCTGAGAACAAGAGGTTAGACAAATATTTGTTTATCATTTTCTTCCAGGGAGGGACTAGGAGATTTAGCATTTTGTTAAGCATGGGCTCAAAGGATTACAAACGGACATGGACATTTTGATTACGATCAGTTGTCAGGGCTTTTTTGTAATTAGCGTGAAGGCTTCATCAAATGTCTCCAGTGAAAGTTTTTTTTGATTTACTGTTTGATGGTATTTTGTTGTACTATGTTCCTGGCTTCGTCTGAGATTAAAATAGCAAATCCAATTAAGAAATAATCAGCCAAAGGCAAACCTGATTCATCAAGAAAATTTAAGAAGCTGGCAGAAATTAGGAGTAGGTCACGTATGCGACCAATTTAATGGGTGTGATTAGTCACCAATTGCATTAGTCCTAAAGAGGTAAAGATTTTCAGGAGTTTAGTGGTGGATTCCAAACAAATGTTGACATAACCTAAAGCTAGGATGTTTGAAAATAGAGTTTTGACATAAATTATCTCTGCAAATAGGTGGCTTCCGTTTGTAGGGGCCAGCACCATGGGTACGTCTTACTCTTAAGGTTTATAGATAGCAACAGTGAACCTAAACCTAGATGGAAGACACAGGAGAGCTGGTCAATTTTCAGGGGGGATTCAAGGAGTTGTGGAAGAGAAGGCAAATATCACTCTGTGTTTGTTGATGTAGTCACACCTGATCATTTTATAATTTGTAGGTTCAAGACTTAGGGGGTCATTCCGACCCTGGCGGTCATGGACCGCCAGGGCCGGGGTTGGAGGATGCACCGCCAACAGGCTGGCGGTGCATCAAGGGCAATTCTGACCACGGCGGTAAAGCCGCGGTCAGAAAAGGGAAGCCGGCGGTTTCCCGCCGGCTTCCCGCTGCCCCAGGGAATCCTCCACGGCGGCGCTGCAAGCAGCGCCGCCATGGGGATTCCGACCCCCTTCCCACCAGCCTGGTTCTGGCGGTTTTCACCGCCAGAACCTGGCTGGCGGGAACGGGTGTCGTGGGGCCCCTGGGGGCCCCTGCAGTGCCCATGCCACTGGCATGGCCACGGCAGGGGCCCCCTAACAGGGCCCCACATTGATTTTCAGTGTCTGCAAAGCAGACATTGAAAATCGCGACGGGTGCAACTGCACCCGTCGCACACCAGCAACTCCGCCGGCTCCATTCGGAGCCGGCATCCTCGTTGCTGGTGCTTTCCCGCTGGGCCGGCGGGCGGCCTTTTGGCGGTCGCCCGCCCAGCGGGAAAGTCAGAATTACCGCGGCGGTCATTTGACCGCGCTGCAGTATTCTGGCGGGGGAACTTTGGCGGGCGGCCTCCGCTGCCCGCCGAAGTTAGAATGACCCCCTTAGTTTGAAATTTTGGGAGATCAGTGATTCTGTACTAAATAATAGGACATGGCCTTCACTGGAAACTAGAGCTTGAATTAAGAGCATTTTTTTTAACCGCTGAATGGACATTGTAGATTCCCATCTTGAATTTATTTGCAAAATGATACGTAATTCACTTACCTCCGGGGATGGAATTGAGTTAATAATTATATCCGGCATTACTAGCGAATGAGAGCCAATTATGTTCCTCTAACATGAGTTGTGGGCATCCATATGGGGGTAGTTTGAGGTCCCTTGATTAGTGGTAGTGGGAGTTATCTATCATCTGGAGTCTAGAGTCAGGTCTGAGAGAGGGCGTTGGGTTGTAGTTGAGAATTCCTACTCTCGGAGGCATATGCTGAATAGAACCTTCTAATCGATAATATCTGGAGAACCAATTAAAGATCAGTTTACAGCATTAATTCTTACAAAGTTCCCAGATTTCAGCAGTCACTTGTGAAAAACACCATTCCTGGTGAGAATTCAGTGTACCAGTGGACCACTGGGCGTGATCGGGGGATTGAAGGAAGGATTATTAGCCCCCGCCACCAGCATTCCTGAATGTCACCTGCCACGGTACCAGACATAAATTACCTACTTTCATGTGTCACATCTACCGTGGTTAGGGTGACCACTCGTCCGTAAATTTCACGACTGCCCGTAATTTTGCCCTGCTGTCCGTTGTCCGTGATGAAAGTCTTCACGGACAGCATTTGTCCGTAATTTCATCCTTTCACCTAAAGGACAACGGAGGCAGGGCGAAATTACCAGCAGATCAGTTTCCCCAGCTGGAATGAAGGGCAGGGAGTCGCCTGTGCTCTGAGGGAGGGAGGGTCAGACAGATAAGCAAAGGCCTTCTTGCCAAGGTGTCACCTTCCCTAAAGAAATGCAAATGTGGGTAACTGGTAAATCTGCAAATGCAAAGGGGCTTGGAAACCTGCATTGACTTTAATCAAAGGAGTCACTTAAAGCTTTCTGATGGCAAATATATTTTCTTTGAGAGGCACTGTAATGGTGAGCTGTAGAGTGTGTGGTTTTAATGGACTGTTATACATTTATTTTATACCTAATACTAAAACATTTTATATTATTCAACTTTGAAAAGCACTTTTTTTATTTAACAGAACTGTATTTGCGCATTTTGTAGCAGCCTATATTATGATGTAGTTGTATTTATATAGGGCTTACTACCCCTGATGAGGCATCGAATACATATTTAAAATAAGGACTTACACATTCACAGTCCTTTCAGGACCCTCAGTACCTCATAGTACTAACAAACATTGGCAAAGCCAACAGGTCTTGTTTACGTAAGAGTTATTGGCTTTGCCAATGTGTTTAAGCCATGTTATGCACCAGAGTGGCTGCTGTTCAGCATGGCTAAAAGTTAGTGGCGTAGTGGTCTGGAGTGGAATAGAGTGGCATAGGAACAGTGGCGTGGAGCCCAGTGGTGCAGAGTACAGTACAGTGGGGTATAGTGCAGTTATTTAGAGTGCATTGGCATACAGTGCAGTGGTTTAGAGTGCAGTAGCATGGAGTGGCATGGGACACAGTAGAGTGGCATAGAGTGCAGTGGAGTAGAGTGGCAGAGAGTGCAGTAGTGCAGAGTGGTGCAGTGGCATAGAGTGCAGAGTAGACTTGCGTGGCAGAGAGTGCAGTGGCGTGGTGTAGAGTGGTGCAGAGTAGAGTATAGTGTTGTAGAGTGCAGTTGCTTAGAGTGGAGTGATACAGAGTAGAGTGGCATAGAGTGCTGTGGCTTAGATTGCAGTGGCGTAGAATGCAGTAGTACAGGGTAGATTGGTGTACAGTACAGTGGCAGAGAGTGCAATGTTGCAGAGTAGAGTATCAGTGCAGTGATGCAGAGTGGAGTAGAGTGGCACAGAGAGCAGTGGCAGAGTACAGTGGTGCAGAGTAGAGGGCAGTGACATACAGTGCAGCTGTTTAGGGTGCACTGACGTAGAGTGCAGTTGCATAGAGTGCCATGGGGCAGGGTAGAGTAGCAGAGTGCAGTGGTGCAGAATGTAGTAGTACAGAGTAGAGTGGTGTAGAGTATAGTAGCGGCCAGTGCAGTGTTGCAGAGTAAAGTGTTAGCGTGCAGTGGTGTAGAGTGCATTGAACTAGAGTGCAGTGGTCAGAGTGGCGTAGAGTGCAGTGGCGTAGAATAGATTGTTTCAGAGTAGAGTGCAGTTGCATAGAGTGGAGAGGTTCAGGGTAGATTGCAGTGGCATACAATACAGTGGCACAGAGTGCAGTGGCACAGAGTGCAGTGGCGTAATGTAGATTGTTTCACAGTAGAGTGAAGTGGCTTAGAGTGGAGAGGTGCTGGGTAGAATGGAGTTGCGCAGAGTGGCATAGAGTGTGTTGGCATAGAGTAAAGTGGTGTAGAGTGCTGTGGCATAGAGTGCAGAGATGCAGAGTAGATTAAAGTGACGTACAGTGTATTGATGTAGAGTGCAGGGGCATAGATTTGAGTGTTACAGAGTAAAGTGCACTAGCATAGCGTGTATTAGCTTAGAGTGCAGTGGCCTATAGTGCAGTGTTGCAGAGTGACATAGAGTGGAGTTGTGCGAACTAGATTGGTGTTGCCTAGACTGGAGTGGTATAGCGTACAGAGGAGCAGAGTGCAGTGGTGTAGAGAGGCATAAAGTGTATTGGCATAGAGTAGAGTGGTACAGAATAGAGTAGAGAGGCATAGTGTGAAGTAGCGGAGTGCAGTGGCAGAATGTGGAGTGGTTCAGAATGGAGAAGAGTGCAGTGGCATGGAGTGGTGTAAAGTGGAGTGATACAGAATAGTGTGCAGTGATGTGGAGTGGTGCAGAGCAGCGTGGAGTGGAGTATGCATGGTGTGGTAACACACTCCCATTACAGACAACACATTTTTTATTTAAATGATCATTACATTTGCACAGACGTACAGTTTTTCAAATCAAACTATACTGTGCACAGACGATGATGTGTGGAAATTGCATCACCTAATACAATGATTTGTTTTAATCATATAAAGGTACCGGTATTTGTTTCCATCACAGTTTAGGATTAACAAAAATGTGCTTAATTTGTACTCCTAATTCTGATATATTCTGAAGTTTATTTAAATGTTGTCATGTGATAGAAAAAACTCTTTCCTAACCCCAGTATCCGCAAGATTGTCGCATAAATCCTCTCACCTTGAAGTCAGAGAAAGAAAAGTAAACACAAAGTTCCCACCGAAATCAAAGCCTGACATTTGACTTTGTTTTTTGAATGCACAGCAAATGTGATGAGATAAGAACAAGATTTACAGGCCTGTTTACAGAAAGGGAGCACTCAGAAGGATACTGTAAATAAGGTTTGGGCAAGGGAAGGAATGAACTCAAGCTGCATTGCGTAAAACAAATAAAGTCAGCAAATTGAAAGCAACAAAATGTGAGTTACAAACCACAAGGCCAATGGCAAGCAACAGGCGGAATGCATTCCCAAGGAAGCTTTATGAATGTGCTTAAAGTGACAGCCGTGGGATACATTGTGGGGAAAGACCAGTATTTTAGTCCAGTCCGTACCTTGCAGAGGTTTGGCCAAATCAATCACCCAGGTAGTATGACAAGAAGACCTGGAGTGGTTTCTATGTTGCAGGAAAAGTCTGTACATCCATTCTATCAGTTTGCCAACAGTTCCTATGGTGTAGAGCTTCTGGCACACCTCTTGTAGGGTAAGTGCTAGGGGGCAGACATGAAATAGGGCATTTAATGATTATTTAAGGTGGCTGTAAGGAGTAGACCTGGGTGAAGCTGGTAGTCTGCCATAAGGGTTGGGAAATTTAGTAGCTCGCCATTCAGAAACAAATCCCCCAATTTTAAGATACCTGCAGCATGCCACTGATGGAGTTGCTCTGAGCACAGCTACCTTGTGCGAGTGGGAAGGCTTAGCAAAGGTAGTGCAGGAGCACAGGGTTTCTTCGTATCAGTGAGTTTACAGGTTCCAGCAAGGCAAGAGAAAGCTGTGCATGATAACCCCAGATGGTGATACGTACAATGGCCAGTAGGAAACAATGAGCAGTGCATTAAGCCTTCCTTAAAAGTCTTCACTGATAAACCCCATCTCATGCAGGGAGGTGGGCAGAAAGCCAGCGAGCCATCCATTGGACCTGTGCAGCTGAATAATAGCATTCTAAGTCCAGAAGACCTAATCCACTCGCAGTTACAGGTAGTTTTATAGTGGAAAGAGCTACCTGACGGCGCTGCAGCAACCAAATCAGATGTGTGGCATATCTGAAGAAGGAATGAAGGACGAGCAGGGGAAGGTTTGTAAAATAATACTATTATTGGGGTAGCACAGCATCTTCACTAGTGCCACTTGGCTCACTACTGAAAGCAGAAGAGAAGACCTAAAAGCAAACTGGGCTTGGAGGGACCGTGCCACTCTGCTGAGATTTTCATCCTGGAAATCAGTGGAAGAATTAATCACTAGGTATCGAAAGGTAACTGGTTCCCAGTTCAATCTGAGATCTAATTGTATATAAAGGGGAAAACAGTGCCATATGGTAAAGAAACACTAATTATATTTTACATTTTTTACAGTTTGTTTGTGCAATTTGCGTCCCAAATATTTTGAAGATTCTATGTGTACTTGACACTTAGGGATAACCCAGATCACTAGTTTGGCCTTTGCTCAATTTCAAAACCATTTAAAGACATGGACAAAGCGGCCAATTGCCTTGCACTACCTTGCAAGGAGTCTGGCCCCTGCTCACCCTTCACAAGCACAATCATCGGACCATTGTACCAGAAGAGTTTGCCAAGGTGGATAGGTGTTGCTTCTTTAACCACTTGACAGTGTCTCGTCTGTTTTTCACCTGTTTGCAGAGCCAACTCCCTAGGTACCCAATACCTTCCGATAGTCTTGGTGGACCCATCTTGTCTGATTTTAGGAATTGTCCCACCTTGTTCTTCTCTTCCTTATTTATCCAGTTCTGAGCAACAACCCTTTGAATCACTTGCCGTGGATCTCCCATTTGATCTCAATTTCATCCTCCTCTTTTATTATCTTTGATTGGTAGTCCGGGCTCCCATTTCTGAGATAAATGTAGTCACAGATATACAGTCTAGTGCTGTGAGACTACAGACAAGTTGTGGGTACCTCACATCCTGACATTAGGTGTGAGACTGTCTCACACACCATCTGCCCTGCCTCTTTAAAAAAAAATTAGGTTGAAAGTCCATGGGCGGTTGGGGTAAGCTAGATGTTTTTGGTAAATTTGTTTAAACTAGCATAACGTTTATTACCTTAATGTTTCCCAAACTGTTTGCCAGGGGTTTTTAAAATGTTCCGAAACATAATCAAAATGTTGCTGTTACTTTCTCTTCAAGAAAGAATCAGTAGATTTGGGTATGGGTAATGGCCTTGGAGATTGGCTACACTACTGAACAAGGACGTAATGTGACACCTGAATTTAGCATACCAGGAGGCTATCACAAAAAGACCACAGTTAATAAATAGTACTATGTTAAAAAACAATAAATAAATTCACTGACAACATAGTGAGGCATTGCCTCTCTTGTGTGTGTCTGTAAAACTGACGTTTGTTCTTGAATTTTTGTCCTGAATTTTGACCCTTTGTCCTGAATTTTTTACAGTCCTGTCCAGAATTTGCTTCAATGCCAGGTGGCCACCCTAACCGTGGTAGGCCTTGGCTCCCGCTCCCACTAGTTTCTGTCCAGTAGCTCCCTCACCGGGGCACATCATGTAATGCCACTTTCTGGTATATCACTGTGATGTCAAACCTTTGACACGGCTTCCGGTGACATCATCTGCATCACAGATGGCGTCCTATGGCTGAGCCCTTACCTCCTCTACTCAACCAGGAACTTTGAAAGATGGCACCTCTACTTACCGCACAGACAGCTACATAGAATAACTTATCGGTCACTTTACTACCCACGATGACACACACATCATCAAGGCACAATTTCATTGTCATACGCTCATCTCATCGTTTAAAATAAAAAGAAACTGATTTGGTCCGGTTAACAACATAAATAAGGCACTTTACGATCAGCACAGCTGCCTTTCATATTGTTTGTAATCTCGATGTAGGCCTCAATTGTATCTGCCTTCAGAACTGACAAAGGTGCTGTTCCAGCATTACAATGCCTAGACACCATGCGATCGGTTTCTTTTCAAAAGACACCGCCTGCACAAGACAGGTGAGTTCACATTACAGTCACAAAGGTGTAGTGTGTGCAACATTCCCTCCCATCAACATTCACCCCTCATAAACCATCCCGACTGGGGAAGGTTTATTTCTTATTGATGGTACATTTTGTTAATCACAGCTGCTGAGATACAATTACAGGGCTTCCTTCTTTGTAATTCGCCCGTTAATTAATTAAATACAGGATGCAGCCCGGGCTTGTATCAATGACATCAAACAGTGTCATCTATATTTAAGTGCCTATAAGCCTAGCCAAAGTGAACAATTTGTCCCCTGCAGCAGGCACGGTTCCTATTGCCTCTGCCCACTGTTTTGTGTTGTTGCTTCCCGCGGAGGCCCAGTGCACCGCCATGATGGAAACATGATTATTTCTCTGATCAGTACCGTGCATACTAATCATAGCGCGTGCAAAGGAAATTGCATGTTTATATTAATCAGGGGATCGGTTACTCCTGGCTCTGCCAACCGTTTTCTCCCTTGGGTGGTCAAGAAACCAAGGCGCTGCCGAAGGAAGGACAGACTGCGAATTTTAATGGGAATTGTCGAAATCGTCTACACGGTCTTGTGGTTATTACTCTACATGGGGAGTTCTGATTAAAAGGCATCCCTTGCTGTAAACGTAAAAGTGAATAAGGTCCCCCGAATACTAGCTAATAATTTAACATGGAGCGTAAATGAGTCATGAAAACAGCTTAGTTGATACAATTATTTCACTGGGTGATACTCAAACGGGGGTGCAGGGCTCCTAGAAGTTAAAAGTGCACGTGCGGGGCCCACGCTCCATTTGGACCCCTCATTTCTTCTTACCCCACCCTGCCCTCCCTTACTCCCACACAGTCGTTTACAGACCTTCTTCCCAAAAGGTCACAGGACCCCAATCAGCATCCATTCCAGGCGCTAATGCTACTGGAATATCGTGGCAGTAGTCCTGGCGCTATGCTGGCAAGTTAGTTTAATGAGATACACGGTAGCTGCTGACATCTGCGTGACCTGAAAGGGGGACACTGAATCCTGCCAGCTCCACCTCAGCACTCAGTCCTTACCAAATACACCGAAAACTAGTAACATGCTATGAGCATGTCTACGCAATGGTAAGAGCTTTGTAAAAACGTCCCCATGAGTCGCAGTTATAGCGGACTAAAATGCAGACATGTTGCCTTCCTGTTTGGCAGCAGACAGTCTTCGAAGTTGCTTTGTGTCAACATGCTGGACAATCTGTAGGAATTCGATTTTACTTTTCGGTGTAGTTGCAGATCAAACAGGTGACAATTGCGACATCTGTATAGCCTAGCAGGCAGTATGGTTGTCAGCAAGCAGGGAATGTTTTACTAGTCAAATGGAAGGGGCTGCTAAGCTTCTGCTATCAGAAGTCAAGGAATGCCGATTTAGCAGGGCAACAGAACAGGGATGATGCTTACCTATGAGTCGCCATAGCAGAAAGGAGGCTCCCTTGCTGTATGGCAGCATGACGTCGATGCTGGAGCAACGTGTGGCTGAATTCAAGAGAAATCAAAAAGTGTGTTTGTTTTTGCACACATCTTGCGGATGGACAAGTGGGAGGAGCACAGCATCTTCCAGCCACAGGGGTTCAATTGATTATTTAGGAATTTGTCATACAAGAGGCATGCTGCCTAGCAATGGTAGGACGATTGCTTCCAGGTGAAAGGCCACAAAGCATCACAAAGATGTTGTTTCCTTTAGAAGAATGTATTCCATGACTGACAAGCAGTGCCTAATCTTGAGACTTCCAAATCAACAACCGCCTGAATTTGACAACACAAATCACTCAAAAAACTAAGACCAACCGGCATCAACCGTCATTGTTCCTTAAAGCGAAAACCATTCCTTCCAGAGGATGACTTTAGCAGGGTCGCACAACTAGGTGTCCTCTGGTACTTCTACTGAGGAAATATCCTACTCACCGGTACTCCAAAACACCTAGATGCCCTTTCTGAAGTGCATCCTTTCACAAAGACTCACCTTATCAATGTTCATTCGAAGTTCAACAGACTAACATATAACACTCAAAACATGCTGCATTACTTTAATGAGTTCAAGATGGCACATAGTCATACTGGGTATCAAGAATCAAGACATCAAGCTGACTGAAACCTGCAGCAGTACTTCACCATACCCAAAACCCAAACATTCAGGAAGGAAATACCAGATGCCATGTTTTCTCCTCCTTTACCATGTGGACGTAAACAGCATCATAGCCGAAGGCTGCACCCCATCGTCAGCTGCTGGAAAGAGTTTTTAAACCACACCATCATGAACATGTTACCTCTTGTCATCCTACTTCTGGAGATTAGATCCCTCAAACTTCCCTCCTTACACCCATCACTGCACTCTAACCTAGACCTCCCAAGCCAGGCGTTCTCAAATGCCCGATAGGCCATCTTGACTCCATCACCTTTACTGCGGATCTACACCACACTTTCCACAAGTGCCAACCAGTTTATTTCTGACAAGTGAAGAAGGGCGCACATTCATTTTAAGGGATAAGAGCAAAATCCTTTGTTATTACATTCCAATTAGAAGGCTGAGATTTGACCATTCGACCAAAGAAATGCAAGACTTCTGGAGTCCGTGAAGCAATAAACCACATGTGGTGAATCAGGAGAGGACTACAATTTCTAGGGATTGATATTACCAGCAAGGAAACATAGAATCTGCATATAATTAAACCTAGGATCCTTCTCGCTAGATTAAAATATGAAAGCCCCATTAAAGACAGTAATTTAAAACTATGCAAACAAAAACATGAGCAAGCACAAAAAGCTTATGCTTTTTATTCCAAGTCCTTAATCGGTTCTGCCAGTGTAGGTCAACCTAGTTACATTTTCCAAGCATCAAATGAAATCTCAAACTCCAAGTGACCATCTGCTCCAGCATGCATGTAATGTTCGGTAATAATTGAAGGTTAGCCAGGAATATTGATGCCATTTTGATCAGCACTGGAGCGGACCTTAAGTAGACTATGCTACTTATTTTCAAAGCCTGGTAATAAAAATCTGTCCTTTTCAAAGAAAAGTCAATAACCTGTATGTATGCTGCATATTGGGGTAAGATAGCAATTTCCTGTCAAAGTTACAGAGTTAAAGGTTTAGTTCACGTTTGATTTACTTTACAAAGGAAACCATTTCTGTAGCCTGGATGCTGAAACCATGCAGTTCTAAACAGGTGTATTGCAGGTTAAAGATACCAGTAGTGAAGTGGTTCCCCCCATCACGTTGACATCCCACAATTGCACTTTATACAAATTTGGCGATTCTTTGAACACAATGCATTAAAAAAGTGTCAAACCGCCGCGCTGTCGAAGCTAACTTGTGAAATTAGACAACACGGGAGAAGCAAATAGCGCGAGCAGCAGTAACCCCCCCCCTCCAGCGCCTTGAGACCCTCGCGGGTGAGTAGCGCGCTCTATAAATGCATTGATTGATTGATTGATTGATTTGAATGCTGAATAGATGCCCGGCCTGAATCTGCTTCATTCCCATCCAAGCGCTGACACGCAGGCGCAGAATGACAGAGCACCTATCATGATACAGCAGTGACTGTTGTCACCAGTAGGCGTCAGTAGCTGACATGAGAGGCGATAAAAACGTATGAGCTAGTGAAACGTATTGCAACACACAGAGATGAACAATTTCCCTGTAGTGAACCAAGAGCCTGCTTTTGTATGCTTAGCGCCATAACAAGCAGTAACTTCTAGGCAGTGACCTCTACCCTGGTGAAAAATAAAGTTAATTGTTTATTATAGGAAGCCTTTGATGGCATAATGGTTTTTAGGCATAGCTTTGACGTTCTATGGAAAGACATCCATTTATTTCGATTATATTTTACAACCGTTTATTCTTACCCAATCCCAATTGTGTCTATTTTAATCAGACGGATTGTTCTAACTGGTTCCAATCCAATTACTTTATTACTGGTCAGTTGGAAGTTTTGCACCAGGGCAGGGTAATTTTTATTTCTTTAAGTAATGTATGTCATGTGACCTCACGACTGAATTAACTTTTAGAATTTTATTTTTTTGCATTTGACTACCTAATCGTCCGGTGAGGTTTTAGTACAAGATTATCTTTCTTTCACATTAGTTGCCTTAATTCACGTTTTTTTAAATACACCTAACCTATTTTTATTTCCCTATTTACTCCACAGCAACATTACAGAACCGACTGCAGTGAGATATCTCGGCTTAACCCGCGCGCGTCCATATCCCTTCACTAATGCACACTAATCAGCTCTGTCAGGTTTAGCTAATCTAAAGTGACCCAACTCCATTCTTCACCTCTGTGGCAACGCAAACGCTGCCTTCCCGCCCTCTACAAAAATGCCCACCGAATGTCACGCGCGCTCACGGCTTCAAATGTCCGCCTTGTAAACGCGCTGTGAAGCAGCCTCATCAGATCAATGTTATTCAGATCAACTTCAAGTTTCCCGGAGGCGACGGTAACCAAAACGGGCCTTAAAACACCACACAGGTCTTTAATGGTGAAATCCGAGTAGGGAATGAGCACATCCTCGCTAAATGTCCCCAGGCAAGCCTCCCTAGGTTATAATAAATCTGTCTGATTCAATAAGTAAGCAAGTTTAGCCACAACACTCCATTCTTCAAAGGCCAAACAAACGTGGATTTTAACACAATTGATTTGCACCCTGAAGCAGGCTGCGATCTCAGTGCCGAGGGTATTAGTGGTTACAAAATGGCGGCAAAGGAGCGAAACAAACAACACGTTGACCTTTTATACCAGCATTTTTCTGGATGCTCTGGTATTCTAGAACCGCAAAGCATCCGCGTAGCAGAAGTTATAAGGAAAGAGCGGTATTATTCTACACAATTCTTTGTTAGGGAGTGTCGGTGTAGCTAGGTGAATGTGTGTGCATTGCGACTTAACAGAAGTGGTGTCAAAATATGACTATTTGTCTCTTGCGTGAGCATCATCTAATATTATCGGTGTTGAACTTCCCCAAAGGTCACTTTGCAAATTGCATGCGATTTCAGGCTGTATTGATTCAGGCATTAACGTGAAAAGCCCAAGTTGAAGGCTGTGGGTAGTGCAACTGCCAGGGACTGGCATATAATTACCACCCACCTAGACTACCTTTAGACACTCACTCTGCCACAGCCCGAACACAACATGGGGAAATAATTACTTACCGGTATTAGTTCAAGATTTTTCATTGCAATATGAGGAGATCAACTTCTCTGACAAACCCTTTCCATGTCCCTTTTCTCTCTTTAAAATATGAAGCAGATACACCTCCTTTCTCAACCTCCAGACCACAATTACTTAAACACACACTAGCCCACAGGTTACTCACTCAACCCGACGATGGGCTGGAATTAATGACCGTAACAAGGAAAAAACAAATCAGAGTAATTTAATTATTGCGATTTAACTAAATATTCCTTCTTGCAGCCATTATGATACGAATTATACCAAAGTTTATGGGGTGGTCCATGTCAACACATAACCCACTTTGCTAGATAAAACAGGAGAATCATTTCAATAATTGCTGAAACCATGACTTTTTTTTAAAAATAATTCCTATCACCAAATTACAAACCTGTCGGAATAGCACTCTTGCTCCAAAATCATCATAACCCTTGTCCTCACCATGGATTCAATGAAGTTTAACATACGCCGAGGGCACTGCCCAAGTGGCTTCCCTGAAGATCTCCACAATGGATGTTCCTTGACCCTTTGCGGGGAGGCTGCACTCCACAGGTTGACCTCTACTGTACTCCAAGGACAAGGGAAACTCTTCTTTGTAAACCGCAGATAACTGATGGGTAAACTCTAGCACAATAGATTTAACTAATGGTTCACACCCTTTCTTAAAGAGCCAAAATTCACAAACAGCAAATCTGTCCTCCTTGAAGAAGAGGCTAGTGCAATGTAGACAAGAACTGCTCTTTCAACATCAGAAGTCAACATTCTTGGAAACCTCCTTGTTTTTAATACTTTTCCATGTAAACTTATGAGTGGTGGAGCCCAAAATATAATATGGATCAATATAGATAAATAAATAGAAGATAATACACATCAATATAAGACATTAAATGGGTTCATGTGAAAAATTTGGAAATTATTATTTGATATTTATTGAGCGCATACGAAGCACCCTGATCACACCCAGATCAGAGATTAAAGATTAACAGATTTTAGAAGAGCCAGGTATTGAGAGTTTTTTTTTTTTTTTAGATGGAGCTAGTTTAGAGAAGCATCGTATATGCAAGGGTAGCTGGTTCCAATGTTGGGAGTCAAATATGAAAATGATCAACACCCATGCCTGGCCATACATATACGCCAAGGGCGTAGTAAAAGTTTCCCACTAGACCTGAGGTTGCGTGTTGGAACGTAAAGCTGCAGCTTATTCCGCAGATAGTAGGGACCACTTCTGTGTAGACTCTTATGTACCAAACCGAGTAACCTAAAAAGGAAGCACTTTTTTTTATAGGTAGCCAATGTAAAGATTTGAGCGTGGGCTCCAAAGGGGATTGGGCTGGCAGGTTACAGAACAGGTGGGCAACTGTGTTTTGTATCACCTGGAGTTTGGTTTAAAAACTCTAATTTATTGCTGCCATTAGGGAATTACCATAATCCAGGCAATTTACAATAAGTGCCTTGGTAAGTGATTTCCTGGTCTGAAGATGTAGCCACGGGAATGCTTTCCGGAGAAGGCTCATAATCCCAAAACATGATCCAGAGATAGAATTTACATGTTCTTTCAAGGAGAGATTCTTGTTTAACAGGACACCCAAATTTCTAACTACATTTTTAGGGGTAGGGACCGACCCCAGTTCCGAGGGCCAGCGTTCTTGAGAACTAAAGGGGTGAGCTTTTCCAAAATGCAAAATCCCAGTCTTTCTGGTGTTTAGTTGGAGATAGTTGGCATACATCCAAAAGGCAATTTTTCCATGCACTCACTGTATATTAATTTGGTAGATTCCGGGTTGGACCACATACTGCTAAGTTGTGTATCATCTGCATGTGAAAGGACATCAAAACCACAATCTTATCACTTGAGCCAGGGGACCACATAGATATTAAAAAGGTTAGAGCTCAAAGATGAACCCCGTGGTACCCCTGTCCAGGGTCACGGTTCTAGAGTTAATAAGGCTGCAATGTAGTCGTTAGGCAAAGAGGGCAGTGACGTTCACTAAAACGGTATACTTTAGCGATTCTGGTAATGCCTCCTGGTCCACTCACTCTGTTAATCAGTAGATTCAAGAATGAGAAGCCTACAGCAATCGACAGACCAGCATACTGTAACATGATTATATGGGAAACCAGCATAACATGAGATGATGTAGAGTGGCACTGAAAGTGTAATACAGTATTAGAGGCCGTGATCTAAAACTACAAATGGAACAAGGATCAGAAAGAAATTGGAAGAACTGGGTCTTATTATTTTTTGTGAAATATTTCAATTTCTAAAATGAGGAATTTCCAAAAGGAGGAAAGGCGACAAATTGTTTCCACTGAGTGCTTTTTACCGACAAATTGCAATTGAGTGCACAAAGCGACACTTTCACCTTCAGACAGGTTTTTCAAGTTATCTCATGTGTGCAACAAATCTACAAGGGAAAATAGCTGGTGTAACAAGTATGGCAGAGGTGAACAAGAAGGTGAAACCTTTGTACAAACTTAACAATAAGGCCTCACAAGCCTAACCTGTGTTTTTTTTTTATTCAGGCACAACTGTGCTCTAACAAATTAGTGACCTGCAGATTTGAGCATGACGACATTTTCGTTTGTAAAATAATTTTTATGGGATCATGTGATTTGTGAGCGAGAATTCTTCAGTAATACTAGGCCTGTTGGTTTAAACTTCCTACTTAAATTACTTCTCTGAGGACCAAAGCAGGGCAGGTTAACGATCAAGGAGAAAACACACTACTAACCTAATAGGACTGTTGCTTTGACTGATGAACCCATATGACCGGCAGTCTGCTCATTGACAGAGCCGGCATAGTTTATGTGCGCGGAGATTAAGGGTCAGATGTAGCAAAGGTTTTTACCCATTCTGTGTCTATGGGAAAAAGTGTTTGTACATATGGCCCTAAATGAAAAATGTTAAATTAGATAGTACAAATGAGTTGCAATGTTTTGAAGTCTCCTAGCTTCCTACCAACTTATGTCCCAATGGGCACAGGTACTCACGGGGACAGAGGCCCCGCACTTTTTAGTTTGATAGGGAGAGTGCCCTTCTCAAGAGTGGTACAATGCTTTTAATGGGTGTGCGCCAGCACTTCTCAGTAGCCTGTAGGTAATCTGGGATTGGGGATAGCTCCATTTCAAGCACTAGGTCATAAAGGTAAAAATACAATTCTAGCAGTGGCAACACAAACTCATGTCGCCTCATAGACGTACTTCAGGCCGAGCAATACACATGCCAATCAGTCAGATGACATACTCAAAGTGGCTATTATATGCAGCGACATACCCCAAACAACACTAAGCACGCACACAAAATATCAACAGCACACACACTGCTGATGAACCAATTCAACATTGTGGGGCTATAGTAGACACCATGCAAGTATTTGGGTTGGATCAGGTACATCTTAGCGGGTATCGCCAGCATTCTGGGAGTCATCCTGGCCTCTTTCCAGTCCTCCTCCTCTAAAGGACCCACATCTCATTCCTATCTGCCCCGTAATACCTCCAGTGGGCCAGGGATATTATTTATCAAGGTGCGATATGATACGGGGATGGCTTTCTTATCCATATGTGACTCTGTGACAAGTGCCTCACGGGAACTGCATTGTGGGAGTGTTTTTTGGACAGTACCAGGGGGAAACCAATTGGGCCGAGAGTTTTTCCATCCGGAAGCGTCGAGTGGCCTCATATATTTCTTTGGCAGTCAGTGGTTCAACCAGCTCCACTCTGTCTGTGTCTGAGAGTTGAGGGCAAATTAGAGCTTCGATGATCGGGTTTCCTTGTTCAGCCACAGGCACTGTGTTCCTCATAGAGGTGTGGGTCGTATGCTGCGAACGCCTGCACTATACGGCGGTAGGTCACAACTGTTAAGGCCGTGTCTGTGGTCAGGCATGGGCCCAGCCAGTCTACTTGTTCCCTGTTTGCTAGCCAATGTAAGATTTTCCCAGCCTTATCCCCTAATTTGTAAAGCTCATACTGTGTTGAAAGGTGAACTAGGGCTGCTTTGTCGAGCAATTTCTGTCTGGGGGCCTGCCTCTTCTTCGCTAAGAGAAGTTGAGTACGCTCGCTCTGGTATTCTGTGAGAGAGTTCCCTTCCGCTTTTTGCATTTCATGTTCCAGGTCTGAGATGTCCTTGTTTTCATATATATTGGCTGTGGTTTGGTGGGATATTATCTGCTCACCTTTAGACAGGGGCGGCTCAGCGTCACCCCCCTTCCAGCAGCAGCAATGTTTAAAGTAGCAATGTAATTTGTAGGTATTAATGTGGTACTCAGTAGACTTTTTTAAATTGAAGAATACAATATATTAACACAATTCAAAATACACAGTAGTACACTATATTTGTGAAATATAGTGTATTTTTAATTTTAGATCATTTATTCTAAGTACCCCAGTACTTCCTAGGAAGTACTGTGGTACTCCGTGATAAATATACTAATATGTATAATGTAATTATAAAATGTATATATCATGATCAAGACCTTTGGTGGTTAAAACGCGTTAGTGTAGCTTGGGATATTCATCTCTTCTGTAAGAATAAATCAACAAACACAAGGTTTCCTGTGTGTGCCGTGTTTGACCTTGTGTCGCTTGGTGGAAAAATATTTCACAGGGCTGACCCATCCCTGACATTGAGCACCGACTTAATAGAGCACGCTTTGATGGGGGCCATTTGGAGGAAAATTATATATGTCAAAACAAGGCCCTTTCAGGGTTAGAGTGCCGCATAAATTATGCAAAACAAAGGAGAACTCTGGGAAGTTCCCAAATTTAGGTGGAGAGCAGCTCTAGTAAGGAGCACCCTGCAACACCAGCGACACTCTAGATTTGCTCACCTCAAATGTCTGCTTACCTAGCAAAGTTTTTTAAGCATAGGATCAGCACAGTGCTATCCACGCCAAGCTAGATAATGACAAAGTCTTTTGCCATTTGTACAGCAAAATCTTTAGGCATAGGATTGACACAGTGTCTCCTCGCCAAGCTGTAAAATGACAAAAGCCATTTACCACCCCAGGCACAGTATTACAGCTTTGGACTGGTCAAATACCATCCAAGCCAACCTGGAATGAGAAAAGCAACCCCTGATACGTGTTTCGATCTCATTAGAGCTCTTCAGAGAGGTTTAGCTTTGTCCAGACACAAGGGAACACCCAGTATAAGCCAAAACAAGGCCCTTTCAGGGTTAGAGTGATGCATAAATTATGCAAAAAACAAAGGAGAACTCTGGGAAGTTCCCAAATTTAGGTGGAGAGCAGCTCTATTAAGGAGCACCCCGCAACAACAGCGACACTTAACTTTATTTACTATACGTTAATCCAACCACGGCAGCTCAAGGTCTTCAGCCGTGTGTGGCGGCGGTTGGCCAGAGGGCCTGTCCTCTGGCCAGGCCCGTAGCTAAGACCCTATAAGCACGCATCCTTCTCCCATGCGCAGGGGAGATTTCCCGCAAGACCTGAACTGCAGCCAGACCCTACGGCCAACACTCCCCAATCACCTAAACCCACACTGTGCACAGCCCTTTCACCGTGCACTGCAGGAGTTAGCTGCAGCTCCTATGGGTGTGATAATAGGTGTTAGAGGGTGTGTCTGGGGGGGAGAGTGGCTAGCAGATTGCCTGGGTGTGAGAGTGCGTACATCAGTGTTTTAGTAGGTGCGTCAGTCTGTACGCAGGTCTGTAACTGGCTGCATGAGGGTGCTAGTGGGTCTGTGAGTGGGTAAGTGTCTAATTGGGTGTGGGAGTGGGAGCAACTGATTGAAAGAGAAAGAAAAAGAAAGAGCTTTTTTAGGCTTTAATATCTCATGCTTAGATGGAGATACTTTTGTCAGATTCAACGAAAAAAAAATTATTTAGTATATTTTTAAAAAGTACAATGTTTTTAATTTTTAAAAAAATGTAAATGAGTCCAGGTGGACTCAAGCCTCCAAAGCTCAGTGTAAAGGTCTGGGACCTTCATACTGAGCTATGAGTGTTTTTTTTTTCTCAGCCCTTTCTGGGCTATGTATTAAAAAAAAAAAAAAAGAAGAAGGACCGCGTGGGGAGCCCTCACCCAGTCCCTACTTTTTTATTTTTATTATTATTATTTTTTTTAAATAATAACTTTTATAATAAGCCCTTTACGGGCTACGGGGGACCAAACATGAGGGAGCCCTCTACCCACGATCCCTACCTTAAAAAAAATATACATTTCTTTTTTAAATCATGCCCTTATGGGCTACTTGGCACTATGGCTTTAAGCAGCAGCTCACTGCTTGCTGAAGCATTTCATCTCTGTCCTCTGCCCGAAACTTCAGAATTTGACAGCGGCACCTGCTTTAAAGGTCCGCTGTCAAAACCCGAAGTGTTTGCTGTGGCTTGCCTGCAGCTGCAGCGCTGCAGGCAAGCCACAGAAAAAAAGCTATGTCCTGAGGGT
This sequence comes from Pleurodeles waltl, assembly GCF_031143425.1. Lineage (NCBI taxonomy): Eukaryota > Metazoa > Chordata > Amphibia > Caudata > Salamandridae > Pleurodeles > Pleurodeles waltl. Next base: position 979,036,750 of record NC_090436.1, on the reverse strand, counting down.
GGGCACCATGGGCACTCGAGGGGAGCCGCGCCCCCTCTCCAACAAGATCTTAGCCCCGGGGGGTGGTTGTCACCAGGTCGCAGGGGCCCCACAGGTACCCACTTTATTTGTTAAAATATTTGCCCGGGGGGGTGGCGGTCCCCGGGGCGCGGGGGGGCACGCTGCCCCTCTGTTCCAACTGCAGTCTTGCCCCGGGGGGGGTGATGGTACCAGTGGTGCGGGGGCCTGAAACAGACCCCCTATATTTTCTACATTTGCCCCGGAAGTGGTGGTCCCCAGGGCGCGGGGGCCACGCGCCCCCCACTCCAACTACAGTCTTGCCCAAGGGGGCAGTGGCCCATAGGGCAGCGGGGTAGCCACAGGGCTCCCCTGCATTAATTACAAAATTGCCCCTGGGACGTGGTAGTCCAGGAGGCCTCCTCACGCTTTAAAAAAAATAAATAAAATAAAGCCCCCAGGACTTGGGGGCATTAGACTAACGAAGCCTGTGCTTTGTTTTATTTGACGAGCGGATATGCAGATCCACTGTGCCTCTGATCGTAACATAAAAAAAAAAAGCTTTTTGGGACCCCACCTCCAGAGCTAAGGGGTCAGGGTGTTCGTACCCTGCCTTCCATTTTTTTTTTTTTTATACTTTTATTTTTGGAGTCCGATGATGGCATGCAACACTTCAACAGCTTATGTTGTTGAAGTGTTATCAGCCAATAAGATCTCAGCACGAGATCATTAGGGGTCGTGAATCCTTTGCGTCCCTAGATATACAAATTTGTTTTCCCCATAATTTCTCAAATACTACTGAACGGAGTTACACCAATACAAAAAAAAAACACTCTTTCTGGACTAGGACCCACCTTCCTGCCAAATTTGGTGTAATTTAGTCCAGTAGTTTTTGTGCTTTTACTGTTCAAAAACCCTATGGAAAAATGAATGGGGAAAATGTGTTTTGGGACCCCCCTTTTTTCTCTGCCCCTCTGGATGATCACCCTGAAGCTTTCCAGGCAGCTGCTGACAGAACTGTCAATTTTTTTTGGAAAGTTTGATTAGGATTCATCAAGCGGTGCCAAAGATATAGGCAAGTAAAAAAAAAAAAAATTGTATAAAAACGTGATCCTACCTATAAATACCTAGTGGCGACTGCCACTAGGTAATACACACACACATACATACATAAGGTGTGTATATATGTACATATATATATATATATATATATATATACATATACACACACACACACACACTCTAGTCTAAAACACACACAAGTTATGATTACAAACGAAATCCTAAAGGATACTGAAATTCAACCTTGATGGTTTAGATAACCATAACTTGCTCCGCCATCATGCACAGTTTTTGACCTCATATGCAAAAGCTTTTGTCTTCCTTTCTATGCCTCACAAATGCTATTGTTTACTCTATGACCCAAGTGAGAATGCAGAGCTTTTGCTGCAATGTTTCAAGGAAATGCTGACCATACTACTAGAAAAGTGAATTTATCGACCATGCATCATTCTCCTGGTTTGTGACGCACTTAACACTCTTGAGTGGTGAATCTGAAGGGAGAGGGGTCTCGGACTGGGGAACATCACCCCTCTCAACCTGGCATTCATTGAGGGGGGCAGAGTGCAACCCTGTCACCAGGGCCAGGGGACACTCCCTCCGACATTGATTAAGATTTTGAATGTCAAGGGACATCTGAGTTTAAACTGACGATACTGGAATGATGGTGCAAATGTAAACAATAATTTAGAGTTAATTAGGATGGTGCACATCTTAATATCCGAATATGCGTCAATATTACTAAGTAACAGGGCAAATCTGGTCATTCAGTAAATATCTGTGTTGGAATAAATCTGAATATGCAATCAGAGTACTGAGTGATGGTGCAAAACACCATCAGTCAGCCAGAAAACTGAACCAAAAGAGAAACATTCATCTATTCACTCTCATGCATGTAAGGACACCGTCACTTCTTCATTCATACACCCATTTATTCAACTATTCATTCATATATACGGTCACCAACTCATCTAGCATCCATCCACTCCTCCACCCACTCAAGCATGCACACAGTCTTCCATTCATGCTCTCACTCACCCATTTACTGCTCTCACCTTCTCCAATACACATGTTCTTAGCTCGCATAGTACCTACTCTTCTTTACCCAAGCAAGCATTTATTAATTACATTGAGCATTATAGTCCCATTCAATCATCCTTCGCTGCAGTAGCTGGCCAAGTTACGGACTCATACAATGTAACCTGTAAAGCGTCCCACCCCTCAACTGCGCCTTCTGCCACACTGTATCCACACACTAGCTTTATCCCCACATTCTACCTTTGCCTCTTAATCCTTTCACGCACCCACCCATTTATCTAGCTCTCCATTTATGCACTAAACCATCAGAACCAACCATCGTTTACTTCCATCTATAAACTCCATCACTCAGTCATTATCCTTGCACTCAAACACCTTTCCATTTATCCAACTATTAAATAGTTCTGACATGAACCAGTTTGCAAGTACACGGAATCACAAGTGCAATCAGCAGAAAGGCAGTTCAGTTGTAGGGCACACCCGTGGTTTTGCTACTGCTTGTTGGACAGTGCTTAATTTGAGCAGGTGGTTTCCGGTGCGGGCAACGACACTTGTTTTTGAGGGTCGACACTTAGTTTCCTGCATCAGGCATTAACTGTGAGAAAACGACACATATGGGAAAGGCGCAGGAAAAGAAAAACGGAAAAGCGTCACAATGGGTGAAAGCATAAACTAAAAGGATGTGCTGAAGGGGCAGGGAGTGGCTGTAAATGGATTAAAGAGGCCCGATATGGCTTCAGGATTACACTGATATAGTATTCTCTGCTCGCCCATTGAAATGCAGCAGCTGCGCGTTTCAGTGGAGGGCTTTGGGCACCAGCACCTTTGTAGTTACAAATTAAGCACTGTTGTCAGCAAAAAAACAAAATATTCTCAGAGCAGTATTTGGTAGTAGTACAAACGCGAAGTCAGATATCACTGTTATTAGCATTCTAAAGGGAAACGTAATCCCAGCTGGGCTGCTAAATAAAACCTGCAGTAAATTTCACAATATTTTACTAAAGAGACTCACGCATACCTGCTGTGCTTACATTTTATGTAGTCACTTCTCACTTGACAGCACTTTAACATGCACTCTGGCAGGCCGAGTCAGGCTTGCCTGGTGTGGTGTTAATGCTCACTCCGAGTGCTGTGGGGCTGCCTAGGGCACGCATTCATCGAAGCACACTCAAGAGGTATTTTACTCCATTACCCAAAAGGGAAGGGGTCTAAGATAACTAACACTAAAGCAAAGTGCGGGCAGATCAGGTGTTGAGAAGTTACCAGGATTCTTCATCACAAACTCGCCAGTTCCCAACTTTAGCAGAGGAAGTAGGAACCATCTAATTACTTTTGGACGATATACGTACTTAGAAGTGTGAATTCCGTTAATTTATAACATTTAAGGTACCCTTTGGAGTTATGGATAATACTTAAGCCTTTGAGTACTCATTCGGAGGTTACAAATGTGGGCAGTACTTATGATATCCAGGTGGAAGGGGATTAGATAACTCAGTATCAAGCAATGCTCACATAAACTCCAAAAACGCATCCTCAGCAAACGAGAAAGCGAGCTAACGCCTCTAAGAGATAACTTTACGAAAAAGTACTAATGGGAGTGGGAATATTTGTGGATATACAGTTCGAGTTTGAGCACGATCTAAGCAAACTACATTGTCAGGTAATAAAATGTAGATCACCATCAAATAATAATTATTGGAATTCAACATAACTTGCAGCAAGCACTAGGACCATCCCTTCCAGGGGGGTTTCACCTCCACACTGACTTCAGATTATCTTGCAACCAAAATATCACGGGCAAAATATCAAGGGCCAAAATATCACGGGCAAAATATCAAGGGCCAAAATATCGACATGGTGACGCAGCTGCATTTGTTTTGCCAGTGTGGGTGGCCAGGGACTTTGTGTACCTGACAGCTAGAATGGAACTACATCCTCCAGCTATCCTTAGCCACAGAGGAGGGCCTCTTTAATTGAGCTAAAAGTGCACCTTCACTTCCACAGCGTGAGACACAGCAGCATTTGTTTTGCCAGTGCGGGTGGCCACGGACTTTGTATACCTGACAGCTGGGGTGAGACTACAACCCCCTAGCCATTCTTTACTCCTGCAGTGCAGGAACCTCCCGGGCGCATCCCTGAGTGAAGACTGGGCCAAAAGCGGGCCCATACGCGCCTGCCAGAGCCCAGAAGAGGTTGGGCTGGGCCACCCCCTGTAATTTCTATTGAAGGACCCTCCTCCCTACTGGCAGAGCAGTCTGGCCAGTACCATCTTTCAATGCAAGCGGTGAGTAATACTACCCGCTTTGATCTTTCCTCAGGTCCCCAAGATAAAGGGCGAGAGGAAGCATAACCATGCCATGGGGGTGCTGGGGCTTTTGACAGATTTCTACAGGGAGCCACGGGAGCACTCAAAGAAATATGTAACACTGAGGCCAAGCTTGAGACAACAATTACATTGGTTTCTGCACGAGTGGACCTCAATAGCGAACCCCCCGGCCCCCAAACCTAGGAGCGGTGACTCAAGGTACGTAAATTATAACGGTTGTTCGGTGGTCATCTTTGAGACTTTAATCCCTATATCTCCCTTGCAGGACCCCGGCCCCCTGCCTAAAACTAAACCTAAAGCATGGGTTGCACAAGCACAATCCAATAAACACTCTCTTTCACAGGGCTGCGCTAGCCACGTGACCCCTCCTAACTTGGAATTGCTAAATTTTCAGAAAGAGGTTGTTAATCAGTGTCCAGACCTAATTTTAGCCATGGAGCAGCGAATTACTTCTCAATTAACTCATATTTCTTCACGGCTAGTCGTAATCGAATCCTTCCGAGAGGCCCGTGTGGGCTCAACATACACTTTAGGTAAGGAGCATGCCACCTACGCTGACCATTGGTCAAAACTCCAACCCTGATTATCCCAGACTCTTGTTCCAGTCCATACTTCTTCATGAAACGGTCCTGTTAAACATCCTAGTCTTCTGAGAGGATTACATGAGTTTGGTCTCTTATCATGGAATATTGCAGGATTGAACAAGAAGCTGGCTATGGCTAGCTGGAGGGAACTGATAACAAGATACCATGTGCTCTGTTTCCAAGAAACATGGGCTTTGCAGGGTGCACATATTGATGTCTACATTGTGTATTGTACTCCGGTGCTGCCATCTTACTCTGATAGCGCTAAAGGGGGCCTTGTACCTTATTTTGTTAACAGTATTCCAGCAAAGTTGATTACATTTATTAATGACTCCCAGATTTCCATCAAACTGTGTTTGCCATGCAAGGGGAGTGGGACATACATTTGGTCAATCTGTACAACAACTGCTTTGATAAAAAGAAAGGTCTGCTGTTGGTGGGCCTGGATGAGTCCATTCAACAGATTTCCAAGGAACACCCCACGCCTCTTTGAGTATTATGTGTAGGGGATTTTAATGCCTTCAACTGCAATCTGCCAGCCAAGCAAGTATGTGGAATTGTTAACACCAAAGATAAGGACTGATTACACTTCACACATGACCTGTATGGGAACACACTGAATTCCCTCTTGGTTAAGCACAGCCTCATTAGGACTAACGGTTTGGAGCCAAAATTCCAGAGACCCTCTTCCCGCCTTCATGAGCAGTACATGTACATCAACTATTGATTATATCTTAGTTTTGAAGACTGAGCAAGTTTATCAGCAAATTTGAGACCAATTTTACATGTCATGGTGACCACACACCCTTAACTTTGAGAGTGGGGTTCGGGCCTTGCCCACTTTATGCCCCAAAGTAAATTCTAAACCAGTATTGACATGGAAAATGGTTTCACAATTAAATGGGCAAAGGTAAACACTAGCAACTTCCTGTCCTCCATTATGCATCAAAAGTATCTGGAGGTGGTGACCTGCCTTTATCCGCAAGAGGAAGCAGATAAAATTAGGCTAGCTTTCATGACTATATCGGAGACGATCACACTGGAGCTAATGGGCTCCAAGAGACCTACCCCGTGTAAGCCATGTGGTTGGTTCAATAGTGACTGCACTACATGCTACATGGAATAGATCTGTTATAAAACCCATTTATAAAAATCGTGAATAAAGCCCAGCCAGAGAATTATATGCCTACATCTTTATTAGATGCAAAAGCCAAAGTCATGGGATATATTCTGTTACAAAGACTGCAGGATTTGCCGTCCAAGCATGATATTTTAACATACACAATATGACTTTAAGAAGGGTTTGGTCACTGTTAATCAATACCTTAACTTCAGTTTAGTTAAAGGCAAGTATATACAATAACAAAAAACGTTCTTAATATTTGTCCTTTATGAACCTTATAGCAGCCTTTGGCTGTGTTGTACACTCCAAATTATGGGCCATTATAAGCGAGGTGGGAGTCGAGGAAGGCAGAATATCCTTTACAAGACAACTGTACAAGGAGGCTTCTGCATGTGATCGTTTTGGTAGGGATGGAGAATGCACACTTTTTCCTATAAGACGAGGAGTACGCCAAAGATATGTCTTGGCCACGTTTTCATTTTCGTTATACATTAATAGAGTTTAGAAGTTTTCTAAGATGAGGGCAAAAGACATTCCCTATGTTAAGGCATGTCTTCTCCATAACATATTGTCTGGAGACAATTCGGTTTTGAAATGGTCTGTGGAAAAAGACAGGTTAAAAAGCCCTCACATTTTCATTTTGTTTACACCTCCAAGGTCCTGGCGACCACATCCTTCTCTTATTTGGGAACTTAATTTGACAACAAATGTAAGTGGAAACGTTTGTTAACGAATAGGAAAGTCCTCTTTGAGAAATCTATCAATGGGCTCCAAGGTTTTTGTAAAAAGTTTGGGTCAAACCCATTAAAGGATCTCGGATTTATGCAGCAAATGTGTAGTAATCACAACCTATGGGTGGGCACTCGGGCATGATTAATGTAAACACTCCACAGCAAGCTGAGCACAATTTCTTGAAGAATTTATTGGTGGTCTCCCGTAGCTGGGCCAATGCCATCTGTCATGCCCAATTGGGTATTCCTTATGTAGAGGACAACATCAAAATTCCATTTGGGTAAGGGAGGAGGCTGCTCTTAAGTTAATTATAAAGTATACACTTTACTTTCAATCCACCCTTGACGCTCCATGGCTTCCTTAACGTAAAACCAGCCTGTGAGTCGATTGGTCATCAGGGGCTAGTTGACACCTCTGAGTCTTGTCATCTTATTGATAAAGGGAGCGTAAAGCAACTATTCTATGATAAGGCGATGAGATGCAGAGCTTGCTCCCATAACAAAAAACCACGGTGTGCTCTTACAATCTAGCTCACACACAGGAAGTCCTCCAACAGTACCTTTCATATGCCCCAAGTAGAGAGCAAAGATTCATTCTTACAAGGTTTCAATTTAATATTTTACCCCGCTCGTTGTGTTCCCTGCTCAACGCTTCTTCCTACAGGACCTGACCCCATGTCCATGTGATAGTTGCTCTGTTTCGTTGACCTTCCGTATCACGTTTTTTCCCGCTGTACCAAATACCCAAAGTAAAGTTTTTACTGCCAATTCTTAAAGTGTTTACATTTTCACACGGCAGACCTGCTTTATTATTTTTACATCAGTCACATAGCCCTTGGAAATGCTGCTCAGTTGCGTTTTTTAATTTGGCATGTTGTAAAATTAAGAAAAAGTGCTATTCTGTGATTTTATGTATCCCTATAAAAATATTATTGTGGCTTGATTAATTGTATGTCTTTTGTATGTTTTGCACTGATTTTATACTTAATCATTTATGCTTCAGAAATGCGGTGAATAAAGATATTTTTGATTGATTGACAAGGTGAGTATATATGTCGGTAAGTACAGGGTTACTTTATTTAACTCCACATATATGTGCCCTGGCTGAATATATATTTCTTCAAGGTACGCAGACGAGGAGTAAAGAATAGTAGATGTATACTTAACTATATACACTCACCTTCTCGATATTCTAGTTCTTGATACTTTAGCCATAATATTTTGATAGCACAATATTTCTGAGGTCAATATTTTGAACTATAATCTTTTGAAGTGCAGGGCAGCACAGATTCTGGCACAAATAGGTTTTTGCACTGTCCTGCACATTCTCCTCTGCAGAAATGTCACCAAGAGAAACATTGGGAAATTTATGAAGGGTAAAAAAAAGCAAGATTTTGAGTTCTGCACCTCCATACAGGAAAAAAATGTGCAGAATTACTGTTATACCCTATTCAAGCATATAGATATTGTAATGGTGAAGAAATGCCACACTGGGGAAAAAACGCACCGCATGTTATCACTGTTTGTCTTGGCAACTGTCTCTCTCACTGTTACTCCACTACTAGTATTGGCAGCTTTCATGACTAGATGAGTACAGGAGATGTTTAAGATAAACACGTATTTATTGAAGGCTCTATGCCACAATGTTTTTCCTACTTTTAAGACAACAGGACTCAGGCTGCATCTCTTCCACCCTTTAACTCCCCAGAGACCTGTGCTCCCTGCAGCAGTGCACAGGGTTCTGTACTATTTTTTAAATTATGTATCCAGTCATTACCACAGCTCCTCAAGTTGTCTTATCCTGCCTAGGCGCTATTAAACTTTCACAGACGTTCTGCTAACTTCATTGATCAACTTACACCCAGCCTACTTGGCATTCTGAGCTGGACTAACACAGATTTAAAAAAAATAAAGGGCCAGATGTAGCAAACCATTTGCGAGTCGCAAATGGCGAAAATCGCCGTTTGCCAGTCGCAAACGTGTGTTTGCTATGCAGAAATGCATTTTGCGAGTCGGAGCCGACTCGCAAAATGCATTTCCGACTCGCAAATAGGAAGGGGTGTTCCCTTCCTATTTGCGACTCGTAGTGGTATGCAATTCCATATGCGACCGCGTACGCGGTCGCAAATGGAGTCGCAGTTACCATCCACTTGAAGTGGATGGTAACCCACTCGCAAACTGGAAGGGGTCCCCATGGGACTCCTTCCCCTTTGTGAGTGGACCCAAATATATTTTTTGCGAGCAGGCAGTGGTCCAAGGGACCACTCCCTGCCCTGAAAAAATACCGAAAGTAAAGGTTACGTTTTTTTTTCTAAGTGCAGGTCGTTTTCCTTTAAGGAATACGGGCTACACTTGGAAAAAAAAAACTGCTTTATTTAAAAGCAGTCACGGATATGGAGGTCTGCTGGTCCCAGCAGGCCTCCATCCCCGTGAGTGCCCATAGTCGCTATGGGGGCGCAAATTGCGACCCACCTCATTAACATTAATGAGGTGGGTCTTTGCGACCCCATAGCGACTCGCAGACGGTGTCTGAGACACCGTTCTGCATAGCAAATTGCGAGTTGCAATTAGCGAGTCGCTCGGACTCGCAAATTGCAACTCGCAATTTGCCGGCTTCCTACATCTGGCCCTAAATGTGAAAAGGAGCTTCTGTTAATCAGTGGAGACGACACTTGTTGATTAATGAGCTTTGGCCGTCCCGAGCTTTAGCCCCCCAAGATGGCCCCTTTCAACACTTTTCCCTACAGCTAAGTACTTGGGACTCTTTAGGTGCAAAATCCAGAAAATGTTCTTCTTTGGCTTTCTGCAGCCTAAGCTGTTACACAACTATGTCCCCCCGTCCCCAATTGAGCAATCGTGCATTATCAGCTCATGATGCCTTCTCACACCTAGATATTTGAATTGCCATCTACTAAAGAGTATGCTGAGTATGCCGTACTTAACCTCAAACTTCTTCAAAATGGGCAGTAAGGCTAATGTGTACACTGTGTATCACTGCAGCCCATCATCCTTTACAATGGCTTTTTACAAACTTCCTGTCAAACAAAGGGCCCATTTTAAGACCCTTCCATCTGCACACTACAGTGCTCTGAAGATGTGACAGGCAATTTTGTACCTGCTTGGCCCCTTTAATAGCATGGTACACATTGACATTTTGCACTGGCTTCATCACAATGGGACATGTACCGTGTGCAAGAAGAATAGATGATGCAAATGAGGGAACACTTTGTCTCTGCACCTGTATCTGAAATATGGCCCAGGGGCAAAGGAGTGATGGAGAGCCACACATACTGTGCACCACACCGAGGTGGCACACACTCGGTGCACCCACCGAGGGACCCCTTGGGATGGGGGTCCCGTGGGCCTCTTGATGAACCCACCTGCAGGATTATCTCTGGCCTCCTTTGAAATGCAGACGGAGACACTTTGGTTACCTGAGCATCAGCGTCCTGGGTCCATCAAGTAGTATTATCGATCTCATACTTGTTTAATTAGTGTTTGACTGCTACAGAAGATTTCCCTTCTGATACAGATTTAATGAAAGTACGCTTTCAACATTTCAGACTGCCTTTAAAAAAGGTTCTGCCCAGCAATAATACCAACAGAAAGGCTTTGAGCATTAGAGGTGGAAAATGCGTCTTGAAACCTACCAAACACGAGTAAATACCTCATGCTATGATAAAGGGAAGCCCAACTAGGCCATACCTTTTTAAATGACGGTTGAGAGACAAAGCTGTAGGCTTAAGCTATAAAACATGCTATACTACCAATAATAAAATCGTTGACTAGTTCTCATCCAGAGTTATTTCTTTGGCACTTTTCTTTAGTGATATACATTTATGTATGCCATATAAAACATGAATTATTGTTTGAGTAATCGCCTTTCTGAACTGAGACTCCAGCACTTAAACGTACATAGCCTAGAGGGCAATAGTGTTAAAATTGATATAATACTACCATAAAGGCTCTAGGGACTAAACACAAATACCAGAACAAAGAACAGCGATAAAATACTAGGCATGAAAAGTATTGGACTCAAATGAACATGATATATGATAATGCTACCCAAGAGTACCATTGGATGAATATTAAGACTATAGGTTGTGTTTCCAAACCCTTTGAGTACTGTGTTTAGCCGGATGCCCTTTGAATCGAAGGCACGAAGTGCATTGGCAGTGCTTAAGAAGGTGAGGAAACCATGACAAGGGGAGCCATATGCCCCTGCTCAATACACAGCAATGACTGAGCAGGGCCGATAATTGAGAGCAAAGAAGGTATAATGTTACTTGCATGAGAAGGCCTATCCACATAGACCTCTAAATTAATATATACATTTGTGTATAACTTAGGACATGCAATCACCTCCAACTTTCAATTTCTGAAATTAAAAAAAATGCCTAGCGAGAGCAGCACATTTTAGATAATGTAGGTTTATGGATGGTCACATTTTAGACAACACTAATTTTCAATTCATGAACTGAGAGGATACACTGGGGTTTCCACAGCTTCCTACACTACACACAATTGGTATGACACCTTTCCGCTACCTGTCCACATTTCCCCATCTCTTGCTTATCTTTTTCGGATACAATTTCATTTACAGGTTTTATTTATTTTCTCTGTGTGTGTTTTAAATGCACTCAACTTACGTTCTGCTATTCATTTTCGACTCCTTAAGCCTCTTTTTCTGAAATCAGTCCTTTTCCTCTTATTTGCTTGCCCAATTTGCTACTTAATATTGCAGTAGTCTTGTTCTCCACATCTTCACTGCTTCTCATTTGTACTGGTTTTGTCTTCTGAAGAAGCATCTCATGTCCTTCTCAAACGCGATCTATTGACGGCCACCATTTTAACTTTTTTGTAATTTGGTGGCGCACATTGGTAATTGTGCCTTAATATTCCATACATATATAAATGTGATGCCTGCAACTTTAACTTCTCTTAAATATTAAGATTTAATCAGTCCTAAACATACTTTCTGCTAAAACACTATTTATATAAAGGGCTCGGTGCCAGTCCCACACCTGTCTTCCTGTCTGGATTGCCAAACTTATTTTTAGGTTTTCCTCTGCCCTGAAGATTATGGGAAGGACTGATTGTTAGGCCTGGCGTCCTTGGCATGGTCTCCCCTAACTTATTGACTCTACTTCCCAGGTGGTTGTTGTGTGCTGGACTCTGTTTTTGCTGTTTTTGTTATTCTGGGCACCTTACCACTGCTGACCAGTGCTAAAGTGCAAGTGCTCCCTATGTGAAATTGTATGTGTAATTGGCGTTTCCATAATTGGCATAATGTATTTTACTAGTAAGTCCCTAGTAAAGTGCACTAGAGGTGCCCAGGGCCTGCAAATGAAATGCTACTACTGGGCCTGCAGCACTGATTGTGCCACCCACACCACTGCAGTGTCCGAGTGGAGTTTTTAAACTGCCAATTCGACCTGGCAAGTGTACCCACTTCACAGGCCCAAACCTTCCCTTTTTGTACATGTAAGGCACCCTTAAGGTAGGCACTAGGTAGCCCCATGGGAAGGCTGGGATGTATGTTAAAGGTTGGACTGTACTTGTGTGGTTTTACGTGTCCTAACAGTGAAATACGGCTAAATTCCATTTTCACTATTGCAAGGCCTATCTCTCTCATAGGTTTACTTGGGGGCTGCCTTTAAATATCCCTGAAGTGCAGTTTCCCTTTTAGAGCAGGTGGAAATATACCCAGCATTTACATATTTTTCAGGATGAGATGTTCCTTTCTGTTGCTAATGCTCCTGCATTAATCTCGAGGTCAAATTGGCCTGTTTATTTTTTTTTTAGTATGCCACTAGCAGAGTGAACGAGATACTGTGGTCCTTCTTCAATGTGGATGGTTGTTGAGCCATCAAATTCATTCTTCTATGTCACTGGCAGTATACACCACCTGTGATCTATCTTAAATGTAGTACTTTTAGAGAAACAATGAATCTAGTTTTGCTAGTAGGAATACGTCATCATTTATTAAATAATTTAGAAATACTACGACAGTTACTTTGCTTCGCAACTGTATTAAATTACAGCAGCTCTGTTTTAATCCTGGAGTCATTGTGCTGCTCACTCTCTGGCCATCAGTAACACCCTGTGGAATGGCAGGATTGCGCTACCCATGTCCAGGACACTCAACATTGGGGAAAACAATGTGTCTGGTTTAAATGTGCTAACATACGCTAAAAGCATTTGTTCATGCTTGCGTTTTTCATGTATCAGCCCATTATAGCCAGGCCTGTTGTCTATGCAAATGCTTTGCTGTAGTGCTTTCAGTAATCTTCGTGTTAGACCGATTGCTTTGTAAACAAGGTTCCCCGTTTTCAGAAACATTATTCACCCTTAACTAAAATATTTGTATCCAAAACATGCTTTCATATCTAAAATTAAATGGGAAAATGTTAACATTTAGTCTCCTTTTGTTGGTCCTATTGAGTTTTGCCTTGCAATCATCACTTTACAGAATTCTTCATTTAGTAGCACGTGTATGTTATGAATATATTGGTGACTCGTACGTTGTCACGTAGCACACACTCTTCTAGCGGAATGCCTAAATGAAATCATATTTCACGCCAATTTAGAAAAGACTGTTATATTTCGTGGCATCCAAAGTGACTACAGATTCTTTAATAGTGCAGGATGGGTGAAACACCAAGAAAAGCAATTCGTTGTAATCTGCTGCATGTGCAATCAAGCCTTGAATTAATCATAAGTGACAGTTTATGAGTAATGCTAAACACTGAATTAATTACAGATATCAATGCAAATGTATTCATTCATGCTCGTACAATATGTATTGTAATCACAATAGCAAAATCTACTTAAAATATATGAAACATTTTCGGTTGTGAAAAGGGTGGCAAGCTCCTAGCAGTGCCATTCCAGAAGGCATCCGAACGGTGAATGGCAGATCCCAGCCTTTTTTCTGTCGAGGATCTTTCTCAATGTTCTGGCAACTCAGCGAGTCTGTGCAGGACAGCGCAGCAGTGAGTCAGCCAAAGCTTCCTGTCTGACACTGCACGACTCCGCCCTGGAATGTCGGACGAAGGTCACCTGACTGAAGTTCCTACCATTTTGGCGCCAACAGCTACAGTGAGCGCCATTAATGTGCTGACGGAAAGGGAACATACATTCGGCTTATAGAACGGTGTGTCCGAGTCCATCAGTCCGGGATTGTGTCCACATTCAGCAGGGCTGGGAGCCCCACTTCATGACGATTTCATGAAGGGCACTAGGGTGATGTATGACGATGGATGTTTTTTCCCCATTGTCTGGTGGCGGTTTACTGAATGGGAGAGAGTTGCATAATTGATTTACTGAGGATCCAGAGACCTCAAGAGCGCCACTTGGTAAGTGGAGGATCTCGGCCAGAAAATCTTAACCTAGCCCGATAAAACTGTTCAGATGCAGAATGGAATTGTGCTACTCACAACGTAACCAGGAGCCACACTTCATCCACTGCCCCCAGTGAACTGTGTCTTCCATAAGGCTATTTTGTTTTAGCACCAGCAATAATCAATCTCTCCCTAGTGCTTCACATCTATTGCATCACACTCAGGTCATGTCTTAAGAAGGCTCAGCAGCGGATGTCGAATAACTTTCTCCTATTGGATTTACGAAAAAAGTCACCCCTTAGCACAAAAACGAATTCGAAGATGCTCTTCTGAAAGATTTAAAAATTTGATAAATTTGCACTCACCCCTGTTCTAATCTGTGAAACCTCTAGGCTTGATCACTGACAAAGCGGTAAAGTCCATACTCCAGAGCTACAAGTGAGGCCGCTCTGCACACTTCTTTCCCAGTGCTTAGTTTGTAAATAAAGAGTTGCCGGTGCCCAAAGCCCTCGTCTGAAACACGCAGTTTTTGCAATTGAATGAGCGAACACGGAATATTGAGGCGGCGTAATCCTGAAGCCATCTGGGGCCTCTTCAATCCTTATAAAGCCACTCCCTGCCCCTTCAGCTCACTCCTGCAGCTTTCTACTTTCTCCCTTTGTGACGCTTTCTCGTTTTCTCTTCATTCGTCTTTCCCATATGTGTCTTTTGCTCGCAGCAAAATGCTTGAGGCAGAAGAATAAGCCCCGGCCCTCAAATATAAGTGCCGGTGCTTAGCACCAGAAACAGCAAGCACAAATGAAGCACTGTTCTTTCCACACTGAAGAAAATAAAGCATCAGAAAAATGCGTCTCGTACAAGTCCTCTCAAGATCAGACTCTAGCAGCGTTATTTTAGCTGGCGCACACCAAGGTACTCTTCTTTCATACCATGGCTTGACTCATAAAAAAAAGAGAAATTACAACTACATTTTACTGATGACTAAAGGAATGACATTGGTTTGCAAACCAAGAAAAAATAAAATTAGAGAAGTCTGCTGTCTGATATATCATGCCCTGATATTGTGTACTTCACCATTCCTGATAGCCCTATGCATCATTTCTAGAAGACTGAGGCAACTAAATAGCAAACGCAACTTCAACTGACAACAGCGATGTTGACTACAACACTGGCATTAGAACAAGCTGTCACTGGTGCTGCAACCAGTTTACGAAACTCACTCCCACCACTAATCAGGACAATATTCTGCTAATATTCAATAAACAATTTAAAACACACCTTCTGACTTCATCTCAAATAAGTGCTCACTTAGGGCCAGATGTAGGAAGCTTTTTGCATGTCGCAAACTGCGAAAAAAACGCAGTTTGCGACATGAAAAAGGTCGAACCGTTACCGACTTGCAATTTGAGGATGCGACTTGCAAATAGGAAGGGGTGTTCCCTTCCTATTTGCGACCGCATCGCTATGCTGAGTTGCTTTGTGACCGCGAATGCGGTCGCAAACCAACTCGCAGTTACCACCCACTTCAAGTGGGTGGTAACGCATTCGGAAACGGGACCTTTCCCCTTTGTGAATGTCGCTGAAAATATTTTTTCAGAGCAGGCAGTGGTCCGATGGACCACTGCCTACTCTGAAAAAATGAAACCAAATGGTTTCATAATTTTTTTGAATTGCAACTCGTTTTCCTTTAAGAAAAACGGGCTGCAATAAAAAAAAAAAAACTGCTTTATTAAAAAAAGCAGTCACAGACATGGAGGTCTGCTGTCTCCAGCAGGCCACCATCCCTGTGAGTGCAGGGACTCGCTATGGGGTCGCAATTTGCGACCCACCTCATTAATATTCATGAGGTGGGTCCTTGCGACCCCATAGCGAGTCGCAGAAGGTGTCTGAGACACCTTTCTGCATGCAATTTTGCGAGTTGCAATTTGCAAGTCTGTATGACTCGCAATTTGCAAGTCGCAAATTTTTTTTTTTGCTACATCTGGCCCTTAGTTACTTCACTCTTCTGTACCCTTTTCTATTGTCCCTTCAACCGAGTCAGTTATTCCAACCCTTTTCATTCAGGAAACACCTCATTCATGCAAGCGTACGCTGTTTTTTGTATTCCATTGGTTCTGGGCACCATTTTTCTGCACTTGGAATTGGTGGTGATGTGAATACAGCCAATGGCTATGAACCTTACTGTCCACTGTAACCTGGCACAGCAGATTTCATAGGTGAACAGTATTTCCTGCTCTTGTAATGTGCAGTATTTGCAGCTTCGAATAAATACCAATGATTTAGAGAAATTATTAGATCACTTAGGAAGTATGAGCTAATCTGCACATTTCTAGCAAGTAATCACATGTTTTCTGAATTACAGAACCGGACCACTGTTTGACAGAAACCAAAGATTAAAAAACATAACCCAGATAGTTTGCATGGCAATCCCAAATTCAGGACCTTGCTAAATTCTCCAATAAGAAACGCCTTGGATTTTTGGAATTACTTACAGATCAAGACATACTTTTGTTTTACTGTTACAGACCTGTCAATTCTCCCTGTGTATTACTCGATATAGGCTCCCTTCACACGGTCACCTGGTGAGGAGCCGATATCACACTGTAGCAGGGAAAACGAGCTGAGAAACAATGCAAAGTGTAGATTTCTAATTTGTCTTAGGAGACTTTGAACAGGTGAAGTCCATTAAGGGGTGTGAAAACACCCAGAACATCGACACCCGCCTCCATAAGCTTTTTTAGGGGAGGGGTAGGTTGATGAGAAGAGTGGGTATAAGTCTCTTAGGTAGTTCTCTGCAGGAGGTTCTGCCCTCTCCAAGGCTTCACTCCCTTTTCATATTGATTTTTTTAATTTAATTAGTAGGAACCTGCCCTTCCTGTATACTACAAGTAACAAATCAGAGACGGCTGAAGGAGCGAATGGCGGGCCACTGTGTCTAAGAGTGTGTGATATCACTTTCACCAACCATGGCATTTAAATGTAATCAACGTAGATGCCAAGTCCATGTTTATTTAACCAGACAAATACTCAAGTACAGAACGTTTCCCCATCCCAACAACTCCCACTTCCAATTGCTCTGTACAGTGTTCTGTTGCTTCCCAGCTAGGCTTGTGCTGTATATATTCACACATACATACATACATACACACACACACACACACACAAGCAGAAAAATACATGCCAGTAGATAATTCTTGGCTTTCTCATGATTTGAGAAGGACCAACATACCCAAGCTTTAAGCTGTGTATACAGCATGTGTTTGTTTTTGTTGGATATACAGTTTAAGAGAGGTTTTGTCTAATGTCACTTGTTGTGTGTGTGCGCAGAGGTGCTTAGTGGATAATGGCTCAATGGCATACCTGGGCTGTATTGTGAGCACACGCAAAGTTCTGTCTAACAATTTGATGGTAGTGTTCCTACGAGAACCCCCAATGCTAGCTATATTGAATAGCTGTTCTGGATTGGACATTCTTGTATATGAGATCATTTCGCTCTCATGTGTTCTGTTAGATGCAAATCAGTCCTGCCAGTACAATGCCAACAAATACAAAGTATGTTACATCAATAGGATGGCCTTCAATTGGTTGCTACATACATTGACTAAACATGGTTACTACCTAACTATCCCTTTCATACGAGAGAAGGTTACATGATTAGACATTCATTTGAGGGGTGTGCTGCTGGGCATATAAAATCACCACTGCCTTGGGACCCAGGGCTCGAAGGTCAATACAACCCCAGCGAATAGATTACATTTTAGAAATTTGATGGCAGTCACGATTCCATCACAGAAGGCAAGGTATAAGAGTATTGATCAACACGTTTTACCTGACATTTGTGCCTCACTGCAAAGACAAAATATTAGGGCCACTTATGAATAAGGCCCACTGTGCCATACTGCAATGCGGTGCAAACAAGTCTGTGCATCTGGCATAGAGTGCAGTGCACTGAATCACAACAAATGCATTGTTTGCAATTCAGCTGCAAACCAGATTCATTTAAAAGGGCATCAAAATCTCCCTAAATGTAGGTGACCGACTGCACCTGCCTGCAGAGGGACGTCTTATGGGGGAGGGTGTGTTCAATGGGAAACCATTTCCCCTTCCAAATGGCGCACCTAGTGGAGCACTTACTATGGTCCAATTGTGCATCATCCACATAGAAGTAGTATCAAATTCATATTGCACACAGGTGAGACACCACCAAAATGTGCTACTTTTTAAGTGAATAATCAGTAGAGACAAAGATCTCCCAAAGGACCTAGTGGGCCAAATGCAAAGATCCCCCAAAAAAGATGTGAAACGCAATTCTTCAAAATAAACACATTATAGTTTAACAAAAAATAATTGCCAAGCACTGCAGAAAACTGATTAATGTATTTGTCTTAACCTATACAGTGGATGTGTGAATTTGGGTCAAATTAAATTTAGAATACAGTTTTTACTGTTTTTATTAATACATGCTACATGCAAAAATGGCTAAAAATAAATAAATCACTCAAGTGAAATAGTATTATATTTTCACTCCCTATCAACCAAAAGAAATGAAATATTTCATAGTAAAATTAGGAACAGGAACCATTTCTCAGACTGGCTCATGCTTTTATTGCTATAAATGAATTTCTTTTGGGGGGAACCTCTGTGTAATTTGCGATGTATTAGTATGTACTTTCAGTTTCTTTATTCTCTCATATGTATTTGGGTTGGTTTAATTGCTTTGGAAATGTTCGGAGCCATGATGTCATTGGGCACCGGGCTCTTTCTGGAATGCACAGTTGCCTGGTCATTTCAGGACTTGTCCTGGGTCCTTTCTTGGCATTCGTGATTTCTTGGAGATGTTTATCCTCACTTTAAGATAGAGTATCCCACATTTTGTTACCAGGAATGGGGTGAACGTCAAAAGAAGTCGGCGTTTTGGTACCCACCAGTGCTTCTTTAAATTGTCAGGAAAGTGCAGAGCCAAGTTGTGCCAATGTTGTGGGTGGAATTTTTGCTGTGGCTCACGTTTGGAATATTTATTTGTGTTTGGGAGTATAATCTTGCTTTTGAAAGGCTTTGGGCTGTTAGTACAGCTGCAACACTAACGGCCGTTACCTGGGCAATGGAGCATGGACCAGCGCATCAACAGAATTATTCTCAAGTAGATTCCTGGTGCACAATGCTGCTTTCATGTGCAGTGCTTGACAGCGCTCTATATCTCATTACATTGGTCACGCGAACATCATTTGAAGGTGTGTTGGAGCACTGTGTGGGTATTCACCCGAACCAGTAGGACAGCGATGGAAGTTGGTAAATTCATTGAGCAGCATGTGTATCATGAGCAGGTGCACTCGAGGTTAGGGAAGTGAGAGGTGGAACTTTCCCATCTGCACCATTAGTTGTAGGAGGAACGTATTGCCTGAGGAAACGTGTTGCCAGTATGTTACAGCGCATTCCCTTAAAACACCTCGGTGACACGCACACCTTTTGAGGAAATATATTTCAACAGTGACTCGGAGTGTCTACATTCCAGTGCAAAAGTGACACACACACACCCATATTGAAAGCTACCAGGCCGAACTGTGTAATCTCCAGCCGTGTGGTTTATGTTGGTCAGTTCCTTTGATACAATGCCTGCATTAAGCACAGGGTATTGATAGTTTATGCAAATTAGAGATTACTTTTATTTTCTTATTGTTTAGTCTTATTACACCTCCTTTGCTAATATTGTTACATTTGTTCTGGATTGCAGTGACAAGGTTTCCTTACACTGGTCTTCCACAGAGGTGTTAAAAAAAAGTATGGCAACTATTCAAGGAGGTTCAACCATCAGTTTTATATTTATATTTATTTTATATTTTTTTTAGAAAAAGCTGGCAAGCCAGAGACTAATTGGAGTGAGAGGTTGCACATTTAAAAAAAAGTATCTAACAGCTATCAATGCTAATGGCTATAAACCTCCTAGAAAATGGGCGTTTTTATTTAGTCATTTGAGGGTAGCTGGTCAAAGGGTATTTAATAATTTGCCTCCGACTCCAGCAGCTGTGAATGCAGACACCCATGGAATGTATATTTGGAAGGGAAGCAGAGGATTAAAAGACAGTATTCTGAGGAATCTAGTGTGCTTTTGGAAAGGTTTAATTTCTGCAAGTGTAAAAAGTCATGTGATGAGTCTGTGGAAGAATACATTGCTACATTACGAGTTTTGACATCCGCTTGTGACTTTAGAAATAATGAAGCTATTTAAATCCATGATCAGTTTGTTTTTAATTGTTTTTCTAAGAAAATTCAATAATGTTTCCTAACTTGCCACAATCCTAATTTGCCCGAGACCATTTATGTATCCAAAAACATAGAAAGGTCTATTATCACGTCACAAGTTATGTCTGGCCTTGTTAACTATATAACGAAGGGAGGTACAGTTCGTCTTGTAAGAAATAAACAATTTAAAAGGGCTATTGAAAAAAATTGACATTTTAAAGGCGTATGCAATGGTACATTCAGTTTGGGAAATGGCTCTAACAAAGTTAAAATAAGTAATGTGAATAATTATGGTGAGTCTAACAAGACACAAGAAATAATCTATACATTTTCTAATGTTTTATTGACAGTTGATACATCTGAGGCTTCCAGCTCTTGCAAACAGAAACACAAAGGTCCTCTATGTGAAGCCATCATACATGGTAAGGAATTTAACCCACATTGCTGAATCTGGGGCACCTGTCCCAATCCTGGAAGATCACACCTTTTAAAAGTTATACCCTAAATCTTTCATTTCGGAACATCCTGATCTCAACCCAAAGGCTTTTGGTACACAAGATATTGATCTCCTTGGATCCTTTTCGTCATCTGTGGAATGTCTGGGAAGAGCTACTGTTACCAAGGTTTACATAGCAGTTAATGGAAGGGACATTGCGGGTTGGAAAGATTTATCTAACTTGGGAATAATTTTACATCCTGAACATGATATATCCATTGTTTGGGAGGGAGGTGGGATATGTTAGTGTAATCAGTTAATGCAGAGAGTGTAATTATGGAGGATATGATCACCAAGTTTCCTGCAGTATTTACGGATGCTGTCGGGTTTGAAAATTGCATTAAACGTAAGAGTAATGCTTCACCAGAAGTGTATAAGGTCAGACCTGTGCTATTGAGTGTTAGACAGGAATTGGGTATCCCCGGTTGTTCTTACTAAGAAAAAGTCTGGTGACCTCAGGTTGTGTGTTGATGTGAGGTCTCAATCAAAACATTTTGGTGGATGGTCACCCTTTGCCTCATATACATGAAATGATTGCAAATATTGGGGGGGGAGGGGAGAATCGAAGTATTTTTCTTTGATTGACTTTCACTCAGCATATCATTAAATTGCCTTGAGTGTGGAGTCTCAAGCACTCACAATGTTTGGGACTCCGTTTGGTGCTTTAAAGTATTTACACTTACCATTCAGACCAGCTTCCGTGCTCAATTTGTTTCAGAAAATGATGGATGCTTTATTTGGAGATATGCTCCATGTGCACGTCTTTCAAGACAATATCTCAATTTTTATAGGAACTAAAGGTGCACACTTTGCAAAAGTATTGCATGTGTTACAAACCAGGGGTATGACTGTAAAACCAAGTAAATGCAAACTTCTAATACAGAAGGTTGAGTATTCAGGTCATACGACTTCTGAACATGGCATAGGACCTACATTTTGCACTTTGTAAGCCACCACCTGCTGAAAAGGATGCTCTTCATTCTTTTCTAGGACCCCAAGTATTATGCATGTTTCGTACCCGGTTATGCTTTAGCTATAAACCTTTTGAGGTCATTACTAAAAAAAAAAGGCAGCCAGTTTGATTGGAATGGTCAAGTTGAAAAAGCATTTGAGGATTTTAAGGGTTTGGTACTTAATGCTCCAGCTTTAAAATCATTTGTCTACAAGGGCACATTTTTATTTTTTTAACCGTGGATGCTAGCCTTAAAGGTTTGGGAGCAGTTTTTGGACAATGGGTTAATGGTCAGGAGACTACTGTTGCATTCACTTCTAGAACGCTTTGAGACACTGAAAGCAACTATAGCATCATAGATAGACTTTAGCGTGTGTCTAGGGGATGCAGAAATTTAAGACATACATTTCGGGGAACTTGTGACATATACACAGATCATAAACCTTTAGTATATCTTTTAAACAGAAATGGTCTGAGTAAAGCTTCTGCTCAGCTTATTGTCCTGTTGTCAAAATTGCAAGGATATGACTTGGTAGTAAAGTACATCATTGAGGGTGGTAATGTTGATGCTGACTGCCCCTCACACTTAACATTGACTTCAAAAGAGACTTCTGATGATGATCACAACACTAAATGTGTAGTGGCAGTTATTGATGCCTTAACAGTATATAATGGAAGTATCACAGAGAGTGAATTAGATATAGCTATGGATCAGGGAGAAGAATTGAAGAAAGATTTGGACTTTAACAAAACAGGTTGGCATACGGAGGACAAACTTACAATAGAAATTAGATGTTTCAGCCAGGTGGCAATACAACTTTTATGTGAAAAGAACATATGTCTGAGAAATGGCTGGTTTGTTCCACCGGTTAACCCAAGGGATTATTAGAATTGCTCATTAAGGACACATGGGAATTTCTGCCACTTGTAAACATTGGGGCAAACATATTGGTGGCCAGGTTTGGACAAACAAGTTTCCAATTTTATTGATAAATGCTCACAATGCATAGTTTCTGACAAACATTGGAGCTCTTTTAATAAGCCTTTGTTTCCAGCTCCCCTCTCTGCTAGAGCCTAGGATACAGTAACTGGATTTTTCTGGACCTTTTAACGTATTACCAAATGATAAAAGGTACCTTATTGTTTCTGTAGAGTATTTTTCTGAGTGGATTTATTATTTGTTTGTGGAAACTGCAAATTTCATGACAGCCTTTCCTTGAAAATATTTTCATGTTCGAGGGATCTCCTGCTAACATTGTTATTGATGATGGCATGCACTTTGCATCCAAACAAATGACTGACTTAGTGCAAAAATACAACATTAAGCATTGTAAGAGAGAGACTCTTGGCTAGACAGCAAATGGGGAAAAAGAATTATGATTCTAGGAAAAGTGTCAAGGTGGTTCACACTGGTGTGAATGATTGGGTTTTGAATAATAATTAAAAAAAAACATTTAAGGTAGAAAAAGGGGAGTCGAAATACTCCTTACCTGTCAAGGTCATTAGAAAAAGCAAATCTGTTTTGTTGGAAGTGAAGAGATAGGGAACAAAGACAGTGTCATTTCATCATTTTATTCACAAGCGGATATTTTTCTGTGCGCTTACGCTAACCAAGACACAGAAGAATCCATGTTATCCACAGATGTAGTTAGCAAATGTTTCCTCAAAAAGTGTTTAAATGAATGCTACCAGTACAGACATGCAAAGAAGTAGTGTTGTTACTGATGTGGACTATAATGGTCAAATTCTATTTTTGACAAATGCACTAGTGTTAGCAGAAATTTTTAATCTGATCTTTCTGATTCTTGTAAAGGAAAAAAACAGCATTCTACAAAAAAGGGTACAGGAACCAGTTTCCTCACAGTGTTTGTGCATTGTTAAATTACATGACTGTGTTTTATCATAGTTTTCATTTTTTTATTTGTTAAGGAAAAGCAGTGATGTAATATGTGATGTATTAATATGTACATTCTGTTTCTTAATTCTCTTCTATGTATTTGTGTTGCTTTACTTCCTTTGGAAATATTCAGAGTCATGATGTAATTGGTTACTGAGCTGGTTCTGAAATGCACAGGCGGTGGCAAGCTGCCTGGTCATTTCAGGACCTGTTTAGTGGTGATGCGGTCGTGGGTCCTTTCTAATAAAGGACATTTCCACACCTCGTCTTGGCGTTTGTGATTTTTTTTAGATGTTTATCCTTGCTTTATCAAGAAAGAGTATCCTACACTCTGCATAAGAAATCTCTAACTGAGGAACTTATAACAAGCCACATTTATTAGACAATATCTGACATTGCTCCTAGTCACTTGGCTGTTGGTGATATAACTCATATTAGCAGTACAATCACAATGTTCTTCAGGGACTGCTCAAGAGCGAAATTAGTGGAGAGAGTGATTTTGATAGCAAAGCACCAAAAAGTGTTGCTTAGTATTAATAACAAAGGTAAAAATGGTGCAACTCGGGTATTTCTCATGTTAGTATTTCTTCGTATGTCGGGTGAGCTTATTAAAATTGTGAATTGACTAATATGGTAGTGATGAACCATTTTCTATCTTGTATTGAGGTATGCGACAAGGTTTGCCATTTTGTTAGATGTGTCTTTTGTTTGATTTACCTAGAGTCATTGGCAGCTGCTACCTGACAAATCCGGGCATTTTAAGTGTGGATTTTTACAGCTTTGACAGATCCTTTTAAGCCTAGAGATTTTCTCCCAGCACTAACTAAGGCATTTAGTAGCTGTGTGCGCTATACATGAAAACAGTGGCTTTTCCAATGCCAAATGGTGGGTGAGTTTGCTAGACTTTTACTCCCTTAGTATAAATTGTGAATACAGTTTTCAAAAAGATCAGGAAGGGCTTGCAGAGGTGATGATTCTGAAATGTTCTTAATGGCAAAAAGTTCTTGTACCAAAGACGGTTGCATATATTTTAGTATCTAGATAATAGCATTTACATCAAAGCTCATAAGTAATTCCATTTAGATTTAAAATACAATGCATGTTTTTTAAAGCAAGGCTAGAGGAATGAGGCTTCAACTGTCTTAACTTTAGATTGTGGGAAAAAGCATATTTTTGGTACCAACAGTCAGATAGTCTAGAAAATATTCACCAATGTGGTATTGCATTGAAAATATGTTCTTTCAGCATTCCAAGACAGGCAATATTTGACTGGAAAAAAAAGGAATAGGAACCATACCCATGTGATTCAGAAGTGTCTTCTGATGTCTTGGTTAGAAAGAACAGATGAGATCTTCATACTAGGTCTTGCCACTGAGTAGACTATATTGAGACAAAGGGGAAATCCTTATATGTCAGATAATGCAAGCCAAGGAATTCTTGAACGGAATCATGTTAGGGGATACGTAAAAATAATTAAGTAAATTTAAAGTTTAAATTGCTTGAGGAAGGCTATGTGAAATCCAGATGTTTACAAGTACTGATATCAGAAGCTCTTCATGCAGAGCCAGATAGTATGCAAGGAACACTGTCTTTCTGGGTAGGGATCATCCGTGGCCTGTCCTTTGTGGCTGAGGAGCCACGCCCCCTTCGCTTTTGCCAATCGAGAACATTGTTTGTCAGGCGGAGTAGAGGTCAGTCTGACAGACACTCTTCCCTTTCAGGTCAGACAGCCGGGAGCTAGACATGCGCAAAATGTGCAGACTCTTGGCTGCCGGAGCTGAACTTTGCTGGGTTGAGAAGGTCACAGCTCCTGTGGGCATGACCTCAGTTCAGCAAAGGTCCTTGAGGCCCTCCCCCTCTGTGATGAGGGATAGCGTCACTCATTGCCTCCGACATGGGTTCTTCAGTTTTAAACCCTGAAGCGCGCAGGGCGAATGTCAATCTGTGACACCTTATCAGAAAGTGGAGTCAGCAACTCACTGACACCATCCTACTCTGTGACATGGTTGGGACTGCTGCCTTCCCTCACTGGGTGACCTAGTGTCACCCAATGAGGGAAGGCAGCAGTCCCAACCCTCCTGGGACCTCCAAGGCTTAGGACTGCTGCCTTCACTCATTGGCTGACCTAAGGTCAACGAGTGAGGGAAGACAGCAGTCCCAAACCCCCTGGCACCTCCGAAGCTGAGCTGTTGGTAAGTGTGTGTGTTTTAATGAATGTTTGGTGCATGCATGTATATTTGAATATTTAGTAATGACTGTTGTGAATGGATGTGTGTGTGTGCACACAAGTGCATGTGAATGAGTGAGTGTGCATGTGTGTCCTGCCTGCCCCCCTCCCTCCTAAAATTACAGGCCGCCACTAGTGGGCATAAAGGATAAAATAAATAGAAAAAACTGCTATTTACTAGCAGTTGTTTGGGAACATCATTGCCCAACATAACTTCCACGATGAAGATAATGTAGCATCCCACTGTAGCCTAGAATAAATGAAAGAGTATTATTTTTATTAGATGGTAGAAAAACTATTAAGCTGGGCTTCAAACTTAGCTCCAAAAACACACAAATAATGATGCTGGTGAGAGGAGAACAGGAGCCCAATGAGTTACATCGAGTGGGCGGGGGTGGAGAGCAGGTGCAGCAACACCACAAGAGGAGGAAGTGTACGAGAACCTTGGCAACACCCTGATATAAAACAGGAAATGAGTGGCACCGGGGAACTTGAAAACTCGGATGTTACTGTCTTCATTATCTGTTTCACTTTTTTTCCCTTCCTTCTTTCTCTTACTATTTTATTTTCATGTCTATTTCTTTCATTTGCTCCTTCACTCTCTTTCTTCTTTCTATTTTACTTGTTCAACAGCTCTGGCTCTTTATCTGC
The DNA here is from genome assembly GCF_031143425.1 of Pleurodeles waltl. NCBI lineage: Eukaryota > Metazoa > Chordata > Amphibia > Caudata > Salamandridae > Pleurodeles > Pleurodeles waltl. The sequence goes on along the minus strand of NC_090436.1, from coordinate 979,010,086 downwards.
ACCGGTTTCCTGGTTTTTCACTGTCACTCTGCTTGGCTCCTTTAAATGCGCTCTGCCATTCCCTTTGCTTGCACTCGTTCTCATATTTCTGCTATTTCACTTCTCTTCTCAAGTCTCTTTTTTCTGTCTCTCTCTCTAGCCTTTCCATGTCTATCCGTTCAATGCTCCACACTTCCCTTTCTTTTTCTCTCCTTTTTCTCTCCTTTTTCTCTTCCTGTATTTCTTGTTCTCATTTTCTCTGTATCACCTTCACATCTGATATTTTTTTATGTCTGTCAAATGTCGTTGTACACCTCTCTTGCACTGCTTGGGTTGTTCAGCCCATAATAATTGTAAGGTATGGTTTACAGGAAAACCACTCAACCTGAGTGCTGTTAGCAAAGATCTCTTTATCCTATACCCAGGTCTCTCGGTACTAAAGAATCAAGGCATGGCACAATGCTTCTCCGGTGGTGGGTAGCGTGCGAGTGACTATCTTTCAGGTTATTATGTGAGCTGTTTCCCGATTCTGTAACACACCTATCGGCTCCTGCCTTATCTACCCTTCTGCAGGCAGGTCAGCACAATTCACAGTTTAAGGTTGGAGGCCACACACATCTGTCAAGGATTATTACAACACCCGACTCTCAACGATTACCTGGAGCGAAATGTCTAACTAATGGTGTGCACCAGTGTTTTACACATTTCTGTTGCATCAAGTGTATGCATAAAACGAATGCTGTATATTTTATTCTAGCAACATCATAGCTATACATTTGGTATGGGCTGTTCCACTGAAAGATGAACATTCTGTTGTCATCTACGTATGATCTCAAACAACCGAATGGGAACCCTCCAATTCCAGGAAAAGTATTAAAAATGTACATATCTACACATCATAGATGTATGCCTACAGTTTGATTTAATTTGCACATTTAATCGGACTCTTAAAAATGGAGTACATACAAAACTTACTGGAGTCAACGATCCCAGTCATTTACTATGTGGGCAGTCTTTAAGTGCAGAAAATCTGCGTGACGGCGTGATGGAAATGTGTATATGCACATTGCACGTTTATTTTGTTAACTCTGTTGCAAACTATGGCATAATTTGGAGTTTCTGAGTGCACAATGTCCACCAAAAAGAGGCAGATGTACTAGACACCTTATTTAGAAAACAGATATCACTGTGCTCTAGGTTTTAAACATTGGACACCCCCACTATTTGGGAAACGTCCTACATTCACCAAACTCTAAATTAGGCCCTATGCTTCCATGTAGATTACCTCTTGCATACCACAGGAAATCATGTGGATTTTTTGTGACATTTCACACACAAGCATTTTATTGCATAAAACAGAAGCATGAGCACTGGGCGTAAAAAGCCACTGGGAATGTTGGTGAATACTAACAAAACTATCAACTATCACTATGCATGTGCAGCAGGCTGGGGAGGGGGGGTGCAGAGGTTTTACCAAGCTCTAGGGTACCCCACACTTTAAGGGTACATTCTAATCCTTAAAGATTTACTTCTTGGTGAACATCAGCATACCTGGGAGAGGTAATCACATCTTGAGTTAATGCCAAACTGCTAAAAACAGTCTTGTGAAATGTGAACTAAATGGTGTATCAAAAGCAAACAACGAAAGAAAACAACCCTTGGCTGTGCATGCATGCACCCAACAAGTAAGCAAATAGAAGACTAATGGGATCATTCTGGGTATCATTCTGTGCATGCAGCAAGGTTAACTCGTCATAAAGGGCTCTGCCCCCTTGTTTTTCTAAAGCATGGTAAGTAGCTGTCAGACTAAGCAAAGGTCAGCCAGACAAACATCATGTCAGAGTCGGGAATGCAGGCACTTTGCATGCGCTAATGCCCAGGTGCTTGGTAGACTGAGCCAAGCTTTGTTAGGCCTTGAGGTCAGTGACCTCATCAGCATGGCTAAGCTCCGAGAGGTCTTTCCCCTTCATGACGCGGGAGAGTGTAACCAATAGAGTCAGCCCAGGGTGCATCACGTGTAAGCACTGAAGAGCTTAGGGTTGACTGTCTATGATGCCTTGTCACAGAGTGGGGTGGGGTCAGCAAGTCTCATCGTCTCCACCTCTCACTGTAACGAGTAAAGCAAGTTCTACTTTCATTGGCCTACTCATGACAAGGTCAGCCAATGAGAGGAGGTGGCAGGATCTTCTGTGTTTCCCTTACATCCCCAAAGCCTCTAGCAACCTCCAAGGCCTTTGTACTTCTTCTTCCTGCCACCAGCTATTACCGCCCTGGCCCGGTAAGTGCTTGTTGAATGTTGGGTGCATGTGTTGTATGAATGGTTGTTTATTTTTATTTTTGCAAATGCGCTGTGAATTGGTGTGCGTGTTTATGCTGGTGAATGGTGGATGTATGTGTGCATGCTTGCATAATGATGAGTGAGTGTGCAGGAGGATGGATGTGAGCGTAAGTGTGATCTTGTGAGTGGATGGGTAGACATAAGTGTATGCAGATGGGCTGCCCCCACTACTCATCCACATTACGGGCTGTCACAGCCTTGCAGCAAAAACCCAGGGAAAATCTATTCCTGCACCTTGTTGTTTTTCCTCTGCGTAACCTTATTTTCTCATTCGAGCTCTGCACGAAAGAGCGATAGTGCGTGCTAGGATTTTGTGCTTGGCAAAAAAAAGCAGCTTCTCTTGTCCTGACTTGTTGATTCTCCAAGTAGTACCCGAAGGGCTATGAGTTAAAAAAATATAGGCTGGAATTCAGAATCAGGCTGAAACACCTGTCTGTGTCCAGTCATAGTTTTACCAATAAAATTAGAACGTGGGGGCTAAGGCTAGAAATGAGAGCAATCTCAGAGTGAACGTTACCTGCTTCAACCTGTTTGTTTGTACTTGCGCTCGGTTCTCATCAATGAGGTGCAACCGGGTCCTGTGGCACAGTGAGCATGGGATCCATCTGTGGATAGACCTGTCTGACTGAGAAAAACAATGTATGGATAGACTGCTTACATTGATTTCAGCACTGATATTTGCTCTACATCTCTCTCATGAGACCTCAAAGCCTAGCAAAAGCCTTGGTCCACTTGTGTATTCGCGGAGGAGAAATGGCCTAGCAGTGAGGGCTGGGGTGTCCCCTTTGAAGTAGGCTAAGGCTGGTTTGCCTATGGCTGCCTAAGTCTTTATTGGCACAGTGAGCAAAAAACAATGGATTGGAATGTAGATTGAGCAATTACCAAGTGCCGAGATTAATTGTAACATTCCATTCATCACTCTTATTATTAGAGTGCGAAACTAAGCATGATTGATGTGCTCCGACGTGGGTTTCTAGGTCAAGCGGACATAGGAAATAAGCTGTGCCTCATTGATGAGGCCTTACAAATGCTGAAATATATATGGGGCTGCCTGTGTTGGCATACAGGGGCGACATAAAGTAGCAATTTAGGCTAGCTTTTCCCTTCAGCAGTTTTGCCAACTCTGTTGTTGGGCCTAGTCTATAGAAGCACAGAGGAATGAAAGAAAAAAAAAAGAAAACACACCCACACACACACAATGGTCTAGAAAAATACCCAATAAGGTTACCTGCTACTTAGAGTAATTGAATCCATGACGTTTTTGTGTTTTTTCATTCTTAGAAAGGAAGCGGTGATGCCTAAAATATGATCACCTTGCATCAGTCAACCTCTACTTGGTTCAGCAATCTGGAGGTGAATGGGACAGAACATCAGGAAATAAATAAAAAAAATAGTAATTTATCCATGCCAGCAAGATGGTTCAGACCATAAAACGCTTGCTGCTAACACTTGCTGTAGTTTACAGTTCACAAACTCAAAATCTGGCCAACTTAGCCTTCAGGGGCCAATCAATTAAAACAGCAAAAACTGTAATATGAAATGCTGTCTGAAAAAAGTTGTTTTTTTAAATGTCAAAGACAGGGCGATGAACACTGTCTGTTAGTAAATGAGGGCTTAATTTCCAACGCACACATTATCTAGAAGGCATTATTGTGATATGGATATGTTAAGTCTCTCCCAAATCTCTTTTCCGAGATACCAAGCATCTCCAAGCCATAAGGATATCACGGAACAGTCTCTAGGGTTTTTCCAGCAATGCATTTTATTTCCAATGAATCTGCTGCAGATTATTTCAGAACAAAGCATTGAGACCCACAACTTCATACTCACCCACTGGGATTACCTGAACGTGTTCTACTGTAATGCAATTAAAACGAAAATTCATATGACAAATCCATTCTTATCCTCTTACCAGCCTTTATCCTGCCTCTTCCTTCTAATCCCTTTCCCATTCTGACATATTAGTGACTTGCAATTCCGATTATTCCATATCTGCAGTAATTTGGAGTAGGGAGGTCTCTCTGTGTCTATTATTCCGTTTAAAATAGGAATGCTGGCTGGGTGATGCATGTCCGTACGATTAACAGAAAATCTGAGTATGAGCAGCAGGCAGGGAGCCATGGCCTTTGTGGTGTCCACAATTCCCAGTCCCAAGAGAAAAAGACTTCCTGCAACTTTATCTCATACTTCTTCATTGGAGCATGCTCCGATTTACATACTTATATTCGAGACTGGCTTGTAGCCTTTGAAGGCCACCACTTGTTATCCAATACAAATTCTGAATACCAACAATGAATTACAGCATATATAGATATTTAAGGTACTTTGTTCAGCAAGCTTAACTGGGTCCTTGTAGCCGGCCCATGCTCAATTGCAGTCGGCCTGAACTTTTGACTTTGTCCAGGTCCGGTGTGACCAGAAATCCCAAGTTGAACTTTTTGCTTCTAAGCACTATCATGCAGTTTGTCTGAAAATTCATAGCTCAAGTTCTACTAACTGGATTTTTGTCTTTTTGGTCTTGTTTTATTTATTAAATTAAATTCTATTTTTCTAACCTGCTGTGGGATCTTTGTGTGGTGTTTTCACAGTTTTACTGTGAAGCATTGCACAAATACTTTACTCACTGCATTCAGGTTAAGCCTGACTGCTCTGTGCCAAACTACCACAGGGTGAGCATAGGTTAATTTTGGTTTGGCTATGCCGTACCCCAACAATAACTGTGATTGCTGCTTGGTCAGCGCTCACACTCCAGTCAACCAGCAACCCAATTTCTCACAGACATGTTGCACAGCAGTGCAGGTTGCTGTGCTACATGGCTTTAAGTAAATAAAAACAAAGTGGCTATTGTGTGGCTAGCGTTGAGCGCATCATACCACTTCTTTTGTTTACTTCAAACCATGGTGCACAGTAGCCCACACTGCTATGCTACATCTTTTAAATGTATTAACAATGCCACATAGCTTTGCAAGAGCTACTTGACCTTTTTAATGTGTTTTGTGGCAGATGGGAGAACCTGAGGGGGCATTAGAAAATGACAATATATAAAACAAGCCACACAAGGGAGGTGCAGGGTAAGAGGGAGGGAGCAGCAAGAATGGATCATAGGAGGGGTTGGGAAACTAACATGAGGAAGACGCAGGGATCAACAACGGACTGCGGGGGTGGAGGTGGAGGGAGCACCAACAATGGTCAGTGGAAGGAGGGTGAGGAAAGCAACACAAGAGGGCAGGGGGACACAGGGGTACAGACTGCAGAGACATACACTCTTCCAGGGTGCATGTCCCAAAGTAAAACAAACTACCTGCAGGAGACTTTGGCCAGTGGAAGGACACTGGCTGCAGACAGGAAGCCATACTAGGTCCATGCCCTACAGAGCTTAAGCCCTGGGATGAAGCAGGAGGCAGAGATCAATCAGAAGCATGGAAAGGAGAGGGACATTTAAGCCTACCAATGGTAAGTAATGGGTGGGCTCTAAGCCCCTTTAGATTTATTTTTTGTTTACAAGACATTTCTCAAACACATCACAAGCGAAACCTACAAATGGGCTGCCTACATCCTTGCATAACTGTTCCACAGAGTGTAGACATAAATTATTATGTCAGGTTATTTCTTCTCCCGAATGTGTACCCTTGCCATCGCAGGTGGGAATGCAATTCCTTTCACACTGCTTTTCAAGTATTCACAAACTCATGTTGTTAGTGGAAGTGTACTCACACACACACCTGATCCATTATGACTTCAAAGTACAACACTAAATTATGATTGTAATAGCAAATGAATATTAAATCTTAGAAGGCCAGGTTGAGCATTACATAAACTTCTAGGGTGAGTAGAAGCACCCTAGTGTGGGCATAAATCAATGACGGACGTTGAGCTCCTCAAACGCAGACGGAAAAGTCCCAAGTAAGAAGAATCCCTGACTAAGCACTTGGAATGTAGACTGGTGGCTTGAGTAGTTTGGTTCATGCGAGTGATAAAGGTTCTGCTGTACCTCATGTACTTATTGTTCTGCCTTGTTACATGTGCTGCAGTGGTCTTGTTATAGGAACCCTGTCTAGGTGGATGGTGGCTGACACAATCTGTCAATCCTCCCGAAGTAATTTTACTCTAATGGGTTTGAGCTGACACGTTTATGAGATTTTTGTAACATTGCTACTTCAATAAGCGGTTACTAAACAAACACTGTGCTTGTCAATAATTGACGTGTAGATGGAATTTGCCTCAGTACTCTGCATTCCTCTGCGATTGCTGACAAGAGAGAAGCTGTTTTAGTTTGCCACATTGCCTTGACCCTGACAAATCTGCCTCCAACCTTTCTCATTCAAAAATAACAATCTCCTCTTCCCTCTCAGAAAGTGTGGAATGTATCAAAGGGTCTTGTGTCTGCAAAAATTATCTGTACAAAGGTATCGCAGTTAACAAGCCTTACATTCACAAATGCAGCGTTATAGCTAGCATATGTTGACAGGGTCAACTTAAACAGCTTATGTGCTTGGCCCAGTGCTGCATTTCCCTTGGAAACCGAGGCGGTTAAGGTTTGGGGAGGTCAAGCCGACTGCAGAGCAAAATCAGCCCCGGTAAAAAGGTTCATATCAGCCCATAAAAAAAGTCAGCCCTGCAGTGCATGAGGCGGTGACTAGAATGGGGTCATGACTATGCCTGGTCATGGAAACGTACCCATCTCTGAAAGCAGCCCCAAGTGTGCAGCCTATCAGGCAAAAGGCAGGAGTGACGGTCCGGATCTGTGGGGTAGGGTGTGGAGATATCCTTGTAGGTAGCAACGGATTCAGGAAACAACTTTAGGAAGGAGTGTGGCTAGTGATGCCCCAGAAAATCCTCACTCTTACACACTCCTGCATCCACAGAAGCAGAGCCGGAGGTCACTCTTTCCCCTACATTGCACCCATAAACATTAACCTGTGACCACCCCCCCACCACCCATCCAAGCCTTCTCCTCACTTCTTGAGTTCCGCAAGAAGCTGAAGACCTAACATTTCAATTTACTACCAAGGGCACCTCACACCTACACAAGCACCTGGATACCCTCATGGGTGACTAGTGATTACTGCGCTATACAAATCGACTTAACATAATAGAAAACGGTTGCTTATGGAAGCACCTACGCATCAATATTTTTGTCCACTAGCTTTCATGGCTAAAAAGGTTTGGTTGATTCGTCCTCTACCTCATCCCCTGATAGTGTTTACCAAAACTTTTCAAAGTTGAACATATGTAAAATAAATCTTCCTCAGTAAGCCAAAGCAAAATACATTTGAGAGATCAAATTATAACATATACAAAGCTATCAGATGGCTCCCTAAAGAAATGGCCATCCATTAAGGAAAAAAAAAACCCTCATGGATGATTTAAAACAGCACAAGCATTTACAAATATCCAATGCACAGGGCCATCCTTTAGGATGCGCAAGCTGGGCCGAACTCCTGGCAGAGCCTGCAGCAGTGTTCGTACAACTCAGGTCCAAAGGAAAGTGTGGAACGGAGCACCAAATTTGGATACACTCAGGGCACTCAAAGGCCAGCTTCGCTATACTCTACACCATAGTGACAACCATTGTGTTGTGGTGGTCTGAACAGCAAATCACACACGCTAAAGTGTTCATTCCCTCCTTCCAAAAGGAACAGATCAGTCAGAAGAGCTCACATGTACCCAAAATGGTACACATATGCCTGACAGTCAGCAATCACTCTTAGCAGCCTGTCCACTAGGACCTCATTAAGACTAGCATAGGATTAGGATGCCAAAAGGAGATTGTGCCCGAATAGGGATTATAATTTGAGCAGTAATAGCGTAAATCCAGTTTTTTTTTCACGCACAACATTTAACATGTAAAATCTGAAGTAATTTGTAAAGATAATCACAGCACCTTCTGAGTTTGCTCATCTCCGATGGTTGAAAATATACAGTATTACTGCATTATACATTATCAAAGGTGCGGAAACTCAAAATTGCATGGTAAGAGTGCACCCATAATTTAATAAACAGACATTAAAATCATTTCTTATAGTGTATTATTAATGTTTTATTAATGAGGTGGAATTTGCCTCCTGACATTGTGCCAGACGCCTAATGAGTGCCAAAGCAGAAATACAAAACAAAAATGAAAACATCACAAAATAGTGTCAAGGACATACTATTGGGTATGGGTCGCTTCATTGCTATCTCTCGCCAACGTGTAGCAAATTTTCTTCATAATCCTAGCAAATCTGGGGCCCTACAGGGTACATCCATCCCTCTCCTTTTCAATTTTTGTGTGGCACAATGGTACACCTAGATAAATCTATTGAATAAACGTTCTACAAGCATGAGGAGGACATCCAAATTGTATTGGAGGCAGGATCTGGTCACCATCAGAACAAATGTCGGACATGTACAAGTGCATATGATGAATGGTTGGTGTGAGCAGAAAGAAAAAAGACACATTTCATAGAACATCTGGAATGGTCAGGTAACTACAGGCCAGCATTTATTGGCCTCCCGTGTGATTCCCCCTTCGTGTGGTAATGAATTTGGGATTTCTTGACGACTCCAATGGGCATTGGACCCTGAATCAAGTATTTGTGCCATTCCTTTTTCACCCATGTTCTTGATTACTACTTCTTGACACTAAAGAGGACTCCACAAATTTAGAGGACAATCAGATATGCAGCTTGAAAGGTCTCTTAGAAATAATGGCTTTGCAACATATGCCAAAAGGAAACAAATGTGTGGGAACCACAGGCCAAAGGGAAAAAAGGTGGAGGGCGGAACAGCTGTGCAGATGGTTGAGGCATTCATCCTTACATGAGAGCTTCTTATTGTGCCAGGGGTTCTTGCGGTTGCACGGGGGAATTGTGCTAACTGTGCCAGGATGATGGTCAGTGGTCTGGATCTTTTAAAATTACATTGAATGAAGTCTCATGCAGCAAAAAGCAGTTACCCCCTATCATACAGGTACATCCCAAGGATCTCTAGAGTAACAGTGTTGGGACACAAATCCATGCATTATTAAGTGAATCTGTGCCATCCTCACAATGTTGGACGCTTTCTGGTCTGCTTGGGTACTTTCCTTCATTTATCATAAAAGCAGCCGGACCTATGCCTCGGAGTCTGCACCATGATTTTTTGCATTTCACCGCCAGAGCATACTTCCCTGCCCGAGGTGCACCTCTTCTTAGAGAGAGCTGTACTCAAATTAAAGTGTGGCTCTCGACACCTCAAACCGGGGAATGGGGAGACTGATGGCTGGTGGGAGCTGAAATTTCAGTGAGTGGAAGAGTGGCCAGTTTTCCTGGATACAATCTGACTTCACCAAGTGAAATCAGTTTAGTGCCCCTGGTGTCTTTGCCTTACCCCTGTCTGACACTGATATTGTGTGTTAGGTTCACTTGCGGTCTGCATGGGTATCACATACAGTAGGAATGGTGCCCCCTGCATGGACACTTTCCATACAGATCAAGATCATAGTTTTATGTGCCTGGAAGGAATGTTCTGCCTTGAAGCAGCAGTAGGAGCTTCAGAGACCACGCAGCATTTTAATCCTTGTCTGGTTTTGAATTGCAATACAAATTAAGTCAAGAGCCCGCCCTGAACACAAATACCAACACTAACCAGCTGGAGATAACGTATCCTACTGAGGCTGAATCCACATCCAGTGGCAAGTAGCTGCACCCCTCCCTTCATTTTTCTCTTTTTTTGGAGAGAGCATGCAAATCAGAGATCCGAATAAGGGAGCCCACCCAGTCCGCTAAGCAAAACTTTTCCTTCATCGTTTAATGCTCGCTTTTCCTTTGGAAAGCCCAGAAAAGAAGCCTGTAAATGGTCAGCTGAGACAGAAAATAGATCCGACCACAAAATTAAATGTGGTCACCATTAGCAAATCATATGCCTAAAAATGTGGCCCATATTTGCAAATCAGGGTAATGTTAAACTGAAACCTCTATACGTGTTTTGCAAGATATGGGATACTGATTGCGTTTGTGCTTGATGCAGGCTATGTTTGTGGCAGTATCAGAAAAATCAAAAGTAAAAACCGACCCACCAGACCATCAAACAGGCCCACAAAGAGCCCAAACAACAGCCCACATACTGATCTGTGAGCCCAGCCCGCTGTGCGCTGCCAGATTACCCTATAGGCCAGTCCGACCCTGGCATTATACTCTAAATATCTGGGTTCTGATTCTCTGTTTATGTAATTACTGACATTTTGATGACTGGCACTGGTTTACTGGCAATTACCCCACATTAAGATAATACTACCCCAAGCTGAAAATCTCTATTTGTCTGGACTGCTAGATTACCTCTCCTGCGTCAGGAAGACATCTCTCGAAGTTGACATTTTATTTTAGCACAGCTGACAACATGCCTAGGACTCTGGAGGGCACTATGTAGCCGTGACCTGGAAAAAGAGAAAGCTGTACTGTCCAATGAGCAGAGATGCTGACATCTGACCCAGAGAACATTGCATAGAAACCTACACGGTAGTCTTCTTGAGCAGGTGAGCTGTTAAAGCTACGAGGGCCATGGTCAGTGCCTGGCCTGGCAGGGAAATCCCTGGTTGTCTAGCTCGCCAGTCTCAGCATGAACAAGGCAAGCAGCTGTGTTTTTCCTATTCCTTAGTATAAGCTATCTCCCTCTCATTGAATTGCTCTGTTTGGGCAACTATTACTTACTTTTCACTTAAGGCAAGAAGACACCTCGGTCTTCTTCTCACCAGGAGCACACACACATAATGTAGTCACAGAGTACATATCTAAGAGACAGGTTTCCTTAAAGTGTACACCATAGGAAAAAAAAACCTGAAACATTTTTTTTTTTTTTTTAAAGTGGCTATATATTACTTTTGTAGTAAAAAAATCTAAACTCCATTACCTGTCACATTCAAACATCTATTCCAAAAGGTATGTTTGCGGTCTGCACTTTAAAATGTATGCCCTCAGAACAAGGATCACTTTTTAGCTAAGCCATAATAATTACAGTTCATACTCAATTTGTTTCTGTGTTCCATTTCGGTTTTCACGATTATTATTTTATGAACCTCGATGATAATGAATTTATCGACCTTGGAAGGAAGAACGGTTAAGGAGGTCCTGATGTGATCAAAATCTGTCTCTTCCAGCCTACACACTGAGATCAGTAGGGAGCTTCAAAATCTTTGAAGCATGCCCAGTAAATAGCCCCTTTCTCTACAAAACACTCACAAAAAACTAAACTTGACGAATGTAATATTTATACAGTATGCAATGTAAAAGAAAAGGTCATAATACATAATGCTGAAATAATTTATTGTAAAATGGATAATTTAAACCTTTTTGGTTATGATCTGTACAAATAAGGTGGTAAAATTCACGGAATGATCAATGTTGACAAATATAGCCATAGTATCGTGCATGTGCAGTTCCACATAAGTGCTTAAAAGCACTATGAAACTGAGCTTTCATAAAAATAAACACCGAGCATAATGTCTGTCAAAGAGCGATGTGCTAATGAATTAGATTTTTAAATAAGAAAATTCACAAAGGAACTTGCTGAAAACAAGAAACGGCCATGTATACTGCTGTCGCGTAAAAGCAGCATGTGCAGAACTCTTCGCTGGCTGCAAATGACTGGAAAAAAGGCATAGTTTGCATGTGGCTCCTGCAGCGTTCAGTGTGACGTAGCCTCGCACAGAGTCAACATTGCGCATCAGCACAGGGATCCGCCAATCCTATTGGCGAATGTTGTGTCAGCAGACATCAGAAGATACTTGCCATTGGCTAGGAAATTACTACTAGCGTAGCGGTCATTTGACGGCTGCTCTCAAAAGCCGGTTATTCTAAAGGGAACGTGGAAGCAGAAATAATGACGGTGCGTGTCCCATTTTGAGGCTGCAGTGTCTCGTAGCCCGAAGTTTTATTATTAATATAACAGAAGATACATTAAAAACCCGACGTTCTCTGGAAATGTTCTCGCTTTCAAGGGGTGAGCGAGAAGAGGTGAATGGCATGTTTTTATTTCTGTACTCCTGTCAACCACAAAGATTGCAAAAACTCTAACCACAGCCCATGCATATTGCTCAGTAAAACGAATTAGAGCAAATACGACAACACACCAAAACTAAAGATTATGAAATCATAGACACCACAGGTTACTTTGCTTCAGGGAGATGTTACCTGTGTGAAACATGTGCATTCCGATCCATTCATCCATGTATTTTGGCACAAACCCAGATTTACAAAGACTTGTAAACCTGGGTTTGTGCCAAATGGGTAAGGCTAACAAAGATAAATATCTTTATTACTTTCCTCTTCCCATGTGTGCTGCAGAATAAACATTGCACTTCAAGGGATAATTCTCTTTCCATTTGCCATCTTGTCTGGTTTAACAACACAACTGTCTGCTAATCTATTGTTACCAACTGTTTAAGATATACAAAGTTAGCTTAAATACCACCGAGAAGAGTAATGCATTCTCACTTCATGTTATTGTCTTATTGGTTTATCTTTCGGCCACCTGTGGACGGCTGGCACTGCAATGTATGAGGGTCTATTTTACTTATCACAGTACATAGAATCAGCCTTCTTTAAATCATATATGCACAATCTGCAGAGAGAACTTATTGCTTTGAATTTGCACTGCAGCGGGGTCTTTTCATTATTTTAATCAAGATTCACATTTGTCTACTGGAAACCATCATGTGCGTTGAAACACAAGCGCTGAAAAAGCCGATAATTCCGACTTTATTATACCAACACAGACAAGAACAGAAGCTGTTTGCATACATTCACTTCATAAGGCCAGAGACACTGCTTGTTTATAAGAGCCTCTGAAGCATCCATGGGTTGCAGTTCATACTATACTTACAACAGTACTAACAAAATAAAGGGAATACAGAAGTCACTAGTGACCAGGGCCACTACAATTATGTGATTCTGCAGCGATGGCGTTTCCTGCATAATTATGGATGCACACTCTTTACATACCATAATTCACCATTTGCTGCATAATTTGTCTGTGTCAACCAAAACACGGAGTTTAAATCACAACCTGCAGTATGTGCTTCATTAGTTTTGTTGTTACATAATGATGTGTGGTTCTTCCATCCATTACATCAAAAGTGCACTTGCCATGTAAATCTCGCAATATAGAGCGGTATAGAGGCATGGATGAGGAAGCAAGTTTGAAAGATTTGTTCCTAACTTTACTTTTTCACATTTGATTACAGTACAGGAGTCAAATATTGTAAAAGTGAGGCTTTTCTTGTCCTGGTATTGATTCATGTAGGGAAACCCCTTATAGAATGTATGTGATTATGCTTTATATTGCCCATTATTACCTTAACCTTACTCTGCTGCACCCAGACACCCTTTCAAATGGCATTTGCTGAATTCCAAAGGCTATTCTTTTACAATATCGCTTCCAAAACACTACAAGAACAAATCTGTGTTAAAAGACATTCTAAAGGGCATTATTTAGAACCTTGTGGTTGCCACCAAAGTCACATGTTCTGAGTTGAAGACAATGGCACATAAGCAAGGATGATTGTGAATTACCTCAATGATAACCTCTTACATGTTCACCAGAAGAGATAATAGTGGGCTTTACAAGGAACATAGATTTCCCTCCGTTTGTTCCAGCACATGTCAATAACTGGAGACTTTGAAGTGAAGATTTGAATCTCACTGTTTCCAGCTAGAAAGACTTCTGGCTTCGGAGACCACATTGGCCACCAAAGATGATTAGCATGATGGAGGGGTATGCTGGCTTCATTCATGATGTCCCTTGTGCTTGGACCAGCATACTTTGAATTTGATTCTTGCCTCGCTGGAGAACTGAAGTAGTATAATAGATATTTGGGCAATGTGATCATTTTTTTCTGATGGAAGAAAGGATTTTTGATGTTGGACGAAGAACTGGTTTGAAAAGCACAAGGTAAGATGGAGGTTTTCCGACTAGAATGCCTTTGCCAAGGTCTACCACAAGATGATTCGGGCACACACTACAGATTTCAATTGGGTGCAGTTAAGATGCGCTTCATTTTCTCTTTTTTTGTTTTTAAAGAGAACCAAGATGTAAATTAACAGATTGAGCAATTATGTTGTGAAATACAATGGAGAATGTTGTGGAAGTGTGATCCCCAGGATTTTAGCTGTAGGGGAAAGTTAAAGAGAAAAGCCATTGAACCTAAGCTCCCTTAAGAGCATGGAGGTCAAACTGTTTTTTGTGTTTTGTAGTGATTAAAAATGGAATTCAATTTTTGAGAAAGTTGCCCTTCATTCATTGTTTAAGCTTGGGAAGGCATGGTCAGAAGAGGAGGGTGTATTTTAATAATGTTTTCAGAGATAATTCTGTATTATCCTCATGATAAATGTAGCGTAGGTGGTAGTCTTGAATTCTATGATATGATGAATGGTATCACGGACCTTCTCACAATGTGATCTGCCATCTTCCCCAATTGAGGATGACTGGATAAAAAGGAGGAGAAATCGAGAAAGATGACCAGGAAGAAGTTGCCCAATTAAATGTGCCAAAAACTTCATGGCGAATTCTTAAAGTAACTGTGCTTTATTCATATTCTGCAAGAGAGGATTTTTGTTGATGTTTTCGATGATTACAATAATCTTTATAGCCTAAAGCTCTGAGCGCATTATCAGTATGCCTACCGATTCGAAACGAAAAGTTCAAAAGACAGGGTGCGTAATGTCCTGAAAATCCCAAGCATAATAATTAAAACTCATTGGGCCCTCACTTTCGGGGTGATTTGTATCATAATAGGGAAGTACCAACGCCTAAAATCA
Organism: Pleurodeles waltl; assembly: GCF_031143425.1. Taxonomy (NCBI): domain Eukaryota; kingdom Metazoa; phylum Chordata; class Amphibia; order Caudata; family Salamandridae; genus Pleurodeles; species Pleurodeles waltl. Next base: position 978,994,996 of record NC_090436.1, on the reverse strand, counting down.
ACTCACTTAACAACTTAAACAAGTAAAAATTATAAACTACATCATGATATTTTAAAACAACTAAATCTGAATTTATTTTAAAAGTGTTTTTTTTCCAGCCAGTCGCTGTTGCCTCTACAATAAGTGAAGTGAAATAGATATTAAAGAATTTTGGCTTTTGTTTTTTTTCCTGCCTATCTTATCAGTCGTACCTAGCACCGTTTTAGAAGTTTTGTATTGTATTGTTCACAACCTAGACAAACATTTACTAACAAGCAGCACACATTCCTCTTTTCTATCAGACAGCATTGCAGTTTGCCAGTAGAAGAACATTATTGATCATGACTGCTTTAAACCACTACCCAGTTGCCTAATTCACTAAGCTGTTAAGGTGAGAGTGATTTACACATGTAAAAAGTAATGTCAAGCGTTCAATACTTTAGGCGTTTTAAATTGAGAAACATCCATGTTGCGCGTGGTGTAGAATTTACACCAAGTGCGAAGAAATTTACACATACACAATTGACATGACTGGAGGTGGATTTTCCCAGAAGAGTATCAATGAAAAACACTGCATGTGATGTGTACACTCGTTCTTTCATATATAAATGGGTATTTACAAAAATGTCATTTATTTCATACACATATCTCCACTTTTAAGCCCACACTTGAATTGTGCCAGGCACAATTAAGAGTCATGTGAATTCCATATTAACCTGTTTCATGGTGAGTGCAAGAATCAAAGACTTCAAAGATGAGACACACACCTGTGAAATGTAATTTTTCCTTGACACTGCACATGTGGATTTTCACAGTGTAGAGATTGTTCATACTTAGAGTTAAGGGAAAGAGGTGTATGTGTGAAATGTATGTGAATATCATCTTACTGATAAGATTTTCAAAGCTCGTAGGTATCTTATCCACCTCTAGATCTTTTGGAAAATTTGTGATCAACTGTAAATCTTTGCAATCCCAGATATGCATGGTCCCTATGACCAAGGCTCTTCATTTCCAAGAAGGACATTGGTATAAGGGGTGGAAACTTTCTGCTACATATTCTGAATATGCTTATTATGCAAACATTCCATTATGGCTCAATTACAGTTTAGGTCACTATTAAGTAAAACTAGAACTCTTTTTGTTGACAAATAATATTTTTCCCAAATGTATAAACACATCATTATAGGGCTATTGCATTAATAAGGGAAATTTAGATGTGCTAATGTGTTTTCTAAATAATGAAAATTAATGCAATTAACATGTAGACATAACGTGTAGGCCTTAGACGAAAATCTGTATTTTAAAAGTAAGTGAGAGCACTAGGCTTTCACGTTTATAGGTGTAAAGTTTGAAAGGCTGGAGAATGCATTTTTTCTTTTCTTTGACAAACCCTGACCTAGGTCAGAAATCTGAAATGGTAAAAGCTGACATGCTTAGAATTGTATGATTGAATATGTTAGCATCAAACCTTCCCAATTGCATTGTTTTCATAGAATATAATAATGTATTAAAATGTTTGGTTTAATTTTCATATTAATAATGGTACATTTAGAGTGGATGTGAACCATATGAGCTCATGGTGTAATGTAGAGGCCTAACCATGAACTGTAGTGGTCTTATAGTAAGTACATAGTGAGGAAACATTTGTGACCCGCCAAATGTTTCATAACATATATTTCATTCTAAAGTTTAATATCTGTGAGGCATTATTTCTTCACTGCTTAGATGACTGAAGCTTTCCTGTTCCCATGATGAGGCTGTGCGCTAAGTGGTTGAGTTGTCTGAAGACTGTAACAACTTGTTTCAAATACAGATATCAGAATGTTCCTAGAATAGGCTGCTCCTGCTAGCACATTTACTTTGCTGATTCCAGACTCTGTAGAGCCCTTTTCAGACACTTCTCAGATTAATTCTGAAAGACTCTTTCATTTCCCCTGCCTGAATCTGTGCTGCTCTTAAACTCGGAGTTTCTTGACCTCTCTTTGTGGGAACTTCTGCATTGATTTATGATTTGAGACTTTAAGCTAAAAGCTTCAGTCTTTCACTTTCCAAATTTAGAGCTCTTTATGAGTTCTAACTAATGCTTTATTCTCATTCTCAGTAGCTTAGAATAGGGATTTCTCCTTTATGGAACGCACTTTATGCATTTGCTAGGATATTGATGATTTATAATGATTCACAATTGATTGAGGGGTTGTTGCTGAACAATAAAGATTCAGGCCCATATTTATACTTTTTTAGTGCCACTTTTGCGCCGCTTTTTGATGCAAAAGCGGCGCTAACTTACAAAATACAATAGTATTTTGTACGTTTGCGCCGCTTTTGTGTCAAAAAATGACACAAATGCGGCGCAAAAAAAGTATAAATATGGGCCTTACTTTCTAAAAGATTTTAAATAAAGCTTTGCAGATCACACCAGCTCTCATCTTTGACTCCTAAAGATGAAATTGAAAACTGTGATGATTAGTTCAGTTTAATCCACAGCTTCTAGTTACTCAATGAAAAAGGTCTGTCAGCCAGATCCAGATGAGAAAGCAGGGACTTTTTGTCCAGACGAGTTGGTAAGATGTCTACTGTAAACCTAAAATTTAACGAACGACCCTGCTCCAGTAGATGGAAAAGGCAAAGAGTGAAAGCAACAAAGGTAGGAAATCAACCCACCACACTCCACAGAAGTCTCTAAAATGCCCTGGACGGCTAGGCCCTTGAAACAAAACTGTAATAAATTATTCTCTGCTCCATTCCTTGCATTATAATACAATGGTTTCCTCCAGTTTCCACAGATTTTTAAAATACAAAACATTATGAGGCTGCACATTTGTGAAAAGTCCACCAGGGATCTGCATCATACATTGTGCCTCCTTCATGGTTCTGCACAGTATACCCATCTCTCCCAAGGGTGATGCAAATTAAGCATAGGGATCTAAAAGAAACTATGCAGAATCTAATGGGGGTGCCCGCACAACAGTGGAGCACTTGAGCCCCGAAAGCCTACTTTGCAGTAGTGTTCATCTACACAGATTTCACCAGAGCTGATGGCCGTACTGAGTGCTACTGTGATACCAGCTTTGGCAAACATTCCAATGTGGCTGGTGGACACGCACGTTCAACAGCTTGAAATCAAATAATAGAATGCCTGTTTGCATCCCTACTGCCTGCTATAGAACTAGATTGTTTTGTTCCTGTAAAGCTCTCTAATGGTGTTCTTGTATGACTTTATACCTAGTCTCCCTTGAAATTGCCCATTGGTACAGATATGGGGCCCAGTACACGAAAGGTATTGCCAAGCAATTGAACTAGCTCAATGTGCAAGTTTCACAAGCCAGGGCTTTGTGAATTCCATCTAAGTTACTCAGGCTTAAATGGTAAACTTTACCCCAAAAAAGTAATCATTAAAACACAGAAACGTTTTTGATCATAACTAAACTACTACGTTTACAGATCTCCGGGAGTCATTGTTTTTGTTGGCAGGGCCAATGCAGTGATTTTTACAAATACAGATTAAGTGACAATTTTGGCATTGAAATGTTGTTAGCGTGCTTAATTTGTAAAAGAGTAAGTGCCAGGCCCAAAGTTTTGCTCAGAAGCCAGCAGCTAGAGCTATCGAATATCGAGGATGCTGGATACCAAGGCTGCATGGTTTTGAATCCACCCTGTGCCTTTTTCATCTACCACCAGCCACTCTACACACCTTTTCATCCCAGACTTCTCCATTTCCCTCTGTTTTCAGTCTTTGTCTTCCTCCTACTTTTTCCCGTTCGTTTTTCTCTTTCTTGCTCTGTGGCAAAACCTAATGAGGATAAATACTTGCTGGTGCCCAAAAATGAGTGCTGGTGGGATCCACCTGCAATCACCATCTCACATTAAACACTCCTTGTTACGTAGACACCTACTCTTAACCCAATTACCAATGCATGTTTTTCCTAACCTCTGAAAAGGAGATTGTTATAAAACAATTATCAGGCCATGAAATACAACATTTTTAGAGTGCACGGCTGCTCCTAGGAGTGTTCTGGCAATGTGTCACGGGACTCCGTTTGTACCACTGCTGGTCTCCTGAAGGGATTATTTATTCTGTATAATTTAATTGTTCACAATAAAGCTGCTTTTTCACTAATTTTGGTCTTAGATTGTTTATCGCTGTTTACACCGAAAAGAAGATTGGCTTGCTAAATAACTTGCCCGTCTGATGGGATCCCTCCCAAATTAAATCATGTACACCAATGTATAGGAATCCGTTATTTGATTAAAACAAATAGTCAAAATGGATGATCTAGACTCATAATAAAATGTTGATTTTTATGTTACTCCTGAGAATGAGAACCGTTTTATCTTTTGTACGAAGCAGCTCATCATTTGACTATCATACTTTGAAGCATACCACAGGTGTGCCCGTAAGGATACATGAATTTCCTTGTTATGTTCTAATAAAGCTCTCATTAATCCCGATGAGACCAGGGACAGGAGTTTACTAGCCCAATCCACATTTCAAGTTGTGGTGGTTTACCTGAAAGTTGGCAGCCATAATCTCTGGGTTAAACACCAAGGAAAAACTAGCGTGAATCAGCTTGCAAACACCGATTCCCACATGGTAGTCCCCCAAAAACTTGAATTGGTGAGGATGTCTGCCTCTCCGATTTACTAATGCCGAGTTTCAGTAATCAAAGGAGCAGGGTAAAGGGAATTATAAGGCCAAATTCCACTCGACTTAGAATCCCACTTAAAGTCTAAACAATATCAGAGGGTTGAGGGATGTGCCACCTTTACAGTCTAAACAGTGCTGGACTAATACACGGAAAAGGAGTATTTTACTTGTGCTTATTTTAGTAAAATGCCAAGCAAATTATTTCCAAAATTTCTGAGCATAAAAATCTGACTATATAATTTATGTTGGGTAGAAATACAAAATATTTGCTATAGATGCCCAAGGCCCGTCATTTACTATAGGGAAAAAAAGTGCTCCGATTAGCAGGTGGAGGGCTATTCAGTAATTTAGTGATGAAAATATTGGCGCAATCTAGAGATCTGTTTTGTGTGTCCACGTCCTAAACGAAGATACATAAAGAACTGATGGATAAGGCTCAAACAAAACCACCTATCACCATACCAGATGTAATGAGGGTTCCAGATCGCTTAGTCTAAATATTGAACAATACAATGATTTGTTTAATCAATTCAACACGCCTTCCCTTGTAACTGGCTTCTTCGTTGAACCGTTTACTCTGGTGCGCAGCTGTCACAATTGCAAGAGATGCAGTGGCACCTGGTTGTGGGTGGGCCCACTGCACCCAATTATATCTGTTTTAGATTACCCATCAAATGAAAGGGCGGCACTTTTCTTGACAGCAACAAGGTGCTCTTGAAACACCACTACGTTGACCACTACCATCCACGACACATGTATATAAAAACAAATTACTGTCTCTACAAGTATACATTTTCTCAAGATGCATTCCAAGTTTATCTCCTGGTTTTGTTGCTATAGCACTGTGAAGTGACTTCACAACACTCTAATCTCAAACTACAATAGACATAGAGAGAAGAAGCAAACTTCTAGGGCTGGACTGCTTGTTACTGGTCTCTAGGATTCATTGCATGTACACAACCTGCAGTTATTCATTAAGTGTAAGAGGCACGCTAGTGTTGCTGTTGTACCCATAACATTCGGAAATGTCTCCATAGCACCACACCGTCAGCACAGGCAACAAAACACAAGATAGACTGTGTTGCACTTACAGGCATTCCCAGAGCAGTGGTTTAATAGAACGTTTAGGTCCCTTACGATTTAAAAGGAAAGACTTTCTTTCAACTTATTCAAATGACCATTAGCTTACATGGCTGCCATTTGATTGAGATAAGGTATAATCATTATCACGTGTATTGTTACTTTAAATTACCCCAGCTGAAAGGGTCATTCCTGAGGAAGAAATACAAAGAGAACAAAACACAATACAAGTAAGTCAGTGAAATGGTATGTTAAAAGAAACTGCCAACCACAAAAAGATAGGAATGGTGTAAATCGACTACCACCGCAGATCAAAAAACGAAGAGTCCTTAACAGGCAGGGCGTAGATATCCATCCCACAAGGCTGGGGTGTGGAATGTGTACCGGGAACCAGAAAAACATGCAGGTAGCCGAGACAGGTTTGGCAAGAAACGAAACAAGCAACACAGTTGAAAGATAAACGATAGCCATTTTAATTACAGGATCACGTTCTCATCGAAATTGGTATTTGGATGTAAGAACTAAAGATCAAGCAATCGCAGGCGTATTTAAAATAAGTTTTGGTGGAGAGTTCTAAACTGGCATACGGTTACGCTGTTGGAATACTAAAAATTCGCAATACACAAAAGACCTTGCTTTGCTTGTAAAGTAAGACGCAGTTAAAAAGCTCATTATTTCCTTTCCTGGCATAAATAACGAGCAAAACCATACACATTCTGAAACACAGTGCGACAACTAAACAGAAAGGATCCTCTCAATAACCAAGCTTAAAGTAAAAAAAAGAAAAGAAAAAAAATTCTAAAAAATGTAACAGATTGTTTGATGAACATGAGGGAAAACAGTAGCCTCGTTAGTAAGCAGAATTTCTTTGGTGTGGAGTTTGGGGACGAGATTTAGCATGAATGTGCCTGCTTGTTGTGAGGTGGTAGCAATGTCTGTGCTTTGATTGGGTTGTACAAACCAATGAAACTAACGTTTTACTATACTTTTTACTGCTATCTACTGGGTAGAATGGCCATACATGTAGTCACTGGCCACAGTATGTGCAAGTGAGAGAGCTCTTGCCAAGCAGGGAGAATCTGCCCACAGCAGGTAGAAGTCTAAGGAAAATCATGGTTGCAAGCAGTGTGTGGACATGTCCCCACTGCAGCAGGCCATCCTCTACAACGGTAACAGCATTACTGGCCACATTGGAAATCGCGAGGCACTGGTGAGAAGGTCCTTGAAAATTAATTTGCACCACTAGTTATGTATGCTAGTCCCAAACGTATTTTGTTACAAAATGTTTTGGAATATGCTTACCAACACCTTTTCATCTTGACTGTAGCTTTTTCGAGCCTCATTGGTGTGGTTGTTGTGTAATTAATAATGGTGGGTTGCGTTTTCTTAATATTTGTCCATAACAGTGGCAACCTTGCCCTTTTTACACAGATGGCTTCCTGGGTGTTTATATCTAGTCATCTGATGGTGTGTTCAGTGTTCCGTGCACAAGCTCAGAAATGCGACCGTTCAAATATAAAATGGGCATATCCACTAATAGCTTGATTGCTTTTCAATGGCCTAGATTTCATTCGATTCTAATTTGCAGGGTCAGGTGCTTCCCTGCAACTATAGAGATTAAGGGCCTGATTACGACCTTGGCTGGGACACTCCGTCACAAACGTGACGGCTATCCTGTCTGCAGAATTACAAGTTCCATTACATCCTATGGAAAATGTAAAACGGTGGGTGGGATATCTGTCATGTTTGTGACAGAGTATCCCATCCACTAAGGTCCTAATCAGGCACTTACTTTTGTAAAACTTACAATTTAAGTCACATGGTCATGATGCGTGCAATCACCTTCCAATCACGATAAGCTCTTATGTTGGACACGCCTACAATTGTCTGTTAGTAACTCACGTCAGGACTCGGTTTTAAGTTCACTTTGGGGGAGTTCACCAAATAGAGTCAGTATTTCACGTGATCTACATAAAAAACCCAAATAGCATTTTCAATATTCCAATTTTTTTTTAAACCAGTACTGCCTAACAAGGTTTTGCTTCTCTTGAGAGCTTTAACCCCTACGGTGCATTGGACGAGCTGGTGTCGCCCTCGGTCACAGTTCCTGTGTGCCGGGGACGAGACCAGCTCGTCCTGCACCGGGCCCATGGGGGGAGCGCTAGTGCTCCTCCTGTGGGCTTCCCACCCACACCCTCCCGTTAGGGATGGAAGGGCAATCGCTTCCTCTTCCACCCTGACCCCCCCACTGTGACGTCAGCACACCATTGCGTGATGACCTCATCAGACGTCACCTCACATCGAGCTAGAAGCATGCTTCCAGCGCAAAAGCGGAAGAGAAATGCTAAGCATTTCTCTTCCACTCAGGAGGAGGGACATTGAAAGAAAGGAAAGGCTCCTCCGATCTTTCGATGTAATTCGGAGGATTTCTGGTGCCCGATTGCAATGCGATCCGGCAGCAGAAATGCCCACTAGACACCACAGAGTTTTTATTTACATATAAAGGGGAGCAACCCCTTGGGCAAGGGTCACTCCCCTGGAGGGCATTTTATTATTAGGCCTTTTCTTCCCCCCTAGGGGAAGATCGGCCTATATTGATTAGGCCGATCTGCCCCCAGGGGGGCAGAATGCACTAGACACCAGGGATTGTTTTTGTTTTGTTTCATAAGGGGAGCGACCCCTTAGGCAAGGGTCGCTCCCCAGGGGGCAGTAATTTCACTAGGCCTATTCTGCCCCCCTTGGGGGCAGATCGGCCTATATTGATTAGACCGATCTGCCCCGGGGGGGGGGGGGGGCAGAAGCCACTAGACACCAGGGATTTTTTTTTAATGAAACTGGCATAATGGGCGCGACCCCTTTGGCAAGAGTCGCTCCCCAGGGGGCAATAATTTTATTAGGCCTATTCTGCCCCAAGGGGGCAAAAACCACTAGACACCAGGACTTTTTTTTTTTTGCGCAAATTTCATGCAAGGGGAGCGACCCCTTAGGCAAGGGTTGCTCCCTTTGGGGGAACATTTAATTTAGTCCGTTACTGCCCCGTTAGGGGCAGATTGGGCTATTTTTGTAAGGCTCATCTGCCCCCCAGTGGGGCAGAAACCCCTCCAGACAAGAACTTAAAAAATGTTTTTTTTAAAAGGGCAGATGGGGGCAATTACACCCAATCCACTCCCCGTGGGGGCAGAAAGCCTACTAGATGTGAGGGAATTAAAAAATAAATAAATAAAATAAAAAGTGGGATGGTGGTTACCAACCAGTATGGGCATGGTTATGCCCCCACCCCAACTGAAGGGGGTAACAGTCTTTCAGCTCTCCCTTGCACACTAAAGTATGTTATCCCACAGCAAGCAAAAGAACATTTGATTATTTTGGGTTTTGGTTTTACATTTGGCCATGAGAGCTTGTCTAACTCAAAATCGTCCCACTTGGAATGGTGAGGGCTGCACTTTTTGGACTCTGGGACGCTGCCATGTAGAAAAATCCACAAGACCTAGACACATCTGAAAACTAAACGTCTGCGTGAGTCTAGGGTGGTGTGCTTCACATGCACCCTGCACCATTTTCATACCCACAATGCCATGCAAAACGCCAATTTTGCTGGAAATCACTCATTTTGCCCACATTTTTGTGATTTAACCTTCCGGAATCTGCAGGAATCCACAAAATTCCTACCACCCAGCATTGTTGCATCTATACCGATAAAAATTCTGCCCCACTTGTCAGCCTAAAAATCTTTTTTTGCAAACTGCCCTTTTACATCCGCTTAGGTTCCCCCTCAATTTCGACATGTTTTTGTCTCTTCCCTGTCAGAGGCACTTGGCCCACCTACGCAAGTGAGGTATCATTTTTATCGTGAGACAGAGGGGAACTTTGAGTGGTAGGAAATTTGTCCTGGTGCTGTGATCTCACACAGAAAAAAAAAAAACACACAAGTCACACCTCCCTGGACTCACTCGGTGTCTAGTTTTCAGAAATGTTTGGGTTTGGTAGGTTTCCCTATATGGCTGCTGAGCCCAGAACCAAACACGCAGGTGCCCCCCCCCCTTGCAAAAACAGGTAGTTTTGTATTTGATAATTTTTATGTGCCCAGATAGTGTTTTGGGGCATTTCCTTTCGTGGGCACTAGGTCTACCCACACAAGTGAGGTACCATTTTTATCGGGAGACTTAGGGGAAACGCTGGGTGGAAGGATATTTGTGGCTGCTCTCAGATTCCAGAACTTTCTCTCACCGAAATGTGAGGAAAAAGCATTTTTTGGCCAAATTTTGAGGTTTGCAAAGGATTATGGGTAACAGAACCTTGTGATAGCCCCACAAGTCACCCTATCTTGGATTCCCCTAGGTGTCTAGTTTTCAAAACTGTATAGGTTTGGTAGGTTTCCCTAGGTGCCGGCTGAGCTAGAGGCCAAAATCCACAGCTAGGCACTTTGCAAAAAACAGCTCTGTTTTCTTTGGGAAAATGTGATGTGTCCATGTCGTGTTTTGGTGCATTTCCTGTCGCGGCACTAGGCCTGCCCTCACAAGTGGAATGCTAGGTGGAAGGAAATTTGTGGCTCCTCTCAGATTCCAGAACTGTCACTGAAATGTGAGGAAAAAATGTTTTTTGGCCACATTTTGAGGTTTGCAAAGGATTCTGGGTAACAGAACCTGGTGAGAGCACCACAAGTCACCCCATCCTGGATTCCCCTGGGTGTCTAGTTTAAAAAAATGCACAGGTTTGATAGGAGATCAAAATCCACAGCTAGTCACTTTCCAAAAAACACGTCAGTTTTCAATGTAAAAATGTGAGGTGTCCATGTTGCGTTTCTTGTCGCAGGCATTAGGCTTAGCCACGCAACTGAGGTACCATTTTTATCAGGAGACTTGGGGGAACACAGAATAGCAAAACAAGTGTTAAAGCCCCTTGTCTTTCTCTACATTGTTTCGTTCCAAATGTAAGACTGTGTAAAAAAGACGTCTATTTGAGAAATGCCCTGTAATTCACATGCTAGCATGGGCACCCCGGAATTCAGAGATGTGCAAATAACCACTGCTTCTCAAGACCTTATCTGGTGCCCATTTTGGAAATACAAAGGTTTCCTTGATATCTATTTTTCACTCTTTATATTTCAGCAAATGAATTGCTGTATACCCGGTATACAGTGAAAACCCATTACAAGGTACAGCTCATTTATTGGCTCTGGGGACCTAGGGTTCTTGATAAACCTACAAGGCCTATATATCCCCACAAACTGGCTGTTTGTTTCACCTCAATTTCAATTTTTTTTTTTATTTCAGCTGTTATTTTCGGTAGGAAAACCTTGTAGGATCTACACAAATTACCCCTTGCTAAATTCAGAATTTTGTCTACTTTTCAGAAATGTTTTGCGTTCTGGGATCCAGCATTGGTCTCACATCCATTTCTGTCACTAACTGGAAGGAGGCTAAAAGCACAAAATATAGTAAAAATGGGGTATGTCCCAGTAAAATGCCAAAATTGTGTTGAAAAATGTGGGTTTCTGATTCAAGTCTGCCTGTTCCTAAAAGCTCAGAAGATGGTGATTTTAGCACCAGAAATGCCATTTTCAGAGGGAAAAAAACACAAGCCTTCTTCTGCAACCCTTTTTTCCCTATTTTTTTTAACAATATTTTTGCTATATTTTGGCTAATTTATTGGTCTCCTTCAGGGGAATTCACAGACTCTGGGTACCTCTAGAATCCCTAGAATGTTGGAAAAAAAGGACGCAAATTTGGCGTGGGTAGCTTATGTGGACAAAAAGATATGAGGCCTAAGCGCGAACTGACCCAAATAGCCAAAAAAAGGCCTGGCACCGGAGGGGAGGAAAAGGCCTGGCAGCGAAGGGGTTAAGGAAAACAATAAGTTAAGGTATATGGAGAGTTCTTCAGTGAAAACTAAACGGTACTCTCAGTTTACTTAAAAAATCTACTCATTAAAAACGGATCCGTGTTCACTGATTAAATGAAGACTGGATAAAGAAATGAAAAAAATGCATGGACCACATCTACCATAGTGGAATGGGTGGGGACTTACTGAAGGCAGACACCTGTGATGGGTTACTTGCTTCTTTGACCAAACAGGACCGCAATGAGCGTTAAGAGTTTCAGTAGCAACTAGCCAGTAAAACTAGATTGTCAGAGCTGGGCCACAATTTATGCTCAGCACTGGCTTGTGCAGTGTAAAGAGGTTGTTTAAATAAAATGGTTTAACATTTCCATTTTAAATGGTGAAGGGCATTGTGGGGGTCATTCTAACTTTGGCGGGCGGCGGAGGCCGCCCGCCAAAGTACCCCCGTCGAAAGACCGCACCGCTGTCAAAAGACCGCGGGGGTCATTTCGACTTTCCCGCTGGGCCGGCGGGCGACCGCCAAAAGGGCGCCCGCCGGCCCAGCGGGAAAGACCCTGCAACAATGAAGCCGGCTCCGAATGGAGCCGGCGGAGTTGCAGGGGTGCGACGGGTGCAGTAGCACCCGTCGCGATTTTCACTGTCTGCAAAGCAGACAGTGAAAATCGTAATGGGGCCCTGTTAGGGGGCCCCTGCACTGCCCATGCCAGTGGCATGGGCAGTGCAGGGGCCCCCAGGGGCCCCACGACACCCGTTCCCGCCATCCTGGTTCTGGCGATGTAAACCGCCAGAAACAGGCTGGCGGGAAGGGGGTCGGAATCCCCATGGCGGCGCTGCATGCAGCGCCGCCATGGAGGATTCTCCGGGCCAGGGGAAATCCGGCGGGAAACCGCCGGATCCCCTTTTCTGACCGCGGCTTTACCGCTGCGGTCAGAATGGCCCTGGAAGCACCGCCAGCCTGTTGGCGGTGCTTCCGTTGCCCTTGGAATGAGGGCCTGTATGTTTTTGCTTAATTACGTCAATGTTAATTTTGCAACTGTACAAAAAATGATAATATTAAGGCTTCATCGTGGAACCACAAAGCCCACCAACAAGCACTAGCAGGAGCAAATGATGAATACTAATTTTCATGTAAAGGTTAGGCATTATCATGGAAGTGTGTGAAAGGTAAATTAAATTATCTTCTATTTCCTGGTTTGCATACTGCTACATATTGACCTATGCTTCCGAAAGAGATTCGGGTAATGTTTAACAGTCAGAAGGGCTTGGCTGCTTTAAAAGTGAAGTGAATCATGAAGGGAGGGGACTGGTATTACTACGCTATCATACTTTACCTGAATACACCTTGACACAGAAAAATGTGCTAAAGTTAACTCATTATTTAGAGGTGCTGCCTCATTCCTTCTTACAAGAATAGTAGCGACGATAGGCATTTTTTGCAGTAGACTTTCCAAAATGTATCAAAATGTCTAATTAATATGGATAACAGTAAAAATGGGCTAGGACAGAGCCCTGCTCTGAATCCTATTCTAAAATCGAGCTACACTGAGCACATGCACAATTGTATCGCAAATACAGGGACAACGTAGGCTTTTCGTTGTGTGGGGCCACAGTTTTGTACAATAGGCTACACAAATGGGGAGTATTTATAATGGAGAGGCTGGATTTCAGCCAGCTTTTTTAAGGCACGATTTATTAAGACAACTATTAACTAGTTTAAAATGAATTTTAACCATTTTGTGGTGGCTGTTTTTTACCAGCTGATGACATTTTTTGATACTCACTTTGTAAGGTGTATTTTAATGGATCATCTGGATACAGATGATTGTTAAGCATCTTTTTCACAAATAAATGTCTTTCTTGCTTGATTAGGTGAATTACTGCTGAAGGCACTCAACCACATTGCAAGAGTTGGCTCTACCTATTGTTACCCCTTACGGCGCGTAGCATCCTATGTCTTTTAAGAAGACTTTCAATGACTTTGCTAAGATGAGGCTGATTGACTACTTTGTGTTGGCCAGTATTTTATCACCTTATGAAATGTTTGCTTTTCACTCTGTAAGATGTATTTTAATCGATCAATTGATATAGAAGATTGTTAGGCATTTTTAATGTACACTTGTTATTCTTTCCTTGTTCCTTAAGGCTTACTTGCTACTGAAGGTACATAGGTGCTTTACAAATATCTGCCCCCGTTTCCTTTTATATATTTCTGTTTGAAGTATTTTGTATTGCACTTTAAACTCGAAATTATTTTAACGTTTGTGTCTTTTGTATGACATACATTTTTAGGAATTGGCAATAAGCTTTTGCCATGATTTTAATCAATCTTCCAATAAAGATTTACTTACTCATCAAAGTCTGGACAGTGTCCTGTGTGGCTCCTCAGGGTTCAGAACATACACTATTCTTCAATAAACGGTATTTAAAACACTTCAAGAGTCTAATACAGTGGAAGGAATGGGCAACTTTCATACAATGCAAAAACACTTGGCATCTCCTACCAAATTATCCTCTAGGAGTTAAATATAATAACCAGATTTCTTATGGGAATGGCCTGAGGGATGGCTTAGATCTAGACACGCCTGAACCCGGAGAAAATGGAGTAAAATTTTGCAGATGGAATGGGGCACAGGCAAAGGGTGAGATTCAGGGTGCTTTGATGTAAGCTTACATGTGGGCAAAACTGTCAAACACATGTGTGTCTGCATGGAGACCCCTCCATAGGGTCTCTGATAAATAGAGCGGTCAGGATAGCGTAAGGGAATTACAACAATATAAAGCATCTGTACATTTAAGAATCAGTAGCTACCTTCTTGGCTGTTTAACAGGGCTTGGGTAATTCTTTCTTCGTAGACTGCTGAGACAGAGTGCATTCATAACAGATATTATTATAATATTCCTTATAGATGTAGGACATAAGAAATGTGACGAAACCAGCCCGTCAATCAATCCACCAATGCAATTAGTTTTTTCTCTTTTGCTGCAAAACCTTGCACATTTACTAAATCACTGAACTCCTTTGAACTTTCAAAAGCCTGCCTAATTTTGGTGACCTTTGTAAATGTTTTGGTGGTCTCAGAGCAGACAACTGAGGACAAGTGCTTAACCCTCCCAGAATAAACAGGCATCAAAGCACGGCCCTACGTGGCACACTTTCACCACCACTTCAGAGGTGAAGGGCTGAACTCAGCGAGAGGTGTGGATCAGTAGTCCCGCCTGATTAGTAGCTTGAGGCATAAGAAGGGTGAGGGAGCCAGTTCTGCGGCTTCCCACATAATCTCTCGCCTGTGGGTGTGAACCAGAGAAACATGCCTTCACAGAATTACAACGAATAGCAGGCCTCGTATTCTCCCGCTCTCACTCGACATCAGTCACAAGAACCACAACTGACTATTAAAAATACATGTGAATAAAAAAAAAGTGATATTTCGATGTGGTCTAGGAGCACATTCTACAGAATTTTGTTGAAAATCACCACTGATTAATTGGTACAACACATCCTCTTCTGCCAGATTGAAGAAAAGTCTTCAAGTTTCAGGAAACAATAGAAACATAAAACTTTTTTGTTTTGTTTTAAAGAGTACCCCGAGCTTTGATACATAAAAGTTAGAAAATACACCATCAGTTTACGGGAGACCGTTTTCTCACTCATCATTATAACTGGTTTATTTTCTCTACTTGAGGCACTAAATCAATAGAAAATTGATGCTTTTTCCTAGTCAATGCATGGACTGAGCATTGTAAAGGTTTGAACGCCTCTAAGGGAGGGGTGTAGTCATTGATGAATAGTGCCTAGATTCTGCGTCCTGGGAAATACAAGTCAGGTAATTACTATAAACAGAAGGAGCATCGGTTCCACTTGTCTTGTCTGCAGGCATTGGATTGATCTATAGAACAGGTCTGTCTCTGGATAAATAACTAGAATTGTATGCAGTCAGCCAAGCAGGATTTTGTCAACTTATTATTAATAAAATATCAAAAGAGGAACACAGGCACACAAAACCGGGCGCCATTAAGTCTGGGAAGAGTTCTTGAGATCGGAAGAGGGTATAGGTTAGCTACAAATCTCTCTGACCTTGAGCTTGACCTTACTGACCTTGAACTTGACCTTACGTGACCTTGAAATTAAAGAAATGACCTCTCATATCACGAAATTGATACAAGTGCTGCATACGAGCATTCGTTAGGTGTAAATTATCGTGTTAATCAGCGGATCACCCTTGTACCATGGGCTCACTTAAGTCAGTGTTGCCTTTACACATAAAAGGTGAGCGGTCTGTAAAACATTTTGCCTGGTCTCGTCCTTCCTAGTAGTTCGGAGAAGAGAGCAGTCTGGAGGCGAGTTGTAAGCTGCTTTCCAGTAATATTCATTATTGGGGATGGAAAGGAAGGCTGCAAAATACAATCAGTAAGGACACTGTGCTAGAGACATTTGATGTCACTGGAAGCAGAAAGCGCCCAGTCGACACTGGCAAGGAGTGTTGGCGCGGATCGAGATACATTGGGGGGAGGGGGGGGCACGTGCCTACAAGCATTAAAGAAAAGGGTATGGCTTCAGCGATTTCAGACAAAGAGGCAAAGGCTATGAGATAAACATGTATGCGTGAGGGAGCACGGAGGAAACTCGGACAGTGAGAGTGGGGGCAGAGGTAGACCATGAGTAATTAGAGGCAGGGGAGAGAGCGTGCTTAGGGGTGAAGCTACGAGAGAAGGGATGGGCAGGAGAGGCAGGGAGACAACTATGTTGACTGAGGACGGGGCTGGGGACACGAGAAGATGGGTCAGGAGAGGGTAAGGAAGCGGGTGGAGACAAGGGAAGGTGTAAGTAAATCCAGTGGCAGAAATGAATGAGGGGAAGAAGCAGGATAAACGACAGAAGCATTGGGGGAAAGGTGCAGAAAAGGACGGGTCGTTGGAAAGGACAAAAGCCGATATAGTAGATGAAGTAAGGAGTGGTAAAAGGTCTTAAAGGGGCAAGCAAGAGAGGTAGAGACAAATCAACGATTACGGAGCAGCGTGAGAGGCAGAGAGGATGGTGTCTGGAAAGCAAGGCGTGCATGCGGCAATGTGCACTGCGTGGAACTCCCTGCAAGAGAGCTCGGGAGAAAGGGAGCTGGCTCATTCAGCACTAGCCATGAATGGCTGAGCAGATGTGACGCGAGATGCTGAGGGTCGGTGTTAGTGCGTGCCAGCGCCGGGCACGGCCAAGCGGGCACGCACTGTACCAACACGAGGCAGCTCCAGGGAGAAGGCAGGCCACTTGGGCGTGTGGCTATCAATGCAGCGCTGCTCCTGGGCTGTAGTCGCCAACCTCCACAGCAGGCCCTGCAAAGGAAGGGCACTGTCCTCAAGGCAACACATGGGGACCCCTCGAGCACACCCCCACCCCACCCGACGTCGCCTCACCGACCTGCTCCCCAGACGGACGTTGCCATTTCTAATTCTTTCATTCATTCTTTTCCATGACACCGTCTGGAAATAGCTTCTCCCGCATTGATGCAGCTTGGCACCGACGCACATGCAGCCTTTAGCCGAGCCCACAGCCCTAAGCCCCCACACCTTGCCCACCCCACCCGAGCCCGCACCTACCAGTTCTCCTGCATCCATTGGATGGCTTCATTCTCGTTGAACTGCTTCTCAAATTCGTATTCTTGCAAAGTGAGCCCTGACATGTTCATCTGGCCGGTGTTCAGGGGTGATGCCGGGCTCTAGGTGTGAAGAAGGAAGGTGCTCGGTCAGGAGATACCTGGCGCCCCCACCTTCAGGCGCTCACACACACGCACACACTCATACAGGCACACGTGCACACACATACACACACACAGTGCACCTCCCGCTCCCCGCACACGATTCCTCGCCCTCTCTCTCCGTCAGCTATACCCTTGATTTAGCATCGCTTCCCTCCTCCTCCTCACACTACCCTCCTCCTGCCGTTTCCCCAGCACACTCTCCTCCCAGTTTCTACATCCACCCCAGGAAGCGGCGGATGCGCTGCGGTCCTAAAGCCTTTACCTCTGGTGACCAACGGATTCTCCCCGCAGGAGAAGAGGATGGCGGGGAGGGGCTAACCCTCAGCATCAGACCCTCTTTACCCCCCACACCCACACACTCGTGCAGGTCAAGTCCCGCCCATCACCACGTGTGCTAATCTGATCTCACTCCCACAGCAAATACTCGCCAGATCCAGCTGGGCCACCTTAAATTGCAGCCAGGTTCCTCTTGGTAATGTAAGTGACACTGGTTTCACATAATTAATAAGTGTCTGGGTTGCAGAATCCTAAAGGCTTTAGCTCTGGTTGTGAGTCCTACACCCTGGAATCAAGGGCAGTCTCACTCTTCCCACTTCTGACGGCCCCTTTGGCTTTATTGGAGTATCGCTCCTGGGAATTGGCTTCTCATAAATCATGGCTTTTTTGTCGCAGTTCCCTAGTACCGCACTCGTGTGCGTTTTAACACTAGAGGCATCTGTGGTCAATCGTAACTTTGCTGGAATTAAAAGTCCGAACACCTT
This sequence comes from Pleurodeles waltl, assembly GCF_031143425.1. NCBI lineage: Eukaryota > Metazoa > Chordata > Amphibia > Caudata > Salamandridae > Pleurodeles > Pleurodeles waltl. The sequence continues at coordinate 978,976,940 of NC_090436.1, read as the reverse complement.
CCTCAGACAAAAACTTTTATCACTCACATCACGTCCCTATCCCTCCTAGGCTTTAGTAAATCGCTTTTGTAGAATTACCAACGATTTTGACTTCTGTTTCCCCTCCCTTTCATAGCACACATCCCTATTGTGTCAAGGAGGACATGTGCATTCTAAAGGGTAGCAATTTTAGTACAAGACTCATAGTATACTAGAACTTTTCATGCATTTATGATATGACAGCCAAGAAGAACAGGCATTTGCAATGCAGTGCGTCTTGTATTTGCTCGAGTTAGAGCTATTAGCGTTGTAAACTCCTAACCAAACTTTTCTTGCCAAATAACTTGAAATTGAAAATTTAAATAGTTTCACATAAGCGAGCCGACGGCCACCATGAGCATGAAGGCGGCACACAAAAGTAAACAGAAGTTCGCTCGCAGTCAAACGTATCAGCAAAATTGCAATTATCCCTGTGACCGGGTCGATGTCATGCAAAGTGCTCGACTACTGCCTAGCGAGATCGCTCTGTGTATGAAATAAAAATAAAAAGTAGTCCAGAAATCATGCGGAAAACACAAAGCCTTGTATGCTTTCAGTAGTTTACCGGTGCGCTCGAGGAGGGCTAAACACTGGAAAAGGCATGACATATGCATGCCTTTCACTGATTAAATCAAGCAAATTTTAAAAGGCAAGCCCACGAACGAACGAAAGTGATGGGCGTGACATGTGAGTGGTTAAAAGCTCACAGAGAGATTACAACAGGGACAGAGCGCTTGCACGCTTGACCCTAAAAAACTGCATTACCCAGAAACCCCTAGGAAAAGGACTACAAACATTGCATCACAATCAGAGATCAATAGGATATCGAGCACTACAATAATTATCATGACTGAGAGCAACAAACCCTCTTTTCTTGCTCCTCACAGTGAATGTAAGTACTTTGCTCACAATTTTTATTATTTATTTGTTCAATTATAGTATATGTTTATATTATAAATGTATGAGGCTTTTGCTGACATACTGCTTCAGTGCATGCTTCTTGTGGCAGCCGTTTCGAATGTTAGTTTAAAGCTCTCCCTTGCCAGCGGTCAGAGCGTGTCGGTCTCCTCAGAGCTGAAGGCCGCTTTGGACGTTTTCCCGCAGCCTCGTTTATCTCCTGGCTTGCCATGGGTGCTTCCCCTGTTGCCCACCTGTGCCCGCTTGCTGTGTTCATTCCCTGGAGCTTTCCCTCATTTCACATCATCCCAGCCTGTTACTCCTCTTCTAATTCTGCCGACGCCAGGAGGTTTCTCGGCTGAGGCCCGCCCTTGACACACCTCCGTACACGCCCCTGCTCTTCCCTTGGACAACATACTGTTCAACCCCTTCGCTCAGATGGGATTTTTTCTATTTATGCTGCTTTTTAGTTATTTCTTCCCCCTCAGTGGGTTTTTCTTCCCTTTTATCACTTTACAATGTCTGAGGATGAGGAATCTCAGACCATGAAGGAGAATTTAAAAACATAATTTAAAACCATTCATTAAAGATTCAGTCCAACAGGCAGTTTCTGTCTCTGTTGGATGTTTCTAAATCTTTGAAAGTGTCTATCTGTAAAATGTTGCTAAAACCTTCTGAGAATCCTTATAAAAAAGGAAAGAAACGTGCTGCTCCTCTGAGAGTAACCCCAAGAGGTTACTTTTTCGTGGTTTCCCTATGCTCCTTTCATTATAACAAACTTTCAGGGCACTGATGATGACACTGGGCTTTCTGTTGATGTCACCCCTGATGTTTCTGCTGATGGGCATCCTGGGAAAAGGTGCAAAGTTTCTCCTTCTGAGGGTGTCTCTCATCAAGTGTCCAGTGATTTTGTGGATCACTTGGGGGAACCTATGTTCAATCCTGTTTTAATCCACCATCGTATCATTCCACTGTATGATACCCTTCAGATCATATCTCTGATTACACTGCCTTTCATTTAAGACGTACCCTTGAAAATCTTCCAGGAATAAACTTAAAACTGAGTGTCCTCATCCCTTCCTTCCCAACAAAGTGGCTGGCCCTGTCATAGATCCTAATATGTTGCTATTTTTTTAACCAAATTTGAAAAATACCCTAAAAAGGTGTTGATAGAGCCCGGTATAATTGCCAGCACAGGATCTTGGACCTGGTAAAACCCTTGACCAGGATTTTGGATTTGGCTAGAGGCAAATATGAAGGGTGAGCCCCTGAGAGCCTTTCCAATTGGACACAGCACACCATTTGTATGCTGGACAATGTTAATGCTTATTTATCTCAAGATAGACCCTAAACTGAGTAGCCTTGCAACTAAAGAGGAGGGTTCTCAGGCCAATGGTCTTCAGTTTGATGATTCCTCTATAAAGGAAATGGGCAAATATGTCTCTACATTCGCTACTATAGACAATGGCCAATTTTCTTTAAAGAAGATTTTCTCTTCCTGGGTTTTGGCAGGGCCACAAAGGAAGGAGTCTCTTTGCGGGCCGTGTCACCTCCAAGGTCAATACCAACAAAGAGGCTCCTACAATCAATGTTCCCAAGCTGAATATCAAGACTACAAGCCCAGTTTCTACCCCCATCGTTCTCGTGGGTTCCGGAGCAAGGGGTACAGAGTCAAATGAGATTAGTTCGCAGGTAAGAATTTTCAATTTTGACCTTCCTCCCGTAGGAGGTAGGTTGGCTCTTTGTCTAGATGCTTGTGTATCCCTCACATCAGATCTTTGGGTAATTCAGTCAACTCAGGGTTATTGCACAGAGCTATATCAATCTCCTGTACAGCTTTACCTACCTCATCCTCTTCATTTTACCAAGGAACAGTTTCTCCTGGTTCAGGAGGAAGTGCAATTGCTTCTTTTAAAGCAAGCTATCGATCAAACTACATTCGATCCCTCAGGTTTCCTCAACACCATATTCCTGACCCTCAGAAAGAACAAAAAATATTGTCCAGTCATCAATCTAAAGTTCTTTATCAACTTTGCAGTTTATTATCATCAGATGCAAGCAGGACTGTATGCGACGAACAGTGTGCGGAACTCTTGTCTGGAGGTACCTGGTCTCTCCATAAGTCCTCCTTACATATCAACTGCTTGGAAATGCTTGCCATTTGTTTTGCAATACAGTCCTTTGTAAAGGACAGAATAAAGTGCAATATCCTCTTACAAATGGACAATCTTTCAGCTGTCGGATACATAAACCGTCTTGTATATACAAGGTCCAAACCTCTGACACTTCTGGCCAAGAGTCTCTGGGAATTTTGTCTCCACAAAAACATCTCTGTCAAAGCAGAGCATCTTACAAGCAAATTGAAAGTTGTGGCAGACTGGTTTTCCAGACATATTCACTACTCAAGTGACTGGAAACTTCATCCTTCAGTACTCTTTTTTGTCTTTGTTCAATATTCAGCTCTTTGTCAATAAATCTCTCTGCTTTCCCCACCCAACTGCTGACTCCCCCCTTTCTTCGGTTTGAGGCCAGATGCTTTAGCTCTTGCTACAGATGCTTTTCTTCATTCATGGCCTCAGTATCTTCTACTCTATACTTTCCCCTATACCTTTTCATTTCCAGCGTCCTTGCACACATTCAGAGGCAACATTCATCCCTCATTCTGATCATCCCCTCATTGGCAGACTCAACCGGGGTATCCAACACTATTGGAGATCTAAGTGTATTTACCAGTGTGGATTCCTCCCTTTCCTGACTTGCTTCTCAACCCTCAGGGTCAGCCTCACATCCTCATTCGAGAGGGCACCATGTCCCTTATTGCGTGGAAGAACCCCAGGAATTTCAGGAGAAGCTATCCCGTTCATCCAGCAATCTTGGTCCCCTGGCATAGCTAAGGTCTACAGGTCTGCCTGGTCGGTATGGTGCAGCTGATGGTTGCATGGTCAGTATAGTGCAGTAATCATGCGCTGACATCATTAGAGGCCGCCCGACGTGCTGAAAGCCATTTGCTTCCAGCGCGTCGAGGGAGGAAAAGGTAAGTTTCTCTGCTGGCCGGGGGGGATAACTTCAAAAGAGGCATCGGGGGAAAGGAAAGGGTTTTCCTTTCCCTCAATGCCTCTTTTAGCATTTGCGATTGGGCAGCAGAAATGCCCACTATTTACCAGGGATTTTGTTTGTGTGGATGTGTGTGTTTTTTGTGCAAGGGGGGTGGCCCCTTGGGCAAGGGCCGCTCCCCCAAGGGGGCATAATATTTTACACCATTTCTTCCCCCTTGGGGCAGATTGGCTCATTTTTTTTAAGCCGATCTGCCACCAGAGGGGTAGAAGCCACAATGGCACCAGGGACGTTCTGCATTTTTTTTTGTGTAGGAGGGGACCTTGGGCAGATCGCCCTCTTTTTTAGCCTTGGGGCAGAATCCACTAGGCACCAGGGATTTTCTTTGTGTGTGTGTGTATGTTTTTTGTGCGGGGCCGCTCCCCCAAGGGGGCATAATATTTTACACTGTTTCTGCCCTCCTTGGGGGCAGATCAGCTCATTATTTTTAAGTCTATCTGCCTCCAGGGGGTAGAAGCCACAATGGCATCAGGGATGTTGTGGGTTTTTTTTGTGTGTAGGTGGGGCGGCCCATTGGGTAAGAGTCGCCCCCCCCCAAAAGGAGAGGAACACTTTTGGGCAGATCGACCTTTACAATTTTTTTTTTTTTTAGGCCCATCTGCCCCCAGGGGGGCAGAATCCACTTCACACCAGGGATCTTGTGTGTGTGCTTTTTGTGGAGGGTGGCCACTTGGGAAAAAAATTCAGCACAGTACTTGTGGCCATATCTGCCCCCTTCGGGCCAGATCAGCCTAGTTTTGTTTTTTTAGGCCCATCAACCCCAGAGACCACTAGACACCAGGGACAATTTCTAAATGTTTGGTGGCGGGGTGTTTCTCAACTGGTGAAGTATTGGTGATTATACCAGTTTATTTCTCTTTTTTGTTCTAGTTCAAAGCTTTTGATTCCTTTGCTGTGGCTTGCTTTGGCAGTGGTTGACCTGCGGTTTGCGTAGTTGCATGTGTTAGGTAACTAAATTCACTCCAAAAGAGTACTGTTGTTATGCATGAATGGCATGTTTGTAGGTGGTGTACTAAATGCAGGATTGTGTGTGAAATTGTCCTTAGATTTGTGCACAATGATATGTGTTTTCTTATGTCTAATATGCTTTTCTTTTTTCTTTTTAGTGGGATATCATTGGTGATTGCTGTGTCTGTGCAGATTAGTTGCTGGTGAGTCTAGCTTTTTCAGGCAAGTGAGTGATATCGTTTTTGAGTACATAACTCTTTGTGATAAAGCCACACATTGTTTATTACTTATTTTAGACAGTGCTGGTTAGTGTTGGTGCATTTGTCACGTTACACTTCTTAGAAAGGATCATGGCTAGCCGCAGAATGACCGTTCAGCAGGATGTTGGCATGCTTTTTGAGTCATCTTCTGACCATGATTATGAGACGGACTCTGCATCTGAGGCAGAGGAGGAAGAGAGAGAGATTCTGGCAGTGAGATTTCTGTCGAAGAGTCTCCTGATGAGGAAGCCACTCTCAGTGCAGATGAAGGGCCTGTTTTCGAGGAGGTGCCAATGGTGCAGCAGCCAGTGGCTGAAAGGCTTCCCATTGGAAGACCTGACACCTGGGTTGCCCCAAACATGGAGCAACCACAGTTGCCAGCCTTTACTAGTGTCCCAGGGTATAGAGTCAATACGGAAACCTTTTTGTCTGTCAATTTTCATTGAGTTGTTTATGGACTATGTATTTTTGGAAGAGATTGTTGAGCAGACTAATTTGTATGCGGAGCAGTATTTGAGGGACAACGCTGCCAGACTTAGGCATCAGTCTAGAGGTACCCATTGGATTCCTACAAATTTGGAAGAGATGAAACATTTCTTGGGTTTGACTTTTTTGATGGAGTTGATAAGGAAGCCGTCACTGGCTTCTTATTGGTCTACTAGTCACTGGATGGCAACGGCTATATTTCTTGCAACAATGATTTGTAATCGGTATTTGCTTCTTCTTCTGATGCTGCATTTTGTTGATAATGCTTTAGCCTTGCCACGAGATCAACCTGATTGTGACCGTCTTTTTTAAGATTAGACCTGTCCTTGATCATTTTGTAGATCGGTTTTCAGAGGTCTATGTGCCAGGCAAAGAAATATGTGTGGATGAGTCTTTGGTCCTGTTCTAGGGTTGTTTGGTTTTTAGGCAGTACATTCCTAGCAAGAGGACACGGTATGGAATTAAATTGTATATGCTGTCTGAAAGTAGTACAGGATATATTTATAATTTCTGAGTCTACACTGGTAGGGATTCCAGTATTGGCCCCCCTGGTTGTCCGCCCACTTTTGGAGTTAGTGAGAAAATTGGGTGGGAACTTGGTAGACGACTGTTTAACAAAGGTCACCATTTGTATGTAGATAAGTTCTACACTGGAGTTCAGTTGTTCAAGGAAAAGTTCAGAGTGGACACTGTTGCTTGTGGCGCAATCCGCTCTAACTGGAAAGGCTATCCAAGGGATCTTGTCTGTAAAAAACTTGAGAGGGGACAGTGCAATGCCTTGCAGAATGATGAGCTGCTAGCTCTGAAATTTGTAGACATGAGGGATGTGTACATGCTAACTACCATCCATGATGAGAGTACTTCACATGTGGCTGTTTGGGGTCAAGTTGTTGAAGTGCGCAAACCTGTGTGCATTTTAGATTACAATAAGCACATGGGTGGTGTTGATATATAGAGTAGATCAGAGGTTGGAACCCTACACTGCTGTCTTATGTGTGGTATAAAAAGTTGGCTATTCATTTGTTTAATCTAGCAACTTTTAATGCTTTTATTGTATTTAAGGATTGTTCCCCTGAGTCAAGGATGTAATTTGTTAAATTTCAGGAGTCAGTGATAGAGAGCCTTGTTATGGTGGATCATGAAAGAGTTCCTAGAGTAGCAGTTGTGGAGGATGTGGCTAGATTGAAAGATCGCCACTTTCCTGATGAGATTACTCCCATTCCCAAAAAATGACTTTCCCGCTAAGAAATGTAGAGTCTGTGCCCGAAGAGGTATCTGGAGGGAAAGCCGGATGTACTGCCCGGACTGTTCTTCAAAGCCTGGGCTGTGTGTGGCAGGCTGTTTCAGGAGTTACCACACACAGAAGAATTACTGGGAACTACCGTGAGCGTGAACTGCAGTTTTATATTTTCACACGTTCAGTTTCACTGTTGGTATTACTATCATGTATTCAGTTATAGCTTTTGTGTTTGTAGTTTTGAACGTATTTATAATTAGTTAGTGGTTTCTTTGTTGTTTAAAAACAAAAAAAAGTGATGCCGTTGTACATGGAGTGGCGATTGGCTGGCGGTGTGTGTGAAGTGGCGCTTGGCTGGCGGTGTGTGTGGAGTGGCGCTTGGCTGACGGTGTGTGTGGGTGGCGCTCTGCTGGCGGTGTGTGTGGAGTGGCACTCTGCTGGCTGTGTGTGGAGTGGCGCTTGGCTGGAGGTGTGTGTGGTGTGGCGCTTGGATGGCGGTGTGTGTGGAGTGACACTTGGCTGGCGGTGTGTGTGGAGTGGCACTTGACTGGCGTTGTGTGTGGAGTGGCGCGTGGCTGGCAGTGTGTGTGGAGTGGCACTTGGCTGGTGGTGCCAGCCAAATGCCAATCCACACTCTCCCATCAGCTGGTGTGATTGCTGTATCAGGCATGTGGGCGTATGAAAGTGATGGGCCTTCGACTGGTGCTGTCTGTCGATGCAAGTGTTGTAATGTGCTGGGCCCGTGGCTGGCGGCGTGAATGGTCTTGTGCATGTCATACAGGAAAGGTGTGTGAATGGACTGTAATGCGGTTGTTGCCTTGTCACGGCTTTACAGCTCGCGAGCTGTGAGTAATTGGTTCAGTTTTTTGTCCTTTCTGTTATTAACAGTGCATTTCATTTTTGTGAACTCTCTTGTTAATAAAATTTGAGCTACTGAATCATCACTCACCCTCGTGCCAAATCCAACCAGTATGTGTGGTAAAAATGACAAAACCTGCTCTGCTGTAATCAGGCGTCGCAGCACGCCCGTGACACGCTTGGTGTCTCGGGTGGGACCCAGATGATGAAGCATGCCACCAACTTGGTTGGTGGGTGAGGGATCTTTTTAACATAACCTAAGTGCATTTCTTTTCACAATTTTAGTGTTTGGAACATCACAGAAGTACGTGGACACATCAAAATGATCTATTATAAAACTACCTTTGTTTGGGGGGGATCTACATTTTTGGTCCCAGGTGCGGCCTTCATCTAAGGAAACCTACCAAACTCAGACATGTTTTAAAACTAGACACCCCAAGGAGTCCAGGGAGGTGGGGCTTGTGTGGATCCCCTAAAATTTTCTTACCCAGACTCCTCTGCAAACCTCAAAATTCGCTTAAAAAGCATATTTTCCTCACTTTTCTATGTAGGATCACTGGTCTGGCACAAAGTCTCTACTACCCAGCATTCCCCTCAACCTCCCAAGTAAAATGATACCTCAGTTGTGTGGGTCCCCAAAGCAGAGTCAGCCTAAAGATGTATAAAAGTAAAATATGTGTTTATCAATTCGCTGTGCTATCCCCTCAATCTCTTCAGGTTTTAGGTCTTTTTCTGTTGCACGCACCTGGGCCACCAACACAAATGAGGTATAATTTTTATCAGGAAATTTGTGGATCCTCTCAGATTCCAGAACTTTCTGTCCCCGAAATGTGAGGAAAAAGTGGTTTTTTTGGCCAAATTTTGAGGTTTACAAAGGATTCTGGGTAACAGAACCTGGTGAGAGCCCCACAAGTCACCTCATCTTGCATTCCCCTAGATGTCTAGTTTTCAAAAATGCACAGGTTTGGTAGGTGTCTCTAGGTGCCAGCTGAGCTAGCTCCACAGCTAGGCACTTTGCAAAAAACAGCTCCATTTTCTTTGGAAAAGTGTAATGTGGCCACATTGTGTTTTGGGGCATTTCCTATTGCGGGAATTAGGCCTACCCACACAAGTGTGGTACCATTTTTATAGGGAGACTTGGGTGAACACTCGGTAGGAAGAAATTTGTGGCTCCTCTCAGATTCCAGAACTTTCTGTCACCGAAATATGAGGAAAAAGTATTTGTTTTGCCAAATTTTGAGGTTTGCAAAGGATTCCGGGTAACAGAACCTGATGAGAGCCCCACAAGTCATCCCTTCTTGGATTCCCCTAGGTGTCTAGTTTAAAAAAATGCACAGGTTTGGTAGGTTTCCCTAGGTGCCAGCTGAGCTAGAGGCCAAAACCCACAGCTAAGCACTTTCCAAAAAATACATCGCATTTCAATGTAAAAATGTGATGTGCCGATGTTGCGTTTCTTGTCATAGGCATTAGGCCTACCCATGTAAGTGGGGTACCATTTTTATCGGGAGACTTGGGGGAACACAGAATAGCAGAACAAGTTTTATTGTCCCTTGTCTTTCTCTAAATTGTTTCCTTCCAAGTGAAAGACAGTGTGATAAAAAGACGTCTTTTCGAGAAATGCCCTGTAATTCACATGCTAGTATAGGGCCCCCCAGAATTCGTAGATGTGCAAACAACCACTGCTTCTCAACACCTTATCTTGTGCCCATTTTGGAAAAACAAAAATTTCCTTGATACCGATTTTTCACTCTTTATATTTCATCAAATGAATTACTACATTCCTGGTTTAGAATGAAAACCCACTGCAAGGTGCAGCTCCTTTATTGGCTCTGGGTACCTAGGGATCTTGATGAAACTACAAGCCCAATATATCCCTGCAACCAGAAGAGTCCAGCAGATGTAACAGTATATTGCTTTTGAAAATCTAAAATGGCAGGAAAAAGTTACAAAGTAAAACGTGGAGAGAAATGGTCGGTTTTTCACCTCAATTTCAATATTCATTTAATTTTAGCTGTTATTTTCTGTAGGAAAACCTTGTAGGATCTACACAAATGACCCCTTGCTGAATTCAGAATTTTGTCTACTTTTCAGAAATGTTCAGCTCTCTGGGATCCAGCATTGGTTTCATACCCATTTCTGCCACTAACTGGAAGGAGGCTAAAAGCACAAAAAATAGTAAAAATGGGGTATGTCCCAGTAAAATGCCAGAATTGTGTTTCGAATTCAAGTCTGCCTGTTCCGGAAAGATGGGAAGATGGGAATTTTAGCACCTCAAACCCTTTGTTGCTGCCATTTTGAGGGAAAAATCACAAGCCTTCTTCTGCAGCCCTTTTTCCCCATTAAAAAAAAATTAAATGCATTTATTACTGTATTTTGGCCAATTTCTTGGTTTCATTCAGGGGAACCCACAAACTCTGGGTACCCCTAGAATCCCTAGGATGTTGGGAAAAAATTGATGCAAATTTGGCATGGGTAGCTTAGGTGGACAAAATTTTATGAGGGGCTAAGCGCGAACTGCCCCAATAGCCAAAAAAAGGCCTGCCACCCAAGGGGGAAAAGACCTGGCAGCGAAGGGGTTAAAGGGAATCCGTTTTTCTAAACCCTATCTTCCCAATTACAATGCAATATGGGATATTAATTTGTTTTTACATTTGCTTATTTCATTGCCTGACAATGCTGATCTATCGCTCAAACATTTCTCTGCAAAATTGACCATGCTATTGTGCTTGGTTTCCCTCAAAAGTGTTTCTGATGTTAAAGCATTTGATGTGTCATCTTTTACCTATTCTCCCCTAGGAGTTTTTTCATGTTTTTAGGCATACTGTGACTAACTTGACATCAGTGCATTATCCTTTTTTCCCTTCACAACCCAAGTTATGTGTTGGTAATTGTTTGAAAACCTACGTTTCACGAACTGCAGATCTCAGAACTTCCTCCTGGTCCCAACTCTTTATTTCCTTTTAGAAACCCCTCAAGCCGGTCTCAGCTCCCACCTTGCCCCTTTGCGTTAGATGGATCATGTACTTAGCTGGCATCACCACAGTTTATTTTGGCATCCATTCAGCCAGAGGGGCTCTGACCTCTAGGGCTTTCTGGCCGGGTGTGGATTTACAGGATAGTCTCCGGTCTGCAGATTGGTCAAACATTGATATGTTTAGAACCTTTTATTGTAAACCATTTACTCATCCGACTGGATCTGTTATTTCATTGCTTTGAACAAACATAATGTGAGCCTCCGGTCTTATAAAAAAATGAGATTTTCCTAGCCTTGATTGTCAGAAAGGCAAGATTTTATTGAACACAAGGAGGCAAGTATTATCCCACCACTACTTTTTTGAGCCCTCCTTGGTTTTTATTTTCTGTAGTTCCGGTGCCCTTCAACCAGTTCCACTTCCTCAACCTAGCTCATTAAGAGCTTCTCCTCTTTTGGATCCTGATTGGTGGATTTCCTTTGACACTCCAGAATTTCAGAGCATGCTTCCTGTTTTCCTTTTGGATTTCCTCAAGGAGTTGGTGACTGTTCTACTAACTTTGAATTCTGTTCTAATTTTGTTCTCTGGTCCTCATCTGGATTGACTCTCACAAGAAAAGAGTTTTTTGCTCTCAGTCAGAATAATTATTGTAGTGCTCAATGCTACAATGTTTGTAGTCATTTTCACAGGGGTTTCTGGGTAATGTAGTTTTGTCTTCTTGGCTGCTCTGTAATAAATGCAAGAAAAGTTGTACTATAATACTGACCTCAGTGTCTTTAAAAAAAATCTAGCCTTTCTGACGCCAAGGCGAGGAAAATCTCAATTTCTCAATATATCAGCGACCCTTAATAGGGTTTATTGGGTCCAAATCAGCACCCCTAAAGTTACTAAACAGGATTGATCCTTTCCCTACTTTTTCTAGTGGAATTTGAATTGATTTGCTGATTTAGCTTTTATGTATAGCTTCTAGCGTGGGTGTGCCAACAGTGCTCTATACAGGTTTACAAAATTAATTTATTCAGATTACTAGAACTTGCCCTCCCCTACTGGGTAGGACGTTCCCCATCCTTAAAAAAAAGTGGTCATAGAGGCCATAAACGATTGTATCAAGGTACATGACCTAGAGAAATTAATCCACAAGTCTGGTAGGGTCCTGCCCGTTGTCTCTCTGTAGATACACTTAAAGAATATCCCCAATAATATGAGACAGTGGGACATTGAGCTTGGAAGAGCAGTGTCAGATTGGACTGTCAGGCGCTCTGGCACTGCTGTTGCAAGCATGCCAAGTCAAATATGAATGCAAACATATTTATGTGAACATGCCCTTTCAATGGTGTTAGACTGGCTGTTCAGGCACTGTATCACTCTGGCACTGCCTGAAAAAGTCACTGTGGATTAATTTTTTTTGGTTCCAAAGGGCTATTACAATACTGAAAAAACATCCCACACACTGACCTTTTCTTTCGGCTCATCTGGTAGTGCCAGAGTGACACAGTATCTTACAGGCCAGTCTAATTGTATAGAAGGGACTTGTTCACATAAATACGTTTTCATCTTGGTCCATAAAGAGTGCATTTTGTAATTTAGTGTAAATCTGTTCAGTAGTTTTTGAGTTATTAAAGAAAAAAGAATTATGTATATCTAGAGACGTGGATCCACAGAAGATCCACTGCGGTGGATCTGCAGATCCACATGCCAAAAGCAATGCTGTGATTGTCTGGCAGCCACCGGAGAGATAAATTGCAGCTGTCGTTTTGTCTATTGCCACTCAGTCCCAGAGGCCAGGGGGAATAAAGATGAAATAGGATATAAGGGGTCAAGATAGAGGTATCCTGACCCCATAGGACGTATGGAGGGGTCTCTGAGGGACCCCTCATGGGCAAGAAATTGCCCAAAGATATTTTCGGAGGGGTGCACGAGGATCTATGGAGTCAAGACATCTTCTATGACATCACTGATAATATCACTGCAACATTTGCAATAAAGTTATTGATGAGAAAACTGTGCTTGGGCACAAAGTAATAGTTACCGTAGTAGGGCACAAGTGTGTGTGTGTGTATGTATATATATATATATATATATATACATATAGCACATATATATATGCACTAAACATGTAACTCCCTGTGTGCAAGAGCAATTGTTTCATCTCTTTCCCTGTCTGAGGGGCAGGGAAAGAAATGAAACCTCTTTTCCCGCTGGCAAGAGCACTTTGTCAGTTCTCACCCGCTGGAAGCAGAATATTTTCTCTGACTTGAAAAGCTCCTGCAAGTCAGAGCAAACACCTATGTCCCAGGCTGGGCTCCCCGGGGACATAGGCGGAGCCAGCCCTGGGAGGTGGTGGTCCCCAGTGCCATGGATGGCTCCATGAGGGGGATTGCGGACCCCCCCATCAACCTTTAATATACCCCTGGGGAGGTGATGGTTTCCGGGGCCAGGAGTTCACAATGGACCCCCTTCATTATTTATTTATTTTTTATACCAATGGTTGTGGCGGTCCCTGGGCTGTGGGGGGGGGTGGGGGAGCTGTGTGGGTCCCCCTGCACAAATGCTATATTTAGACCCAGTGAGGTGGCAGTCCCCAGGGACTGTGGGGGAGGCCATACGGGCCTTCCCCATATGACCTCCCTTAAATAAAGATTTTGCCATTGGGAAGTGGGGGTCCCCAGGGCATGGAGGGGTGCACTCCTCCCGCACATTTCTGCATAATAGCCCTGGGGAGGTGGTGGTTTGGGGTGCTAATATAAGCTTTAGGAGGGAGGCCCCATGTGCCTCCTCCTTTTTCAATCCTCTAATGTTCCCGGAACCTTCCCCACCCATGGACCCAATAAAAAAAAGGGCGGGGGACTGCCCGTTTTTAAAATTAAAATCTCAGAACAATCAGTGGATCCGGATCTATGGATTTTTCTGAGACTGAAAAAGATATGTTTTAGCCCTGGCTGGGTCCGTCAGGGATCCCTATACCAAGGCTAGAAGCCTAACACTTTTGGTTATTTGGTTTAAATTCATTCAGTAGGTCACGAGTAATTAAGAAAAATCCAAATTTGTATATCTCTGTCCGCAAATAAATTGTGAATTTCCGCAAAAGCTTGTGTGAGTAGAAGCGCTGTAATTGGCTGGCCACATCCTGACTAGAAAGTTGCTTCTGCCATTTTATATTATGGGTGAGGGTTCCCGGGGCTGAAAATAGAAATGATAAGTGGTCTGAGGGGTCAGGGTGGAGGTACCCTGACCCCAGGGGTGAGATATAGGGGTGTTTTAGGGTCAAATGATGGGTTTAAAATGATTTTTCTTCACCATGCACGATAACCATGAATATCCTCAAATATTCAAAAATATCCTGGAAAGTCCTCGGATATTCAAGAATAGTCTTGAATATACGAGGATATTCTCGAATATTCAAGGATATTCAAGAACATTCAAGAATACTCAAATTTTAAAAAATCATTTACAGACTCATTCAAACACTAATTAATTCACTCATACATACACCTACTCAGACACTCATGCACCCACTCAGACCCACTAAAAGACTCACACATCTACTTTCAGACACTCATGCACTCAGTCACAAATCCTCTGACAGAGCGAGGCCCTGTAGCCAAGCACCACTGCTGGATTGGGTGGTTATAAGGGCTTGTCCTGTGATCCTATGATATGTCTGCTTCATTCAGGAGGGGTGACAAAATACTGAAAACAATTTAGGGGGTTTCAGGAATTGAAATTATTTTTGGCAAAACACCGCATAGCTATGTCTTGGAAAGTGACAGGTTCCCTCGATCACAGCGTGGCAACGGGATATAATCAGATGGGCCACAGCAGAACTGTCGATCCGGACGGACAACAGGGCACGAGATGGTCAATGTAACCTTATGCTGAAATGGTCGGAGTATTTGATGAATCTAGAGGCATTACGGTCCCCCGCGCAATAAACCTCATTCCATTAGTGCTGTTTGCTAACCTGTAATGAGTCTCCAGAATAAACCTTGGCTATTACCAGTGTCTTATACTTGTCTTTTTTTTCTTTTTTGTGGGAGGGTGCGATGCAGGGTAGGGAAATGTATGAGAGACAGGACAGTTTGTTTTTGATATCTTTTCATAGTTCTGCTCATGTTGTGATCAGCTGTACGATGGCTATGGCTCCAATGGCGTCCGTGCAAACTGTACGCAAGTGACTGTGACATGTATCTGGGCACTACTTACAACACATGACTGTTGAATACTTGTGTAACTTGATGACGCTATGATTGTACCTCTGTATCACCATTTTCTATATGAAAAATCAATAAATATATTTGAAAAAAAAGTGGCCTGAGAACTATAAAAAAAACTCTAACACCTGTTTAATGTTATTTTGACTATAAATGCTCTACTGACAGATAATGCAATTATCCCTTCACAACACTAACACAACGACCTTTTGTATAATAACAGTGACTCCAGAAAGTCACTGAAAAAACAAAATGTTAAAAAGGACTTTATAGTTTAGAATATAATTATATCTTAATTTACATTAAAAGAAAACCTTAAAAATTCACCGAAAAAACAAAGGTTAAAGGGACGTTATAGTTAGGTAAAAATGTCAGTTCAAAAAATACTATTTTAAATTAACAAAACCACTGAAATTCACAAGTTGTAGTTGTCTCAAGTAACAGTGGCTCCTGCACTACAGTAACTATAACTGACGTCCTCACCATTCACTGCTAATTATCTCACTTATTACATCTTGCATTACATGTTATATGACATCATTGATAACATCACTGCAACATCCAGAATGACATCATTGATAAAAACAATGTGCATGGTTGAGCGCATGTTATAGTTCTATAGAGAGCAAGCTTTCTGAAGAAGTTGGGGACTCGGTCCTCATGTCCCGAAAATGTAAAAAATACTATATGAATGAGAAAGTTAGGGTACCCTGACCCAGGGGCCATTGTGAGGAGGTCAGAGAGGGCCCTTACCTGGGCTCAAAACGTAAAAAGAAATATAACCCCAAGTCTCAGCCTACTCCTGCAACCTGCTAGCCTATGGCTCCATGGCCAGAGGAAACAACAGGGGTGACAATGGGCATCCCTGCCTAGTGCCCCGACCTGTAGGACAGGCCTCCGATATGACAGGGCCTGTACATACTCTAGCCATGGCGTCCTTGTATAATACCTTGATCCATGCTTGGAACTCAGGACCAATACCCGGTTTCACCAGTACAGCTTGTAGGTAGCTCCACCTCAATGTATCAAAAGTTTTTCTGATATCTAACGATGCCACTGAGCCCAGCTGAAATGTGTGCGTGCCCACTCGAGAACTCCAAATAAGCTCCGGATATTGAAGAATGTATTTCTCCCAGAAATAACGCCATTCTGATCAGAATGGACTATAGTATGTATCACCGGCGTTAACTGACTTGCAAGTACCTTACTCAATACCTTGGAGTCGAGGTTAAGAAGTGACAGACGCCGGTATGAAGTCACATCTAGGGGGTCTCTTCCTGGCTTGGGGAGTACCGTTATCAAGGCCTCCCTCATGCTTCCTGGGAGGCAACATTTAGACTGACCCCCATTATATACCTCTTATAGTCATGGGGCTAGGACTGCCTGATACACAGCATAGAACTCTATGGGGAGTCCGTCTATGCCTGGAGTTTTACCTTAGGCAATTTGTTTAATAGCAACTTTCACCTCACTCAGTGTCAGAGGTTCATCATGTTCCTGACTCAATAATGGGCTCAGAGTTGGTAGCTCTAGTGGGGCAAAATGGGTGTTAACTACATCTACACTCTCTATCTCAGGTTTTCGATAAAGATTTCTGTAATATTTCACAAATTCCCTGGTAATGGCTGTAATGAAAATAGGTATGTTTGACCACTGACTTTGTGTTGCACCACTTTGCATCTGGATTCGTTGTTTAGTGTTCACCAATTGCAGATTATATTTTGTGTTCAGTTTAGCTGCCTATTGACTTTATTGTGGCATTAGACATTGTAGTTGGGACATTGCAGTTGAGCTGTGTTTTTCCACATGGTAAACTGTGCTTGTTTTTCGTATTCTTTCTCACCGAACAGTTAGTCAGTCAGCATGATAAGAATGTACATGGTTTATTTTCAGTGCAGGAAACGGTTCAGCCTTGGGAGGAGAGTTTTGAAATGTTGGCCAGTTTTCAATGTTTTTCTTCCAACTCTCACTACAGTAGCCAGCATGCTTGAATATTTCTCTTTCATGGGAGGGGTTTTCTCCAGAAAGCCCTTTCGGTTCTTCAAGATATAAAAAGGTGGCCCTGCTCAGTAGCGGTGGAATTTCCAATACCTCGGTCAGGATCAGATGTTGAATGCTTGGCACACATTTGTCCTGTGAGGGTGGAAATCTCTTTCTCGCAGTTGAACGGGGTAATCTTCTTGCTGGCATGAGAAAGATGAGCTTGGCATGCCCCACAGTGATGATTTTTTTACTTTATTCTTTGCTTTGCAATTATGCTATAATATAATCATATATGTGCTGTGTACATTGCTGTTGAGAATCATTTTTGATATATTTTTCTTTCATTGCTATGACTATTTTTAAACGTGTGCTTTCGACCTACTAATCTAATTTTTTAGGAAGCTCGTGGTGAAATAATAATAAATGTCTTCTTTGAACTGAGAAGTGCATTCTAGAGATTTTTGTCAGCTCGGTCATTAGTGAAAGCAAAACACCTTGGCATAGATCATCAGTACTGTATAAAAAAAGGGGTTGGAGGTTGGACATGAACGATTTAAAAGTGTAAATTTGTTTTTGTTCAGAGAATTAAAGAAAGCACTGCAAACCATGTTTGAAAATGCATGTGAAATTAAATGCCTTATGATGTTTTGGTTAATTATTTTCTTGTTTATCAGGACTTTCTAAGTTTTGGGATGGGTGTTTGGATAAAATAAAAGTGTTTTCATGGTTAGAAAAGTTTTTTTTTTTTTAAAGGAATGATGTCCCTTTTATTCTTGATAGGATAGGTTTGGATACTTTTGTCCACATACAGAAAAATGCATGAGAGATGTAAACAGTTAGGATATGAAAATAAGAATTTAAAAGCGCAAGTCAGCCAGAACAAGTTATTGCAATATAAAACTGAAATCTACCAAGCTGTTACAGGAGAATCTGACCTTTTACATTCCAGTAATGAGGAGGTTAAAAAAGGTGGGGGACAGTGTGGGCTGCAAGAGCATAGCGTAGTTCGTGCGCAGAGTAGCCCACAGTTTTTGGCAGGTGTTGAAAGTTAAAAGATTACACTGAGCAAGAAGTTGATGATGTTACCGGTATATTCAGACCACTTTTGCAGAGTACAATGTGTATAATTAACCTGTAAATTCAGTGGAATCCAGAACAGAGAGATGTTGTCACAGGTAAAACAAAAGATTTTAGAGTTCGCTACTATTTACACTCAACAAGAGACACAGAGTTTCATGAAATTGTTTGATTTTTGGAACCAGTATAGCCCTCATCTGAGTAAAATCCTAACCCTTTGGTACAAAGTAACTAGGAAAAAACATGAGTTTGAATGGAGTGAAGAGCAGCTATGTGCTTTAGATCTGGCAAATGAAATAATTCAACACACTTTATACTTGTGTACAGTGCAAGAGGGAAACATTGAGTTACATGTAACTGTTCAGGGACAATATGCAAACTGGAGTATGTGGCAGAAACAGGGGAGGACGAGGGTGCCCCTGGGGCTTTGGATTAGAAAACTATCTGACTTTGGGGAGCGCTATCTTCCTTTTGAAAAACAGCTTTTGGCTTGTTTTTGGGCTCTAGTGGATACTGAGCAAATGGCACTAGGTTATACCGTAAATCTGAAACATGAAATATCAAGCATGCAGTGGGTGATGACTTCATCTAAATCTCACTGTATAGAACATGCACAAGAGGCTAGTATCATACACTGCATCTGGTAGATTCAAGACAGGGCTCAAGTAGGACTAGCAGGCACTGCAGCCCTACATGAACAGGTGTCACAAGCCCCTGTACAAGATGAGGAGAGAGTGCAGGAGATACCACAGGTAATAGAGTCACCAGTGAAATGGAGTGTGCCATTTGAATTCTTGTCCACTGAGGATAGGAAGCATGTTTGTTTTACTAATGATTCATTGAAATAAGTGGGTACCAAAAGACATTGGAAAGCAGTGTCATACAGTCCAGTTACTGAAAAGTTGCTGACCACCACAGGAGGAGGAAAAAGTAGCCAAAATGCAGAGTTGTACACTGTGTGTGAGGTTCAAAAGCAAGAGCTGCCTTGGACGTGTCATTTTTACACTGATTCTTGGTCCATTGCTAATGGATTAGCTGTTTGGCTTTCAACATGGCATGCACATAACTGGTCCATTCATTCAAAGGAGGTGTGGAGCAAAGAGTTGTGGCAGGAAATGTGGGAAATGTTAGAACAGAGTAAAGCCATAGATGCTCATTGTCCCATTGACTCATTAGAACGCTGGTTCAACTCCCTTGCAGACGTCAAAAACAAAAAGTTCAGAGGCAGAAGTGTCAACCCAGAATTCTGACTTGGTGGGGATGGCTAATTGGGCGCACCAGAAATGTGTCACCTGGGAGAAAAAGCCACTTACAGGTGGGCAGAGAAAAGCCAAGCCAGCAAGGCCCTTGCTGTATCACCCAAGTCATGGCACATCTTAGTGTAGTCTTTGTAAGCAAATGTGGCTAAGTGTTGAGATCTTTCCTTTTATTGAGTCCTCAGCTCCAGCTGCCTTCAGAGGCAAGAGTGATCCTGTGCCCATTGCCTCTCAGAGTCACGTAGAGTATTCTCTATCTCAGTGACCTCCTTCTGCAGGGGTTGTTTTATGCCATAGTGTGTGAGCCCCCTAACCACCACCTTAAATGCATCCCATTCAAACCCTCATGTGTGGCGGTGTCCGTATTGTCTGTAAAATAATTGTCAATATGTTCCCCCACCATTTTACTATAAGCAACATTTGTAAGCCCCAGTGGTTGTAGATGCCAAGTTGGAATCAATGGGGCTGGTCTTCCCCATTGAAATGTCATTAATAATGGGCAATGATCAGAGAAAGTCCTGGCTAAATATTCCACCCTCTTTGCCGAATATGAGATCAATCCTGGTATGAATCTCATGAATATGAGAGTAATGAAAATGTTCCTTTTTCACAGGATGTAGTGCATGCCATATCTCTGTGAGTTGAAGATTAAGTACCCATTGTCACGAATGACGTGTGTGGAAGTGGGAAACTGCTTCTGCCGGGGGGTCTATTCTACTCCAAATTCAGCACACAATTAAAGTCACCACACCAAAATGCTTGAGAAAGAGGAGTACGGATGAGAGCAGGTGACATGGTGTTAAAACAGATTGGTTGGCCCGCATTCGGAGCATATAATACCACTAGTATTAGCAGTTCCCCATTAAGCTTCCCCTTGACCACTACGTAGCAGACTTCGGGCCTACTAATTAATATTCCATGGTAAATGGTACCCCAGGAGCCACCCAGAGCAACAGCCCACTGCATAAGCCAAATAAGTAGAGCTTATCACTGTGCCATGCCAGCATTTGTGCAATCTATTGAGTTCTCTTGTAGTCATATGCGTCTCCTAAAGGCATGCAAGCTGTACTTGGCACCGACGTAAATAAGAGTATATCTTAAATCGTTTAGCATAGTTACCTATCCCCCATACATTCCAGGTTATTATAGCATAATCTCTGAGTGCCATCTGAAGCTTGTAGAAAATGCCCCTTGTGTTGTCCCCAATGTATGTAAAAGAGTGGCGGAGCACAGGTGTGTGAAGATACATGGCAAATGAACAATAAAACAAAACATTTTTAGAACTCCCGAACAGACCCCGCACGCAGGCCAGGCCTTCAATCGATAATGGCCTCTTACTGCCCATGATGATCTGGCAACTCCTTCGAAGTCCATCCGGGATGGAGGGCGCACCAGAGGCAGTGGTTCATAGGGAGAACCCCAAGACCTCCCGCTGCACTATCATCATAATAATAGGAAGACCTCAATACAAGTCACAGTGTGCAAATAACTGATATGAACCATTTGACTGCAATCCCACACCAGGCCTGTAGAACCAACCAACTATGGAGGTGGTCCCATTGTAGTCCTCAGGTCGATTGGAACAAGTCTACAGTCATGAGAGTGATCTGATGGCCCCATCTCAGCTCCTGTGGCAACATCTCCGGGAGGACCATCCTGTGTCCATCGTCATTGTCTGAAGTAGCACTATTTATTGGAGCAGGATGATTGCTCCACCACAGCCGGTCCCTCTGCTTTATCCAGTGCAGCATGTGCTTTCGTTGGTTTTCCATGGGTGCCTCCTGCGGTTTTGGTAGAACGTTTACAGGTTCGCTGAGGTCTCCATCCACTGTGACCTCAGTCAGTATAGGTTTCTGGTGGTCTTCTCTTGATTCCAGCCAAGCCCGTACCTCTTGAGGAGTCGCAAAGAACAAAGACCCGGTTTCCAATATGAGTCTTAGTTTCGCCAGGAATAGCAACCCATACTTGATGCCCAATGCTTGGAGACGCTGCTTCACTTCCTTAAAGGCATCTCGCTGTCAACGTACTTCTATAGTGTAGTCCGGTTAAATAGTGACATCACTATTTTCAATCCGCTATTGTCCCTTGGCACGAGCTACCTGTAATTCATTATCTTTGTCTCTAAAATTGAAAAGTCTCACCACCGCAGGGTGCGGCATGGCGCTCAGTAGTGGTGGGAAGCCCAGGACTCTGTGTGCCCTTTCCACTGAAAAGAACTTCAATGTCCTTCCTCTCAATACCACGTCTGCCAGCTAGTTCTCCAAGAATAAGTCAATACTCGGGCCCTCTGCACCTTCAGGGATGTTATTACGGCGGGATCGGCCTTCGGAGTCATCTGCTCTTGCTCGTAGGTTCGTCACCTCTTTTCACAAATGTTCGATTTGCTGTTTCTGCTCCTTGACAGTAGGTTGGAGGGAACCCTTTTTGTTTCCTGGACCCCATACTTTAGTTTCCCATGCTCGTCCCACAGGAGCCCCATGTCAAGGATAAGGGAGTCAAGTTTGGACTCAATTGCTGTAGTGACTGCAGCCAGAAGTTCGGCACATTTTGTTGAGTGGAAAACCTGAAGAAGGTTTTATACTGATTGTTGTGGCGCATCGGCAGAGGCGTGGGTAAGGGCATTGTCAGCACCCCTTCCTGCTTTAGACTTAGATATTATGAGCAGCTCCAAGTCCAAATCAATGGTGTAAGGCCAGTTATTCAAGTGCTGTTTAAAGCGCACCTCTCAGTCGCACATGTGGGGTGCGCAGTTGATGCTCCCACTCCACCGCCTATCTTCTACTCCCCAATGAGCTGTATCCTTGGGAAGTCAGAATAGTAAGAGATCCCCCATGTGCACGTAACTGTGCGGAGCATCAATAAACAGCACATGTCCATCTCATAAGGGGGTTGACTATGTGGGCCACTGTACAATGCACAGTAAAGTATGTGAAAGCACCACTGCACAGCAACAAACAAAGTCCACTGCAGGCCAGATCTCTAATTGGGGCCACTTCAAAGTGTGAATAATGCCCCTCTCATAGTTAGGAAATGCAGGCAAGCCTGCGGGCTCTATATGGCAGTAAGATCAAATACCTCCAGTCCAGAAAGCAGTATCTGCGAGTGGTACGATATCAAGGCCCGAGAGCATCAGGCTGCACTTTCTGAAGGCCTCAAGCCACGCGCACCAGGGACAGGCCCGCAAGATGCTGCTCTCATCACTCCTGCCCCAGTGCTGCAATCACTTTATGGATTGTGGGTGCATGTAGGGCCCGCGGCCCTTCAAGGGCCCCACACTGCACCACTCTTAGCTGCCTCTCCCATGCAGTCCATTCACGCAAGCACGTGGCCAGACTACCGATAGGGGCTGTGGTGTCTCAATCACAATCACCTAGTGAGCTGTTCCCCTGTCACCCCTGGTGTTGCGACAGCACCAAGCACTCCCCGGTATGCCAGCCACCCCCCACACCGCTTCTAGTCCGCTGGGCAGGCTCAGCAAGGAGAAATGAGTATGGCTGTGAGAGCTCACTTTCTATCGTCTGACCTGACCATCACCTTGGACACTCCCCCCCACTACTCAGGCCACTTAATGGGGTGAAAGGGTCCCTTTATTCCCAAGCTGAAGAGTAAAAGCTCTAGCTCTGGGAATGCTTAAATTTTTCTATAACTTTATCCCCAGTCATATACTATAGACCCCTGGAAACATAGGATTATTTTTTAGGTGTTTGAGGGAAGTTGTTACACTGCCGGCTGCTCCCCACAGCACTTAAAACATGCCTGTGTTGCCCCTGCCCAGATTGGCGTGTCACCATGCAGTCAAATTTATGTAAATTAGCCGTCGCAGGGCATTATGGAGTGATCCTGTTCAGGAACAGCATATAATAAATGAGCATCTCTGACCGCTCATGTATAATTCTTCTCTTATTTATTTATTTGTTTTTGTGGGTGTCCTGGTCCCACCCAGAACACCCACAACTTAAATTTCCCAGTGCCCCCATGACCCTCAGAGCTCCCTGAAAGTGGCCCTAATCCATTGGGCAGCTCAGGAGCTGTCCACACTACATTTAAATTTTTGTTTTTAACATTGGGGTGCCCACCCAAGGTGCTCTGCAAAATTATTAATATTGGGAGGCGTGGGGTGAACCCCAGGGTCTATGCGGCCCTTCAGATGCATTACAAACACCCTCATTCCTTGCGCCACACCAGAGCTGGCAACATTATTTTTAATGTTTTTTTCATAACGTAGGTGCCCTGGAGCCCACCTTAGGCACTCCACAACATTGTTAACTTTGGGAACTGTGGGGGGAGAGCCATGGCCCCTGCAGCCCTGCGGCTTCCCTGCCTGCTCCCTTTCCGAGTACATTGGAGCCGGTATGTCTCCCACCTGACGCGAGCAGCTTTCTGCTTCCGCAGGGTGGGAGCTATTCTGTATTTCCCTTCCTGCCAGACCTCCGGCAGGGAAGAACATTTGTACTCCCACCTTGTTGGAGACTACCTCCTTCCGCCGGGTGGGAGCTCAAAAGGCTTCCCTGATAGCCATCTCGGAGGTGAGAAAATGAAGATTGGCTTACACTGTTGAAATTCCTACATATTATTTTTATTAGCTGAAAGTTATTTAATTTGTTCTCTTGATCTCACTCTAGACCCCTACTTTTATTTTTGAATAAATTATCCCATTTATTTGAAATGTGCAAGCATTAGGGTATACATTTATGATTTCCCTTTGTATAAGGCACTTCCTCCATTAACCAGCAATAAGTGAAACTCTGTCTAGTTGACTGTGATTCACAGACAATTATATTTTCTATTATTAATAAACTTTTCAAACTTTGATCGCATATGAGAAAATGTTCTTAAACAGAATATGGTGTGCATTCACCTATTCTTGGGCAGACATAGACTAGGTCTGGGCCAGACCCTGCACAACAGCTCCAGATGTCAAGGTTACTGCAGAGGATGCTCCATGGCCATCTTGGGGAAAGAAGAGCCAGGACGTCGACTCACTGATCAGGTTAGAAAAAGCTGCACAATCAACAGTTGAGGAAATATAAAGTCTAAATACATTTATCGATATGTAAGGGCATTTTGTGATCAAGATTAAGAATTCTCGTCTGGGCAGATGATGGGCTAAACCAATTTTTAGTGGCTACTTACTAGTCCTCTGATATTAGGAGGTTAGAAGGGTGTAGGTCATAATTAGAATAAGAGCAGGAGGCTTCAGAAGGTGCCTGAGTTGGGGGAGGGTGAGGGCATTCAGGTGTTGCCTCAATCTTCTAGTGCAGAGTCTACTGGAAAAATCTGTTATTTAAGAGGTGTGTTGATCTAGGCAACCTGGACTCTCTGAAAACCTCAATGGGATACAACCGCTGGAGGCATTTATGAGCAAGGGGTCAGAGGAAACTTGATAGAGCACTTTCCGACATCCCTACACAGAAGCAGATTGGAAGAGTTGTTGTCCCACCCTTTCTCTTTTTACCCTTCCTCTGCCCTCCCTCCATGGGATGAGTGGTAGTAGTAGCCTAACAGACACCTGTATGTTTATCTGGTTGTGAATGAAGGAGTAATAAGGTGAAAATAATCAACATTGGAGAAACTCCGAGCTACACGGACGTTTGCCCATGCCATTTATCACCAGTGTGGTAAAAGCATATGCAAAAAGTGCACTTGTGATGATGACAAATAATATTTTCTGCAAAGGGTACATTTGATATTGAGTACCTGAATACCCTTAAGAAAAGATTGAAAGAACCTAGAAACAAATCGAGTCCATAGCATTGGTTTCCCTCCATAAATTGGTGTGAGAAAGCCATGAAATGAAACCAGAAATATCAGCAGTGACGATTGAAGGACATCAGTGAGAAACTGAAACAGACACGTGGGGGACAGAGTTCGGGCCTGTGCCCCAAGTGCATTGGCTCCTCCTTATTTATTCACCCAAATGATTAAAAATATTCCTGAAGCAGTAGAGGTGAAGGTAGAAAATGTATTAGATCTTTTGAGTTTTCTCCAAGTGGTTGGCAATCCTTAGGGTGTTCCACTGGCAACACCATAGAACAGAGCAATGCTGGTCGATAGGACAAGGGAAGAAGACATCATGCAGGTAAATGCAATGGTTGTGGTGAACAGCAGCAGAGCAAGCTAAAGAACGCAGGATGGTTGTGCGTCGAGAGCTAGACGAGAGGCTGACACGTCCAAGTTAAAAAAACATAGCATTGGAGCAGACGAGCATCCAGTCCAAATATCATCTGGGGTAGCATAAGGTTGGCTGCACAATGGATGACGAGAGTGTTTGAAAGA
This sequence comes from Pleurodeles waltl, assembly GCF_031143425.1. Classification (NCBI taxonomy): domain Eukaryota; kingdom Metazoa; phylum Chordata; class Amphibia; order Caudata; family Salamandridae; genus Pleurodeles; species Pleurodeles waltl. The sequence goes on along the minus strand of NC_090436.1, from coordinate 978,951,347 downwards.
TCCTGTTAACGCGTCCGTCTATGTCAATTTATACACATCAGGACTCGTTTTAGGTCGATGAACCTTTGGACCCAGTGGTGAGTCTCCGTAAGACGAGATTACCAAGCATCAAAATATATTTCACAATAACCATTAATGATCCTTCGGCGCATTCATTAACTCACAGACTCAAATAATCACACCTTGAAGGATGATTTTGTGAATTTATTCCCTATTGATTACAATCTAATAATAAACGTATTAATCTCAAAAGCAAGAAGCATAAGAGCATAATCACAAAGTGACAACTACGATAAACTTTCAACAATGCGATGATCAGAAACATAGGATAGATACGTTAGCAAAGAATAGATCATAGTGCATGATAAACCATAGAATATCAGTTCAGCATAGCTACATGTCAGTCACGTCAGTTCCGTCAGTCAAATGAATACCTCATCTAACCTCAAATTAGCATTAGCATGTTGGGCTTCATGCAAAACAAATTTAGAATATCAATTTGGAAAACATCTAACTAAGATACCTAATTAAACATACAGCAGTTGGTACCTAGAAAGAAAGGCATATAGATTCCGTTAGCATTAATAATTACCCTCCTCGAGATAGGTCAGCATACAGGATCAGTCTTCGTCTTCAGGACATCAGTTAGTTCACCGTCAATCTATCTAAATTAGAAGCAAGGGACACTCTCCTCATAAGGAGGAAAGTGTAATAGGGCAGTCTATGGGCTAGGATGATTTTGTCTAAGTCTCAAATCACCAAATAGAGTGACAGAGTTTCTGGATGCAATCAATATCATTCCCTACCTAATGTGTGTCGTCTCTCGTGTCATGAGTTTTTATCCCCTTTTCGTAATACATTCCCCCACAATTCTATTGGTTAATAACTACACCCCATTATTGATAACCAATCAAATTATACATTAAGTAATGCATTTTTCATTTCTTGATACTAGCTTGTCTTCCAATTGGTCTTCATAATCAGCATTTTCGTAGGTGGTACGTCCGGGGTTACTTCACCATCTTGGCACACATCTCAGGTCAAAAGTTCTCTTCCCCTCGTCTCATTGTCCTTGGAAGTGTCCATGTTTGTTTCTAATCACATAATTTTGAGCTAGAAGCTACTAGCATACGAATGAGAAAATTCCTTCATGTTTCTAACTAGTACAGAAAGAACAATAGCTGGGTCATGGTCATTTGCAAGTCCGCACACAGGAGAAACAGAAAAATACGCTTTAAAATGAGAGTTACACAGCTAGTTCGCGACTCATGCTAACTTAAGACATACGAGTTCTAATGAATACAGTTTTGATCGTAATAATACATATAATTGAAAGATTATTATTAATTCAGCATTAGTGTTCATAAATTAATAAATCTTTACGTTTATTAATACATTTTAATTATTTATTATTAATATTGCTTTGTCAAATGTAAGCATTTCACGTCTATAATATATGATATTTAAACTACGCTCTCTCAGTCCCTCCTCTGATGACGCTCGTCATCACACAATTCTTGATCTTCAATTTTTCACCTTGCGCATAATGCGCATTTCAACATCTTGCCCTTTATGCGAACTTTCCCATATTTCATTGAACATTTTCTCTCTTTCACTTTCTTCATTCCGTCTGGCTCTTTTTGACAGGTTTCTTTTAATTTTGTCATTAATTTTGCATGCTCCCCATAATCCTAATAGACAAATCAAAACAATTAGTAGGCCTAGGATAATTTTTGCAAGAACTCCATTCCAAATGTTGGTAAACCAGTTTCCTACCCGGGCAATTCCTTTTCCAAATTTTTCCCAAACTCCAGGTTCTTTTAGATCCTTCAAATCTATACTATCTCTAGTCAGGTTAGTAAGCATGCTTCTAATTTTCTTACTGTTATCAGGTATGACGTTCATTAAGCATTTTGCACACACCTCCATTCTTTGCTAAAAGCATGTCTAAAACAAGCCGATTTTGAAGAGTCATAGCTCTTCCTGCAGCAAGTTCAGTATCCATCAATAATATTGCTCCTGTAAAATTTGTCAGCATGTTATCCACAATAGTAGACAACTTTTGAATTTTCATAGAATTTAAGATAACCCCAACTGATGGGATTATTGCTCCGAATATGTCACCAATGACAGCAGCCACTGATTCTCGTTTCTGTCTAGAATGTTGTATTTCAGAAGATTTAGGTATTTGTTTTAAGTCATCAATCTGGTATATCTTTGGGAAAACTGTTCCCAAATAACATGTCCCATACCATCCCTTTGGGAGACGGTAATATGCATTTAACCCACAGATGTAATAGATTCCAGGAATCGCTGGGTCTTGTCCATTTAACATGAAGGTCCATTTACTCTGAAACAAAAACACATGTCTACATTCACTCGTACCCACAAACAAATTGTCTTGATCGGATTTTGGTCTGTATATACATAGCCTACCTACGTGTAATGCATCTATAGCTAATTTGCCTTGTGTTTTAATCGCTGTGTAAGCATAATCATTTGCATAAGTACGTTTTTCTAAGCCTTTCTCTAACTTCTCCTTTAATGCTTTGCGTCTATCATCTGTGTGATCTAAAAAGCTTTTCTCTACTGAAGACAATAAGCAAGTCAAATTATTGCGATGTGCGTAAGCAGTTCCAAATGTAAGTGTCGGCTCAAAAAATCCTCTAACTAGTTTAATATCATGTTCTTTAGCTAGCTTATTCAAAAATTCAATTACAGGCACAAAAGAAAACACGACATCCACATTTGAATAAAAGTATTGTACATGCTCTTGATTATAAAATCTTGTTAGTAGCAAACTGCAGCTAATCCCATAAGTAAGAGGGAGGCTATGATAAGTAACCCCCTCCTGCACAGATGAAGGAATTTTAGTACACACATAACAATCTTTCGTATCCATAGTTTCCACATACTCATTTAATAAGCGATAGAAGACATTAGTAGAAAGTTCCCCTTTTGTATTAGTTCCCTCATGTAGATGTCTAGCATCCTGTTCAAATTTCTCCCACTGTGATAATTTATTAGTAATAGTAGTAGTTTCTGGTTTTGAAGTTGCGTTAATGGTTACTCTCTCTTTCCACGGCATTCCTACAATCACTCCTACAATCATTATTGCACATATAACACCTATCATAAATCCTAACCAACCACACACCTTACTTCCTTTGTTACTATAGAATAGTAGATCGTCAATCAACTTAAGATAGCAAACTCTTTCTGCGTATTTACAGCGTCTTCTCTCACTCCAGGACCCTTTTCGTCAGTTCAGGTTAGCAGCTTGTCGTAATTCGATTTCTTGATGTCAAATCCAGGTTTAATTGTCTCTTTCCGGCAGGTTTATAAAGTCTCTTTCCTTTTAATATATTTTTTCAAGGTTTTCTTTTGTTGTTTTCCTTCAGGTACCGTAGTATTGGCCTGGCACTTCTCGATCAAAACAAAATGCTAAGAATTCTTGTTGCCATTCAGAGGTTGTAGCATATGCCCATTCAGGACCTGTGTACCTTCGGTTTGCTATTCTCTTTCTTTTTAATCTTCGTTCACCTTGCTGTTCCCCTTCACTCAGATCATCTGCCTGTGAGGTATCGCTTTCTTCTATTATTGTCTCGTTTGTTAATTCTCTTATTCTAAAAGGTGACTTTTCCGGCCATGTATCACCTCTATGTGTCTTGTTTCCGCATTTTCCTTCAGGACGCTGGACAGCACCCTCCTCTTGTGATATGGTGTTTTCTCCTGATAAGCTTGGAACTTGATCAGAAGATTCTGATTCGTTCTGATTTAAATTTACCACTTCTCCGTCTCTCTCTCCTTCCTGTTCGATACTGTATTCAGGCTCTGAATTGTATTCGTCTGCTTCTGGGAGAACCTCTCCTTGCCATTGTTCTCCTGCTGCCTCCACTGAGATTGGCACTCCGTCACCTCTCTCGAACTCTCTGATAGTGTGAGGGACGCGGCTGTTCTCAGCGGGCTCTCCTGTAGTCTCAGATCTTTCTTGACTGATCTCTGACTCTGAGTCTTCTCCTCTTGAAGTTGCTGTACTGGAATTTTCAAGTTCTTCTTCAACAGGACCCGTTACCTTTTTTGTATGGCTGGCATGTATCCAGTTGGGAACCCCGGCACACTTCACAGCAGTAGTGGTCGTCAATATCACTTGATATGGCCCTTTCCAACGCGGCTCAAGACACGATTTTCTTACGTGCTTCTTGACAACCACCCAATCTCCAGCTTGCAGAGAGTGTCCTGGTTCGCCGATTGGTGGTAACGTGTTAGCTTCCACCTGGTGAGAGAAAGAGCATATCACGTCAGCTAAACTTTTGCAGTAATCCAACACCATATCATCTGTAATATTCACTAGGGCATTTGCAGGTACCACTGGTAACCTCATTGCTCTACCCATGAGGATTTCATGGGGGGACATTCCTGTTTTCTTATCTGGTGTGTTTCTCATGGACATCAATACTAGCGGTAATGCATCTGGCCACTTCATGTTTGTTGCTGCACACATTTTCGCTATTCTTGATTTTAAGGTACCATTCATCTGTTCAACTAGTCCTGATGCTTCAGGGCGATAGCTACAGTGTAACTTCTGCTCGATGTTGAGTGCTGCACACAGAAGCTTGATCACCTCATTGTCGAAGTGTCTTCCCCTATCTGATTCTATAGAAACCGGGAACCCGAATCGTGGTATTAATTCCCTGAGTAATAGTTTTGCAACTGTGAGACTGTCATTTCTACGTGTAGGGTATGCCTCAATCCAATGACTGAAAACACACACAATCACCAACACGTACTTCAATCCTCCACAAACAGGCATTTCAATGAAATCCATTTGTATTCTATTAAATGGACCTCCAGCTCTTCCAATGTGGCTCAAATTTACCACTGTTCCTTTTCCAGCATTCATCTGTTGACAGATGATGCACCTGTGACAAGTAATTTCTGCGGCATGTCTGAATTTTGGATTAAACCAATCAATTTTAAAAGATCTGATCATGGCGTCTCTTCCTAAATGTGCTTGCCCATGATATAATCGGGCAAATTGTGACAGAAGACTATTAGGTAAGACCAACTTTCCATCATCTGAGACCCATATATCATCTGCTCTTTGTACACATTGCATTTTCTGCCAGGAACGTATTTCTTCTTTGTTAGCACAGTTTTGTAGTGTCTTTAACTCATCTAAGGTATCAACCACTTGTAATGCTAGATTCAAAGTTGTGTCATTTTCAGGCTGAGGTAGCAATTCCCACTGCTCTTTGAATGATATACAATTCAATGCACAAAATCTTGCAACCTGATCTGCATAACCATTCCCCATTGACACAAAGTCTTGTGATCTGGTGTGAGCACTGCACTTTACCACGGCAATTTCAAGAGGTAACTGAATTGCATGTAACAAATCTCTTATTTGTTCTCCATTTTTCACTGGTGATCCGGAGGAAGTCATAAAACCCCTTTGTGACCAGATCTGACCAAAATCATGTACAATTCCAAATCCGTACCTGCTGTCAGTATAGATTGTAACTTTCAAATTCACAGCAGCATGGCAGGCCTTTGTAAGAGCTATTAATTCTGCCACTTGTGCAGAGAATACCTTTTCAAGCCAAGAGGCCTCAACTATGCCAGATATTGTACATACTGCATAGCCGGCTCTCAATGTCCCTGTTGAATCTCTTAAACAGGACCCATCCCCAAACATAATGCAATCGTTTTCTTTTAATTGGGTGTCCTGTATGTCTGGGCGAGGTTTGGTACAGAGGTCAGTCACCTCAAGACAATCATGCTCAAATTCTTCCCCCTCTTTGATTTCTGTATTCTCATTGGGAAGTAGAGTTGCCGGGTTCAGTACTGTGCATCTTTTCAGTGTAACATTTGGTGATCCCAAAATAATCGTCTCATATTTGGTAAGTCGTGCATTTGTCATGTGTTGTGTTTTCGTTCTTGTCAACAAGATTTCAACAGAATGTGGGACTAATACTGTCAAAGGGTATCCCATGACTATGCCTTCACATTGGGAAAGGCTTTGACCAACTGCTGCAACTGCTCGCAAACAACCCGGTAGGGCTGCTGCGACATTGTCCAAAGTAGCTGAAAAATATGCTACAGGGCGATTTGCATCTCCGTGGACCTGTGTTAAAACAGACAAAGAACAAGCATCACGTTCATGACAAAACAACAGAAAAGGTTTCTCATAATCAGGCATTCCTAATGCTGGGGCCCTGCACATGTATTCCTTCAGCTCTAAGAATGACTCAAGTTCTTCTTTTGTCAAAGTGATTGTATATGGTTCATCTTTGACATCTTTCCCTGTCAATTTTATTAGGGGCTTGGCAATGATTGAGAAGTTGGGTATCCATTGACGGCAATAACCCACCATTCCCAAAAACATCCTGACATCTCTTTTTGTTGTTGGGGGATTCATTTGTATGACAGCTGTTATTCTCTCCTTTGATATCCTTCGGGATCCTTTCTCAATTAGATGCCCCAAATATTTTACTTCTTTCTGACAGTATTGCAGTTTCTTAGGTGACACCTTATGCCCGTTCTTTCCCAAATGGTTCTACAATGCAATAGTATCATATTTACAACTGTCTCTGGTTTTGGATGCAATCAACAAGTCATCAATGTACTGCACAAGAGTTGAATTAAAAGGCAGCACAAGAGGTTCCAAATCCTTCTTTAATATCTGATTAAAGATGGATGGTGACTCAGAAAATCCTTGAGGGATTCTGCACCAACTGTGCACCTTATCCAGGAATTTGAAACTGAACAAAAATTGGCTATCCTCATGCAGCGGTATTGAGAAAAATGCCTGTGATAGGTCTACTACGGTAAACCATTCAGCATCGCAAGGAACTTGGAACATTATTACCGCTGGGTTAGGTACCACAGGGCAACATTTTATCACGATTTCATTTATTTTTCTCAAATCCTGCACAATCCGAACCTTCCCACAGGGCTTTTTCAAACCCATAATAGGTGAGTTACACTGACTGCTCAAAACTTCTTTCAAAACTCCTTGCCTGAGAAAATCTGCAATTATCTGTGTCACTTCAATGAGTACGTCTTGAGTCATGTGATATTGTGGTACTTGTGGGAACACTGCATTTGGTCTTATCTGCACCTTGACTGGTTTAACTCCTTTAATTAATCCAACCTCTTTTCCTGTCAAATCCCACACTTTCTCTGTTACGGACCCTTGTAGGTCAGCAGGTAAGTCGATTAGAGTGAACACTGGGAATAGAGTAATTAGAGGGTAATCTTCGCTCGTCTCCCCTCCTTCTATGAGCTGGCCCTCATCTCCTTCGTCATCACTGTTTGTCTGAACTTCTATTCCATCGTTGGAACAGGTAATTGAACATTTAGTTTTACATAGTAAGTCCCTTCCCAGTAGGGATACTGGACTTGAGTCGCATACGACAAATCTATGCAGGCCTTGGAAATTTCCAATTTCAACCTGTACTGGGTCAGTAATTGGATTTGTCAAATACTGGTTAGCCACACCAACCACTCGTATAGTGCGTCCCGATAAGGGTAATCTCGGTACTTCCACACTGCGGACTGTAGAGCGTGTAGCTCCAGTGTCAACCAAAAATGAGACTTTATAGCCCATTACTTTTCCCTCTACATATGGGCCTCTCTGATCTACTTCTAATGAGGCTGCAAGCCTGCACTCTTCACTGTCTGAACTGTCATCTGACCATTCTTCATTCATCTCATTTTCACCTCGTAATGGGAATTGTTGTACAGTATTGTTTTGACTCGTTACCTGACCTGTGACCTGCTGAGGAAGTGTCACCTGTTGCTGACCCATCGGGGCTAGGGGTAACTGCATTTGCTGTCTAGGCACCATAGGAATCTGCTGTTGCATCGATTGCATGGGCACGTTTTGAAAACGCGGCAGTAACATTTGTTGCATTGGTTGTACCCCTGGCATTTGTATCAAATTATTCTGTAAGTTCGGGTTCTGTTGTCTCATTCTTGGACCTCGCGGATTCTGCTGTGCACGACACTCATGCTCTGCTGAACTGTACCATCATGCACCATATTTGGACAATCCCGCTTCCAATGTCCCATGCCCCCTCATGCATGGCATGGTGACATCCTCTTCACTACTTGCCCGTCATTTTGAACGACAACATTATTCATGTCCAAACTACGATTCACAAAACCTTGGCATCTACCTCTCGGCTGTACCTGAAACCCACCGTTCATTTGCGGTTGCTGGTGCATCATCTGCTGAACACCATTTCCCTGAATTCCAGCTTGTGCAGCTCTTATCTGCATCACCATCACTTTCTCTTTCAGCTTTTTCTGTTTTAACTCAATTTCATCACTACAGTATTTCGCATACTGCAACACCTCATCAATCGGTTTAGCTTGCCAACAAATCAAATGGTTCTTAATCATCTGACCAACCTCTGGTCTCAGCCCTTCAACAAATCTGAATACAAGATGATTCATGTCTTTCGGCTCAATCGTCTCAGTACCACTGTAATGTTTAAATGCTTTTAAAAATCTCTCATAATAGGCATGTATTGATTCCTTAACCTCTTGCGAAGTCCGGTCGATTTTCTGCCAATCGGTCACCTTCGGTGACACTTTTTGTTTAAAAAATTCAATGACTTTATGATAATATTTCATCACCTCTTCAGAAGGTGCTCCAGTCGCCTTATCCCTTGCCGGTTCCTTTGTGGGCCAATCTACCCCTCTTTTGCACTCAAGCCACAAATCCGGTGGAACAATAATCTCAAACAAAGTATTTAAGTCCTCCCAAAGACATTTTGCAAGCTTCACAAATCTATCTGTCTGTTGATACCACTCGATCGGTTTTTCTCTCAACCTTGGGTAATCATTCGTAAAGGACAGAATATCTCCCCTGGACCAAGGCACATGGACTAAAACACCACCAGCTGTTTCTCTCATGGGCAGGATTTTTACTGAATCCACATTGGGTGTGGTCGCTGTTTCAATAGACCCTGGGCTATCCCTCTTCCCTTTGTCTCTTTTCTTTGCCCATCGGTTTTCCCATTTTTCTAATGCTCCCCAGATTTGCGCACTCTGCAGCAATTCTTTCAGTTGTGTCTTCATGCCTGCAGATCTCATGTGATCAAAATCTTTAGTGTCGAAGTCTAATCTGTAGCTTCTTTTCAAATGCTTCGTATTACCAATATCAATATTGTATCTGTCTGCCAAGTTTGCTAGTCTCTGGTGTATTTTCCCTACTTCTTTGGTAATCTTAGGGCATAAGTATCTCAGTTCTGCCTCAGTGTAGGATTCCAACCTGTTCACCCCCATTGTTCCTTCCACTAACTCAGCAGCTTCTGCTCCTAGCCGTACAAGATTCAGATATTCATCTTGTTTTTCCCTTTCAGGATTGGCTTTGGTTACTGTAGTTTTTCGAGAAGTAGAATTTTTTTCCAACCACTCGTTTAATTGCTGTATTGTAAAACCTTGCAGTGAGATGTTTCCTGCATGTATCATGGGAGTATGTGAGGTATTCGTACTCATAGTTTGGGGAGTCAAAACTCCCAACCCTGCTTGTCGCATTGCTTCAAGAGGTGCCCCTATTGGACTAAGGTCCATTAAGGGTCTCTGTTGCTCACGTACCGGTTCTTCCTGGGCCATTATCTGTGGAGTTCTAATAGACCCTCCTCTTATTGCTTCATGAGTCATGACTCCCTGTTCACATGTCCTTGTTCTCTCTTGGGCATATAACGGTACTGGAGGACCGACAGTGATAGGTAGTGATATAGCGGCAGGTGTCTGACCCGCACCCAGACTTCTTGGAGCTTCAACACCGTAGGTCTGTTCTAAGGTACCTGGTACGGGTACTAACGGAGGTCCTGCTACAGGGTTATATCCTGGTATTAGCTGTGGCGGTTGAGACACTAGCTTTGGGGTTGACTCAATCTGAATCAATCTTGGTTTTGTATATATCGGGTCTGGTGGCACCACCAAGTTCGTAGTAGTCTCAAGCACTGGAACATCGGGATAAATTCTTTTTATCTGCGGTGGAGACTGTAATTGTATCGGCACGTCTGGTGCAGTAGGTGCACTGTCACCATTATGTATCAAAGCTGTATCGCTAGTCTGTACCGTATCAGTAACTCCCTTCTCCTGCGTCTGGTTCCCAGGATCCAAGCTAGTGCTCGGAACATCGTCGCTCACCGCATAAGGTGGTGGTCGATCATGCAGCAATCTATCCATAAACTCCTCATACTCTGAATCATCCTCTTCTTCCCAGGACCTTTTTTGTTCTTTAACTTTGCCTGAGTCTTTGATAGTTTTGCAAGAAGCTTTCTTTCCCTGTGTCTCTTCTCCCTGTGTTATCGCTGGAAACAGCTTTAACCCATCTACTATTCCCCATCTCCACATCTTATTCTCGTTGTCCCATCTTGCTTCTGCATAAGATTTTTCTGCCCTTGTCAACCTCCTGTGAAACCTTTCCTGCCTATGTTTAAGAGCCATCAGATCCCAGATCGCTAGAGCCTCATATTGTGCCGGTCTCGGAGGTGGTTTCTGCGTACTTAACATCCACCTCAAGTTTTCTAATACCTTTTGATTGAATGTCCCATGTTCCGGAAACGCTAGACACCCTTCTTTTTCCGTCAACTTGCGCCATTGTTTTATCCATAAACAAGGTGCAACACCCTTTTCCTCCATAACTGTATAAGCTGGAGTACCCTCGGGTGGTGTAGGTTCCCCGTCAGTTGCGACAATGTACACATCTCCCCTCAAAGCGCTTTTGAATGCCTTAACAAAATTCATTTTTGCAATTCTTTTAATTCGTTTTAATCAGAAAAATGGCTTAGTTCCCAGGACACTCTTCACCTACCCTTTTCTCAACCTGTTGCCCCTCACGGACGGCAGCCAATCCGTGCACGACCCCTCTTAACATCTGACCTATCTCAGCGCGGCACCACTGACGTCACACTCACACACTCTGCAGCTGAAAAAGTCTTGCGGCTTGTCCACGCCTCACTAACTCATACAATTCACACAAACGAATGCGATTTATTGCAGACACTTTGAAATGACAATACAAATCTGCCGGTTTACTACAGGAAGGGTAACACATTTGCTTCAGAACTTTAGGGAGATTTCACTTGAAGCCTCGGCCGCTACTCTCTCCTTCTCAGATCCCACATGTGCAAGCAGAATTCGACCCGCAAATCCTACTCTCGACTTATCAATGACTCCCTCTAGTGCACTTTAGAGCTCGTCAAATCTCCATCGAAGGTTTCATACATACGTTGTGACTCAATCTTGACTTGTCAACCACGCCCGATTGACCTATTAAACCACACAGATTATAACATAAACCATAATTCTCATCCTACTCCGGAGTCTTAGACCTCAACAAGTCCGTATACCTTAACCAACCACGTGGATAATTTTGAACAATAAGCGCTGCATTCACATGAAGTGCGCTGACTTCCCTACTCTCATACTGTGGAGTACGCCCACTCCTGCTAAATAACACTTAATTTGGCCTAAATACACACAAATCTTCACAATCTCCTGCAAGATGCATAAGCTTTGAGCAAGCGCAAAGGCCCTAACCACATATACTATGGCGCCGAGAACATTCCCAACTCATCTAGGCAGGCTCCGAGATCCCGGGAAAGCCCATGGCGAACCTAGCCACTCATCGTTTGACCAAATTTAATTATCACAGAAAACAAAATTAAAAATGAAAACTCCGTCCTAGGGCCCCCAAGGGCCTAACCGTCGCTCTGCTACCAGAACTGTTAACGCGTCCGTCTATGTCAATTTATACACATCAGGACTCGTTTTAGGTCGATGAACCTTTGGACCCAGTGGTGAGTCTCCGTAAGACGAGATTACCAAGCATCAAAATATATTTCACAATAACCATTAATGATCCTTCGGCGCATTCATTAACTCACAGACTCAAATAACCACACCTTGAAGGATGATTTTGTGAATGTATTCCCTATTGATTACAATCTAATAATAAACGTATTAATCTCAAAAGCAAGAAGCATAAGAGCATAATCACAAAGTGACAACTACGATAAACTTTCAACAATGCGATGATCAGAATCATAGGATAGATACGTTAGCAAAGAATAGATCATAGTGCATGATAAACCATAGAATATCAGTTCAGCATAGCTACATGTCAGTCACGTCAGTTCCGTCAGTCAAATGAATACCTCATCTAACCTCAAATTAGCATTAGCATGTTGGGCTTCATGCAAAACAAATTTAGAATATAAATTTGGAAAACATCTAACTAAGATACCTAATTAAACATGCAGCAGTTGGTACCTAGAAAGAAAGGCATATAGATTCCGTTAGCATTAATAATTACCCTCCTCGAGATAGGTCAGCATACAGGATCAGTCTTTGTCTTCAGGACATCAGTTAGTTCACCGTCAATCTATCTAAATTAGAAGCAAGGGACACTCTCCTCATAAGGAGGAAAGTGTAATAGGGCAGTCTATGGGCTAGGATGATTTTGTCTAAGTCTCAAATCACCAAATAGAGTGACAGAGTTTCTGGATGCAATCGATATAATTCCCTACCTAATGTGTGTCGTCTCTCGTGTCATGAGTTTTTATCCCCTTTTCGTAATACATTCCCCCACAATTCTATTGGTTAGTAACTACACCCCATTATTGATAACCAATCAAATTATACATTAAGTAATGCATTTGTCATTTCTTGATACTAGCTTGTCTTCCAATTGGTCTTCATAATCAGCATTTTCGTAGGTGGTACGTCCGGGGTTACTTCACCATCTTGGCACACGTCTCAGGTCAAAAGTTCTCTTCCCCTCGTCTCATTGTCCTTGGAAGTGTCCATGTTTGTTTCTAATCACATAATTTTGAGCTAGAAGCTACTAGCATACGAATGAGAAAATTCCTTCATGTTTCGAACTAGTACAGAAAGAACAATAGCTGGGTCATGGTCATTTGCAAGTCCGCACACAGGAGAAACAGAAAAATACGCTTTAAAATGAGAGTTACACAGCTAGTTCGCGACTCATGCTAACTTAAGACATACGAGTTCTAATGAATACAGTTTTGATCGTAATAATACATATAATTGAAAGATTATTATTAATTCAGCATTAGTGTTCATAAATGAATAAATCTTTACGTTTATTAATACATTTGAATTATTAATTATTAATATTGCTTTGTCAAATGTAAGCATTTCACGTCTATATTATATGATATTTAAACTACGCTCTCTCAATCCATTCGTGTACCCTGGTCCAGATCTGTTCTAAATATCACTCAACTGTTACCTAAGATACAAAAGAACCCTTAAAAACTCACAGAAGATCTATAAACTATTTTTGAATGCTACAAACATAATTGGGCTGACGTAAGTCAGTTCTTACATGCAGTTATGCTACACAAGTAAATGATTGGTTGATAGTCAAAGCTAATTGACCTCAGTGATAACCTACAGATGACGATGCTCTTATTGCTGCAGGAGATGCTCCATTGTATGGCATTGTTGAAGTGTGTTCTGTTAAAATGGGCGAAGATTAATACTTGTAAACAAAACAAAGGGTAAACCCTTGCTGATTACTTTGAAAGATGAGTTCTATTGTTGTTCTGTTATTGTTGATGTTACATAAATCACTCAGAAGGTTGCTGGAGCAACATTCTTTCAAGGGTTTTGCCTAAAGTACAGGAACAATTGGGAATTATATGTATTGGTTCACAAACAAAAGGCCTTTCAGAATTAGTTTCAATAGCAAATCACTGTGTTGCTAAACAAGAGCATAAAAAAGAATCTGATAAAATGTAAACTCTCTTTGCAAACGCTTCAGTGAACTGAACACATTGAACGGGGAGGGAAAAGCAAACTGGGAGGTTTTGGAAGAGCTAGCGACGAGAAATGCGAAAGTTTGCTCCACCTGTTTCTACCTCATGTTTTGCAATTTTGGTCAAATAGCGCAATAGAAACAAAGTTGCATGAAACTGCCCAGAGGGTCACATGAACGGCTCCAACAAACTGATTTATCCCCTCATCCACAGAATCAAAACCCATGTATTGAGGACAGCCCAAGGGAAACCAGCTGCTCTGTGTATGCTTTAGTTTCTTAGGTCAGAATGGGCTTTATGTATGATGTGTTATGTAAAAAGAAAAAAACGACCTCGTTTATATATAACGTAGCTAGTCGATCGTAAACCTCATAGTTTCCAACTTTACCTCTCATGGACCAAACTAATGTTGCAGTTGCCATTTTTAACACATATGTTCACTGTGGGCCTCATTCTGAGACTGGCGGGCACCGCCAAATGGCCGCTCCGCGGTCGAAAGACCGCGGAGGCCATTCCGGTTTTCCCGCTGGGCTGGCGGGCGACCGACAGAAGGCCGCCCGGCAGCCCAGTGGGAAACCCCTTCCCACGAGGAAGCCGGCTCTGAATGGAGCCGGCGGAGTGGGAAGGTGCGACGGGTGCAGTTGCACCCGTTGCGAATTTCAGTGTCTGCACAGCAGACACTGAAATTCTTTGTGGGGCCCTCTTTCGGGGGCCCCTGCAGTGCCCATGCCACTGGCATGGGCACTGCAGGGGCCCCCAGTGGCCCCACGACACCCCATACCGCCATCCTGTTCCTGGCGGGCGAACCGCCAGGAACAGGATGGCGGTATGGGGTATCGGAATCCCCATGGCGGCGCAGCAAGCTGCGCCGCCATGGAGGATTCCGTCGGGCAGCGGAAAACCGGCGGGAGACCGCCGGTTTTCCTCTTCTGACCGCGGCCAAACCACCGCGGTCAGAATGCCCTGAGGGGCACCACCAGCCTGTTGGCGGTGCTCCCGCCGACCCCGGCCCCGGCGGTCCTTGACCGCCGGGGTCGGAATGACCCCCTGTATCGATTTTTCTAGGCTCAATCATGGACCAGCCTGCTTTCCTTTTGAATCCTACCTTTCCCACAAACCTCCTGAAGTGGGATCGTTTATGCAAACTTAGTTCTGCTTTATTTTTGCACTGCACTAGTGATGATGTTTATTTGAATCTGTTTGTTGAAAAAACGAGAATAATATTTTAGATGTCCTGTGTGCGATTAAGGATCCATGTGAACACAATGGTTCTGTGAAAGTTTTATCTCAATCAAAATCAGGCATGCTAGATCAAATCTCACAATGTGAGTTGTGTCTTACCTGCAGAACTAGTTGACATTAAGTTAAATCCAATGAAGAAGTTTCTTTGTGTGCCACAATACCCTTGTCTGAGGATCATTGTTAATCTGAATTAGGGTTCCTCTCTCCTCCCTCAGTCATGCACATGTCTGTTTCCTCCCTCTGTTTTGAATGTTTGCTGTTCATTAACCTTTAACTGTGCTGCCTTCGTTTGCTGGTTTTGCTATAGCTTATGTGTTGTTCGTCCTGATTTCAAGCTGGCATCCTTTGTCTGGCTTCGGATTTATTGGCTCCTGCTTGAAAGTTAGACTGCTACCTCTGTTTGGCTGTTGGTGACAGCCCTGCACCACTGTGCCTACTGCCTGGTGAGAAGCTACACAGTGAGGCAGGCAGGCACCAAGAAATGGCATGTCCCCTTTCGTGGCCTCTGTGTCTGGCAGTTCAGCCAGAGTGCCTCTCACTCACTCAAAGTCTTTTGGAGGCTATCTGTGACATCTGATGAATAGTTCAATATTTCTTTAGTATCACTGGAAAATGAAGTGGTCTGCAACTCAAGAAGCTGAGTTGTGTTGTTTGTTGCTCCCCACCCCAAGGTGGGGTCATTGGTTGGCAGTCAGGTTACCTGTCCAACAAGGACCCTCTCTCTAGTCAGGGTAAGTCACACACAATCCAAATTATCCTATGCCCACCCTCTGGTAGCTTGGCACTGAGCAGTCAGGCTTAACCTAGAAGGCAATATGTAAAGTATTTGTGCAATAGATCATGCAATAACACAGGAGAACACCACAACAAGTACACCACACAGTGTTTAGAAAAATATGTAATATTTATCTGGTAAGATTCAGGTCAAAACGATCAAGAATCAATAAGTATATGTTGAAATATCACTGTAAAAATGATCAAAAGTGTGTTTAGTCTTCAAAAAGCAGCAAGTGTCTCTTGCAAGCACAAAGTACTTGGTTTGCGTTCAAATTCTCTGCAAGGGACCACAGAGGAGGAGTTGCGAGGAAAACAAGGAGGTGTGCGTTGACTTTTCCGGCACACACAGACGATGCGTTTTATGAGTTTTCACGCAGGGCAGGCTTTGCATCGATTTCCGGCACGTAGACTGGGATCCTCTTTGGGTTGTAGGGTTTTCAGACACCCTTGGGATGATGCATTGAAATCCTAGGCATGCAGGACAAAGCCACAGGGGCTGCATCGATCTGGTGGGCGTTGCATGGAAATTTCTGCCACACAGCAGGCGCTGTGTCGATTCCTCTCAGAAAGTCGGGCTGCATTGTTCCAGCTCAGCTTTGCGTCAATCCAGTGGGCCGTAGGTCGAATTTCCGGTCACAACACTGGCGCTGCATCGTTCTCCTCTTCGGGAAGTTGGGCTGCGTCGAACCGGTTCAGCATGCAGTGATTTTCTGACCACGATGTAAGCTCTGCATCGTTTCTTGCAGACTGTGCGTTGATTTTCACCACACAAGGAGTTCTTTTGCAGGAATTAAGTTTTTTTGGCCCCGAGACTTCAGGGAACAGGAGGCAAGCTCTATCCAAGCCCTTGGAGAGCACTTCTCAGCAGAGCCAGAGGACAGCAAGTAAGCAGGGCAACAGCAGGGCAGCAGGTCAGCAGTCCTTTGCAGAAAAGCAGTTAGGTGAGTCCGTTGGGCAGCCAGGCAGTTCTTGGCAGGTTGCAGGTTCTGGCTCAGGGTTTCTTCTCCAGTGGTATCTTGTCCATAAGTGTCTGTGAACTAGAAGTGTCTGAGTTGGTAGGGTCATAGACCCTGCTTAAATACCCAAATGTGCCTTTGAAGTGGGGGAGATTTCAAAGAATGGCTTAGAAGTGCACAAGGTCCCCTTTCAGTTCCATCCTGTCTGCCAGGGTCCCAGTAGGGGGTGTGGACGTCCTTTGTGTGATGGCAGGCTACTGTCCTTTGACATGTAAGTGACAATCCCTCCACCCTCCCAGCCCAGGAAGGCCCATTCAATATGCAGATGTGTGCAAGTGTGACTAAGCATCCTGTGTTTGGGATTTGTCTGAGTGGAATGCACAAGGGAGCTGTCAACTAACCCAGCCAGACATGTATTGGAAGGCACAGGATTTAAGTGTAGAGAAATGCTCACTTTCTAAAAGTAGCATTTCTAAAATAGTAATATAAAATCCAACTTCATCAATAAGTAGGACTTTCTTTTACCATTCTGGCCATACTAAATATGACTTGGCTACTCCTTTCAGATCTACCACTGATCTACCACTGAAATAGTATACAAGGGTAGCCCTAATGCTATCTTATGAAAAAAGCAGGCCTCACAGCAGTGTAAAACGAATTTAGGAGTTTTCCACTACCAGGACATATAGAACACACATGTTCGTGTCCTGCCTTTTACCGACATAGCACCCTTCCCTATGTGCTACCTAGGGCCTACCTTAAGAGTGACTTATATGTAGAAAAAGGGGAGTTTAAAGCTTGGCAATTATTTTTAAATGCCAAATCGAAGTGGCATTGAAACTGCACACACAGCCCCTGCCATGGCAGGCTTGAGACATGGTTAGGGGTTACATATGTGGGTGGCACAAACAGTGCTGCAGCCCACTAGTAGCATTTAATTTACAGGCCCTGGGCAATTTAAATAAGCCAATTGGGTATGAGCCAATGTCATCATGTTTTAAGGAGAGAGCGTATGTACTTTAGCACTGATTAGCAGTGGTAAAGTGCGAGTCCTAAAGCCAGCAAAAATGAGGTCAGAAAAAGAGGAGGAGGAAGGCAAAAAGTTTTGGGGTGACCCTGCAGAAAGATTATTTCCAATACTCTACTCTTTCTTGCTCTGCTGCTTTGTGTGTCTTCTTATTGGCTCATGTTTTCCCTGTGTTTTTTGTGCCATGCTTTCTGCCTTCTTTAATTCTGCTCTACTCTTTTGTGCTCTTTTAACTGCCCTGCTCTCTATTGCTCTGCTCTTTTGTGCTCTTTACATTGACTTTACATTGACTCATGTTTTTCCCCGGGTTTTTCTGCTGCTCTCCCACTTGCTGTTTTCCTGCAGTTTTGCCTGTTCCGTCTCCACCCGCATCCCACCTCCCTCCACCCCTCTCACCTCCCAGAACCTATTTAATGGAGGGCGCATCTCAGACACACATTGGGTGCACTGCTGGCACGCTAAAGGCCAGCCCGTCTGCACCTGGACCACGCCCAGCACCAGGAACTCTGGTTCTCTTGTCATCCGCCACTATACCAGCACTGAACTCATCGCCTGGGTCTCCATACTATGCAACAAGAATTGCTGTGGCATCTCACTTCGCTCAACAGTAGAATCCTTCACTTGCAACCACTGCCGCTTTTCCTGCATCACCAGAACACCTGCACACAAAACCACCACCACCACCACCTCAACCACGACTCCGTCCAAACAACTCCACTGCATCCGCTCAATGCCTTATCACTCTGCGAACACGCCACTGAGATCTGGGACACCATTACCTCCCTCACCGAGACGTCATCTTCCTCACCGAGCCCTGGCTCAACCCTGCATTTGCACCTGACATTACCACAGCCACACCCAATGTCTACAAGAGAGCACACACGGACCGCATCAACAAACACAGATGTGGGATCGCTATCATCCACAAGTTATCCATCCAATGCACCACTGCTATGGACGACACCACTTTGATCATGGAACAGCTCAACTTCCAACTCAAAATAGATCAGAGGCACCCTTGTCTACGGACCTCCAGCACCACGCCTTTGCTTCTGTGATTCTATTGCCGATTTCATCGCCCCCCCAAGCCATTGATACTGAACACTATATCTTCCCTAGAGACCTAAATTTCCACCTCAGTGACCCCAATGACGCCAACAAAGCCCACCTTTTTGAAAGCCTTACTCAGCTAGTTACTGGCCCCACACACATCGCAGGGCACAGTCTGCACCCTAACTTCACAGCCAGCAACAGAGTCACATAAAGCCATACTACCGAGCTCACCTGGGCAGACCATGGGAGAACAAAACTGCAAACAGTTGGAAAGGAAATGGCGATATCACCAAGGAGCCGACTGACCTGACAACCTTCAAGACTTCACTCAGCCTCTACCACCAAGTCCTAAAAGAAATTAAAAGAAGGACATAGCTAACTACATCAAAGCCAGGTCCAACCACAACAAAGAACTCCTCAGCATAGTCAAAGAGATCTCCAACAATGCAGACAACTACAGATATCATGCATTCTGTCCACTCAGGAGATCCCACTGACCCCTGTCTGCACCACATGTTCAACTGCGGCAACAACATTATCAGCAAAAAGCTCATCACCATCTTCAACACATCCATCACTTCAGGGATCGTCCCAGATTAATGAAAAAACACCAAAGTCAAACCCCTCTTCAACAAACTGTCCGATAACCCCAATGAGCTCAGAAACTACCTACCCATCTCTCTGCTTCCCTTTCCCACCAAAGACCTTGAAAAGGCCATTAATCACCAACTCACGAAATACCTCGAACATAACGATCTCCTGGATGCATCCCAATCTGGATTTTGCACAAAACACAGCACCAAAACCTAAGTTATCAGAGCCACTAACAACATCAAAGCCGTCGTATACTGGGGACAAGCAGCTGATCTGATCCTCCTCCTCTACCGCTCAGCGGCCCTTGACACTGTATCCCACCACACCCTCGTCACAAGACTTCATCTGATTGAAATCCAAAAGGATGCCCCCAAGTTGATTGTATCCTTCCTCACTGGAAGAACACAGAGAGTCCACTTTCCCTCTTACACCTCAAAGTTCAAGAACTCCATCTGCGGAGCCCCTCAGTGTTCATTACTCAGCCCCACTCTGTTCAATGCCTCATTGACCACCGCCCTGGCCAACATCATCAGAAACCACGGAATTAACATCATCTCCAACACAGACAAAACCTATCTCATCCACTTTCCTTCCGAAGGCCCTTCCACCACTAAGGCCAACCTCCACCAGTGCTTGACCATCGTTGCCAAACGGATGCAAGACAAGTATCTCAAGCTCAACACAAACAAGACAGAGGTTGTGATCTTCAGGGACATCGCCTCACTGTGGAATGACTCCTGGTGGCCTGCTAAACTGAGAGCTTCCCCAATCCCCAAGGACCACGCTTGGAGCCTTTGCATCATCCTGGATAGCAAACTCACCATGAAAAATCAGATCAACACAGTCTCCTCAGACTGTTTCGTCACTCTACGCATGCTCCGAAAGTTTTTCAAATGGCTAACAGTGTAAACCAGATGCACCGTCACTCAAGCCCTTGTTATCAGTCGCCTGGACTACGGCAACACACTCTACACAGGAATTACTTCACACCTCCTAAAGGGAATACAGGTATTTCAGAACTCAGAGGCCAGACTCATCCTCGACCTCTCCAGGTGGACCCACGTCACCCCTCATCCCAAGAAACTACACTGGCTCCCCACCCACAAGAGATGCCAATTTCAGGTGCTGACTCACAACTACATGGCTCTGCACAATCTAGGACTAGCATAGATCCTGAGCTTCCACCAACCCTCTAGACTCCTGCGATCCACCTCCTTCTCTTTCAATCACACCCTCTGCATCAGCAAAAGCAACAGTGGAGGACACCCTTCTCCTGCCTCACCACTCCCTCCACGGACCTCACCCTTTCTGCAGGAGTTCAGACCTGGCTTTTCAATTGTTGCCTCCCGAGCAGCTCCGACCTCAGTGCCTGGATACCTTCATGGGTGACAAGTGCACTCTACAAATTCCAGATTTAATACTTGACCATCTCTGGGATTATTTCATCTGTTTCTTTGATTTTTTTCAAACTTTAGTTTTGTTGGGATTTACTGTAATATTGCACTGTTGGATTACTGGATTGCAGTTATGAATTTGTTGCTTTTGTCCCATTTTTATGTGAGTCTATAAAACATCTTATTGTAATTGGCATTGCTCAGACCCCCCTGCTCCCAATTGAGACATCTGTTAGGTCCTGTTTGTGTCTTGATTCATTCAGTCCTTGCTGCCTTATTCACCTGGATTCCTGTAACATTAGTTATAATATATTTCTATATCCCAATTTGTTAAGTCAAGAAGGCGGAGGTAGCAGGCAGTGCTGATTTCCCAAGTAGATTATATCAGCATGATTACCCACACTAAGAAACATAACAGTAATGAACTGGATGTCTTCAATGAGGAGATGACAAATAAGCTAAACTCAATTTCTTATTTTTGACACTCAAGGATAGCTGCAGACTTTTTAAATGTTTTCTTAGTTTAGCTCCTAATACCTCATCCCTTTTTACTGGACGTGGTGTAGTCAATCCTTCGAGCCCAGCAGAAAATCCTGGAGCTCCTTCTACTACCTCATTAAATCTGACTGCCCAAAATTATACCTCTCCATTCTATCAGCTGCTAACAGCTGTAGGAGCAATATCTGGGACTTTGTTAGTCATTCTTTCACAACATTCTTCTTTGTTGAATGAGCACATGACTAATATGAAATCTACTGCAGTCAGTATAGATCCCCAAAATGTCATTACACATCAGTTATCTTTGTTAAATAAAAATACCTAGATAAATGTTATTGTGATTGGTCTAATGTACTGCATATAGGTGATATGATTAATTTACTTAAGCTTTGACCAATTAAAAGTGCTACAAATGTATTAAGACTGTCAAAGCTGTAAATAACAAATTAGTTCTATGATCTAATTTTAAGTGTGTTTCATCATTTGATAGCTTGGCTTCTAAAGACTAACTTCACAATCACAATCGGCCACACAATATACCTCAGTCACCTGGAACCCTACACAAATAGTTCATTTCAATGCCTAATCATCTGTAGTACTTAGTTTTAAAAACTTGATGGCATGGTCAAGGATTCAGCAAATATTGTTAGCAGGGAGTTAGCACAAATTCCCAATCCTATAAGATATTTAGATTCCATCAGCTACAAAGAAAGATTGTGGTAACTTTCAACCATATATCAGTAGTGCCATCTTAAGAAGCTTAAATCAAAAAACATGTGCGCAATATCAATG
The DNA here is from genome assembly GCF_031143425.1 of Pleurodeles waltl. Taxonomy (NCBI): domain Eukaryota; kingdom Metazoa; phylum Chordata; class Amphibia; order Caudata; family Salamandridae; genus Pleurodeles; species Pleurodeles waltl. The sequence continues at coordinate 978,929,203 of NC_090436.1, read as the reverse complement.
TCAAGGTCAACCTATATGCAAAATCAATTTAAACTAAATCGTATCCTTTCTTAAATGCTCAGAAGTAAAAAATAAATGACCTGTGCTCTAAAGAAATGTTTTTATGTTTGACTCATTTGCAGCTAAAATAATCACCAAGAGGAGGAAGTAACAGCTAAAATCGCCCCATGTGACTCCTGGACTCTAGGATATAAGAGCTTGACGGTACTCCATGTGCAGGGGCAGCCTCAAGCAATAACTCAATTATAAATATTACAATTTGTAAAAAAACACAAAACAAAAGCAACACCTGTCTTACCAGTTCCCTCCAAACCCAATAAAACAAATAAAACACAATCTGAAGAACAGGTTAAGAGTATTCTGGATGGCATTGGAAATATTCTCGCATCACATTTGCAGCCCATCAAACAACTGCAGGAGTACTTCAAATCACTGGGGACTAAAGGGGCCTAGATATATCAAACAGTTTCTGTCTGAAGGCAAACTGTTTCTGTCTAAAGGCCAGGTGCTGCATTTAAAAATGATAATCACCTGGTTGTTGTTTCTTGAATTAAACTCAATCCTATCATTGCTTACCCCTTTGGCCCCTGATCCAGTCCTTTAACTATTCAGGCTTTGATAAGTCCTAAAGTTAAACTAAAATAAGACGTTTTTGAACCCAGAGACCCCTTCTTTTAGTTCAGGCCTCTCACCAGAAGACCTGGGGTCTACTGTAATTGAGTTCTGTCTACGTATACAATGGAAATCTTTTTAAAGCATGTTCCTAGATGCAAATATTCTTCAATGTTGAGACCCAGCAATAAGCCATCTCTTGGAGAACATCAGCAGGTTTATAAGTACACCTCTTGGAGAACATAAACAGTTTTATACCTACTCTGATTTAGGAGGGCATTTTAGACATTTAAGCGTCTCGATGCTCTAACTTCAAATGAAGTTAGCAACTTAGTTGTCTATTTTCTGGGGTCAGATTTATTAAAGGTAATAATACAAATTAATGTTGCTTTTAATAATGTTTCTACAGTGCACATCAGAGCAGATCGCTGGATCCTGAAACCACCAGGCCCCAGGCCTAGCCAAGCCTCCTCATGGTATTAACATAGAAGTATAAAAGTATGGCCTTTCCACTGTACCTCTTAGATTTGAGACTTGCAATACTGCAATGTTTGATGAACAATTACAACTAAGAGAGAAGCTTGTATTGTCTTTAAATACATTTTCTACCATTTGTATTCAGTAGCCTTGAAAACTGATATTTTATTTTCAATAATTTCCCTATGTTTGAAACACTTACTAGTAAGAATTATATGGTTAAAGTTATGTTCTGTTTCCAAGAATGGAACATACAATGTGAGTCAAGGTTCTCAGCGCAGCGGTTGGTGTGGGTGAAAGGAAGTAGGTGACAGTTGTCTCCTGCCTTTGTTCGTGTTAGAATAAACTTCTTACTCACTTGATGATCTTCGTCCATTCTTACATCAGTGACAAGAAGGAGAGACAGCAGCCAGTCAACCCACAATTTGTTGTGCAGAGTTGTGCTCTGTGTGGAAGGATGGAGGACATTGTTGGGGCTTCTTCGCTGCTCAGCCCTTCTTTTTCGGTCATCAAGACTGAAATCACAACTAATTTTGTCTGTTAATTATTGTGCTGCTCTTACATGGCATGAGATGTGTAAGGTCCATATTCCACACCAGACTCTGTGTGCCGCTGCATCAAAAAAACACCACTGCAGGAATGGCGTGCTTCACAACAGAGAACAGCATCTGGTCAAGTGAGCACGTGGCATCTGCATTTTACTTGACATAGAAAATGAACTATTGTGTTTTTTTGAGTTCATTGTTCTGACGAACAACCTTATTTGTGTCATACAGTGCAAAGGGATGTTGATTTACTATGATAAAGCAGGGGTAACAATGCCACTAACTGTTTCTGGCCAGTGGTTGGAGCTTCCTGATGCAAGTAAGAAATAGTGTCAATTTTGTCATTTCCTCATGTTTTTTTGTAAAAGTATTGCATCTTTGTTTCTTCTATACTTAGACATTTCTCTGATTATTTTCTGTCAGTATGGGTAGTATCCAGCTTCCTCCATTTTGTTTCTTTAAACTGTGAGGGATTTAATAATTTCCACCTCTTAAGAATCCTGATAACCTTGATGGTTTTGAGTAAGCTTGAAAACAACTAGTGCAATTATATGGCTGGAAAGTGAATGTTGTAATGGAGAGGTACAACTTTTATTCAGGAGTGCAGAGGGAAGTTGAATCTGTAGAGGATTGTGGATCTGCCCTGCATACACTTGCTGTTTGATGTGAGTTTGAGAAAATTTCATATGATCAAGTTCTCAGAGATCAAGTCATGATGAGGACCACAAGAGAAAAAGTCCAAGAGAGACTGTGAGTGGGCACAGAAATGACTGTCAACCCAGCTAAAGGAGTTCAACAGTCAGATTTTATTTTTCAAGAGATTAGGGGGCATAGCGATGAATATTAAAAAAAACGAATCAACTACCTGAAGTCAGTGCTGTTAGGCTAAATGTTAAAGGAAAAAAAGAGACAATATGTAGAAGGTGGGGACACATTCAATTGCTTGTTTCAACTGTGGTAGTTCTTACAATGTGGGAAATTGTAAAGGTTGTCCTGTGGTTAATAAGATTTGCAACCTTCCTAGACATCAGGGTCATTTTGGACGAGTATATAAAGCCAGTGCAGAAAAAAAATCTGCATTATTACTGAATTGAATGAGGGAACTTCAGTAGACTTTAATCCCATCCAAGTTTTGTGTGTAAACAATGGTAAAACAAACATTTTCTGAAATGTGTGATTAAAGTGGATGATGAAGAGGTGGAGATGATGATTCACTTGTGTGAGTGAAATAGTATTATGACAGGTTTCCATTCTGTTACCTCCTTTTGTTCTTCCAAGAGAGTATACAAGCCCCAAAATTTATTTATCCGGATATCTTTGGGCTGACGTAATTCTAAGGTAGGAGAACAAAAGGAAAGACTTATGTAGCTGAGAAGAGCGTGCCAATTCTGGGATGGCTTCATCAACAGTAGTTGCACATTCATTGGGATCCGAATGCTGACCCACCTCTGTATTCTGTAGGTAATAGAGGTAAGAGTGAGGAGTATGTAGGATTGGCAAAAGAAAGGCAAATTGGATTTAAGCATTTGATTATATTGAAAGTCTCTAAACAGGGCTAAACATAGGGCTACACAAATATCTATCTTGGATGACTTGTGTGACAAACTAATCAAAGAGCCAACTGACTCTTCACCTTGCATTTTTCCTGTGGACCTTTCATTAAAAAGCTTAGGTGAATTGAGGTTATGTGTTGACTTCAGAATTCTTAATAAAGAGATTTGGATTGTCCGAAATGCCCTCCTAAATCTACATCAATTAATGTCTACTTAGTCTGGGGGCACTGTTTTTTCCATGCAGGATATAGCTGGCACAAATCACCAGATGAAGCTGGATTAATAGTTAAACATACTACTGTTTTTGTAATACCAAAGGGAATGTTTCAGCTATGCAGGATGCCATTCGGTTTGGTGAGTGCTGCACCAGCCTCCCAGCACTTAATGAAAGAAACGGTGGAAGAGCCAAATGGTTCAGTGGCTTTCCAAAACAACATCCTAGTCTTTGGGAGTAGTTTGGTACAGTATAGTGTAAATTTTAATTATGTTTTCTCCCATCTTGAGAGAAGGGGATTGATTCTAAAAAAATCCAAGTTAAGTTCAAGTGTTGTGAGGTGGAATAGATTGGGCATTTGATTACTAAGGATTGTATAAAGCCTAAGCAGAATTATATTTGAGACATTGCAAATGCATCATTCTAAAGATCAGTTGTCTTTCCTTGGCCTGACTTAGTTCTGTTCACAATTTGTGGATAATCTTACTACTAAAGTTCAACTACTTTGTTATTCATTCATGAAGAACATGGTATTTGCTTGGGGAAGGGAGCAACAAGAGAGTATTAAGGAGCTCACGCGAGAGTTAAATAATGCTCCTTTTTTAGGTAGTTCTTGATTAGGAAAGCATGCATGATTGAAGTTTATGTGAGTGCTTGTGGCCTGGGAGCAGATCTTATGCAATTTCATCGTTCTGATGAATGGATAGTTATCTATGCTTCACATACTCTAAAACATCACAAGGGAATTATTCTGTAATAGAAAAAGAGATGTTAGCATGTTCGTGGGCTGCTGATCATTTTAGGCAGTTTCTTTGGGGTACTAGGTTTGCTATAAAGACTGTCTACAAACCTCTTGTTAATATAATATTCTGTCTCCAGTGGGTGAAATCTCTCATACTCCTAGATTAGCCCATTGAGCGACTAAATTACAGTCATATCAATGCATGGTGGAATATGTATCAGGTAAGGACAATGTTAACGTTGATTGCATGTCATATTTACCTTTAAATCCAGGGTTTTTCATAAATCAGAGTGCTGAAAAGTCTGAAGTGCTCACAATGCAAGATGTGAAGTGTTTGTGTAAGCAATTATGCGCGCATGAAATTAACAAGGAAGTGGAAATGAAGAAGGCTGTGGGTCACTTAAAGATGGGTAGGCTAAAAGAGTGAAAACTCAGTGGACATTTGAGTGCACTCTTTAAAGTGAAGAAAGAATTGATGACTGTAGCTAATATTATGATGAGAAGCTATAAGATAGTCCCTCCATTAACGTTAAGAAAGAAGATCTTTTACATGGGCCACAAAGGGCACATAAGAATGTCAGGTACTAAGGGCCAGATGTACAAAGCCATTTGCATGTCGCAAACTGCGAAAAACGCAGTTTGCGGCATGCAAAAGGCCGAACGAGATGCTCATACCCAAATTGTGAGTCGGTACCGACTCGCAATTTGGGAATGCGACTCGCAAATAGGAAGGGGTGTTCCCTTCCTATTTGCGACCGCATCGCCATTCAGAGTTGATTTGTGACCGCGAATGGGGTCGCAAACCAACTCGCAGTTACCACCAGTGTCAAACTGGTGGTAACTCTTTCGCAAAAGGGAAGGGGTCCCCTTTGTGAATGGCGAAAAAAATATTTTTTCAGAGCAGGCAGTGGTCATATGGACCACTGCCTACTCTGAAAAAAACGAAATCAAATGGTTTCGGTTTAGTTTTCATTTTGCAGCTCGTTTTCCTTTAAGGAAAACGGGCTGCAAAATGAAAAAAAAACCTGCTTTATTGACAAAGCAGTCACAGACATGGAGGTCTGCTGACTACAGCAGGCCACCATCCCTGTGAGTGCAGGGACTCGCTATGGGGTCGCAAACTGCGACCCACCTCATGAATATTGATGAGGTGGGTCTTTGCGACCCCATAGCCAGTCGCAGAAGGTATCTGAGACACCTTTCTGCATCCAATTTTGCGAGTTGCAAATTGCGAGTCAGTCAGACTTGCAATTTGCAAGTCGCAAAATTTGAGTTTACTACATCTGGCCCTAAGAATCTATTCTGTTAGTGGCCTGGAATTGATAGACTGGCAGATGTTTGGGTACTTAACTGAGAGGTATGTGTTTGCAATGATAAATCTTCCAGACCTTTTGTTACAGAGAGTCAGCCGATGGAGAATGTTTCTGAGCCTTGGAGGAGAGCTGGTATTTACTTTCTTGAGTCATTTTGTAGTAATGCCTATGAGATAGACATTTGGTGATGGTTGATTATTTCACGAAGTGGCCAGAGCTCAGGATGTTAGAAAGAGTCAGTTCTGAGGCTGCAATAGAATTTTTAGAGGACACGTTCTGTAGAGAGGGTTTGCTTTAGGAACATGTTTCTGACAATGGACCATATTCTGTAAGTAAAGAGTTTGAAGGTTAGCTTTTCAGCTGTGGAATTAAACACAAGATAACTGCTAATTATTATCCTCAACTCAATGGGCAAGTTAAAAGATTCAATCAGGTGTTTAGGGAATCTATACAGTTCTCAGTGAAGAATGCATTGTATGGAGAAAAGCCCTTCAAGCGACATTTGTTGATGTGTAGAGTCACTCTTAATCCTGTGACAGGTTATTCACCTTTCAAATTGTTCAGAGGTAGGAAGCCATGATCTAAGTTGGTTCCAGGGTATGCAGATGAATGAGAGAAAGGTGGATTTGCAGGAAGTAAAGGAAATAGTTTTGAGGCATCAATGCAAAATAAAGGTGGTGATGGTTCATAGGAGCGGTAAAACCACTGATTCCACCCAACTCAAGGTGGGAGACTGCGTTTGATTCAAAATTCCCAATGTTGTACGGACGTAATCCCCCAGACGGTCTGACTAACTTAAGGTTCTAGAAGTGTTCAGAGGTCTGTGAGTTTTGGACGAAAGATGTGGGATTTAATTAGAGTTCTATTTGTAGGAATGTGAATGTGAAATCTGACTTGGGTAGGCTGGAAGGTTCTGAGTGGTCTAATGGTTAAGAGAGCATATGCATTTTTGGATGTATCATCACTGCCCACTAATTATATCAATGTTCAGGACCCTGTTATACTTTGGAGTAGTAGGGTTGTTGATGGCAATAAAGATGAGAACCAAGTCTCAATGAATTCCATCTGGAATGTTCTAACACTAGGACCAATGTTCCCGCTAATTAGTTTTTCCTGTGTGCAGCAGGAGGCTGTGCACATGCACCCTTTTATCAGCATTGTGTGCAATTTAAGGATGAGACCATGCAACGAAACCTGCTACCAATTAAACATATGTATAGGAGCGGGATTCTTCCTTACATGCACCTATGTTTTGTTTATTGGGCAACATTGTGAATGTTAAAGTAAATTTTTCCAGTTACATTGAATAATCAGAAGTAAGGTTAAATACAAGTGAGTTGCAGCGCTCACAACATTTTGCTGGACTTTGCTGCACAAAAGCATTATGGGCCAGATGTATCATTACGGCCCTTTGCGATTTGGAAATATCGATTTTTATGAAATCGCTATTTCCGACCGCCAAAGTGGCATGTATCACATTTGCGATTCAGTAATAGCGATTAAAAATCGCAAATACTATTACTGAATCGCAAATTGCTATACCGGCCCCATTCGCAGCTATGGGCCTGTTGGCCCATATCTGCAAATTTTTTGCATTTCCAAAATTGCAATTTCTGAACCAGAAATCGCAATTTTGGAAATGCAAAACCCCAGGGTGCTGGGGGGCTAAGGCCCCCTCTGCTAGACACCTATTTATACTGTGTGGGGACCTTGGGCTCATCTATTAGCCACACACGGTGCCTCTGTAGTTGGCCAATCACATAAGGAGTGCTGCTATTCCTCAAAATGTAAGTGTCATGCACAGAGCCAGGATACTTGGCATTCACATGTGAGATGTAGTGGCCTGCCAAACACACCATCTGCACATTCATTGAATGGTAGCTTTTACGGTTTCTGTACACCTGTTCATTCCTGCGGTGTGGGACACATGACACATGTGTACCATCAATGGCACCAATAATGTTGGGTATATGTCCCAGGGCATAAAAGTCACCTTTCACTGAGGGCAAATCCTCCACCTGGGGGAAAACGATGTAGCTGCGCATGTGTTTCAGCATGGCAGACAACACTCTGGTCAACACGTTGGAGAACATTGGCTGAGACATCCCTGATGCCATGGCCACTGTTGTTTGAAAGGAACCACTGACCAGGAAATGGAGCTTTGACAGGACCTGCACTAGAGGGGGGATTGCTGTGGGGTGGCGGATAGCTGACATCAGGTCAGGCTCCATCTGGGCACACAGTTCATGGATTGTGGCACGATCAAGTCTGTAGGTGATAATGATGTGTCTGTCTTCCATTGTCAACAGGTCCACCAGGGGTCTGTACACCGGAGGATGACGCCATCTCATCATCTGCCCCAACGGATGTGCCCTATGGAGGAGAATGGTGAGCAGAGGGTCATATACCACATAGGTTGCACAAGGGTGTTTTGCACTATTGTGATTTAATCGGTGTGTGGCGCTGTCTGTCCATATTCCTGCCCAAATGTGCTGTGCCGCAGTTAGGTGCCATGCCAGGTGCCCCCCTGAAATGGCAGCTGCCTGACCTGTAAGGAGGGACAAGTGGAAATGAGGTAACTGCGTTGGCGCTGTGCAGCATCGCGGTAGGCGGTCAAAGACCGCTGAGCAATTCAGCATTGGTTTTCATTGGGCCCTATGGGTTCCAGGAGCCAATGACAATGTACGCCGATGGTGACGGTACGCACCATCGCGGACCTGACTGCCATTTTCTATCTGTTCACTCACTTGATACCTGAACTTCAACAGGAGAGGACCTACACTGCAAGTGCCGCTGTGACCAGCGTCTGGAAGCGACAATGGCTCGAGTGTCTGGGGAAAGGGCCCCTGCTTTCACCGCGGAGGAATTGGACAAACTGGTGGATAGGGTCCTCCCCCAGTACACGCAACTCTACGGTCCTCCAAACAGGTTAGTACACTGTGAGCATGATGGATGGGACATTAATGTATGGAGTGGCCTGGATGGAAGATACATGTAGAGGGGGCTGTGGCCTGCATGTAAGGATTGTCAGTGTATGTGTTTCATGGCCTGGGTGAGTAAGAAGAAGCGGACGGGTGAGTAATGTCCTTTCCTCCTGTACCTTTCCTCTAGGTCAGCGCCCACCAGAAGAAGGGTATTTGGCGTGCCATCCCCAAGAAAGTGCTGACCCTGGTGGTCTATCATAGACGGAGCACCCACTGCTGCAAGAGATGGGAGGACCTGCTCCGCTGGAGCAAGAAGATGGTGGAGGCCCAGCTGGCGATGGCCTCCTAACGTGGAAGGGGTGCCTGTCGCACCATGACCCCCCTGATGTTCCGGATCCTGGCTGTGGCATATCTGGAGTTGGATGGGCGCTTGAGGGCATCACAGCAGCCACAAGGGGGTGAGTACAGTCTCATTCAGCTGACTGCACGCTGGGTGAGAGATGTGGGCTGTGGGAACCCCTAGGCCAGGGCGAACTTGCTAGGGTAGGTCCCTTGTTAAGCAGGCTCTGTGGCACTCCAACCCCAATAGTGGTAGTGGCCATCTACAACTAGCCAGGCTCCTGTGGGTTCCAGGTGTGCAGCAAATGGGGTTAGGCATAGTCCCCCATGGGCAGGTGATTTTCCTAAGAACTGTTAGTGCATGGCCTAGTGCATAGGGCTGCTCCCTGTGTGTTGCGTCCGCCAACGGTAGTGGTGTTGCTGGCACTGACCATGTGTCTCCTCTGTCTTTTCCCCCCTTTTTGTTTTGTCACCCTGTCCTTGTGTGCATTAGCATCATCTGGCGGATGAGCAGTGGCACCGGAGCAGGAGGGAGCTGCAACCACATGGCCCAGGTGGGTGAATGTACGGAGTCTGAAGGCACCAGTGGGATGGAGGACGAGGGGAGCTCCACAACGGGGACAGGAGGGGACACCAACGACAGTGACTCCTCCTCTGATGGGAGCTCCCTTGTGGTGGCGGGCACATGTATGCCCACCGCAACAACAGGTACAGCTGCCACCCCCCCACTAACACCGCCCTCCCAGCAGCCCCTCAGCGTGTTTCCCATGCCTGCTCACCCAGGAGGGAGGGCATCTCCTTTGTCCCAGGCACCTCAGGCCCTGCCCCAGTCAGCTCTGCTGCCTTCATTGAGGAGGCTATTGACCTCCTGAGATCCCTCACTGTTGGGCAGTCAACCATTTTGAATGCCATCCAGGGTGTCGAGAGTCATTTGCAGGAAACAAATGTATACCTGGAGGGCATTCATTCTGGTGTGGCGGCCCAACAGAGAGCATTTCAGGCTCTGGCCTCAGCACTGATGGCAGCCATTGTCCCTGTGTCCAGCATCCCCCCTCCAACCTCCACTATCCCGACCGAATCCCCTCTACCTCACCCTATCCCAAGCACACCATCAGACCAGCATGCACACACATCAACACACAAAAGTGGCTCAGGGAAACACAAGCACCACACACCCCACAGGCACTTACACAAGCACCATACCCATACAGACACAACAACATCCACAGCCTCTACTGTGTCCCCCTCCTCCACGTCGTCGACCTCTCTCCCAGTCTCGTCTCTACTCACACCTGCATGCACTATATCCTCAGCCACTACCCCGAGCACCAGCACGCCCATCACCACACACTGCTCAAGTGCAATCACCACCCCCACTACCATGCACACGTCCCCTGTGTCCTCTCCCAGTGTGCCTGTGGGCCCTCCTCCCAAAGTACACAAACGCCGGCACACACCCACTCAACAGCCATCCACCTCACAACAGCTTCCAGCCCATGCATCTTCACCCAAACTCAGCAGACGTACACCTCCTACAACCACTACCTCTTCCTCCACTCCCAAACCCCCTCCATCTTCCCGTCCCAGTGTGTCTAAAAAACGTTTCCTAGCTACCATTGACCTCTTCCCTACACCCCCGTCCTTCGCCTAGGGCCAGGATGTCTAGATCCCAGCCCAGCACCTCAGCCACCAACTCCTCGTCCAGTGTGGTCCCTGCAAGTCCGGGAACATCGAAGGGGGCACCCATCAGGGCTGCCAGTGTGCCACCTAGTGCGGCCAAGGTCCACCCTATTCCTCGACCTATCAAGGTAAAGAAGGGGCCAGCATGCCAAAGAGAAAAGGCGCACCAACCACTCAGCAAGGCCTCTTCCAGAACCAAAGAGGACAGTGCCAAGGTCCCAGCAGAGACTTCCAAGGTGGGGAAGGGACACAGGAGCAAAGGGAAGTCAGCTCACGGCACGGAGCCTCCGGGTGAGGGACTGGTGTCACCACTTTTGCAAAACAGACCAGCAACCTGTACGGTGCCCGCCACCTGCACCGCAATATGCACTGCCACCTGCACCTCTGCTGCCTCTACTACAGTCACCAGCATCATCCCCAGTGGGCACCCTTCCGAGGCTGCAGGAGACGGCCTGGTGTCTCCCTCCACAACTGCAGACACCACCGGCAGCATCTCCAACAGCAGACACCGCCGCAGCCACCACCACCTGCCCCGCGACGTGCCTAGTCAGTGCCACTAGAGCAGACATCAGCAGCATCCCCAGTGGGCAGGCTTCTGAGGCTGCAGGAGAGGTCCTGGACCCTGCACACACTACATGAGGCACCACCACCAGCACTGGCACTACCAGCAGTTTGCAGCCTTAGTCGTCGCAAGGAGGAGTGTGGCTCTGCCTCCATGGAGTATCATGCTACCTGTTGCCGGTAAATCTCGTGGCTCAGACTCCCATGTGAGGGAATGGGAACTGCTACACCGCTGGTGCAGCAGCACTGGGCACCATGCTCCCTCCAGAACCAGTGGAGAACAGCATCCACTCACCCAGTCCTTGGCAGGATGAAGCACTCTGGGCACCATGTCCCCTCCAGAACCAGTGGAGAACAGCTTCCACTCACCCAGTCCTTAGCAGGATGACGCACTCTGGGCACCATGCCCCTTCCAGAACCAGTGGAGAACAGCATCCACTCACCCATTCCTTGGAAGGATGAAGCACTCTGTGCACCATGCCCCCTCCAGAACCAGTGGAGAACAGCATCCACTACCCCAGTCCTTGGCAGGATGAAGCACTGTGGGCACCATGCCCCCTCCAGAACCAGTGGAGAACAGCATCCGCTAGAGAGACTGTGGCTTTGCACTCCCCAGGACCAATCAGTGGGCAAACCACCCACTTGAGAGACTGTGGCTTTGCACTTCCCAGGACCAAGCAGTGGGCAATCCACCCACTTGAGAGACTGTGGCTTTGTGCTCCCCAGGACCAAGCAGTGGGCAAGCCACCCACTTGAGAGACTGTGGCTTTGTACTTCCCAGGACGTAGCAGTGGGCATGGAGCCCCCTCGAGGAGCAGTGGCGTCGTCCCATCACCCGGCTGAGGTGCCCCCCTCCCCTTCCCCCTGAGGTGCCTGTGTTTTTTTTTACCTGATGCCCCTGCAGTGTTCTCTCCGTTTTGAGGCAGGTGTCATGTGTGGGCTTCGCCCATGCTTTTTGGGACCACTGGTCCACAGACATTTAATGGGACAGTATACAGACTTGTGTACTTGCTGTAAATATTTGTATATACTGATGATTTAAAATTATCTTGGCCTATCTGAATGTTCGATTATTACACTTGTTAAACTCATTTCATTTGGTCCTTGCGTTCTTCCAGGGGGTGACGGGATGTACATGTAATGTTGTTGCATGTGTTTGTGTGTATGGTGTTGTGGGTGAGGGTGAGGGTGTGGGTGGGGGTGTTGCATGTTGCGTGTGTGTCACTCTCTTTTTACCCCCCCCTCCCCTGTGTGCTAGGTGCAGTACTCACCGTCGTCATCGCTGCTATCTTTGATGTTCCTGGTAGATGAGGAGGTAAACCAACATGGGCAGGACCTGTAACTCGGGCTCCATGACGTCCTGGTTCCTCGTTGGGTGTTGTGAGGTGAGTGGTTTCCGTTCCAAAGACTGTTTCCGCTTTGCTTTTGGTGGCGTTGGTACTGCCCCGGAAAAGCTGGCAGATTGGTGCCTTGTAATACTTGTGTTCCGCCTGTCTGTTGGCAGTTACCACTGTGGTGTTTGTTTCTACTGCCGTGGCGGTTGGAGTGTTAAAGTGGCTGTCTGTGTTGGCGGTTTCCGCCATGGTTGTGATTCCATTTTTTTTACCGCCTGCCTGTTGGCGGTATTACCGCCGCTTTATCACCGACCACCAGGGCTGTAATGAGGGCCTATGTCTCTATTGTGGGTTGTCTGGGCATTTTGTAAGAGAATGCCCAAAGAAGCCTAAACAAGATAATTCAGGAAAAGAGAAAACTCATTCTACCAAGAGAGTAGCCCTGGTTGAGGTACAACACCAACCAGCCCCTGAATCCCAATTAGTGGCAAACACCTTACAGTCTGCTTCCCTTCATCTTACCATCTCTTTTGACCTCATCTTCAGGGAAAAGAAACTGCAGGAGCTTCAAGTGATGGTTGTCTCAGGAGCTACAGGACATTTCTGCGACATCCAGTATGCCACAAAAATGGGAATACATTTTGTAAAAAAAAGAATAGCAGAGCCTGTTCATGCGGTGGATGGAACAAACTTGTCTTCAGGTCCTATCACAGATGAAACTGACATTTAGAGGGTCATTCTGACCCTGGCGGCCGGTGGCCGCCAGGGCCACCGACCACGGGAGCACCGCCAACAGGCTGGCGGTGCTCCAATGAGCATTCTGACCGCGGCGGTTCAGCCGCGGTCAGAAGCGGAAAGTCAGCGGTCTCCCGCTGACTTTCCGCTGCTCTTTAGAATCCTCCATGGCTGCGGAGCGCGCTCCGCAGCCATGAGGATTCTGACCCCCCCTACCGCCATCCAGTTCATGGCGGGAAAGCCGCCATGAACAGGATGGCGGTAGGGGGGGTCGCGGGGCCCCTGGGGGCCCCTGCCGTGCCCATGCCAATGGCATGGGCACGGCAGGGGCCCCCGTAAGAGGGCCCCTAAAAGTATTTCAGTGTCTGCAAAGCAGACACTGAAATACGCGACGGGTGCAACTGCACCCGTCGCACCTTCCCACTCCGCCGGCTCTATTACGAGCCGGCGTCATCGTGGGAAGGGAGTTTTCCCCTGGGCTGGCGGGCGGTCTTGCGAAGACCGCCCGCCAGCCCAGGGGAAAACTCGGAATACCCTCCGCGGTCTTTCGACCGCGGAGCGGTATTTCGGAGGGGGGAAGTCTGGCGGGCGGCCTCCGCCGCCCGTCAGACTCAGAATTAGGCCCCTAGTTCTGAAAGATCATCTAGGACACCAAGAAAAGATGTCTTTCAATATCATAGATGCTCCTTAATTTTAGCTGATCTTGGGCATACTGTGGCTTACAGAACGCAATCCTGAAATTAATTGGGAAAAGAGTACTGTCCAATTAAATTCAAGTTACTGTCGGAAGCATTGTTATGGTCCTCAAGAGATAAGTAGTGCACCCTGTCCCACTCAAGTTTTAGCTACTAAATCCAATGTGGTTTGTGCTCTGGAAAAGGTTGTCATACCCCCAGAATATAAAGAATTGTCTGCAGTGTTTGACCAAGCAGAGGCAGAGAAGCTACCACCCCATAGATCTTATGATTGCAGGATCGAACTTGAGCCAGTTGTGAATCTACCTTGCAGAAGAATCTATGCCCGTAGTGAAAAGGAGAACAAGTTCCTAAAAGAATATTTGAAAAATATTTAGATGCGTCTTCTATGCCCTAGTACTGGAAAACTCCTAAATTTGTTTTCCACTACTGTAAGGCCTGCTCCTTTCATAGGACAGCATTAGGGCTACCCTCATCTACTGAGTGAGCAGTAGATTCTGATCAGAAAGGGGTAACACGGTCAGAATGGTAATAGAAAATCCTGCTTATTGGTGAGGTTGGCTTTTATATTACTATTTGAGAAATGCCACTTTTAGAAAGTTTGAAAACATTATCTGTGCCTTACAGCCTGTCTCCAATCAGTATCTAGGCTGGTTGACAGATTCCTTGTGCATTTCGCCCAGACAACCACAAACACAGGATACTCAGTCACACCTGCGCTCATCTTCATACTGAATGGGTCTTCCTGGGCTAGAAGGGTGGAGGGCCTGACACTTACATTTCAAAGGCTAGTGGCCTGCCCTCACACAATGGACTGCCACACACCCTTCTGGGACCCTGGCAGACAGACCTGTACTGAAAGGGGAACTTGTGCACTGCAAACCGCTCTTTGAAGTCCCCCCCACTTCAAAGGCATTTTTGGGTATATAAACTGGGTCCCAGACCCCACCAAATCAGACACTTCTGGACCTAAACCTTAACCTGCAACCTGTCAAGAGAAACTGCCTGGCAGACCAAAGGACTGCTTTGCTGGGGACTGCTGACTTGCTGCCTTGCTGCCCTCTAACTTTACTGAGAAGTGTTCTCCAAGGGCTTGAATTGAGTTTTCCTCCTGTTTCTGAAGTCTCAGGGCGAAAAAGACTTCCTCTCTTCAGGAAACTCCTTGTGTGCCAAAAATCAACGCACAGCCTGCTGGAAACGACACACAGCTGTTTTTCAACCGAGAACTCACCACACAGCCGAGCCGAAATGACGCAGCCCAACTTTCAGAGTGAAGAATCGACACAGCACTTGCTGTGCAACAGAAAATTGAATGCATCGTCTACCGGATTGAAGCAACGCCTGTGACTTCTTCCTGTGCACCCAGGATTTTCCCTGCATCGTCCCTCGGCTTCAAAAACATCCCCGCATCGCAGTGAGGAACCAAGACTGCGAACCAAGAAATCAACACAAAGCCCATTGCAGAAACAATGCATCGTCGGTGCCGCACCAGAAATTCCAACACACACCCTATTTTTCCACGCATCTCTTCTTTTGCGGTCTCCGTGCATGTTATTTTTGACGTAAACCAGGTTTATTGAATCTTTATTGTTTTGACCTTAATTTAACCAGATAAATATCTTATATTTTGCTAAACCTGTGTGGTGTATTTTTGAGGTGTTTTCACTGTGTTTCTGCATGATTTATTGCACAAATACTTTGCACATTGCCTTCTAAGTTAAGCCCGGCTGATCAGTGCAAAACTACCAGATGGCAGGATCATTTGGATTTTGTGTGCTTACCGTGACTAGGTTTGTGGCCCCTATTTGGACACGGGTGTATACCTCTGCCAATTAGAGACCCATATCTAACACCATTGTAGGGTGTCAGAGCTTTTTACACCATGCACACATTACACAGAGACAATAAATGATACATGTGTAAATCCATCTATAGCAAATGTTGCATAGGACAATGAGGATTACAAGGTGTAGGAGTAGCATGTCATCCATACTGGTAAGCACTATATTCTGATTGATTGGTCTGGAGAAGCACAAACTCAGGATTTAGAACATACCACAGTGGTTCCAGTTGGCTTTACTAATAGGAATGTATTTATATCCAAACAAACTCTTTTTAGCAACATTAGGATAAAAAAGACTTAAAAAACACATAACATGTTAAACTATACCATGCAGTTTGCATGCAGCTCTTTTATGACAGTTTATAGCTCACTGTGCTATGATAGGGTTGTAACATATGAACTGGAAGTAAAAAGAATCTCTGTGACAAAAGTAGTAACCCACTGAGCTATCCATATAAAATACAGTTCTGTGTGGAAGATGTTCTTTGCAGCAGGCACAGCAACCCTCTGCGCTACTTTCTCAATATTCAAAACTGCCACTAGGCAAAACTCCATCTCTCTCTAACAGTAACATTAATCACAAGAGTTACCTTGACATTTTTATTGTTGCTTGAATACAGCTAAACACACAAGGAACTCTGCAGCATGTGCTTTTAAACCTGTAAGGTATTTCTAAACGCAACACCCCTCCATTCAACCTCACCTACCCGCCCCCCTGAGCTCAACACCAGATGTGGCTGCCCACGTCTCACTGCCCTAAATCCAGCCCTGCATCCTGTTAATGGTCATATAATATATAGCAATCAACAAAGAGTTGTCTATTACAACTTAGGCCCATATTTATGAGATTTTGGCACAGGGCAGCGCAGCAAGTCATCTTCCAGTGCTGTCCCCCGTCATAGGGAAAGGGAAGGAATGCTCTGTATTTAAGCAATACGGTGAATTCCTGTCCTTTTCCTCTGTGCTGGTGCCATTTTGGCAGCCAACCATGGTGCAAGGGTGCCTGAATTGCATGCAGGATTGTTTTTGTGCAGGAAGAGGCACCTCCCTGCACAGAAACAATCCTGGGAGGCTTTTTCAGCACACATAGAAAGAGGAAAAACTGAGGAGAAATAGTGATATTTCTTCTTGTTACACCTTCTGTGGGAGGTGTAAGGTTTTGGCACATCTCCAGGTTTACAAGGTCTTGTAAATCTGGGGATGCCTCAAAATCCAGTGGGGGTGCATGGGAATACCCATTGGAATGCCTCTCTAGTGCTTCACGAAACGTAATGCAACGGCAGTACAAAGACCTTGTAGATACGAGCCTTAGTATTGAAGTGCCATAAAAAACTATGTGAAGATTGCTCATTTTGTTCAACCTCGGAAGAATGAAAGTTCAAGTGAGCCAAATCTAAAATTAACTTGTAATATGTAGTGTAGGCTTATGTAATGTGCACAGTAAACCTGTCTTTTTACAATGTTGGATGGTGTTTTCCTAAATATTTAATAACTGAGGAGCAGGTATTCTTTGTGGAGTCTGTGCGAAGGCACTGCACTCAATGAACTGAGCAAGCAATACTTAATCCATATTTAGATATATATTTTTATGGGAATAAGCAATTAGTGATTAGAGGCTCAGTGAGGCTGATAGCATAGTGACTGCAGTTCTGTGCAACCTGCATATATTTTCAAATATTAAAGAAAAACAGATTACCAGAACGACCAGCACAGGTTGAGCATTTGGTTTTACTTTTACAGATATAGGTGGTCATTACAACCCTGGCGGACGGTGGCGGCGGTAAACATTTTTGGAATTACGACCGTGGCGGAAACCGCCAACAAAGACAGCCACTCCGACCGCCACGGCGGTACAAACAGCTCGGCGGTCACCGCCAACAGACAGGCGGAGGACAATGTACCACCCACACTATTATGACAGGCCAATCCGCCACCTTTTCCGGGGTCGATTCTGCATGGATAAAAACACGGCAGAAACTGGCATTTCGAAGGAAAAACGCTCACCTCTATACACTCCACGAGGAAGGAGGACACCATGGAGCCAGAACTCCATATTCTTCCTGTGCTAGTCTTCCTGCTCCTGTACCAGGGGCACCAACGCCGGCGGCGAAGACCATGGTGAGTACTGCACCTATGGCATAGGGGAGGGGAGAGGGAAAAAACAGGGACACTCACACGCAACACCCCAACCCCCACCCCCACCCCCACCCTCACCCACTACAACACACACAAATGCATATCTATACATTACAGTAACAACCCCCAACCCCCCAGGAAGAATGCAAAGACAAAAGGAAATGAGTGTAACCATTGTAATATATAAAAATTCAGTAAGCAAAAAAAAAAAAAAAATATATATATATATATATATATATATATATATATATATACACTATTTACAAAATATACACCACGATCAGTAGTCCAGGTATTGCACCATTCATAGTCCGTGGACCACTGGGCCCAAAATGCATGGGCGAGGCCTACACAAGATACCCGAACATGACGGAGAGAACACTGCTGGGGCATCAGATAGAAATACAACAGGCGCCTCAGGGGGAAGGGAAGGGGGGGCACCTCAGCCAGATGAGTGCACAACGCCATATCCACGAGGGGGCCCCATGCCCATTGATGTATCCTGGGGAGCGCAAAGCCACAGTCTCTCAAGTCTCTACAGTGGGTGGTTTGCCCACTGTACCATCCTGGGGAGTTCAAAGCCACAGTCTCTGAAGTCTCTACAGTGGGTGGATTGCCCACTGTACCATCCTGGGGAGTGCAAAGCCACAGTCTCTGAAGTCTCTACAGTGGGTGGGTTGACCACTGTTCCATCCTGGGGAGTGCCAAGCCACAGTCTCTGAAGTCTCTACAGTGGGTGAATTGCCCACTGTACCATCCTGAGGAGTGCAAAGCCACAGTCTCTGAAGTCCCTACAGTGGGTGGTTTGCCCACTGCTGCATCCTGGGAAGTGCAAAGCCACATTCTCACAAGTCTCTACAGTGGGTAGTTTGCCCACTGTACCATCCTGGGGAGTGCAAAGCCACAGTCTCTGAAGTCTCTACAG
Source organism: Pleurodeles waltl (assembly GCF_031143425.1). Lineage (NCBI taxonomy): Eukaryota > Metazoa > Chordata > Amphibia > Caudata > Salamandridae > Pleurodeles > Pleurodeles waltl. The sequence continues at coordinate 978,910,575 of NC_090436.1, read as the reverse complement.
TGGGTGGGTTGCCCACTGTTCCATCCTGGGGAGTGCCAAGCCACAGTCTCTCAAGTGGAGGCATGTCTCCACTGGTTCTGGAGGGGAACTGGTGCCCAGAGTGCTTCATCCTGTGCAGGACAGAGGTAGTGGATGCATGTCTCCACTGGTTCTGGAGGGGGACTGGTGCCCAGAGTGCATCATCCTGTGCAGGACAGAGGTAGTGGATGCATGTCTCCACTGGTTCTGAAGGGGGACTGGTGCCCAGAGTGCTTCATCCTGTGCAGGACAGAGGTAGTGGATGCATGTCTCCACTGGTTCTGGAGGGGGACTGGTGCCCAGAGTGTTTCATCCTGTGCAGGACAGAGGTAGTGGATGCATGTCTCCACTGGTTCTGGAGGGGGACTGGTGCCCAGAGTGCTTCATCCTGTGCAGGACAGAGGTAGTGGATGCATGTCTCCACTGGTTCTGGAGGGGGACTGGTGCCCAGAGTGTTTCATCCTGTGCAGGACAGAGGTAGTGGATGCATGTCTCCACTGGTTCTGGAGGGGGACTGGTGCCCAGAGTGTTTCATCCTGTGCAGGACAGAGGTAGTGGATGCATGTCTAGACTGGTTCTGGAGGGGGACTGGTGCCCAGAATGCTTCATCCTCTGCAGGACAGAGGTAGTGGATGCATGTCTCCACTGGTTCTGGAGGGGGACTGGTGCCCAGAGTGTTTCATCCTGTGCAGGACAGAGGTAGTGGATGCATGTCTCCACTGGTTCTGGAGGGGGACTGGTGCCCAGAGTGCATCATCCTCTGCAGGACAGAGGTAGTGGATGCATGTCTCCACTGATTCTGGAGGGGGCTTGGTGCCCAGAGTGCATCACTCACCCCGTGACGGTCCCAGTTGCGTCACTGCCCCTGCCGCTCATGGGCTAGCGGTGCTTGAGTTGGCGGTCTTTGCCCTGTTCAGCGGTGCTTGAGTTGGCGGTCCTTGCCCTGTTCAGTGGTGCTTGAGTTGGTGGTCCTTGCCCTGTTCGGCGGTGCTTGCCCTGTTCAGCGGTGCTTGAGTTGGCGGTCCTTGCCCTGTTCAGCGGTGCTTGACTTGGCGGTCTTTGCCCTGTTCAGTGGTGCTTGACTTGGCGGTCTTTGCCCTGTTCAGCGGTGCTTGACTTGGCGGTCCTTGCCCTGTTCAGCGGTGCTTGACTTGGCGGTCTTTGCCCTGTTCAGCGGTGCTTGACTTGGCGGTCCTTGCCATGTTCAGCGGTGCTTGCCCTGTTCAGCGTTGCTTGACTTTCCGGTCCTTGCCCTGTTCAGCGGTGCATGCCCTGTTCAGCGGTGCTTGAGTTGGCGGTCCTTGCCCTGTTCAGCGTTGCTTGACTTGCCGGTCCTTCATTGCCCAGCTGGGCTGTGGCTGGCGGTCCTTCATTGGTCAGATGTGCTGTGGCTGGAGGGGCCCTCCTGGGCAGCTGGGCTGTGGCTGGCGGGGCCCTCCTGGGCAGCTGGGCTGTGGCTGGTAGGGCCCTCCTGGAAAGCGACGATGGGGCTGGCGGGGCCCTCCTGGGCAGCGACGATGGGGCTGGCGGTGGCCTCCTGGCCAGCGGGGATGATGGCGGTCTTCTCCGACGTGCTGCTCCTCCCAGACTTTGCAGGTTTCTTCTGCCCCTTCCCCATCTTGGGAGGAGTCACAGCTGAGTCCACACTCCCCCCGGGACCCCTGTGAGAGGCTTAGCTGGCTGGAGTCTTCCCCCTCTCCCGCCGGGCACTGGCCAACTTCTGGTGCTTCGCAGGGGGGGGGACTGGCTGTGCTGTGGCTCTGTGACACACTGGCTGGCCTGGTGGCCGGTGCACTCCACATACCTGTGACAACAGGCACCACTGGTCCCGGAGATTTTGTGGCTGAGGTGCTAGTACGGGACCTGTGAGTTGGACGGGGGGGTGGTGGGAAATAGGTTAAGGGTGGACAGGAAAAGTTGTTTGGAGACACTGGGACGGGTAGCTGGGTTTGGGAGTGGAGAAAGAGGTGGTAGTTGTAGGAGGTGTAAGTTTTGTGGCTTTGGGTGTAGGTGCATGCGCTGGAGGCTGTTGTGAGGTGGATGTATGTTGGGTGGGTGTGTGCCTGCATTTGTGTATCTTGGGAGGGGGCGTCACAGACACACTGGGAGAGGACACAGGGGACGTGTGAATGGTAGTGGGGGCGGTGAGTGCACGTGTGCAGGGTGTGGTGGTGGGTGTGCTGGTGCGGGAAGTAGTGGCTGTAGTGGTAGTGTTATGGAGTTGTGAGTGTAGACGAGAGTGGGAGGGAGGAGGGACATGAGGAGGAGGGGGACACAGTGGAGGCAGTGGATGTTGTTGTGTCTGTATGTGTGTGATGCTTGCGTAAGTGCCTGTGGGATGTGTGGTGCTTATGTTTGCCATAGCTTCCCTTATGTGCTGACGTGTGTGCAGACTGATCTGATGGTGTGCTTGGGATAGGCAGAGGTACTGGGGATTTGGTCTGGGTGGAGGAAGTTGGAGGGGGGAGGCTAGACATAGGGATAATGGCTGCCATCAGTGCTGAGGCCAGAGTTTGAAAGGTTTGATAAAGGGCCGCCTGACCAGAATGAATGCCCTCCAGGAATGCATTGGTTTGTTGCAACTCCCTTTCTACAACCTGGATGGCATTCAAAATGGTTGACTGCCCAACAGTGAGTGACCTGAGGAGGTCAATGGCCTCCTCACTGAGGGCAGCAGAGGTGACAGGGGCTGAGGTGCCTGGGGCGAAGGTGATGCCCACCCTCCTGGGTTAGCGGGCACGGGGTGAACGCTGAGGGGCTGCTGGGAGGGCGGTGCTGGTAGGGAGGGTGGCGGCTGTACCTATAGAATTGGGGGGCACAGATGTTGCCGCCACCACAAGGGAGCTCCCATCGGAGGACGAGTCCGTGTCGCTGGTTTCAGCTCCTGTCACCGCCGTGGTGCTCCCCTCGCCCTCCGTCCCACTGGTGTATTCAGAGTCCATAGAGTGGCCCTCCATGGCCATGTGGGATGCAGCTCCCTCGTGCTCTGGTGCCACTGCTCCCCTGCCTGATGATGCTAATGCACACAAGAACAGGGAGACCTCAAAAAAAGGGGGGGAAACAGAAGAAAGACAGGTTGAGTGCATGGAATACCGCTACCGTTGGCGGACAAGACAGACACAGCAGCCCCCTGCACTACGTCGCGCTGTTGGGCTCTACAGTGCAATTCCTGGGAAATGGCCTACAAGGCTATGGACGACATCTGCACACATAGATGACACAGGTGCATGAATAGCTGTACTTGGCACTCTACAGAGGTGGGGTGGGGGGCCACAGGGCCATGCCTTACGAAGGGGCCTAGCCTACGGAACTCGCCCTGGCCTAGGGAAACCCACAGCCCTCCTCCCCCACCCAGACCCCTCCACTGTACGCAAAGTCAGCAGAATGAGAGTGTACTCACCACCTTGTGTCTGCTGTGATGCCCTCAAGCTCCCATCCAACTCCGGGTAGGCCACCGCCAGGATCCGGAACATCAGGGGGATCATGGTTCAACGGGCACCCCTCCCACATTGGGAGGCCATCCCCAGCTGAGCCTCTGCCGTCTTCTTGTTCCAGCGGCGAATGTCCTCCCATCTCTTCCGGCAGTGGTTGCTCCGTCTGTGGTGGACCCCCAGGGTCCGGACGTCCTTGGCGATGGCACGCCAAATATCCTTCTTCTGGTGGGCGCTGACCTACATGAAATGTACAGGGGAAGAAGAGAAGTCATTACCAACTGCACCGTCAAAGTGAGTGGCCCCCATCCCTACCCTTGCCGTGTGGCACATGCACCCACCGTCTTTCATGTACTTAAAACTCTGCCCCCTTCCTTCTTACAACCAGCCCTCTCCACACAGGCATAGCCAATACAACATCCTCCCTGTGTACTTACCTGTTGGTCTGGAGGACCGTAGAGTAGCGTGTACTGGGGGAGGACCCCGTCGACGAGCTTCTCCAACTCCTCCGATGTGAAGGCAGGGGCCCTTTCCCCAGACGCACGAGCCATTGTCTCTTCCAGACCGAGGTCACAGCAGCACTTGCAGTGTAGGTCCTCTCCTGTCGAAGATCAGGTATCGAGTGATTCAACAGCTAGAAAATGGCGGTCATGTCTGCGGCGGTCACGTCCACGCTGGTGCGTACCATCACCGCCGGCGTACATCGTCATTGGCTCCTGGGATCCATAGGGTCCAATGTTAACCAATGCAGCATTGCACCGCGGTCTTCGACCGCCTACCGCGACGGTGTATAACGCCAGCGCAGTTACCTCACATCCCATTGTCCCACTTTAGAGGTCAGGCAGCCGCCCTTTCAGGGGCCCAGATGGCCTAGTTACCAACTGCGTCACACATACCTAGGCCTGCTCTCAACACACATCCAGGCCAGATTTTGTGTATGAATCGTGTTCTGTGTAGACTGTGGGTACATACCTCTGACTTGTTTGACTCTGTGCGCACTGTTGTCCTTCATAGGCACTGTCCGCTGGGACATGTGAGGAGATGGCGGAATCCTCCGGTGTACCGACCGCTGGTGGACCTGTCGACAATGGAGGAAAGAAATAAAAAAATGTCTAGCATTCGCGTTAAGAATTTTTCAGTTCTATTAAGGACATGGAGGCGAGGATTATGCTTCTCTTTCCATGCTCTTTATTTAACAGCAGCCAATGAAAACCATGGAAAATAAAAAACTACATATCCCAACACTGATGATATGTCACGTGATAACCATAGAGGAGGAGGCCTATAAAGAGATGCTTCACACCCAACCACTCCTCTTTCTTTGTCCAATATTCGCAACAGATAAAGGTGGTCATTACAACCCTGGTGGACGGTGTTAAAGCTGCGGAAATACCGCAAACAGGCCGGCGGACAAAAAAAGGGAATTATGACCCTGGCAGAAACCGCCAACAAAGACAGCCACTTTAACACTCCGCCCGCCACGGCGGTACAGACAAGCAGCGCGGCGGTTACCGCCAACAAACAGGCGGGAGACAATGTACCGCCCACACCATTACAACCTGCCAATCCGACACCTTTTCCGGGGCGGATTCACCGTGGATAAAAACACGGCGGAAACAGCTTTTGCTATGGGAAAATGCTCACCTGAACACATCCCACGAGGAATCACGACTCCATGGACCCGGAATTACAAATACTCCCTGCCCTTGTCTTTCTGCTCCTCTACGAACAACAGCTACGTAGGCGCAGAAGACACCGGTGAGTACTGCACCTATGACACGGGGGAGGGCTGAGGCAAAAGTTAGGGGGACACCCACCAAACACCCCCACCCCCACTCTCGCATATCACAACATACAAACCAATGCATTCACAAAAATAACAGTAACAACCCACAATCCCCCCGGAAGAATGAAAAGACAATGCGAAATTCGGTCAAACATTATAATGTGCCAATATACATTTCATAAAAAAATATACAGATATATATTAGAAAATCACTCATAATTATATACAATACGAGAAGTAGTGCAGATATGTACACAACAATGTCCGTGCACCAACAGTCCAAAAATGCATGGGCGAGGCCCACAAACGACACCTGACCACAATCGGAGAGAACACTGCCGGGGCATCAGATAGAAATACTACAGGCACCTCAGAGGGAAGGGAAGGGGGGCACCTCAGCCAGATGAATGCGAAGCCAGATCCACGACGGGGCACCATGGCCATTGATGTATCCTTGGGAGTGCAAAGCCACAGTCTCTCAAGTCTATACAGTGGGTGGTTTGCCCACTGTGCCATCCTGGGGAGTGCAAAGCCACAGTCTCTCAAGTCTATACAGTGGGTGGTTTGCCCACTGTGCCATTCTGGGGAGTGCAAAGCCACAGTCTCTCAAGTCTATACAGTGGGTGGTTTGCCCACTGTGCCATCCTGGGGAGTGCAAAGCCACAGTCGCTCAAGTCTATACAGTGGGTGGTTTGCCCACTGTGCCATCCTGGGGAGCGCAAAGCTACAGTCTCTCAAGTAGATGCAGTTCTCTACTGGTACTGGGTGGGACTGGTGCCCATACTGGATGAGTCTCCCTGTGAAAGTTCATGTCCTGTCACTGTCCCAGCTGCACATGTTATAAGGATGCCTGATGTGGCGGCCTTTTCATTCCTACACGGTGGTTGCCCTGTTCAGCGGTCTTCACCATGGAGGTCTTTGCCCTGTTCAGCGATCTTCACCATGGCGGTCTTTGCCCTGTTCAGCGGTGCTTTGCCATGGCAGTTCTGGACTGTTCAGCGGTGCTTTGCCATGGCGGTTCTGGACTGTTCAGCGGTGCTTTACCATGGTGGTCTTTGCCCTGTTCAGCAGTGCTTTGCCATGGCTGTTCTGGACTGTTCAGCGGTGCTTTGCCATGGCGGTCTTTGCCCTGTTCAGCGGTGGTTTGCCATGGCGGTTCTGGACTGTTCAGCGGTGCTTTGCCATGGCGGTCTTTGCCCTGTTCAGCGGTGCTTTGCCATGGCGGTTCTGGACTGTTCAGTGGTGCTTTGCCATGGCGGTTCTGGTACGGACATTGGTGTGTGGCATGACGTTCCCTATACTGGGCATTGGTTTGTAGAATGACGATCTCTACACTGGGCATTGGTGTGTGGCATGACGTTCCATCATTGCCCAGCGGGGCTGTGGCAGCCGGGGCCCTCCTGGGCTGTGACTCTGGCGGTGGACTCAGGACCATTGACGATACTTGGGCCCTCCTGGGCTGTGACTCTGGCGGTGGACTCAGGACCAGTGACGATACTTGGGCCCTCCTGGGCTGTGACTCTGGCGGTGGACTCAGGACCAGTGACGATACTTGGGCCCTCCTGGGCTGTGACTCTGGTGGTGGACTCAGGACCAGTGACGATACTTGGGCCCTCCTGGGCTGTGACTCCGGCGGTGGTCTCTGGACCAGTGACGATACTTGGGCCCTCCTGGGCTGTGACTCCGGCGGTGGACTCAGGACCAGTGACGATACTTGGGCCCTCTTGGGCTGTGACTCTGGCGATGGTCTCTGGACCAGTGACGATACTTGGGCCCTCCTGGGCTGTGACTCTGGCGGTGGTCTCTGGACCAGTGACGACGGTGCTGGCGGTTGTGTCTGGACCGCCGGAAATGATGGCACACTTCTCCGCCGTGACACTCACAACAGGCTGGCAAGACTTCCTCTCGACCTTCCCCACCTTTGGTGGTCACAGCTGACTCTCCAATCCCCTTCAAACCTAGGTCAGTTGTTGTCCCACCAGGAGTCTTAACACGGTCCCGTCATCCACTCTCCAATTTTAGAGCCTTTACAGGGGGTGGGCTGCCAGTGCCTTGGCTCCGGGTCCTACTGCCTACCCTAGTGGCCGGTGCACTCCACAATCCCTGAACACGCACCACTTGTATTGGAGGCTTTTTGGCTGAGGCGCTACGACAGGACTGATGAATTGGAGGGGGAGTGGGGGCAAAAAGGTCAATTTTACAGAGGGACAATTTCTGACGAACACTGGGATGGGTAGCTGGAGGGGGTCTGGGAGTGGAGGAAGAGGAGGTGGTTGTAGGAGGTGTTACTTTAGCTGTTTTGGGTGCAGGTGCAGGTACAGGAGGCTGTCGTGAGGTGGATGGATGTTGGGTGAGTGATTGCCGGCGTTTGTGTACTTTGGGAGGGGGCGTCACAGACACACTGGGAGAGGACACAGGGGACGTGTAAATGGCAGTAGAGGTGGTGAGTGCAGGTGAGTGGCTTGTGGTGCTGGGTGTCCTGGTGCGATTCCTGGTGCCTGTAGATGTGGTGCATGCAGGTGTGTGTGTAGACGAGACTGGGAGGGAGGAGGGAGAAGAGGAGGAGGGGGACACAGTGGAGACAGTGGATGTTGCTGTGTCTGTATGGGTGTGATGCTTGTGTGAGTGCCTGTGGGATGTGTGGTGCCTATGTTTGCTTGAGCTACTTTTGGGTGTTGACTTGTGTGCATGCTGGTCTGTAGGTGTGCTCGGGATGCGCTGGGGTACAGGGGATTGGGTCTGGGTGGAGGAAGTTGGAGGGGGGAGGCTCGACACAGGGACAATGACTGCCATCAGTGCTGTGGCCAGAGATTGCAGGGTTCGCTGAAGGACAGCCTGACCAGAATGAATGCCCTCCAGGAATGCATTACCGTGTTGTAACTCTCGTTCTACACCCTGGAAGGCATTCATAATGGTAGACTGCCCAACAGTGAGTGACCTGAGGAGGTCAATGGCCTCCTCACTGAGGGCAGCAGGGGTGACTGGGGCAGGGCCTAAGGTGCCTGGGGCGAAGGTGATGCCCACCCTCCTGGGTGAGCGGGCACGGGGCGAACGCTGAGGGGCTGCTGGGAGGGCGGTGCTGGTAGGGGAGGTGGCGGCTGTACCTGTAGAAGTTGTGCGCACAGATGGTGCCGCCACCACAGGGGAGCGCCCATCGGCGGACGAGTCCGTGTCGCTGGTTGGTGATCCGGTGGCCGACGTGAAGCTCCCCTCGCCCTCCGTCCCACTGGTGCATTCAGAGTCCATGGTGTGGCCCTCCATGGCCATGTGGGATGCAGCTCCCTCGTGCTGCGGTGCCACTGTACCTCCGCCTGTTGATGCTGATGTACAGAAGGACAGGGAGAGCAGGAAAAGGGGGGGAGACAGAAGAACAAGAGTTTTAGTGCATGGTATTCCGCTACCGTTGGCGGACAAGACAGACGCAGCAGCCCCCGTATTGCCCTGCATTACGCCGTGCTCCTGCACTCTGCACACGCAATTTCTGGGTTATGGCCTACATGGCAATGGTGGACATCTGCGCACATGGATGCCACAGGGGCAAATATACCTCGACTTGGCACTCTGCTGAGGTGGGGTTGAGTGCCACATGGCCTACATTACGGAGGGGCCTTGCCTACCTAACTCGCCCTGGCCTAGGGACACCCACAGCCCACCTCCCCCACCCAGACACCTCCACTGCACGCAAAGTCCGCAGAATGAGGTTGTACTTACCCCTTTGTGTCTGCTGTGATGTCCTCAGCGCCCATCCAACTCCGGGTAGGCCACCGCCAGGATCCGGAACATCAGGGGGGTCATGGTGCGACGGGCACCCCTCCCACGTTGGGAGGCCATCCCCAGCTGAGCCTCCGCCGTCTTCTTGCTGCAGCGGCAAATGTCCTCCCATCTCTTCCGGCAGTGGGTGCCCCGTCTGTGGTGGGCCCCCAGGGTCCGGACCTCCTTGGCGATGGCACGCCAGATGTCCCTCTTCTGGTGGGCGCTGACCTACATGACATGCACAAGGGAAGAAGAACAGTCATTACCAACTGCACCGTCATTGTGAGTGGCCCCCTCCCTACTCTGGCCATGTGGCCCATTCATTCCCATGCATTCATGTTCAATCAACTCTGCCCACTTCCCTCTTCCACCCAGCCCTCTCCACCCAGGCCTAGCCCATACAACGTGCTCCCTGTGTACTAACCTGTTGGTCTGGAGGACCGTAGAGTAGCGTGTACTGGGGGAGGACCCCATCCACAAGTTTCTCCAACTCCTGTGCAGTGAAGGCAGGGGCCCTTTCCCTAGATGCAGCAGCCATCCTCGCTTCCAGACCGAGGTCACAGCAGCACTAGCAGTGTAGGTCCTCTCCTGTCGAAGGTCAGGTATCTAGTGAGTGAACAGATGGAAAATGGCGGTGACGTCCGTGGCGGTGACGTCCAGGGCGGTGCGCATCATCACCGCCGGCGCACCTGTTCATTGGCTCCTGGGACCCATAGGGTCCACTGTTAACCAATGCAGCATTGTGCCGCGGTCTACGACCGCCTACCGCGACGGTGTGCAACGCCAGCGCAGTTACCCCACAATCCAATTGTCCCAGTTTAGAGGTCAGGCAGCTGCCATTTCAGGGGCCCACATGGCTTCATTTACTACTGCGTCACACATAGCTAGGCCTACACCCAACACACATACAGGAAGGGTTTTGTGAGTGGTGTAGTCTTGTGTGTAACTGTGGGTACATACCTGGAGGAAAGGTGACTGGTTCTTCGCTGTTGTCCTTCGTAGGCACCGTCAGCTGGGACATATGAGAAGATGGCGGAATCCTCCGGTGTACCGACCGCTGGTGGACCTGTTGACAATGGAAGAAAGACATGTCATCGTCACCTACCGGTTTGACCGTGCCACTATCCAGGAACTATGTACCCAGTTGGAGCCAGACCTGATGTCACAGATCCGCCATCCGACTGGAATCCCCCCTGACGTGCAGGTGCTGTCAGTGCTCCATTTCCTTGCAAGTGGGTCTTTTCAGACAACAGTGGCCATGTCATCAGGGATGTCCCAGCCTATGTTTTCCAACGTGTTGTCCAGAGTGTTGTCTGCCCTGCTGAAACACGTAAGGAGATACTACATTTTCCCTCAGGTGGAGGATTTGTCTACAGTGAAGGGTGACTTCTATGCCCTTGGACATATCCCCAACGTCATAGGTGCCATTGATGGGACCCATGTATCTCTGGTCCCCCCCCCACAGGAGTGAAGAGGTGTACAGGAACAGGAAGAGTTATCATTCCATGAATGTCCAGATGGTCTGTTTGGCAGACCAGTACATCTCGCAGGTAAATGCTATGTTCCCTGGCTCAGTGCATGATGCCTACATCCTGCGGAATAGTAGCATCCCTGATATGATGGGTCAACTCCAGAGGCACCGGGTATGGCTATTGGGGGACTCTGGTTACCCCAACCTTTCGTGGCTATTGACCCCAGTGAGGAATCCCAGGACCAGAGCAGAGGAACAGTACAATGATGCCCATGGGTGGACTAGGAGGGTGATTGAACGCACCTTCGGCCTCCTGAAAGCCAGGTTCAGGTGCCTCCATATGACAGGTGGATCCCTATTCTACTCACCGAAGAAGGTGTGCGACATCATCATCGCCTGCTCCATGCTCCATAATTTGGCTTTGCGACGCCAGGTGCCTTTTCTGCAGGAGGATGATCCAGATGACGGTGTTGTAGCAGCTGTGGAGTCTGTGGAGCCTGTGGACAGTGATGAGGATGAAGCTGAAGAAGAAGAAAACGACAACAGGGAGTCAGTCACACAGCAATATTTCCAGTGACACACAGGTGAGAACATTTTCTGGTTTGACATTACATTAATTTTCACACGTCTACCTCTATCCTGTTTGTCAATTTCAATCACTATTTGTTAACTGAGTTGTACCCTTCCATTACGGTTTCACAGGTGTGGTAACCTACGTGTCAACTGCTTGCATCCTTCAAGGGCTTGTGATGTGTGACATAGGTATGTTAGCCTTACAATGGTACAGCCATTATGACACTGTCATTGATAATACAAAGTACAAAATCATAGACTGACTCCAGATTGTTTTGTGTTTCAAGGATGTTTATTTAGGTGCTCAAAAAATGAAGGGGGGTTGTAAATTGGTGATGGGTGATGGTGGAGGAATGTCCATGGCAGAGTCCAGTCTATTAGTCTCACTGGTGCACTGCCCATCTGGGCATAGGAAGTGGAGCTGGGGCAGTTCGATATGGACAGGGTAACAAAGTGGGACAGTGGGAGGACAATCAAGGTGGTCTTATTTCCTGGCGGGAGTCTTGCCATCTTGCTCTGTCCTGATCTCAGGGACCGCTTGCGTGGTGGTTGTCCCAGGGGGTGGGGTGCTGGTGTGGTGGTCCTGTGGCGGGGCGTCCTGTCCACTAGCGCCGGCGGAGGTGGTGGGCAGTTCATCATCCTGGCTAATGTCAGGGGCCCCTTGGAGTGCCACGGTGTCCCTCAAAGTCTGCTGTATGTCCTTCAGCACCCCTACGATGGTGCCCAGGGCGGAGCTGATGGTTCTGAGCTCCTCCCTGAACCCCAAATACTGCTCTTCCTGCAGCTGCAGGGTCTCCTGCAACTTGTCCAGGACCGTTGCCATTGTCTCCTGGGAGTGGTGGTACGCTCCCATGATGGAGGAGAGGGCCTCGTGGAGAGTTGGTTCCCTTGGCCTGTCCTCCCTCTGTCGCACAGCAGCCCTCCCAGTTCCCCTATGTTCCTGTGCCTCCGTCCCCTGGACCGTGTGCCCACTACCACTGCCCCCAGGTCCCTGTTGTTGTTGGGAGGGTGGGTTACCCTGGGTGCCCGGTAGTGGTGGACATACCGCTGATTGACCTTTCCTGGGTAGGGAGGTTTGGGCCCGTTGGGTGGGTGCTGTGCTGGTGTTACCAGAGCGTGGAAGGTCGGTGTTGGGCTGTGCCTGTGCAAGGGGAACCGACTGTCCTGAGGCCCATGATGGTCCGGGCTGGTCATCAAGATCCAGTAGGGCAGAGCTGCTCTCGTCACTGTGGGCCTCTTCTGGGGGTGGAGTGGTGTTGTTTGGACCCTCTGGTGTGGTGACGGTCCTTCGGGTTCCTGCAGGGGTATAAGAGCATGATTATTGCATGTGTGTGTGTGTAATGCTGTGCAATGGGTGGGTGTGCGTGAACCCCAGTGCAAGCATTCCTGTGTGGGGGCTTGTGTGATGATGGTTGGGGGGGTGTTCTGGGTATGTGCAGTGAGCATGCTTTGGTGAGGGGTGACCATGCTTAGTTGTGTCATGCAGGGCTTGGTGTTGGGATGGGTGGTTTGTGTAATGGGTACATTAGTGATGAGTTGGAGTGATAGGGGAGGGGGTGAGGGTGGGGGTGTGTGATAGCATGCAGGTTGGGTGGGGGATCTGATAGTTAAGATTTGACTTACCAGTGTCCCATCCTCCACCGACTCCTCCAAGGCCCTCAGGATGCAGGATGGTCAAGACTTGCTCCTCCCATGTTGTTAGTTGTGGGGGAGGAGGTGGGGGTCCGCCGCCAGTCCGCTGTACTGCAATGTTGTGCCTGGAGACCCTGGAATGAACCTTCCCCCGTAGGTCGTTCTACCTCTTCCTGATGTCCTCCCAATTTCTTGGGTGCTGTCCCACTGCGTTGACCCTGTCCACTATTCTGCGCCATAACTCCATCTTCCTGGCTATTGATGTGTGCTGTACCTGTGAGCCAAATAGCTGTGCCTCTACCCGGACGATTTCCTCCACCATGACCCTGAGCTCCTCCTCGGAGAAGCGGGGGTGTCTTTGGGGTGGTGTGGGTGTTGTGTGGGGTGGTGTATGTGTTGATGAGTGTGGTGAGTGTAGTGGTGTGTGGTGTTTTGTGCGTGGATGTTGTGTGGGTGATGGTGTTGTGTGCCTCTGTATGATGGGGTTGTCATTTGCTGTGCTGTCTCTCTGGCCTTCTTTCAGAAGTTGTGGTCGTAGGGGTTTGTGGGTGATGTGGGTGTGTGTTTTATATTGTATTGGGTGTGTGGGAGTGTTGTTTGTATGTGTATCAGGTGTGTATATTTTAAATTGTCCAATGTGGCGGTGTTTTGTAGATGTGTGTGTATTTTGAGCGCAGCGGTGTGTACCGCCAATGGAATACCGTGGTTGAAAGACCGCCGCATGGATTCGTGGGTCGTAATAGCATGGGCGTGGGTCAGCATGTTTATCGCTGACCTTTGGTGAGGCGGTGTTGTGTGGGTGTCTGAATTTCGGCGGATTCCGAGATGTGTGTCATAATAGCTGTGGCGGTCTACCGCGGCCGCGGCGGTGTATTGGCGGTCTTCTGCACGGCGGTAAGCGACTTTTACAGCCAATGTTGTAATGACCCCCAAAGTCATAGTCTTTAACATGAATCCTGTAAACGCAATCCTGGAAAAAGATGACCTGGAGAATGAAATATACGGATCCAACCCGTCTGGAGACTTGAAACGGTGACAAAACAAACCAAAATCCACTTCTCCTCATTTCCTAGGAAAAAAGAAAAATTCAGACCATAAAAGCTGAACATCATAAAAAGATACTTATATCTACTACCAAATAGGGTGGGAGAACACTGAAATACAGTAACAATTTTTGTACATGAACTACATATTAACCTGATGTACCACAAAATAACATAAACATACAGTGCGGTGGGATAATCCTCGCCTCCGTGTCCTTAATAGAATTGAAAAATTCTTAACGCGAATGCTAGAAATGTTTTTTTATATGTCAGGACCGGAGGCTCAGATTATGCTTGTTCAAAGCTGATTCACCACCACCGATGCAATATCCACAATAGGTTTACAGAAACAAGTTTTAAACGTAGAAGGGGAAGACCAGTCTGTCGCCCTTAGAATGTCCTCCAAACGAGAACCCAAAGCAAAAGACTTTGAAGCCATAGCACCTTTGGAAGAATATGCACCAAATTTTGAAACATCAAAGCCTGCTTCATTCAATAAGGCTTAACCAAAGAAATGAACAATTGACCCCCCACATCAGAACGAAATTCTTCTGTACTCACCTCATAAGCTCTAAGGCACTGAACTACACAAAGTTTGGGATTGTCTACGAAATAGGGATAAGCAACTGACTTCAGATTACATTAAGTTCAACATGAAATAGAAGAGGAAACCCCTTCAGAGGAAAAACTCTCCCTGCCAAATCCAGAGCTCAAACATATGATACTCTCTTACATGAAAATAAACATAACAACATGGGGTATTATGCTGAAAGATGATTCCTATATAAATAACTATTGGTAGGCCATGATTCTAAAAACGAAGAACAATGTTCACATCCCAAATGGAGGAATAGCAAGGGCGAGGAGGATAGCCAGTCTTATACCTCTCATAAATTTACAAACAATGGGAACTGTCCAAAGGTTTGCCCTCAATAGGTAAATGACCTGCCGAAGTAGCAGACCAAGATATATAATTAGATCAAAAAGCTAGACCTGACGTTGCTAAGGAAGATAGAAAATGGATGAAGAAGGCCCAGAGGGCCCTGGAGAAGATTCTCCCTGAAAGGGGGATAGGATCGGAAGATCGCAACTCAACTCCATCGTCAACTGAACCATGCCTGAGACCTCCAAAGGGGAGTCACCAAATCAGATCCTCTTGCTGACGTCTGATCTGTGCCGAAACCCTGAGTATCATTAGGAAGGGGGGGCAAAAACGTACCCCTGTTCTTGAAACCAGTTCTGAAGGAAGGCATCCGAAACAGATGCTTCCGGATCCGACCTCCAACTGACAAACATTTGATCTGCTGAGTGAGGCGAAACGCAAACAAGTCTGTCGAGAGGGGACCCCATCGAGCAGAAAGGGCCCGGAAACTCTGGGGTGCAGACTCCAATCGTTGAAATCCCTCAGGTGTTGCGAATACCAGTTCGCCACCAGATTGCTGGTCCCCGGAATGTATTCCACGACTGCCGAAATTCTTTCCTGAAGGCAAAAGAGCCAAATTCCTTTGCTATTTCCGCTAAAATGCGAGAACGAGTTCCCCCAGCTGGTTGACATATCTCACCACCAAGATATTGTCCATGTGTAGCAGAACACAACAGATCGCCTTGAGAGGGGAGAGACTCTTGATGGCAAGAGAGCCGGCTAGGAGCTCCAAACAATATGTGCAGGGTCAACACCGTGTTGGACCATCTGCCTCCCGAGGACACTGATCCGCAAAGGGCACCCCAGCCCTAACGGCTGGCATCGGACTCTATCACTACATCCGGGTACGAGCTGAAATTGCTCTGCCGTTCCTAGTCTCCATAAGTTCTATCTCCCAACTCATCTCAGAACGAGATTCCTCGGATAGGAGCACTTGGTCCGCATAACTGAGACCCTTATAAAGATGGGAGATCTTAAAACGTTGAAGGGCTCTGTACTGAAAAGGGTCCGGAATATCGCTTGGATCGAAGAAGACAGCAGGCTCACCATCCGGGCAATCGGCCTCAATGATACAGTCTGATTGGATAACATAGACCTCAACTCTCTCAAGATCGAATGAACCTTCTCGGAGTGAAGTACCAAAAGGGATTGGAGTACCAAAAGGGATCGGACTGAGTCTAACTGGAAACCAGAAAGTCCCTCCGCTGAGATGGGGTCAGCCTGGTCTTCTGGGCATCGATTATAAAAACCCAGGTTCTGAAGTAAAGACACGGGGCACACCAGGCCATAATCAGGATATCGACTAGATAAAATAACATTTTGACAGACCCCTTGAGAACGAAGGAACTCCACAACTGGGCGCATCACGTCCGTAAAGCACCATGGGGCAGAAGAAAAGACCGAATGGGAGGACTTTGTACTCGTAATACTCTTCCTCCCACTGGAACTGAAGAAATCTCCGATGCGGAGGAAAAATAGGAATGGCTATGTAAGCGTCCTTCAAATCTAAGCGGACCATACAGTCTCCCTCTGGGAGAATGTCTCTCAACAATTGGATGCCCTCCATCTAGAAATGTCGATACAATAAAAAACCGTTGAAGTCTTTTAAGTTTAGAAACACTGGACTGACAAAACCTGAAGGGTGCCAGGGTACCTTGACAACGGTACCTTTTGTTATCAGCGCAGAGATAACTGCGGAAATGAGGCTGTGCTCTTGAAGGGAAAATTATACTGGCGAGGAGGCCACAGCTGAGACTGGGTCTCGTAAAATTCTAGTTTGAACTCCTGCACAGCATCTGTGACCCAAGCATCAGAAGTACTCAGACCCCATGCTTGCAGAACTTCTGAGTTCTGCCCCCTGAACTTGAATCAAACTCACCTGTGGCTCCCGGGATCTGGGAGAAACTGTTGAAGACCTATGGATCTCCCTCTGTGGAATCTGCCCCGACCAGACCTTGGTCTTGATGGATAGGCGGTAGAAGAGGAGAAGTCGTACTCCTGATAACCGCCTCTTCCTTGATGGTAGTAATCACTTTGAGGGCCCTATTGGTCGAAGCGGCTAAAAGGCACGCCCCCTGAAGCGTCCGGCCCCACTAAAAGGTGGAGTTAGCACCTTTCTGATAGAACCTTGGGCCTTGTCCAAACTGGCGTAGGTTGAAACAAATATTGAAAGTTCCTTTATGAAGGGGGAACCCAACAGCAAATACAGGGCCACCGGACCTGATTCAGAAGTAAGGAAGACTGCCAAGTTGGGTCTAGCTACATCAACACTGAGCGGTGACGCTTTGAAGATATGGCGCAATTGGCATTTCCCAGGAAAAACAAAGCGCTTGTTGAGCCCAACCCACAAGAACGTCAGGGTTGAAGGGCTCGTCTGACTCCTTGGCCTGAAAAGTCAGTTCTAAAAACTTTGATAACGGACCTGAGACGTCCAACAACTTGTCCTGACATCCATGCTGGACGTGATCAATACTCTTCTTTGGGTCCTTGGCAGATTTTTTGTGGACAGTGACCAAAGTAGGGTCCAGAGGGGGTTTCAGTCACCTTGGAGGGGAAATCCGGCCTGGAGCATTCAGACCGTAGCCTGGAGCGAACCTCCTTGTTAGAGCTATGTCTAATGTGGGATACCACATAATCCGCCACTTCTGGGGGAGACAACCAAAGTGAAGACCTGGGGTGTACAATATCTTCCGGCTCAACCGTCAGGACCCTAGTAGTAGGAGCTTCCTGATGATGAGCCTTCTATTTGCGCTTGTGAGGGGAATCATCTCCCTGCTCGGGGGAGTGTTCAGAAGAAGAAGAATTTGAGTCACTAGAATTATAACCATGTTCCCTTGCCATATTCCTAATAAGGCCTTCAAAGTCCACGGAATGCGGATAGAACTCTACTTAGAGGTTTGGGTATTTGTAGAAGGGAAGGTTCCAAAAAGGGTTGAAATGCCTGACAGGGCTACCCAGCCTTGTTGCTCCACAACCCCAAAAGGTGGTGCTTAATGGGCTTAATAGCTTGAGCTAACGATTGATTAACAGAATGACGCACTCCTGCTATACCCATCCTCCAGATAATACCCATCATCGGCTTGGTCTTCATAGCCAGCCATACTGTAATATAGCAGAAGGAAAGAACCCCAGAGGAGTCGTAATAATAATAATAATAATAATAATAAAACAGGGCACGCATTTTTTTTTTATTTAGGGCGTGGAGGGAGCTGCCCTGTGTGCAGAAGCACCTTTAGTGCAGGCCCAGCCTGAGTAATAATTATTTGCAACCCCAGAGTCCAGGCCCTGGGGTGTAGATGGGGAGCTAAGCCGGTGTACATTTATTTAGAAGCACCTTGTGCTTAAATCAATAAACGCTCCAAGACACAAGCGTGTAAATATAAAACTCTTTAAATTTCTGAAAAATAAATAAATAAACGCTCTAGATAACGAGCGTGAAAAGCAAATAATATTTCCATCAAACGATTTACTTTCTAAAGACGCTCAGGACATGAGCGCTTAATAATGAGGCCCCTGGGGCAGGGAAATAAAATTCAGGCTCCGGGCAGGAGCGGTTGAGTAAATATGCCCCTGGGACTAATAAAACAAATCCCTGGAGCCGGCACAGAGACTTGCGACCGCAGGATATAATCAGCGCGGACTCTGGTCGGCAGATAAACGCATTCAGCACGTGTTAAAAAATGGCAATAAAAAAGAGAACTGCGTCGATGTGCGCACACAATGAAAGCGAGCCAAGCGGCCGCTTTGGGGAGGGAAAACACCGCTCCCAAATTAGATTATAAGCAAAAACAATATCATGCATAAAAACATCAATGAATCACTTAACTGGCTGCAAAGCAGCAAAGAAAGAGGAGTGGTTGGGTGTGAAGCATCTCTTTATAGGCCTCCTCCTCTATGGTTATCACGTGACATATCATCAGTGTTGGGATAGGTTGTTTTTTGTTTCCCATGGTTTTCATTGGCTGCTGTTAAATAAAGAGCATGGAAAGAGAAGCATAATCTGAGCCTCCGGTCCTGACATAGAATTTGATAATCACCTACAGGTTTGACCGTGCCACAATCCAGGAACTGTGTACCCAGTTTGAGCCAGACCTGATGTCGGCAATCCACCATCCCACAGGAATCCTCCCCAAGTGCAGGTGCTATCAGTGCTCCATTTCCTTGCAAGTGGGTCTTTTCAAACAACTGTGGCCATGGCATCAGGGATGTCCCAGTCTATGTTTTCCAATGTATTGTCCAGAGTGTTGTCTGCCCTGCTGAAACACATGCAGAGCTACATCGTTTTCCCTCAGGTGGAGGACTTGCCTACAGTGAAAGGTGACTCTCTATGCCCTTGGACATATCCCCAACATCATAGGTGCCATTGATGGGACCCATGTGGCTTTGGTCCCCCCCCACAAGAGTGAACAGGTGTACAGGAACCGGAAGAGTTATCATTCCATGAATGTACAGATGGTATGTTTGGCCGACCAGTACATCTCCCATGTGAATGCCATGTTCCCTGGCTCAGTGCATGACGCCTACATCATGCGGAATAGCAGCATCCCTTAGGTGATGGGTCAACTCCAGAGGCACCGTGTGTGGCTATTAGGTGACTCTGGTTACCCCAACCTGTCATGGCTACTGACCCCAGTGAGGAATCCCAGGACCAGGGCAGAGGAACGCTACAATGAGGCCCATGGGCGTACTAGGAGGGTGATCGAGCGGACCTTCGGCCTCCTGAAGGCCAGGTTTAGGTGCCTCCATATGAAAGGTGGATCCCTATTCTACTCACCAAAGAAGGTGTGCCAGATCATCGTGGCCTGCTGTATGCTTCACAACTTGGCTTTGCGACGACAGGTGCCTTTTCTGCAGGAGGATGGTCCAGATGGCGGTGTTGTGGCAGCTGTGGAGCCTGTGGACAGTGATGAGGAGGAAGCAGAGGAAGAAGACATTGACAACAGGGACTCAGTCATCCAGCAATATTTCCAGTGAAACACGGGTGAGAATACATTCCTGCCTACTACAAGTACTTTTACACTTCTACCTCTATCCTGTCTGTCGATTTCACCCAGTGTATGGTCACTGAGTTGTCACTTTCCCTTACGGTTTCACAGGAGTGGGTCCCAACGTGTGTCATCTGCTTAGATTCCTCATGGACTAGAGCTGTGTGACATAGGTATGTTGACATTACTATTTCCTGAAAATTTTGTCACTGTAATTGCAAATACACTATTTCGAAATCACAGACAGACTCCAGATCCTTTGGTGCTTTAGGTGTGTTTATTTACATACAAAATATTGGAGGGGGAAGTCAAATGGTGAGGGGTGATGGCAGAGGAGTGTCCCTGGCAGAGTCCACTCTATTTGTCTCACAGGTGCATTGCCCATATGGGCATAGGAAGTGGAGCTGGGGCAGTTTCTATATGGACAGGGTGACAAAGTGGGACAGTAGCTTGACAATCAGGCTGGTCTCATTTCTTGGCGGGGGTCTTGGCATCGTGCTCTGTCTTGTTCCAGGATCTCAGGGACCGTTTGCGGGGTGGTTCTCCGTCTGCAGGGGGTGGGGTGCTGGTGTTGTGGTCCTGTGCCGGTGCCTCCTGTCCACTAGCTCCGGCGGAGGTGGAGGGCAGTTCATCGTCCATGCCAGTGTCAGGGGCTCCTTGTAGTGCCACAGTGTCCCTCCTGGTGTTGAGTATTTCCTTCAGCACCCCTATGATGGTGCCCATGGCGGAGCTGATGGTTCTGAGTTCCTCCCTGAACCCCAAATACTTTTCCTCCTGCATGCGCTGGGTCTCCTGAAACTTGGCCAGGACCGTTGCCATCGTCTCCTGGGAGTGGTGGTATGCTCCCATGATGGAGGAGAGGGCCTTGTGGAGAGTGGGTTCCCTTGGCCTGTCCGCCCGCTGTCGCACAGCAGCCCTCCCAGTTCCCCGTGTGCCCACTACCACTGCCCCCAGGTCCCTGTTGTTGTTGGGGTGGTGGGTTATCCTGGGTTCCCTGTATGGTGGACACACAGCTGATTGACGTGTCCTGGGGACGGAGGTATGGGCCCGCTGGGTGGGTGCTGTGCTGGTGTTACCAGAGGGGGGAAGGTCTGTGGTGGCCTGTGCCTGTGTGAGGGGAACCGACTGTCCCGAGGCCCACGATGGTCCGGGCTGGTCATCTAGATCCAGGTGGACAGAGGTGCTGTCATCACTGTGGGCCTCTTCTGTGGGTGGAGTGGAGATGTCTGGAACCTCCTGTCTGGTGACGTTGGGTAGTGGTCCTGCAGGGGTGGAAAAGCATGAATTTTGCATCTGTGTGTGTCACGGTGTGCAATGGGTGGGTGAACGTGTACCCCAGTGCTGGAATTCCTGTGTGGGGGCTTGTGTGATGATGGTTTAGGGGGGTGTATGGGTATGTGCAGTGGGCATGCTTTAGTGATGGGTGCCCATGCGTTGTTTTTTGCATGCAGGGCTTGGTGTTGGGATGTGTGGTTTGTGATATTGGTACATTTGTGAGGAGTTGGAGTGATAGGGGTGGGGGCGAGGGTGGGGGTATGTGATAGCATGCAGGTAGGGTGGGGGATATGGTTGTTAAAGGTTTGACTTACCAGAGTCCATTCTTCCACCGACTCCTGCGAGGCCCTCAGGATGCAGAATCCCCAATACCTGCTCCTCCCATGTTGTTGGTTGTGGGTGATGAGGTGGGGGTCCGCCGCCAGTCCGCTGAACCGCCTGGTGGTGTCTTGAGACCACGGAACGCACCTTCCCCCGTAGGTCGTTCCACCTCTTCCTGATGTCATCCCGATCTCTTGGGTGTTGTCCCACTGTGTTGACCCTGTCGACTATTCTTCCCCATAGCTCCATCTTCCTTGCAATTGAGGTGTGCTGCACCTGTACTCCAAATAGTAGTGGCTCTACCCGGATGATTTCCTCCACCATCACCCTGAGCTCCTCCTCCGAAAACCTAGGGTGTCTTTGCCATGCCATGGGGTGGCGTAGGTGATGTGTGGGGTGGTGTGTGTGGTGATAAGTGTGGTGATATGTAGTGGTGTGTGGTGTTTTGCGCGTGGAAGTTGTGTGGATGATGGTGTTGTGTGCCTGTGGCTGCTAGTTTGTGGATGGTGGTGTCTCTCTCTGGCCTTCTCTCTGTAATAGTGGTCGTAGGGGTTTGTGGGTGATGTGGGTGTGTGTTTTATATTGCAATGGGTGTTTGGGAGTGGTGTGTGTATGTGTATCAGGTGTGTGTATTTCGAATTGTCCAATGTGACGGTGTTTTGTAGCAGTGTGTGTATTTTGAGCGCGGCGGTGTGTACCGCCAATGGAATACCGCGGTTATAAGACCGCCGCGTGGATTCGTGTGTTGTGATAGTGTGGGCGTATTTCTGTTGGCGTGACGGTGGAGGTTTTGTTTTTGCCAGTTTATCACTGACCTTTGGTGTGGCGGACTTGTGTGGGTGTCTGAATTTTGTCGGATTCCGAGATTGTGTCATAATAGCTGTGGTGGAATTCCGCGTCCGCAGCGGTTTGTTGGCGGTCTTCTGCACAGCGGTAAGCGGCTTTTACCGCCAATATTGTAATGACCCCCATAATGTGTAACAAGACCAGCAGTGCACGAGGAATGAGTCCTCATGAAAGTTATGGTAAAGTGCATGGCAGTGGAAATAGAAAATGGATAGCAATGCACAGAAACACATGGACGGCGAGACAAGCACAAACTAAAAAAGTTTTTCTTAGCTTTCATGTTTTTAAATAAAAGGTATAGACAAAACTTCTTCTAACTGCAGGTGCAGAGCGATCATTTTTTTTGGGAGTTTTAAATAGTGCAAACCCAAGCCTGAAGGAGCCCTTACATGAGCACCTGTGAAAATACACAAGGACACCTTTTATTATTTTATTGTAGGCATGGGGAGATTAGGTGACTTGCCCAGAATCACAGGAAATTAAGCCAATGGCGAGACTTGAACATGATTCTCCAGTTTCATAGTCAGCAACATCACACCCTCGTTCATTAAATGGACCTGGCTTCCTTGCAGGCTCAGGGTCACTTACTGAAGGTGTTTGCATTATGCTTCATTAACATCACTAAAGGTTTTCGAAGGCAGCGTTAAGCAGGCCCCCAATGAGCTGCTGTTTCATGGTAACATCTTTTCAGCAAAGACTGGTCCATTGTACTGCAGTTTATGACTTAGGGCCTGATTTAGATCTTGGCAGTCCTACCTCCAATCTATAGGCGGGTGGGAGATCTTTCTGGCGGGTGGGAGATCTTTCTGGCGGGTGGGAGATCTTTCTCCTTCCTGGCGGCCAAGACCTGGAACTCCCTCCCCACCAGCCTCAGGACCACCCAGGACCACTCCGCTTTCCGGAGACTCCTAAAGACCTGGCTGTTCGAGCAGCGATAACCCACCCTTTTCCCCTAGCGCCTTGAGACCCGCACGGGTGAGTAGCGCGCTTTATAAATGTTAATGATTTGATTTGATTTGAATCTGCGTCGATGGCACACCCAAAAAGACTGTCAAGTCGACGGTGTTCTGCCCGCCATATTTAGAAGTAATGCAGCTGAGCTGCAGCCCGCCATGACGGAGTGCACTCCGTTGCACCAACTGCATCTCGCAGCTGACGTGGTAGACTCCAATTTTGATGATTAGCAAACATTTCTGTCTTGAAGTCGGGATCCCACTGAGTCAATTTTGATAACACAGTCATGCTGGACATGTATCAGTAGCGGTCCCAGGACGGCAGGAGTCCATTGCGGAACCTGTTCAGTATAGTAATATTGCTGTGGCTATTGGTTGGATGCTAGCAGCCCACCCCTGTTGTATATTGGACAATTGTGTACACCTGAAAAACATACATGGAGCACACTCCATTTCAGACCATGGTCCTTTGCCATCACACTGCAGCAGACCATTTTCCAGCAGAAACTGCCGCACAGGAGCTAGGTTTTCTCCCTCTGTGTTTTTTGTTAATATTACTCTTTTGATTATCCTTTATCATTTTGGGCACTACTTTTTTCACAAAAGATCGCAATGGCAGGGAGGAGAAACCCACATTTTACAGGGGGAGAGTTGTCTGTCATGGTAGATGAAATCTTTAGAGTAGACATACAATTCTATGGAGCACAAGTGCAAAATACAACCATATCTCAGAAAAGGGAAATGTAGTCCTGAATAGTGGACAGAGCAAATGCTGTAGCTAATAATCTGCGCACAGTCGATAAAATTAGGAAGAGGTGGAATGATCTGTGGGGGAGAGTGCACTCATTGGCCTTGAAGCATCACCTGGAGGCCCAGAGGACTGATAGTGGTTCTACCAGCCCCCGTACAACTCTTTCCTACATCCTGAAGGCTTGACTGGAATCCCTTGTGGAGTGAAGATTGGTAAATTGCACTTAGAAACGCCTCAATAATCAGAAATGGAGTTCTGCCCTTAAGTTAGCCATTTAGAATGGTTCACCAACAGAAAAGATATACCTAAACTTGACTGCACAAAATATATTTTTTCATCCCAATTACTAGTCTCATGATTGTATCTCTCTTTTTAGCAATGTGCAATATGTTTATTCAGTTTGTGTGTTGTTTCCCATGAATCATCACTTGAATTTGCTTAGTCCCTTGCTTTCTATCAAAGTATTTTGTTCTCCAAAAAACAGGTCCAAAACTCCAACCAGTTAAACATGAAGTTATACTGCTTGTAAGTGATATTTCCACCTAGTCATATCATACCCATATGTGTGCACATGTGCAAATGTGTTTTGATCTCCTCTATAGTTACTGAACTAGATATGTGTAACTCACTTTTCAGCAACTATTGTCTATGGTGTCAACAGATGATTACAACTACCATGATGCCCTGGTTTTGTATCTGGAAAACAATAGTGTAATGTAATGTTGGCCTACCTTCCTTTACTTCTATATGTGCACACATCTCAAAAACGTGTGCATTTGACAATCACCATGTCATGCTATGTATGAAAATGTCAATTGTGTTCAAGCATTTTGACACCTTCTCATAGCTACACCGAATTGATGTAAATGCTCACATAATTCATAGTCTGTTGAATCCAAGATCCTCTACCATGTAATTTGGCATGCTGAACAGAAGTAGTATCCACACACAATTTTCTTTGCACTGTCGATATGATGACAAATGGCAGTTTTTCCATTAAGTTGAACTACAGTTTGTCTAATGTTTTTAGCCTGCTAGTCCTTGGAATAGTCTAGTACTCTAATCTACTCACCACTGTGTTGGGTTGAATGTCTGGTACATGTAATGAACACTTCAGAAATATAATTTTGCAATTCATGACATCTCTACACCATCATCACTTGCATCTGTGTAAATCAGTCTGCATGTGTAAAACAATGAAAATCGCACAAAGGCCTAATCATTCTATCAGTCTGATTTTCCATTTTTAGGTTGCCCCATGTAATGCTATCTGTATTTTACGTGTTGCTCCGTCTTGACCACTGACTCCATGTTGTGCTTAGCTTACCTCCACACACCGTCAGGTATTTTTCTGCGCACAGCTTGTAAAACGTGTTTTCGCTCTTCCTCACTGAAGGATAGCTACATAACATGGAGGAGTAAAGAGCACTGATGGTAAGATGTACCAGGTGGAAAATGTTTATGGTAAGACAGGGAACAGCTCGGTCTTGGAAAAACACTGTTAGAGTTGGCCAGTCTCTCAGTGCTCCAACACTGATCTGATGCGGTCAGCATTTGAACAACAACTGATCAGATGGGAGGGGTGGTTTCTAGAATTCTCCTCTCCAGCTTGTTGTGAGGGTTCCTCGGCCTGATGCTGGCAAAAGGGATGATGTCACTGTCAAGCCTCATGGTGATGCATTTTTAATTCTTATTTTCAGCTTTGCATTGTGCCTGAATACATATTCCATATATATAAGTTATGGGATATCCTAAGCAGCATGGGGGTAGAACCAGCCATAATTCAGTTTATACGAGAAATGTACACAGGGTGCAGAGCAAGAGTGAGGTATGGGCTACAAGGGGAATGTACTCGCCCTTTTGGCCTACATAGAGGTGTGCGCCAAGGTTGTGTTCTTGCCCCGTTCTTGCTCTCAATGTATGTAAATAACTTCGAAAATGTATTGGCTAGTGACTGCCAAGATCTACCCCAAATAGGTAATCGCGCTGTCCCGGTATTACTCTACGCAGACGATGCAGTTTTAATGGCCAGGACCCCGCTAGCTCTTCAAAAACGTTTAACTACTTGCATTACATTTATGTCACAATTGGGACTCACTGTCAATCGCTCAAAAACGTTTATTATGAACTGTGGCGAGAAACGCGGCAAGATCTATAATATTACTACAGCGGATGGGAGGGTAGAAACCGGGCGAACCTTCTCTTATCTGGGCATAATGTTTGACAAACAGGGCTCCTGGGTTAACTGTAGGAAAATGAAAAAAGCCCAGCTTATTAAAACAACTGTGGCCTTAAGGCTTTTTTCCAAAAGGATAGGGGGGATTACCCCGTCGAACATGATAAAAATTTACAAAGCCAAGTGCACCCCGGCTGTCATGGACGGGCCTGGAATTTGGGGATATACTAACTGTAACCCGGTACAGATGGTGGAAAATGATTTTTTAAGTCATCTACTGATGGTACCAAATGGTACATCATCATACATTATCCACTCTGAACTGGGGCTCCCCTTTATTGCAGACTTGATAAAGATTCAACCATTATTGTTATGGCACAAAGTTTGGACCTCAGAATATACTGAATTAAACAAGGCCATCTTGACTGACTGCATGGAGTCTACATACGCAGCAAGGGTGCCCTGGTTAAGATACATTATGACCTTCTTTGAAAACATGGGTAACAAAGTTTATTACACAAACCCAGCTTCGCTGGGAAAAATCTCTAGGAAGGACCTGAGTGTTCTGGCATTAAAATATTTAGAAGATTCACGATGGGAGGTTGAATCAAAAAAGCCCACCGGCATTCACAATCAAATAATTTTGTTGATGGAGGGCATACAGCCTTATTTGACGAATGTGGTAAAACCCCGCCACCGCTTTGTTCTCACCAGACTGAGGCTAGATATATTTCATCGTTTAGTAACCTTTCCAACTATGAACGATTGGAGCACCACGCTGAAGGCCTGTCCCTGCGATGCAAAGGCACCCCAAACTACAATTCACGTGGTCTTATTCTGTAAATTCTATGCCAAGCAGAGAAAGCGCTAAGTAGCCCCTCTTTTAAGGTTAATCAACTTGCCCCAGTGTCATATTGTGTACGCCAGCCTCCAGGTGTTATCCTCTATTGAGATGTGTGGAACCTTGGCTAACTTTTTATGCTCCGTATTAAATACAAGAAAGCGTATGGGGGTAGCGATGTAATTTTATCTAGTCATGTAATGGTTCGCAACTAGGAAATTTTAAAGATATTTTAAATACTCTGTTTGTACGTATCCTTTTATTATTTTAATTTATTTAAATCTTATCTTATTTATTGTATACTGAAATGTATAATATTTGATACTTCTATGACTTGTTGAAAGTCGAATAAAGTTTGTACTACTACTATATATATATATATATATATATATATATATATATATATATATATATATATGTATATATATGTATATCTATATCTATATATGTATATCTATATCTATATCATCTATATATATATATCTATATATATATATATATATATTATCCATGGTTGACGTAGTGTATTTTCTTTGTTTCTATTATCATTGTTATTCTACTGCTATGATTTTTTTCAGAAGTGCACTTGTGTTGCTGCATTTAACATAAATGTTCACATTATTCTTTCCTTTTATGAACCTTTGGAAGTGCCTTAATAAATCTATTACTCAGACTAAGAATGCTGCATTCTTGGAATTCCTTCCATTTTGTCTCCTCTCGGTCTGAAGCAGACAAAATACCCCATTTGTAGCTAAAGGCACATCTGAGCTGCAAACCAAATTTTAATATCATGTTGTCTGCATTCTTCTCAGGTCCAACATCCCAGGCCAGTGGACCACCGTCTCCCACTTAAGACCCCCCACTCAGGACCAGGATCAAGCCTCCATTGAAGATCCCACTCCTGCAAGTCCAGATGATTGGAAGCAGCCTGGCAAGTCTGGTCTCTCTGGGCAGACAGCTCCAGTGAGTCACACTAGGCCCACCTCTACACCTCCCACCCCACCTGCAACCACATCTCAGCCTATGGATACCTCCACTTCCTGTGTAAAGAGGGATGTAACACCAATCTTGTGCCCGTCCCCCAGTCCTAGCTGCTGTTGTGCCAGGAACTAGTGGGATGGGGCACACTGTCTCCAGGGCACATGGTAGTGGCAATATGAGTCATAGGAGGGAGTCTGTGGGCCAGCAAAGTGAGGCCATTGGCATCATTGTCAGCCAAAGCATCATTGACCAATTCTTAGGAGCAGTACAAGAGTTCCAAGATGTGATGGGCCAGGTTGTAACTGAGTTCTAGAGATCTGGACCAAGTACAACAATATCAGCCCCAGATAGGGAGGCCATGCCACATGAGGGGCCTGTTTCTCCCTCCCCAGTCCCTGCACCTGTGCCCATCACCTCCTCCCTTGAGGGGGCAGTCATCCAGACCATCAGGAGAGGATGGCAAGACCTCGACCACCACCTCCAAGAGACACAGATCCTAATTTCCTACTGTGTGTCTAGCATTCACTCTGTGGACTATTTCAGGGACTCATTTACCTTTTTTGAGGACAGTGGTATTTCATACATTAAGCTCCAAACTTTTTTGCCTCTACAACTATACTTTCATCCACCATGATAGACTAGTTTTTGTTCATTGTTTTATTGTTTGAAACACTTTTTACTTCCCTTGTGGCATGTAAATAAATGATAAGGACACAAACTACAAGACTGTTGTTGTATTTATTGTGGAATTTCATTTTTCACGTCTGTCTTCCATCATCATTTTGTCAAATCTATTGAACAATTAGTTGCAAAGGAAAATTAGATATGACAAAGAGGTAATGTGTTAGTCATTTCATTCAAACAAGACAAATCAAAATCACAATGTATTGGTGTCATACATAGGTAGGTTACACAGGTAATTTCACAAACCATGCATGACCCCAATCGTCTGTGCTATTTAGAGGTGGACACTACGTGACCTTGACACCATGGGAGAAAGGGAAGATTACATGGGATCAAATTGAATAGGCAAACTCTCATTGATGTATGACCTCAGCTGGATCCAGACATCCTGCCCTCAAAATAGGAATCCTACATCAATAACACCAATAGTCTACATCGTGGCAGTAATACAGTTTGAGGCCACATGACAATTACAGCACACCGTGGCAGTATCTGGGTCAATGTCACCACCACCATTCAGTGGTGTGCTAAAACAAATTCTATCAACTATGAGGAGACACATCAACAGCTACCTACACTGAACACAAATTGAAGATTTAGCCAGAGACACATCAACAGCTACCTACACTGAACACAAATTGAAGATTTAGGCAATGTGAATGAAGAACAGCATGTTATGGTTTGAGCATGTTAAGTAGCACATATTGCCTTGATGGCAACATCCCACAGAAGACAGTTCTGATACAATCTCAAGAACATCCATTCAAGCTGCAAGTTGTCCCTGTACAAGATCTTTCCATCCCAAGTGGGTGTCTGTCCCGAGGATCAACACATGTCACTTTGTACTTTTCTGCAGCAACATATCACTATGAATATCACTACTTTGAAATGTCCTAATGAAGACAATATGGTGAACCACCCTGAAACAGAATAACAAAGAAAATTGATATTTTCACATATACAATTTGACTCAAACAATATGTTATAAGGACACATATACTTAGCACAAGTTAAGTTAATCTGTATCTGATGGACCTGGCTTTTTTCACAGGGTTATCTCCAAACTGTTTGTCTTCTTCCTCCTATTTTTTCTGACCTGATTTTGTTGGCTTTAGGGCACTTTACCACTGCTAACCAGTGATAAAGTGCATATGCTTTCTGTCTAAAATGTATTAGAGATTGGTTTATCCATAATTGGCCTATTTGATTTACTAGTAAGTCCCAATTATAGTGCACCATGTGTGTGTAGGGTATGTAAATCAAATGCTACTAGAGGGCCTGCAGCACTGATTGTACCACCCACTGAGTAGCACTGCAAACATGTCTCAGGCCCGCCACTGTAGTTCCTATGTGTACAGTTTTACACTGCCATGTCGACCTGGCAAGTGCACCCACTTACCAGGTCCAAACTTTCCCTCTTACTACATGCAAGTCACCCTTAAAGTAGGCCCAAGGCAGCCCAATGGGTTTGGTGCAGTTTATTTGAAAGGCACGAGATGTACTGGTGTACATGGTATATTTTACATGTCTTGATAGTGAAATACTGCTAATTTCATTTTTTCCCTATTGCAAGACCGATCTCTCCTATAGTGTAACATGGGTATTGCCTTGAAATATATTTTAAGTGTAATTTCCCATTGGGAGCAGCTAGATATTTGGAGTTTACTGTCTCAAAACTCAAAATTTCAAAAAAACATGTTTTGGTGAAGTTGTTTTTTTATCTCTGCATTTGAAAATGCCACCTTTAGAAAGTGGACATTTTCTTATCTAAACATTCTGTGCATATGCCTGTCTGCTGAATACAAGTCTAGGTCAGGATGACAGTTGGGCTGTATGTGCTGTCACTCAAGACAGTCAAACAAAAGGAGCTAAGGTGCGCCCTGCATTTTCTGATGGCCCATCACCAGGCTGATGGGTCTTCCTGAGCTAGAGTGGTGGGAGGATCTGACATTTGCACCTGAATAGGACTGTGCTTGTCCTTTCACAAAGCAGTCTCCAACCCCCTGGAGTATGCCTGGGGTCAAGGCAGAAAAGTCAGGGTCTTGTACACTACAAAGACTTCTCTTTGAAGTTTGCCTACTTCAAAGACAGAAATGAGTATTGGACCTCTGACACCACATAGTTAGAACACTTCTGGACTGAGGGCATTCTGCCTAGAAGAAAAGCTGGATGCTGTAGAAGAGACTGCCACTACCTGTTTCTTGTTGTGCTGGCCTGCTGCTTGCTGCTTCTGTCCTGGGAGTGAAAGGACTGAACTTTGCTTTCTACATTCTGCTTTCTAAGGTTCTCCATGGGCTTGAACCGAGCTTGCCTCCTCTTAAGAAGTCTCAGGGACATCAAAGACTCCATCTGCCAGTGACTTGGCTCTTCTGCTGAGAGTCCTGATTTGCCAAGTGGTGCCAACTCTAGTCTCTCGGCCCTTGGACATGTAAGTTGGTGACCTGAAGGACAAAATCTATGCACCAACATGCTGAAGATGAAAAATTGATGTAACACCTACAGAATTGATGCAGTGCCTGCTTCACTGCAGTTCTATCATCACAGTGCATCTGGATTTTCCCTCCATTGTCCCTGAGTATCAATTTCTCATCAACCCTGCATTGCAGCAAGGAATCGAGGCTGCATGTCCAGAAATTAACACATCCCCTTTCCTGCGAGGAAACAATCGATGCATCACCTCCCCTGCCAGTAAGGAACTGAAGCATCGCCTCACCTGCGAGGAAAGAATTAATCCACCACCTCCCCTGAGCAGTAAGGAACTGATGCATCAATTTGCTTTTTCGGTGCCTCGACTCCCCTGTGGCCCGCATCATCTTTGTTTTTGACGCATCCCAAGTACTTTGTGCTAAAAGGATACAACCATTGAGTTCTCTGGACAAAGACTCATTTAAACCTTTAAAAATTGAAATCTTTACTTGTGTATGTTGGATTTTTGTTGTTTGGTCTTGTTTTACTCAGATTAATATTGACCATTTTTCTAAACTGGTGCGGAGTACTTTTGTGGTGTTTTCACTGTTTTAGCGTGTGAGTATATAAATACTTTACACATTGTCTTGGAGATAAGCCTAACTGCTTGAGTCAAGCTACTACGGGGTTGAGCATGGCTTATCTCAGCTGTGTGGCTCCCTTACCTTGACTAGAGTGAAGGTCCCTACTTGGACAGGGTACAAATCACCACGAACTAGAGACCCCATTTCTGATAATGTCAATGACCACAGTATACAGGATAAGGAAACTCTGATCCACAAACATCTTTGCCTTGGACTCTACTGGACTGACTATTACTTACATGTTACCATCGCAGACTGATATGTTCATTATGTCACAAGTTGTTCTGACATTTGAGTTTACAGTATGTAAAGGTAAATCTTTGCCTTGGACTCTACTGGACTGACTATTACTTACATGTTACCATCGCAGACTGATATGTTCATTATGTCACAAGTTGTTCTGACATTTGAGTTTACAGTATGTAAAGGTAAACTTACAATCAGGTGAAGAAATGGTCAATAACATCTTGATGTAGGTCAATTCCTTCTTCTTCACCTCTGTCATTTTCATTGGGCATTTCAGCATCCTCACCCGGTTGCTCTTCAAGGTCTCCATCCTCTGCGATAATTGGGATGCTCTGTCGCAGGACAATGTTGTGAAACATGCAGCAAGTAACAGTGGTTTGGCACACCTTATCGTGAGTAGAGTAAGGCTCTGCCTGTCTTTTCCAGGCATCTAAACTTGTCCCTGAGGAGCCCAAAAGCCCACTCCACTGACCTCTGTGTTCTATCATGGGACTCATTAAAGTGAACTTCCCCTGGCGTTGTTGGATTCCTCAGCAGTGCTAGCAACCATGGTCTGTTAGGATAAGCTGGGTCTCCTACATGGAAGCAATAGATCAATAGATTAATATCATATCAAGCCATTGTACCTTCCTAAACTAGGATTCAAGCAAATGATTCTCAAGTCCTATGTTACTTACCAACAAGCCAGGCCCTCTCAGATTCACGATTTGACATTTGCAGGGGTATGGTTCTGTTCCGTAGTACAAAGGAATCATATGTTGACGCAGGAAAGCGGACACGCACACCTGAGATGTATAAATACGATAAGCAGACAACTTGCACATTGATGGAATGGAAGTCCTTCCAATTGCGTTAGATCTGTTTCTTTGTGTGTGGTTTACACTTAGCAATATGCATGCCATCTATTTCTCGAACCACATGTGGTAAACCACCCAAAGCATAAAAGTCTCCCTTCACAGTGGCCAATTCCTGTTGTTGTGGGAACTGGATGTAGCTCTTGATCTGTCTTAGCATTGAAGAAAGGACTTCTTGTAGCAAAACACTGAAAGTTGGTTGGGACATGCCTCCAGATACTACCGTGGTATAATGAAAAGAGCCAGTGGCCACAAAATGAAGTAATGCCATAAACATCACTATTAGGGTTATTGCTGTTGTATTCCTATTGTGAGGCAGGAGATCATGCTCCAGCTGGTAACATAAATCCAGGGTAGTTTGCCTATTTAACCAAAACTTCTTAATAACATCCCTTTCCTTATGGTGGCAATCTCTGGAAATGGCCTGAAGACGTGAGGTTGTCTCCGACCCATGCCTCGATTCAAATGTCCGCATGTATGGAAAAGAAAATATCAGCTTAAATGTTCACCCCATACTTTGATAATCAACACACATCTTATATATTGGTAACATCTCATTGTTTCTTATTTGTACATACAATGTTATCAATTTTGTTTTTTATTTAAAAACACTTTTTTACATTTCATTTTTTACAATTATGTGCAAATAATACATTTTAAGTATATTATTTGCATGTTGTTTTCTTTACATTTTTTTTCAAAATACCATCAATGGAGGTATTACTTCCCCCGTGGCACTACTGATGTCAAACACGATAACGGTTCACTTTTTAATGTGTCATATCTTGCTAAAAACAATGTCTGACATTTGTATAGATAGTACCCTCCATTTTGAGTGCTGGTGACACAGTAACAATTTAAAAATACATAGCTTCACACCCTAAAATGGCAGCTGCCTGACCTTGTTATCAGGACGTTGGCTACCCGATGGCTGTCGGTAAAAGTTGATAGTGTAGTAGGATGAACAGTGCGTGATGGACCCTACCATAGGCTAACGTGTTTGACGGCTATGCAGGAAAGCAAATGTCTGTGTCTGTCACCATCAAGGATCATCTCTGCTGTGTACTTGTACGTGGCGTAATGGCTAACACCGCAGCCAACAGAACCTCCTCAGTTTTTGCTTCTGTTACCGACCCCTGGGAGCCAGAATGCAAAGCAGATGACAAGGCCCCTGCCTACTCCCCTGAGGTGCTGGAGCTTCTCACCAGGGAGGCCCTGTACAGCCAGCTGTATGGGACCCCAGAGGAACAGGCTCATGTTTGAGTGGGAAATGTTTGCCCATGTAACTTATTCCCTCTTTGTCCACAGGCTATTTGGTCCCTTTTTGTTCATGACTGAAATGTTGTCATTGGAAGGTAGTGAACTGAATTATTAGCTGGGTACAGGGTGTTGTTTGAGGATGTTAAAAATGTCTGTGCATTGAAAATTCACTGGTGAGAATTGGCTGCATTTGTAGTGCATGTTGCTTTCAATTCTAGGTTTAATGAGACAAAATGCAGGCACCTTACTTCCACTGGCATATAGGCACTTTACCACTAATTTAAGTAGAAACATACAGCCCAGTTTGAAATGGTAGAAATCTAAATCACAAGTAGAATCTTCAAAATTATTGAGTTGTCTGATGCTGTCCTTTCAAGTGACTGTACAGGCCATTTATGGGAACTGAAGTGTCTTTTTGTTTTAAACATGTCATGGTGCCACATAAAGGGAAGGTATTTCCTGTGCTGCCACCCTAAATGACACAGGCTCCCAATCATCCATAGATGTATGTCCCACCACTACACACACTTGTTCATACATCACCCAAAACCATGCTCCCACTGACACATGTCAGCCCTTCCATACTGCCCTTAGTCACTGTATGTGGTGCCAATCTCAGAATCTGACTCTTAGAAGGTTAGGCATTAAGAAAATGTAGCTGTGTGTGGTTATGTGCAAATACTGTACAGATTGTTCAGACTTTAGTAGCTCACAATGAGTTGGACTACTCTGGAGTGGGCATCACTACATGACACGTTCCCTATTCATAACTTAAATTTTGTTTGTGACTTGTATTGGTAACAGGAGGAAAAAATGTTGAGGCTACTTCACACATCACTGCAAATTAATGTTTCTTAAGAGCTTTCAAATGTTTGTAGATAATCTGTACTTTCTGTTCTGGGAATGCTTGTGAGAGCTGCCACAAAATTGTGTGACTGCCCTACAGACAATGAATATCACTCAAAACCTCTTTTGTTGTTGTTTTTTCTCATCCATATCGGTCAATGCCCATCAGAAGCGTGATTTGTGTGAGGCCATCGCGAAGAAGGTGGGGACCCGTGGGACACTTTAAGCGGTGCAGCCTGCATTGCAGGAACAGGTCGTAGGACCTCTGACGCTGGACAAGGAAGTCAGGGCAAGTCCATCTCGCCCAAGCCGCCCAACGAGGCAAGTGTGTGTGCCACAGCCCAACTCCACTAATGGTACACATCCTTCCGGTGGCCTACGCAGAGCTTGATGGGCAGTTGAGGGCCCAACAGCAGCAACAAGGGGTGAGTTATTGTATGTAGCTAAACTTGTTGTTTAACCTTTTTAATTTACAGCAATGTTGTTTGGCATCAACATGGCAACTGACACACATCCAACGCAGATGAGGATTACTGCAGGTGTACGTTTTTTAAATGGTGTTAAATGCTGTGTTTGGATTGGATTTTTGTGCTAAAGTTTGTCACTAAATTCCTTATCACAAGCCCAGTACTGTTTAGAGCAAACACGTGGCAGCATGTGAAAAAAGGGGTACCCGCATGTTCTCCATGTTATGAGGAACATTTGTACCTAACATGTCCCATTTGAGGATTGGGTCAGGTGTAATGTTCCATCACAGATGTGATTAGATAATGTAGACCCTTTTACTGGTGAAATGGCATATTAAGCACTTGTGCGACAGCTGCTGTTTTAGATTTTATGTTGGTAAGTTGGTACTATGTGTCAAGGAGACCAGATCCTCGGGGCTTGCGCATGTTCCGAACATGTCCACTTCATGGCAGCTCCAAACTCCACTAGTTATATAGCGCAGAGTTAAAGAATGGCCAAGTGGGGGAATGTTTTTTGGGTTGGGAACAGCGGGGAAGGAGACCTGTGGAAGCAAGAGTTAAATAACACAATTGCAAGATTAATCACAATGACTTTCAATAAGTTTTGTTTCAAATAAACACTTATGCTGAAAACATGGACGGCCTAAGGCTTTACTATAACTAGGCCTCAAGAATCTAGGTACCTGGAAATCAAGAAAGGTTATGTAAGGTTTTCTCATGAACATTCCAGTATTAGCATATTATATTTTGAACAATAAACTCTCTCCAAAATACTTCTTTGAATAATCTCTGCATTGTAGCAAGAATCAAAGAGCACATGGTTTTTTCTCTGCATGAATGAACTGTACAAATACCATGAATAACACTTCTACATCACTCTCTGATTAAGGGTTTCAAGACTCAAATGTTCAGGGAATATTATGCACTTCAATCAAAACTGTACATCTAAGTTTCAATGTTTAGAAATGATTGCGCACTTCGACGATCTGTATTTCAAAAGTTAAACACCAGGAAAGAATCGTGCACTCTGTTGCTGATTCAAACATCTAGATTTACATGCAATGGAACGATCGCGCACAACACCTATCTATGATTCAAGAGTAAAAAGCCGGGAAAGAATCGCGCACACTGTTGCCGATTCAGAATTCACAATACAAATGCCATGAAATGATTGTGCACACTGCCGATCAGAACGCCAAGAAGTAAATGTCTGGAATGAATCGCGCACACTGTTGCCGATTCGGAATTCACGATGCCAATGCCATGAAATGATCGCGCACACTGCCGATCTGAATGCCAAGAAGTTAATGCCTGGAAAGAATCGCGCACACTGTTGCCAATTCGGAATTCACAATGCAAATGCCATGAAATGATCGCGCACACTGCTGATCTGAATGCCAAGAAATATTTGCCTGGAAGGAATCGTGCACACTGTTGCCGATTCGGAATTCACGATGCAAATTCCATGAAATGATCACGCTCACTGCCGATCTGAATGCCAAGAAATAAATGCCTGCAAAGAATCACTCACAATGTTGCTAATTCGGAATTCACAATGCAAATGCCATGAAATGATTGCGCACACTGACGATCTGAATGTCAAGAAATAAATGCCTGGAAAGAATCGCGCACACTGTTGCCGATTCGGAATTCACGATGCAAATGCCATGAATATAATTGCACACACAATTTCAAGATTAGGCCCAAACCTCGAGTGTCACTGGAAAACGGAGTAGGGGGCCTAACCCAACCTCCGCCTTACCGCCCTGTTTGAAGATCACTAAACAAGCGAGTGCAGGCCTGGAAATGACTGGATAGGCCTCCGGGACAGGAACTCTGGAAAATGCTGCTGCTCTGCACCGGGACCTCTCAATAGTGAGCACTTGGAGCTGGGCTGGCTCCCTTATATAGAGCCAAGCCCTGCCCACGAGCCACACCCAACCATGCTGCAAGAAAGGCTTCTAGAAAGTCTTAGAATAAAGGACCACACCCTGTAGTCCTGCAAACAAGCCTTGCAAATGAACAATAAATTACAAACAGCATTAATGACTTTTCAAGGTGAAAGCTCTGCAATGCAAAAGGTTAACATACTGCATAAAACACAATGCATGAAATATGCCTCTGCATAAGGACTGGGTTTTTGCATTTACGTTGCCTGTAGAGCGCACAGTGTCCAGATGTTGACACTCTGAAAATATGATCATGAGCATCTGCATCAAAGGACTGGACACATGTGTACAATGGCATCATTCCTTAACTGAAATCTGTTTGAGAAAGTAATAGCAAAATTCAGTTCATTTAATGTAGATAGTATCAGGTTGTCATGAAGCTTCAGTGCTTCCCAAATGTGCATGTAAGCCAGTCTGTGTCGACCAACATGGCTTTTCATGCCGGAATGTATTGATTGAAACAGACTTGAATGTGTACACATTGTTGACAAAGTTACACGTACTCCAAATGACATCTAAGTGTCTTTAGTTATACCCAGATGGGGCAGCAATGATTGTGAGCAAAGTGATACCAGAAGTGACAAATGCAGATGGAAGGTTCCATCACATAGATGTTGGAGTATCCCATATTGATGAGTCAATATCTGTCCCAAAACATGTCTCTTTTGGATATGTTCAAAAGTGTTTGCTCTGTACTGCAATGGTTTAGGAACACATCCAGTCCTATGTATCTATAAATGCTGTCAAAACCATTTGTCATGCAGAGCAATAAAAGTGGATACGAGACAAAAGATACATAGTATGGGAGCTAGCATTGGGAATTTCTAGACTGTGAGCAAATGGTTTGTGGATTTCTTCCCTACAGGCATGAGATACAGATGATTAAGAAGTCAAGTTTGAGTACCTTGAATCTAGTTTAATATGTAGACTTGGCAACTGTTTTGTGAGCAAAGTTCATGTTCAAATATATTTACCCTGATATTCTCTAACTTTTGTATCTGTCTTTACTGCATCATCTGGGCAAGGCGAAGGAGAAGGCGGGCAAGTTGGCCGGGAAGAAGCTGATCACTGTTGTCCTGGTGCAGACACCACAGACACCGAGGGACACAATCCCACAGAGGTTGAAGGGACTGGAACAGATGCCATAAGCAACTCATCATCATTTTCGTAGGCCTCCACAGACTACCAATCCCTAATGGTGGTGGACCTTAGTGTGACTATTCCACTGGCATCGTCACCTGCCATCCACTTTCCAATCTCCACCCTCCCTTTTGCTCCCCCCAGTTGGCCATAGTTGCTCCCTTTAAAGGGTAGTGTCACCTTTGTTGCAGGCACCTTCCCTCTCACTCCAGTCTCCCAGGCTGGACTCATTCAGGAAGCTGTTGATCTTTTACAGTTATTAATGTAGCCCAGAATGGCTTATTGAATGCCATCGAGGGGCTTGCTGGTGAGAATACCCAGATGCTACCTTTCCTGGATGGCATTCACTGTTCCCTATCTGGCCTACAGTAGTCATTCTAGGATCTGGCCCCCTTATTGACCGCAGACTCCCACCCACCCCGACCTCGTGCCCCAACTCCTGCCTCTTCCCCATCCCAAATCCCTCTCCCAGCCGTATCCAGAGCCCACACACTTTTACACACATCCACTCCAACAGACACAAGCAGCACATCCTCACATATACACAGCAAGAAACACAGACACACACACACACATGCAGACACCACACACCCCACCATAACCACAAGCATACCCACAGACACTCCCCCAACCATGACACAAGCACACACACTCACCACCAGCACACCTGCAGACACCACACCTACCAAAACAGAAACACCCACACTCACCCCAGCACACCCACAGACACCACACCCACCACAACACAGACATGCACCTGCTCACCCACAGGCACAACAGCCACACACAGCATCTCCACAGCAGACACATTCACACACACACGCATTTGGTACACAAAAACCCACACTCACCCACACAAGAGACACACAGTACAAAACACAAAGCAAAACATACACCACATATACCACACTCTCAGGTACCCACACATCGCCAGACACATGCGCAATAGACACTGCTACTCCCTCTATCTCCAAATGTCCAAATCCCTCCTGAACACCCTACGTGTTTCCCCAAGGAGGACCTAATGTGTGCCCTGGCCCTGACCCTGACCCTTTCCTCATCCCAGAACACCCCTCCCAAACATAAGTCCACCCCACACAAATGTTTTGGCGCCCTTTCCACAACCCAACACACGCTTTCCACATCCCAACCCACCCCTTTCAAAGCCAAGTCTACCCATCCCAAATCTAAACCCACCCCTTCCAAATCCAAAATCACCCCTCCCAAACTCATACCCACCATCCCAAACCCAAGGACCTCCACAAGTAACATCCTTGAGGTGTCTGCTCGCTACCCCATAGATGTCCCTTCCACAGAAGGTTTATTTTGGCAGTGTAAATAGGAGGCCAGTTCTAGTCATGCAACCCGGACTTTGAACTTTCTGATCTAGTACCCTTGATGTTATTTTTTGGTGGTGAATCTTACAGAAATTTTGAGAGAGTTATCTCATACTTATAAAAAAGTTTGATTTGAGAATACCTTTGTCTTGGCCTTCATTTTGGATTGTTACTAATTGTTTGCTGACAATGTTATTTCTGCTAATGTGTGTCTCATGCACTTACTCTCATTTGTGACAGTGACAAGCGCAGGTTGTATATTTTAGTTATTTTTTTTAAATGCATACATCAGTGTTGTGCATTTCTGATGGACATGTTTATTTTGGTGCAAGTATTCATCAGTTACTGGACACTTATACAAAAATTATATGTGTTTCTGTTATTGTGACTGGTGAGTGCATGTGTGTGTATATAGACATGAAGTGTCATTAATATGCACATACGCATTACGCAGGGAACCTGGCACTTTAACAGTTAAATGACATCCAATGTCTGTCACATATTGCACAAACCAAGGGGGCATGTGACCTTCATACATCTCTTCCATGTTTCAAGTTTAGAGGTAAGATTAGTAGTATATTCTGTGCACACCCACTTTTACCATGTTGTAGTGAAATTGCTACATTATAGTGGGATTGAGTATTTCCTATTGGGTATACTGTATATGATATTGAATTTATTGGGAAATTATTCCACACATCTGTATGGACTCATTTCTATTTGGGATTGCCGATATGATCAACTGTTTGGTGACAAGAGTTTACACAACGTCATAGCACATAGAATGTGAAAACTACTCTATTTCAGACTGTAGCAACCTTAATTTGCAAATATATTTGTGTGTGGCTAGCTACACCACTGTCAACATATTTATAATTGTTTTGTGCTTTGAGTATTGGTGCAATATCATGGCAAAATAAAAACTTGCATACTTTTCATCTGCCCCTAATGCTGTTGCAGCAGGGCCACCTCTGTGTCTGTGCGTGGTGGTGGCTACCACCCACCTGGTTTAGGTGTGTTAAATCAACATCCTTGGGTCTTCCATCTCTGCTGTTATACCCCATGCTGTTGCCCCATTACTGTTAACCACAAAAATAAAGCACCTTTCCAAGTCTATGGCCCTCATTCCAACATTGACGGGCGGCGGAGGCCGCCCGTCAATGTTGCGCGTCAGGAATACCGCTCCGCGGTCCAGAGACCGCGGAGGGTATTCCAAGTTTTCCCCTGGGCTGGCGGGCGGCCGCCGAAAGGCCGCCCGCCAGCCCAGGGGAAAACGACCTTACCACCATGAAGCCGGCTCGTAATCGAGCCGGCGGAGTGGGAAGGTGCGACGGGTGCTACTGCACCCGTCGCGTATTTCACTGTCTGCTATGCAGACAGTGAAATACATTTTGGGGCCCTCTTACGGGGGCCCCTGCAGTGCCCATGCCGTTGGCATGGGCACTGCAGGGGCCCCCAGGGGCCCCGCGACTCCCCCTCCCGCCATCCGGTTCCCGGCGGGAGAACCGCCAGGAACTGGATGGCGGGAGGGGGAGTCGGAATCCCCAAGCTTGGAGGATTCCTTGGGGGCAGCGGGAAACCGGCGGGAGACCGCCGGTTTCCCTTCTCTGACCGCGGCTAAGCCGCCGCGGTCAGAATGCCCTGCCAGAGTCGTAATGACCACCTATGTTGTCTATATACTAAATACTGTTATTGTGTACGTCTCATATTTCATTGCTACAACAGGCCAAATAAACTAATACTGTGGTCTCAAAAAACAGTTACATTTGAGTATTGAACTTTTGTGACCAATAAATTAGTTTGGTTTGTACACTAAAGATTTGGAGGAGTTCTCAAAATGACTACCTGCATCATACTGCGTAGTAGTGGTCACTTAATTTCTGATTGTGATAATGTCACCATCATTATTTCACATTCAAGTCAGGATCTGAGTTTGCCTAACCAACTGATTTTGTCCCAATATCTACTTTGCTAATATTGCCAATCGATTGGCTTATGAAATTGTCAGAAGCAGTGTCTTTATGTGATACAGTGAATGTGACATATCCCTTTCTACATTTACTGAATTAGCATCCCCTGCCTCACCTCTCATTTTCAACTGCCTTTCAGTGTACTCTTCATGTATAGTGGCTCAAATGATTGACATGGGACTATGGGGGTCATTCTGACTTTGACGGGCGGCGGAGGCCGCCCGCCAAAGTCCCTCCGGCAGAATACCGCTGCGCGGTCAAAAGACCGCCGCGGTAATTCTGAGTTTCCCGCTGGGCTGGCGGGCGACCGCCAGAAGGCCGCCAGCCAGCCCAGCGGGAAACCCCCTTCCATGAGGATGCCGGCTCCGAATGGAGCCGGCGGAGTGGAAGGGGTGCGACGGGTGCAGGTGCACCCGTCGCGATTTTCAGTGTCTGCTTGGCAGACACTGAAAATCTTGGTGGGGCCCTATTAGGGGGCCCCTGCAGTGCCCATGCCATTGGCATGGGCACTGCAGGGGCCCCCAGGGCCCCCACGACATCCGTTCCCGCCAGCCAGGTTCTGGCGGTCAAAACCGCCAGAGCCAGGCTGGCGGTAAGGGGGTCGGAATCCCCATGGCGGCGCTGCCCGCAGCGCCGCCATGGAGGATTCCCCAGGACAGCGTGAAACCGGCGGGACACCGCCGGTTTTCCGTTTCTGTCAGAATGCCCATGGGAGCACCGCCAGCCTGTTGGCGGTGCTCCCGCGGTCGTTGGCCCTGGCGGTCCATGACCGCCAGGGTCAGAATTACCCCCTATGTTTAGGGGAATCAAGCTTTCTCCAGGCTACCCAGAGACTGGTCCTGAACTTGTTAACCCACTTACATTGTGCCAGCCGTTAGGGACTTTACAGAGCAACCCCTTTTCTTACGCAAGAGACAAACCAGAGATATAGGGGACGCTGTATGGTAATCTTATCTTGCTATGTTATTTTTCTCTTTCTCCTATCACTGACCGGCTCGGATCAACGTTTGAGAATGCAAGGTTGATCAAGAAACCGTTAGTAGGGGAAGAGATAGCTGTAGAGACATTAGGCTCTGTAGCTGCCTGTGTGATTATATCTTAATCGCATTTAACTTCCTCAACTCAACCCAGCTGCGTGACGTATATTTTCTGCCTCACAACACTAGCGACGATGAGGAGATTTTTGTAGACGAATGTGAATGATACAATGAATGCAGCTCATTAGGTATGTTGGGTGGAGCAGCCACAACGGAAGATTCAAGGAGGCAGTCTGAGGTGGGTTATGGAGGAGAGGATAAGAGGCATCTATGCAAAAAATTAAGTGAGTGGCGATACCCGTACTTCTTCACTCTTGTCATCATTTTTGGGGTTTTCAGTACCTTGGAGAGGATATGATGCAACATGCATGCATCCTGATGGTGATATTCAGACAGCCACCTTTGTCCCAACAAGGATTTGTCAAATGTACTGTTTTTCATATAGAAAGATTTCATTTTGCCTGACCTCCCTAAAACATAGATTTGGCTGATACACTGCAGTAATCCTACATTCTTTGGATTTAATTCCAGCCATCTCCATTCTGCTGATACTTTGGTTTCTTAGTTGCTGGCAATATCTGTATTGCTAACTTATTTCCACATACACAAAAGGGGTTACTACTGATTATTTGCTTTCACCCTGCCTGTTGCTAGTTATTTATTATACCATGCAAACAGTTAATCTCCCACCACCTTTCCTACAATCACCAGGTAAACTAATGATCTCTTGAAATAAGTGGTTTAGAGAATTCAATGCCTATTTAGGTGCCATTGGTGGTCTTACATTTAAAACTGACAGGAAGGGATGGATATTAGAGCTTTCCTTGGGTTTAGAAGGGCAAGAGGTTTTTTAACATTTACCCAAGTTTACTTCTGAGGATGATCAACTTGATGAGTATGAGGAAGCTATCGAAAGAGTAGAGAAACAATTTTTTCTAAGCCTCCAAATTTAGTGGTAAGAAGGCATATTTACTTTTTCAAGAGAACAGTTGGCTACAGAAACCATTACTATTTATGTAGCTTTTCTGCGAGTCTTGGCCTCCAAATGTGAGTAACACATGGTCTCGGATCAACTCATCAGAAATCAATTAGTTACTAGATATTTCAACAAGAAGTTTACAAGAGAGACTATCTACTTGCAAAAATCCATATCTTGAAGAAGATGTGGACATAGCAAATAGTATACAAGATTCAAGGGAATCAGTCAAGGTCCTCTAAAGGGAAAGCAAAGGTCCAGTATGTGTCGTAAAAGGAAGTCACAGCAACAAATTGTTCACAACACAGAAATTTCCAAAAGTTTGTGTTTTCACTGTGGGTCTTAAATTCATATGGCTTAGTTCAAACAGCGCCCAGCCATTTGTAAACAATGCTGAAAATGTGGGAATACTGGACATTTTGCTAGAGTCTGTAAGAGGTATCACAAGTCTAAGTCTGGTGTGAATTTGATCACATAT
Source organism: Pleurodeles waltl (assembly GCF_031143425.1). Lineage (NCBI taxonomy): Eukaryota > Metazoa > Chordata > Amphibia > Caudata > Salamandridae > Pleurodeles > Pleurodeles waltl. The sequence goes on along the minus strand of NC_090436.1, from coordinate 978,866,523 downwards.
AGCAATGTGGATGAGGATTGAATGACCAGTAGTGTAGATAATCTAGTCCTTTATCTACAGATCCATGCAAATGACTTTCCTAAGTTGTTTGATCCTAGAGAAGATTTTTCTATTGAGGATGTGTGGATATACCTGTTGACAGATTCTGGATCCAAGACAACTATAATATCAAAGAACACATTTAATTTAAAAAACCTATAGAAACCGTTTTCGCCCCCTGATATAACACCCCACAGTTATAAGGGTACAGGGATTAATCTAGAGGGTTATTTTCAAACCACAATTGAATTCAAGGGACGTTCTGTAATATGGAAAGTTTGTGTCACACTCTACTCCTGATATTTTTCTATATCATCAGGGTTGTTTGGGTATATCTCTTAAATCAGGATGTGTGTAGCTAGTGTTAGAAGCTGATGACGTGAAAACTGTTAGAGATATATTGTCTAATTACTCTTATCTGAAAAGCAATTTGGAAGAAAATCATAGTATTTGAGGACACACTAGGGTAACTTCAAGATTTTGTACATGTCATTCAACTAAAAGATGGGAGCATTAAATATAAAATTGAGAGGTGTACTATTAGCTGTCAGGGAGGGGTACAAAAAGTTGATTTAGCAATTACGCTCCAAAGGGTTAATTGAGCCCAGAGAATCCTCATTATGGTTGTCACGTGTTATGGTTGTATGCAATAAGAATGAAGAACTACGAATGTGTATAGTCCTTAGAAGTACCAACAAAGCTATTTGGGTTGATGCACATTCATTGTCCACAATTGAGGAGATGATGGTCATGTTAGCTGTGGCTAATGATTTATTTCAAAGCTAGACATGCGCTCAGTATACCATCAGGTAGTGTTGGCCAAAGAGTCCAGGCATCTTACTGCCTTTTTCACTCTGCTTGGGGTATATCAATATTTCAGAACGCCTTTCAGTGGCTTATGTATTCCAGCATGTCATCAGTAGTGTTTTGAAGGGTCTTCCTGGGGTTTGGGAATTTTAGGATGATATATCAGTGTTTGGAAAAAATGTAGGGATTCATAGACTAAGATTGGATGCTGTTCTTAGTGCACTCAAACTTAAAGGACTAAAACTGAGGAAAGACAAATGTGTGTCTGAAGCACAAGAGGTTGAATGTCTAGGAAATGTAGTGTCAGGGAAGGGTATTGCCCCACTTCCTGGTTTGCTGAAAGTATTAGAAAAAGTACCTGTTAACACTAAGGCACTCATTACAACTTTGGCGGTAACTGCCGCCTACTGCCACGGCGACGGCCGCCAACATACCATCGCCGTGGTTGCCAGCCGCCAACCCGCATTATGACCTTCGAAGGAATTCTGCCAGAAGGCTGGCAGAATACCGTCGACGGTCATGGCGGCGGACAGCGGTAAGGTGGCACTGCTGCTGAGCGATGATACGGCCTGGCGGTGGTTTGCTGGTGGACGCTGCTGCTGACAGCAGTGCTGCGTCCCGTCTCCTGCCAGAGGACCCCCTGCAAGCAGGTAAGTCGGGTACTCCGACAGGATAGGGGGTTGAGGGTATTGTGTGTGTGTATGGGGGTGTTGTGTGTGTGTGTGTGGGGGGAGGGTGTCTGTTTTTGTATGCGTGCATGCGGGTGTGTGTCGCATTGAATGCATGTGTGAATGACTGAATGTGAGTGTACATGTATGTTGTGTGTTGTGAATGCGTGTGTGCGACAAAGTATGTTGGTGTGTGTTGAGGTGTGTGGGTATGAATGTGTGCATGCGTGGGTGGATGTGGGTATGCGTGTGTGTATGAGTGTGTGTGTGTGCGCATGTGGGTGTGTAAGTGTGCGGGGGACAGGGGAGGGGGGAGACCCCTATCAGTGTCAGGGAAGGAATTCCCCGGCACTGATAGTGCCTACCGCCATGGTTTTCGTGGCGGTACACTGGCCACGAAAATCATGGCAGTAGTCGGGGCCATAATCCCGAGGGTGGGATTATGACCGCCTCCTGGCTGGAGACCGAAGTCTCCAGCTCAGCAGCTGTTACCACCTTGGCGGACAGAGTGGTACATTGGTGGTTTGGCTTGAGCCAAACCGCCAATGTCATAATTTGGGAAAAGGTACTGCCAGCCTGTTGGCAGTACCTTTCCCCAAATTACCGCTGACCGCCAGGGTCGTAATGAGGGCCCAAGTGTGAGCAACTACAAGCATTTCTAGGGATGTGTGAATACTATGGTAAGTTTGTTGAGCATTTCGCGATTAAAGCTGAACCTTTAGATCAATTACTTAAGAAGATTGTACATTTTGCATGGAAGGAAGAACAGGCTTTAGCATTCAACAATTTAAAGACGAAATTGAGTATGGTGCCTCTATTAAGCTCATTTTCACCTGGTAAGGTGCAATGCATAACAGTTTGTGCTAGTATTGTGTGTCTGGGGCAATTCCATCTCAAGGTAAAGGTGATCCTGAGTCAGTTGTAGCATTTGCATCACACAGTTTACCTAATCAAGAACGTGCATACTCAGGTATTGAAAGTGAGATGCTAGGTTGCACCCGGGCTGTTGAGAGGTTCATAACCTTTGTATGGGGCATGAAAGTTCTAATGCACGCAGACAGCAAATCTTTAGTTCCCATTCTTAATGGGACAAGCATACATTCCACCCAAGCCGCAGCCTGGTTAGTCAGACTAAGGCCCTCATTATGACATTGCCAGTAAATTCTGCTTACTGCGGCGGTGACGGCCGCCAACATACCAACACAGTGGCGAATATCCGTTCGCCATATTACGACACAAACACACCGATCCGACAGAATACAGCCACATACACAAATCTGCCAGCCCAAAGGTCAGTGATAAAGTGGCGGTACAAACACCCATACCATTAAGCCAACAAAACAAAGCCCACCACATTATGACCCATGAATCAACACAGTGGACATTCAACGGCGGTAAACCATTTGCGGTACACACCACCGCACACAGAATGGACACTGACATATAAAACAACACTACATTGGTCAATACGAAAAACACACACCTGACATTCATACACACACCACACCCACCCACAGCACTATAAAACACACACCCACAGTGCCCACAACCCTTTACAAACAACAATCACTGCCAGGAGATTGACACGGACAGCACAGAGACAACTAGACACACATACCACTTACACCCACACACCCCACATCATACACCCCACCACATAACTCAACACACTCTCACCAACACACACCACACAACCCATGTCCCCACAAAGGCACCCCCGTTTCACTGATGAGGAGTTAAGGGTCATGGTGGAGGAAATTGTCAGGGTACAGCCACAGCTGTTTGGAGCACAGGTACAGCAGATATCCATTGCCAGGAAGATAGAGCTATGGCGGAGAATCATGGACAGGGTGAACGCCGTGGGACAGCACCCAAGAATAAGGGATGACATCAGGAAGAGGTGGAACGACCTACGGGGGAAGGTACATTTCATAGCAGCAAGGCACAAGCTCGCCGTACAGAGGACTGGCCGTGGATCCCCACCTCCCACAGCATGGGAGGAGCAAGTTTTGGCATTACTGCATCCTGAGGGACTCGCTGGAGTAGCCGGAGGACTGGACACTGGTAAGCTAACATTTACTACTTATCACCCTCCATACCTGCACGCCATCTCACACCCTCACCCTCACTCCCATCACTCCTCTCCATCCCACACACTGCACCTACACATATGACTAACTACAATGCCAAGCCCTGCATGCCATACCAATTCATGGACACCCCTTCCAGCCCTGCATGGACACCCATAACCAAAGCATGCACACCACAGGGAAACTAAATACATCACCATACACAAGCAAAAGTTGGCAGGGCAACAGCAACGATAGAGGGGAAGCCAGGGATTTACAATATGTCACAGACATGGAGCATAATACATCACTTACATCCTCACGGGTGCCCCAGCCAATCTCAGCAGAGAGGAGGTGCCACGACAAACCAGTCCCCCAACAGAAGATGCCCCCAGTGATGACAGTAACTCTGGACTTCAGGATCTGGACCAACAACCTGGCCCATCAGGGACCACTGAACAGTCGGTCACCCAAGCCCACTCACAGTCCACCACAGAGCCTCCCCCATCAGTATCCAACACCACAGCACCCACCCAGCGTACCCACACCTCTGTCCCCAGGACACGTTAATCAGCAGTGTGCCACCTGTACAGGGATCCCAGGCAACACCTCATACCTAAGACCATCAGGGACCTGGGGTCAGTGTTAGTGGGCACACCGTTCAGGGGACAGAAGCACAGGCCAACAGGGACACTGGGAGAACCGCTCTGCACCAGGGGGAGAACAGGCCTAGGGAACCGACTCTCCAGGAGGCACTCTTCGAGATCCTGGGAGCCAACCAATATTCCCAGGACACGATGGCCCAGATCCTTGACAACGTGAAGGAGGACAGGCGGCTGCAGGGGGAACAGTATCAGGGGATCAGGGAGGACTTGCAGGCCATTAACACCGCCTTGATCTCCATAGCAGGGGTGCTGGCAGACAGGGCCAACATCATGAGGGAGGCAACAGCACAGCAGCGGGCTCCTACCACTAGCCAGTCCATAGACCAGCCCTCCACTGCAGCTAGTGGGACGGAGGCCCAGCCACAGGACCCACAGGCCACCAGCACCCCTCCCCCGGCAGAAGGTGAACCACCCCGCAAACATTCCCTGCGAACCAGACAGAAGCCAGAGACACTTACCAAGACCATCGCCAGGAAATGAGACTCTCCTGATTGTCCCCCTTGTGTCCGACCCTGTCACCTTGTCCACTTTGAACTGCCTTTGCTCCCCTTCCTATGTCCCCTTGGACAATGCACCTATGCTACAAACAGACTAGAACAATACCCTGGACCTTCCTCCATCATCACCCCAATCCATTGCACTTTTCCCTCATTTTCATAACACCACAATAAACACCCTTGAACACAACCTGACTACTAGTATTTTATGTTTTGAAAAAGTGCATTTATGAAAACAGTCACATCTAGTGCAAATGATCTGAACACTGTGAGAGCATAGAAATAATGAACTGTAGCTGAATGTAGTCAGCACATCTGTGCACAGTTGTTATATCACCAACATCTGTAAAATGACACGCCATAGGTGACAGTAAGTTGAGATGCAAAGGAAGTTAATGCCATCATGCTACAGCCACACAGAATACACAAATAGTCAGAGGAATGGTCAGTTGCACTGTCTCATCTGTGTGTCTTTGGAAGTATTGATGGATAACTGATGTTCTGTTGTCCTCATCCTCATCCTCATCCTCAGCCTCTTCATTCTCAATGTCCGCAGGGTCTACTGCTGCCACAGTGGCATCTCCAGTTTCTTCCTCCTCCAGAAAGGGTACATGCCGTCTGAGGGCCAGGTTGTGCAACATGCCACTACTCTCTAGCAGACCTTCCCGGGTGAGTAGCACAGGGATCCTTCTGTCAGATGGAGGCACGTGAACCTGGCCTTCGGGAGGCCGAAGGTCCTCTCGATGATCCTTCTGGTTCACCATGTGCCTCATTATAACGTTCCTCTGCCCCTGTCCTGGCATTCCTCACAGTGGTCAGCAGCCACAATAGGTTTGGGTAGCCAGAGTAACCTGCAAGTATTGAGGGATAACATTTAGCTTCACACAATGCTAAAGGGATGACACCTGAAGGCATATACTAACATACAGTGGGTGGGGACCAAGGCTTATCTATTAGCCACACCCTGTGCCTCTGTAGTTGGGCCATCATATTTGGGATGCTGCTATTCCTTATAACAATGGTGTCATGCACTGACCCAGGATACTTAGCATTGATGTGGGAGATGTATTGGTCCACCAGGCACCCCATTTGCACATTCACTGAGTGGAAACTCTTACGATTCCTGAATACCTGTTCATTCTGGCGAGGGGACAAACGCAATATGTGTTCTGTCAGTCACACCAATAATACTGGGGATATGTCCCATTGCATAGAATCCAGCCATCACTGTGGCCAAATCTTCTACCTGGGGGAAAGAAATGTAGCTGCACATGTGTTTTACCAGGGCAGACAAAATGCTTGCCAGCACGATTGAGAACAGTGGCTGTGACATTCCTGCTGCCAAGCCCACTGTCACTTGGAAAGAACCTGTTGCCAGGAAATGGAGCACTGAGAGCACTTGCACAAGAGGGGGGATCCCAGTGGGATGATCGATAGCATACAGCTCAGTTATTGGGGCATTGTCCAGTCCATAGGTGAGTATAAAGTGCCTGTCCTCCAGTGTAGCCAAGTCCACAAGGGGTCTGTACACGGGGGTATGGCTCCACCTCCTATTCATCTGCAGCAGTAGGTATCTAAGGGACAAAAGAGTGAGTAGGCTGTCACAATTTGAACAATGGAACAACAACTTCAGTGTACATAGCGCATTTATGTGATGGAACAGTGGGAATGGTGAGGTATAAGCTAACCTAGGTTGTGACTCAGTTAATTTCGATATGACGGTTGTTCTCCCCATGAAATGGCGACCGCCTGTCCTGTATGTAGGGACAGGTGGAAGTGAGGTAATTCTGCCGACGTTGGGCATCGTGGCAGAAGGCAGTCTTGCACTGCTGTGCAATTCCTCATTAGATAATATGGGGCTCTATGGAGTACAGTGACCAATGATGATCTGCACCGGCGGTGACAGTGTACACCTCCGTGGATGTTACTGCCATTTTCTATCTGATTCCTCACTTGTTTCCTGACCTTCAACAGGAGAACATCTGCACTGCGTGTGCTGCTGTGACCTGTGTCTGGAACCTACCTTGGCCCATGTGACAGGGGAAAGGGCCTCTGACTTCACTTCGGAGGAGTTGCAGCGATTGGTGGATGGGGTCCTACTCCAGTATGGACTGCTTTATGGGCCTCCAGACCAACAGGTAAGTACACTTTGGACACAATGTATGTGGAAAGGATGCATGGAGATGTGTGTGCAAGCATCATATCATCGGGGGGGAAATGTCTTGTGGTGGTGTACATGGTGTGCGCCGGGTGATGTGTGTGCCAATGGTGATGGAAACGGGATTGGTGGGCCATATGTGTGACAGGCTGGAATGTATATGCAATGGTGTTCTCCTGTCTGTATTACCTCTGCAGCTCAGCGCCCATCAAAAGAAGGGATTATGGCGTGCCATCGCCAAGGACGTGCAGACCCTGGGGGTCTATGGCAGGCAGAGCACCAACTGTCAGAAACGGTGGGAGGACCTGAGACGCTGGGTACGGAAGACCACAGAGGACCAGCTGGGGATGACCTCCCAACGAGGAAGGGGTGCCTGTCGGAACCTGACCCCCTGCATACTGCTGGTGGCCTACCCAGTGCTGGATGGGCGCTTGAGGGAATCACATCAGCCACAAGGGGGTGAGTACAGTGGGCATTAATAAACAATTTGGCAGGTGGCATGTGATCTGGATGGTGCATGTGAGTTAGTGGGTGCCCCTAAGGCCAGGCCAGACATTGCATCGCAAGTCAACTTTAGGGAAATAGGTGTATGGCAAATACAGGTAACCTAGCTCGTCAGCATTCCATATCAGTTAGGGCTTTGTGGGTCCCAGGAGGGGTGCAATTGGCGGTGTGTGGCCCTCAACTTGCCGTGACATCTAGCCAAATCACTGGCAGTGCAATGCATAGTGCTCAAGCCTGATCCCTGTGTGTGACGGTGCTGTGTATGCCAACTGTGGAGTTGGCGCAGTAATTGACCTAGTGTTTCCTTTTTCTCTCCTCCCCCTTTTTTCGTCTATCATCCTGCCCATGTGTGCATTAGTATCATCTGGCAGACGAGCATGGGCACAGGCGACAGAGGGAGCTTCATCCCAAAGGACCCAGGAGGCAGAGTCCACTAACACTGAGGGAACCAGTGGGACGGGGGTGAGGGGAGGACCACGGCAGAGACAAGAGTTGACAACGCAGACTCAGATACCTCCTCTGAAGGAGGCTTCCTGGTGGTGGCGGACACCTCTGTGACCACCCCAGCTGCAGGTACAGCTGCCATCCCCAGTACCAGCACCATCCTTCCAGTAGCCCCTCAGCTAGTTGCCTGTGCCTGCTCACCCAGGAGGGGGGGCATCTCCTTCACCCCAGGCACCTCAGGCCCTAACCCAGTGAGTCCTGCTGCCCTGAGTGAAGAGGCTATTGACCTCCTGAGATCCATTGCTGTAGGGCAGTCAACTATTGTGAATGCCATCCAGGGGCTGGCATCCCAGTTGCAGCAATGCAATGCATTCCTGGAGGGCATCCACGGTGGATTAGTGGCCCAACATAGATCGATTCAGGCTCTGGCCTCCTCTCTGATGGCAGTCATTGTCCCTGTTCCTACCGTCCCCCCTCCAACTACCACTTCCCAGTCCCAGTCTCCTCAACCCAAACCATCCCGTGCACACATACAGACGAGCACGCACACAAGACAACACCCAAGAGTGGCACAGGCAAACACAGGCACCACACTTCATCCCACAAGCACTCATACAAACAACAGATAGTTGCAGACACAACCACTTGCACTGCCTCCACTGTCTCCCCCTCCTCCTCCTCCTCCACCTTTATCACTGTCACGTCCACACTCACAGCTGCATGCACTGCATCAACATCCACCACCAGCATCACCACACCAAGCAGCACACACACCTTACTAGCAGACACCTCCGCTACATCTATGCATGTGTCCCCTGTGTCCTTTCCCACCCTGTCTTCCCCCCTCCTAAAGGACACAAACGCAAGCACTCACACACCCAACAGCCAACCATCTCCCATCAGCATACTGCCCATGCACCTGCACCCACATCCAGCAGACATACACCTCCTACAACCACTACCTCAACCTCCATTCCCATCCCCCTCCCTCCTCCCGCCCCACCCTCCCTAAAAAGCTTTTTCTTGCCCAACTTGACTTCTTCCATCCCCTCATCCTGCCCGTAAGAGCAGGGTCCCAACGACCCAGACCAGCACCTCAGCCAAACAGTCCACGCGGACAGTGGTGGCACAACCTAGTCGTGGTGGCAAGTCAGGGAAGGATCCAACTCCACCAGCCAAGAAGGTGAAGGATCCCACATCTCCTGCTGTGAAAGGGAAGGCGCCTGCAACTCCTTTCTCGAAGAAGAAGAAGCCCTCGACTCCTGCCTGGAAGGCTAAGGAACACGCACAACCTGCCATGAACGGGAAGAAGCCCTCAACCCCTGCCAGGAAGGGTAAGGATCCCACGCCTGTCAAGGTGACACCTCCACCACCACCAATGGTCACGGGGCTCCCACAGCCAGCTGAGGAAGTGCATCCCTCACCACCAGCAACGGCTGCGCAGGAGGCACCTTCACCTGCCACTACAGTTCAGCCCTCACCACCAGCAGAGGCTGCCCAGGAGGCACCTACACCTGCCACCACAGTTCAGCCCTCACCACAGCAGAGGCTGCCCGGGAGGTACATTAACCTGCCACCACAGTTCAGCCCTCGCCCAGAGCAGAGGATGTCCAGGAGGCACCTCCACCTGCCACCACAGTTCAGCCCTCACCTCCAGACGACCCAGTGCAGCAATCACCACCAGTGGAAGCCATGTAGACCACCCTCCACGGGCTGCTGTACGAGGGCCCCCTTCCAGGAGCAGTGGGCATGTTCCTCACTTTAGAGACTGTGGCCTTGCACTCCCAGCACAGAGAAATGGGCATGGAGCCCTCTCCAGAACCAGTGGGAAAGTCACCCACCTCAGAGACTGTGGCCTTGCACTCCCCAGCATAGGGAAATGGGCATGGAGCCCCCCCCAGAAACCAGTGGAAAAGTCACCCTCTCCAGACACTGTGGCCTTGCACTCCCCAGGACAGAGAAATGGGCATGGAGCCCCCTCCAGAACCAGTGGGAAAGTCACCCACTCCAGAGACTGTGGCCTTGCACTCCCCAGGACAGAGAAATGGGCAAGGAGCCCCCTACAGAACCAGTGGGAAGGCCACCTACTCCAGAGACTGTGGCCTTGCACTCCCCAGGACAGTGTAATGGGCAGGGAGCCCCCTCCAGAACCAGTGGGAAAGTCACCCACCTGAGAGACTGTGGCCTTGCACTCCCGAGGACAGAGATGTGGGTATATTTATTAAATATAATACATCAACCCGGCTGCGCAGCATCTTTTTTCTGCCTCACAATAGACTGCGATACTCTTCACCATTCTTTTACCAAGTTATAGAATGGGACTCTCCATCTATGAAATATGCCAAGTTACCAAAGTACTAGAGGAGGTTGCTAACCCTAAGTGTATTTTCTTAAGTTTGTTACTTGACCAGTTAGAGGCTTAATTGACAGTACGTTTGCAGAATAGAATGGCTGTTGAGTTTATCCTGACTGCCAAAGTTATAGTCTGTGTAATTATAAACACAGAGTGCTGCACTTTTATCCTCAACATTTCACTAGGCATAAATGATGGTGGAACAAGTGACAAAGTATTGCAGTGGATGTGGCCCATTATCTCAACAGACTATTTGAGGGATGAGGAAACCACATCTCAATTCCCTGCTTGTATTGGTGGATTTCCACCCTATTCTGTGTAAGTCCCTCCCTGGAGTATAGCTCTCTTTCATTCTTTGACTGGTTGTGGTGTAACCTTATACTAAAGACATCATGGAGCTATGTTTTGTGTTTTTTATTAATAGAACTGGTTAGATGGAGGTTTGCATTTAGTGGAGTCAGTTGAATGGAGTTCAATGTGAGCATAATTTTGAGCATCTGCAAGAGGAGTGTTGCTACAGTGCTCCCCTGTTCGCCGTTGTTCCTAGCTCCGCTCTCACCACACCATCACAAAACCTTGTTTGCAGTGAGCCTTTAACAATGCAACACCATTGCCACAAGACATCATGCATGTTGTGCCACAAGTCAGCAACTCCTTTGTGTCTCTTTAATTCCAAGCACTGAAGTGTAAATTTTTGATGGCAATAGGTGTTAGCTGCAGTTCTTCATGGCTGCTAATAGATTAGAGGGATGAGTACTCCACTGTGATGACACCCATCTCTTAACCCTCGTACGTTTGGCGAATATTGTTCTCCTGAGCATCACTGAAATGCTTGGGGAGGGGCTTTAACTGTAGCCACGATTCTGCATCTTACTACTTAGGGTGCATGTGGAGGAGGTCTATATTTTTAGGCTCTCCGTTAGTGGTTCAGTTGGTGTAGGTATAATTTGCAATGAAGTGTTCTCCATCTCTGGCATAGATCTGCTCTTGCCTTAGTGCTCAGTTCCCTCAGAAGAAGATAGTATTCTAACTTAATATTGAGTTCACGATATTGGGCTACCAAAATATCATGGACATAATATCAGGGACTGAAATATTGTGAAGGTAAGTCTATATATTTCAGGTTTACCTTTACCTAACCCTTTTACCTAACCCCACATATATGCACCTTGATGATATATCATCAGAGTATGTAGATGTGCAGTTAAGAAGAATAAACCTGTGCTTTCTACATGCAGGTTCCTTCTAGATATTTCTTTCTCAGTATTTTGATCACAAGATTTTGGTAGCATGATGTTACTGTTGTTGATATTCCAACATACAATCGAGGCAGGCACCTGCTGCCCATTAGTAAAGGGCTCCTTGTCTCATGTATATTTTCTTGATTTCATTGGCGCTGAGTTCATGCTGAGGAAGGCACCTGAAGCTCAGTAATAAAAGGTCACCCTCCCCAGACATACGTCTTCTTTTCTGTCGACACTCACTTCCCAACGATGAAGCCACCTGAAGCTCAGTGTCCCCATTGCACTGGCAGATATAAAAATCTGGGAATGATCACACCACATTGACTGTAAGACTTTGTTCCATTTGCCACTGTTTTTACGGGTTACTATGAGCTTTGCTGCTTACTGATAAAGTGGGCTGAGAGGTTGTCTCTAAATTAAAGCTTTTTCATGCTGCTATAGGAAAACTGAAAAAACATTCTTAAGTTGGTGGATAATGTTGCAACACTGTTACTAAAATTTAATAGTAGCAGTCCTACAAGACATCAGGACTAAACAAAATTGAGAAATGCAAAAAATGAAAAGCGAAGCAATTCAGGTTGCAAAAAATAGGCAAGAACTCAGATACAATAATACATTATATTTAACATCAAATAGTGCTTCTAGTAGGAGTGGCACTTTAAATAAGACATTTGTTCTGCTTTGTTTGAGGAGACAGCGGCATAGTATGGGTTCCATGGGCCCTAAACTAAACATAAAATGTCCCACAGCCATCATCAGTTAGATAGTAAAAACAATTCAAATCCAATTTTGAGAATATTGTGTCATGAGATGTAAGAGTCATATGAACAGCACAGGCTATCAGTTATGGATTGTGATTGGGTTACTTTATCTGAAGTCAATACATGGGTGGTATTTTTCTCCTAGTTTTGTTATGAAGAAGATTTGAGCAGTGTAAGAAATTAGGTTGTTGGTTGAGAGAGGTGAGTCCCTACTCAAGCAATAGACACAGTCCCGGTCAGGGTTGTTGTATAACCATTTTAGGGATGTCCCTGTGCACGTTGCTTTAGCACCTGGGCCTGCCGCTAGTGCCCTTTAGCCTAGTTACATTTTATCCTTCTTCATTTGTATTATTTCAGAATCGCCCAAATATGTGTTGTTGTTTAATTGTCTTTATCTAGTTGTAATGTCACCTAGGAAAGCATTGCGTCTCATAGCAAGACATTCTTTTCACTTGGTGCATTAGTCAATGCTGCAGCTAGATAGGGTTGCCTGCACAAGTGGTACGCTGCTTCTCCAATGTTCACAGAAACACACACATCTTTATGTGGGGACATTTTCTCAGAACATCAGCTGTTTTATTATAAAAAACATTTCCCTTTGAGGGAGATTCCAACCAGATGACCACAACTGCATGCTGATTGACTTGGTCACAGCTCCTTGCTGAGACTACTGGTTCCCTGTCCTACATAGGGATGGTGTCTCTATAGACAACAGGCGTCCTTGCTCAGGTATGGGGGATGATGTCTTCCCAGGGGAGAATCCTGAGGTGCTCCAACATAGGTTAGGTAGAAATCACATATGTTAAGCATAGTGACAGCATGGTTGGACTTTTCCTGTGTTTCACTTTCCTTGGCACAATTTGCTTCTCTTATGTTTCATCATTCTAATTGTTGCAAATTATGCCATGTTATCTAGGGCGAAGCTGATTCAATAAATCTTACTGAACCATTTCCTGCCTCTATTTGTCTTTGCATGTGTGAGAATAATGTAACTGAAAGCCAAGGATGAGATCTGATCCACCAAACGTTCCCTGAGAAGTCATCTGTTGGCACAAATCATGCCTGTTCTTGGGCAGAGATGAGGCACTGCTAGTTGCACGGAAACGGATTAGGCTGACAGTTGTCATATGGTGTGGGATTAGACTCAGTTCGCCACAATTCAGGTGATGCTGCCACCCAAATCCAGCAGCCTCATTAGGATAATGACAGTCCACGCAACAGGGTGAACCGCCAAAAAGTCACAAAATTAATCTGTGCTTAACCCTGTGGTATCTTCTTAGACAATCAGTCAGGCTTAACCTAGAGGCAATGTGAAAAGTATTTATGCAGCTCTCAAACAGCAATAATGTGAAAACAGCACACAAGAAGAATCCCACACCAAATAGGAAAAATTGAGTAACATTTAATTAATTATTTGACACCAAAAAGACAAAAGTCTAATCAGTAGAACAGGGGTATGCATTTTGAAAGTTCAAAGTAGAAAATAACACCTAAAAGATCAAAGCACAAATTGAGGACAACTAGTCACACAAGTTTTGGACAAAGCCGAAAATTATGTTTGACTTTGATGGAGCACAGCCCAGATCCACAGAGTGGATTTGGTCTGGTCTCCACCTACTTTCAGATGTAAAAGAATTTTTGTGAATTTTTTTAAAAAAAGGTAAATTTCAGAGGAGCAAAGCAGCCAGGGGTGTCCAAGGAGGAGGTGTCACCATCAAGGAGCCTCTGAATGAAGTCGCAGTGAAGATTTCTAGTTTGGGCTCAGTCTCTTTTTTGAAAACCAAAAATCTCCAGACAGACAAAGCTGCAGGCTGTAGGCGATGAGGGCTCTGAAGAGCTGTATACCCCTTTCTGCAGGGTGTCACTGAATAGGATTTTCTGCTGCAGAGAAGAATGTAGCAGGAGGTACAGTGAAGTCAGGCCAACTGGCGATACACCTTGGGTGGATCGGCAAGCAGGTAGGTCCCGGTCTCTTCTCCGTTCTCAGGGGATTTTTTTGTCTGAAAATTTTCAACATCATAAGTTTTGGATTTGTACTATCTGGGCAGATTTAGCACCACTTTCAATGGCCCAGGACTGGAGAGACACCACTTGAAGGGTTAGGACTCACTCAAGCTGTGTCCAGGTGTGGGTTCAGGATGATTGGAGCCTTTTCTATCCCTGAAGCTCTGATCAAGAGGCCAGCCAACTAGCCCTTTGACTCAACCTGGTATTCCTGGGCCCACAAAAAAGCTGGTCTCAAGCAGTAAGGCAGCCCTCTGAGGGTATAGAGCAGGTTTTATGCAGCATGACGGTCCTCATGGGGCAGCGGGCAGACCTCTGAAGTTCACAGCAGGCTACAGGCAGCATGGCAGTCCTCTGAGAGCCCTCCACAGGACCAGAAGTGAACTGAAGATTGGGACTGCGAATACTAATGTTTTACCAGGTGCAAGCTTCTACAGCCCCCTCCCAACAGATGGATTTGTGATTCCTTCCAACCAGTCCTGGTTTCAGGATGTCTGGGAACACAAATTACTAATGTAAAGTTGTTTGTTTGTGGGCTGAGCAGCTGTTCTGACGTGTAAGTGGGGCTGTGCACAGCTTCACTGCTCCCACCCTGCCAACACCCAGTCCCCCTTTTTTGTAACTGTGTGGAAGTAATATACAAAATCCAACTACACCTAGTCGTGTGACCAAGGAAAGAGGTTGCAGACACCAAATGGTTAGGGCAGGGAAATACTAACTTTCTAAAAGTGGCATTTTCAGAATAGTGACTTAAAATCCGACTTTACCACCAAAGTTTAAACTACAAAACGTTGAGCACCAAATGTTTTACCTGCTCCCAAACAAAAATTATCACTTAGTAAATGTAATAAGGTAACCCAATGTTGCCATATGGGAGAGGTCGGCCTCACAGAAGTTAAAAACGAATTTCTGAGTATTGCACCACCCAGACATCTAAGACTTAAAAGAACCCATCCAATGTTTTGTATGCAATGACCCTGTCCTTTGGGGCTGTTTAGGGCCTATCCTAAGGATGACATATGTATTAAAATTGGAGTTTTAGGCTTGGCGAAAGGTTTCGTTTCCCAAGTTAAATTGGCAGTTTTGAAACTGCAAACAGGCTGCAATGACAAGCCTGAGACATTTCCTTTAATGGTTACTTAAGCAGGTGGCACAATACGTGATGCAGGCCCACAGACCCACTAGTAGCATTTAATTTACTAGCCCAGGGTTTACTAGGGACTTGTAAGTAAAATAAATAGGTCGATCAGGTGTAAGCCAATTTTACCATATTTTAGCATGTTTTAGGGAGTGAGCACAAGCATGTTTGCACTGGATAGCAGTTATAAAGTAAACAGAGTCCTAAGACCAATAGAAACGAATTAAGCAGAACAGGAGTGGAGAATGCAAAAGCTTTGGGGGTAACCACCCTAAGACCGACAGTTCTTACAAGCACCAACTGGTGAAGGGGATTGACATGACCTTTTTGTAGGTTTTCTTGTTTTAGTTCTTGTAAATAATTGCAAAACATCTCATTCTCTTTAATTGTCAATGAATAAATGTAACATAAAGTATCTTAGTCTCAGGGATGAAGTCAATCAAACAATCGGTTCTGGGGTCAATAGGAAAGGTTCGGTATGTAACACACAAATTAATGGAGGAGCTTGATTTTAACCTTGTTCTCAGAAGTGAAATTCTTACACTGTGGTGAGACCGTGGCACACGGTCCCCTCCAATTAATCTGTGGAATATATTTGTAGATTTAGGGGCATATTTATACTTGTTTTGCGCTTAATTTGCATCATTTTTTTTAATACAAATTCGGTGCAAAACGAACTCCTTATTTATACTTTGGCTAGACCTATTCAGTGCCAAATTAGTGGAGTTAAAGTCATTTTTTGGACGTGGAAACCTACTTTGCGTCAATGAGATGCAAAGTAGGCATTCCTGTGCAAAAAACGACTCTATGACCTTAGCGCCATATTTATCCCCCTTTGCTAAAATCACGCACAGGAGGGAGAAGGGGTCAAAAAATGGTGAAAGTTTGTTTTCCACCATTTTGTAATGCCTGGGTCAGGGCAGGCGTTAGGGGACCTGTGGGCCTATTTTCATGGTGGAACACCATGGAATAAGCCCACAGGTGCCCTCCACATGCACACCCACACCCACACCAGAGAGACAGCGGAGGATGGGGGACCCCATCCCAGGTAAGTATAGGTAAGTACAGGTAAGTATTTGTTTTGTTAAGTGCCATTGGGGGCCCTGAAATGGGCCCCCTACATGGCACTGGGTGCAATGGCCATGCCCAGGAGACCCTGGTCCCCTGTGCTGGCCATTGGGGTGGTGGGCATGTCTCTTGTCTTTTGTAAGACAGGAGTCATGTGGTATGGATGGTTTTGCATCAGAAAATTACTCTGGGCAGGTTAGAATCATTATTTTCTACTCTATCCTGCCTAATGTCATTTTTTGGTGCAAAACCCCCTTCTTCCATACCGCCAGCCCCACCTGACTAATTGCATTTTTTTATGCAAGCCTACACTTTGCACCGTCTTGCACCATTCCATAAACATGGTGCCCGGCTGGTGCACAGAAATAGTGCAAGCCGGTGCTAAACGTTTTGGTGCAAAACTGCGTTAGTGCAGTTTTGCACCAAAAAGTATAAATCAGGGCTTAGTCATGGAAACAGCCGCCAGCATAGAGTCATAAATGAAGTCAGACTGAATCTTTTCACGAAGTCCATTGTCTAATACCCTATCCAGCTCCGTTGTCTCCCAAAACATTTCTTCCAGCAACACAGTTTAGCTATCAGTTCCTACGTGGGATTCAGAGTTGTTTTGCTCCTACTGGCAGTTAGTGTCAGGTGTGAAAAATCTGTCCCATTAAACAACCCAAAACACCACAATCTAATAAACCACATAGAGCCAGAAGCACCGTGGATTGTAAACTTTCAACAGGGAGCTGGAAATGGGCATTTCCAAATTCTTCCGTCATGGATGGACCTCTTTTTTGAAGAGAGGCCAGCCGGGGTTCATTTTTCACAGTTGAGCCCTGTGTTTGTCACTAGCTGAGGCCATTGTTTGACAAAATGCCTGGTTGTTCAACAGTAAAAGCAAAATACCCTTCATCGTTTTCTTTTTTCTCTTGTGCTGTCAGACTATTTTGAATGTTGCTTATTTGCATCAGTTCTTCCGTTGTCAGGGACGAATCATCAGAAGCTTTGTGTTATCCGTAGCAAGGAATTTCTTTGGAAGGAAGGTTCTATCCTGGTGTCTTTGCTTCTTCTCATCATCAATTTTTAGGGTTGCATCTTTGAATGCATCTGAGGTAGTAAGCTAGTTCACTACCTTTAGTTCCTTGCAGAGGCCTTGATAGAATGATGACAGTTGATTCTTCAGTCCAAGCCACGTGGTCACCAGCTGCTGATACTGCCTAACTTAGGTATTTAAATCTTGTGACCCTTGATGACGTATCAGCAGCATTGCATGAGCGGCTATGCATTTTTCTGCGTTTCAAGTATAGGAATATTGTTGTACAAACACCGTGAAATTAAAAAACCAAGAAGTCTGATTAAGTATCAAGGGTGATGCCCAGGTGTTACAAAGACTCTTCACTCAGAGGATCTTGTCGTCTTTATTCACAGGAATCATCAACAATACGGCCTAACCAGCAACGCCACAAGCAGAGTTCCCAGTGCAATCCATGTAGTGAATCTTCTCCCCTCGACATTCGAAGACATCACTATTTATACCTCCTATACATTCTACATTCTTACTCTTACCTCATAACATGTTCAATCTATATTCTATACTATAATAAACATCAACTATTGCTACTAACCATATACGTGTTTATTTTTATGTTTTAACTGTATTGTTTACACAACAATGTATATATAATACACCAGGCTGAATCATCTTTGCTCACTTTTGTAAGAATAAAGCTAACCTAACCTTGGCCTGATTGGTACCAAATTGTGGTGATTTGGCCAAGAAATTAAGGTTGTAATGTGCCAAAAAGGTTGAAACTAATGTGAATCTGCCGAAATTCTTTCAGGTAAGATTAATCCTGTTGTGGCAAAACATACAAAAGTTAATTTCTGGTAAGGAGTTTACCAATGAAGCTTACCCGCAGTACTTCTGGGCCTGACGTTTGGCAGATGACTTGCTTTAAACGGGCTTGAAATATTCCCTCCTGCTAACTGATTAAGTCTTTCCTACAAGTAAGAACAATCTGGCCAAGCTGTTTCAGATTTCTTTTGTATCTTAATGATCTCTTGTGCCAAGATCAGTAAGGGATTGATCTCAGTATCCATGTTATAGGTCTGACAATCTGTCATAACCCTTCAATCTCTTGCTATCAGGCAGTGTGGTCAATACCACCTTCTCGCCTTGCAGATAAACACACTTCCTGGATGTAACTCAGAAGAGCAGGGAAAACCTAATTGAAAGGAGGAAAAGGGTATGGGAGTGAGGGAGATCAAGTGAGAGTGACTCGTCCCAGCACGCTTCATAGTGGAAGGCCAAGACTGAACTCTCTGAGTTACGAGATGGCATAGTGCCACAGAAGCGAGTTACAGAGTTACAATAGAAGGACAAACACAGTAACTACATGGTAACAAACAAGGGTCTCACAAGTCAATGAGATTAGTTGTAAAAACATTGAATGCTTACCCTGTGAAGTGAGGAGTTGGTCTGTACCTAGCTCTCTAATTAGTCAGCGATTATTTTAGGGAAACACAGGGATACTGGTCCTGACGACAGCCCTAGGCACTTTCTGGGCCAAAGATAGGGCTGAAACATGTTGACCACTTGGCTGGAGGAGTGGAAACTCTCTTGCACATCCCATATGCTTTTAACTCTCTCACTATAACCCAACTATTAAAGAGGAACAATCCATAGGGTTGGTCAGCAAGATTTTTAGTTCCTTCCTGTCTGGATTCTCAACCTCATTTCCCTGCAAGTACCCTCAATGCAACCAAAGGCCCGCCTACCACTAAACGATTCTTTAGCAAGTGCAGGATAACCAATGATGAAGCATGACACCCGGAGGGAGGCTTAAGGTCATCCCGTATATTTGTATTAAAACCTCAGGGTCCTGAAGAGGCGTTGACAATTAGAAACGCAGTTCAGTCTTCAGCAACAGGGTATTTACCCTTAAATATGATTAAGAGAATTTGGAATTAGACTCATATATGATATGTTTACCTTATGTGATAGTGTTACTCATTCTAAGAAAATGCACACGTAGGCAGCCCAATAACTTCTCTCTTTCCCTCGATCTTTTAAAGTGTAAGTGTCCATTTGTGCTAAGAAACTTGTAAAATTGCCAGGGAACCAAACTATGGCAGTGCTTAAATGTACCAGGAAGATGAGTTGTGCTAGAAATACAGAAAGAATTCCAAAGCAAAAGTTCAATAGACTGGTTATACAAAAGAGACAGAGGATAACAATCCAGGAATGGGAAACATAGGACAGCTGAGGGGACCAACAAGGGCAAAAAACAAAAGATAATGATCGAATTCAGGTGCTAACTTGTAGGAAAATTGAGGGAGGTGAAACAAGCGATGTTGCCAGACAATAGTCCATGGCTCAGATGAAGCTTTAAAGGGTTCTGCCTCATCCGACCTGGATGTCCAATACTGTCCCTGTAGTGGAGAGAACAGCGGGTTTTAGACCCAACTCAGGAAGCCGCAGTGCTCCATGATTGTAGTTTCCATTGACCCATCCTCGTCCTCCTCCATGTATGATGTTTTCTAAAACTCTTGTGGGGTGTCTTTCCCGGAGACCTCACACTCCAGGGCCAAATTTTTTCATGAGGTCCATTAAATTCACTCTAGAGGGTCATGCAAGCAAATCCGTACATCGGCCCAATAAGGAAAATGTCTCCTGGCCCTAAGGAGCAGCTAAGGGGCTTCTCAGACCTCCTGGTGCTCTTAGAGTTTTGGCTACAGCCTCAAGTTACAGACACCTTTTTTCACCCCTGACACCGCTGCCATCTCATGGACTGGGATTCTGGGTTGCTACCACGAGGACAAACACTTGCCTGATAGGCCTTGACTTCCATGGTAGATACACAGTCCATCCTAAGGGTGGCATACTCTATCTATGCTATGCAGCAATCTGCCTGTTCAAGGTCTACTGTCCACTGCTTCTCTGATATTGAAGACAGCACTGAGGTGCACAAAACATTACGGGCAGGATGCTTGTAATTGTCTGAGCCATCCTTAATTACTCTGGACCTATGGAAAAACTTGTTAGAGGAACACCAGGCTTTAAGCCCTTTCCTAAAATGAATCAGATTGGACTGGGTTTTTAAATGCATAGGTAAGTTGCACCACATATTCCCAGTGGACAGTGGAAAGGTCTTCCCACCTCAAAGAGCCTTTTTGAACTTTGGAACCCTTAAATTCTTGGAGAAGGCAGAACGCAATGTTCTGTTGGGACATATCAGCAGAGCCTTGATTTTAGGTAGGCTGGTTCTGAGTCATGCATTGCTTTATGAGCCATGCAGTCCATTGTGCTTTTGCTTATCATGTCATTTTAGACAGGAACCTGCTATATACAAATCAGTCCTGAACATGCTCCATTAGGTACAGTCCAGCTGAAACTGCCAGGCCAGGTCCCCTCAGAAAGGGAACACAAGCCACCCCAGACCAGTTTTGTGCTGCTTGGGTCTTATCAGTAGGGTATAGCTTGATTTGTATGGAATAGTGAACACAGAACCCATGCCTGGGCATGTGCTGGTCGTACTTATGATGTCACATTGAGGTACTCAAATAAGTGATGAGTGGGATGCTTAAATCAATATTAGCCATTGGTAATTACTCTTGGCTGCATTCCCTTCCATTGCTCTTTTACCCACAATTCCATCTCATTCAGGAATGTGCTATAAGCAAATCGGCCCTGGTCCTGCTCCAACAGCAATAGCCTAGCCCAAACTGCCAGGACAGCACTTCTAGGGCAGAAGTGGCCCCACCATTGGATGTCTGAGGGCCCTTTCTGGTTAGAGTTGGAAATACTGGCCTCACCATTTGAGGCTGCACCCACCCCGTAGTACGTACTCTTGTCTTCAGTCACTGAACTCTACCCTCAAGGCAGGTATCCTCAAACACTCACAGTGGGGCAGCCTTGGTATCCAAGCCCTCATGTTCCCTCTCCACCTGTGCCAACTCAAAGTTTAGGATGCAGCATACGGGTATGCTTTGGTACCCAGCTATCCTCCTTTTGTCAACTACCTCTTCCACGTCAAAGGTAACTTTGGCCACAGGGTGGTCACTTTCCTACACATGAACATCCTTGATCCTGCAGATCAAACCTTTCAAGTTTTGCTCTGAGCATTCTAACTCTTCCACTATAACACCCAGGTGGCATAGGTATCCCACACTGCATCACTGTTCATTACACCATCCTGAAAGTACTTTCTAGTACCCCCAGGAACCACCAGTTTACTGTTCAGTGTGCAACACCCACCAAGGAGATATTACTGCATGCTCCACACTTTCCGCTTCATAACTACCTCCCCCTTCCAGGGCCACTTTGGCTATCCATGCAGACTGCTTAGAAGATGGGACTTCATAGGGCATCAGTAGACCTTCTTTTTGTGCCCTGGCCAAAGACAGTCAATCCACCAGCTCTTTCCAAATTACATTTTCTCAACTAAGTGTCTACCCCTCTCTTCACTGAAGTGGGGTGCATCTCCCCACCCTGCTCCACGTTTTGGGGCCCTTTGGGGTTATCAGATTACTGTTCTGCATAGAGCCTAATCCACCTTTCTTGTGATCCTGCTCCTGAGTTTTCTTGGACACTCCAGTGCAGATTCATTCAAGCCCCTGTCCCTAGCTCTCTAAGTTTATTGAGCTTGTTGCCCACTAGATAGTGATGTAACCCTGGCAAACAAATGTTCAAAATATTTTCCTTCAAGATTAACTGAAGATTGAATAACTCATCATATTTCCCAACCTCCCGGTCTTTCACTCTTCCCTCTGCTGATTGTAATGAGGAATCAATAAAGGCTACTTAGGACAGCTGAGAATCCTTTGCAGTGTTCCTAAACCTTTGACTGCACTGCTCTGGAGTCGAACAAAACGTGTTCATGTTTATCCCTTTCAAGTGAGTGTATTGTTTGCGTTCTGACTTCTCCATGATATAGACTGCATTCCTACCCAAAATAGACAGCCTTCCTGTAAGCATCATAGCCCAATGTTTCTTCTCTACCCCAGCCATCTAAATTGCCTTCTGTACAGAACTAAACTATGTTTGGAGGTCATCACCCTCCTCATATTTAGGTAGTAAGGACTTTATTCAGAGTTTGGTGGATGAGTCACTCCTCACAAAAGAGTGGGATATCTTGTCCTCCTTATTACAAGTGCCTTATATCCTATGGCACCTGTAATAAGGTGGATGGAATATATCTCATGTTGCAATGGGATGATCCATCTGTCAAACACTTAAATCAGGTCCTAAATCCTTGGGGTACTGAAGTTTATATTTCCTCCCACTAGATGCTTCAGTCTTTACTTCATTGGTGCCACCACCACTGGTCCCAGAAACTCGTTGAGCCTCAACGTCCATATGTCCAAGTCCAGCCTTGTACTCCAAGATGACTTTACGTTCTTACAAATTTAGTGTCTCTGGGCTTTTTGAGCTCCATAGTGAGTTGCTTCTCGTCAAGCGTCAATTTACTCTTGTCAAATTCCATGCAGCGCACCACCAGTTCTGCAGGAGTCAGATTATGAGATGATGTACTATTTCCCACTTGGGATGGTGTCAGCGAGGGGACACTTTCTGGCAGTACTGCAGGTCATTCAGTTTTATAAAGCACATGAATGCTTGCCGGTGTATTTCACTAGCGAGCTGTCTGAACTGAGAAGAGTTAGTTAGAGAAAAGCAAAATGAATCAGATTGGACTGGCTTTTTAAATGCATAGGTATCTTGTTCTACATTTTCCTAATGGGCAGTACATGGCTCTTCCTACCCCAAAGTGCCTTTTTGAACTTTGGAACCTTTAAATTCTTGGAGAAGGCAGAACGTAATGTTCTGTTGGGACAATGCCAGCAGAGCCTTGACTTCAGGTAGTCTGGTCCTGAGCTATGCAGTTCTTTATGAGTCATGCAGAGGGCCTTAAAGGTAACACATTGTTTTACTGGCAGTCGGTGTAAATCGACATTTGCCTTACAGATGGACTGGAACTTAACAATGTTTAACAGAAGCTTGGTAGCAGCATTTTGTAAGAGCTGGGGTTTATTCAGAAATCACTGTTGCTGACCAACATGCAGAGCATTGCAGAAGTCAAGTCTAGATAATGAGAGGGCAACAATTGCAGTTTTCTGTAGCTCAAAAGGGAAAGATTTCCTCAAGGTTTTTAGAAGATAGAAACAAGTCAAAGTGACTTGGTTGATGTGGTCTGCAGAAGTAAGCTTGTCGTAAAAATAGACTCTGAGATTTTTTGACTTTCCTAACCAGACAAGGAAGTCTACCAAGATTCTGAGGCATTGTTCCAGAATAAAAGAGCCTCTGTTTTCCCTGAGTTACATTTAAAGCAGTTTCTTGCATCCATTTACCCACCTCTTGCATACAATTACAAAATCGGTTGGCCACGTCAAGCAGGTTAGTCGAAATGGCGACGACTCTTTGGGTGCCATCAGCATAGGAAAATATGGAGAACTCAAAAGAGTGAATTGGCTTTAACAAAGGAGTAAAATACACTTTAATGAATGTGGTGCTGAGCGATGAGCCCTGTGGAACTACATAGAGAAGAGAAAAGGGCTTAGAGAACAAATTGCTAAGAGCAACTGATGGTTCTCGACCAGCTAGAAAGTAAACTAAAAGAGTCAGGGCAGAATTCTGACTCCTAAGCTTTCCAGACAGTGGCTTGTGATTGATAGTGTTGAAAGCTGCCAACAAGTCCAAAAGAATGGGGGCAACTTTGCCACCATAGTCAATTCTCTCTCTGATTTCCTCAGCAGGTATAATTGAGGCGTATACCGTGTTGTGATTACCTCTAAAACCATGCTAGGATGAATCAAGTAATTGGTTTCTGGCCAGAAATGATGAAAGTTCAATATTCATGTCCTTCTCTACTATTTTAGCTGTTTAAGGAATTTGTGGGATAGGGCAATAGATACTAATTACAAGGGAGTTTAATGATGGTTTGTTAAAAACGGTTTCAATAATACCCTTTTCCTGAGTTTTGGGAAGTACCCTGATTTAAGGATGGGGTTTAGAAGCGTGATAAGTTGTGTGGCTATTGTGCCGGATACACGATGCAAGATTTTGGTGGGTCAAGGATCACCATGAGCACCAGATCTAGTGGATTCAATAAGCTTAGTTACCAGCTCTACTGACAGTGCGGTGAAATCTGTAAGAGGCTCTGGTGTCAAGATCGGGCCTTCAAACAAAGGGCCGAATTTAAGAAAAGTGGCTCTGCATCCAATGCAGCGCCACTTTTCTTGCGCCCCCTTCACTATCTTAACACCACCATGTGTGTGCCATATTTAAGATACTGCACACCATGGCGGTAGTTAGAACAATTGCGTCAAGAATTTTGACACTATTGTGGGGCTTTGCTACACTAGCGTCAAAAATGTTGCCGCCAGTGTAGCAAACTGAAAGGAGGCCCATTGATTTTAATGAGTACGTCATTTTAACACCTGCTTTAAGCAGGTGTTAAAAATGGCAGAAAAAATGGCACAGTGAAATCTTTGAAATTTCAGTGCACCATTTTTTTGGGCCTCCTACCAGGGGAATGCCCCCCCTTGCATACATTATGTCTGGCGCACGCATAATGTGGCGCAAGGGATTACAAAGTGGCGCAATGTGTGCATTGCACCACTTTGTAAATATGGCACGGGAACAGCCACCTCAACGCCTCCTTAGCATCAAAGAAATTATGCTAAGGCAGTGCTAAATTGGCGCAAGGGGCTCTTAAATCTGCCCCAAAGACTCTCCTAGATTCAGTTGCATATTAGAGGAGAATTCATTATAATCATCATTTACCCTAGATTGAAAGTAGTCGTCAGGCTTATTGCAGCAAGCTTGATTGAGCCAGAAGTATTTTTATTGTTGACGTTTATCAGAGTGTTAACCGTTTTGAATAGCTCTCTGGCCGACTTTTTAGCAGTCTTAAATTTATCTGAGTAGATAGATTTTTCAGATACAATCATAGCTTTATACTCTTCAATGCACTATTGTCTGTCCTGGGTCTTTTGTACTCCTTCAGGTGCTGCAAGTCTAGGTTATTTTCCTTCTGTTTCCCCTGGAGTGATCTGAACTTGACGGGCTTCTGCCTATGTTTTCAATGTGGTTTCTAACTTGGATATAATTGCCTTACTGTTAAACCAAATGCACCAGGGACATCTTAAGGATTTTGGGGGCCCTGGGCCAAGCATAGTTTGGGGCCCCCTTTTTGGAGCATCTTTGAATTCATGATCCAAATTCAGCTTTTTGTACCTTTTCGCCAGGTCACTGATGCTGCACAGGCAGAGTGGTCCTAATTCTGAATGTCTTTCCATCTAATATTCAGGGATGTGTGCTTTCAATATTATAATAAAGCAGCGGCTCACTAATATTCTTGCAATTTATCCCCGCGACCCACTGCCATTTCTCATATGAGAAGTGCAGTTTTAATCTAAGAGGAACTTTTTATAGATGTTGCATGGTGTTGAAAAACAAGCACATCATTTCTCTGCAAAATGTCTGTTATAGACTCCCGCACATTGCCCATATTGAAAATAAATGAAAAGGTATTCAAAACAATTTGTTTTGAAAATCATTCAAAGTCATCAGGGAAGTAATGCGTGGAGAACAGAGCTGGCTCTATTAGAGAACCCCCTGAAAGGCTGGGGCCCTAGGGAGGAACCCACTATGCCCATGCCTTAAAACGTCTCTAAAATGCACCAATCCTGACACCAAAATCACATCTGCCTTTTGGTCAGATCGGGCCAATTCCACTTCAGAGGATGGAATGAAAGGACACAACAATTCTTGAAATAAAACATTTTTTTCCGATTTAGAATCAAAAATCTCGTAAGAGACTTATTTCTCACGCCCAACACTGTAAGGTACTTTCAGGTTGGGATCCCGCTACTGCCACCAATCTTTAGGGTGCCCAGTGAAGCACATTCTACCACCACTATGCAACGCTAGCTTTTAGCCAGGCAAACACTGTTTATCTAAGACAACCTGGTCTACCTCCAAGCAGAGCAGGACTGAGCCAGAAGGTGACTTCTGAGAATGTGTCTTAAGAGTTAAAATTACCAGCACAACACTTGGACCAATAAAAAAAACTCCATACCAATTTGATAAAGTCAAATATGATTTTATGATTAAAATATGACTAAAATTACAAAGACTGGATCAGTCACTGGGAAGAGTTACCTTTTTTGATGACACTCCATTCCACATGGCGTCTCCATTCTGCATGGAAAGCCATTACAATTTCCTGCACAATACTCACAAATGTTTGCTGGCTGCTTCTGTTTCATCCACTCACACAGCCTGACTGCCAGCTCTAGGCTCCATCTAGCCTTCCATCAGACCGAAGGGGCTGGAGGAGAGTCAGTCATCTTAGGCAGACATGCACAGTTAAGAAACCAAACTTCAGTGGAATCCTTTGGGGTTTTATCTGGTTAGCGTCGCCATGGCAAACAGATTCTTTCTGGACTTTCTGAATCTGCCTAATCCAATAGATGGTACCCCTTTCTCTCCATCTCCTCAACCAGTACATTCACTAGTATTGACTCCATAATCATTGCCTTCTCTGGAAAGTCATCTTTCCAAAGTCATCTTTCCAGATGCAAGTTCATAGGTAGCTTTGTCATTTATTTTCTATTTGCAAAAGTGAATCTTCACCAAGTCCAGTGCTGAACTAGTTACAACTGGTAAACTGGGTACAACAAAAAGAGTCCTTTGATGCTCTTGGGCGACCCAGAAGAGCTCACTTGGGGTCAGCAAACTTTGACCCTTTTGTAGAACAAAACTCCGAAGACTTGGTGAGAATGGGACATACTCGTTCACACACAAATCAGAAGTGTCAGTCCACTTCCAAGGTCTAAACAGACATGTTTGTGGCTCTGGTTGTCCTCTTTCCGACGTCAGTCATCCAATGTGTTATGCCTCTTGGGACCTTACAGTGCTGAGCTCCAGTGCCTGACATACCCTTCACCACTGCCACTGCTTCCTCTAAGCAGGAGATTGTGTCCCAAACTTGCAAGCGGAGAGGCAGCAAACATATGCTGTCAAATCCACTTCTTTTGTCTGAAATAATATGCGATCTAGCACCAACTAGAAGCTGACTGAAGGAGTGGGCACTAACCTTCGATACTCCTCTCTTATCAGTGAAACACCGTCAGATATACAATCTACCAGAGGTTGACTAAAGTTGTAGGCAATTCCCTTCTATATTCCTCTTATCCTCTGTCATTGCCTCCTAGGACTGGAACCCATTGTCCTCTTCCTTTGGGCTGCAGGCATCTGTGAGGTCGTGCAAAAGCAATCGACTCGTCTACAGCTCTCTCTTCCAAAGAACTGGCAGGTTCTGGACCTTTAGCAGAGAAACTGAATACAGCTCCTTTACATATATATTGACAAGTCCTCACATGAATCTTAAAATTTCTGTTTGTGCTTTTATGGAAACAGGCGCACTGGGAAACCAGATAGTGGCTTCTTAGTATGCAGATTCTAAATACCAGCAGTGTCTAACAAATAAAAATGACAGGAAGCATTCAAAAATGCAGATTTTCTACACCCACATAAGAGGGAGGTTCGATGGAGTTTACTTAGGCATTTTGGCTACAGTCACCCCCTGCTCAAGCAAGGACCCTCGCTCTAGTCAGAGTAAAAGAGAATCACCCTCAGCCAACCCCTGCTTACCAACCTTGGTAGCTTGGCAGAGCAGTAGGCTTAACTTCAGAGTGCTAGGTGTAAAGTATTTGTACCAACACACACAGTAACTTAATGAAAACACTACAAAATGACACAACACCAGTTTAGAAAAATAGGAAATATTTATTTAAACAAAACAAGACCAAAACAACAAAAATCCACAATACACAAGTCAAGTTATCAATTAAAAATCAAAAAGAGTCTTTAAGTAGTTTCAAACACAGACTAACGCTGTCAGTGTGAAAAAGTACTTTGGGCGCGTCAGAACATAACCCCGCATGGGCGAGTGCGTGTCAAAAAGGGCTTGCGAAGCGTTGATTCCACTCACGAGCGGAACCTTGCGTCGTTTCTCCTTTCGCTGGGTCGGGCGCGTTGTTTCTTCTCCCAGCAGGAGAGCGATGCGTCGATCCGGTCAGCACTCTTGGGTCCGGGAAGGCCTGGCGTTGTTTTTCCACACCCAGCTGTACTTGAGTTGGAAATCCCGCCGCACGATGATCCGAAAAACCCGCAGAGCGGGGTGTGATCTCCCAGCCTCCGTCAACGATGCTGCACATAGTTTCTCCTGCTCTGTGCGTCGATTCTTCGGTCGTGCTTCCCGCGAGCGCCATTTCTCAGCTGCAGAGCCGGCGGAGCGTCGTTTCTTCAGCTGCAAATCAGAGTCGCGTTGATCTTTTCCCCGCACGGCGCTCTGTGCATGGATTTCCTTGTCTTTAGGCTGCCAGCTTCTCCTTTCAGGGTCCCAGGAACTGGATGGGCACCACAGGACAGAGTAGGAGTCTCTCCAGAGACTCCAGGTGCTGGCAGTGAGGAGTCTTTGCTGTCCCTGACACTTCAAACAACGGGAGGCAAGCTCTAAATCAAGCCCTTGGAGATTTCTTCTCAAGATGGAAGGCACACAAAGTCCAGTCTTTGCCCTCTTACTCTGGCAGAAGCAGCAACTGTAGGATAGCTCCACAAAGCACAGTCACAGGCAGGGCAGCCCACCTTCTTCCTCAGCTCTTCTCCAGGCAGAGGTTCCTCTTGTTTCAAGAAGGGTTTCTAAAGTCTTTGGTTTTGGGTGCCCTTCTTATACCCAATTTCTCCTTTGAAGTAGGCCTACTTCAAAGTAAAGTCTCTTTAGAATGTGAAATCCTGCCTTGCCCAGGCCAGGCCCCAGACACTCACCAGGGGGCTGGAGACTGCATTGTGTGAGGGCAGGCACAGCCCTTTCAGGTGTGAGTGACCCCTCCAAGCACAGATGGCTCATCAGGATAGGCACGCTACACCCCAGCTCCCTTTGTGTCACTGTCTAGTGTGAGGTGCAACCAGCCCAACTGTCAAACTGACCCAGACAGGGAATCCACAGACAGGCAGAGTCACAGAAATGGTATGTGCAAGAAAATGCTCACTTTCTTAAAGTGGCATTTTCAAACACACAATCATAAAATCAACTTTACTAAAAGATGTATTTTTAAATTGTGAGCTCAGAGACCCCAAACTCTACATGTCCAACCGCTCCCAAAGGGAATCTACACTTTAATCAGATTTAAAGGTAGGCCCCATGTTAAGCTATGAAAGGGACGGGCCTTGCATAAGTGACAAACAAATTTAGCAATATTTCACTGTCAGGACATATAAAACACATTACTATGGGCCTGATTACAACTTTGGAGGAGGTGTTAATCCGTCCCAAAAGTGACGGTAAAGTGACGGATATACCACCAGCCGTATTACGAGTCCATTATATCCTGTGGAACTCGTAACACGGCTGGTGGTATATCTGTCACTTTTGGGACGGATTAACACCTCCTCCAAAGTTGTAATCAGGCCCTTTATGTCCTACTTCAACCATACACTGCACCCTGCCCATGGGGCTACCTAGGGCCTAACTTAGGGGTGTCTGGCATGTAAGAAAAGGGAAGGTTTAGGCTTGGCAAGTGGGTACACTTGCCAAGTCGAATTTACAGTTAAAACTGCACACACAGACACTGCAAGGGCATGTCTGAGACATGATTACAAAGCTACTTATGTGGGTGACACAACCAGTGCTGCAGGCCCACTAGTAGCATTTGATTTACAGGCCCTGGCACCTCTAGTGCACTTTACAAGAGACTTACTAGTAAACCAAATATGCCAATCATGGATAAGCCAATTACATACACAATTTGTAAAGGAGCACTTGCACTTTAGCACTGGTTAGCAGGTACTTTTTGAATTGGTAAAGTGCCCAGATTAACAAAAACAGCAAAATCAGAGTCCAGCACACATCAACAAACTGGGGAACAGAGGCACAAAATTAAGGGAGACCACGCCAAGGATGAAAAGTCTAAGAGTCACAGTTTCTCTAGATTCGGCCCTGTTAGTGCTCAATGACAGCAAGGATCACTAATTGTGGGAGTGCGCTAGCCTTGTTACCTATGCATTTTGACTTTTTAGCATGGATTATCTCATGATCAATTTACTCAAATAATTTTCTTGTAAACAATTTATATCTTTTTTTCACCTGTTTAAACATAACAATGAAGGCATGCATATATGTTGTTACCAATAAATAAGTAGTCTTTTCTTGGTCAGATACTGCTGTTACTGACCAGCAGTGCAGTACATTCTAGAGCCATATGACTGGGAACAGCAAAACGTAACAATGTAACTGACTAACAACAACAGGCCAGGTGTTCTGTTAATTAGCATTCTATTACCAGGTTGTGTTGGTGAAGGCATCTGTTGTTTTGGTTTGTGTGTGTGTCTCCATGTTGTCAAGTGGGGGATGCAGGTCTGTCTAGCACGGTGGTCTTAAATCGTTTTAATGCCACGCTCCCCCTGGTGAAAACAAATCTGCCCCCCCACAAATTTTTCACAATTATTTAATTAAATTGGCAATATTTAATTAGGTCTAGATGTATTTAAATATTGCAGTTAATTTCAGTTACGGTTTTAAAAAAGCAATCAAATACATGATGCCAAGCATACTATTCTGGACAGGCAGGCCTTACTTACTAATGTGTAAAAATATCCACAGGGGGGTGGGTTAGGGGTTTTGAAGAGTAATTAGTGTCCCTCCCCTTTGGACATATACTTCCAAGGCTTTACCATGATGTTTCATTAAATTATCAGAAACGGCTTATCGTGGCAGGATATATTTGAACTCAACTCAAATTGGAGAAGTGTGGTGTAACGTTATGGCTACATGGATTCTGCAATGGGACACAGCCTGTATAATTCACGGAGGTAGATACTCTTGATGACTGCAGCTTTTCCTAATAGGTGAAAATATTAATGCCCTGAGGAAGTTCACATGTGGTGGGCAAAACACATTGGTGGTCATTCTGACCCTGGCGGTCTTTGACCGCCAGGGCGGAGGACCGCGGGAGCACCGCCGACAGGCCGGCAGTGCTCCAATGGGGATTCCGACCGCGGCGGTAAAGCCGCGGTCGGACCGGCACCACTGGCGGGCTCCCGCCAGTGTACCGCCGCCCCATAGAATCCTCCACGGCGGCGCAGCTTGCTGCACCGCCGCGGGGATTCTGACCCCCCCTACCGCCATCCAGATCCCGGCGGTCCGACCGCCGGGATCCGGATGGCGGTAGGGGGGGTCGCGGGGCCCCTGGGGGCCCCTGCAGTGCCCATGCCACTGGCATGGGCATTGCAGGGGCCCCCGTAAGAGGGCCCCTACATGTATTTCACTGTCTGCCGCGCAGACAGTGAAATACGCGACGGGTGCAACTGCACCCGTCGCACAGCTTCCACTCCGCCAGCTCGATTCCGAGCCGGCTTCATAGTGGAAGCCTCTTTCCCGCTGGGCTGGCGGGCGGTCTGAAGGCGACCGCCCGCCAGCCCAGCGGGAAAGTCAGAATTACCGCCGCGGTCTTTCGACCGCGGAACGGTAATCTGACGGCGGGACTTAAGGTCAGAATGAGGGCCTTTGTCTGTTTCCGTTTATAAAAGTGGAAGAAAATAAAGAACATATTGGAGCGACTTGATTGGACGTGTAAAGTTATTCCAGGATTTATCGGTGCTTCTCAAGCAGTATTATATATACTCCTAACTTGGATAAAAATGACAAAGTATGTTAATGATTGCTCATTACAGATCAGTTTACTGCTGCTGATTTTTGTTTCAGCTTTAAACAAAGCCCTGCTATCATGATAATGCTTCTCTTGGCAAGAGCATGGTGCCTCCCCGGGGTCATTTGAGGCCGCCGTGGGGGGGAGGGGTGGGGTATCTGCCCAAGTTTGAAGACCCCTAGTCTAGCAGGACCTGCCTGCATACTTTTTCTATGACCTGTGGGGGGGTTGTCGGTGTTTCTTTGTCTAGTGGCATGGCTGGAACAGAGTTGTTTTCTCATAGCTGACTGCTGTCTTGTTCTGAAGCCCATATCTGGCCCTGTCAGGCTTTGTTTGGTTGCATGGGCCCCAACCTACACCTCTGTTGTTTAGAATACCGTCCATATTATATTCCACAACAGTACCAGTAGGGGCTTACTCACTCCCCTTTTTTTCTTACCTGGGCAAGGTCACACTCTCACTATTTGGCAGATGTTACTCGCCATCGACAGAGGGCAAGGACCATGGACATCAACTCACCAAAAAGCTTGGGGTAGCGGAAGTGACATGACACGGCATGTCATTTTTATTTTCATTCACACCCACATGCTTACACAAATACACATGCTCTTATACACACTCTTTTGCATAAGCACGCTCTCACCCGTAAACATGCAGACAACATACATTTAAAAGTGTTTTTTTACTTACCTCATCTTCCAAGGAAGGTCATATTCCAGTTAACTGTACTCCATTTTTTATTACACTAATAGTGAATAAAGTATTTTTCACTATTAGTGTAATACAAAAACTGATGGAAAACAATGAAGTGGAGCCCCAAGCAGCGTCCATAAGGACGAGCTGCCCCTGTGTTCTTGCCATTGATTTTACCACCTTTGAGGCCAGGGGTTGCAGAGACAGTGCCAGGGGTCGCATGGGGCAAGCTGTGGGGGTCTGCAACCCTCTAAATGACGTTCATGGCGGGGGCCTCTGCCAATTTCTACACCATTGCAGTGGAAACATGACAAAGTAAAGAAGCAGTGATGAAAAAGTACCTGCAAGAATGAGATAAAGAGGCAGGGAGTGCCTGTGGTGGATTAAATGGCCATGATCCTGCTATTCAGCATCCCGACCTTTGATAGTGCCCACTGGATTCTGGGCAAAATGTTGCACTGTCTTCTTTTACAAATTAAGCAATGGGCAAGACAGGGTGTTGGACACATGTTTCTGATTGAGCATCTTTGGGTTAGGTAGGTATTATGTATGTAACTGAATTGATTGTATTTGAACTTGACATTCTTACAAACCTTGTGTATATACCTTGGTGCCCTGTTCCATTCCCCTTCTTCTAGGTCCCTCTCTAAGTCTGAGTTTCACGTACACTTTGTGTATGCCAAGTTGGTTCTTGTCATTGCATGTAATATCTTATAAACAAAAGTCACTTACTTCATCAAGTATGAAAGGTTTGTGCATTATGTTGTGTGTTTGCAGGTTGGTGTCCCCAGTACTGAATTTCTTACCAATGTTGCTGTGCTGCTTTGAGCTATGAGAAAGAGCAGAAACGAACTATAACTACTAAGACATGACACTGCTGCTCGCCTTATCAGGGCCAGTGCCCAGTCTGCCTTGCACACAGCTGTGCGCCATAGTGCAAAGTCGTGAGGAGATATCTAGCATAGATTTTGTATTGGAAGTGTTTAGACAAACTTTAAAACTATTGATATTTTGGATGTGTGCAGTACAATGCACCACACATGCAATGTGTTGAAAGTTAAGAGATATTGGGGGTGATTTTAACCTTGGCGGACGGCGGAGGCCGTCCGCCAAGGTACCGCCGTGAAATGACCGCACCGCGGTCAAAAGACCGCGGCGGCCATTTAAACATTTCCGCTGGGCCGGCGGGCGCTCTCCGAAAGAGCGCCCGCCGGCCCAGCAGAAATGCCCCTGCAACGAGGACGCCGGCTCAGAATTGAGCCGGCGTAGTTGCAGGGGTGCGACGGGTGCAGTTGCACCCGTCGCGTATTTCAGTGTCTGCAAAGCAGACACTGAAATACTTTGCGGGGCCCTCTTACGGGGGCCCCTGCAGTGCCCATGCCATGGGCACTGCAGGGGCCCCCAGGGGCCCCGCAGCACCCCCTACCGCCATCCTGTTCATGGCGGGTTTCCCGCCATGAACAGGATGGCGGTAGGGGGTGTCTGAATCCCCATGGCGGCGGAGCGCGCTCCGCCGCCATGGAGGATTCAATGGGGCAGCGGTAAACCGGCGGGAGACCGCCGGTTTACCCTTTCTGACCGCGGCTGAACCGCCGCGGTCAGAATGCCCTCGGGAGCACCGCCAGCCTGTTGGCGGTGCTCCCGTGGTCGGTGACCCTGGCGGTCACTGGCCGCCAGGGTCAGAATGACCCCCATTATAAGTTTTCTCCTACTTACCTGCCACAAGGAGGCATTTTTGTTTTGGTGCAAACCCTGTATAACAATTTTAGTAAATAGGGATTTGCGTCAAAACACATGGGTGGCATTATGGTAGTGTTCAAGTCCTACTCATGGCATGACCCTTGATGCATAGCAGCATAAACCACTATTTGTGATAGTTTAATGGATACATTCTAGCGCAAAAAAGTTCTCACCATCCCAATAGTTCCTTTCTTTCCCTGCACCTGTCCTAAAATATTCAGTTCAAAATAATGAAATCGAAAATAGAGTTCCCTGATTTAAAGTAAATCAATGCTTCTCATCCTATGAGGGTTGTGATTCGTGAACGAAGGTCTCCATTGCTATTTGAACCTGGTGGATCTCTCATGACTTACATTATTGCTAATGATAAACCTCAAAAGTAGTGGTCAGATTTCAGGAATAACATAACCAATGTTCTGAGCACATGGGGAAGGAACATTTCAAGGACTTTAATGTGTGGGACTACTATGCCTTTCATGGTATGGTGGTCCTGGACAGAGAGGATACGGATGGAAATGCATTAGAGGGGTAACCCAAGCTGAAAACCTAACTGAAAGCATTTCCATCAGCCTCAGGTCTAAAAAAGAGGGCTTAATGATAGTGGAGTCTACCTCAGCTCTACTGTAGGGAACTCTGAATTATCTTGCACACTAGAGGTCTGATTTCAAGTGGCCTGTTAAACTCGATCCACTCACAAACATGTGTATAATTACCTTTGACATACATCAAAAAGGACATAGGGGGTCATTCGGACCTCGGCGGTAAAAGGCACTTACCGCCGGTCAGAAGACCGCCATAGCACCGCCGCGGGCGTGGGAAACCGCCACGGTCATTCTGACCCGCAACAGGCAAACCGCCAAAAACCCGACATCCACAAAAGTCCGCCACACCAACTGCCAGCGAAAAACTGGCGATGACCAAACCTCCACCGTCACGCCAACAGAAATACGCCCATTCCATTCCGACCCACGAATCCACGCGGCGGTCTTTCAACCGCGGTATTCCATTGGCGGTACACACTGCTGCGGTCAAAATACACACACACTTACAAAACACTGCCACATTGGACATTTTGAAATACACACACCTGATACACATACAAACACCACTCCCACACACCCAACACAATATAAAACACACACCCACATCACCCACAAACCCCTACGACAACCATTTATTGACTAAGGCCAGAGAGAGACACCACCAGCTAGTACAGAGCATTCACAGGCACATTACACCATCACTCACACAACATCCATGCACAAAACACCATACACCACCACACTCACCACACTCATCACCACAAACACCACCCCACACCTCATCCACACCACCCCATGGCACCCCAAAGACACCCCAGGTTTTCAGACGCTGAACTCAGGGTCATGGTGGAGGAAATAGTTCGGGTAGAGCCCCAGCTCTTTGGGACACAGGTGCAGCACACCACCATTGCCAGGAAGATGGAGCTATGGCAAAGAATAGTGGACAGGGTCAACGCTGTGGGTCAGCATCCACGAAATCGGGACGACATCAGGAAGCGGTGGAACGACCTACGGGGGAAGGTGCGTTCCATGGTATCCAGACACAACATCGCGGTGCAGAAGACTGGCGGCGGACCCCCACCTCAACCCCCAGAATTCACAACATGGGAGGAACAGGTCTTGGCTATCCTGCATCCTGAGGGCCTCGCAGGAGTAGGCGGAGGAATGGACTCTGGTAAGTCTAATCTCAACTACTTCATCCCCCCCACCCACCGGCATGCCACATCATACCCCCACCCTCCCTCCCCACCCCCATCACACATCCTCCTTGCTAATGTCTCACCATCACAACCCACCCATCCCAACACCAAGCCCTGCATGCGAGCACAAACCATGGACACCCATCACCTAAGCATGCCCACTGCACATACCCATCCCCCCCAAACCACCGTCACAACAGCCCCCACAAGGGAATGCCAGCACTGGGGTACACGGGCACCCACCCATTGCTCGCTATGGCACACACAGAAGCAATAACCATACTCTTATACCCCTGCAGGACCCGAACGCCACGACACCGCCCAGGAGGGTCCAGAAATGTCCATTCCACCCCCAGAAGAGGCCCACAGTGATGACAGCAGCTCTGTCTCCCTGGACCCAGATGGCCAGCCCGGCCCATCGGGGACCTCGGGACAGTCGGTTCCCCTCAGACAGCCACAGGCCACAGCAGACCTACCCCCTTCTGGGAACACCAGCATAGCACCCACCCAGCGGGCCCATGCCTCTGTCTCCAGGACACGTCAAGCAGCGGTGTGTCCACCACTACAGGGCACCCAGGTTAACCCACCACCCCAACAACAACAGGGACCTGGGGGCAGTGGTAGTGGGCACACGGTCCAGGGGACAGAGGCCCAGGGAAACAGGGGAACTGGGAGGGCTACTGTGCGACAGGGGGGGACAGGCCCAGGGAACCCACTCTCCACGAGGCCCTATCCTCCATCATGGGAGCATACCACCACTCCCAGGAGACGATGGCGATGGTCCTGGCCAGGTTCCAGGAGATCCAGGTACTGCAGGAGGAACAGTTTATGGGGTTCAGGGAAGAACTCAGTAACATCAGTTCCGCAATGGGCACCATCGTTGTGGCTCTCAATCAGATTGTCAGCACATTGCGGGACCATGTGGCACCACAAAGGGCCCCTGTCACTAGCATGGACCAAGAACAGGCTACCACCTCCGCCGGCGCTAGTGGACGGGAGGCCCGACACAAGAACAACAGGCCACCAGAACCCCACCCCCCTGCAGAAGGAGAACCACCCCGCAAGCGGGCCCTGAGATCTAGGAAGAAGACAGAGTAGGATGCCAAGACCCCCGCCAGGAAAGGATACCCCCTGATTGTCATCCCACTGTCCCACATTGTCACCCTGTCCAACCTTAAACTGCCCCTGCTCCACCTTCCACAGGCATATGGACAATGCACCTGTGAGACTGAAAATCTGGACTCTGCCATGGACATTCCTCCACCATCACCCATCACCGAATTGCAACCATTACCCAAAATTGAGCACTTTAATAAACACACTTATTGCACAAAAATAATCTGGAGTCTGCCTGTATTTCTGAACAAATGTATTACATAGAACCGTGCCAAAATGTCCAGTTACATTGTGATGACAACATACCACTGTCACACAGCTGTAGTCCATGGGGAAACAAAGCAGAGGTCACGGAGTGGGGCCCACATCTCTGAAATTGGAAGGGAAAGTCACAACTCAGTTAACATACACTGGGGGGAAACTCAGACAGTAGAGAGGCAGGAGACTTTAAGTAAATGTAAAATGCCGGTGTTGATTCTTACCTGTATGTCATTGAAAATACTGCTGTATTACTGTGTCCCTGTTGTCTGTGTCGTCCTCTTCGTCTTCCTCCTCTTCACTCTCCGCAGGCTCCACAGCTGCCACAACACCACCATCTGGACCATCCTCCTGCAGGAAAGGCACCTGGCGTCGCAAAGCCAGGTTGTGAAGCATACAGCAGGCCACGATGATATGGCACACCTTCTTTGGTGAGTACATTAGGGATCCACCTGTCATATGGAGGCACCTAAACCTGGCCTT
This sequence comes from Pleurodeles waltl, assembly GCF_031143425.1. Classification (NCBI taxonomy): domain Eukaryota; kingdom Metazoa; phylum Chordata; class Amphibia; order Caudata; family Salamandridae; genus Pleurodeles; species Pleurodeles waltl. The sequence continues at coordinate 978,828,377 of NC_090436.1, read as the reverse complement.
CAGGAGGCCGAAGGTACGCTCGATCACCCTCCTAGTACGGCCATGGGCCTTATTGTACCTCTGCCCTTGTCCTGGGATTCCTCACTGGGGTCAGTAGCCATGACAGGTTGGGGTAACCAGAGTCACCAATTAGCCAAACACGGTGTCTCTGAAGTAGTTCCATCACGTAAGGGATGCTGCTATTTCGCATGATGTACACGTCATGCACTGACCCAGGGAACTTGGCATTTACATGGGAGATGTACTGGTCAGCCAAACAGACCACCTGGACATTCATGGAATGATAACTTTTTCTGTTCCTGTACACCTGTTCACTCGTGCTGGGGGGGACCATACAACATGTGTCCAATCAATTGCACCAATGATGTTGAGAATATGTCCAAGTGCATAGAAATCACCCTTCACTGTAGGCAAATCCTCCACCTCAGGGAAAACAATGTAGCTCCGCATGTATTTCAGCAGGGCAGACAACACTCTGGACATCACCTTGGAAATCATAGGCTGAGACATCCCTGATGAAATGGCCACTGTTGTTTGAAATGACCCACTTGCCAAAAAATGGAGTACTGACTGCACTAGAGGGGGGATCCCTGTGGGTTGGCGGATGGGTGACATCAGGTCTGGCTCCAGCTGGGCACACAGTTCCTGTATAGTGGCTCTGTCAAGCCTGTATGTCAGTATGACATGTCTTTCTTCCATTGTCGACAGGTCCACCAGCGGTCTGTACACGGGAAGATTCCTCCATCCCCTCGCAAGTCCCAGCGGACGGTGCCTAGGAAGGACAACAAGGAGCACAGAGTCAATCAACCCACAGGTACGTTCCCACAGTTTGCACAGTACACGATTCTCATAGCATTGAATGGCTTGTATGAGTGCTGATGCAAGGCCTAGGCATGTGTGACGCAGTAGAAATTAAGATATGGGGGTCCTTGAAATGGCGGCTGCCTGAACTGTGAAGTGCGACAGTGGGATGTGAGGTCAATGCGCTGGCGTGGCACACCGTGGCGGTAGGCGGTCGAAGACCGCGGCGCAAAGCCCCATTGGTTAACATTGAACCCTATGGGTTTCAGGAGCCAATGACGATGTGCGCCGGCGGCCGCGGTACGCCCCGCCGCGGTACGCACCGCCGCGGGCGTGACCGCCATTTTCTATCTGCTTAATCACTCGATACCTGATCATCCACAGGAGAGGACCTATACTGCAAGTGCTGCTGTGACCTCGGTCTGGAAGAGACAATGGCTGCTGCGACTGCGGAAAGGGCCCCTGCCTTCACTTCTGAAGAATTGGAGAAACTCGTGGATGGGGTCCTCCCCCAGTATGCGCTACTCTACGGTCCTCCACACCAACAGGTAAGTACACTGGGACCATGCTTTGTGGCCAATGCCTGGGTTGAGTGGGGTGAATGAAAGATGGTGGGGAGGGGAGCGAATGAGGCATGCATCAAACGACAGATGAGAGCATGTGCCACATGGCAAGGGTGGGGATGGGGGGCCACTCACATCGAGCATGCAGAAGGTGATGATCTTTTATTTTCTCCCCCTGTACATGTCACATAGGTCAGCGCCCATCAGAAAATCGACATTTGGCGTGCTATCGCCAAGGACATCCGGACCCTGGGGGTCCACAACAGATGGGCCACCCACTGCCGGAAGAGGTGGGAGGACATCCGCCGCGGGAGCAGGAAGACCGCGGAGGCTCTGCTGGGGATGGCCTCCCAACGTAGGAGGGGTGCCAGTCGTACCTTGACCCCCCTGATGGCCCGGATCCTGGCGGTGGCATACCCCGATTTGGATGGGCGCGTGAGGACATCACAGCAGACACAAGGGGGTGAGTACAAGCACATTCTGCTGATTTTGCACACATTGGAGGTGTCTGGGTGGGGGAGGAGGGCTGTGGGTATCCCTAGGCCAGGGCGATTTCTGTAGGCTAGGCCCCTCCGTTAGGCATGGCCCTGTGCCCCCGCCCCCCACCTCTGTAGGTTGCCTAGTACAGCTATTCATGGCCCTGTGTCACCTATGTGTGGAGTTGTCGTCCATAGGCTTGTAGGCCATGTCTCACGGATTGAGTAGTGTACCCCAAGTGCGCGGCGTAGGGCAGGGGGCTTCTGTGTCTGTTCTCTCCGCCAACGGTGTCGCCAATGCATGCACTCAACATGTCTTTGTTTCTCCCCTCCCCCTTTTTTGGTGGTCTTCCTGTTCATGTGTGCATTAGCATCATCAGGCGGAGGAGAAGTGGCATCGGAGCACGAGGGAGCTGCATCTCACATGGCCATGGAGGGCCATGCAACTGACTCGGATTTCACCAGTGAGACGGAGGGCGAGGGGAGCTCCACAGCGGGGACACGTGGTGACACCAGCGACACAGACACGTCCTCGGAAGGGAGCTCCCTTGTGGTGGCGGCAACATCCGTGCCCACCGCAACAACAGGTACAGACGCCACCCAGCGCATGAGTTCCGCCCACCCAGCAGCCCCTCAGCGTTCGCCCCGTGCTCGCTCACCAAGGAAGGTGGGCATCTCCTTCGCCCCAGGCACCTCAGGCCCTGCCCCAGTTACCCCTGCTGCCCTCAGTGAGGAGGTCATTGACCTCCTGAGGACGCTCATTGTTGGGCAGTCTACCCTTTTGAATGCCATCCAGGGTGTAGAAAGGGAGGTGCACCGGAGTAATGCATACCTGGAGGGCATTCATTCGGGTCAGGCTGCCCATCAGCGATCGTTCAACGCTCTGGCCTCAGCACTGACGGCAGCCATTGTCCCTGTCTCCTGCCTCCCTCCTCCAACTTCCTCAACCCAGTCCCACTCCCCTGTACCTCTGCCTATCCCAGACACACCTACAGACCAGCCTGCACACACCTCAACACCCAAGGGAAGCTCATCCAGACATAAGCACCACACATCCCACAAGCATTCACCCAAGCAACATCCACATGCAGACATGCCAACAGCCACTGCCTCCTCTGTGTCCCCCTCCTCCTCGTCTCCCTCCTCCCTCCCTGTGACGTCTCCACTCACACTTGCATGCACAACATCTTCAGCCACTACGTCCATCACCAGCACACCCACCAGAACACTCCGCACACGTGCAGTCACCACCCCCACTACCATTTACACGTCCCCTGTGTCCTCTCCCAGTGTGTCTGTCACCCCCTCTTCCAAACCACACAAACGCAGGCAGCCACCCACCCAACAGCCATCCACCTCACGACAGCCTCCAGCACAAGCACCTGCACCCAAAGACACCAGACTTCACTCTCCTACAACCACATCCTCTTCCTCCACTCCCATACCCACTACAACTACCCGTCCCTGTCTTTCTAAATTGATTTTCCTTTCCAACCTTGACCTCTTTCCAACAACTGACACACCCCCTCCATCTCAGAAGACTCCAATCAGCACCTCAGCCACCACAAAACCTGGACCTACAAAGACAATAGTCCATGGATTTTGGAGTTCACCACCTTCAAGGCCAGCTACTTCGGCTAGGAGTAAAGAGACGGCCAGCCCACCCCCTGTAAAAAAAGCCAAGAAAGCCAGTGCCTGGCGCGACAGGCCAAAGACAGCAGGCTCCAAAAGCACTACCCTGGCACCGTCAGGGAGTGGGGTGCCACCTGGCACACCGCCAAAGGGAGGAAAGGGCCACAGACGAGCAGGGAAGGGTGGCAAGGGCAGCACGCCCGACAAGTCCGGCAGCAGGCGAGCTGCCCAGGAGGGCCCCACCAGCCCCATTCCAGGTGTGCAGGAGGACACCCACGGGCCCGGGCCGGCAGCACAGGAGGGCCCCGCAAGCGAGAAGACAGATGTGCACGAAGGGCCCGGCAGCCACATGTCAGGTGGCGAATGAAATCCATGTAATGGCCGAATCTGGTGACCTGGACACACATGTCAAGCACCGCTGAACAGGGCCCTTCAAGCCAAGCACCGCTGAACAGGGACCTTCAAGTCAAGCACCGCTGAACAGGGCCCTTCAAGTCAAGAACCGCTGAACAGGGCACCGCCGTCTCAAGAACCGCTGAACAGGGCCCTTCAAGTCAAGCACCGCTGAACAGGGCCCTTCAAGTCAAGCACCGCTGAACAGGGCCCTTCAAGTCAAGAACCGCTGAACAGCGCACCGCCGTCTCAAGAACCGCTGAACAGGGCCCTTCAAGTCAAGCACCGCTAAACAGGGCCCTTCAAGTCAAGAACCGCTGAACAGGGCACCGCCGTCTCAAGAACTGCTGAACAGGGCCCTTCAAGTCAAGAACCGCCGAACAGGGCACCGCCGTCTCAAGAACCGCTGAACAGGGCCCTTCAAGTCAAGCACCGCTGAACAGGGCCCTTCAAGTCAAGCACCGCTGAACATGGCCCTTCAAGTCAAGAACCGCTTAACAGGACACCGCCATCTCGAGAACCGCTGAACAGGGCCCTTCAAGTCAAGAACCGCTGAACAGGGCACCGCCGTCTCAAGAACCGCTGAACAAGGCCCTTCAAGTCAAGCACCGCTGAACAGGGCCCTTCAAGTCAAGAACCGCTGAAACGAGCCCTTCAAGTCAAGAACCGCTGAACAGGGCACCGCCGTCTCAAGAACCGCTGAACAAGGCCCTTCAAGTCAAGCACCGCTCCGCTGGGCACCGCCGTCTCTGCACCGCTCCGCTGGGCCCTTCAAGTCAAGCACCGCTCCGCTGGGCCCTTCATCTCAAGCACCGCTCCGCTGGGCACCGCCGTCTCTGCACCGCTCCGCTGGGCCCTTCATCTCAAGCCCCGCTCCGCTGGGCACCGCCGTCTCTGCACCGCTCCGCTGGGCCCTTCAAGTCAAGCACCGCTCCGCTGGGCCCTTCATCTCAAGCACCGCTCCGCTGGGCACCGCCGTCTCTGCACCGCTCCGCTGGGCCCTTCATCTCAAGCACCGCTCCGCTGGGCACCGCCGTCTCTGCACCGCTCCGCTGGGCTCTTCAAGTCAAGCACCGCTCCGCTGGGCCCTTCAACTCAAGCACCGCTCCGCTGGGCACCGCCGTCTCTGCACCGCTCCGCTGGGCCCTTCAAGTCAAGCACCGCTCCGCTGGGCCCTTCAACTCAAGCACCGCTCCGCTGGGCACCGCCGTCTCTGCACCGCTCCGCTGGGCCCTTCAAGTCAAGCTCCGCTCCGCTGGGCCCTTCAACTCAAGCACCGCTCCGCTGGGCACCGGCGTCTCAAGCACCGCTGGCCCATTGGCAGAAGGGGCAGGCCTGCATCTGTGTCGGGCAGGGCTGCACGAAGCACTCTGGGCACCATGCCTCCTCCAGAACCACTGGAGTCTGTAATCCACTTGTGAGACTGTGGCTTTGAACTCCCCAGGATGGCACAGTGGGCAATCCACCCACTGTAGAGACTTGTGAGACTGTGGCTTTGCACTCCCCAGGATGGCACAGTGGGCAATCCACCCACTGTAGAGACTTGTGAGACTGTGGCTTTGCACTCCCCAGGATGGCACAGTGGGCAATCCACCCACTGTAGAGACTTGTGAGACTATGGCTTTGCACTCCCCAGGATGGCACAGTGGGCAATCCACCGACTGTAGAGACTTGTGAGACTGTGGCTTTGCACTCCCCAGGATTGAACAGTGGCCATGGAGGCCCCTTGTGGATCTGGCGTCGTGGACTCATCTGGCTGAGGTGCCCCCCCTTCCCTTCTCCCTGAGGTGCCTGTAGTTTTGCTATCTGATGCCCCTGCAGTGTTCTCTCCATTGGAGTCGGGTATCCTGTGTGGGCTTTGCCCATGTGTTTAGGCCCATTGGCCCACGAACAATGGCTGATACCCAATTTGGACAGGACAATTTACATATGTATATATAGTTATAGATGTTTGATATTTTTTTTTACTTAGCCGTGCAATATACTTCAAATTTCTTGTCAATTTTTTTTGTCTTTGCTTTCTTCCGGGGAGTTTGGGGGTGTCACTCTGAGTTGTTGCTCTGCATTGATGTGTATGTAGTTGTGGGTGAGGGTGAGGGTGGGTGTGTCGCGTATGTATGTCCCCGTAATTTTTTGCCTCCCCCCTCCCCTGTGTCGTAGGTGCAGTACTCACCGTTGTCTTCTGTGCCGGCGTTTGTGCTCCTGGTAGAGGAGCAGGAAGACAATAGCTGGTAGGATGTGTAGTTCGGGTTCCATGCTGTCCAGATTCCTCGTGGAGTGTGTAGAGGTGAGCGTTTTCCGTTCGTAATGGCTGTTTCCGCCGTGTTTTTATCGGCGGGGCTACCGCCCCGGAAAAGGTGGCGGATTGGTGGGTTGTGATAGGGTGGGCGGTACATTGTCTCCCGCCTGTCTGTTGGCGGTGACCGCCGCGCTGTTTGTTTGTCCCGCCGTGGCGGTCGGAGTGTTAATGTGGCGGTCTCTGTTGGTGGTTTCCGCCAGGGTCAGAATTCCATTTTTTTTACCGCCTGCCTGTTGGCGGGTTGGCCGTTGCTTTAACACCGACCGCCAGGGTTGGAATGACCCCCATACTGTTTTCTTCCTGTTCTCCTCTAAATTAGAAGCTAACTTTTTCAAGCTAACCTTGTGGTTTTTATTTATATGTCAATGAATTGTTCTGTTTTCGTTTTCCCATTTTTGATTCATTTGATTGTCATTGGAATTTGTAGTTTTCTTTTTTTTCATACATATTGGTATAAAGTTCCCAGTGCCATACATTATTATAAAGATATTACAAGTCACCAATGAGTTCCATACCCATACGGAGTGAAAACGCATCTGGCCCATTTTCTAGTTTCTCTAGTTCTGACGGACATTTTAGGAGCCAAGGGGTAAGGAGAATCTAATCAACACTTTCAAATTAATTAACAGTGTAACCCATTTGGTCATATATTACATTTTGGAGGCAGAAGTCAAGTTGAAATGTTATTATAAATTCAAGGCCACACGTATGTAAATGAGTCTCAGAAACATGCTATATAAGTACAGAATGTAAAGTGTCAAATCAGAATAAATCGCACAAGCATAAAGCATGCAAGTATTTCTGTTGCCGAAAAACAAAAGATGAGAAACAATACTTCAGGGTCAGAATTCGAATTGTGATCCTCCTGTCTAATCATTTGAAAGTTAATCAAATCTAGATATTCGAATTAAGCTATGGGGAAACCTAAGTATTTCACTGGAAATGCAGAAAATGCCAATGGTTAAAAAGTGTCAGCAAAACAGTAACCTCAGTAGAACTTCTGCAAGACAAAGTTGCGTAGCATGAAGCCACTCAGCCATATTTAGAGTAGAGAGATGATTACCTCTTTAAGGTCCTGACTTAGAGTGTGTTGGATGGAGTTACTCCGTCACAAACATGACAGATATCCTGTCTGCCAGCTTACGATTCCATTATATCCTATGGAAATCATATTACGGCGGACGGGATATCTGTCACATTTGTGATGGAGTAACCAGTCTACCAAACTCTAAATCAGGCCCTAAGTCTCAAAGGAATCCACTCAAATCAAAAGATAGAATGTGTCTGCCTCACCTAAATAACTGAACACTATTTTAGACCTTGTAGAACCTTTGAGATTCCACATCATCATCATCACCAGTAGTCTTCTATCTTCTGTGCACAGTTTGAAATTTGCAACTCCCTCTAGAGTTTCATCACTCGAACCAGACATCAGGACGACCATAGGTATCACCCAACCCCAGGGACTCACAAGGGAGTTCTTTTTCTTCATTGATATGTGAGCGCTCATTGTCTTGGCCAACTTATCTTCCTGTGCCCCTTAACCTCAAATGCACAACAAGCCTTTCATTAACCGTAAACATGTACAGACACACCTGCAAATAAAGAAGAATGTGCATTTCTCCTGATAAGTATAATAATTGGCAAATAACTGTGATTATATAACTTTTAACCATAATACCGTAAATCAAGCACATTGAATATAAATGCACACATGCACTATATTTCAACCAATTAATGTCATTATCAAAACATGCATAGACAATTTCTACATTTCTGCTTGTGAGTGCACCTTGATAAATATGATTTTGATTCACCACTTGATATCAGTACATTAGAGGACTGCATACATATGTTGTTGATTACACTTTTAGGTCAATACTGCAACACATATTGGCACAGAAAAAGTTATGCATTCTCAGTAGGAAAAAGGCCGAAGGCAGAGTTCCTTTATAAGATCATGGAATCTCCAGATTGACTTGTAATATCCCTATCGTGTACGACTGGGGGCTCTTTATCCCTTGTTATACATGGTCAGACAATCACATTTCCCACAAATCACTTAAAACATTGGTGTGTAGCTCTTTTATATGAAAGAGAGAGCATGTTTGCAAACATGATTGGCATTGGGTGCTGATTGGCATTCAGTGAGTCCTCAGAGTATAGTGCGCTCTATAAATTCCTAACATAACAGAACCTATGGTCAAAAACTAAACAGATCAAACCTCTATTAGATTTTTGTTTCAAAAAGATATTAGAAACAGCTCAATACAAGTCTTTAAAAAAATAATGTGCAGTAACTCTGATTATGTAGAAACATGCAGAAAGATTCGAACTTTTCTATGATTACCTAAGGAATGCAAACAATTAATATGTTCTTTCTACTTGTCTCTGTAAGCTAGAAAAATAGAGTAGAAGGAAGAAAAGTGGTATTTAATTTTCATTGCTTTAAACAGCTGCTCTGAGACTATACCTGCTGTTCATTTTAGCTGCTAGCTCTGGCTGCAGGCCTTGTGACATCAGAACTCAACTATAATAACTTATTATTAGTTGACTTCTGGTGTCTTTTCTTTAGAATCACCAACTTGGTTCCTCACAAGTTGCCGATTTAAAGCAATTAGAGAGAGACCTTTATATAGGCATTGCAGAATCCCATGTATTATATTTCTATTTACTGATTATTATTTTGTATTTTGTATACTGTCCTGTCGGTCTCAGGCTTTGGTACTCATTTAATAAGTATGGATATAAATAGGAATTAAGATTTATTTTATTTTTGTACATTTATTTACCTCACTGTTGTACAAAATATTTATTTTGTGGATCGTGTAAAGAATGACATCATTTTGATTACTGTGGAAGTTGAGACCTCCCTTCTGAATAAGGGGAGATAATCTTTAGCTGATATTGTATTTAAAATATTTTACTTTGTGGTGTATAGAAAAAAATGAAAAAATCAGTGCTGATAACTCAAACTAAATCATTTCATTCATATGTTGGATGAGTCCTTGGCACTTTTAAGAAATAATCAGCTATCTTTAGTGGCATTAACTGGCAGCTAAAGCCTCCTGGAGGAGTTATCTTAAGTCCGCAAAGGATATTGTTGCCTCTTAGATACGAAACCAGCAGGATTTGTAGTGCAGGCATTTGAAAACAGCACATTGTCAGATTCACTAAAATCATGCCAACAATAGCATGAAACTGACAGCACAGTGATATTTTTTACATTTCCAAACTTCAGAAAATAGTGCCACTCAGAAAGCATAAATTAACAATTTCTGTATATGTTCTCTTGGAGGCATTAATATTTAATTGTTCATTATATTTGTTTTAAATTACACTCTATTCAGCAAGTAGCATTAGGTCTTTCACAGCAGAGTACAAATCAAAATCAGAAATCTAAAATTTTTCTTGTGTGCAGCACGGTAATAATAGGCAGTAGTCTAGAAAAGGTTTATTAGAAATCCATTAACACCTTGTTTTAGTGTAACATTGGACTCAAACAATATTTTCGTCTATTATAACTAGTAGTTGTTATATGTTGATTGGACATCCAGCTTACTTCTGTTTGCTGGATGTTCAGAGATATATTTAAAAGGTACAGGCCATATTGTTCAAGAATTTAACACCAAATTGGAGGAAGCTGAACTCTGTGTTGTACCACATGTTGAGTGGGCTATTCGAAATGGTTCCAATCAAGTCATTGTACTGTCAAATGACACAGATGTTATTGATGGGCTACTTAGATTTGTTGCAGTGTTCATAACTCAAGGGTTGTCAAAGTTATAGATACATCATGGAAATGACACTTAATCCTGCTTCATATTCTGTACAAGAAACTTGACCCAGCGATTCCCAGTGTTCTTATCAAGGCACATATTCTTGTGGGTGATGACACTATGAGCAAAATTGGAACAAAGTTTGGAGCTTTAACTGCTGAACCTGTGAAGTTTCTAAAAGAATTTGCTGAGACAAAAGAAGAATGTGATTTTATAGATGTAAAAACGTACCTTGTGAATGTGTGGAAAACAAATTCTGACTGTCATACATATGACGATGTTCGGTGCAGTGAATTTAAGAGGTCAGTCCCGTTAAATGTCCTTCCACCAACGTCATATTCTGTGCATGGATATATTTAAAGAGCGTTCTACTTGATCAGAATATGTGTAAATGTTTTGCATTATGCATATGTAGAGAACGATCCGTGTGAATTTAGTTGGGAAGATAGTGACAGGGTGCTAAAACCTTTGAAATTTCTAAAGCCTCTACCCACAGAACTTACACGTACACGTAATTGCAAAAACTGTGCTACAAAAAGGTGTCTGTGTCGATATGCTCTTCTCAAATGTTCAACATTCTGCAAATGTACCTCAAGCGATTACCGAAACAAATAAATAAATTGTACTATTAAAATGTGTCTAAAACAGAAGCGATAAACATTACTTTTACAGATTCAGATCATAAACATTGGTGTATACATAAAAGGATTAAAATCCATTATTATTTGTTTCATTTCTATATTATTCTCTTTGTCCTCTATTGTAGCAGCCATTTTGGAAAATGGCAGAAGGGTTGATCTGAGGAGTTGTCTTCTGTCTCCATAAGACTACTTGACCCCCAAAACCTATGTTTTGACACTCAAATGAAGTATATGGGTCTCCTGGTTCCTGAAATATCACATCATCACTGCAACACATCTGCCATTTTTAAAAATGTCATCCAGAAAAAGTCAGCCTGGATTAACAATGTCTCCCCAAACTGAATTACTTCTCTAATGAAACAAAAACATAAATCAAAAATGAAAATCTCTGGACAATTATATTTTTACAGAGGTATAGCAAGGGGCCAGGACTGTATAATACACATGGCTTACAGAGTCTAGCCTGAGTGGTAACATTTTTGTAACCAGTTTGACATTATATTGGAAAGTGATTTGGGCCACAAGACTAAGGGGGTCATTCTGACCCTGGCGGTCGGCGGTGAAGCGGCGGTAAGACCGCCAACAGGCTGGCGGTCTTTTTTCATGTATTCTGACCATGGCGGTTACCGCCATGGTCAGCCGCCGCTTCACCGTTCCGACCGCCACGGCGGTAACGACTGCCGGGCTGGAGACCTGGGTCTCCAGCCCGGCGGTCGTCACATACCGCCGGCGGTATTCCAACCCGCCTGACCCCGGCTTACCGCCATGGATTTCATGCGGTTGGGGACCGCCATTCAATCCATGGCGGTAAGCACTATCAGTGCCAGGGAATCCCTTCCCTGGCACTGATAGGGGTCTCCCCCAACCCCAACCCCCACCCCGACTCCCTCCCCCACCCCCCCCACCACCCCTGCCACCCCCAAAAGGTTGCAGGACCCCCGCCCCCACCCCGATCCCCAACATATACACACACATACACACATACAGGCACGCATTCATGCACATACACACACCCCCCGCATTCATGCACGCATTCATCATGCACATATCCCCGCAGTCATGCACGCATTCATCATGCATATACACACACCCCCCCGCATTCATGCACGCATTCACACGCCCCCTCAATATACAAACACGCACACCCCCATGCACGCACACAACTCACAACTCCCCCCCACCCCCCTTCCCTAGCGGACGATCACCTTACCTGTTCCTGGTGATCCTCCGGGAGGGAACGGGCAGCTCCGCCGACACCGCGACGCCAACAGAACACCGCCACAGCGAAACACAGGTCGTGATTCGCTGGGCGGTGTTCTGTTGGCGTGGCGGTGGAGGTGGAGCTACCTCCACTTCCCCGCCTGCCGCCAGTATGGCTGTTGGCGGCTCTTCGTCCGGAAACTGGCGGAGCGCTGCCAACAGTCAGAATGGCCCATGCGGAAGACCGCCAGCACTGGCGGTCTTCCGTACGGCGGTCCCTCGGCGGTCTATTGAAAAGACCGCTGAGGTCGGAATGACCCCCTAAATGATCTTTCCAGTCTTCAAGGTCAAAGAGATAATTGGCTGCATAATTGAAGGGATCAGCATCTGTTATTCTATTATGTCAATTGTACCTGAGGTAAACTGTTTATAAGTCCTTGCTGTGAACCAATCTGGACCAGCCATTTTCACCTGTTATGTGGTTCCTGCTTTGGCAACTGCCTGCCTAACTCCTGGCTAGCTCACAGTGCATCACCCAACCCTCCAAATTAACTGGGGTTCAAAGTGATTATGGAAACTTAGACATGACACTCTGGGGGTCATTCTGACCCCGGCGGTCTAAGACCGCCGGGGCCAGGGTCGGAGGGAGCACCGCCGACAGGCCGGCGGTACCCCGCAGGGCATTCTGACCGCGGCGCTTCGGCCGCGGTCAGAAGAGGCAAACCGGCGGTCTCCCGCCGGTTTACCGCTGCCCTTTGAATCCCCCATGGCGGCGCAGCTTGCTGCGCCGCCATGGGGGATTCTGACACCCCCTACCGCCATCCTGTTCCTGGCGGTTCGCCCGCCAGGAACAGGATGGCGGTAGGGGGTGCCGCGGGGCCCCTGGGGGCCCCTGCCGTGCCCATGCCAATGGCATGGGCACGGCAGGGGCCCCCGTAAGAGGGCCCCGCAAAGTATTTCAGTGTCTGCTAAGCAGACACTGAAATACGCGACGGGTGCAAACTGCACCCGTCGCACCCCTGCAACTCCGCCGGCTCAATTCTGAGCCGGCGTCCTCGTTGCAGGGGCATTTCCTCTGGGCCGGCGGGCGCTCTTTTGGAGAGCGCCCGCCGGCCCAGAGGAAATGTCTAAATGGCCGCCGCGGTCTTTTGACCGCGGTGCGGTCATTCAGCGGCGGTAGCTTGGCGGGCGGCTCCCGCCGCCCGCCAACATTAGAATCAGGCCCTCTGTCTTCCCAGGGAAGTTGTGAAAACAGATTGTACCCCTTTCATGTTACTCATGAATGCCAAGGAGAGATAAAAAGATGCAAGATAAGTTTTCATTGCATTTATTGAAACAATCACAATCTGGTATATAAAGAGTGAGCTGTGATAATTAGGCAGATAAAACAAAGCAAAGTAATCAGCATAATGAACATGGTAAAGAAGATAAGCTATCCCACCATGATGTGTGTGGTTCTAGATGAACTACAGGTTCCTACCTAACCTCAATGTTTATACTGAGAGAATATCTGGTGTACCCCTCTGCCGGGGCCAATCATGGGAATCAGCCCCCATACCTAGAAATAGAGTCAGGAATCAGTCTGTGGTGTAGATGGCATTTCTCTCTGGAATCTGGTAGATCAGCACCAGCCAAGCTGCAAGTCACACATCATGCATCCAACAATAGTTGTGGTGGAATGCCCTCTGCTCTCCCTGGGTCAGTGCACCTCTTATATAATAAACCATATCATGTTGGAAGTACAGTTCTGATGCAATGCTGTGTCTTGGTGATAGAAGCTGTCTCCTGAATGGGCAACACAACTAGCATATTGTGTACTGCGTTCCTCAGCCTTGGACAGAAAGTACTGATTATGGGGGTTATTACAACTTTGGAGGAGGTGTTAATCCATCCCAAAAGTGACGGTAAAGTGACGGATATACCACCAGCCGTATTACGAGTTCCATAGGATATAATGGACTCATAATACGGCTGGTGGTATATCCGTCACTTTACCGTCACTTTTGGGATGGATTAACACCTCCTCCAAAGTTGTAATAACCCCCTATATGTCATGCAAAGGCTAACTAAATGAGCAGAGTGTTTCTTGGGTTCCTTGAATAAAAGCAAGCTAATAAAAATATGTAAAAGTCATCGCTAAAAAACAGCTAAAATGAGTAAAATGTGAATAAAACAGGAACTGTAAAACTAAGCTAAAACAGAGGTGATCAGCCTGGGTCCTTGAGGTCCTCACAACATACCTTTATTAGGCTTTTAGGGCCTAATTTAGATCTTGGTGGTAACGGTCCCACCATGAGTTTTACATCTGAAAACCCACCCGCCACCATGATGGTCTACCTGCTCTATCTACATGTTAGTGGGACCATAGGTGAAAGACCACTGACGGCCAGGCGTCACTGCCAAGAATCTCCACTGGCACTGACAGTACCATAGGCAAAAGCAGTGGTACTCCAGCCCCTTTTACTGTTGAGCCAATCATGATGTGTATTCCTACAGACACAACTGTGACGGCTAAACCTCCACACCTGAGTTGACAGATGGGGAGGGATAAAAGGAAGAAACTCACCTTTTTGCCATTATTTCCATTTGCTTCCACCATGAATCCGATAGTACAAGTCCTGCCATTGCTGCTGCTCCGGGACCAAGACAAAAATCAACCCCATCGTCGCCAGCACAGAGAGTAAGTCCCTGTTTTAAATTGTCGCTGTACAGTAGAGCTTGACTTGAACATGTTCAACAAATATATGCAAGCATGCTATAATGATTTGCAGTGCATATGTATGTGATGTCATACTTAGAAAATTGTATCATAACACACCTTGAGATATTAGTAGCACCCACCAATCTGGAACTAACTGTCTTCATGGCAGTTGACGCCCTGCACAAAAAGTCACAGCAATCCCAAATAGAAATGTGTACATACAGTTGTGTGCAATCATTTCCCAATAAATTCCATATCATAAACATAAATAGTATACCCAAAAGGAACTACTCAATCCCACGATAATGTTGCAATTTCACTACAACATGCTACAAATCGGTGTACACAGAATGTACTGCCAATCTTATCTCTAAACTGCAAACATGGCAGAGATGTATGAAGTTCACATGTCCCCTTGGTATGTGCAATATATGACAGACATTAGATGTAATTTAACTGTAAAACGAAAGGTTCCCTGTGTAATGCATATGTGCATGTCCTTGACCCACCATATCAAAATAAACACACACGCATTCTTTAGTCACAATAACAGAAACACATATAATGTTGGTGTAAGTGTCCAGTAGCATGATGAATGCTTGCATCAAGATTAACATGTCCATCACAAATGTAAAACACTTATGCATGCATTTAAACAAATAACTAAAATATATACAACCTGTGCCTGTCTCTTACACAAATGAGAGTAAGTGCATGGCACACACATTAGCAGAATCAGCAAACAATTAATAAAAATTCAAAAATAAGGCCAGGACAGGGGTATTCTCAAATCAACCTTTTTTAAATAATTTTATAAGTATGAGATAACTCTCTCATATTTTCTGTAAGATTTACTCCAAAACAAATAAAATCAAGGGAACTACGCCAGAAAGTTCATAGTCTGGTTTGCATGCCCATAACTTGTCTCCTGTTTATACTGCCAAAATAAACCTCCTCTGGAAAGGGCATTTTGATGCCGAGAGCAAGCACCTCAATAATGTTACTTGGGAGGTCCTTGGTTTGGGAGGGGTGGGTTTTGGTTTGGGAGGGATAGACTTAGCTTTGGAAGGGGTAGATTGGGGTCTGGAAGGAGTGGATTATGGTGTGGGAGGGTTACTAGACATTTGGGTGGGTGGACTTACCTTTGGTAGAGGTGGTCTGTGATGAGGAAAGGGGTCAATGCCAGGGCAGACATTAGGTCCTGCTTGGGGAAACAGGTAGGGTGTTCGGGAGGAATTTGGACTTGGGAGGTAGAGGGAGTGCCAGTGTCTGTTGTGCATGTGTCTGTTAATGTTGTGGATGCCTGAGGGTCTGGTATATGTGGTGTATATTTTGTTTTGTTTTTGTTACTCTGTGTCTGTTGTGTGGGTGAGTGTGAGCGTTTGTGTACAGTATGTGTGTGTGGATGTGTCTGCTGTGGAGGTGCTGTGCCTGTGGATGTGCAGGTGCATGTCTGTGTTGTGGTGGGTGTGGTGTCTGCAGGTGTGCTAGTGGTGGGTGTAGGTGCTTGGGCTATGGAGGATGTAGTGCCTACGGTTGTGTTGGTGGTGAGTGTGGGTGTTGTGGTGGGTGTGGTGCTTGTGGGTGTGCTGGTGGCGAGTGTGGGTGTCTGTGTTGCATTGGGTATGGCATCTGTGGGTATGCTTGTGGTTGTGGTAGTGGTGGGGGGGTGCTGTGTCTGCATATGTGTGTGTCTTTGTTTCTTGCCATGTCTGTGTGAGGGTGTGTTGCTTGTGTGTGTTGGAGTGGGTGCATGTAAAGGTGTGTGTGTGTGTGCACTTGATAGGCCTGGGAAGAAGGATTTGGGATTGGGAAGGGGTGGGAGTTTGGGGCACGAGAATGGGGTGGGTGGGAGGCTGCGGTCCATGAAGAAGCCAGACCCTGGAATGACTACTGTAGGCAAGACAGGGCACAGTGAATGCCATCCAGGTAAGCTAGCATCTGGGTATTCTGACCAGCAAGCCCCTAGATGGCATTCAATAGTGTGGTCTGGACTACAGTGATAGTCCGCAAAAGACCAAGAGCTTCCTGACTAAGTGCATAAGTGCAGCCTGGGAGACCAAGGAGGGGGGGAGGTACCTGCATCAAAGACGTTGCCATCCCTTTTAGGGGGAGGGTGGAGGTTGGAAACAATGGGTGGTGGTCAACAAAGCAGGAGGGTTAGTCACACTAGGGTCTGTCATCACTAGGGACTGGGCATCTGTGGAGGTCCTCGAAGATGATAAAGAGTCACATGAGGCCTCAGCACCAGTCCCCTCACCCTCAATGGCACTGTGTCCCTCAGTGTCGGTGGTGTCTGCACCAGGACCACAGTGCCCAGCTTTATCCCTGCCAATGTGGTTGCTATCACCTTCGCCTTGCCACGATGATGCTGTGAAGACAGCTACAACAGTTTGAGGGTATCTGGGTAATTATATTTGAACATGAGCTTTGCGCTCAAAACATTTGCTAAGTCTCCATATTAAACTAACTTCTAGGTACTCAAATCTGGCTTCTAATCATCAGTATCCCATGCCTGTAGGGAAGAATTCCACAAACCATTTTCTCACAGTCTAGAAACTCCCCATGCTTGCTCGCATACTATGTATGCCTTTTGTCTCTTATGCACTTTTATTTCTCTACATGACAAATGGCTTTGACAGCATTAGTTAATACATAGGCCTGGATACATTCCTAAGCCACTGTAGAAAAGAGCAAAAACGTTTCAACACATCCAAAAGAGGCATGTTTTGGCACAGATATTGACTCATCAAGAGGGGATACTCCAACATCTATGTGAGGGAATCTTTCATCTGCAATTGTCATTTCAAGTATCACTTTGCTCAACATAATTGCTTTCCCATCTGGACATAACTAAGGACACTTACATGAAATTTGGGATACATGTACCTCTGTCATCAATGTGTAAACATTCCTGTCTGTTTCAATCAATACATTCTGGTATGAAAAGTCATGTTGTTTGGCATGGAATGGCTCACATGCACATTTGGTAAGTTCTGAGGCTTCTTGACAACCCGCTACTGTTTACATTTAATGAAAACGTTTTTGCTATTGAAACATTTCTCAAACAGATTTCAGACAAAAAATGATGCCATTGTCCACATGTTTCCAGTCCTTTTGGTGCAGATGCTCATGGTCATATTTTAATTGTACCAACTTACCAATGTAAGATCTGAAACAGCAACTGTCTCACCAGTAAGAGGGCCTATGCTACCTACTTACATCTGTGATGGAGCATCACACCTGACCCAATCCTCAAATGGGGCATGTTTGGTACAAATGTCCCTCATGACATAAAAAAATGCAGGTACCCCCTTTTTCCCATGCTGCCATGTGTCTGCCCTAAACAGTACTTGGCTTGTGATGAGGATTCTAGTGACAAACTTTACCATAAAAATGCATTCCAAATACAGCATTGGATGCCACTGAAAAACTTACACCTCCAGAAATCTTTATCTTCGTTGGAAGTGTGTTAACCATAATGTTGATGCCAAACAACATTGCTGTAAATTAAAAAGGCTAAAGTACAAGATCAACTACATACAAGTCCCACCCTTGATGCTGCTGCTGGCTCCTCAATTGCCTATCAGTCTTCAGATAGGCCACTGCAAGGATGCCAACCATTAGGGAGGCCTGGCCGAGATGGATTTCCACTGACTTCGAGGGCTACTGTCGGAGGTCCTACCACCTCTTCCTGCAATGCAGGCTGTGATACTTAAAGACTACGAGGGTCAGCACTCTCTTTGCGATGGCATTTCCACAAATCACGCTTCTGAAGGGCGTTGACCTGTATGGATGAGAACAAATAACAAAAAAAGAGGTTTTGAGTGATTTTGGTTGTCTGTAGTGCAGTCATACAATAGCAGCTCTCACAAGCATTTCCAGAACATACAATACCGATTATCTAAGAACATTTCAAAGTTCCTAAGAAAAACTAATTTGCACCGATCTGTGGAGTAGTCTCAACATTTATTTCCTCATGTTACCAATACAGGACACAAACACCAACTAAGCCAGGGATAGGGACCCTGTCATGTAGTGAGACTCACTCTATAGTTGTCCAACTCATTGTGAGCTTCCAAGGGCGAAACAACCTCTACATTATTTCACACAACCACAAGCACACCTACATTTTATTCATGCCTAACCTTCTAAGAGTCCAATACTATGGATTGAGCCACATACAGTTACTAAGGGCAGTATTTAAGGGCTGTCATGTGTCAGTGAGAGCATGGGTTTGGGTGATGTATGAACAAGTGTGTTTAGTACTGGGACAAACTTGCATGGATGATTGAGAGCCTGTGTCATTAGACTGGCAGCACAGGAAATACCTTTACCCATATGTGGCACCATGACATGTTTAAAACAAGAAGATACTCCAATGCCCAAATATGGCCTGTACATTCAGTTGACAGAACAACATCAGATAGCTCCACAACTTTGAAGATTCTACTTGGGATTTAGATTTCTACAATTTCGATGTAGGCTGTATGTTTCCACTTAAAATATTGGTACAGTGCCTACTAGCCACTGGAAGTAAGGGGCATTGCATTTCGTCTCATTAATACTAAAATTGTGAGCAACAGGCACAGGAAACACAGATAATTCCTACAGGTGACTTTTCATTTCAGACACACAGACATTTCTAAAATTCTCAAACAACACCCTGTACCCTGCTAAATCATTCAGTTCACTACCCTTCATTCACAACACTTCAGTCATGAACAAAGGGGACCAAATAGCCAGTGGACAAAGAGGGAACAAGTTACTTTGGTAAACATTTACCACTCAAACATGTACCTGTTCCTATGGGGTCCCATGCAGCTGGCTGTACAAGGACAGGACCACCCTGGTGAGGAGCTCCAGCTCCTCAGGGGAGAAGGCAGGGGCACTGTCACATACTTTTCCATGCATCCTGGCTCCCAGCGGTTGGTAGCAGCAGCAAAAACAAGGAGGTCGTGTTGGCTGTAGTATAGAAGGCAAGTGAGCTTATTTTCTATTCGCCACATACAAGTACACAGTGGAAGTGATCCATGACAGAAACTGACAAAGTCATTAGCACTCAAAATGGAGGCTACTGTCTACACAAATATCAGATACAAATGACACTGCTTTTGGCAAGATACGATATATTAAAAAGTGAACCGTGACTGTGTATGACATTGATAGTGCCGTGGGGGAAGTAATGCTTCTTTTGATGGTATTTTGAGAAAAAATGTTTTTATTATGTGCAAACAACACATTTCAGATTAACTATTTGCACATAATAAAAAAAGACATGTAACAAAAGTGATTTTTGAAGTACAAAATAATTTGATAACATTGTGTGTACATATATATGACACAATAAGACCCCTAATGCTACCAAGACATAAGATGTGTGTTGATTATGAAAGTATGTTGTGACCATAAAAGTTTATATTTTCTTTTTCATACATGCAGACTTTTGAACTCAGGCAAGGGTAGGAGGCAACAGCCTCAGGTCTTCAGGCATTTTCCAGACCTTGCCACTATGGAGGAAAGGAATGTTATTAAGAAGTTTTGGTTAAATGGACAAGCTATCCTGGAATTGTGTCACCAGATGGAGCCTGATCTCCTGCCTCGCAATAGGATTACAGCAGCAATAACACCAATAGTGAAACTCATAACAGTACTTTGTTTTGTGGCCACTGGTTCTTTAAAATACTCTGTGGCAGTACCTTGAGGTATTTCTTAACCAATTTTCAGTAGTCTGCTTCAAGACATCCTTTCTTCAGTGCTAAGACTCATCAACAGCTACTTTCAGTTCCCATGACAGCAGAATCTGACCACTGTGAAGGGAGAATGTTATGCTTTGGGAGTCCTTTGGGTGGCGTCCACATGTGGTTGGGGTAATAGATGGCACCCACATTGCCTTGGTGCCACCACACACAAAGGAACAGGTCTACCACAATCGGAAGATTAAGACTGTATCAGACCTGTTTTCTGTGGGATGCAATATGTGCTGCTTAACTTGCTCAAAATGCATGTTTATGTCAAGCCACAGCATACTGTTCTTCCTTCACACTGGCTAAATCTTCAATTTGTGCTCACTATAGGTAGCTGTTTATGTGTCTCCTCACAGTTGATAGAAGTTTTTTGAGCACACCACTGAATGGTAGTTGTGACCACAACTGCCACAGTGTCCTATAATGGTCATGTGGCCTCAAATTGTGTTACTGCCATGATATAGACGATTGGTGTTATTGTTTTTGGAATCCTATTGTGAAGGTAGGATCTCTGGCTCCAACTGAGTTCATACATCAATGATAGTTTGCCTATTTAATTTGATCCCATGTAATGTTCCCATTCTTCCACGGTGTTAAGGCTGTGGAGTGTCCTCCTCTAAATTGCACAGACAATTGGGTTATGCATGGTTTGTGAACTTCAGCTCTGATTTTGTCTAAGACATGTTACCTACATATGTATGACACCAGTACATTGGGATTTGATGTGTCTTGTTTAAATGAAATGAGTGACACATTACCTCTTTGTCATATTTAATTTTCCTTTGCAACTAGTTATTCAACAGATTTAACACAATGATTTTCAGACATGAAAATTGAAATGCCACAATGAGTGCAACAACAGTCTTGCAGTTTGAGTCCTTATCACTTATTTACATGACACAAAGGAACTGCAAAAGTGTTTCAAGCAATACAAAATGGGCAAAATAATAGTCTATCATGGTGGATGATAGTAGTAGAGGCCAAAACATTTGAAGTCCAATGTTAAAAATACAACTGTCCTCAAAAAAGGTAAATGTGTCCCTGAAGTAGTCCACAGTGTGAATGCTAGACACACACTGAAGTAAATTGGGGTCTACGTCTCTTGGTTCTGTTGGTGGTGGAGGTCTTGTCATCCTCTCCTGGTGGTCCGGATGAGGTAGAAGGCGGGACACAGGTGCAAGGACTGGGGTGGTAGGAGCAGGGTTCTAATGTGGCAGGGCCTCCCTGCCTATTGCTGGCATTAGTGTACTTGGTCCAGATGTAGCAGGACCGCAGACTGAAGCAGATGATATTTGAAAATCCCTGCAAATGTGTTGATAGATATCAAAAAGCACTCCTGCCAAGGAGTCCATTTTGTCATTATGGTTGCGGATTTCCAACATGAGCTCCCTCTGCACCTCGTTGATCTCCTGAAGCTCAGTTACAACCTGGCCCATCACATCTTGGGACTCTTGTACTACCCCAAGACTCGATCAGTGGTGGTCTGGCTGACAATGATGTCAGTGGCCTCACTTTGCTGGCCAACAACACCTACCCCCACTACCCTCTGCCCTGGAGGCAGTGTGCCCTATTCCACTGGGTCCTGGCACAACTGGAGGCGGTGTTGGTGTTGTCTCTACAGCAGCCAGGAATGGGGGACACAATATTGGTGTGAAGTTCCTCTGTCCACAGGAAGTGAAGGTGTGGACCTAGCGGGGCTCACTGGAGCTCTCTGACCAGATAGAATAGATGAACCAGGCTGCTCCCGATCATCAGGACTTGCAGAAGTGGAATCTTAACTGATGGTTTGATACTGGTCTGGAGTGGAAGTTTCTTTAGTGGCAGATGGTGGTCTACTGGCCGGGGTGAGAAGAATGCAGACAATATGATATTAAAATCTGGTTTGTACCTCATATGTGTCCTTAGCTACAAATGGGGCAACCTAAAAAAGTAAAATCAGGCGGATAGAATGATTAGGCCTCTGTATGATTTTCATTGTTTTTTGCAAGCAAGCTGAATTACAAATATGCAAACTCCAGTGATGATGTTGTAGAGATGTCCTTTATTGCAAAATGTTATTTCTGAAGTGTACATTTTCCAGACATTCAGCCCAACACAGTGGTGAGTAGATTAGAGTACTAGACTATTCCGATGCCTCGCAGGTAAAAATAATTAGACAAACTGTAGTACAACTTAAGATGAAAACTGGCATTGGTCATCATATGGACAGTGCAAAGTATGTGGATACTACTTCAATTCAGCATGCCCCATAACATGGTAGGAAATTTTGGTGTCTACAGGCTATGAATTTCGTGAGCATTTACATAAAAATAGAGTAGCTATGAGAAAGTGTCAACATGCTTGATTAGCACAACAACTGACATTTTCATACATAGCATGACATGGCGACTCTCAGTTGCACATATGTTTGAGATGTGTGCATGTATGGAAGTAAAGGAAGGTAGAGCAATATTACATTGCACTATTGTTTTGCAGATACAAAAACAGGGCATCATGGTAGTTGTAGTCATCTGTTGACACCATAGACGATAGTTGTTAAAAAGTTAGCTACAAATATCTATTGCAATAACTATAGTAGAGATGAACACACATTTGAAACATGTACACACATATGGGTTTATGTGAATAGGTACTTACATGCAGTATACCGTCAGTTGCAAGTGGATGGAGTTTTGGACCTGTTTTTCAGAGACCAACAGTATAACAAATTGATAGAAAGCAAGGAACTAAGCCAATGCAAGGGATGATCCACAGGGAACAGCACACAAAATGACTAAAGATATTGCTCATTGTTAAAAAGACAGATACAACTATGATGCTAGTAAATGGAAAAATATATTTTGTGGAGTCAAATTTAGGTACACTTGTTTTGATAAGGATGTTGAACCATTCTAAATGGCTAACTTAAGGGCAGAACTCAATTTATGATTGTTGAGACATCGCTAAGTACAATTTACCACTCACCACACCACCAGGGATTCCAGTAATTCCTTCAGGGTGTAGGGTGTAGGATGTGCAAGACCTACTCCTCCCAGGGAAAAAAGTTGTAAGGTGGCGCTGGGAGAACCACCACCAGTCCTCTGGGCCTCCTAGTGACGCTTGGAGGCCAGTAAGCACCCTCTCCCCCACAGGTTGCTTAGAAGGTTCACTTCCTATCTCAATGTTGTTTGATGCTGTTCTGATGGCGTGGTCCTCTAAGCTAATGCTGAGAATATCATTAAGATGCTTTTTTCACTTCTTTGTTGCTTTTATGGACAAGGTTGAACTTTACACCAATTTTATGTAAACTTTTTGCTATGGTATTTGGGCCGAGTTCTATTAAAACTAGAAAATATAGATTTGGAAAGAAAGTTATTAGTAAGATTATTGGATTCTCCTTTTTGGAAATTAATTTTGTTACTCAAACTAAATGGCACAGTTGCCAATCTGTAGGAAGAGAACAGTTTGTGACATCATAGCTGTTTTTACTATTTACCCAAATTAAGCACAAAGCCTTTATCGACTTCAACTTCCTCGTCACTTTTCCAAAGTGATGGGGTTTTTCTGATGCATTTCCCCTTTTTCATCATAATGTCTCCACTCAGTCTACATTTCATCTAGTTTTTTGTCATTTTTATTCCCAAATATGCATTCAGTATTTGTTACTGTTACTTAAAAAATATTTTTTTTCAACGCAGATGTGATTTGAACCACTTGAAATGCTCTCGGATCTGTGTACGTGTTCCACATTGATACGTTGTTTTTGATGGAGCTACATAGGCACGTATTTTTTATATGTAGAAATGAATTCTAGTTGTAACTTCATACACTTGCTCTGTATTTTTGTATTATGCATGGCGTGTTTCAATCTATATGTATTATATTATTACAAACCATAAATAGATTTATTGAGCTGAACTGAAGTGAATGTGAAAATTGAGCTACAAAATCCATAAACCTTAAAACAGTACAAAAGGCTTTTTCAAGTTTCATTCTCTTTTGCTCATGTCTAATATTAATTTAGAGATTTTATTCTTCTGAACTGGGGTGAAATATAGCTGGTACATTGCATGGTACTACATTCTTTCTAGCACATTGGTTCTCAAACGTTTTAATGCCGTGGCTCCACAGTGGGGAAAATAAAATCATTGGGCCCCCATCAGAATTTTCACAATTATTCTATTAGGTTGGCAATGTTTACATATGTCTAGACTTATTTAAACATTGCAGTTAAGTTATGTTACTTTTTTTAAAACGCAATAAATGTTTTTCTGCTTTAAAAAAGCAGTGTTATCTCCATAATTCCTCTTTTGGCCAGAGCCTGGCGCCCCTCCCTGGGACCACTTGAGGACCCCCACACACTCTTTACTTTTCAGGCTCTATACAAATCATGGCAGCTTCCTCAGCCCACCACCTAGTAGTTGGTAGTTGAATGATATTCATTAAAGTATAAATTCTGGAAGCAGACCCATGACCCTCTTTGACATCACAAGCAACTTTTGCAAGTGCTACCTCATTTTCTTCCACATGTACTTCTATTCCCCTCCATTGATAATATTTCAGAAAATAACATTCACTTGACAAGTTATAATCAGGAATGTATCCATAAGCAATCAAATTTGTCCCAACATCATAACATTTTGGTCTGTCCCTACTCATAGTCTTTTCCGTTTGAGATACCCTGCTTGAGTAACTTCATTTGGGAATTACAGAGGAGAGTGGTTGCACTCCACAGTGCCAGAATTTTTAAATCACAATATTATATTCCAAATAGCACAAAAGATTGGAGCACTGTGAACTTAATTTCTGAAACTTTTTAATCTATTTTATGTACTAAGGCTTTTAACCTACAGTCTTCACTTATCAACTCAAATTGAAATAATGTTGTATTTATACTGTGATTCATAGTTCTCCTACAGTAAAGTAAATATGCAGAAACCCGTTCTCAAACTTGAGGACAGAAAAGTGACCTATTCCCCAGAGCATGTGTAAGATTTGTATAACTTATCCTCACGGATTTCCTGGTCAAAACAGCTCATAATCAACCCAATGAGGTGAAAAAACATTTTGCTTAATACAGAAGCAACATTTTAAAATAAGAAAATAAATTTTAAAATAACTGCAATCTTAAACTTGCCTGAACAGTAATGAAAAGCAATAGTATCTCCCATTCCTTCAATGTCCTTAATCAGTAACAATGATCTGTAGATGAAAGTATAAGAATAATAAATTATGCTCATAAATTCAATTCCTTAGTATCACTTAGTTAGCTCAGATTTTACTAGGGAGAATTCTAATGGCAATGTCTCAGTTGATGCATTGACTGAAATCACCACAGCCATTATGTCAATAATCTCCTCCCAATGCTGAGTTACTTCAGGAAAAACCTGAATATGTAGTGTAAAACATAAATGGGAAAAGGGACAACACTGGCAAGATCCCATGTATATAGGTATCTTACCCAAAGCAGGTCAATTACCTGTAAATCTTCTCTGTCCACACCATTCATTATTAACTTTGTCTGAGTATCCCTAAAGGCAATAATTCCATTCTCGCCCTCCTTACATTAGCCTGTCATGGTACAAAGTTACATGGTTCTTCTCCCTCCTTCCAAATCTGGAGTGAAAATGTCACTCATTTACCAGTTTCCTCCTCCAGGCAAATAGCAGCATTCTTCATTGTAAGTTTCTGTTTGTGGACAAATGTTTTTCTGTAATAACCCCATGTGCAATCCTTTTAATTTATAAAGTATTCCATCTTTCTTGCTATTTTTTCTTTTAATCACCAAAGTTTTGGGAAAGTTTATAATCCCCACATGTAAGCCTTGACAGTATCCACAACCCACATAGAGCTAAGATCTCCCTTATTTATTTTGAAAACATGATTTATGACCGACCTCGCCATGGGCATGGTAGCATGAGCTAAAATAGACTAATCTGTTCTTCTTACAGTGAAAAACCATCCAATCAGCGTTTTAATTTCTGTTACTACCAACATTAGACAATGATCTGAAAATACTATTGGCTTGATATTAACCCCCAGAAGTTTGAGAGAAGCAGAAACAAACAAAATGCCCACTCAAATGCCTGCCAATAGAACATATCATTCCTGGTTTGTCTTGGTTTAAACAATTCAAAATTTCTTGTAAATCTAGGAATGAAAGAATCTGTTTAAAGAGCAGAAGAAATCTTCAGCTATCATCAAGTCGTTTTTTGCCCATAACTAGACTTGTCTTTGGTGCTCAAAGTTCCCCTCATAATATCTATGGGCTAGATGATGCAGCCATAGATAAAGGTAGATAATTGTAATGCTTCAAGGGCTTCACAATTAACTGGAAAGATAGCAATCATAACCTTTTCTCTGCCTGGAAAGAACATTATTGCCTGTCCACCTCATCCTCTGAGGTTCTGATCACACTTTGTAGTACATTTTGCAGTATAGCAAAATGTATTACAAATTAAAATTCACGCCTTTTCTTATACTTATGTGTGCAGAGGTCTCCGCCCCGACTGTGGAGTCTCCACGCACTTAATATATGTTTTGGTAGCACATGTGCGTGGGCCTGGAGGGAGTGGGTGGGAAAAGGGTCAGGCTTATTACAAAAGGTGATGGGATTAGGGAGGAGCAATTGAGGTTTAGGGAGGGGCACTGAGGGGTTTAAAGAGGGACATCACGCACCAACACAAGAGTAAGCGCATTGCATTACTGTGGTGGTGGAGAAATATAACATACACATTTGTAGTACGCTTACACTCAGAGTTTGTGAATACTGAAATAGCAAACATACTGTAAAGTGTAAACTTACTCAAAGATGTGAGTCACCTTTGTCAATGAGGTCCTAACTTTATAATCTTTCCTCACTTTTATACCTCTGTGAGTAGCACTTGCAACTAACTGCACCAAGCCTTTCGCCTATCACCAGCTGGCAATTCTAGCAGTTCAATCTCTCAGACTACAGAGGTTATACAGATTTTAATAGCGGCTTAAACATCAGTCAGTAAAAATATCCTACACAGTTTACAGGTCTATGCATTAATCTCTAAGGAGATAGAGATATTAGAGGCTCATATTGATTGTACAGATTCAGACATCATCCAACAGACCCATCCTATTTTGCATATAACATATGTCATGGGTTCAGACATCAGACAACCGTGTGAGGCCCTGTAGTACACATGTATCACATCCATTGACAACTGTTGGAGTTCTCACAGATATTGATGGCTGAGATCTGTGACACCATACCTCTCATTCAGTTTACAGAGATCCTACAGAATCAGGCATCTAACAGATATCTTGCACATACCTTGAAGACTCTGGGCTATAAAAACAGATCTATCTTTCAGCATTCACAGATACTACAGACTCAGCATCTGACAATGGAACTTTCCCACAAATTAGGCAAACTTACAGACAGCAACATAAGAGCTATCTTATGGTTATCAAATTCTTAGAGACAGAAGATATTCTCCAGCTTACATAGATCATTCAGGTTCCGTCCCAGGATAACCACCAAAGCTCTGTTCCAGGTTTTACAATTCTTACACTCTGAGGTCTCAGAAGGTTGCATCATTATAACAGACCCAAGTTTAATGTTGTTTGGGCTATACATATTTTACAGTTTAATTATCTAATTTATTTTTTCCTTATGAGCTTCTAAGTGGATGTGGTGGTTGAGACCCCATGATCCCGGCTGCAGAACTCCACTTGCACATTTAAGCTTTCACACTCTATCAGTGGAATTTTATGATTCAAGTCTTTTTATTCAATTTCAGAATAACAAATCTCTCACCTACATCTGGCGGCCAGTGAGGTAGAATAATGAGAAGAACAATGGAACTATGGGGAAAAGGGCGCAGGGGAAGGGAAGATAGGATAGGCAGATAAACAAGGGGGTGGGATATGGATGAGGTGTGACAGTGGCGTAGTGTCCCACAGGTGACCCTATCACTCTCCTAAGTATCTCTTTGGCATATACTGCATCCAGAAGCCAAATATCTCAAACAGCACTCTCGCCTCAATCTGTTAGTATTTTGCAAGGCCAGCGATTCTTGACCTCCGGTAAACTAGAGTATTTGTAGGTACGGAGGCACATAAGTTCTAGGAAGAGTTTAACCAAGAAAAGAATACAGAGGCCCCATATTTTGTAAAATTGTGGCAACTTGTTCTCAGTGAAGCCTTAAGTTTTTCCATCCTTATAAGATGCCACAGTTTATGTAGTCAGTCTCTTTTGGTTGGCAGCGTATTGGTGCCCAATTTGGCAGTAAGGACTTGTCTGGGACCACACAAAGGTATAGTCATGGCCTTACATTTGGGGGAATGTAGAGGGCAGGTTGGTGCATTGGGAAGCCCTAGCAGAATGTAGCTAGGTAGGAATGGGACATAGGTGTGGTGGAATATTTCACTTCACTTGCAGAGTAGGTGGAATTCAGGAGCTCTGCCCTATGCGTGTAATGCAGAGTTCCCATGAAATACCACCTTCCGGCACGTGGCAGACTTTTTTTTATGTTGGCACATGCCAGACTTGGCATGTGCAAGATTTAGTGCTTGTTAGCAC
Source organism: Pleurodeles waltl (assembly GCF_031143425.1). Classification (NCBI taxonomy): domain Eukaryota; kingdom Metazoa; phylum Chordata; class Amphibia; order Caudata; family Salamandridae; genus Pleurodeles; species Pleurodeles waltl. The sequence continues at coordinate 978,799,609 of NC_090436.1, read as the reverse complement.
AGCTTCTGGTTGCAACAGCGACTTTCGGTGCCTTTTTCATGATGCTGGTGAGCGCAAGCAACTGCAACTGCATCTCAAGCAGATTCTTGATTTGAGAAGCAGCTAAACTACTTGAAAATGTGTTTTCGAGTTGATATTCAACTCCAATGGACTGTTCAAGTTGTTTTTAGTGCAAGAAGTGTTTTCAACAAGAAGGAAATGCCCCAGAGACTCCAACTTCTTGTTCCTGGCCAGAGAAGGCTCCTCCCAGGGTATTATCCATCTCGTGGTCACTTTTCACTTGGATTTGAAGGTGGAAGGATCACTCTCTTTGTCTGCTGCATATATACCATTGGATTTAAGGACCTTGTTTTTGTGATATCACAAGAAAGTTAAAAAAACTCTTTGTAGGAGGCTGGCCTGGTTTGTAGTGGGTACCTATGGTACTTAAACCTTATACCAGGTCCAGTTATTCCTTATTAGTGAAATGTAGTAGTGTTCTAGGAGCTTAGGCTGATAGAGGGAGCTATAGCAGTGCAGCTTAGGCTGAACTATGAGACATGCAAAGCTCCTGCAATACCCCTTATAGTTACACTGTACTTATACACAAGTAAAGACAATACTCAGTGTTACCAAAAATAAAGGTATTTATTTGGGTGACACAGTACCAAAAATATCTTAGAGACAATACTCCTTCTGAAGGTAAGTATTATACACAATATATACACTAGACACCAAAATTAGACAAGTAAATAGTCATACAACAATGCAAGCAATAGTAAATGCTATAGAATGCAATGGGAGAAAATAGATCTAGGGGCAACACAAACCATTTACTAAAAATGTGGAATGTGAATCACAAATTCTCACCTAGACAAGTGTAGTGTGTGCAGAATCGCTGGGAGAGTAAGAATTCAGTAAAGGTAAGTAAATTACCCCACCCCAGAGCCTAGAAAAGCAGGTGTAAAGTACTGCAAGTTTCCTTAGGACACACTACACCTCGTGATTCTGATTTTGCAGCAGCCAACCAAGCCTGCAAAGAACAACTGCTGGATTCCTGGACCTGAAGACCTGCAAAGGAAGGGGACCAAGTCCAGAAGTCAAAAGCCCCTGCCAACCCATAAGAGGATGCAAAAGAAGAGTCTACAGTTGGTCGAAGACTGCAGATATGCACCCTAGGAAGATGCCAGCGGGTTCCTGCATGATGCAAAGGATGTCCCACGATGAGAAGATCGTTGCAGATGTGATTTTGTGTTGGAAGTCACCAACAAGCCTTGGCTACGATAAAAGTGTGTTTTGCGTCAAAATGGCACTGGATGGACCCAGGAGGGACCTGGGGGCCTCAACTCTGTGTGAGGAGGAAGAGGGGGCTCAGGATGCCAGCCAGCACCCCCGGAGGTCCCAGGACACGGGTACAAAAGACGTGCAAAATACGGTTGATGCAGCACTACAAAGGAAGGTCCCACGAGGCCAGAGAAAAACTCAGTGGGAGATTTCTTCGATCCTTCCGGTGCAGGATGAAGACAGGGAGTTCTCAGAGCGTACACACCATGGAAACTGTTGCAGTTTCTGACTTGGAGCTGAGGTTGCTGAAGAATAGTATCTCTGGTGGATACTTTGTTGCAGTTACAGTGTTTCTTGGAGCAGGCTGCGTTGATCCAAGGTCAGAGGAAGCTAAAGTTGTTGCAAAGGATTCCTGAAGGAAGCTTGCAAGCAGAATCTGAAGGGAACCCACAGGAGAGACCCTAAATAGCCCTGAGAGGGGGATTGGCTACCTTATCAGGTATGGACCTGTCAGGAGGGGACTCTGATGTCACCTGCTGGCACTGGCCACTCAGAGCCCTCTAGCGTGCTCCCACACCTTGGTTAGCAGAGCCTCAGTGACACAGTTAAGCACTATACAGACACAAACATTAGGCCATAAACTATGAACACTGGAGTCCTGACCAGCAGGATCCCAGTGAGACAGGCAAAAACACACTGATATACAGGTAAAAATGGGGGTAACATGCCAAGGAAGATGGTACTTTCCTACACTCTTGTATAATAGTGTTGAATGTTTGATAGAGGGCATGCACCAGTATTCATTGCACTTTTATTCAATTTTTAACTTTGATTGTGATTGTGGTGGATGGCCTGGAATTTCAGTATGGAGGTATTTTTTCATTTAATTTTTCATCTTTTGTTCTTTTGGAAAGGAAAAATATTGCACAATTCAGTACATTTTTTCCATGTTTGTTACATTTGTGATATTCATTAGTTTTTCTATGTGGAGCAGGGATGGCATTGGATTAAATTACAAATGTGGGTAATTTTTAGTATTTAATGTTTTTTCTGCAAAAAGTGTATAGGAGAGGTAATACGTGATGCCTTGGGAGGATGTGCATTGTTGTAAATTTTTTATAGCTCAATTAATTTTTGCTTTTGGCATTGCTGAATTAACAGTAGAGTTGTCTTCAGTATTACCATGCTGTCTTTTACTGGCCGGTGTTTGTGTGAGTGTGTTTGCCATATGCCACCATTTGTCTTTGTTCTCCATACCATGTGGCCAGGAGGCATTTTGTGCAGTCAGTGCTGATAGGCCTAAATGTGTTCTTTGTTTTCCATGCCTCCTTGCTTGATGTTTGACCATGAGGCCGGCGACCAATTTGTGCAGCTACCCAGTATGCTTTTTCCATATGCCTACATGTGCTCTTTGTTGTGGCCATGCCTCCTTGCTTGCTGTTGTTGGTTGACCATGTGGCTGGTGGCCATTTTGTGTAGCCAGCCAGTGTGCTTTTTCCATAGGCCTGCATGTGTTCCTTGATGTGGCCATGCCTCCTTGCTTGCTGTTGTTGTTTGACTGTGTGGCCAGCAGCCTTTTTGTGTAGGCAGTCAGTGTGCTTTTGCCATAGGCTTACATGTGTTCTTTGTTCTCCATGCCTCCTTACTTGCTGTTGTTGGGAGACCATGTGGCCGGTGGTCATTTTGTGCAGCCACCCATTTTTCCAGCTTTCAATGCCATTTTCTAGGGAAATTTATGGGAGGGGGCTATGCCTTTTTGTTTTTGTTCATTCTTTTACTTTTCCCTGATGTCATTTTAATAATATGCTTGAGGACCATTGTAGTATATGTTTATTATGAACAGTGTTTTATATCATATAAATTTTTTGTATTTTTAGCCTGTACCTCCTTGCCTCTCAATGGGTTTCTGAGAGTGCCCTAGTACACCGGCAGTTAATTTGTGTTTATCTATTATTTATTTTAGTTTGTAATTTGTTTTATTTTATTTAAATGTTTTTAAAAATTTTTTTTTATTTATTCATTTTTTAAATTTGTTTGAGTTTTAATTGTTTTTAAAAGACTTCCCTTCAATCATCCACCCTCTGCCTGCCATAGGTGCACAACTGCACAACAATTAAGTATTAGTCCATTTTCTATGCCCCCCCCGCCTGCCACAGTAGGTGCACACACACCAGCATCATTCTTTTTTTATGGATTATTCCATTCCCCCCTGGATCTCTTTGCCTGCCGTAGGTGCACACCAGCCTACATTTTTTAAGGATTATTCAATTTTCCAATGCACGTCCCTGACTGCCAGTTGTGTGTCCCTTAGAATAGATGCACATAAAACAAACAGTTACATCTGTTTGTTGTTATCCCGATTGAAAATTAAATATTATAATATGGTAATGTGGTTTGACTTTGGAGTGGTTACACTATTGTTATTTATTATTTAGGATAATAACTTAGTAACTAACCACACTAAATTATATTGTTGTTATCTGTACTAATTTGTTTACTAAATATTTTTCTTGCTTGTTTGCTTTTAGGTGCACAGCAGACATCACCCACAGTACTGCCAGACAGAAGGCCGGTACACAAAGTGACGTGGCTCACAACATATGATGTGAGTCCTCCAATCTCTTCTGCTTGTGCATCTAAGTGCCACTGCCAACTGACAGCTTCAAGATGACTTCAAAGAAAGGTGCTGCCAAGAAAGTGGGCGGTGAAAAGAAGTAGCTTTCCACCACTGCTGTGCCGACTAAAACATTTCTGTGGAAGGTTGTGCCTACCACACGGCCTACGGAGAGCCAGCCGGGAGCAGCATTCCTGGGGCTCCACCCCAGCGTAAGCCCAAGCCCATGTCAGGAAGGCATCATGGTGACACAGCAAAGCAGTGACGTTGAATTGGATTTTTTCTCTTTTACCAAGTAGTACCCAATCATTGCAGGAAATTGTAGAAAGTGGACAACAACTCCAGCCAGCAATGGTTGATCTTCCTGAAGTAGGAGCAGAACAGGAGGCTGAGCTTCTTGATGAGCAAGAGCCAACTCTTTTAGAACCAATGGCCTCCAGATCTCCAGCAAAATAAAGGAAGGGTACTCCACCATCTTCTCCAAGCCCCCCTTCTGATGATCTCTACATGGGTTGGACTGAAGCTGAGTCTGAGACACGGCAGGAGAGGCAAGAGAAAAGGAAAGTTTGTGAAAGCTTTAGAAATATGGTACACAATGAGGATGACAAACCAGTCACTGTTATGGAAGCTGGCCCAGAGGAGACCAACATTACCCCTCCTATTCAACATGCTCTGAGGAATGTGGCACCGGTACCACCACCGCCGCCAGCTCCCATGCTTCTAAGGCCCAATGAGGCCTGCATCCACCCCTACATCAGTAGAAGTACACATGGCAGAGAGGCAGTCATAGACACACCAACCTACCTCCAGGCATTGGCACTGGCACACTAAGAAAGTTCTCCTCCCCTGTTTGGGGCTTCTTTATGAGTAGCAAGCAGGACGATAACATTGCAATATGCTCCCTTTGCCATGCAAGTGCTTGTTGAGGTAAGGCTGGATCACATTATGGTACCGGAGGCCAATCACCCCATATGAAAAAACATCAGGTAATCTAGTGGAAGAAGCACCTTAACAAATTGCTGCAGGGGTTGGTGGTGAAGGTGAGGAGGGTGGGGAATCAGCTCAGATCACGATGGGAGGTGAAGTGGATGAAGAAGAGGGTGACATCTTTACACAAAGCAGCCCTGTCTTCAGCAGTGTGCCAGCAGTGTGCCAGTGTCACCTGCCTCAGCAACCTCAAAAGGGCATAAGAGTCAGATGGAGACACCACAGCATACAGTGACTTCCCCAAGATGCACATTGAGTCTACCACCTCCTACTTCTTGGAAGTTGCCTGCGTCAGTGGCACCAGCAAAATAAAATCAAGACTACCATCAAGGGCATATTTAAGCTGGAGGGGCCATACAAACATGACTAACCAATGGCAGGTTTGTACGAAGGGAAGCTTGCCAAAATGGTAGCGCTGGACCTCCTTTCTTTTTCTTTTATGGAAGGAGTGGGATTTTTAGAATTTGTGGTGGCCATTTGCCCAAAGGTTCCCAGTTGGACCTATTTTGCCAGAGTAGCTGTTCCAGCACTACATTATGATGTTCTGCAATTGGTTGGACAAGCTTTGCAGCAGAGTACTGTTCACACTATCCACTTAACGACAGACATGCGGGCCAGTTGCCAAGCAACTGGTTACATGTGTCTGGCAACAGACATGTGAACCAGTTGTCAAGCAACTGATTACATGTGTATCACTATACACTGGATCACTTTTGTGGGGCTTAGGCAACAGCTATTTATAGGTCTCAGCACTGAAGAAACTCTTAAGGGCATTCAGCGGCATGCAACAGTAGCCATGTTTGCCCTGGAGAAATCTCATAAAGCTGCAAACATCTTGGAAGACTTTAATAGCCAGGTGTTTGAATGGTTGTGACCCAGAAGTCTCAGAATTGGATTTGTTGCCATAGACAATGGCTGTAAAATAGTTGGCTTGGTTTGAAGTAACAGGTCTTAGGTCCAGTGCAGAGGCAAAGGCAGAAGGAGTTGAGCAAGTGACAGCATCAATGACCATTCAGAGGATGTTCCAGGAGTATCTGGATGACCCAAAAGAGGTCTATGTGGATCAAAACTCACTGGTGTGTTGGTATGGGAAGATGCGCCAATGGCCTGTTCTCAGCAGGCTGGCAATAACGTTTCTGGCTTGTACACTGGCCAGAATTTCTGCTAAGTGTGTGTTCAGTGCAGTTGGCACAGTTGTCACAGTGCGAAGGACCAGTCTCTTACCTCAAAATGTGGAGAGATTGTCCATGATCAAATTGACCAACACTTCATACCACACAATTACACTGTTCCTGAAATATCACAGGAGGAGTATGAGGGTGATTTGTCAGATTCAAATGTGTTAGCTTACCAATTTCTGGTGTGAACCAATGGAGTTTGAGGACAAACTCTACTTCCCTGACTAAAGAGGCCACCATGGATCTTTTTAGTTATTTATCAGTGAACTACGTATCCAAATAAAGGGATATAGCTAGTGGAATATTATATCTGCGTCCGACGTATGCAGCCACACCATTTTTAGGCACATGTGTGGCCAGATTGGAGTTAGACCAGTGTGCAGTGAAGATACTTCACTATTCCCTTCAGGATGTTGGATAAAATGCCAGCCTCCCTCTCAGGCCTATCCCTCTTTTTTTATCACATAGCATGGCTGCCCCAGAAGATCATTTGATTTATAAGACTGCCAACTGTCAATGTGGAACATTATGTCTGTGTCCGACTTATGAAGCCCCACCATTGTAAGGCACATGTATGGCCAGATTGGAGTTAGACCAGTATGCAGTGGAGTACCTCACCATTCCCTTGAGGATATTGTAGAAATGCCTGCCTCTCTCTCATGCTTATCCGTCTTTTTTCATCACCTAGCAGGGCTGCCCAGAAGATCATTTGATTCAAAATACTGCCAAATTCCAATGTGTTACTTGCATCAAGGAGGAGATACAATTGTGTACCTACCAGGTGCTTGGATTGGAAGAGGTAACCACTGTACCAATGAGTGATGATATATTGTGTATTAAGTGTGTGTGCTTGCTAAAATGTGAAGCTCCTCTTATGTGGTTGTGGGGCCTGTTGCTTGCAACTGGAGAGAGACTTGTGATGCTACATCATCACATGTTGCATGCACTCAGATAAATGCTATGATGGCAATTGTGAGATTGATTAGCCCAGTACATGCAGTTACTTACCCGTGATTGATTGCAAATTGCTCTACTTCTCAGTTAATCGATCACACGAGACATAAAATTAAATTAGTTATTGCAGAAGTCTGCCCTCTTGCTCTGCATCCTAGTCTTCTGGGTACACTCCTCATGAAGCTTACCTTCTGTCCCTCTTCTTGACTCTACAATATAATTTCTGTTTGCAGTCCACAGGCCTTCCCTTCTCCTGCACAAAAGGTGAAAGTTCCATAACACTCCTGCTTACCTTACCAGATCAGTTCAGCCAGGCACCCAAGAGTGATTGACATTCTGAGAAGAATGCAGATACACTGCCCAATATGGCACTACAGTATCATTTTTCTTTTAACAATCATAATTTTGAGAACTGTGTGGGCTCACTTTACTCCTCCATAATTGTAGGTTTTCAAACGTAGATGACAGAACACTTAGATGTATAATAATAACTTGGGTTTCTAGGGCTGAAGGAGTGTTTTCATGAATTTACCACAACTGTGCCATATGCATTCCTTCATTTAGTTCCACAACAGATTGATGATGATGTGCTGCTCATCGCCACGATGAACATTGTTGTTGTGTTGTGTTGTGTTTGTCACACCTTTCCCCAAATCCCCTTTCCTATCCATTCATCAAAGCCCTAACCCCCTTCCCCAGGCTGTGTGCTTTATTGAGGTGTAGCTGACTTGATTTACCTCATAAATGGATCACACACTTGGTGGGGTGGATGTGGTGAATGCAGTCTTCTATTACCTGAGCAAAAGCACACAACAGCCCCACTTACTGACCATCTAATAAAAGGGATCCATACTTTAAATATATAAAATACATCATTTGTCAAAAATGTTCTGCCCTTGTGTTGCATACGTTCTTAATCTTGTCCACTCCTGACTCTGAATCCACTTCTCCTGACTCAAAGATTTTGAAAGTTTAGTTTTAATTGAATACTAGCTTACTACATTGCTCAGAAAAGGTGTCTAGTGCTAGCTTTTGTATTAATATCAGGTCTTTGTGTCAAAGGGGTAGTCTGGTCTCATACAGTCTTTGTAAAGTTGTGATATAAATAAATAACCAACAAACTATACTTTTTCTTTCAATCTAGTTGCCTATGATGGATAATCATTCTAGTTATTCCTACAGTTGGAGTTCACATAGGTGGGAGTGGGGCCTGTCTAGTGATGTTTTCCCCATTAGTGTCCTAGTCTGCTACTACTACCATCACCACCATTAAGAAGGCACCTTGGGAAACCCTGCAGTTAGCCTTTTAAAGATTGATAGAGGTGGCAGACACTGCTTTATCTATGCAGCTAAGAGAACTATGGAGTGAAGTGAACTGGTTGAGTTTGTAGTTAACGTCTGTTCTAATGAAGATTATTGTTCATCTAGGTTGTTGTAGGCAATTTAGGAATAGGCAATGGCATGCCCCATTAGTGGTCAATATAGTTACAGATGGCAGTAGGACAAGGGTATTATACAACTTACTGGTATACACTTTGATAAGCAGATTAAAAAACAGGCTGCACTAAATGGCAGCAGTGCAAAGAAAACAATGACAGGCATAAAGTAAAAGAGTAACAGGAGAAGTACACCCACCCTCTCCACCTACAAAAGGCCTAGCCTTCTCCCCAATCAACCCCATCCCCAACAAATGTTCAAAAATGTACAAAATGTCCAAAGAAACCTAGAAAACTCCAACATTCCCGTCCCAATTCCCACCCTCTCCACCCACAATAAAATCCCTCCCACCAAAACCAAAAAATAAAAAAGGCATCAGAAACCTCCTTAGATGTGGGATTGGAGGCTTCTCACCCCCAGTGAAGGCTTGCCACTGCAAGGCATACCAATGCCAGCTGCTAAAGCATGCAGCATTAGAAGAGGTCTGAGTGGGGGTAGGGGGAGCATTGGTGGTTTAGTGGTGGCGCTGGCAATTTTGCCGGCAAGATAAGCTCTGCGGCTGGCTGGAGAAACTGGGGCCCTGGGCAATGGCCGCTGCCTCCTTCTGTTCCTCTTACAGAGCCACCAGCTAGCGATACACAGTCCACATGGCCTCCATCCATTGCTGCTGCAGTGGGGATGTTATCTCCTACTGAGATAGTGGATCAGCATGAGTAGCTATTCAAGAAAGAACACAAATTTAAAAAGACAAATTGTAAATAATGCTCAGCGCAAGCACTTGTTTATACATAGCAGCAGAGTAGCAGTATGTTGCTGGCCCCTAGGGCCATTGGAATTTTTATATGGTCAGGGAGCAGGGTGAAGTATTCCCCATACATTCCTCACATAAAACACACTGACTGGCTTCAAGGAATTAAGCCAGAATGACACCAGATTAAAACTAGGTGATGTTTCCTTGTAAAAGACTTTGGAGTAAAAAAAATCCAGACACTTTGGGGGTGATTCTCACCCTGGCGGGCGGCAGAGGCCGCCCGCCAGAGTTCCCCCCTCCAAAATACCGCTCCGCGGTCGAAAGACCGCTGAGAATATTTTGGGTTTTGCACTGGGCTGGCGGGCGACCGACAAAAGGCCGCCCGCCAGCCCAGTGCAAAACACCCTTCCCACGAGGACGCCGGCTCAGAATTGAGCCGGCGGAGTGGGAAGGTGCGACGGGTGCAGTTGCACCCGTCGTAAATTTCAGTGTCTGCATAGCAGACACTGAAATTCTTTTTGGGGCCCTCTTACGGGGGCCCCTGCAGTGCCCATGCCATTGGCATGGGCACTGCAGGGGCCCCCAGGGACCCCACGACACCCCATACCGCCATCCTGTTCCTGGCGGGAGAACCGCCAGGAACAGGATGGCGGTATGGGGTGTCAGAATCCTCCATGGCGGCGCAGCTTGCTGCGCCGCCATGAAGGATTCATTTGGGCAGCTGAAAACCGGCGGGAGACCGCCGGTTTTCCACTTCTGACCGCGGCCGAACCGCCGCGGTCAGAATGCCCAGCGGGGCACCGCCAGCCTGTTGGCGATGCCCCCGTCATTGGTTAGAATGACCCCCTTTGTGTGTTAAAAGAAAAATAGGTTAGCTCACATTAATGAGTAAGGCAATAAGCATTATGCAGCACAAGTATTCTTGTTGTGCTGAATTATTGGAGGCATTTTAGCACCTCGGGTACTTTGCTATTCTCTGCAGTCTGCAGCTGGGGCAGGTGTAATGGGCAATTTATTATCTTATTTTATTTCCAATGGCCCTTCTCTTCTCTGACTGCCTTTCAATTCTACCCTGAAGCCAAAGAGGCAGGTGAATAATAATAATACTATGTCACACATGCCACATATAAAATGCGGAAATCCTGTCTGCCATAAGTAGACAGTGGGAAAAACGATGCACTTCAGGACGTTGAGAGGATCAGGAATTAGGTTTTATTTGGTATGTTCATCACAGAGTATCCCATGTGCCAAACTTCAAATTCGGCACTTAGTCCCACTTTACTCTCTGGCCTCACCCTCCTTCACAAAGTATTTTCAATAAATACATTAGCTTGGCAGTAAGTAAACTTATTCTACTGCAGGGTAAGTTGGAAAGATTAGGGTAGGTAAAGGTTTTGCTAAGGAATAGAGGGTTGTCACTAATAATCATCATGCTAAGCTTTGGCTTAGTCAGTCACTGTAGCTGATGAATGACAAAAGGGAAACATTTGAACAGGCATGCATAAATCTGTTATGAAATCCATGAAATATACATACATAAATCACTTGGCCAAAAAATTTGGCACATCACAAGAATGGATTTTTCAATTTTGGGGGTGACAGAATTTAGGAAAAAGAATAAAGGGGTGAAGTACTAGGAGGTGACTGAGTGGGCCCTGGGACAAACAGTGTATTTCCAGATAATGCATTGAAAACTTTGTAAATGAAGTATTAACTGAAGCAGACGCACATTGCTCAGTCAACACTGCAGTGCCAAACTGAACCATGCTGCAGGTAAGTCACGGGTGGCGAAATGTCGTGGGCAGGTAGATGATGAAAAATGATGGGTGGGATAGCTGCCTTGTCTCACAAATACAGTGAGTATGCTTAATTTGTCAACAACTAAGTTATATGACTTGCTAACCGTCCCTGACACTGCTGGGACTCCCCCTCCAACTGCCTTCTCTGTCTGCTGCACTGGTGCTGCCCCTGGCCCCAACACTGGTGGTTGGTGCAGCTTGAAAAAAGTAAAACATTACACAGTTTAAATGCCAGATATGCCTCACCATATGTTTTTTTTAACAAAATACAACCACACTACATCACTACAATACGGTTAACAATATCTTCTCTCAAAAATATCACTTTGGGCATTTTGTTGGTTGACAATGTTAGAAAAGCCAGGTAGTCAAGCCAACCAAAAACATTTCGTAATGCAGGGGCAGAGCTATGAAGCTATGAAGACTCTGAGTCATTGAAGAGCAATGAAGGGGTAGAATTTTTTTTCAATGAAGGACATATGGTCTTGGTTGGCAAATGTAATGCGACTGTCCTCACACTATTTTCCAGCCGTGCTGCATTGTCATCGAAACTGCTGGTATACTACTGTACAAATGAATGGTAATTCATACAACATTGGTGGGGGGGCACCATGACCATGGCCACTCTCTTGTGTTACTTTTTGAGCAGGAGAAAGAAAGCCTTCTCAACAAACATGCGTAGAAAAGCTTACTTGGACATGCAACCTTCACAGTAGAGTACATGTCCTGAAAGCTGTTCTCTTAGTCTTACAGTTCCAGTCCACTAGATATATAAGGGAGAGCCTACTAGCAAATTAGAAGAAAGCTACAGACTAGTACAGACCGAAGGAAGTTAGCTACAGAAACTTGAAATATTGAAAAAACTAGGACAATGCAGGATTAATAAGAATTTAACAAACATTAGGTAGACTGAAGACGAGTTGAAAAAAAGTGGACAAGCACAGTAAAAAAAAAAAGATCTGTCAGCCATGGCTGCGGCACTGTTGGTGGTACTTCTACATGCTGTGGCACTGGTGGTGGTACTTCTGCGTGCTGTGGCACTGGTGGTGGCATGTCTCAGCTCCCTGACCTGCCTCTGAAGCCCTCTTCTTGCCTTTGGGTGCTGATGTAAGAAATAAAGACAATTAAAAAATAGAATAGTGGTACACTTAACCTCCCCAAAAATATATTGACAGGCAAAGCCAAACGCAGTAACGTTGTACTTTTCTAAATCAGATCACCTATAGAAATAGTTGACATATTCCTAATTTCCTAAATTAAGGCCGATTTCAAATTTCCAAAATCTAAACTACATTTGGAACTACCAATGCATTGCAACAAATGATCTTTGATTCTCATCTCATTCTGTACCTCCACAGTCTCCCTTTTCTCCAGTGCGTAGATGCTTACTGTACATCACTGGGAGATTGCTTGGGACTGATTATAGGAGCTACATAAACAAAGGTGTGAAATTAGTCTTGTGATGAAATAAGTTTACACCACACCCGAATAACTTCTACGATATATCAGTTTAATCGTAGTCGCCCCAGCCATCGTCCTCTCCTCCAACCGTCCTCCCCGCAATCCCCGCATTCTCCATTCCATCACCATGGGGACCGCGTGATCCCAGCATTACCAATACTTCACACTTCTCCCTTCCAATATTTAACAAAACTAACACAAAGATACATATTTTCTAATTAACAATATCTAGAACAAAATGAAGAAAACAAATGCAACAGAAATATACACTCTCCCAGTCAGTTATCAGTGTAGAACATAGGTGGTCATTCTAACCCTGGCGGTAAAAACCACCAGGGCGAATGACCGCGGTAGCACCGCCAACAGGCTGGCAGTGCACCGCTGGGCATTCAAACCGCGGCGGTTCAGCCGCGGCCAGAAACGGAAAGTCGGCGGTGTACCGCCGACTTCCCGCTGCCCTTGAGAATCCTCCATGGCGGCGGAGCGCGCTCCGCCGCCATGGGGATTCTGACACCCCCTACCGCCATCCTGTTCCTGGCGGGTCTCCCGCCAGGAACAGGATGGCGGTAGGGGGTGCCGCGGGGCCCCTGGGGGCCCCTGCAGTGCCCATGCCATTGGCATGGGCACTGCAGGGGCCCCCGTAAGAGGGCCCCACAAAGGATTTCAGTGTCTGCTTTGCAGACACTGAAATTCGCGACGGGTGCAACTGCACCCGTCGCACCTTCCCACTCCGCCGGCTCCATTCTGAGCCGGCGTCCTCGTGGGAAGGGTGTTTCCCGCTGGGCTGGCGGGCGGACTTTCGGCGGTCGCCCGCCAGCCCAGTGGGAAACCCAGAATGACCGCCGCGGTCTTTTGACCGCGGTACGGTCTTCTGGCGGTTCCCGCTTGGCGGGCGGCTACTGCCGCCCGCCAAGCTTAGAATCACCCCCATAGTCTTTAAAATGTTCACGACTGAACCTCCTCCTACAACTTCTCCTGGCTCTATCCAATTTTTTGACGTCCTCATTGCTGTCACAATTTGTCGCTGACAATGAGTTGCTTCTGAAATTACTGTTACTCTCCATATTTACGCTTGGTTTCTCCACTTCCTTCAGCAGAACCACTCTGTTCATATTCCAAATTCTACCATCAGAAGTTTTGACAGCGTTCTTAAATAATTTTAACACTTCAAGAGGTCTGGTGAATTTTGACCCCTCTGCACATCCAACGGGTGCTTTTACCTTTACCATATTTCCCACAGCTATGTTCATTTTACACACCTTCTTCCTTTTATCATATTCTTGCTTTCTTTTACGGATAAGCCTTTCCTCTCTAATCCGCCAATCATTGCTGACTAAATTAAATCCATTCTTCATCCAATCCATCCATCCTGGACATAAATTGGTATTGGGTATCCTCTTCCTAAACAGTTCAAAAGGAGATTTCCCAGTGGTCGAATGAGGTGAAAAACGATAAGCTGTGATCCTCTTCATGAGTTCTGTACGCCAATTCCAATTGTTCGCTTTAGCAAGTTGAATGCTCTCTTTTATATACTTGTTAAATCTTTCCACTGCACCATTAGTCTCTGGATGATACACTGCTGACTTTTTATGAATTATGCCACACTCACCCATACATTTCTCAAAGACTGTTGAACAGAATTGTGGACCATTATCAGATAATAAAGATTTTGGAAATCCTTCTTTCCTAAAAATGTCTTCCAGGAAGCTTATCACACTACGAGAGGAGACCTCACATTCATTTTTAACCTCTACCCACCTGGAATACAGGTCTATTAACACAATCAAATATGGTGTAGAGTGTTCACCTGGCAAAGGACCAACAATGTCAATTGCTATATCATCCCAAGGTTTGCATGGTAAACTCCTACAATGCATAGGTACATTTCGGGTTTTTAATATTTTGTCACTTTGTGCACATGATATACACTCTCTAACCAGGCGCTCTGCTTCCAAATCCATTCCTGGCCACCAAAAAGTTGCTCTTAAATTCTCTTTAGTCTTGACTATACCAAGATGGCCCTCATGAGCTTGATTCATAATCCTGTCTCTCAACACTTTCGGTGGAACCAACCTTGTACCTCGCAACAACTTACGCCTATCCACTGCCAACTCATCCTTTACTAAACACCAAACCTTTCCTAGAGCACCAAAACTTCCACTTCCTAAAGCCCTACACACACCACTTATCTCAACATCATCTTTTAACGCCTCTTCCCATTCTTGCTCAGTTATAGCACCACTTGTAATTTCACACACATCACTGATAATTTCACACACATTTTCCTCCAGCACAGTTGTGTCTTTTTGTTCACCATCCTTCACATCTTCATCCACCAACCTGGACAGACAATCCGCACTGACGTTCAATACGCCTGGTAGATATCCCACTTTAAATTTGAAATCTTGCAAACCAATGATCCACCTTCTTATTCTTGCAGAAATGCAATTCAGACCCTTACTGCCAAACACTTCTACTAAAGGCTTGTGATCAGTTAGCACCTCAAAGTCCGTACCCCAGACAAAGGGGGTTATTCCAACTTTGGAGGAAGTGGTAATCCGTCCCAAAAGTGACGGTAAAGTGACGGATATACCACCAGCCGTATTACGAGTCCATTATATCCTATGGAACTCGTAATACGGTTGGTGGTAAATCCGTCACATTTGGGACGGATTACCACCTCCTCCAAAGTTGGAATAACCCCCAAAGTGTCTAAACTTCTTCAGTGCCCAATATATTGCCAATGACTCCCTTTCAATTACAGAATAATTCTTCTCCGTTCCACTCAAAGATTTCGATGCACAAGCAATCATCCTTTTCTTACCACTTTGATCCTGCATCAAAACTGCCCCCAACCCTTTCGCACTAGCATGAGTGACAATAGCTGTAGCCCTGCCCGGTTTAAAGGCTTGTAAACAAGGGGCATGTTCCAATTCTTCTTTAATTTTGACAAACTCCTCTTCACACACAGCATCCCACTTGAACTCTCTTCCTTTCTTTAATAAAACTCTCATATTCACATTTTTTTCTGCCAAATTCCTGATGTACCTTCCATAATATTCAACCATCCCCAAAAACGAACTCACTCCCTCTTTAGTTTGGGGAGAAACCAACTTTTTGATCGTCATAACCAACTCCGGTTTGGGTCTTACCCCATCCCCTGTAATCAAATGCCCCAGGTATTCAACCTCAGCCAGGCCAAAATGACATTTCTTTCTTTTGATGGTAAGACCAGCTTGGCTTAAACATTTCAAAACCAATCTCACTCTTTCCCAATGTTCAACCGCTGTATCTGCAAAGATTAATACATCATCTTGGTAACACTTCACACCCTTCACATCTTTCAGGACTTTGTTCATAATACGTTGAAATACGGAAGCAGCCGACACAAGTCCAAAAGGCATTCTCTTGAATTTAAAAGCCCCAAAAGGTGTAATAAATGCAGTCAATTCCTGCGAAGTCTCCTCTAGTTCCACCTGGTGGTATGCTGATGTTAAATCCAAAGTGGAGAAGTGTTTTGCTCCACCAATCATAGAAACAATTTCCTCAATATTTGGAAGCGGAAATTTATCAACTACCACCTCTCTGTTTAGAGCTCTAAGGTCCACACATAATCTGATGTTTCCATCACTCTTCCTTGCCACTACAATGGGAGCCAACCATTCAGTTGCTTCCACTTCCTCAATTACACCTAACTCCTGTAATTTTTTGAGTTCAGTTACTACTATTTCTTGCAAGGCCAAAGGAATCTTTCTCATTTTCGCAACCACCGGAATAGCACCCTTCTTCAATCTAATTTTATGTTTATAACCCTTAAGACATCCCAACTTTTCTGAAAACACCTCAGGAAACTCACATACCAACTCATTCTCTTCACCATCCACACATTGCACTTGCACCTGTGGTTGTGCATTCGGATTTAACACAACACCCAACAGTTTTTGATGTGTCCAACTTAAAAGATGATCACCCTGGTTGGACACATAAACTTTTCCTAAAAGATGTCTATCTTTCTGTTTAAGATGACCTTCAAAGTACCCTAACATCTTTATAGGTTGCCCACCATAACCACCAGGACACACATCCATTTTCCTTAATTTTCTATCTTTACCACTTAACATGTCAAAACTTTTCTTAGAAATTATCGTCAATTGTGAACATGAATCAAAACGCATCAGTAGATCAACACCATCTACTCTCACCACTTCACTGGGATGTTCCCCACATCTTACCCGTGCTTCAACCTGAAAAACCACTTCCTGAGATATTTCGTTGACTTCTTTCATCAAATTACTATTGTAATTTTTTTTTTTCCTATTACAACAACATTTGTAGTAGTGACCTTTCCTTCCGCACCCATTGCACACAACATTTAATGCTGGACAATTACTTGCATTAGCTTTGTGGCCACTTTTGCCACATCTGAAACATTCTCCTTTAAACTTCAATACATCCTCACACTTTTTTTTTCCCCACTCTCCCTGCTCTTTACTTCACATACTATTTCCTCCACCTTTGCACCTTCTCCACTTGGAACTTTGTTTCCACTCAATTGCAACACACACTTCAACATATGTTCCACCCTTTTTGCCACCATAATCACTTCTTCCAAAGGTGGTTCATCTTTTAACCATAACTCCTCCCTAATTTTATCACTACTGCACTTTAACACAAATTGATCCCTAATTCTTTCATCCACTAGTGTTCCAAATTTACATGACGCTGCCAGTTTCCTCAAACTGGTTATAAATTCCTCCACCGACTCATCTCTACCTTGCTCCCTTTTTCCAAAATAATACCTTTCCATTATCGTACTCACCCTTGGTAAGTAATGTTTGTCCAGTTTCATAATACATGTCTCATATTCATTCAAACTTCTAGCCTCCTCAACATTCAAATCAGGCAAATTTTCTAGTACCTCTTGTCCCTCACCCCCCAGACAGTGCATTAATAATGCATGTTTCCTTTCAGCACTCAGTGTCGGGCCACACACCCTAGCATAGTGAACAAACATTTTCTTCCATTTGTTCCATGGATATATTGGATCTCCAGGACTACTAAAAAAAAACGGCGGAGGTGTTACATTCTGCATACCTCAGCTGTGTGTGTGCAACCCCCAAAAGACTGCTGAGTGATTGTCACAATGTCCCAACTCACAAGTCGCTTGTCAAACCAGTGTTTTCAATCCTTTAAATGTGTCTGTCAGAATGTACTCCTTATATCCTCTAGAGAGTGATAAAATTGTGCCTGTCACCGTATGTCCCACAAAACAGGCAAAACAAACATTAATTGTTATCACAATTATTGTAAAATGCCTGAAATAAAGATGACCAAAAAATAAAAAAATAAATGACATTCAGAAATATGAGACAGTTCCCTTTTAAGGTCCCAAAACGATCATCCCTTTGAGGAAAACTTCGTTCTGAGATGAAGATGCAAAACAATCTCAACAACATGAGGCACCTTCCCTTTAAGAGTTTGACACGATCATCCCTTTAAGAACAACCTCGTCCTGGGACGTGTCTCCAGAATGGAAATAACATAAACTGCTTCGTTCTGCTTTCTCCTCGATGCCGTCGATTCCCCGCTGCGAGACCGAACAAACTGCCACTGTGTTTTTCTGCTCCGCAATGAGATCGGAGTAACCGCAGGCTTCTTAAAGCGTCTCCAACTCCTTAATTATTCCAATTAACTCCGACGCCGTGAACGGGAAGCAGCATTCATCTCCGATCCAGATTTCAAAACACTTGCACGCCGAAACTGTCAGAATACAGTTTCCGTCTCCTTCACGCCACTGTAAGTACTGCCAGCTTCTACTCTTAATTTGCGTAGAAAAGCTTACTTGGACATGCAATCTTCACAGTAGAGTACATGTCCTGAAAGCTGTTCTCTTAGTCTTACAGTTCCAGTCCACTAGATATATAAGGGAGAGCCTACTAGCAAATTAGAAGAAAGCTACAGACTAGTACAGACCGAAGGAAGTTAGCTACAGAAACTTGAAATATTTAAAAAACTAGGACAATGCAGGATTAATAAGAATTTAACAAACATTAGGTAGACTGAAGACGAGTTGAAAAAAAGTGGACAAGCACAGTAAAAAAAAAAAGATCTGTCAGCCATGGCTGCGGCACTGTTGGTGGTACTTCTACATGCAGTGGCACTGGTGGTGGTACTTCTGCGTGCTGTGGCACTGGTGGTGGCATGTCTCAGCTCCCTGACCTGCCTCTGAAGCCCTCTTCTTGCCTTTGGGTGCTGATGTAAGAAATAAAGACAATAAAAAAATAGAATAGTGGTACACTTAACCTCCCCAAAAATATACTGACAGGCAAAGCCAAACGCAGTAACGTTGTACTTTTCTAAATCAGATCACCTATAGAAATAGTTGACATATTCCTAATTTCCTAAATTAAGCCCGATTTCAAATTTCCAAAATCTAAACTACATTTGGAACTACCAATGCATTGCAACAAATGATCTTTGATTCTCATCTCATTCTGTACCTCCACAGTCACCCTTTTCTCCAGTGCGTAGATGCTTACTGTACATCACTGGGAGATTGCTTGGGACTGATTATAGGAGCTACATAAACAAAGGCACAGAGAATGGTAACTCAGTGATATTACTTACTGCTATTACTATCTTAGTGACAGGACAGAGGAGTCTGTATTGCTTCTTAAATAATCAGCACAAGTGTCCGCTGACGAGTATAATTAGGTAGAGCCAAGCACCTGACAAGCTCGAACTGGATCACTAAATATTTGTAACATAAACTTAACTTACTCCTGAGTGTGAGCAGTGTGCTATGCATGGAGAACAACCCATGCTTTCGCCTGCCGAGATGATCCTTCCTTACGAGGTACTGAATTCTAGGTGGGACTTGTGTGTACAGAGTCTGAACGAAGCTTATAAACTGTCTAGAAGCTAGCCAACCACACTGGAGTATTTTAGGATATCCTAAGTTTCAAATTATCTATTGAAATGCCAAAACCGACATTCTAGCCACCTCAACTTGGAATTTCCAGGGACTCCTAAAACTCAGCATGGACCGAGGGGATGGAAGTACAAACCTCGAAATTTTCTGTATCCACATCTCCTAAATCTAATTTTTCAAAAAAAGTTTTTTCAAAATAAAAAAAATAGCATTGTAGAATGCAACAAATAAATAATTACTCACTGAGCCCCACAACCTCCATGCCCAGCAGGTTGAGCAGGTCCTACTCCCTGTCAAGAATATTGGCCCAGTAATGCATCAACCTCTGTTGGGTGTGCTGGATCCCAGTACTCCAGGGCACAAACATACATACCCTCCCCCACCACAGCCGATGCTCCTGCAGGGTGTACCCACTCTCAGGCATGCCACCTACTGCCAGCATGGAGGGGAGGCGGCTCTGCATATAAAAAACAAGTGTAGCCATCTCTGCCTGCAAACAAATGGGAAGGGACTGCACCTCTTGGCGGCGTCAGCAACTGCAAGGTGTGCAACTGGCAACTGCACTGGTGCTGCCCCTCCCTGTCTTGCCCTGCTCTGCCACGGCAGTGGGTGGGAAAATAAAAGAAGAAATAGGAAAAGGAAAGAAAAAGAAAGGAAGAACTAGGAGATAAAGGGAAAACAAAAAAAGTACAAAAAAGTCACAGTAAAAGAAAAAAAGACAAAAGCATAAAATACACAAACACTCACAGACTAATAAAATAAAGGTAAATTGATGTGGATGAGTGGGATAAGGGGAGGATTGGAAAGATTCCAGTTGGATTAGAAATAAGGCCCAGCACTATGCACAGAACAGGAAAGCAGGTATGACAAAATGGCTAAGCCCATGCGGACTGGGTGGTGCCGTTCGTGTGGATTGCGCTACTCAAATGTAATAAAACAGTGCAAATGGGTGGATGAGCACTTCCACCCACTCGTGGAGTTCCACTGAAGTTTGCTAAGTTTTTTTGCACTCCGCACAATATCGCAGAGGAAAAACTCTGCGTCTCCACCCAGGTCTAATGGGACATCTGCATGGAATATCTAGTAGATGCCTTTTAATATTTCCTTCCACTATCACTTGAGTTTAGGGCAATGAAGGTGAGTCAGGGTGCCAGTGTAGCTGCAGTAGTGCCAGCAGCCATCCAAGCTGTTTGTTTTCCATCTGACAGCAGGCCTTTCTTATCGTTTTTTGGTGATCAACCATTTCTCAAATGCTGTAGGTGGTGTGTTAGTCTTTGGACGTTCCTCGGGGTGGGAACCTCAGTGCCTAACCACCATATACCACCAGTGTTCTTTCTTCCAAAGGCTGTATTCTGATTGATAGGTGGGGAAAATTAATGAGCCCTCTGTGGTCAAAGAGATTACCAATTTGTTTCTAATTTGCCCCTTACCAATTGTGGAATTCAGTATTGGACAAGGCCGGCACGAAAGCAAGGTTACCAATGATGGGTGTGAGCAGGGAAGGGTAAGAGGACAGGTATTTATTATTTATTATTTATTACTCCATCCTAAGCTGCAACTGTTGCTCATGTCACTGGCAACATATAAACTTCTGGGGGTCGGTCCTTCATGGGAAGGCAAGGGATCTTCCAAATGTGTTTCCCTGGTATGTCCTGGTCAATGAAGCACCAGTGTTTCTCCATCTATGTCCTATTCCATTCCATCATATACCATAGTTAGGCAGAGAGGAAGTATTGGAATAAGGAAGGAATGCACAGACTGCCCCAGCTACAGGTAATTAGGACCTTATCTTCACCACACAGGGCTCCTTGCAACCCCTCAGATAAAGGTTTCTGTCATAGTCTGTATTTTATTTAAAAGATGGGAGTTGGGTTGGAAGGGGGGGCTTGCATGACGTAGAGTATTTGGGGATGAAAGGTTTCCCCTCACCCATTAAAGGCCTCCTGGTTTCCAGACCTGTAGGTCTACACGTATTGTGTGCAAAATGTCAGAATGCTTGCTGTCTACTGTTTTCACCCCAACCCCAAGTATGATAACCAGTGGTTGCTCAAGTGATAGGATTGAGTCGCACCAGGTGGGCCTTAGCAGCTAGTGGGCTTGAGATTTCTATATATTGACTTTAAAGCCCGACACTTTGCTGAATTTGTCCAGTTTCCTCAGAAAAGGCAGTAGGAAAAGTTAAAGTTGTGTAAGCGCAACTAGCACGTCATCTGTGTACATGGTCAGTTTGTGTTCTTAATGGTCCATTGTGATGCCTCTAATCTGCGTTTCAACCCCAATAGCTCCATGTAGAGCAGAAAGAGAAGTGGGGACTACGGACATCCTTGTTGTGTGCCCCTAGCTATGCAAACCCCTGTGAAAAGGGTTTGTTGACACTCAACTGGGTTGTGGGATTGGAGTAGCTGCACAACATCCATGTTTTCAAATCTCAGACCCAGACGTACTCTGTCGAGCAATTGTTGCAGAAAGGGCCAGTGGACATGATCAAACGCCTTATCTGCATCTGTCGACATGAGAAGCACTTGGGTGTGGGTAGCCCTGTCTATGAGGTGCATTGGGCGCTCGGTGTTATCACTGCAGCCTCTCTCCAGAATAAATCCCAATTAGTCCAGGTCTATGAGTCCTCACATGTATGGAATGAGGCACGTAGTCAGCATGCCCGGGAATAGGTTAGCATTTACATTGAGTAAAGATTTCAGCCTGTAAGGGGAGTAAACGTAAGGGATCTTTCCATTGTTTAGGGGGCACCATAATCACTGACTCTTGCATTGTATCCATGTGCATGCCTGTGTCACCAAAGGAGTTATAGAGGCAGATGAAAAGTGGGGCCTATTGGGGTACAAATATTTTGTAAAACCCTGTACTGAATCAGTCCTCTCCGGGTGCTTTGCAGAGTTGTAATCAGGCAATGGCCTAAAGGACCTCAGTTGTGCGGCTGTTGGCCTCCAACTGGAGCGCCTCTGACGCTGAGAGGTTTGCAGTGTGTGCTGCGCTATGTACTCATATCCTTCTCATAGGTCAGCCTTCCCTGCCACATATATGCCGGCGTAGAAGCGCTCAAATGCCCGCGCTAATTCCATATCATTGGAGGTTGTGTGACCTTGCATTAGGAGCTCTGCGATCCTGCCCTTGTGAGCCTGAGCCCTCAACATATGTTCCTGGAGTTACCCTGCCTTAATGCCTAAGGGATAGTATTCTGTTTGGTACATAGGGGCACATATTCCGCTCTGTCTAAATCTAATGTTTTGAGCTGCCTCCCAGCAAGGCCTAACTGCCTGCATATTCTGTGTGGACCAGTGCATGTGCATGCCTGCTCCAAGGCGTTTGCTTGCTTTTCCAGGGCAGCACGTTTGTCTTGCCTGTTTTCGTAAAGTCATGCTGAGATTGCTGTTAGGTTCCCTCTGACTACCACATTTGTGTGTTAAGAGTTTGTTATTGAGGCCTCATGTTCTAGGGCAGTGGTTCCCAACCTGTGGCCCGGGGACCCCTGGGGGGCCATCAAGCCTCTTCAGGGGGTCCGTGACTGTTTAGAAAATTTAATATTATTAACAGATTAATAAAGTGTATATAAATAAAGGGGCTAAATGTACAATTGTAAATTTTAAAATGTACTGTAAATGTCAAGGAATTTGAAATTGGAAGCTAAAAATTAAATCACTATACTCATTGATTCATGGGATTAGTGCAGGTGCATCAAATAGGATGTAGTATGGACGATGTGTGGCTTCAATTGAATGTATATATATATATATTTTTATTTATTTATATTTGTTTACATAATAAATAAAATGTGTTATTATTTGTGTATGTGTTAGATAAATGCTTGTTTCTGTATGTTTTTTTGTGTATTGTTTTGCGGTTCCAATATCAACAATGTTTACGCCAGAACCCCTGGCTTCCAGTAATAATTTTAGTGGTGTGGGGGGGCTGGATTCCAATAATGATTTAGTGGGGGTCCCCGGGTTCCAGTAAAGATAAAGTGGAGGTCCACAGAAGTCAAAAGGTTGGGAATTACTGTTCGAGGGTATGTGTGTATCCCTGAAAGGATAAGGTGATGGGAGCATGGCTGGAAAGAACATAGGGCCTGATTCTAACTTTGGAGGACGGTGTTAAACCGTCCCAAAAGTGGCGGATATACCACCTACCGTATTACGAGTCCATTATATCCTATGGAACTCGTAATACGGTAGGTGGTATATCCGCCACTTTTGGGACGGTTTAACACCGTCCTCCAAAGTTAGAATCAGGCCCATAGTTGCCTATATCTGTCTGGGTGCTAGGTGCTAACAGTTAGGGAGGGATCAGGAAGTAGTCTTTCTGGGCATATGAGTGGTGTGAAGCGGAAAAGAATATGTAACCCCTTGAAACAGGGTTCCGTGTGTGCCAGACATCTGTGTGCTGAGCATTGTGTAACCAGTGTATGCCATCTACCATGAAGTACCCTGAAAGTCCTGCTCTTTGTACTGATCTTTCTAGAGATGTGTTTTGTACAATGTTGAAGTCCCCCCGACAACATTGGAGCAGGTGACATGACATAGGGCTTCAAGAATGAACCATTCTTGGTGGTCATTGGGAGCATACAGTGTTGTGACAGTGAATGTGTAATTGTGCAGGAAGATCCATAGTGAGATGAGCCTTCCTGCTATTTCCACTTGTGTGTCAAGGACCTGCTGCTGAAATCTAGAAGCCAGCAGTATGGCCACCACAGCTTTTTCCCCGACCCCAAGGAGAAATATTGTCTATTGAACCAATGGGATTGCAGGCTTCCCCAGCTCCACTTAAGAAGATGTGTCTCTTGCAAGAGGCATATGTTGCAGTCTGAGTCACAGAGCACCAGGCATTTCGCTGGGACATTTAAACCGTCGGTATTTATGCTTATGATGTTAATCATCTGGTCGGTTTTGGGTGATGTTGCAGCAGTACAGAGTACAGAGTACAGAGGATTTGGCAGTCCCCTGGGGGTGGGTTTGTTTTTCAGACCCCAGGGTGTGCGGCAAAAGATATAACAGGGCCCCTTGGTGGGGGGGGGCATGTGAACTGGGGTTGGCACAAACATGCAGTCTCTCTCCCATCATGGGAGTCATCAGTGTCACTCTTAAGGGTGTCATGGCATTTGGCATCTGAATAGTGTGTCCATCAGGAAGGGGTGCTGGCACTCTGCCTACACGAACTTGGGTGATTATCCATTGTCGTTGGTAGCCTCATTCAACTGTATATGATGAGCATCCAGCCGTGGAATTTTTACTGTTGCAACTGCAACGAAAAGGGGCCCTGCAGGACCAAATGCAAGGCCCAATGGTTGCTGGATCTCTAAAGTTCTATGTTTTGCAGCCTTATGATTCAGTAGTTGGTGGAGCAGTGCCGGCAACTTTCATCTGCTGTGTGTGTGTTTCCTGGAGGGCCTTTTTGCTTCTTTGCCCGACAGTTGATGCGTGGATGTACTGTGATGCTGGGTATTAGATTCAGGGTCCACAGATGAATCCCCTAGTCCCAGGATGGACTGAGCTGCCTCTATGGTGAGAATCATGTGGGTTTCCTAACTCCTTAAAAAAGTCAGGCAGAATGAATGCCCACAATTAACTTGACCCCTTTCTCATGTAGAAAAGAGATGGCTGCTTTGAGGGAGCAGTGTCATTGGAGAATGAACTTGAAAGATCCTGATACAGCCACATCTTCACTCCCTCGAACAAGAAGGAACCCTGGTACCAGACTGCTGTCATGATGGCCTCTTTCTACATGTAGTGATGAACAACCCTTAAGATATCATGTGGCATACCTGAAAAGGAAGAAGGCCGGCCTGCTGTATGCTTGTGGTCAAGTGTGATTTCATGGGCAGCCATGTCTGGTAGGATCTGACTGAAGAGTCTTTTAACGTAACCCTCTAAATCTCCTGGGGCTGCTTGGAGGGAGACACTCTTAATTCTTATATTTGAGGTGTGTGACCTGTTTTCTTTTTGACTTCTATGGGTAATTGCAAATACTTGTTCTGTTCTTGAAGGTCCTCAGTCTCATCAGTAAGATTCAATTTCTTCCTCTCTAGCATCACTGCCATTTTCCAAGGTCACCACTGGGTGTCCAATGTCCACCATGTCTTGCTTAATGTCTTTGATATATGCAGTAACTATAGTGTCTTAGAATGGTTCATGCTAGGATCCTGTATCTAGGGGCAGAAATATGAAGGGAACTATGTAATTAATATGGGAGCTGTCAGGGTGTGGTCCTAACAGTTATGGGGATATTGTAAGTTAATTATATGTTGTACACTGAAGTAAAGATGTTAATTCCGAGCTACGTGTGTGGTGTGTTCTTATGCATGCTTCTGAGCTGGGGAGGGCGCGATAGTGACATTGTCAGGGAGCGCTGCAATGTCTTTCCTGAGTGTGCCAATCAGCACTCCCGTTAAGGAGTGTGTGAGAGGTGCATCAGGCTTTGTGCTCTCAGGATTCAGAGTCTGGGTACTTTTCGTCATATCATCTTCAGTGGCGACATCATATGGAGAGTCAGTTTTCTTGGAGGAAACCTTGGTTAGCATATCTTTAAGGGTACCCTCTTTTTTTCACATATGTGCAGCCATGGCTGTTGGAAAAGGAAGACTCTGAGGAGGTGTAGCAGGTTGAACACTGGGCCAGGGATGCTCTGCACTCCTTGACTTTCCTCTGAAGCTTTAGGTGCCAGAGAACAAGCGCATGGCAGCTGCTTGCAGCCTTCTGAGGTCCTTAAATCTTAGTTTTTTGGCAGTTGTCATGTTGTCATGGGCATCTAGAGATGATGATGATTGGTGGTCTTCTTGTCCCTCAATTTGTGAGGCTCTTACCAGTGAGTGTTGCTGGGTTCCTGGGGCCTGATTTATGGAGATGGAGCACAGACTGCTGTCAGGTCCCAGCTCGGCTGTGGCACTGTGGGGGCTCATTTACTGGGATCCAGGGTCAAAGGTCATATGAAAAGGAGCAACTCAAGCCACAACATAGTTTACTTGCAATTTATAGTTCCTACAAATTAATACTAGTGGTAATGACCACTATTGATTTTTAATCTCTTTTTTGGTGCACTTTCTGGTGATTTAGCAATACTTTGTCTCTTTGAGGCTGCACTAGTTTTCAGAAACATCAATTATTATGCTGCCATACAAATAAAGGTTGTATTGTGTATGGCATCACTGTTATGCCATTAATTGTGTTTGACCAATGACTTTGTGTTTCACCACTGCACATATTAGTTGTTCAATGTTCATCAGTAGCACATTACATGCTGTATTCAGTTTAGCTGCCTATTGGCTTTAACGTGGCATTAGACATTACATTCTGTATTCAGTTTAGCTGCCTATTGGTTTTAACGTGGCATTAGACATTACATTTGGTATTTAGGTTAGCTGCCTATTGGCTTTAACGTGGCATTAGACATTACATTCTGTATTCAGTTTAGCTGCCTACTGGCTTTAATGTGGAGTTCACCATTGCAGTTGAGACATTGCAGATGAGCTGTGTTTTTCCACATGATAGACCAAGCTGTGTTTTTCGTATTGTGTTCACACCGAACCCTAGCGTGATAAGAGAGCGTATATTTTGTGTTTTCCTCTCTATCCAGCCTGGGAACGAGCGAGGTTTGGAGACTTGGCCACTCTCCAACTCTTGTTCTGTTCCCACTCTGAGCCAGCATGTTTTGACTAAGGGGCCTGTTAGCAGGCTTTTTACGGTGTCCCTGGGCAGCAGCAAGGGGGAATTTTCCAAGGCTTCAGTCAGGAGCGGACGTCAGCTGCCTGACCTCCCGTTTTGGGTGGAAAATCTCCTTCTTGCAGTTGAACAGGAGTCATCAACTTGCAGGCATGAGAAAGATGACGAGCAGTGATAGGCCCTACGGTGATGAATTTTGACTTTTATTCTTTGCTTTGAAGTTATGCTATAATATAATCAAATGTATTTGCTGTGTACCTTGCAATTGAGAATCACTTTGATATATTTTGCTTTCATTGCTGTGACTACTTTTAAACGTGTGCTTCCAACCTACTAATCTCGTCTTTCAGGAACCTCGTGGTGAAGTAATAATAATAAATGTCTTCTTTAAACTAAGAAGTGCATTCCAGAGACGTTTTGTCAGCTCGGTCATAAGAGAAGGAAAGCAAAACAATCACTTACCAGGATTCAGGATCAAATGTCATGTGATGGCACTTCCTGTGATGTCATTCAGAAACATTTTTTAGCCATGCTTGGAAGCGGACTGTGGAGAATGGGTGGATGGGGAATGGGAAAGCACACGCACAATGGAGGGCGGGCAGGTGGAATGGGAAAGCACATGGACAATGGGGGTGGACAAGCGTTAAAGGGTTCATGCTCCAGGTGAGGGTCAAACACCAAAGGGAAAAGGAAAACCCACAGAATCTGATGAATAAGAAGCAAGCAAATGAGAATGACAGCAAAGCCTACCAATGACAAGGAATCAGTGGGTCCTTAGCCCATTATAAGCTAATAATATGTCTCACAACAGCTGTCTTAGGCAAGACTTTAAAAGAATTCCCTGAAAGCAGGAAAGACACATGGAGACAAAGAGAGAGACTCATTTAACAGTTAACAGCTTCTTGCAGACATGTTGCATTCTCAGTTTAATTTCGGCTTCTATTTTGGCTGCACGGCCTGCAGTCAAGATATCCTATTCCAAGGACTGCAAAGCCATTTCTTTTGGCACATTCAGCAAGGAAGTCTCCAGTTTTGGTGTATAATATAGAGACTCAAATCAGTGCAGGGAGGCCTCTCCATTATATGTGGTCTCTCACTCAGCCTAAGCTACTATATGTTTTTTGAAGATTCTCAGGGACACCTTACCAACTTTTGCAGGGTGGAAGCCTTTTATGTTTTGACATTGTGCCACCCATGTATAAACAAAACTGGGCATTTCCTTCCTCTTCTATGAAAATGAACCTGATGCAGTGTTTACCTCCTTTAGCATAAAAAAACCCATAATAGGGGCACTCGCTACTTGTATGGCAGCGGTAGAAATGGTGGCAGGGTAATTGTGCAACGCCTCCTGGAGTGGAAGCTGAAACACATAGGGGGTCATTACAACCCTGGCGGACGGTGTTAAAGCGGCGGTAATACCGCAAACAGGCCGGCGGAAAAAAAAAAGGAATTATGACCGTGGCGGAAACTGCCAACAAAGACAGCCACTTTAACACTCCGACCGCCACAGCGGTACAGACAAGCAGCGCGGCGGTTACCGCCAACAGACAGGCGGCCGCCCACACTATTACAACCCGCCAATCCGCCACCTTTTCCGGGGCGGAACCAACGCGAACAAAAACACGGCGGAAACAGCTTTTGCTATGGGAAAACGCTCACCTGAACACATCCCACGAGGAAGGAGGACACCATGGAGCCCAAATTACAAATCCTACCTGCCCTTGTATTTCTGCTCCTTTACGACCAACAGCTACGTAGGCGCAGAAGATACCGGTGAGTACTGCACCTACGACACAGGGGAGGGGGGAGGCAAAAGTTAGGGGGACACCCACCAAACACCCCCACCCCCACCCTCGCATATCACAACATACACACCAATGTAGTCACAAAAATCACAGTAACAACCCACAATCCCCCCGGAAGAATGCAAAGACAATGCGAAATTCGGGCAAACATTGTAATGTGCCAATATACATGTCATACAAAAATATACAGATATACATATCTCAAAATCACTCTTATTTACACATACAATCCGAGAAGTAGTGCAGATATGTACACAACAATGTCCGTGCACCAACAGTCCAAAAATGCATGGGCGAGGCCCACAATAGATACCTGACCAAAATCGGAGAGAACTCTGC
Organism: Pleurodeles waltl; assembly: GCF_031143425.1. Taxonomy (NCBI): domain Eukaryota; kingdom Metazoa; phylum Chordata; class Amphibia; order Caudata; family Salamandridae; genus Pleurodeles; species Pleurodeles waltl. The sequence goes on along the minus strand of NC_090436.1, from coordinate 978,770,420 downwards.
CGGGGCATCAGATAGAAACACTACAGGCACCTCAGGGGGAAGGGAAGGGGGGGCACTTCAGCCACATGAATGCGAATCCACGACGGGGCTCCATGCCCATTGATGTATCCTGGGGAGTGCAAAGCCACAGTCTCTCAAGTCACTACAGTGGGTGGTTTGGCCACTGTGCCATCCTGGGGAGTGCAAAGCCACAGTCTCTCAAGTCCTACAGTGGGTGGTTTGCCCACTGTGCCAAGGGGAGTGCAAAGCCACAGTCTCTCAAGTCCTACAGTGGGTGGTTTGCCCACTGTGCCATCCTGGGGAGTGCAAAGCCACAGTCACTCAAGTCCTACAGTGGGTGGTTTGCCCACTGTTACATCCTGGGGAGTGCAAAGCCACAGTCTCTCAAGTAGATGCAGGTCTCCACTGGTTGTGGAGGGGGACTGGTGCCCAGACTGGATGAGTCTCCACGTGAAAGTTCCTGTGCTGTCACTGTCCCAGCTGCACATGGGAGAAGGATGCCTGATGTGGCGGTCCATTCATTCCTACACAGTGCATGCCCTGTTCAGCGGTGCTTTGACATGGCGGTCTTTGCCCTGTTCAGCGGTGCTTTGCCATGGCGTTTCAGGACTGTTCAGCGGTGCTTTGCCATGGCGGTCTTTGCCCTGTTCAGCTGTGCTTTGCCATGGCGGTCTTTGCCCTGTTCAGCGGTGCTTTGCCATGCCGGTCTTTGCCCTGTTCAGCGGTGCTTTGCCATGGCGGTCTTTGCCCTGTTCAGCGGTGCTTTGCCATGCAGGTCTTTGCCCTGTTCAGCGGTGCTTTGCCATGCCGGTCTTTGCCCTGTTCAGCGTTGCTTTGACATGGCGTTTCAGGACTGTTCAGCGGTGCTTTGCAATGGCGGTCTTTGCCCTGTTCAGCGGTGCTTTGCCATGGCGTTTCAGGACTGTTCAGCTGTGCTTTGCCATGGCGTTTCAGGACTGTTCAGCGGTGCTTTGCCATGGCGGTCTTTGCCCTGTTCAGCGGTGCTTTGCCATGGCGGTCTTTGCCCTGTTCAGTGGTGCTTTGACATGGCGGTTCTGATACGGACATTGGTGTGTGGCATGACATTCCATCATTGCCCAGCGGGGCTGTGGCATACTGGCCCCTCATGGGCTGTGACTCCGGCGGTGGTCTCCTGACCAGTGACGATACTTGTGCCCTCCTGGGCAATGACTCCGGCGGTGGTCTCCTGACCAGTGACGATACTCGTGCCCTCCTGGGCTGTGACTCTGGCGGTGGTCTCTGGACCAGTGACAATACTTGGGCCCTCCTGGGCAATGACTCCGGCGGTGGTCTCCTGACCAGTGACGATACTCGTGCCCTCTTGGGCTGTGACTCTGGCGGTGGTCTCTGGACCAGTGACGATGCTTGGGCCCTCCTGGGCTGTGACTCTGGCGGTGGTCTCTGGACCAGTGACGATACTTGGGCCCTCCTGGGCACTGACTCCGGCGGTGGTCTCCTGACCTAGTGACGATACTCGTGCCCTCCTGGGCTGTGACTCTGGCGGTGGTCTCTGGACCAGTGACGATACTTGGGCCCTCCTGGGCAGTGACTCCGGCGGTGGTCTCCTGACCAGTGACGATACTCGTGCCCTCCTGGGCTGTGACTCTGGCGGTGGTCTCTGGACCAGTGACGATACTCGTGCCCTCCTGGGCTGTGACTCTGGTGGTGGTCTCTGGACCAGTGACGATACTTGTGCCCTCCTGGGCTGTGACTCTGGCGGTGGTCTCCTGACCAGTGACGATACTTGTGCCCTCCTGGGCTGTGACTCTGGCGGTGGTCTCTGGACCAGTGACGATACTTGTGCCCTCCTGGGCTGTGACTCTGGCGGTGGTCTCTGGACCAGTGACGACGGTGCTGGCGGTTGTGTCTGGAACACCGGATATGATGGCGCACTTCTCCGCCGTGACACTCACAACAGGCTGGGCAGACTTCCTCTGGACCTGCCCCACCTTTGGTGGAGTTACAGCTGACTCACCAATCGCCTTCGATCCCATGTCACTTGTCGTCCCACCAGAAGTCTTAAGACGGTCTAGTCGTCCACTGTCCATTTTCAGAGCCTTTACAGGGGGTAAGCTGCCACTGCCTTGGCTCCGGGTCCTACTGCCTGCCCTGGTGGCCGGTGCACTCCAAAAACCTAGAACACGCACCACTGGTACTGGAGGCCTTTTGGCTGAGGTGCTACGACGGGACTGATGAATTGGAGTGGGGGGGGTGGGGGCAAAAAGGTCAATTTGACAGAGGGCCAGTTTCTGACGAACACTGGGATAGGTAGCTGGAGGGGGTCTGGGAGTGGAGGAAGAGGAGGTGGTTGTAGGAGGTGTCACATTAGATGTTTTGGGTGCAGGTGCGGGTACTGGAGGCTGTCGTGAGGTGGATGGATGTTGGGTGAGTGATTGCCGGCGTTTGGGTACTTTGGGAGGGGGCGTCACAGACACATTGGGAGAGGACACAGGGGACGTGTAAATGGCAGTGGAGGTGGTGAGTGCAGGTGAGCGGCTTGTGGTGATGGGTGTCCTGGTGCGAGTCCTAGTGCCTGTAGATGTGGTGCATGCAGGTGTGTGTGTAGACGGGACTGGGAGGGAGGACGGAGAAGAGGAGGAGGGGACACAGTGGAGACAGTGGATGTTGCTGTGTCTGTATGTTGGTGAGGCTTGCGTGAGTGCCTGTGGTGTGTGTGGTGCCTATGTTTGCTTGAGCTACTTGTGTGTGTTGACTTGTGTGCATGCTAGGTGTGCTTGGGATGGGCTGGGGTACAGGAGATTGGGTCTGGGTGGAGGAAGTTGGAGGGGGGAGGCTAGACACAGGGACAATGGCTGCCATCAGTGCTGAGGCCAGAGATTGCAGGGTTCGCTGAAGGACAGCCTGACCAGAATGAATGCCCTCCAGGAATGCATTACCGTGTTGCAACTCCCTTTCTACACCCTGGATGGCATTCACAATGGTAGACTGCCCAACAGTGAGTGACCTGAGGAGGTCAATGGCCTCCTCACTGAGGGCAGCAGGGGTGACTGGGGCAGGGCCTGAGGGGCCTGGGGCGAAGGTGATGCCCCCCCTCCTGGGTGAGCGGGCACGGGGCGAACGCTGAGGGGCTGCTGGGAGGGCGGTGCTGGTAGGGGGGGTGGCGGCTGTACCTGTAGAAGTGGGGTGCACAGGTGGTGCCGCCACCACAGGGGAGCTCCCATCGGCGGATGAGTCCGAGTCGCTGGTTGGTGATCCGGTGGCCGACGTGAAGCTCCCCTCGCCCTCCGTCCCACTGGTGCATTCAGAGTCTGTGGTGTGGCCCTCCATGTCCATGTGGGATGCAGCTCCCTCGTGCTCCGGTGCCAGTGTACCTCCGCCTGATGATGCTGATGTACAAAAGGACAGGGAGAGCAGGAAAAGGGGGGGAGACAGAACAAAGAGAGTTTTAGTGCATGGCATACCGCTACCGTTGGCGGACAAGACAGACGCAGCAGCCCCCTGCATTACGCCGTGCTCCTGACCTCTGCACGTGCAATTTCTGGGACATGGCCTACATGGCAATGGTGGGAATCTGCTCACATGGATGCCACAGGGGCAACTGTACCTCAACTTGGCACTCTGCTGAGGTGGGGTTGAGTGCCACATGGCCTACATTACGGAGGGGCCTTGCCTACCTAACTCGCCCTGGCCTAGGGACACCCACAGCCCACCTCCCCCACCCAGACCCCTCCACTGCACGCAAAGTGGGCTGAATGAGGTTGTACTCACCCCCTTGTGTCTGCTGTGATGTCCTCAAGCGCCCATCCAACTCCGGGTAGGCCACCGCCAGGATCCGGAACATCAGGGGGGTCATGGTGCGACGGGCACCCCTCCCACGTTGGGAGGCCATCCCCAGCTGAGCCTCCGCCGTCTTCTTGCTGCAGCGGCGAATGTCCTCCCATCTCTTACGGCAGTGGGTGCCCCATCTCTGGTGGGCCCCCAGGGTCCGGACGTCCTTGGCGATGGCACGCCAAATGTCCCTCTTCTGGTAGACGCTGACCTACATGACATGCACAAGGAAAGAGGAACAGTCATTACCAACTGCACCGTCAATGTGAGTGGCCCTCTCCCTACTCTGGCAATGTGGCCCATTCATTCCCATGCATAACTGTTCTATGTACTCTGCCCCCTTCCCATTTCCACCCAGCCCTCTCCACCCAGGCCTAGCCCATACAAAGTGCTCCCTGTGTACTAACCTGTTGGTCTGGAGGACCGTAGAGTAGCGTGTACTGGGGGAGGACCCATCCACAAGTTTCTCCAACTCCTGTGCAGTGAAGGCAGGGGCCCTTTCCCCAGACGCAGCAGCCATCGTCGCTTCCAGACCGAGGTCACAGCAGCACTAGCAGTGTAGGTCCTCTCCTGTCGAAGGTCAGAAATCTAGTGAGTGAAGAGATAGAAAATGGCGGTGACGTCCGCGGCGGTGACGTCCACAGCGGTGCGCATCATCACTGCCGGCGCACCTGTTCATTGGCTCCTGGGACCCATAGGGTCCAATGTTAACCAATGCAGCATTGCGCCGCGGTCTACGACCGCCTACCGCAACGGTGTGCAACGCCAGCGCAGTTACCCCACAATCCCATTGTCCCAGTTTAGAGGTCAGGCAGCCGCCATTTCAGGGGCCCACATGGCTTCATTTACTACTGCGTCACGCATAGCTAGGCCTATACTCAACACACATACAGGAAGGCTTTTTTGTCTGGTGTAGTCTTGTGTGTAACTGTGGGTACATACCTGGAGGAATAGTGACTGGTTCTTCGCTGTTGTCCTTCTTAGGCACATTCAGCTGGGACATATGAGAAGATGGTGGAATCCTCCGGTGTACCGACCGCTGGTGGACCTGTTGACAATGGAAGAAAGACATATCATCCTCACCTACCGGTTTGACCGTGCCACAATCCAGGAACTATGTACCCAGTTGGAGCCAGACCTGATGTCACCAATCCGCCATCCGACTGTAATCCCCCCTGACGTGCAGGTGCTGTCAGTCCTCCATTTCCTTGCAAGTGGGTCATTTCAGACAACAGTGGCCATGGCATCAGGGATGTCCCAGCCTATGTTTTCCAACGTGCTGTCCAGAGTGTTGTCTGCCCTGCTGAAACACGTAAGGAGATACATAATTTTCCCTGAGGTGGAGGATTTGCCTACAGTGAAAGGTGACTTCTATGCCCTTGGACATATCCCCAACGTCATAGGTGCCATTGATGGGACCCATGTAGCTCTGGTCCCCCCGCAGGAGTGAACAGGTGTACAGGAACCGGAAGAGTTATCATTCGATGAATGTCCATATGGTATGTTTGGCAGACCAGTACATCTCGCAGGTAAATGCAATGTTCCCTGGCTCTGTGCATGACACCTACATCCTGCGGAATAGCAGCATCCCTGATATGAGGGGTCAACTCCAGAGGCACCGTGTATGGCTATTGGGGGACTCTGGTTACCCCAACCTTTCGTGGCTATTGACCCCAGTGAGGATTCCCAGGACCAGGGCAGAGGAACGGTACAATGATGCCCATGGGCGGACTAAGAGGGTAATCGAACGCACCTTCGGCCTTCTTAAGGCCAGGTTCAGGTGCCTCCATATGACAGGTGGATCCCTATTCTACTCACCGAAGAAGGTGTGCGACATCATCATCGCCTGCTCCATGCTCCATAATTTGGCATTGCGACGCCAGGTGCCTTTTCTGCAGGAGGATGATCCAGATGACGGTGTTGTGGCAGCTGTGGAGCCTGTGGAGCCAGTGGACAGTGATGAGGATGAAGCTGAGGATGGAGAAAACGACAACAGGGAGTCAGTCATACAGCAATATTTCCAGTGACACACAGGTGAGAACATTTTCTGGTTTAACATTACATTAACTTTCACACGTCTACCTCTATCCTGTACCTACATTTCACTCACTATTTGTTAATTGAGTTGTACCCTTCCATTTCAGTTTCACAAGTGTGGTAACCTACGTGTCAACTGCTTGCATCCTTCAAGGGCTTGTGATGTGTGATATTGGTATGTTAGCCTTACAATGGGTAACCCATTATGACACTGTAATTGATAATACAAAGTTCCAAATCATAGACTGACTAAAGATTTTTTTGGCTTTCAAGGGTGTTTATTTAAGTGCTAAAAAAATCAAGGAAGGTTGTAAAATGGGGATGGGTGATGGTGGAGGAATGTCCATGGCAGAGTCCAGTCTATTCGTCTCACAGGTGCACTGCCCATCTGGGCATTGGAAGTGGAGCTGGGGCAGTTCCAATCTGGACAGGGTGACAAAGTGGGACAGTGGGGGGACAATCAGGGTGGTCTTATTTCCTGGCGGGGGTCTTGCCATCTTGCTCTGTCCTGTTCCTGGATCTCAGGGACCGCTTGCGTGGTGGTTGTCCGTCTGCAGGGGATGGGGTGCTGGTGTGGTGGTCCTGTGGCGGGGCGTCCTGTCCACTAGCGCCGGCGGAGGTGGTGGGCAGTTCGTCGTCCTGGCTAGTGTCAGGGGCCCCTTGGAGTGCCACGTGTCCCTCAAGGTCTTTTGAATGTCCGTCAGCACCTCTACGATGGTGCCCAGGGCGGAGCTGATGGTCCTGAGCTCCTCCCTGAACCCCAAATACAGTTCGTCCTGCAGATGCAGGGTCTCCTGCAACTTGTCCAGGACCGTAGCCATCGTCTCCTGGGAGTGGTGGTATGCTCCCATGATGGAGGATAGGGCCTCGTGGAGAGTTGGTTCCCTTGGCCTGTCCTCCCTCTGTCGCACAGCAGCCCTCCCAGTTCCCCGGTGTTCCTGTGCCTCCATCCCCTGGACCGTGTGCCCACTACCACTGCCCCCAGGTCCCTGTTGTTGTTGGGGTGGTGGGTTAGCCTGGGTGCCTTGTAGTGGTGGACACACCGCTGATTGACCTGTCCTGGGTAGGGAGGTTTGGGCCCGCTGGGTGGGTGCTGTGCTGGTGTTACCAGAGGGTGGCAGCTCGGTGTTGGCTGTGGCTGGGCAAGGGGAACCGACTGTCCCGAGGCCCACGATGGTCCGGGCTGGTCATCCGGATCCAGTGGGGCAGAGCTGTTGTCGTCACTGTGGGCCTCTTCTGGGGGTGGAGTGGTGTTGTCTGGACCCTCTGGTGTGGTGACGTTCCTTCGGGTTCCTGCAGGGGTATGAGAACATGATTATTGCATCTGTGTGTGTAATGGTGTGCAAAGGTTGGGTGTGCGTGATCCCCAGTGCAGGCATTCCTGTGTGGGGGCTTGTGTGGTGATGGTTGGGGGGGTGTTCTGGGTATGTGCAGTGGGCATGCTTTAGTGAGGGGGGACCATGCTTAGTTGTGTCATGCAGGGCTTGGTGTTGGGATGGGTGCTTGGTGTCATGAGTAGATTGGTGAGGATTTGGGGTGATAGGGGAGGGTGTGAAGGTGGGGGTGTGTGATAGCATGCAGGTAGGGTGGGGGATTTGATAGTTAAGATTTGACTTACCAGTGTCCCATCCTCCACCGACTCCTGCGAGGCCCTCAGGATGCAAGATGGTCAGGACTTGCTCCTCCCATGTTGTTAGTTGTGGGGGAGGAGGTGGGGGTCCGCCGCCAGTCCGCTGCACCGCGATGTTGTGCCTGGAGACCGTTGAACGCACCTTCCCCCGTAGGTCGTTCCACCTCTTCCTGATGTCCTCCCTATTTCTTGGGTGCTGTCCCACGGCGTTGACCCTGTCCACTATTCTTTGCCATAGCTCCATCTTCCTGGCTATTGATGTGTGCTGTACCGGTGAGCCAAATAGCTGTGGCTCTACCTGGATGATTTCCTCCACCATGACCCTGAGCTCCTCCTCGGAGAAGCAGGGGTGTCTTTGGCGTGACATGGGGTGTTATGTGTGATGTGTGGGGTGGTGTATGTGTTGATGAGTGTGGTGAGTGTAGTGGTATGTGGTGTTTTGTGCGTGGATGTTGTGTGGGTGATGGTGTTGTGTGCCTCTGTGTGATGGGGTTGTCAATAGCTGTCCTGTCTCTCTGGCCTTCTCTCAGAATTTCTGGTTGTAGGGGTTTGTGTGTGATGTGGGTGTGTGTTTTATATTGTATTGCGTGTGTGGGAGTGGTGTGTGTATGTGTATCAGGTGTGTGTATTTGGAATTGTCCAATGTGGCGGTGTTTTGTAAGTGTGTGTGTATTTTGAGCGCGGCGGTGTGTACCGCCAATGGAATACCGCGGTTGAAAGACCACCGCGTGGATTCGTGGGTCGTAATAGCATGGGCGTGTTTCTGTTGGCGTGGAGGTGGAGGATTTGTTTCCGCCAGTTTATCGCTGACCTTTGGTGTGGCGGTGTTGTGTGGGTGTCTGAATTTCGGCGGATTCCGTGATGTGTGTCATAATAGCTGTGGCGGTCTACCGCGGCCACGGCGGTGTATTGGCGGTCTTCTGCACGGCGGTAAGTGCCTTATACCGCCAATGTTGTAATGACCCCCATAATCTGCAACAATCTGTTGATCTGTCCAGAAACACATGAAGGAGACCACACCATGGCCTGTGGTTGTTGTGAGAGAACAAAAAACCCCAGGCCCAATTTAAGGGCCACCCCCTACTGAGAAAGGCAAAGAATATGCACGAAACAAACAAGATTTTGCATTTGGGAAAATAGTTCTCAGGCTGTATTTCTTACAGGGCAGCATTAAAACAAATTGATTAACGTCACACAGACATAATCTCTACAAAGCGAATCCCCTGCACCCTCACGAGGAGAGGAGCCAAAGGCTACCAAATCAGCTGAGTCCCTTAAACATCCATGCCAGATCAACCCAGAATGGGATCCTTTTTGGATGTCTTGGTCTCCTGGTGCAAGCTCCAACTCCCCACAATACCCAGGGCAGCGTCATAGAGTACTCAGAGAGCCAAGAACAATCACTGGAGTGCATGTCCCCTGACTTACAGCCCATATACTATTGCCCCAACTTGATGAAAGGTTTAAAGCCAAATATATTCAGAATTCGCCTGCGTTCTTGTTCGAGATGCCAAGGTGCCTACTAGTTTTGTGGTCAAACCTGCCTCCAACTGTGCCTCCATATCCACAACAAATATGACAAATCATGAGCACATACACAAAGGAAAACCAAGATGAAGAAACTGAGCTAAGAACAATCCTGCGCTCCCCTTGCCCCCAATTATTGAACTAGAGATGGGTGGGTGGGTAAAGAAGCTTGAGTCTAGGACAGCAAGTCGTGTTGCTGGTCAGCAGGGGCACAGTGAAGTGGATGATCATCAATCCATTGCCTTAAATGCATCTTTGTGTGCCTCTGTCCTCCTCCCAGGCTACACTGCTGTAGCACGGCAGCCAGTGGGTACCAAACGTGGCTTTCTGGGCAACACGGAAAAACAACAAAATTAAAAAACAAACACCAAACGCCAAATGCCACTGGTGTGCCCCTCCCTTGTGCCAGGTGTCTGCGCCTCTTGTGCCCGGGGCCTGCGATTACAGGTGATGCTATTGTTAACGCGTCCCTTTAAGATAATTTATTATACGTTAGGACTCGTTTTAGGCCAATGAATGTTTTGACCCAGTTGAGAGACACCTTAGGACGAGATAGCTAATCAATATGTCAATCAATACGTCAATAATGTCATCAATATTTATTACCACAATGCATTTCACTTTAGTCAAAGACATTAATCGATTCAAGACACCACCATGACCTTGCAGTCATGAATAACCACACCAGTTTAGTAGAATTTTATGAGTTTTATTCCCTATTTAGTTACAATTCTAAAAGTAGATGTGTTAATCTCAAAACCAAGAAACAAAACAGCATAGTCACAATATGGCAACTCTGATAACATTTCATTAAGGCAAGAATCGCGAACATCAGAACATAACACGACGTGTACATAGATCAACTTTAGCAGAGTGTCAGTTACGCGTCATTTCAACAAAGCATAGATTCAGTTGTTTGTCTATTTGCGTCAGTTTTAGTGAACATCTGTCCTAACCACTGATTAGCATTGGCATGTTGGGCTTCATGCAAAACAATTTAGAACACCAATTTGGAAAACATCTAGCTATGGTCTCTGTCAAAAGTAAGCAGTTGGTACCTAGAAAGGAAAAGCAAACAGACAAATCACAATTTCATTGTCATAGTTACCCTCCAAGGTTTAGGTCGGCACTCAGGTTCAGTTTTCGTCTTCAGGACATTAGTTGATTCGCCATTAGTCAAACTCAGCCCCGGGGCAAAAAGGGGCACTTCCCTCATAAGGAGGCAAAGTGTAAATGGGCAATCTAAGGACGAGAATGGTTTTAAGTAAACCAATAAGTCACCAAACAGAGTGACAGAGTTTCTGGATAAAATCAATAGCATCCCCTAACCCACCTAAATGGCTCCCCGTGTCATGGGTTTTTATCCCTTTTTCGTAGTACATTCCCCTAAAATGTCATTGGTCTATGGTTATACCCCACTATCTTTACCCTATTAGAAAACAGATTAAGGGGGTCATTCTGACCCCCGCGGGCGGCGGAAGCCGGCCGCCTTGTGGGAACCGCCAGAAGACCGTTCCGCGGTCGAAAGTCCGCGGCGGTCATTCTGAGTTTCCCGCTGGGCTGGCGGGCGACCGCCAGAAGGCCGCCCGCCAGCCCAGCGGGAAACCCCCTTCCACGAGGATGCCGGCTCCGAATGGAGCCGGCGGAGTGGATGGGGTGCAACGGGTGCAGTTGCACCCGTCGCGATTTTCAGTGTCTGCCACGCAGACACTGAAAATCTGAATGGGGCCCTGTTAGGGGGCCCCTGCAGTGCCCATGCCAATGGCATGGGCACTGCAGGGGCCCCCAGGGGCCCCACGACACCCGTTCCCGCCAGCCAGGTTCTGGCGGTGGAAACCGCCAGAGCCAGGCTGGCGGGAAGGGGGTCGGAATCCCATGGTGGCGCTGCTTGCAGCGGGAAACCGGCGGGACACTGCCGGTTTCCCGTTTCTGACCGCGGCTGTACCGCCGCGGTCAGAATGCCCATGGAAGCACCGCCAGCCTGTTGGCGGTGCTTCCGCGGTCGTTAGCCCTGGCGGTCCATGACCGCCAGGGTCAGAATGACCCCCTATGTCATTAATCTTTCACCCCATATTATTTTACAGCCATTTTATTGGTCCATATGATTGACGTCTTCAGAGATATCACGTCCGGTATGATTTCATCCTTTTGTAATTCTTTGCACATCTTTTGGTCAGTAGCTCCATTGTCTTCACCGGTTAGAACGACCTTGTACATTATATTAATCTACACTGTTGCATTTTAGCTAAACATTTCTACAAGCAAGATGATTTTCATGAGAATGGGTCCATTATGGTTACATTCAGCTTCTAGTTGAAGAAAAACAAGAGGTCATGTCCTTTTGAGAGTCAGCACACTGCACGTTTAGGAAAAACACATTTAATTTGAGAGCCAGGCAGCTAAGCTTCGGCTCATGCTAACTTAAGGCCTACAAGATTCATTTAGCATAACTTTAATAACATAATCATTAGTAATTAGTACAACCATACTTTAATATCATATTTTATCAACATTAATCATTTCTATTAGTCCCGTATACATTGGCGGCCACTCCCCGTGGTCACATTTCAAGTGCACGTTTTAAGCAAATCACATTAATTCAGTTTCTATGCGGCATTATCACACATTAGTTCATAAACATTTCATGTTAATATAGATTATATAAACTACGCTCTCTCACTATTTTATTCAGATGCCCGGGGATCAAATGATGTTTAATACAGATTTTATTTCCAACTTTTCCTGTTTTTACTTTCTATCTTAGTGCATCTTGTTAACAGCATCTTCGGCATGTTAAACACTTGAGTCTGATTTTTTTAGTTTGTCTTTTGTTATATAAAACGTGCCCCTCCAAATACCGCGAATGACTGAATCCGACGCACTGATCACATACACCACTTATTTCAGTAAGCCATGAGCCATAATGTTAGGTCCCTTTTTTAAGAAAATATCCATAGTGGTACCTGCAATACCATGGATCAACCTCTGTAAATACTTTGTATGTCTTTCTTGTGCCGACTGATACCTGCCTTTCCCATCTTAAAGATTTGTCTTAATAGCTGCTTTTCAGGCAGTCTGGTTAATAATTCTTTCTCGTCTGCCTAGACGCTTTGCTCTGATTCTGCATTTAATATTTTTTGTACTTTTGGGTACATCAAAGCTACTTGCAAAGACCTGTTACATAATACGAAATGTCAAATTTCAGTAAGATGCCAAATTGGTTGAAAAATGATAAAGGCATGCAAAATAGTGTTCTGGTCCAAAATGTGTGTCTCTACCAGCCCCATTGAGTAGATTGTGGGGTGGTCTTTTCGACAGTCTGAAAATGTCTTGAAAATCCATCACCACTATGGCAGGCATGTAGGCCCCTGTAAATTACGACTCTTATAGAACTGGTAGACAGTGGTCACCATTCTTTAAGTTTTTTTTTACAAATGTGTTTTTTAAAACATTTATTGACCATTGCTTGCTTCTCAAGAACCCGTTTCCTATTCTCTTAGAAGAAGAGACACACAATGCCAGGCAGTAATGGGCTATCTACCAAGGTATTTATGGTTAGGCCCTGTGCCCCAAGCCTTAACCACAAATCTGCTTATGGATACCTCAGATGGTCCTAGACATATCGATATTTGTTCCTGTGCCTGCTCGAAGTCATTCCCATAATAACTGAAAGTTTTAATATGCTATGGTGAATATTATTTGTGTGGAGTTTTGTTTTCCCAACTCTGATTCAAGTGCTGAGCAAGAAGCTTTGATATATCTGACCAATCTTCAATATATCATGGGGTTGTCAGTCTTGTCACAAAACCTGCAATTAACTGGCAGTACAAAACTATTACAAGGAGGTTGGGAAAACTCATAGACCTGCAATCAAACAAATGGAATATTAAAATAACAAAGGCTACTGATTAACATGCAATGTAAATGCCATCCGACAAAATGTTCATCATGATTGTCTGTGTGCTTCTAAACACAGTGTGGTTCAGTGAGGGACAATCAGGCATTGATAGATACCCAGGTGGAGTGCTTTGTTAGTGCCATCATGCTTTGTAAAAAAAAAGCAGGAAAAACAAGTTTATACCTTGTGATAACCAAGATGGACCTGATTACGAGATGAGGGTTAAATTCCGACCCCTGTGCAAACAGGAGTTTTCAAAGAGATTGGAATTTCAAGATCAGTCATAGTTATTATGCTCCTGCTCTTTTCCCATGACAAATTTTGACAGGTCAGATTTAAACATATATGAATAACTTGTTTGTTCAGTGTTATCTCCCTCCCCAACTATTGGCAATGCTTAATTTGTGCCTGTGTTTGCAGATGGTAGATGCCTGCAATGCGTTCATTTTTGGGGACTAGGACTTATTTTTCATTCTCAGAGTTTGGGCCCGGAGTAAGAAAGAGACAAAGGAATACAAGGGCGAGGGAAGGAGTAAGGTAGCTGGTGCTCACATAAAGTGCTTCAAAACCTTCAGGCTGAGTTTGCACAGTATAAAATTGTAAAAAAAGGGCAAGGAAACAGAAAAATCATGCAAAGGTGGAAAACATGGATGGAGACTCTTGCAAGAGTGAGTTAAAGAGACAGATAGTGTATGGTGATAGATCAAAGAACTAGGAATTGGCATCACTACTGCATAGCTATACAAAATTGCAATTCCTGGATTCAGGAACAATGGCATTCGGCACCTAATCAAAATGGTGGACCCCTGCACTTTTCTTTTTTCACAAATTAAGCACTGCTTGCTGGTGGTAACAGAGCTTGTAATTTCTGCTGTGGTATCACATCACATACGCTCTTACCACAAAACCTAAAATATACATATATTAAGAAACTGTGCTTCACGCTTCTCAATGAGCCTTTTATAAATGTATCGCTGGTTAACTGTGTTTTTTCCATTGCATACAGGATCACTCTAGTGTTATTAACACACACAGGGATGCATTGTTAAGTAGTGTGAAATGGTATTACTGGGTGTCCTTCAGTGGTAATACCATGTAAAGTAACACAGGGTGCAGTATTACCTCCCAACAAGTGGAATTTGTGATCTTGAAAAGGCCCCAGAAGTTGGGAAATATATGTGGTTAATGGCTGGATTATACTGGGATCTGTTGCTACTTTCTGGCCTACAACTCTTAATTGCTGGTAAATGCGTGGGTAATACTAACCGGAAATGTTATTACCAACCCACTGTACCAGTACCAGCCAAGGTATAATCAGGGCCACTGGAATTATGTGGCCAGTGCATAGAAGCCGCCCCTGAACTTTATCCTCTTTAACTAGAAAAAAATAGTTTTGTGAAAATATGCTGATTATGCAGCAGATAATGCATAACGTGGCAAATGCAGCGAATCCATATTTAAGCGAAAAAAATAGTGGGTGCGGAATTGCATAATTTGGTGGGCCCTAGTCATAATGTGGCCCGCGGTGAAACACCTACTACATAAATTCCCGAGGTTTAGCGGTCATTTGGATAAGGGCGATAGTTTGCAGTATTTACATTATTTGCGAATTGCCCTTCTACAATTCTTAATGCTGCTATTACAGCACTGTTATCCTGTGATGGGGAATACCACACAGAAGCACCCGTTTCCACAGGCCTTACAGAAGTTAGCACCGGCATTTTCCAGGTGTTAACAGGCACGCCTTTCCCATGCTAGAATGTCCTCTTGTCATGTATGTGTCGTGTGGGATTCCCACAAGACTTTAAAACGGAAATTCATGTTGAATGGACCGTGTCTACCTAGGACACCTAATGCATTTTTTATGCTTCCGGCGTTGTCTAAATGAGAGCATGCGTACCCCGCTCATTCAGATCACTCTGATTATATTCGCCCTAACCTTCCAAGAAAAAATCTCCCCAACCATGAAAGAAGCAGTGATATTTTCAAACGTCTTTGTATCAGTGGCGAAACAAAGGCCCCCCGCAATCCAGGGGGCCCCCGCACAACAGTGCTCTGACCTGAGAGCTTCTGCGTCTGAATGGGGAGGGTCTCCCCTGTACAGTGCGGGAGGGGGGCTCAATTTTCGTTACGCCACACTACTATACAATGCATTTATAATTTAGTTTTTAAAATGTGTCCTTTTTTTGAGACGATATTGGAATGGTAACAAAGCAAAAGAGCGACGAAGTGTTCCCTGATGTGGTCGTAAACAGACGTCAGCGTTCGTTTCCCAGGAGGCACAGCTACTGGTTAAGCAGGTTGAATGTTAGCGCAGAGACCGTCTCCGAGGGAATGCGGAAAATGAACCGCAACCACATTCTCCAGAGAGATCGCTTCATTGCACAGTGAACGGCTACATGACGGCATATCCGCCTGGGGACAGCCATGGCCTGCGGGGTGAGGCCTCTGAGGCGATAACATTTCATTCACACGTAGGACACAGAGTAATAAGACGCGCTCTCCCGTAATAACAGGTCATGGTCACCTGTAAACGAAATAGCCCCCATGACTGCTTCTGTACACTGTAGACGAGCTTATGTTGTGAATAGGGGAGTTTATTGGGCACAAGAGTCTGGCTCGTCGTATAGATACCAGTAAGGGGTATATTCACTGAAGTTGAGCCACGATTGAGTAACTTACGTAAATTGTTGATTATTCCCACTACTATGTGAAAAGGGCAGAAATAGAACACTGCACACAAACAAATATTAGGTAAAGCATAAGTCCAGTTACAACAAGTGATGTCTTGTTTCCATTGAATAGACGGGACAAACAATACATTAATGTCCAGATCAGACAGTTCTTGGCAGGTGATGTTCTTTATTGACAGGAGTGTTGTGTTAGGGGTACACAAAGTACTTCACTGCAGACACAGCCAACACGTGACTTTTTCAAGGCTGAAATTGGGCTAGTCCAAAATCGAGATTTCTATCATGCTAAAAACTCCAAAGTAAGCACAGGTGTGTAGATACCATGGACCATGATAAGTCCAGGAACAAATTCATGGAGAGGCAGCGATCCCAAGTACTGAATAGCGTGCCGACAAGCAGTCCCTGCTTTTCGGCACGCTATTCAGTACATGATAGAAATCTCGATTTTGGACTAGCCCAATTTCAGCCTTGAAAAAGTCACCAGCGTGACGATACACGTGTTGGCTGTGTCTGCAGTGAAGTACTTTGTGTACCCCTAACACAACACTCCTGTCTATAAAGAACATCACCTGCCAAGAACTGTCTGATCTGGACATTAATGTATTGTTTGTCCCGTCTATTCAATGGAAACTAGACATCACTTGTTGTAACTGGACTTATGCTTTACCTGATATTAGTTTGTGTGCAGTGTTCTATTTCTGCTTATTTCTACTTGTGTTAAAGAGAGTATTTTCCCTTTTTTTGACACTTGATTTTGCCCATGGGTGGTAGGGCATCAAGTTCACCAGCACCATTTCTGTACGTACTATATATTTGAACAATTGTGTTTACATTCCTATGAGTGCGGCCCCTTTCACCCTTACTACCCCCCTTTACCATGTGAAAAGGGCAAATTTTTGCAACTGGGCACAGGCTTTCATTAATTACATGAGTAAAGAGCTCGAGGTGTGAAATGCTGATTTAAACAAACGTACTGATACTATTAACAAAAACGAATATTTTTGTTCTCTAGTCCTGCTCACACATCCCTTGCAGAGAACTAGAACATGGCAGTAAACGTGGACTCGGATGTTTCACCAAAAAATGGTGGCCTTCGCTCTATTAAAAAAGTTAATACTGGACTGGAACACTTCGCTCGATTAAAAAAGTGAATAATGTTATTGAACGGAAACTATCACTTTCCGAAGTCGAAAGTGAACAGTTCACAAACGTCAATCATTTTTTAAGCTATTGAAGCAAACGTTTAAATAGCAAAATAATTTAAAAAAATATACAGTTCTGTTTTGGGATTTGTCAAGGTAAAAATCCAGATTTAAGATAAATTGAAACGGGCTTACTGCACCATTCAATGAGGAAAAATAAGAACATCTTGTGTTTCTCGTTTTGATACCAGAAAACCGACATTGGGTGTATTCACCTAATTTGTTTGTGGGTGTAGCAGACAATTAGGATTTCCTACATTTGGCCAAACATTGGGCACTCCTCTGGGAATACACTGAGGAGGAGTAGTTCACACTTTCAAAAACAAAGCCCAGTTCTCAAACAAGTTGGAAATTTACTTATATTATAGTATGGATTTTTGGGTTCTTTTTTTAGTCTTTTAGATGTGCTAAAGCATTCTAGGAGTTCTCCCATGAATCTGTCTGTCTCATATTTCCAAGAGTACTGATAAGAAATATTTCTGTGTGCGGAAATGTATGTATATATATATACATTCCCGCATACAGAAATGTTACTTTGCCATTCATTAGAATTTTTTTCATGGTTTTTGTTTCTTGCGAGGGAAATATTTTTCCCAGTGCGGAAACTGCTTTCCCTTCACCACCAACAACTTTTGGGGTGGTTTCTCCCTATTCACATTTACATACATAACATTTGAAAGCACAACAAATCAGTACCATGGGTAGGGTACAAGGTGCTGGGCGAATCATCCACTGTTTTTCTGGCAGGGAGGGGAGAAGGAAAACAATTATTCAGGATGGGGACATGGCAAGGAACAATGCGGGAGGCAGTGGGGGTGTTGCGGCAAGAAAAAACGCATGTGGGTGCGGCAAGGATGGGACATGCAAAAACGTATATGCATATATTTTGTTGCATAGGAGGAGGCAGTTCCTACCTGCCTACTACCCAATGTTTGAGGCTCTTTTATAAGGCTGTTTTTGGAAAATGACTGTCCAATTGTGTTTCAGAGCACATTTGTCTGTAGCTTTGGCCAAAATATGATAACATTTAAAGATAACTTTACAGGGATGATTCCTGATTCTCTTTCAAATCCAAGTACAGATTGGTGCTGCTTAGACCCATATCCACATGCCTAGTAATAGGTTGATGCTACTTTCTACATGACTTTTAACAGCTAATCCATGTGTCCGCAAACCCAGTAACAGCTAAGACCAACTTCTAAATGCCAGGCAATATGTAAAAGCAGTTTCCGGATTTCCAGGATCACGAGAGGCTAGAGTCCAGGTGCCCAGCTAACGAGCCAGCACATTCTTAGCATCAGCGAAGTCCAATATCTACATGCCTAGAACCAGTACGTTCAGCTACTACATTGTCAGCACCAGGTACGGGCCAACTCCACACGGCCAGCAGCAAGTATATGTAGGATCCTCGTGCCATACAAGAGTCAATGCCATCATTCACATGCTCAGAAAAAATAATGCCAGGCTTCATATGGCTATCAACATGTATGGCAAGAGTACACTTGCATAGTAAAATATAAGGACTGCCTCCTCTTCTCCAACAAAATATATGCAAAGTAACAAAAAGCGGGGGTTTAGGAGCCAATTAAGGACCAGTACCTGGGCTCCGAAAGCTATAGTACACTCAACAAGGGAGGTACTGTTACTATCAGAAAAAAGTAAAAGCAGAGTGATGGACAATAACATGAGATGGGGATCACATGGATAAATTCTTAGTGCCCTCATATATCCCTAAAGATGTCACGCTTAATCATCAGGCATGCTCCTTTTGGGGCTGGAGCTGCAGTGCTCCACAAGTCCCCCGAAAGGTCACTTTAGCAGAGATCTTTTGGTTTGTTGTCGTATGATGAGAGGTATATGTGTGAGGGTGACCTAAGAGTGTGAGGTGGAGTGCATGTGTATGTACAAGAGAGAGGAGATTAAAACTATTTAAAAGATACTAAAAGTAAATTTTTATGTAAAAGCTCTCTTTACAGGGCTCCAGAAGAATCACCTACTGCAATACAAGACACTGTATTCACCTGATTACCTGTCTGTGTGGGGAAGTAGCCTAAACCACGCCTCCTTAACAACGAGGGTCGTTATCTACGAAAGTGGAACAACCCTTTCGTGAACAAAAACCCTTTTTTCCTCTTCCTTAACCACGCATGTCTGGAACAACGAACATGCGTGGTTAAGGCAGGGGAAAACAGACTCCGGATTGGAGAGGACGCGGTCAGGTAAGTGGGACTGGGGTAGGGTTAGGGGGTAGTTTTAGGGGCTGGGGTGGGGTAGTTTTAGTTTTTAAGCGTGGGGGTGGGCAGTCAGGGTAGTTTTAGTTCTTTAGGGGTGGGGTGTGGAGTCAGGTTAGTTTTAGTTTTTTAGGGGCGAGGGTGGGGGGTCCAAGTCATTTTAGGTTTTAATGGTGGGGATGGTGGATTGGGGTAGTTTTTGGGGGGTGGGGATAGTTTTAGATTTTAGGGGTGCGGGTGCGGGGTTTGGGTAGTTTTAGGTTTTAGGGGTGGGGGATTGGGGTAGTTTTAGGTTTTTGGGGTGGGGTGGGGGTTGCTGTAGTTTTAGGGGTGGGGTGGGGGTTTGGGCAGTTTTAGGTTTTAGGGGTGGTATGAGGGAGTCGGGTTAGTTTTAGGGGTGGGGGTTGGCGTAGTTTTATTTTTTAGGGGCGGGTGGGCGGTTGGGCAGATTTAGGTTTATGGGGTGGGGTGGGGGATCAGGGTAGTTTTAGGGTTTAGGGACAGGGGTGGGGGGTCGTGGTAGTTTTAGAGGCGGGGTGGGGTAATTTTAATTTTTAGGGGTAGTGATGGGGGTTCGGGTCGCTTTAGGTTTTAGGGTGGGGATGGGGGTCGTGTTAGTTTTAGGGGCGGGGTGGAGGGTTGGGGTAATTTTAGGTTTTAGGGGTGGGGTGGGCGATCGGGATAGTTTTAGGTTTTAGGGGCGGGGTGGGAGTTTGGGTAGTTTTAGGTTTTAGGGGTGGGGGTTGAGGTAATTTTAGTTTTTAGTGGTCGGGTGAGGAGGTTGGTGTAGTTTTAGGGGGTGGAGAGTTGGGGTAGTTTTAGGGCAGGGTGGGGTGTCGGGGGAATTTAAGGGGTGGGATTGGGGGGTTGGAGTAGTTTAAGTTTTAGGTGCGGGGTGGGGGTTGGGTAGTTTTAGGTTTATCGGGCAGGGTGGGGGATCAGGGTAGTTTTAGGTTTTAGGGGCGGGGTGGGGGGTCGCGGTAGTTTTCAGGGGCGGGGATGGGGTAATTTTAGTTTTTAGGGGTTGGTGGTTGGGGTAGTTTTACGTTTTAAGGGTGGGTTGGGGTGAGGGGTAGTTTTAGGGACGTGGGTGGGGTGCTGGGGTAGTTTAAGTTTTAGGGGCGGTGGTGGGGGGGTCGGGGTAGTTTTAAGTTGTGGGGGTGAGGGAGTCGGGGTAGTTTTAGGGGTGGGGGTTGGTGTAGTTTTATATTTTAGGGGCGGAGTGGGGGGGTCGGTGTAGTTTTAGGGGCAGGGTGGGGGTTGGGGTAGTTTTAGGGGTGGGATTGGGGGTTGGGGTAGTTTAAGTATTAGGGGCCGGGTGGGCAGTCGGGTAGCTTTAGGTTTATGGGGCGGGGTGGGGGATCAGGGTAGTTTTAGGGTTTACGGACAGGGGTGGGGGGTTGTGGTAGTTTTAGAGGCGGGGTGGGGGTTGGGGTAGTTTTAATTTTTGGGGGTGGTGATGGGGGTTCGGGGTCGCTTTAGGTTTTAGGGCGGGGGTGGGGGGGTAGTGTTAGTTTTAGGGGCAGGGTGGGGGGTTGGTGTAATTTTAGGTTTTAGGGGTGGGGGATTGGGATAGGTTTAGGTTTTAGGGGCAGGGTGGGGGTTTGGGTAGTTTTAGGTTTTAGGGGTGGAGGTTGGGGTAATTTTAGCTTTTAGGGGTGGAGTGGGGCGGTTGGCGTAGTTTTGCGGGGTGGAGGGTTGGTGTAGTTTTAGGGCAGGGTGGGGGGTTGGGGGAATTTTCGGGGTTGGATTGGGGGGATGGAATAGTTTAAGTTTTAGGGGCGGGTGGGGGGGGTCGGGTAGTTTTAGGTTTATGGGGCGGGGTGGGGGATCAGGGTAGTTTTAGGTTTTAGGGGCGGGGTGGGGGGTCGCGGTAGTTTTAGGGGCAGGGATGGGGTAATTTTATTTTTTAGGGGTAGGTGGTTGGGGTAGTTTTACGTTTTAGGGGTGGGTTGGGGTGAGGGGTAGTTTTAGGGACGTGGGTGGGGGGCTGGGGTAGTTTAAGTTTTAGGGGCGGTGGTGGGGGGGTCGGGGTAGTTTGAAGTTTTAGGGGCGGTGGTGGGGAGTCGGGGTAGTTTTAGGTTTTAGGGGCGGTAGTGGGGGTAGTGGTAGTTTTAGGGGCGGGGTTTTGGGGCAGGGGTGGGGGATCACTGTAGATTTAGGTTTTTGGGGTGGGAATGGGGGTCGCAGTAGTTTTAGGGGAGGGGCTGGGGATTGGGGTAGTTTTAGGTTTTAGGAGCGGGGTGGGGGAGTCACAGTAGTTTAGGGGCGGGGGTGGTGGGTTGGAGTAGTTTAGGTTTTAGGTGTGGGGGTTCGCAGTAGTTTTAGGGGAGGGGGTAGGGGTTGGTGTCAGGGGGGTCGCATGCTGGAACCATGCATGCCATTCCACGCATTTCTTTACCAGTTATGCCTTTACAATGAAAAATCATTGTTAAGGCATTCTGGGTAAAGGCATTAGTGGTAACAATGAGGTCATTATTCTGATCGCGTTGTTCAGGCATGCGTGGTTGCAGCATGCGCTGTTCCGACGTATATTTGTCTGTGTGATCTTCACTATGTAGGCATGCCCTCCAGAGCTGTGAAGACTAGGATTATAGAACAATGGAGCACAATCCACTGCGGCCAAAGCGCTACCAAAATGTGCAAACATTTCTGTGATTAATAGCACTCCCATGATGATCGACAATGGACTGTTTTGGAAGTTAACATTGCTTGGAGTAATGCCAGCGTGTTAGGAAGGAGCAACAATGCATTTTCCGGCTCTTTACTAATAGTAAGGCCTGAATGACGAGATTCCATGGTGTGAAATATGACCTCTTAGACTTCCCTCCCTACTGTATACACTCTCATAGTGGGCGATGCACCTGTGCCTCACCCCCCTTCCTCTGCAGTCTGGTACTACTATGCTAGACTCCTCTGACCTTATGTGAGTACTTTTTGTAGACATAGAACCTGATTCCCTACAGTTTACCAGCGTGGCTATAGCTATGTGTGACAAATTGCAGTAAGATGCCAAATTTGTTGAAAAATGATAAAGGCATGGAAAATAGTGTTCTAGTCCAAAATGTGTGTCTCTCCTAGCCCCATCGAGCAGATTGGGGAGGTGGTCTTTTAGGCAGTCTAAAAATGGCTTGAAAATCCCTGACCACTATGGCAGGCATGTAGGGCACTGTAATTTACACTCTTAGAAAACTGGTAAACAGTGGTCACCATTCTTCTTTTTGTTTTTTGTGCAAATGTATTTTTTAAAACATTTATTGACCATGGCTTGCTTCTCAAGAACCCCTTTCGGTTCTCTTAGAAGAGGAGACAAAGAGTGCCAGGCAAAAATGGGCTGGCTACCAAGGTCTTTATTTTTAAGTCCTGTTCCCCAAGCCTTAACCACAAATCTGTCTAGGAATAACTCAGATGATCCTAGATATATTGGATTTTTGTAGTGCGCATACTCGAAGTCATTCCCATAATAACTGAAAGTTTTAATGTGCTATGTTGAATATTATTTGTGTGGAGTTGTATTTGTCCTAACTCTGATTCAAGTGCTGAGACAGGGGCAGTGATGAATCTGACCAAGCCCCAATGTGCCATGGGGGTGTCAGCCTTGGCACAAAACCTGCAATTAATTGGCAGCACAAAACTATTCCAAGGAGGTTGGGAAAACTCATAGACCTGTAATCAAACAAATGGAATATTAAAATAAACAAAAGGTACTGATTAACATGCAATGAAAATGGCATCCTTCAAAATGTAGCATCATGATTGTCTGTGTGCTTCTAAACACAGTGTGGTTCAGTGAGGGGCAATCAGGCATTGATACATGCCCAGGTGGTGTGCTTTGTTAGTGCCATCATGCTTTGTAAAAAAAAGTAGGAAAAACAAGTTTGTACCTTGTGATAACCAAGATCACCTGATTACGAGATGAGGGTTAAAGTCCGATCCCTGTGCAAACAGGAGATTTTAAAGAGGTTGAAATTTCGAGCTCAGTCATAATTATTACACTCCTGCTATTTTCCTGTGAGAGAGTTTGACAGTTCAAACTATAACATATGAATAACATGTTTGCATATGTGTTTGTTTAGTGTTATCCCTGGCCCAACTATTGGCAGTGCTTAATTTGTGCCTGTGTTTGCAGATGGTAGACACCTGCAATGCATTCACTTTTGGGGACTGGGACTTATTTTTCATTCTTTTGGTTCGAAAATAAATTTTAAAAAACTCATTTTTTTTTTTTTTGTCTCTTACAAAGGAATACAATGGAGAAGGAAGGAGTAATGTAACTGGTGCTCACATAAAGCGCTTCAGCACTTTTGGACCGAGTTCATACTATATAAAATTGCAAAAAAAGGGCAAGAAAACAAAAAAATGGTGCAAAGGGGAAAAACATGGATGAAAACTCTTGCAAGAGTGAGATAAAGAGACAGGTAGTGTAGGGTGATGGAGCAAAGAACTAGGAATTGGCATCACTACTACACACCAATGCAATATTGTAATTTCGGGATTCAGGAATAATGGCATCGAGCACCTAATAAAAATGGTGGACCCTGGCACTTTATTTTCACAAATCAAGCACTGCTTACTGGTGGTAACAGAACATGTAATTTCTGCTGTGGTACCACATATGTTTTTACTACAAACCTCAAAATGTACATATATTGAGAAAATGTGCTTCATACTTCTCAATGAGCCCTTTATAAATTTATCTCTGGTTAACTGTGTTTTTATATTGCATACATGATACTCTGGAATTATTAATACATAGAGGTCTGCCTTGTAAGTAGTGTGATTACTGATGGTGGATGGTATTACTGCAAGTCTTTCAGTGGTGATACCATGTAAAGTAACACAGGGTGCTGTATTACCTCCCAACAGGTGGAATTTGTAATCTTGGAAAGGGCCCAGAAGTTGGGAAATATATGTGGTTAATGGCTGGATTATACTGGGATTTGCTGCTACTTTCTGGCCTCTAACTCTTGATTGCTGGTAAATGCATGGGTAATACTAACCGGAAATGTTATTACTAACCCACTGTACCAGCCAAGGTATAATCTGGACCACTGGAATTATGTGGCAGGGGTGCAACATATTATACAAAAAAAGTATAAATCAGGGCCTCAGTGTTCAGTATTTTAGTGGGTCTGTCCTCTTTCTCTGTGTCCATAAAAGATACTGAGAAAAATATGAAACAGGGAAATGCATTGTGCAGCTTGTTGGGAAAGCTTCAGTCCTTCATATGATTGCAAGTGTCTCTGTCCCTGGCATTTTGGTCCATATGGGTTTGAGCAGTTCTTTGGCCATTGCATCTGCCCAAGCCCTACATATATTGTGCAGACTTCTGACATATTTATGGAAGGTTGAATCCATGACATGAGCCAGAGCTGTTGGCTAACATTCAAAGTCAATAGTCAGGACACTGGCATGAGTTCCTATAACCCAACCAAAAGTCCTTTGATATTAGTAAGTCTTTAAGGATACTTGTGTCAGCCACACTTCCCCAGACTACTAACACCATCCTGTGTATGTCTTTTGTTACAAGTGCTTAATTTGAGTCAGTGGTTTTAGGTGCGTGGCACCAGCACTTATTTTTAAGGGATTGCACTTATTTTTCTGCCTCAAGCATTTACTTTGAGCAAAAGACAGATATGGGCAAGACGGAGGAAGAGAAAAATGAAAAAGCGTCACAAATAGAGAATACTGAAAGCTGCAAGAGTGAGTTGAAGGGGCAGGGAGTGGCACTAAACGGACTAAAGAGGTATGGGGTGGTTTTAGGATTATGCTGCTTCTTTCTTCTGTGCTTGCACATTTAATTGCAGCAGCCGCGTGTTTCAGAGGAAAGCTCTGAGCACCGGCACGTTTTTATTTACAAATTAAGCACTGTTTGTTCCAGGACAGGGGTGTTGAAGTTGCAGCCTGAACTCTCCTTGCTTGAGTAGTAGGTGTGACAGCTCTGGCAGGGATTGTTTGTGGTCATCCAGAATAGTCATCACTTGGAGACAATAATAGTGAACGTTTGTCTCCTCCCTTCAGAGGCAATACTTGGCCGTTCTTTAAATGTACCTTCATGCAGGCATATTAATGACTCTTTGAACACCAGCATTGTTGGCATCGTTTTGGGATGTGTGTGCTATTGTGCATTCCCTTCCCATTCCGTTTTTATACCGTGTAGTCATCTGTGAATTCAGGTGATATCTGATGTTGCGTCTGATTTAAATGAAGGGAGTCATGAGTGGGCGGAGAAATATGTAGAGGCAAAATGTAACGTGTGGATGTTTATGTAGTTACAAAGTGTGATGTGTGGCTGCAACTTGTCATGAATCCAGTTGTCTTTGGGGAATTTGATGAGATCGGTTAGTCACACGTATCAACTGTGTTTCTGAACCTGGAGAATTCTTTGTGGTTGAAATGGACAGGTGGTACCCGTGTCCATCCGATGGCCTCTGTGTCTGGGGAAAAGACAATGATACCCAAAAAGTGACCTTGTTGTGCATGCTGTGGAGAGGGTGATGCAATGTGCCTCTTCAGTTTTTAGGGAACCTATGATTTGCTGAAAAGCCTTGCTGGTGGATTGCTGTTAGAGCCAGTTTTGTTTCTGGTGGCATTATCTAGGCACCTAGTGCACACTATTGTAGCGAAAGTAGCATCTTTCTCTCTAATGCGGTGCCAGAAGGTGTATTTTTCTTAAGTGTGAGATACAGAATGATTATTAAGAAGTGTTGGATGGTCTCCCTGTTTGGCTTGAATCTCTGAACTAAACTTTTAGGCCCATATTTATACTTTTTGATGAAAATCAGCGCTTGGGCAGATTTGCGTCAAAAAGTTTACCGCCGGCTAACGCCATTCCAACGCGCCAGCCAGGTGCCTTATTTATGGAATGACATTAGCCATCGCTGTGGCCTGGTTACTGTCAAAATAAATGACGGTAACCGGGCAGCGGAGGCGAAGGGAAGACTGGGGGTTGTGCACCAAGGAATGCTGCAAGTCAGGTTAGTGTCAAAAATATTGGCTCTAACCTGACTTGCGCTATGTTTTGGCACACAACCCCCATGGAAATGACTCCTGTCTTAGCAAAGACAGTAGTCATACCCCCTTGCCCAATGGCCATGCCCAGGGGACTTCTGCCCCCTGGGCATGGCTATTGGGCACAGTGGCATGTAAGGGAGCCCAAGTCTGGCCCCTCTATACCACTTAAAAAAAAAATATATATACTTACCTGCACTTACCTGCACTCACCATGGATGGGTCCCCCCCTCCATGGGTGTCCTCCAGGGGTGGGCGAGGGTGGCAGGGGTGTCCCTGGGTGCAGGGAAGGGCACCTGTGGACTGCTTCCATGGTCTCCCACCATGGAAATGAGCCCAAAGGTCCCTAAACGCCTGCCCTGACCCAGGCGTTAAAAAACAGCGCAAATCTGGCTGGGTGCCATCTTTTAAGGCCTGCCTCCTCCTGTGCGTCATTTTGACGCCGGAGGATAAATAAGGCGCACATGCTTCAGAGTCATTTTTTGCACGGGAATGCCTACCTTGCATGTCATTAGTGCAAGGTAGGTTTTCACGTACAAAAAAATTACCCAAACTCCATACCTTTGGCACTAGACGGGTCTAGCGCCAACGTATAAATATGGAGTTAAGTTTGCGCCAAAATAAATGATGCAAATCTGGCGCAAACAGAGTATAAATATGGGCCTTAGTGCTGTAGTGTTGTCCTTTATCTAACCTTTATTTTCCTTTCCAGATGAGCTGCATAATTATGCAAGCCAGACACAACTGCATGTGTATTATACTAAAGCATTATTGCATGCTGTTGTCTGTACTGCTGTCATACATAGCATCAAGCTTCGTGCATTGAAAGGTGACAGGCGTTAAGGCTATCTTATCTAACTTTCAGGTGGATGTAGGTGTATATACTAACAAGCATGCCTTAATGTTGCTTCAGTTCAATTGAGTGCTTTACCAAGGACATCTTCAATGTTCAGATATTTCTCACATTGATAAGGGTTTCTCTTGTATGTTCACACAGTTCATTCATGTTGTGGCTTTGCTTTCTATCTTTTACTTGGTTTGAATAAAAGACACCTTTTGAATAACGTCGGTCTGTGCTTGTCAATGTGAGTCACATTGTGGATGATTTTTCTTTGTTGGGACTGTCTTGTAAGATGTGGCTTTGGTGTGTTTTAGATTTTGGATGTGTCTGTGTCTACAAGTCGTACATGATTCAGCTGGTAGGGCATATTGAACCATTTTCTCCCTCCTTTACAGTAGTAACCTACTTGGGTGGGTATGGTCTTGCAAATTCACTGGTAAACCCAGGGCCAGGTACCCCACCAGTTAAAGAAGAGAAAGTGTAATTATCACTCTCTTAGCAGAATACTTTATGTGTGGATTGCTTTTCATTTACAAAACGCTACATTCATATCACTAGTCGGTTCCTACTATTCATGGTGACTGAGCCGTTGCTCAGTCACATTCCCAAATATTTTCAACAATTCCAAAGATGCTTAACGCCAGCACCTAACTTGTGTACTAAAAAGTATTACAATAAATGTGCAAGTTTTGTCTAAAAAATGCCCAGACACCCCTTTATTTTCGTGGTGTGTAGTGGAGGGCTTTTTTTGTTTTTACAGGAAGACATATTTTCCATATGGAGATATATATAGGTGATTTCCCCCTTAACTCAAACAAACCAGCAGTTTAGAGTAAGGTGCACGTACTGAGAGCTGCTATTTGTTCAGATACCTGTGTCTAGAATCTGGGAGGTTTGTAAAACAGAACCTTCATGTAAATCGTAGGCATTGACCTACAACTCTTTTTGTGAAATAGTTCAGTGCACCTTTGCTCATTTCGTATCGCCAGACACCACTGTCAGGGCAAAGGCTTACATTTCGCAATATTGAATGAAAAGGTTCATTTTTCAGTCTGCTGTAACCCATTGAACTCTCCTTATCTCTGGATTTGTCTTTGTTCTTATGGAATAATCTGCTTTCTAGCTTTTTCCATTGAGATAGGTCTATCTGTACTAGACATTGGCACAAAATACTGGACGCAATTTGCAGCTAGTATTTTGCAACCAGAGTGATATTTTGTGAACTGATCTAGGCTCTAATAGGTTGGTTTGCAAAAAAAAATGAATTGTGATGCATCACAGTTTGATCTACATAATTAATTTTAACGGGGTATGTCGCAAATTGTGGCCCAGTAAGATTCTCTGTCATCACAGTGGTGGTGGCCTGCTGGGGTCTGTGATTGCTTTTAAATAAAGCAATTTTGTTTTAATGCAGCCCATTTTTCTTTAAAGAAAGTGGACTGCATTAAAAAAGAGAGGCTTCTTTCTTTAGTTTGTGTAAGAGGAGACAGTGGCCCATGTACCACTGCCTCCTGTAAAACAATATATATATTTTTTTACATTCTCAAAGAGGACGGGTCCTTATAGGATCCCTACCATTCTGTGAATGGGTTAGTGCCTCCTTTGAGGTGTCAGTACAATATAAAAGTTTTGCAGCCAGAATTTGTTTTCAAAACATTGATACATAGCATACCAATTTGGTATTAGAAAGAAACACCTACAACAGGTCTGGCTTTCAGCCTGCCCTGAGGCCAATCCTGTCGCTGCTCAGAGCACCATCAGGATTGGATGGGAGCGCCCAGCCAGGGCGCTTCCGGGCAGACTGGGAGCCTCTGCAGGCTCTCGCCAGCCCGGCAACTGTGTTGCTGGGCTGGAGAGACCCTTCTGCGCATGTGTGTTTGGCCGGCCCGAGACGGCAGGCCAAACATACATGCGCAGTTCGTTGTTCGTCACCCCCATGGCCCGCACCTTTTCCCCCAAAACGATAATAAATAGCGTTTATTATCGTTTTTGGGGAAAAGGTTTGCAGCTGCTGCTGCTGGCAGGGAGGTGACGCTCCTCCTCCCTTATGGCGGAGCCACCCCTGGCAAGACGATATTCTGACAGGCCAAAGGAATCAGGCAGGGAGAATACTAATGAAGGTATATTGGAGAAGATGGGAATGTTACAACTGGCATCCCACTTAGATTTTCAGTAGAATGGATTTCTAATGAAGTCCTGTGTAATTGTCAAAACGCTTTGGCTGGTCTGACATAGTATTTGCATTATGTGGTGAAGAAGAATAAAGAATAAAAAAGACTATAGATGGATTGGTCTTTCTAGGTGAATTAATGGGCAGAACATGAACTATTTATATTTTTGATTGTTATACTTAATGATTGAAAACATATGGGATATAGAGATTGCAATACTGTATCCATTTTTTAGTCCTCCTCTCACACGTGTTAATTTACAGGTCAAAAGGAGTAATGCAGTACACAGAGTGCAGGCTGATATTCTGCAGACACATCGAGGACGATTCAAGATCACAGCCCTTTGTGAAGGATGACACATGCATGTTAAAACAAAAACATATTTTTTATATTTTTCAGATAATAAAGAAATAGGTAATTGAAAACAGAGGGCTAAACAGACTTAGCAGCACACACTAGTCCAAAAACATGTTTAATTTTTCCCTGGTCTCTTACTTTGTTTTGCTGATTCTGCCCACTTACATCCACCTCTCCCCTCCATGCTCTACTTTTCACCTCACCTCGTTCACAATCTATCATCTTCTCTGGCTAGTTCAGGCCCCTCTCACCCCAAGCATCTTACCTTCTCTCTTTGATTTAGCCACACTTCCCCCTCAATCCCTCTACTCCTATCCTTTCATCTTCCAACCCGTCCTCTCACCTTCTCTTACCACAACTGTTTTTGCTGGTTCTGCCTCCTTTATATCAACCTCTCTCTTTTCACCAGTCTCTGCTGGTTCTGGTCTTCTTACATCTTCTTACATCCACATAACCCCCCCATGTGCTGCTCTTTACCACTCTTCTTTCCCTAGCCTCTTACCTTGTTTCAGCTGTTATTTCTTTACACACACCTCTCCGCTTCCACACTCCCACACTCCACAAGATGTTTAAATTTTTTCATGGATTCTTCCTCTCTTAACATAACTCTCTCTTTGAATCTTATTATAGGTGCAAGACACTGAAAGCTCAAGCCAGAGGCCTGGCTCTGCCCAGCTTGGGATCCTCTTGGAACCTCATGCCCAAAATGGGCCAAGCTTTTACAAGAGGTGATTTGGCCTAGTGACTACAGCTGCCCACCATGCATCTTAGGGAGCCAAGCTTAAATCTTGGCCTTGGCTCAACATCTTGTGAATCCAGGCAAATATTTGTCCTGGTAAAAATAAATAAAGTGGTCTTTGCCTGTTGCAAAGTGCTCTTATGTCCATGTCCAAGATTTGACCTATGTAACACTGCCAAAAATACCATGTAGACCCAGCCTGTCACCCATGCTCTTTTCTCATCTTACAAGAATTAAAGTTAAAGCATATGCTTTAATGTTGTAAAGCGATACTCCTCTAGTGGCTGAATTGCATAGTGAGAAACTGGGAAATCTGGCATCAATCCCAGCTTTCCCTGCTTGACCAAATTGTGTGATCCTAGGCAGATGCTTTATTTCACCAACTCCCATTCTGTTCATTATTGCACATCAGAGCACTTTCAAATATGTGCATTCATGTTGTGTTTTATGAGATTATAAATTTGCTCACTGCTTAATAAGAATCTCCCCCACATTTAAGGTACACAAGGCCACTGGCATTATGTGATCTTGCGTTTGCTGCTTTTTCTGCATAGTTATGGATTGGCTCCATTTGCCACATAATTGAACTGTTGCAAAATCTGCATTTTTGCCAAAGATCTAATTTTGTTTCTAGTTTAAATGGATCACAAATAACTAATAACTCAGCAACACATGTTGCTGTGCAGTGTAAAGCCGTATGCAAAGATTGACGGGTCATCTTTCTGTTTGCTTTTTGCTGTATTTGGGAGTCATACTGGTATTAACGCGATTAAACTTTGGCCAAGATATTAATGTCATGGGAAAATGACAAAATAACGAGGTAATATTTTCACAAAATGTGCTACTTTATGCCACATAATTTATTTTCCTCCATCTGCATAAATTGTTAAGCTTCTGCTGCACAATTCCAGTGGCACTTCTCTTAGTTTACTAATACCATTATAATCAGGGTGAGGGCATGTATGTTTCTCAGTTTATGTTCAAAATCTCTAACTTTCACTAAATAAATCTCAATGCAGTGATGTCACATAATGTACTAAGGTAAAACATTTCATTGTGTTAAAGAAATGTGCCTTTTTTTAAATGTTGGTGAACCCCACATGCTCATCCTGGTAATTTATTGGCTCGCCCACCTCTACATGCTGTCTCACACTTTGTATTTTGCTCAGACTCTCACTGATTTTGAGTACAATGGTCCTCTTCCCCTTTCTCTCCTGCATACTAAGGGCCAGATGTAGCAAAGGGTTTTATCCATTTTGTGTCTATGGGAAAATGTGTTCGTACATATGGCCCTAAGTGAGTAAGGCCCTTGGTGATGGAACAATTCTTTTCTTCTGTTGTGAGCTCTGTAGGACCCCCTGCTTTTCGTTCAAGCAGTGGCAGGGCTCCCTTCACACCTAAGGGCACTTTAAGCACCCATATAATCGCTGCTATCATGCAGATGCCCGATTAATCTGAGGCCCTTTCAGACCATGGCTGTGAGGTCCAATGGGAGTGGGCCCTCCTCCCTTGGGCCTCGCAGTAAGGCCTCGTAACACTCGAATATTTTTAAAGACTTTGCTCTGGAGAGGGCCCCTTGTTTTTGAGCAGCAGTGGAGCCCTGTGCAGATGCCCCCACGGCCCATGACTAGTGCCGGCCCTGGCAGATGCCATTATTGGTGCAATAGTGGTACATGAATTGGAAGCTCCTGCAAAATATTGGCCAGTCATGGATTTAGAGAAGGGATAGATTAGAATCCGGAAGACAGCATGTATGCACTGTGGGAGAAAAAGTGTGTGTTGTAAATTTGGGACTCATAAATTGATTATTCCATACAGCGCTACTTCTGATTTAATGGGCGGTATAAAAGATTGTCAATAGTGTGTTGAAGCAGTGTTTGCAACAGCTGTGCACTATCTAACACTGACATTTGCTTTGGTAGCAAGAACGGCCATCATTTAGTGTAGGTTTGAATTTGTCAGCGTGATTTGACTTTGATGAGGTGCTCACTGTAGTTTTGTATGCAAGCCGAAGTGATGAGCAAGGTTTATCGGTGCGGGACAATTATTTTCTTGTATAAGTAAGCAACGGCATTTTATTTGGAAGATTTATGTGAGAAGTCACATATGTATTCCACATGAAGATCTGATATGAAGCTTTAATGATGATAGATTACAGATGCTGGTGCTCTGCACTGTAAGGAGACTGAAGAGCCTGGCAGTCTTGGGGGGGGGGTCGAAATGGCTCAGAAGGCAGTGGGGAAGGATGGCAAGTCATCGGGAAACTTTTAAGTAAAACATGCAGCCAGTCAGTCAGTCAAAACAATCTTTATTCGACTACTAAAACCCATAAACGTACACAATAGACACTAATAAAACATGAAAATTATGTTATCACATCAAATTAGGAACAGATAAAAATAAAATGGCAAAATTCATCGCCACAGCATATAGCATGAAATCATCATCTGGCAAGCTCTTCCTAATCATATGAGCCCCTGTAAAAAATATTGGTACAGTAACACAGACAAAGGGGCTGGTTAACATTTGAAAAAACAGAAGTGCTGGTCTAACTTCCTCAAAAGGGTGCTCCCTCAATAGATGCAGAATGTACTTCCGCTGAAATGCTCACAAAAGTAAATAAAGTGCACAGTGTCTTGTGGACAGAAACCATCCCACGAACAGGAACCTTTCTTTTCCACCTTATGTTTTCCCTAGGGGACCGCAAGGGACCAGTGTAGAAGATTGAATCTAAAGCTCATCAGCAGGGATCGGTGTTGAGACTGCGGGACAATGGTCAAGTAGGGCTCCACCCAAGCACCAGTCTTGAAGCTAAGATATGATTGGACTGTGGGTTTAGAAGGTTCATGTGCCTCCCTTTCAGAGCTCATGATATGGGCAAAATGCTGTTTCACCAAAGCAGGTCCCTCTTTGTAATACCATGCAGGTTCTGAAATAGTTCAGGGCGACCCATTTTACCCATAACATTCTTAATGTATTTAATCCAGGGTATGTGTAATACCCTATCTAAAGTGAGGCAATTCCTAATGATTGCCTGGTTAAGGTCTAACACTGGAATACACCATACCCTGAGCCACTTGAGCAAAGATGGAAAAGCTAATTGATCACAAATATACCCCAGCCCCAACTCTTCATGAATAATAAATGTGGATACCGACTAAGAAACTGGCTGCAATTTTCTTAAAAATGTATTTTCCACTATCTGAATATTCCTCATGTTTTCAAACCCCCAGATACCACTACCATAGTTGGTAATTTGGATTCATTTACCCTGATAAACCTTGATCAGTGCCTGCATCGGTTTAACCCCAAGCCTTTTAGCAAAATTGAGCATCGCAACCGCAGCTCTTGAAAAAGCATTCAATTTTACTTTAATTTGCAGACCCTAAGCACCTCTCGCATGAAAATGGACTCCCAGATATTAGAAGGTCGGAACCCTTACCAGTTCTTTGCCTACCCAAAACATTTCTTCTGAGGTTTATTCATACCAACAACCATAGTATGTGATTTAAGGTAGTTGGCACTCACATCGAGCGCACTCATAAAGGCTAGGAATGAGTCCACCAACTGTTGCAGACCTATTGCAGTCATAGAAATTAGCACTGCGTCATGTGCGTGAAGAAGGGTGGGAACTGACTGACTGTGAACAAACCCTACACGCTGCACATAAGGCGGGACCCAAGTTGTTGCTATATAAAATAAATAGGAAAGGGGCCAGGATGCAACCTTGCCTGATCCCCCTGTGAAGGCTCACAGACTCTGACAGGTGCCCTTCCAGATCATACCTTATAGAGGAAACAAGATCCAGATGTAATTCACATAAGAAATACATTACGTTTTGATCCACCCCAAGGTCAATCAATATCCTCCTCAATGTGGCTCTGTTTATGTGGTTAAAGGTAGAGGTGCGATTCATAAATGCCATTGTAATGAGCCCTTCTTTGCCATCATATATTTCCCTATGATCAATTACAAATTCAAACATTGGTCCAAAGTACTTTTACCAGGCCTGAAACCATATTGGAATCCAGAAACCACATCAGTTTTCTCAAACTACAGCATTAGCCCAGATAAGATAACTTTCCCCATGACCTTAATGGACGTGTCAATGAGGGAAGAGGGTCAATAGCATTTTGGGTCTGATCTTAAGCCCTTTTTAAATATGGGGACGATAATAGCTTTAGACTAGGACTGATGGATGCCTTTTCCTGCAAACAGCATTTCCAACATAGGTTAAAACATTTTCTTAATCCTGTGACTCAGATTTAAACAAATCAGCGGCCACCCTATTGGGGCCTGGTGCCTTCCCGTTGGCATAGTTATGATTGCATCAAATATCTTGTCCTTGCTTAAACCAAGAGTGTAACCTCAACACCATCTACCCTGGTCCACACTCTGCATCTCTGCCATACAATTGACAAACATACTTTGACAGTGGGAAACACAAATATCTGGTGCAATGATACAATCCATAACATTGTGCGTTGAGTCCTTGAAAAAAGGCCTGGTAATCACCTCTCAAAAATTTGCATTAACATTCATTGTGCTAACCCGCTAGAGATCGTCCCAGGTTTTTTTTTCTCTAATTTCCTCTCAAACAAGCTTTGTTTATATATTTTCATCCTCTTAGCAATCTAATTCCCATCTCTAGGGATCTAATTCAATACCCTCATAAATTCCTGGTGAGTGTGTTTGATAGAACCATCTGCCCCCTCTATAACCCTCTTACCCATCGACTTACTAAGCTCTTTATCCTCAAGCCCACAGATTTGTTGGAATGAAGTTAAGCGTCCCTCATTAGTTTGATCCATGCCATGAGAAGTATTAAAATTAGGTTCACAAAGGCTAAAAAGATTGCTAACAAAAATCTCTGGAATAATTTTATCCTATTTCATTCATCAGCCTCTTTAGGGCATAGCTCCCTGACTCCACCTCCCGCACATTGCCTGACGACAACCTCAATATCCCAATCTAGCCCAAACATGAGGGGTTTATGATCAATGAACTGACTCCCCTTAATTTCAAAATGTTTAGCCCTGTGAAGCACAGCTACTGAGATTAGAATATAGTCAATGGTAGTATAACATCCCCTTCCTGTAAAGCAAAGAAAAGGAGCTTCAACGTGCTCAGTTTTAAGACACTGCAAATTACAATCCGTGAGGATAATCTCTAGTAGTTCCACTTGTGTGGTGTGTTTAAACAGGGCAACCTCTAAGTGCTCACTAAACCGGTCGTCAGTAATTATACATCCCAACTGACATTTATGCACATTGAAATCACCAATAATAAGCACAGAATACGGGGAATGCTGTCCTTCTGCCAACAATTCAAGGAAACTATTTAAGCTATTCAGGTGCTCATTAAGCTTTGCCTACACAAAAGAATTGTAAAAAGGAATAACCACTCAGCTTGGTGCTGTTGTGAAGCCTAATTTTATAGCTAACAAATTCTCTGACCAAAAGCTAGAAAAGCAGGGAATATCCATAGAAACTAGGGTAAGCAACACCCCGGCTCTACCATGATTGAATGGTATGGCAGCAGAGAAAAAGGAGGAGAACCCGTCCATAAAAAAAGAATTATCCACATCTAGGTGGTCTGCAAAATTTTAATCTGGTGAACGTCTATAAAGTTAATTCACCTCACATCCTCTTTTTTAATTTTAATGCTGGCTACTTTCCAGCAAGCTATTTTAACCAGCACCCCTTGGTTGATTTTGCTAACTACCTGGCCACAACCCATCCCAGCCCCACTACTTTCTTCAGACTGCGTATTCCCATCGCATCTTAAAGTCAGTCAGTCAATACTATCCAGGCCACTGAGAGGGTAAAACCTATTGGCTAAAGGAATCAGCCTTGGTTGGTCAATTCTCCCCACCTCCAAATGATTATTAGGTCTGGACCCCGCAGCCTTGGGGTGGTGACTATGACGGGTCCATTGCGACCATGCTTGTGTTGTAAAACACTCCTAGCAAGGCCTTGGTGTCTGAAATTTAGAATAGTGCAACCCCACTCCAGACCTTTTTCCCTTATCACCAAACACCCCATTCTTCTTGCCATTATTATGTTTGAAGATGCTCGCTGCCCCTGCCGCATATGGTTATCATACCAAAGCCACACCTTACACATTAGTTCAGGAGTGGATTCAATCTTCCCAGCTTTAAAAGGTGTAACACCTCTCAAGATGACAACTAAGGGTTTGGACTCAGGTGGGAGATGCAACTTCATTGTGTTTCCAACTGGCTATCTCTTTTTGTCAGAAACTTGCCTTCTAGGAGACTTCGGGGTCCTATGAACAGGGGGGAGTCATTTCTCTAGAATGCCGCAAGATTCCAATCAAAGGCCCTTGAAAACCCACCGGAATTTCATGTTGTGATTCTGAATTACAATCAGTTCTGACCAATGTCCCCCAATCCCCATCCACTTTCTCCACCTCAGCACAACGAGTGTCAAAAGGGCCCAAATCAGAATTGGCTGGGATACTAGGGAGCCCGCAGTATAATTCTTAGTACCTCTCACTCTTCTTTCGCTAGAAGACACCTGTGCGTCCCCACCCCCACTACCAAGGTTTTCAAGTATGTCACCGAAGATTCTATGACACCCAGCTTTATTTATACACCTTGTACTAAATTAGAGAGGGTTTTAACAATATCATCGCAAAAGGTTTTAAGCACAGGCTCAAAGGTAGATTTTAACAATGGCTCAAGCACATTAGGGTCCACTAAAAAAGGAGTGTCCAAAGCCAAGGTACTTCCTTGGCCCATATCCCTTTTGGGCACTGAGGTAGCGGTCGGGATGACTTTGGGTTTAATGACCTTCCTCCCTTTCTTTGGGCCCCCATTAATCTGACTGCTTTTATTGGCTCCACCACTGGCTTCATCCTCAGCATTCGTTTGTATGGGAAACTGGCCAGTCCCCTGACTAAGAGCCAACACTTGGTTACCACCCACCTCAGTAGTATGTGTTTTAAGTCCAACTTCATCAGTACTAGTGTCACTACAAGGGGCTGAAGGGTTCTTTAAAAAAATGTTAATGTTACATCCTAGCCTTTGTTCAGCGTGTTGAATTTCCTTGGTCAAGGCCCCCACAGCTGAATTGAGATAAGGGATGATAGTAGAGCGCTTTCGTGGGTTTCCTGAGAGATCTGATTCAGTATCTTAAGAACTTGTGGACTTTCTCATCCCCGTCACGGCATACTCAAAACCAAAATTAAGGTGTGTGGCCCTGCACTGCCTCTTCCTAGTGCTGACGGGCACAGGGCAGGCCTTCCCTTGGCCTGGGATTTGCCCCTGTGCAGCCCACACACATTCCACACCACAGGAATCAGGGCAGTGCTATATAGCGCAGTCGCCAAGTCCTGCCCCCAAAATGGATGTCGGTTCCTCCCGACACTGTGAAGCCTGGGACTTGTAGTCCCCCACAAGTTGCAGCAGAAGAGCGTCCCGAGCCGCGGGAATCTGGGCAGCGATATATGGTGTGGTAGGAAAGTCCCGAACCCAAGATAGATGTTGGCACCTTCTGGAGCTGTGAAACCTGGGGCTCGCAGTCCCCCACAAGTTGCTGCAGAAAAGTGTCCCGCACCATGGGAATCAGGGCACCCCTACATAGCATGGTAGCCAAGTCCTGCCCCCAAAATGGATGCGGTGCCTCCTGGTGCTGTGAAGCCTGGGGCTTGCAGTCTCCCACAAGTTGCTGCGGAAGAGCATCCCGCATGGCGGGCATCAGGGCAGAGCTTTACAGTGCTGTAGCCAAGTCCTGCCACACAAATAGATGTCAGCGCCTCCTTGCGCTGTGAAGCCTGGGACTTGCAGTCCCCCACAAGTTGCAGCAGAAGAGCGTCCCGAGCTGCAGGAATCTGGGCAGCGATATATAGTGTGGTAGGAAAGTCCCAAACCCAAGATGGATGTTGGCACGTTCTGGAGCTGTGAAACCTGGGGCTCGCAGTCCCCCACAAGTTGCTGCAGAAGAGTGTCCCGCACCATGGAAATCAGGGCACCCCTACATAGCATAGCAGCCAAGTTCTGCCCCCAAAATGGATGTCGGTGCCTCCTGTTGCTCTGAAGCCTAAGGCTTGCAGTCTCCCACAAGTTGCTGCGGAAGAGCATCCCGCATGGCGGGCATCAGGGCAGAGCTTTATAGTGCTGTAGCCAAGTCCTGCCACACAAATAGATGTCAGCGCCTCCTTGCTCTGTGAAGCCTGGGACTTGCAGGCCCCACACGTTGCTGCAGAAGAGCATCACCCCTCGCTGTGGGAATCAAAGCAGTGCTATTTAGTGCAGTAGCCAAGTCCTGACCCTAAAAATGGATGCCTGCATCTTTTGGTGCTGTGAAGCCTGGGACTTGCAGTCTCCCATAAGTTGCTGCAGAAGAGCATCCTATGCAGCCATTAAGTTGTGTTAAGGAGACTGTTCCTAAGAATGGTAGATTAATAAGTGAGTTGTTAAAGTATTTGGGCAGAGAGTATAGCCCTCGGATTGGCAAGAGTGGAAAGATTATCTGAAATTGAGAAAAAAGGGAGAGGGCGGCTGAGCCAGAGGTAGGCTGTAGAGTAAGAGGAGAGAGCAGTGAGAAAGGATATTCCACGCAATCTGTCCCCCAGCATATTCGCTTTAGGCAATAGCCTAGAGGTACTTCACTCTAGTGCAGCAGGTGCAATGGAACTGGGACTTAGAGGCCTGAGGGGCCCTTCTGAACCTAGTCCTAGCCTGTTGATATGCCTCTGAAAAAAAAAGGTGTACAGAGATTTTAATTTTTGATTTGTATTTTTCTATCATTGGAGAAGTAATTTAGCTTGGGTAGACATTGCTAATCCAGAAATGAAGCTGCAAACTTATAGCCCAACTGCCTTGTCAACGTGTGAAAAATCACTACAAGCCATCAACCGTACCAGTCTACCAGAAAGTTTAAAAGTGTCTGAGAACATGGATCTTCTTCCACCTGATGCTGCGGTCTGCAAAGCTTATATCATATTGCTTATTCGATACAGACTGAAGGGTGAAGAAAAGCCAGAAAATTCATTCTCTAATCTCTCATAATACCATTACACTGAAGAAGGTTGGCCTTTTATCAGTAATAGCATCTCCTGTCACAAACTACGCAACAGTATACACAGCTCTAAAAAAAAATCCCAAATGTGTGTGCTCAGCTTGTAGACCAGCCTATCCTGCTAATTTTTTCCATATTGTAGCTGACATTTTTCTGAGCGATCCAGTAGAATTTGATGATCTTAATCAAATGATGGGCGTTTTCCACATGACAAAAGTGGCGCTGTGGTGTGCAGGGAGTTAACTCAGTGGATGTGGCATAGACGGTGCGCTTGTTGAGGCTGAAATCTTTGGGAGCAAAACTGTCCAGTCAGTATTGACCGGAACTCATTATGTTTGTTTGTTAGAAGGTATGCTCATCATATCTGAGGCTATAGAAACATTGTGTTGGAATACTTTCTGGAACAAGGATGACAAATTAGGTATTGCATATCTTGTCTCAGAAGGGAACAAGGCACAGGGTGCACTTCATTCAAAAGACATAATGCAAAGCCAAGAAATGTTCAAAACATTCAGTTCAAAATCAGAAAACCTGAAAACCAAGGTTGCAGAGTTTGTCAAAGAATATGAAAAGAAATCAGAACTTTGCAAGTACTGGGAAGTGTTTTACACATGATAGCTCTAGTAAAGAATTTGGTACATGCTGATCAGGAAGGTGATTGGGAGCTACACGTGAAGACTATAAAGTCACTGATTACTGTGTTTTGCTAATTCAATTGTATAAACTACCTGAGATATAGGTCCTGGTATTTGGAAAGAGGGAAGAAGATAGAGGTAAAAAAACATATCTCTAAAGAAAATTAATCCAAAGACATTTTGTGGTGAAAGACAGAGAGGGAAGGTTCAATGCCGTGGCTCCAGATATAAAACTGGAAAAGACAATCCAGAGATCACAGAAAAGCTTCAAGGGAATTATTGGTCAGACATGCAAAAGTGAATGTGATGCTCAGTGGTAGCTAAGAAGATAAGATAATCTTTATTGCTTGATTAATAAAAGCCATTGCAATGTTGTACAAAATCTGAACGTTCATTCAAAACAAATAAGATAAAACCCTGGAACCATATGAGTGAGTAGTGACATGGCTACTGACCCGGATCAACCTTGGTCAGTTTCATTTGAACTAGTTTAAAAGAATTAACCCCCCTGCAACAAATTTGGATTGAGTTGCCCTTAAGCCAGGTAATGACTGCTAATCTGCAAGAGTGAATGTGGTTTGTCAGAAAGGCTGGTTTTAACAGCTTCTTTGTTTCAGGGCCTAGAGCTGGGTAGGTGCAGAAGGCGTGCAGCAGTAATTCCTGGTGGTAACCACAAAGGCTACAGTTCTGGACGAGGTTCTACTCTTTCCAGTTTGGGCAAGCGTCTTTGGTGTCAAAAAGGCCCATTCGATAAAGCAAGAATTGTTGTTTTATTCAAGAGGAAAAGTGCTCAGCTAGGTAACGTTGAGGGGATGGAAGCAGATAGGACCCTAGGACTGCCCAGGCGTAACGTCTTTTGGCTAGGGAAGCTTTGTCTGTGATGAGTGAAAGCGAGCAAACTGAGAGGCTGACTAAGCTCTTGAATTTGGATTTTCCTGCACCGCTTTTTGAATGTCTTCCATGCCCAGGCTGTTGATCACTTGGTTTAGGTAGTTTCCCAAGAGCCTTTTCTGTTACAGATTTGTTGGGCCTGGACTTCTTGCCAGCAGGAGTAAAGTATGGAAGTATTCTCTGCCAACCGTAACCTCCATGATGCGTTGAGGAATGTTCCCTGGCACTGAACAATCTGGTTTGTGAGGCCCATCTCCAACCTTACCTGGACTGGAGAGACATTTTTTGGTAAATTGAAAACGGCCTTATAGGTTCTGGCTTGGCTGCTGTTTAGTGATGGGATCTCCCGGTCCTGTAATACTTCGATCTCATAAGAGATGGCTGGGAGCAGCTGAGCTGACATAATTTTAAAAAAGTGCGACCAATTTGGCCAATTAAGCTTTTTCTTGAGTAGCTTGAAGCTGTAGGTTAATGAATTGGCCTTTGCCTGAATTGCTTGCAGATGACGTTTGCATTTTAGGCATGGTTCAAGATGGACTCCCAAGTATTTATAAGATTGCACCACCTCCACCTTTTTGTCTCCTAAGAACCAATTGAACGATTTATGGTTTGTCCCGAGGAGACTCATCAGTTTGGTTTTAGCCAGATAAATTTCTAAACCTTGCTGTTCCATAAAGATCTTGAGTGCCGATAAGCTCTTTTGCAGGCCTCGTGGAGTGTAACTCAAAGGCAAGATGTCATCCGCATATTGTAGCCATCCAATTTTCTCTAGGCCGAGGGCTGGGGGATGACTGTCTAATTTTGCCAACACGCAGGCGAGGTCGGCCAGATATAAATTAAAGATGAGTGGGGCCAGGACACAACCTTGTTTTAAGCTAGAGTTTGTGGGGATTTTTTTTGTGAGTCTTGTGCCATTTCAGATTTTCACCTGAACCCAGGTGTCAGTGTATATGTCTATAATGTCCCTTACCAGTTGGAAGGATTGCCCCATTGGACCAACTTGTACCAGAGTCTTTCCCTGGAGACCCGGTCGAAGGCTGATTTGAGGTCACTGAAGCATGCATAAAGGCTCAATTTCTTGTGACTGGCCCTTTCCACAATGAAGGTAAGGGCGGTAAGGTTTGTTGATGTTCCCAGGCCAGCCCTAAAGTGGTAGCTAGTTTACCATGAAGTCCTTTCTAATTGCAATGTTTTCAGACAAATTCAAAATTAATGGACCATTGTGAAACTATTCCTCACCAGGAACTTGTGAGAAAGAGAAGGGAACATTTTAATAAACATGTTGACAGCCTTCTTCATTTCATGCAGCAGAAAGGAAACCCATTTGAAATGACTGAGCCTGTGCTACTACACAATGTTGTGGCCAAACAACAATGATAACGATATCAAGCCATGTATGCTAGATGACTTGGAACATGGATCGAAACTATACACAAAATTGAGGCAAGAAGGATTTGTATTGAAAGAGAAAAAGCTGTTTGACATAATCACTAAAGTAAAATTTCCACGCTTTAATTGCCATAGCAAGAGTTTTGCCCAACCAGCCACTACAAAACAGGTTACAAAAAAACAACTTTTGCAAGCACATAGAGAGATGGATGTAGCAAAACAAAGGAGTGAGTTTACCAAGGACATTCTCTCGCATGATCTTCTTCCAACAAAAACCTTATTTGATGGAGATGCTGCAACCAAATGAGTGAAGTACAAACTAGTACAAGATTCCGAAAAAAAACTTTCACCTGAAGAATTTCAATTCGAAAACGTGTCCTAATTGAAAACTGTTGTTGTTGTGGATTATGTGACACAGTTGTGAATGATCAAGATTTCATCCATGCAAAAATTCAGAAAGGTTGTGCAGACTATTCTACAGATATCAAAGTCAGTGTGCACCTTGCAAGAACTGAACATTGTCTTTAACAGTTATCTTGAACTATCTGTCAAAGAATGTGAGAGAATCAGATGAATGTCTACAAGTGGAACAATTGACCTTGCCTGCATCAA
The DNA here is from genome assembly GCF_031143425.1 of Pleurodeles waltl. NCBI lineage: Eukaryota > Metazoa > Chordata > Amphibia > Caudata > Salamandridae > Pleurodeles > Pleurodeles waltl. Next base: position 978,727,705 of record NC_090436.1, on the reverse strand, counting down.
AAATTCAACACCTAAACCTGTGCAACTTGATAAATTCTGGTCATCAACATCAAACTGGATGAACTTGGAGATGCTAATTTGCCAAAACGTTGTTGATCCTGCAGTGAACACTGAATTTCTGATTATTGCAAGTGGAATGATTGTCAATGAGGAGTTGGTGCCTGCAGAGATATGTTCAAAAGCTTAACAGCAAATTGAAGGAAGATGACCTTCGTGTTGTGCCACATGTTGAGTGGGCTGTTCAAAATGGTTTCAATTGAGTCGTTTTAGAGTCAAATGACACAGAAGGTATTATTGTGCTACTTAGATATGATGCAATGTTCATAAGTCAAGGATTGTCAGAGTTATAGATATGTTATGGAACGAGCAAGAGAAGACACTTAGGTGGTCATTCCAACCTCGGCGGTAAAAGGCGCTTACCGCCGTTCAGAAGACCGCCATAACACCGCTGCGGCCGCGGTAAACCGCCACGGTCATTCTGACCCACAACAGGCAAACCGCCAAAATACAGACATCCACAAAAGTCCGCCACACCAAAGGCCAGTGAGAAACTGGCGATGACCAAACCTCCACCGTCACGCCAACAGAAATACGCCCACACTATCACGACACACAAATCCACGCGGCGGTCTTTCAACCGCGGTATTCCATTGGCGGTACACACTGCCGCGCTCAAAATACACACACTTGTACAAAACACTACCACATTGGACAATTCAAAATACACACACCTGATACACATACACACACCACTCCCACACACCCAATACAATATATAATACACACCCACATCACCCACAAACCTCCACTCCTAGAGATTCGTGAACACGCACGAGAAAAGACATCCGAGCACCCAGACGCCTAATTCACTGTCACCCAGCAATATTTGCAGGCACTTCACACAACACAACAATACACATCATAACACTTAGCACCACACAATCCACCCTACACATCACCCACACCACCCCATGGCACCGCCAAGACACCCCAGGTTCTCTGATGATGAACTCAGGGTCATGATGGAGGAAATTGTACGAGTAGAGCCACAGCTGTTCGGGGCACAGGTGCAGCACACCACCATTGCCAGGAAGATGGAGCAGAATAGAGGACAGGGTCAACGCTGTGGGACAGCACCCAAGAAATCGGGACGACATCAGGAAGAGGTGGAACGACCTACGGGGGAAGGTGCGTTCCATGGTATCCAGGCACAACATCGCGGTGAAGCGGACTGGCGGCGGACCCGCACCTCCTCCCCCAGAATTTACAACATGGGAGGAGCAGGTCTTGAACATCCTGCATCCTGAGGGCCTCGCAGGAGTATCTGGCGGAATGGACTCTGGTAGGTCTCATCTTCACTACTTCATCCCCCCCACCCCACCTGCATGCCAACTCATACCCCCACCCTCACCCCCACCCCATCACACCTACTCCTTGCAAATGTCTCACCATCACAACCCACCCATCCCAACACCTAGCCCTGCATGCATCCACAAAGCATGGACACCCATCACCAAAGTATGCCCACTGCACATACACATACAACCCCCCCCCCCCAAACCACCGTCACAACAGCCCCCATAAAGGAATGCCAGCACTGGGGTACACGGGCACCCACCCATTGCACGCTATGGCACACAGAAGCAATAACCATACTTTTATACCCCTGCAGGACCCGAACGCCAGGTCACCGCGCAGGAGGGTCCACAAATGTCCACTCCACCCCCAGAAGAGGCCCAGAGTGAGGACAGCAGCTCTGTCTCCCTGGATCTAGATGACCAGCCCGGTCCATCGTGGACCTCGGGACAGTCGGTTCCCCTCACACAGCCACAGGCCACAGCAGACCTTCCCCCCTCTGGAAACACCAGCACAGCACCCACCCAGCGGGCCCATACCTCTGTCCCCAGGACACATCAATCAGCGGTGTGTCCACCACTACAGGGAACCCAGGCTAACCCAACACCCCAACAACAACAGGAACCTGGGGGCAGTGGCAGTGGGCACACGGTCAAGGGGACAGAGGCCCATGGAAACAGGGGAACTGGGAGGGCTGCTGTGCGACAGGGGGGGGACAGGCCCAGGGAACCCACTCTCCACGAGGCCCTCTCCTCCATCATGGGAGCATACCACCACTCCCAGGAGACGATGGTGACGGTCCTGGCCAGGTTTCAGGAGATCCAGCTTCTGCAGGAGCAACAGTATATGGGGTTCAGGGAGGAACTAAGAAACATCAGTTCCGCCATGGGTACCATCGTAGTGGCCCTGAATCATGTAGTCACCACATTGCGGGACACTGTGGCACCTCAAAGGGCCCCTGACACTAGCATGGACCAAGAACTGCCTACCACCTCCGCCGGCGCTAGTGGACAGGAGGCCCCGACACAAGACCAACAGGCCACCAGAACCCCACCCCCTGCAGAAGGAGAACCACCCCGCATGGGGGCCCTGAGATCCAGGAAGAAGACAGAGTAAGATGTCAAGACCCCCGCCAGCAAAGGATACCGCCCTGATTGTCATCCCACTGTCCCACATTGTCACCCTGTCCAACCTTAAACTGCCCCTGCTCCACTTTCCACAGGCATTTGGACAATGCACCTGTGATACTGATAGTCTGGACTCTGCCATGGACAATCCTCCACCATCACCCCTCACTGATTTGCAACCAGCCATCCAATTTAGAGCACTTGAATAAACACACTTATTGCACAAAACAATCTGGAGTCTGGCTGTGATTTAGAACAAATGTATTAGACATGACCGTGCCAAAATGTTCATTCACATTGTGATGCCAACAAACCGCTGTCACACAGCTGTAGTCCATGGGGAAACAAAGCAGATGTCACGCAGTGGGGCCCACATCTCTGAAAACGGAAGGGAAAGTCACAACACAGTTACCATACACTGGGGGAAAAAGTCAGACAGTAGAGAGGTAGGAGTATTTAAGTAAATGTAATATGCCGGTGTGTACTCTTACCTGTGTGTCATTGAAAATACTGCTGTATTACTGTGTTCCTGTTCTCTATGTCGTCCTCTTCGGCTTCCTCCTCTTCACTCTCCACAGGCTCCACAGCTGCTACAACACCACCATCTGGACCATCCTCCTGCAGAAAAGGCACCTGGCGTCGCAAAGCCAGGTTGTGAAGCATACAGCAGGCCACCATGATCTGGCACACCTTCTTTGGTGAGTACATTAGGGATCCACCAGTCATATGGAGGCACCTGAACCTGGCCTTCAGGAGGCCGAAGGTTCGCTCGATCACCATCCTAGTCCGCCCATGGGCCTCATTGTACCGTTCCTCTGCCCTTGTCCTGGGATTCCTCACTGGGGTCAATAGCCATGACAGGTTGGGGTAACCAGAGTCCCCTAATAGCCACACCCGGTGCCTCTGGAGTTGACCCATCACATACGGGATGCTGCTATTCCGCAGGATGTAGGCGTCATGCACTGACCCAGGGAACTTGGCATTAACATGGGAGATGTACTGGTCAGCCAAACACACCATCTGTACATTCATGGAATGATAACTCTTCCGGTTCCTGTACACCTGTTCACTCCTGCTGGGGGGGAACAAAGCAACATGTGTCCCATCAATGGCACCAATGATGTTGGGAATATGTCCAAGGGCATAGAAGTCTCCTTTCACTGTAACCAAATCCCCCACCTCAGGGAAAATTATGTAGCTCCTCATGTGTTTGAGCAGGGCAGACAACACTCTGGACAACACCTTGGAAAACATGGGCTGGGACATCTCTGATGATATGGCCACTGTTGTTTGAAATGACCCACTTGCTAAGAAATGGAGTACTGACAACACCTGCACTAGAGGGGGGATCCCTGTGGGTTGGCGGATGGGTGACATCAGGTCTGGCTCCAGCTGGGCACACAGTTCCTGTATAGTGGCTCGGTCAAGCCTGTATGACATGTCGTTCCTCCATTGTCGACAGGTCCACCAGCAGTCTGTACACGGGAAGATTCCTCCATCTCCTCGCATGTCCCAGCGGACGGTGCCTATGAAGGACAACAGCGAGCACAGAGTCAATCAACCCACAGGTACGTAACCACAGCTTGCACATAACACGATTCCCAATGCATTGAAAGGTTTGTATGAGTGTTGATGCAAGGCCTAGGTATGTGTGACGCAGTAGAAATTAAGCCATGTGGGCCCTTGAAATGGTGGCTGCCTGACCTGTGAAGTGCGACAGTGGGATGTGAGGTCAATGCGCTGGCGTGGCACACCGTGGCGGTAGGCGGTCGAAGACCGCGGCGCAAAGCCGCATTGGTTAACATTGAACCCTATGGGTTTCAGGAGCCAATGACGATGTGCGCCGGCGGTCGCGGTACGCACCGCCGCGGTACGCACCGCCGCGGTACGGACCGCCACGGGCGTGACCGCCATTTTCTATCTGCTTAATCACTCGATACCTGATATTCCACAGGAGAGGACCGACACTGCAAGTGCTGCTGTGACCTCGGTCTGGAAGAGACAATGGCTCATGCAACTGGGGAAAGGGCCCCTGCCTTCACTGCGGAGGAGTTGGAGAAACTTGTGGATGGGGTCCTCCCCCAGTATGCGCTACTCCACGGTCCTCCAGACCAACAGGTAAGTACACAGGGACCATGCTTAGTGGGCAATGCCTGGGTTGAGTGGGGTGGATGAAAGATGGTGGGGAGGGGAGCGATTGAGGCATGCATCAAACGACAGATGAGAGCATGTGCCACATGGCAAGGGTGGGGATGGGGGGCCACTCACATCGAGCATGCAGAAGGTGATGACTATTTTTCTCTCCCTGTACATGTCACATAGGTCAGCGCCCACCAGAAAGTCGCTATTTGGCGTGCCATCTCCAAGGACGTCCGGACCCTGGGGGTTCACAACAGACGGGGCACCCACTGCCGGAAGAGGTGGGGGGACATCCGACGCTGGAGCAGGAAGACGGCGGAGGCTCAGCTAGGTATGGCCTCCCAACGTAGGAGGGGTGACAGTCGTACTTTGACCCCCCTGATGTCCCGGATCCTGGCGGTGGCCTACCCCGATTTGGATGGGCGCGTGAGGACATCACAGCAGACACAAGGGGGTGAGTACAAATACATTCTGCTGACTTTGCGCGCAGTGGAGGTGTCTGGGTGGGGGAGGAGGGCTGTGGGTATCCCTAGGCCAGGGCGATTTCTGTAGGCTAGGCCCCTCCGTAAGGCATGGCCCTGTGCCCCCGCCCCCCACCTCTGTATTGTGCCAAGTACAGGTATCCATGGCCCTGTGTCATCTATGTGTGCAGTTGTCGTCCATAGGCTTGTAGGCCATGTCCCACGGATTGCGTAGTGGACCCCAAGTGCGCGGCGTAGTGCAGGGGGCCTCTGTGTCTGTCCTCTCCGCCAACGGTGTCGCCAATGCATGCACTCAACATGTCTTTATTTCTCTCCCCTCCCCCTTTTTTGTGGTCTTCCTGTTCATGTGTGCATTAGCATCATCAGGCGGAGGAGAAGTGGCATCGGAGCACGAGGGAGCTGCATCCCGCATGGCCCTGGAGGGCCATGCAACGGAGTCCGAATACACCAGTCGGACGGAGGGCGAGGGGAGCTCCACAGCGGGGACTCGTGCTGATGTCAGTGACAGCGACTCGTCCTCTGAAGGGAGCTCCCTTGTGGTGGCGGCAACATCCGTGCCCCCGCAACAACAGGAAAAGCCGCCACCCAGCGCACCAGCACCGCCCTCCCAGCAGCCCCTCAGCGTTTGCCCCGTGCATGCTCACCCAGGAAGGTGGGCATCTCCTTCGCCCCAGGCACCTCAGGCCCTGCCCCTGTCACCCCTGCTGCCCTCAGTGAGGAGGTCATTGACCTCCTGAGGACCATCATTGTTGGGCAGTCTACCCTTTTGAATGCCATCCAGGGTGTAGAAAGGGAGGTGCACCAGAGTAATGCATACCTGGAGGGCATTCATTCGGGTCAGGCTGCTCATCAGCGATCGTTCAACGCTCTGGCCTCAGCACTGATGGCAGCCATTGTCCCTGTCTCTAGCCTCCCCCCTCCAACTTCCTCCACCCAGACCCAATCCCCTGTACCTCTGCCTATCCCAGACACACCATCAGACCAGCCTGCACACACCTCAACACCCAAGGGAAGCTCATCCAGACATAAGCACCACACATCACACAAGCATTCACACAAGCAACATCCACATGCAGACATACCAACACCCACTGCCTCCACTGTGTCCCCCTCCTCCTCATCTCCCTCCTCCCTCCCTGTGATGTTTCCACTCACACTTGCATGCACAACATCTTCAGCCACTACGTCCATCACCAGCACACCCACCAGAACACTCCGCACACGTGCAGTCACCACCCCCACTACCATTTACACGTCCCCTGTGTCCTCTCCCAGTGTGTCTGTCACCCCCTCTTCCAAACTACACAAACGCAGGCAGCCACCCACCCAACAGCCATCCACCTCACGACAGCCTCCAGCCCAAGCACCTGCACCCAAAGACACCAGACTTCACACTCCTACAACCACATCCTCTTCCTCCACTCCCATACCCACTACACCTACCCGTCCCTCTCTTTCCAAATTGCTTTTCTTTTCCAAACTTCACCTCTTTTCAACAACTCCCCCACCCCGTCCATCTCATAAGACTCCAATCACCACCTCAGCCACCACAAAACCGGGACCTGTAAAGACTGTTTGCCATGGACTGTGGAGTCCCCCACCCTCAAGGGCAGCCAGTTCAGCTAGGAGCCAAGGCACGGCCAGCCAACCCCCGGAAAAACATCTGAAGATTGCCAGTGCCCGGCGCGAGAGACCAAAGACACCAGGGACAAAAATCCCTACATTGGCTCCGGCAGGAAGTCGGGTGCCCCCTGGCACACCGCCAAAGGTGGGAAAGGGCCACAGGCGAACAGGGAAGGGTGGGAAGGGCAACACGCCCGACAAGTCCGGCAGCAGGCCAGCTGGCCAGGAGGGCCCCACCAGCCCCATCCCAGGTGTGCAGGAGGACACCCACAGGCCCAGTACTGCAGCCCAGGAGGGCCCCGCAAGCCACGTCCCAGGTGGGCAGAAGGACACCCACAGGCCCGGTACTGCAGCCCAGGAGGGCCCGCAAGCCACCAGATAGATGGGCAGGAAGGCCCCGCCAGCCACATGTCAGGTGGCAAGTGACATCCATGCCATGGCCGGATCCGCTGACCTGGACACTCATCTCAAGCACCGCTCCGCTGGGCACCGCCGTCTCAAGCACTGCTGAACTGGGCCCTTCATCTCAAGCACCGCTGAACAGGGCCCTTCATCTCAAGCACCGCTGAACTGGGCACCACCGTCTCAAGAACCGCTGCGCTGGGCCCTTCATCTCAAGCACCGCTGAAAAGGGCACCGCCGTCTCATGCACCGCTGAACAGGGCACCGCCGTCTCAAGCACCGCTGAACAGGGCACCGCCGTCTCAAGAACCGCTGAACAGGGCACCGCCGTCTCAAGCACCGCTGAACTAGGCCCTTCATCTCAAGCACCGCTGAACAGGGCCCTTCATCTCAAGCACCGCTGAACAGGGCCCTTCATCTCAAGCACCGCTGAACAGGGCACCGCCGTCTCAAGAACCGCTGAACAGGGCCCTTCATCTCAAGCACCGCTGAACAGGGCACCGCCGTTTCAAGAACCGCTGAACAGGGCCCTTCATCTCAAGCACCGCTGAACTGGGCCCTTCATCTCAAGAACCGCTGCGCTGGGCCCTTCATCTCAAGCACCGCTGAACAGGGCACCGCCGTCTCATGCACCGCTGAACAGGGCATCGCCGTCTCAAGCACCGCTGAACAGGGCCCTTCATCTCAAGCACCGCTGAACAGGGCCCTTCATCTCAAGCACCGCTGAACAGGGCACCGCCGTCTCAAGAACCGCTGAACAGGGCCCTTCATCTCAAGCACCGCTGAACAGGGCACCGCCATCTCAAGAACCGCTGAACAGGGCCCTTCATCTCAAGCACCGCTGAACAGGGCACCGCCGTCTCAAGATCCACTGCGCTGGGCCCTTCATCTCAAGCACTGCTCCGCTGGGCCCTTCATCTCAAGCACCGCTCCGCTGGGCCCTTCATCTCAAGCACCGCTCCGCTGGGCACCGCCGTCTCAAGAACCGCTGCGCTGGGCCCTTCATCTCAAGCACTGCTCCGCTGGGCACCGCCGTCTCAAGCACCGCTCCGCTGGGCACCGCTGTCTCAAGAACCGCTGGGCTGGGCACCGCCATCTCAAGAACCGCTGCGCTGGGCCCTTCATCTCAAGCACTGCTCCGCTGGGCACCGCCGTCTCAAGCACCGCTCCGCTGGGCACCGCCGTCTCAAGAACCGCTGAACTGGGCCCTTCATCTTAAGCACCGCTCCACTGGGCACCGCCGTCTCAAGCACCGCTGAACTGGGCCCTTCATCTCAAGCACTGCTCCGCTGGGCCCTTCATCTCAAGCACCGCTCCGCTGGGCACCGCCGTCTCAAGCACCGCTGAACTGGGCCCTTCATCTCAAGCACTGCTCCGCTGAGCACCGCCGTCTCAAGAACCGCTGCGCTGGGCCCTTCATCTCAAGCACCGCTGAACTGGGCCCTTCATCTCAAGCACCGCTCCGCTGGGCACCGCCGTCTCAAGAACCGCTGCGCTGGGCCCTTCATCTCAAGCACTGCTCCGCTGGGCACCGCCGTCTCAAGCACCGCTCCGCTGGGCACCGCCGTCTCAAGAACCGCTGACCTGGGCCCTTCATCTCAAGAACCGCTGGCCCATTGGCGGAAGGGGCAGGCCCGCATCTGTGTCGGGCAGGGCTGCACGAAGCACTCTGGGCACTAGTCCCCCTCCAGTACCAGTGGAGACTGTCATCCACTTGAGAGACTGTGGCTTTGCACTCCCCAGGATGGCACAGTGGGCCACCCACCCACTGTAGAGACTTGAGAGACTGTGGCTTTGCACTCCCCAGGAAGGCACAGTAGGCAACCCACCCACTGTAGAGACTTGAGAGACTGTGGCTTTGCACTCCCCAGGATGGCACAGTGAGCAACCCACCCACTGTAGAGACTTTAGAGACTGTGGCTTTGCACTCCCCAGGATGGTACAGTGGGCAACCCACCCACTGTAGAGACTTGAGAGACTGTGGCTTTGCACTCCCCAGGATGGTACAGTGGGCAAGCCACCCACTGTAGAGACTTGAGAGACTGTGGCTTTGCACTCCCCAGGATGGCGCAGTGGGCAACCCACCCACTGTAGAGACTTGAGAGACTGTGGCTTTGCACTCCCCAGGATGGCACAGTGGCCATGGAGGCCCCTCGTGGATCTGGCGTCGTGGACTCATCTGGCTGAGGTGCCCCCCCTTCCCTTCCCCCTGAGGTGCCTGTAGTTTTCCTATCTGATGCCCCTGCAGTGTTCTCTCCGTTGGAGGCAGGTATCCTGTGTGGGCTTTGCCCATGTGTTTTGGCCCAGTGGCCCACGAACAATGGCTGATACACATATCGGACTGGACAATTTATGTATATAAAGTTATAGATGTGTGATATATTTTATACTCAGTCTTACAATATAATTCTAAATTTATCATCATTTCCTTTTGTATTTGCATTCTTCCAGGGGGTTTGGGGGGGTAACTGTGATGTGTTGCTATGCATTGATGTGTGTGTTGTAGTGGGTGAGGGTGAGGGTGGGTGTGTCGCATATGTGTGTCCCCGTAATTTTTCGCCTCCCCCCTCCCCTGTGTCGTAGGTGCAGTACTCACCGTTGTCTTCTGCGCCGGCGTTCGTGCTCCTGGTAGAGGAGCAGGAAGACAATGGCTGGTAGGATGTGGAGTTCGGGTTCCATGCTGTCCAGATTCCTCGTGGGGTGTATGGAGGTGAGCGTTTTACGTTTGAAATGGCTGTTTCCACCGTGTTTTTATCGGCAGGGCTACCGCCCCGGAAAAGGTGGCGGATTGGTGGGTTGTGATAGGGTGGGCGGTACATTGTCTCCCGCCTGTCTGTTGGCGGTGACCGCCGCACTGTTTGTTTGTCCCGCCGTGGCGGGCGGTGTGTTAAAGTGGCGGACTCTGTTGGCGGATTCCGCCAGGGTCGGAATTGCATTTTTTTTACCGCCAGCCTGTTGGCGGTTTTGCCGCCGCTTTAACACCGACCGCCAGGGTTGGAATGAGCCCCTTAATCCTGCTTCATATTCTGTACAAGAAACTTGACCCAGAGATGCCCAGTGTTCTTATCTGGATTCAAGCTAGCCTGGCTGATGAGGGGTGAAAGCTGGAAACCGGTCTCAGGATGCTTGTTTCCGGTCCAGGGAGGTCCGACCCTGTCAGTTTAGGCTGGATTGTTCCCATGGGGAGCAAGGTCAAGACTGATATGCATATGGCTGGTTCCAAACTGGGGTGGCCAAAAAACAATGGATTAAACCCAGATCTTCTTGACTGGGAGTGAGTGTTTGCATTGTTCAGCATTCCGTTCATCATCTGTTCTTTTTGCCAGTGTTCTTGTAAAGGCACATATTCTTATGGGTGATGACACTATGAGAAAAAATTGGAACAAAGCTTGAAGCTTTAACTGCTGAACCCTTGAAGTTTCTAAAAGGATTTGCTGAGACAGAAGAAGAATGTGACATTAAAGACATAGAAAAATACAGTGTGCTTGTGTGGAAAACTATTTCTGACTGTCACACATTAGACGATTTTCGCTACAATGAGTTCAAGAGATCAGTCCCACTAGCAACTTTCCACTGACATCATATTCTGTGCATGGACACATTAAAAGAGTGTTCTACTTGATCAGAAGATGTGTAAATGTTTTGGATCCTGCATATCTAGAGAAAGATCTGTGTGAATTTGGTTGGGAAGATATTGATGGGGTGCTAAAACCTACAAAATTTCTAAAGCCTCTACCCACAGAACTTAAACATACATGCACTTGCAAAAACTGTGCTACAAAAAGATGTCTCTGTCAATATACTCTTCTCAGATGTTCAATATTCTGCAAATGTACCACGAGCAATTGCCGAAACAAATAAATAAATTAAGCTATCAAAATGTGTCTAAAACAGGAGTAATGAACATTATTTTTTTCATATGCAGTACATAAACATTATTTTATGTATACATAAAAGGATTGAAACCATTATTATTTCTTTGATTTCTATGTGTGTCTCTACTTCCTCAATTATAGCCGCTATTTTGGAAAATGGTGGAAGGGTTGGTTTGAGGATTTATGTTCTATCCCTATAAGATCACTTGACCCCCCAAACCCATGTTTTGACACCACAATGAAGTATATAGGTCTCATGGTTCCTGAAATATTACATCATCACTGCAACACATCTGCCATTTTTATAAAATGTTTTATAAATGGCACGTGGGCAGACGTGAACTGCGCAAATGCAATTCATATCTATATCCAGAAAATATCCCCAGGCAGCCTTCAATGGATGACTCAATCTATGCCACTTAGCAGTGGTCTGCATGCGCCACAAAGATATGTTGTACATCTGGTTTTCTTCAAAACTAACTGCATTACATTAAAATGAAATACTGTGCTTTAATACATTCTTTGTTGTGCTGTTAATTGCATAATTCAAATCAGCTTCTACTTCATATATAAGTGATACATGTAAATGAGGCTCTATGTATGCTGTGAATCATTGCTATTATTTATTATACATGTATGAGTTTTCATGATGTCTGGGAGTTCACTTTGATACTCATTACTTGTCACTAGGTCTGCAAAAGATATACATCATAAGACATCTCCTGGACCTATGTTGGGACATCAACAACTTGACCAAAGCTAAAGATTGTGTACTTACATACAAAACATTTAATATTTTTACAGAAAGGTTGGGTTATTTTAGAACATAAGCCCATAAAGACAATAGCGGAGTGCGACGCTGCGCCAAAATTGGCAGGGCCGTGCTCCATCACTTTCACAACGCAGGGATGCGCTGTATTCAGTTGAATACGGCGCACCCCTGTGTTGTCCCCTGCGCTGGTGCTAAATTTAGCTGCCAGCGCCAACGTAGGCATCCTTGCACCATCGGGCGATTTGGCACTTCTGTGTGAGCTGCAGGATGTAGCACACACAGAAGTGCCAAAGCGTCATTTTGAAATGATTGTTAATGTGCAGGAAGTGACACCTTCCCACACATAAACAATCATCTCTGCCATTTTGCTCTTTCTTTGCATGCTTCAGAATGCAGCACACATAGAAAAAAAAAAACAAGGAGGAATAAAAGTATTCCCCCTCGTTGCGCCGTGCTAACACCACCCCAGGGGTGGCGTTAGATTTTGGCGCTGCCTCAGGTATACGAAAGCTTGTAAATCTGAGGCAGCATCAAAATGCAATGGGTATTGCTGTGACACATCCACAGCGGCACCCATTGCACGCCCCTTCCACACAAAGGGCTGTGTGTGAAGATGTCTTGTATACAAGGTGGTGTTAAGAAACAAAAAGTGGCTTAACGCCACCTTGTAAATATGGCGCAGGGCATAGCGCCACCAGCCCATCACGAAAAGTCGTGCTCCGGTGGTGCTAGTGACTCATACATATGTCCCATAGTAGCTAATGGGACAGGTAAGTGCAAAGAAATAGAAAAATGCATTTTTTTCAATTTCAAGAAAGTGCCTACACAGAAGACACTTTCAAAACACATACATGGAAAAATGACATAGATACATAAAATGTGTAAAATTTTTATATAACAAATGCTAGCCAATAGACAACACAATAATAGTTGAAAGACGAAAGGTTATTACAGTTCGTAAAAATGATCCAAAAAACATCATCTTACAATACCACATATTTACAGGCAGTGGATATACCAATACATAAAGTGCTGCCTTGTGCATTCCTATTAAATACTTTAAAATAATGAAATAAATACATTTGTTGTAAATATTTTTTTAAAACAGGATCATGACAGTTTAAGTAGAGATCCAAAAAGGTGAATCAGTTGATAACAAACTTTCACAGTCAGTGAATTAAACAATAAGTAAACTATTTCCTCATAAATTACTATTGAGTGTTTTAATAAGATAGGATGAATGAACTATCTTTGTAAAAAGAGATCTGGGCAAAAAAATTAAAAAAATGATTCGTAACCTATTTCTTAAGGGAGCACAAAACTGACAACTCGGATGAAAATAGGTCTCCTCCGTTTAAATACAAACATTTTCTCTAATCAGAATTTGACCAAATGCTTTACTTCATAAATATTCTTTGTACAATAGGACATATACTGCCTTCCAAGTAAAATTGTATCACTATACAGCTTACAAACAGACAACTCAATTGCAATTTTATTTATACATTAACAGTATTGCAGATCATAATGAAAATGGTTAGTCTGCAATTTTTTTCCAACGAAAATTCAGTATATGAATATTCTTACATAACAGCACTTCTTCACATTTCAGTTCCATGCCCGACAAATGTTCTCAGTGCAGCTTAGCTCAAAACGTATTATTTCAAACAAGCCAGAATGACCAGTGCCAAGATATTGTTTCCAGAAGTCTGATTGTATGCAGGGGACATAATTAAAAGAAGACAACAATCTGGTCTTGATACCATATAGTATTGCTGAGGGAATCTTTGCAACATACACCTATAGAAGCAAGTACACGTCCCTCTTACACTGTGCATAAAACATGCAATACACCAATGCCTATCGACTTCATTTTAGAGACCCGACTTTTGTCTTGATAACCCCAATAGAGAGAGAGCGTTCAAAAAGTTTACCCCGGGTAAGTAACCTCCCTTATTACCTCTAATTTATCCCTGTTAAAAAACACAGGATCGGGGTGAATTTAGACCTCTTGCTTCTATTATCATTATTTTAGTTTTTCTTTCATTAGCAAATAGGTAATGAGCTAATGTCAAAAATACTAAAATATGAACTTGTTTCTGCAGACCAATCAGGGTAAAAGACATTAAAATCAGGTAATCGGCCTACAAAAAGGATTATACTTCCTTTGATCCTAGTTTTTGAGGGTTAACCCCTTAACTGCCAGATAAAAATGGTACCTCACTTGTGTGAGCACGCTATTGCCCGCGACAGAAGAGGCCCAAAAACGCAACATGGACCTATCACATTTTTCCACTGTTATGTCCTTTTTCCAACATCATGGGGATACTAAAGGTACTCGAAGTATGTAGGTTCCTTGGGAGAGGACTGAGAAAATAGGGAAAATATAGATACATTTTGAGTTTTTTGGCAAAAATAGGACAAAAGTGCCAAAGTCACCATCTTCCCAGCATTCAGGAACATGCACAGCTAAATCAAAAAACCTCACTTTTTACCACAGTTTTTTTTCATTTTTCAATGAAGTAGCTAATTTCTCCTATTTTTGTGCTTTCAGTCTACATCTATATTGTGGTGGAAACCTGTGTGAAACGCATGGGTGATCCAGGAAACCTTAGATTTCTGAAAAGTAGATAGATTTGCAAATTCAGCAAGTGCTCATGTGTGTAGATCCCTCAATTGTTTCCTGAAGAAACTAAGGGGGTCATTATGACTCCGGCGGACGGCGTTAATATGGAGGAAAGTACTGCCAACAGGCTGGCGGTACTTTTCTCCATATTAAGACACTGGCGGTTTGGCTCAAGCCAAACTGCCAATGTACAACACCGTCCCCCACGGCGGTAATGACCGCCGGGCTGGAGACTTCAGTCTCCAGCCCGTTGGCCGTCACTAGCCCACCTGCAGGATTATCACCTCATCTACCGCCATGGTTTTTGTGACAACTGTACCGTCATAAAAACCATGGTGGTAGGCACTATCAGTGACAGGGAATCCCTACCCTGTCACTGATAATGGTCTTCCCCGCCCCCCTCCCACTCCCCTGGTCCCCCTCCACCCCGTCCCTCTCCAGACCCCCCCTTCAATCATGCACCTTCATTCACACACACACACACACACACACACATTCACACACTCATTCCCACATTTAACCACGCATACAGACATCCATTCACACACACATCCACAAACACTTAAATACATACAAGCACAGACGCATTCACACAACATACATGCACTCACACATCCATACATGCAGACACATACTACACACAACACACACCCACATTCACACATGCACAGACATACACACACACACTCCCACACACACACACAACACTCCCCACCCCCTCCCCTGTCGGAGCACCCAACTTACCTTTTGTGAGGGGGTCCTTCGGCAGGAGACGGGACCCCGCTGCTAGCAGCAGCATCCGCCAGCAGAACACCGCCAGGCCGTATCATGGATCATGATACAGTCTGCGGCAGTCTACTGGTGTGGCGCTGCTGCTGGCAGCAGCGCCACCTTATCGCCATCCGCCAGCATGGCCACAGCTGGATTTCCGCCATCCTTCTGGCGGAAATCCACCTGTGGTCACAATACGGCTGACAACTGGTAGCCGTGGCGACGGTCTTTTGGCGGCCGTTGCCGTGGCGGTAGGTGGTATATACCGCCAATGTTATAATGAGGGCCCTAGTGTTGAAACAAAGAAATGTTGAAAATGAGTAGGAAAAATGCATCCATTTGTGAGAACATTTTGATCTGTAACTTTTTGTCATGATGGCCGATTTACAAAAGCAATATACCATTATATCAACTAGACACATCTGATTGTGGAAATATATACTGTTGTTAGTTCTCCAAGAACTTGAGGTACCCAGAGCCAACAACTGAGCTGCACCGCACAATAGTTTTCCATTGTGTACCGAGTATAGATCAACTCATATGATGAAATATGTAGAGTGAAAAATGGGTTCAAGGAAACCTATGAATTCCTTCAAAGGGCTCAGGATTTACGAGCAGTGGTTATTTATACACCTCTGAATTTTCATATGGTTTAGATGGTATTTTTCAAATTGCCTTTCTTACACACTGGCTTACATTTGGAAGGCAAAAATGCTGCAAAGTCCAATCGATAATAACAAATGTTCTACTATTTTATGCTCCCACGTGTCTTCCGATAAAAATAGTACCTCACTTGTGTGGGTAAGCCTAGTATCCATGATACAAAAGGACCCAAAATGCAACATGGGCACATTACATTTTTCCACCTAAAGCTCACCCTTTTTTTGCAATGTGGGTAGCTGTGGATTTTTGGCCCTAGCTCAGCCGGCACCTAGGGAAACCTAGCAAACCTTTGCATTTTTGATAACTAGACACCTGGGGGAACCCGAGGAGGGGTGACATTTGTGGCTATCACTAGATTTGTTTGCACAGAATCCCTTGCAAACCTGAAACTTTGACTAAAAAAACCTTATTTTCCTTAAATGTCTGTAATGGAGAGTTCGGGAACTGTGGGGAGCCACAAACTTCTTTCCACTTAACATTCCCCAAAGTCTTGTGATAAAAATGACATATTACTTGTGTGGGTAGGTTTAGTGCCTGCAACAGGAAAGGGCCCAAAACGCAACATGGGCACATTGCATTTTTTTCACTCAAAGCTGACTCTTTTTTTGCAATGTGGGTACATGTGGATTTTGGGCTCTAGTTCAGCTGGTACGCTGGGAAACTAAACTTAGCCAGCCTCCACATTTTTGAAAACTAGACATTTGAGGAACGGAATCCAATGTGTTTTAACTTGTGTGGCTCTAACTAAATTGTTTACCCAGAATCCCTTGCAAACCTCAAACATTGACTAAAAACACATTTTCATCAAATTTCTTTGATGGAAAGTTCTGGAATCTGCAGGGAACTCCAAACGTCCTTCCACCTAGTTATTCCCCAAACATTCCAATAAAAATGGTACCTCGCTTGTGTGGTAGACCAAGTGCCTGCAATAGGAAAGTGCCCAAAACGCAATATATACACATCACATTTATCTATTCAGAACTGACCACTTTTTTCCAAAGTGGGTAGCAATGGATGTTGGACTTTAACTTATCCTGGGGAAACCTAGCCAAGCAGCACATTCTAAAAACTAGATACCTGGGGGATTGAGGGTGGGGTCACTTGTGTGGCTCACCCAAGGTTTGTTTTTACTCAGAATCCTATTGAAACCTCACATTTTGACTAAAAAACACATTTCCTCACACTTCTGTGATGGAAGTTCTGGAATCTGCGGAAAGGCACAAACTTCCTTCCGCCCACCATTCATTCCCTCAAGTCTCCAGATAAAACAGTACCTCCCTTGTGCAGGTAGGCTTAGTGCCTATGACAGAAAAAGGGCCAAACTGCAACATGGGAACATTGCATTTCACAAAGTAGGTAGCTGTGTTTTTTGGGCTTAGCTTAGTCAGTACCTAGAAAAACATAGTAAACCTGCACATTTTTGAAAACTTGGCGCCTGAGGGTATGTAGGGTCATGTCACTTGTATGACTCTCCTGGGGTTCTCATACCCAGAACCCCTTGCACACCTCAAACTTCGACTAAAAACACATTTTCCTCACATTTCTGTGACAAAGTTCTGGAATCTGCAGAGAACCACAAACTCCCTTCCAATCAGCATTCTCCATTTCTCCTGATAAGAATAGTACTTCAGTTGTTGGTAGGCCCAGTGTCCTTGACAGGAACGGGCCTAAAATGCAACATGGACACATCACATTTTCCACTCAAAGATGACCTATTTTTTGCAATGTGGGTAGCTGTAGATTTTGGGCCCTAATAAGCAGCCACCTAGGGAACCCTAGCAAACTTGCTAATTTTTTTACACTAGACAGCTACGGTAGTCCAGAGGTGCATGACTTGCATGGCTCTTCCTAGGTAATTTTACCCAGAATACCACGCAAAAGTCAAACTGTGACCGAAAACACCTTACCGCCGTCCGTCACCATGACCGTAGCCGGAATTCTGCCAGCCTTTTGGCAGAATTCCGGCTACAGTCATAATTCCATGGATGGTCGGTAGCCACGGCGACGGTATGTTGGCAGCTGTCACCGTGGCGGTTGGTGGCATTTGCCGCCAATCTTATAATGAGGGTCTATGTTCCTTCACTTATCGGGATAGGTGTTTTTTTTACTATTCTTCCATAAACTTTTTGCTAACAGATACCAATATTTTTGCAAATCGAGTTGAACAAATGCAGTCTGAATTGCATTCCAAGACATGGTTAACTGGTTGTTTTTCATAAGTTTCCTTTCAAACTTGGAATATTTACTCGCCTTAAGGAGTGGAGTGATATTTGATGATTTAGAGAGCCTTTCAGACACATTTAATCTGGATGAGAAAGTCTCTCGCAGAGAGCTCAGTATATCTTCAAAGAGGGAGACATCTATATTAATAAGCAGATTGCATGCTCCTTCTTCATTGGATGATGTCCCAGAAAACATCACCCTACAATCGTGAAGATGAGCTCAAAAGCAGTTGGCACGGATCCCTTGAGAACTTGTGCCCTTAAGACACACATCACATTGAATGGTAGGTGCCTGTGCCTATATTGCTTTTCAAGGCGATATTTGAAACTGATAATGTACCTAGGATTTGGACAGCTGGAGTACACGAGGTGCATGAAAAATATCAATCTACCCTTCAGTTATCAAGTTATCAACTCGAATCTATGTTGTGTGCCTTTGAATGAAAGTTTCTTCTAAAATAGTGATAAACAACTTGCACAAATGGATTGAGAGCTGTTTTGTGCTGGGATCGCCACATTCCAGGATATCAGACCCTTGGACTGCTGCTGTGGAGTGCAGTAAATGGGGCATACAAGCTGCTGTATTGTGGATTTTTTCAAAGTTTTGACACCCTCAGCAAGTTCATTTCGTGGAAGAAGATGATCAAATCAGTGGCACGTTTGGTGTTGCATATCATCTGAGAAATGTATAGGGATACCTGTGCTGGTGTGCCCCAAGCATATCGAAAACAGAATGTTATGGTATGGAAATATCAAAGAGGAAATATTGAAGGTAAGTAGGTACAGTATTTTTTATACTCATCTTCACCTATATGCACCTTCATAATACATATATATCGCCAGTGTACGTGGAGTTAGAAATAGAAAATCTATACTTCCTCTATATGCACTTACTTTTCAATAGTTTGGTCTGGGATATTTCATCCACAATATTCCTACATCACAATATTCCTGTTGTTGCTACTTAGCAATACATTGTCTGTCGCATATTTTATTTTGCTGAAAAAACGATTCTTTCTCTTAACCAATGAGCTGCTATTCCAGGAAGGACTGTGCGCTTGCCCACCATCCTCTGGTATAAGAAGCAGCTTTCCAGAGATCTCTGGCAAAGTTGGAAGTTGAGCTCATCTTTTCAATGTTCTACGCTGATAATATTGTGCTCATGGATTAAACACCAGTGTTCCTGCAGTGTGGCCTAAATGTTTTGAAAATGCACTCAAATGTTATTAGCCTTCTGTTTAACCTAGTTGTCAGAATCCCTTTTAGAGGGCCACAGGGCACACAGGGGTTACTGGGACCAACTGTGGTAGTTGAAGCCTTTCAATCCTGATATCCAAGGACCTGACTTACTATGGAACGTGAACAACTGGGCCAAATACCTCTTCTGCACTTGACTCTCAGTAGTAGCTGTGGGTGAGCAGTCAAAGGTTCCTCAGGGAAGAAGTGTAGGTACAGGTAAGTGAATATGACTCATACCTCAAAATGTACACAGTGCGCACAATTAATCAATGCCCAGTCAAATACTCACTTTTGTAAAAAAAAACAAAAAAACAGTATTTTATTTCCAACCTTACACATTCGAAGAAATAACGACATTCATGAGCAATAATACAGTCCCGTTGAGGGATGGTCAAAAGTTGTTGCCAGGCAAATTCCTGTCCCACCCTCTTTCTTAGAACGTAGTTGGGGTTATTTCCCTTTTACTGATGGTTACATGCAGAGAATGCTTACTAGACGATCATACCCAAGAGTTTCCCTTTGATTCCTCAGGAATTAGTCAAAAGTGTCTTTGGCGCTGCAGCACCATTAGCAGCAAGTCCCCTGGGTCTCGGAAAGTCGAGTTCCAGTCTTACCTCTCTGTGAGTACTCCTGAGTCTGGATTCTATTCGACAAAGTCAGGCTGTGCACCTATCAGATGTAGGCTCTCTCATTTGAGCAGTGCTGCAGGTTCGTTCCAGCAATCGGAGCTGCTCCTGCTTGGCAAATAGTAGGTGGAGGGGGTGGAATTCGATTCTCTGGCTCCTGACTGGAGCCCACAGAGGATGCAAGGTCTCTGGTGATGCCTTTGCAGTCCTCTGGAAATCAGTCAGGTGCAGGTCTCAGTGTGTGGGCCAGACCCACCATTCACAGCCACAATCTTTTCATCCGGGCAAGGACCTGAACTCTTGGCCACAGTGGATCAGACAGCAGCTCCTGGCATACAGGGTTGCCACGGTGCTCACAGTCTTTCACAGACTTATCCACTGTGATCATTTTTTGGGGTCTCAACTTCCCATTCTTATAGTCCTTTTCCAGACATGAAATCTGATTTAGGGTCTGAGTCTTTGAAGTTTTACATTAGGGTCTGTTTCTTATAAATTGTATGTTAATATGCATAAAAACAGTGTGAATGTCTGCATGATATGTGCCAGCATAACAACAAACATGCATTACTGATGTCTAGGTCACCTGACGTGACCTCCCCGTCAACCGCGAGTTAGCAATACGTGGTCAGACAAACCCTGTGACCTAGACCCGAAGCAGCTGATTGACATATCACAGGTGGGGTAACACGCAGCCTGTAAACAAATGCACAAACAGGATAAACCCACATTGATTTCCCAGAAAGGCAGCACCATCACAAAGGTCCTAGAAGATTGGCCCCCTGATAAAACACATTTGGCAGGAGCGCCAACCATTCCCAAAACACCATAAAAGTCAGGTTCTACATGAAGTTAGGATCACTCAGCCAATCAGAACAAAACACACACAACACGCAGTGATCACGTGCTCCCCATGCCAGACATCTGGACATGTTACCTACTGGCCCTCATTTTGTCCACGCACTGTCGTGACCCACCTGAGTTCTTAGTAAAATTGTTAGATTTATGACTCCATTACTATACCCAGATTTCTTTCTGCAATGAATGTACAGAATTGTTTTATAGCCTTTCAAGAATTGTATAAAAGGATGCTCAGAACTCTGTAACTTTGACAGCCAGTCATCAGACCCCGTTTAATTAAACTGATAGTTACCGCTTTGCCAACACCTCTTGTCTTTCATTTCTTTAAGGTAAATCAGCATTCATGCAACATTTTTGGCAAGCCACGTAGGAGAGAATGGTCCTCCGAGCCTAGACTGCAGCCAAAGGAAGAGGACCCCCCATATGGATTCACATCTGCAGAAACAATAGAAGTGAGCAGGCACTGCAGTTGATTGAAAGTTCTGCTGAATCTTCAGGACAGAGGTCCATCCTGGAGCTGCATGAGTGGGTAAGAGACTACATCTAATCCTTAGTCTCAGCATTTGGCTTATGGCAAACTAGGGCACCGCTTGGACCACTGGGTAAGACACAGATGGTACGCCTGACCCTGGGTGTGGTATAGGGTGGTTCCGCTTGAACTGCTGGGTGAGAAACAGATGGTATGCATGACCCTGGGTGGCTATAAAGCTCCCCTTGAGCCGCTGGATGAGATACAGATGGTACGCATGACCCTGGGTATGATATATGTTTCCTCTTGGACTGCTGGGCGAGATAAGGATGGTACACTTAATCCTTGAATGTGACATAGGGATAAGGCCTCAATGCATGGGCCGCTAGGCGTGACACAGATGGTACGCAGAGGCTCTGGGTGTGATATAGGGCCAACAGCTTAATCTTATTTTTTAAACTAAAAGGGTTTTTTCAGTACTACTGGTCTCATAAACGCTAGTGGTGTCTGAAAGAAGTGAGAGGTGTTATTCTCGTGGACTGCTGTGAGTGACACAGATTGTACGCTAAGCCCCTGTGTGTGAACTAGGTTGCAATTTGGACATTAGGGAAAGATTTGGACCTTGGAGATTAGGTGCAGCTTGTGCTTCGCTGAGGAGGGCCTATAGTTGTCGAGTTTTTCCTTCCTCTCCACATAAATTGTTGCTCCCTTTTTCCCTGAGCCAATATTGACAGGTTATTGGGCTCACTTTACCCCATGTACCACACAGAACCTCCACTCAGCATCAGGCATCATGCGCTAGGAGCTGGCTAAGGCTTTTTTTGACAAAGTCATGATTTTTTCATTGTCATTTTCTCCTCTCCTTTCTCTTTATTTCCTTTATGACATTCAATTGATGAACTATTGCTATTGTGGTGCTGGTAAACGGTTGCAACTATATCTCATGTTGAAATGGGGTCTTGGTAAGTGTTTTAACGTGTGTATAAAGAAGTCACTAACTTTCTGTCACAAATATTCATTCCATGTCTGCTAATCCACTGCCAAAACGGTTTTACAATGTTTGAAATGAACCATTGCACTTTCTTTCAGGTTGTGACCCTTCATATGCGTTGTTTTATGTCTTATGAAAGGCCTGTTTGATGCATCTCTGTCTAAAGTTGAGCTCATAGCTAGTGGTTCTTGCCCACATAATCCCATGTACATATTTTCCCATGATCAGAGTAGAACTCAGGATTATTTGAAACTTTAAAAAGTTAGAACTACAGCAGTCCCCTAAAAAGGTTTCCAACCCATCATGGAGTCACCGTTAAGCCACATGCAAACTAGATTCCTTACACAGGCTAAAAAGCCAGATAAATGGCATGCACATACTAAGGCACACGCATTCCCCTGGCCAGGTCGGGAACCTTTGACCTCAAGACAATAGAGCACACAAGGACATACATTCAGACCAAATTTGTAGAGTGAAAGAAGGCTAAAAGAGAAGCACTGTTTGAACTATGGGCCATCTTCGAGGTGGCCTGACCTGCAGTCACCAGGGTCTGACATCAGGGAAGAAGCCGCAGGGTACGCTCCCTCAAAGTATGCCAAGGCAGCAGAAGAGACAACAGAAAATGAGCTTGAGAGTGTGTTCCCACAAGAAAAAGTGCATGCAACACAGACTGAAGGAGGCAGCACTGGTGGGAGTTAGAAGAAAGGCGTGGGTTGAAAAGAGAAAGAGAGAGAGCTCTTGCCTGTGAAGCACAAAGGGAGATCATAACTGCGCACACTGCCCTGAGGGAGAGTGGAGCTTGGCCCTGGGCCCCACTCGAAGAGGTGTTTGAAGTAGAACCAGAAGGGAGGCCCTGAACCCCACTGAACATCAGGGTAGTCCAAACCCAATTAAGACACAGGAGAAACAAAATGGTATTGTTACACACGTATGAGGAGAGCAGCGATGAAGACGTCTGCTTTCCCCTCCCCCGAACTCACAAGTCATACAGACACACCCCTAGAGAGATAGCGTCTAGAGAAGGAAGCAAGGCCTTTTTGTGACCATTTTGCCACCTGCTGGCCCGCTGGACCGAAAAAGAGGGTCTGTATGGTAAATCCTGGCTATAGCAGGGATCCTTTGAACCAGAGGACATGGCCATCACAGAGGGCTGCATCCAGCATGGAGGGGCAGATCCCAAATGGAACTTCCCCTGAATGCAGGAAAGCCTGAGAAGATCGCAGTGATACATTGAGGAAACACCTGTGGAGCTGTTCTGAGACAAAATATGCCCATTGTTGCAGAAGGGCACATCAGGGACCATCTATGTGCCATGGGCACAGATGGACAAAGAAGGGCTCAGGACCAAACTACCCCTATTGATGGACAGAGAAGGAAAATGGATCTTATGTTTTGAGAAAAACACAGCGGTAATAAACCTAACAATAGGTGATGTCAAGAGTCTGCTCAGCAGCACCTTTGGAGAGAAGACTAACATGGGGTTTTCCTGAGCCTGCATCCCGACAGTCAAGCTAATAATGAGCATGACGGGGCCACATGCAATTAATTCAGACACTAGATGTGGACGGCCCTGAGGGAAATGTACCCTAACTGCCTGGACATAGGAAGTTTGATGGCAGAGAGTATGAAGACTGGGGAAACCATGACTGGCTTTCTAGGCAGAATGAGGGAACGATGGGGACAAGAGACAGGACAGCAATGGACCAACACGGGCCTCCACGTTGCATTATTTTATAGCATCCTCAAAAAAGGGCTGCCCACGGAAATACAGGGTGCACTGGACTGCGCAGTAGGTTTAGACACCAAACCTTGGTGGAAAATACAGGCCCACATAGTACATTACTACAGAAAGAGACAGGAAAAGGACAGGAAATAGCAGGCGCAAATCCAGACAGATACCACCAAGCTGGTCCAACATAAATTGAAAAAGACCACCCTCAATGGGGCTGCATTAGTGGCAAGCATGCAAATGGCACCAGTCTTGAAGGGAGCACCACCTCATAACACCAGAGGCTTTCCACCCAGTGCTAACAGCAAAGAGTCAGGAAGGCTGACAACCGCCAGACCTCAGAGAGTGCTACTATTGCAACAGAATGGGCCACATGCCTGACCAATGGCACTTAAAGGCGTATTATGAACAGAGAGGGATAAACCTAGACCAGCCCCCGCAAAATCCTCATCCACAAAACCAAGCCCAGGTCAACCCAAATGCATCCTACATTCAGCAGACATGGAACTCATCCCAGCAAGGACCGAGGCCACAGCAGGGAGGGGTGACTGGGAAGGCAAAGCTTTTACATAATCACAAAACAGAAATATGAAGTAAATTCAAACTCCCATTGAGTTTACATTCACATCATACCCACTTCAAAACTCATTTCAACAATAAAGACCAGTGACACAACATTATGAGAAAACTCACGCCTTTACTTACATTTGGAAAAAAACTCAGGTCTGCTGTACGTTTTGTTGATCTGGAAACCACACTATAATCTGCTATTCGGGGGCCCACAGGGATGTAGGCCACTCTGCTGCTAGTTTCCCATTGGGGGTTGGCTGGCTATGCCCCGGGGAGGAAGGAAATCTGACAAGGGGGCAGAGTGGCCACTGATCAGCACATAAAAATAAGCATCCAGGTCCCCCATCCAAGTCCAAATTGGGATGGGTCTTGGCTACCAAGTCGAAAGGACCTAATTCTTCAACAACAGGCCTCCAGCCAGCAGAGTCCCCCTTTTCAGTTCCAAATTAAAGCGATGTTCCAGTGCCAGGAGCCAGGTTTCCCACACCTTTGGGATGATGAAGACCCATAAAGTTCCAAAGTCCACACACAAATGCAACAAATTGCAAAGCAACATGGCACCAAGTAGGTAGGAAAATTCAATCAGCTCCCAGGTCATTAACCATATCAGGCAAATCTTGACGAGTCCTGATCAGGCATCTGACTCCCATAATAGCAAATGCTCTGCCTCCTCCTCTCTTCAAAAAGCTTCCAAATGCTCAAAGTCTGCTTGTCGGATCATGTCCCTTCAAAGCAGCGAGAGTAGCATGTTACCGGTTAGCAGTACCTAGTCACAGCTGGGGTCGCCAGGCCTAAAACATCCTGGATCTGAGGAGAGGGGAGTACCAGGAGGGAAAGGGACTATGTAAATGACCATAACAGCCCCATTCAAGATGCACAGATCCGCTCTCCGCCGCGTCCAGCATGCCGATCAGATCACATGAGGCCTCCCACACACACCTTCCAGGGAAGCAATAGGCCTGATCCCACTCATTGCTGCATCAAAATCATCCGGGCCACACAGCACCTCTCCGACCCCCTTCGACATACCGCAGTAAAACACAATCACATGAAGATCTAGGGTAGCACCCCTCAACTTGCAAAAAGAAGCCTAAAAGGTAACCCAAAATGAAGTTTCTGGAAAAGGGGCATGGACAAAAGCACCTAACTCCATTAAGAAGAACCTCATTTCACACCACATGCAGGGATTAGAGGGGCATCCACGTGTCCTCAGAGCATATAGCAAACACCAACGACCCCCAAATTGCAACATGCTCCCTTCCTTTCACATTGCTCCATGTACATGTAGGTCAAAAGGTTCCATCTACATCAGTAAAGCCCTCACACACATACAATGGGAAAATAGCTAAGGGATAACCCCATGAAGACCAACCCATGCAAACACTCTTCTCTGCCATGGTGAGGGGAGAGGACCAAATGACCAATAAAATAAAACTCAGGGGACCCATGACTAAAGCACCCACTGCTCTCTAAGAAAGTTGCCTCAACTGGAAGCCATCTCCAAAATAAATGTACAGAACAAAGGCACAGGAATCTCCAGATACTAAATAATGATGTATATTTTTCTAAGTTAACATACAACCCACAGCTCTTATCTAACAGGTCTGCGACCAACCCACAAGTGCACCACCTTCACAGCAGCCGACCACTTCTTCACCAACAACTTCCAAAACTCTGAGAAGACCCAAGTGTGCAAAGACAAAGACCACAGACTGTTTTTTTTCAACTGTTTTTTCCGGACACTCTTCTAAGAACTCTCTTACCAAAGCAAAGACACCCCAGTACCGCAGCATTTGCAAGAGCAGAAGCATGCCCAATCACCAGAAAACTGCAGATGTTTCCCCAGGAAACCATCCCACGACCTGCAAAATTCCAAAGGTTATGTATTCTTGCAACATCGTATATCACCATTGTTTTTTGTGTGTGTGGCTGCATCCATCCGTTGCCTGAAGTCTGCCTAGGCACATGGAGCCTACCTCGACATTCCTACAGCACTTTTGTAGGGGCCTTTCCCACATCACTTACATTTACAATGAAGCTAATATAAGTATTCCACACGCACTACACATGTTATTAGCACATGACTGGCATGGTTGCCCAGACATTGGCCAGACCGTGCTACGTCTGTTCGCTGATACCACATGCCGTAGGTGCGCATAGGCTTTATTTATCCCAGGAGGTAGCCTCAGAGAAAGCAAGATGTATCATCCACCCGTGCCTCTGTAGAATCAAGGCCAAGATATAACCTAGTAGGGTAGAACCCCAAAGAGTAGTAGCAAACGTCACTCAATATGAGACCAATCCCAATGCACTGTACCTTCACACCGAGCCTAATGCTATTCAAACTGACCTAGACAGGATGCGCAGACATGGCACTGAAGGGGAGGACACTGTTTGGTCCTGAGACTTTCCAGAGAAGAGGTTTTTGTAGTTAGAAAAACCACTGCACCAGTGTACAAACATTTCCTCTCCTGCCTCCATCTGTGGTCCCAGGGCATCCCATTACTGTTTCTGTATGCAGTCTTCTTTATTAGCAATTGTACCCCAGACTTGAAGTTCCTGTGTAGGGCCATCCACCTCCATGACACAAGGGGAAATCAGCCTCATAGAGGAGTATTCAATACCAGCATAGATACCCTATGTCAGGAAATCTGGGATACAGAAATCAATAGTGCACATGGTTGGAAGGGAAGGGGCAATCCCAAAGCATACGGAAACTTACACTGTATTCATTGTGTTTCAGAGGTAAAGGGACGATCCCTCTCGGCACCAATGAGAATTGTGGAACCATACTGCACATACCAGACATGCACCGGGGCACCTCATGCGGATGGACTTCTACTGGCAGTGTGGAGAATTTGCCTACACTCAGATTGTCCCTGGATGGCGGGGCCTCTGCTACCGTGTGAATGTGCACACCCCGACCCTGGCCATTTCTGGAGTAGACCTGTTCAAGTTGTTCCAATATCTGCTACAGAAGAAGACAACTCTGTTGCAAGAGGCTCAGGAGAAAAGAACTGCTGATTATTTGGCTGGGCTCAGTACAAAAACGAAGAATTCAGAACCTCAAGCAAAATGCGGGAGGGTCCATACCCTTCTTCATCCTACAGACAAAAGTAAATGCCCGCTGGTTGTAGATAGCTAGGTAGGAAATGTTGAAAATGTTCAACAATACTGAGCTCTGCCTAAACGCTATCAAGTAAGAACTAAGAGCCATCCACCTCATGGTGATGCAACATTGGTATGTGTTGGATTTGATTACCACAATGGAGGGTGGTGTATGAACCAAGATCGGTGCATCCTGTTGTACATTTATACCTGGTAATTACCTGGACAATAAGACACTGACTTTTGCCATCCAAGCACTGCATCGTCCACAAGCTGCATCCTGTTGAACATTTATACCTGGTAACGACCTAGACAATGAGACACTGACTTTTGCTATCCAAACACTGCATCGTTTACAAGCTGATATGAAGGACTGTTTGTTTGATTGGTTTTCCTGGCTCCCCCTGTGGGTGACCAGACTGTGCATGTCATTGTAGCCAAATCTCATTCCTGGGCTGTTTTTGTGTTGTTGCCTACAAATGGGGGTTTCCTGCTGTAAAAACTCAGTCCCCAAATTAGGTAGAATACAAGTAACTAGGGAAATAGTAGTGGGCACAACAGAAACACATCAAACCTCAAACAGTGTGACTGTCATGAAGTATGGAGTGGGTAAATTAGTTAAAAATTCAACTTGAGCAGGGAATATTAATATGCCGAAAAATGATGTAATTGTATGCCATGATATGTGCCAGTATAACAACAAACTCGCATCACTGTTGTTGAATCCACCTGAGATGACCTCCTTGTCAAACCAGAGTCAGAAATATGTGGTCAAACAAGCCCTAGGACCTAGGCCTGAAGCAACTGATTGACAGATCACAGGTGGGGTAACACGTAGCTCGTAGACAAACACGTAAATATGAAAAACTCAGATTGATTCCCCAGATAGGCAGCAACACCCCAGAGGTCCTAGGAGATTGGACCTCGATAAAACACATTTGGCAGGAGGAGCATGCATTCCAAAAACACCATAGAAGTCAGATGCCACATGAAGTTAGGAACACTTAGCCAATCAGAAAACAACAAACACACAACATGCAGTGATCATGCACTCCCCATGCCGGACATCTGGGTATGTTTTCTACTGGCCCACATTTTGTCCATGCAAGGTCAAGATCCACCTGAGAGCTTTATCAGATGGTCAGGTTTACGACTCCAGAACTAAGCCCGGATTCCTTTCCACAAAAAATGTACAGAATTGTTTTATAAAAGTTCAAAAATCATATAAAAGGACGCTCAGAACTCTATAACTTTGAGAGACAGTCATCAGACCTGGACTCTGTACTGCGCTCTTCTGGTTGCTGCGTTTAATTAAACAGACTGTTCCTGCTTTGTCAAACACCTGTTGTCTGTTGTTTCTTTAAGGTAAGTCTGCATTTGCACAACCTGTACATTTCTCATTTTTTTCTTTACTCTTAAAAGGCTGTCTATCAAAGCAGTCAAAACTCGGAACCTGATTGTCCCACATCACAGTTCATGGGAGTGACCAGAGCTCACTCCTGATGTACCTAGTTGTCAGCCACAGTAATATTTGTATCGAAAGGTTAATGCTTGGCTCCCAAAACCACTATTTATAATTCACTTATCAACCTTTTGTGAATCCCTTACTCCAGTATGTGTCCCACCCAGCTCACAAACATGCAGTGTTAGAAACTGTGTTTCGGGTTGGCTAGGGTATGCACCTAAGCCAGGCAGACCCCACCACTTTAGTCATGGCAAGTAAGTTGCACACCAACGATAACCTTGCACACCCCCTGGTACCTGGCACAGAGAAGTCAGGCCTATCCCCAGAGAGGTCATGTGTAAAGCCTTTGCACAACACACTGACACAATAAATACACCACCAAAGAGACTCCACTCAGGATTATATAAAAATATGTCACTATATTGTAAATATACCCCAAGAACAAAACAACATGAATCATAAATATTGTGCTGATCATGCTACTACTGAACAGTACCCTTTATCTTGACACTGCAAGTATCTAAACCAGTGGTTCCCAACCCGTGGTCTGTGGCTCACCAGGGGTCTGTGACACATTCCGTGGGGCTCTGCAGGCCTGGGCTGGCAGGAAGGTCCTTCTCCAGCTGGGGCCTCTGGACAGAAATATGGGTGTTTTTATATTTATTACTTCCTTATTGAAGCAGTTTTAAAAGCGCTGCAAAGTTTCCTTGAACATATTGCAGCTTTCAGACAAAAATAAAAGAGTCATGATAACTCTGGTGATTATTGTACCTGTTGGAGAGAGATGGGTGTTTTGTCTTGGCAGTTTTGACTCATCTAAGGTAGCGCAGATGGTTAATATACCTGCGGCAAGAACATGTGTCATGCAAAGAACAGTATTTTATGTGCATAGCACAGCAGTTTACTGCTTTTGTCACAGAGATTATTTTGTTACTGTGTAGTTCATACGTTACAATTGTAATCTAGCACAATGAGCTATGAACTGCCATCAAAGAACTGCAGGCAAACTGCATGGCACAAATTAGAAAGTTGTGGTTTTTTTCAGCCTTTCATTTGCCTTATGCTTTTAAAAAAGGTTTGCTTGCCTAGAAATACATTCCTATTATTGTTTTTTTTAAATATTTTGTTCATTTGCATTTGTAAAAAAACAAGAACCATCAAACAAAACAAAGTCTTGTTCACAGACAGTAAGCAGGCAGCGCAACCTACGAAGGCTACTGGTAGAAATAACAACCACGATCAGTCAGCAGAGTAATTAACAGGATAAAGTAGTCATGTGTGGGAGCATTATCATCCAGTAAAACATGTGAACGTGAGGAACGTAGTTTAGGGAAAGAGGGGAGAAAAGGAAAACACAGACAAAGGGTGGAAGAGGTAGAAGCAGCGCTGCCACCCTAACGCTCCTGGAAAGGGGACCCACATCCCAACACCTCACAAGGAGGCCAGTCCCAACAAAATGTTCTAGGGGAGGCATGGAAACATAATCATCTCCTTGGGCGCGGGCTGTATGAAACGTCGTCAAGGGGGTCCATATATTGTGCGGGCAGGAGCCCTCCGGGATCAATTCCCAATATATTGCCAGCTGTTCCTGACAATATGCAGTGTCCTTCAGCCATTCAGCACACCGGGGTGTCCACTTCGGGCCCCAGCACATTTCCACCCTGCGCTTTGCTAGTAGCAACAGCAATCCCACCAACCGTCTGGATATAGAGGGGATTTCCTTTACATATCCAAGAAGCACCACCTCAGGGGTGCACAGCAGTGCCAAGCCCATCATCTCATCAAGCGCACACAGCACCTCAGACCAGTATTCGCGCAGGGCCCTATAGTCCCACGCCAAATGCAGACATTCCGCCTCCAAAGCCGAACAACGTTCACAGCGAGCAGCCACCTTTAAACCCATTATTTTCAGTCGGCTAGGCGTGAAATATAGACGCTGTTAGAAATTAAAATGTATGAGGCGAAGCCTATAATTAGGGGAGAGTTCCCTCATCTGAGCGCAGCAATAAAGCCACTTGTCCTCTGAAATAGGTGCACCCAAATCTGCCTCCCAACGCACTCTAGCCCTGGATTCAGCAAGAGGTTCCGTATTTTGCAAGCAAACATACATATACAAAATAAGTCGGCGGGCGGACTGCGCCTTGTACAGCAACTCCAGCGCCTGACACAGAGGGGGCTCCTCAGGAAAGCAAGAGTACCGCGCCCTTAGCAAGGCCCATATTATAAAAAATAATAATCGATAAATCGCAGAATCACAGTGGTCACCCAGCGTGGTCTCCAAGGAGATGAACGTTCCCACTGGGAACCAAGACCCCAGCATGGCCATATTTAACACCTCGAGGTGCTCAGACATCTGGCTATCCTCTCACGGGGTAGGCCCGCCACATCCCGCACCTGCATCAACAGCGCAAACACGTCTCGCACCCCAGCCTGCTTTAGCAAGCATGTCCAAGCCCACGCTGAGCACGCCACAGTGTCTACTCCACGTCGATGGGGCCGGGGCGGTCTGCCAACCACCCCATCCAATCTAGCCGGCCACACCGAGTCATATTCAGGGGCCAAGTGTGGTAAGTAACGAACGAGATGCAGCCAGAAATACACAAAGTGGGCCTAAGCACAATAATAATAAAGTTCTAGATCTGGGGCAGCAAGTCCGACGTGCTTGAACGGCAGTCAGAGATTGCCATGAGATTCTGGGCTGTTTACCGGCCCATGCAAGGGCCACAGGCAAGGATCTGAGCCATCTCAGAAAGCTAGCGGTAAGAACAAGAGGCAGGTTGAGAAAGAGATACAAAAATGTAGGCAAAACCACCATCTTGGCTATTGCAATGCGTCTGGTCAGCGAGTGCGGCAGCGAACGCCAAACCACTACATTTTCCTCCAACCACATAACTGCTGTACCATAATTATTTTTCATAATACTGGAGATCCGACCAAAGCGGACCACTTCATCCAGCAAGGCATTGAGATGTAACTGCAGATCGCGGACATTCAGTGCAACATCGTCTGCGTATAGAAAGATTAGGATAGGGCGTTGTCGGAATGCCAACCCCCTCTGGTTATGATGCTGGAGTAAACATACCGCAAGGGGTTCCATAACCACCGCACAAGTAGCTGTAAGAGAGGGCAGCCCCTAGCAATCGGAAAAGAATCCGAG
Organism: Pleurodeles waltl; assembly: GCF_031143425.1. Classification (NCBI taxonomy): domain Eukaryota; kingdom Metazoa; phylum Chordata; class Amphibia; order Caudata; family Salamandridae; genus Pleurodeles; species Pleurodeles waltl. Next base: position 978,695,435 of record NC_090436.1, on the reverse strand, counting down.
AGCGACCCTTTAACCCTTAATCGAACAGTCGGCTTAGAGTACAGCAGACAGATCAATTGAATTAATCTAGTACTAAGTCCCACCCTGGCCAGCAGAGCAAACATGTACAACCAGGCCAGAGAGTCAAACTCCTTTGTGGCATCCAAAAGGACCACCACTGCACGATCCTCAGGCCCGACCATCTGAGAAATCGCAAAAAAGGTACAAAGGTTATACGATGTTGAGCGGCCCAGCACAAACACCGATTGGTCTGGCAATATCAAAGGGGGAAGCAGGGTCTGCAGACGCGTCGTAATAAGTTTAGCCTAAATCTTATTGTTTATTTTTATGAGCGAGAGCGGCCGATAAGAGTCACACCTGCTAGGGTCTTTCCTGGGTTTGAAAATCGTCACTATGAGAGCCTCTCACAGCGAAGCCGGAAGGATACCGCCTTCAAGTGCTTCAGCGTAAACCTCAAGAAGGTGCGGTGCCAGGATATCTGCATACTCCTTATAAAAGGAAGGCGTCAAACCATCCAGACCCGAGGCCTTATCACTGGGTAGCCTACGTATAGCCTGAACCACATCGTCAATCGAAAAAGGGGCATCAAGATACTGTCTGTGTGAGTCTTCAAGCGAAAGCAAACTAATCTCCTCAAAGTAATTAACAGCATCCAAAACATTCACCCCTGGGTGCTCAGCATACAGGTCCAAGTAGAAGTCAGACATAATGCGCTGAACCTCAGCTGTGTCCGTTCGAAGCGTCCCCTCTGAGTCAATGAGTTCCACATTATAATTCAATTCACACACAGAAATCTACGCTCCACCTGCATTGCGGCTGGAAGATCGACGCACGCAGCTGGAGAAACGAAACGCAACACCCGCTGACGGAGGCTGATAACGTTGCAACCCACATAGCGCGGTTTTACTGATACCGTGCAGCAGGATTTGTGACACAAACCTCGCTGGGTGCAGAAAAACAACGCAAAGCCTGCCCGGGCCCGAGGGTGCCTGTCCAGATCGATGCATCGCTCTCCTGCACAGAGGAAAAACGACGCACGCCGATCAGACCGGAGGAGGAACGACGCACGGTCTCGCTTGCAAGTGAGAAATCGATGCATTGCTGGCCTTTTGCGACGCACACTCGCCCGTGCAGTGTTATTTTGATGCAACCCAGGTACTTTTTCACTCTAACACCGTTAGCACTGTCTTCTAAGGATTTAAGACTCTTTTTGTTTTTTTGATTCATAACTTGACTTTTGTTTGGTGGATTTTTGTCGTTTAGGTCTTGTTTTGTTGAGATAAATATTACCTATTTTTCTAAACCTGTGTTGTGTCATTTTGTAGTGTTTTTCACTGAATTACTATGTGTGTTGGTACAAATACTTTACACCTAGACTATGAAGTTAAGCCTGCCTGCTTGTGCCAAGCTATCAAGGGGGTAAGCGGGGGTTAACTGAGGGTGCCTTTCCTTTACCCTGACTAGAGTGAGGGTCCATGCTTGGACAGGGGGTAACCTGGCTGTCAACCAAAGACCCCATTTCTAATAAGGTAGTTTTGGGGCAAGTTCCTGAATGAAAGGAAGCAACCTCCTAGTGGTGAACAGGGCCTTCGTGGAGGACCCGACCCATGAAGCAAGCACCCCAAGTTAAAGGTGGTGGGGTGCCCATGCGACAACTCCCCATGTGCGAGGTGTCCCAGTACGGCTGCCTGCTTGTGTGCAGGACAGTTGAAGAAGTTGCAATATTTGTGGGAGAGTCGCTGGCAGCTGAGACCTCCCCCTGGTCTTCACTGGTGTCCGGTGTGAGGCAGGTGGACCTGCATCACCAGGGTGAGCCTCCTGGCTGCACGGGACTCCTGAGGTAGCTCTTGATTCCTACCACAGCACCAGCAGGTTCGGAGATGAGCCGTAGTTGCCCTGATGTCATTGGGAGATTTCTCAGTGTCTCTGTGGTGGGAGGCTTGGTGATCTCTCCCAGCGAAACCCGTAGATTCTTCAAGGGCACACACCCCATACCACTGGTGGTGCTGGGGGTTGGGTGACATGTTTCTTCCACAGGGGTAGCCCCAGAGCGCCGGAGGCATGTTGTTCTCCCACAATACAGATATCGCTCAACACGCGCTGAATAACTGAATAATTATACACAAGACAAACGTCACGTGGGACTCATTCCACCAGGGCTAGCACGACCAAAGATCTGCGAGCCTCTGTTAATTAAATTACTTCTATTCATTCAAAATTAATTCAATTACTGTATATACCTGTGCATAAATCCCCCCATATGGATGCTAGCCAATACTGTGCATATATTGACTCTATATTTAATTCAGTGTCTTACATAGACTTTGTCAACTTTAAAACATTGATAGTGCAGACGGCGCAGAGCTCACATAGGTTAAAAAACAAGAAAAACATAAATCCACATACAATACAATGACGCACTGTAAATTTCACAAATGGTTTCCTGATTTGGTATTAGTCATTATGGGGGCGGCCTACACCATAGGCAACACTCACGTAATTGTTCATGTTGCCACCAAATAGGTGAACATTGTCAACGTTTCGACCCCATAACAATTTCTCGGAGTCTCATCAGGACACCATCATCCACTTAACACACATATAGAATCATTCAATTCCCCAAATGTACTCTTACTCAGGCTAATCAGCACGTGCATTAACATCCGTTGTAAACGATAAATCCAATTGTAGCCAGGTACTAGGGAAGTTTCTTTCCTTCACCTCTCCTGGCATCAGAGGGTGTTCAAATCCACATACCCCTGATTGCCCCACTCGTCAGAAGGCCCTAAAGTATGTTGCAGGTAAGCCAGGAATACATTCAGACTTCCAACTCTGTCCAAACAAAGGTTGTGAAAAGATGTTAGGTTTCTGTTACTAGCTGAAATGCAATCAAATTTGTGATGGAGTAGCCCATCTACCAAACTCTAAATAAAACTTCACGACACATGAGAGCGCTGCAGGAGACAAGGAACGGGGTCCTTCTCCTTTTAACTTATGAAGGTACTCACAGGTGTGTACACACACCGTTTAAGAATATGTGCTAGCTTGTAACTCTGTACTACATGCGCGTAGTTCACATCCCTCACACCAGATAAGAATTTGGTCTTTGCTTTACGGGCCCTGATGAAGTCTTTCAGATTAATTTTCTCATAGGACGAAACACGTGTTGGCTGTTGTTGCTCTAAATGGAAACTTCATGGCTATTGTTGCTCTAAATGGACACTTCATCTCAAGAATAAACTGAACTTTTTGCACTGTATCCTGGTCCGGCTTTTGCTGGATGACTGTGAACAAGATACCAAGACACAGAATATATGATTGACTGAACTTTTATTCACGAGTGCCATGACTTCTGTTTGCCGAGATTTGTTTCCTATGAAACTTAGGAGGAGTGTGGAGATCCTCCTGCCAGGAGCACCATGCATACACTTATCCATTGTCATTACTGTAAATTTGGTGACTTACTGTGAGCGCTGATTCCTGTGTTTTTCTTCCAAACTCTAAATAGGGCCCGAAGTGCTTTTGAAGGTGCTTGGTTTATGAAAATTATTAGTAATCTTACTCTTAATGTAAAGGAGCACTACGCTATTCACATCACATAGAGGGCTGGGATTCAGTGGGGGAGTGGTCAAGGGGAGCAATATAGCAGTCGCTCACTAGAGGGGCTCCTCTGCCACCTCCCGTGATCTTGCACTTATCTTTTGTCCACAGCCGCCGCCCACCCTTCTTTTGATCCGGAGTCAGCCTTGCAGAGGTGGAAGTGTCTGAGGGTGCTGAAAGTGAGCCCTGTGTTCCTACCGGGGAGCCGGGGAGCCTATCTCATGACCTGATTAGGCCCACTGCATGGAGTCATGGCAGGGCCTTGCGGCTCTGTTGCACACGGCAACCGGTACTGGAGTGAAACCTGTGCTTTGGTCGCCTGGGGCTGCGTGCCTGATGGGGCTTTCTGGAGGGGCTGATGTGATCCCCACAGGGGACGCCACAGACCTGCTGCAACCCACACTGACGTGGTGGTCGCCCAACTGCTGACTGGTGAGTTGAGCCATTGGCATTGGGGAGCAAAGTATCCTGCTGCCTGAGGGTTGGGCACTGTGAACGAGCCCTCACTTGGGCCTACTCTCAACCTGCAGGCAGAAAAGCCATGACCCGAGCCCTGAGGGTGTGAGGAAGATCGCCACCAAGAGGTGATTTAAGCAGTTGGTCCCCATCTCCTCTTCTCTACTCCCTCTGGTAGAGTTTGGGGGCTGCTCCTTCTGGCCCATGCAGACCACCAGAGCCTCAAGGACTGCCAATTGTCCCTCCCTCAACAAAAAATGCAACAATTCCGGCACACTCAAAGTGAGATATCACAGTCTGGGATGCTGAGAGCCTCACAAAGGGCAAAATTGTGACTGGAAACGGGATGCAACAGAGGGCTAATTCCTTACTCTTGCCATCCTTGCTGGGCATCCTGTCTATGCCATATGGGCACTGAGAATTTGGACCCTGAATGTTGTGGTCCGCTAAGGACAGAACATGACCCATTTCCACTGCCCCACTGAGCCCCTGCCCTAGATTTTTATGGGGGTCCTGATCGGGCTCCTAGACCAGTGCTGGGGACTGCACCTGAACCTCTCCATCCACTGGTGGCCTAGTGGTCTAAACTGCAGCTGTACATACCCATATGAGCCTTGCAGACCCCCACTATTGCCTTGCAGTGCCATTGTCTACACCCTCTGAGGTACAGGACTGCTCATGCTGCGAGGTGAGTTTCAGTTATATAGCCCCTGCAAGCAGGTCCTCATCCCGCATAGAGGCCTCGTGCTGCAGAAGGTGGTGCTGACGGACACATAAAATACTGTTTGTCTTTGATGGTAAATTTTGGGTCTCAACTACCACTGAGTGTGTGGGACTGCTAACAGGCATGGGACCTCTCCTTCACTCTTTTCACTCTCCATCACCGGCAGGACAGCGGATTTCACTCTGTTTCCCAGCAGACATCAACGCACACCCAGGGACAACTGGCATTGCCTACAAGAGATACTAACTCTGTGACATTCCCTCTGGGAACTGCCACTTTGAAGGACAAACTAGATGTGATCCTAGTGGCAATGTAAAGATGAAACGCAAAATTGACACATTAGCAACCGACCTTACTCTGTTGAGAGATGATAATTGCAAACTTAATGACAGGGAGCAGGTGGTGTAGGTGCTTCAGCCACAGATGCAGGGGGCGCAGACATAGATACAAGCACTACAGAGTCAGAGCCTTACCCTTGCAGACAGAGTGGAAGATGCTGAAGGGTGCTCCCACAGAAACAACATAAGAATAGCTGGGATCCCAGAGGGCTCAGAGAGGCAAGTCTCAGTGTCCTATCTAGAGGCATTACTCCACAGCTTTATTCCCACTTCTGCCCCGACAGCATTTTTCTAGATGGAATGAGTGCCGAGTGGACCTAGTGCCAGCATGCCAGTCTCCTCTCTGTGCTCATTCTAGGCCACTGGTAGCCCACTTGCTCACTACAGAGATCGAGACTTCATACTATGAAAGGACCAGAAGCAGAATACCCTTGTGATTGATAATGCAACAGTGATGCAACAGTGATGATCTTTATGGACTAGACACTCACTCTTCAACGACAAAGACACACATTCCCAGCTGTGAAAAGGAAAGTGCAAGAACTAAACCTTAAATATTCACTCCTGTTTCCTGGCTTCCTCCAGGTTCAAGTGGATGGACGGACTCATTTTTTCACTGACCCCAAAGATGCATGGGAATGGGTGCAGTGCCAAGGAGGCACAGACCGCCCTACATGCAAAGACATTGCAACCACGTGCAGCACCTGGAAAACAGCAAAAAGCAACACAGCAAGAGCCAACCACAGGGCTTCTCAGTTTCCCTGCTCTCCTGACTTGTAAGAGTTGATACAGGAATGTAGGAGTGCACTGCAGGCAGCTGTGGCCTCCCATGATCACACTCGTACTTCAGACACTGAGGAGGGAGACACCAAATCCACCAGGAATGAGGGCTCTATATCTTCCTTTCTCCTTCCTTTGGGTCCTGCAACTCCACCCATTCATTTTAACCCCACAAAGTGCAGATTATGTTTTATGATTATTTTACTGTTCTTCATCCACATGTATAACCTGTATAGCCTCCAGCGTAGTTGGTGCACTCACTCTAGTCGGTCAGATAACCCCTGCCCACCCCCTTGGTAGCTTGGCACGAGCAGTCAAGCTTATCTCAGGAGCAATGTGTAAAGCATTTGCACATAACACACAGTAAACAACGAAAACACTACAAAAGGACACCACACCAGTTTCAGAAAATAGCCAATATTTATTGATGTAAAACAAGAAAAATCCAACATACAATAATAAAGATATGAATTCTGCAAGAATTAACTTAAAAATACAGTTCCTTGAAGTCGATAGCTCCACCTGGGGCTATCACGGCGTCATGATCAACAAAACCAACACTTCAGGCTAGGCACGCCGTCGCGGGCCAGCTATGGTACCTTTGGAATAGTAGGGCGTCGTGATGCTTGCGCTGAGATCCGGAGAGTGGCATCGCTGTTGTTGCGGTGTCGGTTCCAGAGGGTGTTGTCAGACCCTTGAGGTCACACGCGTTGCGGATCAAACTCTGGGCTGATGAAGTCAGGAACACTGCCGTTGATAGCGTTGGGGCTGCGGTGCAAAGCGGGATGATGTGACGTGCGGTGCCCACATGTCATGGTGCAGGCAGGGGGTCTGTGATGGTGTCCAGCGGCGTCAGTGAAACCAGGGCTGCGGAGTGAAGCAGGATTGTGCGAAATGCGGTGTCACCATGTCACAGTGCAAGCAGTGGCATCGTTGTTGCTGAAGCGCTGTCGTCGGTAGGCCCAAGTCGGTGGTGCAGCATGGGACGGGCTCTGTGCGGTGTACATGGGTCCCGGTGAAGACCGGGACGTCTGTTGATGACACTGAAGTTGATGGTGCTGGCGTCAGAGGGCTGCAGTGCGGGGCCTCATAAGTGGTGTCCACAGGCCAAGGTGCAGGTAGCAGCACCAGTGTCAGCAGGAGCGTCATCGAGGGGGATGTCCAGGCTGCAGTGTGAGCTAGACGATGCCGGAGTGCGGTGCCCAAAGGTCAGGGTGCAAGCAGCAGCTCAGTGGTGGAGTCAGATGGCGGTGTCGTAGAGACCAGGGTACGGTGCGAAGTGGGCAGTGCGGCTTCGTGCGGCATTGGCAGGTCACGGTGCAGGCCAGTGGCATCATTGGCAGCGTTGCAATGGTTTTTCTTCTTGAACAGTACAAAACACACAGTTTGCAGTGCTGTAGGCAGATGAAACTGAAGTCTTTGGTGTCCCTGAGACTTCCAATGGGAGGCAAGATCTACTCCAAACTCTTGGACAACTGTCTCAAGCAGGATACACAGCAAAGTTCACCCTTTGCTCTCATTTAAGGTAGAAACAGCAACTGCAGGCCAACCCAGCAAAGCAACACAGCAAAGGGGCAGTACTCCTCCTGCAGCTCTTCAGCTCTTTTTCTTGGCAGCGGTTCCTCTTGATCCCAGAAAGATTCCAAAAGTCTGGGGGGGTTGGGTGCACTACTTATACCCCTTTCTGCCTTTGAAGTAGGTATACTTCAAAGAAAGTTGTTCACAAGATCCTGCCTTGCCCAGGCCAGGCCAGGCCCCCAACACACACCAGGGGATTGGAGACTGCATTGTGTGAGGACAGGCACAGTCCTTTCAGGTATAAGTGACCACTCCTCCCTCCACTCCAGCTCAGATGGCTCATCAGGATATGCAGGCTACACCCCAGCTCCCTTTGTGTCACTGTCTATAGAAGAGGTATAACCAGCCCGATTGTCGAACTGACCCAGAGAGGGAATCCACAAACAGGCCGAGACAGGGAAACCACAAACAGGCATAAACCAGAGAATGGTTTAAGCAAGAAAATGCCTGCTTTCTAAAAGTGGCATTTTCAAACTAACAATCTAAAAAACAACTTCACTAAAAGATGTATTTTTAAATTGTGAGTTCAGAGACCCCAAACTCCATATTTATATCTGCTCTTAATGGGAAACTGCACTTTAAAGTTATTTAAAGGCAGTCCTCATGGTAATCTATGATAGGCTTTGCAACAGTGAAAACTGAATTTGGTAGTATCTCACTGTTAGGACATGTATCACACGTCAGTACATGTCCCACCTTTAACATACACTGCACCCTGCCCCTGGGGCTACCTAGGGCCTACCTTAGGGGTGCCTTACATGTACAAAAATGGATGGTTTGGGCCTGGCAAGTGGGTACATTTGCCAGGTCGAATTGGCAGTTTAAAACTGCACACACAGACTCTGCAGTGGTAGGTCTGAAACATGTTTACAGCGCTACTAATGCGGGTGGCACAACCAGTGCTTCAGGCCCACTAGTAGCATTTGATTTACAGGCCCTGGGCACCTCCAGTGCACTTTACTAGGGACTTACTAGTAAATCAAATACGCCAATCATGGATAAACCAATCACCAGTACAATTTACATAGGGAGCACTGGCACTTTAGCACTGATCAGCAGTGGTAAAGTGCACGGAGACAATAAACCAGCAAAAACAGTGTCCAGCATCATAAGCTACCTTCCAGCCCCACATGGCAACTCAAAGCAGACGCTCTAGATGACCAACCTCTCCAAGCCCTCCTAGACAATTGCATTACCGAAGATTTTGATACTAATAAGGGTACAACCACATCCAGGCTGATTGAGAGGGACACTTTCAAGGTGGCGATCAGGGGGCACTGCCTAGGGAACACCATTAACATGAAATGCATGCTAAATGAAGATATCACAGGAATAGAGCAGAGGCTGGTGCACTCTGAAGAGTGGGCCCGGGAAAACCCATCAAGCACAGAGTAGCTGCAGCAGGCGAGGCAGGAACACGCAGCATTGCTGGAGTGAGTGAGCTGTCTCAACTATGCACCGCTAAGACGCACTCAGATTCTGGCAAGGTAGAGAAACTGCTAGTGTGGCTGTTTCGTCAGGGCCATCCCCAGTGCTCTTGTTATCTAGATGCCAGACCTCTGGCACTCAGGCGTACTCTCAATGGGGCATACATGAGGCATTGATGCAATATTATACATCTCAATGTAAATCTATACTTGTGGCTGCATCAGAAGACATCCAGGCTTTCCTAGAACAAGTGGTATTTCCCTCTGCAACACCAGACTAGCAGGAGGAACTCAGTGGGGAAATCACCCTTCAAGAGGTCCAGGAAGCCATCAGGACACTAGTCATTGAAAAACTCCTGGCCCAGATGGACTACCGCTCGAGTTCTACAAAGCATACACCACGCTATTACCTCCAAAACTGAAAACAATATACAATGAGTCCATGGCTGCCTCCTCCCTTCAGCCCTCACAGTGAGAAGTTCTTCTTACATCATTGTCTAAACCAGGCAGGGATCATGCGGAACTACCTTTCTACAGGCCATTAGCACTCCTTAATATAGATAACAAGATCTTAGTTAAAATACTAGCTGGCAGGCCGGCCGTTCTGGTTCCGCAGGTGGTACACCCGCACCAAAATGGATCTGTACCAGATAGGAAAACCTACCTGAATTTACAAAGGCTTTTTCGGTCCTTGGATCTTCCCCCAACTGATTGGCTGCACTCCGCGTGGGTGGTGCTTTCCCTAGAGAATACCTTTGATTCTGTGGAGTGGGCTTACCTCTTCGAGGTGCTCATCCTCTACAGCCCGTGATACACGTTTCATTCACCTGGTCCAACTGCTATACACAAATCCAATAGCCAGGGTTAAGACAGCTCATATCTGACCCCATACAGATCCACAGGAGCACCTGCCAAAGTCGACCTTTGCCCTGGCTGCTATTTTCATTAGCTATGGAACCACAGGCTCACATCTTAAGAGACGGAGGCCTGCGAAGGGGGATCCCTTTGAGTGATGGGCAGCATCCAGTGTTCTTTTATGCAGATGAAAAGCTTTTATATCTCAAGTATATCAGGGACATTCCTGCTAATAAAGCACACACACTTAACTGATTTGCAGCTGTATCTGTCCTTGGGGTCAAATGGAGCAAGTCTTCCATTTTCACCTTTGTGTCCACAACACCTGACCTTATGCTCCAAATCAAGGGTGTCACCTAACTGTGGCAACCCAGCACATTCCATTACCTAGGAATCCGCACATATCACACCCATCAGATCTTCTGGATGACAACTTGGACCAAGAAGTCTCAAACCTATGGACACAAATGATGTTCTGACAGACTCAGACACTTTCTGTAGAGGGATGCATAGCCCTTGTCAAAATGGTCATGGTATTGTGTCTCCTGTATTACTTTGCCAACCTTCCCTCGTACATCACGTTTTTTCGCTCATTGGACTAAAACATGGGAGACTTTATTTGGCATACCTCCAGCTGCAGGGTGGCTCTAGCAAAACTCTAGCTCCTACCCGATCAGGTGGCCTTGGCATACCAAACTTTGAGCACTACTACCTTGTCTCCCAGCTACAGTGAGAGTTCAGGTGGTTAGCGGATTGCCAACTGGAGGACACAGCGTTGGCTTCTCCCCCATGCGACATGCCTCTAATACTACACTTGTTCAAACCACAGACTAGGATGCCAATACCACAGCCGCCTCCAATACATGTGGCATACTGCTGCTTAAGATGGAGCCTCTTTCTTACACAATTACAGAGACCTTATGCATCAGCCCTCCTGCTCTTGGGCATGCCGTCTGATGCAGCGAAGGGAACTTGGTCACTGGCACAATGTGGGGATACGCGCGCTAGGCGACCTTTATAGTGACGTAGCACTCGTGTTTGCAGAAAAGCTAATAGTGGACACCGGTCTACCCCCAGGACAGTTCCTTTTGCATACCACCATCATTCGGTCAATGACAGCACACTGGGGTGACATGCAACATGAACCAGAGATGCACTTAACATTACATGCATGTGATGGGAGACAGATGCCGCCCAGTGCTCTGGCTTGCTATCTCTTTACGCTCTCACACTGTCACCTCCCTTGCCATATTGCGCTAGCACTGGGATGCAAACCGGGGTCACTGACACACTGATTGAAAGTGTCAGCGCATTGTAGAGTACTCTACCCTAGTGCTTCACAATGCCCACTTTCACCTTATACAATGTTATTCGTTGAACAGGGACATACCTCACACCCCCAAAAATTAATTTTTACTTTCAACGTATGGATTCAGCCTGTCCACATTGCCACACAATAGATGCGGACTTACTCCACATGTTCTAGGCTTGCCCATTGCTCTCCCAGCACTGGAGTGAGATTGCAACCCACCTGGCCAGAGCCACAGGACACACAGCACTACATAACTGGGGAACTTGATTTTTCAGTGTGATTCACTGCACCAAGAGAAACAGGGATACTGCTCAGTTCATAGACCTAGCAACACTACTCTCCAAGCACCAGATTGCAGGCAAAATCTCCCAATCCCCCCACCCTGGCTGTGCACTCTCAATGAGCGCGAAGGTGCAGGCCAAGAGCAGGGCACTACATCGGAAAGATACTAAGGGACTGCACAAATATTGCATAGCAGGTGCATGGGATGTCCTTCTGACAGAACTCCAGGCCGATGTGCGTGATGGAGATCACCCTCCTACACCTGATCCCAAAGTACCCATCAGTAGTCAAACATAGTAGTCCAGAACCCATGGCATGATAGGCGCCATATGGATACGCTCTCACATGCTGTCACACAGTGTTGGGTATTGTGCAACTGTTCATGAATTATGAAGACAGGCGTAGGTTTGTTCTAACAAATGCTGGAAAAATCATTTTGGGACATATTTACAAGCCTCTAGTGCCACCGGAGCATCACTTTTTACACTTTTTACAAGGCGGCGCTAAGCGACTTTTTGTGGCTTAATGCCACATTGTAAATACTGTCCCTTCACATGCACCACTTTGCATGGCAGTGGTGTTAAATAGGTGTTCCACAGCAACACCCATTGCATTTTGACGCTACTCCAGATTTACAAGAAATCTTAAATCTGTGGCAGCACCAAAATCTAATGCACCCCCCAGGGGTGGCGATAGCATGGCACAACAAGATGCTTTCATTTCTCCTTATCTTTTGCTCTTCTATGTGTGCAGAATTGCCTTCCTGAACAAAAACAATATCCCCCGAAATGCAGCCATCCTTGCACCATGGTGCAAGGATGGCTGCGCTGGCTCTAGGCAGCTAATTGAGGTCCGGCACAAGGGGAAACACAGGGATGCACCGTATTTTTGTAAATACTGCACATCCCTGCGTTTCAGAACTGATGCTGAACATCGCTGCTAATTTCGGAGCAGCTCCGCTCTGCACAAGTTCGTTGTAAATATGACCCTTTATCTCTGAACTTGTGTCCACAGATCCTTATTTCTTTTGTTCATACTAGATATCCAATAACATTGAGGTATTAGTCTACAGTTCTTGTGATATAATAGGGAACTAAACTGATCCTTGTTGATCCATGCTTATCACAATTTGACTGATGTTAGCAATAAATTCCACCTTTGATTTATGTGAAATGCTGTACAATCAGTTGCGGCTCTCTGTGTTAGAGGGGCCGGGGAGGCATGCTCACACAGGGGAGGGGAATATTAATTAAAAAAATAAAAAAACTTACCTGGCTCGCTGCCGCCTGGAGAACTGCGCTGCTCCTCACCTCTGCCTGCAGGCACAGGCTCCCAGCCTGCTCTGCGGCCAATCCTGATGCTGCTCAAAGCAGCATCAGGATTGGCTGGGAGCACCCAGCCTGGGTGCTCCCAGGCAGACTGGGAGCCTGTGCAGGCTCTCTCCAGCCTGTGTTGCTGAGCTGAAGAGAGCCCTGTGCGAATATGTGTTTGGCCGGCTGTCTCGGGCGGGCCAAACACACATGCGCTCTGAGGGGAGTGCACAGAGCACTCCCCTCTGCTTGTCACAGCCTGTGGCCCACCCCTTTCACAAGAAAGAGATCATTAATAACGTTTATTATCCCTTCCTTGTGAAAGGATTTGCAGCGGTTGATGCTGGCAGGGGGAGACGCTCCTCCGCCCTCATGGAGGAGCCGTCCCTGTGTACAATGTATTGTATACATAAAAATGCATAATAAAAATAGTTTAACAAAAATAGAGGGATCACATTCGGCAAGCACAGCAAGAGGTAACCATAACATGTTCAGGTCTTTCATGGAAAGACGTGTTTCTTTTTGACCAAAGGTGAACTAAAAAGGACTAGGTATTAGAATTTCTGAACTAATGAGAACTCATGCGCACATCTGGACGGAACGCTGAACATTTGTAAGACACTGCATACAGGACATGGTGGGCAAATGAAATTAGCTCCCGAACCCTTATTTATAGCTAGGGATCCCAGGTTTGCTGTGTTTTTCTTCTTTTAATTTTGGTTAGCATTTAGCAATAGTTATTTCATTTACTCATATTATTTTCAAATATATTTATTTTGTCTTCTGTGATAAATCAACACTTGCCCTTGGATGCCCATTAACCTTAGTACCATATGCAGCTATACATAACGCACAAATACACATACTTGAATGTTCGCACTGTACTGCAAATAAATGAATGTGCATAACTGCAGCTGTTTCACATTCTTTCTGTACTCCCCTGTGTTGTCAGGCAGCAAAGATATTGGTTGTCAGCTATATAATTTTATGATGTGTCTTTCAGGCGCGTCCCGTCCTTTAGGGTGGAGGGGCCACGCCCCCCCACCTTTTGCCCCTCATGAAGAGTGTCTGTCAGGCGGAACAAAGGTCAGCCTGACAGACACTCTTCCTGTTCAGGTCAGGAAGCCAGGAGCAGACATGCGCGATTTGCGCAGACTCCTGGCTGCCTGAGCTGAACTTTGCAGAGCTGAGGAGGTCACAGCTCCTTTGGGCGTGACCTCCCCGGCTCAGCAAAGGTACCTCGAGGCCCTCCCCTGAAAGCGTCACCCATTGACTTCGACCTGGGCGCTTCAGGTTTAAGCCCTGATGAGCCCAGGGTGAGTGTCAATCAATGACACATTGTCACAGAGTAGGGTGGGGTCAGCAGTCTCACTGACCCCATCCCACTCTGTGAAGAGGCTGGGACTGCTGCCTTCCCTCATTGGCTGACCAAAGGTCAGCCAATGAGGGAAGGCAGCAGTCCCAACCCTCCTGGGACCCCGAGGCTGAAGGTAAGTGTTTGTGTGAGTGATGTTTTAAAATGAATGTTTGGTGTGTGCGTGCATGTTTGAATGTTATGAGTGTTGTTAATGGTTGTGCGTGCTTGTGTGTGTGAAAGAATGAGTGTGTGTGATCTTTTAAAATGAATGTTTGGTGCGTACTTGCATGTTTGAATGTTATGAGTATTAATGGATGTGCGTGCGTGTGTGAAAGAATGAGTGTGTGTGTGATATTTTAAAATGAACGTTTGGTGCGTGCGTGCATGTTTGAATATTATGAGTGTTGTTAATGGATGTGCGTGTCTGTGAGAAAGAATGAGTACGTGTGAACTTTTAAAATGAATGTTTTGTGCATGTGTGCATGTTTTCATGTTATGAGTGTTGTTAATGGATGTGCGTGCGTGCGTGTCTGTGTGTGAAAGAATGAGTGTGTGTGTGTGTGTGTGTGTGCTTCCCGCCCGCCCCCCTCCCTCCTAAAGCTGCCGGCTGCCACTGGTGTCTTTGCAAAATTCGTCACCCGCATGTACACACAGGTGTATTCTCCCTTGCTCCCTCTGACCACAGTAGTATTCCTGGCGCCATATGAAATGTTACTAGGCATGCCTGGTGTCAGAATAGATTGTTTATGAAGCTGTAGTTAAATGTGGGTATAAGAGGCACGCTTTCAAATTCAGGGCCTCATTTACAAGCCCTTTGAGCCAGCGTTGCATAATTTTTTTTAATGAAACAGTTGCGAAAGCAGTGCTCTACACTTCTCCACATTTACAAACAGGCGCATTGGGCCAAAAGCGTCAGTTTGTAAAGCCTTGCATCACATTATACCTGTGCCAGGTATAATGTATACAGGTAGATGTTCCCAGAGGAAACCCCATGCAGGACTGGTGCAGTGAAATTGACAACATTTTACTGGGTCATCCTGCGACTTCACTGCATCAGAACTTTACAGCCTGCTCAAAGCAGGCATGAAATTGATGCAGGACTTTTCTCAACGGGGGACTCCTGTTATTGCTGGAGTACCGTCATTTTTTTTATGCTTGTCCAGCAGTGCGTGAGTTTAGTGCCACAGATGCGTCAAAATTTCTGATGCAGCTGTGAAAACGTGCGGCATGGAACTCTGTATTGTAAACACAGTGCATCCATGGCGTCATTAGAGGGGTCTTAGGGCAGTGCAAGAAATCTGATGCATCAGAGCCGAAGCATAAGATTCTTGTAAATGAGGCCCTAAGTATGCTACTGTGCTACAAACATACAGATTTTGTTTGACATGTTGATTTTTACTGAATTTTGCCACACTGAGGGCCTAATTTACAAGGCTTTTGTGCACCTCTTGTGTTTTTTTCCTAGTGTTTTTTTTTTTGACCTAGCAGTGCACTACACTGCTCCATATTTACAAACTGACGCTTTAGGCCCAATACATCAGTCTGCAAAGCCATGTGTCACATTATACTTTCACCAGGTATAATGTATGCAGGGTAGGTGTTCCCAAGGAAAAAATACAGAACTGATGCAGTGAAATTTACGTTTCACTGCGTCATTCTACAACTTCACTGCATCAGAATTTTACCGCCTGGTCAGAGCAGGCGTAAAATTGATGCAGAGGTTTTCTCTATGGAGGCCTCCTCGCATTGCTGGAATAGCATAATTTGTTGATGCTAGTCCAGCAATGCATGAGTTGAGTGCAAATAGATGTGTTAGAATTTATGGTGCATCTGTGAAAATGTGCGCCATTTAGCTCTGTATTGCAAATACAGTGCATCCATGGCATTGTTAGGGCAGCACAAGAAATCTGGTGCATCGTTTAGGTTCAGTCTTTACACCCTTATTCACTGAAGTTAGGTTTGTGCTAGTAAAGGCTACCGGTAGGCTTTACCCAGACAACTTAAGGGCAGCAGCAGAGCAAGCTTTCCTCCCTCTTCCTATCTAGAGGCCATGTGCATAAATAGCACATTCGCCTATCACAACTCACACTTATTGACTTTGACAATGCTTGTTTGAAATAGAAGCTTTGTTGTAAAATATTAAAAGTGTAAAGTAATATCTTATCGATTTGGAAGTTCTGTATATATTTAAAGGTTTGTATGTTTTTTAAACTGTTCACAAGCAATAAAAAGAAGACACTTGCAACGCCAACTCTTCACAGCCTGTGCCACTTGTTTTAATATCCAGTGACCCTTCTTTGCTACTAAGAAGTGAGCTCATTTCCTTTTACCATGTTCATTACTTATCGTGTGCTTCCGACCTTCCAGCATCCTTTAGATCTTTACAAAGTTCCCACCCAGGAGCACAGGGTCGGGCACACTTGAGCCCCCGGGTTGTGAACGTACATGGTGCTCTTGTGAGGCGTCATAAGTAAAGACACTCCTTACCACAGGTGAGAGGACACGATGTGAGTTATTTACAGGTACAATGTCTTCACAGGCTGGGGCAGCTCTTGCTGTGCAAGTGACAGGGATTAGGGACACTTTGCCTGGTCTTTGTGAGCGGCAGGGGCTGGGGGTACTGTGTCTGTTCTGTGTGAGCAGGAGGGGTTACCGACCATATGTCATTCTGTGACTCACGCACAACAGGCACAATATCCGCTGCGGCTCACACCAAACAGTAACAATATCTCCCTTGCCGTTCATACAGAACAAGCACAATATCCATTGCTGACAGGCCCTGTACCAGTTGAGGGTCACACGGAATAGGCACAGAATCTCCTGTGGTCACTCAGACAGGCACTGTATCCCCTCCTGAGCAGGCACGGTATCCCCTTCGGCTCACACAGAACAGACACAGAATCCCCTGATGCTCGCACAGAACATAAAAAATCAGGACCACTGGAATTATGCTCCAGGGGAGGCCCAAATTATGCAGCAGAGTTGAGTAAAATATGCGTAAGAAGGAAATGATGTGGCATAATGTGGCACATTTTTTGATACTATTACTTCATTATTTTGTAATTTTCATACTTTTTAACATTGTCTGGGCAGTGTTGTACCTACCAGTTTAACACCCACATATACCAATATTGAAACACAAATCTAACTTTACAAAGGGCCTTCCACTGAGTGGCAATGCATGTGCTGCATTTTTAGTAACTTTTGAACCGTTTGATCTAGAAACAACATTTTTTTGTTAAATCTGCAGATTGCGTGGCAGGTGATGGATTATGTGGCAAATGCAGCAAATCTGTAATTAAGTGAAAATTGCCGCCTCCGCACAATCGCATAATTCCAGTGGCCCGCGGTATAACATAACCCGGCTGAACAGGCACAGTATCCGCTGCAGTTCACACAGAACAGGCACAGTATCCCCTGCTGAATAGACACAGTGTCCTCTGCTGACCACAAAGGGAATTCTGTGTCTGTTCTGTGCGAGTACCAGGAGTAACAGTGCCTCTTCTGTATGAACAGCCGGGGATACTGTGCCTGTACCGTGTAAACCGCAGGGGATACTGTGCCTATCCCGCAGTCGATATTGTGCCTGTTCTGTGTGAGCCGCAGTGGGTTTTGTGTCTGTTCTGTCAGAAGGGAAGGGGGATACTGCAGACGTGCCAAGTTGTGAAATGTTTTTACCCTGGGAGGAGGATGCGGGGTCTTGAAGGTGGCACTGGCAGGGTTTAGTGAGAGAACAGCCCGAATATTTTTTAATTTCACCGTCCCTAAGCCCCCACCGATCCCCCCTCTGCCCTGCAAACCCCCTCCCCCCCCACACAAAAAAAAAAAACGCTTTTGAGGCTGCCACGGATGTCCCGGGGAGGTTTCACACCTCGTAAGGGACATCGGCTGACCAGAATCAACAAACAATTAGCTGGAAACCTCCTCCCTGCAGGCATTTCCAGCTAATTGTGTGCACACCGTTGGGATACTGTGCCTATTCTGCGTGGCACAACAATTGCACGTTTTGTACTGGTGGCGCCTGTTTGGTACGAAAAAAGCTTGCACGGCTGATTCCTTCTTCGAGGCTATTGTGAGCCAGTAGGAATCCATTATCAATGTATAGCGCGGGCGGAATAAAAACGGGAACCACTCCTTTCTTATAGTTTTAAAAAAGTATACGTGGTATCCCAAGACACTACATATGAAATATCGTAAACATACAGGCTTTGGCAATACTTGTATATTTGATCCCGCCAATGTATCTGTAATTTATTGGGAGAGACACCTTTCCCTGATAACCTCTTCTGTGTGAGGGAGGCTTGGATTGCTCCTTATGGCTACGCACTTCTTCTGTCTAAGGGAAGCTTGCACTGGTCTTGATGGAAGGGCCAGTTTTAGGGCGGTGCGACTGGTGCAGCCGCACTGGGCGCTGACATCTAGGGAGGCGCACTGACCTCGGGGGTGGGGGTGGCGGGGTTGCGCTGTGTTTAGGAATGTGGTAAGATTTAAAAACACTTGCTGCAGACTTCCTTGTAGTCTAGTTTTCAATCAGCAATAAAAATGTCAAGATTACTCTTGTGATTAATTTTCCTGAAACAAAGAGAGATCAGCAGTGTTGTCTAGCGGCAGGTTTGACTCGCCATAAAGTAGCACAGAGGGTTAATATGCCTAGCTGCAAAAAACACATCTGTATTTTATGTGGATAGCTGAGTGGATTTATAAAGCTAGCCTTTATCAGCACTTTGAAGCCACTGAAATGTATCTGAGAGAGGGGCTATGGAGAAAAGAGGGGCACTTTTGCTGGGTGGTAGTGAGGTAATTCGAGGAGGAGGTAATATGGGGTGGTGCCAAAAAAGATTGTCGCACTGGGCACCACCAGCAGTAAACAGGCCCTCCCTGATGGTCATGCACTTCTGTCTTAGGGAAGCCTGCACTGCTTCCGATGATTCTGTACTTCTGTCTGAGGGGAGCTTCAACTACTGTTGGTGGTCACATACCACTTCTGCCAGAGGGAAGCTTGCATGGCTCCTGATTTTAACGTATTTTTTCTGTCTGAGAGACGCTTGTACTGCTTCTGATAGTCACAGAGATCTTCTGTCTGAGGGAAGTGTGTACTGCTACTGATGGTCATGTACCTTTGTCCGAGGGAAGCTTGTACTGTTTCTGATGGTCGTGTACTTCTTCTGTCAGGGGGAAGCTTAGACTGCTACTGACCATCACATATTTCTTCTGTCTGAGGGAAGTTTGTACTGCTACTGATGGTCATGTACTTCTTCTGTCAGGGGGAAGCTTAGACTGCTACTGACCATCACATATTTTTTCTGTCTGAGAGAAGTTTGCATTGCTACTGATGGTCACATACAACTGTGTGAGGGAAGATTGTACTGTTTCTGATGACCGTGTACATCTGTGTGAAAGAAGCATGTACTGCTACTGATGGTCACACACTTCTGTCTGAGGGAAGCTTGTACTGCTACTGACGGTCATGTACTTATTTTGTCTGAGGGAAGTTTGTACTGCTACTGCCTGTTACATACTTCTTCTGTCTGAGGGAAGCTTGTACTGCTACTGCCCATCAGATACAGCTTGTACTGCTACTGCCGGTCACATACTACTTCTTCTGTCTGAGGGAAGCTTGTCGTGCTACTGCCAGTTATGTACTTCTTCTGTCTGAAGAAAGCTTGTAGTGCTACTGACGGTCACGTACTTGTTTTGCCTGAGGGAAGTTTGTACTGCTACTGCCCATCAGATACAGTTTGTACTGCTACTGCCAGTTACATACTACTTCTTCTGTCTGAGGGAAGCTTGTCCTGCTACTGAAGGTCACATACTTCTGTCTGAAGAAAGCTTGTACTGCTAGTGACAGCCATATATCTCTGTGTGATGGAAGCTTGTACTGTTACCAGTCACATACTTCTTCTGTCTGAGGGAAGCTTATACTGCTACTGATGGTCATGTACTTCTGTATGAGGGAAGCTTGTACTGCTACTGACGGTCACATACTTCTTCTGCCTGAGGGAAGCTTATAGTGCTACTGACAGTCATGTACTTTTGTATGAGGGAAGCCTGTACTGCCACTGACGGTCACATACTTCTTCCTGAAGGAAGCTTATACTGCTTCTGAGGGCCTTGTGCTTATTCTGTGTGAGAAGCACTTGTACACAGTGACACGCACATCAGCTGAAAGCGGTAGGAAGACAAGTTCTCACAATAAGGTACTGCTAAGAAATACTTTATTTACATTACTTTTGAACGTTGTTGTTACTTAGAAAATAGAGCAGTGGCTTAACTTTGCTTCTTTGAAATATTGGCTTTTATTTGCCACTTATTTAATCTCAATATGCCCCTAAATCATGTTTCAAACTGCTGTTTAAAACGATTATGCTTCCTTCCAATAATAGTTATAGGAAAGCTCACTTTGTTCTAATCTCATACTCTATGTCTGATTAACATGTCATTTTCTGAGTCCCTTGGTAGTTGTCAGATTTTTACTCAAGCAATAGGACTGCCTGACTGCTGCAAACAGCCTAGAAGCATCATGGGTAAACGAAATGAGCAGCAGCGTAGGTGATCAAACCAGCAGAGAACTAGGAAGAGAAATCATCGAGGGTAGTGTCTAGATCTCCAGACTACCGAAGTACTGAAGGAAGCATTCGTGTTTAATCACATTTTCTATCAGCACCATGAATTCCCCATAAGGATAGATTCGACATTGGTTTAAAAAAAACACAAACAAGCATTGGTAAATGCAGTAGCTATCGCCTATGAGATTAATAATAAGTTAAGAGGTGTGAGAGCAGGGTATGAGTGCAGGGATAATGGCGTGAGTGCTCTCTGTGAGGGGTGAGTGCTGCACTGAAGCAGGTTAAGAAGTGTCTGATTGCAGGGTGAAAGGGTCTCACTGCAGGGTAATTGATGTGTCTTCAGTGCAGAAGGAGAATTGTGAGACTGTAAAGGGTGAGAGTGGTGGGTAAGCAGTATCTGACTGCCAGCAGAATGTCAGGGTGACTGTGCAGGGTAAATGGTAGGTGAGTGTGCAGAGTGAGCCGTGTCTGAGAGGAGGTGAAAGGTATGTAAGTGTTGTGCAAAGTTATAAATGAGGCAAAGCCATGCGGTCTACTGATATGCCTGAGACAGCTGCAAAGGCACCGCTCACCTCACACGGCTCCTGGCGAGGCATAGTTTGTCTGTGGTACCACAAGGGGCTTGTGAGCAGTGGCCATACAGTGGAGCCTGAAGCAAGACTCTATCGCAAACAAGTTGGTGTTATTTGCTGCACAAATCCTGGCTGCTGCAAAAACTGACAGTTCATGGGCACATAGGATGCACAGCCCATGGCACAGGTACCAAAGGACTACGCATGCACACACAATATAGTGTTCAAAATATTCTATTTTTCTTACATGGAGTGACACCAAGTAATACATAAACAGCGTATGTGTAAATTCGGGGCGTGGCCCTTTAAAAGGTGGTATGCGGTGTAATCTGCGCAGTGTTTCACACCAATGCAAGACATTAGCCATATTTATTTTGTCTTGCAAGTATTTGGCAGTGGTTGCGACTGAAAGGAAAAAAAGAATCCCTTGCAAATAAATTAAAGAAGAGCAGATTATGTAAGCACATCAGTGAGGGAAAATAAATAATGCTCTGGACATTTTCTACAAATGCTATACGATCCCCTAGGTTATAAATCTGCTTCTAGGAGTACTTTGAAAGTCTTTTGCAAACATCTGAAAGCTGCTTCAGAAACATGCAGTGCCCAGGTGACCACAGCATGTCGAGCGTTCGAGGAAAGGCAGCAATCCCTACTACTTACGCAGCGGTGAATGCCTGGGTGTGGCGGCCCGGGGTTCGCACTACCCCAATTCCATTCTGCAAGACCAAGACATAGGCACGACAAAAAAGAAGAGCTGCCATGAAACTGACGTGTCAGAATGCAAGCACCACATAGAGCCATACTTTCATGCGAGGCTGCGTCCTAAGAGACAGCCATATTAAAGTCAGGCTGTGTGAGCGAGACAAAGATAATCATAATAAGAGAAGAGACGGCATGAAACTGAGAAGTCACATGCAGTTACATTTGAGAGGGAGGCCACGTTGAGAGCTATTGGCTATGCGAGCAGGCACAACATCCAAAAACAAGTTCAGCTTCAAAAGTGGATGAAAACAGTACTTGGACCTCAGGACACTGATAAGAGCAAACACACAAGGAAGAACAGGAAATAGCATGCTACGGCAATAGAAATGGAGGAAAAGTAAGTGGCAAGCACAGGAACATATGAAAAGCAAGGCAGTGGGATGTAAGTCCTTTTAAGATATGTATTCTAACAATAGATTTCACAAGTACAGCGCAAGTGCTATGCAGGCAAAACCTAAAAAACAGGCCCTTCAAATAATTTTTGGAGATAGGTCTTAGTGGTGCCCTAAGACCAAGAGCATGTGTGTGTGTGTGTAGACATCAATCACTTAAGTAATTCATTTGTATCACTCAGTGTGCATAGATGTCTATGTTCTATCAAATGTGGGTTAACATGTGTGTATGCTTTTATGGGTCTGTATGTCAGAGAAGAAGAGGAGAAAAATAGGAGAGAGGAATAGAGAAACTAGAGAGAGCATTAAAGAGACAAAGTGATGGAGGGAAAGAAAGAGAGGAAAAGAGTTGAAAGAGAGAGAGCATGAGAGGGAGGGTACATAGGCAGTAGTGCAAAAGGGGTGGCTGGTGGTGGATTAGGACCATTATAGAAAGTTTGCAGAGAATACCAATTCTATGATTTTCTTAATACACTGCAATGCCCACAATTGCTTTAGAAATACAGACTTTGCCTGTACTGATGGGCAGTGTAAAACTGCATGCGATCTCACTCAATGGAAATGGAAAAATCTGCATTGTTTATTCATGGCAACACCATTGTTAGGAAGCAGCACTATCAGCGAATGCTGGCAACTTTTATTCTTTCACAGCTCTCTGGTTAATGCAGCATAAACAATCAGGGCACATACCTAATTACTGTCTTTATTTCCTAATAATCAGCTACTTCTTACACCACTTCTTAATAACCTTCCATTCGCAAGGCTTCATGAACAAAGTTATTCCAGCGGCGTTTGGGTGTTTCTCTTCATGGCCATTCTGTCAATAATATACTTACTGCTTGCAAAAACAGAAACCCAAATGCAGGTTAGTGACAATTCCTTAGTTTGCACAGCAACTAGTCTTGGGTGAAACTCATGGAGTTACCTAAAAACTCTGCGAGATTCAGTGGATTTCCACGAGGGGCAGAATTTCAGTAGGGTGCACTTCTCGCATTGATTTTTAGAGCCAGGAGCTTGTCCCATGTTGTAAAATCAGCACTAATTTCACCACCTTGTGCACCAGAGGGGCTCCTTTTTCCTGCTACTCAAGTAGATTTTCTACTCAAGCGGCAGCTTTCTCAATGCGAGCGGCAGCAACCTGCCGCTATCGTCTGTGTTAAGAAATCGCAGAGGGATTCATCCTAGTGCTTGATTTTCTCAATCGGCAACTTAACGTTGATGAGCCATGTGTGTGAAAAACTCTACCATGCGGTGGTTGGCAGAAGTTTTCTAGAACTCCGTGCTCCAGGTGGAGTACCAAGTGGGCAGAACTCCGCAAACTCCACTTGCGGATCAGAGTTTAGCACCAAGCCCTAAAAGCAACAAATTGTTCAGTCATGTTGCTCTCTTTACTAAGAGGTTGTGTGTGCGAAGCTTATTATTTGATGCCTGTCTGGTTCTGGGTGACAATTGCCCTGCTGCTTGCCAGCACTGTTGCTGTTCCACGAGTGATACTTTCATGTTTGCAGCCAGTGCTGTGCCTTTCCTATATGTGATGAGACATACCGTGTTGCTTCCTTATGTGCTGTGCTTGTTCTGTGGGTAAAGAAAGAATGATTTGCTGCTTCCTGTCCTGTGTGTGAGAAAGTGGTTACTTCTGCTTAGCTATGTCTATCATATAGTTGAGTGTTTTTTCAGCTGCTGCTTACTGAGTCCGTTAAGCTTGTACTCCTGCTTCATGTGCTGTAGTTTCCTTGTGTGAGTGTGGGAAGTCTGCGGGGCTGCTATCTAACCTACAAGAAACTGGAGAAAAAAACCCAGTTTTTATCTTTTAGGATGGTCAGGGACAAATGCATTAAGCCGTTTTGCGGTTGCGAACCATGTAATTCCGAAAATCACAGAGCTACTCGACCTCAAATAGCTCCACTTCCAAGCTACAAGGCCCATTTTATGAACTGGGAAAGATTTTCTAACATGTAAAATGGTTTCTGTGGCCCATACCAAATCGCAATTTGGAAAGAGTGTAAAACAGGCATTCCTTCCAAATTACAATTTGGTATTAAATGTATCAGTGGTTAGTGACAGAAGGTCCGTCACCAACCACTGACCGGTTATCAACTCCTCAAATGAGGGTGTAACTGATTCACCAAGAGGAAGTGATCCCTTTGGGACCCCTTCTCCTTTTGGATCTGGGATGGTAAACTCAAGGACAGTAGGCAGTAGCTTACAGGCTGCTGTCCCTTGCAGGCCACCCTCGCTGTGACTGTGTTCCAGAAAGGAATTCTTTTTTTAAAACAGCCTGTAAACCACTGCCTACAGCCCCAGCAAATCACAGGGGTCGTAGGTTGTGGCCTGTCTGATGAATATTAAATAGAAACGTAGCTCTTCAACACTATTCAATTAATTATTTTGTGAACCGACCTATTAGTACATAGGTCTTCGTAAAATCCAGTTTAATTCTCAAAGCGCCTGCACACAATTTACCATTACTTTTTGTGAATGGAATAATAAAACATCTGGACCCCAGTTCCTAAAATTACTTTTCTTCTATTATACCTGTGCAATCTGTGCCTATGATTCGCATTTGAAGCCTAAAAGACAACCATAACCTGAATCATAGCTCTACAGTGTGAAGCCTGAGCAAGTACATTCTCCATATCTCGAGGGATAGATTGTCTTGCTATTACCACAGTATCCTGAGAGGATAGCTTTGATGTCACATGATTGAGACTGTAAGAATTTTTGGCCTAAGGAACAGTATTACCTGACTTCTGAGCCTAAATCATGTACATAAACTTAAGGATAGTTCTTCTTTCATAGACTGAGATCTTAACTTGTAAGACCTGTGTAGCCTAAGACTAGCTCTAGGACTAAGCATAAGCCTATTATAACTGTGCAACCTGGTGGATAGCTTTCCTGTCAATTATATAAATACAATTAATACATACATAGATACATATAGTAATCCAGCAGATGCCCATGCTGTGCATAACTGCAATGGAACAGGACCAATACCATTCAAACTGCCTGGTTCAGAATGAGCAAGGAAATTAGTTGAGAACTGCCTTCATCGACCTGACGGTAAAATATGCATGGTCCGAGGGATAGCAAAATAGACTAGAGCTTGATCTATAAGATCTCTGTAGCCTGAAGGGTGATTTGCTTTTGGCTGGCTTAGATTGTCTGGTTCCAGTAAACTCCTGTCAGAGGACCAGCAGAGAGCTCTGCTGTCATATCCCTGTGCCTGCAAGATATGCAGAATATAAGGTGTGGCTCTTGTCAAATGGTCTAATCAACTCAATTTGTGGTGACCTGGATGATAATTCTGCTGTCACAAGCATGCAGCTTTTCTATTTGGGTGACCTGATACAAACCTTTTCTGTCTACACATGTTATACAACTGTAACCTAGCAGATCCCTTTTCCCTCTTTGTCTGTCCCACTGTGGTCCTTATAAAATCGGTGAGGTTTGCTTCATGAAGTCTGATCATATACAATTAATGTAACCTTGGGCATGCTTGTGAGCATATTTGATATGCCTCATTATCGATTCCTGTATATGCCCTGAGCACAAAACTTGGACAAGAAATTTACAAGCTGCATCTCAGGCATGGTGTCTATGCATTGTTGCTTTGTAGCTGG
Organism: Pleurodeles waltl; assembly: GCF_031143425.1. NCBI lineage: Eukaryota > Metazoa > Chordata > Amphibia > Caudata > Salamandridae > Pleurodeles > Pleurodeles waltl. The sequence goes on along the minus strand of NC_090436.1, from coordinate 978,669,504 downwards.
ATCATGCAGCCCTTGATGTCCTGACTGCAGTGTGCAAATGAGTCCATAAACATATTTCCGTTGACAATGTGATTAATTAAGAGGAAATGATCACTACTCTAATATGTCTTTGAAATCAGCCTGAGGATGATTTTGACTCAGGAAGAAGATAATTCAGAAGGTAATTGAAGGTTCTGGTGCTAGAAGAAAATTCAGCTCTATTTATACATAGGAAATAGTGTTCTCAAGAACACCAGGGACTTTGATCATCTGAGGGTCATGTTTAAAGCAAGACACTACTGAACGCAGTATATATATATATATATATATATATATATATATATATATATATACAAAAAAGAAGAGGGAACTCATATATATATATATATTTACACACACATATATATATATATATATGTATATACAGTATACACACACACACATAAATATAATATATATATCATGGTCCCCTCTTGCGCTGGAATGTCCTCCTTGCATACATTATGCGTGGCGCAGGCATAATGTGGCACATGGGGTTACAAAGTGGCACAATGCAAGCATTGTGCCACTTTGTAAATATACCGTGCCATTTTCCCCCTACCAACACCACTTTAGCGTAAAAAAAAAATGATGTTAAGTTGGCGATGGAATAGCACAAGGCTAGCATAAATCTACCCCAAAATATGCAAAAAAGAAGAGCAAACTCTTGGTAGTTCCCAATTTTAGGTGGAGAGCAACTCCAGCAAAAAGCACCCTGCAACACCAGTGACACGCTAGATGTGCTCACCACAAATATTGGTTTTTCAAGAAAGGTTTCTGAGTATAGGAAGAGCACAGTGCATTCCACGCCAAGCGAGAAAAGGACAAAGGCCCAGATTTAAGCAAAGTAGCGTTTCATGACATGAATCGCCACTTTTCTTGTGCCCCATTACGCCCCCATAACATCACCATGTGTACGCCATATTAATGATACAGAGCACCATGGCGCACGCAAGGATCAATAATGTCAGAACCTCTGACGCTATTGAGGCACTTTGTTGGATTAGCGCCAACAATTTTGGCGCTAATCCTGCAAAGTGCATAGAGGCTTGTTATAAACAATGGTGCGCCTAAATTTAATGACTGCACTGACAGGTGTTAAAAATGATGAGAAAAACGGTACAGTGGAATCATGTAGATTCCACTGTGCCATTTCCCTGGGCCTCTTACCGGAGGCACGCAAGGGTTTAAAAAGTGGCACTATGCGTGCATTGCACCACTTTGTAAATTTGGTGTGGCATTTTTGCCAACCTAAAGCCACATTAGCATTAAAAAAATTATGCTAATGTGGCGCTAGATGGCGCTAGGCGCTTCTTAAGTTTGGGCCAAAGTCTTTTGTTATTTGTACATCAAAATCGTTAAGAATAGGATTGGCACAGTGCCATACTCGCCGAGCTGTAAAATGATAAAAGTCTTTCATGACTCCGGGCGCAGTATTACAGTTTTAGATTGGTAAAATTCCATCCAAGTAACCTGGAATGAGCAAAAGCAACCCCTGACATGTGTTTCGCTGTCATTACAGCTCATCAGAGAGGTTTAGCTTTGTACAGACACAAGGGAGCACACAGTATAAGAAAAAACAAAACTATTTAATGGCTAGAATGATGCATAAATTATGCAAAAAACAACAGAGAACTCTGGGTAGTTACCAAGTTTAAGTGTAAAGCAGCTCCAGTAAGGAGCCTGGAACACCAGCAACACTATAGATGTGCTCACCTCAAATGCAGTTTTTTCTAGCAAAGTTTTTAAGTATAGGATTAACACTTGGGAACTACCCTGAGTTCTATTTTCTTTTTTTGCATAATTTATGTGCCACTCTAACCCTGAAAGGGTTTTGTATAGGTTATAGGGACGTTATAGTTAGGCTCACATTTTAAATGTATGAAACCATAGAAATTCACCATTTATAGTTAGGGTTACCTCAAGTAACTATAGCTCCTGCCCTAAGGTAACTATAAGTAGCGCCCCCACCATGCATAGTTTTCTCATCAAAAATTGTACTGCAAACATTACATTGATATTATCAATGATATTATCAAAGATGTCACGAGTGCCATAATTGGTGGGGTCACTCGAGGTAACTGTAACTTTAAATACCTATAGATTAACTTACATACATTTCAAAATAAACAAGCAGTCCGGAAAGCACAACTTTAGCACTTTTTTTCCTAACTCTGAAGTGTGATGGACCCAAAACAATCAATTAGGATCAAAACAAAATCAAGGCATTTTACTTGGTGATGTGCAAATGATAGTTGCTGAAACCCCATTCCCATCCATTATCATTGTCCACCATATAGTAAAACTGTGTCTGTGCTCATTTGTTTTTGCAAACAAATTTTATTATAAAATTTAATGAATGTTAAAAAAAAGTTAATTATATTGCATGCAAAGTTAATTATATTGACAGACAGTGAGTCGTGGTACCCAGCACATGAGTTGCAGCAAACATTGAACTTCATATTACACCATTACACTTAGAGTCAGAATGACTCAGCTGTTAGCAAGATAGCAATATATGTACACGCACGGGTCCAGGTATTGTCTACGCGTTCACAGTCTAGGCCAGAGGTCTTCAAACTGGGGGGCGGGCCCCCCTTGGGGGGCCTCAAGTGATCCCAGGGGGGGCGCCAAAGTCTGGGCAAAAGAAATATTATACAGATAACATGCCTTTGTTTCAAGCAGAAGAATGTTATTGCAGTTTTAAAAAGGTAACGGTACCTAATTGCAATGTTTATATAGGTTTAGACCTATTTAAACATTGCCATCTTTCTAAAATAATTGTGAAAAATTCTGAGGTGGGCCCAATGATTTTTATTTTTCAACTGGGGGGGGCGCGGCACTGAAAAGTTTGAAGACCACTGGTCTAGGCATTCAAAACAGGGACGATTAAAAAGTCCCACAAAGTAATAAGGGTCATTGCAGGGGTAAAACGCTAATTAAAAAGCAACAAATGCAAGCCTAACATGGTACCGGTGAGACCACCAATATAGGGAGATAATTGATTGAATTAATTATGACACTAGGGCAGTCACCAGAGGAATATACAGTGGTGGTGGTGGGGGAGAGGGACAATTGGCCAGTGCGTGGCGCGTAGTTAGAAAAATATCTTGTCCGGGAGGGGAACGCTCCTGCAGGCGCCAGTGGAATTAATCAGTGGGTAGTCATGTGTAATCTGCTCTCATTCTAAGATATGATCAGGCTTGCTTCGCCCTGTCTGAACCTCAGGGGGCATGATGGCACCCTCACATTCCACCCATCAAGTCAGCAAATGTCTTGACCCTAGCAGTGGGGGAACAGAAGGTTTTTTCCACAAAATAGTGATATGTTGGCGGGCCAAAATGAAACTTATGTCCACATATTTGGAGGTAATTTCTTTGGAATGCGGTTTGGAGGAACACCCTCATCAAACATACTGCAGGGTCTGTTTGCATTGGCCCCACTGATTCAAGATAACCCTGTGTCCCAAAATGAAGTTCCATAGCATGTGATAAAAATCTGCCCCAATCGGCTGACACCTGGGGCAGGCAGCTGAAGCCCCCGGAAACATGTTATAGATACGCTTAGGGGCCAGATATACTCTGTGAATATAGTAGTATTATATCAACTTAAAGCTAGCTTTACGAGACGTGCAAGGGGTATGGCTTAGTGCAGTAGATTAATCTTTGTTTGTCAATTCTTACCTCAAGTCTGCAGTTCAACCAAGAGGGGGGTGAGATCATGCTTAGTTTGGGAGAGCAATGATCTGTAATGAAGCGTGATTGCATGTCTCTGACCAGTTGTGGTGCATAGCATCATAAGACAAGCATGTTTAGTGGGTACTACTCCTTCTCTACCCCTTAGCCACCTTATAGTAGCCAGTACCACGCCACAGAGAAGGAAGTGCTGAGGAGAGATGTCAAACTCTGACATCAAGTCCAGGAAGTCACGCAGTAGGCCATTGGTAAAGCAGTCCCCAGTAGTCTTCATACCCCTTTACTCCCGCTCCCCTGGCCCAGTCCATTCCCCCTTATGAGGAAGGTTTAGAAGCATCAACAGAGGAAGATCCTTAGCTTACAAAAAAATATGTGTTGCATCATCATGGCCCAAGCAAATCGAAGGGCAGACAGCAAAGGGCCCTCAAGTCTTGCATGAGTTCAAGGCTCAGGTGTGAGTATTAGAGCTGCCAGGGTGGGAGTGAAGTGCTGACCAGCACCACTGCCATCTCAACAAAAGTTGTGCCAGTAAGCCTCCCACTTCAGTTGTGTGGCTAAATAATAGTGCTCTATGTCTGGCACTGCAAGCCCTCCCCAGTCGGTTGGGAGGCATAATTTGCACAGTGCTATGCGACAGCGTTCAGTGCCCAAATAAGTTGAATCAATAACCTAGCTAGCTCCTTTAAAAGGTATTTGGAGATTTGAACTGGCAGCGTGGCCAAGAAATAAACAAGCAGAGGGAGGAATACCATCTTCAATAAGGCAATTCTCTACATAACATAGAGAGGGAGGGAAGATCAAAAACGTGTAGAGCGATGAAGGAATGCAGGGGCCACTCATATATTACCCTCTATTAGCTCCGACTCTGTGTGATATGCCTGTTCTCAGTGATAAAGGAACGGAACTGCCTCCCAATGCAGGGTAGAGCCCACCTTATGAGGGGGAGCCCAGGACATGCAACAGGAGCACATTAGATTTACATCTTCTAATCCAAAGGCCAGAATGATGCCCAAAGTCTGCTAGTGCAGACAGCCCCCTCGAGTGTAGAGGAGGATGTCTTCAGCGTCGAGTGAGACATAGTCGCAAACGTACAGCCTGCAACCCCCAGTAATGATGGCCAGTACAACGTGTGCAAGCACATAGGTAAATAGTCAAAGCAAGTAGTAGGGGGTAGATGGAGCAGCCTTGACATGCACCCCTCTCAATTATGTATGGCGCTGCAATAATAAAACCAGTCTTCACACAAGCCACTGGGTACATGTAAAGAAGGCATGCCCAGGAATCGAATCCATCACCCAACTCCATATTAAACATAGTGGAATACAAATAATCCCAGTTTATGGAGTGAAAAGCCTTCTCAATAGTAACATCAGTGACCAGAGCCTATGGGTGGTCGCCAGGTGCAGAGTGCATGATCTGTATCACTCGATGAACATTGTTTGCAGTATTGCAGGTAGAGATAAATCCCAACTGGTTCTCATGAGCAAGGATCTGAACATGAGGGAGTAGTCTGTTCTCCATGAGGTTGCTCAATATCTTCTAAATGACTTTAAGAATATACAGGGGTCTGTAAGAAATGACCAACTCCTCAGGCTTATTCTTTTTAAGAAGGGGACCCAACAGGGCCTTGTGCAGTGTCGGAGAAAGCATGCCTGTATGTTTGGCTGTGTTAAATAGTATATTCAACGCCAGGCCAGGGTGTCAATATAAGAACAAAAATGTTATGGGGAGGCCATGCGTGCAGGGACTTTGGCTCAAGCCAGTGCATTGATGGCCTCCATCATTTCCTGGACCTCAAAGTCACCAGAAAAGGCCACTGCCGCTGTGACAGGGACTCTGCGGCCCATATTTATACTTTTTGACGCAAAACTGCGCTAACGCAGTTTTGCGTCAAAAAAATTAGCGCCGGCTAACGCCATTCTGAAGCGCCATGCGGGCGCCGTATTTATTGAATGACGTTAGCCGGCGTTAGCCGCCGGCACCGTCTGGTGTGCGTTAAAAAAAACGACGTACACCAGGCAGCGCCGGCGTAGGGGGATATGGGGCTTGGGCGTCAAGAAATGGGGCAAGTCAGGTTGAGGCAATTTTTTCACCTCAACCCGATTTGCGCCATTTTTGTTCACTCCCAACCCCCATAGAAATGACTCCTGTCTTAGCAAAGACAGGAGTCATGCCCCCTTGCCCAATGGCCATGCCCAGGGGACTTCTGTCCCCTGGGCATGGTCATTGGGCATAGTGGCATGTAGGGGGGCACAAATCAGGCCCCCCTATGCCACAAAAAAAACAAAAAACACTTACCTGAACTTACCTTAATGTCCCTGGGATGGGTCCCTCCAGCCTTGGGTGTCCTCCTGGGGTGGGCAAGGGTGACAGGGGGTGTCCCTGGGGGCATGGGAGGGCACCTCTGGGCTCCTTCAGAGCCCACAGGTCCCTTAACGCCTGCCTTTTGCAGACGCTAAAAAACGGCGCAAAAGCGGCGTACGTAATTTTTTTTGACCCGCCCACTCCCGGGCGTGAATTTTGCCCGGGAGTATAAATCCGACGCACATGCCTCGGAGTCGATTTTTTAGACGGGAACGCCTACCTTGCATATAATTAACGCAAAGTAGGTGTCCACGCAAAAAAATGACGCTAACTCCATGGACTTTGGCACTAGACGCGTCTAACGCCAAAGTATAAATATGGAGTTAGTTTTGCGTCGGAATTGCGTAAAAAAAAACGACGCAATTCCGGCGCAAACGGAGTATAAATATGCCCCTGCGTGTTTATGCAGCTAAGATATAATCCTGCATGGAGTGACTGAGAGCACCGCCCTGCTCAGCATAGAGCTGCGTGTAATACCTCAGTAAAACCTCATTGATTTAATTTTGCATATATACTACCCTATCTGCAGGCATGCTTATCTGAAGGATCTGAAAAGCTCAGCGATCAGGGCTTGCCAACCAGGCCAATAGCCATCCTACCTTGTCACGTTCATCATGGGCATTAGTATTGTAGGCCCCACAGTCATATTTTCGGAGGTGCTCAACAAGATTCAGTAGCTTCTCGTCCCGCTGCAATCAGTCCATAGGGGCAGGATTGCTGGCAGGGGGAAATTCTAAGTCTGCCAGGAGTTTCTCCTGTTGCTTAATGTCCTTGTGCAACTGAGCTTGAATCCCAATAACATTGGATATGCAGTGCCCCTGGGTGACCACTTTAAATACTTCCCACTCATCAATGGGCGAAGAAGTTGTGCCCTCATTTTCTGCAAGGTATTTACGGATCATGGACCCCAGTCCTGTTTGGAAAGCAGGGTCGTTAAGTGTAGGTCAGTCTCCAGGAGGGGATGGGACTGAGGTGAGAAAGGCCCCATACACAGGTCATTAGTAGAGAGTAATTATCCGAATGGGGTTTAGCAAGATATTCAATCTGTGTGACGATGCTATGTATCGCAGAAGAGCATACAAAGGTGTCCAGCCAGACAAAGAGATCATATAAGCCAGAGTAATAGGAATAGGTGGTACTGAACCGATTGTGCAACCTCCAATTATGAATCAGTCCCTAGTCCTCCACCGAAGCCCGAAAAAGTTGAACAACTTAGCCTGAACAAGTTGTGCAACTTAATGAGCGTGGAAGTGGGAAGAGGGAGGGTAGGATTTATCCCACTTTACATCTAGTATACAATTAAAATCATCTTCCCCTAGGAGCAGGAAATGCAGCACCTTAGTGAGGTGTGGGGCAAGAAAGGTCAAAAACGTGGGTTGATCAGTGCTGGCGTGTACACATTAATGAAGCCAATATTGTGACCATCCAGTTTGCCCCCTAACACCACACTCTCGGAATCTATGATGTCCACTTGGGGAAGTAAGGGGGGTTCCAGGCAGCACCCATATCAACACTCCTCTAGCAAAGGAGGAGAAAGTGGTGGCATAAATCTTCCTGTTCCAGCATTTCTGTAGAATTCAGTTTTCGTGAGATGGGTCTATTGGAGGAATGCCACCTGAACCCCTTGAATTTTCAGATACATCTGGACCCTGTACCGCTTAGCTGGCAAACAGAGTCCCTTTACATTCCATGGAAGCACTCTAATAACAGAGGTCAATCTAGACTTTGGGAGGGGTACTCCACAGGAAACAAATAAAATTACCCACACCCAATGAAAAGATTGTGTTGACCCCAGTGACAATGTATGAATATTACTAATCTGGATGCAAAACAACCATAATATTCCCCAACCAAACCCCCCAAGGACAATCACAATGCACTGCGCCATCCAAACAATGTGGAACTGTAGCAACAACTCACCACTAGTGAGAAAATTGAAACCAACCACTCCAGCTCAGTGAGAGGCATGGGGAGAACAGAATGAGCACGAGCACTCAACAATAGCAGCAGATCCCTCGGTCCCAAGAGGGGGCGGGGGATTCAAGCAAGAACATTAACAGGAAAACTGACAACTGTCTGGACCCATAATAGCAGCATCAGAGCCCAGGAGCAGCACCAACAAGTCCTGTACCCAAGTAGAGCACCAGTGGTAGGTTGAGCAAATCTTAAATATTATAATCTGTAGTGCCAGGGGTGACCTGAGAAAGAGCAATACTAGAATCTGATCCAGGGCCATTGTCAGAGTCAGAACTGGAGTACTCTGCTGTGGAGCTTCTGGTGGCCCCACCCCCTCAGTTGTGTGCCCCAGCAAGGCTGCTACAGCCATGGTTTGGTCCATGCCATACCACGCCTGATCTGGGGCAGGGCAAGTCCATCTGCACCTATGCAAATCTGGGTATTTGCTCCTGGTTGATCCGGGGGTGCTGATCTGGCTCAAGAGAGGCTGTGCCCAACATGAGCATCAAGCCAGGTGCAGGCCTCGTCTAGGGTATCAAAGAATGTGGTTCAGCCGTCAACCTGAATGCGCAGTACGGCAGGGAACAACAGGGTGTAAGGGATGGATAAATCTCTTAAACACTTCTTGACAGAAAGATGCCCTTTCCTGCTGTCCATGGCTGTGACCCTCTGCTGCTGCAGTGCTGCGGTATAGGTCAGGAATTTGGAAAGCTTTGCATTCACCAGTGGGAAATTGGCCCCCAATACAAGGTTGTTAAAGTAGATAGTCTTTGTCTCTGAAATAACGGAGGGGGGCCACCACTGGTCACAGAGGTGCCCTAGGGACATAAGATTAGCAGGCACCCTGTGTGCTCTCTCAAGAGCAGAGAATTTGGTAAGGTCTTCTGGGGCAACCAAGTTCGGCTACCAGTTCGAAAGGAAAATGATCATCAATGCTCCCTCGACCTGCTCAGGTAATCTAATCACCTGTTATTATTGCACCACGCTCTCCATTCCTGGGCTTCAATGCTGGCTTCGAGTGCTGCTTACTTTCGGTGACATACATATGAGTTGGGAGGCATGAACCTTCAAAACAGACACCATTTTAGCCACGAGGTTTTCAACAGTATGAACACGGTCAGCCTTTTTGAGATAATCATCATTCTGCATGTCAAGGTCAGTCACCCGTGAGTCAATTTTAGTTTCCCTTGTGGAACCAATGGCCACCAGAATAGAATCAAGTTTTGTCACCAGTGGCAAGGTGTGACTCCAGGGGGGCGCCAAAGGGATGGAGGTGAAGAGAGCCGCCCTCGGCCCCAGCCACCAGTGAAGAACCCTCGCTTGCCTGAAGTGTGCGCACCATGTTACTTAGGATGATAACGGAACCTCAGGAGTTGAGGGGGTAGAAAGCAGTGCAGGAGAATGGAAGCCATCCCTGGGAGGCGCCCCCACCGACCACACCCTTAAGAGCGATGGTGGCAGCAATGACAGAAAATTGGCAAAACAGAGGGGAGAGAGGACTCACAGGGCTCAAAAGGCAGCAAGGCGCAGGTACAGCTCCTCAGGTCCTTGGCAAGAGAAATAAGGAAAGGCAGCCATCTACAATCCCATAGGTGGTCCTTTGGGAACAATCATACGAGGTCCACAGGTGTACACCCCCAGGCGACCCCACCCACAGCAACCAGCAAAATAAGGACCAAACTGGCAGAGTGTGGAAGTCCGCAGGTCGCAATCTGTAGAGAGAGTCTGAGCCCCCGGACAGACCAAACAAGAGTTTAGCCCACCAGGGGGATAACAGGAGTCAGTCACGGCGCACCTTCTGACTAGGGCCACAGCTGCCTCCACAGTCCCAGTATAGGTCTCAGAGGAACCATTTCTCTGCCCGCAACCAGGAGCAGTATCGCCAAAGGTCCGGCAGAGTCCACTGCTGCCTTCAATCCAGAGGGGCTGTGCACGGTCCAATGGAGGAAGACTAGGTGAGTCCAAGTGTGCAACCGATGCACTGATGTAAAGCTCTGCTCCACCCTGCCTAGCAAGCCCCCAGGGCACCAGTCAGAGCAGCCATGGTCGAAGCGGCCATCTTACTGCTCCACACGGCCACAGGACCCAGAAACTTCCCAGTGGCAGTGGCGTTCACATGGGCCCCACCCGTGATTGCAGGCAGTCTGCTGTGCTCCCACACTGAAGCTGCCCCCTCAACAGCTCAAGAGAGGGGTCAGGGCAATGAATAGAGTGGCTGCTCCCAGGGCAGGCCAGGAGCTCTGATATAGATGTTCCTCCCACCAAAACGGTTAGCTCCGTCCCTTCAATTTCATTTCGATGGAAAATTTGCTGTCCACAATGTCCTACCACATCATGCTACACAGCACCACAAGTCTCCGGATCGGGTTACTCCATCACAAATGTGACGGATATCCCGTCTGCCATATCACAATCCCATGTACATCCAGCAGTTTTCAGGCAACAAAATGTCAAGTTACCTCTGGTGATTATTGTTCCTACTGGTGCCAGATAGGAATTGTGTCTACTAGCAGTTTAGACTCGTCGTAAAGTAGTTAGTAGGTTAAGGTGCCTGCTGCAAAGAACTTGTACCATGTGGATCACAGAACCGAGTATAAGTGAACTATGAGCAGCACTGTAAAACAATTAAATGTATGTCAGAGAGAGGCTATGGATAGGTGAGATGCACTGTTGCAGACTGGTAGTGAGGACATTATTGGAGCAGGTCATGAGGGAGGGGCACCAAAAAAGACTAGCACCGGGCGCTTAGAGTGCAAGTGACAGCCCTAGCTGAGTGCTAGCCCCCCTCGTCATCCTCCTTCCTGAAGTTCAGATCTAGTTGTGCCCCTGATCACACGCGTGGGAACTCTCCCCTAAGAGGCATCTGCACCTGCCAAGTTTTGTTTCCTTAGAAAGGGGGGTTGTTTGAAACACCTATTTATTATACTCCATCAATTTGGGAGTGTTCCCTGCTATATGCCACCCGTAAAAATAGTTACTCCTACTTCTTACAATAGTAAGGGCCAGATGTAGCAAAGTTTTGCGAGTCGCAAATGGCCCGAATCGCAATTTGCGACCCCGCAAAATCGGAAATGGGATGCAAAAACCCCATTTCAGAATCGCAAATTGCGACGCGAGCCATTACCGACTCGCAAAATTTGCGACCCACAAATAGGAAGTCGCAATTTGCGATTCGCAAACCATATGAAAAAGCCACTCGCAAATTGCGACTAGTCGCAAAAAGCCCATTTTGCACACCCAATTTACCACTAACTCAGAGCAGGTAGTAACCAGAACCAAAGTATAAAAGGAGACCCAGAAGGCACCTGGGTTACTCAAGATGGCAGAGATATATGTGATAGCAAGGAGGAGGAGAGTCCACGCCGCACAGCAGAGGAGGAGGAGCAAGAGACAGGAGAGGATATACAGAACCAGGCAGACACTATTCCAACAAACAGAGGAGGAGATATATGATAAATACAGACTCAGCAGTGCAGCAACATTAGAATTAATAGATCTACTCAATCCGCAGCTGCAACGCCAGACTGTGCGGCGGCAGCGCCATCCCCACACATGTGCAAGTGCTATGCCCACTGCACCTCTTGACCTCGGGTAGCTATCAGGGGGTCATTGCTGTGGCAGGTGGGGTATCCCAAAGTGCACTCTTATGGTTCTTCAGATGTTTCTTAGATGCCATACTCACACACATGTCCAGATACATATACCTACCCAGGAATGAGGCAGAAATCAACAGCACCGAGTTGGAATTCTACAGGATTGCCAACTTCCCTCATGTAATAGGGTGTGTAGACGGGACACATATACAAATATGCCCTCCTGCAAATCTGGAATATCTGTTCCGCAACCGGAAGTGTACACACTCACTGAACATCCAGGTGGTATGTGACGCCCAGTATGTTATCACTGACATGGTAGCCAAATTTCCAGGGAGTACACATGACTCTTACATTTTCAGGCATAGTGGGATACACCAACGCCTAGAACGTGGGGAGTTTGGAGACGGATATCTCTTAGGTATTGCTGAATACACCCTGAAGCCATACACACAGGTCACTGTTGAAACCATCCATGCCCTGCTAACATTGTCCATTTATGCCAAACAGGTGACAGTGCATCTGTGCTACGACCATGGATACTTACCCTGTACTTAACACCCAGCAATGAGAAAGAGAGGCGATACAACAGTGCACATAGGAGGACCCGAAATGTCATAGAGAGGACCTCTGGACCGTTAAAGGCAAGATTCCGATGCCTCCACAGAAGTGGAGGTGCGCTCCAGTATGCCCCAATTACAGCATTCAAGATAGTTGGCGCATGCGCTATACTGCACAACATTGCCACCGGACGTGGGCTGCCTCTCACCCCTGAAGACCCAGATTCGGAGGATGATGAGCAAGAGCTACCACATCGCCATCATGGGGATAGAAGCATTGCAAATCAAGGCAGACAGAGACGGGACCACATTGCAAACCAATACTTTGAAGGTACGTGCTAACTGTCACCACACACAGTAATGTCACACACGAAGAGGCCAGTTGTGAAGTGGAACAAACAAGAACTTTTATTAAGTGAACCTAAGTAATTATGAACTGAGCTTTTGGGAAGGGGCTGTAAATGTCCACCTGCAATGAGGACACATTCACCTCATGTGCCTCAAGTGTCCGCAAGTGCATAAGCTCAACTCCTCCGCCTGGTACGCCTAGCATGGCTAGTGCTTGGTGTGTCAGCAGTTCCCTGACGTGCACTGCCACTCCTCAAGACTCTTGTGTCCGTGGCAGATGCACTGCAGATGGTAGAGCCCTCCTCACTATCTTGAGGTGTGTCTGCCGTGCCCCTAGCCACCTGTCTTACCTCCATCATGTCCACAGCGTGGCTAACCCGACCCAGTCCCCGAGCCACATCCCCTGCAAAGTGGCCCAAGTCAACCTGCAAACTGATTGTACGGCGTGATAGCCCTGTGGTGTTGACTGCCAGGCAGACAATTGATGCAGCCATGCGGTCCAACCGGTGTATGAGTTGCCGCTCACGGCGCCTTGCACTCTCTCTCTCTGACACTAGTTCAGTTACGAGTTGACAGATGGAGAGTGCAAGGTCACCGACATTATTGTTCAGGCGTTGGAACTCTGTGTGCACCTGTGCCAGCCCTGTGGTGAAATTCCGCTCCATGCGTTGCATGGCCCCTGATATAACTCTCATCTGCCTTGTTTGCAGGCGCTGACCACTTATGAGGGCTGCCTCCGCGGCGGACATGGAAGAGTCACCTACATCCTCCTGGGACACTGCAGGGACATGGACTCGGCGTCTGCGATACGGTGGAGCATCAGGGCACTGCTGTATGGCACTGTGACTGGGACCGGATGCTGTGTCGACATCCACAATGTCCATTGGTGCAGCTGGAGGGGACTGTGGTTGGGTGGTGCTGGGCCCTGTAGTGGCTGCTTCTGACTCCTGTGCTGCCTGTTGGCTGCTCTCTGCACCCTGGATGGACTGGCTGGTGGGGATGTCTTGTGGGAGACCTGTGGGACATAGGGAACACACTGTCAGTATCTAACATCTGTTGTATGCTTCCTAATAAACTGTTGCCTATCAGCTGACTACTGAACTACATTGCCCATAATGCACCATGCTGGTGGTTGCAAGTCTGGAATTGAGCTAATTTGGTTGTGCATGCTGCTGTGTACTGGGTGGGTGGGGGTATGGCAGATATGGGTGTACCTGCATGTTTCATGGTACTCACTTGTTGATGTTCCTCGCGCTGACGTATCCAGCTCTCCCATTCCAGCCACTGCCGCAGGCTCAAGGGTCTGTTCCACAAGTTCCTCAATGGGTGTGGGTGGTGGGACGGTGGATGGGCCTCCTCCTGTGCCCTCATCTCCCAGAGGTGCTCTGCCACCCTCTCCTTGGTCCTGGAGCGCAGGTCATACCATCTCTATTTGAGCTCCTCAATACTCCTGTGGCTCACCCCTATGGCGTTGACCTTCTCCTGGATGTCATTCCAGATCCGCCTTTTTTCAGTCTCTGGCACACTCAGGGCAGCCCTTCCGAATAGCTGGTCATGGTGCTGGCAGCATTCGTCTGTCAGCACCTCAAGTTCCTTTTCTGAAAACTTCAGTTTTCTATTCCTGCCAGAGTCCTCCATTCTTGCTGCTGTTCCTCCAGGTGGTTGCTCAGCAGTTAGAAAAGGGTGTGGTCCTCCCTCCTCCCAGGTGTATTTGTAAACTTCCTGGCTGTGATGTCATCAGCAAGAGCCAGGAAGTGTTTTCGAGACTGTTCTGCTGCACCTACATGCAATTTGCGGCACAGTCTCAATTTGCAACACCCACTCGCAATTTGCATGTCCGTTTTTAGTGAGGTCGCAAAAAGGGACCTCGCAAACAGCGGACTCGCAATCTGCGGTGCGACTTCATTTGCGAGTCGCAAAATGAAGTCGCTTTTTTTGTTGGATACCAGTTTGCGAGTCGGAAATTGCGAGTCGCAGCGACTCGCAATTTCCGACTCGCTTTTTTTTAGCTACCTACATCTGGCCCCAAATCTCTGATTCCAATAAAAATACGTTTCAGACCCTGTGATTCTTTATGGAAGTCTGTTATTGTGTCTGTTTCTCTATGCTTTCTTACGTGTCTTGCCATTGAGATCCTACGTGTTTTCTCTGTGTGTGGCCTGTGTTTCTGTTTGCGTGTCTGTGTCCGTGTGTATTACTTAGTTGAATGTCTGCTTGTAAGTATATAGAAATGAGCATGCATTTTCGTATGCCACATGTATGAATGTGCAGTTTGGTTTCAGTATATATCTATGAATGCTTTAGTTGTGTTCCTGTGTTTATTTGCATGCTTTGAGTGACATGCATCTCGACCCTGACAGAGCCTACAAGTAATCTCAGCTGGACTGCTGTTTGAAATATATTCTATTATATTTTGATTTACTTACCTCATTCTCCATCCTTGTCAATGCCAGTGGTGTAGGGTGGTGCTTGTGCACTCGAGGCAGGGTAAGCGTGTCTGTTACTGTGTCCATGTGTTTAGAACCTATCTGCGTGTGCTGGTGCCTTTGTCTGTGTGTTTGCATTCTTCTCTGTGTCTGTGAATGTGTGTGTGTTCGCTGTGCATTCTCATGTCTGTGTGAATGTGTTTTGGACTTTGTGCAAGTGTTTATTTACGTTCATTGGTTACAGCTTTCTCCAATGTCTACAGTGCCGGGAGATGTTGGCTGTTGTAAAGAGGTGTAAAAAGGCTCTAATCCTTTCATTTGTCATCTTCCCACTTCTCGACATGTAATTTAAAGCACTATAGGGCAGTGTAGACGGATGCGTTATCTTTCATTCATGGCCATGTTTTCCTGTTTGTGTGTTCTTCTTCATAATTGGATTAGTTTCTATGCATGTCGGTGTGCATATCATTGATGCATTGGCTGTTGTGTTTACACATTCCACCTATAAGCTATAGTTCTTTTTTTTTACTTTAACACTTTTTGGGGGTGTTGCACGGTGGCGAGGGGTGCTGTGCGACATGGCTTAGGGTACACTAAAAAGTGCTATGACACAGGCAACGTTGGTCACGCCATGGCACTTAGTGATTGGTTTGGGCCATGTTGAGCAGCAGCCCGCTGTGCAAAATATATATAGAATATTAGAAAAACAGAATGGCTCTTTAGCTTTGTTAATGTTTTCCAAAGAGGCTTCACCTCAGCGGGCTGCTGAGGAACACAGCATTGACAAAGCCAATGGATTGCGGATGGGCGAACGCTTTTGGCTTTCCCAATGCTTGTTTATTTACTCATCTGCCTCAGGTCAATACATTTAAAAAAGGCATGCCCATATGCACATGCGTGATGACCTATGTGCACTCATCTGTTATCACACATGTACACCCCCATTAAATAATGCTGCTGCCGCCTCTTCACTCCTTTTTAGGGTCGAGCCTGCGTCGCATGCGCTCGCGCATGCGTATCGCTAGCGAGACACTTTAGGTATCAGAAAAGGGCTCGGAGCCTGTTACAATCCACTTCTTTTGATTAGTCGAAGGCACGCATACGTCATGCCTTTTCCATGGTTAGCCCTCCTCGAGCGCAGCGACCAAGTACGGAAAACATGCGAGGCTCGCTGTAGTTGTGGACTACTTTTTCTCTGTTTTTGGAGCGCGATCTCGCTGGGCAGAAGTCGAGCGCTTTGTTAATTGCACTTTTGCCATTAAGTTCATAATTGCACTTTGTACGAACTGTACAGCGCGATCGCGCTGTCAGTTCATAATTGCACTTTGTGTGAACTATACAGCGCTGTTTTTTTCTTTTGATGCAGGCAAAATCCGATTGGGAGTTTACAACAGCTGTAACTTCGACAAATGTGAGACCCTAGTGCATTGTAAATGCTTTTTTATTTTTGTTTGGCTTGCCAGCACAGCTGTCGCCATACACTTTTGTGAACACCTCTAGAGGGGGGCTTTGGCTCCACTCACATGAGTACATATTTGATTGGGCAGAAGTTGTGTGCTTCTGTATTGTGAAAAAACAGTGCTTCCCCTCCAGCAACTGTGATCATTTCGTATGTTTGTGCAACTGCCTAAGCTTGTGATTTCAGCGGTATGCACACAACATTGGAATACTATTAACATGTCTTAGATGACTTTTGTTGTTTTCCTCTTGCAGCAGCATAGATGGGGGAGGGCAATCTTTAACCCTCATTGATTTTTTTAAGCCTGGCTTGACAGTGTAACTGTCACTGATCTTTAAACCTACACCAATATTATTCTACAGTTCTTTGCTTCTACACAAATGCATTTCTATTCTCCCTGTAATGCTTCACATTATCTCACATTGCTACTTCATCACCCAGGCCCATTTCTTAGTTGGCATACCACATCAAATGTTGGGGACCAGCAGAGATGTGCAGACAACAATTCTATTGAAAATGACCTAATTAAGAATGGCAAATTGACTCTGTCTCATTATCACCCTATGCCTCTATCAATCACTCCTCTATCTCCACTCTCTGACTCATCCCAAACCCATTCTACTACTATCATCTCCAAAAGAACCCTTCCTAGGCTCTTCTGTCCTATACACCTCCTGGCTCACCCCAAACCTCATTCACTACTATGATCTCCCTAATCCCTTTCTACAGACTCTTCCCTCCTCCACCTCCACCTCTCTTTTACTCATCCCAAAACTCATCTTACTACCATAATCTTCCAATTAACACTTTTGAATTCTTCCCTCTTCTATGCTGTTAGCGCACCCTTGGCTTATCTATTTTGTTATAACAATAGTAAGTGGATGCAACTATAAGGTCGATGGACCTTTTGACTCGTTTAAATTATTATTATTAGGTGTCATAAAACACAACAGTATTAAATAATAACAATTGCCTAAGAGTTAGTAAAGAACGCACCATGACCCATTTGGCCACGTATAACCACACCTTTTAGTATCAATTGAAATGTTTATTTCCCTATATTAACAATGCTAAAGTCACAGAAATTAGTCTCAACACCAGATGGTACAAGTAAAGAAACATCACAGGGTGACCAAATTGCCTAAAAATTCTTAAATTGAACAAAGCAATAAGAACAACAATTTCAGTAGCAAAAACACTAATTAATAACAGCAATATTTGAGTAAGAGAGATGACATACATTGGTTTAGCAATAAAATAACATTGAGTCATAGGTATAGAGAAAACACCTGACTAACTTCAGATTAGAACTAGCACGTTGGGCTTCATGCAAAAGTTTTAGTAACATTAATTTAGAAAACATCTAGCTATGGCATCTTCAAAATTGCCTAAACAACCTGACCATGGCATCTCTCCCCACATGAGCTTGTCTTGGAGAGTTTTTAACTCCACCAAATTGTCAATAGCATGAATTACATAATTTGCATAGATCTCCTCATTTTCAGGTAATAATTCCCATTCTCTTTTGTAGGATATGCAGTTCAAGGCACAACACTTTGTATCTTGATTTGCATATGCACTTCCCAATGACACGTCATGTTGTGATCTCTGATGTGTGCTGCATTTCACAACAGCAATCTTTTCAGGCATTTCAATCGCTTTTAACAACTCATGTACTCTTTCACCATTTCTTATTGGTGAACCAGAAGAGGTCAGGAAACCTCTCTATGACCACAATTGGCCAAAGTCATGCACAATGCCGAATCCATATTGACTATCTGTGTAAATAGTGACTTTCAGTTGAGTTGAAATGTGGCATGCTCTAGTAAGAGCCACTAGTTCCGTCACTCGTGCAGAAAACACTCCTTGAAGCCATGAAGCTTCCAGTACGCCAGTGATGGTACACACTGCATATCCTGCTCTTAATGTGCCCACATTATCTCTCAGCAGGAACCATCAACAAAGATAATTTGGTCATTCTCTTCTAGGCAAGTATCTCTAATATCGGCTCTGGGTTTTGTGCATAATTCTGTAATTTCCAAATAATCATGTTCAGTATCATCCAATTTATCAACGTCTACATTCTCATTTGAAAGTAAAGTTGCTGGGTTAAGCACTGTACATCTCTTAATGGTTAATTTTGGAGACCCCCAAGTTTGCGTTCTCATGTCTGGTCAGCCTTGAGCTGGTCATATGTTGAGTTTTAGATCTAGTAAGCAACATTTCAATTGAATAAGGTACCATTATAGTGAAGGGATAACCCATTACTATATTCTCGCTGCGACCGGATCCAAAGTGGCTGAAAAATATTCCAACGGGCAATTCACACCACCATGAGTTTGAGTCAAAACAGACAAAGAACATGCATCACATTAATGACAAAACAACAGAAAAGGTTTTGTATAATCATGCATTCCCAAAGCTAGAGCTTGGCACAAACTCTCTTTCAAATCAGTAAATGCTTTCATACAGGCTTCATCCATCACTATAGGATCGGAAACATCCTTATGAGTCAGCTTCTGTAAGGGCTTCGAAAGAACTGGAAAATTCAGGATCCGTTCGCGACAGTAACTCACCATTCCCAAAAATATCCTCACATCTTTCTGTGTATTCGGTGCTGGCATTTGCAAAATAATACTCTCTCTGTAAATTTTGCTAGTTCCCTTCTCGATCAAATGACCCAAGTATGTTACCTCGTTCTGACAGTACTGCAATTTAGCAGGGGACACTTTATGTCCATTGTCTCCTAGGAAATTCCACAATGCAATAGTAACGTATTTACACCCTGTAGCCGGTTGACGGATATTCCGGCTACTGGAATTACAAAATCGGGAACGGAGTCCCGATTCTCCTTCACGGATGATGCCCCGCCGGGGCGTCATGGCAACGTCGACGCCGGCAACCCGGATATCTGGGTTCCCGAAACAGTAAAAGGGGAAGACGGACTGCGCACGGAGAGCGAGGACGGACGAAGAAACGCCGATAGAGGAGGACGAACACAGAATGAAAGACCGGAGAACCCAGGAAGAAAACCAAACATTGGAGAAACCCTGGAGGCAAGCGCCCAAGGCGGGATTGCGACCCAGAGGGAACCCGAAAGACGAGGATTCCGCCACGTCCCAGGAGGGACGTGGCTTACCCAGGTACTGTCCTATATAAAGGACAACTTCTGGCCAAAGGGGAGAGTGACGCCAGGAGAGGAGAGGGGAGGGATAGTACAGGGAGAGGGGAGGGGGAATTTGGAGGGAGGGGGGAAGAAGAGGGACCTTAGCGAGGTGGAAGAGGGGAAGAAGGAACAGGACCCCCATAAGGGAAAAAGAGCAGAAGTCTGGAATTCTCAGAGCACTACAAAGAAAGAATTAAAGAGCACCCAGGGATAGAAACTTATCACTAAGAAAACACTAAGAGGTGACTGTTTCCTGTACACTCTAATTATCACGTTCGGCACACCTTCCCAGGAGACCTCTCTCTCTAGCTCTAACTCTCTCTCTCTCTCTCCTACTCTCCCTCCTTTCCATCTTGTAATATTAATACTAACTGTACATATACACCATCCCGACTCACCCATATCTCCGTTCCTCTCATTTCCGGTGCGTCTGGGAGCCCAAGAGGAATAGCTTCGCCAGGCAAGAAGGAGATCTGAGGAAAGAGACGAGACATTCTACTACGGAGAGCCCACAACTCATATAATATTGAAGACTTTCTCATATCTTTAAAGAACTTTAAATAAAGTCACCATTTCCAATCCACTCGAGCATCCTAGTCCTTATTATCGCCACACCCACTGCCACAGTGATGTCAGAAGTGGGATTTTGAAACGTGCGCGATAAAGGACAGAGTAGAAAGGTGAAAATGGGGGATAAACCCACTTTGGAGGACATGATACAACAGCTAGCTGAAGGACAGCGTCACCTTCAGCTAGTATGGGAGGCCCATCAGAGGGAGGCTAAGGAGGACCGAGAGGCACTGCAGAGCGCATTAAAGAGCCAAGCCACTATTATGGCCAATAATCAATTAGTACATGAGACGGCCCTCCAAATGCTCACTGACACCATTGCAGCTAGCAAGGTCCACCCCAATGTACCTAGCTCAGTTCTCCAGAAGTACCAGGACGGAGAGGATCCCGACGCTTTCTTTACCAACTTTGAAAGAGTGGCCTCCTCTGCCCAATGGCCAGAAGAACGTTGGGGTCAATATATAGCGCCATTATTGACAGGCATCCTCCAAACGGCCTATCAGGCTGCAAATCCGGATGGTACCACACCCTACAAAGACATTAAAAAGAGTATATTGGAGAGAGTAGGTCATGATTCGGAGTACTACCGCCTGCGAGTCCGGAAGATTAAATGGGGGCCTGCGGAAGACCCCCGAACATTTTATTATAAAGTGAAGGACCTGGGATTGAAATGGCTAGGACCTAGAGGAACAGAGAGGGAAGATATTATAAAGGCGGTGATCTTGGAGCAATACTTAGAATCCCTCCCTACATCCACTCGGAATTGGATACGCCAACACCCGAATGTCAATACCGCCATGGCCGTGGACTTAGCCTGCGCTTACCACCGATCCACCGACTTCAAGAGCTTAAGCCCTAAAACACCTACTAGACCCACAGCCATAGCTCTAAGAAGTTTTCCCAGGAAACCTCTAGAAGAAGCCGGGCATTCCAAATTCGGGGATAACTCACCTATGCAACAGCCACAGTGTTATAGCTGTGGCGAGTGGGGGCATATAGCTCGTCTATGTCCCCGGAAAGGTGAAAAACCTGAACCCATGGAGATTGGGGTCACGAGGGGAAGAGTCTTATGAGGGAGGGGGTGATCCTAGATACAGACAAAAAGTTAAAGTAAACGGAAAGGTGCTCCTAGCCCTGATAGACTCGGGATGTAGCCAATCCGTGGTAAGAGCTGATGTGATAAGCCTATCAGGACAAACCACCCATCAATGGGTATCGATCTGCTGTATACATGGAGACAAAAACAATTACCCCCTTTCTCTCGTGAGTATAGAGTGGGAAGGTAATCATGACCTACTACCAGTTGGGGGTATGGATCGCTTGGTGGAGGATTGTATATTAGGAACTGACTATATACGGTTCCCCGAGCTGTTACAAAGGGTAAGATCCCAAATTGCGTCAGAGTCCTGGTGGGCGGAAGCCCCGTTTTACGATAGCTATATAGAAGACACACCATGTCGTCCTAAACCCACCAGACGAGAGAAGAGACAAATAAAACAACAATATTGGACTCCTGAAAAAGGAAAGAACATAGAGAAGGTAGTGGCGAACATTACAGCTCCTCCTCCTTCCTTCAGAGTCAGCCAGCGAGAAGATCCCTCGCTACGTAATGCTTGGAAAGTGGCCAAATCTGAGTCTACTAATGAGGTGGGTCCCTACTTCATTATCCAGAAAAATCTCCTCTACCGTGTCGTAAAACGCGACAACATCGAGAAGCGACAGTTAGTAGTACCCGAGCCCTATCGCTTACAGGTGCTCTTTTTGGCCCACAATCAACCGGGAGGGGAACACTATGGTAGGGAAAAGACTGAAGAATATTTACTAAGGAGATTTTATTGGCCCGGAGTTTACGCGCAACTTAGACAGTACTGTGCCCAGTGTCCCTGATGCCAACTAATAGACCCGGGACCCTAGAGGAAAGCACCCCTCCAACCCCTACCTATCATTGAAGTTCCTTTCTCTCGGATCGGCATGGATTTAGTAGGTCCACTTCTTCCCTCCACAAAAGGTCACACATATATTCTAGTTTTAGTGGACTATGCTACACGGTATCCGGAGGCTATACCCCTGTCTAGTATGACCTCTAAAAATGTAGCACAGGCTATGATCACTTTCTTTTCTAGAGTCAGGTTTCCCAACGAAATCCTGACTGATCAGGGAACACCTTTTATGTCCTCATTAATGAGTAACATTTGTAAGACCCTTGGGATCAAGCAAATTAAGACCTCAGTTTATCACCCCCAGACGGATGGCTTGGTTGAGCGGTACACCCGCACTAGAAAAACACTGTTAAGGAAAACGGTCCCTGAATCTGGACGAGATTGGGACCGGAAGCTTCCTTTAGTCCTGTATGCCATAAGAACACATGAACAGGCTTCTACAGGACACAGCCCCTTCGAGCTTGTCTTCGGGCGACAACCCCGTTGTCTGCTAGACATGGCAGCGGAATTATGGGAAGAAGAGGGAGAGGGGGAAAAGCCTCTATTAGAGTACATATACAACCTTAAAACACACCTACAAACCGTATGGGAAGACGTGCGTAAACATCTAGAAAAATCCCAAAGTACCCAAAAGAAATATTATGACAAGGGACCAAAATCCCGATATTTTCAACCGAATGATAAGGCCCTTATATTAAGGCCTTGCTCTGATAATAAACTCCTAGCTAAATGGCAGGGCCCGTATACTATATTAAAAGCCATTTCCCCTGTTACTTACCTGGTAGAAATATCCAAACACCCCAAAAGAACCCAGATTTACCATGTTAACCTGTTAAAAAAATGGGAAGAGCCCACAATAGTACCAAACCAGTCAGCTACCGGATTCCTAATAACCCCTGAGGAACCCCTAGACATTGAGTTGTGTCCTACGAACACCACCGGAAATATAGAGACACCCCACATTAATGCCGACATCACAGGAGAACAGATGATCCAACTAAAGAACCTATTAAAACACCATAGACAGTTTTTCTCAGGAATCCCAGGAAAAACCCATCTGATCCAACATCACATCAGAACCCCTGAGGGGAAAGTAATCAGGTTACGCCCTTACCGTATCCCTGAAGCTCGCTGACATTTAATTGAAGAAGAGGTACAAGCTATGTTAAAATTGAAAGTAATAGAACCATCGACAAGTCTTTGGTGTTCCCCTGTTGTCATTGTACCAAAGCCGGACGGTTCGATACGTTTCTGTATCGACTTCCGCCGACTAAATGAAATATCCCTATTCGATACGTATCCAATTCCCAGAGTGGATGACCTATTGGAACGGCTGGGAAAAGCCCGATATATGTCAACACTCGATTTAAAAAAAGGGTATTGGCAAATACCCCTCGCACCAGCTGATAGGGAGAAAACTGCTTTCTCCACTCATTCAGGACTATACCATTTTACGGTGCTTCCATTTGGGCTCCACGGGGCTCCAGCCACATTCCAAAGATTAATGGACCACCTTTTAAGACCTTTTCAAAAATATGCTGCTGCCTATTTAGACGATATTATGGTTTTCAGCAACACATGGGAAGACCCTCTTGTCCATCTCCATGAAGTATTCCAAGCACTACACACAGCAGGTCTCACAGCCAATCCAAAAAAATGCCATCTCGGTTATGACCATATTGCTTATCTGGGGTATTTTATAGGAAAGGGCCAGCTCTGACCACAAAAAAGCAAGATAGAGGCCATCCAGCAAGTCCCGACCCCCACTACTAAACGGGAACTTCGCTCCTTTCTGGGGTTAATTGGTTATTATCGTCTTTTCATACCTCGGTATTCTACCTTAGCAGCCCCCCTCACTGACCTCCTCAAGAAAAACTTCCCCTCGAAGATACCATCCCTATCTTGCAAACAACTGGCTAGTTTTAATCAACTGAAATGCTACCTCACTACAGAACCAGTCTTGAGGTGTCCCGATTTTTCTAGGGTTTTCCATCTATATATGGATGCCTCGGATTTGTGGGGTTGGTGGCAGTACTTTCACAGCCCGACGACGATGGGCATGACCACCCCATTGTCTACATTAGTAGAAAACTGTTACCCAGAGAATGTAACTATCTGATTATTGAACGTGAGTGTCTGGCTATCAAATGGGTTGTGGAGAACCTGAGGTACTATCTCCTGGGACATCCTTTCATGCTGTTTACTGACCATGCTCCCTTGACTTGGTTGGCTTCCAATAAGGACTCCAACTCCCGAATCCTTCGATGGTTTATGGAACTTCAACCCTTCTCTTTTCAGGTCCGTCATTTTCTGGGTACTCTCCAAGGGCCTGCTGACTACTTGTCTCGCTTTCCTGGCTCTTCGGACCTGTATCAGTCCCGATCTTGGGATGGGGTGTGTAGCCGGTTGATGGATATTCCGGCTACTGGAATTACAGAATCGGGAACGGAGTCCCAATTCTCCTTCACAGACGACGCCCCGCCCGGGCGTCATGGCAACGTCGACGCAGGCAACCCGGATATCCGGGTTCCCGAAACAGTAAAAGGGGAAGACGGACTGTGCACTGAGAGCGAGGACGAACAAAGAAACGCCGATAGAGGAGGACGAACACAGAACGAAAGACCGGAGAACCCAGGAAGAAAACCAAACATCGGAGAAACCCTGGAGGCAAGAGCCCAAGGCAGGATTGCGACCCAGAGGGAACCCAAAAGACTAGGATTCCGCCACGTCACAGGAGGGACGTGGCTTACCCAGGTACGGTCCTATATAAAGGACAACTTCTGGCCAAAGAAGAGAGTGACACCAGGAGAGGGGAGGGGGAATTTGGAGGGAGGGGGGAAGAAGAGGGACCTTAGCGAGGTGGAAGAGGGGAAGAAGGAACAGGACCCCCATAAGGGAAAAAGAGAAGAAGTCTGGAATTCTGAGAACACTACAAAGAAAGAATTAAAGAGCACCCAGGGATAGAAACTTATCACTAAGAAAACACTAAGAGGTGACTGCTGTATACTCTAATTATCACGTTCGGCACACCTTCCCAGGGGACGTCTATCTCTCTCTCTCTCTCTCTCCTTCTCTCTCTCCTTTCCATCTTGTAATATTAATACTAACTGTACATATACACCATCCCGACTCACCCATATCTTCGTTCCTCTCATTTCCGGTGCGTCTGGGAGCCCAAGAGGAATAGCTTCGCCAGTCAAGAAGGAGATCTGAGGAAAGAGACGAGACATTCTACTACGGAGAGCCCACAACTCATATAATATTGAAGACTTTCTCATATCTTTAAGGAACTTTAAATAAAGTCACCATTTCCAATCCACTCGAGCATCCTAGTCCTTATTATCGCCACACCCACTGCCACACACCCTTCTCTTGTTTTGGACTCAATTAACATATCATCAATGTGTTGCACCAATTTTGACTGATAAGGCATCACAAATGATTCCAAATTCTTTTTCAGGATATGGTTGAAAATTGATGTTGACTCCGAAAACCCATGTGGAATTCTACACCCACAGTAGACTCTCTGTTTAAGAACTTAAAGCAAAAGAGATATCTGCTGTCCTCTTGAAGAGGCACGGAAATGAACGCTTGACATAGGTCCATCACAGTGAACCATTCAGCATTGCATGTGATCTGAAACATAATCACAGCTGGGTTTGGCACAACTGGGCAACATGCAACCACTATGTCATTTATTTTTCCTAAATCCTGCACAAGTCGGATTTTCCCACAAGGTTTGCACAATCCCATTATTGGTAAATTAAATGGGCTGCTCAACACTTCTTTCAAAATATCTTTCTCCACAAACTCTCCTATCAACGATTTCACACCCTTGATTGCATCTTTTGCCATCGGGTATTGTTGAGCCTGAGGAAAAACTACACTGGGTTTAACTGTGACTCTAACTGGCTCAGCTCCTTTTATCAGCCCAATGCCCTTTCCTGAAATATCCCAAACCTTGGTCATAACACTTTTCTGTAAATCAGCAGGAAGATCTTTCACTGCAAAAAACTGGAAAGAAACTAAATAAAGAAGCTTCTCCATTCATTGGCTCATCGAAACTGATCAAGGGAAATTCCTTGGACACGGACTCATTGTTAACAGTAAGTATCAAGTCTTCTTCATCATCATTGTTTGTTTGAATTTCAATACCCTCATCTGAACAAGTAATTGAGCATCTTGTTTTGCACAACAAATCCCTTCCTGGTAAGGACACATGACTTGAATCACAAACCACAAACTTGTGCAAACCCTTAAAATTACCAATTTTAACCAAAACAGGTTGCGTAATTGGGTTAGTCAAATATTGATTAGCAACTCCCACAATCTGAAATGTTTTCCCTGATGAGGGCAGATCTGGAACCTCTGCAGATCTCACTGTTGAGCGTGTAGTTCCAGTGTCAACCAAAAATGAAACTTTGTGACCATTCACCTTTCCTTTAACATAAGGACCCTTTTGATCTACTGCTAAAGAAGCTGCCATCACACTTTCTTTTTCATCTGAACTCTCAGACATCCAAACATCATTTATTCCATCCTCACTGTATAGTGGAAATTGATAACCAGTATTATTACTCTGATTCACTTTTTGACCTGTGAGCGTCTGAGAAAGCATCACCTGCTGCTGATCCATGGGGGCTTGAGGTATCTGAATTTGTTGTCTAGGCATTTGAATTTGTTGTGCATGCACCATCTGCACCTGTGGCTGCATCTTCTGTAACTGGTGCATTCGTACATGTAATGGCTGTACAGTTTGCATGGGCTGCATAGGTTGCAAACCTTGCATTGGATTTACATTATTCTGGAACCTTTGATTTTGACCCCTCATTCTTGGTCCTCTCACATTTCGAAATGAATTGAAATAATTCAGTTGCTGAACAACACCTCCCTTATTTACCATCGGACACTCCTGTTTCCAATGCCCAATTCCCCCTCCAGCGTGACAAGGGAACAATCTCTTTCCTTGTGGCTCTCCTTGTATCATTACTGTATTCAAATCCAGACCACGATTTACACTTCCTATTCCACTACGACCTCTACCTCTGCCTGCATTCTGAAACGTGCCTTGATTCTGAATCATGCCATTTCCTTGCTGCTGCTGAGGCTGAAAACTTCCCTGGATTCCTGTCTGTGCAGCCTTGATCTGCATCACCATCGCTTTCTCCATCAACTTTTTCTGTTTCAATTCAATCTCATCACTACAGTATTTTGCATACTGTAGCACCTCATCAATCAGTTTGCCTTGCCAACAAATCAAATGGCTCTTAATCATCTGACTAATTTCTGGTCTGAGTCCCTCAACAAATCTGAACACAAAATAAATCATGTCTTTTGGCTCAATTGTTTCTGTTCCACTGTAATGTTTAAATGCTTTTAACAATCTCTCATAGTATCCATGAATTGATTCTTTCGCTTCCTGGGCTGTCCTATCTATGCTCTGCCAATCAATGTTTTTGGGCAAAAATCTCGTTTTCAGAAACTCAATGACTTTAAAGTACGCTTTCATTACTTCAAGAGACGGTACACCTGTTGCTGTATCTCTTGGTGGCTCACTTGTGGGCCAATCTACACTCCTCTTGCATTCAATTTATAAATCTGCTGGAACTACTATCTCTAAAAGAGTGTTCAAATCCTCCCACAGGCATTTTGCAAGCTTCACAAACCTATCCGTCTGCTGATACCATTCTACTGGTTTCTCTCTCAACTTGGGCTAATCATTTGTAAATGACAAAATGTCACTTCTGGTCCAAGGGACATGTACAAAATTACCTCCTGTAAAGTCTCTCATTGGTAAAATATTCACTGCTTCCTTATTCTGTGGTGCTTCTACAGAAAAAGTATCAGGACCTTTTTTTCAGCTTGTCTCTTTTCTTTACCCATCTGCATTCCCATTTGTCTAATGCTCTCAATATCTGGATACCTTGAAGCAACTCTTTAAGGTGCGTTTTCATACCTGGAGACCTCATGTGTTCGAAGTCTTTTGCCTCGAAATCCAACCTGTAACTTCTTTTCAAATATTTCATTTTCGAAAGGTCTAGCCCATGTTTGTCTGCTACATCCGCTAACTGTTGATGTACCTCACCTGCTTCTTTTGTAATCTTTGGACACAAGTATTGCAAATCTTCTTCACTGTAAGACTCTTACCTATTTACAACCATGGTTCTCTCAATAAGTTCACTTGCTTCCATTAAAAGCCTAGTGCAGTTAATATAATTCCCTCCACTAGAAACATCTTGTGAAGTATTCAGCTTTTCTAACCACAGGGTAAATTGCTGGGATGTCAAACCCTGCAATGAGATGTTGTTAGGCTGAATACCAGGTAGCTCTTGTACAGTTAAACTCGGAGGTTGGGGTGTCAGTAATCTCATGTTGGTGCCAATGTGCGACCCTGTTTCAGTATTCAAAGGAGCTTTGAGAGGGCTCAAATCTAACAATGACCCTGTTCCATCGAAGGTCTGTGTGGGACAGACTATTCTTGCATTATCACTTAGTCCTTCTCCCACTTGACTCTAACTTAGGATTCCTTGACCATTTGTGCCATTGTTACCCTGGGCAAACAACGGTATGACTGGACCAATAGTGACTGGTACAGACACAGCATCTGGACTTGGTCTAGCCGTTACATTCTGAGTCTGCATTACCCCTGTGTTCTGACTCATCAATGCAGGCATGTTTGTCTGCAAGTCTGTTATAGGAGTGTACTTCGGAATTGCTTGTGGTTGCAATTGAGGCAGCAATAGCGGAGTTGGCTCTGTCTGGAACAGTGTTGGTTTCTGATAATATTGTCCTGTTGGCAATACTAGATTTGCTGCTGCATCTATAATAGGCACATCAGGGTAAATCCTAGGAGACACAGTCAGCAGATTGAAACTGCTCTGCATTGGTATTTGTGCAAAAGGACTAGTCTGTACTGAGCTCTGGTTCATGCTAGGATTAACCTGTCCGGAACTCTCAGTCATGTTATGGTTACTCTGTAATGGACTCTGTGACACAATAATCGGTATCGGTGCAGTGGAATTCACACTAGTACTAGGCCCCTCTTGTTCCACATATGGTGGTGGACGATTTCTCAACAACTGTAAAATTAACTCATCATCGTCCGATTCCTCATCAGGAATTAGAGACTTCTTTGCCTCTTTCGATTTCTGATTTTCATCCGAAGATGAATTCCCTTTTGATTTCTTAGAGCCCTTCTTCGCTTCTTTCTCACTGTTTTCTGAAATCACAGGAAACATCCTAATACCATGTAAGGTATCTAGGCCCATATTTATACTTTTTTAGCACCGCATTTGTGTCATTTTTTGATGCAAAAGCGGCACAAACTTGCACATTACAATTGTATTTTGTAAGTTTGTGCCGTTTTTGCATCAAAAAGCGGCGCAAATGCGGTGCTAAAAAAGTATAAATATAGGCCTTAGTCTCCACTGTCTCTGGTCATTATCCCACCTAGCTTCTGCTAGTGACTTTTCTGCTCTTCTAATTTTTCTCTCAAATTCCAAGGCTTGTTGTTGTCTGGCTACTAGCTCCCAGACTGCTAATGCTTCGAACTGAGTTGGTTTTGGCAGAGGGTTTAAACCATACATCACTTGTTTCAAATTCTCTAAAATTCTCAAACTAAGGGGCATATTTATACTCTGTTTGCGCCGGATTTGCGTTGTTTTTTTTTTACGCCAAACCGACGCAGAGCTAACTCCATATTTATACTTTGGCGTTAGACCCGTCTAGCGCCAAAGATCTTGGAGTTTGGTCATTTTTTAGCGTGGACACCTACCTTGCGTTAATGATATGCAAGGTAGGCGTTCCCTTCTAAAAAATGACTCTAAGGCATGTGCGCCTTATTTAAACTCCCGTGCAAAAATGACTCAAGGGAGTGGGCGGGCCTTAAAAAATGACGTCCAGCCACTTTTGCGTCATTTTTTAACGCCTGGTCAGGGCAGGCGTTAAGGGACCTGTGGGCTCGGAAGGAGCCCAGAGGTGCCCTCCCATGCCCACAGGGACACCCCCTGCCACCCTTGCCCACCCCAGGAGGACTCCCAAGGATGGAGGGACCCATCCCAGGGAACTTAAGGTAAGTTCAGGTAAGTATATATATATATTTTTTTTTTGTGGCATAGGGGGGCCTGATTTGTGCCCCCCTACATGCCACTATGCCCAATGACCATGCCCAGGGGACATAAGTCCCCTGGGCATGGCCATTGGGCAAGGGGGCATGACTCCTGTCTGTGCTAAGACAGGAGTCATTTCAATGGGGGTTGGGCGTAAACAAAAATGGCGCAAATCGGTTTGAGGTCAAAATTTTGCCTCAGACGTGACTTGCCCCATTTTTTGACGCCCAAGCTCCATTTTCCCCTATTCCGGCGCTGCCTGGTGTGAGTAATTTTTTTTGACGCACACCAGTCAGCTGCGCCGGCTAACGTCATTCTATAAATAATGCGCCCGCATGGCGCTTTGGAAAGGCGTTAGCCGGCGCTAAAAATTTTTACGCACAACTGCGTTGGCGCAGTTGTGCGGCAAAAAGTATAAATATGGGCCTACATTTCCCATTTTTTGGAAATGCTAAGCTCCCTTCTTTTCCTGTGATTTTGCACCAATGCTGCAACCAAAGGCATGCTCCAATACCTTTCTCTTGAATTATGAGATATGCCGGAGTACCTTCTGGAGGACACATTTCTCCTACCCTAGCTGGAATATATTCATCTCCCCTAAGAGCAATTTTTAAAGCTTTGAAAAACTTCATTTTCACAAATTTGTGCCAAAAATCAATAATCAGGAAGTGACTTTTAATCCCACAATCCTCTTCGTCTACCTTCTCAACCAATTGCGCTTCACGGTTGTCCACCAATCTGTGCACGACTCTTCTCACTAACCGACCTATCCCAGCACAGCACAAAATGATGTCACACTTATAGACAGTGGCTGACAAAGTCAGAACAACACTCAAAACAAATGTGAAATTATTTGCGAGCACTTCAACAAAACCAAAAAAACTATTTTTCTATTTACTACAGGTAGGGTAGGACAATTGCTTCAGGAACCTTACGGATTTTCACTGACGGCTTTTTTCTCTAACAGCTATTCTTTCTTTCGTAGTTCCCCTGATTCGCAAGCAAAATTCGACCTGCAAATTTACTCACAACTGATCAATGGGTCTGTCCTGGTGCACATAGGACTCACCAAATATCAATCGAAAAGACCTTAAGACTCGACTTAACTCACAAACTCGACTTGCCAACCATGCCTGATTGGCCTATTAAACAGAGAAATGACAACAAAAAAGTGTCTCAATACACCTGTAATATACTCCAGAGTCTTAGACCTACCTGCGAGGTCCGTATACCGACAACCATGTGGCCAATTTTTTAGCACCAAGCGCCACACACATGTGAAGTTCACCGACTTCCCTACTCTCACACTTCGAAGTACTCAAACCCCTTCTACAACATCATTTGGAGTATGCATACTCATTCTTCAACAGCACCTGGAGTACGCAAACTCCCTAAATCCTCTCAAACAACTCAATTCACCTGCAAATTAGCTAAAGCTGTGCAAGCACATAACCTACTTCATTCAACTTGACAATAGAACACTGAGAACACTCCCCATCAGCATAGGCAAACTCCACGGACAGGGGAAAGTCACTTTGGATGTTTAGGGACACATATTTTCCATATTCTGCATTCATTTCAATTCAATAAATCTCAACTCAAAAACACCTTACAATAAAATTTAAAGAGACCTAACCATCATGCTCTGCTACCAAAACGGGTAGCGCGCCCTTGGCTTATCTATTTTGTCATAACAATAGTAAGTGGACGCATCTATAAGGTCGATGGACCTTTTGACTTGTTTAAAGTATTAATATTAGGTGTCATATAACAGTATTAAACAATAAAAATCACCAAATAGTAAAGAACGCACCATGACCCATTTGGCTACGAATAACCACACCTTTTAGTATCAATAAAAAAAAAAATTCCCTACATTAACAATGCTAAGTTCACCAAATTAGTCTCAACACCAAATGGTACAAGTAAAGAAACATCACAGGCTGACCAAATTTCCTAAAAATTCTTACTTTGAAGTAATAAGAACAACAATTTCATTTGTGAAAACACTAATTAATAACAGCAATATTTGAGCAAGCGAGATGACATTCATTGGATCAGCAATAAAATAACATCAAGTCATAGGTATAGAGAAATCACCTCACTAACTTCATGCAAAAGTTTTAGTAACACTAATTTAGAAAACATCTAGCTATGGTGCTATAAAAATAACAGCAGTGTTAAAACAGTAGCAGTTGGTACCTGGAAAACAAAAGACAAACAACAATAGACATATTATACATTTACCTATCCCTTAAGAATATCAGCAGTATAGCTTCAACTTCATCAGGGGGACAGCAGAGTCAGCATCAGGACAGGAGCAGAATAAGGGGGACGGTTTAGAATTTGGACTATAGGATCACTAACTCACCAGATCATTAGTTCAGTATTGAACAGGCATAGTAAACTCAGAAAATAATAAAGCACCAGAATGTCAGTAGACTATCTGGCAAAGCATGAAGTGTCAAAGTGACAGGTCACACTGAGAAAGACGAATGAAGTCTCTGCGAATTGGAAAGCAATGAACACACTTCTCTGAATGCAGTTTGATAAATTAAAGCTCACACACATTTGCTATTAGTCAGAAACATCAGACGAAGAAAAAACATCCAATTACAAAAACATTAGATATCGGCAGTGCATTAGAAAGTTACACTTGTGAATTGGCAAAGTGGCGGCTGGATCTTCCTTCTTTTACGTAACTCCAAACTTATACTAAATACATGTTCCCTGTCTTCTTCCATCTGCAATCTGTAGGCCCTTTTGTTCACCAAATATGTGGTTAGACAGTTGTTACAGAAAACAAAGCATTGACATCATATCCTCGAGAGAAAAACATGAGTTAGAAACATAGCTTCAGACAAATATGCAAATCAATGGAAGGAACCTGTTATTCAACGGAGGTGAAAACATACAAATGTAACAACAGCTAGAACACCGGGGTTTAGATAACTTCTCACTGTGGCCTTGTCTGCTTGGGGCCCAGCAGAAAACAGGAAATACTCAGATTATTTCAGCATTGAATTTGGCAGAAAAAATGCTCTTAAAGAAACATGGTTCTCATTTACAGTGTTAGTACATTTATTTATAAAAAACATGTGCAGGCCTTGCACTCGATGGTGGACAATAATAAAGGCACATTTTGTCAACATTAATTTCATCGTTAAAATATTCCACATATCAGTACATAAGTATGATTACATAAAAGATAATTATTAATATTAATTTTTGGCGCTCACAATTCTATACCTCCACTATTCTATTCAATCCAACTAACAGACTCCCATGTCCTCCACTCAAATTATCATCCTATACTAATACCATACTCCTATTTCCCAATACTAATCCACCACTAATACTTTTGGGTTTTGGAGTAGTGTGCTACTTGCCGAAAAACACTTCAAAGCCTCATCAGGCGTAATAGGTGCTATATAAATACAATTACAAATTGCACAAATTGCAAATTACACCTTATGGGAATCGTAATAGGGCGGATGGGATATCTATCATGTTTGTGAGGAGTAACCCGTCTGCCAAACACTAAATCAGGCTCTAAGGGGCATATTTATACTCCGTTTGTGCCGAATTTGCGTCGTTTTTTTCGACGCAAATTCGATGCAAAACTAACTCCATATTTATACTTTGGCGTTAGACGCGTCTAGCGCCAAAGTTCATGGAGTTAGCGTCATTTTTTGGCGTGAACACCTTCCTTGCGTTAATGAGATGCAAGGTAGGCGTTCCTTTCTTAAAAAATTACTCCCAGGCATGTGCGTGGTATTTATACTCCCGGGCAAAAATCACGCCCGGGAGTGGGCGGGGCAAAAAAACCCACATTTGCACCTCTTTTTAACACCTGGGTCAGGGCAGGCGTTAAGGGACCTGTGGGCTCAGAATGAGCCCAGAGGTGCCCTCCCCTGCCCCCAGGGACACCCCCTGACACCCTTGCCCACCCCAGGAGGACACCCAAGGATGGAGGGACCCATCCCAGGGACGAAAAGGTAAGTTGTGGTAAGTATTTTTTTTATTTTTTTTTTGTGGCATAGGGGGGCCTGATTTGTGCCCCCCTACATGCCACTATGCCCAATGACCATGCCCAGGGGACATAAGTCACCTGGGCATGGCCATTGGGCAAGGGGGCATGACTCCTGTCTTTGCTAAGACAGGAGTCATGTTAATGGCGTCTGGGCGCCCAAAAAAAATGGTGCAAATCGGGTTAAGACGATTTTTTTGCCTCAGCCTGACTTGCCCCATTTTGGGACGCCCAAACGCCATTTTTCCCTACGCCGGCGCTGCCTGGTGTACGTCGTTTTTTTTCACGCACACCTGGCAGCGCCGGTCGGCTAACGCCGGCTAACGCCATTTAATAAATACGGCGCCCGAATGGTGCTTCAGAATGGCGTTAGCCGGCGCTAATTCTTTTGTCGCAAAACTGCGTTAGCGCAGTTTTGCGTCAAAAAGTATAAATATGGCCCTAAGTCTCTGTCCTGGAAGTGCTGGTATATTTGATGACCTAAATGCAACATGGCTTGTTGAGTGTGTAATGAGGACGTAAGGTGAGGGCTGTGTTACTGAACGGTATTTGAGATGAATGCATCATATAGCATTTGCTGAGAAAGAATGTTGTTGTGTGGTGATCTGAAAAATCTGCAAAGTAGGACTGTGGTGAGGAAGATAGGTTTTGTGACAAGGAAGTGCCCTGGGTAATATAATGGTGCTCTAAATTGAGAATGTGATAAAGTGACGGTCATGGGGCCATGACGCTGAAGGACATGATGAAACAACAAAGATATGTGGAACATTGTAATAATAATGCCACAAACCTAGACTTGTATAATGCTTCATGCATTTCTAAGAACTGTTAATAATTGGAGTTACTATGACCGAAATTAATTGCACTGAATTTACTGATCTCTAAATGAAGGCAGCAGGAGTCTAACTATTATTAAGGCAATGTTTAATTAATGAGGTGCACACCTGGACAACAATCCCCGTTCCTGCATCAGAGTGCTCAGGCAAAGGAGATCCTTGATTAACGCGAGCACAACTCAGAGAAATGGATTCCCACGGGGCACAGGCATTTTGTACAAGATAATGGATTGCCACTGCCTGAGGCGGAAGCTTCCTTGTGCTGACGTTGACAGGGGTCTTACCCCTCTATCCTGTACATGGATATTCCTACTTCTCCTTATGTCTGTCTTTTACCCATCACAGACGGGGCGAAGAGGAGTTATATTCTGTCTTATGTTTTTAGCCTTAAGGCTGTAATACTTCTACTTGTTAACCATTAACGTATTCCATGTTTTGCTACACATTAGTCAAGGGATGTTCGGAGTATGAGGAAGGGCAACCTACTGCCCTCTGCAGCTTACGGCACGCCTCCCTCACCGTACAGAGACAAATGCATTCTAACCAACTCCGATACGCATGAAAAATAATACCTTAACTATATTCACATACAATGTCCGGTGCCTCAATAAACCACTTAAATGTTGCTCTATTCTTCACGATCTCACCCCATTAGACACAGATGTGGGACTCATTTAAGAGACCCATCTTTTTCAAAGGGAGAACAGTGGTGCCTGGTTTCAAAAGATTTGCGTAGGTCTGCGGATTTTGATGCTTCGCAGATGTCTCCTTTTGGAGACGGAGATAGATAGATAACAATAAAGGGAACCCTGAGAGGTGAGCAGATAGCATTAACCACCATATATAGACCCAACCAGAAGTCAAAAGGGACGATCTGCTGCTGAGGAGCATTTCAGAGCTCCCCATGCCTAGGGACCTGTGTCACTTGTTCACAGGTACCCTCGCCCTGTACCTCCCACTGCCCTCTCCGGAGAACCCACACTGGTGTGGCCTGATTGACCTGGCCACCCATCTTCTGGACTGGAGCGATGGCAGCAGCCCCATTATTTCCTCCACCTTCTATTAGAAATAGGTAACAAGACGCAGAGGACTTAATTGAGCCTACATTCCAAACCATGCTGCAGGTCGGCCCAGGGCTTCGGCTGTGTCATCGATAGGGCTGTCTCTGAACCAAGGTGTAGGCCTGACACATCAACCCACTGAGATGTGGGGCCTCGCAACCACTTCTGGACTGCAGCCGGCGAGCTAGCGATGCAAGGGCGGAACCCACAGGACCATGTCAAGGTGCACAGGCTCAGCGACACCAACCTAAAGTGGACAACGCAACTCTCAGCCATAGCCCACCGAAAGGTGGGCTCGAACCAGGGCCCTCGCTGCTGGGAAATTTGCCCTTGAAGACATCTCTCACGGGACGCTGACTGCATAAGCTCTACACAAACTGTGCCCCACAGCTTCATCACTGCTTGCCTCACAGCTTACCCAGAGGAGGTGACAAAACTGCTGGAGGTGGTTATTCTACCAATGACGCTGAGGGGCCCTGTTGCACACTAGAGGAGAAGCCTATGCTGCTCTGGGCTCTTTTGCAGCAGAAGAGGGTGACAACACTATCGCCCGGCTATCGGCTACCGGCTACCACTGATGATCATGGCCGCAGCCTGAGGGAAGAAAGTCAGCAACCTCAAGGATATACTGACCAAAGGGACACCGGTCGGGGATCGCTCAATAATGCCTGCCCCAGTCCCTGTGACTGATGACGAGGAGGTGGGCGTCCCAGTGACTCACTCCTTCTTGGAGGCTCTGTTCACTTCCTTGCAGGAGGACCTTCAAACAGTTAGGAAGGATCTGTCCAATGACCTCCAGAGGTCAGCCTCGATTTGGATGCAATAAGGGAGAATCTCCTCTCTGGAAGACCATGAAATGAGCTGGGATGAGCAGACTGAACAGCTTTAACAAGAAATCATCAAGCTCTGAGATCAATGGATTGACCTGCAAGCACACGCAGAGGATTTGGAATATTGCTTGAGGCGTAGCAACATCCGCATCAAAGGAGCACCAACTGAGGCAGAGGGCAAAGATGTGGGGGCATATGCCTGGGACCTGTTAAAAGCAGTCTTG
Organism: Pleurodeles waltl; assembly: GCF_031143425.1. Taxonomy (NCBI): domain Eukaryota; kingdom Metazoa; phylum Chordata; class Amphibia; order Caudata; family Salamandridae; genus Pleurodeles; species Pleurodeles waltl. The sequence goes on along the minus strand of NC_090436.1, from coordinate 978,632,320 downwards.
GAATCCCAGCCTGAAATGGACATTCAGCTAGACAGGTCACACAGAGTGGGTATCCTGAGGCCAGACTCCGCACCCCCAGTGGATATCTTGGTGTGGTTTCACGAACCCTAGCCCAAGGAGCACATTCTTGGAATGGCCAGAGACCCCCACCCAGTGCACTTTCAGGGACACAAGGCGATGCTGTTCCAGGACCTTGCAGCCTCCATGCTCCAGAAACACTGAGAATTCCACTCAGCCACTGCCTTCCTCCAGAGTAAAGGTATTTCGCACTGTTAGGGACACCTCTTCCAGGTGATCTTCTGCCTTGATGGCAGGCTCCACCAACTCCCCACCCTCAAAGAAGCCTGCCAAATGCTCAATACTGAAGATTCTTCTGCTGTGGACCCCTAGTCTGCTCACTACAACCAGAAGACCCACAGATGCTCATGACGACAGGAGATCAGGGCTTTCCCAGTCGGACTTCAAGCAGACCCAAAGACCATGATGTTAGAGCGACAAGCAGTACTAGAGACCGTCACTGGTGATGCCGCTGGAGCTGACAGCACTTCATCGATACCGAGCACTCTGAGATGACTCTGACACTTCAGGCTGGTTGGGTGGATGGGGGGCGGTCTTCTTGAGCCACCACACACCCCTGATCACCTCAACTCCCGTGGGCTCTTTTATTTTCTCAAGGTCACCCATTAACGGACAATAGGGCATATTTACAAGCTCCTAGTGCCTCCTTGTGCCACCCTAGCATCATTCTTTTAGATGCTTAGGCGGCATCACGGAGGCCTTTCCTCTGATCCAGATTTACAAAGTGACACAATGCAAGCATTGCGCCACTTTGTAACCCCTTGTGCCACATTATGCCTGCACCAGGCATAATGTATGCAAAGGGGCGTTTCCCCATTAGAGGGCAGCCCAGAAAGATGACACAGTGAAATTTACAGGATTTCACTGCACCATTCTTCCTGTTAGTTTTAACACCTGCCGAAGGCAGGCGTGAAAGTGATGCTCCCATTGTTTCAAATGGGCCTCTCCATGCATTGATGGACTAGCACCATATTGTTTGGTGCTAGTTGACCAATGCTTCACAATAGCTTTAAAAAGTTTGATGCTATTGTGCTAATGTATGCCACGGTGCTTTGTATTGTAAATACGGTGCTACCATGGTGACATTCGGGAGTTCAGGGAGGCACAAGAAAAGTGGTGCATGCACCACTTTCTTGTAAATAGCCCCCTATGTTGTTGTTACTATTTTGTTATGTATTTTTGGATTGTTTAGAGGGGAACCCGCAGACTGTAGTTTTGTCTCACCGATGTCACATACTCCTATACCGACTCAACCACTAGCAGTCTCGATTATCCAGTTGGGTGACCAGGAACTCCCATCCGTAGGAATTCCACAGCATATCTTGAATGCCTCTGTAATACATGACACTGTAGAGATCATCACCCCTAAAGTAAAGGGACTGAATCATCGTACTAAATGCCAGGCTATACTATCTTACCTAAAACAGTCAAAAGCAGACCTGTGCCTCCTCCAGGAGGCTCATCTAGTTCCCAGTGATTGGAATATAATGCTTTCCAGGCATTTCTGCAACAATTCTTTTCTTCTACTCCATCCAAAACTGCAGGGGTGGCCATGCTAGTGTCCTGCTCATTCTCTGGCAGAGTGGCCCCCAAAATGGCTGAAATCAAGGTCCAGCTGCTAGCCCACTCAGTGACCTGAGGCAAATGCACCTTCATCTTAGCGACTATTTATGCTCCAGGAGCGATTTATATGCCACGCAATAGCAGAGGTCATGACCACCCATGACTGGTTGGTGGTTGTGGGGGGGGGGCTGCTTAACTTAGTCTTTATGACAAACAGGGACATATTCCCAGGAGGGCACTCTTTGGTTACAGGATATTGGGCTGGAAGTCCTCTGGCACGACCTTCACCCACAAACACAGGACTATACGTTTTACTCCCATGCCAACAAATCATATGCCTGTATAGACTATTTCTTAGGTACCAGAGACCTCCAATCCCTGGTTGTGAAGGCTGGAATAAAACCCGCTCCTTGTCGGACCACACAGTGCTCTCTCTCACAAGGCCCTTCCCTCTCACATGCCGCCCCTCTGGGCCATAGCCAATGTGTGGCATCGGCCTGAGTTTGTCACTAAGATCACCTGGGAACTGGTGAATTTCCGGGAGCTCAGTGACACACTGAACAACTCCATCTCCAACCTTTGGGACTACCTAAATGCCGTTGTTAGAGGGGAGTTGATAGCGATATTGCAGAAGATAATAAACTCCACTGGGAGATAAAAGAGCAACTGGATCAACTAGTATGGGAACTTGAATGCATGCACTAGCGTATGGGGCTCCGATGATTTAGTGCTAGCTAGAAGTGGTGCGCAAGCAACTGGCAGGCCTCAACCTGGATAGAGCGGAATACACGGCCCTGAGACTTCGTGACTCCTTCTACATTGGAGGTGATAAATGTGGGTGCCTTCTGGCTAATAGATTGAGGGCAAAACAACAGGCAAAGAGTGTGCAATACCTAATAGCGGCTGGTGGAGCTGAACTCAAGGGCGACGATTCCATTACCTCGGCCTTCAAGATTTTTATAAGGAGCTTTACAGGGCACAGAGCTTGCCTCTGAATGCACTGGACCTATATCTCTGGGAGGCCCGCACCTTGAGGCTTACACAGGATCAGACAGCTACCGGCTTTCCGATCGAGGAAGTAATTCCTGCAATTGCCTGACAGAAGCTCCTTAAATCTCCTGGGCTGAATGGCTACCCCTTCTTTTCTATAAAACCTTATGTACTCAGTTAGCTTCTATATTAACTTGACTTTTCAATTCCATCCAAGGTCTGGATACTGTACCGCCTGCCATGCTGGAGGCAGCCATGGTGGTCATACCAAAGCCTGGGAAAGATAAACAACAGTGTGCTTCCTACTACCCCATATCCCTCCTAGATGTAAATAATAAATTATTTACCAGTATCCTAGCCACCCGTCATAACCACCTTATGCCAGGCCTGGTCTCTCCGGATCAGGCAGAATTTGTTCAACAAAGCCAGTGTTTGTGACAATATGAAATGCCTCATACATTTGATTGATAAGGCCCAGTGTTCTAATTGGGAGCAAATGATCTTGGCCATAGATGCTGAGAAGGCATTTGATCTGGTCCAGTGGCCCTACCTGGAAGCCACACTTCATCACTTTGGCTTTGGGTGAGAGATTCCTCTTGTAGGTTCTTAGTAACTACAGCCTCTTATCCGCATCCGTTCTAGTAAATGGCCAAGCCTCAAATCCATTCCCCATCCACAGAGGCACAGCACAGGGGTGTCCACTTCCACCCCTGCTACTTGCCCTCTATGTGGAACCTATGGCCCAACATATTCGAAACAACCCTGCCATTAGGGGATTACCTCTGGGGGCGAGGAGCACACTATTATCCTCTATGCAGGTGACGTTATAGTGATTCTGGACTACGATTATGTCACTCCCGGCCTTTTTGGCAGAACTAGAGGCTTTCAGACATGTGGCTGGGTTCCATGTTAATGCCCAGAAATCCCAAGCGCTCAGTCTATCACTGTACCCAGCCAGGGAGGCTGCAATTGCTCAACAACATCCGATTCAATGGGCAGCAACCTCTCTTCCATACTTAGGGATTCAGTTGGCCCCCGCTGTTCAAGCGACCACACTCATGAACTACAAATCCCACCATACAAAAATTACAACCGACCTGCATCGGTGACGCCCACACTGCCTCTCTTGGCTTGGATGGTTAGCCACCCTGAAGATTTTTCAAAAATTATATTTTTGTTCCAGGCTCTATGGGTGGAACCCTCGAGGTTCCATGCAAGGCCTTCTGCGGGACATCGATTGCTTCATCTGGCCTAGGATTCGGCCTTGGATTTGGAAGGGCCAGACCTACAGACCCCCGAGAGAAGAAAGGCTCAGCATACTGAACCTTCAACACCACTACCAGACGGCACAACTTCCGTTGATGGTTGAATGGTCTAGAGGGGAGTCTGAAAAGCACTGACTTCTCATGGATTGAACGTTGCGAGGCTGCATCGGTGGAACGTCCCTTTTTACATCAGGCAGCCCAACCACGGAGCCTTTACTCTTGGTCCCATTGGTCCTCTGCCTTGTAATAGCAGTCCAACGTTCCATTACACTTTCAGACCATGGGCCAGTCTCTTGCACACTTACTGTCAGGTGACCCAAGCCCCAGGGGCTTAGAAGTACATGGTTGTCCTTCTACATTACCCCGTAGCAATCTCCAACATAAATACTAGTACCTCAAGGCTGAGTCTCAGATAATGACACAGCCGACATGAAGAAGGCTACTCTCTGGGATGCTTTAAGCCCTGTCCTCTAAGGTAATTTTATTGCAAAGGCAGCCTGTTTGAACAAAATGAGCACAACATTGTGAATGAAGGCCAGAGAACAGTTTAGTTGACAAGAGGAAAGTTCTTATGGTGTGCAGCCAGATTGGAGCATTAGAATTGGAAGAGGCAGTGTACTTATTGGCCTAACTTAATCATAAATATTATGCATGGTGTAAGAAATCTGGCAAAGTACTTACCAACCTCTCACGACAGAGTCACAGCTAACACCTAATAGCTGAAATTAAATCTATAGACGAGGGAACATGTTGATGTTTTCGTGAGTTGTACTCACAACTCTACATGGAAGAGTCCACATACCCAGATACCTAAGCCACTTATCGAGTGGGAGCCACTTTACCCAAGCTGAGACAGGCAGATAGGGAACTCCTTAACAAACCCATAACAATAGGAAATTTTCATTGCAGTGTCTAAATAAGGTAAACAACACCTACTATGTTTGAGTCAACCATCTCTCTGCTCTTCAAGACAGACAGGGATCTGAGGAAGTATTGATCGTACTGCCTGATCTGCCTCCTCAACATCAATGGAAAAATCTTCACCAAAATAGTGATATTGAGACTGCGGGTGTTGATGGGGGAGTTGGTACATCCCGACCAGTCGGGCATCATTCAAGAGCAACAGATGGGTGATAATACTAAAAAGGCTCTAGATCTCCTGGATTCAGGGGCCACAGGGTCTAAACAGCCTCTTCTAGTCACCTAGGACACTGAAAAGTTGGTTCACAGGTGCACTGGTAGTGCTTGCTTGTCCACTCCTGTTTTGGTCTTGGTTACCCTCTGGGGTACCAGGTGCAGACCCCAATGTCACTTACCACAAGGTATGATCGATACCCCTGGAACCCACGTAAACTTGGAAAACAGAGAGTTGTATGAGCATATACTATAGTTTAGATACTGAACTACAAAAGTCACTAAATTAACCTGTGCTTAACCCTCTCGTAGCTTGGCACAAAAGCAGTCAGACTACACTTAGAGGCACTGTGTTGAGTATGTATGCAACACACAAACAGTAATAAAGTGAAAACACAACACCAGGAAAATCCCACACCAATGTAGGAACAGTTTTATAAATAAAATGAGACTTCAATCATTTGGATGGGAAATGTGCAATTTAACTTTTTTTAATATTTAGGTAACTACAGCACCTTAAAGCACAAAGTGCTACTTGTGGTCATCTGTTTGTTATAGATTGGGTGGAAAGTCACAAGTTCAGGCCAACCACAATGACGTGTGGATAAGATACAGGGACCAGGATAGTCTTGCTTAAAAAGTTCTTCTCAAATCTGACAGGAACTGTCCATTTCACGGCGGAGGAGGGCAAGAAGAACAGGCACAGAGTTGCATATGGTTGTTGCTGTAGCTCAAACAGCAGCCCTGGCGTCGTAGTCAGTTTTTGCTGTAATGCAAAGATCTGGTCAGGCGTCATGGACTATGTGTACTGGAGCTTTGCATTGGCATTTACCTCAGGCCGTTTTTGCTGTAGCGTGAAGTGCAGATCATGCGTTGCTGGTCGTCCCTGGCAGTCGCTATAGTGCAAAGAGCCAGGTTCACCAGAGCTTCACATTGGCCGTCATCGCAAGCAGCAGAGTCTCAGCTTGAAGGGGCCTGTTTGCAGTCACGAAGAGTGCAAAACTTTTGGATTTTTCCTTTTCTTCCAGAGGAGTGCACTCATACCAGCCAAGGGTCCAGGATTCTAGCAGAGGACAGCAGGGCTCAGGCTGGTCCAGTTGCCAGTCTAGGCAGGTCCATGCACATCCAGTTGCAGTAGGTCAGCTAGATACTTGAAGAAGGGCTCCTAGAGGTTGTTGTGTCCCTGTAGTTCAGAATAGGAAGTCAACCAACTGACCCTTGGAGTCACTGAAGTTAGCCTGTGATCAAGGGAGCAGATCCAGTCTTCCTTCACAGAAAGCAGGGCAGGCCTCAAACAGCCACGCAGTCTTCTAGAGTATAAGGCAGGCCTCGAACAGCAGGGCAGTCCTCTGGTAGCAGCAGGGCAGTTCTCTGAAGAACAAGACAGGCCTCAAACAGCAGGGCAGTCCTCTGGGGAATAAGGCAGTTCTTATTCTGTAGTCCACAGGTCCAGGAGTGTACTGAAGAGGTGGTTCATGAGGTACAATATCTTTTGCCTAGTACCAGCTTTTGAATTGGGCTACCTCCACATCTGGTTCTGGAAAGTTCTTCTCTTCTCCTGTCAAGGCTCAAAGTGATTCAGGGTGACAAAAGGCTGGTGTTAAGTCCCTGTGTGTTAATGCTGGAGGTAGCCCTTTGAAGTGTAATTGGGGCAAGGCATAGCTCCACACCAGCCATCCTGGCAGGATGGCTGATCCTGCAAGCATCAAGCCCCCCTTTTTCTTGCTGTCTGGGAGAAAGCAAAATGAATTATTTAGGTGTCAGTCAATTAATCAATAGCATAATTCTCAGAATAAAATGCAAGTAATAAAATAGAAAAAACAAATATAGTTCAGCTCAAATAAAATAAGTATAATGAATCAGAGGTCATGTGACATAATACCACTTCCTAAATAACAGTGAGAGTGAGCCTGACACCCCGGTACAGAGACAACTCACATCTCCCCTCAGGAAGGGGATTATTCTATAATACAAAATTCAATTAAAAGAATACATGAATACAATTGTGTTAGAATTACACAGATTGAACAACCAGGTTAAAGGTAGAAAGATCCAATTTCTGAAATCACATTATTCAGCATTATCCCACAAATTCACATAATGCAGTTCTCCTCCCTGGTGCTCATCAGGCATCTCAATAGTTAGTACAAATATTATTACTTAATATACACTGAAACATTCTCATGACAATCAGACTGTTGTCCAAGTAGATGAGGCCTTGGGAACAATTACTCTCATTAGAATAGAGCCCAACAGAGTGCTAAAGAAAGGAACATCACTTTCTACCTATATACATCTCAAATCAATCTCAAAACAGTGTTTATAATGTTGCTTCTGCCTAAATCATTTGTGTGCAGATTGGAACAGGAACAAAAAAATATTTAGGTGCTGAAAAGATGGTTGAAGGCTGCACCAGCCATTTTGAAATCGAGACCTACTTTCACTAATAATATCATTTGCTTAATTTTCTAAACAGATAATCTCACTATAAGACTAATCACATTGTATTAATATAATGATAGCAATAGATTGCTAGAAACCCGCTATCAGGTCTATGCCGAAGACGTCTGATTTTTAAGTAACAAATGCCTTTATTTCAACTTTCTCCCACTTCAAACTTACACTTCATTGCATGGCAATGATTTATTGCCATTTTTAAGCATTAAACATTCTATAACAGTATTTCACGGTGTCCTATTTTGATTGTATTTTGCAGGTATTTCTTATGCAGGTAGTATCCCTGCTATGCCGCAGTAGGATCAATTCACAAACAGAACTGTAATGTCCTAGATCCATGGCAGCATCCCATGATTTGAGGAGATTTAAAGCTGGTTAAAGGATTCACAAAAAAGTCCCGGTATATGCAAGCAAAACCTCTAATTTTTGAGGGAATGCTCTAAGAGGACAAGAGTTACATAGGAAGGCATAACAGGCATAAATCTTATTCTTCACATACTGTATAAAGAGTTTGGCAATGAGAGAAATTCAGAACAGTCTTTCAATTTATTTGTTCTTTTCCTGGAAATCGCTTGTTTTTAAATTAAAAGTCTTCCATTCCTGCTCACTCCTAGAACAAAAGCGAATACTGGTACACATTTCCATACATACTGCATCACATGAAAAAAGCATTGCATGTATTTGTGAATTGAACAATGCGAGCTGTTTCTTGAATTTTTCTCAGCTTTTTGCTAGTTGTGATCTTGTAAGCCCTAGATCAGCATGATGGTGAAATAACAACACAGACGGTTGCTGCTGGGGATAACTGGAGTAAGAGCATATGCGCCCAGCTCCCTTTTATTAGCAGTGTCATCTGACTAGTGATGCCTGTGTTGGATTGGAGCGGGTGCAGGCGAGCAACACAAACACTCACACTCACCCATCTACATGCACTCTCAGTGAGGAGACATACTGCCACCATTCCGAAGCTCATAGACACACCTCTTCACAGCATGCACACACAAATACATATATATTCACACATACACACACACATGCACCAAATATTTAAAAAACATACAGGGCTGTAGAGGTGATCTCAGGAGGTGTGAGGGAAGCTTTTTGATTCCTGAAGGATTGGGACTACTGCCTCCTCTTATTGGCTGAACTTGTTTTGGTCAGCCAGTAAGAGCAGATGACAGTCCCTTAGTCATCACAGAGTGGGAAGGGGTCAGTGAGATTTGCTGTTCTCACCCCACTCTGTGATGAGGCATCCGTGATAGAGAGTCAGCCATGTGCACTTCAGGGCTTAAAAATGAAGCATTCAGTCTATCAGTGATGCACCCCACGTCACGAGAGGGAAGACTTCACAAGGTCAAGCCCTTAGGGCTATGAAATCTTTAGCCCAGCAAAGTTCGTTCCAGGCAGCCCAGTGTCTGCACATTTAGCTCATGTACAGCTCCTGGCTGGCTGACTCAACCATGAAGAGTGTCTGTCAGGCTGACATTTGCTCAGCCTGACAGACACTCTTCATGTTTGCAAAAAGATGGGCGAACAGGCTCCTCTGCCCTTAATGATGGACTGCTACTGGTTGGATGATCCATGTCTTCTTCACTGTATGGTGATCTTTTCATCCATTGTTCCTCATGAAAGGGAAGTCTGCTATAGCAGTACCCGTTCCTACTTTACGTGGCCAAAAATATGATGGCCTGTATTTTAGCTTGAAGACTGTGTTAAAAGCAGTGAGGCTTGGCCCTAGTATTGGACTGATTGTGAGTTGAGGGTGCAGGGAAAGTTGAGCGCCGTGTCGCCCTTTTAACTTCCGGGAAAGTGCTGCAGCCGGACACCTCCAGGACTCCTCTCCCTTAACCAGAACAGCTTTTCCAAGTATGTCCGTACCCACAGGAGGTGATTTTAGACGGCGAGTTGTGAGCAACAGAGAGGGCATTGTAGATGAGCTCCAGTCTTCATCCTTTAAGAGCTATGCTGCTAAAGTCCTTGCCGATTTGAAGGTTACAGCAGCAGGCAGCCTCTTCTGTCTGTGAGCAAGTAAGCTGCTGAGGGCATCGTGGACAGGCTGTTGCTCTAGTGTCTGGGCCGCCCTGAAGGCAATGTAGTGCTAGCACTGAACAGCCTTGTTTGCCTCTGGCCGGATCAGCGTTAATGGCTGCAGGGATCCTAGAGGGTGAGCAGCAGCTGGGTGGATTCTTGAGCGCCTCACTTTTTCATCAGCAGATGGGCCCTCCTTCTCACGGCAGCGAAAAGGTGTGGTGGTTTTTCAGGCTTCTGTGTTCTTTTCTTTTTCAGGGACCAGCCTCTCCCCCATTGGCAGCCTGGGGATCTTGATGGCTCAGGTGTACAGTGCTTAATTTGTAAAAGAATGAGTGCTCGTACCCAAATGTCTGCTCAGAAACCTGCAGCTGATGATATTACGTCAATGCACTTATTACCACAGCTGGGCAGGCTTGAGTCGACCTAATACCACTGCTTTAAATGGTCCGGTACTCACCGATACTAAGGGCCGTATTTATACTCCGTTTGCGCCGAATTTGCGTCGTTTTTTTCGACGCAAATTCGACGCTAAACTAACGCCAACTAACGCCATATTTATACTATGGCGTTAGAGGCGTATAGCGCCAAAGTTCCCGGAATGTGCGTCATTTTTTAGCATGAACCCCTTCCTTGCGTTAATGATATGCAAGGGAGACGTTCCCGTCTAAAAAATGACTCCCAGGCCTTTACGTGGTATTTATACTCCCGGGCAAAAGAGACGCCCGGGAGTGGGCGTGGCTAAAAACGGCGCATTTGCGCCGCTTTTTAACGCCTGGGTCAGGCATGGCGTTAAGGGACAAGTGGGCTCAAAATGAGCCCAGAGTGCCCTCCCCTGCCCCCAGGGACCCCCCCTGCCACCCTTGCCCACCCCAGGAGGACACCCAAGGCTGGAGGGACCCACCCCAGGGACATTCAGGTAAGTTCAGGTAAGTATTTTTTTTTTAATAATTTTTTTTGGCATAGGGGGGCCTGATTTGTGCCCCCCTACATGCCACTATGCCCAATGACCATGCCCAGGGGACAGAAGTCCCCTGGGCATGGCCATTGGGCATGGGGGCATGACTCCTATCTTTACAATGATAGGAGTCATGTTGATGGGGGATGGGCGTCGAAAATAAATGGCGCAAGTCGGGTTACGATGATTTTTTCGACGTAACCTGACTTGCCCCATTTTAAGACGCCCATGCGCCATTTTCCCCCTACGCCGGCGCTGCCTGGTGTACGTGGTTTTTCTCGCGCACACCAGGCAGCGCCGGTCTGCTTGCGCCGGCTAACGCCATTCAATAAATACGGCGCCCGCATGGCGCTTCAGAATGGCGTTAGCCGGCGCAAAACTTTTTGACGCTAAACTGCGTTAGCGCAGTTTAGCGTCAAAAAGTATAAATATGGGCCTAAGTACCGTCTCTTTTCAATTTTCACCCTTTGAGTGCCAGAACTTCTCCTTCTCTAAGGAGAGTACCGGTACTCAGAGGAACAGTTCAACAGGATCAATGGTATGAGTGCACCTCTCTACAGCCTTGCATCGGTGTTGTTCGAAACTGAGCTGCATCTTATTTGCCTTATCGGGGCTGCCTGCGGTTCAGACAGCTTGCATCGTAAGGGGATGCACAGTGCAGGGTCTAGTGACCCTGCACAGTTAATCCCATAGAAAGTGTGCAAAGCACGGCCAGCTGCTTGTCCCATGCAAAATGGGACATTAAATCCAAGTAGTTTAAACTTTTTTTTCTGAGCAGATCTGAGTGGTTTGTGCTATAGAGTTTGGAAGGCAAGCGGCAGTGTGAAAAAACGTTTGTTTTGAGTGAACACAGTTAACAAGGGCAAATAATGAAGTTGCATTTAGTTTTCCTTGGGGCCCTGTAAGAGATGAAGAGAAAGTTAAAGGAGAGAGAAACTTGTGAGAGAGGAGAATGAGAGGAGAACGGGAAAGAAAGGGAGGAGTGTGAAGACAGCGAGAGTGAGCAAGAGACATTGACACAACCGAAAGGGTCACATTCCATAGTGATGGGATTTGTGAACACCTAAAAAGGCGTGAATTAGTCAAGCAAAAACTCTCTTTTATTTTCAGATATTTCGAACTTTATCCATCTGAGGCACTTCCGCCCAAAGTAAGCCACGCTCATGCTTTAAATTGGTGCAGCATGGTGCATTTCATTCTTATAAACTTGTTTGGTCGTGCCAGTACTAGTGATTTGTTTACAGATTTTTTTACAATGTAGTCAGGGCCACTGGAAGTATGTGGCAGAGGAGGACCAAATTATGCAGCGGAGTTAACTAAATTATGCAACAAGAAAAGGCAAATTATTAGGCCTAATGGGGCATATTTTATGATAGTGTAACTTCATTATTTTGTCATTTTTACATATAGGGTACACTCTATGGGAAAAGATTTCACCTTTTTAGTACCAGTTTACTACCCCAATACAGTGATAAGAAACTCAAAGATGACCGGCAAACCTTTGTGAAGAGCCTTCCGCTGCACAGGAGCAATTGTCACCTTGTGTTTAGTAATGTTTGATCCATTTAAACTGGAAACAATTACTTTGGGTAAATCTGCATATTATGCAGCAGATGATGGTTTATGTGGTAAATGCAGCAATTCCATTACTATGTGGAAAATGCCTGAGCCGCAGAATCACATAATTCCGTGGCCCGGAATATAGGGTTGCAAAATGATGCCCTGAAATGCATGTGACCGGTGTTTGACTGCTGTGACAAGGCTAATACTGTTGGCCACTGATTCTCTGGCAGATAGCTGTTTCCAGTATATGGTCAGTATGAATGTGAGTCTTGAGTTTTGCATGTGCACATTCGAAAGGAGTTAGAGATAGAAAGGATACAATAAACAATCTAGAGATACGGTGAAAGGGAGGAATTGGAATGGGGATAAGGGCTAGAGAAAGAGTGAATGAAGGGTACTAAAGAAAGAGAAGGAGACACAGATGAGAAAGAGTGATAGAAGAAAAAACGAGGGGTGAAGACAAGAGCATTAGTAAGTAAAAGATACGAGGATTCAGACAGGGAGTCACAGAAATATAAGTAGAGAAAGGAGAACGGAAGGGACTGAGGGAAAGGATGCAAGAGCAGAAAGAAGAGGGAGGCAAAAGGAGATGGGAAAAGTGCAGATTTTTATTTTAAAATGAGTTAAAATGCATCTTTTTAAGGGGATCCACTTTTCTGAAGAAGTAGCTTGGCACCAAAATTCACTGAAATACACGTTGTTCTCATACAAAGTTACATGCTGAATTGAAGGAAAAATAAACCAATAATTATGTATATTTATGGTACATATTTAAAAAGGCTCTTGGGCCCTTTAAATACAAGAAAAACACAGAGGAGGAACTATGAATACAATTTCAACTTTGCCATGAAGTCAATTGGTTTGCAACAACATAGGATAAATACATAAATCATCAATGCTTATGTTCTTAGTCCCCACATGGAGTTCCACAGCCTTTGCTTTTGTTCTTCAAGTACTTTACATCAATGTGCTTCATTATTTCATAACATTTAAACCAACAACTACCATGCCAGATAAATAAACATTATTATTGAATTCAAGGGTATTACAAAAGGTACTTTAGAGGAAGCACCCTAGCTGAATACACATGAACAATCTAGATAAAGAGAGGCAAAATCTGTCAACGAGAATGGGATCATTATATGTATTTGTCTAGTTTCCTTTCTCAGACTGCATACAGGATGCATTATAGTGAATACGTCAAAATCCAAATGTTTTTTCATACACCATAAGTGCATGAGCAATCTGCACACATTTGAAATTTGAAAAACATTGCTAAATGTATCCTTTTGCACATGCAAAAATAATAATAAGGCAGATAGCAAAAATGTATCTGCATCCTCATGCACAATTGTGCACTGCGAAAGTCTTCATTTAGTTAATAAGTCCTTTCCTCTCAGCCCTGCACCCTAGCTCCGCCCCAAACTCCACCCCAACCTCCACCCTAGTCCATTGCATAATTTGGTGAGTACCTGCACTTGTTTTTCCCATTGAAAGCACTGCCACTTTAATCCACAACCGGGACACTCCCTGCTCTTTTATCTCACTCTTGCAAGTATGTGCTTTCTCCTCTGATGACGGTTTTCCATCTTTCGCTTGATCCTTCTTTACTGTTTGTGTTTTTTTCCCTCTCTAGTTCTCAAAAAATGTCTGATGAGGAAAAATAAGTGCCTGTCTTCAAAAATGAGTGCTAGTGAGCCCCACCGACAACTACCAGCTGACCTAAAGCACTGCCAACATAGACTCAATTTGCCAATACTTGGATGGGGACCATCATTCCTTGGGCCATGCCGTCCAGGAGGATCCTCTCGTAGGAATGAATACGAACTGTGCTCATTCCCCCCCCATCTCAACAAGAAAAGCATTGGGTATTTCAGCACGGGGTGTCCAGCAGGCCGTTTGTCCTGGTCAGAGTTGCTCAAGAGAGGGAGTAGCAGCGCAGAAGCTGGAGTATGATTTTATCACGGCCAGGGCTAAGCTGGCAGATGGGGTCTGGCCCTCCCCATCGCCAATGTGATATTATGGGCCCTCACGACAGTGGAATACAGACAAGGACACTTGCTTCTGTCGATAACTGGAGCAAGGGCAGGTGCACTAGATCCATTTTATTAGCAGCATCACCTGGCAGTTCACACCAGTGTCAGATGGGAGGATGAGTATAGGGACAGCCCCCTGGGGTCTGCATTGTGCTGTTTTCTCAGTACACTGCACTATTGTCCGAGTCCCTCATGTTTAATGACAGCCCCTTTGCTTTGACTGTGTACTGCACTTCACTGCCTTTTGGCTAGGTAAGTTCTATACCAATATCACATACATACGTATATAAAGTGGGGTTTTGACCAACTACCAGTGTATGGAATCTCCAACTGGGTGGGACTGACAAATGTGGCGTTTGAGGGTTTAGGGCTCTAGAGGTTATGTGTATTGTCCCCTCATTGAAATCTCAGTTATCACTGCCTGTCTTGTGCTTATGTAAGAAGTCAAGAATACAGAAATGCATTCTCATTAAGATGCTTGTAATTAAGCACTACTGAATAGAGCTTCCTGCACATTACCTCCACCTGCAGTTCCCCAGTCTTCATATGCTTGCCCTGCATCATTCTGAAGGAGTCAATGTGAGCTTCGATAACAGCCTTCCTCTACAGACATCCAGGAAGTAAGGACAGCGCATCAATTTTTACAAGGCACCAGACTCCTTTTCAATTCCATCCCTATTATATTGAACATAAATTGGCTACTTGATTATGCAGTGCCTGTCTCTATGGACAAAGAAAAATTCGTTGTCCACTTTAGCAATATTTGCAACCCTTAACTGAATTAAGCTTGGTCTGGCATTGCTTGTTTTTCAAAACTGCGAGGCACTTATCTCAGAATTACATGTTTTCCAAAATCTGTTAGTAATAGTAGGACAAAAACTCCATGGGCCTGCTCTACAACAAAGGGCATCCACATTCATGGTGGGGCCCACGGTTGTGGTGGGGGGTCCGCACTTGTGACAGGATCTCCGCAATGAGTAACTGCAGTGCAGAGGTCCCACATGAGGGGCCCTCGGCCATGACTGTGGGCCCTCTGTGAACTGGGCCCTATGTTTCTGCAGGCTGCATTAGCTGCAGTGGGACATGCTCCATAAAAAGCAAAGAATAGATAAACCATGTAACTAATCCCGAACTGTTGGAATCAGGCTCATGGAAAAATCCAAAAGGGTCTGTCCTTTGATATCTGTTCCTGTGCCGGACTGGCACCTCGAAACAGACATCTTGTAAGTGGTAAATGAATACATATAGGGCAACCTCCAGTCCCAAAAAATGGAAAGTAAAGATGCAATAAACTCAAGAAAAAAATTAATAGTCAAAAAGCCAGGAGTCAATGCACCAATGAACCACTGATACGGTTCACGGAGCAGCAGAGCCCTTTTTAATCGTCAAGCCTGCGAGTGCATGTGCCAGCACATGCATCTCTCTTGCAAGACACTGTTGTTAACAACACAAGCAGTTGCAATGCAACGGGTCTCGCATTTCTTCGAGTTAGAGCTATTAGCAGTTGTAAACTCCCAACCGGACTTTTCTTGCCACGTTAAACGGAAATGGAAAAAAAGAGCGCAATCGCGCTGCTACTGTTCACTCATAGTGAAACCTATCCGCAAAAGTGCAATTATCTACGTAACCGGCAAAAGTGGAATTAACTATGTTACAGGGTTGATGTCATGCAAAGCGCTCGACTTCTGCCAAGCGACATCGCACTGCAAAAAAAGATAAATAGTAGTCCACACACCAGATGGAAAACAGTGAGCCTTGTATGTTTATAGTACTTGGTCGCTGAGCTCGAGGAGGGCTAACCACCGGAAAAGGCATGACATATGCATGCCTTCCACTAATGAAAGCAAGCAGATTTTAAAAGGCAAGCCCACGAACCAATAACAAAAACACTGACGTGACATGGACGGGGCTCCAAGCCCTTTTCTAACTACTTAAGCATCTCGCAAGCGATGCGCATGCGCAAGCTCAACCCTAAAAACGGTCTTGGATCCCGTCCATTGCTTACCATTTGTTGGCTTGCGTGGCCCTCTTTTTTACAGCCTTGTAATTCATTAGTGCAGGCTTGGCATCATTTCCATTCCTGTCTGTGGGGCAGGGACGAAGAACTCATTGATTCAAGTTAATCAGTGCCTGTCTGCTGCTTCCAACGTGATAGAGGTATTCTTTTGTTCTTTTTATTAACTTCTAGTGCCCTGCAAATGGTAGACGAGTGACTGATGACAAACAAAAGCGTAAAGTTACATTTTCTATAGTTAACTGTTTTCTTTTATTTTGCCAAGTCCTCTTTTCTCACTTTGCACATGTGTTTTGTTTTTGCTCATGCACTCTTGCTGTTCTCAAAAGATCATGATTATCTTGTTCTAAATATTGCAAAGTGACATTGTTCGTTTCTTCCCACTGTGCCCTGTCACTGTCCGTGGTGCCATGAGCTTGTGACAGGAGCATTGCAGCGCTAGACTCACACGTGCACCAGAGCATCATCACAGGATTAGACTCATCCTGTGTTTATGCTCCCTTCTGTGCACCCAAGGTAAAAGAGCATCACAGGAAAAACTCACCCTGTGCACTATGCTTCCCCTGTGAACATTCACAATGAATGAGAGGCTCACTTCAGCATCATTGCACATTCCCTTTCAACATCCTATAACGTTGATTTTCCTTTGCACCTCTCACAGCAGCATCAAATGAGTGACAAACTTCACTTATGGAGCATTTTCTTCCCACATCTTCTGATGTTGCTCCTCTTCGGTGCCCCACACCTCAGCCTCTAACATTTCAGCACTCGCATGTGCATTGGGCCTTTGTAGTAGGAGCCTCATACTGTTCAACCCACATTCACACACATCACACCATCCCTTTGTGTGCCAGGCCACACATGTAGTGCATTACAACTGCCCTTATTAATGACCTTCTCTTCATCCTTTGAAGCCACATTCTATGAGCATTGACCCACAGGGCAGTACAATAGCCCTCGCCCGTTGTACATCCCCTGCCCCCATCCTATAACACCATGTCCTGGTCATAAAGGGCGGTGTAGAGATGCCCTGGCCAGCAGGCTATAATCTGTTTAAGCAGTATAGAGTGCACAGAAGCTCGTAAACGTCTCATTATAGGTTCGAACAGTTTATTTTGTAAGCTAACCACGGCCTTTGCTTATGGACATGCTCATGGCAGTTGTCTTGATAAGATATTGAACGGAAAACAGTTATGTGTTTGTTTTTAGTCATCCGTCTACAGTTTTGGACAACAAAGGGGCATGGCCGGTGAAGGAACTATTATTGCTTGCTTCACTTTAGAAAAATACATTATTACAGATTGTTCATTTTACTCATTGATTAAAATTGGGTTTACATTGCACAAGAACCATTGCTGTCCTATACCATAAGTGTTCCCTAGTGAATATTGATTGGTAGGGTGTCCCTCTCCTGCTTCCTTGGTAGCCTCGTGATCTAACTATTTACAGTTTCAGTATAAGGATTATTAGCAACATTTGTGGACTATCTGCTGTGAATTGAGAGCTCATACTTCCCAGGCCCCTATTATTATATTTTTGCCTAGATATGGGTCTCCAGCTAGAGGGGGCCCGTGTTAGGGCTAGCTTGCCGGTTTAATTATTGAATTTGCTACAGTTTGTTACTTTCCAATCTTTTGTATAGTTACCTTTTTTCCAGCTATTTGCCTGACCATTGTATATCTAGTCAATCCTACTTGTAAAGCTCTCTGGTGCTCGAAGGCATGGCATGCGTTATATAAATATATTAATAAATAAATAAAGTAAAATAACTGCAGTTACATAGCAGCAGTAGACATACCATGGTGCCAGTGAGGTTGCAGGTTTTCCCTGTCGATTGTATCTCAGTCTTCAGTTGATGGTGGACTTGAAGAGTGCCAGAATACTGAAGCCTGTAGAATTCAGTAAAGATCAAGTATTGTTTGAATGCCTGCTTGAGGAAGAGTTTCACTGCCTTTTCTGAAAGCTGAAATGTGTGGCAGGGTAGAGATATAGGGTGCTCCACAACTGGAGCCCTACAGCTTGATGCTGATATCTTTGTGTGTTTTATTTTTGTGTGTGTCAATGTGCTGACAGTTAAAGAGTGCAAACCCAGTTCACAAGCAACAAACCACTGCACCCTAGCGAGAGCCTACCGAATGATACATTTGTATACAGGGCAAGCAACAGGTAAGTTGTAATCTTTTGAAGTGTAGTGCTTCTCGAAGAGATAGGACTTCAGTTGCAGCAGTGTGATAGCCATTCTGATGTCAATGGGGATACCGCTACAGATTGTCGGTATGGAGAAGGCCTGTCTTCCGTTATAAGGATGAGCCTGTGAGTGCATGTGCTACCACATGAGTCTTAGTTGTGAAGTACTGTTGTTAACAAAAAAAGGCTCAGATCTCTCCCGTTATTTACTGTTTGTTTGCTTGAATGGCACGCTTCTATACAGCCTCATAATTGGTCATTGCAGGTCAAGCATCATTTCTGTTCCTATGTGTGGAGCAGGGGACCAAGCACTGATTCATTTAACTTAATCAGTGACTGTCTGCTGCTCCTGACATGCTAGAGGTATTATTTTGTTATTTTCATTAAATTCTACAGCCCTGCAAACAGAAGACGTGTGACTGGCAAAAATGTGCTCAGCTGGACAAACAAAATGGCAAAGTTTTATTTTCTATAGTTAACCTTTTTCTTTTCTTTTGCCAAGTCTTCTTTTCTCACTTTGCACTCATGTTTTGTTTTTGCCCATGGGCAGTAGCTGGTCTCAAAAAGTACGATTATCTTGTTCTAAACATTGCAAAGTGACGTTGTTTCTTTCTCATATGCAATTTCCTAAATTATAGTTTAACACATAATTGTACACCCCAATCCACTGCATTCCCATCCAATCCTCCCCACTCCAATCCACTCCACCTCACCCCACACCAATCCACCCCAATCCAATACACACTGCTGCACCCCGCCTCCATCTAATCCACTTCATTAAATCCAGTCCACTGCAATCCACCTGACACTAATCCAATCCACCCCAAACCAATCCATCTCCATCCTACTCCAATACAAATCACTCACCCTAATCCAGACCAGTCTACCACACTCAAATCCTCCCAACCCACCCCAATCTAACCCACACCACACTAATCCACCCAATCCAATAATCCTCACTTCAGTCCCCTACATCCAATCCCACAATCCCATCTGCCCCACTCCAATCCATCTCACACCAAACTAATTCACCACATTCCAATCGAGTCCATCCCACCCCATGCCAAGTCAGTCCACCCAGACAAATGCAGTTCACCCCACTCCAATCCAATCCACCACAATCCACCCCACTTCAATCCATCCCACACCAATCTAATCCACTCCACTCCACTCCAGCCACCATTCAAATTCAACCCACCCAATTCAAATTCAACCCAGCCTCCTCGATCGCTCAATCCACCTCATTCCAATACACTCCTTCCTATTCCAATCCAAACACCTCACCCTAATCCAGACTAACCTAGCACACTCCAATCCTCCAATACACCAATCCAATCCACCCTACTCCAATCCACCCAATCCAATCCACTTCACCCCACATCAATCCACACCACTCCATTCCAATCCACCCTGCTCCAATCCAGTGTACCATAATCCAGTCCAATCCACCCCACTCCAATCCAATACAAAGAACCCCACTCCAGTCCACCCCACTTCAATTCAGTCCACACCATGCCAAACCAGTTCACCCCACTCCAATCAAATCCACCACAATCCACCCCACTCCAATCCATCCCACACCAAACTAATCCACAACATTCCAATCCAGTCTCCACACCCCATACCAAGTCAATCCACCCCACACCAATCCAGTCCACTCCACTCCAATCAAATCCATCACAATCCACCCACTCCAACCCATCACACACCAATCGAATCTACTCCATTCCAATCCACCCACTATTCAAATTCTCCCCACCCCATTCCAATTCAACCCAATCTTATCCACTCCAATCCACCCCAGTCCACCCCACCACACTCCAGTCTAATACAGTCCACCCACTCAATTCAATCCACCCTACTCCAGTTCACCAACTCAAATCCATTCCATCTCATTCCAGTACAATTCACCCCACTCCAATCCACCCACCCACTCCAGTCCATCCCACTCTAATCAAATCCACACTAATTCACCCCACTCCGGTACAATCCTCCCTAGTCCAGTCCTCCCCACACCACTCCAGTTTACTCAACTCCAATCCAATTTACCCCATTCCAATCCACCTCACTGCAGTCCAGCTTACTCCAGTCCAACCCATCTAATCCACCCCACTCAATCAAATCTACCCCACTCCATTTCAATCCACTCCCAGCTCAATGCAATCCACCCAAACCAATCTACCCAATCCAATCCACTTAACCCCACATCAATCCACCCCACTCCAATCCAATGTACCCTGCTCCAATCCAATGTACCCCACTCCAATCCAATACAATGAACCCCACTTCAGTCCACCCCATTTCAATCCAGTCCACACCACACCAATCCAGTTCAGCCCACTCCAATCCAATCCACCACAATTCACCCCACTCCAATCCATCCCGCGCCAACCAAATCCGCAACATTCTAATCCAGTCCACCACACACCACGTCAATCCACCCCACACCATTCCAGTCCACCCCACTTCAATCCCATCCACCACAATCCACCCACTCCAATCCATCCCACCCCGAACAAATCCACTCCACTCTACTCCAGTTCACCCACCTCACTCCACCCAATCGCCCACCCCACCCACTTCAATCCACCCCAGATCACTCCATCCCACTCCAACCCACCCAACTCCAATACACTCCAATCCAATCCACCAGCCCAATTCAGTCCAATCCATCCAACTCCAGTCCAATCTACCCCACTCCAAACCAATCCACCCATCTAGCCCACTCCAATACAATCCATTCCAATCAAATCCAATACACCCCTCTCCGCTCCCGTCCATCCTACTCCAGTCCAATCCACCCCTCTCTAGTCCAATCCACCCACTCCAATACAATCTAATTCACCCCACTTCACACCACTCCACCCCTCCAATCCACCCCACTCTAATCCAGTACAATCCACCCCACCAAAGTCCTATCACTCCAATCCAATCCACCCACTGCAATCCAATTTACCCACTCCAATCCACCCCACCCCACTCCAATCCAATCCAACCCACCCAGACCACCAACTCCAGTCCACCCCACGGCACTCAATCCACCCCACTCTACTTCAATCTAATCCACCCCACTACCTCCATCCACTCCAACCCACCCCACCTTATTCCATCGTACTCTATCCCACTCTACTCCCCTCTATGCCACCCTACGACACTCTATTTCCCCTACTCCACTCTATGACACTCCAGCAAATCAACTCTTTGACACTGTACACCCCCAATCCACTCTACGATACCACCACTAAAGTTTAACCATGCCAAACTGCAGCCACACCAGTGTACAACATGGCTAAAACTAATTGCCAAAGCCAATAACTGTCGGATAAGCGAGACCTATTTGCTTTACCAGTACTTGTTCATTGTTTGGGAGATGCATTGATAAGTTAGCAAAAATATCATAATATTATCATCTTCAAAAGACAGGAATGGAAGTGTCCAATAAAAAAACATTTTGAAATGCAATTCAACGTGTGTTATTCTAATAACATATTCTGGGAACAATTTCTCTGAACTACGAGTAACCCAGTACAGCAAAATCACTCCTGCAGTTTGCAAGCTATTTACGTGAAAACTTGCTGATGTCTGTCTGTCCTGGAAACTTGTTCCGCGGGATAGGAAGGCAAGACCTTTCGAGCATTAGCAACATACTATATCAATCCAAGCAATTTAAGACATGTTACAAAAACTAGGCATAATTATGCATTGTTTGAATTATGTGTCCCCAGTAGCATTTGAGTGGCATCTGAATTGAAGCCATTTGGGGGGGCGGCACAGTCAACCTATTGGGTGTACTTGAACCCTACCAGCGGCCACAACTGCTGACTCTTGACAGGCGAAGTTAACACACTCAGCCACAGAATTTGGGATGAGCAGCGTATGTTACTCTGTGGTAGTGTAATAAGTCAAGAGGTTCATAGGTAATTCTTACAATAAGGAAAGTCAAAATTAGAAGAGACATTTTTCGTATTTTCTAAGAGGAAAAATAATTAGTTTTTTGTTTTGCAATAATCGCCGAGTGCTACTTATTATGTGATTCTCAGGTGATTGGCTGAAGTGGTTGATGATGACCTGAGATGATATAATAATAATTCAGAATGTGTTGGCTGAGATTCAGACTAGCCGACCTTCATGGCTGGACTGAAAATCAAAAACAGCCCTGGTAGGCCTGACAAATATTGTCAGACCAGCTCCTTTACGTAGCGAGTGAGTCCTCTAGTGAGATAAGCCGGGACACTGTAGCCAGCAGGGATCCATGAAAGTTTGATACTTTGGGTCTGCTTTCCCTCCATAGGCTTTACTTTTTGTGCCAAATATTCTGAGTAGACAAAGCTGGAATCCGTAGCTGCCCAAATCACTTTTCCTTGCGGTGATTTTGAAGCCTTGTTTGGCCCTAAGATTTTACTCAAGACTTCAGATTATGGGGGTAGCCTATTATTCCACTGGATTGGCAGAGGCCATAGCCTCCATCTTCCTAATAAACCACAGCCCACCATACTTAGAGATCTCAGCCAGAAGGCAGGGCCCTCTCTGCCTGCATGGAGCTGCCGCAGAAGGCAGTATAAAGCTTTGTTGAGTGAGCACTATGCTTACTGTACCCACTTAGCAATGTTTTCTTTCTTTCAAGAGTCACAAAGCAGGAGTTTATTCTTGAAAATGGAAAAAAACAATTACCCTAAGACAGAGGTGACGTTTCCTTCTTCATCTGTGGTCCAATGGACGTTTTCCATGCTCAGGACAGCTATGTACTGCAGGACGGCTCCAGGAAAGGGGAATCTCATTATTATTGCCATGGCCAAAATGGAGCAAGATGATTGTCAAATTACCTGATGGTCATGTGACAGAAGAGCAGTCAGGGCAGAGGTTTCTAATGGTGGGAGCAGAAAAGATTCTACCATCAAAAACTCAGCTCTTCCCCCTGCTAAAATAAAATAGGAGAACTGCAAGTTTGTTGGATAGGAAGTGTTGCTGAACTCTAAATGACCCGCTTAGTTATATTTTTGTTTCCCAAATGTCTTCAGTGGGTAAAAATAAGATGAAGTAGCTGATGAGGGCACCACAGGTCAGATATTTCTTTTGAGCATTTGTTCAGTGGTCTCTAACTTTGCTTGTAAAAGCTCTGAAGGAGACACATTGGAAAACCTATAGCACATGGGCTTTCCAAGAATGCTTCAAGATTCCAGGTCTCTCTCCAGCCAGGACACCAGCACGATCCAGTGTACTCTGCTACCAACCAGGATACTGGTTCTTCCCCACAGGGCAACACTTCTCTTCAGCATTTTCTGTCCCTTTATTTAACTGGAGGCCACAAATACTCATAGATAGTGCCTCCAGCCTCTGTGTTTATATGCAGGTACAGACAGAACTTCTTTTTATGAGTCTTCATGATGTCTATTTGTGTTCTGAGATGCTGTTGGCAGGAAGCCAATTTTACAACTCTAACTAAATGCTTGCTGACAACCTCTAACCCAGCCGGTCCTTTTAGCTGTGCTGGAGTTCCCTGTGCTGTTGGTTTTCAAAATGGCATTAAAACAAACATTTGATCTAGGTATCCTTACTCTGCAGAAGAAGTATTGGAGGATGGCTTCCTTGAAATTTATGGAACAAGAGGAAAGGAAGAAACTATAAGTGATGCCAAAAGATTGTATGCATTACATTGAACACTGAGGGCCTGTTTTAGATGTTGGTGGACGGGCTGCTCCGTCACCATGGTCATGGATGTCCCATCCACCAAAATCCAATTCCCATTATGTCCTAAAGGATTTATATTTCAGTGGAAGGGATATCCGTCAACGTTGTGACAGAGTTTCCCGTCCTCCAATATTTAAATCAGGCCTCTTCAGCACAAACTATCTGACGCTTGTGCAAAGCATACATGAGGGGTTAGCTGATGAAAGAATGATAATTAGGCAAATTACAAACTACCCATACTCATCCACTCCTACAAGCCCAAAAACTGGAGATGGCACACAATTACAGGACCACACCCACACCTCAAACACTAGGGCTCTGTCTAGGATTATATTTAAAAAACGCAAACAAGGTGAAAACACTGGCAGGTTACTGGTATTACAGCTAAAACAACAGGACTCTGCCCGTTCAATCCAGGTAATTAAACCCACAATGGGATCCCCATTCAATAATCTGGTACAGGCCACTCTGGTTATAGAATACTCAGATGAGGATTGGTCCCCTCTACCGATATCTCATAACTGTGGTCTGCAGAAAGCCAGGCTAAAATTTATCTTAGTAAAAATACCGAATGATCGGTACTGGTTAACCAGAAACTCTGATTTCCTGATATAACTACTTCACTGAACTGTAGGCAATGTGGAGACTGTGAGGGACAACTGCTATATTTGTTATGGTTGTGCCCTGATTTGCAGACTTTCTGATAGAATGTGGCAGCTACAATCAATACCAACAGTATGGTACAAGTGGATTGTTTCTCCAAAGCTGGTTCAGTTACATGACACAGATGATCTGCCTAGATTAACTCAGTATCTGTTGAGGTGACTAGACACCCCTATTTCAGTGGCCAAAATGTGCCTTCTTAGAAGATGGAAGCAAATCTCTCCACCAACCCATGAAAACTGGCTTTAAGATATGTTCATGATAATAATGCCTCATCGAATAATTTACAGATTGATGGATCAGTAACATACCTTTGATGCAATATATACATCATTATTTCTGATATTGCTAATTTACGTTTCTATATGTCATTATTGCAAACTGCTAGAAAAGGTTTTGAACTTTGAGTGTGAGTAGGTAAATGCAATGTGCCAGTTTACTGTAAAACCCTTTTGTTTATGGCAGGTATATTATGTTGTTCCTAGGAGAATATGTAGTTGCTAACTCTTCTTTCTCTCGGTTCTGCTAGATGTTTGAATTGATAGCCATTTATTGAGAACCTGCTAAGGTAAGGTGGTTGATCTTACTAGTGATCTTTAAGGTTTTCTTTCATACTGTTCGATTACACTGCATGTACGATGTTTACTATTCATATACCCCAAAAAAGAATTGATATACAGGAAAGGCACAATGAAAATGTGAAGAAAGATCAATCCACAGCTTCAGGAACCTGACCCGAAAGGATCGACCTCCATGTCTGGGGGCAAGAAAGAAGGTTTTATAATCCGAGTGGGCCCTTAGGAATGCATGGTGAATAGTGAATGTAGGCATGTATTTTGCGACAAATTGAAGAGTATGAGGGACTTTGGGTCAGATGTAGCAAAATTCGGAATTGCGACATGCAAATTGTGAGTCAGAGCGACTCGCAATTTGCGTGTCGCAATTCCGAATGTTGGATGGTGTCCCTGACACCATCTGCGACTCGCAAGGGGGTCGCAAAGGTCCACCTCATGAATAATCATGATGTGGGTCGCAATTTGCGACCCCCTTGCGAGTGGCGGCCCTCACAGGGATTTTGGCCTGCTACAGACAGCAGACCATCATGTCTGTGACTGCTTTTTAATAAAGCAGTTTTGTTTTTTTTGTAATGTAGCCCGTTTTCCTTAAGGGAAAACAAGATGCATTACAAAAACGAAAAATGAAACATTTCCGTTTCATTTTTTAGAGCAGGCAGTGGTCCCTAGGACCACTGCCTGCTCTGAAAAAATATTATCATTGCCATTCACAACGAGGAAGGAGTCTTTTGCGAATGGGTTAGCACCCATTTCAAACGGGTGCAAACTGCGATTGGTTTGTGACTGCGTTCGCAGTCACAAAGCAATCCTGCATTGCACTGCGACTCGCAATTAGGAAGGGAACACCCCTTCCTAATTGCGACTCGCAAACCTGTTTTGTGATTCGGTAACCAGGTTACCGAATTGCAAAACGAGGTTTGTGCATTGTAAAGTTCATTTTGCACGTCGTAAACAGCTAAATTCGCTGTTGGCGACGTGCAAACTGCTTTGTACATCTGGCACCTAGTGTCTAGCTTTATATGGCATTACCACCATTTTAAACTGAATTCCTATGTAGACACAGCCCCAATGTAGCTCATTCAATTGGACTGAGAAGGCAAATGACACAGAATATTGAGAATAAGGTATGCTGCTAATTTTGTGTACTAGTTTAAGCTTGCCAACAGGTAAGGGGAACTGACATAAAGTGAACTGTCATGTTGTAGCCTGGATGTATTTATCGTGTGTAACTACAATTTATCCCTGTCTACAGGGAGAAAGTCAAGTGTCTTTCTCAGGGACCTGAGTAAAGTAAAACAGTGTGCTGAAACAGCCATTTTTGAGGGCCAAAGGAAAGCTTATGATCAATTTTGATCCCCAGATTTTTGCTCACTTTCTCTGCTGCAGGTGGCACACCCAGTTCAGAAGGCCACCAAGCGTGGGATAAGATGGAAGGAGACATAGAAAATAACGATTTCCTTCTTGTCTGCATTGAGTTCTCATCCACGGAGATAGTGAGATGAGGCAATTTTTAAAGGATTCTTTCAACACTACTCATTTCTTGGTTAGTGTGACAATTAATTCAGTGGGGTCTATATGTGAGACCAGTTTCAAGCCAAAAGATTAAACTATCAAAGCTAATGTGGCCGTATAAACATTGAAGGTGTGGGGCTCAACAAGGAGCCATGTTGAAAAGCCTTAGAAACCAAAGTGAAAGGAGATAGCCTGGATACGATTGTCTATAAAAGCACAGAGGGATTACAAGGTGTCACTACAGACACCCACGCAACACCATATCAAACACCACTGTCAGGTCAAGGAGTTTGTGAGCGGTGGTAATTAGCTGATATAGCTGGGTCTGTGGAAGGCTTCGTCAGAAAAGGAAGGGCTTGGGCGTGCTTCCAGTTGAGAGAGACCACTGCGCTTGATAGCAATGCATTAAATATGTCTGTGAAAATTGATGACCTCTGCAACTAACTTAAAAATACTGGTGGGACAGAGGTCCAATGGAGATTTAGATTTACATTGATGGTTGTACTTGACCATTTCGTCAACTAAAATCAGAGAAAAAGCCTGAAGAGTGGGTTTAGATGGATTGATGGTAAAACTAGTTACTGTAACAGTAGCTCTGAGGGTGGTGCAGAAACATAACTAGGGATTTTTTTATTTTAGCAATTTTGTAATGAAAAAAAGAAAAAGTTCATTGCAAAGAGATTGCTTGGAAATCTGGAAAGGACAATTGCCTCGGGTTTCATAAAATAATTATCAATCGCAAAGACTTCTTTGAGGATAGATTTGGCCACCTAAATTTCACCATGAAATAGTTTGTCCGAGCAGATTTGATCAATTTGTGATAATTTTTTATTTCACTTTTATTTACCTGTTTGTTTGTCTTGGGGCAGGGGAGTGCAAATTTAAAAGGCACTGAGAAATGG
This sequence comes from Pleurodeles waltl, assembly GCF_031143425.1. NCBI lineage: Eukaryota > Metazoa > Chordata > Amphibia > Caudata > Salamandridae > Pleurodeles > Pleurodeles waltl. The sequence continues at coordinate 978,604,707 of NC_090436.1, read as the reverse complement.
TCAGTCCCAGTAAAAGGGGTAGGAGTGCTTACATGTAAGAGGGTATATTGGTGCACATGATATAAATTGTGTGTCCCGTCCAGGGCATGGCGGAGGTAACATGCAAATTCAAGTTGAGAGCTTCCATGGCATTCATCAGTGCTATGTGAAGGGCTTATCTGGGACACCAACATGTTTATTGAAGTTATCCAGTACACTAAAGTTAGTGCATTTAACAAAGTATGGGTCATTGCCTCACCTAACTCACCAGAAAATGAAATGGGGTAACTCTCTCAAATAAAGTAAATGAGTGAACCAGAAAAGGGAAAGTGGAGAGGGAGAGATCTAACTTCGAGGAGATAGCTGAACAGTCCAACATTGTAGCTTGCATTAATTAGAGCACTGCTCAGACTACAGTAAATCCCAGACGTCCGAGAATCCATTGTCGGCCCCATGACATCTGTTGAAATGCAGCAGCCAAGACTTTTTACAGGGCTCTGCAGAATTTCTGTAAGGAAATGGGAGTGGCATCTATCTAATGATTGTAATGCTAAGCGGTCTTGAGAAAAGCAGGACACAGCAGGCATCTTCCCTAGCAGCCCACAACCAGGGTTCCAGGAGCAGGGCCCTGTTCGGCTGTAGACAGGCTCAGGTGGGCTTTGCTTTGGTGCACCACTGATGTGCCTGCTGCACATGTCCGCTATGAGGACATGTAAGTGCATGAGACCCCCTCTGGTAGGAGAGGGTCCCAGGAGAAGACTAGAGTAGGTAGTGTTCAGTGCCAAAAAGATACAAAATAAAGATGGAATCCAGCACCCCTGTGTCTACAAACAAGGTCCCTTGCCCCAGCCAATACCGAGGAAATAAGAATGAATTAAAACAATAGTGTGAAAACAAAACATACAGAAGAGAAATACTTTCAATGGAGCAATATGCCAGGTCAGGAAGCTAACCACCTCCTACTAAAATATATGCAAGGAAAGTGACATGACACAAGAGCGTGCAGTCAGGCAGAGCTACTAGGACTGCGAGTAGAGGCAATATATCTGCGAAGGACTGCATTTAAACGTTTTCTTCACTCTAGGCTGTGTTCTGAGCACCTCACTCTAGGCCGTGTTTTGAGGACCAAGCACCAGCCCTCATCTTGGTCTTTTGTGATGCCATCGTTACTGCTGTCCACTCCTAGCTCCTATTTACTAAGTCAAGTGACAAGTGCTAATTCCACTGAGCGTGCTTGCTCTTTAAGGCAGCTTGGTTGTCTATGAACAAAGAGTAATTCTGTATCCCATGTAAAGCTTAGTCAGGAAGGAAAAATATAAGTAAATTAAGTGCTGCCAAAGTTTCCAGGCAGCACATATAAGATTTTTGTAGTTATTTTTCCATTATATTTAGCAAAATTCTACCAAAACAACTGTACTACATTTTTAATAAATATAACAAATAAATTGTGATTGATCTTTGTAGTGCTTCCCTAACCCGACTGGGGGAAAGGTGACTTTTGATCACACTTGTACCTTTCATTTAAGAAAGGGGACATCAGCTTCTACGGTGACAGTAGCACCTTATATCTAGTCAATGTAGGGACATAATACACTTCGGGCCCATATTTATACTTTTTTCGAGCCGCCTTTGCATCATTTTTTTTTGCAAAAGTGACACAAACTCATAAAATACAATTATATTTTGTAAGTTTGCGCCGCTTTTGCATAAAAAAATGACGCACATGCGGCACAAAAAAAGTATAAATATGGGTCTTAATGTTTATTTCAGAGTTTTATATTTATTGTGCTATATTAAGAATGTGAAGAGCGTGGATTTACTCTTGAATTTTCATGTACTCACTGACATGGTGTTATTGCATTTGAAGCACATTTGCTATGATGTGTTAAAGTGCCTTTTTATGGCTTATGCTAACTAGACCTCGAGTAGGCCTCAACGCTATCTTGTTCAGAATGGAGGCCTCATCCTTCATGTTCACTGTTCATTTTTTGTGCAGCACACATTCAAGCAAAGTTATGTTTGTTTATTTCCATTGAGATTGTTCTTACCTTTCTCAAAGACAACTGTCCGACATGGACACAGCAATGTTGCTGTTTCTAAATGATCTTACGCTAGCTCACTGTACTGCATTCATTCACAATAATTTGCTATTCTTGTAATTCATTTGTCCTGCCACCTTCAGATGATATTATCATTGAGAGAGCATAATCAATATTCATGTAGTGGCATAGTGCTTAGATGGTAATGCAACATGTTTTTTTACAGTGCTTAATTTGTAAATAAATAGGTGCCGGTGCTCAAAGCCCTTCTCTTAAACACGAGACTGCTGTAATTAAATCTGCCAGCACTGAATACTGAGGCAGCGTAATCCTGAAGCCATCTCGGGCCTCTTCAATCCATTTACGACCACCCCCACCCCTTCAGCTCATCCTACAACTTTCTACTTTCTCCCTTATCTTTTGCTCGCAGCAAATGTTTGAGGCGCAAGAATAAGCCCCGGCCCTCACAAATAAGTGCCGGTGCTCAGCACTGGAAACAACAAGCACAAATTAAGCACTGTTTTTTTATTAGGGCTGTTCTCTTATCTGCTAAAAGTGTAATTCTTTTGCTCACGCCATGATGATTCTGCAAAAAGTAATAATTTGCTGTACAAGAAAACTGTATATAAACTTCAGATTTTGAGGGTGAGCCAGAGCTTTCCTGAAGTCTTTCTGAAGCTACTAAGGATGCTGCCTGATTTCTTATTGATTTTGCTGCCCATTGAAACTCGGGATATTTCTTATTTCTGTTCATATTTCTGTATTGTCTTTTTAGGGGACTGGGCAGACACTAGGCGACTGAGGTAACTATCCCACTTTCATTCAAATTATAACTTTCACAGCCAGTGCAGGGACTCGAGGATAAGAGCAGGCTGATGAAGAGGTGATCATATGTGTCGAGAGATCTGAGGACCTCGGGTTCAGAGAAGCTAAAGAGGTGGTCAGGGGTGAACACCTGGTTGCTTCAGAGTGTCAGGTGTGGGACTGATGGTGCACTGTACCCGTGGCTCTATAGGGGGGCTGGCAGTTGTGCTTCCTTGCACCTTCTGGTAGTCAGGGAGAAGAGTGCACGGCATTCCTGCGGTGCTGCAGATATCTCAGTATTTGGATAGATTTTAAGTTCTTCAAGAATGTCGTTTGCCTTTTAAAATATAATTCTCACCCGATTAACACTCCTTATACTCCTGAAACCATCTATGGCTCTTATAACCATGAAACATCACCACCGGCTCATTTCACCAGTCTTATTAGTTGAGTATGCCACAGTGATTGTTCAAGACCTCAGGCTCACAGCCACAATCTCCCTGGCTAGTATACGGTATGCGCTATTAGGTGTTGGGCGGGTGGACTGAAGTCTAGGGAGGGAGTGGCGTTTGGAAGCAGGTGGATTGCAGGTCAATGACATTGGGCAGGTGTGTAGTAAATGAGGCAAACAGTGAATGGGAAGTAGACAGTGCTGAAGTGAGATCAAGGGGAAAGGTGAGTAGTGAATGAGGTAGGGTCAGAGATGTGGAACTGGCACATATCGACTGAGACAGGGCATTTGGTAGCCTTTGGGGCAGGTGGGTACCCCAACTGTGTATCCACCAACTGCATCTCTCTAGATTGAGAACTGTTTGCTTCTCAGAAAGAATGCAGTGTTCAGTAAATCTGTCATGGAGTCCAGGAGACTGACTGTATTGTACCCCGTCTCGGTTGCTGTCGAGCTCCCAGTCTGTGTCACCTTCCCTATCCCAGTCTTTATCAACACCATCACCTGCCAACCTCCTCATTACCCTTCCTACCCCTGTCATCTCACACCCCAATTCCCATCACATTATATGTTACTATCACCCACTCCATCCTTCACTATTCCCTCTTCTTTGTCTCACTCTAATGTCTGTCCTTCTCATTTCTCCTACCCTCCAAATCCTGGTACACTTCCGATCCCTGTCAGACTCCCAAGCACTGCCCACTCTCATCCTTGTCACAATCGCTTTGATGTCACCTTCCCCAGCAGCCTCACACTCCCAGTCCCAAAGTTACACTCAGCACTGTTCCCTCCTTGCCCATGTCACTCTTGCTAGCTCAGTCACTCTACTCATCCATCATACTCCCAGCTCCTATCAAATGATGGATCCCTGTCACACTTGCAGTCCCTTTCAGCAATCACATTATTATCACATTCCCAATGCCTATCACCCCTAAGTTTCCCTCACACTCCATATTCCCCTGACCAGTGACATTTCCAGTCCCTGTCACTTTCATCTCCTTGTCACGCTCTACATCCCTGTCACCATTCTCATCCCTGTCACACCCTCAGTGCCTTTTCCTTTTTCCATCTCAGTCACATTCCCAGTCTCTGTCCACCAAGAGCACTTGGCACCCTTCTTATCTATCCACTCCCGGTTCTCCCTTGTGCTCCCAGGCAGCAGAGAATAGAAGTGATCGACAAGCAGTAAGGTCAAGGACATCCGTGGAGGGAGAGGTGGGGTGGAGTGGAGAGGAAGGAGCTCACTTGAGGTGAAAGAATCAGGCCAATACAGTACTGCGATTTTAATTGAAAAAGGCTATTGCAATATGGAGGGATGGGAGTAAAGCCTAAACTGATTGATCTTTTCTGACACTGCAGAACTCAATTTTCTTCTCTCGTACACCTCTCCAAGCTGATTATGGTACTGGTAGCAAGTAGCACCAAGTTTTCGAGAATTTGAGATTTCTGCGGTGGGTTAAATATGCATCCATTTTTTGGACGCCAGAGTAATGACTATAACTCTGCAATATAATTCAAGTCCAGGCTTTACAATTCATTGTAGATCACACTGATTGCTGTTGCATGCTGCATTAACAGTGCAAACTCTGGAAAATGGACAATCAGCATAGGTATATGTGGATATAGAAATGACACGCCTCCACATCATGTGTGTGCATGTTGAGACCACCAGGTTGGACATCCCAGAGCACTTATACATATGATGTTGGGGAGGCATACCATCTAGACCCGGTCAGTCCACATTATGTCCATGCACGTGCATTCTCAGACTACAGGTCAGTGTAGAAAGAATTTCAAATAGGAGCTTCCCTCTGGATTGGACTGTTAGTCTGAGCATGCTTGCACATGATTTGTAGAAGTGCCACTTCTAGGCCCAGTCTGGGGCACATCATGTACATGTACACCTAGTCTCCTAAGTTTGACAGCCAAGTCTACAGGAAATATATTTCCTCTGGACTTGTCTATCGAGCTCGGTAGTCGGGACATGCATGAAGATGATGTGTAAAGGTGTCCTTACTACACCTATGCCTGTCACATCATGTGCATTGAGTCGGTTAGACTAATCCAGAATAATGTCTAAACCTGAGATTTTTTTCCATTGTGGATGGAGCACAGGAAACAGGTAAGTTTAAAGTAAACATCAGTGTCGCATTTAGGTAGGTGGTAAGGAAATATTTCTGGGTAGTTCGTGCAGTGTGCATGAATAAATGTAAGTCTGAGTGTGTGCTTGTCTGCGTGTGTCAATGTGTGTGTGAGTGCATAAATGATTATGGGTCAGATGTACGACCTCTTGCTTTGCGACTAGCTATTTGCAATCCGTGTACGGATTGCAAATTGTTAGTTGCAAAATAAAATGTACACTGTGTGATTCCCAAATGGGTCGTTAGGGGGCTGCCTCATGGATATTCATAATGCAGGTCGCAATGTGTGAATTATTTGGGAATGGCTGCACTCTCTGGGATTGTGGCCTGCTGGAGTCAGCAGACCACCGTATCTGTGACTGTTTTTTAAATAAAGCAGTTTTTAAGTGCAGCCTGTTTTCCTTTAAGGAAAGCAAGATGCATTTCCAAAATAAAAATGAAAACCTTTCTTTTCATTTTTTCAGAGAACATTTTCACTACCATTCACAAAGGGGATGGGGTCCCATGGGGGTCCCTTCCCATTTGCAAATGGGTTAACACCAATTTGGAATTGGTGTTAACTGTGATTGTTTTACGACCGCATTCATGGTCACAAAAAATAATACATCCCCTGTGAGTCGCAATTAGGATGGGACACCCTCAGAACGACCCATCCTAATTGCGAGTCGCAATCCCTACTTTGCCAGTTGGTAACTAGATACCGACTCGAAAATAGGCATAGTACATTAAACAAGGCCATTTTACGGTCACAAACGGTGACTTTTGCCTTTTGCGACCGCAAGATCACATCATATATCTAGCCCTATGTGTGTGATTTTGCAGCAGGCCCGAGCCAGTCTGGCACCAACTCTTTGCATATAGGGGACTTATATGGAATGATAGCACCCCCTTGACAAGATGGTTGCCCTGGCATAATTTTAGCAATTATTGGCCTATTATGGACATTCATTACACTTTGTTGCCACTCAATATAATTTTGGCAATAGCATAATGGTGATAATTCTTGGCATATTGTGGAAATTTATGCCTTGCGTCACAATGGAGTCCACCACTGGCAGAATATGTACTTCTGTCATAATGGTGGTTCTTCTTGGCATATTGTTGTTCTCCATGACACTTTGTTAGCCACGTGTGACATAAAGTTTCCATTATAGAATGGTGGTAATTATTAGAATATATGGGGGATCCATGTCAATATGGTACCCACCCATAGTATAATGCTGAAACGTAAGTACTGGTATAATTGGCATACAATAGACAATCCTTTCATGTTATGGTGATACATATGCCCCTTGGCAAAATATGCCCTTGTGAGAAAGAATTATATTTGGGAGTGAAATGTTACTAAAAATATTAAAGTCAGTATTGTAGGACAAAATAGAGTTTTTCATCTTTTTTTAAATTTATTTTTATTTACCCTACACAAAAAGCGTATTTGATAGCTAAGTGTGTACAGACAAGTTGATGTTTGAAGATAAAATGAGTACAATTGATGTTGAGATCCAGAAAATGATTGCTGTTGTCTTTCCTTCTTTTCCAGATCTGTATCATGACGAGTGGAGGAATATCATCATGTATATTGATAACCATGACTTTTATGATATTATGTCTACTGTTTTTTTAATCCTAGGCCTGTATACTTTCTAGTTCAGCTCTGCTATTTGACTCTTCAAGATATCTCTCTCTCTACTGTTTACAGCCTGAGGTTGTGAGTTGTGTGTAACTTTTAATGTTTCCAAAGTGTCTCTTACAGGTAGATTTGCAGTGAATGGCAATCTACTTGAAAGGTGGAGGATGGAAAATGGACGGAAGTGGATTTTAAAAGTCGAAGAAGATGCTTTATATGTTTTGAAGCCTAAGTGACGCTGCAAAATAGCCCATCTAGATTTTTTTAGTTAAATATTTTTACTAAGACAAAGGATAGTACAAGGTGCAATATACATCAGTATTCACATAACACTGCAAATATATAAGCCAATGAGCATCTTACCCACAAACCTGTTAAGATAAGAGACATTTATAAATAGAACTATAGAAGACAAAACAGAAAAAAAAGATGGAGGAGGAAGAAGAAAAATAAAACTTTTGACAGTGATAATACATATTAAAATAGGAAAAATACATTTTATGCAAATGGTTGCTAACAGGAAGCCACAGTTGGTCACGTTTAATTGCAAGTGAGGTTGTATGAGGGTGAAACGTGTCTAATCTATGATTCTGACACATTAGATTCCACCACTGATGAATAGTTATATTTTCCATTGTTTTGAAGTTAGATGCAATCACTTGTATAGCAAAAGCAAACGATGTGTCAACCAATTTTCCAAGAAGGCAATCATGAGGCCATATACTATGAATCCCTCCCCAAAATATCTTTTATAAAGAAAAAGTCAAAAAATGGTTGTGATAGCATTAGTTTTAAACTACACAGACCTCCAGAATCCTATTACTGTAGGACAATGAAAAATCATGTGCATATAAGAGCAATCTATTGTCATTGTCAGCATGTCTAAAAAGAAAAAGGGAGCACACTGCCTTGCATTCAAGCGGAAAATAGCCCCAAGGCATCATGGTAAATGCAGTCATTTAAATATAAATAGCAAGAATTTAAAAAAAAATGATTCACCCTTAGTAGGTGCAGCAAGTGCTGTATCGCTGTAGAAAGTCTTTCACCTAAGGTAGGTGCAGCGAGTGCCGTATCTCTGGACACGTGTTTCTGGCTTTCGGCCGTCATCAGCAGAGAGCGTATGTAACTGAAGGGGTCGCTTGAAATGCCGCCAAACATCTTCACAGGTTTTTGTACCACTCAGTAGGCACACAGGTGCATCGCCAGTGCTCGTCAGCAAGAGGCTCACGGGAGCCGTCATTTAGACATCCAAAAAGAAAAAGAGAGCACACTGCCTTGCATTCAAGCGGAAAATAGCCCCAAGGCATCATGGTAAATGCAGTCATTTAAATATAAATAGCAAGAATTTTTCAAAAAATTATTCACCCTTAGTAGGTGCAGCAAGTGCTGTATCGCTGTAGAAAGTCTTTCACCTAAGGTAGGTGCAGCGAGTGCCGTATCTCTGGACACGTGTTTCTGGCTTTCGGCCGTCATCAGCAGAGAGCGTATGTAACTGAAGGGGTCGCTTGAAATGCCGCCAAACATCTTCACAGGTATTTGTACCACTCAGTAGGCACACAGGTGCATCGCCAGTGCTCGTCAGCAAGAGGCTCACGGGAGCCGTCATTTAGACATCCAAAAAGAAAAAGGGAGCACACTGCCTTGCATTCAAGCGGAAAATAGCCCCAAGGCATCATGGTAAATGCAGTCATTTAAATATAAATAGCAAGAATTTTAAAAAAAATTATTCACCCTTAGTAGGTGCAGCAAGTGCTGTATCGCTGTAGAAAGTCTTTCACCTAAGGTAGGTGCAGCGAGTGCCGTATCTCTGGACACGTGTTTCTGGCTTTCGGCCGTCATCAGCAGAGAGCGTATGTAACTGAAGGGGTCGCTTGAAATGCCGCCAAACATCTTCACAGGTTTTTGTACCACTCAGTAGGCACACAGGTGCATCGCCAGTGCTCGTCAGCAAGAGGCTCACGGGAGCCGTCATTTAGACATCCAAAAAGAAAAAGGGAGCACACTGCCTTGCATTCAAGCGGAAAATAGCCCCAAGGCATCATGGTAAATGCAGTCATTTAAATATAAATAGCAAGAATTTTTCAAAAAATTATTCACCCTTAGTAGGTGCAGCAAGTGCTGTATCGCTGTAGAAAGTCTTTCATCTAAGGTAGGTGCAGCGAGTGCCGTATCTCTGGACACGTGTTTCTGGCTTTCGGCCATCATCAGCAGAGAGCGTATGTAACTGAAGGGATCGCTTGAAATGCCGCCAAACATCTTCACAGGTTTTTGTACCACTCAGTAGGCACACAGGTGCATCGCCAGTGCTCGTCAGCAAGAGGCTCACGGGAGCCGTCATTTAGACATCCAAAAAGAAAAAGGGAGCACACTGCCTTGCATTCAAGCGGAAACTAGCCCCAAGGCATCATGGTAAATGCAGTCATTTAAATATAAATAGCAAGAATTTTTCAAAAAATTATTCACCCTTAGTAGGTGCAGCAAGTGCTGTATGGCTGTAGAAAGTCTTTCACCTAAGGTAGGTGCAGTGAGTGCCGTATCTCTGGACACGTGTTTCTGGCTTTCGGCCGTCATCAGCAGAGAGCGTATGTAACTGAAGGGGTCGCTTGAAATGCCGCCAAACATCTTCACAGGTTTTTGTACCACTCAGTAGGCACACAGGTGCATCGCCAGTGCTCGTCAGCAAGAGGCTCACGGGAGCCGTCATTTAGACATCCAAAAAGAAAAAGGGAGCACACTGCCTTACATTCAAGCGGAAAATAGCCCCAAGGCATCATGGTAAATGCAGTCATTTAAATATAAATAGCAAGAATTTTTCAAAAAATTATTCACCCTTAGTAGGTGCAGCAAGTGCTGTATCGCTGTAGAAAGTCTTTCACCTAAGGTAGGTGCAGCGAGTGCCGTATCTCTGGACACGTGTTTCTGGCTTTCGGCCGTCATCAGCAGAGAGCGTATGTAACTGAAGGGGTCGCTTGAAATGCCGCCAAACATCTTCACAGGTATTTGTACCACTCAGTAGGCACACAGGTGCATCGCCAGTGCTCGTCAGCAAGAGGCTCACGGGAGCCGTCATTTAGACATCCAAAAAGAAAAAGGGAGCACACTGCCTTGCATTCAAGCGGAAAATAGCCCCAAGGCATCATGGTAAATGCAGTCATTTAAATATAAATAGCAAGAATTTTTCAAAAAATTATTCACCCTTAGTAGGTGCAGCAAGTGCTGTATCGCTGTAGAAAGTCTTTCACCTAAGGTAGGTGCAGCGAGTGCCGTATCTCTGGACACGTGTTTCTGGCTTTCGGCCGTCATCAGCAGAGAGCGTATGTAACTGAAGGGGTCGCTTGAAATGCCGCCAAACATCTTCACAGGTTTTTGTACCACTCAGTAGGCACACAGGTGCATCGCCAGTGCTCGTCAGCAAGAGGCTCACGGGAGCCGTCATTTAGACATCCAAAAAGAAAAAGGGAGCACACTGCCTTGCATTCAAGCGGAAAATAGCCCCAAGGCATCATGGTAAATGCAGTCATTTAAATATAAATAGCAAGAATTTTTCAAAAAATTATTCACCCTTAGTAGGTGCAGCAAGTGCTGTATCGCTGTAGAAAGTCTTTCATCTAAGGTAGGTGCAGCGAGTGCTGTATCTCTGGACACGTGTTTCTGGCTTTCGGCCGTCATCAGCAGAGAGCGTATGTAACTGAAGGGGTCGCTTGAAATGCCGCCAAACATCTTCACAGGTTTTTGTACCACTCAGTAGGCACACAGGTGCATCGCCAGTGCTCGTCAGCAAGAGGCTCACGGGAGCCGTCATTTAGACATCCAAAAAGAAAAAGGGAGCACACTGCCTTGCATTCAAGCGGAAACTAGCCCCAAGGCATCATGGTAAATGCAGTCATTTAAATATAAATAGCAAGAATTTTTCAAAAAATTATTCACCCTTAGTAGGTGCAGCAAGTGCTGTATGGCTGTAGAAAGTCTTTCACCTAAGGTAGGTGCAGTGAGTGCCGTATCTCTGGACACGTGTTTCTGGCTTTCGGCCGTCATCAGCAGAGAGCGTATGTAACTGAAGGGGTCGCTTGAAATGCCGCCAAACATCTTCACAGGTTTTTGTACCACTCAGTAGGCACACAGGTGCATCGCCAGTGCTCGTCAGCAAGAGGCTCACGGGAGCCGTCATTTAGACATCCAAAAAGAAAAAGGGAGCACACTGCCTTACATTCAAGCGGAAAATAGCCCCAAGGCATCATGGTAAATGCAGTCATTTAAATATAAATAGCAAGAATTTTTCAAAAAATTATTCACCCTTAGTAGGTGCAGCAAGTGCTGTATCGCTGTAGAAAGTCTTTCACCTAAGGTAGGTGCAGCGAGTGCCGTATCTCTGGACACGTGTTTCTGGCTTTCGGCCGTCATCAGCAGAGAGCGTATGTAACTGAAGGGGTCGCTTGAAATGCCGCCAAACATCTTCACAGGTTTTTGTACCACTCAGTAGGCACACAGGTGCATCGCCAGTGCTCGTCAGCAAGAGGCTCACGGGAGCCGTCATTTAGACATCCAAAAAGAAAAAGGGAGCACACTGCCTTGCATTCAAGCGGAAAATAGCCCCAAGGCATCATGGTAAATGCAGTCATTTAAATATAAATAGCAAGAATTTTTCAAAAAATTATTCACCCTTAGTAGGTGCAGCAAGTGCTGCATCGCTGTAGAAAGTCTTTCACCTAAGGTAGGTGCAGCGAGTGCCGTATCTCTGGACACGTGTTTCTGGCTTTCGGCCGTCATCAGCAGAGAGCGTATGTAACTGAAGGGGTCGTTTGAAATGCCGCCAAACATCTTCACAGGTTTTTGTACCACTCAGTAGGCACACAGGTGCATCGCCAGTGCTCGTCAGCAAGAGGCTCACGGGAGCCGTCATTTAGACATCCAAAAAGAAAAAGGGAGCACACTGCCTTGCATTCAAGCGGAAAATAGCCCCAAGGCATCATGGTAAATGCAGTCATTTAAATATAAATAGCAAGAATTTTTCAAAAAATTATTCACCCTTAGTAGGTGCAGCAAGTGCTGTATCGCTGTAGAAAGTCTTTCACCTAAGGTAGGTGCAGCGAGTGCCGTATCTCTGGACACGTGTTTCTGGCTTTCGGCCGTCATCAGCAGAGAGCGTATGTAACTGAAGGGGTCGCTTGAAATGCCGCCAAACATCTTCACAGGTTTTTGTACCACTCAGTAGGCACACAGGTGCATCGCCAGTGCTCGTCAGCAAGAGGCTCACAGGAGCCGTCATTTAGACATCCAAAAAGAAAAAGGGAGCACACTGCCTTGCATTCAAGCGGAAAATAGCCCCAAGGCATCATGGTAAATGCAGTCATTTAAATATAAATAGCAAGAATTTTTCAAAAAATTATTCACCCTTAGTAGGTGCAGCAAGTGCTGTATCGCTGTAGAAAGTCTTTCACCTAAGGTAGGTGCAGCGAGTGCCGTATCTCTGGACACGTGTTTCTGGCTTTCGGCCGTCATCAGCAGAGAGCGTATGTAACTGAAGGGGTCGCTTGAAATGCCGCCAAACATCTTCACAGGTTTTTGTACCACTCAGTAGGCACACAGGTGCATCGCCAGTGCTCGTCAGCAAGAGGCTCACAGGAGCCGTCATTTAGACATCCAAAAAGAAAAAGGGAGCACACTGCCTTGCATTCAAGCGGAAAATAGCCCCAAGGCATCATGGTAAATGCAGTCATTTAAATATAAATAGCAAGAATTTTTCAAAAAATTATTCACCCTTAGTAGGTGCAGCAAGTGCTGTATCGCTGTAGAAAGTCTTTCACCTAAGGTAGGTGCAGCGAGTGCCGTATCTCTGGACACGTGTTTCTGGCTTTCGGCCGTCATCAGCAGAGAGCGTATGTAACTGAAGGGGTCGCTTGAAATGCCGCCAAACATCTTCACAGGTTTTTGTACCACTCAGTAGGCACACAGGTGCATCGCCAGTGCTCGTCAGCAAGAGGCTCACAGGAGCCGTCATTTAGACATCCAAAAAGAAAAAGGGAGCACACTGCCTTGCATTCAAGCGGAAAATAGCCCCAAGGCATCATGGTAAATGCAGTCATTTAAATATAAATAGCAAGAATTTTTCAAAAAATTATTCACCCTTAGTAGGTGAAGCAAGTGCTGTATCGCTGTAGAAAGTCTTTCACCTAAGCTAGGTGCAGCGAGTGCCGTATCTCTGGACACGTGTTTCTGGCTTTCGGCCGTCATCAGCAGAGAGCGTATGTAACTGTCAGCATGTCTGTTGACCTGTAAGTAAAATTTAGATATTTTTTCAGGTGTATAGTACAGTCTGTCATAGAAAAAAATTGAGGTTTGTGTTAAAGTGACCAAAAGTGCATTAGAATGTAATTTCAACCAGATTTATCCCACATATCTGCAGACCATGTACAACCTAAGTTTGTTTCCCACAAGAATTCAATCTTGGTTTTAGTTGTGGTAAAATGTAAAGAGCCAATCAGTTTATATATAAAAGATGCTTTCCTATGAATCATGTGACCTAATAAATTATTCTTGCTGTTACCAAGGTCTAATCAGTAGTGGGAAAAATCAACAAGCAGTGAGTTTATTTTATCATGTAACCATATTAAACATATTAAGTTGTGAGCTGGGTAAACTAACTTTGGAGGATGTTCCAGAAAAGGGGAGTACAAAATTATTGTGTAATAATTGTGAGACCATCATTAGTCCCTTGACTACCCAATCGTTCGAATAAAGTACTCAACCTTTGCAGGAAAGCTTTTTACTGCACCAAATGGGACTAGAAATAAATAGACATGAGATCAGATTGTTAGGTACCTTTTAGGGTTTCTGCAAGTGACAGCTGTGTGACAAAGTAGGCGGCAGTCATGGCCTGGTAGGTAAAGACATATATAATATATGTGAGTATGTGAATGGATGAATAAGGGCAAGTTCTAAATCAGATCATAGCTTCATGTGGGTAATTAAAGGAGATATTAGGATGCCTTAAATTTGTTCAATACCAAATGTTTTGTGATAACGACGAAAATGAGGAAAATTAACTCAACCATATATGGTAGGATTAAGAGAGATAAGTGCCTTTTTCCCATTCCATTATTTTTTTAAGTGTGTTGTCATTCCACAAGAAACTAGTATTTGAAATATCTTGATTGGAAACATAAGAAGGAAAAAAATTATAAGAGGAAGAAGTATCATTTTTATTCCATCAAATCGGCCACACCATGAGAGATATGAGGAGACCATGTCTGTGTGTGAACATTGTTTGTCCAGTAGGTCAGTGATGTTCACTTTAAGAGCGTCTCAAATTGAACTACTATATCAATTACCTAATACATTCATTTTGGAAGAGTTTCACATTAGTCTTGTGTGATCAAACTGATCTTTACACAGTAATTGTTGAGGGGTAACACCTCTGTTTTATTATTATTAAGTTTGTACTCAGATACTTGACAATACATTTGTATTGTGGTAAATAAAACGGGGATTCAAAGATGATGAGAATTACATAAACAATGAAATATCATCAGTGTAAGCAGTAATTTTAATATGTTGATCTTGAATTTGGAATCCAGTGAAGGATGGGGAGGACTTAAATTGAGACAAAAAAGGATCTAAGGCTAAAATAAAAGAAAAAGGTGATAACAGGCAGCTCTGTCTAGTACCTCATTTTAGTGGGACATAAGGGGATTGAACACTGTTGACGTAAATAGAGGATTTAGGGGAAGAGTACAATAAAAACACCAGATGAATACATTTAGAACTAAAACCATGCCATGTCAATACTTTCTCCAAAAATCTTCAATTAACTCTATTGAATGCTTTTTCAGGATCCAAAGATAAGGCTGGCAAGGAGTGTTTTAGTTTAGAAGCTTTATTGATAATGTTCAGAAAGGTGCGAGAATTATCTGATATATTGCGTCCTTTCAGAAAAAACCTTTTGTGCAAAACCAATAATATCAGGTAGGAATGTTTTGAGTCAGAGAGCAAGATCTTTAGCAAATAGCATACAATCTATGTTTATGATAGATTGTGGCATATAATAGTGATAAAATGTGGAATCCTTTCCATTTTTAGGAAGAGATAAATCATGGCCTCTGGAAAGGATCCTTGAGAGGAATTAGAAGATGAAAAATAAGTTATAAGTTTATATAAAATGGAAGTAACACATTTGAAAACTGTGATTCACCATTAGGAAGTTTCTTTAGTGCGGCTAAAAGTTCCTGGTTTGTTAAAGGCTATTCTAAGGAAGAAAAATCTAAGGAGTAAGGACACTCCTTATTCAAGGACAAAAATTTGTTATTCAATAAAGTATCTGAAGGAGAGGTATCAGGAGAAAACATGTTAGTATAGAAGTGAACGAAACTATTTGAAATCTCGGTGTCTTTAAATACATTAGAACCCTGTGAATTAAGAGTGGGTTTAACATTTGTCTTCTTTTTTTTTATTTTAGGTAATTGCCAAAAGTGTACTAGATCTGTTCCAGCCACCCAAACATAGGGGTTAGAACTCAACTATAACAAAACAAAAGTAATATGCTTTTCAGAAAACTCCAGTTGCAACCATGCTACATTTAAGTGGAAAGCAACCAGAAAGTACTTGAAGCTGATGAAAACATACAAATACTTGGGAGTGGTAATGGACTATCGTAATAAATATCCACAAGCCCGATTTGAGGACATTTTATTAAATTGTACCTTAGCCTTAATAAGTTCCTCCAAGTTCTCTTTATCATGTTTGGTCATGTAGAATTTGTGTTCTAATGTTTTAATTTTGTGTAAAAGTACGAAAGATAAATTTTCAAGTTCCTTTTTTTTGTAAAGTCATAATAGGTAATAAATCTCAGATGTTGCTTTAAGAGCGTCCCAAAACGTGTGTATTGCAATGTTTTTGGTCATATTAAAGGAAATAACTTCATGAACAAACTATTGGTATTGTGCTAAGAAAGCCGGATCGCTTAATAAAGTATTGTTAAATCTCCATCGTGATGATTTGTATTTATTACGCAATAATTCAAAATCTGACCAGAACCTATCTCTGAATTGAGTAAGGACTGACTCATAGTTTTGCTAATAAAGAGATCATCAGCTCTTGATTGAGATTGATGCAATGCTGAATGAAAGGTATATTCTCTTAAATCTGGGTTGAATAATCTCCATGCATCTATTAGACCTGTTTGTGAAATTGTCCTGTGAAAAGATTGATGTGTTGTGTTGTGTTAGGAATGAATTTAACAAGTGAATGTCTGTCCAAGAAAGGATCAACTATGTGATTGCAATCAATCCCTAAAATGTAGTTGTCAGTAGTAGTAGTAATAATATTAATAATCAAAATAATAATAATAATAATATATTATTTCTTGCTAATTAATAAAAACTGTTGCAAGGTACAACAATGCTAAAAGTTTGTGTTTAGCATAAATGAAAAGACAGCAATTTGTCCATTAAAGATTTGCTGTGTGAAGTTTGTCATTTTGTTAAAATCCAATGCTAGCATTAGCTGCATTTAAATAATTTGTCACAAGAGACAGTCAAGTGGATGGCTGTAGTGTAAAATACAATCTGGTGTAAAGAGTTTCACTTTGAGGAGTTTGTGGTGCTTGTGGGGTGGCCAGAGTTGCGGCTAGAGGAAAACAATCAACAGTATATTTAAGGGGCTGTGTTTTGCTGCAGGTACAGCCTTTTCACTTGCAGCAGACACTTGGGGGCCCTGCAGGAAAGATGAATGCTGTGACCGTTGAGGAGCACCAATACTGCATGGTAGCAGGACCTAATTTGAAGGGCCCTCAAGGTTGATTGTAACAGTTTCTGTCTGCGGTGTATAACGACTGAAAAGACGCACAAAAAATGTAATAAAAATAGTCGACATTGAGGGTCTGTCCAGGACTGCTCCCAGACGGGAACATGAACATTTGATGGAAAAGCACCCATACAGAATAGGAGAAGTGCATTTGGTTTGTGAGGTATGGGTGTGGGCTCCAAGCAGTGTAGGGGTGTAGGATTATCCATCTGTGCCTTTTAAAAGCAAGCTCTACTTTGTCAGTTGCCCAAGACTGAATTTTCACAGCCTAGTTAGTGATTTCTTTTAAAGATTTCATTTCCAAGCATTGGCGAAATTTAGGTTGCTTAGAGCTTGCTGAAGGGCCGGTGGGCAGGAATTTTTATAGCTGGGCTTCCTGTCTGTTTCCGACCAACACAACCAGCAAATGAGGCCGGTGGGGTTGCTCTAAGCTTCCAGCATAGTTTGATGACTGCACCTTTCCTGACCAGGCCTTGATGGAACAAACCTAACTCCAGTCTCACCTGTGATTGTGATATATGCTGAGGAAAACCGAAAATGGCATTTGAACACGGTGGATTGGTGTTGGGTTAGTGTGGTTGTGTTTGCTCCCTTTAATAGTTTGGAGACGTATGTAAGGAGAGAAATTTTGTCCCAATGACCTAGAGTAGGCAATGCTGTGATGTGCTTCCTATCTATTTTGAAGCATGTTGAAAACGAACCACAGTTTGTTGGCAAGGGCTCTCTTTTGGTTTAGGTGTTCCCTGAACGATAGACCATTACCACTCCCAAATATTTGTATGTTTTCACCAGCTTCAAGTTCTTTCCGGCTGCTTTCCACTTAAATGTAGCATGTTGCAATTGGAGCATGCTGAAAAGCACATTACATTTGTTTTGTTATAGTTCAATCAATCAATCAATGACACTTATAAAGCGCGCTACATACCCGTAGGGTCTCAAGGCGCTGGGGGGGGGGGGGGGTGCCGCTACTGCTCGAATAGCCAGGTCTTCAGCTTCTTCCTGAAGGAGAGGTGGTCTTGGGTCAGGCGCAGGTCGGTCGGGAGGGAGTTCCAGTTCTTGGCGGCCAGGTAGGAGAAGGACCTTCCTCCTGTAGTCGCTCTTCGGATGCGGGGGACGGCGGCGAGGGCGTGGTTGGCTGATCGGAGGTGGCGCGTGGGAGCGTAGAAGTTGACTCGGCTGTTGAGGTAGCTCGGGCCTTGGTCGTGTAGGGCTTTGTGTGCGTGGGTGAGGAGGCGGAAGGTGATTCTCTTGTTGACGGGGAGCCAGTGCAGGTCTCTCAGATGTCCGGAGATGTGGCTGGATCGTGGGATGTCGAGGATGAGTCTGGCTGAGGCGTTCTGGATCCGCTGGAGTCTCTTCTGTAGCTTGGCGGTGGTACCGGCGTAGAGGGCATTACCGTAGTCCAGTCGGCTGGTGACGAGGGCCTGGGTGACGGTCCTCCTGGTCTCGGTGGGGATCCACCAGAAGATCTTCCGAAGTGTGCGTAGGATGTTGAAGCACGCCGAGGAGACGTTGTTGACCTGCCTGGTCATGGAGAGGGAGGAGTCCAGGATGAAGCCCAGGTTGCGTGCATGGTCTGTCGGTTTGGGTGCGGTGCCCAGGGCGGGAGGCCACCAGGAGTCGTCCCAGGCGGAGGGTGAAGAGCCCAGGATGAGAACCTCCGTCTTGTCCGAGTTCAGTTTCAGGCGGCTGGTCGTCATCCACTCGGCTACCTCTTTCATCCCTTCGTGCAGGTTGGCTCTGGCGGCGGCGGGGTCGTTGGTCAGGGAGAGGATCAGCTGGGTGTCGTCGGCGTAGGAGATTATGCTGAGGTTGTGTTTGCGTACGATGGCCGCGAGGGGGCTCATGTAGACGTTGAAGAGGGTGGGGCTCAGAGATGATCCTTGTGGGACGCCGCAGATGACTTCGGAGGCCTCTGACTTGTACGGTGGTAGGCGGACTCTCTGTGTTCTTCCGTCGAGGAAGGAGATGATCCATTCCAGCGCCTTGTCCTTGATTCCGATGTTGCTGAGGCGCCGTACTAGGGTGCGGTGGCAGACCGTGTCGAATGCCGCGGAGAGGTCTAGGAGGATGAGGGCCGCTGTTTCTCCATTGTCCATCAGGGCTCGGATGTCATCGGTGGCGGCGATGAGGGCGGTCTCGGTGCTGTGGTTGGCTCGGAAGCCGGACTGTGAGGGGTCGAGGGATCCGTTCGTCTCGAGGAAGGCGGCCATCTGCTTGTTGACGGTCTTCTCGATGACTTTGGCTGGAAACGGGAGAAGCGAGATGGGGCGGTGATTCTTGAGGTCGGTGGGGTCCGCTGTTGGTTTCTTGAGTAGAGCGCTGAGTTCGGCGTGTTTCCAGCTCTCGGGGAAGATGGTGGTGTCGAAGGATGTGTTGATGATGTCTCGCAGGTGGGGTGCGATGACAGCGTCGGCCTTGTTGAAGACGTGGTGAGGGCAGGGGTCGGTCGGTGATCCGGAGTGGATGGAGTTCATCGTGCGGATGGTGTCTTCGGTGCTGATCGGGGTCCAGGCGTGGAGGGTGGTGGTGGGGGGTGGTTGTTCGGTCATGGTGTGCGTTGGTTGGTTGTTGGAGCTGTTGTGTATGTCCGCGATCTTGTTGTGGAAGTATGAAGCGAGGGAGTTGCAGAGGTCTTGTGATGGGGTGATTTCGTTGTTTCCTGCGCTGGGGTTGGAGAGCTCATTCACGATGTTGAAGAGTTCCTTGCTGTTGTGTGCGTTGTTGTCCAACCGGTCCTTGAATGCTGTTTTCTTGGCGGCGCGGATCAGCTGGTGGTGTTTCCGGGTGGCAAGTTTGTAGGAGGTCCTGTTGTCCGGTGTTGGTTCCCTTTTCCAGACTTTCTCGAGGGCTCGGAGGTTCTTCTTGGAGCACTTGAGTTCGTCGGTGAACCATGGGGCCTTCTTGCTGCCGGGTCTGCTAGGCGGGGTCCTCAGCGGGGCGAGCTCGTCCGCGCAGTTGCTGATCCACTTCGTGAGGTTGTCGGCGGCCTGGCTGGGGTTCGCTGAGCTGGCAGGAGGGTGCTGGCTCAGGGAGGTGGCGAGCTGGTCTGCTGTGATCTTGTTCCAGCTTCTGTGGGCGGCTTGTTGCTGGTGTTGGTGGGTCGTCGTTCTCTTGAAGGTGAAGTGGACGCAGCTGTGGTCCGTCCATTGAAGCTCTGTGGCGTGGCTGAAGAGGATGTCTGTGCTGGATGAGAAGACGGCGTCGAGTGTGTGTCCGGCGAGGTGGGTGGGGGTGGACACCAGTTGCTTGAGTCCCAGGTTGGCGAGGTTGTCGAGCAGGGTGCTGGTGTTGTGGTCGTTGTTGTTCTCCAGATGGTAGTTGAGGTCTCCCAGGAGGATGTAGTCAGCGGAGGGGAGGGCATGCGGGCTGACGAAGTCGGCGATGTCCTCGCTGAATTGCGTGCGTGGACCAGGGGGTCGGTAGATCAGGGTGCCTCTGAGGGTGGTGTTCGGGTTGGTGTGGATCTGGAAGTGCAGGTGTTCGGCGCTGGTCAGGGTGATGTCGGTGCTGGTCGTGATCCGGATGGTGTTTCTGTGGATGATGGCGATGCCTCCTCCCATCTGGTTGGCGTTTCGGTCCCTCCGGACGATCTTGTAGCCCTCTGGGATAGCGATGGCGATGTCGGGAGCTGAAGAGGCGTTCATCCAGGTCTCCGTGAGGAAGGCAACGTCCGGGGCGGTGGCGTCTAGGAGGTTCCAGAGTTCGATGGCGTGTCTGTGGACGGAGCGGGTGTTGAGCAGGATGCACTTGAGGTGGGTGCTGCTGGTGTTCGACTTGGCGGGTGCTGGTGTGCGTCTGGTCTGGGTGCGGGAGAACTTGCAGGCGTGGCAGCTGAAGGGTCCGTGGGTGCGTCGTGGTGTGGCTTGGTGGCAGTCTGGGAGTCGGCCGGTGTTGAGAGCGATGAGGGTGGCGGCGGAGTACGTCAGGCGGGTCGGTCTGGATCTTCTTTGGCCAGGGGTCCTGGCGCCGGACGCGATCCGGTCGCGGACGGGCGCAGACGGGCTTACCTTTGGCGCGCCTTCGGCGCACCATCGGCGCGCCCGCTGCGCGTGACCGCTGCGCGTTCGCACGGTCGCCATATAAGGCGAAGTGCGCGGGTGGGCGGGGCAGCTGGGAGGCGGGAGCGGGGAGGGAACAGAAAGGAAAAAGGGGCGTGGTCAGCGGTGGTGGCGGGAAGCGGGGAGCGGGGAGGGAGGTGGGCAGACAGGCAGGAGAACGCAAAGGGCTGAAACTGACTAGAAAAAATACAGGCACAAAAGTCAGACAAACGCTGGTAACACGGGAGGAAAATGAAGAAACTGATTAGAAAAAAAATACAGGCACAAAAGTCAGGCAAAAGCTGCTAACACGGGAGGAAAATGCAGTTCAAACAAGCACAAATGCTAGACAAAACAAGCAAAACCGACGCCAGCGGCGTCAGCCGGCAGCGAGGCAGGCAGCGAGGCAGGGGCAAGGCGAGGGGGCACACACAGCAGCTGGTGGCCGTGCGGCGCGGGGGTGTCCCACTAGTTGAGTTCTAGCCCCAAAGTTTGGGTGTATTTAACAAGATAGGTGATTAGATGCTGAAGGCCAATCAAGGTTTGGCTGAGTAGGATGATGTCATCAGCACATTGTAGACATCTGAGTGGTTTATTCGCTAATCTGGGGGTGTCAACTGTTGCCTCCATTAGTTGTGTATCTAAATCAGCTACGAAGATGTTAAATAAGCAGTGGTCTAAGATGCACCCCTGCTTTAGGCCAGTGTGGAGCGCGATCTTGCTGGTGGTTCTATCGTCATTTTCATTTTTAACTTGTAATCTGGGTGTCTGAACACAGTTTGATTAGAGCCTCCAATAGTTTGGATGGCACACCGCAGCTGGCCATTTTGGCCCTGAGACAGTTTCTCTGCACCCTGTTGAATGCTGATTTCAAGTCCACAAAGCAAGCATAGAGTTTCAAGCATTTGACTTTGACTTTTTCAGCAAGGAGACTGACTGCTAGAAGGTTGGTTGTTGTATTCATGCCAGCCCTAAAGCCTGTCTGGGTTAATATTTGCAGAGGAGACCCAAATTTCCAAGTCTGCTAAAAGACTGGAGGCTAAGGGTTTAGCTTCAACATCAATGAGGGCGACCAACCTGTAATTAGCAGGGTCAGTCCGTGAGCTTGGTTTAATGAAGGGATGTAGAATAATGCCTCTCCAGGATGCCGGTGGAGGTCGTTAAAACATGGATTGTTGAACAGAGGCATGAGGTACATGGCCGAAAATTGATGATCATATTTAAACAAAGCATTTGGAATGCTGTTGGGGCCTGGAGCCCTTCTGATCTCAATCGCTGGAGGGTGAGTCAGACTTGTGAGTCGTTCAGCCAGGATCCTTCTGATTGTTTTGGTGGCGATGCTATTGGGAGAGTGCATTTCACATTTTTTATGACAATCTGCGTTTGGTGGTCAGGGAGATCAAGGAGTATACAGCTGTTATATCGGCTTTTTCAGTCTTTGAGATGCCAGCATTATGATGGCAAAAACGGCCATTTATAAGTGTGTTAATTTTGGCCTAGAATTGTATGCTATTTTCCAATTTACTTCTGAAAAGGAGCTTTGACGCCACATTTTTCTGATATGATTTTTGGCTGTCAAGATAGCCTTTCTGTAGGCAAGCCTCAGGGTTACAATTTGCTATTTTGTGTTTTTGCTGATCTTATCTGGGTTTTGGAGTCTTCGAGTCTCCCTATTTAGCACCTTTTCCTGAATAGGCGCAATGTGGTTAACCAGGCTGCCTCTTTCCGAGCATTGTTGGTTTGTTGAGTGGCATTTGATAGAATGTTGGCGGTAAGCGCCATGGTCAGGGACTCCCAGGTTTAAAGTGATATTTTCCATTGTGAAGGGCTCAATTGTGCTAGTGACATGGTTATAAAGTACATAGTTGTCACAGCCACAGGTCTTTCCATGAAAGACGTTTCAAATTGTGGCGCTTGGTGATGTAAGCAGGTCATGTGCGTTAGGGGCTCTAGGTGAACATGGCAATAGCTCCACATGCTGAGGGAAATGGTTGCTCTCCACTCCAGCTGTTGTGCTGTAATGGATGATTATTGGAAACAGCTCTGTGTCTGCTAGTGTGTAATCCAGAATTGCATTGGTTTTGTTAAATAGCCTAGAGAGGCTGACGGCTGGTCCTGGGGAGACAGCTGTTGAGCGTAAAAAGGCCAATGTTCGCTAAGGCTATGATACATGTTATTCCAGGTTGATTGGATCTGGAGTGAGTTGAAACTATTGGTGGTAATGTTTGGGTTAAACTAGTTGGGCACTTTAGACATGATTGAGTACTATTTGGGAGTCAATCATGTTAAAGTCCCCTGTAAAGACAGGTCGAGCTTGGTGGGAAAAGTGAGTTGATGGGATTTGAGAAATGCGATTAGAGACTCTATTTTCCGGTTTTACTGGTCTGAGTAGGGTGAATGTATAAGTTGCAAGTTAAGAGACAGAAGTCAATGTGTGATGTTGTAGGGGCTGAAAGTTTGACACTTTGGGCACAAGTTAGACCAAAGTCAACGTATTCTTGGGACCCCTGAATGTGAGTTCCAATGTATATGGAAAGGCCACCCGTGGCTCTGCCTGCCTTATTTGGTTTCAGTGCTTCTTTGTGGAATTCTTTAATTACGGTTATTGGAATCAGAGTTTGCGACCAGGTTTCCTGTAATAGTTGGATGTCAACATTTTGGAGACAAGTGGTGAAGTCATTTTCTCCCCCCTTACTACTGAGGCCATTCACATTCCAGGAGCACAATTTAGGGGCTGATGGTCATTGCTGATTTCCCCATGGTTTTGGCTCCATAGTTCCCTCATGCCTCCTGGGAGGGGGGCCTGCTGTGTTTGCAGGAAGATGTGCCTCGTGTAGGAGGGTGCTCCTGGGCCAGTAATATCCTGGATGAAGTTGTCAGTAGGGTATTTCAGAAGTGTTTGAGAAATGGTAGACCAGAATTGAGGTTCAGGATTGGCCCTTCAGTCTTGACAGATGAGTCAATACTTGTTATCTCTTCATGGGATTTTTTATGCCTTTAATGTTGCAAATAATAATTATAATATACATACTACACATTTATGAATACATTGGTAGCATTCACTGTCAGATCTAAGAATTAAGAATATCATGTAGAAGAAAAGAAAGAAGGAATAAGGAATTAGGAAAAGAAAAGTGTGGAACGTATAAAGGAGGGAATTGAAAGAGAGATTGGAGAAGATATCCCGAACATGAAGTAAAAAGAGAAAAGGTAACCATCAAGAAAGTCACATATTGAATCATCACAAATCATGAGACATACACAACAAAGTTGCAGATAAATTGGGACACCTAGAATGAAAACATGCAAACCCCAGCTCCATACATTAACAAACTATGACAACAAAGTAGAAAACAGTAGAAGGGAAAGAAAAAACTGCAAAAACTAGTGAGACATATAATGACAAGTGTATATTTGCACAAAAAATGATTACCTGTCACTTACCTCCACAGAGAACAAGTGTATCGGAAATGAAACAGATGACACAGAACAACTTGGATCCACCGAACAGGGGAGGACTTGACAACATATCATGAAAACAATCAAGTAACTTCAAAGATGAATCTGTAAGAGACAAAATAAGTGAAATTACTGTAAACAGTCAAGAGAGAAATTTCAAGGGGATTAAAACCCATACATCATAAAGTTCAACACTATCAGATCACAATCAACCAATGGCATGAGCCCCAGTATCCATATCCTCTGTACGATGGTGTTGCAGGAATTCTCTTAAGACAGAAGGGTTGGTATGAGTGGTGGTCTTGTTGCTGCAGGTAGCCTTGAAGAAAGAAGGATGCACCAACCCATTTTTGGCATTCATGGCCTGAAATTGAGGTCTTACGTTGCTTCTGTCTGGTAGCAGGTGCATTGGAAACATCCTGAAATGTATTGACAGTATTAACTGATGACTGAAGAGATTTTTGGAATATTGCAGCTTTGTTGATCTCCATCGGGTCACTATATTGAAGGAAAAGCATAATAATACCTCTAGGTTTATCCCTGGAGGTTGATGTGAGCTTTGGGTGGAGAAAGTGAGCTCTCTAAATATTCAGAGGGGTTCTCTGCTCCCTCCGGAATACCATATAGTTGAAGATTTGTTCTCCTGTTTCTGTTTCCAGCTCTTCAGTGACTTTTGTAAGCATGTCAATATATTTGGTAATTTATGAAACATTAGGCATTGAGTCCTTCACATCACTGAGACGTTGCTCCATGATAGAAATCACTTTATCCAGCATAGACAAGCATTCGTCCAATCTTTTCAGAGTGGCAGTAGTTTCAATAACAAATTGCTGCAAGGTTTTGAGCTCATCCATCAGGTCATCCAGTGTCAACACCGAAGGAGATTTAGGTGGATAGGCTACATCTTTTTTTGGCCTCTTAACCAAGCCTGAAATGTTAATCTTTTTAGCAATGGTGTTAGAAACTTGAGAAGGAGTTGTAATTTCTTGACCGTCCGCAGCAGGATAATCCTTGTACTTCATCATGTCAGCTTGAGACCTAATAAGAGATTGAAAGTATATAGTCTTGGATATGAATGACCCAGATTGATTTCTGACTTTTTTTATTAATCACCAAAAAATAGAGTTTTATATATATATATATATATATATATATATATATATATATATATATATATATATATATATATATATATATATATACATATATATTATTATTAAGAAAGTCTCAAGTGAGAACCTGCAAATTCTGTGGCATTAAATGAGATGCTCCAATGTACAAGCAGAATATCTGTGAGGGAACTTGCATTAAAACCTGTTCCTGCACCATTAGAAAAGCAAAAGGAACATGATAAAATATTTTCTCAGTCAATAGGATAAGCCAATGGTATAAGAAATATCTCTGAGTTAAAGCATAACCAAGTATCATATCTCCTTTAATGCAAGACAAAATGCCAGCAGAAGCATTATAAGGTCACAAACTGTTGCTTTTTGCCACTTAAACTGCTGAAGATATCTCCAATAGATGCAAGTGATGAATGATAACAAAGTGGCAAAATGATTTGGGCCCACCTTGAACAAACAGCAAGTTATATGGGAAGTGAGTCTCTCTTTAGGTGAGTGAATAAAATGATGGTACGAGCTTCCCACAAAGGTGCAAGTGCTGAAAATGAAACTTTCCATTGAGAAAAGACATATTCAGGGTGCCAAAGCCAGTCGCTAGTGGGACTTTGACTATATCCACCTATGGAAGTTCAGAGTGTGTCACTTTGTCAATTATTTCATACTGGGAGCTGGAGACTCTGCCAAGCTTCACAGGGTCCCACCATCTTCATGGGCATCTAGTTAATCTTCTAATAGCCATTTAGGTAATTTTAAATGTTATAATGGTCAAAATTAACACTTTGCCACATTTTGTCAAAGTTTCCTTGAGGAGATTAAGCACCAAAAACCCTTGCCAGAACAGTCTTATTTAACACATAATAAATGTAGTGGACAATTTAGTGTGTGCCATTACATAACCTTATGCATTTTTGCAAAGTTTATGTAAAGCTGTGTTCTACAATTTACAGTTTGCCTCCAATTTTACAGTCCTTATTCTTGAGAAAAGAACCCCAACCCCACTGAAGACATCAGGAGCACTTATGGCTTTCACACTGCATACTAGGTATTTATACCCCACTACTGTTAGATTTGTCCAGTCACCACTGTTCATTGGTGTCCTTTAGGTCATCCTCTCAACCTCGTTGAAGGTTCAGCAGGATCAGCTGACCATTGTGCCCCTTGAGAAGCCTTTAGTCCATCTGGCCCAAAAACTTGCATCCTCTGACGATGCATGTGTGGTTATACAGTCCTATCCAAAGCTACAGAAAATTAGATTATCCTGCCCATCTCCAGAAGCACCCTCGAGTATTTCCGAGCAATTTATAATGAGTCAATGAAGGTGAATGCATGAATTACTTTTTTGTGAGCATTTGGGGTGCATGAATAATGTGTTATCCATCCCAATAGAGTTTTCTATTTATATCCAATAGATGGCATTTGGAATCTTGCAAATGTCATGGTTTTCTAAAACCCGAGAATTCCATATAGAGCTCATGAGCAGCAGAAAATGTTTGACAACAGGGCATTTGTGAACCAGTCTCCTATGGACTAAAGTTACATGAAAAAGCAACAAGAGAAATTGAGAAAAAATTAGGAAATTTATTTTAATGTGAAAATTATGAATTTCACAAATTTTGCGTGTATGAGTCAAAGATCTGTGCTATAAAAATATAGTTCTAGGTTCTCCAAGAACAAAGAGGTGGTGTATTTATTTTACCAGCAAAGAGGGCAGGTGACATTTATTATAACTGCAATGCACCTAGGATACTAAGTAGTAATATGATCATTATTAGTGGGGGAACCATTTTTACAGTGCACTATGGGTGGAGCGCGTTGGATGGAGTGCGCGTTGGGAGGAGCTCCTTTGGAATATTAGAATGATTCCTGTTATAATTTCCCATCACTGTTGGGTTTTAATTTGGAAGCAATGGTGTGCATTAAAGTCCCTGTCTGTGATCTGAGTGACTTGTGTAGCCCCAGATGGAAAGAAAAATCTTGAATAAAGAACAGCATTATGAAATCATAACCAAGTACTATTGCTTACAGAGAAAGAAAAAACATTGCATTGTCTCCATCATTGATTGCGACCATCAGTTTAGATTCAGACCAGTGAGAGAAGTAAAATCACAAGTGCCAATATTACGGAAGAACTCCCCACCACATTTGATGAAGGAAAACACACTGCCCTCAGACCTCTAGGCATCATAGAATATTGTGGAGCACAACTTCTTCTTAAAGACTTAGGGCCTGATTTAGATCTTGGTGGACAGAGTTCTCTGTCACAAATGTCATGGTTATTCGGTATTACAATTTCCATAGGATATAATGGAATTGTAATACGGCGGGCGAGATATCCATCACATTTGTGGCGGAGTAACCCCATCCACCAAGACCTAAATCAGGCCCTTAGACTTGAGTGGCAGGTGTTACTGACATTGCCTCAATCTTCTCAGATCTTAGTCAACAAACATAGATTGTAGCCGCAGTCTCTTTGACACAAAAGGTACCCTGTTGTGTGCAACAAACCCCATACGTGTAGATGCTTCTATGCAAGAAATGAGTAATTACAAATGTAATTTCCAAATGGAGGCAGATGGTACCCAGATTCTAATGCATCTGGACACTTACTGACGGGCAACCAGACATTCCTAAATGCCTCGAGCACACACAGGGATAGATGAAAAAAGCTACCTCTGGCTAAATGTATTAAAAACTGACATCTTTATGGCAGAAACTCCACTACCAGTGCCTGCTCCTTTGAATGGCCATCAGTCTTGGAGAGTCATGACCTCTTTCCAAGAAGTAAGAAATCCAGGGATCATAATTAATGCTGGCCTCTTCTTTGCATCCAAATAAACACAGAAGGTGGCCACTTCAGCCAATCCATGCTAAACAAGATCCTCCTTCCAGTGGTGTAACGCAAAATGATGGGGCCTCTCTGCAGAATGTGATAAGTGCCAATATCTCACAAATATTCCGGAGCATTGAGCTGAATGAGGCCCCCCCGAAAGGTTGGAGGCCCCCTGAAGGACTTTGGGGTGCCTGGTGCCACAGTTGCTGCAGGAGCCTGTATTACGCCCCTGCCCGCCACTCCTTCAAAGCCAAACAATTGCTTAGACAATTGCATCTTACGCACCAGCCTTTCATAGAAACACACTGATAAGCTGCAAAGCGTGAGAAATCAGGCTGACAGATTCTGTCTCAGCTTCAGGTAACGGGATCATGTGAAACTGGTGCTGCAGGTGCTACACTGGCTGATGATGGACTCTAGAATTAAGTTCAAGTTCCTGAAGACAATGCATAAGGCTTATTATGGGAAAGGGCCAGGATATCTACAAAAGTGGTCACTAAGCTGCTTACCAGACAGTCCCTTCACTGAGCCTCATCCAATCAGATCATACAAAGATGTCTCAAACATCTGACTCATGAAGGGAGAAGCCTAGGTATCTAAGGTCCCAAATTTTAAAGGAGTGTAAAGCTCACTCTCAGGGCTGCAGCCAATCATTCGGGCTTCAGAAAGTTCCTGAAAACAGAACTGTTTGTACAGGCATTCAACTAATGACAATGACGTTTGGAAGCTGTACAATGTTGGTTAGGGATTCTTTGAATGGAGCTGGACTTCAACGGTCCTTCACAGTTCCTTTCAACATACAGCTCTGGCCTGCTACAAAGCTCCCAGCGCTCCAAAGCATCAGAATACATTGTAAACCCCGGAGCACTCATTTCACTATTTCCATATCATTTTAGTCCCTTACTGCCACAAACTTCCCAAGAACTGTAGACATTTACCTTACTATATGAAAACAAGGAGTTCCGGCTCCTGATACAGGCCTGGCTACACAGAATACCACTACTCTCTGTGAGGGCTTACAGTTTAATTCTGTTTGGAGACATTGGCCCTCATTCTGACCTTGGCGGGCGGCGGAGGCTGCCCGCCAAAGTCCCGCCGTCAGGTTACCGTTCCGCGGTCGAAAGACCGCGGCGGTAATTCTGACTTTCCCGCTGGGCTGGCGGGCGGTCGCCTTCAGGCCGCCCGCCAGCCCAGCGGGAAAGAGGCTTCCACGATGAAGCCGGCTCGGAATCGAGCCGGCGGAGTGGAAGCTGTGCGACGGGTGCAGTTGCACCCGTCGCCGCAGACAGTGAAATACATTTAGGGGCCCTCTTACGGGGGCCCCTGCAATGCCCATGCCAGTGGCATGGGCACTGCAGGGGCCCCCAGGGGCCCCGCGACCCCCCTTACCGCCATCCGGATCCCGGCGGTCGGACCGCCGGGATCTGGATGGCGGTGGGGGGGTCGGAATCCCCTCGGCGGCGCAGCAAGCTGCGCCGCCTTGGAGGATTCAATGGGGTGGCGGTACACTGGCGGGAGCCCGCCAGTGTTGCCGGTCCGACCGCGGCTTTACCGCCGCGGTCGGAATCCCCATTGGAGCACCGCCGGCCTGTCGGCGGTGCTCCCGCGGTCCTCCGCCCTGGCGGCCTTTGACCGCCAGGGTCAGAATGACCGCCATTATATTCTTAAACAGATGTTATACAATGTGTTAGCACTTCCCTGGAGTGCTGTGATAGGTTTAACCAATTATAAGGCTTAGAATGTTGCTGTTTGTCTGAATTCTATGTCAGGACCGGAGGCTCGGATTATGCTTTCTCTTTCTTTTACTGAACTTTCCCAGCAGCCAATAAAAACACAATAAAGGAAAAAACAACATTTCCCACATGTTCCAATCACATATCGTGACCTATTCCAAAAAGATCTCTGACCCCCAACATCATATCCTCTTTCTTTGCTGCTTAGCAGCAGATAAGTACCATATTGTCTTTTCTCAGTGTGTATTTTTAATGCATTAACCTTTATTTAGTTGTTATTTGTTAATACTAGCATCGCGATTTCACGCACTTCAATTGTTTAACTGCGCTTTGTTTTGCCCATCTGTTTATTTATTTTCTCTGTGGAGCGGGAACACTGCGCGCGCTGCGCGCAGTTTGTTTTCAGCATCAATTGACTTTTGGTCTGACGCGCGCGCTTTTTACGAGCTGGTCCATTCTTCAGAGGTTTCCCCTCCGGATCGGCTCGTAAATATAATGCGCTAGGGCAATTGAGTTTGAAGTCTGTTACAGACTGGTAAAGTATATCCCTGACGCCCAGGCACTGATCAAACTGGGTTGTAAAATATATGTAGGCTCTGCCTAGAGTGAATTTACAGGCAGCTACCTCCACTATTTATTTTTGGGCCTGAATTTTTCCACTTGTTGCCTGTGAGGGGTTATTTCACTCCCCCTATATATTTAATTCTATTATTATTGATTGCAATGGCGCAATGGAGTGATCAGGATGAAGGGTTCTACCCTGATGATAATGACAATCAACTGGAAGTTAATCTAGTTGAGGCACTCGACACTAGAGTGCAACAATCAGTTAATGATGCCTTGGTGAGAGCGTTAGGCCCCTTTTCTGAGCAATTACTGCAATACGCTCACTCTCAAGGCTGGGTGCCAGATCCAACCCCTTCTACCTCCGAAGGGACTATTCCTCAGGTTGCCTCTGTTAACGCGTCTCTTTATGTCAATTTTATACACATTAGGACTCGTTTTAGGCCGATGAATCTTTTGACCCAGTGGTGAGACACCGTAGAACGAGATAACTGATCAATATGTCGAGCAATATGTCAATGACGTTATCAACATATATCACCACAATATACTTTACTTTGGATGAAGACATTTATTAAACTATTGGCGCGACCATGACCTTTCAGCTATGAATAACCACACCTTTATTGAAGTTTTGTGAATTTTATTCCCTATTGATTACAATCTAATAATAGAAGTATCAATCTCAAAACCAAGAAGCATAGTGAGCAAGGTCATAACACGATAGCTATAATAAGACTTCGATAATGCAAAGATCACAAATATAAAAGGCGTCAACACAAGATTTGCATAGGTCAGAGTGCACAGAATATCATATACATCTCAGTTCAGCATAGCACAATGTCAGTCACGTCGATTTGTGTCAGTCAAAGTGGTCACCTAACCTAACCACTAATTAGCATCAGCATGTTGGGCTTCATGCAAAATAATTTTGAACACGAATTTGGAAAACATCTGACTAAGGTCTCTATTAAAAAATACAGCAGTTGGTACCTAGAAAGAAAAAGCAAACAGAAAAATTACATTAGCATTGTCATAATTACCCTCCTCGGAATAAGTCAGAACAGGATCAGTCTTCGTCTTCAGGATATCAGTTAGATCGCCAACAGTTAATTTCATCTAAGGGACAGTGGACACTTCCCTCATAAGGAGGAAAGTGTAAAGAGGCAATCTATGGATGAATATGGTTTTGTCTAAGTCTCAAATCACCAAACAGAGTGACAGAGTTTCTGGATGCAATCAATATTATTCCCTGCCTAATACTAATACCCTTCTGTGTCATGAGTTTTTATCCCTTTTTCACAATACATTCCCCCAAAATTCTATTGGATAACAGCTATACCCTACTATCTCTAGCCTACCAAATTATACATTAGGTAATCCAAACTGCCACCCCACGATAATATATAACGTTTTAATTGGTCTTCATGATTGACGTCTTCGTAGGTGGCACATCCGGGGTTACTTCATCCTTTGGCACGTTCTTCAGGTCAAAAGATCTCTTTTCCAGGGTAAAACGTCCTTGAATGTTTCTACAATTGTTGCAAACTGCATAAAACTTATACTAAGGCAGCTAGCATGTGGATGGGAATAAGACATAACTTGCAACATAAAACAAAGGAAAAGAACACATGGCCTTTTACGAATCAGTACACTGAAAAACAGAAAAATATGCTTTATTATGAGAGCTACACGGCTAAACTTCAACTCACGCTAATTTAAGGCCTATGGGTTTTAATGCAATCTTCGTAGGTGTTAACATATTCAATTAATTATAAGGCAAGCAATTATTTCTTACAATCGACATTAGTTTATGTGCACAATAGTAACTTCACACTTATAATCATGTTAGGAATACATTTAAGCAAATAATATTTTATGATCGTTTTTGTATGCAGCATTGTTAGGTATAAGCATTTCACATCTAATATGTAATATTTAAAGTACGCTCTCTCAGTCCCTCCTCTGATGACGCTCGTCATCACACAAATCTTTCTTTTTGACTTTTCACTTTCAATTTTTCACCTTGCGCATGATATGCATTTCAACATCTTGCCCTTTATGTGAGCTTTCCCAAATTTCATTAAACATTTTCTCTCTTTCACTTTCTTCATTTCTCCTGGTTCTTTTGGTCCAATGTCTCTTTATTTTGTCATTGATTTTACATGCCCCCCATATTCCTAATAAACAGATCAGGACAATTAATAGACCCATCAATATTTTTGCAAGTACCCCATTCCAAATGTTGGTAAACCAGCTCCCCACTCTGGCAATTCCCCTTCCAAATTTCTCCCAAACACCGAGTTCTTTCAAATCCTTCAAATCTGTACTATCTCTAGTAAGGTTAGTAAGCATACTTCTAATTTTCTTTCTGTTATCTGGTATAAATGAACAACAGTGACGCTCATTGAGCATCTTGCAGACCCCTCTACTCTTAGCTAAAAGAATGTCTAAAGCAAGCCGATTTTGAAGAGTCATAGCTCTTTCTGCAGCAAGTTCAGTATCCATCAGGAGTATAGCCCCTCTAAAGTTTGTCAGCATGTTATCCACTATAGTAGACAACTTTTGAATCTTCATAGAATTCAAGATAACCCCTACTGATGGAATTATAGCTCCAAATATATCACCAATGACAGCCGCCACTGATTCTCGTTTCTGTCTGGGATGTTGTAATTCAGACGTCTTAGGTATTTGCTTTAAGTCATCAATCTGGTAAATCTTTGGGAATACTATCCCCAAATAACATGTCCCATACCATCCCTTAGGGAGATGGTAATAAGCATTTAACCCACAAATGTAATAGATTCCAGGAATCGCTGGATCTTGTCCATTTAGCATAAAGGTCCATTTACGCTGAAACAACAACACATGCCTGCATTCACTCGTTCCCACAAACAAATGATCCTGTTCAGATTTCGGCCTATATATACAAAGCCTACCTACATGTAATGCATCTATAGCTAATTTGCCTTGTGTCTTGATTGCAGTGTAAGCATAACATTTGCATATGTGCGTTTCTCTAATCCTTTTTCTAACCTTTCCTTTAATGCTTTGCATCTATCATCTGTGTGATCTAAGAAGCTTTTCTCTACAGGCGATAATAAGCAAGTCAAATTATTGCGGTGTGCATAGGCAGTTCCAAATGTAAGCGTCGGCTCAAAAAATCCCCTAACTATTTTTATATCATCTTCCTTAGCTAACTTATTCAAAAA
Organism: Pleurodeles waltl; assembly: GCF_031143425.1. Lineage (NCBI taxonomy): Eukaryota > Metazoa > Chordata > Amphibia > Caudata > Salamandridae > Pleurodeles > Pleurodeles waltl. Next base: position 978,570,909 of record NC_090436.1, on the reverse strand, counting down.
TTCAATCACAGGCACAAAAGAAAACACAACATCCAAATTTGAATAAAAATATTGCACATGCTCTTGATTATAGAATCTTGTTAATAGTAAGATGCAACTAATCCCATAGGTTAAAGGGAGGCTATGATAAGTAACTCCCTCCTGCACAGATGAAGGGATTTTAGTACAAACATAACAATCTTTTGCATCCATAGTTTCCACATACTCATTTAATAAGCGATAGAAGACATTAGTAGAAAGTTCCCCTTTTGCATTAGTTCCCTCATGCATGTGTCTTGCGTCTTGTTCAAATCTCTCCCATGGTGTTAGTGTGGTAGTTTCAGGTTTTGAAGTAGCGTTGATAGTTTCTTTCACTCACCAGGGCATACCTACAATCAATCCCACAATTATTACTGCACATACAACACCTATTATAAGACCTAACCAACCACACACCTTACTTCCCTTGCTACTATTTCTATTGTAAGCCATGTTTATATAGAATCAGAATAGCAGCTCAACAATCAACTTGAGGATAAAACTCTTTTTTTTTTCTTCTGCGTATATTACAGTGTCTTCACTCACTCCAGGACCTCTTTTGTCAAATCAGGTTAGCAGCTTGTCATGATCAGGTTTAAAGTCAATCCAGTTTTTAGTGTCACTTCCGGTAGTTTATAATGTCTCTTTTTAGTTTCAAAATTTTCCAGAATTTAACCAAACTTCGCGTCTTCACTCATTCAAGTACCATAGTATTGGCCTGGTACTTCTCGATCAAAGCAGAATGCTAGAAATTCTTGTTGACATTCAGAAGTTGTAGCATATGCCCATTCAGGACCCGTATATCTTCTGTTTGCGATTCTTTTTCTCTTTAACCTTCGCTCACCCTGTTGTTCTCCTTCACTCAGATCATCCACTCTATATGTATTGTTCTCTTCAGTTATTGTGTCATTTGATACATCTCTTATCTTGAAGAGTGGCTTATCTGGCCAATTGTCGCCTTTATGGGTCGTTTCTCGATGTATTCTTTCAGGACGTTGGACAGTACCCTCCTCTTGTGATATGGTGTTTTCTCATGATGGACCTGCAACTGGTTCAGGAGGTTCTGGTTCGTTCTGATTCCTTTCTACAATTTCTCCTTCTTCTTCTTCTTCCGGTTCTGTACCGGGTTCGAACTCTAACCCGTATCCGTCTGCTTCTGGGAGAACCTCTCCTTGACTTAGTTCTCCTGTCGCCTCTTCTGAGATAGGCACTCTATCACCTCTCTCGAACTCATTAACTGTTTGAGGGACAAGGCTGTTCTCAGAGGGCTCTCCGATAGTCTCAGTTCCTTCTTGACTGTTCTCTGGCTCTGAGACTTCTCTTTCTAGAGTTGCTGTGCTGGAAACTTCAAGTTCCTCATCAACAGGACAGGATGTATGACTGGCATGTATCCAGTTGGGAACCCCAGCACACTTTACGGCAGTAGTAGTTGTCACTATTACTTGTAAGGCCCTTTCCAACGTGGCTCTAGACACGATTTTCTCACGTGCTTCTTGACAACCACCCAGTCACCGGCTTGAAGAGAGTGGCCTGGTTCTCCGATCGGTGGCAACGTTTTAGCTTCCACCTGGTGAGAGAAAGAGCGAATCACATCAGCCAAACCCTTGCAGTAATCCAACACCATCTCATCTGTAATATTCACTAGTGCATTTGCAGGTACTGCTGGTAATCTCATAGCTCTGCTCATGAGGATTTCATGGGGGGACAGTCCCGTTTTCTTGTCTGGGGTATTTCTCATTGACATCAGCACTAGAGGCAAGGCATCGGGCCACTTCATATTAGTTGCTGCACACATTTTTGCCATTCTCGATTTCAAAGTACCATTCATTTGTTCTACTAATCCTGATGCTTCGGGGCGATAGCTACAATGCAGCTTTTGTTCAATGTTGAGTGCGGCACACAGGAGTTTAATCACCTCATTGTCGAAGTGTCTACCCCTATCCGATTCTACAGAAAACGGAAACCCGAATCTGGGTATCAGTTCCCTGAGTAGTAGTTTGGCTACTGTAAGGCTGTCATTTCTACGTGTGGGATATGCCTCAATCCAATGACTGAAAACACACACAATCACCAACACATACTTCAGTCCCCCACAAACTGGCATTTGAATGAAATCCATTTGCATTTTGTCAAATGGACCTCCAGCTCTCCCAATATGGCTCAAAGTTACCACAGTTCCCTTTCCTGCATTCATCTGTTGACAGATAATGCATCTGTGACAAGTAATTTCTGCGGCATGTCTGAATTTTGGGTTAAACCAATCAATTTTAAATGACCTGATCATGGCGTCCCTTCCCAGGTGTGCCTGCCCATGATAGAGTCTGGCAAACTAGGATAGAAGGCTGTTTGGCAAAACTAATTTTCCTTCCTCTGAAACCCATAAATCATCAGCTCTCTGCACACATTGCATTCTTTGCCAAGAGCATTTTTCTTCCTTACTTGCATGGCTTTGTAATGTTTTTAGTTCATCCAGTGTGTCACCTACCCGCAATGCTAGATTTAAACATGTGTCACTCTCAGTTTGTGGTAACAATTCCCATTGCTCCTTGAACGATATACAGTTCAGTGCACAGAATCTTGCGACTTGATCTGCATAACCGTTTCGCATGGACACAAAGTCCTGGGATCTAATGTGAGCACTGCATTTCACCACGGCAATTTCATGAGGTAACTGAATCGCATGCAACAAATCCTTTATTTGTTCACCATTTTTCACAGGAGATCCAGATGAGGTCATAAAACCCCTCTGTGACCAAAGTTGGCCAAAATCGTGTACGATTCCGAATCCGTATCTGCTGTCAGTATAGATGGTGACTTTCAAATTTACAGCTGCGTGGCATGCCTTAGTAAGGGCGATTAGTTCTGCCACTTGTGCGGAAAACACTCTTTCAAGCCAGGAGGCTTCAACGATGCCAGTTATAGTGCATACCGCATAACCAGCTCTCATTGTTCCGGCAGAGTCTCTAAGACAGGACCCATCAACAAACATAATGCAGTCATTCTCTTTCAAATGATTGTCCTGAATATCTGGACGAGGTTTGGTGCACAGTTCAGTCACCTCAAGACAATCATGTTCAAATTCTTCCCCGTCTTTGATTTCAGTATTTTCATTTGGAAGTAAAGTTGCCGGGTTCAGTACAGTGCATCTCCTAAGTGTGACATTCAGTGACCCCAGTATGACCGTCATGTGCTGAGTCCTAGTTCGAGTTAACAGAATTTCAACTGAATGTGGAACCATTACTGTTAGAGGGTATCCCTTGACTATGCCTTCGCATTGTAAAAGGCTCTGACCAACTGCTGCAACTGCACGCAAACAACCCGGTAAGGCTGCTGTGACAGGGTCCAAGGTAGCTGAAAAATATGCTACAGGGCAATTTGCATCTCTGTGGACCTGTGTTAAGACAGACAAAGAACAAGCATCACGTTCATGACAAAACAACAGAAATGGTTTCTCGTGGTCTGGCCTTCCCAATGCTGGTGCCCTGCACATGCATTCCTTCAATTCCATGAATGATTCGAGCTCTTCTTTTGACAAGGTTATAGTATATGGCTCATCCTTGATTTCCTTTACTGTCAGTTTTATTAATGGCTTTGAAATGATTGAGAAGTTGGGTATCCACTGACGACAGTAGCCCACCATTCCCAAAAACATCCTGACATCTCTTTCTGTTGTTGGAGGGTTCATTTGCAAGACAGCTGTTATTCTTTCTTTTGATATTCTCCTGGAACCCTTCTCAATCAAATGTCCCAAATATTTCACCTCCTTCTGACAGTATTGTAGTTTTCTGGGTGACACCTTATGTCCATTCTTTCCCAGATGATTCAGTAATGCAATGGTATCATACTTGCAACTGTCCCTTGTCTTGGACGCGATTAGCAAATCATCAATGTACTGCACAAGAGTTGAATTAAAAGGCAGCACCAGTGGCTCCAAATCCCTCTTCAATATCTGATTGAAGATGGATGGTGACTCTGAAAACCCTTGAGGAATTCTGCACCAACTATACACCTTATCCAGGAATTTGAAACTGAACAAAAATTGACTGTCCTCATGAAGAGGTATTGAAAAGAAAGCTTGTGACAGGTCTACTACGGTGAACCATTCAGCATCACAGGGGACCTGAAACATGATTACTGCTGGGTTGGGCACCACAGGGCAACACTTTATCACAATTTCATTTATTTTTCTCAGATCCTGCACAATTCGAACTTTTCCACAAGGCTTCTTTAACCCCATTATGGTTGAGTTACATGGACTGCTCAAAACTTCTTTCAGAACTCCCTGTCTGAGAAAGTCTGCAATTATTTGTGACACTTCGATAAGAACATCTTGGGTCATGTGGTATTGTGGCACTTGTGGGAACTCTGCATTTGGTTTTATCTGAACTTTAACTGGTTCTACTCCTTTTATCAATCCTACTTCTTTTCCGGTTAAGTCCCACACCTTTTCTGTTACTGTCCCTTGCAATTCGACAGGTAAGTCGATCAAGGTATGCATTGGGAATAGAGTAATCAGAGGATAGTCCTCATTTGTTCCTGCTTCTTCCCCAAAATTTTGACTTTCATCTCCTTCATCGTCACTATTTGTCTGCACCTCAATTCCATAATTGGAACAGGTGATTGAACATTTTGTCTTACACAGTAAGTCTCGTCCCAGGAGGGATACCGGACTTGAGTCACATACTACAAACCTATGTAGTCCCTGGAAGTTGCCAATCTCAACCTGTACTGGATCTGTAATCGGGTTAGTCAGATACTGATTTGCTACTCCAACCACTCGTATGGTACGCCCTGACAGTGGTAATCTCAGAACTTCCGCACTTCTGACTGTAGAGCGTGTGGCTCCTGTGTCAACCAGAAATGAAACCTTATACCCCATCACCTTTCCCTCGACGTATGGGCCTCTCTGATCTACCTCTAAGGATGCTGCAAGCCTGCACTCTTCACTGTCTGAGCTGTCATCTGACCAATCTTCATTCATGCCATTTTCACCTCGCAATGGGAACTGTTGTACAGTATTGTTTTGATTTGTTACCTGGCCTGTGACCTGCTGAGGAAGCATCACCTGTTGCTGTGCCATCGGAGCCATTGGTAATTGCATTTGCTGTCTAGGCACCATAGGAATCTGCTGCTGCACTGGTTGCATTTGTATTGACTGAAAACGCGGCATTTGCATCTGTTGCATGGGCTGTACCCCTTGCATTTGTACCAAGTTGTTTTGGAAATTTGGGTTCTGATGTCTTATTTTTGGGCCTCATGAATTTTGTAATGCACCAACATTAGTGCCCTGCTGAACTGCACCATCCTGCACCATATTCGGGCACTCCCGTTTCCAGTGCCCCACGCCCCCGCACACGTGACATGGTGACATATTTTTCGCCCCTTGAACATCATTTTGAATAACAACAGTATTCATGTCTGAACCACGGTTCACAAACCCTTGACCCCTCGATTGGGTCTGAAACACACCATTCATTTGCAGTTGCTGCTGTATCATCTGTTGAACTCCATTTCCCTGTATTCCTGCCTGTGCAGCCCTTATCTGCATTACCATCACCTTTTCCTTCAACTTTTTCTGCTTTAACTCAATCTCATCACTACAGTACTTTGCATACTGCAACACCTCATCAATCGGTTTAGATTGCCAACAAATCAAATGATTCTTAATCATTTGGCTAACTTCTGGTCTCAGTCCTTCGACGAATCTGAACACAAGGTGGTTCATGTCCTTTGGTTCAATAGTCTCACTACCACTGTAGTGCTTAAACGCTTTTAACAATCTCTCGTAATAAGCATGTATTGACTCTTTAACCTCTTGAGAGGTCCCATCGATTTTCTGCCAATCAGTCACTTTCGGCGAAACCTTTTGTTTTAAAAACTCAATTACTTTATGATAATACTTCATCACCTCTTCAGATGGTGCTCCAGTCACCTTATCCCTTGCTGGTTCTTTTGTTGGCCAATCAACGCCTCTCTTGCACTCGAGCCACAAATCAGGCGGAACAATGATCTCAAACAAGGTATTCAAGTCTTCCCAAAGACACTTTGCAAGTTTCACAAATCTATCTGTTTGTTGATACCACTCGATCGGCTTCTCCCTCAATCTGGGATAATCATTAGTAAAAGATAGAATATCTCCTCTAGTCCAAGGCACATGAACTAAAACACCACCGGCTGTTTCTCTCATAGGTAATATTTTTACTGATTCCAAATCAGGTGAGGTCCTGGCTTGATTAGACCCTGGGCTGTCACCCTTTCCCTTATCTCTTTTCTTTGCCCATCTGCCTTCCCATTTTTCCAGTGCACCCCAAATTTGTGCGCTTTGCAACAGTTCTCTCAAATGTGCCTTCATTCCTGCAGACCTCATGTGCTCAAAGTCTTTTGAATCGAAATCTAATCTGTAACTCCTTTTCAAATGCTTAGTGTTTCCGATATCGATATTGTATTTGTCTGCTAAATTCGCTAATCTCTTATGTACTTTGCCTACCTCTTTGGTAATCTTGGGGCATAAGTATCTCAATTCTGCCTCTGTGTAGGACTCCAATCTATTTACTCCCATTGTCCCTTCTACCAACTCGGCAGCTTCCGCCCCTAATCGTACAAAGTTCAGGTACTCATCTTGTTTTTCTTTCTCTGGTTCAACTGTAACCACTGCAGTTTTCTGTGAAGTATAAGTCTTTTCTAACCATTCATTTAACTGTTGGACTGTAAAACCTTGCAATGAAATGTTTCGTGCATGCATCATTGGGGAATGTGAGGTATTTGTGCTCATGGTTTGTGGAGTTAGAACTCCCAATCCTGCTTGACGCATTGCTTCGAGAGGTGCTCCTACTGGACTAAGGTCCATTATGGGCCTTGGCTGTTCAATTACTTGTTCCCCGGGGGCCATTATCTGTGGAGTTCCCATGGACCCTCCCCTTATCGCCTCCTGAGTCATCACTCCCTGATCACACACACCCGTTTTACCCTGCGCATATAATGGCACTGGTGGACCGACAGTAATGGGTAACGATATAGCTGCAGGTGTCTGTCCCGGACCCAGACTTCTTGGAGCAGTAACTCCATAGGTCTGTTCCAATGTACCCGGAACCGGTACTAATGGTGAACCTGCTACAGGGTTGTATCTTGGTATCAGCTGTGATTGTGGTTGAGATATTAATTTCGGAGTTGATTCAATCTGTATTAGCTTTGGCTTCGTGTATATCGGGTCTGGCGGCACTATCAAATTCGTAGTTGTCTCAAGCACTGGGGCATCAGGATAGATTCTCTGTATCCGTGGTGGAGGCTGCAACTGTATCGGTATGTCTGGTGCAGTTGGTACACTGACACCATTCTGTATCGAAGCTGTATCGCTAGTCTGTGCCGTATCAGTAACTCCCTTTTCCTGCGTCTGGTTCCCAGGATCCAAGCTAGTATTTGGAGCATTGTCGCTCACCGCATATGGTGGCGGGGGTCGTGTGATAACCTGTCCATAAATTCCTCATCGTCTGAATCATCTTCCTCTTTCCAAGATCTCTTATTTTCTTTGGATTTGCCTGAGTCTTTATCTGTTTTACATGAGGCTTTCTTTCCCTGTGTTTCTTCCCCTTGTGCTATTGCTGGAAACAGTTTTAGCCCATGAACTACTCCCCTTCTCCACATTTTGCTCTCATCATCCCACCTAGCTTCCGCATAAGATTTTTCTGCCCTTCGCAATCTTTTCTGAAACTTTTCGTGCTTTTGCTCAAGAGCCATCAGATCCAAAACCGCTAATGCCTCATATTGTGCTGGCCTCGGAGGTGGTTTCTGTTCACTTAACATCCACCTCAATCTTGCAAGGATCCTCGTATTGAATGTGCCGTATTCTGGAAATGCTAAACATCCCTCTTTCTCTGTTAGTTTGCGCCACTGTTTCATCCATAAACATGGAGCAACACCCTTTTCTTCCATAACTATATAAGCTGGGGTACCTTCGGGTGGTGTAGGCTTCCCATCAGTTGCTATGATATATGTATCTCCCTTCAGAGCACTTTTGAATGCTTTAACAAAATTCATTTTTGCGACTTTCTCTTGTTTTGTATTTTAATCAGAGGTGACTTAGTTCCCAGGACACTCTTCACCTGCCTTTCTCAACCTATTGCCTCTCACGGACGGCAGCCAATCCGTGCGCGACCCCTCTCGACAACTGACCTATCTCAGCGCGGCACCACTGACGTCGCACTCACACACACTGCAGCTGACAAAGTCTTGCGGCTCATCCGCTCCTCACTGAACCCATACAATCTCACATAAACTAAAGTGATTATTGCGAGCATTTTAAATGACAACACAAATCTGCCGGTTTACTACAGGAAGGGTAACACATTCGCTTCAGAACTTTACAGAGATTTCACTTGAAGCCTCGGCCGCTACTCTCTCCTTATCAGTTCCCGCATACGCAAGCAGAATTCGACCCGCAAATTCTACTCTCAGCTTGTCAATGGCTTATTCTAGAGCACTTTAGAACTTACCAAATCTCCATCGAAGGTTTTCATACACACTATGACTCAAACTTGACTTGTCAACCACACCCGATTGACCTATTAAACCGCACAGATTACAACATAAATCACATTTGTCTTCATACTCTGGAGTCTTGGAATTCAACAGGTCCGTACACAACAACCAACCACGTGGATAATTTTTAAGCATCAAGCGCCACATTCACATGAAGTACGCCGACTTCCATAATCTCATACTGTGGAGTACGCCTACTCCTACTAAACGACACTTAGTTTGGCATAGATACACACAAATTTTCACAATCACCTGCAAAATGCGTAAGCTTAGGCAAGCGCAAAGACCCTAACCACATTCACTATGGCTCCGAGAACATTCCCCAACTCATTCAGGCAGGCTCCGAGATCCCGGAAAGTCATGGTGAACTTAGAAACCCATCATACCTCCAATTTGCATTATCACAGGAAAACAAATTAAACAATGAATCTCTGTCCTAGGGCCCCCAAGGGCCAAACCATCCTCTGCTACCAAACTGTTAACGCGTCCCTTTATGTCAATTTTATACACATTAGGACTCGTTTTAGGCCGATGAATCTTTTGACCCAGTGGTGAGACACCGTAGAACGAGATAACTGATCAATATGTCGAGCAATATGTCAATGACGTTATCAACATATATCACCACAATATACTTTACTTTGGATGAAGACATTTATTAAACTATCGGCGCGACCATGACCTTTCAGCCATTAATAACCACACCTTTATTGAAGTTTTGTGAATTTTATTCCCTATTGATTACAATCTAATAATAGAAGTATCAATCTCAAAGCCAAGAAGCATAGTGAGCAAGGTCATAACACGACAGCTATAATAAGACTTCGATAATGCAAAGATCACAAATATAAAAGGCGTCAACACAAGATTTGCATAGGTCAGAGTGCACAGAATATCATATACATCTCAGTTCAGCATAGCACAATGCCAGTCACGTCGATTTGCGTCAGTCAATGTGGTCACCTAACCTAACCACTAATTAGGATCATTATGTTGGGCTTCATGCAAAATAATTTTGAACACAAATTTGGAAAACATCTGACTAAGGTCTCTATTAAAAAATACAGCAGTTGGTACCTAGAAAGGAAAAGCAAACAGACAAATTACATTAGCATTGTCATAATTACCCTCCTCGGAATAAGTCAGCATACAGGATCAGTCTTCGTCTTCAGGACATCAGTTAGATCGCCAACAGTTAATTTCATCTAAGGGACAGGGGACGCTTCCCTCATAAGGAGGAAAGTGTAAAGAGGCAGTCTATGGATGAATATGGTTTTGTCTAAGTCTCAAATCACCAAACAGAGTGACAGAGTTTCTGGATGCAATCAATATCATTCCCTACCTAATACTAATACCCTTCTGTGTCATGAGTTTTTATCCCTTTTTCACGATGCATTCCCCCAAAATTCTATTGGATAATAGCTATACCCTACTATCTTTAGCCTATCAAATTATACATTAGGTAATCCAAATTGTCACCCCACGATAATTTATAACGTTTTGATTGGTCTTCATGATTGAAGTCTTCGTAGGTGGCACATCCGGGGTTACTTCATCCTTTGGCACGTTCTTCAGGTCAAAAGATCTCTTTTCCAGGGTAAAACGTCCTTGAATGTTTCTACAATTGTTGCAAACTGTATAAAACGTATACTAAGGCAGCTAGCATGCGGATGGGAATAAGACATAACTTGCAACATAAAACAAAGGAAAAGAACACATGTTGGGTCATGGCCTTTTACGAATCAGTACACTGAAAAACAGAAAAATATGCTTTATTATGAGAGCTACATGGCTAAACTTCAACTCACGCTAATTTAAGGCCTATGGGTTTTAATGCAATCTTCGTAGGTGTTAACATATTCAATTAATTATAAGGCAAGCAATTATTTCTTACAATCGACATTAGTTTATGTGCACAATAGTAACTTCACACTTATAATCATGTTAGGAATACATTTAAGCAAATAATATTTTATGATCGTTTTTGTATGCAGCATTTTTAGGTATAAGCATTTCACCTCTAATATGTAATATTTAAACTACGCTCTCTCCCCTCCAAATCTAAATCTAAAACTAAGAATATTGCAAGTGAGGATCCATCAGAAGATATACATGCGGAGGTTTTTGCGAAACTGCGCAAGAAGCGTATTGCTGAGCACAATTACAGCACCTTGAATAATGCTTCCTCTTCAGGAGATTCCTCTGATCAGGATTCGGATGACCTGACCACGCCACTCCCTAAAAAGAAAGCGAAAAAGCATTCTACTTCTCTTCTGTTAGATTTCGACCCTTCAGATATGGTTCACCCTAGATCCTCTAACTGGCTTCCATCCACAGAAGTGGCACAATACGTTCACGATAACCTTAGAAAAAGTTATGACAAGGAAGTTCGTTCTCATCTCAAGACCGAATGCCCCAGACCTGATCTAGAGAATAACCCCAGAGATAGATCCGACCATGGTTACCTTTTTGTAAACGTTTTCTAAGGACCCTAAAAAAGGATTGGATAGGTCATGGCGTTCATGCCAGGATAAGCTACTAGATATGTCTGGCCCTTTGACTAAAATTCTTGATTTAGCGGCTGAGTCAAAAGAATCAGGATTACCAGTTGATACAGATTCTGGGCCCAGCGGGCAATCTGTCAATTAGGTAATACCAACTGTGCTATTTCATCGGAGCGCAGAAAATCTATTCTCATGCGCATGGATCCAAAACTGGTGGATCTGGCAGCATCTGAGGCAGGCCCAGCTGCTGAGGGTCTCCTTTTTGGATTGTCTTTTAATAAGGAACTGGCAAACTTTTGTTCCACCTTTTCCACCCTCAACAAAGCACAGTTGTCCCTTAAAAAGGTTTTTAGACGAGGCCTTTTTCTCAGGGCTGGACGTTATGGTGTACGAATGTCCGGCCAGGGCTCCTTTTCAAGTCCCCAAAATTATTACCCGAGAGGACGAGGTAGCTGGTCAAGTGAGCAATCGGATGCACCTTCTACTCCACTCGGACCAGAGGTGGTAGTCCTAGATTCCGCAGAGGACATCGTAGAGGACAACAAGGAGCGATCCAGGACGCCTCCTACGCTGGTAAGACTCATTCTTCCGTCTCAGGTTATTCTTCGGGGAAGAGTAGGACGGTGTGCACACAATTGGAAAAAGGTTTCTGGGGATCCTTGGGTACTTCAGACAGTATTAGGTTTTCATCTGGAGTTTATCAGCACTCCTCACCAATTCACCCCTCCTCTTCAAATTAATTTTTCCCTAGAAAGTCAGAAATGTATAGATACAGAAGTGCAAGCGCTGCTAGACAAAGGTGCAGTAATTTTTTCAACTGCTCACCCATCGGGTTTTTGCAACCCCATTTTTGTTGTAGACAAAAAAGGAGGAGGTCATCGACTGGTTTTGAACTTGAAAGACTTCAATTCTTGGATTGTGTACAGACACTTCATGATGGAAGGGATTCACATGCTAAGAGATATCTTAATAGACGGAGACTGGATGGTAAGATTAGATCTGAAGGACGCTTACCTGTCAATTCCAATTTTTCCTCCACACAGGAGATTCCTTCAATTTCAATGGAAAGCTCACTGTTTGGAGTTCACAGCTCTCCCATTCCGTCTCTCCTCAGCACCATAGTGCTTTACGAAGTTGTTGAAACCGGTTGTGGAATATTTGAGAACCAAAGGGGTTCGCTTGATTATTTATCTGGACGACATCTTATTGATGGCCCAAGAACCAGCGTCTCTACAGACCCATTTGAACTGGACAATCACTCTGTTGCAGGACTTGGGTTTCCTTATCAATGCGTGAAGTCATTGTTGAATCCAACTCAAGTGATAGAGTTCTTAGGCTTCAAGATCGATTCGATCCAAGCTCTGTTGATTCTTCCCTCATTAAAGATTCGCAATATGAAGAGGGAATTGAGGTCAGCCCTAGCCAGTCCGACTATTTCTTTAAGAAGCATTGGTTGACTAGTGGGCCTGTTGGCTTCATCCATTCAGGCAATCTTCCCGGCCCCACTTCACTATCGGGCTCTGCAAAGATTGAAGATCAAATACCTGAGACAAGGTTGGAGTTACTCGACCTTGATCCCGTTATCCAGAGAGGTCAGGGAAGAAATTCAGTGGTGGCTTCACCACATGGAAGCCTGGAATGACAGGGCGATATTTGGGTCCCATCCAGAGGTGGTGATAGAATCAGACGCAAGTCAATGGGGATGGGGAGCCCGTTGCGGGTCTTTAGTGACCGGGGGCCATTGGTCTGTGACAGAGCAATCTCACCACATCAATTGTTTGGAGCTTCTTGCAGGATCGTTTACGATAAAGAGCTTATCCCCCCCTCAAGACAGATTGCTGCATCCTCTTGAGGATGGACAATATATCAGCGGTGAGGTATGTCAACAAGTTAGGGGGAACGAGATCCAGGGTTCTAGCGGAGATAGCCAAGGAGTTCTGGCACTACTGTTTGAATCACAGGTTAGTAATTGTAGCGGAGTTTTTTCCGGGAGCTCAGAACGCAATTGCGGACTGGAACTCCAGGTATCTGACAGATACCAGCGATTGGAGGTTAGATCCGATTATCTTTCAACAGATAATGAGGGAATGGGGTCCTTCCGAGGTGGATCTCTTTGCAACTCGCCTCAATACCCAGGTTCCGAGGTTCTTCAGCTGGAGACCGGACCCTCTTGCATCAGCGACGGATGCGTTTCTTCAGGACTGGTCCCCTTTTCGGGGATATGCCTTTCCTCCATTACTATTGATTCCCAGGATTCTATCTCAGATTCGGAGACAGAGAGCAGACTTAATCCTGGTGACTCCTGTTTGGAGAGCTCAGCTCTGGTTCCCTATTGCACTCCAATCAGCGTGTGCTCCACCGTTGCTCATTCCTCCTCGTCAGGACCTATTGTTGAGTCCGGAGGGCCTTCAACAACCTCTGATCTCATCGAGGACTCTTGTGTTGATGGCATGGATGGTTTCAGGTCAAATTGGAAAACCCCAGGTATTTCACAACAGGCTAAAAACTTTATCAAACAAGCCTGGGCTTCCAGCACCCACAAGAGATATGCTTCTGCTTGGTGCAGATGGACTGGTTGGTGTAATGGAAGGAATATCAATCCCTTGGAATCAAGTATTGATTTGATAATTATTTTTTTAGCTGAGATGGCCTCCTCAGAGTTGGCCTATAGGACGGTTAATCATTTCAGGTCCGCCATTTCGGCTGATTGACGGTAAACCAGTGGGTGAACATCCACTGGTTTGTAAGTTATTGAGAGGTATACGGTTTTCTAATCCACCTCAAGCCAAATATAATACTTTATGGGACATAAACATGGTATTAAAATGTATTGACTCCTGGCCTAGTAATAAGTTTCTTTCACACAAGCAACTCTCAGCGAAACTATGTTACTTTGTTTAGTTTCTGGTAAATGGGTTTCGGATGTCAAAGCCTTAGATTTATCTGGTAAAGTATATCTCCTGAGAGTGTTACTTTTTCCATTTCAAAAAGGACCAAATCTAATTGCAGGTCGGTATCCTATCCTTGGTATCCGGATAATTCAAAGTTATGTGTGGTACAATGTTTGAAAGACTATGAGTCGATCACAGAGGAGTTCAGACAGAATATGAATGGACAATTATTAATTTCTTTACAGAAACCCTTTAAACCAGTCGCTTTGGCATCTCTGGCGCGATGGGTTAAATGGCTTATGAGTGAAGCAGGGATTAATACCGATCATTTTGGTGCTCACTCTGTGAGAGGGGCAATGGCTTCCAAATCTTTTGGTTTAGGTTCTAGTTTGCAGGATATTATGAAGGCGGCCAATTGGTCTTCGGAAAGTACTTTTCGTAAGTTTTATTTTAAACCTGTGATTGATGTTGCATCTATTGTTATTAATCAGCTTTAAACTAGCATAATCCGAGCCTCCGGTCCTGACATAGAATGAAATTTTTTCTAGTTTACGTGTCAAGAATTTTCAATTCTATTAAGGACACGGAGGCGAGGATTATCCCACCCGTTATTGCTATTGGAGGTTACATTCAAATGTATATTTTTTTTATAAAAGAATTATGCCCTCCCTATAATTTAATCAAAGAAAAAGTTAAAGAATTTATTATGTTAAGGGGAAGTATTATTATTATTTATTATTTTTTTCTAGGATCGGATCAGAAGAATTCTTGAGATCCTTTCAGAGGTCGGTGAGAAAATCCTTTTGGTTCCTTCTTCGTCGTTAGAAGACTGGTTGGTTTGTTGCCGGAATGGATTGAGTTTCAGTTTCTAGAGCAAGAGAGAAGTTTCAGATTCTTCATATTCGAAGGAAGTTGGTTTCAAAATGGTTGCAGAATTATCTGTTGGACAAAGAAAGAGGGTATGATGTTGGGGGTCAGAGATCTTATTGGAATAGGTCAGATATGTGATTGGAACATGTGATTTGTGACTATTGGTTATGGGAAATGTAGTTTTTTCCTTTATTGTGTTTTTATTGGCTGCTGTGAAAGTTCAGTAAAAGAAAGAGAAAGCATAATCCTCGCCTCTGTGTCCTTAATTCTTGACGCGTAAGCTAGAACATTTTTCATTCTACGCTTTACTGCTAGGGCTGAAATAGCACAGGAGGGAAATAAAGCAGCAAGATAGTTGCTGTATGTGCCTAATTGTGGGGGTGAGGCTGAGAGCACACGTTCAAACTTACTGGATAATAACGGCTGATAAATTTCGTTCCGATCGTAATGCACCTGGCGTTCAGAATGGGCGGATACTTGCGTTTAGAAGAGACTAATGGCAGTCACTATCCGTATTTTAGGCAATAATGCTTAATTCTAAAAGAAATCAAGCTGAAAAATCACGGCATTTTGTTTTATAAAAGGATTATATAATTTGGGGGAGCTAATCTATGCCGCTGTAACTTGACATTCCTTGATTGTTTTATATGTAAGGTCCGTTGAAACATATAAACAATCATTCTGTTTTGAAAACAGCACAGGTATTTTATGTGCAATGCCTCCTTCGCAGCTCAGAAGTAGTGGGCCTCTCTTATGAACATGAGAGGCACCATAAAGGTCAATGAATCAATCATGGAAGGATGGACGTTTTGAAGAGAACACTTTAAAAGGCAGCAAAAGCAAAGAACATTTTCACGGGGAAATAACAGTAGCACGCAAATGCATTACACTTTGTCAATGCAACAAACAAATAAATCCTTTAAGTCAACACATTCTGACATCTATCTTGAATAACAGTCTAGTTTATTTTCGTCCACTTTATCTTAGCTTTCAAGCACACGGGTAAAAAGAACAGTCATTGCATGCTTCCTCCACGATGAGCTTTATTTAATTAAAGAACAAACTAACAACATAACTGGAAAGACTTTCTTCCTCTATTAAGAAAGACAGGCCTGCACATTTATGATATATCCTGTCTCTCTTCTCTTTGCTCCTCCCCTGCTTCCCAGGCTTGTGCATTGGTACATATTTTCCTTCATAATAATTCTTCATTAATTACTTTGCCTTGTGGCCTTTAATACAACAGGCTAACTTTAGAGAGGACAGGATACATTGATCTCCCAATTGCTGCCATATTTCCAGGGAGTCTAGTGCACTTTGTGGGCATCTGTACATTTGTGTGTTTTTATGCATCACGAGTCTTTGAGTATTTGCTGATCTGATCTCTGATCTCTGATCGCTATGAGTTTCAGGAGCTGCCTCATTCCTCATTCCCCAAGTAGAAAAAAGAGCAATGGATGGAATGCTTGAATTAATGTTAGCCTCTGGTAAGTACTTGGAACTGCATCCCATTCTGCCATTATTCTGCATACAATGACACTTCAGTTTGGACTCAGCCATATGCAAATCATTCTTGACCATGCTCCAATAGGAACAGTCCAGCCAGAACAGGCCATGGCCTTACTGAACCAGAACACAAGCAACCGAAGACTTGGGGATCGTAAGCCGTGTGCTGTTTGATTCCAGTGGTACAGTGAGCAGGGGGCTGGTATTTGATAGTATTACTTCATTATTGTGTCATTTTTTGTGCAGGTTAACACTGTCTAAACAAAAGCTTTTCCTCTTTAGTACCGGGTTGACACCCAAATACAGAAATAAGCAACAGAGAGGTGAGCGGTCAACCTCTCTGAAGGCCCTTCCACTGCGCAACAACAGGTGTCACTGTATTATTAGTGACTTTTGATCCTTTTAAGTTACAAACCATTTTTTGAAAAAATCTCTATATGATGCATCAGATGAGGATTAAGTGGCAAATGCAGCAATCCATTACTAAGCAGAAATCGCTGTGGCCGCAAAACCACAAATGTTCAGTGATACTTTGGCCATAATGCTCATAGTTCACATCTTCTTGTTGCTCTATTTACCTGGCTCAATCACTATTTAGCGATTGAGTGAGTGTCTGCAACTCTCGGTATGTGTAGTCTAGAGAGCACCTCTTATCAGACACCTTGGTTAAAAACAGCTTTGCTCCCAGTTTAAGCACTTTGGTGTCTATTCATCCAACAATAGTTTAAAAGCACTCCTTGATGTGGGCTTTTTTAGTGGGTGTGCCTCAAATAATATATCAATCTTTCTAACAAAGTGTTTATATGTTGTTTCATGGTGGGTTATCGGCCAAAGGTAATTTTTATTGCTTAAACTTAAATTTCATTTGAGGTCAGCATTCTGCCATCTTCGATCTGAAACATGTTATGCCTTTAATTCAACTTTCTTAGTGCTGTCTTTGAACCTTTTAATATTAATAATATGTGGAGAGTTTTACTTGAATTTAAAACTAACCATTTCTAATCCATCCAGTTTTTATGGCATCATCAAGGTTCAAGGTGATTTGTGCATCCAGGACATCTTCAGTGGACAGCTCTGTGTCATTGTTACAGTCTTGAAAGCCCACATCTTTTGATCCTAACAATTCCTGTAAGGCTTGAATATAGACGTTAAAGGAATGTGCTGATAACAGTGAACCTTGCCCCTCACTACAGAAAATGTTAGATGTCAGGGCCTTAATGAATTGTATTGCCTTTACATTGTTGACTTTTGCAAGAATGAACCAGTACTCTTAGCAGTTGTGTTTTACTGTCCACCGTCTGTTTGTAATCTCTGTAGTAGAATATTATGAACAGTAGTGTCAAATACTGAGGATCGATCCAACAACTTTTTGCCTCTGCTTCCCAGGTTGTTGATGTGTGCTGGACTCTGTTTTTGATACTCTGGGCACTTTACCACTGCTAACCAGTGGTAGCGTGCAAGGGCTCTTATGTAAAATGCATGTGTAATTGGCTTATCCATGATTGGCATATTTGATTTACTAGTAAGTCCCTAGAAAAGCGCACTAGAGGTGTCTAGGGCCAGTAAATCAAATGCTACTAGTGGGCTTACTGCACTGGTTGTGCCACCCACATGAGTAGCCCTATAAACATGGCTCAGACCTGCCACTACAGTGTCTGTGTTTGCAGTTTTAAACTGCCAATTCCATTTGGCAAGTGTACCCACTTGCCAGGCCGGGGGCGTGGCCACGAAGCCGAAGATGGCGCACGCTTGATCTGTCTGCTCCGGAGGGGCCTAAACTTCTCCTGTTATCCTGGGCCACCCCCCGGGGCAAATTGACAGGGAGCGAGAGCGGGGACCCGTGTGGGTGACCCGAGCTCCAGCGGAGCCCAGAGCGAGCCTGGCAGAGCCCGTTGGAGACGGCCGGCGAGCCCCACGGCCTGGGGCCTGTCGCCGCGTTAATGCCGGGAGCCGGACTGAGCTTGTGAGCGGGCGCGCGGATGGGCGTGGGACCGCGTGCCATTTGAGGGGGAGCCGGCCGACCGCGGCTGGGGAGGCGGGGCGGCCCCCCTCCTGCCTGGAGGTTGCTGCAGGGCTGATCGTGGAAAGCCTCGTGTTCCCGAGACCGCAGAGGACGATGTGACAGCGGCCTGGGGTGAGTGCGGGCACTCCGCCCCCATCCTCGCAAGTAGGGAGAAGCGTCAAGAACGTGCGCGACCGGAGCCCCTGGGCCTAGCGGGGGGCCCGGCTGCCGGGAGCCTTGCTGTGGCGCCGACCCTGCATGCGGCACGGTGTGTCTGGCGGAAGGGGCCTTTGGTGTAGCGGACACCCACTTTGAACACCGGCACACACCTGCGGAACGGGCCGGGTCCCGGGAGGGCCGACCTGAAGGAGGAAAGTACCGGACCCCCGGCCGAACGAGACGATCGGCGGATAGAGGGGCCCCCTGTTGGATGGTCGTGCCCGTGGTGGCCTACTGCGCGAACGGAGCGCTGGCCCCTGAGCTTGGGGATGGCATGGCGGGCCCCGGGCCACAGAACATGAAGGATCGCCCAGCTGCATCTGGGGAGATGAGAATCCCGGGGTGACGCCGACTGGGGCATGCCAATCGAGGAGCTGAGTATCAGCGGACGGCCGATGGCCCAGGGGTAAGGCACAGCGACGCGGCGCTTTGCGACACCTCCTTAAGAGTGGATGAACTGCCTAGCAGGGCTCGCCTGCCGAAACGGGATGGGAACGGTCCGCGGTACCCCGTGCGGTGGTCCGCCCCGGGGGTGGTCGATAGTGGGCGCCTTGCCTGACCGGACCGGTCCGGCTCCTGAAGTGGCGACTACTGTGATCGAGCTGGTGTGGTGCCTCTTGTCCTGGTGCAACGCGCCCCAAGTCCACTGAGATCCAGAGCGAGAAAGCACGGGTCTCTGGTGCTGGTGGGATTCTACCTGGCGGCCCCTGCGGGCTTTGAGCTGCGCTTGAGACGGAAGTCCTAGATGGGGGATCCCCTGAACTAACGCACTGTGGTCCGATTCGCCACTGGGGGGGACGATCTCCTACGCAATCGATGTCCTCTAAGAACCGCCACAAGGCTAAAGTCATGGACAGCACAACGACCCCCGGGCGCAAGGGGGGGGACTTGCAGGGTCCACTGCAGGTCAATGTACAGGACACCCTGGACAAAATATTAGGTGCGATAGAAGACACTAAGTTAACACTGCAACACAACATCAATCAGGTCGCGGTCGAACTGGGCATTACACCCCCTCCAGGTCGCCCAATAGTATCTGGGTTGGGTTCATTACTTGAACCCCTTTCAATTTTTTGCGACTATTTTCTACAACCCTTAGTGTTGGGTTCTTCGACTTACTTGAAAGATACTAAGGATGTTTTGAACTTAATTGAAACCATCAATGATTCTGAGCCTGTACAAGGGATCATGACTTTGGACGTCGAGTCACTATACACTAACATCCCTCAAACAGCGACCTTACAGGTCATCGAGACAGCCCATCGAGAAGTGTCATCATCATTGTCTACTCCCGTTCACTTTATTGTTCAGTGTGCCAAACTCGCACTCACAGAGAACTTCTTTCTTTTTGAAGATCAATTTTACCACCAGATTCGAGGTACCTCGATGGGAAGTACGTTTGCACCTAGTTTGGCATGCTTATACATGTACGACTTCGAGAAAAAGTTTATATTACCATCTCACAATCCTTTTGAAAATTCAATCAAGTTGTGGCGACGCTATATTGATGATATCCTGATAATATGGCGGGGCCCACTTGAAACCACTGACCACTTCATAACTTGGGTTAATTCCCTAGATCCCTTTCTAAAGTTCACTGCCTCAGTGTCGGCTACAAACTTACCTTTTTTAGATCTGATGATCACTATCCACGCTGTCAAACTGTCTACTAGTGTTTATCACAAACCGACAGACCGTAACTCTCTTTTACTATATGACAGCTACCATCCAAAATCCCTACGGGATAACCTACCAGTAGGGCAATTTTTACGATTAAGACGTAATTGTAGCTCACCTCACGAATTTGATGACCAAGCAGATATGCTAGAGAGTAAACTTCTCAGACGCCCCTATCCTTCCAAGTTGGTCTATCAAGCACGGAAGCGAGCCAGGAATAACAACAGGGACGCCCTATTGACAACTATAGATAAGACGTCACAGCCCAGACTTACTTGTGTCTCTACTTTTACACCATTGTCTAATTTCATCAAAAGATTGATTAACAAACGTTGGTCAATACTCACTTGTGGCGGCACCAATTTACCAAGACCACTTTTCGCTTTCAAACGTACTGCCAACATCAAGGATATCGTAGTCCATACGAGACCACGACAACCAGAGACAGTACCCAGTCAAAGAACATTATGGGACCTTCCCCCAGTACAAGGACATCATCCTTGTGGCACATGTAACGTTTGTCCCCTTACCAGACACTTTAAAACCATACATCTCAATCCTATCGGCATCTGGCACCTCAAAAAGCATACGAACTGTAATACAAAAAACTGTGGCCCATATTTATACTTTTTGACGCAAAACTGCGCTATCGCAGTTTTGCGTCAAAAAAAATTGCGCCGTCTAACGCCATTTGGATGCGCCATTCGGGCGTCAAATTTATACTTTGACGTACGGCGGCGCAACCAACAGGTGGGAGTCATTATTTCGTGACGCAAACAGCGTCGGTCTGTCGTAAGGCAAACCCACGTAAAAGTGACGCAAATCACTGTGGGTCGATTTACGACAGCGCAATCGTGAATACGCCGTTTTTTTTCACGCTATTGCGTGACATTTTTGCGCGAAAACTGCACTTACAGGAGAGGAGACCCAAAATGGATCCCAGATGCCCCAACAGACCCCAGGAGGATGAGAGCAGACCAGGACCCAGCCAGGAGGAAGCACACAGGAACCAGGACATGTTAAAGAAAAAAAGAAAGTGTCGCTTCAGTGCAGAGGAGCAGGAAATCCTGGTGAAAGAGGTGACGGAACACCAGCACCAACTTTTCATATCCTCAAAATTGCCACTCAGTAGGAGAGAGGCCATCTGGAAAGAAATTGTGGACAAGATAAACAGTGTGGCTGAAGAACGCCGGAAAGTCACCGAGTGTAAGAAACTCTGGCATGACTGTAAACGTAGGACCAAAGAGAAAATGGCCAGGAACAGGAAGGCAGCAATGCAGACTGGAGGGGGGAGTCCAGCACAACAGGAGGCTCTGGACCACATGGAGGAGATGGTCGCAGCCGTCATCCCAGAGGAGATCGTCACAGGGATACAAGGACTGGACAGCGCAGACTACCACGACACTACGCACATGCAGGGTAAGTCGCATGGGGAATTACAATGCAATAATGGGGACTGTAAGCAGGGGGGGGATACCTACTACACAATGCATGTAACTTAGCACATATATGAAGTGGCATGGGGAAAGGGGCACGGCAGGGGAGAATGCCCAGTACTGACCATAGCCGGGGCACGACAAAATACTGCCACCACTACAGTCCCATGGGGACATCCTGTAATTACAACAAGAGAGCCAAGGGAAACCAGTGACAGGTGGGAAGGACACTACCCTGAATCCACATCCAGGCACTTGTTTTGCACAAACTATTCCCCATCAACTAGGTCCCTACCTGTAATGCAGTAGCAAATACAACAACTGCAACTTAACTGCCACCACAGTTGACAATAACACCTCTCATCTCTGGGCAGCTATAGTACCAAATGGCAGGAACCCCACCCTGGAACATACATTCCTAAATTAGGGGGTGAGGATGACATCTGCAACTACTCCTAGAAATAAGACAAAGCTACCAGTACACTTAAATGCCGAATGTCCATAACTGACACATACATAAGCCTAAGTAAACATCAATAGGAGCCACACAGCACTAACGACACACACATGCTGCATACGTCAGGGTCCCTCACGTGCCTGCCTAACAATGCTACATCACAAATGTCATACTGCTCAGACAACAACATTGACGAGGGGACACAGGCAACTGGTCAATGAAACACATCTGCACAGTCTAACCAAAAAATAGGACATTCATACGATAAACAGGCCAATCCAGTAAGACACACATGAGACCCCATCAGATACAAACATCAACAATGTTTACATCCATACCACATCCTAACATTGACATACATAGGTCATGCCACCTAACATGTACAGATCATGCAATGTGAATAAAAAGTGTATGGTGCAGGGCCTGTGAGGCAAGTGTGCTGGCAGGGCAGTCACAACACCCACAGTCAGTCAAAGTGTAGCGTGGCAAGTGAAACGTATACTTTGCGCAATAGCCTCAGGCTGGAGGCCTTTGTGCATCTTACCCTGAATGTACTTATACTCATTTGCTCACATCTAAGTGCCTCAGAGCACTTTGCACTAAATGAATCTCATTGCCCTTCCTATCAGTTAATGTAGCAAATAGTCAGTCCTAAGGTTTTGGCAATTAGTCAAATCACCCTGTTTTGCCTACTTCTGCACTGGAGTTTGCCAGAACATATTCACTCTGTGGCCCAGTCAAGGATACCGTCTGGTTCGTTGATGATAGATGTGGTAGGGGTTAAGGTTTGCCATTCCTGCGTAGGGAAACTTTGTCATCACAATGACATATGTCTTTTAAATTCACTTCCTCGTCCCAAGACACGCATGGGGGAGTTTACAAACAGAAAATCACATCTAGATGCTGCCTGCCTTGCTGCTGATGCACAACCAGATCCCAGCCCATTCCTCTGATATGAGGGATGATGTCTCCCCTGTGATTCAGACAGCCAAGCTCCAAACTTAACATGCAGTGCTATATATAGAACAAGCAGAGGGAGAGTAGAAACTGTTAGGCACCATGATAGCTGTGTACCAATGTATTACTCTCCTGCGGACTATTTCAGTTCTAACTGTGTGTATTGTTTTGGTTATTGGGGCTCACACCTAAATTCCTACAAGTCAGTTGTACAATGAAACTTCATATCAAACAAATACTGTCTGTGTCATTTGTGTATGGGAACATACCGGAAAAGATAGAAATGTGTAGGACCTGAGTGACCACCACTTCCCTGAGAAGTCCCAAAGATGTCATGGGCTTGGACTTCTAAACATTCCTCTGTTGTGGGAGACCAGAGGCACTGCTAGTCTGTATGAGCTAAATACAATATCTGGGTGACAGAGTTATTTACAAGTGGGTCAAACTTAGTCCCCCACACCATTAGCTATCCTGCTGCCTAGAAAGCCAAGAATCACATGTAGGATAATGAGAGCCCACCCAAACAAATGTCCCTCCATAACAATAGTGAAACACCGAGGGAGGAGTAGGACAAAAAAATGCATATTCCAAAATAATTACAAATCAACACCTAGAGATGACCTGGCAGGCATGTCTGATAGCTCCATATCATATATGTGACACACAGGTGGGCCATAGGCCTACAACAATGCCCTATGACAGACAGCAGATACCAAGACAAAATCAGAGTACAAAGTAAAGGCATCCAAAGGCTTGTATCTTAGTGCTAAATGATCTCAACACAGACACACTAATTGTACCCTGTTTCTTTGCAGAGGAACACGGATCTCCTGCCGATATGCCTGTCCATGAGTTCCCTGATGACATGGATGACGAGAACATCAACCTCACACAAGAGACCATTGACATGGTCCTCGAAAGCCTCCAAACCCCCCCTTCAGTAACAAGGAGGAGCCAAGATGAAGCAGCCACCACAGTAGAACCACCCGCCACCCCAATTGTAAGACCTGCCAGCTCCAACACAGCTGAGGACTCTGACGACACTGGCACCAGCTTCGAAAGAACAGTCGTTGGGGTCCAGCGGGAGCTGGCCAAGGAGGTGCGGGTGGGGATGCAAACTATGGCAGCCAGCCTTGAGGGGGTGCGTTCGTGCATGCTGTCAACTGCTGATCAGGCAGCTGCAATGCAAGCCAGAACATCGCTGTTGGAGGAACTTTTAGTAACACAGAAGGCAATCTGCACAGCTGTCATCCAGTTGACCAAACAACTCCAACAGCAAGCCAGTCAGCGTGTGCACGAATGCAACATCGAACCCCTCAGGGCAGACCTGGCTGCCTACCATCGGGATGTGGCTGCCATTCTGAAAAACCAGCACGCTCTCCTTGCTGCAGTACTGCCCTTCATAACTGGACAGGGATCAGCCCCCGGGATGTCTGCCTCCATGTCTTCTGACACTGAGGTGTGTGTTGCCCCTTCAAAACCAACAACAACAAGGACACACCAGGCAACACACACATCAGAAGAAGAAGACAGGGAACAGATAACATTCACACGCAAGAGTACCCGGAAGCCCTAGTCCCTGCACCATGCCCCACTCTGACCAAGGTCCTACGTTTTGACACATGCCAGCCTCACTCCAACTACCCTCAATGACTGTTCGGCAATCTACTGTTTAACTTGTCCACATTGGCTGTAAATGTTTCTCTCCTACCATTTGGCAATTCCTGTTCCTCTGCCCCGTCTGTGACATCACCCCAGCATGTCAGGAGCATCATCCACACCCTGTAAATAGGATCACCATTTAAGAATGCACCAGAACGGACTCACCTAACATTGTTAATGGACTTTTTGCACTACTCCACCTAAAAATAAATATCACTTGCACACCTATTGTGTCTCTGTGTCATTTCACACTTCAACTGTGCAGTACATAACTCCAAAGTGGCTGTGTGGCAACCATGTTGATTCTCTAGACTACTGTCCTGATTTCATGTATACTGAAACATCTGTGCAGTGGCCAGGATTGCATCATAGCTTTACTAGACTGAGGAAAATAACTGATGTAGGGACTAAGCACACACAATCATGCTGTGTTGGACAGAATGAGGCCCCATCCATAGCTATTCTAGACAACTAATGGTGGATGAGAAATGTAGGCACCTTGCGATACTAACACAATACATTATGCTGTAAAATGAAAGGAATGATAACCAAATTACACTGCATCAATCACCCTTACAGCGTATACTACCATGAAGGAAAGTCATGCTCAAGCAGTACACACATGATGTAGGTCAGCAATGACAGCAACAAGACAAGAGTGTGAACAAATACTCATCTACAAAGCTCTCCCTGAACTTCACAATGCTGTCCGACCTATCTATTTACCTACAAAATCAACTCTGGAAGCACTCTTTGTGAAGTAGGATACATACCAACCCCAAATCTTGATGATCTATGCACACTACCAATGGTGGCTCTCCCACACGGTGGATACTTACCAAGTTAGCACACGGGTAGCTGGCATGTTAAACCTCAATAGCCTGGGGATAGCGAGCATAGGACACAAATGTCATACTAAAACTTTCTGCTACACTGATGTCAAGGCCATGAAAAGGTAGCACCTAACGCATCTGGTAAAGGGTTAACAAATTTTTTATTTCCAATAAGTAAGAAAAGAGGCAACTAAGGGAAAGATAAACCTACACTAATCTAACCTGACTACTACTAACCCACAACTGTCCCTAACTAACCTAAGCTAAACTTACTCTACACATGTAACGAAACGATCTAAACATCAACCCCCCACCCACCATTATGAGACAAGACACATGCAGGACAACACTTACTAACCTACACACATACTATACTATCCTAAACAAACATATATATATATTTTTTTTATATATATTTTTTTTTTTTTTTTTTTTTTATCAAACAGGAATCCCAACATTGCCCCCCACCCACCCACCCACACAAAAATATTAGATAGAAAGTATAAGGACCCCCCACCCTCTTACCTAACACTAACTAAGCTAATTACCTATACTTATCCTACAACTAACCCCCCAAACCCAACAAACAGTATGAAAAGAGGAAAGAGGGGAGAGGGGAGGGGTAAAAGTTCAGGAGGGCAAAATAACTAAAGATTTGCCCTCTGAAGTGTGCGCCGGATGGAGCGCACCTTCTTTTTAACCTCCGCCATGTCCTCCGTCAGGTTGTCAACCTTTTGAATTAACCTGTCCAGTTTCCTAGACAATGCCTGGAAGGCTGCAGGGTCAATTGGAGGGTCACTGCTGGTCTGCGTGCCGGTGGAGGTGGAGATTGTCGCTGGAGTGGAGTGGCCACGGGACAGCCCTGCTCCCAACACACGGCTGGGTCCAGGTCTTGAGGAAGATGGCTGGTCCGTCGCTGGGTCCCCTTGGGCAGACCTGGTGGTTGTAGGTGGTACCGTTGGTGGAGCCTGTGGTGTGGCATACCACGCCCCGGAGGCCCGTTCCGAATTGTATCTGCGGGCCATCCTCCGATACCCACACTGCACCTGCAGGATGTGCCTGTACCTCATTGCACGGCGCTCAAACTGGTTGCGAGCTGTGGCACTCAGGTTTGCAGCTGTGAAGGGAAAAGGCAAATATTGAGCATTGAATTTACAGTGGGTTGAATACCACAATGGGTAATTTGACCATTACTAGCAATGTATTGGTTGCAGCAATTGTTACAACATATTTCACGGGAAGGCTCAGAGGAAGTACATGTGAATCATGCATACTGAAGGGCATATCACATATAGCATATCCATGTCTCTACATGATGGATGACATCACCCTAAACTACTCCTACAATTCATACCTAAGCCATTATACATTATGGCACCAGCTCGTCCGCATACTGACTTCACTACATATGTCATTCTATGTGATAAGAATCACACTCCTCACTCAATGGCATTTTGAAATAGTTGTGTGCTAAGATTGAACCCCTGGCCATGAATCATATGTCGACACTATGGGCCAGATGTAGGAATTGATGGGAAATCAACTAGCAAATTGCAAAGCTGAACGGTGTCTCTGACACCGTCTGCGAGTCACTATGGGGTCCCTAAATCCCACCTCATGAACATCAATGATGTGGGTTCCAACTTGCACCACCTTAGCAACTATGGGCACTCACGGGGATGGAGGCCTGCTGGGAACAGCAGAACTCCATAGACGTGACTGCTTTTAAAGGAAGCAAGTTATTTTTCACCAAGTGTAGGCCCTTTATCTGAAAGCAAAATGAGCTGCGATTTGTTTAAATTCACAACAATTGATTGTTCGTAATTTACACAATAATTATTGCTCCCCTAGACCACTGGCTGTTTTGTGCAGGAGTATTTTGGTCCACTCACAAAGGTGAAGGTTCACAATGAGGACCCCTTCCAGTCAGCAAGTTGGTTAGCAGCCACTTCAAGTGGATGATAACAGCTACTCACTTTGCAACCACGTACTCGTTAGCAAATGGGATTGCCTAACACTGTGATTTGCAAGTAGGGCTGGTAAACTCCTTTATTTTTTTACTTTAGAAAAGCATTTTGCGAATATGTACATGACCACCAAAAACATTTCGGATTAGGAAACAGACGTTTGCAACTCACTAACATCAAATTATGCTATTTGCAATGTGGAGACATTTTGCTACATCTGGACCTAGGTACAAACTCAAGTCACAAAAGGTGTTAAGTACGTGTAACATACTGTTTGCTACAGTCCTAGGTACCCTGTTACACAGTAACATCCCAGTCTTTGTGGGTGGTGTGGGAAGAACAAACAACAATCCCATGATCAATGCACAACCAGGAGTGTACAGAAAGTTCAACAAGCATGTGCCTTCACACACAACACCTATGAAGGGCTAGCAACACGTTGGAGTCAGCCCAACCTTGTCACATCCCAGGTCCACACATGTCAAAATGATATGACTTAGCCAAACATAACATACTATTAGTGAGGCATGTTTTACAACACACACAGAGGAGGTAGAACACCCATTCACATGATTCAACAGAACACCTAGGCCATTGCACTCAAGTCACACACACTTCGAGGTCACCTTGTGGAAGTACATGCCCCCGGAAGATCCGACCTACAGTGTACACAGTCCATCCTCAACTAGGAAGAAGCACTTGTCATCGAAGCCATGTGCCTAAGCTATCTGGGAGACTGTCAGTCTGATATGCTGACTCAGTTAATGGCAAGTTCCTGACCAAGTCTAACATTGACCAGTGTGTTCAAAATGAGTCATGCTATTCCCAATAGTCGCACTAATTGAATGACCTACTGCCCCTCAATCTGAGAGATGACTAGGGATTGCTTTACCGAAACATTATTCCAATTTGATATCACACCAAAACAACAAAGCCAATGAACGGCCAGCACATCATATCATGAATTGTCCTGAACACACAGTAATCCATCATGCTTCATTTCCAAACAATGTAAATAGCACTTAGGCAACACTCACTGTAGGTATCGGGGTCGTCAAAATGGGCTACCTCACCAACGGTGTATTGGGCTGGTCCACCTGTAAAGCATGAAAGGAAGATTATACTCAGACTGGGTGAACAGACAAATAATTTCTGTTACAATGACAGTGTGTGAATATTACATGGTAATGATACACTTTCACACATGCTCATCCTGCCTGGCTGACTTTGTATTCTAGATTATCATTGGATGAGTCTCCTGCTCCAGTGACACACCCTACTACACTCATGCAGTGGCCAGGACAGTCATGTGTCGTCCAAGTTACTCCTCCATTAGTAGGCCCGAACAATCATGTGATCCATACATCTCAGCATGTGCATCCCAGAGAGAAACATTTCACAACTGGTTCCATGAGGACTGCATGACCACTCACAATCAAACAGGCTATGTGGACAGGTTCAACACACAGCAACCAGACACACATGTGACATATGTGTGGACAACATGACTAACTTCATGTGACGTGAAGGCAACACACAGGTGTTGCATCATCATGTGTTTGCAATTTTCGGTCTAGCTATGGCGTCTACATATGTAGGTATGTTGTTTCTACATGACGTACTCACTGGCCATTATGACCAGTAGAGTACAAATAGAGCAGTTCACGTGTTGCTTTTCAGACACAAATGCAACACTACATTCCATGCAGCTACAGCCATCTGGTATGTGTTGCAAAGATAAGGCATCGGCCTGGTAGCATAGGTCTTCATACACACCCGGCAACAAATACACATTTGGACACATATGTATACCTTTGTAGCGCAGCATTTGCATCATTTTGTGACGCAGAGAGGGGGCTACTTAGCAAAATACAAATAGATGTTGCATTTTACTGCTGTTATTGGGTGTACATGTGTAGCAAAAATGGGGATTTATGTGTATGCCCATGGGCCTAGGTTTCCCTAGTATAACACGCAGTCAGCTACTTATTTTGCAGATTGGCTACCAATCATCACATGTTCACGCACACATTCCTATTATTCCCATGTAATTGATTATTACTCACCAACATAGCCACCAATCCGGAGTCCCAGGTGGTCCAGCAGGTCCTGTTCCCTGCTGATCAGATCTGCCCAGCGGTGCTTGAGTTGATGGACATTCCTCAGACTCCCGTAGACCCGGACCAGGTGATGGCGCACCTTCTCCCAACGGATTTTCCTCGCCTCCGTGTGATACCGCTGTATCACACGGCCCCCAGCCTCCAGCATCAGTGGGAGGAAATGGCTTACGAGCCATATGAAGCCCCCCAATTCGTCCTCACCCATCCTGGACAGGCGAGGCCTACCTGACATGATGCGAGGTGTAAAAAAGTACCAAAGAAAAATGAAAGAAAAAGTGGGAAATGGGGAAAGGTAGAGGTGTGAAAGAAAAAGAAGAAGGAGAAAAATAGCCCAACTAACACCCCAAACTATGCTACCCACAACAGACTCCCACAGACAATACAAACTATCACAGGTATAGACAAAACAACACTAAACAGACTGAGACAATGTTTGACAACAATAAAAGATTGACACAAAGACAAAATACAAGGCACACAGGACACTAAAGCAGTAAAACACAGGACAACACCTTTCACACAACCACACAGTCTAGATAACTCTGAGACTGCAAAGTGAAAGTGAAAGTCAACTCCCAGTACAGATTTGGTAAACAGGATATCCTATTACATCACTTCCTGCATAAAATGGCCGCCGTTTTTATTTTCGCGTAATGCGTCATATTTTCACGCATACACAGATGTGCGTCATATTTTTTTGACGCATTACAGTGCACATGATGCGGAGTGTAAAAATATGCTATGAATATTAATATTTCAAATTGTACATGAGATGACCAACATATTGTGCATGTAGCGTCAATTTCACCACGCATACATCATGGGCGTCGTTTTTTTTACACGTACAGTGGTGCACATGATGCGGAGTCAAAAAATATGATATGAATATTAATAATTGATAATGTACATGAGATGACCAACATATTGTCCATGTAGCGTCATTTTGACCACGCATACATCATGTGCGTGGTTTTTATTACACGTACAGTGGTGCACATGATGCGGAGTCAAAAAATATGATATGAATATTAATAATTGATAATGTACATGAGATGACCAACATATTGTCCATGTAGCGTCATTTTGACCACGCATACATCATGTGCGTGGTTTTTATTACACGTACAGTGGTGCACATGATGCGGAGTCAAAAAAAATGGTATGAATATTAATAATTGATAATGTACATGAGATGACCAACATATTGTCCATGTAGCGTCATTTTGACCACGCATACATCATGTGCGTGGTTTTCATTACACGTACAGTGGTGCACATGATGCGGAGTCAAAAAAAATGGTATGAATATTAATAATTAATACTGTACATGAAATGAGCAATATATTGTGCATATAGCGTCATTTTGACCACGCATACATCATGTGCGTGGTTTTTATTACACGTACAGTGGTGCACATGATGCGGAGTCAAAAAAAATGCTATGAATATTAATAATTAATACTGTACATGAAATGAGCGATATATTGTGCATATAGCGTCATTTTGACCACGCATACATCATGTGCGTGGTTTTTATTACACGTACAGTGGTGCACATGATGCGGAGTAAAAAAAAATGCTATGAATATTAATAATTAATACTGTACATAAAATGAGCAATATATTGTGCATATAGCGTCATTTTGACCACGCATACATCATGTGCGTGGTTTTTATTACACGTACAGTGGTGCACATGATACGGAGTCAAAAAAAATGCTATGAATATTAATAATTAATACTGTACATAAAATGAGCAATATATTGTGCATATAGCGTCATTTTGACCACGCATACATCATGTGTGTGGTTTTTATTACACGTACAGTAGTGCACATGATGCAGAGTCAAAAATATTGTGGATGTAAATAATAATTTGAAGGTGAAATATCAAGACACTTTTGGATACATTTGTATCTGACTCTGCATTGTGTGCACTCATGTACATGAACAAATTATGACCGCCATGCTGTATGCGTAGAATATGGAGCAAATTGATCCAAATGTCTTCCTGTGTTTAGCTTTGGAAAGGTGATTTGTCATGGTAAAACGGTGCGATGTGAGACACATTTGTGTTTGTATCTGACAAATGTCCGTACTTTTATGTATAGACGGCCTTCACACTGTGATGTTTGGGATACGTTAACTAATGTATTGACCATATTTGACAACATATTTGGTGTAATTGCTGATGGCTATTTTGAAATGAGGTTTTTGATACCATTATGTATTCCGTCTCCAAAATGTCCCCACCTTTATGATGGGGATGCTTTTATCTGTAGTCCTAACAGGGAGTGGGAGAGTCACTTTCAGTTTTTAGGGGGCTGACCATGTCCCATTATGATTTTGTGTTTCATATTTGTGTAGGACTTGTGACATGGAGGCCACATATGTGCCTTATGCATGTGTTTAGTTCACAAGTACATGATTCCTGTATGTTTTGGGGGTGGTAGAGGTGGAGTTAGTCCCCCAGCACCCTAGGATTTGACCATCCAGAATAGCTACTGTATCCATGGAGTATTTTTATCATATCCTGGCAAACCTGCAGCAGCGGGCGAATGTAAGGCCATATGGTATGAATGACTGTTGACCATTCATTCATCTCATTAGCCCATTTGACGTTTGCAGTATTGATGATTTGGAGCTAAGTTGCATACCATTTTCATATGACTAAGGGGGTCATTCTGACCGCGGCGGGCGGCGGTCGCCGCCCGCCAAGCGGTTCCCGCCGAAAGACCGCGGCGGTCATTCTGGCTTTCCCACTGGGCTGGCGGGCAACCGCCAAAAGTCCGCCCGCCAGCCCAGCGGGAAACACCCTTCCCACGAGGACGCCGGCTCAGAATGGAGCCGGCGGAGTGGGAAGGTGCGACGGGTGCAGTTGCACCCGTCGCAAATTTCTGTGTCTGCAAAGCAGACACTGAAATTCTTTGTGGGTCCCTCTTACGGGGGCCCCTGCAGTGCCCATGCCATTGGCATGGGCACTGCAGGGGCCCCCAGGAGCCCCGCGGCACCCCCTACCGCCATCCTGTTCCTGGCGGAAGACCCGCCAGGAACAGGATGGCGGTAGGGGGTGTCAGAATCCCCATGGCGGCGGAGCGCGCTCCGCCGCCATGGCGGATTCTCAAGGGCAGCGGGAAGTCCGTTTCTGGCCGCGGCTGAACCGCCGCGGTCAGAATGCCCATCGGTGCACCGCCAGCCTGTTGGCGGTGCTACCGCCGACCTCCGCCAGGGCGGTAATTACCGCCAGGGTCAGAATGACCCCCTAAGTTTGCAAGACTCTCAGCGTTCACGATGTGATAATGCGAAGATTGTTTTGCTTGTCTGTGTCCCTTTCTGCATAAACTGGTTTAGTGTCATGTTACAATCTTCCTGCTAGGTTCAAACTGGGACACAACTGTGATGGTCTACTTTCAAATATTAGGTTGGTTGTATGACATATGTGTACATGTGTGTGGGAATGTGGATCCAGTATGACCTGTCTGTGTGTATGTTGTCACTGTAACTTCAAGGTCTCCTCCTGAGTTAGTGGCAGCTGATGTTGTTGCAATTGTGTATTGCTCACATCATACACTTGAGAGAAGCCATTGATGACATGTTCACGTACACATGGATGGTCCCACCCTGTCTCTGAACCCGTGTGATGTGACTTTCAAATGATCTCCAATTTTGGGCTGGATGAGAGACTGTTTCAGTTGTTTGGATCCGGCATGTCTAATTGTCACATTTGTACTCTTGTTGGGCTCTGTGTATGGTAATGTAACATGTCACATCCTACCCTCTGTGCATACAGTTGTGATGTTTATTTTTGGTGTGATGATTTTTAATGGCATTCTTGATCAATGAGGCGACATTCATCTTCAGCTATTTCAAACTAAAGGTGGTCAGAAATGAATAGGCCAAAGCATGATGTGGTGTTTGTGATCTGTGTTTATTTACAAGTGTGGAATACAAGTGATTATAATGACTTAAGTAAAAAAATTGTTCACAAGCTGTTGGCGCCTACGCACTCCTGCTGCGGTGTTAGGTTGTTCCCCCTCCTGTTGCAGGCCAGCATCCTCCTCATCATCATCCTCAGGCATGTCTGGGTCCGGTTCAAGGAGGGGAATGTTCCTTTGTACACAAATATTGTGTAATATGGCACAAGTGAGTATAATTTTGCATACCATCTCTGGGGAGTATAGTAGGCTTCCGCCAGTGATGTCAAGGCAGCGGAACCTTGACTTTAGGATCCCAAAGGTCCTATCCACAATGCTGCGTGTCCTCTTGTGGGCGTCATTGTATGCCCGCTCAGCAGCAGTATTTGGGTTCCCATATGGTGTCATTATCCAAGGCTGGATGCCATACCCCTGATCAGCTGAAAGAGAAACACAGAATGGTATCAATTAGATGTAGGAGGCACTGTTGTACGTATCTTTGATGGCAGTAGTTGTGTTGTGTTGTCTGTGACTATTTTGTGTACTAATGTGACAACCTATGGTTGTTGGTGGAAACTTTGGCATTGTTTTTTTTCCTTGGCTGAGCAAGTGTTTGTTGTCTAACTGTTTGTCAGCAGGATGTATTGGTTTCTCAAGTACAGTGTGCCCTCCCTTGCATTGTGACTTGTGACACAGGTGTCCGTGTGTCCTCACTGGGGGTGTGATGATAGTTCCATGCAGAGTTGAAACATGAAAGGGTATTAGAAACGTCCATATGAACATAGCCAGGCCATCCCATCCCTTAAAAGTTATGCATTGTATTAGTGTACAGGTTATTGTGAGACTTCCAATTTGCAAGGTGACATTTAGGCAACCACAGTCATGAATGTCTTCACACTAAGCTGTGGAGTAAATTCAAATGTGTGAGAGGTTCAATGGTGACTTGTGACACATGGCTAGTGATGTGAGTACCTCAGTGTGTTCCTGTCTAGGTGTTGCTATTGTGGTGTATGTGTTGTTTATCCTAGAGGGTTTCTGTGCAGTGAGTATATAAGTAGATTTTTGTCCTTACCAACAAGTAGTCCATTGCCATACCGTCCATCCTGGAAGTGTTGGTTGATGGTGCAGTGACGGAAGATGAATGCATCATGTACACTCCCAGGATATTTAGCCACGATGTTGCTGATCAGTCCTTGGTGATCGACTATGGCCTGCACGTTGATGGAATGTGTGTGCTTCCTGTTGCGGTAGAGGTGTTCACTCGCAGCAGGTGGCACAAGGCGTACGTGTGTGCAGTCAATTGCACCAAGGACGTGCGGAAAGCCACTGATGGCGTAGAACCCCTGTTTTGTTTCCTGCTGCTTCTGCAGTGTGTTAGGGAAGCAGATGTGGCGGGGTGTCAGTCCAATGATGGCATCCAGTACTTTAGGCAGGAATGCGGAGAAAGATGGTTGTGAGATTCCACCAACCAGGGCACCAGTTGTCTGAAAGGAGCCACTTGCCAGCAGGTGAAGTACGGCAAGCAGCTTTGTTTCTGTTGGGATAGTGCGTGGAGTCACTAAAGTGGGGGCCAATTGCTGTTCAATATTTGTCAGCAGCTGCTGAATGGCCTGCCAGTTCAACCGGTACCTCTGGATGATGTCTCGTTCCCTGAGGCCATGCAGGGTTGTTCTTGGGCGGAATATCCTCTCCTGCCTTCTGCGCTGTCTTTGGGGTCCCTGCTGTTGTTGTTGTGGCTGCTGTTGTTGCTGCAGGGCTCTGCGTCTACGTGCACGTTGAAGAAAAAGCACCTCCATGTCTCCCTGTTGCTGCTCTGCTGCTCTGTTGTTTGTTCTGTGTGTTCTGATTAAGTAAAGGTGTGTTTGCCCCATTTTAACGCCTGCCCTGACCCAGGCGTTAAAATTTCACGCTATTCATGCTTTGCGCAATTTTTTTGCGCCGCCTGCCGCGCGGGAGTGATTTTTGCCCTGGAGCATAAATACCACGCACCGCTATGTGCGTCTGTTTTTAGACGGGAACGCCTTCCTTGCATCTCATTAACGCAAGGAAGGCGTTCACGCAAAAAAATGACGCTATTTGCCAATACTTTGGCGCTAGACGCGTCTAACGCCAAAGTATAAATATGGCGTTAGTTTTGCGCCGAATTTGCGTTGAAAAAAACGACGCAAATTCGGCGCAAACGGAGTATAAATACGGGCCTGTATTTACATGATTACGTGTCCGTGTGGCCTGCGTTACATAGGAATGACCACGAGACCTGCCAAGTTACGCATAAATGAACACAGAAGTAATATTAGGTGTAAACGAATCACCACCAAACTGTGTGCTCACTATGTTGAGGCACCCCACACACCTGATGAAATGTGGTGGGTAATATTAGATGTCCCCAACATCCCCCTCGACAACCCAGGAGGTATCTTTAAAACCGAACAAAGATGGATTTTTAAACTTGGCACGAACTTGAATGGGCTGAATGATGATATTCCGTGGACTTCACTGTCCCAATATCACTGAAATTTTTTTGAGTGATAATCATATACATGGATCAGGCAAAATGTCCCCTTTTTCATAATTTTCTATTTTGATCCTTGCCACATGCACACTAATAGATCTTGGTACAATTTTTGCCTTCCTCGTTTGATTGGGCCTTTTTGCCATCCTAAATTTTCCCCTGCTATCCATAAAGTATTATGGGTGATTAGCTCCATTACTAGTAAAATACTTTTCACCACTTCGATAAGTTTTATTGGTTTTAAAAAAAGTTTTTGGAGATCTTTGACAAACATAATCCAATTCCGATGTTCCATCCGTGTTAGTTGAATTGGCGAGAATATTTCCCCTGGTTTAACAATTGCCTAATAATATTGAGGCACATGTAAACATTCACATGGTCCTTCTTTTGTGTCCATTACTCCTCCCTTGTATGTCCGTCGTTGTTTTCAATACCCCGGGGTGACGCGCGGACTGTCAGGAAGTTCCTGCACGTCCGTTTATGTTTTCTATACCCCGAGGCTACGCGCGAGCCGGAAGGAATTCCCCTACCGCCCGCCGTATTCCCTTTAAAAGTTCTCGTACAACGCCCGCTCAACGTCTAAGCGGGACGCAGTACCGAGGGTAGGTCCAGAGTGCAGGACCTTTAATCTAAAAGTAAGTTGTCGCTTCTGCTTTTCCGCCGTCTTTAACAATTCGGCTTTTCTTTATACTTTTGTAGAATTTGAACCCGCAGCAGACCGCGCTACCGGTCACAAGCCTGCGCCGACGTGGTTGTAAGGATCACAGTGCCACTAATTAACCATTTTTATTATTAATAACGTAATACAGATATCTACTATCATGAAGACAAAGCTTATGTTTTGTACGACATTGTCACCGTTGAATACTTCATCGTGGGTTACTCACATTATGTCATTAGATATATTGCGAGTTCATATTTCTTTATTTACAATTTTTGTTATTCGCAAACAGAGATTATTTCAAGTCCATAGTACTTGTGTCCCATGGAGCCCACCCCACAATAAGGGATGGTAAGCCTTTTTGACTGCGTTTTTTTTTTAATATTCTTTCTTTATATTCATTTCCATAACTATTTTTATTCTACTTCTCTGGTACTGCACTTCTTTCGCACTTGCCACGTGTGATGTGTGATTACTCACCAATTTTACTACACTCAATATTGTCAGTCCTTCTGACGTTCTATGTTGTTTATGTTTTGTTTTTTAGGGTGACCAGACTAGGTGATTACTATGTAAGTGACCGTCTCACCTCAGAATCCTAGATATAGACCCCATTTTGTTTATATTGGTTTTTGGAGAAGATTATTAATTTTTGGTCCTGATGAAGCGTCTATGGATCCATAGGGACCGTAAGGACGCGAAACATGTTGGCCTTGCCAGATAGAGGAGCCATGTAAATTTTGCATCTCCCCTTTGGTTTGCTTTGGAGAGTCATTCGAGCATTGTACTCCTTTTTTGACCCTCATATTTTCGCTTTTAATCTTGGTCTTCATCAATGCTGCATCGATTAAAGTATTTCTGTTTAGGTATGATGAATAACCAATTTTAATCTATCACTTGTTCTCTCCAGTATTCTATTCCTAGCGTAACTACCTCGCTTACTCTAGTTGAACAATACGGCATAAGAGCCCCCTCCGGGGAGCCCACCAAGCATTGCAGTGCCGGCTTGGTGAGAAGCACTGCCCGATGATGATGCTCGTCATCCATTGTGATGCATGAGGGCTCTTGCTCCTGACAATTCAGGTCGCCTTTCAAAACCAAGTGTAGTTTTGGAACAGTGTACCTTGATTTATAGTACTATAATTGGGAGATCGTACACTGGACCACATAAACTCCCGGTCCCTCCCTTTCTTTTTCGTCTATTGTACAGCAGCTAGCTGTGGGACCTTCTTTTTGTTCTTTTACGCATCCCTGATCCCTGAGATGGACGACTTCCAGGGTCTCAGTTATGACGATGACATGGTGTCTGTAATTTTACAGACACCTTCTATTCTGAGTAGCGATGGGTCAGACCCATCGACCAGCCTAAAGGCAGATTGGGACAAATTATCATCTCTCAAAAGAGACCTGATTAAAACAGTCATGCATGGAACCATCATGACTGAATATTTACGTGCTAATATCGCACCTAATGGGCTACTTGTCTCGAACATCCCACGGATTTTTCTTCATGACTTGGCTTTCAGAAAAGATTGGGCACAGATAGCCTGGAAATGTACCAGGGATTGGCTTGTCCTGATCATCAACACCTCGAAACGTATAGCTGACTCCATCACAATCCAAATCAGTGCTATAGAAAATTCTTTAAAGACCACCATTACTTTAACGGCTTTCAAAAATAGACTGACCGAGATCACTGCTGAGTTAAACGAAACCAAGGATTTTTTGACTCAACAAAAGATCACTAAACTCCAAAAGGATATCGTTAAGTTTAGCAAAGAAAAGGTCTACCCTTACATTAAGGACGACTATGATGTGGATAATCAGTCCCGATCATCAGACGAATCCACACCATCTTTTAGAAAGCCTCGCAACCAGAACAGCGGGTCATCATCTGATGGATGGAGTTCAGATGAAAATCAACCCCAGCCATTTTACAATTATCCTCCGTACCCTGTACAGCAACCCATACCGTGGCATTCCCCCTACCCTTTCTTCCAACCTCGCCCTTTTGTGCCCTACGTACCTTTTTTAGGCCGAGGCCGGGGCAGAGGCAGAGGCAGAAGAAGAGGAAGAGGCAGACACATCCAATGGTCCGGAGAACAACCGCAGATGGTGACCAGGAGCCAAGTGAAAAACCCATCTGTGAGAACTTAGTTGTTAATCTATCTGATCGCCATCTCACAGAGGATGAAACCAGTGTACTAAATAAAGGTTTTGGTTTCGTGCCCACCCCGACCGAAGACTTTTTTCAATTGCACATCGAAATTGCACAATTTTTTCGAAAAGTCCGGCTACATTTTTTCTTTAAAGACAAACCGAAGATCTCACCAACGACTGACTCTGGTTTGAGAAAACCTTCCACTTTTGTCCCTCCTTTGACAACCTTACCAATCGAGGTTTCGACTTTTGAAAAGGCAGTCTTAGCTGACATAGGAAAATTAACTCCGAAACATT
Source organism: Pleurodeles waltl (assembly GCF_031143425.1). Classification (NCBI taxonomy): domain Eukaryota; kingdom Metazoa; phylum Chordata; class Amphibia; order Caudata; family Salamandridae; genus Pleurodeles; species Pleurodeles waltl. Next base: position 978,531,711 of record NC_090436.1, on the reverse strand, counting down.
CCTTTATCAACTTACCTTCAAAAGAAAAGGAAGCTCTACGATCCTTAGCCGCAGATCCCACCATTACCATCAAGCAGGCAGACAAAGGAGGTGCAATTGTTATCATGGATACTACTAAATATAGACAGGAGTGCCTACGACTTCTAAGTGATTCCACCTATTACGCACAAATTATGAGTAATCCCACAGAAAGATTACAGACCCAAATCAGCAGTCTGATTGAAGAAGCCAAACAAAATCAGTGGATCTCATCTAAAGAGGCAGAATTTTTGATAACTAGCCATCCTAAAACCCCCTATTTTTACTGCCTACCCAAAATCCACAAGGGCATTACACCCCCTCCAGGTCACCCAATAGTATCTGGGTTGGGTTCATTACTTGAACCCCTTTCAATTTTTTGCGACTATTTTCTACAACCCTTAGTGTTGGGTTCTTTGACTTACTTGAAAGATACTAAGGATGTTTTGAACTTAATTGAAACGATCAATGATTCTGAGCCTGTACAAGGGATCATGACTTTGGACGTCGAGTCACTATACACTAACATCCCTCAAACAGCGACCTTACAGGTCATCGAGACAGCCCTTCGAGAAGTGTCATCATCATTGTCTACTCCCGTTCACTTTATTGTTCAGTGTGCCAAACTCGCACTCACAGAGAACTTCTTTCTTTTTGAAGATCAATTTTACCACCAGATTCGAGGTACCTCGATGGGAAGTACGTTTGCACCTAGTTTGGCATGCTTATACATGTACGACTTCGAGAAAAAGTTTATATTACCATCTCACAATCCTTTTGAAAATTCAATCAAGTTGTGGCGACGCTATATTGATGATATCCTGATAATATGGCGGGGCCCACTTGAAACCACTGACCACTTCATAACTTGGGTTAATTCCCTAGATCCCTTTCTAAAGTTCACTGCCTCAGTGTCGGCTACAAACTTACCTTTTTTAGATCTGATGATCACTATCCACGCTGGCAAACTGTCTACTAGTGTTTATCACAAACCGACAGACCGTAACTCTCTTTTACTATATGACAGCTACCATCCAAAATCCCTACGGGATAACCTACCAGTAGGGCAATTTTTACGATTAAGACGTAATTGTAGCTCACCTCACAAATTTGATGACCAAGCAGATATGCTAGAGAGTAAACTTCTCAGACGCCACTATCCTTCCAAGTTGGTCTATCAAGCACGGAAGCGAGCCAGGAATAACAACAGGGACGCCCTATTGACAACTATAGATAAGACGTCACAGCCCAGACTTACTTGTGTCTCTACTTTTACACCATTGTCTAATTTCATCAAAAGATTGATTAACAAACGTTGGTCAATACTCACTTGTGGCGGCACCAATTTACCAAGACCACTTTTCCCTTTCAAACGTACTGCCAACATCAAGGATATCGTAGTCCATACGAGACCACGACAACCAGAGACAGTACCCAGTCAAAGAACATTATGGGACCTTCCCCCAGTACAAGGACATCATCCTTGTGGCACATGTAACGTTTGTCCCCTTACCAGACACTTTAAAACCATACATCTCAATCCTATCGGCATCTGGCACCTCAAAAAGCATACGAACTGTAATACAAAAAACTGTATTTACATGATTACGTGTCCGTGTGGCCTGCGTTACATAGGAATGACCACAAGACCTGCCAAGTTACGCATAAATGAACACAGAAGTAATATTAGGTGTAAACGAATCACCACCAAACTGTGTGCTCACTATGTTGAGGCACCCCACACACCTGATGAAATGTGGTGGGTAATATTAGATGTCCCCAACATCCCCCTCGACAACCCAGGAGGTCTCTTTAAAACCGAACAAAGATGGATTTTTAAACTTGGCTCGAACTTGAATGGGCTGAATGATGATATTCCGTGGACTTCACTGTCCCAATATCACTGAAATTTTTTTGAGTGATAATCATATACATGGATCAGGCAAAATGTCCCCTTTTTCATAATTTTCTATTTTGATCCTTGCCACATGCACACTAATAGATCTTGGTACAATTTTTGCCTTCCTCGTTTGATTGGGCCTTTTTGCCATCCTAAATTTTCCCCTGCTATCGATAAAGTATTATGGGTGATTAGCTCCATTACTAGTAAAATACTTTTCACCACTTCGATAAGTTTTATTGGTTTTAAAAAAAGTTTTTGGAGATCTTTGACAAACATAATCCAATTCCGAAGTTCCATCCGTGTTAGTTGAATTGGCGAGAATATTTCCCCTGGTTTAACAATTGCCTAATAATATTGAGGCACATGTAAACATTCACATGGTCCTTCTTTTGTGTCCATTACTCCTCCCTTGTACGTCCGTCGTTGTTTTCAATACCCCGGGGTGACTCACGGACTGTCAGGAAGTTCCTGCACGTCCGTTTATGTTTTCTATACCCCGAGGCTACGCGCGAGCCGGAAGGAATTCCCCTACCGCCCGCCGTATTCCCTTTAAAAGTTCTCGTACAACGCCCGCTCAACGTCTAAGCAGGACGCAGTACCGAGGGTAGGTCCAGAGTGCAGGACCTTTAATCTAAAAGTAAGTTGTCGCTTCTGCTTTTCCGACGTCTTTAACAATTCGGCTTTTCTTTATACTTTTGTAGAATTTGAACCCGCAGCAGACCGCGCTACCGGTCACAAGCCTGCGCCGACGTGGTTGTAAGGATCACAGTGCCACTAATTAACCATTTTTATTATTAATAACGTAATACAGATATCTACTATCATGAAGACAAACCTTATGTTTTGTACGACATTGTCACAGTTGAATACTTCATCGTGGGTTACTCACATTATGTCATTAGATATATTGCGAGTTCATATTTCTTTATTTACAATTTTTGTTATTCTCAAACAGAGATTATTTCAAGTCCATAGTACTTGTGTCCCATGGAGCCCACCCCACAATAAGGGATGGTAAGCCTTTTTGACTGCGTTTTTTTTATTTATTTTTTTTATATTCTTTCTTTATATTCATTTCTATAACTATTTTTATTCTACTTCTTTGGTACTGCACTTCTTTCGCACTTGCCACGTGTGATGTGTGATTACTCACCAATTTTACTACACTCAATATTGTCAGTCCTTCTGACGTTCTATGTTGTTTATGTTTTGTTTTTTAGGGTGACCAGACTAGGTGATTACTATGTAAGTGACCGTCTCACCTCAGAATCCTAGATATAGACCCCATTTTGTTTATATTGGTTTTTGGAGAAGATTATTAATTTTTGGTCCTGATGAAGCGTCTATGGATCCATAGGGACCGTAAGGACGCGAAACATGTTGGCCTTGCCAGATAGAGGAGCCATGTAAATTTTGCATCTCCCCTTTGGTTTGCTTTGGAGAGTCATTCGAGCATTGTACTCCTTTTTTGACCCTCATATTTTCGCTTTTAATCTTGGTCTTCATCAATGCTGCATCGATTAAAGTATTTCTGTTTAGGTATGATGAATAACCAATTTTAATCTATCACTTGTTCTCTCCAGTATTTTATTCCTAGCGTAACTACCTCGCTTACTCTAGTTGAACAATACGGCATAAGAGCCCCCTCCGGGGAGCCCACCAAGCATTGCAGTGCCGGCTTGGTGAGAAGCACTGCCCGATGATGATGCTCGTCATCCATTGTGATGCATGAGGGCTCTTGCTCCTGACAATTCAGGTCGCCTTTCAAAACCAAGTGTAGTTTTGGAACAGTGTACCTTGATTTATAGTACTATAATTGGGAGATCGTACACTGGACCACATAAACTCCCAGTCCCTCCCTTTCTTTTTCGCCTCTTGAGGGCTGACCATCACAAATTATCGGACAGAGTCAAAGAGACAGAAACCACACTGGCCGACATCGCACCAAAACAAAAAGACCTGCAGGCCGATATGTCGCATCTCACAGATAGAGTGATGCGACTAGAGCGAAGAGCTGAGGACGCAGAGGGGAGAAGCCGGCGGAATAACGTGCGAGTGGTGGGCCTCCCGGAGGGGGCAGAAGGATCAAATATGGTGGAATTCCTGGAAAAATGGTTGAGCACAGTGGTGGCACCGGGCCGGCTGACTTCATTCTACACTCTGGAAAGAGCACACCGCGTGCCTGCGAGGCCCCTGGCGCCGGGCAGGCCCCCCCGAGTGGTGATCGCAAGATTACTGCACTATAGAGATAGGGACATCTTGCTACAAAGGGCGCGAGAAGAGGGCCCATTTAAGGTAGCAAATGGCGAAGTCACGCTGTTCCCGGACTTTACAGTAGAGGTACAGAGTAAGCGTGCCTCATACATGGCAGTCAAAAGGGCTCTAAGGGACGAAGGTATACAATATTCGTTGCTGTACCCGGCTAAGCTGAAAGTAATGCTTGACAGTAAAACAACATTTCTTCAATCCCCGGAGGAGGCATGGGAACGGTTGGAAGCCCATGGGACCCAGACAGAGAGGCTCGGGAGGCGGGGCCCGACCGGAGGTGGACCGCGCCAGCCCCCCAGGGGAAGACGGACCCGAAGTCACCCACACTTGGCGCCATCCCGGAACCAAAAAGAAAGTGGCAGAAGAGCAGCACTGGAGGCAGCGGCCCGTGTGAACGGAGAGGGGACCCCCCCGGGAGGACTCTGGCGGTGAATCGGACGAGACCGTGATGTCATCGGCGTGGGGCTCGAGCAGCTCGGTGCAGGCCCCGGTAGGCCCCGGTAGTGACCCCACATACTGCAGATGACCTCTGAGGCCCAGAGGCTTACCCGACACCCTGGGGCGGGTGCAAATGGTGCACTAATAGCCCCTCCGTGCAGGGCCACCCCCCTACTGGAATCTCGCGTGTACAGGTGGACTGGCGAGAACTGCAACTAAAAGATGAAACATGCTGCACTGTTGCACAGGTGTTTTTTCTGTTTTTGGGCAGCCTACTGTTTGAGAGGTGCCCTGGGGAGGGGGAGTTGGGATAAGCAGTTACAAGTTAGGATGGCAAGGGGTGGTGAATGGTTGCGTAACAACAGTGCTTCACTAATGAACAGGGGACAGCAGACGGTAAGAGTAGCAAAGAGTAGCCAATGTAAATTTTAAAATCACCAACATGGCAGAATACAATTTCTTAACGTGGAACGTTAGAGGGATGGGGTCACCGGCCAAACGACACAAAATACTGGCTTATTTAAAAAGGAGGAATATACAGGTAGCAATGCTACAGGAGACCCACCTAGCGGCTGGTGAACCTGAGAGATTGAGACGTAGGGGGCGGGTGTTCGCAACAGAGTACTCAGCGTACGCAAGGGGAGTAATGATCTGGATCCGTGCAGGGGTTCCCCTAGAGATAGAAGCTTCCAACATAGATCGTGAGGGGAGGTTTGTGATTCTGGAGGGAAGGTTATACGGCACACCGATTGTCCTATGCTGCATGTATGCCCCAAATCAAGACCAGATCCCCTTTTTGACAAAATTGTCGAGCCACCTCACCCGCCAGAGGAGAGGAGAGCTTTTGGTTGGAGGGGACTTCAATAGTATATTAGATGTAGACTTGGACTTGGATAGATCCTCCCCCCCACTGCAGGGTGCAATGTCAAATAAGATAGCTGGGAAACTTAGTGAATGGATGAGCCACTGGGGGCTGGTGGATATTTGGCGGGAACAACACTTACACGACAGGGATTACTCATATTATTCGGGCCTTCACCGACTCCACACCAGAATCGACAGGGTGGCGTGTACGGCAGACCTTGCACGTGGGATGGTTCACTCAGAATATCTGGGCCGTACACTGTCCGACCACAACCCTCTATTGGTAACATGGATGGCGGCAGAGATTAGGCCCCCCATTCCGGCCTGGAGATTGTCCCCAATAGCACTTGAGGACCCAGTATATAGAGACTCCCTGAGACAGCACCTGACTGACCATATTCAATTTAACAGTGGATCCACCACCTCTAGATCTACGGAATGGGAGGCCCTCAAGGTGGCGACAAGGGGTTTTTGTCTTGGACAATCGGCCGGAATGAGACGCACACTTGAAAGGGAGCTGACTAAGCTAGAGAAGATAATTCATGAGGGAGAACTTAATCTGGGGGCTGGCACACTAGTAAATGAGAAATATAATCAGGCAAAGAGGGACCATTCCCAGATCGAAGAACAACTCAGATGCCACAGCACACAAAAATACTTTGCCTCCCTACAATCTGAAGAGGGTAGGTCTGGGAAAATGTTAGCCTGGTTGGTGAGGCCGGGTGGAGAGGCCGAGCCCATCACAAATGTGCTGGATAAGGAAGGGTCATGCAGGAGTAGACCAGGCCCTGTAAATGATGCATTCAAGGAATATTACACCTTTTTATATGGAAAACCGGCTGAAATCAGTACGGAGGTCTTTGATAATTACCTACAACATATACCTATAACGAACCTGATGGCCGGAGACAGGGATAGGCTGGGGGGCCCAGTGACGATGGCGGAGGTCAGTGAAGCTATAGCTCAATTAGCTTCAGGGAAGACCCCGGGAACAGACGGCCTCCCCATGGACTTTTATAAAAAATTCGAGAAGCAACTGACCCCCCAGTTGGTAGAGATGTATACAGAATCGCTACAGAATGGGATAATGCCGAGCACCATGAGAGAGGCAATGGTAGTCCCACTCCCTAAGACAAAATCTAAGCAACCTTCGGTGACTGACTTCCGCCCCCTGTCAATGCAGTGATTTTAAAATACTAAGCAAGATCTTGGCCAACCGTTTACTTCCTCTTGTTCCAACTCTGGTACATGTAGATCAGAATGGTTTCGTCCCGAATCGCAGCACCTCCTTAAACCTGAGACGTCTCTTTGCGGTCCTGAATATGCCTAGCGACACGAAACCTGCAGCAGGGGTGTTGTTCGCGGTGGACTTTGAGAAGGCATTCGACTCGATCAGATGGGACTACCTGAGAGCAGTGATGCTCCGTATGGGAATGGGTGAAAATTGGGTCAAATGGGTGGGCTTGTTATACACGTCACCGCTGGCAAGAGTGAGAACAGGTAAAACGGTGTCCGGAACTTACCCAATTCACAGGGGAACCAGACAAGGTTGCCCATTGTCCCCACTGTTATTCGCCCTGGCCATCGAGCCGCTGGCGTCCCAGATGCGGCAGGAGGGCGTGGGTAGAGGAGTGGAATGGGGACACCAAGAAAATATCATCTCGCTATATGCTGATGATATACTTGTCTACCTTAGGAACGGAGAGAAGGATCTCCCATGGGCGCTGGGAGTGCTGAAGAACTATGGGAACATATCTGGACTTTGCCTCAACCGTAGCAAGACATGCGTGTTCCCTATGGCTCCGGGCGGCGAACGCCCGACAACATGCCCTGGGGATATGATTTGGGCCCCTCGAACCTTTAAGTACTTGGGTATACAGGTGTTTCACAACAGGGCAGACTTGCGCGAGGGTAACCTGGGCAGAGCTCTACGATCCCTAAAGTCCTCGGTGGGGTTCTGGCGATCGCTGAAATTGACGATAATGGCCAGAGTAGCATTGTCCAAAATGGTCATGCTACCCCGGCTTCTATACTACTTCGCTAACCTGCCCCTTCTGATTCCAACAGCGTGGTTTCGTGAACTAAACACCCTACTCAGGGAACTTATATGGGATGATGGTCGTAGACGCACCTCGCTCCAAATACTATGCAGGCCAACTAACCAGGGGGGTCTAGGAGCGCCAGATTTTGAAGCCTACTACCTGGCATCCCAGCTGCAATGGGTTGCCGGGTGGCTCACAGGTAAGGGTCACCTGGAGAGGTACACCGACCCAGTAGTGGAGGACATAAATCAGTTCATTGCTCGAATGACAAATAGGAAGCTCAATCCCCACATGCACAGCCCGATGACAAAAGTGGCATCAGCATGTTGGAAGAGGTGCGTGAAAAGGGATGGCATTATCCCCCAGTACTCTCCGGCCCTACCCCTGGCGGTACTCACGATCGAGGCAGGTGAGAGGAACCTGGGAGGCATGAGCCTCGGAACCTGGAGGAGAGCAGGAATAGAAACGGTGGGAGACCTGTTTCAGGAGGGAGTGTTGAGGTCTTTCACTAATCTTGTTGACAGTGGAGTCTCCCCGGGGCAGTTCCTTATGTATCATAAACTGATACATGTGCTGAAAACGCACTGGATCACGGTCAACGCGGAACCAGCCACCCACAGAGTGCTGCATCTCCTATTGACATCAGGAGATGAGTCCCATCTGATATCTAAATTATACCGAGTTCAAGTTGAGGATGCACTAGATTCCCTGCGGCCACTGAGAGAGAGATGGGGAGGACAGTCGGTAGGGAACCGTCAGATGCGGAATGGAACAGAGCTTTGGCTTACCCCCGGACCGTCGCTCGCAGCACACGACTGAGATATATACAATATAATTACCTCCACAGAACGTACCTCACCCCACATCGGCTAACAGTAATGTATGGGGGGGTTCCTAGGGTGTGCCCCAGATGTAAAAATGTAGACGCAAATTTTGACCACATGGTATGGACCTGTCCAGAGATCCAACTGGGGTGGGAAGAGGTGATGTCCGACCTGTCGAGACTCCTTAATATGAACCTGACTCTGACCCCTGACAGATGTCTGATGGGCTTTGGGGATGGATTGCCGCGGGGAAGAGTGGAGACTCGCTTTCTGAGTCTGGCACTGGTACTGTACAGGAGACAGATCGCAAAGAACTGGAAGGCACAGTTTCGGCCCCCCCGGGTTGGGTGGAGACAAGACGTTACAACATGGGCCAGAGCCGAACTCCAGGTCCTGAAGAGCGAGGAGGGGAGGGGAATGCGTCGCCACCCTATAGCACAGAAATGGGAAGTAGCAATGACAAGCTGGGACAATATATTGAGAACAGCGGACACAGACACACCAACAGGAGTGGAGACTGGACAAACATAGGAAGGGAGGAGATGTTGCCTCACCCTCTAGGACATGGTAAGGGAAGACACGATAAGGCCGAGATTGAATAAAAGGCTGACAACAGGGGACAGAGCCCAGGACATTGAGGGGCATATTTATACTCTGTTTGCGCCGGAATTGCGTCATTTTTTTTTACGCAATTCCGACGCAAAACTAACTCCATATATATACTTTGGCGTTAGACGCGTCTAGCGCCAAAGTCCATGGAGTTTGCGTCATTTTTTAGCGTGGAGACCTACTTTGCGTTAATGATATGCAAGGTAGGCGTTCACGTCTAAAAAATTGACTCCGAGGCATGTGCGCCGTATTTACACTCCCGGGCAAAATTCACGCCCGGGAGTGGGCGGGTCAAAAAAAATGATGTACGGCCGCTTCTGCGCCGTTTTTTAGCGCCTGGAAAAGGCAGGCGTTAAGGGACCTGTGGGCTCGGAAGGAGCCCAGAGGTGCCCTCCCATGCCCCCAGGGACACCTCCTGTCACCCTTGCCCACCCCAGGAGGACACCCAAGGCTGGAGGGACCCATCCCAGGGACATTAAGGTAAGTTCAGGTAAGTCATTTTTTCTTTTTTTTTTTGTGGCATAGGGGGGCCTGATTTGTGCCCCCCTACATGCCACTATGCCCAATGACCATGCCCAGGGGACAGAAGTCCCCTGGGCATGGCCATTGGGCAAGGGGGCATGACTCCTGTCTTTGCTAAGACAGGAGTCATTTCTATGGGGGTTAGGAGTCGAAAAAAATGGCGCAAATCGGGTTGAGGCGAAAAATTTGCCTCAACCTGACTTGCCCCATTTTTTGACGCCCAAGCCCCATATCCCCCTACGCCGGCGCTGCCTGGTGTACGTCGTTTTTTTCCACCCACACCAGGCAGCGCCGGCGGCTAACGCCGGCTAACGTCATTGATTAAATACGGCGTCCGCATGGCGCTTCAGAATGGCGTTAGCCAGCGCTAATTTTTTTTACGCAAAACTGCGTTACCGCAGTTTTGCGTCAAAAAGTATAAATATGGCCCTGAGTAACAGACAGGTTGGACCCGGTAGACGCCCCATCCACCTGAAACCAGACAAGCCTATGAGTAATGACACCATATATACTGTAAAAGCCAGGAAATGGCATCCCCCTGCATTGGCAGCCTCCACCCCCTACATTGCCATCGTATTTAAGTTTAAGTTGACTAATGTTTGAAACGAGTTAAATGTGTTGTATAATAACTAGAAAAACATGACTCTGCTACACCAGGCCAATTGGGCAACCCATACGAGAAGAAGCGCCACTGATGTTCTATTCTTGTATAAGTTTAAAGTATAAAGATTATCGAATAATGAAGTAGAACATTCAAACAATGTAGACAGTAGTGATATTAACACTGTTATGCACTAAGACAAAGCAAACAAGATGGTGCTGTAAACATGATACTGTTTATTAAATAATAAAATGTTAATAAAAAAATATTTAAAAAAATAAAATAAAATACCCACTTGCCAGGCCTAAACCTTCCCTTTTCATACATGCAAGGCATCCCTAAGGTAGGCCCTAGGTAGCCCCATGGGCGTGGTGCAGTGTATGTTAAAGGTGGGACATGTACTGATATGTGTTACATGTCCTAGCAGTAAAATACTGCTAAATTCAGTCTTTATTATTGCAAGGCCTATCTCTCTCATAGGTAAACATGGGGGTTGCCTTTAAATAACTTTAAAGTGCAGATTTCCTTTGACAGCAGACATAAATATGGAGCTTGGGGTCTCTGTACTCACAATTTAAAAATACATCTTTTAGTGAAGTTGTTTTTTAGATTGTTAGTTTGAAAATGCCACTTTTAGAAAGTAAGCATTTTCTTGCTTAAACCCTTCTGCGACTCTGCCTGTTTGTGTATTCCCTGTCTAGGTCAGTTTGACAATTGGGCTGTTTTTGAATCCCCTCTAGACAGTGAGACAAAGGGAGCTGGGGTGTAGCCCATATCCTGATAAGCCATCTTTGCTAAGGTGGAGGGAAGAGTGGTCACTTATACCTGAAATGGCTCTGCCTGCCCACTCACAATGCAGTCTCCAACCCCCTGGTGTGTGTCTGGGGCCTGGACTGGGCAAGGCAGGATCTTGCAAACAAGAGATACTTTTCTTTGAAGTATGCCTACTTCAAAGGTAGAAAGGGGCATACGTATTGGACCCAAAACTCCTGGAAATTAGATCACTTCTGGATTCAAGAGGAACCTCCGCCACGGAGAAGAGCTGAAGAGCTGAGGAGAAGTTCTACCCCTGCCTGTGACTGTGCTCTGTTGGGCTGTCCTGTGAAAAGGGACAATTGTAAAGATGAGAGGATCCAGAGTAAAATTCGTAGGTTCTTTATTAAGAGTATTCCATCCACAGATCAGTAAAACACCTTCACTCTCGAGCTCTCCTCCTGTCCAACCGCCCTCCTCAGGAATGCAACCCAGAACTGCCACTCCTAAACACTCTAAAGTTATGTCAAAGAGACTTCAGGCCAGCCCCTAGCATTCTACCTATTCTACAATCTCTACCACACAATATACCACACACCTTCCCTCTTAAGAAATAAAAATAGAAATAGAAATAAAATTAACATTACATTAAGGCAAAACTCAGAATAAATGCAATAAATACAAATGGTTACATACAGAAGTTTAAATTCATGAACTTTTCTTTGAAACTACCACTTGATTGAGATTCCACACTCTCCCATCTCTGATCTTTACAGCATTTCTAAACAGTTTTATGACTTCAAATGGACCCATGAATCTGCTTCCACTTTTACGCAACATTGGTTGCTTAATTAAAACTTTGTCCCCCACTTTCACATCAATTTCACATGTGTTCCTCTTATCATCATAATATTCCTTTCTCCTCTGCACACATTTCCTTTCATGCTCATCTCTGTCTCTCATGTCATGCCACAACACAAAGTCATTCTTTCCCCAATTTACCCAACCTGGTGCTAATAAAGTATTGGCTCTGCGTCCTCTAAACTATTCAAAAGAAACTTTACCAGTTGTAGAGTGGGGAGAAAACATATATGCATGCAGAAAACTTTTAAGACCTTCCTTCCAATTCCTGTTAGCCGCAACCTCCAATTGTATGCACTCCTTAACACATCTGTTGAATCTCTCAACCATACCATTTCCTTCAGGATGATATAGAGAACACTTATTATGTCTAATTCCTCTTTCTTTAAGATAAGATTCCATTTCCCTTGACAGAAACTGTGGACCATTATCCGTCACAATAGCATTAGGATAACCTTCACGATTGAAAATCTTGTTAAGAAAATCAAGTATTTTTCTCGTTTCCATACTGCAGCCAATGCATAATTCAGCCCATCTAGAAAATTGATCGACTAACACCAAAATATAGTTACATCCACCCTTCACATGAATGGGTCCAACGATGTTGAGAGCCACAATCTCCCATGGTTTATGCGACACTTCTCTAACTCCCATAGGTGGTACTCTAGATCTATAGACTTTGTCACTATTGCAACAATCTGGACAATCTCTAATCCTTCTTTCAATCATGAGATCCATGCCTGGCCACCAGTAATTGAGACGGATTCTGGCTTTGGTTTTGCCCATTCCCTGGTGCCCTTCATGTCCTAAATCCATTATCTTCTCCCTCAATTTGGAAGGAACTACCAATCTTGAACCTCGCAAAAGTACACCACCATCTACCGATAACTCCTCTTTCACTTTTACAAATCCTTCTAATTCCCTCTCACGTTTGGCATCCACACTCCATCCCTCACTGACTTTTTTGCATACTCGTTGCAATACATCATCCTCTAAAACCTCCTTCACCCATTCCACTCGACTTACATTCCTCCTGTTATACCACATACACCTATTTCATTTTCCAGACTCTTTTCCAAACACACTTCCGTCTCTGTACTAAGTCTAGATAAACAGTCAGCCATCCTATTATCCCACCCAATTGTAAAGATGAGAGGATCCAGAGTAAAATTTGTAGGTTCTTTATTAAGAGTATCCCATCCACAGATCAGTAAAACACCTTCACTCTCAAGCTCTCCTCCTCTCCAACCGCCCACCTCAGGAATGCAACCCAGAACTTCCACTCCTAAACACTCTAAAGTGATGTCAAAGAGACTTCAGGCCAGCCCCTAGCATTCTACCTATTCTACAATCTCTACCACACAATATACCACAACAAAGACTGCACTTTGTGGTATATTCCTGCTGGAGAAGAGTCTCCAAGGGCTTGGACAGAGCTTGACCCTGTTCTGAAGTCTCAGGGACATCAAAGACTTCCTCTGCCCGCACCTGGCCTCTGCTGAGGCCAGTGCCGTGCCAAGTGGTGCCTGATCCAGTCTCTGGGCCCTTGAAAGGAGAAGCTGGTGGAAAATCAAGAAGATCCAGGAAAACATACTTCGGACGACTCCGGACCGACGGCGCTGCCGAATCCTGTGACGTCACCTGCAACCGAAGCCATGGTTCTGGCTGGAGTGCAAAGACCTCACTGGCCCGATGGAGCTGCAGCCTCGCTGAAGTCCGCGACTCTGTGGAAGTCTCCACACCACACCTTGACTGTCGGACATCGACTCCACCGGAAGTGCGCAGATCCAACGTTTCGCACCACAACAAGGATCCGACGCCTCTTTATGATGCATCCGCTCCTTCGCTCTGCAGCACCGGAACTGACGCGCCTCGGATCCAGTGAGGCCGCGATCCACAACTCCGTGCACCAGCTGGTTTCCTCATTTTCACAAGGTACTTTACATAGGGGTCTGTGTGACTCCGTGACCAGCGCCATTGGCGCCGGATTGTTGGGAACGACTCCGTCACGATGTCTTGATATCACCTAATCGAAGCATTTGTGTTTCTAAGTGCTATTTTTGCATTTAATATGTAAAAATTCATAACTTGACTTGTGTATGTTGGATGTTTGTCGTTTTGGTCTTGTTTTGTTCAGATAAATATTGGCTTTTTTCTAACCTGATGTTGAGCCATTTTGTAGTATTTTTACTGTATTACTGTGTGTGTTGGTACAAATACTTTACACATTGCTTCTAAGTTAAGCCTGCCTGCTCGAGCCAAGCTACCTAGGGGGTGAGCGGGGTTTAACTGAGTGTGATTCTCCTTTACCCTGACTAGAGTGAGGGTCCTTGCTTGAACAGGGAGTAACTCGACTGCCAACCAAAGACCCAATTTCTAACAATCAGTATCCATGAGATCTGGTATCCAGTATGAGCTATTTTTCAGGGCAAGGTGACTATCTCTTTGAGGCCCGAACCCTGACAGTCACTCTCCTAGACAGCCATTCTCTTCCAATGTATTCCTATTTAATTCACCCTCCCTCTTTTTTCCCTTATCCTTGACATACAATGCACCTTAATGATCATGTATAACTAGAACAGGGGTCTCCACCTTTTCTGTAGTGACACTACTTCTGATCAGTGAAAACCATTGTGAGCTACTGAAGGCTGAGCAATCTGTGCATTGTTACCAAACACCCCCAGACCCAGCTTCATCAACCTTGAGTCTAATGCCTATAGAGCCAGATACTATGGTTTGAACAAAATACTTTGCCTGGGGGCACTATGACATGGCTGCCATGTGTGTCAGTGAGAGTGTGGACTCTGGGGCTGTATCAACATGTGTGCATTTGAATGGGATATATGTGTATGAGTGACTGAGAGTCTGTGTTCTATGTACTGGAGGTACAGAACATACCTTTTGCCATATGTGGCACCGATAAATGTATAACACAAACATACAACCATTTTTGGGGAGAAATTTAAATTGCAGACAAAAGTTCAGCAAAAATGTTCATAATATTGAAAAATTTTCTGCATTTAAAATTTCTCCCACTTAAAACAGTGAGTCAATTTTCAGTTGTAATTATAGCACACTGTCTACCAGCCAGTTGGAACAAGATGATTGTTGTGTGTAAAGGAAACACTTTGAGCTGGGAGAAAATTAATTAAATTGAAGAGTTTACTTTATGTTTAAATCAATTCCATAAAACTCATCATTTACATTTTCTCCCATCTCCAAGTTTCACATTTGCAAACAGCAGGCCTCTTACTCCCATTGGTATGTAGACACTGTGCCATATTTATAACAGAAAAATACATACAGTTGTTTAAATGGGAGTAATTTAAAGTGAAGAATGCATCATAAAACTTTAAAAGTTAATTAGTTCAATTGAAAGTGGAGAAAAACATGAAGACAAGGTTCCATAGAAATACTTTCCTTCACTTAAAATGTTTGCCATTTAAAAAAGATGGCTATTTTTTTCAGTTACAAATGTGGCACAGTGTCGACTAGCTATAGGGAGATCACACATCTGCTGTTGGTAAATGCACTTTGAAATGGGATTAAAATGAAAAGTTAACTTAATCATTCATTTTCTCCCATTTAAAAGCATTCGGAAATGAAATATCATTTTGTTCACATGCTCCAATATTGAGTTAACAAGGACTTTTATTTAAGAGTTCAATGCCTCAGTGAGTCAGTTCTTCATGACTGGGCTCTGGGCTATAAATCTTACTGAGCACTGCTCATTATCAGGCCCTGCTAACTACAGCCTAATGATAATAGTATAAAATAAACACAGCCTTGACTTAACTTTGAAAGGAAATTGTAACTCTGTGCATCTTTAAAAATTAACTCAAGGTTGCAAGCTAGTCTGAAGGTGTCTCCCAGCTACTGTTAGGTGGGGATGGAATGGTTGGAGACTCTTGAAAATGTAAGGTCAGTTTCTACACCAGGGGCCATATCAATACCAATTAGGTGTGTTATTCATACTTCCTTCATTATTATATATATATATATATATATATGTATATATATATATATATATATATATATATATATATATATATATATATATATATATATATATATGTATATATGTATATATATATATATATATATATATTACCTACTGATAGTCACCAGTAGGTAGTTATAGTTAGGACCTAGTTTCTATAGAAAGAGCGTTTTTTGTTTTGCCTGTCTGTGAGAGTGTGTGCATCAGTGTTTTAGTGGGTGCGTCAGTGTGTGCACTGGTCTGCAAGAGGGTGCATGAGGGTGTCAGTGGGTCTGTGAGTGAGTGTGTGGGTATCTGAGTGGGTCTGTGAGTGGGTGAGTAAGTGTCTGAGTGGGAGAAATTGATTGAAAGAGAGAAAGAAAGTGAGAGGGAAAGAAACAGAGTTTTTTAAGCTTTAATATCTCATTAACTTAAAATGAGATATTTGTGTTGGATTCAAAATAAAAAATGTATATATTATTTTAAATAAGCTATATTTTTTTATTTCAAAAAAAGAGGGAAATTAGTCCAGCTGGACTTGAACCCCCTAAGCGTGAAGGTCTGCGACCTGCACACTGAGCTATTGGGGTTTATTTTATTTATTTATTTATCCCTTTATGGGCTTTCTGGAACCGCAAGGGGGCCATCAAGGGCACCCTGTGGTCCCTATATATCTTTTTATTTATTTATGTAATTTTTTTTTCAATAAATAAATAATCAAAAGCCCTTACCGGCTACTTGGCAGCGCGGGGCTGCCTTAAAACTTCCCTCACAGTGCCATTGATTCAGCAAGCATGGAGCTGCTTTGACAGCAGCTCCGTGCTTGCTAAAGCATTTCAACTCTGTCCCCTGCACGATGAAAGCTTCAGTTTTTGACAGTGGAGTCTGCTTTAAATGTCCAGCTGTCAAAAACTGAAGTGTTTGCTGTGGCTTGGCTGCAGCTGTAGAGCTGCAGCCTACCCACAGCAAACAGCTATGTCCTGGGGGTGGGCACCCCAGGACATAGCAGGAGCCTGTCCTCGGGCATGCCGGTTGCAGGGCCATCAGTGGCTCAAAAACGGGGGCTGCGTGGCTCCCCTTCATTGTATGGATAGCCCCAGGGGGTGGTGGTCAGCGGGGCTCCCATAGGAACCCCCTTTCTTTTTTTAAAGATTTGCCCTGGGGGTGGTGGTCCTCTGGGTGCAGGGGGCCACAGGCCCCATGCATATTATTACCTATACAGCCTGGGGAGGTGGTGGTCCCCAGGGCAGCAGGAGGGGGCCAGGTGGCCCCCCTCATATTAACACAGCCCTGGGGAGGTGGCGGTCCCCGAGGCAGTGGGGGGTCTTGGCCCCTCCCCGCATACAAATAATAAACCCTGGCAAAGTCCCCGGAGCAGTGGGAGGGGGCCAGGAGCCTCTGCACTTGTAATCAAATGCCTCCAGGACTTGGCTCAACCGTGGGCTTCACAATAACAAAACCTGCGCTTTGTTTTTTTCTTTATTTTATGGTGGATCCGCGGCTCCACTGCATCTCCGCTCGTAAAATAAAATAAAAACACTTTTAGCTCCCACCACCAGAGCTAAGGAGTCAGGGTGTCCATACCTCACCTCTTTTCTTTTTTTCCCACTTTTTTTTGGGACTCTGCTTCAGCCAAGTACCAAGATGGCTGACAACACTTCAACGGTTTCTGTTGTTGAAGTGTTACCAACCAATCAGATCTCTGCACGAGATCAGGAAGGGTCGCGAATCCTTCGCGTCCCTAGATATACTAATTTGTTTTCCCCTTAATTTCTCAAAAACTACTGAATGGAATTACACCATAACAAAAAGCCCTCTTTCTGGACCAGGATCTACCTTCCTGCCAAATTTGGTGTAATTCTGTCCAGCAGTTTTTGCGCTATTGCTGGTCAAAATCCCTATAGAAAATAAAATGGGAAAAATGTGTTTTGGGACTCTCCCTTTTTCTAGGCCCCAACTCCTTCCCCCACCCCCAGATAGATCACCCCAAAACCTTCCAGGCAGCAGGTCAGGGGACTGGCAAATTTATTTGAAAAGTTTGTGAACATTCGTCAAGCGGCACCAAAGATATAGACAAGTAAAAAAACACTTTTTATATTTTATATAGAAACTAGGTCCTAACTATAACTACCTAGTGGCGACTGTCACAAGGTAATTCATATATATGTATATTATTCAACATAATATTTCAGAGTTCTATGGGGATAATCGGTTGCAAATTGTAGTGCCCTTCAGATCGGCTATTTCTACTGCTTGCTAAGAAACAGCAGCCATTTTCATTCGCCACACTAATATTTGCCATTTTATCTGTAAAAAACTCTTTACAAGATTCTCCAAATGGAGGCATGCTAACTCTAGTTTGTAGTTGCGTCCATCTCAATTCAAACTGCAAATAAATATTTCAATGACTGCATTCTTTCAGCTGTCATTTCGAACCCTTGTGGACCATCCTCTCTGCATTTTTCCCATTTGAAGGAGAGCTGCAGTGTCTTCAATGACAATGCCTAGACATGACAGCAGACATATGCTTGATTAACGGGTGTAAACAGATACAAATTGACAAGAGCTGTAGAGTTTCTCCTTTTGCATCCATAGATGCCAGTTTGTCACGATGTCCCAAGTTAGACAGCAGAGATTTCTTCTTTGCCCCATACAAAATGCCGAATGGGGGCAGCCGGATTGGTGTGTCCCTCCCTAGAGACAGAAACAGGCCAAGCATTGGAAATTGCATTTTCTGTGACCGACAGCAGACACAGAAAAAGGTGGGTTACTGAAACCTGAAGTTTGAAAAAGACAAAATTATAAACATTAGCAGTGGATTTACTACACATGGACTGGGAAATTTACAAGGAACAATGAAAATCGCAAAGACAGAAGTCATGTGGTATGGATGGTTTTGCGTCAGAAAATGACGCTATGCTGGTTAGAGGCATTTTTTTTGCCTCTAACCAACCTAAAGTCATTTTTTGGTGCAAAACCCCCTTCTCCCGTACAGCCACCTCACCCGGCTAACGTCATTTTTTTTTTAACGCTAGGCCACTCTTTGAACAGGCTTGCGCCATTCCATAAATATGGCACCCAGCTGGCGCTCAGGAATGGCGCAAGCCGGTGCTAAACCTTTTCATGCAAAACTGCGTTAGTGCAGTTTTACATCAAAAAGTATAAATATGCCCCTATGTTTATTGAATTTTGCTTTCTCTAGCTATACTCTTCTAATTCCAAATGCATAAGTACAAGTACCCTAACCAAACTGAATATGAGCATTTTATGTTTTAAATATGTAATACATGTCAAAGACTGTATTAAATGTGTCTTTTTTCACATGGCTATAAAACCATCTTTCCTATTTGCGTTCGTCCACTTTTTATGTTTAAAAAAAATCTGGCTTCCCTCCCTACTTTTATTGTGCATTTTCAATGTTATATAGTGCTACCACCAACTGACAGCTTTATCCATCAGTCTATTAGGATGTGCCTCTTATAACATGCATTTTTATGCCATCTTATTTTTGATAAATTGAGCAGTAGTAACGAACGTGGAAGTCTAATCCATTTTCACCAGTTACACTTTAATCTGCAAGCCATAAAACACAGTGCCAGCAGAACAGTGCAATACACTGTTTCGTTAACAGTAGATTTGGCCTTTGGGTGGCAAGCTCATGGAATTTCACCAAGGTTAAAGATCTGTTTACTAAAGTGGACATTACACCATACCATTTAACGTCCGAGCACAACCCTTTTTAAATACCTGCCAACAGAAAGTCCACTTGGATTTTATAGATCCCAATTCACAGTGTGGATGGAAAAAATGACTTGGAAGTTTTAGAGGGTGATTGTTCATAACTTATTTTATCTTCTTCAGAAGTTCTAAGACCCTACTAATTTAATAAACATTGGTAATAATGACGCCGGAAGTACAAGTCTACATTATTGCTGCACATAGTCTGGTACAGAAGATTCCATTTCATGTTGACCTGAACTCGTAAATGGTAGTTCAACATTTTCTAAGAATATGGCCAAAACATTTGACACTTTGGAGCTTCTCTTACTGTACGTTACCAAATATCCATAAACATCTGAAAGGTTTGAAAGTGTTATATGCCTTGCACATGATTCTAATTATCTTCAATTTAAGGTTTCTATAATCTCCATGCATTCTTTCATTGATATGAGACTTGTTTAATAGTCTACACAATTCCTAAAAGCAATTTACATAACTACGTGTTTCACTTAAGCATTATTATAAAGAAGGGTGCCGGGTAGCCCAGATGTGGGTCCCGGGTTCACTATGCCACTGGATTCAAGCTAGCCTGGCTGAAGAAGGGTGAAACCCTGAAACCGGTCCCAGGATGCTTGTTTCCGGTCCAGGGAGGACCTGGCCAGGCAGATCGGGCTGGACTGTTCCCATGAGGAACAGGGTCAAGACTGATTTGCATGTGGCTGGGTCTAAACTGGGGTGGCATGGTGAGCAAAGGAATGATGGATTAAACCCAGATCTGTGACTGGGGGTGAATGTTTGATTGGTTCCACATTCTGTCCCTCATTTGTGTTTTGCTTTGCTTTGCTGCCATAAGTGCGCCGGGTATGCCCAGATGTGGGTCCCGGGTTCACTATGCCACTGGATTCAAGCTAGCCTGGCTGATGAAAGGTGGAATCCTAAAACCGGTCAAGGATGCTTGTTTCCGGTCAAGGGAGGACCTGGGCTGGCAGTTCCGACTTGACTGTTCCCATGAGGAACAGGGTCAAGACTGATTTGCATATGGCTGGGTCTAAACTGGGATGGCATGGTGATCAAAAGAATGATGGATTAAACCCAGATTTGTGACTTGGGGTGAATGTTTGATTGGTTCCGCATTCCGTCCATCATTTGTGTTTTGCTTTGCTTTTGCTGCCATAAGTGTGCTGGGTATGCCCAGATGTGGGTCCCCGGCTCACTATGCCACTGGATTCAAGCTAGCCTGGCTGATGAAGGGTGAAATCCTGAAACCGGTCCCAGGATGCTTGTTTCCGGTCCAGGGAGGACCTGGCCTGGCAGTTCGGGCTGGACTGTTCCCATGAGGCACAGGGTCAAGACTGATTTGCATATGGCTGGGTCTAAACTGGGGTGGCATGGTGAGCAAAAGAATGATGGATTAAACCCAGATCTGTGACTGGGGGTGAACGTTTGATTGGTTCCGCATTCCGTCCATCATTTGTGTTTTGCTTTACTTCTGAGTGTGCTGCACAATGTAACACACACAGAAGTGCCAAAGCGTCATTTTCAAATGATTGTTTATGTGCAGCACATAAACAATCATTTCTGGCATTTTGCTTTTTCTTTGCAGTGACGCTCCTGTGGTGCTAGGGTCCTAGAAATACAGCTCCAAATGATTTGGAATTTGGTATCAGTTGCTAGATTAACCTGTCCATGGTCATATTGAGAGACACACTTGGATTTGTGATTCTTTGCTACTGCTGGCCAAATGAAGCATTGTAGAACCAGAGTCATTTGCAATACATATCTGTACAGTAGGGCCCTAAATACAGTAGCTACCAGTGATGCAGCTGAAGCAGTAGCACTGTGGGGTTAGGGGCTGCAGGTTTGTGTAGGCAGTCAGTCCTACACCAGCTGAGTAATTTCTTATTCGTTTACCTTTCATTTCTATTTTATGCTACCACCCTGGCACAGTTTTAGTGTTTATTATTGCCACCCAAGGGGAGGGTGGTGTTTGATGGGGAGTGGATCCCAGATACTGGGCCCAGGTCAGGAAACAGCATAGGGGTAACTGTAGGAAAGTGTCCCTTTTTGACACGGTCACCCCACTTTCTGCCCGTTAACTGATGCAATTTTGAGTGCAAGTTCACTGGGTTTCTGCTAACCAGGTCTCCAGTTCCAGATCTCTTTCCCTAAAACTTTATAATTGTTCCCCAATTGGCAATACGTTGGCATCCCTATAAGCCCCTAGTAAATGATGCCTAGGGAATGGGTACCAAAGAGGGTCCCCTTAGGGCTGCAACATGAATTATGCCACCCTCAGGGACCCCTCACCTAGAACATACAGACTTCCATTGCAGGCTGCGTGTCTTGGTGTCTTGGTGCAACTAAAAGTGAAAACCAAGATGGCACACAGCCTGTGTGCCATGACCCCTAACACTGAATGCAATATATGTAAGTCACCCTTACAGCCCTAAGGCAGAGTGCATTATATTACATGTGATGACATATCTGCAACAGCAGATATGCCTCTGATATGTCTTTGTCGATTCTTAGACATAGTGAGCCAACAAGGAAGCCATATTAAGTACATGTGCTGGACACTGGTCAATACGAATTCCCCAGCTACATGATGGCTTCACTGAAAATAGGGGCACATTGGGATTGCTAGAGCAAGCCCCTTACACTAGTAAGGGAACCCCCTGGACTCTTTGCATGGTGTACCTCATTTGGTATACCATTTTGGTATACCATATAAAGAGCCAGCTTCCTACATTGGTGCTGCAGCAGTGGTATATAAGACTAGACATTTGCTGTCCCACTCGGTTAATGAACGACTGCACAGAGGTATCCAAAACTGTCTTTAGCTTACATTTTTTTTCTCCAATGTTTTGATTTTTCTTAATTGTTTGAACGTGTTAAGTCCCCCAGTCCAAACTGTTTAGAAATTAAAAGTCTCTAGTTAGGTAGGCCCTTTTTAGAGTTTTGTTTTAGTTTCTAATAAGGTCCCAACTACTTTAATACCATGACTGAGGCAGCAGGCCCATCCCAGGAGCTCAACCTGGGCCCCTATCTAATCTCAAATTGGCCCAGCTTAAGGCCCTCTGCCAAGCATGGAAACCTGCCATGGGGTCTAAACTCACAAAAGCCCATCTGTAGCAGCTTGCAGAAAATGATAGAGCCATGGCAAGCAAAGGAGCCCCTCGTGAGAATGAGGGGATGTGGAAGAGCATGATGAATCCCTCCACAACTCTACTGACAGTAACACCACTGGGATCACTTCTGAGAGTCTCCCAGGAGATGGAGACGATGAAGCTACTGACCTCCAAAAGCTAGCTAACAGGATAGAATTATAGGCTAAACTCTTAGCTATAGAAAAAGAAAGAGCTGAGATTGGCCTAGGTCCCATCTCTGGTGGCGGCAAAAAGAAAGAAGAAGCTTTTGACCCTAAGATCCTCAAAGGGATTGTCCCCAAATATGTAAAATGTGATGATATCACCAAATGATTCACAGTCTTTGAGAGGGCTTGTAAAATGAGGAAAAATATAATGTTTTCAGTAAAGCATAGGGATAGACTCCTGACACTGAATGAGGCAGATGCTGAGTCCTAGGACTGAATCAAGGATACTCAGATTGAGGAATATGGACTCTCAACTGAGGAGTACAGGATCAGGTTTAGGGTGATTAGGTAAACCTCTGGTCAATCCTGAGTAGCCTTTGTTGACTTCTCAGTGACAACTCTGGGTGGCTGGTTAAAAGGGAACCAGGTGCAATACTATGATGAGCTTTATAATATTATTATTAAAGAGCATCTGTTAAGTAACTGTGTTTCTGAACACTTGCATCAGTACCTGGTAGACCCAGGTCCAATATTCCCCCAAGAATTGGGAAAGAAGGCAGACCACTGGGTCAAGACTAGGGTATTCTAGAGACTCATGGTGGGGGGGTCACCAAAAAACAGGGGTTGCTAAGCCCCCCATGGGAAAGATTGTGACACATCTAAAGATAAAAACAAAGGCCCGTATTTATACTTTTTTAGCGCCGTATTTGCGTCGTTTTTTGATGCAAAAACGGCGCAAACTTGCAAAATACCATTGTATTTTGTAGGTTTGCGCCGTTTTGCGTCAAAAAGCGGCGCAAATGCGGCGCTAAAAAAAGTATAAATACGGGCCAAAGAGTCTTCTAAAGGTCCGGAAAACCTATCAGGAGGGTGGGCCTGAGTCAAGACACAGAGCAAGGGTGGGTAACAGGGTGAGAACTGGGATCCCAAGAAGGCTTGGTGTTTCAGTCGCGAAGCCAATGGGCACCAAACTGGAGACCCCGCATGTCCTACAAATAATCCCCATAGTGCACCTGCAGCTCCTGCTGCAGTGATAAGTCTTGAGATGGGATTCTAAGTGGGTCCTGACAGCATCAGAGAGCTCACAGAAGTAACGATAATCTCTGAGGGTGGGTAGATGTAGCTGCCCTGGCTGTCTGGCCCAATAACCTGGACACATACAGACAACAGCCTCATATAAATGGGATCAGAGTTGAAGCACTGAGGGATACAGGTGCAAATGCCAGGTGACTGAAAAATCGATATAGCCAGAACAGTATCTGACTGGTGAAGCCTTCATAGTCAACAATGCTGACAACCAAGCTAAGGTCAATTCCATGGCAATGGTGTCCTTAGAATGGGTAGGGGTTACTTACCAAAAGAAGGTGGAGATATCCTCTGCAATTCCTGTAGCCTGTCTGTTAGGAAATGATCTGGAGTTGTCAGCATGAGCTGAGGTTGAAAGAAAGTCCCATGCAGCAATGCTGGGCATACTTGAATTGGTGTGTATGAAAACCAGAGCATTATGAGAAGCCCAGGGTGAAAAAGAGGTGAGTGAGTCTGGAATAATGTCTCAGCCCTCCAAGACTAAAGGTAGGAAGTCTAGCAAGTCAGCTTCTGAACAGCCACAAGCTCAGGTCCCCTCTCCGCAGGGAGACGACCTGACAGCCCTTACGGGAATTAAGCCCCAGGAACCTGGGCCTTACATGGCAGATCTCCTGGTACCAGGCCACTCTCTAGGGAAGAGCTGTGCCAGGGAGAGAGGACCTGTCCCACTCATGAAAGCCTGAGACAGCAAGCTGCTGACCAGGAAAGGTGGGATGTCAGTGACTCCCACAGAACCTATTGGGAGGAAGGAGTCCTGTATACTGAGGCCAGAGACCCAAAACCTGGTGCCACTAGGAGAGGAGAGTTGTAGTGCCTCAGAAACATGGAAAGTTTCTTCTCACCTTAGCACATGACATCCCCCTAGCTGGGCATCTTGGTCAGACTAAAACATGGAGTAGGTTAGTCCTTGACATCTACTGGCCAGGCATGTTCCAGAAGGTGAAGGAGGTTTGCAACTCCTGTGTCACCTGTCAAGAAAGTGGCAAGACAGGTGGCCACCCAAATGCCCTCTTAATTACACTCCCAGTGGTTGGGGTTCCCTTTGACCCCCTAGACCCTCCAACAGAATCAGGGAACAGATTCATACTGATGGCAGAGGGTCATGCCATCAGGTACAATGAAGCTATACCCCTTAGGACTGCCACTGCTCCTGCAGTTGCTAGGGCCTTACTCAGTATTTTTACCAGAGTGGGCTTCCCTAAGTAGGTGGTATCAGAAAGAGGTAGTAACTTCATGTCCAGACCTCAAGGCAATGTAGAATGAATATGGAGTGACTTATAAGTTTGCTACTCCATATTACCCACAAGCAAATGGTTTAATTAAGCCATTCAAAAAAACTATGAATGGCATGATTGCAGGACTCCCTGAAAAACTCAAAAGGAGATTGGATATCTTGTTACCTTGCCTACTTTTTGACTTACAGAGAAGTGCCACAGAAGGGAGTATGTTTTGCCCCCTTTGAACTTCTGTTTGGTCATCCTGTAAGGAGACCAATGTGTCTGGTGCGGGAAGGCTGGGAGAGGCCTTTCAAAGAGCCCAAGCAGGACATTGTGGACTACGTTCATGGACGGCGTGATCACATGGAGCAAGCACCCAAAGACCTTGAGGCCAGCCAAGAGCTACAGAAGCTGTAGTATGGCCAAAAGGTTGCCATGTTAGAGTACCAACCAAAGCAGAAGATGTGGGTCCTTGAGCCTGTGACTCCCAGGGCACTCCAGGACAAATGGAGTAGTTCCTGCCCTATTCGCAAGAAGAAGAGTGAGGTCCCCAATCTGGTTGACCTAGACAATCACAGGAACTCTTACGGGGTCACCCATGTGAACTGCCTAAAACTCTTCAATGTCAGGGCTGATGTGGCTATGCTGATGGTCCCTGATATGGATATGGATCAGGAAGAAGAGTGTGACCTTTCCCTGATCTCCTCAGATGGGTCAGATGATGGAGTTGTCTTTTCAGACACCCTCACTACCCAGCACCAAGCTGACTGCAGGCAAGTACTACAGCAGTATGCTGAGCTTTTTTCCCCTCTCTCTTGGTCAGACTAACTGGTGTGTCCATGATGTGGACACCAGTGACCATATGCCTGTCAAAAGCAAGATATACAGACAGTCTGACTAAGTGAAGGATAGCATCAGGTATGAATTCAGCAAGATGCTGGAGCTCGGGTAATTGGGTCAGCTGACAGTCCCTGGTCTCATTCCAAGGGAGGTAAACCAGAGCTGAGGTTTTGTGTGGACTTTAGAGATCTCAATGCTGTTACCAAGACAGAAAAACACCCTATTCCAAAAGCAGATGAAGTTGTTGACAAATTAGAAGCAGCCACATTTCTCAGTACTTTAGATTTAACATCAGGTCACTGGCAGATTGGTCTGACCCCTGGAGTTAAAGAGGGGTCAGCATTCTCAACCCCAGATAGACACTACCAGTTCACTGTAATGTAATTATGGTTTAAAGTATGCCCCTGCCACCTTTTAAAGGTTGGTGAACAAAGTCGTTGCTGGTTTGGAAGCCTTCAGTGCAACCTTTCTTGACGATATTGTTGTCTTTACTTGGCAGGATCACCTGATCCAACTTGGCAGGGTTTTTGAAGCTCTGTGAAGTGCAGGCCTCACTATCAATACAAGCAAGTGCCAGACAGGGAAGGGCAAGGTTGTATACTTTGGCCATCTTGCAGGTGGAAGTCAAGTTGAACCACTACAGCCTGAGCTCCAGACAATTCTGGACTGGGTAGCTCCAGCCACACAGACCCAAGTCAGGGTATTCCTTGGCTTGACAGGGTACTGAAGGAGGTTTGTGAAAGGGGTATGGCATCATTTTGGCAAGGGCTGCAGCATATCTTGTGCCACCCTCAGGGACCCCTCTCCTAGCACATAAAGACTGCCATTGTAGGCTGCGTGTCTGGGTGCTGCTAAGAGTGAAAAAACAACATGGCACACAGCCTGTGTGCCATATCACCTAGCACTGCATGCAATATATGTAAGTCATCCATACAGTAGGCTTTACAGCCCTAAGGTGGGTGCATTATATTACAGGCGAGGACATATCTGCAAGAGCAGGTATGCCCTGCTATGTTTTTGTCGATTCTTAGACATAGTGAATGAACAGGGAAGCTATTTTAAGTACATGTGCTGGACACTGGTCAATACGAGTTCCCCAGCTACATGATGGCTTCACTGAAAATAGGTATTTTGATATCAAACATTGAATATTAATAAACCCTCACTGATCCCAGTGATGGATTTATTAATACATTCACCCAGAGGTCACCTTAGAGGTGCCCTCTGAAAAACCTACCATTTACTCATGTGCTGGCTGACTAGTTGTAACTGGCCTGCCACCAACAGACAGGTTTCAGACCCTCAGGGGTGAGAGTGTTTGTTCTCAGGCAGAAAGGAAAAAGGTCTGCTCTGGCAGGGGTGTTAACTCACCCTTCTCAACAGGATAACTTGAAAATCTGCATTTCAAGCTGGGGGCTTCAAAGAAGCTTGATGCCCTCGGTATGCAGATCTGGCTGCCCTCAGAAGGGAGATGCTGACCTCCTTGCCCCAGGGCCCATTTGGCACCTGGACAGGTGGGAAAATTATTAGTTAGAGAGGTGTGTCCTCCCCTCAGGCGAGTCCCACCCCTAAGGTGCGCTTCCTAATGTGGATACAACATTTAGAAATCTGCCATCTTTGAGATGTCAGAATTAGGAACTCTCAGACAGGATTATGCCCACACACAACAAGACGTGGCATATAGGGGGTGTAGTGACTCCACTTCCCTAAAAGCCCTTACATTTGGTATTTAGTAGAGTTTAGGGTACAAAAAGTTCAGATCCTGCTGACCTGATGAAGTAGAAGGATGCAAAGAAGAAGGACGCAAAAGGCAAAAACTGAGGACCAGTGACTGACTCAGCACCAACCATGCCAGCCTGCCTGCTGACTTCGACAATTGCGAGAAAGACCCCTCGTCCTCCAGCTGCTGAAACTTCCAAAAGCCTGGGAAGACTGTCAGCCTTCACCCCTGCACAAGGAACTCCAGTGGAGTAGCAGAGCTGCTTCCTTGCTTACCTGCAGGCACCCAAGAAATATTGAAGAGGACTCTGGACCTCCAAAACTCAACTCCAGACAGCACCACTGCACCCGTACCCCCTAGCCCGAGTTGAAGTGGGCCAATGGTGTCAACATGGTCCCCAGCTGTTCCAGAGACAAAGTCCGTTGTAGGTTTTCCAACTGCGGCCTTAACCCCAAAGCCTGCAGCCTCTTTGTGCAGGTCCCCCTCAACGCAACCACCTCTGGTGACAGCAACCTGATGGTACACTGCACCTTTGCATCTGGATGCCTCAGACTGAGGAGAAGAGGACCACTGGTGTCCCTACGTCCCTGAGGCTCATGAGACCTGAGTCCACTTGTAGGTTCAGCCGGATTGGATGCCCAGTCCATGCCTGCTGCCTGTTTCTAAGGGCCCCCTTGCACCGCGACCACCACCAATGATGGAAACCCTATGGTCCAAGAACCCTCTGCACCTGGACACACCTGACCGAGGAGAAGAGGCCCACTGGTGCCCTTACGTCCCTGAGCATCTCAAGGACTGAGCCCACTTGCTGGTTCACCCTGACTGGTCCCCATTCATCACCTGCTGCACCATATTGCCCTGACTGATTCCCATTGACTTAAATGGAGCACCTGACGCTCAACTCCACTGCTCCAGTGCTGTCTGAGGTGACCTGTTGTGGCCTAAGACCCTTCCTCATTCTCACCCTAAGTACGGAAGACTGGTCCTGTAAGTTGCTGTAAGTTGCTGTAGTATACCTGTTTGCCGTATTTATTTTCCCTCCATAGGATAACACTGCAGCTTCAGAAAATTGCGCTGCCGACTTTTTAAAACTGCAATAATTTCTATTACAAAACGTACTTACTTGATTGTCTTGATTCTGGTACTTAAAGATATATAAAGATACTAGTTATTTTTGTAAATTGGTATGGATCTCCTTCTTGAGTCGTGTCTCATTTATTGACTGAGTGCCTATGGTAAATGTCTAACACTCTTCTCTGATAAGCCTAAGGCTGATCAACCACACTACTCCTAAAAGAGCACCTTGGGATTGCTAGAGCAAGCTTATGTCCACTAGTAAGGGAACATCTGTGCTCTGCATGGTATACCTCATTTTGATATACCATATAAAGAACCAGCTTCCTACAGTGATTTGCTAACGTTTTGTGCTGGGTTTGCGTCATGAAAGTGACGCAAAGCAGTACAAAATGTGTTTTTATGATTTACTTTCCAGTGCAAAACTTATTTTGCCCTGGAACGTGACAAAAAATAACATAAAGTAGCGCAAACCACTGCTTTGCATATGCTTAGCATCAAGAGGGCCTTGCATGGGCGTTCCCCTGCAACCAACCACCCTTTCTGATGCAAAACCCTATCTAATAAATCTGTGAGACAGGGTTTTGCGTAAAAAAATAACTCCTTTTGAAACCCGGCGTTAAAAGGAGAAATTAGTTCTTTTCTTACTTTGCATATGTGCTGCACTGTGCAGCGTACATACAAAGTAAGAAAATAATTTTAAGTTGTCTAGGTATAGTATTTTGTACTGGAAGGGTACCATTCCAGTACAAAACCAATGCTAGACTCACGCACACACCCTTGCACTTTGGTGCAAAGGTGTTTGCGTTGCGCACAGCAACTAAAATCAGCACCAGGCTTTATGGAGAGGAGAGAGCCATATTGCTCTCGATATGGTGCTCTGCTGTTCCCTCCTGTCACACAACGCAGCGCAGCACTTTTGGCTGCTGTGCTGCATTCTCTGACAGTTTGGTAAATCTACCCCGTAGTGTAACCGACATGCAATATAGGCATACACACAGACTCAGGCAGAAGCTTCCCTGCTTTCAAAATCTGAACAATGCTGCTGCCTTGTCAGTTCATAGTGTCACACGTGCTTGCGGTGCAGGGGCGGCTCCAGACATGAAAGCACACCTACTTCACGTACTACTTCATGTACCCGCATGCAGCAAGGAGCTCAGACATACTCACATCCAGACTTATGAAAAGGTTACAGTGCACAGAGTTCCTCAGGGCTGAGGGCTGCAGTGCATGCAGACCGGAAAATAGCCACAGTCTAATCTCACTGTCTGTCACAAGATACACATTGCACACTTCTGAGACCAACTTCATCTCTGCCATAGCTTCTTGGTTGTGCCTGAAGATCACTCGGCTCTGTGCATGATGGCCACAGTGAGTAAGGTGAAAAACGTACCTATATTGTATTTTATCACTCCTAGTGTGTGTGAATGCAGGGGAATGACTGGGTTAAAAAGAGGACCCCTTCACATCAGAGGCAGGTAGAGGTTGGCGAGCCAACAAATGCACAGGGAGGGCTGAGCCAGAGCAGAGGCAAGGGTTGGCTCTGTGTCTGAGAGACTGTGCACGAGCCAAAGCTTAAAAATATTTGGCATGTAAATCACACAATAAACACATGTTAGAATATTTAAACAAGCACAAGCAAATCCAATGTATCTGGCGTCGTACACCAGCCTTTCGGCAATGCTTGTTTTGTTTGGCCATGCCTTTTGCAAAGCTTTATTGTTTGGAAAGCTACCAGGCATTTGCCAATCTAAAAAAATATTTGACTAAAGTAAAAAAAAAATTGTCTCAAAAAAGCACACATTACGATAGTACTTCCTGACTATGAAGGGAAATACTTTGGCCCATATTTATACTTTTTGACGCAAACCAGCACCGGCGCTGGTTTGCGTCAAACAATTTACCGCCAGCTAACACCATTCCAACGCGCCAGACAGGCGCCTTATTTATGGACTGACGTTAGCTGGCGCTGGGGGCTGGTCAGAGTGAAAAAAAAAGGACTTTAACCAGCGTAGGGAAAAATGGGGGTTGTGCATCAAAAAATGGTGCAAGTCAGGTCAGAGTCAAAAATCATGGCTCTAACTGGACTTGTGTCAATTTTTGACGCACAACCACCATTGAAATGACTCCTGTCTTAGCAAAGACAGGAGTCATGCCCCCCTGCCCAATGACCATGGCCATTGGACATAGTGGCATGTAGGGGGGCCAAGTTAGGCCCCTATGCCACTTAAAAAAAAACAAAAACAATAATACTTGCCTCAACTTGCCTGTACTTACCTGGGATGGCTCCCCCCCATCCATGGGTGTCCTCCAGGGGTGGGTGGGGCTGGCAGGGGGTGTCCCTGGGGGCAGGGAAGGGCACCTGTGGACTGCTTCAATGGTCTGAGACCATGGAAATAATCCCACAGGTCCCTTAACACCTGCCCTCACCCAGGTGTTAAAAAACGGTACACATCAGGCTGGGTGCCGTTTTTTAAGGCCCGCCCCCTTCTGTGCATTCAAATGACGCCGGAGTATAAATAGAGCGCACAGGCCTTAAAGTCATTTTTTTGACGGGAACGCCTACCTTGCATGTCATTAACGCAAGACGGTTTCCCGCATCCAGGAAATGACGCACACAGAGGAATTTTGACGTTCGCGGGGTCGATGTAATAGTATAAATATGCTGTAAGGTTTGCGCCAAATTTGCGTCAAAATTTGTGACGCAAATTTGGCGCAAACAGAGTATAAATATGCCCCTTTCTGTGTGGATGTGCTGCTTGTGAAGGGAAGCATGCCATAAGTGAAAATGAAGTTACCCAATGGCTGAAGTGGGGTGACATGTTGCCCCTTAACACATGCCTGAGTAGGTTTCAGAAACATGTGAAAGACACAACCACAGACAAATGGATGAAGTGTGGCTCAGTCAAGACCCCTATCATTAGCTAAGTCATACACATAATTTTACTAAAATAAAATAAAAAGGTCTTGGCTAACATAGACCTAAAATAGGCCTCTTGGCTTTGAGAAAGATAAAAGGAAGGAAAGTAGGAAAGGGAGAAAGGGAAGGAAGGAAAGAAGGAATGAAACAAAGAAAGAAAGAAAGAAAAGAAGGAATGCATGAAAGAAGAAAGAAAGCGGGAAAGAAAAAAGAAAGGTAGGAAAGAAGGAAGAAAGGAAAAAAGGAAAGAAAGAAAGAAGACAAGAAGGAAAGAAAGGCAAGAAATAAAGAAGGCAAGAAAGAAGAAAGGCAGGATAGAAGGGAAGAAAGATGGCAAAAAGGAAATGAAGAAAAGGAAAGAAAGAAGAAAGGCAAGGAAGAAGGAAAGAACGAAGGAATTCTAAACAGTAGGAAAGAAGAAAGGCAGCAAAGAAGAAAGGATAGAGTGAAGGCAAGAAAGAAAGAATGAAGCAGAAAAAGAAAAGAAAAAGATAAGGAAAAAAGAAAGGATACAGAGATACAATGGAAAAAAGAAGGAAAGAAAGAAAGAGAAAGTAGAAATAACAAATAAATTAAAAAAGAAGGAAAAAAGCAATGAATGAATGAGAATAGGAAAGCAACGAAAAAGGAATACAAGAATTAAAGAAAAAGGAAAGAAGGAATGAGAGGAAAAGGGAAATAAGGAAGAAATCGAGAAATGAAAGAATGGAAAGAAAGAACGAATGAAGGGATGAAAGAAAAATGAAGAGAAGAAAGAAACAAAGTACAAAAGAAGGAAAACAAAAAGAAAAAAGAAGAAATGAAAGAAGGAAATAAAAAAGTGTTACAAGTGCTGCAAATTAAACATGATAAAGGCTGCTTTTTCCTGGGCAAAGTTAATTAAAGAACCATTGGAGACACGGAGGCCAAAATAACGTGTTCTGACTAATTATCTGCTTATGAAGTCACAAATATAATATTGAAGCTTTCAACAGCTTAATACTAAACAGTTTCAAATGGATGCAATCTGTTATGCTGTGAAATACCAGCAGTCAGATAAACAAAGGGACACTCTAAAAGGAGTTTACAACAGCATTGACCAGAGACGGAAACTGATAAAGTGTGGACAATGGGAACATCAAAATAATAAATTACAAACAAAAACATTGGCACAGAAAGGAACTAGCTTGTGTGTGGATGTGCTCCTTGTGAATGAGCAAACTGTAATCACTCAAAGTGAAGAGATCCAGTGGCTGAAGTGCACCAACCCCCTTCCCTATGTTGTTTGCTGTTGCCGGAGGCAGCAAAATGTGAATAACACACCAACATTCAATGGATGAAGAAAGCTGTCTTAAAGCCCCTTTAAATAAGCATATTGTACATATATATATTTTTAAATAAAACGTTCTTTGACAGTACACCTAAAAAGTGCATTTCTTTAAGACAGGAAAGCATTTCTCCTTATCACATCAGAATATATCACTGCATTGTGAAGTATTTTTTTAAAACATGAACTGAGAAATATTCCTGCCCTCATGACAATGTTATTAGTGAAATAAAGGAGAAGTCAGGGGCCACGTGGACCCGGTATGTGGGCTGGATGCTTATTACATGTGGAACAAAATGTTATTATATTAAACAACTGAAAGATTCTTGCACAACACATATCCCAAACTCACGTAATTAAATGTGTTCTCATAAGTGATAATGAACAAAAAGGAGGCACTGTGAAATAAAGGGGCATATTTACAAGCCCCTTGTGCCACATTAGCGCTGCCGTAGCGTCATTTTATTTTCACGCTAGGGCAGCGCTAAGATTTATTTTCTGCTGCACCATATTTACAAATTGGGGCAATGCTTGCATTGTGCCACTTTGCAACCCTTTTGACACATTATGCCTGCGTTAGACATAATCTATGCAAGTGGGGCGTTCCAGCGCAGTAAGGCCCAAATAAATGGTGCATTGAAATTTACAACATTTCACTGTGCCATTTGTTTCATCATTGTTAACGCCAGCTCAGAACAGGCGTTAAAATGAAGCACCCATGATATTTAATTGACCTCCCTATGCTTTTCTACACTAACTTTTTGATGCTAGCATAGCAAAGCGCCACAATAACGTAAAAATGTTGACGCTATTGTGCTAACCACCGCCATGCTGCACCGTACAGTAACTACAGCACAACCATGGTGTTGTTAGGTGCTGGTAGGGAGAAGCAAGAAAAGTGGCACATCATCTATGATGTGTCATTTTCCTGTAAATATGCCCCAAAGTGTTTGCCATGGGGGGGGGACTAACTTGGCCCCCCCTAAATGCCAATGGACCCAATGGACATATGTCACCTGGGCATGACCATTGGGGTGGTAGCCATGACTCCTGTCTTTACTGAGACAGGAGTCATGTCCATGACGCTAGTCTGGTTAGAGGCATTTTTATGCATCTGCCCCGACTAGCGTCATGCTTTGACGCACAACCTCATAACATCCTGTTCCCTCTACGCCTCCTCCACCCGGCTTGCATTCTTTTTTATGACGCTAGCCGGGCCTTACCGCTGGCTACCATCATTCCTTAAATATGACACCTGGCCGGCATTTTGGAATGGAGCTGAACGGCGGTATACTTTTTCACGCAAAACTGCGTTAGAGCAGTTTTGCATGAAAAAGTATAAATATGCCCCCTAGTCATTTGCTTAAAGTCAGCTATTCTCAGCAGGCTGATTGTTCAAGTCAAAAAAACATTTTTGTATTGATTATTGATACGAAGAGTATGATACCAATGCTCCACCATAAGATGACATTAGCCCTCATTTTGACATTGGCTGTAAATCCCGCTTACCGCCACGGTGACAGCAACCAACATACCGCCGCAGTGGCAAATATCCACCCGCCATCTTATGACACACACACACCTATCTGACAGAATACAACCACATACACAAATCCGCCAGCACAAAGGTCAGTGCTAAAGTGGTGGTCCCAACACCCATACCGTTATGTCAACAGAACAACGCCCACCACATTATGACCCATGAACCACCATTGCGGACTTTCAATGGCGGTAAACCATTGGTGGTACACACCGCTGCGCTCAGAAAGGCCACCCAAACATAAAACAACACAACATTGGCCAATACTAAAAACACACACCTGACACTTCTACACACACCCCACCCACCCACAGCACTATAATACACACAACCACATTACCCACAACCCTTTAGAAACAACAATTACTGCCAGGAGACTGACACGAACAACACAGAGACAACAAGACACACACACCACATACACCCCTACATCCCTCACGCACCCCACCACATTACTCAACACACTCTCACCAGCATACACCACACAACGCCCATGTCGCCACAAAGGCTCCCCCGTTTCACTAATGAGGACTTAAGGGTCATGTTGGAGGAAATTGTCAAGGTAGAGCCACAGCTGTTTGGAGCACAGGTACAGCAAATATCCATTGCCAGGAAGATGGAGCTATGGCGGAGAATCGTGGATAGGGTGAACGCCGTGGGACAGCATCCAAGAACAAGAGATGACATCAGGAAGAGGTGGAACGACCTATAGGGGAAGGTACGTTCCATGGCAGCAAGGCACCAGCTCGACATACAGAGGACTGGCGGTGGAG
Source organism: Pleurodeles waltl (assembly GCF_031143425.1). Taxonomy (NCBI): domain Eukaryota; kingdom Metazoa; phylum Chordata; class Amphibia; order Caudata; family Salamandridae; genus Pleurodeles; species Pleurodeles waltl. The sequence continues at coordinate 978,496,520 of NC_090436.1, read as the reverse complement.
CCCCACCTCCTCCCCCACAGCTCACAGCATAGGAGGAGCAAGTCTTGGCACTACTGTCTCCTGAGGGACTTGCTGGAGTAGCCGGATGACTGGGCACTGGTAAGTCAACATTTACCACTTATCACCCACCCATACCTGCATGCCATCACACACCCTCACCCTCAATCCCATCACTCCACTCCATCCCACACACTGCACCTATACATCTGACTAACCCCAATACTTAGCCCTTCATGGCATACCAATGCATGGACAGCCCTCCTAGCCATGCATGGACACCAATCACTAAAGCATGCACAGCATAGGGAAACTAACAATCACACAATACAGCACCATACACAAACAAAGGTGGCAGGGCAACAGCAATAATAGAGGGGAAGCCAGGGATGTACAATATGTCACAGACATGAAGCATAATACATCACTTACATTCCCACAGGTGCCCCATCCAATGTCAGCAGAGAGGAGGTGCCACGACTCTCCAGTCCCCCAACAGAAGATGCCCCCAATGATGACAGTAACTCTGGACTTCAGGATCTGGACCAACAACCTGGCCCATCAGGGACCACTGTACAGTCGGTCACCCAAAGCCCACTCACATTCCAAACAGAGCCTCCCCCATCAGAATTCAACACAACATCACCCACCCAGTGTACCCACACCTCTGTCCCTAGGACACATCAATCAGCAGTGTGCCCACCTGTACAGGGACCCCAGGCCACACCTCGCCACAAGACAATCAGGGACCTGGAGTCAGTGGCAGCGGACACACCGTTCAGGGGACAGAGGCACAGGCCAACAGGGTCACTGGGAGGACCGCTGTGTGCCAGGGGGAGGACAGGCCGAGGGAACTGACTCTCCAGCAGGCACACTCTGAGATCCTGGGAGCCTACCAACATTCCCAGGGCACGATGGGCCAGATCCTTGGCAATGTGCAGGAGAACAGGCGTCTGCAGGAGGTACAGTATCAGGGGATCAGGGAGGACTTGCAGGCCATCAACACCACCTTGATCTCCATAGTAGGGGTGCTGGCAGACATGGCCCAAACCATGAGGGAAGCAACAGCACACCAGCGGGCCCTTACCACTTGCCAGTCAGTTGACCATCCCTCCACTTCTGCTGCAGCTAGTGGGCAGGAGGCCCCGCCACAGGACTCACGGGCCACCAGCACCCCTCCCCCTCCAGAAGGTGAACTACCCTGCAAACGTTCCCTGCGACCCAGACAGAAGCCAGAGACACTTACCAAGACCACCGCCAGGAAATGAGACTCTCCTGATTGTCCCCCTTGTGTCCCACACTGTCACCTTGTCCACTTTGAACTGCCTTTGCTCCCCTTCCTATGGCTTCTTGGACACTGGACCTGTGCCCAAAAAAACTGGAACAATACCCTGGAATTTCCTCTATCACCACCCCATTCCATTGCACTTTTCCCTCAATTTCATAGCACTACAATAAACACCCTTGAGCACAACTTGACTACTACTATTTTATGTGTTGAAAATGTGTATTCATGAAAACAGTCACATCTAGTGCAAATGATCTGAACACTGTGAGAGCATAGAAATAATGACCTGTAGCTGTCTGTACTCATCGCATCAGTACACAGGTGTGATCTCACCAACATCTGTAAAATGACAAGCCATAGGTGACATAGGTGCCACAGGTGACAGTAAGTTGAGATGCAATGGAAGTTAATGCCATCATGCTACAGCCACACAGAAAACATCAATAGTCAGAGGAATGGTCAGTTGCACTGTCCCACCTGTGTGTCATTGGAAGTATTGATGTATAACTGATGTTCTGTTGTCCTCATCCTCATCCTCTGCCTCCTCATCCTCACTGTCCTCAGGGTCCACTGCTGCCACAGGGGCATGTCCAGTCTCTTCCTCCTGCAGAAAAGGTACATGGCATCTGAGGGCCAGGTTGTGCAACATGCAGCATGCCACTACTATCTGGCAGACCTTCCCGGGTGAGTAGCAAAGGGATCCACCTGTCAGATGGAGGCACCTGAACCTGGCCTTCAGGAGGCTGAAGGTCCTCTCGATGATCCTTCTGGTTCGCGCATGTGCCTCATTATAACGTTCCTCAGCCCCTGCCCTGGCACTCCTCACAGGGGTAAGCAGCCACGATAGGTTTGGGTAGCCAGAGTCACCTGCAAGTATTGAGGGACAACATTTAGCCTCAAACAATGATTTGGGGATGACACCTGAAAGCATACACTAACATACAGTGGGTGGGGACCAAGGCTCATCTATTAGCCACACCCTGTGCCTCTGTAGTTGGGCCATCACATTTGGGATGCTGCTATTCCTCAAAAAGGCGTTATGCACTGACCCAGGATACTTAGCATTGATGTGGGAGATGTACTGGTCTGCAAGGCACACCATTTGCACAGTGAGTGGAAACTCTTCCGATTCCGGAACACCTGTTCATTCTGGTGGGGGAGACTAACGCTATATGTGTTCCGTCAATGGCCCCAACAATATTGGGGATATGTCCCATTGCATAGAATCCGACCTTCACAGTGGCCAAATCTTCCACCTTGGGGAAAACTATGTAGCTGCGCTTGTGTTTCACTAGGGAAAAAAAACTCTTGCCGCACTATTGAGAACATTGGCTGTGACATTCGTGCGGTCAAGCCCACTGTCACTTGAAAAGAACCAGTTGCCAGGAAATGAAGCACTGATAGCACTTGCACAAGAGGGGGGATCCCAGTCAAATGACGGATCGCAGATATCAGGTCAGGCTCCAACTGGGCACACAGCATTGTGATTGTGACCCTGTCCACTCTATAGGTGAACATAATGTGCCTGTCCTCCAGTGTAGCCAAGTCCACAAAGGGTCTGTACACAGGGATATGTCTCCTCCTCCTATTTATCTGCAGCGGTAGGTTCTAAGGGACACAAGAGTAAATAGGCTGTCACAATTTGAAGAATGGAACTCCAACCTCAGCGTACATAGTGCATTTATGTGATGAGACAGTAGGAATGGTGAGGTATGTGCTAATCTGGGCTGTGACACAGTTAAGGTTTATATGACAGTTGTCCTCCACCATGAAATGGCGACCGCCTGTCCTGTATGTAGGGACAGGTGAAAGTGAGGTAACTCCGCCGACGTTGGGCGTCGTGGCGGAAAGCGGTCTTGCACCTATGTGCAATTCCTCTTTGGATAATATAGGGGTCTGTGGAGTACAGTGGCCAATGGGGATCTGCGCTGGCGGTGAGGGTGTGCACCGCCGTGGACGTGACTGCCATTTTCTATCTGATTCCTCACTTGTTTCCTGACCGTCAACAGGTGAACACCTACACTGCATGTGCTGCTGTGACCTGTGTCTGGAACCTACCATGGCCCGTATGACCGGGAAAAGGTCCCCTGCTTTCACTTCGGAGGAGTTGGAGCGACTGGTGGATGGGGTCCTACCCCAGTACGGACTGCTGTATGGGCCTCCAGACAGATAGGTGACTACACCTTGGGCACGATGCATGTGGGAAGGATGTGTGTGCAAGCATCGTGAGATCGGGGGAATGTCTTGTGGTGGTATACATGGTGTGCACCAGCCGATGTGTGTGCCAATGGTGACAGAAACAGGACTGGTGGGCCATATGTGTGACAGGCCGGATTGTATGTGTAATGATGTCTTCATGTCTGTATTACCTCTGCAGGTCAGCGACCATTAGAAGAAGGGATTATGGAGTGCCATTGCCAAGGACGTGCAGACCCTGGGGGTCTATGGCAGTTGGAGTACCCACTGTCGGAAACGGTGGGAGGACCTGAGACGCTGGGCACGGAAGACTGCGGAGACCCAGTTGGGGATGGCCTCCCAATGAGGAAGGGGTGCCCGTCGGAACCTGACCCTCCTGATGGCCCAGATACTGGCGGTGGCCTACCCAGAGCTGGATGGGCGCTTCAGGGCATCACAGCAGCCATATGGGGGTGAGTTCATTAGGCATTTCTACAATAATTGCCAGGTGGCATGGGATCCAGGTGGTGGGTGTGACTTAGTGGGTGCCCTTAAGGCCAGGCTAGACATTGCAGCGTGATCCAGCTCAAGGGTAATGTGTGTATGGCAAATTCAGGTAACCTAGCTTGTTAGCATTCCATGTCAGTCAAGGCTTTGTGGGTACCAGGAGGGGTGCAGTTGGTGGTGGGTGGCCCTCATCTTGCTGTGGCATCTTGCCAAATCACTGGCAATGCAATGCATAGAGCTCAAGCCTGATCCCTGTGTGTGACAGTGCTGTGTATGCCAACTGTGGTGTTGGTGCAGTAATTGACCCAATGTTTCCTTTCCCTCTCTCCCCCCTTTTTTCTTCTGTTATCCTGTCCATCTGTACATTAGCATCAACTGGCGGAGGAGCAGGGGCACTGGCGACAGAGGGAGTTGCATCCCACAGGACCCTGGAGGCAGAGTCCACTGACGCCGAGGGAACCAGTGGGACGGAGGGTGAGGGGAGCACCACGGCAGAGACAGGAGGCGACAACACAGACTCAGATACCTTCTCCAATGGAAGCTCACTGGTGGTGGCGGACACCTCTGGGACCACCCCGGCTGCAGGTACAGCCGCCACCCCCGTAGAGTACCACTCTCAAAGTAGCCCCTCAACCAGTTGCCCATGCCTGCTCACCCAGTAGGGTGGGCATCTCCTTTGCCCCAGGCACCTCAGGCCAAGCCCCAGTCAGCCCTGCTGCCCTGAGTGAGGAGGCTATTGATCTCCTGAGATCCATCTCTGTAGTGCAGTCAACCATAGTGAATGTCATCCAGGGGCTGGAATCCCAGATGCAGCAATGCAATGCATTCCTGGAGGGCATTCATGATGGATTGGCTGCCCAACAGAGATCGATTCAGGCTCTGGCTTCTCTCAGATGGCAGCCATTGTCCCTGTTCCTACCGTCCCCGCTCCAAGTACCACTTACCAGTCCCAGTCCCCTCAACCCCAACACATCGCATGCACACATACAGACGAGCATGCACACAAGACAACACACAAGAGTGGCACAGTCAAACACAGCCACTACACTTCATCCCACAGGCACTCATGCAAACACCAGACAGTTGCAGACACACCCACATCCACTGCCTCCACTGTCTCCTCCTCCTCCTCCACCTCCCTCACAGTCACGTCCACACTCACACCTGCATGCACTGCATCAACATCCATCACCAGCATCACCACACCAAGCAGCACATACACCTCACTAGCAGACACCTCCGCAACACCCATGCACGCATCCAGTGTGTCCTCCCCCGTCTGTTCCCCTCTCCTAAAGGACACAAACGCAAGCACTCATACACCCAACAGCCATCCACCTCACATCGGCACACTGCCCATGCACCTGCACCCAAGTCCAGCAGATATACACCTCCAAGAACCATACCCTCAGCCTCCATTCCCATCCCTACTCCCTCATCCCGCCCCAGCCCTACAAAGTTTTCCTTGTCCAACTTGACCTCTTCCCTCCCCACTCCCCTCGTCCTGCCCGTAACAGCAGGGTCCCAATGACCCAGCCCTGCACCTCAGCCAAACAGTCCACGCGGACAGTGGTGGCACGACCTAGTCGTGGTGGCAAGTCAGTGAAAGATCCCACACCACCAGCCAGGAAGGTTAAGGATCCCACACCTCCTGCCATGAAGGGGAAGAAGCCTGCACCTCCTGCCATGAAGGGGAAGAGGCCCTCGACTCCTGCCAGGAAGGCTATGGAGCCCGCACATCCTGACATGAAGGGGAAGAGGCTCTCAACCCTTGCCAGGAAGGGTAAGGATCCAACGCTTCTTGCCTTGTAGGGGAAGAAGCCCTCGACTCCAGTGGAGGCTGTCAGGGTGACACCACAAACACCACCACCAGTGGTCACGGGCCCTCACCGCCAGCTGAGGAAGTGCATCCCTCACCTCCAGCAGAGGCTGCCCAGGAGGCACCTCCACCTGCCAACACAGTTCAGCCCTCACCTCCAGTGGAGGCTGTCAGGGTGACACCACCACCGCCACCACTAGTGGTCACGGGCCGTCACTTCCAGCAGAGGCTGCCCAGGAGGCACCTCCACCTGCAGAGACAGTGCAGCCTTCACCTCCAGCAGAGGCTGCTCAGGAGGCACCTTTACCTGCTGACACTGTGCAGCCCTCACCTCCAGATGACACAGTGCAGCCATCACCACCAGCTGAAGCCATGTAGGCCACCCTCAAGGGACTGCTGTACAACGGGCCCCCTCCAGGAGCAGTGGGCATGTTCCACACCTGAGAGATTGTGACCTTGCACTCCCCAGTGGAGAGAAATGGGCATGGAGCCCCCTCCAGAACCAGTGGGAAGGTCACCCACTCCAGAGACTGTGGCTTGCACTCCCCAGCAGAGAGAAATGGGCATGGAGCCCCCTCCAGAACCAGTGGGAAAGTCACCCACTCCAGGGACTGTGACTTGCACTCCCCAGCAGAGTGAAATGGGTATGGAGCCCCCTCCAGAACCAGTGGGAAAGTCACCCACTCCAGAGCCTGTGGCCTTGCACTCCCCAGGACAGAGAAATGGGCACGGAGCCCCCTCCAGAACTAGTGGGAAAGTCACCGACCTGAGAGTCTGTGGCCTTGCACTCCCCAGGACAGAGAAATGGGCATGGAGCCCCCTTCAGAACCTATGGGCTTGTTCCCGTATTCGGCTGAGGTGCCCCCACTCCCCATCCCCCTGAGGTGCCTGTCCACTTGCTAACTCATGCCCCTGCAGAGTTTTATCTGTCAGGATTCGAGCTGGGCCTTGGACTGTGCCCTGTGGCCATGTGGGCCCTCAGTACGTTGGACTGGGCATTGGCCTTTTGTGTACATTTGTACATATCTGTTTTTCATACAATTGGTTCATTTGGTAGCTGTTTATATCAATACATTCTCATAACTGCATTCTTGTTGTCCTTGCATTATTTTGCTGTGTATCGAGTGCCATTGTTTTTCATTTGCAGCTGGTTGTGTGTATGGTGTGTGTGTCTGGTGTGTGTGTGTGTCACTCTTGTTTTCCTCCCTCCCTTGTGTGCTAGGCGGCTGTTATCACCGTCCTTGTCTTCGTCGGCGTTTGGTGTTCCAGGTGGAGCATGACGTAAATGAGCATTGGGAAGACTTGCAGTTCCAGTTCCATGGTGGCTTTGTTCTTCCCTGTGTCTCCGATGGTGAGTCTTTGCTCTTCTGTGATGTGTTCCGCCAGGCTTTTGATGGCGTTGGTACCGCCCCGGAAATCCTGGTGGATTGCAGGGTCAAAATATGGTGGGCGGTACTTTGCCTTCCGTCTGGCTGTTGTTGGCTACCGCTGTGGTCAGTGTCGTTAACGCCCTGAAGGTTGGTGTGGTACATTGGCTGTCTATGGGAGTTTTCTCCGCCATGGTCATAATTTGATGGTAATTACCACCAGCTTGTTGGCGGTATTACCGCCACTTTATCACTCACCGCCAGGGTCATAATGAAGGCCTTAATGTTAACAAATGCTGGGCTACTGGTAAGATTTTACTGAAAAATATGTGCTTATGTTTCCCATTAACAGAAGATGTTGTACATTGCCTTTGTACTGTCATTGACCAAGGAACACTCTTTTTGTAAGAGGAGTTAGATTACCTCTTCTGGTTTAGCAATCATGCCAAGAGGGCTACTTTGCTATAGTTATTTTGGATTGAAAGTCATATTTAATTGCTTGTAGTGGGAAATACAGACCACAAATATGACACCTTAAGACAACAAGCTCTTCCTAAATGTATGCATACTGATAAGATTTATTGTAAAATAACTGTTTATATGAGATTATCAGATAACTCCATGTCACACAGAATGTAGAGCTCCACTCATAGACTAATACAATGAGGAGTCTGCACACGTTTTTCACTTCAGTTGATCCAACTGAACTGTGCCACATATGAAAACAACATGATTTGTAAAAGACAAGTCCAGGACTGAGGACTTGGTTCCTTGGTTATATGGAGCAATCTTTAGGCTTCTGTTTAAATACACCATCGTAGTTGGAGAATGTTATTTCTTGTATACTTTCATTGACATATAAACACTGACTTTTCTGGTTCACTTGCTCGTGCTTGACCAAATGCAAATGCCTCCAAATACAATGAGTGTGCATGGCCGTGGTTATGGGTGGTATGATGACAGATTATCTGAATGATTTGTGCTATCAGGAAGAGGCATATAAGCGTACCTGTGCAATCAGAGGTGGGGGATCCTTTCTGTTTGCTTGTAATGGGGCCCATGGCCCCCCTTATTTGCCACTCTACAAGTTACTCCGAAAATGGGATTTTCACCAGTTCCAGGGTGACAGATACTGGAGGGGGCCTAAATACTGCAGGGGGAGGGGGCAAATTATGCCCATTATGAGCTGCATCAGCAGACACATTATATAGAAGCATATTGTTACACCACAGATGCATGACAAGCGTTTTTGACTGATAAAGAACAACTGAACACAGACAAGGCAGAAGTACTGATCTTTGGCAATAGCAGCAACACATGGAACGACTCCTCGGGCCACCAGACCTAGGACCGCACCCACTCTCTCCGGCCATGCCAGAAACCTCAGAATCATCATTGACAACAAGCTCACCATGAAATTACAGATCAACACTGTCTTCTCCACTTTCTTCCTCACTTTGTGCATGTTACATATAGTCTTCAAGTGGCTACCCCTACACATGAGATGCACTGTGACACAGGCCCTCATTACCAGACAACTGTACTACGGCAATGCCTTCTACATAGGAGTCGCAGCACACCTCCTACAAAGACTTCAGACCATACAGAACATGGCAGCCAGACTCATCATTGGCTTTCCCCAAAAACTCACATTACATCACACCAAAGGCAACTCCACTGACTCCCTGTACAGAAGAGATGCCAATTCAAGTTCTTGACCCACACAAGGCTCTGCACAAACAAGGACCTGCATACATTAAACACCGCCTGAACTTCCACCAACCGTCGAGAAGACTATGCCGTGCCTTCCTTTCACTTGCTCATACTCCGCGCATCTACTGAAGCAGAGATGGAAGTTGCTCCTTCTCACACATTGGTGCAAAAACCTGGAACAACCTCCCCACTCGCCTCTGGACCATCACCTCACTTCAGGATTCTGAATGGCCCTCAAGACCTGACAGTTCGTATTAGCGTCCGGGACCTGCATGAGCCTGGATATCCTATAGGGTGATTAGCCACGCTTTATAAATTCTGATTGATTGATTGATTGACCAGAGAGCGTATTGATGATAAAAGAATGTTCTTTGGAAACTAGTTGATGGGCCAAAGAAAGAAACAGTTCTCTTTATTTTACCTCCAGTGAGTAAACAGCAGCCTGCTGCAAAATCTGTAATCAGAACAGTATGGCAAAGAAAAAACCCACTGTCCTTATGCTAAGGGATTAATAAACATAATTTCTCACTGGTCTGTCTGCGTTATATGAAGAACAGTAGCAGGCTTTGAAATAAAGTGTTGTGAGCATCCTGTGACCCCTCTGTCCCCAATAAGTTGCATAGTAGTGACTCAGCCTAATTTTGCCACCAGGCAATGTCTTTTTTCCATAGATGAAAGGTACAAGTGACATGTGGGTGGGAAAGGAAGAATGAATTGAAAGGTGTCAAAGCTCCAGAGGACAATGATACCAAAGTGAGACTTTCTGTGGTACTGCTTAAGTTGAATGTTGCTGCCAACTTAGGCCCATCTGAGGAAGACATTAAAGGTAGAGGACATGTCTCAGAATGTACTAGGGAGAGGACTCAGTGCGGGTGCCCATTACAAGCAGTAAGGAGAGAGCTACCTCTCTCATGCATGCATGAGGCAGACGTAGGTTGAGAGGCAAGGCTTGAAAAAGAAATTGTGGCTGGTGCGGTACTTGCTCTGATCAGTGAAAATGGATTCAAAGGCTTAAGAGCACTAGAGAAATGCTTCATTGGTTTTCAGTGCCATTATGTCAGAAAACCAGCCAGAAGACTTATTCGAGCTCTTTGATAAGCAACGGAGAACTGTTCATGTCAACTAAGCAACTAAGAACTCCTAATGTCACTCACCCGGGCTATACCAAAGGCCAAAGTCTTCACCACCAGTGCTTACAACCCCACAATGAATGTAAGCCCAATAAATTCCACCTTTACCTCTTCACAGATGCAACCTCTTTGATTTGCTTCGCATCTACCAGAGTTCCTCAATTTGCTTCTGTCAATTCACTTCCACATGCCACTCACCCTAGTTGAAAACGTTTGGGAGTGCCTGCCTCCACAACTTCCCACCTACCTCAGATCCATTCTTACCTACCAACCTAAAATGACCACAAGTGAAGACATCCATGTCATGCCGATATACATGTGACTCTCATCACTGGTCTTCAATCACACATTTAGTGATGAAATCCCTCAGCTATATGATAATTTTATCAAAAAGTAAAATAATTGAAATGACATCGATTGGAGTCCAACGTCTGGTTTCAGATTTCCAAAAGTATTTACATTTGTTGATTAAGTTCAGCTGACTTTGCAGATGCCTTAAAATCCACAATTGCCATTGCAAACTGAAATACCCAGAAAGACAACCCTTAATTGCTGCAAAGGAAAGGGGTGGCAGGGTGGCGCTCAGTCCTCTTTCCGAATTGCAAGGGAATGAATACATGCTTTGGGGCTGCTCCTACTCAGTGCTTAATTTGTGCTGGTTGTTTCCGGTGCTGAGCACCGGCCCTTATTTTTGAGTGCCGGCGCTTAGTCTTCTGCCTCAAGCATTTACTGCGAGCAAAACACACATATGGGAAAGACAGAGGAAGAGAAAAACGAAAAAGCGTCACTATGGGAAAAAGCAGAAATCCGCAAGAGTGATCTGAAGGGGCACGGAGTGGCTTTAAATGGATTGAAGAGGCCCGAGATGGCTTCAGGATTACGCTGCTTCTGTATTCCGTGTTCGGACATTTAAATGCGGCAGCTGTGTATTTAAGAGAAGGGCTTTGGGCAGCCGCACGTTTTTATTTACAAATTAAGCACTGCCTACAATGCACTAAATAGTTACTGATTGTAACTATTGTAGGGTGGAATTTGGACTCAGAGGTCATTTTCTACAGAGTGAATGACTTCTGCTATCATTAAAGGGTGGTTGGAGATTGAAACGTTTCATGTGTAGGACGGCCTCATACATCAGTCGAACTGGGAAATCATTTTTAGAATGTATCAGTGGGGCCTAGGCGTAATGACAGTGGACCTTATATTATTCTTAAGGTAATATATAGGTGTCAGTAATGATAAACTGTTCACAAGTGAATGAATATCAACACCATAATATTACCACAAGTAGATCAAATGTAATCCTTGTGATTCTAAGTAACTAGAACATTGTTTTATGAGGCACCCCGGTTAATCTGCACAGTATTTGCTGTTATCAACACATACGTTTTGTAAAAGATCTGAAGTAGAAATCACAGGTATATTTACAAGATAATCCATTAATGTGCTCAATTATTCAAGATGTTTTGACAGCATAAAAGGTCTCGAATTGATGTCCTCTGCAAGACTGGACTATTGGGGTGTAGATCATTTCCTTTGAATTAAAAAGTGTCAATCCATAGATTACAATGTATTTGATTAGTTTTTTTTTTCATCTGATTGCATTGCTGTTTGTTGGCCAGCTTCAGTATCTCTGGCATTGGAGACCATTACCCCAGTGTTGGAAGAGTGAGAGGAGGAGGGGAGAAAGGACAGCTCTCTGGTAGTCTACCTTTCTCTGGGATGCCCTTGCTTTCTGTGCACAGTGAGGGACTTCTGCCTGTTCTGTTCTTGGCAATGATGACCACAGTGGCATAGCATTATGCAGGGCTGGCCTAGCCGTGGAGGGCATTGGGCATTTGCCCGAGAGGCTGGAAGGATTGGGGCTGGTTTTGCAGCGGTAGGGGGACAGTTTTGTTAGTGGGTGACAGTTTTGCAGTGGTGCTGCAATATCAGCCTCCAGTAACAAAAGCAGCAGTGCTTCACACTTGCACAGACCTCCCGGACCACCGGGGCTGGTCTGATAAAATTGCCGGGGCTACTTTGGGTTCCCAGTCCAGCCCTGGCTTCATGTGTTCCCCCCTGCCCTGTGCCAGGGTGAAATATTGGGATCTAAATACGTGGATGGGTTAAAGAGGAATGGGAGGGAAAGAGCGATTAACATAGTAATTTAATGCTCACTATGCCTGTCCATGGAGACTTCAGCTCCTTGTGAATATGACTCGGGTGCTGCTGTAGCATACATTGATGACTGGAGCCTCTTGAGTGCTATAAAACAGTAGGAATGTACGCCTTTCATCACTTGCACATTAGATTCGATCTTCACATATGGTAAATAGTAACATTGACAACAACCTCCTCTTTTCGGTACTTGCCCTCCAGATTAAGGACTCAAGAACTAGAAATGATCAGATTTGAAGGCAAACTGCAGTTTTTGGTGCTAAAAATTCTCATTAGTTGCACCGAAAGACCCATAGATCCTTTATGCACAAAGCATATAGAAGTAAATACATTCTACTAGTTATGTGCTGACCCTGTATCAGAACAAGTATTTGTATATAGCTACAGGATACAAAAGGCATTAACACAAAGAAAATACTTGCATTTCTTCATGCTTTCTTTCTTATCCAATGCCAATAAGTTATATGGTGTAAAAGAAATCCTTAGGTGGGTCGGTGCTGAGTCAATGACAAATATACAACAGGCAAGATAGTTGGTCATACCATATAAGTCGTGTGAAGGGAAGAATAAATATATAAAAGAAAGGTTCCGAAAGTGCCTGTGCTGTACCTTGATGCGGTCTTATTATTTTTTCAAATACTTTGTTAAGATACCTCAGATGAACGGAAGACTGAACTGAACACAACAAATAGGGCCTACGAAGAACTCGCAGACCAGCAAGGTGGATATGAGGAGCGGGAGATCTTACAGAGCTGGATTCTGGAAGACAAGAAGAGATTGCGCCTCGGTATAGCCCAAAATGTCCACTGGTTAGATTTGTGACTCCCTTTGGTAATGACCCCTTGTGACTAAAGCCAGGGAAAGGCTCAGAAGGAAAAGGAGGCGTTGTTTGTAGTGACCAGTTGGAGTGTTTCCTGAGAGGTAGCAGATTGGTAGGCTCCATAGCCTAATGAAGCATTCATTTTAAAATGGGCAGGGATGGGACTGTGTGACTGGACAGGATTAATGGACCAAGACAAGCTTCATATCCCTTGACAGTCAATACCATAAAAGCTAACTTCTCTATTGTTCACCTAGTTGTAATAAATATCATAAATACCTCTTTGCTACAAGGATGTGTTACCAGCACCCTAACACATTCCATAATCACTTGTTCTGGAGAAATCATTTCACAACCCAATACAACCAGTAAATTAAGGCACATCTTCAACCTCCCTTCTATTAGCAAAATCATAGAAGGGGAGGTTACGTGACAATTGCAAGAATAGGTAGAGCCCAACTTTTGTTTTTCATGGCAATCTAGGTTCAATTAGGTGGATGGAAACCACAATTAATGACATCAGAGAAGACGTAGGCTGCTCTCAAACTCGAATCTTCGTATATTGTCTACAGCGTATGACTACTTAGATTACAAAACTCTTTCTGGGCCTCTAGATATATGAGCCAAGATCTATTTGATGGCTCTCTAACAACAGTGCCACTTTCACTTGTCAAATCAAAGCCAGCAAGTCAAAGTTGGTTCCTGCATGGCTTCTGTGAACACCATCTAAAGCAGAGTCCCAAATTGATGCTTTTTGTTTTTGACTCAACATTTACATAAAATAGCTGGCCCAGTTATTGTCACAATATTAAGTAAAGATACAAATACAGGCCCTGATTCACAAAGGTAGACTTATACTTTTGTTTCATGATTTTTAGTTATCCACAAAGGGATTTACTAGTAGTATCTTTATGAGTGCGGAGTCTCCACACACAATAAAAGGTCTTTTATTTTCTGTGGAGGTTCCGCACTCAGAGAGATGCTACTTGTAAATCCTTTTGTTGATAACAAACAATTGTGAACTTACTCAAAAGTGTAAGTATACGTTTGTGAATCAGGCCCAAAATGTGTACTAATGATAGCAACTGCATATTTGAATAGGTAGTCACAAGGAACACTGAAAAAAGTATTATCACCCTCTCCAAAAATATTAATTGATGGATAAAGGTGACCTTTTAGCCTGAACCGGTGAATGACTGAATCCTCAGAGTTGACAATATCACTGCTGACAGCCTTCTTTTCAACAGGCAGGAGTAACTGAGCTTTAAAATGCCCTTTACAAACCTTGGAGTATGCTGCAACTCAGGTCTCTCTTTTGTTATTACACCACAGCTGTAATCAAAAACATCTACCTGCAGCTTATATTGCCGAGAATGCTGCTGCTTTTACAGCTTCTTTAACAAATTGAACTAACCAGAGTTTTGGTTCTATTGAGTCTGGACTACAGCAATAATGATGCCTAAGAAAGAGATAATGAAATTGCAGAGACAGCAAAAACAAGGAATCAGACTCTGTTTCACAATGAAGGAAATAATGTCACATCAGGCTGGTCCAGAAAGAACTGCATTAGATGCCCATGGCAGGCAGACAAGATTTCAAAATACTCTCTACCATTTTTAAAGCCCAGGCATTGTTCCAGAATCACACATCAAAGTGCAAGAGGGGATCCACCTGGAGATCCGGTTAATCAAATCTGCTTGTTCAAACCAGATTTAATCAAAAAACACAGTGGGAGGTCAATCTGTGTGGTGTTTTCTCTCCAAAATTGAAAATTGTGCTTAATCTGGGAATTTAAAAACATTGAAAATTACCAGTTCAAAAAAAGCCATTCCAAATAGCCAAGACAACTTTGAGATTTCTTCCTCTAAGAAAGGCCATAGCCCTGTGTGCACAGCTTGGCCTGTAATGAAGATGGTATCTGGAAAACCTCCTTCTTCATGACCCAGCACTCACAACTTTGAAGGCTGTTTTGCCAAATTATGTTGTTTAATAATTTTTAAGAACTGTTCCCTACACTTCAATTAGCATTTCAAAGTCCCACCTCTGATACTAGACAGTGCTTTACAAACAGGATGAATAAGGGGTTGTAATGTACTTTTTGCTGACTCAACCTCACACCACCTCCTTTGAGCTGGATTACTTGTCCCTAGCTGCTAAAACAATGAAGGGGACTAGGGAGGCCGTCTTCCATGTTTAACAACCCCTGGTTAGTGGCAGAGACCAACAGTTTTTTCTTTAGTATTCCCAGATAGCTGCTGGCACTGCAAAGATTGGGGAAAAAGCTTGATAATTTGTGGCCAATATTCTATAACATAATACCAAAATATAAGCTTTCGCAAATTTGCATTTTAAAATGTGGATTACAAGAGGCGGGGGACACAGAAGCAGTTAGTCCGTAAGCAGCTAACTACCAGAGAGACCTGAATGTTGTTAACCCCTTCGAGGAAAATTATTTCCTTAACCGATTCTGTGCCGCGGACGTAACAGTTACGTCCTGCGGCACAGTGCTGCTGTGCGGAGGACGTAACCATTACGTCCTCGGCACACAGCTCAGAGGGAGCAATCTCGCTCCCTCTATGTGCTTCCCCCCACCCCCCAAAGGCAGGGATGGAAGGGGAAGCCCTTCCCCACCCCCCCATAATGACGTCAGCGCGCACTGACATCATTACAGGGTGCCGGTCGCGCAGGATGCCATTTGCTTCCTGTACGCGATCGGAGGAAGAGGTGAGTTTCTCTTCCCAGTGGGTGAGGGGTTTGAAAGAAAGAGGCACCGAGGGAAAGGAAAGGGTTTTCCTTTCCCCCGGTTTCTCTTTGAGCATTCCTGCTGCCCGATCGCATTGCGATCGGGCAGCAGGAATGCCCACTAGACGCCAGGGATTAGTTTATTTTTATTTTGATGTGTTTATTGAGTGTCGGGGAGCGGCCCCTTGGGCAAGGGTCGCTCCCCTTTTGGGGGCAAGTTATAAACGGCCTATTTTAGGCTGATCTGCCCCCAAGGGGGGCAGAAACCACTGGAACGCCAGGGATGTTTCTATTTTTGTTTATTTATGTGGGGGGGGTGCCCACTTGGCAGATCGGCCTATTATTTTTAGGTCCATCTGCCCCCAAGGGGTGCAGAAGCCACTTAGGCACCAGGGATTGTGTGTTTAGTGGATGGGGGGGCGGCCCCTTGGCCTGTTGGCCATTTCTGCCACTGTTGGGGGCAGATGGGCCTATTGTTTTAGGCCCATCTGCCCCCAAGGGGGGCAGAAGCCACTTAGGCACCAGGGATAGTGTGTGTGTGTTTTTTTGTTTTTTTTGTTTGGGGAGTGTCCCCTTGGGCAAGGGTCGCTACCCATGGGGACACACTACTAAAGGTATTTTCTGCCCTCCTTGGGGCAGATAGGCCTATTTTTTAGTAGGCCCATCTGCCCCTATGGCAGAATCCACATAGGCACCAATTTCTAAATGTTTGATGGTGGGGTGTTTGTCAACTGATGAAGTATTTGCATTTGTGATAAAAAATGTTTTCCTCCTTTTTGTTCTAGTTCAAAGCTTTTGCTTTATTTGCTGTGGCTCCTTGCGGTTTTGGCGGTGGTTGACCTGCGGTGGTTGACCTGCGGTTTGCATAGTTGCATGTTTTAGGTAAGTAAAAACAATTTACTCCAAAGGAGTATTGTTGCCATGCGTGAATGACCTGTTTGTAGGGGGTGTACTAAATGCAGGATTGTGTGTGAAATTGTCCTTAGATTTGTGCACAATGATATTTGTTTTGTCTTATTTCTAATTTGCTTTTCTTTCTTTCTTTTTAGTGGGATATCATTGGTGATTGCTGTGTCTGTGCAGAGTAGTTGCTGGTGATTCAAGCTTTTTCAGGCAAGTGAGCGGTGTAGTTTTTGAGTTTATAACTCTTACTAATAAAGCTACACTTTATTACTTATCTTACACAGTGCTGGTTGTTGGTGGTGAATTTGTCCAGTTAATTTTAGTCGGAAAGATCATGGCTAGCCGCAGGATGACCGCTCAGCAGATGGTTGGTATGCTTTTTGAGTATTGTCTGATCATGATTATGAGACGGACTCTGCATCTGAGGCAGAGGAGGAAGTGAGAGATTCTGGCAGTGATGTTTCTGTTGGAGAGGAATCTTCTGATGAGGAAGCCACACTCAGTGCAGATGAAGGGCCTGTTTTAGAGGAGGTCACTGATGTGCCATTAGTGCAGCAAACTGGGGCTGAAAGGTTTCCCGTTATAAGACCTGATGTCTGGGTTGCCCCAAACATGGAGCAGCCAAAGTTGCCTGCCTTCACTGGTCTCCCGGGGTGTAGAGTCAATACAGATAACTTTTTGCCTGTCAATTTCTTTGAGTTATTCATGGATGATGTGTTTTTGGAAGAGATTGTTGAGCAGACTAATTTGTATGCGGAGCAGCATTTGAGGGACAATGCTGCTAGACTTAGGCCACACTCTAGAGCTGCCCAGTGGATTCCCACAAATTTGGAGGAGATGAAAAAGTTTTTGGGTTTGACTTTTTTGATGGGGTTGATAAGGAAGCTGTCACTGGCTTCTTATTGGTCTACTAGTCCCTTGATGGCAACAGCTATATTTCCTGCGACCATGAGTCGTAATCGGTATTTGCTTCTTCTTAGGATACTGCATTTTGTTGACAATGCATTAGCCTTGCCACGAGATCACCCTGATTCTGACCGTCTTTTTAAGATTAGGCATGTCCTTGATCATTTTGTAGATCGCTTTTCGGAGGTATATGTTCCAGGCAAAGAGATAAGTGTGGACGAGTCTTTGGTCCTCTTCAAGGGTCGTTTGGTTTTTAGGCAGTACATTCCTAGCAAAAGGGCACGATATGGAATTAAATTGTATATGCTGTCTGAAAGTAGTACAGGATATTTGTATAGTTTCCGTGTCTACACTGGTAGGGATTCCAATAATGACCCCCCTGGTTGTCCTCCCACTTTTGGAGTTACTGAGAAAATTGTGTGGGATCTTGGTAGACGACTGTTCAACAAAGGTCACCATTTGTATATAGATAACTTCTACACTGTTCAAGGAATTTTTAAAAGTGGTCACTGTTGCTTGTGGCACAATTCGTTGTAACCGGAAAGGCTATCCAAGGGAGCTTGTTTGTAAAAAACTTGGAAGGGGACAGTGCTGTGCCTTGCGGAATGATGAGCTGCTAGCTTTGAAATTTTCAGACAAGAGGAATGTCTACATGCTAAGTACCATCCATGATGAGAGTACTTCCCCCATGACTGTTTGGGGCCAGGTTGCTGAAGTGCGCAAACCTGTGTGCATTTTAGATTATAATAAGCACATGGGAGGTGTAGATAGAGTTGATCAGAGGTTGGAACCTTATACTGCTATTCGTAAGTCTTACGTTTGGTATAAGAAGGTAGCAATTCACCTCTTCCACTTAGCAACCTTTAATGCTTTTATTGTGTTTAAGGATAGGTCTCAAGAGTCAAAGATGACATTTGTGAAATTTCAGGAGTCAGTGATAGAGAGCCTTATTGTGGTGGAACAGGCCAGAGTTCCTAGAGAAGCAGTGGTGGAGGATGTGGCTAGATTGAAAGATCGGCACTTTGCTGAGCACATTCCTCCCACACCCAAAAAAGACTTCCAGCTAAGAAATGTAGAGTGTGTTTTCGAAAAGGTATCCGGAGGGAGACTCGAATGTACTGCCCAGATTGTCCTTCAAAACCTGGGCTATGTGTGGGTGGTTGTTTAAAGAATTACCACACCCATAAGAATTACCGGGAACAACCATGAGTGTAAACTCATGTCTGTTTTGTATTTTCATGTGTTCAGTTTCATGGTTAGCATTTCTGTCATGTACTTAGTTAGAGCTTTTGTGTTTGTAGTTTTGTAATTATTTCTACTTAGTTAGGGGTTCCTTTGTTTAAAAAAAAAAAAAATGATGCCATTGTGTGTGGAGTGGGGCTTGGCGGAGGTTGTACATAGTGTACATATTGACTTGCTGTTGGCTACTGCAACACACTGCCAGCCAAACACCAGTCCACACACTCCCATCAGCTGGTGTGATTGTTGTATCAGGCATGTGGGCATATGTAAGTGATGGGCCCTTGAGTGGCGCTGTCTGTCGATGTGAGTGTTACAATGTGCTGGGCCCGTGGCTGGCGGTGTGAATGGTCTTGTGCGTGTCATGCATGAAAGGTGTGTGAATGGACTGTAAAGCGGTTGGTGCCTTGTCGCGGCTTTACAGCTCACGAGCTGTGAGTCACTGGTTCAGTTTTTTGCCTTTCAGTTATTAACAGTGCATTTCATTTTTGTGAAATCTCTTGTTAATAAAATTTGATCCACTGAACCATCACTCACCCTCGTGCCAAATCCAACCAGTATGTGTGGTAAAAATGACAAAACCTGCTCCGCTGTTATCATGCGTCGCAGCACACCTGTGACACGCTAGGTGCCTCGGGTGGGACCCCAAAGATGAAGCATGCCACCAACTTGGTTGGTGGGTGAGGGGTCTTTTTCACACAACCTATGTGCGTTTCTTTTCACAATTTGTGTGTTTGGCACATCACAGACGTATGTGGACACATCAAAATGATATATTACAAAACTACCTGTGTTTGGGGGGGAGCGGGCACCTATGTTTTTGGTCCTGGGTGCGGCCTTCATCTAGGGAAACCTACCAAACCCAGACATTTTATTAAACTAGACACCCCAAGGAGTCCAGGGAGGTGTGGCTTGCGTGGATCCCCCAACATTTTCTTACCCAGACTCCTCTGCAAACCTCAAAATTTGCTTAAAAAAGCATATTTTCCTGACTTTCGTTTGTACGATCACCGCTCCAGCACAAAATTCCTACTCCCCACTGTTCCCCTCAGTCTCTCAAGTAAAATGACACCTCACTTATGTGGGTCCCCAAAGCAGAGTCAGCCTAAGGATGTATAAAAGAAGAATATGTCCTTATAAACTCGCTGTGCTATCCCCTCTATCTCTACAAGTTTTAGGCCTTATTCTATTGCAGGCACCTGGCCCACCCACACAAGTGAGGTATCATTTTTACCGGGAGACTTGGGGGAACGCTGGGTGGAAGGAAATTTGTGGCTCCCTCAGATTCCAGAACTTTCTGTCACCGAAATGTGAGGAAAATGTGTTTTTTTTAGCCAAATTCTGAGGTTTGCAAAGGATTCTGGGTAACAGAACCTGGTCAGAGCCCCACAAGTCACCCCATCTTGGATTCCCCTAGGTCTCTAGTTTTCAAAAATGCACAGGTTTGGTAGGTTTCCCTAGGTGCCGGCTGAGCTAGAGGTCAAAATCTACAGGTAGGCACTTTGCAAAAAACAGCTCTGTTTTCTGTGAAAAAATGGGATGTGTCCACGTTGTGTTTTGGGGCATTTCCTGTCGCGGGCGCTAGGCCTACCCACACAAGTGAGGTATCAATTTTATCGGGAGACTTGGCGGAACGCTGGGTGGAAGGAAATTTGTGGCTCCTCTCAGATTCCAGAACTTTCTGTCACCGAAATGTAGGAAAATGTGTTTTTTTAGCCAAATTTTGAGGTTTGCAAAGGATTCTGGGTAACAGAACCTGGTCAGAGCCCCACAAGTCACCCCATCTTGGATTCCCCTAGGTCTCTAGTTTTCAAAAATGCATAGGTTTGGTAGCTTTCCCTAGGTGCCGGCTGAGCTAGAGGCCAAACCTACAGGTAGGCACTTTGCAAAAAACACCTCTGTTTTCTTTCTGAAAATGTGATGTGTCCACGTTGTGCTTTGGGGCATTTCCTGTCGTGGGCGCTAGGCCTACCCACACAAGTGAGGTATCAATTTTATCGCAAGACTTGGGGAACCCTGGGTGGAAGGAAATTTGTGACTCCTCTCAGATTCCAAAACTTTCTGTCACCGAAATGACAGGAAAAAGTGTTTTGTTTGCCAAATGTTGAGGTTTGCAAAGGATTCTGGGTAACAGAACCTGGTCAGAGCCCCACAAGTCACCCCATCTTGGATTCCCCTAGGTGTCTAGTTTTAAAAAATGCGCAGGTTTGCTAGGTTTCCCCAGGTGCCGGCTGAGCTAGAGGCCAAAATCCACAGCTAGGCACTTAGTAAAAAACAGCTCTGTTTTCTTTCTGAAAATGTGATGTGTCCGCGTCGTGTTTTGGGGCATATCCTGTCGCAGGCGCTGGGCCTACCCACACAAGTGAGGTACCATTTTTATCGGGCGACTTGGGGGAACGCTGGGTGGAAGGAAATTTGTGGGTCCTCTCAGATTCCAGAACTTTCTGTCACCGAAATGACAGGAAAAAGTGTTTTTTTTGCCAATTTTGAGTTTGCTAGGTTTCCCCACATACCGGCTGAGCTAGAGGCCAAAATCCACAGCTAGGCACTTTGTAAAAAAACAGCTCTTTTTTCTTTCTGAAAATGTGATGTGTCCACGTTGTGTTTTGGGGCATATCCTGTCACGGGCGATAGGCCTACCCATGCAAGTGAGGCACCATTTTTATCGGGAGACTGGGGGGAACACAGAATAGCAAAACAAGTCTTATTGTCCCTTGTCTTTCTCTACATTTTTTCCTTCCAAATGTAAGACAGTGTGTAAAAAAGACGTCTATTTGAGAAATGCTCTGTAATTCACATGCTAGTATGGGGACCCCAGAATTCAGAGATGTGCAAATAACCACTGCTTCTCAACACCTTATCTTGTGGCCATTTTGGAAATACAAAGGTTTTCTTGATACCTATTTTTCACTTTTTATATTTCAGCAAATAATGTGCTGTATACCTGGCATAGAATGAAAACCCATTGCAAGGTGCAGCTCATTTATTGGCTCTGGGTACCTAGGGTTCTTGATGAACCTACAAGCCCTATATATCCCCGCAACCAGAAGAGTCCAGCTGACGTAACGGTATATTGTTTTCAAAAATCTGACATCGCAGGAAAAAGTTACAGAGTAAAACGTGGAGAAAAATGGCTGTTTTTTTCACCTCAATTTCAATATTGTTTTATTTCAGCTGTTATTTTCTGTAGGAAACCCTTGTAGGATCTACACAAATGACCCCTTGCTGAATTCAGAATTGTGTCTACTTTTCAGAAATGTTTAGCTTTCTGGGATCCAGCATTGGTTTCACACCCATTTCTGTCACTAACTGGAAGGAGGCTGAAAGCGCAAAAATAGTAAAAATGGGGTATGTCCCAGTAAAATGCCAAAATTGTGTTGAAAAATTGGGTTTTCTGATTCAAGTCTGCCTGTTCCTGAAAGCTGGGAAGATGGTGGTTGTAGCAGGGGAAAAACCACAAGCCTTCTTCTGCAGCCCTTCTTTCGCCTTTTTTTTAAAAAACCGAAATTTTTGCTGTATTTTGGCTAATTTCTTGGTCTCCTTCAGGGGAACCCACAAGGTCTGGGTACCTCTAGAATCCCTAGGATGTTGGAAAAAAAGGACGCAAATTTGGGGTGGGTAGCTTATGTGGAGAAAAAGTTATGAGGGCCTAAGCGCGAACTGCCCCAAATAGCCAAAAAAAGGCTCGGCACAGGAGAGGGAAAAGGCATGGCAGCGAAGGGGTTAAAGGCCACATAAGCATGTGCATATTCAGTGTGAACAGAGACGGGGTTTCCCACAAATAAATATCGGCTACTAAAGACTTCTCTGCAATTCAGTGATTGTGTTTTATACCCAAGAGTTATTGTTAATCTGCAAACATTTGTCACGGTCTATATGGCATGTGTGTTTTTCACACATTCCTTCTTGTATATTTGTCTCTCTGTTAATATGGATCAACCGAATTGTTGCGTTTTTCTGACGACCATGATGAGTGAAGTTGTTTTCACGTTTTCACCGCTCAGTAAACCCGCCGCTTGTGAAACATTGTTTGAATGCTGCCCACTCAACACTAAATTAATATGGTGAGACATCAACTGTGCTTTACCACCGGTTGGAACACATGGAGTGGTACTATTGGCTCTAGGGCACTCAAGCATGCAGGTCAGCTTCACCTCACAGAAGTGACAACTGACTACTCCTGTTCTAACACAAGTAGTCAGCACCAGAGGGGCCCAAATATTGGTTACATTTGCGCACCTAATCAAAAATGAAAGCTACTGAACTGTTTATAGATGTGTCTAATCTGGCCCAGACTGGGTACTGCGCTCGCTGTGCTGCAGGACTCAAGCTGCGCCCTACTGATGAGGTCCAAATAGGCCGAATGTGGAGTAGAGCTGCTTGTGCTCTCGTTCTCCTGGACTGTTCCTATTAAGCAGGACCAACACTGATTTGCATATGACCAGTTCCGCCCGACGAGGCATGGTAGGCAAAAAGAACAGTAGACCGGATTGCAGCCCAGAGTAACTACCAGTGGCAAAGAATAATTAGTATACCACCCATCACTTCTTTATTGCCCTCAATTTGATACATCTCTCTGGTATCAGATTCTTGGTGTAATATCAGAACTGAGACATACTCTGAAAAAATGTCAATTTTCCGGCAATTTGTGACCTTTTGTATGTTGTTCACAACGTTACTAATAAACATGAGGCTACTGAAACAAAGGACCACCTTCTACTCTGTAACTGTACTATTACCCTCTGAGGTCACTATTATTAAATTGTCAATGAACGATGGGATGACATCAGAACCCTGCATGATGCAGCTGGCAGACAGACAATTTCTTTGATGTGTTCAATCAGTTGTAACTCACCTACCACTGGTTTGCTGTTAATAGATACATTTGAATACAATTTTTTCATGGCCAAGTTCACCAACTTCCTTCTTTGAATACTTATGTCTTACTACCATATGTGGTGTAATCCATACCCTGTTTTTTTATTATGTTTTCTAGACAGTCACAAAATATAGTTCATGTTCAAGACGAGATGCATATAATCATACAAAAAATAGCAGCAAGAGAGAAATAGAACTTATTCATCATGAAAGCAAAAGCGCGCTCATATACAATGCTAATCTTATTGCTCTCTTAATGTTACTCTTATTACATGATAGCTTTTTCTATCGCCCCCAATTTCAATTACGAAGTGGAGTAGCCAGGTCACTAAATTAAATACTCCTAATCCACTGATGAGCATCCAAGACATAAGTGCAAGTGCATAAATCAGAAAGTTTGACAGATGACAATCCACTAAATGATTCTATAGGCCATAATAGAACAATTTCTTTACATTTGCTGAGGTACGTGTATTAGATATAGTATAGCAGCAAAAAAATACCAATTTCTTCACAGATCAGAATGTGAGTGTAGACACTAAAATCTAAACAGAGTTGATATCACACGAGAATAAAGTGCAAGTACAAAAAACACAATCGCCCACTTTGGTATATAGACGTAGAGTACTTATAGGTGACTTTTCAAGCAAACAAACTAATTATCAAATACCAAAATTTATACTTCAGTCTTTTGATGAACATTCAGGGCCTCTAGCCATCCGGTAACCGACGATCAGATCCTGTTACCCTAGCATCGTTTTCTACGACCCTTAGGTCTATACAGGGTAATTTCCATATTATATATCGCCAGGAATCTGGATCTTCAAACAGCAAATGCTGGAGGATCTGGTTTCAACCAGTCAGAGACAATATGATTATAAATAATAAATAAGATTATGTTTTTAATATTTTATTCGCTTCTACGCCATTCACCAAACCGAAAAGCATCATTATTGGTGTGATAGAGATCTGAAGTTTGGTGATGGCGCTCAAAAAATTCACCAATCACTTGTAGCAGAGGTTGTAAACAAGGGCACACAAAAAACATATGGATAATTTCTGCCTTTTCTATGACGCATCGCTTGCACTTGCCATTAGAGCCACCTCCCCACTTAAAAATTTAACAGAGGTGCAATATAGATCAAAGACTTTCTTAAAGTGTTGGCTCCTTAGACTTACAGTTAAAAAGATCTTATCAATAAGATCCAAGGCTCCTGAAGATGCAATCCTTCCCTTTTGAGTCCAAGACAGCACTTAGCGTCCTGCGCTTCTAAATCATCTTTCTGGGTCTATACTAAAAGCTTATATATCAGACCAATTCTGCGCTGTGGTCTAACAGCCTCAATTAAAGAAATCTTAATCATTGTCTTCAAGTCTTTTCCTTTTTTTAAAAGAAACTTTAGAATTTGTAAAAACTTTAAAAAAAATCACACTTCAATAAGCCAAAAGATTCCTGTAATTCCATAAAAGAACAGAGCTGAGCAGAATGCCTTTATGTCTCCATCTTTCCATCACTGCCCCTTGAAAAATAGGGGGAAGCAAGGCCAAATTCGAAGCTGGTGTGTAAGAATTATTCTTACAGATCTCTAGATGGCACTTAATCTGAATCCAAATTTTATGTGCTGCTTTTAATACATTGAATCTCATTTTTTTTTTACAGTAACTAGGCTCTTTGTTCTTCAATATACAACCCTTTGCTTCATTTTCCAGCTCCATTTTATATATTGTTGGTGTCTCTGCAAATCCTACTCCATCTGACTCACCGGTTATTAAAATTGCCATATTTTGTAGCATGCATGCCCAATAATATAGAGGGAAATTTGGAACTAACCATTCACCTCGTGACCTAGGCAGAGTCATAAATTTTGCTGCCCTTCTTGGAAGCTAATACATGATGATTCTAGTTTCATCAACCAACCTTTGGAAATCTCCAGCGGAATAGACTGAAAAAGATATAAAGCTTTTGGTAGTAATCTTATCTTCAATACATTACATCTATCAAATAAATATAGATGTAGATGGTCTATTCTATCCAGCTCTCATCTAATCTTGTCTAACAATGGGGCCATGTTGATATCCACCAATTGATCTAATACAACTGTAATTCTAATCCCCAGATAAACTGCATCAGGAATGGCCTGTTGATCCTTAATATCATTTTGCTCTGTGCATTTTATCTGGGTTTCAGCATCATTCAGCTTATATCATGAGTATGACCAAAATTGGTTTGCCAAATCCTCAATTTCGATAGGGCAGTAGCAGGATCTGAAGCGAGCACATCTGTGCATGCAAAAACTCTGCATTCTACCTGATTCTAAATTATAACTTTAGTATTTATACTTCTCTAAAGTTTGACTAAAAAAGGGTCCATATAGAGTGCAAATAAAAGCGGTGAACATGGGCATTCCTGCCCCCCCCTTGCAATTAAAAAAAAATTCTGAATCCAAACCTACTGCACATAGCCTAGCAATTGGAGTCATCTATAAGGCTCTAACAGCATTAATAAATGTTTTCCTGAAACCCTTCCACTCCAGGACTGACCACAAAAAAATCCCCACGAAACCCAGTGAAATGCCTTCTTGCCATCTAATAGGATCAACCCCAGTGGCGTTTTTGGGCTATAGCTGAATCAAACAGCGTAATCGCTCTCCAAATATGGTCCACTGTGCCTTTACCGGGGATAAACCTTTATTGCCTATATGATACCAGAAGTGATATCACCCTACCCAATCTATTTTCTAAAATGTTGGCATAGTTTTCTACCATCGCAGTTCAGTCAAGATATTGGTCTATATGAGCCCAGACATAGAGGCGACATGCCTTTTAAAAAAAAAAAAAAAAAAAACACTATGTTAGCTGTTTCCCGCTATGGAGGTATCTGTCCTTGTTGTGCCTCTAGAAATGTTCGGCACATATCTAGTCGAACTTCTTGAAAAAATGTTTTGCAGAATTCTAATGGAATAATGTCTGCGCCAGCAGCTTTCCCAAAGGAAGCTATGGCTTTTGAAATTTCCTCCATAGAAACTGGCAAATCAAGCATAACTTGATCCTCTTCATTCAGTCTAGATGTACCTAAGCCCCTAAAAAACTCATTGTATCCTCCAACTGGAGGTTCTAAGTCCTCCAAATATAAAGTTTGATAGAAATCTCTAAAAACCCTAACAATGTCAGATGGAGCATCTATCATTCTACCCACTGGATCATAAATGGCACTTATCCCTACACTCATCTCCCTTTGTCTGTTCTGCTTAGCTAATAATCTTCCAGTAGTTTCTCTGTATTCATAACGTTTGGATTTGTATGTATGATATTTCAGCGTGACCTCTTTAGCAAAATACTGATTGATTTTTGCTTTCCATTTAGCTATCTCTAGCTGCATTTCATGTATATCATAGCCTGTCACCAATTTTCGAGTCAATTCACCTTCTGTCATAGACAGCTTTTTTATAAAGATCCCGGATCTCAGTGTGCTTTGTCTTTTGCAGGTGTGGACTGAAACTAAAGGTCTCCCCCCTCTGATCCCTGTTTTCATGGCTTCATATGATCTAGATATAAGGGCTCTGATAGTAGCTTCCTTTCATAAGTACAGGTACCCCAAGGTCTAACAAAGCCACCTAGAGGAATCTCCAGATCCAATGGACTGTGATCTGATAGAATTTGAGGGAATATTTCCATTCCAACCTTGGACGCCCCAGAAGAGGAAATAAAGAAATAATCTAATTGAGCCAGCTTATTGTGTGGAAAGGAATAAAGGGTAAAACCCGGATCTGGGGCCTTGTGTCTATCCCATATGTTTACCCGGTCATGGTCTGTCACCAATCGTTCCAAGGCTCTATAAACTCTTGGGTCCTGTCCTGAATAATTCAGTTCCCTAAAATATTTATAATTTACATCTAAGTGGATATTTAAACCCCCACAAAACACCAAGGGTAAGGGCCATGAGGCCAGGTCTATGTTAGTGTATCAAAGATATTTGTTTCATCAATGTTAGACCCATAGACTTTAAAGAGAGTAAAGCATGCGGATCCCAAACTTATATTCTATGATGACCCATCAGCCTAATTTATCCACTAGTCTGCGATCAGAAATGCAAATAGCTTTTTGCAAAAATGGCAACCGCTCAGGATTTTACACCCCGTTGTGTAAAAGCTAACAGTGTGAGGCCTAAATCGTGTAAGATTTCTCAATTTCCCCAGAGAATGTGGGTTTCCTGTATACATACTAGATCAGGTTGCATTGTTCTTAACCCTAGAGCCACTCTACTTCTTTTGCTTTTGTTGTTTAAGCCACAAATGTTAATTGTACAGATACGCAGATTACTCACCACCATTCTTTTCCCTGCTAACTCCCATTATTGTCATTTCATAACTTTTTAAACAATAAGCCAAGCTCCACAATTTTATTTCACCTTTGAAATCAAAATTGCCCTTCATTTTGCCAGATTGTTTTACAGAAGCCCTCTCGCAGCAATCTCAGTTGTCTTGCTTGAAACTGTTATGGTCCTGCCTATTTAACCCCAACCCATGTACCCCCCATCCTTCCACGTTTCCCCCATCACACCCTGCACTCACTCCCCCTGCTCCCCCTGAACAATACCCTCCCCTTCCCCTGCCACCCCTTGTGGGCAAAAGGAATGAGTAGGTCCATGGATGGTGGAAGATCCACCCCCCTTAGCCTGACCCTCCACACAAAACGAAAGAAGAAATACCCAAGCCCCCATTGATCAGCTAATTAAAGAAAATTATTATACTTAAGCTAATTAGTCATAACAATCTTGTTTTAAACCGAAGTCCTAAAAAAAGAATAATAAAAAAAACCTTTATACTAGTGATCATACTAACAAAGTCAAGTACAGCTGTTAATTCTAAGGTTCCTCTGCCCTCTATCCTGATTTGAAGCCATCCTTAGCTTTAATTTCAGATGTTAAACAATGTGGTCTATCTGAAACAATGACTTTCAGGGTTGCGGGCACAACAAAAAAGCTTGAGCCCCCTTATATTGAAATGGTCGTATCAACTGTCTCAATCGCCAACAGCTCTCCACAGTGGAGTGGTAGAAGTCAGGTCTGACAAAAAATGACATCCCCTCATAGACGTTCTTACCAGAAAGAGCCAATTCAAAAATTGCCTGCATCAGGAGATAGTTCCCCAAAAAAGTCTAAATGGCTTGTTGCTTTCTAGGACCCTGTAGATTTTGAGTTTCCTGTTTAAATCGATATCTGTGGGCCCTTTGGACTTCCAAATCCCATTTCCAGTGAATGAGCTCCAGAAAAGCTGCCTGAAACAGTTTGATTATATACTTGTGAGTGTCTGTCCCTTCTGTGCCTTCTGGAACCTCTAACACCCTTAGATTATTGTGCTGTAGTCTATTTTCTAAATCTTTTAGTTTCCAGTGTGTACCTTTCATTTACTGATCTACCTCCTACGATCTTTTAGTCTGTAATGCCGCTTCACCTTCCAAAGTAGAGCCCCTGTCTTCCACCTCTGTCATCCTCTGAGAAAACTCGGCACATGTCTTTGACACCCTTTGGACCGCTCCTTGTAATTTTCTTGTTGCAGCTCGGGCTTTACGACTATCTGCCTGAGTTTCTTCACAATGAGACATTATTCTTTGGTAGATTGCATCTAGCGTAGCCCCATCAGGCTGATTCAATGCCCCTTCCCCAACACCACTCCCTGAATTGATCACCAAGCTAGGGGTGTCTGGATAGTCCCATTTTAAACTGGCTCCTGTTTGATCCATAGGTCTCTTTTGTTGCTGACCTCTCTTTTGTTTGACTGTCAGACAAGTCTCTGATCCTACCAATCTTATTATCGGAGTCTCACCTTCCTCATTCCGGCTGTCTGTTCTGCTGGGGATATATCCCTGTGAAGGCCCTTTTTGACCTTCTTCTAAGGACCTTGCATCATCGTCCAACCATCTTGACTGGTCTGAAAAGGGAATAAAGTGCTCCCTAGCTTTGAGGTCACTTCGGCATTCCCCCGGTCTAGGTGAGGCAGAGAAATCAACTTACATCTTTTCTTGCTTGCAGGAGCTCGAAATTTTTTCTGGTGCTGGTCCATCTATTGCCAGAACAGTCAGAGCTCCTTCTAAGGTCCTTCAGCACCCCCCCCCCACTCCATCCACTATCACAGAGCTCAAGTCTGTCATATTCCAGACCTCAGTAGAGTCCTGCAGATCATTAGCGACAATTGTTGGGCATGGGGAGTGACCCCCGTCATGAGATTCCTCTGGTAAAGTAAAAATCGTATCCCCTTTACCTTGTGCAGGGGGGTGACCTTCAGTGGACCCCAGTGGCGTATCTTGAACCATGGTGGCCTCCCCAGGAGACAATGACTGGTCCCTTGAGGCACCAGTACTATTGCTTGTGCAAGAGTTCTTTCCATGAATATCCAGCCTAGAATTTGAAGCTCCTTTTTAGAAGAATTCAGTCACTCTTCTCATCGTGGAATTTGGTTCTGTTACGCCTGCTGCTGGCAAGGTTGAGGTAGAGTGCCTCCCGAAACCTTTCTGCACTTTCCCAAAGCTCCAGATCGGTCTGCTCTGTCAGTCAAATCCTTCTCCCTGGCTGCTTTTCCTGCCTCATGGAGCCCTTCAGAGGTAAGTCCTTCTCTTTCTCTGGGGTCACCAATCTTCCTTGGCTTGCCCTTCACTGTCCTAAGTGCTTTAGGTGCCATCCAAAATGCTAGCCCCACCTGGAGCCAACATCTCAATCCCTGCCATTTACCATGTGTCAGCGGTGGCTTTTGAACCCTGACTGTCGGGCAGAGCCTTGCTTCTCCCTCTGTGGCTGCTGCCATACCGAACAACCAAACTGCACCTATGGCACAGCCTTGCCAGTCTTGGGACATTAAAGCATGCAAGCTCATTCTTCCCCAGCAAATATCGGGATAGGGGGTCACAGCTGTCCTGGTGGTGGGGCTCAGGTGAGGAGAGTCCAAACAGCCATCCTCACAGGGCTGCCTGCTTGCCAGAGATCCAAAAGCTAGCTCCACACCCTATTTTTGTGCATAGTTGGGTCTTCCTGTACTCATATGGTGAACGTCATCATTTCTAGGAGTAAAATAAGTCTACTCGCTAGAAAAAACAGATTTGTCACTCAGCCATGAGTCACACAATTATTGTTTTTAGTCAATACGATTTTCCTACTGCTAAAAATATGTAAGCAAAGAACAGAATAGGACACATCTTCATACTGAAAAAACTGTGAATCAAAACTAAGTTTTGGGGGATTTCAGATGTTTTCTCTGGCCAGTTTTCATCTTAGCTATCAGTCATTTAGATTACATCGCAATTGTTCTTTCATGCTTTCATGTTTTCATGATCCATAATTTTGTTGGTCCTCCAAATGACAAACAACTTCCTTACTGTTTTTTTTTAATTAGCTCTTTGGAGCACAAAACAGAGCTGCTACTAATATTTTGAAACAAGTAAATAACCAAAATAAAGCAATTTAAAATATGACATGTGTATCTAAGTAGAACATTAAGGATCATTAAGGACTTGAACCTTGAATCACAACACATAGGGCCACATGTACAAATGGGAAAAATTGCACATCCCTATTTGTAAATCGATGTGAATCGCAAATAGAAGGTTGGAAATCCCCATGTGCGTATGATGTGAGGCCTCAAATTGCAATTCAGTAGCAAGTCGTATCATAAGTAGAGGAACTGCAAAAAACGATTACCTAAATTTGCGCATGCCGTTCCAAATTGCAAATCGTGTTGCAAATTGTGAAGGGCACCGCTAAATAGGAAAAAATACTTCCTGGTCATGGGTAAAGACGTCTAAACCAGGAAGTGCCTCACAGACCCTGCCTGGAGACCAGCCTGAGTGGAGGAGGAGTGCAGCTGCCATACACAGCACAGGCCCAACAAACCAAAAGCAGCAAGCACAAGCAGCTGACAGGGCCAGTCAAACTGCTGAGAAAACAACTTGAGGGAGAAAAGTAAAATTGAAGTTTAGCCAAAAGGAGTTGGAGATAATCACAGGGGAATGCTGTGAGAACTATGATGTCCTATTTAGGCGGGCATCAAGGACATTTCCTGAGTCACAAAAGAAGATCTGGCAGGAAATGCAAGCCATAATAAATGCCATTGGAGTCACATACTGCTCCATTGATGAAATCCACAAGAGGTGGTGTGACCTAAGTTCATGGACAATAGAAAAGGTGGCTCAGTAACTCATTGAATCCTGGGAAACTGGAGGCGCCCCCCCCAAAAGTGCCACCACCCATTGCACATGAGAAAATGTTGGAGACCATACTAGACCTGGAGGCTGACATGGACTTTGGAAACATCAACAGTGCTGCACCAAGAACATCACAAAGTAATTGTACAATATTTACTTTTGTCGCAACTCAGACCCTACAGCTATGTCCAAATTCCAATGGTCCAGCAGCATGCATCAGATGTTTATTTCTCAAAAGTAAAGTAGGTACCCATGACAGTGCATGTTGGGTGATGTAGTGAACAAAGTCAGCATAGGCGTCATATGCACCTTTATTGGGGTAGACATCAGAAAGGTAAATAAAATGTATCTCATTTGTCCCACAGATCCCCCTGAGGTACACAGTGAGGGCACCATTGTTGATGGAGCGGATGATGCCAACATGGCAGTAGAAGAACTCATCCCTTTAGACAGTCACCTGAGCACCGCACTACCGCAGTATAGCACTATGTCAATGTCACCAGAGCCTGCAGCAATAGAGGACGATGATGTTCCTCTTCCACAAAGTACAATCCCACAGTCAAGTGTGAGTCACGACCAGCGTCTTCCAGTGTATGGGGGCAGGAGGTGTTGTGAGGCATGTAATGCTGTTTAAGATGATGGCACAGCACAGGTGTTTGTTGGTTTGGAGGCAACCCTGTTCCAAGGTCAACCCCTGAAAAACAGACATTTAAAAAAAATCAGCAGGAATATGCAGACCATGCGGCAGAACATGTTGGCATGCTTTAACAACACTGAAACACAATTCATAACTTCAAAATACCAATGTAATGCACCTGACCACTGTCATTCAGGAATTGTGCCAGCAAATGAAGGCATATGGTTCCCATCAGAGGCAGCAGGATTGCAATGCTGGGGCTAGAATTAACTGGGTACGTTGTTCCATAGATAGATTGGCCACTTCTACTACCAGCCTCTCCAGGAGAACCGTCACATTGCAGGTTGAAATGAGACACTTCAGCTGTGATGTTTCCAGGGGACTAGGACAGATCACTGCTGCCATTGAACTGCTACGGACGGCAAAGAATGCAAGGGGTGCAGGAGATGCCCCTCAGGATAATGAGGAGAATTCTAGTGTGAGCAGCCTGATGCCCATGCCTTGCACTGCATTACCAGCCGTACCCCTGTTGGAGGTGACGCAGGGACAGAACATGTTGGACGTAGCCGCAAAAAGCAGTAATGCACACTTATTGGTAACTTTGCAGTTTCACATGGCTATTATTTGTTTGGTGATGTGACCAACACTATTTTGTATTTCTCCACCTGGGAATCATATAGTTCAGAATGACATGGCAAAAAGAGTAGCCTGACATTAAAGATTGTTTTAGTTACAAAGCTTGTGCCTACTTGCATCATTTCAGTGAATACAGTATTACCCAAAACTTACCTTGCAAAGCAATGTGCTGCTATGTGATCCTGTGGGCGTCTCTCCTCCATTGCTATGGTATGGTCCCCAGGCTGTAGTAGTGGTTCTTCTGGCTCATCATATTTCGAAACTGTGTCCTCCATCTTGAGATGTAGCCCACGCCTGGTCGCTATGTTGTGTAGGATGGCACAAGTTGCACAATTTTGCAGAAAACTCCGAGGCATACTGGAGTGCACCTCCACTTTTCGAAAGGCACCTGAATCTTGATTTGACCATGCTAAAAGGTACATTCAATTGCAGCTCTAGTGCAGCCATCGGCAATGTTGTATTGCCTCTCATTGTGGTCTGTGGGGTTTAGCAATGGAGTCAAAATCCAAGGTTATAACGCATAAGGGCTGTCTCCAGGGGAAAAAAAGATAAGTGTGAGAATGGCAGTACCTGCTGTTAGACAAACACAAAATGTGTCCTTTGTGCTAAGGCATCACACCAGCTAGTAAATAGCCATCTTCAAACTCCCCACATTCCAGGTGCTGGTGTACTCCACTGTGCCAGAAGATGTGTGTGTCACAGGTGCTCCTCGGGTATTTGCCCACTACATCTGTGATGACATTAGGGGCATCACATACCACCTGAATGTTGAGGGAGTGGGTATTTTACCTGTTTCAGAATAGGTATATAATATGTGATAGAGGACAAATAGGAACTCATGTCCCATCTACACACCCCAATACATGGGGGAAGTTTGCAATCCTATAAAAGTTGATTTTTGTGTTGTGCATTTCCACTGCATTCCTGGGGAGGTATATGTAATTGTTCAGGTAGATGAGCATGGCCTCTAGGAACCAGTTAAAGAAACATGACAGTGCACTTTGAGATACCCCACGAGCAACAGCAATCACCCCTGGTAGCTACCCGAGGCCAAAAGGTGCCTTGAGCACAACACCTGCACATGCGTAGGTATGGAGTTGCCCTGCGGGGTACTGCTTTCAATATGTGGTTTTAGCATATCTATCACATCTAGGATCACACACTACTGTATTTCTCATAGATTTCCTCCTCTGTCTGCTGGAATATGGGGAGTCTGACTCTGAAAATCATCTCCTTTCTGCTCCTCCTCTGCTGGACAGCCAGGAATCGCCTCCTCATTAGAATCAAATAAAGTACCACCATTGTGGACATCCCTGATTCAATCCGGGACACATTTTATAATTTGCACCCAGTTACCACCTGATTGGAATCAGCGTAAAATTGCATGTGCAGATGTGCATTTTTGTGACGAGTCAGAATTGCGACAACCTCCAACATATGGTTTGTGACTCACAAATACGAATTCGGTAGTTGCAAGTCACAAAAACAGGTCGCTATTGGTACCAAATCGCAAATTGATTGCATTGCTATTTGAGGATAACGAATGGCGTTCGTACATATCAAAACACCACTTTTTGGGTCGTAAATAGGTTTGTGACCAGTTTGCAAGTCACAAAACGTTTGTACATCTGGCCGTTAGTGACTTAAGAATGCTAAAAAAGTGTAATAAGGTGGTGCACATCAAAAGTTGCAATGCATAGGAGTTGGATCTGTGGAGGTTAAGACTAGCCAATGGAACTTAGGCCCATATTTATACTTTTTTAGCGCCGCATTTGCGCCACTTTTTGATGCAAAAGCAGCACAAACTTACAAAATCCGTTTGTATTTTGTAAGTTTGCGCCGCTTTATAGTCCAAAACCGGCGCAAATGCGTCTTTAAAAATGTATAAATATGGGCCCTACTCCACAGAGATAGCTGCAAGTATGCAGTTGTAAGTTTAAGGTGTAGATGGAAACAATGGTTTTATGGACGAAACAGTGCATGGCAATAAGGGAATCAGATGAATCCCCACAATATTGTAACCTTGTGTGTATTTACAACCCTTTCAGACACAATGTGCACACTTTCATGTAGTGGTAGAAAAATACATAAAGGCTTCATTTTCAGTGCCGCTGGGTCAGAAGTTACTGGACATATCAGAATAACAAGATTTGTTGTTAAGTTGAAGGATCCTTCAACTGCTGAAAGCAGAAGAATTTGAGGGTGGCTATGGTACGGGAATATCAAGTTTTAAATATTGTGTTACAAAAATATTGGGGCATATTTACAAGCCCCTAGCGCCACTATGCGACGCCCTAGCGTAATTGTTTTTACGCTAAGGCGGTGTTTAGCATGCCTTTCTCCTGTGCCATATTTACAAAGTGACGCAATGCTTGGATTGAACCACTTTGTAAACCCTTGCCCCACATTATGCCTGCGTCAGGCATAATGTATGCAAGGGGGTGTTCCAACGCAGAGAGACCCAAAAAATTATGCAGTAAAATTTTCAACATTTCTCTGCGTCATTTTTTCTGACATTTTTAACACCTGCTCAGAAAAGGCATTTAAATGCCACACCTATTTTAATCAATGGGCCTCCCTGTGCGTTGCAGCACTGGGGTCAAATTTTTTTACTCTTGTGCAGCAAAGCGCCAAAATTGACACTATTGTTGTAACAACCGTCATGGTGCGCTGTATTGTAGTTACGGTGCAACCATAGTGTAGTTAGGTCGAGCAGGGGCAACGCAAGAAAACTTGCACATCTGGACTAATGCGCCACTTTGTTGTAAATATGCCCCATCGTATCTAAAATATTGCCGACCAAAATACCAACAAAGTAAGTAAATGTAAATAAGTAAAGGTCTGCTATACTTACCTCCACTTACATATACCTTGATGATATCAATATGTTCGAGGTACGTAGATGTGGAGTTAATTGCTCCAATATTCTTGTAGTGCGATGTTTTTGCAGTCAATATTCTGATATATAACAATGAAGATGAAACTCTGAGAAAAATGAATTTTATTGTGGTATTCCCCTCTGATCTGAGATTGTCCGCAGAGTAAACATCGTAATGCCCAGTATTTCCCTAAAGGTACTGTTTTCCAAGTGTTGGTAATACCCGGGGTGGTTAGGTGGAGGTATGGCTCAATACAGAGTCACTCAGACTGAACTCATCATCGTGCCAGTTAGGGGTGAAAAATCGTAAACAAATGGTTACTTTTTTTAAGCGGTTAAAGAGCATGCATTTCACCAAAGGGGGAAATATTAAGGAAAAAATTTAAAGTTGAATTTGGCTATAACCTTAACCATAAAGCAGACAATCGACCTGTTTAGTGGGGGAATAGAACCCCCCTCCCTGGAAATCCATGAGCTGGGTATTCTTGCATGCACAGACAGCAGGATAATACTGAATCGTAGCTATACACCTGCGACTCAAAGTCACCCATTTCTGTGCACATGAGAGCGTAAGACATTTAAACAGTCCAAAGTTTTAAGCACTTCATGCAGAATACCTTTGCCAGTGGTATCTTTGAAATGTATGGGAAGCTGTTCATGTCAAAATTACAGTTCCCTATATAGGACACCTTCTGGAATGCATAGCGAGTTGCAAAATGAATATGACAAACACCAGAATGAATGCACTATGTGTCAAAATAAATATGATACCTGGCAGAGTAAATCTGACTTGAACCAAAACAAATATGAAACAAGGCAAAGTGAATATGCTACTTAGTGATTATTATGAATAACTCACACTCAGAACGGAATAAGAGATATACTGGAATATATGTCAATCATACTGAAATAAATATGCCCCTCACTGTAAATAATAAAGCAATCACTGAAACACATTCAATATTTGTCAAAAAGAATGAGACATTTCTTGAAATGACTGACATATGCCAAGAGGAATTTGACACACATTGGAATGAATATGACAGCTTGAAATGAATAGAAGGTACTGAAATGAAAATGCATTATTCTGAAAGGAATATAGGGGATCATTATGACCCTGGCGGACGGCGGAGAAGCGGCGGTAAGACCGCCAACAGGCTGGCGGTCAAATTTTTGAAATTATGACCATGGCGGTTACTGCCATGGTCATCCGCCGCTTCTCCGTTCCGCCCGCCAGGGCGGAGATGACCACTGGGCTGGAGACCGGGGTCTCCAGCCCGGCGGTCGTCACTTTACCGCTGGCGGTATTTGGACCCAGCTGACTGCCATGGATTTTCAGCGGTTTGGAACTGCCATGAAATCCATGGCGGTAAGCACTATCAGTGCCAGGGAATTCCTTCCCTGGCACTGATAGGGGTCTCCCCCACCCCCCACCCCGACTCCCTCCCCTACACCCCCCACCACCCCTGCCACCCCCCAAAGGTGGCAGGACCCCCCTCCCCACCCCATCCCCCAACATCACATCACTCATTCACACACGACATGCACGCAGGCACCACCAACACACATACATGCACACACACCGACATACATGCCAACAGCCACACACACAATCATACACGCACACCCACATTCAAACATACACTTACACATCCATACAGACATACCTACAGACATACACGCACTCATTCCCAAACACACAACACCCCGCAAGCATACACGCACTCACACACCCCCTCTACATACACACACACACACCCCCATGCACGCACACAACACACAACACACAACACCCCCCACCCCTCTCCCCTAACGGACGATCGACTTACCTGGTCCGTCGATCCTCCGGGAGGGGACGGGATCCATGGGGGCTGCTCCGCCGACACCACACCGTCAACAGAACACCCCCACGCCGAATCACAGGACGTGATTCGGTGGGCGGTGTTCTGTTGATGTGGCGGTAGAGATGGAGCAACCTCCACTTCCCCGCCGCCTGCCAGTATGGCTGTTGACGGCTCTCCGTCCGAAAAAGGACGGAGAGCTGTCAACAGTCATAATACGCCAAGCGGAAAACCTCCACCACTGGCGGTATTCAGCATGGCGATCCCTCGGCGGTCTTTGCAAAAGACCGCCGAGGTCAAAATGACCCCCATAATGTGCAATGAACATTACAGTTATAAAAAAATTAATATGGTTTGCATTGAAAGTAATATGATACACATTGACATGATTATGATATGTGTTGCAATTGGTATGAGTCATTTTAAAATCAATATCAAGTGTTAATTTGAATGAGACATCTATTGAAAGGAATATGACACATGCTAAGATGAATATGTCATGAAATGAATATGAGCCCTTTTGAAATTAATTCAACATGCCTTAAACTGAATATGACCAATGCTGACATTAAAATGAAACTTGTCAAAATGAATGTTATGCTTTGAAATCAATATGATACACATCAACATGAATATTGCATATATTGAAATGAATTTGACCTATGTTGAAATGGATATGACCCATGTTAAAATTATAGGGGGTAATTTTGACCTCAGCGGTCTTTTTTAAAGACCTCCGAGGGACCGCCATGCGGAAGACCGCCAGTGGTGGCGGTTTTCCGCTCGGCCTATTATGACCGTTGGCAGCTCTCCGTCCTTTTACGGATGGAGAGCCGTCAACAGCCATACTGGCGGGAGGCGGGGAAGTGGAGGTTGCTCCACCTCCACTGCC
Source organism: Pleurodeles waltl (assembly GCF_031143425.1). NCBI lineage: Eukaryota > Metazoa > Chordata > Amphibia > Caudata > Salamandridae > Pleurodeles > Pleurodeles waltl. The sequence goes on along the minus strand of NC_090436.1, from coordinate 978,457,802 downwards.
ACGCCAACAGAACACCGCCCAGCGAATCACATCCTGTGATTCGCCGTGGCGGTGTTCTGTTGGCGATGTGGTGTCGGCGGAGCTGCCCCCATGGCTCCCGTCCCCTCCCGGAGGATCGTCGGACCAGGTAAGTCGATCGTCCGTGAGGGGAGGAGGGCGGGGGGTGTTGTGTGTTGTGTGGGCACATGGGGGTGTGTGTATGTAGAGGGGGTGTGTGAGTGCGTGTATGCCTGCGGGGGTGTTGTGTGTATGGGAATGAGTGCGTGTATGTCCGTGGGTATGTCTGTATGGATGTGTGCGTGTATGTTTGAATGTGGGTGTGCGTGCATGACTGTGTGTGTGGATGTAGGCATGTATGTCGGCGTGTGTGCGTGTAAGTATATAGGTGGTGCCTGCGTGCATGTCATGTGGGTATGGGTGAAGTGATGTTGGGGGTCGGGGTGGGGAGGGGGGACCTGCCACCTTTGGGGGGTGGCAGGAGTGGTGGGGGGTAGGGGAGGGAGTAGGGGTGGGGGTGGGGGAGAACCCTATCAGTGCTAGGGAAGGAATACCCTGGCACTGATAGTGCTTACCGCCATGGATTTCATGGCGGTTCAAACCGCTGGAAATCCACGGCGGTAAGCCGGGTCCAAATACCGCCGGCGGTATAGTGATGGCCGCCGGGCTGGAGACCCAGGTCTCCAGCCTGGCGGTCGTCTCCGCCCAGGTGGGCGGAACGGAAAACCAGCGGATGACCATGGCGGTAACCGCCATGGTCATAATTCCACAAAGTAAGACCGCCAGCCTGTTGGCGGTCTTACCGCCGGTTCTCAGCCTTCCGCCAGTGTCATAATGACCCCCATAATGTCATAGTGTTAAGATGAATATGACATCCACTCACATGAATATGCCATTCATTTAAAGCAATATGACACATGTTAAGATTTATATGAACCATTTTCAAATGAATATGACATCTGATGAAGCTGATATGACCCATATCAAAATTAATATGACATTCATTAAAATTAATATGACACTCATTGAAATGGATATGAAACTATATGAGATAAATATAGCATGCATTTAAATGAATAAAGCACATATCAAAATAAACACAAGCCATGTGTAAATTAAAATGCTCACTGTTTAAAAATGGCTTGCCTTGAATCGATGTTGATTTGCTTTAAAATTAACAATACATATTGAAATTAATATTACATATTCTGAAAGGATTTGATATGAACACAATTTAATTATTAAAATAAATATATGTTTTCGACTATGTGCTACATTTAGTTTTTGCTGGTGTTAACACATCCCTTTATGATAATTTATTACACATCAGGACTCGTTTCAGGCCAATGAATCTTTTGACCCAGTTGAGAGACACCTTAGGACGAGATAGCTAATCAATATGTCAGTCAATACGTCAATAATGTCATCAATATTTATCACAACAATACATTTCACTTTAGTCAAAGTCATCAATTAACTCAAGACACTACCATGACCTTTCAGTCATGAATAACCACACCAGTTTAGTAGAATTTTATGAAGTTTTATTCCCTATTGATTACAATTCTAAAAGCAGATCCGTTAATCTCAAAACCAGGAAACATATTAGCATGGTCATGATATTGCAACTTTGGTAAGATTTCATTAAGGCGAGAATCACAAACATTAGAACATAACACGGCGTGAACATAGATCAATTAGCAGAGTGTCAATAACGCGTCAGTTCAACAAAGCATAGTTTTGGTTGTTTGTCTATTTGCGTCAGTTTAGTGAACACCTGTCCTAACCACTGATTAGCATTAGCATGTTGGGCTTCATGCAAAACAATTTAGAACACCAATTTGGAAAACATCTAACTATGGTCCCTGTCAAAAGTAAGCAGTTGGTACCTAGAAAGGAAAAGCAAACAGACAAATCACAAATGCATTGTCATACTTACCCTCCAAAGTTTAGGTCAGCGCACAGGTTCAGTCTTCGTCTTCAGGACATCAGTCAAATCGCCATCAGTCAGAACTCAGCTCTGGGGTAGAATGGGCACTTCCCTCATAAGGAGGTAAAGTGTAAAAATGGGCAAATCTAAGGACAAGGACGGTTTTAAGTAAACCAATAAGTCACCAAACAAAGTGACAAAGTTTCTGGATAAAATCAATAGCATTCCCTAACCACCTAAATGGCTTCCCATGTCATGGGTTTTTATCCTTTTTCCGTTGTACATTCCCCTAAAATGTCATTGGTTGTTGGTTATACCCCACTATCTTTAACCTATTAGAAAACACATTAAGGTGGTCATTCCAACCTCGGCGGTCTTTTCAATCGACCGCTGAGGGACCGCCGTACGGAAGACCGCCAGTGCTGGCGGTCTTCCGCACAGGCCATTCTGACTGCTGGCAGCGCTCCGCCCGTTTCCGGACAAAGAGCCGCCAACAGCCATACTGGCGGCAGACGGGGAAGTGGAGGTAGCCCCACCGCCACGCCAACAGAACACCGCCCAGCGAATCACGACCTGTGATTCGCTGTGGCGGTGTTCTGTTGGCGTGGCGGTGTCGGCGGAGCTGGCCCCATGGGTCCCGTTCCTCCCGGAGGATCACCGGAACAGGTAAGGTGATCGTCCGCTAGGGAAGGGGGGTGGGAGGGTGTTGTGAGTTGTGTGCGTGCATGGGAGTGTGCGTGTGTGTATGTTGAGGGGGCGTATGAGTGCGTGCATGAATGCGGGGGGGTGTGTGTGTATGTTCATGAGTGCGTGCATGAATGCGGGGGTGTGTGTGTGTATGTGCATGAGTGCGTGCATGAATGCGGGGGTGTGTGTGTGTATGTGCATGAGTGCGTGCATGAATGCGTGCGTGTACGTGTGTATGTGTGTGTATATGTTGGGGATCGGGGTGGGGGGGGTCCTGCAACCTTTTGGGGGTGGCAGGGGTGGTGGGAGGGGTAGGGGAGGGAGTCGGGGTGGGGGTTGGGGTTTGGGGGTGGGGGAGACCCCTATCAGTGCCAGGGAAGGGATTCCCTGGCACTGATGGTGCTTACCGCCATGTATTTCATGGCGGTCCCAAACCGCATGAAATCCATGGCGGTAAGCCGGGGTCAGGCGGGTTGGAATACCGCCGGCGATATTTGACGACCGCCAGCCTGGAGACCCAGGTCTCCAGCCCGGCGGTCGTTACCGCCGTGGTGGTCGGAACGGTGAAGCGGCAGCTGGCCATGGCGGTAACTGCCATGGTCAGAATACATGAAAAAAGACCGCCAGCCTGTTGGCAGTCTTACCGCCGCTTCACCGCCGACCGCCACGGTTGGAATGTCCACCTAAGTCATTAATCTTTCACCCCATATTATTTTACAAGTCTCTCATTGGTTCTCCTGTTCGATGTCTTCAGAGGTGGCACGTCCGGTATGATTTCATCTTTCTGTAATTCTTTGTACATCTTTTGGTCAGTAGCTCCATTGTCTTCACCGATTTGAATGACCTTGTACATTATATTAATCTACACTGTTGCATTTTGTTTTAATAATTTCTACAAGCAATGAAGAATGCGTGAGAACGGATCTACTATGGTTACATTCAGCTTCTAGTTTGAAGAAAAACAAGAGGTCATGTCCTTTTGCGAGTCAGCACACTGCAAGATAGGAAAAATATGTTTAATATGAGAGCCAAGCAGCTAAGCTTCGGCTCATGCTAACTTAAGGCCTACAAGGATTTCAGCATAGATTCAATAAACACAATGATTAATGGTTATTATAGAACTTATTCAATATAACCATTCATAAACATTTTAGTCATCATTATTAGTCTACGTATACCTTGGTGGCCACTCCCTGTGGTCACATTTCAAGTGCACGTTTAAGCAAAATTTTACTATTACAGTTTCTATGCGGCATAATCACACATTAATTCATAAACATTTCATGGTAATATAGATGATATAAGCTACGCTCTCTCAGTCCCTCCTCTGATGACGTTCGTTATCACACAAACCTTTCCCTTTAACCTCTCATTTTTTATTTTTCACCTTGCGCATAATGCGCATTTCAACATCTTGCCCTTTGTGTGAACTTTCCCAAATTTCGTTAAACATTTTCTCCCTTTCACTTTCTTCATTCTTTTTATTTCTCTTTGTCCAATTTCTTCTGATTTGGTCATTAATTTTGCATGCTCCCCATAAACCTAATAAACAGGCCAGAATAATTAATAGACCCCCTAGTATTTTTGCAAGAACCCCATTAAAAATGTTGCTAAACCAGCTCCCTACTCTGGCAATTCCTTTTCCCACTTTCTCCCATACTCCAGGTTCCTTCAAATCCTTCAAATCTGCACTATCTCTAGTTAGATTAGTAAGCATACCTCTAATCTTTTTACTATTATCTGGTACATGTGAGCAACAATGACGCTCGTTGAGTATCTTGCAGACTCCGCCGCACTTTGCTAAAAGAATGTCTAAAGCAAGCCGATTTTGAAGAGTCATAGCTCTTTCAGCAGCAAGTTCAGTATCCATCAGGAGTATAGCCCCTGTAAAATTTGTCAGAATGTTATCCGCAATAGTAGACAACTTTCGAATCTTTATGGAGTTTAGAATAACCCCTACTGAAGAAATTATGGCTCAAAATATGTCACCAATGACAGCAGCCGCTGTCTCTCGTTTTTGTCTAGCATGTTGTAATTCAGACTCTTTAGGTATTTGTTTTGTCATCAATCTGGTAAATCTTTGGAAAAACTATTCCGAAATAACATGTCCCATACCATCCCTTAGGGAGACGGTAATAAGCATTAAGTCCACAGATATAATAGATCCCAGGGATCGCTGGATCCTGTCCATTTAACATGAATGTCCATTTACTCTGAAACAAAAATACATGCCTGCATTCACTCATTCCCACAAATAAAGTGTCATGTTCAGATTTCGGTCTATATATACAAAGCCTTCCTACATGTAATGCATCTATCGCTAATTTGCCTTGTGTCTTTATTGCAGTGTAAGCATAATCATTTGCATATGTGCGTTTCTCTAGCCCCTATTCTAGTCGCTCTTTCAAAGCTTTGCGCCTATCATCTGTGTGATCTAAGAAGCTTTTCTCTATAGGTGTTAATGAGCAAGTCAGATTGTTGTGGTGTTCATAAGCTGTCCCAAATGTAAGTGTCGGTTCAAAGAACCCTCTAACTATTTTTATACTATGCTCCTTAGCTAATTTGTTCAGAAATCAATCACTGGCATAAAAGAAAACACCACATCCAAATTTGAATAAAAGTATTGCACATGCTCTTGATTGTAGAATCTTGTTAGTAGTAAACTACAACTTAACACGTAAGTTAATGGAAGACTATGATAAGTGACCCCTTCTTGTACTGATGAAGGAATCTTTGTGCACACATAACAGTTGTTCGCATCCATGGTCTCAACATACTCATTCCGCAAGTGATAGAAGACGTTAGTGGAGAGTTCCCCTTTTGAGTTAGTTCCCTCATGCAAGTGTTTTGTGTCTTGCTCAAACTTTTCCCACGGTGTTAGTGTTGTAGTCTCAGGTTTTAAAGCATTGTTAGTCGCATTCTTATCCAACCACGGCATTCCCACAATCACACCTATAATTATTATCGCACACACAATACCTAATATAACACTTAACCAACCACATACCTTACCCTTTTTGTGACTACCTCTATTGTAAGCCATGGTCTGTAATTAATCAGATAGCAGAATAACTCAAAGAAAATAATAAACTTGAGGACAATATAAAACTCCTTTTTTTTTCTTGAGGTAAAGTCTCTCTCTCTCTCTGCGTGTATTTACAGCGTTTCACTCACTCCAGGACCCTTTTTGTCAAATCAGGTTAGCAGCTTGTCATAATCGGGTTTCAAAGTCAATTCAGGTTATCAGTGTCACATCCGGTATTTTATAAGTCTCTTTCTCCGTTTTTCAGCTTTCAATTTCAATTTCAGTTTTAACACAGTCTCTTTCTCTGATTGATTTCAGGTACCGTAGTATTGGCCTGGTACTTCTTGATCAAAACAGAACGCTAAGAATTCTTGTTGCCATTCAGATGTCGTTGCATATGCCCATTCAGGACCTGTGTACCTTCTATTTGCAGTTCTCTTTCGTTTCAACCTGCGTTCCCTTTGCAATTCTCCTTCACTTAGATCCTCTACCCGGGATGTATCAATTTCTCCTGCTATTGTTTCACCTGGCATGACCTTTTCTTTCGATGCCTGCTTCTCTGGCCAGTTATCACCTTTATGCGTCTTCTTCCTGCTTGTCTTTTCAGGATGCTGAACAGCACCCTCCTCTTGTGCTATGGTGTTTTCTCTTGACGGACCTGCAACTGGTTCAGGGGATGGCGGTGTGCTTTGGCCTCTCTCTACTATTTCCCCTTCTTCTTCTTCTTCTGGGTCTGTAACAGGTTCAAGTTCTAACCCGTATCCGTCTACTTTTGGGAGAACCTCTCCTTGTCTTAGTTCTCCTGCTGCCTCTACTGAGATAGGCTCACTGTCACCTCTCTCGAACTCGTTTACTGTTTGAGGGACTAGGCTGTTCTCAGTGGGCTCTCCTGCAGTCTCAGTTCCCCCTTGGCTACTTTCTGGCACTAAGACTTCCTTCTCTGGAACTGCTGAGTTAGAAACTTCAAGTTCCTCATCAGTCGGACATGTTACCTTCTTTGTGTGACTGGCATGTATCCAGTTTGGAATGCCTGCACATTTCACAGCAGTGGTTGTTGTCAGTATTACTTGATATGGCCCCTTCCAGCACGGCTCCAAACACAACTTTCTCACATGCTTCTTGACAACCACCCAGTCACCGGTTTGCAGGGTGTGACCTGGATCACTGACCGGTGGCAATGTGTTGGCTTCCACCTGGTGGGAAAAAGAGTGAACCACATCAGCCAAACCTTTGCAGTAGTCCAACACCATATCATTTGTGATATTCACAAGAGCATTTGCAGGTACTGTGGGTAGCCTCATAGCTCTGCCCATAAGGATCTCATGGGGTGATAGTCCTGTCTTCTTATCAGGGGTGTTTCTCATCGACATCAGTACTAAGGGTAATGCATCTGGCCATTTCATATTGGTGGCTGCGCACATCTTTGCCATTCTCGACTTCAAGGTACCATTCTTTTGTTCTACTAGTCCCGAGGCTTCAGGGCGGTAGCTACAATGTAGCTTCTGTTCGATGTCTAATGCAGCACACAAGAGCTTAATCACCTCATTGTCGAAGTATCTGCCCTTATCTGATTCTAAAGAGACCGGAAAACCGAACCTGGGTATTAGTTCTATAAGCAACAGCTTTGCAACTGTGAGAATGTCATTTCTACGTGTGGGGTAAGCTTCAATCCAATGGCTGAAAACACACACAATCACCAACACGTACCTCAATCCTCCACAAACAGGCATCTCAATGAAATCCATTTGCATTCAGCTAAATGGACCGCCAGCTCTCCCTATGTGACTCAAAGTTACCACAGTCCCTTTTCCGGCATTCATCTGTTGACAGATGATGCATCTGTGACAGGTAACCTCTGCAGCTTGTCTGAATTTTGGGTTAAACCAGTCAATCTTGAATGACCTGATCATTGCATCTCTCCCAAGATGTGCCTGTCCATGATTAAGCCTTGCAAATTGTGACAAAAGACTGTTGGGCAAAACCAGTTTCCCCTCCTCTGAGACCCATAAGTCATCAGCTCTCTGTACACATTGCATTCTCTGCCAGGAGCGTTTTTCCTCTCTGCTAGCACGACCCTGTAGTGATTTTAGCTCATCTAGTGTATCAACCACCCTCAATGCAAAGTTCAAGAATGTTTCATTTTCAGTGTGCGGTAATAATTCCCACTGGTATTTGAACGATATACAGTTCAATGCGCAAAACCTTGCGACTTGATCTGCATAGCCATTTCCCATTGACACAATGGGCCTGATTCTAATGTTGGCGGGCGGCGGGAGCCGCCCGCCAAGCTACCGCCGCTGAATGACCGCACCGCGGTCAAAAGACAGCGGCGGCCATTTAGACATTTCCTCTGGGCCGGCGGGCGCTCTCCGCTCTGCGCCGCCATGGGGGATTCAAAGGGCAGCGGTAAACCGGCGGGAGACCGCCGGTTTGCCTCTTCTGACCGCGGCCGAAGCGCCGCGGTCAGAATGCCCTGCGGGGCACCGCCGGCCTGTCGGCGGTGCTCCCGCCGACCCTGGCCCCGGCGGTCTTAGACCGCCGGGGTCAGAATGACCCCCAAAGTCTTGTGATTTAACATGAGCATTGCATTTCACCACGGCAATTTCCAGAGGTAACTGAATCGCATGTAACAAATCCTTAATCTGTTCGCCATTTTTCACTGGGGAACCAGAAGAGGTCATGAAACCTCTCTGTGACCACAATTGCCAAAATCATGTACAATGCCGAATCCGTATCTGCTGTCTGTATAGATAGTGACTTTCAGATTTTCAGCTGCGTGGCATGCCTTAGTAAGGGCAATTAGCTCTGCCACTTGTGCAGAATACACTCTCTAAAGCCAAGAAGCTTCAATAATACCAGCTATTGTACATACAGCATAACCGGCTCTCAGTATTCCGACTGAGTCTCTCAAACAGGATCCGTCAACGAACATAATGCAGTCATTTTCTTTTAACTGTGTATCTTGAATGTCAGGTCGGGGTTTGGTACATAGTTCTGTTACCTCAAGACAATCATGCTCCACTTCCTCCTCATTATTAATCTCGGTACTTTCAACAGGAAGTAGAGTTGCTGGGTTCAGTACAGTACATCTCTTTAGGGAGACATTCGTTGACCCCAAAATAATTTTCTCATATCAGGTAAGTCTGGGCATTTGTCATGCGCTGAGTTTTAGTTCGGGCCAACAGAATTTCAACTGAATGTGGAAACATTACTGTTAAGGGATGTCCCATCACTTTGCCTTCATACTGCGTGAGGCTTTGACCAACTACTGCAACTGCACACAAACAACCCAGTAAGGCTGCTGCGACGGGGTCCAAGGTAGCTGAAAAATATGCTACAGGACGGTTTGCACCTCCGTGGACCTGTGTCAAGAAAGACAAAGAACAAGCATCATGTAATGACAAAACAGTAGAAAAGGTTTTGTGTAATCAGGCATACCCAAAGCTGGTGCCCTGCACATGCACTCTCTCAATTCCATGAATGACTCAAGCTCTTCCTTGGATAGGGTTATGGTGTATGGTTCATCCTTAGTCTCTTTGCCTGTCAGCTTTATCAATGGTTTAGAGATAATCGAAAAGATGGGTATCCACTGGTGACAGTAGCCCACCATTCCCAAAAACATCGTGACATCTCTCTTTGTTGTTGGGGAATTCATTTGCAAAATAGCTGTCACTCTTTCCTTCGATATTCTCCTGGACCCTCTCTCAATCAAGTGTCCTAAGTACTTCACCTCTTTTTCACAGTACTGCAATTTCTTTGGGGACACCTTATGTCCGTTCTTTCCCAAATGATTCAGTAAGGCAATTGTGTCATACCTGCAGTCATCTTTTGTCCTGGATGCAATCAGAAAGTCGTCAATGTACTGTACTAGAGTCGAACTGAAAGGCAGTACTAAGGACTCTTATTCCTTTTTCAATATCTGATTGAAGATGGACGGTGACTCAGAAAACCCTTGAGGAATTCTGCACCAACTGTACACCTTGTCCAGGAATTTGAAACTGAATAAAAATTGGCTGTCCTCATGAAGAGACACCGAAAAGAATGCCTGTGACAAGTCCACAACTGTGAACCATTCTGCATCACACGGAACCTGGAACATAATTACCGCTGGATTTGGCACCATGGGGCAACATTTTACAACAATCTTGTTTATTTTCCTCAAGTCCTGCACAATTCGAACCTTCCCACAAGGCTTTTTCAGACCCATTATTGGTGAATTACATGGGCTGCTCAATACCTCATTCAGAACCTCTTGCTTTACAAAATCTGCAATTATTTGCGACACCTGAATAAGGACATCTTGTGCCATGTGATATTGTGGCACCTGGGGAAACACTGCATTTGGCTTCACTTGTACTTTAACCGGTTCCACTCCTTTTATCAACCCCACTTCCTTTCCTGTCAAATCCCACACTTTCTCTGTCACTGTTCCCTGTAACTCAGCTGGTAAGTCATTCACCGTAAGCATCGGGAATAAGGTTATCAAAGGGTAATCCTCATTTGCGGTTTCAGTCTCTAGTTCTGAAAACTGACTGTCATCCCCTTCATCATCACTGTTTGTTTGCGCCTCAATTCCATCGGTGGAACAGGTAATCGAACATTTCGTCTTACACAATAAGGGGGTCATTCTGACCTAGGCGGTAAAAGGGCCATACCGCTGGTCAGAACTCCGCCATACTACCGCCGCGTCCGCGGTAAACCGCCACGGTCATTCTGACCACCAACTGTGAATCCGCCAAAAACCCGACATCCAAGGAAGGCCGCCGCATCAGCGGGCCGCGGAAAACTGGAGATGACCAAACCTCCACCGCCACGCCAACACAAACACGCCCATGCCATTCAGACCCACCAATCCACGCGGCGGTCTTTCAACCGCGGTATTCCATTGGCGGTACACACCGCCGCCCTCAAAATACACACACAGCTCCAAAACACTGCCACATTGGGCAATTTGAAATACACACACCTGACACACATACCAACAACACTCCCACACATCCATACAACTATAAAACACACACCCACATCGCCCACAAACCCCTACGACCGAAGATCAGAGACGAAGGAGAGAGAGACACATCACAGAATAGAGAGCTACATCACACAGAGGCACACTACACCATCACACACACCACATAGAAGCACAAAGCACCACACACCAACACACTCATCACCATATATACCACCCCACACCTCATCCACACCACCCCATGGCACCCACGCTTTTCGGACCAAGAACTCCGGGTCATGGTGGAGGAAATCATAAGAGTTGAACCGCAGCTCTTCGGCTCACAGGTGCAGCACACCACCATAGCCAGGAAGGCGGAGCTATGGCAGCGGATCGTGGACAGGGTCAACGCGGTGGGACAGCATCCCAGAAATAGAGACGACATCCGCAAACGCTGGAACGACTTAAGGGGAAAGGTGCGCTCGATGGTCTCGCGACACAACATCGCAGTGCAGAAGACTGGCGGGGGACCCCCACCCACTCCTCCCGAATTCACAGCATGGGAGCAAGAGGTACTAAACATCCTGCATCCTGATGGCCTCGCTGGAGTACACGGAGGAATGGACTCTGGTAAGTACAATCTCAACTACTTCCCCCCCCCAGCATGCTAACCCCCACCACCACCCTCACCCCCAACCCCCAACACACATCCTCCCTGAGAATGTCTCTCCAGCACAACCCACCCAACACCAACCCCTGCATGCCCCCACAAACTATGGACACCCATCACCCAAGCATGACCACTGCACATACCCCCCCCCCCCAACACCCCCACAACACCTCCCCCAAGGGAATGGCAGCACTGGGGGACAAGGGCACCAATCAATGGCACGCAATAGCACACACAGAAACAATAACCATACTCTCTTACCCCATGCAGGACCCGAATGCCAACACACCGGCCAGGAGGGTCCAGAAATGTCCATCCCCCCCCCGGAAGAGGCACCCAGCGATGACAGCAGCTCTGTCGACCTGGAACCTGACGACCAGCCCGGACCATCGGGGACCTCTGGACAGTGGGTTCCCCACACACAGGCCACAGCAGACCCAACCCCCTCTGGGAACAACAGCACAGCTCCCACCCAGCGGGCCCATGCCTCTGTCTCTAGGACAGATCAATCAGCGGTGTGTCTGCCACTACAGGGCACCCAGGCTAACCCACCACCCCAACAACAACAGGGACCTGGGGGCAGTGGTAGTGGGCACACCGTCCAGGGGACAGAGGCCCAGGGAAACAGGGCAACTCGAAGGGCTGCTGTGCGACAGGGGGGGGAGGAGAGGCCCAGGGAACCCACTCTCCAAGAGGCCCTCACCACCATCATGGCAGCCTACCACCACTCCCAAGAGACGATGGCGACGGTACTGGCCAGGTTCCAGGAGATCCAGGCACAGCAGGAGGAACGCTACCTGGGGTTCACCAATCAACTCACAAACATCTCTACCGCTATGGGGAGCATAGTCCAGGCCCTCAACCGTATAGAAGACACGTTGCGGGACCGTGTGGCACCACACAGGGCCCCTGTCCCTAGCCAGGAACAGCCTACCACCTCCGCCGGCACTAGTGGACAGGAGGCCCCACCACAACGACAGGCCACCAGAACCCCACCTCCTGCTGAAGAACCACCACCCCGCAAGAGGAGCCTGAGATCAAAGAAATCGACAGAGTAGGATGTCAAGACCCCCGCCAGCATGAGACCCCCCCTGAAGTCATCCCACTGTCCCACATTGCCACCCTGTCCAACCTTGAACTGCCCCTGCTCCATCCTTCCACAGGCATATGGACAATGCACCTGTGAGACTGAGAACTGGACTCTGCCATGGCCATTACTCCACCCCCACCCATCACCGTGTTTATATCATGTAACATTATCTAGCACAAAAAATAAATCACTCAATGCACTTAAATCAAACAGGAGTCAGGCTGTATTATTTACAAATGTATAACACATTACTGATCAATTATGTTCTGTTAACTTTGTGCTGAACACATACCGAGATCAATAAGCATTAGTCCATGGGCTAACCAAGCAGTAGTCACGGAGTGGGTCATACAGCACTGAAAAGGGAAGGGAAAATCAAACATCAGTTTCAAAGAACTGGGGGGTCATAGACAAAGCTGAGAAGCAGGAGGCTTGCAGGAAAAGTAAAATGGCGTGCTTGATTCTTACCTGTGTGCTACTGAAAATACTGTTGGATAACTCTGTCCCTGTTGTCTGTGTCGTCCTCTGAGTCTTCCTCCTCTTCACTCTCCGCAGGCTCCACAGCTGCTTCAACACCACCATCTGGACCATCCTCCTGCAGGAAAGGCACCTGACGTCGCAATGCCAGATTGTGAAGCATACAGCAGGCCACGATGATCTGGCACACCTTCTTTGGTGAGTACATCAGGGATCCCCCTGTCATATGCAGGCACCTAAACCTGGCCTTCAGAACCCCAAAGGTCCTTTCTATGATCCTTCTAGTTCGCCCATGGGCCTCATTGTACCGTTCCTCAGCCCTGGTCCGGGGATTCCTCACTGGGGTCAATAGCCAAGGCAGGTTGGGGTAACCAGAGTCACCTATTAGCCACACACGGTGTCTCTGTAGCTGTTCCATCACATAAGGGATGCTGCTATTACGCATCACATAAGCGTCATGCACTGAACCAGGGAACATTGCATTCACATGGGAGATGTACTGGTCAGCCAAACAGACCACCTGGATGTTCATAGAATGGTAACTCTTCCTGTTTCTGTACACCTGCTCATCGTCTTTTGGGGGGACTAAGGCTACATGGGTCCCATCAATGGCACCAATTATGTTGGGAATATGTCCAAGGGCATAAAAATCACCCTTCACAGTGGGCAAATCAACCTCCTCTGGGAATATGATGTATCTCCGCATGTGTTTCGTCAGGGCAGACAACACTCTAGACAAAACCTTAGAAAACATTGGCTGAGACATTCCAGATGACATGGCCACTGTTGTCTGGAATGAGCCACTTGCAAGAAAATGGAGGACTGACAGCACCTGCACCAAAGGGGGAATTCCTGTGGGTTGGCGGATGGGGGACATTAGGGCTGGCTCCAGCTGGGCACACAGTTCATGGATAGTGGCACGGTCAAGTCGGTATTGTAGTATGATGTGGCGTTCTTCCATTGTCGACAGGTCCACCAGCGGTCGGTACACGCGAGGATTCATCCTTCTCCTCGCAAATCCCAGCGGACGGTGCCTAGTAAGGACAACATGGAGCACAGAGTCAAGATAATCACTGGTACGTTCACCACTGCTTGCATGGCACACGGTTATCTAGGTATTGAAAGGCGTGTATGTGTGGCAATGCCAGGCCTAGGCCTGTGTGTCGCAGTAGAGATTATGCCATGTGGGCCCTTGAAATGGCGGCTGCCTGACCTGTGAAGTGGGACAATGGGATGTGAGGTCACTGCGCTGGCGGGGCACACCGTGGCGGTAGGCGGTCAAAGACCGCTATACGGAGCCGCATTGGACAACATTGAAGCCTATGGGTTTCAGGAGCCAATGACGATGTGCGCCGGCGGTCGCGGTACGCACCGCCGCGGTACGCACCGCCGCGGGCGTGACCGCCATTTTCTATCTGCTTAATCACTCGAGACCTGATCATCCACAGGAGAGGACCTATACTGCAAGTGCTGCTGTGAACTCGGTCTGGAAGTGACAATGGCTGCTGCGACTGGGGAAAGGGCCCCTGCCTTCACATCTGAAGAGTTGGAGAAGCTCGTGGATGGGGTCCTCCCCCAGTATGCCTTACTCTACGGTCCTCCAGACCAACAGGTGAGTACACCGGGTGCACATGGAATGGGCGATGCCTGTGTGGAGTGGGGTGGATGTAAGTTGGTGGGGTGGGGGGCGAATGAGGAGTGCAACGCACGACAGATGAGAGCATGTGCTATATTGCAAGGTTGGGGAGGGGGGGCCAATCACATCTAACATGCAGTAAGTTGATGAATGTTTCCTTCCCACCCTGTACATGTCACATAGGTCAGCGCCCATCAGAAAGTTGAGATTTGGCGTGCCATCGCCAAGGAAGTCCGGGCCCTGGGGGTCCACGTCAGACGGGGCACCCACTGCCGCAAGAGGTGGGAGGACATCCGCCGCGGAACCAGGAAGACCGCCGAGTCACTGCTGGGGATGGCCTCCCAACCTAGGAGGGGTGCCAGTCGTACCCTGACCCCCCTGATGTCCCGGATCCTGGCGGTGGCCTACCCTGATTTGGATGGGCGCTTGAGAGCATCACAGCAGACACAAGGGGGTGAGTATCAGCACATTCAGCTATCTTTCTGCGCAGGGGAGGCGTCTGGGTGGGGAGTAGGGTTCGGGGTGACATTGTGCCAGGGAGCTTTCTGTAGTGTAGTCCTCTCCCTTAGGCATGGCCCTGTGCTCCCGGCCCCCACCTCCGTAGGGTGACAAGTCCAGCTATTGATGGTCCAGCCTCACACATGTGCACGTTAGTCGTCTCCTGACCTGTTGTCCGAGTCAGAAGTACTGAGTAGTGTGCCCCGAATGCGCGGCTTAGTGCATGCGGCTCCTGTGTCTGTCCTCTCCGCCAACGGTGTTGACATTGCATGCACTCAACCAGGTCTTCTCTTTCTCCCCCCACCCTTCTTCTTCATCTTCTTGTGCATGTGTGCATTAGCATCATCAGGCGGAGGAGATTTGGCATCGGAGCACGAGGGAGCTGCAAGCCACAAGGCCCCGGTGGGCACAGGAACAGACACCGAGGGCCCAAGTGAGCTGGAGGGCGAGGGGAGCACCACGACGGTGACCGCTGGTGAGAGCAGCGACAGCGACACGTCCTCGGATTGGAGCTCCCTAGCGGTGGCGGCAACATCCGGGCCCCCCGCCTCTACAGGTACAGCCGCCAACCAGCGCACCAGCCCCGCCCTCCCAGCAGCCCCTCAGCCTACGCTCCGTGCCCGCTCACCCAGGAAGGCGGGCGTCTCCTTCGCCCCAGGCACCTCAGCCCCTGCCCCTGTTACCCCTGCTGCCCTCAGTGAGGAGGTCATTGATCTCCTCAGGACACTCATTGTTGGGCAGACTACCCTTTTGAATGCCATCCAGGGGGTAGAAAGGGAGGTGCATCGGAGCAATGCCTACCTGGAGGGCATTCATTCGGGTCAGGCTGCCCATCAACGACCGTTCAATGCTCTGGCCTCAGCACTGACGGCAGCCATTGTCCCTGTTTCCAGCCTCCCTCTTCTGACTGCCTCCACCCTGTCTCTGTCTCCTGTTCCTCAGCCTATCCCATCCACACCATCTGACCAGCCTGCACACACCTCAACACCCAAGGGCAGCTCATCCAGACACAAGCACCACAGATCCCACAAACACTCACCCAAGCAACACACAGATGCAGACATCCCAACAGTCACTACCACCCCTGTGTCCCCCTCCTCCTCGTCTCCCTCCTCCCTCCCTGTGACGTCTCCACACACACCTGCATGCACACCAACATCAGCCAGTGCTTCTATCACCACCACACCCTCCTGTACAGTCCGCACGCGTGCAGTCACCACCCCCACTGCCATTTACACGTCCCCTGTGTCCTCTCCCACTGTGTCTGTCACCACCCCTTCCAAGACACACAAACGCAGGCAGACACCCACCCAACAGACATCCACCTCACAACAGCCTACAGCACCTTCACCTTAACCCAATGACAGCACACCTGACTCTCCTACAACCACATCCTCTTCCTCCACTTCCATCTCCACTTCTCCTAACTTTTACCTTGGCCCTAAAAAACTTTTCCTGGCTAATCTTGAGCTCTTCCCCTCCGATGACCTACCCCCTCCATCTGCAAAGAGTCCCAAGAGCACCACAGCCACCACCAGCCCAACTTCGGGTGTCACTGTTGTGCATGGGTTCTGGAGCCCACCCTTTGCCAGCAGTGACACCTCCATCAGCAGCAAGGACACATCCAGCCCCCCCCCCCGGCAAGAGGACCAGGAAACACAAGGGCCGCCGTGCGAAGACTGACACGGCTGCCCCCAAGGAGCAGTGTTCGCCCACTTCACCAGCCACAACGTCTAGGGGAGGCAAGGGCCCAAGAGCCCCATCTAAGGAGCGTAAGGGCAGCAGGGCGGAGACGTCAGCCAGCAGGAGCGCGGAGCAGGTGGGCCCCACATGCCACATCCCAGCTGTAAAGGAGGACACCAAAGGGCCCAGGACTCCGTCACCGAAGGGCCCAGGAACATCACGGCCGGAGGGCGTCTGAGCACGGAGTCCAGGCCAGGTCTGGCTCCCTTGAACCTACTGGATGTGCACCGCTGAACAGGGCCCGCCGTGCAGAAGAGCACCGCTGAACAGGGCCCGCCGTGCAGAAGAGCACCGCTGAACAGGGCCCGCCGTGCAGAAGAGCACCGCTGAACAGGGCCCGCCGTGAAGATAGGCACCGCTGAACAGGGCCCGCCGTGCAGAAGAGCACCGCTGAACAGGGCCCGCCGTGCAGAAGAGCACCGCTGAACAGGGCCCGCCGTGAAGATAGGTACCGCTGAACAGGGCCCCGCCGTGAAGATAGGCACCGCTGAACAGGGCCCGCCGTGCAGAAGAGCACCGCTGAACAGGGCCCCGCCGTGAAGATAGGCACCGCTGAACAGGGCCCGCCGTGCAGAAGAGCACCGCTGAACAGGGCCCGCCGTGCAGAAGAGCACCGCTGAACAGGGCCCGCCGTGAAGATAGGTACCGCTGAACAGGGCCCCGCCGTGAAGATAGGCACCGCTGAACAGGGCCCCGCCGTGAAGATAGGTACTGCTGAACAGGGCCCGCCGTCTCAAGCACCGCTCCGCTGGGCCCCTTCATCTCAAGCACCGCTCCGCTGGGCCCCTTCATCTCAAGCACCGCTCCGCTGGGCCCCTTCATCTCAAGCACCGCTCCGCTGGGCCCCGCCGTCTCAAGCACCGCTCTGTTGGGCCCCTTCATCTCAAGCACCGCTCCGCTGGGCCCCTTCATCTCAAGCACCGCTCCGCTGGGCCCCGCCGTCTCAAGCACCGCTCCGCTGGGCCCCTTCATCTCAAGCACCGCTCCGCTGGGCCCCTTCCTGTCAAGCACCGCTCCGCTGGGCCCCGCCGTCTCAAGCACCGCTCCGCTGGGCCCTTCCTGTCAAGCACCGCTCCGCTGGGCCCTTCCTGTCAAGCACCGCTCCGCTGGGCCCCGCCGTCTCAAGCACCGCTCCGCTGGGCCCTTCCTGTCAAGCACCGCTCCGCTGGGCCCCGCCGTCTCAAGCACCGCTCCGCTGGGCCCCGCCGTCTCAAGCACCGCTCCGCTGGGCCCTTCCTGTCAAGCACCGCTCCGCTGGGCCCCGCCGTCTCAAGCACCGCTCCGCTGGGCCCCTTCCTGTCAAGCACCGCTCCGCTGGGCCCCGCCGTCTCAAGCACCGCTCCGCTGGGCCCTTCCTGTCAAGCACCGCTCCGCTGAGCCCCGCCGTCACAAGCACCGCTCCGCTGGGCCCTTCCTGTCAAGCACCGCTCCGCTGGGCCCTGCCGTCTCAAGCACCGCTCCGCTGGGCCCCTTCCTGTCAAGCACCGCTCTGCTGGGCCCCGCCGTCTCAAGCACCGCTCCGCTGGGCCCCGCCGTCTCAAGCACCGCTCCGCTGGGCCCCGCCGTCTCAAGCACCGCTCCGCTGGGCCCTGCCGTCTCAAGCACTGTCTATGGTTCACTGTGCCCACCATTCCTCCTCCTTGACCAGTGGAGACTGTTATCCACTTGAGAGACTGTGGCTTTGCACTCCCCAGGATGGCAGAGTGGGCAAGCCACCCACTTGTGAGACTTGAGAGACTGTGGCTTTGCACTCCCCAGGATGGCACAGTGGGCAAGCCACCCAGTGTAGAGACTTGAGAGACTGTGGCTTTGCACTCCCCAGGATGGCAGAGTGGGCAACCCACCCACTGTAGAGACTTGAGAGACTGTGGCTTTGCACTCCCCAGGATGGCACAGTGGGCATGGTGGCCCCTTCGTGGATCTTGCGTCGTGGACTCATGTGGCTGTGGTGCCCCCCCCTTCCCTTCCCCCTGAGGTGCCTGTAGTATTTTCATCAGATGCCCCTGCAGTGTTCTCTCCAAAAGACTCAGGTCTCCTGTGTGGGCTTTGCCCTTGTGTCGCTACACTGTAGCCCACGGACTGTTCCATTTGACTTTGATGTAGCGGACTAATTGCCTCGGTTCTCCATGGCAGTGTGTATAGTATTATTTTGTTAGGGATATTTTGCATAGTTGCCGATACATCTCAGAGTCTATTTTTATATAAAAATTTGGTTCACAATTTAATTATGTATTTGCATTTTTCCGGGGGGTTTGGGTGGTGTCACTGTGCATTGTTGCTCAGCATTGGTGTGTACATAGTTTGGGGGGGTGGGGGTCGCATATGTGTGTGCCCGTAAGCTTTCCTCCTCTCCCCCTCCCGTGTGTCGTAGGTGCAGTACTCACCGTTGTCGTCTGCGCCGGAGTTCGTACTCGTGGTAGATGAGCAGGTAGACGAGTGCAGGTAGGATGTTTAATTCGGGTTCCATGCTGTCCTCCGTACTCGTGGAGTGTGTTTTGGTGCGCGTTTTCCCGTCCGTAGTCTGTTTCCGCCGTGTTTTTATCGGCGGGGCTCCCGCCCCGGAAAAGGTGGCGGATTGGTGAGTTGTGATAGTGTGGGCAGTACATTGTGTGCCGCCTGCCTGTTGGCGGTGACCGCCGCGCTGTTTGTCTGTACCGCGGTGGCGGTCGGAGTGTTAATGTGGCGGGCTGTGTTGGCGGTTGCCGCCAGGGTCAGAATTCCATTTTTTGGACCGCCGGCCTGTTGGCGGGTTGGCCGCCGCTTTATCACCGACCGCCAGGGTTAGAATCACCCCCAAGTCTCTTCCCAGTCGGGACACGGGACTTGAATCTCAGACTACATACTTATGCAGTCCCTGGAAGTTTCCAATTTCAATTTGCACCGGATCTGTGATTGGGTTTGTCAAGTACTGGTTTGCTACTCCTACCACTCTTATGGTACGCCCTGAAAGTGGCAATTTCGGAACATCTGCGCTTCTGACTGCAGAGCGTGTAGCTCCGGTGTCAACCAAAAAGGAAACCTTGTGACCCTTTACCTTTCTCTCTACATAGGGTCCCCTGTGATCTACTTCTAGGGATGCTGCAAGCCTGCACTCTTCACTGTCTGAACTGTCATCCGACCATTCATCATTTATTCCATCTTCACCATGCAATGTGAATTGCTGTACTGCATTATTTTGACTCACTACTTGACCTGTGACCTACTGAGGAAGCATCACCTATTGCTTTCCCATTGGAGCTAATGGTAATTGCCTTGGCTGTCTAGGTACCATGGGAACTGGCTGTTGTACTTGCTGCATTTGCGCTGGTAGACTACACGGCATTTGCATTTGCTGCATGGGCTGTAGCCCCTGCATCTGAACCATGTTATTCTGGAAGTTTTGATTTTGACTTCTCATTTTTGGACATCGCACATTTTGTATTTGTGCTTTGTTGAACGACACCATCCTGCACCGCGTTCGGACATTTCCGCTTCCAGTGCCTCACGCCCGCACGCGTGACATGGTGACATCTTTTTAATCCCTTGTACGTCATTTTAACCACAACAATATTCAAATCTGGACCACGATTCACAAAACCTCGACTTCGGCCTCTCGGTTGCGCCTGAAACACACCATTCCCTTGCGGTTGCTGCTGTATCATCTGCTGGATTCCATTCCCTTGCATACCTGCCTGCGCTGCCCTTATCTGCATCACCATCACTTTCTCTTTCAACTTTCTCTGCTTCAGCTCAATCTCGTCACTACAGTGTTTTGCGTACTGCAACACCTCATCAATCTGCTTCGCCTGCCAACAAATCAAATGATTCTTAATCATCTGGCTGACCTCTGGTCTCAGCCCTTCAACAAATCTGAACACAAGATGGTTCATGTCTTTTGGCTCAATAGTCTCAGTACCACTGTAATGTTTGAACGCTTTCAACAACCTCTCATAAGAAGCATGGATGTACTCTTTAACCTCCTGTGAGGTCCGGTCGATTTTCTGCCAATCAGTCACTTTCGGCGATACTTTCTGCTTCAAAAACTCAATCACTTTATGATAGTATTTCATCACCTCCTCACAGGGTGCTCCGGTCACCTTATCCCTTGCTGGCTCCTGTGTCGGCAAGTCTACACCTCTCTTGCACTCAAGCCATAAGTCAGGCGGAACAATGATCTCAAACAAGGTATTCAAGTCTTCCCAGAGACACTTCGCAAGCTTCACAAACCTATCTGTTTGCTGATACCACTCGATCGGTTTCTCCCTCAACCTGGGATAATCATTTGTGAAAGACAGAATGTCTCCCCTGGACAACGGTACATGGACTAAAACCCCACCAGCTGTTTCTCTCACTGGTAGCATCTTTACTGATTCCGTATCTGGTGAAGCTTTAGCCTGACCTGATCCCGGACTGTCACTTTTCTCCTTATCTCTTTTCTTTGCCAATCTTCCTTCCCACTTTCTAAGGCTCCCCAGATCTGAGCACTTTGCAGTATTTCTTTTAGATGTACTTTCATTCCGGCAGACCTAATGTGCTCGAAGTCCTATGAGTCAAAGTCTAATCTGTAGCTTCTTTTCAAATGTTTAGTATTTTCAATATCGATATTGTATTTGTCTGCCAGGTTCGCTAATCGCTGATGTACCTAACCCACTTCTTTAGTGATTTTAGGGGACAGATATCTCAATTCTGCTTCTGTGTATGATCTAATCTGTTCACCCCCATTGTTCCTTCCACTAGTTCAGCAACCTCCACTCCCAGTCTCACAAAGTTCAGGTATTCATCCTTCTCAGACCTTTCCAACTTTTCTACAGTTGCTGCGGCTTTTGGAGCGTAAGTCTTTTCTAACCACTCATTCACTTGTTGCACCGTAAAACCTTGCAGTGAAATATTCCCTGCATGCATCATTGGCGAATGTGAAGCATTTGTACTTATTGACTGCAGGGTTGGCATACCTAGCCCTGCCTGTCTCATTGCCTCCAACGGGGCTTCAACAGGGCTAAGGTTTATCAAAGACCTTGATTTTTCAGCTGGTTGTTCTCCCGGGGCCATGAACTGTGGAGTTCCTATGGACCCTCCTCTTATTGTATCTTGGGTCATTACTCCCTGATCGCACATACCAGGTTTACCTTGTGCATACAATGGCACTGGCGGACCAACAGTAATTGGCAATGATATGGCAGCTGGTGTCTGACCTGGTCCAAAACTCCGTGGAGCAGCAACTCCAAAGGTTTGAGTCTCTGAAGCTGGGGCAGGTACTAATGGAGGTCCTGCTGCTGGATTATACCCTGGTATCAACTGTTGCTGCGGCTGGGGCAGCAATTGTGGAGTTGGCTCAAGCTGTACTAACCTCGATTTTGTATATATCGGGTCTGGCGGCACTATCAGATTTGTAGTAGTCTCTAGTACTGGGACGTCTGGATAGATTCTCTGTATCTGCGGTGGAGGTTGCAACTGTATCTGCATGTCTGGTGCAGTGGGTACACTGACACCATTTTGTCTGTACTGTATCAGTAACTCCCTTCTCCTGTGTCTGGTTCCCAGGACCCGCACTAGTGCTCGGAACATTGTCGCTTATTGCATAAGGTGGCGGGCGATCATGTAATATCTGATTAAGCAACTCCTCAGCGTCTGAGTCATCTTCTTCTATCCAAGATCTCTTAGTCTCTTTAGGCTTACTAGAGTATTTGGGGGTCATTCTGACCCTGGTGGTCATGGACCGCCAGGGCCAACGACCGCGGAAGCACCGCCAACAGGCTGCCGGTGCTTCCATGGGCATTCTGACCGCGGCGGTACAGCCGCGGTCAGAAACGGGAAACCGGCGGTGTCCCGCCGGTTTCCCGCTGCCCCAGGGAATCCTCCACGGCGGCGCTGCAAGCAGCGCCGCCATGGGGATTCCGACCCCCTTCCCGCCAGCCTGGTTCTGGCGGTTTTCACCGCCAGAACCTGGCTGACGGGAACGGGTGTCGTGGGGCCCCTGGGGGCCCCTGCAGTGCCCATGACATTGGCATGGGCACTGCAGGGGCCCCCTAACAGGGCCCCACAATGATTTTCAGTGTCTGCTTGGCAGACACTGAAAATCGCGATGGGTGCAACTGCATCCGTCACACACCAGCAACTCCGCCGGCTCCATTCGGAGCCGGCATCCTCGTTGCTGGTGCTTTCCCACTGGGCGGGCGAGCGGCCTTTTGGCGGTCGCTCGCCAGCCCAGCGGGAAAGCCAGAATGACCGCCGCGGTCTTTTGACTGGTGGCTGGTTCGCCCGCCAAAGTTGGAATGACCCCCTTTGTCTGTCTGACTGGTGGCTTTCTTCCCCTGCGTCTCATCTCCCTGTGCTATTGCTGGAAACAATTTAAGTCTGTCAACTATTCCCCTTCTCCACATTTTGCTCTCATTATCCCATCTAGCTTCAGCTAAAGTCTTCTCTGCTCTTTTTATTCTCCTCTGGAATTTCTGTTGTCTCTCTTTAATAGCCATTAAATCCCAAATTGCTAAAGCCTCGTACTGAGCTGGCCTCGGAGGTGGTTTTTGTACACTTAACATCCACCTCAAATTCTCTAGAACTCTCGTATTGAACATTCCATGTTCCGGGAATGCCAAACATCCCTCTTTTTCTGTCAGTTTGCGCCACTGTTTCATCCACAAGCAAGGCGCAACACCCTTTTCCTCCATCACTATATAGGCTGGAGTACCCTCAGGTGGTGTAGGCTCCCCTTCACTCGCTATAATGTATGCATCTCCTTTCAGAGCGCTCTTAAAAGCTTTGATAAAATTCATATTTGCGTCTTTTTCTTTTGTTGTATTTAATCAGAAAGTGACTTTAATTCCCAGGACACTCTTCACCCACCTTTCTCAACCTATTGCCTCTCACGGACGGCAGCAAATCCGTGCGCGACCCCTCTCGGCAACTGACCTATCTCAGCGCGGCACCACTGACGTCACACTCACACACACTGCAGCTGACAAAGTCTTGCGGCTTGTCCGACCCTCTCTAGATTCACACCAAACTAATGCAAAACTATTGCGAGCTCCTTTAACAACAACAACAACTCAAATTTGCTGGTTTACTACAGTAAGTGTACACATTCGCTTCAGAACTTTACAGAGATTTCACTTGAAGCCTCGGCCGCTACTCTCTCCTTCTCAGTTCCCGCATATGCAAGCAGAATTTGACCCGCAAATCCTACTCTCGACTTGTCAATGGGTTGTCCTAGTGCACTTTAGAACTTGCCAAATCTCCATAGAAGGTTTCACTCACACAATTGACTCAAACTCGACTTGTTAACCACGCCCGATTGACCTAATTAAACCGCACAAATTACAACATAACCCCAAGTGTCTCCTACACTTGTCAATATACTCCGGAGTCTTAGACCACGACGGGTCCGTACATTAACAACCAACCACGTGGATAATTTTGAGCACAAAGCGCCACACTCATGTGAAGTACGCCGACTTCCCTACTCTCATACTGCTGAGTACGCCCACTCCTACTAAAACAACATTTACCTGGCCTAAATACACACAAACTTCACAAATCACCTTCAAAATGTATAAGCTGAGCAAGCGCAAATCCTACCCTACACATGCTAAAACGCTGAGAACATCCCCAACTCACTTAGGCAGGCTCCGGGATCCCGGGAAAGTCATGGTGAATTTAGAAACACATCATACCTCCAATTTTCATTATCTCAGAAAAACAATTCAAACAATAATTCTCCGTCCTAGGGCCCCAAAGGGCCAAACCGTCGCTCTGCTACCAGAACTGTTAATGCGTCCCTTTATGATAATTTATTACACATCAGGACTCGTTTCAGGCCAATGAATCTTTTGACCCAGTTGAGAGACACCTTAGGACGAGATAGCTAATCAATATGTCAATCAAAACGTCAATAATGTCATCAATATTTATCACAACAATACATTTCACTTTAGTCAAAGTCATCAATTAATTCAAGACACTACCATGACCTTTCAGTCATGAATCACCACACCAGTTTAGTAGAATTTTATGAAGTTTTATTCCATATTGATTACAATTCTAAAAGCAGATGCGTTAATCTCAAAACCAGGAAACATATTAGCATGGTCACGTTATGGCAACTTTGGTAAGATTTCATTAAGGCGAGAATCACAAGCATTAGAACATAACACAGCGTGAACATAGATCAATTAGCAGAGTGTCAATAACGCGTCAGTTCAACAAAGCATAGTTTTGGTCATTTGTCTATTTGCGTCAGTTTAGTGAACACCTGTCCTAACCACTGATTAGCATTAGCATGTTGGGCTTCATGCAAAACAATTTAGAATACCAATTTGGAAAACATCTAACTATGGTCCCTGTCAAAAGTAAGCAGTTGTACCTAGAAAGGAAAAGCAAACAGACAAATCACAAATGCATTGTCATAGTTACCCTCCAAAGTTTAGGTCAGCGCACAGGTTCAGTCTTCGTCTTCAGGACATCAGTCAAATAGCCATCAGTCAGAACTCAGCTCCGGGGCAGAATGGGCACTTCCCTCATAAGGAGGTAAAGTGTAAAAATGGGCAAATCTAAGGACAAGGACGGTTTTAAGTAAACCAATAAGTCACCAAACAAAGTGACAAAGTTTCTGGATAAAATCAATAGCATTCCCTAACCCACCTAAATGGCTCCCCGTGTCATGGGTTTTTATCCTTTTTCCGTTGTACATTCCCCTAAAATGTCATTGGTTGTTGGTTATACCCCACTATCTTTAACCTATTAGAAAACACATTAAGGGGGTCATTACAACATTGGCGGTAAAAGCCACTTACCGCCGTGCAGAAGACCGCACACACACCCGCGGCTGCGGAATTCCGCCACAGCTATTACGACCCACATCTCGAAATCCGACAAAATTCAGACACCCACACAAGTCCGCCACACCAAAGGTCAGTGATAAACTGGCAAAAACAAAACCTCCACCGTCACGCCAACAGAAATATGCCCATGCTATCACGACCCACGAATCCACGCGGTATTCCATTGGCGGTACACACCGCCACGTTCAAAATACACACACATTTAAAAACACTACCATATTGGACAATTCAAAATACACACACCTGAGACACATACACACACCACTCCCACACACCCAATACAATATAAAACACACACCCACATCACCCACAAACCCCTATGACAAAAACACAGAAAGAAGGCACTACAAACTACTACCAAGCATCCACAGGCACACCAGACCATCACCCACACTACTTCCATGCACAAAACACCACACACCACTACATATCACCACACTTATCACCACATACACGACCCCACACATCACCTACACCACCCCATGGCACGGCAAAGACACCCCAGGTTCTCGGAGGAGGAGCTCAGGGTCATGGTGGAGGAAATCGTCCGGGTAGAGCCACAGCTATTTGGAGCACAGGTGCAGCACACCTCAATTGCAAGGAAGATGGAGCTATGGCGAAGAATAGTCGACAGGGTCAACGCAGTGGGACAGCACCCAAGAAATCGGGACGACATCAGGAAGAGGTGGAACGACCTACGGGGGAAGGTGCGTTCTGTGGTCTCAAGACACCACATTGCGGTACAGCGGACTGGCGGCGGGCCCCCACCCCCTCCCCCACAACTAACAACATGGGAGGAGCAGGTCTTGGCGATTCTGCATCCTGAGGGCCTCGCAGGAGTCAGTGGAGGAATGGACTCTGGTAAGTAAAATCTTAACTATCATATCCCCCACCCTACCTGCATGCTATCACAGACCCCCACCCTCTCCCACTCCCCTATCACTCCAACTCCTCACAAATGTACTAATAACACGAACCACACATCCCAACACCAAGCCCTGCATGATACAACAAATCATGGACACCCATCACTAAAGCATGCCCACTGCACATACCCATAACACCCCCTCAACCATCATCACAAAAGCCCCCAAACAGGAATGCTAGCACTGGGGTACACGGTCACCCACCCATTGCACACCATGACACACACAGATGCAATAATCATGCTTTTACACCCCTGCAGGACCACTACCCAACGTCACCAGACAGGAGGGTCAAGACATCTCCACCCCACCCACAGAAGAGGTCCACAGTGATGACAGCAGCTCTGTCCAACTGGATCCAGATGACCTGCCCGGGCCATCGTGGGCCTCGGGACAGTCGGTTCCCCACACCCAGTCACAGGCCACCACAGAGCTTCCACCCTCTGGTAACACCAGCACAGCACCCTCCCAGCGGGCCCATACCTCCGTCCCCAGGACACGTCAATCAGCTGTGTGTCCACCACTACAGGGAACCCAGGATAACCCACCACCCCAACAACAACAGGGACCTGGGGGCAGTGGCAGTGGGCACACGGTCCAGGGGACGGAGGCCAAGGAACACAGGGGAACTGGGAGGGCTACTGTGCGACAGGGGGCGGACAGGCCTAGGGAACCCACTCTCCACGAGGCCCTCTCCTCCATCATGGGAACATACCACCACTCGCAGGAGACAATGGCAACGGTCCTGGCCAAGTTTCAGGAGACCCAGCGCATGCAGGAGGAACAGTATTTGGGGTTCAGGGAGGAACTCAGAACCATCAACTCCGCCCTGGGCACCGTCGTAGGGGTGCTGAAGGAAATACTCAACACCAGGAGGGACACTGTGGCACAACAAGGGGCCCCTGACACAAGCCTGGACGATGAACTGCCCACCACCTCCGCTTGCGCTAGTGGACAGGAGGCACCGCCACAGGACCACCACACCAGCACCCCACCCCCTGCAGACGGAGAACCGCCCCGCAAGCGGTCCCTGAGATCCAGGAACAAGACAGAGCACGATGCCAAGACCCCGCCAAGAAATGAGACCACCCTGATTGTCATCCCACTGTCCCACTTTGTTACCCTGTCCATATTGAAACTGCCCCAGCTCCACTTCCTATGCCCATATGGGCAATGCACCTGTGAGACTAATAGACTGGACTCTGCCATGGACATTCCTCCACCATCACCCCTCACCATGTTACAACCCGCCTCCAATATTTAGCACTTCAATAAACACCCTTGAAGCACAAAACAATCTGGAGTCAGTCTGTGATTTCGAAAATGTGTATTAGCAATGACAGTGACAAAAAGCGTTTTCAAATGTAATGTCAACATACCTATGTCACACATCTCAAGTCCATGAGGAATCTAAGCAGATGACACACTTTGGAAACCACACCTGTGAAACCGTAAGGGAAATGTACAACTCAGTTACCATATACTGGTTGAAATCGACAGACAGGATAGAGGTAGAAGTGTGAAAGTGCTTGTAGTAGGCAGGAATGTGTTCTCACCTGTGTGTCACTGAAAATATTGCTTGATAACTGAGTCCCTGTTGTCAATGTCTTCTTCCTCTGCTTCCTCCTCATCACTGTCCACAGGCTCCACAGCAGCCACAACACCGTCATCTGGACCATCCTCCTGCAGAAAAGGCACCTGTCGTCGCAAAGCCAAGTTGTGAAGCATACAGCAGGCCACGATGATCTGGCACACCTTCTTTGGTGAGTAGAATAGGGATCCACCTGTCATATGCAGGCACCTGGCCTTCAGGAGGCCGAAGGTGCGTTCGATCACCCTCCTAGTCCACCCATGGGCCTCATTGTAGCGTTCCTCTGTCCTGGTCCTGGGATTCCTCACTGGGGTCACTAGCCATGACAGGTTGGGGTAACCAGAGTCCCCTAATAGCCACACCCGGTGCCTCTGGAGTTGACCCATCACATAAGGGATGCTGCTATTCCGCAGGATGTAGGCGTCATGCACAGAGCCAGGGAACATAGCATTTACCTGGGAGATGTACTGGTCTGACAAACATACCATCTGTACATTCATCGAATGATAACTCTTCCGGTTCCTGTACACCTGTTCACTCCTGTGGGGGGGGGACCAGAGCTACATGGGTCCCATCAATGGCACCTATGATGTCGGGGATATGTCCAAGGGCATAGAAGTCACCTTTAACTGTAGGCAAATCCTCCACCTGAGGGAAAACGATGTAGCTCTGCATGTGTTTCAGCAGGGCAGACAACACTCTGGACAACACGTTGGAAAACATAGGCTGCGACATCCCTGATGCTATGGCCACTGTTGTTTGAAATTACCCACTTGCAAGGAAATGGAGCACTGATAGCACCTGCACTTGAGGGGGGATCCCTGTGGGATGGCGGATTGCTGACATCAGGTCAGGCTGGGCACACATTTCCTGGATTGTGGCACGGTCAAACCTGTAGGTGATGATCAAATGTCTTTCCTCCATTGTCGACAGGTCCACCAGCGGTCAGTACACCGGAGGATTCCGCCATCTCCTCACATGTCCCAGCAGACGGTGCCTAGGAATGACAACAGCGACCACAGAGTCAAACAACTCAGAGGTATGTACCCACAGTCTACACAGAACACCATTCATACACAAAATGTGGCCTGTATTTGTGTTGTGCGACAAGGCCTAGGTCTATGTGACGCAGTTGGTAATTAGGGCATGTGGGCCCGTGAAATGGCGGCTACCTGACCTCTAAAGTGGGACAATGGGATGTGAGGTAACTGCGCTGGCGTTGTACACCGTCGCGGTAGGCAGTCAAAGACCGCGGCGCAATGCTGCATTGGTTAACATTGGACCCTATGGGTCCCAGGAGCCAATGACGATGTACGCACCGCCGCGGACGTGACTGCCATTTTCTATCTGTTCAATCACTCGATACCTGATCTTCGACAGGAGAGGACCTTCAGTGCAAGTGCTGCTGTGACCTCGATCTGGAAGAGACAATGGCTTGTGCGTCTGGGGAAAGGGCCCCTGCCTTTACTGCAGAGGATTTGGAGAAGCTCGTGGACAGGGTCCTCCCCCAGTACACACTACTCTACGGTCCTCCAGACCAACAGGTAAGTACACAGGGAGCATGTTGTATGGGCTATGCCTGTGTTGAGAGGGCTGGTTGTAAGCATGAAGGGGGCACAGTTCTGCGTGCATGAAGGACTGTGAATGCATGTGCCACATGGCAAGGGTAGGGATGTGGGCCACTCACTTAGATGGTGCAGTTGTTAATGACTTCTCTTCTTCCCCTGTACATGTCATGTAGGTCAGCGCCCACCAGAAGAAGGATATTTGGCGTGCCATCGCCAAGGACGTCCGGACCCTTGGGGTCCACCATAGACGGAGCACCCACTGCCGGAAAAGATGGGAGGACATTCGCCGCTGGAGCAAGAAGACGGCGGAGGCTCAGCTGGGGATGGCCTCCCAACGTGGGAGGGGTGCCCGTCGAACCATGACCCCCCTGATGTTCCGGATCCTGACGGTGGCCTACCCTGAGTTGGATGGGCGCTTGAGGGCATCACAGCAGACACAAGGGGTGAGTACAACATCATTCAGCGGACTTTGCGCACAGTGAAGGTGTCTGGGTGGGGGAGGAGGGCTGTGGGTTTCCCTAGGCCAGGGCAAGTTCCGTAGGCTAGGCCCCTCCGTAATGCAGGCCATGTGGCACCCCACCCCACCTCTGTAGAGTGCCAAGTACAGGTATTCATACCCCTGTGTCATCTATGTGTGCAGATGTCGACCATAACCATGTAGGCCATATCCCAGGAATTGCATCTGTAGAGCCCAACAGCGCGACGTAGTGCAGGGGGCTGCTGTGTCTGTATTGTCCGCCAATGGTAGCGGTAAGCCATGCACTCAAACTGTCTTTCTTCTGTCGTTCCCCCCCTTTTTGTGGTCTCCCTGTTCTTGTGTGCATCAGCATCATCAGGCGGAGGTACAGTGGCACCGGAGCACGAGGGAGCTGCATCCCACATGGCCATGGAGACCCACACCACAGACTCAGAATACACCAGTGGGACGGAGGGCGAGGGGAGCACCACAGCGGTCACAGGATCTGCAACCAGCGACACGGACTCGTCCTCCGATGGGATCTCCCTTGTGGTGGCGGCAAAATCTGTGCCCCCCACTTCTTCAGGTACAGCCGCCACCCCCTACCAGCAGCGCCCTCCCAGCAGCCCCTCAGCCTTCGCCCCGTGCCCGCTCACCCAGGAGGGTGGGCATCACCTTCGCCCCAGGCACCTCAGCCCCTGCCCCTGTGACCTCTGCTGCCCTCAGTGAGGAGGCCATTGACCTCCTCAAGTCCCTCACTGTTGGGCAGTCTACCATTTTGAATGCCATCCAGGGTGTAGAAAGGGAATTGCAACACACAAATGCATTCCTGGAGGGCATTCATTCTGGTCAGACTGCCCTTCATCGAACCCTGCAAACTCTGGCCTCAGCACTGATGGCAGCCATTGTCCCTGTGTCTAGCTTCCCCCCTCCAACTTCCTCCACCCCGACCCAATCCCCTGTACCTCAGCCTATCCCAAGCACACCTACAGACCAGCATGCACACACGTCAGCACACAAGGGAAGCTCAGGCAAACATAAGCACCACACATCCCACAGGCACTCACGCAAGCATCACACACATACAGACACACCAACATCCACTGCCTCCACTGTGTCCCCCTCCTCGTCGTCTCCCTCCTCCCTCCCAGTCTCGTCTACACTCACACCTGCATGCACTACCACTACAGCCACTACATCCCACACCAGCACACCCACCACCACACCCCGCTCACGTGCACTGTGTCCTCTCTCTCAGTTTGTCTGTGACGCCCCCTCCGAAGATACACAAAAGCAGGCTCACACCCACCCAACAGCCATCCACCTCACGACAGCCTCCAGCCCATGCACCTGCACCCAAATCCACAAAACTTACACCTCCTACAACCACCACCTCTTCCTCCACTCCCAAACCCCCTCCATCTACCCATCCCCAGTGTCTCCCAAAAACTTTTCCTGGACCCCCTTAACCTATTTCCCACCCCACGTCCAACTCATAGGTCCCGTACTAGCACCTCAGCCAAAAAATCTCCGGGACCAGTGGTGCCTGTTCTTACAGGTATGTGGAGTGCACCGGCCACCAGGACAGCCAGTGTGGCCCAGAGCCACAGCACAGCCAGTCCCCCCCCTGTGAAGCACCAGAAGTTGGACAGTGCCCGGAGGGAGAGGGGGAAGACTCCAGCCAGCAAAGCCGCTCACAAGGGTCCCGGGGGGAGTGTCGACTCAGCTGTGACTCCTCCCAAGGTGGGGAAGGGGCAGAAGAAATCTCCAAAGTCTGGGAGGAGCAGCACGGCGGAGAGGACCGCCATCATCCCCGCTGCCCAGGAGGCCACCGCCAGCCCCATCATCACTGGCCAGGAGGCCACCGCCAGAGTCACTGCCCAGGAGGACAGCCCCATCGTCACTGGCCAGGAGGCCAGCCTCATCGTCACTGCCCAGGAGGCCAGCCCCACCGCCAGCCCCAGAGTCACTGCCCAGGAGGCCACCGCCAGCCACAGCCCAGCTGACCCATGAAGGACCGCCAGCCACAGCCCTGCTGGGCAATGAAGGACCGCCTTGGCAAGCACCGCTGAACAGGCCAGGGACCGCTGAACAGGGCAAAGACCGCCATGGAATGCACCGCTGAACAGGTCTGACACTGGCAACGCAAGCACCGTTGAACAGGCCAGGGACCGCTGAACAAGGCAAAGACCGCCATGGAATGCACCGCTGAACAGGTCTGACACTGGCAACGCAAGCACCGCTGAACAGGCCAGGGACCGCTGAACAAGGCAAAGACCGCCATGGAATGCACCGCTGAACAGGCCTGACACTGGCAACGCAAGCACCGCTGAACAGGCCAGGGACCGCTGAACAGGGCAATGACCACCATGGAATGCACCGCTAGCCCATTTGCGGCACAAACAGTGACGCAACTGGGACCGTCACGGGGTATGTGCTGCACTCTGGGCACCAGTCCCCCTCCAGAACCAGTGGAGACTGTTATCCACTTGAGAGACTGTGGCTTTGCACTCCCCAGGATGGTACAGTGGGCAACCCACCCACTGCAGAGACTTTAAAGACTGTGGCTTTGCACTCCCCAGGATTGAACAGTGGGCAACCCACCCACTGTAGAGACTTGAGAGACTTTGGCTTTGCACTCCCCAGAATGGTACAGTGGGCAACCCACCCACTGCAGAGACTTGAGAGACTGTGGCTTTGCACTCCCCAGGATTGAACAGTGGGCAACCCACCCAATGTAGAGACTTGAGAGACTGTGGCTTTGCACTCCCCAGGATGGTACAGTGGGCAACCCACCCACTGCAGAGACTTGAGAGACTGTGGCTTTGCACTCCCCAGGATTGAACGGTGGGCAACCCACCCACTATAGAGACTGGAGAGACTGTGGCTTTGCACTCCCCAGGATGGTACAGTGGGCAACCCACCCACTGCAGAGACTTGAGAGACTGTGGCTTTGCACTCCCCAGGATTGAACAGTGGGCAGACCACCCACTGTAGAGACTTAAAAGACTGTGGCTTTGCACTCCCCAGGATGGTACAGTGGGCAACCCACCCACTGAAGAGACTTGAGAGACTGTGGCTTTGCACTCCCCAGGATTGAACAGTGGGCAAACAACCCACTTGTGAGACTTGAGTGACTGTGACTTTGCACTCCCCAGGATACATCAATGGGCATGGAGCCCCCTCGTGGATCTGGCGTGGTGCACTCATCCGGCTGAGGTGCCCCCCCTTCCCTTCCCCCTGAGGTGCCTGTTGTATTTCTATCTGATGCCCCTGCAGTGTTCTCTCCGTTTTGATCAGGTATCTTGTGTGGGCCTCGCCCATGCATTTTGGGCCCAGTGGTCCACGGACAATGAATGGTGCATTACCTGCACTACTAATCGTGGTGTATATTTTGTTTACTGTGAATATATATATGTATATATTTGGTTACTGTATTTTGATATATTACAATGGTTCAACTCATTTCCTTTTGTCTTTGCATTCTTCCGGGGGGGTTGGGGGTTGTTACTGAAATGTTTGGATATGCATTGGTGTGTGTGTTGTAGTGGGTGAGGGTCGGGTGGGGGTTGGGATGTTGGTTTTGTGTGTCCCTGTGTTTTTGCCTCCCCCCTCCCCTATGTCGTAGGTGCAGTACTCACCGTGGTCTTCGCCGCCGGCGTTGATGATCCTCGTATAGGAGCAGGAAGACTATCGCTGGCAGAATATGGAGTTACGGCTCCATGGTGTCGTTGTTCCTCGTGGAGTGTGTAGAGGTGAGCATTTTCCCTTTGAAATGGCTGTTTCCGCCGTGTTTTTATCCGCGGTGAATCCGCCCGGGAAAAGGTGGCGGATTGGCCTGTTGTGATACTGTGGGCGGTACATTGTCCTCCGCCTGTCTGTTGGCGGTGACCGCCGCGCTGTTCGTCTGTACCGCCGTGGCGGTCAGAGTGTTAAAGTGGCTGTCTTTGTTGGCAGTTTCCGCCACGGTCATAATTCAAATTTTTTTACCGCCGGCCTGTTGGCGGTTTTACCGCCGCTTTAACACCGTCCGCCAGGGTTTTAATGACCACCTAAATCATTAATCTTTTACCCCATATTATTTTACAAGTCTCTCATTGGTTCTCCTGTTCGATGTCTTCAGAGGTGGCATGTCCGGTATGATTTCATCTTTCTGTAATTCTTTGCACATCTTTTGGTCAGTAGCTCCATTGTCTTCACCGGTTTGAATGACCTTGAACATTATATTAATCTACACTGTTGCATTTTGTTTTAATAATTTCTACAAGCAATGAAGAATGCGTGAGAACGAATCTACTATGGTTACATTCAGCTTCTAGTTTGAAGAAAAACAAGAGGTCATTTCCTTTTGCGAGTCAGAACACTGCAAGATAGGAAAAATACGTTTAATATGAGAGCCAAGCAGCTAAGCTTCGGCTCATGCTAACTTAAGGCCTACAAGGATTTCAGCATAGATTCAATAACACAATGATTAATGGTTAATATAAAACTTATTCAATATAACAATTCATAAACATTTTAGTCATCATTATTAGTCTACGTATACATTGGTGGCCACTCCCCGTGGTCATATTTCAAGTGCACGTTTAAGCAAAATTTTACTATTACAGTTTCTATATGGCATAATCACACATTAATTCATAAACATTTCATGTTAATATAGATTATATAAGCTATGCTCTCTCACTGGCTTTCGGACCCAGAGCAATTTACCACTGCTCACCAGTGCTAAAGTGCAAGTGCTCTCTGTCTAAATTGACCTGATGATTGGTTTATCCATGATTGGCATAGTTGTTTTACCCGTAAGTCCCCTATATAGTGCAACATGTATGCCCTGGACCTGTAATTCAAATGCTTCTATTGGGCCTGCAGCACTGATTGTGCCACCCCAATGAGTAGCCATGTAAACGTTTCAGACCAGCTAATGCAGTGTCTGTGTGTGCAGTTTTAAATTGCCATTTCAACCTGGCAAGTGCACCAACTTACCAGGCCCAAACCTTCCCTTTTACTACATGTAAGGTACCCCTCAGGTAGGCCCAAGACAGCCTCATGGGCAGGGTGCAGTGTATTTAAAAGGTAGGACATATACTGGGGTATTTTACATGTCCTGATAATGAAATACTACTGTAGGAAAGTACCATCTTCCTTGGCATGTTACCCCCATTTTTACCTGTATGTCAGTGTGCTTTTGCCTGTCTCACTGGGATCCTGCTGGTCAGGACCCCAGTGCTCATAGTTTATGGCCTAATGTGTGTGTCTGTTTGTGGCCTAATGTGTGTGTCTGTATAGTGCTTGACTGTGTCACCGAGGCTCTGCTAATCAGAACCTCAGTGCTTATGCTCTCTCTGCTTTTACATTTGTCACTGTAGGCCAGTGGTTCCCAAACTTTTTTGATCCCCGGCTCCTTTGACCTATTGGCTGTGTTGGCCACGGCTCCCCGTTATGTTACTTTTTTTGGCGGGTGGGGGAACGTAATCCCAGCCTGTACCTGTACCTACACTATTTACCGTTTGTCTTCTTTATTCTCTCCTTCACGTTGCTGAAAACCATTTATTGGAAACTATTTTTGTTATAGGGATATTATTAATGGTACTTTGGCGCCCTCCGCTGGTCAGAATAATTAATGCAGGGTGTTTTTTTCCAATACCACGAGGAAAAGCTACCGATTCAAAGCACCTCCGAGTGGTTTCCAGACTGTGTGCGGCACCCCTGGCTAGTTTTGACGGCGCACCAGGGAGCCGCGGCGCACATTTTGGGAACCACTGCTGTAGGCAGTGACTGCATTTACCAATTTCAATTGGCACACTGGACCCCCCTTATACGTCCCTAGTATATGGTACCTAGGTACCCAGGGCATTGGGGTTCCCGGAGATCCATATGGGCTGCATCATTTCTTTTGCCACCCATCAGGAGCTCAGACAAACCTCTGCACAGGCCTGCCATTGCAGCATGCGTGAAATAGTGCACATACTATTTCACAGCCATTTTCACAGCACTTAAGTAACTTATAAGTCACCTACATGTCTAACCTTCACTTGCTGAAGGTTAGGTGCAAAGGTTACTAAGTGTGAGGGCACCCTGGCACTAGCAAAGGTGCCCCCACATAGTTAAGGGCCATTTCCTGGGACTTTGTGAGTGGGGGGATGCCATTACACGTGTGCACCACATATAGGTCAATACCTATATGTAGCTTCACAATGGTAACTCCAGATAATGCCATGTAACATGTCTAAGACCATGGAATTATCCCCCCATTCCAAATGTGGTATTGGGGAGCCAATTCCATGAAACCTAGGGGGTCCAGCATAGACCCCCAGTACTGCCAAACCAGCTATCTGAGGCTTGCACTTCAGCTACAGCTGCTGCCACCTCACAGACAGGGTTCTGCCCTCCTGGGGTCTGAGCAGCTCAGTCCCAGGAAGGCAGAACAAAGCCTTTCCTCTGAGAGCAGGAAGTTACACCCTCTCCCTTTGGAAATAGATGTTACAGGCTGGGGAGGGGTATCCTCCCCCAGCCTCTGGAAATTCTTTGAAGGGCACAGATGCTGCCCCCTTGCATAAACCAGTCTACACCGGTTCAGGGACGCCTTGTCCCCTGCTCTGACATGAAACTGGACAAAGGAAAGGGGAGTGACCACTATCCTGTCCATCACCACCCCAGGGGTGGTGCCCAGAGTTCCTCCAGTGTATTCCAGACTTCAGCCATCTTGCTTTGCAAGGTGTAGGGGCACTCTGGAGGGCTCTGAGTAGCCAGTGCCATCGGGTGACATCAGAGACCCCTCCTGATAGGTCCTTACCTGATAAGGTAGCCAATCCCCCTTTCAGGGCTATTTATGGTCTCTCCTGTGGGTTCTCTTCAGATTCTGCTTGCAAGATTTCTTCAGCAATCCTCTGCAACTACTATTTCACCCACTGACCTCGGATCAACCGCAGCCTGCTCCAGGAACCGCTGTAAAAGCAACAAAGTATCCACAAGGGATACTTTTCTTCTGCAACTTCAGCTCCAGCTAGCAACTGCAATAGTTTCCACGGTGTGCACGTTCTGGAGACTCCCTGTCTTCATCCTGCACCAGAAGGAACGAATAAATCTCCTGTGGGGTGACAGAGTCACTCCCCTGCTCTCGCAGGCACCTTCCAAGACACCCTTGGACTCCTCTCACAGCGACAGGCGTGCTCCTAAGGACACAGAGGGTGGACCCCATCAACATAGGCTGTCCTGAGGTCCTGCTGACGCAATTTGGAGGAGGTAGGACCTTGCCTTCCCTGAGAGCGATGGTACCCCCGTGTACTGCATTCTCCTCACCTCCTTTGGCCTCTGTGTACTATTTGCAGAATTCCTTCGTGCACAGCGTGGCCCAGGTCCCCAACACTCCATCCTGCGATGCTCAACTCACTGAATTGTTCTCTTTGTAGGTTAGAAACATATGTTTAAAGGAGTTTTTGTGGTACAGGTACATACCACCGAAACCTACTCTGGAGTGATATGAGTCTGCATTTGGTAGGCCACATGTCCACACATGCACAGGAAAGATACATTCTGTGCCCACCATGCCAGCCCTTTCATTGTCACTCAAGTGTAAGGGTGAAGTCTGTACTATGATAGTTGCCTTTAGGGAATATATGCAGTGAGTCTGTGTTGCAGAGTGTAAATGTGTTTGTCCCGTCAGGCCTAACGTGTTTACCCTGCAGAAACCACGTTGCTGTGTGGTGTTTCATTGTGGCTCACATCACAGTACATGTTGCTGGAGCATCGAATACCTGATGTCATTAGGCTTGCTTAGTTATTGTAGGCCTTGAGCAGGGTAGTGGGTTAGTCTGCAGATGAATCCAAAAGTGTTCAGTCATATCCCTGTTCTTATTGGCATGTGGGTCTAAATTCTACGCAACAGACCACTACTCCTCTGTGTTACAGTCCAAGAAAAAATAAGTGATGGATCACTGTCCTCAGTCATGTATCTGGTCAAGTGAGTAAATTGGCATCTGCTCACAAGAGGCCACTTGTTTTCAGTGTGTGATGAGTGCTGGTGTCTCACTACTGTCTGACATGTGAAGGTGGCATCACACATGTGACAGAGCATACATTGTTCTTTGGGTGCAGCTACAGATCAAAACTTTCCCTTGGTAAGTGGGGAATGTCCATTGACATGATTTATGGCCCATCACTGTTGCCAAAATTCCTTGTGCTGACATGTTAGCGTGTGTCCCATTCTCTTTTAACAAAATGTGTACGCTGCTGTTTCATGCTTCGTCTACCTGTGTTCACAGGAAGATTTCTGTATTCCCTCACATATAGTTGCATGCCAACCTGTCTTTGGAATTGGACATATGCAATGGGGCTACATTTTATGTGGTGCCACAGACAGGAGTGTGTCACCATTGATTGTTGCCTCACACATACTCTCACCCGTCATTGCATGTCATTTGGCATGTACAACTTCAGTAGCAATGAGAGACATGACATGTAGTACTAGAGTTTTTACACACAATGTCCATTTTCAGCCATTGATGTGGCACCAAGTGGCAAAGTGCACTGAACATGTTAACTGGGAAAGATTTGTTGCCTGACTGTTGGCACACATCATGGAGTGACTTGCAGTTTTGTTGGAATCATATGTGGTTGGGTAGAACCATTCGTCCACGGACATCTGGGTTTGCAGGACCAAAATGGAGACAGTGATGTAGCTTCCCATTGGGCAACATGTCCAGGGCCTTTTACAAGTGCTTGTGAATCCCTGGGCCTCTCCAATATACAAAGAACTAATGGCTTCTACTGATGCAATCAGAGTTTGTCATTGT
This sequence comes from Pleurodeles waltl, assembly GCF_031143425.1. Classification (NCBI taxonomy): domain Eukaryota; kingdom Metazoa; phylum Chordata; class Amphibia; order Caudata; family Salamandridae; genus Pleurodeles; species Pleurodeles waltl. The sequence goes on along the minus strand of NC_090436.1, from coordinate 978,418,948 downwards.
AAAGGGTGCCGTATAGTAGTGGTGATTTTCCAGGGGCTAGCTGTTTCATTGTGTTATGTATTTTAGCAACATATCTCCCTGTCAATTTGCACATTTTGATTACAGTGTTCATTTCCATGCCAAATATGTAGTATATCTTAGCAAACTTAGTACTACCTCCATGACTCAATTAGGACAATTTACACATGGTGAAGTGTGCATTGTTGACATGTTTCCAGTGTGACGTGGGTATTTCCATGTCACCTTCTTCAGGATACTGTACTGCTGTCAGCAACATGGCTGGATTTGGAGCATCATTTCTTATTGTTGTGTTATTAAGTATGTGACAAATAGATGTCTGCATGACCTTGTGTCGGATCTGTTGGAATGAACTTGGCATTGGCCTACTATTTTATGACAACAGGTAACAGGTATGCTCCATGAGGCAAATCATTGAAGGTGATATGGTCTTCTACTTGTTCAATGGTTATTATGATTGCACAACTTCACCCATGCAATTGGAGATCTGAGACCTGATTTTTATGTGGGCAACTGTTGAAAGTTCATATGACATACATGTATATATATGATTCATGTAGGAGCCACTTTGAAGTAGTTTGTTGCTGGGGCCTACTTGACATCATGGTACTGTTTGTAAATCACAGCTTTTATTCAGGTGTGATCAGGAACACGTGGAGACCCTTTTCCCCTTTGTATTTGGAGCATCATCACAGGCAAATGAAGGAGACAGGGCGAAACCAAGTGGGGAAGCATCTGGCCACGGTACCTCCAGCCCTGACACCTCCGACACAGAGGGACCCAATGGCCCGGAAAGTGAGGGGAGTGCCACCGAGGACAAAGGATCAACCTCATCATCTTTAGATTCTACCTCCAGTGGCTACTCCCTAGTGTTGGGGGACCCATCAGGACCTGTTCCTGTGCCATCCTTGTGTGCCACCCCCAGTACTAGCACCACGCTTCCTCTTTGCTCCCCACCCAGTTGGCCATGCCCACTCTCCTATAAGGGTGGGCGTCTCATTTGCCCTAGGTACCTCAGTGCCAACACCTGTTACTCCTGCTGCCCTGAGTGAGAAAGCTGTTGACCTCCTGAGGAGTATCAGGAGGTCAATAGCCTTCTGTGGGGCAGACTGCCATTGTGAATACCATCCAGGGGTTGGTAAGACAACTTCAGACAAATGCTTTCCTGGAAGACATTCATAGTGACATGTCAATCAATCAATCAGGAATTTGTAAAGCGCACTCCTCACCCGTGAGGGTCTCAAGGCGCTGAAGAGCGGAGGGAGAAAGGGGGAGTGTTCCTGCTGCTCAAACAGCCAGGTCTTGAGAAGTTTCCTGAAGGTAAGGGGGTCTTTGGTCTGACGCAGGTGGGTGGGAAGACTGTTCCACGTTTTGGTGGTGAGGTGTGAGAATGATCTACCTCTGGTTGTAGTTCTGCAGACGCATGAGACGGTTGCGTGGGCGGCGGAGCAGAGATGCCAGGTCGGGGTGTAGAAGGAGAGCCGTCTGTTGAGGTATTCTGGTCCGGTGTTGTGCAGTGCTTTGTGAGCGTGGGTGAGGAGTTTGAAGGTGATTATTTTGTTGACTGGGAGCCAGTGCAGGCTTCTCAGGTAGTCTGTGATGTGGCTGTGGCAGGGAATGTCCAAGATAAGGTGTGCAGAGGCGTTCTGGATGCGTTGCAGCCTCTTCTGGAGTTTGGCTGTGGTTCCTGCGTAGAAGGCAAGGCCCTAGTCCAGTTTGCTGCTTACGAAGGCTTGGGTGGCTGTTCTTCTGGATTTGGTGGGTATCCATTTGTAGATCTTTCGGAGCATGCAGAGGGTGTTGAAGCAGGAGGAGGAGATGGCGTTGATTTGTTGGGTCATGGATAATGGGGAGCCCAAGATGAATCCTAGGTTGCATGCATGGTCGGTAGGAGTCGGAGCGGCTCCGAGAGAGGCTGGCCACCAGGAGTCATCCCATGCGGAGGAGGTGGAGCCGAAGATGAGGACTTCCGTCTTGTCGGAATTGAGTTTGAGGCAGCTGCTCTTTTGGCGATGGCCTTCATTCTTTAATGGAGGTTGGTCTTGGCGGAGTCCTTGGTGAGGGATAGGATCAGCTGGGTGTCATCAGCGTATGAGATGATGTTGAGGTTGCGGGATCGGGTGATGTTAGCAAGCAGGGCCATGTAGATGTTAAAGAGGGTCGGGCTGAGGGACGAACCCTGGGGTACGGCGCAGATGATTTTGGTGGCCTCTGAGCGGAATGGGGGAGGCGGACCATCTGGGCTCTGCCGGTGAGACAGGAGGTGACCCAGTCCAGGGCTCTATGGCAGATTTCTGCATTGCTGAGGCGTGAGCGTAGGGTGTGGTGGCAGACGGTGGTCCAGGAGGATGAGGGCTGCGGTTTCGCCTTTGTCCAGTATGGTTCTGATGTCGTCGATGGCAGCGACGAGGGTGATTTCGGTACTGTGGTTGTTGCAGAATCAGGATTGGGAAGGGTCCAGGGTGCAGTTTCCCTCGATGAAGCGGGTTAGTTGTCTGTTGACAGCCTTCTCAATGAATTTTGCCGGGAAGGGGAGCAGGGAGATAGGCCGGAAGTTCTTGAGGTCCTTTCGGTCCTCCTTGGATTTTTTGAGGAGGGCGTTGATCTTGGCGTTTTTCCAGTTTGCAGGGAAGGTGGCAGACTCGAAGGAGTTGTTGATGATCTTCCGTAGTTGGGGTGCGATGACGGAGCTTGCTTTGTTGAAGATGTGGGAGTGCAGTGGTCATATGGAGAGCCGGAGTGGATGGTGTTCATGTTTTCGATGGTGTCTAGCCTAAAAAAATCTTTTCAGGCTCTGGCCTCCTCAATGATGATAGCAATTCCATCCCCAATCCTCTCTCCCACCACCTCTCTCTTCCCTATCCAAATTCCCTATTCCCCTACTTGTCCTAAACACACAGAAACATCGGCATGCACCAACCTCAACGTAGACAAGCAGCACACAGCGACACAAACTCTACCAGGCACACCGGCATGCAGGCACTCAGCATTCACCCACAGACACCACATCAGCCACCATTTCAACAGACACTCCCAGCGACCAACACACCACATCCACCATTACGATAGACACCACAACACCCAGTGACACATCCATCACACCCACCATACACCCAGACAACACCTGTGAGAAAGTAGCCTATTTGTAGCATGGTTACCCCCACTTTTGGCTTGTTTGTGAGTGTATGTCAGTGTGCTTTTACTGTCTCACTGGGATCCTGCTAGCCAGGACCCCAGTGCTCATAGTTTGTGGCCTACTGTGTGTGTTGTCAGTAGTGCTTAACTGTGTCACTGAAGTTCTGCTAATCAGAACTTCGGTGCTTATGCTCTCTCTGCTTCCAAATTAGTCACTATAGTTTAGTGACTTCATATGCCAATTCCAATTGGCACACTGGACCCCCCCTTATAAGTCCCTAGTATATGGTACCTAGGTACCAGGGCATTGGGGTTCCAGGAGATCCTTATGGGCAGCAGCATGTATTTTGCCACCCATAAGGAGCTCGACAAACCCTTTCACAGGACTGCCACTGCAGCCTGAGTGAAATAGTGCACACACTATTTCACAGCCATTTTCACTGCACTTAAGTAACTTATAAGTAATCTATATGTCTAACCTTCATTTACTGAAGGCTAGGTGCACAAATACTAAGTGTGAGGGCGCCCTTGCACTAGCAAAGGTGCCCCTACGCAGTCCTGGGCCAAATCCCCAGACTTCGTGAGGGCGGGGACACATTTACACATGTGCACTACATATAGGTCAATACCTATATGTAGCTTCACAATGGTAACTCCAAATATGGCCATGTAAGCTATCTAGAATCATGGAATTGTCCCCCCATTCCAAATCTGTTATTGGGGGGCCAATCCAATGCATCCTGTGGGCTCCACAATGGACCCCCAGTACTGCCAAACCAGCTCTCTGAGGCTTGCAGTGCAGCTACACCTGCTACCACCTCACAGACAGGGTTCTGCCCTCCTGGGGTCTGAGAAGCCCAGTCCCAGGAAGGCAGAACAAAGCATTTCCTTTGGGAGGAGGTTGTTACGCCCTCTCCCTTTGGAAATAGGTGTTACAGGCTTGGGAGGGGTAAATGCTTTACAGGGCACAGAGGGTTCCCTCCTTGCATAAGCCAGTCTACACCAGTTCAGGTAACCCCCTGTCCCTGCTCTGGGTCGAATCTGGGCAATGGGAAGGGGATTGACCACGCCCCCGTCCATCACCACTCCAGGGGTGGTGCCCAGAGCTCCTGCATTGTGTCCCTGGCGTTAGCCATCTTGTTTTCCCAGGTGTGGGGACACTCTGGAGATCTCTGCGTGGCCAGTGCCAACAGGTGACGTCAGAGACCCCTCCTGATAAGTGCATACCTGGGTAGGTAGCCAATCCCCCTCTCAGGGCTATTTAGGGTCTCTCCTGTGGGTTCCTCTTTAGATTTGGCTTGCAAGTTTCCACCAGGAATCCTCTGCAACTCCTGCTTCAACCTCTGACCTCGGATCAACCGCAGACTGCTCCAGGAATCGCTATAACTGCAACAAAGTATCCAGAAAGGCTACTGGGACTCTACAACTTCAGCTCCAGCCAGCAACTGCAACAGTTTCCATGGTGTGCACACTCTGGGGATTCCCTGTCTTCACCCTGCACCAGAAGGACAGAAGAAATCTCCCGTGGAGTGGCAGAGTCACTTCCCTGCTCCAGCAGGCACCTTCTAAGATGACGACCGGTTCTCTGGGACTCCTCTCCTGATGACAAGTGTGCTCCTTGGAACACAGGTGGTGGACCCCTTCGACACAGACTGTCCTAAGGTCCAGCTGTCCAAATTTGGAGGAGGTAAGAGCTTGCCTTCCCCGTTTGCGACAGTACCCCTGCGCACCACATCAACTTCACCTCCTGAGGCCTCTGTGCACTATTTGCAAGAATCCTTCATGCACAGCCTGGCCCAGGTCCCCAGCACTCTATCCTGCAACGCTCAACTCGCTGAGTTGTTCTCTTGTGACGTGGGACCTTCTTTTGTAGCGCTGCAGCAACCAGAATTTGCACCTTCTTTGTCCCTGTGTCCAGGGACCTCTGTGGGTGCTGCCTGGTCATCTGTGGGTTCCCTCCAGTGATGGGAGCCCCCTCTGCCTCCTCAGTCTGAGTTGAGGCCCCCAGGTGCCTCCTGGGTCCAGGCAGCCCCTTTTTTACACAATCTACGACATTGCTTCAACCAAGGCTTGTTGGACTAATCCAGTGCTACAACTCGCCTGCATCCAACATCTCCACGTGGGACATCCTTTGCAGCACACAGGAACCCACAGCCATCTTCTTTGGTTCTCTTCTGCAGACTTCTTCCAACCGGAGAATCCTCTTTTGCACAATCTTCCAGGTTGGCAGGGGCTCCTGTCCTTCCTGGAATCTTCTGCGACTTCTGGACTTCGTCTCCTCTCTTTACAGGTCTTCAGGTCCAGGAATCCATCATTTGTTGCTTGCAGTCTTGCTTGGTTCTTGCAATAACTCTATTCACGACTTTTAGTGTACCCTAAGGAAACTTGCAGTACTTTACTCCTACTTTCCTGGGCTCTGGGGTGGGGTATTTTACCAACCTTTGTGGTTTTCTTACACTCCCAGCGCCCCTCTACACACTACACTTGCCTAGGGGGGAATTCGTGAATTGCATTCCACTTTCTTAGTATAAGGGTTTGTGTTGCCCCAAGGCCTATTTCTTCCTATTGTATTCTATGGTATTTTTTGTTGTTTGCACTATCCTATGACTATTTACGTACCTGATTTTGGTGTCTAGTGTAGATATTGTGTATACTACTTGCCTCCAGGAGGAGTTTTGCCTCTAAGATAATTTTGGTCTTGTGTCGCTAAAATAAAGTACCTTTATTTTTGGTAACACTGAGTATTGTCTTTTATTGTGTATAAGTACTGTGTAACTATAAGTAGTATTGCAGGAGCTTTGCATGTCTCCTAGTTTAGCCTAAGCTGCTCTGCTACAGCTACCTCTATCAGCCTAAGCTGCTAGAACACTACTACATTTCACTAATAAGGGATAACTGGACCTGGTATAAGGTTTAAGTACCTAAGGTACGCACTACAAGCCAGGCCAGCCTCCTACAACAGCTCACAACCCACAGCCCCATACACCTCAGTCACCATACCCCCAGACACCACCACAACACCCACAGACACATCCACCACATTTGGTGTTGATTTTAAATATCTGACTTTGTGGGAAGTGTTGGTCACCCAAGACAAGGGTAGATGTTCACTGTATGGATATGTGGGTGTTGATCCAATTGGATTGTCATTGCATTGTGTTATGCTTGCTAGGGTAAGTATTTCATCTTGTGTTGGCCAATGTCAGCATGTTTGGTGTAGATTTGTCCCCTGGTATAGATTGTACTTTCGTCTCATGTGCGGGAGCTAGAATTTTGTTTGTCCACACATGGAGGGTGTTAACTTGTGGTAGTTTCCTTTGGATTTGACTGACCATGTGTCCACTTTGATGTGTGTACCTTACAGCTACATCATCTGGATGTCTGGACTATGCTGTTGCCGTTATATGTGCTTTCTTGACTTGCACTTACACATTTGGCAGCTAGGCATATCACTTGGCTCAAATATTGTTTGTCCCTGAGATACATGAAGGGTCAGTTCCTATGCAAATGATGTTTTAGGGGTATGTGCAAAGTGAAATGTGTCCATGAATGCTCCTGAGGTCGCCATCATTATTATGCAGGTATTGTTTGCATTGTGAGCTTTGGATATTCGTTTCACAACCTATTGTGCATCCCATTGACCTGCCATTGTGTTGCAATGTGGGTGCTGTGTGGGTCCATCGATGAGCAGCACCTGCGGCTGGACGTGTGTGTGATGGGCTCCATGGTGGCACAAGTCATGTAACACTGCCTGCAGGTGAGTTGCTTCCTTTATGCTGTCCGTTTCCACCTGCTGGGATGTGGTGGTTGGACTGCCACGGTCATGCTGGCGGTAGGCAACATCATAATGTTTCTATCCGAAACACTGTCTCTGTCTGCCTTTTTGGCCTGCCTTGCCACCGCAGTGGTCTGCGCTGCCTGGTGGTGCTGGCAGAACTATGGCAGTCTTTCCCTAAGGGACTGCCAGCATTGTAATACTGTGGTCTGACTGACAAGCAGATGGTGGTCACACCGCCACCATGGTGGTGCACAAACTGCCAAACTCGTAATGCGATCCTCTGAGAATATGTAACATTAATTTCAATATGTAATATTAATTTTAAAGCAAATCCACATAAGTTCAGAGCAGGCCATATTCATTTAAACAGCAGTCATATTCATTTCAACATGGCTTGTGTTCATTTCAACATTTGACTAATTCATTTCAAAGCATGTTACATTTATCTCACAGTTTCATTTTCATTTCAAAAAGTGTGATAATCATGTTACTGAATGTCATATTACTTTTGATGTGGGCCATATTAATTTCACCAGGTGTCATATTCATTTCAAAGTGTCTCATATTCATCTTGACATGTGTCATATTCCTTTCTATGAATGTCATTCATTTCAATGGATGTCATATTAACCTTAACACTTGTCATAATAATGTTAACACAGGTCATATCCATTTCAACATAGGTCATATTAATTTTAATATATGCAGTATTTATTTTGCTGTGTATCATATCAATTTCAAAGCACAACAAATTCATTTTGACAAGTTTCATTTTAATTTCAGCATTGGTCATATTCAGTTTAAGACATGTTGAATTCATTTCGGTGGAGCTCATATTTGTTTCAATGTATGTCATATTCATCTTAGCATGTGTCATATTTCTTTCAATGGATGCTTCATTCATATTAACACATCTTAATTTTAACATGAATCATATCCATTGCAACATATATCATAATCATGTCAATGTATATCATATCACTTTCAATGCAAGCCATATTCATTGTGATAAATGTCATGATCATTTCAACGTTACTCGTATTAATTTTAAGACATGTTAAATTCATTTCAATGAAGGTCATATTCATTTCAACTCATGTCATATTCATTTTAACATGTGTTATATTCTTTTCAATCAATGTTAAGTTTATTTCAATGGATGTCATATTCATATTAACACTTGTCATATTCATTTTAAGATCCAACTTATAAATTTTAACATATATCATATTAATTTGAATATGTCTCATATTAGTTTGAATATGTCTCATATTAATTTCAAGGCGTGCCATATTCATTTTAACAAATCTCATGTGAATTTCAGCTGTGGTCATACTCATTTGAAGGCATGTCAACTTCAATTCAATGGGATTGCATTAATTTCAACACAAGCCATATTCATTTTCAATCATCTCCTATTCATTTCTGTGTGTCTCATATTCATTGCCATCTCAGTAATATTAATTTCAACACAATTCAAATTCATTGCAACATGTTTAATGTTCATTTCAAAGTACATTGTATTAGTTTCAATGTGCATTGTTTCCTTTTCAGGATATAATATATTCATTTCAATACTTTATATTATTTTCAATCTGCCATATTAATTTCAATGAATGTCATGCTTCTCTTGGCATAAGTCAATCATTTCAAGAAATGCTCCATTCTTTTTGGTGAATATTGTATTCTTTTCAGTGACTGCTTCATTGTTTACAGCGAGGGCCATATTAATTTCAGTATGATTTATATATATTTCAGTATATTTCTTATTCATTTTGGTGTGTGTGTGTTATTCATATTAATCACTAACTAGCATATTCATTCTGCCAGGTTTCATATTAGTTTTGGCTCAATTCAGATTCACTCTGCCAGGTATCATAATTATTTTGACACATATTACATTCATTCTGGTGTGTGTCATATTCATTTTGCAGCACGCTATGCATTTCAGGAGGTGTCCAATATGGGTAGCTGTAATTTTGACATGAACTGCTTCCCATAGAAATGCATCTCATGTTTGCATGGTGACAGAGGCAGACTTGGGAACGGGTGGGCCAAGAGAGAGGCAGGCACAGGCCAACAGATATGGGAGTGGTGGATGTCAACAGCATAAATTGGAAGCGAGGAAGACGTGGCCTTTAAATGTTTGTCTTTTAGTCTGGTGCACTTTCACGTGTTCCTGTGTCATTATAAAAGCACCCAACGACCAGGAACAGGATGATGGTTTAAGCAATCATTTCAGACAGACAAATATTGTCGCTGTTCAAAGATTAGGGTTTTGCAAGATGTGCCAGATCCAGGCCTGTCTGGAAATGTGAGCTGTAATGTAAAACCAGGAGTGTTTAGAGGTGATCCCTAAAAAGAGGTTCCATTAAGCTTTTTATTTGTATCACACCACTTGGCAAAAGTAGAGAGGTTTGGCAAATATTTTTTACATATGTGTTTATTTATTTACTTACGTTTCATGTTTGTACATTAAGAACGACAAACAAGCAGCAACGCACACACAAGTACATTTGTAGCAGTTCTTGCGCTAGGAATCAATGCGTTGATAGGAGAGATATGCCCACTTCTGGACATCGGAATGAGTATTGTTCGTAGAATGGGGTCCAGCCAATGAAACTCTTTAGAGAGAAGCCTATCTGAGGTCATTATGGGATTTCAAAACTCAATCTGATGATCAACCACAAAAATACAAATTATAGGTGAAATGCAGTACTACAACCATGCAATGAAAGCCTTCATGTAGTTCCCAGCCTTCCAAAATCACATTGTTTAAGTAAACTGGGAGGCAACCTCTGCTGTAGTGTACCATATATAGCCAAACTATGGAATTCATTACCCCCAAATATAAGAGCCACAGATAACTTTCTTGTCTTCAGAAAACTACTCAAGAGTTGGCTCTTTCCTTCATAACCACCATATTCAAACAACTATGGACTGCATATGCCTATGTTGATAAATATTTTTTTCTGATTATGTGTATATTTCTAGTTATGTATAGTTCTTTAGAAAATATGTATCACTACTATGTCATAACAATAAAATACACACACAGACTCTTTAAACCTTTTTTAACTAAGTATATTTACCCATGGTTCTAAATATGTATTGTATGTACATATATGTGTGCATATGTGTGTGTATTCATGCGTGTATGTGTGTGTGTGTGTGTGTGTATATATATATATATATATATATATGTATGTGTGTATGTTGTTCTGTGCTTGGCATGTTCTTGGGTCATTGCATGGCTCCTGGGTGGGTTGGCATACTAGATATCTATGAATCCCTGCTCTCATCTTATATCACACTTATCTACCCATCGTCATATCTCTATCAATCTATCCTCCATTCCCATTCTGACTCATCCGAAATCCATTCTACTACTTTCATCTCCTAAATAACTCTGCCTAAGCTCTTCCCTCCACTTCCACATCTAACTCACCAAACCTCACTTTACTACCATGACCTCCCAAACAACCCCACTAAATTTGCCCTCATTTATCTCACCCTGCTACTATGATCTCCCTAACCCCTTCCACAGACTCTTCCCTCCTCCATCCCCCTTTACTGATCCCAAGCCTAAATCCTATTACTATATACTCTCAATTAACACTTCTGGATTCTTTCCTCCTCCACCCCTCCATTACTCCAGTCAATCTAACTAACAAACTCCCATATCCGCAGCTCAAATTAACTCATAATAATACTAAAACTGTACTCATATTTCCCAATACTAATCCATCACTAATTCTTGTTGGGTTCCGGAGTAGCATGTTACTCGACGAAAAGCGCTTCGACGCCTTGTCAGGGGTAGTAAGCGCTATATAAATACTATTACAATACAATACAATACAATACAACATAACAGCATTAGCATTTAGCATTGATGGCGCCTGATGTGACAATCTTTGTTGGAGCCCCCCAATGACCTCCTTCTTCTTCACGGATTGCCTCACTACCAACCTCCAATGGATACCCCCCCCCATCTCTGCTTAGCCCCTCTCTCACATTTTTTCAATTTTAGTACTACTCATCCCAATTAGACTGTCAGGGTGCTTTACATCACAAACATCTTTTACAGAGGCAATGAGTCATGCTACTGTGTAAATCGATGTATAGGAAATGCCACTTCGGAAAATGAGGACAAGGTGTAGGAGTCACATGACAACCAGGCCGGTAGGCATTATATGTTAAGAGTGCTTGGTCTGAAGTAAAGAAGGGGCAGCTCAACTAAGGCCCATATTTATACTTTTTTAGCGCCGCATTTACGCCGCTTTTTGATGCAAAAACGCCGCAAACTTACAAAATACAATTGTATTTTGCAAGTTTGTGCCTCTTTTGCGTCAAAAAATGACGCAAATGCGGCGCTAAAAAAGTATAAATATGGGCCTATGTTTTTTACTCTGCACAGTAACCAAAGTTATTGCGCTGTGCTGCATGAAAAGAGGAGTGCACAACCGCCACAAACACAGAGGAGAGAGGAGGAGGTACGAACAACCACACCCTCTTAAGACATCCAGAAATCACAACCAGGTGTGGCTGATTAAGTAGGAAACTTATTCCAGTTCTCTTTCCTCCTAAAAGCCTGAAGTTAACCCCACCCGCGTAAGTTGCAGAGTCCCCTGACCAGGCCCCCGTATCCACTGAAAATCCTTTCTTATGGAAGAGGAAGCCTCACACACCTAATAGTGTCATGCCTCATCATCTGTGACTTATCCCCGCCCTGGTAGGATAATACCACCAGGGTGGACTCAACTTCCTGAAAGATTTCAGAGCAGGAGGGGGTTCTTAGATAAAAATTACTGGATAAGACCAGGTTCCAGACTAGCAGATTGAAAATACCTTGCTATTGCTCAGAATACCACCTTTAAAAAGTGGGGACTCCGGGTAAGGCTAAAAGCAGATCAGATGGCTATTGAGGAGTATGTCTTAAGCCATCCGAAGAAGGCCAACATGTTCCTGCCCACAATCTCTAGCCCTTACGGGTATTGGGCATTCTTCAGGGCTATGGATCTCTATATGTACCCCCTACAACTACTTAGCCCTCCATTGATCTATTAATGATCAATCAATCAATCAATCAGAGAATTTATAAAGCGCACTATGTACCCGTCAGGGTTTCGAGGCGCTGAATGATGGAGATAATACATAAACACAGGTCAATCCTACCTAACTCTACACCCAGTTCATCATGAAACCTAGATTAGATTTTAGGGGCTACCAGTTTCCTGGTCAAGGAAGGGGATGATGTCCTTTATAGTCACACTCACTCCAAACGGTGCATCATGTTTCTCCACCTATTTGCACTCCATCCTTGCCAAACTTCGGCAATACCCCAGACCCGTTATGGCTAGAGATTGTCGGTAGAAACATGTTGGCCTTCTTCTGGAAGGGGACCTGGTCAAGGGGCTCTGCAACTTGCCCGAGTGGGGCTAACTTCTGGCTTTTGGGAGGTAAGAGATCTGGAATAAGTTTTCTACCTAAAGCAGCCACACTTGGTTGTGATTTCAGGAGAGCACAACAGCACAATATGTAGTAAGATATGGAGCTGTTTCTCTCTTCTGTAGTGCTGGGATACCTGAGGCTGACTTGCACCAACGCACACACCCATGTACAGTAGTCCAAGTGTGTTTGATTGATGTTAAGCTTATGTTTTATACTGAAAGTGTACCGTTCCAGCATTAAATTCTATGCTTTGATAAAGTTTAACATTTTATCAATCAGTGACATTAGTTTTATTTGGTTTTAAGTAACAAACTATAAAAGCAAGCACGGTATACATCACATCCAACAAAAACGACAACAACAAATAACGTTAACATTTGAAAAAAAAAACTAAAACCTCTTTGGAGTGTGCAAATTCAGCTCTGCAATAAATCATGAACATCCGAGGGCAATTCAAAGTCACGATCCCTGCTGTTCCTTAGCATCACAGTAACATTTAAAAAGCTAAGAATACTCAAAATAATGTCCCCAAGTAACATCTGTATATACATGAGAGCTGGCCTCACTTGTGAAAAAATTGCCCTTTTCAGAACAGGAACGAGGTAAGCTTTCTGAGGCAAGGTATAAGGCTGGCAGAACATAATAAGATGCAAAGTATCCAGTGGAGACCTGTTGTGGCAGCCCCAGGATTCTAATTTAGCCCTCTGTTCTTGCCCCGAGGGTAAGCCAGCAGAATCTGCAATAAGTCCAATCAGACACTCGTTAGCAGAAAGTCGACATATCTGTTCTTAACCCAGAAAAGGCATAGTTTGGTAGATCTCACTGTCTTCACCGTAATGTGGTGTCGGGCACAGCGCTTAGGAGCTGACATCTCCTCTTTAACTAAAAACGTTTGATTTAAAAACCAATCTTTGACCAACACAAAATCAGCCTTATCAGTTCCCTCCAGTGAACTAAAAAGATCCTCTCTTCCTAAAATCTGGAAAGTATCCCTAATGTACTTTAACCAGGGACTATGGAGATCATGATCAAGGGACAAACTATCTTTCAGTATCTCCTTGTTTAGTTTAATTCCTGGATGAGTCCAGAGCTTCAGCCACAGTGCGAGAGGGCAGAAGGCTACAAGATCTGAGACATAGCCTACATGAAGCTCCTCATGCCCCAAGTCAGGGGTATTTTATGGTGGACATAATAAACATAGTAACCACTTTATCACTCTGTGGGTGTGCTGTTTGGTGCAGCACATATGCAAAGCTGGAAAATTATTTCTCCAACTTTGCGCCTGCCTTGAGGAGGCGTAATCTTTGGATGTCAATTCCTTTTTATCAAAGTAAGTAGATTGGTATTAGCTTCATAATCAATGAGTGGGTACATGGGGACGTCCATGTACCTTCCATGTTAAGCATCTTTGTTGTATATTAGTGCATCATGCTGCTTTGTAAGTTTATGTACTCTCCAATGCAATTCAGGATTTGCACTGGAAATTAACAGCAAAACAATACTTTGCACCAGATTTGCATTAGATTTGTAATGCAAACCAGTCCCAAACTGTTAGTAAATTCCACTCCGAAAAGGTAATATAATCATTGGAATGACAAACTAATTAAATTGCATTGCTACCTTGAGGAATCCTTTTAAGCAACTTTAGAATAGGAAAAGATTGAGGGGACAACAATATGGCTCCAAACCTATTCCTTTCAATTTTCATTCAGCACTTTGATGCCAGTTCATAGCTCAATGTGACCTATTAAAAGAATTATTACTTATGAACTCCAAGTAACAAAAGTCGCCATACCACAAAAGCAATAACCCACTCAGCTATCTACAGAAAATACTAATCTGTGACCTACCTGCCACACCTTGTGCTTTGCAGCAGGAATATTAAACCTCTACGCTACTGTACCATGAGTCAGAACTGTCAATAGAAATGTTGTAATTATCCATGATAAAAATGTAGCGCCTACAAAGATCTCTGCAGGCTGTTCTTATCTCATTTGGCCTCTCATGCGGTGGGCAACCCCTTGAACTTCTCTCCCGATGGGATGGCACTGGTCATGCCGCCCTGAGGCCGGCACTGCATAATAGTCAGCACCAAATGGTGGTTACGTAAGGTTATAACTTTTTTTTATTCTTCCAAACTGCATTCTCTTATCAGAATTGAAACGTTCATGTAGCTGGTGGCCAATTCGTCCTGTGGGATAGCCCTTTCGACAAACTCGGGACACAGGGAGAAAAGACACATAGGTGTTTGCAAACGTTGGCAACGGTGCACAGGCCAGTATCAGGGGGCTGTGTTCGCACATCGCACAGCTGTGTGGGTGGTTTTACCTGACTGCACGTTCTAAAGTTCTCACCTCTACCTCAGAATTTCTCTGAGTTAAAGCATGAGCAGCAGCCAGCACAGCTCAGACACAGACAGTGACAATCACTGCTCACAATTTCTGAGCTGTTCTGCTGACTGAACTATCTCAGCAAAATTCTGCGGTAAAGTGTAAGCTTTGCAAATGACAATCCTATTAAAAGTGTGGGATAGTTGTGTCATGTCAAACAAAGACCTTCACAATAAGGGCACAAGTTTGTTCTAATTTGGTTTGCATTTTGTTGGGGCAGAGTCCTGAGGTATACGTACTAAACATTCACACACAGTGCTGCTGTGTGTTGTATGACAGAAAGACTAGCAGGACAACATTACAGCTACTGAGATATGGCACTTTGGTTGACCCAGTTCAGAGATTAATCGAATAAACCCTCAGATGTTTTTAATAAATAATGGATGTGCGTGAAATTAATCTGGTGGAATTTGGCCTTGATTGCCTAGGGGCCACAAACCAGTATGTAGGATGTTTCCTATATTGATTTTAAGATCCAGATTCCCCATAGAATTAGAACAAAAATGTATCCAGTAATTTCTTCAGGCTGTTGACCATGCGGGTCAGAAGGACCGCATCATGGGTAAAAAAGAGAACTAGAACTAGACAGATGCCACCCTAACTTTCAAACTCAAACGAGCCTCCAACTCATTGACAAAAAGTGTGAAAAAGAAAGGAGCAAGGACACACCTCTTACGGATCCACCTTCCGATTACAAACGAGTGTGTTCTTCCAATCTAAGTGCAGGAATGACCGCTATGAAAGACAGTGAATGATTATCGCTAAAGTAAGGTGTGTTGACAACCTGCCAAAATTCAGGGCCTCATTTACAAGAAACTGATACAGAAATTCTGACGCATCTGTGGTGCTAAACTGACGCTTTGCTGGACTAGCGCAAAAAATTAAGCTACTCCAGCAATGTGAGGAAGGCTTGAGAAAAGCCCTGCGTCATATAAACGCCTGCTCTGAGCAGGAGTTAAAATGTTGACGCAGTGAAGTCGCAGAATGACGCAGTGAAATATAAATTGCACTGCGTCAGTTCTGCATGGCTTTTTGCTCTGGAACTCCTACCTTGCATACACTATATCTGGCACAGGTATAATGTGGTGCGAGGCTTTACAAATTGACTCATTGGGTCCAATGCATCAGTTTGTAAATATTAAGCAGTGAAAGCACTGCTTAGCACCACCATTGTGTAAAAAAAATTATGCAACAGTGGCACGAAGGCCTTGTAAATGAGGCCCCCAGTGTTGCTGTGCAATGTGGGGTGCCCTGTAAGGAGGCCCATGATTCTTCCCTAATTGACATTTTTTAGTTTCTAGTGCTCTCTTGTAATCTGCTCTACAGATACAGATGTTACATGGTGTTGTAGTTTGGACTCTTGCTCTGGGCAAGACTGCTGGTTACAGTACTTTTGTTTGTAGGAGACTAAGCCTATCCTACAACAAATCGCAACTGTTGTCCCAACCTTACCGGCTCACTAGCAGCACCTCACGAGAAACACAATAGTAAAAGGTGATTTGTGGCAGCCTTTACGCATGGACTCGAGAATAAGACATCTCAGGGAATGTCATGGTTAAACGGAGATTACCCTTGTCTCACAGATATATCATGTCTCATACAAACACAGGCAATGACAAAGATGCAGTAAAGTTTCAATAGTTTTTATTTAACATAACTGCAATTTGCAATAAGTTGCATGGGCTGCAATGATTAGGATAATGAATAATGCAAGAAACAGAATTGTGAAGCCAAGAGTCATTATTTCAAAGACCCCCACCATCTTGCAATGCATAAGGAAGACATACGAGATGTACTATGCCCTAATACACTAATGTGAGAGGCCTAACCTCCTACCTAAAGGAGAGCTGGGTTTGCTAAACCTAATCTGCCAATGCCATGTCCATGAGAGGAGCCCCCAACCCTCGTTACCTTGGAATGAGGTCTCTATCTCAGACTCCGCAGGGACACGAAGACTGGGTCAGCGTCAAGACGACGTGCAGCATCGATATCAGCGATGGTGGCGATGCTCTCTGGTCGGAATCCCTCTGATTATCTGTCTAAAGTGCGATGTACTTATACAGATCTTCAAGGACCCCTGAGCTCCCAAACAATAGATAACAGACATGCTTAGGACGGCAATTAAAATAAACAATCCCTCAAAAGTATAGAGAGGGAAAATCCCTAAGTGTGAACACCTACTGTATGTGTGTCTTTGTTGCTTGATATTGATGCCTTAGCGCGGCGACACTGATAATGTTAATCATAACAAGTAACCTAACTATAAACAAGGCAGCCATCTTAGAAGAATTAAGTAATTAAATGGGCTAAGACAGAGCAAGCTAAACAGGTTAAAAGTCACTAGGTGACGGGGACACGAGTCTGCAAGCCAGAGGCTAAGCTAACTCCTGTTATCCCATTAAAACAAACTAGGATTCACTACACTGGTAATCGTGGTGTGCTTTTTAAGGCAATCATTTGGTTCTTGTGGGCAGTGGTAGAGGTTTTGAATCAAACTAACTAGGTGATTTCTCTGTCCAAAAACAAAGAGCGTCTGTCAGCACTATCTTTAACTCTCGTCAATGACGTCAAAAGCACATAGAACACTTGAAGCACCTCCATTTTCCTCCCAACAAATATTAACCTCTTCATACACAATCTTAAATGATTTGCCCAAATTTTAGACAGATCAATATTGGCCCACCTATACATACCAGCTTTATTCTTGGCCACTGAAAGATCCATGGACTCAAATAAAAATGAACCGAAGTGGTCATAGTGGTTATAGTGTGCTTAATAGACAAGACAAGTGGATTATGATTGCTGGTACAATGCGCACAGATCTTATAGTCCACTATAAAGACACACAAATCCTCAGATAGCACCACAAAATCAATACATGTTGAAGATTCTCTCCCTGTCAAAGTTCGTACCCCTAAGTGATTTGCATTACTCAGAGACGAAGAACAGATATTTAAAAAATGATGTATTATGTTGCATCGCACACTCTGTTGTACTCAAAATGTGTAAGATCATATTAAGATGCATCAGTCACATATATGAACTGAAGTGAGTGTGCAGAGGTGAGTATTAAAAATCCCACAGACATGTTTAAAACCATTCAAACCCTATATGCATGAATAATTTGTGAAAACCAAGACACAAAGATGGAAATATGTTGTGAATGTTATACTGGAAGTTTTTATTAGGTCAGCAGCGTGCAAGCGCTGCTTTTCCAACATGTTGGTATGTATCTAGGCTTTTAACCACGCCCACCTCACTCCCATCCCACCTCACTCCCATCACTATCACTCGTTCATGGGCTTGCCTTTAAAAAATCCTTTGTTTGCATTGGTAACTGTTTTACGTTTGTCCCTCCTTAGGGTGGTTTTGTTACCGCCTTGGCCATCGACCCTGTTACATGGATAAATGCACTTTTGCCAATAACTTTGACTACGAGCGAACGTCTTTTTCTTTTTGTCTCTCTCCTTTGCGCTCACGGCAGCGCTTTGAATCGGGTCGCTTATGTCAACTGTTTTACTTTTTATTTTTAGTTTGTGTGACAAGAAAAGTCCAGTTAGGAATTTACAACGCTAATAGCTCTAACTCGAGCAAACATGAGACCCATTGCATTGCAAATGCTTGTTAGAATAATTTATCACTATCATCTTGTTGGGTCCCAGACTGTGCAGGCATAAAGTTTGATAGTATAGTGAGTTCATTGGCAGAGAACTCACTTTATTAGAGTGAGTCAGAGAAATCAAAATAGACAACCACACTTTGCCCTCCCCTTTCTAGAGGGGACTGCTGGAATTGAGTATGTAACAAAGCCATCAACAAAAAAAGGATCATTGGCCTATGTCCCCTGGAGACATAAGCAGTCAAATTGTTTAATGAAGCTGATCCAATCAGGGTTAGCCTGCTTAGGTCTAATTCACACTATGTTCCAGAACACACAGCAGGACACATCTGACTGTATAGTGAGTGCATAATGACTAGGTCTAAATACAAAATTGGATGCAAACTGTGTTGTAAAGACAAATTATACAATTTTGTGTTTGGCTGATGGAGTAAGAGAAACCTCCATTGGCATGGAGGATGAATTACCATCCACCAGGCCGAGAATACTTTGACCTCCAAATTTAGAAATGACTGGTCATTTCAAAAGCAATGGCAGGAAAAACACAATTTAATCAACATGCTAGAGCAGTTAGTCAAAATTATTTTTTTATTTGCAAAAATAAAATCCTGAAGCAGGATTTTATTTTTGAAAATAAAACATAAAATACCCCCTAACTCTCTCATGGTGAGGAGGGTGGCATTAGACAGTTTTCACTGCCCCTTACCACGAGAGTTTTCCTGGGAGCGACAAGCAGTGAAAATCGACCTCGAAGTCCATCCATCTAAATTAGGTGGGCGGACATGGAGGTTAGCTTCAGACTCTGTCGGACTGTCGGAAGGGTGGAAACATGGGCCCGTATTTATACTTTTTGACGCTAAACTGCGCTAACGCAGTTTAGCGTCAAAAAATTTTGCGCCGGCTAACGCCATTCTGAAGCGCCATGCGGGCGCCGTATTTATTGAATGTCGTTAGCCGGCGCAAGCAGACCGGCGCTGCCTGGTGTGCGTGGAAAAAAACCACGTACACCAGGCAGCGCCGGCGTAGGGAAAAATGGCGCTAGGGCGTCTTAAAAATGGTGCAAGTCAGGTTGACGCAAAAAATCGCCTCCACCCGATTTGCGCCATTTTTAACGATGCCCAGACGCCATTTACATGACTCCTGTCTTAGTAAAGACAGGAGTCATGCCCCCTTGCCCAATGGCCATGCCCAGGGGACTTATGTCCCCTGGGCATGGTCATTGGGCATTGAGGCATGTAGGGGGGCACAAATCAGGCCCCCCTATGCCACAAAAAAAAATAATAAAAAAAAATATTTATACTTACCTGAACTTACCTGAATGTCCCTGGGGTGGGTCCCTCCATCCTTGGGTGTCCTCCTGGGGTGGGCAAGGGTGGCAGGGGGGGTCCCTGGGGGCATGGGAGGGCAGCTGTGGGCTCATTTTGAGCCCACAGGTCCCTTAACGCCTGCCCTGACCCAGGCGTTAAAAAGTGGCGCAAATGCGGGGTTTTCTGCCCCGCCAACTCCCGGGCGTGATTTTTGCCCGGGAGTATAAATACGATGCATTTGCGTCGCAGTCATTTTTTGGGACGGGAACGCCTACCTTGCATCTCATTAACGCAAGGAAGGCGTTCACGCAAAAAAATGACGCTCTTTACTCATACTTTGGCGCTAGACGCGTCTAGCGCCAAAGTATAAATATGGCGTTAGTTTTGCGCCGAATTTGCGTCGAAAAAAACTACGCTAATTCAGCGCAAACGGAGTATAAATATGCCCCATAGTGTAGATAAAGTAGTCTCTGTCACGGTTACACCTATGGTCCATCCCCATCAAAATTCAGCGGGTGGACCATCATCTTTGTGGTAAGGATACTCCATCTCTATTGCGATGGAGTATACTTACTGTCAAGTTTTACACCAGACCCATAATGTCTATGTCAACCCTGCTGTGCTTACTTTGTCCCTTCAAACAGACGTGTGTAGACCCTGAGACAACATCCTCCTTACTGAGACTGGTTGGTCAATCAATCGTGGGGGTGTGAATGCATTAAATTTTGGAACACGATAAGGAGGGCCGTGATATATGGAATTGTAAACATCCAGGCCCTACTCTGGGGAGTAAGTGAGCCAAGGTTATATAAAATATAAATATATAAAAATACCTCCAATAAAAAAACATTAATGTTGCTGACTGGACAAAATTAACAATTGTACAGGAGGTGAGGAGTAATGGCAGGAAATTGAAAATTCACAATCACATAATCTTCCTTCCTTTCCTTACGATCACTGCCCATCCAGGATACTCTTCTGGTGTGAGTAACTAAGGTACTACCAACCACAAGGTTTATTCCTACAGTGCAGCTTGAACTGCAGTCACCCCTGACGCCTGTCAGCACACTCTGCACCCCTACCCTGCCCATTCATAGACCTCAATTCAGAGACCACGTCATATAATGTGGCCACAAGATCTCAATGCCTTGCAACTTAGAATAAAGAGACTCAAGTGATTTGTTCATGAGTGATTCCAGCTGAAGGAGCAAATTTGGTGGGAATGTTACACTGAAAGAGTCAGGTATATGCATAGCTTTGCATGTGTTCGTTATGTGGAATAGCTGTCAATAGCATGCTTAGATGGTGGCTTCTTCTGGATATTGTCACTGTTTTTCTTCATTTGGGGTGAACCTGGGGTGATCGGATGTAGAGACAATTGAAAGGGTAGCATTATATACCCAAGAATTTGTCCCACCTAGGGCTGGCTATGAATTGGTTGTAGCTTTAATTGCTCCACAGTCAGTAATCCAAGCCACATGGTCTATCATTGAGCTCTGAACTGCCCCAAGTTATTCCTCAATAGTATTGATCTCTTTATTAAAGGTAGCCATTGCGCTTTTCAAGAAGTTGGATATTGAAGGAGCAGAACATTCTTATCACCCACAGTCATAGAGGCCTTCATTTACCCCGTGGTGGTAGATGAGTCAGCCAAAAGCAGTGACCCAGCCCAGCCTCCTTCACCTGGGCAACAGTTAGGCTTGTCCTGCACATGTTCTGCCATGCAGGAGCATGACCACCTGATAGGGGCAGACAGATCCTTAACATCCTCTCTCTTTAGGAGGGTATAATGGTCCACGTAGTTCTGTGCCTGCCAGCACAAAGCCGATGCCATGTGTATTTCTCCAAAGTAAAGGTAAATCATCTCAACTGGAGTCCAGCAAAGGGAAATCGCAACCGCAAGCTCCACGGACAGACAAAATTGATGAACAAACACTTACAAATCAAAGAAACTGGTGCCATTACAACAAATGAAATGACATGCGTTTCTGCCTCAAATAGATCACCCAAAGAAACATTACATAGACGTTGATGCTTGTGAAATTGCAAGAAGATGGAGATACCCTGTTATGTTATTGCCAGGGTATGCGCCTCTCATGGATACCACATCCCGTGATTGATGTTTCTGGTAATAATACTGCAGGTCCCTGTGAGCCACTGAAAAAACTGATTCCAAAACAATAAATAAACTAGAAAAATGTTTTCTGTTCTTCTCTCAATCTAAACCGTGCCGTCATGGGGACATCAGAGACTTCTTTCACAGGACATGCCAGACTTGTCACCTCACCATACTCGCTGTAGTATTCCTCAAACCTACCCCTTACTCATCCATTTGTATCTTTCTGCCAACAGATAAAATAATATTGTCCAGCTCAGTGCGTATGTTAGAAAAAATAAAGGACTTTTATTTGGCAGCAAAATAAAATACTGCCCAGTTTAAGTAGAGATACAGTCACTGGGTTGTAATCTCATCTAAAAATCTCAGTGAAGGGCTATACCCTCTACTGTGTCCTCTCCAGGTATGCACATACTTCATATACTCTTTCATATGAAGTATAAGCATAGGTAATGATTAGGCACAGGAGAGGTGCACTTTGGATTTCCCAAATGACTAACGTGTAGATCAATTCAACAGCTCATGCTGCTATGCGTTGACAAAGGCAAAGCCTACGGTTGCTAAAGCAGATGTTTTTCTGTGTTCAATCTCTCAGTCTATTCACATCTAGGATCCATTTCACCAAGTTGATGGCAGTGGCTTCAATGATGCAGGACCATGGTAGGAGCTTCACGTCACCTGCAGGGCGGGGATCAGTGTGGCAGGTATACACAGAGGGTGCTCACCTTCGACAGTTACAGCTTCCCAGACCAGAAAGGTACAGATGCTTGGTCTCAGCTGTTGCAGCCTCTGAGTTGGAACTACAGTGGGTTAGTGTCTCTGGCAGTTGTGATCTCCCAAGCACGATGGGGGCTTCTGCATGAGTAATGGTAGCTCCTTTTGCATCGCAGCCCCAACGTAGGCAACTGCAGCATCAGTCTCTCAGTACACAGCAGAAATGTTGGACGAGTTGATGTTGCTCTTTGGTTTATTATTTTAGTGCAGTTCACTATAGGAATCACTTGGGGAGACCAGGAGACCCCTCATCACATTGGTTTACTTCTGGCTTTTCTTCCTCTGACAGACAGCTTCTTTTAGGGAACACTGGGGATGTTCTAGGGTTCTCCTCCTGGACTGTATCTCCTTCAGGACCGTTATCATTATCATGTTTTCATTTATAGGTATTCCCCTTCTTGAGTTACATATGTTGATTATTTCGAAATGACTGACAAATGTAAATGTTGCAACTATAATCCTGTTTATTTTTATCATGGTTATTGCTTACATTGTGTGCACAAGACAAAATAATCTTTTTAAAAAATCTATTGTTTCCTAGTGTCCTTGAGTGTGTCTTTCAATTCAAAAAGAGGATTTGAGTTCCACTAATCATGCCTGAGATATTTCATAAAATTGATCATCACCTCAAATGCATCTCATTCAACTACTGTTCAGCAAGTTGCAGGGTGGTTGTAGTCCAGCTGGCTTTCTGTCTCATGCTGGCACATTGGCAAAGTCCTTGGGGGCATATTTATAGTCCCCTAGCGCCACCTTGCACCACATTAAAGTCATCATTTTTTACGTTAATGTGGCCCAACAAGGCAAAAATCCTAGTGTCGTATTTACAGAGTGGCGCAATGCACCATTCTTTACTGCACTTTTAACGCATGCTCAGAGCAGGCATTAAAAGGGGGGCTTCCATTATTTTTAATGAGCCCCTATGTACTCTGTGTCAAGGGGTGTAGGAAGCCTATGCCCCAGCTGTGTTCTGGAAGATCTGCAAAAATGTACCAGGAGCGCCTCTCTGAGGAGGCAGGCAGGCTTCTAGGTACATTGAGACCCTCAACTTCTCAGGCAAGAAAGGCAGACTTCAGGTGTATCTCCTTTCCTCAGGGAGACTGGCTGTTATGCAGATATCAGTCCTACCATGCAGATAGCAGCTCTTTGAGTACTCTGTGGGCTACTCATTTCTTTGGTCATGAAGAACTTGGAACTTGAACAAAGTGGTATAGTTTTGGTCCGTCATAAGTATCACAGCAGAACTTGCCAGAGAAGAGTCTTACCTGATAACAGCAACACAGGGTCAATGTACAGCATGAAGATTGCAGGGTGAAAGTGGAATCTAAGAGCAGACACCTCCTCCATATTTGTTAAAACAACCCAGACCTGTCTGAAGGTTGGCTTGGGAGTCATCCTTGATTCCAATCCAGGCTACGTAAGATGTAAGAGCGGCCATTCTTGAAGCTGTTGGCCAGCGATAGGGGGCTGTGGCAGATATGGTGATCGAGACAAGTGTTGAGAGCAACTTTAACAGCTGATCACCCAAATAGAATCCTGGGGATGTTAGGGCCATTCCCTCTAGCAGGAACCCTATAAAAAAAAATCAGAAGCTTTGGACTTTCCCCGAGCCTTCTTGAATTCCACTATTTATAAAGGGGAGAGAAAGAGATGGCATATTGCGGAACATTCAAGCTAGAGTGCATTGCCTCTTCTTTCGCTCAGGATCAGAAAGGCTTTTCTGAGGAAAGTTAAGGAGGGAAGGATCTGGAGATTTTGACTAATCCCCACCATCTCATCAACTCATGGATATTATCTTTTTGACTATTGAAGGCATAGTACAATAACTAATTGTGCAATAGTCCCCGTAAAGCATTGAAAGACACATGCACATCAAAGGCACTGAACAAAAGAGACAGTGAGATATTTGTTTCACTGATTTTATTACAAATATTGTGGGAAATCATACATTGTAAATAAGCAGAGACCGTTTGTTACCTCCATTCTTGTGTCCAACGGATCAACTATTTTACAGTCCACTTTTTTATACTCATTTTCCAGAGAGTGAATGCGGATCCACTGTTTAGGGTTTCTAAACCTGCTTTGGGTGATTCTCTTTCAAATGTTGTTTTCTGGCTGTAGTACAGACACATCATTTATGCAAGAGTAGTGAAAACAAGGGCTACACTATCTGTTTTCTCCTCCCATTGACTTTAAGACATTCTGATCTCCTATAATGACCCTCAGTACCAAGAAGAATTCTCTGTTCTGAAACTCACAGCCCCACTATCAACAGTCAATGCTCCTGCCATCTCTCTTACACTTACACTATCCCTCAGAGACCATTGGTGAGTTCCACTGGCTTTTGGAATCCCCTTGCTGGTCTACAGCGCCTAAGTCAGTACCACTAGCTTTCACAATCCTCTCCCAGGTCGCATTGGCAATCAGAAACTTCCAGAGGTCCATTTGCCAGTTCTAAAATCTCACCTGACCCCTTATCCTCTCTCTCTCTCTATCTCTCTCTCTTTTCGTATACCAGAGTTGAGAGGCCTCTGCTGGCTGTCAGAGATTGCCACATCTTTCTGCACGTACTACGTTCAGTACTGCCAGCCTCACCCCTAAGCACCAATATGCTACACTTTGTAATTCGTGTCCTGTCGATGTAGAAGCTTATCCACCTCCATTTGTCAGTACCACAACCTTTAAACTGGCTCTGAAACCTTTCAGTACCTCTTTTTCAGCAAACCCTTGACATCAGTGCTCATACCACCTCCCCCATCATTACATTTCAGTGCCACTTTTCTGGCCCTCTAACCCCATCAGCTGAGTCTCTGAAAATATATTTTTTGGGACGATCCTTAGAAGGTCCTCACAGCCACTTGACTAGGCTTTGATCCATTTTTCTGATTATTTATATGGCATTCAGACGTGCTTCCAGTACCCCGTCAGCTTTAAAAATAGCTTGACAGTCCTTATGTACTGACGTTGGTCAGTACTCAATCGACATTGTCTCCTTTGACCCCCAGCCTTGTTGAACCTTAGGAGTCTGTTCACCCCTTTGCTAGCCCTTACAGACCACAGAGTTCGTCTATTTCTCCTTGAAGATCACAGAACTAGGCCTGGGGGGGAGCTCGTGGAGTTCTGCTATGCAGAATCCCGCAGAGCGGGCCAAAAACTCGTTGCGCCCATTCATGCTCCATTTCTCGTGTTTAGAAGTGCGGTGCACGTTCTTGTGCTGAAAACAGCATGCAAACAGCACCATGGGGGTTCCCATGTGTGCAGCTATTTTGTTTTCTTCCTTCTGTTTCCGTGCATGGTGCTTGGCCTGATTTTAATCCACCTTTAATCTCTTAAATACCCCATCTAATTCACCAACCTCTCATTTCCCTTTATTGTATCAGTGTGTGTCTTTGTGTTTGTGAATTTTAAGTTTTTGTAATTTTTTGTGTGTTTTTTGTGACTTTTGATATTTTTTTGGTTTTCCCTTTCTTCTCCTATTTCTTTTTTTTTCCATCCAGCACCATGACAGAGGAGGGGGGCAGAGGGAATGGTGGCGCCAGTGTGGCTTCGAGCTGCACACCTTGCAGTTGTCGGTATCACCAAGGGGTGCAGGCCTGTTTCATTTTTGACTGAGGCAGAGGCGACAACACTTGTACTTTTTGTGCAGCACCACCTCACCTTCATGCTGGCAACAGGCAGCAGGCCTAGGAGCGTTTACGCCCTCGGGCGTGTTGACTTTTTTAGTAAAGGGTGTGCTGGTGTATGCATCAGCACACTCGGGTGCAGAACACCCAGCAGCTGGAGCCGCACCATTGGGTGGAAATACTGGACCGCGAGCATGACATTCGCAACCAACTGGGCATCGAGGTGTCGGTGCTCAGGAAGTAATTATTTATTTTCTTTGTGTGTTCCACAATTCTATTTTTTCCATTAGCAGTGCTGCTAACACCCAGAGGTTAAGTTTACGTTACAATGAATATTATGTGATCCAGTTTCAGCTAGCCAGGTGCTCAGCGCTGCCTAATTGTACTCGTCGGCGCGGACCTTGGGCTGATTATTTAAGAAGCCATGCAGACTCCTGTGTCCTGTCGCTAAGATAGTGATAGTTGTAAGTAATATCAGTGAGTTAGCATTCTCTTCTCTGTGCCTTTCTTTATGTAACTTACACAGTTCCAATCACAATCTCTGAGGGACATATAGTATGTATCTATGCATTGAAAAGGGAGTCTGAGTAGGCTCATTAAAGGTGGTTGGGAGGCAAAGATCATTTGTTGCAATGCATTAGTGGCTCCAAATGCAGTTTAGGTTTAGGAAATTTGGAAAAGGGCTTAGGTTTTGGAGATTAATAGGTCAACTTGATATTAGTACCATAGGTGATCTGATTTAGAAAAGTACAATGTTACTGCATTGGCCTGTGCCTGTCAAAATAATTTTGGGGAGATGAACTGTACCACTAATAATTTTCTTTATCTTCTTCATTTCTTACCTCAGCATCCAAGGTCAAGAAGAGGGCTTTGGAGGTGGGTTGGGGAGACGAGGGTGCCACCACTAGTGAGGCAGCTGGTAGATCTGCTTGCCCCGTAGGTCCTCCTATTATATTATTAATATTATTATTTACCTAACTTGTACTTCACCCCATTTAGTATATTTTCTCCTTTTTTACTGTGCCTGTCTCCTTTTTCGCTATTCATATTCATTCTATCTGAGGTTTGCTAAATTCTTGTTATCCTTGCATTATCCTGTTTTTCCTGTATTTCATGTTTCTGTAGCTCACTTCCTCCTGTCTGTGCCAGTCTGTAGCTTTCTTCTGCTTTGTTAGTAAGCTTAGCTTCCCACTCCCCTTATATATCTTGTGGACTGTTACTGTAAGATTAAGAGAACAGACTGAAAGACAGGTATTCTACTGTGAAGATCGCCTGCCCAAGTCAGCTTTTCTACGCATGCTCATTGAGAAGGCTTTCTTTTTCTTGTCATGCTCAAACAGTAAAATGAGAGAGTGTTGTATGTATTAATTATTTATACAGTAGTGTACCATACCAGCAGTTTCAATGAAAGTACTGAATGGCTAGAAAAGTAGCATGAGGATGGTCCTGTTGCATTTCTCAACAAAGACCTCATAATATGTGTTTGATTGACCAATTATTCCACCTCTTCATTGTACTTCAGTGACTTATCTCTGCCCCTCCATTACAAAACATTTGTGGTTGACTTTACTTGACTACCTGGCTTTTCTATCATAGTTAACCAAAAAAATCCTAAAGTGAATGATAGAAGAAGATATAACTCTATTGATCTATTGCAGTTGTATTTTGTTGAATTTGTTCTAAAAAAATAACAAGGGGAGGCGTATCTGGCATCTAAAATGTGTAATGTTTTTTCTTGCTGCACCAACCAGCAGTGTCGGGGACAACTGCAGCACCATTGCACCGGACGCAGCAGAGGGTGGAGGGGAGAATTGACAGCGGCAGCAGGGTCGCGGTTGGTAAGTCATATTGCTTGCTTATTGACAATTGCTAATATATTCACTACAACGGTGTTGCTTGTGATGCCCCTGCTTTAGCAGCTACAGCAGTTCATAATGGCCTCTTCTGTCTGCAACTCATCAGACAAAAGCTTATAATGAATGCTACAAATGATGTGTTGATGGAAAAGAGAAAGAAGGGTATACGGTTAAAAGAAAGGATGGGTGAAATAGTATATGAGTGAAAGGATGTGTGGGTGGGTGAAATGATGCATAGGTGGGTGATAGGAGATGCATGGGTGGGTGAAAGGGTATATGGGTGAAAAGATGCCTCGGTGAGTGAAGGGTGGATGGGTAAAAGGATGCTCAGATGGGTTAAAGGATGGGTGGATGGGTAACAATGCATTGGTAAATGGATGGATGGGTGAAAAGATGGTTGAAAGGGCAGATAGGTAAATGTATGGATGGATGGGTGGATATATGGATGGATGGATTGGAATGGTGAAAGACTGGAGAATGTAAATCTTAAATGGTGGGTTTCAAAGGGTGAATATAACAATTTAAGGATTAATTGATAATTGCTTGGATGAAGAAATAAGGGAGCTTTCTGGAGAGGGACATGTTCACCTACTTCACTTGCTTTGCTTGGTTGTCAAAGCTTTGGTTCAAAGTGGGGGTTATTTAATTTTGTGTCTATTCCTTTCACTCACTGCATTTGTTAAGCAAAGCAGATATGTATCCTCCCATCCATCATCATTCATTACATCCCTGCCCATGACATTTATTCACCCATGCTATGACATAACTGCAGTAGTGGTCTGTTCAGCAGTGTGCAAGTGTTGTCTGTGCAATGTGCATTTGCATCAGTTAATGCAGCTTTGACACAGTTTTCAATGCACTGCAAATCGAAAATAAGGTATGTTTCCCTTCCCTCCCAGTGCCCACTGAGTCACTTCCTAGTACTTCAGTTCTTCACTTTCCCAAATTCTGTCCCAGCCACCCAAAACAAAATTGAAAAATCCCTTTTACGCATGCGCCACATTTTGTCTGGACAAGTGATTTATATTTCATGGCTTCCATAACGAATTCATGCCAGTTTAAATGTTTCCCTTTCAACATTTATCAACTACAGTAAGGCATGTGTGGGTAAAACATTTTTTGTTTTGGTCGGAGGGGCATTTGTTGTGGGTGCAGGAGGTGGAAAAGAGAGTTGGGTCGGAGGTTTTTTAACTTTGGACAATTTGGACTTTTCTTTGGACTTTGCTTGGACTTTGGTTGGGGACAGGGTGATTTGATTGGAGAGAAGGGTGGGCCTGTTGTGGGTGGAAATGGTGGGTTTTATAATTGTCAAAAATAAAAGGGGAATAATTTACTTTATTTATGTCTCAAATCTTTATTTTGGTATTTTACGTTGCACTGCTGTCTTTTAGCGTAGCCTGTTTTAAAAAAAATCTGCTTCAAAAAGTGTATATCAGATAGTTATTTCCTTGTCCTACTACCCTTTGTAACTATTTTGACTACTAGGGGGTGATTGCCATTGCCTATATTGCCTACAAAAACCTAGATACACACACAAACATCTACAGTAGAAGTTAGTTGCTAACTAAACTATTTCACTTCACTCCATAGTTTTCTTACTTGAATGGATGAGTGAGGGCAGCTACCTCTCTCAGTCTTCTTACTGCAGGGTTTCCAAGGAGCCATCATGGTGGTGGTAGTAGTAGCAAGCTAGCGAGCTAGCAGAGAAGACATCAGCGGCGAGGTTCCACTCCCACCTAGGTGAACTCCAAATGTAGGATTAATCAAAGTGTTATCCATCAAAGGCAACTAGATTGAAAGAAAACACAGAGTTAGTGGGTTATATTAGTTATATCATAACTTTAGAAAGATTGAGACCAAACTACCATGATGACACACAACAAAGAAGACCTGATATGATAACAAACACTAGCAATAGGAACTTTAAGCAATGGGAAGCTAGTATTTAATTAAAAGTAAACTTACAAAATCCTCGAGTCAGGAGAAGTGGTCCCAGAGTCAGGAGTGGAGTGGACAAGGTTAACCCTTTATGCAACCCAACACAAGGCCTCAATAATGATGTTGACGAATAATGAATGGTTGGATAAATGGGGACGGTGTGGGCTATTGCTCAGGTAATTGAAGATCCTGAAGTGAGTTTGTGTCGCTTTCACCACATCTGCCCCACCAAGTGTGTGATCCATATATGGTGTAAAATTAAGTCACACCTCAATAAATCACAGAGCCCAGGGGAGAGGTTTAGGGGTTTCATGAATTGATCATAAAGTGGATGTGGGGAAAGGTGTGACAAAGACAAACACAACACAATGACAATATTCGTCAGAGGACTGAGCAGCACACCATCATCAATCTGTTGTTGAAGGAAATGAAGGAATGAGCATGGCACAGTTCAGTTAAATGCATTGCAAACAGTCCTTCGCCCTCAGAGACCCAAAATATGTATATATCTGAAGGTTCTGTCATCTAGGTTTGAAAAATAAAAATTATGGAGGAATTAAGTGAACACATCCAGTTCTAAAAAAAATATTATTGTTATAAGAAAAATTATACTGTATTGCCACAGTGGGCTGTACATCTGCATTCTTCTCAGAATGTCCGTTACTCTTGGGTGCCTGGCTGAACCTGTTTGGTAGGTAAGCGGGAGTGTTGAGCTTTTGCCTTTCATTCATGCAGGAGAGGAGAAGGCCTGCAGATTGAAAAGCAGAAACTGTATTGCAGAGTCAAAGAGAAGGACAGAAGGAAGGTAAGCTTCACAAGGAGTCATGAGTGTACCAAGAAGATTCAGAGGCAGAGCAAGAACATAAGAGGAGTTTCACATTTGAGCCAGCAATGTAGCACACACACACTAGGCTGTATTTACCAAATCAACACACCTCTCTCCAGTCCTCAAGGCTGAGTACTAAGGCTCAGAGTCATCATCATCATCATGGTTTCCATTTGAAATCGATACCTTCCTTCTTCTGGCTGTTGAGGGAGTCCATCCCTGAGTCCTTCCATCTTCCTCCTCACTCCGTGTAACTCCATCCCACTCCCAAACCAAGCAAGATAGACCTGTAGTGCACTTCTGTTGAAGAACAAACAGAGAAACAGAATTGGAGTATTTTGTGTAGATGTTTGTTTGTTAACTAAAGTGACTGGTCTGGTCTCGAAAAGACTAGAAAAAAGGAGTGGACCCTGATGGTAAATTTAAAAAAATCTGAAAGGCCAATCACCTTCAGGAAAAATTATCATCTATCAGGCCCTAAACTTTGCAAATCTTTGAAATCAAGTTTACAAATTAGTTGAACAGCCTCCCTCACTGTCTGCCACCACTTACATCATCAAGCATCACTCAGAATTACTCAATAATATATCATCACTCATTGGAGCCATAGTTTGTAACTACCTCTTCCAATCCAAGCACAGTGGTAGGTACACATCTGTATCTCCTCTGTGATGCATGCAATACATTAGAATTTGGCATTGGCACTGGATGTCTTGTAAATCAGTGGTCTGCTGGGGCAGCCCTGTTAGATGCTGTGAAAAAAGGATAGGCATGCGAGGGAGGCAGGCATTCTATCCAATGTCCTGAATGGAATGTTGATGCTTCTTCCCTGAACACTGTTCCAGCCCTAATCTGGACATACATGTGACTACAAATGGTGGGGCAACGTAAATCAAACACAAACTCATGTTCCGCTAAGTAAATGTGTTTTTTTGGGCAAAAAAAGAAGTTTGACGATAAATATTTAATAAGTACTATGGTGGCATATTCAGTCAGGGAAGTACAGTTGGTTCTCAAACTTAGGTGGTTCGCCCAGACGTTGGTCAGCTAACACAGTTGATTCTGATAAATCCTCCTCCTCCTGTGTTTTTTCAGAAACTGTATCATTGTGTGGTATGAATTGTTGGTTCATTAGGATCATAGTCAATCTCTCCACGTTTTGAGGTGAGTGTCTGGTTCTTCTCACAGTGACAACAGTGCCAGATGCATTGAACACACGCTCAGTGGACACATTGGCTATAGGACAAGCCAGATACCTTATTGCCAGCCTGCTGAGCACTGGCCATTGGCACATCTTCGCATACCAAAACACCAATGGGTTTTGATCAACATAGATCTCTTTTCGGTCATCCAGATACTCTTTGAATATATTCTCAATGGCCATTGGTGCTGCCATTTGATCAACCTCTTTTGCCTTTTCCTCTGCATTGGAAGTAAGACTTGCCACTTGAAGCCAAGCCAATGCAAAGGCTGGGGCTAATCCTTCTGTTCATGTAGGTGTGGTTTTTGCCGGTGTTCTTTTTGCTGGTTTTGGCTGCTGTGAGACAAGACTGTCCTCTCTGGAAGTTGAAGGTGGCACCCTAGAAATTCTGCCTGGTAGTGGGACTCATCTTCCAGGTCTTCCAGGTCTCTGGCTTGCTCAACAACACACCTCTTGTATTTTGAAACATCCCCTTCAGGAAAAGGAATGAAAATGGCCAGAATTGTTTTGTTGCCGTGGATCAATTAATGTGGCACAGATGTATTCTTTGGACACTATGATGTAATTTTTCAGCAATGCAATACAAGCCAAGCAAATGATTAGGCTCTCAATCAAGGCATGTGCTTCTGCATTTTCGTTCACCCCTGTGAATGTGAAACTTTCAGACACCTTCTTTAAATAGTCGTGTGGCAGATGCAACAATGGGATAGCATAGCTCATCATACTATTCTCCTTGCCAACTTCCTGTGTGAAAACCTCAAAAGGGAGTACCATCTTTGTTAGAATTTGACTAGGCCTCATATGTCCGCTTCCATTGTCAAAGCTTTCCCAATTGCTTCCCCTCCTCTTTGAATGACCTAGAGGCTGATTTAGATATTGACGGATGGATTACTCTGTCACAACAGTGGCAGTTATCCTGTCTGCCAAAATCTAAATTCCATTATTTCCTACGGGATTTAGATTTCGGCAGATGGGATATCCATCACCGTTTTGATGGAGTAACCCATCTGCAAATATCTAAATCAGACCCATGGTGATAGATCAGTCTGT
The DNA here is from genome assembly GCF_031143425.1 of Pleurodeles waltl. NCBI lineage: Eukaryota > Metazoa > Chordata > Amphibia > Caudata > Salamandridae > Pleurodeles > Pleurodeles waltl. Next base: position 978,385,866 of record NC_090436.1, on the reverse strand, counting down.
ATTGCTGAAACTGACATTGCAACATGTAATAGGTCAAGTTCTGACATGTTGGCACCTCCTGTGGGAGGGCTTAAGCTGGTACTCTGATGATAACGTGATGAATAATGCTCAACTGCTTCCATGATTTAAAAGAATGGCTGAACTGAGGGTAGGTTCTTCTGCAGGTGGTCAGTGTGTTCCTGACTATTGGCCTCATCACAAGGCTGGCTGTCCAAGGACTGCCATTCTCTCTGTGACAGTCGGACCGCCGCAACTGTAGAGGCCCACCCACCACATAACAACCCTGGTAGGCAGACCCGCCATGAGACCACCTTCCTCGCAAGGAACATGGTTCCCGATGGAGTGATGGCGATCTGAGTTGTATTCAGTCAGGAAGGCGCTGGAATCAGTGCCGCCTGGCTGATTACAACTCAGGTTTCCGCCAACCTCTCCATGGTGGGGACCCACCCATGGAAAGGCTGGTGGAAAGCCAGTGCTGGGGGATACGGGGGGCTGCACTGACCATTCCCATGCCATTCAATGGTGCTGGATGCCCCCCTGTGCGACGGCACATCTCTCTGCTCCATGTGGAGCTGTGACCAATGCTGCTGCACAGTTTCCACTGGGCTGACCGGTGGAAACTTTGGTTTCTACCGGTCAGCCCAGTGGAAACCTTACAATGGGGCTGGTGGAGAGACTACCAGCTCTGTGGTGGTCACTTTACCATGAGTCTGGCGGTCAGCTTGTCTGGCTGCCAGACTTGAAATAAGGCTCAAAGTCTTCTTTTTTTAGAAACTCCTGCACCACTGGATTGATGCAATGTGCCAAACACAGGACCCTGAAATAGCCACCATCTGCCATGGCCATGACTATATTATTACCATTGTCCATGGCAGTAAATCCAATTCTGAGACCTCTGGGTCGCAGCCATTCACAACCCTCGCTGTTAAATTCATCCAAGATGTTTGCAGCTGCATGGGATTTTTCCATGGTAAACATGGCTACTGTTGCATGCCGCCAAACGCCCTTAGAAGTATCTTCAGCACTGAGACATGTAGATGGCTGTTGCCTAACCCACGCAAAAGAGATTCAGTGTGATACACATGAAATCAGTTGCTTGACAACTGGTCCACATGTCTGTTGTCAGGTGGATAGGGTGAACAAACATGGCCAACCAACTGCAGTACATCGTGATGGAGTACTAGAACAGCAACTCTTGCAAAAAAGGGCTGACTTGGAACCTTTTATTTTGGTCAGTTGGCCACCAGAAATTCTTAAAATCTCACTCCTTCCACTAAAGAAAAAAGGAGGACCAGTGATATCATTCTACCCAGTTTCCCATTGTACAAACTTGCAATTGGGTGGTTGCGGTCATAGGGCCTCTCCTGCCTAAACATGCCCATAATAGTAGCCTGGATCTTCTTCTTTTCTGGGGCCACTGATGCAAGTGGCTTCTGAGAAGTAGGAGGTGGTAGACTAAATGTGCGTCTTGGGGTGATCACTCTATGCTGTGGTGTCTCCATCTGACTTTGAGTCTTGTGCCATTTTGAGGTTGCAGAGGTGGGTGAAGCTGGTGCACTGCTGGAGACAGGGCGTGCTTGGTGTAAAGATGTCACTCTTTTTTCTCATGACCTCCCACCATGATTGGACTTGGAGCTCATGTTTCCTAGCTCTCCTCTCCTCACCACAACCACATTCAGCAATTTTTTCAGGTGCTCCGCCCACTGGATTGCGTGATATTTTTTCCTATGGGTTGATTGGCCTCCAGTATCATAGTGTAAACCAGGCTTACTTTGATGAACACTTGGGTGGCTAATGGCGCATATTGCAATGTTCTCATCCTGCCTGCGAAGCGTAAAAAAGTCCCAAACTGGGGAGGAGTAGTTTCTTGGATGGGCCAGTGTCAATACCTGAAGAAGAATTTGGGGGTGGGGGGGGGGTTGTTTTGTTGATTGCCTCTGAAGTGCATGCTTTTTCTGAGGTAGGGGTTGGTGCAGGTCTATGCTTGGGATTTACAAATATGGGAGCTGGCGGTGCTACCTGAGCCACATCCTTCGAAGTGGTTGAATAGGAGGGGTAAAGTCGGACTCCTCTGTGCCAGCCTCCAAAATGACTGGCTCGACATCATCCTTCTCCTTATCCCCTCTCAAAATTCTAAGGGTTTCAGAAACTTTTATTTTCCCTTGCCTCTCCTGGCTACTCCCGGACTCTGCCGGGGCCACGTTACATTCAAATCATATTCAACAGAAGGGATGCGTGGAGAAGTTGGTGTAGTACCCTTCCTTATTCTTGCTGGAAATCTGTGAGCCAATGATTCTAAAAGAGGATGCTCTTGCTCGGCAGAAAGCTCAACTTCCTGTTCTCCAACTTCAGGAAGGTCTAGTATTGCTGGCTGAGGTTGGAATTGATGATTTTCTAATACAATTAGTATTAAGAATATTAACGTCAGTGCCTTCCTGGTGGTTCTTGGGCAACTTGTTCTTTAACTCCCAAATCACCATTATCCCAGAGCGCTTATTGCCCATATTATCCATGGATGGGGGTAGAGCAGGGGGTTGAGGGAACAGATCTCTATTTCCAGTGCCATTGCAGCCCAAGAGGTTATCATCATAATTGGCTGGGGTTGAAAGGCAATTAGGGGCATCCCTGCTACAGACAGACTTATTACAAGCCTGATGGGTCATAATTTTATCAGATAGACTTTTATTTTCTGTCAAACAGCCTGTTAGCCTCATTCTCAGTATGGAGACTGCTTCTTTCACTTTATTAAAGTCAACTCTTGAACCATGTACAATGACTTTAATGTTGTCTAAAGTTATAGCCTTGGGCATGGCTTTGGTTGTGTTGAATCAGTTTGTGGTTTAAGCTTTCAAGGACCGAATAGAGGTTAGAGCAAACTACAGGATACATACTACTGAACTGGCCACCCACCAATACTTCTGATTGAAGTTGACCTTTTGTAATAGTTATCTGTGCACTGCATGAGGATTCAGGACAAGTAAACCTATTCTTCCACTCGGGTAACTTGTTAAGCAAAGTGGAGGAATTCATAGTACAACAAACATCTTTTGATTTCCCTTTGTAAAATTGAGTTATTTTGGTCTTAGAAGTCCACCCCAGGGGCTGATTCCTTTCTTCATTAAGAATATCTTCCACTGTTAGGTAGTCATTGTCCAGCAGGGTACAATTTTCAGCCGCAAGTCTGGGCAGTTTCAGCTCCGTCCCAGTGGGCAGTAGATGGTCAGCAGCCTTCCTTTTACCCATGATTGAAACCTGCATAGATGCAATAATAGGCACTGGGCTGGAAACCAATCTTTTATTTCCAATTAAATGCAAGTTGTAAGGCAGGTAACCAACAAAAGAAAAAACAGGCACCAGGCCTAGGTGGAGCAATTAACTATATAACAAATAACGGGCAATTTAAAATACTCCAAAGGGGGCGAGTAGCTTAAGAAGGAAGTCTTACCAGATTTCTCCAGGGCATGAAGTCAAGGGGGGTAGTCTGCCTCTCCCTCCCCTCTTCTTGGACTCTCGTTAGCGCTCAGTGATGCGGTATGATCTGTGGCCTGGAGTCCCCCCCAAGCTGCAGCAGTAGTATCCTGCATAGTGGGACATGAAGATCACTTTGTAGCCCTGGGGTATCAAGCTCCTCCTCCCTTCCTCTCAGACTCTCGTTGGTGCGCAGTGGCCCACTGTGGCCTGGAGTCCCCCCCAGCTGCAGCAGTAGCATCTTCTGTAGTCTATTTTTAATGTCTGTAGAAGCCTTCCCAAGACCTGATTCAGCATCCTCCTAGTCTTGCGCAGTCAGAAGGATCGGACTCCAGTCTTCAGCAACAGTAGTCTGAATAGCTAGCAGCAACCACCTGAGTCAGCATCCTTCGAGTCCTGTGCAGTCGGAAGGATCAGCCTCCAGTTTCCAGCAACAGTAGTTCAAATAGCAACCAATTTTATACCCCCTTCAGTAAGAGTGATGTGATAGGTCACATCCCATCAATCAATCAATAGTTTATTCGGTCCAGATGTGGACCATTTGAGAAGTTAAAAGTAATCATACATACAAAAGGATAAAAGCCATAAACCATTGCATAATAAAAAATAAAAATAAAAAGACATTGGCAATTAATACAGAGAAAAAAAAAAAAAAAAGTTCATAAAACTACATAAAAAGTTTCATAAATAATTAAGACAAAACTCTGAAAATAGTCTCTGGATCTTACCCTATAAAAGACGCTGAATGCTAAAATGATACTAATATGTTGTTAAAAGCATAAAAACCATTCTAAAACGGGTTTATACATAAAATAAAACATAAAAACTACAATACAATAGCTCCTATTAGCAAAAATTAAAAGTCAACCAGTGGAAAATGATGCCCTAAGTTAATCAGTTCTATTTAATAAGTTGATCAAATAAATTGCATCTTGCCATTTATAAAATTATATATGCTGAGGAGCTATAGGTCGCTTCAGTTGGGGTAACCCACTAGACAGCGTGCTCGGGGATACAATCTTTTATCCTTGATAGGTCGCACTAATAGTTTTGTTTAAAATCCCAGACTGATATAACAGGGTACTAATTTGCTAACTTCTAGACCGTTCTTCAACCGGTGGATTAAGATCTATAGTGATCCTACTGCGGATTTTCCATGCTGCTGCCAGATATTTAGAAACAGAACTCACTATCAGCATGGAAGTATCATATTTGCATATTCTATATACACTGTTACGGTTTTGTGGTAACAGTGTTTTGCACAGAGGGGTAATCCACTTCCCTCGAGGGCATTTGTACAGAGGACAGAAAAATAGGACATGCTCAGAGGTTTCCTTGCATAGATGGCAGTTTATGCATTTGTCAGATAAGGAGCTATTAGTCGACCAGCAAGCCGTGAAGCTGTTGACTGCCAATGTTCCATATCTGAACTGAAGTAATAAAGAGCGAGCACGGGCTGGTATAGGGAGATCCAGGAAGCTTTCAGGCATAGGTTTTGCTTAACCAGCAGAAACTCTGCTGTCAGCCGACCTAACCCATTTGAGCCGAGAGATTCCTCATAGATCTTTTCCCAATAACGGTCTTTGATCAGGCGTTTAGCGTTACCAGGAATCATCTCGGGATTCTCCCAATAATGGGATAAATTCAGTTTAACCCAAGCCGCTTTCATCTCCCTTAGCCACCGTACTTTTTCCCATCCATAGTAAGGTGGCAATAGTTCTTTAACTGCTGACCTGAAGGGTTCGAGTTCATCTGTTTTCCATAGTCTGACCCAGTACAGAAGTGGTCTTAAGTATGCTGTATCTTTAATACTATTTAGACCCAGGTCCAGTCTTAGGGGCAGCATCGGTGTGCCCTTCCCTAGTCTGGATATGTGTCTAAGGAAATTATTTTCTTTGGTTTGAAGAGTGTTCATTTGTCTGTGAGATCCCCAAAGTTCCGCTCCATATAAGGCCGCGGCACGGATTTGAGCTTTATATATTTCAGAGATGAGGGTCAGAGGGGGGCTTGTTGCAGCGCTAGCTTTACGTCCTATCACTCCACATCTTTGGCTGATTGTTAATGCCCCTTTCCTTATAGCTGGATCCCAGCTGCCCTTATCAGATAGTCTGATGCCCAAATAATCGTATTCCATTACCCTCTCCAAAAGAATTTAATCCATCTTTATATTTGCTCTAAGCTTCTTGTTCGGGGCACTGTATATCATGAGTTTAGTTTTCTTAAGATTTATGTCTAAACCGTAATCTCTGCAAAATACACCGAACTGGTTAACCAGATTCTGGATTCCCATGGGTGATTTAGACAGGAGAATAGTGTCATCTGCATAAAGTAAGCATGGAACTTTGGTCCCGGACAACTTTGGGGAATCATTAGTGCAATTTACTAAATACTTAATACAATTATTTATGTATAAAAGAAAAAGGGTTGGGGCCAAAACACACCCCTGTCTGACTCCCCTCTCAATAGCCACTGATTCTGTTAGATCACCATTCTTGCCGCTCCTAATTTGGGCATAAGTATTCTCGTGTAGTCGGGTGATAAGTTTCAGAAGGCCATGTGGGACACCCATATTGGCTAGTGTCAGCCATAACTGGTTTCTAGGGACCAAATCGAACGCGGCTCTAAGATCAATAAAGACTACAAAAAGGTTACCCCCTCCTACTTCCACAGTCTTCCATTTTGTTGTTAAAAATCTTAGCACCTGATCTACGGTACTGACTGCTGGCCTGAACCCTGCTTGCAAATCAGAAATGGCATTGGTTTCCAGAATCCATTCTTCTAGACGGGACAAAATTTGCTTTGCAAGAAGTTTTTGGAAGTTGTCGAGTAAGGAGATTGGGCGGTAGTTAACAGGGTTAGAGGGGTTACCTTTCTTAAAGATGGGAACTATCTCTGCTCCCATCCAGGAGCTCGGGACAGGTGCTCCTGCAGTTACCGCATTGGAAATGAGGTTCAGATATGGGGCCCATATATCTGGGTTTGTCTTGTATAAATCGCCTGGTATTTTATCAAGGCCGGGGGCCTTTCCCCATTTCAATGAAGCGATCGCAGCCTTAGTTTCTGCCAGGGTAAATTCAATTTTGGGGGTCTCAATAATCATGGTATGGGTCAGTTCACTGGAAGTAACACCAGTGATCCCAGAATATAATCGGGAAAAATGATCTGTCCACTCTACAGGGAGCATTGAGGCACCAGGCGAACAATTAGGTTCTTCGCTGGCATCAGCCACCAATTTCCAAAATTTGGAGGTGTCATTTATTTTAGCAGACTCCAGGAGGGAGACCCATCTAGATTCATCCCATGTCCTACGGGCTCTACCTTGTTCCTGTTTATAATCTTTCCTGGCTTCCCTTATATGATCTGACTGGCCTCCTCTTAAAGCTCTCAGCAGTTTGTGCTGTGCTTCCCTGCATGCGGCGTTGAACCACCTTGCGTTACACTTCTTTTTGACTTCTTTTGCAGACTCTTTGGTAAAAAGATTTTTTAGGGAATTAAAAAATTGTGTGTGGGCTACTATAAGCCCACCACTATCTTCTAAACACTGAGATATACGATCCATATGATCAGCCAACTGCCTGTACGCAGATGCCAAGGTGGCTGTGTCGGTGTTCAGGGATTCCCATCTAACATTTTGTCTATTGTTGATCAGTGCAAGCTGTTGTTCGTGAGTCTTGGAACAGGAGACTTCAAGTAGGGGTAATAGGTTCCTAAGAGTTAGAATCAATGGTTCATGGTCACTTTCCTCATGTTCTACAATGTTCATGTCAGCCATATAGCCCCACAGGCGGATATCAAGCAAAATATAGTCTATCTGGCTCATCTGTGCCCCGCGCCTGAATGTAGGGTGAAGATTAGGGTCTGAGCGGGAACGACCATTGCAAGTCCGCAGGCCATGTGCCAGTGTAATATCCACAACCTGATGTGTTAATCTATTTATTTTTGGTCTTTTGCTTGATACCAGTTGAGGGATACCCCAATAGGCGTCTTCTTCTTTGTATAGTTCCTGGGCCAGCGAGTAGGGTTCAAAAGTAACATTAAAATCTCCAGCAATAAGAATAAAGTGAGAAGGTGATTTACAAGAAAGAAAGCTGTCCAAAATAGTCAATGTGTCGGACTCGTATTTGCTACCCAGGCTCCTATTATAAATATTGATTATTAAAAGTGGTTTCTCGCTAAGGGATGGTATTGATAAACCCATTAAATCAGGGCAGCCCAAGTCAATTGCTTCAATCCGACATTTAAAGGAACAGCTGAGCCATATAAGCAGGCCACCTGAGGGTCTCCCTGAATTCACCTTAGTTGCTGGGACCCAGTAACTTTTGTAACCAATTCTGTATTTGGGCTCCAATGCCCATGTTTCTTGGAAAATACATATTTTATGTTCGTCTATAAATTTGCCCCATTCAGGGTTGTTCATTTTATTCTCCAACCCTGCAATATTCCAACTAAGGATGGTATCTAGGCCATCTGTTTTGTCATGGGGAGCTTCGGCCACAGGGTTCTCTCTTGAAAATGGGGTACAGTGGGGAAGGTTTATACCCTTTTCAGTCGTATCTATACCAGCCATGTTTGGGTTTCCCACTACAGTATTGCCCAAAATATTTCTTGCCCCGTCTAGATCGGGGGGTGGCGTGAGCAGTTCAAGTGTCTGAAGTGGTGGTAAATCTCCAAGTTTACTGGGATCTAATAAATCTGTAGCTAAATTGCTCTCAACCACCTTGCGCTCCTTATTTGCATCCCCAATACAGATTTCAGAGCACTTAGCAAGATCTGACTGAGCAAGTGCGGAAATTGGCGTAGGGTCTCTGGTGTCTACAGTAGGGGTTTGTTCGATCTCAGGGTTGCCTTGCCCTATTTCGTGAGTTTCATTATTTCCGACTATAGGGAACTTTTTATCCCGATTGTTTAGACCTTGAGGCTGGAGTGAACTATACTCAGTGCTGGCTTTTAGTCAATCATTTTCAGAAAGCGAGAGCGAAAAAGGGCTACATCTCGGCTGAGAGTCAGGCAGCATCTGTGCCCTGGTGGGACCTCTGGGTGACATTGTTACCCCCTTAATAGTTGGTACAGCTTTGTGAGGGTAAAAAGCCTGGAGCCTTCAAAGTGAGATTACTCCCCCTAGAGGGTTAGAATGACACACATTCAAGGAAAGCTGTTGGACAAGGGAAGGCGCATTGAAGTTAATAACAATACAGTCCCCTGTACCGGGGTTTTTGAGTGGACCCACCCAACCCACCCTCCTCACCATTAATATTGAGGGTATCATATAGAAAGCAAATCTAGCGTATCTATGTAGCCAGTGGATGACCTTATTTTTCAGTTCTGTAAATGATTCGGGAATATTAGGCTTAAGCTTAGGAACATTCGTGATAACAAGCACATAGGGGCAAGCTTCCGGTGGTAGGTGTAAAGTTCTCATATTAGTTCCTAGATCCCTATGCATCCGGTCTGCTGGAGGGTTGGTATGATCCTTATACAGTTTTGTGCCCATGTTTATGGAAGAAGCAGTTTCTTCAGTCCGCCTTGGGAAGAGGGGATCACTCTTTGAGTGCCAATTTTTAGGGGGATTGGTCAGTCTAGCAGTAGAAGCCTTCACTGGTTGATGCGAAGAGTCAGGGCAAAGTGATTGAGAATTGTGAACCGTGCTTGATGATAGAGGAGGGCTACTGGCACTATTGACTGGAGGGCATGGGGGAAAATGTTGTTGTGTATATTGTAAATCCGATAAGGAAGAGGTGATTGGCTGGTTAAGTTTGATGAGAACGTCGAGTTTCTCCTCAATAGCTGATAGGCGAGTTGTTATAGGGTGTAGTTTTTTGGAAAGCTCGTCTTTTATAAAATCTATTATAAAAGCTGTGTCTAAGCTGCCGTTATTGGTAGCTTGGGCAGGTGTACAGTCCTTGGTCCGAGTAGGCACAACATGATTGGGGGAGTTCAAAACACGGGCCCGTTTATTCTTTAAGTTCACCTCCCCTCGTTTCCTTTTGCCCTTTGGGCTATGCTTTGGGGAGGGTGCAGGCCTATCTGGCATAGGCTATGTAGTTTCTGAAGAATATATGGCTTTGTCCAGGGGCTCTGTGACGGGCATTTGGGTAGTTTGGGTAGTTGGTGGTGGAGTTGCCGGTGCAGGCTGGAAAGCTGGTGGGTAAAAAAGTTGCGGTGGGGTTTTCGATGGAGCATCCGTTGGTGGGGAAGCAGACAGACGGCGCTCCACCAATTCAATTTCTTTTTCTAATGCCCCTACCGCTTTTTGGAGGAAGCCATCTAGAGTCTTGTTGTTGCCGGCTTTTTCCAAAGGCATCCCCCCCTTCCGTCTACCCATCTTGTTTTGGTAAGACACTTAGGTCCAGCCCCAAAGTTTGACAGTCTATTTCCGTAGGTGCTCTTCCTCTCCTTTTCCCACCCTATTTTGCTCTACTGGGGCTTTATTAAGAAACGCTGAGACGCCAGGAGGGCCTAAAGTACTGCTCACCTATATTAGGAAGGTGTCCGGGTGGGTAAAGTGTGTTCGTCCGCTGGACACCAACCTCGGAAGTCAGGATGAAAATGGTATGTCCCAGCCCGGACTCCTCCGGTCGCAGGACGGGCGAGGCGGGAGTGCTTCCGAAGATTTAAAGGGCTCCTGCCCGAGACAAACTGCTTCCGCCCCCAGCCGGTGTCTTTAGCGCAAGTTAATTGTCAGGACCACGTCTTTGAATAGATGACAGGGGGGTGGCCCAGCCCTGCCTCTTCCTGGCAATGACGGGCAAGGACGGGCCCGCCCTTGGCCCGGGCTTCGTCCGGGCGCCGCCCACGCGCGCGTCCCGCGGCGGCGGGAGCGCGAATTCAATTTAAAGGGCTCCTGCCCTTTGACAAACTCCCCGGCACAGACAGCGCTTCCCGCGGCGGCGGGAGCGCGAATTCAGTTTAAAGGGCTCCTGCCCTTTGACAAACTCCCCGGCACAGACAGCGCTTCCCGCGGCGGCGGGAGCGCGAATTCAGTTTAAAGGGCTCCTGCCCTTTGACAAACTCCCCGGCACAGACAGCGCATCCCATGCTTCTGCCCTCACTGCATTTAAGGTACTTGTAAGTCCATCCTATATGGTAGCACAGGCACCCAAAGCCTGTAAATTAAATGCTACCAGTGGGCAGCAACATCCATTGTGCCACCAATTAAAGGTAGCTTTTTTAAACATGTCTCAGGCCTACCATTGCAGCCTGTAGTGTAGTTTTAAACTGCCATTTTGACCTAGCAAAATAAAGCTTCTGCCAGACATCAACCTCCAATTTATAAGAAGGGTCCCCTAAATAGCCTTTAGAACAGGGTGCATTGCATTTAAAAAGTAGAATGTGTTTTTAAGTTTTAGATGTCCTGGTAGTGAAAAACTCTTACATTTATTTTCACTATTATAAGGCCTACCTCTCTTCCGTAGGATAACTTTGGATTACCTTATTACATTTATTAAGTGCTAACTTGTGATTGGCAACAGGTAGAAATATCATATTTGAACTTAAATGAATTGCAACTTAAAATCCTCTGGTAAAGTCAGATTCTACATCACAATTTTGAAAATGCTACTTTCAGAACTTGGCATTTTCCTGCTCTAATCTTTCTGAGGCCTTCTTGGAGTTTCCAGTTGCCTGGGCCTAATAATTACCCCTCATCATCAATGCATATTAGGCCCACTCAGTTAACAATAGAACCTGGGTGTAGCAGGGAGATAGCCAGCCTGCCACGATGGGGAGGCAAGCTGTTCCCTGCCCAAGTTACATTTCAAAGGCTGCCTCCAACACACGTACTAAGAACTTGACACCAGTCTATTGTCATCCCAGACCTCTTGGGTCCAGGGCAGGGAGGAAGGAAATTCCAGAAACATTTATGGTAGGAAAACTCCAGAAGGTTCTTCCACTTCAAAGCTGGCACTAGATATACAAATAGGACTCTCAAAGCCACTGTTCAGTATGCTCCTGGGCCTATGGACATTTCAGAAGAAGGACTATGGAGGTTCCCTTGAGGACTGCCCTGCTGCTTGAGGCCTGCCTTGTTCATCAGAGGACTGCCCTGCTGCTACCAGTGGACTGACCTCCTCCTTGTGGCCTACCTTGTTCCCTAGAGGACTGCCATGCTGCTTGAGGCCTGTTTTGTTTTTCAAAGAACTTTCCTGCTGCATGCGGCTGCCCTGCTCTCTGAGTATGAAGACTTAGGCTTACTCTCTTCTTCCCAGGTTAACCAGAGTGACTCCAAGGGTCAGTTGTCTGACCTCCTGTTCTAAGTCACAGAGACATAACAAGCTTTAGAGGTCTCCCTGCTATTGCCCAGCTGACTTGCTGCAACTGGCCATGCCTGTACCTGCAACAGGTCTGGACCTAGAACTGAACCTCCCGGAGCCTTGCCGGCCTCTGCTGGAGTGGGTTCCTAATCCACAAGAGGCACCCCCCACATGTCATGGACCCTTCAGTTGAGCTCATCTTGTGAAAATCATGAAGTTTTGTAACTCTGTACGTGGACTTTGAGAAGGTAAATATTTCAGAGGACCTAACCTAATATCTATGTCCAGCCTGCACTCCTTTGCGGTGAACCTGCACTTGTGATTTTGCTCTGGTCTAGTGCGACCAGATACCCAGGTACTGCTCTCGGCTTCTTGCAGTTATTTCTACTTAAACATTGTACATCTCTGGTTCTACAGATTGAATTTTGTCATTTTGGTCTTGTTTTATTTATTAAATCTTACTACATTTTACTAAATTAGTGGAGGATTTTTCTTTTGTTGTGTTTTCACTTTATTACTGGTTGTGTTATGCAGAAATACTTAGCACATTGCTTCTAACTCAAGCCTGACTGCTTTTGTTCCAAGCCACTAGAATGTTAAGCACAGGTTAATTTAGAGTCTTTTGTGGTTCACCCTGACAAGGATTGTGTTTGTTGCATGAGTGGGGCTTCCACCTTCCCCTTCAACCAATAACCCTATTTCTTACAGGTGTGAAAACTACTGTCAGAGCAGAACAGTGACTTAGGCTTGGTGACAAAATGGACTGGGTGTGGGGCCTGTGATCCTAGTCAGCTAAGGAACAACAGCTGGGGAGGTTCCAGGAACTTCATTAACTTGAAAGGGTTAGAGGTGAGACCTGCCCATTTATAGTTTAGTGTAAGGAGAGACCTGGGAGGAGGAACATCTTTGATCATGGTAGTCAGCCTGGCCAGTGGAAAGGGACCTGGTCTCAGAACCCTGTTGTGGTAGCTTAGGAGGAGGGGACTGTTTATTTACCTAAATACACCCCTGACTGGCACAAAAGTGCTCTCCAAGGGCAGAAGGCCGTGGCCATCCTGAATTTACCCTAGAATGATTCAATGTGGGAAAGGTTGCAGCAAGGCAAGCAGGATCTACTGCAAAAGTGGGGAGATTTTGCACCTGGGAATTTTTGCCATAGGACTGCCACTGAGTCACCCCTGAGATTGGCTGGTGAAAGATACAAAGCTAGTACCTAACCCACAGCTCCTCATATGCTTTCTGGACCTGTCAAAGATTGGAAGAAGACTGGACAAGCTGTCTGTGACCTGAGAGGAGCTGTAAAGGACTGGACTGGCTCCTTCTTGTACCCAGGACAAAGATGTCTACTTCAAGGGTCAGTTGGATGATCTCATGTGTGGCTACAGGGACACAGCAAGCTGCAAGAGGCCTTTTTTCTGAAGAACCAGTTGATCAGCAGCAACTGGACCTGGAATGGACCCTGCTGGTAGCCTCTGCTGAAGTGAGTCCTGGCCCTAAAGTAGTGTCCCTGAGGTCCTGGGAACTGTAGACTTGACCCAAAATAGTTGTTACAGAAACCCTGAAATATCAGGACTTGGAAAATGTGTGGAATTCCAAGACTTCTAGAATGACAACTGGACCTCATGACATAGGTGTTAGATTTTGATGCAACTTCGTTGGATACAACTCCAGGCATGCTCCACTGGAAGAGTTTTGAGCTCCATCAAAAAGACTAAGGGCCTGCGTTAGATCCCAGTAAAGGGAATGCTCTGTCACAAACGTGATAGATATTCCTTCCGCCTTGTTACGATCTCCATAGGATATCATGGGCTCATAAGAAGGTGGACGGAAAGCCTGTTATGTTTGTGATAGAGTATTCCCCACTGCCAGAACCTAAATTAGGCCTCTTTCAGGCGATAACATTTAGACTTGGATGAACTATCTTGGTGTTTCGGATCTGCACTGTGAAACAGTGTAACCTGGATGTACCATTACGCCTCTTAAAATGTGAAATGAAATGGTGGTTGTTTTTCTGCCTAACAAAAGAAATGTTTCCTTTTAACATGGAGCGTTTTATGCAATGTTTCATGTATGGCATACTTTATTATTGTTTAAAAGAATGTTTAAGTTACAGTGCTTTACAATTATTACTAATTATATATTTGATATAAGACACGTATAGAATGTATTTATCCTGAAAGTGTACTCATGTTTAATTAATGTGGCCAGTGTTGAGGCCCATATATTTTCTGTGTTTTAACCTTCAATGTGCAGTTTGCTTTTTGAATGTTTTTTTAAAGCTGCAGGTGTCAGGATCTGAGACGGACTTAATAGGGAACTTGTTGTTTGAGATGGTAACAAAAGTCTGGCAGCATGCTTATTGAAGATGTGAAGAGTATCTTGAGCTGGCAGATGTAACTCTTGTGAAATTCCAAAGCATGAGGGTGTACCATGGGGAAATGCTGAAAACCCAGAAGGCCGAAGTGTCAATTAGCAAATTATAATTTGTAGTTATATTTTTGAACTGGGAAAGGTATTTGCCTATGTGATAATCCTTGAAAGGAACAGGATTTAAGTGTGGCTTAGTTAGCAGTAATATTCGGATTCCCTCTGCCCTTAGTCGAGAGCAGACCCCACTTAAATACCTCTCTTGAACTTTAATTTCTACATGGCTGCATGACGCCATACATTTCTTGATGGAAACTTTTTCTGAAGTTCGGTCATGCTGTCCTGGACCTATAGAATATTAGCATAATTAGGATTTGAAATCAAATGGTTAGGCAGGAAAACCTGAACTCAAACTCTATACATCTATTGTTTTGTCTAATTTTCTGCCTTATCACAATTGAATTAGTGGTCTTTTACATGTTAGTTAAATTCCATATTGTGCAATGTTTTGATTCATCTTTGGTTATTCTGTACATATATACTATGATTTTGAGACTCATGTATGTAAGTTTGATTTTGAGTCTAAATAAAGCCATTTGAACGACAAGTTGATCTCTTTAATTGAATGTGTGACCATCGAGTTACACTGTAATTGTTTTTGAATAATTTGATGCATTGTCTCCTCGCTCTTCGGAACAGACAAGAAAAATTAATTGGACCCCAGAATCTAGAATTAGGGCCCGAGCTGGAGCAGGTAGTAGCGACGAGGATAGCTCTCTTTCGAAATGAGGAGAACTAGACTTAGGTGGTCATTACAACCTCGGCGGTCTTTTAAGAAGACCGCCGAGGAACCGCCGTGCGGAAGACCTGTAGTCTGTGTATGTAGGGGGGGTGTGAGTGCGTGTATGCATGCGGGGGTGTTGTGTGTTTGGAAATGAGTGCGTGTCTGTCTGTATGTATGTCTGTATGGATGTGTACGTGAATGTGTGAATGTGGGTGTACGTGTCTGAGTGTGTGTGTGGATGTTGGCATGTATGTCGGTGTGTGTGCGTGTATGTGTGTTGGTGGTGCCTGCGTGCGTGTCGGGTGTGTATGTGTAAGGTAATGTCGGGGGTCGGGGCGGGGAGGGGGGCCCTGCCACCTTTGGGGGGTGGCAGGGGTGGTGGGGGGTGTAGGGGAGGGAGTTGGGTGGGGGTGGGGGGTAGGGGAGACCCCTATCAGTGCCAGGGAAGGAATTTCCTGGCACTGATAGTGCTTACCACCATGGATTTCATGGCGGTTCCTACCGCTGGAAATCCACGGCGGTAAGCCGGGTCACAATACCGGCGGCGGTATTGTCACGGCCGCCGGGCTGGAGACCCAGGTCTCCAGCCCAGCGGTCGTCTCCGCCCTGGCGGGCGGAACGGGGAAGCGGCGTATGACCATGACGGAAACCGCCATGGTCATAATACTAAAAAAAAAGACCGCCAGACTGTTGGCGGTCTTACCGCCGCTTTAACACCGTCCGCCAGGGTTGTAATGACCCCCTTAGGCTCTAGAACAGGTAGTCCCCAGTGCCCAATTTATGCTTGTATCCAGACTTGGAAGATTGGCGGAATCCTGATTCAGAGGAGAGTTGTACTGGCAGCGTATGAGTGAGTATTAGTAGGGTTGCAGATTGCATTTGCGTGTAGTTATGGTGATGGGGTTAATAAGTGGTGTCTTACGGAGATGTTTTTGCATGCTGTGTGAGTGTGATGATTTATAAAGTGGTTGAAGAGGTTATCGGGTCTGAAGTGGCCTAAAATCCCATGATTGTTTAAAAGGTGTAGAAGACACCATATTATATTGTCTGCTGAGAGGTTATGTCTTTGTGAGACGTTTTCAACTGCATAGTTAAGAAAAGGATTTACTTTGTGTGAATACAAGGTGATTGGTATAGTGAATCTTAATGCGCAGAGTGGAGCTATCCGGGTCTTGATGATGCCCCACAGGCCAAGGTTTCATTGGAAGTGATTGTAAGCTTTCTTGTGTGTTTGAATCTATTACTTTTAGAAGAGCAGACAAAGGCTTTGTATTTTGTGTGTGATTTTGTAAAGCAAGAGTGTGTGCAGATTGTAAAGGAGTGGGACTACTGTGAAGAGTGAGGTCTACATCACAATGTACCGTATTGGTATAGGTCGGTTTGTGATGTGTTGTGCTGCTATTGGTGGACAATGTCATATGGTGCCGTGCTGCAATTGGTGGTTGCATTGAAGCAAGGAATTGTGGATACAATATTGTTTTATTGAATTGAAGTCTTATGAAAATTGTTGAACAATGAAATGTTTTAAAGTTTTGTGAGACTTGTTCAGAGGTGATGTTCATATTTCTATTAGAAAGGGCAAAGTGGCCCCTCCTGAAGGTTCTCCTGGTCATTATATGGTGATTAATGTAGGGCTTCACACATGTTTGGATTGGTCAATGGTACAAGATCACAGAAAAGGATGACACATTGAGATTACCACAATACCGCACATATAATTTAAGAATCATTGAAAATTTGAGGAGGGTGCTGTACAAAATGAAGACCCCTCCTAGACTTGCACAGTATGAAGCACTTAATGCTTGGGAATGTGCTGCTCATGCAAAGGTAAGGGAGAGATACCAAGGTAGAGAGAAGAAAGCTATGCATTCTTACGCAGATGATAGATGGGATGCTGAGCAGAAAAGGTGGAGAATGGATAAGATAGAAGGGGTTAACCTGTATCTGGCTTTGACCACAGATATTACTGAGGGGAAGGGGAAAGAAAGACCTTCAGAAAGCAAAAGGAGAGGAAGTAAAAAGAGCACGATGACATGAGCATAGATGATGATGTTGATTCTGGAGATATTCTTTAGGATGTAGTATTATCTGAACATTTACCCCTGTATAATGAAGCTAGAGGTGAGAGCAGGAACAATGGTATTGGAGGCAGTAGCATGATTACTTTTCCTACTGCCCCGCTAGGAAGGCTCTTAGTCCTGTGGTAACTATTCCTACTAGTGTCCCTTGTGAACTAAGAATTGAGGGTCTGGGAGAATGTGTCCCAGTTGGCCTCACCTTGAATAGTGTTGATACTCTCATAGTACCAGTTACTACTGGCCCGGTAGTTCCTATGTATAAATCAGAAGGCTCTGGGAGAAGTACATACGATCTGGCAGTACCTAGTAGTGTTGCGGAATCAACAAATACTACAAATAATTTAAGTACTAGAGAATTTGTTCCATTGATTCCTACATATACGAGCACTCCCTGTGCAGCAAGTGCAGATACGACTTTGAATATGTCAGGATGTGCTTCGATAGGTTCATATCAGAAGATGGCCACTCACACTACTCCTGTATGGGAACCACCTTTAAATTTGGGGAATGGTGCTCAGGACAATGGTACCACACCTACAATTCCTGTAGTTGCTCGATCTATTAGTGCCGTGGAGATAGACGAATGGGTAGATTTTTTTATTAGAGATACTTCATCTGAAGAGAGCTCAAGTACAGAAGTAAGTTAGGGAACAATTCCATCGACAGAGAGAGAAATAACTCTGGATGTAGTGAAGTTGACAGCAGAATTGGATGCAATGAGTGTTAGAAATCTTGGTTTGGAACAATTGTAGAATTATCAAGAGGATGAGCTTGCATTTATGCAGCAGGACGTCACTAAGCGAGCGGGTCATGTTCATGATAAATTGGCACAACTGGCTCAGAAATATAGGGTTGACTTGAATGAAACTAAGGCTCTGCAAAGGAGCTATTGAGTATGCTTTAGTGAAAAAGACATAGCTGATATGAGAACTCCAGAACTGAAAACTCAGATTAAAGAATTAATTCAGAATATTTGTGAATGGAATGAATTAGGTAAATGGGAGACTAAGTGGGTGGAAAGAAAGAGGTAAAGAAACCTTCAGGTGAACCACCTCCAGTTGGAGCAGAAGGAAGTGTTTCAACCTTCCCTTTGAGAGAATTGCCAGGTGGATGTTAGGCGCATGTGCCATGGAGCAGGAGTGATCTTGCATCATTTATCAATAATTCCTGAAAATTGTGAGAAAAACCATTGGAATGGTATCAACAGGTTGAAAGATTTGTGAAAATTTCACAGGTGTTGTGGACTGATGCGTTGTTTGACATTGTTGTTGCAAGTGACCTGTGGATGGAATGTAAGATAGCTTACATAGCATGAGGTGGAACTGACCAGAAATACATTGACAAAGGATCCTTCACCGTTAGTAATGGAAAAGTTTCAAGAAGCCATGGCATTTCTGAAAGGGAAAGTGCCTGCTCAGGTTGTTGATTGGGTCAAAATCTCTAGAACGACTCACTAACCAAATGAGTCAATCCATGTTTAATACAAGAGGTTGTTGCAAGTGTTCAAACAATACATTGGTATGGAAACGTTGGAAGCAAATGATATGGGACATTTTATGTCAAGGTTTGTAACACGGTTGAGACCAGAAATAAATATAATCATCCAGCAACATTTGATTTGCTGGCAGAATAAGGCCATAATTATCACTTTGGTGGTCTATTTCTTAGACTGCCAAAGTCACGCCCGTCACATGACTGCCCATGTTGGCGGTCATCAGACCACCATATTATGGCTGCTGGCTGCTCACCACCACTATTTGGCAGGCAAGCCCCCATAGCGGTTGGCAGTCTAGTGGAGCTTGCTCTGTTGCCACTGCCACGTCATCACAACACCGCCTGCCGTATTACTACATTGTAGATGGTGTGGCAGAGTTGTGTTGGCGGGGCGCTGGTGGTGGAGCAAGCACCATGGACCCCCGTTCCCTCCCAGACGACCACGCGACCACCAGGTAAGGTGATTGACCAACAGAGGAGGGGGGTATTGAGTGTAGTGTGCACGAATGGGGGGATGTGTGTGTGAATGGAGGGGGGTAGTGTTTGTGTGCGTGTGTGTGTGAAAGTGTCTGTGTGCTTGTGTGAATGTGTGTATGCGGAGTGGGGGGAGTATGTGTGTGTGTATGCAGGGGGTGGGGGGATGTCATGGCCGTGTGTGCATGTGTGTGTGAATGAGTGAGCGTGGATGTGTGTGTGCATGTCTGCAAGTGTAGTGTGTGCTTGCATGGATGGGGGAGTGGGGTGTACAGAACGGGGGTCAGGGAGAGAGGGGGGTGTCGCTGCTTGGGGTGTTGGGGACTTTTGATGGGGTCAGGGGTGGGAGGCTCCTACATGGAGGTGGGGTTGGGGTCCTGTAGTGGATACAGAAATGAGTATTCCTGTCGCCAGTATCCTTACCACCAGGGATTTTGTGGCGGACTGCTGCCACGGAATCTCTGGCGGTAAGGATACTCAAAATACTGCAGGTGGTGTTAGGTGGACAGCCGGGTCGAAGGTGGTCAACTTTCGGCCAGGCGGTCCCACCCTCCTGGCAGTACAGGTGGTGAACTGGCTGAGATGCACCCAATTCCCCTGTGATGTCATAATTTGGCAGTCCTGCATTGCCACGCTGTCGGCGGTCTGGCCATAATGACCCCCTAAGTCTATTGATTACATTTGGTGATGCACAAAATATTGTCATGATGAGATGGAGATGAAGCAGAAAAAGCTGAAGGAAAAACTGATGGTTGATCAAATGAAAGCTACTCAAAGGACTAGCCTTACCCTATTTGCATGCTGAACTGATAAACGTGCTGGACAATAGGGATTCAAAGACAATTGTCCTGAAGAAGGCAGGAGGACGTACGCCCAGAGAATAATTTTCCTGGCAGGTACCTCGGAGATGGCCAAAACATGTTGGCAGTTTATATAAGGTGCAGGGAGCCATTGTAGGTCCACTAGTCACCGTTATCACCTTGAAAAATAAGATTGAATTATTTTTAACCCTACCAAGCCTCATCCCCAATAAAGGATAACTCTTGGATAGAAGCTGAGATAGTTTTAATGATAAATTTTAGATTTTACCATACCGGTACCCTACTGACCAGAATACTACTTATTTGAATCTCCCTGCCCTGTAAGGAGCAAGTTCTCCCCTGGGGCTATGGTTGAAACCACTGGGTTAGTACTACCTCAACCCGGGGGGGTTGGACTAGCCGATGATGAAGCATGCCATTATTAAGTGGGTGAGCCTTTTCCATCCATAAAGGGGTGACAGCCTACGGAAGGGCATACACACAGGGTATAGAGCAGGGATATAAGAGTGGATAAAATTAATCCCCGCACCATGTTTTGTGGTTTTGTTGTAGAGGTCGTGGAGTCCCTATAGATCCTGGCACATGGATGGATGTAAACAGTCTAAAACGATTTACACAGTGTCATATTTACAATAGAGTAGTACATTAGAAGCGGGAATGTTGTTTAAATCCAACTAATCAAGCTCAAAATTCCCAATTTTTACCTTCTCAGAATAATAATTCCATTCAAATGCAGGGTGTGCAAAGACCCAGAAGTCAAATTGTTAATGTTCCCAGGCTCCAGTAATGCAAGTTGCTGAACCTCAGATGGCACAGCAAAATGCTGTAGGGTCAGAATGTGAATCAGGGTTTCAGAATGAATATGAATTTGATGCAGGATAATAATCCATTTCAATTACTTCCCCTGTTTAATTTGAATGAAGGAAATGGCTCCAATTAGCCAGCTTGACAATGCCTGAGGGGAGAGGAAGACTGCATGCTTAGTTCAGCCTCAGAGGTGGACTAGAGCCAACCATTTTTAGACAGTTAAATGGATAGCCATCCTGTGTCATTCTTGGTCTATACTGGTATTACCTGTTCTACTCTGAAAACAGTAGAAGTCCTAAACCTAACCCTCTCCGGAAAAACAATCCAAGTTGTTGTTGTAGAGAATAAACACATGACTGAGCAAGAAACTTCCCCGGTAAAAGTGAAAATAGGATCTTTTGAGGATAAACACAAGTTTTTTATATGTGATCGCAGTCCAGTGAATCTCTTGGGAAGAGATTTATTCACAAAACTAAACTGTGTTATCTTTTGCAGTCCAGCAGTAATAGATGTGCAAACCCACGATGAGGATGCTGTTTTTAGGCTGATGAAAAATTAACTTTGTTGCATGATGCGTAGAACCTGTCCAGATTTCTGTTAAGCCTAATGCTGAATTCCTGATAACCACCTAATATAATTTAACACCAGAAATGATTGCTGGGATAACTCCTGTAATTGAATCCATTATACAGCAGGGAACTCTGAAGGAGATATTGAGAAGTTCTTGTAACCCATTATGGGTATTCAGAAACCAAGTGGCAAATATAGGATTGTACAGGACCTGTGGAAAATAAATAACAATGTTGTCCCTTGTTGCCCTCAGGCACCAGATCCAGCTGTAATACTGTCCAGATTCCATGTGAGGCTGAGTGGTTCACTGTCATTGATCTGTGTCAGTCCTTCTTTTTGATACCATTGCATCAGGACAGTCAATTCCTTTTTGCATTCTGCCTCAGAAACAAGGTCTTAACTTGGTGTTGTGTCCCACAAGGCTATGTTGAACCTCCATCTATTTTAATCATATTTTAAAGAAAAATCTGGAATCCTTAGTTATGCCTTGCAGCTCAGTCTTGATCCAATATATCAACGATCTCACAGTGGCGTTGAATACTCAAAACAGTTTGTAAATAGGACACAATTGTGCTGCTGAACCACCTGGCTGAGAAAGGACATATGATGTCTCCAGGAAAGGTACAATATTGTCAAAAAGCAGCCCAATAACTTGGACACCACATTGAAAGGGGAGTCAGGAAAAGTGCAACAAGAGAGAACTTCAGTCACACTGTAGATGAGTCTGCCAACTACACAGAGGGAAGTCAGAATGTTTTGAGAATGGTGGGCTGCTGTACACAGTGGATACCCAACTTTTCCCTGATGGCCAAACCTTTGCAGAAGCTGACACATAATGTTGTGTCCGATTCGGTACTATGGGATAACAACAGTCTTGTCTTGTTTCTAGAGCTGAGAGAATGTCTCGGTCATGCCCCGCCTCTAGGGATGACCGATTATAACAAATCTCTTGTACTTTTTTGGCAGTGAGAGGGAGGGCTGTGCTCTCTCAGTACTATCTCAAACTCATGGAAGTGCTAAGAGACCTGTGCCCTATTTTTCCTCCACATTAGATCCTGTTGCTTCTTCATTGCCCGGCTGCCTTAAATCACTATCCACAGTCAGCACATAGAGAGGTGTGAAAATAGTGTTATGTTATGGGTCACCCATTGACTGTGTACAACCCACATTCCACAGAACAGAACAAGACCGCAGCATCTTACAAGCAGTTGACTTACCTAATACCAGCAGGTAATATTAGCTGCAGACAGTGTATCTATCAAACATTATGGAATTTTGAATCCTGCTATTCTGTTGCCAATATTGAATGAGGAAGTTGCTGAAGATTTGGAAGGAGACCATGATTGTCTTGATGTCACTTAACTATGCACCAATCCAAGACCAGACATCCAAGATGAACCATTACCTGAATCTGATTATGTCCTTTATATTGATGGTTCAAGCTTAAGAGACAGTGGAGGAAGTCAAAGAGCAGCCTATGCTATTTATACCCTTTCTGGAGTTGTTGAAGCTTCCTAGTTTCAAGGAATATTCTCTGCCCAAGTAGCCAAATTGATTGGTCTTACAAGAGCATTTTGTGTTTTCGATCAATTGAAAGGGACAATTTTTACTGATAGTCTGTACGGCTTTGGTGTCATTCGTGACTTCAGACAACTGTGGTTGTAGTGAGGCTTTATGACGTCTTCTGGATCGCCAGTCCAGAAGGGCGAACAAGTGAGAAACCTCCTCAATGCACCACAACTGCCTGAGCAGATTGCTGTGGTGAAGTGCCCTCCACATCGTTTTGGAGATGATTATGTTACACTGGGCAAAAGGTACACACTGTTGAGGTTACAAAATTCTGTGCACACAATGTGTGTACATTTAATAGGGAATTCACAAATGAAGAGATGGATGAGACTAACTTTAACCTTTTATTGACAAAAGTTGATACCTGGGATGAAGTGAAGAGGCTTCAGGAGAGAGTGTCTGAGGAGGAACAACAAAGTTTGGCTCACAGCAGGTTGTGTCAAGAGAGATGATGAAATTTGGGTTTCAATGGATGGATGACAGTGTTGCCAAATAGTCTATTATCTTCTATGGCTAGACATTTCCATAGTCCACCTCGTATTGGAAGCGATGCCATGGTGAGATAGTTTAGACAGACTTGGTTCAACCCTAAATTCAGGTTGATGGCTGAAGCATTGTGTCATAGATGTGTTGTGTGTCAACAGAACAATGTTGGGAAAGGAACCGCAGTCACACAGAGTCACATAGATAGGTCAGGAGGCCCTGTTAGCAGGATACAAAGGGATTTCAGTGCGATACCAGTGTGCAATGGATCGAGTTGAGATATGTTTTAGTTGTAGTGTGTGTCTTTTCCCGTTGGGTTGAGGCTTACCCAACTAGGTGAAATGATAGTCTCACTGAGCCAAATTTTTACTGAGGGAACGCATTCCTAGATTTGCTATCCCAACATCTTTGGAATCAGATTGTGGAACTCATTTCAAGAACGAGGTCCTGAAACTGTTGTGTGGAGCTTTGCATATGGAGCAGCGATTACATTGTAGTTACAGACATGAGGCTTCGGGTCTTTTGTAGCATGTGAATGATACGTTGAACTCCACACTGGCGAAAGTGTGTGCTTCAGTGTCATTGAAATGGCCTGATGCTCTGCTGTGTTAATGAGTTTGCGGAGTGCACCTGCGCAAAAGACTGGACCGTCCCTCCATGAGATCATAATGGGGAGGCCGATGACACTGTCAGCAATTATCCTCAAATGCACTTGTGAATATTACTGATGATATGGTCCTAGATTATTTTAAAGGACTAGCTGATGTGGTGTGTTTCATCAGGTTGGAGCAGACACAACACTTCTGCATCAAGAACAATGCCATGACCTTAATCCAGGTGATTTGGTCTTGGTGAAGAAACATGTCAGAAAAACATGTTTAGAAACTCGCTGGTGTGGGCCCTACCAGGTGATCCTAGTGATGGTGACTGCTGTAAAGTGTGGAGTTCTCCCCAACTGGATACACGATTCCCACACTCACAGAGTTGAGTGTCCCCTCGACATGACAGTGCCTGTTCTAGAAGAACCAGTGGTGCTAGAGAGGTGACAAGAACAGGACACACAGGCTGCCGGAGACTTAACTGAGCCAGAAACAGCACTCGATCAAGCTGAAGGGGGTCTTGAACAAGTCACATCTGAGACCGAAAGAGACAAACACATCCTGCCCAGTGGTGAATGAGTCAGACTCAGAATCAGACCCCAAAGAAGGAACTAGTGCTGGAGGAAAGTGAGTGGAATAAAGGCTATGTGCCACCAGCGATTGCTGAAGAAAGTGCAAGTTCTCATCTGAGTGAAAGTGACGACGAAGGTGTGACAATAAGATGACTTAAGTGAACAAGACTGCCTAGTCATACGTCAGAGTAGACTTACTTCACAAATGACACAGTCACAGATAAAGACCTCTGGGAATGTTGGAATGAACATACTGGTTCAGCTGAATCTCCATGAACTGAACATTGTGGTTGAGTTGTATTTTGAATTTTCGCTGCCCTGAATGAACTTGGTTTGTGTAGATATTAGAGACATTTTTGATGATTGGGATAAAGAAATTGGAAGATTTCCCAGTCCCCAGTAAAAGAAGAAAGAGGGTTGTCATTTAGAAAAATGCAGATTAGGGCTAGGGAAATCTTACGATGATTTACATGCTGTTGCTCAATGAACTTTTAACTTTGAACTCTGTTGCTGTTCGCATTGGTGAAATCAATGAAGATATTTTTGGTAATGTATTTACTCTGATATGAGATCTGATTCTAAAGACGTAATGGAGCCAAACAAGAAAAATAAGAGTATATACATAATAGGTGCTTTATTGCTTATTTCCCTTGCAGAATTAGTGGTGTTGTTAATAGGAGTGTTTTCCTCTACGCATTCTGAAGAGAAGTTGTTTCCTAGTGTTCCACCACAAACTCTTAGCCTTAAGAATAATGTTTATATGTTAGATAATAATGCATTAAACTTAGATGAGACTAGATGCGATTATTCAGATAATGTATATTTTAAACTGCTGTATGAGTATGTAAATATAATGAATGCTAGAGACTGCTATGCCTGTACGCAGTTACCTGCTTCAGTGTCAGATGGCATCACATATCATCAAATCCCATTGACATATGGTATTCCTTGTAGTTTGCTACTAAGTACATTTCAAAATTAGGGAAATTTTCAAAATCATTTTTCGAATTATGAGTTAAGGACTGATTACGATGATAGCGTGACAAGTCCCTCCATCGTCTTTTCAGCAGTCAGACCGCCACCTCCATGGTGGTCCAACAGCCTGATAATAACAATGTCGGTGACACTACCTCTGGACCGCCACCACTGCCGACATTGCTGCTACTACAGCGGTGGCAGTGGCAGTAGAGGTGGTCATTGGGAGTGGGCCCACCACATCAACCGCCAGGCTGATCTGGGCATGTCTTTCTGCTAACCTTCACCTGGCGGGGTCCCAGCGGTGTAGGCTACTCACAGCCCCACAATGGCGGCCAGTCAGGTGCGCGCACTGTCTCCTTCTAAGAACACAGTGCGCTTGACTGGCTGGTGGCCCTGCAGCATAGTCGGCTTTTGCTTCAGACAGTCGCTATAACCAAAGCAAGCCAAACAACCTCTGTGAGGTCAGAAATCATTGGTCGGAATGCCGCTGGCTAGTCTGCCTATTTCCGGCCTCTGTGGGCTGGCATTGTGGCCACTACAGTTGGAATCAGGCCCTTATTGTTGACAGATGTTCTTCTGTCTAAGCATCTGAATGAGAACCCATATTTTAAAGGTGCAGAGATTGCAGGAAAATATTTTGTGTCATTAAAATCATTAGACACTATGGGGCATATTTATAAGCCCCTTGCGCCACCTTGCGCCACATTAGCATAATTTGTTTTCATGTTAATGTGGCCCAACGAGGCCAAAATCCTTGTGCCACATTTACAAAGTGGTGCAATGCATGCATTGCACTACTTTGTAACCCTTTGCGCTACATTATGTCTGCACCAGGCATAATGTATGCAAAGGTGGTGTTTCTCCATTAGGGGGGCCCAAAAAAATGGTGCAAGGAAATCTAACAGATTTCCATGCATCATTTTTACGGCACTTTTACCCCTGCTCAGAGCAGGCATTAAAAGGGGGATTCCATTATTTATAATGGTCCCCTATGTACTCGGCAGGAGTAGCGCCAATATTTTTGTGCTACTCCTGCAGGGTACATCAATAGCATCATGAAAAATGACGCTCTTGCCCCCTACCCTGCACCATATTTTAAATACGGCACACACATGGTAGAGGACATTTTCAAGCTTTAACTCAAGACTGACAACATAAAGCAAAGTTGTGCATACACAATGATCAGAGCTATATAGATCCATTGTTTATAGGGAGGAGCGATTGTGAGCATGTTTTGGATGTTAGAGAAAAAAGTTCATTATTTTTAAATGGGAATAATCCTGTAATTCCAGGAGTGTATTTTATTTATGGACAGTATGCATAGTTTAAGTTGCCAAAAGGATGGCATGGCATTTGTTATCTAGCAATTGTATTTCCAAAGATCTATCACATGGAACATCTTTAAGATCCTGTGTGGAAGATGAAATCCAGAACTAGAAGAGGAGCTAGTGCTGCAGAACCAGTGGGAGATGTTTTTGGTGCATTGATTCTATCAGTGGGAGTGATTTTGAATGATCTGAAGGTTAAAAGGTTGCCTACAATAGTGGATAAGCTGGCTACTAACACAGTGAACTAGTTGTTATTGGTAAATACTGAGATTGTTGCAATAAGATCAATGGTTTTGGTCTAGGTTTGTTGCTTGCAAAACAAGGCAGAGTCTGCCGGATAGTGAAAATTCAACAATGTTGTACATTTTTTCTGAATAAAAGTAAGGAATCGGAGAAGCATATCTGGAACATTCCAGGGCTGATAAAAGATTTGAAGGAGTTGGAAGCGACTGGAGCTTAGGGAGCAATTGGAAATTGATTTTCTGCTGTAGCCAGGTGGTTTGGCAATTTGGGAATTGGAATTGTAGGTTTTGTGGTGAGATCATTGTTGATTAATTCAATAGTGGGTATAGTTTTGTCGGTTGGATACAAACTCTTTCAGAAAATTGAAGGTCCAGAGAGGTCAGAAGAGAAAGAGAGCTGAAGTTGAATTGGAAGATAGTCAGTGTAAATATTATTATGATATGAAATGTTTAGAGGAGTCAAGACAGAAACTGTTTAAAACAGAGAGTCACATTCAAGACTGAAAGGGAATTATGATGACTCTAAATGTGATCAGAGGGAGGGTTGAGAGAGTCTAGCCTGGCTGTGCTGTTACATCTCTTAAAATGTGAAATAAAAGGGTGGTTGTTTTTCTGCTTGATGAAAGAAATGTTTCTTTTTAACATGGTGCACAGTAAATTATATGAGCCAAGTGCACAAAAGAATGCAATGTTTCATGCATGTCATATTTTAACATTTTAAAAAGAATGTTTATGTAACAGTGTTTTAGAAAGATTATTCTTTATAATCATTGTATATTTGAAATAAGAGACGTATAGAATTTATTTAAACTCAAAGTATATTCTTGTTTAATTAGTTTGGCCGGAGTGAAGGTCCATATGTTTTCTGTGTTTTAACCTTCAATGTGCAGTTTGCTTTTTAAAAGTCTAAAGCTGCAGGTGTCAGGACAGATCTGAGACCGAGTTAATAGGGAGCTCATTGTTTGACATGATGGGAAAAGCCTGGCGGAATGCTTGTCGAGGTTGTGAGTAGATCCTGAGCTGGCAGCTGTAACTCTTGTGAAATTCCAGAGCGAGAGAGTGTATCAAGGTTGGCTCGGAAAACCCAAAAGCCCAAAGTGCCAGTTAGCAAATTATATTTTGTGGCTATGTTTTTGAAATGGGAAAGGTATTTGCCTATGAGATCATCCTTGGAAGGAACAAGATTTAAGTGTGGTTTCATTAGTTGTAAGATCCAGATTCCCTCTGCCCTTAGTCAAGAATGGACCCTACTTAGATACCTCTCTTGAACTTTAATTTCTACGTGGCTGCATGTCGCCATACCTCTGTTGATAGAACCTTCTCCAGAGGTTCTGTTGTGCTGACTACTTTCCTGGACCTATAGAATATTAGCATAGTTAAGATTTTTTAATCAAATGATTAGACAGGAAAACTTGGGCCCATATTTATACCTCCTTTGCGCCGGATTAGCGTCATTTTTTTTACGCTAATCCAGCACAAACTTAACACCATATTTATATTTTGACGCTAGACCTGTCTGGCGTCAGAATTTCAGAGTTTGAGTCATTTTCTGGATGCATGAAACCCCCTTGCGTCAATGAGATGCAAGGTAGGCGTTCCCGTCCAAAAAATGACTCAAACACCCATGTGCCATATTTATCCAACCGGGCAAAAATGATGCACGGCTGGGAAGCGGACCCGGAAAATGACACAACGCCCAATTTACGTCAAATTTTAATGCCTTGGTCAGGGCAGGCGTTAAAATGGGGCAAACACACCACTACTTGAGGAGAACTCACACAAGCAACATCATTGCTCAAGAAGGACGACATGGAGGTGCAACTCATGCAGCATGCCAGGTGACGCAGAGCACAGGACCAACAGCAGCAGCTACCACCACACCAACGTGGACCCCAAAAGCAACGAAGAAGGCAGGAGAGGCTATTCAGGACCAGGACAACCCTCCTGGGCCTCAGGGAACATGATATCATCCAGAGGTACAGACTCAACTGGCAAGCCATACAGCAGCTGCTGCGCCAAATTGAGCCACAGTAAACAGCCAGCCTGCCGGCACCCCACATTATACCACTGGAGACCAAGCTGCTAGCTGTCCTGCACATGTTGGAAAGTGGCTTATTTCAAACTACCGGTGCCCTGGTTGCCGGGATCTCACAGCCCTCATTCTCCACCTTCCTTCCTAAGGTACTTGATGCCATCATCTTCCTCACACCCCGCCACATCAGCTTCCCCAACACACAGCAGAAGCAGCAGGAGACCAAACAGGAGTTTTACCAAATTAATGGCTCCCCGCACCTGCTTGGCGCCATTGACTGCACACATATCCGGATTGTGCCACCTGCTGCAACCGAGCACCCATACCGCAACAGAAAGCACACCCACTCCATCAATGTGCAGGCCATTGTTGTTCACCAACATCATGGCAAAGTATCCTGGGAGTGTACATGATTCCTTCATCTTCCTCCACAGCACCATCAATCAGCACTTCCAGGATGGATGATATGGCAATGGCCTTCTTGTCAGTAAGTCCAGAAACTTGGTAATACAGCAACCCTGTAGGATACACAAGACATACACCACTACATTGACACATGGGCAGGAAGACACTGAGGTGTGTCTCTGGTAGTTATGTTTGATATCCTGACCCAATGGGATTCACACCTGTGGACAAATGACGGCTGCCAATAACAATAGATGCCACTCTAGGGCCACAAGGGACCAATTTAAAACCACACAGTGACAATGACATGGCCTTAACTGGCAGTACAACTTGGAAGATTAACCATTTAATATCACATAAGGCCACATAGTCAATCCCACACCCTTCCAAGGAATATGTACTGTGTAAAGGGTGTGCCTTGTGTGTTGCTGCAGGTCAAACACCATGAGACGCATAGCATGATGACGCTGACTCAAATGAAGTTGACATGGAATTATTGGGGCAGTACCACCATCTCACATCACTCCTGGGGTGACATTGCCAGCTAGCAATAAGGAAGTGGACTGTGCTATGAAAACATGTTGATGTGACACTAATGCAAAGTGCACACTGCTACACATACTGAAAGAGACAATTCCCCATCTACATAACAGATGTACAGGGAGATGGATCTTGCTACACAAATACATCCACCTCCACAACCAAGCTAGCCAGCTCACCTGGAGCAAGTTCAGTAGTGTAGGTGCATGGTTGCACATGAGTCAACTGGGTGAGGGAACAAAAACAGCTTTACATAGAACTAGTCACACATGGGACAGTTGTGCATTGTCAATACTGAACACCTCAGCGCTGCCAACTTATGGTGATGTGTTGTGCATTGTCACCCAGCCAAATCAAAGGGCCTCACTGTTGCATTTCATCTGCAATTACATACGTCTAATTGGATGGGATGTCCAGGACATGTAGTGCAACCATGTTACCACCACAGTGGAATCTATTTTGTATGTGGAAGTAGCATGTCACCTCCAGTGAATACACACAAAAACATCTTGCTCACTACATAACGCGTGGGAGAAACACACTGAACTGCAAGTTTGAAAATATGCCAGATATATCAGGTCAAT
Organism: Pleurodeles waltl; assembly: GCF_031143425.1. Taxonomy (NCBI): domain Eukaryota; kingdom Metazoa; phylum Chordata; class Amphibia; order Caudata; family Salamandridae; genus Pleurodeles; species Pleurodeles waltl. The sequence goes on along the minus strand of NC_090436.1, from coordinate 978,355,422 downwards.
TAGCCGAACACAACTTTTTCAAGTCAAACAACCCAATGCAGAAAGAACCTCACAGAAGCCTAGGATCCCACACAATACCACAAATATATATGAGTCACAGACGACACAAGATAACAACTGCCATGCATAATGACATTCCTGGTGCAAGCAACAACAAAATACTTATCTCTATTTTCTCTTTCAGCTGATCAGGGTTACGGGATCCAGCCATGGATCATGACCCCATTTGCCAACCCAAACACAGCAGCAGAGCATGCCTATAATGAGGCACATCGGAGGACACGCACCATAGCTGAACAGACTTTTGGCATCCTGAAGTCCAGATTCAGGTGCCTGGACATCACCGAAGGCAGCCTCCTATATTCCCCAGAAATGGTCTGTAAGATCATTTTGACCTGTGTAATCCTGCACAACATTTGTGTTAGGAGGAACATTCCCCTATATGAACCTGAACAACAACTGCCTGAAGAGCAGGAGGATGCTGTCTGGGAAAATGAGGGGGAACATCCTAACACAGCTGCAGGAATGTGTCGCAGACAACATATAGTACAAAACAAATTCCAACAATAGTCACTATCACCACTTTGTTACGATATGGAATTAAACAGCTCACTTTATCACTCAATCATGCTCTGGGTAATTATTTATGCATCATATGATCTTTAGGAATCAGAGTATTACCTCAGGGAGCGTTGCAGAAAGACAAATTTGCCTAGCTCTGATGCCACATCACATTTGATGGGTATGAATGTACAGCAAACATCACACACAGTTTGTATGAAAAACATCTTGTCTATTTCACATTTGAAGGGCAAATTCATAGGACCACAGCAATGAGACACATCCATGTTGCCAACATGGTCCACTGAAGCATATGACACCCAACTATGACACCATCAATCATAAGGTAAAAAAGTGCATTGTACATAAGGCAGTTGAAGTGAAATAGCATTGGTAACAGGAATGTATGACCAGACCCTTGACATCAGTAAGCGTGACATCAGCTATCTCTGAAAAGAGCATGTGTGACAAGAAGTGCATCAAACTTGAAAATGGATAACACGAGTGCCCCAGGTATGACAAGCAATGCTCAGAAGACATGCCCTGCGCAGTCCATCCGAGATAATAAGTCCTGCCACTGCCATGTTTTAAGTCTCTGCCCACCATTCTCTAGGGGGCGCAGTAAATGGACTATCTGTACCCTGGGAATCATCATCATCTACGCTCACCCAGACTCCCATTCTGACTCCTGTGTGCTTCCCTTTTCAGTATGGCATGCCATGGTTCTACTTCATCAGCCTGCATGGACTTCAGGTCCCATAATGCACTGCCTGGTAGTCGGTAAGACCTGTAATCTGCTGTCCATTGCTTCCCATGGGAAAAGTCCGGTTGGCCCCTTATACTGGATTCTCAACTCCAGGTCTTGTGAGAGACTGAAGCTGCACACACCTGTGAGCTCTCTCATGCAGCCCAGCCATTTGACTCTGCCCTGCCCTTGCTGCTGCCTGGAACTGCTTAGAAGCTGCCATTCCCTGAGGCTCCTTGTAGTGCATTGGAGTACAATTAATTTGTGTTTCAGAGCCCCTGTTGGATTGTATTACAGTGCTGATTACACCTTAAACTGCTCTTTGTTTCCACAGTGTTGTTCCTGCTTGTTCCAGTCAGACTCTGCTCCCTGTTTTTCTGCCTTGTTCATGTTTGTTCCTAACAGAGCCTGCTTCCTGTTAGCCAGACTGGTTCCAGTCTTTGCGTTAACCAGAGACGTTCCCTGTGCCTACATTTACCTCATAGTTGGTTTCCATGCCCTCCGTTTACTCTTGGGGTATTGTGTCTGGTAAGTCTACGATCAGTCCTCAACTGTATAGAATAGTTTAATTATTTTTTTTAATTGTTTTTGTACCGGGACATGTTTTCAAGGGGGTGAATCCAGCCCCCATCCTTCATCTGGTTTTGCATGTATTCATTAGTGCCAAACAGAGACAGTGTGCTATGGCTGTATTCCTGGATTTGGTACTGTGCCTCCAGCCCAACAAACAAGTGCTGCTAATGTGTATGTAAGGCCAATACATGTTTGTGCCCTGATGATCCAGACACAGATTCACTTCTGCCGCCACCTTTCGAAGAGGCTTACGTGGTGACTAGCTGTGAGATTAATCTGCACAGAGGCACTGATGTTCCCTGTTGCTGAGGGAAGTTCAGAGCCCTACCCTGTGTACACATGTAGTGATGAAACCTGCCTGTTTGCCTATTACTGATCCATAACATGTTTGACCACAACAAGGTTGCTCTGTCGTCACCCTTCTGTAATTTCTGCTGTACCACAGCTGCCCTATCCCCTTTTATGCGGTTAGCTGATCTTCGGCTTTAGGTCAAATCTGCTTCGAAGGATACTCTGCTAATTCAAGGGTTGGCTCCACAGACTCCTGACTAGACCTGCACGTAATCGTTACACCATAGAGGCCAATACTGACACAGGGTACACATGGCCACACACTTGAACTGGACACTTTTGTGCAATGAACCACTGGAAATATGTGAAAACATGCAGCCTGGGCTGCTGGTCCACCACAGCCACAGGAGGAACATAGGTCATTTACATTAGTCAAACTGTGGTGTATATAACAATGTTATGATTGGATTTGAGGCTCTGTGTCACAAACACTGTACCTCCTAACAAATGTTCAAATGCCTGACTCATGGGTAGTATACACACAAGTGACCATGAAGTGGTAGCCAACATTTCATGACATGTGAGGGGTAACATATCTGATGTAGCCCTCATCAGCCATTATCGATCTTTCCTGTGTATTGTTTGCCATGGGAAATGTATTGTCCCCCAAGTCAAGCAACTGCACACAGCAAAAGAGGCAACAGATATTGCAAACACATATCATGACTGTTTTACCTCATTGATTGGCATCTGATGGTGATACCCATTTGTAAAACATTCATACATGAACATTACACCAAATGTATTGCATGCCGTTCCAACAGAGGCACACAAATAGTTTTAACAGTCAATTTGCACACAAAACACACAGGCCATGATTCATATTTTTGTAGCGTAGCCTTGCTGTCCTCTATTGATGCAACACTTGCGCAAACTGAAAAATTCTATTTTAATTTCCAAAGTTTGCGCTGCTGTTGCGCCAGTTAAGAGAGTTAATCCTGCACAACAATATGAGTATTGTGGGCCGCAGTAGCATGGTCTGCCACATGTGCCCAAACACTAGAACACACACTGCAGGTCATACCATCCTATCTTTGTCTAGTTATAGGCTACATGCATGTTAACATTTGAAAAATGACGCAAACACAGTTTGAGTCAGAAATATTGACGCAAATGTGTCAAAAAAATGACACAAACGCACAATATACATCAATGGGTCCCTAGCGCTAATTCCACCAGCGCACCCCAGGCATGCGGATATCCATTGAAAATGTATTGATCCATGAATGCGTGGGATTTTGACGCATATGCAAACTACGTAAGTGTCAAAAATGTACACGCAAGACAAAAAACGGGCCGCAAATGAGACAGGAAGTGATGTAACACTGTTTACAGAAATGGTACAGTGGGTGTACTTTCACTTTCAGTTTGCAGTCTGTGATTTTTCTATACTGTGTGGCTGTGTGTTGGATTGTTTCTCTGTGGATTTTGTGATTTTGTCTCCTGTGTGGTCTATATTTTGTCTTTTGGTGTTTAGTAAGTGTAGTTTGTACCTGTTTAAGTGTTTTTGTGTCTTTAATTGTAGTTAGATTTGTATTTGTACTATTGGGAGTCTGTTTGTGGGTAGGATTAGTTGGGGTAGTTTGGGGCTTTCATTGGGTTAGATAAGTTTCCTTTTTCTACCTCCTTTCCCTGTTTTTCCCTCTTCACTTCAGAAATAGTGTTTTGTATGAATTCAGGAAGGGCATGGCTGGGCCGCATGGGTGAGGAGGAGCTTGGGGCATTTGTGTGGCTGGTGTGCCACTTCCTCCCCATGATGTTGGAGGCTGGGGAGCCGTGTGATACAGGGGTATCACACGGAGGCAAGACGGTTGCGATGGGCAAAGGTTCTGTTCCACCTGAGGAGGATTTTCAACACGCAACATAATGAGCACCAGCTGAAGCATCGCTGGGCTGACCTGGTGGCCCGAGAGCAGGATCTGCTGGACCACCTGGGTGTGGTGATTGGTGGCCCTGTTGGTGAGTACCAAATTGACAAATGTGTACAGTACAATACTCTGAAATGACAGTAGCAGATGTTGTGACATGCTGCATGCAGTGTTTGTGGGCATGTGGAATGAAAGTTGAACAAACTGTAAGTGTACAAGGAATGTGATGTATTATACATGGTAATACATGGTAATAATGCAGTCCACAGTTTTGTTGAACCATGTCCGAACAGTATTCAGGGCCATACGTACCATGCTCCTCATAACCTTCACTATTGTCTTAGGCCCATATTTCTACTTTTTTTGCGCTGCATTTGTGTAATTTCTGGTCGCAAATGTAGCGCACACTTGCAACATGCAAATATTTTTTGCAAATTTGTGAAGCTGTTGCGCCAAAAAACTAAGCAAATGCGGCACTAAATAAAATATATATTGCGGCCTAAGTTCACTGTTTCTGTGTGTTTACATCTGGACAAATAATCATTCACATGGCCAAACCCAAATGGGGCATTATGCTACCAGATTGCACTATCACAAAACAGGGGCTTCTAGTGGCATTTCGGATTAGGCGTTGAAATCCTATCATTGAGTAGCAGGCCCCTATGACATTTTTTGCTTGGGCACAATTGCCGGGACTGAGCTGTTGCAGTTACCATCTGTGTCACATTGGTGCCAACCTATTTTCAAAAGTGAAAGGGTCAGCATGGGATCCCTCCTCTTTGTGAATGCATGGTCACAAACTATTTCTGAGCATGACGTTGTGCAAGGGAGCACTGAATGCTTCCATAATACTATTTTAGTGAAGAAATAGGTTGTTAAATTACTTTCTGTACACCCCTGCTGAAATATTGCAGCATTTCTACAAATGTAAACATCTCAGTATGAAGGCAGTCACAGACATGGTGGTCTGCTGAGCTCAGCAGGCCAGCATTCCTGTGAGTGCCACCATTCCCAAGGAGTTTTCAAGTAGACACATACTTTATCATAATTGAAGAAGTAGGACATTTGTTTCCCCATTTTTCATTTGTAAACAGTGTCATTTTGGGTGTACTACCTCTGATCACCCAACTTCCTAATTGGTAGTTGCTGAATCTTGCAATGTGTGATTCACAATACCTGATGTAAGTACACATGGCCCTGAGTGACACATTTCAGGGGCAATGACTACACCTGTGCCCATGCATTCTGTCAACGATGATCAACCAAGACACTGTCAGCATACATTATTTTGCAGTTTTGGAACAGAAAAGTGGCCAATCCATGTTTAGCGCTACATTGTCATCATTTCACACACAGGATCCCTGCCATCATGTTGTCGTAGGGGGCATATACGGCTTAGGGGACACTGCCAATGGAGCATTTGTAACCTACATAAAACACTGGCACACCTATTATGGACCACTGACAGCACAATAATTCATGAAAGCAAATCAACCCACATATCCATCACACAGTTATTCATTGTCCCTTGATGCAGAAGCCACAATACCGGAGTCACTGGTATTGCAGTGCACCAGGAATGTGGCATTGCATTTGCCACCCAATAACAAATGATAAATGGAGTACCATCTGGAATGTATTAGCCACAAAAGTGTGTAGTCAGGTTTGACACCACATGATTGTTAGGGCCAGTGCATGTGTGCATATGTGTGACTATCACTCTCTGGATTGACAGTATCAATGCAAGTTTGTAGTGGTATGTCTGTTGGAGTGTCTACATGCCTGATGTGCAGCTCTATCATATAAAATGTCAGACACTGTGATTTGTTGTTCCCACGTTTGTACAGTGATCAGACATTGAGCATATATCTCCCTTCCATGTTTTACAGGTGGACCAGCCCCCTACACCATTGGTGAAGTGGCTTGATTTGAGGACCCAGACGTATCCAGTAAGTGTGAAAATGTTTGTCCTGTCTTGTGTTTTCAGCTGTTGTGTGATTGACTCCTGTGTGTTGGACTCATTGCAAGATATGATGAGCTGGCACGTGATCTGATATGTGACTTGACTAGAGGCTGACATAGTGTTCCATGGAAGAGTTAGACATTCACTAGCAGAGAGTCATATATTAGGAGACTAGTGCTGCGCAATAGGCATGTGCAGGTGAACAAGGTGATTTGTAGCCACATGTATGCAAACAATTGATTTGGTGGTGGCCAGTGTCATCATTTAGTCAGCAAGTCATACCCTAATTCTCACAAAACATGAATGCATCAGTTTTACACACAAACGTGTGCATCCCTGTGATATAATGAACATGTAGGACTGTATGGATGACTGGCCCAACATCTAGCCCCACATCGGTACTCCATTTATGTGGCATTTAAGTGGTATGTTATAGGCGTGCATGCAGGTCAAGGCCAGATGTGTGCTTGCATCAATGTGATTGATTTAGGAAATGTGTCCACAAATGGAAACATGAATGTAGATGTGATTGACCAATGGTTGACTTACTCCTAGTTGGCAGGCCTCCTTACCTGTGTTACACTGACTAAATCCATGTACAGCTGGACATAGCTTCGTGGTTGTCCTTGATGTTTTGCATGCCCATCACCCCTGAGGCACAGGGTTAGGGGGAGGAAATATATGTAGCTAGGTGTGATGGTCACAGTGTAGATGACAGACATGTAATTCAAGCATTCATGTGTGCCAAACTACACTGACCCCTTACGATTAGCAAACGCATACCATCCTCACAGTTCCATATACAAATCACAGGCCTTGTGTGCCTTGAAGTTGATCCAGATGATAGGGATTAGTTGGCCTGGCACATGTTGAGTACATGCAGCATTTGTAATGTTACCAATAGCACTACATATATGCACAGATCAGTTAATTTGGTACACACCTTGTTGTGCATTGCTGTGCTGTTAGATAGTTGATGGGTAGGCTGCATTGGCATGTCATTCCCCAGGGACATTCTATCATATGTACTGTGATTTGGACTGCATGTGCTATTTGTGAGAAAATGTTAGATTATCATCTGTACATGTTTCACACAATGATGACACTAATGTTTGCCTGTCTCTTATTTACAGCTGACACATGAATGCCCAGGACATTCGTGAGTTTCAGAGGCGGGCAGTGTGGTACAGGCACATCGTCGATGTGGAGGCTGGGTATCGCATGATAGGAAGGAGGTATCGTCAAGAGAGAGCCACAGGAGCATGGAGGGCTTTTTGCCAAGGGGGGCCAGCATTGGCCACAACAGGTGCTGTCACCACACCGACTGCAGGCACAGTGGACACTGGAATCTCAGCCACTCCAGCTGGACACTCAACATCAGCATCACAAGGCATTGCTGCAGCACCAGCTATACCACCACCCCCAACCACGGCACCAGCACCTGCCACATCCAGTGCAACACAAACCACCACAGCAGGTGGTATGGACATGGCCGCATTGCGCCATCTACAACCGGACATGCAAAGGATGATTAGGTGCATGGACAGTCTCCAGCAAAAGGTGGCCCACAACAGCAGAAGACTGAGATCCATCAAAAAACTCTGAGGAGGGCAAACCTCTAAGTACACTTTTTCTCACCCCCAATTCCATCCCCTCCCTCCTCTTTCCTCATACTGTTATTTCAGTGGGTTTAGGGGGTTTAGTGATAGGTTAGAGTAGACTATTAGTTTAAATAGGATAAGTGGGTTGGGGTGGGGGGGGAGTTATATTCTTACATGTCGGTTTGTGGGTGGGTGGGTTTGCTATTGATGTTGGGGTTTGTGTGTATTTAAAAAAAATACAAAAAATATATATTTGTTTAGGATTAGTTAGTATGTGTTTAGGTTAGTATATGTTGATGTTGGGGTTTGTGTGTATTTAAAAAAAAATACAAAAAATATATATTTGTTTAGGATTAGTTAGGATTAGTTAGTATGTGTTTAGGTTAGTATATGTTGTCCTACACGTGTCCCGTCATATAAGAGGGGTGGGGGGTTGATGTTTGGAGTGTTTAGTTACATGTGGTAAGTAAGTTTAGCATAGGTTAGTTAGGGCCGGTTGTGGGTAATGTATAGTTAGGATAGCTTAGGATAGGTGTTTGACATAGTTTAAGTTTTATTTCATACATATGTAATAATGTTTTAGATACTCCTTTACGGTATGTGTCATATTCTTTGGGATCTGGGCCTTTGCATGAGTGTACAGTGGCAAATTTGTGTTGGCCTGTGTGTTCCATCCAGCCTCCACATCCCATTCTTGACATGTTTATTCCCACTTCCAAATGAGCTGTCACATTGGCAGCTACAACAAAGCTACATGTCTATTCATCTGCCATCCAACTCCCTCACTGCAGTGGTGAAGTCCCTCACGCACTGTTGTAGTCCTTGCAGTAGTGCTTGTTGGACTTGCATGGCTGCTGACTGTTCTGTGGATGTCATCATGCACATGCGCATCCCCTCAAGGCTGGGTGCCATATTTTGCATCCCCACCGCACCTCCTTGGCCAGCTCCTGCTTTACTCCCACAACTGCCCTCTCAAAGGTGGTCCCAGTGTCATCAGAGTCCTCAGCTGTGTTTGAGCTGGCAGGTCGTACTATTGGGGTGGTGGGTGGGTCCTCTGTGATGGCTTCTACATCTGTGCTCCTCCTTGCGACTGAAGGTGGGGTCTGGAGGGTTCCCAGGACATCTTGGAGGGTTTCCTGGCTAATGGTTGTCAACTCGTCATCCATGTCATCAGGGTAGTCCAGGACAGGCATAGCCACAGGAGAGTTATCGTCCTCTGCAATGAGATATTGTACAATTAGTGTGTCTGTGTTGTGGCAATTGTAATGTGACGTCACTGACTTCCTATTAGTGGAACATAGTAATCTGGGTTCCTGTTCATTGTTCCTGTCATTAATATTAGCATTCTCACAGGTCTATGCCCCACCTGCATGTCACATGTAGTGTGGGCAGTTTGGGTAATTGTCACCGTTTCATCCTCTAGGTGTAGGTTCTGTCCAAATAGTGTCTTGCCACCTTCTTGTCCTACTCAACCCTCCCTCTACTACATTTAGCATGGTGAGGCCTTGAAGTTCCTGTTGGTGTTCTGGTGCCACTTGCACCACACATGACAATATGGGACTGACCCAGTCTATGATATTTCACATACACCTATACATTGCTGAGACCTAGCACATACCATGTATTGCATTGGCATGACACGATACAGGTGTCAGCATTGGTAGTGTGTCATGTTGATGTTTGCGAATGTGTGCTACATTGCATTGCACTGTTGGGCCTGGCAGAGTTCCATTTCCTCTTATGACTGTGCGGGTGTGTTTCACTACCTAAACACATATGTCCTCCCCCTCAGTGCTGTTGTCTTAGCAGTATGACAGTTGAGATGTTGCAAGGTGGCATTGAAGCTATTGTAACACAGGCACGGGGTGGACCCTGGAATGGGCAGCATGGGTATGACAGTACTGCTGTGTACTTCATAATGTAAGTAACAATACCTGATGCTTATTGCACCTATAGACATGAGCATTTGACAGGAGTTACACTTGGTTAGGAATTGAAGGGGATTGATCACATAGTCATCCTGAACCCTCATTTTGAGTGTGTTTGTTTCATGGGCACATAACTCCCATTTCCTAATTGACCAGCACACACAGCACAGGTAGTAGTAGCAAATGTTGTCAATGGTAAATGCCGCTTGAGGCAATGGTCTGGGACTAGGCATTGTCCCCTAGTTCGCATTCTGACAATATCGACTGTCCTGTGACAGCAGCCCAGTTTTACGTTCTACCCTACCCTCCTAGTCTGCTACAGCATTTCCGGCAGCCTTGGCATGGCGGTGTACCCCCATGCAAAGGCTGTTGGTGTTGTGTTGTGCCCCTGCATGGCCCTGCACAACCCATGCACCCGTGCCGTGCCCCTTTACCCTTTCCACTGCCTGATTTCCATGGCTGACATGCATTGTGTAGTAGGTATGTATCTCTCCCTGCTTGCAATTAACATTTGAGCATTTTTGTCCCCCATGCAACTTACCCTGCATATGTGTTGTTTCCTGGTAGTTTGTGCTGTCCTGTCCTGCGATTCCTGTGATGATCTCCTCCAGAATGACGGCTGCAACCATCTCCTCCATCTCGTCCAGGGCCTCCTGCGGTGCTGGACTCCCACCTCCAGTCTGCAGTACTGCCTTCCTGTTCCTTGCCATTTTTTCCTTTGTCCTGCGCTTCCAGTCATGCCAGCGTTTCTTGCACTCTGTGACAGTTCTCCGGACCTCTGCTACACTGTTTATCTTGTCGACAATTTGTTGCCAAATTGCCTCGTTCCTCCCAGTTGGCAGTTTAGAGGTAATGAAAAGTTGATGCTGGTGCTCCGTCACCTCTCTGACCATTATTTCATGCTCCTCTGCGCTGAAACAACACTTCCTTTTCTTCTTGTCTCTCCCCTGGGTCTTGTCTGTGTCCTCCTGGCTGGTTCCTGGTAGACTGAGGTCTCCCTGGGGTGTCTCCAGGCTTCTGGGATCTATTTTAGGGCTCCTTAGCACTGTTTGCCTCGTTTGCGCTGCTTTTTGACCCTTTTACTGTGAAAAATGGCGCATATCCGGTTTGCGACGTCGCAAACTGGACTGGTCATTTTCCCTGCATTAACGTCATTTTGCTTTACGATGCGGCGCAATGGTTAACGTAAAAAAAAAAAAAAGACTCTAACCCGTGTTTAGCACCACCATGCGTCAAAGTATAAATTTGACGCACGGGTGGTGCTAAGAAATGCCGTTAGCCCGCGTTACATTTTTTGATGCAAAACTGCGTTAGCGCAGGTTTGCGTCCAAAAGTATAAATATGGCCTTTGGGTTCAAACTCTATGCATCAATTGTTTTTCCTCATTTTCTGCATTTTCACTATTGAATTGGTGGTCTTTTACATGTTACACAAATTTCATACTGTGCGACATTTTGATTCACCTTTGATTATTCTGGACATTTATACTATGACTTCGAGACTCACATATGTAAATTTGACTTTGAGCATAAAGACAGCCCTTTGAACTAGAAGTTGATCTCTGGAATTGAATGTGTAACTATTGAGTTACACTGTAATTTATATGAATAATTTGATGCATTGTCTCCTCAACCGATAAGAAAAATTCATCAGCCCCCAGAATCTAGAATTTGGGCTCAGAACTAGAGAAACGGCATCATGGTCAGTCTGAATTCACACCTAGGTTGCAGTCTACTGTGTTCATAGACTCTCTTTGGTGCTTAGAGATTTGGGAGATATGTTCACTTAAATCCCCATAAATTCATATCTCCAGATTCCCCATATTGATTATTTCTTGAAGTAGGCAGCGTCCACCTCAAATAATAACACACTTTCTTACAATAGTTATACAAACAATCTTTAAAGTTAAATAAAAATGGGTGGGATATTTACCATTTTTTAGATTAGTTTCTAAAGGTTAATAGCTTCCACATGACTCCCACCAGTCATTTGAAGCTTTATCTCCAACTTTATTTATTTTTTCGCCTTTTTCCCCATCACTTTTTTCTCTCTCTCTGGCTGGAATGAAGTCTTTCTAGGCCCTCTAACAAACAATACACATAGAAACATAAAAAGAGCTTCCATGGATTGTTTTTGTCCAGGGAGGGTCACCTTCCTGCACAAAAACAATCCCTTATACAACGCAGACACCCTTGCACCAGCTGAGACCTATGTGGTGTCTTGCATCTCTTCTGTTTCTTCACATGCTGTCTTTGCTTCTCTTGTTACTGGGTGGGCTGTACCCTTTCCTGACAAAGTGTCATTGCTGGGGGGGAGAGGGCCTCAGACATCATACCGAGGCCTGTTTCTTGTATATAATTATATACCAACCAGAGAGGCTTGATTGAAATAACTCCACTTGTGGAAGATATTTCGAGCCTGATTACTAGTTTGCCGACAGCCAAACCAGTGGTGAGGAGACTGCTGTCAAGGTGACGGTCTCCTGACTGGCTCTATAATGCCTTTCCCACTGGGCTGACGGGCGGGAACCACCGGAGGATTCCGGGTTCCCACCGGTCAGCTTTGTGGGAAAGGTGCAACAGCCGGCGGCAATGCTGCAGCACGTAGGGGGCACCAGCACCCTCAAAATGCGCACTCTCTGCTATGCAGAAGGTGCTGAGCAGGAGGTGCCCTGCACTGCCCATACCATGGGCAGTGCAGGGGCCCCATTGTGACCCCCCACCCTTCTTCTCCGTAAGCCTTTTCATGGCGGTTGAACTCCACAGCTCCATAAGTCTACTAGGAGGCATCCATGACGTGGCTGGCATGTCAGTTTTGTCAAAAGTCCTTCCACCACACCTCCAAGGAACTTTTGTCAAGAAACATCTCTTGACGATATGGCACTGATCTCAAAATTAGGTTGGGGGTCCTCTGCCACGAGGGTCAGAAAAGGGTCCTCTCCTGACTGGGCAAGCTGTCCTCCTGCATCAAAATGAGCCATTTTGTCTCCATTTCAACATGAAATGAAGGTACAACAAAGGTCAAGGAAATTCCACTTACGATATTACAAAATGTTCTTCTCTGCCGACCGGGTGGACTACCCTCCATTCTCTAACTTATCCTATTTTTCTGAACTATAACATGAAATTGAATGATTAATATCATAATTGATATTGGTCTTGAAAATTGATATTAATAAATCATTGCCTTCTTTGATCGGAAGACTTGCCTGGAGTCCATAGTAGCATACACAGAGGGCAGTGCGCAGTAGGAAAGAGAGTTTGTTATTGGTCCCCATTTAATACTAGTTGGGTAGCCAACTAGAATCTAGGTCAGAGGATGCCACACCCCACCTTCCCAGCACAGGACTGTCCCCAGGGCATGTAAAGATCCCCCGCACTTGTTTTTCCAAAAGTGCATCAGCCGCTGTGGCGGGTGCACTCTCAGCATGGGCAGCCATGTTCTTTTAGGGTGCTCATTCGTTCTTGTTTTGAAAAAAAATCTCCTGAGTGAGACTTTCTTCCTACAGAACAAATTAAAAATTCAAAGTGCCCATGGCGTAAAGGGGGATTTCTCCCTGATCATCAAGAAGATTGATCTATTTCCTGTACCGCACATCCATGCACGGTGTTCCCACATAGGCGGCAGATATCCTGCTGTAAATAGGGTGAGGCATTCCAAAGTGTAATCCAACAGCTCTGTAACTGATATGCCTCTGGGTAAGGAGTTTGCAGTGGCAGAGGAAGTTGAGTCTCTGCCATCAGGAAACTAGCAGTTCCCCCTCCTCTAAAGAAAGACAGATTGCCATGGATTTGGAGAGCAGGAGCCAGGTGGATTTGGAATGGGCTCTGGATCTGCCTAGTCCTCTATTAGGGTTATTGAGTTTAAATCACCAAATCACACTACTTTGGACAGGACAGCCTGTGGCTTCATTGCAGCAACAAAACTCTCAAAGATGAGGGCTAAGGGCATATAGATTGTTTTCATCTAAACACATCTAAACACAAGAGTGGTTGACTGCTCCCCTTCAATGCTCAGATCAGCCAGAGGTGAGGGGGAGGTTAGCACCTGTTACTGAGTTGTAGGAGGACCGAGAGAAATGCATGTTCCTGGGTGGTTTCGTGGAATCGGAGGCACCGTCAACAGTACGGGATGCTAATTACATAGAGACTGAACTGCACCCGAAGAAATATGGATTTCAAACCCATTGTTTACCCAAAACATTTGAACCATCACAAAAGTTCTAAGTAGTTGGCTGGGTTGACTCAGTTGTTGAGTATTAGCAAAGAGAAAGAGAAAAGGAGAGAGGGAGAAGAAGTTGAGACCAGACCTTAACTTGCAGACAGAGAGCCAAAGGCCATTGGCCAGAAGTGACATTCTTTTGATATTGATAAACATTTAATGGTTTTGATCCCCAGAATTGTAGTAATGGCATCGAATCCTAAAATCGAATTCAATGACTGTTGATAGGGGACTGCAATCTGACACCTACATACAATAAGAACATGGGCAACAGATCAAACAGAGAGAGGTAGAATTAAAAACACACACGGAGACGGCCCGCACAGAGGATGTGGGCTGTTCATCTTTTCTGAACATTCAGCCGCGATTGGGGTTTCGTTTCTGGGCCGGTATTCCTTCTTCACCAGCTTCCAGGAATTTCATTTTTAAATATGTCCTACGGGGCTGCTTTTATTGTCACTGATTCGTGCATGTGTTCAATGAGCATCAACAGGAGACCAACACTAATGAAAGTGAGCATGCAGTGATTAGTGTCACAAGTTCTATGGTCCTGCATATTGGGTGCTTTCATTTCCACGGATTTCTGGATAAGTTGGTCATTAGTGTCTCTCCTGTGCATGTGGTAACAGGTTTCCACTGCTCCTCATGCTCTGATTCTGTGGCTAACCACTAGCCTGGCCTTATCAGAATATCCAAGGTCACAAATTGCGAGCATAGGCTGAGGATTATTATCTATTCTTTCAGCTAGGCCTGGGCTACCATTTTGTTTAACTGGGCACTTCTCCAGTGGGCTGGAACCCACGGGCACCCGAATTGCTGTCACTTTTTCCAGCAAATTACCATAGACATGGGGTGTTTCAAGAGAGAAAGAGAGGAACGAGAGAGGAGGGAGAATGAGAGATGCGAAAGAGGAGGGAGGGGGCAGTACTAGTTTGAGCATTTTTGCCAGGGATGCCTTTGGCTCCCAGTCCGGCCCTGCACTGAGCATGCAATAATAATGAGCTATTTCAATTTCTTATGCTCTATTTAGCTTTACCTCTGCCTTTAGCATGGCAGAGAAAATGGAAATAGCAATACAAAACTTGCTTCATTGAACATGTACAAATGAACGTCTCAGCTTGTGTGTGTCTGCCTATAAACTGCTTTCATTGCCACTGATTCATGCTAGGGGAAAATGAGCATGGACAGAGGACAGACACTAAAGACAATGGTCATGTGCTGATTAGCTTTTCAAGTTCGATAAACAATGCTATTGATTGCTTCAATTGCACTGATTTGTGGATACGTTTGTGTTTCTCTTCTGAAAACATACATGTATAACCATTTGATATATAGATATATGCTTTGACCTTGCAGTCAGCTGCTACTTAGGCCTGGTCAGAGTTCCCTGGGACACATATTTTAGCACTATAAAGTAGAGATGAATTAGTATATGAATTTGGTGCTGATAAGCATGCAGGGATTACTATTTCAAGTTGTATGAATCCAACTACAGATTGTTTTGGTTACCATTGATAAATGGCAGGAGTGGATAAGCATGAACATGAGGCAGACCCTAATAGCAAAATAATTATTTGAGAATATGCCCATGAAACAGACTGAAATGATGTGGACTTGCCAGGGTCAATGGCATTTAGGGGGTCATTCTAACTTTGGCAGGCGGCGGAGGCCGCCCGCCAAACTAACCCCGTCGAAAGACCGCACCGCGGACAAAAGACCACGGAGGTCATTTCGACTTTCCCGCTGGGCCGGTGGGCCAAAAGGGCGCCCGCCGGCCCAGTGGGAAAGACCCTGCAACAATGAAGCCGGCTCCGAATGGAGCCGGCGGAGTTGCAGGGGTGCGACGGGTGCAGTAGCACCCGTCGTGATTTTCACTGTCTGCAAAGCAGACAGTGAAAATCTTAATGGGGCCCTGTTAGGGGGCCCCTGCACTGCCCATGCCAGTGGCATGGGCAGTGCAGGGGCCCCCAGGGGCCCCACGACACCCGTTCCTGCCATCCTGGTTCTAGCGGTGTAAACCGCCAGAAACAGGCTGGCGGGAAGGGGGTCGGAATCCCCATGGCGGCGCTGCATGCAGCGCCGCCATGGAGGATTCTCCGGGCCAGGGTAAATCTGGCGGGAAACCGCCGGATCCCCTTTTCTGACCGCGGTGTCAGAATGGCCCTGGAAGCACCGCCAGCCTGTTGGCAGTGCTTCCGATGACCGCCAGGGTTGGAATGAGGGCCTTAGTGCCTAAGGCCTTCAGTGACAATACACTAATGATTAGTTTCTTCCCTCTGAGTGGGTATTTCTTCTTTACCAGACTCCTGTCGTTTCACTGGTGGATACGTTGTATGAGTCTGCCTATAGAGTGCTTTCATTATCATTGACCCATTCCAGGAGTGAATGAACATTGGTTAACCATCTTCTCTCACCACTCAAGCTCCTTTTCCGCATTCCTATCAGTTCTGACCATAAGCAGTCATATCTCTTCCGCCAGAGCCCACTCCCACAGATTCCCCACCATCTGCCAACCCTAGGTGGTGGTGGTGTCCAATGAATGGTTATGCAACGCATTGGCCAATGCTAGTCCCAGGGCCGAAAAGCATATACAAATATTCACCATGGCCTAAGGGGCCAGGAAAAGACCAATTAGGTAGTGTCTAGGAGAGGCCTCCTGTCGCAAGTAGACTCCAGGACCCCCGAGCTCTTCAAGGACTCTGCGCCAGTAGTCACCCAAGATTGGACAGTCCGAGGTCATGTGCAAGAACATCGCCAGGCTGGTATTACATTTTCGACATGGCTCACAGTGCACTGGGAAGATTCTGTGTTCTCTCTGGGGAGCGAGGTATGTGCAGTGCAGATAATGAAATTGTGTAAGTTTAAACATGCCATTACTCGCTACTTCCCTTACCTGTGTAAGTGCCCTATCCCAACATTGGTCTTTCAGTGAGCTATCAAGGTCCACATCCCACAGAGGACACATGTGGATGGAGTCCATGTGTCGGTCTAGTTTGAGAGCTCTGTACAGACATGAGATATTGCCCTTGCTGGATCCCATATCCAGTATAGGTTGCAGTAACTGCGACTCTTGTGGCTAAACTGGGAACGCAGGCCACAGTTCCTGGATCATGCGAGGTATCATGGTGTATTGTAGGAACTGACCTGGGGCAAGATTGAAGTATTGCTTGGCATCTGCAAAAGAAATGAAGGTGTTACCCCGATGGAGATCCTCAAGTGACTGGCATCCGCCCTTTGTCCACTGAGTGATGTCCAGCACCATGTGCATCTGCTGGAGAGGGCCTATCCACCAGAGAGACAGCTGCCTGTATAGGATTGAGGCTAGAGGACTTCATGCAATGTTGTGACCCAGACCACCACAACCTGCTGCATAATGTGCAGACAGGTCGCAGACTCCCTGATGTTGCCCATAAGCTACAGGGAGAGGTCGGAACCATTTATCAATCTGCCCAGCAGTAGTTTCTCCCAGTTTGATGCCTCTTCACACCAAAACACCGTGTATTGAAGGGGGTCTACTAGGTAATAGAGGTGGAGATCTTGCACCCTCAGTCCGCCCCTGTCAAGGTCCAGTTGCAGGACATCGATTTTCTCTCAGCTCCCTTTCCCTGCCCACACAAGGGAAGTCAGGAGGCAATTAAGTGTGGCAAATGTGGCATGGGCGATAACACAAAAAGTTTTCTGAATCACATACAAGCGGCGTGGGAGTAGCACAATTTTACTCAGTGCCACCCTCCAATAACATAGAGTGACAAGGTATTCCGAAAGGTGATTGGGGATTCAAGTCCCTGCACCACCTTCTTCATATTAAGATCGTATTGGCGCTATGGGGTGTGAGTCCACTAAATCCCCCAAGTGCTAGAAGGCATTCGCCCCAGGGAGCACCCACATCTAGGAGGATCTCCCAAGCTAAACCTCCAGACCTGCGAGTTGGAACACAACGGTCTTCTGAGTGTTCACCCAGAAGCCAGACAAGGCGCTAAAGGTGGCCATCATCTGCAGAATGCGGAGGGCAGCTATTACAGGCTGAAAGGATATTCAAGAGTGTCATCCATGTACATCGACACAATGTGTTTTTGTTGGCCAATCAGGATGCCCCAGATGGCCAGGTGAGTCTGAAGCTAGATCGCCAGTGGCTCCACAGCTGGAGTGAAGAGCAATGGGGAAAGTGGGCTTCTTTGTTTGTTTCCCCTCGCTACCTCCAGGGACTCCAAAACAATGCTCCTGGTGTGCACCTTGGCCAAAAGTTGTACACAATAGTTGCACCAAGCGCCTGGATCACGGACCAAGGCCCATATGGCGTAGCATGTCCCAAAGGTATTCCCAGCTCAGGAAAAAATAACATCTTTTCAGTATCAAGGCCCGCAAGTGCCACTCCATATTGCTGCCCCTGACAGAATACATAACATAGACTAAGCACCTCAAATTCATGTGTGTAAGTATTACCGTAACAGGAGTTAGACACTGATCACACTGACCATGCAGTGATTAGTGTTTCCAATCTATGAGTCTACCTATGGTGTGCTCTGATTGCCATTCATTTACAAAAAATGAGGGACAGGGAGGTTAAAGGTCCAGTGTATGTTCTCCCTAACCTACTGACACAAAACAAGAATACACTGTTCCTAATAGAGAAAGAAAACACAGGGCAACCCTTAGGTTAGAAGCTAGTGCCCTCACGCATCCCATAGGATGTCATGCTTCATCATCGGGCGAGCTCCTCGTCAGACCGGCGCTGCAATGTCTGATGGGCACCCCTGAAAGGGGGCTCTTTTCCCAAGATATTTTCTCAGTAGCACTGTGCCGAACAAGAAGGTAAAGTGAATGATGCCCAATTGTAGGCACCACACAAGCAAGGAGAGAGAAGAAATAGCAAAAAGAAAGGGTTAAAATTGGCTCAAAACCCTAGCAGGACACCAAATGTTAATGAACAGAAAAGGGTGATGGCCAAAGTAATAAAAACAAGGAGGAGAGTGAAGGATGAGAAAATGCTCAAAACACTCTCACGCTACACCTGAGAATAGGGATTAAGGAATTGGCCTAAACCGTAAGACTTAACACTTTGGGGGTTATTCTAACTTTGGAGGAGGTGTTAATCCGTCCCAAAAGTGACGGAAAAGTGACGGATTTACCACCAGCCGTATTACGAGTCCATTATATCCTATGGAACTCGTAATACGGCTGGTGGTATATCCGTCACTTTACCGTCACTTTTGGGATGGATAAACACTCCTCCAAAGTTAGAATAACCCCCTTTATCTTCTTTTTCGGCATGATGAAGCATGACATCCTATGGGACATCCTATGGGATGTGTGAGGGCACTAGCTTCTAACCTAAGGGTTGCCCTGTGTTTTCTTTCTCTATTAGGAACAGTGTATTCTTGTTTTGTGCCATTGATTTACTCCAGGAGTGGATGAGTATTAACCTAACAGGAATGAGACACTGATCACTGTGCATACGTGCTGATTAGTGTCTTAACTTGTATACGTGTACCTTTGGAGTGCTTTCGATGCTACTGATTCCAGGAGTGAATGAATGTGAAAATAATTCATGAAAGAAAAAGCCTACAAAAGAGATTGCATCTATCTGCTCACATCCAGTGCTTAAGATCTTCTGAGCATGTAGTAATAGGTTCCTTCTGCTGCTCATGCTTTGATTGTGTGTCATGCTACTATTTTGGCCTTGCCAATGTTGCCTAGGGAGCTTATTTTAAGTGCTTGGGTGACAAGTGTTATCTATTCACACGCATACAATGGTACTGAGTAGTTCTTCACAGAACCCTTATAAGTTTGTTTTACAATACATGCGTTGTTAATATACTATGCTTCTACACCAGACTAATTAGAGTTGTCCAAAAGGCTGAGCTTCCTATTCGTCTGAGCTAGTGATAATGAGCTGTTTCTCTACCAGTTGCTCCACTGATGTGTTTTTTATCCTTATCATGGCAGAGTAAATGGAAACGGCAATGGAAACGCAGTGTCCTTGATCATGTTTTGATTAATGATCTATCTCAAAGATTTAATTAATTTCACAGCGAAGAGGCACCAGTGAGCATGCATCAATTGCTGTTGTTGTAGTGAAGAGGCTGGTTTTGATTCACACTAAGCACACACCAATGACCATACACAGATTATTGTCATGCAGGAGAGACTGTTTTTGGCACGCAGAAGTATGTTTTAGTGGCTACTTCTCCTTGAGCTCTAAAAGTTTTTTTCTGTTTGCTTCTTCGTAGGTCTTTTTAGGACTCTGGAAGCCGAGACGTTTTGTTATGAACATCACAAATATTTGTCAAAGTGCTCGGCAATTAATGTGTGGGGGAGCGGGTTGTTAGTTTTTCTGGGATTCTATGACTGGAATGTGAGACTTATGTGAATAAGTGAATGTGGATAATTGTGAATGGATGACTGGGTTAGTGACTGGTGATTGGATGAATGAATAGATGAGCGTCTGTGTTAATTTGCAGAAGTGGAAATTAAACTTCTGCAACCAGTAGGGTTGTAGCCATCCACGCACACATGCATCATCTTATTCATCCACACATGCACACAGCCACACACCAATTGATGGCTCAAGATATCTGTCTTTCTCATTACCCACTCATTCATTCATCTGTGCATTACTAATTCACATATGCACTCAATCACCAATCTGGCAATACACCAGTTAAAAGAAAAGCTGTGCATATGCGATGGAAGTCTGAAAGGGTTATTAAAAACAAAAAATATATATTTTTTGTAAATCATTTGCTAGCCAGAGGGTCTTCTAAGATAAGTGAGCTCTCTGAACAAAGGCAAGGCACATATACTCAAGGTTTCAATGGGAATCACGTGACATTGTAAAACATAGAGAGTGTGAGCTCATTAGAAAGGAAGAAGTTAACCGTTTTCAGCTGAGTTTGATAACAAACACTTTCTCGTCCCCGGAGCCTAAATGTGTGACTGGTGAGCGAAACATCATAGGAGGCACTTTTTAGAATGAGCAAGAAAACATGATTGCAGTGGTTACAGTTGCACGTTTTCCGTTCCCAGTGTCTCATGTTCGCTCTTTTATTTGTGCAACTGTCAGTGTTCATCAATCTATTGACTTCCTGATCCATGTCATTTCGTATATTTCTAGAGAACCATAACCACAGTTTCCATCCTCATAGTCATAGTCATCGTCATCTAGCGTCGCCACTAAGGGCCTCCTTATGACCTAGCACCTTATGACCTTTTTGCACCTAGCAAGATGTCAGATGTATGCAATACAGACTTTGACAAGGATGTAAATGAGCAAGAGGACGATAAAATGATAAATATAAACTCAATATTCTTCATTCCCCAACTTCCAAAGACACTCCAGCTTTAAATAAAGATTTTTTTTTAATGTCATCAAATGTATGCAGTCACTCTATGAGTTCACGTATGCAAGCAATCTGTTTGTGTATACCTAAAGAGACTCTTGGAATAATAGCACAACATTCTGCTCTGATATTTGCACAACCTCCACCTTTGACAGCCAGGATAAAATCAAGAACGATCATATTAATTCATATTAGAGTTTGATAGGCCTCCACTTGGCTGGAACTTAAAGCTAGGCAAAGTCAGTTGAGTTTGTTACACTTCCATGGCGTAGCTCATAGAAGGAAAGTCACAGTCCATCGGTAGGTAACAGTACAGCCAAAATATGGATAGTTTGTGAAAGGTCTTGATTGAGTCTTAGATAGATAGGTAGATAGATAGATGCATCTTTATATGATTATTAAAAAATGAAAGGATAAAACATAGGTTTAAAAATAAGGGCCTGATTTATACTTTTTTAGCATCGCATTTGTGTCACTTTTTGACGCAAAATTGGCTCAAACTTACAAAATTAAAAAATTAAATGATATTTTGTACGTTTGCGCCACTCTTGCATCAAAAAATGACGCAAAAGCGGCAGAAAAAAAGTTTAAATCTGGCCCAAAATATTCATATTAAAAAAAGGTGCATAAAAATACATGATTACATGATACCACAGTATGGAATTGTTAAGGGCATTGAAGATCATTTGGTTGAAAGTTGCATGATATCACAGCACAGAATTATAAAGAGTATTAAAAGTCATTAGATTCAAAGTTACACATTTAATCATAACCAATTTGCTATGTTCCGCCAATGCAGTGCCCTTTTTAGAAAGGTGCCTACAGCAAAATAGAGTACTAACTCAGGTATCATTCCTAGATACAGAAATGCCAGTCTGTACTGGCAGAAACCACAAGTTCAAAGAACAGGCAACAGATACCTTCGTCGAAAAGGGTTATAGTATGTGCAAAATAGAGTAAAATGCTCTAGCGTTTAGGGGGTATACACATGCACAGAAATGCATTAGATTTGGGTCAAACTGACCAGCTGAGAAACAGAGGTGAGTTCTGATTGAGCCTATGCAAAATTTAGTTAATAGTGAAGTCGCTGTCGTCAGAGATCCATGCCATATGATCAGGATATCGTCAATGTAGCATCTCCATAGTTTTATGTCGTTCTTGAACGGATTAGTTGATGACAGACATGCGATTCCCATGGAGCCTTTTCCTGAATCTGGGGATGGTAAGCTTTTATTTATCATGTGTGATCTTTCACCATGCACTTCTCTCACATGTGCACATTAATCACTACATATTGGTCACATTTGACACGCGTGATTTCGATTTTCTTTTCCAGGGCAACATTTTACTGTTGTAGCCAGTTGACTTAATGTAAGTGACTGTCTCTTTTTTCATTTCCCACATAAGGGTTTCCTTTTGTTAAGATTTTCTGGAGAAGATGTTAATTTTTTTTGGTCCTGATGAAGCGTCGTAGGATCCGGCTGGACCGTCAGACGCAAAACATGTTGACCCACAATTAGAGGCACTTTTGTATTCTTAGTCCTCTCGTGTTTATTGTGTTGAAAGTAACTGAGCATTGTCACTCATCATTTTACTTTCACTTTGGTTTTAATCTTGTTCTCCATCTCACCCTTACTGATTAAATTCATGATGTCTCCTCGAGATGGATAACCAATTTTATTCTTTTTCTACTCTCTCCGGTTTGCTTTGGGACCTATAAGAGGGTTTCCCTTCCACACGACCTGGATACATAAGCTACTAATAGAGCAATACGGTTAAGAGCTCCCTTAGGGGAGCCCGCCAGGCATTGCAGCACCGGTCTGGCGAAGAGCATGCCCGATGATGAAGCTAGTCATCCATTGTGATGCATGAGGGCTCTCGCTCCTGTAGTACCAGGTTCCCTGTTTTTCATTTTTGGAACAGTGTACTCTTTGACTTTGCATGATTATCACTATTGGGAGACTGTACACTAGACCAGTAACCTCCCGGTCCCTCCCCCTCTTTGATTTAGACTTTTTGTATTCTAGCCTTGCAGCCATAATACTTTGCTGTTCTATTGGCCTAGCATTCAGAAGTTCTCGAAGCCTGTGATTTGTGACTCTACGCTCTTTGTTGAACCAACTAAGTGTACGTGCCCCCCTCAATCCAGAAAGCTTTAGCATGAGTGTTCTAGTGGAAGTATTTAAATTTAAAAAGGCCTCTAAGATAACAGTGACCAGAGAATTAGTAGTTAGAAGGCAGTCAACTGGTATGACTCAGTTTGCTGGTATTATATTGTACATCAGGGTTGTGATGTCAGTTGCTCCCAACTTTAGTCTTAAGCCCTTATCCTTAGGGGGAAAGGCCAGTTATACCAGGAGTGACGGGGCAGGGAAGACAGGTAGGTTCAAGAAAAAAACAATTGTTTATGATAACTATAACAATTTTCTAGGCTCCCCGCAAACCTAAACCCACTCCCCCAGATGACATTCCGGGTTCCTAGAAATAAAAACATAGTTGATCATGGAATCATGACACCAGCCAACAAAATTAGGGGGGGGGGGCTGGTAGAAGGGGACATCTGTTATTTCCACCACACTGGAAAGACAAGAATTGCACTGGGCCTTATACAGTTTCCAACCCCTGTGATCAGTCAATGTACTGTAGGTGGGCATATGATAGAACAAAATTATCTGACACAGTAATAATAAAACTCAATTTGGCATTGAAATCACCACCAAGTATTACATCAAAATCATTATACAGGTTAGACTATCTAGCGTTCATAATAGAGAGAACCTAAAAGTGTCCCTATCTGGCATTCCAATTGCTGTACTGAATTATACACGTTAATAAGGAAGAAATTTAACGTATTTGGTAACACAACCCACACATCCCGAACCCCTCCATGGTCTAGGGTAATCAGGACAATTTTTAGAAGCTTTGAAATCCATACCAGAGTGGACAAACCTCCCCACACTCTCTGACCCAATGCGGCAATAGGAGGCACAGTGAAACACTCAAAGTCATCCAGTGTGAACTCCTCAAGAGCCCAGGTTTCTTGCAACACAACTATGTCAAGCTGGGAACTTTAAATCAAACCACTTTTGATCTTACTGCTTAACCCTGATACCCACAATATTCCAACTGACCAGCCTTACAAGTGTCCCTTGTTCCCTAGCCCAGTCCCTAGTGGGAAAACTGACCACTTGTGTGTGAACTACGTCCGTGGACACAGCTGGAACCTCTGAGCGTCAATCATTGATGGCCAGGTCCAACAAGGGAAGAAATCCATTAGTACCAGGAACAATGGGTCTAGCTAACTCATCTCCAGTGTTGATGGATTTCGGTGCCATTTCTCCTTCCTTCATTGCAAATGTTTACAGAAAAAGCCTAAAGGAACAGTGTTAATGTCAGTGCCCTGCAAATGCCTCCTGGCACCACACTGAATTAATAGGCGAGCCAGGCTTGGGTTTTTGCAATTAATCCCAATATAATCCCCTCTTAAGAGTTTAGTCGAAACACTGACCCACCCAACCCCCCTTACAAACAAAATGTCATTATATTCATTGATGTTAAAGTTGATGGCGTAACAAAGGCCCCTGCTGTCCTTGCATTGTGGTGGTGTCCCCAAGCTCCAGGGTCCCCCTTCAGCACAGTACATTGTGCACAGGTGGCAGGCTCGTGACTGGATCCAAGGGAGGGGGCCCCCTACAGGTACTTTGCAGGGGGGGGCCCTTAGGTTTCGTTATACCACTGGTTAAAGTCGGAATTTCGGGTCAGACAATGACATTCATTGTTTTTGAGCTGATGGATGGATTCCTCTAAGGCGAATTTCAAATATGGAATACCTGTCATGATGGCTCTATAGGGGCAACAGTTGTGAGGGAGATTTAAATATGACTGATCCGCAACAGGCTGAACTTGATATTCAATATCCTGGTCTGGCAAGACATTTAGGACCTTTGGCCACCCCAGTGAACCCCTACTTCCATTGCAAGAAAGCAAAACTCCCTCAGCTTGTTAGGAGGAGAGCTGATCCTCAGCGACAACCATATCTCTGTGGGGAGAATGAAGCCCAAATTGGGAGCGCAACTCATAGCCAAAGGCCTTTCTAAACTAAACAAATCTGACTGGACAAAATCAGGATGAGCATTTGGGTTTTAATGGAGCTTAGTTAATTTCAGAATGCCATCTTCTAAACATCTCAGCCTGTTTACTAGCAGAGTATCACAAGCAACAACAATATATTTCATTGTCTCCAAAATACAGTCCTAGTCAATATTTAGGGCTTCTTTTGGAGCTCCATTTACAGATGATAATGACAGGCCAGGCTAAAGGGAGGTAGACACTGTGTTCCTGACTGTATTCCTTTGGGCTCTAGAACTGCCTGCTTGTTTGAGTTTGTGCTTTCTTTTTGCCGAAGACTCACAGTCACTTACGCTGATAGAGCCTGAGTTGTTAAGTACAGCAGTCAACGGTGAGTGCGCTTGCGTTCCCGGCATGTACAAGAGGGTCTTTGTTCCCCATGTGAGGCTGACCCAGCAATAAACAGCTAGGACCCACTCCAATGTCTAAAGATAGACATCTCTCCAAGGTTCATTTCTTCAGAAATTACTCTAACAGCACAGGCCAGGAAATTGTCAAGTGTAGTGCCCACAATGGTTTAACAGTGGAATTGTCTCTTTCCCCAGGTAGCTTACGTTTGCCCATGTTTCACCTAATCGGGCTTTTGAGATAAACATTGGAATCAAAGACAGGATATACAGTACGCCAAGCTACTAAGCCCTCTCCATGTGTTGGTATTGGATCCTGAAGCCAAGAGGGGTGGTCCAGCATGGCCTCTTCCAGACGAAGTTGAGCCCGGTCTTGACCCAGGCACGTGCCGGGGCACTTCCCACACACGTCCCATGCGGCTGGGAAAATGCAGGCTTTTTAAAGTGCCCAACCAACACTACTCTCCTCTCCCTCATCTCTCAGCAGCAGGGCACCTGGAGCTTGTAGTCCTACTCTGCCCTGGCAACTCCTGTGCGCATGTCCAATGCCATGGGATAAATGTGGGCTTTTTAAAGCACTTGATTGGCTCTGCTCTCCTCTCCCACCTCCAATAGCAGCAGGGCACCTTGCAGTCCTGCCCTGGCAACTCTTGTGCTTGTGTCCCATGCTGCAAGGAAGATGTAGGCTATTTAAAGTGCTCGAATGGCGCTATTCCCCTCTTCCATCTCCAACAGCAGCAGGGCACCTGGAGCTTGTAGGCCTGCCCCTCCCCAGCAACTCTTGTGCTAATGTCCCATGCCATGGGAAAAATGTGGGCTTTTTACAGAGCCCAATCAGTGCTGATCTCTCCCGCCTCCACCAGCAGGAGGGCACCTGGGACTTGTAGTCCTGCTCCGCCCTGCAACTCTCCTGCTTGTGTACCATACCACAGGGAGCATGCAGCTTTATAAATGCCTGACCGGTGCTGCTTTCCTCTCTAGCCTCCAACAGCAAAAGGGCACCTAGGGCACGTAGTCCTGCCCCGCCAGGCAACTCTTGTACTCGTATCTCATGTGGGTCTTTAGTAAGGGAGGAGGATTTGCTGATGAGTGTATGACAGCTAGCACAACATAAATGGGATAACAAAATTCAGACCATTCTCTGAGTAGCCAAGAGTGAGAAAGTGAATTATTATTTGGAGTGGATGGTAGTTCACCACAAGTAATAAGGTGACTGTGGCTTAATTTCACAAAAATGTGCAAAGCATTTAGAATGACTAACACAGTTAAAATGTGAAGTGAAAAACACAGCACAACAAAAATCCCAGTTCATTTTATAGAAATAGAAAATTACTTAGGGGGTCATTCTGACCCCGGCGGTCTGAGACCGTCGGGGCCAGGGTCGGCGGGAGCACCGCCGACAGACCGGCGGTGCCCCGCAGGGCATTCTGACTGCGGCGGTTCGGCCGCGGTCAGATGCGGGAAACCGGCGGTCTCCCGCCGGTTTCCCGCTGCCCTGCAGTATCCTCCATAGCGGCGGAGCGCGCTCCGCCGCCATGGGGATTCTGACACCCCCTACCGCCATCCTGTTCCTGGCGGGACTCCCGCCAGGAACAGTATGGCGGTAGGGGGTGCCGCGGGGCCCCTGGGGGCCCCACAAAGTATTTCAGTGTCTGCTATGCAGACACTGAAATACGCGACGGGTGCCACTGCACCCGTCGCACCTTCCCACTACGCCGGCTCAATTCTGAGCCGGCGTCCTCGTGGGAAGGCTGATTTGCCCTGGGCTGGTGGGCGGCCTTTTGGCGGCCGCCCGCCAGCCCAGGGCAAATCCCAAAATACCCTCAGCGGTCTTTCGACCGCGGAGCGGTATTTTGGTGGGGGAACTTCGGCGGGCGGCCTCCGCCGCCCGCCGAAGTTAGAATCACCCCCTTAATGTCCAAAATGACACCAAAAAGACAAAATTCCAAAACGGGGAATCTGAGATATGAATCTTTAATGTTTTAAGTATTAAGTGCAAAGCACCCATGTAATCAATGGTCATGTGCAGTAGACTAGGATCTAGGTGCAATTTCAGGGCAATCTCAATGGTGCACAGATTGAATACATCAATGAGATTCAACCCAGTCGGAGGTTTTACCTTAGAACTTAACATTATTCTGGAAATCCAAAGCCTTCGGCTGGGGAAGACTTACAGCTGTTTCCGAAGTGTGCTTCATGATGTGGAAGAGGTTTTGGATGAGGTCAAGGTAAAGCTGTTTTTGGTGGTAAATGTTCAGAGTGGGAGAAAATCAAATTTAGCGCCTAGGGAAGTTCTCTCTTCAGCCACCAGCAACTCAGCCGACAGGTCTGCCAGGACACGGTGGTTTGAGACACACTTAAAGGGCACAGGCTAGTGGGGCTAGGGGTTGTGGGAGGGAATCTGTGGTCCAGCCAAGGGAGGCCACTGGGATTTTGGTTAGCCAGATCACCCTTGACCAAGTCTTGAGATCAGTCCAACAGTCCCAAGACGTGATGAGCCAGGTACCAAATTAGCTCTGGGACATTAACTAGGTCCAGAGGGAGAACACTATGGAGATGCAGAACATCAATTCCAATTTGTGCTCCTTGACTGGGGTGATGTATGACATTTATCACATTATGCACAGGGCTTTTCCCAGTCCATCTGCTCCTCTCTGTGGTCCCTCAGAGTACAACACTGCCATCCACGGACAGGGAGGCCCTGCCACAGGATGAGCCTGCCCGTACCACTCCATTCCCTACACCTGTGCCCCCATTCTCCCCAGAGGGGATGGTCAACTGGACTAGTAGCAGAGGATGGCAAGACCAACACTACCACCTCCAAGAGACACTGAACCTAATTTCCTCCATGTGTGCCTACCATTCACTCTTTGGACTATTTCGTGGACACATTTACCTTTTCAGAGGACAGTGGTATTTTCGACATTGGACTTCAAACTGTATTTGGCTCTACTACCATGTTTCCGTCCACCACAATAAACTCTTTTTAGTTTATTTCACCTCACACTTGTTTATTCATCATAATAAATGTAATGGACACAGAGTGCAAGATTCTTGTTTGAATGTTTGTGGCATATCCTTTGTCATGTCCATCTTCCACTATCATGTTGGGGAAACTATAGAACATCCATTTAGGAGAAAAATGCTGCAATTACAAAAAGGAAAAGTATCAACAAATTGATTTAAATGAACCAAGCTCTACCGAGAATGTATGTGGAGCATAAAAAAGTGAGAAAAAGGTCCTTGTAGCAATGGAGTCTCGGTTACAAAAATCACTACTAACCCCAATATCTGTGACATTCAGGGTTATATGCTCCACTACCTTGATACCATGTAGGTAAGAGAACTGCAATGGGAACAAATTAAATAGGGAAACTATCACTGATGCATGACCTCAATTGGAGCCATACATCCTGCCCTCGCAACAGGAATCCTAGATCAATAACACCTTCGCAATGACAAAATTTGAGGCCACATGACCAATACAGGACACCGTGGCAACATCTGGTGACACATTCACATTAACCATTCAGTGGTGTGCTAACAAAATGTTCTATCGCCTATGATGAAACACATTGACAGCTATCTCCACAGTCCACAGATTGAAGATTTAGCCAATGTGAAGGGAGAACAGTATGCTAGGGCTTGACACATACACGGGGTTTGAGCAATTCAAGTGGCAAATATTGCCTTGATCGCAGCATCATACAGAAAGCATCAGATACAATCTTCTGAACTTCATGCTATCAGAGTGCAAGTAGGTGTCTGTCCCAGGATAAACACATATACACTTTGTATTTCAAAACAGCAATATATTGCAGCAAATGTCATAACCTTGAAATGTCCAAATTAAGATGACATGGTGAAGGACTCTGAAACAAAATAACAAAGAAATAATATGTTTACCTCATATTCAATTGAACTCAATTGACAAGTCATGAGGACACACATTCTTAGCACAAGCACAGTTCTTATATGTCAATGACCACATAACCCAATGTAGAGAAACTCTGATCTACTAACATCTTTGCCTTGAACTTTCCTGCGCTGACCATTTCTAACAAATTAGAATATCAGACAAATACGTACCCTAGGGCACAAGTTTTTCTGACATTGGAGCTCAATTTTTACAAAGGTACACTTATACTCAGATGAAGAAGTAGGCAATCATATTGTGATGTAAGTCATCTCCTTTTTCTTCACCACTTTCACCTTCATAGGGTATTTCAACATCCGCACCTGGGGCTCATCACGGTCTCCCTCTTCTGCAATTATAGGGATTCATCTTCTTAGGATGATGTCATGGAGAATACAGTAGGCAACCGTGATTTGCACACCTTATCGAGTGAGAGGAAAAAGGCTCCACCTGTCTTGTCAAGGCACTTTAAATTAGCCTTCAGGAGCATGAAAGCTTGCTCCACTGGCCTCCGTGTTCTTCCATGGGCCTGATTGAAGCATACTTCCACTGGCATTATTGGATTCCTCAGCGGTGACAATAACCACGATTGGTTAGGATACGCTACATCTCCTACACGTAAGCAACACATCAATAGATTACTCACATTTCAAACCATTGTCCCTAGGATGCAGGCAAAAGATCAACAAGTCATGTTGTACTTACCAACAAGCCAGGCCCTCTCCTGCCCAAGTTGTGACATCAGCATGGGCATATTGCTGTTCCGTAGAATGAATGAATCATGTGTTGACCCAGGGAAGAGGGCACACATTTGAGATGTATAAGTCCGGTAAGGAGACAACTTACTCATTGATGGAATGGACGTTCTTCCAATTGCGGTAGACCTGTTCTCTGTAGAGGTGGCACCAAGGTAATATTCGTGCCATCTATTGCTCCAATCACATGTGGTATTCCACCCAAAGCATGAAATTCTCCCTTCATGGTGGCCAAATCCTATGGATGTGGGAACTAGATGTAGCTGTTGATGTTTTTCATCAGGGAAGAAAGGACTTCTTGTATCACACCAATGAATGTTGGCTGGGACAACCCCCCCGATACTGCCACAGTGTATTGAAAGGTGCCACTGGCTACAAAATGCAGTACTGCCATGAGTTCTACTAATGGCGTTATGGCTGTTGGATTCCTATGTTGAGGCAGGAGATCAGGCCCCAACTGTTGACACAAATTAAGGATAGTTTACCTATTTAGATGATATTGCTTGATGATGTCCCTTTCATCCATGGTGGCAAGGGCTAGAAAGGACTGCAACACCAACACCTGAGGCTGTTGCCTCTTACCCATGGTTGGGTTCAGATGACTGTATGTATGGAATAGAAAAGGTCAGGTGAAATGGTCACCCCATACTTTTAATGTCAATATATATCTGACTTCTGGGTAACAGTAGAAATGTCATTGGGTAGTACATGTACAAACATTGACATCAAATATTTGGTCCACTAAGATCTTTAAAAAACGTATTCAGTATTTTTTGATCATCATGTGGAAATAATACATTTGAACTGTATTAATTGCACCTATTTCTTTTAAAACAATTGTTTTTTAAAAACCTTCAAGTAATGTAGTATTTCCCCCACGACACTATCGTTGTCAAACACAATCATGATTCACATTATATCATGTCATTTCTGGCTTTTAGAAATGAACTAGCCTCCATTTTGAGTGCTGGTGATGCAAACACAATTGTAAAATGTGCAGCTTCACACCCCAAAAATGGTGGCTGCCAGACCTTGCCATCAGGACATTGGCTACCTGATGGCCATTAGTGGAAGTTATCCATGGATCGGATGGGGACACCACACACACCAAGGGACCCAGTGCCTTGAAGGGTGAGGGGACTGGCATGGAAGCCACCAATGACCCAACATCTTTTTCTGAGGCCTCCAATGAAGACCAGTCCCTAGTGGGGTTGGACCCTGGAGAGACTTTGACTCCTGCATCTTCATCTTCCCCCACATTCCAATCCCCACCCTCCCTCTTGCTCCCCCCCACTTGTCTGCAGGCACCATGGCTGGATGGCATTTATGGTGCCCTTCATGGCCTTCAGACGTCATTCCAGGGTTTGACCTCATCATTGGCTGTAGCCTCCCAGCCAACCAACTTCTTGCCCAGACTTCCACCTCTTCCCCATTGCAAATTCCTCAACCCAGCCCTGTCCAAAGCACACAGAAACATATGCACACACCCCCAACAACACTCACAAGCAGCACATCCCAAGACAAACAAATAAAAAAAATAAGCACAAACACATCCAGACACCATACACACCACTACCACCACCACCACAGTCACAACCCCAATCAGTACCACCACCACTACACAGTCACACACACACCACCACCACACCAACAGATTCAACACCCACCACTATTGCAACACCCACACACCACAAGCAAATCCTCAGTCATCACACCCACCACCACACATGCCTGCACCAGCAAATCCACAACAGCATGCACCTCAACTACAACAGACACATCCACACAAACACATACTCAACACAAATGCCCACACTCACCCACCCAACAGACAATCTGTAAAAGACACAAAATTAAATATACAGCACATATACCAGACCCTTAAGTACCCACACCTGCAACAGACTCATGCCCAACAGACACAGGCACTCCCTTCATCTCCCACCCCAAACTCCTTCTCAACCACCCCACCCAAACTCCCAAAGAAGACCTTCTTTTTACCCTGGCCCTGACCTCTTCCAAATATCCAAACCACCCCTTCCAAATCCTAAACAAGCCCTACCAAACCCACCTCTCCCAAACCCAGGGACCCACCCCTAGTAACAACACTGATGTGCCTGCTACCTGCCCCATTGATGCCCCTTCCAGAGGAGATTTATTCTGGCAGTGCATTTAGGAGGCAAGTGATGGGCCTGAAAGCCATTGTGGTCCACATGGGCTGAGACATTACTGTCCTAATTATGATGGACATATGATATTTATCATGAGTGACTAAACTCATCATTATATAAAGTATTTTATTTTGAGAATTCATTTGTCCTGGCCGTTTAATTCAATTGTTGCTGTTTGTTTGCTGATAATGTTATTTCTGCATATGTGTGAGCCATGCACTTACTCACATTTGTGACACTGACAAACATAGGTTGTAAGTTTTAGTTGTTTTTTTAAAATGCATACATTAGTGATGTACAATAGTGATAGACACAATCTGTCATTAATATTCACAAATGCATTACACAGATGACCAGGCCCTTTACAGTTGAATTTGATCTTATGTTTGTGATATATTGCACACACCAGGGGGACATGTGACCTTCATAAACCTCTGACATGTTTACCGGTCACTGGTGAATATTGTGTTACATTCGGTGTACACCCCCCTGTAGCATGTTGTAGTATAATTTCTACATTATCATAAGATTGTTTGCTTCAAATTGGGGATACTGTTTCAGTTGATACTTGAGATCTGTGGGTACATTCTTGCACACACCTTTACGGACACATTTATATTTGTGCTTGTTGAGACTTTTATGTAGGTGTCCATTGCCATGTAGGCAGTATGTGCAAAATTGGTGGGTGCTTCTTATATCTTGAGGTCTGTTCTGATATATTTTCAGGCTTCAACATTACACACTTCAACAGTGTGCAACAGTATGTTGGTGTTTACACAAATTATTGAGCTATGCACAAGTCCAGTGTTACTATTCAGCTACAACTCCAAAGGTAACAGGAATGCCCATGACTTACCTTCTGTTCCAGTGACAATGGGGTTGTTTTCCATCTTGGACCTGACATAGAAGCAACAGGACCACTAGTAGAAGCGGGTTCACGGTGTTAGGATATGTGGAAAACATTCAAAAGATGAGTTTTGTGTTTATATATCCATGAAACCACCAACTTAGGTGTTGCGGTTTAGCTGCCACAGTTGCGTAGCAAGACTGCACATGGCGATTGGCTCAGCAGTAAAAGGGGCTGGAATCCCGCTGCCAGTCGCTTTTGCCTATGGCACTGTCAACACAGGAGAAGATTCTCTGGGTGGTGGGGTGGCAACCCATTGGCAGCCTTTCGCCTGTGCACCCACTGACATCTAAAAAGGACGAGCCCACTGTCATGGCGGCAGACAGGTTTACCTGTTGAAAAGTCGACAGCTGGACCATTACCACCGA
Source organism: Pleurodeles waltl (assembly GCF_031143425.1). Lineage (NCBI taxonomy): Eukaryota > Metazoa > Chordata > Amphibia > Caudata > Salamandridae > Pleurodeles > Pleurodeles waltl. The sequence continues at coordinate 978,321,679 of NC_090436.1, read as the reverse complement.
CCAGATCGTAGGTTTCTTGTACCAGGGACTACAATTCTACTAATGCATGAGCTATAACTGAATTATGGAAGCAATGGACTAGTTGTATTAATTGACTATTTATATGTGATGCTTTGCTATTTTGGGTTTGATATAGAACTGTCTCGAAAGAATTTAATTAAAAAAATAAACAATACATTTTTAGCTCATATTACAATTCACCTCGACAACCTAGTCGTCAGGTCTAAAAAACATAGGGGCATATTTATACTCTGTTTGCACCGAATTAGTGTCATTTTTTTTAACTCTAATTTGGTGCAAAACTAACTCCATATTTATACTTTGGTGCTAGACCCCTCTAGCACCAAATTTATGGAGTTAAAGTAATTTTTTGAAAGTGGAGTCCTACTTTGCCTTAATGAGATGCAAGGTAGGCGTTCCCGTGCAAAAAATGACTCTATGGCCTTAACGCCATATTTAGGGGCATATTTATACTCTGCGGCATATTTATACTCTGTTTGCACCGAATTAGTGTCATTTTTTTTTCACTCTAATTCGGTGCAAAACTAACTCCATATTTATACTTTGGTGCTAGACCCATCTAGCACCAAGGCCTTGATTTAAACTTTTTTTGCACTGCATTAACGTCATTTTATGACGCAAAAGTGGCGCAAACTTACAAAATATTGGCCCTTATTTATACTTTTTGCTGCAAAACTGCACTAACTCAGTTTTGCACCAAAAAGTTTAGCACCGGCTTGCACCATTTCTGTGCACCAGCCGGGCACCATATTTATGGAATGGTGCAAGCCGGTGCAAAGGGCAGGCTAGAGATAAAAAAAATGACTTTAGTCTGGTGGGGCTGGCAGTATAGAAGAAGAGGGTTTAGCACAAAAAAATGGCTTTAGGCAGGTTAGAGTAAAAGAAAATGACTCTAACCAGATTAGCGTCATTTTATGGTGCTAAACCTACCATGCCACATGACTCTTGCCTTAGAAAAGGCAGGAGTCATGCCCACCACCCCAGTGGCCAGCACAGAGGTCAGGGGTCCCCTGGGCATGGCCATTGCACCCTGTGCCATGTATGGGTGCCCATTTCAGGGCCCCCTATGGCACTTTCAAAAATAAAATGCACTTACCTGTACTTACCTGGGATGGGGTCCCCCATCCTCGCAGCCCTCTAGTGTGGGTGGGGGGTGCCCCTAGGGCCTAGGGAGGGCACCTCTGGGCTTATTCCATGGTGTTCCACCATGGAAATAGGGCCACAGGTCCCCTAAAGCCTGACCTGACCCTGGTCTTAAAAAATGGGGCAAAGCAAGCTTTGCCCCATTTTTTGACCCCTCCTCCCTCCCTTGCACCATTTTTACATGGGAGTATAAATATGGGCCCATATTTATACTTTTTGACGCTAAACTGCGCTAACGCAGTTTAGCGTCAAAAAATTTAGCGCCGTCTAACGCCATTCCGAAGCACCATGCGGGCGCCGTATTTATGGAATGGCGTTAGCCGGCGCAAGCAGACCGGCGCTGCCTGGTGTGCGTGGAAAAAAAACACGTACACCAGGCAGCGCCGGCGTAGGGGGAAAATGGCGCTAGGGCGTCTTAAAATGGCGCAAGTCGGGTTGACGCTAAAAAATCGTCTTAACCCGATTTGCGCCATTTTTTCGACGCCCAGACGCCATTTAAATGACTCCTGTCTTAGTAAAGACAGGAGTCATACCCCCTTGCCCAATGGCCATGCCCAGGGGACTTATGTCCCCTGGGCATGGTCATTGGGCATAGTGGCATGTAGGGGGGCACAAATAAGGCCCCCCTATGCCACCCAAAAAAAATTGAAAAATATAAAAAATTATACTTACGTGAACTTACCTGAATGTCCCTGTGGTGGGTCCCTCCATCCTTGGGTGTCCTCCTGGGGTGGGCAGGGGTGGCAGGGGGGGTCCCTGGGGGCAGGGGAGGGCACCTGTGGGCTCATTTTGAGCCCACAGGCCCCTTAACGCCTACCCTGACCCAGGCGTTAAAAAGTGGCGCAAATGCGGGGTTTTTTGACCCGCCACCTCCCGGGCGTGATTTTTGCCCGGGAGTATAAATACGACGCATTTGCGTCGCCGTCATTTTTTTAGACGGGAACGCCTTCCTTGCATCTCATTAACGCAAGGAAGGCGTTCACGCTAAAAAATGACGCTCTTTGCCCATACTTTGACGATAGACGTGTCTAACGCCAAAGTATAAATATGGCGTTAGTTTTGCGCCGAATTTGCGTCGAAAAAAACGACGCTAATTCAGCGCAAACGGAGTATAAATACGGGCCATGGTGTTAAGGCCATAGAGTCATTTTTTTGCACAGGAACGCCTACCTTGCATCTCATTAAGGCAGGTAGGTTTCCACTTCCAAAAAATGACTTTAACTCCATAAATTTGGTGCTAGACGGGTCTAGCACCAAAGTATAAATATGGAGTTAGTTTTGCACTGAATTAGAGTAAAAATAAATTTACGCTAATTCAGTGCAAACAGAGTATAAATATGGCCCTTAGCGTCAAAAAATGATGCTAATCTGGTCAGAATCATTTATTTTGACTCAAAACTGCCTAACGTCATTTTTTTTTAAGCTAGCCTACCCTTTGCACCGGCTTGCACCATTCCATAAATATGGTGCCCAGCTGGTGCTAAAAAATGGTGCAAGCCGGTGCAAAACTTTTTGGGGCAAAACTGCCTTAGTGCAGTTTTGCACCAAAAAGTATAAATAAGGCCCATAACACCATCAAACATTGGGTAGGATTTTAATGCTGGTGGGCAACCCATCATCTGTAAGAGTGGTGAAGGTCATCTCCTCCACTACCCCTGCCGAACAACTACTACTATGGCGGCTCTTTTGAAGGCACAGGAAGCTTGGTGGTGCATGGCTGCAGTCTTTTAGACCGCTGCACACCAAACGTTTTTACTTCTGACAAACAAATTCCCAAACTGCCCTTGCACTTTTTTCCCAGGGTGTGGGAGTCCTTAGTTATTTTCTCTTACAGGCTGCCAAGCAGAGAAAAAAGTTCATCACATTTCCTGCTCTACATAGAGCAGGTAGTCTTAGTCAGGGTGTCAGAGTAAGCTTGTTGACGGCAGAGCCAGTGGGGCCACCACAGTCAAGAGTTGGCAGACATGGGATTCTGTCACATTTGTGAAGGAGTATCCTGTCTTCCCCACTCTAAACCAGGACCATTACCGCCAAAACAAAAGTGCTGTGAAGAATGTTGGCACCCCTCCTATCATCCCTTTATTTTGCTTTTCACAGAGTATGTCAAGAACGCCCGCAACTATAGGAAGAGTCTCTAACAATATGTCTGAATCATTGTGTCCCTGAGGAGGACAAACCAAACTTGAGTCACAGTGCCTTTTGAAGCAAAAGAAGGATGGATCATGTGACTCATATTTGTCACTCTCCTTTGATAGTACCTAAATTATAAAACAAAAAATGCAGACTCATTTTTGTTCTTTGAATCTCACCACAACACCACTATATGCTGGGATTTCCAAAGATCATGATGTTGAACACGTGCTGCACTGACTCTCGGATTGCACAGTGCTCGGTGCATGCCCATTCAAAACATTTTTAAAGAGGCTGGCACTTGTGTGCATTTCTAGACCTTGATTACTTAGGCTGGCGAGGAGTCTCTAAATAACCATGACGTAGCTACAGTCTAGATATATGGAACACTAAAGAATCAACAGAAACAGCAGGTCTTCAAATGGCAGCAGCAGGACTTTAAGAGGCTAACTTGGAATGGCACTTAAGTGAGAATGGTGCCAGAACTCATGTTTGCTCACTCATCCACTTACATATTCCTCTCATTCTGTGAAGCACCAGCTGTGGAGAACTGTCTGTTGCCTAAATATTGCCCTGCCTTTGTAACTGTTCCTGTTCTGTGAGCAATGAAAGCTTGTTCTAGTCTACCCTGCTGGATTTGTTCTTTGGGAAATTGAAGATTGAACTTATTGCCTTCTCTTTGAGAGAGAAGCTTGCTTCAATACTGCCATGAACTCCCTGTTGTGTGAGGAAGGATAGCATGCACTGCTTCTTCCCGATTTGTCCAGTGCCGGTAAAAGCATGTGTTGATGCTACCCTAGCTGTACCTCTCCTCTGAAGGAGGGAAGCTTGCACTGTTTCTACCCAAGGTGAACCTGTTCTAATAAGCAAATTTTTTGCCACTGCTGGTGCCCAATCCTATAAAAAAAACAGGATATTTTGAATGCACTTTCATAACATACCTAGCCCAGTCAGAATCTTTTTTTGGACCAGGGGCAACAACTATGCGACTCTGACCCAGAGAACCTTGTTTCAGTGACAGCGTCCTAGCTTAACCAAACTATGTGACCCTGCACAGTTACATTTCTTCCCTCTGCCTCCTTTTCTGTGATCATCATATTTAGGAGCACCTTGAAATAATTCAATTCAGAATGCACACTGTACAACAGTCTCTCTTGTGTATTGTTTAATAGACCTTAATGTTTCCCCATCAATAAAGACTTATGTAGGAGAAACAAGACACGTAACTTGAGATAGTAATAAAGTTGTCACAGCAGAAAAGATGTGGTTCACTGATTGTAATAAAGGCCACCCAGTGCAGTCATGTAATCTGAGGTTCTAAGGTAAAACAATCTAAAACACATATTACTGTAAAAGTTCAAACCACAGCTATAAATAAAATGGCAGTCAGTCAGTAACACATGCAGCAGGGCACATACCAAGTGAGCCTCTAGTGTGGCTTGGGCGGCATGGGCATGTCCAAAGCGCAGGCTATGATTGCATGTATAGCCATGTGAAGCATGCTGAAGGCCTTGCCAATAGCATAGTGCAAGCTCTCTTCAAAGACACCCTGACCCCAAATGGGCAATGTTCGAGCACCAAGGCATGTTACAGTAAAATAGAATTACAGTCCGTTGCTCAATCCTCTTGTTTTTAATCTTGTGGTAGGTAGACACCAGTAAAACGTTTTCAACTAGCCCACATTCAATTTGATGTGAGGTAAAGAGTGAAAACAAAATATGTTAGCAGGGTTTGCTTTTAAATTTACACATAAAATAAGCATTTTTTAAAACAGAGTAGGCCACTTTGTAAAATTTTAAATCATAGCTGACAAGTGGCTCCATGTCATGTATAACACCTCCTGCAAGTTCTGTCATTTTTTACAACATCACTTTGCATGCTGGGGGTTTGAGCAAATAATGAAGTGTTGAAAGCAAAACTACAAGGGCAAACAACCCTCTGTCGGGTAAAAAAAAAAAAAATAGGTGATGCTATGCTGTTGTGCGAAAGTGCACAGCTGTGTGAAAATAAAATTTTGTTCCTGGCTTGATGCCTTTTTAGGTCTCTCCTAGATAGAGGTTGACCTGTCTATTTGAGTCCTTTTGTTTTCTATAAGTGGGTTTAGAGACCACCCATTGATTACTATTGGCTGGCTTCATTGTCACTCTCATTTGCTTGGTGCCTATTGGTCAGCTGCAGTAGGCTTCCTTCCTCTTTGCCTGTTTGTCTCTCCCCTGGAACATGGCCACTTTACTTGTGGCCTTCCACTGCTCATTTTGTTAGTTTTCTCTTTGTGTTGAAGCACTCTACCAGACTGCGTCTTTTTCAGTTGTCTCTCTCATGTACTTCTCCCTCCTCTATGTTCCTGCTGCTCTCCCTTCTTCCCTCGTTCCTGTTGCTTGCTCCCATCTGTCTCGTCTAGTTTGTGTTGCTTGCCCCTACCCACTGTCCATGTTGTTTGTTGCTCCCCCCACTACTATCAGAGAGAGAGAGAAAGAAGAGCACTACGCAACCGTACTTCCTCCTGACACACAATACACACACATAATAGATACTATAGACTCCCCATAGAGGATTATCAAATTTTCTACCAGAGGTTCAAAAAATTCATTCTAATCAGATGATGAGGTCTCACCCTCCATAATGTGCATGTTTCATCATCAGCGACCTCACCCCACCATGGTCAGATGGTACTACCAGGACGGACACGACCTTAGCTGTGGTGTAGTTCTGAGATATAGGGGGTCATTACAACATTGGCGGTAAAAGCCGCTTACCGCCGTGCAAAAGACCGCCAATACACCGCCGCGGCCCCGGAAATCCGCCACAGCTATTATGACCCATCTCGGAATCTGCCGAAATTCAGACACCCACACAAGTCCACCACACCAAAGGTCAGTGATAAACTGGCAAAAACAAAATCTCCACTGTCACGCCAACAGAAACACGCCCATGCTATCATGACCCACGAATCCACGTGGCGGTCTTTCAACCGCGGTATTCCATTGGCGGTACACACCGCCGCACTCAAAATACACACACATCTCCAAAACACCGCCACATTGGACAATTCAAAATACACACACCTGATACACATACAAACACCACTCCCACACAATCAATACTATATTAAACACACACCCACATCACCCACAAACCCCTACGACCAAAAATTTAGACGAAGGCCAGAGAGACAGCACAGCATAGACAACCCCACCACACAGAGGCACACAACACCATCACCCATACTACATCCATGCACAAAAAACCACACACCACCACACATCACCACACTCGTCACCACATACACCACCCCACACATCACCTACACCACCCCATGGCATGGCAAAGACACCCCAGGTTCTCGGAGGAGGAGCTCAGGGTCATGGTGGAGGAAATCGTACAGGTAGAGCCACAGCCATTTAGAACACAGGTGCAGCACACCTCCATAGCTAGGAAGATGGAGCTATGGCGAAGAATAGTCGACAGGGTGAACGCAGTGGGACAGCACCCAAGAAATCGGAACGACATCAGGAAGAGGTGGAACGACCTACGGGGGAAGGTGCGTTCCGTGGTCTCCAGGCACAACATCACGGTACAGCGGACTGACGGCAGACCCTCACCTCCTCCCCCACAACTAACAACATGGGAGGAGCAGGTCTTGACCATTATGCATCCTGAGGGCCTCGGAGGAGTCGGTGGAGGAATGGACTCTGGTAAGTCAAATCTTAACTATCATATCCCCCACCCTACCTGCATGCTATCACAGACCCCCACCCTCACCCCCTCCCCTATCACTCCAACTCCTCAAATATGTACTACTAACCCAAACCACCCATCCCAACACCAAGCCGTGCATGACACAACAAAGCATGGACACTCCTCACTAAAGCATGCCCACTGCACATACCCATAACACCCCCCCAACCATCATCACACAAGTCCCCACATAGGAATGCTACCACTGGGGTACACGGTCACCCACCCATTGCAGACCATGACACACACAGATGCAATAATCATGCTCTTACACCCCTGCAGGACCACTACCCAACGTCACCAGACAGGAGGGTCCAGACATCTCCACCCCACCCACAGAAGAGGCCCACAGTGATGACAGCAGCACTGGCCAACTGGATCCAGATGACCAGCCCGGACCATCGTGGGCCTCGGGACAGTCGGTTCCCCACACACAGTCACAGGCCATCACAGACTTTCCACCCTCTGGTAACACCAGCACAGCACCCACCCAGCGGGCCCATACCTCCGTACCCAGGACACGTCAATCAGCTGTGTGTCCACCACTACAGGGAACCCAGGATAACCAACCACCCCAACAACAACAGGGACCTGGGGGCAGTGGTAGTGGGCACACGGTCCAGGGGACAGAGGCCCAGGAACACAGGGGAACTGGGAGGACTGCTGTGCGACAGGAGGCGGACAGGCCAAGGGAACCCACTCTCCACGAGGCCCTCTCCTCCATCATGAAAGCCTACCACCACTCCCAGGAGACGATGGCTATGGTCCTGGCCAAGTTTCAGGAGACCCAGCGCCTGCAGGAGGAACAGTATTTGGGCTTCAGGGAGGAACTCAGAACCATCAGCTCCGCCCTGGGCACCATCATAGGGGTGCTGAAGGAGATACTGAACACCAGGAGGGACACCGTGGCACTCCAAGGGGCCCCTGACACTAGAATGGACAATGAACTGCCCACCTCCTCCGCCGGCGCTAGTGGACAGGACGCCCCGCCACAGGACCACCAAACCAGCACCCCACCCCCTGCAGACGGAGAACCACCCCGCAAGCGGTCCCTTAGGTCCAGGAACAGGACAGAGCACGATGGCAAGACCCCTGCCAAGAAATGAGACCACCCTGATTGTCATCCCACTGTCCCACTTTGTAACCCTGTCCATATTGGAACTGCCCCAGCTCCACTTCCTATGCCCATATGGGCAGTGCAACTGTGAGACTAATAGACTGGACTCTGCCATGGACATTCCTCCACCATCACCCCTCACCATTTGACCACCCCCTCCAATATTTAGCACTGCAATAAACACCCTTGAAGCACAAAACAATCTGGTGTCAGTCTGTGATTTTGAAAATGTGTATTAGCAATGACAGTGACAAAATCCGTTCTCAAATGTAATGTCAACATACCTATGTCACACATCTCAAGTCCATGAGGAATCTAAGCAGATGACACACGTTGGTAACCACACCTGTGAAACCGTAATGTAAATGTACAACTCAGTTACCATATACAGGTTGAAATTGACAGACAGGATAGAGGTAGAAGTGGGAAAGTACTTATAGTAGGCAGGAAGGTGTTCTCACCTGTGTGTCACTGGAAATATTGCTGGATAACTGAGTCCCTGTTGTCAATGTCTTCTTCCTCTGCTCCCTCCTCATCACTGTCCACAGGCTCCACAGCTGCCACAACACCGTCATCTGGACCATCCTCCTGCAGAAAAGGCACCTGGCGTCGCAAAGCCAGATTGTGAAGCATACAGCAGGCGATGATGATCTGGCACACCTTCCTTGGTGAGTAGAATAGGGAACCACCTGTCATATGGAGGCACCTGAACCTGGCCTTCAGGAGGCCGAAGGTGCGTTGGATCACCCTTCTAGTCCGCCCATGGGCCTCATTGTAGCGTTCCTCTGCCCTGGGCCTGGGATTCCTCACTGGGGTCAGTAGCCATGACAGGTTGGGGTAACCAGAGTCCCCTAATAGCCACACACGGTGCCTCTGGAGTTGACCCATCACATAAGGGATGCTGCTATTCCGCAGGATGTAGGCGTCATGCACTGAGCCAGGGAACATAGCATTTACCTGGGAGATGTACTGGTCTGCCAAACATACCATCTGTACATTCATCGAATGATAACTCTTCCGGTTCCGGTACAGTGGGCAACCCACCCACTATAGAGACTTGAGAGACTGTGGCTTTGCACTCCCCAGGATGGTACAGTGGGCAAACCACCCACTGTAGAGACTTGAGAGACTGTGGCTTTGCACTCCCCAGGATGGTACAGTGGGCAACCCACCCACTGTAGAGACTTGAGAGACTGTGGCTTTGCACTCCCCAGGATGGTACAGTGGGCAAACCACCCACTGGAGAGACTTGAAAGACTGTGGCTTTGCACTCCCTAGGATGGTGCAGTGGGCAACCCACCCACTATAGAGACTTGAGAGACTGTGGCTTTGCACTCCCCAGGATGGTACAGTGGGCAAACCACCCACTTGTGAGACTTGAGAGACTGTGGCTTTGCACTCCCCAGGATACATCAATGGGCATGGAGCCCCCTCGTGGATCTGGCGTGGTGCACTATTCCGGCTGAGGTGCCCCCTCTTCCCTTCCCCCTGAGGTGCCTGTTGTATTTCTATCTGATGCCCCGGCAGTGTTCTCTCCGTTTTGATCAGGTATCTGATGTGGGCCTCGCCCGTGCATTTTGGGCCCAGTGGTCCACGGACATTGAATGGTGCATTACCTACACTACTAATCGTGATGTATATTTTTTTGAATGTGTATATTTATCTGTATATATTTGGTTACTGTATTTTGATATATTACAATGGTTGCACTCATTTCCTTTTGTCTTTGCATTCTTCCGGGGGGTTGTTACTGTAATGTTTGGACATGCATTGGTGTGTGTGTTGTAGTGGGTGAGGGTCGGGGTGGGGGTTTTGCGTGTATGTGTCCCTGACTTTTGCCTCCCCCTCCCCTATGTCGTAGGTGCAGTACTCACCATTGTCTTCGGCGCCGGCGTTGATGATGATCGTACAGGAGCAGGAAGACTATCGCAGGGAGTATTTGGAGTTCCGGTTCCATGGTGTCCTCCTTCCTCGTGGGGTGTGTAGAGGTGAGCGTTTTCCCTTTGAAATGGCTGTTTCTGCCGTGTTTTTATCCACGGTGAATCCGCCCCGGAAAAGGTGGCGGATTGGTAGGTTGTGATACTGTGGGCGGTACTTTGTCTTCTGCCTGTCTGTTGGCGGTGACCGCCAAGCTGTTTGTCTGTACCGCCGTGGCGGTCGGAGTGTTGAAGTGTCTGTCTTTGTTGGCGGTTTCCGCCACGGTCATAGTTCCCATTTTTTTACCGCCAGCCTGTTTGCGGTCTTACCGCCCCTTTAACACCGTCCGCCAGGGTTGTAATGATCCCCTAAGTCTAATCCTAGATATTACAGGGTTCCAGAACAAAAAGTTATTAAAAATACCTTAGGAAAAACTGCAAGGAATTTCCTTTAATGGGTGGTTCCTTCGGTATGATGAAAACAAATATTTACGGCTAGGCTATGGGTATAATGTCCCACTCATTCTTAAAGTTGCCAACATGTTTCTGCACACTCCTGTGCCAAACACCTGGCTGATGGCACTCCTCAGGGCTATGTGTGGATCCCTGCTTCATAAATTATATGTGTGCAACCATACACCTAGTGAGACAGGAATTAGATGGATTTAGAGCCCACTTCAAATAGGGTTGTAAAGTGCTGTGTGGGCTGGTCCGGGGTGGCTACTCCTGTGGTCATACATTCATACATTAATCGGAGAGATGTGCCTGGTATTTTCACCTCCATGCTTCCCGTCTCTAGGGGCAATCCATGTTGTTACTTGATCCCCACTCACTTTCCTGGTTGTTGCTTGCTCCCTCTTGCTGTCTGTGTTGTTGCTTGACCCCTTCCTGCTGTCCATGTTGTTTCTTGCCCTCACCCACTGTCCATGTTGTGGCTCACCCACTTGCTGTTCTGCTGTCCATCTTGTTGCTTGCCCCACCCATTGTCTGGGCTGTTGCTTGGTCCACTCACTGCCCATGTCGTTGCCTGCCACTTTCCACTGCCAGTATTAATGCTAGCCCCTTCTGCTGTTTGTGTTGTTGTTTACTGACACCTGCCCCCCTTCTATTGTGTGTATCATCCCACCCCCCAAAGTAACAAAAGGTGCTATGACGAGGATACCTATGGCAGCATCATAGCACTCCCCGTCCACGTTGTTGTTTTCCCCTGTCCACTGTCCATGTTGTTGCTTCCCCACCCGCTGTCCATGTTGTTGCTTGTCCCCAACCATCCACCTTCCATTGTCTATGTTGTCCTTACACACCGTAACAAAAAACGGCTATGACATGGGCTCAGTTTTCTGGATCATAGCGCTTGCCCACCCACCCCTCAAATAGCCAACTTTCCACCTGCCATCTCTCCTGCCAGCAATTAAAGGAAAGTGCAAGCTTTTGCAACACCATAGCACTATATTTTACTTTCAGAACAGCTGCACAGAAGCTGTGCTACTGTACAACATGGATAAAAACTTTGACAAAGCCAATACCTTCTGTAGGAGAGACCTATTGGCTATGCTAATGCTTTTTTGTTTACTTTCAGTCAGCAGCCATCTACTGTAAAACATGGCTAACAAGCATTGACAATGCCAACAGCTCTTGTAGATGGGAATATTGTCTTTCACAATGCTTTTTTTTATACAAGTATCTATTTTGTAACCTTTTTAAATTAATTTCTTTGTATATTTGATATCAGAGAATGTATATGGGAAAATGTATTAAAATTTGACTTTGAACGCCTTGAGACTCTCACGGGTGAGTAGCGCGCTCTATACATTTTTTTGATTGATTGATTGATTGATTGATTGAGGACAGAATAACAAGATGAAGCATTTAAAAAATAGTCTGAGTTCAAACTACACAGAAACTGACACATAAACATCCATTTACTTTTTTATTGTTTTATTGCCATAAAATACGAAACATTCAGTCATAGCTTCTCATTTAATCTTGGTAGTGATCTTGCAAATATCCAAACAATATTACACTGTTCCATGCGCTATGCTATGTCGATCAAGATCTTCGAAGAGGGCGTAAAAACACAAAAAATAATCCTTGGTGTCTTCATTTCTCAAAGTGAACTAACAACATACATCTGAACTAAACATTACCAAGACGTCCTGCTCGATATATTTAAGCAAATTAGTTATGTTGGATTCATTTTTTGAATTTTTTGAATTATCTATTTCAATTAAGCACACACTTGATTACAGAGGACACACTGTATGCAGCATGGGTACAGCATTTTTTTAAAAACATTGGCAAAGCAAATACCCCAATGCAAGAGCTATTGGCTTTGTCAGTTCTTCTTTCTTGTTGGCAAACACAATCAAACAGCCTAGTAGGTGAAAGGGTAGAGATAGCCCTTCAGATGCAAATGAGAACATCTAATTTCTTTCTTTTTTAATATTTGATTTATCATTTTAATGCATATCAAAGAACAAACACATACCAATGCAGTTTTGGGCTTTGGTAAGTCACCTGTGTAGCCGAGAAGGACAGAGAGTGCGTCAGGTCGCAGAGGCTAACCAACAATAGCTGACAATCTGTCATATACCTCACACCAAAAGGGCCTAACGTTAGGGCAGATCCAGGTCTTTTGTGAAAAATCAGCTATCAAATCACAGCACGTGGGGCAAGGGGCAGAGCGGCTTGGGTCCATTCGAGCTGTGTCTCTGAGGGTGGTGTATGCCCTTCTAAGGAATTTGAAGTGTACTAGCTTGTGTCGTTGGTTAGGTGAGATGAATCTGGTCTGTGCGTAGCATGCCTCCCAGACTTTTTGGGATAGTGAGCGACCCAATGCCTCCCCCAAGATTCCCTTAATCGTGCATCTGGATACCAATCGCGCCCCCAAGTCTGCCATAGCAACCAGGGGAAGTGGTGCAAACTCGGCAGGAGCCAACAGGTATGTAGTGTGGCGTGCATGCATGGCGCTTTGCAGACAGCATAGTACAAAGTATTGCAATTGTGTGGAACCTGTGAAACGAGTATCTGTAGTGCCTGAAAATGTGTGGTCATCTGGGAAAACAAAGTGTGAAGTTGAAAAGCACGTAATGTACAGTGCACCAATGTCTCCAGTGTAATGGGTATAAATGGATTATTGTTCAGGGTCAGTGCTGGGGAGTACAATGTGTTGCAGTGAAGCAAACGAGACAGTTTACGTCTAGCCCAGCTACTTGTGGAAAGAGTTTGAATATCTCTGCGATGTAGGGGAACACACCCTGGGCAAAAGGGCACTCAGTCGGACAGGATCTGACAGGTCCCGCTCTGGGATCGAGTAGGGAAGACGGGCATCAGGATGATACCAGTGACCCGTGTATTGACATTGCGCCACCAGATAGTAAAGTTGGAAGTGGGGGACTGTGGTATCCTAGGAATCTGGGTGCTTGCGTGTCCGGCACGAGACGAAGGTGAGAATGTTGTGTTTGCTCGAGATGCGGCTTGTGGAATGTGAGAGCGACAGTTGAAGGGGAGGGAAGAGGATGCTGGTTGGTGTAGGGCTAATCGTTTGGCGTATTACTTAAATAAATCATCACCACTTCATTTAACTTTTGGTGTTGTTCGTGACTACCTCTCTGCCGCCCCTCTTACATTGGCGACGAGGTGAAAGTGGAACTGATTGGTTTCTGTGGAGTCTGCGGAAGGGGAACGGTAGGCAGCTCTGGATTAATCTCTATTGTACTAGCGCCAAGAGCCCTGACAACACGTCTGTGGATCTTCGTGGATCTTCTCTGTCAAGTTGTTCACGCCCAGGTATTTCATTTCGTGCTGGCGTATTTATTTTATTTTATTTGGCTTCAGTTGCCCTTCGAGTTTCGGCGCGCGAGAGCCAAATGCGCAAACCTAGCAACAGCAGCCATAGAAATAACGCGTCTCGTGCTAGAGGTTTATACGCGCAACCCTAGCAACAGCAGCCATAGAAATAACGCGTCTTGTGCTAGAGGTTTATACCTCGCCAGGAACTCACGCGCACCCCGACAACAGCAACTTTTGACGCTCATTGACATTTTGTGTCATCTACTGAAGGCTGTCTGTTCCTGTTTATTTCTCTGCAATATAGGTAGTCACGTTTCTGCAATAGAGGGTTCATCATTGATTTCGGTGCCACTTCTTAATTCAGGTTTAAACAGCTTTAATTAATTGCTTGCCCTTTTAAACTATTTAAAGTTACTTTGTCTCAACCTGCCGATTGTGGAGTTGTCTTTCACTGGTCATCATGCAGAATGTTCCTGCTGCACTGTTTTTTTTAACCTCTCCTGGTGACCCACCCATATCATGGCAAAAGTGGAAAAAGGTTTTTAACAACTATGCTAGGGTGTGTGGCACTTCATTAAGTGCTGAAAGGAAGACTTCACTTTTAATGCACTGTTTAGGCACTGAGGGCCAAGAAGTCTTTGAAAATCTTCCTGATCTTTCAGATACAGACTCTACTGGCCTCAACGAATTTGATATTTGTCTAAAGAAACTGGACCTGCATTACTTACCAAAAGTAAGTACAGTTCTTGAAAGATACCAATTTGGAAAAAGGATGCAACGCCAAGGTGAAACAATGGAACAATATATTACTGAGCTGAGAAGGCTTGCTTCTACCTGTGCTTTTGGAAATTCTTATGAGGAACGTTTGAGGGATCAATTCATGCTTGGTTCCTCCTTGGAAAAAGCAAAGGAGAGCATGTGGCAAAAGGACAACCCATCTCTTGATGAGGTTCTAGTGTTGGCTAGAACCTGTGAACACTCCAAGAAATGTGTTGAGGTACTTCGAAAAGACTCTACTGTATTTGACACAACAAGGGATGAAGGAGCGTCGGTGAAAGTAATACATTGCAATAACACTGACAGTAAAGTTGGTGGAGAATAAGTAAAGTCAAAGAAAACATTTACTGGGAAGTGTTTTAGGTGTGGGAATGTTGGTCACATGGCCAATAACAAGGAATGTCCTGCCTGGAAAATACTCTGTAGGAACTGTGGTAGAGTTGGTCATCTTGCTAGATGTTGCAGGGTGAAGAATAACACAAAGAAAATAAGAGAGGTGTGGTGTGATGGTGACACAGATGGTGCTGAAGCAGTGAATGTCGTTCAGGTTCTACAAACTAGTGTTGGGTCTTTTGATGGTCCTGTAGAGTCAATCTTGGTTAATGGTAAATCCCTAAAAAATTTATTTGATTCTGGGGCAAAACTTACTTTGATACCTAAAATATTTTATGATCAGTATTTAAAGGGGACAGTCGACTTGTTAAAACCTGATGTGTTACCTAAGGGTTATGGTGGCGAGCCAATCAAGTTGTTGGGTTACTTTTGGGGAACGGTAGAGTTTAGGGAGCGTGTCATTCCAGCAAAAGTGTACGTCTCTGTAAAAGGGGACTCTTTAATTAGTTGGTTTCATCAACGTGATCTCAGAATTTTGCTTGATCCAAATGAAGACCCACCTGTTAGGCTGAAGGATAACCACACAGTTCAGTCTGTTTCGGAAGATGTGGGGGTTTGGGTGAAGGAGTTTCCAGATGTGTTTAGCAAGAAAGTAGGCTGTCTGAAAAACTATGTACACAAAATTAGGCTAAAGCCTGGTGCACAGCCGAAGGCAGCGAAAGTGAGAAATGTACCTCTGTTGGTGAGGGATAAGATGAAAGCTGAGATTGATAAGCTCATCATGAATGGGATTATTCAAGAGGTTGAGGCTTCAGAATGGGTGGCACCAGTTGTTATGGCAAGGAAGTCCAACGGCGAAGCTAGGCTCTGTGTTGATCTGAGAGATCTAAACAAGTCAGTCATCATAGACCACTATCCTCTTCCAAATATTACAGAGTTGTTGTGTTCGCTGTGTGGGGCAAGTCACTTCTCAACCCTAGATTTGACCTCTGCTTACCATCAAATTAATTTGCATAATTCCTCCCAGGAACTTACCACTTTTATAACACCTTTTGGCACATTCAAGTTCTTAAGAATGCCGTTTGGGTTGATTTCTGCAGCATCTGTTTTTCAGAGGGCCATGGAAAGGATTTTGAGAGGCATGGAAGGGGTGAAAGTATATCAAGATGACCTTTTAATCACAGGGACTAATCTAGCAGAACACAACAAGAGACTGAGGATGGTTTTAGAGAAGCTACGAGACAATGGCCTGACTCTCAAAGCTGAGAAGTGTAAGATAAATATTCCCAATATTGAGTACTTAGGTCATGAGATTTCGGTGAAAGGAATTCGCCCCAAGGAAAGTTTAGTCAATACTATAAAAAAATTACCAAGTCCACAAAATAAAGAAGAACTTGTAAAATTCCTAGGCATGGCGGAGTTTTATAATAAGTTTGTCCCACGCTTTGCTGAAATAACTTATTACATGAGACAATTGTTAAAGAAAAAAACAGAATTTAAGTGGGATCAGGTATGTGAAAAGGAGTATCAGGACATTAAGGTGAGCTTGGATAAGGCAGCAGATTTAGGGAGCTTTGATGCACACGATGAGATTATTGTGATGACTGATGCCAGTTCTATGGGTCTTGGGGCGGTTTTGTTACAGAAAAAACATGGTCAAATGAGGACTATTCTTTTTGCATCCAGATGTTTGAAGGGAGCTGAATTCAATTATTCGGTTGTTGAAAAAGAGGCGCTTAGTGTCTTTTGGGCAGTAAGAAAACTGAGGAAATTTTTGTGGGGACATAGATTTCAGATTGTGACTGACCACAAACCTCTGGTAGAGGTATTTACAAAAAAAGGAATAGAGTTGATCTCACATAGAATCAGGAAGTGGGTAGTGGCATTGCAAGAATTTGTATTTGTAATCTCTTATATGCCGGGGACATTAAGGCCCTCATTCTGACCTTGGCGGGCGGCGGAGGCCGCCCGCCAAAGTCCCGCCGTCAGGTTACCGTTCCGCGGTCGAAAGACCGCGGCGGTAATTCTGACTTTCCCGCTGGGCTGGCGGGCGGTCGCCTTCAGACCGCCAGCCAGCCCAGCGGGAAAGAGGCTTCCACGATGAAGCCGGCTCGGAATCGAGCCGGCGGAGTGGAAGCTGTGCGACGGGTGCAGTTGCACCCGTCGCGTATTTCACTGTCTGCGCAGCAGACAGTGAAATACATGTAGGGGCCCTCTTACGGGGGCCCCTGCAATGCCCATGCCAGTGGCATGGGCACTGCAGGGGCCCCCAGGGGCCCCGCGACCCCCCCTACCGCCATCCGGATCTCGGCGGTCCGACCGCCGGGATCTGGATGGCGGTAGGGGGGGTCGGAATCCCCGCGGCGGTGCAGCAAGCTGCGCCGCCGCGGAGGATTCAATGGGGCCGCGGTACACTGGCGGGACCCCGCCAGTGGTGCCGGTCCGACCGCGGCTTTACCGCCGCGGTCGGAATCCCCATTGGAGCACCGCCGGCCTGTCGGCGGTGCTCCCGCGGTCCTCCGCCCTGGCGGTCAAAGACCGCCAGGGTCAGAATGACCACCTAAATGTTCAGGCTGATTGTCTGTCGAGGTTGTGTCCAGACACGGGAAAAGATGATGAGATCATTGAAAGAGGGTGTTTTGCGGACATGGTAGCTGACGAGGAGATAAAGGTCTGCGTTGTCACTGAGGGAACAATCTCAGAACCAATGTGGTTGGATGAATTGTCGAAAGACGTCACGTTGCAGGATGTAGTGAGTAAAATTACAAATGGTTGGGGTGTCAAAGAGAAACTGTGTGAAGAATTAACAGGTTACTGGCAGGTCAGGAATGAATTGTCCGTAGTTGGTGGGTTATTGATGAGAGGCAGCAAGTTGGTTCCACCAACTAGCTTGAGAAAGAATCTTATTAATTTTGCTCACTCAAGCCACTTGGGCATCTCCAAAACAAAGGAGAGATTAAGGAACGCCTACTGGTGGCCTGCCATGGACATCATGGTGGAAAGGGAAGTGAGGAACTGCTGTGAGTGCGCTTGTTCAGATAAGGTATTAAAGTATAGGGTTCAGCCCATGGTCATACGTGAAGAATCTTCCGGTCCCTGGGTTGACATAGCCTTGGACATTTTAGGCCCAATTAAACTGAAGTCTGTTGACCGGTATATTTTAGTCTGCATTGACATGTTCTCCCGTTGGCCAGAAGTCAGATTTGTGAATTCAGTTGAATAAACAGACATAATTAATTTTCTTGATGACCTGTTCGAAAGAGAGGGCTTTCCCTCTACTTTACTGACCGACAATGGGGTGCAGTTTGTTTCTGATGCAACAGAGTCTTTTTTAAGAGAAAGGAATGTGGTTCACAAAAGAACTGCTCTTTATCACCCAGAGTATAATGGTGTTGTTGAGGGCTTTATAAAAGTGCTGAAACAATGCATGCAATTAGCACTTATTAATAATATTGAGGGGGAGGGTGAAGTATAAAAAAAGGTTCGGGAGTATCGTTTGACACCACATTCCACTACAGGGGTGACTCCTTTTCAGTTATTCAAAGGTAGAGTTCCTTACAGTGAGATTGAACCCAGATGGGTTAATGAGAAAAGAAAAGAGGTCAGTGATCAGGTTGATAGCATTGAAGGTTGGAGAGAGAGAGAGAGAGAGAGGTGAAAGAGAGAAGAAAGTTGAGGTATGATGAGCGAAAAGCTGTTAAAAGAACTGTATTACATGAAGGGGATTTTGTTAAGATAAGATCTCCAAGGAAGGAGGGAAAACCATCTAAGTTCAAGGGTCCATTTAAAGTCATAAGACTGTTTAGGAATGCAGTGAAAACAGAAGATCATAGGATATGGAATCTGAATAGGGTGGCTAAGTGTTCGGGACCCGATGTAGAAGTTCATGACTCTCAAGGTATCTCACTGGATGTTCCTGCTCAAGATATCCGTATCGCTCCAGGTGTTACTAAAATACGAGGCCCAGCTGAAACTCGGCCAAAAAGGAATGTTTCAAAACCATCATGGTTCAGGGACTATGTAAAATGAACTGTGAAATAAACTGTGTTCTGTGACATCTTTATGGACCTTGTGATGCAATGTTGGTTCAATTTGTCTTAGTTTGTAAGCAATAATAATTGTTATTCTGATATGGGGAAGGTGGTGTGGTATCCTAG
The DNA here is from genome assembly GCF_031143425.1 of Pleurodeles waltl. Taxonomy (NCBI): domain Eukaryota; kingdom Metazoa; phylum Chordata; class Amphibia; order Caudata; family Salamandridae; genus Pleurodeles; species Pleurodeles waltl. Next base: position 978,302,555 of record NC_090436.1, on the reverse strand, counting down.
GAATCTGGGTGCGTGCGTGTCCGGCACGAGACGAAGGTGAGAATGTTGTGTTTGCTCAAGATGCGGCTTGTGGAATGTGAGAGCGACAGTTGAAGGGGAGAGAAGAGGACGCTGGTTGGTGTAGGGCTAATCGTTTGGCGTATTACTTAAATAAATCATCACCACTTCATTTAACTTTTGGTGTTGTTCGTGACTACCTCTCTGCCGCCCCTCTTACAGGGACCCCAAACCCACCCGCTCATACTGGAGAGTGAGGACTTCCCATCGAATGTGCGGATGTTTATCTCCCATATCAGTCTAATGATCAAGCTGCTAAGTGTAGCAAAAAAGCAATTAGTAAGCTGGATCGGAATATTCAGAAATAGATACAGAAATTGTGGGAGAACCACCATTTCTATGAGTGATATCCAGCCTGCCATAGAGATCAGCAGCACCTGTGCTGTGAATCTTGCAACCCCAGGTCCATAATTGAGCCCTAGCACCTACTCCTTGTCCCTCTGTATATGAATACCTAAATATTTCACAGAGTCAGGGCACCAGCATACAGGGAATTCTGTCTCAAGTGGACAGGTAATGTCAGTCAGCGGAAACAGCTCTGACTTACTCCAATTTATATGCAGCCCAGAGAATTTGCCAAAGTGAGTCACTTCTGCCAAAACTGGTGCAAAGTTTGTGACCGGATGGCAGACAAATAGCAAAATATTGTCTGCATATAACAACACCACGAGTGATCCACTGGTCCTTTGCAGTCCCGTGTGGATATGTCCTTTACATAAGTGGTGCACCAGAGGGTCTCTTGCCAGAATAAAGAGCAGAGGTGAAAGAGGTCACCCAGGCCGTGTGCCGCGTGTTATGAGGAAAAAGGAGGAGAGCTCACCATTAAGCCGTATGGCTGCTGTGGGCTGCGAGTACAACAGGGAAATAAGTTTGGTGTAGCCACTGGGGAACCCGAGCTTACTAAGGACAGCATGTAAAAAGGGCCATTCATGTAAATCAAAAGCCTTTTTGGTGTCCAATAAGGCAATCGCCGCAGAGACCTCTGGGGACACTCTGTTTATCACCGCAAAGACAGTGTGAAGATTGATAGAGGTAGAGCGGTGTGGGACAAAGCCAGACTGAGCGGGGAGATAATCATATCCAACAAGAGGGAGAGGTGGGTAGCAATCATTTTGGCCAGGATCTAATTGTCGAAATTTGTCAGAGAGAGAGCCACATGATGTCCCACAATATAGAGGGTCTTTGACAGGTTTCGGTAAAAAGGCAATAACCGCCTTTTCCATTGATGCAGGGAGAGCCCCAGCCTCCATAGCCTCGGTAACACCGATACAAGATGAGAGCTTAGAATATCTTTGTATTTCTTGTAAAAAACGCCGGTAAACCCATCCAACCCCAGAGCATGTGTCCCATTCAGCGAATCTATCGCCTGTGACACCTCCTCAGCAGAGAAGAGTTCACTAAGGAATTGCTGTTGGGTGGATGTTAACCAGACCATATAGCAATGTCATCTAGAGAGTCTTGTAAAGTGGGACCCAGCGGCCCCGCTTACGCTGTCTAGAGCGAGGTGTAATATTTGAGAAGCTCCACCTAGACCTCAGCGGTACCGACTGTAACACTGCTGTACATTTAATTTTGAGTACATGGAACGCAGGACAGGAGGGTCGGATCAGTCTGGCCAGCAGTCTCCCAGGCCTGTGCCCCTCTCCATATCTACAGGCCATCATATATCTGCCCATATAGTGCACCTCCTGTGATGCCAATGCATTAAACTCATCGAGCAAAGACTTATGATGACGTAGGTGGGGAGCGATATTGTCAGCATCCTTTTCCCAGTCACTATCAGCAAGCTGTGCCTCAACCTGTCCAAGATCACGACTTATATCGTGCAGGACACCAGAGTGTGTGGAAATGCAGATGCCTCTGGTATAGGCCTTAAAGGCAACCCACAGCATCGCCCAGGTACCCACCAAGCCCTGGTTTAATTAAAAAAAGTCAACCACTGCTTCCCACAAGGATGCGCTGAACAGAGCGTTCAACAATGCCATTTCTGGGCACCTCCAAAATTTCCTGGCCCCACAAGCCGCAGGTATAGAAAGTGCAAGTAGCACCGGGGAATGGTTGGATAGTGTCAGAGGTTGGTGCGTGATATCTGTGACCCACTGCGCAGTAGCGCCTGTCAAAAGCCAATAGTCAATGCTGAATGAAAGGTGTAGGCCAACGTGCCAGTGCCAAACAGTTTCCACGGGTCATGTAAAGAAGTGCTGCATAGATCTAAGGGAGTGAGGCTTGAATGTTGGGGCATGAAAGGTGGTGTCCAATGATTGGTCTACCACCAAATTAAAGTTCCCACCCACAAGGATGGGATCTATATCAAAGCGATCGATGTGTGAATGGATAGCCTAAAAAAATTCAGGAGCGTCAATATTGGGTGCGTACACATTTACAAGTAGGATCTTACGGTTTTCCAAAAGCCCCATAACCATCACATATCTGCCATTGCCATCCACCTGAGTCGATAGTGGCCTAAACAGTACTATTTTATGAATCAATATACATACCCCAGAGAGTAGGTGCTGTAAATAGCAAAGTATTGGTGAGAGCCCCACGTGGTTGCAAAGGAGGGCGCTGTGCCAGCAGGGAGATGAGTCTCCTGCAGGAAAGCAATCTGCACCGCGTACCTGCGGAGGCACTGTAGCACCATTTTACCTTTACAGGGGTTATTGAGGCCATGTATGTTCCAGGATAGGAATGTTAGGCATAACAAATGTTTCATCGCTGAGTGTTAGCCCCAGCATGCAGGACCTGTGCAGCCATATGTACGTAAGGTAGGCATGTATAGAAACTGCATTGCATTACAGAACAACATTACATCACACAACCCATATGCGTGAAACAACCCTCCCACCTCCCACACCTGGCCTAAAGATGCCAAGCTAAACCCACAAAACCCTAAATAAGGACCATTACAACAGAAGAACAAATATCTTGGGATTAGCCACAGCAGCATGACAACACAGTCACAGAGTACTCTTAGCCACTAATGGGATTGACTGTGTAGCATAGGAGAGGACAGCCGGATTTAAAGAAAAAAGTTATAGGCAGTATAGCAGTGAAACAGCGACTATCATAAATAATCGATGGGGAAGTGCTGTTTATTCAAACATGGCAGGGCCACAACCTAGACAGTCTCATCTAGTCCCGGAGAAACAGTTCCATGCTCGAAGCGGTCCCAGCATCCAGAATGTCAGGCCCCTGCAGGGAACTGCGGGACGATCTGCCCAACCGGGGATGTTGCTTGCAGAACTTTATGGCATCACTAGCATTATCAAAATATCACGGTTTGCTGTTCACCTCCACTCTCAACCTGGCTGGATATATCATGCTATATCCTACGCCAAGAGAACAGAGCGTGGCCTTGAGTTCAGAGAGAGAACTTCTGTCTAGCTTCCTGCATTGTAGGCGTGAAATTGGGGTAAAGGAACACGACAGCACGCCTATACTGCAAGGGGCCTTTCTCTCTGGCAAGTCGGAGGGCAATGTCTTGGTCTCTATAATTTAATAGGCAAGCTATTATCAAGCAGGCAGGTGCCCCAGGGGGAAGTCTAGGGCCCAAGGTATGATGTTCCCTTTCCACCACAAAGGTTGAGGTGAAGCCTTGGCACCCCAGTAATTCCACCAGCAGGTTCTCTAAAAACAAGTCTACCCGGCCAGTATTGGTGGATTCCGCAATACTGGCTATGCACAGGTTGTTCGGTGCCCTCTGGCCTCCAAATCTTCATTCTTTATAGCCACATTTTTTAACCTCCCCTCAATGTTCTCAAGGCGTTTTCTGAGCATCACTGTATCGTCCTCAATGGCAGAGATTCGACCCTCCGCTTCCTTCATGGCGTGATTGTTGTTTGTCCAACCTACTGCACATGTTGTCAAGCCCGGTGGTCAGCAAGTCAAATCTATTATCAATGGCGTGGAATCCAGCCCTCAGCTCTGTCAATATTTCCACTGCTCCTAATGTTCGAGCTAGCATCTGACAACTCCGGACGTCATCCGATTCCCACGCAGGGTGACAGTCATGTCCTCCTGCTGCCTCTTCTCAAAAGGAAGATTCCGGTGTTTGGGGTCACCTCATCCCATGGCCACCTAGGGCCACCCCACAGCCACTGCCGTTCCAGGAGTACACCAAGAATAGTTGGGTAAGGCCCGCACCACGTGAAGGGCTACCCAGGTGGCAGCCACGGGGTCAGCAGGCCTCAACTAGGCCACCAGGCAGGTAACTCCAATCACCCAAGCAAATTGGGGCAGGTCAGCAGCGAGGCGCTGGACAGACGTCCAGCGCGGGCTGTTCAGGAATGTGGGACCTCAACCGAGGCCCCCGCTGATGGGCACACTGTCAGGGAAACAGCATCAAATGTAGGACCCCGGTGCAAAGCGGGGTGCAACCCTGCTGGCAGCCCAGCAGAATATCAAAGAGGGGGGTGCCAGGGCTGCCCACCACATCACCGCCAGTCCTCGCGAAGACAGCCAGGCCCGTGCCCCACTGGGGCGGGACGTGTCCCCTGCCACTCCCGCGGGCGTCACCAAGGCCACAGAGAGTGCTGCTGCAGGCCGCCCCACCAATCGGCCCCCTCAACTAAGGTCCAGGGTGGGTGTGCAACACTCCCCCAGCATCGCTCTCATCTTGGGGGCGGAGGTACCAGCAACCGGCTGCCCACAGTGGTCCCGCACCGCCGGGCGTCCCAGCCCCTCAGGCTCACTTGAGGCCCCTGTCACCAGGCTGGCAGGCGCAGGCCTTAATACCAGCAGCACCCGCGCACCTCAAAACCAGCAGCCACGGCCCCCATGAACCCCCTCCACTCCTCACCACTCTGCTCTTGCCATTCATCCTCTTCTGGGTCCTGGGTGCCCTCTCCTACCGGTGTGAGCCTCTGCAGGAGCTTCAGAGCTGCGCAGACATTTCGGTCGGCGGCTTGGCCATGCCCCCAAACATCTCATTTCTAATAGGCTTAAATTGACACTCTGTGGTAACCCAGTAAAGACAGTGTTTACTGGAACAATGAGAGCATCAGCAGCTAAACGTGTCTAGGGAGAGAGAAAGAAAAAAGAATGTCCTGTTACCCCTCTTCCCTAGTTCATCCTGGCCCTAAACGTTGGTATGCACTGTGCTGAACTAGTGCATCACATGCTGCAGGTCCTGTCCCACACAGGCCACCATTGCAGCAACTAGTATTTTAACTTTTAATGTTGGGTTGCATCGTTTGCTGGTGCTTGCAGGTAATTTATTTCAGCTGCACTGCAGATTTTTTGGCTCATGACTGCAACTCAACGCAAAGCTCACTGGCCTTTAGCTTTGCACCCCTTTCTGTACTTGTGAGTTTCGTTTGGCAACTTCTTATAGCATAGTTGGACATCTGGTGATACAAGCATATCAGTGATTGTTACTTCTCTTAAGGTTGTTATTGAATTTCTTTGTTTTTTGTACTTTCAAGTCTCTGTATTTCCTATAATCCGTGTTGCGGTATGTGGAAACCTAGGTCCACACAATGCATACAGGAATACTTGTCTTTGCTGAGTACAGGCTACCTATTATATCTCATGGAGCTTTTAACAAACACACTATCAGGAGCAAACAGGTCCTCCAACCTCAGCCCATCTCCCGACTCCTATCAGAGAAACACAGCTAGCCACAAAACGCTCTCTCAGCCTACAGTCTGCCTTGCAGTACTTTGCACTAGGTAGGCATGACATTGGTGGAGTATAGGTGTTCCGATGCATCCACCCATGTATTTAGATGCAAACCCAGGTTTACAAAGGCTTGTAAACCTGGGTTTGTGCCAAAATGGTGCACCTACCCGACAGAGGTGTAACAAGGAGAAATATCTTTATTTCTCTTCATTACTTTCTTTTTCCATGTGTACCACATTCTTCAGCACACATAGAAAGAAGCCTATGCTTCTAAAGATTATTTTTTTTACAGGAAGGTGTCCATTCCTGCACAAAACATTCAGGCACCCTTGCACTACAGTGTAAGGGTGCCTACGTTGGCTCTCGGGAGCACACAGTGTGCCAGCATAAGGAGAGAGCAGAAATTCTCTATATCTGTATAATTATGGAGCATTTCTCTCCTTTCCCTTTCAAATGGCGCAGCACAGCAAGTTTCCTTGCTGTGCCACTTGAAATAAGAATAAATGTGCCACTAGTTTCTTGCAAGATCAATAATGCAGCACCTAAAGCAACAGCTTGACTGATATGAATTATATCAAGCCAGCAGATCTCTGTATCCCAAGGCAGTCATTTCCCTCTCCTGAATAGGACTTCAGTTCCACCAGAGTTTGTTCAGCGCAAATAAAGCTTATTTTCTAGCATAGAGTGTGCATATTGAAGGCTGTGATTAATCAAGCTTCGGTACAGTAAAATTCTGAAGCACAATTTGTGAACAGTCACAGCACAATTAGGAATGCGTCAATGCAAAGTGGCAATTGGCAAAAATGTTTGCATCAGCTTAAAGTCTTCCACTGTACGCTGAGGAAACACATTTATCATATTCCTTATTTTTTCTAAGATGTTACCTGAGAACACACCTGCAAAAATGATTACATGGCCATTTTTTTATACCAGGGCATGAAAATCATCTTACTTTGCAGCCATTGCACTTAACGTTTGGCCTCTGAATTATACAAGTAGAAATACAAAATCGACTCTGGTTAACTGCAGGAAGTATGGGCAACATTATAATAATTTTGTCAGATTTAAAATAAGACTTTGGCCCAGATTTATGCCAAAGTGGGGCAGAGCGGTGCAGCGACAAAAATAGCTGTGCCACGCTGTGCCACTGTTGAAACGCTGGGATGCACCATATTGCAAAGGTGTCTGGGTTGAAGGGATAGATTGTTTATGTGCAGGAAAGTGTCCCTTCCTGCACATAAACAATCTAAAATGGCAATTTATCACTTCTATGTGTGCTACGAAATGCAGCACACATAGAAGTACCAAAGCGTCATTTTGAAAAGATTGTTTGTGTGCAAGAAGGGACACCTTCCTGCACATAAACAATCATCCATGGCATTTTGCTTCTTCTATGTATGCTGCAGTAATACCCTGCTACCCAAGCAGTTGTCAGAACGTTACATAAAACTGTTACTCTGCAGAGATCAGCAGTAGTCACATATAATACATAAGCTACCTATTATTCTGCAACAAAAGCTGTAGTCAGGAAAACATTACCACAGAAATGTATGTGTCATAAAAATATCATAAATGCCCATACCAGGAACGTTTTAAGACATATGGCAAGTCATAAAAACATATCAGCATGTCATGCCCATAAAATGAACATCAGTACACACATGACACATCATAAGAGAAAACAGGTTAACATGCCAGTTTATAATGCCCATACCAGAAACATTAGAAATGTGTATTTCTGGAAGAATACCTGTTTTTATGAAGACAAGGCGCCTCTAGTGTCACAAGGTAGATTAAGGGGGCCCCTGGCACTCCTCTGCACCAAACGGGGTCATTGTGGTGATTTGAGGGGAGGGGGGCAGCATACACTCCCTCCAGTTTTTCTGTCAGGGCCCCTCCTGGGACCCGCGATCTCTGGAGACCCCTCCCACCAGACCACTACGGTCCCTCCAAAGGGGTGGAGGGAGAGCAAAGCCAAGAGGGGACCTTGCGGTGCAGGGGGCCTTCGGTGAGGCTTCCGCCCCACCTGCGATCTCCAATGAACAATGAGGGGTCCGGTGGGGCAGGGAGTCTCCAATAAGGCTTCCTTCCCCACCCAATCTCTATTCTGAAATGGGGCCCAGTGGGGCAGGGATCCTCGGATGAGGCCTCCTTCCTGCCCGATTTCCACTGAGGTCTGACTCTCCCGCACCCGGCATGGTGCTTGAGTCAGCTACAGCCCGTCCGGGCTGCAACGGTGAACAGGCACCAAAGTGAAGGCCTTCCTGTGCCCTGGGGGCACTCCTCGGAGCGTGCTTCACCTCGGGGACACGCTAGGAGTGCGCTCGCTCCAGATTTCCCTCGATGGCGCCCAGGGGGGCACAGGACACGGCGCGCTTTAGCCTTGCTTGTGTTTGACTACGGTGATTCCTACACGGCCAAAACACGGGGAGCGCCCGCCAAGTGCATAAACAACAGAGTGAGCGCTCTCCAGGCACCTTTGCAGGGAAAGGAAAGGCTGTCTCCAGGTGCTTGGAAATAATTAAAGAGAACGCTCTCTCCAGGTGCTTGATGAGGAAAAAGGAAGCGCTCCACATGCGCTTAGGGCAGTTGCAGGGGCCAGGGGTCACAGCACCCCGCCCCTGGGGGACACAGCAGATTGAGCACAGGGAGGCAGGGCCCAGAAGCAGCACAGGGTTTGCAGGCAGTTGGCAGTTCCTCCAAGTGACCAAGCAGGTCACAGGTCATCACAGCAGCAGCAGTCCATGGTGGTTCCTGGTGAGTCCCTCCAGCAGCATTCTGTGTCCAGTTACAGGTAAGTTAAGTTCAGAGTGTCTCCAAATTGTGGGGAAAAATCCCCTGTACTTATACTCAGTTTTGCAAAGGTTTAGCAAAGTAGGGGATAGGAGGTTCCAACCAGTTACAACTGGTTCTGGGAGTGCCCCCTCTCTCCTCCAGCACAGGCTCCAGACATCAATAGGGGGTAAACAACTGTTTTGTGTGAGTCCAGGGCACAGCCTTTACAGATGCATGCATGCACGTCTCCCCCTTCTCTCAGCCCAGGAAGACTATTCAAAATGTAGATGCACCTCTGTGACACCTCCACCCTCCCTGTGTACAGGCTGTCTGAAAAGTATGCACAAATGCGTGGATTGGAGTCAAGCTGCAAAGCACCAGAGTCAATAGCAAAGAGAAATGTTCACTTTCTAGAAGTGGCATTTCTGTAATAGTAATAAAACATACACTTACAACAGTAAGCAGCATTTCTCACTACCATTAGAACCATACCAAACAATCAATCATTCTATTTATAAATGCGCAATACATACCCGTGAGGGTTTCAAGGCGCTGGGGGGGGGGCGGGGTGCTGCTACTGCTTGAAGAGCCAGGTCTTGAGGTGTCTTCTGGCGGCGAGGTAGGAGAAAAATCTGCCGCCGGAGGATTTGAGCCGGACGCGGGGGATGGAGGCGAGGGCGAGGTTGGCTGAGCGGAGTTGACGGGTGGGGGTGTAGAAGCTGAGTCTGTTGTTCAGGTATGCTGGTCCGGTGTTGTGAAGTGCTTTGTGTGCGTAGGTGAACAGTTGGAAGGTGTTCCTCTTGTCGTCGGGGAGCCAGTGTAGGTCTCTCAGGTGGGGGGTGATGTGGCTGCGGCGGGGGATGTTGAGGATGAGTCGGGCAGAGGCATTTTGGATGCGTTGGGGCATTGCAGGTGTTTGGACGGGATGCCTGCGTAGAGTACGTTGCCATAGTCGAGCCTGCTGCTGACGAGGGCCTGAGTTACTGTTTTTCTTGTTTCGGTTGGGATCCATTTGTAGATTCTGCGAAGCATGCGAAGGGTGTTGTAGCAGGAGGAGGAGATGGCGTTGACTTGTTTAGATATGGAGAGGGATGAGTCGAGGATGAAGCCGAGGTTTCGTGCGTGGTCGGTTGGTGTCGGGGGGTACCCAGCGAGGCTGGCCACCACGAGTCGTCCCAGGCAGAGGGGGTGGGCCCAAGGATGGAAAAACTCAGTTTTGTCCGAGTTCAGTTTCAACCGGCTGCTTCTCATCCAGTCGGCGACGGCCTTCATGCCCTCGTGGAGGTTGGTTTTGGCGGTGTGTGGGTCCTTGGTGAGGGAGAGGATGAGTTGGGTGTCGTCGGCGTAGGAGATGATGTTGAGGTCGTGTTGACGGGCCACTTGTGCGAGGGGGCCATGTAGATGTTGAACAGCATTGGGCTGAGGGATGAGTCCTGGGGTACGCCGCAGATGATGTTGGTGGCTTCGGATTTGAATGGGGGGAGGCGGACTCTCTGGCTTCTTCCGTAGAGGAATAATGTGGTCCAGTTGAGGGCTTGTTCTTGGATCCCTGCTTCGTGGAGGCGGCTTTTCAGAGTGTGGTGGCAGACCGCGTCGAAGCCGGCTGACAGGTCTAGGAGGATGAGGGCTGATGTTTCTCCATTGTCGAGATGGCTTCTGATGTCGTCTGTAGCGGTGAGGAGGGCGGTCTCGGTGCTATGGTTTCATCTGAAGCCGGACTGGGAGGGGTCGAGGATGCTGTTGTCTTCAAGGTATCGGGTGAGCTGTGTGTTGACGGCTTTCTCAATGACATTTGCCGGGAAAGGAAGCAGGGAGATGGGCCGGAAGTTCTTCAGGTCTTTGGGGTCCGCCTTTGGTTTTTTGAGTAGGGCCTTGATTTCGGCGTATTTCCAGCCTTCCAGATTTACTGGTAAGCCCCTAGTACAGTGCACTAGAGGTGCCCAGTGCCTGTAAATCAAATGCCACTAGTGGGCCTGCAGCACTGGTTGTGTCACCCACATTAGTAGCTCTGTAATCATGTCTCAGACCTACCACTGCAGTGTCTGTTTGTGCAGTTTTAAACTGACAATTCGACTTGGCAAGTGTACCCACTTACCAGGCCTAAAACTTCCCTTTTCGTACATGTAATACACCCTAAGGTAGGCCCTAGGTAACACCATGGGCAGAGTGCAGTATATGTTTAAGGTAGCTTTAACAACACAAAAAGATGATGAGCAGAGTGCTGAACAATGCAAACACTCACCCCCAGTCACAGATGTGGGTTAAATCTATTGTTCTTTTGCTCACCATGCCATCCCAGTTTGGACCCAGCCATATGCAAATCAGTCTTGACCCTGTTCCTCATGGGAACAGTCCAGCCCGAATTGCCAAGCCAGGTCCTCCCTGGACTGGAAACAAGCATCCGGGGACCAGTTTCTGGGTATCACCCTTCATCAGCCAGGCTAACTTAAACCCAGTGGCACAGTGAGCACAGGACCCACATCTGGGGATACCCTTCCCACTTAGGATAACTTTAACAACAAAAGAGGGTGATGGACGGAGAGCTGAACACTGCAAACACTCACCCCCAGTCACAGATGTGGGTTTAATCTATTGTTCTTTTGCTCACCGTGCCACCCCAGTTTGGACCTAGCCATATGCAAATCAGTCTTGACCCTGTCCCTCATGGGAAAAGTCCAGCCCGAATTGCCAAGCCAGGTCCTCCCTGGATAGGAAACAAGCATCCTGGGACTGGTTTCAGGACATCACCCTCCATCATGAATCCAGTGGTGCAGCGAGCAAGGGGCCCACACATGGGCATGCCCCTGCCACTTAGGGCACACAAAGCAACATCACAAAACAAAATAAAATGATGTACGGAGTGTTGAAACTTTTCAAACACTCACCCCCAGTCACAGATCTGGGTTTAATCCTTTCTTATTTTGCTCGCCACGTCACCCCTGTTTCGACCCAGCCATATGCTAATCAGTCTTGACCCTGTTCCCCATGGGAACAGTCCAGCCCGAACTGATAGGCCAGGTCCTCCCTGGACAGGAAACAAGCATCTTTGGACCGGTTTCAGGGTATCACCCTTCTTCAGCCAGGCTTGCTTGAATCCAGTGGCGCAGCAAGCAAGGGACCCACATCTGGGCATACCCTGCCACTTACGGCACACAAAGCAACATCACAAAACAAAATAAAATGATGGATGGAGTGTTAAAACTTTTCAAACACTCACCCCCAGTGACAGATCTGGGTTTAATCCATCATTACTTTGCTTGCCACTTCACCCCAGTTAAGACCCAGCCATATGCAAATCAGTCTTGACCCTGTTCCCCATGGGAACAGTCCAGCCTGAACCACTAGGCCAGGTCCTCCCTGGATAGCAAACAAGCATCCTGGGACCAGTTTCAGGGTAACACCCCCATCAGCCAGACTAGCGTGAATCCAGTGGCGCAGGGAGCAAGGGACCCATGTCTGGGCACACCTCTGGTACTTAAGGCGCACAAAGCAACATCACAAAACAAAATAAAATGATGGACGGAGTGTTGAAACTTTTCAAACACTCACCCCCAGTCACATTAATCCATCATTATTTTGCTATTTTTGGATATGCAGGATGTAATCTTAATGGGGCTTACATTGCATTGGGTGGTGTTTCATATGGTAAGTATTTCATCTTGGCTTGGTCAATGTCGACATCAATTGGGTTGCCTTTTCCCCTATGATGTAGGCTAGACATTTGTTTAATGTGTGCAAGCTAGAGATTTATTTGTCCACACATGGAGGGTGTTCAATTGTCATACCTTTGTATATATTTCAATTCACGTGTCCATTTTCATGTGTGTACCTCACACCTACTTTAACTAAATATATGACCTGTGCTGTTACTTCTGTATTTACTTTCATGACTTTAACGTACACATTTCCAACATATGCATGGCACTTGGTTATACTATTGAGTGTCCCTGATATACATCAAGCCACAGTTCCTGTGCAAATAGTGGTATTGAGGCATGTGCAAAGCGGAATGTGGGCCGGGCACCAGCCTTCCAAGGGCCCCCCGGTAGAGGCATACCTATTCTGCAGAGATTCTTTACATTGTGATCTTTGAATGTTTCTCACACTGATTATTTTGCATCACATTTGCCTTGCATTATCTTGAAATGTGGGGGAAAATTGGAAGTCCATTACAGAGATTTAGCAGAGAAGGTGTGTTTCAGTTCAATGGCACATCCATACAGATGTATCTTTGACATCACAATAGGCCAATGCATGTGAGCAATGTGAGAGTGTAACTTAGATTTGTAGGTGGGACATTGATGAGGAGTTGCTGTAGTATGACACACAGCTAAGGACACATCACTATCCCTCTATATTGGTTGTGCACACATTGAAAATTTAGAGGAGTATGCCTGTGCAGTGTCAGTGACCTGGCCAAGAGAGCACCAGAGGGCTGTGATTGGGCCCTACGTCCAGCACCGCCAGCACCTGGTGGTTATCAATTGGCTACTGGGATTAATCCACAAACAGTGCATACTATTATGGGAAAAGTGCCCGCGGAATGGGAAAAAATACCGTTCTGGATTGCCTAGAAAAAAAATCAGCTGGAAGCTGTGTTTCCCCATACGGGACCACAGGAAAAACATAGACTGCTCACTATGTGCGTGCCCTTTGGGATGGTTCCGTCGGTGGATGACTGTGCCACATGGGGTACAGTCTTCGCTGTCATATATACTACCACACATGGTACCCCGACACTTGCCAATTTAACGGAAGTGTTAAAACAAATACAAAATGAGCATGGGGCTTCACCAGCCCTGGATTTGGGGATGAAATTAATGTGTAACTTTGACGCCGTATACTCAATAATACCAGTAACATTAAAGGGGAAGTGGTAGCACTGGCGATACGCCAGCTTCTCTGGGAAACTCCACACCAGGAACAAGAGAGACAGCTACCAAAAATTATTTTAGATACATACACTAGTATAGGACGGGATTGTTTGGGAGCCAAACCAAAGAAATTGGAGTTACAAGGTACCGCCCATAAGGAGGGTACAAAGCAGGCCCAAAAGGGCTCTAAGAAGCGCTGGGACAGACAAAAAGATTTCAAAGAAAGAAGAAATAGAGTGTTGATTCTCCACACCCGGAGAACTCCGAAAGGAGATATAGTGGGTCATTACAACATTGGTGGTAAAAGCCGCTTACCGCCATGCAGAAGACTGCCAACACACCGCCGGGGCCGCGGAATTCCGCCACAGCTATTTTGACCCACATCTCGAAATCTGACAAAATTCAGACACCCACACAAGTCCGCCACACCAAAGGTCAGTGATAAACTGGCGAAAACAAAACCTCCACCGTCACGCCAACAGAAATACGCCCACGCTATCACAACCTACGAATCAATGCGGCGGTCTTTCAACCGCGATATTCCTTTGGCGGTATACACAGCCGCGCTCAAAATACACACACATTTACAAAACACAGCCACATTGGACAATTCAAAATACACACACCTGATACACATACACACACCACTCCCACACACCCATTACAATATAAAACACACACCCACATCACCCACAAACCCCTACGACCAATATTACAGAGAGAAGGCCAGAGAGAGACACCACCATCCACAAACTAGCATCCACGGGCAACACCATCACCCACACAACTTCCACGCACAAAACACCAAACACCACTACATATCACCACACTTATCACCACACACACCACCCCCACACATCACCTACACCACCCCATGGCACGGCAAAGACACCCCAGGTTCTCAGAGGAGGAGCTCAGGGTCACGGTGGAGGAAATCGTCCAGGTAGAGCCACAGCTATTTGGTTCCCAGGTGCAGCACACCTCAATTGCAAGCAAGATGGAGCTATGGCGAAGAATAGTCATCAGGGTCAACGCAGTGGGACAACACCCAAGAAATCCGGACAACATCAGGAAGAGGTGGAACGACCTACGGGGAAGGTGCGTTCCGTGGTCTCCAGATACCACCTGGCGGTTCAGCGGACTGGCGGCGGACCCCCACCTCCTCACCCATAACTAACAACATGGGAGGAGCAGGTCTTGGCGATTCTGCATCCTGAGGGCCTCGCAGGAGTCAGTGAAGGAATGGACTCTGGTAAGGCAAATCTTTACTACTATATCCCCCACGCTTCCTGCATGCCATCACAAACTCCTACCCGTACCCTCACCCTCAGCACTCCACCACCTCACATATACCCCACTATCACAAACCACCCATCCCAACACCAAGCCCTGCATGCAACACCAACGCATGGACACCTATCACTAAAGCATGCCCACTGCACATACCTATACACCCCCCTAAACCATCATCACACAAGTCCCCACATAGGAATGCAAGCACTGGGGTACACGGCCACCCACCCATTGCCCACCATGACACACACAGATGCAATAATTAAGCTTTTACACCCCTGCAGGACCACTACCCAACGTCACCAGACAGGAGGGTCCAGACATCTCCACCCCACCCACAGAAGAGGCCCACAGTGATGACAGCAGCTCTGTCCAACTGGATCCAGATGACCAGCCCGGACCATCGTGGGCCTCAGGACAGTCGGTTCCCCTCAAACAGGCACAGGCCACCACAGACCTTCCACCCTCTGGTAACACCAGCACAGCCCCCACCCAGTGGGCCTATACCTCCATCCCCAGGACACGTCAATCAGCTGTGTGTCCACCACTACAGGGAACCCAGGATAACCCACCACCCCAAAAACAACAGGGACCTGGGGGCAGTGGCAGTGGGCACACGGTCCAGGGGACGGAGGCACAGGAACACAGGGGAACTGGGAGGGCTGCTGTGCGACAGGGGGCGGACAGGCCAAGGGAACCCACTCTCCATGAGGCCCTCTCCTCCATCATGGGAGCATACCACCACTCCCAGGAGACGATGGCAACGGTCCTGGCCAAGTTTCAGGAGACCCAGCGCATGCAGGAGGAACAGTATTTGGGGTTCAGGGAGGAACTCAGAACCACCAGCTCCACCCTGTGCACCATCGTAGGGGTGCTGAAGGAAATACTCAACACCAGGAGGGACACTGTGGCACTCCAAGGGGCCCCTGACACTAACATGGACGATGAACTGCCCACCACCTCCGCCGGCGGTAGTGGACAGGAGGCACCGCCACAGGACCAACACACCAGCACCCTACCCCCTGCAGATGGAGAACCACCCCGCAAGCGGTCCATGAGATCCAGGAACAAGACAGACCACGATGCCAAGACCCCCGCCAAGAAACGAGACCACCCTGATTGTCAACCCACTGTCCCACTTTGTCACTCTGTCCATTTTGGAACTGCCCCAGCTCCATATGGGCAATGCACCTATGAGACAAATAGACTGGACTCTGCCATGGACACTCCTCCGCCATCACCCCTCACCATTTAACTTCCCCCTCCCATATTTTGTATGTAAATAAACACATCTAAAGCACCAAAAGATCTGGAGTATGTCTGTGATTTTTAAATAGTGTATTTGCAATTACAGTGACAAAATTTCCAGGAAATAGTAATGTCAACATACCTATGTCACACAGCTCTAGTCCATGAGGAATCTAAGCAGATGACACACGTTGGAACCCACACCTGTGAAACCGTAAGGGAAAGTGACAACTCAGTGACCATACACTGGGTGAAATCGACAGACAGGATAGAGGTAGAAGTGTAAAAGTACTTGTATTAGGCAGGAATGTATTCTCATCTGTGTTTCACTGGAAATATTGCTGGATGACTGAGTCCCTGTTGTCAATGTCTTCTTCCTCTGCTTCCTCCTCATCACTGTCCACAGGATCCACAGCTGCCACAACACCGCCATCTGGACCATCCTCCTGCAGAAAAGGCACCTGTCGTCGCAAAGCCAAATTATGAAGCACACAGCAGGCCACGATGATCTGACACATCTTCTTTGGTGAGTAGAATAGGGATCCACCTGTCATATGGAGGCAACTAAACCTGGCCTTCAGGAGGCCGAAGGTGCGTTCGATCACCCTCCTAGTCCGCCCGTGGGCCTCATTGTAGCGTTCTTCTGCCATGGTCCTGGGATTCCTCACTGGGGTCAGTAGCCATGACAGGTTGGGGTAACCAGAGTCCCCTAATAGCCACACCAGGTGCCTCTGTAGTTGACCCATCACATAAGGGATGCTGCTATTCTGCATGATGTAGGCGTCATGCTCTGAGCCAGGGAACATGGCATTCACATGGGAGATGTACTGGTCTGCCAAACATACCATCTGTACATTCATGGAATGATAACTCTTCCGGTTCCTGTACACCTGTTCACTCCTGTGGGGGGGGACCAAAGCCACATGGGTCCCATCAATGGCACCTATGATGTTGGGGATATGTCCAAGGGCATAGAAGTCACCTTTCACTGTAGGTAAGTCTTCCACCTGAGGGAAAACGATGTAGCTCCGCATGTGTTTCAGCAGGGCAGACAACACTCTGGACAACACGTTGGAAAACATCGGCTGGGACATCCCTGATGCCATGGCCACAGTTGTTTGAAAAGACCCACTTGCAAGGAAATGGAGCACTGATAGCACCTGCACTTGAGGGGGGATTCCAGTGGGATGGCGGATTGCTGACATCAGGTCTGGCTCCAACTGAGTACACAGTTCCTGGATTGTGCACAGTCAAACCTGTAGGTGATGATCAAATTTCTTTCCTCCATTGTCGACAGGTCCACCAGCGGTCGGTACACCGGAGGATTCCGCCATCTCCTCACATGTCCCAGCGGACGGTGCCTATGAAGGACAACAACGAGCACAGAGTCAAACAACTCAGAGGTATGTACCCAGAGTCTACACAGAACACCAATCATACACAAAATCTGGCCTGTGTGTGTGTTGAGAGTAGACCTAGGTATGTGTGACGCAGTTGGTAATTAGGCCATGTGGGCCCCTGAAATGGCGTCTGCCTGACCTCTAAAGCGGGACAATGGGATGTGAGGTAACTGCGCTGGCGATGTGCACCGTCGCGGTAGGCGGTCGAAGACCGCGGCGCAATGCTGCATTGGTTAACATTGGACCCTATGGGTCCCAGGAGCCAATGATGATGGACGCCGGCGGTGATGGTACGCACCGCCGCGGACGTGACCGCCGCAGACGTGACTGCCATTTTCTAACTGTTTAATCACTCGATACCTGATCTTCGTCAGGAGAGGACCTACACTGCAAGTGCTGCTGTGACCTCGGTCTGGAAGAGACAATGGCTCGTGCGTCTGGTGAAAGGGCCCCTGCCTTCACTGCAGAGGAGTTGGAGAAGCTCGTTGACGGGGTCCTCCCCCAGTACATGCTACTCTACTGTCCTCCAGACCAACAGGTAAGTACACAGGGAGCATGTTGTATGGGCTATGCCTGTGTGGAGAGGGCTGGTTGTAAGAAGGAAGGGGGCAGAGTTCTGTGTGCATGAAAGACGGTGAATGCATGTGCCGCATGGCAAGGGTAGGGATGCGGGCCACTCACTTTGACGGTGCAGTTGGTAATGACTTCTCTTCTTCCCCTGTACATTTCATGTAGGTCAGCGCCCACCAGAAGAAGGATATTTGGCGTGCCATCGCCAAGGACGTCCGGACCCTGGGGGTCCACCACAGACGGAGCACCCAGTGCCGGAAGAGATGGGAGGACATTCGCCGCTGGAGCAAGAAGACGGCGGAGGCTCAGCTGGGGATGGCCTCCCAACGTGGGAAGGGTGCCCGTCGAACCATGAACCCCCTGATGTTCCGGATCCTGTCGGTGGCCTACCCTGAGTTGGATGGGTGCTTGAGGGCATCACAGCAGACACAAGGGGGTGAGTACACTATCATTCAGCTGACTTTGCGCTCAGTGAAAGTGTCTGGGTGGGGGAGGAGGGCTGTGGGTTCTCCTAGGCCAGGGCGAGTTCCGTAGGCTAGGCCCATTCGTAAGGCATGGCCCTGTGGCCCCCACCCCACCTCTGTAGAGTGCCAAGTACAGCTATTCATGCCCTTGTGTCCAACGGTAGCGGTAAGCCATGCACTCAACCTGTCTTTCTTCTGTCCACCCCCCTTTTTTTGCGGTCTACCTGTTCTTGTGTGCATTAGCATCATCAGACGGTGGTACAGTGGACCGGAGCACGAGGGAGCTGCATCCCACATGGACATGGAGGCCCACACTACGGACTCTGAATACACCAGTGGGACGGAGGGCGAGGGGAGCACCACGGCAGTCACAGGATCTGCAACCAGCGACACAGACACGTCCTCCGATGGGAGCTCCCTTGTGGCGGCGGCAACATCTGTGCCCCCCACTTCAACAGGTACAGCCATCACCCCCCCTACCAGCACTGCCCTCCCAGCAGCCCCAGGAGGGTGGGCATCACCTTTGCCCCAGGCACCTCAGCCCCTGCCCCTGTCACCTCTGCTGCCCTCAGTGAGGAGGCCATTGACCTCCTCAGGTCACTCACTGTTGGGCAGTCTACCATTTTGAATGCCATCCAGGGTGTAGAAAGGGAGTTGCAACACACAAATGCATTCCTGGAGGGCATTCATTCTGTTTAGGCTGCCCTTCATCGAACCCTGCAATCTCTGGCCTCAGCACTGATGGCAGCCATTGTCCCCGTCTCTAGCCTCCCCCCTCCAACTTCCTCCACCCAGACCCAATCCCCTGTACCTCAGCCTATCCCAAGCACACCCTCAGACCAGTCTGCACACACCTCACCACACAAGGGAAGCTCAGGCAAACATAAACACCCCATATCCCACAGGCACTCATGCAAGCATCACACACATACAAACACACCAACATCCACTGCCTCCACTGTGTCCCCCTCCTCCTCGTCTCCCTCCTCCCTCCCTGTCTCGTCTACACTCACACCTGCATGCACTACCACTACAGCCACTACGCACCGCACCAGCACACCCACCACCACACCCCGCTCACGTGCACTCACCACCCCACTACCATTTACACGTCCCCTGTGTCCTCTCCCAGTGTGTCTGTGACGCCCCCTCCGAAGATCCACAAACGCAGGCACACACCCACCCAACAGCCATCCACCTCACGACAGCCTCCAGTGCATGCACCTGCACCCACATTCACAAATGTTACACCTCCTAGAACCACCACCTCTTCCTCCACTCCCAAACCCCCTCCAGCTACCCGTCCCAGTGTGTCCAAACAACTTTTCCTGTCCCCCCTTAACCTATTTCCCACCACCCCCCCCTCCAACTCATTGGTCCATACTAGCACCTCAGCCAAAAAATCTCCGGGACCAGTGGTGCCTGTTGTTAAAGGTATGTGGAGTGCACCGGCCACCAGGCCAACCAGTCTGTCACAGAGCCACAGCACAGCCAGTCCCCCCCCCCTGTGAAGCACCAGAAGTTGGACAGTGCCCGGCGGGAGAGGGGGAAGACTCCAGCCAGCCAAGCCACTCACAGGGGTCCCGGGGGGAGTGTGGACTTCCAAGGTGGGGAAGGGGCAGAAGAAACCTGCAAAGTCTGGGAGGAGCAGCACAGCGGAGAAGACCGCCATCATCCCCGCTGGCCAGGAGGCCACCGCCAGCCCCATAGTCGCTGCCCAGGAGGCCACCACCAGCCCCATCGTCGCTGCCCAGGAGGGCCCCGCAAGCCACAGCCCAGATGACCCATGAAGGACCGCCAGCCACAGCCCAGCTGGGCAATGACGGACTGCCAGGGCAACGACCGCTGAACAGGGCAAAGACCGCCATGGCAAGCACCGCTGAACAGGGCATGGACCGCTATGACAAGCACCCCTGAACAGGGCAAGGACCGCTATGGCAAGCACCGCTGAACAGGGCAAGCACCGCTGAACAGGGCAAAGACCGCCATGGCAAGCACCGCTGAACACTCTGGGCACCAGTCCCCCTCCAGAACCATTGGAGACATGCATCCACTCCGTCTGTCCTGCACAGGATGAAGCACTCTGGGCACCAGTCCCCCTCCAGAACCAGTGGAGACATGCATCCACTCTGTCTGTCCTGCACAGGATGAAGCAGTCTGGGCACCAGTCCCCCTCCAGAACCAGTGGAGAACAGCATCCACTCTGTCTGTCCTGCACAGGATGAAGCACTCTGGGCACCAGTCCCCCTCCAGAACCAGTGGAGACATGCATCCACTCCATCTGTCCTGCACAGGATGAAGCACTCTGGGCACCAGTCCCCCTCCAGAACCAGTGAGACATGCATCCACTTGAGAGACTGTGGCTTTGCACTCCCCAGGATTGATCAGTGGGCAACCCACCCACTGTAGAGACTTGAGAGACTGTGGCTTTGCACTCCCCAGGATGGTACAGTGGGCAACCCACCCACTGTAGAGACTTGAGAGACTGTGGCTTTGCACTCCCCAGGATTGATCAGTGGGCAACCCACCCACTGTAGAGACTTGAGAGACTGTGGCTTTGCACTCCCCAGGATACATCAATGGGCATGGTGCCCCCTCGTGGATCTGGCGTCGTGCACTCATCCGGCTGAGGTGCCTCCCCTTCCCTTCCCCCTGAGGTGCCTATTGTATTTCTATCTGATGCCCCTGCAGTGTTCTCTCCGTCATGTTCGGGTATCTTGTGTGGGCCTCGCACATGCATTTTGGGCCCAGTGGTCCACGGACTATGAATGGTGCAAAACCTGGAGTACTAATTGTGGTGTATATTTTGTTTATAGTGTATGTATATATGTATATTTTTGCTTACTGAATTTTGATATATTACAATAGTTACACTCATTTCCTTTTGTCTTTGCATTCTTCCAGGGGGGTTGGGGGGTGTTACTGTAATGTATAGATATGCATTGGTGTGTGTGTTGTAGTGGGTGAGGGTCGGGGTGGGGGTTGGGGTGTTGAGTGTGTGTGTCCCAGTTTTTTGCCTCCCCCCTCCCCTATGTCGTAGGTGCAGTACTCACCGTGGTCTTCGCCGCCAGCGTTGGTGCTCCTCGTAGAAGAGCAGGAAGACTAGCGCTGGGAGAATATGAAGTTCTGTCTCCATGCTGTCCTCCTTCCTCGTGGAGTGTGTAGAGGTGAGCGTTTTCCATTCGAAATGCCTGTTTCCGCCGTGTTTTTATCCACGGTGAATCCGCCCCGGAAAAGGTGGTGGATTGGCCTGTCATAATAGTGTGGGTGGTACATTGTCTCCCGCCTGTCTGTTGGCGTTGACCGCCGCGCTGTTTGTCTGTACCGCCGTGGCGGTCTCTGTGTTAAAGTGGCTGTCTTTGTTGGCGGTTTCCGCCACGGTCGTAATTGCAAAAATTTTACCGCCGGCCTGTTGGCGGTCTTACCGCTGCTTTAACACCGTCCGCCAGGGTTGTAATGACCACCATAATCTCAGAAATAGGGAGAACATTAAAACTCCAGACAGATATACTGATTCACGTCCCTCTTGTTCCTTTCAGGACGCACTGGATAGACATAGCGAGAGACGGGGCCTTCAAAATCGACGTCCTGAGTACATGAAAGAAAAGAAAGACTCGCCGCAGTCTACCATTAAAAAGGACGAAAAGACTCCTCAGCAAAAGCCACAGTTTAAAAAGAAGAAGGTGGCAGCATTGACAGCTAAAAATGCCAGTACACTTGAGAACACTGTTGAGGAACAAGACGTGGGCAGTGACTCTGTTAGACAGCGCAGCAGAGGTCACGATATGTCGCCAAAGTCCGAAAGATCATCTGGATGCGACAGCAACTAGCGATTTCATCACAGTTGAAACTGCGGATTGTCGCGTTCTCCCCAGATAGGGTTTATGATTTAAAAATTCAGGTAGAGGGAGATGTGGAACGCACTATTAGTGTGATATTTTGGAATGAACTTACTAGTGATATCCTATTGGCCGAAAGAGACTGGCCACCTGAACTCGTCCACAAGCTCCTGCATGGGGAAGATGTAATTTTGCCTTCTTTCTCCGATCCTGTTCCGGAAGCAGACAAAGAAGCCTATGCTTCTGAATGGGCTTTAGCGCAGGCACCTGCGTTATATCGCAATCATGTAGGCTGGGACAAGGAGTCTCCTTGTCATGTTATTCCTGTTAGGTCTACACCCCAACCGCAGCCACAATATCCCGTTAAACATGAAGCAAAAGCTCCGGTGAAGGAGATCCTCGCCCAACTTGAGTACCAGGGAGTGATTGAGCCCTGTACATCTGCAATGAATAATCCGTTATTCCCTGTTGCAAAGCCGGACCATTCATATAGGATAGTCATTGATTATAGACACTTCAATAGTCATACACGTACCTATGCTATACAAAATTCATACAGCACGGCACTAATAAACAATATAGTGCGTAAAAAATATAAAACAACATTAGACGTTTCTAATGGATTCTTCTGCCAGAATTTAGCACATGAATGTCGGGACCTGAGTGCATTCTCATTTGGCTCTCAGAAACGCTTTTGTCGTTTACCTCAAGGCTATAAAAATAGCCCAGGGCTATTTTCAGCCCATGTAATATCGATATTACACGCTATCGATTCCGAGGCGTTATCCTACATCGATGACATATATTTCACAGACGATGTCCTCGACATTCATCTTGTGAGGGTCGATCGCATCATTTTGGGATTTGCAGACCTCGGTTATAAATTCAATTTCAAGAAAAGCAAGATAGCCTTTATTAGCGCATTATTTCTGGGATATGAGCTATCAAATGAGGGAAAGAGCCTGGCCCCACACTTTGTAGAAAAATGTGCTCAACTGAACCCTCCGAACATACTTAAGAAACTTCAGTCATTACTAGGTTTCTTTAATTTTGGCAGGACATACATTCCAGATTATGCACAACCTGATCAAGCCACTTTATGACTTGGTTCAGCCCAATTTTTCTAGCAGACACTGGACAATTGAACACACACGCATCCTTAGGGAATTGTAACAGGACATGCTAGAAGCTAAACACTTGCACACACGTGACAATAAAACAAATTTGGTCATCAGAATAATTGCTGGTGCCATTGGATTGACTTATTTCACCTTCAATGAGGATTACACTGTACCCATAGCATATAAATCACATTTATACTCCAATGCTGAACAGCGTTTTGCACCTAAAGAAAAGATTCTGATGGCAGTTCAGATGGCCATCATAAAAGAAAGGCCACTTGCCCAGGGGAAACGTATTATTGTTGTCTCCCCGGTGCCGGCCTTTGAGGCTGTCACCAGAGCAAGTGTTCCTAACGCTAAAGCATTACATCCACGTTGGATTCAATGGGCAACGTCTCTGACCGCCACTGATGTCGATTACATTTTTGATCCAAAACTTCAGACACAAGAGTTTCTCCAGTACGAACAAGAGTACCCCGCTCCTCTAAATATCTTGCCACTAGACAACTACCATACTGTCATATACACTGATGGTTCAGCACAACCAGCTGTAGGTACCAAACATCAATACTCGCCAGCTTGCGCAGCCATGAGCGGAGTGATGGAAGATGGAGTTTTCCACCCTCAAAATACCTACACGCAGACCTTAGGGGACTGCACAGCCCAGTTGGCTGAGCTTAAAGCTCTTATTCTAGCACTCAAACATACTGAGCCAGGATGCCAGACTTTAATAGTTTGTGATTATTATTACTGCATCCAGTCATACAATGACTATTTCAATCATTGGAAACTGAACAGGTTTAGAGATTCTAAAGGGAACACCATTAAACACAAAATACTGTGCGCGAGGGTGGCTGATCTTAAGGATAAGCTGCCGTGTGTCCATGTAGTCCATACATTGGGACACCAACGTGTAGGAGTACACGTTACTGGTAATACATTGGCTGATGAAGCGGCCATGCAGCAGTAGCTACGGCTTCTGTGGCTGCAGTGACTTGTTCTCAGACGAGATGGGATAATGAAATATTGACTGCCGTTAAAGCTTCGGCTGCAGGCAAGCCCCTTCCAAAAGGATACCTACAAACTATACTTACCATATCAGTGCGCTGAATGTTGCTTGCACAACAATTCCTGGGGTTGGAGATTGAGTGATCCCCAATGAAGACCAGAGATTAGATCTAATTAAAGCAGCGCATGAGAGTGTCGCTTCTGCACATGCTGGTATGCAGGCCACGATAACACTCCTACAGAAACGCTTCTGGTGGCCTGGTCTATGCAGACGAACAAAGCAGTATGTCCTTTGCTGTGACATTTGCCAGCAGATCAAGGGCTCTAATATCAAATGCCCACTGCAGAAATCCCTCTTAGTGTCCAACATGCCACTACAGTGTGTGTACCTGGACCATTGTGGTCCCTTACAGCCTGATGGTGCATACAAATACATTTTAGTCGCTGTAGATTCTTGTTCTAGATTCCTGGGGGTATGGCCACAGAGGTCGGCTGAAGGCCAGACTGTTATAAAAGACTTGCTGATCTTTATCAGTACATATGCGGTTGCAGCATCCCATTCAGACCAGGGCCCTGCATTTGCCTCTAAGGCATTCAGAGACACCATGGGGACGATGGGTGTTGAACTCCATTACTCCTCACCATACCACCTGGAGGGAAATTCGGTAGTGGAGAGGCGGAATCGTGATCTAAAGCAGTCCTTAACAGCTCGAGTATTAGGTTCAGGCCGCAGTTGGTTACATCACCTATATGGGGTCCAGAGAGAACTGAATAATCTGCCAAGACGGTCCTTGGGGGGACGCACTCCATATGAGGTTCTCTTTGGGATACCTATGTATGTCCCAGATCTTGATGCCCCTGGTATGGTGCAGCAGAAACACCATTTGACATAAATGAACGTCTCACTGTTTTAAAGGAGCTTCAACAATTTTGTGATGATAAATCATCTGCAAGTGCTGCCACCTTAGGAATAAGGGATTTAGCTAAAACTTCGACTGGCTGGATTCCTAAAGTTGGGGATCTGGTTCGTGAGAATATCGCAGTGAAGAAGGAGTTCGGTCTATCATACAGAGCACCTGTACCGGTCTTGGGAATTCAAGGCACCAGGACTGTCATCTTACCACCCCTGTCTGGTTCTAAGATGAACAGATTCATCTCCATTGATGACATCAAACTACACCATGTGGCCGATCCTTCACAGTAGACCAAGAGGTCCCTTGGCTGGCTCCCGATCCCCTCTCACTACCCAACAGGACATACATCTACATAATAGGATGAACATCACTACTACAGACTATGCAACGATGTCAACTGCTGTTCCAGACACCTCCTTGACCATGGGGAGGGCAGAAAATGAACTCTTGCTGGCTCCAGTCACTACTTCAGTGACCACCCCGGTTCAAGGTCTAGCTGTTTTTTACACAAACACATCACAGACTAATGACACTGTCTACCAAGAGCCCCCACTTGAAGTGGACCAAAGTACGGATGGTGCACCGGCTCCCATGTTTGCAGAGACTGCCTCTGGCTATTTCATTGACATTGATTTTTCTTCAGGTGCATCCACTACTGTGATTGACACTGTTTCAAAAAGAAGTAAGCTGTATCAATGGCTTAAAAAGAACTATCTGAAATACCCATGGAACTATTTATGGTTCTGTTTGACATTCTTTGCATTATTTTTATGAATTGGTTTTGTGACTGTTTTCTTTTTGCTTATAAATGGTCACTGTATTCCTGATCGCTCCTCTGTGGAGCCTGTTGATGACGTTTTAACTCCATACCATTATTCACATAAGGTCCGAAGAAACTTGTCCCCTGTAAATGTTACAGGAATACCGATTTCTGATGGGATTGTGTGGGACAAAGTTCCATTCGATATATACGGGCCTACTGAAATTATTCAAATACCATACGTGTTCAAAGTTTCAATGACTGATGTAATTACACCTGATGTTGTCTCTGATGATTGGGATGCCCAAACAGTTGATTCCATGCTAACTGAAATGAAGGACTATTCCACTTTTGAAAGTGATGATGTATATGAACATACAATGAATTATGGGGAAATGTTCTGCTGTAACAATTGGGGACATTACCACCTACACCGTGCCACTAGATACAGGCCAGTATTAAACTACACACAGTGGGAACACTGTTCTACATCACAGCTGGGGAGCCCAAAGTACTATAGTGATAAATGTACATACTTTTCTGGGCATGACACTAGAAAAGCAGAGTCGTATTATTTTAAAATACCTCCGGCACAAATTAGGAAAATTTTGCTAACTGATACAAAAATGATTTATTCAGATCCCTTTGTTTCCCGGCTTGCAGTTGAAGGTTACGAATACGGGAAGAGCACTATTGATTTGAAAAGTGTATGGGGAATGCAAGATTGGCAGATACAGGGTAGGGAGGCTTTATTTCGGGCATGCCTGATTCCTGTGCAAATGATTTTCTTAAATGACACAATGCAGCAGACATCCTGTCTGGGGTTAGCAAAAATTAAAGACTTGAACATGCCCAGTATCCCCACCCCGGCAAGGTTTAAAGATTGGCAGTACTTCCTCAATATCACAGAGGACAAGCTAGATGCAATGGTTAAGGCTGGTACTTCGAATTCTTCACTTTCTAGTCCCGGCGGGTGGTTAATCTGGCCCACTGACACTAATGAGTGTCAGGTGCATTTTTTTAACTAGTCAGGGGGTTTCTCAATTAACAGGCCAGACCTTTGCTTTGTATCGGGTCAACATACAGGTATACTTACGACATACAGTGTGGGTAAGCTATGCCAGCAATGGGTACAGACCAACACGTTAGCCGCAGTTAAGAAACACCAGAATGCTCTTTCTGAAGATATAGACTTGCAGGATTTTCTGCTGGGTCCTAGGAAACAGCTCTCGAAAAGGTTTTTATATGCTATGTCTAATGAAATTTGGAAACGTTCCCAGATTGAGGCTGCTGCATGTTTAAGGCAATTGGATAAAGAAAATTTAGAAAAGGCATTAGCTGTTGTCGACAACGGCATGAATACACTGTCCAACAGGATTTATTCACTATCAAATATAGTGTTGTCTGCTATTGATATCACTCAGACAGACTTGTCTCGGTTATATCATGGGCAAACACAGCTACATTCCATCATGCAGCTGGGTTGGACTCTACAGACACTGAAAAATGGCCGCATTCTATGGAAGTATATTAACAGGAGTGAATTCTTCACTGCTTTTAATTTTTCCAAGGAACAACAGACAATGGCTAAAAGGGAGGCTAGTTTCACCATGCTTCGCGTAGAAAAGTTGGATAAGTTGCCCTTCATGGTGGCAGAGAGTCCTTCAACTATCTGGCTCTTGCATGGCATAATTAATTTACCGATTTCGACCTTTCATTTCTCGAGCTGCCTGAAACATCTTGCAGTGGGGAAGTATGAGCAACTAGGAGATAGCTATATTAAGGAAAAGTGGGAGTTGCCCTTTGACTACAAATGTCTGAACGGCGAAACAGAGGTCTTTCTTAGCGGAAGTGAATGTGAGACTGCTGTTCGTCATTCCATGATATGCAAGCAGGTGTCTCTTCACGGTCTTTGCAATACGGTGGTCGCAAATTTTGCCTGTTTGTTGAAGGGTACTGCCGTCCCTTTGATTTGCCTGGTATTTCATGTACTTTCCAATGGAAGTTATGTGGTACTGAACGATCAAAGCTGTTGCGGCATGCGACCAGGAATTGCCTACGCAATCTCGGTCTCGAAGGTCGTTACATGTTGTGGACATGTTTTGTTTCCCCCCCACACGAGAGATAAAAGTATCTGACATGTGGCCCCACATAGATACTATTAATGTGAACTATGACAAGCTGAGCAGGCTAAAGGTGCTATTGTTTCAAAAACAGGTTGCCTTGACATCCGCAAAAGAGACGTATGCACTCCAGATTGCAAGCTCATCAGCCGAGATGCAATCCCTATTAAATACCAACTTCTCCAAGCACTTTGGAGAACTGGTATCCAGAATATCCAATGCTTCGAGCACCACTGGAATTGTTCAATTCTTTAAGGCTGTCGAGTCTGGTTTCGTATCCATCTTCCAGACTGTCTTCGGAGTCCTCCCGTCAGCCATCCATTTGCTTGTTTCAAGTGTGTTTGATGGCTTTCCATTTATTTTGGCTTTGATTGGCGGACTACTACTGCTATTTCTTCTGATTCGCAGTGGTTGTTTCTTTCCAGCTACGCAAAGCAATGGAGCTGCTCCGACCAACTCCACTGTGCAGTGAGCGCATGGTTCGGATCTTCGGTGCACCCTTGCTGGTGGAATTGGAGCATGACTGGGCGTTGTCATATCGGCCCCTTCTCTGGTGCGTACAACCAGTCTTCTGCTGCATATGGTGTCTCTGTGAACATCTGCCTATGGTCTGTCTTGCTGTTGCACCAACATCTCCTGTGGACCACGAACTGCTGATGTCCCAGATGAGGGTTTATACATGGTCATGCCCCTTGAGTCTGAGGTTGCTCTGCGAGGCCACCTATGAGCCTTCCATTTTGAGATCTACAGCGGATGAGGACACTGCAACGGATAACGTTACACCAGGAAATACTGCTCACTACTGCTCTGTGGATCCGTTTGTCTGCCCAGCACTCGACTTGACATCAGATGATGTTGACTCATTTTTGAGGTCCTTGGTTGGTGACTTCAATGACACTCTTCAAGATCATGCGTACAGCAAATAATTTGATGAATTGACTTGCCATTCCCGATTTAAGAATTATGCATTTACATTACTTTGCTTTGTCACACTGTGCTTGTCATGATTGACATTAACAACTCTGTATGTGTTTTAGCAGATTTGTTTTTAACATCTTTTTAACACATTTTAAAGATTTTTGTAGCTTGTTTTTATGCTTTTAGCTTTTAGTTCAGACCAATTTTTAGCATTTGGCTTCCTGTAACTTCGTCATACCTGTTACGGCAATGGGGAGGGTGTAGTGAATCCTAGTTCGTTTTAATGGGATAACAGGAGTCAGCTTAGCCTCTGGCTTGCAGACTCGTGCCCCCGTCACCTCATTTAATTATTAAATTCTTCTAAGATGGCTGCCTTGTTTATAGTTAGGGCACTTGTTATGAGTTACATTATCAGTGTCACTGCGCTAAGGCGTCAAGATCAAGCAAAAAAGACAAACAAACAGTAGGTGTTCACACTTAGGGATTTTCCCTCTCTATACTTTCGAGGGATTGTTCATATTAATTGCCGTCCCAAGCATGTCTGTTATCTATTGTTTGGGAACACACCTACGTCAGGGGTCCTTGCAGATCTGTATAAATACATCACAATTTAGACAGATAATCAGAGGGATTCCGACCAGAGGGCATCGCCACCATCGCTGATATCGATGCTGCAGTCGTCTTGACGCTGACCCAGTCTTCGTGTCCCTGTGGAATCTGAGATAGAGACCTCATTCCAAGGTAACGAGGGTTGGGGGCTCCTCTCATGGATATGGCATTGGCAGATTAGGTTTAGCAAACCCAGCTCTCCTTTAGGTAGGAGGTTAGGCCTTTCACATTAGGGTATTAGGGCATAGTACACCTCATATGTCTTTTCTATGCATTGCAAGATGGTGGGGGTCTTTGTAATAATGACTCTCTTCTTCACAATTCTGTTTCTTGCATTATTCATTATCCTAATCATTGCAGCCCATGCAACTTATCGCAAATTGCAGTTACGTTGAATAAAAACTATTGAAACTTTACTGCATCTTTGTCATTGCCTGTGTTTGTATGAGACATGACATATCTGTGAGAAAGGGGTAATCTCCGTTTAACCACGACACTCCCTGAGATGTCTTATTTTCGAGTCCATGCGTAAAGACTGCCACAAATCACCTTTTACTATTGTGTTCCTGGTGAGGTGCTGCTAGTGAGCCGGTAAGGTTGGGACAACAGTTGCGACTTGTTGTAGGAAAGGCGTAGTCGCCTACAAACAAAAGTACTGTCATCCTTAAACGAGCAGTCTTGCCCAGACCTAAAGTCCAAACTACGACAGTACAGTTGGCTCCATTATAGCACAAGATGTGTGAAGCAGAGTACAAGTGAGTTTCAGCCTTATATGCCTCCCATTCTGCCAGCTTAGATGTGGTGGTTGGACCACCACAGTCACATCATTGAAAAGCCACCTCATAATTGGTTACACTGGCGGTCAGTCCTCCGATGGATGCATATGCATATCTCGCCAACGCCATGGTCTAAATTTGCTGGTGGTGTGGGTGGAACAGTGGCGATCTTTCATGTATGTAACTGCACGCATCATAATATGGTGGTCAGACTCTAACGCTGTGGTGGGATGACCATCACTACTACCATTGTAGCCCCAAGACTGCCAAACTCAAAATCAGGCCCTAAGTCTGCACCCAGCAGGCTGGACCGTGGAAAATGCTCCCACCTGCTGGGAGCAGAATTTTCATATGTTTCTCTGCCCACACTGAAGTGGGAAGGGAAAGAACTGAAAATATTGCAAAGTCAGCTCCAGCTAGAGGTGGGGAGCCACCTGGGCAGCGGGAACCTTGGGGCTCCCCTCGTGGTCCCCAAACATAGTGTGGGGGGTGCCCTGGGTAGGGACCAAGGCACCTACCCTTTGTTGTCCTGACCCAGAGGGATGGGGCCAGCGGAGCTTAAATTGGCCGAGGGAGGGGAGCCATGCAGACCCCTCCCCATTTGGATCTTGAACGGGCTCTGAGAGATGGTTTCCCCAGAGCCAATATTGGCCTGGAGGGGTGCATGACTCCTCACCCAATTGCAATACAGCTGGGTCCAAAGGATGGGGCCCACGGGTCCAAAATTCAGCCCACAGAGGGGGGGCTGCATGCCCCCTACCTCTTTTTGCAGGGGGCCAAAAACAGCCAGGGGAGGGAGGTTTCATATGTTTAAAATGTGAGCCTAACTATAACGTCCCTTTGTTTTTTTAAGTGAATATATACATATATGTATGTATATGTATATATATATATATACATATAAATATATATATATATATATATATATACACATATACATACATAGATATATATATATATAAAAATATACACATATATATATACATATACATACATATATGCAAAAAAGAGAATAGAGAACTCTGGGTAGTTCCCAAGTTTAGGTGGAGAGCAGCTCTACTGAGGAGCACCCTGCAACACCAGCGACACTCTAGATTTGCTCACCTCAAATGTCTGTTTATCTAGCAAAGTATTTAAGCATTGGATCAGCAAAGTGCTATCCACGCCGAGCTAGATAGTGACAAAGTCTTTTGCCATTTATACAGCAAAGTCTTTAAGCGTAGGTTTGACACAGTATCAACCTTGCCGAGCTGTAAAATGACAAAAGCCATTTACCACTCCAGGCACAGTATTACAGCTTTGGACTGATAAAATACCATCCAAGCCAACCTGAAATGAGTAAAAGCAACCCCTGACACGTGTTTCGCTCTCATTAGAGCTCATCAGAGAGGTTTAGCTTTGTCCAGACACAAGGGAGCACCCAGTATAAGTCAAAACAAATCCCTTTCAGGGTTAGAGTGACGCATAAATTATGCAAAAAAGAGAATAGAGAACTCTGGGTAGCTCCCAAGTTTAGGTGGAGAGCAGCTCTACTAAGGAGCACCCTGCAACACCAGCGACACTCTAGATTTGCTCACCTCAAATGTCTGTTTATCTAGCAAAGTATTTAAGCATTGGATCAGCAAAGTGCTATCCACGCCGAGCTAGATAGTGACAAAGTCTTTTGCCATTTATACAGCAAAAACTTTAAGCGTAGGTTTGACACAGTATCAACCTTGCCGAGCTGTAAAATGACAAAAGCCATTTACCACTCCAGGCACAGTATTACAGCTTTGGACTGATAAAATACCATCCAAGCCAACCTGAAATGAGTAAAAGCAACCCCTGACACGTGTTTCGCTCTCATTAGAGCTCATCAGAGAGGTTTAGCTTTGTCCAGACACAAGGGAGCACCCAGTATAAGTCAAAACAAATCCCTTTCAGGGTTAGAGTGACGCATAAATTATGCAAAAAAGAGAATAGAGAACTCTGGGTAGTTCCCAAGTTTAGGTGGAGAGCAGCTCTACTAAGGAGCACCCTGCAACACCAGCGACACTCTAGATTTGCTCACCTCAAATGTCTGTTTATCTAGCAAAGTATTTAAGCATTGGATCAGCAAAGTGCTATCCACGCCGAGCTAGATAGTGACAAAGTCTTTTGCCATTTATACAGCAAAGTCTTTAAGCGTAGGTTTGACACAGTATCAACCTTGCCGAGCTGTAAAATGACAAAAGCCATTTACCACTCCAGGCACAGTATTACAGCTTTGGACTGATAAAATACCATCCAAGCCAACCTGAAATGAGTAAAAGCAACCCCTGACACGTGTTTCGCTCTCATTAGAGCTCATCAGAGAGGTTTAGCTTTGTCCAGACACAAGGGAGCACCCAGTATAAGTCAAAACAAATCCCTTTCAGGGTTAGAGTGACGCATAAATTATGCAAAAAAGAGAATAGAGAACTCTGGGTAGTTCCCAAGTTTAGGTGGAGAGCAGCTCTACTAAGGAGCACCCTGCAACACCAGCGACACTCTAGATTTGCTCACCTCAAATGTCTGTTTATCTAGCAAAATATTTAAGCATTGGATCAGCAAAGTGCTATCCACGCCGAGCTAGATAGTGACAAAGTCTTTTGCCATTTATACAGCAAAGTCTTTAAGCGTAGGTTTGACACAGTATCAACCTTGCCGAGCTGTAAAATGACAAAAGCCATTTACCACTCCAGGCACAGTATTACAGCTTTGGACTGATAAAATACCATCCAAGCCAACCTGAAATGAGTAAAAGCAACCCCTGACACGTGTTTCGCTCTCATTAGAGCTCATCAGAGAGGTTTAGCTTTGTCCAGACACAAGGGAGCACCCAGTATAAGTCAAAACAAATACCTTTCAGGGTTAGAGTGACGCATAAATTATGCAAAAAAGAGAATAGAGAACTCTGGGTAGTTCCCAAGTTTAGGTGGAGAGCAGCTCTACTAAGGAGCACCCTGCAACACCAGCGACACTCTAGATTTGCTCACCTCAAATGTCTGTTTATCTAGCAAAGTATTTAAGCGTTGGATCAGCAAAGTGC
This sequence comes from Pleurodeles waltl, assembly GCF_031143425.1. Lineage (NCBI taxonomy): Eukaryota > Metazoa > Chordata > Amphibia > Caudata > Salamandridae > Pleurodeles > Pleurodeles waltl. The sequence goes on along the minus strand of NC_090436.1, from coordinate 978,269,138 downwards.
TATCCACGCCGAGCTAGATAGTGACAAAGTCTTTTGCCATTTATACAGCAAAGTCTTTAAGCGTAGGTTTGACACAGTATCAACCTTGCTGAGCTGTAAAATGACAAAAGCCATTTACCACTCCAGGCACAGTATTACAGCTTTGGACTGATAAAATACCATCCAAGCCAACCTGAAATGAGTAAAAGCAACCCCTGACACGTGTTTCGCTCTCATTAGAGCTCATCAGAGAGGTTTAGCTTTGTCGAGACACAAGGGAGCACCCAGTATAAGTCAAAACAAATCCCTTTCAGGGTTAGAGTGACGCATAAATTATGCAAAAAAGAGAATAGAGAACTCTGGGTAGTTCCCAAGTTTAGGTGGAGAGCAGCTCTACTAAGGAGCACCCTGCAACACCAGCGACACTCTAGATTTGCTCACCTCAAATGTCTGTTTATCTAGCAAAGTATTTAAGCATTGGATCAGCAAAGTGCTATCCACGCCGAGCTAGATAGTGACAAAGGCCCGTATTTATACTCCGTTTGCGCCGAATTAGCGTCGTTTTTTTCGACGCAAATTCGGCGCAAAACTAACGCCATATTTATACTTTGGCGTTAGACGCGTCTAGCGCCAAAGTATGGGCAAATAGCGTCTTTTTTTGCGTGAACGCCTTCCTTGCGTTAATGAGATGCAAGGAAGGCGTTCCCGTCTAAAAAAATGACGGCGACGCAAATGCGTCGTATTTATACTCCCGGGCAAAAATCACGCCCGGGAGGTGGCGGGTCAAAAAACCCCGCATTTGCGCCACTATTTAATGCCTGGGTCAGGGTAGGCGTTAAGGGGCCTGTGGGCTCAAAATGAGCCCACAGGTGCCCTCCCCTGCCCCCAGGGACCCCCCCTGCCACCCCTGCCCACCCCAGGAGGACACCCAAGGATGGAGGGACCCACCCCAGGGACATTCAGGTAAGTTCAGGTAAGTATAATTTTTTATATTTTTTTATTTTTTTTGGGTGGCATAGGGGGGCCTTATTTGTGCCCCCCTACATGCCACTATGCCCAATGACCATGCCCAGGGGACACAAGTCCCCTGGGCATGGCCATTGGGCAAGGGGGCATGACTCCTGTCTTTACTAAGACAGGAGTCATGAAATGGCGTCTGGGCGTCGTAAAAAAATGGCGCAAATCGGGTTGAGGCAATTTTTTTGCCTCAACCTGACTTGCCCCATTTTAAGACGCCCTAACGTCATTTTTTCCCAACGCCGGCGCTGCCTGGTGTACGTGGTTTTTTTCCACGCACACCAGGCAGCGCCGGTCTGCTTGCGCCGGCTAACGCCATTCCATAAATACGGCGCCCGCATGGCGCTTCAGAATGGCGTTAGACGGCGCTAAATTTTTTGACGCTAAACTGCGTTAGCGCAGTTTAGCGTCAAAAAGTATAAATATGGGCCAAAGTCTTTTGCCATTTATACAGCAAAGTCTTTAAGCGTAGGTTTGACACAGTATCAACCTTGCCGAGCTATAAAATGACAAAAGCCATTTACCACTCCAGGCACAGTATTACAGCTTTGGACTGATAAAATACCATCCAAGCCAACCTGAAATGAGTAAAAGCAACCCCTGACACGTGTTTCGCTCTCATTAGAGCTCATCAGAGAGATTTAGCTTTGTCCAGACACAAGGGAGCACCCAGTATAAGTCAAAACAAATCCCTTTCAGGGTTAGAGTGACGCATAAATTATGCAAAAAAGAGAATAGAGAACTCTGGGTAGTTCCCAAGTTTAGGTGGAGAGCAGCTCTACTAAGGAGCACCCTGCAACACCAGCGACACTCTAGATTTGCTCACCTCAAATGTCTGTTTATCTAGCAAAGTATTTAAGCATTGGATCAGCAAAGTGCTATCCACGCCGAGCTAGATAGTGACAAAGGCCCATATTTATACTTTTTGACGCTAAACTGCGCTAACGCAGTTTAGCGTCAAAAAATTTTGCGCCGTCTAACGCCATTCTGAAGCGCCATGCGGGCGCCGTATTTATGGAATGGCGTTAGACGGCGCAATCAGACCGGCGCTGCCTGGTGTGCGTGGAAAAAAACCACGTAGACCAGGCAGCTCCGGCGTTGGGAAAAAATGACGTTAGGGCGTCTTAAAATGGCGCAAGTCAGGTTGACGCTAAAAAATCGTCGTAACCCGACTTGCGCCATTTTTTTCGACGCCCATCCCCCATCAACATGACTCCTATCATTGTAAAGATAGGAGTCATGCCCCCTTGCCCAATGGCCATGCCCAGGGGACTTATGTCCCCTGGGCATGGTCATTGGGCATAGTGGCATGTAGGGGGGCACAAATCAGGCCCCCCTATGCCACAAAAAATAAATAAAAAAATACTTACCTGAACTTACCTTAATGTCCATGGGATGGGTCCCTCCGTCCTTGGGTGTCCTCCTGGGGTGGGCAAGGGTGGCAGGGGGGGTCCCTGGGGGCAGGGGAGGGCACTCTGGGCTCATTTTGAGCCCACTTGTCCCTTAACGCCATGCCTGACCCAGGCGTTAAAAAGCGGCGCAAATGCGCCGTTTTTGGCCACGCCCACTCCCGGGCGTCATTTTTGCCCGGGAGTATAAATACCACGTAAAGGCCTGGGAGTCATTTTTTAAGACGGGAACGCCTCCCTTGCATATCATTAACGCAAGGAAGGGGTTCACGCTAAAAAATGACGCACACTCCGGGCACTTTGGCGCCCGAAGCGTCTAACGCCATAGTATAAATATGGCGTTAGTTGGCGTTAGTTTAGCGTCGAATTTGCGTCGAAAAAAACGACGCTAATTCGGCACAACCAGAGTATAAATACGGCCCAAAGTCTTTTGCCATTTATACAGCAAAGTCTTTAAGCGTAGGTTTGACACAGTATCAACCTTGCCGAGCTGTAAAATGACAAAAGCCATTTACCACTCCAGGCACAGTATTACAGCTTTGGACTGATAAAATACCATCCAAGCCAACCTGAAATGAGTAAAAGCAACCCCTGACACGTGTTTCGCTCTCATTAGAGCTCATCAGAGAGGTTTAGATTTGTCCAGACACAAGGGAGCACCCAGTATAAGTCAAAACAAATCCCTTTCAGGGTTAGAGTGACGTATAAATTATGCAAAAAAGAGAATAGAGAACTCTGGGTAGTTCCCAAGTTTAGGTGGAGAGCAGCTCTACTAAGGAGCACCCTGCAACACCAGCGACACTCTAGATTTGCTCACCTCAAATGTCTGTTTATCTAGCAAAGTATTTAAGCATTGGATCAGCAAAGTGCTATCCACGCCGAGCTAGATAGTGACAAAGTCTTTTGCCATTTATACAGCAAAGTCTTTAAGTGTAGGTTTGACACAGTATCAACCTTGCCGAGCTGTAAAATGACAAAAGCCATTTACCACTCCAGGCACAGTATTACAGCTTTGGACTGATAAAATACCATCCAAGCCAACCTGAAATGAGTAAAAGCAACCCCTGACACGTGTTTCGCTCTCATTAGAGCTCATCAGAGAGGTTTAGCTTTGTCCAGACACAAGGGAGCACCCAGTACAAGTCAAAACAAATCCCTTTCAGGGTTAGAGTGACGCATAAATTATGCAAAAAAGAGAATAGAGAACTCTGGGTAGTTCCCAAGTTTAGGTGGAGAGCAACTCTACTAAGGAGCACCCTGCAACACCAGCGACACTCTAGATTTGCTCACCTCAAATGTCTGTTTATCTAGCAAAGTATTTAAGCATTGGATCAGCAAAGTGCTATCCACGCCGAGCTAGATAGTGACAAAGTCTTTTGCCATTTATACAGCAAAGTCTTTAAGCGTAGGTTTGACACAGTATCAACCTTGCCGAGCTGTAAAATGACAAAAGCCATTTACCACTCCAGGCACAGTATTACAGCTTTGGACTGATAAAATACCATCCAAGCCAACCTGAAATGAGTAAAAGCAACCCCTGACACGTGTTTCGCTCTCATTAGAGCTCATCAGAGAGGTTTAGCTTTGTCCAGACACAAGGGAGCACCCAGTATAAGTCAAAACAAATCCCTTTCAGGGTCAGAGGGACGCATAAATTATGCAAAAAAGAGAATAGAGAACTCTGGGTAGTTCCCAAGTTTAGGTGGAGAGCAGCTCTACTAAGGAGCACCCTGCAACACCAGCGACACTCTAGATTTGCTCACCTCAAATGTCTGTTTATCTAGCAAAGTATTTAAGCATTGGATCAGCAAAGTGCTATCCACGCCGAGCTAGATAGTGACAAAGTCTTTTGCCATTTATACAGCAAAATCTTTAAGCGTAGGTTTGACACAGTATCAACCTTGCCGAGCTGTAAAATGACAAAAGCCATTTACCACTCCAGGCACAGTATTACAGCTTTGGACTGATAAAATACCATCCAAGCCAACCTGAAATGAGTAAAAGCAACCCCTGACACGTGTTTCGCTCTCATTAGAGCTCATCAGAGAGGTTTAGCTTTGTCCAGACACAAGGGAGCACCCAGTATAAGTCAAAACAAATCCCTTTCAGGGTTAGAGTGACGCATAAATTATGCAAAAAAGAGAATAGAGAACTCTGGGTAGTTCCCAAGTTTAGGTGGAGAGCAGCTCTACTAAGGAGCACCCTGCAACACCAGCGACACTCTAGATTTGCTCACCTCAAATGTCTGTTTATCTAGCAAAGTATTTAAGCATTGGATCAGCAAAGTGCTATCCACGCCGAGCTAGATAGTGACAAAGTCTTTTGCCATTTATACAGCAAAGTCTTTAAGCGTAGGTTTGACACAGTATCAACCTTGCCGAGCTGTAAAATGACAAAAGCCATTTACCACTCCAGGCACAGTATTACAGCTTTGGACTGATAAAATACCATCCAAGCCAACCTGAAATGAGTAAAAGCAACCCCTGACACGTGTTTCGCTCTCATTAGAGCTCATCAGAGAGGTTTAGCTTTGTCCAGACACAAGGGAGCACCCAGTATAAGTCAAAACAAATCCCTTTCAGGGTTAGAGTGACGCATAAATTATGCAAAAAAGAGAATAGAGAACTCTGGGTAGTTCCCAAGTTTAGGTGGAGAGCAGCTCTACTAAGGAGCACCCTGCAACACCAGCGACACTCTAGAATTGCTCACCTCAAATGTCTGTTTATCTAGCAAAATATTTAAGCATTGGATCAGCAAAGTGCTATCCACGCCGAGCTAGATAGTGACAAAGTCTTTTGCCATTTATACAGCAAAGTCTTTAAGCGTAGGTTTGACACAGTATCAACCTTGCCGAGCTGTAAAATGACAAAAGCCATTTACCACTCCAGGCACAGTATTACAGCTTTGGACTGATAAAATACCATCCAAGCCAACCTGAAATGAGTAAAAGCAACCCCTGACACGTGTTTCGCTCTCATTAGAGCTCATCAGAGAGGTTTAGCTTTGTCCAGACACAAGGGAGCACCCAGTATAAGTCAAAACAAATACCTTTCAGGGTTAGAGTGACGCATAAATTATGCAAAAAAGAGAATAGAGAACTCTGGGTAGTTCCCAAGTTTAGGTGGAGAGCAGCTCTACTAAGGAGCACCCTGCAACACCAGCGACACTCTAGATTTGCTCACCTCAAATGTCTGTTTATCTAGCAAAGTATTTAAGCGTTGGATCAGCAAAGTGCTATCCACGCCGAGCTAGATAGTGACAAAGTCTTTTGCCATTTATACAGCAAAGTCTTTAAGCGTAGGTTTGACACAGTATCAACCTTGCCGAGCTGTAAAATGACAAAAGCCATTTACCACTCCAGGCACAGTATTACAGCTTTGGACTGATAAAATACCATCCAAGCCAACCTGAAATGAGTAAAAGCAACCCCTGACACGTGTTTCGCTCTCATTAGAGCTCATCAGAGAGGTTTAGCTTTGTCCAGACACAAGGGAGCACCCAGTATAAGTCAAAACAAATCCCTTTCAGGGTTAGAGTGACGCATAAATTATGCAAAAAAGAGAATAGAGAACTCTGGGTAGTTCCCAAGTTTAGGTGGAGAGCAGCTCTACTAAGGAGCACCCTGCAACACCAGCGACACTCTAGATTTGCTCACCTCAAATGTCTGTTTATCTAGCAAAGTATTTAAGCATTGGATCAGCAAAGTGCTATCCACGCCGAGCTAGATAGTGACAAAGGCCCGTATTTATACTCCGTTTGCGCCGAATTAGCGTCGTTTTTTTCGACGCAAATTCGGCGCAAAACTAACGCCATATTTATACTTTGGCGTTAGACGCGTCTAGCGCCAAAGTATGGGCAAATAGCGTCTTTTTTTGCGTGAACGCCTTCCTTGCGTTAATGAGATGCAAGGAAGGCGTTCCCGTCTAAAAAAATGACGGCGACGCAAATGCGTCGTATTTATACTCCCGGGCAAAAATCACGCCCGGGAGGTGGCGGGTCAAAAAACCCCGCATTTGCGCCACTATTTAACGCCTGGGTCAGGGTAGGCGTTAAGGGGCCTGTGGGCTCAAAATGAGCCCACAGGTGCCCTCCCCTGCCCCCAGGGACCCCCCCTGCCACCCCTGCCCACCCCAGGAGGACACCCAAGGATGGAGGGACCCACCCCAGGGACATTCAGGTAAGTTCAGGTAAGTATAATTTTTTATATTTTTTTATTTTTTTTGGGTGGCATAGGGGGGCCTTATTTGTGCCCCCCTACATGCCACTATGCCCAATGACCATGCCCAGGGGACACAAGTCCCCTGGGCATGGCCATTGGGCAAGGGGGCATGACTCCTGTCTTTACTAAGACAGGAGTCATGAAATGGCGTCTGGGCGTCGTAAAAAAATGGCGCAAATCGGGTTGAGGCAATTTTTTTGCCTCAACCTGACTTGCCCCATTTTAAGACGCCCTAACGTCATTTTTTCCCAACGCCGGCGCTGCCTGGTGTACGTGGTTTTTTTCCACGCACACCAGGCAGCGCCGGTCTGCTTGCGCCGGCTAACGCCATTCCATAAATACGGCGCCCGCATGGCGCTTCAGAATGGCGTTAGACGGCGCTAAATTTTTTGACGCTAAACTGCGTTAGCGCAGTTTAGCGTCAAAAAGTATAAATATGGGCCAAAGTCTTTTGCCATTTATACAGCAAAGTCTTTAAGCGTAGGTTTGACACAGTATCAACCTTGCCGAGCTATAAAATGACAAAAGCCATTTACCACTCCAGGCACAGTATTACAGCTTTGGACTGATAAAATACCATCCAAGCCAACCTGAAATGAGTAAAAGCAACCCCTGACACGTGTTTCGCTCTCATTAGAGCTCATCAGAGAGATTTAGCTTTGTCCAGACACAAGGGAGCACCCAGTATAAGTCAAAACAAATCCCTTTCAGGGTTAGAGTGACGCATAAATTATGCAAAAAAGAGAATAGAGAACTCTGGGTAGTTCCCAAGTTTAGGTGGAGAGCAGCTCTACTAAGGAGCACCCTGCAACACCAGCGACACTCTAGATTTGCTCACCTCAAATGTCTGTTTATCTAGCAAAGTATTTAAGCATTGGATCAGCAAAGTGCTATCCACGCCGAGCTAGATAGTGACAAAGGCCCATATTTATACTTTTTGACGCTAAACTGCGCTAACGCAGTTTAGCGTCAAAAAATTTTGCGCCGTCTAACGCCATTCTGAAGCGCCATGCGGGCGCCGTATTTATGGAATGGCGTTAGACGGCGCAATCAGACCGGCGCTGCCTGGTGTGCGTGGAAAAAAACCACGTAGACCAGGCAGCTCCGGCGTTGGGAAAAAATGACGTTAGGGCGTCTTAAAATGGCGCAAGTCAGGTTGACGCTAAAAAATCGTCGTAACCCGACTTGCGCCATTTTTTTCGACGCCCATCCCCCATCAACATGACTCCTATCATTGTAAAGATAGGAGTCATGCCCCCTTGCCCAATGGCCATGCCCAGGGGACTTATGTCCCCTGGGCATGGTCATTGGGCATAGTGGCATGTAGGGGGGCACAAATCAGGCCCCCCTATGCCACAAAAAAAAAAAAAAAAATACTTACCTGAACTTACCTTAATGTCCATGGGATGGGTCCCTCCGTCCTTGGGTGTCCTCCTGGGGTGGGCAAGGGTGGCAGGGGGGGTCCCTGGGGGCAGGGGAGGGCACTCTGGGCTCATTTTGAGCCCACTTGTCCCTTAACGCCATGCCTGACCCAGGCGTTAAAAAGCGGCGCAAATGCGCCGTTTTTGGCCACGCCCACTCCCGGGCGTCATTTTTGCCCGGGAGTATAAATACCACGTAAAGGCCTGGGAGTCATTTTTTAAGACGGGAACGCCTCCCTTGCATATCATTAACGCAAGGAAGGGGTTCACGCTAAAAAATGACGCACACTCCGGGCACTTTGGCGCCCGAAGCGTCTAACGCCATAGTATAAATATGGCGTTAGTTGGCGTTAGTTTAGCGTCGAATTTGCGTCGAAAAAAATGACGCTAATTCGGCACAACCAGAGTATAAATACGGCCCAAAGTCTTTTGCCATTTATACAGCAAAGTCTTTAAGCGTAGGTTTGACACAGTATCAACCTTGCCGAGCTGTAAAATGACAAAAGCCATTTACCACTCCAGGCACAGTATTACAGCTTTGGACTGATAAAATACCATCCAAGCCAACCTGAAATGAGTAAAAGCAACCCCTGACACGTGTTTCGCTCTCATTAGAGCTCATCAGAGAGGTTTAGATTTGTCCAGACACAAGGGAGCACCCAGTATAAGTCAAAACAAATCCCTTTCAGGGTTAGAGTGACGTATAAATTATGCAAAAAAGAGAATAGAGAACTCTGGGTAGTTCCCAAGTTTAGGTGGAGAGCAGCTCTACTAAGGAGCACCCTGCAACACCAGCGACACTCTAGATTTGCTCACCTCAAATGTCTGTTTATCTAGCAAAGTATTTAAGCATTGGATCAGCAAAGTGCTATCCACGCCGAGCTAGATAGTGACAAAGTCTTTTGCCATTTATACAGCAAAGTCTTTAAGTGTAGGTTTGACACAGTATCAACCTTGCCGAGCTGTAAAATGACAAAAGCCATTTACCACTCCAGGCACAGTATTACAGCTTTGGACTGATAAAATACCATCCAAGCCAACCTGAAATGAGTAAAAGCAACCCCTGACACGTGTTTCGCTCTCATTAGAGCTCATCAGAGAGGTTTAGCTTTGTCCAGACACAAGGGAGCACCCAGTACAAGTCAAAACAAATCCCTTTCAGGGTTAGAGTGACGCATAAATTATGCAAAAAAGAGAATAGAGAACTCTGGGTAGTTCCCAAGTTTAGGTGGAGAGCAACTCTACTAAGGAGCACCCTGCAACACCAGCGACACTCTAGATTTGCTCACCTCAAATGTCTGTTTATCTAGCAAAGTATTTAAGCATTGGATCAGCAAAGTGCTATCCACGCCGAGCTAGATAGTGACAAAGTCTTTTGCCATTTATACAGCAAAGTCTTTAAGCGTAGGTTTGACACAGTATCAACCTTGCCGAGCTGTAAAATGACAAAAGCCATTTACCACTCCAGGCACAGTATTACAGCTTTGGACTGATAAAATACCATCCAAGCCAACCTGAAATGAGTAAAAGCAACCCCTGACACGTGTTTCGCTCTCATTAGAGCTCATCAGAGAGGTTTAGCTTTGTCCAGACACAAGGGAGCACCCAGTATAAGTCAAAACAAATCCCTTTCAGGGTCAGAGGGACGCATAAATTATGCAAAAAAGAGAATAGAGAACTCTGGGTAGTTCCCAAGTTTAGGTGGAGAGCAGCTCTACTAAGGAGCACCCTGCAACACCAGCGACACTCTAGATTTGCTCACCTCAAATGTCTGTTTATCTAGCAAAGTATTTAAGCATTGGATCAGCAAAGTGCTATCCACGCCGAGCTAGATAGTGACAAAGTCTTTTGCCATTTATACAGCAAAGTCTTTAAGCGTAGGTTTGACACAGTATCAACCTTGCCGAGCTGTAAAATGACAAAAGCCATTTACCACTCCAGGCACAGTATTACAGCTTTGGACTGATAAAATACCATCCAAGCCAACCTGAAATGAGTAAAAGCAACCCCTGACACGTGTTTCGCTCTCATTAGAGCTCATCAGAGAGGTTTAGCTTTGTCCAGACACAAGGGAGCACCCAGTATAAGTCAAAACAAATCCCTTTCAGGGTTAGAGTGACGCATAAATTATGCAAAAAAGAGAATAGAGAACTCTGGGTAGTTCCCAAGTTTAGGTGGAGAGCAGCTCTACTAAGGAGCACCCTGCAACACCAGCGACACTCTAGATTTGCTCACCTCAAATGTCTGTTTATCTAGCAAAGTATTTAAGAATTGGATCAGCAAAGTGCTATCCACGCCGAGCTAGATAGTGACAAAGTCTTTTGCCATTTATACAGCAAAGTCTTTAAGCGTAGGTTTGACACAGTATCAACCTTGCCGAGCTGTAAAATGACAAAAGCCATTTACCACTCCAGGCACAGTATTACAGCTTTGGACTGATAAAATACCATCCAAGCCAACCTGAAATGAGTAAAAGCAACCCCTGACACGTGTTTCGCTCTCATTAGAGCTCATCAGAGAGGTTTAGCTTTGTCCAGACACAAGGGAGCACCCAGTATAAGTCAAAACAAATCCCTTTCAGGGTTAGAGTGACGCATAAATTATGCAAAAAAGAGAATAGAGAACTCTGGGTAGTTCCCAAGTTTAGGTGGAGAGCAGCTCTACTAAGGAGCACCCTGCAACACCAGCGACACTCTAGATTTGCTCACCTCAAATGTCTGTTTATCTAGCAAAATATTTAAGCATTGGATCAGCAAAGTGCTATCCACGCCGAGCTAGATAGTGACAAAGTCTTTTGCCATTTATACAGCAAAGTCTTTAAGCGTAGGTTTGACACAGTATCAACCTTGCCGAGCTGTAAAATGACAAAAGCCATTTACCACTCCAGGCACAGTATTACAGCTTTGGACTGATAAAATACCATCCAAGCCAACCTGAAATGAGTAAAAGCAACCCCTGACACGTGTTTCGCTCTCATTAGAGCTCATCAGAGAGGTTTAGCTTTGTCCAGACACAAGGGAGCACCCAGTATAAGTCAAAACAAATACCTTTCAGGGTTAGAGTGACGCATAAATTATGCAAAAAAGAGAATAGAGAACTCTGGGTAGTTCCCAAGTTTAGGTGGAGAGCAGCTCTACTAAGGAGCACCCTGCAACACCAGCGACACTCTAGATTTGCTCACCTCAAATGTCTGTTTATCTAGCAAAGTATTTAAGCGTTGGATCAGCAAAGTGCTATCCACGCCGAGCTAGATAGTGACAAAGTCTTTTGCCATTTATACAGCAAAGTCTTTAAGCGTAGGTTTGACACAGTATCAACCTTGCCGAGCTGTAAAATGACAAAAGCCATTTACCACTCCAGGCACAGTATTACAGCTTTGGACTGATAAAATACCATCCAAGCCAACCTGAAATGAGTAAAAGCAACCCCTGACACGTGTTTCGCTCTCATTAGAGCTCATCAGAGAGGTTTAGCTTTGTCCAGACACAAGGGAGCACCCAGTATAAGTCAAAACAAATCCCTTTCAGGGTTAGAGTGACGCATAAATTATGCAAAAAAGAGAATAGAGAACTCTGGGTAGTTCCCAAGTTTAGGTGGAGAGCAGCTCTACTAAGGAGCACCCTGCAACACCAGCGACACTCTAGATTTGCTCACCTCAAATGTCTGTTTATCTAGCAAAGTATTTAAGCATTGGATCAGCAAAGTGCTATCCACGCCGAGCTAGATAGTGACAAAGTCTTTTGCCATTTATACAGCAAAGTCTTTAAGCGTAGGTTTGACACAGTATCAACCTTGCCGAGCTGTAAAATGACAAAAGCCATTTACCACTCCAGGCACAGTATTACAGCTTTGGACTGATAAAATACCATCCAAGCCAACCTGAAATGAGTAAAAGCAACCCCTGACACGTGTTTCGCTCTCATTAGAGCTCATCAGAGAGGTTTAGCTTTGTCCAGACACAAGGGAGCACCCAGTATAAGTCAAAACAAATCCCTTTCAGGGTTAGAGTGACGCATAAATTATGCAAAAAAGAGAATAGAGAACTCTGGGTAGTTCCCAGGTTTAGGTGGAGAGCAACTCTACTAAGGAGCACCCTGCAACACCAGCGACACTCTAGATTTGCTCACCTCAAATGTCTGTTTATCTAGCAAAGTATTTAAGCATTGGATCAGCAAAGTGCTATCCACGCCGAGCTAGATAGTGACAAAGTCTTTTGCCATTTATACAGCAAAGTCTTTAAGTGTAGGTTTGACACAGTATCAACCTTGCCGAGCTGTAAAATGACAAAAGCCATTTACCACTCCAGGCACAGTATTACAGCTTTGGACTGATAAAATACCATCCAAGCCAACCTGAAATGAGTAAAAGCAACCCCTGACACGTGTTTCGCTCTCATTAGAGCTCATCAGAGAGGTTTAGCTTTGTCCAGACACAAGGGAGCACCCAGTATAAGTCAAAACAAATCCCTTTCAGGGTTAGAGTGACGCATAAATTATGCAAAAAAGAGAATAGAGAACTCTAGGTAGTTCCCAAGTTTAGGTGGAGAGCAGCTCTACTAAGGAGCACCCTGCAACACCAGCGACACTCTAGATTTGCTCACCTCAAATGTCTGTTTATCTAGCAAAGTATTTAAGCATTGGATCAGCAAAGTGCTATCCACGCCGAGCTAGATAGTGACAAAGTCTTTTGCCATTTATACAGCAAAGTCTTTAAGCGTAGGTTTGACACAGTATCAACCTTGCCGAGCTGTAAAAGGACAAAAGCCATTTACCACTCAGGCACAGTATTACAGCTTTGGACTGATAAATTACCATCCAAGCCAACCTGAAATGAGTAAAAGCAACCCCTGACACGTGTTTCGCTCTCATTAGAGCTCATCAGAGAGGTTTAGCTTTGTCCAGACACAAGGGAGCACCCAGTATAAGTCAAAACAAATCCCTTTCAGGGTTAGAGTGACGTATAAATTATGCAAAAAAGAGAATAGAGAACTCTGGGTAGTTCCCAAGTTTAGGTGGAGAGCGGCTCTACTAAGGAGCACCCTGCAACACCAGCGACACTCTAGATTTGCTCACCTCAAATGTCTGTTTATCTAGCAAAGTATTTAAGCATTGGATCAGCAAAGTGCTATCCACGCCGAGCTAGATAGTGACAAAGTCTTTTGCCATTTATACAGCAAAGTCTTTAAGCGTAGGTTTGACACAGTATCAACCTTGCCGAGCTGTAAAATGACAAAAGCCATTTACCACTCCAGGCACAGTATTACAGCTTTGGACTGATAAAATACCATCCAAGCCAACCTGAAATGAGTAAAAGCAACCCCTGACACGTGTTTCGCTCTCATTAGAGCTCATCAGAGAGGTTTAGCTTTGTCCAGACACAAGGGAGCACCCAGTATAAGTCAAAACAAATCCCTTTCAGGGTTAGAGTGACGCATAAATTATGCAAAAAAGAGAATAGAGAACTCTGGGTAGTTCCCAAGTTTAGGTGGAGAGCAGCTCTACTAAGGAGCACCCTGCAACACCAGCTCACCTCAAATGTCTGTTTATCTAGCAAAGTATTTAAGCATTGGATCAGCAAAGTGCTATCCACGCCGAGCTAGATAGTGACAAAGTCTTTTGCCATTTATACAGCAAAGTCTTTAAGCGTAGGTTTGACACAGTATCAACCTTGCCGAGCTGTAAAATGACAAAAGCCATTTACCACTCCAGGCACAGTATTACAGCTTTGGACTGATAAAATACCATCCAAGCCAACCTGAAATGAGTAAAAGCAACCCCTGACACGTGTTTCGCTCTCATTAGAGCTCATCAGAGAGGTTTAGCTTTGTCCAGACACAAGGGAGCACCCAGTATAAGTCAAAACAAATCCCTTTCAGGGTTAGAGTGACGCATAAATTATGCAAAAAAGAGAATAGAGAACTCTGGGTAGTTCCCAAGTTTAGGTGGAGAGCAGCTCTACTAAGGAGCACCCTGCAACACCAGCGACACTCTAGATTTGCTCACCTCAAATGTCTGTTTATCTAGCAAAGTATTTAAGCATTGGATCAGCAAAGTGCTATCCACGCCGAGCTAGATAGTGACAAAGTCTTTTGCCATTTATACAGCAAAGTCTTTAAGCGTAGGTTTGACACAGTATCAACCTTGCCGAGCTGTAAAATGACAAAAGCCATTTACCACTCCAGGCACAGTATTACAGCTTTGGACTGATAAAATACCATCCAAGCCAACCTGAAATGAGTAAAAGCAACCCCTGACACGTGTTTCGCTCTCATTAGAGCTCATCAGAGAGGTTTAGCTTTGTCCAGACACAAGGGAGCACCCAGTATAAGTCAAAACAAATCCCTTTCAGGGTTAGAGTGACGCATAAATTATGCAAAAAAGAGAATAGAGAACTCTGGGTAGTTCCCAAGTTTAGGTGGAGAGCAGCTCTACTAAGGAGCACCCTGCAACACCAGCGACACTCTAGATTTGCTCACCTCAAATGTCTGTTTATCTAGCAAAGTATTTAAGCATTGGATCAGCAAAGTGCTATCCACGCCGAGCTAGATAGTGACAAAGTCTTTTGCCATTTATACAGCAAAGTCTTTAAGCGTAGGTTTGACACAGTATCAACCTTGCCGAGCTGTAAAATGACAAAAGCTATTTACCACTCCAGGCACAGTATTACAGCTTTGGACTGATAAAATACCATCCAAGCCAACCTGAAATGAGTAAAAGCAACCCCTGACACGTGTTTCGCTCTCATTAGAGCTCATCAGAGAGGTTTAGCTTTGTGCAGACACAAGGGAGCACCCAGTATAAGTCAAAACAAATCCCTTTCAGGGTTAGAGTGACGCATAAATTATGCAAAAAAGAGAATAGAGAACTCTGGGTAGTTCCCAAGTTTAGGTGGAGAGCAGCTCTACTAAGGAGCACCCTGCAACACCAGCGACACTCTAGATTTGCTCACCTCAAATGTCTGTTTATCTAGCAAAGTATTTAAGCATTGGATCAGCAAAGTGCTATCCACGCCGAGCTAGATAGTGACAAAGTCTTTTGCCATTTATACAGCAAAGTCTTTAAGCGTAGGTTTGACACAGTATCAACCTTGCCGAGCTGTAAAATGACAAAAGCCATTTACCACTCCAGGCACAGTATTACAGCTTTGGACTGATAAAATACCATCCAAGCCAACCTGAAATGAGTAAAAGCAACCCCTGACACGTGTTTCGCTCTCATTAGAGCTCATCAGAGAGGTTTAGCTTTGTCCAGACACAAGGGAGCACCCAGTATAAGTCAAAACAAATCCCTTTCAGGGTTAGAGTGACGCATAAATTATGCAAAAAAGAGAATAGAGAACTCTGGGTAGTTCCCAAGTTTAGGTGGAGAGCAGCTCTACTAAGGAGCACCCTGCAACACCAGCGACACTCTAGATTTGCTCACCTCAAATGTCTGTTTATCTAGCAAAGTATTTAAGCATTGGATCAGCAAAGTGCTATCCACGCCGAGCTAGATAGTGACAAAGTCTTTTGCCATTTATACAGCAAAGTCTTTAAGCGTAGGTTTGACACAGTATCAACCTTGCCGAGCTGTAAAATGACAAAAGCCATTTACCACTCCAGGCACAGTATTACAGCTTTGGACTGATAAAATACCATCCAAGCCAACCTGAAATGAGTAAAAGCAACCCCTGACACGTGTTTCGCTCTCATTAGAGCTCATCAGAGAGGTTTAGCTTTGTCCAGACACAAGGGAGCACCCAGTATAAGTCAAAACAAATCCCTTTCAGGGTTAGAGTGACGCATAAATTATGCAAAAAAGAGAATAGAGAACTCTGGGTAGTTCCCAAGTTTAGGTGGAGAGCAGCTCTACTAAGGAGCACCCTGCAACACCAGCGACACTCTAGATTTGCTCACCTCAAATGTCTGTTTATCTAGCAAAGTATTTAAGCATTGGATCAGCAAAGTGCTATCCACGCCGAGCTAGATAGTGACAAAGTCTTTTGCCATTTATACAGCAAAGTCTTTAAGCGTAGGTTTGACACAGTATCAACCTTGCCGAGCTGTAAAATGACAAAAGCCATTTACCACTCCAGGCACAGTATTACAGCTTTGGACTGATAAAATACCATCCAAGCCAACCTGAAATGAGTAAAAGCAACCCCTGACACGTGTTTCGCTCTCATTAGAGCTCATCAGAGAGGTTTAGCTTTGTCCAGACACAAGGGAGCACCCAGTATAAGTCAAAACAAATCCCTTTCAGGGTTAGAGTGACGCATAAATTATGCAAAAAAGAGAATAGAGAACTCTGGGTAGTTCCCAAGTTTAGGTGGAGAGCAGCTCTACTAAGGAGCACCCTGCAACACCAGCGACACTCTAGATTTGCTCACCTCAAATGTCTGTTTATCTAGCAAAGTATTTAAGCATTGGATCAGCAAAGTGCTATCCACGCCGAGCTAGATAGTGACAAAGTCTTTTGCCATTTATACAGCAAAGTCTTTAAGCGTAGGTTTGACACAGTATCAACCTTGCCGAGCTGTAAAATGACAAAAGCCATTTACCACTCCAGGCACAGTATTACAGCTTTGGACTGATAAAATACCATCCAAGCCAACCTGAAATGAGTAAAAGCAACCCCTGACACGTGTTTCGCTCTCATTAGAGCTCATCAGAGAGGTTTAGCTTTGTCCAGACACAAGGGAGCACCCAGTATAAGTCAAAACAAATCCCTTTCAGGGTTAGAGTGACGCATAAATTATGCAAAAAATAGAATAGAGAACTCTGGGTAGTTCCCAAGTTTAGGTGGAGAGCAGCTCTACTAAGGAGCACCCTGCAACACCAGCGACACTCTAGATTTGCTCACCTCAAATGTCTGTTTATCTAGCAAAGTATTTAAGCATTGGATCAGCAAAGTGCTATCCACGCCGAGCTAGATAGTGACAAAGTCTTTTGCCATTTATACAGCAAAGTCTTTAAGCGTAGGTTTGACACAGTATCAACCTTGCCGAGCTGTAAAATGACAAAAGCTATTTACCACTCCAGGCACAGTATTACAGCTTTGGACTGATAAAATACCATCCAAGCCAACCTGAAATGAGTAAAAGCAACCCCTGACACGTGTTTCGCTCTCATTAGAGCTCATCAGAGAGGTTTAGCTTTGTCCAGACACAAGGGAGCACCCAGTATAAGTCAAAACAAATCCCTTTCAGGGTTAGAGTGACGCATAAATTATGCAAAAAAGAGAATAGAGAACTCTGGGTAGTTCCCAAGTTTAGGTGGAGAGCAGCTCTACTAAGGAGCACCCTGCAACACCAGCGACACTCTAGATTTGCTCACCTCAAATGTCTGTTTATCTAGCAAAGTATTTAAGCATTGGATCAGCAAAGTGCTATCCACGCCGAGCTAGATAGTGACAAAGTCTTTTGCCATTTATACAGCAAAGTCTTTAAGCGTAGGTTTGACACAGTATCAACCTTGCCGAGCTGTAAAATGACAAAAGCCATTTACCACTCCAGGCACAGTATTACAGCTTTGGACTGATAAAATACCATCCAAGCCAACCTGAAATGAGTAAAAGCAACCCCTGACACGTGTTTCGCTCTCATTAGAGCTCATCAGAGAGGTTTAGCTTTGTCCAGACACAAGGGAGCACCCAGTATAAGTCAAAACAAATCCCTTTCAGGGTTAGAGTGACGCATAAATTATGCAAAAAAGAGAATAGAGAACTCTGGGTAGTTCCCAAGTTTAGGTGGAGAGCAGCTCTACTAAGGAGCACCCTGCAACACCAGCGACACTCTAGATTTGCTCACCTCAAATGTCTGTTTATCTAGCAAAGTATTTAAGCATTGGATCAGCAAAGTGCTATCCACGCCGAGCTAGATAGTGACAAAGTCTTTTGCCATTTATACAGCAAAGTCTTTAAGCGTAGGTTTGACACAGTATCAACCTTGCCGAGCTGTAAAATGACAAAAGCCATTTACATACATATATCTATACCTATCTATATATCAACACATTTCTCCCGCATTCAGGGAGAAAGACAGCACTCCACGAACACAGTTCATTGATTTAATTGTCTACAGGGACGCGTTTCGGCGTTGCCGCCTTCTTCAACCTGTCAAACGCCATGTTGGCTCGATTTAAATACTCACATGGTGGTGTTCTTAACCAACCAGCAAACATTTCAAATTAAACTCGCTTATTGTCAACATGAAATATACCACTGTTGTGGTCATACAAAATCAAGTAAGACATAATTAATTAATTAACCGATTTTGACAGAGAAAAACTAAATGAATATTAGATAAATAATTGTAAATTTTCTCAGCAGGAGGAGACAGAGAAAAAAAGCTGAGAAAATTGGAATCCAAATACATATTGGCATTCGATACTAAAGAACCGAAGGGGTTAAACAGTAGCGAAGAGATGCACATTCACTTATATTAATCCATTTGGCTATAAAAGAGAACTGTCATTTACTGGTAGAAATTGAGTTAAGATGGTTAGACAAAGAATGCATAACATGGATAAAGAAATAATCAGCTAATCAGTTATATTTGATGGATCAAATAACATACATTAAATTATATTTTTTAGAATTTTGGTGATGTATTGTGAATACAGAAATGCATGGCACATACATTAATGTAGTAGTCCAAAAGAATTTACAATTATTTATCTAATATTCATTTAGTTTTTCTCTGTCAAAATCGTTTAATTAATTAATTATGTCTTACTTGATTTTGTAAGACCACAACAGTGGTATATTTCATGTTGACAATAAGCGAGTTTAATTTGAAATGTTTGCTGGTTGGTTAATAACACCACCATGTGAGTATTTAAATCGAGCCAACATGGCGTTTGACAGGTTGAAGAAGGCGGCAACGCCGAAACGCGTCCCTGTAGACGATTAAATCAATGAACTGTGTTCGTGGAGTGCTGTCTTTCTTCCTGAATGCGGGAGAAATGTGTTGACATAATACGCGATGGCGCGCGTATCGAGACAAGCACCTTTGATGGTTTGGTGCAGATAAGGAAACGCCGATCCTAAGTGTTTACCTATCTATATATATATATATATATATATATATATATATATATATATATATACCGTGATATATATTTTTTTACCGTGATCAAGACCGGGAAGGTTGAAACGCGTTGGTGTAATTTGGTGGTTTTTTTTCTTGTTGAATAAAAGAAGATTAATCACAGAATTCTGTGAGTGCGGCATCTTTAACCTCCTATGTTAAGCTAGCATGAAGATTTATTGGGAATAGGTCCTTTCCCTGATGCTGGCACCGCCGCTAAGAGCGCGCCTTTTCTGTGGACCTGCTGGAGTGTTATATATATATATATCATCCAGTAAGTGCAAGTCGTTGTTTTGATGTGTGAGTGGTTATTTGAGTACATCTATGGGTGAGTGAGTTGTTGTATGGGAGAATGAGTGGATGTGTAAGTAACTGTATGGGTGAACAACTGGTTCTATGAGTAGCTGCATTCGTTGAGTGAATGGGTGTGTGAGTGGCTGTATGGTTGAGTGAGTGGGTGTGTGAGAGCTTGTATTTGTGAGTGACTGGGTGTGTTAGTGACTGTATTTGTGAGTGAGTGGGTGATTCAGTGACCGTAAGGGTAAGAGGCTGTATGCATAAGTGAGTGGCTGTGTCCGTGACTGTATGGGAGAGCGAGTGGATGTGTGAGTAGTTGTATCTGTAAGTGAGTGAGTGTGTGAGTGGCTGCATGAGTAAGTGAGTGGATATGTGAGTGCCTGTATGTGTCAATGAGTGGGTGTGTGAGAGGTTGTATGGGTGAGTGACTGGGTATGTAAGTGACTGTATCGGTGAGTGAGTCGGTGTGTGAGTGACTGTATGGCTGAGTGTGTGTGTGTGTGAGTGGTTGTATGGGTGAGGGAGGGATTGAGTGAGCTACTGTATAGGAGAGTGAGTGGATGTGTTAGTGGCTGTATGGGTGAGCCAGTGGCTCTGTGAGCGGCTCCATTGGTTGAGTGAGGGGGGGTGTGAGAGGCTCTATGGTTCAGTGAGTGGGTGTGTGACACCTTCTATGGGTGAGTGACTGAGTGTGTTAGTGACTGTATTGGTGAGTGAGTGGGTGTATGAGTGGCTGTATGCATAAGTGATTGGCTGTGTCAGTGACTGTATGGGAGAGAGAGTGGGTGTTTGAGTAGTTGAATTCGGTAAGTGAGTGGGTGTGTGAGTGGTTGCATTGGTGAGTGAGTGGGTGTGTCAGTGGCTGTGTGGGTCTGTAAGTGGGTGTGTAAGTGGCTGAATGGGTCTGTCAGTGGCTGTGTGAGTAGCTGTACGAGTATATGAATAACTGAGTTAGTGCTGTATGGGTGAGTGAGTGAGTGATTGTTGCAGTGGCTGTGTGAGTGAGTGGGTCTGTGAATGAGAATGTGAGTAGTTGTGTGTGTGTTGATGTACAAGAGCTTGTATAGGGTATGAGTGGGTGTGTGAATGGTTCTGTGGATTATGTCATCTGTCTGTTATCAGTGATGTCACCAGTGATGTCATTTGAGATGTCATCGGTGATGTCATCAGTGATGTCACTGACCATGTCATGATTGATTTAATATGTGAGGTTATACCCTTTGCATTATGGGGGTGCAAGTTATAGTCATCGTATGCAAAAACAACAAGTGACATTGTCAAACATTCACCCCCAGTCACAGATCTGGGTTTAATCCATCGAACTGCTAGGCCAGGTCTTCCCTGGACTGGAAACAAGCATCCTGGGACCGGTTTCGGGGTTTCACCCCTCATCAGCCAGGCTGGCTTGAATCCAGTGGCATTGGAAGCACGGGACCCACATCTGGGCATACCCTTCCCACTTAGGGCAACAAATGCAAAAACAACAAGTGATGGACAGAATTCTGAACATTGTCAAACATTCACCCCCAGTCACAGATCTGGATTTAATCCATCATTTTTTTGCTGCCCATGCCATTCCAGTCTTGACCCTGTTCCCCATGGGAACAGTCCAGCCCGAACTGCTAGGCCAGGTCTTCTCTGGACTGGAAACAAGCATCCTGGGACTGGGTTCAGGGTTTCACCCCTCATCAGCCAGGCTAGCTTGAATCCAGTGGCATGGGAAGCACAGGACCCACATCTGGGCATACCCTTCCCACTTAGGGCGACAAATGCAAAAACAACAAGTGATGGACGGAATGCTGAACATTGTCAAACATTCACCCCCAGTCACAGATCTGGGTTTAATCCATCTTTTTTTTGCTGCCCATGCCATTCCAGTTTGGACCCAGCCATATGCAAATCAGTCTTGACCCTGTTCCCCATGGGAACAGTCCAGCCCGAACTGCTAGGCCAGGTCTTCCCTGGACTGGAAACAAGCATCCTGGGACCGGTTTCGGGGTTTCACCCCTCATCAGCCAGGCTAGCTTGAATCCAGTGGCATGGGAAGCACGGGACCCACGTCTGGGCATACCCTTCCCACTAACGTCATCGTAACCTTTGATTTTTTTCAGTGAAGATAGATAGATAGATAGATAGATAGATAGATAGATAGATAGATAGATAGATAGATAGATAGATAGATAGATAGATCCATCCTACAGTTAGGACCTAGTTTCCATAGAATATGTGAAAAACGTTTTTTACTTGCCTATATCTTTGGCACCGTTTGACAAATCTTCACAAAATTGTCCATAAAAAGTGTGCTCATGAATCTTGTTATGCATGGAAAGTTTCGGGATGATCCGTCAAGCGGAGGCATGAGAAACAAAGGGAGGGGGGTAAAAAAAAGTGCATTTCCTATCTTAATTTTCAAGAATTTTACCAAATTTGGCAGAAAGGCATCTTTTGGGCTGCAGGTTACACTTTTTGTTATTTGATGTAAATCTATTCAGTAGTTAATGAGTATTTTAAAAGAAATTAAATGAAAACCAAATGTGTATACTAGAGGCACGAAAGCTTTGCAAACCCTTCCGATCACGTGCAGTGATGTGATTGGCTGCCAACACTTCAACCAGGAAGTGTCTGTAGCCATTTTGACACTACTGATCAGCTACCAGCAACTGTTATTCACCCAAGACACTGGGAGAGTCGATTTGAGTTCACCCCATCAATGAGCAAAAACATAAAGAGCACCACTCAGACATATGAGTCTTCTGTCCAAGAAAACACAGGGGTTCAAAAGAATGATAACATAAGGAGTGTGGTGAATGTTCATTTGGTAGACACTTTCATCCTCACACCCTGATCATTGCATATTATATAAATGGTCACATAAATATATTTTAATTCCAATAGCTCACAGTCCATATATCGTGCAGACTCCCTTTCGGACATGCACTTTCACGTAGTTATTTACCGCGCAATCATATTTCAGTCTTACCACATTTTTGCTCCCCTGACTCTCCCAGCCCATATCTGCCTTTTACTTTAGCCAGTCTTCATGACTCTGTGTAGCAAGGCTCCCTGAACCGCTCTCTCTACTGCTTAAAAAGATCTGATCTAGAAATGTGGCTGTAATTGCTCAATAACTACATTTTTTTTGTGCTTTTAGACAAAGTTGCAGTATGTCTCTTTTCTATTCAAGAAAATCATTTTCATTTTACACAAAACACCGCCCTCTAGTGACTATCTCGGCCAACATTTTCTTTCTGCAATGCTTACCATAAATATGGACAACAAACCCCAAAATGATATAGAATTTGATACCGATTTGTGTCTACATCAATAGGTGATTTAATATAGAACAAATATGACATTCCAAAGTCTTCACAGTGGTGTAAATTGTTGCTTTAATTAACAAGTCACAGTGAATAATTATAGCAACAGAAGCATAATCGTTTTCCACAGTCAAGAATCGAACACATAAATAGAAGTAGGACGCACAGGCTACCATTATAGAAGTTCCAGGAAGCATATGCCATCTCACGAAGGAAATCAGCTTTTTAGCATATTTCGGGCCATATTTATACTCCGTTTGCGCCGAAATTGCGTCGTTTTTTTTGACGCAATTTCGACGCAAAACTAACGCCAACTAACGCCATATTTATACTATGGCGTTAGAGGCGAATAGCGCCAAAGTTCCCGGAATGTGCGTCATTTTTTAGCGTGAACCCCTTCCTTGCGTTAATGATATGCAAGGGAGGCGTTCCCGTCTAAAAAATGACTCCCAGGCCTTTACGTGGTATTTATACTCCCGGGCAAAAGAGACGCCCGGGAGTTGGCGTGGCAAAAAACGGCGCATTTGCGCCACTTTTTAACGCCTGCTCAGGGCAGGCGTTAAGGGGCCTGTGGGCTCAAAATGAGCCCACAGGTGCCCTCCCATGCCCCCAGGGACCCCCCCTGCCACCCTTGCCCACCCCAGGAGGACCCCCAAGGATGGAGGGACCCACCCCAGGGACATTCAGGTAAGTTCAGGTAAGTTTTATTTTTTATTTTTTATATTTTATTTTTGTGGCATAGGGGGGCCTGATTTGTGCCCCCCTACATGCCACTATGCCCAATGACCATGCCCAGGGGACAGAAGTCCCCTGGGCATGGCCATTGGGCAAGGGGGCATGACTCCTATCTTTACAATGATAGGAGTCATGTTGATGGGGGATGGGCGTCGTTAAAAAATGGCGCAAGTCGGGTTAAGACGATTTTTTCGACGTAACCTGACTTGCCCCATTTTAAGACGCCCATGCGCCATCTTCCCCCTACGCCGGCGCTGTCTGGTCTACGTGGTTTCTTCCCACGCAAACCAGGCAGCGCCGGTCTGATTGCGCCGTCTAACGCCATTCCATAAATACGGCGCCCGCATGGCGCTTCAGAATGGCGTTAGACGGCGCAAAACTTTTTGACGCTAAACTGCGTTAGCGCAGTTTAGCGTCAAAAAGTATAAATATGGGCCTTCGTTTTGTCAGCAGGACTGGTGAAAAAAATGAATAGCCTGGACCGTTAATTTTGTATAGCACTTGGCACCACACTTCTACAGTGTTTAAGAACTGTAAATGACAGGGTTTATAATTACAAAATGTAATATTAAATTTACCGACCTTGGATGGATGGAAGTCAGAGTTTATTATGAGACCTGACAGGTTGCTTCACCGAACACTTTTATAATTATATTGATCAAATTATTCCAGTTTTACAGAAACCCCTGGAAAAAACATTAGGCCCAGGTTTACAAAACTATCAGGCAACGCAGCGCAGCAGCAAAAAAAATGCTGCACTGTATTGCTTTACAGGAAAAAAAGCAGGACAGCGCCATATATACAGAGTTATGGCACTCTCCCTAGCGCTGCCACAGAATTTTGCTGCAGAGCGTCACACACACACACCTTTGCCCCACAATGCAAAAGTATGTGCATGAGTCTAGTACAGGTTTTCTACTGGAAGGGTTCTCTTAAGTACAAAATACTATGATTAGACTTAGGCCTATATTTATGGGATTTTGGCGCAGAGCAGAACAGCAAGTCACTTTCCTGCGCTGCCCTGCGTCAAAAGGAAAAGGTAGGAATGCTCTGTATCTATAGCACATGGTGCATTTCTATCCTTTCCCCCTGCACTGGTGCAGAATGGGCTGCCTAGCGCCAAAGCAGGCACCCTTGCATCATGGTGCAAGAGTATCTTCTGTTGCATGCAGTATTGTTTTTGTGCAGGAGGGACGCCTTCCTGCACAAAACAATCATGGGGGCATTTTCCTCTTTTGATGTGTGCTGCTGAATGCAGTGTATATAGAAAGAGGAAAAAATAAGGAGAAACAATGATATTTCTCTCCTTGTTGCGCCACCCCTTGGAAGGCATAAGGTTTTGGTGCATCCCCAGGTTTTCAAGTGCTTGTAAATCTGGGGATGCATCAAAATCCATGGGTTTTGCATGGGAACACCTATTGCAACGTCCATGGAATGCATCCCTTGCGCAGAGTAAGGCAACGCAGCGATTTGCACTGCCATGCCTTACTCCATGTCTATGAGGCCATTCAAAGCCGCACAAAGTGCCTTTGCGCAGCCTCATACATATGGTTTGAAAGGTCTGCTGTTGTATCACTAAAGCCTCTCACATTTATGCCTCTTAATTTAAAACCTTTGCTTTTTATGTGTGCTATACAGTGCAGCACATGTGAAAAGAAAGGAGAAATAAAAACATTTCTCCATTAGCACCTGCTTTCAAATGGAGTTCATTTTTTGCACAACACCCTGGCTACTATTGTTAGTAGATAGGATTTTGCATCAAGAAGCATGGGTGGTTGCATGGGAACCCCCATGCATCACCAACATAACACCCCCTTGGCACTAAGTAATACAAATCTGTGCTTTGCGCTGCCTTACGTTGCTTTTAGGGTACTTTCCAGCAAAAAACTAGTTTTGCACTGGAAAGTAAATTAGGAAAAACGTTTAGTCCTGATCTGTGTCACTTTCGTGACTGAAACCCAATACAAAATATTTGTGAATTTACCCCTTAGACACATATTCCAGAGCATGTGACAGGATTGAGGCAAATTACTTTACATCAGCAGCAAATCATCGTCTTGCCTGAAAAAAAAAGAATTAAAGAACGCCTTTACTTCACAGCTTCTTGAAGAATAGAATTGCATAGGCTCTCCCTGGTCTAACCCGCCCAGAAATTCGCCCACTTTCCTGTAGTCTACAGGCGATTTCCACTGTCTCTCGCATGGCCAATCCATCTTTGGTATCTCGCTGCCTTTTAGCAGGCGAAATTTCTACTGAATCAGGGCTCTACTCCTCAGTTACTTTCTGGTTTGTAATGCTTGGAGTCAAGGAGGAAATGTTGTTGAGGATACAACTGCTTGTCGGAGGCGTTTACTTAATAAAAGAGCTAGATAATTTGACGCGAGAAAAAATAAAGTGATTCAGACGGAGGAGAGGGTGGATTGATTCCTGTTTGTACAGCAATAAATGGAGAGATATTTTCAAAGGGAAATCTAAAGAGAACTGTTGCCTAAATGTATTCACTGATAACGTTGGCATATTAAAAAAAATGGCAACAAATTGTCACTTGTTTTCAGAAAAAACTTCAGCATTTTATCAAATATTTGAATTTTGCTTAAATTATTTCTTACAGTTCATGCCTTGGGGTACTGGCAAAGTGAATATTTTACAAGAAGGTGCATGCAGAGCAACAAAGTACATGATGCGTTAAATTAAACATCGCCAAACTTATTCAACACTTTAAAAAAGAAACTTATAAAAAAGCGAAAACATCATGCTAGAAACAAAGGATCCAGGTATAAGCAGTATGGGTCGCAGGAGCCTATCAATTTAATTGGAGTGGTTGTATGACATAACTGCGCATGTCGGAACAACGCATGCCTTGACAACACAGTCGGAATCACCACTGCGTCTTCTCCATGCATACCTTTACTATGCATTACACCCCGTACCCACCCTAAGCCTTAAAAAAAGTATCCTGACCCCCCACCCTGCCCGTAAAAACGAAACTACCTGAATCCACCCAAACCCAAGCCTGCCCCTAAAAACTAAACTAACATGACACCCCCACCTGCAATGAGCCCTAAACCCTTCTCCCCCAATAAGCAAACTACCCTGAAACAACCACCCACCCACCCTCAGCCCTAAATCCACCCCACTGCTAAAAACTATCCATCAACCCTGCCTCAACCCCACTTACCTCACAGTGTCCTCTCCAGATCCTTCCTTCTCTTCTCTCCTCCCGCCCTTCCTTGAACCTTACCCACCCCAAAAAATAACTATCCCACCCCCACCGGAAGCTCTAAAACAAAATACCCAAATTCCCCCACTCCACCTGTAAAAAACAAATTACCCCTACCCCCCCACTCATCCCAAGTCCTTAATCCACTCTTAATGTTAAAAACTACACCCCATCCCTGTCCCAGCCCCCCTTACCACACCACGCCCTCTCCTGATCCACTCTGCCTTTTTCTGTGCCTTAACCACTCAGATGCATAGTTTGGCACATCTGTGGTTAAGTCACAGAAAAAGGCAGTCATTGTTCCGGCAATCGTTGTTACTTTTGTGTGGGAAACATCTGCGTTGTTCACAATGCATTGTTTAGGACATTTCCCAACCAGAGTACATCTACAGGAAAGATTAAATAACGTTACCTGTTTGGAGGAAGGTATGTAATTGACAAAGAAATCTTGCCAGTCTACGTACTGGTAGAAGAGAGGAAAGAAATTAATTTTACAGTCCTGGGTCAGCAGCTAAAAGGACTGATTGTGAGTGCAAAATGTGTAAGATCTTGCAGTGAATATGGTGGATAGTACCAGAAAAGGTATTTGGCTGCTAAATTGGAGAATACAAAGAGAATAAGAGCCATGTAGGTTACACATTAATCATAACCTTTGCTCAAGGCCTCAAGACTTATATGAGAATTATGGGTCGAATTATGTAGCAGGGATGACTATACTGTGGAGCAAGAAAATGATTACATTTATGGACATCATTGTGAGAGGTCAGGTGCAATATTTGTTGCACATGATATATTTTGTCTTGGCAGGTGTCAGTAATTATACGGTGTGAAAAATAACACCAATTACAAGTGTTTGGGCAATATTAAGTTCATTTTGGTGCTTAGAGAATCAACATCTGAATTTGCATGTAACCAGTGGGTATGTTTCTCCAGGTAAATTTTGGAAGGTTTGGCTTATGGAAAATTAGCTGTCAAGATTGTGAGCATGCCATTTTTGCTGCAACCCTATGGTCGAAAGACCGCTGGGGCCATTCCGACCTTCCCGCTGGGGTCCCCCCTCCCCTTCATTTAAATATCAGCCTGAGAGGATGGGGTCTCT
This sequence comes from Pleurodeles waltl, assembly GCF_031143425.1. Classification (NCBI taxonomy): domain Eukaryota; kingdom Metazoa; phylum Chordata; class Amphibia; order Caudata; family Salamandridae; genus Pleurodeles; species Pleurodeles waltl. The sequence continues at coordinate 978,241,358 of NC_090436.1, read as the reverse complement.
ATGGCCTTTTAAAGCTTGAAGAGGGGGCGAGGCACCCCCTCCCCTTTTTGACTATTTCAGCCCTGGGGGATGGGTTCCGTGGAGCCATTAAGACTTTGGGGGGCCTCCCGGGCTCTCCCCTTCATTTAAATATCAGCCTGAGGGATGGGGGTCCCTCAGAGCCTCTTATAAGCTTGGGGAAGGGGGGCCACATACCCTCAAAAAATACCTAAATCCAAAATGTATTGCCCCCAACACCCCCCGGGCCCTGTCCCACCCCAGGGGTATTTTTCAACACACGTGGGAAACCATGCTTTTTTTACTTTGCCATGAATTTGGGGATCCTATACAAATTGGTGGCAACATTTTTAAAAACATATTTTTGGCCTGAGGCCACCGTACTTAGGCTGCCGGGTATCCCTTCCCTGTGTCTTTACTTTCTTGCTTTTTTTTTTAGGACTCAGGATTGAGTGATGGCAACCAAACAGATCTCAACCGGAGATCTCCAGGATTCGAGGAGAATCCATGAAATATACAAAGTTTTGGACATTTCTGTGCACATCGTCTGAAAACCTTTCCTTCCATTCTGTCTTCTCTGCTTAGTTGCACATTAAAAGAGAGTGATTGTTTGTATAACATCATTCTTTTTGGCTCTTCAGATTGCACATTTATTTGGATTATGAATTAAAATTTGTCTTGGGTTTAGAATTTCACTTTCTTAACAAATCCATGAGTGCACTGTGGTTTAATAATTTTGATGTTGTATTCCTACATTGACCTTAGAACAATATCATATTATGGTTTGGAAGGTGGACCACATGGCACTGGGTCGTGCAAATTATAAGAGAATTTGACAAGTATTGTTCAAGAGTTCTTATCATGATAAAGTGTCTGTGATCATGTTGATGATTTTTGCTGAGGATGCACATTGATGATTTTGGTGGAATGATGAATAAGAAATTATGGCCCTTATTTATACTTTTTTAGCGCCGCATTTGCGTAATTTTTTGATGCAGAAACGGCGCAAACTTGCAAAATACAATTGTATTTTGGAAGTTTGCGCCATTTTTGCGTTAAAAAGTGGCGCAAGTCTAAGTGTAATCAGCGGCTCCATACTGTATATATTTATATATATACATGTGTCAAGGGTTGTTTTACACATTCCAGGTTGGCTTGGATGGTATTTGACCAGTCTAAAGCTGTAATACTGTGCCTGGAGTAGTAAATGGCTTTTGTCATTTTACAGCTCGGCAAGGATGACACTGTGCTTAAAGATTTTGCTGTACAAATGGCAAAAGACTTTGGCCCCCATTACAACCCTGGCGGGCTGTTTCGACAGTTGCACCGCCAACAGGCTGGCGGTTCAATCCTTGGGATTAAAACCGCGGCGGAAGCGCCTCGGTCGCACTGCCGGGACCGACGGTTTACGACCACGTTGGTCCCGGTGGTTGTAATCCTCCAGGGCAGCGCTGCCCAGGGTATTATGAGTCCCCCTCCCGCCAGCCTTTTCATGGCGGTAGGAACCGCCATGAAAAGGCTGGTGGAAGGGGGAGTCGTGGGGCCCCTGGGGGCCTTAGGCAAGGGCAGTGCAGGTGCCCCCTGACACGGCCCCATGGAGTTTTTCACTGTCTGCATTGCAGACAGTGAAATCGCACCGCTGCAACACCGCTGGCTCCATTTGAAGCCGGCTCCCGTCTTGCGGCCGACATCTCCGCTGGGCCGGCGGGCAGAAGCTCGGTTTCCGCCCGCCGGCCCAGCGGGGATGTTGAAATGTCCACAGCGGAAGTGCGGCCGCATTGGCAGCCGTGCGGTGGATGCAACTGGCCGGGCGGCGGATGCCGCCCGCCAAAGTTGTAATGAGGGCCTTTGTCTCTATCTAGCTCGCCGTGGATAGCACTATGCTGATCCTATGCTTTAAAACTTTGCTAGATAAACAGACATTTGAGGTGAGCAAATCTAGAGTGTCACTGGTGTTGTAGAGTGCTCCTTATTGGAACTGCTCTCCACCTAAATTTGGGAACTACCCAGAGTTCTCTCTTGTATTTTGCATAATTAATGCATCACTCTAACCCTGAAAGGGTGTTGTTTTCAGACATATATATATATATATATATATATATATATATATATATATATATATATATATATATACACATACATATACATACATATACATATATATATATATATACATATATATATATATATATATATATATATATATATATATATATATATATATATATATATATATATACTCTAATACTGTAATCCACATCCAGATAGGACAGGAAAGACGCTCACTCAGGACAGTCAGAGGCTGAAACGCATCAAGGAGATCTTTTGGAATAAACATTTTGCTTCTGACTGTCCTGAGTGAGTGTCATTCCTGTCCATTCGGGATTGTGGCTTTCAGTTATTTGATGAGTGGCAGCTGCTAATCTGCTGACAGCACAGATTCTACTCCACTGTGAGGTCTGGCAACATGTGCAGCATTTTTATACATATATATATATATATGTGTACAAAAAAGAGGCAGAGAAATCTGGGTAGTTCCTAAGTTTAGGTGGAGAGCAGCTCCTGTATAGAGCACCCTACAACACCAGTGACATTCTAAATTTTACCTTGTAAACATGGCGATGTGCCAAAACCTTTTGCCTCCCTGTGGGAGGCACAAAGAAGATAAATATCTTCATTTTGTCTCACTTTTCCTCTTTCTATGTGTGCTGAATTCTGCAGTACATATAGAAAGAGGAACAAGCCTCCCAGGACTGTTTTGTGCAGAAAAATGCCCTTTCCTGCACTGTACAATCCTGCATGCAAGGCAGGCACTCTTGGTGCAAGGGTGGCTGCGTTGGCGATAGGCTGCCCAAATGGCACCAGGGCAGGGGAAGAGGACAGAAATGCGCCATATGATTTTGAACCAGCACATTCCTGCTGTTTCCTTTGAGGCAGGGCAGCACAGCAAGGTTATTTGTTGGGCTGCACTGTGTTAAAGCCCTTAAATATGGGCCAAAGTCTTTTGCTATTTATACAGCAAAGTCTTTAAGCATGGGATCAGCACAGTGTCATCCATGCGGAGCTGTAAAATAACAGAGGCTTTTACCACTCCAGGCACAGCATTACAGCTTTGGTTTAGTAAAGTACCATCCAAGCCAACCTGGAATGATTAGAAACAACCACTGACACATGCTTCACTATTAATATAGCTCTTCTGCGAGGTTTAGCTTTGTCCAAACACAAAGAAGTCCCTAATATAAATCAAAACAATGCCCATTTAGGCTTAGAGTGCTGAATAAACTATGCAATACAAAAAGCAGAGAACTCTGGGTACCTCATAAGTTTAGGTAGACAGCAGCTCCTGTACAGAGCACCCTGCAACACTAGTGACACTCTAAATTTGTTCACCGCAAATTTCTGTTTTTTCTACCAAAGATTTAAGCAAAGGATTAGCATAGTGCCATTTACACTGAGCTAGAAAGGGATCAGGGGACAGATTGTCACTCAGTGCAGTGCAGCACAGCAAGTAACCTTGGTGTGCTGCAGTGCATGATGGAAAAGAGCAGGAATGCACCCTATCTAAGGCATGAGGTGTATTCCTGAATTTTCCACCTGCGCTGGTGCACAAGGGGCTGCCTAGTGCCAACACAGTCACCTTTGCTCCATCATGGAAGGATGCCTACATTGCAAGCAGTTTTGTTTTTGTGTAGGAAGGTGTAGGAAGGCATATTCCTCTTTCTATGTGTCCTGCATAATCAAGGAACAAGGAGAAATAGATTTATTTTCCCTCATTATGCTGCCCTCCCATGAGGCCAACAATATTGGTGCATCCACAGATTTACAAGTTCTTGTAAATCTGAGGCTGCATCAAAATCCTTGGGAGTTGTTCTGGAACACCCATGCAATGCCCATGGAACACCTGTGTGATTAGCACAGTGTTATCCACGCCAAGCTATAAAATAACAAAAGCCCTTTACCTCTCCAGACATTATTAAAATTTTGGATTGGTAAAATACCATCCAAACCAACCTATATGAATAAAAGCAACTCCTGACATGTGTTTCACTATCATTAAAGCTCTTCAGAAAGGTTTAGCATTGTCCAGACACAAGGGAGCACCCAGCATGAATTAAAAACAGTACCCTTTCAGGCTTAGAGTGCCAAATAAATTATGCAAAAAAGATGCAGAGAACTCTGGTTGGTTCCCATGTTTAGGTGGAAAGCAGCTCCTGTACAGACAACCCTACACCACCAGTGGCACGTCAAACATGCTCACATCAAAAGTCTATTTTTTTAGCAATGTTTTTAAGCATAAGATTAGTGCAGTGCCTTTCATGCCGAGCTTGAAAGGGACAAAGTCTATTGCCATTTTTATGGAAAGTCTTCAAGCATAGGATTAGCACAGTGCCATCTGTGCTGAGCTGTAAAATGACAAAAGCCTTTTCTATATTCACCATAATACAGAAAGGTTAAAGTAACATTATAGTCAAGTGAAGATTTCAGAGAAGGTGTGATGTGTAAACTCAAAAAACACCAAATATTCAGTAGTTACAGGTGATTGTCTCTAGTAACTCTAAGAGGTGTCCTAAAGTAACTATAACTTGCTCCCCCGCCAGGCACAGTCCTGTTATCAATGATGTTTAGACCTTGTCATGAGTAATGTAATATGTGTAAAGTTGGGGGTAATTAGCAGTGCATGGTGATGGAGGTTTAATGTCACCTTGAACTATTGTCAGTTCATTCCTAAAGTTTTTTTAAACTTAAAGTAATATTTTATTGCCATATGTAACATCAACCCCACACTTCGCGTGGCTTTCGCCATGGGAGGCATAGAGTTGGCCAAGGGCCTGTTCTGCAACCAGGCCCTCTGTCCAACCTTGCATGAGCAGCCAAGCCCAGGTCATGCATGGCCTACTGCCATGCACAGCATGCTGTTGATCTCTCAGTTCCTGGCTGCACTCAGACAGGCTCATTGACTTTGTCAAAGAGTGACAACAAAAGGGGGACTATTGGCTTTATGAATGGGTGGTTATATCAGTACATATAAAGCAAATTTATCATCGTTCTTCAAAAATCACCAATATTTTTAAGGAAATGTACATATTAGTAAATCACACAATGTAATGTTTCAAATGTAGATATCAGTAATTCACACAATTCAATGTTTAATAATAGTGATTATTGCACTGCTGAGCAGGATGGCTGCTTACTAGAGGGGGTCCCGTCCTTCATTGGCCTTATCCCCTACCATCCAACACACAAGCCATCTCCAGTAATTATATAGCCCTAGATTCAGGGGATATAGGTTGTGGGGATACCAAATTCCCATCTGTTATGCCTAGTGGCGGCCCGGGACTGCCTACATGAGATGATGTCCTTCTTCCCCAGGAAACACACCTCATGGAAAATGCATGTCAAGAACTAGACAGATGGAGGGACAAAATGGTCACCCAAGGGGGCTACAATACCGGCTCTAGAGGAGTGGAGATCCTAATTAGAAAGGAGCTGCCACTCAATGTCCAACACAGGTGGACTGATACAAATGGGAGGTACATGGCTCTTACTGGGAGTTGGAAGGTTATGACAATCAATATCTTCTCAATGTATGTCCCTCCACATCTGAATGATACCCTGTTTCCAGACTTTAGTGCTCTCCTGCTCCATATACCAGATGGCAAACTAGTGATGAGGGGGATTTCAATATTGCATTATGTGATGAGAGGGATCGCTGGCCCCCCAGATAGATAGGATCTTCCCAGCACCCTCTGGCTGACTTCTTCTGAGCTCTTGGACTAACAGGAATATGGCGCACAAATAACCCTACAATGCAACACTACACATTTCACTCAGGTGCCCATGGTAGTCTCTCCCATATCGACTATTATCTCACCCTAGCACACCAAATTCCTCATTTGCCTAAGGTACGACACCTGGTTAGAGACATCACTGACCACTCCCCACTGTGGGCAGTCTTTGGTCTCAATAGAAAACTATTGCTGAGAGATAACACTTAATCCCTGGTACCTCAAAATACCTCCAATCAGAGAAGATCTCCTAGAGTCGAAGTAACAATATTTCTCTGAGAATGAGTCTTCAGTTGACTCTGCACAGACTTTATGGGAGAGATACAAAGCGAAATTTAAAGGACAGTGCCTCTCCCTGGTATTAGGACATAAAAGAGACAAGTGGGCCAAGTTAGAGACACTTGATCGAGAGATTCACAAGTTGGAAACCAAACTTATATAGCAGGAGAATACAGAAACCAAGTGCACCCTGGGCTCAAAGCAAAAAGAGTATAGGAACGTAGCAACAGATGCCCCTATGGCGAACCATAGAGCCACACAACACTGCCTCTACGGTGTTGGTAACAAGGCTGGGAAACTTTTAGACTGTCTGGACAAGCGGGCACACTCTGGCCATTGGGTATTAGAGATACAAACTGCCACGGTTGTGCAAGTGAGGGATAGACAAAGAGTAGTGGATGCCTTTGCTGCCTACTACACAGAGATATACTCCACAGCTATGACTGCGATGGTTGTAGGAGTCCTGAGAACTTATGGCCGACATTTGGCTGTCATACTTCTCAAGCATGGACAGGGCTCTCTTGGAGGAGGAACTCTCTGAGAAGAAAATCATATTCGCAATACATGCCAATTCAACTTTACAAACTGACTGCCTCTAAACTGGCCCCTCACCTGCTACATATGTTTAAGGAAATTGACAAATGGACCCGCTACCTAGAGACCAAAGATTGGCCATCATTGTTGTCATATATGAAGATGGTAAACCTTCAAACTACTGCGCCTCATATGGGCCAACATCACTCCTAAATGCTGAAAATAAGATACAAGCTAAGGTGCTGGCTTCTCAGTTGATTAAGGTGATCACAACCCTGGTTCACCCGGATCAATCTGGTTTTATACGGGGGGAAAGCACCGCTCTCAACCTACCTTCATGGCATGCTGAGTCAGGTTGACAAGTTTCAAGAGAAAGCCCTGGTCATCTGGCTCGATGCCAGAATGCTTCTCAATGCAGTGGAATGGCCATATATGTTCAAAGTGTTGGCCAGAATAGGCTTTGGCCCATGCTTTACAGTTTGGATTTGGCTTCTACATAGTGAGCCTCTAGCACAAGTCAAAGTAAACATGGGGATATCCCAAGTGTTCAGACCCCAACACAGTACACGGGCTGCCCATTGTCGCCATTAATCTTTGCCCTGATATTGGAACCTTTGGCAGCCTGGATCAGACAGGAACCACTGGTCCACAGCCTGCGTTGGACTGACTGCTGGGAGGACATAATATCGCTTTATGCAGATGATATTGTGCTATATGTGACAGACCCTGTCTTCATGCTAGATCGATTAATGGAAATACTTACACTGTTTGGCAGTTATTCAGGATACACCAATAGCTGATGGAAATCCCTTAAATATATCCTACACTGACAAATATCAAGAGTGCCCCAAAACAAGAGGTAGCAATCATAAAGGATGGATTCTGGGACCTCGGAATCTATATAACAATGGACCCTGACTATTTTTATAGTAGTAATCTGACACCGCCTCTGGAATTACTGAAATGAGATGTCCAATACTGGAGGTCCTTACCTCTGTTGCACCGTGGCAGAGCTACACTCTTGAAAATGATGCCCTTGCCTTGCTTCCTTTATGCCCCACAAAACACAACCTATCTGATCCACAATTTCTACTTCAAAGCAATTGAGGGCGAAATTAAGAGGTTACTGTGGGATGGAGGCCCGGTGTGCATAGTAATAAATAAACTAATGAATGGGTGATGTGATGGAGGGATTGCCCTACTCAACGTTTAGAAATACTACTGGGCGGTGGAACGAACCACCATTAACCACTGGTTTTCTCCCCCAGGGGAGCCTGCATTCTGAATGAGTAGACAGGTCATGCAGGCAGCAGGACACCTCAGGGTGATATACAGCGAAACCAGACTCACAAACCTTTGGGGTCCAACAGCGGTAACAATTAACTTCTGCCAGAGTGCTACACATGCACTTGGCTGGGGGCACAAGATAAGGCAGGTCACTCCCCCCCTTTGGAATACAGTAAAATTGGGTGCACTGGGAATGCAACCAGGGTTTGACAAGTGGGACGTAATCGGCCTCTCCAAGGTAGGAGATCTCTGGACGCAGGGAGATGCGATCCCCTTTGCTGATTTGTAGCATGAATACCATCTACCTCTCTACTGAAACTTACAGCTATTTACAGATATGCCATGCACTCTAAGTGCCACTGCTGAAGAGTATGGAGCTCCCTGAGACTTTGCCCCTGGAGGACAAATTGCTGGACAAGCATATGCCCCAGAGGGCTATGTTCCTTATGTCCCAAAACTAAATAACAACTCACCAGATGCCCTGCAACATCTGCCAGAACAGTGGGAGAGAGACCTTGAGGGCGTAGAGGATGATGAATGGCCTGAAGCCCAGGCGTCCCCGAAAGAGGTGGTTATATGGGTGGGGTTCCACTTAGTGCAGCTAAAAATACTCCACTGATCCTATTATGCACAGATCCCCCTGGTAAAAATGGGTAGGGCAACCGTGACGTTTTCGAAGGCGATGGGGTCAAGTTGGGACATTCTTTAATATTATATGGGACTGCCTGGAGATACAACGGTTCTGGGAGTCAGTGGTTACTTATATGAATGAGCTGTGTGAGATCAATTTGAGTGTCTATGCAAAATTGTACCTATTGAACATCTGGGATGAGATAGATTTAAACCACATGGAGTGTATTTGGATGACCCAGGGACTGGGGATAGCCAAGCTAAGCAATGCAAAACTAGAGGGGGTGGAGCAGACATGAAAACTGGGGGACTGAAAGTGGAACATCGATTGGTGCATGTTGGCTGAGAGGCCGTTATATGAAGGTTGTGACTGTCCCCAAAAATGGGCAAAACTCTGGGGAAAATGGAATTAATACAGGGGCAGTTCTTGCACTCCTCTCACTTACATTGGCTCTGATGTATCACTCCACAGTAAATCTGTACTGCATGTTGATGTTAACGATGTTATGGATGGGAGGGGTGAGGACACAGGGAATGATTAAGGCTGAGAGGGAATTGCAGTTTATGGACACGGCGGTGTACAGCAGTGTATTGTTTTTTTCTTTATTGAATCATCAATGAAAAGATTATTTAAGAAAATAATAGTGATTATTATAAAAATGTTTAGTAACGTTTTAATAAAAAATCAACTTGTCTGTAAGTCTTTCTTTTAACATAGTTTTTATTATCATTTTATGTGGGCTGAAAAATATTAAAATAAAAGTCAAAGACCTGTTTTTTTTTTTAAAGTCTTTAAATCTTTCTTTTAACATTTTAATCCTCAAAATGCAATCATAAAAACAACCACAAGAGGACCTCGCATTCCAGCTAAGGAGCATAGAACACCAGCTAAAGGGTTTTTGAAAAATATAGTAATTTCTCTTGGGGTCATGGATACAATGGCCCAGGGGGCTTACTACATATTTACTGCTGCTTGGGAGCTGCTGCATTCACTGCAGCCACCCTGCAACAATAAAAAAAATACTTGGTGGTGCCCTTTCCCCTTCTATGGACATCACCAAGCTCCAAATAAAACTTGAAATAGTCCTTACAGAGCATTATGGGATGCTCCTTCAGGAGCAGTGAATAATAAATGAGCTGCTCCTGCCATTCATTTATTATTATTTTTTTGATGTCTCAGTGCTCACTCACGACACTCTTTTTTAATACATATATTGGGGAATGGGGTATTTAACCCCGCTCCCCAAGCCTTTCCAGGCCCCGGGGATCCCATCCCCAGGGGCCCTAGTCATTTATTATTGAGAGGGGAGCATGTGTCCCCTCCCCAAGCCTCTATGGGCTCTTGGGACTCCATCCCCTGCGGCCTTTTTTTGATAATTAAGGAGGTGCATACCCCCATCCCCAAGCTTCTACGGGCCTCTGGGACCCATGTCCAAGGGCCTTATTTTTTATTAAGAGGAGAGGTTGCGTGGCTCCCCTCCCGGGGCCTTGGATTGGTGCCCCGATGCTTACTGTGACACCCACTAGATACTACATTGGGGGCCAGAGGCAGAGCCCCAGGGCCCCAAAGGCCCACTGGCTTCCCACATGCACAAATCCTGGGTGCAGGGGGAGCCGCCATTGCTTCTGCCCAGCAGGAGGAGGTATTGTTCAATGCTCCCACCGGGCAGGAGGAATCTGAGTTTCTTTGCCTGGGTGAGAACATGCAAGTGTTCCCTGCCCATGCTCTTGCAAGCAGGGGAAATTGTGCCTGGGAGTGGGCTCCCTGGGTCTCCACAGCAGTGTTGGCTCAAGGAGATGGGGTACTTGGGGCCCTAGGAGGCTTGAGAACAAATGCCACTCACCCCCAGCCCTTAAAATGTAATGCTGGATTCTGAGGGGTGGGGTCCCTGGGGCCATGAACGGGTCGGGCAGAAGGGCCGCATGAGCCCCTCCCCTTTAATTATTATGCGTGACCCTGGGGGATGGGATCCAGAGGCAGTGATTGGCTTGGGGTAGGGTGCTGCATTTACCCCTCTCATTTAATTATTATGTAGGTCCCCAGGGTATGAGGTCCCTAGGTCTATGTTTGGCTTAGGGGGGGTGGTCATGCTCCCACTTCATAAACAAGTCAGACTTCAGTGATAGGGCCTCTGGGCTGTAATTGGCTCAGGGAGGATGGCCCCACATATGCTCCCTCCCCAAATAATCAAATACATCTCCCTGCACTCCTGGCCTACCAAGGAGTTATATATATTTTTGGTAGCTGCCATTCGCATTTTCTTGTCTCATGATCTTGCAGGAGTACCATGGGACAGTGCTGAAAATTGTTTTTGTAATTATGGCCCCAGAGGAGTCCCTGGGATCCCCCACAAGGTATAGGGCAACAGGGCCACTAATATCATTTTTACCTATTTTCAGGATGGGGACTGAGGGCCTGATTTTGGCATTCAGGTTATTTGGGAATACATCTGTCATGTGATATAAAATGGAATAAACAAATAATAAGGAGCTGCAATCTACTTTCTCAGCAAGCAGTTGTAATCCTATGTTTTGCATGGGAGATGAGTGGACACTTGGTGTTCCCTGCTCTCGAAATGTACAAGTTACAGGGTCAGAATGCCACCCTGTATGGTGCAGAGATATGGGGCTACTCCAATGTGTCATAATTAATAAGCCTTAGAAAGTCTTATTCTTTTTTATTTGATTTCCTGTTAGTACCTCAACGGTCCTTCTTTTCTAGATGTTGGGATACTGGATAGCTAAACTAAAACCTGTTCTTTACTGGGTCCAAATGTGCGGTACACCAAAGCTGGAGCATTACAGGAAAATGTTACAAGGTGTTCTTGCCACTACAGGTGGTGGCTCATTTGGCTGGTTTAGGTATGGACCGTTCTAAGCTGGCAAATTAGGTCAAATTAGCTTATGAAAAGTGTTTTTTAGACACTGCCTTTTGAATCAATTGAAGGGGCTGTAACCAAGGCTTTTCAATTCAGAAAATACTCACCTACATTTGAGATCATTTAGATGAGGTGGAACCAGAATGGGCTGAAGTGCTGTACACTAAGTTAAGGTTTGGTATTTTGCCTTTCAACTATTGTACATTCAAGTTGGAATAAGCCAATGAGAAAACAAGACATAGGGGGTCATTCCGACCCCGGCGGGTGGCGGGCGCCGCCCACCGGGTGGAAACCGCCCAAACACCGCCCCGCGGTCAGATGACCGCGGGGGCATTCCGACTTTCCCGCTGGGCTGCCGGGCAATCTGCAAAAGATCGCCCGCCGACCCAGCGGGAAAGCCCCAGCAAAGATGAAGCCGGCTCCGATTGGAACCGGCGGATTTGCTGCGGTGCGACGGGTGCAGTGGCACCCGTCGCGATTTTCAGTGTCTGCCAAGCAGACACTGAAAATCTTTATGGGGCCCTGTTAGGGGGCCCCTGCACTGCCCATGCCACTGGCATGGGCAGTGCAGGGGCCCCCAGGGGCCCCACGACACCCGTTCCCGCCAGCCTCTTCCTGGCGGTATAAACCGCCATGAACAGGCTGGCGGGAAGGGGGTCGGGATTCCTTTGGCCAGGGGAAAACCGTCGGGAAACCGCCGGTTCCCCTTTTCTGACCGCGGCTTTACCGCCGCGGTCAGAATTGGCCAGGAAGCACCGCCAGCCTGTTGGCGGTGCTTCCACGGTCCCCGGACCGCCAGGGTCGGAATGACCCCCATTGTGTGGTGTGCCCAGAATGTGGTGAAGATGAAATTCACCTTTTGTTTCTTTACCTAGTGTATACTTATCGTGGAACAAAAGGGCTTAAGCATTTTGCTTCTAAATAGATGCCTATGTGGTGTGGGTGTTGCTATACATTTGATCAAATCCGCTATGTCAAAGCCTCTGATGTTCGTTGTGTTACGTGTTTTATTCAGGCCCATATTTATACTTTTTGACGCAAGCCAGCGCTGGCGTTGGTTTGCATCAAAAAATTACCGCCGGCTAATGCCATTCCAACGCACTAGGCAGGTGCCTTATTTATTGATTGGCATTAGCCGGCGCTGCGGCCTGGTTAGAGTAAAAAAAATTACTCTAACCGGGCAACGCAGGCATAGGGAAGAATGGGGGTTGTGCGTAAAAAAATGGTGTAAGTCAGACTAGAGTCAAAAATCATGGCTCTAACCGGACTTGCGCCATTTTTTGATGCACAACCCCCATTGAAATGACTCCTGTTTTAGGAAAGACAGGAGTCATGCCCCCCTGCCCAATGGCCATGCCCAGGGGACTTCTGTCCCAAGTTAGGCCCCCCATGCCACTTAAAAAATATATATGTTACTTACCTCGACTTACCTGTACTTACCTGGGATGGGTCCCCCCATCCATGGGTGTCCTCCACGGGTGGGCGAGGGTGGCAGGGAGGTGTCCCTAGGGGCAGGGAAGGGCACCTGTGGACTGCTTCCATGGTCAGAGACCATGCAAATGAGCCCACAGGTCCCTTAACGCCTGCCCTCACCCAGGCGGTTGGCTGTGCACCATTTTTTAAGGCCCGCCCCCTCCTGTGCGTCAAAATGACACAGGACTATAAATTAGGCACACAAGCCTTAAAGTCATTTTTGGGACGGGAACGCCTTCCTTCATGTCATTAACGCAAGGCGGTTTCACGCATCCAGAAAATGACGCACATTGCTGAATTTTGACGATCGCGGGGTCGGGCATCAAAGTATAAATATGGTGTTAGGTTTGCGCTGAATTTGCGTCAAAAATTTTGATGCAAATTTGGCGCAAACAGGGTATAAATATGGGCCTCAGTGTCTGGAATATTACACAACGTGTCGCAACCGAAAATTATATTCTTTTTGCTACTAGCTGAAATAGTTTATTTTTTGATGTTCTGCATGTGTTTATAAATATTACTGTTCGTGATCATACTGATCGTAAACAATGATGTACAGATAGAACTGGGCTTCATGTGCATTATGATGACAAGAGATGCCTGAACTAATCGGTAATTCTAGATGTTCACCATGAAGGTTAGAGACTTTGGGAACACCTTTAGGGGTTCTGTGTATGAGAGTGAATCCTCGCACTGGGAAGCAGATTTACTTTCATTTTATGCAGCACAACGAACAAAACAACTTGCTGCCCTGCGTTACGTAGAGATGGCAGAAATGTGCCATATCTGCAAAGATATGGTGCATTCCTGTTGTCTCTCTTTGCTGGCACACACAGTGCAGCCTAGCGCCAATGCTAGCACCCTTATGGTGCAAGGGTGCCTGCATTACAGCCAAGATTGTTTTTGTGCAGAAGGGGATAGCTCCCTGCACAAAAATCAATCCTCTCAGGTTTTTTTCTCCTTCTACGTGTGCTGCTTAATGTAGCATATGTAGAAAGGGGAAAAAAGAGCAGAAATAAAAATATTTCTCTTTGCTATACCTCCCCTGGAAAGCTGTTGCATTTTGACACATTCCCTTGTTTACTATTGTTATTACATCTGGGAAAGCATCAAAAACCATGGTTTACACCCATGCTCCCCTCATAGAATGACTTCCAAGGGCACAGTAACACAAAGCATCAACTTGTGATGCCTTGTGTTACTCAAGATTTACTATGCCATGCAGAGCCACATAAGGTGGCTCTGCATGGCATAGTAAATCGCACCTTATATGACATAGGCCCTGATTATGACCTTGGCGGACGGCGGAGGCCGTCCGCCAAGGTACCGCCGCCAAATGACCGCACCGCGGTCAGAAGACCGCGGCGGCCATTCAGACATTTCCTCTGGGCCGGCGGGCACTCTCCAAAAGAGCGCCCGCCGGCCCAGAGGAAATGCCCCTGCAACGAGGACGGCAGCTCAGAATTGAGCCGGCGTAGTTGCAGGGGTGCGACGGGTGCAGTTGCACCCGTCGCGTATTTCAGTGTCTGCAAAGCAGACACTGAAATACTTTGCGGGGCCCTCTTACGGGGGCCCTTGCAGTGCCCATGCCATTGGCATGGGCACTGCAGGGGCCCCCAGGGGCCCCGCGGCACCCCCTACCGCCATCCTGTTCATGGCGGGTTTCCCGCCATGAACAGGATGGCGTTAGGGGGTGTCAGAATCCCCATGGCGGCGGAGCGCGCTCCGCCGCCATGGAGGATTCCCCCGAGCAGCGGAAAGTCGGCGGGAGACCGCCGACTTTCCGCTTCTGACCGCGGCTGAACCGCCGCGGTCAGAATGCTCGTGGGAGCACCGCCAGCCTGTTGGCGGTGGCCGCCAGGGTCAGAATGACCCCCATAATCTGGGTCTTGATCTGGGTCTTGATCTGTTGAAAGCAAAATGTCATGTAGGAGGAAAATTCTGTGGCATTGCCTAATTATTCACTAGGAAGTGATTTTTATTTATTTTTCCTTTGATGCTGGAATCAGGTGAGTTTCATTGTTAGACGTGGCCTTTTTACACAGGGCCATCCACAAATATTTTCCCTTCACTCTTCCATTTTTGGTGAATTTGTTTTTGTTGGCCTTAAGACTCTGTGCGCTTCACCACTGTTAACCAATGTTAAATTACTTGTGCTCCTTCCTTATTACATGATAACATTGGCTAATACCCAAAAGGCATATTTAATTCGCTTGTAAGCCCCTAGTAAAATGGCACTACATGTGCCCAGGGCCTGTAAGTTAAATGCTACTAGTGAGCCTGCAGTGCTGGTTGTGCCACACTCTTAAGGAGCACTTACAAAAGGCTCAGGCCTGCCACTGTAGAGTCTGTGTGTGCAGTTTAAACTGTAATTTCACATGGAAAAATAACCTCTTGTCAGGCCCAAATATTCTTAAGGAGCAGGACCTGTACTTTTACGTTTTACATGTCCTGGTGGTGAAAATCTCTTAAATTCATTTTTCACTAATGCAAGGCCTATCTTTCCGATAAGATAACATTGCAGTTGCCTCATTACCTTTTATAAGTGCAATTTCCAAATGAGAAGAGATAACCAGGTGATATTTGGTGTCTCTGGAATCACCATTTAAACTCCTAATTTATGGTGTAGTCAGATTTTTAATTGCAATTCTGAAAATGCCACTTTTAGAAAGTTGCCATTTTCTTGGCTTAGCCATTTTGATGCCTGCAGCCTATCTCTAGGTCACATGACTGGGTGTAGCTAACAGTTGGACTTTGTGTATTCCTCCTAGACAGCCACACACAATGGGGAGCTTAGGTTTGGATGAATGGGCCATCACTGGCAGGATGGCGAGAGGCACTGGGCTTAGCCCCATTTGCCCTTGAATAGGCTGTGTCCTGTCTCCCCCTTGAAAACCCCTTGTAGTTAATCTGGATTCAGGGCCAGCAAGGCAGGGTATCTGTGCACCTCAAAAGCATGCATTTAGGCTTAGAGCCAAGACAAGATGACGGCTGGCTGATTGGCTGATTCGGACCTGTGTCCTTACTCCGCTTGCTACCCGATGGAGAAACGCTACAACTACAGCTGCCGCCTCTCCCTCTGTGTTCGGGGGATGAGCAAAGATGGCATCATAGACGTGTTTTCGCGGCTCTGGTCAGTGTGGCAGCATGGAGTGGGGAGCCAGGGAATTGTGGTCAGGAGCAGCTTGAAGAGCTTGAACCAGCTTGTGGGCGTTCGGAGTGTGCCGTGGCTGCTGTTTCCCTTCGGTGCCTGCAGTCGAGCTGGAAGCGCAGAGGTGCTTGCCGTGCTCCTGATTGCCCCTAAAGTGGAAAAGACGCTTAAAACCCCTGAGTGTCAAAGGGGGGGAAGGCTGGTGTGGAGATAAAACATTGAGAGGAGGGACCAAAGGCATCAGTCTGGTCCCCCGAAAAACCGAACTAATACTCAGTGAAAGGCACAGCAGAGCAGCTTGCTGATGGAGAAGGTGCCACTCCAGGCAAGCGGCTCGACTGCAGGGGATATGGAACCACAGATCCCCAAGATGTTTAAACAGCCCCTGAGGGTGCAGGCAGCGGCCCCGCCTCAAGTATCTGATAAGGAAGCAATGCAAGGCTCCCATGCTTTTACACACAACGGTAATGGGGTTATCGGCACGGCCAGCACGGCTGGGGCAGTACATATCCAGGATGGAGCAGGTACGACTCTATTATTTGGGGACCTTCAGGTCAGTGAATCAGACTCCTAGCAGGGGGATTAAAGTCGCAGACCCCCTTCAGATTGTGCTAGGGGAGAGGGAGGATTCAGGGGGGCTGCCAAGGAAACTGAACATTGCTGTTCAATCCAACAGGGACACTCCAGGAGACTATAAGGGGGGGAACAAGACCCTATCAATATCTAAAATAGACCTATTTAGTAGTAGTCAAGAGAGAGTGGTTGATAATCTGCTGGACGCCCCGGAAAAACTAGGGGGGCTTTCTTTGGGGGCAAGAGCGATATGAGGTGGGGAGACAGGACAAACAGACAATGCAGAGAGCTTTTTCTCCTTATCTGATCAGTCGAAAGAGTCTGACAAAGATACTTCTTCGTTAGATATTGATTCAGTAGAAAGCTCCACTGCTAGTATATGGGGGGTCGAGTGAGCTGACCTGCAGAAGGAAACCGAAATGTTCACAGCTCAGCAATTTAAGTAACCCGGGGGGAGTCAACAGAGAAAGGCATATGAATGACAGGGGAGGAGCAGGGGAGATGCAGTGGGATTATACGGCAACTCAGCAGGTATACTCAAATACCGATACTGCTGATGATCCCTCTATAAACTCAACGGCCGGGCCTCCAGAACATTTGGAATCACCTTCGCTGGAGATTATCTATTGTACGATGATGCATAATCATGAGCAAGCACAAAAGGATAGCAGGAAGGCTAAGATGGCAAATAAACAATTACAGACCTCAATTAAAAGGGTCGCAAAATCTTGCCATGATATAAGTGTGCGTATTACTACAATGGAGACTCGTACTGATGTATTGGAGACGGAAGTTAAGACCGTAGTTAAGCAGGCACCTGTGCAGGAGTTGCAACACTCAGATATTCAATAGAAACTGGAAGATGCAGAGAATCGCCAACATCGTAGCAATCTACGGATCCTGGGCATAAGGGAAGGTCTGGAGGGGCAGGACAGAAGGGCCCACATAGTCTCACTGTTCAAAGAGGCCTTCCCGGACTTTGTCGGTTGGAACTGGGATATGGAGATACAGAGAGCACATCGGTTTCCACTTTTTATAAAAAAACAGGAGGCGGGCATTAATGATGGCCAGGAACATCCTAGGGCCATCACTATATAGCATGGCAACTTTCTGATTTGTCAAGCGGTGTTTGAAAAAGCCTGCCCTAATTCAATAATAAGCGTAGATGGGGTATCTTTTTTCTCACAACCAGATTTTGCACATGCTACGGTGGACAGACGCTGGTTGCTGAGGCAAATGATAGCGACTTTTCAGGAGGAGGGGGCTGAGGCGTATCTTTTAAACCCTGCTCATCTAAAGATTATATATAAGGCTTCAATACGTATGTTTATGTAAAAAATCAAGGCCAGGGAATATTTGGCACAGCTGAAAGATAACAGAAGCAGCGGAGGGTCAAACTGAGCCTTGGAATCTTGGAACTAGTGGGGGGGGAATCAAAGTTAGTCGAAGCTCGGGGGAGCCGGCGGTTGACAATGACTCTCCTCTTCCTATTGGGTCTCTGGGATGTTTTTTTTCTTTTTGTTGATTGATGGATGGGCAGTGGTGGTGGTTCTCAGGACGGATTTTGTATTTTTAAAGGCTAGTCACATAGCAAGCTGGGTGAGGGGTAGGATGACTTCTATCTTACCTAGTGGTCTGGCATTCTCATTTAACAGGGCGGGGGTGGATCAGGGTTGGGTTGTGTTGGGTTGGGGTGTACTGTGGTAAGGGGGTCTCGACCTCTGATCAAGGTAGGGGGGGTTTAAGGGGACACAAAGCAGGGGGGTTAGTAGCAGTAGTGGACTTCAGGCACGTACAGGCAGGTACAGGGTGTGGAAATATTAAATGGTTGGTACACCTGAAGAATAGAACAAATCAAAGAACATAGGTCAGAAAGGTAAAATACCATAATAATGGTGAAAATTTGAGGGCTCAACGATGGTAAAAAATGACAATTGGTAAGGGAAGGTCTAAAAGCCTTTAAGGCCGACATTGTCTGTATGCAAGAGAAGCACATTGTAGGGTCGCAGAAACACCTTCTGGAAATTCCTGGATGGAGGCTGGTGCGTATACAAATCAGAGTACAAATACCAGAGGGGTAGCTATACTTACGCATATCAGCTCACTGGTGGTTTTAAAATGGCTTACGGATAAAGTGGGCCGAGTGGTGTTGCTGGAGTGTTTAGCTGCAGGGTCGAAATTTACAATCTGTTCAATTTATGGGTCGAATGTAGATGATCCAGAAGTGTTGAACTTTGTCAATAAGGAACTTGCGTCTTGGGCGGCTCCGGTGAAAATGATTTAAATATACTTTTAGACAATATAAATTCTATTCAAGAGCAAACAATATACCAGGGGAGGAAACCCAAAGTTTTCGCTGCACTACAGACAATAATACTGAACTTTGGTCTGGTTGATGCCTGGCAGAACAGTAGGTCTTTAGAACTAGGCCACACCTTTTTCTCCTTCCCGCACAAGAAATCAGTGAGGTTAGACTATTTTTTTGTGTCACTCGGTTTGCAAGAGGGCTTATGGGTTGAGAGATATCCGAGAATAATATCGGACCATAATCCCCTGGTTGTGGAAGTGTGTTTGGGGAGGGATTGATCCCAGGCTAGGGCCTGGTCGTTTGATAGAGGTTTTCTACGCGATCCAGTCTTTGTGCAACACATGAGCGGTTGGGTTCCTGAGTTTTGGGAGGTAAATCGTGTACAGCCTCTAGCCATGTAGTGTGGGATATACTCAAAGCTGCTATTAGAGGAGAGACGCTTAGGTACGCGGTTGGCAAAGAGAGATTACGCACTAACCAGCTGGGGTCGATACAAAGAAAACTGACCTGAGCCGAACGATGGTTGGGGGAGGCAACGATTCTGTAATGTTGGACATTTGAAATGAAATTGTCATAGCAAAAGCTGAGATTGTGAAAATATACATGGAAATGGCTGCGGCCAAGTTCTTGGCACACCGCCAGGAATGCTATGAATATAGTGAAAAAGTTGGCAAGTTGTTGGCTTTAAAAACAAGGCAGAAGATACCTCACAGCAATATCAATATACTTGAGGATGTAGATGGTCAATTGGTTAGTGGCAGCTCTGATGTTTTAAGGGTATTTAGGGTTTTTTACCAGAAACTTTACTCACAAGAAATATACCTTCAGGAGAATGAGCTGATTCAATGCACGGCCAATATCTTTGTGGGACAGCTACAAGATGGGGAAAAAAATGAGTTGGAGGCCCCTTTATCGGATAAGGAGGTGGGAGCAGGTGGGTGTTAGCGCACTCTCGAGTAGGAAAGCTGCTGGTCCACATCAAATTCCTCCCAAATTTTATAAGGTTTTTTTCCGACGCTAAGGAAAGAGCTGCTCACTCTATTTTTGGAGGTACAAGCAGGGTCCCAGCCTGGGCAGAGGCAAACATGGTAGTTTTCCCGAAAAAAAGCAAGGATCCTCAGCTACTGGGTTCATATCGCCTTATCTCCTTAATTAATAACGACGCCAAAATGTATGCTAAGGTATTGGCTAACCGGTTAAGCTCAGTGATCACCAATGTAGTCTCTCCCATTTATTCAAGGGAAAGTTACGACTGACCACGTTAATTACACTATTGGACGCCCAGGAAGTGGCAAGGTTGCTGATGGCAGTAATACTGCTTGACGCAGATAAAGCGTTTGACCGGGTGCATTGGGCATTTTTATGGGCAATCCTGCGTAAAAACAATATTGGCCCTGGGTTTATAGGGCTATCCAGAACTTACATCATAATCCCATGGCCACAATACAAGTGGCGGGATCCAAATCAGATCCTATTTTCATTCAGATGGGCACAAGACAGGGCTGCCCGTGCTCACCATTGTTGTTTGCCTTACATATCGATCCACTGATCAGAAAATTATTAAGCAATAGGGGGATTAAGCCAGTGGAGTTGATAGGGGGTAGTACTACGATATTGGCTTATGCTGATGACATTGCAGTTGTAACACCCGACCCAGTGGCTGCTATAAGAGAGATAGAACAAGAAGCAGCTCGATTCAGGAGGGTTTCTGGATACATGGTAAATAGGTCCAAATGCCAAATTTTGACTAATGCTTGGACAATTAAGGATGAGCGTAAGGTGACCCATGCTCAGTATATAGGGGTCAGGCAGTCATCCAATTTGGATGAAGTTGTTGAAATCATTCTGGGCTTGGTCTTAGCAAACGCTAAGAAAGAATTGTGTTGCAGTAATAATCTACAACTCTCACTGGTCGGGCCCTGCAATGTGATTAAAATTATTTTTTTACCTAAGGTGTTGTACTTTTTTAGGACTATGCCGCTAGAAATAGGACAGGAGTGGTTCAAGCAGATGGAGGAGCTGACTAATAGCTTTTTATGGTCTTACTCTAAAACACGCCGGGCTTTTTGTTATTTAATAATACCAAGAGAGAGAGAGGGGTTGGCGCTTCCTAGTTTCAAGCTATATTACTTGGCGTCGGTATTACAATATACGCAGATGTTATGTTTTCCGGGTAAAGCTTTACAAGATACCCCTCCCTCCATTTACGCACTGATTTGGGGTAAAGAGGCCGAGGCAGTTTTTTTAAGGACAGTGAAACTCAGCTATTTCAAAAAAGTTAAATTTAAAACAATCAGGGCTGCTTTTAAAGTTTGGGCTCAGATTAAAAGCAAGATGGGAATGGGGGGTGTTGCTATTATATGCCGCTTTGGAATACCCCAATGTTTCAGGGGATTCTCAAAGATAGGGGTTGTTTAAAATGGGCCAATCATGGGGTTCAGAAAGTGGGTGATTTTTTTCACAAGGGTGGCTATCTAAAGGCGTTTGAGGACCTGAAAGTGGAGTTTGCCCTGGATAATAACAAATAATTCACATTTTTGCAGATTAGGAATTTCTTACTGACTACATTTAAACACAATGGGTGTGGGGGAAGGAGTAGGTTAATGGATGCTTTGGGCAAAACGGTATGCTGCACCATTAGCAATCTTTTTCCGTTTTTTTGTTAGACTCAATGGAAGATGATCTGGAACTTCTCGCCAGGATTTGGGAGCGGCGGATAGGTGCTAGTGAAACTGCGGTCCAAAAGTCTTTAGATATGGCTCAATGTGTGTTTTTGTCAGCCGGACCGCAAGCTCAGCTTTATAAGGTATTATTTCATCTTTATTATGCACCTGTCAAGATTGCTAGCTGGGGCAGGACAGAGGGCATCACCTGTCCTCGGTGTGGGAGGTCGGCAGCTGATCTCTGTCATATGTTCGTCAGGTGTGGAAAATTATCTCGGCTTTTTCGTGACATTTCGGAATTATTGGGAAAAGTGCTGAAGCAGGACATTAGCTTAACACCCCAAATGGTGTTGCTAGGGGTTGATGAGACAGTTTGTAAGAATCAATCTCGATATTTTCTCTTCCTGGCAATGTCAGTATTGCGTGGGTGTGTTACATCTGATTGGTTGAAATCCAAACCCCCCTCCTGGAACCAATGGATTACGCTGCTGTTGTCTGCGTATCATTTGGAGTCCTGTTTATATAGTATATAGGGCACCACTTCTAGTAAAAGGGGTTGGAAAATCTGGGCCCCTCTGCTGCCATTGCTTCAAAGGGTTGAGAGGATAAATTAGTAATTATGTGGTTAATGAATTTGCACCTGCTGTATGTAGGTATGCATTAATGATTGAATATTGCTTTTT
Organism: Pleurodeles waltl; assembly: GCF_031143425.1. NCBI lineage: Eukaryota > Metazoa > Chordata > Amphibia > Caudata > Salamandridae > Pleurodeles > Pleurodeles waltl. The sequence continues at coordinate 978,219,115 of NC_090436.1, read as the reverse complement.
GTGTGATGGATTAAGGTACTTGATGAAATTGTAACCTGCTGTGTGAATAAATAAAAAATTTATTTTTTAAATAAAAAAGCATGAATTTACAAGCTTCTCCCCTCTTCAAAGGCACAGCTTTGTATAAAAGAAGGACCTCAGACACCAAATCTTTAGTTCATTACTGGACTTGTAGAAGGACTCTTAGAGGACTGTCTGCTGCTGTGGCCTGCTGTGCAATCTGCCAGACTGCTGCTGTGCCTGGAAAGACTGCTTTGCTGGCTGGAGCCTGCCTTCAACCCTTAGAGACCAGCCCTGCTGCTGAAAACTTGCACCCAGGACTACCAGAAGTGGTTAAAAGGGCTAGTTTGCTGGCCTTCGGTTCAGTGCTACAGGGACATAAAAGGCTCCCACCATCTTGAACCAGCACCTGGAGCCAGAAAGTGAGTCCTAAATCCCCAAGAGGTGGTCTACCAGTCCTGGACCCTTGGTTGTGGTGCTAAAGGCACCCAGATGGCCAAAAGTTAAACGGAGGACTGATGGCCAAACGTGCTCTGAGAACCACGAGTAGATCAGGACCAACCTGCTCACCTATCTGCCTGAAATGCATTGCTGGTCAGATTGACTTCACGGCTTCTCCCGCTACATTCTTCTCTGCAGCAGCAAATCCTTTTCATTAATCCTTCGCTAAATGGGTAGCCGACCTCATGGGACTATCTCCAGCTATAGCCCTCTGCTTCATCCCACTGGAGATGTTCAGCTTCAATTTCGACGACTAAACCTAAGGTTAAAATCTTCACTAGAGTTTGACCTAAGGCTATTTGGCGATGACGTTCCCTCATCATACACCTCCTGCAGCCTTGCCCCACTGATCTTTACCTCTCAGAACATTTTTCTCAAGACTTTTTCAAAGTTTGAAGGTAAGGGCTGAACGGGCCCAATCTTCTTCTTTATCCGAATCGTATTCCATCGCTGTCAGCCATTTTTTTTAACTTTGACCCGGTCTTGTGTGACTAGATGTTTGCAGTTGGTGCTAGGTTTTACTAAAAACTTTTAAAATCCATAATGTTGATTCTACTTATTGGATTTGTTTAGTTTTGTGTCAAATCATTTTTAAAAATTCACTCTATTTTTCTAAATAGGTTTGGCATTTTTCTTGTGTGGTGTTTTCACTTTAATGCTGTATGTGTGCTGCATAAATACTTTACACATTGCCTTTAAGGTAACCCTAGCAGCTTTTTGTGCCAAACTACCCAGGGCTAAGCAAAGGTTAATTTAGCGACTTTTTGTGGTTCATCCTGCAAGGGACTGCAGTGGTTGCTTGACCAGGGCTCACAGCCTAGTCAGCCAACAACTCAAGTTCTCACATACATAATTTGATGGTTTAAGTGTTACACAGAGACAAGCTTCTGCAATGGCTTTTCACATTAAGTTTGAGCACCTACACTGTGGCCCTGTTTATGAGTTGGAAATGACAGTATCATCTATGCACAAACCACTGTTGGCTCAGGGATTCTGTGATGTGCGTGTACTACCGGATCCCACAAATTCTTTCTAGGGTAAATGTTGGCAAGTCCAACGTGCCAAAGTTTTCTGGTGGAAAAATGCTTCCTAAAAACTTAGACATGAGGAATTGTGTCCAGAAAGTATCTAAATGTAATTTCTTCAATTTCACCTGGAAAAATCTGAAGTAGAATTGAAGGTATTTATTGTTCTAGGTAAATACCGCAGCCTGTAGTATTGTATTTACCGGCTACATTGTATACCAGGTATGCTATTTCTCTCACCATTACCCAACCCACTAGTAATCAGGGCTTTAGTTTCAAATAAAGGTCTCTGCAAATTCGATGCCAAAAACCCTTTAATTTCTGGAGGGGTCACTGAGTTTTTCTCCACATTAAAAGCACTTTTCCAACTACAGAAAGAACTACATGTACAAATAGACATGCTTACTATAAAGATTGTCTGCTGGAACAAATACAGGCCAGTATAAATACACATAGAATTCTACATTTTAGGTTCCATTCCATCTGTGCTTCCGGGCATGGTTGTGAATTCCCAAATAGGCAGAAATCTATGTAGTTGATAAATGTGAAGCAATTCATTGAGGTTTTTTTAATCAGTCCCAATAGGTGCATGTCATCCAGTTCCCATAGGTTGAATGCCGTCAGAGTCCCACAAGGTAACATGCCATTGAGTTACCATAGGCTTGCATGTCATGGATTTCCAATAGATAGCTTGATATTGAGTTTTCATAGTTTGCAAGGCATCCAGTTACCAATAGATTACATGCCATGGAGTTCACATCTGCATGCTCACAAGTTTAGCAAATTCTACAAGTGGCTTGAACTTGAGTTTCCATAAATTGCAAGCCTCGAGTCCCATAGGATGAATGCTCTCAACTACCTATAGGTTAGAAGCAGTCGAGTTCTCATGGGATTGCATGCCATCATGTTACCATGGGTTGCTTCCTATTGAGTTCCCATAGATTGCAAACCATTCAGTTCCCATAGATTAAGTGCAATGAAGTACCCGTAGGTCACATGCCATCAAGTATCCATAGGTCACATGCCATCAAGGTCCCATAGGTTGCTTTCTACTGACTTCCCATAGAAAGCAAGCCATCGAGTTCCCATAGTTGAATGTCATAAAATACCCATAGGTTACATGCCATTAAGTTCCCATAGCTCGAATGCCATCAACTGCTTATAGGCTATATGTTATTGAATTCTCATAGGTTGAATGCCATCAAGTACCAGTAGATTACATGCAATGGCGGTCCAAAAAGATTGTATACATCGAGTTTGCTTGCCATCGAGAACCGTAGAGCTAACTTGCCAGCCTTGTGCCAGCAGACGGCCAAATGAGTGTATGTTTGATTAATCACCGAGCACGTTTTCTTCTGCAGTTCATTAAAATGTAAGCAGGCATGGGGATATATAGATAAAAATTACCCAGGCACGACTTTTTAAATTAGAAAGTCCGAAAAAAGATTAATAACGACTGTAGAGGTAGTACCGCTTTCACCAAAATATATCTTATTTTATTTTATGATATTGCTCGCAACGTTTTCATAATCTCTGACGCATAGAAAATTACACACACACACACGTGTATATATATATATATATATATATATGCACACACACATGTATACTATTCTGTAAACAAGGCTGCTCATTACATTCTTTAAACGGGCAGGGCTTCACTAGGAAACTGCCTGTTATTTCTAAATTTTAAGAGTGTGAATTGTTTCTGAATTAGTTTCATTTTCCTGCATTTTAGGAGATAATTCCCTGGAGCCACATTTCTTTATTGCTCTGGGACACTCCTCTCATGGAAAAGTAATACTGAATCTAAAATGATTGCTAGCTGTTCCTTTATGCTACACAAGATGTGAGAACAAAGGAGGTTTCGTGTAAAATATTACATCACCAACACCAGAGGAAACCGACCCCACTCTTCAAGTGATTACAGCATTAATTAATGACCACATGCAAATATACATATTTGAGCACGGTTATGTGCATCCTGGATCATTAATTCGAAAACAACGCATTAATTCAACCGCCAGCTTTGCCTTCTGGTCCAGGCGGCGCTCTGAAGGCCAGCTTTGCCTCGTTTGCCTGTCACGGAAGGAACTCGTTTGTGCTGAGGAGAGGAGGCTTTGCGTTAAATGATACACGTGCAGAGTTCTGTACCTTATGGGTCTGACCTGACAGCTCAGGTCCAAGGAGCCCCCGTTTGACATTTTCTTTGCGAAGAATTTAACCCTGGTGATGACAGGGGAGGTAATGGTATCTGTGCTGTGGTGGCCTGGGGGATTCTGGGTTGAAATAGCGATGCGCGGCGTTATTTCCTCGCCATCTTATGATGTATAGAATTATATTGATACACATGTCTATTTGGGAGCTAAACCGAGTTCAATAAACACATTTGTGTTGATCCTCAAGATGGCTAAAATGGCCTACATTTAGTGCTAGCCTTCCCGGAAGTAAACTGTTTTTTCAATAATTTCATGATGAAATATAGGAAGGTGAATGCCCAGAGGAAGTGAAAGTCTAAAAGAATGTGATTGTTGGAAAATGTGAGGCTATGTATTAAAACTGCCTCCCAATGCGCATGTCTCGCTTGGGTAGCTGCCATAACAGGAAAGACCACTACTGACAATAAAGAGCTGGAAACCCACACAATGGGTGGGAGAAGCTGTGCACCCCCACTAAATACGAGAGCGTTTCACGGACAGACAATACTATAGTAAGAAAAAAATCAGTGTGAAAATATAATTGTTCTGCGAAATGCAATTCATACATGTTGAAATATTACGTTTTCGTAGGTGAAAAGAGTTCACTTCCCCAGGCACATACTTAGAGACTGTGAACCTATTAAGGCATTCATCAACTCAATGCCTACAATCCCCACACTCTAAGAGAAAACTGGTGCCTCAGCGGGTTCGAACCCCTGCTAAGGGGTGCACCTCCGACAGTCATCAGCCTCCACACTGTTGCATTAGCTTGCTTTCTGCTGGCCCAGTAGGGCTCCGACAACCAGCGCACAAGGCAAGCCCACCCCCCCCCCCCCCAACACACCAACCACCAACACAGGGTCTACGCTTCAAAGTGGTCGCAAGAGAAAGTGCAATCATTCACGGCAAAATTGGTACCTTCTACTAAATACTGCCCAGCTTGGTCATTCTTAAAGGGCCACATTGTCCTGCAAGGCCAACTATAACAATCTGGGCCGGGGCACAATGCCATCTTTCTTTTCAGGCCTGGCTTGGCAACGCAGCTCTCTGGAAGACAAATTGTTATACATTCTATAACATATACATTAAATGAGCTGTGGATTCACGTAAACAAGTATTACTATTGCAACTCATGTTCTTGGCAGTGGCATAACCCAAAGTGATGGTGCCACTCGCAGAATGTGAGGAGAAACCCCTGTGGGTCCCAAATCTCACAAATATTTGATGGACTTGGGCTGAAAGGGGGCCCTTTGAATGACTGAGTTCTCCCGTAAGGGTTGGGGGCCCTTTGCACCACAGGGGCTTCAGGGACATGGGCTAAGCCCCTGACTATTGCCTACTTGGTGTAACATTCCACAAAGTTATCCCTTTGGAACACATGAAGGACTATGGTACGTCTGAAAAGTACAATCATCTCACAGTGTCTGACATTTAGGGCCATATTTACGAACACATTTTCCTATAGACACAGAATGGGTAAAACCCTTTGATACATCTGGCCCTTAATTCTTTATCGCTTATATGATATATATGTAGAAAGTAATCCTTTGCTACATTTCCCAGCACTGACAAAACCAATCAGGTAGGCTTTAATGTGATTAACAGAATTTGTGCGTGTAATGTATGTAAACAGCATTTATGAATAGCTCCGTTTACATGCATTGACACAATAAAGCAGGGCCTATTGACTTTGTCACTGCTTGTCATCTTTTGTTCTCTTTCTTTCTTCTGTTTGGCTGCAAAACCCCAGAAGCACAGAAACTCAATGAGTTTTTGTGAATCAGTCCGTGTGGATGCATGCCTTCCAGTTCCCATAATTTAAATGCTATGGAGTTCACTCAGGCTAGATAATTCCACAGTATAATATAATGTGAGTGTTGCACAATTTCACCAAGCAAGCCTGATTCAGTCTTATTCTGAAAATTGCCCCCTTCTTTGGAGTAAGCCTACCAGTAGTAACAGCGCGCCCCCAATACTACCTCAGATGGTCACTCATCATGATAACAGCTTGCAGCTATGTGTACTAGCCCAGCAGCATCCACAGTGCATGCCATTGCCCTGCTCCTTTTTCTCAAATAGAGTCCTAGGTCTGGATGTACTTCACGGAGTCCAACTCTGTGTAATTCCCGGAGTTGAATAAAAACTCAGTGGAATTCCACGGAGTTCCGTGACCCGCTGAGTCCAAAATGCACCCGATCTCGGAAGCGCTAAGCAGGGTTGGGCCTGGTTAGCCAGGCCTGACCCTGCTTAGCGCTTCCAAGATCGAGTGCATTCAGGAGGGCCGTAGGCAGTGAAAGCTGCAGTTTCAGTCCTCTTGTGCACCGGCCTGTCCTGTGTGCAGTGCACACAGGGCAGGTCGGTGGACAAGAAGCCTGAAACAACAGCTTTCTTTCGCAGCCTACGTCCCTCACCCTAAATTCAGGTCATGGCAGTAAGCAGAGAAAGCTGCTGTTTTAGTTATTGTTCGTGCACCAGTGTGCACAAACAATGACAAAGAAACAAAGAAAGAGATGAGGACTTACCTGGGTCTTCCAGGGGGTTCTCCTAACCTCATCATCTCACCTCCCCCAGGTCTCTGCTCCCGGGATCTGGTGCGCACTGCAGCCCAATTATGGGCTGCACAGCTCCAGCCCAGACTGTCTGTATTCCGCAGCACACATAGAAAGAGGAAAACACCTCTCTACCAGTCCTGGACCCTTGGTTGTGGTGCTAAAGGCACCCAGATGGCCAAAAGTTAAACTGAGGACTTATGGCCCAAACGTGCTCTGAGAACCAGGAGTAGACCAGGACCAACCTGCTCACCTATCTGCCTAAAATGCATTGCTGGTCAGATTGACTTCACGGCTTCTCCCGCTACATTCTTCTCTGCACCAGCAAATCCTTTTAATTAATCCTTCACTAAAAGGGGTAGCCGACCTCATGGGACTGTCTCCAGCTATAGCCCTCTGCTTCATCCCACTAGAGATGTTCAGCTTCAATTTCGACAACTTAAAATCTTCACTAGAGCTTTGACCTAAGGCTATTTGGCGATGACGTTCCCTCATCATACACCTCCTGCAGCCTTGCCCCACTGATCTTTACCTCTCAGAACATTTTTCTCAAGACTTTTTCAAAGTTTGAAGGTAAGGGCTGAACGGGCCCAATCTTCTTCTTGGTTCCGAATCGTATTCCATCGCTGTCAGCCATATTTTTTTACTTTGACCCGGTCTTGTGTGACTAGATGTTTGCAGTTGTTGATAGGTTTTACTAAAAACTTTAAAAATCCATAACGTTGATTCTACTTATTGGATTTGTTTAGTTTTGTGTCAAATCATTTATTAAAATTCACTCTATTTTTCTAAATAGGTTTGGCATTTTTCTTGTGTGGTGTTTTCACTTTAATGCTGTATGTGTGCTGCATAAATACTTTACACATTGCCTTTAAAGTAACCCTAGCAGCTTTTTGCGCCAAACTACCCAGGGCTAAGCAAAGGTTAATTTAGCGGCTTTTTGTGGTTCATCCTGCAGGGGACTGTAGTGGTTGCTTGTCCAGGGCTCACAGTCTAGTCAATCAACAACTCAATTTCTCACATACATAATTTGATGGTTTAAGTATTACACAGAGACAAGCTTCTGCAATGGCTTTTCACATTAAGTTTGAGCACCTAGTCTGTAGCCCTGTTCATGAGTTGGAAATGACAGTATCATCTATGCACAAACCACTGTTGGCTCAGGGATTCTGTGATGTGCGTGTACTACCGGATCCCACAAATTCTTTCTGGGGTAAATGTTGGCAAGTCCAACTTGCCAAAGTTTTCTGGTAGGAAAATGCTTCCTAAAAACTTAGACATGAGGAATTTTGTCCAGAGAGCATCTAAATGTAATTTCTTCAATTTCACCTCGAAAAATCTGAAGTAGAATTGAAGGTATTTATTGTTCTAGGTAAATACCGCAGCCTGTAGTATTGTATTTACCGGCTACATTGTATACCAGGTATGCTATTTCGCTCACCCTTATCCAACCCACTAGTAAATCAGGGCTTTAGTTTTAAACAAAGGTCTCTGCAAATTCGATGACAAAAACCCTTTAATTTCTGGAGGGGTCACTGAGGGTTTCTCCACATTAAACGCACATTTCCAACTACTGAAAGAATACATGTACAAATAGACATGCACACTATAAAGATTGTCTGCTGGAACAAATACAGGCCAGTATAAATACACATAGAATTCTACATCTTAGGTGCCATTCCATCTGTGCTTCCGGGCATGGTTGTGAATTACCAAATAGGCAGAAATCCACGTAGTTGATAGATGTGAAGCTGCAATTCATTGAGTTTTTTTTTAATCAGTCCCAATAGGTGCATGTCATCCAGTTCCCATAGGTTGAATGCCGTCAGAGTCCCACAAGGTAACATGCCATTGAGTTACCATAGGCTTGCATGTCATGGATTTCCAATAGATAGCTTGATATTGAGTTTTCATAGTTTACAAGGCATCCAGTTACCAATAGATTACATGCCATGGAGTTCACATCTGCATGCTCACAAGTTTAGCGAATTCTACAAGTGGCTTGAACTTGAGTTTCCATAAATTGCAAGCCTTGAGTCCCATAGGTTGAATGCTCTCAACTACCTATAGGTTACAAGCAGTCGAGTTCTCATGGGTTTGCATGCCATCATGTTACCATGGGTTGCTTTCTATTGAGTTCCCATAGATTGCAAACCATTCAGTTCCCATAAATTAAGTGCAATCAATTACCCATAGGTCACATGCCATCAAGTATCCATAGGTCACATGCCATCAAGGTCCCATAGGTTGCTTTCTACTGACTTCCCATAGAAAGCAAGCCATCGAGTTCCCATAGTTGAATGTCATAACATACCCAAAAGTTACATGCCATTAAGTTCCCATAGCTCGAATGCCATCAACTGCTTATAGTTTATATGTTATTGAATTCTCATAGGTTGAATGCCATCAAGTACCAGTAGATTACATGCAATGGCGGTCCAAAAAGATTGTATACATCGAGTTTGCTTGTCATCGAGAACCGTAGAGCTAACTTGCCAGTCTTGTGCCAGCAGACGGCCAAATGAGTGTATGTTTGATTAATCACCGAGCACGTTTTCTTCTGCAATTCATTAAAATGTAAGCAGGCATGGGGATATATAGATAAAAATTACCCAGGCACGACTTTTTAAATTAGAAAGTCCGAAAAAAGATTAATAACGACTGTAGAGGTAGTGGGCTTCTAGCAAACCACTTTCACCAAAATATATCTTATTTTATTTTATGATATTGCTCGCAACGTTTTCATAATCTCTGACGCATAGAAAATTACACACACACACACGTGTATATATATATATATATATATATATGCACACACACATGTATACTATTCTGTAAACAAGGCTGCTCATTACATTCTTTAAACGGGCAGGGCTTCACTAGGAAACTGCCTGTTATTTCTAAATTTTAAGAGTGTGAATTGTTTCTGAATTAGTTTCATTTTCCTGCATTTTAGGAGATAATTCCCTGGAGCCACATTTCTTTATTGCTCTGGGACACTCCTCTCATGGAAAAGTAATACTGAATCTAAAATGATTGCTAGCTGTTCCTTTATGCTACACAAGATGTGAGAACAAAGGAGGTTTCGTGTAAAATATTACATCACCAACACCAGAGGAAACCGACCCCACTCTTCAAGTGATTACAGCATTAATTAATGACCACATGCAAATATACATATTTGAGCACGGTTATGTGCATCCTGGATCATTAATTCGAAAACAACGCATTAATTCAACCGCCAGCTTTGCCTTCTGGTCCAGGCGGCGCTCTGAAGGCCAGCTTTGCCTCGTTTGCCTGTCACGGAAGGAACTCGTTTGTGCTGAGGAGAGGAGGCTTTGCGTTAAATGATACACGTGCAGAGTTCTGTACCTTATGGGTCTGACCTGACAGCTCAGGTCCAAGGAGCCCCCGTTTGACATTTTCTTTGCGAAGAATTTAACCCTGGTGATGACAGGGGAGGTAATGGTATCTGTGCTGTGGTGGCCTGGGGGATTCTGGGTTGAAATAGCGATGCGCGGCGTTATTTCCTCGCCATCTTATGATGTATAGAATTATATTGATACACATGTCTATTTGGGAGCTAAACCGAGTTCAATAAACACATTTGTGTTGATCCTCAAGATGGCTAAAATGGCCTACATTTAGTGCTAGCCTTCCCGGAAGTAAACTGTTTTTTCAATAATTTCATGATGAAATATAGGAAGGTGAATGCCCAGAGGAAGTGAAAGTCTAAAAGAATGTGATTGTTGGAAAATGTGAGGCTATGTATTAAAACTGCCTCCCAATGCGCATGTCTCGCTTGGGTAGCTGCCATAACAGGAAAGACCACTACTGACAATAAAGAGCTGGAAACCCACACAATGGGTGGGAGACGCTGTGCACCCCCACTAAATACGAGAGCGTTTCACGGACAGACAATACTATAGTAAGAAAAAAATCAGTGTGAAAATATAATTGTTCTGCGAAATGCAATTCATACATGTTGAAATATTAAGTTTTCGTAGGTGAAAAGAGTTCACTTCCCCAGGCACATACTTAGAGACTGTGAACCTATTAAGGCATTCATCAACTCAATGCCTACAATCCCCACACTCTAAGAGAAAACTGGTGCCTCAGCGGGTTCGAACCCCTGCTAAGGGGTGCACCTCCGACAGTCATCAGCCTCCACACTGTTGCATTAGCTTGCTTTCTGCTGGCCCAGTAGGGCTCCGACAACCAGCGCACAAGGCAAGCCCCCCCCCCCCCCCCAACACACCAACCACCAACACAGGGTCTACACTTCAAAGTGGTCGCAAGAGAAAGTGCAATCATTCACGGCAAAATTGGTACCTTCTACTAAATACTGCCCAGCTTGGTCATTCTTAAAGGGCCACATTGTCCTGCAAGGCCAACTACAAAAATCTGGGCTGGGGCACAATGCCATCTTTCTTTTCAGGCCTGGCTTGGCAACGCAGCTCTCTGGAAGACAAATTGTTATACATTCTATAACATATACATTAAATGAGCTGTGGATTCACGTAAACAAGTATTACTATTGCAACTCATGTTCTTGGCAGTGGCATAACCCAAAGTGATGGTGCCACTCGCAGAATGTGAGGAGAAACCCCTGTGGGTCCCAAATCTCACAAATATTTGATGGACTTGGGCTGAAAGGGGGCCCTTTGAATGACTGAGTTCTCCCGTAAGGGTTGGGGGCCCTTTGCACCACAGGGGCTTCAGGGACATGGGCTAAGCCCCTGACTATTGCCTACTTGGTGTAACATTCCACAAAGTTATCCCTTTGGAACACATGAAGGACTATGGTACGTCTGAAAAGTACAATCATCTCACAGTGTCTGACATTTAGGCCCGTATTTATACTTTTTTTGTGTGCCGCATTTGCGTCGTTTTTTGACGCAAAAACGGCGCAAACTTGCAAAATGCCATTGTATTTTGTAGGTTTGCGCCGTTTTGCGCCAAAAAGCGGCGCAAATGCGGCGCTAAAAAAAGTATCAATACGGGCCTTAATTCTTCATCGCTTATATGCAATATATATAGAAAGTAATCCTTCTTTGCTACATTTCCCAGCACTTACAAAACCAATCAGGCAGGCTTTAATGTGATTAACAGAGTTTGTGCGTGTAACGTATGTAAACAACATTTATGAATAGCTCCGTTTACATGCATTGACACATTAAAGCAGGGCCTATTGACTTTTACACTGCTTGTCATCTTTTGTTCTCTTTCTTTCTTTCTTCTGTTTGGCTGCAAAACCCCAGAAGCACAGGAACTCAATGAGATTTGGGGAATCAGTCCGTGTGGGTGCATGCCTTCCAGTTCTCACAGTGGATGCCATTGCCCTGCTCCTTTTTCTCGAATAGAGTCCTAGGCCTGGACGTACTTCACGGAGTCCAACTCTGTGGAATGCCCACAGTTGAATAAAAACTCAGTGGAATTCCGCGGAGTTCCGTGACCCGCTGAGTCCTGAATGTGCCCGATCTCGGAAGCGCTAAGCAGGGTTGGGTCTCCTGGAGTGCAAACGAATCAATTGTTTGGCAATTGTTGGTGTTGGAGATATATATATATATATATATATATATATATATATATATATATATATATATAAATGTGTATATATATATACACATATATATGTATATATATGCAAAAAAGAATAGAGAACACTGGGTAGTTCCCAAGTTTAGGTGGAGAGCAGCTCTAGTAAGGAGCACTCTGTAACACCAGCGACACTCTAGATTTGCTCACCTCAAATGTCTGTTTATCTAGCAAAGTTTTTAAGCATTGGATCACCACAGTGCTATCCACGGTGAGCTAGATAATGACAAATTATTTTGCCATTTATACAGCAAAGTCTTTAAGCATAGGTTTGACACAGTGTCAACCTTGCCTCGCTGTAAAATGACAAAAGCCATTTACCACTCCAGGCACAGTATTACAGCTTTGGACTGGTAAAATACCGTCCAAGCCAACCTGGAATGAGTAAAAGCAACCCTGACACGTGTTTCGCTCTCATTAGAGCTCATCAGAGAGGTTTAGCTTTGTCCAGACACAGGAGAGCACCCAGTATAAGTCAAAACAAATCCATATATACACACACACACACATAAATATGTACTCAAATTTATTTCCTTCATGCTTATTCACATAAATATTTGTATGTACATACACATTACCTAGTGGCGGTCTCAACTAGTTAGTTATAGTTAGGACCTAGTTTCTATTGAAAAAGCCTTTTTTATTTGCCTATATCTTTGAAGCCGGTGGATGAAACTTCATGAAATGTTCTCAAAATTATATGCCGCTCATTTCAGCTGCTGTCAGGAAACGTTTCGGGTGATCGGTCAAGCCGGGGCTGAGAAAAAGTGGGGGGCCCAAAATGCATTTTCTACATGTTAATTTTCATAGGGATTTTGAACAGGAATAGAGGACGAACCGCTGGATGGAACTACACCAAATTTGGCAGAAAGCTAGCTATTGGCCCAGAAAGAGCCCTTTTTATTATTTGGTGTGAATCCATTCAGTAGTTTTTGAAGTATTAAAGAGTAAACAAATTTGTATCTATAGGGACATGAAGGCTCCGTGAACCCTCCTGATCTCATGCTGAGATCTGATTGGCTGGCAACACTTCAACAAGTAGGTGTTGGGAGCCACCTTGGAACTCAGCTTCAGCTGAGTCTCAGAGAAAAAGTTACAAAATAAGAAATAGGCCAGGGTAGGGACACCCAGACCCCTTAGCTCTGGTGTTGGGGTCCCAGAGGGACACCCCAGGGCAAAAAATTACTTTTGTTGTGAATGTGTAGCAAAAAAAAAAAAAGCTTGATCTCCTGCGCTTGTTTTAATAAAGCTGCCTTATGGGCCAGGTCCCACGGGCATGTTAAAAATAAAGGAGGGGGCTGCACGGGCACCCCTTCTTGGGGTTTATTTATGCCCTGGGGACCGCCACCTCACCAGGGCTTAATTTATATAGATTTCCGGACACCACACACCCCTCCTGCACTCTGGGGACGACCACCTCACTGGGGCAAAATGCCTTATTTATATAAGGGAGAGTCCTGCGACCCTCCTGCAGTTACAGGGACCACCACCTCCCCGAGGCTGAATTGTAAGAATGAAGGGGGTCCGTTGTCGAACCCAGGCCCTGAGGCTGTTTAATATTGGAGGGGGGCCATACGGCCTCCCTCGTGGAGCCAATAATGGCCCTGGGGACAACCACCCTCCCTTAGGGCCATCTCCTGCTATGTCCCAGAGGTGCCCACCCCCGGGACATTGCTGTTTGCTCTGACTTGGCGCTAGTCTTGACAGCTCCACCAAGTCAGATCAAACACTCCGCTCCTAGCAAGCGAGAGCTGTCAAACAGCTCTCGCTTTCTGGGAGCGGAAGTTTCCTCTGTTCCCCTGCCCGCAGACATGTAGGCAGGATAACAGATGAAAGGATTGCTCTGCATGTTCAGCAGCTCACTGTCTGTGACAGCAAGGCTGGCTCCTGCATAAGGCGGGGAACTGGTGGGGTCCGCGGGGTCCTTGAGGTTCCCCCCATGGTCCCATTGTACATTGGGTGCCCTGCTGAACACCCAAGAAAGATGACCGGGCCTCTGGGGATGGGGTCCAATGGGGTCCCAAGGCCAAAATCATCCCAGGGAGGGGGGCCGCTATACCCCGTCTCACCCCCAAGAATGTCTTAAAACCTGGGCCTGGGATCCCCATGGCCAAAATTGGCTGGGGAAGGGGGCCACGCGACCACCCTCCCCAAAACAAAAAATATTTTATAAGGCCAGGTCCTGGGCAATGGTGTCCACGAGGCTGGCATCAGCTGGGGGAGGAGGACCCTGTGGCCCTTCTCCTCCTTTTAATGAAGGCCGGGCCCTGGGGATGGTGTCCCCGGGGCAGAGATTGGCCCAGGGAGGGGGATCGCATAGCTGGCCCATTGAATCGTAGTAGATCCTGGGGGATGGGGTCCCAGGGACTGAAATCCACCTGGGGAGGGGGCCGCACCCCCCCATTGAATTGTAGTAGGTCCCAGAGCCAAGATCGACTGGTTGAGGGGGTTTACGCATTTTTTCTCCCTCACACTGGCCATTAACCCAAAGAGGTAGCACTTACTAATTAACCAGTAGAAAGTGTTTCAGTTGGATAGACATTTTGTGCAAAACTGTGGACTCTCCTGGATAAATGAACAGGTGAACTTTCGTTCTGGCCATGATGCTCATTTCACAGAAATTAAACCTCAACAGGTAGCACTTACAAATGTAAACATAGCAGGTGCTCCAGTTGAAGCTCACTTCTGGAAAGGACAAATAATCCTAACTCCTGGGCTTGGCGAAGGCAAAGCAAGTGTGTCTACTCCACAAGTCCATACTTAAAAAAGAAATCCTTTGTGGAGGTGAATGCATCTTTCATCTATTGGTGCGCAATCGGACACTCTCACACCCACTTTCACACCCAGACAGACACTCTCACAGCCTCTCTCACACCCAGAGACACCCTGTCAAATCTATTCTCACACCCAGAACGACAGGCCCTGCGGCCAGCTCCTACTGCACACAGCCAAAGGTTGGGTCAACCCCTGCCCTGCTCTGCCCTGCACAGCCAAAGGCCGTGCATGACGGTGGTTGGATTAGCATGTAATAATGAAAAGTGAGCAATGAAAACTACTTTACGTTAAAAAAAACATAGAAATTCAGTCATAAAAGCAAAGGTTACAGGGACATTATAGTTAGGAAATAGAATTTGAAAAACCTTAGAAATTCTCTTAAAAAGCCAGAGGTTACAGGGGAGTTATATTTAAGTTCTGACTTTACTTGCACAAAACCAGAGAAATTCTGCAGTTATAGTTAGAGCTATTTCAAGTAACAATAGCTTGTGCCCTAAGGTAACTATAACTTGCGCCCTCTCCATGCACTACTAATTACCCCAGATATTGCAGCACTCATGACAACTTTTATAATATAAATAAAAATATCAATGAAACATTAGAAGTCAAATTATTTAAAGTTATTGCAGCAGCAAGCAATCACATTTCCAGGGGGAGGGCTGAAGGGATGGCATAGTGTTCTTGAAGCAGCTTCCTGGTTTGAACTGAACATTGGACAATAATGGCAGTTCACCCAAGTCTGCAGCACAAAGAGCAGTAGGGGGGTTACCCAGTCACCTTCCCCACAAAGCAGCCCCCTGGTCTTTGCACTGTTGCAGGGAGCCCCTCCGACCCAGGAATCCTCCCTGGGGGCACAGGGAAGCCTCATTGGGGCAGGAGGATGCGGGTATTATCCCTTGCCAGGCCCTGCAGCACACAACCAGGTGAGGCACGGATGTGACTCCGTCGGAATGAACCGTTTACAAGAACTTTTAGGGCTGAATTTGAGAAAAGTGACGCTGCATCCAATGCTTCACCACTTTTCTTGTGGCTGTGCCCCCCTAGCGCCACCATGTATGTGCCGCATTTAAGATATGGTGCACCATGGGGGAAAGTTAAAACAATAGCATAAACATTTTTGACGCTATTGTGGGGCTTTGCTACACTAGCGTCAAAGATTTTTGACGCTTGTGTGCAAAGACTAGAAGGCCCATTGATTTAACTGCGTGCGTCATTGATGCCTACTTTGAGCAGAAGGTAAAAATGACAGAAAAAATGGTTCAGTGAAATCTTTTACATTTTACTGCGTCATCTTTATAGTCCTTCTAACAGGGAACACCCCTTTGCATACATTATGCCTGTCGCAAGGGGTTACAAAGTGGCACAATGCATGCATTGAGCCACTTTGTAAATATGGTACTGGGAAAATGCCACCTTAGCATCAAAAAAATGATGTTAAAGTGGTGCTAAAGTGGTGCTAAAGTGGCGCAAGGGACTTTTAAATCTGCCCCTTAAGATCAGTTCATGCCTTCAATCTACCTATCTGTGTTTCCTCCCTGAGCCCATCTACTAGTGTTCCCTGATTCTACTGTGTGCGTGTGCCTCTCCACTAATGTCGATTATGAGCTTTAAAGCCTTGAAAAGAACAGAAATAGTTGTTTTCTTTATACTTAAACACCCAATAATATTATTATTATTATTACATGAACTTGTGCTTGAATACTGAGCAACTTTGTCTTCACAGTTTAATGCAAACTGCTTTTCCCTTTGGAGGTTCTTGTAACTCCGATTTCCAACTAAAATTCTCATTGATTGGACCAGAGACTATGGCCCGTATTATGAACTTGGCAGAAATCACCGCCGACCGCTGTGGTGACAGTGAACAAAAGACCACCAGTGGCGGCCGACTGCACACCACCGAATAGAGATGCCAAAAACACATACCGCCAATAAAATTGACAACCTCCACACACCGCTAGGGCCAACAACGGCAGAAAGGCAGGACACAGAACTCCGCCACCACCATTCCTACAAAGCCCCCACCCACCAAATAATGATGCACAAATCAGCTTGGTAGTGTGGATGACAGCGGAAAGACATTGGCGGTGTGGGACTGCTCATACACACATGGGACCCCAGCAGCCGTCATCGCTGACATCCGAAGAATGTGAGGCAAGCGGGGTCCATAGGTGAGTGTGGGTGTCCCTCTGTGTGTCTGGGGTGACTCGTTGATCAAATGGGGTGTCTGGGTGGGTACTGTAGAACCGTGTTAGGAAAAATGAAATATGTTTAATTTGCTGTGTAAGTGTGTGAGGGCATGCTGTTAGTTGCGGGGGATGATGTTTGAGTCATGGGTGTGATGAATGCGGGAATAGGAGGTTCCTATGGTGTTGCCACCCAGTTCCCCCTATAATTACAATGGGGACCGGTATTTATTACCTGGCGGTGTTGACCGCCACGGTAGACATGGCGGTCCATGGATCATTATACCAACAGCTATACAGGGCTGGAAATGACCGTGAAAGGGCCTATGGCCGTCAGCAGCGGCACTCTCACACTGGGGGCGAATGGCTGCCCTACTGGCTGTTTCTACTGTTCATCATTATATGGTGGTCCGGACCGCCAACCTGTTGGTGGTAGTTACCGCCACCGCCGGCAGGGCGGTGTTTACCGCCATGTTCAAAATGACCGCCTTATACTCTATTGCTTGATTTTGAGATTATTGTAATTCAATCTTTTAACATTTTCCTAAGCTAGAATTAAATTATTGGGTGATTTTAGTTACTTGTTTTTGCTACTCTGTTGAACTGATGTTGAGGTGGGTTCCCTTTCATGCAAAATCAATGGGGGTGAGAACTGTAGGAGGTAAATTTGGGGTTTTCTGAATTTTGGTATGTTCCAAATTTTGGGGTATGGTTCTGTTCCCACACATTGTTAGTAAAGGATGGTTGTGCGTTACATAGCACCTCCTCTTTTTACAGGGTCCCTAAAAGGTTCTCTTAGTGTCTGTCTGTTTCAAGAGAAAAGGACATATTCATGGCACTCCACCAGCAGTTTCTGGTGCCGGAGTTTCCTGATACTCAGGAGATCTAACTTGCACTGTGTTTCTGAACGATTTGGAGTGTAAATATGAATAGAATGAACAGAGTGATAGATGGTGTTAATTTTTGAGGAACGTTGGAGCACTAGTTTGAGAAATGGTCTGCTTTTTGTAAGATGTTTGTATGTGAAATGCTGATTTTAGGATACTTTGGTAGATTGGAAATGTTAATGTACCATTCATATATGTGAATTTATGTTGTTTATAATAAGTTGCTTTGTTTGTCGGATTTGTTGAAATACATGATCTCGAGATACTATGGTATTACTTGACTGCAGAAGTTACGGTGAAGTGTGAGGCACTACATGCCCACACAAGGATTTCTGAATTAACAAAGTTGTCTTTTCCAGGATTGTGTATCTAATCTGGGTTGGTGTGTTTTGCTCCTTAGTGAGCAAGAATAAATGTATTAATCAGGGTAGTTTACTGCTAGACAGTGGTCTGTTTAGTGTGAATTGAGACTTTTGAAAAGTACCTTGAAGGGTGGTGTTGCTCTTTTACTATTGTTTGAGATATTTGACTTGTTTCACTTTCACTTACTGATTTAGTTCCTATTTAGGTTGCAAAGGCACGGGTTTATTTATTTGTATTTGTAGGCGATTAGGTTACTGGTTGAGGGGGTGAAACCCTAATCAAGCAGTAACAACAGTTTATGTGAGGGTGAAGCACAAGCAAACCTCATATTTACCTTTCCTCAACCCTCTAGTAGCTTGCCACAAAACATTCAGGCTTAACCTAGAGGCAATGTCATAAAGGATTTAGGTAGTATATTAAACAGAAATAAAGTGAGAACAAATCACAAGAAAAATACAACACCAAGTTAGAAAAATATAGGAAGATGTAATAAATTATCTGAGACCTAAATGACAAATATCCAATCAGCAGAACGGAGACATGCAAATTTAAATATTTAAGTGGAATTAGTCCCCAAAAGCCCAATGCTCCAACTATGTTTAACAGGCTACACCAGACAGGGACAAAGTCACAAGTTCATGTTGACCATGTTCCAGCATAGGAGAGATACAGGGACCCAGTTATGCCCGCTGAACAAAGTACCTTAAATCCTGCTTGCGGAACATTGAGAGGTCCTGCATCAATGCTGTGTCATGTAGCAGTGGCTCTGAGAAAGCTGTGGGCTGTGATGCGTTGGCCTGCATCTTTGTCAAGGAGGACATTGAACGGGGCTTGTGATGCATCTGTTCTGCCCAAAGGACAACAGCTGGGCTGGCAGAGCACCTTCAGGACTACTTCCGAGGATTCGGGACTGGGAAAGCACCATTTAGGTGAAAGGGCTCACAGCAAAGTCCAGGTATGTGGTTCAAAGTGGTCGGAGTCTTTTCTGTCACTGAGGCTCTGATCCGAAGGCCAGCAAACTAGCCCTTGGAGTCACTCTGGTGGTTCTCGGTTCAAGATGTAGGTCCAGTACTTTTCATTCATCCAGCAGAGTAGCAGAGTAGCAGGCCAGTAGAGTAGTAGTCCTACTGTCAACACAGAAGCAAAGCAGTCCTTCTGAGTCTTCCACAGCTCCAGAGGTGCACTGAAGGGTAGGGTCTGAGGGTTCAATATTGATACCTGGTGCCAGCTTTGAAAAAGGAGAAGGTTCTGAAGGCTTCCTCCTCTAGAGGTGCTTGGAAGTTCTTGCTTCCCTGCCCTGGCCCTAGCTCGTCTGAAGTCAAAAAGAACTAGTGGCAAACCCTTTGGGCG
This sequence comes from Pleurodeles waltl, assembly GCF_031143425.1. NCBI lineage: Eukaryota > Metazoa > Chordata > Amphibia > Caudata > Salamandridae > Pleurodeles > Pleurodeles waltl. The sequence goes on along the minus strand of NC_090436.1, from coordinate 978,199,686 downwards.
TGTGCTCAGGCAGAGGCTTTGTGATGTGCAAGTGTGATAGGTAAGAGGTCCACCCCCAATCAATTCAGAAGTGGTGCATCCTGGCAACACATATTCCCGCTTTGTCTCATTGTCTGGGAGCAATATACAAAGACCAGCTGCTAGATACACCTAACCGTGTGACCCAAGAATACAGGTTGCAGGCACCAAATGGATAGGCCAAGAGAATGCCAACTTTCTAAAAGTGGCATTCTTAGATTTGTGACTTAAAATCCAACTTTACCATTAAGGACAGTTTTAGATTACAATTCTTTAGATGCTAAAGTTGACATTCCTACTTGTTCCCAATTGAAAGTTATCACCTATTAAATGCAATAAAGTACCCCAATGTTATCCTTTGGGAGAGGTATGCCTTTCTGTAACGAAAGATGAATTTAAGAGTCTTTCACTACCAGGACATGTCAAACTTAAAAATAGATGTCCAGCTTTTTAAATACACTGCACCCTGCCCTGTGGGCTACCTAGGGTCTACCTAAGCCTAGCCTAAGTGTGTTAGAAAGGAAGGAGTAAGCCAGATGAACATTTTACTTTTCCAAATTGAAATGGCAGCTTAAAACTGCACACAGGCTGCAATGGCAGACCTGAGACATGTTTGAAAGGGTTACTTAAGTAGGTGGGACAATCTGTGCTGCAGACCCACTAGTAGCATTTAATTTACAGGCCCTGGTTATGTGCTGTACCATTTTGCTATAAACTTACAAGGCACATCAATGTTGCAATTGGATGTGAGCCAATTCTACCATGGCTAGAGGAAAGAGCACCAACACTTTAACACTGGATAGCAGTGGTAAAGTGCAAAGAGCCCTAAAAGCCATCAAAAGCAGTTTCAGAAAACAGGAGGGTGAATGCAAATCTTTTGGGGGTGACTCTGCTGAAAGGGCCAGGTCCAACAATATTGAGTTAATTAATATGGTCTTACATTTGTCTTCCTTGTTCATGGAGAAATTGTGTGTGATTGGTTGATCAGCTAAGTACCTGCGCTAGGATTCATGAGATGGAAGGGTACGAGTTTATCTTGCCATAGTTAGAGAAACAAATGATCAAAACAAGGTAACTGAAGAAGAATAGCAGGGCAATAATTCTGATGATGAAGATAATTTTCTGAATGGCTTTTAAAATTATAGGCCTCTGTACATAGCTAGAGTAACTGGGACAAATAGTTCTGATTCTGGATCTGACATGGGAACAGGAGGAGGTGATGGCACTATCGTGCAGATATGAGCTTGTGCTACATCACCTTCAGCTGTGATACTGAGTGCACAAAGAGAGACAACAATGCCAGCGTTGCCCAGTACTAATAGGGATAGACAAACTGGTACCCAGAAAAAAGTTGATCTACCTGTTAGGATGATAGTAGTTGAAGAACCTTTTAGACTTGTTAACATTGGTGTTTTGAAAATCAAGTTTGGCACAATGTTACAGGGAAAAATAGATTTAGATAGGTTGTTAACATACAATGTTGATTAAATGATATTTTTGATTTGGGATGCAGCCAGGTGTGCAAACGAAACACATCACAAATTAGAAGAATTAGCTGATGACAATGAAGTGGATAAGATTGAAATTTGTGAAACCAAATTATAAAATGGATGTGACTCATGATGAAATAAAAGAAATGGGTTTAATCACTCTGAGAGTTCATATTGATGATTTATGTGAAAAAAAACAATAATATGGAGTGACTTAAAGAAGTTTGAGGAAAGATGGAATAGAGGGACAGCATGTAAAAAGAAAACAAAGGAAATTGAAGGCAGGGCAGTGGGTACAGCAAGTGAATCAGAAGCTGGGACAGAAACATTTTTAGGACATCTATTAAGGGAAGTGCCTGGGGGAAATCATGTACGTGTGCCATAGAAAAGGACTGATCTTTATGCTTTTAACACAAATTCCCCAAAATTGAGAGAGGAACCAGAGAAATGGTATAAAGGCTGACAAGCATATCCAAGTACTGTGGACTGATTTGATTTGAATTCATTATTCAAGATTGCAGTATCTAGTGATTTGTGGGCTGAGTGTAAGGCTGTAGTTAGATGGCCAACTGAGGTACATGCTAGAGTTGCTCCAAATAATACTCCTTCAGAGGAAATGACTAATAAGTACAGACAGGTAATTAAGCATTTGAAGGCAGGGGTATCTGAAAAGGATATCAATTGAGTGAAAATTCTGAGAACTTCACAGAAGCCAAAAGAGTCAGACTCAGTCACAAAGGCTCATGCAGACTTGGAAGAAACACAGCAGGGTCAATGATCCAGAAAACAATGGTGTTATAGGTTTTATTCGAGATGAAGATGCATTAAATTTGTTACATGACGAGCCAGATGATGAGGACATTGTAATGTGGACCAATCAACTTCGTGTGAAGAGCGAAATATTAGATTTCATAAGATTTGGTATAGAAGTATTATTGGGTAGTGTATAAACATACGATTGACTGACCAATGGGGAATTAGGGGATAGTTTAGGTGACTTTGATATAACAACACAACAGAGGGAAAAGACTTCAGATCCTACCCCATTATGAGATGCGATTTGACAAAAGAAGAGACTTGAGATTCTGTCATTGGGCTCATACTCTCTCACTGAGAGCCTGATGCTTTGCTGATCAACTGATGACCTGAGGACGAAGACTTATTCTGCTTGCTGACCCATACCGCGGATGGGTCGATATGACAATGTGACTGGATTGCATTTTTATGCCTTTTCTTTCTAGGTATCAACTGAGCTGTCTTGATAGTTTCTCTAGCTAGATGGTTTTTCTAAATTGTGCTCCAAATTGTTCTGCATGAAGTCGAACATGCTGATGCTAATCTGGGTTAGATGAGGGTATTCACATGACGACTGATGAATTACAAGGACAAATGTTTGATGAGTTATCTTGCTGAATTCTATGTATCACATATCTTTATTGCAGCTGACTCTGCTTTTGATTTGCACCATTGCCTTAGAATGTGTTGTGATTCAAGCTTTGATTAGATTGTGTTTCTTCCGTTGTTTTGGTCAACCAGTATTGTTCTTATATGTGTTCCATTTGATTTTGAAATTAATCTACATGACTTTAGCAATGTTAATATAAGGGAAATAAACTTACTAAACTTATACTAAAGGTGTGGTTATTCATGGCTGGAAAGTCATGGTGCGTGACAATTACTGACTCCATTGATTATTGATTTTGACTAATGATTGTTGATTATTGTGTATTGATTATTGATTACTGTTCATATATTGGTGCTATGGCGAGAACATCTTAAACGAGTGAAAAGGTTCATTGACCTATTCGCGCCCCGTTGTAAGTTTACTTATTAAGGTTCGACGCGCTAACAGATTTGGTAGCAGGCTGATGATTAGTCTCTTTAGGAGCTCGCCGTAGACGTTTGATATGGAGTGGCAGGTGCTGACAGTCATTGAGAATTCAGTATTTTTGAGATTTGGATTACATTTTCAAAATGACATTTGTAGCGAAAATGATGTTCCCTTAAGCCGAGAAATGACTTTCCCAGATCCTGGATCCTGCTAGTGTTGTTGGGTATGTTCTCAGCGTTCTAGTAATAGAGTGAGAGAGATAGGTTGCGCTTGCACAGCTTATGCAAATCACAGGTGAATTGTGACGTATGCGAGAATTTAGGGAGTTTACGTACTCCAAATGAAGTTTTAGTAGGAGTGTGCATACTCCGCAGTATGAGAGTAGGGAAGTCGTCGAACTTCACATTTGTGTGGTGCTTTGTGCTCAATAATTGTCCACGTGGTTGTTGATGTACGGACCCTGCGTGGTCTAAGACTCCGGAGCACATTGAAAAGTGTATGAGACACTTGGTTATATGTTGTAATCTGTCTGGTTTAGTAGGTTGATCGGGCATGGTCAACAAGTCAGTGTGTGAGTTAAAGTGGGCGAGAGGAAATTTTGGCTGAGATTTGGTGAGTCCTATGTGCACCAGGACACCCCCATTGATCAGTTGAGAGTAAAATTTGCATGACGAATTTTGCTTGTGAATCTGGGAGACTGAGAAAGAGGGATAGATGCATGAGCGAAAGGGCCATCAGTGAAGATTCATAAGGTTTCTGAAGTGATTGTGTTACCTTTCCTGAAGTAAACCAACAGATTTGTTTTTTGTTTTTTGGTTTTTGATTAGTGCTCGCAATATTTTGCATTAGTTTTGAGTGGACTGCAGTTTAGGAGGACAAGTCGCAAGACTTTGTCAGCCGCAGTATGTGTGAGTGTGACATCACTGGAGCTACGCTGGGATAGGTTGGTTAGTGAGAAGAGTCGCGCTCAGATTGGCAGCCATCTGTGAGAAGCGATTGGTTGAGAACATGAGTGAAAGGAATTCTGGGTGTAAAAGTAATTTACTGATTTGAAATTGAATAAACAAAAGTAGAAAAGATGAAGTTTTTTAAGGTGTTGAAAAGTACCCTAAGGGGAGGTACGTATATTAGAGCGAGTGTAGGAGATCCTACCCCGCCAGAGAATACACCGGCTTACATTGTAATGGAGGAGCAAGGTGTTGCCCCATGTCTTTGGCTAAAGCAATGGTGCAAGTGGATACGGAAAAATTTGAGTTTAGTGTTTCCTTAAAATGGGACGTTTAATTTTAGGATTTTGGAGTAATTAAGGATGGTGCTGTATGAATCGAAGCCCCTTCCAAAACTAGCACAGTTTAAGGCATTAGCAGTTTGGGAACTAGACAGCAACAGCAAGTGAAATTCAAGAGAAGAATAAGAAGGGTAGAAAAGACTTTAGCGAAGGATAGATGTGATTGGGAGCAGAAAAGGTGGAGATCAGAGACTTTTCAGGGAGTTAAGTTGTTTCCAGCTACTATGCAGGAGGATGAGATGGAAGGAAGGAAAGCGACTAGAAAAACTAATAGAAGTCCATCTGAGAGTAAGGAAGCAAGAAGGTCTTCAGTAGTGGAGGAGCAATCAGATGCTGAAGATCTTGTTACACAGATACTGAGAGACCGACCACCACTGTATACGGTGCATGAGAGTGGTCTGAGTACTAGGGTGGATACAACAGCCCAGGCACAGACAGCGGGGACAGGGATTCCGGTATCTGTTAATGCCAACCTGACACAGGGTGCAGTGCAAAGTAGTCCTAATGTGTTGACTACTCCTGTAGTTCAGACACAGGTGCAGCCACCACAGATACAGAGAATTTATCCTGATGTGCCTATTCTAAAGACGACTTTGTACTTAGGCCCTGATTTAAACTTTTTTTGGTGCAAAACTGCACTAACGCAGTTTTGCACCAAAAAGTTTAGCACCTGCTTGCACCATTTCTGTGCACCAGCCACGCTTCACATTTATGGAATAGTGCAAGCCGGTGCAAAGGGTGGGCTAGCGTAAAAAATGACCTTAGTCGGGTGGGGCTGGCGCGATGGAATAAGGGGGTTTTGCACCATAAAATGACGTTAGGCAGGTTACATTAAAAAAATGACTCTTACCTACCTAGAGTTATTTTCTGGCACAAAACCATCCATACCACATAACTCCTGTCTTAGAAAAGACAGGAGTCATGCCCACCACCCTAATGGCCAGCACAGGGGACCATGGTCCCCTGGACTTGGCCATTGCACCCAGTGCCATGTAGGGGGCCCCATTCCCCCCCCCCTACTCCCTCCCGTGCACCATTTTTGCACAGGAGTATAAATATGGCGTTAAAGCCATAGAGTCATATTTTTGCATGGGAATGCCTACCTTGCATCTCATTAAGGCAAGGTAGGTTTCCACTTCCAAAAAATTACTTTAACTCCATAAATTTGGCGTAGACGGGTCTAGCGCCAAAGTATAAATATGGAGTTCGTTTTTAACCAAATTAGATCAGAAAATGATGCTAATTCGGTGCAAACAGAGTATAAATATGTCCTTTAGTGGTGCCAACGGAGCAAGTGGTTCTGAGGCCAATGCTGGCCCAGCCTGAGCCGACTCCGATTTTGTTGCCCTAAGTACAGCCACAGGTAATGCCAAGATTTACGCTATTGACAGGGACACAGTCAGACTTGACTCCTGTAATGAATCAAAATTTGGGAGTTACTCTCCCACAGAGTACAGGTGCCAGAGCAGCCACAGATGCAATATTGCTGCTGATTACTGTTGGTCCAGTGGTACCATTATTTGTGCAAAAGAAACAAATTATGAGTGAACAGGGAGCAGTTACTCAGAGTCTAATGAGTAGGGGACCAAGTGAACAATTTCAGGTGGTCTCTTCCGTGGGTCAGACTTTTGATGGATCGAGATCACTGTTAGATCTCAGTCCACTTGTTGCACTACCAGATTCCGTGACTGGACCAAATGGAGGTCAGAGCTTGAAATTATTGACACTGCAGTCTCCGAATGCAGTGGTACAGCAGGTGCCAACAGTCCAAGCAAGTAACATTTTGTTACTGGGACTGACAGCTCAGCGGTTGACTGAATTGTTAGACAAGCTGAATACCCCACAGAATGCTTTTAAGGGTGAGGAGCAATTGAATTGTGTCAGACTAAGCATGGAAGCAGGTGAATTAGTTGAGTGAACAATGGGGGTGAATAGATTAGAAACCTACACAGAAGCAGAGTTGAGATATTTATGCCCAAGGATTACAAGAGAAGTGAGCAAGGTGCATCAGAGATTAGCAGACGTGGCAGAGAAGTACAGCATAGAATTTGAGAAAATGAAGCATTTGAAGAGGAGTTACAGATTACATTTTGAGGCAAATCATTTTGAACACATGAGGTCAGACGGAATGAAGGCGCACCTTAAAGAACTATTGCAGAGTGCTCAGGTTTGGGGAGCTCTAGACAAGTGGGAAGGCAGATGAGTATAGAAAAGAGACAAGAGGAAAAGAGATTCTCTAGAAGTGACTAAGAATGTACCACAGGACAAAGATCTAGTGAAGATTTTACCAATGAGGGAAATCCCAGGGGGAAATTTTGTTCATGTTTCCTGGAGTAGGAGTGACATTTTGCCATTTATAAATGATTATCCAAAATTGAGGGAGAAGCCAGTAGAGTGGTATCAGCAAACAGACAGATTTGTGAAACTTGCTAAATGTTTGTGGGAGGACTTGAACACAGTAACTGGAGATAGTGGTTCCAGCTGACTTATGGGTCGAGTGTAAGAGGACTGTAGATTGCTGACAAGTGAACTGGAGAGAGATAAGAATACAGGTGTGCCTTCTCCTGAGGTAATGAAATATTAGTGTAAGGTGATTGAGTTTTTGAAAACAAGGATTTCGCCCATGAATATTGATTGGCAGAGAATTGACAGGACAGTGCAGGAAGCAAAGGAGTCGATACACGCGTACTGAAAGAGATTGTTGAAGGCGTTCAAGGAGTATAGTGGCAAAGAAGCAATTGAGCTGAAAGACATGCTGCATTTTGTGTTCAGATTTGTAGAAGGACTGAGACCTGAGATAGGTCAGATGATTAAGAGTCATTTGATTTGTTGGGTAGCTAAGCCGATTGATGAGGTGTTACAGTATGCGAAATGCTGTAGTGATGAGATCAAGTTGAAGCAGAAAAAGTTGAAGGAGAAGGCAATGGTGATGCAGATTAAGGCAGCTCAAACAGGAGTGCAAGGAAATTTTGTGCAGCAGATGCTGTGCCACAGGGAAATGTCATGTTTCAGCCTCAGATGAGAGGAAGGGGTCGTGGAGGCAAGATGAATCGTGGTCAGATTTAAATACTATAGTGGTTCAGAATGATGTGCAGGGGATGAAGAAGCTCTTGCCGTGTCACATTTTCGGAGCCATGGGACATTGGAAAAGGGAGTGTCCGATGATGGTGCAAGAAGGTGTTGTTCAGCAAGGTAATGACATCAATACATTTCAGAATGCAAGAGGACCAAGATTAAGGGGTCCTAATACAAATTTCCAGAATAATGTGAATCAAGTGCAGAGTTTTCAGCCTATGCAACAGGTGCAAATGACCCATGCACAAGTGTCACAATTGCAGCCAATGCAGCAGCAGGCTCCCATGGAACCTAGACTGCAAATGCAGATACCTCAAGCCCCGAGGAGCCATGTGTGCTTACAACCTCTTTAGAAGTAGATCAGAGAGGACCCTATTTGAGGGGAAAGGTTATGGTCACAGAGTTTCATTCTTGGTGGACACAGGAGCTACACGCTCTACAGTGAGAAGTGCAGAAGTTCAGAATTTGCCCCTTTCAGGAAGAACAGTTCAGGTTGTGGGGGCAGCAAATCAGTATTTGACAAACCCGATTACAGATCCAGTGCAAGTTAAGATTGGCAACTTCCAGGGACTGCATAAATTTGTAGTCTGTGATTCGAGTCCAGTATCCCTACTAGGAAAGGACTTGTTGAGTAAGACAAAGTGTCTAATTACTTGCTCAAACATTGGAATTAAGATCCAGACAAATAGTGATGATGAAGAAGACCCAGCCCCAGAAACTGAGTGTGAAACTACAAATATACAAATGAGGAGTACCCATTGATTGAGTTTTTCCCGATGTTCACAGTGAAAAAGCTTCATTCTGATTTGCAGGGAACAGTACAAGAGAACGTGTGGGATTTGACAGGGAAAGGAGTAGGGTTGATCAAAGGAGTGGAGCCAATCAAGGTTACCTTGCAACCGAATGCAGTGTTTCCGCAACTTCCACAGTACAACATGACTCAAGATGTTCTGATGAAATTGGCTCAGATAATTGCAGATTTTGTGAAACAGGGAGTGCTAAAAGAGGTGTTGAGCAGTCCATGTAACTCACTGATAATGGATTTGAAGAAGCCCTGTGGGAAGGTTCGAATTGTTCAAGATTTGAGAAAAATAAATGAGATTGTGGTCAAGTGCTGCCCCATAGTGCCCAATCTAGCTGTGATAATGTTCCAGATTCTATGTGATGCAGAGTAGTTTACAGTCATTGATGTGTCACAAGCGTTCTTTTTCTGTGCCCCTTCATGAGGATAGCCAATTTCTCTTTTGTTTCAAATTTTTGGATAAGACCTATTGCTGGTGCAGCCTCCCTCAAGGGTACTCAGAATCACCTTCCTTGTTCAACCAGATCTTGAAAAAGAATTTGGAATCATTAGAATTGACTATCCAATCAACTCTGGTGCAGTACATTAATGACTTATTGATTGCATCCAAGACAAGGGACGAATGTAAGTATGACTCGATTGCCCTGTTGAACCATTTGGGAAAATATAGCCATAAAGTATCACCATTGAAGTTGCAGTTCTGTCAGAAGGTAGTGAAGTATTTGGGTCACCAGATTGAGAAAGGGTCGAGGAAAATGTCCAGGGAGAGGATTACAATGATACAGCAGATAAGTCCCCCAACCACACAGAGAGATGTCAGGATGTTCCTGGGAATTGTGGGTTATTGCCGCAATGGATCCCGAATTTTTCAGAGATTTCAGGACCACTGCAGAAGTTGACTCATAAGGATGTTACAGATCCCATAGTGTTAGATCAGGATGAAATGAGAGTGTTCACTGAGTTGAGAGAGAGTTTGGGCAGAGCTCCAGCGTTGGGAATGCCTGACTACACAAAGCCCTTCATATTGTTTTGTCAGGAGCATGATGCATGTTCGTTGTCTGTTTTGACTCAGGTCCATGGAGGTGCTCATCGCCCAGTTGTATATTTTTCAGCTACTTTGGACCCAGTTGCAGCAACCTTATCAGGGTGTTTGCATGCAGTTGCCGCAGTTGGTCAGAGACTTTCACAGTGTGAAGGCGTGGTGATGGGATATCCCCTAACTGTAATGGTCCCTCACTTGATTGGGATTTTACTGACAAGGACAAAAACCCAATACTTGACTGGTGCTAGGTTAACTAGGTATGACATGAGTATTTTGGGAGCACCAAACTTTACACTGAAAAGATGTGCAGTGCTGAACTCGACAACTTTACTTCCAAGTGATACTACTGAAATTGAAAAAGAGGAAGATGTTGAACGTGATTGTCTTGAAGTAACTGAGTTGTGCAAAAAACCGAGACCGGACATTAGAGATACACAATTGGAAGAGAATCATCAAATTGTTTTTGTTGATGGTTCTTGTCTAAGAGTCAACAAAGGGACATTGAGAGTAGGATATGCTGTGTGCACAATTACAGGTACCTTGGAAGCTACCTGGCTTCGAGGAGTGTATTCTGCTCAAGTAGCGGAATTGGTCGCTCTTACTAGGGCATGCCATGTTTCTGCTTGATTGAGAGTTACAGTCTACATGAATAGCCAATATTGATTCGGAATAGTTCATGATTTTGGTCAATTGTGGTCTCAGAGAGATTTCCTGACCTCTTCTGGAACACCAGTGAAAAATGGTGAAACAATAAAGGAGTTGTTATATGCAATTCAATTACCTGAAGAGATTGCCGTGGTAAAATGCAGTGCACATCTAAAGTCGCAGGACTTTGGGGGTTATTCTAACTTTGGAGGAGTGTTAATCCGTCCCAAAAGTGACGGTAAAGTGACGGATATACCACCAGCCGTATTACGAGTTCCATAGGATATAATGGACTCGTAATACGGCTGGTGGTAAATCCGTCACTTTTCTGTCACTTTTGGGACGGATTAACACCTCCTCCAAAGTTAGAATAACCCCCTATGTGTCACTGGGGTATGGATTTGCGGATCAAGTCGCAAGGTTTTGCGCATTGGACTGTATATCGTTCAAGGACAAGTGGGAATTGTTACCTGAAGAAGACACCACATATGTGAGTTATGCATTTAAGGTGATTGACACCTTGGAAGAGTTAAAATCGTTGCAGAGTAATGTCGACAAGGAGGAGAACCGTTCATGGAGTAAAATGAAATGTGTTCAAAGACAGGATGAATGGTTCGCCTGTTCAAAATTGATTGGTTCAACCCCAAGTTTAGACAAGCTGCTGAAGCAGTTTGCCATCGCTGTGTCATTTGTCAGCAATTAAATGCGGGGAAAGGGACAGTGGTTAATTTCAGCCACATTGGAAGAGCAGGAGGTCCATTCAGCAGAATGCAATTGGATTTTATTGAGATGCCTGTGTGTGGAGGTTTGAGATATGTGTTGGTGATTGTCTGCATCTTTAGTATTTGGATTGAAGCATACCGAACACGAAGAATTGATAGCTTCACAGTAGCGAAACTACTGCTTAGGGAACTGATACTGTGTTTCGGGTTTCGGATCTCCTTAGAATCAGATTGGGGAAGTCACTTTAATAATGAAGTGATTAAATTACTGTGTGCAGCATTTAACATTTGGAGCCACGTTGGAAGGGACCGTATCAGGTGGTCCTAACTACTACGACAGCTGTGAAGTGTGCTGGGATCCCGAACTGGATTCACACAAGTCACACGAAGAACGTGGCATGTAGACTAGATCATGAAGAAGGTTTGTTGAGAGTGCCAACAACAGTGAGGCAAATCACAGCATCAGAAAAAGAACCAAGAGGAACTGAGACTGAAACTGGGCTTGTTGAGGATGGTTTAGTTACTCCTGTGAGAGACGAGGGTGGAGACCTCCAGGAGAGTATTGGAGAGCCTATCTCACCTATGGCAGCAGAAGAGCCTAATCCAGAGGGGGTTCTCCCAGAAGTAGACGATTCTGAGAGACAAAGAGAACAATTGCCAGACCGAGAAGGGGAAGGAGTTGAGGTGGATCAAAGTCAAAGGGATGTGACTCCTCCTGAACGGGTTGCAGGTCCATCAAGCAAAAACACCACAGAGAAAGACAAAGGTTTGAGTTCAATCTCAAGAGAATACTGACAGAAGATTCGCTGAAAGGAGAAAAGTGTCTGAAATCGCAGGTGGAGAGAAGGAAAGAGGTGGTTGTTGAACCAACAATAGAGGAAGAAGTAGGCACTACGAGGAAAGAGGAAGTAAGTGAAGGAGAACTAAATGGTGATCAAAAGTTGAAAATAAAGAGAATAGCAAGTCAAAGATACGCAGGTCCTGAATGGGCGTATGCAACTACAAACGAATGGTAACAAGAGTTTATGTCTTTTTGTTTTGATAGGGAAGTTCTGAGTCAATCCTTTGAGGTGACGTGAAGAAAGTTGAGGAACTGAACTGTTGAAACAATCTGTGAAATATTTTTGAGAAAGAGACTGTTGAAAGTAACTAGAAAACACATTGATAACCTGATTTGATTTTTGAAACCTGATTTTGACAAGCTGCTAACTGATTTTGACAAGGAAGAGGGGTTCCTGGAAGTGAAGCAAAATTGTTGAAAGAAGAATTGTCTATTTTTGATTTTTGATGCAAGTTTTATAAGTTACTTCTGCTTTCTGATTCTTTACAGATCATGGCTGATTTAAATAAACAGGTTAGAGATGCGAGGCGCTGTGAATATATGAGCATTGGTTTGGCAATCATGTGTGGGATATTGTTTATAGTATTGCGTGTGGGTATGTCTATTCTTGATGCGAAAGGAGCCAACCATACTTCTGCTTTTGAGACTACTACACTAACGGCTGTAGAGAAATTTAAGTTGGATGAGCAGTATTTGCATGATTATACTAATGTGCAAGGAGAAATTTCTTCTAATGTCTTCTATTGCTTATTGAGTGAGTATGTTGAGACAATAGATGCAAAGGATTGTCTTGTGTGTACCCAGATTCTTTCGTCAGTCAAGGAAGGAGTCACTTATCATAGTTTGCCGTTAACTTATGAGATAAGTTGTAGTCTGATACTAACAGGGTTCTATAACCAGGAGTATATTCAATATTTCTATTCTAATCATGATGTTGTGTTTTCATTTGTTCCTATCACTAGGTATTTGAGTAGAGCAGCTAAGGATAATGACATAGGTGGTCATTACAACCCTGACGGTCGGTGTTAAAGCGGCGGTAAGACCGCCAACAGGCCGATGGTAAACAATTTGCAATTACGACCGTGGCGGAAACCGCCAACAAAGATAGCCACTTTAACACTCTGACCGCCACGGCGGTACAAACAAACAGCGCGGCGGTCACCGCCAACAGACAGGCGGGAGACAATGTACTGCCCACACTATTATGACAGGCCAATCCGCCTCCTTTTCTGGGGCCGATTCACCGCAGATAAAAACACGGCGGAAACAGGAATCCCGAAGGAAAAACGCTCACCTCTACCCACCCCACGAGGAACGAGGACGCCATGGATCCGGAACTCCAAATCCTACCTGCAATAGTCTTCCTGCTCCTGTACCAGGAGCACGAACGCCGGCGGCGAAGACCACGGTGAGCACTGCACCTACGACACAGGGGAGGGGGGAGGGAAAAGAGTGTGACACACACATGCAACACGTAACACACCCACCCCCACCCTCACCCACTACAACACACACACTAATGCATATCAGTACATCACAGTTACACCACCCCAAACCCCCGGAAGAATGCAAAGACAATAGAAAATGAGTGTCACCATTGTAATATATTAGGAGCAAGTAGGCAGAAATATATATATACACCATACACAAAATATATACCTAGCACAGTAGTCCAGGTAGTGCTCTAATAAAGTCCGTGGAACACTGGGACCACACGGTATGGGCGAGGCCCACACAAGATCCCCGACCATGACGGAGAGAACCCTGCAGGGCATCAGACAGCAACTAAACAGGCACCTCTGGGGGAAGGAAAGGGGGGGCACCTCAGCCGGTTGAGTGCACGACGCCAAATCCACGAGGGGGCCACATGCCCACTGTTCAATATTGGGGAGTGCAAAGCCACAGTCTCTCAAGTCTCTACAGTCGGTGGGTTGCCCACTGTTCAATCCTGGGGAGTGCAAAGCCACAGTCTCTCAAGTCTATACAGTGGGTGGGTTGCCCACTGCTTTATCCTGGGGAGTGCAAAGCCACAGTCTCTCAAGTCTATACAGTGGGTGGGTTGCCCACTACTTTATCCTGGGGAGTGCAAAGCCACAGTCTCTCAAGTCTCTACAGTGGGTGGGTTGCCCGCTGTTCAATCCTGGGCAGTGCAAAGCCACAGTCTCTCAAATCTCTACAGTGGGTGGGTTGCCCACTGTTCAATCCTGGGGAGTGCAAAGCCACAGTCTCTCAAGTCTCTCCAGTGGGTGGGTTGCCCACTGCATTATCCTGGGGAGTGCAAAGCCACAGTCTCTCAAGTGGATGACAGTCTCCACTGGTTCTGGAGGGGGAATGGTGCCCAGAGTGCTTCATCCTGCTAAGGACAGAGGTAGTGGATGACAGTCTCCACTGGTTCTGGAGGGGGCTTGGTGCCCACAGTGCTTCATCCTGCCAAGGACAGAGGTAGTGGATGTGATACTCCACTGGTTCTGGAGGGTGCTTTGTGCCCAGAGTGCTCCATCCAAAGGCAAGGACTGAGGTAGTGGATGTGATACTCCACTGGTTATGGAGGGGGCTTTGTGCCCAGAGTGCTTCATCCTGCCAAGAACTGAGGTAGTGGATGTGATACTCCACTGGTTCTGGAGGGTGCTTTGTGCCCAGAGTGCTTCATCCAAAGGCAAGGACTGAGGAAGTGGATGTGATACTCCACTGGTTCTGGAGGGGGCTTTGTGCCCAGAGTGCTTCATCCTGCCAAGGACTGAGGTAATGGATACCTTTCTCCACTGGTTCTGGAGGGGGCTTTGTGCCCAGAGTGCTTCATCCTGCCAAGGACTGAGGTATTGGATGGGATACTCCACTGGTTCTGGAGAGGGCTTTGTGCCCAGAGTGCTTCATCCTGCCAAGGACTGAGGTAGTGGATGGGATACTCCACTGGTTCTGGAGGGTGCTTTGTGCCCAGAGTGCTTCATCCTGCCAAGGGCAGAGGTAGTGGATGAATCTCTCCACTGGTTCTGGAGGGGGCATGGTGCCCAGAGTGCATCATTCACCCCGTGACGGACTCAGTTGCGTCAGTGCCTGTACTGCTCATGGGTCACCGGTGCCCTGTTCAGCGGTGCTTGAGACAGCGGTGCCCTGTTCAGCGGTGTTTGAGATGGCGGTGCCCTGTGCAACGGTGCTTGAGACAGCAGTGCCCTGTTCAGCGGTGCTTGAGATGGTGGTGCCCTGTGCAGCGGTGCTTGAGACAGCGGTGCCCTGTTCAGCGGTGCTTGAGATGGCGGTGCCCTGTGCAGCGGTGCTTGAGACGGCGGTGCCCTTTTCAGCGGTGCTTGATATGGCGGTGCCCTGTGCAGCTGTGCTTGAGGCGGTGGTCTCCATTGCAGGGACTCAGCTGCTGGCGGTCCTTCATGGCCCAGCGGGCTTTTGCTGGCGGTCCTTCATGGCCCAGCGGGGCTTTTGCTGGCGGTCCTTCATGGCCCAGCGGGGCTTGTGCTGGCGGTCCTGTCCTGGGAAGCTGGGCTTGTGCTGGCAGTCCTGTCCTGGGCAGCTGGGCTTGTGCTGGCGGTCCTGTCCTGGTCAGGTGGGCTGGTGCTGGCGGGCCTGTCCTGGGCAGCTGGGCTGGTGCTGGCGGTCCGGTCCTGGGCAGCTGGGCCTGTGCTGGCGGGCCTGTCTTGGGCAACTGGGCTGGTGCTGGCGGTCTGGTCCTGGGCAGCTGGGCCTGTCCTGGGCAGGTGGGCTGGTGCTGGCGGGCCTGTCCTGGGCAGCTGGGCTGGTGCTGGAGGTGGCCTCCTGGGCAGCGGGGATGATGGAGGTCTTCTCTGCTGTGGTGCTCTTCCCAGACTTGGTGGGTTTCTTGTGGCCCTTCCCCACCTTGGAAGGTGTCACAGCTGACTCCACACTCCCACCAGGACCCCTGGGAGTGGCTTTGGTGGCTGGAGTCTTTCCCCTCTCCCGCCGGGCACTGGCCAACTTCTGATGCTTGACAGGTGGGGGACTGTCTGTGCTGTGGCTCCGTGCCACACTGGCTGCCCTGGTGGGCGGTGCACTCCAGATTCTGGTGACTACATGCACCACTGGTCCCGGAGATGTTGTGGCTGAGGTGCTAGTTCGGGACCTAGGAGACGGACGGGGTGGGGGAGGTGTGGGAAAGAGGTCAAGGTTGGACAGGAAGAGTTTTTGGGAGACACTGGGACGGGTAGCTGGAGGGGGTTTGGGAGTGGAGGAAGAGGTGGTGGTTGTAGGAGGTGTTCGTTTGCTGACTTTGGGTGAAGGTGCATGGCTGTTGGGTGGGTGTGTGCCTGCATTTGTGTATCTTCGGAGGGGGCGTCACAGACACACTGGGAGAGGACACAGGGGACGAGTGAATGGTAGTGGGGGTGGTGACTGCACGTGAGCGGGGTGTGGTGGTGGGTGTGCTGGAGGTGGACGTAGTGGCTGTAGAGGTAGTGCATGCAGGTGTGAGTGTAGATGAGACTGGGAGGGAGGAGGGAGGTGAGGAGGAGGGGGACACAGTGGAGGCAGTGGATGTTGGTGTGTCTGCATGTGTGTGATGCTTGCGTGAGTGCCTGTGGGATGTGTGGTGCTTATGTTTGCCTGAGCTTCCCTTGTGTTTTGACGTGTGTGCATGCTGGTCTGTAGGTGTGCTTGGGATACGCTGAGGTACAGGGGATTGGGTCGGGTGGAGGAAGTTGGAGGGGGGGAGGTTAGACACAGGGACAATGGCTGCCATCAGTGCTGAGGCCAGAGTCTGAAAAGCTTGCTGAAGGGCCGCCTGACCAGAATTAATGCCCTCCAGGAATGCATTTGTTTGTTGCAACTGCCTTTCTACACCCTGGATGGCATTCAAAATGGTAGACTGCCCAACAGTGAGGGACCTGAGGAGGTCAGTGGCCTCCTCACTGAGGGCAGCAGGGCTGACTGTGGCAGGGCCTGAGGTGCCTGGGGCGAAGGTGATGCCCACCCTCCCGGGTGAGTGGGCACAGGCAAAGGCTGAGGGGCTGCTGGGAGGGCGGTGTTGGAAGGGGGGGTGGCGGCTGTACCTGTAGATGGGGGTGGCACAGATGTTGCCACCACCACAAGGGAGCTCCCATCAGAGGACGAGTCTGTGTCACTGGTGTCAGCTCCTGTCCCCGCCGTGGAGCTCCCCTCACCCTCCGTCCCACTGGTGAAGTCCAAGTCTGTAGTGTGGCCCTCCATGGCCATGTGGGATCCAGCCCCCTGGTGCTCCGGTGCCACTGCTCCTCTGCCTGATGATGCTAATGCACACAAGAACAGGGAGACCACAAAAAGGGGGGGAGGACAGAAGAAAGACATGTTGCGTGCATGCATTACCGCTACCGTTGGCGGACACGACAGACACAGAAGCCCCCTGCACTACGCAGCGCTCTTGGGCTCCACTGTTCAATCCCTGGGAAATGGCCTACAAGGCGATGGACGACATCTGCACACATAGATGACACAGGGGCATGACTAGGTGTACTTGTCACTCTACAGAGGTGGGGTGGGGTGCCACATGGCCTGCCTTACAGAGGGACCTTGCCTACGGAACTCGCCCTGGCCTAGGGAAACCCACAGCCCACCTCCCCACACAGACACCTCCACTGCGTGCAAAGTCAGCTGAATGAGAGTGTACTCACCCCCTTGTGTCTGCTGTGTTGCCCTCAAGTGCCCATCCAACTCCGGGTAGGCCACCGCCAGGATCCTGAACATCAGGGGGGTCATGGTGCGATGGGCACCCCTCCCACGTTGGGAGGCCATCCACAGCTGAGCCTCCGCCGTCTTCTTGCTCCAGCAGCGAATGTCCTCCCATCTTTTCCGGCAGTGGGTGCTCTGTCTGTGGTAGACCCCCAGGGTCCGGACGTCCTTGGCGATGGCACGCCAAATATCTTTTTTCTGGTGGGCGCTGACCTACATGAAATGTACAGGGGGAAGAGAAAGTAATTACCAACTGCACCGTCAAAGTGTCTCTACCTTTGCCATGTGGCACATGCATTCACCGTCTTTCATGCACGCTGCACTCTCCCCCCTTCCTTCTTACATCCAGCCCTCTCCACACAGGCATAGCTCATACAACATGCTCCCTGTGTACTTACCTGTTTGTCTGAAGGACTGTAAAGTAGCGTGTACTGGGGGAGAACCCTATCCACGAGTTTCTCCAACTCCTCCGATGTGACGGCAGGGGCCCTTTCCCCAGACACTCAAGCCATTGTCTCTTCCAGACCGCGGTCACAGCAGCACTTGTAGTGTAGGTCCTCTCCTGTCAAAGATCAGGTATCGAGTGATTGAACAGATAGAAAATGGCGGTCACATCCGCGGCGGTGCATACCGTCACCGCCGGCGTACATCGTCATTGGCTCCTGGGACCCGTAGGGTCCAATGTTAACCAATGCAGCATTGCGCTGCGGTCTTCGACCGCCTACCGCAACGGTGTACAACGCCAGCGCAGTTACCTCACATCCCATTGTCCCACTTTAGAGGCCAGACAGCCGCCATTTCAGGGGCCCACATGGCTTAATTTTCAACTGCGTCACACATACCTAGGCCTAGACTCAACACACATACAGGCCACCTTTTGTGTATGAATGGTGTTCTGTGTAAACTGTGGGTACGTACCTCTGAGTTGTTTGACTCTGTGCTCGCAGTTTTCCTTCATAGACACCGTCTGCTGGGACATGTGAGGAGATGGCGGCATCCTCCGGTGTACCAACCGTTGGTGGACCTGTCGACAATGGAGGAGCGACATGTGATTATCACATACAGGCTTGACCGTGCCACAATCCAGGAACTGTGTACCCAGTTGGAGCCAGACCTGCTGTCAGCAATACCCATCCCGCTGGAATCCCCCCTCAAGTGCAGGTGCTGTCAGTGCTCCATTTCCTTGCAAGTGGGTCTTTTCAAACAACAGTGGCCATTGCATCAGGAATGTCCCAGCCTATGTTTTCCAACGTATTGTCCAGAGTGTTGTCTGCCCTTCTGAAACACATGCAGAGCTCCATAGTTGTTCCTCAGGTGGAGGATTTGCCTACAGAGAAAGGTGATTTCTATGCCCTGGGACACATCCCCAACATCATAGGTGCCATTGATGGGACCCATGTGGCTTTGGTACCCCCCCCACAGGAGTGAACAGGTGTACAGAAAGCCGAAGAGTTATCATTCAATGAATGTACAGATGGTATGTTTGGCAGACCAGTACATCTCCCATGTGAATGCCATGTTCCCTGGCTCAGTGTATGATGCCTACATCCTGCGGAATAGCAGCATCCCTTATGTGATGGGTCAACTCCAGAGGCACCGTGTGTGGCTATTAGGTGAGCACCTGGAAGGAAGACAGTGGGAATGATTGTCTGGGTCTGGGGATATCCCTACAGGTTAGTGCGTGTCTAACAGTTGTCCCTCGCCATTTGCAGGTGACTCTGGTTACCCCAACCTTTCATGGCTACTGACCCCACTGAGGAATCCCAGGATAAGGGCAGAGGAACGCTACAATGAGGCCCGTGGGCGAACTAGGAAGGTGATCGAGCAGACCTTCGGCCTCCTGAAGGCATGGTTCCGGTGCCTACATATGACAGGTGGATCCCTATTCTACTCACCAAAGTGTGCCAGATCATCGTGGCCTGCTGTATGCTTCACAACTTGGCTTTGCGACGACAGGTGCCTTTTCTGCAGGAGGATGGTCCAGATGGCGGTGTTGTGGCAGCTGTGGAGCCTGTGGACAGTGAAGACGAGGAAACAGAGGAAGAAGACATGAACAACAGGGACTCAGTGATCCAGCAATATTTCCAGTGAGACACAGGTAAGAGTACAGACTTGCCTACTACATGTACTGTAACACTACTGCCTCTCTACCCTCTGTCATTTTCACCCAGTGTATGGTCACTGAGTTGTCACTTTCCCTTACGATTTCACAGATGTGGGTCCCACTGTGTGACATCTGCTTAGATTCCTCATGGACTAGAGCTGTGTGACATAGGTATGTTGACATTACAATTGAAAGAGCATTTTGTCACTGTAATTGCTAATGCACTATTTCGAAATCACAGACTGACTCCAGATTGTTTTGTGCTTTAAGTGTGTTTATTTAAGTGCTCAATATTGGAGGGGGTAGTAAATGGTGAGGGGTGATGGCGGAGGAATGTCCATGGCAGAGTCCAGTCTATTAGTCTCACAGGTGCATTGCCCATATGGGCATAGGAAGTGGAGCTGGGGCAGTTTAAGTATGGACAGGGTGACAAAGTGGGACAGTAGGATGACAATCAGGGTGGTCTCATTTATTGGCGGGGTCTTGGCATCGTGCTCTGTCTTGTTCCTGGATCTCAGGGACCGTTTGTGGGGTGGTTCTCCCTCTGCAGGGGGTGGGGTGCTGGTGTGGTGGTCTTGTGGCAGGGTGTCCTGTCCGCTAGCGCCGGCGGAGGTGGTGGGCAGTACATCGTCCATGCTAGTTTCAAGGGCCCCTTGTAGTGCCACAGTGTCCCTCCTGGTGTTCACGAGTTCCTTCAGCACCCCTATGATGGTGCCCAGGGTGGGGCTGATGGTTCTGAGTTCCTCCCTGAAGCCCATATACTGTTCCTCCTGCAGGCGCTGGGTCTCCTGAAACTTGGCCAGTACCGTTGCCATCGTCTCCTGGGAGTGGTGGTAGGCTCCCATGTTGGAGGAGAGGGCCTCGTGGAGAGTGGGTTCCCTTGGCCTGTCCACCCCCTGTCGCACAGCAGCCCTCCCAGTTCCCCTGTGTTCCTGGGCCTCTTCTGTTGGTGGTGTGGACATGTGTGGACCCTCCTGTCCGGTGACGTTGGCATGGTGTGCAATGGGTGGGTGACCGTGTACCCCAGTGCTTGCATTCCTGTGTGGGACCTTGTGTGATGATGGTTTAGGGGGTTGTACGGGTATGTACAGTGGGCATGCTTTTGTGATGGGTGTATATGCTTTGTTGTTGTATGCAGGCTTGGGGTTAGGATGGGTGGTTTGTGATGTTGGGACATTTGTGAGGAGTTGGGGTGCTGGGGGTGAGGGTGAGGGTGGGGGTATGTGATAGCATGCAGGTAGGGTGGGGGATGTAATAGTTAAGATTTGTCTTACCAGAGTCCATTCCTCCACCTACTCCTGCGAGGCCCTCAGGATGCAGAATTGCCAAGACCTGCTCCTCCCATGTTGTTAGTTGTGGGTGAGGAGGTGGGGGTCCGCCGCCAGTCCGCTGAACCGCCAGGTGGTGTCTTGAGACCACAGAACGCACCTTCCCCCGTAGGTCGTTCCACCTCTTCCTGATGTCCTCCCGATTTCTTGGGTGCTGTCCCACTGCGTTGACCCTGTCCGCCATTCTTCGCCATAGCTCCATCTTCCTTGCAATTGAGGTGTGCTGCACCTGTGATCCGAATAGCTGTGGCTCTACCCGGACGATTTCCTCCACCATGACCCTGAGCTCCTCCTCCGAGAACCTGGGGTGTATTTGCCGTGCCATGGGGTGGTGTAGGTGATGTGTGGGGTGGAGTGTGTGGTGATAAGTGTGCTGATATGTAGTGGTGTGTTGTGTGAGGTGCGTGGAAGTTCTGTGGGTGATGGTGTTGTCTGCCTGTGGATGCTGTTGTTCTTGCTGGTGGTGTCTCTCTCTGGCCTTCTTTCGGAATTGTTGGTCATAGGGGTTTGTGGGTGATGTGGGTGTGTGTTTTATATTGTATTGGGTGTGTGGGAGTGGTGTGTGTATGTGTATCAGGTGTGTGTATTTGGAATTGCCCAATGTGGTAGTGTTTTGTAAATGTGTGTATATTTTGAGCGCGGCGGTGTGTACTGCCAATGGAATACCGCGGTTGAAAGACCAATCAAGAATGATTATGCTTATAGTGCAATTAAAACACAAGGAAAATTAGCTTTAGATGCACTACACTTAGGGAAACTTTGTATATACAGGCCAAAATCACGCACTGACACTTTATTTATGGGTACGAGTAAATGCAGGCATTGGTTTTTGTTTCAGAGTATATGGACATTTATGTTGAATGGGCAGGACCCTGTGATTCCAGGGATACATTATATTTGTGGACTTAATGCTTATTACCGTCTTCCGAGAGGATGGTATGGGACATGTTATTTGGGGATAGTTTTCCCAAAGATTTACCAGATGGAAGATTTGAAAAAGTTTCCGAAGGTGACTGAATTACATCATAAAAGACAGAGGAGGGAGTCCTCTTCTGTGATAGTGGGAGATATATTTGGTATGGTGATTCCTTCAGTGGGAGTCATCCTGAATTCGATCAAGATTCGAAAGTTGTTTCCTATTGTGGATAACATGCTGACAAATTTTTCAGGGGCTATACTCCTGATAGATACTAAATTAGCTGTGGACAGAGCTATGCTTTAGACATTCTTTTAGTGAAGGATGGCAAAGTCTGTAAAATGATTAATTCCAGGCATTGTTGCTCATAGATTCCTAACAATAGTAAAGAGATAAGAGACTTACTTACCATTCTGACTACTGCTAGTAGTGTTTTGAAGGAATTGAAAGAACCAGGTGTTTGGGAAAAGGTTGGTAAGGAGTTTGCTTCAGTGGGAAATTGGCTCAGCAGCATTTGGAATGGGTACCATTGAAAATAATACAGGAATACTAATTGTCATGGGTTGTCTATTAGGGATATGGGGATTATGTAAAATATGCATAAGAATGAAATTAAAAAAGTCTAAGAATAATCAGAGGAGGGAAGATAAGAAAATGGAAAAACCTTATTGAGAAAATTCAAGGAGAAGACAACATTTTGAAGAAATCGAATTGTAAAAGTTTGTGGGTGGTAATTGGTGTGATGACACATTTAGTCATCAGAGGAGGGATTGCTAAAGCAGGTGTCTTAACTAGAAATAATCAATGAATGTTTATGTATTTTGAATAAAGAACTATGTAGAAAATGTATAACGTAGAAAAATAAAATGCACACGTTTGGAAAATGTGACCTTGAAGAATGTACTAATTGATGATTAATACTTATGAAATGTGGAAAACGCATTAGATTAATGTAGGAATATGTCATATTTAGGGTTATGAGGTATGCTATAGCTTTATTAATTGTAGGCTTTAACTTAGCGAGTGTTTTGGCCTAGTTTTGCCAGGCCTCATACAGAAGCTGTATTTCTTAGTGTTTTGTAAAATGCTGACAGAGCGAACTAAACTGTGAAATGTCTATTGTCTTGTTAAAAGTGCTTAACCAGAGCTTTCTTTGGAAGCCGAGTTGCAGGAGATGATGTCCCCAGCAATGTAACAACTTGTGTGTAATGTGTGTGAGATGTACTTTCCCAGGACGCAAACAATGAAGACACTGACTGGAGATGAAGATGCAACAAATTTGTTACCTGACGAGCAGGATGATGAGGACATCGTAAAGTGGACCAATAAACTTCATGTAAAGAGCGAAATATTACAATTCAAAAGATTTGGTATAGAAGTATTATTGGGTAGTGCATAAAGGTACCATTGACTTACCAATGGGGAATTAGGGGATAGTTTAGGTGACTTTGATATAACAACGCAACAGAGGGAAAAACTTCAGATCCTACCCCGTTATGAGATACGATTTGAGAGAAGAAGAGTCTCTAGATTGTGTCATTGGGCTCATACTCTCTGACTGAGAGCCTGATGCTTTGCTGATCAATTGATGACCTGAGGACGAAGACTGATCCTCCTTGCTGACCCATACCGTGGATAGGTAGATATGACAATGTGAATGAATTGCATTATTATGCCTTGTTTTTTCTAGGTACCAACTGCGCTGTCTTGAAAGTTTCCCTAGCTAGATGTTTTTCTAAATTGTGTTCCAAATTGTTTTGCAGGAAGCCCAACATGCTGATGCTAATCTGGGTTAGATGAGTGCATTCACATGACGACTGGCGAATTACAAGGACAAATGTTTGACGAGTTATCTTATTGAATTCTATGTATCACATATCTTTATTGTAGCTGACTCTACTTTTGATTTGCACCGTTGCCTTAGAATGTGTTGTGATTCAAGCTTTGATTAGATTCAGTTTCTTCTGTCGTTTTGGTCAACCATTATTGTTCTTATATGTGTTCCATTTGGTTTCGAAATTAATCTACATGACTTTAGCATTGTTAATATAAGGGAAATAAACGTACTAAACTTATACTAAAGATGTGGTTATTCATGGCAGGAAAGTCATGGTGCGTGACAATTACTGACTCCATTGATTATTGATTTTGACTAATGATTGTTGATTATTGTGCATTGATTATTGTTCATGTATTGGGGCTATGGCGAGAACATCTTAAATGAGTCAAAAGGTTAATCGACCTATTTACGTCCTCTTGTAAGTTTACTTATTAAGGTTCAACGTGCTAACAGAGCCCCCCTCCTAGGGATCCTAAAAGCCTGTGGGACCACTACCTCCCAAGGACTAAATTTGTAATCAATGCGAGGTGGCTGAGCAGACCCCTGAGCACCGGGGACCACCACCTCTCTGGGGCAACAACAATTAAATGCAGGGTGGGCACACAGACACCCCTGGGGACCAGCACCTCACACGTGTTATAAAATTATTAAAAGACACATGGCCCGTGCCCTGGGCTTGGCCCATACATAACATAGGAGAGGGGCCTTGCAGCCCCCTTCCTGGAGCCATATGTGACCCTGGGTACCGCCAACCCACAGGGCTGGCTCCTGCCACCTCCTGAGGTGTGCACCCTTGAGAGGTAGCTGTTTACTTTCGTTTCGTGGGAGCTGTGACAGCTCCCGCCAAGTAAAAGCAAACATAACGCCGCTCCAAGCAAGTGGGAGCATTAAAACTGCCCTTGCTTACTGGGAGCAGAGTTTTCACCTCTTTCCCTGCCCACTGTCATGCGGGCAGGGAAAGAGATGAAACTATTGCTCCTGCAAGCAGGAAAATGCATTTCAGCAGCTCACTGCGTGCAACAGTAATGCTGACTTCCGAAGGTGGTGCTTAGCCGCTGGAACTGCGTGGGCCCCACGGTCCCCAATGATTACTAAAAAAAAAAATCCTCCCTGCTATTTTTAATTATCAAAATATGCAGGGCAGGGTTTATTGTGGCAAGATGCTCATTCCACAGAAAAAAATCTCCATGGGAAGCACTTATAGGTAAAAAACAAAGCTGGTGCCCAAATTGAAGCTCTATTTCTGTAAAGTAATAATCATCCTAACTAACAAAGCAAGTGTGTTTTCTCTGTGTTTCCACTGTGAAAAGTTATCTGTAAACGTTGAAGGAAGTGTTTGTATCCTTGCGTTTTTGAGTGCAATATCTCATGTAGTAAATGTGACAAGTGTGTTCTTTCTTGTCATCTGCTGCTGAGATCAGATATCATGTTATCCCTTTTTAAAAATAGAAGCATGTGAAATCGCCTAGAAGACCCACCCTTTTGGCACTGCTCCATATACATCAGTGATATGCAATGTGTTCCCTGCATTTTCCAAGGAAGATGGCCATCTTACTAAAAGGAACCCCAAATGCGTTTCACATCAACTTTGGTGATGCACTCTTGATGCACAGGAATATGATAATATCTGCACCAAACTAAGAATCATTTCATGAGTGTCATGGGGGTAGCCTGCAGCCATCCTCTATCCTGCACGGCCAAAGGCCATGCATGGTGTGGGTTCAAGTGGTTATAGGAGGTTGGCGTCAGGGCCTTTCCAACTTCCGCTGCGCATAGCCAAGGGCTGTGCGAGGTGTGGGGTTGGGTGATTGTAGGGGATTTGACGCAGGGTTTGGTGTTCCCAACAGTGGTTCATGACACAGACTTTCTCTCACCTCTTTGAATACTTCAAAACAATCTTTGTCAAATTATACCAGATCATGCATGTCATTGTGAATCAGCCTTACTAAAGGTTTTGCAATCAAATAAAAGTTTGGAATCTATGGATCACAGTAAGAACAATTCCAAGAAATATCACACCTCCCTCCAGGAGGTTGGTGGGCTCATTTTCAGAATTGAAGAAACACATTTTTTGAGAAATTCTTCACATCTTTTTCAAGATGGTGTCCCAGATAGATGACTTCCTTTTTACAATACTACATTTTTTGTGGGACCTTATGCCCACTGTCAGCTAGATTATTTAATAGGGCAATTGAATCAATTTTACAGTCCTTTTTCATCTTAAACACAACTAACAAATCACCTCAATATTGCTTAGTTACAGAGAAACCTCAATTCCTCTAGATCTTTCTTAAGGATCTGGCTAAAGATTGAAGGACTTTCTGTTAACACTTGTGAGATCCTACACCACATGAGAACTTTCTTTTGGAACTGAAACACAAATAAGTATTGACTCGCCTCTGGAGTATAATGGCAAGAACCACTTGCATAAATCAATGGCTATGTACCAATCTGCATGTGTAAGGAAATGTGAAACAAAATTACTGTAGGATTCAGTACCACAAGATAATAGGGGATATTAATCATATTAACAATCTTATTAATTTTCTGGGTGGCCTGGACAATTCTCCATTTTCCACTTGGTTTCTTTATTCCCATCATAGAAGAATTACAAGGGCTACCAAGTACCTTCCGGAGGCTTACCTGTTCAATCAAACTGCTTCTTTTGAGCAATCAATAACTTCTCTTTAATCTTTTTCTGTTTTGCATCAAAGTAATCACCACCATATTTTGCCAACTTGAGGATCTCATATATGATTCCCGTCTGCCAACACAACTCACTCTGCTGCGTATGAGTACTAAACTCTGGCCTCAAACCCATCACAAAAGCAGAAATAAAACCTATAATACCATATTTCTCTGGATCATCAACTATGCTGAGTTTCTTGAAAATCTTCATGAGCCTTTCTGACTGAGTGTGACTCTTTCGGTTCTTGTGAAGTTCTCAGAATTTGTTTTACCTAATTTACCTAATTGATATCCTTTTTGGAAACACTTTTCTTCAAATGCTCAATTACCTGTCTGAACCTATTAGCCATTTCCTCAAAAATAGCATTATTTGGAGCAACTCTAGCAGGTTCCTCAGTGGCCATCCAACTATGGCCTTACACTCTGCCCCCTAATGACTACGGACTACAATCCTGAATAATTATTTCAAATTGGTCCACAGTACTTGGATATGCATGTCAAACTTTGTACCATTTCTCTGGTTCCTCTCTCAATTTTAGGGAATTTGTGTTAAAAGCACAAAGACCAGTCCTTGTCCATGGCACAGGCATAAGATTTCCCCTAGGAACTTTCCTTAATAGAATTCTAAAATCGTTCTGGTGCCAGCTTCTGATTCACTTGCTGTACCCACTGCCCTGCTTTTAATTTCCTTTGTTTACTTTTTACATGCCTTCTCTCCCTTCCATTGTGAGAAAACAGGGCTGATTTCAGGCCCATTTTTAGGGTCGAGTCTGAGTTGCATGGGCTTGCGCATGTGTATCGCTAGCGAGACGCTGTAGGTATTAGAAAAGGGCTCGGAGCCCCGTTGACGTCATGTCAGTGTCTTTCATTGGCACGTTGGCTTGCCTGTTAGAATCTGCTTGCTTTGATTAGTGGAAGGCACGCATAAGTCATGCCTTTTCCGGTGGTTAGCCCTCCTCGAGCGCAGCGACCAAGTACAGAAAACATGCGAGGCTCACAGTTTCCCGTCAGGTTTGTCAACTACTTTTTCTCTATTTTCGCAGCGAGATCTCGCTGGACAAAATTTGAGCGCTTTGCATACTATCGACCTTGTTACACAGTTAATTGCACTTTTGCCGGTTACGTTCTTAATTTCACTTTTGCCGATAGGTATTATTACAAGTGAACTGTAGCAGCGCGATCGCGCTGTCTTTTTCTTTTAATGCAAGAAAAATCCAGTTGGGAGTTTACAACTGAGAACAGCTGTAACTCCGACCAATGCGAGACCCTAGTGCATTGCAAATGTTTGTTTACTTTTTGCTGGTGTTTTTCTGACTCAGATAGTGCCCTGGGTACTGCTAACCAGTCCCAGTGCCTGTGCTCTGCATAAAATGAGTATGCAAATTAGGCTAATTATAATTGGCTTAGTCAGCCTACCTATAAGTCCTTAGGGGCATATTTATACTCCGTTTGCGCCGGAATTGCGTCGTTTTTTTTTACGCAATTTCGACGCAAAACTAACTCCATATTTATACTTTGGCGTTAGACGCGTCTAGCGCCAAAGTCCATGGAGTTTGCATCATTTTTTAGCGTGGACACCTACTTTGCGTTAATTATATGCAAGGTAGCCGTTCCCGTCTAAAAAATCGACTCCGAGGCATGTGCGTCGGATTTATACTCCCGGGCAAAAATCACGCCCGGGAGTGGGCGGGTCAAAAAAAATGACGTACGGCTGCTTTTGCGCCGTTTTTTAACGCCTGCAAAAGGCAGGCGTTAAGGGACCTGTGGGCTCTGAAGGAGCCCAGAGGTGCCCTCCCATGCCCCCAGGGACACCCCCTGTCACCCTTGCCCACCCCAGGAGGACACCCAAGGCTGGAGGGAGCCATCCCAGGGACATTAAGGTAAGTTCAGGTAAGTGTTTTTTAAAAAAAAATTATGTGGCATAGGGGGGCCTGATTTGTGCCCCCCTGCATGCCACTATGCCCAATGACCATGCCCAGGGGACAGAAGTCCCCTGGGCATGGCCATTGGGCAAGGGGGCATGACTCCTGTCTTTGCTAAGACAGGAGTCATTTCTATGGTGGTTGGGAGTGAGAAAAAAAATCGGGCAAATCGGGTTGAGGCGAAAAAATTGCCTCAACCTGACTTGCCCCATTTCTTGACGCCCAAGCCCCATATCCCCCTACGCCGGCGCTGCCTGGTGTACGTCGTTTTTTTTAACGCACACCAGACGGCGCCGGCGGCTAACGCCGGCTAACGTCATTCAATAAATACGGCGCCCGCATGGCGCTTCAGAATGGCGTTAGCCGGCGCTAATTTTTTTGACGCAAAACTGCGTTAGCGCAGTTTTGCGTCAAAAAGTATAAATATAGGCCTTAGTATATGGTAGGGCATGTAGGTCTTAGGACCCCAGCATAGGTGGTGAACCCATAGCTGCACTGCTGAGGTGCCCAGTGTCATTTTAAAGGTAGGCCTGCCTTGCTGGCTGCTTTTAAAATTAATTTACATGCAAATTCGGCTTTAGAATTAAAAGCAGCTTTAAAGTCTTAATCTACATTATTTTTACATATACGTCACTCCTAAGGTGTGCCCTATGTGCCCGTAGGGCTGGGTGCCACGTAACCATAAGCAGGGACCTTATTAAAATAGTTTTATAAGCCCTGGTGAGGTAAAACAGCCAAATTTGTTTTTCCCTCCTTGTAGTGAATGGCCTCCATAGGCTAGAATGGGAAGACTTTATTTTAGTTTATAAACTCCCCTTAAGTGTCAATTACCTTAAGTTGGTATCAAATTAATTGTTATAATAAACCCCACAACTTACAATTGTTGGATTTAATATAACCTGTTCAGGTAAAGAGTTGTAAACTCAACCTAAAAAGTTGCCAACTTCAGCCCTGTAGTGCTCTGCTCTGATTGGCCATCCTCTGGCAGCCTGACCAGGCTGTCTTGATGAGGTGTGAAGTAGCCTGAGCGGAAAACAAAGAGATGTGCCTGGGGGAGGAGTACTTTATTCAGCATGAAGGAGGAGGACTGCCAAACTGGTCTTCAAAGGCAAGGAAGGACATTTGGTGCAACCCAGCACCTCCTTCACATCCTGCAAACCCAGACAATTCGGTGCTCCCCTTGTTATGTTAGAAGAGGGCAGGAGAAGGGTGTGTTTAAGATTTTTAGCCACAACAGTGGGTGGGCTCAGCCAGATGTAACCTCCAAATATCACTTTCAGCCATGATGGATTTTTGAGGAATGTTGCTCCCTGGGATCGATTTTTGCCACACTTCTCAAGAAGTGATCATCACAGGGGGAAGGACCCTGCACCTGATTGGAGAACCAGGACCCCCCTGTTTTTCACCAAGGAGCAAGGATAAAACTGGCAGACCTGCACCCACACCTCAGATCCCTACCAGATTCCAACAAGGAAGAACTACAGGAGAAGAAGGACTGCCCTGCTGGACCCCTGACCTGCACTTGGACACTGCACTCTGGAGGACTGCACCAGCTGCACACTTGGGCTTCACCACAAGAAGGACTTTGCCTGGCTTCAACTGGTTCAAGTAGGGACTTCCTGTTTGCTGCAGGTGAAAAATTGCTAACCAGAGTCCCCTGCACCGACTCCTGAAGAAACTGATTAGCTAACCAATGTCCAGTGGCCAATTTGGAGTTTGCACCAGGTGCATTCTGGGAGTTGCAGTCCGCACCCTCAATGAGCATCTCAGAGCTTCTGTAACCGTGGGGTGAGCTATGGACCTCAAAAGAAACTTTTAAAAAAATCTGGAAGAAGATCCAGAAGTTTGGAGAACTTCTGGAAAAAAGCTCCATAAGGGTACTGACCTGCAGCGGCAACTCTAGCTGGCTTGCCTCAGCCGCGACCCGGTCTGACTTGCAGGTTCGTCCCGGTGAAGAGAATCTCAGAAAAAGTGAATGTAGAAAGTTGACCGGGACCTCCCAGGCAGTGTATCCACAGAGGGCTCCAGGGACATCGGATCAAGATTCAGGTTTGCCCCAGTCAAAGGATTTTCATCTCGAAAAAACAACTAAGTCTGAAGGTAAAAATCTCCACTGAGGGCTCCTGCAACGCGTATCCGAGGAAGTGTTCCAGGAAGTCGGATTGGACTGGCGACATGGTCCAGCTGAAGAAAATCTTCAAGAAAATGACTAATTCCGAAGATAAACTTTTGACCGAGGCCTCCCACAGGCTGTAGCCGAGCAGGGCTCCATCGCGGTAGCCATTTACTTTGATTTTTTCCGGTCGCGGTGCGACCAGATGACCAGATTGGCGCTAATCATTTCTAAGGGCTAAAAAGCAATAATTCTTTAAAAATTCATATCTCCGGTTCCCCTTATCCGATTTTAATAGTTTGGGTGTCATTTTAAAGATAAAAATATAATCTATTTTTAAAAATTGGTGTTGGAGTTTCATTGTGTTTTGTGTTTTACTTAGTTACTGTTTTGTGATTTTTAAATGCTTTACACATTTGTATCCTAAGGTAAGCCTTGTCACTCGTTGATAGCTACCAGGGGTTGAGCTGGGTGTAATTTATTGAGACCTAACTGGACCTACGTGGAGGTTAGTGGCCTATTGCTAAGTGTAGGTACTTACCTGCCCTTACCAATAACCCATTGTCCAATATCCATCTTACCTGGTACTTCATTAAGCCACTATATACTTTTGTTTTGCTCAAATAAATCTTCAATATGAAGTCCCAGAGTAATAAAATCTATTTCTTTGATTTCATCATGAGTCAATACATTTAAAATTTTGTTCCACATTTTTCATTCTACTAATGTCTACTTCGCACTCATTGGCGAATTCTTTTTATTTGTTGTGTGCTTCATTTGCACACCTGGCTGCTTCTTTGATCAAATTTCTCATTTCATTAACATTGTATGTTAACAACCTGTTTAAATCAATGTTTCTGTGTAACATTGTTCCAGATTTGATTTTCAAAATGCCACTGTTAATAACTCAATTAGGCTCTTCAACCACTAACGTCCTAACAGGTAGATCAACTTATTTCTGTGTGGCAGTTTGCATATCCCTACTAGTACCGGGCAACGCCGTCACTGTCATTGCTGTCTCTTTCACTGCTCTCGGTATCATAGCTGTAAGTGATGTAGCACAAGCTCCAACCTGCACTATAGTGCCACCACCTCATCCCACTCCCATGTCAGGTCCAGAATCAGTACTATTTGTCCCTAATACTCTAGCTGTTTGTGGAGGAGGGCTGGAATTAAAAAAATCATTCAGAAAGTTATCCTCATCATCAGAATTAAGGCCCTACTTTTCTCCTTCAGGTACCTTGTTTTGATAATTTGTTTCTCTGACTATGGCAAGATATTTACTCTTCCATCGTATTCTCCCTCCAACATTTTTTGTCCATTCCATGTGCTTTCCAACCATTGTCTAAATTAACCTTTAACTTGCTTTAACATTGTGTTTCAATCCTTCTCTGTCGCCTTGCAATCTCATTAAATTAGAGCCTTAAACTGCAGAGGTCTGGGCATCATTCATAACTTGTCTGGGGAAATCTAGCTTTCTAATGTTAAAAGTACCCTTTAAAGGAAACTGTGAATCTTTGTCAGCTACTGTATATGTATGCCAATAAGAAAATCTATGCACAAATAAAAAACCCTACATATGTCATCATTTTGGATACAGGCATTTCCTATGTATGTATTTTTCTGGCACTCAGTAGCAGATACACCAGAAACCTTAGGCTTTTTCAGTACATTCCCCATTATTTCTGCTTAAAACGATCTCAAAACTATAACAAATTAACAATCCAAGCACAGCTCATTCAATGGACAACATATCACAGCTCAATTCGGCCAGCAGCCAGCCATTGACAGCACGGTTCAGTGGTGACATCTCACCAATCTTAGAGCAGATCCCTGGCTGATCAACCACACACTAACTCAATATTGGTGGACTTGGTCCTTTCTGTAGAGACATCCCCAAGCCTTTTGTATTCACCTTTCTGTTTTCGGAACCTATTTTGTTGGCTTTTAGGACTCTTTGCACTTTACCACTGCTAACCAATTCTTAAGTGCTTGTGGTCTCTCCCCTAAACATTGTCGACTTGGCTTACACCCAATTGCCACATTTATTTTACTTGTAAGCTTCTAGCAAAAGGATACAACACGTAACAAGGGCCTATAAATTAAATGCTACTAGTGGGTCTGCAGCACTGATTGTGTCACCCTCTTAAGTATCCCTTTCCAACATACCCCAGGCCCGCCATTACAGCCCATTTGTGCTGTTTTAAACTGACATTTCAATTTGGCAAAGTAAACCTTTTGTCTTTCCCAAACCTTCCTTATTAACACATATAAGTCAGTCAGAATGTAGAGTGCAGGGTATTTAAAAAGCTGGATATGTGCTTTTAAGTTTTATATCTCCTGGTAGTGAAAGACTCTTAAAGTCATCTTTCACTACTGCAAGCCATACATCTCCCAAAGGATATCCTTGGGTTACCTTATCACATTCAATAAGTGATGAATTTCAATTGAGAGCAAGTGGGAATATCAAGTTTAGTGTCTACAGAATTGCAGTTTAAAACCTTCCTGTTGTGGGTCAATTTTTAGTTCCTTGCTCGGACACAGTACTGGCTTAGCTTAGTCTTGCGGCCTGTGCCCTTTCACCCAGATAATATGCTCTGTTGTCATTTATTTGATTTTATTCATTTTAGCACAGCTTGTTTTAGTGGTAATGTTTTTATTTTCATAATCAGTTGTAATTCTGCAAGAGTGTCACTATCAGTATTCTTCTATCCCGGGTTGACAAGAACAGAATGCAAAGAACACAGGATAATATTTTTGTATTGCCACCAGAAGACTGCGCAAACAGTCAAATACTTAGGTACATACCCGTGTCAGGGTTATTTTGCAATAACAAAATATATCAATCAATCAGGGATTTGTAAAGCGCAGCTACTCACCTGTGAAGGTTTCAAGGTGCTGGGGGCTGTGGCGGGGGGGGCTAAGAGTCAGTTGAAGAGCCAGGTCTTGAGGTCCTTCCTGAACTGTGTCAGGGTAGGGGACTGCCTGAGGTGGATGGGGAGGGTATTCCTGGTCTTGGCGGCAATGTGGGAGAAGGATCTTCCTCCGGCCGTGGTTTTCCAGATGCGGGGGACGTTGGGGAGGGCCTGGTCGGCATAGCGAAGTTGTCTGGCGGGAGTGTAGAAGGAGAGTCTGTGGTGAGGTAGGCTGGTCTGGCATTGTGTAATGCATAGTAGGTGTGGGTCAGGAGCTTGAAGGTGATTCTCTTGTCGATAGGCAGCCAGTATAGGTCTCTCAGAAAGGGCGGAGGTGTGGCTGTGTCATGGGGCGTTCTTGATGAGATGGGTAGAGGCGTTCTGGATGCGTTGTAGTCTTTTCTGGGTCTTGGCAGTGGTTCTGGCAGAGAGTGCATTGCTGTAGTCGAGGAGGCTGCTGACGAGGGCCTAGGTGGCGGTCCTTCTGTCTTCAGTAGGGATCCACTTTTTCGAAGCATGCGCAGGTTGTGGAAGCAGCCCGATGAGACGGCACTCATCTGTTGGTCCATTGAGAGCAATGAGTGTAATATGACGCCGAGGTTGCAGGTGTGGTCGTGGAGGTGGGGGCATTTTCGAGGGCGGTGAGCCACCAGGAACTGTTCCAGGTGGAGGGTGTGGAGCTGTGGATGAGGACTTCTGTTTTGTCTGAGTTCAGTTTGAGGAAACTGTCTTTTATCTAGGCGGCAACTGCTTTTATTCCTTCATGGAAATTGTTCTTGCCGGTGGTCGGGTTGTTGGTGAGGGAGATTATCAGTTGGGTGTCATTGGCATAGGAGACGATGTTGAGTGCGTGGCTTCTGACGATGGCGGCCAGTGGGGTCATGTTGAGGTTGAAGCGGGTGGGACTCAGCGAGGATCCTTGGGTGATGCCGCAGCTGATCTTGGTGGCTTCCGAAAGAAAGGGGAGAAGTCGGACCTTCTGTGTTCTGCCGGTGAGAAATGAGGAGAGCCAAAGCAGTGCTGAGTCTTGGATGCCAGTGTCATGGAGACGGGTGCGTAGCGTATTGTGTGAGACTGTGTTGAAGGCGGCAGAAAGGTCCAGGAGGATGAGGACGAATGGTCTCACCTCAGTCGAGGAGGGTGTGAATGTTGTCTGTGACAGTGAGGAGGGTGGTCTAGGTGCTGGTTGCTTCTGAATCCTGACTGAGAGGGGTCCAGGATGTTGTTGGCTTCCAGGAAGGCAGTGAGTTGTTTGTTGGCTGCCTTTTCAATGACTTTGGCTGGAAAAGGGAGCAGGGAGATGGGCCGGTAGTTCTTGAGGTCTGACAGGTCGGCAGTGGGTTTCTTCAGTAGAGGGTTGATCTCAGCATGTTTCCAACTCTCTGATGGTTTCGAAGGAGCGGTTGATGATATGTCGGAGTTTGTGTGCAATGATGTCGCTGGCTTTGATGAAAAAGTGGTGAGGGCAGGGGTCAGTGGGTGCTCCTGAGTGGATAATTGCCATGATGTTGCCGGTCTCATTGTCGGTGATGTTGTTCCAGTGGAGGAGGGCAGGGGGCGTGGTGACACTTTGATCAACGGGCTGGAGGTGAGAGTAGTGGGGGGCCCTGGGTGGTGAAGCTGTCATAAATGTCTGCGATCTTGCGGTGGAAGTAGTTGACGAGGTTTTTCGGAGTTCTTGCAACGGGGGATGTCGGTGGAGTTGGAGTTGGCGTTGGTGAACTCTTTGATGACGGCATTTTTATTGATGCGTTGTTGCAGGGTGAGTTTTTTGGTGGTCCTAATGAGCTGGTGGTGATGTTTGCGGGGGTCTTTTCGGTGCGCTGTTTCCTCTCTAGGCGTCTGCAGACCAGCTTTGATTCTTTGACTGCGGGGGTGAACCAGTTTGCTTTCTTGGCTGTGCCTCTGTAGTGAGGTGTCTTGAGGTGGGAGAGGGTGTTTTGGGGCAGTCGGTGATCCATTTGTGGAGGTTGTGTGCGGCACTGTTGACGTTGTCGTCAGGTTGGGGGGTGTTGTGTCAACCCTGGCGGTGAGCTGGGCCACCATGACCAATTTCTGCAGGGAAGTTGGGGAGCGTGGTAGCGACCGTTGGGTATGTTCAAGGTGAAGTGAATGCAGCAGTGGTCGGCCCTTTGGAGTTCGGTGGTGTGGCTGACGGAGACGTGGATGCTGGCGGAGAAGATGGGGTCCAGTGTGTGACCGGCCGAGTGAGTGGGTGCAGTGACGAGTTGCTTGAGTCCGAGGTTGGTGAGGTTTTTCGATCAGGGTGGTGAAGTTGTTGTCATTTGGGTTTTCCAGGTGGAAGTTGAGGTCCCCCAGTAAGATGTAGTTCTTGGATGTGAGAGCGTGGGTGGTGGCTAGGTCAGCAATGGTGTCGCAGAATAAGGGGTGGGTTGGCTGGGGTCCCTTGGCCTGTAGATGAGGGAGCCCTGCAGAGTGGTGTTAGGGTTGGTTCCAATCCGGAAGTGGAGGAGTTCCATGTTGGTTGTGGAGTCTTCGGTGCTGGTGGAGAGGCATAGGAACTCTTTGTGGATTATGGCGATGCCTCCCTCGGGTGGTTTGTGCGGTCTTTGCAGATGATCTTGTAGGCATCTGGGATCGCAATCTCCAGAGCCGAGGAGGGGTTAAGCCATATTTCTGTGAGGAAGGCGACGACCAGGAATGTGGTGTCGATGAGGCTCCAGAGTTGGATGGTGTACCTGTGGATGGAGCAAGTGTTGATCAGTATACATCTGAGGCTGTGATCTGCTTTGATATCCATTATTTAAACACCTTGTAGGACAAAGAGTGTTAGATGGGGTTCCAGCAAGGATTTTCCATCAACACTGCATGTCAGTTTGCAGCTGACGTCAGCCTCTGTGTCTCTACGGAGCCTGATCTGGAGACTGGTGGCCTGACCTTATAATAAGGTAATGGGGGTGGGGTGTGCTACTCATGGACACTGCATGGACAGATTGAGATTACACCGCCATGCTCTCACTAGAGGCTAGAGAACAGGCTTTAGGTAGGAATTATATATTCATGTTTATTGCAATATGTTGGGGTTCTTCATCTCTACATTCTTGATCTTTACAATCCTGATTTTGTTATTCCTCATTATCCTAATCATTGCAACTCATGCATTTTATCATAGATTGCAGTCTTTTCAATAAATGTATTAAAAACTACCCTGCATTTCCTTTCTTGCCTGTGTGTAAGAGACTTGTATTTAGAGAGAAAGGGGTAATGCCTTTTCACCACGATTTCCCTGAGTGGTCTTCAGTGTCCATGTTCTAGGATACCACAGATCACCTTTATCGACTGGGTTTGAGTGAGGTGCTGGTTGAGAGCCTAGAGCGTTGGGTTCAAGCTGACAGCTGGTGTGGGAGTGACCCAGTTACCTAGCAGCAGATGTGTTGCTGCCCCAAATCCAGCACTCTCGTTGTGATATGAGAATCCTTACAGCACTCCTTAATGGTAAAGTTGGATTTTAAGCCACAATTCTGAAAATGCCACTTTTAGAAAGTTGGCATTTTCTTGCCCTAACCATTTGGTGCCTGCAACCTGTATACTGGGTCACATGGCTAGGTGTATCTGCAGCTGGACTTTGTGTATCACCCCCAGACAGTGATACAAAGGGAACAAGTGTTGGCAGGATGGGCCATCTTTGAATTGATGGGTTCAGAGTTCTCACTTTTCACACCTGAACATCGCAAAGCCTCTGCCCGAGCATGCTCCCAAAGGGTTTGCCACTAGTTTTTTGATCCCCCAGACGGGGTCAGGGCAGGGGTACAGCTAATTCCAAGCACCTCTAGGGGTGGAAGCCTTCAGAATCTTCTCCTATTTTAAAGCTGGCACCAGGTAACAATATTGAACTCTCAGACCCTACCCCTTCAGTACACCATTGGGCCTGTAGAAGAGTCAGAAGGACTGCTTTGATGCTGAGCTGAAAGAAGGACTGATACTCTGCTGCCCTGCTACCTGAATGAAAAAGGCTGGACCTAATTCTTGACCCCAGGACCACCAGAATGACTCCAAGGACTAGTTGGCTGACCTTCTCAGCAGAGCCTCAGGAACAGAAAAGGCTCCAACCACTTTGAACCAAGCACCTGGACTCTGCAGTGAGTCCTACCCCCAAATGATGCCTCGCCAGTCCTGGACCCTTGGAAGCAGTCTTGAAAGTGATCTGCCAGCCCAGCTGTGGTCTTTTGGGCAGAACAGATGCAGTGTGATGCAACTCCTTGCAGCACCATATTGGAACCCCCACTGTGTTACACATCTCAGACACAGGAAATTGCATCATGCTGCTCTTTGGAATCCCTGCTGCCTGACACGTCCTTGATGCCAGACTTCCATCACAAGCCCACATTGATGGACTCCCGGACAACGATGCTGGCCACCGTATCACACCACAGCTTTCTCAGAGCTGCTGCTTCATGACACATTGTCGATATATGACCTTTCAACACTCCAAAGCCATGATTTAAGGTACTTTGGGCCAGATTTACTCGAAACCTGCACATCAGTATTGATGGGCCGGTTAGCTTGCTTCGCCCCTGCCCCGCCTAATGACTACATGTGTGCGTCGTATTTATAATACAGCGCACCATGGTGGTCGTTAAGGCAATAGCATCAGAATTTTTGATGCAATTGTGGTGCTTTGCTCCACTAGCGTCTAGCGGAGCAAAATGCAAGGAGGCCCATAGGTTAATATGGTTGCGTCATTTTAACGCCTACTCTGAGCAGGCATTAAAAATGATGTCAAAAGTGGTGCAGTGAAATCTTGTAGATTTCACCGTGCCATTTTTGTGGCCTCCTAACCCTGGAATGCCCCCCATGCATACATTATGCCTGACACAGGCATAATGTGGTGCAAGGGTCGCAAAGTGGCGCAATGTATGCATTTCGCCAATTTGTAAATATGGCGCAGCGAAAATTGCCTCTTTAAGCCACATAAGCATAAAAACAATTACGCAAGTGTGACGCAAGGAGGCGCTAGGGCCTTGTAAATCTGGCCCTTTGTTCAGCGAGCCTAACTGGGTACCTGTATCCATTCCATGCTCCGTCGTGGTCGGCCTAAACTTGTGGCTTTGTTTCGGTCCGGCATGGCCTGATAACCACAGTTGGCTCTTTGTGCTTTTAGGCACTATTTTCACTAAAATATTTTGTTTTGGATAATTTATTACATTTTACTCTGTTTTTCTAATTTGGTGTTGGATTTTTCTTGTGTTGTGTTTTCACTTCAGTACTGTTTGAAATGCACCATAAATTCTTTATGACATTACCTCTAAATTAAGCCTGACTGCTTGTGCCAAGCTACCAGAGGGCTGAGCAAACGTTACTCATAGTTCTGCTTGTGTTTCACTCTCACACGAATTGTGGTTGCTGTTTGAGTAGAGTTTCACCCCCTCAGCCAGTAACCCACTTTCCTTCAAATATAAATAAATAAACCCATGTCTTCGCACCCTAAATAGGAACAAAATCAGCAAGTGAAAGTAAAACAAGTCAAATATCTCAAGCAATAGTAAAAGAGCAACACCACCCTTCAAGGTACTGTTCAAAAGTCTCAATTCACAATAAAGAGACCAATGCCCAACAATAATCCACCCTGGTTAATGCATTTGCTTCTGTGTACTTAGGAGCAAAATACACCAACGCAGATTAGATACACAATCCAGGAAAATAAAACTTTGTTAATTGAGAAAGCCCTGTGTGTGTGTGTGTGGTGCCTCACACTTCACTGTACCTTCTATAGTCAAGTAACATCACAATATCTCAAAATCTTGTATTTCAACAAATCCAATAACCAAACCAATTTATTTTAAACTAAATAAATTCACAAATGTGACTCATACGTCAACATTACCAATCTACCAAGTTAACCCACCATCAGCATTTCACATACAAACATCTCACAAAATGCAATCCATTTCTCAAAATAGTTCTCTGACATACCTCAGAAATACACACCATCCACCAGTTTGTTCATACTATTCATTCCATTCATTATTTGCACTCCACATCGTTAAGGAACACTGTTAATTAGATCTCCTGAGTAACGGGAAACTCCGGCACCAGAAACTGCTGATGGAGTGCCATTAAGAAGCACATTTTCCTTGAGACAGACAGTAGAGACTAGGAGAACCTCTGAGGGCCCCTGTAAAAAGAGGAGGTGCTCTATAACACACAGCCATCCTCTGCTAACAATTTGTGGGAGCAGAACTGTACCCCAATATTTGGAGAACCCCAATATTCAGAAAACCCCAAATGTACCCAATACAGTTCTCACCCACCTTGATTTTGCATGAAAGGGAACCCACCTCCACATCCGTTTAAAAGAGTAGGAAAAACAAGTAATTAGGATCACCCAATAATTAAGTTCTAGATCAGGAAGATGTTAAAGCATTTCATTAAAAAAAATCTCAAAATCAAGCAATACAGAATAAATGCAACAAAGGCTCAAATGCAACGTTATACAGAGTCGTCAAAGTCAGAAATCATTTCCAAGTCGTAAATTAGCAGAAAAATCAGAAACAGGTCGGACAGCATCCCTAGCAGCATTAAGGAAAGCTCAAAAAGTCCTGGAATCACACCCAAAATCCAGAGGTTCTTTTACACAATTCTTGCATAACAAATTAGTAAAAGCAGCTAAATCATCACAATCTGGTCATAGGTAACAATCTTTTATAATATCAGAACATAGAACATCATTACTTAACACATAAGGATTGCCCCATTTTTAGAAAGTATTATGCATCTTCCCTGCTACTGCCATTAAGAGATGCTCCCGCAAAATATGAAATATTTCCACAATATTACTTCAAACAAATGAATAGACCCAGTGCACAAAGTGGAATTACAGCAGAAGGGCCTTGGAAATTGTAACAAAACAGGAACACTAGAAAGTTCATTCCAATCTTTGTTTTCACAACAGTATGAGAAACCCATTATACCAGTTGTCTTTGCTCTTTGAAGCTCATAAGGAAAGAAGGCGCACAGGGGAGCCAGCTGGGAGTGGGTGAAATCAGCCGTGAATAGCAGAAACAGCATCCATTTTATCCAAGATGGAGTTTTCATATAAATGTTGCACAACTAAATTACATCATTAAACTCACTTCTATACATCTTATTAATATCGTTTTAACTGGAATAATATTTACTTGATAGCTGCACATTGAATCCAACACCAAAAATATTATTACTAACTATTATTTATTACATAAACATATAGGGCCTCATTATGATCCTGGCGGGCGGCGGAGGCCGCCCGCCAGGATGCCGCCGTCCAAAATACCGTGCCGCGGTCAAAAGACCGCTGCGGGTATTACAAGTTTTCCCCTGGGCTGGCGGGCGGTTGCTGAAAAACCGCCCGCCAGCCCAGGGGAAAACGACCTTCCCACGAGGATGCCGGCTCGTAATCGAGCCGGCGGAGTGGGAAGGTGCGACGGGTGCAGTGGCACCCGTCGCGTATTTCAGTGTCTGCAAGGCAGACACTGAAATACTTTGCGGGGCCCTCTTACGGGGGCCCCTGCCGTGCCCATGCCATTGGCATGGGCACGGCAGGGGCCCCCAGGGGCCCCGCGACCCCCCCCTACCGCCATCCTGTTCATGGCGGCTTTCCCGCCATGAACAGGATGGCGGTAGGGGGGGTCAGAATCCTCATGGCTGCGGAGCGCGCTCCGCAGCCATGGAGGATTCAAACGAGCAGCGGAAAGTCAGCGGGAGACCGCTGACTTTCCGCTTCTGACCGCGGCTGAACCGCCGCGGTCAGAATGCTCGTTGGAGCACCGCCAGCCTGTTGGCGGTGCTCCCGTGGTCGGTGGCCCTGGCGGCCACCGGCCGCCAGGG
The DNA here is from genome assembly GCF_031143425.1 of Pleurodeles waltl. NCBI lineage: Eukaryota > Metazoa > Chordata > Amphibia > Caudata > Salamandridae > Pleurodeles > Pleurodeles waltl. Next base: position 978,158,609 of record NC_090436.1, on the reverse strand, counting down.
TCAGAATGACCCTCATAGACTTGAAAAACACTTTCACTGGTGAATAGGGCCTACCCTGGGGGTGACTTATAAGTATTAAAAAAATGGCAGTTTAATCCTGGCAAAAAGGTTTATTTTAGCAGGCCAAAAAAGCAGTGCAGGCTTCAGTGGCAGGTCTGAGATATGTTTTACAAGCTACTTTAATGAAAGGTGCAATGAGTGCTGGAGCCCAATGATAGTATTTAACTTACAAACCCTGGGTACATGTAACACCACATACTAGGGACTTACAAGTAAATAAATGTACCAACCAGGTGTTTTACTATGTTTTCAAAGGAGAGCAAAAACACTTTACCACTGGTTAGCATGGAAAATGTACACTGACAAGCCAACAATAACAGGTTCCGCAAAGGAAAACAAAAGGAAGGCAAAAATCTGGGGTGCCCCTGCAGAGAGGACCAGGTCCAGCAATACCAAGAATACTAAGGGCAATGTTGTACATGTTTTAAAATATAAAACTGCGTACCCAGATTATCTGATCAGCCTGTAAAATAAATGGCTTGTAGCAATTTTTGGGAAACTTATAGACAATTAATTATGTGCCTGTGCCTGTTTTCATTCTAAACATCCCGACAAGTGATGAGCTTGCTTGTCCCTCCATGAAAGTACTGCAATCATGAGTGGGCCTATTGAACTACTTTAATAAAATCAGTAACCCTCTGAAATCTGCCTGAAGGTGGGATGGTGCTCATTCCCTGTAATTCAGGGCTGACCATTAAAACCCACAAGCTTGACCTTTATCTAGTCACTAAAGAATTCATTTGGCATAATTATAGAAAAAACGAAAAGTCTACTAAACAACATAAATTGTTTTCTTTCTGCATTGGTCTCTTTCCATAGAGTGGAGATGAAAGCAGTGACAAATTAATTGGGTGCAAGATGTTATTCAGAGGGTGAACATGTCCTGGGCCATCCCCTTGTTAGCCTTTTTAGTTGGAAAAGTCCTTCAGGTCACTTTTAGGGCAGCCATTTCTGTGGATGAATTAATTCCCCGTATTTTTCTGTAATGGTTTGCGTTCTTCATTCTGGCAACATGCCAGACACTTGCCTAGATGCCATAGGTTTAGACTTGGGTAATGCATTCATTGTGTTTGTCCCAAGCAAGGAATCCGAAAAGTAGATGTCCTCAGGAGTACCAACATACCTTCAATAGAATGTTTTATATTTCCCTAGTTGAAACGCTGCAGAAAACAGGTAATGCTTCTTAAGGAGCCCAGCTAGAGAACCAACCTCCACTGTTTTAGGTGACATACTAGTCCTATTGTACTGTATTCCATATTTGTTGGACTCACTAGTACAATGTGTGTGGGTGAGGGGGTAGCAGTATCCTCATGAAAAAAGAGAAAGCTAAGGTTCGATCTTAATGGGACAGCAGACCGTGCTCCATATGGTGACTCCCTGATTTAATACGGGTCCTGAACTGCTAAAACACAAGGTGAAAGAGCTTTGTTTAGTTCAGGTTGGGCTGGTGGGTACCCTCGATTGGCATACTGCACTGTGCACACCAACTCGTTTGACTCTTCACCCACTCCTGCCCTGCATTCCATTCCTTTTGTGGGAGGAACATGGAACTGGGACCTCCCACATTGCTCTCATGACTTATGTGGCTCAGTGTTCTTTTGTTAGCGGGGCACAGAACTGGGCATACTCCTGATGCTCATGTTCCTTTCAATGAGTCCTTGCGGCACCCATGATGTGTTTCTAATCTGGTGGTAGACTTACTTCCAACCCCTGTGCAGCAACCTCTTCTGCAGTCAACCTCGGTTGTTGGTGTCCATCTTATAAACATTAGCATAGCTGGTGGTGTGTCATAAGCTATTTGCTGCTGCTAGAATTCTATTTTCACCTGCAAATAAATGATTCTAGGGAATGTCTGGCAGTCTTCTGAGGGCTATAAATTACATAGAAAATAATTAAGGCACAAACAGTTCAAGGAGAGGGATGACAGCTGAAGGGTAGAGTCAACTCTCATTAATTAGGATTCTTTCACACACACACACACACACATCGAGCAGTAAATGTGAACCTATATGTAGAAGCTATCTAGCCTGAGGTGTCCATAAATAAAGCAAGCTCCTAGCCCTATTTACATTTCTTATATCTATTTATAGCAATGCTGAGACTTCAAGTCTCATTGCCTGTGAGCTCAGCACATAAGTTTTTAATATTCATTTTGCAGTGTTTGCCCTGGGGAATGCCCAGTTCCTGCAAATTGCATCTAATATGCCCTTCTGCTTTTCTTGCTCTAGGATAGATGCATCATAACACAGTATTTGAAAGAAACATCATAATAATTTGCCTGATCCACGTACATCTGTTTTATTGGTCTCTTCTTTTAGAGTTGCTGATCTAACCAGTTACACAAGCATCAGTTTCACCTGTTTGCTGTATTCCGTGATTTTATGTCTCTTTCAATGAACTAAAACCTCGATTCTTAGAAACAGAACTTTGAACCTGCCTGATTTCGAACTCTTGTATGTACAGATTTCCAACTACAAAACCACTTAAAGCCTTTCAAATATAATCCGTATTTTCTCCATAGACAAAGACTTTAACTCCATTGAAAAAAGACCCTTTTTTCTATCTATTTTGTGGGTGTTCCCATCCTCTTTTCCCCCTAGAAATACATTTACCCCTGCTTTTGGCAGGAGTAAGCCTCTGCCCTTTTTCTCCATTTCAAAGGCAGGAAGGGGGCGGGAAAAGGTTTGTGAATACCAATAAATCAGTACCCCCGTGGATCTTCATAAACCTCTAGTTGATTCCCAACAAAGAATGACTAATTCCCACCCATTAGAGAACGTTTAATCATGTGAAAAGCTCACGGTGAGTAAATCCCTTTACTAATGTGAAACTGACTTCAGTAAAGTGGGAAATGTTGTTTTCCATTTGTAGAAAATAATATTTGTGTGAGCAAGTCAGACTTCCATCCGTAAATGGATTTGTGAATGAAGCCTGAAATTAATTTGTTCCTGGTGAATATCGTGATCCATGTGACTATTAGTAAAGATATTCTGGTTTCAGAATATATAGGGGGTGATTCCAACCCTGGCGGGTGGCGGTAGCCGGCCGCCAGGCGCGAACCGCCATTTGGCCGCCATGCGGCCAAAATACCGCTGCCCCCATTTCAACATTCCGGCGGGAATGAGGCCTGCAACACAGGAGCCGGCTCCGAATGGAGCCGGCGGTGTTGCGGCTGTGCGACGGGTGCAGTTGCACCCGTCGCGCTTTTCACTGTCTGCTAGGCAGACAGTGAAAAGCTGGCCGGGGCCCTGTTAGGGGACCCCTGCACTGCCCATGCCAGTGGCATGGGCATTGCAGGGGCCCCCAGGGGCCCCAGGACACCCCTTACCGCCAGCCTCTTCCTGGCGGTGAAAACTGCCAGAAACAGGCTGGCAGGAAGGGGGTCAGAATCCCCAGGGCAGCGCTGCTTGCAGCGCTGCCCTGGCGGATTCTCCCAGCCTGGGCAAAAACGGCGGAAAACCGCCGGCCCCGGCGGGGCGACCGTCAGAATGGCATGTGAAGCACCGCCAGCCTGTTGGCGGTGCTTCCGTCATTCGTGACCCTGGCGGTCCAAGACCACCAGGGTCAGAATGACCCCCATAGTCTCTCTCTCTCTAAGTAAGAGAGTATAGGTGCAAACAATATTCGAGAAATAAAAAGGCAACACCACAGCATCATGTTATAGTAGCCCTTTTTCTTTGAAGTCTTATGATATACCTGTATCATTGATATAGTTGACAGGTACAAAGGTGTGCCACGCCCAAGATTATTTTGAGGCATGTCATTTAACTGTGTATATATTTTTTGCCAGTACAAAAACTGAATAGAAAGAGTTCTTTAAAACTGGACTGTGGAGCAGCAGGAGTTTTTTGGAAAAGTGCTCCTCGAACAAATGTGTTTTAGCTCCTTAGTGATGTGGTGATATGGAGATTTGACTAGGGCAACCACCGTCTGTGGTGGATTGTTGTCTTTGTTGGTAGGTTAACAGCCTGCAATATTTTGTTTTCTTCTCTTTTCTTCATTGCACTTTTTAACTTGAAGTGAGGTGATGTTATGACTTCTTGCGTTGCATTGATCTGCAACATATACGAGACCTGCTACTTTATTAGAAGGCAGTACCAAACGGCAAACTAACTTGCTTAACTGGAAAAACCCTAACTAAAATTAACGCAAAGCAGAGAGAAGCACTGCTTTGCATTACTTAGCGTCAAGGGGGCGTTACATGGGCGTTCCCATGCAATTACTCTGTTTTTCATGCAAAACCCCATCTACCAAAAATGTGAGCCAGGGTTTTGCGTCAAAAAAGAATGTCCTTTAAAACCAGGCGTTAAAAGGAGAAATGTTCTAATTTCTCCTTTCTTTTCCTACTTTGCATGCGTGATGCACTGTGCAGCACACATACAAAGTAGGAAACATTTTAAATGTTGTCTAAACATAGTATTTTGTATTGGATGGTAATTCTACCAGTCCAAAACCTATTCTAGACTTTCACACACACTCTTGCTCTATGGGGCAAAGACGTATGCGTGGCATGCGACAGCAAACATCTGCGCCCGCGCTAGGGGCGGTGGTCGAGCTATATCTCTCTAGATATGGAGCTCTTCTGCTTCCTCCCTGTCACAGTTCGCTACCTGGCATTTTAGTAAACCTGCCCCTCAGTGACATAAGGCCCTGACTGTGTTGTTGCGATCCACTTAGATTAATCAGAGGAAATGTATATTTTGTGGATATTGTGAAACCAATAATATATCAGCAGCCATGTACCTAAATTGGACACGAATGACTGAAATAGTGCACTGAAGTCCTGATTTTGATCTAGTGTTTGTGCTACCAAAGTAAAGCACCACTTTAAAAGTGTGGACAGAACTTTGATGAAAAGTGATTATGGTGGAATCAGCACATTTGCTGCATAACTACTCACTGCAAGCACTTTCTGTTGTGCCTTTTGTTCATTTAGCAACTTATCATTTTGTGTCTCTGGTTGCCACCGAATTTGCAGTATGAGTTGATCGACCGAGTTAAAGGACCTGGCGTGGGGAAGATGCTGCTGCTGTTGGTGACCAGTTGTTTTCCTTCACCTTGAGCTATGATTTCTCCCTAAACGGATGGACATCATTTAGGGGTTACCAGGGAGTTGCAACTGCGACCTCTGGCTTGCCCCTTGCAACCACGACACTGTTTTTGCAATCCCTGGCCTCTGAGGTGGCAAAATCAGAGCCAGACTCACAAGCTTTGTTTTTTGTCAGTTCTTTATTACACTGAGAGTGCATAATATTTTTATTATTCCCATTGGCATAATAAAGAATTAATTACAAGTTGCTGAAATAGGACCCTCCCTGGCAGCTGAGGTAAGCAAAAAATTATTTTAAATGAATGCTGTGTGCGCGCGCTTGCGGGGGACACTAGGACAGTGTGTTTATGTGAGAAGGACTGTGTGTATGTGTAAATGTGTGTGCATGTGTACGCATGCACGTGTGAGTGAAAGTAAATGTTAAATGAAGTTGTCATCTCCTCTACCCCTGGCATTTTGGCGAATTGACGTAAATGCCCGAATGCAATTCTTTACGCGATGTAGCATTCTGGTGTAATATCTGTAATTACGCAAAACTTCCTAACGTGAAATTATGCCAATAACATCGGCCTAATAAAAATTTCACCCAGGCCTACTTATCAATCCATAAAAAAATGACTCATTGCCTTTTCTAAGCAATCACCGATCAGCACACCACACACAGATGCTCACCAAACGCACTTTCAATTATGCAATTGCCGGAACTAATGGTTTTGCCAATAACTGCTATTGTTTCATGTTATAATGGACCATAAACACATTCTCTTATTTGCTTTTGAACTCATATAAAATCTAAGTCTATTAAGCAAAATGTCAATCGCAAAGCATAAAAGCATCGCGGCATAGCTCACCAATTAATGAAGTGGATACAATTTACACATTAGAATTGAGAAAAAAGGCTTACTGGAACGTGCCTCAAATGTAATTGCCATTGCTGTTTTATTAATTAGCGCAAAGTCGATATTATAGAGCACTGTGTCTCACAGCATGTTCATGCTAACATATTTTTATTTATGTTTTTTATACTATTGAGTTTCATAATAAAAGATTAGTAAATCTATAATAGGAAACACAGGTTGCAGCAAATGTCTAGATTTGTAATACACCGCAAATATAAAGTATTATTGTAACGGTCAAAGGTTCCAACACCATCTACACATTCCACTCCTTGTATTATATAGACAATCACCCTGCTCAAGGAGCCTTCATTCAGTCATTCATAGCCTCGCCCCCCTCCTACCGACAGGATGAGCCCCCCCCACCCCCCAGGTGGAAGACCCCTAGTGTAGGCTGTCCAAACAACCTGTTATTTCTCATTTGATGGACTCTGTACCGACAGGATGAGGCCCCCCAGTTTGAAGACCCCTGGTGTAGACTGTCCAAACAACCTGTTATTCCTCATTTGGTGGACTCTATACTCTAGACCACCTTACGCATAATGGAGATTTGGTGCAAAATCCTTGTTGTCAAAGCTGCAGAGTCATGCGACCTCGGTGTTGCCGACGAGAGGAGACAGACTACAGTGATTGGTCTTGTTTTAAAGTTCAAGGGTAATTTAATTTTAAAACATACACACTTTAACCTGAAGGTATCTCTGAAATGACTTTCATAAACACCATATTGCACTGAGACACGAGAAAGCCATTGCAAACTGCGAGTTACATAAAATGGACGCTGTCCTTTTAAGCTTGATGTAACACATTTACCTGCTGTGATTAAAGCTACTCACACTGATACCCTGCATGAAGACATTTCCTAATATCTGTCCCTCAACGGTGAAAGTCTGGGTTAGCCTTAATGAGATTAGAAATTGTAAACTGCAGTTCAAAGATCTTTCATAGATATTCTTCTCGAGATTAAGCTTGCCTTTTCCTCAAACTTTCAAAGGTCAAATAAAGGCGAATCATTTCGTGCTATGGTCGAATTTATTTTTTATTCACTTTTTTCACAAATTTGGGATTTTGTTTTCTATAAGGAGTGGGTTACAAATTGTCCACTTATATGACTTCAATCAGGACCTATGGGAGAGATGGAGACATGAAAGTCACCAAGCATCCCACAATAGTTAAATAGCGATCTCAATCTCTATGTGCAAATGTTTGGGAATGCGTGACAGAGGATAAGTGGTGCTGAAGATGTGTCTGCTGTACACCTTAGTTCATGTACGATTTTCCACGTGTGCACTGAGGAAAACGTTTTCCTTTGTGCGGCATCACAAATGGAGGGAGGAAGCAGCAAATGTCCAAATGAGAGGATGATTGTGGCGGCGATACAGGTTCTGTGGATGGGAAGATAGCCATGGGTGACCCCTCCGCTATGGAGGAGGAGCAATGCCTGCCTGCTGAAAGAAGAAAAATAAAGGGATAATAAAAGTATTTTATGATCCTTTTGCTTTTCTGCTTTCATAGGGTGGGGCGGGGCCATCCTCCTCCTCGTCAACAAGTGGCAGAAGAGTAGTGGTGCGCTCCTAAGTGCACATGTCAGTTTGGCTGTCCGTCTGAGGCTGCCTAAATTGACATGTGCACTTAGAGAGCCGCCACTGAAGATAGCTTGCAAAACTCATCAGTGTGCACTTGTGCTTCATCAACAGTCATTTAGACGAAGATGAGCAGCACTATTGGGGGTGCCATCTGAAGTAGTGGCAAGAAGTTCACCTTGACATAGTAGACAACCTCTGGGCAAGGAAGGGTTGACTCAGGTCATAGATGAGAAGAAAAGTTATTTATTTCATGTTAGGCCCCTTGCTTGAGGTCACAACAGGTAGGTCCTGTCAGGGATCCATCCCTTCATGCTCCAGCTGTCCTTATTTATTTGCTCCCGCTCCAGACCACACTCCAACATTTTATTTCATCTTTTGCTCTCAGCATTCCAGATACAAGCTCAGACCAAGAGGAATGTGGACACATGGAATACTACACACCTCCCTTCCTTACAAGCAACAAAACAAAGAACAGACCTCCCCTTGCACTCACAGTACAGGAACAGTCATTCACAATCACTCAATCTCCAACATTTCAATCTTACAAGTTCACCCAACCACAGCTTGTTAAACTCTCCAATACCCTTGAAGGCACACAAAGACGAGAATGAGCAGTCTCAGAAAACTCTGAAATGTGGCAAGACATAAGGCTTCCAGAACCTCATGTCATGTCAGTCAAAAAAACAAGACAACAAATAGGTTGTGACTACCATTGCAGAATGGTCCAAGGCATGCAAGACCTGCGACCTCTTCAGATATGAGGCCCTACCACCATATATCTGCATACTCACAATGATGTTTTACAGCACTTATGCATGTCGGATATGAAGTCAGGGACACCAAGTTTCAAGGCAGCCAGGGTATGGAGTTCACTGTTATCCCTAAGCCTAGACATTGAATTAAAAAACAAAACGAAAACTGAAAGTTTAACCATGCATAAACTTAATTCAAAACTTTCCTAACCAGACTCCAGCACAAAACACTCATACACAAAGTCTCCGTACTTCCACATCACACTAGTACTAGTAGTATAATGCTTTATTTCTGTCACAGACCATCAAGCAGTAACACGAAATAAATACAGAGGGTAATTCATTAAACAAAAACACACTAGGTTTACAAGATAAGGACTCGCAACTCATATATATGAATATAATAACTATATAAATCCCCACAATAATTCAATCTACCAAATAGCTGTTAATCTTGCAGCTAGGTGTATATAGGTCCCAGTTAACAGGCAATTACACACAATGGTACATCAGTATAGTTCCCCCCAAAAAACCTAATTGAATTTACAAAATAAATTCACAACTCGTAGAGAATTTTAAAACATGGCCCTCTTCTCCCCCAATACAGCTAAGCACATATGGGCCCCACTTAAACCCACAGGTCAACCTAGTTTAAAATGCAATAGGAAGCCCTGCTAATACAAACAGTACCACATACAGTCACCAGTGTAAAACTGCCATTAGGTTATGTTGCATCTCTAAGTAAAAACAGATTTTAGTTGATACTAAGGATGTCTGTGCATGTTCAAAAAAACAGTCAGCAGCCCTGCTGCATACTGCCTCGAGCCTTAAATGCGACAGAAGTCTTGTGGTATAGCCGAAGGTCCAGTCATTTCTGAATCACATCCACTGCTGATAGAAATTTGCTCAGACAAAATACCAATAGTCGGCTTGTGTCTGACCTCATGATTCGAAGTGCTGGTAGGTAGTGCTGGAACCCCAAATCCAACAGGAGTGTTTTAACCATTTTGCTCTTGCACAGGAGTACAATGGGCAACTGAACAAAACATGTTCCATATTTTCCACATGATCGGGCGGTAGACGCATTTTGTAACTTTAGTTACAGTGCTTTCCTTGCTCCTTTTAGAAGTGTAGCTGTTCAGTGCTAGTGTGCCAAGCCTGATTTTAATAAAAAGGGGTTTGCCTTACTGTGGCGTGATCTCGTCAAGAAAAAGTTAAAACTGTGGAGAAGATTTTATGGACAGAAACCTGCCAGTAAGGCTATCACTGTCGGCATACCACATGTAATTATAGTTTATGTACCCCAGAAGGATTTCTTCGGAAGAGCCTTGGAAGAGGAGTTAATAGTAGAGGGCTTAGTCCACAACTAAACTAATCCCAGTAGAGCCATTTTTGGCAGAGTCTAAGCAGCACACATGCGGTGTCTTCGACATGTTGTAATCTACTTCTGTGGGCTTTCACCACGCCCATGTCACGCCCCTCACTTTCATTCATTCCTTAGCCTGCCTTTCAAAATTCACTTGAGTTCGTAGGTAAATGCCTTACATTTTTCACCTTCAGGCTGCTTTGTTATTGCCTTGGAGACTGACCCTGTTATATGGATTATTGCACGATCGGCCAAATACCTTGATGTGGCACACTACTTTTTTCTTTTTTCATTTGCCTCTATGCTTTGCACTCTATGTCTGTAAGCTCTTTTTTATACATTTTTTTTTGGGGAAGTTTCATATAGCATGAATTCGTTCGGAGGAACATGAGTACCACTTATGTACAAGTTGAGCAGCTGAAAAATATACAAACTGGTGTATTTTAAACAGAAAAAAACACAGAAGTCCTCAACAAGGCTCTCCAGGCTCCGTGCAAGAGCCAATACTACAATATTCACAATTCTCGGGAAGCTCACCCCACAATGCTTTGCAGAGCATTTCTTTTGCAAAATATTTTGGCCCATAATTTAGCCTGTGGTGGTCCTAGGACAATGGGACCACCACCAAACCATTCAGCACGACACACTCTTCCTGTCTAGATCATCTCTGCATCCCCACAATAGGTAGGAGGGACCCCAAAATAGTAACCTCTCCCACCATTCAGTTTTTTTTAAAGCTCTCATGGCTGGAACTTTTGTTTTACAGCTGGGAGTACTTTGTGTTTTTAAGGGCCTCGTTTGTAATATTATTGTAATAGACCTGCTAGACATGAAGATGTGCAAGGCACTACACTCTCTAGGGGTTAAATATATGGTTGCTCTGTGTTACTTTCTGTCATTCTCTTTTCAAGTGGTCATGCCTTCTACGGCCTGATTATATGGTTACAGTGGCCATGTTTGCTTCAAAATGCTATTTTTATTGTGGCATTCTCTAAGGGCTGGTCTGAGTATTACAGTCAAGATACTACAATATTCACTGCACTTGTAAACTCTCCCCATACCATTTTTGCTCAAAACTCATTGTGTGGTGGTCCTACGACAATGGGGCCACCATCAAAATGTTCAGTAGAATGAGCTCTTTCTAAATATGTCATCTCTGGGTCCCCACACTAGGTTGGAGGGACCCCAAAATAACAACCCCTCACATTATTCAGTGTCTTTTTAAGTTCTTTCATGGCTTAAACCTTGGTTTTACAGCTGGGAGAAATTTGTCTTTTAAGGGCCAGGCTTGTAACATTATTCTGGTAGCCATAAACATGTGTAATGCACTATGTTCTCTACCGGCTAAATATATAGTTACACTGCATTTCATTCTGCCTTTCTGTTTTCATTTGGTTATGCTCTCTAGGTGCTGACTATATGGCTATATGACTATGTTTCTTACAAATGCTATATTATTGTGGTTCCTAAAAAGGGCTTTTCTGAGCATTATAGTCATGATACTACAGTATTCACTGCATTCTGAAACTTGGCCCATAATGTTTTGTGGGGTTTTTCTTTTACAAAACATGTTTGCCTATAACTAGCCATGTGGTGGTCCTAAGACAACGGGGCCACCATCAAAAAGGTCAACACGATGTGCTCTTTCTGTCTAGGTGATCTCTGGGTTCCCACACTAGGTTGTGGGGACCCCAAAAAATAATATAAATAAATATAATAAATTATAGAAATATTTTTATTTTTTTGCTGCAGATACAGGAAGAAGGTAAATGGAAGTGCTTTAGTTATATGCAGGGCCACTGAATTATGTGGCAGAGTGGACCAGATTATGCAGCATGGTTGACCAATTTATGTGGAAAGAAAAGTCCAGTTATGCATTTACAACGGCAATAGCTCTAACTCAAGCAAATGCTAGACCTATTGCATTGCAAATGCTTGTTTATTGTGTGATAACCAAAAGGTGGAACACATTCTTGTCCAACTGGAAAAGTTCACAAAGGCCTTGTTGTTAGGATCCCAATTCTAGAGTTCACCAGATCCTGACCCAATAGGCCAAAGGCCCCGTACTTGGCAGATCACCAATCCAATTTAAAGCTAAATCGAAATATACAGGAACAAGTGGGGTAGCTTGCAGTAGGAAAAGTAGTGATCTTATAAAATAGTTTTCACTAACTGATGAGGCATCTAATGGTGTTGTCCCCCAGACCTCAGCCCTGTGTAGTGCTGCCAACTGAACAGCAACCTTGTAAATGTCTACTGCAGGGAAAACTGCCCTCTTATTGGAGGCCCTATTCATCCTCCCAATGGCGGCTGCTTTGTGCACAATTGTTGCCTTACACTTCTCAATGTAGGTGGACCATGATGGAGAATTACCAATTCTTATACCCAGATAGTCAAATGATTTGACTTCCTCGAGTACCTTGCCCCCCCAAATGGCAAGTTCCTCCAAAAAGATCTATGAGGCCTAATAGACGAAAATATGTTTTTTGTGACATTAATCTCAAGTACTCTACGATTGCAAAAGTCCTGGAATTTGTACAATAAATTCTGGATTCTACCAGGGGTCCTTGAGATAAGCAGCATATCGTCCTCAAACAACAGGCCGGGTACAGGGGCACTACCAAGCTTGGGGCATTGTGGGTGCAATAACAAAGATAGTTTAACGCATCATTAATGAACAAAGGAAGAGCGTTGGTGCAAGAACGCATCCCTGACACACCCCACATGTAACGTTTATCCTTTCAGTTAAGTCCCCAGCCTTCCCCCACTGTACTTGGGCAAAATGATCCACATCCACATCACACAATTAAACTGCAACATAGACATAACAAACTCTCAAACCTTTTCCATCTTTGACAAGCACTCCTCACAACCCTAGAAGGCCAACACTTAGATGCACAAAAGTAAAGCCTGATATTGATTGGATTGGCTTCTAGTCCTTTGTATAATTCTAGTCCTTTTAATATTTTGTGTTAAGGAAAAATCTGCATGTGTCCTACATCCTTCTGTTATGCCCTGAGAAGACCCTAAAGGAAGGGGCCAAAACACACCCATCATTACATTAAGAGGAGTTCCTCAATCTACAATAATAGATCCAAGTATATAATCAACCACAAACGCTATGGACTGAGCCATATCCCCGCATGGGTCAGGTTTGTTGAGTTTGTGAAACTACCATAAGGCAGACTCATTTCTGCAATTGACTAGGGGATACCTATGGACTCAAGTAGACCACAAGGACTGTTAATGAATGAGTCAGACATTGTTTGAACAAAAAATGTTGTTATATATATTTTTTATGTATTTATGTGTAATTGTATTGATTGATTAATTGTGCAATATTTTGGAAGTTTGTGATACCTGGACTAGCAAACTTAAAGCAAATTAAGTTGCAACAGCAACTACTTTCCACTCCACTAGGGAGCAGCATCATTATTGTTGAATCTTATTCAGGTATATTAGATTGATCTCTATAGAAACCCCACCTTTTTTCTTCTGCTCTGCCCAGGTTCACATACGGTTATTTGGGCCCCTTCCACTTTGGCTGATATGTAAAAGCCCAGCCCAGCACTCCAACGCACCGAACACCCAGTCACGCTAGTTGGGCAGACTGACATGACCAAGTCTCAGGCTGAAAAAAGTAATTAATCGACGCCCAGAAACATGGACTCTGGAAACTGCATCTGAAAAAATGTGGGATATCTTCCACACACATTGACGACAGCCTCCAGTAGACACAAGTGAGATATTATTGACACAACTCAACAAAATCAAATGTTAGAGCAGTCCAGCAATATAACCATTGATACCAGACCATGCCAGAAGGCGAATAAGTGCTCACATGTTACACACTAGAGCTACTCCATACACTATAATTCAGACACAACACTGACCAACTCCATTAGACACAAATTGTATAAACCAAAACACAAAACAATTACAAACATGCCTTGCTACATTTGCCACAGACCAGTCAAATCTTCTTATTTGTGCATAATCACAACTCAGGCAAAACCTGTGGCTATCCACCAAAACTCCATGGGTACTACACTTCCCCACATTTTCAATTCACAAGGTACACATTCTTGCAAACTCTCTGAAAAGGGTGTTTCTCTTTTCCCACATCACACTCATGAGGTCCTCCTCTAAGCAACTTCTTCGAACAGGGTATTACTCTTCCCTGACTTATCACCCCACAGGGTACTTTCCCATGCAACTTCTCACAATGGGATTCTACACTTCCCCAAATTCGCATTCCATAGATTATTCCCTCCTAAATCCGCCACTGAAAAGGTACTGCATCAACACACACACATAAGTGTACTACACCCCGGTCTCTTGTAACTGAGTACTAATCTTTCACACATCCATGACACTTGGGCATGCACAACCAGCACATATCAACATAACAACACACCGATGTGTAGTGTACTCTTTTCTCTAAACTGCTAACTAGACTCCAGATGGAGTCAAGTCAAATCATCTTTATTCAGCTAAATATGCTTGCCATAAAAGCAAGTAAAACACAAATAAATACAATACTATCATGTAAATTAATTCACAGTTACTAATAAGCAGCAATAAACATACATCACACAAATGAGTCAGCTGTGGCCCATGCAGCTGAATACTTAATCTAAGCTCATAGATCTCCTCGAACGGATTGCAGCCTGGAGAAATAAAAACATGTCTGCAAATTTCATTATCAAGCAATCCCAGTAAAAAATAGTAAGTATCAAGGCAACTACGGATGTTCCTGTGCTTCAGAAGAGGCTTAAGGTATCTTTTGGTATACATCAAGGAAAATTCACAAAAGAAAAGAAAATGAATCATGGTTTGCCTTTGCAAATTGCGACAGGGACATAACTTACAACTAAGGTTTAGGTGGTTACGGATAGGAAAACAGAGCCTGCCGAAACCTAAACAGTAAAGATACTCGCCAGCTCAAATTATTGTTCCACAAGTAGTTAGAAGAAAGGCCCCCCAAATGTAGGCGTAAATAATTCATTATGCTAGACTTTCACCCTTCTACCCACAACCTTTTTTCTTTAGCACGCTCCAACAACATCTCTTTTACATGCTTTCTACTGATAGACACCCTCTGATTTCTGTCTGGGAAACACTCAGCTAAACCTGCTGCAGCCAACCCATTCCTGACGTAAGATAGCCATGGTATAGAAAGGCCCCTGTCACATGCCAGGCAATCTGCGATTATCTCTTTGGTTAATACTGTTTCATCAGAGCTCCAAACAGCCAGACCCAATAACACCGGCCTCCTACGAATAAGACCTCTCAAATAACTTACTCCAAGCTCATTATGACATGTAAAACCAGGAGTGGAGGAAGGATCAGAGAGTAATCTCCGAAAGAAACAATCTTCCTCCCTTTGTAGGTTTGTCAGGTCCCCCATGCCCCAAATTACTGCCACGGAAGTTACTATCGGAGCACACTGGGTAGAATATATTGTCATGAGGGAGTGTAGCGGCTTTCACATTTAGGCAACGGGAGAGGCAACAGAGAACCCACAGCCCTCCTAAAGATTGGTCCTGCTGCACATCATGTGCTTGGCACATGAACCAGATGAGCTGAAGGTCACTCCCAAAATAATATAAAGTATTTTGCTGGATAATACATTATTGCCCATGTGGGAAGGCAGAGACTTCTGTCGCTTGCAACCACAAGTCATTAACAAGCATTTACAATGCAACGGGTCTCGCGTTTGCTCATGTTAGAGCTGATCGCGTTGTAAACTCTTAACCCGAGTTTTCACCTATCGGGCAAAAGTGCATTTATGTACATAACCCGAAAAAGTGAAATCAAGTATGTAAAGCGCTCGACTTCTGCCAAGCAAGATCGCGCTGTAAATTAGAGAAAAAAAAGTCCACAAGCCCGATGGAAAACAGCGAGCCTCGCATGTTTTCTGTACTTGGTCGCTGCGCTCGAGGAGGGCTAGCCACCGGAAAGGCATGACATATGCGTGCCTTCGACTAATGAAAGCAAGCAGATTTTATTAGGGAAGCCCACGAACCAATAAAAAACACTGACGTGAAGTTGACAGGGCTCTGAGCCCTTTTCTAAATACAAAAGAGTCTCGTTGCGATACGCATGCGCGAGCGCATGCAACGCAGGCTCGACCCTAAAAAGGACTTAGTAAAATGAGTGTGTCAATCTAAATTTGCCATAAAAACTAAAAATGTATGCACCAAACGACACAGGGCATTGGAGTGCAGGCAATTAAAACTGCATCATCAGTGTAGAGTAATACAGGAAGAGGCACACCCTTCACCCTAGGCATGTCAGAGGTGCACCGAACGAGCTGCATGCTCAGTTCGTTTATATATAAAATAAAAAGGAGTGGGACAAGGACACGCCCCTGCTGTACCCCTCTGACTAATACTGAATTCAATCAATCAATCTGGGATTTGTAAAGCACACTACTCACCCGTGAGGGTCTCAAGGCGCTAAGGAGGGGAGGGGAAGGAGGTGGGAGGGGGGAGGTGCTGCTACTGTTCGAACTGCCAGGTCTTGAAAAGTTTCCTGAAGATAAGGAGGTCTTTGGTCTGGCTCAGGTGGGTGGGAAGAGTGTTCCACATTTTGGCGGCGAGGTGTGAAAATGATCTACCACCGGTTGTAGTTCTGCGGACGCGTGGGACTGTTGTGAGGACGAGGTCAGTGGTGCGGAGATGCCTGGTCGGTGTATAGAAGAAGAGTCATTTGTTGATGTATTCTTGTCCAGTGTTGTAAAGTGCTTTGTGAGCGTGGTTGAGGAGTTTGAAGGTGATTCTCTTGTTGACTGAGAGCCAGTGCAGGTTTTTCAGGTGGTCTGTGATGTGGCAGTGGCAGGGGATGTCCAGGATGAGGCATGCGGAGGTGTTCTGGATGTGATGCAGCCTCTTCTGGAGTTTGGCCGTGGTTCCTGCGTAGAGAGCCTTTCCGTAGTCCAGTTTGGTGCTTACAAGGGTTTGGGTGTCTGCTCTTCTGGTTTTGATGGGTATCCATTTGTAGATCTTTCGGAGCATGCAGAGGGTATTGAAGCAGGAGGAGGAGATGGCGTTGACTTGCTGGGCCATGGATAGTGAGGGGTCCAAGATGAATCCTAGGTTGCATGCGTGGTCGGTGGGAGTCAGAGCGGTTCTGAGAGTGGCAGGCCACCAGGAGTCATCCGATGTGGAGCCGAAGATAAGGCCTTCCGGCTAGTCCGAATTGGGTTTGAGGCAGCTGCTCTTCATTCATCAGCGATGGCCTTCATTCCTTCGTGGAGGTAGGTCTTGGCGGAGTCCTTGGTGAGGGAGAGGATCAGCTGGGTGCCATCAGCATATGAGATGATGTTGAGGTTGTGGGATCGGGCAATGTTAGCGAGTGGGCCATGTAGACGTTGAAGAGGGTCGGGCTGATGGATGAACCCTGGGGTATGCCGCAGATGATTTTGGTGGCCTCTGAGCGGAATTGGAGGAAGCGGACTCTCTGGGTTGAGAAAGGAGGTGACCCAGACCAGGGCTCTGTCGCGGATTCCAGCATTGCTGAGGCGTGAGCATAGGGTGTGGTGGCACACGGTGACGAACACGGCCTAGAGGTCCAGGAGGATGAGGGCAGCGGTTTCGCCGCTATCCAGTATGATTCTGATGTCGTTGGTGGCTGCGATGAGGGCAGTTTCAGTGCTGTGGTTGCTGCGTAATCTGGATTGGGAAGGGTCCAGGTTGCGGTTCTCCTCTAGGAAGTGGGTTAGTTGTCTGTTGACGGCCTTCTCTATGACTTTTGCCGGGAAGGGGAGCAGGGAGATAGGCCGGAAGTTCTTGAGGTCCTTTGGGTCTGCCTTGGGTTTTTTGAGGAGGGCGTTGATCTCAGCGTGTTTCCAGCTCTCCAGGAAGGTGGCGAACTCGAAGGAGCTGTTGATGATCTTCCGTAGTTGGGGTGCGATTACAGAGCTTGCTTTGTTGCGGATGTGATGAGGGCAGGGGTCAGATGGAGAGCCGGAGTGGATGGTGTTCCTGATTTTAATGGTGTTGTTGTCATTGACGGGGGTCCAGGAGAGCAGGAGGTTGGTCGGAGGTGAATCTGTGGTGTTGGTGGTTGCCGTTGGGAGTCTGGGTGCTGAAGCTGTCGTGGATGTCTGCAATCTTGCGGTGGAAGTAGGAGGCTAGGGAGTCGCAGAGTTCTTGGGATGGTGGGATGTCGTTGACATTGGAGCTGGGGTTGGAGAGTTCCTTAACAACATTGAAGAGCTTCTTGTGGCTGTGTGTGTTGTTGTGGATTCAGTCTTTGAAGGCAGTTCTTTTGGTGGCTCAGATGAATTGGTGGTGTCTGCGGATGGTGTTTTTGAAGGCTGTGTGGTTGTTCAGAGTCTGATCTTGGCGCCACTTTCTTCCGAGTCTTCGGCAGCTTTGCTTAGATTCGGTGAGGTGGCGGGAAACCAAAAGGCCTTTCTGGTGGTGTGTCTATCGGAGGGATTCTTGATTGGGGTGGGAGTATTGGCACAGGTGTTGACACATTGCCTGAAGTTGTGGGCAGCTGCATCAGTGTCAGTGGTGTCGATGGGTGGGTTCTGGGAGAGGGTCACCATAAGTTGGTCTTCAGTGACCTTGTTCCAACTGCGGTGGGGATTGGTTGTGGGTGGTGGTGTGTTGTGGGTTTCTTGAAGCAGAAGTGGATGCAGCGGTGGTCTGTCCAATGGAGTTCGGTGGTGTGGCTGAAAGAGACGTGATTGCTAGCAGAGAAAATAGGGTTGTGTGTGTGTCCTGCGGAGTGGGTTGGTGTCATGAGGAGATGTTTGAGGCCAAGGTTGGAGAGGTTGTCGAGCAGGGTGGCTGTGTTGTTGTTGTTGATGTTCTCGAGGCGGAAGTTTAAGTCTCCGAGGATATGTAGTGTAGGAGGCTGGCCTGGCTTGTAGTGGGTACCAGAGGTAATTACACCTTGTGCCAGGTCCAGTTACCCCTTATTAGTGTAGAAGAGGTGTTTCTAGCAGCTAAAGCTGATAGAAGGTAGCTATGGCAAAGCAGCTTAGTCTGAACTAGGAGACATGTAAAGCTCCTACTATACCACTGGTGTCATATGCACAATACCATAAGAAAACACAATACACAGAAGTACTAAAAATGAAGGTACTTTATTTTTATGACAATATGCCAGAAGTATCTCAGTGAGTACCCTCAGTATGAGGATAAGATATATACAGAAGTTATATGTACACAAACCAAAATTATGCAGGTAATAGCAAGAAAAGTAATGCAAGCAGTGTAAAGTTACAATAGATTGCAATAGGAGCACATAGGTATGGGGGCAACACAAACCATATACTCCAAAAGTGGAATGCGAAGCACAAATGGACCCCAAACCTATGTGAGCTTGTAGAGGGTCGCTGGGACTGTAAGAAAACAGTGAGGGTTAGAAAAATAGCCCACCCCAAGACCCTGAAAGGTAGGTGTCAAGTGCACCTACTACCCCCAGAGAGCACAGAAGTCGTGATGGGGGATTCTGCAGGAAGAACAAACACCAGCAATGCAACAACAGTGGATTTCAGGACCTGAGTACCTGTAAGACAAGGGGACCAAGTCCAATAGTCGCGACAGTGTTGAGAGTGGGCAGGAGCCCAGGAAATGCCAGCTGAGAGTACAAGGAAGCTGCCACCTGTTGGAAGAAGCTTGGAGTTCTGCAAAAAACAAGAGGACTAGGAACTTCTCCTTTGGAAGATGGATGTCCCATGTCACGATGAAGCTTGCAGAGGTGCTCCCACGCAGAAAGACTGAAAACAAGCCTTGATAGCTGCAAGGGTCGCAGTAGAGGTTTTTGGGTGCTGCTGTGGCCCAGGAGGGACCAGGATGTCGCCAATGGAGGAGGAGACAGAGGGGGTGCCCAGCAAGTCAGGGAGCCCTCACAAAAGCAGGCAGGACCCACAGAAGTACCTGAACAGGCACTTGGAAGAAGAGTGAACCGGAGTCCATGCAAAGTCACAAAAGGAAGTCCCATGACGCTGGAGGACAACTCAGAAGGTTGTGCACTGCAGGAAGGAGTGTCGAGGACCCAGGTTTGGCTGTGCATGAAGGAACTCCTGGAAGAGTGCACAGGAGCCGGAGCAGCTGCAAATCACGCGGTACCCAGCAATGCAGTCTAGCGTAGGGAGGCAAGGACTTACCTCTACCAAACTTGGACTGAAGAGTCACTGGACTGTGGGAGTCACTTGGACAGAGTTGCTGAGTTCCAGGGACCATGCTCGTCATGCAGAGAGGGGACCCAGAAGACCAGTGATGCAGTCTTTTGGTGCCTGTGGTTGCAGGGGGAAGATTCCGTCGACCCACAGGAGATTTCTTCAGAGCTCCTGGTGCAGAGAGGAGGCAGGCTACCCCCAGAGCATGCACCACCTGGAAACAGTTGAGAAAGCCGCAGGATGAAGCGATACAAGGTTGCTAGTAGTCATCTTGCTACTTTGTTGCGGTTTTGCAGGTGTCCTGAGCAGTCAGCGGTCGATCCTTTGGCAGAATGTGAAGAGGGAGATGCAGAGGAACTCTGATGAGCTCTTACATTCGTTATCTGGTGAGATCCCCAAAGCAAAGACCCTAAATAGCCAGAAAAGGAGGTTTGGCTAACTAGGAAGGAGGATTGGCTACCAAGAGAGGTAAGAGCCTATCAGAAGGAGCCTCTGACGTCACCTGCTGGCACTGGCCACTCAGAGTAGTCCAGTGTGCCACAGAAACCACTGTTTCCAAGATGGCAGAGGTCTGGGACACACTGGAGGAGCTCTGGGCACCTCCACTGGGAGGTGCAGGTCAGGGGAGTGGTCACTCCCCTTTCCTTTGTCCAGTTTCGTGCCAGAGCAGGGCTGGGGGATCCCTGAACTGGTGTAGACTGGCTTATGCAGAGATGGGCACCATCTGTGCCGATCAAAGCATTTCCAGAGGCTGGGGGAGGCTACTCCTCCCCAGCCTTCACACCTATTTTCAAAGGGAGAGGGTGTTACACCCTCTCTCAGAGGAAGTCCTTTGTTCTGCCTTCCTGGGCCAGGGCTGCCTGGACCCCAGGAGGGCAGAAACCTGTCTGAGTGGTTGGCAGCAGCAGCAGCTGCATTGGAGACCCAGGAAAGGCAGTTTGGCAGTACCCGAGTTCTGTGCTAGAGACCAGGGAGATCATGGAATTGTGCCCCCAATGCCATAATGATCTTAGACATGTTACATGGTCATGTTCGGAGTTACCATTGTGACGCTGTACATAGGTAGTGACCTATGTACAGTGCACGCGTGTAATGGTGTCCCCGCACTCACAACATCTGGGGAATTTACCCTGAACGATGTGGGGGCACCTTGGCTAGTGCCAGGGTGCCCACACACTAAGTAACTTTGCACCCAACCTTCACTAGGTGAAGGTTAGACATATAGGTGACTTATAAGTTACTTAAGTGCAGTGGTAAATGGCTGTGAAATAACGTGGACGTTATTTCACTCAGGCTGCACTGGCAGGACTGTGTAAGAATTGGCAGAGCTCCCTATGTGTGGTAAAAGAAATGCTGCAACCCATAGGGATCTCCTGGAACCCCAATACCCTGGGTACCTCAGTACCATATACCAGGGAATTATATGGGTGTTTCAGTATGCCAATGTGAATTAGTAAATTTAGTCACTAGCCTGTTAGTGACAAATTTGGAAAGCAGAGAGAGCATAACCACTGAGGTTCTGGTTAGCAGAGCCTCAGTGAGACAGTTAGGCATCACACATGGAACACATACAGGGCACATACTTATACCATATATAGAGTGAAATATGGGGGTAACATGCAAGCAAGATGGTACTTTCCTACACAACCCCCCCCAAACGAAGGACAATAAGACTAGCCATGACCTGATGAGTCTTCATTGTCTAAGTGGAAATATCTGGAGAGTCCATCTACATTGGAGTGGGTACTCCCAGGTCTACGTTCCACTGTATGGTCCATTCCCTGTAGAGATATGGACCACCTCAACGATTTAGGGTTTTCACCTTTCATTTGTTTTAGCCAAAGTAGAGGTTTGTGGTCTGTCTGAACAATGAAGTGAGTGCCAAACAGGTATGGCCTCAACTTCTACAGTGCCCAGACCACAGCAAAGGCCTCCCTCTCTATGGCATACCAACGCTTTTCTCTAGGGGTCAACCTTCTACTGATAAAAGCAACTGGTTGATCCTGGCCCTCAGAATTCAGTTGTGATAATACTGCCCCTACCCCTAATTCAGATGCATCAGTTTGAACAATGAATTTCTTGGAGTAACATGGTCTTTTTAGGACAGGTGCAGAGCACATGGCCTGTTTGAGCTCCTCAAAAGCTTTCTGACTGCTAGCTGCCCACAATACCTTTTTAGGCATCTTTTTACTGGTGAGATCATTAAGTGGGGCTGCTATGGAGCCATAGTTTTTAATGAATCTCCTGTAATACCCAGTGAGGCCTTGGAAGGCTCTCACCTGGGTCTGAGTTGTAGGGGGAACCCAATCCACAATTGTCTGGATTTTCCCCTGAAGTGGTGCAATCTGTTCTCCACCTACCAGGTGTCCCAGATACACCACCTTTCCCTGCCCCATCTGGCACTTTGAGGCCTTGATAGTGAGGCCTGCCTTTTTCAGGGCCTCCAAAACTTTCCAAAGGTGGACCAGGTGCTCATCCCAGGTGGAGCTAAAGACAGCTATATCATCAAGATATGCTGCACTAAAAGCCTCCAACCCTTGCAGAAAAGTGTTAGGTGCATTCTTCAAACCAAAGGGCATCACTGTAAATTGGTAGTGCCCTCCTATAGTTGAAAATGCAGTTTTAGGTTTAGCATCCTCAGCCAATTTGATCTGCCAATAACCTGCAGTCAAATCAAAGGTGCTTAGATACTTGGCAGATGCCAGTGTATCTATGAGCTCATCTGCCCTGGGTATAGGGTGAGCATCATTTTTTGTTACCTGATTGAGACCTCTGTAGTCTACACAAAACCTCACCTCCCTTTTTCCATCTTTTGAGTGAGGCTTTGGTACAAGCACCACAGGACTCGCCCATGGGCTTTCAGAAGGTTCAACCACTCCCAGATCAAGAATTTTCTGAACCTCTTGTTTTATGCAGTCCCTGACATGGTCAGGCTGCCAATAGATTTTACTTTTGACAGGCAAGCTGTCTCCAGTATCAATTGTGTGTTCACACCAAGATGTGGTACCTAGCACAGTTGAAAAGAGTTCAGAAAATTGTCCAAGGAGATTTATGCAGTTGTCTTTCTGTTCTGCAGTCAGACAATCTACTAACACTACTCCCTCCACTAAAGCATCCTCTTCAGTGGAGGAGAAGAGATCAGGGAGAGAGTCACTCTCTTCTTCCTGTTCTTAATCTGTTGCCATGAGCAGGGTCAGATCAGCCCTCTCATAGTGGGGATTTAGGCGGTTGACATGAATCAACCTAAGGGGACTCCTGGCAGTGCCCAGGTCTATCAGATAGGTAACCTCACCCTTTTTCTCAACAATTAGATGGGGTCCACTCCATTTGTCTTGGAGTGCTCTTGGGGCCACAGGCTCCAATACCCACACCTTCTGTCCTGGTTGGTACTGGATCAGAACAGCCTTCTGGTCATGCCATTGCTTCTGTAGCTCTTGGCTGGCCTGAAGGTTTTTACTGGCCTTTTTCATGTACTCAGCCATTCTGGATCTTAGGCCAAGTACATAGTCCACTATGTCCTGTTTGGGAGCTTTTAAAGGTTGTTCCCAACCCTCCTTCACAAGTGTTAGTGGACCTCTTACAGGGTGTCCAAAGAGGAGTTCAAAGGGGCTGTAGCCCACTCCTTTCTGGGGTACCTCCCTGTAAGCAAAAAGGAGGCAAGGTAAAAGGACATCCCATCTCCTCCTGAGTTTTTCAGGGAGTCCCATTATCATACCTTTGAGAGTTTTATTAAACCTCTCTACCAGTCCATTAGTCTGTGGATGATAAGGAGTGGTGAATTTGTGGGTTTCGCCACATTCCTTCCACATAGCTTTCAAGTATGTAGACATAAAGTTGCTACCCCTGTCTGATACAACCTCTTTTGGAAAACCCACCCTGGAAAAGATTCCCAGGAGGGCTTTTGCCACTGCAGGAGCTGTAGTGGTCCTTAGAGGAATTGCTTCAGGATATCTTGTGGCATGGTCCACAACCACCAAGATACACCTATTGCCTGAAGCAGTAGGAGGGTCAAGGGGGCCAACTATATCTACCCCTACCCTTTCAAAGGGAACCCCAACCACAGGCAGTGGAATAAGGGGAGCCTTTGGGGTGCCACCAGTCTTGCCACTGGCTTGGCAGGTCACACAAGACTTGCAAAAACCTTTAGTGTCCTCTGACATCCTAGGCCAGTGAAACAGGGGGACAAGCCTTTCCCATGTTTTGATCTGGCCCAAATGCCCAGCCAAAGGAATGTCATGTGCCAGAGTTAGGAGGAACTCTCTGTACTGCAGGGGAATGACCAATCTCCTGGCTGCTCCAGGTTTTGGGTCGCTTGCCTCTGTGTACAAGAGGTTGTCCTCCCAGTAAACTCTATGTGTGTCACTGACATCCCCATTTTGCTACTTGACAGCTTGCTGTCTGAGACAGGTTGTGGGACAGGTGTGCTGTGTCACACTCAGCTCTTCCCTGGCAGGCCCCCCTCCACCCAAAAGCTCTGCAGTGTCTGCTGCCAGCTCATCTGGTGAAGGTTCTGCACAGGGAGGAAATTATTCTTCCTCAGAAGGAGAATCATCTGTAGAGGGAGGGATAATGGGTAGGGATTTACCCTTGCTACCCCTACCTTTAGGGAACACTTGGTCCATTGTTCCAGGATCCAAGTTTCCCTGTCCTTTTTGCTTTTTGGCCTGAGCCCTTGTCAAAGCAAAAATATGCCCAGGAATGCCCAGCATTGCTGCATGAGCCTCCAACTCCACTTCTGCCCAAGCTGATGTCTCTAAATCGTTCCCTAGTAGACAGTCTACAGGTAAATCGGAGGCAACCACAACTTTCTTTGGACCAGTAACCTCCCCCCCAGTTGAGATGCACAACAGCCATGGGGTGGCTAAGAGTGTTGTTATGAGCGTCTGTCACTTGGTACTGCTGACCAAGTAGGTGTCGTTCAGGGTGCACCAGTTTCTCTATTACCATGGTAACACTGGCACCTGTGTCCCTGTAGGCTTGAACCTCAACACCATTTATTAGGGGAAGTTGCTTGTACTTATCCATATTAAGGGGACAAGCAACCAAGGTGGCCAAATCAATGGCACCTTCAGAGACTAACACAGCCTCTGTGGTCTCCCTAACAAGACCAACCCCAACTAAATTACCAAAAGTGAGCCCAGCTACTCCCTTGGATTGGCTATTAGTAGGTTTCCTCCCACCACCAGTGCTATTACTAGGGCCACTAGAATTTGCAGTAGGGTTTGTGGTAGTGGGAGGTTTGGTGTTTTTCTTTGGACAACTGGCATCAGTTGTCCAATGGCCTTTTCCTTTACACAAATAACACCAAGGCTTTTTCACTTGATTATTGGAATAGGATTTGGACCCACCACCCCCACCAGAGGATTTTTGGGGCCTGATGAAGACTCAGTTTTACTTTTGTCCCCACCCTTGTCAGAAGACTTACCATCCTTTTTCTTGCCATCCTTGTCACCCCCTGTATGAACTTTTCTGTTCATTCTTGTTCTGACCCATTTGTCTGCCTTCTTTCACAATTTTTGGGGAGAGGTCAGATCTGAGTCCACTAGATATTGGTGTAACAAGTCAGACACACAGTTATTCAGAATATGCTCTCTCAGAATAGGATTATACAGGCTTTCATAGTCAGAAACGTTACTGCCATGTAACCACCCCTCCAAGGCCTTCACTGAACAGTCAACAAAGTCTATCCAGTCTTGTGAGGACTCTTTTCTGGTGTCTCTGAACTTAATCCTGTATTGTTCAGTGGTTAAGCCAAATCCATCCAAGAGTGCATCCTTCAAAACTGCAAAATTGTTAGCATCACTTTCTCTAACAGTAAGGAGCCTATCCCTACCCTTTCCATTGAAAAATAGCCACAATATAGCAGCCCACTGCCTTTGAGGGACCCCCTGTACCATACAGACCCTCTCAAGTGCAGCAAACCACTTGTTGATGTCATCCCCCTCCTTGTAAGAGGGGACTATCTTGTGCAGATTCCTGGAATCATGCTCTCTAACAGGATTACTATCAGGAATACTGCTGCTGCCACCATGGGGTCCAAACCCCAATCTCTGTCTCTCCTTCTCTAGGTCTAGGGATTCCCTATCTAAGGCCAGCTGTTGGTGTTTAAGCTTCAGTCTGGTCTCTTCAACCCTCAACCTTTTGAGTTCCCTTTCTAACATGTTGTCTTCAGGGTGGGTGGGTTGGGCATTCTTGGACATAGAAGATAAATTGGAAACAACAGAGGGAGATCTATCCCTAAATGACTGAACCCTAATAACTTGGCCTCCAGGAATAAAGACTCCCTTACTATGACGGGAACCTCTATTACTACCAACATTACTAGGTGTCCTGCTAGTGGGCAGATCTGGAACATAACCCTCCCCACCTCCCTCAAGGAGATCCCTGAGTCAGAATGGGAACCTTCTATTAACCTCTCATTTGAAGTGCCTCCTAGGGACTCATCATTCACAATAAGCATGTTATATGGAAACTCTTTTGTAGGGTTCTTTCCTATCACCAAACCTCTATGTAAGCAGAGACTCCTTAGGCTCTTGTAATTTAAATTGTCATAAGTAGTATTGACCATTTTAAGAGTGGAGTCTACCACAGACATGATAGCAAAAGGTTTAGAGACAGTGAGAAGGAAGAAAACTTTTCAGAACTTTTTAAAGAACAGAGAAAAAAACTTTTTCTAACTTTTAGAAGCTTTTAGAAGTTTTCGAGTACTTTTCAGAACTTAGTAAAAAGTTTAAGAGGAGAAAAGCAAAACTTTTTGGTTAGGTGTACATATACTGAACTTGTTTTGTATATTATTCTCTTATGAAAAGTACACAATTACAAAGTGGTAAGTAGTTACAAGTACTTATCCCACCGCTGCACAACCAATGTAGGAGGCTGGCCTGGCTTGTAGTGGGTACCAGAGGTACTTACACCTTGTGCCAGGTCCAGTTATCCCTTATTAGTGTAGAAGAGGTGCTTCTAGCAGGTAAGGCTGATAGAAGGTAGCTATGGCAAAGCAGCTTAGGCTGAACTAGGAGACATGTAAAGCTCCTACTATACCACTGGTGTCATATGCACAATACCATAAGAAAACACAATACACAGAAGTACTAAAAATAAAGGTACTTTATTTTTATGACAATATGCCAGAAGTATCTCAGTGAGTGCCCTCAGTATGAGGATAAGATATATGTACACAAACCAAAATTATGCAGGTAATAGCAAGAAAAGTAATGCAAGCAGTGTAAAGTTACAATAGATTGCAATAGGAGCACATAGGTATAGGGGCAACACAAACCATATACTCCAAAATTGGAATGCGAACCACGAATGGACCCCAAACCTATGTGAGCTTGTAGAGGGTTGCTGGGACTGTAAGAAAACGGTGAGGGTTAGAAAAATAGCCCACCCCAAGACCCTGAAAGGTTGGTGTCAAGTGCACCTACTACACCCAGAGAGCACAGAAGTCGTGATGGGGAATTCTGCAGGAAGAACAAACACCAGCAATGCAACAACAGTGGATTTCCGGACCTGTGTACCTGCAAGACAAGGGGACCAAGTCCAATAGTTGTGACAGTGTCGAGAGTGGGCAGGAGCCCAGGAAATGCCAGCTGAGGGTGCAAGAAAGCTGCCACCTGTTGGAAGAAGCTTGGAGTTCTGCAAGAAAGAAGAGGACTAGGAACTTCTCCTTTGGAGGATGGATGTCCCACGTTACGATGAAGCTTGCAGAGGTGTTCCCATGCAGAAAGACCACAAACAAGCCTTGCTAGCTGCAAGGGTCATGGTAGAGGTTTTTGGGTGCTGCTGTGGCCCAGGAGGGACCAGGATGTCGCCACTTGGAGGAGGAGACAGAGGTACCCACACACTGAGGGGCATATTTATACTCCGTTTGCGCCGAATTTGCGTCGTTTTTTTCGACGCAAATTCGACGCAAAACTAACTCCATATTTATACTTTGGCGTTAGACCCGTCTAGCGCCAAAGTTCATGGAGTTAGCGTCATTTTTTTGCGTGAACACCTTCCTTGCGTTAATGATATGCAAGGTAGGCGTTCCCGTCTTAAAAAATGACTCCCAGGCATGTGCGTGGTATTTATACTCCCGGGCAAAAATCACGCCCGGGAGTGGGCGGGGCAAAAAAACCCGCATTTGCGCCTCTTTGTAACGCCTGGGTCAGGGCAGGCGTTAAGGGACCTGTGGGCTCAGAATGAGCCCAGAGGTGCCCTCCCCTGCCCCCAGGGACACCCCCTGCCACCCTTGCCCACCCCAGGAGGACACCCAAGGATGGAGGGACCCATCCCAGTGAAGAAAAGGTAAGTTGTGGTAAGTATTTATTTATTATTTTTTTTGTGGCATGGGGGGGCCTGATTTGTGCCCCCCTACATGCCACTATGCCCAATGACCATGCCCAGGGGACACAAGTCACCTGGGCATGGCCATTGGGCAAGGGGGCATGACTCCTGTCTTTGCTAAGACAGGAGTCATGTTAATGGCGTCTGGGCGCCCCAAAAAAATGGCGCAAATCGGGTTAAGACGATTTTTTTGCCTCAGCCTGACTTGCCCCATTTTGGGACGCCCAAACGCCATTTTTCCCTACGCCGGTGCTGCCTGGTGTATGTCGTTTTTTTTCACGCACACCTGGCAGCGCCGGTCGGCTAACGCCATTCAATAAATACGGCGCCCGCATGGCGCTTCAGAATGGCGTTAGCCGGCGCTAATTTTTTTGGCGCAAGACTGCGTTAGCGCAGTTTTGCGTCAAAAAGTATAAATATAGCCCTAAGTAACTTTGCACCCAACCTTCACTAGGTGAAGGTTAGACATATAGGTGACTTATCAGTTACTTAAGTGCAGTGGTAAATGGCTGTGAAATAACGTGGACGTTATTTCACTCAGGCTGCACTGGTAGGCCTGTGTAAGAATTGTCAGAGCTCCCTATGGGTGGCAAAAGAAATGCTGCAACCCATAGGGATCTCCTGGAACCCCAATACCCTGGGTACCTCAGTACCATATACTAGGGAATTATATGGGTGTACCAGTGTGAATTGGTAAATTTAGTCACTAGCCTGTTAGTGACAAATTTGGAAAGCAGAGAGAGCATAACCACCGAGGTTCTGGTTAGCAGAGCCTCAGTGAGACAGTTAGGCATCACACAGGGAACACATACAAGGCACATACTTATGAGCACTGGCAGGGTCCCAGTGACACATAGACTAAAACAACATATATATACAGTGAAATATGGGGGTAACATGCCAGGCAAGATGGTACTTTCCTACATGTAGTCAGTGCATGCAAGAGCGTGCGTGCTGATGATGTCGGTAATGGAGTCTCTGAACTGCTGTCATGGGCTGCGGGGCCTGTAGACAAGGGTACCTCTAAGGGTGGTGTTTGGGTCAGTGTGGATTTGGAAGTGGAGGAGTTCTGTGGTGCTGAAGTTGTCTTTGGTATTGGTTGTGATCCTGAGGGTGATCTTGTGGATGATGGCGATGCCTCCTCCTGGTTTGTTGGAGCGGTCCCTGTGGGTGTCCTGCCTTGGTGGGTGTGTTGTTGGCATGGAGGCTGGTGAAGGTGCAGTTCCGGCAGGAGATGGGTCCATGCATGGTCTGCGGGGAGGCTTGAAGGCAGGCGGGAAAGCGGCCGGTGTTGAGGGCGCAGAGGGTGGCGGTGTCGTAGTGAAGACTTGAGTGGTGGGGGGGCGGAAGCTAGGGATTCTGGCGCTGGGCCCAGTCACGGTGCTTGTCTTCAGCGCACCAGCGACATGTGCCGCTGTACGCGGCCACCATTAAGTAGGGAGTGGGGGGAGGAGAAGACAGCTGGGAGGTGACAGGGGGACAGAAAACAGTGTATAAAAGGGGGTGGGCCGAAAAAGGGGTGGAGCTAAAAGGGGGCGGGCTGCGGGGGCAGCAGCAGCAGGGGAGAGAGAGAGAACTGAGAGAGAAACCAGGGAAAGGAACACTAAGGGACAGTAGTGGAGCAGAGAGCAGAGCAAAGCAAAGCAAAAGGAGGAGAGAAGCAGAAGGTAGCCTAGTAGGAAAGCAGAGCTCTACCACTAGACACCAGTGATGAGGCACAGGTAGAAGCCTGAAGGTGGAGAAGGGCCTCGAACTCCTGACAGGGGTCAGGAGTTCAGAGGAGCCAGGGAAAGGTCTCTACTTAGATTGTGGAGCCACGAGAGACAGAGCAATGCACTGACCAGGTCATTCACCATTTTGTCCGATCCTCACTGTAGCCTCGGTTCCTGTGTGATCCACATGTGGACAAGAGCAGGGCCCATTTTCAGATTCATTAATATTTGCCACAGCTTTGCACAATTCACGCAGTCAAATGCCATTGACAAATCCATGAATGCTAGGTAAGGTCTGGATTTCATGGCCACTGTGTACTTGCCAATGATCACGTTTAAATTGAGACTTTGGCCAATAGTGCCAAGGCTGCTTCTAAAGCCATATTGACACTTATTTATCACTTATTAACAGAGGTTCATTCTACAATCCTATTGTATAATACTCTGCCCACAATTTTTGTGGGACTATCATTCAAGGAAATAGGTTTGTAGCATTTAGGGTCTGCCCTATTGCTCTTTTTAAAAATTGGGACAATTGTGGAACTTCTCCAAGAACAAGGAACCATGCCTGATCCAGACAATTGTAAACATTTGTCAGCAACGGGGCCCAAAGGCCTTTATTACACTTAATTAAGTCCATTGGGACACCATCAGGGCTTGGTGCTTTCCCACCCATGCTCTCCTGGATAACCAAAGCCACTTTTTGCAAGTGAAATGATAATGACAAAGAGAGAAAATCATCTCTGGACTCTTACTGAGGCAAGTTGGCACTGTCTCCATGATATATTTGAGTGAAGTATTCCTCCCAAACTTCCCCCTTTATGTGGCAATCTGTTGAAGATACATTAAAGTCCAAAGAAAGCAAGTGAGAGATGGCCCTCCAGAATGACTTTCAGGCTGCATAAGTTAATTGATCCCACTGATTGCCAATGCCTATAACAATTTTATATGCTTTGTGCTGTGTCGCCACTAGAATGTGATAACACAGCCTAGAAATGAAAGTCCTGCGCAAAGCGCGGTTAGCCCGGGAACAATCTCAATTGAACCACCAGGGACACACTGAATCAACTTTGGAGGATTTTAAAAGGGAAGATCTGATACTTTCACATAAGTCAACAAAGGCACTAACAATTTTACTAGAATCACCCATACACAGTAGAAGGCACTCCAGGACCTTGTGTAAGTCACCAGCAATTAACTCATTAAGAATATTAGACAATCATCTAACTTCCACTGCAATGTATTTATATCATTTGAAGGATGTGAGTTCACCAAACTTGTTGCCTCCCGATAAGACCCCTAGACAGGACTTTTAAGGTTAAACATTTGCATTATGATCTCCATGCACAGTTTCATCAATTCCCCCATGAGATAGCAAGCCCCTCAGGTTATGTGAAATGAAAATATAATCAATAATTGAAGAACTACTGCTACCTTTAAAGGTTGGCAAGGCCTGCTTAGTGACCTCACCCTCCTCCATAATATTATTCAAGTCTGCTGAGACAACCACGGCTGCCAATTCTTTACTGTGCTCAAGGGACTTACTAGATACTGGATCTGCTCCCTCTCGAGTCTAGGTACGGGAGTCTAGCATTAAAATCTCCCCCATGACAGAGATATAATTGCTGTGCTTCCTGAATCCTCTCATCCACTAAAGTGGAAATATACAGGAACAAGGCAGGAAATGTTTGATTTTGAACATTCATAGAATCATTGTAATAAAAATTAATAAAAAATATCATTATTGCCCCATAAGTTTGATGGCCTGAAAATCAGATTGCAAAGTACTTAACTGCTCTAGGCGACGCCCAATGAGAGATTGGCCCAGATTGATAAACCTACAGCAGCCCTGCCAGATCGAGAGGATAATGCAGGCACACCAAAACATTTTTAACCATCAAACATAATCTGATTGACATCCCAAGTGTCCTGCAACATTGCAATGTCATACGAAGTAATAAACCTCTGCCAATCCGGTAATACAATCTTGGGTTGCAAACTTGCGATGTTCCAGCTCAGTATTTTCAACCCAATACTTTAAGGGCCAGATGTATCAAGATTTTGCTTTGCGAGTCTCAAATAGCGAATTTTAAGAAATCTCTATTTCCGGCACGCAAAATGTGATGTATCAAAATTGCGAGTCGGAAATAGCGATTTCTTAAAAATCGCTAATGCAATTTGCGAGGTCCAAATACCGAATCGCAAACAAAATTGCGATTCGGTATTTGAAAATAGCAAATTGCAAAAACGGTTACCCGTCACAGCCTGATGACATCACAAGCAGGAAGTGAGTCAGCCCATGCTGTTTCCAGGTACCACACCCACAGGAGCAGTCAGAGAGTCACAGACCAGCCCCAGGGAGGCTGTTGTGGGAGCAAGCCAGGACGTACCACCAACATGGCCAATGCTGGAAATGGGAAGGAGAAGGGAGAGAGGAAGAGGAAGCTGAAATTTAGTGAGCAAGAATTGGAGGTGCTCACTGAGGAGGTGGCCAGGAGCCATGACCGGCTCTTTGGGAAGAGCTCACTCCAGGTACCAGAGAGTGAGAAGCAGAAACTTTGGTCTGACATCCAGACCAAAATCTGCGCAGTGGGGGTTGCGCAGCGCTCATTGGAAGAGATTCGCAAGAGGTGGAACGACCTGCGTACCCGTGCCAAGGAGAGGGTGACCAGCAGGCTAAAGGAGGGAAGGAGCACAGGAGGCGGACCATCCACCCAGACACCCTCCACCCCCATGGAAGACCTGGTGGAGTCCACACTGCTTCCAGAAGCTGTCAGTGGGGTCACTGACATTGACACTTCCAGCACACCCAGCACCAGCAAAGGTAAGTCCAATAATGATGTGTATCCCCATATGTGCATGTACAAATGCCCCTTAGGAAATAGCAATTAGTGCAAAACATTGTGATAAGTAGTCCATTCCACATCTTACATGCAGCACAACCATGCCTTATTGGAGTGGCAGTCCATAACCCTGAGCTGAAAATAGCACATAGATAGCAATTAAGTATACAGACACACAGATGAACAACACACACAATTCACAGTGATACGATGTAAGTGTACATTCATTACCATTGTGCAACATTTGGTGATACGTTCATAAATGACATGCTGCACATTCTCGTTGCAGATGGCTCAGGCCCAGCAGCAGCAGAATGTGCCAATGTGGGGGATGCAGAAACACAGCCACTGTCCGACTCAAACACCAGTGAGTCATTGTGTATAGCACCAAACAGACAAAGGGCAAAGGTGTTACCTCTACACGAGTTGAACCTGGACTCCGATGAAATGCTGGATGAAGGCCACACACCGCCCCCAGAAGCTAGATCCACAGGAAGTGAGCAGTCCCTGCCCCAGTGTCACTCAACTCCCCGCAGGAGGCCCCACGATGCAGGCACACAGCACACAGATGATGGCAAGGGCCCATCAATATTTGGTGACCTTGAAGCGTCCATGCTCAAAGTGCAGCGCGTGCAATGCAAAAACATGAGGGCAATGCACAGGCAGTTGCAGTCACACAATGCAAATATGGGAGGACTGCACAAGCGGTTGGAGTCTCTGAATGCAAACATCTGTAAGCTGCATGAGGGACAGCAAACAGCTGCAGATAACACAAAGGAACTGACAAATGCCATTAAGGAACTCTGTACTGAGATCAGGGATGAGCGTGTGAGCCACCGAAGGCGGCAACGGCAATTCATGGGAATGTTCAATGGCTTTTGCAGATCCGTAAATCGGCTCGCTACATCAACTGCCCTGATATCACGGCATGCTGTGGCCACACAGGTGGAGGCAGCACATAGCAGTCAGGACGTTGCACAGGGATTGGTGCAAATAACCAACGTTCTGGATGCTATGCTGACAGCACGCTGTGTGTTACACCCAGCGAACTGGGTGTTGGGGATACTGAGGAGTCATCTAGCCTCAGCATCCTTGCAGTCCCCGTGATGGATCCTAGGCGTCGCAGTGCCAGGCACAGTACTGCCTGTAAGCCTGATACAAGAGGTGCCGGCAAGGCCACTGCGCACTCAAGTGGAATGCATGGTCGTAAGAAGTGACTCTGAGGGCTACAAGGGACTACCTTCACATGTAGCAATACAGTAAAACTATGATGATAATAGTGTGACACTGTTAATGGCTCATGTCTGCCTATTGTGCATTGCTTTGTCCTAGTGACACATATGTTACCTGAAGTCAAGGTAATAAAGGTGCTAACTACCGGAATACATGTCAGTGAGGTGGTGTTGTCATTACTTACATCTGAAATGGTTGTGCGTGATTTCAGCACGCCTTTGCCTGCCCTCTGCTGCACTGGTCCTGTCTGCTGGCTGTAGGGGTGGTATGGGAACATCATCCTCATCTGAGTCTGGCTTTGATATTTCCACAGGTATGCCCCTGGTGGTAGCTATATTGTGCAAGATCGCACATGTGGCCACTATTCTACATGTCGTGTCTGGGCTGTACTGTAGTGCCCTTCCACTTTTGTGGATGCACCGGAAGTGACTCTTCAGCAGGCCAAAGGTGCGCTCACCACATTGCGGGTTGCCCTGTGCGCTGAATTGTATCTCCGCTTTGCTGGTGTAGCAGGATTGAGGTAGGGCGTCATCATGTAGGTGCGCACTGCGTAGGCACTGTCTCCTGGAAGGAACAGAGGGTATAATGAGTAGCTGTGCCATCTGACGTCACACTGCCATCAATGCAACATTGTAAAGTTGCAAATTACCTAGTAGATATCCTTCACCAAATTCCCCAGCTAGCAGTCTTGTGTGAATCCCGTTGTGGCGAAAGATGTACGAATCATGTGTGCTCCCTGGGTACCTGGCCATGAGATCAGTTATGATGTAGGAGGCATTGCATATCACCTGGATGTTCATTAAATGTTGGTTTTTACGGTTGCGGTACAGATACTCTGTGGTCGATGGTGGACAGGTTGCAACATGTGTCCCATCTATGGCAACTAGGACATGGGGGAACTGTGCTATCTGGTAGAAATCGATTTTTGTCTGCTGCATTTCCTGTGGGGGAATCTGATGTACTGGTGTATCCTGCTCAGCATGGCATTTAGAAATGCATTGAAAAATATAGAGAGGGCACTCTGTGATACCCCTCCAGCTGCTGCTATGACCCCTTCATAGCTCCCTGAGGCTAGTAGGTGCAGGAAGCATAATACCTGCACATTGGTGGGTATGCTATTGGTCCTGAGTGTTGTGCGCTGCAGAATGGGTTGTAGCTCAGCTATCAGGTAAAGTATCATGGCTGAGCTCAACCTGTACTTATCAAAAATGTCCTCCTAAGTCTGGTCAAAAAGGGTAATGCGCACTCTGAAAATGTGCCCCTGTCTCCTCCTCCCTCTCCTCAAACATGCCAAGATCCTCATTCTCCTCGCCATGATGTAGAGTGCAGCCATTGTGGAAAAGAGGCTGAGGCATTCTGGGCCTCTTTATATAGGTTGCACCTGGTTATCACCTGGTTTCAATCCGTGGTAAATTGCATGTGCAAAAGGCCATACTGCGAATATTCGCAATTTGTGATTTTTTGATGCATCGCATAGAGACATGGTTTTGCGTGTCGTAATCTGCATATCTCAATTTGCGACAAGAAATACAGAATCTCTATTTGCGAGTCGCTATTCGAGCTCGCAATTTGCGATATGCAAATAGCAATTCGTTTTTTCATGTCGCAAATTGCGAAACGCAGATTGCGAGACGCAAAACCATGTCAAAAATTCACAATTCACAATTTTTGTGATTCCTTGTTTTTGGCCTGTGAATGCCTTTCATACATCGCAAAACAAGTTTTAGCATTCGCAAACAGCCGATTTCTGCGATTCACACTGTTTGCGAATGCTAAAACGTTTGATACATCTGGCCCTAAGTTTGAGAAGTTCTAGACACAATGGTGCAATCACCTCTCCCAGGCACTTGGTCAATGCAAACAGGTAGTGCAATGTCTGGGGGTAAAATTATCCAAGGAGCGCTGTTTACAGTATAATCACGTGTGCTTCTCATTATGCTCTGCCTCTGTGCTCCTTGTAGGCCCAAGTTACTGAAGCCACCACTCAAATAGTCTGCCTGTTGACATGCCCCCGCCTGCAAGAGCGGTAGTCAGTCTACATCGTCACAACTCATCAGTGGGGAAAACCTATTTTAGCACATCAGGACCCTGTCAGCCAGTCATAACATACCCCGAGACGCTCTCTGACAATCTTGGGAAAGGGGTCAGTAAAAGTAACCCAAAAGCAATGCCATGATCTTGGGATTCACTAGGGTGCTTGGTGAGTGTGCGCCTATTAGATTTCTCACAAATGATGAGTGCCTGAAATTAATTACCACCCAGCCCCCATCTATGTTCTTTTGTGATGACCCGATCCTCCCTGCTCTTCACAACATAAGAATATTGTTACTATCCATTGGATTAAAATGCATGTGCCTGCTTAATCAGCTCATAACCTTGTTGCGTAGGCTGCCCCATGACTCCATATGGCGTCAAAGATAAACACTCATACTGTATTCTGGGAACAACCTACAGTTAGATCATTTAAACTTCCCAAAATATATTGCAATGCTAAGCCTTCACCGCACCACAATCATGATCATAAACTGTAAATCCCGAAAAGCACAAGTCAACTTTTGTGGAAATGTACCATTCTAACACATTACAAATAGACATATATGGTACATTCAATAAGCAAGAATCACCAATCAAATTGCTCCCCAACCAAAAAAACGTCACAGTTAGGGGGTAAACAAGGATAATTTCTTAACAAAAGCACAAATCATATTTTTGAACTACACGTATGCCAAATAACCCACGGATTTTTTAACTGAATGTCATTTTTCAACATCACAATACAACAAATGACAGGTGTGAGATCCTAGGACTTTCTATGACTTCATGTCATAATATGCACTTGAAAAGCGCAGTTTCATTTCTATCTCTGACATATTAGTGACACAACACAAGTGTAGAAATACTTCTCCTTGCCAGACCTTACCCACTATCCTAACTGGGTTCTCCCTGCACAGGACCTTGAGCTGAAATCACTTGCAGGTGGGGCTGGGTGGGTGGGGTGAACTGGTCCTCCGTG
Organism: Pleurodeles waltl; assembly: GCF_031143425.1. Taxonomy (NCBI): domain Eukaryota; kingdom Metazoa; phylum Chordata; class Amphibia; order Caudata; family Salamandridae; genus Pleurodeles; species Pleurodeles waltl. The sequence goes on along the minus strand of NC_090436.1, from coordinate 978,121,629 downwards.
ATCACACAGCCATCTTTCGTCTCACAACAGGTCTCCTTCTCTGCTGGAAATAGCCCCCAACCAGAGTCTTGCTGCATTTTCCCACAAAGCCCACAATGTTGTGGTTGTAGGGCAGGATCTTCATTTAAGAGTTTGAAGCCACTCAGGTAAGAGGTATGTTCTTTATTTCATGTTAGGCCCAGAGCTTGCACAGCATATAGCTTCTGTCAGAGCTCTGTTCACCCTTCAACTGTCCTTATCTCCTAGTTTTCACTACACATCACACAACATCATTCACTTGCAGCATTCTGTATACAAGAATTCTGTATACAAGCCTCAGCATACACTTAATGGAGACTGTAAGTACCAGGAGTATTAGTTGGGGGAGGGGAACCCACCTTAAATAATAATAATCACATTTCTTGTCAGGGTGAACCAGAAATGTCACCAAACAAACTCTCTCTACAATCAGGCCTCAAGTAGAGGCAATGTATAAGGTATTGATGCAGTTCTTAAACAGTAGAGATGTCCCCCATATAGTGGAGGTTCTGCTTACACCATGGAGCCTGGGGGTGTGCAATGTCATCTCCAAAGGACTAGGGTCACGAAAAATCACATTTGTACTGGTGTTGCTCGGGATTAGCAGGAGCTGCGGAAGGGCAGTATGAACAACACCGAAAAGCAGATCAGTGGGGTTACGAGGGATAAGAGCGGGACCTCATCCCCTGTAGCTGAGAGTAATGGGAAGCGGCTTGTGGGATATGAACATGTGCCAGAGCTGGAGGAAGGGTAAGGAGGATTCATGTCAAGGAAGGAAGAGAGGGGTTGGGGGAGAGGCAAAGGTGCATGTCTGCAGTATTCTGGGTGAGGAGTGTGGGGGATTCAGTGCCCTAAATGTAAGGGAAGTCTGGGAGCGCATATTCCACCCCTAGGTCGGGGGGCAGAGTGTAGCAGCAGTGGGCACCCCACCCCAAGACCTCATGATCTGACTCTGCCCACCATAGTCGAGGGTCCAGATATCTGGCAGGTCGGCCTCCATAAATGTTGTACAGCATTTTGCAAGACCGGTCCACGCTAGTACGGTCAAGGAAGAGTGCCCATTTGGCTGAAAAGTGATCCATGCAGTCCTGGAGTCAGTATATAAGCTGCTCATATGATGCCACTTTATTCATTGCAGACAGTCAGTTCTCACAAGAGGGCTGCTGTGGAGACTTCCAATGTCATAGCATGCAGAGCTTATTTGTGGTCAGTGTTGTGGTGAGAAACCTACATGTGTGGCCTGAGAGGCCAGGGAGTTCCCTTGTATCACTCAACATGACCAGTGTACATGGTAGGATGTATGGCAAGTCAATAGAGCAACTGAGTGTGGATTTGATTTGTGATCACAACTGTAGTACTTACAGGCAGTCATACAGGATGTGTGCTATGTCTCAGTCAGATGAGACGCAGCACCAGGAACAAGAATCATGGAGGAGGCCAGAGGTCACTTGCTTCTGCAGTGTCTAGTAGCAGTTTCTAACTGTTTTATAGAGTCAAAACTAATCATCCTGGACTTGAGGGTTCCCCCGTCCAGTTCCTCCATCTGTTCCTTCCAGTCCTGCTCCTCATAGTCTGTTTGGAGTCATCTCGGCCATGTGGTATGGAGGAAGGCCTGGGGGCCATGAGTGCAGGTGTTGAACTATGAGGTTAAAGAAGCCTGACATGACCCCATTAAGGGAGCCCTAGATTTTCAGGTACTGGCCAATTGTAAAGCCTGTGAGTTGCCAAGGTCTGGGCCCAAAAATACTATTGAGGCAGTGTCGGAGCTGGCCATATCACCAGCACTGTGAACAAGTGAGGGAAATTCCTCCTGTAAGGCCTCAAATGTTTTCAGGGCACTGTCCACCACAAGATCATTCATGTGGGTGATCTCAGAGTTTTCCCATGTTCCCCAGAGGACGGGTACACCGTCAATCTGTATGGCAGCATTTTTCCATAGGATGGCGTACAGATGGAGCCAAGCATGACAATTCAGCAGTTTTATGTGAGTGATTCCATAGTCCCACCATGGTTTGTGTGATGCGGAGGGGGTACAATTGCGATATAGGAGGTCTACACCTGGTCTACATAAGCTGCTTCACTTTCAAGTTGCACCCATAGGGGAAGGTCCACCACACCAGGTCTCATAGAGGAGAACTGGCCCAGGTGCAAGACAGTGTGATAGTGTTCAATGCTGGGTAGGCCCAGGCCCCCACTTCAGTGATGGGAAATCAGTTTAGTTGTGTTTAAGCAGGGACGTATTGTGCCCCAGACAAAGGAGTGTATACCCTTGTTGATAGAACAAAGGGTGGTGTGTGGCACTGTAATGGGCAACATGCACAGAATGCATGTGAATTGGGTGCCACCAACATTTTCACTGACTCAAGGCGCCTCCACATTGATAAGTTGGGATGGGCCCCCATGGCATAGTCCCCTTTGTGTTGGATCCAGATTGAATGAGACCAACCCCTCCAGGCATCTGGGTATAAGACTACCCACGTACTTCAGGTGTTGTGGTGCCTATCAAAATGTGTAATAGTAGCTCTGGTCGTAACTCTGGACATTCTTATAGCCTCAATTTCATCCAAATCGATCTTGTAACCCGCAATTACTGAGAAGACTGCAATGAGAGAACATAAGGGGTAGTAGGGAATCATCTCATTGGGGTGGATATGACATTTGCATATAAAAACAAATGTGACTGTCTCACTGGTGAGGGTATGCAAGAGATACCTGGGGTTGGGAAATGGCAGCTGCTAGGGATTCCATCACCAATAGGAGTAGGAGAGGGGAAATGGGGCAGCCCTGGCAGGTGCCCTGTAGACCAGAAACGGTTAAGAGGGGAAACCCCTGCAGTTAGCATATGCCATGGGGGAGGAATTCAGCCACCTGACTTTCGAAATGAAGTGTTTGCTAATTCCGCAATGTGCAGAACATGTAATAAACTGTGGTTGAATGTCTTTTCTGCGTCCAGTGAAAGGGCTCTACAGCCAGCAAGCCAGGTGATATCCAAGGCAGGTGTTCCAGGGATGGTAAGTGATCGCGAGATGAGAACCTCGGTATGAAACCCATCTGTGACCAATAGATCAGGGTGGGAATCACTCATTTGAGATGGGTCGCTAAAACACTGAGGAGTAGTTTTGTGTCTGAGTTCACAAAGGAGATATGTTGCACCACAAAATAATGGGTACCTTCCAGGTTCCGGAAGGATGTAGATTAGCGGCTTAGTGAGCAAGTGTGACATGTATCCGGACTCCTAGAAGGCTGCATGGAGGTAGTACACAATCTCTTCCCAAGGCCAGCGGTAAAAGTTGCCATGGAAGCTGTCCTCCCCCAATGCTTTATTACAGAGGAGGTTGGAGATGGCCTGTGCTATTTCCTCTTTAGAGATTTACCCATCCAAGAGTACCCATCCTTCAGCATTTGGTCTGGGTAAAAACAAGGGGCCTCATTGCGACTTTGGTGGTCTTAGGACCGCCATTTTGGCGGTGGCAGTCACAACAAATTATGAACATGGCAGTATTCACAACAGAATACAGCCAAAGCACTGCCGGCACCACCACTGTGATCTGGCCGCCAAGCCGGGGGTGACCATGTTTCCGCCAGACAGATTACGAGGTTGTACAGCGCCAAGGTTTCAGCCGCGGTCGAACCACCACAGAAACCCAGGTGGAAACAAACTGCATAAAAGGAGACACTCACCTTCAAGAAGCCATAATTGCCCGGCGCCGCCATGGAACCAGAACTACACGTCATCCTGTTGGTCCTGCTCTCACAGAGACTCTGGTTACATCAATGACGATGACAACAGCAATCATAGGTACAGACACTCAACTGTTATTGTTGTATAATGTCATTTGATGTACACCCGCACAACATACTATTGGCAAGAGGGTGCGACAGCGACACACACGTAACAACACTCTGACACACACACACATACGGTCACACACACAACCTCACATACACACAAACAACGCTATGGCCAACTGTAGGAGGCTGGACTGGCTTGTAGTGAGTACCAAGGGGTACTTGCACCTTGCACCAGGCCCAGTTATCCCTTATTAGTGTATAGGGTGTCTAGCAGCTTAGGCTGATAGATAATGGTAGCTTAGCAGAGCAGCTTAGGCTGAACTAGGAGACGTGTGAAGCTACTACAGTACCACTTAGTGTCATATGCACAATATCATAAGAAAACACAATACACAGTTATACTAAAAATAAAGGTACTTTATTTTTATGACAATATGCCAAAGTATCTTAGAGTGTACCCTCAGTGAGAGGATAGGAAATATACACAAGATATATATACACAATAGCAAAAATATGCAGTATAGTCTTAGAAAACAGTGCAAACAATGTATAGTTACAATAGGATGCAATGGGGAAACATAGAGATAGGGGCAACACAAACCATATACTCCAGAAGTGGAATGCGAACCACGAATGGACCCCAAACCTATGTGACCTTGTAGAGGGTCGCTGGGACTATTAGAAAATAGTGAGAGTTAGAAAAATAACCCTCCCCAAGACCCTGAAAAGTGAGTGCAAAGTGCACTAAAATTCCCCTAAGGACAAAATAGTCGTGTTAGAGGGAAAATGCAAGGAAAACACAAATCAGCAATGCAACAACGATGGATTCCTGACTGAGGGTACCTGTGGAACAAGGGGACCAAGTCCAAAAGTCACAAGCAGCTCGGAGATGGGCAGATGCCCAAGAAATGCCAGCGGTTGGTGCAAAGAAGCTCTTACTAGGCTGAAGAACTGTGAATACTGCAGGAACGACAAGGGCTAAAGACTTCCCCTTTGGAGGATGGATCCCCCACGCCTTGGAGAGTCGTGCAGAAGTGTTTTCCCGCCGGATGGACGCCAACAAGCCTTGCTACACGCAAATCGTGCGTTTGGTGTTTTTGGACGCTGCTGGGGCTCAGGAGGGACCAGGAGGTCGCAAATTGGACCTGTAGAGAGAAGGGACGTCGAGCAAGACAAAGAGCCCTCACTGAAGCAGGTAGCACCCGGAGAAGTGCCAGAAACAGGCACTACAAGGATGCGTGAAACGGTGCTCGCCGAAGTTGCACAAAGGAGTCCCACGTCGCCGGAGACCAACTTAGAAAGTCGTGCAATGCAGGTTAGAGTGCCGTGGACCCAGGCTTGGCTGTGCATGAAGGATTTCCGCCGGAAGTGCACAGGGGCCGGAGTAGCTTGCAAAGTCGCGGTTCCCAGCAATGCAGCCCAGCGAGGTGAGGCAAGGACTTACCTCCACCAAACTTGGGCTGAAGAGTCACTGGACTGTGGGGGTCACTTGGACGGTGTCGCTGGATTCGAGGGACCTCGCTCGTCGTGCTGAGAGGAGACCCAAGGGACCGGTAATGCAGCTTTTTGGTGCCTGCGGTTGCAGGGGGAAGATTCCGTCGACCCACGGGAGATTTCTTCGGAGCTTCTGGTGCAGAGAGGAGGCAGACTACCCCCACAGCATGCACAAGCAGGAAAACAGTCGAGAAGGCGGCAGGATCAGCGTTACAGAGTTGCAGTAGTCGTCTTTGCTACTATGTTGCAGGTTTGCAGGCTTCCAGCGCGGTCAGCGGTCGATTCCTTATCAGAAGGTGAAGAGGGAGATGCAGAGGAACTCGGCTGAGCTCATGCATTCGTTATCTCAAGTTTCCCCAGAGACAGAGACCCTAAATAGCCAGAAAAGAGGGTTTGGCTACCTAGGAGAGAGGAAAGGCTACTAACACCTGAAGGAGCCTATCACAAGGAGTCTCTGACGTCACCTGGTGGCACTGGCCACTCAGAGCAGTCCAGTGTGCCAGCAGCACCTCTGTTTCCAAGATGGCAGAGGTCTGGAGCACACTGGAGGAGCTCTGGACACCTCCCAGGGGAGGTGCAGGTCAGGGGAGTGGTCACTCCCCTTTCCTTTGTCCAGTTTCGTGCCAGAGCAGGGGCTAAGGGGTCCCTGAACCGGTGTAGACTGGCTTATGCAGAATTGGGCACATCTGTGCCCAACAAAGCATTTCCAGAGGCTGGGGGAGGCTACTCCTCCCCTGCCTTCACACCATTTTCCAAAGGGAGAGGGTGTCACACCCTCTCTCAGAGGAAGTTATTTGTTCTGCCATCCTGGGCCAGGCCTGGCTGGACCCCAGGAGGGCAGCTGCCTGTCTGAGGGGTTGGCAGCAGCAGCAGCTGCAGTGAAACCCCAGGAAGGGCAGTCTGGCAGTACCAGGGTCTGTGCTACAGACCACTGGGATCATGGAATTGTACCAACAATGCCAGGATGGCATAGAGGGGGCAATTCCATGATCATAGACATGTTACATGGCCATATTCGGAGTTACCATGGTGAAGCTACATATAGGTAGTGACCTATATGTAGTGCACGCGTGTAATGGTGTCCCCGCACTCACAAAGTTCAGTGAATTGGCTCTGAACAATGTGGGGGCACCTTGGCTAGTGCCAGGGTGCCCTCACACTAAGTAACTTTGCACCTAACCTTTACCAGGTAAAGGTTAGACATATAGGTGACTTATAAGTTACTTAAGTGCAGTGTAAAATGGCTGTGAAATAACGTGGACGTTATTTCACTCAGGCTGCAGTGGCAGGCCTGTGTAAGAATTGTCAGAGCTCCCTATGGGTGGCAAAAGAAATGCTGCAGCCCATAGGGATCTCCTGGAACCCCAATACCCTGGGTACCTCAGTACCATATACTAGGGAATTATAAGGGTGTTCCAGTAAGCCAATGTAAATTGGTAAAAAATGGTCACTAGCCTGTCAGTGACAATTTGGAAAGAAATGAGAGAGCATAACCACTGAGGTTCTGATTAGCAGAGCCTCAGTGAGACAGTTAGTCACTACACAGGTAACACATTCAGGCACACTTATGAGCACTGGGGCCCTGGGTTACCAGGGTCCCAGTGACACATACAACTAAAACAACATATATACAGTGAAAAATGGGGGTAACATGCCAGGCAAGATGGTACTTTCCTACACAACCCCCCCCCCAAACGAAGGACAATAAGACTAGCCATTACCTGATGAGTCTTCATTGTCTAAGTGGAAATATCTGGAGAGTCCATCTGCATTGGAGTGGCTACTCCCAGGTCTATGTTCCACTGTATAGTCCATTCCCTGTAGGGATATGGACCACCTCAACAATTTAGGATTTTCACCTTTCATTTGTTTTAGCCAAAGTAGAGGTTTGTGGTCTGTCTGAACAATGAAGTGAGTGCCAAACAGGTATGGCCTCAACTTCTTCAGAGCCCAGACCACAGCAAAGGCCTCCCTCTCAATGGCAGACCAACGCTTTTCTCTAGGGGTCAACCTTCTACTAATAAAAGCAACAGGTTGATCCTGGCCCTCAGAATTAAGTTGTGATAGGACTGCCCCTACTCCTAATTCAGATGCATCAGTTTGGACATAGAATTTTTTAGAGTAACAAGGGCTTTTCAGGACAGGTGCAGAGCACATGGCCTGCTTCAGCTCCTCAAAAGCTTTCTGACAGTTTGCTGTCCATAATACCTTTTTAGGCATTTTCTTGGATGTGAGGTCATTAAGAGGGGCTGCAATGGAGCCATAGTTCTTAATGAACCTCCTGTAATACCAAGTGAGGCCTAGGAAGGCTCTCACCTGAGTCGGAGTGGTAGGGGGAACCCAATCAATAATAGTTTGGATTTTCCCCTGAAGTGGTGCAATCTGTTCCCCACCAACAAGGTGTCCCAGATAAACCACTTTACCCTGCCCTATCTGGCACTTTGAAGCCTTGATAGTGAGGCCTGCCTTTTGCAGAGCCTCCAAAACTTTCCAAAGGTGGACCAGGTGATCATCCCAGCTGGAGCTAAAGACAGCTATATCATCCAAATATGCTGCACTGAAAGCTTCCAGCCCTTGCAGGACTGTGTTCACCAACCTCTGAAAAGTGGCAGGTGCATTTTTCAAACCAAAAGGCATTACAGTAAACTGGTAATGTCCTCCAATGGTAGAAAATGCAGTCTTAGGTTTAGCATCTTCTGACAATTTGATCTGCCAATACCCTGCAGTCAAATCAAAAGTGCTTAGATACTTGGCAGATGCCAGTGTATCTATGAGCTCATCTGCCCTGGGTATAGGGTGAGCATCAGTTTTGGTTACCAAGTTGAGACCTCTATAGTCTACACAAAACCTCATTTCCTTCTTTCCATCTTTCGAATTGGGTTTTGGTACCAGTACCACAGGAGAAGCCCATGGACTGTCAGAGTGCTCAACTACTCCTATTTCCAACATTTTCTGAACTTCTTGCTTTATGCAGTCCCTGACATGGTCATGCTGCCTATAGATCTTACTTTTGACAGGTAAACTGTCTCCAGTATCTATAGTGTGCTCACACCAAGAAGTGGTGCCTGGCACAATGGAGAAGAGTTCTGAAAATTGTCCTAGGAGATTTATGCAATTATCTTTCTGCTCAGCAGTAAGACAATCAGCCAAAACTACACCTTCCACAAGAGCATCTTGTTCTGTGGAAGAGAAGAGATCAGGTAGAGGATCACTGTCTTCTTCCTGTCCCTCATCTGTTGCCATGAGCAGGGTGAGATCAGCCCTGTCATAGTAGGGTTTCAGGCGGTTGACATGGAGCACCCTAAGGGGACTCCTGGCAGTGCCTAAGTCAACCAAGTAGGTGACTTCACCCTTCTTTTCAACAATTGTGTGGGGTCCACTCCATTTATCTTGGAGTGCTCTTGGGGCCACAGGCTCCAAGACCCACACTTTCTGCCCTGGTTGGTACTGAACCAAAACAGCCTTCTGATCATGCCATTGCTTCTGGAGCTCTTGGCTGGCCTGAAGGTTTTTACTGGCCTTTTTCATGTACTCAGCCATCCTTGATCTGAGGCCAAGTACATAATCCACAATATCCTGTTTAGGAGCTTTTAAAGGTTGTTCCCAACCCTCCTTTACAAGTGTGAGTGGACCCCTAACAGGGTGTCCAAAAAGAAGTTCAAAGGGGCTGAATCCCACTCCTTTCTGGGGTACCTCCCTGTAGGCAAAAAGGAGGCATGGTAGAAGGATATCCCATCTCCTGCGGAGTTTTTCAGGGAGTCCCATAATCATGCCTTTGAGAGTTTTATTAAATCTCTCCACCAGTCCATTTGTTTGTGGATGATAGGGTGTTGTGAACTTGTAAGTTACACCACACTCCTTCCACATGGCCTTTAAGTATGCAGACATGAAATTGCTTCCTCTGTCTGATACTACTTCCTTTGGGAAGCCCACCCTGGAAAATATTCCCAGGAGGGCCTTTGCCACTGCAGGAGCTGTAGTGGTCCTTAAAGGAATAGCTTCAGGATATCTTGTGGCATGGTCCACTACCACCAAGATAAACCTATTGCCTGAAGCAGTAGGAGGGTCAAGGGGGCCAACTATGTCAACCCCTACCCTTTCAAAGGGAACCCCAACCACAGGCAGTGGGATAAGGGGTGCCTTTGGGGTGCCACCTGTCTTGCCACTGGCTTGACAGGTTTCACAGGACTTGCAAAATTCTTTTGTGTCCTCAGACATCCTAGGCCAATGAAACAGGGGAACAAGCCTGTCCCAAGTTTTCATTTGACCCAGGTGCCCAGCTAGGGGAATGTCATGTGCCAGTGTTAGGAGGAACTTTCTGTACTCCTGAGGAATCACTAATCTCCTGGCAGCTCCAGGTTTAGGATCCCTATGCTCAGTGTACAAGAGGTTGTCCTCCCAGTAAACTCTGTGAGAGTCACTGACATCCCCATTAGCCTGTTTGACAGCTTGCTGTCTGAGACCCTCTAATGTGGGACAGGTTTGCTGTGCCACACTCAGCTCCTCTCTGGCAGGCCCCCCTTCACTCAAAAGCTCAGCAGTGTCTGCTTCCAGCTCCTCTGGTGTAGGTTCTGCACAGGGAGGGAATTCTTCTTCCTCAGAAGTTGAATCCACTGTAGAGGGAGGGATAGTAGGAAGTGGTTTGCTTCTACTAACCCTAGCTTTATGGAGCACTTGGTCCATTGTTGCAGGATCCAAGCTTCCCTGTCCTTTTTGCTTTTTGGCCTGAGCCCTTGTCAAAGCAAAAATATGCCCTGGGATGCCCAGCATTGCTGCATGGGCCTCCAACTCCACATCTGACCAAGCTGATGTCTCCAAATCATTCCCTAATAGACAGTCTACAGGTAAATCTGAAGCTACCACAACTTTCTTTGGACCAGATACCCCCCCCCAGTTGAGATTTACAACAGCCATGGGGTGGCTTTGTGTTATGTTGTGAGCATCGGTTACTTGGTACTGGTGTCCAAGTATGTGTTGTTCAGGGTGCACCAGTTTCTCAATCACCATTGTGACACTGGCACCTGTGTCCCTGTAGGCCTGGACCTCAACACCATTTATTAGGGTTAGTTGCTTGTACTTCTCCAAGTTATGGGGGCAAGCAACCAAAGTGGCTAAGTCAATAGCCCCTTCAGAGACTAAAGTAGCCTCTGTGGTCTCCCTAATTAGACCAACCCCAACTAAATTACCAAAAGTGAGCCCAGCTACTCCCTTGGATTGGCTATTAGTAGGTTTGCTCCCACCACCACTGCTATTAGTAGGGACACTAGGTGTAGCAGTAGGGGTTGTAGTGGTAGGAGCTGTGGTGCCTTTCTTTGGACAACTGGGATCTGTTGTCCAATGGCCTTTTATCTTACATAAATAGCACCATGGTTTCTTTTCCTTGTTCTGATTAAAGGAGGATTTGGACCCACCACCCCCACCAGAGTGTTTTTGTGGGCCTGATGAAGACTCATTTTTAGATTTGTCCCCACCCTTGTCAGAAGGCTTACCATCCTTCTTTTTGTTGCCATCTTTGTCACCCCCTGTATGAACTTTTCTGTTCACTCTTGTTCTGACCCATTTGTCTGCCTTCTTTCCCAATTCTTGGGGAGAGGTCAGATCAGAGTCCACCAAGTACTGGTGCAACAAATCAGACACACAATTATTAAGAATATGCTCTCTCAGGATCAAGTTATACAGGCTGTCATAATCAGTAACTTTACTGCCATGTAACCACCCCTCCAAGGCCTTCACTGCCTGGTCAATGAAATCAACCCAGTCTTGTGAAGACTCCTTTTTGGTCTCTCTGAACTTTATCCTGTACTGTTCAGTGGTTAAGCCATAACCATCCAGGAGTGCATTCTTAAGAACTTGGAAATTATTGGCATCATTTTCTTTCACTGTAAGGAGCCTATCCCTACCTTTTCCACTAAATGATAGCCATAGGATAGCAGCCCACTGCTTTTGAGGGACATCCTGTACAGCACAGGCCCTCTCAAGTGCAGCAAACCACTTGTTAATGTCATCCCCCTCCTTATAAGGGGGAACTATCTTGTGCAGATTCCTGGAATCATGCTCTTTTGCAGGATGACTATGGGGAATACTGCTGCTGCCACCATGGGTTTCTAAACCCAACTTCTGTCTTTCCCTCTCTACTTCTAAAGACTGTCTATCCAAATCCAGCTGTTGCTTCTTGAGCTTCAGTCTGGTTTGTTCCACTCTCAATCTATTGAGCTCCCTTTCTAACAATCTGTCATCAGGGTGGGTGGGAGGGACATTTCTAGATACAGAGGTATGATGGGAATGAACAGAAGGAGACCTGTCCCTTACAGAGGGCACCCTAACAGCTTGGCTACCAGTATAATGTGAGAGCACACCATTAGTATGGTGTGATTCAACCTCTGTACCAACTATGCTAGACTGTCTAGTAATGGGCAGGCTGAGAAGTTTCTTTCCTGAACCTTTTCCTGGGGGAGTCCCTGGATCAGATTGAGAACCATTAGCTACTTTTTCTACAGATTGGGCACTTATGGCCTTATCCTGTACTCTAAGCATATTAATTAACAGTTCTAAAGAAGGATTCTTCCCTACACTCAAACCTCTCTCTATGCAGAGACTCCTTGCTCCTTTCCAGCTAAGGTGATCATATGCAAGTTTGGACAGTTCAACATTTTTTCCTGTGCCAGACATTTTTAGAGAGAGTTAAAGTGATAGTAAAAGATAAAAAGTTTGTCAGAGCTTTTAGAAAGACAGAGAAAAAAAACTTTTTAAACTTTTTAGAACTTTTTAGAAAGTTAGAAGTACTTTTCAGCACTTAGAAAAGAGTGAAAAGAGGAAATGCAAAACTTTTTGGCTATGTGTATATACACTGACCTTGTTTTGTATATTTTTCTCTTATGAAAAGTACAATGACAAGAGTGGTAAGTAGTCTCAAAGCACTTATCCCACCGCTGCACAACCAATGTAGGAGGCTGGACTGGCTTGTAGTGAGTACCAAGGGGTACTTGCACCTTGCACCAGGCCCAGTAATCCCTTATTAGTGTATAGGGTGTCTAGCAGCTTAGGCTGATAGATAATGGTAGCTTAGCAGAGCAGCTTAGGCTGAACTAGGAGACGTGTGAAGCTACTACAGTACCACTTAGTGTCATATGCACAATATCATAAGAAAACACAATACACAGTTATACTAAAAATAAAGGTACTTTATTTTTATGACAATATGCCAAAGTATCTTAGAATGTACCCTCAGTGAGAGGATAGGAAATATACACAAGATATATATACACAATAGCAAAAATATGCAGTATAGTCTTAGAAAACAGTGCAAACAATGTATAGTTACAATAGGATGCAATGGGGAAACATAGGGATAGGGGCAACACAAACCATATACTCCAGAAGTGGAATGCGAACCACGAATGGACCCCAAACCTATGTGACCTTGTAGAGGGTCGCTGGGACTATTAGAAAATAGTGAGAGTTAGAAAAATAACCCTCCCCAAGACCCTGAAAAGTGAGTGCAAAGTGCACTAAAATTCCCCTAAGGACAAAATAGTCGTGTTAGAGGGAAAATGCAAGGAAAACACAAATAAGCAATGCAACAACGATGGATTCCTGACTGAGGGTACCTGTGGAACAAGGGGACCAAGTCCAAAAGTCACAAGCAGCTCGGAGATGGGCAGATGCCCAAGAAATGCCAGCGGTTGGTGCAAAGAAGCTCTTACTTGGCTGAAGAACTGTGAATACTGCAGGAACGACAAAGGCTAGAGACTTCCCCTTTGGAGGATGGATTTCCCACGCCTTGGAGAGTCGTGCAGAAGTGTTTTCCCGCCGGATGGACGCCAACAAGCCTTGCTACACGCAAATCGTGCGTTTGGCGTTTTTGGACGCTGCTGGGGCCCAGGAGGGACCAGGAGGTCGCAAATTCGACCTGTAGAGAGAGGGGACGTCGAGCAAGACAAAGAGCCCTCACTGAAGCAGGTAGCACCCGGAGAAATGCCAGAAACAGGCACTACGAGGATGCGTGAAACGGTGCTCGCCGAAGTTGCACAAAGGAGTCCCACGTCGCCGGAGACCAACTTAGAAAGTCGTGCAAGGCAGGTTAGAGTGCTGTGGACCCAGGCTTGGCTGTGCACGAAGGATTTCCGCCGGAAGTGCACAGGGGCCGGAATAGCTTGCAAAGTCGCGGTTCCCAGCAATGCAGCCCAGCGAGGTGAGGCAAGGACTTACCTCCACCAAACTTGGGCTGAAGAGTCACTGGACTGTGGGGGTCACTTGGACGGTGTCGCTGGATTCGAGGGACCTCGCTCGTCGTGCTGAGAGGAGACCCAAGGGACCGGTAATGCAGCTTTTTGGTGCCTGCGGTTGCAGGGGGAAGATTCCGTCGACCCACGGGAGATTTCTTCGGAGCTTCTGGTGCAGAGAGGAGGCAGACTACCCCCACAGCATGCACAAGCAGGAAAACAGTCGAGAAGGCGGCAGGATCAGCGTTACAGAGTTGCAGTAGTCGTCTTTGCTACTATGTTGCAGGTTTGCAGGCTTCCAGCGCGGTCAGCGGTCGATTCCTTATCAGAAGGTGAAGAGGGAGATGCAGAGGAACTCGGCTGAGCTCATGCATTCGTTATCTCAAGTTTCCCCAGAGACAGAGACCCTAAATAGCCAGAAAAGAGGGTTTGGCTACCTAGGAGAGAGGAAAGGCTACTAACACCTGAAGGAGCCTATCACAAGGAGTCTCTGACGTCACCTGGTGGCACTGGCCACTCAGAGCAGTCCAGTGTGCCAGCAGCACCTCTGTTTCCAAGATGGCAGAGGTCTGGAGCACACTGGAGGAGCTCTGGACACCTCCCAGGGGAGGTGCAGGTCAGGGGAGTGGTCACTCCCCTTTCCTTTGTCCAGTTTCGCGCCAGAGCAGGGGCTAAGGGGTCCCTGAACCGGTGTAGACTGGCTTATGCAGAATTGGGCACATCTGTGCCCAACAAAGCATTTCCAGAGGCTGGGGGAGGCTACTCCTCCCCTGCCTTCACACCATTTTCCAAAGGGAGAGGGTGTCACACCCTCTCTCAGAGGAAGTTCTTTGTTCTGCCATCCTGGGCCAGGCCTGGCTGGACCCCAGGAGGGCAGCTGCCTGTCTGAGGGGTTGGCAGCAGCAGCAGCTGCAGTGAAACCCCAGGAAGGGCAGTCTGGCAGTACCAGGGTCTGTGCTACAGACCACTGGGATCATGGAATTGTACCAACAATGCCAGGATGGCATAGAGGGGGCAATTCCATGATCATAGACATGTTACATGGCCATATTCGGAGTTACCATGGTGAAGCTACATATAGGTAGTGACCTATATGTAGTGCACGCGTGTAATGGTGTCCCCGCACTCACAAAGTTCAGTGAATTGGCTCTGAACAATGTGGGGGCACCTTGGCTAGTGCCAGGGTGCCCTCACACTAAGTAACTTTGCACCTAACCTTTACCAGGTAAAGGTTAGACATATAGGTGACTTATAAGTTACTTAAGTGCAGTGTAAAATGGCTGTGAAATAACGTGGACGTTATTTCACTCAGGCTGCAGTGGCAGGCCTGTGTAAGAATTGTCAGAGCTCCCTATGGGTGGCAAAAGAAATGCTGCAGCCCATAGGGATCTCCTGGAACCCCAATACCCTGGGTACCTCAGTACCATATACTAGGGAATTATAAGGGTGTTCCAGTAAGCCAATGTAAATTGGTAAAAAATGGTCACTAGCCTGTCAGTGACAATTTGGAAAGAAATGAGAGAGCATAACCACTGAGGTTCTGATTAGCAGAGCCTCAGTGAGACAGTTAGTCACTACACAGGTAACACATTCAGGCACACTTATGAGCACTGGGGCCCTGGGTTACCAGGGTCCCAGTGACACATACAACTAAAACAACATATATACAGTGAAAAATGGGGGTAACATGCCAGGCAAGATGGTACTTTCCTACACAACCCCCCCCCAAACGAAGGACAATAAGACTAGCCATTACCTGATGAGTCTTCATTGTCTAAGTGGAAATATCTGGAGAGTCCATCTGCATTGGAGTGGCTACTCCCAGGTCTATGTTCCACTGTATAGTCCATTCCCTGTAGGGATATGGACCACCTCAACAATTTAGGATTTTCACCTTTCATTTGTTTTAGCCAAAGTAGAGGTTTGTGGTCTGTCTGAACAATGAAGTGAGTGCCAAACAGTTATGGCCTCAACTTCTTCAGAGCCCAGACCACAGCAAAGGCCTCCCTCTCAATGGCAGACCAACGCTTTTCTCTAGGGGTCAACCTTCTACTAATAAAAGCAACAGGTTGATCCTGGCCCTCAGAATTAAGTTGTGATAGGACTGCCCCTACTCCTAATTCAGATGCATCAGTTTGGACATAGAATTTTTTAGAGTAACAAGGGCTTTTCAGGACAGGTGCAGAGCACATGGCCTGCTTCAGCTCCTCAAAAGCTTTCTGACAGTTTGCTGTCCATAATACCTTTTTAGGCATTTTCTTGGATGTGAGGTCATTAAGAGGGGCTGCAATGGAGCCATAGTTCTTAATGAACCTCCTGTAATACCCAGTGAGGCCTAGGAAGGCTCTCACCTGAGTCGGAGTGGTAGGGGGAACCCAATCAATAATAGTTTGGATTTTCCCCTGAAGTGGTGCAATCTGTTCCCCACCAACAAGGTGTCCCAGATAAACCACTTTACCCTGCCCTATCTGGCACTTTGAAGCCTTGATAGTGAGGCCTGCCTTTTGCAGAGCCTCCAAAACTTTCCAAAGGTGGACCAGGTGATCATCCCAGCTGGAGCTAAAGACAGCTATATCATCCAAATATGCTGCACTGAAAGCTTCCAGCCCTTGCAGGACTGTGTTCACCAACCTCTGAAAAGTGGCAGGTGCATTTTTCAAACCAAAAGGCATTACAGTAAACTGGTAATGTCCTCCAATGGTAGAAAATGCAGTCTTAGGTTTAGCATCTTCTGACAATTTGATCTGCCAATACCCTGCAGTCAAATCAAAAGTGCTTAGATACTTGGCAGATGCCAGTGTATCTATGAGCTCATCTGCCCTGGGTATAGGGTGAGCATCAGTTTTGGTTACCAAGTTGAGACCTCTATAGTCTACACAAAACCTCATTTCCTTCTTTCCATCTTTCGAATTGGGTTTTGGTACCAGTACCACAGGAGAAGCCCATGGACTGTCAGAGTGCTCAACTACTCCTAGTTCCAACATTTTCTGAACTTCTTGCTTTATGCAGTCCCTGACATGGTCAGGCTGCCTATAGATCTTACTTTTGACAGGTAAACTGTCTCCAGTATCTATAGTGTGCTCACACCAAGAAGTGGTGCCTGGCACAGTGGAGAAGAGTTCTGAAAATTGTCCTAGGAGATTTATGCAATTATCTTTCTGCTCAGCAGTAAGACAATCAGCCAAAACTACACCTTCCACAAGAGCATCTTGTTCTGTGGAAGAGAAGAGATCAGGTAGAGGATCACTGTCTTCTTCCTGTCCCTCATCTGTTGCCATGAGCAGGGTGAGATCAGCCCTGTCATAGTAGGGTTTCAGGCGGTTGACATGGAGCACCCTAAGGGGACTCCTGGCAGTGCCTAAGTCAACCAAGTAGGTGACTTCACCCTTCTTTTCAACAATTGTGTGGGGTCCACTCCATTTATCTTGGAGTGCTCTTGGGGCCACAGGCTCCAAGACCCACACTTTCTGCCCTGGTTGGTACTGAACCAAAACAGCCTTCTGATCATGCCATTGCTTCTGGAGCTCTTGGCTGGCCTGAAGGTTTTTACTGGCCTTTTTCATGTACTCAGCCATCCTTGATCTGAGGCCAAGTACATAATCCACAATATCCTGTTTAGGAGCTTTTAAAGGTCGTTCCCAACCCTCCTTTACAAGTGTGAGTGGACCCCTAACAGGGTGTCCAAAAAGAAGTTCAAAGGGGCTGAATCCCACTCCTTTCTGGGGTACCTCCCTGTAGGCAAAAAGGAGGCATGGTAGAAGGATATCCCATCTCCTGCGGAGTTTTTCAGGGAGTCCCATAATCATGCCTTTGAGAGTTTTATTAAATCTCTCCACCAGTCCATTTGTTTGTGGATGATAGGGTGTTGTGAACTTGTAAGTTACACCACACTCCTTCCACATGGCCTTTAAGTATGCAGACATGAAATTGCTTCCTCTGTCTGATACTACTTCCTTTGGGAAGCCCACCCTGGAAAATATTCCCAGGAGGGCCTTTGCCACTGCAGGAGCTGTAGTGGTCCTTAAAGGAATAGCTTCAGGATATCTTGTGGCATGGTCCACTACCACCAAGATAAACCTATTGCCTGAAGCAGTAGGAGGGTCAAGGGGGCCAACTATGTCAACCCCTACCCTTTCAAAGGGAACCCCAACCACAGGCAGTGGGATAAGGGGTGCCTTTGGGGTGCCACCTGTCTTGCCACTGGCTTGACAGGTTTCACAGGACTTGCAAAATTCTTTTGTGTCCTCAGACATCCTAGGCCAATGAAACAGGGGAACAAGCCTGTCCCAAGTTTTCATTTGACCCAGGTGCCCAGCTAGGGGAATGTCATGTGCCAGTGTTAGGAGGAACTTTCTGTACTCCTGAGGAATCACTAATCTCCTGGCAGCTCCAGGTTTAGGATCCCTATGCTCAGTGTACAAGAGGTTGTCCTCCCAGTAAACTCTGTGAGAGTCACTGACATCCCCATTAGCCTGTTTGACAGCTTGCTGTCTGAGACCCTCTAATGTGGGACAGGTTTGCTGTGCCACACTCAGCTCCTCTCTGGCAGGCCCCCCTTCACTCAAAAGCTCAGCAGTGTCTGCTTCCAGCTCCTCTGGTGTAGGTTCTGCACAGGGAGGGAATTCTTCTTCCTCAGAAGTTGAATCCACTGTAGAGGGAGGGATAGTAGGAAGTGGTTTGCTTCTACTAACCCTAGCTTTAGGGAGCACTTGGTCCATTGTTCCAGGATCCAAGCTTCCCTGTCCTTTTTGCTTTTTGGCCTGAGCCCTTGTCAAAGCAAAAATATGCCCTGGGATGCCAAGCATTGCTGCATGGGCCTCCAACTCCACATCTGACCAAGCTGATGTCTCCAAATCATTCCCTAATAGACAGTCTACAGGTAAATCTGAAGCTACCACAACTTTCTTTGGACCAGATACCCCCCCCCAGTTGAGATTTACAACAGCCATGGGGTGGCTTTGTGTTATGTTGTGAGCATCGGTTACTTGGTACTGGTGTCCAAGTATGTGTTGTTCAGGGTGCACCAGTTTCTCAATCACCATTGTGACACTGGCACCTGTGTCCCTGTAGGCCTGGACCTCAACACCATTTATTAGGGTTAGTTGCTTGTACTTCTCCAAGTTATGGGGGCAAGCAACCAAAGTGGCTAAGTCAATAGCCCCTTCAGAGACTAAAGTAGCCTCTGTGGTCTCCCTAATTAGACCAACCCCAACTAAATTACCAAAAGTGAGCCCAGCTACTCCCTTGGATTGGCTATTAGTAGGTTTGCTCCCACCACCACTGCTATTAGTAGGGACACTAGGTGTAGCAGTAGGGGTTGTAGTGGTAGGAGCTGTGGTGCCTTTCTTTGGACAACTGGGATCTGTTGTCCAATGGCCTTTTATCTTACATAAATAGCACCATGGTTTCTTTTCCTTGTTCTGATTAAAGGAGGATTTGGACCCACCACCCCCACCAGAGTGTTTTTGTGGGCCTGATGAAGACTCATTTTTAGATTTGTCCCCACCCTTGTCAGAAGGCTTACCATCCTTCTTTTTGTTGCCATCTTTGTCACCCCCTGTATGAACTTTTCTGTTCACTCTTGTTCTGACCCATTTGTCTGCCTTCTTTCCCAATTCTTGGGGAGAGGTCAGATCAGAGTCCACCAAGTACTGGTGCAACAAATCAGACACACAATTATTAAGAATATGCTCTCTCAGGATCAAGTTATACAGGCTGTCATAATCAGTAACTTTACTGCCATGTAACCACCCCTCCAAGGCCTTCACTGCCTGGTCAATGAAATCAACCCAGTCTTGTGAAGAATCCTTTTTGGTCTCTCTGAACTTTATCCTGTACTGTTCAGTGGTTAAGCCATAACCATCCAGGAGTGCATTCTTAAGAACTTGGAAATTATTGGCATCATTTTCTTTCACTGTAAGGAGCCTATCCCTACCTTTTCCACTAAATGATAGCCATAGGATAGCAGCCCACTGCTTTTGAGGGACATCCTGTACAGCACAGGCCCTCTCAAGTGCAGCAAACCACTTGTTAATGTCATCCCCCTCCTTATAAGGGGGAACTATCTTGTGCAGATTCCTGGAATCATGCTCTTTTGCAGGATGACTATGGGGAATACTGCTGCTGCCACCATGGGTTTCTAAACCCAACTTCTGTCTTTCCCTCTCTACTTCTAAAGACTGTCTATCCAAATCCAGCTGTTGCTTCTTGAGCTTCAGTCTGGTTTGTTCCACTCTCAATCTATTGAGCTCCCTTTCTAACAATCTGTCATCAGGGTGGGTGGGAGGGACATTTCTAGATACAGAGGTATGATGGGAATGAACAGAAGGAGACCTGTCCCTTACAGAGGGCACCCTAACAGCTTGGCTACCAGTATAATGTGAGAGCACACCATTAGTATGGTGTGATTCAACCTCTGTACCAACTATGCTAGACTGTCTAGTAATGGGCAGGCTGAGAAGTTTCTTTCCTGAACCTTTTCCTGGGGGAGTCCCTGGATCAGATTGAGAACCATTAGCTACTTTTTCTACAGATTGGGCACTTATGGCCTTATCCTGTACTCTAAGCATATTAATTAACAGTTCTAAAGAAGGATTCTTCCCTACACTCAAACCTCTCTCTATGCAGAGACTCCTTGCTCCTTTCCAGCTAAGGTGATCATATGCAAGTTTGGACAGTTCAACATTTTTTCCTGTGCCAGACATTTTTAGAGAGAGTTAAAGTGATAGTAAAAGATAAAAAGTTTGTCAGAGCTTTTAGAAAGACAGAGAAAAAAAACTTTTTAAACTTTTTAGAACTTTTTAGAAAGTTAGAAGTACTTTTCAGCACTTAGAAAAGAGTGAAAAGAGGAAATGCAAAACTTTTTGGCTATGTGTATATACACTGACCTTGTTTTGTATATTTTTCTCTTATGAAAAGTACAATGACAAGAGTGGTAAGTAGTCTCAAAGCACTTATCCCACCGCTGCACAACCAATGTAGGAGGCTGGACTGGCTTGTAGTGAGTACCAAGGGGTACTTGCACCTTGCACCAGGCCCAGTAATCCCTTATTAGTGTATAGGGTGTCTAGCAGCTTAGGCTGATAGATAATGGTAGCTTAGCAGAGCAGCTTAGGCTGAACTAGGAGACGTGTGAAGCTACTACAGTACCACTTAGTGTCATATGCACAATATCATAAGAAAACACAATACACAGTTATACTAAAAATAAAGGTACTTTATTTTTATGACAATATGCCAAAGTATCTTAGAATGTACCCTCAGTGAGAGGATAGGAAATATACACAAGATATATATACACAATAGCAAAAATATGCAGTATAGTCTTAGAAAACAGTGCAAACAATGTATAGTTACAATAGGATGCAATGGGGAAACATAGGGATAGGGGCAACACAAACCATATACTCCAGAAGTGGAATGCGAACCACGAATGGACCCCAAACCTATGTGACCTTGTAGAGGGTCGCTGGGACTATTAGAAAATAGTGAGAGTTAGAAAAATAACCCTCCCCAAGACCCTGAAAAGTGAGTGCAAAGTGCACTAAAATTCCCCTAAGGACAAAATAGTCGTGTTAGAGGGAAAATGCAAGGAAAACACAAATAAGCAATGCAACAACGATGGATTCCTGACTGAGGGTACCTGTGGAACAAGGGGACCAAGTCCAAAAGTCACAAGCAGCTCGGAGATGGGCAGATGCCCAAGAAATGCCAGCGGTTGGTGCAAAGAAGCTCTTACTAGGCTGAAGAACTGTGAATACTGCAGGAACGACAAAGGCTAGAGACTTCCCCTTTGGAGGATGGATTTCCCACGCCTTGGAGAGTCGTGCAGAAGTGTTTTCCCGCCGGATGGACGCCAACAAGCCTTGCTACACGCAAATCGTGCGTTTGGCGTTTTTGGACGCTGCTGGGGCCCAGGAGGGACCAGGAGGTCGCAAATTCGACCTGTAGAGAGAGGGGACGTCGAGCAAGACAAAGAGCCCTCACTGAAGCAGGTAGCACCCGGAGAAATGCCAGAAACAGGCACTACGAGGATGCGTGAAACGGTGCTCGCCGAAGTTGCACAAAGGAGTCCCACGTCGCCGGAGACCAACTTAGAAAGTCGTGCAAGGCAGGTTAGAGTGCTGTGGACCCAGGCTTGGCTGTGCACGAAGGATTTCCGCCGGAAGTGCACAGGGGCCGGAATAGCTTGCAAAGTCGCGGTTCCCAGCAATGCAGCCCAGCGAGGTGAGGCAAGGACTTACCTCCACCAAACTTGGGCTGAAGAGTCACTGGACTGTGGGGGTCACTTGGACGGTGTCGCTGGATTCGAGGGACCTCGCTCGTCGTGCTGAGAGGAGACCCAAGGGACCGGTAATGCAGCTTTTTGGTGCCTGCGGTTGCAGGGGGAAGATTCCGTCGACCCACGGGAGATTTCTTCGGAGCTTCTGGTGCAGAGAGGAGGCAGACTACCCCCACAGCATGCACAAGCAGGAAAACAGTCGAGAAGGCGGCAGGATCAGCGTTACAGAGTTGCAGTAGTCGTCTTTGCTACTATGTTGCAGGTTTGCAGGCTTCCAGCGCGGTCAGCGGTCGATTCCTTATCAGAAGGTGAAGAGGGAGATGCAGAGGAACTCGGCTGAGCTCATGCATTCGTTATCTCAAGTTTCCCCAGAGACAGAGACCCTAAATAGCCAGAAAAGAGGGTTTGGCTACCTAGGAGAGAGGAAAGGCTACTAACACCTGAAGGAGCCTATCACAAGGAGTCTCTGACGTCACCTGGTGGCACTGGCCACTCAGAGCAGTCCAGTGTGCCAGCAGCACCTCTGTTTCCAAGATGGCAGAGGTCTGGAGCACACTGGAGGAGCTCTGGACACCTCCCAGGGGAGGTGCAGGTCAGGGGAGTGGTCACTCCCCTTTCCTTTGTCCAGTTTCGCGCCAGAGCAGGGGCTAAGGGGTCCCTGAACCGGTGTAGACTGGCTTATGCAGAATTGGGCACATCTGTGCCCAACAAAGCATTTCCAGAGGCTGGGGGAGGCTACTCCTCCCCTGCCTTCACACCATTTTCCAAAGGGAGAGGGTGTCACACCCTCTCTCAGAGGAAGTTCTTTGTTCTGCCATCCTGGGCCAGGCCTGGCTGGACCCCAGGAGGGCAGCTGCCTGTCTGAGGGGTTGGCAGCAGCAGCAGCTGCAGTGAAACCCCAGGAAGGGCAGTCTGGCAGTACCAGGGTCTGTGCTACAGACCACTGGGATCATGGAATTGTACCAACAATGCCAGGATGGCATAGAGGGGGCAATTCCATGATCATAGACATGTTACATGGCCATATTCGGAGTTACCATGGTGAAGCTACATATAGGTAGTGACCTATATGTAGTGCACGCGTGTAATGGTGTCCCCGCACTCACAAAGTTCAGTGAATTGGCTCTGAACAATGTGGGGGCACCTTGGCTAGTGCCAGGGTGCCCTCACACTAAGTAACTTTGCACCTAACCTTTACCAGGTAAAGGTTAGACATATAGGTGACTTATAAGTTACTTAAGTGCAGTGTAAAATGGCTGTGAAATAACGTGGACGTTATTTCACTCAGGCTGCAGTGGCAGGCCTGTGTAAGAATTGTCAGAGCTCCCTATGGGTGGCAAAAGAAATGCTGCAGCCCATAGGGATCTCCTGGAACCCCAATACCCTGGGTACCTCAGTACCATATACTAGGGAATTATAAGGGTGTTCCAGTAAGCCAATGTAAATTGGTAAAAAATGGTCACTAGCCTGTCAGTGACAATTTGGAAAGAAATGAGAGAGCATAACCACTGAGGTTCTGATTAGCAGAGCCTCAGTGAGACAGTTAGTCACTACACAGGTAACACATTCAGGCACACTTATGAGCACTGGGGCCCTGGGTTACCAGGGTCCCAGTGACACATACAACTAAAACAACATATATACAGTGAAAAATGGGGGTAACATGCCAGGCAAGATGGTACTTTCCTACACAACCCCCCCCCAAACGAAGGACAATAAGACTAGCCATTACCTGATGAGTCTTCATTGTCTAAGTGGAAATATCTGGAGAGTCCATCTGCATTGGAGTGGCTACTCCCAGGTCTATGTTCCACTGTATAGTCCATTCCCTGTAGGGATATGGACCACCTCAACAATTTAGGATTTTCACCTTTCATTTGTTTTAGCCAAAGTAGAGGTTTGTGGTCTGTCTGAACAATGAAGTGAGTGCCAAACAGGTATGGCCTCAACTTCTTCAGAGCCCAGACCACAGCAAAGGCCTCCCTCTCAATGGCAGACCAACGCTTTTCTCTAGGGGTCAACCTTCTACTAATAAAAGCAACAGGTTGATCCTGGCCCTCAGAATTAAGTTGTGATAGGACTGCCCCTACTCCTAATTCAGATGCATCAGTTTGGACATAGAATTTTTTAGAGTAACAAGGGCTTTTCAGGACAGGTGCAGAGCACATGGCCTGCTTCAGCTCCTCAAAAGCTTTCTGACAGTTTGCTGTCCATAATACCTTTTTAGGCATTTTCTTGGATGTGAGGTCATTAAGAGGGGCTGCAATGGAGCCATAGTTCTTAATGAACCTCCTGTAATACCCAGTGAGGCCTAGGAAGGCTCTCACCTGAGTCGGAGTGGTAGGGGGAACCCAATCAATAATAGTTTGGATTTTCCCCTGAAGTGGTGCAATCTGTTCCCCACCAACAAGGTGTCCCAGATAAACCACTTTACCCTGCCCTATCTGGCACTTTGAAGCCTTGATAGTGAGGCCTGCCTTTTGCAGAGCCTCCAAAACTTTCCAAAGGTGGACCAGGTGATCATCCCAGCTGGAGCTAAAGACAGCTATATCATCCAAATATGCTGCACTGAAAGCTTCCAGCCCTTGCAGGACTGTGTTCACCAACCTCTGAAAAGTGGCAGGTGCATTTTTCAAACCAAAAGGCATTACAGTAAACTGGTAATGTCCTCCAATGGTAGAAAATGCAGTCTTAGGTTTAGCATCTTCTGACAATTTGATCTGCCAATACCCTGCAGTCAAATCAAAAGTGCTTAGATACTTGGCAGATGCCAGTGTATCTATGAGCTCATCTGCCCTGGGTATAGGGTGAGCATCAGTTTTGGTTACCAAGTTGAGACCTCTATAGTCTACACAAAACCTCATTTCCTTCTTTCCATCTTTCGAATTGGGTTTTGGTACCAGTACCACAGGAGAAGCCCATGGACTGTCAGAGTGCTCAACTACTCCTAGTTCCAACATTTTCTGAACTTCTTGCTTTATGCAGTCCCTGACATGGTCAGGCTGCCTATAGATCTTACTTTTGACAGGTAAACTGTCTCCAGTATCTATAGTGTGCTCACACCAAGAAGTGGTGCCTGGCACAGTGGAGAAGAGTTCTGAAAATTGTCCTAGGAGATTTATGCAATTATCTTTCTGCTCAGCAGTAAGACAATCAGCCAAAACTACACCTTCCACAAGAGCATCTTGTTCTGTGGAAGAGAAGAGATCAGGTAGAGGATCACTGTCTTCTTCCTGTCCCTCATCTGTTGCCATGAGCAGGGTGAGATCAGCCCTGTCATAGTAGGGTTTCAGGCGGTTGACATGGAGCACCCTAAGGGGACTCCTGGCAGTGCCTAAGTCAACCAAGTAGGTGACTTCACCCTTCTTTTCAACAATTGTGTGGGGTCCACTCCATTTATCTTGGAGTGCTCTTGGGGCCACAGGCTCCAAGACCCACACTTTCTGCCCTGGTTGGTACTGAACCAAAACAGCCTTCTGATCATGCCATTGCTTCTGGAGCTCTTGGCTGGCCTGAAGGTTTTTACTGGCCTTTTTCATGTACTCAGCCATCCTTGATCTGAGGCCAAGTACATAATCCACAATATCCTGTTTAGGAGCTTTTAAAGGTCGTTCCCAACCCTCCTTTACAAGTGTGAGTGGACCCCTAACATGGTGTCCAAAAAGAAGTTCAAAGGGGCTGAATCCCACTCCTTTCTGGGGTACCTCCCTGTAGGCAAAAAGGAGGCATGGTAGAAGGATATCCCATCTCCTGCGGAGTTTTTCAGGGAGTCCCATAATCATGCCTTTGAGAGTTTTATTAAATCTCTCCACCAGTCCATTTGTTTGTGGATGATAGGGTGTTGTGAACTTGTAAGTTACACCACACTCCTTCCACATGGCCTTTAAGTATGCAGACATGAAATTGCTTCCTCTGTCTGATACTACTTCCTTTGGGAAGCCCACCCTGGAAAATATTCCCAGGAGGGCCTTTGCCACTGCAGGAGCTGTAGTGGTCCTTAAAGGAATAGCTTCAGGATATCTTGTGGCATGGTCCACTACCACCAAGATAAACCTATTGCCTGAAGCAGTAGGAGGGTCAAGGGGGCCAACTATGTCAACCCCTACCCTTTCAAAGGGAACCCCAACCACAGGCAGTGGGATAAGGGGTGCCTTTGGGGTGCCACCTGTCTTGCCACTGGCTTGACAGGTTTCACAGGACTTGCAAAATTCTTTTGTGTCCTCAGACATCCTAGGCCAATGAAACAGGGGAACAAGCCTGTCCCAAGTTTTCATTTGACCCAGGTGCCCAGCTAGGGGAATGTCATGTGCCAGTGTTAGGAGGAACTTTCTGTACTCCTGAGGAATCACTAATCTCCTGGCAGCTCCAGGTTTAGGATCCCTATGCTCAGTGTACAAGAGGTTGTCCTCCCAGTAAACTCTGTGAGAGTCACTGACATCCCCATTAGCCTGTTTGACAGCTTGCTGTCTGAGACCCTCTAATGTGGGACAGGTTTGCTGTGCCACACTCAGCTCCTCTCTGGCAGGCCCCCCTTCACTCAAAAGCTCAGCAGTGTCTGCTTCCAGCTCCTCTGGTGTAGGTTCTGCACAGGGAGGGAATTCTTCTTCCTCAGAAGTTGAATCCACTGTAGAGGGAGGGATAGTAGGAAGTGGTTTGCTTCTACTAACCCTAGCTTTAGGGAGCACTTGGTCCATTGTTCCAGGATCCAAGCTTCCCTGTCCTTTTTGCTTTTTGGCCTGAGCCCTTGTCAAAGCAAAAATATGCCCTGGGATGCCAAGCATTGCTGCATGGGCCTCCAACTCCACATCTGACCAAGCTGATGTCTCCAAATCATTCCCTAATAGACAGTCTACAGGTAAATCTGAAGCTACCACAACTTTCTTTGGACCAGATACCCCCCCCCAGTTGAGATTTACAACAGCCATGGGGTGGCTTTGTGTTATGTTGTGAGCATCGGTTACTTGGTACTGGTGTCCAAGTATGTGTTGTTCAGGGTGCACCAGTTTCTCAATCACCATTGTGACACTGGCACCTGTGTCCCTGTAGGCCTGGACCTCAACACCATTTATTAGGGTTAGTTGCTTGTACTTCTCCAAGTTATGGGGGCAAGCAACCAAAGTGGCTAAGTCAATAGCCCCTTCAGAGACTAAAGTAGCCTCTGTGGTCTCCCTAATTAGACCAACCCCAACTAAATTACCAAAAGTGAGCCCAGCTACTCCCTTGGATTGGCTATTAGTAGGTTTGCTCCCACCACCACTGCTATTAGTAGGGACACTAGGTGTAGCAGTAGGGGTTGTAGTGGTAGGAGCTGTGGTGCCTTTCTTTGGACAACTGGGATCTGTTGTCCAATGGCCTTTTATCTTACATAAATAGCACCATGGTTTCTTTTCCTTGTTCTGATTAAAGGAGGATTTGGACCCACCACCCCCACCAGAGTGTTTTTGTGGGCCTGATGAAGACTCATTTTTAGATTTGTCCCCACCCTTGTCAGAAGGCTTACCATCCTTCTTTTTGTTGCCATCTTTGTCACCCCCTGTATGAACTTTTCTGTTCACTCTTGTTCTGACCCATTTGTCTGCCTTCTTTCCCAATTCTTGGGGAGAGGTCAGATCAGAGTCCACCAAGTACTGGTGCAACAAATCAGACACACAATTATTAAGAATATGCTCTCTCAGGATCAAGTTATACAGGCTGTCATAATCAGTAACTTTACTGCCATGTAACCACCCCTCCAAGGCCTTCACTGCCTGGTCAATGAAATCAACCCAGTCTTGTGAAGAATCCTTTTTGGTCTCTCTGAACTTTATCCTGTACTGTTCAGTGGTTAAGCCATAACCATCCAGGAGTGCATTCTTAAGAACTTGGAAATTATTGGCATCATTTTCTTTCACTGTAAGGAGCCTATCCCTACCTTTTCCACTAAATGATAGCCATAGGATAGCAGCCCACTGCTTTTGAGGGACATCCTGTACAGCACAGGCCCTCTCAAGTGCAGCAAACCACTTGTTAATGTCATCCCCCTCCTTATAAGGGGGAACTATCTTGTGCAGATTCCTGGAATCATGCTCTTTTGCAGGATGACTATGGGGAATACTGCTGCTGCCACCATGGGTTTCTAAACCCAACTTCTGTCTTTCCCTCTCTACTTCTAAAGACTGTCTATCCAAATCCAGCTGTTGCTTCTTGAGCTTCAGTCTGGTTTGTTCCACTCTCAATCTATTGAGCTCCCTTTCTAACAATCTGTCATCAGGGTGGGTGGGAGGGACATTTCTAGATACAGAGGTATGATGGGAATGAACAGAAGGAGACCTGTCCCTTACAGAGGGCACCCTAACAGCTTGGCTACCAGTATAATGTGAGAGCACACCATTAGTATGGTGTGATTCAACCTCTGTACCAACTATGCTAGACTGTCTAGTAATGGGCAGGCTGAGAAGTTTCTTTCCTGAACCTTTTCCTGGGGGAGTCCCTGGATCAGATTGAGAACCATTAGCTACTTTTTCTACAGATTGGGCACTTATGGCCTTATCCTGTACTCTAAGCATATTAATTAACAGTTCTAAAGAAGGATTCTTCCCTACACTCAAACCTCTCTCTATGCAGAGACTCCTTGCTCCTTTCCAGCTAAGGTGATCATATGCAAGTTTGGACAGTTCAACATTTTTTCCTGTGCCAGACATTTTTAGAGAGAGTTAAAGTGATAGTAAAAGATAAAAAGTTTGTCAGAGCTTTTAGAAAGACAGAGAAAAAAAACTTTTTAAACTTTTTAGAACTTTTTAGAAAGTTAGAAGTACTTTTCAGCACTTAGAAAAGAGTGAAAAGAGGAAATGCAAAACTTTTTGGCTATGTGTATATACACTGACCTTGTTTTGTATATTTTTCTCTTATGAAAAGTACAATGACAAGAGTGGTAAGTAGTCTCAAAGCACTTATCCCACCGCTGCACAACCAATGTAGGAGGCTGGACTGGCTTGTAGTGAGTACCAAGGGGTACTTGCACCTTGCACCAGGCCCAGTAATCCCTTATTAGTGTATAGGGTGTCTAGCAGCTTAGGCTGATAGATAATGGTAGCTTAGCAGAGCAGCTTAGGCTGAACTAGGAGACGTGTGAAGCTACTACAGTACCACTTAGTGTCATATGCACAATATCATAAGAAAACACAATACACAGTTATACTAAAAATAAAGGTACTTTATTTTTATGACAATATGCCAAAGTATCTTAGAATGTACCCTCAGTGAGAGGATAGGAAATATACACAAGATATATATACACAATAGCAAAAATATGCAGTATAGTCTTAGAAAACAGTGCAAACAATGTATAGTTACAATAGGATGCAATGGGGAAACATAGGGATAGGGGCAACACAAACCATATACTCCAGAAGTGGAATGCGAACCACGAATGGACCCCAAACCTATGTGACCTTGTAGAGGGTCGCTGGGACTATTAGAAAATAGTGAGAGTTAGAAAAATAACCCTCCCCAAGACCCTGAAAAGTGAGTGCAAAGTGCACTAAAATTCCCCTAAGGACAAAATAGTCGTGTTAGAGGGAAAATGCAAGGAAAACACAAATCAGCAATGCAACAACGATGGATTCCTGACTGAGGGTACCTGTGGAACAAGGGGACCAAGTCCAAAAGTCACAAGCAGCTCGGAGATGGGCAGATGCCCAAGAAATGCCAGCGGTTGGTGCAAAGAAGCTCTTACTAGGCTGAAGAACTGTGAATACTGCAGGAATGACAAAGGCTAGAGACTTCCCCTTTGGAGGATGGATTCCCCACGCCTTGGAGAGTCGTGCAGAAGTGTTTTCCCGCCGGATGGACGCCAACAAGCCTTGCTACACGCAAATCGTGCGTTTGGCGTTTTTGGACGCTGCTGGGGCCCAGGAGGGACCAGGAGGTCGCAAATTCGACCTGTAGAGAGAGGGGACGTCGAGCAAGACAAAGAGCCCTCACTGAAGCAGGTAGCACCCGGAGAAATGCCAGAAACAGGCACTACGAGGATGCGTGAAACGGTGCTCGCCGAAGTTGCACAAAGGAGTCCCACGTCGCCGGAGACCAACTTAGAAAGTCGTGCAATGCAGGTTAGAGTGCTGTGGACCCAGGCTTGGCTGTGCACGAAGGATTTCCGCCGGAAGTGCACAGGGGCCGGAATAGCTTGCAAAGTCGCGGTTCCCAGCAATGCAGCCCAGCGAGGTGAGGCAAGGACTTACCTCCACCAAACTTGGGCTGAAGAGTCACTGGACTGTGGGGGTCACTTGGACAGTGTCGCTGGATTCGAGGGACCTCGCTCGTCGTGCTGAGAGGAGACCCAAGGGACCGGTAATGCAGCTTTTTGGTGCCTGCGGTTGCAGGGGGAAGATTCCGTCGACCCACGGGAGATTTCTTCGGAGCTTCTGGTGCAGAGAGGAGGCAGACTACCCCCACAGCATGCACAAGCAGGAAAACAGTCGAGAAGGCGGCAGGATCAGCGTTACAGAGTTGCAGTAGTCGTCTTTGCTACTATGTTGCAGGTTTGCAGGCTTCCAGCGCGGTCAGCGGTCGATTCCTTATCAGAAGGTGAAGAGGGAGATGCAGAGGAACTCGGCTGAGCTCATGCATTCGTTATCTCAAGTTTCCCCAGAGACAGAGACCCTAAATAGCCAGAAAAGAGGGTTTGGCTACCTAGGAGAGAGGAAAGGCTACTAACACCTGAAGGAGCCTATCACAAGGAGTCTCTGACGTCACCTGGTGGCACTGGCCACTCAGAGCAGTCCAGTGTGCCAGCAGCACCTCTGTTTCCAAGATGGCAGAGGTCTGGAGCACACTGGAGGAGCTCTGGACACCTCCCAGGGGAGGTGCAGGTCAGGGGAGTGGTCACTCCCCTTTCCTTTGTCCAGTTTCGCGCCAGAGCAGGGGCTAAGGGGTCCCTGAACCGGTGTAGACTGGCTTATGCAGAATTGGGCACATCTGTGCCCAACAAAGCATTTCCAGAGGCTGGGGGAGGCTACTCCTCCCCTGCCTTCACACCATTTTCCAAAGGGAGAGGGTGTCACACCCTCTCTCAGAGGAAGTTCTTTGTTCTGCCATCCTGGGCCAGGCCTGGCTGGACCCCAGGAGGGCAGCTGCCTGTCTGAGGGGTTGGCAGCAGCAGCAGCTGCAGTGAAACCCCAGGAAGGGCAGTCTGGCAGTACCAGGGTCTGTGCTACAGACCACTGGGATCATGGAATTGTACCAACAATGCCAGGATGGCATAGAGGGGGCAATTCCATGATCATAGACATGTTACATGGCCATATTCGGAGTTACCATGGTGAAGCTACATATAGGTAGTGACCTATATGTAGTGCACGCGTGTAATGGTGTCCCCGCACTCACAAAGTTCAGTGAATTGGCTCTGAACAATGTGGGGGCACCTTGGCTAGTGCCAGGGTGCCCTCACACTAAGTAACTTTGCACCTAACCTTTACCAGGTAAAGGTTAGACATATAGGTGACTTATAAGTTACTTAAGTGCAGTGTAAAATGGCTGTGAAATAACGTGGACGTTATTTCACTCAGGCTGCAGTGGCAGGCCTGTGTAAGAATTGTCAGAGCTCCCTATGGGTGGCAAAAGAAATGCTGCAGCCCATAGGGATCTCCTGGAACCCCAATACCCTGGGTACCTCAGTACCATATACTAGGGAATTATAAGGGTGTTCCAGTAAGCCAATGTAAATTGGTAAAAAATGGTCACTAGCCTGTCAGTGACAATTTGGAAAGAAATGAGAGAGCATAACCACTGAGGTTCTGATTAGCAGAGCCTCAGTGAGACAGTTAGTCACTACACAGGTAACACATTCAGGCACACTTATGAGCACTGGGGCCCTGGGTTACCAGGGTCCCAGTGACACATACAACTAAAACAACATATATACAGTGAAAAATGGGGGTAACATGCCAGGCAAGATGGTACTTTCCTACACAACCCCCCCCCAAACGAAGGACAATAAGACTAGCCATTACCTGATGAGTCTTCATTGTCTAAGTGGAAATATCTGGAGAGTCCATCTGCATTGGAGTGGCTACTCCCAGGTCTATGTTCCACTGTATAGTCCATTCCCTGTAGGGATATGGACCACCTCAACAATTTAGGATTTTCACCTTTCATTTGTTTTAGCCAAAGTAGAGGTTTGTGGTCTGTCTGAACAATGAAGTGAGTGCCAAACAGGTATGGCCTCAACTTCTTCAGAGCCCAGACCACAGCAAAGGCCTCCCTCTCAATGGCAGACCAACGCTTTTCTCTAGGGGTCAACCTTCTACTAATAAAAGCAACAGGTTGATCCTGGCCCTCAGAATTAAGTTGTGATAGGACTGCCCCTACTCCTAATTCAGATGCATCAGTTTGGACATAGAATTTTTTAGAGTAACAAGGGCTTTTCAGGACAGGTGCAGAGCACATGGCCTGCTTCAGCTCCTCAAAAGCTTTCTGACAGTTTGCTGTCCATAATACCTTTTTAGGCATTTTCTTGGATGTGAGGTCATTAAGAGGGGCTGCAATGGAGCCATAGTTCTTAATGAACCTCCTGTAATACCCAGTGAGGCCTAGGAAGGCTCTCACCTGAGTCGGAGTGGTAGGGGGAACCCAATCAATAATAGTTTGGATTTTCCCCTGAAGTGGTGCAATCTGTTCCCCACCAACAAGGTGTCCCAGATAAACCACTTTACCCTGCCCTATCTGGCACTTTGAAGCCTTGATAGTGAGGCCTGCCTTTTGCAGAGCCTCCAAAACTTTCCAAAGGTGGACCAGGTGATCATCCCAGCTGGAGCTAAAGACAGCTATATCATCCAAATATGCTGCACTGAAAGCTTCCAGCCCTTGCAGGACTGTGTTCACCAACCTCTGAAAAGTGGCAGGTGCATTTTTCAAACCAAAAGGCATTACAGTAAACTGGTAATGTCCTCCAATGGTAGAAAATGCAGTCTTAGGTTTAGCATCTTCTGACAATTTGATCTGCCAATACCCTGCAGTCAAATCAAAAGTGCTTAGATACTTGGCAGATGCCAGTGTATCTATGAGCTCATCTGCCCTGGGTATAGGGTGAGCATCAGTTTTGGTTACCAAGTTGAGACCTCTATAGTCTACACAAAACCTCATTTCCTTCTTTCCATCTTTCGAATTGGGTTTTGGTACCAGTACCACAGGAGAAGCCCATGGACTGTCAGAGTGCTCAACTACTCCTAGTTCCAACATTTTCTGAACTTCTTGCTTTATGCAGTCCCTGACATGGTCAGGCTGCCTATAGATCTTACTTTTGACAGGTAAACTGTCTCCAGTATCTATAGTGTGCTCACACCAAGAAGTGGTGCCTGGCACAATGGAGAAGAGTTCTGAAAATTGTCCTAGGAGATTTATGCAATTATCTTTCTGCTCAGCAGTAAGACAATCAGCCAAAACTACACCTTCCACAAGAGCATCTTGTTCTGTGGAAGAGAAGAGATCAGGTAGAGGATCACTGTCTTCTTCCTGTCCCTCATCTGTTGCCATGAGCAGGGTGAGATCAGCCCTGTCATAGTAGGGTTTCAGGCGGTTGACATGGAGCACCCTAAGGGGACTCCTGGCAGTGCCTAAGTCAACCAAGTAGGTGACTTCACCCTTCTTTTCAACAATTGTGTGGGGTCCACTCCATTTATCTTGGAGTGCTCTTGGGGCCACAGGCTCCAAGACCCACACTTTCTGCCCTGGTTGGTACTGAACCAAAACAGCCTTCTGATCATGCCATTGCTTCTGGAGCTCTTGGCTGGCCTGAAGGTTTTTACTGGCCTTTTTCATGTACTCAGCCATCCTTGATCTGAGGCCAAGTACATAATCCACAATATCCTGTTTAGGAGCTTTTAAAGGTCGTTCCCAACCCTCCTTTACAAGTGTGAGTGGACCCCTAACAGGGTGTCCAAAAAGAAGTTCAAAGGGGCTGAATCCCACTCCTTTCTGGGGTACCTCCCTGTAGGCAAAAAGGAGGCATGGTAGAAGGATATCCCATCTCCTGCGGAGTTTTTCAGGGAGTCCCATAATCATGCCTTTGAGAGTTTTATTAAATCTCTCCACCAGTCCATTTGTTTGTGGATGATAGGGTGTTGTGAACTTGTAAGTTACACCACACTCCTTCCACATGGCCTTTAAGTATGCAGACATGAAATTGCTTCCTCTGTCTGATACTACTTCCTTTGGGAAGCCCACCCTGGAAAATATTCCCAGGAGGGCCTTTGCCACTGCAGGAGCTGTAGTGGTCCTTAAAGGAATAGCTTCAGGATATCTTGTGGCATGGTCCACTACCACCAAGATAAACCTATTGCCTGAAGCAGTAGGAGGGTCAAGGGGGCCAACTATGTCAACCCCTACCCTTTCAAAGGGAACCCCAACCACAGGCAGTGGGATAAGGGGTGCCTTTGGGGTGCCACCTGTCTTGCCACTGGCTTGACAGGTTTCACAGGACTTGCAAAATTCTTTTGTGTCCTCAGACATCCTAGGCCAATGAAACAGGGGAACAAGCCTGTCCCAAGTTTTCATTTGACCCAGGTGCCCAGCTAGGGGAATGTCATGTGCCAGTGTTAGGAGGAACTTTCTGTACTCCTGAGGAATCACTAATCTCCTGGCAGCTCCAGGTTTAGGATCCCTATGCTCAGTGTACAAGAGGTTGTCCTCCCAGTAAACTCTGTGAGAGTCACTGACATCCCCATTAGCCTGTTTGACAGCTTGCTGTCTGAGACCCTCTAATGTGGGACAGGTTTGCTGTGCCACACTCAGCTCCTCTCTGGCAGGCCCCCCTTCACTCAAAAGCTCAGCAGTGTCTGCTTCCAGCTCCTCTGGTGTAGGTTCTGCACAGGGAGGGAATTCTTCTTCCTCAGAAGTTGAATCCACTGTAGAGGGAGGGATAGTAGGAAGTGGTTTGCTTCTACTAACCCTAGCTTTAGGGAGCACTTGGTCCATTGTTCCAGGATCCAAGCTTCCCTGTCCTTTTTGCTTTTTGGCCTGAGCCCTTGTCAAAGCAAAAATATGCCCTGGGATGCCAAGCATTGCTGCATGGGCCTCCAACTCCACATCTGACCAAGCTGATGTCTCCAAATCATTCCCTAATAGACAGTCTACAGGTAAATCTGAAGCTACCACAACTTTCTTTGGACCAGATACCCCCCCCCCAGTTGAGATTTACAACAGCCATGGGGTGGCTTTGTGTTATGTTGTGAGCATCGGTTACTTGGTACTGGTGTCCAAGTATGTGTTGTTCAGGGTGCACCAGTTTCTCAATCACCATTGTGACACTGGCACCTGTGTCCCTGTAGGCCTGGACCTCAACACCATTTATTAGGGTTAGTTGCTTGTACTTCTCCAAGTTATGGGGGCAAGCAACCAAAGTGGCTAAGTCAATAGCCCCTTCAGAGACTAAAGTAGCCTCTGTGGTCTCCCTAATTAGACCAACCCCAACTAAATTACCAAAAGTGAGCCCAGATACTCCCTTGGATTGGCTATTAGTAGGTTTGCTCCCACCACCACTGCTATTAGTAGGGACACTAGGTGTAGCAGTAGGGGTTGTAGTGGTAGGAGCTGTGGTGCCTTTCTTTGGACAACTGGGATCTGTTGTCCAATGGCCTTTTATCTTACATAAATAGCACCATGGTTTCTTTTCCTTGTTCTGATTAAAGGAGGATTTGGACCCACCACCCCCACCAGAGTGTTTTTGTGGGCCTGATGAAGACTCATTTTTAGATTTGTCCCCACCCTTGTCAGAAGGCTTACCATCCTTCT
This sequence comes from Pleurodeles waltl, assembly GCF_031143425.1. Classification (NCBI taxonomy): domain Eukaryota; kingdom Metazoa; phylum Chordata; class Amphibia; order Caudata; family Salamandridae; genus Pleurodeles; species Pleurodeles waltl. Next base: position 978,086,055 of record NC_090436.1, on the reverse strand, counting down.
TTTTGTTGCCATCTTTGTCACCCCCTGTATGAACTTTTCTGTTCACTCTTGTTCTGACCCATTTGTCTGCCTTCTTTCCCAATTCTTGGGGAGAGGTCAGATCAGAGTCCACCAAGTACTGGTGCAACAAATCAGACACACAATTATTAAGAATATGCTCTCTCAGGATCAAGTTATACAGGCTGTCATAATCAGTAACTTTACTGCCATGTAACCACCCCTCCAAGGCCTTCACTGCCTGGTCAATGAAATCAACCCAGTCTTGTGAAGACTCCTTTTTGGTCTCTCTGAACTTTATCCTGTACTGTTCAGTGGTTAAGCCATAACCATCCAGGAGTGCATTCTTAAGAACTTGGAAATTATTGGCATCATTTTCTTTCACTGTAAGGAGCCTATCCCTACCTTTTCCACTAAATGATAGCCATAGGATAGCAGCCCACTGCTTTTGAGGGACATCCTGTACAGCACAGGCCCTCTCAAGTGCAGCAAACCACTTGTTAATGTCATCCCCCTCCTTATAAGGGGGAACTATCTTGTGCAGATTCCTGGAATCATGCTCTTTTGCAGGATGACTATGGGGAATACTGCTGCTGCCACCATGGGTTTCTAAACCCAACTTCTGTCTTTCCCTCTCTACTTCTAAAGACTGTCTATCCAAATCCAGCTGTTGCTTCTTGAGCTTCAGTCTGGTTTGTTCCACTCTCAATCTATTGAGCTCCCTTTCTAACAATCTGTCATCAGGGTGGGTGGGAGGGACATTTCTAGATACAGAGGTATGATGGGAATGAACAGAAGGAGACCTGTCCCTTACAGAGGGCACCCTAACAGCTTGGCTACCAGTATAATGTGAGAGCACACCATTAGTATGGTGTGATTCAACCTCTGTACCAACTATGCTAGACTGTCTAGTAATGGGCAGGCTGAGAAGTTTCTTTCCTGAACCTTTTCCTGGGGGAGTCCCTGGATCAGATTGAGAACCATTAGCTACTTTTTCTACAGATTGGGCACTTATGGCCTTATCCTGTACTCTAAGCATATTAATTAACAGTTCTAAAGAAGGATTCTTCCCTACACTCAAACCTCTCTCTATGCAGAGACTCCTTGCTCCTTTCCAGCTAAGGTGATCATATGCAAGTTTGGACAGTTCAACATTTTTTCCTGTGCCAGACATTTTTAGAGAGAGTTAAAGTGATAGTAAAAGATAAAAAGTTTGTCAGAGCTTTTAGAAAGACAGAGAAAAAAAACTTTTAAAACTTTTTAGAACTTTTTAGAAAGTTAGAAGTACTTTTCAGCACTTAGAAAAGAGTGAAAAGAGGAAATGCAAACCTTTTTGGCTATGTGTATATACACTGACCTTGTTTTGTATATTTTTCTCTTATGAAAAGTACAATGACAAGAGTGGTAAGTAGTCTCAAAGCACTTATCCCACCGCTGCACAACCAATGTAGGAGGCTGGACTGGCTTGTAGTGAGTACCAAGGGGTACTTGCACCTTGCACCAGGCCCAGTAATCCCTTATTAGTGTATAGGGTGTCTAGCAGCTTAGGCTGATAGATAATGGTAGCTTAGCAGAGCAGCTTAGGCTGAACTAGGAGACGTGTGAAGCTACTACAGTACCACTTAGTGTCATATGCACAATATCATAAGAAAACACAATACACAGTTATACTAAAAATAAAGGTACTTTATTTTTATGACAATATGCCAAAGTATCTTAGAGTGTACCCTCAGTGAGAGGATAGGAAATATACACAAGATATATATACACAATAGCAAAAATATGCAGTATAGTCTTAGAAAACAGTGCAAACAATGTATAGTTACAATAGGATGCAATGGGGAAACAGAGGGATAGGGGCAACACAAACCATATACTCCAGAAGTGGAATGCGAACCACGAATGGACCCCAAACCTATGTGACCTTGTAGAGGGTCGCTGGGACTATTAGAAAATAGTGAGAGTTAGAAAAATAACCCTCCCCAAGACCCTGAAAAGTGAGTGCAAAGTGCACTAAAATTCCCCTAAGGACAAAATAGTCGTGTTAGAGGGAAAATGCAAGGAAAACACAAATCAGCAATGCAACAACGATGGATTCCTGACTGAGGGTACCTGTGGAACAAGGGGACCAAGTCCAAAAGTCACAAGCAGCTCGGAGATGGGCAGATGCCCAAGAAATGCCAGCGGTTGGTGCAAAGAAGCTCTTACTAGGCTGAAGAACTGTGAATACTGCAGGAACGACAAAGGCTAGAGACTTCCCCTTTGGAGGATGGATCCCCCACGCCTTGGAGAGTCGTGCAGAAGTGTTTTCCAGCCAGATGGACGCCAACAAGCCTTGCTACACGCAAATCGTGCGTTTGGCGTTTTTGGACACTGCTGGGGCCCAGGAGGGACCAGGAGGTTGCAAATTGGACCTGTAGAGAGAGGGGACGTCGAGCAAGACAAAGAGCCCTCACTGAAGCAGGTAGCACCCGGAGAAATGCCAGAAACAGGCACTACGAGGATGCGTGAAACGGTGCTCGCCGAAGTTGCACAAAGGAGTCCCACGTCGCCGGAGACCAACTTAGAAAGTCGTGCAAGGCAGGTTAGAGTGCCGTGGACCCAGGCTTGGCTGTGCACGAAGGATTTCCGCCGGAAGTGCACAGGGGCCGGAATAGCTTGCAAAGTCGCGGTTCCCAGCAATGCAGCCCAGCGAGGTGAGGCAAGGACTTACCTCCACCAAACTTGGGCTGAAGAGTCACTGGACTGTGGGGGTCACTTGGGCGGTGTCGCTGGATTCGAGGGACCTCGCTCGTCGTGCTGAGAGGAGACCCAAGGGACCGGTAATGCAGCTTTTTGGTGCCTGCGGTTGCAGGGGGAAGATTCCGTCGACCCACGGGAGATTTCTTCGGAGCTTCTGGTGCAGAGAGGAGGCAGACTACCCCCACAGCATGCACAAGCAGGAAAACAGTCGAGAAGGCGGCAGGATCAGCGTTACAGAGTTGCAGTAGTCGTCTTTGCTACTATGTTGCAGGTTTGCAGGCTTCCAGCGCGGTCAGCGGTCGATTCCTTATCAGAAGGTGAAGAGGGAGATGCAGAGGAACTCGGCTGAGCTCATGCATTCGTTATCTCAAGTTTCCCCAGAGACAGAGACCCTAAATAGCCAGAAAAGAGGGTTTGGCTACCTAGGAGAGAGGAAAGGCTACTAACACCTGAAGGAGCCTATCACAAGGAGTCTCTGACGTCACCTGGTGGCACTGGCCACTCAGAGCAGTCCAGTGTGCCAGCAGCACCTCTGTTTCCAAGATGGCAGAGGTCTGGAGCACACTGGAGGAGCTCTGGACACCTCCCAGGGGAGGTGCAGGTCAGGGGAGTGGTCACTCCCCTTTCCTTTGTCCAGTTTCGCGCCAGAGCAGGGGCTAAGGGGTCCCTGAACCGGTGTAGACTGGCTTATGCAGAATTGGGCACATCTGTGCCCAACAAAGCATTTCCAGAGGCTGGGGGAGGCTACTCCTCCCCTGCCTTCACACCATTTTCCAAAGGGAGAGGGTGTCACACCCTCTCTCAGAGGAAGTTCTTTGTTCTGCCATCCTGGGCCAGGCCTGGCTGGACCCCAGGAGGGCAGCTGCCTGTCTGAGGGGTTGGCAGCAGCAGCAGCTGCAGTGAAACCCCAGGAAGGGCAGTCTGGCAGTACCAGGGTCTGTGCTACAGACCACTGGGATCATGGAATTGTACCAACAATGCCAGGATGGCATAGAGGGGGCAATTCCATGATCATAGACATGTTACATGGCCATATTCGGAGTTACCATGGTGAAGCTACATATAGGTAGTGACCTATATGTAGTGCACGCGTGTAATGGTGTCCCCGCACTCACAAAGTTCAGTGAATTGGCTCTGAACAATGTGGGGGCACCTTGGCTAGTGCCAGGGTGCCCTCACACTAAGTAACTTTGCACCTAACCTTTACCAGGTAAAGGTTAGACATATAGGTGACTTATAAGTTACTTAAGTGCAGTGTAAAATGGCTGTGAAATAACGTGGACGTTATTTCACTCAGGCTGCAGTGGCAGGCCTGTGTAAGAATTGTCAGAGCTCCCTATGGGTGGCAAAAGAAATGCTGCAGCCCATAGGGATCTCCTGGAACCCCAATACCCTGGGTACCTCAGTACCATATACTAGGGAATTATAAGGGTGTTCCAGTAAGCCAATGTAAATTGGTAAAAAATGGTCACTAGCCTGTCAGTGACAATTTGGAAAGAAATGAGAGAGCATAACCACTGAGGTTCTGATTAGCAGAGCCTCAGTGAGACAGTTAGTCACTACACAGGTAACACATTCAGGCACACTTATGAGCACTGGGGCCCTGGGTTACCAGGGTCCCAGTGACACATACAACTAAAACAACATATATACAGTGAAAAATGGGGGTAACATGCCAGGCAAGATGGTACTTTCCTACACCAACACCCCCCCACACTTCACAAACACACACAGGTATGCATTGAAGCACTACACAGGACCATACAACAACACACCACATCACAACTACAGCACAACCACACCATACCCTATCTATAGGCAGGGACCTACATTGGACACTACCCAGGGACACATCACACATACAACACAACACAACGTACAACCAACAGGAAACTAATACACATATTTACACAACCATACTACTTACCGATCGACATACACAGGACATCGTATCTCACAAACCATGCACAAAGTATGTACATGCACACAGTCAAAGCACAGAAAGCCATGCAACGCAGCAACAAACACATGTCAACACAAACACGTGTCGAACATACACATGTCTATCACACAATACACACCCTACACTGTGAGGCAAAAGCACTGTACACAGTCTCACAAACTGGCTAAACAACACTGGTAGCGCAAGCACCACACACACACACACACAAATACAGACACACAACTAATGTCAGCCAGGAACAATTCCATATCAGGGAAATAAAAGCATGACAAAGATTTAACCACCAAACCAACAACAGGTTGGTTGAAATATATTAAAAAAATAAATTCACATGTGCAATTCAAGGGCCAAATGTCAGTCCAGATATGACATCTCTATGCATGCAGTACACATATGCATGCCCCAAACTTGACTCCTGACTGCCATTTAACCTTCACGGGTAGCGGCATCTAGGGGGCAGGCAAGCACCTCAGGGGTTATTGGGGGAGTGGTGGTGGAGGGGACAGTTTGTGCTTAGTCTTTGGAGAGGGAATTTAGGATTTTGCTTGGGAGGGGGGGGGTTTAGGTTTCAGCTTCAAGGACGGTTGGGTCTTCTTGGGAGGGGTAGACTTCTTAGCGGGGCATGGGCACTGGCGGGGGGTAGGGGATGCCTTGGAGGAGGAAGGGACAGACTTGGGGAGGGAAACAGAATGTTTAGAGGTTTAACGGGGAGAGGTGTGGGGGAAACTCTGTGAGGAAAGATTTATTTGACACACAGGGATGGTCATGGAAAAAGGGTTTGGGTGTAGAGGGAGAGGGAGTGGTTTCCTGAGGTGTCGGTGTGCATGTCTTGAGTGCATATTTGTGGGCAGTATGCTTTTGGGTGGTGGGTGTCTGTTGGGTGGGTGAGTGAAGGTATTTATGTGTTGTGGGCTGAAGGAGAGTGGAGGTGCTAGGAGATGCCCTGCATGTTAGGGTGGTGACTGCAGGTATGGTTGATGTGCTGCATGTAGGAGTGCCAGTGGTTGTGGGGTCTGTGGGAGTGGTGACTGGGGTGAATGTCTGAGGGTCTGCTATGGTGCTGTCTGAGTGTAGGATAGATGTGATGGCTGGATCTGTGAATGTTGGTGTGGTGTCTGCAGGTGTGCCAAGTGTGTTATGTGTGGTGCTGTATGTGGTGGGGTTTCAGGGCAGGTTGTGACAGTTGCTGTGTCTGCAGGTGGATTTTGCTTGTAGTCATGCCAGTGATGTGTTTTGTGGTGCTTATTTTTGTCTGAGCTACCCTTCGATGTTGAGGTAGATGCATGCCTGTCTGTTTGTGTGCTTTGGCTGGCTCAGGAAAGAGGGGTTTGGGATTGGGAAGAGAAGGGTGGAGGGGGGACGGGAGACAAAGGGGGATTTGCTGCCATCAGTGTGTAAGCCAGAGCCTGAAAGGATCTCTGTAGGCCATCCTGTGCACAGTGAATGCCCTCTAGGAATGCATTACTCAGTTGTATCTAAATTGCCAGTCCCTGGGTGGTATTCACAATGGTCGACTGACCCACAGACTTTGACCTCAGGTGGTGAGTAGCCTCCTCACTGAAGGCAGCAGGGCTAACAGGGGCTGGGTCAGAGGTGACTGCGGCATAGATACTCCCACCATCTTGGGTGAGCGAGCACGGCCAACTGGGTGGGCAACTACAGGGAGGTCGGTGGTAGTAAAGGGAGGGTGGCGGACAGAGATGGTGCTGGGGTGATCCCATATGTTTCCGCCATCTTCTGGGAGTGTCCACTGGAGAAGGATTCCAGAGATGGAGACATGGATCCCATATTCCCCGTGGCACTCCCGTCACCCTCCGGGACACTGGGTCCCTCAGTGTCGGTGGTATCATGACTTTGGGTCCCCACTCAGCTGTGTCCCATCTCATTCGCCTGCCTATGCTGATGCTGAGAAACAGAGAGAGGTAGGGTCATTACATTCTTTTCATACATTTACATCACACAACACTATCATTTATGTGTGATACTCCCCCAGGTAGGAACCATCTTGGGCCAACATCGTGCCACAACAACATACATTCGACAACCCTATATGACGACAATGTCACTCACCACATAAGCCACCTATCTGACAACAAAATCGCCATCCCATCAGTACAACTGACACAAACAATTCCTGCACAAGATGAACTGACAATATGAAAATGGGTCCATATGCACAGTATTACTGTCAAACAACAAACCATCAATGGGAATGACTGTGAACATTTATTTCCACATTACACATACTCCAAATCTACGAATGCTCAGTGCATTACCAGATGTCACTTTACTTGAAAGTTAGCTCATCAAATGCCAATATCAAGGATGCATGATGCATACACATGCATCACATGTCACTGTGTTGATCACCTGCATAATGGAAAATAGCTCAGATGCACCTAATCAATTTGCCATATCCAAATGTGGAGTATAATAGACTCTAAACACATATCATCAACACATGTATCACCTGTGTTGTTGCAAAGGTTGATACAGACTTTGTGGACCTACTCATCTCAGTCATTCTCACCTAGCACACAAAGTCAAGTACACTTATGGGGCGTACTTTGCACAAGAAAATTAGCCACAGACAACTCCAGAGAGCACAGTGACACCTTAAATACAATGGACACCTGTCATGTGCATGAAGGCCACATGCAATTCAAATTATCTTGATGAGTGGCTGCATCAAAAGAAAATCATCTAAGTACTAACATCACTATGCACATATTTGACATGAGCAACCTTACATCTTTAGAGGCAAGTTATACCGACATAAAACAACTTCTAAGGTAATCATGATTGAGACATATACCTAGAGTCAAGCCAATTGACTGACAACATATCCACCAACATGTGAATGCCAACTACAACACCTGCAACACAATGAAGTCAGTACACATTTAGGTTTGGCGTACTAAAAACCTTCAAAACAGATTCTGAATAGCAAATGTAAGGATGCCAAAGTTGAATCAAAAAGCTGAGACCTAGCAGACATTTCCAATGTACACATGATGTTGGCTAAAAACAGTGTGTATTGTACCTATATAGATGATGTACTGCCCTATGCAGCGTGCCCGCAAAACATTGGCAAAGGGAATAGCAGGGTAGCCACTTACCTTCACAATAACTTGTACATGGTACATATAGTCTGAACTCCCATGTTAATGACATGTCTTGCACTAGGAATGTAGTGATACCATCATGCTTTGCAGCATGTTGGATGTCCATCTTGACTAAACATCAGAGGTGCCAATGTACAGTCCACACTAAACAATAGGGGACACCTCCTCACTCCTCACCCCTCTGAGTATGTATTGCAAGTATGTCATGTGAAATCTCAGATTGAGATCACGCTCTCATAACAACTTGATGTTTCTTACACAACTCAGCAACAACCTATTAGACACAATGTTGCACATAGAGCTAGTTCCAGGGGCATTGGAATGGACAGAGGCCAAATACCTGGACAACTTACCAACAGGATATTTTGAGTATGGATCAGTAGGTGGGAAGGACGAACCAGCAGGGTATATAGAGAGCAGTATAGTGGTACACAAATGACACAGTCACATGTGCATTACCACATGCTTTTATACAATAAGGTCAACATAGGTGAGTATCATATCCCTATACACAATAGAATGTCCACACCTATGTATCAATGTTACAAACTGCATACCTGGGTGTACCTAGGAAACCTTTACCTTTAGCACTTACCACTTTGTCACAGCTTAAATACTTACACATCATACACTAAACTGGCAGAGGGCTGTACATGTGTCTATTCAATACTTACCCCTTTGTGGCTGCTATGCTGACACTCAAACCCCCAGCCAACTCAGTGCAGGCCACAGCCAAAATGAGGGCAATTGGGTGGGGTCAAGGCCCAATGGCACCCATTCCTCATTGGGAGGGCATCCTCAGCTGGTCCTCTGCGGTCTTCCGGGCCCCGTGTCTCAGGTCCTCTCACCACTTCCTACAATGGGTGCTCTGCCGGCTGTGGACCCCCAGGGTGCCCACTTGCTTGATGATGGCATGCCAGATTCCTTTTGTTTGATGGGCGTTGACCTGCATGGATGACACGGACAAGAGGAGAGAGTTACATCCACATGCACCACCCCAACACAAGTGATGTAAAGATTTTCAGTCATAGCATGTGAGCAAACATACCCTTCCTCACAGTTCAAACTCCTTAACAAATTACCTTCAGCAGCCAGGCAATGTGTGAAGTGGAGTCAGCCATACAACACGCATGATTAGTAATAGGTATTGACTAGCAACATATAACCAGGCCACAAGATTGTCCATTACATGGTATGGCTCTACATTTATTTCTCACATCATCATTGATGTTCATGGTGCAAAATCTGTTGTGGATCAAGGAAGATAGATCACACACTGTCCACTATATATCAGCACAGTATACAGTCTATGCACATGTACAAGTGTCCATAAACCCACACATGATGACTCAATCCTTTAGTCCTACACATTTCATGTACACCATCATGCACTCCACCTTTCATACATTGGTATACCATTGTACTCACCTGCTCCTCTTGTGCACCATATAGCTGTTCATACATGGGTAGGACCGCACCCAGCAGTGAAGGCTGGGGCCTCATCACCTACAGGACGTGGCATGATTGCTCCCAAGTCAGTACACAGCAGTTCAGGTCATGGAGGTCTTGTTGGCAGCAGTGTCAGGAGTCAAGTGAGGAATACTGATGAAGATGGCGGTCACAACTGCCACATCACTGCCAGCAGATGTTGCCATTGGCCCAGGTCCACCAAATGCAACATTGTGTTCGAATTGCAATGTCCACCGCAGTTGCAACCACCTACCGCCATGACGACATATGCCAGTGGAGTTAAGTCACTTTTTCATGTCCAGTACAGGAGGCCAGGCAGCTGCCATTTTGTGACAATTGTGTGTATGGAAAGGTAATAGAATGTGTGTCATTTACTTTTGACTAGTCTCTACGTACACGTTTTGAGTGCTGCCTTAATGTTTACTAGTCCCAATGTGCATGTGAGTTGTAAAGGCTGTGTAAGAGAGGTATGGCTGGTTATGGACATGAATATCTATTGTCAACATTCTATTCTCAAGGCAAATGGAGTATAGGTGCAACAACTATGTCTCCTATGTAAACTATGTAGATATGTTGATTCCTGCCTGTCCCATACTTATTCATGTAAAGTGCATCTGTGGGTTTAGGGGATCTGTTTCAAGGAGACAGTCATAGAATGCATATCTATGTGCTGTAAATCAAATTTCATGTTTCTTCTGACATCATATCGAGATATGTGTGACGTGTATGTGAACACAGTAATGATGTATAAATTGAATCCTTCACCGTGCAAATATTTATGTCCCACATAGTTACCATGGCATCAGTCCAGTGTACCCCCCACTAGCAGACCTGCACACCATGGAGGAGAGACACCGAATACAAATCCATCAGCTGAATAGACATACAATCATGGATCTATGTCGTCAGTTGGAGCCAGATCTTATACCTGCCATTCGCAATCCCAATAGCATACCTCCCATCGTTCAAGTGCTGTCAATTCTACACTTCCTGGCCCCTTTTTATTCCAGAATACAGAGGCCCTAACTGCAGGGAGGTCGCAGGCCATGTTCAGTCTGGTTTTTAAGGCTGTACTGCCTGCATTTTGGAAACACTTGGACAACTACATCAGGTTTCCCCAACGTGAGCATTTACCCGATGGGAAGGCAGACTATTATGCTTTGGGACATATTCCACATGTGGTTAAAGCCATAAATGGCACACATGCAGCCCTTGCTTCCCCCAGTGTCAATGAACAGGTATATAGGAACAGAAAAAACTGCCACTCTGTCAATGTCCAAGTGGTCTGTTTGGCTGAACTGTACATTTCACAAGTCTGTGCAACATATCCTGGATCAGTCCATGATCTCTTCATCATGCGGATGATCAGCAGTGATAAAGTGCTCAGAGTCCTTGAGCCAACAGCAAGAGGTCAGAAAACATAGGAGGAAGGAGGCAAAAAGTTTGGGGTTGACCCTTCAAAAAGGGCCAGGTCCAACAAGATTGTTACTTGGTAATGTGTAAAGAACAGTTAGGTATACAGTGCAATGATTTGTAAAAATCACAAGCAAAGTCACACTTGACCTAATGAACTATCAAAGTGATGTATGTGTACAAATCGGTCCTATCCCTTATCTTTGTCAATCACAGATTAGCTGAGTTTCTGTTTTGCTGATCCTCATTTGGAGATCTCTGGCAGTGTCATGGGCAGATGGGATTTGCAGGCAGACATGAGAAGTGGACACGGGTGAAACCAGGTACTGTTCATCATAAGTTTGTGGAGTGTGACTGATATGGCCAGACTTCAGGACGGTGGAGTGGCAGTGTGCTGGTACAGAAGGTGGACAAATGGTGTCATGTGTGAGTCCACTTGTATGTGACACGTCATGATGTGGAATCCAGGACCTCTTCCTTCACATTGATACCTGGTGTATGTGACCTACCTTGTACATAGCTGTCAGTGTGTTACTACTTTGCAGACCACTGTGCATATCTCCAAGGACTGACACAGGTGAGTGGCAAGCCTACATCCCCTTGACCATAGTAAATGAAAGGTTCCAGGACTGGGGACATCAGTACTGATCTTTGTCTGTATTATGGGGTATGGTTATTAGGAAGCAAAGGTATGGGTATGTGATATGGCTTTACCTGGTGATACATAGAACCAATCTATTTGCCTTCTGGGTTGTAGTAAGACTAACATGTCCCTATATCCAGTTTCCTGTGGGTTAGTAGTTTGTGACACCTAAGCTGACATTCTGGTGTCACCAGCAGTTCTCCTCTACCTGCTGTTTGAAAATCTACAAATAAATGTTGAGATTAACATTACAGCTGAATTTTTGTCATGTCTATTGTATTGTATTGTATTGTAATCGTATTTATATAGCGCTTACTACCCCTGACGAGGCGTCGAAGCGCTTTTCGATGAGTAGCACGCTACTCCGGAACCCAACAAGAAATTAGTGATGGATTACTATCGTTAAATAATGAGTACAGTTTTTAGTATTATTATGAGTTAATTTGAGCCGCGGATATGAGAGTTTGTTAGTTAGACTGGAGTAATGGAGGGGTGGAGGAGGAAATAAATCCAGAGGTGTTAGTTGGGAGTATTTCCTTCATTTACTCAACCCAAATGCTTGGGATGAGTAAAGGGGGGTGGAGGGGGAAGAGTATGTGGAAGGGTTAGGGAGAGCATAGTAGCAGGGTGAGATGAATGCAGGAGAATTTAGTAGGGTTTTGTGGGAGGTCACAGAGGTAGAGTGAGGTTTGGTGAGTTAGATGTGGAGGGAAGAGCTTAGGCAGAGATATTTAGGAGATGAAAGTGGTAGAAGGGATTTGGGATGAGTCAGAGTGAGAATGGAGGATAGTTTGATAGAGACATGACATAAGATTGATGAGTAGATAAGTGTGATAAGATGAGAGCAGGAATTCATAGATATCTAGTATAACAACCCAAAAAAAACAGGAGCCATGCAATGATCCACGAACATGCCAAGCACAGAAACAACATATACACATACACATACATATATATACATATATATATATACACACACACACACACATATGCACATACAATACATAATTAGAATCATGGGTAAAAAATACTTAGTCAGACAGGTTTAAAGAGTGTGTGTATTTTATTGTTATGACATATTAGCAATACATATTTTCCAAAGAAACTATAAATAAATAGAAATATACATATAATCTGAAAAAAATATTTATCCACATAGGCATATGCAGTTCATAGTTGTTTGAGAAAGGTGGTTATGAAGGAAAGAGCCAACTCTTGAGTAGTTTTCTGAAGACAAGAAAGTTATCTGTGGCTCTTATAGTTGGGGGTAATGAATTCCATAGTTTGGCTGCTTGGACGGAGAAGGATGTACCTCCTATAGTCTTTTTCTTCTATGGTGGTGTTCTGAGGCGGGGTGCCAGTCTTGAGCGGAGGGTTCTTTGTTGGATGTATTTGGTCATTTTCTTTCTGATAAAAAGCTGTCCTGTTCCATGTATAGCTTTGTGGGTGATGAAAAGCAGCTTGAAAGTGCATCTTCTGGCAACGGGTAACCAGTGTAGTGCTCTCAAGGCAGGGGAGATGTGGGCTTGCGGCTTTATATGTAGTAGTAGCCTGGCTGCGGAATTCTGGATACGTTGTAGTTTTTCCATAACAGATAGAGATGATCAATGGTAGAGGCTATTGGCATAATCCAGTTTGGATAGTACAAGTGAGATAGTAGCTTGCACCTTGTGTGGAAATCTGAGGTGGGGGAAGATGCGTCGTAAAGTCTTTAAGGTGATGAAGCTTGTGCGTCCTAATTTGTCTACTTGGACATTCATAGTTAACTTGGAATCCATGGTGATTCCTAAGTTTTTAACTTCCTTGGATAATTGAGGAGGTGGTCCGAGATCGTCAGGGCAGACGCACAGAGGGTCATAACTTTTCCAGTCACCACATATGAGTATTTCTGTTTTGGAGGTATTTAGTTTGAGATGGCTCCAGGTCATCCACTGATCAACGGCTCTGAGGCAACTGAAGATTTGTGAGTTTTCAATGTTTTTGGAGTCTTCTAATTTAAGTAGTATTTGTGTGTCATCTGCATAGTCGTAGCATGTGAGATGGAAATCATTGATCAGTGTCTTTGTGTAACAGTGTAAATGTCTATGTTACAATCCGAATCTCAAATGTATCCTGGCCATAGAGTACACGTGCCATACAGTACATGTGTGTGGCCCTAACAAAGGTTGTACATTAGAGTTGAAAATGTAGTTCAATAGTTGTCATACATGGCAGTTGTACATGTTTAATACATCACATTTACACAGTGGTATTTGTTGGAGACTGTGCAGCTATATGAATGATTGAAAAACAAAATAACACAATTAAACGAAAACAGTGAAGGGGTCAGTCATGGTGGATGAAATCATCTAGGTAGGTGCTACACCTTTTGGAGATACAAGTCCAGTGTCCATGAATCATTAGAAAATGGAGTAAGGTTTCAGATCAGTCAACAAGGTGTGTCTGTTGCACACAAGAGGAACCAATCAGGAGAGGTTTACTTCTTGGCAGTGGGTTTGGCCTCCTGGATCTCTGGGTGGATGTCCACGCTTGCACAACGGGTTCTTCAGGAACAGAGGGATGGTGTCTGAGACATGTCCTTCTACTGCCAGGGCCTCCATTCCACTGGCAGCTGCAGATGTTGAATGGCCTGATAAATGATTGCTAATGGAAGAGGCCTGATGTTGGGTGCCAGACCTACTCAGGGTGGGGTTGATGTCCCTTAGCACCCCAGCAACGGAAATCAAGATTGCATTATTGGTCTACCACTGCTGCATGGCTTCCGGGTGGTTGTCCCTCTGCAGCGGTAGGATTTCCCCTATCATTGTGAGGACCTTGCCCATCATGTTTTGGGAAGATTGGTAGGCTCACAAAATGTGGGAGATGATGTCCTTGTCAGTACTGTCCCTTTGAGCCCCCATCATCTGGCCAACACCATCCCACCCACATACCCTACCCCCAAGTGCCTGTGCCCCTGACACAGTGTGCCCACTCCTACTGGTGGCATGAACATCATCGTCAGGGGTGACAAGAGGTGACTCAGGTACCTGTACTGGGGGAACACAATGGTAGTTACTGTCCTTGGGACACAGGTTTGGGGGTGATTGATTGTCTGTGATGTTGATGCAACAGGACTGGGAGAAGTCAATATGGGCAGGGTAAGGCTGTCAGTTGTAGAGTGAACAGGTGTCCCTGATGGGCCAGCTTCATCATCAATGTCCAAACATCCAGGAGTGTTGTCCTCACTAGGGCCTTCATCCAGAGATGATGTGGTAGTCACTGGTGTCCTCCCCATGGTGTCATTGGCAAGGTTACTTGTGGGAAAAGTGGAACACACAGTTTGTGTGAATGATGCAACAAGTGATGCTTAGTTTTGAGTACTAGTGATGTTGTGCATGCAGAGATGCACACACTGGCTTTACATTCTACTCTGAAATGACAGTGACCGCTGCTATCAATTCTTGGTTAGAACAAAGTGAGACTCAGATTTTTCAATTCCATACAATATGCTCAAAGTTGTTTGACTATGTTGGTAGTTTGATGACTGCTGATACCCACTTATGTTGTCTGACTAATGACATAAGTGATTACATTTGTGGCCTAGTAAAGTGTATACCATCATATATCCAAATGAAAAATGAGCAATGCACAATGGTGTCAGAGTTGGCACACAGTATAGGAGTTTGAAGTTGACAGTGGCCTCTGGAAGTAATGCAAGTGTACCCAGTTTGGCATTTAGTTCTCCACCCCAGATGAGTCTATGTCAGTATTAGGAAACTTTCGCTAAGGACAGTTTGATAGGGCACTCAGCTGTAGCTGTGTTTTGCTACTAATGGAAGTGTGACATTGCATTGCTGTCATTGCCATACACTGTTTACTATTGGAACATTCATGATGGGTTACATTACTTGCTAGTTTCATATGCAAGATATTTCAAATTTAGTGCACTGTACTGGTTTTCTTTATGGTGGAATAGTGTCTTCTGGGAGTTGCAGTACTGTCAGTGCTCAGTACTTCACATACCATTTTCAAGGACTGTGGGCCCAGGTGAGTTTAGTAGAGATGTGGCTTGCCAGAGAGTGGTAATTGTACATTGGGCACAGAGGGGTGGTGGGTGGTTTGGTAATTGAGGTGAGGAAAGGTGGTGAGGGAGAATGCAAGACAAAACGTTTTGATGACATGAATGTTGTAGGGACTTACCAGACTCGACTCCCCCAGGTATTCCTGCCAGGCCCTCATGACGCAGGATGTCCAAGACCTTCTCCTCCCATGATGCAGACTGTCGTGGAGGAGGTGGTGGCCCACTACCAGTCTTGAGTACCAACAGCTGGTACCTGGATGCAATGTAATGTACCTTCCCCATGAGGTTGTTCCACCTCTTCCTGATGTTCTCTCTTGTACGTGGATAGCTGCCTACAGAATTCACCCTGTTGACTATTCTTTGCCACAACTCAATTTTCCTGGCTATTAATGTTTCCTGGACCTGTGCACAAAAAGGTGTGGCTCTACCTGACTATTTTGTCCACCATGACCCTCAACTCATGGTCTGTGAAACATGGATGTTTTTGTGGGGTCATGGTCCTGGTGGTAAAGACAGTGAGGTACTGTAGACAAAAAGAGGTGGAATGTAATGTTAGTGATGAGGTGTAGGTGGCACGAGTGGATGATGGTTGTTTTGTATTGTGTGTGTGATAGTAAATATTGTGTTGTGTATGCTGTGCAGGTGTGGGATGTGTGCGTGGTGAGAGGTGCATGGGTGCATAATCTTGCTTTTTGTTTCTCTGCAAAATGTTGCTTCTCCATGGCTGTGTGTTGTGTTTTGGTTGCAAAAGATTGTGGGTTATGTATGGGTGTGTTTTATACTGTAGTGTGTTGCTGTGTTGGGTTTGTGAATGTGTGTCAGGTGTGGGGTATTCAAACTATCCATGTGGAGTGGTGGTCGTACTGATGTGAGTTCAGACTGTTGTGGTTCGCACTGCCAATGGTTTTCCACCATGAAAGAACCTCTGTTGTGATTTGTGGGTTGTAATATGATGGGAGGATTTTTGCCGGGCTGGCGGTGCTGGTGGTGGAACCAACTCTTTTCCATCCTCCAGTGTCCTGGCAGTTTTGGAATTGTGGCTGCTTTTTGGCAGACTTCACAGTGTGCCTCTTAATACGGCGGTCGGATGACTGCCAACATGGCAGTCTTTTGATGGCTGCCACCATCACGGTCTTACTGTCAGACTACCAAAGTGGTTACAAGGCCTAAGGTGTCCAGAAGGTTATTCACCCTGCCTACATTACCAACCGAGTCAGACTTGTACAGCTTAGTGTAATATGCCCAGAAAGTGTGAACAATCTGCTGTGGAGTGTGAAGGACTCTCCCCTTGTCGTGCCTAATCACTGTGATGGCCAATGAGACCTCTTGCTTCCGTAATTGAGCAGCTGGATGCCGCACAACTTCTCCCCATGTTTGTAGTAACAAGCTTTCAATTTATAAAGCATGTATTCTGCTTGGGATGTGTTGTTGGAGTTAAGCTCCATTTTAGTCTGTTCTAATTTATGTCTGTGCTCGGTGGATGGCTTCCTCGTATAGGTCTAGGTGTCGGCATGGATGTCTTTATCTAGGGCCGCCTGTTTTTGCACAGTGAGTCTGTTTGCCAGAACAGCATCATGCATCAGTTGGCCTCTAAGGGTGGTTTTGGCTGCTACCCAAAGGAGCTCAGCTGATTTCATAGAGTCCTTGTTATCTGTGGGATAGATGGTCATATGGGACCTCTGCCTGGCTTTCTCCTGGGACATCTTGGAGTGCGCCGTCTTGAAGCTCCAAGGCTCCTAGATGGGTTTCTGGATGATCCAGTCAAAAGCTAGACAGACCTGTGCATGGTTTGAAGTGAACCAGGCAGGATAGTGCAGTCCCGCACTGAGGGGATGGTTGGCTGGGAGGCAAGGATGTAATCAAGGCAGGACTGGTTGTCATGTACCACGGAGAGGAATGTATAATCTTTCTCAGCAGGGTAGAGGTGCAACCAGATGTCCAGGAGGTGTCTGCCATCACAGTGATCTCAGAGGAGTGCCCAGTCCTTACTGTTATAAGTGTTTATGGGATCCGTGCAGCCCAGAACTGAATCCAGGGTTAGATTCCAGTCACCAACCAACATCACTTTAGCAGTCTGGAGTTCTTTGAGGGGCCAAATGAAGTGGGGGTGAAAGGCAGATTTGCCACCAGTTCGGGCATCTTCTAAACCCACTCTGAACACCCTTGTACTGAACTTGAGCTTGGTGAATATGTAGTGGTCTGTATCATCGGACCAGGTCTGCTGTACTGTGCAAGGGAGGGATTTAAGGAGAAGTATTGCTGCACCATATTTCCTGGAGCTGGGTTGTTGGGGTTCACCTGGGTCCGGAAACTGTAAATAACCCTTCCCTCCCGGTATCTTTTGAGCTTATCCAGTTCCTATGCTGAGAGGTGAGTTTCTGGCGTAAGTGCTTTGTCAATGTGTTTAGAAGCCATAAAGGACAGTATGTTTGTATGTTTGATGTAGGACATCAAGCCTTTGATGTTAAGTGTGACTATAGTTAGGGGTCATTAGTATATGCCAGCAGTATGCAATGAAGCTCACTAATATGGCCTGTGGTGGTGGGGAGAAGGTGGGAGGGATAGGATTGTGGAAGGAGGCATACCCATCAGTATAAAAGAGAGGATGTAAAGCTGGGGGCAGGGAGAGTAAGGGCTACAAGTGGGTGCATGTTTGGGGAGAGGGTGAGTCCTATGAGGTTTGCCTTATGGTAATGGCAAGAAGTACTAATGTATGAACCATGATACCTGAGTAATAAATATGTAATATAATTTTAAATGGTTTTATATTATAAAAAATAATATATGCAAATGATTTCAATAATATGTAAATAAAGTTTTGGGAGCTGGCTGCAAGGAACATTCGGGTAATAGATGGGGAAGTGTAATAATAATATGGGGTAATGGGTGGAGGAGTGTAATAAGTGTAATAATACAATAACACATTTATAACCACATTTTAAAGGATTTAATATTATTAAAATAATGTATGCAAATTATTTAACAAATATGTAAATAACGTTTTAGAAGTGGGATGAAAGGGAGATAAGGGTAATGCTTGATCAAGTGTATTAATACTTGGGTATCAACTATGCTACCTAAGTAGTGAATATGTAATGCAATTTGAGATTATTTAATATTATTAAAGTAATATGTTCAAATTATTTCAATAATATGTAAAACAATGTTTTATGAGCGGGATGTAAGGAACATAGGGTTAATTGGTGAAGAGGTGTATTAACACTCAGGTATCAACTCTGATTCCTGAATAATAAAGATGTAATCACATTTTTATAATATGTAAATAAAGATTTAGTAGCAGCTTGTAAGGGATAAAGGGGTAATGGGTGAAGAAGTGTATGAATACTTAGGTATCAACAATGATACATGAGTATTAATTAATAGAATTAAAGTAAGCATACAGTATGTTCTACTGCATTTCTGTGAAATAATTAATTTGTTTATTTAAAAAATCAAAAATTATTAAAAAAATTGCAACTGAAATTTTATTTCTAAAACATGTAAGTTAATTTAAAAATTATAATATTTGAGGGATATATATTAACAATACAACTAATATAATTGCAATGCGTATTTTTATTTACTAGGTTATAATATTTAAAACCTTTTATTGAATACAACAAAATATAATTTATTTTTTTAACAATATAAAACAAAATTATATATAAGAATTACAAATTATATTTATAGTATTAATACATTTCTCACATTTTTCCTTTATGTTCAATAGGTGAAAATGCCCTTTTTTAGTTTTGACTTTTCTAGGTTTACATAAATGTTTCAGCGGAGTGTCGCGGTCAAGATAAGAAGCAAGGAGGAGCTTCTGTCAGTTAAGAACAATTGAATTTACTTTGGAGAGCATATTGGTTAGGCAAATTGTTGTAAGGAAATAGATAGATGTCACTGCTCAATAAATGTATGTGTTTTTTACCAGTTTACATCCTCATACAGGTGTTTTTTGTATGCACATGTGGGGACAGTGTTTTTTTTTTAACATACATTTTTAAAAAGTCAGCGCCTTCAAAGAGAAAAAAAACTTGATCTCTTCAATTTTTTAATATGTTTTTCTTTCAAAGTTGTTTTAAGATTGTTTCATTTTTTTAAGTTTCAACATTTTATTTGTGCAACATGATTACGTGACATTGTGGGAGCTTCGAAGAAAGTAAGGAGAATATTGGAACGTGTATTTGTCTTTTGTGCATAGTTTTTTTGGATAGCTATATGGATTGTTGGATTACCAGTAACTCTTGGTGACTCTCAGGCTTGAGAGTTAATAAATCAAAAACCTGCCTTTTCTCCACTGCTCCGGACAGCCAGCAGCTGTTTGATGTCCCACAGGATTTTTCCTATTCCCCTACTGTTTAAATATTTAGGTATCCATCATTTTCACTCTCTAGATGATTTACGGGAAGAGAATCTTATGATCAGTAAAGACCAGCATCCCTTTTTGGAGGTCTCTGAAGTTGCCCCTTATGCCCAAGATATCAGTGTCAAAAATGGTAATGCTCTCCAGGTTAGTGTATTATTTCTGTAACCTCCCAGTGGGGATACCAAAATCTTGGTTTAGATAACTGGACACCTTAATTAGGTAACTGATTTGGGATTAATGTCGTAATAGGGTGTTGCTGGAGATTCTCCGGCGTCCAAATTATGTGGGAAGCATAGGCACTCCGGATTTCAAATTGTATTTTCTGGCAGTGTACCTCCAATGGGTTACCCAGTGGTTGGATGGGACAAGTCAGGAGAAGCTGGGCCTGATAGGCACAGCACCAAACCAGAGCACTCTCATGGCTAAATTATTCTGCACAGCGATGCCCACCCTGAGACGGGGCTGTTACTGGCTGTTGTGTTGAAATGTTGGTGGTGCTGTATCCTGAGGACAACGGGGATGCCACTTTATGAAACAGATGTGCCACAAATTGGCAGTTGACTGCTGTGTGAAATTGTTCTGTGTTGCTTATATAAAATGCCAAAAATAAAGAGTTTAAAAAAAAAACAGTGACTCAGTGAAAGGTTCTAAGGATATGACCAAGAGTTGAAGAAAGAAGACAACCACAGGTAAGAACTGAAAGGCTTTAAAAATATTTAAAACTATTTTAAAAATGCCAAATGAATGAAGTTGTACAGTCAAAACAGAAGAGTAATTCTAGAAGGTATTAGGTTATCTTATTATTGTAAAATGTGTGCAATATTGTCCAGGTAGCCTGAAGTTCTCATCAATTGACATTAATTAATTTCTGCCATTAGTCTTTCTGACATCTCTACTTTTTTTTTAGATATTTAGACAAGGGTTCAAACTTCCTTATAATGATGGCGCTATTCTTATTTTCTAGAAGCTTTGTTCTTTTTTTTTTTTAACAATTTCCATGAAGCAATAGATGTTCGGGTGACTTTTTCCAATAGAGTTGTTAAAAGAAATATGCCAACCCTCAATAGCATTATTAGGTTTTTCACCTCCCTCTAAGCAGGTTGAGTAAACTTTGGTTTCCTTCTGTGACCCAGCCTGCTTAGATGACCAATACTTGTGTCTTTGAAGTAATTGATAAGTGGGGCCAATTTTTCCTCACTTTGTAAAAAATATTCTGATTGTATAACTGAAATGTAGATGTCGTCCACACACTCAGGAAGTACAATACACATTGCAGTTAGTTTTTTCAGTTCATATGGTAGTTTATTAATTGGAATATAATCCTCAGCTAAAGATGCCTTTTGGATTTTTTCCCTATATGTCTGGGAATAGTGAAAAAATACTTAAATTTGGATGTTAGGATACATTTTAGTAACAATACTATTCATTTGTAATTCGAAGTCAATTATGATTTACCAGGATTTGTTTTTCAATTTTCGGTTTTACAACTAATAAAAATTCAGCCCCTCATTACGAGTTTTGCAGGCAGAAATGGACGCCTGCCAAACTCCAGCAGTCAGATCACCGCCAGTGCATTAACCTTCATGTGGCCCCTATTACGAGTTTCCCACTGGGTCAGCGGGCGGAAAACAGAGTTTCAACCCATTGGCCCAGCGGGAAACAGCCCACAAAATTGACGCCGGATCATAATTGAGCAGGGGGCAATGTTGTGGTGTGTAGGGTGCAACAGCACCCATCGCTCTTTTCACTGTATGCTAAGGCTCTCGCATCCTGTCTCTGCCAGCTTTTACATATCAGTGCTACCACCATGCACAAGCTGGCAAAGAGAGGACATGTAATCCCCAGGGCTGCACTATATGCAGCATTGCCCTAGCATATTATAACCCCCCTCCTATGGAGGGGAATTGGCAGTGCCGGCGGTCTGACCGTGGCGCTTTCGCCATGGTCATAATGTGAGGGTCTGACTGCCACTAAAGTAGTGGAACCACCACTTTGGTGGCGGTCAGACCGCCACTGTGAGTCTGGCAGTCCTAAGACCACCGGACTCATAATGAGGGCCTCAAATATTGGTCAGGCAGTAAACCATAAACTATTGGGATGGTATTGTTGGTAATGTTTGCCTGAATAGTATAAATATGAATGAATGGATGGGGAGCAGATTTCAAAAATTCCATCCATCATCCAAATTTTACTATTCTCTAGGGTCACTGTATTATGCACTGTACAAAATATGAGTATTTGTTTGAAAGTGTTCTCGTCATTATAGAGTAGAAAAAAGATTCAGATAGTTCAGGGGATATGTTAATATCACAGTAGGTTTGACATTACACTGTGTGATGAAGCTTTCAATTATTTAATATTATTAAAATAATTTATACATATTATTTCAATAAAATCTAAATTAAGTTTTAGAAGCCAGAAGTAAGGGATGTAGGAGTAATGGGTGGGAAAGTGTATTAATATTCAGGTACCAACTGTAATGCCTGAGTAATAAATATGTAATCAAATCTTAAATGATGTATCAAAATAATCTAGGCAAATTAGTTCAATATATGTAAATATTGTTTTAGGCGCAGGATGTAAGGGATTACTCACCTGTTTTTTTTGTCATTACATCATTCTTAAATTTGTGATCATGGGCATACAACTGGCAAAGTGCATGCGTAAGTTATGGGCTAACTCTCTCAAAATTGAGCCACAGGGCTCATTGGAGGTGGCTGCAAGTGACCCTATTTGCTGAATATTTTCTCTTACTCCATAGGAGATTAAGGGTGGGTGGAAAATGTCATTCCACTTGCAGAAAAGGTGACGTTTTGGTCACTCTACAATACTCTTTAACTCAGAGTTCTGACCTAATGCCGGCAATCGATGAGTGGTGTAATTTTGCTCCTGTTCGAGCAACGCAATGAAAATGGGTACAACACAAGGCTCCAGCAACTGGGCTGGTGAGTGCAATAAGACTTGATGTCCCCTAGTGTGACGTCTGGTCACTGAAAAGCCTTCCCAGCACCATTGTATAATGCGCATGATTGCAAGTGGTAGCATTCTCTTCTTGAGAAGCACCAAAATCAACTTCAAACTGGATTTTTGAGTAACTATTCAACCCGAATGTATGGTTGAGGTAGATTTTTTTAGCATAAAACACTTTTTTTTATTTGCCTTTTTTCACAGGAAGGAAGTGCCATAGAGGCTCAAACTAACATTTCCTGTCCAGAAGGCTCCTTCCAGTGCTTTGTTCAGCCCTTGGTCACGTTCCATTTAGATTTTGAGGAGAAAACATCACTCTCTTCTTTACAGTCCTTGTTGCATATCCCATTGGATTGTCATGTTTTTTTTTGAGGAATCAAGGGGCGTATTTATACTTTTTGGTGAAAAACTGCACTAATGCAGTTTTGCAACAAAAGGTTTGCGCCATTCCTGAGCACCAGCCGGGAGCCATAATTATGGAATGGCTCAAGCCGGTGCAAAGGGTGGGCTAGCGTAAAACAAATGACGTTAGCCGGGTTTCCCTCTGGTGTGGATGGGGGTGTTCATGGTGCTGGAGGAGGGAACTTGTGGACCCATTCCATGGTGTTTAACCATGGAAATGGGTCCCCAGGTTCCTTAATGCCTGGTCTGACCCAGGCGTTAAATAATGGTGCAAAGCAAGCTTTGCACCATTATTTAGGCCCTCCTCCCACTTGTGCGTCATTTTAGCATGGGGATAAATATGGGGCTATGGGGTTAGCACCATTTTTTAGATGAGAATGCCTACCTTGCATCTCATTGTTGAAGTTAGGTTCATGCATCTAAAAAATGGTGCAAACTCCAATATTTTTACGTTAGACGGGTTTAACGTCAAAATATAAATATGAAGTTAGGTTTGCACTGAATCTGCATTAAAAAAAATACGCAAATTCAGCTCACATGGGGTATAAGTATGCCCGAAGTAGGTTAAAGACATTTAGGATATGTTTCTTGTTTGACGGAGAGCATGCAGTAGTATTTGTTTAAACCTTTTTTTCTTTCTTTTTTAAATTTGATTGTGGGTGGTCTGAAGTTGCAGTAGGGGCCTATTTTGTATTAACCTTTTTAGCTTTTTCTGAGGGAAAAAAGATTTGCCTGGATTGGGAGGGCTGGGGGCCTGGTTTTAATCTTTTAGAGTACTTTTTCTCCAGTGTGTTATGTGTTATGGAATTTTTCACTATTATTTTGCAAATTTTACTGTGGGGCCTAATCTGCACAACACCACGGGCCTCTGCCAGCCAGTTAATATTACTATGCATTGGATATATATTGAAATGTTTGTTATGTGGTATTTGTTTGGATATCTATTGATGTAGGGATGGGCTTGGATTAAATGGAAAATGTGTTTTTGTGTTTTACATTTTTCTGCAAAGTATTTTGATGAGGTAATTTTTGATGCCTTGACATGCTTGGTGAAATTCTTAGATGGTCAAGTGGCCATTTTTTGTGCGGCCAATGTGTATTTGTGTTTGCCATGAGCCACTATTTTGTCTTTGTTCTCTATGCCATGTGGCAAGGAGGCCACTTTGTTTTGTGTAGCCTCTGTGCTTTTTGCGATAGGCTTGCATGTGTTGTTTGTTGCCCATGTCTTTGCCCTTGATGGCCATGTGGCCAGTGGCCATTTTGTAGTCAGTTTTCTTTGCTTTTCCCATAGGTCTGCATGCGCTCTGGTTGTCCATGCATTTGCCCTTGGTGCCCAGCAACCATTTTGTGGTCAGTGTGCTTTGCTTTTGCCATAGGCTTGCATGTGTTCTTTCTTCTCCATGCCTTTGCCCTTGGTGACCATGTGCCAGTGGGTCCATTTTGCATAGCCAGTGTGTTCCTATTCCACTTTTCAAAGTCGTTTTCTGGGGACATTGATAGAAGAAGCCTATGCTTTTCTGTTTTTTCTTCATTTTTTCTTTTTTCCCTAATGTGAGTTTATTGTGTTTGAGGATGATTGTAGTATGTATGTACAGAGGGTTTAAGCATTTTTTCCATTTCTAATGTTCCTCCTTACCTCACAAAGGATTTCTCATAGTCCCTCGGGAGACACCATCAAAGGATTATTCTGTTTCCTCCTACATCTTCTCAACCTGCCATAGGCCATAGGTGCACACCAGCAATTATTGTTTAAGGCTTTTCCATTTTCCTCACCCACCCATGGCCTACTATATGCACATCAGCAATCATTTTTTATGGATTATTTCATTTTCTCTCTGCATTCACCGTCTGCCACAGGCCATAGGCACACACAGACCAGCAATAATATTTTAAGGATTCAATTTTCCCCCCTCCACCCTGCCTGCAACAGGCATCACATAGTACTTAGAGGCTCATAAAGTAAACTTTCCAGTCTGTACGTTATTGAAAAAATATGTTCTTATGGTTTGGAATGGATACACTTTTTCTAATTATGTATGATGCGACCTCACTAAATCTGTGGTCTGTAGATTCAAACTGCAAATGGATAGGTTAACTGACATTTTTCTTGTTTGTTTGCTTTTAGGTAGGCAAGAAGCATCCTCAAACACAGTGCAGCCAGACAGATGGCCGGCAGTGACGCATATCAGTTGACCCGTTCTCTGCTTCGGCAGCTATGTGGCAACTGCCAGAGGTAAGAACAAACTAGAAGATGGCCCCAAAGAAGGGGGTTCCTGCCAAGAAAGTGGTCCGTGAGTAGAAAAAGAAGGAGGATATTGCCCTCACTGGCGTGCCAGCCTCCATCTTTTTCAGGAAACATGGTGTACCTGCTACACCCTCCTCTTGGCTGCAAAAGGCTAGGAGCAGCACTCCTGCATTCTCAACAGCACCACCTCAATCTAAAGATGAGCCGAAGTCCATGTCTTTCAGCAATCCAGTAACTGCAGTCATGGTGACAAGAAGTGAGTCTGACCTGGTTTTGTCTTAGCCACAACTAGTAACAAATCATTGCAGAAAAGTTCACAACAGAAGCCGCAGCTAGCAATAGTTCTTCATGAAGGAAGAGCAGAACAGGAAGTTGAGCTTTCTGCTGAGCGGGATGTTGCTCCATTATCTTCTCTGAGACCCTCTTCTGATGATCTGGACATAGATTGGATCCTGTCTGAGTCCAGGACCCGCCTGGAGAGACACAGGAAAGAGAAAGGTCCTGAAAGCCTTTGAATTTTGGAAAGTGAGAGTGATGAGGAAAAAACAGTGATTGTCAGTATGAACGGTGGCTCAGAGGACACTGAGGTGACCCTTCCTATTCAACTTGTTCAGAGGCTCACCACCACCACCACCGGATTCTATATTTTGGGAGTCTGTGCCTGCAGCAGAGACGGAGACGTGGGAGAGGAGCGGCTCACGGAACGAGGTACATTTTTAATATTTTTTTTTTATATATTTTTTATTGTCCCCTTCCCCCACGTGTTGCTCCACCCTATGTCACCCCTGCGAGCCTCGACTGCCAGCCAGACCTATTTGGCCAGAGTTGCTGTTCCAGTTCTCCATCATTATGTGCTGCAATTAGTTGGCCAAGCTATGCAGCAGAGTGTTGTTCATACTGGCAACCCGATGACAGACATGTGGACCAGCTGTCAAGCAATTAATTATATGTTTGTCACTACACAGTCAATCCCTTTTGTGGGAGTTAGTCAACAGCTATCTGCATGTCTCAGCGCTGAAGAAAGTTTTAAGAACATTCAATGAAATGCCACAGTAGCGATTTTCAGCATGGAGAAATCCCATATAGCTGCAAACATCTTAGAGATTAACAGCAAAGTGTTTGAATGGCTTCGACCCAGAGGTCTCAAAATTAAATTTGTTGCCACAAGCAATGGCAGTTAGATAGTTAAAAGGGCACGGCAGATGGTAGATATTTCAGGGTCCTGTGTTTGGCGCAGTGCATCAACCTGATTTTGCAGGACTTTCTCAGAATAGAAGACATAGTCAGCATCATACTGGCCACCTGCCAAAGAATCTGTGCTCATTTCAGTCATTCTTTGGAAGCCTTGACATAGTACACGATCATTCAGCTTGCTAATAGAGTAAAGCCCTCATACAGGAAATATCAACATGTTGGAAGTTGGCCTACTACATACTGTAACTTGGAAAAGCATGACCCTAGAAATGGACAATTGGGGGTTAGTCAAATGCCTGACAAATGCTACTACTTTTTGAGATTTCGCACAGGAAGTCAAGAAGGAGGACAGTACGATGAACCAAGCAATCCCATTGTTGCATCTGCCACAGGACCAGCTAAAAAAGGAGCTGCAAATGTTCGCATATGAACAAAGAAGCATGTGAGTTCGTTTAGAGCTTAATCTTTCACTTGGTTGTTAGTACAAGACTGCAAAGAGAGAGCATGTCCTCCAAAGAGTACATATGTGCCACAATACTTGATCCACTGTACAGAAAAATACTGGTCACTTTCATTCCTTTTTCAGAAGGGGATGGTTTACTTTATGAGACTTGGATTGTTGATCAAGGGAGAGACCTGGAAGAAGAATGGCTGGAATAAAGAGACCAGCCCAGATGTTCTGTCATGCATCTTCGACCTCCAGAAAGGGCAGTGCTGTTTTCTCACAGCCAATACGATCATCACCAGCAACACCAGCAACACTAGCAATACCAGCAACGCGAACAACAGAAGAAGTGGACCCAGCCTGTGCAATGGCTTTGTTTAAAGTGCCAAGGCTTAAGTCAAGTGTAGAGGTGAAGGCAACAGAGGTCAAGCAAGTGGCAGCACCAATGACCATTCAGAGGATGGTCCAAGACTATCTAGATAACCCAAAAGAGGTCTACTTAAACCAAAACCCATTGGTCTATTTGTATGGGAAGATGTGACAATGGCCAGAGCAAAGTAGTCTGGCAATAAAGTATCTGGCTTGTCTGGTAGCCAGTGTGCCTTCTCAGCATGAGTTCAGTGCAGCTGGCACAGTTGTCACAGTCAGAAGGACTATTCAATCATGTCGAAACATGAGAGATTGACCATGATAAAAATTAACCAACACTTCATACTACAAGATTACACTGTTGCTGAAACAGCACGGAAGGAGGATGAGGGTGACTGGTCAGACTAAAGTATATTAGCTAAGTAACTTCTGGTCAAACCCCCTGAGTTTGATGACCAACTGTACTTCCCTAAGTAGGCCACAACAGAACTTTTACATATTATAGTCGAACTGCTTTGCAAAAAAGAAAGAAAAGGAAAAAAGGGGATATAGAAGAACATTTATATAACTGGTTCCTGACTTATGCAGTCCCACCATTTATTCACATGCATGGATTGGAGTTGGACAAGTGTGCACAGAAGAAGCCTCCCCATTCACTTAAAGGAAATGAAGACAGTGCCTCCCATACCTATCCTTCTTTTTATCATTCACTACCTGGGTTGCAAGTAAAGATCAATAATTATACAAGACTGCCATTTCTTGCTGCTTCCTTGGAAAAAGAGAAGATAGAATATCCAAATGTGCACCATGCTTGGAACAGCTAACTACTGCACCAATGAATGATACATTGAGTAGTAGTAAAAAATACTTTATTCTGTTGTCTGCAACCATCAAAGTAAAACCAATATTTCATCACATTTGAAATACCGATAAAAAGATCATGCAAATCTATTAAAATACACTTCAACGATATAAAATGAAAATCACTGTTTGATTTAAAAAAAAAAAAAATCCTTAAGAAAGCAAATAATTCTACTAATTCACACTCATTATTCTCTGAATCTTAAAGTACCCTGGAACCTCTGACTCCCAACGGACCAATTTGTTTCCATTTGCCAGGACCCTCATAAAGATACATTGTGGGATACAACAGTATCAAGTAAAATAGGTAAGTGCAAAAAAAAAATGTACAAGTTAATAGCAATCAGATTATGTTAAAAACTTATGGCGCCTGTGTCAAATTGTCATTAAAAATCTGTTTACTACAAAAACAGTTAATTCTGTGTTTTCATATTTTAAAATCCTTAAAGCTTGTAGGTAATGTGATATCCCAAGATGCAAACAAATTAGGCAAATCCATTTCCGGTGCAGTTGGCTGTACTTAGGGAAGGAAAATAAAACATGTGTTTCGGTTTCATTCTCTAAGCCACATCCGGGGCAAGTGCTTAAGCTTTTGCCCCTGTGCCATTTACCAGTGAGGGTTCTCAGTGGGAGTGTGCCGATCCTAAACCGAATATACAACCTTTTGGTGAGAGCAGGTATGATCTTGTCAAGGAATGGTTCAAAGCTCGGAAAGGACTTAATTTCCAAACTGTTCGTCAAAGAACCATGGTGTATTGCTACATGCACTACATGCATGTGGCAGCACTACGTGCAAGGTAAACAGTGGTGCAGGGTGTGGACCATTGGCCTCTGCTTTCATTGGCCTTCGCTTCCATTTTGGTTCACGACTCCATTTTGTCGAGTCTGGTTCGGTGCGTAAGGCACTGTTCTGTGTTTTTCCACAAGCTTCGGCAAGCTGAAGGGTGGGGTGTTTTTCTGCTCAATTTCGCTCCATCTGCCTGGTACGAAGGGCGCTATTTACATTCCACGAGCTATCAGTTAGAACAACAGGGGGATGCGCCTGTACACAAGGAGGAATGCAAGCTTCACCTTGGAGTCCTCTCCTGGGAACTTGGCCCGTTCTGAGGAGACGTCTCGAAGGGTGAACAAGGTACCGCCGATTGCACAATTTGTAAAGGAGGGGGTCTTTTTCTAGAAAAGACTCCTGGGCGTTAGTAAATACTATAAAAGTTGGGGGCCTGGATGGGCTGGTTTAGGAACTCTCTTCTGGGTTGGACGCAACGCCAGGAGGACTGATTGTCCCGAACAGAGGCTCCCTGTGCCAGCTGATTTGGGTTCCCCAGCTTTGTGTACGGCGGAGGGATGCAGACGCTCTTTTCGGTGAAGCTTTTCAATTTATTAAGTATATTGTGTGTGCGCGCGTAATATGCACTTATTTTTGCAGTCATTTTCATGCTATTGAGCATTGAGGTATATTGTGTGTGCTTGTATTATATGCACTTACTCTTGCAATTATTCACAGAGTGCTTATATCTTTATCATTATTCTCATGTTATTCTCCTGATGTATATATATATATATTAGTGTGGTTTAGTTTTGCTAGCTGAGAACTTGCCCCTTAAATAAACTTGATTATTCTACTTACGAAGGTGTTTGAGAGTGATTGCTTTACATTGTGCCTTAAAATATCCTGAAGTGCATAGTTTTGATATTCTGAAGAGTAAAGCAGCACAAATTGGCGTAGTCGTTTGCAGGATTCAAAAAAAAAAAAAGGGAAAATGCTTAATAAGATCAAAGCGAGCTCAAAAGCAGGTTCTCATGTAGCAAATTCAGACATAGAAATACCGGGGTGGGAAACTGCCCCGTATAAACTTTTAGCTCAGGAATGGTCACGTTGTGCTGGTTTGTGTGAAAATTGGAATGCGTGTATGTTGAATGTGGAACCTGAAGATCTTCTTATATGCTTACAGAAAGTTTCAATTGACAAGGGAAGGGAGATTTGTGCGTTGGGGAGGCGAGGCTGGATCTTGCTTTCTGCGTACCGAAAGTTGTATGAAAAATGTTTACAGTTACAAAAAGACCACGAGCAGCTGGGGAAGGAGTTAGTAGAAGCCCGAAATTCCTCTACCATGCTAGCTTGTCAAAATAAATTATTAAGTGATAAGTTGGAAATGTACCAACTGGTTGCAGAGAGAACGGCCGTAAGCGTAGCTAAATATAAACACAAGAAACGAAGAGGGAAAGTTAATAAAAAGAAGGTGCATTTAGCTATCTCTCAGGCAGGATTAGCCTTTGACCCTGAATTTTGGGATGGAAACATCTGGGATACATCTGATTTTTCAGATGGGTCCGGGGGCGATGACTGCCAAGATGTTAGACAGGAGAAGACAGAGCGCAGGAATGTTGTCCGTGCGCAGCCCATATATCGGCGAAAGTTACAGCATTGCCCAGCTAATCCTGGAGGGGTGATGTTGGATGCCCTGGAGGATTATACACAGCAAGAACTAAGTGATGTGATAGACAGATTTCGACAGAGGTCTGGGGAAACATTGCTTACGTGGTTGGTGCGGGTGCACGATATGGGGGGCCAGGGGGTCCAATTGGATCACGGCGACGCCCCGAGGCTTTGTATGTTAAGTACAGACCCGGTTATTCAAAATGAGTTTAGAACCTATCCAGGGAATGGTCCCATGACCAATTTGTTAGAGATAGCTGCGCAAGGGTGTGCTCAGAAGTATCCGACAGAGTCAGACTGGCCGCCTAATGATAAACCTTGGTATACTTTGAGAGATGCAGTACAGAGATTGAAGGAAGAAGGGATGAAAACAGCTATCTTTATGGGTAATGCCCATGATTTGATGAATGGAATTTTAAGTGTGTCTGTGCGAAACCGGCTGATTAGGGCCGCTCCTCCTGCATATAAGCATGTCATCATGACTTTGTTAATTAATCAGACGGGTAACCCATTGTCTCAGGTGGTAGAAGCGGTGCGTGAGTTAAGTGATTTAGGAGAATGGGCTAAGCCAGAGAGGAATTCACGGTCTGAGAATCGTACTGATAACAACAGGGTGACAAGGCGAGACATGTTTCAGGCCTTGCTGCGAGATGGGGTGACCAGGAATGAAATTGATGGGATAAGCACCAAGGACATGTGGGAAATGTACCGCAAACGCGGTTTGGATAAAAAGGAGGGGAGCAGGAAAGGGAACAAGAAGGATAACAAAGTGGTGAACCAGAGAAAGGCAGGAGGGGAGGAGCGTGAGGGTGAAAAGGGAGAGAGAGGGAGAGAACCCCACCGTAGAGAGAGATCCCCAGAGGACGGAAATTGGGAGGAAGAGCACCGAAGCGCAGAGGGAACCCGGAGCAGGGAGAGAGACCGGGAACTGACAGGTTCTGGGAAAACTCGAGGAAGAGAGTGGGAGAGGGAGCTGGTAAGCTCAGAGAGGTTGCGAAGCAGAGACAGGGAGGAGGAGTTCCCTGAGAATTACCGCAAACTGTATCCAGATTTGACTTGGGCAGACTCTGATGTGCGCAGAGTGAAAATAGATTAGGAAACAGGCCAAACTCCGGTGCAGGGATGGGCTCGCAAAGATAACAGACCTCATGTCAAAGTAGAAATTTATTGGAAATGTGGAAATGTTCAAAAAGTTCGAGCCCTCGTTGACACCGGAGCGGAGGCCACTTTGATTCATGGCAATCCAAGAAAATTCAGGGGACAGTACTTCACCATTACGGGATTGGGCGGAAAAGAAACCCCGGCAGTGCAGATAGTGGTTCCCATGAAAATAGGGGCACTTCCAAAGAGAGAATACACTGTCCTGATTGTGCCCATTCCCGAATACATTATTGGAATTGACATTTTGAAAGGGATGACCCTACATTTGGAAGATGGATGTTATCAATTTGGTTCCAAAAGATTTATATCAATAGCCGCCGCAAGGGTGGGGCTGTTGAAGATTCCTCCGGTAACACTTCCCCAAGCTACTAAGGTGATTCAAATGAAACAGTACAGAATACCGGGAGGACATGAGGAGATTAGCCAGACTATACATGATTTACTAGAGGCCGGGGTAATAGTTCCCATCACCACTGCGTGGAATAATGCCCTCTGGCCTGTTCGTAAAAGTGATAACAGTTGGAGGATTTGCATTGATTATCGCCAATTGAATAAACATACACCTCCTCTGACTGCAGCGGTCCCAGACACCATTACCTTGATTGAGAACATACAGAAACACATTGGGACTTGGTATGCAACCATTGACATTGCCAATGCCTTCTTTACGATACCAATAGCTACTGAGAGCCAGCCTCAGCTGGCATTCCAGTGGGCGGGGCGTCAGTACACCTTCTGTAGATTACCCATGGGGTATTTACATAGCCCCACTATCTGCCACCGGCTGGTGGCAGAGCATTTGGATGAAGTACCAGTGGTTCCTGGAGTGCAAATTTCTCACTATATAGATGACGTGATGATGCAGGGAGAGACGCAAGAACAGGTGCAAATTCAGCTAGACAGGGTGGTGGAACATTTGCAGAATCAAGGGTGGGAGATTAACCCCGAGAAAGTGCAGGGACCGTCTCAGAGCGTGAAATTTTTGGGCATTCAGTGGAATCAGGGACACAGAGAAGTGTTGCCAAAAGTGAAACAAAAGATTAAGGAATTCGCAGTACCGCGAAATCGGAAGGAAGCCCAGAGTTTTATTGGACTATTCGGGTATTGGAGACAACATATACCCCATTTGTCTCAGATTTTGGCCCCATTGTACAAAGTTACACGAAAGAAAAATGCGTTTGAATGGGGAGAGCAGGAGCAGCGCGCGTTTGAA
This sequence comes from Pleurodeles waltl, assembly GCF_031143425.1. Taxonomy (NCBI): domain Eukaryota; kingdom Metazoa; phylum Chordata; class Amphibia; order Caudata; family Salamandridae; genus Pleurodeles; species Pleurodeles waltl. The sequence goes on along the minus strand of NC_090436.1, from coordinate 978,052,979 downwards.
TTGGCGAAAGACGCCATTCAGCATGCTTTGGATTTGTGGCCGATTCGAGAGGGAGACATTGAGTTGAATGTGACAGTCCAGGGGCAGTATGCCAATTGGAGTTTATGGCAAAAACAAGGAAGAAAGAGGGTGCCCCTGGGATTTTGGACAAAGAAGTTACCTGAGGCAGGAGAGCGGTATACTCCCTTTGAGAAGCAGCTGCTGGCCTGCTATTGGGCCCTGGTTGATACTGAGCAAATTACACTGGGACACAATGTGATTTTAAGGCCTGAAATTCCCATCATGCAGTGGGTGATGAGTTCCCCAAAAACTCATAGAATTGGACATGTGCAAGAAGCCAGCATTATAAAATGGAAATGGTATGTCCAGGACAGGGCACGAGCGGGTCCAAAAGGGACCGCCGTTTTGCATGAGCAGGTAGCGCAGGCTCCAGTGGAGAATTCCGAAATGTTGCATGATGTACCTTCAGTGTGTGAATCCCCAGTAGGGTGGGGCCAGCCGTTCGCAGACTTGTCTGCAGATGACAAAAAACATGTGTGGTTCACAGATGGTTCAGCAAAATATGTTGGAGCGAAAAGGCACTGGAAGGCAGTGTCCTATAATCCTGTTACCAAGAAGCTTTTGACAACTACAGGACTGGGAAAAAGTAGCCAGTATGCAGAGCTTTATGCCGTGTATCAGGCTTTAAAACAGGAGCTACCCGGAAAATGTCACATTTATACAGATTTCTGGTCTACCGCCAATGGGTTAGCTACTTGGCTTCCCACGTGGCATGCACATCAGTACAAAATCCATAACAAAGAGGTATGGGGGAAGGAGTTATGGCAGGAGATCTGGGAAATGTTACCTCAAAGCACCGTGACTGTCTATCATGTGGACGCTCACTGTCCAACTGATTCATTAGACCGATGGTTCAATTGTCTTGCAGACGATCGAGCCAAGATTCAAGAGGCTGAAGTGGAGGCGCAGAGTTCTGATTTGGTGGGAATGGCTAAATGGGCACACCAGAAATGCGGACATCTTGGAGAAAAGGCTACTCACAGGTGGGCTGAGATTAGAGGGATGCATCTTCCCCTAGATTTGATTAAAACAGCGATCATTGAATGTCCCATTTGTCAGCATGCACAGCACAGACCGGTCCCACAGGTGGTGAGAGGCCAGCTAGGTAGAGGTAAATTGCCAGGACAGATTTGGCAGATTGATTACATTGGACCAATGCCAGTGAGCAGAGGGTGTCAGTATGCCTGCACCGTGGTAGACACATACTCTGGTTATCTCATAGCCTTTCCCTGCAAGCGCGCAACTCAGCAGAGCACCCGGAAAACACTAGATCTGTTGATTCTGTACTATGGAGTGCCACTCCAGATTCAAAGTGATAACGCCAGCCACTTCAAGGGCAGACTAGTGCAGGACTATTGTGCACAACGCAATATTGAGTGGATTTTTCACATACCTTACTACCCACAAGCAGCGGGACTGATTGAGAGAATGAATGGGTTGTTGAAAGAACAATTGCGTAAACTGAATGATGGGACACTGAAGGGGTGGAGGGATAATTTGTATGATGCTTTGCAAATTTTGAACAACCGACCCCTAACAAATGCCGAGACACCTCTCATGAGAATGCTGACACCTGCTTTACAGATTAATCCGTTTACAACGAGCAATACCATTGTGTATTGGGAAACAGCTCCAGGAGCTTTGGCCCCATATCGAGCTACACCAGAATCTGCAGGACTTGACTTACATGCTTTACACATGCATCGATTGAAACCTAGAGACATCACTCTGATTGAAACTGGGGTGGGAATTCAGATTCCCCCTGAGCATTACGGTCTGATCGCCCCTCGATCTGGGCTTGCCTTGAGGGGCATCCAAGTTTTAGGAGGCGTGATAGATGCAGACTACCAAGGCGAGTTGAAAGTCATTCTTTTGAACAGTGGTGACACAGACCTAGTGGTGCAACCTGGTGATCGCGTTGCCCAAATTGTCATTATGCCGGTTTATGGAGGTGTTGTTAAGAAGGGGAGCGCCCCAGCTCTTCTCACTGTGAGAGGCAAAGGAGGGTTCGGATCTACTGACAAGAACCCATGGGCCAAGGTGTGGATTGAATCCCCAAATAACCCTCCTCAACCCGCTGATGTCATCGCCACTGGACCAGACAATGTCCTGGTAGTTATGCGACCTGGTCAAGACAAATGGGAAAATGTTCCCGCTGACAAATGCTATCTGCGAGAATGATAATACGTGTTTTGTCCTTTGTTCTTTTCAGATCATCCTGTGGAGTGCCTGTGCCATGAGTGTGGTGTATGGAGCCCGTTCGGGAGACTCCACCGGGGAGCGGGAGGGGCTTATAGCCCAAAAATTCAACCGTCAGCCGCAGATGCCAACGCTGCTGCATCAACCGAACAATGTTTGGATTCATCTAGCGCAGGAAGTGCTGAATATATCTCACTTCTGTATGAGTAACATGCAAAGCGTTCAAGATTTGATTACCACTTGTCTAGTGGCAGTGCCCACTCCTGCTGCTGTATTATTACACATCTTTAACAATACAAACCAGGATGGAATGGTGGATGTGAGTGACGTTCGCTCCCATCTGTCACTCTATGAGTACTGCCGTCATTGCCCGGAGGTGGGCAGGCGGTTGTGGAGGAACATGACATCTATACTCACGTTTAACATCTCAAATGGGGATGTGTGCTATTCATTGACCTGTGATCCTATGAAAATAGGTAAATGTGCTCAGCTCAAATTGGAGAAAAGAGACGAAAACTTAACTGCTGCACAACGGACGTTGTGCCACTCACGGACTGACCTAACCTGTTTGAATGTAAATAATTCGATGTTTTGCCAACATGTGGTGCCTGCTGCCAGCCACATTCAAAATGTTAAGTTACCTAAAGGTTGGCTCTTTTCTTGTGGTAATCTTTCTTTTACTTATATTCCAGCCAATCTAACCGGAGGGCCTTGTGCCTGGTCACGCTTAGGCTTTCTCATGTTTCCTATGGATACTGCTCTACACCCTCGCTATACCAGAGACACTATTCAATTACCTACGGACTGTGATTCTGAAATTTCATTGCTGTCCAAAACAGAATATGTTAGTTTAGCTGGTTCAATCGTAGGGGTGCCAGGACTTGCAGTATATAATACCAGAGTTATTAATAAACTTGCATGTTTAGTAGTCAAGAATATTAACTATACATCAGCTGCCTTAGCTGAGCTGTTATTAGATGTACAGGGAATTAGAAGAGCTGCTTTGCAGAATCGCGCTGCTATTGATTATTTACTGCTTAAACACAACCATGGCTGCAGTGATTTTGAAGGATTATGTTGCTTCAATTTATCCGACCACTCCATATCAATCAACTCCCACATAGAGGCCCTGCATAAGTTGGTGAAGGGGGTGCAGCAGGATGTTGACAAGGGGTGGTGGGATTGGGCTTTTGGATGGCTGCCTAATTTAGGCCAACTGCGTTATATCTTTGGTGTAATCATTATCATAACAGTTATTTTAACTTCATTATGTTGTTGTATTCAGTGTGTGCCTAACCTTCTATCTCAGTGTCGCCCAAGAGCATTGCCATTTCAGCTTATAGGATATACTTAGTTGTAAGTTGGCCAAATGGTCCAAGGGTGGAAATGTATTGCTACATGCACTACGTGCATGTGGCAGCACTACGTGCAAGGTAAACAGTGGTGCAGGGTGTGGACCATTGGCCTCTGCTTTCATTGGCCTTCGCTTCCATTTTGGTTCACGACTCCATTTTGTCGAGTCTTGTTCGGTGCGTAAGGCACTGTTCTGTGTTTTTCCACAAGCTTCGGCAAGCTGAAGGGTGGGGTGTTTTTCTGCTCAATTTCGCTCCATCTGCCTGGTACGAAGGGCGCTATTTACATTCCACGAGCTATCAGTTAGAACAACAGGGGGATGCGCCTGTACACAAGGAGGAATGCAAGCTTCACCTTGGAGTCCTCTCCTGGGAACTTGGCCCGTTCTGAGGAGACGTCTCGAAGGGTGAACAAGGTACCGCCGATTGCACAATTTGTAAAGGAGGGGGTCTTTTTCTAGAAAAGACTCCTGGGCGTTAGTAAATACTATAAAAGTTGGGGGCCTGGATGGGCTGGTTTAGGAACTCTCTTCTGGGTTGGACGCAACGCCAGGAGGACTGATTGTCCCGAACAGAGGCTCCCTGTGCCAGCTGATTTGGGTTCCCCAGCTTTCTGTACGGCGGAGGGATGCAGACGCTCTTTTCGGTGAAGCTTTTCAATTTATTAAGTATATTGTGTGTGCGCGCGTAATATGCACTTATTTTTGCAGTCATTTTCATGCTATTGAGCATTGAGGTATATTGTGTTTGCTTGTATTATATGCACTTACTCTTGCAATTATTCACAGAGTGCTTATATCTTTATCATTATTCTCATGTTATTCTCCTGATGTATATATATATATATTAGTGTGGTTTAGTTTTGCTAGCTGAGAACTTGCCCCTTAAATAAACTTGATTATTCTACTTACGAAGGTGTTTGAGAGTGATTGCTTTACATTGTGCCTTAAAATATCCTGAAGTGCATAGTTTTGATATTCTGAAGAGTAAAGCAGCACACATGGACATCAGCCAAAACACGGTGCTTGTTTATATAGTCCCAATAGCAGTTCTTAAGTATATTAATATCAGCTTTGCGCTGTAATTCTGGCTCATCCCAAAATCTCCCTAGATTCAGTCTATGAAACCAATCATGCACTGACTTCACCCAAGGAATACAATTTACATTTGCTGAGATTATCAGATCTCTTAGGGAGAGTCCCTGTAATGACACAGTTCATTGGTGGACCACAGCCAAGCTCAATAGATCAGGGGCTTTAAAGCAGCCAAATTTGCAATTCTGAGTCAATCAAGATCCAAATAGAGGGGGGAAAGTGGAGTGCTTGCAGGTAATATTAATAGCTGTGTACAAATGTATTTTCTGCAGTAACTAGGCATCCTATGTTACTATGGCCCCCAAATAAGGCGGCCCCTTGGGCTTTGGCTCGATAAACTGCTAAAGCTGGAGAAACTGATCAGCAGCTGGTGTTCTTATAGACCCTGGTAATAGCTTTGGATCCGTGCTTTATCATTACGGAGGACTTAATTAGCTGGGGTGACCATTTGAGATTGCTAGTTATTTTGACCTCTGAATAGTCAAAGAATTTGACCCTTTCTAATGTTTTATTACCCACTTGAATTGGCATGTTCCTGGTTCCCCTCTGACCAAAAATCATAAATTTGGTCTTCCCTACATTCAGCTCCAGGCCTCTAGATGTACAGAAATTCATAAATTTCTCGATGAGGGCCTGGAGCCCCATTGCTGTTTTTGATATTAGTGGGGAGTCATCGGCGAGGAGTAAAATGGGGATTTTTACATTGTTCACTGTAAGGGAGTCGTTTTTGCTTTCAAGGATTTCCTTCACCACGTCATTCATATAAAGCCTAAATAGTGTAGGCACAAGCACACACCCTTGAAGAACACTACTTCTGATGGCAATCCTGTTAGTCAGTTCTCCCCTATAACCCAATGCACCTGGACATAATTCTTTGAGTATAATTAGTTAATCAATTCAAGCAACTTTGAGGGATCCGCTATATTCCACAGTTGTCACAGTGTTTTTTACTGGGATAAAGTCAAACACAGCCTTAAGATCTACAAAGGCTACATAAAGCCTTTAGTTTGCTAATAACACATATTTCCAGTACAGACCCACCAACCCAAAAACCTGCTCAGTGGTGCTGGTCATAGGGCAAAACCCTGACTGTAAGGGGGTCAGGATTTTCTCATCCTCAACCCACAGTAAAAAAAATCTAAAACTTGTCTAAAGAAGATTTTCTGGAGGTTCTCAATAAAACATATGGGGCTATAATTTGAGGGACAAGTAGCATCTCCTTTTTTATAGACTGGGATGATCTCAGCACACCTCTGTGTCTCAGGTATATCCCCTCCCTCAGCAATAGCGTTAGATAGGGGCTTGTACGTCAGACCATTGGATAAATGATGATTTGTGTGTTGGCTGGGAGGGTGCTGTTCAACTAATTTGTAAACTTGATTTGTAGTGTTTGGGGCCCGATGGATGATTCTTCCTGAATGATTGTCTTGCTTTCACTCTTCACTATAATTTTACTTACGCGGTCTGCTCTTTTTCTGCACTTCTTTTTTTTACCAGGTTCTTCAGAGACCAGTCAGTTTAGTCAAAAAGCTACACAAAATACAAAAATTACTTTGATGTTCTTGTGCATCAACACTACAGGTCTATCTCTCTCAATCTCATTTGGGTCGGGTCTCGGAGTCAGGACAGGATTACCCCAAAATCCAGAAGAAGGAAGTTAATGCTTATCTACTTCAATGGGAAACAGCATGACTCAAGCAGGCTTACTCAGTACTGTGAATGGGAAAGAGATGTATTGATCTAGAAAATGCTGAGTAGTGTGCTGACTCGAATATCAAACTCCTCTACTTAAGTGCTTGTGGTCTGGAGGGAGCAGACTGTCACTGCACACACCTTACATGATGAACACACTCAGCTAAATGTTTTGACAATTGACATTTGTGAGTTGATCAGTCATTTAAATCCAGCAACTTGTCTGAGATTAGACATACAAGATTGCTAATGCATTGAAAAGGTTCAGCAATTATTAATGATAAATGCCTTTTTTCTTTTACAGAGATCTCTCTGGGAAATGCAGCGTTCTCACCCACATTGAGATGTGAGATGTGACAAGCTTCAGGTTTTTTTTTTTAGTTCTGTATGTGTGGACTGAGATATATAGGCATGACTTTGAGAAAGATTAAACACAAATCTGTGAACAAGGAGCACAATTAAATGTGCCTGTAATTCCACTCAGCTGACCAACCCCTTTCCCCAAAAGAAGGACATACAGAGAATGACTCTTGCTGTATAGTTATTGAGATACCCTGGTTGAATGGGGTATAGAAGACCACAGGAGGTCCCTTTTTCGTAGTGAACAACAGTGGGTATATCATTTAAAAACTTTTTTAGCATGGCTGAATGAAAATATGTCCTGGCACCAGCTTAATTAGGACACGTATATAACCCCCTTCGAGGTCCATACAGATTGTCTGACTTAGTAACATGAGAAACCTGTGCACCTTTGAGGGTATTGTTATTACAATGAGAAAAAACTGACTATCCATATTTTGTAAATAATTTTTCATCCCTGTGATGGTTACAGTTAAAGTGATGTGTTAGCTGATATTGCGAGTTGTGTCTATCCCAGGGCGTTGTGATTTATAGTTAATATAGACCACTTACTACCAATATTTATAAATTGGCCTATACAGTTTTCTGTCCATTTCCTATATAGTAGGGGTTTTTATGTTTAGGCTTAGGCAGGTCTTCCCTTAGATAGCCAATCTCAGTTTGTCACTTTTAGAGAGGGGGAGGAACATGACAGTGGGTTTATACTGGCCAGAAGAGCTCAACATTTGAGGATTGCTGTACTGTGAGCAATTGGAGAATCAGTGCCTCATCCCAGCCACAATATGCACCTAAAATGTTTCTGTTGATCACCGGTTATAGAAATATTTACCTTTCCTTCTATTTTCTTTTCTTTTGCTGCACATGAGATTCTGTGTCCCTTCAAGCGTAATGCACAAGTGGGTGGATGCTGCTGGGGCACAATCTTCCCTGTGGCTGGAGTAATTCAAGAGCGGCGCTACAATGTGTTTGCACCACAGTGGCACTCTTCTGTTTCTGGGTTGGTGCAGGCAGACTCAGCCACAGGCTGCTTGCTCAAAGGTGGGTGGAGACTTTTAATGCTGGAAAGCATCACTAAACCTGGAACCTGGAAGAAATAGACAGTGCAGTGATCTACAGATGTCAGATAAGCAATGTATGCCTCTGAAGGTGTTACTGAAAACTTCTGCTACTGGCAGGGAAGCTGTGGGTTAGGTGGGGGTAGCAAAGGCACAGTAGGATGGGACAGCTTGGTTGGGGAAAAGAGAGGAGCCAATGGTTGGTGGGGAACCAAACGAGAACCATAAATTTGGGTAACTCTGCTGATAATGCAGGAGATGACCCCCTCAATATCAGTAGGCAGGGCTGTTAGTCAACCCGGGAAAGCAGGCAAGAATCAATATTCACTCCATTCTGGGCCAGAGAAGAGAGATAGCACTAGCCTCATGGCTAGGGTGTGCAACCAAACTATTGCACCTATTAAAGTGGGACCACTTAAGAAATCAACCTCTGGCTTGAGACATTTAGGCCCTCATTATTACCCTGGTGGTCGGCGGTAATTTGGGAAAAGTTACTGCCAACAGGCTGGGGGTACCTTTTCCCAAATTATGACATTGGCAGTTTGGCTCAAGCCAAACCGCCAATGTACTACTCCTTCCGCCAGGGTGGTAAGGGCCGCTGGGCTGGAGACTTTAATCTCCAGCCCGGCGGCCGTTACAACCCCACCCTCGGGATTATGACCTCGCCTACCACCATGGTTTTCGTGGAAAGCGTACCGCCACGAAAACCATGGTGGTAGGCAGAGTCCTCAAACACCACCCCCTCCCTCTCCTGCCCCCGTACATTTCTACACCCACACGCGCACACACATACACACATACACACATGCATACCCACATCCACCGATGCATGCACACATACATACCCACACACCGCAACACACACCAACATACTTTGCTGCACACATGCATTCACAAAACACAACATACATGTACACTCACATGCAGGCATTCACGCACTCATTCAAGGCGACTCACACTCGCCTTGCATGCAGTCATAAACAGACACCCCCCACACACAACACCCCCACACACGCACTCAACACCCCCTACCCCCTTTCCTGTCAGAGAACTCGACTTACCTGCCTGCGGGGGTCCTCCAGCTGGAGACGGAATGCGGCGCTGCTGTCAGCAGCAGCGTTTGCCAGCAAAACACCACCAGGCCATTTCATTGCTCATGATACGGTTGCATTGTTTTGCTGGCATGGCGCTGCTGCTGACAGCAACGCCACCTTACCGACATCCGTCGTCATGACTGTCGGAAGTATTCCGTAGCCTTCTGGCGAAATTCCGTCGAGGGTCATAATGCGGGTGGGCATCTGGCAGCCACGGCGACGGTATGTTGGCGGCCGTCGCCGTGGCGGTAGGCGGCAGTCACCGCCAATGTTGTAATGAGGGCCTTAATCCTCAGTTCAGGCAGCAAAAAACCCAGGACAACTGCAATCAAACCTACCTCTTCATTTAATTCCTCCTTTAGGATAATTGAGAAAGCATGGGAGCAAGAACAGCAGCCAGAGGCATTTGCAAATTCCCTAATTGAGAGTGATCATTCTCTGAATGGCGGGCAGTGTCAATTTCCCTTGCAAATTGGTTTGAACCACTTTCTAGTGGTGGAGAGGAGGGAGTTATGTAACCCCACAATGATTGTGCAAGTCCCCTTACTGAAAGATCATGCTTAGGCAAAGAGTGGAGTATTTCTATGGGGGCAGAGAAGGATGTGGCTTTGGAAGCGGGGGTCACAAGTTAGTCAGGACAGGGCGTGTAATGCTCTGGAGGATATTCTTTTAAGCCTCTGAACAAACAAATAAAAAAATGTTAAATGTCTGAAAGTAATCAGAAAGAAATTCAGGGGAAATGCAGTATATTAGAGAGAAAGTTTGATGAACTGGTGGCACAACCTGCTACCCTGAAGGGGACTTTGGAAAAAAGTCTGGCTACGCATTCTAATACTCATAAGATTGAAGGACTCAAGCTCCTAAACAAGGCGTTAACGGTTGACCTAGAAAGGTTGGAGAACCATTCTAGGTGAAATAATCTGAGGCTTTTGGGGGCCCTGGAGGGCTCAGAGACAAATGATTTAAAGGCCTATGTGATTGTTCTTCTTAAGGAGGGAGATTGAAATGGAGAAGAAAATACATCAAGTTCACAGGGATTCTATAAAGCTTACTCTAAACCGTAAGACCCCACGGAGAATCCTTGTGAACTTCCACATATGCGATTAAGGAGTAATTCTTAACTCATGTTTTGAAAGAGAAGGTTCAAACATATGGTGATTACACATACGAAGTGAGGTCAGACATGGGCAAGAGAACTGTACAACGGCAATGGGAACTGGTTGCTAGAAACGATGAGCAATAGAAACTGGGGGGCAGAGTTCAGCTGAGGTTTAGTGCAATGTTACAAGATCTGTAGAAGAACAAGATGCATAATCTCAGAGACCCTGTCAAAGAAGATGTCCTGATAGGTTAAATGAAAGTGACCTGCTAAGATTTAGACTGAGCAGGGGGGTGTTGCTTTAATAGTGTGTGTGGCTATATATGCAGCCATCCAGGCGAGGGCCCTCTAGCAGGGAATAATACACTAGTGATAGAAAGAGGGTTTCCTCAAGGTGGGTTTGGGGGAGCACATTCAGTGGGGAGCATAAGGGTAAAAAACAGAGTCCTCAGAGCACATATCAGGAGAAGTGGAAGACACTGCTATTTTGAAAAAAGTAGGATGTGTTTTTTAGTAAGTCACAGCGGAGTGTGTAGGGTAGGCATGGATAATAAGAATCTTGGGATCAAAATAATAACCTGGAATGTGAATGGGATAAGATCCAGGAGAAAACAAGGTTTGGTGGCAGAATATATAAAGGATAGGGGGGCTCATTCAATTATCCTTCTGGAACCCATTTAGAGCAGCCAGAATGCAGAGTTTACATAAATAGATTGGGCTGGATGCAGGAAGTTGCATATTCTGAGCAGCTTGGAAGTACAAGAGGGGTAGCTATTGTGAATTAGAAGCACTCTGGGATCAAACTTATAAAGTATGTCATTGATAGCACCAGAAGATGGCTAGTGTCTACAATTTTGATATAAGCCATATATTTAATGTGTGCAGACTACCATGGCCCAAACTGTGATGACCCCACATCACTAGAGATTTTATAGAAGCACCTCGCTAGAGATTTTACAGCAGCACCTGCTGGAAGCTCCTGCACCCATATTGTTAGGAGGGTAGAGCGAAGCACATACACCTCCCTAGAAAGCACCATAGGCTTAGCACATTAAGAAAGATCTAAATGTAGGTGATTTCTGGTGAAAGTTGGAAGGGACATCTAAAAGCTTTACCTTTTATGGTAAAAAGTATGTGCATGAGTCTAGAATAGAATATTTTCATTTAGATCAGGCATCATATAATTATGTTAAATCAGTGGCCCATCTCCCAGCTTTATCATCAGACCACTCTCCATTAGTCTAAAGCTATAGGAGGCCTTTGGGCTAGAAATGACGAAGGAGACAGATGTATTCTTTGTGCTTAATAAGGGAACAGCCAGCCATCCAATCATTTGGGATATATGTAAGGCCTATCTTAGGGAAGTAATTGATAAGCTGTCAGCTAGGCCGAATCGTAAAAGAGACAAGGCACTTGAGGATAAAATTGTGAGGATGGAAGTTGAATTACAAGGTGCCTCAATGAATGACCCGTCTAAGCAGGGAAAGCTCAGCCAAGAACTAGAAGATACTCAAGCAACTTATAAATGCTCTCTAGCGGGGAGGATACAAGACGGGTGGCAGACTAGTTAGAAGCAGCACTCTGCCTGTAGAGAGTACTGTAGTTCTCTCTGGGCATGGAAAACAAAGATGGATAGTACTAGAAACTTCATAAGTGCTCTAGTAGATTTCAACACAGGGAAAGTTCTCAGCACCAATAAGGAAATTGAAAAAGACGTCTTGCAGAGTATGAGTATGTTGTATATGGAAGACATGCACCCAGATGGTAAGGCTATTAAGAACTGGCTAGCTGACATAGATTTCCCCGTGTTAGCTAAGATGTAGATCAACACCCTTAGTGCAGAGATTACTGAAGAAGAAGTGCATAGACAGATTATGAATCTCAGGGCAGCTAAGGCTGCTGGACCTGGTGGGCTTTCCAGCTGAATTATATAAGACACTGGTAAATACCCTTGTGCAACCATTACATATGTTGTTTAAGGCAATTTAACTGGAGGGTGAAGCTGCCTCCCATTCCTGATCTGAGACCACAATAGTATTGGTCCTGAAACCTATTCTACTGGCTAATATCCTTCTTAAACATTGATTGTAAGATATTTGCAGGGATACTGGCCAGTAGGATAGCTTGTGTAATTAGGGCCATCATGCATCCAGATCTGAGAGGCTTCATTCCTGGGCGTGGCCTAAAGGAGTCAACTCATCTCCTAATTGGTGCTTTAGATCTGGCAGAAGCTCACAATGCCTCATTAACAGTTGAAGCCTTAGATGCTGCAAAGGCGTTGCATCGGGTCAATTGGAACTACTTGTGGAAAACGCTTATAAAGTTCTTATTTTGTCAGAAGATGATTAGAGCAATACAGAGGTTCTGCAAATCTCCAGTTGTGTATGTTCTAGCAAAAGGGAAACTGTCTCACAGTTTTGAGATACTAAGAGGCACTCAACATGGCTGCCCCCCTCAACCCTTTTGTTTAACTTGCATGTAGAGCACTTTGCACAGCAGATCAGGGCTGACCGCTTTATCACACTGTTTGGTCTCCCCAGGCTTGGGGTCAAACTGGCCTTGAACACAGATGATATGCTGCTATTCACTAGTAACCCAACTTTTTCAATCTCTAAGATGATAGAGTGGGCAGAAAGGTTTGTTGAGATTTCAGGATATGGAATAAATGAAGATAAAACAGAGGTCATGTCCTTGGGGGTGAGTTGTGAAGGCCATCAGATTAAGCAGCAGACGAGATACTTGGGGGTCCAAATTGTGTACAATTTGAGTTACATCCCTCTGGTCAACATGAAGAAAGTGAGAGGAGAAATAGATAAGTTGCTAGGGAATGGGGATACTCTACCTCTAACAATTTACCGGAGTGTGAATCTGGTCAAAATGCTGATTCTCCTAAATCCTGCCTTTTTATTTGATACAATACCTCTCACTTTCCCGAAGAGGCATATCAGTAAGATTCAGGGCAGAGTCAGCAGCTCGATTTGGGCATCTAAGGGCATTAGATTATTGTGGAAAAAATGTAGGAGAAAATTGACGGCAGGAGGGTTGGCACTGTCTGATTTCCAGATCTATTGTCACGCTGATCAGTTTAAGAAAATTCGGCTGGAATTGAATGAGCCAGATAACTTGTTCAAAGGCAGAATATATCCAGCTATGCTAGATGATGTACGACTTCATAATTTGTACAAATTCGGAGATCTTAAGTACTTCAAGAGAGTTTGGGTGAAAGTTCTTATTGCAGCATTAAAAACTTGGATGTGTTATAGGAGAATTCTCAATATTCTGTACTATGCTGCATCTGTCCCAATTTGGGATTTGCCTGGGACTCCAGAATGCCTGAAGGATGCCCTTAGTCAGCCCCTGAAACAAGCAGGTTTGATCTTTTGGAGAGATCTGAGTAATAGAACAGAGCTAATGGGGGTGGGAGGAGTTGGGAGTACTTACTGAGGGTATGATCTCGAGATTCAAATATTATCAGCTACATTCATTGTGGGCATCGCAGGCCTGGGAGGGGAGGCAATGCGGAAGTGGGAGGATCGGTTAGGTCGAAGGTGAATATCATCCTCAGCCTTTTTCTATCTGGAAGGAGGACTTAATTGAGACTGACATCGACCAGCTCTGGCAAGTATCACTACAAATGCTATATTCAGTAGTAAATTCTGCATCATTCAAAAGAAAATCGTTTTTTCACAATTTACAGTGCCTACCGGACACCGGGTAAGCTGGCAAAGGTGGCAAGCAGGACTTCCTTCTTCACAAATTGTGGAGCATTGCAAACGTACGATAAGCATATGTTTATGGTCTGTCATACAGTGTCAACATACTGGAATGATGTAAGCAAGATCTTAAGTAGCATTTATCGCTGTCAATAAGGTAAGCCCACAGCTGGAATTTTTGGCAGCAACCCTATGCTAAGAAGTGAGATTGATGATATTAAGGTGAGGCTTAGTCCTACTTGTGAGGCGTGGGATATGCAGGAAATGGAAAATGGTGCGTCCCCCCCACTATCAGGGACGCACTGAATTATTCTAACTACGTCTCCTAAGTAGATAAGGCATGTGATTCTAGCACTTATGAAAGTGTATGGAACAAACAGCTCAAAAGGCTATAACATCTGTCTAGCTCGATGATTACCCTGAAAAAACTGCGCAGATTCTGGACTGGTAGGGCCAGCAAGATTGAGGCAGCTATCTCAGTGAGTTAGTTTCCTTTACTGGAAGGAACAGCAGTTTGAGAAACTGACGGTATGATGAGGACTAAATAAAGGGTCTTCAACTGTACACAAACATACATGAAGTTTCCTCCTTTTTTCTTTCCTTTTTCTTTATCTGTAAAAAGCAAATCATAACATGATGCCTTAGGCACTCTTAAGATGGCGGCCGTGGTTATTCATAAATATAGTTGCTATTAATTGTGCTCATTTAATAACCAAGCTTAATATATTTCTTAGATGGCGGTCGTGTTGGGCCATGCATGTAGCGTCAATCTCATAGTGATGTTGTAAAGTGTCCTCCAATGGTGCCCAACCATGTGCGTTGAAGCGGCTGCCTCAGTAGGAGGACGCGATTAGTGGAGGGAACACCATGGTGACTCCAGCAATATCTGCTCTTGGAGTACTAAGTTAAAGACCTTGATCTTTTAAATTTGGGGTGATTTTCCATCTTCATTTCATGTGCATTCTGTGAATGGGTGGTTTTGGTTAGAACCTATTACTAACGATTTTTAATTGATTGTATAGAGGGCAAGACATAAGTTGGCTATATGAGAAACCGGTAATGTCAGATATATCAAGCCTATTAGGGCAAATAAATAATGCTGGAGCATTCAGAACCTCTCATTAATAAGTTAAGACACTGGGAAATGATACACAATGGCATTAGTTGTTTTGCAACACATTTACTATGTGAAATAATGTCTCACATGTCTTCCCTGAATGTGGCAACATGGCCATGCTCCCTTGGATTCCCCAGGTTAGGCAATCTGGCACATGGGTAAGACAATATTTTTAATTTGAAGCCTAGCATAATTTGAGCATGGATGTGATAAAGACATAGGCCCTCATTATGACATTGGCGGTGACTGTTAAAGTGGCGGTTATACTGCCAACAGACTGGCGGTAACTACCTGCAAATTAAGACCATAGTGGTGATAACTCCCATAGACACCAATGTACCACACCATTCGCCAGGAGGTTAACACCACGGTGGTAGTCTTCAACAGCCAGGTGGAAGACAAAGTACCGCCCACCATATCATGACACTTCAATCCGCCACGATTTCCAGGGCGGTACCAATGCCATCAAAAGCCTAGAGGATCACAGAAGACCATAGCCTCACCAACAAAGACACAGAGAAGATCAACGCCGCCATGGAACCGGAAGTTCAAGTCTTTCCGCTGCTCTTCTATGCCATGCTCCACCTGGAACAGCAACGACGACGACGGTGAGTACACACACACACACGATACACACCATTCACACACACACCACCATACACACAACCAGCTGCAGACATAGATCAATGGCACAGGACACACAGCATAATATTTCAAGGACTACAGGACGACATTAGTGAAATTGGAATTGCAAGGCAAAAGCCACCATATGAACCAATTTCAGAACAGAGACACATAAACAATTGTCCAGAAAGGGCCAATGCCCAGTCCAATGTCCATAATGCCCACATGGCCACAGGGCACAATTCAAGCCTCAACTTGATCCTGACTAACTACGCACAAAACTGTGCAGGGGGCAAAATCATGGAAGTGGACAGGAACCTCAGCTGCAGTCTGGAACTTGCCCACTGACCCAAGAGGGGGCTCCATGCACATTTCCCAATGCTGGGGAGTGCAAGGTCACAGTCTCTGAGGTGGGGAACTTGCCCACTGATCCCGGACGGAGCTCCTTGTACAACAGTCCCTGGAGGGTGGCCTACACGCCTTCTGCTGGAGGTGAAGGCTGCTGTGTCACATATGGAGGTGAGGGCTCCGTGACCACTGGTGGTGGTGGTGGTGGTACCCTGCCAGCCTCTGCTGGAGGTGAGGGCTGCTGTGTCTCAGCTGGGGAAAGTGCCTCCTGGCCGGCCTCTGCTGGAGGTGAGGGCTGCTGTGTCTCAGCTGGGGAAGGTGCCTCCTGGGAAGCCTCTGCAGGAGGTAAGGGATGCATTGTCTCTGCTGGAGGAGGTGTCTCCTGGGCAGCCTCTGCGTGAGGTGAGGGCTGCTGTGTCCCACCTGGAGGTGAGGGCTTCTTGCCTGTCATTGGCGGTTGAGTGGGAACCTTTTCTTGCATTGGTAGCTGAGTGGGAACCTTTTCTTGCAATGGTGGTTGAGTGGGAACCTTTTCTTGCATTGGTGGTTGAGTGGGAACCATTTCTTGCATTGGTGGTTGAGTGGGAACCTTACCCCTCCTGGCTGGTGAGTGGGATCCTTCCCTCTCCTGGCTGGTGGAGTGGGAGCCTTCCCTTTTCTGGCTGGTGGAGTTGGATCCTTCCCTTTCCTGGCTGGTGGAGTGAGATCCTTCCCTTTCCTGGCTGGTGGAGTAGGATCCTTCACTGACTTGCCTCCACGACTAGGAGGTGCCTGCACTGTCCCCGTGGACTGTTTGGCTGAGGTGCTGGGCTGGGTCATTGGGACCCTGCTCTTACGGGCAGGATGGGGGAGAGGGGGATGGAAGAGGTCAAGTTGGGTAAGGAAAAGCTTCTTAGGGGTGGAGGGGTGGGATGAGGGAGGAGGGATGGGAGTGGAGGTTGAGGGAGTAGTTGTTGGAGGAGTACGTCTCCTGAACTTGGGTGCAGGTGCATGGGCAGTGTGCTGATGTGAGTTGGATGGCTGTTGGGTGTCTAAGTGCCTGCGTTTGTGTCCTTTAGGAGGGGGGATAGACAGGGTGGGAGAGGACGCAGGAGACTTGTGGATGGATGTTGTTGAGGTGTCTGCTAGTGAGGTTTGTGTGGTGATGCTGGTGGTGGCTGTTGAAGCAGTGCATGCAGCTGTGAGTGTGGACGTGACTGTGAGGAGTGGAGGAGAAGGAAGAGTGGGAGACAGTGGAAGCAGTGGATGTGGATGTGTGTGCAACTGTCTGGTGTTTGTGTAAGTTCTTGTGGACTGAAGTGTAGTGCCAGTGTTGTGTGCATGCTTGTCTGTATGTGTGCATGATATGGGTTGGGGTTGAGGAGACTGGGACTGGGAAGTGGTAGTTGGAGGGGGGATTGTAGAAACAGAGACAATGGCTGCCATCAGAGAGGAGGGCAGAGCCTGAATCGATCTCTATTGGGCCGTCAATCTACAGTGGATGCCCTTCTGGAATGCACTGCATTACTGCATCTGGGATGCCAGCCCCTGGATGGCATTCACAATGGTTGACTGCCCTACAGAGATGGATCTCAGGTCAATAGCCTCCTCACTCAGGGCATCAGGGCTCACTGGGACAGGGCCTGAGGTGCCTGGGGTGAAGGAGGTGCCCACCCTCCAGGGTGAGTGGGCATGGGCAATTGTGTGAGAGGCTACTGGGAGGGCGGTGGTGGTACTAGGGGGAGGCTGTACCTGCAGCTGGGGGTACACAGAGGTGTCCGCCACCACCAGGGAGCTTCCATCGGAGGAGGATGTTGTCACCTCCTGTCTCCATTGTGGTGCTCCCCTCGCCCTCCTCTCCACTGGTTCCCTCAGTGGACTTTGCCTCCTTGGTCCTGTGGGATGCAGCTCCCTCTGTCAATGGTGCCCCTGCTCCTCTGCCAGATGATGCTAATGCACACATGAATAGGATGACAGAACGAGAAGGGGGGAGAGAGAGAGAGGGAGCACTGGGTCAATTACAGCACCAAGACCCCAGTTGGCATACACAGTACCACCACACACAGGGATCAGAAATGAGCACTATGCATTGCACTGGCATTCAATTGGCTATATGCCACAGCAAGACGAGGGCCAACCACCGCCAACTGCACCCCTACTGGGACCCACAAAGCCCTGACTGACATGGAATGCAACCAAGCTAGATAACTTGAATTTGCTAGACACCCATTACCCTTGACCTGGATCACGCTGCAAACTCTGACCTGGCATTAAGGGCCACCCACCCACCACACCCACCATCCGAATCCCATGTCACCTACCCATTATTGTAGTAACGCCCACTGTACTCACCCCCTTGTGGCTGCTGTGATGCCCTCAATCGCCCATCCAGCTCTGGGTAGGCCACCGCCAGTATGTGGGCCATCAGGGGGGTCAGGTTCTGACGGGCACCCCTCCCTCGTTGGCAGGCCATCCCCAGCTGGGCCTCCACAGTCTTCTGTGCCCAGCGTCTCAGGTCCTCCCACCGTTTTCTGCATTGGGTGCTTTGCCTGCTTTAAACCCTCAGGGTCCGCACGTCCTTGGCGATGGCATGCAACAATCCCTTCTTTTGATGGGCGCTGACCTGCACAGATAATACAGACAGGAGGACACCCTTACACCTACAATCCAGCCTGTCACACATAGGGCCCACAAATCCTGTTTCCAACTTCATTTGCCTGGCGCCCACCATGTACACTACCAACAGACATCTCCCCAAATGACACGATGCCTGCACACACATCTCTATGAAACCTTCCCACATGCATTGTTCCCAAGGTGTACTCACCTGTTGGTCTTGAGGCCCATACAGATGTCCATACTGGGGTAGGACCCCATCCGCCAAGTGCTCCAACTCCTCTGAAGTGAAGGCAGGGGCCCTTTTCCCAGTCACACGGGCCATGGGAGGTTCCAGACACAGGTCACAGAAGTACATGCAGTGTAGGTGTTCTCCTGTGGAAAGTCAGAAATCTAGTGAGGTTATAGACAGAAAATGGTGGTCACATCCACGGCAGTGTACATAATCACTGCTGCCGCTGATACCCATAGGCCACTGTACTCAATAGAGCCCCATATTAGCCAATGAGGAATTGCACAGCGATGCAAGCCCACCTTCCGCCATGTCGCCCAACGTCGGCGGAGTTACTTCACTTCCACCTGTCCCTAGATACAGGACAGGCGGTCGCCATTTCATGGTGGTGGACTATATACAGGTCTTCCATAACTGCGTCATTGTCGAAAATTGCACATCCATTGCCATTCCCACTGTCCCATCACATTAATGCTGTATGCACAATGAGGTAGTGGTTCTATTGTTCTAATTGTGATGGCCTACTTCCTCTTGTGTCTCTTAGATACCTACCACTACGGATGAATAGGAGGAGGAGACAAACCCCTGTGTACAGACCTCTTGTGGACTTGGCTATACTGGAGGATGGGCACATTATACTCACCTATAGACTGGACCGGGCCACAATTACAGAGCTGGGTTCACAATTGGAGCCTGACCTGATATCTGCTACCTGTCATCCCCTGGAATCCCCCCTCTTGTGCAGATTCTATCAGTGCTCCATTTCCTGGCAACTGGTTCTTTCCATGTGACAATTGGCTTGGCAGCAGGAATGTCATAGCCAATGTTCTCAATCGAGCCGGCAAGGGTATTGTCTGCCTTGGTGAAACATATGTGCAGCTACATTTCTTTCCCCCAGGTGGAAGATTTGGCCACTGTTAAGGCAGGATTCTATGCAATGGGACATATACCCAATATTACTGGGGCCATTGACGGTACACATATTGCTTTTGTCCCCCCGCCAGAATGAACAGGTATCCACTCACTGAATGTGCAAATGGCATGCCTGGCAGACCAATACATCTCCCACGTCACTGCCAAGTATCCTGGGCCGGTGCATGACACCTTTGTTCTGAGGAATAGCAGCATCCCAAATCTGATGGCCCAACCACAGAGGCACAGGGTGTGGCTAATAGGTGAGCCAGAGTCCCCACCCACTATATGTCAGTGCATGCCTCCCAGTGTTATCCCCTTTCAATTGTGTAAGGCTACATTTTGTCCCGGTGGTCTTGACAAGTGTCTCTGGCTTCTGTCTGGGTCGTAGGGGAATGTTTGTGGGGTGGTTCACCTTCTGCAGGGGGAAAGGTGCTGGTGGCCTGTGGGTCCTGTGGCGGGGCCTCCTGCCCACTAGTTGCGGAAGTAGAGGGCTGGTAAATAGACTGGTAGTGGTAGGGGCCCGCTTTTGTGCCGTCCATTCCCTCATGATGTTGGCCATATCTGCCAACACCCCTGCTATGGAGATCATGGTGGTGTTGCATGCCTGCAAGTCCTACCTTGTCTCCTGATGGTGTTCCTCCTGCAGCCTCTTCTGCATGTTGTTAAGGATCTGGCCCATTGTGTCCTGGGATTGTTGGTAGGCTCCAAGGACATTGGTGATTGCCTCCTGGAGAGTTGGTTCCCTGGGCCTGTCCTCCCCCAGGTTCACAGCGGTCCTCCCAGTGTCCCTGTGTCCCCTGAACAGTGTTCCCACTGCCACTGACCCCAGGTCCCTGATTGTCTTGGATGTGAGGTGTTGACTGGGGTCCCAGTACAGGTGGGCACACTGCTGATTGACATGTCCTGGGGACAGAGGTGTGGGGATACTGGGTGGGTGCTGTGGTGTTCGATACTGATGGGGAAGGCTCTGTGGTTGACTTGGAGTGGGCTGCGGTGACCGACTGTCCAGTGGTCCCTGCTGTGCCAGGCAGTTCATCCAGATCCTGAAGTCCAGAGTTACTGTCATCACTGGGGGCATCTTCTGTTGGGGGGCTGGTTAGTCGTGGCACCTCCTCTCCGCTGAGATTGGCTAGGGCACCTGTGGGGATGTAAGTGATGTATTATGCTTCATGTCTGTGACATATTGTACATACCTAGCTTCCCCTCTATCATTGCTGTTGCCCTGCCAACTTTGTTTGTATATGGTGATGTATTGTGGGATTGTTAGTTCTGCATGCTGTGCATGCTTTTGTGATGGGTGTCCATGCAGGGCTGGGAGGGCTGTCCATGCATTGGTATGACATGCAGGGCTTGGCATTGGAGTTAGTCATATGTGTAGGTGAAGTGTGTGGGATGGAGTGGAGTGATGGGAGTGAGATGGCATGCAGGTATGGGGGTGGTAAGTAGTAAATGTTGACACACCAGTGTCCAGTCCTATGGCAACTCCAGTGAGTCCCTCGGGATGCAGTAATGCCAAGACTTGCTCCTCCCATGCTGTGAGCTGTGGGGGAGGAGGTAGGGCTCCACCTCCAATCCTCTGTATGGTGAGCTGGTGCCTTGCTGTCACGGGACATACCTTCCCCGGTAGGTCATTCCACCTCTTCCTGATGTCGTCCCTTGGTCTTGGAAGCTGCCCTACAGCGTTTACCCTGTCCACGATTCTCCGCCATAGCTCCATCTTCCTACCAATGGGTATTTGCTGTACCTGTGCTCCAAACAGCTGTGGATCTACCCAGACTATTTCCTCCACCATGACCTGCAACTCCTCATCTCTGTAACAGGGTGCCTTTGTGGGGACATGGGTGTTGTGTGGTGTGTGTAAGTGTGTGGGTGTTGGGTACTGTGGTTGGGTGTGTGAAGTGGGGTGCGTGAGGGCTATATGGGTGTTTATGTGGTGTGTGTGTCTAGTTGTTGCAGTGGTCTTTGTGTCAGTCTGGTGGCGATAATTTGTATTCGCAAAGGGTTGTGGGTAATGTGGGTAATGTGGGTGGGTGTTTTATAGTGCTGTGGGTGTGTGTGGTGTGTGTATCAGTATCAGGTCTGTGTATTTGGTTTTGGCCAATGTTGTGTAGTTTAGTGTTTGGGTGGCCATTCTGAGTGCGCGGGTGTTTACCGCCATTGAATGTCCGCTGTGGTGATTCGTGGGTCATGATGTGGTGGACGTTCTGTTGGCGTAACGGTATGGGTGTTGGTACTGACACTTTGGCACTGACCTTTGGGCTGGCGGATTTGTGTATGTGGCAGCATTCTGTCGGATTGGGGTGTGTCTGTCATAATATGGAGGACGGATGTTTGCCACCACAACGGTATGTTGGCAGCTGTCACCGCGGCAGTAAGCGGCATTTACCACCAATGTCATAATTACCACCATAATGTGTTGAATTATTCCTTCACTTGGGATTAGGATTTATTCACATTTGCGTAATAACGCTGACTCTCACCTATGTCAGCAAAGTGGATAAGTTTGGAAATGTCATATTTTATCACTCACAAATATGTATTTGAATGCTTGGCATCTTTGCTGCAGTTTTTTTGTATTTATAATTTTTGTTATTTATACGTGTTTATTTTTAGAGTGCAGTGCTCTCTGGAGTGCAGTAATGTAAGAAAGTACATCTTAAAAGTTGAAATAATTGCCTGTTTATTAATTCTAGGGTTTAGTAAGCTGGTCCTCTTGGATATTACAAAGGACAGTAGGACTAATTAAGAACAACCTTAATTATTGGCGACTTCTACTGAGCAGCTATCAAGAGAATTTAGGTCCTGAAGAAGACTACTGACCATTGAGGCATATTTAAGGCTGGCTGAAACATGTAGACCATTATTCTGGGATGACAGGGAAACTAATGCCCCTGGTTTTCATCCCATCCTTGTTTTTATTCCTATCAGGGCATCCATGAATACATTAGAAGGTTAAGATATCTCTCGGCAGTTTTAAAATTCAATTTCCACATCTCTGGTTATTATGGAGTGCATACTCCACATAAAGATCTTTTAAAAACTTTTGCTCCCACTTCTGTGGTAAAACCCACTGTGGACTAATTTTGGTCCAGGGTGTGAGAAGCCTGATAATGAAGCATGCCACATCCTGATGTGGTTGAGGACCCTGCATTTCTCAAAGAGATCTCTGTATAAGATAAAGGCACTTATCACTAACAATTGCTGAACCTTTTTAGAGATTTTCTTAAAATACCTTTATTAGTTTTCTTTTGTTTCATACAACAAACAATGTAAAAGGCACTAACAGGCACCCAATAGGAAACACTGAGCTGTAAAGGAGGCAAGGACACACGGCATACATAACCACACCCAACTATTTAAGCATAGCACCTGTAACATGACAGTTCCATAGCTAGCAGTAAAACAAGTTCAGCGATGCCCTCACATGTGCTACAAAAATTATTTCTTGATAGGGGAGTCGCAGTTCCAGATGGAAGAGTCAAGTCATAGTGCGTGCTCCCCCCCCAACCTTCTGAAATGGATGCAGGCATCCCCTGGCCTTATGTATGACTTGCTCAGTTGCCATGTTTCCATCCATGCCTCTCTCTATTCCTGTAGGCCTGGGCTTCTGACTCCCCCAATATCGTGCCACATCATACTTAGCCACCACCTGTCCCAAATTACAAAAGAGAAGCCGCCCCCTGGGAATATCAACATTACACAGTTTTCCCAACAGGATAAACTAACCTTTTTTGATTTGTGATTGTTTATGTTAGGAGGGTTTGGCGCAAATACCTCTAACCCCTTTATTTGTGGTATAGATAAAAGATTGTTTCACTTATTAGTCAATCACACGACTGCACCAGACTATACTCTGCCCTCTTGGTCCTCATCCACCATGAAGCTTGCCTACTTCTTGATTCTACAATATTGAAATTTTCTTTTTTGAAGTCCACAGGCCTTATTTTTTTCTGAAAAAAACATAAGCTACATAACACTCCTGCTTACCTGACCCGTTCAGGCCTGATTTCCAGAAGGAAATTCTGAGAAGAAGAATGTAGATGTACCATCCATTTTGGCACTTATGCAGTATTATTTTTTTTCTTAACAACAACAATTTGTAGAACTGCATGGGTAATCCTTATTTTGTATTTTTCAAACCTAGGTAAATGGGATGTATCTTGCCCCCCCCCACCTCCCTCTCTGATGTCAGCGTGGGTGGTGTGATGTGTCCGTGCCAGTCAAGGTCTCTCTGCTGTGTCCGGGGAATGCTGGGGTGTTAGGTGCATTTCTTCACCCAGTCTTGAGTGCCCAAGGTGATGAGATGGGTTGAAGGCAGCTGGGACTGATACGAAGCAGCTGTGTAGTGTGTGGTGGGAAGGTATCAGGAGAGGAGCAGGGCTTGTTACTTGCAGGCCCGCCATCTCCCCACATGGCTCTGCTGGAGGAGGCTGTAGTTTTGGTCTATGGCTTGGACGGCTGCTAGAAAGAGTAATACAGCTGTTCCATAAACAGCTCTTTCTGGACCGGAGTAAAGTCCTGGATGCCTTACCGCCAGTGGTGCAGGCCTCTACCACACAGCCAAATCACTCCCCAGGGTTGTGCTAGGTTCCTGAGGCTGCATGGAGCAATCGCAATGGTGCAGGTGGAAGCAACCAGGCTGATGTAGAATAGTCATGGTGTGCGCGGCAAGGATGAACAGGGGCTGAAGTAGGGGTCGCTGTAAGCAGTCGGCTGGTCCCAGCTTGTCTTCATTCCCCAGGAGTCAGAGAGGCTGTGGGGAGGTCCCTGGTGTGCCTTGTCTGGATGGACCTCCTGTCAGAAGTGCCACTGAGGCCACAGAAGCAGCTTACCACAGGCAATGGAGGTCCTAGGAGATCATCCCATCAAGGATGATCATGTGTGACACCTGGACGTTGGTTGTCGAGACGGGGCCACTCCCTGAAAAGCAGGATGTCTGCAGGGGCGATGGTATGCCTCCGACCTCTTGGAACACCTCTCAACACTTATTGGTGGACACAGAAACCCCAGCAGGTGTCCCAAAAGGAAAGGGGGAGTTAAAGAGATAGAGACAAAACACTGCCACGTCTTGCCGGTCCAGCCAGGCACCCTGTATCTTTGGAGGGGCAGGTCATTGTTGACAGAGTGATAGTAGAGTTAGTGCACTCAACTTCCTTAAAACTGAATCTCTCTTTCTGATATGGGCACGGAGCGGTAGAAGAACACCGGGATGCTCCAGAACTTTTCTTGGATAATAATAACTGTTGGCACAATTACTAACACTGCATTACCAAAAACCCAAACTGAGTACCATCTCAATAAGTACTGCAACACTACGGCTGGCTTCACAGAGATTCTCTGTTGCACACAACAATTAGAATTGTGGTTGCACTTATCACGCAAAAGAAAGACAAACAAGGGCGTTAATTATATTATGTATAACTTTCCTGAATGCATTGGGTTAAACTAAAAGGAACAAAAACAATCCAGGAAATACAAATGTCCACTATGGGTTTAAACAGTTAGGGTGGCACAGTTCGGTTTGGTTTTACTGTGTGTGTGAAAAGCCCTTCAAAAGCAAATTCATCAAACCTGAAACACAGGCATGAATGACACAATTTAAATCCAAGAGTTATGCTATTAGAGAAAGAAAAGTCACATAAATGCTCTTTTAAAATTGCACTGTCACTTTTTGTAGTACTTGAGCTCAAGCAGATTTCCAGAAGCACATTTAGGCAAGTAACTACAAAAATAATGTAGAATGTTCAGAAATGCATTTGTCTCTTCAAGATAAGCACTCTGCCAAAATGCAAGGTCTGAAATACACCAGCTGTTCCAGGAAAGCACGGCGCTCAAAGAACAAACTCCTTGGAGAATACTAGTCACTTAGCTGCAGTCTTTTCCGGAGTGCTGGAGGAATGCCTGGTGTCAGCTGGTACAGGAACAAAGAAAAGAATTACCTCAAAAGTCCTGAATACGAGGATGGCAGTAGGGGCTGGACTGCCAAATCAGATGCTGAGATCAGGAAGCAAAACAAAGCCAAGCAGGGAGGCATGCTTAACTATGCTATTTACAGCCATTCAGGAAAGCAGTTGAGTTTCCACATGTGGATGAGTCACCACACCCAATTAGAAGCACATGTCTACACCACACCCAATTAGAAGCACATGTCTACACGTGCTCACATTAGCTAACAAGCATTGGTAAAAGAAGCATTGATAAAACCAATTGTGTTATACAGCACATTATGTTTACTTAGAAATATGAAGGTTTAACCAAGAACAGAGATATAATTTAACCCTAATCCCTGGGGATACTGACAGATAACGCAGGAGGCACCTTGGACATTCCTGACACTGGTGTGGAGACCATGCTTTTCCCCTCGATTGCCTAGAGTCTCAGGAAGTGGTAGCCATCTTGGTCTATGGCATGACACCTCTTCCCGATGGCTGAAGCTTTGACGACAGTTCTTGTCTCCGATGGTTCTTCAGGCACAAACATACTGAGTCCCACTTCTTGCAGTTTAGGGGACAGGAGGAGTACACTCTAACTCCAGCCAAAGGTCCATGACCTTGGGACATCATTTGGGAGTTATCACTCACCCTGGCACATTTGGGGGTTAGCACTCACTCGAGCAGATGCCAACAGCATGGTCCAGGGCGGGTCCAGTTGGTCAGCTGGGCAGTTGCGGAGAGAGAGGCCTCTGGACGCTTTTTTAAGTCCCTCTAGCTCAAACAGGAGGTCAGCCAACTGAGCCTTGGAGTCACTTATTGGGTCCAGGGTTCAAGACAAGCAGATTAAGGCCCTCATTACAACCCTGGCGGTAAATCCTGTTTACCGCCGTGCTGACAGCCGCCGAAATACCGTGCCTGCGGTGGTAATCTGCCACTGGTACTATGACCCACACAGAGAATACTGCCACAATACAGACACCCACACAAGTCCGCCAGACCAAAGGTCAGTGATAAACTGGCGATAGCAAAATCCACACTGTCACACCAACAGGAATACGCAAACAGTATCAGGGCCAACGAATCAACGCAGCGGTCTTTCAACCGTGTTAAACCATTGGTGGTACACACCGCCGCACTCAAAATACACACACACTTACAAAACTACACCACATTGGACAATTCAAAATGCACACACCTGACACACATACACGCACCACACCTACACACTCACACCACTATAAAACACACACCCACACTACCAACAACCCCTTACAAAATAAAAAAAGAGACCAAGCTCAGAGAGACAAGCAAAGAGCACACCCTCAATCAGAGGCATAGAACACCATCACTCATACACCATCCACGCACATCACAGTATACACCCCAAAACATCACCTCACAAATCACCTCACACATATCACTCACACCACATCCATGGCACCCCAAAGACACTCCAGGTTTTCAGAGGAGGAGCTAAGGGTCATGGTGGAGGAAATCATCCAGGTAGAGCCACAGCTATTCGGATCACAGTGCAGCAGACGCCCATTGCAAGGAAGATAGAGCTATGGCGGAGAATCGTCGACAGGGTCAACGCTGTGGGACAGCATCCAAGAACCAGGGATGACATCAGGAAGAAGTGGAACGACCTACGGGGGAAGGTGCGTTCCGTGGTATCAAGATACCATATTGCTATACAGAGGACAGGCGGTGGACCCCCAACTCCTCCCCCACAACTAACAACATGGAAGGAGCAAGTCTTGCCGATTATGCATCCTGAGGGCCTCGCAGGAGTAACTGGAGGACTGGACTCTGGTAAGGCAAATCTTTACCATTATATCCCCCACCCTACCTGCATGCCATCACATACCCCCACCGGTACCCTCACTCCCATCACTCCATCACCTCACATATACCCCACCATCACAACCCACACATCCCAATACCAAGCCCTGCATGCAACAACAATGCATGGACATCCATCAGAGCCCTGCATGGACACCCATCACCACAGCATGCCCAGTAGAGAGACTCACCCAGCCTACACAATCAGCAATCACAGAAGGCCAAGGCGACAGGGAAAGCCCAATTATACAGGGAAACACACCCAGTGCACAAGACGGCACACACAGATACCATAACAATGCATTTGCATCCCAACAGGACCCCTAACCACCGTCACCGGAGAGGAGGTGCCACCAACATCCAGTCCCCCCACAGAAGAGGCCCACAGTGATGGCAGCAGCTCTGCACACCTGGATCACGATGACCAACCTGGCCCACAAGGGACCTCTGGACAGTCGGTTCCCCTGCCACAGTCCCAACCCACCACAGAGCCTCCCCCCTCAGGAAACACCAGCACAGCACCCACCCAACAGGCCCATACCTCTGCCCCCAGCACACGTCAATCAGCAGTGTCTCCACCACTACAGGGACCTCAGGCAACCGCACTAACACAGGACGATCAGGGACCTGGGGTCAGTGGGCACACGGTCCAGGGGACAGAGGCACAGGACAACAGGGAAGCTGGGAGGACTGCTGTGAGACAGGGGGAGGACAGGCCTAGGGAACCGACCCTCCACAAGGCACTCTCCAACATCATGAGAGCATACCACCATTCCCAGGAGACCATGGGCAGGGTACTGGCCAAGTTACAGGAGACCCAGCGGCTTAGGTAGGGACAGTACCTGGGGATCAGGGAGGACCTCACAAAAATCTACACCATCCTGGTCACCATAGCAGGGGTGCTGGCTGACATGGGCAAGACCATGAAGGAGGCAGTGGCACAACAAAGAGCCCCTGACACTAGCCAAACCCAGGAACAGCCTTCTACCTCTGCCGGCGCTAGTGGACAGGAGGCCCCGCCACAGGACCAACAGGGCACCAGCTCCCCACCCCCTGCAGAAAGAGAACCACCCCACAAATGGTCCCTGCGATCCAGGCAGAAGACTGAGAACATTGCCAAGACCCCGCCAGGAAATAAGACTCTCCTGATTGTCAACCTTCTGTCCCACTATGTTACCCTGTCCACCTTGAACTGCCATTACTCCCCTTCCTATGCCCCATTGGACAATGCACCTGTGATACCCAGAGACTGGACTCTACCATGGACCTTCCTCCACCATCACCCGAGCCCCTTGCACGTACCCTCATACTATTTAGCACAAACAATAAACACCATTGAAATATAAATCACACTGGAGTCAGTGTAATGATTGGAAAGATGTATTCTTACCACATTCTCAAAGCATTGCAACGTCTATGTTCATTGAATTATACCAAAGTATGACAGTTGGTGGGCAGCAGCAGTACACATAGCAGGATCCAGAATGGGGTACACAGATCTGAAAAAAGGGAATCCAACGGGAACAGTCCGTGAACATAGACAGAGGGTAAGAGGCTGCCATGTACAATGTCCAAAAGTATACTGAAATGTGAAGAGGAGTTACAGTCTCTTACCTGTGTGTCACTGGAAGTACTGCTGTATAATGTTTGTTCTGTTGTCCACATCTTCTTCATCTTCCTCCTCTTCCTCACTGTCCACAGGCTCCACCGCTGCCCCACCATCACCAGGCTCATCCTAAATCAGAAAAGGCACAACTGTTAGACATACACTAACCCTTAGGGACAACCCAATACCCAGACACCTACTTATACTGTGTGGGGACCTTGGGCTCACCTATTAGCCACACCCGGTGCCTCTGGCGTTGGCCCATCACATAAGGGATGCTGCTATTCCTCAAGATATAGGCATCATGCAGTGAGCCAGGATATTCGGCATTCACATGGGAGATGTACTGGTCCACCAAACACACCATTTGCACATTCATCGAATGATAGCTTTTTCTATTCCTGTAAACCTGTTCATTTCTCCGGGGGGGGGGGGACACATGCCACATGTGTACCATCAATGGCTCCAATGATGTTGGGGATATGTCCCAGGGCATGGAAGTCAACTTTCACTGTGGCCAAATCCTCCACCTGGGGGAAGACGATGTAGCTGTGCATGTGTTTCAACAGGGCAGACAATAATCTGGTCAACACGTTTGAGAACATTGGCTCAGACATCCCTGATGCCATGTCCACTGTTGTTTGAAAGGAGCCACTTGCCAGGAAACGGAGCACTGACACGACCTGCACTAGAGGGGGTATTCCTGTGGGCTGGCGGATAGCTGACATCAGGTCTGGCTCCAATTGTGCACACAGTTCTTGGATGGTGGCATGATGAAGTCTGTATGTGATGATAATGTTTCTGTCCTCCATTGTCGACAGGTCCAGCAGCGGTCTGTACAACGGAGGATGCCACCATCGCATCATTTGCCTCAGCGGTTGTAGCCTATGGAGGAGAACGGTGAGCAGAAGGTAATTTACCACATAGATAGCATAACTGTGTTTGAATTATTGTCACAGATGCAGTGTGTGAATTTGAGAGTCAGTATATGTGCCAATATGTGCTGTGACGCAGTTAGGTGCCATGCCATGGGCCCCCCTGAAATGGCGACTGCCTGACCTGTGAGGAGGGACAAGGGGAAATTAGGTAACTGTGCTGGCGTTGTGCTGCTTCGCAGTAGGCGGTCGATGACCGCCGCGCAACTCCGCATTGGGTATCATTGGGTCCTATGGGTCCCAGAAGCCAATTGCCATGTATGCCGGCGGTGATGGTACGCACCGCCACGGATGTCACCGCCATTTTCTACCTATGCACTCACTTGCTACCTGACCATCAACAGAAGAGGACCTACACTGCAAGTGCTGCTGTGATGTGAGTCTGGAAGCGACAATGGCTAGAGTGTCTGTGGAAAGGGCCCCTCCCTTCACTGCGGAGGAGTTGGAGAAACTGGTGGATGGGGTCCTCCCCCAGTACACGTTACTCTACGGTCCTCCAGACAAACAGGTGAGTAGGCTGTGAGTATGATGCGTGGGCACTGCCTGTTTTGAGTGTTGTGGATGTAAGCCACATTTTGTAGGGTGCTAAGGCGTCCTGGCCTGAATGCTGCATGAGAGGTGGTCACTGTATGTGCGTCAGGGCATGGGTGGGAACTGGTGGGCAATGAGTATGACGATCAGGACGGGTGAGTAATTACATTTTCTGCTGTGTTTTCCCTCTAGGTCAGCGCCCACCAGAAAAAGGGTATTTGGCATGCCATCGCCAAGGAGGTGCGGACCCGGGGGGTCTATCACAGGCGGAGCACCTACTGCCGCAAGAGATGGGAGGACCTGCGCCACTGGACCAGCTGGGTCTGGCCTCCCAACGTGGAAAGGGTGCCCGTCGCACCATGACCCCCCTGAAGTTCTGCATCTTGGCGATGGCCTATCCAGAGATGGATGGGCGCTTGAGGGCATCACAGCAGCCACAAGGTGGTGAGTACAGTTTCAGAAAGCTGACTTTGTGTGCTTTAGGAACTAGCTGGGTGGGGGATGTGGGCTGTGGGTGCCCCTAGGCCAGGGCGATCATGGCAGGGTTGGTCCCTTGTTTGCAGGCTCTGAAGCACCCCTACCCCAATGGTACAAGTGGCCAACTACTACTGGGCAGGGTCCTGTGGGTGTCAGGTGTGCAGATGCTGGTGGTAGGCATTGTACCTCATGGGCTGGTGTCTACCTTAGTGACCGGTTGGGCATGGCCTAGTACGCCAAAGGTAGTGGTGTTGCTGGCATTGACCATGTGTATCCTCTGTCTATCCCCCCCTTCTTGTTTTGTCACCCTGTCCTTGTGTGCATTAGCATCATCTGGCGGAGGAGCGGAGGCACCGGTGACGGAGGGAGCTGCATCCCACATGGCCCATGAAGGCGAATCCACTGAGGGTTGAAGGCACAGGTGGGACGGTGGGCGAGGGGAGCTCCACAATGGGGACAGGAGGGGACACCAGTAACAGCGACTCCTCCTCCGATGGAAGCTCCCTGGCTGTCGCGGACACCTCTGTGCCCACCCCAACAACAGGTACAGCCGCCACACCCCTACCAGCACCGCCCTCCCAGCAGCCCCCTCAGTATGCTTCCCGTGCCCGCTCACCCAGGAGGGTGGGCATCTCCTTCGCCCCAGGCACCTCAGGCCCTGCCCCAGTCAGCCCTGCTGCCCTCAGTGAGGAGGCTATTGACCTCCTGAGATCCCTCACTGTTGGGCAGTCAACCATTCTGAATGCCATCCAGGGTGTCGAGAGGCATTTGCAACAAACAAATGCATGCCTGGAGGGCATTCATTCTGGTGTGGTGGCCCAACAGAGAGCATTTCAGGCTCTGGCCTCAGCACTGATGGCAGCCATTGTCCCTGTGTCCAGCCTCCCCCCTCTAACTTGCACTATCCAGACCCAATCCCCTCTACCTCAACCTATCCCAAGCACACCTTCAGACCAGCATGCACACACATCAACACACAAAAGTGGTACTGGCAAACACGAGCACCACACATCATCACACAGGCACTCACACAAGCACCATACCCATGCACACAAACCAACATCCACTTCCTCCACTGTGTCCCCCTCCTCCTCTTCATCCACTTCCCTCCCAGCAGCATCTCCACTCACACCTGCATGCACTACATCATCAGCCACTGCCTTCATCACCAACATGCCCATCACAACACACCCCTCATGAGCAATCACCACCCCCACAACCATGCACATGTTGCCTGTGTCCTCTCCCAGTGTGTCTGTGAGCCCTCCTCCCAAAGTACACAAACGCAGGTACACACCCACTCAACAGCCATCCACCTCACAACAGCCTCCAGCCCATGCACCTTCACCCAAACTCAGCAGACGTACACTTCCGACAACCACTACCTCTTCCTCCACTTCCACATCCCCTCCATCTTCCCGTCCTAGTGTGTCAAAAAAACATTTCCTGGCTAACGTTGACCTCTTCCCTATGCCTCCCCCCATCCTTCCCCTACGGCCAGGATGTCTAGATCTCAGGCCAGCACCTCAGCCACCAAGTCGGCATCCGCTGTGGTCCCTGCAAGTCCGAGAGGATCAAAGGGGGCACCCGTCAGGGCTGGCACTGTACCACCTACCAATGCTAAAGACCACCCGATTCCGCCACCTGCCAAAGTTAAGAAGGGGCCGGCATCCAGCACGGACAAGACGCACCAACCACTCAGCAAGGCCTCATCCAAAACAAAAGAGGACAGTGCCAAGCTCCCAGCAGCGTCTACCAAGGTGGGGAAGGGACACAAATGCAAGGGCAAGTCACTTCAGGGCTCGGACACTCCTGGTGAGGGACTGGTGACCACCATTTGTCCTGATAGGCCAGCAACCTGTACCAAGGGAAGCACTGCCTCAATGACCGCCACCTGCACTGCCACCTGCCCCACCATCTGCACCAGCCCCTGCACCGCCACTGCCACAAAGACTGCCACCAGCATCATCCCCAGTGGGCAGCCATCTGAGGCTGCTGGAGATGGCCTGGTGTCTCCCTCCACTACTACAAGCACCTGCATCACGGGCAGCACCGGCAGCATCTCCGCAGCAGACACCGCCGCAGGCACTGCCACCTGCACCGCCACATGCTCAACCGGTGCCACTACATCGGACATCAGCAGCATCCCCAGTGGGCAGCCGTCCGAGGCTGCAGGAGACGTCCTGGACCCTGCACACACCACTTCAGGCACCAGCACTGGCACTGCCAGCAGTTTGCAGCCTATGTAGCCCCAGGATGGAGTGTGGCTCTGCCTCCATGGAGTATCATTCAACCTGTTACGTGCACATCTCGTGCCTCAGACACCCAGGTGAGGGAATGGGAACTGCCACACCCTGGTGCAGCATCACTTGGCACAATGCCCCTTCCAGAACCAGTGGAGAGATGCATACACTCACCCAATCCTTGGCAGGATGAAGCAGACTGGGCACAAGGCCCCCTCCAGAACCAGTGGAGAGATACATCCACTCACCCAATCCTTGGCAGGATGAAGCAGCTCTCTCTGCTGCCTTCTGCCTTTTCTGTGCCATTTCTCTGCCTTTTTTGCTCTGTTGCCTTTCTTTCAGTTTTTTTACTTCTTTTTTTACTTTTTG
Organism: Pleurodeles waltl; assembly: GCF_031143425.1. Classification (NCBI taxonomy): domain Eukaryota; kingdom Metazoa; phylum Chordata; class Amphibia; order Caudata; family Salamandridae; genus Pleurodeles; species Pleurodeles waltl. The sequence goes on along the minus strand of NC_090436.1, from coordinate 978,019,494 downwards.
CCTCCATTTTCCATTTCCACGACTTCCCTGCTGTTGCTGCCCCTGCAGACCATCCCCCTCCCAGGACCTCGTTTCCCATCCTCCCGCCTCCCAGCTTAGCGACACCTCCCATCTCCTTCCCCCTCTTAATGGCTGGTGCTGTGCGGTCACCCAGCCAGCATGCCGCTGGAGCGCCAAAGGCAAGCCGGTCTGTGCCCATCCGTGTCTGGACCGCACCCAGCAACATGGACCCTGGTGCCCGCTCCATCCACCAATACGATACCAGGACCCTACATGCCCTCAACTCTGGAGGCTCTACAGCCTGCCACCGTGCCTTACCCAAGGACACCCAAGGCCTGTTCTCCTGCCGCAACTGCACCTTTGCTTGTCCTCGCACCCTAAACCCCCCTCTGCTGGACCTTCCAGAAGTATAATACTCAACACTCGCTCCCTCATCAAGCACACTATTGAAGTTTAGGACCTCCTCAACTCCATCGCCCTTGACGTCGCATTCTTCATGAAGACCTGGATCACCACCTCCTCAGCTCCGGACATCGCCACTGCCATCCCCGATGGTTACAAGATCATTCATCAAGACTGTATCAACAGACCTGGAGAAGGTTTTGCCATCATCCACAGAAAGTCACTCCGCCTCACAACCGGAGTCAATATCCACACCCACATCGCCAATCATCTTCACTTTCAGATCCAGACAAATGCTAACACCACCCTCCAAGGAACACTTATCTGCAGACCCCCTGGACACTGCCCACCCTTCAGCAAAGCACTGACCGACTTCATCGTCCACCATGCTCTCACCTCAATGAACTACATACACCTTGTTGATCTCAACTTTCACTTTGACAACCACAACAATCCAAACACCTCCACCCTCATGAAGAACCTCACCACACTCAGACTCAAACAACTGGTCAACCTCTCTACGCACACCTTCAACCCTGAATTCTGCGCTGGAAACCACATTTCCTTTTCACACACCTCCAAACTTCACTGGATCGACCACCACTGTGTCCACTTCCCCTCACCAAAACAGTCAAACAGCACCAAGTCCACCGCCCCCTCCATAGGAACTGCACCAAGGTCACCAAAGCCCAGCTCACTACTGCGCTCCCCCACTCTGCTCTACCAGACACTGCGGATGCCAGCGCCTCGGCCCACTACCTCCACCAATGGATCACCAACTGCAGCAAGACCCTAGCCCCTCAAAGGAAACCCATCAGCAATCATCAACACAGGAGACTTAGCTGCTATCTCCCAACCTACAGGAATCCAAAAGTGCAGACAGGTGACTCGAGAAAAAGTGGAGCTCATCAGATCAACTAGGAAATCTGCCATTCAGGAGAGACTCAACACTAACGTGCACAACAGCAAGGAACTTTTCACCATAGTCAATAAATTCACAAAAACCTACACGGACACCACAGACATCCCACTCTCCCAAAACCTGCGACAGTATCACCACTTTCTTCCACTGGAAAATTCAGGACATCTACGAAGGATTTGCAAGAAAAGGAACGCCCCCCAGCCCACCAGTATCACAAAGGACGTGTATCACCAACCGATTGTGGATCACTGGACCCTCTTCACCCTGGACCACACCCTCAAGCTCATGAATACCATCCACTCTGGGGAACCCTCAGACCCATGTCCTCACCACATCTTTAATCAAACCAACGTTATAATCACTCCTGATCTATGCTGCACCATCACCTGTTACATTGAAACCACCAGCTTCCCGGATGCCTGGAAACATGCAGAGATAAAGCCCCTCCTGAAGTAACCTTCCACAGACCCTACAGAGCTGAAAATCTACTGACCTATCTCACTGCTCCCTTTTCCAGCCAAGGTAACCGAAAAAGTGATCAACACACAGCTCACTGAGTTCATCAAAGTCAAGCACATTCTCGATCCCTCACAATCTGGATTTAGGAACAACCACAGCACCAAAACCACACTCCTAGCAGCTGCAGATGACATCCACACCCTACTGAACTGCGGTGAGACAGCTGCCCTGATCCTTCTTGACCTTTCCGCCGCCTTCGACACTGCATCCTGCACCACTCTGTGCATGTGACTACACAACGCCAGCATCTGCGGCAAAGCCCTGGAATGGATCCGCTCCTTCCTCACCGGCTGAATACAGAGAGTCAGTCTCCCACTTTTCATCTCAAAGCCAACGGAAACCAGATAAGGAGCTCCCCAGGGCTCCTCCCTGATCCCCACCTTCTTCAACATCTTCATGACTCCGCTTGCCGAGATTGTCAGACACCACGGGCTCAACATCGTCTCATACGCCGACACACAGCTCATTCTCTCCCTTACCGATGAACAATCTAAGTCCAAAACAAACTTTCACAACGGAATGAAGGCATTCAGCGACTGGATGAGGGACAGCTTCTTCAAACTCAACTCCGACAAGATGGAGATCCTAATCTTGGGGCCATCCACTCCCAGCTGGGACGATGACTCCTGGTGGCCCAGCAGCCTCGGCACTGCCCCACCTCTGACCGACCACGCCCACAACCTCTGCATCATTCTCGACTCATCACTGCCAATTCTGCCTCCTCATCATGCTTCCACGCCCTTCCCCTGCTCTGGAACATTTTCAAGTGGATCCCCATCGATACAAGGCGATCAGTCACCCAGGCACTCATGAGCAGTAAACGTGACTACAGCAAACACACTCTATGCTGGAATCAACAAAAAATTCTAAGCAAGACTCCAGAGAATACAGAACGCTGTAGCCAGACTGATCCTGGACATTCATACCACAGCCACATCTCCACCCACCTGAGAGACCTACACTGACTCCCCATCAACAAACCCACCACCTTCAAACTCCTGACCTACACATATAAGTCCCTCCTCAACACTGGACCTACCCATCTCAACCACTGCCTTTCCTTCTACACCCCCACCTGGTAACTTCACTCAGCACAACTTACCATCGCTACCATCTCAGGATTCAGAAGAACATGACTGGATGAAGATCCTTCTCCTACCTCGCCCCGCAGACCTGGAACACGATGCCGCTCCACCTCAGGCAGTCCCCATTGCTGCCTCAGTTCAGGATGGACCTCAAGACCTGGCTTTTCAACGGACCAGCATCCCCCAGATAGCGCCTTGAGAACCCATGGGTAAAAGGTTTTGCTTTATAGATGTTGATTGATTGATTGGATGTTTTTCACTGCCAGGACCTGTTAAACTTTATATAAACATGTCTTTCTTTTTAAATACAATGCACTCTGCCCTATGGACATTTAAGGGCCTACTGTATGTGTGACTTATAAATATTAAAAAGTAAGGTTTAGGACTTGCAAAACTTTTATTTTGCCAGGTCTAAATGGCATTTTAAAGCTGCTCACTCGTGCTACAATGGAAGACCTGGAGACATGTTTTACAGTGCTGCTTTAGTGGGTGACACAATGAGTGCTGTAGCGCACTAGTAGCACTTAATTTACAGGCCCTGTGTACATGTGGTACCATATACTATGGACTTATAAGTACACTTAGGCCCTCATTACAACCCTGGCAGTCAGTGTTAAAGCGGTGGTAATACCTCCAACAGGCCGGCGGTAACAAAAATGGAATCACGACCACAGTGGAAACTGCCAACACATACAGCCACTTCAACAGTCTGACCTCCACGGCGGTAGCAACAAACACCGCTGCAGTAACCGCCAACAGACAGACAGAAGCCAATGTACCGCCCACCCCATTACAACCCACCCATCCACCAGCTTTTCCAGGGCGGTACCAACGCCATGAAAAGCACGGCGGAAACAGTATTTGGAAGGGAAAACACTCACCTCTCGACGCTCAACGAAGAACCAGGACGCCATGGGCCCAAACTACAGGTGTTACCTATGCTGGTGTATCTTCTCATCTACCAGGAGTACCAACGGCGTTGGCAACAACCACGATGAGTACTGCACCTAGCACATGGAGGGGGGGAGGAAAAAGAGAGTGACACACACACGCAACACCCCCGCCCCCCATCCTCACCCCCAACATCAGACACACAAACACATGCATCAACATTACATATACACCCCGTAACCCCCTTGAAGAACGCAAGGGCAAAAGGAACGGAGTCAAATGAGTGTTATATTAGAAACAGTCAGAAATAGGTTATAAATTTAAAAAATAGTATTTACAAAATATACAATATGTACAAAAGGCGGTACAATGTCCACTCGAAATGTCCGTGGGCCACTGGACCAAAACCCATAGGCCAAGCCCACACTTGACTCCTGCCTCAATATGGAGAGAACACTGCAGGGGCATCAGGTCAAAAACACACAGGCACCTCAGTGGGACGGGGAATGAGGGGCACCTCAGGTGGAAGATGAGACAACGCCACTGCTCCTGGAGGGGGCTCCATGCCCACAGCGATGTCCTGGAGAGTGCAAGGCCACAGACTTTCAAGTCTCTCAAGTGGGTGGTTTGCCCACTGCTTGGTCCTGGGGAGTGCGAAGCCAGAGTCTCTCAAGTCTCTCAAGTGGGTGCTTTGCCCACTGCTTGCTCCTGGGGAGTGCAAAGTCACAGTCTCTCAAGTGGGTGGTTTGCCCATTGCTTGCTCCTGGAGAGTGCAAAGCCACAGTCTCTCAACTGGGTGGTTTGCCCACTGCTTGGTCCTGGGGAGTGCAAAGCCACAGTCTCTCAAATGGGTGCTTTGCCCACTGCTTGGTCCTGGGGAGTGCAAAGCCACAGTCTCTCAAGAGGGTGGTTTGCCCACTGCTTGGTCCTGGGGAGTGCAAAGCCATAGTCTTTCAAGTCTCCCAAGTGGGTGGTTTGCCACTGCTTGGTCTTGGGGAGTGCAAAGCCACACTCTCTCAAATGGGTGCTTTGCCCAATGCTTGCTCCTGGAGAGTGCAAAGCCACAGTCTCTCAAGTGGATGCCTTTCTCCACTGGTTCTGGATGGGGCTTTCTGCCCAGTCTGCTTCATCCTGCCAATGATACGGTGAGTGGGTGCCTTTCTCCACTGGTTCTGGAGGGGGGCTTTGTGCCCAGTCTGCTTCATCCTGCCAAGGATTGGGTGAGTGGATGCCTTTCTCCACTGGTTCTGGAGGGGGCTTTGTGCCCAGTCTGCTTCATTCTGCCAAGGATAGGGTGAGTGGATGCATTTCTCCACTGCTTCTGGATGCGGCTCTGTGGCCAGTGATGCAGCACTTGGGCGGTGGCAGGTCACAGTCTCTCACCTGGGCGTCCGAGCCACGATATTTGCAGTGTCCAGGATGCGTGATACTCCATGGAGGCAGGACTAGAGTCTATTCTACGGTGGCTATGGCTGCATAGTGGTGGTAGTGCCGGTGCTGGCGGTGTTGCTGCCAGTTGTGGGGGGAGGCTCCAGCCCTTCTCCTGCAGCCTCGGACGACTGCCCACTAGGGCTGCTGCTGCTGGCAGTGGTGCTACTGTCAGCATTGCAGGTGACGGTGCTTGTGGCGAGTCTTGCAGCGGTGCTTGCAGCGGTGCTTGCAGCGGTGCACATGGCGGTGCTGTCTGCGGTGCAGGTGCCGGTGCTGCCAGTGGTGGGGGGAGGCTCCAGCCCTTCTCCTGCAGCCTCGGATGGCTGCCCACTGGGGCTGCTGCTGCTGACAGTAGTGGTGCTGGCTGCGGTGCAGGTGGCGGTGCTGGCGGTTGTGCTGGTACCCACCAGGCCTTCACCTGCAGGCTCGGACGGCTGAAGTGCATTGGCTGGTGCTTTGTGCACCTTCCTGCCCTTGGCAGATGGCGGTGTCACTTTAGGTCTGGCAGCTGGAGTCTTTGAGGTTGCCTTGCTGAGTGGTTGTGGCTCCTTCCTCTTTCTGGATGCTGACCCCTTCTTCACCTTGCCAGGTGGCGAAATGGTCTTTGCCTTGGCAGGGGTTGGTGGCACACTGGCTGGGCTGACGGGTGCCTCCTTTGAGCCCCTGGCAGCTGCAGGAAACACAGTGGATGTGGACTTGGTGGCTGACGTGCTGGGCTGGGTTTTGGCCACCCTGGCCCGAGGTGAAGGATGGGGGGGTAGGGAAGAGGTCAATGTTTGCCAGGAAAAGCTTCTTAGGGACATTGGGGCGGGAAGAGGGTGAACATTTGGGAGTGGAGGAAGAGGGAGTGGTTGTAGGAGGTGTTTGTCTGCTGATTTTGGGTGCAGGTGCATGGGCTGGATGCTGTTGTGAGGTGGATAGCAGTTGGGTGGGTGGGTGATTGCGTCTGTGTAATTTGGGAGGAGGGGTCACAGACACAGTGGGAGAGGACACAGGGGACGTGTGCCTGGATGTGGGGGGGTGACTGCCAGTGAGGGGCGTGCAGCGATGGGAGTGCTGGTGATGGAGGTAGTGTATGAGGATGTAATGCATGCAGGTGTGAGCTGAGATGCTACTGGGAGGGAGGTGGACGACCAGGAGGAGGGGGACACAGCGGAGGCAGTGGATGTTGGTGTGTCTGCATGGGGATGGTGCTTGTGTGAGTGCCTGTGAGATGAAGTGTGGTGCTTGAGTTTGCCAGAGCCACTTCTGTGTGTTGATTTGGGTGAATGCTGGTCTGAAGGTGTGCTTGGGATAGGCTGGGGTTGAGGGGATTGGGACTGGGTACAGGAAGTTGGAGGAGGGAGGCTAGAGACAGGGACAATGGCTGCCATCAGTGCGGAGGCCAGGGCCTGAAATGCTCTCTGTTGGGTCACCATGCCAGAATGAATGCCCTCCAGGTATGCATTTGTTTGTTGCAAATGCCTCTCGACACCCTGGATGGCATTCAGAATGGTTGACTGTCCAACAGTGAGGGATCTCAGGAGGTCAATAGCTTCCTCACTGAGGGTAGCAGGGCTGACTGGGGCAGGGCCTGAGGTGCCTGTGGCGAAGGAGATGCCCACCCTCCTGGGTGAGCGGGCACATGAAACACGTTGAGGGGCTGCTGGGAGGGTGGTGCTGGTAGGGGGGGTGGCAGCTGTACATGTTGTTGGGGTGGGCACAGAGGTGTCTGCCACCACCAGGGAGCTTCCATCGGAGGAGAAGTCGCTGTCTGTAGTGTCCCCTCCTGTCTCTGTCGTGGTGCTCCCCTCACCCTCCGTCCCACTGGTGCCCTCACCGTTGGTGGATTTGGCCTCCAGGCCCATGTGGGATGCAGCTCCCTCCATCACCTGTGCCTCTGCTCCTCTGCCAGATGATGCTAATGCACACAAGGACAGGGTGACAAAACAAAAAAAGGGGGGTGAGAGACAGAGGATACACTTGGTCAATGCCAGCAACAACACTAGTGTTGGCATACACAACTCACAGTAGTAGATGTCCACTAACACTATTGGGGTTGGAGTGCCTCAGAGCCTGTCCAAAAAGGGACCTACCCTGTCATATTGGCCCTGTCCTAGGGCACCCACTAGGTCTGGAGGACCGTAGAGTAAAGTGTACTGGGGTAGGACCCCATCCACCAGTCTCTCCAACTCCTCTGCAGTGAAGGCAGGGGCCCTTTCCCCAGACACATGAGCCATTGTCGCTTCCAGACACAGGTCACAGCAGCACTTGCAGTGTAGGTCCTCTCCTGTTGAAGGTCAGGTAGCAAGTGAGTGAATAGCTAGAAAATGGTGGTCACGTCTGCACGGTGCGTACAGTCACTGCTGACGTACATCACCATTGGCTCCTGGAACACATAGGCCCCAATGATAACCAATGCAAAGTTATGCGGCGGTCATCGACCGCCTACCATAAAGGCGCACAACGGTAGTGGAATTACCTCATTATCACTTGTCCCTCCACACAGGTAAGGCAGCCGCCATTTCAGGGGGCACAGGCCATAGCACCTAACTGCGTCACAGCAGACATTTGCACAACAACTGACTCTGGGAATCACATACTGGTTCTGTAAATGAAGAAATGCATCATTATTGCATCATTATTGCAATAGATGTGTGAATATGACCCTCTCCTCACTGTTTTCCTCTATAGGCTTCAACCGCTGAGGATGAATATGAGATGGAGACATCCTCCGGTGTACAGACCCCTGGTGAACCTTGCGATAATGGAGGACAGACACATTATACTAACCTACAGACTTGATCGGGCCACAATCCAAGAACTGTGTGCCCAATTGGAGCCAGACTTGATGTCAGCTATCCGCCAGCCACAGGTATCCCCTCTCTAGTGCAGGTCCTGTCAGTGCTCCATTTCCTGGCAAGTGGTTCCTTCCAAACAGTGACCATGGCATCAGGGATGTCTCAGCCAATGTTCTCCAACGTGTTGACCAGAGTGTTGTCTGCCTTGCTGAAACACATGCACAGCTACATAGTATTCCCCCAGGTAGAGGATTTGGCCACAGTGAAAGCTGACTTTTATGCCCTGGGACATATCCCCAACATCATTGGTGTCATTGATGGTACACATGTAGCATTTGTCCCCCAACGGAGAAATGAACAAGTGTTCAGGAATAGAAAAAGCTTTCACTCTCTGAATGTGCAGATGGTGTGTTTGGCCGACCAGTACATCTCCCATGTCAATGCCAAGTATCCTGGCTCTGTGCATGACGCCTTTATTTTGAGGAATAACAGCATCTCATATGTGATGGCACAACTCCAGAGGCACTGGGTGTGGCTAATAGGTGAGCCCAAGATCCCCACCCAGTATATGTTTGTGTTTGGGTATGGGGTTGTCCCTAAGGGTTGGTATGGGCCTAACAGGTATCCCTTGATGTTTGCAGGTGCCTCTGGTTACCCCAACATCTCATGGCTATTGACCCCAGGAATGCCAGGACAATGGCAGAGGAACGTTACAATGAGGCACATGGGCGAACAAGGAGGATAATTGAAAGATCCTTCGGCCTCCTGAAGGCCAGGTTCCGGTGCCTCCATCTGACAGGTGGATCCCTGTACTACTCACCCAAGAAGGTGTGCCAGATCACCGTTGCATGTTCCACAACATGGCCTTGAGACGCCAGGTGCCTTTTCTGAAGGAGGATGAGCCTGGAGATGGTCTGTGGCAGTGATGGAGCCTCTGGACATTGATGAAGAGGAGGCAGAGGATGAAGATATGGACAACAGAAGTACTTTCATACAGCAGTACTTCCAGTGACACACAGGTAAGAAACTGTAACTTCACTTGTCATTTCTGTTTTCTGTTGGACATTGGACATGACAGCATGATTTCTATGGCCCTGTTTATTTAAGTGCTAATAAATAGAGGGGGATGTGCAATGGGCTGAGGGTGATGGTAGAGGTATGTCCAGATAGAGTCCAGACTCTTGCTATCACAGGTGCATTGGCCAAGGGGGCATAGGAAGGGGAGCAATGGCAGTTCAAGGTGGACAGTGTGACAGAGTGGGACAGAAGGGTGACAATCAGTCCTATTTCCTGGCGGAGGTCTAGGCAATGTTCTCTGGCTTCTGCCTGGATCACAGGGACCGTTTTTGGGGTCGTTCTCCTTCTGCAGGGGGTGGGGTGCTGGTGGCCTTTTGTTCCAGTTGCCGGGCCTCCTGTCCACTAGCGCCAGTGGAGGTGGAGGGCTGTTCATCGCTGTGGCTAATGTGAGAGGCCCGTTGGTGTGCCACTGCCTCCCTCATGGTGTTGGCCATGTCAGCCAGCACCCCTGCAATGGTGACCAGGATGGTGTGGATGTGTTTAGGGTCCTCCCTGATCCCCAGGTACTGTCCCTCCTGCAGCCGCTGGGTCTCCTGCAACTTGGCTAGTATCTGGCCCAAGATCTCCTGGGAATGTTGGTATGCTCCCAGGATCCCTGCAAGTGCCTCGTGAAGAGTGGGTTCCCTGGGCCTGTCCTCGCCCTGTCACACAGCAGTCCTCCCAGCTTCCCTGTTGTCCTCTGCCTCTGTCCCCTGAACCGTGTGCCCACTGGCACTGACTCCATGTCCCTGATTGTCTTGGGTTTGTGGGGTTGCTTTGGGCCCCTATGGTGGTGGACACATTGCTGATTGACATGTCTTGGGGACAGTGGTATGGGCCCGCTGGGTGGGTGCTGTGCTGGTGTTTCCTGAGGGGGAGGCTCTGTGGTAGTATGGGACTGTGCCTGGGTAACCAACTGAACAGAGATCCCGGATGGGCCAGGTTGATCACCGTGAGCCAGGCGTGCAGAGCTGCTGTCAGCACTGAGGGCCTCTTTGTGGAGGGACTGGATGTTGGTGGCACCTCCTCTCCGGTAACGTTCTGTGGGGATGTAAATGCATGGGTATTGCACCTGCATGTGCCATCTTGTGCACAGGGGTGTTTCCCTGTCTGGTTGTGATAGACCTGTCAGCTTTGCCTTGTGTGTGTGTGGTGATTTTGTGTGCTAGGTGATTCTCTCTAATGTGCATTCTGTGGTGATGGGTGTCCATGCAGGTCTGTGAAGGATGTCCATGCATAGGTGTTGCATGTAGGGCTTGGTATTGGGATGGGTGGGTTGTGATAGTGGGGTATATGTGAGTTGGTGGAGTGATGGGGGTGAGGGTAGGGGTAGGAGTTTGTGATGACATGCAGGTAGGGTGGGGGATATAGTAGTAAAGATTTGACTTACCAGAGTCCAGTCCTCCTGCTACTTCTGCGAGGCACTCAGGATGCATTATTGTCAAGACTTGCTCCACCCATGTTGTCAGCTGCGGGGGAGGAGGTGGGGGTCCACTGCCAGTCTTGATACCACGGAACGCACCTTCCCCCGTAGATCATTCCACCTCTTCCTGATGTCATCCCTTGTTCTGGGGTGCTGTCCCATGGCATTAACCCTGTCCATGACTCTCTGCCATAGCTCCATCTTCCTTGCAATGGACGTATGCTGCACCTGTGATCTGAATAGCTGTGGCTCTACCCGGATGATTTCCTCCACCATGACCCTTAGCTCCTCCTCTGAAAACCTGGGGTGTGTTTGGGGTGCCATGGATGTGGTGTGAGTGGTATGTGTGAGGATGTGTGGGGTGATGTGTTGGGGTGTGTGCTGTGAGGTGCGTGGATGGTGTATGGGTGATGGTGTTCTGTGGCTCAGATTGAGTGGGTGCTCCTGGCTTGTCTCTCTCTGTTTGCTATCTTTTTTTTGTTGAAAGGGTTGTGGGTAATGTGGGTGGGTGTTTTATAGTGTTGTGGGTGTGGTATGTGTATGTGTGTCAGGTGTGTGCAGTTTGAAGTGTCCAATGTGTTATAGATCTGTTAGTGTGTGTGTATTTTGAGCGCAGCGGTGTGTACCGCCAATGGTTTACCGCAGTTGAAAGACCGCCGCAGTGATTCATGGGTCCTGATACTGTGGGTGTATTGCTGTTGGCGTAACAGTGTGAGTTTTGGTACCGCCAGGTTATCACTGACCTTTGATCTGGAGGACTTTTGTGGGTGTCTGTAAAGTGGCGGATTTCTCTGTGTGGGTCATAATACCTGTAGCGGTATACCACCGCGGTCACGGTATGTTGGCGGCCGCCAGCACGGCAGTAGGCAGCATTTACTGCCAAGGTTGTAATGAGGGCCCTAATGTGCCAATTAGGGTTATGCCAAATCCAACAAGAGAAGAGAGCATTAGCTCTTTCAACTGGTTAGAATAAGGAAAGCGTGTGGAGTCCTGTGGCCGGCAAAAATGGGTTTAGCAAAAGAAGCAAAGAAATCTGGGGAAATGCCACGCAAAAGATGGTTATGTCCAACAGAGACACATAAGATAATGTATTTGGACAAAAAAGGGGGGCCAACCAAGGAACAAAGTGAAAAGTGAAACCATGAGGTAGTAAGAAACGCAATGAAAAGAGACAGCCACTCCCAAGAGAAGGAGCAGTTCACAGAAGGAAAAGTGCCACCTCTCCAGGAGACTATAGGACAGAAGAGGCATTCAGTCACTCCTCCCAACAAGTGACCAGGGACATTTCAAGGAACAAATATGAGTGACAACATCAAGAGTGAAGGGGAAAGATGGCAAGAATACCTTAGCCCAATTACGAAAAAAGAGAATCAGCACAAGGTAGCAGCTTAGAATATAGAGGATGGAAGACAGCAGGAAAATGGATCACCTTCCCCAGACAAAAGAGAGGTAAGGTGATCATGAGTTCCAAGACTGGATAAGGATGGGAATCATTGCAATCAAGAGACCAGTAAAAGGCCAAATGGAAAAACTAGAAACTTGTAGGGCACAACCAAGTAATATTGTGGGGGAGGGCACCAGGGGCACACACAGCCAGGGCAGAGTTGCAGTGAGAGTTAGAAAGAAATTATTAGGATGTGTAGATCAGAGCAAATCTACAATTGTGGAACTGAGGAAGATGGTTTTGAGTGAAGGGAATCTTCACGAAGGATAACTAAGGAAGTTCATTTATAGTGTTGTGGAGAACACCAGCCGCTAGCAGGGAAATGGAAAGAAAATGCCCAAACGAGAAAACAGCCCCTCTGAAAAGAAAGATACAGGAGAAAAATAAGTGGAAAACATAGGTAATGTGTTTTTACTTTATTTCCCGGCCTTTTCTATATAATTTGAGGATCTTATCCCTCCATAGTCCACAGGCATGTAACATCCAGTATGTGTACAACTGTTGGGTTTGTTTCCCTCTAAGCATTTGGAGCTTGGGTTTCAAAAAAGAAGCACTACTTTTTTTTTCAGTAGCCAACATATGTTATAACTTTGGACAAGATTAAAATACACATAAACAAGTCTGCTTACATTTTTTTGCACGCATGGTGTTCCTTATGTATCTAATTCTATTGACACTGATAATTTGTTCACATCGGAATTGCTTATTACATGTACTCAAAGGGCATTTATCTATGCACTAAGGTATGTGATTATCAAAATAGATCATAACTGTATTATGCTGAAAGAATATCTCAGCATGATAAACAATATTCTGGTGAGTAATTTATTCAAGCCTTAAATTTCCCAACTTCTTTCATTTGGCCTCATTCCCTGAGGCAGGATCCAACTTTAGGAACCACTGTGTAAAAAATAGTTGGTATTAATAAGTCAAACACTTCTGACTATTGAACAAAGAAAAACAATCTCAAACATCCTGTATGTAATGTAAATTCCTTACTCTGAGTCTTTCTAAGAAACATATGCAGCAACCACAACATGTGCAGAACTATGCTGCCCTAAGCATCTACCAATCAGGTAATAATGAAACCTCAGTGAAATCCAAGATGAAGGCTGCATCTGAAATCTTAATGGTCTTCTTCAAAACAGTATTCCAGGTAATCAGATTCAGAAATGTTGGTGTCTGTTACAATATTATCATAAATATTATGATCATATTTGGATCATTTATCAAGTGTATTATTAATTATGTAGGAACACATGTAACACCATTAATAGGAAACAATGGCCGGAGCACCTTAGGACTACAAATAATAACCTCATAGCATCCCACAAGAAGGCAAAAAAAACACCAAATGACGTGGACACTGATTATCTTGATCAAGATAATAGAATAGAATATAGTGGTAATAAATAAATATGCTAATTTTGTAATTGGTTTAGGTGTTAATTACTTTGTAGATTAAAACATAAAAAATAATTGATTGAGAACTGTATTTAGTAATTAATTTGTAAATGTTTTTAATATGTATTATTGTTTTACATTTTGTTTTATTTGAGCAGTAATGTAATGTTATTATTGTTTTATTTATATGATATTTTGTTATTAAGATGGACTTGGTTAAATCTATTTCTACCATTAATTGTATTAAATTAATTGTTATATATGTTTTGTTTATATGTGTTTTTTTTTTTAAGTATAGTGATTTGTTGATAATGCCATTGTTGTGTGTTTAAATATTATTAAATACACACACACACACACACACACACACACATATATATTTATATGTGCACACACACACATAGAGAGAGAAAACATACACACACACACATATATATATATGTATATATATAAATATATATGCACACACACACATATATATATAGAGGGAAACACACACATACATATAGAGATATATTTTTATTAATATCATGTTTAAAGTCTTTATTATAAAAAGAAATTAAATGTTAATTTTAATATTTTTGTTATGTATGTATATGTTGACCTATATAGTTGTTTATTCATTTTTACTTTTGTGTTATTATAAATAGTTGACTTTTTTTTTAAACAATTACATATTATATATACCAATTATAATTATTATTAATTGTCACATTAATATAAATTATATATTATATGTTGTATTATTATTTTTTATATCATAAATGTTAATAAAACTATTTATTTTAATTTACATTATAATTTACTACATTTATATTACAATTAAATTACTTATAATCAAATGGTTTTTATAAAAGCAATATGTTTGCCATTTTTTGGCATTATTCTTTTCACCGATATTTACAGCCTGATATTGTCAGTCACTTGCATTACAAGTATAGCAATTAAAATATTTTGATAAATTACAATGTGGCACAATAGTCATGTCAGTTGATATAGTTGTTTATCATACTCTGTCTTGCAACTATTTCTGATCTAGCATTGATGCCAATATAAAAAAAAAAAACATGAAACAAAATTATCTCCTTAAAAAGAAAAATCCTAGAACCTAACTACTTTAGTATCATTAAAATATATGTAGATAAAAAGAAGGTATCAAAAATGTGCATAATATTCTAAGAAAAAAGCCCCTTAGATTGTATCACAGTAAGGAATGGAGGCTCTTGTTAATTAAAAATGAAATACAAAATGTAATGGGCATGAAAGGGTTGAAAAACATTTGAAATGCATTAAAAAACGACTGGGTATACAGGTAACAAATCCAAAGGGGTAATATTAGGAAGTATGTTTCCATTTTGGCTAAACACTTTGAAGAAAAGTAGCACAAACCCAAACCAAACACCAAAACTCAAGCACCTATCCACACCCCATAGAAAGATATTTTATAAATAATATTCAAAACAATATATTTATGTCAGACTATAATTCTGTTATCACTATTAACACCACAACAATATGATTATTGAAATAAGAGCAAAAGCACACAGTAAAAAATAAGCAACATTTAGGAGAACCTTCAACTGTCTACCTAAAGAAAGAAGTTCTCTAGTTAAGAAGCGATCACAAAATATATCATGACATTTTATACTATGGCCCTCATTACGACTTTTGCGGTCTAATTGCAAGATCGTCGCAGTGGCAGGTGTAAAAAAAAACTGCCATGTTGTGGTAATCCAACTGCCGTATTGAGTCACACTATGAAGCCTGCCAAAATACAGCCACAAAATTGACATCGCCAGGACTCAATAGGGTGGGAATGAGGCAGTTTCACCACCTGCACCGTCATACAGACAACCCTCTACCCACCAGATTACAACCCTCAAATCACCACAGCCGTTCTACCATGGCAGAAAACCATTGGTGGTCTGAACCGCCGTGCTCAGAATACACTCCTGCCAGAACACAACAAATTATTGGACATTTTGAATCTCCTACACTTGACACACATACACACACCAGACACAACTATTCACAGCACCATATAACACGCCCCCACACACCCCACAATCCTTAGCAATTAAAATGACATACACAGAGAAGCCGCAAACCTATTACTCAGCACTCATACACCATAGGCACATTTACACATCACACTCACCACACACCACTCAACTGCACGAACAACATTGTACACACATCACAACTACACACAAACACTACAATAATCCAGCACTCACAACAAAACATTCCCACCCCACTAAGCACCCTACACTGCATGCTACACACATCACACACACCCTCACTCCCCACCCAAAACACAACCACCATGTCACATCAAAAGCACACACGCTTCACAGACAATGAGTTGAGGGTCATGGTCGATGAAATCATCAGGGTTGAGCCACAACTGTTTGGAGCACAGGTACAGCAAACATCCATAGCCAGGAAAATGGAGTTATGGCAGAGAATAGTTGACAGGGTCAACTCAGTGGGCACCCATCCATGCACAAGGGAGGATAGCAGGAAGAGGTGGAATGACCTACAGGGGAAGATGCATTCCATGACTTCACAACACCAGATAGCCGTGCACAAGACTGGCGGTGCCCCCTCTCCCCCACCCCCACTTTCTGCCCAGAGCTCACATCGTGGGAGGAGAAGGTCATGGACATACTGCATCCTGAGGGCCTGACTGGAGTACCTGGAGGACTGAACTCTGGTGAGTAACAAACACTCACCTGGCACTATATGACCTGTCCAGCATACTTCCATACCACGCAAACACTCCCAAGTCACCCCATCTCCCACTACACCTCCCACCTTATCACCTGATGCCCCTCTCCTGCATGTCACACCGCCACCCTGGCCCAATGCCCACGCACTCCCTGCCAAGTGCATGGATAGCACAGCCAATATCAATCACTACCACTCCCACAATGCACTAGCCCATCCACAGCAATAGCTGCAATGTACACATCACATAACTTCCATGTATGACTATTGCACTAGCTACAACAACTGGATGCTTCGACAGAGGACCACAACATGACAAGGACAGCAATGCAATGGCACTACACAATGCAAAACAACCCCTATGGAGCATGACACACATGTCACAATCCATGACCACAAACTGTGTTAGCACAGCTCCATCTGTCATTGCAGTTGCTGGGAATCACGTCAAGCCACTGTATGCATCTGACAGAGAACCAATCACACCTCCACCAATTAACCCTTTCTCACTCCATCCACAGGTACCCCTGCCACTGCCACCACGGAGAAGATACCAGAGCCAGGCTGCCCTCCTCAGGTTTAAGGCCCAGTAAGGACTACATCTATGGATGTCTGGACATTGACAACTTACCTGGCCCATCTGGGACCCCTTGTCAGTGTACCACTCCCTGCCTCACCCTGCCCACTTCAAACCCCCCACCCTGTGGCACCAACATCACAGCCAACCCTTTGTCCCCAATTCTGTGCCCCAAGGACTGTACAATCAATTGTGTGCCCCACAATACAGGTTGCTGAGCCACCCCTCACACCAAAGACAATGAAGGTTCTGCTGACACTGGGAGTTGGCACACGGTGCCAGGGGCACAGGCACATGGGGGCAGGTGGCGTGGGAGGGGATCTGTGATCCAGAGGACTGGGCAGCCAAGGCAGTCACCTGACCAGGAAGCCATCTCCAAAGTCGTGGGAGCATATCATCAATCCCAGGACAGGATGGGCCAGATATTAACCATGATGGGGGAAAACCAGAGGCTGCAGAGGGAATACCAACAGGAGGTCATGCACCAATGGCAGGCCCACAGTGCCACCATGACCTCCATTGCAGGGGTGATAAAAAACACCAACACCACTCTGTGTGCTTCTCCCACCCACCAGACACATCACATCTGAGCCATCTACATCTGTGGCTGCTAGTAGAATGGAGGCCCTGCCAGGGGTCCCCAGGCCTCAGGCACCCCTCCCTCTTTAGCTGAAGAACCCCCCTGAAACGCAGATGTCTATCCAGACATCTGGCTGGAGCAGATGCCAAGACCAAACACATTGCCAGGAAGTGTCCCTCTCCTGATTACACTCCCTAGTGTGCCAATGAGACTCTCTGTGGACTGTTCACTGACATCACTCCTTTTCCAATGGCCCATGAACACTGGACCTGTGCTACCAACAACTGTGCCATCTACTATGAGGATACCATCTACCATGACCCCACTCATCACCTGTTTGCCACTGTATGCACAGTAAACATTTTAGATCACAGCAAGTGCTTTTATGTCTTTTCTTGCAGACATACAAATGTTTAGTCTGCAAAATTGTCATGTGGGTATAGCCCCTAATCCAACAAGCAGTGAAATGGACTGCAGAGAGAGGCATCCTCTGCAGGAGACAAAGTACAAAAGAAATGGCCCAGGGTTGCTGTAAGGAAGTCATCAGTACAGCCACACACCACAGTAAATCAGAATGTCCAACCTGCAAAAAGATCATGACAGAGACTACCATGAGGCTTGTAGGCATGGAACCACACAAAGCACATATGCAGTACATAGTTGTCATGTCCAGTGTAGATAGCTGTTAGAAATGGGGTTGCTAGTTGGCAGTCGGTTTGCAGTCCAAGTAGGGACCCTCACACTAGTCAGGATGAGGGAGATACCTGCTCAGATAACCCCTGCTCACCCCCTTGGTAGCTTGGCACAAGCAGTCAGGCTTTGCACATAACACACAGTAACACAGTGAAAACGCTACAAAAGGACACCACACCAGTTTTAGAAAAATAGCCAATATTTATTACTGTAAAAACAAGAACCAATATGTTAAAAATCCAACATGCAGTAATAAAAATATGAATTCTGGCAGAATTACTTAAAAATACAGTTCCTTGAAGTCAATAGCTCCACCTGGTGTTATCACGGCAACGTGATCAACAAAATCAACAGTCCAGGTCTGCCGCGGCATCGCGGGCCAGATATGCTGTCAGGAAGAGCCGCAAACAGTACCTTTGGATCTGTAGGGCATTGTGATCCTCATGGTAAGCTCCAGAGAGTGGCGTCCCTGGCGTTGCGGTGTCAGTTCCGGAGACAGAGTGGGAGTCGTCGGCCACTTGAAGTCACACACATTGCAAACCGAACTCTGGGCTGATGAAGTCAGGATCACTGGTGTGGATGGTATCGGGGATGTGGTGCGAATCGGGACGATGCAACGTGTGGTGCCCACAGGTCACGTGCAGGCAGCGGATCGGTGACGGCATCCAGCGGTGTCAGTGAGACCAGGACTGCAGAGTTAATGAAGTGCTGTCGTCGGTAGGCCCAAGCCGGCAGTATGGGATGGGACGGTGCTTCGGGACCCTCACGAGCGATGTCTACAGGCCATGGTGCAGGCAGAGTTGCCTGATGATGACACTGGAGTCGATGGTCCTGACGTCGGTGGACCAGGGCTGCGGTGCGGGACGGGACGGTGCTTCGTGTACCTCACGAGTGGTGTCCACAGGCCATGGTCCAGGCAGCAGCGCTGGTGTCAGCAGGTGCGGCATCATCAGGGATGCCCAGGCTGCAGTGTGAGCAGGCGATGCCAGAGTGTGGGCCCACAGGTTGTGGTACAAGCAGCAGCTCGGTGAAGTTATCCTGATGACGGGTCATGGTGCAAAGCGGGCAGTGCGGCTCCGTGCGGCATCAGCATGCCACGGTGCAGGTCTGTAGCGTTATTGGCGGCGTTGTGGTGGTTTCTCCTCTTGAATAGCACAAAACACACAGTTCCCAGTGCTGCAGGTCAAGGAAACTGAAGTTTTTGGTGTCCCGGAGACTCCCAACAGGAGGCAAGCTCTACTCCAAGCCCTTGGAGAACTTTCTCGACGAGATCACATAGCAAAGTTCACCCTTTACACTCTTTTCAGGCAGAAGCAGCAACTGCAGGCTACCTCAGCAAAGCAACACAGCAAAGGGACAGTACTCCTCCTTCAGCTCTTCAGCTCTTCTCATGGGCAGAGGTTCCTCTTGATTCCAGAAGGGTTCTAAAAGTCTCGGGTTTGGGTCCAATACTTATACCCCTTTCCACCTTGAAATTGGCAAACTTCAAAGAAAAGTCTCAAGTGTTTGTAAGATCCTTCCTTGTCCATACCAGACCCCAGACACACACCAGGGGGTTGGAGACTGCATTGTGTGAGGGCAGGCACAGTCCTTTCAGGTGTGAGTGACCACTCCTCCCTCCACTCTAGCTCAGATGGCCCATCAGGATATGTAGACTACACCTCCGCTCTCTTTGTGTCACTGTCTAGAGGAGAGGTGTAAACTGCCCAACTATCAAACTTACTCAGACGGGGAATCCACAAACAGGCAGGGTCACAGAATGTTTTAAGCAGAAAAATGCCTACTTTCTAAAAGTGGCATTTTCAAACTCACAATCCGAAAATCAACTTCACTAAAAGATGTATTTTTAAATTGTACGTTCAGAGACCCTAAACTCCATATTTCTATCTGCTCCCAAAGGGATTCTATGCTTTAAAGTGATTTAAAGCCAGCCCCCGCTGGCAGCTAGCAGGCACCAACCATCCCAGCCTATCTCAGCCAATCTCCACCATCACTGGAATCCTCCTGTTGTACTGTTGGCATGTCAACAATAGAGAATGTGCTGTGATAGCTGGCACAAATAGTGCTAAGCCCACAGAAATGCAAATACCATTGATGCCTTTAGAAAGAAATTCAAAGGAAACAGCTGATAAAAGACTGCCTCCCTGTAAGAGCTGTGCCCCTTGCACCTGTGTTCATTTCCAAGCTGACTCTGGATGCTTATCAAGAGACCCAGTGAGTGTATGCTCACTAAGGGCCTGATTTAGAATTTGGAGGATGGGTTACACCGTCACAAACATGATGGATATTACATATGCCAAATTAAGATTTACATAGGGTATAATGGAATCGTAATACGGCGAATGGGATATCTGTCATATTTGTGATGGAGTAACCCCCTCCCCAAATTCTAAATCAGGCCCTAAGGGGTTGATTACAAGTGTGGTGGTCCGAGGACCAGCACACTTGCAGTGACAGTCAAATTGCCACACTCCAGGCATTCTGACCACCACATTAAAACCCTGGTGGGCAGACCCACTAGGGGACTGCTGTCCCCTCCAGCAGTATGATTCCTGACAGGCTGACGGCGGTCTGAGTTGTATTCAGCCATGGCGGTGCTGAACTCAGCACCGCCTGGCTTATTACAACTCAGCTTTCCATCAGCCTTTCCATGGCGGGGACCCTATTGCATGTGAAGTTTGGTGCCACCCTGCTCAGCACCATCGAAATGCGTACTGTCTGCTTTGCAGAAAGTGAGCTTTCCAATGGTGCTGGTGTGCTATGATATTAGCCTCAGCTCCCTTAAAGGAGCTGTGACCAATATCGTAGCGCTGTTCCAGCCATTCAGCACAGCAGGAACACATAATACAATGTTCCTGCATGCAGGGGCTTCCCCTCCACTATGGTAGAGGAGTGACGCCCCACTGCTAAAAGGCAGAATAAAAATAAAACGATAATTAATTATTATAATTTTATATTTATGCTGAGTCTAAGGCGGGGCCAGCATCTTCTGCATCAGAGGAAGAAAGAGTAAGTGCATTTTTTTAAATTATTACTACCTCTGCCGCTCCGCGCGCTGTCCCACCAGCCCTTTTTGGCGGCGGCGCCACTGCCGCCGGAAACATTGTAATACTGTTGGGGGGGACGCCACAGGTATGATGGTGGCATCCTCTCTGCGAGTTTGGTAGTCGGCTCGTCCAACCGCTAAACTCATAATCAGTCCCTTAGTGTCCAATAGGAACGACACTTTCCTGACATCCATGTAATAATCTGAAGATTCTGGGACAGTGGAATACAGGACTTGGCAATATTGTTTGCCTGCGTAGTCTGGTTCTCTCTGACGTGACGCTCGCAGCATGCCACTATCTTTTTAGGCATTGTGACCCCAGTCACTGGACAGGTTCGCTAAGACGGCATATTGCAAATGCAAAAGTTGGAGTGTTTTTTTGCACTTTTTGCAAACCTTTTTTTTTTTATTTGTTCATGTGAATCACAACGTGATTTGTGGTTGAAAAACGTCGCCCCGCTATCAGTAACTAATGTTGTGCGGTGGTTGGTCATTTTGATGTTGTACAGACTTTGTGCATTGGAAATGCGGACTTTGAAATTGCAAAGACAGTTGAATTCTTTACAAAGGTAGATCTGAGCCCCCTATTGTTTACAGTGGACTTTAACTCTCTATATACTTCAGTCACTCACATTGAAGCTGTGACACGTATTGAAAGGCTAATTGCACAACAAGAACTTAGAGGCAAGAATACACTTTGACGTCCTTATTGCACTACGTTTTGTACCACAAAAATGTTCAATTACTTGACTAGTACCACTTACAAGTGTCATGCACACCAACTTGATCTAATGTGGTCTCATTCTATGGGAATGTATATATGTATAGTTGTGTGCACAAATATATCAGGAAGATTGACACTTTGAAACAGAACATGGGGCCAGATGTAGGTAGGAAAAATTTTGCGAGTCGGAAATTGCGAGTCGTTGCGACTCGCAATTTCCGACTCGCTAAATGGTATCCAAGAAGAAAACGCGACTTCAATGAAACAGTTAGCTCTCCCTGATAGAGTAGACCAGATAATACATATACCAGGGACGGACCAACAAAAGGAAGGTACATCACATACAATGGTTCCTATAAGGAATAAGATATTACCTCAACTAAGGCAGTGTGATGATTCCAGAAATATATTAAATACAACTCATGGCGATATCCCCCCTCCTTCCCCAAAGGACCAGTACTGCAACTTTGAACAGAATCTTAATCAGAAATCTGAAATAGTCTTACTATTTTGGAATATTGCAGGTCTAGCAAATAAGTTAGGCAATGAGATCTGGGCTAACTTTTTAGAAGACTATTCATGTGTTTGCCTACAAGAGACATGGCTTTTAACTCCTGTCCATCTAAAGGGCTACAAAACATTTCATACTCCTGCGGAGCAGTCCAGGTATGGTAGACCTAAAGGGGGACTGTGTACATACATCTCCAATAAGTTATCCTTACAGAATCTAGAGATGACTTTATGAGTCCATACTATCAAATGATAGAGAGTAACTTAGACCACAAGACCCACTTAGTCATTATTAATTTTTATAACAATGTTGCTCCAGGAGAATTCTCCAACATTTTAGTGGAAATGGGAAATGACCTAAAAAAAATATGTGAAAAAAACAACCGCGAGATCCTATTGGTGTGGGGTGGTGATTTTAACGTCCATCCGTGTAAAGAAACTTCTGATAAGATATGTGGTTGGGTCTCGGAAGGTGTAGATGCATGCCTCCATTTCTCTCACAACACTCAAGGAGATGAAATGAATCTATTGGCTCAAACCTATAACCTATCCTTTGTAAATAAATTATTTCTGGATGAACCACAGTTTAAACCAACGTATAACGGAAGGGGCGTAAATACTGTGATCGATTATGTCCTAATGTCAACTCACTTCGCACACTATCTTACAAATTACACCTTGCATGACATCGCAGTTAGTGATCACTACCCCCAGAGTATGAATCTCCTAGTATCCCCTCTTTTAGCAGCTAGGGAAGATAGAATTACACTGGTAGACGATATTGAACTGGTGCCGCGCAATGGATACACTATGAAGTGGTCACAGACAGACCCCAAGTCTTTGTTGAAACAGTTAATATGCCAATGTAAACATGCTTTCACAGACTGTCTAAGAGAGAATCCACAACCAGGGCAATGTCTAACTGCATTTACGATGATTACTCAAACCATAAAAGAAGCCCTTACTATCAGAAGTGGTAAGATAGGGAAAAAAAAAGGACGCGCGGATGGTTCGACCATAACTGCACTCAAGCACATAAGAGACTGAAACAGGCCTTAAATGCCCAGAAAAGGTGCTTCAGTGATATCCGTAAACGCAGACAGGAATATAAGACAGCAATAAAGGAAAGGAATCTGACTATGAAAATAACCTTGTGGGAAACTCTCCATATAGCAAGAAAGATAACATACTCTTTTGGCAGACAATAAATTCCCCCGTGTTAGGGGAGAAAGACATCCCTAGAATGGAAATCGCCATCTCTGAAGAAGACTGGGTTGCACACTTTTCCAAAATATACTCATTGACGAGTGATACAACAGACCGTACACATGACCATGATTCACAGGAAGGTCCGCGCCTGGTTATAACCCCCCAATTTAGCCTTCAGGAGGTAGAGGAAGCTATAATAATAAGCAAATCAGGGAAAGCGCCGGGCCCTGATGGTGTTCCGATTGACATATTCAAGGCCAATATAGAGCTGTGGGGGCCTGTACTGATGCAGACATTGAGGGCCATCTGCATATGCGGACCCCTACCATCTTGGAGAGATTCCAACATTATTCCAATATACAAAAAGGGTGACCGCCTTAATCCAGCCTGTTACAGGCCAATCTCCCTGCTGGACACAACAGCTAAATTAGCAGGGAGAATAATCCTGAATAGGCTGCAAACATGGGCGGAAGAAAAAAACGTTTTATCCCCGGTCCAGTATGGATTCAGGAAAGGAATCGGAACAGTGGAGCAAAGTTTAAATTTAAGTCTCATTATTGGAAAGTATACTAAGATCAGAGCAGGCAATATCCACCTGGCCTTTATTGATTTATCATCAGCTTTCGACTGTGTAATTCATGACAAACTATGGGACATTTTAAATAGCATGGGGGTAGAACCGGCCTTAACTCAATTTATCCGTGAAATGTACACAGGGTGCAGAGCAAGAGTGAGATATGGCTTAAAAGGGGAATGTACTCGCCCCTTTGGTTTATACAGAGGAGTGCGCCAAGGCTGCGTTCTCGCTCCGCTCCTGTTTGCAATGTATATAAATAATCTAGATAAAGAATTGGCCACTAAGTGTAAAGATCTACCCCAAATAGACAACCGACCCATTCCAGCATTACTCTATGCAGACGACGCAGTACTAATGGCCAGGACCCCAATTGCTCTCCAGAAACTCCTAACAACCTGCATCACATACATGTCACAGCTGGGTCTTACTGTCAATCGCTCCAAAACTTTTATCATGAACTGTGGAGGGAAGCGCGGTAAGACTTATAACATCTCTATTGCAGAAAGCAAGGTCGAAACCGCGCAAACCTTTTCGTACTTGGGCATAATGTTCGATAAGCTGGGTTCCTGGGCTAACTGTAGGAAGACGAAGAGAGTGCATTTGATCAAAACAACGATGGCATTACGACTCTTCTCCAAAAGGCTTGGGGGGATTACACCATCAAACATGATAAAGATCTATAAAGCCAAGTGTATTCCGGCAGCCACGTATGGGACAGGAATTTGGGGACATACAAATTGTGATTTAATGCAGACAGTGGAAAACGATTTTTTAAAACATCTGCTGAGGGTGCCAAATGGCACCTCATCGTATGTCATTCATTCGGAACTCGGGGTTCTCTTTGTTGTAGACTTGATAAAGATCCAGCCACTGTTATTATGGAATAAAGTTTGGACCTCAGAACATACCGGTTTTAATAAGGTCATCCTGACCGATTGTACGAAGTCATTATATACATCAAGGGTACCATAGTTAAAATACATTATGACCTTTTTCGAAAAAATGGGCAATAAAGACTATTACACAAACCCACTTTCGCTGGGGAAGATATCCAGGAAGGACCTGAGCATTCTGGCATTAAAGTATCTAGAAGACATACATTGGAGGGCTGAATAAAAAAAAAACACCGTCATTCATAACCAAACAATTTTGACGGTTGAAGGCATGCAGCCGTACTTGGCAAACGTAGTACACCTTCGCCATCGTTACATTCTTACTAGATTTAAGCTAGATACGTTCCATCGTCTAGTTTCTTTTCCAATTATGAACGACTGGTCTACCTTGCTAAAACCATGCCCCTGTGATGCAAAGACACCTCAATCCACAATTCATGTGGTTTTATTCTGCAATTTCTATGCCCACCAGAGGAAGTGCCTAGTATTTCCACTTTTAAGGTCAATCAATCTCCCCCAGTGTCGCACAGCCTACGCCTGCCTTCAGTCACTATCTTCTCTAGAGATCTGTGAAACTTTGGCTAACTTTTTATGTACTGTATTAAAAATAAGGAAATCTATGGGGACGGTAATGTAATTGTAATTTACTGTGACAGGGCTTTTTATCTATCCACCAGACAGTTTATTGTTGTGTGCTTTTTATTCTTATACTATTCTTCTTTTACTCAACCTTCTTATTATATATTGAAATGTATTATAACTGGAGATTTTTTATGACTTGTATTACTTTTATGAGTTGTTGAAAGTCGAATAAAGTTTTGTTATATTATATATTATATATTAAAACGTGACTTCAATTTGTGACTCGCAAATGAAGTCGCACCGCAGATTGCGAGTCCCCGGTTTGCGAGGTTGCTTTTTGCGACCGCGCTAAAAACGAACACGCAATTTGCGAGTGGGTGTCGCAAATTGCGACTGTACTGCAAATTGAATGCAGGTGCTGCAGAACACTCTGGAAAACTGGATGACATCACAGCCAGGAAGTTTACAAATACACCTGGGAGGAGGGAGGACCACACCCATTTTAACAGCAGAACTGCAAACAGAAGGAACAGCAGCTACCATGGCTGAGACCCCAAGGAAGCGCAAACTCAAATTTGCAGAGAAAGAGCTGGAGGTGCTGACAAAGGAGTGCTGCCAGCACCATGACCAACTATTTGGGAGGGCAGCCCTCACCGTGCCAGAGGTGGAAAAGAGAAAAATATGGATGGACATCCAAGACAAAGTGAACTCCCTGGGTGTCAGCCACCGGAGCATCGAAGAACTCAAAAAAAGGTGGGATGACCTGCGCTCCCGGACCAAGGAGAGGGTGGCAGATTGGCTCCGGGAGATGAGGGGCACTGGAGGGGGACCGTCCACAATACCACCACCCACACCCCTGGAGGAAAGAGTAGAGGAGACCCTTGAGCCTGAGGCAGTGTGCGGGATGGGAGAGCTGGATACATCAGAGCCAGGACCATCAACCGGTGAGTACCATGAGACATGCATGTACCCTCAATAATGCCATACTCCCACCCACCTTGTACACAGTAGCATGCACAACCAAAATAGCTCCATTTCAGAGTTGCAACCACCAGAATGGTTCATTATGGGCAATGTAGTCAAGTAGGCAGTTGATAGGCAACAATTTATTAGGAAGTTGATAACAGATAGTAGATACTGACAGTGTGTTCCCTATGTCCCACATGTCTCCCACAAGACACCCCCACCAGCCAAAGCATCCAGGGGCCAATAGTCAGCCAGCAGCCAACAGATGACTCAGGACCAGCCACCACTGAGACCTGCACCACCAACACTCAGTCCCCTCATGATACACCAGTTGCCATACTTTTGTCTGATCCAGTACCTGGTCCCAGCCACAGTGCCACCGTAGAAGACACGGAGCCTCCACTGCGTCGCAGGCGACGTGTAAATGTACCATCACAGCGGCAGGCAGAGTCAGGGGACGCCTCCATGTCGCGTGCTGAGGCCGCACTCCTACGGGGTCAGCGCCTGCAAACACAGGAGATTAGGAGAATTACAGGGGCATTGCGGCGCATGGAGCGAAACCAAGGCAGTAGCATGCAGCTTGTGCACACGGAGTTGCAACAAATGAACACACATATGGGCGACCTTGCACTCTCCATGCGAGAACTTGTGGCTGGACTCCTAACTCAGACAGAGGGTGCAAGGCGTCGTGACAGGCAGCTACTTAACCGGCTGGACCGCATGTCTGCCTCCATAGTCAGGCTGGCTGTGAACACTACTGGCCTTTTTAGGCGCACAGTCAGCCTCCAAGTTGACATGGGCCACTTTGCCAGTGATGTGGCACGTGGACTGGGCCGTCTCAGCCACGCTGTTGACATAATGGAGGCACGGCAGGTGGCCAGGGGCGCGCCCGACACGCCGCAAGACAGCGAGGAGGGCTCCACCATCAGCAGTGTCTCTGCCAGTGACACCAGGGTGTTGCGCAGTGGAAGCACAAGGCAGGGCACTGCTGACACCCCTGGTACCAGCCATGCTGGCCGAGGCCGGCATAGGATCTGAGCTCCACACTGTCCTGGGGTTGGGGCACAGGAGGTTAATGTGTCCTCATGCCAGGAGGACTGTTACAGCCCCTGAACTGTTGACAATGTATATAGTTTTTTTGGTTGCACAAATTAAATCACTTTTTAGTTCCACTTAACACCTGGACTCTTTGTGTGTGACATTAGTGAGTGTGGTGACAGTTAGCACGTACCTTCCAAAGTATTGGTTTGCAATGTGTTCCCGTCTCAGTCTGCCTTGATTAGCGATGCTTCTATCCCCATGATGGCGATGTGGTAGCTCTTGCTCTTCATCCTCCGAATCTGGGTCTTCAGGGGTGAGAGGTAGCCCACGTCTGGTGGCAGTGTTGTGCAGTATAGCGCATGCAACAACAATCTTGAAAGCTGTTATTGGGGTATACTGGAGGGCACCTCCACTTCTGTGGAGGCATTTGAATCTTGCTTTCAGCAGTCCAAAGGTCCGTTCAATAATATTTCTGGTCCTCTTATGTGCACTGTTGTATCGCCTCTCTGTCTCATTGCTGGGTGTTAAGTACGGGGTAAGTATCCATGGTCGAAGTGCATATGCACTATCACCTGTTTGGCACAAAATGCACAATGTTAGCAGGGCATAGATGGGTTCCACATTGACCTGTGTGTATGTCTGCAAGGTTTTTTCAGCTATTCCTAGGAGGTATCCGTCTCCAAACTCCCCACGTTCTAGGCGTTGGTGTATCCCACTGTGTCTGAAAATGTAGGAGTCATGTGTACTCCCAGGAAATTTGTCAACCATGTCAATGATAACATAATGGGCGTCACATACCACCTGGTTGGTGAGTGAGTGGGTACACTTCCTATTGCGGAACAGATATTCTAGATTTGCAGGAGGGCATATTTGTATATGTGTCCCGTCTACACACCCTATGACATGGGGGAAGTTGGCAATCCTGTAGAATTCCAATTTGGTGCTGTTGATTTCTGCCTCATTCCTGGGTAGGTATATGTATCTGGACATGTGTGTGAGTAAGGCATCTAGGAATGCCCTGAAGAACCGTGAGAGTGAACTTTGGGATACCCCACCTGCCACGGCAATGACCCCCTGATAGCTACCCGAGGCCAAGAGGTGCAGTGAGCAAAGCACTTGCACATGCGTAGGGATGGCGCAGCCGCGCACAGTCTGGCGTTGTAGCTGTGGTTTGAGTAATTATATTAAATCTAGTATTGCTGCACTGCTGAGTCTATATTTATCATAAATCTCCTCCTCAGTTTATTGGAAAAGTGTCAGCCTGGTTCTGTATATCTTCTCCTGTCTCTGGCTCCTCCTCCTCCTCTGCTGTGCGGCGTGGACTCTCCTCCTCATTCCTATCACATATATCTCCGCCATCTTGGGTAACCCAGATGCCTTCTGGGTCTCCTTTTATACTTTGGTAATGGTTACCACCTGCTCTGAGTTAGTGGTAAATTGGAAGTGCAAAATGGGCTTTTTGCGACTAGTCGCAATTTGCAAGTGGTTATTGCATATGGTTTTCGACTCGCAAATTGCGACTTCCTATTTGCGGGTCGCAAAATGGGGTTGCTATTTTTGCGAGTCGGTAATGGCTCGTGTCACATTTTACGAGTCGGAAATGGGATTTCTGCATCCCATTTCCGATTTGGGGAGTCCCACATTGCGATTCGGGCCATTTGCAACTCGCAAAAGTTTCCTACATCTGGCTCATAATGTGGTGAAAAAACGTCATTGACAATGCCTTTAGGGGAATTACGAAGATGTCTTGATAGTTTTGAAAATTGTGAATGAATAACTTCTTCAAATACACTGTGAGCATTGGATGGCCGATATCCACTATTCAAATTAAAATCTAGTATACTACTTGTAAAATTCATTAATGAGAAGAGATGGTGAAAAGATTCTTAATCGAGAATTATATTCTATTTAATAGGAGTTAGAAATTATGACCAATAACAAAAGGGAAGGTAATGGATTGACATATGAAAAAGTACACAATTCACATAGGAGGGATGATCTGCTAACATCACTATGGCAACAGATAAAGGACTTAAAAACTGACCTGTTTTAAATTGTACGGGCAAATGGATAGCCTCATATATTAGCTGGTTAGCCACACATTCTACGGGGCTCTTTCTCCCGCTGGTGTTTCCCAATAGAATTTATTTCCCTGTGACAACGCGGTGTACGTGAGTGGGAACTGGCTTCCCACGAGTGGGTGGCGGGATTAGGGGATAGGATGAGCGCAACAACCATCAGTTTTAGCAGTCGGTAGGGTAGTGCATAATATTGAGTTTAAACAGAATTATAGAAATACCGGTGTTGGCCTAACATTAGCATTTGGCTTGAAAACTTTAAAATACTTGATAGTGTAGTTCTGTTAGAGAAAAATGCAGAAGAGGGACAGATTTAAAAAAATATGGTTCATTGCATTAGTTTACTCCATCTGTACTTCCTTACTTTTGAAATATTTATATCCGAAGAGCGTTTAAAATTGTGCCATCTGTAAATGTACTTGCTACTCCATTTGCAATTTTATATATTCTCCAAGGACTGGAGAAGACAGTCTCCTCCGTGCCTTGGGACTCGTAAAAGCAAATCATATAATGGCAAAAAATATCCTGCAACTACTCCTAATAAAAACACTTACCACGGAAGCTTGAAAACAAGGTCATCTTTCATGATGTGCTCTTAGGCTGACAAACTCTGACATATTTATTTGCAGGTGCTCAATTTTTAACAGAAACCACAGCCTGCACACCAATTAAAGCCCTACAGTGGGAATGGCAGCATTTACTACGGGCACACAACCAAAGCCCACTGACAGAAACATGCACCATCACACATTAAAAGCCTGATACAACTGACCGTAACTTCTTTAACAATGCTATTGAAGTTGTTCTCTGTTATTTGGAATTGTTATTCCAAAGGGTACAACACAGGAAAAAGAAATAGATCATGAATTATTGTTGTACAGTAACTGTGGTTTAAGTCTAATTTGATGGGTAAGAAGAATCAGGCATCTGTATTCACACATTTCATTTTCAAGATTATTTGCCTGTGCGTGAGCCTTTCCTAATTTGTTATTTATTTAAGTCCCCTCTAAAATCCAACAGAATATGATTTGCACTCAACAAGTGGACACAAACACATTCATTAAGAGAGGGCGGAACGGGGAGCCCAAACGGAATTCCCTTATTCCAGGTTATGTATGTCTCGGAATTCTCACACCCTGTTTTCCTGGGTGCCGGAATACTGGACTAGATGTTATTGGATGGAAAGAATCAGTAGGCAGGAGGCATGTGGTGGAGGTAAGTAAAAATTGTATTAAACATAAAACAAAATAACACCTCTACCGCACCGCTTCACCCGCTCCTGTGCTGTCTGCAGGCACAGACTCCCAGCCTGCCCTGCTGCCAATCCTAACGCTGCTCAGAGCAGCATCAAGATTGGGTGGGAGCACCCAGTCAGGGTGCTCCCAGGCAGACTGGGAGCCTGTGCAGGTTCTCTCCAGCCCATTAGCTGTGTAGCAGAGCTGGAGAGACCCTACTGCGCAGGTGTGTTTGGCCGGCCTGAGACGGCCGGCCAAACATACATGCGCACTGAGGGGGACGTCACTCCCATGGCCCTTCCCCTTTTACAAAAAAACTATAATAAACACAGTTTATAATTGTTTTTTGGTAAAAGGTTTGCAGTTGTCACTGCTGGCGGGGGCGACGCTCCTCCGCCCTAATGGAGGAGCCGCCCCATGGAAAGAACAGCCAATAAAATTGCTGTAGACTGCAGCTGTACCAGCAGTCAGACCACATCTAATGGCCCAACCTAACCTCTTTTTCTAGCAAAGGGCCAGCATGCAATGCTCCCCCACCAAGGTGCTTGTTCTCTTCCCTCTCCTATGCCTCTACCTATTCCCTCTACTCCCACCGACACAGATGGCCCTGCTCAAATTTACCACTTGCTCGGACCAATTGGAAAATAGGAGTGTAAAACCACAAGCAATGGAGAATTTCAATTGGTTTTAGGTACGGAAAAATTTGTTCTGCACTATTGTTCCCCATTCCATGGGGTTTATCTCATAATTGCACATGGAGTACGGGTGGTGTGCTGCCACATGATACTAGTAATTATGGGTCAAAGGTTGCACTAGGCAACTTGTAATGAGAACCAAAAAGTCATTTTAGAAACACTGGTCACAAGGCTGGGATGAGCACACTTAGGAGTGTAGATTAGTAATTTAAATTCAGGAGGCGTAAATCTCAAATTCTCAGCTAAATATGCTGTTGGATGTGGGGTAGAGGAGTGAGATAACGAAGTTTCACTTTGGGCTGTTTCCAGGAGGAGCGGGGTCAGTATGGATTTGCATTAGGTGGCCCTCTGTTTGGAGTGGAACACTGAATGAAAAATGATGGTTTGGAGTACTACCACAAGGAACTACCACTGGTTTGACTATTTGTAAGCACTTATCCCATGCACCTTTTGGGTGTTTGATTGCCAGAAGTACGCCTGCTAACCTGAGAATGGCACAGGTGTCCAAGCCTACTACTGCCAGTGACATGAGAAAAACTGACAAAGGTATAGCAGACTCACCTCAGGGCCCCCAAAACCAATTACCAAGCTAAAAATACATTTGGGGGTGTCACACCCCAAGCACCGCCCACCCCTTAAAGCGACATTCCTGCTTATGCCACCTTCGCCTAGTAGTTAGAACTCCCTGGAAAATCATAAATATGGACAGGTACAACACAACGGTATGGGGTCCCTTTTATGAGATAACTTATTCTAAATTTATTTTCACTACACATACTTTTCTTAGCCTCTGCTATGAGAATCTTTGATGGTAGGTTTGTCGAATCAGTGCATGCCAGCAGGGCTCAATGTTTTCTGTCCTGGCCTTTAACAAATTATTTTATCAAGTGACTGATAGCACTGTGTACTAAGCCAGAGTTGCAAATAGAGGTGGGCGCACCAGGAACCTAACAGGACGCAACAAGTCAAGGTCCTATCGTGACTCTTAGTCTGTGCACGAGCCAAGCCTTGAAAACCAAAGCATAAATATTGTGCAACAAAAATAATGTAACAATCAAAATTATTATTTTTTAACTTTTTTACCATTCTGAAGTGTTTCACTGTAGTCCATAATATTCTATCACTGCGTAGTCAGAAATTTAATAAAACCCATCCTCCAACAACATTAGCAAACTAAGTGGCAGGTCAGTAGTCTTGTAAACCATAAACGTGGCTTAGATTCTTATTACAGAAAGAGTAGCATTATAATCTATGAAATCAAATATAAGAGTTGCTTGCACATCCTCAATATTTAAAAGTGCCCTGATGTGTGAAAATAAAGACAAGCATTGGCAAAGTCAATAGGTTTTGCCTATGCAAAACATATTAGCTCTGTCAATGTGTTTTTACATGTTGCACAGCAGCGTAGAACGTTAATTTGAAGCCAATGCATATGGAACAAAACTTTTATACAAAGTCAAAGCAAATTTTCGAACAAAGATAACTTTGAAATGATTGATCATTTAGGACTGCTATTATTTTCTCAATCTTCGACAACAATTTAACTATGTATTATTACTCACCACAGTCCCAATGACATTTCTTCAAAAGTTATATGCTAAACAGCATGGGACGAAATGAATGTTACTGCAGTGGAATCGTTTTAGCAGAAAGCATTGTTAAAGTTAGCTGCAGGAGGGACCTGACTGTAGACCCAAATGAGAAACGTATGCAAATTTGATTTTGCTTTCCTTGCCAAGCGGGAATAACTCTCCAAAATATATTTGCTCATACATCTTAAGGAAAGCTCTTCAGACTTACTCCTGACTGTATTAGTCGTTGAAAAACAGGCACAGTTGACACAATGTTACCAAATAACTATAGCACGGTACTCTGGACAAATATAAGCAAAGCGTCTATAGGCACAATAGTGTACCCCTTGGATTTTATGCAGTTACTCTGTAGTTTATGCAATGCATTTTTGGGGCATAATACTCAGAAGTATTGCAATTACAAGACGGTGCACTTCACAGACCACCTACTCATTATACCACTTGTAAATATATAGCAAGAGTCCTCTGAAAAGTTTATTCCTGCACACAGCAGCAGCCTTTCTCTGTAGTTTCAAATGCTGGAGGTCAGTGCATGGTTAGAGAAGGACGCCTCCCCCAGAAGGTGCATGCATCCTTGCTACACCTCTGCGTGATGCGCTTAAAGCGCCCTCCATTCACACAGCTGAGGATAGCAAGGCGCCGAGAGAGGGGAGAGCATGTGGCGTAGTGGCCAAATCTGCCGACCTTAGAGTGGGGAAGCAGCATTCGAGTCCCGGCATCAGCTCAAATCTTGTGATTGTGGGCAAATCACTTAATTTCCCTGTGCCTATAAAAAAAATAATGTGATGTATGGTGTAACTAGTGCTCGTGTAAAGCACTCCCATGCCTTTCAGTTGATTTTTCTATATCAAAAGGAGGAAGTTATTTATCCACAGGGGGAGCGGGGTGTTGACAATAGGGTCTGACTCAGCCTCCAACTGAGTACTAACATTCTGTTCTGTGTTTAGAAAAGCCATTGAAATTTGTAACACATAATATCCTTCATTTAGATGCATTGTTATTATCCTGAAAATATGACAGGTTTTTACTATTACGCGGGTCGACAAACCCCCCCTCTTGGATGCAACACCATTTTACATGCATAAGGTGCGTGCTGAGCAGTGTATCTAGCAATAACGCAGTGGCACTAATGTCCATGGATGTCAGGTGCCCACTGCTTCCCCAGTTATAGCTTTCTAATAATTTCCAACTCGGGCTTAGGGACCCATTTCCTTTACTTGCCTTTAGTTGCCTTAGATCCTATCGCGCCTTTACTAGCCCGTGTGCCCTATACTTGATTAGACAATTGCTTCCAACATCCACCTAGGCAGAGGACTGGGCTCCTGCATATGTCAGCCATAAGAAGTTCCTACCTTCATAGGCTGCTGGGAGAGCATTCCAGTGCTTGGGAACTAGAGTTGTATGAAATGTGTGCTTTATATATCAGAGGGACGGAAATGGAAACATGTGGTCCATATTTATCAATATTTCATCCATTGCAGTCAAGCACCTTCCTGCGCTGTGCTTCATGAAAAAAGGAGGGCAGGAATGCACTGTATTTAACATTATACAGTGCATTTCTGTTCTTTGCCTGTGTTGGTGCACAAGCTGCTTCCTAGCACCACTCCAGGCACCCTTACACTGTGGTGCAAGGATCACTGCATTGCAGGCAAGATTGTTTTTGTGCAGGAAAGGAGAAAAAATATATCTCCTCATTGCACCTCGGGTTGGGAAGCATACAATTCTGGTGCATTTCCTGGTCTATCAGTGTTGGTAAGTCTCAGAATGTGTCAGAATGCTTAGTGCCCCCAACTCATTTACACATCACTTACATTATGGGAAACTGTATGGTTTCCAATGGAGATGCTGCCTAATGAAACCTTTCAACCAGAGAACCATCTATCTCATTTAGTAGTGTTTCTACATTATTTTTTATGTTATTTATGATGCACAAAACTTTCACTACAAAAAGGGGTATCCTCATGCTGTAAATAAAAGACAAAACTGTACAAGAACTTCTGAGAAACACTTTAGTCTATGAACCTCGACTTATGATGTTTTGGAAAAGGCCAGGTTTTTCGTGCTTTCCTGGATCTGTGAGGGTTCTAAACTTTTTAAGATGAACAGGCAGCTTGTTCCACTTTATTCCAGTTATGATAGAGAAAGCAAAGCCTCAAAGCTAGGAACTCTGAAAATGTAGAACTACCAAGAGGGACAGATCCCCGGATCTCAAAGTTTGAGAAGGATCATACAGAGTAGAACAGTTTTCCTGCATTGGGGAGTGCACAGCTTTGTGCACTAGACTAAGCATCTTAGAAATGGTGCACTTTTTTACTGGCTTCCAATTAAGAGAGTCTAAAGCATGTGAAATATGGTCTCTGGTTTTTAAACCAAGAGCAATCTGGCAGCATAGTTTTCAAACCAGTTGAAGTCTGCAAATCAGATATGTTGGAAAATTGAGATAGACAGCGTTACAATAATCTAGGCAAGCTAGTTCAAAATCTGAGCTAAGAAAAGCAAGAACTGCTCACATACTTAACGTGATTCAACAGGTAAAAAGCAGAGTTAAACTTTACTTTTATTTTACTTTCTGTTCTTGAAAATAGGAATTGGAGTTAGTTTAGGGGCCAATGTAGATGACTAGAAAGGATGTGATTAGAGCCCAACGTAGAGAGGTAGAAAAGTGAAAAGACTTGGAGGACAGAGTATCCTTGACTTATTGCCATTCGACTTAATATATCCATTATTCAGTCTGTGTCAAGCAGTGGTAGAGATGGCTCGCCATGGCACTCAGATCATGAAGTAATTAATACAAAGTGAGTGTCGTTGACGTACATATGTAAATCAAACCCTTGTGAGTGAAACAGATGGGCCAGAGGGCCATATAAAAAAACAGAAGAGGGATAATATTGATCAATGAGGAACCCCCGTGATAGCGATCGAACTGAGTAGGAGAATGAGCCAGCTGTAATTTAAAAATACTTTCAGATAAAAAACTGCAATGCCAAGTCCAAGCCTGATCTGCTATACCGAGATCTTTTTAAATTATGTAATAAGACCAGGTGAGTAATGGTATTGAAGGCTGCTGACAAATCTAACAAAATCAGTGGCAGAAAGGAGAACAT
Organism: Pleurodeles waltl; assembly: GCF_031143425.1. NCBI lineage: Eukaryota > Metazoa > Chordata > Amphibia > Caudata > Salamandridae > Pleurodeles > Pleurodeles waltl. The sequence continues at coordinate 977,983,305 of NC_090436.1, read as the reverse complement.
ATGTACATTTGTAGATCATCTAGTACTGAGGCAACTACTACTTCAGTACTGCTTCCAGGACACTAAACTATTTGCAGAGGGAACATTAAGTTGATAGCTGCAACAGAAGCAGATGTCTGATGAACATGGTAGCCTAGCCAAAAAAGGCAGCTGTGAGATGCGGCAATCGTTAGGCATATTGTCAGGGTCTAATAAAGATTTCTTCAAAAAAGGAGTCAAATAAGTGAATTTGAATTCTGTAGGAACCATTCTGTCGTAGGACTCTCGTTGAAAGAACAAGACCGCTGCATTTTGGGCAGCAGCACCACTGAGCGTGGGGGACTGAGTCTGATCCCACGCCAAATGATGGCTGTCAGCATAAACCGTTTGGCTAGCTAGCAGCGCCTCATCAGTACCCAAGAGTAAAGGTGATTATGTGGCAGGCTATCGCGTGACACTCCAAGACTCCTCAGGGAAGTTGTGGTGGAACAGATCTTACCCCTTCCTTTCTCTAAGTTATACATGTCTCATACATGCAAAGACAAAAAGAAGCAGGATTAGGTATTAAAATATTTTCATGAAGTAACTGCAGTCTACATAAAAAGACATGATTTGCATTTATTAGGATAATGAAACACAATACTATTATAGAGGTGACTAGAAAAGTGAAACAAAGGAAAGGTCCCACCATACTGTCATAATAGTGATTCTAAAATCCCTACCTGCACCACTAGAATTCTACATGAGAACAATAGCAGTGTTAGCCCCAATCTGCCCATTTAGTGCCCGAAAGGAAACACAATCACCATACTTGTGCTACCGATAGAGAAGAGATCTGTTGGTCTGCTGAGAATCCTCATGCATGGATGAAGAAAAGAAGCAGTGTTTCAGCAGAAACTGTGATGACAACGTGCTGCATGAGATTTCAAACTGGCTGGAATGTCTCCTTTAAGATGGTGTGGGCTATGTGGTGTTTTATAGTAAAACATGTGTTGTACTAAGAACTGCCCTGACAAAACATATTTTTCTGAGTAGGGTTGATAATCTATTCTTTGGACTGGCAATACATGTAAACTATTGTGTACAGCCTTAGGTTGAGCACGGATGAAAATGTTGTGCAAAGCAATGAATAGCAAATTCTGCATGGAAGAACAACTGATAAAATAATAAAAACATCTCAACTAAAATGAAGTTTTGCTAAAAAAAAAAAAATGACTACAAGTGAAATGTAACTAGGTGAGAGGGCACAGGCCTCAGGCCCAGAGCTAAATAACGTGCCTGTGTAAATGCTAAAATAACCACATGACAATTGCATATGAAATAGAATCAGTACAAATAGCTTCTGGAAAAGCATGTTCCACCAACAACATTTCTCTGAAAATTCTAACAGAAAGGCGATTGTTTGAAGATCCAGAAGGATTACTCACCAGTTGGAGAAAATCATTGTCAATTAGAAGAGAGAACTACCATAATTGACTGCAACTGTCAATATTAGGGATAGAATGTTGAGAGTTTTGTGAAAAAAACGAACATGGCGGCATGCAGTTTATGACAGACAAAATCTTTTTAAGTAAAGTGGGATATGGTTGCATCTGAACCCCAATTGACTAATGGTGATGGAGGTTGTTGCAGCTCTTCAATAGAAGAAACAATTGCAGAAACAGTCATAAAGAAATAAAAGCATGCTTTAGTTTTATGGACAGTACATTTGTAGATGTACTTCATATTGTATTGTAATTGTATTGTAATAGTATTTATATAGCGCTTACTACCCCTGACGAAGCGTCAAAGTGCTTTTTGGCGAGTAGCACGCTACTCCGGAACCCAACAAGAATTAGTGGTGGATTAGTATAGGGAAATATGAGTACAGTTTTAGTATTATTATGACTTAATTATGTGGCTATCAAGCTTAATGGTGGGATTATACTTATGCAGCCAATGGTGTTCCATAACACAAAAGTGATGACACAGGTCAGCTAAGTCCTTGGTGTACCTCTTGTGGGATATGCTCAAAGTATTTGTGGCTCTTTAAATAGGCAGCCCGATCTAAATGAGACCTCAGCTGAATGTGATTAATATCCAGCCCATCCTGTGGATCACGAGGATTACTGATGACAATGGTAAATAGAATACTATAGCCAGTAACTCGGGGTGGGCAAACTAATTTAAAATCATTAAAAAACTATATGGGTAACTTTAAAATAATTTTTTTGCAAAGCAGCTCTTAACAATTCTTGGGCTTCTTGTCCTTTACATAGTGTGCTATGGGATAATGAAAAGGTCAATGAGGAAAGCTGGTACACGGTCAAGTTTCTTTAGTCATGAGGATAGTATGGTGTGGGAAATTCGTTGAATTCTACAAAGTATTTACAGTTTACTTGACAAACTGTAGAATTTTAAATTATCACTGAACCCTAAATGGGATCCAAGATTTAAAAAAAACGATATCATAGTTTCAATGAACAGATCAAAAAAAGCAGCTGTATGTAAGAACAATATATATGTTAAGCAAAGCTAGTTCGCTGTTTGGTAATACACATTCTAAATGTATGAAATGTTGATTTCTTAATTTGCGGTTCCTAGTGGGTCACATCAACCTACCACATCAATATTAATGAGGAAGGTTGCTATTTGCGACCCATTAAGAATCACAGCCATCATGGGGATGGTGGCCTGCTGAGGTCAGCAGACCAAAAGCAATTATTTTTTTATATGATGCATTTAAAAGTAAACAAACACTTTGTGGTTTAAGTTTTTGAGAGGATGCAGTAGTCTGTGGGACCACTGCCTGCTCTTACAAATGTTTAGCTTTTTTAAAGGGTAAGGGTCCTAATGTGACCCCTTTCATTTTGGGAATGAGTTACCACCACTTATAAAATGGTGGTAAAGTATTACTGTTTTGCGACCAGAGTTTGGTCACAAAACAGTAATACATACCATACCAATTCGATATTTGGAAGGGACACCAAAACCTCACCTTATAGTGAATCACAAATGCAAATTGCGGTTCAGTAACAAGTTATCAAATCACATTGTGCATTTTGTACATTTGAAAAAGCATTTTTCTGGTCGCAAACAGCCCAATTCTGTAAATCAGGCCATTTGCGACCGGAAAAATGCTTTGTACATCTGCTCCAATGTTTGCACCTTGCTACGGGGAAAGCACAGGATATGACACAGTTATTCCCTTTTCGTGTACAGAATTTGGATTGGATATGTAACTTTGCTCCAAACAGGAACTGGACTTCACAGTTTCAGTATTTACTGAGTGCATTATTATCTCCTCAAATTACCAGGAGATTCCGAATGAGGCCTTGAGGTGATTCATTTGAAGCCATTTCTAATTGTCAGAGAGTTATTATACCATGGCTTACATGACTGTATCAATGCAATACAGATAACATCCATAAAAAATGAATCCCTTCATCAACCTATTGAGTTTATGACACAAACAAAAACAAGCACTAACAAAGCCAATAGGCATAGATTTTTATATAAATCAAAGTCTTCTTCATTTTATTGTAGTGTGTTGTATTGTATTGGGTTTGAGTTTATATAGTTATTCATACCCTCACAGAGGCACTGAAGTGTTTTGGCTTCTCTGTAGGTTGTGCTTGATTAGTAAGTTTCAGAATTAGAGTGTGGCAATGTATGAGGTCTTTAGTGTTGTGTGTTATGATCTTAGTTATGCTTTATGTTGTCATGCGTAGTTGTCCTTGAGCATGTAGCAGATTAAAGAGCATTGTTAAATAGGATACTTTGCATCTCAGTAAAAAAGTGTGAGTTTCACATGGGGCATATGTCAAAAATGCTTTGGTGTTGTGCGTAATAGGCAGTGGTTGTGGTTATTGTGTTGCTGTGTTTCTATGCATGTGAGTAGAGTGAGAAATAGGCATGCATGGGCTGTGCCTTTAATAACTGTAAGAAGATTTGGTTATGGTTCTTCATTGGGTATGACCCTGGCTTTGCACCATCATTACCCACCTGTTGTTGTTAGGTTGTGGATCTGTCCATTGGTTGGTGGGTGATCAGTACATCAAGGGGGATAGTGCCAGGCCACTAGCCCACTTTCTAAATTTCAGGTGGTGTAGGATGTGAAAAAGGATAGCTTGGCTGTGCCACTACATCTCTGAGAAAAGCACTTGAAAGAAAGGTCATTTGCTGGTGGCCACAATTTGGTGGTCACGTTTTGTCCAACATTTAATATGATTTATGTAATTTCTGCACTACAAAATATATGAGTGGAGTGCATCTTTGGGCATGACCTCTAGTTAACGTTTTATGAATATCTGTTTGAGACAAACATTTTTTAAGTATTATTTTGCATATCATTTCATATATATTCACACATATAGTATTTAGAATTCATTTAATGTGAACATATTTTTGTGTTTTATTAACTTGGCTGGAGTGAAGGCCTACACATATAATTTCCTTTTTACAGCTAACTTTCAATGTGGAGTTGTTTTTCTTAACTGTTTCTTTCCAGATGCAGGTGTTAGGAGCGGAAACAGAGTCAATAAGAAACTTTTTGTGCATAAAGAAAGCCTGAGACGAACTATGCAAGGACGAAGAGAGGAGTGTTCTGGAAGTTTGGCAGTCGTAACTCTTTCGAATTTGCTGAGACTGAGGAGTATCAAGATGGGGTGTTTCATGGGTTTGGAAACTGTAACTTCCAATTAATTTAATTAGGGTTTCATTTGAGAAGCTTTTCACTGTAATTTCATTATCTTGGGAAACTGTGATTTAAGGAAGGTTTAGTTAGTGAGGGATTCAGACCCTTGCCTATGCTTGCAACTGAAGTGACCCTTTTGAGGTACAGACCTCATATTTCATATGTAGTTTCATACCATCACACTTCTCCTAACAGAATATTCTACTGACTTTCTGCTTGCAAAGCTTTCCCAAATACTCTTCCAATACTAGAAAAGTTAGGATTAATTAGGCAGGAGAATTTGGTTCTAGTGACCAAGAACCACACACTTTTTCTGATCTTCTGCATTGTTGTAATCAATTTTAGTCCTGTATGTGCTAACTAGGTTCAACATTGTACAACGTTTTAATTCTCCCTTGGTGATTTTATGGTTTTGAGACTCATTTATGTAATGTTGACTTTGAGTCTTTTAATAAAACCCTTTTAACCCTATAAATTGACTCTGAATGTTATTATGTGACATTTGGGTTATGCAGAGATTGTTCAAGTGATCTGTTAACCCCTCAGAACAAAGAAGCAAAGATTCATCGGACCACAGAATTAGAGAAAGTGCCCCAGGTTCAACCAGATGTTTCTTGTCTTTCTTGGGAGGCAGTTGCATGTTTTTCATATCAGTATGTAGAATAAGGTTCCAATAATGTGTGCCTTTGTCTAGGGTGGGCTAGTCCTTCACTGGTCTTCCAGGGGTAGATTAGGGAGAATATCTCATATTGAAGGAGATTATCTCATAAGGATCGGGAACGCACTGTGTCCTACTAAGGATTGGGTTATAAAGAATAGGTCTGATTTTGAGTCTGAGATGAGGTAGATGTATGTATGGATTCATGCAGGTGATACTTGTATACTGTGAACTTAGCTGAAGGGCAGTGGAGCACTGCACAACGTTGAAGGCAATGATACAGTCAACAACTGATTGGAAAGCTAGCTGGGTTCTGTATCCTAATGAAGTATTAATGAAAGAGGTACATCTTTGGCTCTTTCCTAAATTAGAGCAGGTGTGTGGCACTCCTGATGGATATGGGAACATTGTTCTTGATTCAGGCAAATGTGGAGAGGGCCTATTGCCTTGGTTATATTTTATTGCACTTCATCAATTCCAGTATGATAGTGTCCTGGCTGTGGATGTGCTGAGAGTGATTGGAGATGATAAGATTGTCAGTCAAGCAGATGGGGGTCCCACTCATGATCACCTTATAGGTGATGCAGTTGTTTTTGATGTTTAATCTGTTCTTATTCAATGACAGCACTTTATCAAGAAGGCACCTCAGTTGGTGGAAGGTCAAAGAGGTGGTGTTGAGAGATCTTTAAAGTCAAGTGTGGAGCATTGGAGTAGAGAGATGGGAAAAACAGAGCAAAATGTGAATAATTTTGGAGGTGAGAGTTCTGCCTCTCAACTCCAAAAGGTAGAGAGAGTCTTTACTTGTATTGGAGTACAGAAGAAGTGAAATGGGATTGGTTAGCGACAGAAGAGAGTTCGGAGAAATTTGGATTGGAAGCCATAGAGGGTCCAAGGAAGTAAAACAGAATGAGGTGAAGGTGAAAGATGGAATTGGGTTGCGTGCAGTGAAGAGGTTGAGGAAAGGCAGGGGGAAAGTGAGAGAGGTGCCTTCATTTCTTAAGTCCAGTAAGAAAAGAGTGTTTGAGTTGGAAGAAGGGTTAACAGACTCTAGATTGACTGAACTGAAGTAATAGATTTACAACACAGTGAATGAACTGGGTTGCTAGAAAGATGCAGAGAAAGATGGGTAGAAAGAGAGAGAGGAAATACAAATGCAAATGAACGAGACAGATGGATTAGGTGTGGGGTGGAGGCTGGGGAAGTGAGGTTAAAGGGAAAGGGCTGAGTTAGTGGTGACTACTAGGTCATGTGCAAGTGGAAGGTTTGATGGAAGGGTGGTTATAGGAAAGAGGTGTTGTGGAAGGAGAGAATATGGAAAGTAATGTTGCTAGAGAGAGTATGATGAGGAAAAGATAATCATAGTGGTTCAAATAGGAAGGACTGGGAATAAAAGCAATTAGAAGGAGTAAAGATGGGAGGAGCTAGAGTACTGAGGACAGATTTTATAAAGAAGTGAGGAGAAAAAAAAGAGACCTAAGGTTGGTGTGAGAGAAAGGTTACATGAAAGTCTGAGTCGGGAAACAGATGCTTCTAGGTGTGGTTGTGTGAATGATCATGTGACCCCAAAAGAGAATGGGCAATGGGTGGATGAAAGAATGGGAAAGTGGCTGGTGGCTTAAATGAATGTATAGATGCACAAACATTAATCTACCACAATATGTGGAATAAATGTCATCTGACAAATTATGGTGTTCTAAGTATTGTTTCCAAAAATATCACCCCATTGGAGTTAATATTCTAAAGTCCATACGACTGGATGAATGCACGAGTGAGTCATGGATGAACAGTAAGATAACAGATCATTGTGTGGACGGATTGGATAAATGAGTGAGCGACAGAGTGGGTGGATTTAAAACAAAACAGGCAAGGTTCAAACCTTTAGTGGGAAGGAAAGCATGTATACCTCCATCAAGAACATTTTGTTAAAATGAGCTACAAATTCTGAATTTCAAAGAATATTGGCTCACTGACACAACACAAATGGTGGGATCTAAGGACATACTTATCAAGAGGTTAATGAATCTGGAAGTTCGAATATTATTCAAATCTCAATGTATTATTCACATCTTAATGTGTCCTACTGGAAGAGACGGATGGTATTCGGCACTCTATCTGATGCAAAATATCCTCATTTATAACTTTATGTTACAGGGAGTTGTGTGGATGGCAGAAAAGATTTATAAACTGAAGAAAACAGATGACAACATATCAACCCAAAGGTATGTCCTAAATCCCACAGAAGTGCATCTGGATGTATTTGTAGTATTTTTATGATACGATTAGCGGTATCAATAATTCTGGATATGCCGCTAGTAATTAGTACTATATATATTTTAATATTGTCAAACTTTCCAAAAGTAGATTTTTGTATCTGCTCCATGTCGGTTCTTGCGACTGTATTAAACTTCTTTGTGCTCCAACATACCAATATCTATCCATTTCATACCCATGCTGAATCGTCAGCTGTCCTAAAAATAGAATTTCAAATGCAGAAAAGCAGAGCGTGCAGGGAGACCCTTTTCACATGCTGACAAACAAAGAAACAATGTGAAACCCCACAATTCTCGCTGTCATTGTGAAAAACATGTCCTTCGGCCTTTCTAAGATCTTTGGCCAGTGTTGCTGAAGCAGGGAGTGGTCATTTAATTGTGCTGTTTATTGGCGAAAATCAATTATATATATATATATATATATATATATATATATATATATATATATATATATATATATATGTATATATATACATATATATACATATATACATATATATATATATATATTATATATATATATATATACATATATACATATATATATATATATATATATATATATATATATATATATATATTTATATATATATATATATATATATGTATATATATATATATATATTGTTATTAAAATCACTTTGCAGCTGAACCAACAAACTTGAGATGTCTCACCTGTTTGCATCACGATTATCATTCCATTAGATAGCAACCTTTTATTAATGGAAAGGAAATTTGATCAAATATGAAGACAGAGATGGCTGGCATTCCTAGATAACCGAGGCCTTTCCTGTAAGAGAATACCATCAAACTTCTTCAAATAAGACCACATTCACCCAAAACATTGGTGAGCATATTATGCATTGCAGTCAGGGATACAACAGGTGTTGCATCTATTTTGTGCACCCCCAAGGCACTATAGTATTGCAGAAGGGGCTGTAGACACTTGTGCGGGCCCGTCTGTAATGGTGATAGCACTGGTGCACATGTAGCACCTGTGATATCTTGAGATGACGCCCCCTTATTTGCATGGGGGAGTGGTCTACATGCAAATGAAGGAATTACTTTGCCTTTGCACCCATGCTGTATTACAGATGTGGCCACAGAGGCAAACGGGTCTTTAGGAGGCACAATGACACCACAAAAAGGTAGTGCACTGTCAATCTGCCCCTTGGGGCGGTCCTCTGGAGGAGACACAGGGGGTCACATAGACCCCAGACAACCTCCCTGCAGGCAAATGAAGTTAATCGGTGCATCCTCCTGCATGGGCATTTCTCTCCCCTCTTCAAAGTGCACAGCATTGCCATCTGCACTGTGAAACTTGGAGCAGCTTGTAAGCCACTGCTCTCGATTTCACAGAATAAGCTGCCCCCAGAGCAACGTATTGATTGTAATAGCGTGCACCATCCTAGTTTGCACCTCATGCATCTGGTGGAAGGTGTGTTTTGCCACACTACAAAACAAAGGCCCTGTTGTTGCACTCCTCCTCATTATTACTAGCATGCTTACTCTGCACCAGTGCAGTTGCTCTGTGGTGAAAGAAATCTTCAGTTTTTTTCCACCTCAACAACACATTATGGGCCAGATGTAGCAAAGGTTTTGAACGTCGCAAACAGCTAATTTAGCTGTTTGCGACCTACAAAACCCACATTGCGTTGCCCAATTCCCGTTTTGCGAGTCGGTAACCTGGTTACTGACTCGCAAAATGGGACTGTGAGTCACAAATAGGAAGGGGTCGCAAAGCAATCGCAGTTACCACCAGTGTCATACTGGTGGTAACCCATTTGCAAAAGGGATGGGGTCCCCAAGGGACCCCTTCCCCTTTGTGAATGGCCTGCAATTTTTTTTTTCAGAGCAGGCAGTGTTCCCCTTCCTATTTGCGAGTCGCAGCGCGATGCTGCATTGCTTTGTGACCGCGGTCGCAAAGCAATCGCAGTTACCACCAGTGTCACACTGGTGCTCACCCATTTGCAAAAGGGATGGGGTCCCCAAGGGACCCCTTCCCCTTTGTGAATGGCCTGCAAAACATTTTTTCAGAGCAGGCAGTGGTCCTATGGATCACTGCCTGCTCTGAAAAAATGAAACTGAAACGTTTCATTTTTTCATTTTGTGATGCATCTCGTTTTCCTTTAAGGGAAACGGGCTGCATTACAAAAAAAAACCTGCTTTATTTAAAAGCTGTCACAGACATGGTGGTCTGCTGTCTCCAGCAGGCCACCATCCCTGTGAGTGCTGCGAGTCACAAGGGGGTCACAAATAGCAACCCACCTCATTAATATTAATGAGGTGGGCATTTGCGACCGCCTTGCGAGTCGCAGATGGTGTCAGGGACACCATCCTGCATCCTGAATTACCTTAACACCCCCCCCACCCCCACCCCCTCCAGCCCCTCTGGGCATTTTGAAACAACATACGGCATGTAGCACCTTAGAAATTACTAATAAATAAATACAGTATATATATATTATCATCATTGGTCTCTTCTCCTGCCGCATTTCAGCGGACCCTTCAGACTTCATGGACATTTGTAATGCGAACATTTCTATCTAACAGTAGCAGCACACAGGGCCTTATCAATGGACAGGTGGACAGGTGTGCCTGCCTGGGATCCCGCTGTGCTGATACGGCGTAGCAGTGGCCTGGTGTTCCTGCGCCTGTTTTTTCTAAGTGTGGTATCACCAGAGCCAAGAAAATAGGGACGGTAATATCAGATCAGGCTTTGTCTGCAACAGTAGCCAAGCCTAGACCCTTGTCCCTGCCAAGTGTTTTCTTTGTAATGGGAGAACACTTGCCAGAAAGATCCTTCCTTACTCCTCCCCAACAACGATCCCAGCCCATCTCCCTCGCACCTCAAAAGGAGCCACTGCCGCCATCTGCCTGCTGCTCAAAGCATGGTGCCAATGGGAGTATTAACCCCTATAATGTCGTAATTCCACACAGTAATTCTGTGTCTGCACGGTTAATCCCCATTCTGAGTGGATACCTTGTGTGAGAAGGTAGCCTCTTTCTAGCCTTGTTACCCCCACTTTTGGCCTGTTTGTGAGTGTATGTCAGGATGTTTGTCACTGTTTTCACTGTCTCACTGGGATCCTGATAGCCAGGCCTCAGTGCTCATAGTGAAAACACTATGTTTTCAGTATGGTTGTTATGTGTCACTGGGATCCTGCTGGTCAGGACCCCAGTGCTCATAGGTTTGTGGCCTATATGTATGTGTCACTGGGACCCTGTCACACAGGGCCCCAGTGCTCATAGGTGTGCATGTATATGTTCCCTGTGTGGTGCCTAACTGTCTCACTGAGGCTCTGCTAACCAGAACCTCAGTGGTTATGCTCTCTCATTACTTTCAAATTGTCACTAACAGGCTAGTGACCATTTTTACCAATTTACATTGGCTTACTGGAACACCCTTATAATTCCCTAGTATATGGTACTGAGGTACCCAGGGTATTGGGGTTCCAGGAGATCCCTATGGGCTGCAGCATTTCTTTTGCCACCCATAGGAAGCTCTGACAATTCTTACACAGGCCTGCCACTGCAGCCTGAGTGAAATAACGTCCACGTTATTTCACAGCCATTTTACACTGCACTTAAGTAACTTATAAGTCACCTATATGTCTAACCTTTACCTGGTAAAGGTTAGGTGCAAAGTTACTTAGTGTGAGGGCACCCTGGCACTAGCCAAGGTGCCCCCACATTGTTCAGAGCCAATTCCCTGAACTTTGTGAGTGCGGGGACACCATTACACGCGTGCACTACATATAGGTCACTACCTATATGTAGCTTCACAATGGTAACTCCGAATATGGCCATGTAACATGTCTATGATCATGGAATTGCCCCCTCTATACCATCCTGGCATAGTTGGCACAATCCCATGATCCCAGTGGTCTGTAGCACAGACCCTGGTACTGCCAAACTGCCCTTCCTGGGGTTTCACTGCAGCTGCTGCTGCTGCCAACCCCTCAGACAGGCAGCTGCCCTCCTGGGGTCCAGCCAGGCCTGGCCCAGGATGGCAGAACAAAGAACTTCCTCTGAGAGAGGGTGTGACACCCTCTCCCTTTGGAAAATGGTGTGAAGGCAGGGGAGGAGTAGCCTCCCCCAGCCTCTGGAAATGCTTTGTTGGGCACAGATGTGCCCAATTCTGCATAAGCCAGTCTACACCGGTTCAGGGACCCCTTAGCCCCTGCTCTGGCGCGAAACTGGACAAAGGAAAGGGGAGTGACCACTCCCCTGACCTGCACCTCCCCTGGGAGGTGTCCAGAGATCCTCCAGTGTGCTCCAGACCTCTGCCATCTTGGAAACAGAGGTGCTGCTGGCACACTGGACTGCTCTGAGTGGCCAGTGCCACCAGGTGACGTCAGAGACTCCTGCTGATAGGCTCCTTCAGGTGTTAGTAGCCTATCCTCTCTCCTAAGTAGCCAAACCCTCTTTTCTGGCTATTTAGGGTCTCTGTCTCTGGGGAAACTTTAGATAACGAATGCATGAGCTCAGCCGAGTTCCTCTGCATCTCCCTCTTCACCTTCTGATAAGGAATCGACCGCTGACCGCGCTGGAAGCCTGCAAACCTGCAACATAGTAGCAAAGACGACTACTGCAACTCTGTAACGCTGATCCTGCCGCCTTCTCGACTGTTTTCCTGCTTGTGCATGCTGTGGGGGTAGTCTGCCTCCTCACTGCACCAGAAGCTCCGAAGAAATCTCCCGTGGGTCGACGGAATCTTCCCCCTGCAACCGCAGGCACCAAAAAGCTGCATCTCCGGTCCCTTGGGTCTCCTCTCAGCACGACGAGCGAGGTCCCTCGAATTCAGCGACACCGTCCAAGTGACTCCCACAGTCCAGTGACTCTTCAGTCCGAGTTTGGTGGAGGTAAGTCCTTGCCTCACCTCGCTGGGCTGCATTGCTGGGAACCGCGACTTTGCAAGCTTCTCCGGCCCCTGTGCACTTCCGGCGGAAATCCTGTGTGCACAGCCAAGCCTGGGTCCACGGCACTCTAACCTGCATTGCACGACTTTCTAAGTTGGTCTCCGGCGACGTGGGACTCCTTTGTGCAACTTCGGCGAGCACCGTTTCACGCATCCTCGTAGTGCCTGTTTCTGGCACTTCTCCGGGTGCTACCTGCTTCAGTGAGGGCTCTTTGTCTTGCTCGATGTCCCCTCTCTCTGCAGGTCCAATTTGCGACCTCCTGGTCCCTCCTGGGCCCCAGCAGCGTCCAAAAACGCCAAACGCACGATTTGCGTGTAGCAAGGCTTGTTGGCGTCCATCCGGCGGGAAAACACTTCTGCACGACTCTCCAAGGCGTGGGGGATCCATCCTCCAAAGGGGAAGTCTCTAGCCCTTGTCGTTCCTGCAGTATTCACAGTTCTTCAGCCTAGTAAGAGCTTCTTTGCACCAACCGCTGGCATTTCTTGGGCATCTGCCCATCTCCGAGCTGCTTGTGACTTTTGGACTTGGTCCCCTTGTTCCACAGGTACCCTCAGTCAGGAAACCATCGTTGTTGCATTGCTGATTTGTGTTTTCCTTGCATTTTCCCTCTAACACGACTATTTTGTCCTTAGGGGAACTTTAGTGCACTTTGCACTCACTTTTCAGGGTCTTGGGGAGGGTTATTTTTCTAACTCTCACTATTTTCTAATAGTCCCAGCGACCCTCTACAAGGTCACATAGGTTTGGGGTCCATTCGTGGTTCGCATTCCACTTCTGGAGTATATGGTTTGTGTTGCCCCTATCCCTATGTTTCCCCATTGCATCCTATTGTAACTATACATTGTTTGCACTGTTTTCTAAGACTATACTGCATATTTTTGCTATTGTGTATATATATCTTGTGTATATTTCCTATCCTCTCACTGAGGGTACACTCTAAGATACTTTGGCATATTGTCATAAAAATAAAGTACCTTTATTTTTAGTATAACTGTGTATTGTGTTTTCTTATGATATTGTGCATATGACACTAAGTGGTACTGTAGTAGCTTCACACGTCTCCTAGTTCAGCCTAAGCTGCTCTGCTAAGCTACCATTATCTATCAGCCTGAGCTGCTAGACACCCTATACACTAATAAGGGATAACTGGGCCTGGTGCAAGGTGCAAGTACCCCTTGGTACTCACTACAAGCCAGTCCAGCCTCCTACATTGGTTGTGCAGCGGTGGGATAAGTGCTTTGAGACTACTTACCACTCTTGTCATTGTACTTTTCATAAGAGAAAAATATACAAAACAAGGTCAGTGTATATACACATAGCCAAAAAGTTTTGCATTTCCTCTTTTCACTCTTTTCTAAGTGCTGAAAAGTACTTCTAAACTTTCAAAAAGTTCTTAAAAGTTTAAAAAGTTTTTTTCTGTCTTTCCAAAAAGTTCTGAAAACTTTTTTCTCTTTTTCTATCACTTTAACTCTCTCTAAAAATGTCTGGCACAGGCCAAAAAGTTGAACTGTCCAAACTTGCATATGATCACCTTAGCTGGAAAGGAGCAAGGAGTCTCTGCATAGAGAGAGGTTTGAGTGTAGGGAAGAATCCTTCCTTAGAACTGTTAATTAATATGCTTAGAGTACAGGATAAGGCCATAAGTGCCCAATCTGTAGAAAAAGTAGCTAATGGTTCTCAATCTGATCCAGGGACTCCCCCAGGAAAAGGTTCAGGAAAGAAACTTCTCAGCCTGCCCATTACTAGACAGTCTAGCATAGTTGGTACAGAGGTTGAATCACATCATACTGATGATGTGCTCTCACATTATGCTGGTAGCCAAGCTGTTAGGGTGCCCTCTGTAAGGGACAGGTCTCCTTCTGTTCATTCCCATCATACCTCCGTATCTAGAAATGTCCCTCCCACCCACCCTGATGACAGATTGTTAGAAAGGGAGCTCAATAGATTGAGAGTGGAGCAAACCAGACTGAAGCTCAAGAAGCAACAGCTGGATTTGGATAGACAGTCTTTAGAAATAGAGAGGGAAAGACAGAAGATGGGTTTAGATACCCATGGTGGCAGCAGCAGTATTCCCCATAGTCATCCTGCAAAAGAGCATGATTCCAGGAATCTGCATAAGATAGTTCCCCCTTACAAGGAGGGGGATGACATTAACAAGTGGTTTGCTGCACTTGAGTTGGCCTGTGTTGTACAGGATGTCCCTCAAAAGCAGTGGGCTGCTATCCTATGGCTATCATTTACTGGAAAAGGTAGGGATAGGCTCCTTACTGTAAAAGAAAATGATGCTAACAATTTCCAAGTTCTTAAGAATGCACTCCTGGATGGTTATGGCTTAACCACTGAACAGTACAGGATAAAGTTCAGAGATACCAAAAAGGAGTCTTCACAAGACTGGGTTGATTTCATTGACCAGGCAGTGAAGGCCTTGGAGGGGTGGTTACATGGCAGTAAAGTTACTGATTATGACAGCCTGTATAACTTGATCCTGAGAGAGCATATTCTTAATAATTGTGTGTCTGATTTGTTGCACCAGTACCTGGTAGACTCTGATCTGACCTCTCCCCAAGAATTGGGAAAGAAGGCAGACAAATGGGTCAGAACAAGGGTGAACAGAAAAGTTCATAAAGGGGGTGACAAAGATGGCAATAAGAAGAAAGATGGTGAAAAATCTCAAGATAAGCATGGGGATAAGGGTAAAACCAAAGATCCCACTTCAAATCTTAAACACTCTTCAGAGGGTGGGGATAAAACAAATTCTTCCTCTTCTTCCCAACCTGCACACATTAAAAAGCCTTGGTGCTTTGTGTGTAAAAACAGAGGCCATAGGCCAGGGGATAAGTCCTGTCCAGGTAAACCCCCTGAGCCTACCACCACTAATACATCAAGCTCTAGTGCCCCTAGCAGTAGTGATACTAGTGGTGGGACTGCTGGCAACAGTCAAGCAAAGGGTGTAGTTGGGTTCACTTATGGGTCCATAGTGGAAACTGATGTAATCAGTCCCAAGACAGTTTCTGTCACACCTAGTGGCATTGGCCTTGCCACACTGGCTGCTTGTCCCCTTACAATGGATAAGTACAGGCAGACAGTTTCAATAAATGGTGTTGAGGCCTTGGCCTACAGGGACACAGGTGCCAGTTTCACTTTGGTGACTGAAAACCTAGTGCCTCCTGAACAACACATCATTGGACAACAGTATAAGATTATTGATGTCCATAATTCCACTAAGTTTCTTCCCTTAGCTATAATTCAGTTTAGTTGGGGTGGAGTTACTGGCCCTAAGCAGGTGGTGGTATCACCTAGCTTACCTGTAGACTGTCTCTTAGGTAATGACCTAGAGGCCTCAGGTTGGGCTGATGTAGAGTTTTATGCCCATGCAGCCATGCTGGGCATCCCTGAGGAATTGTTCCCTCTCATTTCAAGTGAAATGAAAAAGCAAAGGAGAGAAGGCCTGAAAACTCAGGATCCCTCTCCATCAACAGGTAAAAAGGGTATCACAGTATCCCCTAACCACCCTACCATTCAGGATACTATTCCTGTGGTGGGAGAAACCTCTCCTGGGGTGGCACCTGTTCCAAGGGAATCATCAGCTGGCAAAGCTGGACTCCCTGAGGTGGAAGTACCTCTCTGTGGGATAACTAACATTGGTGAGAAAAACAGCACCATTTTAGTTAACATGGAGCATCCCTCCAACCCTCCCAGAGAAACTTTAGTGCAGAAACCCTGTACTGCCTCACAACACTTAGGACAGCATCACTGCCCTAGTGTGGAGCTCATAGGACAGCATCCCTGCCCTGCTCCAACTCAAGAGAAACAGCATCCCTGTTCTCTCTTCCAGCCAAATGGACAAAGTTTTTGCCCAGCTATGGCTTTACTGAGACAGCATCCCTGTCTGGCATTTCCATCATTACAAATAGGTTCAGTGGATAATTCCCACTGCTCTAAACTAAAACTTACTGATAGAAACTCTGAAAATACATCTTCACATTGTTGGCTAGCTAAAAAACTTCAAACAGGGTGGTTTACATCCCCACAGGGAAGTAACCATATAGTGGATGATAAAGGGAGTAACCAGTCTATTGCAGAGCTACTCTCTACTTATCACCACTTAGACAATAAAGTCTCAACTGGCCAAGGTTAGCCTTATTGTCCTTCGTTTGGGGGGGGGTTGTGTGAGAAGGTAGCCTCTTTCTAGCCTTGTTACCCCCACTTTTGGCCTGTTTGTGAGTGTATGTCAGGATGTTTGTCACTGTTTTCACTGTCTCACTGGGATCCTGATAGCCAGGCCTCAGTGCTCATAGTGAAAACACTATGTTTTCAGTATGGTTGTTATGTGTCACTGGGATCCTGCTGGTCAGGACCCCAGTGCTCATAGGTTTGTGGCCTATATGTATGTGTCACTGGGACCCTGTCACACAGGGCCCCAGTGCTCATAGGTGTGCATGTATATGTTCCCTGTGTGGTGCCTAACTGTCTCACTGAGGCTCTGCTAACCAGAACCTCAGTGGTTATGCTCTCTCATTACTTTCAAATTGTCACTAACAGGCTAGTGACCATTTTTACCAATTTACATTGGCTTACTGGAACACCCTTATAATTCCCTAGTATATGGTACTGAGGTACCCAGGGTATTGGGGTTCCAGGAGATCCCTATGGGCTGCAGCATTTCTTTTGCCACCCATAGGAAGCTCTGACAATTCTTACACAGGCCTGCCACTGCAGCCTGAGTGAAATAACGTCCACGTTATTTCACAGCCATTTTACACTGCACTTAAGTAACTTATAAGTCACCTATATGTCTAACCTTTACCTGGTAAAGGTTAGGTGCAAAGTTACTTAGTGTGAGGGCACCCTGGCACTAGCCAAGGTGCCCCCACATTGTTCAGAGCCAATTCCCTGAACTTTGTGAGTGCGGGGACACCATTACACGCGTGCACTACATATAGGTCACTACCTATATGTAGCTTCACAATGGTAACTCCGAATATGGCCATGTAACATGTCTATGATCATGGAATTGCCCCCTCTATACCATCCTGGCATAGTTGGCACAATCCCATGATCCCAGTGGTCTGTAGCACAGACCCTGGTACTGCCAAACTGCCCTTCCTGGGGTTTCACTGCAGCTGCTGCTGCTGCCAACCCCTCAGACAGGCAGCTGCCCTCCTGGGGTCCAGCCAGGCCTGGCCCAGGATGGCAGAACAAAGAACTTCCTCTGAGAGAGGGTGTGACACCCTCTCCCTTTGGAAAATGGTGTGAAGGCAGGGGAGGAGTAGCCTCCCCCAGCCTCTGGAAATGCTTTGTTGGGCACAGATGTGCCCAATTCTGCATAAGCCAGTCTACACCGGTTCAGGGACCCCTTAGCCCCTGCTCTGGCGCGAAACTGGACAAAGGAAAGGGGAGTGACCACTCCCCTGACCTGCACCTCCCCTGGGAGGTGTCCAGAGCTCCTCCAGTGTGCTCCAGACCTCTGCCATCTTGGAAACAGAGGTGCTGCTGGCACACTGGACTGCTCTGAGTGGCCAGTGCCACCAGGTGACGTCAGAGACTCCTGCTGATAGGCTCCTTCAGGTGTTAGTAGCCTATCCTCTCTCCTAAGTAGCCAAACCCTCTTTTCTGGCTATTTAGGGTCTCTGTCTCTGGGGAAACTTTAGATAACGAATGCATGAGCTCAGCCGAGTTCCTCTGCATCTCCCTCTTCACCTTCTGATAAGGAATCGACCGCTGACCGCGCTGGAAGCCTGCAAACCTGCAACATAGTAGCAAAGACGACTACTGCAACTCTGTAACGCTGATCCTGCCGCCTTCTCGACTGTTTTCCTGCTTGTGCATGCTGTGGGGGTAGTCTGCCTCCTCTCTGCACCAGAAGCTCCGAAGAAATCTCCCGTGGGTCGACGGAATCTTCCCCCTGCAACCGCAGGCACCAAAAAGCTGCATCTCCGGTCCCTTGGGTCTCCTCTCAGCACGACGAGCGAGGTCCCTCGAATTCAGCGACACCGTCCAAGTGACTCCCACAGTCCAGTGACTCTTCAGCCCGAGTTTGGTGGAGGTAAGTCCTTGCCTCACCTCGCTGGGCTGCATTGCTGGGAACCGCGACTTTGCAAGCTTCTCCGGCCCCTGTGCACTTCCGGCGGAAATCCTGTGTGCACAGCCAAGCCTGGGTCCACGGCACTCTAACCTGCATTGCACGACTTTCTAAGTTGGTCTCCGGCGACGTGGGACTCCTTTGTGCAACTTCGGCGAGCACCGTTTCACGCATCCTCGTAGTGCCTGTTTCTGGCACTTCTCCGGGTGCTACCTGCTTCAGTGAGGGCTCTTTGTCTTGCTCGACGTCCCCTCTCTCTGCAGGTCCAATTTGCGACCTCCTGGTCCCTCCTGGGCCCCAGCAGCGTCCAAAAACGCCAAACGCACGATTTGCGTGTAGCAAGGCTTGTTGGCGTCCATCCGGCGGGAAAACACTTCTGCACGACTCTCCAAGGCGTGGGGGATCCATCCTCCAAAGGGGAAGTCTCTAGCCCTTGTCGTTCCTGCAGTATTCACAGTTCTTCAGCCTAGTAAGAGCTTCTTTGCACCAACCGCTGGCATTTCTTGGGCATCTGCCCATCTCCGAGCTGCTTGTGACTTTTGGACTTGGTCCCCTTGTTCCACAGGTACCCTCAGTCAGGAAACCATCGTTGTTGCATTGCTGATTTGTGTTTTCCTTGCATTTTCCCTCTAACACGACTATTTTGTCCTTAGGGGAACTTTAGTGCACTTTGCACTCACTTTTCAGGGTCTTGGGGAGGGTTATTTTTCTAACTCTCACTATTTTCTAATAGTCCCAGCGACCCTCTACAAGGTCACATAGGTTTGGGGTCCATTCGTGGTTCGCATTCCACTTCTGGAGTATATGGTTTGTGTTGCCCCTATCCCTATGTTTCCCCATTGCATCCTATTGTAACTATACATTGTTTGCACTGTTTTCTAAGACTATACTGCATATTTTTGCTATTGTGTATATATATCTTGTGTATATTTCCTATCCTCTCACTGAGGGTACACTCTAAGATACTTTGGCATATTGTCATAAAAATAAAGTACCTTTATTTTTAGTATAACTGTGTATTGTGTTTTCTTATGATATTGTGCATATGACACTAAGTGGTACTGTAGTAGCTTCACACGTCTCCTAGTTCAGCCTAAGCTGCTCTGCTAAGCTACCATTATCTATCAGCCTGAGCTGCTAGACACCCTATACACTAATAAGGGATAACTGGGCCTGGTGCAAGGTGCAAGTACCCCTTGGTACTCACTACAAGCCAGTCCAGCCTCCTACACCTTGCAACAGGTGAAATTCCATGCCGGAACGGCAGTGCTTAATTTGTTAATAAAAAGGTGCTGGTGCCCAAAGCCCTCCTCTTAAACACGTGGCTGCTGCAAATAAATGTGGGAACACGGAATACTGAGGCAGGGTAATCCTGAAGTCATCTCTGGCCTCTTCAATCCATTTAAAGCCACTCCCTGCCCCTTCAGCTAACCTTTGTAGCTTTCTGCTTTCTCCCTTTGTGACGCTTTTTCGTTTTTCTCTTCCTCATTCTTTCCCATGTGTGTCTTTTGCTCACAGAAAATGTTTGAGGCAGAAGAATAAGCACCAGCCCTCAAAAGCAAGTGTCGGTGCTCAGCATGGAAACAACAAGCACAAATTAAGCACTGCGGAACAGTAATTCCGACCACTGGGAATCCCCAAATTAAATTCTACCTAACTCAATCTCATGGCTGTTATCTAAACCCAGGGCCACTGGAATTATGCAATTGTGCAGCTACGGCGATTTTTGCATAACTTTTAGATTTGCTGCATTTGCCACACAATCCAGCTGCCACATAATCTACAGATTTTAACAAAAAAAAGTGTTTCCCGATCAAACGGTTCAAAAGTTAGGAAAAACGCTGCATAACGGGTTGCTGCGCAGAGGAAGGCCCTTTGCAAAGGTTGACTGGTCAGCTTCCTGTAGTTTATTACAATGTATGGGAGTCAAACTGGTACTAATGATGTACAACGAATTCCCAGACTGTTAACAAGTTTAAAGATGACTAAAAAATAAAGCAATCCTGTCACAAAATGTGCTGCATAAATTGCCTTTTCTTGCTGCATAATTTACTCAATGCTGCCAAATAATCTGACCCTCCCTTGCCTCAACAGTGGCTCTGTCTATACCAGATGAAGACTGTCTGAGGTTTAAAGGTAAAAGTGAATTCGATTGGCATCGCTTACTTTTGAAAGAATGGAAGCAGCTACCTATCAGAGATACCTACTGTAAAAAAAATAGAAGATTAAAGCAAGCTAATGCCTAATTCACCTTTTGGAGAGCATGCTGAGACCTCTATAGCTCGATAGTACTGACTTACATCTATTGTTAATAATATGTTCATACATGACATATAATTTAATATGCACAGTACTTTTTAAGAGCCTGTAAGTGCTTTAATCTTCATTGACCTTCACACCTCACTCGCTTGAATTGAGACCATCATGATCGGGGGAGCTAGTAATTTAATTAGTCAGGCATCTTAAGACAACATCTGTGCCTTATTTGTAGAAGAAAACTGCTTGCATATGTGTAAACTGAAAATGCTGTGCTAGCAGAGCGCAGGCCAATGTCTTTACACACGTTCTCAACAGCGTAGTCCAAGAAATGTTTGTTTTTTGTGCATTTACGAAATAGCTTGCACAGGTACATTTTTTTAAGGAAGCAACACTAGATTAATATTGTCCAACCGCAACTCATGGTGAAGAAAGAGAGGTCATTTTTGCACACACAAGGGCTTAAGAAATAAGGGGCAGATTTAACAAACTTGCGCAAAGTATTTTTAAAGTATTAACTTTTCCAGCACAAAAAGTTTTTGCTCTGTAAAGATAGCCCTTAAAGTAATGCATATAGGGGCATATTTATGAAAAGTAGCGCTGCAACTAGTGTAGCGTCACTTTTCTTGCGCTCCTTAGCGCCCCCCCTAATGCCACCATGTGTGCGCTGTATTCAACATACGGCGCACCATGGTGGTAGTTAGGGAACTAGCATCAGAATATTTGACGCTAGTTCAACGTTTTGCAGGATTAGCATAAAAAAAATTGACGTTAATCCTGCAAAGCACCCCGGAGGCCCATTGTAACCAATGGGAGCCTCCTTTTAATGCCTGCTCTGAGTAGACGTTAAAAGTGCTGAAAAAATGATGAAGAGAAATCTCTTTGCCTGGTGCAGACATAGGGGCATATTTATACTCTGTTTGCACCGAATTAGTGTCATTTTTTTAAACTCTAATTCGGTGCAAAACTAACTCCATATTTATACTTTGGTGCTAGACCCCTCTAGCACCAGATTTATGGAGTTAAAGTCATTTTTTGAAAGTGGAGACCTACTTTGCCTTAATGAGATGCAAGGTAGGCGTTACCATGCAAAAAATGACTCTATGGCCTTAACGCCATACTTAGGGGCATATTTATACTCTGCAGCATATTTATACTCTGTTTGCACCGAATTAGTGTCATTTTTTTTTTACTCTAATTCGGTGCAAAACTAACTCCATATTTATACTTTGGTGCTAGACCCATCTAGCACCAAGGCCCTAATTTAAACTTTTTTTGCACCGCATTAACGTCATTTTATGACACAAAAGTGGCGCAAACTTACAAAATATTGGCCCTTATTTCTACTTTTTGCTGCAAAACTGCACTAACTCAGTTTTGCACCAAAAAGTTTAGCACCGGCTTGCACCATTTCTGTGCACCAGCCGGGCACCATATTTATGGAATGGTGCAAGCCGGTGCAAAGGGTAGGCTAGAGTTTAAAAAAATGACTTTAGTCGGGTGGGGCTGGCAGTATAGAAGAAAAGGGTTTAGCACCAAAAAATGGCTTTAGGCAGGTTAGAGTAAAAAAAAATGACTCTAACCAGATTAGCGTCATTTTATGGTGCTAAACCTACCATGCCACATGACTCCTGCCTTAGAAAAGGCAGGAGTCATGCCCACCACCCCAGTGGCGAGCACAGAGGACAGGGGTCCCCTGGGCATGGCCATTGCACCCTGTTCAGGGCCCCCTATGGCACTTTCAAAAATAAAATGCACTTACCTGTACTTACCTGGGATGGGGTCCCCCATCCTCGCAGTCCCTCTAGTGTGGGTGGGGGTGCCCCTGGGGCCTAGGGAGGGCACCTCTGGGCTTATTCCATGGTGTTCCATCATGGAAATAGGGCCACTGGTCCTCTAACGCCTGCCCTGACCCAGGTCTTAAAAAATGGGGCAAAGCAAGCTTTGCCCCATTTTTTGACCCCTCCTCCCTCCCTTGCACCATTTTTACATGGGAGTATAAATATGGTGTTAAGGCCATAGAGTCATTTTTTTGCACGGGAACGCCTACCTTGCATCTCATTAAGGCAAGGTAGGTTTCCACTTCCAAAAAATGACTTTAACTCCATAAATTTGGTGCTAGACGGGTCTAGCACCAAAGTATAAATATGGAGTTAGTTTTGCACTGAATTAGAGTAAAAAAACCTTGACGCTAATTCAGTGCAAACAGAGTATAAATATGCCCTTTAGCGTAAAAAAATGATGCTAATCTGGTCAGAATAATTTATTTTGACTCAAAACTGCCTAACGTCATTTTTTGTTAATCTAGCCTACCCTTTGCACCGGCTTGCACCATTCCATAAATATGGTGCCCAGCTGGTGCTAAAAAATGGTGCAAGCCGGTGCAAAACTTTTTGGGGCAAAACTGCCTTAGTGCAGTTTTGCACCAAAAAGTATAAATAAGGCCCATAATGTGGCCCAAAGGGTTACAAAGTGGTGCAGTGCATGCATTACGCCACTTTGTAAATATGGTGTGCCGTTTTTGACCTTCTAACGCCACATTAGCATAAAACAACTGACGCTAATGTGGCATTGGAATGGCTCTAGGGGTTCTTAAATATGCCCCATAGAGCTTTCTGCTATTTTTCTCTACTTTACATGAAATAGGCAGCCCAAGAGTGGTGCATGAGAATCCCCACAATACTAACCATGTTTTTTTGCAAAGCCCAGTCTGCTAAAATTGAGAGACAGGACTTTGCACCCAAAAAATAACGCCTCATAAGGCAGTTGTAATTTCTCCTACCTTTTCAAGCATAGTATGCATGCTCCACTGTACAACATGTGAAATGTATGAAAAGTGGAAATGTTTGCCTAGTGGTAGGCTCTTGTACAGCAAGGTTACTGTTCCAGTGCAACACCTTAGCTACACATCATGTGAACACATTTGAACTATAGTGCAAAGAGTGTATGTGCTGTTAGGCAGCCGGTTTGAGCACAAGCATTGGGTGAGAGAGCAGATGTGCTAAATCTCATTAGATATGGCTATGTGCAGCTCTCTCACCCCGTGCTACACAAACTTGTACTATGTCTTAGTGAGTCACACCCTAAAGTTGCAAAATACCAGGACTTCAACAGGTAACATATTAGCAATCAGATGCTGGAGAGGTGATTTTTGCTAAATTTATTAAGAACCTTGATAGGTGTGAAAACAGCCAATGTTAGATATTTTCCCTTCCCCAAAAAATGTGTTCATTCATCAAATATCATTAGTAGTAGGACATTTCTGAAAGCATTGCCCCAAAAGATAATAGGCCCCGCCTAACACTCACAAATAATCCTTTCATTTCAGCATATTGCACCATCACCAAGCCAGTGTGCAGCCTGAATGCTGTTATTGTTTGACAAAGCCCATGCCTTCCTCTGTTTTAAAAGATCCACCTTAGTTAACTGGGGTTTTGCCCTTACTTTATTCTGTACAGATAATCTTTACTATATGAAGTGCCCTATCCTAAAGACCCCTTTCAATTCCAAGGAATAGTTGGTGGGTAGAGTTTCATGTGCACAATTAGGTCCCTATTTTTTAGAGTGTTTTATAAAGCGTGAACATGACCCCAGTGTATTAGAGCACTGTAGATAACGATGATGCACAGAAGATACACAAATGCAGATACATTAAGAGAAACAAACTCAAGTAAGATATAGTATGTTGTTACAGAGGTAATGGTAATGGTTTTCTGAGATTGTTAAAACGTCATGCAGTTCTAGATACCCAGGGAGCAAAGAATGAGTGATGTTCTCCTGAGAAAGGATGTATGGATAATATTGTCAATTGTGGTGCTCATTGAGCTCAGGAAATGGGCTCATCTAGAAATTCTGAGAGGAATATTTTCATTATGAGAGGAATCTATTCATTAGGATTGTCTTCACTTCTCTTTTGAAAATGTGGGTTGATGGGTTTGATTGCACCTCGGATGGTAAGGAGTTCCAAATTCTTGGAGCAGCTCCTGAAAAGGAACAAGAGTAGGTTTTCTGCTTTCTGAATCTTGGGGTTCAAGCCTGAGAGAGTTAGCACTTCTGAGGGAGCGGTTGCCTCCTGAGATTCAAATTTGTCTGCCAGGTACATTGGTTCATTAAAATGCAAGGCTCTGTGTGTGAGGCAAGCAATTTTCTGTTGGCCTCTGGCTTCGAGATGATGCTAGTTTAGATGCCTAAGTGATGGGGTAATGTGGTCAAAACGTCTAATGCCTGTTCCCAGTCTCACTGCTGCATTGAGAGTTGCTATGAGTGGAGCTGTACTTGCCTTGGGGAGACCTGAGAGGCATGCAGAACCGTTTTCTAGTCTGGAGATGACTAATGACTGCACTGCTTGTTTGAAGTCTGACGAGGGGGGAACGGTTTCACTTTCCTCAATAGATTAAGTTGGAATGACGCACTACACATATTTGCACTGATATGTGCTTGCATGTTCAAATTCTTGTCTAGTGTTACTCCGAGGGGTTTAGTGGAATCAACAATGGTATGTTTGCAGTTCAGGGCGTCTAGGTGATTCAGCTAATTTTGGATGTGTGAGTGCCTGTTCTGAGGGGAGAAACTTAGGAATTCCGTTTTCAGAGATTGTGTCACCTCACACATCCAAATAAGCTAACCTAGTCTTCAACAAACAACAGCTTGTATATCATCATAGAAGCATTTAAAGCATCCTTCTGAAACAGTTCAGATAGAAATGCCTCCATATTGCTTATTAAAATTATTTCAATCACCCATTGTTCTTCTAAAGTCCTCTTTATGAAGGACGTAGCACTATAACAATTGTGTGAAAAAGAAAACCCAAATTACTGATTGTGCTTCAATTGGTCAACTGTACACACTGCAATGAACGCAACAAAAGGGCTCCTCTTTCTTTCAGACATTATTAAGATTGTTTTGGTGGTGTACATTTTTTACCTATTTACTGTTTTATAAATTTCCACCACAGTTGTAGAATCTTAAGGGCCAGTGGGTGCTTTTATAGCAAGGACCATTTTGCCTCTATATTTACACACGGCAATGACTTCTATATGTCCTAGCTTCGGTGAAAACTGCTATCTCTGCTATCTCATCGAACACATACGCAATGTACAGCCTGAAGTAAAAGGAGCCAAAACAGGGTCTCTGTTTGAGCCTGTTCTCATTTTGAATTTTATTGAATAACGTTCCCACAATAATGGGTCTGCGTGTAGATCAATCAACAGAACCACTAGATCTAGGTCAGTTCTCCATGAACTTCATTTGACCAAATGGGTTTTCTTTACCCATAACTAAATGTGGAGCTCAGGTTGATAAAATATGTGTGTAAGTTCATAACCCCTTTAAAGTAATGTCTTATCGTGGCTAAAGCCATCAGATTATTATCAAGTGAAATAACTTTGAGAAATCCTACCTTACAAATTGATTTCAAATTGTTTTCCACGGACTATGTAGCCAGTTCCTTGTCTGGAGGAGCAAGCCTCAGAGATGGTTTTCTGAGCCACAGAATTCCCCATTTTGTAAATTGGGCATATAATGCTGCCAATTTATAAGACGGTCATTACTCCAGATTTTTGCACTGCAATTTTATAATAAAGCAAGAAGATTCTTCTGTGTCTTTAGGCAAGATTTGTGGAAAGACTACCTGTTCCACTGAAAAACATTTTTTGAAGTGTAGCCCAATGTCACTAAATTGTTAGCCTTTCCTTCTCAGTGGCACTGTGGGTTTCGGTCACGAAGACGCACAGGAGTCAGGATGCACTCCTGCTCTAGTGTATGAAATATATGTAGGAAAACCAATAGCTCGTATCTGTAATCTGATATATTTAGATCCTCCACCAGTTTAATGGGTTCCAGGCTAAGCAATGTACATTAATCACTGCAAAGTCCAGTTACAACTCCTACTCTGCAGGCTGGGTGAGCTACTCAGAAGGACACTGATATATAACTCCTCAGGTGCAATAATGTATTACAATCAGAATTATCTACAAGGCTACTGCCTTCTAAAATAACTGGATCGGCAAATAATGACACCCTCTCAGTGAACATATTAGTTGCAACCATCCCCAATACTGGTCTTTGTGTTTTACATCTACACATGAGATAGCATTTTAATCCTCTTCTCACTCACCATGGCAGGTGCCAGTTCCTTCATTCCTGGTGTAAATAACCCAGACGAGCCCATGGCTTACCCTGCTGAACTAGACATTCATCTTTAGGGTAGCAGAAGACTATATGAGCAGGGATGAGGCCCATCCTTCTCATGCCTTATATGATGCATGCTGAATTGACTGGTGGTCAGTTTCTGCAGCAAATCTCACCCTTACACAGTACAGCACCAACTCACCTAACTGGGTTGGTAGCTCTTGAAGTAGTGACCACACTGCATTGCCCACTTACTTCCAACATGGAATCTATCAGGCCTGGGATCTCCTTGGTCTTCAACAATACAATTTCCTCAATGTTACAGCTTTTTACATACTTTTTACAGTGAAACTACCAGGGCTAGAATCACCAATTCCTGCTGGTAATTGCACCCCTGTGCTTTGGAGTTAAGAGTTTGACTCAGAATGGGAAATATCCATGTGGTCCCATGAATGCCTGGTTCTTTTCCACATGGTTATCCTCCATTATCGGGTCTGGTCCACTTCTATTTACAGTCAGCATGTATTGTGGATCGGGAGGCAAGGGTTGTCTGGGATATCAGGGGGCTTAACAGGCAGTGGGCTGACTGGGTGGAGCGTTGTATGCACTTCTGTGTTGTGGGGGTGTAGTGAGGACTGTGCCTTTGCTCGTTGCATGTGCTTAATGATTTTACATGATGCTTGTCCACTAACATTAGGGCTGATGTTCCTGCTTCAAATAACACTTGATCACTAGGCCAGAACAGTCTGCTCCTTCTTCAAAGATGCCGCTCCGAGTGACTCATAATCAGTCGCATGGTGGTATCAAGGAACTGAAAGTTATCCTTGTCTGATTATCCTCTGTGTGGACTCCACCCACCAGCGACATTCCAGGTTGAAGCAGTGTGGCATGTGGTCACTTTTAAATATATACTGTAGTGAATGTTTTAGCAAGCAGGAAAAGTTCATTTCTCAAACAATTTACTCAACCGTCTAATTAGAGGATGGACTTAAAGAGGCCAATGAATCCTAGTATGATATACCAAATATACCATTTAATGAACATGGTACCTCTCAAATTGCCTGAAAAGAGAATGTGTTAAAATAAATTGAAAGCTAGTGTAGACAATCCTCTAAATAGAATATCCAGGCAAATGGTTTAAGCATCTTGAACCTATAAAGTTGAATCTATGATTTGGACAAGCATTTACTCATAATTTCAGATTGGAGTCAGAGGTTCTATTTGAGACTACACTTCAGCTTTATGCTTTCCCGTACCTGAAGTTAATTAATGTAAACTTGACATTGTCTTTTTGAACATGACATAAAAAGAGGATGAATTACCCCAACGCTTTCTTACACCAAATCCCAATAATTGCTGCTTCAACTGTTCCACTACATGAAGGCCAGTATATGAGTGACACAAACCCTCTTTGACTCACACAAATGGGCCTCTTCACAAACTGCATTTTGGAGTATGTTTAGTAGTGCTAGAATAGTACTGATTATCTGCTACAAAATGATATTATTTAACCTACTTGTGGAGGTTTATGTCTTCACCTCTCCCATCCTTTTTGTGCAGAGATTTCCTCTTTGACTGCCCTAGACTACCAGGGGCTGATAAGCTGGTTAGATGAGTTAACACCAAACTTACAGTGAGTAACTAAGGTCTTCCTACTAGTAAGCCCCATGAGAACCCTTGGCATTCGTTTAGTGTGGTGAAGAAATTAGTGTTATACTGGCAGGGAGTAAAGGTGTAATGCTTCTGGGTTGAGCCAAAAGAGACTTGAATTTGACTGTTTGGAGAAGGTGTGGGTGGACAGGAATTTGGTTTAGTCAGAAGATGAGATGCTGCTGCACCAGAGAGCGAGCTCCGAGATTCCAGGATCATGGCACCCATCTTCTGCCAGACAGGGAGCCTCCGCCTAAACAGTTGCCCAAATTGGTCTCACAGCATGTAAAATACAGACTGTGCTATATTTACCAGTGATGTGGTCTTCTGAACAGAACTTTAAAGTACAGTCCAACAACAGACCTAGAGGTGAGTGCTTGTCCATTTTATATGGGCGGGTGACCCATGACCTGGCTCATAGCTAACACGCATGTTCAGACATACCTAGGTATACCTGCTTTTCTAGAGGGCTCTGGGTTTGCAGGCTACTCTTCAGTTCAGCCTTAATCAGCAGAGGCCACTATTGAAGGCATTTACTAAAATGTTTTGACATTTTCCTGCTGCCTACTTTCTGAGACCATGATTTCTTTCATTTACAATAGGGATACAATATTGGTCGTGTATTGTTTTGTCTGATGATTTTGTTCATATACGGAAGTTTTTCAACAACAAAAAAGGCTTATACGAGAAGTAGATGGTTTACTAGACGGGCTTCTCATCCATGGTTTTTGGAGTTCATGTCAAGATTTACCAAGGTTTACGCAGTGCGAAGCTGCTCAGAAATCTGCTGTGTTATGTTGTACGAATTAGAAACAAATTGTGAGGAGCTGCATTAATTAAACATTACACACCACTGATGGTATTTGCCTTACTTGCGCTACAAATGTGTGGTTGTGTAAAGCTAAACACTACTGGCATAAAGAACAGTGAGCAGTATCTGAGATGTGTCCTAAAGACCCATGCGTAATTGCATAATATGAATACTTTCACAGAAATTATCATATTTCTCTTGGGAAAGTCATGATAAAACCCAATCTTTGCATCTGTTTTCATTTAGTATTAGTATCTCATTTCAGACCAACTCCCACTACTGTATGTAACTTTAGTTATTATGAATTTGCATGAAATCCTAGGGTGCTTTACACATTTCCTTCCTTGTGTCCACTTTCAATAAACTATCTGGAGTTTGGCACTAAGCGATGCAATGCAATTTAGCACTACATTTGTGCCAACTTTCCTCACAAAAATTCATTTTGTATGTGCAAGTTGATCAGTGGTGCGGTGTCTGCAGCATTGCCTTATGTAGCACAACTTATCCCCTCATAAACGTCTGCCCTGAAGCTTAGTACAGCTAGGGGAGACTTTTATTCCCTGGGACCTCTAAATTCACTAAAGTGCAACAAATCCAAGCATATGTGAAGTCAGTTGGCTGGGCTTTAGTGTGGTAAACTCATGCAAACAACATGCCCACATTTCTGTGTTTGCCTGTTTTAAAAAAACATAAAACCAGACCTTTTGGCTTTGACAGTTCTTGTTTAGAAAAGGAATGTCAGAAGGTCTGGTGCACTATTAAGCCAGACCTGAAATAAGCACAAACGTTTTAGCAAAGCGATAGAAAGAAGCCATTGTATAGAGTGATGTGCACAGTCATAAGCCTGCTGTTCACACAAACAGTTGATATCACACTTGTAACGCCGCAGATATTTCAACACTACATGTGCAGTTTCAGAATTATAATATTTATGACACAGTTGTAAACAAAAACAAAGGTCTTGTATTAATGAAACAAAAAGACACGTATTTTTCTGTTTGAAAATCCCTTTTTAAAAAAGAACTTTGGGATACATATGGATAGATAAAATATGTGATTTAAATTGTATATAGAAAAAAGTGTAGTGGGCGACTTTGACCCGGAGGACCCATTGGATTGAAGCAAAATGTGTGCTCTAAAGATAAGAGAGTATCACTGCACGGACAGTACACAGTACTGATTAGACAGTGGAATGAATACTCCCTTAGGAGAACTTGTATGACAAGATGCCTTAAAAAGTGGCGCAAGGGATACCTGTCCACAAAGTTCCAGTCCGGGGCTGGATACCGGAGGACAGACGGTGGTGCTCAGACACTCCAGACAGACTCCCTGTGCTGTCGCAAGAGGCTGAGTCATAAGAGAATTCTAGACAAGTCACATCCCTATTCCAAATGGTCAACAGACACGTGCAATGCATTCAATCAAAGGCCCATATTTATACTTTTACACGCAAAACTGCGTTAGCGTGTAAAAGTATAAAGCCGGCTAGTGCCATTCCTGGATGCCGGCCGGGTGTCATATTTATGGAATGGTGCGAGCCAGAGGTAATGCACGGTTAGCGTAATTAAAAATGACGTTAACCAGGTGGGGGAGGCGTAGGGGGATCCAGAGGTTGTGCGCCGAATTATGGCGCTACACTGTTTAGAGGCAAAAAAAATGCCTCTGAGCAGAATAGCGCCATTTACCGGCACACAACCCCCATGGACATGGCTCTTGTCTTAGTAAAGACAGGAGTCATGTCCACCATCCCAATGGCCATGCGCAGGGGACTAGTGTCCCCTGGACATGGCCATCAGGGCCAGTGCCATGCAGGGGGCCTGAGGTTAGGGCCCCCAAGAGGGATTTTTTTTTTTTTAAATATACTTATCGGACCTACCTGGGATGGATTCCTCATCCTCTGGTGTCCCTGGGGTCAGGGAAGGGCATCTGTGGGCTCTTTCCATGGTCTCTGACCATGAAAACATGCCCACAAGCTTAGCTCCATTATTTAAGGCCCCCTGAGCTTGAATTTAGCACGGGGGATTTAAGGCCATATCGTCATTTCTGCACGGTAACGCCTAACTTGCATCTCATTGATGCAAGGTAGGTTTCCATGTCCAGAAGATTACATTAACTCCATAACTTTGGCGCGAGACGTGCCTAGCGCCAAAGTATAAATATGGAGTTAGGTTTGCACTGAATTAGCATAAAAAAAAATACGTTAATTCAGCAAAAACCAAGAATAACTATGCCCCAAAGTGCTTCAGGAGCGATCAGAGAACGTGCATGTTGGGTGATAATCTCACTGTAGGCTGCATAAAACTCATGCACAGAGCGTACTGGCGAAGTCAGTGCTTGACGAGCGCCCGGTAGGTTTGGCTTTAATGTGCTAATGCAGGCAGATTTAGGCTTGCAGACTGCTCGTGCTGCGTGGTTCATTTTTCTGCTATGTTTGTGCCCTGTTCTGCATTCTTCAAGCTTGCTGTGTCACTGTCTTCAAAGCGCTAAGGTGGCGGTAGTGTAGCGATGCACCCGTGCAAGTTTGGGAGTTAACAATAATAGAACACAGATATGAGAGAAACAGAATACAGTCACGGGACAAATAGCTCCTTTACATTTGTTCATGCCTGTGTGTTTGCATTTGTTAGCAAAAGAAAGCCATCCTATCGCTTTGCTAATACTTGAAGGAATAGGCCACACCGTCAGGGACGTCGTAACCTCCCCTACCCCCCTAGCCCCCCTAGTTAGGAGTGACGGTGGATTGGGGTTCCTAATGGACCTCTTCTGTCTGGAAGTCGGCAGACAAAAACTCATTATTGGCCCTGGACTAGAGCGTCAATAGAGGAGCAAGAAGGAGCAAGTCAAAGCGGCAGCTGGGGAAATAGAACAAGTAAAGGAAGAAGAAATATTGGAAGGGTGAAAAGAAGAGCGTGTGTATGAATTAATGGGTGGATGAATATGTGGATAGTGACTGAGTGGAAGGATGTTTGGATGGATAGGTGAATGGATGACAAAGTACAGGGGTGAGTGGATGGGTGGATGGGCAGATGAAAGGGTGACAGAGTAAGGGGATGGATGAGTGAATGGATAGGTGGATGGACAAGTGAAAGCATGGGAGAGTAAAGGGATGGACGGAGAGGAGAAAGGATGGCAGAGTAAATGCATGGATGGATGAATGGGAGTGAATGGATAGGTGAATGGACAGGCAAAAGGATAGCAGAGTAAAGGGATGGATAGATATGTGAAAAGATGGCAAAGGGATAGATCGATGAATGGGTGAAAAGATGAATGAATGGATGGCGGGGTGGATGGATGGCTGAATAGCAGAGTTGGATAAATGGATGGATGGCAGAGTGGATGGATGGGTGAACAGATGGCAAAGTGGATGGATGGATGACTTAGTGGATGCATTGATGGAGGAATAGCAGAGTGGATGAAGGTAGAGTGGATGGGTGGATGGATAGTAGAGCAGATGTATTGATGGGTGGCAGAGTGGACAGATGGATAGCAGAGCTAATGGATGGGTGGACGAAAGAATGATTGGTGGATGATAGAATTTAAAGTGAAATAGTCGATGGCAGAAGGTGGGTGGAAGGATGAAAGAATAAATGGATAGACACATGGACGGAAGAGACAAGGAAGGTATTCTAAGGAGGGTTCGGCTCACTTGGTTCATTTGCTTGGTAGAATCAGCACTTTAGTTTAAATGTTCTGGCTACTCCTGTGCACACCGTCCGATACTGCAAACAATTGTTTGGTGCTTCAAACCATTTCCTGTGCTTATGCTAAATTCTTGCCTTGCACCAGATCATCAGTCTAGATGCAGCTTTCAGCTTACTGCCTCACCACCATCTACCTTTCTGGATTATAGCCCTTAGCCGGAGACTAAAAAGCAAGCATTTGCTGACCATAGTGCCAATGGCTATGCAGTCCACATATTGAGGGGTACCAGAGGCATGAATAAAAGGATTGCTTATCTATATCCTGAGTAAAAGGGAAGTATTTTGTATTTTGCATTTTTCTTGCTAAAATGGTTGCTTTGCGGGATGCCCTCACAAAGTATCTACTTTTAGTATTTTCTCACACTACCTATATTATTTTAGACTTTTACAAGATGTTTGCAGTTCAGAAAGATTTCAAAAGACCTTTTCTGAAAACAAATGTTTTAGAAGGGAATTTACCCATGGAGGGTGTTTTTGGAGTTGACTTGCTTCTGAAAAGCAATTACTCTGAGAAGTTTTGTTACACTATTTGTTTACATTGGGGTTTTTTCAAAGTTCACAGCATTTGTAAAGTTTCCAGGAAGAGGCAAATATGTTGTTAGGATATCCTGTTTTAGATTTAAACCTCTAATAACTGATAAAACCCCACTGCAAGGGAAATGTCCCTATCACTATGAACATATAAACACTAATATACACCTGTACAACCACTTTTTAAAATGCCATTCGGAGAGAGGAACATTAAAGAAAATGCATCTTTTTTCTTCCTAAAGGGGCCAACACAATGTTACTTTGTTTTACAAGCTAGCAGCAAGAAAGACTGGACAAATATTATTCTGCTTGAGATTTGTTGTTTAAGGCTGTGACTAAAAATTGGTTCTTCTTTTTGTTTCGTTCAGTTTTGTGTGATTAGATTAAAGGTGCAGGGCATAGACTCATGTTTTAGGTTTGATCTATATGTTTCATGCACTGTGGAAAATCTGGGAATATTAACAGCATACTTGACCTTTTGGCAGTGTTTAATTTTTTCACTGATTGGTAAAATGACTGGCTCGTAGGAATCTTGGGCAATGCACATACCACATATATCTATGGATACAGAATTGGAAAAACCCTTTTAAATAGTAGCCCCTGTTTCAACCATTCCCTACTGATATCAGGTCAAATGTCAAACACCCCAGGCTTTAAACATTCAATGCAAGGTATAGCAACATCTACCTGTGAAAAGAGTACTGTCATCATCCAAATGGCATTGACATACCAACAAAATTCATAGCTGCAAGGCATCTCATTGTCACATGTGATACCTTAATCTAATTCTGGCTTGTTACCCAGCTGCATGCTACAGCAGTAGTTTTTTAGACCAATAGTTGCAATGTTAAGAGCAAAACTTCAAATCCCAGAATACAATGTGATATCAGTTAAGAGGTCAGGACTTATTTAGAGTGAAACATTTGCCGTAGGAGCTCTTGGCAGTGATGAAAGTCCACACAACAGCAGCACCTCTTAAAGTCATCGGGCAAAGAGTACAGAAATACAGAAATGCAATGGTTAGCATGCGTTAAGCATCATGTTTCAGGTGCCTTATAATGGAGGGCTACAAATTAATCTAGTGTAATTCAATATTTATAAAGGTTTCACAAGGAACTATGCTGTAGGCAGGATTGGCCACCCCTACAATGTCATAATATTCACTACGGATAGAGTGAATAACTTACAGCTCTACAAATTTGTTAATTAAACATTTGAATATAGCACTCTTACTTTTGTGCTCCACATCTAGTCATGGAAACCACACAGAGTCCAGCCTGACAGACTGATCTTGACAGGACATTAGATATGAGAGAGGGGTCAGGGATGTGAGTGAGTGTTTACTACACCAACTTTGTAGGCTTAAAACAGTCTGACACCAAGTCCACTGGACACATTGCCCATAGGAAGGCATTACATTCCTTGCATTACTTCTCCTTTAAACTAAATATTTGTTTTTTTAACAATCACATGTTAACATGTAAACACTGAAAACACAATTGTTGCCAATTATTAGGGTTAGTCAGCTGAATAAACGCCAATGAGCACTGATTTCAAATGCTTTACAAAACAGTGAAAAAAAACCACTGAAACTCACAAAAATATACACTGAAAACAGGACAGCCTATATATTGATAATGACTGCTGTATGAGTGAACTTACATGGAGAGACACACAACAGGAAATAGACGCAAACACACAGACAAAGAGAGATATTAGAAACAGACTTGAGACAGTGACATTGGTAGAGAAACAGAGAAAAATACATTAGGTGAGAGAAATAGAGGATTACATATGAGAGGGTTACATACAAATAAAGAGAGACAAAGAGTGACACACTACAGAAGAGACAGAGGTTATGGCACAGAAAAATAGAAACGTGAAGTGAGACTTTAGAAGCAAGACACAGTATGATAGATATAGTGACAGAGTTAAATAGAGGGGTATCTAGAAGGATTACTTACTGATAAAAATAGAGAGTGTGAGGTGCTAGGGCAGAGAATGTGGATTGGATGTAGAGGCAAAGAGAGAGACATTAGCATAGAAACAGTGCAGCATTATGCAGAACAAGACATTAAGGAAGACAGTGAGAGACACACAGAGTAGGCAGTAATGGACAGATAGAGAGCGTCAAACAATTACAGGCACACAAACGGACATTAAGGGAGAGTCAGTGAGTGAGGACCACTGACATAGAGACTCTTCGGGTGAGACATTGGAAAAGAAATAAAGAGAGAAGCATTAAAGGAGAGAAAGTGGGTGGCACAGTTTTGAGGCAAGTGTATTGAAAATAAACTGGAGAAAGAGAGAATGTGACATGTTGATACAGAGAGACTGAGGGACCTATTCACAAATGTAAATCTACAAGTGTAGATTTACTACAAGTACATCAGCTCCTACACTTTTGAGTAACTTTCCTACTTTTGACTATTTACCATTTGTGAGTGTAAAATTAGTCAAAATTGTAGACTTACATTGCCTTATCCAAGGAGATAGTGTGGGAGGGGACTAATAGTAACTTTACAAGTGTATTTGAAGTTCAGCACACTTAGTGGAGACCCTTGCAATCGGGGGCGGAGATCTTGGTAAGGAAATGTGTAGGTAAATTTGGATTAAACTTTTTTTAAATATTGAAAAATATTTTAAGTTAAATATTAGATCAGGCATAATTTTAATCATGCAGTTATAATGTGATGATATTTAGATGTAACCATAATTTGACCATCGACTCCATTTTGTGCAAGAGACTCCATTTTGTGCCCAGCTGCAGGACAGCACAAGTATTTTTCCTTACAAAACTTCTTTTTCTCTTCCCCTGTGAAGAGCCGAACAGGGCTGGAACATATTATGTGGGATGCACACTAGATACAAGTTCACAAGACTGAGACTGTTTTTATCAGAGGATTGTGTAAGTCTATCTCAGAACAAACATTTGGAGCCTGGCCAGCTCCTATGGGCGTTTTTGACGCAGACGAAGTACAGCCAGTGTTTAATTTCATAACAGAGAGGAGAGAGGTGTTCCCAGAATCATCTTCTGGAGGTCGTTTAAGGTATTAAAGATGGGGAGACTTGGCACTGAGACAGGAACTTTCCTGTGGCGTGGACGCGCTGCCTAGGATCTTTGTGATCCCAGTCTGGGGTCTCCTGCCCTGGCTGATGAAGGGTTCCCTAGTCTCGCTGGCGAGGATGATGTCAACCCAAATGGTGATGTATTTTAAATCTTGATTATTTAGCTTATGTATACATGCTCTGTTAACACATTGCGCATTACTTTCTTTTAAGTCCTGAACACTTGATATGTGCATTTATCTTTGTATATATTTACATGTTCTGTTGCATTTGAGTTATATGCATATTCTCATATATTTGTGTGACTTTCATTTGATATTTGGGAAGTGCCTTAATAAATTCATTATTTAGACTAAGAGTGTTGCATTCTTTTGGCATTGTGGCGGTCATTCTGACCTTGGCGGACGGCGGAGGCCGTCCGCCAAGGTACCGCCGTCAGAACACCGCACCGCGGTCGAAAGACCGCGGCGGTGATTCTGACATTTGCCCTGGGCTGGCGGGCGGCCACCAAAAGGCCGCCCGCCAGCCCAGGGCAAATCAACCTTCCCACTAGGATGCCGGCTCAGAATTGCCGGCATCAGCATGAACAGGATGGCGGTAGGGGGTGTCTGAATCCCCATGGCGGCGGAGCGCACTCCGCCGCCATGGAGGATTCAGACGGGCAGCGGAAAGTCGGCGGTAGCCCGCCGGCTTTCCGCTTCTGGCCGCAGCTGTACCGCCGCGGTCAGAATGCCCGGCGGAGCACCGCCAGCCTGTTGGCGGTGCTACCGCCGACCTCCGCCCTGGCGGTAATTACCGCCAGGGTCAGAATGACCCCCTGTGTCTCCTTAGTTTAAGTGAGAGCAATACTCATGATAGGAGTAATTTTGGTAATTCTGCATTATTTATTCATTCATTTCTTATTTTATGTCGAGTTAATTAAAATCATTACATGTGATCAGCCACAGAACATAAATTTTCACAAGTGCCAGGGCAGTCATTTACAATAAATAAAGAAAAACGTATAAAGAGCCAAAAATAGGTTGAATATGATTTTCAGAAAAGAGCTAAGTGCTCCATAGTCATGTGCAAAATTATTAGTAAATAATAAAACAATCGACACAATACCATAAAAGTTTTAG
The DNA here is from genome assembly GCF_031143425.1 of Pleurodeles waltl. Lineage (NCBI taxonomy): Eukaryota > Metazoa > Chordata > Amphibia > Caudata > Salamandridae > Pleurodeles > Pleurodeles waltl. The sequence continues at coordinate 977,945,451 of NC_090436.1, read as the reverse complement.
CCATTTTGTGCCAGAGAGGTAACCGCCAAGATAAAAGAAGGAGGGAAGAAAGATTAATAATGCAGGGCAATTACTCATTACTGTTTGACATGTATTTACCAATAATAATGTAATTACTCCTGCTCACATAACTAAGAGTAATTTGGGGAAAGCAACCCTACCACAAAAGCACATTTAGTGACCACAAGCGCCCACTGGGGTTCCCTATTTGGGTTCTGTTGCATTTAACACTATTTCTTGACACAAAATGCATCCTTTTATCCATTTTAGATGCAAGCATGCATTTTACACTAAGAAAATAGAGCTAAATGCTGGGAGTAAGTTGGTGGGAAAATACTACCCAATGACACATTTAGCTCTATATCTGCTGGCGCCCATTGTGGATGCAAGGTGGACAGTGTACATAATTATGCTTCACTGTATTATATGAGTTACACCCAGCCCTATTAAATAGTAACATTAATTAATTGTACACATTTATTTTAAATGTATTGCAATATAATACAATGTTACAGCATTATTCACTAATTTTTACAAATGATGTAGAGAATTCATGAACATTACTATAATTGTTTTTAATATAAATTAATGTTACATTATTTTTAAAATAGACAAGCATTAAAATATGTAAATATAACATATTACATATTACATATTGTTGATTTTTAGATTTTTAACACTTAATTAAATGTAGTTATATTTTTAAATACCTTATTAAATAAATTAAATTACTTTTTTAATTTATTTGAACGTTACTTCAGATGGAATTTTCTTTTAAGGACCCTACCTCCATTATTTTCTACAGGAGGATGTTGCAGTATCAGTGGTTTGCCATGTGTGGTGCTAAACATAACAGTTTTGTGTCCTTTTTGGCTTTACCATCTATTGAAATATAGAAGGGCACTTTGTGAATGGCAATGCGCTTACTCTTTTGATTGTGAGTGCATGTCCCTTCTTAAACCCCTGCTTAACCCTCTCTAAACCCCTCCTTAATCCTCCATTAGGCCCTCCCCTTTAGCAGTAAGTAGTTGTAAGCAATCCCCATTTCCAGTCACTCCCCTTTATCCCTCCCACATTTACTACTAAAAACATATTATTACATGTGCTGAGGAAAAGGTTTGACCTCCACAATTAGGCATGGGAATTACATTTGTGGTGCATTAATAGTACTATTGTAGAACTACTTAACATGGTACATATTTTGGTAGGTTTGAGCAAGTGGTACAGGTGAGGACCACTGGCACTCAATTTTTGGGACCAGCACTTATTTTCCCTTTGACCAGGGGAAAAACATACAAAGAGGAAAGAAGGAAGAAGACAAAGAGCGGAAGTAGGAACCTACAAGAGTGACATAAAGGGACAGGCAGTGTCTGGCAGTGGATTTAAAATGTACGAAGTGGAATCAGAACTAGCCAGTCTTGGTATTTGGCATGATGACATTCAGTAGCACCAGTTGCGGACTTCTGAGCAAAACCCTTGACCCCAGCACTTATTTTGTTATCAAATTAAGCACTGACAAGCACTGGCAAAGCCAACAGGTCTCACAAATTTACAAGACATTTCTCAATAATTGCCAACCCCAGCTAGAACAATTTAAGTAAATGGGAGCAAGACTTGGGCCTCTTGGGTGATGCTGACTGGAAGGAAATGTTTAAATACCGTAAGGAGGTTGCAGTGAGATCGGGTTTCTGATCAAAACAGCTCAAAATACTGCACCTTGCCTACTCCACCGCAAACGACTCTTTAAGAAGTGTAAAACTAATTCAGACCACTGCTTGAGGAGGTGTAAACAACCAGGAAAGCTAATACATACAATATGGGACTTCCCTAGTGTTAGAAATAGGGTCTTTGGTTTGCAGTCAGGTTACTCCCTGTCCAAGCAAGGACCCTCACTCTAGTCAGGGTAAGTCACATACAATTCACATTATCCTGTGTCCACGCTCTGGTAGCTTGGCACTGAGCAGTCAGGCTTAACTTAGAAGGCAATGTGTAAAGTATTTGTGCAATAAATCATGCAATAACACAGTAGAACACCACAAAAATACACCACACAGTGTTTAGAAAAATATATAACATTTATCTGATAAGATGCAGGTCAAAACGATTAAGATGCAATAAGTGTATGTTGAAATATCACTGTAAAAAATGATATAAAGTGTCTTTAGTCTCTTAAAAGCAACAAATGTCTCTTGCAAGCACAAAGTACCTGGTTTGCATTCCAATTCTCCGCAAGAGATCGCAGAGGAGGAGATGCGTGGAAAACGAGGAGGTGTGCGTCGATTTTTACCAACGCACACAGGCAATGCGTTGTCGAGTTTTCACGTAGGGCAGGCTTTACGTCAATTTCCGGTGCGCAGACTGGAATCCTCTGGGTTTTCGGACACCCCGGGTACAATGCGTTGAAATCCGGCGCTGACGGGATGAAGTCACAGGGGCTGCGTTGATCCGGTGGGCGTTGAGTGGAAGTTTCTACCGCACGACAGGCGCTGCGTTGATTCCTCTCAGGAAGTCGGGCTGCATCATTCCGGCTTGACTTTGAGTTGATCCAGTGGGATGTGCATTTAATTTCCAGTCGCTACCCTGGCGCTGCATTGATCTTCTCCTTGCGAAGTCGGGCTGCAACTTTCTGGTTCGGCGTGCAGTGATTTTCTCACCTCGATGCAGGCTTTGCGTTGATTTTCGCCACACAGGGAGTTCTGCTTACAGGAGTGAAGTCTTTTTGGTCCTGAGACTTCAGGGAACAGGAGGCAAGCTCTATCCAAGCCCATGGGCAGCAATTCTCAGCACAGCCAGAGAGCAGCAAGGCAGCAGGGCAACAGCAAAGCAGCAGTCCTTCTCAGAAAGCAGTAAGGTGTGTCCTTTGGGCAGCCAGGTAGTTCTTCTTGGCAGGTTACAGGTTCTGCTTCTGGGTTTCTTCTCCAGGATGTGTCGTGTCCAGAAGTGTCTACGTTGGTAGGGTCAGAGACCCTGCTTTAATACCCAAATGTGCCTCTGAAGTGGGAGAGACTTCGAAGAGTGGCTTAGAAGTGCACAAGGTCCCCTTTCAGTTCTATCCTGTCTGCCAGGGTCCCAGTAGGGGGTGTAGCAGTCCTTTGTGTGAGGGCAGGCTACTGTCCTTTGACATGTAAGTGTCAGGCCCTCCACCCTCCCAACCCAGGAAGACCCATTCAATATGCAGATGGATGCAAGTGTGGATGAGCATCCTGTGTTTGGGGTTGTCTGAATGAATTCACAAGGGAACTGACAACTGAACCTAGCCAGACGTGGATTGTAAGACCCAGAAGGATTTAAGTGCAGAGAAATGCTCACTTTCTAAAAGGGGCATTTCTAAAATAGTAATATTAAAGCCAACTTCACCAGTCAGCAGGATTTTGTATTACCATTCTGGCCATATCAAATATGACTTTGTTACTCCTTTCAGATCAGAAGCTACCACTCAAACAGTATATGAGGGTAGCCCTAATGTTAGCCTATGAAAGGAGCAGGCCTCACTGCAATGTAAAACGAATTTAGGAGTTTTACACTACCAGGACATGTAAATTACACAGGTACATGTCCTGCCTTTTGCCTACGCGGCACCCTGCCCTATGGGTTACCTAGGGCCTACCTTAGGTGTGACTTATATGTAGAAAAAGGGGAGTTTTAGGCTTGGCAAGTACTTTTAAATGTCAAGTCGAATTGGCAGTGAAACTGCACACACAGGCCTTGCAATGGCAGGCCTGAGACATGGTTCAAGGGCTACTTAAGTGGGTGGCACAATCAGTGCTGCAGGCCCACTAGTAGCATTTAATCTACAGGTCCTGGGCACATATATTGCACTTTACTAGGGACTTCTAAGTAAATTAAATAAGCCAATTGGGTATGATCCAATGTCATCATGTTTTAAGGGAGAGAGCACATGCACTGGTTAGCAGTGGTAAAGTGTGCAGAGTCCTAAAACCAGCAAAAACAGTGTCCAAAACGTGGAGGGAAGCAGGCAAAAAGGTAGGGGTCACCTAGGCTGCAGCACTTTTGGACCAGGGTGTATCAAAGGATAACTAGAGCCATCGATATCGACCGGAACTCACGGAACTGAACGAGCAGGTTGCTTGCTTGGGGATTTGAGGATATCAAACAATCCTCAGGTTTACCCTCATGTTTTGTAATGTTGCCCTCATAATAGTTAAACTGGATGTGATTCGACTTTGGGGGAGCGCTGACATTCCGAAAGTGTTACACTGGGTCCAGAATATGGGTTGGTGTGTGCAGACTAGTGAATAGGACAAAAGGCTGCCCGAAGAAGTTCGAACGAATCTAGGGTCCTTGGCGAGAAACCCTTAGGTATATTTAAATAAAGGTTGTATGATTAAATAAGGGCCATGAAAACAAGTATAGTGGAGAGATTGTTGAAACAGAGGTTCGCACACCACAGGGGAGCATTGTATTTGATTAATCAAATGAGTGGAAAACATTTAAACCAACTTAAATGATGGAAATGTATTGTTGACATTCTCTGCCTTCTTGATTGGTGAATACATTGAATGGAGATTTCGCATTGTGTTGAATAACACGTACATCCTTAAACTGATGAGCATAAGTTTGCATTAAAAAAAAATACAAGTATTTTTTTAAATCAGGATGTATGTGTGGCACATTGCATCGCAAAGCATGGAATTGATATTCTTACCATTAGAACATTTTGCAGGCGCTGCTTAAAACTGCGGAACACCGTGCAAGTGGCCACATTACACTTCCCAAGTAATCCCTTAGGTCGCGCAGACAGCTTTGCTATCATGCCTGATCTAAAAACTGAAACGACCTTTGGCCTCCGAATGACTCTCACATCTACAAGGAAGCACCAACTACTAATAATGCTATGGAAACTGTTTTACAGCCGCCTATCTTTGCGAGATCATAAATGACATGAACATTGAACCAGATGGGTCGATAACATTTGGCCTGGAACTTAAACGTCCTGTCCAATAAACGAGATGGTTTAGACTCTGATCAGTTGTGAAACAGATCCCTCATAAACTCGGCCACTTTTCATATATTTGGAGTTATAGGAAACTGGAAAAAGTGTATGAAACATTTACAATCACATTCCAATGATGCTACCCATAAATGTCTAGGGAATTGTTAGTCTTGCCTTTCTGCAATCTGTTGGGCAGCGATAATGGAGTGTAAAGTGCTATCGGTCCATGGTATCTGGTCATATGTCTTCAGCATGGGTAAGGTCATTTACCAATGCAGTCAATGTGCAACATACTACAGTGGCCACTGCATGCCAGGGGCTATACCACTACTAGTCTCCAGTGTTTTCAACGCCTGTATTCTTTATATTACTTAACTCCTTGCCTTGGGATGTTGGACAGCGTTCAACCTATTTTTGAACATCTTACAATATCCATTGTCCTAACAGACTGGTGTAAAATGTTCCTCCCACGCACAGGTGCTCATTGAGTATATTTAGCTTTTGAACAGCAGAGAGTTCCCCTGTTGACCATATGGTGGTAGGGTATAGTTGTATTTGAAAGGATAACATGAGGGATGTACTTTTAGAAATGAAGCAACAGTAGCAAATAATATTGTTAAATGCACTCTCTATTCAAGAAGGATAGTGGAGCACAAACCTGTACTGCTATTTAGGTGGAATGATTACAAACTGGGAAAGATTTGTATGGACATGGCAACTGAAGCATTCCATCACCAAGTAGCAGAAGTGCGTTGAAATCTTGCTCTAGATGCAGGGGCAGCTCCTCCATAATAGGGGAGGAGCGTCGCCCCCCTCCTCAGTCAGGCAGTGATGCACGGCCTGACTGAGCCATGGGAGTCTAGGGTGGGGTGCAGCCATGTAGCAGGGAGGAGGAGTGGTAGGCACTTGTAAGTGCGCCTGTCAGTTTGGCCGGCCATCTCAGCTGTGTTACAAAGCAGAGTTGGAGAAATGGCATAGGCCTCCTGTGCCTCAGCGAGCGTCAAACCAGCCTGCTCAGGACAATATTGGTGCTGCTCTCATGCATGCGTGGTTTGTGCCCCATTTCCAGGAAGATAGAAGCATCACGGAGGCGGCCGGCAGCAGTAGTGTCAGAAAGGTATGTTTAAAAAAAAAAATGTTTAACCTACCTTCCCTCCACCAACAGTCCTCCCTCAAGCCCCACCACCCTTGATTGGGGCAGCCGCCACTGGCTAGATTTCCTTGTAAAATCCTTGTGGAATCCTGTGTTCTGTTAACATTACATTTGTGAAGTTCCTGTGAGTTTTACTATTTGTTTACATGGGAGACTGAAATGGAATAGATGTAGCAGGAAAGTTACCATGCACAGCTTTAGCACTTCAGTCCCATATTATGTATGGAGTGCATTGCCCCAGTATGCACCACAGCGCATCTTTATCTGGGGACACGGGCAAAGACCAGGTCAATGCACCCTATTACAGTTAATGCTCTGCCCCAGCACAGCAGTGAACTTGCACCTCCGCGGGGGTAGTGCATTAATGAAAGGCAGACTGGCTGTTTCAAGCTGACAATCCACCTTTACCTCTGCAGGCAGCAAACCGGCCTGCATCCAAAGCAGGCAGAGATCCTTCTCAGAAGGGCTGCATGAGGTAACTGAACATACATCGCGTCTGGAATCTGACTCTGTGCTCCAAGATTTCCTTTTATACCTGGGAGTTGCAACAGAAAGGGGACATGCGTGACACCCGGGAAAAGAGGAAATCAAATTTCTGTCGTTGAACGAGGAATAAATTAATCCAGCTGTTCCAGAGATGTACTTCTACCGATGCGGCAAGCTCGCGCCACTCGTCTTACAACAACACGTGGATTTGATTTTCGGACAGAAGCGTTCCCTCGTTGTTAATTGATAGAGGTAACACAATTTGCCTTCTTAATCACTAAATCAAAGAAAATACTAAGGCAAGCGTCAATAATGGCAAAGAGATTGAGAAAGAACGTTCTTTCGTATGGCCACCTGGCACCAGAGGTTATAGCAGAGTGTCGAGGGCCAAGGAAGTAAATTATGTGTGTTATCGAAGCAGAGAATAACCTGGCTGGTAACCTACTGCAATAAAGTTTATTTTTATGGCAGTCCACAGCCTTGGTCTTCAATAAACAACTTAAATTATTCATGCTCACGTCATTCGGTAATGATTACATTAAACAACAAAAGGACAGAACAGCTACATTCAATTTCGCTTCCAAGTACACACAAGGCTATTTCCTAATTAATTTATTGAGGATTTGTTCTCTCGCTCAGCACCAGGTTGCAGCCCTGCCAAGCTTCCCAGGTCCATGCGTGTTGTGCTGCTTTAGTCCAGGGCTTTTCTTTGAATTCTGGGACGTGTAGTCTTGTTTATTCAATTGTAAAAGAAAAGTACAAGTTCCAAAATGCAAAAGAAAAAACCTGGACTGGAGCGGCACATAACGCACGAACCTGGGAAACTCGGCTGCTGAGGTTGACTCTCGGTATTATAGTCCCTTCTAATATAAATAAAATCATGGGTAAATTATTAAAGTGTGCTCTTGTTTTAGCAACGTTTCTATTTATATCTGGATGTAGCACCTTTAGTTGTTTACCAGACCTTTTGTTATCAATTCTTTCAAATATATATAAATTAGTCTTCATTTCTACCCAGAGTAATATTTCTCTTTCACCCCTTAATCTTGGCTGTTCCATATTTGATCCCAGTGCCTATGTGATGCCTGCATGTCAATTTGTGAGGCACTATTTTATATCTAGGACACACACTCAACCATCACACTTTTCGACATATTCAATTCTTTTTATCATATATTGTAAACCTTGTCACCTTCAATACTACCAGCATTGTCACTGATTCCAAACTAATACACAACTTCCAATACCATACACTCCCAATGAATCCACCACCGTTACCAAATCATCAACATCACCACCATTCGTACCACCACAACTGCAACTAATACCATCACACCTGGCCATACCACCATCATTACCAGTACTAACAACATCAATGCTAATACCACTGCCCACAACATTACCTTTACCAACATAATCAGTGCCACTGCCACCATCAATAATACACCAGCAACTCTACCGGTACTGCCACAACCAATACCTGACCAGCACTTATGCCACCCCAACCCACCACCAACAATACTGAAAATTACAAAAGCACACCACCATTGTTGGAAAATGGCCTCCCTGAATGGTCACCCCAAACTTTTTGCCTTCCTCCTCTTCTTTTTCTGACCTCATTTTTGCTGGCTTTAGGACTCAGGACACTTTACCACTGCTAACCAGTGCCAAAGTGCGTGTGCTCTCTCCCTAAAAAACATTGGCTCATACCCAATTGGCATATTTAATTTCCTTGCAAGTCCCTAGTTAAGTGCACTACATGTGCCTGGAGCATGTAAATTAAATGCTACTAGTGGGCCTGCAGAACTGATTGTGCCACCTACATAAGTAGCCCTTTAACCATGTCTCTGTCCTGTCATTGCAAGGCCTGTGTGTGCAGTTTCACTGCCACTTCGTCTTGGCATTTAAAATTACTTGCCAAGCCTTAAACTCCCCTTTTTCTAAATATAAGTCACCCCTAAGGAATACCCTAGGTAACTCATAGTGCAGGGAGCTATGTAGGTAAAAGGCAGGACATGTACTTATGTGTTTTACATGTCTTTGTAGTGAAAAACTCACCAATTCATTTTCTACTACTGTGAGGCCTGCTCCTCTCATAGACTAGCACTAGAACTGCCCTCATATACTCTTAAGTGGTACATTCTGATCTGGAAGGAGTAGCCATGTCTTGTTTTGTAATGCCAGAATGGTAATAGAAAATACTACTTACTGGTGAAGTTGGATTTAATATTACTATTTTAGAAATGCCACTTTTAGAAAGTGGGCATTTCTCTGCACTTACTATCATCTGTGCCTTACAGCCTCTCTCCAATCCACGTCTGGTCTGAGCTGATTGACAGTTCCCCTTGTGCATTCCACCCAGACAAACACAGGACACTCAGTCACATCTGCATTCATCTGCATACTGAATGGGTCTTCCTGGGCAGGAAGGGTGGAAGAGCTCACACTTGCATTTCAAAGGCCAGTAGCCTGCCCTGACACACAGGACTGATAACCCCCCACGGGGATTCTGGCAGACAGGACTGACTGAAAGGGGAACTTGTTCACTTCGAAACCACTCTTTGAAGTTTCTCCCACTTAAAAGGCATTTTCGGTATATTAACTGGGTCTCTGACCCCACCAAATCAGACACTTCTGGATCTATACCTGAACTCTGTCAGAAGACCTGCCTGGCTGCCCAAACGACTCATTTGGACTGCTTTGCTAAGACGGATTGCTGCCCTACTGTTGCCCTGCTGCCTGCTGGCCTCTGGCTGTTGTGGATGGATTCAGCCTTCCCCAAAACTGCTCTCCCATGGCTTGGATTGAGCTAGTCTCCTGTTCTGAAGTCTCAGGGACAGTAAAGACTTCATCTACTGGCTTTTGAGCTAGTTTCCGGCTTCAGTGATGCCTGGAACAACTTCAGCTATGCCAGCACAGATGCTGAAGCCTGCTCCCACTCCATGGACATCTCTGCATGCAACGACCGTGCCTGCAACGCAACATTGCAGCGACACTGCTGACCTCACGCAGGGTCATCGCTACACGCAAAGTCGACACATCACGTCTTGACTGACTGGATCCAGCGACCCATCAGGTCACTAGGAATCAATGCATTGCCAACTATACCACATCAGCTGTACCGGCAACCGGATAGAACCAACGCTTCACCTCTATCTGCCTCGCAGAGCGGAACCAACACCTCATCTTCTCGGACGCCTGAGGACTGATGTCGCACCAGCTCCGGTGATGCCTCTTCTCTCCGACTCCGTGCAACGTCTTTGTTCTTTGTTTTCCAAAGGTACTGTACCTGGCGGCCTATGTGACTCCGTGACCAGCACCGGTGGTGTCGGATTGTTGGGAACGACTCCATTAGTGATGCCAGGATAGCCCTAGTTGGAGCTATTGTGATTCTAAGTGCTTGAGTGGGATTTAATCTTTAAAAATTCATAACTTTACTTGTGTACATTGGATTGCCATTGTTTCAACAATATTTTATTCAGATAAATATTCTCTATTTTTCTAAACCTGTGAGGTGTATTTTTGTGGTGTTTTCACCGTGTTATTGTATAAGATCTGCACAAATACTTTACACTTTGCCTTCTAAGTTAAGTCTGACTTCTCAGTGCCAAGCTACAGAAGGGTGGGCACAGGATAATTTGGATTGTGTTGTGACTTACCATGACTAGGATTGCGGTCACTACTTGGACAAGGGTGTATACCTCTTCCAATAGAGACCTCATTTATAACAACCATTAATAGCACAGCCCCTAATACCACACCACCACTAATATCAATTTCCGTAATATCATCAATCTCAATCAACCATCAGTACCACACTACTACAAATATCACTATCATAGATACAAGCACCATACCACTATAAATCTTTTATTCAGCCTACTTCATCCATATGCACGTTGTTGTGTCATTCACATTTTTCTTGCTACCTCTACAGGGCAGTGGTTCGGCCCACTTTAGCCATTTGCTCACCTCGCTGTGAGTTACATTACAGAGCTGTATAGTGTTTTTTTTTAATGGCCCACTTCAGTGCCATGTACTGATGAGCCAATATGTCTTTTTCTAAAAGGCAAATAAACGTTTCCCTTTTTTAAACTTTTATTTTTATTTCCTTGCAAGGGCATTGTACCTCTTCAGACACAGCTGCTGGGCTCTTGTGGCCACTTGCAGTGAGATGCATCCTACAAGGCCACTGTAAAAGACACAAGGACACTGCAAATACCACCATTCTCTAAAACGGCTTTAAAACCATTTCAAGATAACATTCATCCTTGTGCGTGAATGCACACACATCGGCAGTTAAATTTTAATGTTTTTGTTATACATTCCTAAAAACTATTCCAAGATAGCCTCCCAGGCCTGCGCATACATGAACAAGCAAAGGAAGTCGTATTTAAAATGTGTGAAGTTCTGTCCAGAAACGGGTTCCAAAACCAATTGTGAGGATCTGGACCCAACAGATCATCAAGGAGCAACCCCTTGTCATGTTCGGGAAGGCAGTGGACGGGTAGGCATACTGCAGAGACTACTGAATGATGCAGTAATCAGCGGGTAGTCTAAAGATCCTGCCACTCCCAAGCGGCCGTTTTACCTTAGGATTAGGATCATCAAAGCAAAAATACGGATCACATCCAGAGTATGGGTGTGAGGTCAGGTACACTAACCTTATCAGACATAATGTTGTGAAAATGGTAGGTCACTCTAATACTGAGACAACACTCACTACCATAGTATACTAAGTTACTGATAGGTCATGAAGAAATGCTGTTGATCTATTTTAGCACAGACAAGGCCCGAACAATGTCTCCCAAATAGAGGAATCTAGTAATCATAATACAGCCTGAGGATCTACTGATTTCTATTTTGATCCCATTAACAGAGATCCTACAAATAAAATAGGTTTCAGGGGCAGTTCTAGTTAATTTTAAACAGTTGTTCTAGAACCAACTACACAATTCTGCTAACACTTCTCAAATTTTTTCCGAAGGACTTGCTGGCCATAAATGTCCAATGGGTGATAAAGAAAGAACCCTGGCAAAGTGCCCTTTGTGAGCCCTGCTGGACATTGCTGCCCCAGCCCAGCAAGGAGTACAGCCCTATGATGAAGCATGCCCTTTTTTTTTGGGTATGGACTTGTGCTCCTAAAATGAGCTGCTCCTTGATGATCAAGACCTTCACAGATGATGTTGGAACTCGTTTCTGGATAGAAATTAACACTTGTGTAGCTAAATATAAATGTAATTAGGGAGGATGTGTGGTAAACTGAAAACTCTTCCTGCCCCCTGTTGTTTTTCTCATATTTAGAGTATGCACTTACGTGAGCCTTCACAAGAGGACACCTTTGATTGGTTTTGGTTATAATGTACTAAAACAACATTCTAAAGAAATAAACACTGGAAAAGCCAATAGATCGTCAACGAAAGTCTGAACTATTGGCTTTGCCATTGCTTGTTTAACATTGTGTTCTAGTTCTCATGCTATTTGCTGGAGAAAGACATATATAAAAATCAATCTAATTTCACATGTGTGCACAGACGTACCCAAATGAAGTACCTCAGTCACAGAACAAAGGTGGGCTTGAAGACAAATCAATGATGGGCTGCTTTAAATCCAATCATGAAAATACCCAGTGCATGCACATTGAAATGGTAATATTATTTAGGCACCAATACCCTGTTCATGGGGGCATAGAGTGGAGGAGGGAAGAAGAAAACATTGGTGAAATTTTCCGTAGATTCATAGAGATAATGAGTTTGGAGAATGTTTCCGAGTCCATCTCCCATGCCGGAGTTCCACCTATCATAGCACCACCAACTCCACAGAATTATGGAGCTTTTAATTTAGCATATAACACATGCTCATACTCATCTTCAGGAGTAAATCTACATTCTCCTCAAAACATGCCTTCATTTACACCTACTAGGAATTCTGAAAAGGAATCGTGGCATGCATAAATGGATTACTAACGCATTCTTCTCAATGAATGGGGAGAAATATGCAATAGATATATCCATTCAAGTGTTGAGAAGGGGTCAGAACAAAGCAGTGTCCCCACATGGAAAAAATGTTTTCCCTGTCAAGAAAAAGAAATGTGCATTTAAACATTGGATTACGTTTCCAAAGTATGTAAGTGTGTAGTAGCTAGAAATTGCACATTGAGGAAATGGGAGCCCAGGGAATGTTTCACACAACATTCTGAATAGTAACTTGCTCCCGGTGCAGTTTTCCAAGGGTAAGAAGTGACTGTCTTACATTCCAAAAGTTGTAATTCTGCATCTGTTTTTAGGAGTGCATTCACGACCCCAGGTTTGTTCATTTTTGTGAACTGGGCCTAATATCTTATTTCATTAACTAGCACCCAATTTACAAAACTTTGCACACCGAAGTCTGGCATAGAGGAGTAAAAGGTTGAATTGAGAATTTTCAAACATGACTGTATCCAGAGCAGACACGTGGTATGGTAATTAACAAGACAGTGAGGGGCATATTTATACTCTGTCTGCGCCGAATGTGTGTCAGAAAATTTTGACGCACATTCAGCGCAAACCATGCACTATATTTAAACTTTGACGCCCGATCCCGCGGATGCCAAAATCCCGCCGTGTGCGTCATTTTCTGGATGCGGGAAACCGCCTTGCGTTAATGATATGAAAGGTAGGCATTCCCATCCAAAAAATGACACAAACACCCGTGCGCCTTATTTATGCTACCGCGCAAAAATCCCACACGGCCAGGAGGCGGAGGCGGAAAATGACGCACAGCCCGATTTGCGTAAAAAATTAACACCTGGGTCAGGGCAGGCGTTAAAATGGGGCAAACACACCTGTATTTAATGAAACCACACAGAAGCAACAGCAGAGCTCCAAAAGGAAGACATGGAGGTGCTTCTCATCCAGCGTGCACGCAGACGCAGAGCACAGGAACAACAACAGCAGCTTCCACAACACCAGAAGGGACCCCAAAGGCAACGGAGAAGGCAGGAGAGGATATTCCGCACCAGGACAACCCTTCCTGGCCTCAGGGAACATGACATCATCCAGAGGTACAGGTTGAACTGGCAGGCCATTCAGCAGCTGCTGCGCAACATTGAGCCACAGTTGGCACCCAGCTTGCAGACACCCCGCACCATCCCAACAGAAACCAAGCTGCTAGGTGTACTACACATGTTGGCAAGTGGCTCCTTTCAAACCATTAGCGCCCTGGTTGCTGAGATCTCACAGCCATCATTCTCCACCTTCCTCCCCAAGGTATTGAATGCCATCATCTCCCTCACACCCTGCCACATCAGCTTCCCAAACACACAGCAGAAGCAGCAGGAGACAAAACAGGGGTTTTAGCTCATTAATGGATTTCCACACGTCCTTGGTGCCATTGACTGCGCACATGTACGCCTTGTGCCACCTGCTGCAACTGAATATCTATACCGCCACAGGAAGCACACACACTCCATCAATGTGCAGGCCATTGTGGATCACCAGGGATTGATCACCAACATCGTGGCAAAGTATCCTGGGAGTGTACATGATTCATTCATCTTCTGTCACTGTACCGTCAATCAACACTTCCAGGATGGACGATGTGGAAATGGACTACTTGTTGGTGAGTACAGAAACCTACTTATATACACACTGCACAGCAACCCTCTAGGACAAACAACACATACACCACAACAGCGACATGTGAACAGGAACACATTGAGGTTGTGACACCGCTAGGCATGTTTGATATCCTCACCCAATGGGAGACACACCTAGGGACAAAGTACTGTTCCAAATACAAACTGATGCCACTTCACAGACACAAGGGGAAAATGTAAAACAACACAATGACAAACACATGGTGCCAACTGGCATGACACCTGTGAAGGTAAAACTCCAATAACACATCAATAACACCCAAACAAACACCCTTCCAGACAATACGTACTGTGTAAGGGGTGTGGAATGTAATTTGCTGCAGGTCAAACACTGTGACTCACATAGCATTATGATGACTACAATAAAGGTCACATGCAATCATTGAGGCCATTCCAATATCTCACATCACTCCTGCTCTGACATTGCCCACTACCAAGACGCAAGTGGACTGTGCGAAGAACACATCTTGATGGTACTATATGGAAGGTGCACATAACACACACACAACAGATGTACTGCCATATGGACCTTCTGAAACTCAAAACGACAACCTCACAACCAAGTTAGCCAGCTGAACTAGACCATGTGCAGTAGTCTAGGTAGACGTTACAACCTGAGTCAACTTGCCAAAGGCAGAGAAATAGGTCTGCAGTGACCTTGTCACACATGTGAAATTAGTGTACAGTCAAATGTTAAGACATCAATTATCACAACGTATGGAGAAGTTTGGCTAATTGTCACCTTGCAAAATGTAAGTGTCTCACTGATGTTTAAATGAATCCATTGCATATATCAAAAGGTATGGGATGTCCAGGGTACATAGATGCAAACGTGTTACCACCACTGTCGAATTGATTCTGTGTATGGAACTATCATCTCACCCCCAGTTAAGACACAAGGACACCTGTATCACAAGTCACAATGCTAGGGAGTACACACTGTACTGCAACTCTCAAAGTATACTGCTGATATCGGGTCAGCAGCCAAACACTCGTTCAGCCTAGGAAACAACCCAATGCTGATGGTACATCCTAGAAGCCTAGGAATCAACACAATAACACAAACACAAATGAGTCACAGACAACACAAGAAAACTACTGCCATGTAAGGTGATATTAATGAGGCTAGCTACATCAACATGATCACAATCATTTTCTCTTTCAGCTGATCAGGGGTATGGGATCCAGCCATGGATTATGACCCCACTTGGCAACCCAAGCACTGCAGCAGAGCGTGCCTACAATGAGGCACATAGGAGGAAACGCACCATAGTCGAGAGGACCTTTGGCATCCTGAAGTCGAGATTCAGGTGCCTCGACATCACTGGTGGCAGCCTCCTATGCTCACCAGAAATGGTCTGCAAGATCATTTTAACCTGTGCCATCCTGCACAACATTTGTGTACGAAAGAACATTCCCCTATTAGAACCAGAGCCACAAATGCCTGAAGAGGAGAAAGAGGAGGATGTTGGCCATCAACATGAGGGGGACCAACCAAACACAGCTTCAGGATTGTGTAGGCGCCAACATATTGTCAACAATTTCTTTTGAATCAACTCACCATCACCACTGTATTAACATATGTAAATAAACACCTATAATAATCACCATATCATGGTCTGGGTAATCATTTTTGCTCACCTTTATCTCTAACTATCAGAATAAGAGTGTAGCCTCTTGGAGCATTGCTGATATACTGATCAGGACACAGAAATTTCCAAAGCAATTGTAATGCGTATTATTGAACAGTCACATTCACACACACTGTAAATGACATATCCTGTACATTTCACCTTTGAAGGGCAATAGCAGAGGACCACACCAATTTCACACATACATGTTGGCAACATGATTCTTTGCAGCATATGGAACACAACTAAGACACCATCAGTCATTGATGGAACAAAATGCATCATACACGAGGCAGTGGATGTGAAATTGCAACAGTAACATTAATGTATGGCCACACCCTTGACAACAGTAACTGTTACATCACCTATCTTTGCAAGGACCATGTGTGACTAGAATTCCATATAAGCAGAACATAGAGAGCACAAGTGCCACACCTATGACAAGCATTGCGCACATGACATTCCATGTACATGTCAGCCCATGTCCTAAGTCCTGACACACTCATGTTCCCGGTCTCACCCCACCGGTCTTAAGAGGTCCCTGGAGTGGTAATATGTGTACCCAGATATTCCCTCCTCTACACACACACAGACTAACAATATTAATCCAGTGTGCTTCACCCTTTAGTATGGTATGCCATAGTCATTGTACATTTGTCTGCATGGACAGCAGGTTAAATAATGCACTGGCTTGTAGTCTCTAATCCCTGTTATCACCTGTAGGTTGCTTCCCATGTGAAAGGTACTGTTGGCCAGTTGAACTCGATTCTCACCTACAGGACTTGTGAGAGACTGATGCAGTGCACACTTGTGAGCACCTCCATGCAGACCAGCCATTTGAACATGCACTGCCCTTGCAGATGCTTGGAACAGCATAGAAGCTGCCATTTTATTGATTACACTGTTATGCATTGCCAGAAAAATAAGCTGTATAACACAGCCCATGGGTTTATGTGTCACCTTCCAAAACACAAGACAAACACAGTTTTCCATGTCAACTGTCTTGTTCTTCCCCTGACCAGTCTCAGTCAGACCACTGAGTATGTACTTTGTGAAATTGCTGGACCCTGATTGACCCTGCATCCTGTTAGCCTGACTGGCACCTGTCTGTGCGTTACCCTAAAGGTTCCTTGTGGCTACATATGTATCATAGTTGCTTTCCCAACCCTCACATTCCTCCGGGGGTATTTTGTCAGGTGGTTTATCAATGCGTACTCAAATACATTGTATAGCATAATCTGCTTATTTATCGTACCATAATTTGGGACGTCTCCAAATACCCAAATCATAGCCTATCCCTTGTCTGGGTCTCATGTATGCATGAGCGACAAAGTGTGAAAGTGTACCATGGCCGTATGCAGGGATTTGGTATGGTGCCTCTAGCAGAACCAGCAACGTCAGATAATGTGCATGAAAAGTCCACACATTTTAGGACCCTGACAGTTCACACGCTGATTCACATTGCTCACAACATATTGATGGGCCGTGCGTGGTGAATAGCTGTGAGATTAATCAGCACAGAGGCTATGATGTTCCCAGATGCAGTGGGAACATTAGAGGCCAACCTTTGTACAAATGTTGTAATGACACCTACCGGTAGAAGAATCCTGAGATATGATCTTACTCAGCACACCAAGGTTGCCCTGTTGACAGTCTCATAACACGTCTGCAGTGACAGGGTAGGACATCCCCATGTGGGTTCTCAAATCCTCATTGGCTTTACTTCCATTGATCTCCGAAGGATACTCGGTAGATACAGGAATAGCCACCACTGACTCATGACTAGACCTGGACGTATCTGTGACAACATAGACCCCTAAAAATATACAGGATTAACATTGGCCCACACACATGAACCAGGCACCTCTATGCAATTGATCACTGTGAATATGTGGCCACGTGCTGCTTGGTCTGCTTGTCCGCCACTGCCACAGGAGAGTTGTGGCTGTGTCATATGACCTCAACTGTGGCGTGACATTACAAATGTGGTTCATCTTTGGCTCTCTGAGTCAATAACACGGAACCCACTTAGTATGTACATGTGCCTGACTCATGTTGGGTTCACCAACAAGTGCCTAGGAAGCAGTATCCAAAATTCCAGCACATGTGATGGCCAAGTTGTGGACCATTGACATGAACAACCGTCTGCTTTCTATCCGGTGCATGCTTTGTCATTTGTGGTGTTTATGTTACCCAAAAACTAGAAAGTGCACACAGCAGTTGTTGCTACATGTATGACTAACACATGTCCTCTCTCATTTCCACACTGACTTTCATCTGAGGGTTGGACACATTGATTCCACATGCATACAAGCATATTTGCAATAATGCATCTTGGGATGGTCACACAGTGGGTCAACAACAATAATAGTAGCCAATGCACACACATTGAGCCATAAGCATTGAGGTATTGTACTTCTGTGCCTCACCTTGCTATCCTCTCCTGATGCCAAACATACTCAATTTGTGCAATACATATATGTAGGCCACACGTTTGGCCATCTATTGCGTCAGTCAAGAGTGAAAATCCTGTACATGAAGTAGCGGATCATGGTCTGCAGTAGTATGATGTGTCACATGGGCCCATACGCCACCATGCCCAAAGTGGGTGTAATCAGCCTATCTCAGTATTGTCACAACTGTAATATTACATTAAAATGGTCAAATGACCCAAACCCAGTTAATGCCTGAAATTTTGCCGCATACGCGTAAAAAAATGATGCACATGCGTCTGAAAATGACGCTTATGGCCGAAAAATGACACATAATGAACTGAAAGAACCATTGGCCCTGAGCGGTATCTTCCACACTGTACCTCTGAAAATTGATTAAGTTTAAAACTATTTAGAAAAATATGGATGCGGGCTCAAATCTACTCCTGTGCGTCGAAAAAAATGACGCGCAGAAAAAAGTTTGACGCATGACAATAAAAATGCCCATTTTAGGCAGGAAGTGATGTAATAGGATATCCTGTTTACAGAATAGGTACAGTGGATGTACTTTCACTTTCACTTTGCAGTCTGTGATATTTCCTGACTGTGTGGCTGTGTCTCAATTTGTCTCTGTATATTTAGTGAATTTGTCTCCTGTGTGGGCTTTTTATTGTCTTTTTGTGATTAAAAACTTGTTGTAGTATCCTGTCTGAGTGTTTTGTGGTCATTTGTGTTGTAAACTATTATCTTTGTTTTGTTGGGAGTCTGTTGTGGGTAGTGTTAGTTTGGGTATAGTTGGGCTGTGTTGGTATTTTTTTATTTTTTCCTGTCCTACTTTCCCCCTATTCTCCTTTGTTTCCCTTTATCCCCTATTTCTCTTTTGGTACAAATATTGTGGGTAGACCTCATCTTGGCAGGATGGGAGAGGAGGAGCTGGGTGGATTAATTTGGCTGGTGTGCCATTTCCTACCCCTAATGATTGAGGCAGGTGGGCGTGTGATACAGGGGTATCACACTGAGGCACGGAGGCTCCGGTGGGCAAAGGTGTTGCATCATCTGAAAAGGATTTATAAGACACCCAGAAACGAGCACCAGCTGAAGCACCGCTGGGATGACCTTGTCTCCAAGGAGCAAGATCTGCTGGACCACCTGGGGATTGTGATTGGTGGCCCTGTTTGTGAGTACAAATCATGTTAATATGCACGTTTAATTGCTCTGTAGTGACATCAGCTGATTTTTACAATATCTGCCGGCAATGTTGTTGAGTGTGTGGAATGCTACTGAAACTTACAGGGTCATATTTCTACTTTGTTAAGGATCACAATTGCTAGCTGTTAGGAAGCAAGAGCTCCGCAAACTTACTGAATACATTTGCATTATGTAAGTTAGTGCCACCTTTGTGTCAAACAGCAACACAAATCAGGAGCCAATTATGTATAGATATAGGCCACAGTTGCCTGTGAGGTATGGAAATTTCCAACTCATTACCATCATTTGTTGACGCAAAAGCTAGACTGACTTTCTAAACACAACATGAGGCTGAAAATGAGTGCAGGCTTCACGTCAACTGATGATAGCAATGTGGCCCAAACATATGTCTCATGTGTGTCTGCTGAGTGTGTCAGGAAACCGATCATGGTAATTCCAAACATCTAAGGGATTATTGTGCCCCTCCTTCATTTCAGATACATGTCTGATCTGGATTTGGACACATAGGTAACAAGTTCTAGCTGCGTTCAGTTAACATCTTAGACTGGTATTTGTAGTGCCACATTTCGATTAGGGATGGCTGGCCGAAGGTATGGACATGGGTTCATATCTCTATGGTTGGTGCAACTCATCATAGCTGTGCCACATCAAATGAAGAAACTGTAACAAAATGAGGGCTAACAACTGTCCCTGGCCCTCTGTACATTGTACCTGTGTGTCATAAATTTGTCATGGTCACAATGGCTGGTTGACTGGTAATGCAGTCCTCATGGAAAGTGGCTTTGGATGTCTCTCATGGATACACATGATGAGACGAATACACTCCATGATTATGGGGGTCATTACAACATTGGCGGTATAAGGCTCTTACCGCCGAGCAGAAGACCGCCAATACACCGCCGTGGCCGCGGTAGACCGCCACAGCTATTATGACACACATCACGGAATCCGGCGAAATTCAGACACCCACACAACACCGCCACACCAAAGGTCAGCGATAAACTGGCGGAAACAAATCCTCCACCTCCACGCCAACAAAAACACGCCCATGCTATTACGACCCACGAATCCACGCGGCGGTCTTTCAACCGTGGTATTCCATTGGCGGTACAAACCGCCGCGCTCAAAATACACACACATATACAAAACACCGCCACATTGGAAAATTCAAAATACACACACCTGATACACATACACACACCACTCCCACACACCCAACACAATATAAAATACACACCCACATCACACACAAACCCCTACAACCAGAAATTCTGAGAGAAGGCCAGAGAGACAGCACAGCTATTGACAACTCCATCACACAGAGGCACACAACATCATCACCCACACAACATCCACGCACAAAACACCACATACCACTACACTCACCACACTCATCAACACATACACCACCCCACACATCACACACAACACCCCATGTCATGCCAAAGACACCCCAGCTCAGGGTCAAGGTGGAGGAAATCGTACGGGTAGAGCCACAGCTATTTGGCTCACAGGTACAGCATACATCAATAGCCAGGAAGATGGAGCTATGGCGCAGAATAGTGGACAGGGTCAATGCCGTGGGACAGCACTCAAGAAATAGGGTGGACATCAGGAAGAGGTGGAACGAACTACAGGGGAAGGTGCGTTCAACGGTCTCCAGGCACAACATCTCGGTGCAGCGGACTGGCGGCGGACCCCCACCTCCTCCCCCACAACTAACAACATGGGAGGAGCAAGTCCTGACCATCTTGCATCCTGAGGGCCTCGGAGGAGTCGGTGGAGGATGGGACACTGGTAAGTCAAATCTTAACTATCACATCCCCCACCCTACCTGCATGCTATCACACACCCCCACCCTCACACCCTCCCCTATCACCCCAAATCCTCACTAATCTACCCATGACAGCAAGCACCCATCCCAACACCAAGCTCTGCATGACACAACTAAGCATGGGCACCCCTCACTAAAGCATGCCCACTGCACATACCCAGAACACCCCCCCCCAACCATCACCACACAAGCCCCCACACAGGAATGCCTGCACTGGGGATCATGCACACCCAACCATTGCACACCTTTACACACACAGATGCAATAATCATGTTCTTATACCTCTGCAGGAACCCGAAGGAACGTCACCACACCAGAGGGTCCAGACAACACCACTCCACCCCCAGAAGAGGCCCACAGTGACGACAGCACCTCTGCCCCACTGGATCCTGATGACCAGCCCGGACCATCGTGGGCCTCAGGACAGTCGGTTCCCCTTGCCCAGCCACAGCCCAACACCGAGCTGCCACCCTCTGGTAACACCAGCACAGCACCCACCCAGCGAGCCCAAACCTCCCTTCCCAGGACAGTCAATCAGCGGTGTGTCCACCACTACAGGGCACCCAGGCTAACCCACCACCCCAACAACAACAGGGACCTGGGGGCAGTGGTAGTGGGCACACGGTCCAGGGGACGGAGGCACAGGAACATCGGGGAACTGGGAGGGCTGCTGTGCGACAGAGGTAGGACAGGCCAAGGGAAGCAACTCTCCACGAGGCCCTATCTTCCATCATGGGAGCATACCACCACTCCCAGGAGACGATGGCGACAGTCCTGGACAAGTTGCAGGAGACCCTGCGTCTGCAGGACAAACTGTATTTGGGGTTCAGGGAGGAGCTCAGGACCATCAGCTCCGCCCTGGGCACCATCGTAGGGGTGCTGACGGACATTCAAAAGACCTTGAGGGACACCGTGGCACTCCAAGGGGCCCCTGACACAAGCCAGGACGACGAACTGCCCACCACCTCCGCCGGCGCTAGTGGACAGGACGCCCCGCCACAGGACCACAACACCAGCACCCCATCCCCTGCAGACGGACAACCACCATGCAAGCGGTCCCTGAGATCCAGGAACAGGACAGAGCAAGATGGCAAGACCCCGCCAGGAAATAAGACCACCCTGATTGTCCCCCCACTGTCCCTCTTTGTCACCCTGTCCAGATTGGAACTGCCCCAGCTCCACTTCCAATGCCCAGATGGGCAGTGCACCTGTGAGACTAATAGACTGGACTCTGCCATGGACATTCCTCCACCATCACCCATCCCCATTTTACAACCTTCCTTGATTTTTTTAGCACTTAAATAAACACCCTTGAAAGCCCAAAAAATCTTGAGTCAGTCTATGATTTGGAACTTTGTATTATCAATTACAGAGTCATAATGGGTTACCCATTGTAAGGCTAACATACCAATGTCACACATCACAAGCCCTTGAAGGATGCAAGCAGTTGACACGTAGGTTACCACACTTGTGAAACTGAAATGGAAGGGTACAACTCAATTAACAAATAGCGAGTGAAATGTAGGTACAGGATAGAGGTAGACGTGTGAAAGTTAATGTAATGTTAAACCAGAAAATTTTCTCACCTGTGTGTCACTGGAAATATTGCTGTATGACTGACTCCCTGTTGTCGTTTTCTTCATCCTCAGCTTCATCCTCATCACTTCCACTGGCTCCACAGGCTCCACAGCTGCCACAACACCGTCATCTGGATCATCCTCCTGCAGAAAAGGCACCTGGCGTCGCAATGCCAAATTATGGAACATGGAGCAGGCGATGATGATGTCGCACACCTTCTTCGGTGAGTAGAATAGGGATCCACCTGTCATATGGAGGCACCTGAACCTGGCCTTAAGAAGGCCGAAGGTGCGTTCGATTACCCTCCTAGTCCGCCCATGGGCATCATTGTACCGTTCCTCTGCCCTGGTCCTGGGATTCCTCACTGGGGTCAATAGCCAGGAAAGGTTGGGGTAACCAGAGTCCTTCAATAGCCATACACGGTGCCTCTGGAGTTGACCCATCATATCAGGGATGGTGCTATTCCGCAGGATGTAGGCGTCATGCACAGAGCCAGGGAACATTGCATTTACCTGCGAGATGTACTGGTCTGCCAAACAGACCATCTGGACATTCATGGAATGATAATTCTTCCTGTTCCTGTACACCTATTCACTCCTGCGGGGGGGGGGACCAGAGCTACATGGGTCCCATCAATGGCACCTATGACGTTCAGGATATGTCCAAGGGCATAGAAGTCACCTTTCACTGTAGGCAAATCTGCCACCTCAGGGAAAATGATGTATCTCCTTACGTGTTTCAGCAGGGCAGACAACACTCTGGACAGCACGTTGGAAAACATAGGCTGGGACATCCCTGATGCCATGGCCACTGTTGTCTGAAATGACCCACTTGCAAGGAAATGGAGCACTGACAGCACCTGCACGTCAGGGGGGATTCCAGTCGGATGGCGGATTGGTGACATCAGGTCCGGCTCCAACTGGGTACATAGTTCCTGGATTGTGGCACGGTCAAACCGGTAGGTGACGATGATACGTCTTTCTTCCATTGTCAACAGGTCCACCAGCGGTCGGTACACCGGAGGATTCTGCCATCTTCTCATATGTCCCAGCTGACGGTGCCTAAGAAGGACAACAGCGAAGAACCAGTCACTATTCCTCCAGGTATGTACCCACAGTTACACACAAGACTACACCAGACAAAAAAGCCTTCCTGTATGTGATTTGAGTATAGGCCTAGCTATGCGTGACGCAGTAGTAAATGAAGCTATGTGGGCCCCTGAAATGGCGGCTGCCTGACCTCTAAACTGGGACAATGGGATTGTGGGGTAACTGCGCTGGCGCTGCACACCGTCACGGTAGGCGGTCGTAGACCGCGGCGCAATGCTGCATTGGTTAACATTGGACCCTATGGGTCCCAGGAGCCAATGAACAGGTGCGCCGGCGGTGATGATGTGCACAGCCGCGGACGTCACCGCCGCGGACGTCACCGCCATTTTCTATCTGTTCACTCACTAGATACCTGACCTTCGACAGGAGAGGACCTACACTGCTAGTGCTGCTGTGACCTCAGTCTGGAAGCGACAATGGCTTCTGCGTCTGGGGAAAGGGCCCCTGCCTTCACTGCACAGGAGTTGGAGAAACTTGTGGATGGGGTCCTCCCCCAGTACACGCTACTCTACGGTCCTCCAGACCAACAGGTTAGTACACAGGGAGCACGTTGTATGGGCTAGGCCTGGGTGGAGAGGGCTGGGCGGAAGAGGGAAGGGGGCAGAGTACATAGAACAGTTATGCATGGGAATGAATGGGCCACATGACCAGAGTAGGGAGGGGGCCACTCACATTGACAGTGCAGTTGGTAATGACTGTTCCTCTTTCCTTGTGCATGTCATGTAGGTCAACGCCCACCAGAAGAGGGACATTTGGCGTGCCATCGCCAAGGAGGTCCGGACCCTGGTTGCCCACCAGAGACGGGGCACCCACTGCCGTAAGAGATGGGAGGACATTTGCCACTGCAGCAAGAAGACGGGGGAGGCTCAGCTGGGGATGGCCTCCCAACGTGGGAGGGGTGCCCGTCGCACCATGACCCCCCTGATGTTCCGGATCCTGGCAATGGCCTACCCGGAGTTGGATGGGCGCTTGAGGACATCACAGCAGACACAAGGGGGTGAGTACAACCTCATTCAGTGGACTTTGCGTGCAGTGGAGGGGTCTGGGTGGGGGAGGTGGGCTGTGGGTGTCACTAGGCCAGGGCGAGTTAGGTAGGCAAGGCCCCTCCGTAATGTAGGCCATGTGGCACTCAACCCCACCTCAGCAGAGTGCCAAGTTGAGGTATAGTTGCCCTTGTGGCATCAATGTGCGCAGATTTCCACCATTGCCATGTAGGCCATGTCCCAGAAATTGCATGTGCAGAGGTCAGGAGCACGGCGTAATGCAGGGGGCTGCTGCGTCTGTCTTGTCCTCCAATGGTAGCGGCATGCCATGCACTAAAACTCTCTTTGTTCTGTCTCCCCCCTTTTCCTGCTCTCCCTGTCCTTTTGTACATCAGCATCATCAGGCGGAGGTACAGTGGCACCGGAGCATGAGGGAGCTGCATCCCACATGGCCATGGAGGGCCACACCACAGACTCTGAATGCACCAGTGGGACGGAGGGCGAGTGGAGCTTCACGTCGGCCACCGGATCACCAACCAGCGACACAGACTCATCCGCCGATGGGAGCTCCCCTGTGGTGGCGGCACCACCTGTGCGCCCCACTTCTACAGATACAGCCGCCACCCCCCCTACCAGCACCGCCCTCACAGCAGCCCCTCAGCGTTCGCCCCGTGCCCGCTCACCCAGGAGGGTGGGCATCACCTTCGCCCCAGGCACCTCAGGCCCTGCCCCAGTCACCCCTGCTGCCCTCAGTGAGGAGGCCATTGCCCTCCTAAGGTCACTCACTGTTGGGCAGTCTACCATTGTGAATGCCATCCAGGGTGTAGAAAGGGAGTTGCAACACGGTAATGCATTCCTGGAGGGCATTCACTCTGGTCAGGCTGTCCTTCAGCGAACCCTGCAATCTCTAGCCTCAGCACTGATGGCAGCCATTGTCCCTGTGTCTAGCCTCCCCCCTCCAACTTCCTCCACCCAGACCTAATCTCCTGTACCCCAGCCCATCCCAAGCACACCTACAGACCAGCATGCACACAAGTCAACACACACATGTAGCTCAAGCAAACATAGGCACCACACACACCACAGGCACTCACGCAAGCCTCACCCACATACAGACACAGCAACATCCACTGTCTCCACTGTGTCCCCCTCCTCCTCTTCTCCCTCCTCCCTCCCAGTCTCGTCTACACACACACCTGCATGCACCACATCTACAGGCACTAGGACTCGCACCAGTACACCCAGCACCACAAGCCGCTCACCTGCACTCACCACCTCCACTGCCATTTACACGTCCCCTGTGTCCTCTCCCAATTTGTCTGTGACGTCCCCTCCCAAAGTACACAAACGCCGGCAATCACTCACCCAACATCCATGCACCTCACGATAGCCTCCAGTACCTGCACCTACACCCAAAACACCTAAAGTGACACCTCCTACAACCACCTCTTCTTCCTCCACTCCCAGACCCCTCCAGCTACCCATCCCAGTGTTCGTCAGAAACTGTCCCTCTGTCAAATTGACCTTTTTGCCCCCACCCCCCCCTCCAATTCATCAGTCCTGTCGTAGCGCCTCAGCCAAATATCCTCCAGTACCAGTGGTGCGTGTTCCAGGTTTTTGGAGTGCACCGGCCACCAGGGCAGGCAGTAGGACCCGGAGCCAAGGCACTGGCAGCCCACCCACTGTAAAGGCTCTGAAAATGGAGAGTGGACGACGGGACCGTCTTAAGACTCCTGGTGGGACAACAAGTGACATGGGATCGAAGGCAATTGGTGAGTCAGCTGTAACTCCAACGAAGGTGGGGAAGGTCCAGAGGAAGTCTGCCCAGCCTGTTGTGAGTGTCACGGCGGAGAAGTGCGCCATCATTTCCGCGGTCCAGACACAACCGCCAGCACCGTCGTCACTGGTCCAGAGACCACCGCCAGAGTCACAGCCCAGGAGGGCCCAAGTATCGTCACTGGTCCAGAGACCACCGCCGGAGTCACAGCCCAGGAGGGCATAAGTATCGTCACTGGTCCAGAGACCACCGCCGGAGTCACAGCCCAGAAGGGCCCAAGTATCGTCACTGGTCCAAAGACCACCGCCGGAGTCACAGCCCAGGAGGGCACAAGTATCGTCACTGGTCCAGAGACCACCGCCGGAGTCACAGCCCAGGAGGGCACAAGTATCGTCACTGGTCCAGAGACCACCACCTGAGTCACAGCCCAGGAGGGCACAAGTATCGTTACTGGTCCAGAAACCACAGCCCAGGAGGGCACATGTATCGTCACTGGTCCAGAGACCACAGCCGAAGTCACAGCCCATGAGGGGCCAGGATGCCACAGCCCCGCTGGGCAATTATGGAATGTCATGCCACACACCAATGCCCATTGTAGAGATCGTCATGCCACCCACCAATGCCCATTGTAGAGATCGTTATGCCACACACCAATGCCCAGTGTAGAGATCGTCATGCCACACACCAATGCCCAGTGTAGAGACAGTCATGCCACACACCAATGTCCGTATCAGAACCGCCATGTCAAAGCACCGCTGAACAGGGCAAAGACCGCCATGGCAAAGCACTGCTGAACAGTCCTGAAACGCCATGTCAAAGCACCGCTGAACAGGGCAAAGACCACCATGGCAAAGCACCGCTGAACATGGCAAAGACCGCCATGGCAAAGCACAGCTGAACAGTCCTGAAACGCCATGTCAAAGCACCGCTGAACAGTCCTGAAACGCCATGTCAAAGCACCGCTGAACAGGGCAAAGACCGCCATGTCAAAGCACCGCTGAACAGGGCAAAGACCGCCATGGCAAAGCACAGCTGAACAGGGCAAAGACCGCCATGGCAAAGCACCGCTGAACAGTCCTGAAACAGAATGTCAAAGCACCGCTGAACAGGGCAAAGACTGCCATGGCAAAGCACCGCTGAACAGGGCAAAGACCGCCATGGCAAAGCACCGCTGAACAGGGCAAAGACCGCCATGGCAAAGGACCACTGAACAGGGCAAAGACCGCCATGGCAAAGCACCGCTGAACAGGGCATGCACCGTGTAGGAATGAATGGACCGCCACCAGGCATCCTTATCCTATGTGCAGCTGGGACAGTGACAGGACAGGTACTTTCAAGTGGAGACTCATCCAGTCTGGGCACCAGTCCCCCTCCAGAACCAGTGGAGACCTGCATCTACTTGAGAGACTGTGGCTTTGCACTCCCCAGGATGGCACAGTGGGCAAACCACCCACTGTAGTGACTTGAGAGACTGTGGCTTTGCACTCCCCAGGATGGAACAGTGGGCAAACCACCCACTGTAGAGACTTGAGAGACTGTGGCTTTGCACTCCCCAGGATGGCACAGTGGGCAAACCACCCACTGTAGAGACTTGAGAGACTGTGGCTTTGCACTCCCCAGGATGGCACAGTGGGCAAACCACCCACTGTAGAGACTTGAGAGACTGTGGCTTTTCACTCCCCAGGATGGCACAGTGGGCAAACCACCCACTGTAGAGACTTGAGAGACTGTGGCTTTGTACTCCCCAGGATGGCACAGTGGGCAAACCACCCACTGTAGAGACTTGAGAGACTGTGGCTTTGCACTCCCCAGGATGGCACAGTGGGCAAACCACCCACTGTAGTGACTTGAGAGACTGTGGCTTTGCACTCCCCAGGATACATCAATGGGCATGGAGCCCCGTCGTGGATCTGGCTTCGCATTCATCTGGCTGGGGTGCCCCCCCCCCTTCCCTTCCCCCTGAGGTGCCTGTAGTGTTTCTATCTGATGCCCCGGCAGTGTTCTCTCCGATTTTGGTCAGGTGTCTATTGTGGGCCTCGCCCATGCATTTTTGGACTGTTGGTGCACGGACATTGTTGTGTACATATCTGCACTACTTCTCGGATTGTATGTGTAAATAAGAGTTATTTTGAGAGATATATACCTGTATATTTTTGTATGACATTTATATTGGCACATTACAATGTTTGCCCGAATTTTGCATTGTCTTTGCATTCTTCCGGGGAGATTGTGGGTTGTTACTGTGATTTTTGGGACTGCATTGGTGTGTATGTTGTGATATGCGAGGGTGGGGGTGTTTGGTGGGTGTCCCCCTAACTTTTGCCTCCCCCGTGTCATAGGTGCAGTACTCACCGGTATCTTCTGCGCCTACGTAGCTGTTGGTCATAAAGGAGCAGAAAAACAAGGGCAGGTAGGATTTGTAATTCCGGCTCCATGGTGTCCTCCTTCCTCGTGGGATGTGTTCAGGTGAGCGTGAGGGCCAAACTGTAGACAATTAAACGGACATGATTCCCTCCCTTCCCTCATCTTTCCTGGTTCTAATACTTTGTGGGTTTAGGGTGCTTAGTGTAGGCTGTTAGTTCAGTTAGTGTTAGTGGGTGGGGGTTCCTGAATTTTTCTACTGTTTATTTTTATGTGTGTGTGTGGGGGCAATGTTGGGGTTCTTGTGTTTATAAAAAAAAAGAATTAAAACAAAAAAAACAAAAAAATATATATATTTATGTAGTATAGGATAGTGGGGGTCATTCTGACCCCGGCCGGATCCTCCAGAATACCGCTGCGCGGTCAAAAGACCGCCACGGTTATTCTGAGTTTCCTGCTGGGCGGGTGGGCGACCGCCAGAAGGCCGCCCGCCCGCCCAGCGGGAAACACCCTTCCATGAGGATGCCGGCTCCGAATGGAGCCGGCGGAGTGGAAGGGGTGCGACGGGTGCAGTTGCACCCGTCGCGATTTTCAGTGTCTGCCACGCAGACACTGAAAATCTATGTGGGGCCCTGTTAGGGGGCCCCACGACACCCGTTCCCGCCAGCCAGGTTCTGGCGGTGAAAACCGCCAGAACCAGGCTGGCGGGAAGGGGGTCGGAATCCCCATGGCGGCGCTGCTTGCAGCGCCGCCATGGAGGATTCCTTTGGGCAGGGGTAAACCGGCGGGAAACCGCCGGTTGCCCTTTTCTGACCGCAGCTTTACCGCCGCGGTCAGAATTGCCCATGTAGCACCGCCAGCCCGTTGGCGGTGCTACCCCCGGCCTCCACAGGGTCAGAATGAGGCCCAGTATGTGTTTAGGTTAGTATCTGTTGTCCTCCATGTGTCCCGTCTCATAAGGGGGGCAGGGGGCTGATGTTTAGAACATTTCGTTAAATGTGATAAGTAAGTTTAGCTTAGGTTAGTTAGGGACAGTTGTGGATAATGAGTAGTTGGAGTAGATTAGGGTAGGTAAGGCTTTTCCCAGAGTTTTCACTTCTGTTTTTACTGTTTAATAAATATGTAGGTAACCCTTTACAGTATTTGTCACATGCTTGTAGATCAGGGCCTTGGCATGAGTGTACAGTGTCTCTTTTGTATTACATTTTGGGTCCTATGCTGCAAACAAATCCCAAATGAGCTGTAACATTGGCAGCTACCCCAAAGCTACTTAGCTAAGATTCGGCCATTCATTGCAACCACCAATCACAGTTACTATGGATCCCAAAGTGTGTTTTTTTGTGATGTATGTTTTCAATGTCACATACTGTGCTTCCAGATTTTGTATTTGGGGCACTGTGTTATGTCTGACTGCAGTCTCATGTCCAAGGAAACCCTTATAAGGTGAGTGGTAGTAAGCTCTCTTGTGGTATGGTGTACATAACTCACATAGATCATTTGTTACACTGTTCAGCATGATTAATTATTTGGATGTAAACTCACACACCTCCATTCATGCAGTTTGGTGTGTGTTAGCCTATATTTGTGGGCAATGTTCCATACGTTAGTTTTGCATTGAAGCAACATTTTGAAGGCATTATTTTCTGGTTTTGACATCCCTTGAGGAAGTGATAATCTGTCCAACACAGCATTATGGTGTATAGTTTATCTTTTCCTCAGAAATTACCCTCAGGAAGGGCAGAGTATGGTAGAATCCAGGCCAATATGCATAGTTATCAGTCCACATTATTTCAGGACAGTTGTATTGACAATCTATGATAATTGACAGGTTGCAAAATTCACTGATCTGCTGCACGGTTGATGTGTCACATTATACAGAGAAAAAGTGGTTGTGTAAGAGCTATTTATTAAAAAGTGCTGTAGTGCTATACGTACATTGTCCATGATTGTGAGTCCATTATAGTGACATCTTCCATTGTGATCCTACACAAGTGCAAAAGGACATATCATTTGACATGCTGGGGTGAAGTGTCAGACAGTGCAGAGGGACAGGACTTGCCAATGAGTTAGTGCGAGACAATCACTGGGCAGGCTGACAAGATAAACAGTGGTTTGCAGAACAGTGCTTGAGAACAGTTGTTAGACTGGCATGGTACAAAGCGCAGGACCTTGGTAATACGTGGCCATGTGGCAGGGACTAGTGCTACCGGGTACTTTTACATGTGAAGGTGATCTGTTCCTGGTCTTCATCTTCTGATGTGTGTGTTGCCTCCTCTGCCCTTGTTGGTGGTGGTTGTGAAGGGGCAACACACACCTCAGTGTGTGTAGACGTGGAGTCAGACATCCCAGTAGCTGCTACCTGTGGGGTCCTAAGGGCAGTACTGATGCAAGGAGGATCTGCTGGTTCTTAAGAATAGCAGCCACATCGCGATGGTAGGCAGCCAGGTCGGCCCTGAGGAGTTCAATGTTGCATTTGTGCACGCGTTGACAGGATTGCTGTTGTAGGTGTTGAGTCAACTGTATTACAGCTGTGCTGATTTCCTTCAGCCTTTTTTCTACTTCTTGCAAGATAGTTGTTCGCCCTTGCATAGCTGCTGCTTGTTCTTCAGTTGACATCATGCACGAACGCACCCCGTCTAGGCTGGCTGCCATAGTTTGCATCCCCACCCGCACCTCCTTGGCCAGCTCCCGCTGTACTCCGACTACAGTTCTCTCAAAGCTGGTGCCAGTGTCATCAGAGTCCTCAGCTGTATTGGAGCTGGAAGGTCGTACAATTGGGGTGGTGGGTGGATCCTCTGCGATGGCTGCTGTATCTGTGCTCCTCCTTGTGACTGAAGGTGGGGTCTGGAGGGTTCTAAGGACCTCTTGGAGGGTCTGGTGGCTGATGTTTGTCAGCTCATCATCCATGTCATCAGGGTAGTCCTGGACAGGCATATCCGCAGGAGATCCATCGTCCTCTGCAATGAAATACAGTACAATTAGTGTGTCTGTGTTGTGGCATTTGTGATGTGACATGCCTGCCTTGTGATGATTTTCACATTGTGATCTTGGTTCCTGTTCATTGCTCCAGTCTTTCAGATGGGCATTCTCCCGGGCCTATGCCCCACCTGCATTTCACATGTATTGTGGTCAGTTTGTGGACTTGTCAGCATCATCTCCTCTAGGTGTTGGTTCTGGCCAAATTGTGAATTGCCACCTTCTTCTCCTACTCAACCCTCCGTCTACTTACATTCTCATGGTGAGGCCTTTCACTAGCTGTGGGTGCTCTGATGGCACTAGCACCACACTTAACAATCTGGACCTGCCCCAGTGTCTGATCTTTCACATCCACCTATATGTAGTTGAAATGTAGCATATACTATGTATAGCATTGTTATGGCACAATATGGATGTCAGCATTGGTAATGTGTACTGCTGATGTTGGGGAATGTGTGGTACATTGGATTGCCCTGATAGTAGCAGTGTCCTATTTCCTCCTCTGACTGTGCAGGTGTATTTCAGTGATCAGTTACATGTGTCCTTCCCCTCAATGCTGTTGTCTGAGCAGTATGACATTTGGGATGTTGCATTGTGACCCAGGCACAGGATGGACCCTGACATATGCAGCATGGTTGTGACATTACTGCTGTGTACCTCCTAATGTGGATGAAATTGGCTGATGTTTGCGGCAACTATGGACATTCACATTTGACAAGACTGGAACATTTGTCTTGTTTCAGGACATTGTCAACTTCGTCATCCTAAACCCTCTAATTTGGGTGTGTATGATCCATGGGGACGTTACTGCCATTGGCTACTTGACCAGCACACACAGCAGAGGTGGTAGTGGCAACTGTTGTCAATGTTACATTCCAGCTGTCGGTATGGCTAGAGGTTGTTAATTGGGCCCTAGTTAATATAGGGAGTATGGTGGCTGACGTGTGACGGGATGTCAGTTTGACGTTGTGCCCTTCCCTCCTGGCGTGGCTTTACCTTTGCAACATCGTTGGCGTGGCAGCATACCCCCATGGAAAGGTTGTTGGTGTTGTGTAGTGGTGTGCCCCAGGTTTCCTCTGAACGGGCCATGCCCCCATGCCCCTTTACCCATGCCTCTCCATGTATATGATGACTTACATGCATTGTGTAGTAGGTATTCCCCCCCGCTGGCAGTTAACATTAGTGCATTTTAATTCCCCATGCGACTTACCCTGCATGTGCGTTGTGTCTGGTAGTCTGCGCTGTCCTGTCCTTGGATCCCTGTGGCAATCTCCTCAGGGATGATGGCTGCAACCATCTCCTCCATGTGGTCCAGGGCCTCCTGTGGTGCTGGACTCCCACCTCCAGTCTGCAGTGCCGCCTTCCTGTTTCGAAAAGAGTGACTCACACCTGTTTGACGGCGCACAGAAATGGCGTTAGCCTGCGGTGCAGTTTTGCTTCAAAAAGTATAAATATGGGCCTGAATACCTCAAAGTAAAAACTTTGTTGATATTCAAAAAATGTCCTAGTGATTTTCAAGCTCAATTTGCTCATCCACACTTACCTCTTCGATGGATGAATTATAGTAATTCTGCTTCGACTGTGATCACAAAAATCTGGCAAAATATGTTTCTGGTGAATGTGGGCTACAATGCAGACACAATCTGAGGCAATAGGTGCGGAAGCAGCAAAACCTGTTCCTAGTTCTCCTCAGCACATAACCTGTAATTCTGCTGTAAACCGAAATGTCAGATTAGCTTTACCCTGCAGTTTTGATAATTTCTGATTCTGAATTTCTGATGTGGTGTGCTCCTGCTTCGTTATTGTGAGCCTCTTAGCATCAAACGAGGTTAGCAGTGATATATAAGTGCTAATTAAGTGAGAAAAAAACACTTAAATACCTTCGTGTTTTGTAGAGAGCGGGGTGTTTTGACCTGGAAACAGGTTTTCTTCAGTTGGAGAAAAAAGTTATGGGACATTTTGACCATAAAACGCGGTATTTTCTACTTTAGGGAAATATGCTGTTTTTGAGAGAAAAAGGTCCAGTGAACTCTATTATTTAGTAAGTCTGCATAAGTAGGCTCAGAGATTGTTTTTGAGTCCTTGAAAAGATGATTTTTTATTAAAAAATGTAGGTATAAACAACGGTTACAATGTTGCTGTTTTCTTTTCAGATTGCACCCCAAAGACACTTCACGTAGTGGCATGCTGCGTGCGAGTATTTTCCTATAAATTACATCATATTAACATCTATATTTTGGGTTATGTCCTCACTAGTGACCTTCACTGAGTGTCTGTTGCTTCCCAAGTACAGTGGTAATCTTCATCTGTGAGTGCGTGACTAGTGGACAACGCTAGGCCTTTCAAACTTCCTTAGTCACTGCAGAGGTCAACATGTTTGTGCTTGTGAAACCTCTCCTGCCATTCTTAGGTAAAAGAGCTGGCAACAGCAGCGGACTCCCTCATCACTCTTTCTCTCCAAACTGCCCCTTTCAAGTTTGGGTAGAATATTTTATAAAATGAAGTGAGAATATGAATAGTTTGGGTGGGGGAAAATTTCGAACTAAGTACAATCTTCATGGTCACTCCCTACCTCTTCTGTTTAAGGAAAGCCCTCATTAATGCAGTGATGCATGAGTGACTGAGTGGATCTGAGGGGGTAATATGTTTGGGGCAGACAGCACAAACGCTGCATCTCAGAGCAGTTTGAGTGCTGAAACATCTAAGTGCTTGCCAACTCTTTGCCAGCCCCTATACCATGAGCCACACCTCCCATGAAGCTAACATTAGATTGTCTTCCTTAGAAAAAAAATCATCCTGTGCCAATGGAAAAAATACATTTTGAAATTGCATGGTGCCATCGTTTTCAGTGGTTATTGTTTGGCCCCTAGACACACCCAGTCCCATCTTCAGTGGAAGCCATATCATAAAACGACCACAAGGTCCCTATACGCTGGCATTGTCCCTACCTACTGCGTGACAAAACACTTACAGTTATGTTTTTTGAAGGACAGCAAGGTGTACTGGAGGCAGGTGAAAGACCCTGAGGAAGTTAAATGTAAAAACTTACCTATGAAGGATTTTGTAGGATTTTGCTGACGTTCAGATTATAAATCAGAATCATACCCATGTGAATCTTTGCTGAGTGACAACACAGATTTGGTGTAAATTGTATTGAGTGCATGAAATTATGTTTAACTTGTATTTTAGGATATAGAGTTTTTAATATTGTGCTCCCATAATATCAAAGCTAAACTGACTACAACCAAAGTACAGACAAGTATGACAGTATGTATAGATTGACTAAAGTTAATTCCACATCTATGTACCTTGAAAATGAATATATAGTCAAGGGTTTGCCGATGTGGAGATAGGCAGAGTAAACATACTTAACTAGATTTACAAACCTTGTCTTCATTGTAGTTATCAATATTTTTGCTCTGATATTATGAAACCACGATATTACAGATCAAATATTCGGTGCCCTTCCAGTATTTCTACACCCGTAATACTAAGGCACTCGTTGAAGTGTCATAGAATTGACATATGGTAAAACTACTTTGGAGAACTACTTTGGAGAAAAGCTGTTATTGACCCTCATGGTTTTCCAGGGATTTGTTTTACTTTACAGTTTCACAGGTGGGGATGCAAGAATAACATGCAGGGTCCGTTTTACCAGACTGTAAACTTTCACTCGTTCTCACACTGAAAATCCCTCCCAGTGCTGGCAGACATTTCTTGAAAAAAACAGATGGGCCAGATTTATCCAGGCGTGCGTTGCCCTTGCATAACGCAAATTGACACAAGGGATGTTAAGTGGGATTTACTATACCACACAGCCACATTTTGCAGCTTCACGATGTATAGTACATCTGGAGTATTGCAATGCAGTTAAGTTGCTGGCTTGCTTTATTTTGCCCTGGAAAGGTGATCTATGGGTGGAGCATGGATCTTCCCATGCATTCACTCCTGGTTTTTGGTGTATTCCCAGATTTATTAACACTAGTAAACTGGGACTGCATCACAATGGTACACCTTACCAGGAGAGGCGTAATGAGGAGAAAAATGTTTACCTCTCCTTGTTTTTTTCCTCTTTCTACATGTACATCTGCAGCACACATAGAAAGAGGAATTGTTTTTGATAAGAAAGGTGTGCTTTCCTTGACAAAAACAATAATGCTCGTAATGCGGGCACCCATGAACCTAGAGGTATTAAAAAAGAAAGCAACAGCACTAAAATGTGAATTTATTAATTTTTGATGCCCACTTTGCCTTTGTTAAATGTGATAAAAGTGTAGTATTTGACATCCCTAAAGTACGGCCTAGAAGCATGTCCAGAAAAACATAATGAATTATTAAACTTGGAGTATAACAAACTTTTCAGATCATTTTTTGCCTTTTCCTATCCACAACTCGAGCACAAATCCCTCATAAGTTCGACCTAATTGATCAAGAGTTGAAAACCAATGGTGCTTTAGAAAATTATTGGTTTACCATGAAAAGAAGTGCACCAAACACTTTTAGGGGCATTGTATACAAAGAATGTAAGTGTCTAATCCTATAAAGGAAAACAGCATGGCACCGAACAATAGTGAGTTTTTAAAAAGCTGCATATGGCTAAACTGTGGAATCAGGCCATTTCAAATTCCAGCCTCAAAATCCTGTTAAAAACTCACCTTATTATATTCCTGTATTAGAGATCAAGGAAAATGTATAACATGGAACCATTTGTTTCTGGTTAAAGAAAAATATGTAACTTATTACTGCTCCTTGCCTTATGCTTCTTTTATTTCCTGGTAACTAAGTATAAAATGTTTACGCCTTTGATTTGACCTATTTGATGTAGGCGAAATTACACATTGCAGGGAAATCAAGAGGGCATCGCCAGCATATAAACTATACTACAGAGAAAGTTTAGCCTTTATTCTGTGCTGCTCCCCTTTACTAGCCACCCAGTGCTGCTATTAACACACTTCGAGAAACTGGGCATAAGATCATGCGATAAGGTATTGTTGTGCAATGTCCACTCTATGGAAAGTGTTTTGTTACCCAATTTGAAGAATACATGGACTTGATTAAGTTGAAATCTGAAAATTAAAATCAATAAGTTGCAATTTTGAATTTAAATAATAGAACTTGCTAATCAGTATGTGTTTCCAATTATATCATTTGTTTTTAAAATCTAGAAACTGCTTTTTATCTTTTAACTTCTTTCTACTGTTTTGATCAGACCATATTATCACTCTTGACCTTTAGTTCTTGTTTAAACCTAGAAATGAATTTGTTTTTCTCTCCTTCAAACTCCTCTATAGAAGAGCTACTCTTCATTACACTTTATCTACCTACAGTATTTATTGCATGCTTTCCCAAAGTTGTAGTGTAATGATTTTAATTAATCAAACACTAAATATAACTTAAGTGCATGTTTTTTAAACAAGTAGCTGTTGGACTTTTTTGCTTATGCAGGGTCAACCCCAATCATTTTGCCTCCTGCCTCCTATTTTTTCTGACCTGTTGCTGTTGGCTTTTGAACTCTGAGCACCTTAGCACTGCTAACCAGTGCTAAAGTGCATATGCTCTCTTTGTAAATTGTATTGTTGTTTGGTTTATCCATGATTGGCATATTTGATTTACTAGTAAGTCCCTAGTAAAGTACATTGGAGGTGTCAGAGCCTGTATATGTAATGCTACTAGTGGGCCTGCAGCAATGGTTGTGCCACCCACATAAGTAGCTCTGTAATCATGTCTCAGTCCTGCCACTGCAGTGTTCTGTGTGTGCAGTTTTAACTGTAAATTAGACTTGGCAAGTGTACCAGGCCTAGACCTTCCCTTTTCTTACATGTCAGACCCCTAAGGTAGGCCCTAGGGCAGGGTACAGTGTATGGTTAAGGTAGGGCATATAGGCCCTCATTACAACCCTGGTGGTCGGTGTTAAAGCTGCGGTAAAACCGCCAACAGGCCAGCGGTAAAAAAAATGGAATCACGACTGTGGCGGAAACCGCCAACATAGACAGCCACTTTAACACTCCGACCGCCACGGCGGTACAAACAAACCCCTCGGCGGTCACCGCTAACAGACAGGTGGAAGACAAGGTTCCGCCCACTGTATTACAACAGTCCAATCTGCCAACTTTTCCGGGGCGGATTCACCGCGAACAAAAACACGATGGAAACAGGACTTGGAAGGGAAAACGCTCACCTCTACACACCCCACGAGGAATCAGGACGCCATGGAACCCGAGCTCCAGATACTGCCAGCCTTTATCTTCCTACTTCTCTACCAGGAACAACAAAGACGGCGGCGAAGACCACGTGAGTACTGCACCTACGACACAGGGGAGGGGGGAGGGAAAAGTGAGTGACACACATACACGCAACATGCATAACTCCCACCCCCACCCTCACCCACTGCAACACACACACAAGTACATGTTGATACATGACATTAACAACCCCCAACTCCCCCTGGAAGAATGCAAGGACAAAAGGAAATGATTCAAACGTTTGCAATCTATTAAAAAACAGTAATCAAAAATATATACATTCACATACATATATTTACACTAGAAACAAATATATACACCAAGAATACAAGTCCAAGGTATTCCACCATCATAGTCCGTGGACAATTGGGCCCAAAATGCATGGGCGAGGCCCACAGTCAATACCCAATCAAAATGGAGAGAACACTGCTGGGCATCAGATAGAAATACAACAGGCACCTCAGGGAGAAGGTAAGGGGGGGCACCTCAGCCGGATGAGTGCACGACGTCAGACCCACGAGGGGGCTCCATGCCCATTGATGTATCCTGGGGAGTGCAAAGCTACAGTCTCTCAAGTCTCTCCAGTGGGTGGTTTGCCCACTGCTTTATCCTGGGGAGTGTAAAGCCACAGTCTCTCAAGTCTCTCCAGTGGGTGGTTTGCCCACTGCTGCATCCTGGGGAGTGTAAAGCCACAGTCTCTCAAGTCTCTCCAGTGGGTGGTTTGCCCACTGCTGCATCCTGGGGAGTGCAAAGCTACAGTCTCTCAAGTCTCTCCAGTGGGTGGTTTGCCCACTGCTTTATCTTGGGGAGTCCAAAGCCACAGTCTCTCATGTCTCTCCAGTGGGTGGTTTGCCCACTGCTGCATCCTGGGAAGTGCTAAGCCACAGACTCACAAATGGATAACAGTCTCCACTGGTTCTGGAGGGGGCTTTGTGCCCAGAGTGCTTCATCCTGCCAAGGACAGAGTTAGTGGATGCCTTACTCCACTGGTTCTGGAGGGGGCTTTGTGCACAGAGTGCTTCATCCTGCCAAGGACTGAGGTAGTGGATGCCTTTCTCCACTGGTTCTGGAGGGGGCTTTGTGCCCAGAGTGCTTCATCCTACTCGTGGTGGCCTCAGTAGCGTCGGAATCTTTGGCGCTCACTGGCCTGCGGTGCTGGTGGCGGCGGTGTCCTGTTCAGCGGTGCTGGTGGCGGCGGTGTACTGTTCAGCGGTGCTGATGGCGGCGGTGTCCTTTGCAGCGGTGCTAGGGACAGCGGTGTCCTTGGCAGCGCTGCTTGTGACGGCAGTGTCCTTGGCAGCAGTACTTGTGGTGGCGGTGTCCTTGGCAGCGGTGCTTGTGGCTGTGGTGTTCTTGGCAGCGGTGCTTGTGGCGGTCTTGTCCGTTGTGCAGGTTTACCCAGACTTGGCTGTTTTACTGGGCCCCTTCCCCACCTTGGATGGTGGAGCAGCTGTCTCCACACTCCCAACTGTACCCCTGGGAGAGGGTTTGGTTGAAGATTTTTTAACTCCCTCCCGCCGGGCACTGGCCAACTTTTTCTGCTTTTGAGGTGGGGGACTGTCCGTGCTCTGGCTACTTGGCACACTGGCTGCCCTGCTGCCTAGCA
The DNA here is from genome assembly GCF_031143425.1 of Pleurodeles waltl. Taxonomy (NCBI): domain Eukaryota; kingdom Metazoa; phylum Chordata; class Amphibia; order Caudata; family Salamandridae; genus Pleurodeles; species Pleurodeles waltl. The sequence goes on along the minus strand of NC_090436.1, from coordinate 977,905,484 downwards.
CACTCCAGAAGCCGGTTACTACTGGCACCACTGTTCCCGCAGATGTTGTGGCTGAGGCGCTGGGTTGGGACCTGGAGAGGCGGGCCCTAGGAGACTGAAGGGGTGCGGGAGGTGAGGGGGAGCAGTCAAGGTTGGACAGTAAATGTTTTTTGGGCACACTGGGGCGGATAGATGGAGGGGGTTTGAGAGTGGAGGAAGAGGTAGTGGTTGTAGGAGGTGTACGTTTGGTGACTTTGGGTGAAGGTGCATGGGCTGGAGGCTGTCGTGAGGTGGATGGCTGTTGGGTGGGTGTGTGGCTGCGTTTGTGTACCTTGGGAGGAGGGCTAACAGACACACTGGGAGAGGACACAGGGGATGTGTGAATGGTAGTGGGGGTGGTGACTGCACGTGAGCGGGGTGTGGTGGTGGGTGTGCTGGTGATGGAGGTAGTGGCTGACGATGTCGTGAATGCAGGTGTGAGTGGAGACAAGACTGGGAGGGAGGAGGGACACGAGGAGGAGGGGGACACAGTGGAGGCAGTGGCTGTTGGTATGTCTGCATGTGTATGATGCTTGCATGAGTGCCTGTGGGATGTGTGGTGCTTATGTTTTCCTGAGCTTGCCTTGTGTGTTGACTGCCATCAGTGCGGAGGTCAGAGTCTGAAAAGCTTGCAGATGGGCTGCCAGACCAGAATGAATGCCCTCCAGGTATGCATTGGTCTGTTGCAACTGCCTCTCTACACCCTGGATGGCATTCAAAATGGTAGACTGCCCAACAGTGAGGGACCTGAGGAGGTCAATGGCCTCCTCACTGAGGGCAGCAGGGCTGACTCGGGCAGGGCCTGAGGTGCCTGGGGCAAAGGAGATGCCCACCCTCCTGGGTGAGCGGCCACGGGGCAAACGCTGAGGGGCTGCTGGGAGGGCAGTCCTGGTAGGGGGGGTGGCGGCTGTACCTATAGATGCAGGGGAACAGAGGGGCCCACCACCACAAGAGAACTCCCATCAGAGGAGGTCTCAGCTCCTGTCCCCGCCGTGGAGCTCCCCTCGCCCTCCGTCCCACTGGTGGCTTCTGACTCCGTTGTGTCATCCTCCAGGGTCATGTTTAATGCAGCTCCCTCCTGCTCCGGTGCCACTGCTCCTCTGCCTGATGATGCTAACGCACACAAGCACAGGGAGACCACAAAAAGTGGGGGAAGACAGAAGAAAGACATGTTGAGTGCTTCCAATACCGCTACTGTTGGCGGACACTACATACACATATGCCCCCTGCACTACGCCGTGCACTTGGAGTTCCCTAATCAATCACAGGGACATGGGTTACAAGGCTATGCCCGATTGCTGTACACATGGAAGTCACAGGAGCTTGACTAGCTGTAATTGGCTCTATACACAGGTGGGGTGGGGTGCCACAGGGCCTGCCTTAAGAAGGGACCTTGCCTACAAAACTCGCCCTGGCCTAGGGGAACCCACAGCCCACCTCCCCCGCCCAGACACCTACAATGCATGCTGAATCAGCTGAATGAGAGTGTACTCAGCCCATTGTGGCTTCTGTGATGCCCTCAAGCGCCCATCCAACTCCGGGTACGCCACTGCCAGGATCCTGAACATCAGGGGGGTCATGGTGCGACGGGCACCCCTCCCACGTTGGGAGGTCATCCCCAGCTGGGCCTCCGCTGTCTTCTTGCTCCAGCGGCGAATGTCTTCCCATCTTTTCCGCCAGTGGGTGCTCCGTCTGTGGTAGACCCCCAGGGTACGGACATCCTTGGCAATGGCACTCCAAATATCCTTCTTCTGGTGGGCACTGACTTACAGGAATAGTACGGGGAAAAGGAGAAGATATAACCATCTGCACCGTCACAGTCATTGGCCCGCATCCCTACCCTTGCCATGACGCACATGCACTCATCTCTGTTTCATGCACACCTCATTCTCCCCCCCATCTTTCATCTACACCACTCCAAACAGGCATTGCCCATACAGCATGCTCACAGTATACTCACCTGCTTGTCTGGAGGACAGTAGAGTAGCGTATACTGGGGGAGGACCCCATCCGCTAGTTTCTCCAACTCCTCCGTGCTGAAAGAAGAGGCCCTTTCCCCAGACACACGAGCCATTGTCTCTTCCAAACTGAGGTCACAGCAGCACTTGCAGTGTAGGTCCTCTCCTGTCGAAGATCAGGTATCAAGTGATGGAACAGAGAGAAAATGGCGGTGACGTCCGCGGCGGTGCGTACCGTCACCGCCGGCGTACATCGTCATTGGCTCCTGGTACCCATAGGGTCCAATGTTAACCAATGCAGGATTGCGCCGCAGTCTTCGACCGCCTACCGCGACGGTGTACAACGCCAGCGCAGTTACCTCATATCCCTTTGTCCCACATTACAGCTCAGGCAGCTGCCATTTCAAGGGGCCACATGGCATTATTTTTGACTGCGTCACACATATCTAGGCCTTGCTTAAACACTAATACAGCCATATGTTGATTTTGAAACATTTTCCGATTAAGTTGTGTTTACATACCTCAGTGTTAGTTGACTCTCTGCTCGCTGTTCTCCTCCATAGAGCACGTCCGCTGGGGCAGGTGAGGAGATGGCGGCATCCTCCGGTGTACAGACCGCTGGTGGACCTGTCGACAATGGAGGAGCGACATGTAATTATCACCTACAGACTTGATTGTACCACAATCCTGGAACTGTGTGCCCAGTGGAGCCAGACCTGATTTCAACTATCCACCATCCCACAGGAATCCCCCCTCTAGTGCAGGTGCTGTCAGTACTCCATTTCCTGGCAAGTGGGTCTTTTCAGACGACAGTGGCCATAGCATCAGGGATGTCCCAGCCTATGTTCTCCAACATGTTGTCCAGAGTGTTGTCTGCCCTGCTGAAACAAATGCGCAGCTCCATCGTTTTCCCTCAGGTGGAGGATTTGCACCCAGTGAAAGGTGACTTCTATGCCCTGGGACATATCCCCAACATCATAGGTGCCACTGATGGGACACATGTAGCCTTGGTACCCCCCCCCCCGCAGGAGTGAACAGGTGTACTGAAACTGGAAGAGTTACCATTCTATGAATGTGCAGATGGTGTGTTTGGCAGACCAGTACATCTCCCATGTGAATGCCAAATTTCCTGGCTCAGTGCATGACGCTTACATTCTGTGGAATAGCAGCATCCCTTATGTGATGGGGCAACTGCAGAGGCATCGTGTGTGGCTATTAGGTGAGGACATGGACCCAATACAGTGTGACTAGGTGTCTGGGTCTGGGGATGTCCCTAAGAGTTCCAGTTGTCCCTCGACATTTGCAGGTGACTCTGGTTACCCCAACCTGTCATGGCTACTGACCCCAGTGAGGAATCCCAGGACAAGGGCAGAGGAAAGCTACAATGAGGCCCATGGCCGGACTAGGAGGATTATAAAAAGGACCTTCGGCCTCCTGAAGGCCGGCTTCCGGTGCCTCCATATGACAGGTGGTTCCCTATTCTACTCACCAAAGAAGGTGTGCCAGATCATCGTGGCCTGCTGTATGCTTCACGACTTGGCTTTGCGACGACAGGTGCCTTTTCTGCAGGAGGATGGTCCAGATGGAGGTGTTGTGGCAGCTGTGGAGCCTGTGGAAAGTGAAGATGAGGAAGATAAGGAAGCAGAAGAAGAGGACATAGACAACAGGAACACGGTGATCCAGCAATAATTCCAGTGAGACACAGGTAAGAAGAGAACACTGCCTGCTACATCTGATTTAATTCTCCTACCTTCTCATCTGTCTGTCATTTTCACCCAGTATATGGTCACTGAGTTGTCACTTTCCCTTTCTATTTCATAGATGTGGGTCCCACTGTGTGGCCTCTGCTTTGTTTCCGCATGGACTAGAGCTGTGTGACATAGGTATGTTGACATTACATTGGTTATAGCATTTTACCACTGTTATTGCTAATACACATTTTCGAAAGCACAGACTGATTCCAGATTGTTTTGTGATTTAAGGGTATTTATTTAAGTGCAAAATAGTGGAGGTGTTGTAAAATGGTCAGGGGTGATGGTGGAGGAATGTCCATGGCAGAGTCCAGTCTATAAGTCTCACAGGTGCATTGTTCAAAGGGGCATAGGAAGTGGAGCTGGGGCAGTTGATGGATGGACAGGGTGACAAAGTGGGACAGAAGGATGACAATCAGGGTGGTCTCATTTCTTGGCGGTGGTCTTAGCATTGTTCTCTGTCTTTGTCCTGGATCTCAGGGAACGCTTGCGGGGTGGTTCACCATCTGCAGGGGGTGGGGTGCTGGTGTCGTGGTCCTGTGGCGGTGCCTCCTGTCCTCTAGCGCCGGCAGAGGTGGTGGGCAGTTCATCGTCCATGCTAGTGTCAGGGGCCCCTTGTTGTGCCACAGTGTCCCTCCTGGTGTTGACGAGTTCCTTCAGCACCCCTACAATGGTGCCCAGGGTGGAATTGATGGATTTGAGTTCCTCCCTGAACCCCAAATACTGTTCCTCCTGCAGCCGCTGGGTCTCCTGAAACTTGGCCAGTACCATTGCCATCATCTCCTGGGAATGGTGGTAGGCTCCCATGATGTTGGAGAGGGCCTCGTGGAGAGTGGGTTCCCTGGGCCTGTCCTCCCCCTGTCGCACAGCAGCCCTCCCACTTCCCCTGTTTCCCTGGGCCTCTGTCCCCTGAACTGTGTGCCCACTACAACTGCCCCCGGTCCCTGGTGTTCTTGGGATGGTGGGTTTGCCTGGGTTCCCTGTATGGTGGACACAATGCTGCTTGACGTGTCCTGGGTATAGAGGTATGGGCCCGCTGGATGGGTACTGTGCTGGTGTTTCCAGAGGGGGGAGGCTCTGTTGTGGCTTGTGCCAGTGTGACGGGAACAGACTGACCCGAGGTCCCAGATGGGCCGGGCTGGTGATCTAGATCCAGTTGGACAGAGCTGCTGTCATCACTGTGGGCCTCTTCTGTGGGTGGAGTGGACATGTCTGGACCCTCCTGTCTGGTGACGTTGGGTAGGGGTCCTGCAGGGGTGTAAAAGCATGATTATTGCATCTGTGTGTGTCATGGTGTGCAATTGGTGGGTGACCCTGTAGCCCAGTGCTTCCATTCTTGTGTGAGACCCTGTGTGTTAGTGGTTTAGGGGGGTGTATGGGTATGCGCAGTGGACATGCTTTGGTGATGGGTGTCCATGCTTTGGTGTTACATGCAGGGCTTGGGATGCGTGGTTTGTGATATTGGGACATATGTGAGGAGTTGGAGTTATGGGGGTGAGGGCGAGGGTGGGGGTATGTGATAGCATGCAGGTGGGTGGGGGATGAAGTAGTTAAAGGTTTGACTTACCAGAGTCCATTCCTCCAGCTACTCCTGTGAGGTCCTCAGGATGCAGTATAGCCAAGACCTGCTCCTCCCATGTAGTGAGTTCTGGGGGAGGAGGTGGGGGTCTGCCGCCAGTCCTCTGAACCGCAATGTGGTGTCTTGAGACCACTGAACGCACCTTCCCCCGTAGGTCGTTCCACCTCTTCCTGATGTCATCCCTAGTTCTTGGGTGCTGTCCCACTGCGTTGACCCTGTCCACGCTTCTTCGCCATAGCTCCATCTTCCTAGCTATGGTGGTGTGCTGCACCTGTGATCCGAATAGCTGTGGCTCTACCCGGATGATTTCCTCCACCATGACCCTGAGTTCCTCCTCAGAAAACCTGGGGTTTCTTTGCGGTGCCATGGGGTGGTGTGGGTGATGTGTGGGGTGGTGTGTGTTGTGATGTGTGGAGTGATATTTAGAGGTGTGTTGTGTGAGGTGCGTGAATGTTGTGTGAGTGATGGTGTTGAGTGCCTGTGGATGCTATTGTTCTTTCTGGTGGTGTCTCTCTCTGGCCTTCTGTCACAATTGTTGTCGTAAGGGTTTGTGGGTGATGTGGGTGTGTGTTTTATAGTGTATTGGGTGTGGTGTGTGTATGTGTATCAGGTGTGTGTATTTGGAATTGTCCAATGTGGTTGTGTTTTGTAGATGTGTGTGTACTTTGAGCGCGGCGGTGTGTACCGCCAATGGAATACCGCGGTTGAAAGACCGCCACGTGGATTGGTGGGTCGTGATAGTGTGGGCGTATTCCTGTTGGCGTGATGGTGTCGGTTTTGTTATCGCTAGTTTATCACTGACCTTTGGTGTGGCGGATTTGTGTGGGTGTCTAGATTTTGGCGGATTCCGAGCTGTGGGTCATAATGGCAGTGGCGGTATTCCGCGGCCCCGGCGGTGTGTTGGCTGTCTTCTGCATGGCGGTAAGTGGCTTTTACTGCCAATGTTGTAATGACCCCCATAGTAATGTGGTTTATATGTCCTGACAGTGAAATATTGCTAAATTCGTTTTTCAATGTTGCAAGGCCTGTCCCTCTCATAGGTTACCATAGGGCTACCTTTAAATCTGATTAAAGTGTAGATTCCTTTGGGACCGGATGGGCATGTGGAGTTTGGGGTCTCTGAGCTCACAATTTAAAAATACATCTCTTAGTAAAGTTGATTTTAAGATTGTGTGTTTGAAAATGCCACTTTTAGAAAGTGAGCATTTTCTTGTTTATACCATTTCTGTGACTCTGCCTGTTTGTGGATTCCCTGTCTGGGTCAGTTTGACAGTTGAGCTGGTGGCACCTCACACTAGACCACTAGACAGTGACACAAAGGGAGCTGGGGTGTAGTCTGCATTCCCTGATGAGCCATCTGTGCTAGGAGGGAGGGGAAGAGTGGTCACTTACACCTGAAAGGGCTGTGCCTGCCCTCACACAATGCAGTCTCCAGCCCCCTGGTGAGTGTCTGGGGCCTAGCCTGGGCAAGGCAGGATTTCACATTCAAGAGAGGCTTTGCTTTGAAAGAGGCATACTTCAAAGGAGAAATTGGGTATAAGAAGGGAACCCAAAACCACAGACTTTAGAACACTTCTGGAAACAAGAGGAACCTCTGCCTGGAGGAGAGCTGAAGAGCTGAGGAAGAAGAGCTGGCCTGCCTGTGACTTTACTTTGTGGAGCTATCCTGCAGTTGCTGCTTCTGCCAGAGTCAGAGGGCAAAGAATGGACTTCCATCTTGAGAAGAACTCTCCATGGGCTTGATTTAGAGCTTGCCTCCTGTTGTTTGAAGTTTCAGGGACAGCAAAGACTTCTCTCTGACAGCACCTGGAGTCTCTGGAGAGACACCTACTCTGCCCTGTGGTGCCCATCCAGTTCCTGAGACCCTGAAAGGAGAAGCTGGCAGCCTAAGAGGAGGAAATCCACGCACAGAGCCCAGTGCGGGGAAAAGATCGAGGCGACTCTGATCTGCTGCAAAAGAAATGATACGCCGCCGGCTCTGTGGCTAAAACTCGATGCTCGCCAGAAACACGACCGAAGAATCGACAAACGGAGCTGGAGAAATGACGTGCAGCATCGCTGACAGAGGCTGGGAGATCGCAACCCACGCTGCGTGGTTTTCGGATCATCGTGTGGCTGGATTTCCAACACAAGTACTGCTGGGCATGTAAAAACAACACAAGGCCTGCCCGGACCCGAGAGTGCTGACCGGATTGACACATTGCTCTCCTGTGGGGAGAAGAAATGACACACCCAAACCCAACGAAATGAGAAACGACGCAAGGTCTCGCTCTTGAGTGAAATCAACGCATCGCAAGCCCTTTTTGACACCAACTCGCCAGTGCGGGGTTATTTTTGACGCACCTAAGGTAGATTTTCACGCTAACAGTGTTAGTGTGTGTTTAAAACTACTTAAAGACTCTTTTTGATTTTTTATTGATAACTTGACTTGTGGATTGTGGATTTTTGTCGTTTTGGTCTTGTTTTGTTTAGATAAATATTTCCTATTTTTCTAAACCTGTGATGTGTCATTTTGTAGTGATTTCATTAAGTTACTGTGTGTGTTGGTACAAATAATTTACACCTAGCACTCTGAAGTTAAGCCTACTGCTCTGCCAAGCTACTAAGGGGGTAAGCAGGGGTTAGCTGAGGTTGATTCTCTTTTACCGTAACTAGAGTGAGGGTCCTTGCTTGGACAGGGGGTAGCCTGATTGCCAACCAAAGACCCCATTTCTAACATTGGTGATCAGCGGTTGGGATTTGGACTTGTATTTGGACTTGACATACAGTGATTAAGTGTACACTACTGTTTTGATCTCAGATCACTACGTGACCACATACTACTTGTCTTGTGATTTCGCTTTTTCTCTTAAGGACTCCCTTTTGTTCTACTTCCATGATTTTGCTGACCCCTTGACTGATTCTTTTTACTTCATTGGGAACTTGTTTTCTGCCTTTTAGAACTTTACACTTGTTGCCATCATGTCTCAATCTGGAGATGCAACAGCTGGAGCTGTGTTTGAATTAGGGAAACTGAAGAGGTACTCAGTTGCTCAATTGAAACAGTTCTGTGAAGCTCTTGCCTCTCCCGTTAAGAGCTCCGCCAGGAAGGGGGCGCTGAAAAAGGCACTGAGGGCCTGGGTGACAGTCAAGGAAGCTGGGGGCACACAGAGGATATGGATGGGGAAGTGCAGAGTCTACACAGTGGTGTAGTAGAGGTACCTTCTACGCCTGGGGATAGAGTCTCCAGGAGGGGTAGCAATAGGTCCTCTAAGGGTCTTACTCCTAAAGATTTGCAGGACAGACATGGAGAAAGGGCTCACCGGTTGGAGGCAGAAAAGTTGAGGATGCAAAGGGAGTTTGACAAGTGGAAAAGGGACTTAGAGATAGAACAGATGATTGGGCTTATTAGCTAAAACTGAAAGAGCTGGAAGTCATGCGGACTGGGTCCAGCTGGAATTGTGTCAGCAACAATTTTATATCCAGTGCTGCTGAAGAAGTGCACATGCCCAGAGATGTGGTGCACTACTTGAAGGAGGGAGTTAACACACACCGGGAGGTTCAGGGGTATGAGGTAGCTCCAGTGATGTGCAGGGTCCCTGAGGTGGATTGGGGAACTGCCATGGGGAGTCATATTCCTACTGGTGGGAGGGATACCCTACTGACTCTAGGTGAGAGTGACAGGGAGAGGGGTTCCCCCCAGGTAGAAGTCCTGGTTATGGAGTGTGAAGACATCCCAGAAGAGTGTGGGCTGAGTATCAGGGACAGTCAGGTACTGTCTCACCAGTCTCAGGAGGGTGATGTGGGGTGCTTTTTTCAAGGCAGAGTCACTGGATGGTTGGGTGAAGGGTACTTTGGTTAATTCATGTGAGGGGCTGTGTGATGTAATTGCTGGAGAGCATATGTATAGTCCTTATTTTCATGAGCTACACCAACACCAGGTGGAGTGTGAATTTTCTGATCCCAGGGAGCTTACAATGGAGGCAGACTTCTGGGTGAGTACCAGCGAGTCTGAAGAGGTTTTTGGGGGGTGCTCCTGAGAAGAGTGGTCTAGGTATTTCCCAACCAGGTGAGGTAGGGAAGGATTGTAGTGTCCCAGGTAGGTCCCAGTGTAGTGTGATGGGTGAGGGACCCAATGTCCAGTCTCAGAGGAGAGGGAATGGGGGTGGGCTGAGGCCCAAGGTGCCCAAGATCCGGTCCCAGGTCCTGGAGGGTTTCATGAAGGAACACCAGGAGGGGAGCCTAGCCTGTACCGAAGGGCCATCTGTTGAGGGAGACCCCATAGTGTCAGGAGAACTTGGGCGGGGCAGCTGTAGCCAGCGTCCCACCAGTTCTGGTGTCTGGCAGTGCCACTCCTAGTGAGGGGGTGCAGAAGTCCAGACAGAGGGTTGAGATGGGGTTGCGGACCCCAGTGGAGAACCTGGAGGGTCAGGGGTCAGCTCTGAGAGTGGAGCCCCCAGGAATGACCTTGGTGAGACCATTTCTGGGTTGGGGAGAATCCAGACTCTGCCAGATGGGCAGAGGTCAGGAAACCTGCGTCAGCCAGATTCTTGTGTGGCCCTTGGGGACGGTGTGTCCCTTCAGGGGAGTAAGTGTGCCCCCCTGGAAGTCCTGGTGTGCCAGGCAGTGGTTCAACCGCAGGATGGTGACTCTGGGTTGGATGACCAGGTTAAGAGGGTAAACTCTGATCTGGTGGGGGGTAGATATGCCCCCCCAGGAAGTCCTGGGTTGCCATGCGGTGGTCCAGTCTGTAGGCACAGACCTTGGACTGGAGGATCAGGTGCAGGGGGTAAACCCTGACCTGAAAGGGGGGCGGTTTGCCCAATCACACCCCTGGTGTGATTTCTAGGGGTACTCTCACTGAGGGGGGGTGCAGAACCCTGAGAGTAGGGGCAGGGGAGAGAGAGAGACTCACCCGTGACCCCAGTGCAATCTAAGGGTACAGACCCTGGATTGGAAGGCCAGGTTCAGGGTGTCCGCCCTGACCTGGAGGAAGGGGCTACTGCTAACAGTGCCCCTACCATGTTGTCTTCTGGGGGGGCACTCCTAGTTGGGGGGTGCAGGACTCCAGAAGGGAGGGTAGGGGAGGGAAGCCTCACCCCTGGCCCTGGTTCAACCTGACGGTACAGACTCCAGGTTGGAGGACCAGTTGCATGTTAACATCCCTGCACTGGTGAGAGAATTGTGCAGGACTGCTTCTACAGGCACCCTGACAATTTTTTACTCTGGGGGTGCCGCTCCTAGAGGGATGGTACAAAGCCCCAGAGGGGAGTACCAGGGTCAAGTTGTCATCCCTGACCTGGTGGAAGGGAGAGTGGTCAAAGGGTACCAGGCACCTGCGGCTACAGCCCCCACTCTCCGCAGTCACAGTGGTTGGAGAGGCCTGATGTAGGGCTCTCATCCCTGACAGTTGTCAGGAGTCACTGTGTCTTGCTGTCCTGGTGGACAGAGTTGCCCCTGGGGGGGGCGACAAGAGTCACACCCCGGGGGAGGAGTGGGCAACACCATTGTGTTGGCCCTGGTGGTACTATCTGCCAATTGGGATGCATCTGTGAGCAAAGTAAAGTTAGGTGCTGCACTGATGGCATCTGCAGATGTGGAGAAGGGTTCCCCATGGGTTAGCTTAGTGGGCCCAGAGAGTATGGACAGAGGGATCCAACTGGAGTCAGGGAGGCGTAGAACTGGAACATGCCCTTGTTGTTGTGGGCCTGGGTCCTTGTTCTAGCGCCCCAATCAGGGAAGTACATCAAGGTATTGATTGTTCTCCGCTGGCTTTAGGCTGGTAGGGGGTCGTGTTGGACTTTTTTGCTTATGCAATGTCATCCCCAATCGTTTTGCCTTCTGCCTCCTATTTCTTCTGACCTTTTGCTGTTGGCTTTTGAACTCTGTGCACTTTACCACTGCTAACCAGTGCTAAATTGCATATGCTCTCTTTGTAAATTGTATTGTTGATTGGTTTATCCATGATTGGCATATTTGATTTACTAGTAAGTCCCTAGTAAAGTGCATTGGAGGTGCCAGGGCCTGTAAATTAAATGCTACTAGTGGGCCTGCAGCACTGGTTGTGCCACCCACATAAGTAGCTCTGTAATCATGTCTCAGACCTACCACTGCAGTGTCTATGTGTGCAGTTTTAACTGTAAATTCGACTTGGTAAGTGTACCCACTCACCAGGCCTAAACCTTCCCTTTTCTTACATGTCAGACACCCCTAAGGTAGGCCCTAGGTAGCCCCAAGGGCAGGGTGCAGTGTATGGTTAAGGTAGGATATATAGGCCTTCATTACAACCTTGGCGGTAAATGCCACCTACCGCTGTACTGACGGCCACCAACATACCGTGAACGCAGCGGTATACTGCTACGGAAATGACCCACACAGAGAAATATGCCACTATACAGACACACACACAAGTCCGCCAGATCAAAGGTCACTGATAAAATGTCGTTAACAAAACCCAGACTGTTACGCCAACAGGAATACACCCACAGTATCAGGACCAACAAATCACTGTGGCGGTCTTTCACCCACGGTAAACCATTGGTGGTACACACCACTGCGCTCAAAATACACATACACTTACAAAACTACACCACATTGGACAATTCAAAATACACACCCCTGATACACATACACACACCACACCACTATAAAACACACACCCACATTACCCACAACCCTTTCAATGAAAAAAAGATTGTGAACAGAGAGACAGGCCAGGAGCACCGACTCAATCTGAGCCACAGAACACCATCATCCATACACCATCCACGCACCTCACAGCACACACCACAACACATCACCCCACACACCAACCCACACATCCTCACACATAACACTCACACCACATCCATGGCACCCCAAAGACACCCCAGGTTTTCAGAGGAGGAGCTAAGGGTCATGGTGGAGGAAATCATCCAGGTAGAGCCACAGCTGTTCGGATCACAGGTGCAGCAGACATCCATTGCAAGGAAGATGGAGTTATGGCGGAGAGTCGTGGACAGGGTCAACTCCGTGGGACAGCATCCAAGAACAAGGGATGACATCAAGAAGAGGTGGAACGACCTACGGGGGAAGGTGCGTTCCGTGGTAGCAAGAGACCAGGTAGCTGTACAGAGGACTGGCGGTGGACCCCCACCTCCTCCCCCACAACTAGCAACATGGGAGGAGCAAGTCTTGGCTATAATGCATCCTTAGGGCCTCGCAGGAGTAGCAGGAGGACTGGACTCTGGTAAGTCAAATCTCTACTACTATATCCTCCACCCTACCTGCATGCCATCACAAACTCCTACCCATACCCTCACCCCCATCACCCCACCACCTCACATATAACCCACTATCACAACTCACCCATCCCAATACTAAGCCCTACATGCAACACCAGTGCATGGACACCCATCACAGACCTGCATGGACACCCAACACTAAAGCATGCCCATTAGAGAGAATCACCTAGCCCACATAATCACCATGCACACAATGCGAAGCTGACAGGGCAATCACACCCATGCACAAGATGGCACACGCAGATACAATAACACTGCATTTACATCCCCACAGGACCCCCACTCAACGTCACCAGAGAGGAGGTGCCACCAACATCCAGTACCCCCACAGATGAGGCCGACAGTGATGACAGCAGCTTTGCATGCCTGGATCACAATGACCAACCTGTCCCATCAGGGACCTCTGGACAGTCTGTTACCCTGCCACAGTCCCATACCACCACAGAGCCTCCCCCCTCACTAATCACCACCACAGCACCCACCCAGCGGGCCCATACCACTGTCCCCAGGACACATCAATCAGCAGTGTGTCCACCACTACAGGGACCCCAGGCAACCCCACAAACCCAAGAAATTAAGGGACCTGGGGTCAGTGGCAGTGGGCGCACGGTTCAGGGGACAGAGGCACAGGACAACAGGGAAGCTGGGAGGACTGCTGTGCGAGAGGGGGAGAACAGGCCCAGGGAACCGACTCTCCAGGAGGCACTTATTAACATTCTGGGAGCATACCACCATTCACAGGAAGAACCATGGGCCAGCTACTGGCCAAGTTGCAGGACACCAAGCGGCTGCAGGAGGGACAGTACCTGGGGATCAGGGAGGACCTTAAAGACATCCACACCATCCTGGTCACCACTGCAGGGGTGCTGGCTGACATGGCCAACACCATGAGGGAGGCAGTGGCACAACAATGGGCCCCTGACACTAGCCACACCGATGAACAGCCTTCCACCTCCGCCGGCGCTAGTGGACAGGAGGCCCCGCCATTGAAACAACAGGCCACCAGCACCCCACCCCCTGCAAAAGGAGAACCACCCCGCAAACGGTCCCTGCGATCCAGGCAGAAGCCAGAGAACATTGCCAAGACCCATGCCAGGAAATAAGACTCTCCTGATTGTCACCCTTCTGCCCCACTCTGTCACCCTGTCCACCTTGAACTGCCATTGCTCACCTTCCTATGCACCATTGGACAATGCACCTGTGATACCAAGAGACTGGACTCTACCCTGGAATTTCCTCCACCATCAACCCAGCCCATTGCACATTCCCCTCTACTTATTAGCACTTAAATAAACACCTTTGGAACAAATACAAATCTGGAGTCTGTCAATTGATTGAAATATGTATTAGTACAATCTGAAAACATTGCAAATCTTATGTACAGTAATTTATACTTTGGTATGACCAGCAGTGGGCAGCAGGATATATACCAGGAGCCAGAGTGGGGTAAAGAGATCTGAAAATAGAGATGCCAAAGGGTACAGTAAGTGGCCATAGACCTAGGGAAATCATGCTGCCATGTACAATGTCCAACAGAAAACTGAAAAGAAAAGTGAAGTTACAGTGTCTTAACTGTGTGTGACTGGCAGTACTGCTGTATGATATTACTTCTGTTGTCCACATCTTATTCCTCTGACTCCTCTTCCTCACTGTCCACAGGCTCCACCGCTGCCACAAGACCATCTCCAGGCTCATCCTCCTTTAGAAAAGGCACCTGGCGTCTCAAGGCCAGGTTGTGAAACATGCAACATGCATGATGATCTGGCACACCTTCTTGGGTGAGTAGTACAGGGATCCACCTGTCAGGTGAAGGCACCAGAAACTGGCCTTCAGGAGGCCGAAGGTTCTCTCAATAATCCTCCTTGTTCGCCCATGTGCCTCATTGTAACGTTCCTCTGCCCTTGTCCTAGGATTCTTCACTGGGGTCAGTAGCCATGAGAGTTTGGGGTAACCAGAGTCACCTGCAAATGTCGAGGGACAATTGTTAGACACACACTAACCCTTAGGGACAACCCCATACCCAGACATCAACATATACTGGGTGGGGACCTTGGGCTCACCTAGTAGCCACACCCGGTGCCTCTGGAGTTGAGCAATCACATATTGGAAGCTGCTATTCCTCAAGATAAAGGCATCATGCACAGAGCCAGGAGACTTGGCATTCACATGGGAGATGTACTGGTCAGCCAAACACACCATCTGCACATTCATATAATGATAGCTTTTTCTATTCCTGAATACCTGTTCATTGCTCCAGGGTCGGGGGGGCAAATGCTACATGTGTACCATCAATGGCACCAATGATGTTGGGGATATGTTCCAGGGCATAAAAGTCAGCTTTCACTGTGGCCAAATCCTCCACCTGGGGGAATACGATGTAGCTGCACATGTGTTTCAGCATATCAGACAACACTCTGGTCAAAAAGTTGGATAACATTGGCTGAGACATCCCTGATGCCATGGCCACTGTTGTTTGGAAGGAACCACTTGCCAGGAAATGGAGCACTGACAGGACCTGCACTAGAGGGGGGATACCTGTGGGTTTGGCGGATAGCTGACATCAGGTCTGGCTCCAATTGGGCACACAGTTCTTGGATTGTGGCCCGATCAAGTCTTTAGGTTAGGATAATGTGTCTGTCCTCCATTGTCGCAAGGTCCACCAGGGGTCTGTACACTGAAGGATGTCTCCATCTCATATTCATCCTCAGCGGTTGAAGCCCAGGGAGGAAAACGGTGAGCAGAGGGTCATATTCACCCATCAATTACAATAATGATGCATCTCTTCATTTACAGAACCAGTATGTGAATCCGAGAGTCAGTTGATGTGCCAATGTCAGCGGTGACACAGTTAGGTGCCATGGCCTGTGCCCCGCTGTACTGGCGGCTGCCTGACCTGTGAGGAGAGACAAGTGGAAATGAGGTAATTCCGCTGGTGTTGTGCGCCGTTGTGGTAGGCGGTCGATGACCGCGGCGCAACTTCGCATTGGTTATCATTGGGCAATATGGGTTCCAGGAGCTAATGGCGATGTATGCCGACGGTGACAAAACGCACCGCCGCGAACGTGACTGCCATTTTCTTTCTGTTCACTCACTTGCTACCTGACTTTCAACAGGAGAGGACCTACACTGCAAGTGCTGCTGAGACCTGTGTCTGGACAATGGCTCATGTGTCTGCGGAAAGGGCCCCTGCCTTCACTGTGGAGGAGTTGGAGAAAGTGGTGGATGGGGTCCTATCCCAGTACCGTTTACTTTATGGTCCTCCAGACCAACAGGTGAGTACACTGTGAGCACAATGCATGGGCCATGAATGCGTGGAGTGCTGTGTGTGTAAGCCTTGTGTAAGGGAGGGGGTGGCTGAGGGGTCCTGGGCAGAGTGCTGCATGTATGGTGGTCAATGTATGTGCGTTAGTTAATGGGAGGGATATGGTGGCCCATGAGTGTGACGGTCCAGACAGTATTACTAATCCCTTTTCTGCTGTATTTTTCCTGCAGGTCAGCGACCAATCAGAAAAATACGTATTTGGCGTGCCATCGCCAAAGAGGTGCGGCCCCTGGGGGTCTTTGACAGGCTTAGCACCCACTGCTGTAAACGGTGAGAGGACCTGCGCTGCTGGGCAAGGAAGACGGTGGAGGCCCAGCTGGGGCTGGCCTCCCAACGAGGAAGGGGTGCCCATCGTACCCTGACCCCCCTGATGTTTCGCATCCCGGTGGTGGCCTATCCGGAGTTGGATGGGTGCTTGAGGGCATCACAGCAGCCAAAAGGGGGTGAGTACAAATTCAGATTCATGAGTTGGCGTGCATTAAGGTTTTACCTGGTCGGGGATGTGGAATGTGGGTGCCCCTAGGCCAGGGAGAACATGGCAGGGTAGGTCCCTTGTCGGGCAGGCTCTGAAGCACTCCAAACCCAATGGTGTTAGTGTGCATCTACTAACTGGGCAGGGCCCTGTGGGTTTCAGGTGCGCAGCTGATGGCGTTATGCCATTTCCCCCATGGGCTGGTGACTAGCATTGTAACCAGTAGTGCATGGTCTAGTGCATAGGGCAGCTCCCTGTGTGTTGTGTACGCCAACGGTAGTGTTTTTGCTGGCATTGACCAAGTGTATCCTCTGTCTCTCCCCCTCTTTCTGTATTGTCACCCTGTCCTGTGTGCATTAGCATGATCTGGCGGAGGAGCAGAGGCTCCGGCGACGGAGGGAGCTGCATCCCACATGGGCCTGGAGGCCGAATCCACTGAGGATGAGGGTACCAGTGGGACGGAGGGCGAGGGGAGCACCACAACGGAGACAGGAGGGGACACTACAGACAGCGACTTCTCCTCTGATGGAAACTCCCTGGCGGTGGCGGACACCTCTGTGCCCACCCAAACAATAGGTACAGCCGCCACCCCCACTACCAGCACCTTTCTCCCAGCAGCCCCGCAGCGTGTTTCCCGTGCACACGTCCCCTGTGTCCTCTCCCACTGTGTCTGTGACCCCTCCTCCCAAAGTACACAAAGGCAAGCACACACCCACCCAACAGCCATCAACCTCACAACAGCATCCAGCTCATGCACCTGCACCCAAACACAGCAGACTGACACCTCCTACAACCACCACCTCTTCCTCCACTCCCAAACCTTCACCCTCTTCCCGCCCCAATGTCCCTAAGAAGCTTTTCCTAGCCAACATTGACCTGTTTACTACCCATCCCCCTCCACGCCCCGTCCTTTCCCATGGGCCAGGGTGGCCAAGATCCACCCCAGCACCTCAGTCACCAAGTCCACGTCCTCTGTGGTTCCTGGAGCTGTCAGAGGCTCAAAGGGGGCACCCATCAGGCCTGCCAGTGTGCTGCCAACCCCTGCCAAGGCAAAGAACATTCCGCCACCTGGCAAGGTGAAGAAGGGGACAGCATCCAATAAGGGGAAGGAGCCACAATCACCCAGCACGGCCACCTCAAGTAGCTGCCGGAGGATGGACTGTAGCCCTGCCTCCATGGACTATCATGCATCCTGACCACTGCAAATCTCGTGGGTCTGACACCCAGGTGAGGGACTGTGACCTGGCACCCCCTACGTGCTTCATCACTGGGCACAAAGCCCCCTCCAGAACCAGTGGAGACATGCATCCACTCACTGCATCCTTCCCAGGATGAAGCACACTGGGCATAAAGCCCCCTCCGGAACCAGTGGAGAAAGGCATCCACTCACTGCATCCTTCCCAGGATGAAGCACACTGGGCACAATGTACCCTCCAGAACCAGTGGAGAAAGACACCCACTCACGTCATCCTTACCAGGATGAAGCACACTGGGCACAATGCCCCCTCCAGAACCAGTGGAGAAGCCAACCACTTGAGAGATTGTGGCCTTGCACTACCCAGGACCAAGCAGTGGGCAAACCACCCACGAGAGTGAATGTGGCCTTGTCCTCGCCAGGACCACGCAGTGGGCAAACCACCCACTCGAGAGAATGTGGCCTTGCACTCCCCAGGACCACTTGAGAGACTGTGGCTTTGCACTCCCCAGGACCAAGCAGTGGGCAAACCACCCACTTGTGAGACTGTGGCCTTGCCCTCCCCAGGACCAGGCAGTGGGCAAACCACCCACTTGAGAGACTGTGGCCTTGCACTCCCTAAGCCCAGGCAGTGGGCAAACCACTCACTAGAGAGACTGTGGCCTTGCAATCCCCAGGACCAAGTATTGGGCAAACCACCCACTTGAGAGACTGTGGCCTTGCACTCCCCAGGACCAAGCAGTGGGCAAACCATCCACTAGAGAGACTGTGGCTTTGCACTCCCCAGGACCAGGCAGTGGGCAAATCACCCACTGAGAGACTTGAGAGACTGTGGTCTTGCACTACCCAGGACCAAGCAGAGGGCATGGAGCCCCCTCCAGGAGCTGTGGCGTTGTACCATCTTCAAAGTGAGGTGCCTGTGTGTTTTAGACCTGATGCCCCTGCAGTGTTCTCTCCATTTTGAGGCAGGAGTCAAGTGTAGGCTTGGCCTATGTGTTATGGCCCAGTGGGCCACCGACTATTTTTGTGTGGACATTTTCCCTCATTTTGTATATATTGTATATATTGTACATGCTGTTTATTTATTTATGAACATATTTCTCTAGAATTCTAATATTACACTAATTTGACTCAATTCCTTTTGTCCTTGCGTTATTCCAGAGGGTTACGGGATGTATATGTAATGTTGTTTCACGTATTTGTGTGTATGGTGTTGGGGGTGAGGGTGGGAGTAGGGAAGTTGCGTGTTGCGCATGTGTGTCACTGTCTTTTTCCTCCCCCTCCCCTTTCTACTAGGTGAGGTACTCACCGTGGTCGTCGTCGCCACCGTTGGTGCTCTATATATATGAGAAGATACACCATCATGGGCAGAACGTGCAGCTCGGCCTCCATGGCATCTTGGTTCTTCGTTGAGTGTCGAGAGGTGAGTGGTTTCCCTTCCAAGTACTGTTTCCGCTGTGCTTTTGATGGAGTTGGTACCAACCCGGAAAGGCTGGCAGATGGGCATGTTGTAATAGGGTGGGCGGTACATTGTCTTCGCCTGTCTGTTGGCGGTGACCGCCACAGTGTTTGTTGCTACCGCCGTGGCGGCTGGAGTGTTAAAGTGGCTGTATGTGTTGACGGTCTCCGCCATGGTCATGATCCCATTTTATTTACCGCTGGCCTGTTGGTGGTATTACTGCCGCTTTAACACTGACCGCCAGGGTTGTAATAAGGGCCATAGTAATGTGTTTTATATGTCTTGACAGTGAAATATTGCTAAATTCGTTTTTCACTGTTGCAAGGCCTGTCCCTCTCATAGGTTAACATGGGGGCTACCTTTAAATCTGATTAAAGTGTAGATTCCCTTTGGGAGCAGATGGACATGTGGAGTTTGGGGTCTCTGAGCTCACAATTAAAAAATACATCTCTTAGTAAAGTTGATTTTTAGATTGTGTGTTTGAAAATGCCACTTTTAGAAAGTGAGCATTTTCTTGCTTATACCATTTCTGTGACTGCCTGTTTGTAGATTCCCTGTCTGGGTCAGTTTGACAGTAGGGCTGGTTGCACCTCACACTAGACAGTGACACAAAGGGAGCTGGGGTATAGTCTGCATTTCCTGATGAGCCATCTGTGCTAGGAGTAGTCACTTACACCTGAAAGGGCTGTGCCTGCCCTTACACAATGCAGTCACCAACCCCCTGGTGAATGTCTTCACATTTAAGAGAGACTTTGCTTTGAATTAGGCCTACTTCAAAGGAGAAATTGGGTATAAGAAGGGCACCCAAAACCACAGACTTTAAAACACTTCTGGAAACAAGAGGAACCTCTGCCTGGAGAAGAGCTGAAGAAGAAGAGCTACCCTGCCTGTGACTGTGCTTTGTGGAGCTATCCTGCAGTTGCTGCTTATGCCGGAGTAAGAGGACAAAGACTGGACTTCCATCTTGAGAAGAACTCTCCAAGACCTTGATTTGGAGCTTGCCTCCTGTTGTTTGAAGTCTCATGGACAGCAAAGTCTCTGCCAGCACCTGGGGTCTCTGGAGAGACTCCTGCTCTGCCATATGGTGCCCATCCAGTCCCTGGGACCCTGAAAGGAGAAGCTGGCAGCCTAAGATGAGGATATCTATGCACAGAGCACTGTGCGGGGAAAAGATCGACACAACTCGGATCTGCGGCTGAAGAAACGATGTGCCACCGGCTCCGCGGCTGAAAATTGCTTCTCACCGGCAGAATCGACACACGGAGCAGGAGCATCGCTGGCAGAGGCTGGGAGATCGCACCCCGTGCTGCATGGTTTTTGGATCATCGTGTGGCTGGATTTCTGACGCATGTACCGCTGGGCGTGTAAAAACAACGTAAGGCCTGCCCGGACCCGAGAGTGCTGACCAGATCGACGCATCGCTCTCCTGCGAAGAGAAGAAACAACGCGCCCGACCCAACAAAAGGAGAAATGACGCAAGGCCTCGCCTGTGAGTGAAATCGATGCATAGCAAGCCTTTTTTGACACTCACTCGCCTGTGCGGGTTTTTTTTTGATGCACGCAAGGTACATTTTCATGATAACAGTGTTATTGTGTTTTTAAAACTACTTAAAGACTCTTTTTGATTTTGAATTGGTAACTTGACTTGTGTATTGTGGATTTTTGTCGTTTTGGTCTTTGTTTTGTTTAGATAAATATTTCCTATTTTTCTAAACCTGTGTTGTGTCATTTGTAGTGATTTCATTAAGTTACTGTTTGTGTTAGTACAAATACTTTACACCTACTGCTCTGAAGTTAAGCCTACTGCTCTGCCAAGCTACCCAGGGGGTAAGCAGGGGTTAGCTGAGGGTGATTCTCTTTTACCCTGAATAGAGTGAGGGTCCTTGCTTGGACAGGGGGTAACCTGACCCTATTTCTAACAGTAGCTATAAAAGCTTTGGCAAACGCCTGTGCTTTCAAGACAGACATAAAACCTACAAAATAGTTAATCGTTCTGGTATGTTTCATAGGACGCCTGATTCAACATGTAAATGTATTTACTTTATAAACTGATTGTTCTCATACAATGGTGCAACATTAACTTGGTTACTGGACTGTTTCTACAGCATCACAAGAGGAACTGTCCTAGGATTAAGAGAAAAGGAAGGTTCCCAGTGTTTTCTTCAAGGACTTAAATGAGGGGTGTATCTGGTATGGGTAAGTGATTGCTTTGAGACTGAGGCTTAGCCCTTCAGATTCCTGCCATTGCATCTAATGTATTTGCTGCTGGAAATGAAAAGAAGATGGAAATTAGGAAATTTGAAGAGTCTTCAGAGGAGGCAGAATGCATTGTATTGTGAGTGGTTATGCTTTTTTATGGCTTCCACTGAAGCAGGAAGCATCGTTTTGTGTATTATGTAGTTGGCGGAGCTGTGATGGAAGATGGCCAGTTCCTAGGTGTTTCCATAGTCCATTTTAAAGATGATCAGGGTCCCTGCCACAGAGTCACCACAGATTTCTGAGAAATCAAAGTGAGGGCCTTTGTAGAGCCTGTGGGAGCAGGCATAGTTGGGCGTTAAAGAGAGAAAGAGTGTAAGCCAGCAGCTATGCATCTTTATGAGTAAGTCTGAGAATGCCTTTGTGTAACTGGCTACGGGGTACTTCATTATTTAGAAATTTACTCAAATCCTCTCTGAGGATCATCCTGAGAGCCCAGTTTACTGGTGTTTCGAAGAGACAGACCCATTTCTTGAGTTATGTTGCTCCTGCATGAGACCTGAGCCTGAGATAACCAGTGTTCACTTGGACTGTGATAATTCCCTACTAGCTGTGTTGAGTTAACAGGGTATTTCCTTTAATGTTTCCTGATAGGTGTAGAGGGGTGGGTGTGCAGGACAACACACCCATTGGCCATGACACTAAGAATGTCACTAGTGAGTCGCTGTTCAGGAGGACATTAAACCTTTAGCAGTTTTGCCAAGGAATCAAAGTGTCTTAAGAAGGGAGAAGAGTACGGTAGAAAAGAAAGTAGAGTAAGCATGTTTTGGGTATCCAGCACTGACTCCTCAATTTAAACTAATTTACCTGGAAGCCATTCGAATCCATGGATGTTTCCTGTCCCTGCTGGACATCTGTTGTGGCAGCAACATCTGATGGGTGGTCCAATGCCATGCACGTCAGCTGGTTATTATTGGAATATAGTTTCCTAGTCCTAAAGCATCTTCATGAGTGGCCGTGTGTGCATGTTAAAGATGGACGACCCTCAAGTGCAAGGTTACCTAAGTTTCTTCCCGGCAATTACATCAACTTGATTTACACAGAAACTAGATAAGATAGTTCTCTGTCATAAACTGTTGTAATCCTTTCAACCACTAAAACGAGAGTCATTTAAAAAAGCATCACAAAAGAGTTTAGAATGTTTTTCTTATTCTTTGAATTACACTGTTGCTAATATCTGCAATGTGGCAAACAGAAACTTGCTCAGTGAAAAAGAGTATTTAATCAGTGCAGCACTCCAGTTTGGAAGCAATGGCGCTTTACAGAAGGTTGACTCAAGAAAAACAAGCAAATTTGTGTTGTAAAAGAGACATGATGTGATGTGTAAACATGATAAATTTATAAAAAGGTATTAAACATGGGATAACACAGTGAGGTTCACTTCCATAACAAAACAGGAAGTCCTAATGTTCACAGATAAAAGTCTCCAAATAGTATGCAACCAGAAGCAAAGCAAAGCCCCAGATTTAATGAGCAATGTTTAGAAAACTCATCTCAATGCAGGAAATGTATACAGTATAACCTTGCTACCCTCTAAATGAAGTTATGGTTTCTAGAAAAATGTTAATTAATGCTATTTCCAATTAAAAGTATACTATGACCTAAGCAACTGAAATTATGCGGTGAGTGAACTGCCAAATATGCAGTTGAACCACAGAGCATATATAAACGTATTTATTTAACATATGAGGTGACATAACTTTTTTAAAATATTTTTTGACAATAATATTTAACTATTCTCATATTTTAATAAAGTAGGTGTTTCATGTATGAAAGCAGAACATACATATCCCTCCTGTGTTCTTTCAACTAGAGATATGTAACTCGGACTGTTTGTGCTCAGTCCACAAACATTTTTCAGTGAGTGTATCATTCTCCTGAATTACTTCTGTGCTTCCATGGTCATTTCACAAAGAACATCGTGCGAGTAGTTCTGTTTTACTCCAAGCTTACATGTTTTTATTCATGTGACAATGGCTTTCGGAGGAGCTGGATCAAGTCAGATGTGGCAGCGGTCAAGACTTATCCTTGGCTCAAGCTGAGTTTATAAACTGAGAAAGCATTGATTTTACAGTGAAAAGGAGGTCTACAATGTTTTGTTTATCTGTTTGACATGTCTGCAGAGACGTTTCAAGGCATGGGCAAAGTGGGCTCTGGCCCAGGGCCCCAGCCTTTCAGGAGGTGCCCTGATGGATCCGGCTCCGTTTTATTCACAGTCCTGCCCTTATGATCTTGTATGATTTTTTAACATAGGTTGCTTTAAATACTATTTTTATTTAATGTATTTTTAATACGGGTAACGTGTGGAAGTCTGTTACAGATATCTTGCAGAGAAATGTTGTGTTTGTTTTTCAGCATCATGCAACATTCTAAAAGGAACTTTTTGTGTGTTCAAAAAATACTTCAAATATGAGAAATAGCAATGGGTCACAGAGATTATTTGCAATAATTTTAGTAAGCCACTGCTATATGACAGTATTAAAGGCACACATCACTATGCCAGAATATTGGATGGAAACACATTTATGATTTGGACGAGTGTGCCTGTGCAGTATCAGTGACCTGGCCAAAGAGACATGAAAAAAGATGAAATTATGTCATAATTTGAAAACCCTCCGAACAGGAGCCCCCAAAATATGTTTTCCCAGGGCCCCCAAAATCCTTAAGATGTCCCTGCATATAGGTGCATGTGTTCTGTTGTGCAGAGTATTCCCAGCGCCAGTCAGAGCTGAGCTCAATAGTGATGTCATCATTGGAATGTTATAGCTGGCGCTGGGGTGAAGAGAATGTCAATCATAAGTGGGAGCAGGCAGAGATGGGCGTTGAAGAGAGAAAGTGTAGGCCAGCAGCTATGCATGTTTATGAGTAAGTCTGAGAATGCCTTTGTGTAACTGGCTACGGGGTACTTCATTATTTAGAAATTTACTCGGAGACTCTCTCGGGATCATCCTGAGAGCCCAGTTTACCTCTGTTTCGAAGAGACAGGATCATTTCTTGAGTTATGTTGTTCCTTCATGAGACCTGGGCCTGAAATAACCAGTGTTCACTTCGACTGTGATATTCCATACTAGCCGCGTTGAGTTAATAGGGTATTTTCTTTAATGTTTCCTGATAGGTGTAGAGCACTTTTAAGCGTCGACTGAATGATACTAAAGGAGGTGTCTGCTACGTGGGTGAGGGTCGAGACAAGACACTAAAAAGACAAATCCTTTCATAAATGAAAGTCAGACAGGAATTGAACCTTACAAAGAAACACTGCACATAAATGCATACAAAAATGTCACACGTTCACAATAAAGCATTCAACCGAGACTTCACAGGAATTTCATTAGCAAATGAAGAGTGAGTTACTGTCCCTATCAGTTATGTGGTAGATTTTATGATGAAAAATGTGTGTTGGCTTTACTGAAATTGAGTTAATTACAGAACTTGTCGGCTGTGATTTTACAAATGAAGTCATAAGCTTGAATAGTGCTGAAGGTAATATATACAAAGGTGAAAGATGTGTATGCAGTTAAATCAACCAGAGGCTTTGATATGTGTATTACATACAACAATCCCATTGCCATACATGACAAGGCCTTGACTGTTTGAACACAGTACCAAGAAATCAAGAGCACAATTCAAACACAACTAACAGGCAAGAGAAAAGCAAAACAACATTTGTATTGACCTACTAATTACTAATCTTGTGTTCTGGAGTACGGAACTAACCGCAGCAAAAAGCGCACACACAAGAGAAAAACAGAACAACATTTTTTACTAACTGACTTAGGACTAATCATACTGCAGAAAACGCTTTGAGGACTCGTCATGGGTCATAAGACCTATTTAAATACATTTACAATTGAAAATACAATTACCATGGATAGTCATGTAGGCACTGAGAGACCAGCTTGGAACCACAAATATATAGTCTAGTATCATCATCAGTACAAAATATGAAGAACCTCAACCATGATTCTTCCTACTTCTTCAAGGATATGGGAAAAGGCCTGAAACTGGTGAGTAAGAACACAAATCTGTGTATAGATTGAAGGGGCATGACTTTGTATTTCAATAAGGCCCCCACTCCAGCCCTAACCAACAACAACAGTGAAAATGCATCTGCTGGGTGGAAAGCTGCAAAAGAGATACGTTCAAGCTCAAGTATCTTTTGAAAAAGGACAGGATAGACAGACTGAAGATTGGGACCTTGGAGGCTAATCTTTCTAAAATGACCCTGTCTTACTGGCAATTTATTTCAGTTCTCCTCGGCCTCGCATCCCCAAAGACCGAGGAAGGAATTTAAGAAACTATCCTGTGATGGCATAGCTGGCATCCATTAAATTGCAAAAATTGACATAATATTATTTGAGTGAGGCGGAGAAGATTGTTTGTCTGGTTGCCCATTAGTGGCACTTGGTGATAGTGGAATGAATGTACATGAGTAATGGAAATGTGCAATTTTTAAATAGGATTTTTTAGTTGTTTTACCAATCATATCAAATGTAAAGCCACTGAGAAGAAACATAAGAGTTGGAAGAAAAGGATGTAAAGAACCACAGCGATTATGAACAGATGAGTATAACGTAATAAGGCAGAGAAATATAATAGCGTGTTTACTCTTCTTTTGACTGAGCACATTTTGGCCGATGGAGTTGCTTTGACACCTTACGAATGAACCGAAAAAAGTATCCTGCAAGCAGTCTAAAAAAAACAGAAGTAAATCACACAAAGTTGGCTCAGTACCACTCACACAATTTTATTGTGTCTCAGAGATTCAAAGCCTGGACAGAGTCTTGCATAGTAAAACCTATCCGGTGCCTTGACGTATCAGAACCAGAAACCCATTAACAATAAATACCTGTATGGCTAAGAGGGTCATACTGGAACAGAAAATACACCAAGTGGCCAACAGAACAGTGCCCACATAAGCGAATTAGATAACTAAACAAAAGTGGCTCCTGTTTGTAAATTGTGGAAGGTTTGAACTTGTAAATGTACGATGTATAAGTATTTTGCAATGTTTGGAAGACTACATGGATTTGAACTTGCTGCAGGCAATGTTTGTTTTAATATGTGGGAAATCAACCATCAAATCTGGCCTAGCAGACCCAAATATATGCCCACAAACAGCCCAAAAAATGATCGACACTATTGCAAGTCAGACCTGTCCATCGAGCACTACTTGATTGCCCTAAAAGCTAATCCAGCCCTGGTGGCTGTTGGGATTGTGCGGTAGAGACCTTGTGGAGAGAGAATTAGGTGTCTTGAATAGATAATAGGTGCAGAGATGAACTATATCGTCATTGTTATAGGCAAAGAGGCATTTTTGGATGACTGAGATTGCGATGGTGTCCCTATATGTTTGGACTCAGTGTGCTAGGTTCTAAACCTTCATCCTATGAATAGCTTACAGTTCGTACTCTTGCACAATGCCTGTGCAGACCACAAGAAGGTAACTGGTTTGAGAGACTTAGAAGCAACTCTTATGCATTGATGTTGCCACTAAAGGCCTTATGACACCCTTTTTATCCTTGAACAAAATATAACCGGGGAATTGGAAATGAACATATGTTTATGTTCTGTTTTAAAAGACTCTCACCACAGAAGCAGGTTTATTTTTTTATTTTAAATGATTAACTAATTTTATTGTTTATGCTTTCTCGTTTAAAAATGTTTAAGTAGCAACAATAAAACCTGAACATTACTGAATTAGATGACCCATATTTTTGCCAGAACAAGGTTTTGAAGGGAACCGTTGGGTTCTACCAAACTGCTATTAGGAAGAAATACATTATTTTCAGGCTTTTGTGAGCCTACTGGTGTAGTGCGCACCTGAGAGGGCGAAAATGGGTTTTGAAGATAATCTGTGTGTATCTTGCACTATGACCACATAGAATAGAGGACTGTGAAAGTTTTAAAGATTACAGTTCAGGCAGCCCACCTACTACAGAATGCAGTGGGTTTCTGCCGGTGCTGAAAGATCTTGATGAGCCCACAAATGTTCCTACTGTCCTGTGGGGCCACTCTGCCCAGGTGTCTGTGTCTGTTTCTTCTGTGATATCCCTGCTTTAATCTTCAAGTCTGTAAAGTGTGCCTCGAAGACGACAAGGACTGTGTGCAAATAAGCAAAACATGCATGCTTCGATAGTGTCATAGGATTCCCTTGTTAGAACGAGACTGTTGGATTAGGGACAACTGCACCACTGTTTGTGGGTGACTGAGTCAATCCCACACCGTCTTGGCAGCTGTCAGCCCAACCCTTTTGACTACCTAGCAGCACCTCACCAAAACCTGGAAGAAAAGGTTATTTGTGGCAGCCTGAAACATGACACTCTATGACTTCTCAGGGCAAGTCATGGTTGACAAGTCTCACCCTTTCTCTTGCTAGTAAAAGGTCTCATACACACACATGGGGCAAAGAAAGAGATGGTTTTCAATACATGTATTGAAAAGACTGCAATTCATGATCAAATATATGAGCTGCAATTATTAGGGCAATGAGCCAAAACAGCATTAGAATGGTGGTGACAAGCGAGAAGTAAATAAACAGTCCCAACATTTTGGAATAATATACATAGATAAATTCTACTGAAGCGAGAGCATACCGGTGATAACCCAATCTGTCCATACTTAGTCCATGAGAAGAGCACTCACCCCCTTTACCTCCATCTCCGGGGGTTGGCTGTAGGGACAGGCCCAATGTCAGCCATGAAATGGCATGAAGCATGGCAGAATCCTGCCTAGAATTACCTCCATGTTGTCCCTTGACCTATACAGTGCTTTTATAAGAAATATATTTTCATTCCTTGAAAAGGCCTGATGTGGGCAACTGCTTGAGTGTCGGACTGTTTGCAACCTCATGTGGCAACAATTGCTAGCTGGATTATACGTATTCAGACTTTTCAACCTTGGGCAGGGGTACATGGTGAAATGTCATGCACAGGATAATAATAACAATGCTTTTGCAGAACCATAGAGTTACAGCTCATTAGAAAATAAAAACATCTCAGCTGAAAGCAAACTAACTAAAAATGAATAAAACTGAATAAATTAAATCAGAGCACATATATAGGTAAAAGGGCACCGGCTATGGCCCTATGCTAAACTAAAATAAGTGTGCCCAAGCAGAGTGTAAAATGAACCCACAACAATAGTGACTGCAACAAATGTGCCTTACTGCACAGTCTGATGGCAACATTTTATTGACAAAGTAAGTAATATATTTTAAAAGCATATTAAACTAGTTTTGGGTATGAAAAATGTGCAGGTTCTTGTAGCACATTTGTGAAGAGTAAAACTCTAATTAAATGGCATATTTGGATTTCTATGTCCAAATGTTAGTAGAAATATCTATTTTACAGCAATTATAGTTTTCAAGTTAATTTTACTCAGAAGTTGGGGACAAACTTCCATGCATCTGCAAGACTAAGAAGTTGGTGTGGAGTCTGGCTCAGCTAAAACATCCTGCCTTATCCAGTCGAAGTTTTATGCTTTTGGAGAAAGATAACTTTACAATCTGAACCAATGGGCAGTCTTTAAAAAAACCTGTCTTCCATTGCAGTAAGAGGGCCCAGTCATTTACACCCAATGTACTTATACTGATTGTTTACCTTTGTCATTGTTTTCTGGGATCATTTTTTACTTTTCTTTACCAATAACTTATGAGCTCCTGAACCGAGTTTTGCTTTAGCACAGTTGTCTTATTTTTACTAAACTTGATAGGTAATTTGTTTTCTAATTTATTCCTTCACTTCAGTCTTCTGGTACAGCCAAGCTATGTTGCACAAACTTTGTCTGAGAAAAGCCTGCTGCTTGAATGTTTTTTCTATTAGCTATATATAGCACAAGATAGACCTAAATGAATTGGGGAATTTTACATGAGCACCAGTTGCATGACACAAGGACATACTCAGTTTTTGTATTTTTTAGGCATGAGGAGATTAAGGGGGTCATTACGACCCTGGCAGAAGGCGGAGAAGCGGCGGTAAGACCGCCAACAGGCTGGCGGTCTTTTTTTTTTAGTATTATGACCATGGTGGTTACTGCCATGGTCATCCGCCGCTTCTCCGTTCCGCCCGCCGGTCTGGTCTCCAGCCCGGTGGCCGTCACAATACCGCCGCCGGTATTTTGACCCGGTTTACCGCCGTGGATTTCCAGCGGTAGGAACCGCCATGAAATCCATGGCGGTAAGCACTATCAGTGCCAGGGAATTCCTTCCCTGGCACTGATAGGGGTCTCCCCCACCCCCCACCCTCAGCCGACTCCCTCACCTACACCCCCCACCACCCCTGCCACCCCCCAAAGGTGGCAGGGCCCCCCTCCCCACCCAACCCCCAACATCACAGAACTCACACACACACGACACGCACGCAGGCACCACCAACACACACACGCACACACACCGACATACATGCCTACATCCACACACTCAGTCAGACGCACACCCATATACAGACATACACGCACACATCCATACAGACATACACACACTCATTCCCAAAACACGCAACACACCCGCAAGCATACACGCACTCACACACCCCATCTGCATACACAGACGCACACCCCCATGCACCCACACAACACACAACGCCCCCCCACCCCCTCCCCTAACGGACGATCGACTTACCTGTTCCGTCGAGGGGACGGGAGCCATGGGGGCTGCTCCGCCGACACCACACCGGCAACAGAACACCGCCGCGCCGAATCACAGGACGTGATTCGCTGGGCGGTGTTCTGTTGGCGTGGCGGTGGAGGTAGAGCAACCTCCACTTCCCCGCCGCCCACCAGTATGGCTGTTGGCGGCTCTCCGTCCGAAAAAGGACAGAGAGCAGCCAACAGTCATAATACGCAGAGCGGCAAACGGCCACTACTGGCGGTCTCCCGCACGGCGGTCCCTCGGCGGTCTTGTAAAAAGACCGCTGAGGTTGTAATGACCACCTAAGTGATTTTCCCAGATTCACAGGATTCTGGGCTGACACTGAACCTTGAACCTTGTTCCCCAGTTCCAAAGTCCGCAGCTCTGGCTGTAACACCACATCCTCTCCCTGCTGCAAGTTCTGAGGGTAATCTAAGAATTCCTAACAGAAACCTGCTTTTACTTTTTAGCTATTAGGTTGTTTAAAAGTGTGGGAGTTAACTCACAGATCATACGTACTTCTCTCTGTCCCCGGTTATCATTCCAGTTTCAATCATAAGGGTACTGTTAGACAAACTGTTGCTTGAATAAAAAGTGCGTGGCTCAGTAGTAGTGCAAGAAAAATGTTTCAGGTGTATAATTATCTTATTTACAGGAGTCCTTTTGCCCGCCCTGCTTATGAATGACTCAGTAAATTGTTGCATGGGATTGAGGTCTTGTGTCTTCTAAAATCACTGCTTAGTTGGTAGCAAGTAGATAAGAGCAGGATATGCTTAAGTGTGGTTATATAACAAGGGGAGGAACTTTGTGTTGTGAGAGCCACGGGGCCTGAGCACTGTAGCTTTAACAGTGGGTGTTACATTTGTCGGTTGACATACAGGGGGACCATTTACAGAAACATTAAAAAAATTATGGTGGTAGGTGGGCAGCAAAGACCAGCACTGGAAGTTGTACTGTGCACTGAAATAATGGGATGCAGAAGGGAATAAGGAAAAAAGTGCAGGGTCAATCAAGGCACCAAAAAGTGCTGTAGGCCCGAAAGGGGGACAACTTTAAAAATAACTTGGGAGGTGCCCACCCCAATCAAATGTTTCTATATTTTAATCCTGGGTTTCAGAGAGAATTCATTTCCAGAATAAGCAAGGTAAATGCAGCACTGTCACATGAACAGACCTCATCTCAGACTAAGCTTCATTAAATCATGCTTTTTCTAACCTGAAAATGTACCTTTGCTAAACTCATGCTCACAGTAACAAATCCCAGTTATTGACTCACTGTATCATAGGATTCAAGTTACAACCTACTGGCAAGGCTTAAATAGACTGAAACTGGCCTGGTTGGCATGGGTTTTCTTCTGAAGGTGGCCTGGGCTGGCAGTTCAGGATAAATTGTTCCCATGAGGAGTAGGGTTTCTATTGAATTGCTTATGGTGGGCCTTTTTCAAGAGTGGGATGGTGGGTGAAAAACTATGGAGTGAAATGTGGCCCAAGCAATCACTAGTGGCTGAGAAAAATTGAAGAATTCCATACAGAACTTTCTTGATTGTTGCAATTGACTTCATTGGAAAGGCCATGGATTGTAAGTGCACCCAAGGGTCAGTCTGCCAGCCCCTTATACTTCCTAAGGAGTGCTCCATGGTTTGTAAAGGAACCTGCTTCCCAGTTTGTAGCAAACATAACTGGATCCTGAAGGAATCCTCGCTGCATGGAGACCTGGGGCCAGATGTATTAATCCTTTTAGCATTTGCAAACTGCATAATTTTCAGAGTTGGACCATTTGCAACAGCAAAAAAGGCATCTTAGTATGTACGCAACCCAAATAGTGATTGGGTTACATGTTACTGAGTCGCAATTTAGGTTTGTAAATACATTCCTATTTGGTATTCGGAAGAGGCATGTTTAGGGCATCCCTTACAAATATTAGATCACAGTAAGATGTATTCATATTTACTGACTACTGAAAGTACCCGTTCCTCCAGAGACCCATTTCCCTTCGTGAATGTTGAAAAAAATATTTGTAAGAGTAGGCATTTGACCCAAGAATTAACCATTGCCTACCCTTAAAAAATGTTAGTCACAAGTTTACAAATTTATGTTTTTTCAAATGCATCATATTATCCTTTAACCCCTCTCCCGACATGGACGTAATGGTTATGTCCGTGGCTTTGGTTCTCAGGTGCCACGGACGTAACCATTACGTCCATGTAACGGCCCTCAGGGAAAGCGCTAGCGCCCCCTTCGAGGGCCAGCCCCCCAATCCCACCAGGTCAGGGTTGGAAGGGGAATCGCTTCCCCTTCCACCCCCCCAACCCCTCCACCACCCCCACGACGTCAGCGCGTGATCGCGCACTGACATCATCAAAGGGTGCAAGAAGCGCTGGAAGCCATTTACTTCCAGCGCGTCTACGGAGTAGGAGGTGAGCTTTTCTTCCGGGCGGGGGAGGGGATTGCACAAATAGAGGCATCGGGGGAAAAGAAAGGGTTTTCCTTTCCCTTGATGTCTCTTTCAGCATTCCTGCTGCCCGATCGCAGTGCGATCGGGCAGCAGGAATGCCCACTAGACAACAGGGAATTAGTGTGTGTGTGTGATTTTACAGTGTGGGTGAGCGACCCCTTGGGCAAGGGTAGCTTCCCTTGAGGGGCCATTATATTTAGCACCGGAAGCCACTAGAAACTAGGGATTGTTTTTGTGGCTGTATTTTTTTGTGTTGGGGCGGCCTCCTGGGGCAAGGGTCGCCCCCGAAGGGGGCAATATAATTGGCATATTTTTTTTTGGACCTTCTGCCCCCAGGAGGACAGAAACCATAAAGACGCCATGGATTCTTTTTGTTTTCTTTTTTTTGTTTTTTTCTGTGTTTTGGGGGCGCCCCCTTGGGCTAGGGTCACCCCCAAGGGCAAAAAGCACTATTGGGCAGTTCTGCCCCCCTTGGGGGCAGATTGGCCTCTTTTTTTTAGGCTCATCTGCCCCCAAGGGGGCAGAATCCACTTAGCGCCAGGGATCATGTGTGTGTGTGTGCTTTGTGGGGGGGGTGGCCCTTTGGGTAAGGGTCGCCCCACAAAGGGGGCGATATATTCTATGCTATTTCTGCCCCCTCGGGGGCAGATTGGGCGATTTTTTTAGGCCCACCTGCCCCCTAGCAGAGAACACTAGACACCAGGGAAAATGTATAAATGGTTAGGAGTGGGTGTTTGTCAACTGGCGAAGTATTTGCATTTGTGATTATAACAGTTTGGCAGTGGTTGTCCTGCAGTTTGCGTAGTTGCATGTTTAAGGTTAGTAAATAAATTTACTCCAAAGGAGTATTGTTGCCATGCATGAATGACATGTTTGTAGGTGGTGTACTGAATGCAGGATTGTGTGTGAAATTGTCCTTAGATTTATGCATAATGATATTTGTGTTGTCTTATGTCTAATTTGCTTTTCTGTTTTCTTTTTAGTGGGATATCATTGGTGATTGCTGTGGCTGTGCAGAGTAGTTGCTGGTGAGTCAAGCTTTTTCAGGCAAGTAAGTGGTATAGTTTTTGAGTTTATAACTCTTAGTGATAAAGATACACTTTGTTTATTACTTATCTTACACAGTGCTGGTTGTTGGTGGTGCATTTGTCCAGTTGCTTTTTGTAGGAAGGATCATGGCTAGCCGTAGGATGACCACTCAGCAGGTTGTTGGTGTGCTTTTTGAGTCGTCTTTTGACCATGATTATGAGACTGACTCTGCATCTGAGGAAGAGGAGGAAGTGCAAGACTCTGGAAGTGAATTTTCTGTGAGAGAGGAATCATCTGATGATGGGCCTGTTTTAGAGGAGGACACTGATGTGCCAATGGTGCAGCAGCCAGTGGCTGAAAGGCTTCCCATTGGAAGACCTGACACATGGGTTGCACCAAACATGGAGCAGCCACAGTTGCTTGCGTTTACTGTTTTTCCCGAGTGTCGAGTTAATACGGAAAACTTTTTGCCTGTTATCTTCTTTGAGTTGTTTATGGACAATATATTTTTGGAAGAGAATGTTGAACAGACTAATTTGTATGCAGAACAATATTTGAGGGACAACACTGCCAGATTTAGACCACACCCTAGAGCCAGCTGGTTGATTACAACAAATCTGGAAAAATGTTCTTGGGTTTAACTTTTTTGATGGGGCTGATAAGGAAGCCATCACTGTTTTCATATTGGTCTACTAGTCCATTGATGGCAACAGTTATATTTCCTGCAATCATGAGTCGTAACCGGTATGAGCTTCTTCTTCGTATGTTGCATTTTGTAGATAATGCTTTAGCCTTGCCACAAGATCACACTGATTCTAATCGTCTTTTTAAGATTAGACCTGTCCTTGATCATTTGGTAGATCGGTTTTCAGAGATCTATGTTCCAGGCAAATAAATATCTGTAGATGAGTCTTTGGTCCTGTTCAAGGGTCATTTGGTTTTTAGGCAGTACATTCATAGCAAGAGGGTACGGTATGGAATTAAATTGTATATGCTGTCTGAAAGTAGTACAGGATATGTTTATAATTTCCAGGCCTACACTGGTAGGGATTCCAGTATTGACCCCCCTGGTTGTCCACCCACTTTTGGAATTAGTGAGAAATTTGTGTGGGAACTTGGTATATGACTGTTTAACAAAGGTCACCATTTATATGTAGATAACCTCTACAATGGAGTTCGGTTGTTCAGAGTGGACACTGTTGCTTGTGGCACAATCCACTCTAATCGGAAAGGCTATCCAAGAGGGCTTGTCTGTAAAAAACTTGAGAAGGGACAGTGCAGTGCCTTGTGGAGTGATGAGCTGCTAGCTCTGAAATTTGTAGACAAGAGGGATGTGTACATGCTAACTACCATCCATGATGAGAGTACTTCACATGTGGCTGTTTGGGGTCAAGTTGCTGAAGTGAGCAAACCTGTGTGCATTTTAGAGTACAATAAGCACATGGGTAGTGTTGATAGAATAGATCAGAGGTTGGAACCTTACGCTGCTGCTCATAAGTCTTATAGTTGGTATAAGAAATTAGCGGTTCACCTGTTCCACTTGGTAACTTTTAATGCTTTTGTTGTGTTCAAGGATAGTTCTCCAGAGTCAAGGATGACATTTGTGAAATTTCAGGAGTCTATCATAGCGAGCCTTGTTGTGTTGGAACAGGCAAAATTTACTAGAGAAGCAGTGGTGGAGGATGTGGCTAGATTTAAAGATCGTCACTTTGCTGAGCACATTCCTCCTATGGCCAAAAAAAACTTCCCTGCTAAGAGATGTAGAGTCTGTGCTCGAAGAGGTAACAGGAAGGAGACTAGGGTGTATTGCCCTGATTGTCCTTCAAAGCTTGGGCTGTGTGTGGGTGACTGTTTCAGGAGCTACCACACACAGAAGAATTATTGGGAATTACCGTGAGCGTAAACTGCTGTTTTATATTTTTATATGTTCAGTTTCATGGTTGGCATTACAGTCATGTGTTCAGTTAGAGCTTTTGAGTTTGTAGTTTTGTACTTATTTATAATTAGTTGTTTCTTTGTTGTTTAAAAACAAAAAAAAAGTGATGGCTGGGCATGGACTGGCGCTTGACTGGCGCTTGGCTGGCGGTGTGTGTGGGGTGGCGCTTGGCTGGCGGTGTGTGTGGGGTGGTGCTTGGCTGGTGATGGGCGTGGGGTGGCGCTTGGATGGCGGTGTGCGTGGGGTAGTGCTTGGCTGGTGGTGTGCATGGGGTGGCGCTTGGCTGGCGGTGTGCATGGAGTGGCGCTTGGCTGGCAGTGTAAATATTGACTTGCTGTTGGCTACTGCAATACACTGCCAGCCTAACGCCAGTCCACACACTCCCGTCCGCTGGCGTGATTGCTGTATCAGGCATGAGGGTGCATGTAAGTGATGGGCCCTTGAGTGGCGCTGTCTGTCGATGGGAGTGTTGTAATGTGCTGGGCCCGTGGCTGGCGGCGTGAATGGTCTTGTGCATTTCATGTATGAAAGGTGTGTGAATGGACTGTAAAGCGGTTGGTGCGTTCTGGCTTTACAGCTCACAGGCTGTGAGTCATTGGTTCAGTTTTTTGGCCTTTCAGTTATTAACAGTGCATTTCATTTTTCTGAAATCTCTTGTTAATAAAATTTGATCTTCTGAACCATCACTCACCCTTGTGTCAAATCCAACCAGTATGTGTGATAAAAATAACAAAACCTGCTCCGCTGTAATCAGGCGTCTCAGCACACTCGTGACACGCTAGGTGTCTCGGGTGGGACCCCGATGATGAAGCATGCCACCAACTTGGTTGGTGGGTGAGGGGTCTTTTTAACATAACCTAAGTGCATTTATTTTCACACTTTTAGTGTTTGGAACGTCACATAAGTATGTGGACACATCAAAATGATCTATTGCAAAGCTACCTGTGTTTGGGGAGGGGGCACCTATGTTTTTGGTCCCAGGTGCGATCTTCATCTAGGGAAACCTACCAAACCCAGACATGTTTTAAAACTAGACACCCCAAGGAGTCCAGGGAGGTGTGGCTTGCCTAGATCCCCCAACATTTTCTTACCCAGACTCCTCTGCACAGCTCAAAATTTGCTTAAAAAAACAAATTTTCCTCACTTTCCTTTGTAGGATCACCACTCCGGCACAAATTTCCTACCACCCAGCATTCCCCTCAGCCTCCCAAGTAAAATGATACCTCACTTGTGTGGGTCCCCAAAGCCGAGTCAGCCTAAAAGATGTATAAAAGAAATATATGTGCAAATCAACTTGCTGTGCCAACCCCTCTATCTGTACAGGTTATTGGCATTTTTCTGTTGCAGGCACTTGGGCCATGCACACAAGTGAGGTATAATTTTTATCGGGAGACTTGGGGGAATGCTGGGTGGAAGGACATTTGTGGCTTCTCTCAGATTCCAGAACTTTCTGTCACCGAAATGTGAGGAAAAAGTGTTTTTCTTAGCCAAATTTTGAGGTTTACAAAGGATTCTGGGTAACAGGACCTGGTGAGAGCCCCACAAGTCACTCCATCTTGGATTCCCCTAGGTGTCTAGTTTTCAAAAAGGCACAGGTTTAGTAGGTTTCCATAGGTGCCGGCTGAGCTAGAGGCCAAAATCCGCAGCTAGGCACTTTGCAAAAAACAGCTCTGTTTTATTTGGGAAAATGTGATGTGTCCACGTTGTGTTTTGGGGCATTTCCTGTTGGGGGCACTAGGGCTAACCACACAAGTGAGGTACCATTTTTATGGGGAGACTTGGAGGAACGTTGGGTGGAAGGAAATTTGTGACTCCTCTCAGAATCCAGAACTTTCTGTCATCGAAATGTGAGGGAAAAGTGTTTTTTTTAGCCAAGTATTGAAGTTTGCAAAGGATTCTGGGTAACAGAACCTGGTGAGAGCCCCACAAGTCACCACATCCTGGATTCCCCTAGGTGTCTAGTTTTCAAAAAATGCACAGGTTCGGTAGATTTCCCTAGGTGCCGGCTGAGCTAGAGGCCAAAATCCACAGCTAGGCACTTTGCAAAAAACAGCTCTGTTTTATTGGGGAAAATGTGATGTGTCCACGTTGTGTTTTGGGGCATTTCCTGTCACGGGCATTAGGCCTACCCACAGAAGTGAGGTACTGTTTTTATCGGGAGACTTGGGGGAATGCTAGGTGGAAGGAAATGTGTGGCTCCTCTCAGATTCCAGAACGTTATGTTACCAAAATGTGAGGAAAAAGTGTTTTTGTGCCAAATTTTGAGGTTTGCAAAGGATTCTGGGTAACAGAACCTGGAGAGAGCCCCACAAGTCACCCCATCTTGGATTTCCCTAGGTGTCTAGTTTTCAAAAATGTGAAGGTTTGGTAGGTATCCCTAGATGCCCGATGAGCTAGAGGCCAAAATCCACAGCAAGGCACTTTGCAAAAAATAACTCTGTTTTATTTGGAAAAATGTGATGTGTCCAGGTTGTGTTTTGGGGCATTTCCTGTCACGGGCTCCAGGCCTACCCACAAAAGTGAGGTACCATTTTTATTGGGAAACTTGGAACACTAGGGGGAAGGAAATTTGTGGCTCCTCTCAGATTCCAGAACCTTCTGTCAACGAGATGTGGGGGAAAAGTGTTTTTTGGACAAATTTTGAGGTTTGCAAAGGATTCTGGGTAACAGAACCTTGTGAGAGCCCCACAAGTCACCCCATCTTGGATTCCCTTAGGTGTCTAGTTTTAAAAAATGCACAGGTTTGGTGGGTTTCCCTAGGTGGTGGCTGAGCTAGAGGCCAAACTCTACAGCTAGGCACTTTGCAAAAAACACATTAGATTTCAATGTAAAAATGTGAAGTGTCAATGTTGCATTTCCTGTTGATAACATTAGGCCTACCCACACAAGTGAGGTATCATTTTTATCGGGAGACTTAGGGGAACACAGAATAGCAGAACAAGTGTTATTGCCCCTTGTCTTTCTCCACTTTTTTCCTTCCAAATATAAGACAATGTGTGAAAAAGAAGTCTATTTGAGAAATGCCCTGTAATTCACATGCTAGTATGGGCACCCCAGAATTCATAGATGTGCAAATAACCACTGCTTCTCAACACCTTATCTTGTACCCATTTTGGAAATACAATGGTTTTCTTGATACCTATTTTTCATTCTTTATATTTTAGCAAATTAATTGTTGTATACCCGGTATAGAATGAAAACCCATTGCAAGGTGCAGCTCATTTATTGGCTCTGGGTACCTAGGATTCTTGATGAACCTACAAGCCCTATATATCCCCGCAACCAGAAGAGTCCAGCAGACGTACGGTATATTGCTTTAAGAAATCTAACATCACAGAAAAAGTTACAGATTAAAACGTAAGGAAAAATGGCTGTTTTTTTCACCTCAATTTCAATATATATTTTTAATTTCAGCTGTTATTTTCTGTAGGAAACACTTGTAGGATCTACACAAATTACCTCTTGCTGAATTCAGAACGTTGTCTACTTTTCAGAAATGTTTAGCTTTCTGGGATCCAGCATTGGTTTCATACCCATTTCTGTCACTAACTGGAATGAGGCAGAAAGCACAAACAATAGTAAAAATGGGGTATGTCCCAGTAAAATGCAAACATTGTTTTGAAAAATTGGGTTTTCTGATTCAAATCTGCCTGTTCCTGAAAGCTGGGAAGATGGTGATTTTAGCACTGCAAACCCTTTGTCAATGCCATTTTCAGGGGAAAAAACACAAGCCTTCTTCTGCAACCCCTTTTTCCCATTTTTTTGAAAAACTGAAATTTTCACTGTATTTTGGCTAATTTCTTGGACTTTTTCAGGGGAACCTACAAAGTCTGGGTACCTCTAGAATCTCTAGGATTTTGAAAAAAAAGGAAGCAAATTTGGCGTGGGTAGATTATGTGGACAAAAAGTTATGAGGGCCTAAGCACGAACTGCCCCAAACAGCCCAAAAAAGGCTTGGCACCTGAGGGGTAAAAGGCCTGGCAGCGAAGGGGTTAAGCAAAGCAAGTGACATTCAAAAATGTTTTTTAAAGAAATCACAGTCATGGTGATTGCCTGACCTCAGCAGGCCACTATCTCGGCCATGGCTGCAATCTATAGCAGGTCACCATTTGCAAGCTGTTGAATTCTTTTTCCATATGCAAAGAAAGCATGGCTGCAGGAGCCTGGTCTCTAGGTATCCCATCTAAAAAATAAAGGAGCCTATGAATGTTGAAGGATTTGCTTCTTCCACTTTGCTCCTGAGGAACCAAGTGTGTAAGCATACCCTACATCCTGTCCACTAGGATTTTCCCTAGGGTATTAGAATATAGGAGTTGTATAGAAAATGGATGGTGCAAGCCATGGTCCAGGGGGTGTTTTAGCAACATAGGTAGGATTGCCCCCAAGGCATCAGTGTGAGCCTTTCTCCCTAGTAGCATCATACTACTCCGGGAGATGATTTGTCAATAAACTCTGATATGCTTTAAAATATTCATGTAGGAGACCATCACTGGAGGGGTCTTCCCCATCGTGAGTTGTTTAATTGCTGCAGTCATCTTGTCTTCTGAATCTGTTCCCTTAATTTTC
Source organism: Pleurodeles waltl (assembly GCF_031143425.1). Classification (NCBI taxonomy): domain Eukaryota; kingdom Metazoa; phylum Chordata; class Amphibia; order Caudata; family Salamandridae; genus Pleurodeles; species Pleurodeles waltl. The sequence goes on along the minus strand of NC_090436.1, from coordinate 977,865,601 downwards.
AGTATCTGCTCTCTTGACAGCCTCTGTAGGCTGGAGACCAACTAGTAGTGGTCTACACATGAGGCCTCAGCCACACGTTGATCTGTGACCTACTGCTTATACTATTCAGGGAGGATTACATTTAAGTCTTCTTGTTTAGGCAAATGGTGTCCATCTGGTTGCCAGATGGCTGTTGTAGCCATTGAGCAAGTCTCTAATTAATCAGTCTAAGTAGCAAACTGCTAGATTCGTTCCCTGCTTTGTGCCTCTGTGCAACTAATTGCCTATAATTATACTTTGCTAGTCTATTGCTAAGGTCAGCATGATGTTGTTTCTTCTGCACCAGTTCCTACCTTATAGACTCTGGACCTACTGCTTCTGGCTCAAGTCCCCCTCGAGATTAGCCATCTGGTCTTGTAGGACTGTGAGTACTCCTGTGAGTGTTTACATGCAGAAACATTTTGTATACATTTTGAAAGCTTCCCATTTCATCAAAGGATCTGTGTTTGCCTCAAAGTAGTGCTGAATTTCCTCTGTGGTTGTGCATTGGCATGTGGCACACTCTAACACAAACACTTGAAGGCACCATGTGGAAATCCTAGTTATGACGGACCCCCATTGCAGCGATAAGAGCAATAGGTTACGATCAGATCAGATGTTGTCATGGTTTAAGTATTCCACAATCCACGTGTCCCCTGAAGTGTGGTGATATAAAGATCATATTAACAAGTGTGTGCAGTGTGTACAGAGGAGATTAGTGTGAATATTCACTGTCCATGTGGTGGGCTGAGCTCCATGAACTGGTCCAGTCCCATTCCTGCACCCATCAAACTAATTTGTCTATTTTCTGTGCAGGTGCTCCAGTCACAGAAGAATGAGATCTGTTTTTGGAGTGTCTATTGCATAGTTAAAATCCCTCCGCCATCAAGTATGAGTCGTAGGTTGTCTCAAGAGGATTTTGGAGGTCAAGTGCCGATGTGTCCCCAGAGTTGGGGGAGTAAAGACCCAAGAAGTGCAGTCTATAGCCATCTAGCAACTCTTTCACATAAACACACACTGCCTCTCTTCTGTGTCAACTTGCTCTTTAAACATAAAATGGTGTCCCCTGTCATACACATATCAGGATGCCCTGGTGTTGGACCTGGCCCTTGTGGCAGATTCATCCCCTGACTGTTTGCCTCCTATTTTTCTGACCTCTCGCTGTTGGCTCTAGGACCCTGAGCACTTTATCACTGCTGATCAGTGCTAAAGTGCAGGTGCTCTCCCATCTAAAGTTGTGTGATTGGCTTATGCCTATTTGGCATATTTAGGTTACCTGTAAGTCCCTTGTACTATGGTATCTCTATACCCAGGGCCTGTAAATTAAATGCTACTAGTGGGCCTGCAGCGCTGCTTGCACCTCCCAGTGAAGTAGCCTTTCAAACCTGTCTCAGGCATGCGAGCGCAGGGCCTGTATGCGCAGTTTTCTGCCACGGGAACTGGCATCTAAATTTACGTGCCAGGCCATTACTCCCCTTTTACTACACGTAAGTCACCCCTAAGGTAGGCCCTAGCTAGCCCTATGGGCAGAGTGCTATGTATGTAGAAGGCAGGACATGTGCCTGGTTGTGTGGCCTGTCCTGGTAGTTACAAACAGCCTAACTTGGTGTCTCACTGCTGTGAGTAATGCCTTCTCATAGGATTGCATTAGAAATGCCCTGCCTTATGTGTAGGGGGTATTGTCTGATTTATGAGGGGTAGCGTAGGCATGTTTGGTATGGTTGTAATGGTGATGAGAAATGCTGCTTACTGGTGTAAGTGGATTTTTTATTACCATTACAGAAATGCCACTTCTAGAAGGTGAGCATTTCTCTGTGCTTATGACTCTGGTGTTTTGCAGCTGGACTCCATTCCACGTCTGGGCAGAGAGACAGTTGGGCTTTGTGCATACTTCTCAGACAGCCTGTACACAGAGAGGGTGGAGGTGTCACAGAGGTGCATCTGCATGCTGAATAGTCTTCCTGGGATGAGAGAAGGGAGAGGCGGGGCACACCTGCATTTGTAAAGGCTGTGCCCTGGCCTCACACAATAGAGTTGTTTACCCCCAACTGAAGTTTGGAGCCTGTGTTAGAGGAGAGAGGGGGCACTCCCAGAACCAGTTGTAACTTGTTGGAACCTCCTCTCCCCTCCTTGGTGGACACACTGTAAAACTGAGTATAAGTACAGGGGAATTTTCCCCACAATTGGGGAACTCTTGGTGACATTTTGGAACTGGACACAAAATGCTGGAGGGACTCATCAGGAACTGACATGGACTGCTGCTGCTGTGCTGACCTGTGACCTGAAGGAACTGCCACTTGCCTGCATCCACCTTGTGCTGGCCTGCTGCTGGGCCATACCACCTGTGCTCCTTCCTCTTTTACTGTTGTCCCCCAGGGGCTGGCTGCCGTGGCCCTGGACCCCTGCAACAGGAATCTAGCGCCTGGAGGAGCGCTCACATTTTGAACTACAAAGAGCTCTGAAAGCGCGGTCTGGTGGCAAAGGAACTTCCCCAGCACTTGAAAGCGCTTATCTGCCCTCAGGATTCACCACCACAACCGAGCGTTGCGCTTGGTAACATGCGTGTTTGTAATCACTGCTGCAGCCCGGGCGGGTGCTTTCTTCAAAGCGTGAGAGACGCACTGCTTCTGTGCCCCCGGGGCAGGAGGAGAACCCGAAGGAGAGGAAACCAGAGCAAGTGTGCTCCTAGCGGTGCCCCGGGGAGAGGTGCGCTCAGAGGAGTACCTCCAGGGCACCAGAAGGCCCTCACTTAGGGCCAATCACTGAGCAGGCTCGGGCAAGCCCTTTTTCAGCTGGAGAGGATCGGGCGGGGAAGGAAGCCTCATCCGAGGTCCCCCGCCCCACCGGGCCCCTCGCTGTCATTGTGGACAGGCAGGGGGAGAGGAAGCCTCATCGGAGGCTCCCCCAGCCCCAACGAAGCCCTGATATTTCCCGGAGAGACCGCCGGTGTCCCTTGGGAACCCCCACGAGAGTCGGGGAAAGCCTCCTATCAGTGGCACCTCTTGTTGTTTCTTGGTTTTGGGCCCCCCTCATTGGAGGGCCAGTTGAGGACAAGAGGGGCCCCCAGAGATCGCAGGCCCCAGGAGGTGCCCGTTATAAAATCTGAGGAGATGCCTGTCGCCCACTCTCCCCCAATCATTAAAATTGTCCCCAAGGGAGCGCACAGAGCACCGGCGGCCCCATTTTGATCTTCCTGGCACTGGAGGTGCGTCATCATGAGAACCAGGTACTTTCATGGACACACATATGTTTTCTAAATGTGCCTAGTATGGACATTAAGGATGTATATGTTACCCTGCTTGTTTATGATGTGCTACATATGGGTAGTAGTGTTCCATTTATGGGCATGATATGCTTATGTATGTTTTATGACTTGCCATTGGTTTTTATCATGCTCTTAGTATAGGCATTTATGATATTTCTATGATAAGTGCATTTGTGTAATAATGTGATTCCTGACTACTTCTTATGTTGCAGAATATTAAGTAACCTGTGTGTTATTTGTGACTACTGCTGGATCTGCAGAGTAACTAATGTGTAACGTTCTGACAACTGCTAAGGTAGTAGGATATTACTGACATGTCGTGTTTGGTCTAATTATTGCATTGTTACAATACAGTATGGGCCAGATGTAGCAACCATTTTGCGACTCGCAAGCGGCAAAAATTGCCGTTTGCGAGTCGCAAACCGGAGTTTGCTATGCAGAAATGCATTTTGCGAGTCCGGACCGACTCGCAAAATGCATTTCCGACTCGCAAATAGGAAGGGTGTTCCCTTCCTATTTGCGACTCGCAGTGGTATGCAATTAAGTGCAGCTCATTTTCCTTTAAGGAAAACGGGCTACACTTGAAAAATAAACTGCTTTATTAGCAAGCAGTCACGGACATGGAGGTCTGCTGACTACAGCAGGCCTCCATGTCAGTGAGTGCCCATAGTCGCTTTGGGGCCGCAATTTGCGACCCACCTCATTATTATTAATGAGGTGGGTCTTTGCGACCCCATAGTGACTCGCAGACGGTGTCTGAGACACCGTTCTGCATTGCAAATTGCGAGTTGCAATTTGCGAGTTGCTCGGACTCGCAAATTGCAACTCGCAATTTGCAAAGTACCTACATCTGGCCCTATATTTTCATATAACTTGGTGTTGTGTTTCCTTTGTGGTGGGGATAGTGTGTCACATGTGTTGTGTGTGTTGTGCAAACGTTTTACACATTGCCTCTGGGATAGCCCTGACTGCTCGTGCCAAGCTACCAAGAGGGTAAGCAGGGGTTATTTTGGACGTGTAACTCCCTTGCCCCTACTGGGTGGGTTCTGCCTGGCTTAGGTGCATATCCTAGACAACCAGAAACCCCATTTCTGACACCTGGGATCGGCGTTGTTGTTACTATAAAACAATTGGCCTTTCCGTAATGGTGAAGTCTTTGACATTCGGCTCTTTTGATGTGATTTTCCTGCAAAGTTGCAATAGAAACATTGTGTCTCTTTAATTAAGTATGCACCTGGTGTCTTTTTGCTTTCTGCTCCAGCCATCTCACATTCCGATTGAAAAAAATGTATATTTTATACGGCGCTAAGTGAACTGCTATGCAAGAGAGATGGCCTAATGCTGGAAAAAGCCAGGCATATCTGAGACCCCTTTCACTGCGTTTATATTTCCTTGGTGTGAAAGATGCTCTGCGGAGCTGCACCACAAGGCTCTAATAGGGAAAGATCAGGGCTTTGCTGTTGCATATCAGGAAGTGCTTGTAGGATGACACCAAGGTCTCTGAAATGTAGCAGTTTAGCCATGGTCAGTCTAGGTGGTGCCCCTGGAGGAGGTGGATGAACTGGGACACAATGCACATTTTCAATGGAAAGAAGGAAGACTGGCTGTGTGGTGCCACTACTGTGGCAATCCATGTCTCCGTAGAATTTTCCAGGTCACAGGTTTCTGTGCCCTCTGGAACTCCTATCAAGTAGATATTGCTACATTTATGCCCGCTGCTATACCCCCAGGTAATGGACGCACTCTGTGAGATCCCGCACCCTCTGCTGAAGGTCAGTTGTCTGACAGTATGGTGCCTTCATCAAACTCTCTGGTTGAGAAATCCTCTAGGTTAGGCTTCTTTTATCCTGCCTAACAGACCCAGTGCTATTGCTACCACATCTATTTTGGCTCCCAGGGACAACCTAGTGGAGTTGACTATCCCCATAATAATGTCCAATTTGTCTCAGGAATTGTGATCTTTCGTGTATGAATCCTGTGCAGTTGAGTACAGAATTCCGGCTTGATCTGTTTCAGTGTCACTAGGGGGATGCAAAGGAGGTAAGATCAGCAGTTTAGCGATTCTGGACTTCCCATACTTGAGGGCCTATGCAGCAGGCCCTTGGCTATACTGAATGTTCCTGGGGAGAGAACTCCTACCTTCAGTGCAAGTTCGGCAGGGATGCAGTAAGAGCACATTGTAAGCATGCACTGTGCCCTAGCTCTTCTTGTGAGTTGGGCCTCTTACCCCTTGTCCAAAGGAATGATTGATCCATCCAGTGGTAGCATGAGCAGTCAACTAGAAGCTCCACTGTGACCCTCACACTCAAGACCGGAGGAAGTATGAAGGATTTCGTAATGTATTTTGCTTGTGTGATATACATGTTGGTGCCATTAAAGAGTTATGAGCCATTAACACCCCTAGTGTCTCCAGCTCATCTTCAACAATGTCACTACCCTACGAGGCTAATGGTTAATACAGAGTTTTGCCACTTCCCTCTGTCGCTTGTCCAGTGTGCCTGCAATCCATTCGGCCTTAATACATGTGTACAAAATAAACATTCCATTTTCTCCCCAGCCCCATCCTCCAGTGCAGATGGCTCCCATCATGGAATGGGAGCATGACCTTGCCTCCGTATAGGCTAGCACCCATGACTCCGCCAGCATGCAACTGTTAATCTACTGTGCAGTCCAGGTCTTTAATGTTATGGTTCAGGGCTGGGGCCAGCCACGCCTGGCAGCAGAACCAGAAGTCAAGCTCCTCACTATGGCATGCTGGCCCACAGTCCACATCCAAGGTATCCAGTGGGAGCAACCACTGCATTGATGGTGTGCAGTGTGAAGGATTGGGGGAGACATCAGGACCCAGAAGATGATCATAAGGCAGAGCCACGGCTCATCAATCCTGGGCTGCAAGCAGCCAATACTGCGTGCCACTCCCCATAAGTCTCCACTCTTCTGGACCCTCCAGAGTGTCAGATGGGGTCAGATGTTGATGGCTTTGGGCAGCAGCCTGCCTTAACTGTCACCGCCATCTTGACCTGATTGGCCTCACCTCCAGGTTGAGAAAGGATTTTTTCACTGAACTGTATTGTAAACTTACAGGTTCATGTTTTATAAAGAAGATAGGGTCAAACCATCATTAATTAATAACCTTGTTTCTCACACATAATGTTACTAAGAAAGAGCTCATATGATCCTGCAATATTTACCTCATTCTATTTGTTTATGTCCTTCCTTTCACACGTTCAAAATTTCCTTCATGAGCCATTTTCTCTTACCTGAGCATAGCTAATGAGTACCAGTTTAACATGGTTGTCAAGGCCAAAAGCGCAGAAGGCACTCTCAGGTCTGCTGAACACTCTATGCTTCTGCCATGAATTGTCCCATTTTGTCTCTCCGTAGTCCCTGCACACCAACTGTACAGGTAGGTTGAGGTGTTTTCTGTAGTCCCACATATGCTGGGTTGCACACTCTTCATAGCAATCTGTTATGTGGGAAAGTGTTGGTACCTGTGTAGTGATATACAATTTTGGATTATGCTGCTTTGAATAAGGGCCACCTTTCCTTTAGCCAGTTTCGGTTTTTAACCATGTACATAAAAGCTTGTGTTTTATTTTTGTTAACACGAATGGCACACAATAATCAATAAATACAAATCACTGCTTTCTCAAGTGTTACGTACAGCCTGGTTGACAACAATCCTAAAAGGAAATCTATACAGTGCAATCATGTTGACATTTTGACTTTCTGTGTCGTAGGCCCTTCAAAATTACCTTAAACCCTAAGTTTGGCACTTGGTCAGCTAGCACCCTTTGCTGTGCGTGTTTACAAACCCGTTGCGTTGGAATAGACAGCTGGATCTTACCTAGTTAGTGAAATCCCCCACGAGCAAAACAATTTTCAAACTAAAATCACCATTCTCACTGACTTCTAACACATGGATCTTAGGAATACTGAAGTGCCAGGGTCCATCGAGATAAATCTATATGGTCTGTCAAGCGGTGCATGGCCCTGTTTTATGAGCTGCTGACACTGCTAGGCATGTGATCGTCCCTCACTTGTTGATTAACACAACACAGTTTTATATTTAACCATACCCAGAACGCAGGAGTAGAAGCGGAAGGTTCGGCGTTTATAAAGGGAGTGTGTTATCACTATTAGTCGTTCAGTCTCCCTTCGCATTCTTCAGGGATAACATTCCCCAGGGAACAGCAGCAGCTGCTTGCAAAATCACCAGCCTGCAGGGGAGGGAGAGAGAGAAACAGGGAGGAAAGTCTACCTATCCTCCATCTTCACATTGTGGCGGCGCTCGAGGAATCCCACAGAGTGAGACGTATCTGCACTTGGCAGAGAGGGCTTCTGCCTGCCCCCTCCACTGGTAATGGATGCACTGCAAATGTCAGATGTCACTAAGACTAAAAGATACTGCATCAGGGGCAAGCACGTGGCCATTATCTGCGCCGCAGTGGCAGCTGTGGGGCTAGCAGTAGGGCTAGGTGTGGGCCTCACGCGCCCGGAGCCCTGCCAAGAGTCCCCTGCTCCAGAAGCAACAGCAAGCCCCTCGAGCACCACCGCCACACCGAGCCTTGCTCCTTCGACGGGCCCTACAGAGGTCTTCTGCCCTGCCACTGAAAATCAGGCCGGGGACTGGAAAAATTTCCGGCTGCCCGATTACATTGAACCAATGCACTACAACCTGGAGCTGCACCCGATGATGGATGAGGAGAGCTACACCGGGAAGGTGCGCATCTGGCTGAAGCTCACGCGGCCCAGCTCGCACGTGTGGCTGCACCTGCGAGAGACGCGCCTCACCAAGGTGCCGGAGCTCACCCGTGACCAGGTCGGGTCCGGGGAGCAGGCCGTCGCCGTGTCCGGCTGCTTCCAGTACACTGAGCACGAGTACGTGGTGGTGGAAGCGGGCTCACAGCTGCAGCCCACGGGGGAACAAGAACACTACGTGCTCACGCTCGAGTTCGCGGGCCGGCTGAACGGGTCCCTCGTTGGTTTTTATAAGACGACTTACGTCGAGGATGGTGTAATCAAGTAAGTGTTATAAATGCATTTAAATCAGGTTTTTATGTATGGTTTCAGGAAAGTACACTAGGAGGATACATTAGGGGTCACTGTGTATTGGCGGTTAAAGCTTAAGGAAATGCATGATACATAGAATTATATCTGGGTAACAATGATTTACAGAGATGTTTTTCAAGGAGGGGCCCTGAGTGCCGTCAAATCAAATAGAGAGTGAAAAACTTCCCCGTAATACACTTTTTAAGTGTCACTTTTTCCAAGTATGCACCGATACCAACACACACCTGTAATAACCGGTGGTGAGTTAGGGTACACCAGGAAATTCACGAAAGAGCCAAGTCAGGAGTCTGAGTAGGCTTTAAGAGTCAAAACAGCAACAAAGCATTCTGCATATAAATGATAAAGCAAACGTCATAGAAAAAAGTTTAAAGACTCGTGCAATTAAAATAGGTTATTGAGTGCTCATGGTTCACTTAAATACATTACACCACCGTATTGACATCTGTTAAAATTAAATGATCTTAAACATCACCTCTTCCATACCTCTAATGCCTTGACATCACTGCCATAATGAAGCCAAGAGATATCAGTTTGTCATCTACAATGAAAATATTGCCAATATTGTTGTCTGTGATGCAACTTTTTTGTCTATTAAACCACATGATATTGAGTCTTTTATGTAGCCTAAATCCTAGGCTGAACTTTTCAAGGTGGTTTCAGATGTGATTTTAAGAGACGTGAAGAACAGTGAAATAATCAGATTTCAACAAGATCACACAATTCGGCCAAATAGGGAAGCTGGGGATTGAACCCAATTGTCCAGGCTGCTTATTCTGCACATCGGCCACTGCAGAATATTTAATGTTCTCCATCTGCTATCATACAAAAACAACGTTTTGTTTTTTCAATATTTCATGAATTGCAGTTCAATTGCAGACACACTTACATAATGAAAGCACCTTTTAGTATTTCTTGCATTCAGCTGTCATAGAACTGATGGTTTTTGTCTTTTTAAAACTACAAGTTGTAGTGTAATACTTGGGATGCTTGGCTCAGCTCTATTGTGATCTCTTCAGTTGATGTGGGACAAGGATAGAGCCCTTCTGCCCAAGCCATGCCAAGCATCTGCAGCCCCATCTGCGATACCAAAGTGCAGCTGGGGCTCAAAAAGCAGGTGTTATATTGCATTTTTTTTTACTTCATTCATGACTATCATCAAAAGCAACGTTTATTTTTATGCTTGGATAACACAAGAAAATAGAAACGTTAATTTCATTTTGTAACAATCATTGCTGAGTAAAATGTAGCAAAATAGCACACCTTTGCAAAGTTGTGCTAAGGTTACCTCAGTTCTAATTACAACAACTCGGTGCTATGGGGCCCACAAGGGATGATAAATCATTGTGTAAATGTCTGTACAATGCAACTCAACAGAAGTAGTTAATGTAATAGGGTCCGCTGACCATAAGAAATTAAGAAAACAAAGCAAGTAGGCCACAACGGTATTATCTAAAATCTAGCCATCAAAATGGAACAGTGGGTTGATGTGATATTAGCAAAGGATGACAAACAGAAACATTTTCTTCTATTCAGTGTGCCCAAGAATACTAGGTTCTGAACCAATGATCTGCAGCGCCACATAAATGGGTATTATTTTTCACTCTGGTTGCGCTCTTCCATTCTTGCATGTCCCTCTCCAAAGGCTAATTAATATAAAACAAATAAAACATGCAGATAATGTATTCACAGGTAGTGCATTCCATAGTGTGACATGAATATGCATAAGTTTTGTTATGTATTAACCATGGCTGCATTATACCCCATTACCGATGAAAACTGCGCCATTCATGCCTGGAATCATGTTGTCTGGTGCATAGCTATCAGTGGTGGAGCAGGTACAGTGGCACTGGGGCCAGAGGCCTAAGGGATTCACTGAACATAGTCAGGGAGTGCCTTTTCCTTGTGTGCACTGGTGCACATGCTGTTCTAGGTAGCTGCTGTTTGTTGTCCAGTGAAATACGGAGCTGATGCTCTTGAGGAGGCCTTTCACGCTCTCGATGTGTGACTGCATCATAGATACACCAGCTGCTAGTGACTGTGAAAAAGGGAAGTATTTAACTAAAGAGTGATTAACACCAAGCGGGCAATTGAAAATAACCCGTAGGTTGCTTTTGTCTATTACTTGTCTTTTACACACTGTAGTCATACATATGTGACCTTTTAAGTGACATCCATGTAGAGCCAGTAGTTTCTTTTCCAGTCAGAATAGTCATTTGGAGAATAAGGAACATCACCCTTATTGGCCAAAATTTTCTGCAAGTAAGTGGTTGGCCAGATGGGTTGTCCACTTCTTCCTCAGTGTTGTCTTACCTCACTGACCATTTGTAGATCCAGAAGAATGTATCTTCCTGCTCTGTTTCCAGAAAACCTTTCTATTCCTGGGCCACATGTGCAAAGAGTTTTTACATTCACAAATTCTCTGAATCTAAACACCAGTCGATTTGCTAATGCTAAAACGTCTTCTTATTTACTAAGCGAATATAGTGATTCAGATTTTTTTTCCGAATTTCTCACCTCTTTGTGGTGCAGTCAGTGTGGCTACTGATAGCTCTTTTCCCCTGTTCCAAAGTTCGTAATGTGGTGTGGCTGCAGAGGTAAATCATTTCCCTTATGTGCTTGCTACACCCCCTTAACATAGCACTGGCACTAGATGTGCACTACTATCTGATTTACAGAAGACACCTTGCGAGCATCTTAAGTCCCTACTATAATACCACGGTTCCCACAGAAGTACCACTGAAAACAGGTGCACACACATGTTGCATCCCGGGGTCATTGCATGTAATATACTCTTTCTTTACGTGTAAATGTACAAGGATCAGAGAGATATTTTGCAAGTCTGTGTTTTTTGTTTGCATTATAGCCATAAATGTGTCTCCTATCTGGTGTAATTTGACACTCACGTGAGAGGTGCAAAATAATGCAAAAATAATATTGATGCCACACTTATTTGCAAAGAACTTTAGACGTGAAGATGGCTGACTTTTAAGAGAACATTAACACCCTTCAATCCCTGACATGAATGAAGGGGTTTTAATAAGACCCTGCCTGATTACAAATTTCGTGCAAAAGGAAAGGTTGTGCTAAAAATTATCTCTTACCCTTGGCTATGGTGAAGTACAGGGAGAAAATATATTGACTATCGCTTTAGCAAGGTAATGCTCTTCTGAGATCAGCTGTTGAAACATCAGCCTTCCCACCCTCAAAGTTACCTTCACACACTAAAATAAAAAAGATTTCTCCCTCACTGCACATTTGTCATCAATGTTCAGTCTGAAGATTGTTCTGGTTCCTGCCACTGTCTTCCAATATCTTTCTTTTTGTTACTCCTATACTTGGAATTTGGGTCAGGCACTGTCAGGAACAGGGTCCTCCAAGAGAAGTTTTAAGGCACTCGATGCCCTGCTTGTCTCTTTGCCCTGATAAGTGCCTAAGCTGATGTAGCTTCACAATCCACCCACCTAAAACTAAATTAAACCCACATTTCATCAATTCAATTGAAGGCTTTACCTCGGATGAATACATCAGGGTCTCTAAAACAGGTATGTCCTAGGTAATTAAGGCCATGGCTTAAGCATGTAAACTACATTTATGCAGTTCCAGTAGTCTGACAGCCAACCAGTATTTTGGTTCCTCTGTGAGTTCCCTGTGGTATCCAGATATTTAACACACAACTGACACAAACACCAGCCACGACCATTAGCTTTGTCACTCATGATTTTGTTGCAAATAATTTATGTTAAAAATGGTTTAATTCTGAAATTATGAGACTATGAATTTAACATTACTGAGGCCTGTGGAAGAGGCAGTGGCCTTCAGAGTTTCTGACGGTCTCCAGTTATGTCTAACAAGACGTGCATGCCCTTTCGCTCTCCACATCGTGCCCACCTACATATTTCATAGGTCTCTTTCCTTTTCAGTACACTGTTTTCACTCTACTGAATGCTCTTCCTCGCATCTCCTTCACTTCACCAACCCCAAAACATGTTCAACGCACCCACTCACCTCTAAACACTCCTTATTTCCATAGTTTAACAACGTTGTTCGTCCTTAACACCCATTTGCACAAAATCACAGTTGCAATTGGAATACATGACCATTGCTCTTTGCTTTCAGCAGAGAGGTCATGGATGGGAACGACCATGAATTGTGAACGCCTTTTTGACCCACTGACAAGCACAGTGAGAAACTCGCAGTGCCTTCAGCCTGAGCGCCAGAGCGCTCAATCATATAATCAGTTATAAGCATCTAGAGGCGACTCATTCGAAAGAATTTACAAGAGTAATATGCTACTCGATAAAAAATAAAAAGTAACACCCTAGAAATAGCTAACAATCTCAGAGAGAGCAAAATTAAGTAAAACATGTGAAATATAAATAGGAACTAACCCGCGGACATTACCTAAGTAGCTGTTCAGTATTTGATCAGTGGTTTTGATTAGGCCATAGAGGGATTGATGGGGACCCGTTTCAATGTCCGTTTTAAATTACTACTGTGTCTGAGACCCGGAGGGACCTGGTCCACTTAAACCCCTAATTACATTCCACTGCCATTGCATTTAAAATATATAGCGTGCACTATTGTTATGTAACACATATAAGGTATTATGCTTGTTGTTTCGTGCAACCAGGATTATTTTATTGCAACAATGCCAAACCAAGACTACTTTTCCAGACCTTGTGTTTGAGCTTCGGAGATTAAAGAGTTCAAGTGATCTGTAAAAAGGCGGATCTGAAAGAAAACCTGGAATTAATGTAGATTTATTCAATAGCATTACATGTCTCTTTCTGTCTCACGTTTGTCTTTGACATATTTTTGTGGACTTCAGAAGCAACTGTAAGTACAAATTTGTCCCTTGCAAGTAAATTGCTGAGGTCTTGAAGTGTAATAAATTGGAAAAGAGAGGGATCAAAAGTTCAGTTAATGTTTAAAGATTGGTTGAACTGCGAAATCAGTTTCCAGATTTTATATGTATATTATGACCTCAGTTTAAGAGCACAGGCATCATTTCGAGTAGGTCAAGGATGATCTGTGTGTGTGTGTAGGTAGATACTACTCAATAACTAATGATTCTGCGATAATAAAATATTTCTGTCCGGAAATGACAATAAGTATGGCTGTTGAACCTCGACACTAGTGTGGCACAAATACAAAGTTCACACGGCAAAAAGCACATGGGTCAAGCAACCGAAAACACCTGCCACTATACTAGTGGGGGGCAACCTCACCACTCTGGCTTCAAATGTGGTTTAGATGGGTTACTTCCTCCAAAACACTAAATAAGCGTGTGGATTAACTGCGTCATACATCACGTATTTCCAAGGAAATTATGTAAAAATTCATTAGATTTCGATACTCATGCGAAAGACACGGAGGTGGGTGAATTTTCGCCCTAAGTTTAATCTGTTATATATGTGGTCAAATGGCACATTCTGACACATAATTTTTTGGAAAGAATTGTATAAAAATCGATACACTTTAGAGGCCTTTCTGTTAACTTGGTAAGCAATTTTCCGTGGCCTATTTTTACTGCTTTTATTTCTACCTTCTGCGTTCTTTCATTTCCCTCGTATTGCTTGGAGGTACATTAATAGTCATATCATGTACCCAAGACTCTGCATATAAAGAGAAGGTGAAATACACATTTTCAGCAAATCTCACAACCATAGGCTTTAGACTTGAGGGCACTCTCTAGATCTGGAGAGATTTTAAAGGCTCAGACAGTAGAGTTGCCATACATTTGATAGTGATTGTAGAGGGTCACACAGCAGACACTTTCCTTTCGTCACACTGATTCCATAGGTTTGGACTTAAGGCAGCAGATATATAATCTATATTGAAATACTTAAGAAAGGTAATGAAAGAAACTGCCAATTTAGATCATGGTCCGTATTCACTCAAGTCTTGAAATACTTGATATAACCACTAGAAATTGCACTCTAAGCAATAGCATTCAACTAGTCTGTGAGTAAAGTGGTTTATTATATGATGTTGTTGTGAAACCTCACTATGTAATAAACTCACAAAACCAGCTTGAGTCCAGTCAGACTTGTTTGTAAAATCTCAGCTCAACCCTACGTAGCTGTGGTTTGGAGCAGTCAGACTTTAACAAAGGAATACGTGCAAAACATTTAGAAGTACCATACATATATAAAAATAGACCTTATTTGTAGGAGTTTTTAGACACCAAAATGAACAAAATTCACTGGAAGGCTTCTTTAGCTTTTATGTTCCAGTAGCTGTATGGAGAAGACAGTCAAATGACTCTTGGAGTCACTCATCTGTTTGGGGCTTGGGTAAGACCTTTTCTCAAGAAGGGCACCACAAGCACAGCCCTCGCTTTCCCATCCCAGGAACAGCAGGTGGGAGCCAGTCTTTGCTGCAGCCTATTTTTGCCAGAGAACAGCAGATCAGTTGCATTATAAGATCTGGATGCTAGGGGTGCTACCTTTATGCTCAAGCTTTGTCCTCAGGAGATGTGGTGACTATTAGTCAATGGACTACTACATCCCCTTTGGCTTGATGATTACTTCCTGGTAACGGTGACATCTTGCTATACTGGAATGCAATATTCTTCCCACTCCCAAGATGGCAGAACCCTTTTCTTGGTGTTTGGTGCTTGGGAGCCCACCCTAGCGGTATGGCTACTTGAAGGCTACATGCCCACTGGAAAACTGGTTTGGCCACTGTTGACCTTCTCTGTCCCCAGCACCAATCTGTCTACCAGAATAAAAGAGCCACCTCTTTCATGTGTGTCTATCACTTGCTCATCAAATGTGGCATCCCTTTTGAAGCTTGACCTTTAGGCTCCAACCCTGTTTGCCCTTCGTGCCAGGCAGAAGTGCCACCTCTTCCAATGGTAGGCCTCTTGTTTCTCTTCCTGAGAGTTGTTCACAACTTTCTCTAGATGGGGAGAAGGCTGTCTTGTGGTTAATAACCATAAACATCACTGGAAGACTTTAGGCAAAGAGGGGCAACTTTCCAAAGTTACATTTGACTTGGGCATCAGTTTGGGTTTGACGTAACAATACTGTTGTTGCCTCGAAGGAAGCAACCTTAGCACTCCCATCCAGAAGTTATCACAGCTGAGTTGCCAGTGTGTAACCCTGTACTAGCCAATGGGCCTACTAGCCTTGCTACAGTAAAACAACAATTTAGATCTTCTACTATTAGAACATGTAGAAACACATGTTCCACTTTTTAAAATACAGCACCCTGCCTCAGGGCTTGATAAGACATTGCACAAAGGTGATGTCTCCTTCAGTTTAATTCTTGCTAAGTGTTTCTTCGCAGATGCCTCCTAGCACTTGAGGTGGGTTATTGCAGTGAGTACAGCCACATATGTCTGCCACCTTTGAGAGGGCCTTTATGGCACCCTTTGAGGGCTGGTGTGTTCCATTCCAAGAACACAAAGAGGAGCTGTGTTCATGGACAAACCTGGCCTATGGAAGTGTCTCAAGACTTCAGCTGACCATGGACTGAGAAACCATATAGTTTCAGAGAATCCTACTCGTTTCATTCCAAAGGGTACCTTGTCACCACACTAAATATGTACCACCTTTTGAATTGTACACATTTATGTATAAAAACATGCATTGCACTGTACTGGATTTTAGTTGCAAATGTAAAGTGCTTTATAAACCTAACAACGAGATGACAAGCATTTGTGGATGGTAAAATGCTACTCTATGGTAATGCTATGGATGAAAGAATGTGTGTCTGTTATTTGACCATTGTGATTAGTGATCTTATCATGTTTTGTCACTGCACCTATTCTTGGATCTGAAGCCGAAAGGTGTGAAAGATTGGATACTTAGATGCATGGGTATGGATGGATCCCTAGTGTGTGAGGGTAGGGTGTGCTATGTGGGACATGTTTTGATGTTCTGCATGTATTAACTTCCTCATACTATTCTGTAGCAGGTGTGTAACTGCAGACACATGGTTGGAGGGTAAAAGGAGGAGAAAAAGAGCAGTCATGCGTGCATGTAGATCAATACAATTTTTGTATTGATCTTAAACACAAACTGCACCAGATTCAATAAATTATAGTAAGTGCCTAGAGCTGAAGGATGATAGCTGTGTGGAATGCAATTTTGAGGCAACTGCATGCTCGTACATGCCCTGGAGTCTACATGGGAGAGGTTGAAGAATAATCCGTGATCCATAGGAATTTCCATTATGCACCTAGGAGTCAACACAGGAGCAGCATGGAGCAACCCATCTAAAGAAAATTATACAGCATCAATAGTAAATGCTCTGTTCGACAATTGTGAAGTGACAGAGAAGCAACCCATGGGAATGGGCATTACACAACAGCTATACCATTATTACTGATAGGGCCATATTGGAGTGAAAAAAATGACACTGTGTCATAAAACTAGCCATATTTTATACCTAAGGAGTCCACCCAGGTGTGACCCAAATGAGAAGGCATTTTAATGTAAGCTATAGTATGTCAGGAGTTCACCCAGACTTGTCAAGTAGAAACACAAGGAATCAAAAGACTAAATACAAACAGAGGTCTTTAGGGACCAACGAGGGGAGGTGATACCGCAGACCATTAGCAGGGTGGCATTAAGAAACTAAGAGAGAGGGTGTTGTGAGTCTAGTCAATAAATTCAGTTAGATTACAAAAGAAGTGAGGGATGGGCAGGGTCAAGGCTCAAGAAAATGATGATAGATTAGGTAAATGGGGCATGCATTCTGGTCCTGGTCCCTACTAGGCCCTAGTAGGTCCCACAAGCGAAAAACCAAATGAAGACGTGCGCTTTGGATGGAGATACTCGGTAACAATGTTAGCTGAAATCTAGTTATCCAATCAGAGAGGTACCCCACCAGAGGCTGCGGAGCTGTAAACTGCAGTTCAAGTTTCCAAAAGGGAAAAAGAAGGTTGGATGACAGAAACAAACCATTGCAACCAATGGGGGCAAATGTATTAGGTCAAACAAGAAAGTCCTATTTGAAGAGTGATCCCTAAACAAACCTTTAAACTGTAAATGGAATGGAAAAGGATTCTTAACCTTTTGACCTCTGTCTACCCCCAATGAATCATTAGTGGAATCCAGAGATCCTTACTCAGTCACTACTGGAACCAGGGAACCCTAGCCTAAACTATTTCTACAGTTTGAACATCAAAACAACACACAAAATTACTGAAACACATATACATCAAATACACAACTTACAAAATATTTTATGTAAGTGACAATAGAAAATCTACATATGCATTTTAATAGGAATATTAAAGCTTTTCTAAATTTGTTTTCTAATTCTAAAAGATGAAGCAAAATGCTGGACCATAGCATTGTACTTTGTTTTTTTGCTCCTGATGCATAGTAACCTTTGGTTGACACTTCAACTCAATACACCCATTGCCCATAATATATGTGCTTATGCTACTTCCAATACATATATATATATATATATATATATATATATATATATGGAGTAGACTCCCTGAGTAGTCATTGCAGACCACTTAGTTGGGGTTTGTGGACCACAGGTTAAGAAGCGTTACCATAATGCTGAACATGAGAGACATGTCAGGGACGTTCAGATTGGACTCTTGCCCTAATGGTGCTCCATTTCTGCATGTCTGATGATCAAATGGAGGTCACTTTTCAAGACACATTTACAAAAGCCCTTCAAGGCCATTCTTCTGGTTGTCTATACCATTTATTTCAGCTCTATCAACCATAACATTTCTTCAGCCTGCTGGCTATGCACCCAACCATATTTAAAATATTGAGTGCTAAACATTTTTGTATACTAAATTCTTCCTTTCTCAACTGCTTAACATCCTAATGTTCATGGAGGACCTGAAGGCACGCATGATCCAAACAACATATTGCCTGGATATGTTAGGTCAAGCTGGGTGGTTTAAATAGATTTTCTTTCATCACCTTTGAATCCACAAAGTGTGCCTGCATATATCCAGTTAGATATTTAGAACTGTCCGCTGTGTTTCATAATATCACAACGTGCATTATTTCAGGATTTAAAGTTTCATTTATTGAATGTACATGAATAGTGGGCTATGGCATAATTGAATTGCCTCCCAGATTTAAATCTCATCATTATTTGTGGAAACATATACTGGGGTTATGGTAACAACAATAAAGTTTTTTTATTGAAAATGACTTGATTGCAGTGGAAGAAGTTTTGGGCACCAATGTCTCACTAATGCCAGTTCAGTTCTCTTGGAGTTCTTGCATGAGAAAACATGTTTTTAGAATCATATCACAGAGAATGTTATATTGTGGTTCAGTAAGTGAGAGCACCGACCCTCCAGGCAAAGAGGCAGTGGAGGGTCCGAAGAGCTGTGTGCTGCTGCCAGGTGCACAAGATAAAGAAGAAGCCCCCATAAATGAGGAATGTGGTTATGACTTTCAGTGGCCTGGGTTTGAGGTGGTTGCTGGCGGCTGGGAACATTCTAACCTGAGCTGGAATGATCCCATGTAGAGTTTGCTAACGGTGTTAAAGCTGAACTAAGGAATGCAGAAAAAGTAGTACAGGAATATAGGAATATATCTCACAGGAGGAAGCATCAGTGATGGAATTTGTTCATAGTGACTGTGTTCACTTGTGGGACAAAGGGCATTTTGTAGATGACGAGAATGGCAAGGTTGTGAACTTTAAGGACTGGAACTGGAGTTAGATGAAATCAGTCCAAGTGAAAGCAAGAGATGAAAGATCTACAGGGCCCATGCACAAGATCCTGTTAACTATTGTGCAAAAGTCAGTTTTTTTGTATTTACTTCCAGACTTGTTTCAGCAAGTTCGATACCTGGTAAGGTTGAAAAATCGCTCCTACGGCTTGAGATGGGTTTGGGTGTCATCAGCATATATAAGTGGTATCTAATGTTGTATGCTTCACAATTTGGGGATGGAGTATTTCTATTAGCCATTGATGATTATCAGCAAAAGGGATGATAATTGAAATATTTCACAGGTTATGGCAGTGGTTGATGATGGAATGAATCAATTCTTGATTTGGTGAATAATGGAAATATGAAGAGGCTGGAAGTGTGATCACATACTGAAGAGAACATTGCCAGGCCGTTGAATAGGGAGCTTGTGTCTATAATGTTAAAAGCCACTGACCAATCCAGTGCAATCAGAGGAGATATTTAAACTTGACCATGGGTGGCATATCACTGTTTGGTGATGCTGAATATCATGATTTTTGCCCAACGTGTATGTAGGAAACTGACTTCCAGTCACAAAATATGTGATTAGATGCCAGATTGGAAAATAGTTGAGTTCAAATGCCTTGCAATACATGGAAGATGGAATGTTACAATGTTT
This sequence comes from Pleurodeles waltl, assembly GCF_031143425.1. Lineage (NCBI taxonomy): Eukaryota > Metazoa > Chordata > Amphibia > Caudata > Salamandridae > Pleurodeles > Pleurodeles waltl. The sequence continues at coordinate 977,845,935 of NC_090436.1, read as the reverse complement.
GCTCGAAGGGAACCAATATTGTTGCTGAGAAAAGCGTTATGCAATTGCAAATATCACTATATGTTACTGACAATGAAGTAGCTACCTAAGGGGCACCATTTTTCTGTATACCTAGAAGGTTGCATGTCAGAATATCAATTGCAAAATGATCAACTAACATAAATATTGTGGCCTAAATATTGTTACCAGAAATCATTCCATAAGGTGTATTATTTCTATTATTAACTGCAACGGGTAAATATTTTTGTCAACAATTTTTAGGACACAATATTTTGTCAGATTACAGGTAAAGCACAGTATTCCAGTAGTATAACATCTGGACAGTACAAAAGTAAAGTTTTTAGCATCTGTGATCCATGTCGACACTTTTTGCCCTGATCTTGATTGCTTTGCAGCCATGGCATTTTCATTTGCATTCAATCAGGTTTTTAGAGACTACAATTTATTTGATCGTAGTACTACTATGTCCTAAGTTGCATCTCAAGCGATATTATTTTGGGATCTGGAGAATTGGCATGATGGTGTCAATGTATAGTTCTGTTCAGTTTACAATGGGTATGAAATGGGACCATCCCTCCTGGAGCTAATAGGAGGAGATGTGACCTAATGGCCATTAGTGACAACTTTGGAGCTGAGGAACCTTGTTCAAGTCTTTGTGTCAGCTTAACTACCTGTGATTCTGAGCAAATCATTTAAATTGCCCATGCCTCAAATAAACAAATTAATACATAAAACGCATCTGACCTTTGTAATGTAATGCTCATGTAATGTGCTCCAGTGCCCATGGGCTGAGTTCATGCTTTATAAAACTGCAAAAAAAATTCACTCCTTCTCCTTCACTGAAAAAGGTGGTGGGGACATGTACCATGAAGGTACTGATCACTGTTAAACCCAGTGGGACTTCACCTGGATCATTTGAAGGCAGTCAAATGACACAATAGGCTCCTGGACTGGAGAGAGTGTTTTTGTGTTATAGTTTAATGTGTGGCATCAGGAGCGAGCTGAAAGCATGCTGCTGTGGGCAGAGTGCAGGACTTTAATCGTGTTGTGCTACATGGACCTCACCTGAAAGGACAGGTGATATGCTTCACTTCAAAGATGTATGACATTAACTGTACCTGTTTTCACTGGATTGTTTTAGAATGACTAGGAGGGTATGATTGCTGCCATTTGGTGGGATATACTGCTTTGTTCCTCTGTCACATGTGCCTGTAATGTCATGGGCCAGGGCACATAATCGCTGTAGCAAATGGGCTCCGTCCATTTAATCTCCCTGGATTTTTTGCATTTGACTGCACATTTTTGGACTTTTGCTGTGAGAGAGCCTCATTTCATCTAGCCAGCTGCAGTTAGCTGCCCTGACAAACAGTGCTCATTGAGGCAGTTTTACTTTATTAACGTTCAAAATGTCTACAAAGAGGTGTGGTACCTGAGTCTCGCTTATGGGAAATTCATGGCAAATGGACCTATGGGTGTTAACCCCCAGTGTCTACCTTTTAAGATAGGATCACTGCTGCACAGCTAGTATAAGAGGCTTTGGCTGGTTACATGTGAACTTGGAAGCACATGTGTGCAAATGTGTGCTAGCTGCTCGTGTGAGACCATAGGTTGCTTGTTTCAGAAGGGCATTCATAGTGTAGGTCTGTAGTGTTTACTGAAGCTCTGTGGTGCTTAAACTATAATTACACCTTATGGGCAGAATCAGTTTTGCACTAGCATATGCTTACATTGTCTAGCAAGGTATCCACCCAGTGGTAAACAAACACCCTGAGTGTAGATTTACCATCCCTAACATCATATCTACACTCCTTATGATGCTTTAAAAATTGTCATATTTCCGTGCCTCAGCTCAAATCAGATTCCACTTTGACCCCCCTTCTGAACCCAGTTAATTACTTTGCTCTCCAGCAGGTGGATCAACCCAGGACAGCCCAATCCCATAGAAACAAAGGAAGAGGGTAGACTTCTCCTTTGCAGTTTTGGTATAAAGGGATTAAGCAGCGATTCAGGTATGTGCAGAGTTGAGGTTCACAGGGAAGATCTTTCCAATGACAAATTAAAGTGATCATATTGGAAGGTCAGAGATTGTTGTGCAGGAGGATTGGGGCAGGGGTTGAGTGATGAGGTAGCACCCGGTAGAACCGAGGGGTGCATGGCCTCTAGAGCTTTCCATCCCCACTTAAAAGCCCCTGCACAGATAAGAAGACACTAGAACGACAACAGCGAAAGAATGCCTTGATGGAAGGAAAAGCCATCTGATTCCATGATATAATTGAGAGACACATTCTACTAGTGGGGGTGCAAGAATTCAACCCCACAACTAGAATGGGTCTCTCATGGATAGTAATGATGGCCCTCTTTTACCCCTTGTGAAACAGTTGTAGGAAAGAACCTGCTCCTCCCCTTGGACTTCTGTGAACTAGCACTTTTCTCTGATAACCTACAGGTGCCCTGAAAGTAGCTAGGAGGCTGTGTGACCTGGGGAGTGCTGCAGGGAGGGTTCTTTTGGATGGCTACAGAGGGGCTGAGAAAGATGACACCCAACACAGGTTGGAGGAGTAGGAGCCCAAGCGCAGGACAGTTCTGGCGTAGAGTTCCGTAAAATCCAGCTCCCAAGCAAAAGCACGCCTTGGAGGCTAGAAGCTGTGAGGAAAAGGGTCCTGGTGGGCAGGACTAGCCACCAGTAGCAAAAAGAGCCAAAAACATCAAAAGTGGCCCAACAGGGTCAGAGCAACTGCCTCCCATGGGAGGACTGAACAGAAAACAGGGTGTGTGGTGCTTTGCTGGAGTCACTGTAGTCCTTGAAATACAACCCTGGGTGGGCTAAGGTTTGAAGTCAGAGTAATTTTGAGGCACTTTGCTGTAGTCAGTGTAGTCCCTTGAATACCACTCCAGGTGGGCTAGGGTTCGAAGGTCAGGGTAATTTCAATCATTAAATGTTGATGGGGAGGAAGTGTATTAAGGACCCCTGCTCTGAGCTTATTTATGCCTCCGATGCCCTACATATCTCTGGGGACTGATACACAAACAGTTTGTTCCAGGGACCCCCAATCCCTGGTACCAAAAAGTAACAAGAGCAGGTGTGTTGTCTGCTCCTGTGCCCATATCTGAGGGGATGGGGCACACCAGCCTCCCTCTTCTCTGTCTGAAACCAGCGTGGGCAGGAAGAGGCACCTGTCTGACTGAGGGAGTCAAATGAAGAGCGGCTTCTGCTGGAGTGGAAGAAAAATTTTGCCATCACTCACACGCTGCAAAGAAGTGCACAGGGAGCTGGCTAGGGCTTCGGAGTCATTAGTCCCCCCTCCCACACATCTTCCAACAAGGAGAAATTATTGTGGCTGTCCTGGGTGGTACCTGGGCACCTATAATTCGCAACACTCAAGAATGGTGGCTGAAAACTCTACTGAAATAATCATTTTAGGAATGAACCATGGCAAGTGGCAAAGCTCCTCATTATTTTTTCAAGCTCAGTGCACAGAAGCCCCCCATAAGCCCAAGTACTGGCTGGGATAATTTGCATATGGTGATTTTTTTGTAGTGACCTGCGAAGCGTAGGGGCCTCATCAACTCTTTTAGCGAGTGTTCTAGGGACAACCTTCCTCAAGCCCCCTGTCCAGAAATGGTCATTAAACAAAATCACCCTAAGTCTCCGGCAGCATGGTGATTATGACACAAGGGGAGGGGCTTTATTGCACTCCTGGAGTTAGAACCCTTGTTCTTGCGCTCTAGAGTGCAAGAATGCTTGTTGAATGGTCTTACGGTTGCAGTAACTGCCTCATTAAAAGAAATGAAATCCATTTCAATAATGTTTTCAAGTGCAAAGACTAAATTAAATGAGTAGGCCTTATCATAAGTGTAACATTTACAAAATCATAAATGTATTATAGTCCAGACAACACAACCTTACTATGACTTATTTTACCATGTTCCAAAACAATTTACAAATGAAATGCAATTTTCCTTTTACAAACAAAAGAAATAACCCTTGTCTCTGTTACAATTTGGAATATTTCTTTCACAGCCAGTGTTGACCAACCTTACACTGCTGTGTGATAGGGTTCCAGAAAAGAGCATATACATGGATCAATCAATTAAACAGTTACTTCCTATATATTGTACTTGTATTTGAATTTAGCAATATAATATTTGGGCTAAAAAATATGATTTTTTGCTAGGCTGACCACCTGGCAATAAGGCAAAATCTGGACAGTGACAGTAAACATTCATGACAAAGGGTCAAAATTCAGGACAAACAATTCAGGACAAGAGGTAATTTTTAGGGGCTCATCTGAGGACGATGGACGTTATAAAATAGACAGTTGATAGAAGTCAAAATAGGTTTATGTTCTTTAGTTGTTTAACAAATTGGGGTACTGAGCAAACATTCACTGGACTTATTCATCAGTGAAAAAAATAGCAACTATATACACCCCAAGCAGAATTTGACAGCTGACCATGAACGATAGTGCCAGAAGCAGCACTGGGCTATTGAACATAGACTTAGAGTTCACAGGCTGTTGCACTACTAGAGAGTGTGAAACAGAGAGAACATATAGTCATAGAGTACATGAGAAAGATACATACAGAAATGGAGAGATAGAATGTTGGAGCAATGAGAGTGAACAGTGGGAGAGGTAGAAAGGAAATGAGGGCTGGCCTGCTGAGAGAAAGAAAAGATGATGAAAGAGGGAAAATAATAAGCTGGGGCAGAGAAAGGAGAGACGAAGAGATACAGAAATATAATAGTTATAGAAGAAACAAGCCTTCTCTCCATTGTGCCAGTTACATAAAAAAAAAAAAAATGTATGCCATGATGTAACCAGCATGTTTAAAAATTTCTGAGGAATCTGCCCTTATACTGTGTGAAGGAAATTTGGCTTACCTTTGATTGTCTTTATTGTCGCCTTTTTTGCTTGCTACTTATTCAATGTCCTTCCTTATCCCAGCTTGTCCATCTTGTCTCTGTCCCTCCCTTGGAGCATAGCCTGCTTACCATCTCTCTCATTAGCTAGCTTCTATTTAACCACTTATCACTTCTAAGAAACCTTTTTTTCCTTTTGGGTTAAGCACTCCATAAGAGTGCATGTTTTTCCAGTCCCTTCTTCTCACCTATGTGTGCTTGCCCCAATTTTGCACCCCTGTGCTGTATTTCTATTTTCTGTACTTCTCACCCACCCTCCTTGCACTCAGTGATGTTCTCACCCTTGTGTGCTTCTCCACCCCTGTTTGTGATGCTGTCACTTTGGGGTATTTCTTGCTTTCTTAAATGCTTCTCCCCCCTGCGTTATTCTCTACCCCATCGCCCTGTGCTGTGTTTTTTACTCCTTGTATGCTTCTTCCTCGGCTCTAAGTGTTGTTCACTCCTGTGTTTGATGCTTCCTCACCCCAATTCTCTCCTCTGTATCGCCAACCACCTGCAATTCTTTATAGGCACCCCCCCATAAAAAGTGTCCCACATTAACAGATTGTAACCTTTTATAAATCATTACTTGGTTAGTAACAGGTAATTAGTTTGGGAGAGCACTGTGGTAAATAAATTATTTTATAACCCGTAGGCCAGTAACATAGGATAATACTGAACACTCCCTTTTCCACTGCTTCTCACTTGCTGGTCTACTGACACTCATTTGCGGGGCCATGAATCTCACTCTGGCTGTGATCACTGTCAAATCCTTGTGTCCTCCCTCTGTTCTTAGGTCATAAAGCTCCTGTTCGTTCATGGGGGATCCCCACTGTTCACTGACCTACAGGTCCCAGAAGGTGATGTTCACCCTTAGGACTGAATTCTGTTTAGTTTGAAAGACCTAAGACAGTGAGGTTTTTGTTCATCATGAGTTGGTCCTAAAGCTACCCACTCATCCTCAGGAGCCTAACTTCACAGTCACTTACTTGTCCACAAACTCCATGCTGACACCATTTACTCAAAGCCTCTACATAGTCTCCAGGTTTACCTTTATTCACTTCCCAGGTTTTGACTGAAATGCCACTTCACTGCATAAAAATACCTTCTGCTCATCCTCAGGTACAGCAGTGCTGTGTAGCCGCAGGATAGTTGCCCTGTCTGAAAGGGCTGTGAGATCCGCTAGGTTCTGGCATCAGTCCCTTATAGCTGGCTGCATGTAGTTGGAAGCTTCCAAACGCTCCTTTTCACGTCAATGCAGTTGCTGAAAGTGACCAAGAGTGAGATTGGTCATCTTTTCATTTAGAGGTCTGCAACAAACTGCACAAAACCTTCTAATTACAGTCTGATATACTAGAACGTTTACCCAGCACAGTTGAATTACATCACATTATTGAGTAAACACGCAAAATCCCTGAATGATTGAATTGTCTGTTGCATATGTTTTAGTGCACATTTTAGGTCAGAGTTTGGACTGTGGCAGGGTCAACTCATCCTTTCAAGACATAAAATTCTTAACCTTAAAGAGAGAACTGCCAATTAATATATGTGACACCTCTAGTTGCTCCCAAAAGTGAAACTTAATTAAACCACATGTCCATGCATGCAATGATCCAGTGGCATATCACAAAATAACAGGGCCACACCCTTGCAGAATATGGTGAGGGACCCTAACCCTCCCATATCCCACAGATATTCATAGACCTCTGTTTGAAAAGGGGCCCTCTGAAGGAAGGTGCCTCCCACAACACACAGTAACTGAATGGCTCTGCATGACACCACTGTAATGCTCTTAGTTGACTAAAAGATTGACAGAATGTAACCAGCGTGGCATGGAGACAAACTAGCAGCTATGAAAGAGAGTGAAACCTGGTGGGCCTTCTTGTCATCCCTCTTTCTTTACCTCCATCATCCATATCAATCAGTGTCTCCTGGCAGCACTCTACTGTAAGATTGTTTTCAGTTATCAATGTGAGTTGTCTCAAGAATGAGGCTGATAAGTCTGGTCTTGCTAGCTTAAAAGAGCTCTTCTAGCACACACTTCTGTCAATCCTGATTGGTGTTACTTTAAAAAAAAAAAGTAACAATACAATGCATAACACTGCCTTGCATTACATTCTGTCAGGTAAGCATTACATGGGTGGTGCATAGGTGTTCTCGTCCATCCACCCATGTATTTTGATGTAAACCCATATTTACAAAGACTCGTCAAGATGGGTGGATGCCAAAATGGTGTGCCTATCTGAAGCTGGTGTAAAGAGGAGAAAAATCATAATTTTTCCTCATGTCTTCCTCTTTGCATGTGTGCTGCATTTTGCAGCAAATGTGCAAAGAAGAAATTGCCTCATAGGATAATTTTCTCTTCCTGCTCAAAAAACTTACCTGACCATAATGTTTGGGCACTAGGCAGCCGCAAGTGCACCAGTGCTAGGAGAGAGCATAACTGCACCATATTTCAAAAATATGGAGCTGTTGGGCTTTTTCCATTTCAAACAATGCAGCAACTTCACTCGCTCGCTGTGTTACTTGAAGTATTAGTAAATATGCTCCTCAATGATTTGGCACAGGTGTCCAGAAATACATTTTGCCCTGGACATTGTACAGCATTCTGTTGCCTTTTGACTAGGGTCATGCTGTAGAAACAAGGGTCGTGCTATAGAAACAAGGATCATACTATAGAAATAACATTTACATACAGATAGACAATTACTAAGTGTTAAGAAAAAGCTGCTTTTCAAATAATGAGGAAAAAATCCATCCACGGCTCCAGCACAAGATATTTGTCGGGCAGGTTACAGCATGGCACAAAAATGTTTTGGTATTAGTGCCCACTTGACGTGTTATGTTAGGCATTCCTAATTGTCCTTTTCTTTCTCCATCAACTAGAAATAAAAATTGTACAGAAACAGGGATTACAATAAAATGAAATGCTTCCTTTCATAGGCTTTGCCTTCCCACCAGTCTGCCCCACAATCAGCTCCTGAAGTGCTTTTACCTTACAGCCTGAGGCACTGAACAGACTGCAGGAATGATAGCAACACCCCTGGAAGGGTCAGCTTTAGTGCTGGTTGCACCTGGTGCGAAACTCTTTGTTAGCAGGCCCCCCAAACGACCTCTTTCTCCTCAGTACCACCATTCAACACTTCCCCTCATCTCTCCATAGACCCTCTCTCGTGTGTATTTAATTTCTTTTATAGTGTCACTTATCCTAATGTAAGGTATCAAGAGCACTTTAAATCACACACATTATTCAGAGACAATGGCTCATATAAATGTGTAAATCAATGTATAAGAACTGTTACTTAAGACAATGATGTATGCAAGGTGTAGTAATTCCATTCCATTCATACTGGTAAGAATTATATGTAGGGTGACTGGAATTATGTAGAAGGGGAGCACCAATTTATGTGGCAGCGCTGACTAAATTATGCTTCAAAAGGCAAATAATGCAGCATAATGCTGCACACCTTTGGATACTATTACTTCATTCTTTTTTTAATTTTAATACATGGTAATACTGTCTGGACAAAGATTGCACTTTATTAGTAACCTTTTTAAAAGGCCTCCCACCGCGCTTGAACACAAGTCACCACTTTTTTTTAGTAACTTTTGATCCATTTACTTCTTTGATCTGCCTGTTACACATTGTGCTTTGCAAGATACACTTTAACCCTCTGCTCTACTTTATGATGAGTCAAAACGGGGATTAGGCAAAACTCAGATATCTCTTCAATAGATATATTAATCATCAGAGATAAAATGACATTTTTTATGATGACTTGAAAATCACAGGCAGGCAAACAACTCAGAAGTGTTTGCATTTAGCACTGTTGGATATTTCAAAACGAAGCGCACTGGAACCTTCCCTTAAGCATGGCTCCTGCTTCACGGGCACTGACCCCTTGACAAGAGCAGAGTGACATGCCCTAGCCAGATGAAGGAGCAGACGCACCACACACTGTAACTGCAGCATGACCCATTGTCATTCTGTATGTGATAATTGGCGACAGACAGGATGACAAAGGGACTGGTCTTTGCGAGGTCGGGCAGGGGCTGCTGAAACCTCTTCAGTTCAAAGACGTGCGAACTGGCCCCCAACAATGAGTGCTTTAAAACTCTTTACGCTTCTTGCAGGGGGGGTGGCACAGATTGCTGCCATCCCCAGAATTACGGACCAAGGGCGTCCGTAAAAGCAATTATGACAGTCAACGGATTAGACACCAAAATAACAGACGGTCTAAGAAATTTACGGACGGGTGGTCACCCTATTTTTTGCTTTGGTTGCTAAAATCGCATCTACAATAAATAATTACAATAGAACAACATTATTTGGAATGTCAGTTTTAAAGTTTGTAATTTTAATACGTTTATATTGATTTAGTTTTATGGTAATTATGTATTCCACATTGATTTGAACAATCAAAACTCTAAAATGTTTTGATTATTGTACATAATACATGTTGTTTGAAGAGCCTGTAAACAACATTAAACACATATAAATAAATACATGCATACGTTTAACAGTATAAAACGCTACGAATAATAACATCTTGATTTTAAAGGTTACAATTACTTAAGTGATTCTGGTTCATAAACATATTTAAAACTGAAATGTATTCTTAATACACCAAAAGACAAAAACCCCGATAGATCAATGGTTATGGCCAAGGAAAGTACCCTTTGTTGTAGTACAGTCTACATGCCTTGAGAGTATGTGATCCATAAACTCAACGTATTTAGTAGCGCCAATCCATGACGCCAGCTGGGCGCCATATTTATGGAATGGCGCTAGCCGGCGCTAGGGCCCTGTTAGTGTCCTTGTAAACGATGCTAACAGGGCCGGGGACACGTAGAAGGAACTGGGTCTTATGCGCCAAATTATGGCGCTACACTGTTTACATGTAAAAGAATTGCCTCTAAGCAGTGTACCACCATTTTCTGTTGCACAAGCCCCATGGACATGGCTCCTGTCTTAGCAAAGACAAGAGCCATGCCCACCACCTCAATGGCCATGCCCAGGGGACAAATGGCCATTGGGCCAGCGCTGTACCGGGGTCCCCAAGTCAGGGCCCCCAAGCAGTGTTGGAAAAATAAAAATACTCACCTGGACATACCTGATTTAGGTGCTTATGAGGGGGTTTGAGCCCAGCGACTGGGAATCATAGGAAGGTTGTGTGATCATCAATGTTTCTGGTATAATCAGGGAATTTGCTCCAGAACTGTTGTCAAAAAGGAAAAGATAAGCAACTAGTTTTGACATGCCAGACTGAGAGAATAATCAGGGGATTTTGCTGGTAGGAACACAGCCTATGATTAGGTCTCCCCTTTGATAAATGTGTACAATATGTTCTGCGAAGCACATGAGGTTCTTTAAAGGCAATGCAGCATGACTCTGGAGGCAACAAGAGTGATCTGAGAGCTTATGCAATTAACTCTCTGTGTGCTAACACATCTTTGTGAGGAATGCATCATTATGAATGGACGAGCCATGACCAGTCTGAGTTTAGTTTGGCTGAGACAGGAGGACGAGTCAATGACATTGACAAGGTTGAATTTGCAAAGATAGCACAAATATCTGAAAAACTATGTTAGTCTGAAAAATTCAAATATGACTTTTAGAGACACAGGTCTCAAGCACATACTTCATGGCTCTCAAATTATGGAAGTGTTGTACATGGTTCATGCTGCAGCTGACAACCATTGGCCAAAGTGGTGAAAAACATCCCTGTAATTCTCTTTTTACCAGTCTATAACTTATGCAATTGCAAGCGCGCCTGGTCCTTAGTAAGTAAACTTACAAGGGGATGCGTATAGGCCAATGATCCTTTTGGATCTCATGGAGTATCCTAGCTATGTAGTAATCAATGAACATCAATTATCAATGTAATCAATCAACTATCACTAAGAGAATCATTAAGCATGAGACAATATATCTACATTTAATGAATAACCACAACTCAATTATACGTTTTATCAATTTTATTTCCCTATTAGTTATCAGGTTAGATCAAACTTTATTCAATTAACTCAGAATTATTTCATTAATGACCACCAATAACATAATCTAATCAAAACTTGATAAAACATATGTTCGAATGCTTCAGCATAACCCAACAAGGGTAAGTATATCAGCATTAATAGCAGAGTTCAGCAATCAGGCTGTCAATCATTTGTCACTGTCAATGTCACTCAAAGGACCCTTACCTAACCCAGATTAGAAGTTAGCATGTGGGACTTCATGCAAAAACAATTTAGAAAACGTGAATTTGGAAAACATCTAGGTAAGAGAAAAACTCTAAAACAGCGCTGTTGGTACCTAGAAAGAAAGGCATTAAAGTTAATCAGTCACATTGTCATAGCTACCTATCCACAAAATGGATCAGCAACAAATTCTGTTTCGTCTTCAGGTCATCAATTGATCAGCAATGCATGAGCCCAATGACATAATCTCGAATCACGTCTTCTGTCATCAGCATTTCTCCCCTCGCATCTCACATCTGAAGTTTTAGCCTCTTGTCATGACTTTTTATTAGAGTTTTTCAGTCCATCCCCCTAATTCCTATTTGGTCAGTCAATCGGCAAATATGACTCTAACCTATAATATTAATTTTACACATCTATGAGTTCTAATATTTCTCCATCCCCAATTAGTTGATTGGTTCGCTGTACCATGCCCTCATGATCCGGCTCATCAGGTATCGAAAATGTTGCATCTTCTTTTCCAGTCAGTGCTTCTATTGTTCAAGTCCTGGGAAAGTACATTGAGTCTGTCTTACCTCAAACTTGTTACATTTCTTAGTCCCTCATCTCCTGTTCATCGGTACATTGCAGAAAATTCTAGCTAAGCAGATTTTTATTAAACAGCAAACAGTTCACAGTCAGTTCAATGCACCAGCTTCTCTGCAGCGCACTAGAAATTCAGCTTCTGTATGAGGCCTGGAAAAACTAGGCCTCAATTTCGGCTAAGTTAATTCTACAAATTAATGCAAAGCATAGGCTATACATCTCAATATGACATATTACTACATTATTATTATACATTTTCATTATTTCACACATTTTTAGTTCTTTTAGTACAATCGTATAAGTGGCTGACATACCCAGTGGGCACATTTTCAAAACATGCACATAAATTTTTATCTACGATTAATTTCTTTATGAACTTTTATAAATCATAAGATATAGGCATTTGTTAATATTTTCTAATTAGCATATCTGCATCAACACTATGTATGGCCCCAAAATCATCTGCCCCTGTTTTCAATTGCTATGCAGTGGCAGAGAGGTATTGGGGGAGCCATACAAACATGGCCTCTGTTATGTAACCCAGTCTCAAATGTTAAAAAAGCAAACTTACCTGCCATCCTTGAAAAACCTCCACCATCTTCCCTGCCTTCCTCCCCCTTCCTGCAGCTGTGTGGTCTGCTATCATTCAAAGCAGACAAGCAGCACTCCACTGAAAGGTTCCCAAAGAGCCCTGACATCCTGGCATAAAAAGTCTTTATGACATCACAACAGTGGGTAACCAGTTTTGTTATCAACAGTTGCTATGTCATAGCAGTAGGTTATGAGATTCAGAATGTAAAATAAATAATAGAGGCTCTCTGTAAGCATGCACAACAACTTAATATTCTTCTATAAGATAGCCTCAAATGCTGCTTTTTTCCAGAGAGTTAGAAGATATTCCAGCCCCCAGCCCCCTTCCCCAAAAAAATCAATACGTTTGACACCTGGACAGAAAAATGCAGGCACCTGTCTAACCTTTCTGAACGTAGGTCTTAACCAATTTTTCTACATTGCGTAATTAATTTTGCAAGATGTTTTTAGCAGAATATGTTTTCTGAAGGCTCAAATTGTGTGATCATTTCTCTTTTTTTAACAGTTATTTATTGGAGGAGAGATGTAATTTACAGCACATTTATCCTATTTGTGTTTTTTTTTAAATAGCTATTGATAACAGTAATATTAACTTGAAGTCGATTCACTGCCTGCCTGTTAGACTTTTTTATCCTTGGAGTAGTCTCCCCTAACTTTTTGCCTCTGTTTCCCAGGTTGTTGATGTGTGCTGGGCTCTGTTTTTGCTGTTTTTGTTACTTTGGGCACTTTACCACTGCTATCCAGTGCTAAAGTGCAAGTGCTCCTGTATACAATGTGTATGTCATTGGCTTTCCATTATTGGCATATTTGATTTACTGGTAAGTCCCTAGTACAGTGCACTAGAGGTGCCCAGGGCCTGTAAATCAAATGCTACTAGTGGGCCTGCAGCACTGGTTGTGCCACCCACATTAATAGCCCTGTAAACATGGCTCAGACCTGCAACTGCAGTGTCTGTGTGTGCAGTCTTAAACATAAAAGTGTACCCACTTGCCAGGCCTAAACCTTCCCTTTTCTTACATGTAAGGCACCCATAGGGTAGGCCCTAGGTTGCCCCATGGACAGGGTGCAGTGTATGTTTAAAGTAGGACATGTACAAATGTGTTTTATATGTCCTGACAGTGAAATACTGCCAAATTCATTTTTCACTGTTGCAAAGCCTATCTCTCTCGTAGGTTAACATGGGGGCTGCCTTTAAAAATGATTAAACCGTAGATTCGCTTTAGGAGCAGATAGACGTGGAGTTTGGGGCCTCTGGGCTCACAATTTAAAAATGCATCATTTAGTAAAGGTGGTTTTAAGATTGTGTGTTGGAAAATGCCAATTTTGAGAAAGTGGGCATTTTCTTGCTTAAACCAATCTGTGACTCTGCCTGTTTGTGGATTCCCTGTCTGGGTCAGTTTGACAGTTGGGCTGGTTGCACCTTACACTAGACAGTAACACAAAAGGAGCTGGGGTGTAACCTGCATATCCTGATGAGCCATCTGTGCGAGGAGGGAGGGGAGGAGTGGTCACTTACACCTGAAAGGGCTGTGCCTGCCCTCACACAATGCAGTCTGCAACTCTCTGGTGTGCGTATCTGGGGCCTGGCCTGGGCAAGGCAGGATTTCACAAGAGAGACTTTCCTTTGAAGTGAGCCTACCTCAAAGGCCAAAATGGGCATAAGGAAGGCACCCAAAACCACAAACTTTAGATCACTTCTGGACATCAAGAGGAACCTGTGCCTGGAGAAGAGCAGAAGAGCTGAGGAAAAGTGCTGCCCTGTCTGAGACTGTGCTTTGTGGAGCTATCCTGCAGTTGCTGCTTCTGCCTGTGCAAGGGGACAAAGACTGGACTTAGTGTACCTTCCTGCTTGTGAAGAAATCTCCAAGGGCTTGTCCTGAGCTTCCCTCCTGTTGTAGAAGTCTCAGGGCCATCAAGGACTTCCCCTGCCAGAACTCTCTGCTGAGACTTCTGCCCTGCCAAGTGGTGCCCTATCCAGTTTCTGGGGCCTTGGAAGGTGAAGCTAGCAGACCAAGACTGAAAATCCACACACAGACCACCGTGCGGGGAAAATATTGACGCACCTTCTGAGACGCGGCAGAAATCGACCCTCCACCAGCATCGCAGCTGAAAAATTGACACACATAGCTGGAAGAACGATGCGCAAAACCCGCCAACAGAGGCGGATAATGTCGCAACCCCCATTGCGCGGTTTTGCTGATACCGTGCGGCAGGATTTTTGACGCAAACCTTACTGGGTGTGAAAAACGACGCAACACCTGCCTGGACCTGAGTGCTGCCTGGATCGACACATCGCTCCCTTGTAGGGAGGATAAACGACACACGCTGACCCGACCAATAAAGGAGGAACAACGCAAGGTCTCGCTTGTGGGTGAAAAATCAACGCACCACTGACCTTTTTCGACGCACACTCGCCCGGGCATGTTATTTTGACACAACCAAGGTAATTTTCAACGCTAACAGTGTTTTTACTGTTTTCTCAAAGATTTAAGACTCTTTTTGCTTTTTAATTATTAACTTGACTTGTGTATGTTGGATTTTTGTCGTTTTGGTCCTGTTTTGTTTAGATAAATATTTTCTATTTTTCTAAACCTGTGTTGTGTCATTTTGTAGTGTTTTCATTACGTTACTGTGTTTGTTGGTACAAATACTTTACACCTAGAACTCTGAGGTTAGTATTTTTTAACTCAGTCAATATTAGTAGAGTATGATTGTGTGTCACGATCAGATACTCGGAGATATCACTTAGCCATCAAAATCTCTATGGATAGGAAAGTATGGCAAACTACGGTGGTGAAAGATTGTGA
Source organism: Pleurodeles waltl (assembly GCF_031143425.1). NCBI lineage: Eukaryota > Metazoa > Chordata > Amphibia > Caudata > Salamandridae > Pleurodeles > Pleurodeles waltl. Next base: position 977,830,851 of record NC_090436.1, on the reverse strand, counting down.
AAGTTCTTTTGAATTAGTTAATGCGCTTAATGAACCTCAAACAAAAGTCATCTGTTAGGATCATGTGCACTGCAATGGCCTTAAGATGAAGGGTTATCCTTGACTCACTTCAGCATACTCCAAGCAGTTCCATTCTTGGTCATTTTATTCGCAGCCCTGTTGAATGGTTGTGGGGGGCTCCTTCAATAATTAATGATCTCAGACATATAGGGCCATATGTACGAACACATTTTCCCATAGACACAGAATGGGCAAAACTACTTGCTACATCTGGCCCATAGTGTAAAATTTCATGGTTGACTGGTAAATCTGCCTCATATTTCCAGGAATTTTTTGTAGTTGATCATTTAGACTGCATATCACCCTGTAATGGGATTCTCTCCTGTAAATTTCTTGTAATCATGTCTACATAGTAGGGCTACGATTGGATCTCCAAAATATAAACATACAAAGTTTCATCATTGCTATAGCCATCACAAACCATCTCCTCCATTGCTGCATGAACTCCAGATAAGTGTCAAATTCATGCAGTGAAAGTGTTTTACTTGTCAAAGACCCCACTTTGTCAACATTTTATATTATTGTTCTCTATACTTTCATCCAGTATTGGTTCTAAAAGGGGCATTACCAGATAAAATAAACAATGATGCGTTGACAACTCCAAAATGCTGTTCCTGATAGCAGCCTAGGATAATTCCAGTGGGAGGCCAATGTCATCTGTGCAAGATTTTGTAGCAGCTCAGCTACATATAGGCTTCCCCCCTGAGTGGGTTGCCTTTAGTCTGCCATGGTCTGCCATGGTCTGTCATGAGTTTGAAGTAGTCACTATTCAGGTATTCTTTTTGTAAGTGCAGTCACCACCATTCATTGAACTGTTTGGCTATCGGTACTGAGAATAAATGATCCATGATGAGTGTATACAGTCCGAATGTCACCCCTTACATGTGCCCCATGTGGGTGGGACTACTTTTTGTAGAGGCAGTGAGTGAGGGAGTGGTGATTCCAGAAGTGTTTGGGCTGAAAGTTAAGTTCTACCTGTGGTTCTGTAAAGATTTTCAGTTTACCATCCATTAGTAGGTGGTTGAATATCTTTAATCCCTAGGATTCCAAATATTCCCATACCTGTTCACATTCTCAAATCTTTATGATACTGTCATTGCACAGAGGGACATGCTTATGTATTTTGCTGTTCATCCCTATAATCGACTGCACTTTGTGCCAAGCAAATGTCAACCCTGATAGATTAGGGTTAGTGCAGATCAGCCTCCTTTTGTCACTAGTGCAAAGCATTCTAAAAGCCTTCCACCTTTCCTACTAATGCTTTCTCCATTTTAACACATGCAGAAGTGTCTAGAGTGCCACTTATCATATTAAATACCTGGTTTGTGCTATTTAGAAAGCCAACCAGTAGGACTCTATCTGAGGTAGTTGTAAACCACTGTGTTCCATTGCTGCATGGAACTAGCACATTTTGAAATGGTGCTATGGCTCTCTTAAATAAATGTTTTCAATGACTTGGATTTCTCAGAAATAGCGGGTCGGTATGCAGATATGGAGCAAGGAAAAGACTTTGTTGAGATGAGACATTACTTTCATTTTAATCGCTTGTACCTTGCCTGATAGTGACCAGTAAAGAGAACACCACTTAACCAGGTGAGGTTTGATCTTTGTGAGCAAGGAGTGCATGTTGTTGTCTACTGTGAAAGACAATCCAGTGTTCAAGTTAATCCCTAGGTATTTTAAATTGGGTGCTGTCCATCTGAAAGAATTTTCTCTATTAGCTGCAGTAGTAGTGAGTCCAGTGGGTAGGCGTGCCAAACATTTTCCCCAGTTAGTTCTGTAGCCTGAGAACAATGAGAAGAGTGTGATGACACTTAAAAGAGCATTGATGGATGTGTGATTTGAATTAAGTTAGTAAGATGTTGTCTGGGTGATACAGGCCTTCATGTTCCCCTGAAGGTTTCTTCACTCCTAAGATATCCGTCATGATGGATGGCATTGGCTAAGGTTTCAAGCGCTATTATGAAAAACTGCCAGGAAAGTGATCATCTCTGACTGGTTTCTCTCATGACTTCAGATTACAGTGGTATTTAGCCAGTACTGCCATTGGTGTAGCATACAGCTGATTCACCTTTGTAAAGTATTACTTTCCTAGGCCCATCTTTTCCAATACCTGGAGCATATACTCCCACTCCACCCTGTCAAAAGCTTTCTCTCTGTCTAGTCAGACTACCACCTTATCATCATCATCATCCCATGGTTGTCACAGTACATGAGTGAGGAATATCAAGTGTGATGCAGGGGTGCAGTATGGAACAAATCCGACTTGATCACGTGACCATAAGTCTCATCCTATTGGCAGAACATTAGTCAAAAGGTTCATGTCCACATTGAGTAGGGATATCAGCCTGTAGCTGGCACCACTCAAAGCATCTGTACCACGTTTGAGAATAGGGAGATTCTAGCTTTATTTATCTTCTTTAGGGAACTGGTGCCCGCTTGATTTTTGCAGAAGATCTTGCATAGCAGAGGAACTAATCATTCTTGTTGACTTTATAAGAAGGGTAAACGTCGACTGGTAGAGCTTTATTATAGGGAGATTTTCTTTACTTTGCTGATTTTGTCTTCCAAGATATCCTCCTCCAAGCTTTGTGTTTGAAAGAGAGTTCGTTTTGGTATTGGAATTCCTCTATGAAGTCCAAAAAGCTTTCAAGCTGGAGAGGGTCGTCGTATTCTGAGGTTTTGTTTTCATAGGTGATGTGCATAATTGTAGGGTCTAGTAAACCATATTGGATGCCAGGTTTCTTTTCACTGTATCTCATTGTTATGGAAATGTTTATGTCCTTGCAAGAAGAAGATGCAGTGTTCTCTTAACCTAAAATGATCTTGCGGCTTTGCTTCATTGATAATCGTCCTTGTATACTGGTGCCTGAGAAAACATGCAATCACTTGCTGTGGAACTTCAATGTTTATGGAACTTCTGGCTCTGATTTGTTGCAAGTCCCGTAGAGGGCTCTAATATTAGATTGATGATTTCCAAATCAAAGTGGACCAAAGTTGCTCATGTCCCCGCTTTCCAACAGTTTTGGTGTCCCAGAGAAGTGAAGATTGTGTTGTTGATTCCTGTCTTCCAATTCCATGATTTGTCTTTGCATGTATCAGTGGTCCTGCAGCCACATAGTGCAAAGTGCCACTTTCCATTCCAATTGTATAAGTCTGTTTTCCGTCCCTGTAGGCGCTTGTTGAAGGATGCTGTATCCTCCCTCATGGAAAGAATCTCCACTGATTATTTTTTTGTGGTGTATTCCACCATGGTATTGATATCCTTAAGGCCATGAGTTCACTCAGGATGGTTCCTAGTCCAGTGTCTTGTAACGTAATGCTGTGGATGATGGTCACTTTGAGATTGTTTCCTGTTACCGCTTCCTGTGACCGCTTCAGTGTAAAGGAGGTGTCTCCCTCGCTTAGACATTGTCTAGTGATTTGGCAGACTGTGAGATATATTACGAGTCAAGCTTTCCCAGCCTTTGGGGGAGCAGTGCATTAGTCTGTGGCACAAAAAAGCAGGCTAGGACAGACGGCTTCTTAAGAGGCTGACTGAGCATATGTTGTTAGGGGCCAGACCAATCCACTTACCTCCCTCCTGTGGTAAGTGGAGATGTCCATAGAGTGGATGCTAATTGCAGGACAGGTGCCTCATAAATGACAACAAGTACCTTATCTCTGGCACAGGGGGGTTGCAGGGTTAACCATGCTTGTTCCAGTGCTCTTTGCAAGTGTTGATGCATTGCTCCCTGGGACACACTGTTGCTAATGAATGGTACGGGTATTATTTGGCCAAGTGCAGTTGCCCTTATCATATGAGTGCCTCACTAGTCCCTATATCTTGTCTGCTGTCTCTATGCTCTTGTGGTCACTGTGCTTCATTGAGAGGGAGCAGGTCTTTCTTACTGTTTTCCACTATATCAAAAAGCCATTTAAAGATGGCCATCACTAATCCTCTTTTTATGTCTGCATATGCAGATGAATGCAGTATTTACCATGGGATCCACTGGTCAAGTCTATTTACATCCTCCAAGGTATAGGGTCTCAGCCTATTCCCAACCTCTGTGCAGTGCTCCCTGGTCCCCATTGTGCAATTTATACCTCTTGCATGCCCTGCACATTCTTGGAGATCTTGCTGTAGCCGCCAACACCCCAGGTAGTAAAGCCCAGTCCTGCTGTGGATCTTCGGTACCCCCTGCTGTGTCTCCTCCATGTCACCAATCTCCTCCATGTCACCAACAGACTGAAGGCTGACACACTCCATGAGGAGCTCCGCATGTTAAGGGTTCTGCAATGTTGGGCCTTATACGGCGGATCATCACAGAGCTCTTAATAGAGTGTCACCATCTTCACAGGTGCTGGTTCAGCCCCCATTTTACCACTTCTTAAGTTTGAGTAGTACTCATGCTGCTGCTTTCTGAAATTCGGAAGCACTCTGTGCAAAAGGGACATCAATGACAAATTATTGCAAGTGCCCTCAGATGATAAAAGATGGCAAGCATGATACTTGATACCTTATCCCCTGTCCACCCAGAAATCCAATATTTTCACCAAGGTTATGAGAAATATCATACACCCATACACGGCTGCCATGTCTTGTATGGCCCGTATTCATTCATAGCCCCCCCTACTAGAATTAGTGATTTGAAAGGTTTTAATTTCAACTGATTTCTGCACAATATTAGCAAGATTTCCTGTCTCCAATGAACAGAGTGTTATCACCACCTGAATGTCATCTGCACAGTTAAGAAAATTATATATGTAGGGCACCATAGCATATCTCACATTTCAGTGCTTAGATATATGTTCAAAAAAGGTAGGTAACTATTCTTTGTATTCTCCCCTCTAAACAGGATCTAATCTGATCTTGTGTGAGACAATTCATCTCAATGTCCTTCAGTCTCATGATAATGATGGCATAAATGTTAGGATCGAATGTCACTGCAAGGTCCAACCATATCAGAATTCTGACACCATACGCCCCAGCTCTAACCCTAATATTGTTGAAGATTCCATTGATCACTGACTCTGTACGGGATCTGGATGAAATTCCGCCTGGATTTTTTTTCCAGAGCACTGTACACCTCTACTAAAGGCCAAGTTTGATATCATTACCAGCTCCAGGAATATCGTGTAAAATTAAAGATTAGATACTGGATGATAGTGAACTGTGAGTAAATACCAGGGATTTTTTCAGGGGACTCATTTGCATATTTTCTCCCTGCAGGATCATTACCATCAAGCCACCACGTCAGGGGCAACTTAAGGATTTTGGGATTCCTGGATCACACATAATTTGTGGCCCTTTGCATGGAAAACTCTGAATTTATTATCCATTTTAGGCTCATTCACGCCCTCAGCAACTATGGTTGAATCAATAACAACCCTCTTCCTTGGCCAGCCTGCATCTGGGCCTAGCCCTGGTGCAAGTAGTCTCTCGCAGCACTAGAGATGCAGAAAGACTAGTGGCCTAAAGAAGCCCGCTGCATGTGGTGCACTGGACAGGTGTTTCATCATTTTTGCCCGTGGATATGGATGGCGTGTTTTTTTTTTTTTACTGCACTCTACCTAATGCTTCGTGAAGAACAGAGACACAGAGTCAGGTGGCACTAGGTTGTGATTGCATTGGTCCAGCAGCTTCTTCTTGTGGACTGTGAAGTAAAGGAGGGAGCAAATAATGCCACTGCACTGTACACCGGCAAGCGGGCCAACCTGTCAGAAAAGCAGAAACTCTTGTGGTCCAAACAAGCCTTCAACTCACAACATGTGTTGTAGCTATTCTATCAGCACCATTTAGTCATATGGTGCTGATGTATGCTTTTGTTTACTGCACTGCCTTTAATGCGTGCAACAGGTATTCAGGTGCACTAGGCAGCAGACTGTGATTGCACCTGCTTACAGCAGATCCACAAGTACGATGCAGTCACTGAGGGAGCACACAATGCCTGTCTTTAATTTACATAATTGACAAATGCGGAATAAAGGCAAAGGCCTGTGCAATTTGGCTGAACATGTGCACTTTAAAATATTACAGTGCTTGCTGTATTTAAGTAGACCAAATAGGTATTTTTCTCTTTCCTTCTCCATCTCTCAGCCAAGGGCAGGCTGACCGGAAGTCCTCTTCTTGCTCAAAACAAAGAATGTAAACATTTTTTTTATTTTTAAATCTCCAGACAGTCTGAGACTGTCCCAAAAGCTTAAGTGAGCAGGCCTATTGAAAGGTGGGGTCCTTGGGCCTGAGCCCACTTTTACGCTGTCTTAAAACGTTTCTGCATCAAGTAGAGCTTGATTGCTTACCTCCTTTAAAAATAGGCTCCCTCTGGAGTTAGTGCTAATTTATTAAACATTCTAGGTAGCATCACAGTACTATGGGGTCCATAGGTTTCACTTGTTTGTAGCATCATTTCAAACTGATATATTTGAGATCATGTTTAAAGCAGACACAACTTGTTCAACTGTTCTCCTTTCTACAGCATAAAGGGTTTCTGAGATGTTGAAAGCTCAGAGGCTAAAGTCAGGTGCATAAATGCCATGATTTGCAAAGGCAAATTGACATTTAGAATTCACTGCGTGAATTTACAAGCGTAAATTGATTTACTCACTTATAATATTTCACCATTTATTTGTAATATCACTTAACAGAATATCTGCTGCCTGGCGCAATGATGCAGGAGGCGTTAAGAGAGGGAATGCCTTACAGAGCTGGTGAGAACCCATACACTTACATATTTGTGCAAATCCAAAAAACATTTGCCATGATGCGGGGATATTTAATCCTGTCAAGGGTGTGACTAAATGTTGGACCAGTATAGGAATTCAAGGGGGGGGTTCCTCCTACAGCTAATGGAGTTACAGGGCAATAGTTAGTGGAGATTTTGGGGGAATGGGTTTCCCCACAGGGAAAAATATTGTGTCCCTGTAGAAAAAACAATTAAAGGTTTGCACTGTGTATTTATGCATATTTACAAAAATGTATTTACTTTGGAGTGAATAGGATTTTGGAAAATAATTAATGGTGGGCTTAACTCATGTAATTCAGTGTGGCATCATCATGCGGAATTAACTAAAAATTGAGAATTTACACATAATCCTGTGAGAAGATTAATTCTGAGTTTAGCCCTACTCCTTAACATAAAATGCTTCCCCATCCAAAATGGGCACACGAATGCGTTCTGCAGTAAGAAATAGCTTTAAATGAAAAAGAACACAAATAGCAAGCTCGAGCAGCCACTTGCTAAATGTGTTCTTGGGGTGGGAATTTCACCCAACGTACCCTTGGCATTTAATGCTATCTTCTTATCACAAATTTCCCTCCTTCAAGTCCAAAATGGGTGCAAAAGGCATTTTGCACTAAGAAATACCAACAAATAAGCTACTGAGGTAGAATTTTCCCCCTAACTTGCTCCGGCATCTAGATGGATGTGAGGAGGCATATTACATTCAGAAATAGTTGTAAATGCAGCAGAACACAAATAACAAGAATGAATGGCTACTTGCGGTCACTAAATGTGCCCTCATGGTAGGATTGTTTTTCCCTAATTACTCTTAAATACGTGAGCAGGTGTAATGGTGTTATTATCCGTAATTCTACATCAAAGAGTAACACAGAATTACCGAAATTACTCAGACTAAAATTAAATTAAATTAGAATTATGTCCAGGCCTAAAAATAATCTCAGAACTATACCTGGGAGACCACCAGGAATCGCGCAAAACTAGATGTACTTCAAACCGAGATTGGCATTTTATTGAATGGAACCCTAAATAGATTTAGCAAATTCTCATCTTTTTCTGGACAGTGTCATGATATACTAGTGGGTCAAAAACTTCAGGGTGTTACCAGATGTATAAAACTAACTGATCATGATAATTACAATAGCCAGTGGTGAATCTGTAAATTACATAGAATCCCACCACCACTGAATATAAAGCATATATGTTTAGCTTTCACTGCAGGTTGATTCTTACTGACATAAATCGGACCCATTTACACCTTTCAGGTATCCACCAGATTTAACCAGACACGCATAAGGGGTGTTACTACTGCATAAATATATGCCTCTACTGCGTACAATTACACATCAGTAAACCACAGGGAAGAGATAGGAGTGGGTGCATACAATAATGGTTTACCCTAGAGTTTGTGAATGCCCAGAAACATGGGTTTTTGACCATTCACAAACTCCCCATTGGTTGGAGATTTCTGGATGGTGAAGGAAGGGAGCACCCCCAGACTTTGTGTGGTGTACAAGATGCTGTATCTCCAAGTGGAAACAGGTTCTATTTTTGTTATGTTGGAGAAAAAAAAACAAAAGAAAAACATGTGTAATTTCACAGCAGGAGGCCTCTCTCCAGTGAGGGCTTATGCTGTGCATACCACTCTGAATTGTGAAATATAAAATGTGACATGACATTCCCAGTAGTATCCCTGGAAAGTTGTGAATCTTGAGTATACTATTGGGAGTGTTTGTGCATGTTCAACACAAATAAAGTTACCTTTGAGTAGGAGCAGGTGCCATTCGCGGCTCGCGAATGTAAAAAGGGGCGGAGTGGGGAGGCTCACGCATGCGGGTTAGTGGGGGGGTAGAAAATATATATACAATTTTTAAAAAATGAAAATAAACGTACCTTTAGGCAGTGCAGCGCCACGCTCCATTCCTCTGCTGGCTGGAGGCAGGCATAGGCTCCCAGCCCGCCCTGCGGCCAATCCTGATGCTGCTCAAAACAGAGTCAGAATTGGCTGGGAGCGCCCAGCAAGGGTGCTCCCGGGCAGACTGGGAGCCTGTGCAGGGTCATTCCAGCACAGCAACTGTGTTGCAGGGCTGGAGAGAGCCCACTGCGCATGTGTGTTTGGCCGGCCTGAGACAAACACACATGATCTCTGAAGGGGAGTGCTGAGCACTCCCCCTCACACTCGTCACCCGCGTGGCCCCACCCCTCGGCCCCCGTGGCCCCAAACACTGTTTGTTATCATTTCCCTGTAAAGGTTTTGCAGCTGCCGCTGCTGGCGGGAAGGCAACACTCCTCCACCCTCATGGAGGAGCCACCCCTGGTAGATAGCCAGATCCAGATGTTCCTGTTTATTTTAGTGAATCGGGATCCCGGCTGCTGCATAGTTTGCAAATTTAAACAGAAGTATTTATGCTCAAGTGCAAACGTTACTAAGAACACTGCAAATGTAACTCCATTTATTTAATTGTAACTCATTGCAAGTAGAAATGCTTTACAAGTTTTGACAGGTCATCTTTCACCCAGTTGCTGTACTCGTGCAATAAACTGCCAAGCTCTTATCCCTAATTGCGCAGAAAGCCTTAAAAGATGGAATGAATGATGTTGCCTGCAGCAGAAACTGCTATATATATATATATATATATATATATATATATATACTTACATTTTAAATCAAGGAGGGTGTAATTGTTCATTGCCATGAAAATGTTTTTGGGGTCGAGCCTGCGAGTGCGTGCGCTAGAGGATGCATCTCGCTTTCCAGACACTATTGAGTAGGTAAGGGTCTTGGAGCCCGCCTGTCACTCATCATTTGTTGGTTTCTGTGGCACTCTTTACAGCCACGTAATTCATCAAGGCACGCCTGGTATCATTTCCATTCTTCTGTGTGGGGAAGGGATCAAGCAGTGATTGATTAAACTTAAAAATGCCTGTCCTCTGCTCCCCACTTGATCGAGTTACTATTTTGCTCTTTTTAACTTATCATTTTCCGGTGAGAGGGGGCTATGGAATGATTCTAATTTCAACCTATCCTTTCCTGTGGTTGCTCATCACGTTGTTGTTTGTGAAGGGCATTTAAGGGCTATTTATGAACGAATGTAGGTGTTCTTAGGTAATTGCTTTCTGATGTGTACAAGTTGAGAGTGGATCCAGGATTGTGTGAGCGCATCAATATCTTCGGGTGATATTACAATGTTTTAGGAATGGCCCACCTATATGTCTGTTGAAGCATTTACCCCAGAGTCGATAAACAAGAATGCAGATTCCAGGTTTTGTTCCTGAGTAAGGTGTTGACATATACCTTATAGAAGTGTGTATTTGTAGCTGGCTTGTCGGTTCAGTTAGTTAGAGGGCAGTGATATTAACACCAGCGTTACGCGTTCGATCCCTGCCCGATGAAAGATATTTTTTCTCACTTTTCCTTTACAGATTTACAAAATGTCCACAGTGCAGGACGTTTAAGGTGGCACTTTACACCGAGGGTTGTCGTTTATTCTGCTAAATAACAATGTGATTTGGGGGCTGGTGTTTGACAAGTATTGTGATTGGTGCAGTGTGGATGATGCACTAGCTCAGTGTTCCCCAACCCCTGGGCCGCGGACCGGTGCCGGTCCGTGGATCAATTGGCCACTGTGGCGGGTGGTAAATGTTTGATAATTTTTCCGTGGCCCGCTTGTCACACAATGGGACAAGCGGGCCACGGAAAAATTATCAAACATTTACCGGTCCGCAGCGATAAAAAGGTTGGACAACACTGCACTAGCTGACAAGACTTTAACCATCAGCCTCCTCCATGTTTTCATAGTTGTCTCAAAGTGCACTTCTTGAAGCACTGTTTACTATGGGGGCTACCAGTGCATAATTTGTAAATAAGAACGGCGTGCCCAAAGCCCTCCTCTTAAACATGCAGCTGCTGCATTTAAATGTCCTAGCACGGAATACCGAAGCAGCGTAATCCTGAAGCCATCTCGGGCCTCTTCAATCCATATAATGCCACTACCTGCCCCTTCAGCTCAATCTAACAGCTTTCTACCTTGGTGAGGCTTTTTGATTTTTCTCTTCCTCCGTCTTTCCCGTATGTGTGTTTTGCTCGCGGCAAATGCTTGAGGCAGAAGCCTAAGAGCCGGCCCTCAAAAATAGGTGCCGGTGCTTTTGGCTGTACCGCAAAAGTTAACATTTGTTCTCTGGCAAGAAAGTGAGCAACATTGTGGCTCTTTCATCCTTGGAAACGGAGAAAATGTGTTGAAGAAAACATCATTTAGAACACTTTCGTATCTCTCTGAGCTCATCGGGGCTTTACAAACATATTTGTGTCAGGGACCTCTATGAAGCACAGGTAGGGCTGCTAGAGGTCATGTGAGGGGTTGGAAAGGGCACACGGATTACATAGACATTAACTGACGTGTCTTTTACATATTAGTGACTTCTATATCATTACAATGTCTTCTGCATTTTGTACTTAAATGTCTGTAAAGCACTTGGTCCGTTGGTGTATGGTGTTCACACTTTGAAACATTACAAAATAAATAAAAATGTTTGCGTGCCGATATAAACTTTTCGTGACCCATTTAGTATTTTTTCCATTACTTTATCAGCTTTCCTTTTCTATCTTGTTGGGAGCAGATGGGAAATGTTAGGACTTTAAATGTGGAGTACTGCGCGGTAACCGCCATTTACACCAATACATTGAACCAGTGAAAAACATTAGTGAGCGGCTTACGTTGTGGTTTAGTTGGTTAATGTTCTTGGATAGTTAACCCGAGAGCCTGTGTTTGAATCTCCGCAGCGCCTGTGCATTTTTCAATCACATTCCGAGGGAACTAAAGATAATGTATTATTTGGAAAAAAAGATAAATTGTTTGCAAACCTACTTTGTTACTTTTATAATTATCCACAGGTACAGGACAAACCTCTTCAAAGATAAACACAGTTTTTTTAATGTTACATTGAGAATGCATCGCACAGTAACCCCAATTATCCTTTATTTTCAAAGGCAATGAGTTTGGCTTTGCGCAGTGAAAAAAATGCCAAGCTTCACTAGCATCAAAGTGGGCAGCAGTGATGCAAGCTTCAAACCACAGGAGCAGCACAGGCAGCAGCAGGGTAACTTCAATTACTGACACTGCTACAGAACCAGTAGAAGAGGTTCAAATTACGCTATTTCAAGCACATGTACAGCACAGGCAATGGCAGTGTGAGCTCAGCTGCAGTACAAAGATGGTTACAGTACAGACAGGCGCACTGCAAGCTTCACTTACACGATAACGCCGTGAGTAGGCCTAAAGTAATATTGGAGAGCCGAGAGAGAGCTAATAAAACCAAGAAGAAATATGTAAAGCCTTATGTGAAGTGCTGAGTACATTTAAAGGGGTCCTTTAGAATAATATGTCTAGACCTTGCTGGGTCCCCTGGACAGTTGATAACCATTTTAGAGATCAATCTAGCCTATTGTGAAAAAACCTGAAGCTACGTCTGTGTTTTGTCTAATTTTGTAGAACCCCACCAAAACTATTGTGCAAAGTACACAAATTTCCACCTGGAGTTCACAAAGTTCCATCTGGAGTTCACAAATGCTCACCACGAGAATTGTTGCTACTTTAAAGACCCCCTGCACATTGCACATTGCCTGCTGATCTGGGGACAGCCATTAGAGTACTGTGTCTGGTTCTAGAGGGCACATCTAAAGTATTGTGTCAATTCTCAACATAATTTCTGTCATTTTGTATCCAGTTCTAGTGGCAACATCTCAATTTATTTCTCTTGTTCCGGAGGCCACCACAGTCATAAAGTATCCAGTGCTGCAGATGTCACCTTGTTCCAAAGCCATGTCTGTAGTACTGTGTCCAGTTGTAGATTTCTCAGTTGGTATATTTTGCTACTTTAGGATCCCACATTTACATTGTTGTGTTTAGTTGTGACAAATGCATCTGTTTTGTTTTCAGTTTTGGAGTCAGAACTGGGAACTGTCTCCATTTCTGGATGCTGCATCTGGGTTCTGTGGTATTGTGTTCAGTTCTGAGGGTGTCGTCCAAAGCTGTATGTGCTGGGTAAATACCGTGGGTTGTTGTGCCAAGCAAGAAGGGCTTCACCCTTAGCACTTTCTCAAGTGGTGAAGGCCAAATCTGTGATATTGGGTTAAATTACAGTGGCTTCCCCTTAATTTTTGTATCTATTTCTGGAGCTCTCTTATAAAATATTGTTTCTGCCTTGGGAACCTCAACCGGAGAATTGCATGAAGTGCTGCTTACCCCATCTGAAATATTGTGCCCAGTTCTCTATGTCTGACCAAGACTTTTGCTACAACTCTTTGAATAATTGAGTACAACATCTTGGATATTGAGTGAGTTCTCTAAGCCAGCGCTCACTGGGAATGGAGAGCAGCCCTAGAAAAACGTTCATACCGGGCCTGCCCCCATCTTAGTCTCTCATATTTTTCTTTCCTTCTCTCTTTCTTCACTTTCTTCACCCATTTCCTGTATGTTGATCACAAAGAATCAACTTTAGCTGAAAAATTATTTGAAGAAGCTAGAGAAAAGGATAGAGGTGCCAGCAGTGGTCCCCTTTCCTCAAAACTGGCCTCTGACAGCCCCAGCCCAAATACCTCTTAATGAAGGTGAGCCCCCCCTCCCAATATAATTAGCATTACGTATTCTCCACGTGAGTGGTGTCAGTGGGGGGAGTGTACGGCTGCCTGCTAAGAAAAATGTTGAGGTGGTGTGCTTACTTTTTCACAAATGTAAGCGCTGTTTCATGTGCTATATTTTGGAGTCTTTTGATTCCAATATCAATATTGTGTGATACCGAGGATAACACTGAAATTCTGTATTTCCTGTACCTCCACAGTCTTGAAATTTATGTGATGCCCAGGACTCTGTAAATAAACTCTCCAGCGATAGGGGTTGTACACCTGTTGCCTAAAACTCAAGAATTTAAATCCATTTGTGGTCTTCTATTTCTCGAGCTTCTCTTTCTGTGTGACCACTTCCCTCCTTCCTTCACATGTGCCGGTCTGCAAAGAGCTATTGTTTGCTATCTGTGAAAAGAGTACGATTCAATGTTCTCATTAGGTTGAATTCTACCAGACAGCAAAGCTGTTCATTGCAAAGCCATATTGGAGACAAGCTCAAATCTGACCTAGAAGTGCATTCTACCCACTGCTTACCATTGGCTTTCGTTTTGTCATTCACTTTTGCTTACTATCTATTTACATGCTATATTTGTTTACCCCACCTGGCTTGTGTTTGTCCCTCCTTTACATCATCTCTCTGATTGGTTGCTCCTGTGCTTTCACCATTGTCTGCTTTTCGGGCACTGTTTTAGGTTGAGCATAGCAGCGCGTAAGTGCTGCTTTTCGACATGTTGTAACTTATTCTGTGGGCTTTAAACACGCCCATCTCACAACCATCACTTTCATTCAATCCTGGTCCTGCCTTTCAGAAATCCCTTTATTTCATTGGTAAATGCTTCACGTTTGTCCCGCCTTGAGGCTGTTTTGTTATGCCTTGCAGACTGACCCTGTTACATGGATTATTGCACGATTGACCATATACATTAGTGTGGGTGCACTATTTTTTCTTTTGTCTCTCTCCTTTGCTCTCCATGGCAGCTTTGGCACTTTGAAGAAAAACACAGAAATCTTCAAAGCAGCTCTCCCCGCACAGAGAGCCGATACTACTGTATTCACTGCTCTCGGGAAACTTGCCTCATAATGCTGGGTGAGGAATTCCTTAAAAAAAAATTTTTTGATCATAAGTCAGCCTGTAGTCGTCCTAGGACAATGTGACCACCTTTAACCTCTTCTGTGTTTCAGATGTAATGGTTACGTCCTGCGGCACAGTGCTCATGTGCCGAGGACGTAACCATTACGTCCTGGGCACTGAGCTCAGAGGGAGCGCTAGCGCTCCCTCTCTGGGCTTCCCTCCCACCTCCCCAAGGCAGGGATGGAAGGGGAAGCCCTTCCTCTTCCACCCCTGACCCCCCCAGTGACATCTGATGATGTCAGCGCGCAAATGCGCGCTGACCTCATCAGAGGCCACTTCCCCATCACTCTGGAAGCTCAGCTTCCAGCGCGATTGGAAGAGAAATACAAAGCATTTCTCTTCCGATCATGTGATGGGGCCCTGTAAGGAAATGGCTCCCTGTTGCAGTTACCCCCCATCTTTTGCCTGATACTAATGCTGACTTGACTGAGAAGTGTGCTGGGACCCTGCTAATCAGGCCCCAGCACCAGTGTTCTTTCACCTAAAATGTACCATTGTTTCCACAATTGGCACACCCTTGGCACACAGATAAGTCTCTTGCAAAAGGTACCAGTGGTACCAAGGGCCCTGTGACCAGGGAAGGTCCCTAAGGGCTGCAGCATATGTTGTGCCACCCTCAGGGACCCCTCACCTAACACATGCACACTGCCATTGCAGATTGTTTGTGTTGGTGGGGAGAAAAAGGCAAAGTCGACATGGCATCCCCCTCAGGATGCCATGCACACAAAATACTGCCTGTGGCATAGGTAAGCCACCCCTCTAGCAGGCCTTACAGCCCTAAGGCAGGGTGCACTATACCACAGGTGAGGGCACAGCTGCATGAGCAATATGTCCCTACAGTGTCTAAGTCTATTCTTAGACATTGTAAGTACAGTTGTGGCCATATTAAATATATGGTCTGGGAGATTGTCAAAAACGAACTCCACAGCTCCATAATGGTTACACTGAATACTGGGAAGTTTGGTATCAAACTTCTCAGAATAATAAACCCACACTGATGTCAGTGTTGGATTTATAAAAAAAATTCACACAGAGGGCATCTTAGAGATGCCCCCTGTATTTTACCCAATTGTTCAGTGCAGGACTGACTGCTCTGTGCCAGCCTGCTGCTGAGAGATGAGTTTCTGACCCCACGTGGTGAGGGCCTTTGTGCTCTCTGAGGACAGAAACAAAAGCCTGCTCTGGGTGGAGGTGCTTCACACCCCCCCTGCCGGAACTGTAACACCTAGCACTAAGCCTCAAAGGCTCAGACTTCGTTTTACAATGCCCCAGGACACCCCAGCTAGTGGAGATGCCCACCCCCTGGACACAGCCCCCACTTTTAGGTGGCAAGTCCAGGGGAGATAATGAGAAAAACAAGGAGGAGTCACCCACCAGTCAGGACAGCCCCTAAGGTGACCTGAGCTGAGGTGACCCCTGCCTTTAGAAATCCTCCATCTTTATTTTGGAGTATTCCCCCAATAGGATTAGGGATGTGCCCCCCTCCCCTCAGGGAGGAGGCACAAAGAGGGTGTAGCCACCTTCAAGGACAGTAGCCATTGGCTACTGCCCTCCCAGACCTAAACACACCCCTAAATTCAGTATTTAGGGGCTCCCCAGAACCTTGGAAATCATATTCCTGCAACCTGAAGACAAAGAAGGACTGCTGACCTGAAAGTCCTGCAGAGAAGACGGAGACACCAACTGCTTTGGCCCTAGCCCTACCGGCCTGTCTCCCCACTTCAAGAAAAACTGCAACAGTGACGGGTCACCCAGGGTCCAGCGACCTCTGAAGCCTCCGAGGCCTACCCTGCATCTAACAGGACCAAGAACTCCAGAGGACAGCGGCTCTGTTCCAAAGAAGCTACAACTTTGCAACAAAGAAACAACTTTTAAAGGACTGCACGTTTCCCGCCGGAAGCGTGAGACTTTCCACTCTGCACCCGCCGCCCCCCGGCTCGACCTGCGGAGAACCAACACTACAGGGAGGACTCCCCGGCGACTGCGACCCTGTGAGTAGCCAGAGTTGACCCCACTGAGCCCCCCCCAAGTGACGCCTGCAGAGGGAATCCAGAGGCTCCCCCTGACCGCAACTGCCTGCTTCTAAGAACCCGACGCCTGGTAAAGACACTGCACCCGCAGCCCCCAGGACCTGAAGGATCCGACCTCCTGTGCAGAAGCGACCCCCAGGTGGCCCTCTCCCTTGCCCAGGTGGTGGCTACCCCATGGAGCCCCCCCCTTGCCTGCCTGCTTCGTTGAAGAGACCCCTGGGTCTCCCATTGAATCCTATTGCAAACCCGACACCTGTTTGCACTCTGCACCCGGTCGCCCCTGTGCCGCTGAGGGTGTACTTTCTGTGCTGACTTGTGTCCCCCCTGGTGACCTACAAAACCCCCCTGGTCTGCCCTCCGAAGTCGCGGGTACTTACCTGACCGGCCTTGAGCTGCTGGTGTGGTAACTTTGGGGTTGCCCTGAACCCCCAAAAGTGGGCTACCTTGGACCCAACTTTGAACCCTGTAGGTGGTTTACTTACCTGCAAAACTAACAAACACTTACCTCCCCCAAGAACTGTTGAAATTTGCAGTGTCTAGTTTTAAAATAGCTTATTGCCATTTTTTGCCAAAACTGTACATGCTATTTTGCTGATTCAAAGTTCCTATGATACCTAAGTGAAGTACCTTTCCTTTGAAGTATTGATTGTAAATCTTGAACCTGTGGTTCTTAAAATAAACTAAGAAAATATATTTTTCTATATAAAAACCTATTAGCCTGGAATTGTCTTTGAGTGTGAGTTCCTCATTTATTGCCTGTGTGTGTACAACAAATGCTTAACACTACCCTCTGATAAGCCTACTGCTCGACCACACTACCACAAAATAGAGCATTGGAATTATCTCTTTTTGCCACTATCTTACCTTTAAGGGGGACCCTTGGACTCTGTGCATGCTATTTCTTACTTTGAAATAGTACATACAGAGCCAACTTCCTACAGGCCCTGAGAGGCTTCAAAGGGAAGGAAATAAATGTCCTTCCATTTAAAGTCTCTCAGAGCATTTCAAAAGCCGGATTATAAAGCGATCCGGCTTTTAAAATGCCCACTAGACACCAGGGATTTATTTTTTATTTGAAATTGGCATAAGGGGAGCGATCCAGGGGGGCAATATTTTTCAAGGCCTTTTCTGCCCCCCCGGGGCAGATCGGCGTATTGTTAGGCCGATCGGCCACCAGGGGGGGCAGAATCCACTAGGCGCCAGGGATCTTTTCTTTTTTTTGTGTTTCTTTTCTTTTTTTTTTAGTTGGGTCGCTCCCTAGGGGGCAAATTATATTTAGGCCATTTCTGGGGCAGGTTGGCCTATTTTTCTGAGCAGAAACCACTAGACACCAGGGATTTTTTTTTTTTTTACGCCAAATTTACAGAAGGGGAGCAACCCCTTAGGCAAGGGTCGCTCCCCGAGGGGGCAAATTTATTTTAAGCCATTTCTGCCCCCCCGGGGGCAGATTAGCCTATTGTTGTTAGGTCGATCTGTCCCTAGGGGGGGCAGAAACCTCTAGGCACCAGGGCTAATTTTGTTTTGTGTTTTTTTGTTGTTGTTTTTTTAGAGATGCGGAGCGACCCCTTAGGCAAGGTTCGCTCCCCTGGGGGGCAGACTGTATTTCGACTATTTCTGCCCCCCTTTGGGGCAGATCGGCCGATTTTTGTTAGGCCAATCTGCCCACAAGGGGACAGAAACCACTAGGCACCGGGGATCTTTTTCCCCTTAGGCAAGGGTCGCTCCGCGGGGCAGGGGGAGCAAATTTATTTTAGGCCTTTTCTGCCCCCAGGTGTGGCAGAAACCTCTAGGCACCAGGGATAAAACATTTTTTGTTTAGTTTTTTAGAGGTGGGGAGCGACCTCTTAGTCAAGGGTCACTCCCCTGGGGGGCAAATTGTATTTAGACCATTTCTGCCCCCCCTTGGGGGCAGATCGGCCGATTTGTGTTAGGCCAATCTGCCTCCAAGGGGGGCAGAAACCACTTAGGCACCAGGGATTGGTGTGTGTGTATGCGTGTGTTTTCTTTAGGGGGGCAGCCCCTTGGGTAAGGGTCGCTCCCCATGGGGGCACATTACTGTTAGCCATATCTGCCCCCCTTAGGGGCAGATGGGTCTATTATTGGAAGGCCCATCTGCCCCCAAAGGGGGGCAGAAAGCCCACTAGAGGCCAGGGAAGTTTTTTTTTTTAAATAAGAGGGTGGGGGTATAGCCATACTTCCACCCCAAATAAATGGGGCCAAAGTTGTTCCGCCAACCAGTGGGCAGATGGGGCAATTACCCCTGATCCACACCCCGGGGGGCAGAAAGTCTACTAGATGCCAGGGAATTAAAAAAAACAAAAATATTGGGGTGGTGGCTATCAACCAGTATGGGCCTGGTTACGCCCCCACCCCAACTAAAGGGGGTAACAGTCTTTCAGCTCTCCCCGCACTCTAAAACATCTTATCCCACAGCAAGCAAGAAGACATTTGATTATTTTGGGTTTTTGTTTTACATTTGGGCCATGAGAGCTTGGCTAACTCTTAAAATCGTCCGACTTGGGATGGTGAGGGCTGCACTTTATTGACTTTGGGACGCTGCCATGTAGAAAAATCCACAGGACCTAGACACATCTGGAAACTAAACATCTGGGTGATTCCAGGGTGGTGTGTTTCACATGCACCCACACCATTTTTGTACCCACAATCCCCTTCAAACCTCCAACTTTGCTGGAAATCACACATTTTTCCCACGTTTTTGTGATGGAACCTTCCGGATCCTGCAGGAATCCACAAAATTCCTACCACCCAGCATTGTCTCATCTATACCGATAAAAATTCTGCTGTACTTGCCAGCCTAAAAATGTTTTTTTGCAAACTGCCCTTTGGTTCCCCCTCAATATCAACATGTTTTTGTCTCTTCCCTTTCACAAGCACTTGGCCCACCTACACAAATGAGGTATCATTTTTACCGGGAGGCTGAGGGGAACATTGGGTGGTATGAAATTTGTCCCAGAGCGGTGATCCCACACAGAAATGTGGGGAAAATTTTATTTTTTAGCTAAATTTGAGGTTTGCTGGGGATTCTGGGTAAGAAAACATTGGGGGATGCACGCAAGTCACACCTCACTGGACTCCCTCGGGTGTCTAGTTTTCAGAAATGTCTGGGTTTGGTAGGTTTCCCTAGAAGGCTGCTGAGCCCAGGACCAAAAACACAGGTATCCCCCCGCAAAAACAGGTAGTTTTGTATTTGATAATTTTGATGTGTCCAGATAGTGTTTTGGGGCATTTCCTTTCGCGGGCAGTAGGCCCACCCACAAAAGTGAGGTACCATTTTTATCGGTAGACTTGGGGGAACGGTGGGTAGAAGGACATTTGTGGCTCCTCTCTGATTCCAGAACTTTCTGTCACCAAAATGAGAGGAAAAGGTGTTTTTTTGGCCAAATTTTGAGGTTTGCAAAGGATTCTGGGTAACAGAACCTGGTCAGAGCCCCACAGGTCACCCCATCTTGGATTCCCCTAGGTGTCTAGTTTTCAAAACTGCGGAGGTTTGCTAGGTTTCCCTAGGTGCCGGCTGAGCTAGAGGCCAAAACCCACAGCTAGGTGCTTTGCAAAAAACAGCTCTGTTTTCTTTGTGAAAACGTGATGTGTCCACGTTGTGTTTTGGGGCTTTTCCTGTCGCGGGCCCTAGGCCTACCCCCACAAGTGAGGCACCATTTTTATCGGGAGACATGGAGGAACGCTGGGTGGAAGGAAATTGGTGGCTCCTCTCTGATTCCAGAACTTTCTGTCACCTAAATGAGAGGAAAAACTGTTTTTTTGGCCAAATTTTGAGGTTTGCAAAGGAGTCTGGGTAACAGAACCTGGTCAGAGCCCCACAAGTCACCCCATCTTGGGTTCCCCTAGGTGTTTAGTTTTCAAAACTGCGCAGGTTTGCTAGGTTTCCCTAGGTTCCGGCTGAGCTAGAGGCCAAAATACACAGCTAGGCGCTTTGCAAAAAACAGCTCTGTTTTCTTTGTGAAAATGTGATGTGTCCACGTTGTGTTTTGGGGGTTTTCCTGTTGCGGGCGCTAAGCCTACCCCCGCAAGTGAGGTACCATTTTTATCGGGAGACATAGGGGAACGCTGGGTGGAAGGAAATTTGTGGCTCCTCTCTGATTCCAGAACTTTCTGTCACCGAAATGAGAGGAAAAACTTTTTTGGGCCAAATCTTGAGGTTTGCAAAGTATTCTGAGTAACAGAACCTGGTCAAAGCCTCACAAGTCACCCCATCTTGGATTCCCCTAGGTGTCTAGTTTTCAAAACTGTGCAGGTTTGCTAGGTTTCCCTAGGTGCCGGCTGAGCTAGAGGCCAAAATCCACAGCTAGGCACTTTGCAAAAAACAACTCTGTTTTCTTTGTGAAAATGTGATGTGTCCATGTTGTGTTTTGGGGTAGTTCCTGTTGCGGGCGCTAGGCCTACTCACGCAAGTGAGGTACCATTTTTATCGGCAGACATGGGGGAACACAGAATAGCAAAACAAGTGTTATTGACCCTTGTCTTTCTCTACATTTTTTCCTTCAAATGTAAGACAGGGGGGTAAAAAAGACATCTATTTGAGAAATGCCCTGTAATTCACATGCTAGTAAGGGCAAATAACCACTGCTTCTCAACACCCTATCTTGTGGCCATTTTGGAAATACAAAGGTTTTCTTGATATTTTTCATTTTTTATATTTCAGCAAATGAATTGCTGTATACCAGGTATAGAATGAAAACCCATTGCAAGGTGCAGCTCATTTATTGGCTCTGGGTACCTAGGGTTCTTGATGACCTACAAGCCCTATATATCCCTGGAACCAGAAGAGTCCAACTGATGTAACGGGATATTGCTTTAAAAAATCTGACATCGCAGGAAAAAGTTAAAGAGTAAAACGTGGAGAAAAATTGCAGTTTTTTTCACCTCAATTTCAATATTCTTTTATTTCAGCTGTTATTTTCTGTAGGAAACACTTAAAATATCTAAACAAATGACCCCTTGCTGAATTCGGAATTGTGTCTACTTTTCAGAAATGTTTAGCGTTCTGGGATCCAGCATTGGTTTCTCACACATTTCTGTCACTAACTGGAAGGAGGCGGAAAGCACAAAAAATTGAAAACATGGGGTATGTTTCAGTAAAATGTCAGAATTTGTGTTGAAAAATTGTGTTTTCTAATTCAAGTCTGCCTGTTCCTGAAAGCTGGGAAGATGGCGATTTTACCACTGCAAAACCTTTGTTGATGCCATTTTCAGGGGAATAACCACGTGCCTTCTTCTGCAGCCCTTTTTCCCATTTTTTTGAAAAAAACGAATTTTTGCTGTATTTTGGCTAATTTCTTGGTCTCCTTCAGAGGAACCCACAAAGTCTGGGTACCTCTAGAATCCCTAGGATGCTGGAAAAAAGGACGCAAATTTGGCGTGGGTAGCTTATGTGATCAAAAAGTTATGAGGGCCTAAGCGCAAACTGCCCCAAATAGCTAAAAAAAGGCTCGGCACAGGAGGGGTTAAAACGTTCACCACACATGCTCTTTCTTTTTAAATCATCTCTTGGTCCACGTACTAGGTTAGTGGGGTCACACAAAAATAATACCTGCTCCCACCATTCAGCATCTTTTTAAGCTCTCTCATGTCTGAAACATTTGTTTTACAGCTGGGAGTAGTTTGTGTTTTAAGGGCCTTATTTGTAAATAATATTCTAGTAGGTATTGCTAGCCCTGAAAACGTGTAGTACACTAGGTCCTCAAGGGCTTAAATATATGGTCACGTTGTATTACTTTCTGCCATTCTGTTTTCATGTGGATATGTTCTCTAAGGGTCTGCCTGTATGGTTACATAACCATGTTTCTTCCAAATGCTATTTTTTGTTGTGGTGCCCTTTAGGGGTTGTTTTCAGCATTGCAGTCTAATATCGATTTTTTTTTTTTTATAAAAGGTTTTTATTGGGCTTACAATATGATTGTATATGTTTTATTAATCTCTCCTTATAGCAATTATGACCATGATTCAGGCCAACACCACACCCTTATTACACTATGACTGTTTGAACACTTTTGATATGTTTGGGTTATTACAGCATGACTGTGTGGGCACTCTTGATATGTTTGGGTTATTACACTATGACTGGTTGGACACTCTTGATATGTTTGGGCTATTACGCTATGTCTGTATGGACACTCTTGATATGGTTGGGTTATCACACTGTGACTGGACACTCTTTGATATGTTTGGTTGACCCTTCTAGTTTCTTCTGCGGCTGTCCTGTTTTGGGAATTGTGTTAGCCAGCCAGGAACTTTGATGCTGGAATGGTGAAAGTGGTATTCTATTGTAATTTGCATGACAGATTTAAATTAGGGTGCTAAATAGCAAATTTTTCATGTTTTGCTGAAGATATAGGAGGAAGGTAAATGGAAGTGCGTTGGTTGTATGCAGTGCCACTGGAATTATGTGGCAGGAAAGGAACAAGTTATAAGGCAGGGTTCAGCAATTTATGTGGTAAGAGAAGTCCAGTTAGGCATTTACAACGCCATTAGCTCTAACTCCCGCAAATGCGAGACCTTTTGCATTACGAATGCTTGTTATAGTTGCTGTCAATTCATATTTATATGACGTAGTTCTCAAAGCAAAAACTATTCAAAGAATCCATTTGCAATGCAAGAGTCGTAAATATTTTGGATCTGTTTTTAAGATTCAGTATCTTCAAATGTAAAGTACATACACACCTGCGTTGAAACGTAATTACAATGCTACTCTGCAGGCTGTTAGTTGATGAACTGTTACGCTACCAGAAACCCCGTGGTGTAAAGAGGAAACAAGCGTTATTACCTCGAGCCCCAAGAGACACGTTTTGCTGGCCTGTGAAGAATTAAATAATGCGCTCTTTTTTACGCCGTGGATTTGTGCTCTGTTAAGATCAACTTCTTATATGTCTTACTGAAATTATCTTATTCTGTGGGTCGAGTGGCCGTTTTTGGTAAATGGATTCCTGTACTACTCCGCATGACCAAATTGTCAGTTTTTGGGTAATAAAAGGTTGAGGTCAGGATACAAGCTACCTGGTCTGCAGCTTTTCCGGGGATTGTTTCCTCTGAATCTAGGCATACACATAAATAGACCTATCAGACAATGCAAGTTTGTATACATATTTAAAGACTGCAAGGCCTAAAAGCTAATTGTTTGCGGCTCCCTCAGTATTCAGTTTAATTTTCGACAAGGCAGATTGGGTCACTTTTTTAAATTTCTTGTGCTAGGTATAATTTGCACTTTGAAATTCATTTTCATTCATGAAAAACTACTATTTATTTTGTTCATATGAATTACTTCTAATTGGTGATCAACATTAGGGCATTGCTTGCAAGGTTCTACCACTTTTTGTTATTAGATAAGACCTCCATACAATTTCTGAAGAAAACTTCCGCTTGAGCACTCTAAGCTATAGCGGAGGCGTTTACTACAATAACATAGGGTGAAGTTGCAATTATTGTGGGATGTTTTCCACTTTTGCCTTCCGGAGATTTGTTTCGGTAATGAAAACTTAATTAAATAGTGAAAACACTAGAACTAGATGCCTCACATGTGAGGGGTTATAAAGCTGGAATTCTTAAGGCCAGAGAAGTCATTAACGTGTTGACATAAACTGTGAAGAGAAACACAACTCATTCATATGTTCGTGCTGACCCTGAGAAACTTCTTGACCTTCTGTGCCATGCTACTATAGTTCACCATCCTACTCTGGAAGATTACACAATGGAAACACATTCATATTACGAAGACACGGTTTGGACGTCATCTGGGAGTCAGGTAGGCCCATCAAAATCTCTTCCAGTGATGGTCGCCACTATGTAGTTATAGTTAGGACCAGGTTTCCACAGACAAAGAATTACATATTCGAACAACTTTGGTGCAGTTTGACAAATCTTCACAAAACCTTTTGAAAAAAAGGTTTAACCCACCGCAGCTCCTTCCTGGAATGTTTGGGGTTTTCCATTTAGAAGGGCCAGAGAAATTCCCATAGGAGTTTTGAGCAGTGCTACACCCAAATGGCTGAACGGAATTAAACCAAATTTGGAACAAAGCTAGATTTGTACCCATAAAAGGTGTTTTTTGTTATTTGGTGTGAATCTGTTTAGTAGTTTTTGAGAAATTAAGGTTAAAAATGTATAGATATTTGAGGCTGCAGTAGTACTGCAGGATTGGTAGATCAAAAGTAAGATCTGATTGGCTGACGTCAACATCTACAAAGATGTTTGACATCCATTTTAGGCCTTGGAGACTTAGGCCCTCGTTACGAGTCAGGAGGGGTTGCGACCGCCAGACTCGCAGTGGAGGTCGGACTGCTGCTAAAGCATCGGTCCGGCCTCTATGTTATGACCGTGGCAGAACCGCCATGGTCCGACCACTGGCACCGCCAGGTTGCCACAGGTCGACAGCTTGCGGTGCCGGTGGTCTTAATCTACCAGGGCAGCACTGCAAGCACAGCCATGCGAAGGCTGGCAGATATGGGGTGCCGGGGGCATGGGCAGTGCAGGGGCCCCCATAGACAGCCCCATTGCGCTTTTCACTGCCTGAATTACGAACAGTGAAAAGTGCAACGGGTGCTCTCGCACCCGACGCACCGCAACATTGCCGCCAGTTCAATTACAAGCCGGCGTCAATGTTGTGCTGAGTATTCCTCTGGGCCAGCGGGTGGAAACGCTGTTTCCTCCCGCTGGCCCAGTGGAAAACTCATAATTGGGCCGGGGGCAGAAAACCAGAGTGGAAGTTTTCTACCCAATAGAGTTTGGCGGGCGGCCTCTGCCGCCCACCAAACTCAAAATGAGGCCCTTAATCTCTATGTCATAAGAATAAAAATCGAAAACATATAGGGGGCAGGGTAGGGATGCCCTGGCCCCCAAAGCCTTGTAGAGGGAATTGCAGAGGGAGCACCACAGGCCAAAAACAGGAAAAATATTTGTGGCACCACTGTAGTACTGTGGTACATTGCTGAAATATCCAAATAAGAAACAGTGCAGGCCTGTATTGTTCAATTATAATCCCCCCCAGGGTCGGCAAGAGCCTGGGGGGGGGAGCAGCACAGTTTTATTTTTTTTATAGTAGTTAGGGAGGGGGCATGCATAATCCCCCTCCTCAAGGTACAAAAAGACCCAAGGGTCTACATTTTCCCAGGGACAACACACAGCATGCTTCGTAAGGAGTCCTGGGACCCCATCCCCAGGACCCCAAAGCACTTACATGTAGAGAAGTGGAGGAGACACTGCACTGACACCCTACCCCTCACTTGGTGGGGAAGCAGGCCACAGATACACTCCCTGCCCAAATGAAGTAGGTAGGGAGCAGGAAGTTACCAACTCCCATGTCAACACTGTTTGTGTAGGCAGACAGGAAGCCGACCCAGCAGTGTGGAAGTGGACTTCCTGTTCTGCCATTACTTAAAAAAAAACACAAGGGTCTGGGTGTCCCAAGTGGGACCAGGGTACCAAAAGCATTAAAAAAACTTGCCATGCACTGCTGATAACCTCCCATGTTACAGCGCTCATGACATGTTCTATGGTGTCATTGATAGCAGCACTGATGACATCTGAAATTACATGAAAACACTTTTGTTGGAAATGGGGTCTCTAGTTGGCAGAGGTATACACCCTTATCCAAGTAGGGACCACAATCCTAGTCAGGGTAAGTCACACACAATCCAAATTATCCTGTGCCCACCCTCAGGTAGATTGGCACTGACCAGTGAGGCTTAACTTAGAAGGCAATGTGTGAAGAATTTGTGCAATAAATCATGCAATAATACAATGAAAACACCACAAAAATACACCACACAGGTTTAGAAAAATATAAGATATTTATCTGAGTGAATTAAAGTCAAAATGATCAAGATTTGATAAGCACCAGCTGAAATATCACTTTTGCAATGATAAGAAGAGTCTTAAATCTTCAAAACTCAACAAATGTCTCTTGTGTGCACGAAGTACCTGGTATGCGTTTAAATTACACGCACGAAGACTGCAGAGGAGGAGATGCGTGGAAAAAGGAAGGTGTGCGTCGGATTTCCTGATGTGCACACCGATGCGTTGATGCTTCCCACCCTGCAAGGGCTTTGCATCGATTTCCGGCACGCAGTCTTGGATCCTCAGTGCGATGCTGGGTCTTTTGACGCCCAGGGACGATGCATGGAAATCCTGGACATGCAGGACGAAGTCACAGGTGCTGCTTCGATCTGGTGTGGCGATGCGTCGGAGTTTCTGTCGCACAGCAGGTGCTGTGTCAATTCCTCATACAGTCAGACTGTGTTGTTCCGGCTCGGCGCTGCATCGATCCGATAGGGCTGTGTATCGAAGTTCTAGTAGTAACACAGGCGCTGCGTCGATCTCCACTTGGGAAGCCGGGCTGCATCGTTCCAGTTCAGCAATGCAGTGAATCTTTCACTGCTGAGCAGGCTGTGTGTCAATTTCGGCAGGCTGTGCGTCTATTTTTGCCGCACAAGGAGTTTCCTTGGAGAATAGAAGTCTATTTGGCCCTGAGACTTCAGGAACAGGAGGCAAGCTCAATCCAAGCCCTTGGAGAGCACTTCTCAGCAGTGCCAGAGGCCAGCAGGGCAGCAGGGTAACAGCAAGGCAGCAGTCCTTCACAGCAAAGCAGTCCAGGTGAGTCCTTTGGGCATCCAGGCAGCTCCTCTTGGCAGGTTGCAGGATCTGACTCAGAGTCCCTGTCCCAGGAAGTGTCTGAGTTGGTGGGGTCAGGGACCCAGTTTATATACCCAAAAGTGCCTTTGAATTGGGGTAGACCTCAAAGAGTTGTTTTGAAGTGCACAAGGTCTCCTTTCGGTACAGGTCTGTCTGCCAGGGTCCCAGTAGGGCACTTGGCAGTCCATTGTGTGAGGGCAGGCCACTAGCCTCTGAAATGCAAGTGTCAGCCCCACCACCCTTCCAGCCAGAAAGACCCATTCAGTGTGCAGATGAGTGCAGGTGTGACTGAGTATCCTGTGTTTGTGGTTGTCTGGGTGAAATGCACAAGCGAGCTGCCAACCAGCCAAGCCCAGACATGGATTGGAGACAGGCTGTAAGGCACAGATGGATTTTAGTGCAAAAAATGCTCACTTTCTAAAAGTGGCATTTCTGAAATAGTAATATAAAATCCAACATTGCTAATAAGCAGAATCTATCACTTAAACAGTATATGAGGGTAGCCCTAATGTTAGCATATAAAAGGAGCAGACCTCACAGCAGTGGAAAACTAATTTATAAGTTTTCCACTACCAGGACATATACAACACACAGATATATATCCTGCCTTTTACCTACACAGCACCCTGCCCTCTGGGTTACGTAGGGCCTACCTTAGGGGTGACTTATATGTAGAAAAAGGGGAGTTTAAGGCTTGGGAAGTACTTTTAAATGCCAAGTCGAAGTGGCAGTGAAACTATACACACAGGCCTTTCAATGGCAGGCCTGAGACATGGTTGAGGGGCTACTTATGTGGATGACACAACCAGTGCTGCAGACCCACTAGTAGCGTTCAATCTAAAGGCCCTGGACACATGCAGTGCACTTTACTAGGGATTTACAAGTAGATCAAATATGCCAATTGGGTATGAACCAATGTTATCATGTTTTAAGGGAGATAGCATATGCACTTTAGCACTGGTTAACAGTTGTAAAGTGTGCAGAGTCCTAAAACCAGCAAAAACAGTGTCAGAAAAGTTGAAGAATGCAGACAAAAAGTTGGAGGATGACCACCCCAAGGCTGTCAGTTCGAACAACTGGGTACGGCGGAGTGTGAGTTATAGTTACTTTATGTCAATTTAACCTTTGCTTTATTCAATGAATATGTATTAGTTTCAGTCACAAAGCTCGGCCCATTCTTCTCAGTTATTGAGGTGTATGCTATTTTCAACTCAGGCATTTAGTATACATGATTTGCACTTTGTTTGAGAGTAGTAATTTATGCAAAGTAGCACTTCTTTGTAGAAGATAACTATTATGCCTTTGTCATTTCTGTAGAGCATGATGCATTCTTTATCTTTATCTTCCATGCTACTAAGAGCGAGAATGTGTTGGAGTGTCTTACGTGCAGCAACGTTTGCATGGATATTTTCTTCTGTGAGGGTTAATCCATGTTTTAATTAATTTTCTGCAAAGCGCTCTATTATGTCACGGTGTCTTCTTTACATATTAGATAAAACTGTTAAATACATAAATCTGACACACGTATAGAATATTGTTTTGGTTTTGGGCTGCCTTTTTTAAAAAAGAGCAAGGTCTGAGCTGCTGAACATGCTGTAGATATAGCAACCATCAAACCTGCAGCGCCTGTTGCAACACTCTTTGTTGTCCCACCCCGCAATGACCTCATTCTTCATAGATGCCCTCTGTACCACCCTCCAATTCTGCCCCTTATCTCTCCATAGCCCTTCTCTCACATTTATTTATTTTACAGTGCTACTCATCCCACTGTAGAGAGTCAGAGAGCTTTATATCACAGATATAAAGTACTGAGACAATGCTTTATAAAAGTGTATAAATCAATGTAGAGGAAGTGTTACTTAAGACAATGAGGATGTTAAGATAAAGGAGTGATGTGCCATCCATACTGGTAGGCATTATATGTTAAGACTGCTTGGTCTGGAAAAACGAAGGGGCAAATTTACTAACTTTTCACACAGTGTATTAACCAAAATTGCTGATCTATATGAAAGGTACAGGGCACAGCACCATATCTATTAAGATATGTTGTTGCTCTCTCCTCTGGTGCTTGTGTACCTTAGGCTGTCTTGGTCAAAGGCACACACCCATGTATCATAGTGCATGTTGTGTAAGTGTGTAGCCCTCCATTACAAAGGTTTATGCTTTGACAAAGTATACCATTTTACCACGTTGCATATGTGCCCTAGGGTACAACACACATGAAATGTTGGAAAGGTCTGGAAAAAATCAATCTTCTCTCCAACTTTATGTGTACCTTGGTGAAGCATAATGTTTTGATACAAATAACTTCTAAGTTAGTAAATAGGGATTAGTATCAAAAACCCATGGTTGAGTACATGGAAAGATCCATGTATCACCCTTGGAATGCCTCCCTGACATAAAGTAGGCTATAGTGCTACTTTGTGTTACTTTATGGCTACTTTCCAATGCAATTCAGGATTTGTGTGGAAAACTAAACTCCAAAACAACGCTTAGCACTAGGTTTGTGTTCTTTTCTGATGCAAACTAGGTGCAAAGTGTTAGTAAATCTTGCCCATAAATTCAAGATTTTAAATCTAACACAATGATGGAAATATAATTGCACAAACGAGTCATGAAAAACAACAAAGTTTTACAGCTAATCTTGCTATATGCATGCAGAACTTTGATGCCAGACCATAGATCACTTCTAGAACGATTGCAATTTATGAAATTCAAGTAGCAGAGGATCTCCGTGACAAACGTATTGATCCACTGAGCTAACTACATACAATACAGATCAGTGATCTGCATGTGACACGTTGTGTCTACGGCAGAAACATTAACCCACTATGGTAATTTATCATGAATCAAATGGTGACATAAATTATAGATCTCTCCATCAATTGAATTAACTACCAGAGTTAGCATGCCTTTGTTATTATCCCGTAAAAACTGCCTGCCACATAAGATTTCTGTGGGCTACTCTTATCTTGCTTTAACCTGTCATGCAAAGGGCGCCCCCTCGAACTTGGTGCCCAGTGCGGCGGCATCTTTCGCACTCTCCCTAAAGTTGGCACTGGAATAGTGCCATTATAACTGACAATAACTGTAGACACATATAACATGGCCTGATCTCCTCTTCAGACTCAGCAAGATTGGACAGCTGGGCATTTGGCTGCATGAGAAAGCCCAATCAAATACCATATAAGGCAGGGTAGGGGACTGGATAAATGCGGTAAGCTGGTTTTATCCAAATAGGGATAAAAATCCCACATTCCAGAGTCTACATTTATCCCCGCCAAGTTCACCCAGAGAACTTCCATCCATTGTTTTTCAAGATAGAAGTTTTTTTTTAGATCTATGCTCAGTAGGTTTCTTTGTCCTGGTCATAATTAGAAATATTTAGCCAATTTCTAATCTCAGTGCCAAACACGTTTTCTGCTTCCTTTGATGATTTATCTTGTCTGGGTCTGATGTACAGAGACGGTTGTCCATGACGTCGCAACACTCCTGTTGTCCCTTTAGCTAAGATTAAGCATTAGGACTAAATAAACGTATGAGGGCCTGATTTAGATCTCAGTAGAGGGGTTACTCCATCACAAAGGTGATGGATAAACTGTCTGCCGAAATCTAAATACCATAAAAAACAAAGGTATCTAGATTTCGGTGGATGGGATATCTGTCACTGTTGCGATGAATTAACCCCTCTGCAGAGATCTAAATAATACCCAGAGTCTTCTTGGCATGTATCAATAAAT
Organism: Pleurodeles waltl; assembly: GCF_031143425.1. Taxonomy (NCBI): domain Eukaryota; kingdom Metazoa; phylum Chordata; class Amphibia; order Caudata; family Salamandridae; genus Pleurodeles; species Pleurodeles waltl. Next base: position 977,799,889 of record NC_090436.1, on the reverse strand, counting down.
AGCATTTGTAAGAAAGAGTAGTCAGAAAAATGGCAAGTATGGGCAAAACGTCAGTCAATAAAAATATTTGATCAAACAACTCCTAGAAGATGTTATAGAATGTATGCAATCCTGGGGCTGTCACATACCTTCATGCTTCAGAAACTTTGCTAGGGAAGGAGAGGTTGCCTATTGGTCATTAGTTTACCAGTTTGTTAGGGAATGCTACCAGTCTTTTTAATATGTGGAGTTATTTACTGGGACCAATCTCAGTTGAAAGAGGTGTTTATTAGCTCTGGAGAAGAGGTGTCAATATGATAATTAGAAGTGGCTGTAGAGCAGCCCTTAGTTGACATGTTTCAATCCTTTTATTTTAAATGCTGAGTAGAGGACCTAGGGGATGATCGTTGGTGTGAACGTGTCAAGGAATTCTACCAGGTTTCCTGGTTATTTGTCCCATATTTTAATGATCTGCACATTGTTTTCTTTCAGTATTGCTCCTAGTTGTGTCCTTGACTTTTTCGTGACCTTTTCTGGACTGAACCATCTGTTAGCTGCCTTTTCTCTGATTCTTTTTTTTTCAGTCATGATTTGGGTACAGTTTTGAGTGTTTGTTTTAGTGGCCTGAAGTTGTATGATGTGCATTTCAGCTGGTGACGGTGCACATAGTTCTGTGAAGACATCTCAGAATGTGGTCATCATTTCTTTTATGTTGTATTTGTTTGACAAAGGTCCACTGGACTGGGTTCCAAGTTGTTGACTACTTTAGTAAATTGGCTTGTTCTTAGGTGTATCAATGCAGAGAGGAATATCCTCATAGCAAGGATCATCTGTGAGGTGGTTTGAGTGGAAAAGGCCAGATTGTTGGGTACAGAGGATATCTCAGAAAGGATATGAGGGTTGGGTGTGGTTGGTAGGGTCAGGTTTTAATAAAGATTATCAATTTAAGCAAGGCAGATGGATCAGTGGATGCTCTCAGACCTAGAGCATTGTCTTATTATCTTGTCCTATCATACTTGAGCCGTGGCCTCACTCAGTATACAGGACAGTGACTTAATGCTCTTTTTTTCCCCTACCTACTGCGTGCTCCCTTTTAATATCAGTCCCCTTTAGCTCTGGTGCACTTAACTCAGTTCATTGTATCACACCATGTCTATTGCTCTGTGTAGTTCTGCATCCTCACCAGAGGTGCTTGACATAACGGCTAATGGTAACTCACCAATCAAACACAAACGTTTAGTCTTTGTTTCAATTCATATTTTGATGCTACATGGGTATATTGTTACAAGGAATCTCCTTCTGAAAATAAGAGCTTTGAAAGATGGGGAGAGTAGTCTTATGCTCAGTCAGGTGCCAGTAGAGAAATGACAGAGGAGAGAGTTTTGGAAATCACTGCTAATGCTCAGTGCAAGAAATGAGGGATCCTGCCTCAGAAAGGAGGGAAGCCTAACTGTTATGCCTCCATTTATTACAAGAAGGCTGCCATTTTGTCAAGGAACCAGCATTGGGAGGGCCAGGATATAATCGCCATTGCTTTCCATGGCTCAGGCAATGTTTTATTATGGCACTCTATGCAGACTAGCAACAATGACTGTTGCTGCATGCTAATTAAGAATGTACCAGGGATAGCTTTCCCAGCCTCAGTAGGATGGCAGTTGAGAGCCTTTGGCTCGCGACTGGGGCTGCAAGTGCTATCAGTAGCTGAGGTCACTTTGGATTGCAGTGAAGAATTGCAATATCCATCAGCCAGGCCGTTCTGAGGCTGCTATCAGTGAGCGAGATGTGTGATCAGTAGAAGAAAGAACCCCTCTAACCTCCAGTGGCTGTTGACGTGAGCCAAGGAGTTTGGAGCTCTGGGAAGGATGACAGGGAACCAAACCTAGGATGGCAGAAAAGTGATGATATTGGTGCCAGAATATGCTGCCCCAGGTTGGTAAGTATGGATAACTGCCAACACGAAATGGATTGGATAGTGTAAGGTTGGGGTAAGCATCTAGGGCTCTGGCAATCCTGTAGACAGTCTTTGTGGGTTGATAGGATGGCAGGAGGTAGAGACTCACGTGGGATCTGGGCATTGCAATAGGAGCTACGCACTAACAGGTGCCTTCAGGATGTTGCCATGGTGAGCACCATTGAAGCCCCATTAAAAGCAACCCCTGACCATTCTTTGGTATCCTAAGTGAGAGACGCAAAGCATACAAGGATCTGAAAAGAGGAAATGCTGGACCGGGAGCACAGGGCATGGGTACGTGGTGCCACCTAGCCATGGGAAGCGCCAATCTTGAGGTTGAAGATTTGAATTAAGTGGAGGCAGATGCTGATGCAGGCACCAGAGGTCAAGCCCCTTTACGTTGATCATTTTCCTTTGAACAATGTGCAGAGTTTAAACGAAACATATTCAGCCACATAAAAACGCTCAACCAGATAATTTGAAATAAAATCTAAAAAAATAATTATGTTTTCGTTAGGATTTGAGTTCAAGCAGCTCCATTAGGCCAACTGAATAATGGCAAAATCATAACTAGTTGATTCGCTTTCAGTATTTATTTAGGGATACCTCTTTTTTTTGCTGAAGAGATGCTTTCAGAAATGTATGAATGCAGTATAAGAACCAATAACGTAATTCCTTACGCATCTCGTCTATACCTTGCTATCAGACAGTTAAAAGGCTGTCATTTGCTACATTGCCCATGCATGTCCAATCTCAGTGCCAGAGAAGTGATATGAATGCTTTCTGTCCTTGATCTCACTCAGCTACGTTACCGGTTGTCGGAATCATAAGAGAAATTCTTAACTCATGCCATCCCAGAACAGAACATCGTGTTGCCACTTCGAATAAAGAAGGAGGTTATGTTTGTTTTTGTTTTTGCTTTCGCTTAAGCTTCTTTTCCCGAAAGAACCTTGAACTGATTGTGTCTCCGGGTTTATTGTATTGTCTTCTTGTTTGCTATCAGTCTTGTTTTCTATAAAGCTATTACGTTTGCTTTTCTGAGCGTAGAATAGGAAGAGTCACTGAACATAAGTGGCTGACATTTCTAACGCTGCCTTCTATTCATCTCTAAGGAATATAGCCGCTGCCGATCACGAGCCGACAGATGCAAGGAAGTCATTTCCTTGTTTTGATGAGCCTAACAAAAAGTCGACCTACAACATCACAATACTCCATGACAACTCCTACCATGCAATCTCGAACATGCCTGTGGAGGTAAGACTATCGTCAGAATTCATATTCTGAGTCGTTATGGGCTATGCTGTGCGTTTAGAATGTCCTCAGGGGAGAGCATAGTCACCTCGTTTATTTCTCATCTGTACTGTGAAAACTGTAGCAATATCCAAACAATCATTTCATAAACTGAACAGTCAATATCAGAGCCTGAAGACCTGTTTATGTAATTTGCACTTTGAGTACATAGTATATACATATAACGGTCAACGGTATTCAATGTAAATCACATGCTTATTTAAATCTTTGCAATTTCTTGTGTTCATGTATTTATTGGAGCTTCTCAATAAAAATTGTGTTTTACAGTATCAATTTGCATTTGTAGCAGTAGTAGTCATATGAGATGAAGGTGATAGGTGGAAAAGTAAATATGTCTGCTGACACAAAGTTAGATAGCATGGAGGCCCAACAATTCTTTGCTAGGCATGGGGGACCCAGCGATTCACGATTTTGATGGTGCAGCATTCCAAGTAAAGAAGGTGTATTTTTTGGTTCATATGGATGGTTATAGACCTGTTCTGTGAAAGGAAGTTGAACCAATAGTGAGGAGCAAAATAGGAAATTGGGAGGTGGCGTGTGTGGTTTAGTGATGATGAAATGGAGAAAGGATGAAGATCTAGGGAAGCTTGTTCTTCTCCTCAGGCATTAACATGTGAAGAAGATTCACCTGGCTAAAAAGAGGTGTCTAGGAGCTTCTACTGGCGACCTAGAGTCTATAGGAGAGGCAAGTAATGACTTTCCAAGTTTCAGACTGTTTTGGAACTTAGGACCTTGGCGGAGGGGATTACTCCATCACAAACATGATGGATATCCCACCGCCATTTTACAAGTACCTTAGGATATAATGGAACTTATAATACTGCGGATAGGATATCCGTCAGGTTTGTGACGGGGTAATCACCTCCGCCAAGGTCATATCAGGCCCTTAGTATTTTTTCTGTTTGTGGAGTGGCTGTACAATGCACTCAAACTCCCTGAGAAAAGAGTGACTTCAGCTATAGACTGCCAGACAGTCCCACTCTGAGCTTTCTCTCTTGGTGTTCAATGTGGCTACGGAATGCATGGAACCCTTGATGGCTAATGGCACCCACCTTTCTCCACTGAAGGAAAACGAGAACCAAAGAAGTCACTTATGTCCTAATTACAAGTTGAGGGATTAATTCTGATGCTTGTGCAAACAGGATTTTGCACATGAATTCGAATTAGGGGCCAGATGGACTTACAATAGGGATACCGATTTCCTTAATTGGGATTCTCTCCGATATGCAATTAGGAAATCAGTATTTCTAATGTGTGAAACTCTTTTGAGTTTCATTAGCAATTCCTAGTGGGTCATAGACCGACCTACCACATGAATATTAATGAGGTAGGTCACAGTTTGAGACCCATTAGGAATCCTAGCCATCACAGGGATTGTGGTCTGCTGAAGTCAGCAGACCACTATGTCTCTGACTGTTTTTTGATAATTTTGTCATTTATTTAAATACAGCCCATTTTCCTTAAATTAAAATGGGATGTATTTATAAAGAAAAAATTACACTTTGCAGTTTCATTTTTTAAGAGTAGACAATGGTCCATGGGACTGCTGCCTGCTCTAAAAAATCTGTGTTTTCCATTCTCAAAGGGAAAGGGGTCCCCTGCGACCTCTTCCTATTTGTAAATGGGTTACCACTTTTTTCAAGAAGCCAGTAAACTATGAATGTTTTTTGCGACCGTTGGTTGGTCACAAAACATTCACACATCCCATTCAGATTTGGCATTTGGAAGGGATGCTTTAAACATGCCCCTTCTACATACTGAATCACAAACACAAATTGCGATTTGGTAATATGTGACCAAGGGCCAGATGTAGCAAACTTTTTTCATGGCGCAAACAGCGAATTTTGCTGTTTGCGACATGCAAAACACATGGTGATGCCCATTCCCATTTTGCGAGTCAGTAACCTGGTTACCGACTCGCAAAATGGGAATGCGAGTCGCAAATAGCAAGGGGTGTTCCCCTTCCTATTCGCGAGTCGCATCGCGATGCAGAATTGCTTTTTGACCGCGAACGCGGTTGCAAAGCAATTTGCAGTTACTACCAGTGTCACACTGGTGGTAACCCATTCCCCTTTGTGAATAGCGCTGAAAACATTTGTTCGGGTGTAATGCAACTCGTTTTCATTTAAGGAAAACGGGCTGCATTATTGAAAAGCAGTCACAGACATGGTGGTCTGCTGTCTCCAGCAGGCCACCATCCCTGTGAGTGCTGCGACTCGCAAGGGGGTCGCAAATTGCGACTCACCTCATTAATATTAATGAGGTGGGCCTTTGCGACCCCATTGCAACTCGCAGATGGTGTCAGGGACACCATCCTGCATCCGGCATTGCGACTCGCAAATTGCGAGTCGCAATGCCGGACTTTCCTATATCTGGCCCTATATCACAAATTGTGTTTCGTTCATACCTAAAAACATGCCTTTTCTGACCACAAAAATACTTTACACATGTGGCCCTAATTCTGCTTATAATTAGCACACCTTCATGGTTTTCCCTTGATAGATTCTAGCAGGTCAAACCTGCCTTAAAGTCCTTGAAAGGGGTAATCATGACGAATGTAGTGTGCTAAATGCCGATTTTGTATGTTATACCTCATTTCTATGCTGACTCGGAAATATTTAACACACACATACACTGGATAATGATATTGCTGGCTATGGAACATACACCACTATATTCCACATAACTTTGAATTGCAGCCTAAGTCTGATTTGGGACTGGGCTGATGTGAAGAATTCACTCTAGTAATATAGGATACGTGACAGGGGCCTAACAAAGGCCACTGCAGCCCCCGCCACAGTAACCGTGCATGAGAGCGCCTGATTAAGTCCGGAGGGGACCCTCCATGTTCTTTCCAGTGGGACCCCCTAAAGTTTTACTACGCCAGTGGTACTCGGTGTCCAGAAAATCCTATTATCTCCTGCTCTGACCTTTTAGCACCAAAACTCAAAGCTTTATCTGGAACTTGAAGATGCTTTATTTGAGTTTGCTGAAACCTCCTTTGTTTCAGCATCCTATTTTACCTTAAGGGTTTAAAAAAAAGAGAAGTAAAAAAAGTCCAAAGGTAAAAACTTTCCGTGGTGTGACCTGGTGGCATACTAACCTTTACGCCATTGCAGCTGACCTGAAATCATTCCTATGTTCTGATCTACCATGAATAATGACTATCGTTGCCATGTTTCAGTTTCTTGGCACTTTTCCTTTAAAGTTTTAACAATAGGTATCACTTGTTCCCAGGATCTATTTGGAGCAACTTTTTAGCATCTTGTCTGTTATATTTTTCTAAACTGATTTCGATTTTATTGTTCTTTCGTGCTGATAGAATGTAATGTACATTTGTCTGAGTGACTGCCTGCTGCTTGTACCACAGCTTCAAATGGTTAAGCAGGGTTTCTCATTGAACTGTTTTCTAACCTATCCACATTTTGTTTGTTACCTAGGAGGTGTTATACGTTTTACAAACTAATAACCCCGTTTCTGACTTTAAACATTATTATTGAAAATATAATATTATAAATGTTTCACAATATTCAACTCATTCTACAAAACGTTTGGCATTGCCCTTCATTGATGAACAGAAGTGTGTTCGCCTAGTAAATTATCTTCGTTACTTTGGGTATCAGGTACACCGTCCAGAAGCATGTACTGTCAGATGCTTTGTACGTGTTATGTATGTTTCTTTTTTAAACTTGTATTGAGTGTTTAACAATTACATACAGCAGTGGTAATCAAGCCATTGATATGCAGGCAAGTTAGTATCATCAATGATAGTTTAGGCACTTGGTGATACAGGATGTGAGATAATGTGATAAATGATTGGGGGAGACAGAAAAAGGAACCCGGACTAGTCACATGACCTCAGTGAGAGACTGATAACAAACACCTTGCATGCCATGGACAGAGCAGAACATTTACCATCATTTACATCTCGGCTTCATTATGTTTTGGGCCATCTGAGCGTGCAATACAAAAAACAGTTCCATGTAGTTACCATAACCAAATGCATATCCCTTTCCAGTTGTAGCATTCAGCATCTGCTCATGTTCCAAATCCACCACACTCCAGAGCCATCTAAACCAGCATCATTGACTCTATAAAGATAGGCCTGATATGTCCCCCATATATCCTGTGGGCGACTGCCAATAGGGAGCAGCTCCCTATAAACATCTGATTGTGTACTACAGTACATCATATCATTATGCCATTCCTTTAATGCTGACAAAGGGCCACGCACCCACTGCATGGCCACTTTGCTTCTAGCCAATAAGAAGTTGATTGCCACCAACTTTCTATTAACTCCTGGAACGTCCCTGTCGTATCCTAATAGTGTCAATAATGGAGCCCTGGATAATGTGTATTGCGTAATGGTCTCCAGGATTTGGAGCACCGCCTAACAGAAGCCCTGAATCCCGGGGCAATACCAGGCTAGTTGTGCAAACTCGGCAACATCCATCCCAGAGTGTACAGTGTGCAGTTTCACACAGTCCATATCTGGCAAGTCTCTCAGGGTTGTAGTAACACTCTATTAATATATTTAAAATGTATTAACCTGTGTCTGCTGTTGAGAGAGACAGTCTGCGCAACCAAGCAGCAATATAGTCATTGTTTATCTGTGATGTTGATTTCTAGGTCTCTTTGCCAGTCTTGTCTGGCCCGAGTCGGGCCTGGTCTATGAACCTCCTGCATATCTGAATATATTTTGACTACAATCGAAGTAGGAGTAGGTGATTGCAACAAGGAGATAAAGCTAGCATTTCCAGAGGCTCTTGTAGATCCTCGCCCACAAATTTACACATAACCTGCCAGGCACTATGGTAGTGAAAATGTGTTAGTGCATTGGGCGAAGTGACCTGTGTAGAGACCTCATCTCAACTGCTCATCCTGCCCCCTTTGAAGAAGTCACCCATGGTATATTAAGGGGACCTAAAGCTTACGCCACACCCTTTTCCTGCCCCAGTGGAAACCATAGGCAACAGCCTAAGCAGGCACATGGGGAGTACAAAAATTAACCGTGCTGGTGCTCCAGTAGCCTTCTCCACAAGCAGGTCATAACATTCAAGGAGTCGAAGACTCAGTATCGATGCACCGGTTTTTAGAACAGCACCTGTGGCGGTGTAAGAGGACCAGCCAGAGATCATTCCAACTGTAGGTGTGGGAGATTCCCCGCTCCATGCACCCAGTAGTGAGCAAAGCTACCCTGTGCTGCCAGAAAGTAGGCCTCTAGATTGGGTGCATTTAATCCACCCATGTCATATGGCAGTGTAAGGGTTTCCCATCACACTCGCAACTGCTTCCTGGCCCTGTCGAGATGAATCATAAAAGCGCGCAACATGTTCCCGACGGATCCTGATAACAGTAGCGGTATGTTCATGAATAGGACGAAGAAGCGGGGAGCAACACCATTTTAATTACGGCAACTCGACCAGCCAATGAGAGCGGGAGTTTTATCCAGTGCTCAACAAGTTAGGGTAGTTTCTGCACTGCCTTTCCATAGATTTCTAGTATGACAGTCTTGGAGTCCATATGTACCTGTATACCCAAGTAGTGGACATCTTCTGTCATCCATTGTAATGTTTTTTCTATCTGTACTGAGGTCATGGTCACCAAGGTGAGAGGAAATATCAGGGATTTATCACAACTGATACGAAGCCCTGGGTGGCTTCTGAACAACGTCCCTTCACGTTGCACCAGCAACAAGTTACGTACTGTCTCGCGTACATACAGAAAAATGTCATCTGCAACCACTGACTTATTTAACTTGTAATGGGGAAATAGAATCCCATGATGCGCATGGTATTCCTGCAGTGCTCAAAGCAATGGTTCTGCCACCAGCGCTTAAATCAGTGGGGAGAGGGGTACCCTTGCCGGGGGCCTCTCTCTATGACAATGGGTTCCGAGCTCACACCATTAATGTAGATCTAAGCTGTTGGTTATGTAATACAATACACTGATGAGCTGTAGGAACACATCCCTTACCCCAATCCACCTTATAAAGCTCCAGGCCACGGAGTTGAATGCCTTTTTAGCATCCATAGATATTGCCCTGCCTGTGTATCAGGGCAAAGGCACTGTAATGCACCAAAACATGTTTTGAAGTTATGCACCAGAGTGCATCCCTGGACAAAGCCAGACTGTCCTGGGCCCACCACAGTTGGCAGTATTGGTGCCAAGCGATTGGCAAGGATTTTAGCATAGATTTTCATATCCACATTTCATAATGACAGCGGACGATAGGAGGAGCCGGCGTTTGCCGGCTTCTCCTGTCCCAGCAGCATGACAATTGGTGCCTCTCTTATAGTAGGGGGCGATTTGCTGTCAGCAGCCATCTCCTCGAATAGTGTGACCAGTTGAGGTATCAATATAGCTTGATATGCCTTAAAGAGAGCTACTGTAGGCCCATCCATACCTGCGGCCTTTCCAGCCAGCATTTCATTTAATGCCACCATAATCTCCCCCAAGCCCTGGAAGAGCCATCAATCTCTCTCTTTGCTCATTAGTGAGCCATTTCATAGCTATGTGTGCTAGGTAGTCAGCCATTGTATCATCATTTGTGGTTGGTTGTGCTTTGTAATAAGTGGTATAGTATCTGCAAAAACGATCTACTATAGCCTCAGTGGTGTGCACCAATCGTCCCTTTTCATCCACTATTTCTGTTACGACATTGCTGTTCTGGCGGATTCGTAACAAAGCAGCCAGTGTAGTACCTGGGTGTTCCCCCCTACCAAACACTCGGGCCACAGCATATTTTCCAAGATGATTCAGTTCACTCTGAGCAACCTCATGGAATTCATTTATTTTGATTTTAATCTCAGCTAACAAATGTGTCTCCCTATGTCGCTGTTCTAGTTCTGCAAGGTCTCACTCTAATTGCGCTAATTTTTTTTGGATATTCTGGAGAACCCTAGCATGTTTGGACAGAGTAATGTCTCTGATGTAAACTTTAAATGCTTCCCAAATCATGGCAAACTTGTCCACTGATCCGATGTTGGTGTGAAAGAAATCTTCTGTGGCTTGGTGCAGTTCTGCCTTCAAGGCCGAATCTAGCAGTGAATGGAAAGCGCCATGTAAAGGGTGCGCGACAAGAGGGGGCATACCTCAAGGTCTAGCACCAGTGGTGGGTGATCTGAGTATATGCAAGGAAGTGGCTGACAGCGGCAAACTTGCGCAGTAACTCTCTGAACAGTAGGCAGGAATATATACGTGTATGCAGACCGTGTATTTCTTTAATGGCCCCTGTCGCTGGCGTGACCCACCAGACCAATCTCCTTCTGGCCATAGCACACAATTAAAATCCCCACCCCACAATTGAGGTATACCTGTTGATGCACCTGCTTGATGCTTAGTGAGTACTAGAACTGTTGGTTGTTGTAGTTAGGGCCGTCCACCCCTACCAACAAGACAATGAGATCACCATTACTGCAACAAGTGATTACATACCTTCCTCCTGGTTCTATGCATCACTCCTGCAGTGTAATTTCATAGCCTCTACGAGTCCAAGTAGGAACCCCTCTGTCATGTGTGGTGAACCCTGCAATGCAATACTGTCCTTGCAATCTGCAAGTTGTCAGGATACTGCTCCCTGGTGCTAGATGTGTTTCTTGTAAAACATCAAAATCTATCTTGTGTCTTTTGGGAAATGCTTGAACACTGCGCAGTTTCGGGCAGTCGTTCAAGCCTCTCACATTCCAAGTGAGGAAGCAGATCAATGAGGAGCCCATAAGGCCCACCACAGATCCATGAATGTGGTATTTCTCCCCCAACCCCCGGCCCATCGCCTGCACTCCTACCATGCCCTCAATATCTGGTGTGTGCCTGTAGTGTGTATGAATAGCTGTTGCATGTAACAAAACCCTCCCTTCTCCCACATTGCACCGTACCCCAACTGGCACAGTGTTGTTATTCCCTCCCTATACCCACCCGATCCCCAGCAGTTTCCCCTTAGATATGCAACTAGTGGTAAACACACGGGGGTTGACCATTGCCACACCCAGTAACTCTGTGGCCATTTGCTAGCCAAGCCGATAACAATAATCATGCGTAGTGAACTTCAGGCCTAAGCATGCCCCTACCCTGTCATCTGTCCTCCTAGAGTGGGCACAGACTGGTCCAAATATCTTAATAACAGTAGTCCTACTTGAGCACATACCCCCATTATCACTTCCCCATAATGTCCCTTGCAACTGATGTTACCTTAGGAATACAGCTAATAAATACAGCAAATCAGAATACTTTAAGTGGAAGAAATATTACCCAATCATGCAGTACTTAATTTGTAAATAAAAATGTGCTGGTGCCTAAAGCTCTAATCTGAAACATGCGGCTGCTGCAATTAAATGTGCGAGCACGGAATACTGAGGCAGCGTAATCAAAAAGCCATCTCGGTCCTACTTAGTCCATTTACAGCCACTCCCCACCCCTTCAGCTCATTCTTGCAACTCACTGCTTTCTCCCTTTGTGGCACTTTTTCATTTTTCTCTTCCTCCGTCTTTCCCATATGTGTCTTTTGCTCACAGTAAGTGCTTGAGGCAGAAAAATAAGTGCTGGCCCTCAAAAATAAGTGCTGGTGCCCCGCACCAGAAACCACTGGCTCAAATTAAGCACTGTATTCATGTAATATTAACCAAGAATAACAGACATATATGCTACTGATATTCATGCTGACTGCTTCTACATTAAAGTCCCCTAGGAAAGGAGCAATATTCGATGATCAGCAAGGAGAGTACTAAATCATTCCACAGCATTCAGCTCGTTGTCTACCTCCATCGCCATGGTTCCCAGAGGCCGAACATCACGAGCCCAGTGTTTCCCTGAGCTTCAGGAATTGCTGCACTGAATTGGTGTCTGAACAGATGATAGCTTTGCCATCTACTATCGCTCTTAGCTTTGCAGGATATAGCATATTGTACTCCAGCTTATGATCACCCAGTTTGCCTTTGACTGGGAGAAATTGTTTCTGTGCGTCTTGCACTTGTTGGATAAAGTCTGGGTAGAGGGACACCCCTGTGCCTCCATACTTAGCTCTTTGAGTTCCTGTGCTCTGCAGAGCGTCACGTTCCTGTCCCTATAATTTAGTAGTCTCGCAATTATTGGTCATGGCGGCACCCCTGGGATAGGGCGAGACACAAGAGATCGGTGTACCCTCTCCACCATGAACATGGCTGAAAAGGATGAACTTCCTAGTAGATTCAGCAACAATTGTTCGACAAAGTGTTCCATGTTGGCCATGTCAGTGCTTTCTGTGACACATACTATGCATAGGTTGTTCCTTCTGGAACGTGCCTCCAAATCTTCAATTTCCACACGGATCATGTGGAGGAGTTTGTCCACTTTTTTTAGGGCAGGAGCAGCAGTGACCTGCTAGTCCTTAACTTCAGATACTCATCTTTCCACCATATCAAGGCGTTTTACCTTCTTATCTAGTCTCTTGGTTATTCGACCCATGTGGAACATCAGGGGCATCAATTTTACCATCAATTTTTGTGAGGCTCTGCTGCTTCGCTACCGAATGCTGAACAATGTCAAACATTCACCCCCAGTACAGTGATCTGGGCCTAAATCCATTGTTTTTTTGCTGCCCATGCCATTCCAGTTTGGACCCAGCCATATGCAAACCAGTCTAGACCCTGTTCCCCATGGGAACAGTCCAGCCCGAACTGCCAAGCCAGGTCTTCCCTGGACTGGAAACAAGCATCCTGGGACCGGTTTCAGGGTTTCACCCCTCATCAGCCAAGCTAGATTGAATCCAGTGGCATGGGAAGCACGGGACCCATCTGGCCATACCCTTCCCACTTAGGGCGATAAAAGCAAAAAAAACAAGTGATGGACGGAATGCCGAACAATGTCAAACATTCACCCCCAGTACAGTGATCTGGGCCTAAATACATTGTTTTTTTGCTGCCCATGCCATTCCAGTTTGGACCCAGCTATATGCAAATCAGTCTTGACCCTGTTCCCCATGGGAACAGTCCAGCCCGAACTGCCAGGCCAGGTCTTCCTTGGACTGGAAACAAGCATCCTGGGGCCGGTTTCGGGGTTTCACCCCTCATCAGCCAGGCTAGCTTGAATCCAGTGGTATGTGTCCTCTTCCTCGCCTGATTCCCCAGCCATGCCCCAAGAAGAAGCTACCTCACCCTCTCATGCCTTAGCTGATTTCCTGTTATTAAACTGTAGTTTCTGCTGATTCCCACGATCCCGCAAGTAATCTGTAGCATAGTCTGGTCCTGGGCCCTATGTCTATTGTTGTATGTGACATCTAGGCACAGATAATTCCTTGCCCCACAACAGTTCAATCAAGGCTAATATGGCATGCTCACCATGGAGGCACGGGGTCCCAGTTTTACTCGGGGCACCCACTCACCGACCGCGTCTCCTGTATACAGAGCATTTGAGCCATCTTTGAACTCAGGACCTGGGTCGGATCTTCAGTATTTTACCAGGACCCTACCCATCCGCAAAGTGCGTCCCGCAGTGGGACTCATCCCAATCATTGAAGTTAGAGTTGGTTTTATTATCTGCAGCTGAAATGGACCAATTGTGAGTGGGGGCTAGCAGGCAGGGTACCAGAACTCAAACTGGTCTGTGTGCTGTGCCCCAAATGTTCAGATGCAGTTGCTGGCTAGGCACCCTGTTGTCTAGGCATGCATGCAGTGCCCTTGAGCCTTCCATTTAATTACTCGTGCAGAGGTGGGGGGCAGTCCCCCTATGTGCACTGCACAATGCGTCCTTTTTGCTGCAGTCTGCCCTTGGGAGCCGCTTCCCCCACCGCGTTGTTGTCACTCACCTCCATGACCTGGGAGTTTGTTTTTTCTAGGCCATTACTAGGGTGCCCCTACTGCCTCATTGTGCAAGGTCGCACACAAAGAGAAGCTGCAGCTCTGCCTGACCCTGGGGGCTCTAGGAGAGGCCCGTGGGGCAGTCCCTCCCAGAGCCGTGTCTTAGCAGCTCTGCTCAGTGCCCCAGCCCTGACTGCTGTGTGCATTCAATGCCAGCAATCCCCCCCAGTGCCATAGTGATCGGATGCAAATAACTGTCTTGCTGGGTTGCCTCTGGGGGTCCGGCACTAAAGCATCATTCAGTGTGTACGGGCAGTCAATTACAGCTAATGTCATGTAGTTCACTCATCAGGATATTGCAGGGTGTTTGTTCAGCCGGTGGATCGCTTCTACTGTGCGGTCATTTTGAACACGGCAAGCTCCGCCCCCCTGTGATGTATTTTTCTATGCGTAAACATAAACACTAGTAACATTGTTTAAAAAAAACTGAGGTCATTTTCTTGATTTATTAAATTGGAGCACCGTGATATGGTCTACAGGTGCAATACAACAAGGGAGAATGTGCTTTGAAAATGGGAGTCCAGAAACCAGTCATCTTTCCTGTTGGGCATGCAGCAGCATAACCTTAATTTACCTTAAGTCCTGATTATGCCAGACACCGGAAACTGAGATATGCCAAGTGTATGTTGCATGGAAGAATTCTTAGTATTCCAAATGCTACAGCACACATCTTTAATATTTATTAAGGGTGCTTCCTTCTCATTATGGACCTTCCTCTTGCTACCACGACATGCCTGGTATGTGGGGCTGGAATGGAATTAAGGAAATCCTTAGGTTCAAGAACATCTCACTTCAAGGATCCTTCTTTTACCACTGGAATAAACTGTTGACTAGCAGACCTAATACTGACAAAGGCATTAGTTTGAATTTTGTATCAGGAATAGATTTTAGTAAGCTTTACTAACACAAACAGCACTAGTACAACACAAAGAGCACAACATGGGCAGTAGGGGTGCAGACTTACCTGACACAAAGCGTCGGCATGGGATGTGCAGTAGCAGTGCAAACACCCCTCAACTACCAAAACAGCTGCAGCATTCGGAGCAGGTGGATAGCCTCCTGTAGGAGGCTGGACTGGCTTGTAGTGAGTACCAAGGGGTACTTACACCTTGCACCAGGCCCAGGTATCCCTTATTAGTGTATAGGGTGTCTAGCAGCTTAGGCTGATAGATAATGGTAGCTTAGCAGAGCAGCTTAGGCTGAACTAGGAGAAGTGTGAAGCTACTACAGTACCACAAGTGTCACTTGCACAATATCATAAGAAAACACAATACACAGTTATACTAAAAATAAAGGTACTTTATTTTTATGACAATATGCCAAAGTATCTCAGAGTGTACCCTCAGAGTGAGGATAGCAAATATACACAAGTTATATGTACACAGTACTAAAAATATGCAGTATAGTCTTAGAAAACAGTGCAAACAATGTATAGTTACAATAGGATGCAATGGAGACACATAGGGATAGGGGAACACAAACCATATACTCCAAAAGTGGAATGCGAACCACAAATGGACCCCAAACCTATGTGACCTTGTAGAGGGTCGCTGGGACTATTAGAAAATAGTGAGGGTTAGAAAAATAGCCCACCCCAAGACCCTGAAAAGTGAGTGCAAAGTGCACTAAAGTTCCCCCAAGGACAAAGAAGTCATGATAGAGGAATAATGCAGGAAAGACACAAACCAGCAATGCAACAACAATGGATTTCCAGTTGAGGGTACCTGTGGAACACGGGCACCAAGTCCAAAAGTCACAAGCAAGTCGGAGATGGGCAGATGCCCAGGAAATGCCAGCTGTGGGTGCAAAGAAGCTTCTACTGGACAGAAGAAGCTGAGGATTCTGCAGGAACGAAAAGGGCTAGAGACTTCCCCTTTGGTGGACGGATCCCTTCTCGCCGTGGAGAGTCGTGCAGAAGTGTTTTCCTGCCGAAAGAACGCCAACAAGCCTTGCTAGCTGCAAATCGTGCGGTTAGCGTTTTTGGACGCTGCTGTGGCCCAGGAGGGACCAGGAGGTCGCAAATTGGACCAGGAGGTAGAGGGGACATCGAGCAAGACAAGGAGCCCTCTTAGCAGCAGGTAGCACCCGGAGAAGTGCCAGAACAGGCACTACGAGGATGTGTGAAACAGTGCTCACCCGAAGTTACACAAAGGAGTCCCCCGTCGCCGGAGACCAACTTAGAAAGTCGTGCAATGCAGGTTAGAGTGCCGTGGACCCAGGCTTGGCTGTGCACAAAGGATTTCCACCGGAAGTGCACAGGGGCCGGAGTAGTTGCAAAAGTCGCAGTTACCAACAATGCAGTCTGGCGTGGGGAGGCAAGGACTTACCTCCACCAAACTTGGACTGAAGAGTCACTGGACTGTGGGAGTCACTTGGACAGAGTTGCTGGATTCAAGGGACCTCGCTCGTCGTGCTGAGAGGAGACCCAAGGGACCGGTAATGCAGCTTTTTGGTGCCTGCAGTTGCAGGGGGAAGATTCCGTCGACCCATGGGAGATTTCTTCGCAGCTTCTAGTGCAGAGAGGAGGCAGACTACCCCCACAGCATGCACCACCAGGAAAACAGTTGAGAAGGCGGCAGGATCAGCGTTACAGAGTTGCAGTAGTCGTCTTTGCTACTATGTTGCAGTTTTGCAGGCATCCAGCGCGGTCAGCAGTCGATTCCTTGGCAGAAGGTGAAGAGAGAGATGCAGAGGAACTCTGATGAGCTCTTGCATTCGTTATCTAAAGTTTCCCCAGAGACAGAGACCCTAAATAGCCAGAAAAGAGGGTTTGGCTACCTAGGAGAGAGGATAGGCAGCAACACCTGAAGGAGCCTATCAGAAGGAGTCTCTGACGTCACCTGGTGGCACTGGCCACTCAGAGCAGTCCAGTGTGCCAGCAGCACCTCTGTTTCCAAGATGGCAGAGGTCTGGAGCACACTGGAGGAGCTCTGGACACCTCCCAGGGGAGGTGCAGGTCAGGGGAGTGGTCACTCCCCTTTCCTTTGTCCAGTTTCGCGCCAGAGCAGGGCTAAGGGGTCCCTGAACCGGTGTGAACTGGCTTATGCAGAAATGGGCACCAAATGTGCCCATGAAAGCATTTCCAGAGGCTGGGGGAGGCTACTCCTCCCCTGCCTTCACACCATTTTCCAAAGGGAGAGGGTGTAACACCCTCTCTCAGAGGAACTCCTTTGTTCTGCCATCCTGGGACAAGCCTGGCTTGACCCCAGGAGGGCAGAAACCTGTCTGAGGGGTTGGCAGCAGCAGCAGCTGCAGTGAAACCCCAGGAAAGGCAGTTTGGCAGTACCAGGGTCTGTGCTACAGACCACTGGGATCATGGGATTGTGCCAACTATGCCAGGATGGCATAGAGGGGGCAATTCCATGATCATAGACATGTTACATGGCCATATTCGGAGTTACCATTGTGAAGCTACATATAGTTAGTGACCTATATGTAGTGCACACGTGTAATGGTGTCCCCGCACTCACAAAGTCCGGGGAATTGGCACCGAACAATGTGGGGGCACCTTGGCTAGTGCCAGGGTGCCCTCACACTAAGTAACTTTGCACCTAACCTTTACCAGGTAAAGGTTAGACATATAGGTGACTTATAAGTTACTTAAGTGCAGTGTAAAATGGCTGTGAAATAACGTGGACGTTATTTCACTCAGGCTGCAGTGGCAGGCCTGTGTAAGAATTGTCAGAGCTCCCTATGGGTGGCAAAAGAAATGCTGCAGCCCATAGGGATCTCCTGGAACCCCAATACCCTGGGTACCTTAGTACCATATACTAGGGAATTATAAGGGTGTTCCAGTAAGCCAATGTAAATTGGTAAAATTGGTCACTAGCCTGTTAGTGACAATTTGAAAGTAATGAGAGAGCATAACCACTGAGGTTCTGGTTAGCAGAGCCTCAGTGAGACAGTTAGGCACTACACAGGGAACACATACATATAGGCCACAAACTTATGAGCACTGGGGTTCTGACTAGCAGGGTCCCAGTGACACATAACAAACATACTGAAAACATAGGGTTTTCACTATGAGCACTGGGCCCTGGCTAGCAGGATCCCAGTGAGACAGTGAAAACACCCTGACATACACTCACAAACAGGCCAAAAGTGGGGGTAACAAGGCTAGAAAGAGGCTACTTTCTCACCCCCCCTTCACACATCCACACAAAGACAGTTGCAGCAAAGACAACACCAGTTCATCTTTTGAATTCTCATAGTGGAAGAGCTGAAAATATGAAATTTATATAGGACACAGACTCAGCAAAATTAATGTTGGGATGCAGAGAAAGAGAGAGAGGTCATGTTACAATTGTACAGAATGCATATCACTTCTAATGCATCAGTGGAGTATTGTGTATACTCTTAAGGATTAAATCTGGAATACTGTGTTAGGTTTAGAATGTTCACCTAGAGAATTTCTCCTTCCTATAGATAGTAACACTGCCATACTGGGGCCTAATCTACTGGTCACTCATATTCCTATTGATAAATAATCCCTGTATGAAGTGTTCTCTCTTTTTTTCTGGTTCTTGACTCAACTTTTTGTTTTCGGGAGCCCGGGCTAATTGACTCTGTAATATTATGCTCATATCTTGACATGGGTGGTTAGTCTGGAGTATTATGTCACATACTGCATGCCCCTTTTGCCTCTTGGTGAATGAATGCATGGGGGTGAATAGAACTGAGTGATGACAGATGATGAATCATTGTAATGCAAAGAAATGGATTATGGATATTAAAGGGGAATTCATGGTAAATGAATTATCAATGGTGAGTAAATGATGGATGGTGAAAGGACATTTCAGTAGCATTGTCCCCATCAATCAGGTGCTTTTTTCAACCCTGATTCATTCCCCCCTTCTGGGCGGGCTGTTTAACCATGGCAAGTGTGCAGATGTGTCGTGGACATGCACACTGGGTGTGCCGCTGGGACACCGAAGGAGCACCTAAGGCAAGCCTGTCTACGCCTGTCCTCACCTGGATGGCACCATGGACCAGGACCTCTGCCTCAGTAAAATCAGGTACCAAGCATTATACGTCTGAAGAGATCCTGCAACTCGCACCAAGTACTTCTGAGGCATGCAGGCATTCTACAGATGTTTCCATGAATTTGGTAAGTTGCAGGGAATGTGGGTTTCAATTAGATACAAGCATTCCAGTGGCTCTCTGGGGAAAGAGAGAGAGGGATCTAACTCGTGTATAGGACATTGTTATTATATAAATTGCCGGTCATTGCCAAAGTACAAGACTGAGATTTACGACATCTTAATTAACCTCTAACCTGAGGCACTCTTTCTGTCTGAAACATGGCTGACCACACACAGCTCCTGAGATCCTCAGTGCTGTCCCACAGGACTTTGGGCTCCTGAAGCTTGATAGACAGTCACAAAGGGTGGTGGGATAGCATTTATTTTTACTCTTCCCTGCTCCTTCCCTGAAGTCACAGTTGCAAGCTCTGAAGTGGCAGCTTTTGCTGTGACATTGTCCACCTGGCTCCACTTCACAATTTCTAACTACCCTGACTGATGTCATACCCACTTCATTATTCGAACTTTTTAATTTTGGGTGACCTCAACTTACATTTCGAGGACACCGCATGCCCCTCAGTAACCTCCCTTAATGAGAATCGTAAAGCCTTTCATTTTAATCAATTAGTCCTCGGTCTTACTCATAAGCCCTTATTTTCTCATTTCCTCCCAGGTGAGTATGGCTCTGCCAATACCTTTGTCTTGGTCAGACCATTTTTTGCTTTCTTTCTAGGTCACTTTACCTTCCCGATCCCTTACGCCAGTAGGAAGTCAGCTCTCATTAAGGCGGAAGTGGTCTAGCATCTCACCAGCGTCCTTTACAGCATCTTTAGGAACAAACTAACCGACCCTTAGTAGCAACCCAGATACAGCAAAAGCACATGTAGAGAACTGGATTAGCAGTGCACTTGGTTTATAGCCCTGCTGACCACCTGCAAAAACACTTGAACCCAACCATCAGCGAAGAGGTTTAATGATGAGCTCCGCCTGCTTAACAAAGCATGCAATCGCATACAACACCAATGGTGTAAATAAAACAATGTTTCAGTAAAGTCCAACTATGATAAAACACTGAAGTCCTACAATAAACAGATCAGGCTGGTACATAGTCAATTTAATGCTCATGAGATTGAGCAAGCACAAAATTCAGCCCCTGAACTGTGTCAAATCTTTGTCTTCCTTGGAACATGTCTCTCCCGCTATGGTACCTTCAGTGGAGAAATGTAATGAAATTGCTCATTTTTTCTCCAACAAAGTTTCTAAGATATACGAATCCTTCCCAATAGAAGCCAGAGATATGTTCATCCCCACTATCTGGCCAGAGCCACCTAGTTTCTCTAGTGGCTTGCTCAGGATCAACACCCTGACCATAGGTGAACTATGTGTGTTGGCCCTCAAAGTAAAATCGGGCTCCCTACTTGATCCAGCCCCTCCAGGGATCCTTGAGCAAGGACTGGAGACCATTTTACCTAGTTTATGTGACCTACTTAACCAGTCATTTAACACAGGTCAAATGGAAATATGCAATAGTAATGTCCTGTTAAAAAAGCCCAATCTGGGCACAAAGAAAACAAAAAAATGTAAGCCTATCGCTCTGCTCCCTTTCTTTTCTAAGGTGGTGAAAAAAACTTTCACCAACAGCTGACCAAATATATTGAGACTAATGACCTGCTACATGACACTCAGTAAGTGTTCCACCCACAGCAGAGTACCAAATTCACACTGTTGCTTGGGTCAGAATCACTGAGACTCATTGCCGATGAAGGCAGAAATGAGGCATTGATCATGCTGGATTTGAGTGTGGCCTTTGACACCGTTTCCCATAGCCTTTTAGTTAAACAGTTGTGGTCCTACGGGGTTGCAGGCCCTGCCTTAAAAAACAACTGACCTGTTTTCTTCAGAACCACACTTATCAGGTAGTACCAGAGTTATGTTCCTCGGAGGTCATCACTCTCCAAAAGGGGGTCCCGCAAGGCTCTATATTGAGCTTGATTGTTTTTAACTTATATATGCTCCCTTAGCTGAAATGGTTGAGCGGCATGGCGTACAAATCTTTATACTTAACTTATTATCACACTGACACAAGACAATGGGATCTCCACAACGGGCTTTCAAACCTACCTAGCTAGCCTGGCAGAATGGATGGACCAGAGCTGCCATAGATTGAATACAGAGAAAACTGATATACTAATCTTGGGGAAACAGCCATCCATCTGGTCCTCAGCATGGTGGCCAGATGTTTTAGTCTTTGAGCCAACTCCAAAACCAAAAATAAAGAAGCTGGGAATCTGGTTTGACAGGAATCTTATGTTTGACAACCAGATATCCAAACTAGCACGGGAATTTGTTGGCATACTGAAAATGCTATGTAAGATCTTTGATGTCCTTCCAGAAGTGGCCAGGAAAAGAGTAATCCAAAAACTCCTGGTCTCCCGGTGAGACTATTGTAACTTACTCTATGTGAGTGCTACCCAAGGTAGATTGAAGATGTTCCAGAGAGTACAAAATGCAACAGCGCAGCTGCTCCTGAATATCCCTAGATGTTCTTCTTTAGGACCAGCACTTATGAAATTGTACTGGATCCCGAGTATCATTCAAAGCCCTTCGTTTCTGCACTAAAATCCTGACCACCAAAGGCCCCTGCTACTTTCCATACTCTGATTAAGCCCTACCGTCCTAATAGGTGCCTCAGAACTTCCAAAGCTAGGCTAGCGGCTGTGACAAGGGTGGGAAGAGCTTGGATGGGTGACCTCTCTATCATCTTTCTGGCCCCCAAATTGAGGAACTCCCTCCTTCTTGACCTGAGGCAGGAAAAGTCAGAACTGACCTTCTGAAAAAAAATCTAAACCTGACTGTTTAAAGCATCTTATAAGTCTCTTCCTGTGTAGTTATGGTAGCCTGACTTCCTAGTGTGGGGACACTGTTTTGGAGTAACCAAGTGGTTTATAAACACTATGACATAACGTCATTTCACACCTAAACCACTTTATCAAAAATGTCAGAGAAAGTGTTTTGCTCCAGGAGCCAATGAATCACAAAGCCTTAACTGTAAGAAAATTAATGATGTCTGAAACTCTCTGGAATCTCCAGATGTCAATAACCACAATCTGGACCTTCCAGCAGATGAGAAAAGACCCTATACATGTTGTTAATAATGTTAATAATGAAATGTGCTGGCGCACGCCCGCAAATTACAATAGTCTAATTCAATCAAACTTAGTAGCATTCCAAAGATACAGCACATCGGCCCAACCGCACATCCAAACATATGCTATATGGACACGCCTTAGAAACAAAACAAGAGCTTGTCTTGCTAAAATGGTATTGTTTTGGACCTTAATGCACATCGCACAGCACAGCCACATGCATATGAAATCGTGGGGTCCATAGTTGTGAGGTCGGAGCGATGAGACTGAGGGATGTAGTAAGCTGAACCACAGTATCAGTCTTCATTCAAGCTGCTGCTGGTTCTGCATGCCAATGCTGATGAATGGTGGTGGAAGGAAAATAAAGCAGCATCCCCTTAGAAGGCGTCTCCCAGGCATGGCCATTATAGTGTGACCCAGTGAGCGTGTGTGCCACAACAACGTCAGCATGCAGGGGTCTGTTGCAGATACTCTACTGCCTGCTTACTTTGCCTTAAAGCTTCAACACTTTATAACTTCCTTCTCCAACCAAGATTCCTTGACATAGAAGAAGGGGCATTTTGGGGGCAATGATTTTAGCTAATAATGCATGGGACAAATTCATATGGTCAGTACGCCATCATTATACACAATTATATTAAATGGAAGAGCAATGGAAACACTTCTGTGGTAAAGCAATCAAATGTGATGCACTCCTCTACTTCCCTTCCTCTAATCCATTTCAAATCACTGCAAGTTTTCCACTAGGTTTGCTCAAGTACCATTATAACCATTATAGTGAAATGTAAAGGTGTAACTCAAATGTTTGCCATGCCACATATATAACGTATTTCTTGCCTCTGCAGAGTACGGTCGAATTTCAGCCTGGGTGGAACAGAACAACCTTTCAAAAATCGGTCCCGATGAGCACATATTTGGTGTGCTTTGCTGTGCATCAATTTATACCTGAACGAAGGATGTCAGCCAGTGGAATTCCTGTAAGTGATGAGTTTTACTTATAATCATCTGTCTCTTCTCCACACTATAATAATGAGTGTACTTGGCAAGGACGAAATCAAAATGGCAGCTTTTCCTTATGACGACAAGTGCCATTTTGACAAGTGGATGCTTGAAGGTGAAGGTGACCTCAGACACATCCATACTGCTGGACATAGTGTCTGTTTTGTGGAGGTGCTCTTCAGATGGACACAGCGGATAGCACTTTCTGAACCAGGTATTGAATGAGTCACAAATATTCACAGAACCTACTTGTGATTGCTTTGTTATATTTTTAAGTTGGTGGTATACGTGTTTATGTTATATTTGTAGTTTATGTATGGTGCATATGACTTGCATAAATTGTAACAATACTTTATGATATTGATTATACTGCTGTAGTAGCTATATAAAAGGGGTCTTTCTGAGGTGTTATCAGATTGTAAACAGATATCGGAATGTGCTTATTTGTTGCACTGCTTGACCGTCACTGTAAGGGGCAACAAGAACAGGGATTATTTTTTACTATGGGAGGTATCTGTGTCACCTCTTAAGTGCATTTAGAATGATTATATATGTTACATTCCTTAGGAGCATAATTTCAAATTGTTTCAACAGGTTTACATCCACAAATTGCATGCAACAATTCTCAACCTGTTGTATTCCTTAAAATCCTACATGAAAGATTAACCTTTTATTAAACTTTTGCTTATTTTCATCCCCTACTTTTTTAAATACACCTCTGCTTCCTTTCTACCATCTCCCTGGCCTCTCCTGTATATAAATTGCTTTAAATCTCATGTCTATCAGTCTTAAACTCTTTGGAAACCATAACTATTTGAATTCCAACAAGCAATTCTCGCATAGGTCCCTTCCTCAAATCACATCTATGTAAATAATGTACCACAAAGCAACTGGAGTGAATCCATGGAATGGGCATGCACAACTAACCCCGATAGCTAATGGACTGACTACTAACTTTGGGTTCCCAGATAGCATGTTAGTCACCGTACAGTGCTTCAATTCCTCATCAGGTGTAGTAAGCACTATATGAACACAATTTAAACAGTTTAGGTCTTTCAGTGTGAAACACCAGTAACAAACTACAAAGAACAATTTAGTTGAAGAGTGCTTCACCTAGCTATTATATCCGCCAGATTATATCATCACTGTATTAGGGCTTGTCACGAAAAAACTAAATCGTGGGACATGCTATTGATTACAGCAGGTATTAATTTATTTTTATTTTAAATATATACCATAAGTGCATACAGTGCATAAGTAAGCAACTGAAATAAATCACGTTTCTTCACCGTATAGTAAGCAATAAGTACCTCTGCCTACTGCCTGGTGCAAATGGCTGTGAATGCATCAGACGGCCATCCTGTTTCAAAGCTGCAACTTCACACATCAATTTACACTCATGTTACCCTAGTTCAATGTTTTTGTGAGGATTGGAATTTTTATTTGCTTCAAATTTAAAATGGATATGAGCAAATGTCTGTCATCATTTATGTGTCTATGCATTTTATGTCCCTTACATCTTTATGGCTATAAACCTTTCCTTGATTATCAACTCAACCTGCAGAGGAATTGGCTCTTTGTCAGGTGGTCTATATTTTCCACAGTCCTTTTTTTATGCTATCAGAAATCATCAGGAAAGATCCTTGAGAACAGCAAGACAAAGACAGACCTTGCCCTTCTGAGGTTCACAATTTATAAAGAAAAGCAGTAAATTAGGCCCAGGGACTGGAAATTGTGGAGTTCAGCAAAGTGGCGTCTAATGCACGGTGGGATTAAACATAATGTCAGATCAGCTTCTGTACCAGTCAGAGCAAGGCTTCGAGGGAACGCAGATACTTCCAGGATAAAATAAGAAATGGTGGTGCAGTTTATCAGTTGCTCATTTGTATATTTTCTTCAATGTCAGTTCGTCCACTGTTTTCTACCCTGCACCTTTCTTTTATTTTCCTTGCCTTTCCCATTTTTAACCTTTATGCAGTTACTGATGTACTGGTTTGCATCAGCTCCTCCCGGTTAAAGCTGGTTTCTTGTTTGTTATTTGTCACTGCCTATTCTGATGCAGTGTTCTCCTCCCTTGGCATCTCTGATTCTGTGTGTTCACCTTCATTGAGTTGTCCAGGTCCCCTGAAATGCAGGTGGAATTCCAGCTGCCACTTTTAGCTTGTTATCAGCTTGCCTGTTGAGTGACATTTTAAGTCCTGGAGTGGAGTAGCCTGGAGAAGTGGGCACAGTAATTTGAAATTTATTAGCCTTAATAATTCTTGTCTACTGTTTAAATAGTATTTCCATATCATACGCAAAAAGAGAACCTTTCTTGATGAGACGCACCTGCTAACCCACAAATGCCTGACGCACCATTGTCAATCTTGGAGACGTTGCTCTCTCTCACTCCCTTTCCCCCATTTTCCCCAACAGAGATCATTAGCTTCTCAATCACAACATAGCTCTTGGTCATATCTCTTTTGGCACTAAGGTCTGAGGATTAGTATCAGTATCCTCTGCCTCGTTCTCTTAAATACTCAAGGTCCTACTAGGCAGAATAATGTAAATTATAATAAGATCCTTTTGTCTTATTATCCTCTACATTATCTTTCAAAGTTGTTTTGTGCTGGCAAGTTCCTTCAATCTATGTCATTTTGTAAGCACTTCTTTCCCTGATAATTAGCTGGTTCGCTATTATTTTTCCCTGGTTAATTGTATCTCAAAATGTATGTGTAAATTAGCACTTATCACCAAAGCAGATTTGCTCCTTTGACACCAATCTTTTCTTTTGTTTGCTACCTTCCCATGGCGCACACAGAACATGTCACCCTCAACAGCATCTAAAGGCCTTGCATTTACTCTCGTAATGCATTTATTTTCACAGGACCTTAATTCACAGTAACTTAATTCACAATTCCTGTACAACATTAGAGATGTTACTTTCCTGAGTCCTCTCTCTGACTTTGCATTGTTTCTTTTCTTGCTGTTTATTGGCTATCTCTGTATCTGCCAAACTTGGAGTCAATTTTGTACTTTCCTTCTGCCCACGTTCCCTATGTCAGAGCCAGAGAAGAGGTGATTACCCTTGAGAAGATACTATGGTTTTCTAATTCATCTGAAGTCCAATATTTGTTATGCAATCACTATTTTACATTATTCTGCCTATCATATATCAGGGGTAAGATATCTAGTGTACCCCCTGTCCTACACCAACAGGGCATTCTGCACTATTAGTTACAGCAAAGCTTCAGTGGTAATATTCAGCAGTTGACCCATTTAATACCCAGATATTCTCACACATCCAGGGCTCATGACTCTAGCATCATAATTCTAGTCAAGTAGACAGGGTGGCCCTCTGCAATGGCAGAGGAGCATCCCCCCACTGCTGAAAGCAGAAAAATAAAGGGGTAATAAAAGTATTTTAGTATCCCTTTATTTTCCGCTTTTGTAGGGCGGGCAGGACCGCCATCCTCAATGTCAACAAGCGGAGAAGGAGATGTGACCTTCTAAGTGCGCATGTCAGTTTGGCCAGCCATCCGAGGCCCGACAGAGCAGTCAGGCTTAACTTAGAGGCAATTTGTAAAGTGTTTATGCAGCCCATTAAACATGAAAACACAACAAAAGAAAGATCAAACATCAATTTAGAAAACTAGAGTATATTTGAATAAATAAAGCAATATCAAAATGACATAAATTCAATCAGTAGCATTGGAGATGTGGAATTTTAAAAGTGTTAGTGAAAGTAGCTCCTAAAAGCGCAAAGCACCAACTGTGGATATCTGATCTCATTGTAGCGGGACAAAGTCACAAGCTCAGGCCGACTGCAATGGAGCACCGGCCAGCTACAGGGGCCCAGTTAGGCCCACTGAGCAAGGGAACCTTAAATCCTGGTTGCAGAGCTTTGCAAGGACCTGGGTCGAGGTTGAAGAAATGTGTCAGTGATGAGGAGTTGTGAGGCTGCTATGCAGGGTCCTGCAAAGTTGTCAAGGAGCCTATCGTCAGGAAGTTTGCAATGTGAAGTCCAGAGTCGACGATGCATCTCACAGCCAGGGCAATGCATGGGTTACTACATGCTGTGATGTGGAGTTCAGTGCTGTTGAGGCTGCCGTCAATGAGAGGCTGTCAATGTAGAGTATGGCACTGAGGGTGCTTTGTGCAGCCGAGGCGATGCAAAGTCCTGGCACAGGGAAAGTCCATGTAGCCTAGATGATTCGGTTCTGCTTAGGTAGAAGATATGGATAGGTTCTGCTGAATCCACAGATGGTCTGGCAGAGCATCTTTAGGCCCAATTCCAAGAGTCCAGGACTGGCACAACCTGAAAGGGCAGGACTCATAGGTGGCAGAGTACATGTGCTAGGTTCAAGGTTGTTGGAAGCCTGTTATGTCCCTGAGTCTTCTGATTAACAGGCCAACCAGCTAGCCCTTGGAGTCACTCTGGTTCCTGGTTTCAGAGTTTCAGGTCCAGTTCTTTCCACCCAGACAAGAAGGCTGCATGTCACCACAGCAGGGCAGTAGTCCAGCAGAGTGGCAGTCCTTACAGCACCACAGCATTCCTTCTTCCTGTCAGAGTTCACAGGTCCAAAAGTGTACTGAAGGGTTGGGGTCTGTGGTCCACTATTTATACTTGGTGCCCACTTTGAAGTTGGTAAAGCTTCTAGAGGTTTCCACCTTGCTGAGATATTAGGCATCCCCTCTATCCTTGTCCTGGTCCCAGCTTGTCTGGGGCCACTATAGTCTAGGTCCAACCTCTTTGTGAGAGTGTTCAGGCAGAGCCTTTGTAATGCACAGTTGTGGTAGGTGGCAGCTCCCCCCATCCCAGTAACTCAGTGTGGCCAATTCTGCCATCACCTTCCTTTCATTTGTCTCACTGTCTGGGATCAATACACAAAGACCAGCTGCACCTAGTCAGGTGTTCCAGGAACAGTCTGTATGCACTAAATGGTTAGGATAAGAAATTGCCAAATTTCAAAAACGTGTATTTTAGAATTGTGATTACAAAATCTGACTTTATCATTAAAGAGAACTTTTAATTGCAATTCTTTAGGCACCAAACTCGAACTGTATACATATTTCCAATTGGAGGTTGCAGGTAATACATTAATAAGGTCACTCCAATGTTATAGGAGGGGTTGGCCTTGCAGTAATGAAAAACAAATTTATGAGTTTCAGTAGTAGGACATGTAAAGCTCAAAAGTACATGTCCAACTTTTTACATACACTACACCCTGCCTTCTGGTCTGTTCAGGGTCTAACCTAGGGGTGACGTATGTATTTTTAAAAGAAAAGGTTTGGTTCTGCCGTAAGGTCTATTTTAACAGGTTGAAATGCGGGTTAAATTTCTCAAACAGCCTGTAATAGCTCCTGATTTCAGTTTCCAAGGCCGCTTGCTGCGTCTTCCTCTCCCTATTCACCAGTGCAGCGTTATACATCATTTGGCCTCGTAAGGTCGTCTTTGCCGCCACCCATGTGACCCTTTTGGACGTCACCGTGCCGAGGTTGTCACGGATGTAAGTTGATGCGTGTGCCTGCTATTGCACTTTCCCTTGAGGGGTGCAGTAGCGGTGGACGGCAAATCGCCAAGGCTTGCACCCAGGAGATATCAGGCCCAGGCAGACGGCCAAAAAGATCGGAGAGTGATCCGATAAACCCCCATCTAATATTCGAGCATCCTGTGCATGTGCCACTGTGCTACGGGAGATAAGGAAGTAATCCAATCAGGACTGATTGCCATGGACCGGGGATAAAAAGGTATATTCCTGATCCGCCGGGTGTGTCAATCTCCAAAAATCCACTAGACCATTATCCTGCATGATATCAGAATGTAAGGCCCTGTCTCCATTATTAGCTGTGTCCAAAGGTCCGGTCCGGTCCAGTATTGGGTCCCTAGCTAGGTTCCAGTCTCCCCCAATTATGTGTTGGGTAGCCCCTATCTCTGTCAAGAGGTGATTAATACGTAAGAAAAACTGCCTTTTTGAACCAGTTGGGGTGTATACAGAACCCACACAGATTGAAGAGCCTCCTAGTTTCAGTTTGGCAAACACGTACTGCCCCTCCGGTTCAACCCACGATTTAGTGACAGTAGCAGGTAGGCTTTTCCGTAAGAGAATCACAACACCACACTTTCATGGCGTAGTGTCTTCGGTGGTCTGTGGTGGAGGACTACAGCTAGACAATACTGTTCCTACTCACTCTTGTCACAACTTATCAGACTCAGCGCTATTCAGATGGGTCTCCTGTATGAGAGCCACATCTGTCCACTTAGTATTGAGGTATGAGAGTATTTTCTTCCTTTTAATGAAATGAGTGAGGCCATTAACATTGCAGGAGACGACCCGCAATGGGGTGAAGGAGGAGGACAAGTGTCCGGCCATGAGAGAGGACTAAAGGGAACGACCAGAATAGAGGGACGTGCCAAAGAGGGAGAAGGAGAGGGGGAGGATGGGAGAGTCCAATATGAGAGAAGGAAGTGTGTGGGGGAGGGAAAACACGGAGCAGTAGAAAAGAGGAGGGGAATGGAATACCCACAGGGTTCCACCTGATGAGAAGAGAGGGGGAGAGGGTAGGTGTTAATGTAGAGGAGTGCAAAAGATGGGATTGGCAGGAGAGGGGGAGGGGAGGAGAGGGCCAAAGACAGAAAGAAAGAGGGAGTGGGGTTAAGGGAAGAACCAAGAAGGGGAGACACAATAGGGTGGAAGATTGGGGGAGGGTGGCAAGGAAGGTCAGACTAAGGGAACAAGGATGGGAGTGCTAGTCCCACCGAAAGAGGAGAAGGGAAAGCTGTGGAGGAGAGAAGAGGGAAGAAGAGAAAGGGGGAGAGATGTGGAGCTAGAAAAGAGCCCCAAAGTCTCTAACCGTCGTCTGCGGGACTCCAGCCTGGGGGTGAGAAAGCAAAGCGCGCGACCACATCCTCCTATGTGTGCAAGTGTCCCGTAACCCAGGGACCAGGAGCCTTCTATGCAATGGTGCCCCAACGGGGGCGGCACAGCGTCATGCCACGAGAGGACCAGCACATCGGGGCGTGCTATGGCCAACTTAATAGTCAAATCACACAAGCTTTATTCGGTCTAATTAAACCATCAAAGCAATAACTTACAACAGTAAAACCATGATCTATACACAATAAATATATAATAACAAGATTAAAAAGTAAATAATGAGGATAAGATAAAGATAAAATGAGAGATCTGCGAATGTACAAAAAAGAAAAAATAGATATAAATCTTCACATGTGTCTCCCATACTATATATGAGGGGGAAACGTCAGAATTCCTTTTTGTTGGCTGCCTTGACATCCTCATCAATAATTTTATAAAAAATTCAATGAGTAAAACTGTTGGATTAAATAAATTAGAATCAAGTTTCAATTAATAACAATATCACTGTGATCTTTTAAAAAATGTGTACGTATATGCCAGGCGGACGCAAGGAACTTGCTGACCGCACAAGTTAGGAAAGAGGAGCAATCTCTCAACATCAACCTTAGGGCATCTTTGCACGTTCTCAACCCCATATTCCTGCAAGCGGGGCAGAGCCATTCCCGCCTGGCAGTGCCATAGGCAGGAAAAATAAACATAAAGTGCACTATGGTTTCCACAGAACCGTTACAACTTGGACATTGATTAGATAGCGGGGTATAGCACCATGAACTGGAAAAGGACTTCAGAGGGAAGCATCCATACCTGAACCGAACATACAAGCTTTTACTTAGTTGATCAGTAATTAAATCCAAGAAGGGTTCGAAGTGGGGAAACCACTTGTAAACAAGAAATTGAGACGTCAGCCTACCATGTGAAGTACATAACAGATATTTTTCCCTAACATGGGACCAATAAACTGATTTTAAGTGGTCCTTTTGAACCCTTCTTAGATTATTAGGCTGGCTCCAGAAATCACTGAGTCCCAAGGTGTGGAACCATTCCGAAATGTACTTGAACCAAGGGATAGAAAGTAAGTTTGGTCTATCCAATAAGTCTTGCAAAGACTCCTTGTATATGACTAATTCACGGGTAGTCCAGATGCGAACCTAGAAAGTTAAAGGCCTTAAAGCTATTACATCAGAAATGTGGGGGAACCCTATGTCCAAAAACACTGGAACCAAGGGCGTGCTAAGAGCGATCTTACAAAATTATTTTCCCCCACAGATAACTTGCTAGTTTTGGAACAACCCCAGACCTCAGCGCCATAGACCGCGGCACTCTGAGCCTCGGCTAGATAAATTTTAATAGCTGGGGAAACAACTTTCACGGTATTAGACATTTGGAAACGCAAAATTGCCCCTGACCTGTGTGCTAAGAGAGCTAGGCTTTTTCCTACCTGGGCCTGCCAGTTCATATCATTGCTGATTCTCACCCCTAAAAAATCAATGGAGCATTCCTTGCTCAGAGGAACCTCGTTTTATAAGATGTTACATCGTTTTGTGCAACCAAGACCGAAGATCATAAGTTTTGTTTTACTAGAATTAAGTTCCAATCCATGGTCTGCACAGAACACATTGAACCTATCCAGGAGGACCTGAAGGCCCATAGGTGTTTTAGAGATCAGGAGGGAGTCATCAGCAAATAAAAGAATAGGAACTCTTGAATTGTTCAATGAAGGGGCATCGTTTTGACAATCTGTTACAACTTGCACCACTTCATTAATGAACAGCGAAAAAAGAGTAGGTGCCAGGACACAGCCCTGGCGTAACCCCCACCTGATATTAATGCGATCAGGAAGTTCCCCCTGACTACCCCATCTTACTCGAGCATAGGTGTTCTTGTGCAATCTTTGAATTAGGTGCACAAAATTAATCGGGACGCCAATTGTCTTTAGGACTTCCCACAATTTCTGTCTTGAAACAAGATCGAAAGTGGACTTTAGGTCAACAAAAGCAACATACAAGTTTTGTTTGGCCAAAGTAACGTATTTCCTGAGTAACAGAAAAAATCTAAAAACTTGGTCCATAGTGCTAATTCTTGAACGAAAACCAGCCTGGAGGGGAGATAGGACCTGATTGGCTTGGACCCCGTCCATTAGCCTGTCTAGGACTTGCTTAGAGAAAATCTTTTTAAGATTATCATTGAGGCTAATTGGGTGATAATTGACGGGCAGTCCCACATCTCCTTTTTTAAAAATAGGGATAAATTTCAGCCCCAAGCCACGAGTCCGGAATGAGGCCACCTGCTGCGATGGCGTTTGATAAAGTATTAATATACCACGCCCAAAAACGTGTTCTGACTTAAACAGGTCCCCTGGTATCTTATCAGGACCATAAGCCTTAACGGGTTTCAGAGAACTAATAGCTGCTGTGGTTTCAGCAATTGTAAAAACGATGTCCTCCGTAGGACCTTCGATAAGAGGTCTGCGTTCGACACCCCTATGGTCGTCATGGTCCTGTTGCATGGAAAAATTTCGGAAAAATGAGCCACCCATCTTTCAGGCTGAATATGAAGATTTGGAGTAGCATTACCCTCTCTATGCCTGTGGATCAACAACCTCCAAAAGGAGCCCTCGTCTCGATTTTCGACTGCCTCCAGCAGCTTCTGCCAGATCTCGAATTCCCAATTTTTCTTAGCTAGGTCCAGGGCCTTAGTGTAGCTAGATCTAGCGGCCCTGATCTCCTCCTGTGAGTGCTTATGGAGGGCCAATTTAAGATGGAGCCTAGCAAGGTCGCAATCTTTATTGAACCATTCTCTGGATCGGATAGTATCAGGAGTATGCTTAACAGTGGTTTCTTTATAAAAAAAAATCCTGTAGAATGTTTATCAATTCAGCATGGATTTTCAGGATTGGAAGACTATCGACCTCTTGCTTTTCAAGACCGGAGAACAGCTGTAAAAAGGAAGAATACATTTGTTTGACCAAGAGTGGATTAGATGTAACCTTTGGCCAACTAACACGAGTTTGCCTGGAGTTCAGGGAAGGGATCGGAACATCGGTGGTCTCTAGGTGTTGTGTTCCCCCAAAAGCTTTGTTGGATAAAGAAAGACATAGGGGGTGGTGATCGCTATCATGGCGGTGTTCCACCTTCATGTCCAGAGTGTTTGACCAAAGCCTGATGTCGACAAAAAAATAATCAATAGTGCTGGAAGAACACCCCCGCTTAAAAGTGGGGCCACAATTTAGATCAGATCTAGTCCGACCATTGCATTCCCTGAGTCCACAGCGTAGGCAAAGGGAGGCCATCTGTGTAGCAGCACAAGAACTGATGCTAAGAAAATCGTTCTTCACTTGGGGAATACCCCAAGATTCATCTTCTTCAGTTGTTAGATTACCTACAAGGTTCTTGGATACAAAGGAACAGTTTATATCACCCCCTATTACCAGATGGTTAGAAGGATGCAAAAGTTCCATATGCTTGCCAACTTAATAATTCCCCCGTAAGAAAAGAGGGGGGGAGCGGCGGAGAGAGGGTGAGATGTCTTGAGCCTCTACTACGGTAACACCGCATGTACACAGAGGGGGGGAGGGAAAAGGGGATGAAAAAGTGGGGGAAGGGCGGAACGTAGTGGAGCACAGGCGAAAGAAGAGACAGAGGGAAGGTATGGAGCCTGGTCATTGGAACAATGTCATAGAAGCTCTTGTCACAGGAACACCGCTTAAACACTGTAGATATTTGACAATAGTAAATATTAAACAGTAATCCAGTTATCAACATAATATTAGCTCACAAATTAAATAATCAGGTGGGTCGTTAGGACTAAAAAGGACTTAGGGCCAATGCACAAACTATCACAACAAGAACAAGGCATCCTTAGAAACTTAGTTATCTTTTTTTGAGACCTCCTAGAGGCCTGCAGAAGAGTATGGCTTAACAATTGCTACACAGTTAACATTAAATAGCATTTTGAATCAATACTCATCCATTCGTTAGAGCGGTAGACGGGCAGTCACTCCTATGTTGAGGATGTCAGAGGGCCCTGGCCCCGTAGCTTCGTGCATCTCAGGAAGAGACAGCAAGTTCAAGAAGTGTCCGCTGGGGGCTTCAGAGGGGAACAAGACTTGTCCCTGCACCTGCCCTCTGTCATCGTGGCTAGTTACGAGGTGGTCCAGGTCCCGACCTCTGGGGTTGGGGACTGTAGAATGACGGTCTGTTCCCGACCCTCCTCGTGTGGGTCTCTGGTACATAGTATTCTGATCCGATATAGGCGCATCTCGGTGTGAGAGCGAGGCAGAAGTGTCCATAGATTGTAGGCCATCCAAAAAAGAGCGCAGGTCCTCCGGGTCGTAGAAGTCTTGGGACACTCTGTTTTTCGTAACCCACATTCTCGCCGGTTCAAACAGGCCATATTTCACCTCCATCTGTCTTAGTCAGGGGCGCAGGGCCAGGAATGCCGTCCTGCGCTCGCTAGTTTCCTTGGAAAAGTCCGCCGTTATCCAGATTTTCTTACTGTCCATCTGACAGGATCCGTGGGCATGTGCTCTTTGTATAATCTGTCGGGCTTGGGTATGGCGGAGGAAACAGGCTATAATTGCCTGGGGGTGAGCAGATGCATCGGGTCTCTTTGGACCGCGTCTGTGTCCCCTTTGAAACTCTAGGGGAGGGTCAATTTGTCTGGGTTCTTGGTCAGCGATCTACCGTCTGGTATTTCTGGCCCCACCAATCAGTCCAAATGCGGTATTGCAAGAGATTAGGGCCTCAGGCCGTCCTCTTGGGCAAGTAAGGTCAATCAGAGCTTGCGTTCCAGAATGAGAGGAAGAAGGGATGGGAGGGGGCTCCGCTCCCTCAACTGGGCTTCCGCTAATTGGCACAACTCCAAACATAGCTCCCAGCACAGTTCGTGTCCTCGAGAACAAAGGAAGCCTCGGACTGGTGAGAAACGGACAGACGGCCGCCGTACCTGGGGCACACCAGCAGGAGGAAGCCCTCTCTCTGCATCCGAGAGTGTGCGGGCGTGACGTATGCTGAAGGATATCTGTCACCCAGTTCGCCGTAAGTCGAGTCCCGACAGCGGATGCAGCCTATTCTGCCCTCCACGCTCAAGGAGAAGGGAAAGGCAGGGGGAGCGTGAGCAGTGTTCAAGGATGCAGCAGAAGGTCCCCCAAAGGGCCTGCGCATCCCCTAATATGAGTACAAGAAAGAAGGATGGGCAAGGAGGCAGCAGGTTAGAGTCCCCACACTGAGTAAATTGGTCACTGCTAATGATGATAGCACAGTGTTCTGCCCCCGGGGGCAACTCTTACCCCTCAGCCCCCGGCGTTGTGCCCTGTGCCGATGGGGATCATGTTCTCTGGGTCCCCCGGGCGTCTTGGCTATTACTTGACCAATAAATGGGAGGGCTGCCCCCTACTGACTCCCGGCTCCTAGTTGGGTGGGTCTCCTCGCATGGATAGAGGGGAGAAGAGGACTGGCCCGTCCCCTCAAGCTGACCGCAGTCTTGCCATCCCCAGGCAGTCCAGCGTGGCATTGTTGGGCCTCAAGTTTTCCGTGCAGGGTGGGGGAGGGGCCCCCGGCAAAAGAAGTGGCAGGTGAATGCAGGAGGGTCAAGATGTAGCCTCAGGTTGGAGGCATAGCTCACCTCCCGTCACCTCGTGTTTCTCCACACCACCAAGCGCAAGAATGATGTGGGTCCCAGCGTCGGCTCCTCTGTAAGCTCCCCGATGCGTTGCCAGCAGATACGCAGCCGCCCAGAACGGCGTCTCTCCGGGCTCCGCTGATGTTCCCGGACCCTCGCCGGTGGATTAGTAAGTGGGGGGAGGGAGGAATCGGAGGTCCCAGGGGGACAGCCAAGCCAACGCCAACTCTACCCCAACCCCTCATGAGGAGGCAGAGGTCGGGAATACTGGAAGCCGCTATGTAGGCTGCGACTCCAGGCCGCCGGAATGCCGGTAGGCAAGGGGCCACAGTTCTGTGTCGCTCAAGTGCCAGTCCCCCAGCAGTAGGACCCTCTCCACACCTCCCCAGCTCCAACGGAGAGGCTCCGCGTCTCTGCCACGCCCGTCCGGCTCCAGTACCGCCGCCCTTTAGAGCTCCTCTATCAGGAGGCCATCGTCGTCCGTGGCCAGACCACACCCCTCTGGACCTCATTATGAGTGCCCTGGATGCTTGAGTGTAAATTCTGCACCACTGGAGTTAACAGGTCAAGAAATTATGTTATCGCAAGGTGGTGCAGAATTAAAGGTGCCTCTGTGCTGAGCAATCCAGAACCCTCTATGAAATTAGGAATTACTAGGGGGATCAGTAATTCCAGGTCACTTGGTGACTCCTCATTTTCACCACTTTCTTCCAGAGCTTCCAGCTGATATCTCCACATCAAAATAAAGAGATGTGGGGTATTCATGCAGATCTGATAACTTTGATGATGCTGGAAATTACCATTACTTGACCCATCAGAATTAAAGAGCACCTTGTTTTCAACAAAGGCTACTAACAAAATGTAGGCAGGCTTCTAAACCCAAGAGAAGATAACACTAGTGGAAATGAAAATAAGAATGTTTCAGCAGCTAGGGCATGATTTACAAAGAGTCCTAATAAGAAATTGTATACAATTATGATTTACAAGTAAAATTGATACCTTAGAAGTGGGGACAATTTGGACACCAACTGTTACCGAAAAAATGGTTTCACAAAATACTGCTTTGGTATTTTGTGAACCAACCTATGTAATAATAGGTTGTCTCACAAAATACTGATACGTAGTGGGTTGCAATTTGACCTGTCTCATTAATAATATGCATGAGATTGGTTGCACATTGAGACCCAGCATGATCGGTTAGAGTCACAAGTATAAAGGCCTGCTGTGGTTAGCAGATCACCATGTCAGTGACTGCTTCTAAATAAGGTAATCTTTTTATTGTAAATGAAGCCTGTTTTCTCGAAGAAAATAGGATACATTAAAAAAAGAAAATTAATTATTTTACAAACATTTTTAGGAGCAGGTGGTTGCCCCATGCCTACTCATAAAAATGTTTTTCATGGTTCTCAAAGTGAAGTGGGTCCATTATGGTCCCTTTCCCGTTTGTTGTCTGTAAAATATTAATGTTTGGCGAATAGATTTTGGTCACTTAACATTAATATATACCATTCCTATGCGGTATTTTGAAGGAATGCTCTAAACACACCCCTTCCAAATACGGAATCGGCAGTGGGTCACACACTCACATTGCAATCTGTCAAAGTTTTACCGAATCTTAATTTGCGATCTGGACATAGCAAAACAATTACTGCGATGGCATAAAGGACCATTCTGCAAATCTGGTATTTTGCAACCACAAAAAGCCTTTGTAGGTTTGGCCCTAACTTTTTTTTATTTAGCAATATAATGGTGGTGCAGGCGAGAACAAAGTAGTGGAAAAAAGAGACTCAGCCAGTGCGTTGATCAAATTACATCCATGAGAGCCAAAGTGTTTGCACGAACTTGCTTCTTTGAAAAACAAAAAGGTCAAAACATGCAGGTAAAAAGCCTGCAAAATGAAACAAAAACAAACAATGCCTACTATTCTTTAGTGGGTGCCGTTGTTTAGATTGATTTGTACTTTGTAGCATATTTGTAAAACTGCAGTGGGTAATGTTGAATGGCTATTTTAATTACTGTAGAATTGTTGTGTATGGATTCCTTTACAAATCATTGCAAGCTAACTGTTTCTTTTTTGCTTACAGCTAACCATTTATGCTCAGAAAAAACAACTTCACACTGCAGAGTATGCAGCAAATGTTACGAAAATCATTTTTGACTTCTATGAAGAGTATTTCAATATGAGTTACTCAATTCCGAAGTTAGGTAAGGCCTTTGTTTCCATCATATTTAAGCTTCTGCCGTTATTTTTGTTGGAGATAGTGTGTCTACATGTTCCTAAGGGCGTTTTGCGGGTTTATTGTGAGTGCCCTACTGTTTGGGTGTCGTACACCCTACAAAATACAAAGACATTTCATGCCAGACACAGGAAGAGAGAGATGAAGGAGGAGAAATAAAGAAATGAGCATAGACTCAGCAGGAGTTTTGGATGTGTAAAATGAGACATAGAAACACACAGGCACAGGGAACAAAAGAACATGAGAGGATAAGAGAGAGACACAGTGACGGAGATCGAGAAGGTGGTGAGTTAGAAACTATGAGCAAAGTAGAGAAAGGCAGAACATGTGCGAGAAAGAAAGCGATGTATGAGGGAGAGGGAAGATGAAATAAAGGTGGAGCGTTAGGAATGATGAGACAGAAAAGAAGATAGCGTGAGAGCTTGGGATAGACGGATAGATAAATGGAGAAAAAGGAAGAGAACTGGTGAGAGACAAGACAGAGAAGAGGTCCAGAGAGAAACCTAAAGAAACTGAGAGAGACAAAATCCGTAGGTAGAAAGCTTTCACTTTCAGCTATCAGGCAAATGACTCTGGTTGAAATAGGTGAACACATTAACAGCAAGATTAAGTCATTTGTGTTACTCCAGAAAATCTCAGAATTCCTCCTAATGCTTACGCTCCTTCCCCCATTCACCTAGCTCCAACCCTCCTGGCATTACAAGGAGGGCCAAGAAAGGACAACTTGTAATGAGGCCTGTTCTTCCAGAAGAATTTACAGTGTGGTCTATGATCTACAATACTGAAACAACTGTATGAAATACATAGTTACATGTCATAAACATAAATACATTCTACCTTCTGATATTTGAACATGACAGCTTTGTGCATCCATAGGATGCTTATCGTATGACCTCCTTCATATTGAGAGACAACAATCTACTAATGGAACATTTTCGGGGAATTCGGATTTTTCTAGTGGTAACAGAAGGCTTATCACAGTCTAATTCTCTGCTAGAAACAAAGACTTTGTATGTCGCTCTTTGTGGACAAATCGCTTAGTTGGTTCCCTTTTCTCTCCTGTTCCATACGTAGCTGTGTCAAAAGATGCCTCTGAGCTCCATACATCTAGATAACTTCAGCTGGTGACATCTTTAAGACACAATACACTTTGTAGGGCTGACGAACAACTGAGCAGCCAGGTTGTGGTCCCAAAAATCTGAGTTAGGTAGAAATAACTATGTATTAATATTGATAAAACCAAATTCTTAATTGCATTCATCATACTTGAAGGAGAGAAAGAGATACCCACAGGGACCATATTTTATTCTCCTTAGGTCAAGATAAGTGAGCATTCCCTTCACCTATTCTGATAAACAATATTATGACACGTTCTCCAGAACCTGGATGACAGCTGTATTCCTTGAGATCTGGGTCATAAAAATGACTTTTAACTGCAAGGAGCAAGGTTTTCCCTGGTCCTTTATTTACTTTTGTACCTTGAGTCTTGCAGACCTAGAACACATACCACACAACCCTCTACAATGGTCTAATGTGTAGTGGTAGCTTTACTGCATCAATTGACTGAAAATTGTAAAGAGGTATCACATATCCTTGGAGCTAGCTGACATGCCCACCGGCCTGGCATGCAGTGGTGATGCCACTGGGGTACATGGCAGCAATAAGTCTCTAAGGTAGCACCTTGTTACACTGGATTATCGAGTCACTGCCCTCTCCTGCTGGGCCTAATGGGCCTGCTGGCACGTTTCACTCTTCAATCCCCAATCTGCCATTAGGTTGCATGACAGTCTTAAGGGCTTGGGAAATGATCTTTGGAGGGAGTAACTGCTGCACTGCTAGGCTAGGGCCCCTTTATTGATAGTACCTTTCACTCAGTGTCCTTTGCCTAGAGGCAGACTGAACCAGCCATCGGTTGGGCTGCTAGGTGTGCTGCGGTCATGCTGTCATGCATTGCCCATTCAATTGCAGTTATTGGCAACCCACTGCCTTCACTGAGTACCTTTCTTCCTAGACATGGCGACCCTCTAGCATGGCTGTGCTAGACTGCCTGCCTTTTAGCCATACTTTAGTCCAATGTTCAGACCCAGGAGAATGAAGTCTGCTAAATTAAACACACATCTGCTGTTGGATCACCATGATCTGCAAACAATGAGCTCCTTGGTGGCTGAGCTGGAAAACCTCAATATCATCCTGGAGGCATTTGGGGCAACTCGAGTTTTAGCTTCCCTTTAGGCTAAAGTAGATGCCACTACCATCAATTTGAGTCTATTGCA
Source organism: Pleurodeles waltl (assembly GCF_031143425.1). Lineage (NCBI taxonomy): Eukaryota > Metazoa > Chordata > Amphibia > Caudata > Salamandridae > Pleurodeles > Pleurodeles waltl. The sequence continues at coordinate 977,759,664 of NC_090436.1, read as the reverse complement.
AGAAGATCAAAAGTGGATAGCTGAAAACGTTACCTAGTCGGAGTGCGCCCGGCAAGAATTGAAACTCGAGACGTCAGCATTGAAGCAGCAATTTCAAACTTGTTAGATTGAGAGTGCTTCATGGAGTTCATGGAGGAGGTGCAGAGGGGCACTCATGCTGCAGTAACATAACAATAGTTGGAATGCCTAAGAGCCTACATTGTTGAGTTTCTGGAAAGCTGAATCAAGGGCATTTTGATGCTTCAAAAACTTTTCCCATTTTTTCAATCGAGAGGGCCCAATGAATCCCAGCATACAACCATCCTGGTGCCCAGCCAGTACCAGTTGTCTCCAAATTGTTGCATTTTAAGGCAATAGATGAGATATTGTGGTTGGCAAGACTGGTCAGGTGGCTTGAAATGGACATCCTGGGTATAAAGAGAAAGTAACAAGAGATGAGTCTGAGGAATTCACTTCTCTTCCCAGCTAAGCTTTAAATTTTGATAAGCAACAGTGCCCTCATCTTAATTGAAGCATAGTTGTTTTGGGAATTTGCTGAGAGATATGAATCCTCTGCACAGGCAGACATCTCGCAAAAATGAGATTGTCAGATGGCCAGACGTAAGCATAGATGCGACAGGCCAAAGCCAAGCGTATTTTCAGGCCCAGTAGAGGCACAGTTGCAGGAGCATGCCCGGCATAGTAAACCCTCTGCACTTGTTGCTGGGCCAGAGGCTGTTTTCATAGACCTGTCTAAAGCCCAGGCATCCACCTCATCAGACACCTCCAACTGTTATGACAGCTGTTCCTTCCTGACATCTCTTCATGACTTGGGTTACCCCCCTCAGACTGCTGAGGACCTCCTGTAATGAGAAGACTCTTCCAGGGATCACTCTGATGGGTCTAAACACTTGCATGCCATGTCACATTTCAACCTCTTTAGGGCTCAATTTATCTATGTAAAATGTTTTAGTTTGCTTTATTTGTCTCTTTCCTTGACTCATTGTTGATATATATGAGACTTCATCTGTGTAGTTTTCACAATTAATAGAGCACCTAAAAAGTGCTGCCCGGCATTTAGCAGTACTTCCAGCTGACACTGTCTCCCCGTTAAGCTAACTGGCTTTCACTGATGCAACACACCAAAGCATATAGGTAAGGCTCCAGCTTGACATCAGCTGCATGACACACCCTATATGTTATTGGCAAGTTTCCTAAGCTTTTGTGAGCTGTCAACTACTTAGATATCTGTCCTTCAGATTGTTGGTTTTTGGATCTGACATCTGAGCAGGCTTATATCCTTCAGGTATGATTATCACAATGGTGGTGATAACCCATCTTTAGCAATGAGGGAGGGCAGGCTGGGCTACACAAGCTGACATACAACACACACCATTGTGTCTCAACCAGGTAACGTCTCTAAGGTCACATGGAACATAAGAGAGATTCACACCATAAATAATATATATGGTATCTATTCCTTTATAATGAGCAAGGGGTCCACATAGCCCTGCTCCAAGAATCCCATATAGCATTAGTAGAAAGTACCAGACTTCAATAGCATTGGCGGGGTCAAGTTTTTTCCAATCATTTTTCAGCCTATACCAGGTGGGTCCTAACCTGGATGAAGGAAGAAGTCCCTTCTGAATCTTTCTTGTTCAACATAGTAGTGCTGACAGGGAGGGTAGGTTTGTCCAATAGAAGATATGATGGATGGAACCCTAGGCTTACCAGATAGCATTTATGCCCTAAATTTGGAACAAGATATGTTCTTGAATCGATTGACAAAGCAGCTCTCTGGGTGGGTTCATAGTCAATAGATCCTATGGAGAAATTCAGTTGTGTGCTTGACGTCACATTGGTCAGGGCCTACCCCTACCTCAGGCCCATAATGCAACATCTCTACTGCACTGTGAAGACTATGCAACCCTGAAGGTAAACTTTACTCTTTCTATTCCTCTTCATATGACCTTTATGCATGATAGGACTGACTAGTCTGCTCCGCTTTGATCTGCCTGCTGGTTTTCTTCCTGCAGTATTTTGTTAGAATTGTGTCTGTTTGCAATCTTCTACTGATAGGCCTTGCATGGGTAACAGTCCATCCTGCTATCCCCCATGGTGCCTCCCAGGCTGCATGATCGAGGTGAAGCATTTTGTGGTACCTTAGTGGAGAGTATACACAGTTACTTTAAGGAGAATGATGGAACTGCCTCCTTTCTAGTGATTGAGTGAGAAGCTTTCAGAGTTTTGTGAGAGTTCACTGCCCTCTTGCCACAGTGGGATTGCACAGGGCTATAGATGGTGATTTGCATAAAGTAGGGATCTCACTTACCCAATTTGAGAGGAACCTTGTGGGCAACTCTGCGTTGTGGAACTCACTTATGGCTGAATTTGAAGAACAGGGTATATTTATGGAACAACTGCACTGCTTTGACTACATCACTTACACAGCTCATGCTCACACTGAAAGGAACAGAGCAGGAAGACTATTGGCATGGCTCTGCCTTATCAACTGTGGAAACACCTCCCTGTTTGTCACATCACTCCATACTTCACAGGATGCATCCTTAGACACCCAGCATAACATCCACACAAATTTTGTATGAGCATTATTCAGTGCTCTATGAGGATAGAACTGATGACACAGCCAAGGAGTTCCAAAGACGACTTCTGTTGCTTAGGGCTCACCTGAGCTGAAGGAAAAATAGATGCTTCTATTATTGTGTAGAACATCTGATATGCCATTCATGATTTAGCTGCTGATAAGATGCCAGAAATTGATGGGTTTTGATTGCAATTCTACCAAACATACACTGCTGCTTGAGCACTATGGCTTGCTCTCCTGTAGAGATGGTGTCCCTCCTGATAGCATCGATACCCAAATTGGGTCGCCCTTGTTCTGACTTCCCTTCATGTAGTCCGATAGACCTTCTGAACTCTGACTATAAAATCCTCTGTCAGATTTTAGCAGGCTGTATAGAATGAGCACTTCCTAAACTGATCCATCTAGGTCAGAAAGGTTTTGTGCACAGGAGGAATATATCTTGGAACATTAACAGACTATACAGAATTATGGAAAGGGCTGTACCCACATGGCCCCACTCAGTGTGCCTGGTTCTAAACCTGTAAAAACCATTCAATACTTTATGGGAATATCTGTTTGAAGTGCTGGCTGCATTTATCTTCAGAGCGTGCACCATGTGGTTGGTCAAGTTACTGTATATGAGCCCTACTGCCTGGGCCAGGATGGACAAACCAATATCAACTTCCTTTTGAATATGTAGAGGGACCCAGCAAGGGTTCCCTTGCTCCCCTTGCCTTTGCATTTGCCTCTAAGACAGTGGCCATCAGTGTGAGATTATGGCGTGGAGGGTAATGGGGCAGAATTCAGATCTTTTATGCCTATTAAGATCTCCTTCATGCGAACCTCTTCAAAACAGTGGCCACCCCTAAGGCACAAACTGTGTTCTGGAGATTCTTTATATCTCAACAATGAGGTACATCACTGTAACAACAATTGTTATGCTGCCTCACCTTTTGTACTACTTCACCAATCTACCTATCCTTCTGCTCGGTCACTCCTAGCAATATGAGACTTCTGGTCTAGCAGGGCACACAGGAAGTTCTACATTTTGAACACTATTATCTAGAAGCCCAGCTCCAATGCAAAGGTTATTGGCTGACAGGTCTCTCACTGGAGGAAATGGGCTTCTTCACAAAATGCATACTGATTACAAAACACATCACACTCTATGCACCAGCCATCCCTTTGTTTGGCCTTCCTAAACATCTGGGCCATCTCACGGTTGCTGATGTTAAGGATTTTAAAGAGGCATGTATCACATAGCTGAGAGACCTAATTCAGGGCAGTTAACTATTCGTTTGACATACTTAGCAAACAGGTGGACATACAAGAGGGCAGTTCTTGATGTATTGGTCCTGGATTTTGCTCTGTGCGTCAAAATGGCTTATTACTGACTCAGTTGGCAGACCACGTTTGTGATGGGAAAATGTAAGAGATGAATCAATTGATTTATCAGGGCCCACCAGTTGTACACTCAAACATCACTACAATCCCTGTGTGAGGTATGGGAGAAAAAAAATAAACCCTGCATTTCACAACAGAGAATGGGAATGGACATTACATTTTCATGCACAATCTTGAATAGTGTTAAGTTTAAATATACACAATTTAACATACTAAACAAGCTCCACTTATCCTCTGATAAAATCAACAAAGTATTTCCTAATGTTAGCAATTCCTGCCCTCTCTGTGTCACATCCCTAGCAAGTCTTCAGCACATCTTATAGGTTTGTGCATCTTAAAGGGCTTACTGGTCTAAAGTCCTGGATGGACATTATTGGAATAGCTAATTTAAAGAACTGGGGAACATGCACTTTATGACTATATAAGCAACCTAAAAAAACACATATAGTAGTTTCTCGCTACCTCAGTCTTGCTTGACATACTGCCAAGGGGCAGTCACTCTAAAGTGAAAAATGGCAGTACATCACACATCAAGTTAATGGCATCAAACTGCCATTAATTGGGCTAAGGCTGAGGGTAAAGGTCTATGCAGGGAAGAGGCCAGAGGCCTGCATAGACATCTGAATGCTGGCGGCTGGGATACCATTGTACTACCCCCAAAACGACACAATACCACTTAATTCCAGCTTGGATTTTACTGGCAACTCTTAAGCTTATCACACTTATATTATGGCAGGGAGGCAGGCCTGGATCTTAAACACCACAGTATGCTCATGCCCTGCTTACCAAACACTATTACACTTCTGTCCTAGCTCTGACCACACTATGGGGTCATTCTAACCCTGGCGGTCAGCGACCGCTAGGGCTAAAATGACGGAAGCACCGCCAACAGGCTGGCGGTGCTTCCATGGGCATTCTGACCGCGGCGGTACAGCCGCGGTCAGAAACGGGAAACCGGCGGTGTCCCGCCGGTTTCCCGCTGCCCTAGGGAATCCTCCACGGCGGCGCTGCTTGCAGCGCCGCCATGGGGATTCCGACCCCCTTACCACCATCCTGTTCCTGGCGGTTTTCACCGCCAGGAACAGGATGGCGGTAATGGGTGTCGTGGGGCCCCTGGGGGCCCCTGCAGTGCCCATGCCAATGGCATGGGCACTGCAGGGGCCCCCTAACAGGGCCCCACAAAGATTTTCAGTGTCTGCATAGCAGACACTGAAAATCGCGACGGGTGCAACTGCACCCGTCGCACCCTTTCCACTCCGCCGGCTCCAATCCGAGCCGGCATCCTCGTGGAAGGGGGTTTCCCGCTGGGCGGGCGGGCGGCCTTCTGGCGGTCGCCCGCCAGCCCAGCGGGAAACTCAGAATGACCGCCGTGGTCTTTTGACCGCGGTACGGTCTTCTTGCGGTTCCCGCTTAGCGGGCGGCTTCTGCCGCCCGCCAAGTTTGGAATCACCCCTTATGTCCTTTCCTACTACCTCCTTTCCTAACTGATTGATAGAGCGCATTAGACATCCCCCTGCTTGTGAGGCTTGCTGATGCCACAACCTCTTTTCTGTTTTAATACTGCCAAAAGTATAGCCTGCCTTTCCTGCCTCCGGGAACAATGTTTTATGTTTCCTGTTTACGATTATACCATCCATTGCTCTATCCCATAGTGGATTTAGTCATGACTCTCAGCCATGGTAGGCAACAGCTCACCCCCTGCGCCCCCTACATTGTAGAATCCATGTTTGTAACTTATTTTTGATGCTGAACTACCTATCTAGCAAGGTAGGCTTTGGCCCTATTCTTTATGGTATTGTAACATAGATTGCTTAGAGTGTATTCTAAAAAATTACAGTAAAGATTGTTTTTCAAAAAGGTGTTCATTTTCTGCTCAGTAGATGCTTATATTGTGTCTGTTCAGCATCCTCATACAATATAACCTGGAACCAGAGACTAATTCAGTTCGCATTAACTAAATATTAGCTCATACTGATGGTCAAGACTTTGATAAACAAAATCAAATAAATGCACACATTCAGCAAGAGGAAACACTCTGGACCTGATTCACAAAGAAAGTGAAAAAGTACAGATGAAGATCTCCATCTCCGCTAGAACGTAATTTTCGTACTTTCTAGAATTTACAAAAGTTCCTGAGAGTGTGCCTGAAAAGCTGTGCAGGCTCAGGTTTCCAGGCATACTTCTCGGAAGATCATGTGACATTCCCAATAGGATTCTAGTCCCACTGACCGGAGTACTCCTTAGTGTAGAGCTCCTCAGAGGCTCAGAGGGGGAATAGGATCCTTTCTTCAAAGGTACACTCTTTTGTAAGAAAAATATTTTCCACATGCAAAAAACATTGCCCTATTCACCATCAAACCTGGGTGAGATCGGTTCCCTTTCACACCCAGGGATTTATGTAATCCCCTGGTTGCAGTAAATATCCAACCCTTTTCAGGGTGGAAAGGGGCGGGGGACAAATTTGTAAATTCATATAAACATCCATGTTTGCGGGAGTTCACAAATTTCCAAAACTAACCATACCTTGGAACACTCACTTTCCCACCATTTAAGTGGAATTTATGGGTGTAAAGAACACCACAGTCGTGGGAGAGGTCTCTGCACATGTGAATGACCTTATGCTCCTCAGAGATCACTTTGTGAATTACTGACAAGTGTAAGTAAGGTAAGTTCCATCACAAACATACCTTTATGATCAAGTTTACATTTGTGAATAGGCCCCTCAATTTTTGTGCTAGCGAACCACGCTTTTACTTTAGCACCATATACCAGTTGTGTATATCCTCATTTTTGCCTAGGTTGTGTCACATACCTAATGAGAATGAAGACACAACTTGAAGGATTGCATGGGTATTTTGATAAGGTTAAATAATACTCTGCATGATTTAGATGTTGGTGGAGGGGAATACTCTGTCACGAATGTGACGGATATCCCGTCTGCCGTATTACGATCCAATTATATGCTATGGAGATCCTAGTATGGCAAATGAGATTTCTGTCATGTTTGTGACAGAGTATTCCCTATGCCAACATCTAAATCAGGCCCTAAGTCCCCGGACTCATTGCTTTTCCAACAAAGTATACCCTCAGTAGTAGGCTAATACTTTCACCATCTGCCACACTACCAAACCTCACACCCCTAAAACAAATCAAACGGCTCTCATTGCCCCTTCAATCCTTCCATTAGCGAAAGGCTAAGTTCAACACTTGTGAATTGCATTTTAAGCTAACTTTAATCAGATCAGTGACGTCAGCTATTTTCTGAGCACACTCTCTTTCACTTAAAGGAACCCTCTGTACGATGTTGTTTCTGGCAAAAAAAAACAACCAGAAATATTACTTCTAACTCTCCAGTGCATTCTCAGCTTTGTAAATTAATTGATTACTTTACAAATAGTGGACCTGAAGGTAATTTACGTTGTTGGACAATTTACGCTTTTGAGTATGTTTACTAAATTTTGCCAATTCACTAAATCCAAGTGTAAATTTACTCCAAAAGTGTAACTTACATGTCTCCAAATTGAGGGCCATGCGTGCTAATCACATACTGCATGATCTATTCACAAAGGTAACATACTTTTGAGTAATTTACATATGTAATTTACTCATACACTTTCGAGTAACTTTATTATTTTTGGCTATTCACAAAATCTGAGTGTAAAGTCACTGCGGGAAGCGCAAGGAGGTCACTGGAGGCGTGTCGAGGGCAGGAGCCCTTTAAATTTCTAATCGCGCTCCCGCCGTCGCGGGAAGCGCAAGGAGGTCACTGGAGGCGTGTCGAGGGCAGGAGCCCTTTAAATTTCTAATCGCGCTCCCGCCGTCGCGGGAAGCGCAAGGAGGTCACTGGAGGCGTGTCGAGGGCAGGAGCCCTTTAAATTTCTAATCGTGCTCCCGCCGCGCGGGACGCGCCCGGGCGAAGCCCGGGCCAAGGGCGGGTCCGTCCTTGCCCGTCCGTGCCAGGAAGAGGCAATTCAGGGCCACCCCCCTGACATTCATCCAAAGTTGCATGGACATGCCAATCTACACGTATGGCTGCCTGAAGGTACTGTGTTGATACTTACTCCTAAATAGGTCCTTTTATAGAGGGCCTTTGGACCGTATTCTCCACCTATTGTTGCGACGCTCTTTCCATTACCCGATAAATACTGGAGTGGGGACAGGCTGGGCCTCTGCCTTTTTTTTTTTTTTTTTCTCTTTCTCTAACTGGCAATAGGTCTGCTCAGATCTATAGTGGCAGCTTAATCCATGGGAAAACGCAAGGCATCAGAACCCCCAAGGGGAAAGATGAATTCTGTAAAAAAACTTAGGAATGCGGGTGAGAACTGCACGATAGCTGAAATAGACGATCTTATTGAGGAGGTAGAGTCACTACTATGCAGTAGGACCACTATTCGGGAGGGCCCCGACAAAAAGATTACCTCCTATTACGCGAAGAAAATCAAACCAGTGGAAGATAAAGCGATAGAGATTGTTTCCCAGCAAGAGGGGGAGGCACCATCTGATGTCAGGACTGTTAGCCCTAGGGTTGCTGCAACTAGAGCCTTGCACCTATGCACCATTGATAATGGTAGGAAGAAGAGCCATATCCAGGAGTGCGAAGTTAGGTGCTCCAATAAATATACAGTCTTGGCAGAACTTGATAGTAGTAACATACAGAATGCACAAGAGGGGGAACCCGTGGATGAATTACACCCATATATCCCAACTGTACAGCTAGATAGTGAAAGGATCACTCCTTTCAATTCAGAACCAGGGAACCCTCTAAAAAATAAAACAAGATCTATAGCAGATCTTTATGATCTAATCACCGGATTAATCCAGGAAGTTAGGGATTTGAAACTTGAAGTCAGAACCTTAACAGATATTGTGGAAAAGGAGGGGGGTAGGGGCACCAATAGAGGCCAATGCGAAAGGGAGTCCCCCCCCATATCACCCCATCTACAAGGTAGATCCACATATCCTCAAAATTCGATTACTAACCCTAACCTTACCCCAGCTACAGCCAAAATTGTACAATAACCACAGGGATGCACGATAGGGGTCAATGTGGAACATATTGGTTCACACAATTCCCAGAGAAGAAATTATAGTAACTTATGCCAAGGAACAGGGAAACCACAAAGAGATCCCCGCTTGGTAAAAGGACCCCAAAAAGGAATTTTGGAACTTACTTTGAACTCCTATCCCCAAGCATCTAATGATTATAACAAAAACACCATTTGGAACCCATACTCTGAGGAGGATAGGTCTCCTACTAGGTTCAATGTTGTTCATCTGTTAAATGTTCCAAAATTACCCTTAAATAGCAGAGAAGATGAGGACTCCTTAAAAAATAAGCTTATACATTGGATCAGGGCTAAAAGACACTGTTTATCCATAATTCGATCAGATATTAGGGGGGCAGAAAGAATCCCTGGAGAGAGGGGGAAACCTGACGTTATTGCATTAACACTCAAGGATGGAAGATTAATCAGAGGTTTGATTGACATGGAACAGAGAACCCCCGCCCCTAATTCCAATGCCATGAGGTTTAGCTTGGATCCATTAACTACCAAACTTCGAGCACAAAGGCATAAACTTAACCACAATGAGGGACTGCAAAAGAGAAACTATGATTCAAACCTTGAGAGAGTAGATTGACTAATCCAGATAGATCAGGCACAAGTGGAACCCAATGGGGACCAAATAGTAGGGGAGCCCCATGAAGGGATTGATCTCCATGCTATAGGGGCAGGGTGCGCAGTGGAGCCTTTGTATGGTAGGAGAAATTTAACAACTCACCCGAGCCATACTCTCAATGCCACAAGCCTAAACGGAAGGGGTCCTATCACCATGATTTCATGGAATGTAGCTGGCTTAAAAAACAAGCTTATAGACCCCGAATGGCAGGACTATATTGATCGACACCATGTCTGTCTCTTCCAGGAGACGTGGCTTAAAGATCCACCGTATAAAGTAGGATATAAAACCTACTTTATCAGTGCAACCTCAGCTGCCAGAGGGAGACCGTCTGGGGGGTTGGTTGTATGGGCGAAGATCTCATTAAATGTTGAGATACGCATGCAAGCCACTGAGTCGGAGGACATTCTATGGTTGACAATGGGGAAAAAAAATAAGATAATAACCCACTTGTTTAATGTATATATAAGACCTAGAAAGTCAAACGTGGAGTCTCCTGAAATAACTCTACTAGACGAGCTGCTCAAAAAAATTCCAATAGGTGAGACAATTATGATAGGGGGTGACCTTAATTGCAACTATGAACCTATAATTGGATTCGAACATTTAGCAGAAGAGGAAGACCGAATGAGAACAATTCCTTACCTAACAATAGAAAAAACTGTCCCAGGCACAGTGGCCGCACTGCAAATCATGAGCCTTACATTAAACCATGGACTGAGGGCATGCAATGGCAGAGTGGGTGAAGTCGGCCTTAATCTGGTTACTTTCCAGAGAGGCAACTCAACTTCAAAAATAGATTACATTCTGCATAGTATAAGCACATGGGAAAGACTAGCGACCTTTAAAATTGATAAAAGAAGGGATAGCGATCACTTCCCGCTAATAATTGAATTCAAGGCACACTTCTTAGATTTGGACTCGAAATATATAGAACATGATAAAGTGAAGTTACAACCCACCCTCAGTAACAACAGAAGGGTTGTAAAATGGCCAGTAATACTTGGCAATCAGGTCACTTTGATAAACATTTACAACATATTTTCTGATCTCTTGGAGCCTTATGCAGAAAATAAACCTAGTGACATTCCTATTATGGCCATCCACCAGTCATTGAGCACTATGTTAAGACCTGTCCTGACTAAACAGTTACAGAATAAGCACATAAAGGAGAAGGCCCAAACCACCCCTAACAGTCCATGGTATACTATCAAATGTAGAGAGAGGAAAAGAGTACTGGTAGAGGCACTAAAGCAAAAAAATCAATTAGCCATACAGCAGGCAAGGGCCAGTTATAAGAAAACGCTGGCTATTGCCCAACGCAACTGGGAGGACCAAAAATGGCAAGACCTGCTGGTAGCAGCGAAAAGCAATGATGCAAGAACCTTTTGGAAAATAGTTACCCATGATAGCAAAGAGGGGATATTTACTACAGACCATCACATAGACCCCGAAACATGGGTTAACTATTTTACATATCTTTACTCTGACCCTCCCACCTTCGATCTCTATCCCTCAAGACACAAAACCCCAGTGGCTTGGGGTATTTTACCCGAGTTACAGTTTAGTCTGGAGGAGACGGTGATTGCCATTGAAGCAATCAAGCCAGGAAAAGCCCCCGGTTTGGATAAGATCCCGGGGGATCTATTCAAACATAGCATAGAAATCTGGGCACCTTATCTAAACCTTTTAAGTAATGCTATAGCAAGGGGAGGCCCAATGCCCGAGACATGGACAGGGGCAGAAATAATCCCAATCCACAAAAAAGGATCCAGGGAAGACCCAGGGAACTATAGACCAATTAGCCTCATAGACGTCACACAAAAAATTTATGCTAGACAGATCCTGAATAGAATCAATATCTGGTTAGAAGAGAACAGCATAATGTCTATATACCAAGCAGGCTTTAGACAACAGACCAGTACAGTTGACCAGGCCTTTAGGCTATTGACAATAATGTGGAAATACACTAGACTAAAGAAAGGCCACCTGTATATCGCGTTTGTGGACCTGCGCGCAGCCTTTGATCTGGTGCCGAGAGACTCCTTATGGGCAGCATTAGGAAAACAGGGCATGCCGGGGAACCTCCTGGGCCAGCTGGAGAGGCTACATGAAAATACATTTGCAAAGGTACGGTGGGGGCCAAAAGGAGAGTTGACAGACCCAATACCTATCAAGAGGGGGGTGAGACAGGGCTGTGTGCTCGCCCCAACTCTTTTCTCTTTATACATCAATGATCTGGTTCATCATCTGAAACAAAGTAACCACGACTCACCAAGATTGAATGATGATCCAGTCCCCGCCCTCCTTTTTGCAGATGACACCATCCTATTGTCTCAAACTCCAATGGGCCTGCAAACTCTACTAGATAAATTCAGTGAGTATTGCAGCTTGAAGGGGTTAGAAATAAATGCAAACAAGACTAAATACTTAACTGTTAACCCTCACAAAGCACTCAAGAGAAACATTTGTATTAGAGGGCAGGCACTGGAACAAGTTAAAAATTTCAACTACCTAGGGATACTGCTTGATGCCAAATTGTCATGGGCGCCGCACATCAACAAAGCTGCTATCTCCTTAACTCATAGCTCTATGGCAATCAGTAAAAATTACAAATGTTCAAGGTCGAGTACTGTGTCACCAGTATTCGAGATCTACAGGTGCAAAGCACAGGCCGCTGCTCTGTATGGCGCAGAACTCTGGGGATTCACAAAACTAACTCCATTGGCCACTCAGGAAAATAATTTTATGAGGGGGATATTGGACCTCCCTCCATCGACTCCGCTGATTCCCTTAGCCCATGACACTAATATGAAACAAATAGGCAAATTGGCAGCCCTGAGGCCCCTGCTCTACTGGTGTAGACTTTGGACAACCCCTGAACTGATCCAATACAGGCAAGCCTTAATTGAGATCATGGGCTTGGACAAGACTATTTCCCTCCCGTGGCTTTATTATATCATGCAAAGCTTTTACAATTTAGGGCTGAAAATCTACTGGGATGAACCGCATATACTCACAACCCAATCAAAGATCCGACTAAAGCAAGTATTTTGGGACTTCATCTTTAATAGCCCTCTTCATAGCAAGGATTCAGGTAGACTAACCTTAAGTTTTCTGGATTTTAAACCACTACCGAGCGCTGAGGAATGGATTGATACCATTCAACCTAGACGAGCAAAAGCTTTATTTATGAAGTATCGATATGGGATTCTCCAGGTCAAGGCTTTTACCTTCAAATGGGGTCTCCTGAATGGGAGTAATCATGAGGCGACCTGCGAGCTATGTAATATGGAGACTCCAGAAACGACGGATCATGTCCTTTTAAATTGCATTGCCTACGATAAACTAAGGAAGAAATGGATCCGACCCATCTGCAGGAACGTTGGAATCAGGAACTACAATGAAGCTGCCAGATTTTTGAGATCCAGCTCGATACCATATGTTGTTTTTGGTCTAAGCCGGTTCTTAATAGCAATTTCATTCATCAGAGACAAGGCGGGCCTGAGGTTGTAGGCGCTTTAATTCAGGCAAAACTCCCAAAGTCAACCTATGGGTCCTGAAATCGATAACTGGGAGTCACCCTCTGCAATTCAATGGCCTTGGGACCTATAATCGGCCAAGGATATATCTAGCTCAGGGGACACTGTCTATGCCCGGGAGGACCGTAGCTACTGGGAGGTTGATTAAGTTACCTAGAATGGTCATTGTCACCTATGAAACTTGTTCCTGGATTCTGATATTTATTTATTTTTTATCCCAAAAAATCTCCTAGTTAGGCAAACAAGTGCCTGATGGCACGGGAGGTAAATTTTATGGGTTTTACAAATGAAATACTGTAATCGATTTTTACCTACTGTTTTTAAGACCAATATCAGATAACTTGTTTCTAGTAGATAAGTGAATATTTGCTGCTGCTAGAACAATGTGCCTTTTTGCATCACTCGATCGTATATGACCTCTAAGCAATATAGGCACGTAAGAAAGAAAGGAATCGTTGGGCCCTAGGGATTGTTAATCACTTTCTAAAAATTAGTCAAATAACCCCTCACGTGATGATGGTATCTATATTGCTAAGATTGTAGAGGCAACTTGAACCTACTGGAGGCAAATAATCATTCAAAAGCATATATCCTACTTTCATAATGGTTACTTTTTGAGCTAGTCTATAGCTAATGATACTACTAGCAAGATAGCAATTTTAACTGTTTTTGTATTAAGGCTTATACTTTAGGGGTATTTTATAAAATTTTATAATATTTATATGGCGATCTGCATGATGATGTGTACTGTATATTTTATAGTGTTTTAGTGATTAATTGTTGATTTTTTAATAACATTTATACCCATAACTCGCCTATTTGTATTGTATGGCCCTGAGGGAGCTTTGGTCTCGATCAGTTTTTAGTGTTTCTTTGTCTTTTTTCTTTTAAAAAAGTGTCTTTGTTTCTTCTAGAAATGTAAGAATCTTGTCAGTATGCTTTTATGGTATTGTTTTACCGAAATAAAGCTGTAAAGTATAAGTATACATTTGTAAATAAATAAAAAAAAAAAAAAAGTCACTGAAAAGTGTAAAACTAAATTCCAGAAGTAAATTACTCAAAAGTGTAAGTTTCCATGTTGAATAGCCCCTGCAGTTTGTGAACAGTTTTGTACTTCCTTTTCTTTTCTATTCCTTTTGTTTTTTTCCTACCTTTAATGTATCTTGTTTTTCTATGTTGCTCTTCTTTCTATTTTGATGTTGTCAATCTTGCTCATTCCATCTTGTTTTTCTCCCCTTTTCTATATGCTGTTCTCTCTTTCTTGCTTTTTCCTTCCTCTTTCTTTTTTCTTTTCTTCCATCATCCTCAGCCTTCCTCCAACTGTGCTTTTAGCTGTCCTTTTCCAACATTTAATTCAACTTCTGTTTTCTGTTTTCTCTTTCTTTTTGCTCCTTTCCCCATTGTCTTACTTCCACCCACCTGTTCCTGTCCACTATTTTCTTTCTTGTCTGCTTTTTTTGTCTTTGCCTCATCCATAATCTTTCTGTTTTCATCTCCTTCTTTATTTTCTTCTCTTGCTAACTATTGATTTATTTCCCTATGCCATTTAGTTTATTCACTAAGTTTCTTTCAGGTTCCTTTTTCTTAAACATTTTCATTCTCTTACTTTTTCCTTTCATCCTGTCATTTCCTTTTTTTCTGACACAATCTTCTCTTTTTCCTTCTCTTTCTTTCTTTCCTTTCACTTTTGCCTTTTTTCCATTTATTTAGCTTTCTTCCACTCACATTTGTTCCTTGTCTTTTTCCTGACCCCCTTTTCTGCTCCTTTTTAGTTTCATTTGTTTATTCTCACTGTCTTTCATGTTTATTCACTATTTTTCCTCTTTCTATCTTTTCACTCTTTTCTTATAGATCATTCTTTTTTATCACATCTTGTTCCTATTTCTTTTTATTCATTATGCTTCCTTTCTTATCATTATTTCTTTCACTGAATCTTCTTTCATTCATTATTCTCACATCTTCAGCAAAACAGTCTTCTAAATTTAAGTCTGTCCATCCAACTTAGAACTGAAGAATTCTATTGGTAGAGGAGAAGAGGCTGTACGTTCTGGTACATGCCAGTTGAATCATTTTGGGCTCTAATCAAATTAGTAAATTCAAGAAAAGAACATTGATCTTCACCACTGAAACATTTCACTAACATAGAAATTAATAATATCTATAAATGTTTAGAACTTTGGGTGGGCATGGTTGGGAATTCACTCTCCTATAAATCTTTTCTAACAACAGCACATTTGCATAATATGTGGTATGATAACGTTTGAGAAAATTATAAAAAGGAACTTTCATTAAAGTGAGAAACGTTTTATATTGCAGATAAAATTGCGATTCCAGACTTTGGTACTGGTGCTATGGAAAACTGGGGTCTGATCACATACAGAGAAACCAATTTACTGTATGACAAAGAAGAATCTGCATCCATCAACAAGCAGAGAGTGGCGGCTGTCATTGCTCATGAGCTTGTTCATCAGGTATACTTTGCTCACATTAGATTCAATATAAAGCAACGTAGGACAGAAGAGTGTGGAAATAGTGACACCATTAAAATAAGCATTGCTACCAACATATTGTGTTTATTTTCGTGGAAATTAGTGGAACACTATATTCAGATGAATAAAAGTGGACAGCATTAAGCTTCTCAGGACACATAGTTTAGAGGTCTCTGTGATGCAACATAACTAAGATGAAAACATACTAAACCTCTCACTAAATGTAATAGAATATGAAGTCTTTTTTCAAGTGGTGCTTGACAGGTGTGCTGCTTTACAATTTGTATATGTAGGTGATGTGCCCTTCATAGTAAACTGTGTGTAACATTACTTCATAATGCAGAATACATAATAAAACAATGTTTGATCAGAAGAAAGGAGTAATGCAGGACCAAAACACATCCAAACAGTAGCTTGGTGCTTATAGCTGATATTCTGCAATCATGGCTGCTGATACTGTTGGAGTTCTGTTTAAATGAAGGGCTAAATAGTTCAGTTTCCAGGAATATACATCAATAAGTTCAGATCTCATCGATTGGTAGAGTGCATTCTTCAGACTTGTACTCATAGACACGACTGGACTCAGCATCTTAAGCAATACTCGCAAACTTTGTCAGACCAGCCCACAAACAGCATGTACAAAAGAGCACAGTGAGTGACTCTTATCAGTGCAAGAAGTGTTTCTGGGTGGTTCTAAACCATGATTTGTTTTGAAAAATAATTGTAAATATGGAGTATTTTACAACAATAATTTGTACTATAGAACCTTATTCAGTCATTGAATGGATGGATGGATGTAGATCGGAGACATGGCTGCATGGCTCAATGAATGAATAGTAGTTGGATGGGCGACAAGTGGGTGAGGAATCAATTCATGAACTGATGACAATGAATAAGGACTTTTAGCTAAGTGCAGCACATGGACTTAAAGCCAAGGGTTGTGTTCTCTGGTTTTCATTAGGTAGTGTGGGTGTCCCTTAGGCACCGCTACTTTTTCCTGAGTGTCTAATTTGACTTTGAAATTGTGCCGCTAAAAATATTGGGGGGACCAGAACCTTTCAATACTGTTATAATTGTGCATTGTTTTTATAAACATTTGCTGCTAAATTCTCCAAGGGGGACATGAGCCTTTACCTGCTTTCCGCATTCTGATGGGGGGCACCACGAGCGAGTCACAAGTGTTCAAGTGGCCTCACTCACAACCTTTGCTTTTTAACTGCCATCTTGAGGTTCCAAGGGACTGCTCGGTTGCAGGCTAGTTTTTTTCCTCTCTCCCCTGTTTCAGGATGGCCACAGCGCGTATGCACCAAGACAAGTAGAGTGTCTCTCAGGCACTGCTATTTTTTTCAACTGGTTCTTATTTGGTTTTAAATTTGTGCTGCTAAAAATCTTGGGTGGAACCAGAACCTTTCAAAACCATTTCAATTATGTATTGTTTTTATAAAGTTGTGACTGCTAAATTCACCATGGGAAACCAGGGCCTTTTGCTGCTTTTGGCATTGTGTGTGGGGCATTATGAGCGAGACACACATGTTCAAGTGGCCTCGCTCGCAACCTTTGTTTTTTAGCCATCTTCTGGTTTGTGAGGGACTGCCTGGTTAGTGGGCTAGTCTTTCTTTTACCGCCCCTATTTTGGAATGGCCACAGGGTGGACATTTTAAGACAGGTAACGTATCTCTCGGGCATTGCTACTTTTTTTCCTCTGTGTCTTATCTGATTTTAAAATTGTGCTGCTAAAAAATCTTGCGGGGAACAGGGGCCTCTTAAAACCGTTTTAATTACTTATTGTTTTTATAGAATTTGGGCTGCTAAATTCACCAGGGGGGAACAAGAGTCTTTTACTTCTTTTGGCATTCTGTTTTGGGGCACTATAAGTGAGGCACACATGTTCAAGTGGCCTCACTCACAACCTTTGCCTTTTAGCTGCCATCTTGGGGTTGTGAGAGACTGCTCAATTAGCGGGCCAACTTTCCTCACTCCCCTATTTCATGATGGCCACAGCACGGACGCGCCAAAGGTGTACCAAAGGCGCATCAAATGCAAGCCTGTTTGAGTCTGTCTGCATCTGTTCACACCCAAACAGGCCCCAGAACCCTGCCCTTTTTGGTCCAGATTTGAGGACTTTCTCAGCCAAACAACTAAGAGCTCTCCAGCCCACCTGTCCTGAAGCCTGTTGAGCCTCACTTGATCCATCTAAGAGTGCACAAACATGCACCCTTTGCAATTTCTCATTACATCCATGAGCTACCAAGACACATCAAACTGCAGGGTTTGCTCCCTCTGTAGGCTTGCCAGGGTGCAGTTAAGCTCCATCACTACGCTCTGGGCCTAAGAGCAATTTCCACCTTTACAGCATCAATGTTCACTTTACCCAGTCATCAGCAAAACATCCATGACTTTGTGGTGGGCGACAACCCAATGCCTTGTTCCTTACAGAAACCTGGCTCAACAAGGCTTCTATGATGCATGTAATAGCAGCCCTTCCCCAGGGTTACTCCATTCTGAGGAGGGATAGACCCAACAAATGAGGAGGGGGATAACTTTTATGTCTAAAAGCACATAAAAATGTGAAATTCACGAACTGTCTGCTCCAGCCTGCGAAGCAATCTCCTTTTTGTTGGAACTTATCTCTAAATTTACTATATCCAGCATTTTAATATACTGCCTCCTGGGGGATGCAGGGAACTCCTTCTTAACCCCTTCGCTGCCAGGCCTTTTCCCCCTCCTGTGCCAGGCCTTTTTTTGCCTATTTGGGGCAGTTTGCGCTTAGGCCCTCATAACTTTTTGTCCACATAAGCTAACCAAGCCAAATTTTCGTCCTTTTTTTCCAACATCCTAGGGATTCTAGAGGTACCCAGACTTTGTGGGTTCCCTTGAAGGAGGCCAAGAAATTGGCCAAAATACAGTGAAAATTTCGTTTTTTTCAAAAAAAATTGAAAAAGTGGCTGCAGAAGAAGGCTTGTGGATTTCCCCCTGAAAACGGCATCAACAAAGGGTTTGCAGTGCTAAACTCAGCAGCTTCCTAGCTTTCAGGAACAGGCAGACTTGAATCAGAAAACCCAATTTTTCAACACAATTTTGGCATTTTACTGGGGCATACCCCATTTTTGCAATTTTTTGTGCTTTCAGCCTCCTTCCAGTCAGTGACAGGAATGGGCATGAAACCAATGCTGGATCCCAGATACCTAACCATTTCTGAAAAGTAGACAAAATTCTGAATTCAGCAAGGGGTCATTTGTGTAGATCCTACAAGGGTTTCCTACAGAAAATAACAGCTGAAAAAGAAAAATATTTAAATTGAGGTGAAAAAAACATCAATTTTTCTCTACGTTTTACTCTGTAACTTTTCCCTGCAATGTCAGATTATGGAAAGCAATATACTGTTACGTCTGCTGGACTCCTCTGGTTGCGGGGATATATAGGGCTTGTAGGTTCATCAAGAACCCGAGGAACCCAGAGCCAATAAATGAGCTGCACCCTGCAGTGCGTTTTCATTCTATACCGGGTATACAGCAATTCATTTGCTGAAATATAAAGAGTAAAAAATTGCTATCAAGAAAACCTTTGCATTTCCAAAAAGGGCACAAGATAAGGTGCTGAGGAGCAGTGGTTATTTGCATATCTCTGAATTCCGGGGTGACCATACTAGCATGTGAATTATAGGGAATTTCTCAAATAGATGTCTTTTTTACACACTCTCCTATATTTGGAAGGAAAAAATGTAGAGAAAGACAAGGGGCAATAGCACTTGTTTTGCTAATCTATGTTCCCCCAAGTCTCCCGATAAAAATGATACCTCACTTGTGTGGGTAGGCCTAGCGCCCGCGACAGGAAACGCCCCAAAACGCAACGTGGACACATCCCATTTTTTTGAAAGAAAACAGAGGTGTTTTTTGCGAAGTGCCTACCTGCAGGTTTTGGCCTCTAGCTCAGCCGCCACCTAGGGAAACCTACCAAACCTGTGCATTTCTGAAAACTAGAGACCTAGGGGAATCCAAGGAGGGGTGACTTGCGGGGCTCGGACCAGGTTCTGTTACCCAGAATCCTTTGCAAACCTCAAAATTTGGCTAAAAAAACACATGTTCCTCACATTTCTGTGGCAGAAAGTTCTGGAATCTGAGAGGAGCCACAAATTTCCTTCCACCCAGCGTTCCCCCAAGTCTCCCGATAAAAATGATACCTCACTTGTGTGGGTAGGCCTAGCGCCCGCGACAGGAAACACCCCAAATCGCAACGTGGACACATCCAAAATTTTGGAAGAAAACAGAGGTGTTTTTTGCGAAGTGCCTACCTGTAGATTTTGGCCTCTAGCTCAGCAGGCACCTAGGGAAACCTACCAAACCTGTGCATTTCTGAAAACTAGAGACCTAGGGGAATCCAAGATGGGGTGACTTGCGGGGCTCGGACCAGGTTCTGTTACCCAGAATCGTTTGCAAACCTCAAAATTTGGCTAAAAAAACACATGTTCCTCACATTTCTGTGGCAGAAAGTTCTGGAATCTGAGAGGAGCCACAAATTTCCTTCCACCCAGCGTTCCCCCAAGTCTCCCGATAAAAATGATACCTCACTTGTGTGGGTAGGCCTAGCGCCCGCGACAGGAAACACCCCAAATCGCAACGTAGACACATCCAAAATTTTGGAAGAAAACAGAGGTGTTTTTTGCGAAGTGCCTACCTGTAGATTTTGGCCTCTAGCTCAGCAGGCACCTAGGGAAACCTACCAAACCTGTGCATTTCTGAAAACTAGAGACCTAGGGGAATCCAAGATGGGGTGACTTGCGGGGCTCGGACCAGGTTCTGTTACCCAGAATCGTTTGCAAACCTCAAAATTTGGCTAAAAAAAAAACACATGTTCCTCACATTTCTGTGGCAGAAAGTTCTGGAATCTGAGAGGAGCCACAAATTTCCTTCCACCCAGCGTTCCCCCAAGTCTCCCGATAAAAATGATACCTCACTTGTGTGGGTAGGCCTAGCGCCGGCGACAGGAAACACCCCAAAGCGCAACGTGGACACATCCCAAATTTTGGAAGAAAACAGAGGTGTTTTTTGCGAAGTGCCTACCTGTAGATTTTGGCCTCTAGCTCAGCCGGCACCTAGGGAAACCTATCAAACCTGTGCATTTCTGAAAACTAGAGACCTAGGGGAATCCAAGGAGGGGTGACTTGCGGGGCTCGGACCAGGTTCTGTTACCCAGAATCCTTTGCAAACCTCAAAATTTGGCTAAAAAAACACATGTTCCTCACATTTCTGTGGCAGAAAGTTCTGGAATCTGAGAGGAGCCACAAATTTCCTTCCACCCAGCGTTCCCCCAAGTCTCCCGATAAAAATGATACCTCACTTGTGTGGGTAGGCCTAGCGCTGGCGACAGGAAACACCCCAAAGCGCAACGTGGACACATCCAAAATTTTGGAAGAAAACAGAGGTGTTTTTTGCGAAGTGCCTACCTGTAGATTTTGGCCTCTAGCTCAGCCGGCACCTAGGGAAACCTACCAAACCTGTGCATTTCTGAAAACTAGAGACCTAGGGGAATCCAAGGAGGGGTGACTTGCGGGGCTCGGACCAGGTTCTGTTACCCAGAATCCTTTGCAAACCTCAAAATTTGGCTAAAAAAACACATGTTCCTCACATTTCTGTGGCAGAAAGTTCTGGAATCTGAGAGGAGCCACAAATTTCCTTCCACCCAGCGTTCCCCCAAGTCTCCCGATAAAAATGATACCTCACTTGTGTGGGTAGGCCTAGCGCCGGTGACAGGAAACACCCCAAAGCGCAACGTGGACACATCCAAAATTTTGGAAGAAAACAGAGGTGTTTTTTGCGAAGTGCCTACCTGTAGATTTTGGCCTCTAGCTCAGCCGGCACCTAGGGAAACCTACCAAACCTGTGCATTTCTGAAAACTAGAGACCTAGGGGAATCCAAGATGGGGTGACTTGTGGGGCTCGGAGCAGGTTCTGTTACCCAGAATCCTTTGCAAACCTCAAAATTTGGCTAAAAAAACACATGTTCCTCACATTTCAGTGGCAGAAAGTTCTGGAATCTGAGAAGAGCCACAAATTTCCTTCCACCCATCATTCCCCTAAGTCTCTCCTCACTTCTGTGGGTAGGCCTAGCGCCCACAAAAGGAAATGGCCCAAAACACAACGTGGACAGAACATATTTTTTCACAGAAAACAGAGGTGTTTTTTGCAAAGTGCCTACCTGTGGAGTTTGGCCTCTAGCTCAGCCAGCCCTGGGGGGGGGGGGTGGCAGAAATGCCCTAAAATAAATTTGACCCCCCCCAAAGCCCCCCCTGCCCCTGCCCGGGAACAACCCCTGCCTACGGGGTCGCTCCCTCCGTATGACATTGGCACCAAAAAACAAATCCCCGGTGCCTAGTGGTTTCTGCCCCCTTGGGGGCAGATTGACCTAAAATCGGCCAATCTGCCCCCAAGGGGGCAGAAATGGTCTAAATACAATTTGCCCCCCAGGGGAGCGACCCTTGCCTGATGGGTCGCTCACCATCTCTAAAAAAAGAAACAACAAAAAAAAAAAAACACAAAAAAAAAAATTGACCTGGCGCCTAGAGGGTTCTGCCCCCCCCAGGGGGCAGTTCGGCCTAATAATAGACCGATCTGCCCCCCGGGGGGGCAGAAATGGCCTAAAATAAATTTGCCCCCCCAACCCCCACCCCCCCCCCCGGGAGCGACCCTTGCCTACGGGGTCGCTCCCCCTGCGTGACATTGGCGCCAAAAAACAAATCCCCGGTGCCTAGTGGTTTCTGCCCCCTTGGGGGCAGATTGACCTAAAATCGGCCAATCTGCCCCCAGGGGGGCAGAAATGGCCTAAATACAATTTGCCCCCCAGGGGAGAGACCCTTGCCTGATGGGTCGCTCCCCATCTCTAAAAAAAGAAACAACAAAAAAAAAAAAACACAAAAAAAAATTTGCCCTGGCGCCTAGAGGTTTCTGCCCCCCTTGGGGGCAGAAATGGCCTAAAATAAATTGCCCTCTCCCCCAGGGAGCGACCCTTGCCTAAGGGGTCGCTCCCTTTGTGTGAAATTCACGCAAAGAAAAAACTCCCTGGTGTCTAGTGGTTTCTACCCCCCTTGGGGGCAGATTGGCCTCATCAAAATAGGCCAATCTGCCCCCAAGGGGGGCAGAAATGGGCAAAATATAATTTTCCCCCAAGGGGAGCGACCCTCGCCTAAGGGGTCGCTCCCCACCAAAAAAAAAAAAAATGAAACATAAAAAAATCAATAAAAAAAAAATGGTCCCTGGTGCTTACAGGTTTCTGCCCCCCCTGAGGGCAGATCGGCCTAATAGTAGGCCGATCTTCCCCCAGGGGGGTCAGAAAAGGCCTTCCCGAAATTATGCCCCCCCCTGGGAGCGACCCTTGCCCAAGGGGTCGCTCCCTTTTGTCAATAACAATAAAAAATAAAAAAAATCCCTGGTGTCTAGTGGTTTCTACCCCCCTTGGGGGCAGATTGGCCTCATCAAAATAGGCCAGTCTGCCCCCAAGGGGGGCAGAAATGGCCAAAATATAATTTTCCCCCAAGGGGAGCGACCCTTGCCTAAGGGGTCGCTCCCCACCAAAAAAAAAAAAAATGAAACATAAAAAAAAAAAAAAAAAAAAAAAGGTCCCTGGTGCGTAGAGGTTTCTGCCCCCAGGGGGGGGCAGAAAAGGCCTTCCCGAAAATATGCCCCCCCTGGGAGCGACCCTTGCCCAAGGGGTCGCTCCCTTTTGTCAATAACAGAAAAAAAAAAAAATCCCTGTTGTCTAGTGGGGTTTCAAAAGCCGGATTGCAAGCAATCTGGCTTTTGAAACCCTCGGAGGGACTTCAAAGGGAAGGAAATACTTTTCCTTCCCTTTGAAGCCCCTCCGGGCCTCCCAGTGATTGAAAGAGAAATGCTTTTGCATTTCTTTTTCAATCGCGCTGGAAGCAGAGCTTCCAGCGCGACTAGGGAGGCCCCTGTGACAAATCAGCGCGCGCTCGCGCGCTGACGTCACAGGGGGGGGTGGAAGGGGAAGGTCTTCCCCCTCCATCCCCGACTTGGGGGGGGGAGGGGGGTGCACGGGGGGCGCGCTAGCGCGCCCCCAAGTTTCCCTGTGCCATGGACGAGATGATCTCGTCCAAGGCACAGGGGAACTGTAGCCTTGGACGAGATCATCTCGTCCAAGGCACAGAAGAGGTTAAATCTGCTACTTTTATTTTCTTAGGGGACTTGAATATTCATCTAGAGGACAATCTTTGCAGTCTTGGTCAGAGGACCTGAAAGCCCTGGACTTGATGTTTATACATTAAACCCCAAACCACATAGCAGGCCACCTTCTATATCTGATCTTTTCTAATAAAAAAAAAAAAGCTTGCTTCTTTTCCTACAGTGCCACTGTTGTGGTCAGATCACCATGCTGTACCGTTTACTGCTTGATCCAGATCAGTTCCACCTAGCAAGGAGGATAGACTACTGCTCAAGACTGCTCACGACCAAGGCCTGGTCGAGGCTGGACACCCCCGCCCTTAACCACCAACTGAGGAATACGATGTCTTGCCTAGCTCAAGTGGCCGAGCTTGATCAGTCCAAGGTTGATGCCTGGCTGGAGGATTAACTGGGCATTGTCCTGCCTTCTAAACTCACTCACAGGATGCATTTTAGCACCTTTCATTCAAAAGTGAGGATGCATTTTTTCCAAACATAGAAGGACAAAAGTCAAGAGACCAACACACTGCTCTAACAGGCTTGGATATTAAAGATGGCTCAGGAAACCAGGCTTCATGTTTTGAGTTGAGCACATGGACTAGAAAAAGGGACCAGCAAGATTAAAGAAGATAGAGCCATTTACTAAATCTACCACCCTTCATTCTCCAATAAAAAAGTTAGTCCAAATATTAAATGTATCAAAGCTTTATACGTTATCAACAAAGTATGCATTCTTATTATATACCATTATATAGGGCAGGGCATTTTTTCAACAGCTAGATTTTCTGTGGTCGGTAGATTATAAAAAACATGCATGTTACCCATGGATGAATATCCTACGCTGATAGGAAATTGTGTGCATGACTTGACAATTTTTTTCCTGTAGTGGTTTAACCTTGCTTACACCACCTCTGCTCCACCAAGAATGAGATCTGTGGATGGTGGAAATATATTACAGCACAATACATTTCATAATTTGACAGAGGGGAGAGGGTTAGGCAATTAACTAAAAGATGGCTAGGGCAAATTAGGGAATAGTTGAGAGACAGTCTTTAACAATCTGTTGACTCCTCCCAACTTAGCTACCTAGGCCACAGTGCAACATAGAGAAGAACCACTTTGTTCAAAATGATTTATAACAATTAAAAATATACTTCATTTATATGGTGCAGTTGCATTCTGGCATTGTCTGTCTTGGGAACAGGGGTGAACCGTAGAACAGAAACACTATGGAGGTCCCTTGCAGAAGAGAAGACCTATTGAACTAAAAAAACAGGAAGGACAGTATTCGAGAGTTGCGGTATACAGGGAGAATGAGGTCTCAGAGTGAAGGACGTTCAGTTGGCATCTACATTAACTAAAGATCAATCTAATAACTCTTCCTGACGGCAGGCTGCATGATTACACAACATTTTAAAAAATCCACTTTAGCTTTGCCCATCATGTCCACTAGATTGTCATTAGGATTTGACACTCAAGCTACTAGTCAGTATTATTCTACAAAGGCCACCTCTTTCCAGTCCTTAGGGTTATGGTTCTTTAAGTTTCCCACAGAGGTAAATAGATATCCCCTTCTCCTGGATGTTGCCAGTTGAACATGCAGAACTTTCATTAAAAAAAAGACAGACCTCTTCATCAAGGAAAGAAAGAGACATTGAGTCTTAGAGTCAAGGTAAACTGAGAAGTCTAACAACAATGAAGAGATGCTGGTGTGCCATTACCCAATTGCCTTTCTTGTTTTCTCTCTGCCTGCTCACCATCCATTGTCGATCTTGCTTCCCCACCTCCATTCATTGTCTGTGTGCTTTCCCCACTCCCCTCTATTGTCTTTTTGCCTCTCCATCCCCAGACAGCCACTCCATGTTATCCATTTGCTTTCCCATCCCTACCTCTGTTGTCCTAATGCATTCTCATCCCTCAACCCTCTGTTGGCTATGTACTTCCCCATGCCCAACCACTCACCCTCCATTGTTTGTGTACTTCCCTCATCTCCCGACTCTCCATTGTCCATGTGCTGTCCCATTGTTGCCTCTTTCTTGTTCTCTTATCCCCACCCACATTCTTCTCTACCACCCTCTCTCCATTTATGTTGCCTCATCCCACTACAACAAAAACGTGGATAAGAACTGTGTCAAAACAATGCATTTTAAGCAACTTTTCATTTACTAGTACACCTTGGATTAGTAAAAAAAAAGAAAAAAAAATCCTTTCCTCAATTTGTAGGAGTGTGGATCCGTGTTAGCAAGTGCCTACAAAAAGATGCAACAGCCACACCTTATAACTTTTTTTAGATCATTTTACGCTATGATGCACAGTAAACGCACTGTTTTTCAGTATGTTAAAAGTCAATGCCAAAAGCCAAGCGGTCTCATGGTGACACCTATTACCTTTGTCAATGCCTGTTATTTTATTGACTGTTGATTAGCAGCAGGAGACGTTGTCTTGCAAAGTTGATTATTTCACTAGTAGTGGACTCTGCTGTTTTAGCATAATTCTAGAACCACTACAGTGCTCTCCATAAATTGGAGAAGACAGCACTTCAATGTATCTTTGCCCTAGTAGTTACAATCTTTCATCTCCAATTCAATTACTCTCTTGATGATCCTTTTGTTTTAAATGATGATTTCTAGGACTGAAAAAGGAATGATAGTATAAAATCCATGTTTGTGCCATGGATTCATTATAGTATCACCAATGCACTATTCAGAGGACACAATTCTTGTTGCAGTCCTATATTTATATCCAGAAGAAGGATTGCACTGTTGACCAAACCTGCTACTTCTCCATCAGAAGATTTTATTGGACATGAAAGAAAAATACATTTGATAAAGTTTGCAAATGCTTTGGGCGTCTTGGCGCTGCCAGCCTCAACAGAGAGGGAAAGGACGATAAGAAAAAGAAAGGGGCATTTTACATAGATGTTGAAAAGCCAAATCTTAAGCTTTTTCATAAAAGACAACAAAGAGGTGCATTTCTTTAGACGAAGAGGCAGAGAGTTCCAGCGTCTAACAGTGCCATGGATGAAACTTCTTCCCCCCCATTGCACTTTTCTGAATTTTGGGATGACTAAATTGAGACAGGTGGTGGATCGCAAAGGTCGGCAAGGAACATACCAGAAGACCCTTTTCTTTAGTTACTCTGGGCTTGTGCAATTTAGGACTTTGAATGCAATACCCAATGCCTTAAAATTGATGCAGTTTTACACAGGAAACAAATGAAGTTGAACAAGAGCCTGAGAGGTGGATTTAGACTTAGCATGCAAGCTGCTGCATTCTGTAGGACCTGTAATTTGTTCAAGAACCTCTTCTGCATGTTAATATAAGGGCATCACTATAGTCTATTTTCAAAAGAATGAGAGCAGTAACAACTAGACTACTTACATCCACAGGAATAAATGGAAGCACCTTCCTTAGGGTCTTTAAAGTTAAAAACAATGAGGAGGTCACTGTATTTACCTGTTTGTCAAATGACAGTTTGTTGTCAAACACAGTCCCAAAGTTTTTAACTTTGGGGACAGAGACCAGTAAGTCTCCTAGCTCTAACGGCCACTGAACTAGAGACCAAAAGGAAATACATTTCCATGATAAGAGGACTTCCGTTTTGTCAGAATTAAATTTTAGGCAATTGTTGGACATCCAGATACCGATATGTTGCATGCAGCTCCGGAACTTAGCAGCTGTGACAGCCTGGTTTCCAGAAACGGAAACCACAATCTGGATGTCATCTGCGTAGCTTACCACTGAGAACCCAAACTTTTTAATGAGGTAGGCTAAGAGCATAACATAAGATTAGAAAGGGTTAGGATCAGGGACTAGCCCTGTGGAACCCCACAGGGGTGGGAGAAAGAGGTTTAGGTGTAGCCCTCCATGGCAACAAATTTCTCTCTTTCAGATAGAAAGGATTTTAGCAGAGCAAGTGCCGAGCCCCGGATACCCAACAAGTTGAGATGTTCAACCAGTACCTCATGATTTACTGGATCAAATGCGGCAGAGAGATGCAACAAAATCAGTGCCGCACTTCTGTCACTATCCAGGATAACTCTCAATTTGTCTGAAGTCACTAACAAAGCAGATTCCTTACTGTGGTGACTCCAGAAACCAATTTGTGTTTGGTCCAGAAGGTTATTAGCTTTAAGAAAGGGAATGAGTTATTTATTAATAGAATTTTATACAATCTTGGAAGGAAAGGGAATATGAGAAATGGGCCTATCCAGCGGGCTAAGATTGGCTTTTTTAGGAGTGGTAAAATAGAGGCAACTTTCCAAGTTTTCGGAAAGTAGCCTTGATTAAACATTTCATTATAAAAGTTGGTCAGATGACAAGGTATTGTTCTAGGTACCAGTTGCAAGATCTTAGGAGGGCAAGGGTCCAGAGGTTAACGGACCTAACAGAGAGTGATACATCCAGAACTTGATCTATGGTTAGGGTGGAGAAAGACAAGAGCACCATTTCACCTGGAGGAAAGGAAGTCTACACATAACTTGGGAGAATCCCAGTGTAGATGTTGTCTACAGTAATATTCAGAGATGTTGAAGAGTTAACCACCTTCGCCTGAAAGGCAGACCGATTTTATCACATGATTGACTGCTTGAGATTTTGTTAGGACCTTCTATCTTAGCAGGTTTTTTTATTATTAAAAATACATCTTTAGAGGAGTTTTTAGAAGATAGGATCTTCTGTTAAAAATAGGCAGATTTTTCTTTGAAAATCAGCTCTTTATTGTTAGAAATTTCCAGTTTATAGCTATTTTGTTTTCTGCAGGATCATACTTTTCCCTCCAACAACGCGCCTACCGCCAGCAGCGCTGTTTCATTTCTTCAATTTTCTCAGAGAACCAAGGCTGAGACGGAGACACTCTTCTATTTCTTATTTGCTTTACCGGAACTAGTTGACTAAGAACGGAGGCTAAGCAGGACTGATATTCCAAGGTGCCATTGTGAAGGTTTTTCGTGACTGTAGGGGGCATGGTTTGCAGCTTGTTGTTAGTTGTTAGTGTCAATTTTATGCTAATGGCGAATAGCTTTAGGTAACGAAGGAGAGCGTTTCGGGTTTGTCTTACCCTCAAACTTTAGGTAGAATATGATTGCAGCATGATCAGATCATGTTAGTGGTAGTACTTCTGAGAAAGATAATGCAGATTTGTCAGAGAAGCGTGAGTTGGGGAATTGACCAACTGATTCAAGTCAAGACTATTCATTAAGTCTATTAGACCCTCTGTGTCCCTATCATCTTTGTTATCCAGATGGAAATTAAAATAGTCTAGAGCAGTGAAACTGGCCGTCTCGGCTTTACTTCTAGTAGTTGGCAAAAACTATGCAGGAACATTGACCTCAGTCTTGGCGGTCAGCAAATTAACAAACCATTAAAGGAGGTGTTGTTATTAAAAACAAATTCAGAAACTAGAGCCTCACAGTCGACAGAGAGAGGGGCTGCTGAAAAACTACCAGTCAGATAGTTCCTGTACACAACGTCCAGCTCACTCCCTTTGTTTCCAACACGATCTAACCTAAAAACTGAGAAACTAGCTAATACAAGGTCAGGGCCAGAGCTCTCATCAGCCAAGGTTTCAGTAACAAAGGCAAGGATCACATTATGGGCTTGGAGAAGCTCGAAAAATCCCCCCTTATTTTTGATAAGTGATCTGGCATTGATTAAAGTGCCATGAAGCACATAGTGGGTAGACAAAACTGTGTTACGAGCCTGCTCAGTGCTGATAAAGTTGAGATAAGAGAGCAACATTGACAATTCAGTTGCTTGCCTCTCTAGAGGGATCAAACACAGACCGGCATCCACATCTGTCTTGCGCCCACATTTTCAAAAGCTCTTCCCTAGTATATTGGAATCCCAGTCTGGATTCTGATGGCATTGGTGTATGTTTTTCAGACTTAATGCAAAGAGGCCTGTAGAAAGTGCAATAATGTAATGCTTTAGTTCATAGTACAATCCTACTTGCTGACTTCCTGCCTCAAAAACTCCTATCATTTAGATTAGGCGGTCTTTTAGCTGCTGTTTTGACCGTCCTTGATCATGGATTTAGCAGTTGCATCCCCACCCCTCTGATTTACATAAGTATTCATAAACTGATACTGCTCAAAGGTGATTTAGTATTCATAAGGTGAAGTTACAATAGGTTGAAAACTCCTGTGTGAGGACTTTTAAGGGAACATTTTTATCACGCTGAATGATCCTCAAATGCTTATGGGCTTTGAAGAAATGGCTGAAACATGAGTGTAAATACTGTGAAAGGTGACCAGTATGTTGCCAACTACGTATTTTTGAGGAAGTCCTGCACACTTACATTATTACAATCAACTCTACATAGTTCCAGCATAGCCTACATCTACCATGGCTTTGACAGAACATCTGTCATTTTCAGAAGCAGCTAATCCAATTCTATGACCTCTGGGCTTAAGCACTTTGTAATCTTTGGTACGGACCTCTTCCAGCATGCTGGCAGCTTTATGTGCTTTCTCTAGGGTGAATATTGCAACTGTTGCATGCCGAGGAATGCCTAAAAAACCATTGGTGGTGCCCGTGGCTAGCCTTTGCTTAACCATCTTAAAGGTGACCTTGATGGACCTGTAGTTTGCAGTATGATCCATCATCAGGACTATTAGGTGTAGCAGACTCTTGTTTTTGTTGAATTTCCTGGGAAGATTTGGTTTGCCCATTTTAGATTCACTGGTCTCAACAATTACTGCAGTCGCCGTGGCCGTGGCACTAAGAGACATTTATTTGGTTTTGGTGGTGATGGTACCATTGTCGATCCAGGAGTGCTCCTCTCAACATCCTTCTGCCCAGAAGAGCTTTCAGCAGGCATGCTGCAGTGTTCACTTTGGCAGAAAAAGGAAGAGGGCTTGATGCCTGTGATGGCAATAGACTTATTTTCTATGGGCCCAATTCACAAAGGTAAAATTAGAGGTTTGGTCAAACCTAAACCAAACTTCTAAGTTTACAACTTTGGGAATTCACAAAAGGCATTTTTGAGTGCTATCTTTAGGTCAGCACTCGGGGTGGAGATCCACTGCCTTCTGGCTTGGTTTGAGCTAAAGAAATGCCATTTTCAGGCTTACGGACAGTGGTTGAGAACAAAGAAAAATGTTTGGCTATCTGAGCTTACACAGCTGGAGCCTCCCCTCCCCAGCCAGCAACTGCCACAAGCAGGCATAAATCAATCAATCAATCATTCAGTGATTTCTAAAGCACGGATAATCACCTGTGGGATTTGAAGGCAGTAGGGGTACCTAACCTGGGTAGTTACCTAACTTTGGAATGAATTCAAAGCGGCCATCGATTGATCCTTAAAATGTATCTACACAGCAGCAATGAGAATGTGAACGCTCCATTGAGAAGCAACATCAACGTTCTACAGAAGACCAGGACCCAAACAGTAAACCAGCACAAAACGGGACAAAACATAGGAAAACAGAGGAAATATATCCCCAGGCCTCCACCATCTCAAATTGTTCATTGCTTTTACACTGTTATCCCTTAATTCTCATGGGCCTCCCCTTCATCCCCTAGTCCAAACCATACTGCAACACACAAGCAAAATTGAAAAGAAGCCAAGAATCCAAATCCAAAAGTGATTAAGGGCTCAATAAAAAACAGAGCGGAACCTTCAAGACAGGAAGAGGCAGTTGATACTGTTGCCACACTAGCGTCAGCCCCACTTCATTCTGCAAAACAATAAAAAAAAAAAAATGAAATTAGCACTAAAAACGTTTCCTGAACATTCTGTTTGGTTAAAATCTAAACTTAATATGCATTTTGAGCTGATGATCGGTGCTTGGTATTAAGAACAAAAGCTGCTTTCCGTAAAAAGCCTATAATAATTGGTCCTGTATTCCCGCAATAGTTTTTTTACACAAGCAAAATCTTGTTTGCAGAATGCGGGATCATGGCAGAATATAGGGTGTTACACATCACTTCTGCAATCTGAAATACTAGAAATTACACAATGGTAAGCCATTGTAAATTAAATTTAGCTTGGGACTAATAAAACTGTACATGGTCTAGTTATTGAGTCATTGGTCTAGTCACACTTTCTCTGCGAAACATAGTATATGCAAGGATGATATTAATGTAATAAATTTTACTTGTTATGGATTTAGAGATGTGTTGCCAACATGGTTTCCCCCCGACTAAGAGCCAGTAGATGAAAAATAAAACAATAGCTTACCATTGTTTTATTTTTCATCTGCTGGCTCAGCTAGCAGAGAGGGGCAGGGCTGGTCCACAGGAGGTGGGAGGAGGAGAGAGTGCACCTAAGTGTGGATGTGTGTTTGGCCAGCCGTCTCAGGCCGGCCAAACAAACATGTGCACTTAGGTTTCACCAACCCGGATGTGTACTCAGGCGGGCTGGAGAAATTGCATAGACCCCAGGGTTGTGTCCGAGTGGCAGTCCAAGCCGCTCAGACCAATCATGACACTGCCTTCATGCTAGGTTTAGCATGAAAGCAGTTCCAGGATTGCTTGGGAGCTTGTACTGGTGAATGCTGCAACAACAGAAGAGGTGCGAGGCAACAGGAGTCGACGGCGAAGACGGCAACAACAAGAACAGTAAGTGGTGTTTTTCTTTTTCCCCACTCCAACCCCCGACCCCACTTGACATTTGCGGCGACTGCTGCTGGTTGCCAATATGTCAAAAACTACATTGTGTTCGCCACTGGAGACATCACAGTGAGAGAAACGTGCAGTAGGTCTTCAAGTGGTTTCATATAATCAAATCAGCCAGAGAAGATTAATTCTTACTCTTACCTGTAGCCTATTGTAACATCCAAGTAGTTCCTAGAAGTTCTTCGAAAATTATATATTACCTGCATAGTTCCTAAAAGGTGATGACTTTGACCTTTATGGCTCTTCAATCTAGACAGAAGATTGTAGCTATTGGGTGCAATGGCCTAGTCCCAAAGTCAATTAGATTACTTTTTATCGTCTGCCTTGACTCCAGTGATTATATTGCCCCATGGAGAAGTGGTGGAAAGGTGTTTCGGCTAAGAAGATTGTTCATCTACACGCAGTGTTAGAAATTAAGATATTTTTGTTAGAATGCCTGCTAGCTTTTTGCACTTGCTTTGTTAATGGTTCTCACCACATCATCAAGCAGCAATATTAAGCTACTGAAAAATGAGAGTGCAACCGGTTGTAATCCACAAGCTGCGCACATTAAGGACAGTCAACCTGGTCTTCCTCACCACCCTTTGAAAATGCTTAGTTGTGCTCTTTCATGCCCTGTGCACAATCAGCCACAGTCTTGACAATTTTACAATTTCATCTCTTCACTTTAAACTCTCAGGAAATCTTACTTACCGTAAGCTATGCACAATTACACACTGCACAGTCTCTTCCGTATCTTACACAATCTTGGGCACTGCTCAATATCGCCCAGCATTGCACCTCCAGTCAGACTCTAAGCCCAGCTACAATCTGCACACACGTTAGTCAAATATTATACAATCTTCAGCATTGTTTGCTCACATTCACTTGTGCTATGCACACTCTTAGCAGCGCAGTTCTAACACTCTGAAAGCTCACTGTGCACATCTTCATTTCTAGGGTTTAGAATGTAATGAACAAATCCACTAGCACCTATTACAGATTTTCCGGATTGCAATGGGAAACAACGTGCGTGTTGTAATACTTTCCCCACCAATTTCTGCATGTCTCTGTATTTACTGGCGGGTTTCACCCAGTAAGTATCTGCAGGTTCGACCTGCCGATATTTGCCTGAGTTTGAGGGGCGGGAAAACTGCGACTCACTCCTAATTGTGCCCCCCCCATGCATACAAGAGCTTGCACAGGCTCCCAGTTAAACATGGTATTCTTAATTGAGGACTGTGTCCAGTGTGCGGCCTGACCCTTTGTGCACGCCTGTATCAGGACTCAATATGTTGAGAAGTTCATACCGTTAGTGATGGCCAAAGTACCAGCATTTTAAAAACATGATCATAGGGACCTACTGTGCACAATTATTGGAAGGGGACAGTATTTAATTCAGGGCGAATTCTGTGAGAGGCAGGACTACAGTTAGCCTGTAGAGACCAACATTTATCATAGACATTTGCCACTTTTTCTGTAATTGAATGCTGAGAATATAAGCAATAGTCACTGGTCCCTCTTGCAACAGTCTCATTATTTTGTGTCTAACTATAAGTGTACCACATTGAGGAGGGGATGTTAGTGACGTTGGTAAGTAACTGAAGGAATCAAATAATTTAGCATGAATAGAGCTCACTGTTGATGAAAAATAGTGATTGTGGCTGCAATGTCAGTGGAGTTCCCCTTATAAAATATAGTCCTACAGGAAAATGTAATTTTATGGCACAGCTTCAATTACTAATGCAGCTAACATTACAAACTGCTTTTGGTTCTGTTTAAGAGCCACAAACCTTTCGTGGTGACTGGCAAGGCCTAATGTCTGAGTGACATTATTGCATTTCCAAAACAAGGCATTGTTTAACAGATCTGAAATTGTGATATTTGGGCTTATGTGTATATTCACTTTTAATGCTGTGATAGGACTGGTCTGAGCACCGGTGTGGGTTTTGTTTGAATAACGTTGGGTTCCTTTGTTTTGCAAAAAATGCTAATTTGTTTTCCTTTTGTGTTCAGTGGTTTGGGAATATTGTGACTATGGACTGGTGGGATGACCTCTGGCTGAATGAAGGATTTGCCAGTTACTTTGAATACAAGGGAATAAATGCAGCGGAACCAGATTGGGAAATGGTAAGCATTTGTGTAAATACATGTGTTGTTCTTGTCTTTTGTGTGTTTTGAGCATACTCCGTACTGTATAACTGAAAAAACTTAAACATAGACAGTAAGTCAAATCATAAGTACTATAGGCCTGATTTATACTTTTTCAGCACTGCATTTGCATAATGTTTTTACGCAAAAGTGGCACAAACTTACAAAATACAGTTATATTTTGTAAGTTTGAGCCGCTTTGGCGTCAAAAAACGATGCAAATGCGGCACGAAAAAAGTATAAATCAGGGCCTAAATGTCTGAGCAGCACTGAAGGTGTAATACTGGTATTATATATTCGTATATGATTTATAGTGTGATATTATGTATTATATATTTTATATATCTATATATATAAATAGATGTAGACATATTTTTGAAAGTATTTGTTGCACTGCTGCATAGAGTTGCCTATTGTGCACTATCTCTATTTTATATACTTTTTCAATTTATCGTAGTTTGTCTAAATATGAAGCAATCTTCAGGAAAACTGATGCCTTTGACTTTTTTCTGAGACCTGTAGCTCTGACACTTATCAATAGCTTGTTTTTCACCATAGAGGATACACAAAGGTGTTGTTTTAGAAAGCTATCTTGTCCAAAATCCCATCCCATCACACAATTAGGAGTGAAGTATTTTTTCCTTTCTATAGTGGGACTTGTGAATACAAATTTCCAAAGTATGGTGAAATTTCTGTATTTGTGAACTTAAGGATAATGGTCAGTTTGTGTGGATTCCAGGGGATCCTGCCAGGAAAATTAGGTGAACAGTCATAAAACTATAATTGTCTGTGTTTTCACTTACACCATAAATATTTCCACAGCCCAGAATCAGAAGGCCTTGAGGCGTTTTTCTATTTAATCTCTTTGAAAGAGAATATTTGACATGGCACTGGGACTTGGCCTATTGTGAGAGTCACTCTCTCTCTGGCCAGTTACCCCAACAAATAATTATCATTTTTTATTACTTCGCATGCTGGGTCACAACAATGCAAATTTTAGCATGTACAAAAATTCTACTAGTAACCATGGCGCTTTATCTAAAACATGCCTTGAACGCAAACTGAGTGCAAATTAACAATTTCAGGTGTGCGTGAAATCAGGGCAAATGTTCCCATGCATAATCTCTTTCGTGCACTCCATTTAGCAAAATCCTGCTTACTTCTGTCATAATTTACCTGCGGTAATACGTGGCTACTCCGTAGCTAAAATCAAACAATTAGAGTTCGATAATCAAAAGGGACTCGCAGCAATCACAGATTTGTGCCACAAAATAGCTTCATTCGACCACCGAAAGCTGCAGAAAGAAGCGCTGACCTGGAGAAAACATCTCATATTGAACATGTCACCTCTCTAAGTGCCTGAGTTATGCTTTTTTAGTGCCGCATTTGCGACATTTTGTGACGCAAAAGCATCGCAAATGTACAAAATATAACTGAATTTTGTAAGTTTGCGCCGCTTATGCAACAAAAAATTACACAAATGTGGTGCTAAAAAAGTATGAATACAGCCCTAAGGGCTGTATTTATAGGTCCCTAGCGCCACATGAGCATCACTTCAAGTGATGCTACTGTGGCGCTAAGCACAGCGCCGTATTTACATTTTTTCTGGCTTAACGTCACCTTGTAAATACGGCCCCTTCAATGCAGCACTGTGCATGGAAGAGGCGTGCGATGGGTGTTGCTGTGGGCGTGGCACAGCATGCATTTTGACGCTGCCTCAGATTTATGAAATTTCTTAAACCTGAGGCAGCGCCAAAATCTAACACCACACCCAGGAGTGGCGTTAGCTGGGCATAATGAGGAGGAATACTTTTATTCCTCCTCGTTTTTTGCTTTTTCTATGCATGCTGCATTCTGCCGCGCACAGAGAAAAAGCAAAATGACAGAAACGATTGTTTATGTGCAGGAAGGTATCCCTTCCTGCACATAAACAATCATTTGAAAATTACGCTTTGGCACTTTGTGTGTGCTGCATTATGCAGCACCCACAGAAGTGCCAAAGCGCCACTGGTGATTGTTTATGTACAGGAAGGGACACTTTCCCGCACATAAACAATCACACCCCTCAACACAGACATCCTTGCACAATGGTGCAAGGATACCTGTGTTGGCACTGGCTGCTAAATTTAGCACCAGCACAGCGGGAAACACAAGGGTGTGCCGTATTCCCTTAAATACGGCACATTCCTGCATTTCTAAAGTGACGCAGTGCGGCACTGCCAATTTTGGCACAGCAGCCCGCTGCACCACTTTTCTTCAAATCTGCCCCTAAGTACTTTATGGAGTTTTGCAAATTCAGGAATTTTAACGCTTATGTATATTGTGACATTTCAGGTATTGGGTGGACATTCCTTCTACCATATATCATGTTTATTCTATGTTTTCACATTTTTGTGTAGCAGTGAAGCGAGCCACCAATGTATGCCTATTTCTTTAATGCTACATATGCATACTCAATAGGTTACATGCATTACTCACGCATAATGTTGGAAAACCTGTGCACTTCCGTTCGCAGTTTTTCCAGAACTGTGATGATTACTGTACATTTCTCCCAATCCGACATGCATACTTTTACAAAACTACACAGCGTAGGGCATCTGTACTTAACCTTTGGTCAGTGGACCCCCAGTGGTCTGTGACTCATACTCAGTTGGTCCAGGACTGTTTAGAAAATTAGATTATATTAACAGATTGATAAAGTCTATGTATATAAAAAAAAGCAAAACTAAGAATTTAACATGTTAAAAGGGTTTGTAAACGTGAACGAATTTTAACTCGGAGGCTAAGAATTAGGTGGTATCCTTAGCTTGTTTTGCAAGAGCAGTGGTAGTAAATCAGACATCATTGTGGGCGTTTGGTAGCCTCAATTAAAGATCTAGCAAACGCTTATAAAAACAGAGAGGATGCTTTAGGAGCGAAAAGACCAAGTGATCGGAAGAGTCTCACATATGACTTCGCCTTTTGCAAACAAAATTGCATTTTGAAAAGTTCCAACTTTCCCATTAATGTCAACATTTTGATCTTGATTATCTTTTTTCTGAATTAAAGAAATATTTCATTATTTGTGTGCTTGTTTGATGTATTCTTGTTTCTGTCTTTTTTTGTCTTTTTGAGGTTTAAATCACAGAAATTGCTTACACCAGGGACTCCAGTTTCAAACACTGATTCAGTTAGGGTCCACAAAAGTTAAAAGTTAAGAACCATTGGCCAAGGAAACAGTTCAGTTTCTGATATAACTCAAATATATTGTGTGCCCCTGTTCTCTATGTCAGCCACATGTGTACTTTTCTCAACTGGATGCTTTACAGGGGTCATAAGATTTGTAACTCATGTGTCAGATTAGGATTAGGACTCTTTCTGTTTTAGGTTTAACTCGTTTTATTAAGATTCCAGCTGCACATTCCATTGCCCACATCCATTCAACTGGCCACAAGTAAACTGTATACTATGTCAAGAGTTTAACTCTCCAACCCCGGTTCCTTCACACCCACCTCCCTCTCCCGGACAATAAGCATTGAAAAAATGAAAATGAGTGCCTAAGCAAGTGGCGGTAACCCTCTATACATTGTGGTGCTGAGTTTGATTACTGGGTAGTATACATTTTCATGTGGCATTATTATTTGAGAGTTTTCACTGGGCATAAGACGGAAGACCTAGGGTATTGTTGGCATGTTAGTTGTTTATAATCTCTGGTGAGAAGCCTGATAAATGGTGGGACCAGTGGTTGCCTGATTCTTGTTTCCTGGGAGGAAGGAAGGACAACACCTCCAATGTTGCTATGTTGTTGTAAGCAATTGTTTGCAGTTTGTGAAAGAGCAATTGGGATTCTTCAATCTTGTTATCCTGTGTTTTCTACCACGGTTGTTTCCACTGGACTTTTTCCCATCTATCATCACTCCTACTCTGTAATTATGTTATTTCCACCAAACCATTATTGATTAGGGTCGACACACACCATTACCTATACCCTCATGACTCACTGGTATCATTCCACCTAGCAAAAAATAAAAAATATCCCAATAAAAATCGTAATAGCCAGCACAATGAGATTCTCTCTTCTAAGAAATCTAAGGGCTCAGCTTCATTAAAACATTTTGCCCAAAATACCCTTAAAGACACACTCTGTAACAAAATCGATGCTTTAGTCCTCAATGTCTGCCAATAAGAGTTTGGCCATGATTTAATCAAATATATCTGTCCTCTTTCTGCTTGTTGAATCGCATTCTTTACTGCTGCCTACAGTCAACACGAAGCAGGGTATATCTTATACTTCCCCGTCATTTGATTTGTATTTCACTTCATTTGCTCCTAAGGGCTCTCACAGGGGGCTTGGATGGATCAATCCCTTTGCCTACTCCGTTATGCTTTGATCATACTCAAAAATCATTAGGTTGTCCCTTCCAGTTCTGATGTAAACAATCCTTCTTTAAGAAATTCGGAGGTTTTTCTGACTGTTATATATCTTCCTAACCAGTCTTCTCTTTCTGCTGGCCCCTTAAATGCTCCCAGAACTGTGTTTTCTAATAAAATGCTTACTGACCCAGCAGTAATTGCTGCCTCTATTCTTATTCTCATCATTTACCTTGCTCTTGAAGCCACTCCATGTACCTTTCTTTTTTTCTCTAATGCAGCTACAGCGACTACCTCAGGTAGAGCAAAACATGGACTGCTTTTCAAAATTGCTCTTTCTTTGAAATGTCATGCCCCTTGAGTGATAATTTCTTGCCTTTTTCATCCACCCTACTACATTCTAAGTGTCATCAGAGGATGTTGGTTGTTAACTTTTACAACAACAATTTTACCAAACACATTTCTGTCATTATTGACTCTTTGAAATCTTTTCTGCTGAATTTTAAGTGTGCTTCCAAGATTTAATTTTCCATCATTCTTGCAGGTGATTTTAATTTGCAAATATGTAAGATATATGACACATTGTTAGATTCTATAAAATATTGTACACTGCATTTTAACCATTGCTTGTAGGGGGGAAACCATGAATGAATTACTAAACAAATGTAATTTATCTTTTATTAAACTTTGTACAGGGCATATGTTCAGTTTGAGCTCTTCCTACATTTATTAGAATGGGTCTTAAATCCATTATTGATTACATTTTTATTTCTGCCCTACTTTTTTCATTAGTGGAGGAATTTAAATTGGGGCTAGTGTTTTAGTGTTCATAACCCATGATCTGTTTCCCTACACTGGGGTCCTTCTAAACAAAATCAGGATAACTCTTACCCACAGTCATACAAGGTCAAGGTTATAGACTTTGCGGGGTCCTGATGTTTTTGTAAAATTTTAATTTCATGTTGTTTTTCTGATTTTAATAGTTGTGTTGATTTGAAATCTTCAGCCAATATGATACTTAACTCTTTCAAAGTAATGTGCATGCATAGAAAATGGTCTTGACTGTATCTTGTATCATGCTTTTTCCTTCGCACAACTCACCAAACACAGGAAAGCAGCTATTAGGAATTAGTCTTAGGAGTGATTAGATCAAGGGTAGACACAAGAAGGCAGTATTGCCTTTTGGCTATTTCTAAATACTTCATTTTAGGAAGTCATTTACCTTCCCTATTTGGGCTTGGATTCTGCATTTTGAAGTAATTTATAGTACTGGCTTGACTGGCATACCTCATAATTACCATCTTACATTGTGTTCCTGGTATCACTTTTACTTATGAGGAAGTGTTGGAGGCTGAGTCCACTTAATAGTCTGTATATCTAGTCTCTGGGGCTCAATATCTTCATGTAAGCATGCTCCTGCCCTTTAGGCACCTCTTCTTACCACAAACATAAACACAGCTGACAAACATACATAACACCTGGTCACATTCCTTCATAGTCACATTTTTAAAAAGTGCAATAAAGATGACCCCTGCTATTATCGGCCTATCTTGTTTATTGATTTTGTTTGTAAAAATTATGGGTTATATCCCTATCTATACACATTCTGGCTGGGCCACCAGAAATCACAATGTTTCCGGTCTTTATTATGGCGTAAGGGCAGGGCTGGGTACAATCGACGGATGTTTGAATCTGCATCTTATAATTCATAAATACACATTAGCTAACCAGGGTTCCAGCTATTTGGCCTTTATTGACATCAATTCAGCTATTGATTATGTGAATCACAACAATCTTTGGTCCATTATGACCTCACTAGGGTTATATATTAACATTGGTAATTGTATGCGTGACCACCACTCAAATCTTACAACCTGAGTCAGACTCAGGTCTGGGGTAGAATGTACTCCATCTTTCAACTGACAAAGGGAAGTCTGGCAAGGGTTTATACTGGCTCATTTCCCTTTTACCTTATATATAAATCAGTTCTGAAAAAGAATTGATTTTATATGGGAAGCATATGCCCGTAGCAGGCTATTGTCATATTCCAGCATTACTGTATACGGAGGATGCTGTCTTCTTGCTTTCTGAGATGGTCAAAAGCCTTGAAAAATTATGAGGTTAATTTGTTGCATTTATGGGTAGTTTGGATGTGCGTTCCAATTTTACCATATCACATAATATGATTGCAGGCCCTAAATGAGTCTGACGTGTTCAAAATCAAGGTGCAACTTATCAGCAAAGTTCAATCTTTCTCCTGTTTCAGGGTAGGTATTGATTCTTCCAATAACTAGACTAGTTTATACACTAGCAGAAGGCAACTGTTTTGCTAAATAAAATGATTGGAAGTAGACACCTAAAATGGAACCCCATATTTATTTTCAAATAATTTAATGACTTTATTCTATTTAAAAATAAACATATTTTAATATCTTACTTTAGTTGAGTTCTATTTTTTAAACAAATCTTTAAAAAATAATTTGAGTTGAATTTAATACACTTAAAGTAATTACATTTAAATTTTATTTTACTTTAGTTAGCAGTATTATATCATTTGTTATTAATTATTCTACATATAAAATATATATTTATATATATATATATATATATAAAATTATTTACATTACATTCAATTTACAAACATTTTTTTTATACTTAAACTTTTTAAAAGTTCCTTACACTTACATAGGAAGGAGATCACGACCCCAATTGTAGAAGTCTCCACCAAGTGTGAGGAACGCCAAACACAGTTTTAGAGTCACTACTAGTAGTAACTTTAATCTCATTGATGACAATTTTACTGACTCCACTCCCTGTTTCTGAGGGGATGGCAAGCTGGTCCACACATTTGAGTATCTTTACCATTGCAAATGGTGAAAAGCCAAAAGTAGTAAAGTTACCCAAAAGTGTAAGAGTAAACTTATACCTGTAGACTTACTTACATGTAAGTTTAACTTTATAAATAGCCCTTCAGTTTCTGGGAGAGAGTATTGTTGTTTGAAGTCCCTGAAAGATTGCTTTTGGCCATTAGCAAATAGTGAGCCCACAATTATGCATCTGTTCTCCCTCCATGCCTAAAAGTATTGCATCTCCATTATCAAAGCAAATTCAGAATTAAAACAGATGGGAATGAAAGGAGAGGGGAAAGATTTGAGAGGTGGCTTATGGCTTTCTTTGTCCATACAGTCAGTGTAACCCTAGTGACCGTAGAGAAGTTGAGCCCCCAGCTTCTCTGTGACAGTCTTCATGATGGAACTTCCCATAGAGGTGTACACATGACAAGATGAACAATGAAGCACCACTGTTTCACTATTTCTAGTTTTCCCCATTCTGCCATAAACTTGAGCTGTTTTTCCTTTAATAGTGATTGAAGATGTGGTGTTACTAGTCTCTAGTGTGCTTGCACTCATCCCTCTGCATGCATAGCCCTGTGATGTCTAGCCTTTTCCTGATTACATTTGCAAAAGTTCAAAGCAAATATGAGTGGTGAGTGTGGACACCCATTTCTGGTGCTTCACTTGATTGTGACACCGAAGGGATACCATCAATTCTTCAGTGGGCTCTTAGTGCCTGTTAGCTTGCAGGGGTCCATCTGAGGAATAGGTGGCCAAATCCAGTTTTATGTTGTATCTAAGCCTAATGCACCCTGTCAAAAACCTCCTCATCATCCAACTAGAGCAAAATTACTTTTCTTTGTTTCTTCTGAGAGTTTTGCAAGATGTGTAGAAGCTTCCTGGCATTGTCTCCACATCGTCGTCCTGCAATAAATCCCAACTGGTAGGCATTTTTTAAATGTGTTTATTATTTTATGTCATAGCATTAACAGAAAGTACAAACCATCAATAAAGCAGTTGAGGAAAAGCTCTAGGCTGGCTACAACAAAATGAAACATAATAGTTTCACTCAGTCTTTGACCAGAGACATACACAATTCAGCACTGTTCATTGCAATTCATGAGGAGAAATCAGCATCTGGCCTGCCAAGGAGTTGCACAGCAGTATGGGGGCTACCAGTGTTTCAATACCAGGATCATACCCTGCTCCCACTGCCACATCATATGAACCAAATGAGGCAGTCAACTCATTCCTGTTGGGGGACGGGTTCATCAGTTCCACCAGGAGTCCTGTTGTGCCAGCAAGTGTGACACCAGCAGGGCCCAGATGTCCTTAGGACAAGAGCATATTGGCATCAACTCCCAATATGACTTGTGTTGTTCCTGGCACTGCGCTGTGTCCCGCAACCACCCAGCCTGTTGAGGTGCAGGCCTCTGACCTTAATGGATAGCCACCCTAAGCTTAGCCAAGAGCAGCAGCGTAGCAATAAGTTTGAGCAAAGCAGAGGGTGCATCTTTGACATACTCCAGCAGCCAACCAGCGGGAACTGCTCTAACTTGCAAGCCATAATCTGCTTAATAGTATTAAAGACATTGTCCTGGAAGCACGCAACTCTAGGACACTGCCATGCCAAATGTAGGAATGTACCAGCAGGCACAGCGCACCGCCTGCAATGCGTGTTCCTCAGTAACCTAATTTCATGTAGTTTCATCGTGGTATGGTATAGGCCATGCAGGTATGTTAAATAAACAGTTCAGAGCCAATAATGCAGGGATAAGGCCTGGGAATGAGAACAGCAGTAACACCATTGATCTTCTCTGATAGTGGCTACCAAGTCATCCTCCTACGCCTCCTGAGCAAAAGATGTGCTAGTTGGCAATGCCTATTGCATCGTAGTGTATGTACGCACAATGAGCCGACGCAGCGATGGGTGTTAAGTGTCTCTTCCAGTATGTGGAAAATTGGAGGTACCACTGGGATGGTGTCATGTGTAGTGCTCAGAGACACCCACAGTTGATGGTAAGTAAGGACATCTAGAGGTGTGGATGTGGGGTCAACAGACACCCTCTGCAGAGAAATTAACGCATTCTCCAGATGGACATTCCCATAGGTTGTCAGCCACAACTGTTGAAGACTGCAGCGGGCGCCCATGTCCTCCTTTAAAGGAATTAGGGGATGGTACATAAAAGACAACGCTGGAGCATACAAATTATTAAATGATGAACCCCAGCCCACAGGCACACTTTGTTCCAGGCCCATAGTGTGCAGGCCACAGTGTCAACCTGAGTTTGCAGGAGTTTAGGAGGGAGATATAAAGCAGCCCCTGGGGGCAATGTGATCATGTTGTGCCATGTAC
Organism: Pleurodeles waltl; assembly: GCF_031143425.1. NCBI lineage: Eukaryota > Metazoa > Chordata > Amphibia > Caudata > Salamandridae > Pleurodeles > Pleurodeles waltl. The sequence goes on along the minus strand of NC_090436.1, from coordinate 977,715,525 downwards.
AGCTGGAATTGGTGAACTGGGTCTGAACTAGGCCTGGGTGGAGTTCCGCATAAGTCCCCAAAAATCTCTGCCACGCTACACAAAGTTCTGCGAGTGGCAGAGTTTGGGAAAGTCACACTTGCTTTCCAACACAGGAGTTTTGTCCTGCGCCGTAAAATCAGCATGAACAGCATTATGGGGAGTGCCAGAGCATGGTAACTTCTTTCTGCCAATCGAGTACATTTTTTACTTGAGCGGAAGCTTCCTCAAAGCCAGGGGCAGCTTTCTCATTGTGAGCGGTTGTGGACTACTATGACCGCTCATGTTCAGTAATCTCTCCCATTTATTGATTTCTATTGCTCACTCTCGCCATCTTAAAGATGGTGAGCGAGAGAAAAAACTGCACTCTGCATCACGTTGCTGAGTTTTGTTTAACTCAGCACTTTGCGTGGAGCGCAGAGTGGGGAAAATTCTGCAAACATCGTCGGCAGAGCGGATTTCTTTATCCACCCCTAGTCTGTACGCAATAGAAGTATAAATTTATGTTGGGCACAGACCCTGCACAAATGGAAGGGTCAACGTCTATCACTGTACCCTAGGCTTTCTCCTCACCCAGACCAAAACTATAAGAAGGGAGCAAAGGCGCGTGCGAAAATGAGCTGTCAGTGGTAGAGGGAGGTTAATGAAGAGGTATAGGAATTTAGGAAGGACTACCATTTTAGCTAAAGCAATCAATCCGATAAAGGGCAACGGAAGCCTCACCCATGTGGCCACTCGATCCTCCAGCCAGATTATCAACTGGCCATATTTTTGGCACTAGAGAACAGAGGCTGTAAACAGGAATAGTACAGACTTTAACCAGTTAACGGTGATGCCAGCAAAGCCTCCAAGTATGTTATATCCATCATAAGAGTATCTAGATTAAATAACGGGTCACAGATTTACAAAGCAACATTGTCAGCGTACATTGAAACCAATATCCACCTGGATATGAGTCGCAACCGAGTAGCCAAGGGCTCCATCGCGGACTCGAAAAGGAGGGGCGGTGACCATTCCATTATCCCTAAGTTGCACCACCGGTCGCATGTACAGTATCTTGATCCATTGTAAAAAGGTACCCTAAAGCCAGGTCGAGCCAGAAGGTGGAACACATAGGGCCATTGTAATAAATCAAATCCTTTGGTAGCAACCAGAAGCACAGCCGCCGCACCTAGGTGCGGGTTAACTGTATGTAGAAGAGCAAATAAGGTTTGTTGATTCTGCGCTGTTGATCAGCTTGGTACAAAGCCTGATTGATCAGGGCAAACAATGGTTGGCAACAGTGGAAGGATTCAGGAGGCGATCAGCTTCACCAATTTTTTATTCTCAAGGTTAATCATTGAAAGGGGGTGGTATGAGTCACAGCATGGAGGATCTTTCTCAAGTTTCAAATGAATGCCTCCTAAAGGGAAGCAGAAGGACTCTGCCCCTCAAGGAGTCCTCTTCATGGCCAGAAGATAAAAAGTGGCAGTGAGACCATCTAAACCCAGCGCCCTGTCACCAGGCATGTCCCCAATTACCCGAATAACCTGTTCCACAATAAATGCGAATCGAGATACCAACAATGCTCATCCTCCATTCACAGCAGCTGCACTGAGTCCAGATGGGGTGGAGACACACCAGACAGAGTACAGGAAAAATTGGTCATCATATGCTGTATAGCTTGAATCCCAGCGTGAACTGTTCACTAACTCTATTATGTGAGCACTTGCCCAAGGTTTTTGCAGCATGCCAGCCAATGTCTTACCTGCCCTGTCACCCTCCCCATAGCGCCGAGCGTGGGCCTCCCATTCAAGGTACTACAATACATGGTGATATTGTTAAAAGCAAAGAATCATAGCTCCAAAGCCTGTATGGCGGATTCTAAGCATGCCGGCTCTCTCTATAGCACCTTAAGCACCCCCACCTGATTGGCGATGCATGCTACCCTTACTTTAAACACCTCACAAACACCTCCCAAAAAGTGGATTGAGACTCTAACGACTGCTAGTTCTGCTCAAAGTATCTAACTATTGCAGTCTAATTTCTTCCTGGAAAACCTAATCACGAAGGGTGCCAGGGGGAAGTCTCTAGATGAAGACTCGCAGGTACAGCTCCGGAGGAGATGAGATCCATCAGGACAGTGGCATGATCAGATAGTGTCATGGGGAGGTGGGCAATCTCAGCAGTCCAGTTAACTACATCTTTGGTGACAAGCCAAAACATAGTCAGTGCATCACCATGTGTTATTTTGAGGCCCTGCACACGTGCCTTCGGTACTGGAGGTATGTCGGACATGCCAAATATCAATAAGGTCATTATCAACCATAATAATCGTAAGCTATGCGGCAGCCCCAGGGTTGGCATCTAGATTCACTAGATATATCTTTGCTCAAATCTAGAACTACATTAAAATCAACCCCCTACAGCACCGCCCCAGCACCCATCATACCAATGAATTGCCAGACCTCACTGTAAAAAGCAGGGTCATCAACATTCGGGCCATATACTGAAACCAAAATTATGGGGTGTCCCTGCAAAGTGCCTACCAATATGACAAACTGGACCTGGGAGTCGCAAAGCATGTGTCTGATGTGCGAAGGGGCTGCCCCTGCGAATAAGTGCCACTACACCATGCACATAATTGGAGTAATGAGAGAAGTGGGACTCAGCGATCTAGCTAGCTCACAGGTGCGTCCTAGTCAAGTCAGACAGGTGTGTCTCTTGCAGTAGGCAGTTATCAATATGAAGCCGCTGCAGTTATGCCAGCACATGGTATGCCTTACGGTGATCGTTGATACTCCTAACGTTCCAGGTGAAGCATATAATCAGAAGCATCAGAGCTTAGGGGGCACATAAGCTTGCATGACAATAAGCATGCCGATAGCAAGTGCAGTGGTGTAGTGCTGAATGATAGAAAAGGGAACAGTCAAACCAGAACAGGAAACATTGCATAATTTCACCAGCTGAAACACCCAACTCACTTCGGACCCCCAATCAAGGTAAATTTCCCCATCTCCCCCCCCTCCCCCAAAGTAAGGGCAAAGGGCCATAGACCAACAATATAGGGAAACTTCTCACAGAGAGCGGCAACAGGTTCCAGCATACACTTCAACCAGGTAGTGGCTGAGTGGCCGGGGCAAGTAGGTGGGAAATTATTCACATAGAAGGTAGCATTTGTCCCCTCAGTTCTCCAGGCAGAGTAGTCCCATATAGGTAGTCAGGCTGAGGCCAGCCGTCAGGATACCCATTACAGAAGCCCCAATAAACTCATGAATAAAAATACGACTCAGTGCACCCCAACAGAGTAGAGTAGCATAACCGCTCGTAGTTGGTTAGTCATTATCACTGAGATGGCTGTGCATGGGAGGACTAACAGGCTTAGTCCAAGAGGGTTCCATGTTGCAGACAAAGCATGTGCAAGCCTTGGGATCAGTAAAGTGGTATGTCTTTCCGCTATGTAGGATAATCAACTTGGCTGGTTAAGTTAGCGAGTATGTGTCGCCAACCTTCTGCAAAGAGCTTTTGACCGGGAGGAACACACACCAGGCAGGCCTGCACAATCAGTGTGAAGTCAGGGAAAAAGGTGACAGTATTTCCTTGGTACTGCAGGTGCTGGCGTTCCCTGGTGAGCCTAATTGGGGAGAGGTTCTCTCTGAACAGAGAGTGCAACATTGTCTTCATTTAAGTCTTCATCCTGTCCAGGTTAAGAATGTGCAAATTATTACACTGTGACCTCACTTGAAGGTCTTCTTTTTCATTTTTTATTGCCTCAAGCTCTTTCTCCAGCCAAAGCAACTGTTCACCAGCAGCATTCTGAGTATCTTCTGTATCAGATGTGCACTGCTCAAGTGGGTCAAGATGTTCTTCATGCTTATCAACTTTGTCTTTCAGGCAATCAAAGCGGACCACGAATAAGTCGATCTTAGAATCAATGGTTTGTAAACTACGTAGGGGCTCATGGAACATGCAGCCAATATCTAATACATCTTCAGAGTCCCAATCATTCTGGGCCTCGATACTACCGCCCTAGGGGCCTGGATCCATGGAGTGCATAGAGTGCTGCAATGCGAAAGATAGCTTTCTCTGTTTATGGTTGTGCTTTCCCATGACTCAAGAGTCGTAGCATGAAGACACACTATTAATGAAATGCAGGGCCTCGGAGTCAGTGAAAGATGAAGGAGCCATTTCCCGCCACTCCCCTTATCCAGGCCAGTAGCGGGGCACAAGCAGACCCAGCCAGTGCAGGCAAAGCGAGACTCGCTCAGATCCATGGCACCACTTCAAGCCCGAGCAAAGGACGGGTCGCTGGCTACCGTCTTGGCCGTAGTAGGCTGGCAAGGGGCCCTCCAGCAGCACATGCCACCCAGGGGGCCCCACCTAACCCCAGAGATCATGCTGGGGTGCACAAGCAGGCCAGTCACACACCTAGGTAGTCAAAGTCCACAGGCATCCCCATGCATGCGCAGGAACTAATCCAGGCATCGCCTGGAGATGCTGCTGATGCGAGAACCCAGTCTGGCCGCACTTCACACTCTGCTCCCTAAAAAAGTGGGCAAAACCCCAGCAGCACCGCCGTACCTCCCCTGCAGGCCCAAGCACCTACAGGACACTACTTCCTCTCATAGGCACAGGGAGCAATCCAGGCTCCAGCCGGAGGTACCGCCCAATGCCAGAAGTGCAGCCCAGCCGAGCACCGCTCCCTGCGCCAAGACTCAGCACGCAAATCCCCCTGCAGTACTGTCTTAACTACATGTCAGTCTCTTTCTCTTTGAGTCCTGAAACAGTCCGCTGCACCTGTATGGGTAAACTCTCCCTGCACCGGCAGGACGCTGCCAGAGAGCCCAACAGGCACGACATGCAGCTCTGGTGTTTGGCACTCCAAGCACGCCTCACACATGAGGTTTCCACACCACACAGACCAGGTCCCTTTGCTTCCTCAGCTACCGTAGTAGGCTACACACAATCTTCTGGTCGACGGGAGTAAGAAGTGGGTATACATTTGTGCCGATGCACCTCTTGTTAGAGGATAAATGTGGATTAGAAGCCCCGGCAGGCAAAGGCTCACTAGACAGTGGCCATCTTGTCACCAGGCACCCTATTGCCCCCAGCTGGCATTTATTGTTTCTAGGACGAGGAGTTCTAGCCTTCCTGCCAAAATACCAGTCATTAGTACTACATAAATAGTTTAGACATGATAATGACCTACATAATGTACAATAAGCATGGTATTTGCCTGGCTTTGCTTTTACTACCACCGTTGCCTAGGGCATGGAGGCTAAAAGTACTCCAGTGCCCCAGATGTTAAGTTAAATTAGGAAATGCACCAGGGCCCAGAGACCTCCCTGTCCTAGGTTTTCTAATGACACTGATAACCTCTTTGGTTATGTGCTCCTCCAAAATAAACCTAGAGTCTCTAGAGATGATGAAAAAGAAGTTTGGTTTAAATATGTTGTCACCACAGAAAGCAAGGCTGTCTTCTTGGCATAAAGATTCTGGTAATAATTACTGAAGTCATCCACAATGGAGCGGTGTTACGTACTGTTTCTCCATCAAGAATAGCTACCTTTTTGACCCTGTCTTTGTTACCATTTACATTGAACTGCAGAGTCAGGGGTCTCCATACTTTAATGCCTGAGGAATATTATTTCAAACTCTGCTATATTTAAAGCAAGCATTCTGACCTGAGATTTAAGCACAAGGATCTTGCTCCAAATAGTTTTCGAGGAGGTTTTTTTGGGTTGTCACTCTAAGTTCACTAGCTGAAATTCTAACAAAGCTCTTGCCTTGCTTCTCATCCATTTTAGTAGGGATGCTGCTATGAATGTGCCCTTAAGATAAGATTTGGGAGCATTCCAAGAGTGGAAGAAGAGACATATTGTGTGTCATTTTAATCCACAGATCTTGTTAGTTCCCTCCCCATTTCTGTGCACACTACTGGGTAATGCAGAGGTTTACACTGAGCCTCCTTGTTAGGGACGTGAGTGTGTTTTGCGGTGTATGTTGAAAGTCGTTGTGCATGATCAGCAGAGCTCTGAGGCCTATGGAGACCTCTGTAACATCACACTTCAGGCTTGAGTTGGTGAGGAAGTAGTAAGAAAGAGTGCAGGTCCTATGCTTCACAAAATGAAAGGTTTTGTCAGGGTAAGTGTCTCTCTAATTCTCCACCAGGCCTTTTACATCGCACCCAGCCCTTAAAGCTAGGTGTCACTGTGCCACTCCCCCCCACATTTTTTATGGGATCTGTCCTTGGTGTCATCCAAGACCTGGTTCGGGTACCCCATTATCATCAGCTCACTCATTGTATATTCCAAGGCTGTGGATTTTGACGTTTTTAGGAAAGCCTCCTGGGCAATGTTTGGGCCACATAGGTTCACTATAGTGGAGGGTTTTGTTCCAACCTGTGATTATTAGCCTTTCTGCCTTATTTCTGTCCTCCACCTACTCTGCACTTCCCACCCCATAACACTGAAACCAGCAAATTTAGGGCCTAATTTAGGTCTTGGTGGAGGGAATACACCACCACAAATGTGACAAATATCCCGTCTGGCTTATTGTGATCTCCATATGATATCATAAGATCGTAATAAGGGAGATGGAATATCTGTCATGTTTGTGACAGAGTATTCCCCTCTGCCAAGACCTACATCTGACCTCTAGTCTTGTGTGGTCATGCCTGGGTGTTGTCTGTGCAGCTGAGTTGAAAATCTCATGAGTGTTACATTCTCTCAGTCCTGGGTGTCACTTCCCCTCTTATTCAGAGCCTTATTTTGGGTGACTGCTTGAAAGTCACACTTCCATGCATAAACTTACACATCCTAATAACGGCACCAGTCATCTTCTTTCAGTGACAAGAGGAGGTTTGTGAAACTACCCCTCCCCTCCAAATCACATGATTCCTTAATTGTGGCCCAAACAGCATGTCCGTATGATCTTCAAGAATCAGGCGCTAATGCTGTTGTTTCTGAAAGGATCTTGCCTCATCCAAGTTATCCATCTCTCTCGATGGATTCGCCTTCCAGAGTTTCTCCATTCTTTTAAGAGCATACCTCTTAGCCTTTACAGTACCTATTGAGTTACATAATGAATTCAAGTCCAACATGTGTTTAAAGTGTGGCAATCTGGAAACAACCTGGCATTCCCACAAAAACTGGTCACCATGGTCCTCAAGATCTAGTTTTATTAGGTAATGGTAGTGTGTTTAGTTAATTTGTGGTAGAAACCCTATGTCAAGGGTGCCAGTATGCTTTTTAAAAGGTTTGTTCAGTACATAGTTTCAAAAAGTGAACAGTGACAAGTTGAATAATAAAATATCATACACCTTGACATGATATATGAAAGAGTACTAGAGGTGACATTTTCAAGGTTGAAAAGTAACAATATTTTGTTTGAGCACAAGAGTACATTCCAGAAAGAGGTTGCAGTGAATGAGAGAACATGCTGTTAAGGAATGACAGTAGAAATAACTTGAGATGGGGATACACTTTGAGGTCTCTCTTGGCTAGTGATATTGTGGGGTCCATTCTAATATGTTATTTCAGAGCATTTCCTTCATTACGTCAATGTATCAGTCATTAGGACTCTGTCAAATATCTAAAATGTTTGAATCAGGTATTCAGGGGAGTTGAGGGTGTGGCCTAGCAGCCAAAGATGGTGGATGTCGAATAAACTAGCTCCGGGGCCGGCAAGCTGCAATTACCACTCATCCTGCCATAACAAGGCTCCCGAGTGGCTCTCCCACTAGCCCCTCTGCTCTACAGCCTGGGTGAGCCGCTGTATCAGCCCTGATAGATGAAAACCGCCTGACTGCCGTCCATCCCTGCTCCGCTCTGACTGCCCAGGCGGGGAGGGGTACTTGTCAAACAGCCCGTTGGAGAGAATGTGGACCCCAAAGAGGAGGAGAAAAGACTTTGGCGCCTCTATGCCATATCAGTGAGCTGGTGGCCCTGTAGGCCTGCAGCACCCTTTGGCCTCGCCCTCATGGGTCGATAGAGGAGGCCCGCCGTGTTGCCTCCTGCAGCACCCAGACCCCGAGTGGAGTAAATTGACCCTGCTGGACCTCAGCACAACATCGGTTGGAGTGGAGGAAGATGGAGCATGATTCCACATGTGTGCTGTGCAGGAAGCAGACTCCGTTCCAGGGAGGAGGTTCACCGTCCAGCTGATGAGGTGGAAGACCAGGCACCATTGCCCAACATCTAGGAGCACACCAGCAAGGAGGGCATACCACTCCCCCACACAACCCTTGACCCCTGAACTTGGCTGTGTGGATTCGACTGACCCGAGAGGGGTGGATTACGCAGACCTTGCCAGAGAAGCCAGGTCGACCCTTGACTATGAGGTGAGGGGCCGTTGCACTTCAGCACAAAGTGGGTGTGGGTACTGCAATGGGCCTGCTGACGTCTGGCACCCGATCCCCAGCCTTGCTGGAAAACTAGCTGCCCTGCCATTCAGCGACTCGATGACAGCACTGATGAGGAGAAGACACACAAGCCCCAGGCTCACTTCTTCTCCTCCCACCTTCTGCTGTGAGAGACTCTGAAAGGGTGCTGAGATTGGGGAAGGTGATATAAGAAGGGAGCCCACCTGCTTCTCGACAATCGCCCTGCTCTCATCAACGCCGACTGCAGTGATCTCTGATAAACTTATAAAACCATAGCGTGCACTCAGTGTTGGTGCATCGGCTAACATTCATTGGCCCCTTGCAGAATGCCACCGGAGGAGGGCTGGGGGCTGCAAGGCTGTAATAGACACCCAATCACCCAGCACCTGCAAACAGCGCAACCCCACTCACTCCCCCCACCCCGGTTGACTGGAAACTCCAGCAGGTGGAGTCCCAACTGTGCAATGCAACTTAGCTAGTGCTACATAGGACTACAGATTGGGGGACCCAACACTGCAAACCACAACAGAGTGAGCATCGAACTCACGGGATACATCCTTTAACCACAGGACCCACAACCAAAGCCTGTGGATCCAGACTGAGTACCCCACTACAAACTATTACCCGTTACTTCACAGGTTGGACTGTGCCATGGGAGGATATAAATCACTGAAACCACACTCCCACCTGACCTCTCCCACTCTCCATCATGGGGGAGACGCCAATTCAGTGGTGGGGACCTCCAGGCCTCCACTGGACTCAGCTAACAAGCTGGACGCCATCCTACTTGCTATTGAAACCTCTCATTCATCAGTGGAAGCACGAATAGATGAGATCCGAGTGGAGTTTGGTCCCCTTCGTGAAGATCAACAGAAACTGGCCTCCTGGGTCACCATAACTCAAAAATGGCACCACAGCTGAAGACCCAGGAACAGACTACTCAGGACCTCCTGGAAAGAGTGCAGGGCTTGGAGGCACAAGCTGAAGGTGCCGAAGGAAGGGCTCACGCTACAATATCCGCATGGTTGGTCTCCCAGAAGGAGCAGAGGACACCCAACAGATGACAGACTTCCTTAAGAAATGGGTAAAATTATTCACACCCTCAGAAGCCCTGACCCCCATTTCAGCATGGAGAGAGCACACTGGATTCCGGGTTGCAGGCCACTGCAGGGCTTGCCCCTGAGCCTGGGATAGGTGATTACTTCACTACAAAGACAGAGATGCAATCCTACAGGCTGCCAGACTTGCAGCAACCCTAGTCTATGAAAATAGTCAGGTATCGGTGTTCCTGGACTATGCACTCCAGACCCAATGTGATCGCTCCTTATTTACAGCAGACAAATGCAGGCTCCAGGAGCTGGCAGTCCAATACTCATCACTCATCCTTGTGAGGCTGAAAATTCTCCATGATAATCATACATATTTCCGCCTCAGCCTGGGACTGGATAGAAACCCACTTTGAAGGGGTGCGAAGGCCCTCATCATCTCTAACATCTTAACCGAGGCCCAGACCCTGGGGTGTAGCAGGGGAGGAAAACACCAGCGTCCTGGAGCTGCACCAAGTGCTCCATCTCCTAATGTCTCAAGTCAAAGAAAACAATTTGCAATTGAGGCAGCCTTTTCAATTCTTCAGCTCCAGTGTCCCTGGAAGAGAGTACAGTCTGCTGCTGAGAGAAGATATGCTGATGGAATTTACCATAGGCCTGGTGGTGACCCTGCAGTTGGCAGCCGATTTATGACAGTGGTAATTCCCCTGGGATCAGACCTACCCTCATCGACCCTCACAGTGGAGGGTAGCACCCTGGTCACTCACCTTTGCAATACCTAGGAGGCACCCTCAGATTGTTGTCCGAATTGCCCCTTCCCCCTGAAATTGTAACAAAGTGAAATCCCCACGCCACCCCTGTTCCTTGTGTGGACTCTCTCAGCCAGTGTTTGGGTGTGTGACTTATGGTCTCAGGCTCCAGATGTTGTTGTTATGCCCTTGTTGTTTATTTGCTCAGTTATATATTCTTCTTTTCAGGGTGCTTTCTGCCACCAGTGTTCCAGATTCACCCTGAGGGCCAATCAAGCCTACCCTGCCCCCTTTTGCTGCCCCCTGCACCCCCAAAAGTCCCAATGGTCCCACCACGTACAATACGATTCCTAACACTTATCATAAGGGGGAAACATTTAGCCTGCAACAAATACTCCTCATATGCCTACCTCAGATGACAGAATACACGCATGCATTTCTTACAGGAGACCCACCAAGTAGAGGGGAAACTCCAGCACCTCCTGCCCCACTGAAGAAGCACTGTGCTTGGCACCTCCTACTCTACTTTCACAAGGGGGCCCTTACATGGCTATGCCCGAGCACACTTTTTCAATTACACACTACTGTACTCAACTGTGAGGGTAGATATGTGTTCGCCCAAGTCTACCTTGGTGGCATATGAGGGCTCCTAGGCTGCATCTATGCCCGTAACACAGACCAAGCATCATGATGGCAGCCCCATCAGAGATACTGGCACAATGGGGAGACTAGAACAATGTACTAGATATCACACTTGATCGGTCCACCCCCCATCTCCCGTCCACCCCAACACACCAGCATTCCTAGTTATTCTCAACTTGTGCTCACCAGTGGCCATTACATGACTTATGGAGTGTCAATAATACACAACTCAGCCTATCTTCACATTAATCCATCCCTCATGACTTATATCTCTGCTTAGATCATTTTCATGCTTTTTGGGCTTATCATCCAACTGACACTGACAGCCACTGATACTTAGGCCGGGTTCTCTCTGATCACGCTGCACATTTCCTGGACATCACTTGGGGAGTCCCTCATCCACCAGTCCCCCTATGGAAACTACCCAGGGAGGTTCTTGATGACCCGGCATTTTCTGATTCCCAACTCACACAATAACTAAATACTTTGTTGAAAACCACTAAACAGCCACGGCAAGGGGGATAGAATGGGATGCTTTTAAGGTGTTCACCCAAGGCCATTGCCTCCACACTACTGTATAACCGGTGTCCAGCATGAACTCTCAGAAGCTCTTAAAGCAGCTGACAAATGGGTCACAGAACTTGACAACAGGCCCCTTTTGGGTGAGGCTGCCCACGACGCCCCGCTGACTGCTAAACAACACCAAACTACACAGGTGGAGTGCCTCCAATGCTATAACTCTAAGGAATACTCAGCCAGAGTTCACTCACAGGGGGATAAAACTGGCTGAATACTGGCACGGCTGGCCAGACTGGAGACGCAAGCCACCATAGTAACAGAAATCACCTTGCTTACGTGCCAGCCTCTATGCTCGTAATCAGATATTCTACAAGCCTTCAGCACATATTATTCTACTCTCTACAACCTACTGCCCATCCCAGTATCAGAGGAAATAGGAAGCTTTCTGGCTCCTCTTTCCCTTTCAAACATAAATGCGGCCCAAAGGGTGGACATTGACAGACCCATCGCTATCGAAGAGGTGAAACAGGCAATTCACACCCTTGCCTGCATGAAGACTCCGGGATTGGATGTGTTCCCCATCGAATATTATGACTGCTTTGCGATCCTCATGGTTCCTTGACTAGTTGAAGTATATAATGAGGCACTCACAATGGGCTCTTTCTCGAACTCCCTGCAGGAATCCCTACTCGTCTCCCTCATGAAGCCAGGCAGGGACCTCGCCAAACTCTTTACATACAGCCCCATGGCCATACTGGGGACAGATTATAAGTACTCCCAGAACTGATCCACCCCAACCAAAATGGCTTCATACCAGGCCGAAATACCTTCTATAATATAGGCCACTTGTTCCACGTCAAGGATCATGACTCCTTACAGTACCCTAGAGCAGCATGTCTGATACCTGACATTGAAAAAGCTTTTGATTCCCTCTCCTGGTAGTACCTGTTCATGACTTCAACTTCGAGGAGGCAGCTGGACTCCCTGTTCATTGGGAAAAGTATTTTATTTTCTTATTCTGGGACAACACAGCGCCCTACCCAGTCACCATATGCCCACACACCCTTAACCTGGCAGGCCTATTTGAGGGCAATCTGAAAAGGGCCTATACTAACCTACATTCTCAGGTCCCTTTCTGGCAAAGGCTCCCACTAGCCCTCACCAACAGGAACGCACTGTCTAAAATGATAATTCTCCTATATATTTTTTAATGTACCTGTTTTTCCCCTGTGTCGCTTCTTTCGTGACCTTGATCTTCTGATGGGAGAACTACTTTGGAACAATGGCAGAAGACGAATTGCCTTCCATGAACTACAACTGTCTGGTTCAATGGAATCTGGGGGGCAACTCTTTCGAATCTTATTACTTAGTGGCCCAGCTCCGAAGGGTGGCTCCTTGGCTGGAGGGCAAAAATACATTTGAAACTACCACCAACGATGTCCTCTCCCCATGCATGTGATGCAACAGCTTTTCCATCCCCCTATCACAATGCATCGAACCTGGGCACTGCTCGGTTAGCTAGCGCAAAAATGTCTCACCAGAATCTGGGAGGATGACCTTCGTATCCTTATGACACCGAATGGGTTAAGGCCTTGGACTTCCCCAAAATAGTATTCCGCAATGCATGCTTTAAAAATATTCAGTACATGCTCCTTCACCAGGCCTACCTTACACCTTCCCACTTTTACAGAATATTCCCAAAGGCACTCTTCACCTGTCCAAGATGTTCTAACCGTTTGGTGGACCTTGAACACATACTCTGGTCATGTCCCGCACTGACACGCTTTTGAGACGAGATACACACTATCCTAGCCACAGTTACAGAAATTACCACACTGAAAACATGAAAGGCCACTAACTATTCTCATGATGCAAACGGCACAAAGTGTGAGCCCTGTTCACCAACCTGGCCCTTTTATTAGCCAAACGTCTCCTCACTTTACACTGGAAGATCCCACAAGATTCCATCTTTGGCCCAGTGGTACTCTGTGGTGCCTCATTGGGGGGTGGGGAAAGGTCAGCACTGGATTGGGAGGAATCTCGCCGTATTCGTCGGCGGCCAATTGCAGTTGTCATGCTATTACAATTCAAGGCCTACCCAGTAGGCGATTCCCCTCTAAGCACCCCAATCCACTAAAACGTCATGCCACGTGGCAACCCGATGCGATGCCCTTACCCCCACCTTAGTAAACAGCCGTATTTTCGGGAACATGGATTAAGGCGTCACACTTTTCCCATCGCAAATTCGCATGTTACCCCTTAATTCACCAAACACACACGGATCACCACTGCGTAGTCCCCACATTGGCACCTACATTTCGAAGGTCATCCCTCCATCTTTCTCCCCGCCCCCTTTGGTACCCCCCCCCCCCCCTCCATCTCTGCCGCTGATACAGCTCCCTTGCTGCTCTCCTTCAAACGCCCATGGATGTCTGGTGCTTCATTTAATTAGGAGGCCCAAGGGCTGAGTGCCACTCGCCCAAAAGTTTGTTTTTTTGTCATTCTTCTTGTACTTCCTAATTCCAGAGTTCACCCTTTCCCTTACCTCTCCGATTACCATTCCAGTTGAATAGTCTCCCACTACATGGCATGAGTGCTTTCCAATCCGTTACACAACTCCCATTCTAGAGTCACTCTTTCCCTTATGATGGAGAAGCGCAGAGCTTAGTTACTGGTGAACCTGCAGAGAAGAATGCCCACGTACAAGTTGGCATTATTACATAACGTAAAGTGTTGCCTATCTCTCCCTCCGCTGAGTGAACCCACTATGCGTTGCCACCTGCAGCACCGCTAGATTAAAAATCCATAATCTAACAACCTTGGTTCTCCTAGAGCTAGGCTCTACTTATAGGTTCAGTGTGCTATATAACTGAAGCGTTATTGTCAAATTTCCAACTATGGTAATGAGTATTCGCAATGCGCATACTGCACGTGGGTCCTATACAGCCAGTCAGATGGGAAGGAGCCTACAATCTATGATTTTACTAATGAAATGCGGGCAACAGATACGAGTCACGATTATGTGACTTTACTGTTGTTGTGGTAGTAACAGCGACCACGTTTTCTTAGATCTTTTACTGTTTACGGAAAGCTTTTCAATGACGCTTGCTATCTTATGCTATTGTTCTGTTAAGGAGGAGGTGTTAGTATTAGGTTTTTGAGATATGTGCACAGAGCTAATCATGGGTTTTAGAGTGTGTTAGAAATGTCCACAGTAAGGCATTGAAAAGTGGTGAATTTTAGACAGTTAAACCATTTGCACATAAGGAAATCATTGAGAATAAAAGCAATGCCCCCATCAGCTTTTTTGGTTCTGTCAAGGGAAAGATGATGAAACCAACCTGGTAAAAACATCATAATTAATACTCTCAGTTTTCAGTTTTTACTGATTTTTACAGATAAATACAGACAGAAAACCATTTATTTTACTGTCTGTGTTTATTTTCAAATACAGAAAAATACAGAAAAAGTCCTTCGTTCGATTATGTTCTCTATTGCCAGGACAGTAGGAGTACAGATTGCGAGGTGGGGACATTTTTGCTAATTTATGGTATGCTCAACGTTGCTTTATTTTTTTCAGGGTTTTTTAAACCGATCTAGGAGGTGGGGCTTTTTCTGTTTTTTTCTGTTACTGTTATTACCACTTGTGGTCAGCCCCTAATTGTATTTATAGAAAATTATAAATTAAATATATTTCACAGTGTACACCTATGGTTTTTTTTGAATGCTTACCAATTACTTACTTTAGACTCGAGTATGCGATACGACTTGTAAAGTTACTTACTCTTTTATTTGTAAATAAGCCATTTCACCTTAAAAAGGCAGGTACGAGTCCTGCAAAAATAATTATACCAAGAGCGAAATGTTTTCCTAGCATGGCCTTGGACTCATTCAAGTAAATGCTTAGCTTCTCAGTTCTTTTATTGCTGTACACTAACAATGTAGTGATGCTATGTTTTTTATTAACCACGTTTTGCTGCAGCCCCCTTTCATCAGTGAAACTTCTTTTTTAAGTTTGACCAGGTGTTAATTGATGACGTGCTTCCGGTGATGAAAGATGATGCCTTGCAGTCTTCACACCCTATTGTGGTCAACGTTTCTACTCCAAATGAAATAACTTCTGTATTTGATGGTATCTCATACAGCAAGGTAAGTGGTGCATGACAGGCTAACTGTTATTGTGCTGGCCTTTAATAACGAGATTTTAAGATAACCAATCAAGCATCCTTTTAAAAATCTTCTGGGTGGAACATATAATCAGTGGTGGCTCCTCCGCTAGGGTGGGGGAGCGTGCCCCCCCCTCCAGCAGAGATAGCTGAAAAACCTTTAACAAGGAAAGGATAATAAACTGCGCCCTTGTTAAAGGGTGGGGCATGTGGGGTGACGAGTAGTGAGGGGTGTGCACTGTGCACTCCCCTCACTGCGCATGTGTGTTTGGCTGGCCGTCTCGGGCCGGCCAAACATACATGTGCAGTAGGCTAGAGCCTGCACAGGCTCCCAGTCTGCCTGGGAGTGCCCTGGCTGGGTGCTCCCAGCCAATCCTGGTGCTGCTCTGAGCAGCGTCAGGATTGGCCACAGGGCAGGCTGGGAGCCTGTGCCTGCAGCATCTAAATGACGGAGAGGAGCTGCCAGCGGAGCGGAGATACGCTTCCAAAAAATGTATTTTATTTCTATGTTTTGTGTAATGTCCCCCCACCCCCTCCCTTGCAGGCCAGCCGACCCGCCCCCTGTGAAGCCCATAAGTGATGACTGCGTATAATCTTGTGTCTTTTACTCTTCATGCAACTTTTTTAACATGGAGCTCGCCTTGTACCATTACAGTCATAGTGAATGTGATTACCTGCTCCTATTCAGTGACACCCCGCAGCAATTCATGCTATCAATTCAGTTTCTTGAAATAGAATATTGAATGGTCATTCAAGATTTATAATGATATGACTGTTGGTCACTTAGGTTTTCAGGTTGCCCAAGTCATTGCCTATCATTTGATACACAACACAATGCAAATGTGTTGCATCCTTTCGTAAATTGATTGCCACTCAAGGACTCACTGCAGCATCGATGTGGCTGCTTATGCTTATTTGATGCTTTAATTTTCTAAATGTTGCCTATTGGTGACTTTTTGTTGTATTTGTTATATGTAGTATCATTTTGGCCTTTACATTGTTAGAAGCCCTGCACTTTGCATAGTTACAAAAGGCAAACCTTGGTAAGAGTGACTCTTGCAAAGTTACAAAGGAGAGTGGGGGCAATGTTTGTATATAAAATGTTCCTGTTGCTATTTAGGTCTTCAAGAGTCAGTCCTGCTGTCATTCTGGGCTAATAAGAGTTAGGCTTGGACAGAAAAAGGCCTGAACACCAAAATAAAAGTGGCCACCATTAGCAAATTAGATAGCTAAATATAAGTGGCCATGTTTGCAAATTGGTGCAGTTTTGAACTTCTAAAGACATGTAGTGCAAGTGTTTTGCAAGGTATGGAAGACTGCATGAATTTAAGCTTGCAACATTCAATGTTTGTTTAAATAGCAGAGCGATCAAAAGTACATAGCGGCCTAACAGACCATAAAACAGCCTCACTAATAGCCACAAAACAGCCCTCACACTGACCTGTCAGACCAGACGGCTGGGCACTACCTGATTCCCCTAAAGGCCAGTCTGACCCTGAAGCTGATAGTGCTATTCGGCCTCACAATATACAATGGCATTCCTCTTCCAAATAAACCAAAACATCATATTGCCAGTGTGCCTTCATCATTCACTGACAGCCCATTGACCCATCCTAGTCAAACTGATAAATTAATGTCCTGCAGACACTTGCATATAATCATAAACATCCCCAGCTTTGATCAACATGGTCCATCCCTTTACAATTTAATGTAGCCGTCTCACCTTTCCTAAAAAAAAAAAAAAACCTTCATCTGGAGAATCTACAAAATTTACTACTGTCCCAAAGCTTCTATTCTTGGATAAAAGTCATTGAGAAAGCGGTAAATATGAAATTGAATGACACATATTTACATTGAGGACTATCAGTTTGTGCCAAAGTGTGGTATTGAGACAACAACATTGCAAGTTGTAGATGATGCCCTTCAGATTCTTACTATGACACTTGCAGTCTGGTTCTTCCTTCTGGCCACTTTGTTTAGATGTCATTCACAATAAGATTCTTCTTTCACTTAAACTACTTGTGTACAGGAACATCATTCTGTGCTGACATTGATCCAACTTGAACAGTAAGGTCAATGGACCTGATTAACAAAGGTAACTTATGCACTTGAGGAATTTACAGTTTATGTTGCTTATTCACAAAGTCTAAGTGTAAATTAGTACTAACATTTAAAAAAAAACTGCAGTAATTAAAACAAGCATTTACAATGCAGTGGGTCTCACATATGCTCGAGTTAGAGCTGTTAGTGTTGTAAACTCCTAACAGGACTTTTCTTGCCACATAAACTGAAAATGAAAAGTAAAACAGTTTTACATAAGCGACCCGACGGCTGCCATGAGTGCGAAGCAGACACACAAAACGAAACAGAAGTTCACTCACAGTGAAACGTATCAGCAAATGTGCAATTATCCATGTAATCGGCAAAAGTGCAATTATCCGTGTAACTGGGTCGATGTCATGCAAAGCGCTCGACTACTGCCCAGCGAGATCGCGCTGCCTATGAAATAAAGAGAAAAAGTAGTCCAGAAACCATAAGGAAAACATGGAGCCTCGTATGTTTTCAGTAGTTGGCCAGTGCGCTCGAGCAGGTCTAAACACCGGAAAAGGCATGACGTATGCTTGCCTTTGACTAACGAAATCAAGCGAATTTTAAAAGGCAAGACCACCAACCAACCAAACTGATGGGCGTGACATGGGCGTGGTTACAAGCCCATTGAGAGATTACATAAGGGACGGAGAGCTTTGCGCTCAAACCTAAAAAACTGTAGTAAGTGCAGCACCACTCATGGCCATTCAGTGGTACTGCAATACCCCCCAATAGGTGGAGGAAGGCAATCAAAATAAAACCCCATGTTAAATAATGTTAGATTAATTTTGGTTAAATAATTTACAATAGTTACAAATATAAATACACAAAAATATATAAAATAGTACATTTATTAATTATAATATATATTTCGAATATAAAATGTAGTGTAACTTTTCCTTAAAATATAAATATATTAATATTTAATTACTTCTGTAACTTTACTTTAAAAAAATATTAATGCATAATATTTTTTAGGTGGGAATTCGTTTTTTAATTTAAAATTCAGAAATGTAATTTTAATATAATATATTCAATTAATTAAAGATTCATTTAAAAATTAATTTAGTAAGTGCTGCATTTTTTTTATTTTGATGTACTTTTAAAATAAATATATAAACAGAATTTACATGTATATATTATATATATTTTTGCGTTACATACTTTTTAAAAAATAAAATCCCCCATGCTGTTCCATAGGGAGGCTCCACAGTTAGGATGGAAATCTCCACATAAGATCAGTGATAAATTGGAATCTGTTGTCACTTGAGATTTCCCACTCCCCGTCGCTAGTGAGTCTTCCAGTTCAGTGCCCCACATAGCTGTGAGATATTGATTATTATTTCAATGTCTTCAGGTCTGGATTTTAGTTTTTTACAGATGAGTTTAAATTGGTGTCTGATCATCATTAATGTCGTATCGCGGAGTCTCGAGGAAGTAAAATAGGGATTTTCCACTTTCAGAATAATCTGTGTCATCTGCATAATCGTGGCATGTACTTTATGCCCTCTAGATATTAGTGCAGACACATACAAATATGGGCTCAGCCCAGTGTTAAGTCAGCGCAACGTTTCTTGTTAAGTATCCTAGTCGGTATATTGGCCTTTTCAATTACGTTTCTATGAAGTAATATTCCCTATGCATGCGAATGTTGCAGTTGAAATAAGGTGGCAAAGCGATGTTGTACAGCAATGAGTCTGTTTGCTGCTGAAACCGATACACATATAAATAAATGACTCGACCGGTTCATTTTCTTGTATCGCTTGCCTTTTGAAGAGCTTTTGAAATAATCACTTAAAAAGCTCTAATCTAATTTGCTTTTTCGCATGGTATTACTTTTCATGGTTATGAGTATGTTCATGGCTATATATTGAAGTCTTGGCCACAGCTAGGGAACCGTTACATCTAGTGGCATTTTTCGGCAGTGCAGCAACAGCTGGCGAAGCTCCGAAAAAAAGGGCACCTAAGGTTATTAACGTTTTGACAGCTTGAGAATGTTTTCCATTTACCCCATCACTGCCCAGTTTGTCAGTTGGCATGTTAAGAAGCTCGGGTACATTTTACTTACTTCCCTTACTACTTTGCACCGTGCCACGGCCTCTGCCGTGTTTTTTGGCCATGCTCTGTGGGCAGTTACTGTGCCATCTCATACCATATTATGGAGTTTAGGACCGCAATGTGCTACATTCCACGGCTGTCAATTAATTGTTTTTAAACTGCATGCGAGGTCTTAACACATTTCTGCTCTTTCCACCTAGGGAGCATCAATTCTGAGAATGCTTGAAGATTGGATTACACCGGAAAAATTTCAAGCTGGATGCCAAGTATGTTATTTTTAAATCTTTTGTTTGGGAAAATTGTGCGGTCAGCAATGTGCCCATGTTTTCATTAGAGACACGGCAGCTGGACATTTAGGCATTCCACATTGCATGACCTTACGAATACAAATACAGTTTTGTGTTTAAAGAAAATCGGCGAATACGTTCACGAATGTAACTTTTATTGATTTAAAAATACACTAATATTCCAGGTTTCTTTCACTGCATTTCCAATAATTATGCCATTGCTTCGATCTTTGTGGCACATTCGACCACTCATAGTCTATAAACATTCTTGTTTAAATGCTTTATTAATTAGTGACTAATCGCCAAGAGAACAATCTATGAGGTAGTGAAAGAAAAAAATGAAATTTAATATTTCTTTTGGCCATAAACAGGCTTCACTCTGTGTGATATCCACTGACATATGGGACTGCAATCCAGAACCACGCACTGAATTCAGTAAACACGAAAGAATTCGCACGCACACAGTGCTTAAATTCCCTAATTGGATGTTTTAATAGTTTGTTCTGTTTAAACGAGAGCCACATTGAGAGACCTAGACATAGCAGGGTGAAAACAAATGATGCTCTAGGCGGCACAAGAGTTTTAGCAGTTTACGTTTATTAGGGATTAAATTATTGACACGAAAACATCCCCTGATGTACACAAGCACTATTTACATGCACGTCTGTGAAACAATTGAGTTAAAATGTCAAGTAGCACAAGAATTACAGTTAAATGACCATATGTTTATGTATAAAATATGTAGAATTATCATAAATACAGCACATGTTCAAAAACTATAATCTTAGAAAACAGACACCCAGAACACTAAGGGCCCTATTACGACTCCGGAGGACCAGTATCCCTGCAGTGATACACCCCTCCTGAGTCTGAATTTCTTTTAATGCGGCGAAACAAAACATTGTCATCTTAACTATTTGGGAGCGATACATACTTTTGAGGCCCCTGTCCGGAACTCATTTGTATTTTATCACCCACTTTCTGTTAATTCCCCACAATGGCACACACTATTGAATAATACATGAAAGAATGAGATAGATAAATAGACTGCTGTGAGACAGCCAGAAAGTTACCTTTCCCTGGTGGGTACTTAGAAGGTGGGGGCACAGGACAGTTGCCTACTTTACCAATACCTTAAAACGCCTGTGCACGAAAAGTGTCGCTGTGTGCATGTACATGGTTCCGAGATCGGGAAAAACGCGTAGAATTAGATTTAATAAATCCAGGTGTGTCAGGTTTTTGCTGATTCAGGGCAGTAATTGGAGTGGATGTACTGGCGGAAATTGGGATCCCCACCTCCTGTGTCTGGCCATCTGGGGTGGGGGCCTAAACTACCTTTCATTACTCACAAGTATGTCGTTAAAAAACAGCTTTGGTAAAACTCAGAGGTTTCGATTTTGGGGCCTATTTATCTGCCAATGTAGTTTGATAATGCTGTGCAGCATAATCCAAAAAAAAGTGAGATGATGCGATCACTGTTGCCTGGCGCGTCATTCTGTAGCGCCTACTTGCAGCTCCTTTCATGCACCCACCACCGATTTTGCCACTTAGATCAGTAATTTAAAAACATACTTTTTAGTGTAAAATAAACATAAAGAATGACTGCAAGGTAGGGGACAATGGAAGAGCCGGTGAGATAAAGCACACAATGGGCAGAAAAACAGTGTGGGGACGGCTGGAAGGAAGAAGCAGATAAGAAAGGGAGTGAGCAACATGGGACAGAGGTAGAAGCTCGTGAGAGGGAGACAGCATTACAGGGTACAGGGTGGAGGAGTTTTGGGGGTGAGAAGCACACAAGAGACAGAGAAACAAGGTTAGTAGTCTGGTACTTTTCTGGAGGGAAGAAACATTCGAGAGAGATAGATGAAAAACGTATACACCCTCATGAAGGACCTAACCAAAAGGAAAAGAAAAGTTCCCTAAAACTGAGCAGTGGAAGGGTATAAGTCAGCCAGTGAAAAGTATGATAGAGAGGCTATTATCCAGGAGAGAGACAGAAGAAGAGAATTGCCCTCATTGAATAACAAGCAGGGGAATCAGCGTGACAATAAAGCCAACAGATGGCATGCAATAGGCAGGCTGTAAACCCACTTTAATTTCAAAATATTTATTTAACAAGCCTGTGCTGTCTGGTAAATGAGACTTTTCACTTTTCAGTGCGTAGAACTCCACCCTGACTGGATCTCTGGCTGAGGACTTGAAATGTAGCAGGGTGGACAGAGAATGCAGACCTCATGCCTAAGCAAGCACCCCAGTGGTGTTGTCGCTGAGACTGCTGGAGGGGGAAGCGTGCATCAGTTGTGGAGGTATCACCGAATTACGCTGCTGGATTTGTTTTTCAGAGATGAAATCAAGGAAACCATGATCTCATATTTCGAAACCAATAAGCATTCGGTTGAGAGCCAGGGCACAGTGTGGAAAGCATTCAAGGAGTTTACCAGGGGAGAAGGCATCTCTAAGGCACATGGCATACTGACATCTTTTAGGGGGTCATCTTGCCACACTGGAACAACAACGTACACACCTAGAAACCCAATACATCACAAATGGCAGCCCAGACATAAGGGTTTATAGATTTATTGGCCCCTCATCTGTTGGAAGAGTCGATTCGAAAGGGAGAGCTGTCCTCCGTCATAGAAGCACTAGTCATCACACTGCTCAAACACAGGAAATGCTCATGATTGTGGTTCCTATTGACCACTGTTCCTCATTGACACCAATAACAAAATACCTGTCAAAATCCTGGCTGCTAGACTGAGGCCAATGCTCCATGGCCTGCTCCTCCCTGACCAGTTGGGGTTTATATCACACCTTTCCCACGGCAGATAACCTTCGCACACTGTTCAGAATACCACACCAGAATGCCTCAGAGACCTAGGTGGTGGTGGTGCTTATTGATACCACCAAAGCATTTGGTTCACTAGAATGGCCCTTTCTGATGACGGTCCTGAAAAGAATGGGACTGGGGAAAGTAATGATGAAATGTATAGGACTGTTCTATACTAAACCCACAGAGCACATAAAAGTGAATGACCAGATATCTACTCAGATCTCTATTAAATGGAAAACCACACAGGAATTTCCCCTTTCGCCTGCTGTATTTGCATTAGCATTGCATTCATGTCAGCTTCATTAAGTAAAGTCACCACCAAAAGTGACAAATGATTGACACAAAGAAACATGTCACAAAAACCAATTTTCCAGTTGGAGAACCAATTGCTCCTAACCAGATTGCATAAATCATTCTCTCTGGAAGGACATAAACCCATTAGAACAAAATCCTCATTAAAGTACATCATTGGCAACTTTAAACAAGGATTGTCATCCAGTGGATGGTGTTTGATCCGGAACTTACAGCGGCTACAATGCAGGCTCTCCTGTCTTCTAATGCTGGGAGGGTGCATGTGTGTGTCTCCTTCAATTAAGAATTTGTCAATGCGCACACAACATGCATGCCAAAACAATCTGAATAAAAAGAAGACCTCCAAAATTCTTTTGAGACTACAGGATCACTAAAGACCACAGAACCCATGTTACAGGGTGAAAAACATAGGCCCATATGTAAAAAAGCTTTTTGCATTTCCTAATGGATCGAATCCAAATTTCGGCCCATTAAGAAATGCAAAATAGCCTTTTCCAATGTACAAAAGGGCACTATGACATCACAAATTGTGATTTCTACCCCGTAGAAATCGCATTTTACAATTACCAAATTAGGTAAATGCAGGGATTTCCTATTTGTGATTTCCAAACCCCATGTACATCGCATTTCTTAAATGCGAAATGACCACGTAGGAAATGCTATTATCATTGAGTCCAATACAGTGGTAACCATGTGCAAATTTAAATAAGGCCCCCAAAATGCTCTTTTTACAGTGCTATTGCAGCGTGCACTCACCCCAAGGGCATATGAGCGCTTTACACGAACACCACTTTTTCTTCACTTAGGTTTAAGGGGCGCCTTAAGCCCATCAGTAGGAAGGGTTTTGTATTTCCAAATTTGCGATTTCTTATCAGGAAATTCACATACCATTGGGAGGAATGGGTTTGCATTTCCAAATTTGAAATTTCCTAGAAGCGATTGCTACCCCATAGGAACCGCAATTAGGAAATCACAATTTTAGTATATTCCAGTTTGCGTTTCCTAAATAGCCATTTCTTAGGATTCATTATTTAGGAAATGCCAATTTGAAATTTCATACAAATGGGCCAAAATCTACAGAAAAAGTGCAAACTATTTGTAGTCCAAAAACAAAATCTCCAAACTATAGTAGAAAGAGAAGAAATACTTGGGTTTAATGGGTGTTCAAATTCCAAACATTTCTAAATGAACTAATTTGTAGACCTCAGGTCCTTTTACAAAACAGCTTTTCTTGATTACAAGTGTAGAAACCAAATTAAAACAAATTGTTTTTGAACAAAAGAACAAAAAATTAAGAACTGAACCATTACCCTCTTTAAAATCTGCACTTGAAACCATGAAGTAAATCAACATATACTAGAAAATTACAAATTATTGATAAAGTTAACGTAGGGAAGCCCGTCCCCAATCATCACTGCTAATAAGTCCATTAGTTATGGAGTCCAGTTTATCAATCCATTTCAATTCACTTTTGGCCAACCAATTTGTCGCATCTTGACCACAAGCATCTAGGTGCACTTCTTTGATCACCTGCTACTGAATATCTTCAGCAGTGTATTCAGCATCTGGTTCCGCCAAAGTTGCCCTGATGATGCCACTCTTGATGCAACTTCTGTTTTGCAGGATACAGCTTATTAGTTTTTCCACTGTTTGTCGAATGTACACTTTACTACAAGGGAACCATATGCTGTAAATAACACATTTGTGGTAGATTACAAGGAAAGTGTTGTTTTTTCCAACAACCCTTATAATACTAATGTCACAAATTGGGTCAGGTACATTGACTATGTGTATCTGAGCTGGAAAGGGTCTGACAACATGCTGAATGATTTTCACTCAGAGCTCAACGCACAACTCCTTGTCATACAACTGACACTGAATTTTGATAGGGAGCAAATACAGTTTTTGGGTTTAGGGGTTAAGGCTGCAAATGGTACGATTTCTACATCACTATGTAAAACGCCAACAGAGAGCAATACCCTTTTACAGTCTCAGAGCCAGCATCCTCTTAATTTAAGGGATAATTTACCTTTTGGACAATACTTGTGCATCTGCAGGAATTGTTCCAAAAAAGACAAGTATTATACGTAATCTAACACTCTCACTAAGCGGTTGGTTGAAAGAGGCTACTCGAAGAGAATAGTTGGCAAGCACATAAAAGAGCGTAGTACAATCCAAGGGAAGAGCTTTTTGAAACCATTAAACTAGATGAAGGATCACCTAATTTGTAATAACACTTACAGTACTGTCAGTGAATAATATTATTGTCAGCAATAATATCAGACAAATTGTGGCATTTGGGTTTGATTGAAAATCACATGTTTACAAAAGGACAACCACTCTTTTCATTCAAAAGAGGTCCTAAATTGAAGGATGCATTGGTCAGAGCCAGTCTTCTGAAAACCAAGGCACCTCCCCTACCATTGTCCTAATGAAGAACCCATAGCAATTTGTTTTAGGGGTCAAGACGTCGAAAGATTCCACTGTTGCCTATCATCAAGCTTGTTCTCTTGTACAGTTAAATTCATGTACATGGGTTTTGTGCTTGTAGTACTGTATCAGTTGTCAGCAGTGGTTATACCTTGCAAATACACTTGGCGCACTAATGTTCACTTTTGCCGCAAACTCCTTGCACCATACCATTTTCTTTGGAACACCTATATTGATATCTATGCATGTAAGACAGTAAAAAAAAAAAATCAAATGATTGTGTATGGGATTTTTCCTTTTTTAAGAAATTGCCAAGGAGCATAGGTAAGTTATGTCCGAATCAGCCTATTGTTTGTACTACAAGTGTATTGCACTGGGTCCTAGGGTTATAGGGTGACCTCTTATTTGTTTATGGTTCACTTTGCAGTTGTATGACTGTGTGAGTTTTATACAATTGTTTTTCTTCTCTAGATTTGCTCATTGATTATGTCTGAAAAAGATACATTTTCTTACAGTGAAGAATACATTGATGAAGTATTGAAAGGTCCATATATTTTGAAACTCATTCTAGAAAATGGAATTCATTCTGGAGCCAATACTCTCTAAGTAAAAAATGCTAAGCTTGAAAAATCAAAAAAGAAGTTAATACAAACCCAATATCATGGCCATTTCATGAAACAATATTTATAAGCATAATTTTCCCAGTTTGCCTCCAAGTTAAATGCAAACCTGTCATTTTTGTAGTGGATCCTATGTTTCATGAGAATTTCAGTTTTGTGGTCCAATAATTGTTCTAGGCAGTGGACGGTTCTGGGTATCGAAACAGCACTAGAGTATTTAAAAAAACTAAAACAAGAAAGTAGAACACAGGACATTATTGATGAAGTTAAATTACTTGAAGCATTGGAAGCTCTTGAGAAAACATCACAGAATTTAATACCGTTACTCGGCTTCGTAAATTGACTAAGCCACAGAAAGACAATTAGAAGACAATAAGTCTAAGACGTACCCATATTTAAGTGAAGAATACTATGAACAGGAAGAAACTGGCAGATACATAAATAGGAGCAAAAGACCATACAAACACCACTTTACTTTTTCAGATACCTCAGTTTCTGGGGTTCAGATGCAGAGTTTGCTCTTGGCACTAGATCATCCTTTTATCCCTCTCGTCCCATAATCAAGAGTCTAGGATTTTTATAGTGAAGAACAAGGGAGGCAAAGGTCATCAGGGAGGATCTAAGGGAAGAGGGAGAGGCAGGGGGTTGTATAAACATGAAGACCAGAGTGAACGCCAGACCCATCACCAACATTACATTTGGTAAGTGAAACTGTGAACTCAGATAATGCTATAGCAGCTATATATAACTTGTCTAACTACCACCTGTCTTCTGCGGAGATTTCTACAATAACCAGAGGACTTTTATTTGTATCACCACATAACCTAACATTTTAAAGATGAAAGTTGAGATGTAAAATTTGTTTTAGAAAAATTAGATACAGCCATTTTTTTGGGTTCTAATCCTATCGTGAATAGCTATGATGTCACAGGTGTATGCCCTCTCCGGACTTTCTCCCTCCTTCCAATTCTACACCACCAGAAATTCTGGCTTTTGAAAAGATTGAACCTAAAGACATTGATTCCCTAAGCAAATAGAGAAGGTATATACCATACAATATCAAAAAGTCTGAAAGTTTGGCTGTTCGGTCATTGAAAAGCAGCCCTGACATAATAAAATCTGCAGATAAGGAAGCCGGGATAGTTCTAGAGAACACTGACGTGTATCACAAAGAAACTTTGAGACAACTCCCTGATGTGACCTGCTACAATAAGATAACATCAGATCCCACAGATGCCACACATGATATAAAAAGGACTAATTGTTGATCGTACTGATAAAGACCTGACTGAAGGACGTTTAAGTAAGAACATGCTTTCCTTAATAAACAAGATAATCACATCCCATTAATTCAAACCTTGCCTAAAATGCAGGTTGTCAATCTAGTTAAAGAACTTGAGCTAAACATGAACTCTAATTCTATGTTACTGTTAATATACAGTCCCTATACACTCATTCTTCACAGTCAGAAGCCTAATGAGTCATTAAAGAAATACTTGACCTCAGGGAGCGTTCATATCAAGAACTCAGATGGTTTATTTTTGAATTGTTACACAATGCTCTTCAGAAAAAATATTTTTCTTTGGACAACAATTTTTATTTTCAAACCAAAGGAGTTCAATTGGGGCTGGCTTTGCCCCAGACCTAGCTAACCTCTTTATTGAAAACTACGAGGAGAGATTTGTTTTTTCCAACACTTGTAGTTATAATATCTCGCATTGGGTCAGCTAGATTGGTGATGTGTTTCTGATTTGGAAAGGGTCTGAGTTGATTTGGAAAGGGTCTGTGACATACACTCATGGCTCAAAACACATCTCCCTGACATACAATTTACACTGAATTTTGACAGTGAACCAAGTCTGTTTTTGGATTTATGACTTATGGTTGAGAATGGTACAGTTTATACATCACTATATAGATAGCCAACAGTCAGGAACTCCCTTTTACTGGAGCCACCAGCCCCCTTGTAACTTAAGGGATAATTTACCTTTTGGACAAATTCTTCAGCAAATGCAGCAATTGTTTAAAAAAAGATGACTACTTTCCAGAATCTGGCACTCTCGCTAGGCGGTTGGTTGAAAGGGCTATGCAAACAGAATATTTAGAAAGGCACACCAAAGAGCATGGGATAATTCAAGGGTAGAGCTTTTAAATCCACATAAACGGGATGAAGGACCATAATTTGTGTTAATAATGATAGTACTGTCAGCAGTAACATCAAACAAATTGTTCTGAAGCATTTCAGTTTGATGATTCAAAATCATGTGTTTACGAAAGATTGTTCTGTTCTGCAGTTAAATTCATGTATGCAAGTTTTGTGCTTGTAGTAAAGTATCAATTGACATCAGTGGTTATCCTTTGTAAATAGCCTGATTGTCTCCGGTCCTAGCACCAAGATGGTCAGAGGGTAGAATGCCAATGCCTGGACAAATGGTCCAGAGATCTGACAACCTCTACATCAAATGTGCAATGGGAATATTTCTGCCAGCATAACAAAGGGCACTTATTATCCACCCTCTTAACCCAGACAAACAACTTGGCCAGAGTAAAGTACAAACTAAACATTGTTTTATAACGTTGGCACCTCAAATTAGATGAGGGAAGCAAGATGGCGACTGGGTGATCCGGCTGTTGAGCGGCTCTCTGTCTAGTCTCTCGGAGGCTTGAGCTTGGCTGTCAGCTTGCGGGGGTGCTTTCCGGACAACTATGTTGGTTGACACTGCTCTGGGGCTTCTTTAAGCGCTACAACAAAGCCACCTGGGTGGTGATAACCACGCTTTATTTTACCATTGGTAAAAGATGCTACGTGTTTGGGAACGCCTGACAGGGGCAGTTTTTAAAACTTACAGACATAGCTGTGCCATTGCTGGTGTTCAGACGACCGGTCAAATGGGACCTAAGACTGTGGGCGGCGAACCTCCTAAGTGGACTGCCTCAAGCATGGTTAAAAAAACTGAAGCTGCAGAGCTTGAAGGAGCGGGTGCGGCTGAGAGGACGGCGCCAACAATCTGGAACTAAAACACAGGCATCAGAGAGGAGAGGGAGGGGCTGCTGTGTCTGGTCCCTCAATTATGGACCTTCAGTGTGGCCCTCCACCCCCACCAGTCACGGAGCTCGAATAGGTGGCGGCAGACCCCGAGAAGGGGAAGACATCCACCGCAAGGCCCCAGAAAAATGCTTGTCATCTGGCAGCTTCTTATTCAATCGAGGCCACGGAGATAACTGTTGTGGTGGTGGTTGCCGCAAACGAGGACACACATCTATGTTATCCCTCGTCTCTAATTGTAGAACAAACAATAAAGGGCTCTCAAGGAGTTAACAAGAATGCTGCGGGGGGAAATCGGGCAGGCTGGCCTGAGGGTGGATTTATGGCAGGAAATCATGATGGCTTACCAAATTCGGGTGGCAGCAAAAACATCTGCCCACCCGATCTCAGTATGGCACACAGACTTGTTAGAAGTCCCCGTAACAGTAGGAGGGGGATGGCGTGGTCTGATCTGGATGGTAATGAATGCTTTTTTTCTTATCTGAGGGCAGGGAATGGTCAGATGAGACTCTGATGCAACCTCTGCTTCTAGTAATTACTCTGTAAGTGACGTGAATCAGGATATTGTGCTTACCGCCCACAAGATCAAAAAGAAGGCCTGGATGGTCAACACTGGGAAAGGTCTGCAATGAGAGTATTCGCCAACTGAGGAGCTAGTTAGTGGTTTGACAGTTGGTCTTGGGGAAGCACAAAACTCTAGCCCCCCCAATGTTGGGGGCAATGTATCAGTGTATTATGTCACACAGACAGGAAACTAGGCTTAACAGCCCCAGGGCTCAAGCGGCAACACATAAACCACAAAGAGTGGTTCATAAAATGACTAAGTCTTCCGCTGCCCATGTGGACCGCCTGTCTGACCTAGAAACTAGAACATGGACTCTTGAGGTTGATCTAGTGAGGATCCAAGGTCAGACAAGCACACACAAGGCCCAAATGACTGATTTTCAATGGAAGCTAGAGGATCAAGAGAACCGCCAGTGCTGGAACAACCTACGGATCTTAGGGGTATTAGAAGGCAGAGAAGGCTCCGATATTAGGTTGTTTGTTGTAGAGCTACTTCATAAGGCCCTCCTTGAACTAGTGGGCTGTAACTGGTCCCAAGAAGTGCCACATGCACACAGAGTACCCCAGCTTTAGAAATAGTCTAAAATAAATATGGAAAGACCTAGGGCGATGTTAGTTTATATTGGAAACTATCGTCTCAGACAGGCAATCTACAAGAAAGCAAGACCGGGTGCTAAACAAACTGCTGACGACTTCTCATTCTTCATTAAACCAGATTGTTTTCATGTCACGGTGGAACGGCAGTGGCACGTCCGACTACTAATTAAAATATTTCAGGAGAAAAGTGTGCAGCCCTTCCTATTGAATCCGACAAGACTGAAAGTGGTTTGGAAGGACAGTATGCAGATGCTTACATCAGAAATCAAAGCTAAGGAGTAAATGGAAGGCTTGCAGTAATGGCTTCTGTTCCCTTTTATTTGCACTAGCTATTACAATAGACTAGTTCGGGCGCATATGAGTGCTGGAAGAATTAAATGGACATATAATATGCTGATATGTTGAAATATGCACATATGCGGACAGAATATGTCTTGTGTTTGGTGATTGTGGGATCTGGGTACCTATGTAGCTATAGGGAGGAATTCCATAGGTGCACCCTGGCTTTCGTTTTGAGAGTAATGCGCACTTTAGGAGACCAGGTGGAGAAGCTGCCTGCATCTTATCAGCCCAATCAGTGGTCTGTTGACCTCTCACTGGGGGAGTTAGGTATTAGGGGGTTAATAGGTGGAGGGTACCGGCTGTGGTAGAATGATATGGTGGGGTGGATGGAAGCATGGTGGCACGATAGGGTGGAGCAGGACTCAAGGGGTGGGAGTAAGAGGGTGAGTGAGTGGCGGAGGTGTTGGGGGTTAACGGTTGGGGATTGGGCTGTTTGGGAAAGGCAGGGTAAGTGGGGATGGTAGAAAAAGCATATCCATAAAAAATTAACAGTGGCCTGGGACAGATCAAATTGGTTAGAATGGCTCCTATGAAGGCTTGGATTGGTCGGCAGCTAGCACGGTTGAAATGGTAACAAGTGGTCTAGATTGTAAGATTGGGATATTGGTATATTTCTCTGGCCTCTTTCGCTGAAGGGGTAAATTCTCCATTTGTTCAGTCAATGTCGCCGGGCTCAATGACAAATCAACGCAGCAAAGAGTGATTGGAATACTACAGGGAACAGATATTCCCTGGATCTTTCCAGAGATGAGGAACCCTCCTCAGTGGATGGGTTTGATTTCTGATGAAATACTGAACCCTCCATCGGTTTATCACTCTGAAGGGAGGAGGGCATGAAAGGATCTATTGTCAGGTTTTTGTTCTGTTGCTGTCATTCCCCACTTAAATCAGAAAGAGAAAAGCAGAGTAGCCACATTACAGTTTGCAGCAAAGACATCATAAGAGAAATTATGTTGGCAAACAGCACCCTGTAGTCTGCAGAACCACCCCAGACTCTTGCCCCCTGTGCAACAGGCACAAATGGAATTCTCTTCTGCCCATGAGCTTGTTCACACTTCATTCCCACATTGTCAATAACTGCAGGCTGTCACTTAATCTGCAAAATGAGACAACTCTTTTTACTCTGATACCAGTGAAGACTTAGAGGCATAAGTGCACAATGTACTTTCATGTTTGCACCTTAATGGCTTTGACATATATTGTCTATTCTTCACTGAACCTCCGTTTACTTAGGGAAACAACGGGGAGCGGGATTCTGTCAACTTTGAGTGCCCAAGCCCTAGATAACTCTACTATTGTAAATGTGCATACAAGTAATTGTGCAGCGAGAAGACACCTTGGGTGGGGGCTGCTCATGACTGACATAGGTAATAGCTCATGACCTTAATCCTTCCTATTGG
This sequence comes from Pleurodeles waltl, assembly GCF_031143425.1. Taxonomy (NCBI): domain Eukaryota; kingdom Metazoa; phylum Chordata; class Amphibia; order Caudata; family Salamandridae; genus Pleurodeles; species Pleurodeles waltl. The sequence goes on along the minus strand of NC_090436.1, from coordinate 977,683,449 downwards.
AGACATACAGATGTCAAATGTGATTGTTCAAAAAGGCCTAATTCCTTACATTTACTTTGGTGGTAACAAAATTCTCATTCATTTCAGTGTAGGACACAATGGATTCTGTTCACAGCATTGGTGAGATCACTTTGCTGGCACGTGTTTTTCAATTTATCTCGGTAGTAGCCTAGTCAGAACAGAATAGTATGACAGTGATGTCAAATAACGTCATTTCGCAATGTTACTTATTATTTCCTTGCAGTCATTAGGTGCCTTGAAAGCTCTTGTGGCATTTGTCTTTGTCCGGGGTGTCCAGGTGGTACCTGTCTTGCTGCATCTTCAGTCCCTGTGGCACAATACCTCACAAACCTCTCGCACATCCACAGACTCCTGCAGACCTATTTTAGTAGAAGATAATATGCTGTTAATAGATGAAGCAATGTGTGGGCACCACCTCGACAAAAGGCAACAGTGCTTGATGGCTTTACATGCTTTATGAAGTCACTGTGTGGACAATAATGCAAGTGGCTGTTCGGTGCCATTGCAAAGTTGTGGTAAGGACTTGGGTAGGGAAGCGTCCTGGAGTAGGTGTTGTTCAGTAAGAAAGGCTACTTGCCTAGCTAGCGGCCTGATTTAGAAATTTGGTGGCAATAGGACTGCCATCAGACAGAAACAGAAGCCTCACCTGCACTCCTCTCTGTTTGCCTGCCCCACTTACAGTGAGTATGCTGGTGTTTTTGAGGGGATGTTGATGGCTCCGCCATATGGAATACCTTAAGGTGGCCATGACACTGCAGAAATACCTTTTGACCAGCCATAACCCTTACGCGTGGTATGAAAATGCTCCCCGTTGCATTTGCAGTACCCACATATTATGACAGCAAAAGCCCTAAACAGGCTGAATCTACTGGCACAGATATTTTCTTCCAGGGCAACCGCAGGGAACCCCCCATCTTAGTGATGGGAAGTTCTAAATGGAGGAGAGTTTTGTTTGACGATGTGATAAAGATGTTTCCTCACCACCCTGACAGCCCTGCAGTGACACGATGAACCTCTAAATGAGCTCCTCTGTTCCATGCCCTAATTTGAAAAATATTTTGATGGTGATAGTTTATCCTCGCTAGTCTTTGGTTTCTACTCCCCCAGTTTGCACAATTCCAAATGTGTGCTTTTTTGTTACCTGAGATAATGTGTGTGCACAATATGGGTTTGCTTAAACAATATCACAATTAAGTGTTTTCTAATATAGAAATCAATTGCAAGGCTTCGATTTAATATGCAGACCCCTTATGTCTTTTGTTAATAATATCGGAAATACCTCCTACATTTGTATTGTTGGTTTTAATGACCTTTGAGATGTACTGCAACGTAACATATAGTGGGCTTTCTCAAAATGCATTGAATTACTGAGAATTGTTTTATTGTTTTTATTTTTCAGGCATACCTTGTGAAATATCATTTCAAGAATGCAAGAACTGATGATTTTTGGCAATGTTTGGAAGAGGTAGGGGTCATAGAGACCTGGTTTACAAGGACAATGAATGCTATTGATAGTAATTGACACCATGCAAAAATGAAACAAATATGTATTTCATCTTCATGAGCTTCTCAATATAGAATGGAGCAAATGGGTGTTCTGCCCCCCCAGATTTAGTCTTGGTTATCCCTCCACATTTGACACTTTCACCTCCTTAAGGTTCGTGTTAATAATGTATGTTGGTCTAGGAAAAAGTGGTTGACTTCAGATACTTCAAAAGGAGACATATCATTGCTGTCACCAAGGTATAGGAGCAAGGGCTCTTTGAGCGTGCTGGATCCATGCACTTTAGTTTGAGAGTGCAGGCATCCAACTTGATATTAACCACGAGGAAATCCCCTTGGCTGCTTATTCAATGACAAGCTTTTGATTGAGGTACAAAGCGCATCGTTTTTCCATAATACTCAATTATTCCTAAGACTCTTTTACGGAGGTTTTGATTTGTTGATTTCTTAAGAGCTTTTGGCCATTAATATTTTTTTAAAACACATTTTATTAGCTTTGTAAATAGCAGCAATCAAACAATCATTAACTCCCCCTTGTATCTAACAATGCAGTCTTCGATCATATATTCCCATTACATTGCCGGATTTCGACTTTATGAATATACATTTGCAGTAATTGCACATATCACTTAATTTTGTTCCATGTTCATTTGTCTTCAGTTGAGGTTTAACTTCGGTCCCTCCCCCACTCACCCTGCCCCCACTGCTGGTCTGGTGATGCAGTTCTACTGATATGTTTCTTTGAACTGTAGTGGGTGAATTGTGTACCTGTTGCTTAACTATTATTTTCCGTAATCTACCCTACTACTTTCCCCGTAGCAGTTCTCTCTCTCTCTCTCTCTCTCTCTCTCTCTCTCTCTCTAGACCCCCTGGTTTTTTTTAGGGATATAACCCGCAGGTCCCAAGCCTGCATGTTTTCCATTGTTCCGATCCCTTTGTATGCCTCTCTACACAGCAGGGTCCCCTCACATTCTGCCCATCTCTCCAATTCCTTTTCCCAGGACTGTAGGTAAGGGCCTTTGGGGTTTTCCATTTCCTAGTGACTTCCCTCTTGGCTAATAATAAGCCCAGATCCTGAAATCTGCTGGTTATTTTATTCTTAGTATATCGGTACCAGTGCAATAAGCAATGGGCGGGTGTAGTTGGATTTGTTTTTTTGTAATCTCTAAAAGGCGCTTGACAACCTGCTTAGAATATAAAGTTAAAGCTGGACATGTCCACATCATATGTATAAAGGACGCATCCACCTCTCTGCAGCGATAGCATGCTGCTTCTTGAGTGTTGAAATATCTATTAATCCTTTCTGGATGTAAATATGCTCTATGTAGGATATAGAAATTAATGAGTCTAAATCTGGAATTTATAGCGACTCTGGGGATTCTCCAATATGCTCTCCCAATCTGTCTCTGAAATAAGTGGTGCCCTTGTCCGTCTCCCACTTGGCCCTTACCCCATCTATTGGCTGCAGTGTCTCCATTTGTAAATGTCAGTAAAGACAAGTAATCGCTTTGAATGTCCCTGCTGCATGTAGAACATAGGAGCAGCATGCGTGGGTGCATTGTTCTGCGACTTCCGTACTCCAGTGTCTGCGTATGATTGCATGTGCTGACCCATGGTTCAAAAATTGACCTCCCGGCAGTCTAAATTCCTAGCTGAACGTCTCAAAGGGGGCCAGAACCCATTCTGAAATAAATCACCCAGTCTAGATATGCCTGCTGCAGTCCACGTCGCCGAGCGGGGACAATTCATTCTCCCCCTCAGCAGCGGCAAGGCAAAAAGGGGCAGCTCCAGGGAATATGGCAGTTGAATATCAGATTTTTTCATACCTGCCCTCCAACATTTCTGCATCGTCCTAAAGGCCTGCAGTTGCACTCCAGTAGGGGCATCAATTCTCAGGACCAGCCCAAGCAATGCTCGTGGGTTGAGATAAACACATCCATGGGCCCGTCCCGATGTCGCCTACTTGTCAGCCATCTGGCAAGCCACTGCAATTGGGCTGCCAAGTAGTGTAATTCAAAGTCCAGGGCCGGCAGCCCACATGCTGCACCGTATGCTGGAGCATAACGTATGCCACTCTCTGCCACCCATTTCCCCATATAAATGCCGTACTAAGTGTAGTTAGTTCATTCAAGTAATATTGGGGCACCCACAGTGGCAGTGTTCTGAATAAATGCAGCAACCGAGGTAGAGCCACCATTTTCAAGAGGGTGATTCTGCCCTCCACTGAAATAGAAAGCGTCTGCCAAATGGCTATGGATGCCTCCAAGCTTCGGAGGCCTAACCCGTAACTACCCTCAAACATATCCCGAGCAGTTTGGTAAATTTTCACCCCCAGATATGGCAGGCAACGGGGCTCCACCTCCATGTCCTTTGGCAAATCAACTGGGATCCCAGTTTTTTCAATCAGGAACAATTTAGTTTTGGACCAATTTAATCTAAGTCTGGAGACTTCTGCAAAGTGCTCCAGCAAGGAATGAGCCCCCTATAAGTCTCTCCCTGTATCTCACAAGAATAGTAGAAGGTCATCAGCGTATAATGCAATGCACTGCTTGCCTTCCCCTGCTGTAAGGCCCTCAAAAAAAGTTTCCAACCTGGCCAACACCGCAATAGCGAGGAGCAAGGGGGATAGTGGACATCCATGTCTCGTGCCTCACTCCACCCCAAAACTCTCTGAGATAGCGTGCCCCATCCCCACTCAGGCCATGGGCTTATTGTATAAAAGTCTTGTCCAGTTCACAAATCCCCCTCCGATACCCATGTGAGCCATGACCTCCTACAGGTAGTGACATTCAAGACTATCAAATGCTTTTTCAATATCTATAGATAATATAGCGGCCGTCGCCGAGTCACATGAAGTATCAGCAAGTATATCCATAAGTCGTCTAATGTTAATGGCAGTGCTATGTTTGATCAGGGTGGATTAGCGTGGTCATAAAGGGAAGAAGCCGAGAGGCTAAAATGCCCCTTAAAATCTTGACAATCCACATTCAGTATAGAAAGCAGTCGATATGCTCCCACTTCTGTGGCCACTTTTCCAGGCTTAAGCAATGGAATGATCACTGCCTCTCTACCAGAAGGAGGCTGATATCCCAGCGTACGCACCTTATTAAACATCTTCACTAGTCTCAGGGCCAGCTCTGTTGAATAAGTCCTATAATTTTCAACCGGCAGGGCATCTGACCCTGGTGCTTTTCCACAGGCTATTCTTTTAGTGACCCCCAGTACCTCAAGCAAAGTAATTTCTTCCCCTAGGGTTTTTGCTTCTTCATGTCTTAAGCACAAAACAGCAATATTTCACAAGAATCTAGTTTGTTGAGTGGTGTCAGCTAAAGGTCTGCTAAAGTATAAAGACCGGTAAAAAGTGGCAAAGTAGGCTCTGGAGTTGTCCCGGAGCTCGAATTTAATTTCACTATCAAGGAGCCTCTCTGAGCCAGATTTGTGAGCCAAGTCAGCAGTCTCCCCACCCGATCTCTTTTAATATGCACCCTTGTAATATATGCCTTATAGTCGAAGGAGCAGAGTTGCTCTGTGAGCTCCAACACATTTTCCCAGGCCACCTGCAACCATGGATCCAAATCTGGTTGGCCTGGCCTATCTGAGTCCAAAGAGCAGAGCTTAGACTCAGCATCACTAATTTCTCTTAGTAAAGAGGAGCGAGCCCCTACAGTCTCTGAGATTCAATGCCCCCTAGTCACCACCCTGAACGCTTCCCATTCCACACGAGAGTCCGAAGCCAAGCCCACATTGTCTACAAAAGAGTTCACTAGTTGCTGGCATGCCGCTTCACGAAATGGGGGGTCCTCTAGTACTTCCGGCTTCAGCCTCCAGCTCTGAACCTGTGCGAGTGGTCTCCCCCAGGTCAGTCACAGCAATACCAGGTTTTGATCTGATAATGTATGAGCAAGGTATTCAGTTCCCGCAACCATAATATGAATGTCCAGGGAGCACAGAAAAAATCTAGTCTGACATGCAACTCATGCATCCTCGAAAAAAAAGAAAAATCCTTCTCTAGAGGGTGGAGAATGCGCCAGCTGTCCCGGTGCCCCCAGTGTTCTCGCCATACCGTCAGCGCCTTTGCCGCCCTGCATGCAGGCAAGTCCATCTCGAGGTCCATAACACAGTTAAAGTCACCCCCAAGACTCCATGCCCATTAATATATGAGATAATTGTGTTGTCAATAGGTCAAAGGAGAGTGTTTGGTTGATATTGCGACTATAGATGTTGACCAGTGAGATGTCCCGCCCATCTAGTCTACTGATCACTGCCACATACCTCCCCTCTGGATCCACCTCAGTGCGCACCGGCGAGAAAGGCAGGCTCGCCCTAATCCATATCAATACTCCCCGTGCATAAGCAGAGAACGTTGTGTAATATAGTTGCCCCCCACTGTCGCTGCAAGACCACGCTCTGTTTGGCAGTTGTGTGCATCTCTTGCAAAAATGCAATATCTACTCTCCACCTCTGCAAATGTGTGGAAACATTGTACCGCTTAGCTAATGTATATATGCCCCTGATGTTCTAGAATATTATTTTCTGACATTGTTTGTACTCCATAAGTAAGTTGTCATTTTATCTGGTAGTAGCCGGTTCGATCCCCTCATTCAATTGGAGGTTGCACAGTGTTCCCACATCATCCAAGCATAGATTGCCATCAATTCCCATCCCAGAGGTGCAACCCAACACTCCCCAACTAAAACTGAAAAACTGTCAACCCACCTCCCACACCCCAGGACAGGGAGAAACATTCCACCCATCTAAATTTAAGATTAATCAACAGTTCTAAATCAGTATAAAACGTTCAGGGAGATAACACCAAGCAGTAGCTGGCCTTCAAGGAGCCCAGCCCCCACCCAATTTCAATCACCATTTTGCATTTAATAACCTATACCCCTCCATCATAGGGACATGTGTTAAATAGTATGGGAGCCTGCACAAGTCCCCTAGGATTATGCCTATTGAGTGCTCGCCCCCTAATAGGCACTTCATCAACTCTACAATAGAGAACTTATCATATCATATCAGAGCATCAGCAGAGTGGTGGGTCACCCTCGGTCAGCCCTCACTGGAGGAGAGCGATATATTCAAGTCACTGTCCGAGTCTGACCTTGCTATAGTTTTTGGCATAGGTGGTGTTCGTTCTCCCAACATATTCCTACTGATGGAACTCACGTCTTCAACCTCTCTCAGCCTTACCCGTTGCGCCTCCGTTGCCATGGGGGGTCCATCACCGCCGATCTCCCCCTCCTAGGTGGTCGCACTCTGTGCTTTCTTTTCCCTGTGGGTGATTCCCCAATAGGGCCTGGTCCGGGTTGACATTCCACCAAGGACTAAGTCTCCTGTGGAGTGAGGAAGAACTGCACTCCCGTTGGCATGACCACTCGAAGTTGGGCTGGAAACTGCATAGAATATGCCACTCCCAGTTCTCGCAACTTCTTTTTCACTGTGCGGAAGGCCACCGGTTGGCACTGCATTTCTTTAGAAACGTCTGGGAAAATTAGCACTTTCTGGTTTTCAATCATTAGGTTGTCCTTCTGACGAGCCTGTCGGAGGATAAGATTCTGATCTCTAAAGTGTAGAAGTTTTTCGACTATCGGGTGGCACCCCCAGAGGAGTTGTTCTGGCGCGTACCCGATGCGCCCATTCAAAAGCAAAAAATGGGGAAAGACCTTCTGAGACTACCTCCTGAAGAATCCATGTCTCCATATACCACACCAGATCATTTCTCCCCACTCTCTCCGGAGGCCCACCACTCGGATTTTATTGTGGTGGGCTCTACTTTCTGTGTCTTCTGCCCTAGCCTCCAGTGCTTTCAGATGGTGTTCCATGTTATTCAGCCTATTACTGGTCTCAGTCACCACCGGGGTCATCTCCGAAAGTTCTCTTTAAGTTTTGGTCACTCTTTCGGCCAGGCACATATGGTCATCCCGTAAAAGCCCCAGGTCCGTACTCATATCGTCTATCTTCATTCCCAAGGATTCTTGGGACACCGCAATTACCTGCAGCACATCTTGAAACGCGGGAGTATGATGCTTTTTCTCCAAATCAGGGTGGCCATTCTGTGTTTCCATTTCGGATTCCATATCTGATCTCCCGCCGTTGGGTCGCGCATTTTACTAGGCTTAACCATGGTTGTCGGGCCTAGCAGGTTGTGTTGCGCTAATGTGAACTGTTTTTCTGCTCCCTCTAGGCACCACTGCCTATTCACATTAGTGTCTCCGCAGCTGCAGTTTGACTGTTTCCACTCGTTTGGCGGATGTTCTTTCCTTGTGTGTACTATGTATCCTTCTTTTTTTGCCTTCAGGTCTGTGTCCCCAGAGTTCCAGGCCCAGGCCCTTTATAGCTGGAGGTCCCTCACTTTTCACATTCCTCAAGAGTTCTAGGGTGGTTCCCCACCCACTGATCAACAGGGTCCTAAATCTGGTGCGCCATTCCTCTAGCGGTTAGCAAGGCCCAATATATAGTCAGCCAGCTCTGCCCTCCCTGTTTCCACTCCCCCCCACTGGTGCAGTGTTCACCCCTCTCTCCAAAGGTAGGGGGGAGGAATCGCTTCCCTTGCAGCTCGGCACCAGCACTCTAGTTCAAGCGTCTCAAGGACCCCCCTGCTCCCCTACAGGTTATTGGGTGGGGGGGACTCAGCTCTTTTCGCAGCAATATGTTCATGTTTGGGGGGGATCGGTAGCAAATGTGATCTGGTTCCGGTTCACCTCCCCGGCGTGTCCTGCGCATGTGTGATTTTTCTTCACGGGGGGTAATAGGCAACGTCGTGCAAACAGTTTTCAGGGAGGAAGGGGGAGGGTGCTGCTTCATCCCTGCGGTCCGTCAGAACTCCGGCCCGCGAGAGTCGCTGTCGCTCCTCCCGAGGACTCCCTCTACTAAGACTGGCATATTCTCCTTGCTGCCATTCCAGGTAGGGCCACCACTGCTGCCGCTGTCGCAGCCCCTGCGAGGCTCAGGCCCCCTGCTCTCCACAGCGGGCTCAGCAGGGGCGCACTATCAGCGCACCGCCTCCCCTCCACTCTGACGAGGAATGGCAGCCGCCATCTTTGATTCAGCCTTGTGCCAGCACTCCCAGAGCCGGCTCGCCGCCTCCCTGGACCATAGTTCTTATATGATGGATGGGGTCCCCATGGAAGGCCTTATTGCTGCAGGATGGGGTGGATGAGGGCCGGCTCCTGGGAGCTCCAAGGTTCACCGACATACTCCATCAGCTGCCCAGCCACACCCCTTTTGGCCATGATTATTATAACGATGTGGAAGCCAGCATTGACTACTCCATTATACTACTCGTTGAGATGTTAAGCTAACACATTTGTTGTTAGCAAAGATACAGAGCAGCAAGATTTGTGGTGTGGTTCAGTAGAACCAGCTGTACAAGTCAAGTCCTTCGGTTGCTCCATTACAATCATGGTGTGTCATCAAATTTTATTTTCCCAACCATAAGGTAGTGCAGTGGAATTTGCAGAACACCTGACATTTAAAAACAATTGTCACTTACCCTCTGGGTATCAGTGCTCAGTTGGAAGTAAGATCCTTGAACTTTCAAAGGGAAGAAAGCCAACAGTAGAAGGAAGAGTGGTCTAGCGCCTGGGTGTGAAGTGTAGGAAGTGCTGCATTGTAGCTCTATTTCAATTGTATTTTTTTCTAATGCACAACACTGTGGAGTCAACTACATCTAGCGATTGGTGCTCTATCAGAGTGGAAAATGAAAGTAATCTGTTTAGTGACAGCACTTCATGGACTTTCTGAAGGATGTCAAAGTGGGCAATTGACGTAAGCAAAGAAAAGTCATTGATTACCGAGGAACCAGCATTGCATATCTGTGCTTACCGCTACACTTACATCTATCTCTGGAAATTATATAATTCAGCTGAGTCAGTGAGAGAATAAAGAGGATATTGTTGTGTTTAGGAAAATATAAAATATTCTAGCTTAAAGTTGGGAGCTAGATTCAAATTAAAAATCACGTTGTTTCTTCATGTAAAGGGGGTTTCCCTGTGGATTCCAGGTCATTATGCACTTCAATAAATCCTGTTTAGAAATAACACGTCACCTGTGCAAATTAGAGCCCCTTTCCTTCATTCAGGCCCTCATTTCCAGTAAACTGGAGCGCTATCTTTTGGGGGTAAGATACATCTGCCATTCCAGACACAAAATTACCAGGTACAGAATGCCACACCCAGTTGTTACCAGATGTAGGTCCATACCTGTTAAACTGCAGGTGAAGAGTGTCAGGAGATGTGGGCATGGAGTAGCTCAGCCCCTGACCATCTCCTGCAGTGCAATGGAGGGTTGACAACACTTACCCCTGTGAGGCCACAGCCTGCCCTCACACCAGATGAACTTCTAGTCACCTGCCCCAAATCCCCAAGACCTACAGTGGTCTCTGCTTATATTTATCCCCTACTCAGAGCAGGCGGTATACAGCATCAAAATAATCCCAGGAATCCAGAAAAGCTTGCAGCGTTTCACCTGGTAGTTACGGGTCTGTCTAGTTATTCTGCACAGGCAAAATATAGCTTATAATGACTGTATTTTGATGCAGGGATACCCACTGGAATCTGGAAGCTATGTCTGCTCTTAAATTTAGACACCGCCTTATAAAGGCATAGGTATCAAGCATGGTTATAAAAAAGATTGCATTTTCTTATCCATATGCACACGCTTTGTATCAGAAGCAGTTGATACTGCACATCCTTCTCAGTCTGACTGGATACTCTGTTGTACTTAGGCCAGTGGTGAGCCAGTGAAGGAAGTGATGGATACCTGGACTAGGCAGATGGGCTACCCTGTGTTGAACGTGCAATCCAGTAATGCAGTGACCCAGAAGCGCTTTCTCTTGGACCCATCTGCAGATCCCATGGAGCCATCTTCTGAACTTGGGTAAGTGCATAAAGTTTATAACAAACAAAAGTATGCAAATGCTAACTTTTGGCTGGGTCCAAACTGAGGCAGCATGGTGTGCAAAATAACAATGGGCTGGGATGCGGCTCAAGTAATTAGCAGTCGCTGAGATTAATCCAGGCATTCCATCCATCACTTTTTGTATATTTCAAAGTTTATCACTTACAATGTGTGTTACATTGCAAACTAGGAGGTGGGTGGGGTGTAGAAGAAGAAAATGAGATGGTTATGAAAAAACAATAAATCACATTTGACATCTTACATAGAATGGATGCCCAACCTAGTTTTGTGCAGGGTTTCTCCAAAGAGTTTTATCATACACTCCCCATTTACAAGCCAGGGTGATGACTAAAAAATGCAGTTTGAGACTCATGACTCATTCATTAGATGGGTCGAAACTGTTGGGACACCTTGCATATGCTGAGCTTCCGGGTATGTATGCCTCCCTACGACAAAAAGCCTATGTGATTGTGGTATGAGTGGCACATCAGACACCATTGTGAACTCATTCTTCTATTAGTATTGGAGACACAATGACGACAGCGTTCTGCATATGACTGTTGAGTTAGGTGGACCAGTGACTCTCAATTCATCAATAAGCCATAGACTGGACCTTAACGATTGCCCTGAAACTTTGTTCTTATAACGGGTATTTATGTTATTATTATTTGTCGAAAACCTCACTCTAAACCTCTCATTGCACCCTTCATATTTTGAAAGAAGAGTTGGTGTAACAAATAAACAAAATCACTTCCACTTTCTTAATATGTGTAATTGTTTTGTTTCTGGGATATTGAGAAGGCTCCTGTAGAGGGCAGAATTCTTCAATAGTTCCCTTATACATTTTTTACTTGACCTGAAATAGTTAACAGCTTTGGTGCCAGTACTCTTAACGCGTCGATGAAATCTTACGTCCACAGGTTCTCCAAAATATTAATCTGTTTAATGAAACATTACCTTGAGAATGCACCTTAAATTTCCTAAATTATTCTTACTATATAGATCACCAGTGACTCTACAAATATCTATATACTTATGATTGCACAGCTGCTGTATAAACCACACATGCATATCTCTCTTAAATCAAGCATGTCACGTTCATACTAATCATCGGTCACCTTAGTAATATATTTTTCCCTCCATCATTTGCCACGAGGAATCCTTGCCTCCCTCCTCGTGGTCATGGCCTTCATGAGAACTTGTATTTGGCTGCAAGACGTAATATTTGACTTCGCTGGAAGCGTTGCTTATTCATCCCAAGAAAAAACATTATTTAATAATCACTCCACGCTTATCATGTATATTCACCTTCTGCATTAATCATCATATATATTTCTACCATTCAGAGTATTGTGTATACTGTTTTTATGTTATTTATGTTCCCCATCCTTAAATTAATTCTTGATTTACAAAATATCTCAGGGAATGACTTGTAGTTCTTCGTTTGTTTAGAAAAAATCCTACATCAAAACTCAATGGGTATTAACAAAGTACTTTTTACTAATTTCCTCTATTTAATTCTATATATCCCAAATCAATAGCCCTGCACCTTTGTTCTTGGATGTTCATCACAGGCTAAAATCTCTATTTGTATCCCCCAACATCCAAAGCAGAATGGTGTGCTTGATTTGAGCAGGTGGTAGAAGCTGGGGGCCACCGGCACTTAGTTTTGGGGACCGGCAGTTATTTTTCTGCATTTTACATTTACCTAGTCCAGGAGACGGAAAAACAAAGCGGAGATATGGAGGAAGAGAAAGAAGGGGAAAAACTCTCATAAAGGGAGACTGCAGGAGCCTGCAAAATCAAGATAAAGGGGCAAAGGGACAGTGAGTGTCTGGGAGTGATGAAAGAGGCATGGTAGAACCCAATTAATTGCACTGGCTGCAGGTTTCAGAACAGAGAATTCCATCATATTAGTCCATACTGTATCAACAGATTCTTCCAGAATTATTTCCTGCTAAGGCAGTGTCAGACAATTTCATCCTTGGCGTGGTCTCCCTTAACTTTTTGCCTATGTTCCCGAGGTTGTTGATGTGTGCTGGACTTTGATTTTACTGTTTTTGTTACTCTGGCACTTCACCACTGCTAACCAGTGCTAATGTGCAAGTGCTACTTTACAAAATGTGTATGTAATTGGCTTATCCATGATTGGCATATTTGATTTGCTAGTAAGTCCTTAGTAAAGTGCACTAGAGGTGCCAAGGCCTGTAAATCAAATGCTACTAGTGGGCCTGCAGCACTGGTTGTGCCACCCACATTAGTAGCTCTGTAAACATGGCTCAGACCTGCCATTGCAGTGTGTGTGTGTGTGTGTGTGTGCAGTTTAAACTGTAAATTCGACTTGGCAAGTGTACCCACTTGCCAGGCCTAAACCTTCCATTTTCTTACATGTCAGACACCCCTAAGGTAGGCCATAGGTAGCCCCAAGGGCAGAGTGCAGTGTTTGGTTAAGGAAGTGCTTTAGCTATATACAGGGCCACTGGAATTATGTGGCAAGAAAAGACAAAATTATGAGGCAGGGTTGACCAATTTATGTTGCAAGAAAAATCCAGTTATGAATTTCCAATGCCAATTGCTCTAACTCAAGCAAATGCAAGCCTTATTGTATTGCAAATGCTTGTTATTTCAATGTAATGCCCCCTTGACCTGGCCCTCCCAAGGGCAAAATTAAAAACAAATGCGGGAGACAGGGCTTGTTTTTTTTGATTTCACAGTGAAATTCATCAATATTCACAAATTTGACAGTGACATTTTATAAAAATGCTTGATTTTTTCCCCTGGCTGGGACCCAGGGGAGCCTTGGACCAAGACTAGGGTCTTCAGGTATTTCTACCCTTCCCCCTTTTCATTTTCTTTTTTTTGCGTTTTTATTTTGGTCCTTGGCTGAATCAAATCTCAGCACAAGATCGGGACTATCTGCAAAGTATTTGAGCTTTAAGGTATACACATTTAGATTTCCGTTAATTTCTCAAACACTACTGAACAGATTTTCACCAAATAACAAAACAAGTGATCTCCAGACCAAAAGCTAACTTTCTGCAAAATTTGGTGTAATTCCGTCCAGCGGTTCAGGCTGCAGGCGTGTCTAAAGAGTCTATGGGAGTTAACATGGGAAACACACTTTTTTTTGACTCCCCCTCTTTTCCTCAGCTCCCACTTGATTAACCACTCCAAAACTTTCCATGCACAACAAGACCCAACTTTACACTTTTTGGGGGGAAATTTCATGAAGATTCATAAAACAGCTCCAAAGATCTAGCAGTCAATAAACTCATTTCCTATGGAAAGTAGGTCCTAACTACAACTACCTACTGGTGACCATTTATATATATAGGGATTATACTATCCTAATACATTTTTACCGCACATGATTATACTTACCTATTACATTTTTACCACACATATGCCTTTACCAACCATCCCTTTACAACAAAATGTTCATGGTAAAGGTGTGCATGGTTTAGGCGTATGAGTTGGAAACATTTTCGTTGTAGATGCATGGGTTGTAATGACAGTATTGAAAGGCATGCGTGGTAATTTTATGCATGGTTCCATCCTACAACTGGACAAACTTCTGGGGCGAGTAGGAGGGCCATTGTTTTTTATTTAAAAAAATAAAATCCCTATAGAGGATCTGATTGTGAAAATAAATAACGTTGAAAGTTTGATGTACAGATCTATCTTGTCTGTCAAACTTTCAATGCATTTATGGGAACCACCTTGATGGTGGTTCCTGTAAGTTCAAGAGATGTCCACTGGCCTGGCAGACATTTCTAAATTTGGCGGGTAAGAGTACCCTTGCCATGGCAGAGGTAAAGCCCTCTCTCATGACGACGGTATTTAATCCATTTGCCAAAGTCAAAATCAGTCCCTGAGTCAAGAGGTCACAACAGAGATAGTTGAAGAGAAAATGGTTCAGTGCACCAGACACATAGATTCAAAGAGTTAGGGTAACGTTGGAGTTATATGGTCTCTCATCCTAAGCACCAATCTAGTCACACTATTTTGAATGAGTTGAAGCTTGTAAACTTGCAAATTAAATTCTCTGGGATCCCAAGGTAGACTTAATTTAAATAATCAAAGCACAATAAAAAAAAGGCCTTGATAATCTGGACCATGTGTGAAAATGGAAACAAATATAAAACACAACTCAAAGAGTATGATTGGAAATAGCAACTTTTTTCACTGTGTTGACTAGATGTACCAGAGAGAAAGTTGAGCCAATTTTTATAGCAACGTTTATTACGCCGGTGGACAGGACTGGCTTCCGACTCGGGGAGGTGGGCATAAAGGTCTCAGAAATGAGAGGGACAAGCTAAACAAAGTAGTCCCATCTTATCCTCATTTGACATGAGATAATTAGCACTCATCCATCCTTTAACCTTGGATAGGCAATTATAGAATGCATAATCTGACATGTAAACATCACTGGTTATCTTCAACATGATCTCGATGTTGTCAACATATAAAATTGGTCAAAACCACAGGAAAAAGAAAAAAAGAAACACAAGCTGAAATGTTTGGTGAATGGGCACCACTCAGTATAGAATAGATGAGCAGTTTCAAAGGGGTTTCATGGAGCTCATGGCCTCATTTAGACAGTGGTACAAAAAAAGAAGTCCTAGTCATTTAGCAATATCTTACTTCATCATGACTATCCAGTGTACTATGTCTATACTGTTGATACATGCAGCAGTGAAGATGTTGTAAAGTTCTTTAATAAAAATTGCACATTCTTCTTTCGAATGCAGGTTGACCACATGTTTTCTCATAGATGTTTCTAAACACAGATTCTTCATTCATTAGTGTATTCTTCAGGCACCAGACTGGATTTGTAAAATGTTCACAGTAGTGCCCCTGGGTGGCACCAGATGTCGCTGGGCAGATCCTTGTTGACTTTGTTCCACCTGGATATGGAGCATTGCTCACTCTTTCATTGGACTTTCGAAGACTCCCAAACATAACAAAATCCATTGTGAGAGGCAACAGTGTCCCCTCAGGTTTAAACCATGCAGTGACTGCAGAAAACAGATTTGGTGTTTGTACTTGGGTTATGGCTCCAAGTAGTGCGTGAGACCACCCTCATGGAACCAAAAGCAATTCAGCACTGTGAAGCAAAGCTGACACATCATCGAACACAGGAGATGTCAAGGAACTCGTATAAGTCCCTCTCGAAGTCGAGGGAACCTCTCCTACTCCTGCTGTTCAATCAATCAATCAATCAATCATAAAATGTATAAAGCGCGCTATGTAACCGTTAGGGTTTCAAGGCGCTGAGTGGGTGGGGGGGGCAGCTGCTATTGGTCGAAGAGCCAGGTCTTGAGGAGTCTCCTGAAGGTGAGGAGGTCCTGTGTCTGGCGCAGGGGGGTCGGGAGGGAGTTCCAGGTCTTGGCGGCGAGGTAGGAGAAGGATCTGCAGCCAGAGGTCTTGCGTTGGAATCGGGGAACGATGGCGAGGGTGAGGTTGGCAGAGCGGAGTTGGCGGGAGGGGACGTAGAAGTTGAGTCTGATGTTCAGGTAGGCGGGTCCGGCGTTGTGTAGGGCTTTGTGCGCGTGGGTGAGGAGTTTAAAGGTGATCCTCTGGTCCACGGGGAGCCAGTGGAGGTCCTTCAGGTGGTGGGAGATGTGGCATCGGCGGGGTATGTTGAGGGTCAGGCGGGCGGATGCGTTCTGGATGCGTTGGAGTTGTTGGATGTCTTTTGCTGGGATGCCTGTGTAGAGTGCGTTGCCGTAGTCAAGTCTGCTACTGACGAGGGCCTGGGTCACAGTTTTTCTGGTTTCCGTAGGGATCCACTTGTAGATTCTAGCATGCGAAGGGTGTTGAAGCAGGAGGAGGAGACTGCGTTGACCTGTTTGGACATGGTGAGGGCGGAGTCGAGGATGAAGCCGAGGTTGCGTGCGTGGTTGGCTGGAGTGGGGAGGGTCCCAGCATGGTGGGCCACCAGGAGTCGTCCCAGGCCGAGGGGGTGCGTCCAAGGATGAGGAGTTTAATTTCAGGCGGCTGTTTCTCATCCACTCGGCAATGGATTTCAGTCCCTCATGGAGGTTGGCTTTGGCGGTGTGTGGGTCATTGGTGAGGGAGAGGATGAGCTGGGTGTCGTCGGCGTAGGAGAGGATGCTGAGGTTGTGCTGATGGGCCAGTTGTGCAAGGGGTGCCATGTAGACGTTGAACAGCGTTGGGCTTAGCGAGGAGCCTTGGGGGACGCTGCAGATGAGGTTGATGGCTTCGGAGCGGAAGGGTGAGAGTCGGACTCTCTGGGTTCTGCCGGAGAGGAATGAGGAGATCCAGTTGAGGGCTTTGTCTTGTATTCCGGCTTCGTGGAGAAGAGTTAGTAGGGTGCGGTGGCAGACCGTATCGAAGGCAGCGGAACGGTCTAGGAGGATGAGGGCTGAAGTTTTGCCATTGTCCATTTGCTGTCTGATGTCATCTGTGGCGGCGAGGAGCGCAGTCTTGGTGCTGTGATTGCGTCTGAATCCGGATTGAGAGGGGTCTAGGATGGAGTTGTCCTCAAGGTAGTGGGTGAGCTGGGCGTTGACGATCTTCTCGATGACCTTCGCTGGGAAGGGGAGGAGGGAGATTGGGCGGAAGTTTTTGAGGTCGTTGAGGTCAGCCTTGGGTTTCTTGAGGAGGGCTTGGATGTCGGCGTGCTTCCAGCTGTCCGGGAAGGTCGCAGTATCGAAGGATAGGTTGATGATCTTACGAAGTTGAGGCTGCTCCTCCAGAAAGTTCACTTTGGGGTTGAAGTCATCTGGTAAGTCAAAATCTAAAACAAAGGAACATATGAAAGTGACGAGGTGCTTGATCCCTTCACGCCACTCTCTATTGAAAGAGAAGTTGCAAGGGCATAAAGGTGTCATTTAATGTTGATCCCGGTTGAGATGCAGATTCCGCAGATGGTCTCAATGTGCCTTGAGTTCCCCTGGCCATTGGGGATGCAACAAAAAATTGAGGTTTTTAAGGAGGCCACGCTATAAATTTGTGACACTTTTGGGGCTTCTTCTGGCATGCATTCTGGTCTCAGGAATCTATAGGGGCCTTCAGTCATCTTACCAGTGGCAAATCTATCCTTGTCTCTAGGTGAGTCCTTGCAACCCTTCTTGGGATCACATCGACTTCAGTGCCAACTTCCACTTCAGTTCCATTACCCAAACAGTTCCTCTATGCTGTTACCAGTGCTACTGGTGCCAGATGGGGGGACCTAAATGTTTGAGCCCAAATTGGCTTCATTTTGATCCCCACCGCATTCCAAATTCACTATAGTGTACCCGGTGCCCATACAACATATTCTGATCGAACTGACATTGAGCAACCCTATAGAGGCTCTATTATTTTTTTTAGCTCTGAGTCTGACCAGAGCTTGCCACCTCTCAGTGATAACCTTGGTGAGGAAGAAGATGATTTACCCAGTCATTGTTGATGAAGACAGTTTTTACATGAACTTACAGGTGGCCAGTGTATTTGATACGTCTCATGATAGAGTTTGATTTTGCCTCATGTCTGTGGCTGCCACCCACAGAAAAGAGTACTTCCTTTGCTGTAGTAATTTGGCATGCTACTGAGTTCCTGGACTTACAATCAACTTATACTGAAGTTAAGACAGATGCCCTTACATAGACTGTGCAGCCTGTGCCAGCTTCCTTTGAGCCTTGACTCATGTTCAATGAGGCACTCACTGATACTTTGATGGGCAATTGATTCAAACTTTGCTCTTGGCCACTGATGAATATGCAAGTGATCAGATGCCACAGACCAGTGTCTGGAGACCCTAATTTCCCTATGCATCATCCTACTCTGGAGAGAGTGTGGTAGTTCAGGCTTCCACCAGCAAAGTGAATCCTAATTTGTTTCTTATGACCCCCTTCCAAACAGGGAGTCAAAAAGGATTGAGGCATTCAGGAAACAAATACTCTCTTAAGATAGCCAAATCTTGAGATTGGTTAATGTTCTTTGCCTATTTGGCCACTATACACAGACCTGTTGGACATGGCCGGTGAGATCTTGAGGAACGATTCTCCTCAGAGTTGAGGTCATCTTTAGCTCAAACTATTCAGGGATGATCACGATACAATCAAATATTAAATTTGTGCTGGCCTCAATACTGTTCACTAGGGTGAGCAGTCATCAGTAGTGTGGGTTATGAGCCACAGGTTTCTCACTAAATGCACTGGCACCCCTTATGATTACACCCTCCAATGGCTCATGTATAATTATCAAGAAAGCTGATTCTGCCTTCAAACATTTTAAGAAGAGTCGGGCCACAGCTCACTCCCGATGCCTTTTGGCCCCTAACAGACAGTTTCCTCACCAGTTTAGGCCATTCTGAGATCACTCCAGGGGGTTCAGTGTTCCTGGCCTCCACTGCAGTTACCCAAGTCTATTCGTGGCCAGGACCCTGAAGCTGGCAGGCAATATGCAGGCCTCCATGGGCATCAATCATCCCATTTCATGTTCTCTGTGGTAACAGCCTATAAGCTGCATTAGTTTGCACTTAGTGGCGCACAACCACGCAGCGGGAGGCAGGATCCAATACTTCCTTCAAGGGTGGGAATCCATCACATCTGACAGATGATTCCTCCTGATCAATTATCATGTGTATGCCCTGCTATTTCTTGCAACCCGCTGCACCTTCCTCCCATATGAGAGCAGCTCCCAGAACAACACCTGTCCATTCTACTGTCAGGCTTGCAAGTTTTACTCTCTGAAGGAGCCATGGAGAGGCTTCTAGATTCAGAAATAGGAATAGGTTTTTACTTTTGCTATTTTGTCTTGCTGAAGGATAGAGGGTTTTGGCCCATTTTAGATCTTTGACTTCTAAATGCCTTCCTATGGAAGAACAAATTCAAAATGTTTAGACTAGCCAAGGTTCTACCTGCCCTGGATCCAGGCAACTGGATTGTAGCCTTGGACCTGCATAAAACTTATTTTCATCCACCTGTCCCGCAGTCCCACAGATGTTACCTATGGTTCATGGTAGGTGCCAAGTACTTTCACGTTGCCTTGCTTTCCTTGGCCCTCACCAGCATCCCTGGGGTGTTCACAAACCTTTTAGGAGGCTCCACCTCTAGTCTGCGTTCAGTATTATATTTATACACAAACGCCTCCCTACCAGAAAGTAAGGCAAGGCAGCGAAATGAGCCGCATTGCGCTACCTTGGATTTACTAAACTATGCACAGCCACGCAAGGTTAGTTTGCGTGGCTTAGTAAATCCCAGTTAAGGGCTTGCATTGCGTTGCGTGACCGTGCATGACACATGGGCAATGCAAGCTCCTAGTAAACCTGGCCCTAAATGGTTGTTCAGCGGCAGTCGCATTTCATGTAGCTGTTCAGCAAACCTTTGTGTTTTACAAAAACAAAGCATGGAAGTGTTTTTAAAGAACAAAATACTAATGTCTCTGAAACCCTGGGAGTCCCTTCCGAAGACATTTTTCCTTTTTCTGTTCAGGACTGCCAGTCTTATCATGATGGTACCAAACAGAAAACAGTACATCAGATCATCCCTTCTAAATGTGGCTGTTGGTGTGATGTACTCACACCTATGGTACAATGTCAATTGGGCTGTTGGTATAACGTTTCTTCCAGCAGAAACATGAGAGTCTACCTGGCTCTAAATAGAACAGGACATTCTGTAGTTTAGTGAAAATGGTGCTCCACCAGTTTTGTGATGGGATACCCGGACCGTCAAACTCTTAATAACCCCCTTTGTCTCCCTTTGCATGCTTCTGTCAAAGTTTTTGCAACAAACTCAGATCCACACTTGCATGCTGTGCAATGTGAGATATAACTTCACTGACAGGCCCTGATTGACCTATGTTATGTTAGTAATAAATGGCAAACATTAAAACAACAATATGCCCTGGTCTGCCCGTGCTTCCTAATACCCCTGCATTTACATGTCTGTTATTAAATTGTTGTTATCTTGTTATGTTGATGTTGTTGAAACCTATCTTTAGAACTTAAACTCTTGTGGGTGAAATTCCTAGTTTTGAAATCCCTAGAATAGTTTTGAATTTTTTTAAATGTTGTAAAAGAGAAGTTAAACTGTGGATGTTTTAAGAACATAATTCTAAACTGTCTATATAATTTCAGCTACAGGTGGCATATTCCAATAAAATATACTGCAACCGTCAGCAAACAGGAACATTTTGCATTTTACAACAAGTCTGTTTCAACAGGTAATCTTAAATATCTTAATATCTAGCATTTTAAATTGTAACTAATTATAATGAGTTTTAAAACAGCAAAGACAAATAAATGTAAAGTAACATACAGCAATATCATATAATGTACTAAAAAAGCTGATTGTAATGGAAATAAAAACCAAAAGCTGGAAGACTTGTTACCATTTATATGGAATTGTTTATATCAATATCTATTTAGTTTAATAATTTATTTTCATGCATTTGCTTTGAATGAATGTATTTATATGTTTTAAGTGTGTGTAATTCCCTGAGATAGGCACTGTTTACATTTCTTACCCTAGATATTTAGGCCTGTATTTATACTTTTTGACGCTAAACTGCGCTAACGCAGTTAAGCGTCAAAAAATTTTGCGCCGGCTAACGCCATTCTGAAGCGCCATGCGGGCGCCGTATTTATTGAATGGCGTTAGCCGGCGCAAGCAGACCGGCGCTGCCTGGTGTGCGTGGAAAAAAACCACGTACACCAGGCAGCGCCGGCGTAGGGAAAAATGGCGCTAGGGCGTCTTAAAAATGGTGCAAGTCAGGTTGACGCAAAAAATCGCCTCCACCCGATTTGCGCCATTTTTAACGACGCCCAGACGCCATTTACTTGACTCCTGTCTTAGTAAAGACAGGAGTCATGCCCCCTTGCCCAATGGCCATGCCCAGGGGACTTATGTCCCCTGGGCATGGTCATTGGGCATTGAGGCATGTAGGGGGGCACAAATCAGGCCCCCCTATGCCACAAAAAAATATTTTAAAAAAAAATATTTATACTTACCTGAACTTACCTGAATGTCCCTGGGGTGGGTCCCTCCATCCTTGGGTGTCCTCCTGGGGTGGGCAAGGGTGGCAGGGGGGCTCCCTGGGGGCATGGGAGGGCAGCTGTGGGCTCATTTTGAGCCCACAGGTCCCTTAACGCCTGCCCTGACCCAGGCGTTAAAAAGTGGCGCAAATGCGGGGTTTTCTGCCCCGCCAACTCCCGGGCGTGATTTTTGCCCAGGAGTATAAATACGACGCACTTGCGTCGCAGTCATTTTTTTGGACGGGAACGCCTACCTTGCATCTCATTAACGCAAGGAAGGCGTTCACGCTAAAAAATGACGCTCTTTACTCATACTTTGGCGCTAGACGCGTCTAGCGCCAAAGTATAAATATGGCGTTAGTTTTGCGCCGAATTTGCGTCGAAAAAAACGACGCTAATTCGGCGCAAACGGAGTATAAATATGCCCCTTAGTTATGAAATTCCCAGAAAATGGAAACAAATTACATAGCAAGTTCAAAACAGTACAATTGAGTTCTAATTGTCCATCAGCTAGCTTGTAAGAACATCTTAGAAGCATCACAGGACAATCCATTTTAGGTATTATTTTGCTCCTCAAAAAATGTTTATTCCAATAAATTGTACACAGATAAATATGAATCAAGAACATATTACTAATGTCAGAAAGTTTCATGTAATGTTATTGAACCATCTACCTTATAGAACTAGACTGAAGTGTTAGCCTCATATACAATGGCTTCTCATGTTCAAGTACTATAGGTAAACGTCTAAAAATAATTGCTTGACTATCAAGCCAAACTTCTGCCCCCTAACAAAAGGTTTAAATTTGTTGTAAATCGATTTTTGATAAAAACATGTTTTCATCCCACCCTAAATGTCTGTAGTGTTTTGTAGTCAGGTTTTCATTGAAGATCATCAAAAACCTGCAAAAAGAAAAGTAAATGTTGAGGATGAGGAGCTGTGTAAACTGTGGCTCCCCGCTAATGGCCTTTCTCTTTGGTTTTTGGTCTAGACAGTAATGGTAAGTGGGAGGTTCTAGTCTTGGCCACTGTCTTTGAAGAAGGAGTCCCTGCTTATGGTCAAAGAGACACTAAGTGGAAAGTTAGAGGGATATGAGGGTGGGTCTCCCTATATGGTTGATATCTATTCAGTCCCCCTTCTTCCCCTCAGTCCCACTAGTGGCCTCTGTTTCTCTGCATTGATCTGACCCTCTCTCCTCTCCCCTGTTCCCTGTTCTTGCAACTCCATCCTTACTTCATTGGCCAGCCAGTGAGCCAACTGTTCATTACCATGTCCTGTAGTGGGGACTGATGATGATCTATGGCAGATCCCCTGACATTATTGGGAGCACTTGACTTCTACACATCTCTATTTGCAGGAACATGAAGCACTACTTGAATACTTCCTTAGAAGTATATATGCTACTGTGTTCAACCACTTCTTCAGTGACTAATTGCCGATACCCATCGAAGGGAGTCATTAGTAGGTGGCTGGGTTTCTGCATACACAGTGCAGATTGTGCATAATAGATTAGTATGACTCACCTAGGAGGAGACGGTTCCAACCTCTGTATCATTTAGCTGTTTTGGAACCATGTAAGCATGCAAGCTGGCACCCGTACGCCACTTCCTAGAAGTAGTATCTAGTATGTCATGAAAGATTAAGTAACACCTTGTAACATTTGGATGTTGACACAGGTTTACATCTTGCAGTCATAATGTATGAATAGAAACCTGTAAAGCATCAAAAAGTAATAGAATAATTGCCCTTTGGTATTCAGACATAGGGGTCCTTTTCCAGCAGCTTAGGATTTACAAGGGACATTACAACAACAAGCTTATTTCATATGCTATTCCATTCTTACTAAAATAAGAAAATTGAAAGGGTGCATGTTTTGGATCAAAGAGATGATTCTAATGGACAGCTGTATGGTGCACACCAAAATATATAAGGTATGATCTCGTTCTAGAAAAATATTGTATGCACAATATTGCTAGGGCAAAAATATTTGCAGTCATAATATTATCCACATTTACATTGTCAAGTCAATTTTAGGTAAGAGTTAGAACTAAGGATAGATTAAGGGCTAATGTTATGTTCAAGGGTAAGGTTAGGTTCAGATCTAGAATTAGGTTGTGCAATAGGATTTGTTTCAGGGTTAGTGTTTGATTTAGGGGCAAGGGTTAGGTTTGGGTGCAGTTATAGGCCTAGAGTGTAGGTATGATTAAGGGTAAAACTAGGGCTAGGTTGGGTTAGGGCTAGGTGTGATCCTATATTTTTAGTATGTGCTATTTATTTTATCATATTTTTTACATGTATCTACCGTATACAATATTATGTCATGTGATTTCATTATAGACAATGTTATGGTAAAAAAAACATAAGTTATACTAAAAAAATGATGTATTTGTGTCCCATATTTTGGATGATATATAAGTAGCCTGATGTACGTTTGCTCAGAACTGTGGCATAGCACTGAGATCTGGGTTGGCTGTAATGGAAATATCTTGAAACATCTTGTGATGTCTACAGGAAATTTTAAATTCATAGTAAAATCAAACAACTGAATTGTTTCACCGCAGGGATAATACAGTGTAGGAAACTGTCTTCCAGAAATCAATATAATTTATATTCCCATTAATCTCCAAATGAGAGCTTAATTCTAAGAATACAGACTGACCCACCAAATACTGGGAACCTTTGAATGTGTGCACATTGAATCACAGCATATCTTTGTGTTATCTGCTCTCGGTTTCTATAGCAGTATAACTACAGTTTTCTTCTCTTTCTTCTGCAGATGTTATTCTTGGCACCTATAATCCTAGCAATGATGGATTTCTGAAAATCAATCCAGACTCTATTGGATTTTTCCGTGTAAACTATGAAGAACAAAACTGGGACATGTTATCAAGCCTCCTGTTGAGTAATCTTTCGGTATGTGAACACTATGCCCACATGGTCTCATATATGTGTTCAGAAGCGCTTATCATGATGTATTACTTTCACACACAAAAATTTTCAATGTTTGATTCTTGTTCTTGATTCATTGAACCATTTTTATGTTGGGACGTTGTGCCTGTGGCAGACCGAGTGTTAATACCATCTGATTTGTTGTGCCTGGCAGTTCAGTGTTGTCCTGGTACAATTCAGGAATCAAGGAATATTATACCTGAAACATAGACAGAATGAACACAAGGGAGTGTAATTTATTTAGATGGTGTGACTCAGTCGCGGGTCGTGCTAATTGAAAGGGGCGGGGAGGTGCGCGTGGGGGCAGGTGGGGAATTAAAATAAATGAAAAATAATAATAATTAAAATAAACACTTACCTTTGCTCCCGCGCCGCTCCTCTGCTCCTCCCGTCTCGCTGCAGGCAGGAACAAGCCCTCAGCTTGCCCTGCGCCAATCCTGACACTGCTTAGAGCAGCATCAGGATTGGCCAGGAGCGCCGAACCAGGGCGCTCCACGCAGACTGGGAGCCTGTGCAGGCTCTTTCTAGCCCAGCGACCATGTTGCTGGGCTGGAGAGAGCCCTGTGCGCATGTGTGTTTGGCCAGCCCTAGACGGCCAGCCAAACACACATGCGCTGTGAGGCGGAGTGCTGAGCAGGAATTTGTATTGCTATATGTGACATTGCAACAAATAGCACATGCATAGCTATTCAAAACAATACACACATTATAGTAAAGGTCCCAAGTGGATTAAATTAGGCAAAAGTCTTAGATGAGATTTCGAAATAGGTAAGAAAACCCACATTTTAAATACATATGTGAAAAACAAAATGGTGAAAGGTAATGCAGTCTATCAGGAGAATTTGTGCTGCTCTTGGTATATGCTGACTGTAGCTGTGGCAGCACTACGGTGAATTCCACTAAATCCCCTTTCTTTATGAGGATTGCCTTGGCTTGTCACTTACAAACTCAGTTCTGCTTCAAACATTTATTCGCCCAGGAGGAGATGAATATGTTTGCCTCTCTGTGGGTAAGAATCTAGATGTTTTTGTCACAATTGCAAATACCACAGACGTGTTAATCGTTCATTTACTTATATGTTTTCTGTGGGATTGAAACAGCTGTTTCAACAGACTTTGGACATTGGAAACAAACCAGACGCAAAACAGACGCAGAACATGAAAAATGTAGTTTTGTAGTAAAAATATTGTGATTTTTTAATCTGAAAAATGTTATGTCTGTGATAGAATTGGTGACACCTGTAAATAGGAAAACATGCTTTATATGTACTGTTAGGGCATCAGACCTTATTAAGTAAACTTACAAGGGAGACACAAATACGCCAATGGACCTTTTGACTGTGCTTTTTTTCCCACCATATATCCTGTATCAATACAGGTAAATAACATCAGCAATCAATAACATCAATAATCAATAGGAGTCAGTAATTTCCTCTCACCATGACCATTCAGTCAAGAATAACCACACCTTTATGTAAAAGTTAGAATGTTTAGGGCCAGATGTAGAAAAGGTTTTTACCCATTCTGTGTCTATGGGAAAAAGTATTTGTACATATGGCCCTTATTTCCCTATATTAACAAATCTAATGTCACATAACTTAGTTTAAAATCAAATGATAAACATACAGAAACAATACTGGCTGACCGAAGCAGTGAAAGAATCGCAATCTAATCAAAGCTTGAGCTACTACACTTTCTAAAGTTTCAGTATAGCAAGAATAACTGTACAAATGATATTACATACATTTAGATTCAGCAAAGTAAAGACATCAACTGGTATTACATGTAGCAAACTTCATCAGGGAGAACCCTAACTAACATCAGATCAGAATAGCATGTTTGGGCTTCATGCAAAACAATTTAGTGAACACAAATTTGGAAAAACATCTAACCATGGCTCTATCAAAATAACGGTTGATACCTAGAAACAAAAGCAAATAGACACAACAATCAGTGACATTGTCAATATACATGTCCTCAGTATGTTTCAACAAGCTGTGATAGTCTTCATCAATAGGACATCAGTTCGGTCAGCAAGACATCAGGATTCAGCATCAAAGTTCAGAATAAGCAAATTCTCTTTAAATAGTAAAGTTAAACACGTCACTTCTTGGGACGGTCAAGAAAATAATGGCAAAGTGGCCCTCGCCTCTCAGTGCAGTCTGGCTAAGTTAGATTTCCTAAAACTACTTCCCACATCCTAATTGGTCAGGGGATCGCATGTTCACACTTAGTCTAATGAAACTAAACCCTAAAATCTACAATTTTACTACTACATGGTTCACATGTCGATGCTTGGCTCCTCTTCTCTCGCTCCCGTCATTCGGCTTGTCAGGTATCAATATTGTTGCAGCTTATACTCCAGTCAGTGCATCCATTGTCTTCTCCTGGGAAGGTTAGTCTTACACACAATACATTACAAATTGTTTCAGTAGCAAGTACAGCATCTTCTAGCAAGCATTTTCTCATGAGAACTAACTTCAACTACAAGCACATGGTCAGTACAGTGAAAAGTCACAGTTTAATTCTTTAAGCATCCATTTTACAAAAATGCCTAAGAAATGGAGCTTGACATGAGGCCGTCCAACTAGGCCAAGACCTCACTAAGTTAAGGTCTACAATTAATAAAGCTAATACATAACGCATAACCCTTAATATGACATATTAATACATTAATCAAACATAAGCTCCACATTTCTT
Source organism: Pleurodeles waltl (assembly GCF_031143425.1). Taxonomy (NCBI): domain Eukaryota; kingdom Metazoa; phylum Chordata; class Amphibia; order Caudata; family Salamandridae; genus Pleurodeles; species Pleurodeles waltl. The sequence continues at coordinate 977,656,392 of NC_090436.1, read as the reverse complement.
ATTAACAAGCCATTAATAAGTACACTTTGTGGCCATTGACTGGCACTCTGGTAGGCGCACCTTCAAATGTGTGCATTATTTTTCTCTAAGTTAATACATTTTCTACACAAATCCAACACTCAAAATACATGAATATTCATCAATAAACTCATTCATAACTTCAGCGTTAACAGTACTGTGTGACAGCATTGTGTCTGCTTATGTATGCACATCTGTCTAACCATAAATTAACTTCAGAGCTAGTGGCCCAATTCTATACTTTGTCAGAGCTTTTCTCGCCATTCTTTTTTTGTTTCAGTGATTCTTGTGTGTTTAATTTAGGTCTTCAGGTTACAGTAATTCAGGCCAATAGTGCTTGCTGTTAATGCCAGTAAGAAGCATATTTTCTTGTGATATGCATTAGAACTTAAAAAAAGTTCTATTTCTGCCTGCTAGACAGCACCTTTACTGTCCCAGTAAAAACCTATGCCATTTTTTTACTTAAATGTATAGTTCAAGCATATGGCAGACTTTGGGTGGATTTCACTTTGTGTGATATGCTTTTGTGATTTAAAAAAACATTGCATTGGCTTGCTAACACAGGAATTATTGGCATTTCCAACCCACAAATCCAGAACCACTGCCTCCGGAAATCCTGATCATATCACATCATAAAGAAGCCCCTAAGCAGCGAACCACCACTGAGCTACCCATCTTCAAAATATGTTTTCTCTCTGGTTCTCTATGTGAATAAAAAAGGTGTATAATTAATTGTTATTTTCATAGATGAAGAAACCAGTCATGCAGTCCGTAGTGTGTCATCAGCAAACCATTACTCACTGAATTTCATGTTTAAGGAGCCAACCACTCCCACGCTCATGCACTCACCCATTCACCTGTGTAACTACATCCTCACATCCAACTCACACCCATGCCCCAAGTTTTCCTCGAGCACTTACCTGGTCATCTGCAAGACCACCTTTGAACTCACACTTATCCAGCTCACTCATCCACACCCATCTACATACAGCTGTGCATCTCTCTAAATCTTGTCAGTATATCTGGGTATAGTCATATAAATACACAGATGTATATTTTATATTTGTTTATCTAAACAAAAACAAAACCATTACCAAAAAGGTATGCTTAAAATTGGCCAGAACTGTTGCGAATGCCACCAAAGTGAGAATCCGTTTGTGAATTACAAAAATATCAATGGACACAATGCGCAGGGAGTTTTTCACCTGCCCACTAGGATCGTTGACCTTTTTCCATGCCCTTGCCTGTGAGTCTAATATCACTTCTTTTAATTGAACACTTGTCATTTTTGATCTCGCATAACCTACCTCTATCTTCTATAAAAAGCTGTTTGGGAAATACCAATACACTACAGTATGGCCCATCGACATGAGTTGGTAAATAACATCAGGGAAATCCTTGCATATGAATAATTCTTTCCCAGTCCAAACAGCTTTTTCCTGAGGCACCAGCCAGTTTTGAAGTACCCTGAATTCCCTATGAGCCACTCCGTTTTTGTCTGTGAACACCTGCACAGAAATCAGGATCACTTCATTGAATCAGGTGATTCTGCCATTGAGACAGAGGTTACCAGAATCAGACACTCTGTGGAACACATGGGATTATCTTTCAGCTGCCACTTCGCAGGTCCAAGACTTTGAGATTCTGGAGTTTAAGTGCATCTTGAAGACTGATATTCCTTTCACCCATACACACAAAAGTTAGCCTGCTTTTCAGTGAGCATTGAAAGAAATTATTCCTCCAAGTCCATCAATAATTATTTGCCTTTGTCATGCTTATCAATGTTTGATTGGTAATTGCAAAGGTAGAACGTATCACGTATCACTGTGTGTTAGGCTTACAGTAACCATTTTGGCACCCTCACTTTTTACTTTATGTAAGTCAGGCATGAGTCCTAAAACTCTGGGGAAAAAGTACACAATTATATTGCTTGTAGTGTTATCAGAGGTTCTTTTTATAATGCAGTACATCCGAGGAAATATAAACCTGCTTAACAACAACATTAATTATACATTGGAGCATCCACAGATAAAGTTACATCTTAGACAGAGTAATTAACAAAGTCTACGTCTGGCTATTTTAGAAGTGAAAGTGTTTCTTTGTCTTTCGACTAGTTCTTGGGTGTAATTCTGTGAATGTGTATGTGTATGTAGGTAAAAGCATTGGTTGGATGAATGACTACATGAGTGAGTCCTTGAAAGTGTGAGTGATTGAGTGCCTAGTTGGATGGGGGAGTGTATGACGTGATTAATACGTTTATGGGTGAATTAATTAATGGGACATTTGCAGTGTTCAACTAGCCTGGTGCAGGACTTGTCTCAAGAAGAGTAAAATGCAAAAGGCCAATCTCTGCCTACGTGTATTTAACAGGAAGGGGCATATTTATACTCTGTTTGCACCAAATTAGTGTCATTTTTTTTTACTCTAATTCAGTGCAAAACTAACTCCATATTTATACTTTGGTGCTAGACCCCTCTAGCACCAAATTTATGGAGTTAAAGTCATTTTTTGAAAGTGGAGTCCTACTTTGCCTTAATGAGATGCAAGGTAGGCGTTCCCGTGCAAAAAATGACTCTATGGCCTTAACACCATATTTAGGGGCATATTTATACTCTGCGGCGTATTTATACTCTGTTTGCACCGAATTAGTGTCATTTTTTTTAACTCTAATTCGGTGCAAAACTAACTCCATATTTATACTTTGGTGCTAGACCCATCTAGCACCAAGGCCCTGATTTAAACTTTTTTTGCACTGCATTAACGTCATTTTATGACACAAAAGTGGCGCAAACTTACAAAATATTGGCCCTTATTTATACTTTTTGCTGCAAAACTGCACTAACTCAGTTTTGCACCAAAAAGTTGAGCACCGGCTTGCACCATTTCTGTGCACCAGCTGGGCACCATATTTATGGAATGGTGCAAGCCGGTGCAAAGGGTAGGCTAGAGTTTAAAAAAATGACTTTAGTCGGGTGGGGCTGGCAGTAATGAAGAAGAGGGTTTAGCACCAAAAATGGCTTTAGGCAGGTTAGAGTAAAAATAAATGACTCTAACCAGATTAGCGTCATTTTATGGTGCTAAACCTACCATGCCACATGACTCCTGCCTTAGGAAAGGCAGGAGTCATGCCCACCACCCCAGTGGCCAGCACAGAGGACAGGGGTCCCCTGGGCATGGCCATTGCACCCGGTGCCATATATGGGGGCCCATTTCAGGGCCCCCTATGGCACTTTCAAAAATAAAATGCACTTACCTGTACTTACCTGGGATGGGGTCCCCCATCCTCGCAGTCCCTCTAGTGTGGGTGGGGGTGCCCTTAGGGCCTAGGAAGGGCACCTCTGGGCTTATTCCATGGTGTTCCACCATGGAAATAGGGCCACAGGTCCCCTAAGACCTGCCCTGACCCAGGTCTTAAAAAATGGGGCAAAGCAAGCTTTGCCCCATTTTTTGACCCTTCCTCCCTCCTTTGCACCATTTTTACATGGGAGTATAAATATGGTGTTAAGGCCATAGAGTCATTTTTTTTGCACGGGAACGCCTACCTTGCATCTCATTAAGGCAAGGTAGGTTTCCACTTCCAAAAAATGACTTTAACTCCATAAATTTGGTGCTAGACGGGTCTAGCACCAAAGTATAAATATGGAGTTAGTTTTGCACTGAATTAGAGTAAAAAAAAAATGACGCTAATTCATTGCAAACAGAGTATAAATACGCCCCTTAGCGTCAAAAAATGATGCTAATCTGGTCAGAATCATTTATTTTGACTCAAAACTGCCTAACGTAATTTTTTTTTTAAGCTAGCCTACCCTTTGCACCGGCTTGCACCATTCCATAAATATGGTGCCCAGCTGGTGCTAAAAAATGGTGCAAGCCGGTGCAAAACTTTTTGGGGCAAAACTGCCTTAGTGCAGTTTTGCACCAAAAAGTATAAATAAGGCCCGAAGTGTGCACGTCAAGAATGGCTTCCATTATGCCAGGGACAGCATTATGCCAGAAGTGGGTACCATTATGTCACAAACGGGAGCAGAATCATGCCAGGGATGTGCACCGTCATGCCAGGGGTACCTACAATATTTTTAAAAAATGTCCCATTATTTCCAGGCCAGCATGATCCTGATACAATTGTGCCATGGTTGTCCAAATTACTATCACTACGCTAGTCACATTATGCCAGTAGTGGACACCATTATACTGTGGCTACCCACTGCATGCTATACTATTATGCCAGGTCCAGCAATATGCTAGATGTAAACACCATTATATAATGGGTGCCCACATTAAGGCAATAATTATTACCACTATCGTGTAAGAACCAACATTGTAAGGAAGGGGTGCAGACAAGTCAATATCATCAATATATTATGAATTGTTATGGTACTGACAGGAAAAGCATTATTTCAGAACTGTGTGCCACATCATGTCATGGGTATCCATAGTATGCAAATAATTACCACCATTATAGCAGAGCCAGAATTATTCGTCATTGTATGCAACCCTCGTACAACAGATGCTAAAATTAAACTAATATTTGAATGGTTATGAGATTAATTATCACCCTTGTTCCAGAACTGGGTTCCATCATAAAAAGATGATCACCAGATGCCATGTGTGGCCTGAAATCTGGAGGTTATGTAGAAAACATACCCCCACAGACACGCGAGAACACACACACACTCATATTTATATCAGTACTCTGCAGCAATAATAGGTTTTTACCTGCTTGATACCTATACTTCTGATGTGGCTTTTAGTCACCATCTGGCCCTGCTCTCACCCCTTCTAAGGAGCTCATGGTGTCTAGAGTTACTTTTCTTCATCTCGTCTCTGGCTATGATGTTGGTACAGACCAGGTGACCCTTGAGGCCTTCCCTAGGCAGACACAGACAACTGTTCTTCCAGCAAAATGACCATTGTTGGAACGCAGGAAACACTCCACTTCATGACTGACAGTTACAACCAGCAATATCTGAATGGCTTATGTCGGCTGATCGCGATGTGAACGGGACAATGACCAACTGCTGACTGGGGCTGACCTTTGGCCCTCTCTGGGTGTAGATCATTGAAGCTGCTGTGAGACATCTAAAGCTGGCTCAAGCCAAAACTAACGAGATAATAATTCAAAAGGAATTAAACAACTTGTTTTTTCATCTTAAACTCTAATAGTTGCAGTAGCGGCTGCCACTGAACAGGGGTTGGTGGAGCGGGACAGGGTGCTAAGGGACAGGGGGAGCATTTAAAAAAACAAAACAAATTTAATAAAAATAAAAGAAACACTAACCTTTGAGGGGGCACGCGTTCATCTCCCCTCCGTCCTCTTCCTCTTCCTGGCTGCACAGGCTCCCAGCCAATCATGACGCTGCTGACAGCAGCATCATGATTAGTCTGAGCGGCCTGCTTCGCTGCTCAGACTGGGAATGGGAGCCTGGGCATGTTCTCCACTCTGTAGCGCAATACAGCCGGATAAAGAACATGCAAAGTGCTCATGTCTGGTTGGCTGCACACTGATGGCCAAGCAGACATGTGCACTTTGGGTGTGCGTATAGCCCTCCTCCGGCCCCCTCCCTCCAGACCAGCCCCCCATGCACTACAAGGTCAAATAAAATGATGATAACGTAGTGTACATTATTATCATTTTATTTTTCCTTTTGGGAAATTCAGAGGGGCAACGCTGCTCCACCTTAGCAGAGGAGCCGCCCCTGAATGGATGCAAAAGCAATAAAGGGCTCTTTTGACTAGTACACTCATCACATGATATTTACTTGTTGTGCGTAAGAATTGACTTACCTGGTTAAAAATTTGTGTACTGTGCTTTTTTGCTGTAACCCCACTACACATCTTGGCGAATCTTGTACATTAGGTCTTCTGTGATAATTTGTTTAATTGCTCACTATCACTACTCGGAAATTATTTATGCAATATACTTCTTTACACTTTTCATTTCTAAACAATAATATTTGAGAAATGTTTCTGTTTGTTTTTCTAGCAATTTTCAGTCGCCGACCGTGCAGGGTTTATCGATGATGTTTTTGCCTTTGCAAGGTATGTATATAAGTGGAAATGTTACGCCACTGTGATTTTTAATATTGGCTCCGTGGCGTTTATTTCACGAGAATATTAACCTTAAACAGCTTACACTTTTCAGGTTACTCTGTACAAATTATTCTAAAGAGCCAAAGGTATTTTCGCCAATCTTATGCTATTTGGGAAGGGGGCCGAACTCAAATCATAGAACATTGAGAGTGAATATTTTATTGCCTAAAAAGCAGGACGTATCATGATCATGCGTGTCCATCGGTTTATGAAGATAGGAGGCAGAGACGTTGATGCACAGCAATATAAGATGTATTTTGCAATCGTTCTATCATTCTGTTCATATGTTTAATTTTTTCTACGCTCTCGCCGTTTTAACTCCTGGCTATTCTGTTTTTGATGGCAAAAAATTAGAGAAATAATCCATTTTATTTGGAATTCGGGCACATATGTCGTCCAATCGTTTTATTCTTTAAAAACAAAAACACATACGTTGTTGAAAGTCAAATCAAAGAGAAATTACAGGATCCATGAAGCCTTGCGGACAAACACCCACTCATTGGTCAGGTACTTGAAAAAATATTCACCGTTTTTGGCAATTTCTTGTAAAGGTGATAAATAGAAACTCAACAACGCAGTCGATCACAGGTAATCTCAGAAGAAACTGTGTTTTCATGTGAACCTGTAATGCACCTTAGTTAGGAAAACGCTCACTTGAAAGACCTTTGTGAGAACTTTGCTATCTTGCATTTGACAAAATCACATTTACTCCGCTTTTTATCCTTCGAATTTCACTACAAGAACCATTCGCTAATATTAAAACCTGCGCTGAATCTACCTACTCATAGCATAGCAGTGGCCAAAATTGCTAGTTAGTTGGTTTCACATAAAGGGATGTACAAAGGAAATTAATGAATGAACAATGAAACAACTTGTTGTTTTGTTTCTTTCTGAAAATAGAAGATTTGTCTTGGCACATATGCTTATTGGGAGATAATTTTATTGTTGGGGAATCTGTAGTGGACTGTATTTTTTGTTAGTGCTTGTGAGAAATTGGGTTGCTGGTTGAGTGAGGTGTGAGCCCAGGTCAAGCAACAGCCACAACCCCCTTGTAGGGTTAGCCACAAAAAATCACTAATTTAACCCGTGTTTAACCCTGGGTAGCTTGGCACAAAAAGCAGTCAGGCTAAACTTAGAGGCAATGTGTTAAGTATTTATGCAGCACATACACAGCAACACAGTGACAATACAACACAATAAAAACCCTTACTAAATTATTTGACGCCAAAACCATCAAAATACAATTAGTAGAACCATCATTATGAATTTTTAAAGTTCAAAATAGCAAGTCCTCAGTTTTGGAAAAAGGCCAACTGGGAACCTTTAGCATGACAACCAATGGTCTAGGAGTAGGTGGAGAACTCTTGGAGGTTCAAGACTCACACAGGCTGGATCCAGGTGTGGGTTCAAGGTGGTGGGAGCTTGTTATGTCCATGTGGCTCTGAACAGGAGGTCAGCTAAACTAACCTTTGGAGTCACTGCTGAAGTTGTGGTTGCAGGTGAAGGTGAAGGGCTCCACAGCAGGGCTGGACTTGGAAGGTTCAAGGCAGGCTCCAGGCAGCAAAGCAGTCCTTCCAGATACAGCAGCAGGCAGTCCTCTGAGAGTCCTTCTACAGTTCCAGTAGTGAACTGAAAAGTGGGCCTGAGAGCCCTATTTTCATACCCTAGTGCCATGCTCCTAGATGTTGGAAGAAGTTTACAGAAGGGTTCACTGAAGTTCCAGGAGTTTAGTGCCTCTCCTGCCCTGGCTTCTAGCTGGTTGTACTGACAATACAGGGCCATTAAGCCTATTGTGTGGTGGCAGAGCCCAGCCTGTTCATGTGTAAGAGGGGGCTGGGATTAGCTCTTCCCCCATTAAATCAGTTAATGGCCCATTCAGGCTCTGCTAATCTCACTATTCTGTGCCTGTCTATAGTGAATTCACAAAGTCTCAACTGCCAGTTACACCTAGTCATGTAACCTAAGGCAGACTGCAGGGATGGAGGCTAAGGGCAGGAAAATGCCAACTTTCTAAAAGTGGCATTTTTAAACTTGAAATGATGAATCTGACTTCGCCATTAAAGATGGTGTATCACTACAAATTCATAGATCCCAAACATGACATGTCTGCCCTCTCTGGCCTGGCAATTACATCACATTAATTAAAATAAGTAACCCCCAATGTTATCCTTTGGAAGGGTTAGGCGTCACAGTAGTAAAAAATGAATTTGGGAGTTTTCACCTCTAGGACATGTATAACTAAAAGGCACATGGCCTGCATTCTAATTGCACAGCACCCTGCCTTTTGGTATACCTTATTGGTGGCTTATATGTAACAAAAGGGGAGTTTTAAGTGTTGGCAAGGGGTTTCAAATGGCAAGTCGACATGGCAGTGGCACACTGCCTTCAGGCCGCAGTGGTAGGCCTGGGACATGTTTTAAAGTGCTACTTAAGTGGATGGCACATTAAGTGCTGCAGCCCCACTGGTAGCATTTCATTTACATGCCCTGGTTATATGATATAGCGCTTTACAAGGGGCTTACATATAAATTACATATGCCAGTCAGGTATATGTCAATCAACTAAAGTTTTAGGGAGAGAGTACAGGCACTTTAGCACTGGTTAGCAGTGATAAAGTGCACACACTCCTAAGGCCAACAACCAAAAATCTAGCAAAAAGTAGGAGAAGGAAGGCAAAACCTTTGGGGATGACTCTGTAGAGAGGGACATTTCTAACAATGCTACAAGCCAAATTTTTTAACTTCTGAAATTTAACAACTTTGTGATGCTGCAAAGTTTGTCATTTTTTCACAACTTCACCCCCAGGCAAAATTTATGCAAGAACACGTTTTAGTCGAAGATTTTTTTAGCAAACAATTTTTTGTTAGAGTTCTCCCACAAACTTTTGTTTTTGGGGCTATTTTCTTCATCAAAACCAACTTTTCGGAAATTATTCACTTGTGTATTTTTAAACATGGCCTTGCTCATGAAGGCGAGGAATTGTAGAAACAACAGATGTTGGCAGAAATCAAATTTGGCTTTTTTGTAGTAACCAGTTTCTGTTTACATTGTGTCCCTGGCATATTCGGTGTATTGCAGTTTTACACTTGCAATTGCACAAGTTGACCAGTTCAAAAATGACATTTTCACTGACAGACTGATGCACAAATTATGCTTTTGTACTGGTTGGTCTGTGCAAATGTTGATGCAAAATTGCACAGCACCGGTGCAATGTTACATACGTTAGTAATTGTCCTTGCAGTGGCTCTTAAATATCTATAACTAAATTTACGGAAAAATGGCCCGGTGGATACTTTGTATCTGCTTTAGAAATAGCAACAGACATATACGATTGTCCACATTTGGCTGAAGATTATTGGGACAGAAGGTGGTAAGTTTCCAGACAAGATCTGCAACTTCGGGTTCCTAAATATTGGTGGGTTGCTTATAATTAAAATAATTCTGAAGTTCACTGACTTGTTTCATCGAGCATAGAACAGCCATAAAAAAGAACAGAGCGCTCATCTTTCCAAATCAAAAGTGCAACGAGGCTTGCATACACTAATTCATGTTTCTCTTTTTAGTGCTGAACTTCTGAACTACACAACTGCTCTGAACCTGACAAAATATCTGGTACACGAGGATGCCTATTTGCCCTGGCACCGAGTTACATCAGCTTTGTCATACCTCACAGATATGCTGGAAGACGACAGTGTACTGTACCCAAAATTCAAGGTGTAGTATCTTTTAATTGTTTTGAAAAAGGAAGATAGCTGAATAAAACTCACATGACAAGTCTTTACAGCACACATGCTTTTGAGGGAGTCGATATTTGCAGGGGGCATATCTGTACACCCAATAGCAGCAATGCCCAAAGGCTCAGAGTTATGCACCAAATGCATTTCCAGATGTATGTGAGATGAGGATTGACTCAAATTGCATATCTTCGTGACCAAGGTTGGTGAGATCTGGGCATGGACACACTCCCTTTATTTAATGAATTGGCACCGCAGACCTCTAAGGGCAAATCACTTCTGCAGAATAAATCCCTGATTATAGGTGGGCCAGAGCTTTCAGACCTCTGTGCAAACGATGCTGTACCAAGTTTCCACACCCAGTAACTACCTGATGCAATAAAGTTCACACTCTTCTTTAACATTCGGAAGAGCAAACCTGACTGAATTTAACAATGAGAAAGAGCACAGTTATTCCCCAAAACCTCAGAATAGGTGCAATTAGTTACACCTGAAAAATTCCAAACCACGAGAAAGTAATTTTTATTAGGTGCAATAAACAGCACCTACCCACTGGGGCATTCGTAATCAGGACCTATAACTGGCATCTAGAGTCTCTGTGCAATGGCCTTCCTCAAAGGCCTCCTTCCCACTATTAGCCAGTCACTCTAAGTGGCCACCAACACCCCGCTACCATCTGGGTTATCCCTGAAAATATCAAGAAGGGAAGTTTTGCACCTTTTCTCAAACATTCTGGTCTTGATACATCAGATCTGAAAAATGATTATTCTATGATGCAGCTGCGAGTCACGGCTATAATTCTAGAAGAACATCTGGCCAGGTGGCTGGCCAGACATCTGGAAACATTTGAGCTGCTCAATGAAGACAAATTAGGTTTCACCTAGAAAATATGCCACCCATGCCCCTTTTTGGATAATATTTGCCACTTGCAGGATGAAGTACATATGTATGGGGTCTATTGCTGCTGCATCCACCGTACGGTTTGATAGGTAAATCATGCCATCCAATTAGATCGTCTCAGAGCTGCCAGGATGAAAGGTTGGGCACTGTCTTGGCATTCTTCTTTTCTACCCTATGAGTCACAAACAAATTCTGTTCTTAGTTTTACTCAGTAGAGATGGAGACACCTTGTGATGTCCCACAAGGTGCCACACTTTCTCCCATTGTATTTACCATATAGGTCAGCTGATCTGTGGCCTCATCCATTCTTTCGCAGTTAACACAATATCCTATGCTACTGATACCTAGCCGGTGCTTAAATTCAATCAGGACACCACCATCGTACCTGGGAAGTATAGTTGGGTTTGTTGGGTATCCAGATGTGGCTATTCAACGAGTTTGTAAATTCTGAGGGAGACAAACTGAGATTCTGCTAATAGGTGGTGATCTTAGGTGCTGGACTCAGAATTTGTGACTACTAAACTGAACACACTTCTAATTACGGTGTTCAAAGTTATGAACTATGTTGCCGGTTTGACCAGGAACTGTCTTTCTAGCTTAAAATTGAGAAAGTCTGGTGGATGGCTTTCACTGAATGGAAAACGCTGAAAACCATTCTTCTGTTTCTCCGCCCTGGTCATAATGAGCAAGTAGTCAGGGCCTCATTTTAGCACATTTGGGGGAAGATTTACAAACATCTTGTGCTGGGTTAGCACCACAAATGTAAGGCTAACCAGCACAAAATGCTTTTTTCCTAGTTTGCTTTCCAGTGCAAAACTTATTTTGCGCTAGAAAGTACCCTATAAGTAACACAAAGCAGCACAAAGCACTGCTTTGCATTATTTAGAGTCAAGGGGCGTTACATGGATGCTACTTAGGTGTTTTCATGCAGCCACCCTTGCCTTTTGACGCAAAACCGTATCTGCAAAAAATAGTAGACAAGGTTTTGCACCAAAGGTAAAGCCTTTTAAAAGCAGAAATATTTTCATTTCTCCTTTCTTTGCCGACTTTGCATGTGTGCTGCAATGTGTAGCACACATACAACGTGAGAAAGGTTTTATAGTGTGTTTAAGTCTAGTATTTTGTACTGGAAGGGTACCCTTCAGGTACAAAACCTACGCTTGACTCACTCACACACCCTTGCACCAGTGCTTGATTTGTGCAGCTGGTTTCCGGTGTGGGGCACCAGCACTTATTTTTCTGCCTCAATCATTTACTGCGAACAAACAACACATGTGGGAAAGACAAAGGAAGAGAAATACGAAAAAGCATCACAAAAGAAGAAAGCAGAAAGCCGCAAGAGTGAGCTGAAGGGACAAAGAGCATCTGTAAATGGATTGAAGAGGCCCGAGATGGCTTCAGGTTTATGCTGCCTCAGTATTCCTTGCTCGCACACTTAATTGCAGCAGCCACGAGTTTCATAGGATAGCTGTGGGCATGGGAATGTTTTTATTTACAAATTAAGCTCTGTCTTGCGCTATGGTGTAAAGGTGTGTCTGTGGCGCACAGCAGCTAAAATCAGCACTGGTGCTAGGAGGTGGGAGGAGAGACCCATATCTCTGTAGATCTGGCGCTCTCCTGCTCCCTCCCTGTCCTGCAGCGCATCATTTTTCACTGTTGCACTGCGCTGCATGACTACTTGGTAAATCTAGGCCTTCGAGTACTACAATGCTCTATATCTTGGTTTATGAGAACAGTGTTTCTCCAACCTACACTGCCTATAGAATGTGACCATGAAACTGTCATGTGTCCTACAACAAATTTGCTTATGTGTCTCAGATGCAATGGGACCTGCATTTGCTGACAGTAAAAAACAGAATTCAATTAAAAGGCCTATGATACATGAAGGGCCTGTTTCTGAGTTTGCCAGACTGAAGGTGATATATACCCTGGGGTTTGGACTTTATCAAAATCAGCACATTTTGGTAAATTTTGTTTGTATAATTGTTAGAAATGGGGTCTCTAGTTGGCAGTGGTTTGCAACCTGTCCGAGATAGGACCCTCCTCTAGTCATGGTCAGCTAAGATAACCCCTACTCATCCTCTGGATAGCTTAGCTCAAGCAGTCAGGCTTATCTCATAGGCAATGTGTAAAGTATTTGTACACACATACACACAGTAACACAGTGAAAACACCACATAATAGTTGATATTTATCTAAATAAAACAAGACCAAAACAACAAAAATCCAACATACACAAGTAACGATACACATTTTCAAAGATCAACTGTAGTATAGTGCTTAGAAACACAATATCTCCAACAGGGTCTATCACTCTGTCTTGACGGATTCGCTTCAACAGTCTGATGCTATCACAAGGAAGTATGGGCCTGTCACCGAGTCACATGGACTCTGTGTACAGTGCCTTGGAAAACAACGAGGAAACAAAGACATAGCATGGAGTCAGGGAGGTGAGGTGTCGCTGGTGCAGGTGCAGGGTCGGTTCCTTACTGCTGCCGGGAAGGTGAGACATCAGTTCTTTACTGCTAGGCAGGGGAGGTGAGGCATCAGTTCCTTGCAGCTGCAGGGGAGATGATGCGGCGTCCGTGGCGAGGCATTGGTTCCTTATGACAAGACGGGATTGATGAATCCAGGAATCCAGGAAGTCAAGGTGCAAGGCGTCGACTTGGTGGTGTTGTGATTACACCACGGGGCCACAGGTGCTGTGGCTGAGTCAGAGTCAGGTGTCACAGATGTCAGTGACACAGTGCTCGGGACTCATGCTGTGGTTGGACTTTGGAGGTGCTGCAGTGGCATCAAGCTTGTGTTGCAGGTCATGGTTATTGCACTCGGAGGTGACCACGGCTCTGGTGCAGACAGCTGCAGGGAGTCAGAGACTGGCGCCGGTTCCAAAGTCGCTCTCGAGTTGATGTGCTTAGTTTCTTCTTGATTGCACAAGAGCTCACTTCCAATGGCCCAGGAACTGGATGTGGCACTACTTGACAAGTCAGGACTCTCAGCAAGAGAGCCTGGTACTGGTAGGTGAAATCTTTGAAGGCACTGAGACTTCTTAACAGGAGGCAAGTTCAATTCAAGCCGTTGGAGAACCTTTGAAAGCAGGATGTAGAAAGCAAAGCCCAGTCCTTTCACTCCCAGGACCGAAGAAGCAAGCAGCAGGCCAGCACAACAAAGTAACATGCAGAGTGGCAGTCCCTCCTACCACATCCAGCTCTTCTTCCTAGCAGAATGTCCTCAGTCCAGAATTGTTGTAACTATGTGGTGTCAGCTGTCCAGTACTGATACCCATTTCTGTTTTTGAAGTAGGCAAACTTCTAAGAGAAGTGGAGATTGTGTGAGGACAGGCACAGTCCTATTCAAGTGGAAGTGTCAGCTCCTCCCACAACTCTAGCTCAGGAAGACCCATCAGCCGGGTGATGGGCCATCAAGATATGCAGGGCACACCTCTGATCCATTTGTGTGACTGTCTAGAGTGAATGCATAAACAGCCCAACTGTCATCCTGATTCAGACTTGTATTCCACAGAACGGCAGAGGCACAGAATGGTTAAGCTAGCAAATGCCCGTTTTCTAAAAGTAGTATCAACAACATTGTCTCAACAGACATCAATAAGAGATAAATAAACAATGACAATATCATACAAAAGCATGAAAAAAGGAAAAGAAAAGCTGTGAATTATGTATTACAAATATATTTCAAAAATCAATAAACCAAAAGTACAAAATTGCATCCATATTTATCCAAAATAGTACTGTGACTAAAACAAGGTGAACCCATAGTGCTCGTAAACAAGTGCCCCAAACTGGTGCATGTGAAACACAAAGAAGAAAAAAGAATGAGAAGCATCTAAAATACAGTCAATCTTTGTGAACTCAAAGAACATGAATTAACAATTTTATGAAAACATTAAAATTATCATGTACATCAAGAAGCCTCAATTTTGCTGATGTATTTGTCAACAACGTCCTGACCTTATATATTTAAGACCATCATAATGACCAAAAGATGCACGTGGACAAAGTGGAGCTGTAACCAGAGAAAAATAATGCATTTGGAGCGGAGAGAGAGATAGAAGAGACCAAGGCAGCCATCAAAAGAGAATGTTGTTAAAATACTCACCAGCCTGTAAAAGTAATGGTGATCATCAAAAAGAGTCGTGATAATACTTTTGAGGGGAAAAACGCTTACAAGCCCCAATGGCAGAAAACAGAGGGTGGTTGCTAATTCCTTAAAAGAGAGAAAAAAAATAGTAACTAATGATACCTGTTGAGACGTTGTTGATACTATATTTTACCCAGGTCTTAACTGGGTTTATGGGTTCCCCTGTAGATCACTCTAAAAATGGCATTTTCAAACCTACAATTCAAAAACCAACTTCACCAAAAGATGTATCTTAAAATTGTTACTTCAGAGACCCCAAACTCCACATCTCTATCTGCTCTCAATGTGAAATTACACTTACAAAAATTTCAAGGCAATAATAATAATAACTATTATTATTATTGTTATTAGACCTGTCAGCTCTTGGCGTGGTTTCCCCAGTCTTTTTGCTTCTGTTTGCCTGGTTTTGATCCTGTGCTGAATTGAATAACAATAATAATAATAATAATCATCATCATCATCATCGTCATCGTCATCGTCATAGTCATAGTCATAATCATAATCATAATCATAATAAACGTAATCATCACACCCATAACAAATCCTCAACCTGTAAATTCTCAAAAGTGGAAGTTTGATTTTTTTATGTATTTTAAACTACCGGCCCAGGCATCCTGAAAGTTTTTTCTTAGGGTGTGGGGGGTCTATTTCTTTCTGTCCAAGACTGTCATGGTTTCCATGGCAGACTCAAACAGAAAACAAGTCCATTCTAAATAGGACGGATGGTCTGATGTACGTACACTAACAGCCTCAAGTCTGTTGGTGATATGCGTGCAAGGTTTCCTCTGTAGGAGCCAGTAGTGTCACCACCAAAGGAAATAGGAGGGTCAGTCCAATTCTAAATAGAGCAGGTACACCATAAGATTGGTGGACATGTGTACTCTTCCACATTTGTGGCAGAGTACCATGTTCCCCACACTATAAATGACCCCCTGGTGCTCTGGTTGTTGGCTTGCATACTTTAGAATTTACTCTAGATTGTTCTCACAGAGAGAGAAAGGTCATTCATTTACAAAGCATATTTGACCAATTTTTTTTACATATTTGCAATAACTAGCCAGTTTTGTCACTTGCAAATCATAATGTCCACTATCTGTGTATTAGTTAGATTTTTCTTTCAGGACTATATCATCTTCGTACTGAATAACCCACATGCTGGTGATAATGAGGTGACCTGGCCTGCGGATGAATCCCATTGTAGAGCACTGTTGAAGTACCCCTGCATTCCAAAGAGTATGTTACCCAAAGAGTGGCTTGCATGGAGGAATGTGTCACTAAATTCACTGAGCCCATTCAGCTGTTCAGAAATATTATGTCTAGTGGGAACAAGCACCCCCTAAGGGATGTGCAAAAAGTACACCAACCAGTTGGTGGTTTACATGTTGTGCATTTAATGAGTGCAGGTTATGAGATGGGAAAGGTTCTCCCTCTTAAGCACATTTTTCACTTCTTGCCAGAACAGGAAGTGAAGTCAGAATGCTTCAGCAAGCACAGCATGCAGAGCTGAGTAGGCTCACACACATACAAACTATGCTTGTGCACTGCACATAACACTCATAGTGTAGCCCGAAGCTCGTTAGCTATGCCAACAAAGAATGTGCATTCTCTTCTTTAATCCTGAAAAGCGGTTTTTACTGTCTATGATGTTGTTTTCACACAAAGTTCAAGTGTACAAGAAATGTCTATGTGAAGGTCTCTGGTGCAGTAGCTCAGAAATTCTTTTCTCAAATGTGATGTATATAACCAATGCCGCCACCACCTGACCATGGAAGAGTATGGCTTGGACGACCATGCAACAATGTTTGCTGGGGCCTCCTCCCAATGACCACCACAGCTGCGGATTGCCTAACTACCACCCTTTAACAGGGCCCCTCAAACTCTGATGTCCACCCATTCATCTCCAGAGTAATTTTGACATTTTATTGTTGTCTGAAAATTGCTGGAGGCAAGTAACACCGCAGCAAGTGCTTTTAAATCATAATATACTTGCAAACACAGCCCCCACCCTAAGTCAGAACCCGGTGCGATGCCACCTGTTGCACCGCCCTAGAGCCGGCCCTGCTATGCACAGATGGAGGATTTCAGCATTGGAAGACTAGACAATACTCTAGCACAGATTAACATGGGAACAAAAAGTTAATAGTAAAATCTCTGTGGAGTTTTGGACATTCAAACTGCATGTCTCCATTAATTAAATACACAAAATCCTTCGTTAGAATTTCTGACATAGTGCATGCTGCATATAAAATAAATTACATAGTATTGACACAGATATTATCCATGAGTGTCCCGGGGTGCCATGGAGCATAAGCAGACTTCATACACTAGCTCCAATGTACGCAAATCGTGGCAGCAAATTATACATACAATCGGAAATCCTTGAATATCACCTAGAGGGGTTCCTGCTGCTTGCCCTCCTTAGTTGTTCCTCACTTCACAAGACCCTTCTGTTGCCCAAGCTCCCCTTAACCATGTCTTGGTATAGATGTTTGAACCCCTCAGTGAAGTCATGGATTAGAGACTTCGAGTGTGTAATGAGAACGCAGACACTTAAAGCTCTGTTACAGCCCATTTTCTCCAGACCCAAATACATCTGGGCTCTTTCTAGATCCTATCTCGCAATGGCTGTAGACCAACCTAATTCATCACCCAGCACTCCACAGCTCGCACTGTAATAACGAGACACAGATTTATATTCACATGCTCCCCTGATGCTGACCTCCAAGGGTGTGATTCCCCTACAGAGTGCTACCATGAGACAATCTGAGTTAAGACGACTAAGCTAACTGTGTACCTTTGTAGATCGTCGGGAAGTGCCTATGAAGTGTACTGAACTTAACAACTGTGGTGTTTGGGGCACATGGAAGATATCCCAGACATGACAATGATGCTTGAGATTTGTTCTGTCACATGGGGGCAGGCATTATTGAATGGTTATTGTCGGTGATTGTAATGTTTTATTTTCTTTGACATGTTTGTGTTGCGAAAGAACAAGAGTCAGTACCTGTCTTTTGCTTTTATGGTGAAATGTGCCTGGTTAAAAGCATTGCTGAAGAAAAGTGCATGTTTTGCTGTTAAATTATGATACAGTAAACAATTTAAAGAAAGGAAAAAGAATGTGATGCACTAAGATTGGATTTCTTTTTTAAAAAATGAGGTAAAGTAATTTTTGTTTATAGCTGCAATCTTGAATATCAGATAGATGACTTCCAGTATATAACAATGAGTGATTTTTTTGCCTTGAATGTCAGATAGATGACTACAAGTAGATAACAATGTGTGTTTTTACAAAAAAATGAAAAAAACAACACTAAGACTTTTTTTATTATTAGGAATACTTACGGAGACAAGTTAAGCCTATTGTGGGCATACTTGGATGGAATGATGACGGAAGCCATTTGCAGAGGTTTGTGCTTTTATAAAACAATATAACTGCTTGCAGCTGTTTCTTTCCTGTATTTCGGAAACGGCTATGTCAGGTGTAACAAATTCATGTAATTAAGAGTTGTTTTGGTAGTAAAATATTGATTTTTGTAGGAATCTGTAGAAAAGAGCACTCCATTTTAGTGTATTGATTGCATGAATTTTTCTTACAGGTTACTTCGTGCCTCTGTTCTAAGTCTAGCTTGCAAAATGGAAGACCCAGAGGCTCTGGGTAATGCAACTGACTATTTCTACAAATGGTTAAGTGGAAAAAGGTATTTAACCATTTCAATTAGCTTGAAGAAATACATGTCTTAGAACAGTTGAGCATTGTGTAATGAGCGTATCCTCTATCTCAGCATTCCAGTCAATCTAAGGCTCCTTGTTTACCGCTATGCAATGAAAAACTCTGGAAGTGAGGAGTCATGGAACTACATGTTTCAGCAGTACCAAAACACCTCCCTCGCTCAAGAAAAAGATAAGTTGATGTATGGCCTGGCATCTGTGAATAACATCACTCTTTTGGACAGGTAAGCTAATCATTTCCTTAATATGCTAAGGCCATATTATAAGGGCCCCACATATTGCATATTGTCCTAGGTGCAAATTTTGTACTCAGTAAATACCGTTAGCATGAGGTTCAGGGTTTTCCAAATGTGCAATTGTTACACTTCCCAATGATGCATTCAGGTTATTGCCCAATCTGAGGTTCACAAACACCTAACATGAGCTGCTTTCTCACCCAGTTTACCTCAGATTTCACCTGGTAGAAAAACTGGGCAGACTAAAATCTTTGTGCAATTTATACAAAGATTTTCATCATGCACAAAGGGGATTAGTGCATACATTAAAATGAAAAGGTCCAAATTATTCCAAAACAGCTAAAAAGAATCCCTCTTAATCCGTAAAACTGTGTCACCTATATCTAGTGGGGTTTTGAAAATAAGAATAAAAAATACACCCTTTATTATTTCAAGCATAGGATAGGCATCTCTACAATTATATATCAGGACAAAGCAAGAATGGTGGGTACTACTGGCTTTTGGTCTGAGGGTAGTATTTGGTGAACTGATGCTTCATTACACAATATTACTTTTCATAATGTCTGTAATATCTCACAAGCTATTCCAAATATCCTAACATATTGTATTCTAGAAATATATTGTAAATACAAACTAAAGAAACAAGAAATAGCATCTAAAAATATCCCGATTGACACCAAAGCCTTTTTCTTGCAGTGGCATTATTAGGTTTAGAGTCACTAAACACTCACATAGAGCATAAACATCTAAGGTCTCTACTGCAGTGATAATATCCATGCTGTCTTGCACAAATAATTTAGGGCTTGATTTAGAATTCAGCAGATGGAATACTCCGTCACAAATGTGATGGATATCCCGTCCATTGTGTAACGATCACCATAAAATATAATGGGATCTTAATACAGCGGATGGGATATCCGTCATGTTAGTGACAGAGTACTCCCCTCCGCCAAGATCTAAGTCAGGCCCTCAGTCTTTGGTACAGAGTCTTAAATAAAAAAAAATCTGTATACTTGCAGATTCATTCCAATGCTGAGCTGCAACCAAATGCAATTGTGGTTAATTTTTAAAAATGTAGTATTAAGAATATTGAAAGCAGACATTCTTGGGAATTTAATGTTCAAAAGTCCAATCATGTCAGTTTAAATTGCTTTCACGTTTAGCCTGCAGCATAATTTCTTGGATTTTTTGTGCATTTCATAATATTCTCTCTGGTTTATGTAATGCTCCTCAGTACTGAATCATCCAAAGGTTGTAGTCCTCAGTATATATGACACTGATGTCTCCACATTTGTCTGTGAGTTTAATTGTAATTTTCAAATTGGCGTATGGCCTCTGTTATTCTTGTCTTCTAGTCATCTTAATATATGTCTTTCATTTGTTTATCTATAATACCTTAAAAATAAGTCATTTGCAAGTAATGATTTCTGTGTTTCCACAATTACTGGAAGACGTTAAAAATAAATTTGAGAAAGCCTTGCAGCATTCTTCTAGCTAGTATTCATTTTGAAGACGAAGCTCAGTATTACTGATGTAAATATTTTAATTGTTTTTTAATTGTTCAGTGTTAAGTTTAAAATTTAGTAGTAATGTGTAATATGAAATATGGACATGTCAGTTTATCCATTTTCACATTTAAACTATTAATATTCCAGAACATTATCACCAGATACGTTCAAAACTTAAATTACATTTGAAGAATCCTGGAGAATTTATCATTTTTCACTTGATGAAACTGTGAAATGATTAGATTTTGGCATATGTTTCTTTGATACAATACTTTCGCGAAAAGTTACTTTACAATAAGTTGTTTAGAGCAAACTAACACACATGATGATTTGAACAAAACAAAGATATTAGTGGTAACAACTTGTGCATTTTACTTATTTTGTTGGAAACATTGTTTTGAAAATATTTCATAAATGTCATCCAATTTGAAAATTATTGTACTAAATTTCATGGTGTGCAGAAATATTTGTGCCACAATTTCACAGAACTCATATTTATTATCTGTGGCCTCTGGTGAAATATTTAGTTTTTTTGCGCCACATCATTTACAGCAATGTTTACAATATATGAATTGTTTTCTGATTGAAATTGTGGACAGTGGCCCGGGGAGAGATCAAAGCATTCAAATGTATGTTAATTCAGGATAATATAATTGGTCTATTCCTCAAAGAATTCAACAGATCAAAAATTACCTCTTATTCCACTATTGTGGTTGTTTCTCAGAATCTCTACATTTGACATAATAACAAGCCATGTTCGGTTTCATAATATGAATAACAGAGATAATTTTATCTGTCTTTTACAGATTAATTAATGGCTGTTATTAATAGCCTGTTCAGTCTCAAAGATTGCATTTATTTATGATATCAAAAAAATGCTCTGAGATTAATTCATACCTTTGACATTGAGATTTCAAAAAAATTGTTGCAGTTGATGTTTTATTCTTTGACCTATCTGTCAAGAAATACATCGCTTTTCAGTTCTAATTAGCCATTAGTAAAGTGTAAAATTCAGCCTACCAGGAGGTCCCTTTGAACTACTGAGAAGCCAGGTAAATACACAGGGCCATATTTATACTTTTTGACGCAAAACTGCGCTAACGCAGTTTTGCGTCAAATCTGAAGCGCCATGCGGGCGCCGTATTTAATCAATGACGTTAGCCGGCGTTAGCCGCCAGCGCTGCCTGGTGTGCGTGGAAAAAAACGACGTACACCAGGCAGCGCCGGCGTAGGGGGATATGGGTCTTGGGCGTCAAGAAATGGGGCAAGTCAGGTTGAGGCAATGTTTTCGCCTCAACCCGATTTGCGCCATTTTTTTCTCACTCCCAACCCCCATAGAAATGACTCCTGTCTTAGCAAAGACAGGAGTCATGCCCCCTTGCCCAATGGCCATGCCCAGGGGACTTCTGTCCCCTGGGCATGGTCATTGGGCATAGTGGCATGTAGGGGGGCACAAATCAGGCCCCCCATGCCACAAAAAAAAAAAAAAAACACTTACCTGAACTTACCTTAATGTCCCTGGGATGGGTCCCTCCAGCCTTGGGTGTCCTCCTGGGGTGGGCAAGGGTGACAGGGGGGTCCCTGGGGGCATGGGAGGGCACCTCTGGGCTCCTTCAGAGCCCACAGGTCCCTTAACGCCTGCCTTTTGCAGGCGCTAAAAAACGGCACAAAAGCGGCCGTACGTCATTTTTTTTGACCCGCCCACTCCCGGGCGTGAATTGTGCCCGGGAGTATAAATCCAACGCACATGCCTCGGAGTCGATTTTTTAGACGTGAACGCCTACCTTGCACCTCATTAACGCAAAGTAGGTGTCCACGCTAAAAAATTACGCAAACTCCATGGGCTTTTGCGCTAGACGCGTCTAACCCCAAAGTATAAATATGGAGTTAGTTTTGCGTCGAAATTGCGTCAAAAAAAACGACGCAATTCCGGCGCAAACGGAGTATAAATATGCCCCACAATGTATAGCTATTATTGAAAGTTTTAGGACAGCCAGGTTTTGGGACATGTATGAAAACTGAGAAAGTTGGTCTTAAGTTGGCTGGCAGAATCATGTAAACTAACACAAGATATATACTGAGTTGTGATTCAAAAATATTGAATTGGTATTAGGTACAAAATAATGTCCTTCATTAAAATGAATAGGCCAATGTAAGGTGATATGCATGGCCCTTTAATGGTATTTCAGAAGATAAAGCAGAAATTTGTATGCTCACCAGTCTGCAAGGTAGTTAACAGAAATTAATAAGAGGTAGTTGATAACAAATATTAACAGGTGAAGCGCATACTGTAATACTGCCAAAAATAATGGACTGCAATATTAGATGAAATTAGTTTGCATGCCATTTACAACGAGAGTATGTAAACATTATTCTTGGGTGTATTTTGTCTACCTTTGAACAACAATATAATTTGAAATAAAATAGCACAACCATACATTTTCTCTGCATTTTGCTTTATTTCCTACTAGGTATTTGAACTACCTTTACAACACAAGTCTTATCAAAAGTCAGGATCTGTTTACTGTCCTGCAGTATATATCACAGAACAAATATGGAAAAGTCATGGCTTGGGACTGGGTGCAACTTAACTGGGACTTCCTAGTGAGCAGGTATGTTATTGTACCATATATCGGTGCTTGTCATTTCTCTCTCCTTATGAAAATTATATTCCGCTTTGTAGACTAATGCTCATGATAATCAATCTTTTATAGATAGGATGAAATATGTGCACTTGTCTGATACCTGTGTGGTGCAAGCTACAGTGGAGGTCTGTAACATCATAGAGTGTGAGACCACATGCCACTTGTGTATCACAAACCAGTATGTTTGATTAAATATACAAAATGGCTGTTTTTAGAGACCTATCTCATCTTCCACTGGAAATTCTAGACCATATACTAAAACAATCATGAATACAATATGTGTTAACTCTTTGCACGTAGTTCGCTAGAGTGTTGGATAAGAAAGAATGGCAAAGAGAGCTAAGTAAAAAAGTAAAATATTGTGATATCAGAAGGATATATGTTAGTGAATTATGGTGTCAGTAATACTATTACTTTATAGTTGCACATTTTAGAGATCATAGTAGTGAACTGTTAGACTGTTTATAGCAGATATTTGTTGCTCACTTTATGGACCACTGAATCTAAAAACTAACATTCATTGTACCAGGAACATGTGTTCTATAGGCCTCTGAACAGTACACTACCCCTCCACACACTACAGTCATTATACTGCCACAGATGAACAGCTGTATATATGCTGCATATTTCTCTTTTATATGGAGGACTTTACCAGCGGTTTAACTCTTGGTCTGAAATTCGAAGGTTTTTTGGGGTTAACTTGCCACGTACAATACATAAAAAATAATTCACATGGGGATTGAGGAAGCAGATGCTTTTTTTTTTAACGTACACTCGCTTTTTGAATTTCTTTTCTAGAAAGTAGTGTTATAAAGTGACTTTTGTCAACAGCGACAGAGCTTCAGAACCAACATCAGAGTCACACTTTGCTAGAAATATATCTGCACAATCTTTTGGAGGTGAGAGGCCTTTCTTTAGAAGCAAATCATAACATTCAATATTCTCCCATACCAGGCACTCTGGATAGTCCACACTAGTACATCTGATCACCTGAGGAGTACTAGTGCTGTGAGCAGAACAGCAGCATCAAAACGGCTACCTCTTGGAGATATATTTAATTGATTACAGTACTCATTTCATGTTTGTACCAGGAGCCTCACTTAATTACATGCACATGTTGTCAAATAAACATGTACATTAAGCATCCAGGAAGATGACAAAAGGTTTGGGGAGGGAGGAGCACATGGATGCTCACCATCAGCTTAAATCCTCACTGAAGCCAGTGCAATTAAAATATATTCTTTTGATAGTACATTTGGATGGAAATGAGACTAGGGGCCTGATTTAGAAATGGGCGGACAGGTTACTCTGTCACAGTGAAGATGGATATCATGTCCGCTGAAATCTAAATCTTATTGGATGTAATGGGATTTCGATTTCGGCGGATGGGATATCCTTTACTGTTGTAACAGAGTAACCTATCTGCTGACTTCCACATCAGGCCCTAGGTCTATTTGGTCTTTAACTTTGCATCACAGTCTTCATTCTTAATAGAACATTGGAATGTTGGGAGTTCCCTTGAAAACAGTGGAGAGCTCCAGGCTTCTAATGGCCAGTAGAAGCCCGGGCCTCCAATATTCCAGTGGTTTTACTGAACCTGAGGAGTTTTCAATCCCCTCAGGCTCCATGAGGCCTTTGTTTTATCTATTAGAACATTCTGCCCCCTAGTGGCAGAACGTGTGTCAGAATGTTGTAATAGCCATCTAGCCCTCCATAGCTGGGTTATACTGCCATGAAAGTCCTGAACACTTGTTAAAGGCTCTTGCCTTCGACTCAACACGGGAACGGGCCTTTAATGGCCGGTATAGCTCACTATGGCAGCCTATAGGGCTATATTAGCAATAGCCATCTTTAAAAAATATGCATGGGTAAAATACATTGTAATTGAAAAGAGAGACTCAATAAAGTGACATCCCATAGTATTTCCAAATTATTCATCAAGCACTTAACTCTTAGACATGAATTGCATAAACAATACTTATTAAACCCTGTCTAAACACTGAGATATTAAGGAGTATTTTAAATATATATTTTGGAGGATGCAGCTGCTCAGGAGGATATGGATAACTACTGAGTGAACTCCAAAAATGTAACCAAATCCTGTCATCCCTACTCCATTGCTTAGAAGAGTCTGACATAATTATTATTACAAACAATGCCACATACAAACCTTTCTAACACCTCTTGTACAAAGCACTTACGTTTGATCCGTGACAAATACACTTCCAATCACTGTACTTCTGCATTTGCTCCTGTGTGTACATTACTCATTAATGGTGAAAGACTTTTTGAAATATTATTCTAATTCATTCTAATGACTGCATTTATCATGGTGCTTTGGGGCTATTCGAGCTGAAATGTAAGACAGGGTGCTCCCCTTTTTGGATTACTCATTAAGGGGTGGTTTGACATAACATTTCCTAAATAAAATAATCTGACACACTTTGCATGCTAGCAGTGTGTGTAAATTATATATTCATCAGAAAATCCCTGTCAAATTTGAAAAACTGTAAAGTCAGCTCCTTGAATGTGCATGTTACTATGTTACTGCATGAAACCAAAAAGATGACAATGAATCCTAAAACTGTTGGTTGTGTCACAGAATGCAAATCATGACATTTTCATTAATGACCCAATACCTATAGCAGTACAATTTCTGGACATCGTTCATATCTTGCGATGCACAATTGGTCAATATCAAGAGCAATTTAGAAACTAGCCGCAGGGTGATAAGCTTATCAGACAAGCTTCGTGCAGAAGATCTAAATGACTAAACTGACAGTCAATAATAGATCATATTCTGCTTTATTTTGACTGTGTTCCAACAAAGATTAGAACATTGGAATGTTGGGAGCTCCTTTGAAGACAATGGAGTGCTCAGGGCTTGTAATGGCTCGAAGCCTCAATATTCCTATGTTCTTTGTTCACAACAGCAGCTGTGAACAAAAACCTCACAGAGCCCAAGGGGATTTCAGTCCCCTCAGGCTCCATGTGGGCTTTGTTTTATTTGTTATAACATTCTGCTGGCTATTGGAGGAATGTTCTAATAGCCTTATAGCCCTTTGTAATTGGGCTATACCAGCCATTAAGGTCCTGCTCAATAAAAGGCTTGTGCCTTTAACGCTATATAGGGCCTTCAATGGCCAGTGCAGCCCTCTACGGCAGGCTCTAAGGCTTTAAATTCCAATCTGTTAACACAAATCATCTGGGAAGAGAAATTCATTTACAAACACTAGGGAGCAGTTCTAGAGAGTTCAGGGTTTCACACTCCAGCACACACTCAACTGAACAGTAGAAGCTTTTGTCACAGGATCCTAAATTGGAAAGACCCCCGCTATCTGCACCCCTTGGTAAAAAGGTATGCTCAGGACAGAGTTCACAGATCTGTCGAGCCTCCTGAGTACTCAGCCTCAAGATATCAAGAGCACGTCTGGTGGGAAGCTTTTTGACTTCCTGGCTTCTACATTTTGGAACTCCTTGCTTTTTGACTTAAGACAGGAACACTCTGAAGTTGTTTTCAGTAAGAAAATCTAAACATGTTTTTTTAGGCAACGGTAGAGGTCTTTTGCCAGTTTAGGGCTTAAGGGTGGCTGCTGTTTCAGTCTTAGTGTGGGGACACTCTGAAGTAATCATGCACTCTATAAATCATTTTATTATTATTATTTTATTATTAGTAGTAGTAACTGATTTGAACTATTTACTCATCAACGCCCTCGTGGGCAAAACATTTTTGTGGTTGCAAACTTTGTAAATCACAAAACACAGGCTTAGTCAACTCAAAAGAGTGTTTTGCTATGCACAAATCCTTTCATGAGTCGCAAAAGTCTATTTAACTTGCGAAGCTGGAGTTTTTCAAACCAATACGATTCTCAAATGGAAGGTGGCATGATGAAAGGGACATTCACATCCTGCTTGGGAGCTGCAGTGATTTGTATGAGTGCTTTGCAACCACAACTGCAGTTGAAAATGATAGATCAGCTTGCGACACCCGACTTGGAGTGGTATCTGATTCTGAAAGGTGAAGCTGTCCTGTTGGAGAGCGTCCTCTTTGGTAAAAGTCCTTGCTAGCTGTGGGGGGAGCAAATAGTGGTCAAGGGGACAACGCAGGCTCCTGCCTCAGCTCAGCTCCCCCGATATCATGGGACATGGGTAAGATGGAATTTTGGTCAACTGTTCTTTGCAAGTCTTAAAAGCTCCATTCATATTTATTTGTACGTTGGCACAAATCACACCCTGTCTCATTATTATTATTGAGCAGGAGCATTTGCAACTGCCTTTTGATATTAATTTTATGTTATGGCTGATTAGTACATCAGTTGTATCTCAAAATGCTGTATTGGTTGCAAAAGGTTTATGGGTTGCAATGCAGTTTGCACCCACTGTTTGTGACCTGCCCACTGAAACATTAGGCCACAGGAGACATCTCAAAATGAGCTGTTCAAACTAGTTGAAACCATCACAAATAAATAAACACCAGTTAGAAAATCTCCCAAACATCCTGTGACAACAGTCCCTAAGGTGCATATTCCCCACTGTAAGAAACAAAAACATCCAAGTCCTGTATCTATGGAATTTCAGAAAATCAGTTGCTTAATGTGAATAGTGAAATTCACAGAGAAAAGCAACATAAAATAGTCATCCATAAAAGATCAACAAACTGTGCCGGCTGGTAATTTTAGCAGGAAAGAGGGGGATAGGGGGTCACTCATGTACCCATACATACTCACTCATTCCCATGCACACACACACACACACTCACAACACTAACTCACTCAAATACACATATATACGTGCATTCATACATACAAGCATGCACACATCACACATCAAAATACAAAACCTACCTTCACTGCAGCTCTCTGGGAGAGAAGCCTTTGATGTTACAGGAGGGATGGGACTGCTGCCTTCTCTCACTGGCTGACTTAAGGTCAGCCAATGAGGGAAGGCAGCGATCACTCACTTGTCAAAGTGGGATGGGGTCAGTGAGACTGCTGTCCCTACTCCGCTCTGTAACAAGGTTTTGCTGATTGACACTCATCCTTGGGCTCTTCAGGGCTTAAAACTGAAGCACTCAGGTCCGAGGCAATCAGTGACACCCCCGTCATTACAAGCGGGAGGGCCTCAAGGCACTTTTTCCATATTGCACCAGGGCTGTGAAATCGTCAGTCTGTCAAATTTCAGCTCAGGCAGCCAGGTTCCTGCGCATTTAGCGCATGTGTAGCTCTTGGCTGCATGTCCTGAACAAGAAGAATGAGTTCCGCCGGACAGACACTCTCTTCCTTGGGTACTGAAAACTGGTTACAAAATACTGGCCTCAATTTGCATCCAGTATTGTTGCGACTAGTGAGACTATATGCAAACCAATCTATTTCTTAGTAGGTCGGTTCACAAATTATTAACTCCTAGTGGGTTGCAATTTGACCTACCTTATAAATGATAATGAGGTATGACACAAATTGCAACCCACTAGGAATCACAGCCATCACAGCGATGGTGGCTTGCTGAGATCATCAGACCACTAGGTCTGTGATTCTTCTTAAGTAAAGGAATTTCTAAATTGCAACCCGTTTTCCTTAAAAGTAAATGGGATGCATTTAAAATAAAAATTGAAAAGTGTTTCTTTTTTTAAAAGTAGACAGTGGGGCCTAGGACCACTGCCTTCTCTTAAAAAATGTTTTTGTCAACATTTACCAAGAGAAAGGGGTCCCTTAGGAAGGCCTTCCCATTTGCAAAGGGCTTACCACCTCTTTTGATGAAGTGATAAAAGATTAATGCTTTGTTACCAGAATTCAGTGGCAAAACATTAATACATACCAATCCTGTTCGGTGTTTAGGAGATTCACCATAAGCACACCCCTTTCAAATACCACACTGGTATTTGTCCAGCAACATAAATTGGTGTTGCTGAATGGCAGTTTAATTTTGTACATAACAAATTACCTTTTTGCACTTGCAAATGGCCCAGTTCTGCAAATCAACCCTGTAGGTTGAAAAGGTTTAACAAATCTGGACCCTGTCATTGCAGCAGTGTATCATTTCACTATACCACAATTCCATCTTGAAATTAATTTAACACAAATATATCTCATATCTATTAATTTTTATCTGTCTCTTTACATTGCAGCCCAAATGAGACACAGATATAGAATTTATCAAAAAACATTGGTATAGTAGGGTCTTAGCACAGGTTTGAGAAGGGGTCCGAAATATAGAACTGCTTCCTTTCCTTGTGCTTTTCATTATATTGG
The DNA here is from genome assembly GCF_031143425.1 of Pleurodeles waltl. NCBI lineage: Eukaryota > Metazoa > Chordata > Amphibia > Caudata > Salamandridae > Pleurodeles > Pleurodeles waltl. Next base: position 977,627,126 of record NC_090436.1, on the reverse strand, counting down.
TGGACCTTCAGTTTGTTTGTTAATATCTAATACAGACTTTCATAGCTTCTCTAGATAATAAATGTAGGTTTGGGGTGATAAATATAACTCAAGCCTTGATTGTCAAGCTAGGCACCTTTGCGATTTTTGAACCTCACAGTCATCTTTTGCAACATACTAGTTGACTCAGATCTTTTGATTCTCATGTTTTCAAAGTTCATGGCACATGTGAAAGCCAACTATGTGAACATGGGAAACAATGGCAGGCCTTCTAAAAATCCTAAGTAAAATCCTAAACGGTTCAGTATTAGACAAGAATAGGTCTTCCAAGTCACTGGAATTTCCAGACTGTGGGGTTCACATGACTTGCATACAAGGGTAATACTGGAGGCCAAGCTCTCCAGTTCTGTGGTGTATGCTAATGTTGCCCTGGTAAACTGAGGGATATCATAAGCCCCAGAGTGCAATCAAAATGTTAAAATGATTTTTAAACTTGAGATTACAGGTAGAGTGTCAAGTGACATACCGTGTTGAAGTCCAAGGGCAATCTCTTTTATAACCATATGATAGGTGAATGGTATTCAATCTGCTAGAATGTTAGAGATGTACATTAAATATTTTGTTTGAAAAGAACTGTGCCAAACTGCACAGTGGTTCCGGAAATCCTTTGTGAGGTTCTCTTGAGGAGTGATTTCCCAACTAATTTACATTTATATTGAAACACTGTCCATCCCAAGAGGATTTAACAGTCAACTTTCTCTTTGTTTAGGCCACGCAGAACAAATAGTCAAGTCAGATAGATCACACTAGTTATCAAGTGTTTCTTAATCTTTTTTCTTCCATTCTCTGGGCTTCATCATGAACCTCACATCTTGAAAGTGTGGTGGTGGATTGATAATGATTTCAGGACTGTTCCAGAAGTTCATCTTACTTTTCTGTCCTTTAATATTTCTAAGCCTTCAAATTACAATTGTCTGAGTTCATATGGAAAGAAGTATAATGAGTTTTATGAATACTTTTTTTGAGATGCTAGCATTAATTTTTCAGTGCTCCTTATGTAAAAGATCTGGTTAGAGGGAACAAATAAGGCAGGATACCCATGTGATAATACTTCCCAGAAGGAATTAGAAAATGTGTCGTGCAGATTTCTTATTCATTGCTTTAAATTTATTTCGGGAAGCCAGAGTGTCTTCCACAAAGGAAAATAACTAAACCTTGTGAGACTAAAATAAATACCATTGCAGTCAGCAAACTGTTGCCTAATTCCCCATTAAGCATTTGGGGACATATTTATACCCCATTTGCATCATTCTTTTTACGCAAATTTGGCACAAAACTAACTCCATATTTATATTTTGACGTTAGACCCGTCTAATGTCATAAAATTGGAGTTTGCACCAATTTTTGGATGCGTGAACCTACCTTGCGTCAATGAGATGCAAGGCAGGAATTCCCATCTAAAAAATGGTGCTAACCCCATAACCACATATTTATCCACCCTGTGCTAAAATGACGCATGGGTGGGAGGAGCGGCTAAATAATGGTGCAAAGCTTGCTTTGCACCATTATTTAACGCCTGGGTCAGACCAAGCATTAGGGGACCTGTGGAGGACCTGTGGACCCCTTTCCATGGTTAAATACCATGAAAATGGGTGCACAGGTGCCCTCCTCCAGCCCCAGGAACACCCACACCAGAGGGAAACTGGAGGAACGTGGACCCCATCCCAGATAAGTAGAGTAATTATAAGTAAGTATTTTTTTAATTAAAGTGCCATTGGGGGCCCAACCTGGGGCCCCCTGCATAGCACAGGGTGCAGGGGCCATGCCCAGGGGACATTGGTCCCCTGTGCTGGCTATTGGGGTGGTGGGCATGACTCCTGTCTTTTCTAAGACAGGAGTCAAGTCGTATGGATGGTTTTGCACCAGAAAATTACGCTAGGCTGGTTAGAGGCATTTTTTTTGCCTCTAACCAGCCTGTCATTTTTTGGGTGCAAAACCCCCTTCTTCCATACCGCCACCCCTACCCGGCTAATGCCATTTTTTTTTTTTCACGCTAGCCCACCCTTTGCACTGGGTTGCACCAATCCATAAATATGGCGCCCGGCTGCCGATCAGGAATGGAGCAAGCCGGGGCTAAACTTTTTGATGCAAAACTGCGTTAGTGGTGTTTTGGATCAAAAGTATAAATATGCCCCTTGGTGCTAAACAGGAAGGAAAGGCTAGAGGGCAATCGCACATTTTTGGGCCTTTAACTTACAAATAAGCACTTTTCCCTCAAAAAATGCTGCATAACGGGTAGTTACTTACAAGATTTTATGCATTTTCCCCCTAATCTCGTTTAGACATTTGGGCCCGTATTTATACTCCGTTTGCGCCGAATTTGCGTCGTTTTTTTCGACGCAAATTCGACGCTAAACTAACGCCAACTAACGCCATATTTATACTATGGCGTTAGAGGCGTCTAGCGCCAAAGTTCCCGGAATGTGCGTCATTTTTTAGCGTGAACCCCTTTCTTGCGTTAATGATATGCAAGGGAGGCGTTCCCGTCTTAAAAAATGACTCCCAGGCCTTTACGTGGTATTTATACTCCCGGGCAAAAGAGACGCCCGGGAGTGGGCGTGGCTAAAAACGGCGCATTTGCGCCGCTTTTTAACGCCTGGGTCAGGCATGGCGTTAAGGGACAAGTGGGCTCAAAATGAGCCCAGAGTGCCCTCCCCTGCCCCCAGGGACCCCCCCTGCCACCCTTGGCCACCCCAGGAGGACACCCAAGGACGGAGGGACCCATCCCATGGACATTAAGGTAAGTTCAGGTAATTTTTTTTTTTTTTTTTTTTTGTGGCATAGGGGGGCCTGATTTGTGCCGCCCTACATGCCACTATGCCCAATGACCATGCCCAGGGGACAGAAGTCCCCTGGGCATGGCCATTGGGCAAGGGGGCATGACTCCTATCTTTACAATGATAGGAGTCATGTTGATGGGGGATGGGCGTTGAAAAAAAATGGCGCAAGTCGGGTTACGACGATTTTTTCGACGTAACCTGACTTGCCCCATTTTAAGACGCCCATACGCCATTTTCCCCCTACGCCGGCGCTGTCTGGTCTACGTGGTTTTTTCCCACGCAAACCAGGCAGCGCCGGTCTGATTGCGCCGTCTAACGCCATTCCATAAATACGGCGCCCGCATGGCGCTTCAGAATGGCGTTAGACGGCGCAAAATTTTTTGACGCTAAACTGCGTTAGCGCAGTTTAGCGTCAAAAAGTATAAATATGGGCCTTGCTGTAATAATACCCGTTTGTGCGTGATTTGAAATCATTTTACCACCTGAGTTTTGCCCTGAACTTGAATGAAGTGAAATTTTTTTACATCAGCAGAAATATAATTACTATTTCTAGTCGCCTTTATTTGAGGCCATTGACGTCTGACAACTTTATAATTGTTTAACCTCTTCTGTGCCTTGGACGAGATGATCTCGTCCAAGGCTACAGTTCCCCTGTGCCTTGGACGAGATCATCTCGTCCATGGCACAGGGAACTTGGGGGCGCGCTAGCGCGCCCCCCGTGCACCCCCCTCCCCCCCCCAAGTCGGGGATGGAAGGGGAAGACCTTCCCCTTCCACCCCCGACCCCCCCCCACCCCCCCTGTGACGTCAGCGCGCGCGCGCGCGCTGATGTGTCACAGGGGCCTCCCTCGTCGCGCTGGAAGCTCTGCTTCCAGCGCGATTGAAAAAGAAATGCAAAAGCATTTCTTTTTCAATCACTTGGGAGGCCCGGAGGGGCTTCAAAGGGAAGGAAAAGTATTTCCTTCCCTTTGAAGTCCCTCCGAGGGTTTCAAAAGCCGGATTGCTTGCAATCCGGTTTTTGAAACCCCACTAGACACCAGGGATTTTTTTTTTTTTCGTAGAAATTGACAAAAGGGAGCGACCCCTTGGGCAAGGGTCGCTCCCAGGGGGGGCATTTTTTTGAAAAGGCCTTTTCTGCCCCCCCTGGGGGCAGATCGGCCTTATTAGGCCGATCTGCCCCCAGGGGGGGCAGAAACCTCTAGGCACCAGGGACCTCTTTTTTTTTGTTTTTTTTTTTTTTTTTCATTTTTTTTTTATTGAGGTGGGGAGCGACCCCTTAGGCAAGGGTCGTTCCCCTTGGGGGAAAATTATATTTTGGCCATTTCTGCCCCCCTTGGGGGCAGATTGGCCTATTTTGATGAGGCCAATCTGCCCCCAAGGGGGGTAGAAACCACTAGACACCAGGGATTTTTTTTTTTTTTTATGGTTATTGACAAAAGGGAGCGACCCCTTGGGCAAGGGTCGCTCCCAGGGGGGCATATTTTCGGGAAGGCCTTTTCTGCCCCCCCTGGGGGCAGATCGGCCTACTATTAGGCCGATCTGCCCCCAGGGGGGGCAGAAACCTCTAGGCACCAGGGACCATTTTTTTTTTTTTTTTTCATTTTTTTTTTTTTTGGTGGGGAGTGACCCCTTAGGCAAGGGTCGCTCCCCTTGGGGGAAAATTATATTTTGCCCATTTCTGCCCCCCTTGGGGGCAGATTGGCCTATTTTGATGAGGCCAATCTGCCCCCAAGGGGGGTAGAAACCACTAGACACCAGGGAGTTTTTTCTTTGCGTGAATTTCACGCAAAGGGAGCGACCACTTAGGCAAGGGTCGCTCCCTGGGGGGGAGGGGAATTTATTTTAGGCCATTTCTGCCCCCCCTGGGGGCAGATCGGCCTATTATTAGGCCGATCTGCCCCCAGGGGGGGAAGAAACCTCTAGGCGCCAGGGCAAATTTTTTTTTTGTGTTTTTTTTTTTGGTTCTTTTTTTTTTTTTAGAGATGGGGAGCGACCCATCAGGCAAGGGTCGCTCCCCTGGGGGGCAAATTGTATTTAGACCATTTCTGCCCCCCTGGGGGCAGATTGGCCAATTTTAGGTCAATCTGCCCCCAAGGGGGCAGAAACCACTAGGCACCGGGGATTTGTTTTTTGGCGCCAATGTCACGCAGGGGGAGCGACCCCGTAGGCAAGGGTCGCTCCCGGGGGGGGGGGGGGGGGTGGGGGTTGGGGGGGCAAATTTATTTTAGGCCATTTCTGCCCCCCCGGGGGACAGATCGGCCTATTATTAGGCCGAACTGCCCCCGGGGGGGGGCAGAACACTCTAGGCACCAGGGCAATTTTTTTTTTTTTTTTTTTTTTTTTTTTGTTTCTTTTTTTAGAGATGGGGAGCGACCCATCAGGCAAGGGTCGCACCCCTGGGGGGGCAAATTATATTTAGACCATTTCTGCCCCCCTGGGGGCAGATTGGCCAATTTTAGGTCAATCTGCCCCCAAGGGGGCAGAAACCACTAGGCACCGGGGATTTGTTTTTTGGCGCCAATCTCACGCAGGGGGAGCGACCCCGTAGGCAAGGGTCGCTCCCGGGGGGGGGTGGGGGTTGGGGGGGCAAATTTATTTTAGGCCATTTCTGCCCCCCCGGGGGACAGATCGGCCTATTATTAGGCCGAACTGCCCCCGGGGGGGGGGGGCAGAACACTCTAGGCGCCAGGGCAATTTTTATTTTGTGTTTTTTTTTTTTGTTGTTTCTTTTTTTAGAGATGGGGAGCGACCCATCAGGCAAGGGTCGCTCCCCTGGGGGGGCAAATTGTATTTAGACCATTTCTGCCCCCCTGGGGGCAGATTGGCCAATTTTAGGTCAATCTGCCCCCAAGGGGGCAGAAATCACTAGGCACCGGGGATTTGTTTTTTGGCGCCAATGTCACGCAGGGGGAGCGACCCCGTAGGCAAGGGTCGCTCCCGGGGGGGGTGGGGGTTGGGGGTTGGGGGGGCAAATTTATTTTAGGCCATTTCTGCCCCCCCGGGGGACAGATCGGCCTATTATTAGGCCGAACTGCCCCCGGGGGGGGAGGGGGGCAGAACACTCTAGGCACCAGGGCAATTTTTTTTTTGTGTTTTTTTTTTTTGTTGTTTCTTTTTTTAGAGATGGGGAGCGACCCATCAGGCAAGGGTCGCTCCCCTGGGGGGGCAAATTGTATTTAGACCATTTCTGCCCCCCTGGGGGCAGATTGGCCAATTTTAGGTCAATCTGCCCCCAAGGGGGCAGAAACCACTAGGCACCGGGGATTTGTTTTTTGGCGCCAATGTCACGCAGGGGGAGCGACCCCGTAGGCAAGGGTCGCTCCCGGGGGGGGGTGGGTGTTGGGGGGGCAAATTTATTTTAGGCCATTTCTGCCCCCCCGGGGGGCAGATCGGCCTATTATTAGGCCGATCTGCCCCCCGGGGGGGGGGGGCAGAAACCTCTAGGCGCCAGGGGAATTTTTCATTTTTTTCTTTTTTTTTTTCTTTGTTTTTTTTTTTTAGAGATGGGGAGCGACCCATCAGGCAAAAGTCGCTCCCCTGAGGGACATATTGTATTTAGGCCATTTCTGCCCCCCTTGGGGGCAGATTGGCTGATTTTAGGTCAACCTGCCCCCAAGGGGGCAGAAACCACTAGGCACCGGGGATTTGTTTTTTGGTGCCAATGTCACGCAGGGGGAGCGACCCCGTAGGCAAGGGTCGCTCCCGACGGGGGAGGGTGGGGGTTGGGGGGGCAAATTTATTTTAGGGCATTTCTGCCCCCCCCCCCCCCCCCCTGGGGCCGGCTGAGCTACAGGCCAAACACCACAGGTAGGCACCTTGCAAAAAACACCTCTGTTTTCTGTGAAAAATATGTTGTGTCCACGTTGTGTTTTGGGCCATTTCATTTTGTGGGCGCTAGGCCTACCCACAGAAGTGATGTACCATTTTTATCGAGAGACTTAGGGGAACGCTGGGTGGAAGGAAATTTGTGGCTCCTCTCAGATTCCAGAACTTTCTGTCACCGAAATGAGAGGAAAAAGTGTTTTTTGGGCCAAATTTTGATGTTTGCAAAGGATTCTGGGTAACATAACCTGGTCAGAGCCCCGCAAGTCACCCCATCTTGGATTCCCCTGGGTTTCTAGTTTTCAAAAATGCACTGGTTTGCTAGGTTTCCTCAGGTGTCGGCTGAGCTACAGGCCAAAATCCACAGGTAGGCACTGCTTTTTATAAAAAAATGTGATGTGTCCACGTTGTGTTTTGGGCCCTTTCCTTTCGTGGGCGCTAGTCCTACCCACACAAGTGAGGTATCATTTTTATCGGGAGACTTGGGGGAACGCTGGGTAGAAGGAAATTTGTGGCTCCTCTCAGATTCCAGAACTTTCTGCCACAGAAATGTGAGTAACATGTGTATTTTTAGCCAAATTTTGAGGTTTGCAAAGGATTCTGGGTAACAGAACCTGGTCCGAGCCCCGCAAGTCACCCCTCCTTGGATTCCCCTAGGTCTCTAGTTTTCAAAAATGCACAGGTTTGGTAGGTTTCCCTAGGTGCCGGCTGAGCTAGAGGCCAAAATCTACAGGTAGGCACTTCGCAAAAAACACCTCTGTTTTTTTCCAAAATTTAGGATGTGTCCACATTGCGCTTTGGGGTGTTTCCTGTCGCCGGCGCTAGGCCTACCCACGCAAGTGAGGTATCATTTTTATCGGGAGACTTGGGGGAACGCTGGGTGGAAGGAAATTTGTAGCTCCTCTCAGATTCCAGAACTTTCTGCCACAGAAATTTGAGGGACAAGTGTTTTTTTAGCCAAATTTTGAGGTTTGCAAAGGATTCAGGGTAACAGAACCTGGTCCGAGCCACACAAGTCACCCCTCCTTGGATTCCCCTAGGTCTCTAGTTTTCAGAAATGTACAGGTTTGGTAGGTTTCCCTAGGTGGCGGCTGAGCTAGAGGCCAAAATCTCCAGGTAGTCACTTTGCTAAAAACAGCTCTGTTTTCTGTGATGTGTCCACGTTGTGTTTTGGGGCATATCCTGTCGCGGGCGCTAGGCCTACCCACACAAGTGAGGTATCATTTTTATCGGGAGACGTGGGGGAACGCTGGGTGGAAGGAAATTTGTGGCTCCTCTCAGATTCCAGAACTTTCTGCCACAGAAATGTGAGGAACATGTGTTTTTTTAGCCAAATTTTGAGGTTTGCAAAGGATTCTGGGTAACAGAACCTGGTCCGAGCCACACAAGTCACCCCTCCTTGGATTCCCCTAGGTCTCTAGTTTTCAGAAATGCACAGGTTTGGTAGGTTTCCCTAGGTGCCGGCTGAGCTAGAGGCCAAAATCTACAGGTAGTCACTTTGCTAAAAACAGCTCTGTTTTCTGTGATATGTCCACGTTGTGTTTTGGGGCATATCCTGTCGTGGGCGCTAGGCCTACCCACACAAGTGAGGTATCATTTTTATCGGGAGACGTGGGGGAACGCTGGGTGGAAGGAAATTTGTGGCTCCTCTCAGATTCCAGAACTTTCTGCCACAGAAATGTGAGGAACATGTGTTTTTTTAGCCAAATTTTGAGATTTGCAAAGGATTCTGGGTAACAGAACCTGGTCCGAGCCCCGCAAGTCACCCCTCCTTGGATTCCCCTAGGTCTCTAGTTTTCAGAAATGCACAGGTTTGGTAGGTTTCCCTAGGTGGCGGCTGAGCTAGAGACCAAAATCTACAGGTAGTCACTTTGCTAAAAACAGCTCTGTTTTCTGTGATATGTCCACGTTGTGTTTTGGGGCATATCCTGTCGCGGGCGCTAGGCCTACCCACACAAGTGAGGTATCATTTTTATCGGGAGACGTGGGGGAACGCTGGGTGGAAGGAAATTTGTGGCTCCTCTCAGATTCCAGAACTTTCTGCCACAGAAATGTGAGGAACATGTGTTTTTTTAGCCAAATTTTGAGGTTTGCAAAGGATTCTGGGTAACAGAACCTGGTCCGAGCCCCGCAAGTCACCCCTCCTTGGATTCCCCTAGGTCTCTAGTTTTCAGAAATGCACAGGTTTGGTAGGTTTCCCTAGGTGGCGGCTGAGCTAGAGGCCAAAATCTACAGGTAGTCACTTTGCTAAAAACAGCTCTGTTTTCTGTGATATGTCCACGTTGTGTTTTGGGGCATATCCTGTCGCGGGCGCTAGGCCTACCCACACAAGTGAGGTATCATTTTTATCGGGAGACGTGGGGGAACGCTGGGTGGAAGGAAATTTGTGGCTCCTCTCAGATTCCAGAACTTTCTGCCACAGAAATGTGAGGAACATGTGTTTTTTTAGCCAAATTTTGAGATTTGCAAAGGATTCTGGGTAACAGAACCTGGTCCGAGCCCCGCAAGTCACCCCTCCTTGGATTCCCCTAGGTCTCTAGTTTTCAGAAATGCACAGGTTTGGTAGGTTTCCCTAGGTGGCGGCTGAGCTAGAGGCCAAAATCTACAGTTAGTCACTTTGCTAAAAACAGCTCTGTTTTCTGTGATATGTCCACGTTGTGTTTTGGGGCATATCCGGTCGCGGGCGCTAGGCCTACCCACACAAGTGAGGTATCATTTTTATCGGGAGACGTGGGGGAACCCTGGGTGGAAGGAAATTTGTGGCTCCTCTCAGATTCCAGAACTTTCTGCCACAGAAATGTGAGGAACATGTATTTTTTTAGCCAAATTTTGAGGTTTGCAAAGGATTCTGGGTAACAGAACCTGGTCCGAGCCCCGCAAGTCACCCCTCCTTGGATTCCCCTAGGTCTCTAGTTTTCAGAAATGCACAGGTTTGGTAGGTTTCCCTAGGTGGCGGCTGAGCTAGAGGCCAAAATCTACAGTTAGTCACTTTGCTAAAAACAGCTCTGTTTTCTGTGATATGTCCACGTTGTGTTTTGGGGCATATCCTGTCGCGGGCGCTAGGCCTACCCACACAAGTGAGGTATCATTTTTATCGGGAGACGTGGGGGAACCCTGGGTGGAAGGAAATTTGTGGCTCCTCTCAGATTCCAGAACTTTCTGCCACAGAAATGTGAGGAACATGTGTTTTTTTAGCCAAATTTTGAGGTTTGCAAAGGATTCTGGGTAACAGAACCTGGTCCGAGCCCCGCAAGTCACCCCTCCTTGGATTCCCCTAGGTCTCTAGTTTTCAGAAATGCACAGGTTTGGTAGGTTTCCCTAGGTGGCGGCTGAGCTAGAGGCCAAAATCTACAGGTAGTCACTTTGCTAAAAACAGCTCTGTTTTCTGTGATGTGTCCACGTTGTGTTTTGGGGCATATCCTGTCGCGGGTGCTAGGCCTACCCACACAAGTGAGGTACCATTTTTATCGGGAGACTTGGGGGAACATAGATTACCAAAACAAGTACTATTGCCCCTTGTCTTTCTCTACATTTTTTCCTTCCAAATATAGGAGTGTGTGTAAAAAAGACATCTATTTGAGAAATTCCCTGTAATTCACGTGCTACTATGGTCACCCCGGAATTCAGAGATGTGCAAATAACCACTGCTCCTCAACACCTTATCTTGGGCCCTTTTTGGAAATGCAAAGGTTTTCTTGATAGCAATTTTTTACTCCTTATATTTCAGCAAATGAATTGCTGTATACCCGGTATAGAATGAAAACGCACTGCAGGGTGCAGCTCATTTATTGGCTCTGGGTTCCTCGGGTTCTTGATGAACCTACAAACCCTATATATCCCCGCAACCAGAGGAGTCCAGCAGACGTAACGGTATATTGCTTTCGATAATCTGACATTGCAGGGAAAAGTTACAGAGTAAAACGTAGAGAAAAATTGATGGTTTTTTCACCTCAATTTCAATATTTTTCTTTTTCAGCTGTTATTTTCTGTAGGAAACCCTTGTAGGATCTACACAAATGACCCCTTGCTGAATTCAGAATTTTGTCTACTTTTCAGAAATGTTTAGGTTTCTGGGATCCAGCATTGGTTTCATGACCATTCCTGTCACTGACTGGAAGGAGACTGAAAGCACAAAAAATTGCACAAATGGGGTATGCCCCAGTAAAATGCCAAAATTGTGTTGAAAAATTGGGTTTTCGGATTCAAGTCTGCCTGTTCCTGAAAGCTGGGAAGCTGCTGAGTTTAGCACCGCAGACCCTTTGTTGATGCCATTTTCAGGGGAAAAACCACAAGCCTTCTTCTGCAGCCCCTTTTTCAAATTTTTTTGAAAAAAACGAAATTTTCACTGTATTTTGGCCAATTTCTTGGCCTCCTTCAGGGGAACCCACAAAGTCTGGGTACCTTTAGAATCCCTAGGATGTTGGAAAAAAAGGACGCAAATTTGGCTTGGTTAGCTTATGTGGACAAAAAGTTATGAGGGCCTAAGCGCGAACTGCCCCAAATAGGCAAAAAAGGGCCTGGCACAGGAGGGGGAAAAGGCCTGGCAGCGAAGGGGTTAAGTAGAGTGTCAACCAGTAAAATTAATATTTTTAGTTCCTTTGCACGAAGAGAGCATACTAGTAGCTATGTTAAGATGGGACACAGGATGAGAGACCTAATTGTCATCGAGTATGTAGAGGAAATCCTGATGAGGTTAATAATTTGGGTCAGGTAAGCATGGTTTAGGTCCAGTTCGGAACATATATTTCCCAATACCTTACTGTAACTATGTTTTACCAGAATATCAATCATAGATAACATTTTATGCTGCAACAATATCAAATACCAAAATATTGTCAAAGTAGTTATATACACGTAAACGCAGATTTACTATATTTAACTCCCTAATCTCTAATTTTAGGGACACTTGTCCCATAGTAGTGCTTCCCTATGGCGAAATAGTTGTCAAGGAATGATATCGATCTTTCTTCAAATGGTCTGCATTTCCTCTGGAGGGAATTAATTGACGGATACAGTAACTGCAAGTCTAATTTTTTTCTAAATGATTCTTCTCTACACCAATACACACTACCCATTATTTGGATAGGGACAGCGGCATGTATCTTTGGCCCTTAGGAATGCCACTGACTATCCGGGTATAGACGATGGCCCAATCATATAGACCTAATCTTTAGATTTAGGAATAATAATAATTCCTAACATCCTTTCTTAGTTTTTAACGCCATCTGTGATATTGTATTACATTTCCAGTGATGTATCACTAGATAATTGTATACAGTGGTCTTTTAGGATCCCATTTTACACAAAAATACTTCCCATTAAAAAGCTCCTATTTTGAAGTAGGGTACACAATGATGAAGCATGCTACCATTCTTGGACGACTGTCTCTCATCGTATAATATTATATGCCAAGAACAAATGTTAATGTTGTGATTGAGTTTTCTTATAGATTTAGCCTACTATCTGGTTATGAATCTTATATTTATATCCACGATATTCTGAAATACAGACACTCAAACAACATCACTGAGACGACGTACAGAATGTTCTTCAGCCAAAAGTAAAAGGACATCATCCATTCCATTTAGTTATCTTCTGCAATCATGAAGAGAGTGTCAGTTCAGTGAGTGTTTGTCATATATTGAGAGTGAAAAACAATGCACAGTCTTTAGATGAATGTAAGCCTAGACAAAACCTCGTAACACCTCCCACCCTAATTTTAACAGAAACCTTTCAGGCATTTCATTTATGTGTTTCACCTTCTTGGATTGCTGTCTGGTTCCCTTCACCCTGTACGCATCATGAAATTACTAGTCTGCAACTCACTTTCAGATTATTAAATAAACAGTCCCATATTTATACTTTTTTAGCGCCGCATTTGCGTCATTTTTTGACGTGAAAGCGGCGCAAACTTACAAAATATATTTGTATTTTGTAAGTTTGCGTTGCTTTTGCGTCAAAAAATGAGGCGCTAAAAAAGTATAAATATGTGCCATAGTTCTTTCTCAACTGGGACTGTAAAATGTGGTCCGCTACCTTAAGTATGGAAAGAAGGGTTCCAGTGTACAGAGCTTTATAAAGCTGAAATGTAGACTCCTTGGCTGTTCCATCCAGAGAATGCCCCGAGGGTGCTTATTGCTATTTTGGGAGGAAATATGAAAACAGCTCTGCCTTCACCTTTGAATTGAGGGAACATGCAAGATATAGCACAAACCCACATATTTACATGCAAGAATATTACTTAGAGCTAGTGTATGTTTTGGTGCTCAACCTTCATCGATTAAAGACCTTGAACCAAAAAAGCCCCAAGTATTATTTGTCATTCATATTCTTATGGCATTCTTTGAGTGACAAATCCGCCAGCAGGAAGCAGAACGACACCACTAGCATTAGTCTCTGAAAGTCACCAAAGAAAATATTGGACAGTCAAGGTGACATTGGTGCAAAGCTTTTTTGATGTATTTTTCCCCTGGAAGTGGGAGCTGGTGATAACCTCCAGCCATCTGGATGTGCTGTACCCCAATCCACTTACATTGTACGCCTCAGGACCGTACTCAAACCTACAATAACAACTCTGGGCTAATATTTCCCCCATCGCTGGAAACTGAAGGATACCTTGGCTCATTTGCCAGAACTGGATGGTTAATAATAGTCCTGGCTGGCGACCTCCTTTTGTAGGAATGTCAGCATGCGTGAGAGTTGAATTCATATAATTGGAGAAAGTGGATGACAATACAAATTCAGTACGGTGTGTAAACAACCAGTTTCTTAACACCTTCAAAAACATTGTAGAAAACTTACCGTACTGCAGACAAATGGGCTACTGGGTTGGCACCTCTATCAAAAGCATGTGAAATTCTGACCCTTTAGATGTGGAAGATGGTAGTCTAAAGGGGGTTGGATAATTTAATGCATGTCATTCCAAGTTGATTTTGTACTCCATTGTTCGAAACTCAGGAGATAGATACAAAGCTATGTCTCCAGCATATAATTTAATTTTGGCAGCATCTAACAATGGGAGTGAATTCCCTTATGCAAGCGAATATAATGGGCCAGGGGTTCTATCAATAAAGCAAATATAATGGGTGAGAATAGAAATCTGTGGTGGGTTCTTCTGCTGGGAAATACCCTAGCCACACTTTGGTTATTTATTATAACTCGCTGAGGTATTTTGCCTTGTGAGTTTGCCTGAATTTAGGGGCAGATATAAGAAAAGCGGTGCTGCACCCAGTGAGCAGCACTTTCTTAGCGCCCCTTAGCACGCCCTACCGCCACCATGTGTGTGCCATATTTAAAATACGGTGCACCATAGCGCAGGGTAGAGCGTAAGAGCAGCAACATTTTTGCCACTATTGATGTACTGTTCAGGGTTAGCGCCAAAATTTTGTTGCTAACCCGGACCAGTACATAGGAATCCCTTGTAATCAATGGTGTGCTTCCTTCTAACGACTGCTCTGAGCAGGGGTTAAACGTAGCTGCAAAAAATGATGATGTGGAATCTCTTAGATTCCACTGTCCACTGTGCCATTTTTGTGGTCCCCCTAATGGGGGAACTTCCCCTTTGCATACATTATGTATGGTGCATGCATAAAGTGGGGCAAAGGGTTACAAAGTGGTTTGATGCATGCACCACTGTGTAAGTATGGTGCAGCGATTTTTAAAGCCTAACGCCACATTAGCATAAACAAATTACGCTAAGTGGCGCTAGAGCTTCATAAATCTGGGCCCTAATGTCCTAAAATCTATCCCGCCCTGTCTTAGAAACTACTCCCACCCCCGCTCTGAACCCTAAAACCTACCCTGCCATGTCCTAAAAACTACCTTGCCCACCACCCAAAACCCTAAAACCTACTCCACCCTGTCCTAAAAACAATCCAACACTGTCCTTAAAAATATCCCAACCCTCCGCCCCCCGCCCTGAACCCCAAAACCTACCCTGCCCTTTACTAAAAACTACCTCAAACCCCTGCCCTGAACCTTAAAAACTACCCTGTCCTAAAAACTACCCCACCCTGTCCTAAAAACTACCCGACACCTGCCCCTGCCCTGAACCCTAAACCTACCCGCCCTGTCCTAAAAACTATCATGACCACTGCCCTAAAATCTATCCTGTCCTAAAAACAACTCCAGCCCTCTGCCCCACTCTGAAATCTAAAACCTACCCCGCCTTGTCCTAAAAACTTCTCCTGCCCCATTCTAAACCCTAAAACCTACCCTGTCCTAAAAACTACCCCACCCTGTCCTAAAAACTACCACGACACCCGCCCCACCCTAAACCCTAACACCTATCCTGCCCTGTCCTAAAAACTACCCTGATCCCCCCACCCCTGCCCTAAACCCTAAAACCTACCCTGCCGTGTCCTAAAAACTATACCACCCACCCGCCCCACCCTGAACCCTAAAACTTACCCCACCCTGTCCTAAAAACTAATTCTGTGTTGCTTTCTGGAAGTCAGATCACTCAAGAGGGCAACAATGGTGCTGTACCCCTTGACAAACCTCTGATAGTACCCAGTGAGTCCCAAAAAGGCTCTGACCTCTGTGTTTTGTGGGGGATCCAGGTCATGATGGTCTCAAACTTGGCTTGGAGGGGCTGCACCTCAACCCCACCCACCAGGTGATCTATTTACACCACTGTCCCCTGCCCTAGCTGGCACTTACTGGCCTTGATAGTCGGGACTGCCTGACTATCAAGGCCATTAAGTGCCTTGAGGTGGTAGAGATGGCATTCCCAGCTGCTACTGAAGACCTCTATGTCATCCAAGTAAGCAGCAGAGACGATCTCCAACCCAGTACACCAGTCTCTGGAAGGTGGTAGGAGCGTTTTAACACCCAAAGGGCGTCACTTTGAAGTGGTAGTGTCCCACTGAAGTGGTGAATGCTGACCTCTCCTTGGCTTCTTCATTTATGGCAATCTGTGAATACCCTGATGTCAGATCAAAGGTACTTAAGTACTTGACAGCCCCTAGACTGTCAATCAGCTCATCTGCCCGGGGAAGGGGTTGAGCATCAGTCTTGGTCACAGAGTTAAGCCTTCAGTAATCCACACAGAAGCTCGGTTCAGGGGTGGTGGCTGGTAGGGCAGCTTCTGGTACCAGAACCACTGCCTGGACCAGGGGCTACTGGAGGGTCTATCACCCCAAATCAACCATCTTAGCGACCTCACTCTTGATGCTGGCCCTCACCTTATCCCACAACCTTTAAGACTTGTGCTAGACAGGGAGGTTGTCTCCTGTGTCCACATTATGGGTACACAGGTGTGTAATCCCAGGAGTAAAGGAGGAAAGAGAGGATACCTGTTCCAGTACTTGGCGACAGTCCCTCTGCTGCTCAGGAGTCAAGGTGAGGGAAAGGATCACTCCTTCCACAGACCCATCCTTCACTCTCCCCCTCATCAGCCCCATCAGTCACTAGCAACTTGGTGAGCCCAGACCTCTCAAATGGGGTTTGAGGTGATTGATATGAAGCACTCTATGGGGCTACCTACGGTTCTTAAGTTCCACCACGTAGATGATTGCCCCCATTTTCTCAACTACCTCGTAGCTCCATACCAGCAATCCTGGAGGGCCCCAGACTCCACAGGTTCCATCACCTGCACTTCCTGCCCAGGCTGGAATTCTACAGTGGTAGTGTTGTGATCATAGTGCGGATTCATTACAGCCTGGCTGGCTTCTAAGTTGTCAGAAGCTTGCTTCCACAACTTAGTCATTTGGCTATGGAAGGCCAGCATGTAGTTCCCTACATCCTGGGGGACTTTCTTGGGAGCCTGCTCCCAACCCTCCTTAACCAAGCTAAGAGGTACCCTGACAAGGAGCCCATACAGAAGCTCGAAGGAGGTGAAGCCCACTCCCTTCTGTGGTACCTCCCTGTAGGAAAACAACAAACAGCGCAAGAGGATATCCTACTTCCTCCTGATGCTCTCAGACTGACTTCTGATCATGTCTTTTAGGGCATTGAACCTCTCAACAAAACTATTGATTTGGGGATGGTAAGGGGAAGAGAACTTGTAAGTTACTCTGCAGTCCTTCCACATGGACTGCATGTAAGCAGACATGACGTTGGTGTCCCTGTCAGACACCACTTCCTTGGGGAATCCCACCAGGGTGAAAATCCAGATAAGGTGTCTTGCCATCACAGGTGCAGTGGTAGACTGCAGGGGGAAGGCCTCTGGGTACTGAGTGGCATGATCCACCAGGACCAGTATGAACCTGTAACCAGAAGTAGTCTGGGGATCCATAGGCCCAATGATGTTGATACCCACCCTTTCATAAGGGGGGAGGAATGACTGGCAGTGGTTCCAGGGGATCTTTCAGCTTCTGTCCTGTCTTCATACTGACCTGGCAGATCACACAGGTCCTACAGAACGTGGCTGAGGAGGTCCTCATCTTGGGCCAATAAAAGTGGGGGACAAGCCTTTCAATGTCTTGTCTTGGTGTCCTGCCAGGGTTATCTCATGAGCCAGCTCCAGTAGGAAGGCCCTATAGTATTGGGGGAACACTAGTTCCCTTTATGTCCCAGGAGTCTTATGCTTACTATATAGGAGGCTGTCCTCCCAGTAAATCAGTGAAACTCCCATCACCTGCTGCTTGGGCTTCGGTCAGTGGCCTCATGCCCTCAATGGTTGGACACTCCCCCTGTGCCTTACAGAACTCCTCCTTCATGAGTCCT
This sequence comes from Pleurodeles waltl, assembly GCF_031143425.1. Taxonomy (NCBI): domain Eukaryota; kingdom Metazoa; phylum Chordata; class Amphibia; order Caudata; family Salamandridae; genus Pleurodeles; species Pleurodeles waltl. The sequence continues at coordinate 977,609,818 of NC_090436.1, read as the reverse complement.
CCTTCTACCTGCCTGTCTGCAGGGATAGTCAGGTTGCCTAGGTAAGAAGCGCCCTCCTCAGTAGTCTCTGGGGTGGCCTCAGTGGGCACCCCATTTATCTCACTAGGGGTACGCTTATGGGCTGCTGTTTTACTATGTTCTCTGCATCTCCCTTTTTTAGCAGCCAGCTGGTGCACTGTTCCAAATTCCAGCCCACCGACTCCCCTCCAGGGCAGCCATGGATCTTGTGGTTGCACAGGTCCAGTCAGGTAACCCCACCATATCCACATGCTTCCAGGTAGAGGACTCTAGGTCATTACCTAACAGTCCACAGTCATGGCAGGGCTTGCAGCAACTCTCAGATGACCTGAACCCCCACCCTCCCACTAAAATTGAACCAGAGCCAATAGACAGTGATCTTCTCTGTTGTCAGCTACCATAACTTGGTGGAATGCATTGGGAATCACCTGCTCTGGGAACAACAGTTGACTCTTTACCACAGTCACACTGGCACTTGCATCCCTCAGAGCTTCAACACCTTGCCCATTGATAATGACCCATTACCTATACTTGGTAGTATTTGAGGGCACATGGATATTAGGAACCATCCCCACTAACCCCCCCCCCATTAACTGGGACAAACTCCTCCCCTGCCACTATGCTTGCCATCCCTGGGTTCTTACCTCCAGTGGGAGGATGTGCTCTTTTTGGACACTTGAGGTTCTCCTTGTAGTTTCCATACTTGCCGCACTCATAGCACTTCGGCGTTTTGGGCTGCTGACTTTTGTCAGGGTTGTTTGGTTTCTGGTGGTCAGATTGGGAATGTGAATTTTGAATGTGATTTGTTTTAGGGACCTTTAGCAAACTCCTTCTTTTTATCTCATGCCTCCTTCCTCTGGTGGGAACCCTGGCCACCCTTTCGGGAGTCGCCCCCGATATCTTTGAGGACACTTTAGTGCTGACCCAGATGTTCACCTTCTCAGCAAGCTTCCTCATGTCAGTCAGCTTGCTATCTACCAGGTGTTGGTGCAGCTCTGGAAAACAACTATCAAGCATGTGCTCCCTCAACAACTAATTTTACAGCCCATCAAAATTATTCACATTGCTGCCCTTCACGCAGCCCTTCAGTGCTTTCCCAGCATAATCTAAAAAACAACAACTGGGTTTGTGTGTTGAGTTTGCGACTGGCCTTTGAACTTCTGCCTATTCCTTTTCGGGGACTGACCAAACTTCTTGACTAAGATAGCTTTCATAGCAGGGTAGTTGTTCTGGTCTCCCACCCGTAAAGTAAGAAGGGCGTCCAAAGACTACCTCCCCAGAATGCCGATTGAACCCTGTGCACTCTTAAAACCACTCCATAGGCTGCTAGCCACTTGTCCACGCAATCCTCCACACTGAAACTGGGCACCACATCTTTTGAGATGTGGATTTTATACTCACTTGAAGACAGTGCAGGTATGCTGCCATTATTTCCATTGCTTGATCCCACTTCCAGGGCTCTTATGTCCAGATCTCTCAAACTGAGCTTATGGGCCGATTTCTTCTCCTTAAGAGCCAATATTTCTCTCCTTACTGGCATGCTCCAATCTGGCAAGTTCCAACCTGAGTTTCCTCTCCTCCCTCCTGTCCGCCAGCTTCTCTGGTGACAGGTTCCTGGAAGAGACCCTGCTCCCTGGTCTGGAAACCACTCCTGCTTCTGGCAAATTGTTATCCCTTTTCACAGGCAGTTCCATTTCCTAATGGGAATCCAGGATCATGTCATCCTCCTCCTCAGGAATTTGCTGTTCCTCCTCTGGCATGTCTTCCTCTGCAACCTGGGCTTCTGCCCTGGCCCTCTACACTTTCTTTAGTTCCACCTTACTGGTGAAAAGCCCTTTTGGACACTTGAAAGTCCTTGCAGAAATACTTTAGCTGGTTAGTGTCGGATTTAAAACTGGTCAGCTCAAAGTCAACAACTGTAGGTGCAGGTACGGTTTCTCCACAGCAACACATAATTTAGCAGAAAAAAAATTCAAAAAGGCCAATTAGGGGTAATTGAAAAAAATCAAAAAAGAAAAATTCCAATTGGTACAGGTCAGGCAAAAATAGGAGAATAGGTCTCACCAATGATCACCAATGTTAGAAATTGGGTCTTTAGTTGGCAGAGGGATGCACTCTGTCCAAGTAAGGACAGCAATCCTAGTCAGGACAACTTAATGACACATCATAAACTAGCCTGCGCTCACCCTCTGGTAGCTTGACGCACAGTAGCAAAGTATTGGCTTTATAGATTAAAAAATAGTAAGATTAATGTGAAAAATGTAATAGATCAAAGGGGTGGTGCCGGTGACACTTCGGTACGGGTGTGCAATGTCCTTGTTTGTGCTCCTTTCAGGGAACGGGTGTGGCTATGTTGGGTAGAGCCACTTGAGCTGCAGCTGAATGTGAGCAGCAAGGGAAAGTTGGGCCACTCAATTTGAAGATAAAGGTGAGCGGCCAAGAAAAGCCTGGCCACTCCAGGCAGGTCACAGATGCGAGCAGCAAAGCTGGATAAAAGCCGCTCAGGTTGAAGCTGAAGGTGAGCAGCAAAGGAAAGCCTGGCCTCTCTAGGCAGGTCACAGAGGCAAGTGACAAAGCTGGGCAAAACCTGCTCGAGTCGAAGTTAAAGGTGAGAGGCTGAGGAAAGCCAGACTGCTCTGGCAAGTCACAGATGTGAGCGACAGGTTTGGCAAACGCTGCTAGGGTTGATATCAAAGGTGAGTAGTAAAAAAAAACAGGGCCGCTTGGACTCACTCTGGATTTGGAGGACGAGTATTGGGTTACTGGGCAGAGATCAGCAGGCAGAGGGGTGGCACAGCAAAGCATGGGGGCAGTTCCTGGGAGCAGTCAATGGTGGCAGAGTGGCAATCCTGGAATACAGCAGTCTTTATTCCAGCAGCGTTTCTTGGGTCCAGAAGTGGACTGATTTTAGGAGTACAAGGACCCAGTACTTATACTTTAAAGTGCCTTTGATGTGGGGGGGGTGACTACAAAGAGCTTTTGTAAAGAGCACAGGTCCCCCCTTTAATGTCAGCTTTGGCTCCAGACTATCAGTTGGAGGTAATCAGCCTATTTATGTGGACTCTAAACACTACCCTTTGGGGTGTAGGTGTGAGGCCTTCCCAATCTCCTCCCCAGGAAGACCTATCAGTATGCAGATGCATGCAGATGCAGTTGAGTATCCTGCGTTGTGTGTGTCTGAAGGGAATGCACAAGTGTAGCTGTCACCTAGCCCAAGCCAGACATATATTGGAGATAGGCTGTAGTCACACAAGGCAGTGAGTGCAGAGAAATGTCACTTTCTAAAAGTGGCAATTCTAATATAGTAATAATAATTCCGACTTTACCAGTAAAGAGGATTTATTATTTCCATTTCAGTGATACTAAACATGATACATCTACTCTTCTCGGGTCAGGAAATACAGCTTAAAGTATTATAAGCAATTCCTAGTGCTGGCCTATGAGAGGGGCAGGCCTCACATTAATGAGAAATGACTTTGGGTATTTTTTCATTACCAGGACATGAGACTTAAAAGTATATGTCCTACCTTTTGCTTACATGGCGTCCTGCCCTATGGACTACTTAGGGCTTACCTTAGGGATGACTTGTATGTAAGAAAAGGGGAGTTCTGGACTTGGCAAGATGTGTTAAGTGTCAAGTCAGGGTGCCTGTAAGAATGCAAACACAGGCATTGCAATGGCAGGCCTGAGACATGGTTAAGGGGCTACTTATGCGGGTGGCACAATCAGTGCTGCAAGCCAACTAGTAGCATTTGCTTTACAGGCCCTAGGCACATGTAGTGCACTTTACTAGGGACTTACAAGTAAATTAAATATGCCAATTGGGAATGAGACAATGTTACTATGCACACATGCACTTTAGCACTGGTTAGCAGTGGTAAAGTGTCCAGAGTCCTAAAGCCAGCAAAAATGAAGTCAGAGAAAGAAGAGGAGGAAGGCAAAAAGTTTGGGGTGACCCTTTAGAAAGGCCAATTTCCAACAGAAATTATCAGTGAATCCCACATATTGGGAGTGTTTATGTAAGATGAGGAATGTCAGCACAACGGAATACTAGTACTATGCCTGGATGAATAAAATATAGTGAAATAAAGAGCTATGATGAGCCCTCACACTAGTAGACATCACATAGGAGAGATGGACTATTTGGGCTTTGTTAGTAACACACTTTGACTTTCCTAATGATTTCTGATATAGAAGGAGGCTAGTACTTTACCCGCACTGTCACTTTGAGTTAGTAAGTGGTCAGATATGCTGGTTATATAAGTTCTGTAATTGCACTCTCACTTTATTGTGTTAGCTATTAGGTCTCCTTTTGTTACATCAGGAAGTTAGCACTTTCTCTGCACTGACTGTACTGAGCAAGTCAGCAATCAAAATGCTGGTTATTTAAGTACTGTACCTACACAGCCATTTACTGTGTTAATTCCTGTGTTAATACATATACGATGCTTTGGAGTTATAATTTATTCATGAAAATAATGAAATGTATATAAAAGATCGCAGAATCTAGGCATTGTAAGATTAAGAGTATTGTGCAGTATTCATTAAGTGCAATGAACGATACATGTTTTTTGTAAATTTGCATGCACCAGCACTTTAAGGTTAATGTGGCGGCGTTTTCCTTCGTGTACAGTTAATTATTTTGTTGCTACGTTCTCTGTATTACAATAATGTTTTAAATTCTAACAATTGCATGAAATGCTCGAAATGAAGGATCTTTAAACTGCATCCCAATCAAGAATAACAATAGAAACCAAACATATCTTGGAATCTGGGGTAGGAAGTGAGGGCATTGTATCTGGTAAGGGAGTCCCTGAGCTCGAAAGTACCAGGGGACTGCAGATTGTGTCAACGTGGGTGATAGCAGCAGAGCTGATGTAGGATTCTTAGAACACGGAGATATATAAGAGGTTTGACCCACTCAAAGATCCCAAAAGAGTACTCTGTCCTTATGGTATCCTAATGAAAATTGTTAAGGCTTGTTACATATTTATGTGGGAGGTTTTTTTTTGTTTTACCAGACCTACACAGGGTAATTTTGTAGCCTAAGTCAGATAAGGGTACCAATTCCCTTGCTGGTGCTGAGGCTTCTGTGGTTTCCAGCCGTTGACTGTACTCAGAGCATGGTATCGTGCTAGCGACTTGTGGCTTTGAATGACGTGGGAGTAACAGGCAGTAACTGTAAAATAGTCTTCTATATGTGGGACAAATGTGTAAACCACTCGGGTGTCAAACTCTGCAATTTTTTATGAATATTTTTTTCGATGCCCTGTTATCTATCATGTCTCTCCTATGAGAACGTTATGGTTGTGTTCCAGTACTAGCTACTGGTAAAATTAGCTTTTTTTTCAAAACCAACCAACATTGCCAAGGAACCCTATGTTGTGACTGATGTCTGTATGAAACTAGCCTGCAACTATGACATTATATGACTGAAATCAGGCCTGGCACAAGCTAAACTCTTTGCCAAGCAACAAGGTGGAACATGGTGAGGATAAAGACCGGTAGCCTCCATTTGAAAGGGATGACAAAGATGTATCATATTTTGAGATTGTTTTAGAAGTTCCCTCAGTAGTTGCTAAGTTCTTTATTCAATGCCCTGTGAATTTTCCCAAAGGAAGATCTGGCTCATTCCAAGGCTTACCCCCATCTGGAAATTCAGCTCAAGGCCTCTCTGGGAAGAAGGTGTAAACTAATGTGGGCATCCTTGAAAAGGCTTTTTGTTATTTGCTATTTGATGTTTCAAAATAAATATATACTTTGGTGCTAGACCCGTCTAACACCAAATTTATGGAGTTAAAGTCATTTTTTGGACGTGGAAACCTACTTTGCGTCAATGAGATGCAAAGTAGGCATTCCCGTGCAAAAAATGACTCTATGGCCTTAGCGCCATATTTACCCCCCATGCTAAAATCACACACGGGGGAGAAGAGGTCAAATAATGGTGCAAAGCTTGCTTTGCACCATTATTTAATGCCTGGGTCAGGGCAGGCGTAAGGGGACCAGTGGGCCTATTTCCATGGTGGAACACCATGGAATAAGCCTACAGGTGTCCTCCCCAGGCCCCAGGGACAACCCCACCCACACCAAGAGGGACAGGGGAGGATGGGGAACCCCATCCCAGGAAAGTATAGGTAAGTACAGTTAAGTATTTTTTTTTTTTTTTTTAAGTGCCATAGGGGGCCCTGAAATGGCCCCCCCTAAATTGCACTGGGTGCAACTGCAATGTCCCAGGGACCCTGGCCCCCTGTGCTGGCCATTGGGATGGTGGGCATATCTCCTGTCTTTTTTAAGACAGGACTCATGAGGTATGGATGATTTTGCGTCAGAAAATGACGCTAGGCTGGTTAGAGTCTTTTTTTTACTCTAACCTGCCTACCATCATTTTTTGGTGCAAAACCCCCTTCTTCCATACCACCAACCGCACCTGGCTAATGTCATTTTTTTACGCTAGCCTACCTTTTTCACTGGCTTGCACCATTCCATAAATATGGTGCCCGGCTAGTGCTCAGAAATGGTGCAAGCCAGTGCTAAACCTTTTGGGGCAAAACTGCGTTAGTGCAGTTTTGACTAAAAAGTATAAATCAGGGCCTTAAGCTGGTAGTAAATTTTAGTTTTTTGTGTAATGCAAAGAGGTATGTAAAAATGCAGTCTCATTTTTCAAGCAGTAGCTCTAGAATTCTTTTGTGAATTCCAAGTGACTCCCATGTGAGTGATGTTTTCATATGTAAAAGTGACAGATATACATCTGTAAATGTGCCCTAGCTTTTTACCATTTTCTAACAAGAAAATATTTTCCCTATAGTAAAAAAACAAAACACTTTTCATATTTCCCATTAATTTTAGGAGCGTCGCCTCTCCATTTTCAATGTGGATGCGTATTTAACACTACTTTTTACAAAAGAAAATGAAGGGGCCCATTTATGAGACTGTGAAGCAGTGTAGCGTAGCAAGACACCTTGCTGCGCTGCACCGCATCACATGGAAAGGTTAGGAATGTGCCGTATTTGAGGCGATGCAGTGCATTCCTGCCTTTTCCCCTGCGCTGGTGACCTTGTGGCAGCCTAACGCCAACGGAGGCACCTTTGCATCATGATGCATGGGTGCCTGCATTGCTTTCAGGATTGTTTTTGTGCAGGAAGGGCTATCTTCCTGCACACAAAAAATCCTCTGAGGCATTTTCCTCTTTCCATGTGTGCTGCAGAATGAGGCACACAAAGAAAGAGGAAGTAGCAAGGAGAAATAACAATATTTCTCCTTGTTACTCCTCCCCTGAGAAGGCGTGTCTTTTTGGCACATTCCCAGGTCTACCACATCTGGTAAATCTGGGAATGCATCAAAGATCATGGGAGTTGTGTGGAAACACCCACGCAACTCCCATTGCATGCCTTCCCAGGGAAGAGTCAGGCAGTGCAGTGATTTGCACGGCATTGCCTTATTCCAGATTTATGGAGCCACTCAGGGTCACACAAAGTGGCCTTGCGTGGCTTCAAAAATCTCATGTTAGGTTTGAGTCGCACATGTACTATGCTGTGTGGCGCATATGTGATGCAAACCAAATCATAAATATGCCCCATAGTGTGGGAATGTGCCTGTTAAATCTGAGAGTTAGTGTGTGTTTATCTACATGGGCGTTCGTCTACATACGTTTGCCATGCTAGTGTGGTATTACAGGTCAGAAAAACAATGTTTTATGAATGTATATTTGCATTTTGTAAAACGAAACATGAATTTCCCCCTAAAATCGAGTATCTGCGCACCTTATTTCAACTGGGGTGTGAAATACCTTTTCAACTGTGCGATTACAGAGAAAAGGCAAGAGATGGAACTCAATAAAAGGACGATCTTCAATATCACAGACAAAAATATCCATGTAGAAGAGACTGACGCTTTCAAAAGCAGTAAACAAATATATTTAGCTAAGTTGACGGTTAGTGAACAGAGGCAGTGTACTTCAATATTGATTTAATATTTATCGTTGCCTTACGAATACAGTATTCTGGGTTGCGAGCTTGAACATCATTTGTGAAATTTAGATGTGCATTGAGCAGTATAGCATTTGACTTGGGTGTTTTGCTTCAGGTATACTATCAACGACAGGAACCTTGGTCGGCTAGTATCAAGAATAACTGGAACATTCAACAGTGACATCCAGCTCTGGCAGGTAAAGGACAATTAAATATTTTTTGTGTTGAAATTCATTCCACATGTTGAAATTCATTCTATGTGTTGATGTCTCTGCCTGTAGTAACCTGTGTTTTGATACTGATGTTATTGCAGCTGGAACATTTCTTTGCAAAATATCCAAATGCCGGAGCAGGAGCAACACCAAGGAAACAAGCACTGGAAACGGTGAAGAATAATATTAATTGGGTTAAAAGAAACAATGAAGAGATAAGATTATGGCTGGAAGACAACGGAGGGCCTTTCTACTAGCTGTGTAAAGGCGGGTCGGTTTATAAAGCCGCCCAAGATTTTAATCACACAATTGACATTCTTTCTTTCTGCAATGTTGCCTACTGGTCCGTTCTGGATAGCGCGAATGGACTAAATTCAGGCCTGCCGTCCCTGGACAGTCACTCTTCCATCTGCTTAATCTTCAAACGGCAAAGCCCGCTGGAGTGCCTTCCAATATGTCACTGCAGGAGACGACCTCTTTTGAGCCACACAGTGCATTACTGTGTGCGGCGAACTTAACTTTGGGCATTCACGTCCCTGTGTCAGAAATCCTTGAAATACTCCACACTGCATTGATCATTGAATGTTAGCTCTCATTCTGTACAAAGAGGTCTGAAACCATAATATCTTGTCAGTGTTTTCTTTTTCATTTTTTGTCTCAGATGCCTTTCGTTGAAACACTGTCTAGACGATGATTTTGTGTTCAATTCACTGGGCACATCCTGCTATTTTCTTTTTCTTCTGAAGAATAATTGAGTTTTTTGTTTTATTTATGCACTGATACCATGTGAACATTTTGTTCTTCTACCATTTAATAAAATTATCTCAAACCACAGTGACTCCTTAATTAAAATCTCTAATTTTAAGAATGACTGCCAATCAAAATCTTCCATTTTATTTGTTCCTATTAATAACATAGGGATGTGGATTCCCTCCATACTGAAAAGCTGAATATTTTGGAGAAATGTATACAAATATGACACACACTCTAAATTCCACAATCAAGTTCTTATTAACTTTATTACTAGGCACACGCGATTAATTTCCACTGGTTCATTGGCCTTCTGTTGTATAAAGCAATATCTCAATTCACAAACTTTGGTCTCCTTGTCTTAAACACAGCTGGTGCCAACAGGATCACTTAGAGTTCTTTTAGCTGCTTCCCCTAATTGTTTTGCTATTGTTAGTGGTTCCCAGCCTAGCCCTCTGTGCTCTGTCTGCGACACTGCCTGTGATATACTATCCACAAAATCAAACATCCTGAACCATGTTAGGGCATATTGCTGTTTCTGCAGTGCTTTACTTGTAAAAAATGCACATAACTAAGTACAGGGGGACAAAAGTATTTCAAGGAGTCTGTCACCGAAGCTATCAAATGCTGTTTTTGTTCAATTTCAAGGCTGCCTAGTTTTGTTTCCACCTCATGTCTCTTTCTTCCACCACACTTAATTTACTGTTTCTTTATCTCACTTTTGTTTTTAATTATGGGGTTCTCCATTTGTCAGTTTTCGTAATTTTGTCTTCCTCCTTCTTTCTCCCTTTCTGGCTTTCTCACTCTTGGTATGGGTAATGATGAAAAATGTCTGGTCACCGATAATGAGTTCTGGTGCCCGCGTCCTGCACCCACAGGCATACGTTAAGCCCCTCTTCTCTGTAAACAGAAGCATAAAGTAGACAATATGCCAACATATATAGCTTCAAGGTCGAGACCCATTGGTGCATATATGTATATTTACCACTCCAACCGCATCCTTGATACATTCAACCTACCGTCTCAAAATAAATATTTACACATGCATCTATTCTAATAAAATCTTCTCATATTTATGAACATTTCCTCTGTGGAAATTATTTAGGAGGATCACATTTGTTATATTGATTCAAAACTATCCAAACACTATGCCCTTTGCTCAGAATGCATTTATTTATGTACTTGCATACATAGATATTTTGTTGTGCCCATGTCTTATTGCCGCTACATTTCATGAAGATAGAAACATGAAATTCAAATACTCTGCACATAGCCTTGATGAATGTTCAAGCACCTCTTGGTATGAGCTCCAAATGAGTTTAGGATTGTTGTTTTCCGAACCCTCCAATAAAAGATTGGCAGTCACGCTCTGGTTATCTAGTGGACAAAATTCTCATCTTCATGTTCTTTGCAAGAAGAGGAAGGTTTCAGATGGATATTTTTTTGGATTCAGAGTGTTTCACAGATTAGGATGCTGATCCACAATGGATCGGCATCTGTGTTTTCTCCCTTGACAACAGGTCGAAGACTGGTTCTGAGATTTTGGCTGAGTATTGAGCAGCAATTACGTTTCTGGAGATAACCTTACATACTCATATACATGCTCAAATACTGACTCATCACATCCCTTCAATCTTGTCAGCCAAATCACATGAATCTTGATTTCAATCTGGTGTTGGTCGTCTGAGTTTTCGGAAATGGGGTTGATCATCAACAACCACTCTCAGCAAGCAAAACTGGCAAACTCCCTTTCAGACACTTCCCTTCTTAAACAAGCACTGCCTCAAAGATCAATCCTTTCACCTACATTCTCTAATCTGTGCACTGAGCGTTTAACCTCTCTCCTAAGATACTTCAACGTCTTTTTTCACCTCTGTACAGACCACTAACAGCTCTATATGAAACTCACCTCTTCAAATAACATCAACACCTAGATGGCTCCCTAACATCCCCCCAGTCATGGATGTCGCTTCATCATCTATAAATGAATCCTTTGAAGACGGAATTCTTCCTCATCTCTACATTGATCTGCATCACAGCAATTAAAGAATGGTTGGAGACAACACAGGCACCCTTGCAGCATGGCACAAGGGTGGCTGCATTGGTGCTAGGCAGCTGATTTTGCACTAGTGCAGGGGAGAACACAGGGATGCACTGTACTTATGTAAATTCAGTGCATTGCTGAGTTCTGGAAATGATGCAGCTCGGTGCAGCAAGATTGCTTGAGGCACCGTGCTGCACCATTTCCTTGTAAATAGGGCCTTAAGGCCCATATTTAAACATTTTCATACAAAACTGCACAAATGCAGTTTTGCGTGAAAAAGTTTACCGCCGGCTAGCACCATTCCAGAGCTCCAGTCGGGTGCCATATTTAACAAATGGCGCAAGTTGGCACTAAGGGTGGGCTAACAACAAGGAAAATTACATTAGGTGGGTGGGGGTAGTGGTATGGGGGAAAGGGGTTTTGCACTGAAAAATGACGTGAGGCTGGTTAGTGGGAAAAAAATGACTCTAAGCAGCCTAGCGTCATTTCTCAGTGCAAAACCTACCATACCACATGACTCCTGTCTTAGGAAAGACAGGAGTCATGCCCACCACTCCAATGGACAGCCCAGGGGACAGAAGGTCCCCTGGGCATGGCCACTGCACCCAATGCCATGTAGGGGGGCCCATTTCAGAGTCCCCAATGGCACTTTTAAAAATTAAACCAAATACTTACCTCTAATTACCTATACTTACGTGGGATGGGGTCCCCCGTCCTCTGCTGTTCTTCTGGTGTGGGTGGGGGTGTCCCTGGGACCTGGGTAGGGCACCTGTGGCCTTATTCCATGGTGTTCCACCATGACAATAGGCCCACAGGTCCCCTAAGGCCTGCCCTGACCCAGTCATTGAATAATGGCGCTAAGCAAGCTTAGTGCCATTATTTAGGCCCGCCTCCTCCCGTGCACTATTTTTGCACGGGAGGATAAATAAGGTGCTAAGGGCTTTGAGTCATTTTTTGCCCGGGAATGCCTACTTTGCATCTCATTGATGCAAGGTAGTTTCCCGCTAGCAAAAAATGACTTTAACTCCAATATTTTGACGTTAGACTAGTCTAGCGTCAAAATATAAATATGGAGTTAGGTTTGCGCTGAATTAGCGTAAAAAAATAATGACTCTACTTCAGCACAAATAGAGTATAAATCTGGGCCTAAGTCCTTTTCCCAGCTGATGACTTCAAAATGAATGTGCAAGCACAAGTTCTTTAGAGGCTGGACAATGGCTTCTCTTTGTGACAGGAATACCTAAACCCCACCTTGTGCCTTTAAAAGCAAAACCTAATGTCGCTGACCATTTGACATCTGGCTTCAGCTCAAATCTCAGACCATATAACTCAATATAGTTCACTAGGAAATGGCTAATGTAGAGGCCTGAAGCACTTGTAAGCTGGTTTGTCTAGTACATAAAGCATTAAACAAGCTGATCATTTCTGGTGAACCTCTTGCACCCAGACTAAGAGGATCTCTCTTCCTAGAAACTCCAGTCTAAATGAAATCGAAAGCTCTAAAACAAGCATTTTCAGGTAACGAATCAAAAGTACGAAACCCCATGTTCCCAACCACCAAAACACATCTTTGTGTATCGTACCTTCAGGAGGGACCTTAAAGCCCTGTTATTTCAACAACACTTTGAAGTAGGGATATCTATCTGATGGTCTTCCCATGAACTAAAAGTCACATAACAACCTTAGATAGGAATTCAGGTTGTCATCTAATGGTTTATAGGGTCCCACCACTCACCAATGAAATCCATTTTCTGGACTAAATATTGCACGTACCACATAGGACAAGAGATTAAAGGGCAGATTTATGGAAAGTGGTGCTGCACATAGTGCAGCGCCACTTTCCCTGCACCCCCTAGAGCTCCCCTACTGCCATCATGTATGCGCTGTATCTAAAATATGTGCACCATGGTGCAGGGTAGGGGCAATAGCATAATTTTTCATGACGCTGTTCATGTACTCTGGAGGAGTAGCGCCAAAATTTTGGCGCTACTCTTGCAGAGTACATAGGGGCTCATTATAAATAATGAAAGCCCCCTCTTAATGCCTGCTCTAAGCAAGCAATAAAAGTGCCATTCAAAATGATGCAAGGAAGTCTCTGAGATGTCAGTGCACCATTTTTTCAGCCCCCCAAACGGGGGAACGCCCCCCCCTTTGAATACATTATGCCTGGTGCAGGCATAATGTAGTGCAAAGGGTTACAAAGTGGTGCAATGCATGCATTGTGCCACTTTGTAAATATGGCGCTAGGATTTGGCCTCGTTGGGCCACATTAGCATAAAAAAATAAATGACACTAATGTGTTGCAAGGTGGCACTAGGGGCTTATAAATATGCCCCTAAATAACTTCTTGAATGTGACTATGTATATTCTCCTTTGGTGCTAATTTTTGGTCTTTCCTTTCATCTTTGTTCATGCATGTACTTTAGAGCTAAGATATTCTTCTGGGTGTGGTTCATTCTGTACAAAATTGCAATTATTGTGGGATACCTCCCGCCCCCTTCTATCATCAGCAAAACTCATGGTACATTGTTCCTGCAACAGGATGGGATTTCTGTCGACAAAACACTGCGCCCTTGTTGTCCACCTATCACAGTTAGCGTATATGCTCCCTGGGGCACGGACCCACCTCAATGAGTCAAAACGGAATGACTGCTACTCTCACACCAGGGTGGACTTAGCGGTCTGTATAATGCCTGTACCCGCACTTACACTCATACCCCATCAACCCAATGCATACACCCTGGTGCAGGTCACCTTTTGGGCATACATCCCTTCTCGGGCCCTCCTCTGGGGAAATGAAGGCCTACGGGTTGGAGGAGATATACACTGGAGCGCTGTTGGCATTGAAACTCTGGACCAGATCATTGAGAATGGTGCACTTAAACCGTTTGAGTACCTGAGAGAGGAATACGGCCTCCATTCTTGCCAAGAGTGGCAGTACCTACAACTTAAGCACTGTCTCCAACGTAGCATGGGGGCTACTCCCTGGACCCTTCAGGTCTTCCCTATCATATCCTAAGTCTTGGGGTCACTTCAAGGGCGTGATTGGGGGCATAAATGATGATATTATACGACATCTTTATTCACAGCCCCTCCTCGAAGCACTGTGCTCTAAATGGCAGGCACGCCTCCAAATGGAATTTGATGTAGAGGACTGGACAGAGATAATGATGGCCCTGGACAGTGGTACCCGGGAAGTCCAACTGAAGTTCTGTCTTTTTAAAATAATCCATGATTTGTACTGGACCACTGTGAAACTGTACAGGGTGGGTCTTCTCCCACATGCGGAATGCTAGTGATGCCCGGAGACCCGGTGCAATCTGACCCATAACCTCTATGTCTTTCGGTCCGGCCCCTCTGAGACACAGTGGGCTCCACTCTCGAAGCCTCTATGACACTGTGGACACCGCTCTCCTTATCTCTCATACTCCTAGACGACATGGAGCGCCTCCCTGACTTGTCCCGCCCACAGCGCTAACTGCTGAACACTGCCCTAGTGACAGCCAAGATTTGCGTCCTACGCCACTGGAGATCTCCTAACTCCCCCACTCCGGAGGAATGGATGGTGGCAAAGGTCCATATTGTAGCCTATGAATGTACCATATATAATATGCAAGATCAAGTTGCCCTGTTTAGACAGACATGTGCACCTTTTCTTGCAGATGACTCATATAACGCTCACTACCAGCCCACTCCCACACCTACCATTATCATTAATACAAAAAAAAACACTCCCAATCCCTTACCTCCTCTTCCCTCCCCTCAGGTCCTCTACACCCATCCCACCCTCCAAACCCCCCTTCACCCCTTCCCACAATCGCTCCCTACCCACCCCGCCTGTCTCCCTAAATTGCGCTGGGCACCGGGCATTGGGTGCCCTGAGCTCTCCTCCGCTCTTCTCCCTTCTTTCTTCTCCCTTACCCCCCAAGCCCTTTTTCTTTATTCGTTATTCTCTACTCTTCATTCTTTATTCTTCTTCTTTTCCTTCTCTCGCTTGACCCTCCCTATCCGCTTTAGCATCTCCATCTATATTGCCTGCCACTTCTCCTTCCTTCTCACTACAACCTACTTCAACCACTTCTAAGATACTCTACTCTACCTTACTCCTTCCAACTTCTTAATCCTGTACTCCTCTATGTCCCACCTTACTCGATGCTCCTAGAATCTGCTGCATACTGCACCTATTCACTCCGCCTTCTACTGTTATGCACGACTACCTGTCACTATCTCTTCTATCAGCCCATTAGATACCCTATGCAAGCCCCCAGCCCCAGTCTGGCTTTAGCCGCATCCGCCTCCTCCTAGACCTTCGAGTCCTGTATGCGCATTGAGACGACCGGCTCATTGACAATGCTAACTGCCCACTAACACAATCTGCTCCTCTCAACGAACGGCTTAGCTATCATAAACCTTCCCCCGCCCCTTCCCACATGGCTCCGATGGTCCGGCAAGACATATGACCTGTTCAGGGTACCCTCAGATTACCGGGTCATGGACGTGCTTCAGGGCTGTCATGGAGGGGTGGCACTCTCTGGAACTCTGGTATGTCTGAGCTTGGATCGTCGTTATTATTATGTGGATACAGTGCTTATTTCTGTTTACCCCGTGCCTTTCTGTCCTCCTCAGGTGCATTAACGCCCCCTCCTTCGGATTATATCCTTCCCCCTTTTTTCTATTTTCTCTCCTCTCTCCTTTGTCCCCCCCCCCCAAACTCTTTCCTTCAAAACAGCAAATAAACTTTAAATATTTACATTCTGATTTATGGTACAATGTTCACTGTATTTTAAGTACTGTTAAATTTTTTCAATATGAAATTACAATACAAAAAAACCTGCAACTATATAGGTAAATAAATAAATAAATATTGTTTGCCCATTTCTTAATAATACTACCCTTTCCAGTACATCACACCTCTACTTTGGAGGGAGGGGTTTGTATCTCAGGACCCCTTTCCAGGCCTAGCAGTGGAATATTGCATAGTCACAAACTGAACGTGTGCAATGTTACAGGATGCCTGTTCTTGCATTGAGGCCTGACCTGCCCAAGCATTGTTGATGAGTGTGAGTCAGTCAGGCAGGTCTGGTGTCAGGGTGGTGACTTGCAGGGATGTAATGTCACAGTTATTCACATAGTAATTTCACAGACTTGTGGTGTGAGGCTGCCCGTCAATACACTCCTCAACTTTTGCTTGGATTATGGTTTAGATTTGGTGGAATAGGACAAGCACACCATGGTAAGGGCAGGAATATTTGTTGTTATTTCACCCAAAACCTTTCACTTGGTGATCACCTTCTCTGTCAGTGCAGTGCTTAGTTCCTGAAAGAATGAGTGCTGGTGCCTAAACCTCTGCTCAGAAGCCAACTGCAGGTACAATTAAACGTTGGCACGCTGAAAACCAAGACTTGCAGTCTCTAATCCACTTCCAGACACTCCCTGACCCTTTTCTCATTCTTGCAGATTCCTGCTCTCCAGCTTTTCTACAAATTTGCCATATTTTGCTTCCTTGACTTTCTAATCTCTGTGTTTCTCCCTCTTTTTGTTCGGTAAATATTTAGGGCCAGATTTAAGAAAAGTGGTGCTACAATATATGTAGCGCCACTTTTCTTGCGGCCTCTTGCGCCCCCTACCGCCACCATGTGTGTGCTGTATTTAAAATATGGCGCACCATGTTGCAGGGTAGGGGGCAATAGCATTAACATTTTTGATGCGAATGATGTACTGTTCAGGGTTAGCACCAAAATGCTGGCGCTAACCTGACAGTCCACAGGGGCTCATTGTAACCAATGGTGTGCCCACTTTTAACGCGTGCTCTGAGCAGGCGTTAAAAGTGTGGGAACAAATGACACAAAGAAATCTCTTAAATTTCTTTGCGCCATTTTTTGACCCCCCAATGGGGAAATGCCCCCTTTGCATACATTATGATTAGCCTATGCATAATGTAGTACAAAGGGTTACAAAGTGGCCAATGCATGCATTGAGCCACTTTGTAAATTTGGCTCGGGGAACAGGCTACCTTTGAGGCCCCTTGGTGTAAAAAAAATGACAATAAGGCAGTGCTAAAGTGGCACTAGGCCCTCTCAAATCTATGCCTTAGTGCAGAAAATAAGCACCGGTCCCCAACAATAAGTGCCAGTGCCTCCCACCAGCAACAACCTGCTCAAAGTAAGCACTATGCTAGTGATAGTTTTGAATACAAAGAGAAGAAGGGGATCACTTGGGAAAAGGTTGAGATTCCATTGAGAGGGCATTTAAATGCTTCTTTGTAATACAGTTACTGAACCTCACTGCCTCTTGAGCAACACACTTCACTAAGTACCTGCAGTCCTGCTGCCATCAGTTGGTTTGTGTCCTTTCTTCTTCCACCCTGTGCAAGCTTCATGCTATTACAAAGGGTGTAGAATGTATCTTCTGCTGAATGAACTGAGTCATGGTCCAAGTGCAAACAAGAGGGTTCAAGCCTCCCAGGGCCAGATTTATACTTTTTCACACAACACTGCATTAGCGCAGTTTTGCGTGAAAATGTGTAATGCCGGCTAGCGCCATTCCAAGATGCCAGCCGGGTGCCATATTTATGGAATGGTGCCAGCTGGCGCTAATGCCCTGTTAGCGTCCTTGGAAAGGCAGGGGAGGCGTAGTGTAGCTTGTGTGCGGAATTATGGCACTACACTGTTTAGAGGCAGAAAAATGCCTCTAAGCAGTGTAGCGCCATTTTCTGTCACTCAACGCCCATGAACATGGCTGCTGTCTTAGTAAAGACAGGAGCCATGCCCACCACCCCAATGGCCATGCCCAGGAGACGAATGTCCAGTGCCGTGTAGGGGGCCCCAAGTCAGGGCCCCCAAGCGGGGGAAAATAAATAATACTTACCGGTAATTACCTGGGATGGGTCCCCCATCCTGTGGTATCCCTCTGGTGTGTGTGGGGGTGGGTGGATGTGTCCCTGGGGCAGGGAAGGGCACCTGTGGGCACCTTCCATGGTCTCTGACCATGGAAATATGCCTACAGGTCCCCTTACGCCTGCCCATACCCAGGCGTTAAATAATGGCGCTAAGCAAGCTTAGCACCATTATTTAAGTCCCCCATCCCCCTGTTGGATTTTAGCATGGGGGGATAAATATGGCGCAAAGGCCAAATCGCCCTTTTCTGGTCAGGAACGCCCACCTTGCAACTTATTGGCGCACATCCAGAAAACGTTAACTCCATACCTTTCAAAGTATAAATACTGAGTAAAGTTTGCGCTGAATTAGCGTAAAAAAAATTATGCTAATTCAGCGCAAACCTAGTATAAATATGGGCCCCAATCTCTTCTTCCCTTCCTGTGTGCTACAGTGCATCTGAATCATCTGCCAACTGCTATCTCACCATCCATGGGTCGGCTCCCAGGTCTCAGCACTGTACATCCTACCTCTCTGCCCCTCAGTAGCTCGTTCTCTGTAGTGATACAGTTAGGCCCATATTTATGCTTTTTTAGTGCTGCATTTGCGGCATTTTTTGACACAAAAGCGGCGCAAACGTACAAAATGCAATTGTATTTTGTAAGTTTGCGCCAAAAAACGATGCAAATGCGGCGTTAAAAGAGTATAAATATTGGCCTTAGTCCTTCCTTCTTGTTTACATTGCAGTTATTATTTTACACTTAGTCCTTCCTTCTTGGTTACAATTTAATTATTGTTTTCTTTGTAAATTTGCCGTCTCGCACTATGGGGCAGATTTAAGAGGCCCTCACGCCTCCTTGCCTCACATTAGCGTCACTTTTAAAAAATTCTAATGTGGCCCGATGAGGCCAAAATGATGCATCAAATTTACAAAGTGGCGCAATGCATGCATTGCACCAATTTGTACCCCTATGCGCTACATTATGCCTGCACTAGGCTTAATGTATGTAAAGGGGTATTCCCCTGTTGGGGGGGGGGGTCTGAAAAAATGGGGCCATTTGCATAATTTTGTTTGAAACTTTTAATGCCTGCTCAGAACAGGCATTGAAAGAAGGCACACCATTGTTTACAATGGGCCTCAATGGACTTTGCAGGATTAGCATCAACACTTTTGATGCTAATCCTGCAAAGCTCCAAATTAGTGTCAAACATGTTGCCACTAGTTCCCTAACTACCGCCATGGTGCGCCATATCTTAGATACGGCACACACATGGTGGCGTTAGGGGGGCACTAAGGGGCAGAAGGCCCTATATTTATATCTGTAAATGCTGATATTTGTTATAACTCATGCTCAGCAATCCTTCTCTATGGCACCCAGCTACATCAAAGTCATTTGCAGCTTGGAGTCCTTGGAGGCAGGACATGTGGGACATGAGCTCCTGCATTTCGAAGGATCAAACTTACTTTCATTCACATTTGGAGTCTCCTTTTTACCTGTTTGCCACCGTTACATATTTGGTGATGAGCGACAACCATATCAGGAGCCCAGCATCATATGAGTGTCATTTCTGTCATTTTGCCCTTGGTTGCTGCCTGGCCTATCTGTCCCGTTGTTGGAGGTTCTGTGCCACCTTGGATGTGCTTCGGAGCATTGCTCTCACACATTTCTGGAGCTTTCTACTGCGCTGGTTGAAGTGCAGGCGCATTAATTTCACAGACTGTGTGGGCCTTCATTGACATGCTGTCTGGAATTCATGACATGCGCATAGCCATTCACATGCAGAGTGTCATCTGTCATGACACGTCATTACAATGTGGTGGCCACCTTTACTTCCTCCTCATGTCTTTCCTAAGGCATATGGAGATCAGGATATTAACATGACTGAGTTCTTTATGGATGATTTAGAGGGCTTGGGCAGGCATACATGAACCAAGATATATGATGCTGAAAATGGGAAACATATTGTAGGATGGCAGGATTTAGAAAAAAATGGTTTAATGCTTGTCCCTGGTGCACCCAATTCTGTCATGGTGAATAATATGCTGGTAGTGTCAATCAGTGACAATAGAGAGAGTGTATTGTCAGAGGTAGTTCAGACGTTTCCAGGTGTTTTTACCAATAAAATTGGGAACATTCACAGATTTGAACACAGGATAAAGCTTAAGAAGAATGCTATACCAGTGTCTCATAAGGTTAGACCAGTGCCCTTATCCATAAGGTCAGAACTCAAAAACTTGCTTGACAAACTGGTTAAGGAAGGTGGTATTGCACACACACAATCCTCGGAGTAGGTGAGTCCCTCTGTCACTGTACACAAGAAAGATGGGGACATTAGGCTTTGTGTGGATTTGCGCACTCTTTACAAGAACCCGATTGTGGGCTGTTACCACTTACCAAAGTATAAATGAGTTATTGGTGAACATAAGTGGTGCTAACTTCTTCACACTGTTAGACTTATGCCCCGCAGATCACCAGATCCGGCTTGCATCATATTTGCAAGACCTTACCACCTTTGTCACTCCCTTTGGAGCTTACAAATGTTTACAGTTGCGTTTGGTCCTGCGTCTGCTGGAAGCATCTTGAAGAAATTGATGGACTCCTTTTTGTCCAACATACCAGGTACTCAGGCCTACCAGGAAGATGTATTAGTGTTTTTCAACACATTCACAGAACATAAGATCATACTCAACAAAGGTTTATCGGTATTTAAGGGAGTGGGCATCACCCTCAAAGCTGCAAAATGTTGTTTCTTGAAACAGGAATTAGACTTTCTGGTTCACCATATTTCTGACAGTGGCATAAAACTTAAATTTTCAGTAGTACAAGCACTGCAGGATGTAACTCCACCAAAAGACAAAGACACCTTGAGATAATCTATTGGTATGTGTGAGTACTACTCATGGTTCATTCAGGGGTATGCTCTGGTTGCACAACCACTTCAGAAGTTGTTACAGAAAGGTGTACAGTTCATTTGGAATGATGCAGCTAACCAAGCCTTTTCTGGAGTCAAATCTATGATCATTAATGCACCAGCTTTGTCCTCATTTAGACCTGAAAGCAAGTGTGTGCTTACGGTGGATGCAAGTCAAGTTGGAATAGGGGCTGTCGTCTCACAATTTTATGACACCAGAGAACATATTATAGACTTTGTCTCCTACTCATTGACGACCCCAGAGTAACACACCAGAACAATTTAGAGGAAAGAATTGGCCTGCTCATGGCCCATTGATAAATTTAAAACTTTTCTTTGGGGCAGGAGTTTTGATTTATTCACAGATCACAAACCCCTAATACATTTGCTTAATTGCATTGATTCAGGTAAGGCTTTGACAAGGCTTGCCAGACTTCTTTCTCATTTGCAGGAATACAATTTTAAGATTGCTTACATAACTAGAGGAGTGAACTCTAGGGCTGTTTTCTTGTCTAGAATGCTTTTTCAGGGTGTTAACCCAGCTGAAGATCCTGACGAGGATGAGTCCGTGAGGGCAACTTTGGATGACATATTGAGCCCTTCTGGTTTGGTCTCTCATGAAGAATGGTTGTCTGCTCTTGAAG
This sequence comes from Pleurodeles waltl, assembly GCF_031143425.1. NCBI lineage: Eukaryota > Metazoa > Chordata > Amphibia > Caudata > Salamandridae > Pleurodeles > Pleurodeles waltl. The sequence continues at coordinate 977,588,395 of NC_090436.1, read as the reverse complement.
ATGACAATATGTTCTCTGCTGTATGTGTCACAAAAGGTTGGCCCAGGGAAAGGTCATTACCTGTTCCTCTTAGACTTTTTCACACGTGGAGAGTGAACTATCCATTGTTGATGGTATTCTCTTATGTAATAACAACACTGTTCCTACCTCTTCTATTAGGACCACACTTATTGTGGCTGCTTACCAAGGCATTGAGGGGTGGGAACCACATGTAAAAATTTAAAACAATTCTTTTGGTGGCCTTCTTTAGGTTCACAAGTTCCAAAAGGTATCTCTGGTTGCAATACTTGTTTACTGTCAGATAAGCACTGGATTACTCACCAAGGACCGTTACACACTTTTCCTCTTCCTGAAGAAGTGTGGTCTAAAGTTGCTTTAGACTTTGGAGGATCATTCGAAGTTTTGCCCTCAGACAACAGACATTTATTGGTCTTAGTTGATTATTTCTCAAAATGGGTTTTTATGAATTTGTTCCCACAACCAGTACTGCGATTGTCATAACATGTTTAGACAAAATATTCAAAATTGAGGGGCCACCAAAGGATTTGGCCACTGATAACGGGACACATTTTGTTTCTTACAAATGAAGGAATTTGTTCAGAACCATTACATAAGACATTTAAGGGTGACTTTATACTTGCCAACCTTCAATGGCCTGGTGGAAAGGATGAACAGGTTTCTTAGGGAAGGAATACAATTTGCATTGGCTAGCAGGGTTCCTGTGGAAGATTTTCTAAGAAATAAAGTTTGAGCGTACTATCTCACTCTGTATTCTACCATTGGTGTATCACCTTTTGGTTTATTAAGAAACAGAAAACCCAGATCTCACGTTTGTCTTGATTGGGCCAAGGACCTTGTTCTAAAGGAAAAAGATTGCCAATGTAATATCTCTGAGATGATCAAGGAGAGGGTGGCTGCGATCCAGTCAGCCCACAAAATTCACTATGATAAAATGCATGTTGTAAAAAGTATTGATTTCAAGGTTGCTGACTGGGTGTTAATCAAATGTCCCACCAGAGTAAAAGAGGGGCAATTGTTTTTGTCTGCACCTTAACAGATTATCAAAAATTCAAGAGGGTCAGTCTTTCTTAATGAGAGAGGTTGTTGGGGCAAAATGGCTCTTGTGAGGGTAACACCCGAGCAAGCTTCTAGAATTTGCACACATAAACGTCTCATTGGTGGAGAAGGAGGTCAAAACAGTGATGATTGGTTTGTATTACAGGGAAATATCTCTTCTTCAAGTGCTACTCAATTTTCTTCCTCTGTCTTGTCTAGCACTTCTGAGATGGGTGCAGAATCCTATATCTTTCAGCCAACATTGATAGGTAATTCAGAAGATTCAGAAGAATGTTTTGAGATCAAGCCTTCTGAGGGTACTGATGCAACTGGCCCTGTCCGGAATTTTAGAACTTTTTGCAGTGTTTCCATGCCATTGAAGTACAGAGATTTTTATGTGCACTGAAACTTGTATTGTGTTTGTTTTTGTTTATAAGGGGGAAGAAGATGTAGTGATACACTTAGGGGCAGATTTATGGAAAGTGGCGCTGCACGGAGTACAGCGCCACTTTTCCAGTGCCCCTGAGCACCCCCCTACTCCCACCATGTGTGCGCCGTACTTACAATACGGTGGACCATGGCGCAAGGTAGGGGGCAATAGTGTTCGGTTTTTATGACGCTATTGTGGGCTCTGCAGGAGTAGCGCCTAAATATTGGCTCTACTTCTGCAGAGTACACAGGGGCCCATTCTAAAGAATGGAAGCCCCCTTTTAACATTAACACCTGCTCTTGAGCAGGCGTTAAAAGTGCCATAATAAATGGTACAAGGAAATCACATAGATTTCATTGCGCCATTTTTCCAGCTCCCCTAACGGGGGATGCCCTGTTTGCATACATTATACCTGGTGAAGTAATAATGTAGCGCAAAGGGTTACAGAGTGGCATAATGCATGCATTGCGCCATTCAGTAAATATGGCGTGGGAATTGTGGCCTTGTTAGGTCACATTAACGTAAAAATAAATTATGTTAATGTCACGCAAGGTGGCGGTAGGGGCCTATAAATAAGACCCTTAGTCCTTCATTCTTGTTTACATTTCAGTTATTATTTTTAACTTAGGCCCATATTTATACTTTCTTAGCGCCGCACTGTATTTTGTAAGTTTGCACCGCTTTTGCATCAAAAAATGAAGCAAATGCGGCGCTAAAAAAGTATAAGTATGGGCCTTAGTCCTTCCTTCTTATTTACATTTAATTTTGTATTTTCTCAGTACAATCTCTGCATCGCACTACATTTATATTTGTAAACGTTGATATTTGTTAAGGCTCATGCTCAGCATTCCTTCTCCATGGCACCCAGCTGCAGCAAAGTTATTTTCAGCTTGGAGTCCTTTGAGGCAGAACATGCGGGACATGGGCGCCTGTGTTTCTAAGAATAAAACTTACTTTCATTAGCATTTGGAGCCTCCTGTTTACCTGATTGCCATAGACCTTCCTTCCTTTTTCCCTGTAAATGTTCAGCCTCGCTCTTAATTTTTCCGCATGTGCTGCTCCCACCTTTACATCACCCCTTTGTGAGTACATCAATGTCACTCCATTCTGCTTCAGTGCAAAAGACCACTTTATTGGGAGCATCTTAACACTAACTCTTTCGGCTCAGCCACACAAACTATCACCCTACTCAATTTCTCTAAAAATGTAATTGTGATCCATCCCCACCCCTAAACATATTCCATCTCAACATTTTCCTCCCATGTTCCTGCAATAATAACAACAACCGCAGAATTAATTCTTAATCCTTTCTTAACCTAACGTCTTCTCCTTTTTGATAATCCCTTTCTTTATCACCTTTGCCTACCAGCCCATGGACCAGGCCCACCTCTTTGAACTTTTCTTTATTCCTTCTCCTCCCGTTATTTATGTTTCCTCCTCCTTCTCGCCCGATTTACCATCTCTCCAGGTCTGCCCCCTCACACCACCACCAGAAAAAAGCTCCCTAGAGGTGCTATTTCTATCTATTCCCTCCCCAGTCACTGAAAATGCTTCAATTTCCCATACACAGCCATCCAACAATCTTCCTAATACTTCAAGATAAAACGTATTCCATATATTTGAAAGGCGAACCCCGTCATAGCAGTAGAGTGCGGGACGTTGGTAAACTTTTTCTTAACGCTGTATAACCCTGATACCCTTGGACTTACAAAAAACAGACTTCTCTATGTTAACCGCTTGCCTCACCCTATTAATAGATGCCGGTTTCTTCGTTCCCCTAACAGTATTTTTGGCATCAACTGGGAGTACCCTCAGTTCGTACTGGGCCACCAGGCCCTCAGCTCTCCCTATTCTCCCTTCATCATTTAAATTAATTCCAATCCTGTCGACTGGACGGAGTAATTTTCCCCAAGGTGCAGGATGATCAAATCTGGGCTTGGCTATTTACCCTTCAGCTCCCACATCAGAGGCAGTAGATGGCCCCATATCCTCCTTCTCAGGTCATAACACAGCAACCTCAACCTTTCTGGGTTCAGCCCCAGCTGAAGGCCAAATAACTGTTTAACAGCTTCATCCCTGCCCATTTCGCAGTGGAATGCCCACAGATCCATACTTCTTTCAGGGGGCCATTCACCATTTCTTTGCCTAAAGGATAAAAGCAAATCACTAGTCTGCCATACTGTCCCACACCGTCTTGCCATACATAGCCTTACATGCAGTTATCCCACCATCTCCCCAGACCTTTGAGCTTATTTGCAGCTGGTGACTGGCCGTCACTGCACATATGCAGACTTCGGGAAATATTTGCAAGCCCCATGAGCTGCCTGAGCATCACATTTGTTGATGCTCCAGTGAGCGCAGAATGCAGACACATATGTACGAGGCCACACAAAGCCACTTTGCATGGCTTTTCAATGCCTCATAGAAATGGAGTAAGGCAAGGCAGTGCAAGTTGCTGCAATACCCTGAGTCAGGGGGGGCATTCCATGGACATTGCAGTGGGTTTTCCCCACACAAGTTTGGTGGCATTCCCAGATTTACAAGGCTCTATAAACCTGGGAATGCGTCAAAACTATACGCTTTGCCAGGGGAGCCATAACAAGGAGAAATATCTTTATTCCTAATTTTTGCCTCTTTCGAAACACCTCCATGTATTGTTTTTGAGTAGTAAGGTGTTCCTTCATGCACAAAACAATCCTGCATGCACACATGCACCCTTGTACCATAGTACAAGGGTGTGGTGCAAGGGTTCCTGTGTTAGTGCTAGGCAGCCAAAAGGGCACTAGCACAGAAAGAGAGGACAGAAATGCACCACATTTTGTAAATATGGTGCATTTCTGCCCTTTCCCTGTGCCTGTGGTGCATGGCAGCACAGCAAGGTAACTTGCTGTGCTTCCCTGCTCCACTTTGTTGTAAATATGCCCCTTCAAACCTATCTTACTCAAACAACACCATATAACTGCTAAGACCTGCCATCCTAATATCTTTCTCGCCATCCTGTGCTTAAAAACTGCTTCTTCTAACCACAAAACCCCATCTAGCCAAGCCACTTTGAACAGCCTGGCCCCCAATTTCTCTAGCCACACTACATTGCCCTTCCCCTTCTGATCCCTATTGTTCTTCTTCTTTACCTGAATGATAATACCCCATGCTCACCACGACTCATCTGCCATTTCCAGCCCTTTGTCCGGACCTCCACCCACCAATCCTAACACCGGAAAGCCTTGAAGAACAGTAAGGTAAATACAGGGCAGAACAGCCAGCTATCCCCGGTGGAAGAGCACATAAATCTCACCTGCCCATATACCATCCCCAGAATTCTTAATGCCACTGGCATTTGCAATCTTACCACCATGTCTCCTTCCAAAGTTCAACCCTCCAGCATTCTCCTTCCCAACTCTCATACCCTCATATTTTCCCATAGAAAGCAATGCCTGCCAATCCCCACAATTGTCAAAGTTGCTAGGTATTTCTCTACCTGCCCTATGATGAAATAAAGCACATATTCCCTCCATTCCCTCAAACCCGCTCCTCCAATTTGTCTTCATGCCACTCCTGACTGCACAAACTCTTTCCATGCCATTCTGTGAGGCCTCCATGTTGATTCTGCCAATAATTGCTACATTGCTACGTTGTCATCACACTCTAATTTCCCACAGATCCTTCCGGTACACTCCAGCCTCCCCCATCTGCTTCAGCGGTTTAACTCCCAGGTTTTGCCCACTGTCAACAAGATAACATATTAGCCACCCAATTGTCTAAACTGTCAGTGTGTCTCTCTGAGCACTTCGAAGATAAAATCAATAGATTCACCAAAATCTCCCTAACTCAGTGGCTTCAGCGTGTGGCAAACTTAATCCTAATTCATCGCCTGCCAAATGTTCTGCCAACTTGGTTAAGTTCATCTATTTTATACCTACCCTGATTCAGAAAGTGCTTGCATCAGCCAAATCTAAATCTCCATTAAACATTTGCCAGCCTCACCCCCAAGATTTCGGCTGCATCATCTAATCAGGCTGCCCCTGTGGTTTGTTCATTATTTAATCTATCAGTTAATTGTGGGAAAATTCCTTTGACTTGAAAATTGGCAAAGATTATACTGATCCAAAAGAAGGTTTGTTTGGCACCTACTGATTTCACCAGCTTAATCTGCAGCCCAAGTCAACTTGGTTTGAGGCAATAGATTGCATTCGGTCAATCTGCAGCTCCATCTTTTGTAACTGCCATAAAAGGGCCCTTACCATTGTGTTTTGCTTGGTGCTGCTAGAGGGCAGAAAGACTTGAGAGGGGCTAGTGGTCCATATGGAGGGGGAGACTGAACCCTTTACTCCTATGAAGCTGATGGAACTGTGGTTAGGCTCTTTCCTGAGGATGGGGGTTTGGTGCAGTGATGCTTCAATTTGGGCTTCTTTTGGACTTCCAAGGTTGCAAGGAAGTGGTCCGATAGATTTCCCATTTTTTGATCTGATATGCTTTCCCTCCTGGGTGCTTTCATGGGGGATTGGTGGGAGGTTCGCCTCTAGCATATATGATGGCGAGGCGACTGCATGAAGTGGAGTCTGAAACAAAGGTGCAGCCTCACTGTTGTCAGCTTGTGCAGTCACCATGACCGTGTTCAGGCACTGTTGCTGCAGAGAGCTTTTCCTTCGGGTGATGGGGAAACCTACTGTCATGTACTTGCGCAAGCACTATGACCCTGATCAGGTGCAGTTGGCTGGGGGGGACTTCTTCTTCAAAGCCCTGATTGTCTGAATCCAGCTGGACCAAGGAACCCTTATCTTCAGCCTGTTCTGTTCTCTCCAAGACCGGTCCAGGGAACTTGGTGGGAAGGCAGTTGGGAAAATCCCTTCGCTACCCTGGATCCCTCTTTGTGGTCTAGGGCAGGAACCTGACCTATGGACTTTTGGCCCAATGCCTGGTCCTGTGATTGACACCCCCTCACCATAAGGCAGTGGGGGCTTGATAGGCTCTCATTGGCCCAGTGAGGTATATGTGAAAAGTCCCTTCTCAGGGACATTGTGAAAATAGTCTTGGATCAGCCCTTATACTGGTCCCTGGGCCGAGGGCCTCTTAGAGCTTACATCAAAGGGCCCCTGAGGCGACCTTGGAACGGGCGTATTAAGCAGTGCTGAGGCTGTGGGAATAAATGTGCTGAATTGGCTATGTTCCGCAGTCCCTTGTTTTCTTACCTTATTGGAAGGGCTGGAGTCAGACTCACATTCTTGAAAGGAGAGTGTCAAATGTATGATAGGAATGTTGCTTAAAAGTTCTGCAATGTTGTTCCGGAGGGGAGCTTTACCTCTTGGGCACAATGCTGTGAGTTGTTAAAGCAATAGGTTGCGGTGTCCTTGAGGCCTTGAGGTAGTGGGAGTGCTTGAAGCATGTGCTGAGAGCGGAGTCCGAGTTGGCAAGAAATGAGTAGATAGCGCTGCCTTACTTACCTGTTGGCGAATTCGCATGTAAGGAAGAGGCAAGAACACACTATGTGATCGCTGAAGTCTATCTACGTGTCTTCTGTGTGCATCCAGAGCTTTTGGATAAAGGTATTGAGGAACGATTGGAGATCAGTTCATTTGGGAGCAGCAAGTAGCACTGTCTTCCTCCCTAGTCGCCCATCCACTTCACCCCCTCCTGTTCACCTATGTCCTCACCCATTCCTCACTGTACTCACGGCCATGCTCTTCTTCGACGTATCTCCGGCTGTTCTCTATTCTGGAGCGTTTGTCTTTCTCTGCCCATGACGTCATAGGTGGTCGACCAATAATGCCTGCTTTGGAGGACATGAATTCTGGACCTATTCTCTCTTCCTGTGGGAGCTCGCTCCCTGCTTTTGGCTTTGTGTAGTTCGTCACCCTCATCTGCCTTTACTGAGCTCATTCAGCCCAGCTGCTCGCTGACGCACGTCTGCCCTGAGTCCATCTGCCCATGTATCCACACTGCCAAAGGGATGCACTCTCCTGCATAGTTCTTCCTCTCTTTCACCAGGTTTGAACCGGTCATTCTGTTCTGCGCTGCCATCTGTAGTGCTGGGGGCCCTAGGCCCTCATGCTACTAAATGAATGACACAGACACATAGGGGGTGATTCTGACCCCGGCGGTACAAGACCGCCGGGGCCAGGGTCGGCGGGAGCACCGCCGACAGGCCGGCAGTGCCCCGCAGGGCATTCTGACCGCGGCGGTTCGGCCGCGGTCAGAAGAGGCAAACCGGCGGTCTCCCTCCGTTTTACCGCTGCCCTTAGAATCCCCCATGGCGGCGCAGCTTGCTGCGCCGCCATGGGGGATTCTGACACCCCTACCGCCATCCTGTTCCTGGCGATTCGCCCGCCAGGAACAGGATGGCGGTAGGGGGTGCCGCGGGGCCCCTGGGGGCCCCTGCCGTGCCCATGCCAATGGCATGGGCACGGCAGGGGCCCCCGTAAGAGGGCCCCGCAAAGTATTTCAGTGTCTGCTAAGCAGACACTGAAATACGCGACGGGTGCAACTGCACCCGTCGCACCCCTGCAACTCCGCCGGCTCAATTCTGAGCCGGCGTCCTCGTTGCAGGGGCATTTCCTCTGGGCCGGCGGGCGCTCTTTTGGAGAGCGCCCGCCGGCCCAGAGGAAATGTCTAAATGGCCGCCGCGGTCTTTTGACCGCGGTGCGGTCATTCAGCGGCGGTACCTTGGCAGACGGCCTCCGCCGTCCGCCAGGGTCATAATCAGGCCCATAGTTCTGATTATTACAACTGTTCCAGGGCAGTGTGGCCGGACTCTTTTATTTGCAGGGTCACCTGACTGGTAAAGCCTGTGATGGCTAGGTGTGGGGTGAGTGTGAAAGCCCGCCCTCAGCAGAGTGGCTGGTGGAAACACTAGAATGCGTCCAGCTGGTGCTCCTATTTGCCTTCCATCTGCTGTTCTGGCATTGTTGGCGAAAACAGTACTGTACACCCAGGAACGGGCGTTCCAGTGCTGCATCCTCGTCTGATTGCAGGTCATCCTAATCCCTCCGTGGCCTCCCCTCTGGCTCATGACTGCTGACTGGCAGTCATGACTGACGCATACGCCTTCTTATTTATCACACCTGATTTCATGAAAATGGTCCTTAGCGGTTGTATATCATTCTATCAAAGTCAGCAATTTCGACCTACAAATATATCACATCCACAACAGGGCTTAACACTACATTGTCAAGGTGAGCATATATCTACTATTGTTCTCATCAACTGACGACGATGGACTGGTGATCGATGGTGTTGATGCTATGTTTTTGTCATGTGATACAGCTCATGCGATATAAAGGCAACCCGCCTTCCATCCTTGGACTCAGAAATAAGCATTGATAAGGAAATGAATATACCAATGCTCAAAGATTTGGAGAAATTTGTAATTGTGTAACCTGAGTCACGACGGGATAAGCTTCCCCTTCTAATACACATATTTGGATACCATAGTTAAATTAGGCATTGCAAAAATTGCCTTCAAATGTGTGAGGTTCACAGAAAAAATCCTGTTGGCCTTCGCCTTTCCACAGACCCTGAATCGTCAACCGGATCTGTCCAAAGGCAATATGAAAGTGTTATATTTTACTCTCCTCAGTTCAAATTTACCAAGATCTCACACAAGGGTTGCTGCACGAAGGTGAGAACACAGTGCAGTGCCATCCCTACAAACACTGCGTGCAGCTGGCGTCATCCTCTGCTCTGGTGCACAAACACTGGGTAGAGCACCGCAGACCTTTGCTTGTGCAGAATTTGTACGCCACGCATACACTTCTAACATAAATTCCTAAGCGTAAAAAACGCACAAAGGTCAGGTGCTATGGTTGTGGGATACTCATGAAATGCATAATTTTATGGGAGAAATCAATGCATTTCTCCTCATTTGTTCCTGCTTTAACAGGGCTTTGGTTTGTCACACACAGGACAAGATTTACAAGGCCCTAGTGCTACTGGAGCGTCGCTTTTAGTGACGCTCCAGTGGCGCTGTGCACTGCACCACATTTACAAGGTGGTGCTAAGTCACTTTTTGAGGCAGATTTAAGAAAAGTGGCGCTGCACCCAGTGCCATACACTTTCTGTGCGCCCCTTAGCGCCCCCTACATCCACCATGTGTGCGCCGTATTTAAAATACAGCGCACCGTGGTGCAGGGTAGGGGGAAATAGCGTCATTTATTTTTTTATGCTATTGATGTACTCTGTAGGAGTAGCGCCAAAATTTTGGAATAAATAATGGAAGCCCTTTTTAACGCCTGGTCTAAGCAGGCGTTAAAAATGCAAAAAAAAAAAAAAGGCGCAAGGAATTCACTTATAATTCCTTGCGCTATTTTTTCCCCCTCATCTTTTGGATGAACGCCCCCCCCTTGCATATTTTATGCCTGATGCAGGTATAATGTGGCTCACAGGTTTACAAAGTGGCGCAATGTATGCATTGCGCCTCTTTGTAAATATGACGTGGAGAAAATGCCACTTCAGCACCATCTTAGTGTCAAAAAATGACGCTATGGCAGCAGTAAGGTGGCGCTAGGTCCTCTTAAATCTGCCCCCTTGTGTCTTAAAGCTGCCTTGTAAATGTGGATCCCTCTTGCACCATTTTCTGTGTCAAAGGAGTGTGCACTGGGTGTTGCTGTGGCTGTTTCACCACAACACTCAGTACTTTTGATGCTGCCAAAGATTTACTAGAAGGCGTAAACCTGTGCCAGCGCAAAACACTAACGCCACACCAGGGGTGGCGTTAGCATGGCACAACGAGGAGAAATACTTTTATTCCTCCTCGTTTTTTGCTTTTTCCATGTGTGCTGCATTCTGCAGCACACATAGAAAGAGCAAAAGGCCATGAATGGTTGTTTATGTGCCGGATGTTGTCCCTTCCTGCACATAAACAATCACTTAAAAATTGCTGTTTGGTACTTTTATATGTGCTGCATTCTGCAGCACACATAGAAGTGCCAAATTGCCATTGTAGTTTGTTTATGTACGTGAAGAAACACCTTCCTGCACTTAAGCAATCACTCGCCTCAAAACAGACACCCTTGCATTATGGTTGGCGCAGGCTGCTTAATTTAGCTCTGGATACAAGGGAAACGCAGGGGTGACCCGTATTCTTGCAAATACAGCGTATCCCTGCATTTAAAGAGTGGTGCAGCGCTGCTATTTTTGGTACACCTCCGCACTCCACCTGTTTCTTGTAGATCTGGTCCAAAGTCCGTCCAGGCTATCTTTGTTTAATGTGCTTTGCACTGACCCGCTTGCAGTAAAGCCCCTTGACACAAAGTGGCACAAAGTGTAATTCATTCTGTGAAAATGTCACCTTTCCAGCACAAGCTATCCATTCAGCTGAATAGTTGATCTTTTCATCACTTTATTAGCACAAAGCCTTAGGAAATATAGCCCATGAGTTTCAGTCCCTTGTTTAGAAAAGACACATTGAAGGAAGCCAGATTGGTTTACTTTCATCATGTAGTGATTTTCTTTAAAACTCAGGGGCATATTTACAACCCCTAGTGCCTCCTTGTGCCACATTAGTACCATTTGTTATGCTAAAGTGGCATTAAGAAAGCATTTTTGCATGCATTGCACCACTTTGCACCCTCTTGCGCCACATTATGCCTGCGCCAGGCATAATGCATGCAAAGGGGGCGTTCAGGCACAGGGAGGCCTGAAAAATGGTACAAGATTTCACTGTACCATTGTTTTCATCATTTTAAAAGCCTGCTAAGTGCAGGCATTAAAATGGTGCACCCATTGAAATCAGTGGGCCTCCCTGCACTTTGCTGCACTAGCATCAAAATGTTTGACACTAGTGCAGCAAAGCATCACAATAGCATCAAAAATGTTGATGCTATTGTCCTAATGACCGCCATGGTGTGCCGTATTGTAAATACGGCGCACCCATGGAGGAGTCAGGTGGGGCAGGCGTGACGCAAGAAATCTGGCGCATCAGTGCTGATGCACACGTTTTTTGTAAATCTGCCCTTCAGTGCTTAAGAAATGCTTGGGCCTAAAGCTTTTATTAGCTGCCCTACTGCTTTGGTACTGAATGGTGAGGCTGTTGAGCACCAAGGCTGCCGAGTCTTTTTTCCCTCATCCTACAGCTCCGGTATCTCTATCTCAATCTTGCAGGTTCTTTCTCATCCCATCTTTCTCTCTTTATAACTGTTTTATGAGCATTTTTTGTTTACTCATCCAATCTCTATTTCTGTCTTTTTGATCCTAATCAAAGTTCAACAAAAACAAATAAGTCCCAGTCATCAACAAGCATTTGCAAAGCCAACGGATCTCACCTTTTGGCTGCCATTGCAGACCTATTGGCTGTGCCATTGCTTTTTGTCAATGCTGAACAGCATCGACAAAAAAAAGGAAAAAAAACATGATGACCAAAGCAAAATCATTACTCATTTAAATGTATGTGTCATGATGCTACAGCGTGATGACAGTATGATGACATGCATGCGCAAGTCCTTCGCCACACATACGTTTGCATACAGCATGACACAGCCACACTTTTTTTATTTTTAATTTACAGTTCCAAGATGGCAGATGCCAATCTTTGAGTGGTAAATAAAAACATAATTTAAATGTGAGCAAAAGCATGGTATGCCAAAGGAATCGCGCAGCAATAAAGTGCAGCTACTGAACCCTCCAAACAGTTTTTTTTAAAGCTTTGTTGATAAACAATGGAAGTACCGTGACAGGAGAGGTGGAGGGAACAAGAGAGGATGGTGTGAGAGAGAAATCCACATGGGTTAATGGCGCAGAGGAGCAAAAAATGTTAAAAATAGCGTTGTGTTTCCAAACATGTAATCATTGTGACAGGAGTGTTCGGGGACCAATGGACGAGTATGGAGGAAGAGAAAAAACAAATAAGCAAAAAAAGCCTGGCTAGAGGAGTGGGAAAGCAACAGATTAGCTGGGAAGGAGTAGGAAGCTACCCAAAGCAAGTGGGATGATATTTGAGGTGGGAAGCAGCACACACTATAGCGTAAAATAGATGCACTCCAATTGAATGTTAAAAGAAGTAGAAAATTAGTAGTTCCTTGAATGTGAGCAGTGGACAAATACAAATCATCCAAACAAAAGGATGGTAAAAAAGCTATGTCCCAGGTTAAGGGAAAGCACAAGAAGAGGAAAGAAAGCTGTTGAATAAGAAGCAAACAAATGTAATTGGCATGAAAACAAACCAATGCTAAACAATGGACTGGACCAAAGCTCACTGTAAGTATTGGTATTATCCACAATAGGTCACTGTGAGAAATTAGGTTACTGTTTAAGGTGGGTGAAACCCTTCTCAAGCAGCAACCACAATCCTTGTCAGGGTGAGGCACAAGCAAACCCTAAAGTAATTGTGCTCACCCCTCTGGTAGCTTGGCACTAAGTAGTCAGGCTTAAGTTAGCAAGGGTCACCAACCTTTTCTGTAGCAAAAGATACTTATGTTCAATGAAAATCATTCAGAGCTATGAATATTATTATAATTTGAATAGGACCACATCAGACAAGTTTACATGTTTGTTTTAAATATACACTTTTCAGTTTTTGTAGGCGGGGCTGCACACAGGAGAGCTACTTGTAGGTAGCTCGAGAGCTACTTCTAGCTCACGAGCTACTTCTTTGAATCACCTGAATCTTAGAGGCAATGTGTAATAAAGTGAAAACACAACACAAGGAAAATCTCACACTAACTTAGAAAAATAGAGTAATTTAAAATAAATAAATCAAGACAGAACTATAAAAATCTAATTAGGAGAACCAGAGATTTGCAATTTTAAAGATTTCAGCGAAAATAGAGCCCAACATCACAAAAGGCCAACTGTTGTTATCTGGTCACAATAGACTGAGACAAAGGCCCCTAATAAGAGTTTGCCCAGCAGGAAAATGGCAGCAGCATTGTCGCTGGCTCATAATTGATCCTGATGCAATGCTGCTGCATGCAGGAGGCACCAGCAAACTCAAAATGGGCACTGTCTGCACAGCAGACAATATGCATTTGTAGGGTGCTGGGCAGGGGGACCCCTAGGTATGGGCAGTGCATTGGCCCCCCTGTGGCCCTCTGCATCTGTTCCCAGCCAGCATTTCCATGGTGGTGGTACAGCTATGAAAAGGGCGGTGGAGAACAAGGTTATAATCAGACAGGTGGGGCTACATTCAGTGCCGTCCTGGCTGATAGCAACCTGTACCCGCCTTCAGCCCATTGGGATCGAAGATCCTGGCGGGGACGGTGGTAGGCTGGTGGGTCTGCCCGCCAACCTTGTAATGTGGCAGTTGGACTGCCGCAACAGGGACGGTCCGACCGTCACCACAGCAGCGCCAATGTTGTAATCGGGCCCAAAGTCACAAGTTCAGGCCAACTGCAATGGAGCGAGGGCCAGCTACAAGGACCCACTTAGGCACACTGAACACAGTACCTTAACCCTGGTTGCGAAGAGATGCAGTGTCCCGTGTCATGATGCATCGCACAGCAGAGGAGATTGGATGTTTGGGAGAGGAGATGTATCATGCAGTGGTGGCCCTGGGGCGCTACAAAGTGCAAGGTGATGTCCATGCATGGAGATGCATTGTGCAGTGGTCGTTCTGGTGGGCTGCTTTGGGAGAGGCAATCTCCTTTCATGGATTTGTGTCATGCAGCAGCAGTTCCAACTGGCTGTATTGGGCGAGGCGATGTCCTTATGCAGAGATGCATTGCGCTCCAGCAGTACAGAAAGGCTGGTGTAGGCAATGTGGAATCCTTACATGGGTGAAATCCGCACAGCAGAGGAAATGCTTTTGTTGCTTCAAGCAGCACAGGCGATTTACCAGTTCGGCAGGAGATGCCCTGCGGAGAAGATGCGTCATTTCTACTGAATCTACAAAGAGGCTGAAAGAGCACCTACAGGCTCACTTCCAGGGGTCCAAGACTGGGGTGCCACCACTTGGGATGTCAGAGTCCAGATGCTGGTTCAAGGTTGTTGGGAACCTGTTATGTCCCTAGGGTTCCTAATCAGAAGGCCAGCCAACTAGACCTTGAAGTATCTCTGAGGTCTTGGGTTTAGAGATCCCAGTCAAGGTGGGCAGCAGGTCAGCACAGCTGGGAAGCACTCCTTCAGAGCAGCAGTCCAGCAGTCCAGCAGAGTATGGGTCTGAGGTCCAATATTTATACCTACTGCCCACTTTGAAGTGGAGAAAGCGTCTAGAGGTTTCTACCCACGAGATATCAGGCATCCTCTTCCTGCCTATCCTTGGCCCCAGCTTGTCTGGGGATCACAAAAGACCAGTGCCAAACCCTTTGTGAGAGAGCTCCGGCAGAGCCTTTGTGATGTACAAGTGTGGTAGATGGCAGTTCCTCCCCTTCGTTAACTCAGAGTGGCCCACCCTGCCAACACCTATCTTCTCTTTGTCTCACTGTCTGGGAGCAATACACAAAGACCAACTGCCAGCTCCAACTAGTCATGTGACCCAGGAACTGGCTGGAGGCAGCAAATGGTTAAGAAAATGACACATTTCTAAAAGTGGTATTTTGAGAATTGTGACTAAAAACAGAATTTACCATTAAAGAGGGCTCTTCCTCACAAATCCATAGTCACCACACTTGACCTTTCAACCAGCCCCCAATTGGAAGTTACAGTTATACAAATATAATAAGGTAACTCTTATGTTATCCTATGGGAGAGGTAGGCCTTGCATTAGTGAAAAACAAATTTAGGGGGTTTTCACCACCAGAACATGTAAAACATAAATGTACATGCCCTACATTTTAAATACACTACCCCCTGCCCTATGGGCTGTTCAGGGCACACCCTAGGGGTGACATATATATTAAAAAGGAAGGATTGGGTCTGGTAAAAAGTTTATTTTGCCACGTCGAAATGACAGTTTAAAACTGCACACACAGACTTCAATGGCAGGCCTGAGACATATTTAAAAAGCTACCTAAGTAGATGGTACAATCAATGCTGCAGGCCCACTAGTAGCATTTAATATTCAGGCTCCGAGCACAGGCAGTACTACTTTACTAGGCACTTGCAAATAGGCCAATTGGCTGAAAGCCAACTCTGCCTTGTCTAAAGGAGAGAGCACATGCACTTTAACACTGGTTAGAAGTAGTAAAATGCACAATCCTAAAAGTCAACAAAAACGGGTTCACAAAACAGGAGGGTAAAGGCAAAAAGTATGGGGATGACCCTGCAGAAAGGGCCAAGTTCAACAGTCACTGAAAGCTATCTGCAAAAAAGCTACATTTTTTTAAAATTACCTGAGAGTGTACAATACCAGCAACCACCTGCATAAATTACCCACCGGAATTGTCAATGGGTCGAACAGCAATTTACTACAAGGAAATGTGGGTGCTATCTCTCAGACCATCTGCATGATTGAGACTAGGGGGAATTTTTATGAGCCCTTTGTGCCGCCTTTGTGTCACTTTTTGTGACTCAGCGGTGGCGCATACCTTGAACTCATATCTAGACAGCCACGTAAAGCCACTTTGCGTGGCTCTGAATGGCCTCATAGATATGGAGTAAGGCAAGGCAGCACAAATTGCCGTGTTGCCTTACTCTGACCAAGGGAGGCATTCCATGAGCGCTGTGGTGGGTGTTCCCACACAACATCCATAGATTTTGATGCATTTTTAGATTTACAAGAGATTGTAAAGCTGGGTTTGTGCCAAAACCTCATGCCTCCCCAGGGAAGGCACAGCGAGGAGAAATATCTCCAGAAAGAGGAAAAGCCTCCCAGGATTGTTTTTGTGCAGGAAGGCCCCCCTTCCTGCACAAAAACTATCTTGCCTAAAATGCAGACACCCTTGCACCATGGCACAAGTGTGCCTGAAATGGTGCTAGGATGCCAAAATGGGGCCACTACAGTGGGAAAAGACATGAATACACCATATTGCTTAAATACAGCACATTCCTGCCCTTTCCCTTTGTTGCAGGGCAGTGCAGCAAGGTGGCTTTCTGTGCTGCCCTGTGCCAAAAGCCCATAAATCTGGGCCCTGGTGCCCAAATGTGTGGACAGGGTGGTGTTGCCCTAAAGAACAGATGAGGTAATTTGTCCCTAAATATAAGAATTAAAACAGCATATCAGAAACAGTCAATAAATAAGGATTGCCTCAAAAAACTCAAGATCAGTAAAGTAGAACAACCATGAAAGTGTATTAAACTATTAAATTCCAATACAGAAGGTATAAATTTAGTTAATCTCATTACATCTGTCACAGGGTTCAGAAATCAATGCTGCAATGAACAGAATGTGAAAAATAGACTAAATCAAGAGTGTGCAGAAAATCAACAGAAATTCGGACAGAATCCATAGTAGAGACCAGAAGAAATTTCACTCTTCTCCAAAACATGTCCATTGTATAGAGAAGTTCATCAAAGATAGCAATGGAACTTGCACAGTCAACATAAGTAGAGGAAATGTATCAATACAACAAATCAAAATACAGCATATTAAAATGTCATACAATACCACCATCCTAACAACAGCCCACTAAATAAATAATGATACGTACCCTTTGACCAAATGTGTTTGAAAATAACAGCAATAACCGCACAGGTCTGGTTCAATAACCAATGAAGAGTCTTATAATTGAATGGCCCACAGTAAGCGAGTAGGAAGAGCTTTGAAAGTAACTAATGGTTTCCTCTAGAGTTCTTCAAGAACATTCATAGTACAACTTGTGGTCATAAGCCTGTCCTGTACTTTTATGTGCAGAGTACTCACTGCCCCAACTGCACAATTTGAAAATAATAAACGTACACAAAAGTGTAAGTTTATCTTTGTGAATCAGGCTCCACCAAGCCCCATGTGTGTAACCCATCACAGTTCGATCACTCTATTTAATTGCAGGGCAAACCACTGCTACAGATTTCAAACAACCCTGAAGAGCAGTGGCTACTGGAACTAATGTAGCAAAGATGTATGAGACAAGCTGCTTTACTTCACAATGCTTCTGACCTAAACTGGACAGTGTGCATCTTCTCTTTCATGACAGTACAGAAAAAGTCCTTCTCATGGTTTGACATTCCTAGTGTTATTACACTGCAGATTGTGTCTCTGAGCCCAAGGAAGGTACTCATGAATCCATCATCGAATCCACTATGTCACTGTGAATAAGCCTTATTAAAGTCTTTACAATCAAGGAAAAGTTTGGAATCCACTGGCGACCATAGCCAACTTTTCCCAAAAACATCCTCACTTTCCTCTGAGTAGTCAGAGGGTTAATTCTGAGGATTGCAGAAGTGCATTCTTTGGACACTTTTCTTGCCCCTTTCTTAATGTGGTGTCCCAAGTAAATCACTTATTTCATACAGCACAGCATTTTTTTGATTGTGAGACTTTATGATCATTGTCAGCAAGATGGTTAAAAAGCACAATTGTGTCCAACCTGAAATCTTCAGTTGTCTCTTAAGTATCCATCACACCATCTATACACTGCTCCAGTACTGAATTATAGGTCAGCTACAGATTTACATATTTCCCTAGAATCTACCTAAAGATTAAGGGGCTTTCTGAATACCCTTTTAGAATTCTACACCAAACGAGACCTTTATTGAGGAATTCGAACACAAAACGCTATTAGTAATTCTCAATGTCAATTCCTCTGTACCATTATGTATTTACAGGAATTTGAAATGAAACAACAGGAGGATTCAGTACTGCTAGACAACATGGAACTACAATTGTGTGTATCTTTCCAAGGGCTTGGACAACCCTCCATTTCCAACTTGGTTGTTAATGCCCATCACAGGAGAGTTGCAGCTACTACCAAACACCTCTCTCAGAATTCCTTGCTCTGTCATCGTCTTAATGACAGGCTTCACTCCCTTTTCTGCTTCTTGTGAAAGCTTATATTGAAGAGTTGGAAATTTAACTCCATCTTGTTTTATTGTAATCTTTGCTTGCTCTACACGTTTAATTAATTCAATCTCTTTACCTGTAAAATCCCATACCTTTCTTTCACTGTTTCTTAAATCAAGAAATAGCCTATGTTTATGTGTAGCTATAGCACATTAGTCAGAGGGGTTCCAAACAATATTGCTCTACTTTGGCGCTCGATGTTTTTAAGGCAACGTGGTGCCAAACCAATGCTGGTTGCAAATGTGCAGCTAATATGTATCCATAAATATTCTGGAGGCCTACTCCCCTCTCTGCAGGTTTTCTATAGATGATAAGTGGTAAGCCTTGAGACTCTAGGTGACTTGTTTCCCCAGATGAAGGTGAGGAGTTTATTCTGTATCTGGTTTATCACAGGTTTCATATGGCTGAGTTGGAGTGCCTGAAGAACATACTGGAGTCTGGGAAGGGTGTTCATTTTAATACTGGCAACACGACCCATTCAAGAATTTTCCAATTTTCCCCATCTCTATAGATTGTCAAAAAAATACCCAAGTAGTGTATTGAGATGCCATCCCAATGGAGCCCACAGTTCTGAATTATTGCTTTTGATTGTCCCTGGGGGTCCAAGATGCATATTGCTAATGATTTTGACAAATTTACTTTAAACCAGAGACCAATGCAAATATTTCCAATTCATGTAAGAGGTTAGGAATAGGTGTTTTGGGCTCTGTAACAAAGCGGAGAACATCATCTGAAAAAGGTGCAGTTTTATATTTCTTGTGACCATGGTGAGGCCTTTAATATATGGGTTAGAAATTATTTTGGTACCACAGGTTCATAAAGAGAAAATTAATAGGGAAAGAAGTCATCCTTCTCTTTTTCCTCCCATCAATTCTAGTCTGTCAGATCATTAGCTGTTGGAAAATGGGTTATTGGTAAGGGCAGGTAGATACCTACACTTAGCAATAGGCCACTAACCTCCACTTAGGTCCAGTTAGGTCTCAGTAAATTAAACCCAGCTCAACCCTTGGTAGCTTGGCAACGAGCGACAAGGCTTAACTTAGGAGACAGAGTGTAAAGTATTCAAATATCACAAAACAGTAGTTAAATACAACATAGGAAACAGTTTAAAAATCCAAAACCAATTTATAAAAATAGATTATATTTATTTTTATCTTTAAAATGACACAAAAATAAATACAATCGGATAAGGGGAACCGGAGATATGAATTTTTAAAGAATTATTGTTTTTTTAGCGCCTAGAAACAAAAAGTGCCAATCGGCTCATCTGGTTGCACCTCGACCGGGGCAAAGTCAAAGTTTAAGGCCAACCGCGATGGAGCCTATCTCGGCTACAGGCCGCGGGAGGCCTCGGTCCAAAGTTTACCTTCGCACTTGGGATGAACCTGCCAGTCCAATTCGACCTCCTGGAACCCTTCTCCGATACCTGCCATGGGAATCCTCGGTGGAGATTTTTGCCTTTTGACTTAGTCGTTTTTTCGAGGTGAAAATCCTTCGACCGGGGTATACCTGGAACTTGATCCGACGTCCTTGGAGCCCTCCTCGGATATGCTGGCTGGGAGGTCCCGGTCAACCTTGTACGTTCGGACTTTTCTGGAGATTTTGGCCCTGGGGTCTGCCTCCCAGGCCAAGTACAGTGATGCCAGGAAGGCTAGCACCCAGCAGAGGCTACTGACAGCTGTCAGTACCTAGAACCACACCCTAAGCTCTCCACTGACAGGTGGCTGAGCTGCTTTAGGGGCAACTGTGGGGTCCTGGCACCCCTCTTGCTGTCTAGAGTGGGGGACTACCACCTCCTGTGGCAGACACCCTCCTTCCACTCTCCCTTCTGTCAGTGCAGGGGAAACACCTTGCATCTGGACAGCTGCCTGACTACTTAGGACTTCCTTGGGGTCAGGTGAGGCCTCACCAGTGCCAGCTCTGGGCTCCCCCCCTACTGGTACAGAAGGCCTTTGGCTCCCTGGAACTCTCTTTAAGAGTGGCCCACCCTTCCTTTTCTTCTTTCCTTTTCTTGGGAATCCCTGTCTCCTAACTGTAGGGACTGACTCCCCAGGACTTTGGGTTGGGGGGGCGCCCTGGGCGACCGCCCCATCTGTGACCAGACTCACCTCTGGGAGGTCATTGCCCAGGATACAATCTAGGGGGAGGTCAGCACTGACTACCACCCTAAACCAGTCAAGGTTACCCTCCCTCTCTAGGGGCACTATGGCTACAAGTTTGGAGGTGACCTCCCCTGTGGCTATCCTGACTTTCCTGGTCTCTCCTGGGATATACATGTCTGGGGCCACTAACCGGTCACTCACTATAGTGTGACTGGCACAGGTGGCTCTCAGGCCAGTGGTAGGGATCCCATTCACCTGAATGGGGTGGAAGTGCCTACTCCCACCCTCAGGGATCACCAGCTTACCATCTGGTCGTGTCTCCCAGCTCAATGCTAGGAGGACTTCATCATCTTAGGAGTCCTCCTCCATGGCTACACTGGACAGCCCAGTGCTAACCCCCTTTTTTGGACAGGCTGCATCTCCTCTGAAATGACCTGTCTGCTGACAGTCAAAGCAAGCCTTCCTGCCCAAGAGCTTTTGTAACCCTGGGTCTCCATGTCTCTGCTTGTCAAAGTGGGAGTAGGATTTACTCTCCTCCTTCTTAGGGTTGTGGGGTACAGAGGGAGTCTATGTGGTGGGCTTACCACCTCCCTCCCTAGGCTTTTGGGAACCTGACCCCCCTTCTTGGAGTCTCCCCCCTGGGACTTGACAACCACCCTGGTTCTCAACCACTCATCATCTGTCTCCCGTAGCTCTCTAGGGTTGGTCAGCTTAGAGTCCACTAGATGCTGGCGTAACCTTTCTTGGGTACAATTAGTCAAGATGTGTTCTCTCATGAACAGATTGTATAACCCCTCATAAGTATTTACTTTGTTACCATGAATCCAGCCCTCTAGTGCCTTAAGTGAAGTGTCTACAAAGTCAACCCAAGACTGGGTACTGACCTTCTGGGTGTCCCTGAACTTCATCCTATACTGCTCTGGGGTCAGACCAAATGTCTTGGTTAAGCACCTCTTCATACTAGGGTATGGATCTGCCTCCTCCCCACTTAAGATCAGAAGCCTATCCCTCCCTGAGTTGGGGACCAACTCCCATAAAAGTTAACCCCAGTATTGAGGCCTAATCCTTCTCATTTGGAGGGCCCTCTCAAAGGCCTCTAACCACTTGTCTATGTCATCCCCCTCTACATAAGCAAGAACCACCCCCTTGGGTAATCTGGGGCAAAAAAAACCACCCATGGACACCTCAGCTGGGTAGGTTTGCCAGATAAAGCTC
Source organism: Pleurodeles waltl (assembly GCF_031143425.1). Classification (NCBI taxonomy): domain Eukaryota; kingdom Metazoa; phylum Chordata; class Amphibia; order Caudata; family Salamandridae; genus Pleurodeles; species Pleurodeles waltl. The sequence continues at coordinate 977,566,788 of NC_090436.1, read as the reverse complement.
CATGGTTCCCTAGTTTTGTGTCAACAAAAACGTTTTGCAAAAATTGGAAACAAGAATTTTGAAAAATCACAAAAAATTAAATAATTGAAATTAATCCAAATTAAAAATTAAAAACAATTTTTGCACTAGGACAATTTAAAGGATTTTTAATTTGTTTTACTTAAAACTGTAATGTGATACTGAACACAAGTACAGGATCCCACCACTGCACACCAAAAATGTTGGAAAATGGGCTATTGGTAAGGGCAGGTAGGTACCTACACTTAGCAATAGGCCACTAACCTCCACTTAGGTCCAGTTAGGTCTCAGTAAATTAAACCCAGCTCAACCCTTGGTAGCTTGGCAACGAGCGACAAGGCTTAACTTAGGAAACAGAGTGTAAAGCATTCAAATCACAAAATAGTAGTTAAATAAAACACAGGAACCAGTTCAAAAATCCAAAACCAATTTATAAAAATAGATTATATTTTTATCTTTAAAATGACACATAAACGAATAAAATCGGATAAGGGGAACCGGAGATATGAATTTTGAGAGAATTATAGTTTTTCTAGCGCCTAGAAACAAAAAGCGCCAATCGGGTCATCTGGTTGCACCTCGACCGGGGCAAAGTCAAAGTTTAAGGCCGACCGCGATGGAGCCCGGCTCGGCTACAGGCCGCGGGAGGGATCGATCAAAAGTTTACCTTTGCAATTAGTCGTTTTCCTGAAGATTTTCTTCAGCGGGACGAACCTGCCAGCCAATCCGACCTCCTGGAACCCTTCTCCAGATACGTGTCGCGGGAATCCTTGGTGGAGATTTTTACCTTCGGACTTAGTTGTTTTTTTGCGGTGAAGATCCTTCGACCGGGGTACACCTGGATCTTGATCTGACGTCCTTGGAGCCCTCCTCGGCTGGCTGGGATGTCCCGGTCAACTTTGTACGTTCGGACTTAGTCTCTTTTCTGGAGATTTTCTTCACCGGGACGAACCTGCAAATCAGGCCGGGTCGCGGTTTAGGCAAGCCGGCTAGAGTTGCCGCGGCAGGTCGGTACCTCTAAGGAGCTTTTTTACAAAAGTTCTCCAAACTTCTCCAAACTTCTGGGTCTTCTCCCACATGTTCTTTTAAGGTTCTTTTGGGGTCCACAGCTCACCCCAAGGGTCCAGAAGCTCTGAGATGCTCCTTGGGGGTGTTGGCTACAACTCCCAGAATGCACCTGGCGCAAACTCCTTTTTGGCCACTGGGCAGTGGTCAGCTGGTTGATTTCTCCAGGAGTTGGTGCAGGGGACTCTGCTTAGCAATTTTTCACCTGTAGCAAACAGGGGGTCCCTCATTGAACCAGTTGAAGTCAGGCAAAAACCTTTTTGTGGGGAAGCCCAAGTGTGCAGCTGGTGCAGTCCTTCTGAGTGCAGGTTCCAGGTGCAGGCCGGGGGTCCAGCAGGGCAGTCCTTCTTCTCCTTTGGTTCTTCCTTGTTGTAATCTGATGGGGATCTGGTAGGGAACTGAGGTGTGGGTGCAGGTCTGCCAGTTTTATCCTTGCTTCTGGGTGAAAAACAGGGGGGGCCTGATTCTCCAATCAGGTGCAAGGTCCTTCCCCCTGTGATGACCACTTCCTGGGAAGTGTGGCAAAAATCAATCCCAGGAGGCAACATTCTTCAAAAATCCATCGTGGCTGAAAATGATTTTTGGAGGTTACATCTGGCTTAGCCCACCCACTGGTGTGGCTAAAAATCATAAACACACCCCTCTCCTGCCCTCTCCTAATCTAATCAAGGGAGCACCTAGTTGTCTGGGGTTGCAGGGTGTGAGGGTGCTGCTGGGTTGCTCCAAATGTCCTTCTCTGCCTTTGAAGCCCAGTTTGGCAGCCCTCCCCCTTCCTGCCTCATCATCTGCTGAGGGGAGATTCCCTCCCACAGGCACATCTCTTTGTGTGAAGCCAGGCCAGTTCACACCTCATCAAGGCATCCTGGCCAGGCTGCCAGAGGCTGGCCAATCAGAGCACAGCAGCAAAAACAATGCAGGGCTGAAATTGGCAACTTTTCAGGTAAAGTTTAAAACTCTTTACCTGAACAAGTTATATTAAATCCCACAACTGGAAGTTGTGGGATTTATTATAACAATTAATTTGATACCAAACTCTTTGAATCTGTCACTTAAGGGGACTTTTGAAATTAAAATAAAGTCTCCCCATTCTAGCCTATGAAAGCCATTCGCTACAATGAGGGAAACACAAATTTGGCTGTTTTTACCTCACCAGGGCTTATAAAACTATTTTTATAAGGTCCCTGCTTATAGTTACATGGCACCCAGCCCCAGGGGCACATAGGGCACACCTTAGGGGTGACTTATATGTAAACATAAGGTAGTTTAAGACTTTGGAACTACTTTTAATTCCAAAGTCGAATTTGCATATAAGTTTAATGTAAAAGCAGCCAGCAAGGCAGGCCTGCCTTTAAAATGACACTGGGTACCTCAGCAGTGCACCTATGGGTGCACCAACTATGCTGTGGTCCCTAAACCTACATGCCCTACTATATACTAGGGACTTATAGGTAGGTTGACTTAGTCAATTATAATTAGCCTAATTTGCATATTGATTTTACACAGAGCACATGCCCTGGGACTGGCTAGCAGTACCCAGGGCACCATCAGAGTCAGGAAAACACCAGCAAAAAAGTGGAAAATGGGGGCAAAAAGTTAAGAGGCCTCTGCAATCAGCCCTGTTTTCTCACACTAGCCATTTATTTTAGCTCTGCTATGGGGCTGACAAAGTTAGTCATTGTGTATTTAGTAATATTAAGACCCATATCTGTTTTAGTTTCACTCTGTCAAAGTCCTTCTCTACATCAAGTGAGAGAGGAATCATTTGCGTACTTTAGTATTCTGAAGCATTTATCAAATTAAATGACAGTTTGATTTTTTATCAGCTGTGTGCCTTATCTAATAGAGCCCAACTGTTTTGTTGAAATGAGGGCAGGCTAAGCATTTTGTATTTATGATACCATTATGGATGTGAATATTTTTGCATTGAAATTAAGGGGTTCTATCGCCGTATATGAGCCACAGGTGGTAAGATCTCTACCAGTTTTTGGAAAAAACGTAATGGTAAATTCTGTCATCATTTTTATAACTGTTCCAGTTTGCAAAGAACATAATGAAGAGAGTTGTTAATGGCTGAGCCAGATTGTTTCATGCATTATTTAAAAAAAGTACATAGAAAGACCATCTGTTCTAGAGGACCAGTGGTTTTTAAGGTTTCTAATTGAAGACTGAAACTCATCAATTGTGATCAGGCACTCACTCAGAGAAAATTTGAGACTATCCCCCCCTGAGGAAAGTCAAATCTTCAAAGTAATGATCCTGGGCCACTTCGTCTAAACTTTGGCAAATGTAAAGAGTGGAGTAGTGTATGTGAAAGATCTTTAATATATTAGATGTCTTCGTCTCTAGGGTTACCTTATCGTCTCAGGTCGAAGTGATAAGGTTTCTAGTTTGTAATGTTTGGTAATTTGAAGGCTAATATCCTATCTGTTTTATTACCTTTTTCATAGTAATGCTTACTCGTGTAAAGCATTTTCTTCCTAGCACTGTTTATCAGATGTTTTCTACTTCTCTCCTGGCATTCCACAGGTCATGATGGATCCACTGGGAACCCCCTTGTCTATATTTGTGTTCAAGGTCTCGAATTACACTCTCTAATTCTACCTTCTTTTGGACCGACGTGTGAGAAGTGGGGGGTATGAGATCAATTACCCTGTAATGACTGCCTTGAAGGCTTCCCATGTAACCTCTGCATTATCATTTTCTTTAATGTAGTTTTCAATGATGTACAAAACAATCACCTCGGTTTTGGTTCTCAAAAGGAGATCTCATAATTTGCCCAGGTATTTCACGATCATGAAGGGTGTCCTAAATCTAATTGCATTAGGACTGCAGAATGATTTGACAAAACCTTTGTGTTAATTTGTGTGTCAGCTACTTCAGGGCTTAACCTATTGTCAATTAAAATATAATCTGATCTGAAAAAAGACCTAGGAACATTAAGACTAAAGTATAAGCTCATCCCACCTCGTGTTGTGCTCTCCATATATCTAATCAAGATTAACTGCAATTCTGTGTTAGAAGTTAAAGGGGGCAGATGTCAGCATCCCCTGGTGACAATCTTTCACACAAAGGGTTCAGGCCCATATTTATACTTTTTGACGTAAAACTGCGCCAGCGCAGTTTTGCGTCAAAAATATTACCGCCGGCTAACGCCATTTTGGTGCGCCGTGCGGGCGTCATATTTATACTTTGACACACGGCGGCGCAAACAACAGGTGGGAGTCATTATTTTTGACGCACACCGCGGCGTCAAGTCATAAAGGAAAACGACGTTAACGCGGCGGAAATGACTGTGGGTCGATTTACGACACCGCAAACCGGACATGCGGCGATTTTTTTGACGCAATAGCGTCAAAAAACACAGCGAACACAGCCATTCCACCAGAGGAGAGACAAAATGGATCCCAGATGCCACTACAAACCCCAGGAAGATGACAGCAGACCAGGAACCAGCCAGGAAGACCCACACAAGAACGAGGACACTTTTAAGAAGAAAAGAAAGTGTTGCTTCAGTGCAGAGGAGCAGGAAATCCTGGGTAAAGAGGTGACGGAACACCAGCACCAACTGTTTGTCACATCAAAGTTGCCAATCAGTAGGAGAGAGGCTATATGGCAACAAATTGTCGACAAGATTACCAGTGTGGCTGAAGTACGCAGAAAAGTCATTGAGTGCAAGAAACGCTGGCATGACTGCAAACGCAGGACCAAGGAAAAGATGGCCAGGAACAGGAAGGCAGCACTGCAGACTGGAGGGGGGAGTCCAGCACACCAGGAGGCCCTGGACCACATGGAGGAGATGGTCGCAGCCGTCATCCCTGAGGAGATCGTCACAGGGATTCAAGGACAGGACAGCGCAGACTACCAGGACACAACGCACATGCAGGGTAAGTCACATGGGGAATTGAAATGCACTAATGTCAACTGCAACCGGGGGGGGAAATACCTACTACACATTGCATGGAAGTCATCTAATACATGGAGTGGCATGGGTAAAGGGGCACAGCAGGGGGGCATGGCCCGTTCTGAGAAGACCTGGGGCACACCATTACACAACACCAACAACAGTACCATGGGGGCATGCTGTCCTGCCAACAATGGAGCAAAGGGAAAGCCATGACAGGAGGGAAGGCCACTACGTCAAACTTACATCCTGGCACTCGTCAGCCAACATACCTCCTACATTAACTAGGGCCCTATTAGCAATCCTCTAGCCAAACCGACAACTGCAATGTAACTGCGATAGCAGTTGCCACTACCACCTCTGATCTGTGTGCAGCTCAAGTAGCCAATGGCAGTAACCTCCCCATGGAACATACATACCTAAATTAGGGGGTGAGGATGACATCTGCAACAATCTCCTGAAACAAGACAAAGGCCCCAGTACACTCAAATGTCAATGCCCATAGTTGTCACAAACATCAGCCAAAGTAAACAACAATAGGAGCGACACCGCACTAAGGACACACCCATGCTGCATATGTCAGGGTCCTTCCTGTGCCTGGCTAACAAAGCAACATCACAAATGTCATACTGCTCAGACAACAGCATTGAGGAGGGGACACATGTAACTGGTCACTGAAATACACCTGCACAGTCAGAGGACGAAATAGGACACTTATACGACTATCAGAGCAATCCAATGTAACACACATTACCCAACATCAGCAGGACACATTAACAATGTCAACATCCATATCAGATCATAACTATGCCATGCATAGGATATGCAACATGTCAATTACATTTAAGTCAATGTGAACGATCAGGGATTGGGGCAGGTCCTGATAGTTAAGTGTGCTGCCAGGGCCATCAGAACACCCACAGCCAGTGAAAGGTCTCACCATGAGAATGGATATACACGGAGGGTCGAGTAGGAAAAGAAGGTGTCAATTCTCTATTTGGCATAAAGCAATACCTAGAGGCAATGAGGCTGACAAGTCTGATAACTCAATAACATACATGTGACACACAGGTGGGCCATAGGCCTGAAACAATGCCCATCTGAAGGACTGCAGATATTAATACAAAACAAGATCACAAAGTGAATTCATCAAAAGGCAGGCACGTCACGTCAAAATTGTCACAACACAGACACACTAATTTTACCCTGTTTCATTGCAGAGGAAGATGGATCTCCTGCCGATATACCTGTCCCAGATTTCCCTGATGACATGGATGACAAGCCCATAAACATTCTCCAGGAGACCATTCAAAAGGTCCTTGAAACCCTCCAGACCCCACCTTCAGTCACAAGGAGGAGCACAGAACAAGCAGCCATCGCAGAGGATCCACCCACCACCCCAATTGTAAGACCTGCTAGCTCCAATACAGCTGAGGACTCAGACGACACTTGCACCAGCTTTGAGAGAACTGTAGTTGGAGTACAGCGGGAGCTGGCCAAGGAGGTGCGGGTGGGGATGCAAACTATGGCAGCCAACCTTGAGGGGGTACGTTCGTGCATGATGTCATCTGCAGATCAGACAGCAGCTATGCAAGCCCTAACATCTATCTTGCAGTAGCTGCAGAAAACCCAGAAGGAAATCAGCACAGCTGCAATACAGTTGACCCAACATCTACAACAGCAATTCTGTCAACGTGTGCACGAATGCAACATTGAACCCCTCAGGGCTGACCTGGCTGCCTACCATCGTGATGTGGCTGCTATTCTCAAGAACCAGCAGGCCCTCCTTGCAGCAGTACTGCCCTTAAGACCTTCACAGGGAGCAGCCACCGGGATGTCTGACTCCACGTCTTCTAACACTGAGGTGTGTGTTGCCCCTTCACAACCAACAACAACAAGGACAAAGCAGGCAACACACACATCAGAAGAAGAAGACATGGAACAGATCACATTCACAAGGAAAAGTACCCGGAAGCACTAGTCCCTGCCACATGACCAACTATTACCACCCTGCGTTTTGAAACATGTCAGTCTTACAACAACTGTACTCAAGCACTGTTCTGCTAACCACTGTATATCTTGTCACCCAGCCCAGTGATTGTCTCTCTCCTACTCATTGGCTAAGTCTGTCCCTCTGCACTGTCTGAAACAGCAACCCCAGCATGACAAAAGCATTTTGGTAAACCCTTGTGTTGGATCACAATTGAAGATATCACCATAATGGACTCACAATCATGGACAATGTACATATAGCACTACAGCACCTGTCAATAAATAGCACTTACACAACAAATCTGTCTCTGGGTAATGTGACATATCAACTGTGAAGTAGATATTTGAAATGTCCCTACTGTCAAATAACGTAGCTTGTCAATACAACTGTCCAGAAATTATGTAGTTAGAGAAATCTGCACAGTGACCATGATTGCATCATACTCTGCCCATCCTGAGGGAATAATCTGATGAAGTGAGAAACTGTACACCACTATGCTGTGTTGGACATAAGAATGCTTCCTCAGGGGATAACTAAGTCATCAAATAGTGCCCGCTAAATGTTGTCAACGTGCAAAAATAACACTATAAACATGCCACACTAATCTAAGTAAACACTAAAAAAACTGCACAAATGAAGGTGTCTGAGTTAACATACAAATAGGTAATCATGCCGAACTGTGCCACAAATGATGTATGAGGGTCATGAAGACAAGAATACAAGATTGCCAATGAGAACTCATCTTATAAGGGTGTGCATGATCATCACACTGCAGTCAGACCTAAAACTGTTTCCCCAATATCAAGTCTGGAAGCACTGTTAGTGACTTTGAAAACACACTTATCAACAGAAACACATTGCCATCCATATTAACTGTGATTGGTAGTTGCAGCAAAGGGTAGACACTTTGCAAGGTAGCTCTGGGTTAGCTGCCAATCGTACAGCTCAGTTGGGATTTGTGTGTAGCATTGGGCACAGATGTTATAGTACAAAAGATATGTACACGGAATCCAAACCCACGATCAAGTACCATTCAACACATACTATTAAGGGGTAACCAATTATTTATTAAAAGCTAACCATAGATGAGGAAACTGAGGGAAAAATCTTACCTACCCTAATCTACCCTGACTACTCATTACCCACAACTGTCCCTAACTAACCTAAGCTACACTTACTTATCACATGTAACGAAACGTTCTAAACATCTACCCCCCCACCCCACTTATGAGACGGGACACATTGAGGACAACACATACTAACCTAAACACATACTATACTATCCTAAACAAATATATATTTTTTTGGTAAATTTTTATTTTTATGTTTTTTTTCTTTTTTTTTCCACACAAGAACCCCAACATAACACCCCACCCACCCACACATGTAATAAGTCAAAAAAGAAAGAAGCAGGACCCCCCACCTATTAACACTGACTAAACTAACAGCCTATACTAACCTAACACTAAGCCCCCTAAGCCCACTAAGTATAAGAACAAGGAAAGAGGAGGGAGGGGAGGGTATCATGTCCATCTATTCAACTGTCTAGAGGTTGGCCCTCCGGAGGGTCCTCTTGATATCCTTGACCCGCCGTTTAATGTGCTGCACGTCCCGGCTCAGGTGGCTCACCTTGCGCAGCACTTTGTTCATCTTGTTTTCAAGTCTATTGAAGGCTGCAGGGTCAACAGCGGGAGCAGTGGCAGTCTGGGTACCGGTGGAGGAGGTCTGTGTGGGCTGTCCTGCACCGGTGGAAATGCTGGGGCCAGGAAGTCCAGCAGATGTAGATTGAACAGATGCAGCTGTGGGTGGGGCCACCTGGCTCAGATTGGTGGTTGTTTCTGTGGTGGCTGTGGTGGGCACAGTAGGCTCACACTGTGGGAAGGCTCGCCATGCCCCGGAGGCACGTTCATGGCGATATCGCCGGGCCATCCTCCGGAACCCTGACTCCACCAGCAGGATGTGCTGGTATCGCATGGCCCGACGCTGAAATTCACGGACCTGGTCTGGAGTCATGTTAGCTGCTGTGAAGACAAATGCAGATATGCCACATTAGTGACTGCATTGTGTGAAACAGCACAGCAAGTTAATCAGACAATACATCTACTGTACTTCTAACAGCTCATATCACGATACAGAGCATCGAATGTCCCTGAGGAAGTACATGGCAGACCAGACAACAAAGGTCACATCACACAAAGTACATTCATAACCCACAAGATGGGTAACAACTGGCCTTTACTTGCAATCTGAGTTCTGACAGTTAACATCTAAGAATCATGCTGCATATCCTCCACCAAGAGCTGGGCAACAAATGTCAGTGTACGGAAATCAAAACTAAAGCCACATGGTCTGCAAGTTGTAACTGGACTTTCTAGTATGGTACCAAGTGCCAAACCACAGTGTGTATACTAGTATGCAACCAAACCGTCAATTCTTCACAGGTATGTGTAACATACTGGTAGCATCAATACTAGGTACCCCATTCACAAACCCAAGGCCGTGTTTGAGGGGTGGCGGTGGATACACAACTATAATTTGCCAACAAGATGTACACCGAGGAGTGTATAGGCTAATCCACACATGTTTGTCTCTACAGACACACCACAGGTAAGGTCTATCTACATTTTGGAGTCAGCAAACCCTAGAGCACTCATAGGGTCAGACATGTCAGGAAAATCAGAACTTAGTACACACCATATACTTCCAGTGAGGCCTGACTTACATCAGACATAGAGTTGCTAGAACACCCATGATCATGTTTTGCATGCACACCTAGGCCATTACACTCAGGTTCCACAGACTTGATGCACTACATGTGGAAGTACATGATGCTAGGAGGTTCTACCTACTGTTTCAAAATTACGTAGGTAAATAGTGAAGCAGATGTCTATTGGGAAGCTATTAGCTCCACCAATCTTAGAGAATGTGGGTCTGACAGGCTAACTAAATAGGGGCTGACTTCCATTGCGACTCTTGGTGATACAAGTGTCAGAGACATTACTATCCCCTGTACTCACAGTGGGGCCTACAGGGATGTCCTACAATCCCTACATGATACCATTGGATACGCATTGCCTAACTCAAAACATGTGAAAACTGTATTCCCACTCATGGAACAAGTGAAAAACTTGCCCACAGCATCACACCTTGCTATGCGTCCAACTCACACGAGTCCAAAACCAGCAAACACAACACATAACAGACATATCAACACTTACTGTAGTGGTCGGGGTCCTCAAATCTTGCCACCTCTCCCACAGTGTAGGGCGCCGGTCCACCTGTAAGGTATGGAAGGAAGGAATGTGCTCAAAATCTGTGCACAGTGCAACATTTTCAGTATCATTTACAATGTGTAGGCTGAATAAATAAATGGCAGCCATTCAGACATGATGGTACTGCATCTGATATTTCACGGCCAACTTGCATGGGTCTCCTGTGACAGTTACACACATACCTGCACACATACATTGGCCCTAACTATCATGTGGTTCCAAACTTGCCCCATAATTGGTGAGCACTAAAAAGTATGGAGTGTAATCGTCTTATCATGGGCATCCAAGAGAAACATCCAATGCCTGGTTACTTAAGGACTGCATTACCAGTCTAACATGTCTTGTGGCCATGACACCTTTAGTGCACATAGGCCCAATGTACAGAGGGAGGGGCAGGGACTCCTGTAAGCCATCCTGTTGTTACAGTATAGTCAATTGATGTGGCCCAGCTATGGTGATTTGCACCAACCATGGAGATGTAAAGCCATGTGCATACACTTGGACTGCCATCCATGTTTGGATTGTGGCTCAACCGATTCCAACAAACATCTTACGATGTTAGCTGAGGGCACCTTACACCTTTACACGATGTATTCAAATCATGAACTGACATTTATCCAAAAAGATTAAGAAACACAATAATCCCACACATTCATAGTACTTCTGTGAACGCTTTCCTGCCACACTCACCAGACTCACATGACACCAATGTTTGAGTCACTGCGTGAAGGCAGCACTCATTTTCAGCATCATGTTGTGATTCTAAAATCAGTCTAGCAATTGTGTCAACATAGTTGGCCTAAATGTTGGTACATCTGTACTTCTCTGTCAATAGTACCCTATATTGACATGATTGGCTCCTATTTTGTTAGCTGTGCTGACAGAAAGGCCGCACCAATTTCCTACATGGTAAAGTTACCTGTAAGTTTGCTGAGCACGTGCTACCTGACAGCTAGCAATTGTGATCCTTGCCATAGTGCATCAATGATCCCCTTATATGTCCCCAAAATTACACACAGTCATCAAGTTAGCTGGCAGACATTGCACTAATCCACTGATGTCACTACAGAGCATTCATTTGTGCACAATAACAATAGTTGTACTCACCAACAGTGCCACCAATCATGATTCCCAGGTGGTCCAAGAGATCCTGCTCCCTGGTGATGAGGTCAGCCCACCGATGCTTCAGCTGGTGGTCACTCCTCTGGCTGGCATACACACGCTGCAGGTGATGCAGCACCTTTCCCCACCGGATTCTGCGCGCCTCTGTAGGGTACCCCTGCATGACCCTGCCCCCTGCCTGGATCATGAGCTGCAAGAAATGTGTCACGAGCCAGATGAAGCCCCCCAACTCCTCTTCCCCCATCAGGCCAAGACGTGGCCTATCAGACATACTTCTAATTGAAGAGAAGGAATAGGGGTAAAAGAAATAGAAAGGGGAAATGGGTGAAAGTAGGGGTAAAAAGACAGAAAAAAAGTAAACCTAAACACTAAAAGAGCCCAACTATCCCCAAATTAACACTACCCACAACAGACTCCCACAAACAAGAAATACACAAGATAAATGGACAAATGTAGACAAAACACAGTACTACAGTATACACAAACAAAATGTATTTCACAAAAGGACTTTACAGATAGCACACGGGACAAATACAGCACAAAATCTCTGGACAACACTCTCTGCACAGCCACACAGTCTAGAAGGGTCATAGACTGCAAAGTGAAAGTGAAAGTACACCCACTGTACATGATCTGTAAACAGGATATCCTATTACATCACTTCCTGAATGAAAAGTCCCACCTTTTTCGCGTTATGCGTCATTTTTTGTTGCACAAAACTGTATTTGCGTAATTTGTTTTGACGCACATACGTGAATATTAACCCGCATCCACATAATGATACATGGACTGTACAAATATCTGGATGCGGGCTATATTTCACTCCTGTGCGTCAAAAAAAATGACGCAAATGCAGTTTTGGTAAACAAAAAATGACGCACACCGATAGGGACGTCAAAATTACAGTGCATTAACTGGTTTGGGGCATTTTTACTTCTTTTTTGGTTATTTTACATTTGGAACACATCAGAGATTGGCTAATTGAAGACAGTATGGTGTTGATGGTGTATGTTCACATGTGTGACATCATACTGCAGCGGAACATGATCCACTACACCCTTCACAGTATGTTTACAATTGGCTGACGTCATAGATGGTCATAAGTGTGGCCTACATATATGTGTGGCACACATTGTGCATGTTTGCCATAAGGAGAGGATAGCAATGTGACGCACATATGTACAATACCTAATTGCCTTTGGCTCAAAGTGTGTGATTTGACAACTAATTTGTTGGTTGACCAGGTGTGTGTGTGTACATAACATGAAGCATTATTGTACATTTGGTTGTATGAATGTGACGTCCATGTGTCCAACCCTAAGATGCAAGTAAAATTTGGAATGAGCAAGGGCATGTGTTAGTCATACATGTAACAACACCAGCAAAGTATACTTCGAAATTTTAGGGTCACGTAGACACCACATGTGACATTGCATGCACCAGATGGATGGCAGACACATGTTCATGTCAAAAGTCCACAATTTCTACATCCTATGTCCTAGAGTATTGGTAAGAGCTTCATAGGCACTAGTTGATGAATCCCACAGTGAGTCATACACATGCATTGAGGAAGTGGGTACCATGTTGTTTGCACAGACAGACAAGGGTCAATCTCATATGTATGATGACACCACAGTTGAGGCCATAGAAGTAAGCCCCAACTATCAAGTGGCTGTGGTGGACCAGCATACAAGACAGGACGTGTCCACATATTTCCAGTGATCAATTGCACATAGGTGTTTTGTTCATGTGTGTGGTCCAATGATGATCCCATAGATTTTCTGGGATGTAATTTGTCACAGTTCGGACCAGGACTCATCATGAGTCAGTGGCAGCTGTTCCTGTAACTACTGAGTATTCTTTGTTGATCAATGTGAGTAAAGTAGATGTGGACATGTGAACCAACATGTGGATGGTCCCACCCTGTCACTAAAGACGTGTAATGAGACAGTCAACAGGGCAACCTTGGTGTGCTGGGTGAGATAATGTCTCAATTGTCATGTTCCGGCAGGTGTCATTACAACATTTGTACACAGGTTGGCCTCTGCACTTCCCACTGCATCTGGGAACATCATAGCCTCTGTGCTGTTTATTCTCGCAGCTATTCACCACACATGGCCCATCACTATGTTGTGCACACTGTGATGCTGTGTGTGAACTGTCATGGTTCTGACATTTGTGTATTAGTCATGTACATTAACAGAGGTTGCTGGTTGTGCTGAAAGCCCCGTACCCAATCCCTGCCTATGACCCTGGGACACTGTCACACTTTGTCATTCATGCATAAATGCAACCCAGAAAAGGGATGGGCCATGAATTTTGCATTTCCAAGAGGATTTAACTGAAATGGTACAGTTAAAAGGCACAAAGGCACAATGTATTTGTGTATGCATGGTAGAAGCCCATGCCCAATGCCCCCTGATGAATGGCAGGTTTGCTAACGCAAGTGTGGTACATATGTAGACACAGGGACACTTTAGTGTGACGCACAGACAGTTGTCAGTCAGGCTGACAGAATGCAAGTTGATTCAGGAGCCAGCTACTGGACAAGTTACATAATCAGTGGTCTGACTGAGACTGTTTGGAGGACAAACTAGACAGTTGACATGTCAATCTGTGTATGTCCTGTGTTTTTGAAGGTGACAAATGAACGAAAGGGCTGTGTTACACAGCTTAATTACTATTAATGGTAGATGATGTATTTGACATAATGGCAACTCCTATGCTGTTCCAGGCATCATCAGGGGCAGACCTTTTTGAAATGGGTGGTGTGCATGGAGGTGATCACAGGTGTGGGCTGCATCTGTTTCTCACCAGTCCTGTAGGTGAGACTTGCATTCTAAGGGCCAACAGACATTTTCACAAGGGGAAGCAATCTACATGTGCTAACAGGGCTTTGAAACTAGAAGACAGTGTATAAATTGACCTGACGTCCAGGCAGTCAGATGTTCCTTGCAAATGGCATACCTTAGGAAAGGGTGTAGCACACTGGTTTGCTAACGTTGGTCTGTGTTTGTAGAGGAGGTATTATCAGGGTACACATCTTAGTATTCCAGGGACCTCTTCCGACAGGTAGGTTGTGACCAGGTGCATGGGTGTGTCAGGAGTTAGGAAATGGGCTGACATGTACATGGAATGTCATGTGCGCAATGCATGTCATATGTGTGGCACTTGTGATGTCTATGTTCTGCTTCTATGGAACTCTAGTCACAGATATCCCTTGCAAATATTGGATGCAGTTGGACTAACTGCTGTCAAGGGTCTTGTCAGACATTCCTGTTAGTGATGCCAAAGCACATTGATATCCTCATGTATGAGGCTTGTTTTCCCTTTATTGAGTGATGGTGTCATAGTTGTGTGCCATATGCTGCGTTGGACCTTGCTTTCAACATGTATGTGTGAAATAGTTGTGGTCCTCTGCTATAGGCTTTCAAAGGAGATATGTACATGATATATGTCATTAAGAGTGTGTGTGTATGTGACCATTGTATGTTAGGCATCACATAAGCTCTGGGATGTTCCATTTCAGTATCTCAGCAATGCTCCATGAGGCAACACTCTTATTCTGATAAGTAGAGATGAAGGTGTGTAATAAGGAATAGCCAGACCATGATATGGTGATTATAATAGGTGTTTATTCACATTAGTTAACTAAAGTGGTGAAGGTGATCATATTCAAAAGAAATTGTTGACGATCTGTTGCCGCCTGCGTATACCAGCAGCTGTGCTCTGTAGTTCCCTCTCCTGTTGCAGGCCAGCATCCTCCTCTTCCTCCTCTTCAGGCATGTGTGGCTCTGGGTCCAGGAGGGGAATGTTTCTTCTGACACAAATGTTGTGCAATATTGCACATGTGAGGATGATCCTACAGACCATCGGTGGGGAATATAGGAGGCTACCACCAGTGATTTTGAGGCAGCGGAACCTTGACTTGAGGATGCCGAAGGTCCGCTCAACAGTGCTGTGTGTCCCCCTATGGGCCTCGTTGTATGCACGCTCTGCAGCTGTACTCGGGTTGCCAAATGGTGTCATAATCCATGGCTGGATGCCATACCCCTGATCAGCTGCAAGAGAAAATGCATGGGATCATGTTGATGTAGATGGCACTATTGAAAAGACCTTTAATGGCAGTAGTTGTCTTGTGTTGTCTGTGACTCTTTTGTGTACTAATGTGACATCCTATGCTTGTAGGCTGTACCATCTGCATTGTGTTGTTTCCTTGGCTGAACGAGTGTTTGTCTGCTAACCGTTTGTCAGCAGTATGTTTTGGGATTTTCAGTACAGTGTGCCCTCCCTAGCATTGTGACTTGTGATACAGGTGTCCGTGTGTCTTCACTGGGGGTGAGATGATAGTTCCATGCACAGTTAAAATTGAAAGTGTTGTTAACACGTTCATATGAAAGTACCCTGGACATCCCATACCTTTAGACTTATGCAATGTATTAATGTAAAGGTCACTGGGACACTTACAATTTGCAAGGTGACATTTAGGCAACCACACTCATTGACGTCTTCACATTAGGCTGTACAGTAATTTCCGATGTGTGACAGGTTCAATGGTGACTTAAGAAACATGGCTAGCGATCTCACGACCTCAGTGTGTTCCTGTCGACATGTTGCTGTTGTGGTGTATGTGTTGTGTGTCCTAGAGGGTTGCTGTGCAGTGTGTAAATAAGTAGGTTTTTGTACTTACCAACAAGTAGTCCATTGCCATACCGTCCATCCTGGAAGTGTTGATTGATGGTGCAGTGACGGAAGATGTATGAGTCATGTACACTCCCAGGATATTTAGCCACGATGTTGGTGATCAATCCTTGGTGATCGACAATGGCCTGCACGTTGATGGAATGTGTGTGCTTCCTTTTGCGGTAGAGGTGTTCAGTTGCAGCCGGTGGCACAAGGCGTACATGTGTGCAGTCGATTGCACCAAGGAAGTGTGGGAAGCCACTGATTGCGTAGAACCCCTGTTTAGTTTCCTGCTGCTTCTGCAGTTTGTTAGGGAAGCAGATGTGGCAGGGTGTCAGTTGAATGATGGCGTCCAGTACTTTGGGCAAAAAGGTAGAGAATGATGGTTGTGATATTCCGCCAACCAGGGCACCAGTTGTTTGAAAAGAGCTACTTGCCAGCGTGTGAAGTACGGCAAGCAGCTTTGTTTCTGTTGGGATGGTGCGGGGTGTCACCAAAGTGGGGGCCAACTGCTGTTCAATGTTTCGCAGCAGCTGCTGAATGGCCTGCCAGTTCAACCGGTACCTCTGTATGATGTTGTGTTCCCTGAGGCCCTGAAGGGTTGTTCTTGGGCGGAATATCCTCTCCTGCCTTCTGCGCTGCTGGTGTTGTTGTAGCTGCTGTTGTTGCTGCTGGGCTCTGCGTCTGCATGCATGCTGGATTAGAATCACCTCCATGGCTCCCTGTTGCTGCTCTGCTGCTCTGCTGTTTGTTCTGTGTGTTCTGATTAAATACAGGTGTGTTTGCCCCATTTTAAAGCCTGCTCTGACCCAGGCATTAATTTTTGACGCAAATCGGGCTGTGTGTCATTTTCTGGCTCCGCCTCCAGGCCGTGCGTCATTTTTGCCCGAAAGCATAAATACGACGCACGGCCCTTTAAGCCATTTTTTGGACTGGAACGCCTACCTTGCATATAATTAACGCAAGGCGGATTGCCGCATCCCAAAAATTACGCACACGGCGGAATTTTGTCGTCCGCGGGCTCCGACGTCAAAGTTTAAATACGGGGCAACGTTTGCGCTGATTGTGCGTCAAATATTTTGACGCACAATCAGCGCAGACAGAGTATAAATATGCCCCTCAGTGTTACATTCAAGTTGCCCCTAATTACTAGCCAGCGCTTACAAAGCAAAGCGATTTTTGAAAATAGGTCTTCGTAAAATTGGTGCTTATGGTGCTTATTGGTGCCGATATTAGTGTGAGTTGTGCTGTTCCATTCGTGCAGTCAAGGCTTAAGAAACTGTCCTCTTTGTTATCTAATTTGAGGTGCAAGGTAAAGGGTATTCCTCTTCTCAGTAGAGTTGCTACCTCTTTAGTTTTGTTAGCGGCAATGGCGTGGAACTGCATAGGGTACCAATAGGAGCCTAGTCTTGTGGTATTTTTAACTAGGAGGTGGGTTTATGGTAGTGACAGTGATTTTGCCTGTAAATCCTTAAAGAGAACAGTAACTTTTATGTACATTGTGATGTGTTCCAGGTCTCTCCTCTGATCCACCAGAAATACTTCTCAATCTGGAGTCTTTGAGTGGCTCCATAGGGGAGTAAACAAGTGTAGCTCATATATGAACCTTAATGTTCTAGAATAGCTGCCAGAGTGTTCAACTAATTCTTCTCCAACGGCTGTGACTTGGTGTTCTCTCAGTGTGCTGTCAAAGTTTGTGAGTTTGTCTTCTTGATTTATTTGTACATTGAGTTGACCATTCTCCATGAGGAGTTCAGTTTGAAGTTTCCGTTGCAGGATCATAGGTCTCTTCTGCTGGTGGAAGATGAAGAATTTTCTTGGCTCTTGTTAAGTGTGTAGTGAATACTGATTGTTATCTTTAGTGAAGAAATAAATAAAATGGATAGCCCCAGCAGTACAGGATTTTCTCCTGGCAACTATGTGATGTCCTTGAATTCACATCAACGAACAAGACTAGCTCCAGAGACATCTTGAAACAAGGAAATTTGGCTACCTTTGACCTGAATTGTACCCTGAGGTCTAGTTGCAGCAATGATAGATTCTTTCACCTGAAAGTAATGTTCTCTTAATAGCACATCTGCAGTTAAATCACATTTTTGTTGAAATGAGATGTATGCTCTGTGAGTGTGATAGCATTATTTCCGTATCAGGGTAGTTAGAGCAGCTGACGAAACATGTCTTGGATATGTTCTTCTACAGCTGCGTCTAAAATATCTTTATTGAGCCCTCTGAATCGAATGCTGTTCCCTCTTTCTTTATTTTCATAGTCTTCCATTATCTCTTCTGACTAACGGCCATATGGACAAAAATCTAAAATGTGATTTCCTGATTAAGAAAACTTACATCTTTCTTTCCAATGATTCTCAATGGGTCACAAATTGACCTATCTCATGATTATGAGGCAGGTCATAGTTTGCTACCCATTAGGAATCACAGACATCACAGAGATTATGGCCTGGTAGGGACTACCATGTTTGTGATTGCTTTTTAATCAAAAATATTTTTTTTAATGTAGCCTGTTTTCCTTAAAAAGGGTGTTTTAAAAAAGGGACCTGAAACTTTGGGAACACCTTATACTCTTAAAAAACATTTTGTTTTCCATTTACAAATGAGGTACCACCTCCTTCAAGAAGACAGTAAATTATTAAGGTTTTGTGAACTGAATTTGGTTGCAAAAGCATTAATACATCCCATTTGGATTTGGTATTTGGAAAGGACTCTCAAAACACCCCCCTTCCACATACCGAACAGCAGACACAAATCGCGATTCGATATCATGTTACTGAATTACAATTTGTACTTTGAACATATGTAAAAGCATTTTTGCTGTTCGAAACAGCCTCAATGACAAGGACATCTATGCCAACAGTAGGTGTAACATTAATTTCACCAGGACCGGGTACCAGGCTGTGAGCTTGGCATTGCTATTGCATGTATGCCCATGCTTGTTCGCCTGCACCCATATCATGTGCTGGTGGTCTTGGTGCCATGTGTCATCACTGTAAAGAGGAGGTCTCAAATCTAACAGTCATTCAGGAAATTCTCCTCCTTATCAGAATCATTTTCTTTGTCTCTCTGTGTCTTCTTGTTTTTAGATTCATTCTCAATTTTCTTGTTTGTCTCAATAATTACTGCACCCACACCCAACTTTGTATCCTTAATCCACACCTTTGTCTGCATGCCCCACTTTGCCTCCAGCCATTAATTCACTGTATTTCCACCTAATTGTATTTGTAACCCATGTTTACCTTCTCTATCATTTTTTCCAATTTCCACTCAACTGCACTCATTCAACGCTTGAAATTGTGCAGGTCGGGATTGAGGCTTTCTCTCACACATCAAATGCCTCAAATAATCAAGCTTTTTGTTGTTAAAGATACTCTCTAAGGGATAATGCATGTTCTTGTAATCAAATGTAACCTCGTGCCAAACGTTTAACCACATGCTCTTATGAAAACCTACATCCGCCATAATATTGTATGCAGGGGAATCTTCAAGAGATATCCTTTCACCTGCCACAAAAGGATCCTTAGGAACTTTGGGTGTTTTCAAGAAGGCACCAATTTCAATCGCAGCGCAGCTGTGGAAAAGGTCAATCAATCACAGAATGATCTACAATGGCAACTGACCAATGACAGTGTCACTCTTGGTGACGCCTCACCCGTTGCTGTGCAGCTTCTCATTGTCATTTAACCTATTGCAAGGCAACTCTTTCATGAACAAAATCAACACAAAGCCTTTGGCCGTAATCAAACCACACATACAACAAAATCACCTTGTTTGCTTAACCTAAATAAAGAAAGATAAAGGACAAGAGTCAAAGTGAATTTCGCTAAGTAAAAAGAATCAGTACCTTTGCAGCACTGTCAACCACAGGATGGCAGATTCTCCACCAGCTGTAATCCACCCCTGATTAGTGTGTTAACTCCTGTTCTCCACTGGAGCACTGGTTAGAATGCATTCAGTAAGGATTCCTATAAATTCAGAAAGCACACCACCGCTTTTCAGACATGTTCAAAAACTCATTTTGACTCACTTCCTTTGTCTTTGTTTACTTAGGTTAATCACACAACCCAAATTGTCAAGGACTGCTTTGTCTACACTAGACCACTTGTTCATTTGTACGAAACAGGCTTTTCCCCAAAGCCTAGTGAAGGTCACAGCCAAAAGTCAAATTTCAGCTGGTTTTGCTGTTTTCCTCAGGAATTGACACTATGGGGGTCACGAATGAAGGAAGCACCGCCAACAGGCTGGCAGTGCTTCCAATGCTATTCTGACTGCGGCGGTAAAGCCGCGGTCGCCCCGCCGGGGCCGGCGGTATTCCGCCATTTTTGCCCCGACTGGGAGAATCCGCCAGGGCAGCGCTGCCCTGGGGATTCTGACCCCCGTACCGCCAACCTGTTTTCTGGCGGTTTCACCGCCAGGAAGAGGCTGGCAGTAAGGGGTGTCCTGGGGCCCCTGGGGGCATCCCTCCTTCCCAGTGCGGGTCTGTATGGTCTTCTTCCTTGAAAAATACCCACTTGTGGTTTTCTTCTTTGGTATGAAGTTTACAACACAAAAGTATGTCACTTCTGTCTGTGCGATTGATTTAGATATGTCTTATCCATCCTCTGATAGGAGGCGCCCAAAGCAGAAATCAGGGTTAAACTTTGTGTGCCCAACCATTTCCTTGGTAATGTTCTGTCTTGAATGTTAGTTTTTACACAGGAGGGAACCTGCCATACGGGAAGCTCACAGAGCGAGCAGTCGCAGCTCGCGGAAGGGAGAAGGGGTGGGGTGGCGCAGGAAGGTCGAGGTGAGAGCGAAAAAAAAATGAATGAAAAAAAACGTACCTGTTTCACAGTGTAACCTCCTAACTGCTCCCGGCTCCTCGTCTGCAGGGACAGGCTCAGGCTCCCAGCCTGCCCTACGTCCAATCCTACCACTGCTTTCATGCTGCCAGCTGCATGAAAGCAGTGGTAGGATTGGACAGAGTGCCCTGGTTTGGCGCTCCAAGGCAGAGTGGGAGCCTCTGCCTGCTCTCTCCAATCCATCACTGCAGTGCCAGGTTAGACAGAGCCTACTGAGCATATATGTTTGGCTGGCCAGAGATGGCCGGCTAAACATACATGCGCACTGTCCCTGTCACGCCACTGACCCACCACTTTTGCACTAAAAACATAATAAACATAGTTTATTTCATTTTTACTGTAAAACTTTTGCAGCTGCTTCTGTTTGCGGGGGCGACGCCCCTCCACAATAGCGGAGGAGTCACCCCTGGGGGTGAGGCTATAAATCGGTGTTTCTTTCACACCTCTTAACACCATTTCTGGACTGGAGTCAAGAAATTTAATTAAAGCTGATCTGTAGGGAGCCAGTCAGACAATATAGACACAAAAAACATTTTGAAATGGTTTCTGAAATGTGTCACTCAGATTTACTTTCACCAGTTAGCCATATGTTGCCTGAATCAGGTTTCAACTTTTTTTTAGGATAAAGTTGGAGAAGAATATTTTTAAACTGCAGACTTCACCACTGTGTCCAGCTGGTTATACTCATTTGAGAATGTGGCATTCCGCTCAGGCTAATTCCACAAATATAAAAGCTGAATGATCTCTAAAGTTGTTTTTATTTGAACATTAAGAAGCTAGACCTGGTTGAAACAAGGCATAGTAACAATTGATGTATCTAGTGTATGATTATATCTAAATGCAAAAAACGGGTCATGTTGGCATTTCAAAACTGGGACCTTGCTGAGACGAAGGCATGGCTTCTTTTCAGCCCAGTGGTAATTATTTTGGGGGTCCACATGTGGCTGTTAAAGACCTTGGTACAGTCAACATATAATATTTGATTCTACTCCATCTGTTGTGTTTTAGTTTACTTATGATAGACTTACAAAAATATCAATGATGACAATTTATCTTGGCCCATAGGACAGGATGTGTGGTATTTAAAAAGTAGGACATGTATATGTAATGTTTTAGATGCCCTAGCAGTGAAAAAATATAAAGTCATTTTTCACTGTGCCATGGTGGGCCCTCCTGTAGGAAAACAATGGGTTACTTTATAACAACTTACAATGTTGAACTTCAGTTTGGGAGTAGATAGGAAAATGGTTCAAGGACTCATTTCAATAGTAACTAAAAATCCAATGTAATGGTCAAGATGCGTTTTTAGTTTGAAAATGACTCTTTTAGAAAGTTTCTATTTCCCTGCCTAAAGCCAAAAAGGGCCTGTCTTCCTGAGTCCAGTGTCATCTGACAGCTGATGACTCCCCTGTGGTGAGATGCAGATTCTGGACAGTGGACAAAGGGTGTGGGTGTAGAGAGGTGATTTTCTTCCTTGAACAGGATGGCCTTGGGCTGTGCTCCATGCCTTCCTGAGCTTCAAAGGATGCCTACCATGTCACTGGCTTTTGTAGCTCACACTTAGGCCTATCTCTCTTTTGTCTTTCTAGTCAGCTTGGATCCAAACCCAGTGAGTGGGAAAGCTGTCCCAGAACTGATTTAGAATGACCACACAAGAGGTTTTGCCCATTTCCAGAGCCACACCTCTGTGCACAGGGAGCTCTGATGAGGAGAAGAAGAGTTCTGCCATTTTGGTTTTCGGGAAAAGGGTGTACTCTTGGGTGGCTAACAGTAAAACACACAGGAAGACCAAAAGTGACACCACAAGTTTCTGAGGCTTCTCCCCCAGCAACTGTCCAGCTGACTAGTACCAGTTGGCCAGTTGACCAGTGCCAACTGGACCTGCCCTGGGCCCTGCTGCTAGCCTTTGTTGGAGAGGGTTCTAACCCCCAAGTTGTGCCCCGCCCCCAGGTCCTGGACTCCTGACAACTGTTAATAGTGTACTCTTTATGTCTACTCTGCATGTGGGACATAGACATGTTTTGCCAACATTCTGCCTGGAGGACCAAAAAGACTGGGATTGCCAATGAAGCTTCAGCCATCAATGATAAGTTGCTGATTTAAGTCTGCCTAATGGTTTGCCCTGAGAGGGATGACTTCAGACTTCACCCACTCAGAGCTTTCCCACCTTCATTGACGACCGCACCGGGAACTCGTTCTTCAGCAACCTGCTGTTGCGGCGCCCCGCTTTGTGTCCACCTTACAGCTTTCCCCAACAACAGCTCATTGACAACCACTTTTTCTCCATAAACGTTTGTGAGTCAGAAGGAAAACTGTTCACCAAGAAAAACCTGGTCCCATTCCCCATCACGGCTGGCTTTAACCTTTTACTTTAAGCAGGTCTAGCTCGATCAGATAACAAGTGTTAGCAGGTGTGCTTTTTGGTGCTCTTTGAATTCATACTTAAAAAATGCATATCTCTGGTTCTAATTATCAGATGTTTGTTGTTTTGGTGTCCTATTTATTATTATTTACTCTATTTTTCTAAATTGGTTTGGGATTTTTCGTGTGCTATGTTTTCACTTTATTACTCTTTGAATAATGCATAAATACTTTACACATTGCCTCTGATTTAAGCCCAGCTGCTTTGTGCCAAGCTACCACAGGGTTAAGCACAGGTTTATTCAGTGACGTTTGTGGTTCACTCTGACAAGGATTGCGAATATTATTTGAGGTGGGTTCAAAACCCCCTGAACTAATACTGTAATTCATTACACCAAAGTTGGCACAAAGCACAGACTCAGCCATTCATTGTCATAAGTGACTCAATGTATTTTGACTGAGGTCTGTGCTTAGTTTACAAGAACTGAAGAGGTAGTCAGTAAAAACTACATTGGAATACTTTCATCATTACTTAGTTGCCCTTCTTGCTCGATCTCAGATCCTCTCCACAGTCCATCCCTCTCTCTCTCTACTTCTTTCCTTCTCCATGTGCTTTTATTCTTCCTTCTTTAACTCCTTCTCCTCCCATCAGCTTTATCACCAGTCTGAACTGCCTCAGTCATCTGTAATCACTTCTGTGGTCTCTTCATCCCATGTTAGTTTCTTCCCCCCCATTTCTTCATTGTATTACAATTTTGTTTTGTCTTCCCTAAATATTGCTGCACATCACATAGGCAGGCAGCAATACAATCGTTAAATTTAGCACAAATGAAGTCAGTGTAATTGCTCGTCTCAATACATGAGCTGTGGTTGGACTGAATAGTGAAGGCAATCAATTGAGTCACAAATTATAACATGCATAATTTAGACCTGGCCACAATCTATGATTGCATGAATATTTCTAGATATTGCAGACATATACGGCCTCATTATGACATTGGTAGTAAATGCCGCTTACTGCCACACTGACGGCCGGCAACGTACCACTGCGGCGGTGTATATCCGTTCACCATATTATGACACACACACACCAACCCGACAGAATACAGCCACACCAAAGGTCAGTGATAAACTGGTGGTATCAAAACTCACACCGTTATGCCAACAGAACAGCACCCATCACATTATGACCCACGAATCACCATGGCGGACATTCAATGGCAGTAAACCATTGGCGGTACATACTGCCACGGTCAAAATGGACACCCACAAACAAAACAACACCACATTGGACAATTCAAACAACACACATCTGCCACCCATACATACACCACACCTATACCACTATAAACACACACACACACATTACCCACAACCCTTTTCGAAAACAAACCATTGCCACCAGAGAGACACCAAGACCACTGACACAACTAGAGCCATACACTACTCACACCTATACACTACTCCGGCACTCCACATCACACACCCCAACACATTACCCAACACACCCTCACCAACACACATCACAGAACACCCATGGAACCACAAAGACACCCCCGTTTCACAGAGGAGGAGCTAAGGGTCACGGTGGAGGAAATCGTCAGTGTAGAGCCATAGCTATTTGGAGCACAGGGGCAGCAGATAGTAATAGCCAGGAAGATGGAGCTATGGCGGAGAATCGTGGACAGGATCAACGCCGTGGGACAGCACCCCAGAACTAGGGATGACATTAGGAAGAGGTGGAATGACCTACAGGGGAAGGTATGTTCTATAGCAGCAATACACCAGCTCGCTATCCAGAGGAGAGGTGGTGGACCCCCACAACTCACAGTATGGGAGTAGCTAGTCTTGGCAATACTGCATCCTGAGGGCCTGGCCGGAGTCGAAGGAGGACTGGACTCTGGTAAGTCAACTCTAATATTTTCAACCCCTACCTGCATGCCATCACATACCCTCACCCTCACTCCCATCCCTCCACAACATCCCAAACACCACACCATCACAACTCACTCATTCCAATGCCAAGCCCTGCATGCTGTACCAATGCATGGACACCCCTCACAGCACTGCATGGACACTCATCACTAAAGTATGCACACCATAGAGAACTAACAATCCCACCATACACTAACATACACAAGTGAAAGCTAGCAGGGCAAATCCAACCATAGAGGGGAAGCCAGGGATGTACAATAAGTCAGACACATAAACCATAACACATCATTTACATGTCCACAGGTACCCCAGCCAATGTCAGTGGAGAGGATTTTCCAGAACTATCCAGTCCCCCAACGGAAGAGGCCCACAGTGATGACAGCAACTGTGGTCTGGATGACCTACCTGGCCCATCAGGGACCACTGGAGAGCCGGTTCCCCAGGCCCAGTCATACACCACCACAGAGCCTCCCTCATCAGAAAACTCCACCACAGCACCCACCCAGCGTACCCACACCTCTGTCCCCAGGACACGTCAATCAGCAGTGTGTCCACCTCTACCGGGACCCCAGGGCACACCTCACCCTCAAGACAATCAGGGACCTGGGGTCAGTGGCAGTGGGCACACAGTTAAGGGGACAGAGGCACAGGCCACCAGGGACACTAGGAGGACTGCTGGGTGCCAGGGGGAGGACAGGTACAGGGACCCCGCCATCCAGGAGGCACTCGCCGAGATCCTTGGAGCCTATCAACATTCCCAGGACACGATGGGCCAGATCCTTGACAATGTGCAGGAGAACAGGTGGCTGCAGGAGGGACAGTACCAGAGGATCAGGGAGGACTTGAAGCCATCAACAACACCCTGATCTCCATAGCAGGAGTGCTGGCAGACATGGTCAACATTATGAGGGAGGCAGTCTCACACCAGTGGGCCCCGGCCATTAGCCAGACATCTGAAAAGACTTCCACCTCTGCTGCCGCTAGTGGCCAGGAGGCCTCTACACAGGACTCACAGGCCACCAGCATCCCACCCCCGCAGAAGGTGAACCACCCCACAAATGTTCCCTGTGATCCAGATAGAAGCCAGAGACACTTTCCAAGACCCCCACCAGGAAATGAGACTCTCCTGATTGTCACCCTTGTGTCTCACTCAGTCACCCTGTCCTCCTTGAACTGCCATTGCTCCCCTTCCTATGGCCCCTTGGACAATGCACCTGTGCTATAAACAGACTGGAACAATACCCTGGACTTTCCTCCATCATCACCCTATCCCATTGCACTTTCACCCTATATGTTAGCACTTCAATAAACACCTTTTGAAAAAAATCCATTTGGAGTATGTCATGTATATCAAATATGTGTTCATTGAAACAGGTACAAACATTGCAAATTAACTGTACAGAGAATGAGCATAGGTCAATGACCTGTGGCTGGCTGTAGTATTCACACCAGGAGTATATGTCAGGTCACCAACATCTGCAAAATGAATTACCAGAGGGAACAGTAAGTGGGCATAGAAGTGGTAAATATCAGCATGCCATAGCCACACAGATTACAGCCAAAGTCATTGAAATGTAAAGTAGCACTGTCCTACCTGTTTGTCATTGGAAGTATTGACGGATCACAGATGTTATGTTGTCCTCATCCTCAGCCTCTGCCTCCTCATACTCACTGTCCACAGGGTCTACTGCTGGAACACAGGCATCTCCTGTCTCCTCCTCCTGCAGAAATGGGACATAGCGTCTGAGGACCAGGTTATGCAACATGCAGCATTCCACTACTATCTGACAGATCTTCTTGGGTGAGTAGTATAGGGATCCACCTGTTAGATGGAGGTACTGGAACCTGGCCTTCAGAAGGCCAAAGGTCCTTTCAATGATCCTTCTTGTTCGCCCATGTGCCTCATTATAATGTTCTTCTGCCCTTGTCCTGGCATTCCTCAGAGGGGTCAGCAGCCATGATAGGTTTGGGTAACCAGAGTCACCTGCAAATATTGAGGGGCAACATTTAGCCACACCCTATCCCATATGGCCAACACCATTGGAATACAACAACATATACTGTGAGGGAACCAGGGCTCAATTATTAGCCACACCCTGTGCCTCTGTAGTTGGCCTATCACATTAGGGATGCTGCTATTCTTCAGGACAATGGCATCATGCACCGAAGCAGGGTACTTAGCATTAACGTGGGAGATGTACTGGTCCGCCAAGCACACCATCTGAACATTCATGGAGTGGAAACTCTTATGATTCCTGACCACCTGTTCATTCTGCCAGGGGGGAAACAAATGCAATATGTATTTCGATCAATTGCCCCAATTATGTTGGGATATGTCCCATTGCATAAAACTCGGCCTTCACTGTGTCCAAATCCTCAACCTGGGGAGAAAACAATGTAGCTGCACATGTGTTTTATCAGGGCAGACAACACTCTTGTCAGCACTATTAAGAACATTGGCTGTGACATTCCTGCTGCCAAGCCCACTGTCACTTGGAAAGAACTAGTTGCCAGGAAATGGAGTACTGATAGCACTTGCACAAGAAGGGGATCCCCGTGGGGTAACGGATAGCAGATATCAGGTCAGGCTCCAATTGGGCACACAGCTCTGTGATTGTGGCCCTGTCAAGTCTATAGGTGAGGATAATATGCCTGTCCTCCAGTGTTGCCAAGTCCATCAGGGGTCTGTACGCGGGGGTATATCTGAATCTCCTATTCATCTGCAGCAGTAGGAATCTAACAGACAAAAGAGTGAGGCGCCGATCACAAACTGAACAATAGAGCTACAACAGTAGTTTGGATCCTGTAAATATGTAATGGGTCAGTGTGATTTGTCCAGTATTTGCTAATATCTCTTGTGATGCAGCATTATTCCAGAGGCCTGTCCCCTCTGAAATGGCATCCGCCTGTCCTGTGTGTAGGGACAGGTGGAAGTGAGGTAATTCCGCTGATGTTGTGCGCTGTTGCGGGAGGCGGTCGGGAACCGCCATGCAACTCCTCATTGGTTAACATTGGGCCCTATGGGGTACAGTGGCCAATGGTGATCTACACCGGCGGTGACTGTATTCACCGCCGCGGACGTGACTGCCATTTTCTGTCATATTCATCACTTGCTACCTGGCCTTCCATAGGAGAGGACTTACACGGTATGCGCTGCTGTGACCTGTGTCTGGAACCTACTATGGTCCGTGTGACCGGAGAAAGGGCACCAGCCTTCACTTCTGATGAATAGGAGAGACTGGTGGATGGGGTCCTACCCCAGTAAAAACTGCTGTATGGACCTCCAGACCAACATGTGAGTACACTGTGGGCACGATGCATGTGATTGGATGCAAGGAGTGGTGTGTGTGAAGGCCTTGTTTAAGATGGATGGGTGGATGTCTTCTTGGGGGCATACAGGTTGTGTGCTGGGCCAGGTGTATGTCAATGGTGATGGGAACGGGTATGGTTGGCCATATGTGTAACAGGCTAGACTCGTTGCCTAATGGTATTTCCCTGTGTGTATTGCTTCTGCAGGTGAGCGTCCATCAAAAGTAGGGTATATGGCATGCCATCGCCAAGGACGTGCGGACCCTGGGGGTCTACGGCAGGCAGAGTACCCACTGTCGCAAACGGTGGAAGGTCCTGAGACACTGGGCACGGAAGACGGCGGAGGCCCAGCTGGGGATAGCCTCCCAACAAGGAAGGGGTGCCTGTCGAAACCTGACCCCCCTGATGGCCCGCATACTGGTTGTGGCCTATCCAGAGCTGGATGTGCGCTTGAGGGCATCACAGCAGCCACAAAGGGGTGAGTACAGTGCCCATCATTACAACTTATGTATGGTAGGGTGGTAATTGGGTGGTGGATGTGTGTCAGTGGGGGCACCTACAGGCCTGACATTGTAGCATAGGTCCTTGGTGGCTAGGGTTCTGAAGGGATAATCCTGCTACCTAGCTCATAGGCATCCACCACTGGTCAGGGCTGCGTGGGTCTCAGGTGTGCTGCATTTGCCGGTGTGTGCCCCTCCCCATGCCTCAGTGGCTAGCATTATCACTGGTAGTGAAATGCATAGGGCGTAGGCCTGGTCCCTGTGTGTGAGTGTGCTGTGTACACCAACGGTGGTGTTGGTGCAGCCACTGACCCAGTGTATCCTGTGTCTCTTTCTTGTTTTGTCATCCTGTCCTTATGTGCAATAGCATCATCTGGCAGAGGATCAGAGGCACTGGCGATGGAGGGAGCTGCATCCCACAGGACCCAGGAGGCAGAGTCCACCGACGATGAGGGTACCAGTGGGACGGAGGGCGAGGGGAGCACCACGGCAGAGAATGGAGGGGACACTTCAGACACAGATACCTCCTCCGATGGAAGCTCCCTGGTGGTGGTGGACACTTCTGTGACCACCCCAGCTACAGGTACACCCTCACCCCCATATCAGCACCGCCCTCCCAGCAGCCCCTCAGCGAGTTGCCCGTGCCCGCTCACCCAGGAGGGTGGGTATCTCCTTCGCTCAAAGGCACCTCATGCCCTGCCCCAGTTAGCCCTGCTGTCCTGAGTTAGGAGGCTATTGACCTCCTGAGATCCATCTCTGTAAGGCAGTCAACCATTGTGAATGTCATCTAAGGGCTGGCAGCCCAGATGCAACAATCTAATGCATTCCTGGAGGGCATTCACACTGGATTGACGGCCCAACAGAGATTAATTCAGGCTCTGGCCTCCTCTCTCTCGAGGCAGCCATTGTCCCTGTTTCTTACATCCCCCCTCCAACTTCCACCTCCCTTTCCCATTATCCTCAACCCCAAACCCATCCCAAGCACACATACAGGCGAGCATGCACACAAGTCAACACTCAAGAGTGGCGCAGGCAAACACAAGCACCACACTTCATCCCACAGGCACTCACACAAACACCATTCATTTGCAGACACTACAACATCTACTATTTCCACTGTCTGTCCCTCCTCCCCCTCCACCATATCCCTCCCAGTCATGTCCACACTCACACCTGCATGCACTACATCATCATCCACTACCAGCATCATCACCACACCAAGCAGAACACACACCTCACTGGCAGACACCTCCACAACACCCATTCACACGTCCCGTGTCCTCTCCCACTATGTCTGCCCCACCTTCTAAAGTACACAAACGCAAGTACTCAGACACCCAACAGCCATCCACCTCACAACAGCATACAGCTAATGCACCTGCACCCAAATCCAGCAGACAGACACCCCCAACAACTACTCCCTCATTCTCCATTCCCATTCCTTCTCCCTCTTCCTGCCCAAATGTCCATAAAATCTGTTCCTATCCATGCTTGACCTCTTCCCTACCCCCCACCCCGTCCTGCATGTATGGCCAGGGTATCACAAACCCAGCCAAGCACCTCAGCCACACAGTCCACGGGCCTAGTTCCATCCGCACCCACTCGTGCTGGAAAGGGATCCAGGTCACATTTACTGATGGGGAAGGAGCCTGCCCCAGCAGGCAAGAAGGGCAAGGAGCATGCCCCAGCAGGCAAGAAGGGAAAGGAGCCTGCACCAGCATGCAGGAAGGCCAAGGAACTTGCACCTGCTACCTGAAAAGCCAAGGAACCTGCACCAGCAGGCAGAAAGGCCAAGGAGCCTGCACCAGCAGGGAGGAAGGGCAAGGACCAGCAGCTGTAACGAAGCCCCCACCACCAACTATGGTTGTGCATCTGTCCGTGGGTTCAGGGGATGTGCAGGAGGTTTTCACCACCAGCAGCACCACCACAGTGCATCCATCTGAGGGTGCAGGGGATGTGCAGGAGCCTCCCACCACCAGCAGCACCACCACAGTGCAGCCGTCACCGCCTGCGGACAAAATGTAATTCTGCCTCCAGGGGCTGCTGTGCGGCCTGTCCACTTCAGAACCAGTGGGCAAGACACCCATTTGAGAGACTGTGGCCCATCACTCTCCAGGACCAAGCATAGGGCATGTTGCCCCCCTCCAGAACCAGTCGGCAAGACACCCAGTAGAGATTGTGGCCCATCACTCCCCATGTCCAAGCACAGGGCATGTTGCCCTCTCCAGAAACAGTGGGCAAGACACCCACTTGAGAGGCTGTGGCCCATCACTCCCCAGGACTAAGCACAGGACATGTTGCCCCCTCCAGAATCAGTGAGGAAGACACCCACTCGAGAGACTGTGGCCCATCACTCCCCAGGACCAAGCAGAGGGCATGTTGCCCCCTCCAGAACCAGTAGGGAAGACACCCACTTGAGAGACTGTGGCCTTGCACTCCCCAAGACCTAGCACAGGGCATGTTGTCCCCCTCCAGAACCAGTGGTCTTGTTTCAGCTCCCGGCTGAGGTTCTCCCCCTCCCCCATCCCTCTGAGTTGCCTGCCTATTTACTAACTGATGCTCCTGCAGTGTTCTCTCCGTGTTGATGCAGGTGACAAGTGGGGCCTTGGTCTTTGGCCTGTGGCCATGTGGCCCACACAAAATGAGGACTGGACTGTGTCCCTTGTTCTGTAAATGTGTATATATGTGTTATATTACCTAAATTATTATTTCTACTGTGTTGATCTTATTACAAACACTTTGTTAAAATCATTTTGTCATTGCATTTTTCAGCCGATTTAGGGTGATTAACTTGTTTTCTTGTGCAGCTGGTTGTGTGTATGGGGTGTGTATGGTGCGTGTGTGTGTCACTCTCGTTTTCCTCCCCATCCCTTGTGTGCTAGGTGGCTGTACTCACCGTCGTCGTCTTCGCCGACGTTGGTGTTTGTGGTGGAGCAGAACGTAGATTATCATCAGAAAAACATGCAGTTCGGGTTCCATGGCGGCGTGGTTCTTCCCTGTTTCTCCAATGGTGAGTTCTTTCACTTCTAAGTTCTGTTTCCACCAGGCTTTTGATGTAGTTGGTACCGCCCTGAAAAATGTGGTGGATTGTGTTGTTGTAATATGGTAGGCGGAACTTTGACTTCCGCCTGGCTACCGCCGTGGTGCCTGTTGTGTCCGCCCTGGCGGTCGGTGTGGTACATTGGCTGTATTTCGGAGTTCTTTCCGCCATGGTCATAATTTGGCAGTAGTTACCGCCAGCCAGTTGGCAGTATTACCGCCACTTTATCACCGACCGCCAGGGTCGTAATGAGGGCCATAATGTGAAATACACGTTAAAAGCATGCATAAGCGTGCATGCCTTCATGAGGTTCAGGCAAGACCTTCAATCCTAACCCATACATGAAAATGTGCATGAATTATGCTTTCAGATGTGGTGAATTTACACACTCACAAATTTGAGGCTCAGACAATAGTAAGTCCCTCCAAGGTGGGATGAAGGCTATCATTATGATGATAAATTCTGTATTTCAAAGGGCACTGTGTAATGTCCTAATCTTCATTACTCCTTGTCCAGTTTTCCTCATCCCATTCATCACGATATGGAGATAAAGATCTCTGCGACAGAAAAAAAGAACACGAGGAGTGCTCGGTGCTCCAGCGCCCTGTACTCACCCAGCATTCCACCAGGACTACAAAGCTCCAGAACAGAAGGCGGTTGTGCAGGAGGGTGGGGTATGATGAATGGGACGAGGACAATAGGGACATAGGGACCAGGAGTAATGAGGATTACTGGTGAGTAATACAACATTACCCTCTGGTCCCTCAAGTCCTCATCCCCTTCATCACAGTATAGAGAATATCCAAGCAGTCAGAACAGGCCTTCTGAGAACCAGACACCATCAAGAAGAAATCACAAGAAGGGAGACCATACAACAAATGCAGTAACCCAAAACAGTGCTTTATTAAGGAAAGGAAATGAAGTCAAGAACAAACTGCTCTCAGAACCCCAGGCCAAAGTTAGTGTCATTACTCAAATTATTTTGTAACTGATAGTGCCCGATAAAAGTATTAGAGGAAGCCCAAGTAGCAGCCCGGCAAATCTCCTGGATGGACACCCCCGCAGTTCAGCCCAGAAGGCTGCCACCCCCTATGGAGATCTGTCCTGGACCCCAGCAGGAGGTGGAACTCCTGCCACAGAAGAAGCCAGCTCAATAGTCTGCTTGATCCATCAGCAAACAGAAGAGAAGAGGCCCCCTCACCCCAAGAGGCAGCCCCAAAGAAACAAAGAGAGATTCTGATCTGTGGAAAACCTGGGTATGATCCAAAATCAATCGTAAAGCAATTGTCACATCCAGCAAAGACCAGTCCAGCTCAGAGGCCTCCTCAACCTCAGACCCCAAAGCAGGTAAAACAACCTCCTGTGAACAATTAAACTGGGAAGGAGCTTTAATAACAAAGGAAGAGTCCAGATGCAAAAGCACCCCATCCTCTGTGCAGGACAAGAATGGTTCCCTGGCTATGAGAGCACTCAGCTCCCCAAGACGCAGGGTCAAAGTAATAGCCACCAGAAAAACAACCTTCAAAGTGACACATTTTATATCTGCCCCCTCCAGAGGCTCAAAAGGAGCCAAAACCAAAGCCCTCAAAACCAAAGGCAAATCCCAAAAGGAGAAAGACGGCTGCATCACAGGACGCTCCAGTGAAAAGCAAGTTAACCACCAAATCATCCACGTCCTGCAGATTTCCCAAGGAGACCGGAAAGCCTTTATCACAGCCCACTGTGTGTGCAAAGTGGATACAGCCATCCTTTTCTGAAACCCCTCTCACAAAAACTAAAGGACCACTGGCAGAGAAGAATCCAAAGGAGAGACCCTCACTGCCTCACACCACTTCCAAAAATTACCCCAGAGCCAATTATAAGACTGAAGAGTAGCAGGTTTTCCAGAGCGCTAGACAGCCACAGCTAGATGCCGGGACAAGCCCCTGTTCTGGAGACCCCACCTCTCAACTTACACACTAACAGCCACAGCCTCTGGATGCCCAGAGAGGAATGTTACCAGAGAGGAAATGAAGAAGATGGAATCAACCACTGGCCTAGACTGCAAACCCCTTAAGGGTGGGAAACTACTATCTCCTGGGCCAAAAATGAACCACCAAAATCACCACCCAATCTTTCCTCCTCAATTGAGCCAGAAACTGGGCAATCAGTGACAATGGTGGAAGAGGATACAACAAGCGATTTGGCCAGGGGATTGACAGGGCATCCACCCTCCTGTGAAAACCGGGCACAAACGTAAGGAACCTGTGCAGTTACCCGGGAAGAAAATAGATCCAGGAAGGGAACACCAAACCTCCTGCACACCTGCCGAAACATAGCCATCATGAGAGATAGATCCTGGGTAGAAGGAAAAATCCATCTGAAAGCATCCGCCACCCCATTGTCCACTCCCCAAATATACAGCGGCCTGAGAGAACGGAGATGCAACTCCCCCAAGTGAAACAAAGGCAGCACCATAGCATTGAGGGACCTGGAGCGAATACTCACCTGATTGTTCAGATAAGCCACCATGACCTAATGTCAGACGCACAACCAGATTGCGACCCTTGACAGAGTGACCAAACCTCATGAGTGCCCTCACCACAGCCATCAATTTCCTCTGCTAGTGCGCCTGGTCCTTAGTAAGTAAACTTACAAGGGGACGCGTATAGGTCGATGAACCTTTTGATTTGCATGGAGTATCCTATCCGTGAAGTAACCGATGACCATCAATAATCAATACACAGATCAATAACCAATAAGCAAAAACATTAATCATTAGTGAATAGCCTCAACATCTCATGAATAACTACAACTCAATTACACGTTTTATCAATTTTATTTCCCTATTTCCTATAATACTAAGTCATAAGGTTAATTTAAACTTTATTCAATTCACTCAAGATTAATTCATTAGTGACCACCAATAACATAACCTAATCAGAACTGAAGAAAATATGCGTTCTAATACCTCAACATAAGCCAATAGCGATTAATATGTTAACATGAGTAGCAGAGTTCAGCAAATCAATCCATCAATCATTTGTCACCATATATGTCAATGTCTAAGAATCAGAACCCTACCTAACACAGATTAGCATTAGCATGGGGGACTTCATGCAAAAACAATTTGGAACGTGAATTTTTAAAAACATCTAGCTAGGAGAAAAACTATAACACAGTACAGTTGGTACCTAGAAAGAAAAGGCACAAAAATCAATCAGTCACATTGTCATAGCTACTTATCCACGGTATGGATCAGCAAAAAAGTCAGTCTTCGTCTTCAGGTCATCAATCGATCAGCAACGCATCAGGCTCTCAAGAGCATGAGCCCAATGACAGAATTTCGGATCTCTTCGATCGTCCATGCCTAGCCTCCAACATCTATTCTCTCCATCGGTTCTCTAACGGTTCTGAAGTTTTTCCCCTTTGTCACAACATTATATTAAAGTTACCCAGCCCATCCCCTAATTTCTAATTGGTCAATTAGTCACCATATATGATGCTGTCCAATAATGTTTATTTTAGAAATCTATGAATTCTAATATTATGCCATTCTCAGGGTGTCGATTGGTTCACTTTACGATCTCATCATCATCCGGCTCATCGGGATTCGAAAATGTTGCATTTTCTTTTCCAGTCAGTGTCTCTATTTTCCGAGTCCTGGGAAAGTACATCCTGTCTGCTTTACACTGAATTAGATACATACTCTAGTTCCTCCTCTCCTGTCCGTCAATTCATTGCAGAAAATTCTAGCTAAGCAGACTCTATTAGTACGAGTGGTTCACGGTCAGTTCAGCACGTTAGCTTCTCTACATTGCATGATTATTCAGCTTCTGCATGAGGCCTGGTAAAACTCGGCCACAACTGGGGATAAGTTAGCTCTACGGTATAATGCAAAACATACGTTATATATCTCAATATGGCATACTACTACAGTGTTTTAATACATTTTCTAGATTTCATACATGTTATTCATTTTATTAGTACATTTGGGAATCATCGTAGCCACTCTTCGTGGGCACATTTTCAAACGTGCACATTATTTTTCTATATTATTTTCCTCTACATAATATTATTGTTAATTAAAATGCATAAACACTCATTCATAATTTTAATTAACATATCTGCATCAGATCCTCCAATTGGAGGACTTGAGGCCCTCCTGAAATGTCAATCAGGCCTGAATGGACTCATCCCCAAGGTGGCCCCCACACCAGGGAACTGGCCCCTGTGGTGAGAACCAAGGGTGGATCTGCCTGTAAAGGAACCCCTGCATCAGATTGTCTTGGCCGGACCACCACCTTAAGCCTTTCAATATTGCCTGATACACTGGAACTTGTAACTCAAAATCCTCAGAGAGAGGATCCCAGAGTAACAGCAGATGAACACCTCAAAGGTGAAGATGAAATTGTGCCCACGACACCGTAAATACTGCTGCTGCTATGAAGCCCAAGAGATGAAGCCATGTCTGAAATGAGGCAGCAGGACTGGCTATCAGATCCTCGTCAAAGGATCCTAGAGCCAGAGCCCGGGGAGGAGGTAATAAACCTCTGCTGATGTCAGTGCGCAGCTGGGGCCCTATAAAAGTCAGATCCTGAGATGATGCCAACTGGCACTTGGCCCAGTTGATCAGAAAACCATGATCCTGAAGCGCAGAACACACAGTCTGAAGGTCCCGCAGAAGATCCCTTGATGACGGGGCATGCAGGAGCCAACCGTCCGGATAAGGATGCAGGAGACACCCTTGAAGATGACGGAAGGCCACTAGCAGTGCCACCACCTTGGTGAACACACATGGCGCAGAGAGGAGATCGAATGGCAGAACTTGAAACTGATAATGCATCCCCTAGATACACAATTGCAGAAACTTTTGAGATGATGGATGGACTGGCACATGATAGTATGAATCCTGCAGATCCAGAGTGCACATGTAATGGCCCTGCATCACCAGAGGAATGATTTTCTGCAAAGTCTCCATCTTGAAAGGCGAATGACGGATGAATTTGTTCACAGCCTTCAAATCCAGCACCAGGCCGAAATCCTCTTTTGCCTTTTCACCAGAAAATTAATCGAGTAGAACCCCAAACCCTGTTCCAGATGGGGAATCACCCGAA
The DNA here is from genome assembly GCF_031143425.1 of Pleurodeles waltl. NCBI lineage: Eukaryota > Metazoa > Chordata > Amphibia > Caudata > Salamandridae > Pleurodeles > Pleurodeles waltl. The sequence goes on along the minus strand of NC_090436.1, from coordinate 977,529,643 downwards.
CAGCCTGTTTTTGAACCAGGGAAAGAAGTTTTTCTTGAAGGGACACCTATTTGTCTGCCGGGATGACCATGGAGTGATATGCACTCCAAGGAAGGAGGAAATATGCCAAACTCTATTCTGTAGCCATGTTGAACCACATCCAACACCCTGGCGTCTGAAGTAGACCCCAGCCAGGCCTGGGAAAACAGACAAAGATGGTCCCATACCACCTGATCCTGTTCTATCAGTCAGGAATGCTGCATCAGAGGGGGAGACTTGGGCTTCTGCTCCGTCCCTGTGCGGGCAGGAAACCGACCATGAGCTCTCACAAACTGTCGTCCTGGGGGCTGATGTGGGAAGATTTGCATCTGAAGAATGGCCTGTCACCCCCATAGGATTTAAGGGATGAAAACTGTTTCTTCTCTTTGAAGAGTTTATGAAGTCTGGTCTCCAGCTCGGTACCAAACAAAATAGGACCCTGAAAAGGCAAACATAATGCTGAAGACTTCTGGGCTACATCCGTTCTCCAGTCCTTCAGCACCAGAGTGCGACGGGCTGTCACAGCACCCTCTGCCAAAGCAGAAACACGTACCACATCAAATGGAATGTCCGACAGAAACTCCACCTGACATTCGATCATGCCTAGACCCCAGAGCAATCAGAAGACTCATCCAAAGCCCTATCGAGAGTCTTGAGGTCTGAGACAAGGCACTTAGCCACATAAGTCCTATATATCCCAGCCTGAAGGGCCAGATGAGCACAAGAGTACACTTTTTTCAAAGAAGCATCTACCTTTCTGTCTACAAAATCCCTGAGAACCGCCTCCTCAGCCAAAGAAGTACACCCAACCAGACTGGCCACAAAATAATCCACCGGGATAGAATCAGGAAAGTCTGTCTGCATATTATGCAAGGGATACAGTTTAGACATAAAACGAGACATCAATATCGGCATCCTGCCATTCCCTATAGAGCACACCACAAGTGCAGAAATGGACTAGCACATCAACAAGGGTTAATCTGAAACTGGCGTAACATGGCTGAAGAAGAAGATTCAGGAGCCTCCTCCTCCTGAAAGCCTGCATTTCACCTACCATGGCGCACCAGTGCAGGCAACAGGTCTTTAGAAATGTACTTCTGTATAAGATCCTCAGGGCCCAGGCCCTCCTCCTCTGAACCAGAAGAAGAAGAGACAGCCTCGGGAAGAACTTTACGCTTGTCCTCTGCCCCTATCTCAAACAGGATCTCCTTGATGAGGCACTTAATGCGGGCCTCCTCCTCCCCATGTTTGCTCAGACTGGAAGGGGAACGAGACCAGGGTGGAGAAAAGGAAAGGAGGACGAGGAAGACACCTCCAAGTGCTTCAGTTTATGTGCATGCTTCCCCATGGTAGGCAAGTACAGTAGCAGACTTAGGGGGTTATTACAACTTTGGAGGAGGTGTTAATCCGTCCCAAAAGTGACGGTAAAGTGACGGATATACCACCAGCCGTATTACGAGTTCCATAGGATATAATGGACTCGTAATACGGCTGGTGGTATATCCGTCACTTTACCGTCACTTTTGGGACGGATTAACACCTCCTCCAAAATTGTAATAACCCCCTTAGGCCCGTATTTATACTTTTTGACGCTAATCTGCGCTAACGCAGTTTAGCGTCAAAAAAATTAGCGCCGGCTAACGCCATTCTGAAGCGCCATGCGGGCGCCGTATTTATAGAATGGCGTTAGCCGGCGTTAGCCGACCAGCGCTGCCTGGTGTGCGTGAAAAAAAACCACGTACACCAGGCAGCGCCGGCGTAGGGGAAAATGGCGTATGGGCGTCTAAAAATGGGGCAAGTCAGGTCGAGGCAAAAAAATCGTCTTAACCCGATTAGCGCCATTTTTTTACGACGCTCATCCCCCATCAACATGACTCCTGTCTTAGCAAAGACAGGAGTCATGCCCCCTTGCCCAATGGCCATGCCCAGGGGACTTATGTCCCCTGGGCATGGTCATTGGGCATAGTGGCATGTAGGGGGGCACAAATCAGGCCCCCCTATGCCACAAAAAGAAATTACAAAAAATACTTACCCCAACTTACCTTTTCTTCCCTGGGATGGGTCCCTCCATCCTTGGGTGTCCTCCTGGGGTGGGCAAGGGTGGCAGGGGGTGTCCCTGGGGGCAGGGGAGGGCACCTCTGGGCTCCTTCAGAGCCCACAGGTCCCTTAGGGGCATATTTATACTCCGTTTGCACAGAATTTGCATCATTTTTTTCCACGCAAATTCGACGCAAAACTAACTCCATATTTATACTTTGGCGTTAGACGCGTCTAGCGCCAAAGTTCATGGAGTTAGCGTCATTTTTTGGCGTGAACACCTCCCTTGCGTTAATGATATGCAAAGGAGGCGTTCCCGTCTTAAAAAATGACTCCGAGGCATGTGCATGGTATTTATACTCCCGGGCTAAAATGACGCCCGGGAGTGGGCGGGGCAAAAAACCCCGCATTTGCGCCTCTTTTTAATGCCTGGGTCAGGGCAGGCGTTAAGGGACCTGTGGGCTCTGAAGGAGCCCAGAGGTGCCCTCCCCTGCCCCCAGGGACACCCCCTGCCACCCTTGCCCACCCCAGGAGGACACCCAAGGATGGAGGGACCCATCCCAGGGAAGAAAAGGTAAGTTGGGGTAAGAATTTTTTTTAAAAAAAATTTGTGGCATAGGGGGGCCTGATTTGTGCCCCCCTACATGCCACTATGCCCAATGACCATGCCCAGGGGACATAAGTCCCCTGGGCATGGCCATTGTGCAAGGGGGCATGACTCCTGTCTTTGCTAAGACAGGAGTCATGTTGATGGGGGATGAGCGTCGTAAAAAAATGGCGCTAATCGGGTTAAGACGATTTTTTTGCCTCGACCTGACTTGCCCCATTTTTAGACGCCCATACGCCATTTTCCCCTACGCCGGCGCTGCCTGGTGTACGTGGTTTTTTTTCACGCACACCAGGCAGCGCCGGTCGGCTAACGCCGGCTAACGCCATTCTATAAATACGGCGCCCGCATGGCGCTTCAGAATGGCGTTAGCCGGCGCTAATTTTTTTGACGCTAAACTGCGTTAGCGCAGATTAGCGTCAAAAAGTATAAATACGGGCCTTAACGCCTGCCCTGACCCAGGCGTTAAAAAGAGGCGCAAATGCAGGGTTTTTTGCCCCGCCCACACCCGGGCGTCATTTTAGCCCGGGAGTATAAATACCACGCACATGCCTCGGAGTCATTTTTTAAGACGGGAACGCCTCCCTTGCATATCATTAACGCAAGGGAGGTGTTCACGCCAAAAAATGACGCTAACTCCATGAACTTTGGCGCTAGACGCGTCTAACGCCAAAGTATAAATATGGAGTTAGTTTTGCGTCGAATTTGCGTCGAAAAAAACGACGCAAATTCGGCGCAAACGGAGTATAAATATGCCCCTTAATGTAGAAACTCCACAAAATCAGGCAGAAGAAACAGGAAACAAGAAACAGGAAACAAAACACCAATTCCACTGCAGGGTACTCCCCAAGGGGTCCCTGTCAACTTAATATACCCGGGAACACCAAGGAGGGGCACACTTTATGCGGGCAGCAAAATTGCACCTCCCCCGCATGTCCAGAACATGTTCCGTTCAAGGAGGAACTCAGGGAAGTCCAAGGCTTCCTGCTTCCTCCGCACATCCCCCAGCAGCCCAGCAGGCTGGGAGATGTCCCCCTCACCGCTGTGGTACACTGAGAAAAAGCTCGACCAGCAGCCCCAACCAGGCACATAACTACACCCCACGCAAGCCCGGCAGACTGGGGGAAGCGCGAAAACCACAGGCAAGCACCCCCTCAAGTCCTCGGTTCGCATTCGTCAGAGGACAGGAAAAAAGAACAGGTGGAATACTGGGAATGTACGATGTATGTACTACGTGGGGGGTTGGAGGACCCAGCATTCCTCATGTTCTTTTTGTTTCTGTCGCAGAGATAGTTATCTCCATACCGTGATGAAGGGGACAAGGACTTGAGGGACCAGGGGGTAATCATTTTTGTATTTTTACGGGTTCCTGTTAAATACTATTTTTTATACCACTGCATTTTGTACATTAAAGTACTCATTTACTATAAACGGAGATATAAATGTATACATCTAAAAAGAACTAGAGAAGGTGCTTATTAAAACACTGCTGAGACCTATATTAGTTCGCTGTTGTGGAATCTCCACAACAGATGGACATACTCTGAAGATGACGGTGCTTGTAATAAAATTGTGAATTTCCCCCGATGTTAACGAGTACAATTGAATTACTTCACAAAATTATAGACAGCCAGAAAGAGTTCTCCATGAGGAAAGCAAGCTCAGGGCCGTGAAATATCACATCATTCAGTATTAATGCATTGTATTTTTCACCTGGTGCAACAGTTACATTACACAATGTCCCATTCATTCTTTAGGCATGGAGAAATGAAGGCACAGATTTAAGAAACGTGGCTCTTCAGCTAGTCAAGCACCACTTTTTTGTGTCTCCCTTCGCCCCCCTAACCTCACAATGTGTGTGTGGTATTTAAGATACGGTGCACCATGGAGAAATTTGGACCAACAGCGTCAACATTTTTTACTTTATTATGCGCTTTGCTCCACTAGCATCAAAAATTCTGACGCTAGTGAGCAAAGTGCAAGGAGGCCCATTGATTTCAATGTGTGAGTCATTTTAACATGGTGCAATTAAATCTTGTAGATTTCATTGTGCCATTTTTGCGGGCCTCCTTGCGTCAGAATGCCTCCTTTGCACACATAATACAAGGAGCATGCATATTGTGGCGCAAAGGGTTGCAAAGTGTCACAATGCATTCATTGCGCCACTTTCTATATATGGCACGGTGTTTTTGGCAATCTAACCCCACATTAGCATCAGAAAAATGATGCTAATGTGGCATTAGATGGGCAAGGCCATCCTTAAATTTGGGCCTAAATGATTTGTCCAGACAGGGGAGTAGCTTCAAGGGGGTATTTGGGGTGTTCCACCCTCCTAATAAATGAATTTTGTGTTAAAAAGTTAGGTACGAGTGCTTTCTCTTGGGTATGGTGAGTTGTCTGTTGGATTGCGCCAGGAATTGTTACACACACAGACAAAAACCCACACATGCACTCGCTCACCCTCTCTCTGTTAGGAAGGACTTTAAAAATGTTGGCTATTTCACAAAATAATTTATCTCTTACTTAGTGCGCCTACCAATCCTCATTCCTCTCCATTTCCACAGCCCCTTATGCCCCTCTCATGCGTCATTCTTGTCATCGTATAATGTGTCCATGTTCGTCAGTCTGTGGCCCCGCCCCTTTTACTACAAAACGATAATAAACCTAGGCCCAGATTTATGACAAAGTAGCGCAGTGCGGTGCTGTGCCAAAAATAGCAGTGCCGAGCTGCGCAACATTTGAAACACAGGGATGCGTCGTACTTATAGGAATAGGGCACACCCCTGCGTTTCCCCCTGCGCCGGTGCTGAATTAAGCTGCCTGCGCCAAAGCAGGCATCCTTGCACCATAGTGCAAGGTTGTCTGCTTTGTTCGGATAGATTGTTTAAGTGCAGGAAGGGACACCTTCCTTCACATAAGCAATCATCCATGGCAGAGGTTCCCAACCTTTTGACTTCTGTTGACCCCCACTTTATTAGTACTCGAACCCGGGGAACCCCTACTGAATCCTTATTGGAATTTGGGGACCCTCCCCAATCAGTCACTACTGAAAGCTAAAGACCTAGGTTTATCTTTATACTTTTTTAGCGCCGCATTTGCGTCATTTTTTGATGCAAAAGCGGTGCAAACTTGCAAAATACAATTGTATTTTGTAAGTTTGCGCCGTTTTTGCGTCAAAATCGGTGCAAACGCAGCACTAAAAAAGTATAAATATGGGCCCTAATCTGTAAATATTATTACATTTTCTAAGGGGTCACAGACCCCCTTAGGAGGTTTCGCAGACCTCCAGGTGTCCCCGGACCACAGGTTGGGAACCACTGATTCATGGCATTTTGCCTCTTCTATGTGTGCTGCATTCTACAGCACACATAGAAGAAGCAAAAAACAAGGAGGAATAAAAGCATTCCTCCTTGTTTTGTCATGCTTAGTTTTTAGTGCTGCCATAGATTTACGATTTCTTGTAAATCTGGGGCAGCGTCAAAAGCAATGGGTGTTGCGATGGAACACCCACAGCAACACCCATTGCACACCCCTGTGACACAGAAAACTGCATGGAGGGGTCCATATTTACAAGAAGGCGTAACTCCACACCTCCTTGTAAATATGGAGCAGTGGTTAGTGCCACCAAAGCGTCATAAAAAGTGACGCTCCGGTGGCGCGAGGTGCTCTGAAATCAGCCCAGTAATTTATTATTGTTTTATAGTAAAAGGTTTGCAGCAGCTGGTGGTGGTGGTGATGGTGCTAGCAGAGCAGCCGCGTCTGTTCGCTTTTCTTTTGAAAACTCACCAGGCCTCCGCCTGTGTTTTTTTCTCAGTTTGGCCCATATTTATTTATTTTTTCACGCAAAAGCTGCGCTAACTTACAAAATACAGGCCCATATTTATACTTTTTGACGCTAAACTGCGCTAACGCAGTTTAGCGTCAAAAAGTTTTGCGCCGTCTAACGCCATTCTGAAGCGCCATGCGGGCGCCGTATTTATGGAATGGCGTTAGACGGCGCAATCAGACCGGCGCTGCCTGGTTTGCGTGGGAAAAAACCACGTAGACCAGACAGCGCCGGCGTAGGGGGAAAATGGCGCATGGGCGTCTTAAAATGGGGCAAGTCAGGTTACGTCGAAAAAATCGTCGTAACCCGACTTGCGCCATTTATTTTCGACGCCCATCCCCCATCAACATGACTCCTATCATTGTAAAGATAGGAGTCATGCCCCCTTGCCCAATGGCCATGCCCAGGGGACTTCTGTCCCCTGGGCATGGTCATTGGGCATAGTGGCATGTAGGGGGGCACAAATCAGGCCCCCCTATGCCAAAAAATATTATTAAAAAAAAAAATAATAAAACTTACCTGAACTTACCTGAATGTCCCTGGGGTGGGTCCCTCCAGCCTTGGGTGTCCTCCTGGGGTGGGCAAGGGTGGCAGGGGGGGTCCCTGGGGGCAGGGGAGGGCACTCTGGGCTCATTTTGAGCCCACTTGTCCCTTAACGCCATGCCTGACCCAGGCGTTAAAAAGCGGCGCAAATGCGCCGTTTTTAGCCACGCCCACTCCCGGGCGTCACTTTTGCCCGGGAGTATAAATACCACGTAAAGGCCTGGGAGTCATTTTTTAGACGGGAACGCCTCCCTTGCATATCATTAACGCAAGGAAGGGGTTCACGCTAAAAAATGACGCACATTCCGGGAACTTTGGCGCTATTCGCCTCTAACGCCATAGTATAAATATGGCGTTAGTTGGCGTTAGTTTAGCGTCGAATTTGCGTCGAAAAAAACGACGCAAATTCGGCGCAAACGGAGTATAAATACGGCCCACAATTATAATTTGTAAGTTTGCGCCGCTTTTGTATAAATCTGGGCCTTTGTATCCGAAATGGCCAAACCACGAGTTAACTTTTCAAAGTTCTTCTGTGTGCTCATATTTCATTATGTGAAGCAGCACTGCCACCTTGTGGTAAGAAGATATTTATCAAACGACAGAAAGATGTTACAGGTCCTATCGTTTGGCGTTTAGCTTACTAAGGTGCCAACCAGAAGGCAACACCTAAGTTATTCTCTTTGCATAATATGCCTCGACCTCATATTTATGTTTGCTTGTGTATATTAAAATGCTAGTCATTCATGCTTATCTTCTCCTCCGGCTGCTGTGGCTGGATCAAGTTTGTAAGCAACGCTCTCTGGTTAATGCAAAGCGCCCAAATGCCCGCCGGCTGCGAGTGCTTCTTTGTAAGAATGTTAAATAAATAAATAAATAAAGGTTTAAAACACACACAAAGCTAAATAACATACCACTACCAGGGCCACCATAAAAGACACAAACACAGTCACAACATTTAAACAGGCAATTTAAAGAAAAAAAAATCAGAACTATTGAAGCGGGCCTTGTGTGTGTTTTGCCCTGAGACACTGATTAAAGAAATTATCTCACAATATATCACAATGGATAAAACATAATAGCATGGTGTCAACCATAGAATCACAAGTCTTTGTAAAACAGTTTCCAACAGAGTATGATGTTTACAAGAAAGATTATTTTTTCCGCTGCCCTTTGTCTTCCGTACATCCTCACTTTGCACTTTTGCTGCGTAGTCAGTCAAATGTCTTGTCTTGCAAGGTGAAGAAATCCCTAATCCCCGAGAGGTGTTTTCCACAGTTGTATAACCTGTTTCGAACTCATTCATTTGTCGCCCTGTGACTGACTGAGCCCAGGGAGGGGTTAATCTGATAGAAACAACACTCAGCGTAAAGTACTCTGAACAAAAGAGAAGATTAACTGAGCAGGAGAGGCCGGGCCAAAGGAGGGTACACCGGTCTGCGTTCCAAGTCAGCGGCCTGGACTAAACGACCCGTCCGGCAGGAGACAGAGGGAAAGGCGGGACTTCCGGTTGTACGCATCAAAAGCACAGTGCTGGGCTCTCCGTACCCGCAGTACATTCACGTGGACAGGTATATTGAAATAGGGACACAGGGTATAGGAATGAGCCCTATTTTCTCATAGTTACAATTTATAATTTTAAGTAATTGAGATGGTAAGCATTGATCGGCGTAATATTATGTCCCCGCCTTCCTGTGTCATACCTGAACAACTCAGTGTAAACGACTCAAAGAGAGCCCACACCCTAATTCTAAAGATTATTTTAGAAATAAAATAAGCAGTGCAGACGATTCGAATTCTGTGCAAACGACTTTAGGAACTGTATTGTTTTAGTTGTTATAGGCGAGTTAGTGATGTACCAATGTTTATATTATTATTATCATTATTATTAGAAGCAGTACTAGTGGTAGTAGTAGTCTGTTGTTTCTTCTTTTATTATTATTAACACTTTAGCTATTACTATCATTGTTAATCAAATCCACTGCTTCTTGTACCAACCACCCAATTTGTGGTTTCAGTTTATCTTTTCGATTTTCTATTACTTCCTATTGGCCTCATTTACGAGAATCTGACGCATTCTCCAGCAATTCCAGGAGGCTCATTCAGAAAAGCCTTCCGTCAGTTTAATGCCTGCTCTGAGCAGTCGTTAAAAAAGTGATGCTGTAAAGGCGCAGAACAATGCCACTGTCCCAGTCCTGGGTAGCTTCTAACAGGGGAACGCATCCCTTGCATACATTATACCTGGTACAGGTATAATGTGGCACAAGGCTTTACAAACAGGCACTATGGTCCAATTGTACCAGTTTGTACGCATCAAACAATGTGGCGCACTGTGGGGGAATGCTTTGCCCCACAGCTGCATCATAAAATGATGCAACAGTGGCATAAGGGGCTTGTAAATAGGCCTATATGGGCCTCATTTACAGGAATCTTACGCATCAGCTCTAATGCATTAGATATCTTGCGCTGCCCTGTGCCCCCCTAAAGACACCATGGTAGCACTGTATTTATGATACAAAGCTCCATGACGCTGTGTCCACAGATGCGCCAGAAATTCTGACACATCGGTGACGCTAAACTGACGCATTGCTGGGCTAGCGTTAGAAAAATGACAGTAATCAGCAATACCAGGAGGCCTCCATTCAAAAAATCTTGCATCTAGCTGACTGCTCGGGGACTGCTTTGCGCCACCGCTGTGTTAAAAAAAATGATGCCACAGTGGCAAGAGGCTCGTATAAGCCCCATATGTTTCATACTTGAGATTGGCCTAAACTGCTACCAACGAGGCATATTTTCGTTGATAGGATTCCTTTTTCTGGGACTCGATTTCACAGTTCGGCAGCAAGCGAACCGCGAGATGTTTATATCCCTTACCACATAATTCATCCCAAACTTTTTTGCACCAAGTTTAGACCGCGCAGTTGGCCAACTGGCAGCTTTCTATCTGAAATATGATCGTTCAGGGGCAGCTTTAGTTATGTTAATAACCGGCAGAAGTGAGCTGCTCGAAATATGACGGTAAACCTTACTTGTATACGCAGCTCTATTGTTTGAGAATCTACTTTGAGCATGAGTCTGGTTTCACAAGCCCAGCTGAGTTGGACTGCAATACCCCATAGCGGCTGCTAGAGGGAGCCATTGCCCTGCCTGTTTTAGAGGCACTCACTCGTAAACGCAGCGGTTGTACTGGGGTGGGGACCGGACGCCTCGGGAAAAGGCGAGTCTGTCTGCACGCTGGCGGGATGGATAATGACAACCAGTTCCCGCTTTTCGGGAGGGTTTCTGTGCTGCGCCTAAGCTCCTTCATCGGCTAAAAAGGCCTGCGGCCGCGGGATACAACTGATTGTATATAAAGTGCATGCTAAGTGAGCGCCTAAGCCCATGAGCCATTATCTTCTTGGAGCATCCTCTTGCAGATCAGTGTCATTTTAATGGAGCTGCGGGAAGTGCCCCCTCTCCCCGCCCGCGCACGGGCCACGGGTCCCACCGGCTCCTCCACGCCCTGGGCCTCGCATTGTCTGGAAGCTGCAACCTTCTAAACCCGGGTCCACTAGGCGCGTTTCAAATTGTCGGGAATGCAGACAGTCCCAGGTCTGGGGTGGATTAACGTTGTACTGGCACTGGAAACACCAAAACAAATCAAAATAATAAAAACAAAAGTGAAACCGAGAAATATAGATCGCATCCGTGGACGTCCCTGAGAGTCGAGTTCAAGCGCGCGTCAGAGCAGAAAGAAAATCTAATGCACGTAGAAAAGTCGAATTTATAAAAAGATATTGCAGATTGTCCGTCGGCTATAGAAACAGTCAACAACTGCATCTAGCTTTTGTGCAATTTGTATTTATATTTATTTTTTGTAGTGGCAGTAAGGGATCTCGAGCGGTTTTCATAGTTTTGTTCTTCGGGGCAGGTGAAGTGTTGTATCAGATCTCTCGACTTACTCAGCAGGGGCCCGAATTAGTATTTCCTACTCTTGTTGCAAGGACTCGCCTAGCGAAGAGGCACAATATACACACAAGTACACATCCGCACTAATTCCGCCATTTCTTCAATAGGCGTTGGTCTCTTTGATCTGTTAAGATGGTTTTTAGAGTGTGTTTGGACGATGTTCTTTATCGCTTTGCAGTTATTCCCTGCATCGCTTTGTTTTCGTAGTTCAACTTGCAGCTGTTAAAGCACGTTTTCAGAATCTCCGCCCCTCGATTGCTAGGTAAATGTATAATGACAATAATAAATGGAATTCTTATTCTACTAATAATAATACATTGCAACTCTTGCTATGAAGCACTTCGAACTTTATTTTATATTTTCTAAGCACTATAAAATAATAAGCGCCACTAATGGCGGTAATTGGAGGGATCTCGATTATGTTTGTTTGCAGTCCTGTTTAAATGAATGCTCTTTATTATTCGTGGCCGTGGGGTCTGCGACACGTGGTTTTGCGGTGCCCCGCGTTAGCCCCCCATCTCCCTTCAATTATGACGATATATAGAGGTGCATACTAGCGGTTCTCAGTATTCACCCCTTGTGTATACTGCCATATTTACCATTAACCAGAGGAAGGATAAAGGATTCTAACCCCAGCTTTTCAAATTGGGATAGATTTGCGTCTCTGCTTACACTCCGTCGTCCTGTCAGACTCGTCTTCAGTATTTCAATAACTTTTGAAACTGGCACCTTGAGAATTGTTGGAGGCGCTGCATAGTTCAAATTTTAGTTTGTTAGAGTTCAAACATAACAGACGGTGGTCATGTAGAGCGGCTTTGTGCCACCAATGCATACATTTTACGAGTGGAGGAGAAGACGACTGCAGTAGGGCCCTGCATATGTCACAGAAAATACACACTTGGAGTTTTTTAGTTATGTCACCGTCTGACTGCGCACCAATCACCACAGGTGTGGCAGCCAGCGCAGCTTGCACCCCGCAGGCGGGGATGATAGCCAGCACAGCTCCCACTCCGGAGGCCGGTACGACAGACACACGGGTCACACCTCAGTGCCCGGCTATGGCAGCGAGCACAACTCAAACCCCACAGGCTGGGTGTGGCAGCCAGCACAGCTCACACCCCACGGGCTGGGTGTGGCAGCCAGCACAGCTCACACCCCACAGGCTGGGTGTGGAAGCCAGCACAGCTCACCTTAGCGCCCGACTATGTCAGCCAGCACAGCTCACACCCTAAGTAGGACGGGCAGCAGAGCTCACTGCTAGATATGCCAGAACAGTCTGCACCCTAAGAATGGCGGTAGCACAATCCGTACCCCAAGTCTGACAGGCAGCATAGCGCGCGCCTTAGGGATGGCCGCCGGTGCAACCCGATTCTAGGTATGTCACAGCGCACAGCTCCTGCAGCCCTGCGACAGCACCGCCTGCACCTCGGGTCCGACATCCAGGGGTATAGCCCGCACCCCGGGGTGTGCCAGCACAGCCTGGACCCCGCGTACGGCAGCACGGCCCGCTCCCCGGGCTTGAGAGAGACAATGCAGCCCCCATCCCAGCTATGCAGCCACCTCAGCTCCGACCGAAAGTATGAGAGGTGCTAGCCGCACCGAAGCGGTGCTTCATTTGTAAAGTTAATACATACATACATACACGGATGAATGAAACAATGAATTGACACATTAATGTATGGTGCAGGAGCCCAACACATTTCTAGGGGTCTGCCGCTGGTGCTGTCGAACGCCAGGACTGCTGAATACCAAGGTACCAAGGGTGCCCAGTCCTGATGCCACCTTCTGCCTCTTTCTTTCCCCGCAGTACACGCCCTTTCCCCTCCCCTCTCTGTTGCCGGTTCCTCTTTTAACACCACTTCTCACTTTGTCACTATTGTCCTACCCCTTTTATCACCCGTTTTCCGTGTTTCCTCTTGTTCGGTGTAAAGTTCTGTGGGTGAAAAGGAAATTTCTGTCCCCAGAAATGAGAGTCGGCGCCCACCACCTGCAACCACCGGCACAAACCAAGCCCACCGAAGTATGACATAAAACCACGGTGTGCCGGCCGCCATCCTTCTGCTGTTTCTGTTGTGCCAACAGTGCGGACTGAAGTGGGATCCCTCACATGTTTCACGGGAGAAAAACTGTCAAGTCGCCGCCCGCCTGCACATCAAGCACCCCAGGTGTGACGGACAGCGCAGCTCGCGCCCCAAGCACCTGTGCACGCGGCCCTTTCAAGGCTTCCTGGGTGTCAACGGTGGATTAGTCCATCTGATGACGCTAGGCCCACACTTACGCTACGTCTCCCCTTCTAAAAATTCGCTCACCTGCTCAGTAACAGGATCCTTCACGATTACTCGTTTCCGATTAATACGTTCCTCGCCTCTATACCTGTAAGAAAAATAAACATTTTTGGCACGTCAAGCCCTAGACATGGACACTTTGTAAACGCCCTCTTAAAACAATCCACGCCTTACTAGTTCTGCACCTACGTGTGCCTTAAATGGGCAAGAGTGAAACGGAACAAAATGCTTATCCTGAACAGAAACATTTGCCGAAACAGTTAATTCTTACAGGATAAGGCTTGCCCGACAAGCATTTGACAGCGCGAGGGACCACGCGTGAGTCTGAGTAAGGGTGTGGGGTCGCAGGGAGAGAATACACACAGTGGCGTCGCTGGTGCAAATAAGTTAGTGGGCTTCGGGCAGCTGTTCAGCCTGAGAAATGTAGCAGTAATTAGGGTTCGTTGGGCATCGGTGCCACTGTACCTGCTACACGCCATTGTCCGAAAAGACGTTCTGAGGCACTGACAGGCCTTGTCAAAATAGTCACACTGGCTTGAGTGCATGTCCCCTGGCAGCAGGCATGGCTGGGCCCTTTTTGGCCTTAGGCTGGGGTCCTGAACAGTGTGTCCTGAAAGGACGTCCCCCGTCTGCCAGGAGACGCACAATCACGCACACAACCTTTGTTCGGCCCTGTTTATCGCCAGCATCGCCGCTAGTACCCGCGGCTGGGCCTGATTAAAGAAGTTATTGCCACAGCGCTTTGGTCATGTCGCATCCAAGGTTTAGTTCCTTATAGCCCTGTCCTGGCCCAGAAGTGTTCCCACGGCAGTCGAAAGGCTACCCGGCGTGTTGTGTACGGTTGGGAGTGTGGTTGTGCATAGAGTGACCCATGTGAGAAGGCTGTGTGAGGTCAGGGCGGTGCTCCAGCGGTGTGCCCGGGTATCACCAGAAACAGAGGGGATCCAGACAGAGAAAGAAGGCTGCGCTTGTCCACTCACATTACCTCCTATGGCACTGCGGATGGACGATTAGTGACAACTCGTGGGACGCGCTTTGAGTGCTCAGTTAGGGGCTTTCGCGCATATAGCCCATATTTATACTTTTTTTAGCGCCGCATTTGCGCCGCTTTTTGACGTAAAAACGGCGCAAACTTACAAAATACAATTGTATTTCATAACTTTGCGTCGTTTTTTTGCCTCAAACAGCGGCGCAAAAAAAGTATAAATATGGGCCAACTAGTTCTTAGCAATTCAGTGTATGTTTCTCTTTTTAGTTATTATTAGTTTTTGTAGTTTTATACAGCACAAGCTTGTCTCAGGGCATTAGAACGCTTTACATGAGAACCAGAAGCTACACATTTTCAGGAGGCTGTGAAGCCTATTCACAAAGGCAACTTTACAGATGAGTAAGACTGCAAATGTAAATTACTAAAACACTTTGGAGGACATCTTCTGCTTTAGATTATTAACTAATTAAAAATAGTTTAAATATATTAATAATATTTTATCAATGTAAAGTTTTTAACAAAATAAATAAAACATCCTACCTAGCCATTTCATTTTTAATTAATATTTAGTAAATTCATTTAAAAGTTGTGTCTAATTTATGTAAATTACATATTTTAATAAAAGTATAGAAAAAATAAATTATTTTTTAATACAATAACTATTAGTTTGTAAACTAATGAAATATTTAACTAATAGCTTTGCATAATTGTAAAGACTGTAAAATCGATAGATGTACACAAATGGCCTGATTCACAGACTGCATTTTGTAGTACGTATAATGCAGTGCAGTATACAATTCACAACCCTACATATGGAACTAGGAACAAATACTGTGCAAAAGACTGAGTAACCAACTTTTGTTTACATAATAACTGAGAGGAAGGACTCACAGCGCAGGGGGGTGACCACACAAAACATTGTAGAAAAATGTGAACCTTTAGAGAAGTGGTAAAAATAAGGAATGTAAAAACGAAGGCCTGATTAGGAGTGGGTCATTGCCACCCCCCGCCCCCCTCCCGAGTAAACCCCTATTTAAGCAGGGGTCAGAATTATGAGTTAAGGTGTATTTATCACTTCCGATAATTATCAGATGCGTTAAAAACTTCATTACATTTTGGCAGGTCAAACCTGCAGAAACTTGACAGGAGAAATATTCAATGTTTACTCTATCATGCTGATTTTGATGCGTTAAACACAAAGGCCCATATTTATACTTTTTGACGCTAAACTGCGCTAACGCAGTTTAGCGTCAAAAATTTTAGCGCCGTCTAACGCCATTCCGAAGCGACATGCGGGCGCCGTATTTATGGAATGGCGTTAGCCGGCGCAAGCAGACCGGCGCTGCCTGGTGTGCGTGGCAAAAAACCACGTAGACCAGGCAGCGCCGGCGTAGGGGGAAAATGGCGCATGGGCGTCTTAAAATGGTGCAAGTCGGGTTGACGCTAAAAAATCGTCTAAACCCGATTTGCGCCATATTTTTTCGACGCCCATCCCCCATCAACATGACTCCTATCATTGTAAAGATAGGAGTCATGCCCCCTTGCCCAATGGCCATGCCCAGGGGACTTCTGTCCCCTGGGCATGGTCATTGGGCATAGTGGCATGTAGGGGGGCACAAATCAGGCCCCCCTATGCCACAAAAAAAAAAAAAAAAAATACTTACCTGAACTTACCTTAATGTCCATGGGATGGGTCCCTCCGTCCTTGGGTGTCCTCCTGGGGTGGGCAAGGGTGGCAGGGGGGGTCCCTGGGGGCAGGGGAGGGCACTCTGGGCTCATTTTGAGCCCACTTGTCCCTTAACGCCATCCCTGACCCAGGCGTTAAAAAGCGGCGCAAATGCGCCGTTTTTGGCCACGCCCACTCCCGGGCGTCTCTTTTGCCCGGGAGTATAAATACCACGTAAAGGCCTGGGAGTCATTTTTTAAGACGGGAACGCCTCCCTTGCATATCATTAACGCAAGGAAGGGGTTCACGCTAAAAAATGACGCACACTCCGGGCACTTTGGCGCCCGAAGCGTCTAACGCCATAGTATAAATATGGCGTTAGTTGGCGTTGGTTTTGCGTCGAATTTGCGTCTAAAAAAACGACGCAAATTCGGCGCAAACGGAGTATAAATATGCCCCAAAAATTCACGTTATTCCCCAAAACTCATAATAGTCTCTATTTATTGCACCCAATTAATAAAGTACCTTGGTGTACCGTTACTTATGAGGTTCAGTAATAATCACCTGCACTTATAATCAGGCCATACGTCTACAGCTGTCCAAAACGAATAGATTTATACCCCAAAACGTAAACTTTCAGAAGATGGTCAGTCAGCCCCTGAGCTAATGACAGATAAGGGCAGAGGCCCATGGAGAATGATTTGCCTAAGATTAAACAATTTCATCAAGTAGGAGACCCAAGAATTCAATACAGGGCAGCTTATTTATACCCCAAAAACGTGCCCATTATATTAGAACTTTTTTAAAGATTTGGGGCCTGATTTAGCATAAGGTGTTAAAGGATGAAACCCCATAATTGAACTCACATACTTTTGCTAACCCATGTATAAACATCTTCTTGGCGAAACCACGAGTGTGCAAAATGCCCTGAGAAGTGATAATGAAAAATATTCTACAGTGCTTTAAAGGGAACTAGAGAAGTGCTGGTACTCACTTTTTAGAGTACCTTTTTTCTCCTGGGACGTGTGGGTACTCTCCCATTAAATGGAGTGCATCAGTACTAAGAAGTGCAGGCACTCCCTTTTTCAAATTAAAGAAGTGCAGGCACTCAGTACCAGAGAGTACCTTCCCATTTAAAGCACTAAGTATGGGGGAAGGGGCCTTATGGATGAGTGGGTGACATATGGAGATTGTTTTTATTTTTTAGAACTTAATAACAGATGGACAGGGGGATGATTCTTGTCATTGAGGGCTCCCAGACATGGTGCAGTGCTGGAAGACCCACAGGTGAGGACATCCCTCTCCTGAGTCTTGCAGCCATGGTTCAGTGATGTGAGGTTCAGGAGATGACCCTCCGCAGCCATGGTCAAGCAATGCAAGGCCCAGGGATGAGGGCCTCAGGATTGCCTATAATTACTTCTGAAGTTCAAAGATTTTTTTTCAGTTACTTTCTTGTCTTCACAATGGCGTTGATGTCCCCAGTTGCGAATACATCTCTGGGCAATGTCCCTCCAACAGGTTCCTACGTAGTGACTTTTCAGATAGGGTCTGGCAGTGGCCATTCAACAAAGATCTGCTTTGCCTATGTAAAGAAGTAAGTAATCATTTATTTTATGCTAAAATACAATCTATATGCTTTTTCTAGAAATGATTGATTGATATTATGCAATATATAACTTTTTGACCCATGTATGTGACTGGATTGAGTAGATGGTTTATACTGACCAGAGATTTCCAGTTTCCCACTTTCTTAATATTCTTAGTTTACATCAGCTTTGGTTTTGACATTACCTTCTGACCTTCATTACACCTGAGCGTTTTTGAAATGTACATGTTTAGAGATAAACCACATAAAAGTTATAGCCCAAAAAGCTGTTGACTTTACTGAGAAAAACCAAAAGTGACAAGATAAATTCTTGAGTTAATCGCAGGGGCTGGTCATTACATGTGTGGTATTTAGGGCCATATTTATACCCCATTTGCACTGAATTTGCGTCATTTTTTTGATGCAAATTCAGTGCAAAAATAACTCCATATTCATATTTTGTAGCTAGATCAAAATAATGTCAAAATATTGGAGTTTGCACCATTTTTCAGATGTGTGAACCTTCCTTGCATAAATGAGATGCAAGGTAGGCGTTCCAATCTACAAAATGGTGCTATCCCCATGTAGGAGGCTGTACTGGCTTGTAGTGAGTACCTAGGGGTACTTGCACCTTGCACCAGGCCCAGTTATCCCTTATTAGTGTATAGGGTGTCTAGCAGCATAGGCTGATAGATAATGGTAGCTTAGCAGAGCAGCTTAGGCTGAACTAGGAGACGAGTGAAGCTCCTACAGTACCACTAGTGTCACTTGCACAATATCATAAAAAAAACACAATACACAGATATACTAAAAATAAAGGTACTTTATTTTTATGACAATATGCCAAAGTATCTCAGAGTGTACCCTCAGTATGAGGATAGCATATATACACAGGATATATGTACACAATACCAAAAATATGCAGTATAGTCTTAGAAAACAGTGCAAACAATGTATAGTTACAATAGGATGCAATGGGGACACATAGCGATAGGGGCAACACAAACCATATACTCCAAAAGTGGAATGCGAACCACGAATGGACCCCAAACCTATGTGACCTTGTAGAGGGTCGCTGGGACTATTAGAAAATAGTAAGGGTTAGAAAAATAGCCCACCCCAAGACCCTGAAAAGTGAGTGCAAAGTGCACTAAAGTTCCCCAAAGGACTAAGAAGTCGTGATAGGGGAATTCTGCAGGAAAGACACAAACCAGCAATGCAACAACAATGGATTTCCAGTCGAGGGTACCTGTGGAACAAGGGGACCAAGTCCAAAAGTCACAAGCAAGTCGGAGATGGGCAGATGCCCAGGAAATGCCAGCTGTGGGTGCAAAGAAGCTGCTAATGGACAGTAGAAGCTTAGGTTTCTGCAGAGACTTCCCCTTTGGAGGACGGATCCCTCTCGCTGTGGAGAGTCATGCAGAAGTGTTTTCCCGCCGAAAGACCACCAACAAGCCTTGATAGCTGCAAATCGTGCGGTTAGTGTTTTTGGATGCTGCTGTGGCCCAGGAGGGACCAGGATGTCGCCAATTGCGTCAGGGGACAGAGGGGGCGTCGAGCAAGACGAGGAGCCCTCTCAGCAGCAGGCAGCACCCGGAGAAGTGCCAGAAACAGGCACTACGAGGATGCGTGAAACAGTGCTCACCCGAAGTCGCACAAAGGAGTCCCACGTCGCCGGAGACCAACTTAGAAAGTCGTGCAATGCAGGTTAGAGTGCTGTGGACCCAGGCTTGGCTGTGCACAAAGGATTTCCGCCGGAAGTGCACAGAGGCCGGAGTAGCTGCAAAAGTCACGGTTCCCAGCAATGCAGTCTGGCGTGGGGAGGCAAGGACTCACCTCCACCAAACTTGGACTGAAGAGTCACTGGACTGTGGGAGTCACTTGGACACAGTTGCTGGATTTGAGGGACCTCGCTCGTCGTGCTGAGAGGAGACCCAAGGGACCGGTAATGCAGTTCTTTGGTGCCTGCGGTTGCAGGGGGAAGATTCCGTCGACCCACAGGAGATTTCTTCAGAGCTTCTAGTGCAGAGAGGAGGCAGACTACCCCCACAGCATGCACCACCAGGAAAACAGTCGAGAAGGCGGCAGGATCAGCGTTACAGAGTTGCAGTAGTCGTCTTAGCTACTTTGTTGCAGTTTTGCAGGCTTCCAGCGCGGTCAGCAGTCGATTCCTTGGCAGAAGGTGAAGAGAGAGATGCAGAGGAACTCGGATGAGCTCTTGCATTCGTTATCTAAAGATTCCCCAAAGACAGAGACCCTAAATAGCCAGAAAAGAGGGTTTGGCTACCTAGGAGAGAGGATAGGCTAGCAACACCTGAAGGAGCCTAGCAGAAGGAGTCTCTGATGTCACCTGGTGGCACTGGCCACTCAGAGCAGTCCAGTGTGCCAGCAGCACCTCTGTTTCCAAGATGGCAGAGGTCTGGAGCACACTGGAGGAGCTCTGGACACCTCCCAGGGGATGTGCAGGTCAGGGGAGTGGTCACTCCCCTTTCCTTTGTCCAGTTTCACGCCAGAGCAGGGCTAAGGGGTCCCTGAACTGGTGTAGACTGGCTTATGCAGAAATGGGCACCAAATGTGCCCATGAAAGCATTTCCAGAGGCTGGGGGAGGCTACTCCACCCCTGCCTTCACACCATTTTCCAAAGTGAGAGGGTGTAACACCCTCTCTCAGAGGAAGTCCTTTGTTCTGCCATCCTGGGTCAGGCCTGGCTGGACCCCAGGAGGGCAGAAGCCTGTCTGAGGGGTTGGCAGCAGCAGCAGCTGCAGTGAAACCCCTGAAAAGGCAGTTTGGCAGTACCAGGGTCTGTGCTACAGACCACTGGGATCATGGGATTGTGCCAACTATGCCAGGATGGCATAGAGGGGGCAATTCCATGATCATAGACATGTTACATGGCCATATTCGGAGTTACCATTGTGAAGCTACATATAGGTAGTGACCTATATGTAGTGCACGCGTCTAATGGTGTCCCCGCACTCACAAAGTCCGGGGAATTGGCCCTGAACAATGTGGGGGTACCTTGGCTAGTGCCAGGGTGCCCTCACACTAAGTAACTTTGCACCTAACCTTTACCAGGTAAAGGTTAGACATATAGGTGACTTATAAGTTACTTAAGTGCAGTGTAAAATGGCTGTGAAATAACGTGGACGTTATTTCACTCAGGCTGCAGTGGCAGGCCTGTGTAAGAATTGTCAGAGCTCCCTATGGGTGGCAAAAGAAATGCTGCAGCCCATAGGGATCTCCTGGAACCCCAATACCCTGGGTACCTCAGTACCATATACTATGGAATTATAAGGGTGTTCCAGTAAGCCAATGTAAATTGGTAAAATTGGTCACTAGCCTGTTAGTGACAATTTGAAAGAAATGAGAGAGCATAACCACTGAGGTTCTGATTAGCAGAGCCTCAGTGAGACAGTTAGTCACTACACAGGTAACACATTCAGGCACACTTATGAGCACTGGGGCCCTGGCTGGCAGGGTCCCAGTGACACATACAACTAAAACAACATATATACAGTGAAAAATGGGGGTAACATGCCAGGCAAGATGGTACTTTCCTACACCCCATAGCCCCATATTTATCCTCCTGTTCTAAAATGACCCACAGGTGTGAGAGGGGCTAAATAAAGGTGCAAAGGTTGCTTTGCACTATTACTTCATGCGTGGGTCAGACCAGGCGTTAGGGGACCTGTAGACCAATTTCCATGGTTGAAAACCATGGAATGGGTCTACAGGTGCCCTCCTCAAGCCCCAGGAACACCCTCACCCACACCAGAGGGACACCGGAGGATGGGGGACCCCATCACAGGTAAGTAGAGGTAAGTTATTTTTTTTTTTTAATTAAAGTGCCATCAGGGGCCCAACTTGGGGCCCTTTGCATGGCACAGGGTGCAAAGGCCATGCCCATGGTACACTGGTCCCCTGTGCTGGCCATTTGGGTGGTGGGCATGACTTTCTAAGACAGGAGTCATATGGTATGGATGGTTTTGTGTCAGAAAATGACGCTAGGCTGGTTAGAGGCATTTGTTTTGCCTCTAACGAGCCTAACGTCATTTTTTGGTGCAAAACCCCCTTCCCCCATACCGCTACTCCCACCCGCTAATGTCATTCTTTTTTACGCTACCTCACCCTTTTCACCGGCTTGCACCATTCCTGGCGCACAGGAATGGCACAAGCCGGTGCTAAACTTTTTGATGCAAAACTGCATTAGTGCAGTTTTGCATCAAAAAGTATGAATATGCCCCTTAGTCTGTGTTTTTTTCACTGTGTCACTACTGTCGGCAACCAAGCTTATGTAAGTCAGTTTTGGTTCCTGTCTGCTAAGGTAGGAACAGACCAGCCATATCATCTGTGCTCTCAGTGGAAAAACTAGCTACCCCAGGCTGCTTTCAGCTTTGTTAGGTGGGTCTCCTCAGTGAGGGGAAGATGGCGTCCTCTGTCATAATGAGCAACAAGGTCAACCATCTGGAAATACGCATAGCATAATTTGGAGTATTACCGAGAAGAAGAAAAAGGTTAATGGTGGGATGCTTGAATTAACTTTAGGGCCTGGTAATTCGTATAGTTGCAGATGACGACCAACCATATGCAAATAAACTTGAGTTCTTCTGTAGAAAAAAAGGAGAACATATCTGACTTGTACACCAACACAGCCACCCTTGCAGCATGGTACAAGAATGGCTGCGTTGCAGGGGATATTGTTTTTGTGCAGGAAGGAATGCCTGCACAAAAACAATCTTTAATGGTAATTTTCTCTTTCTATGTGTGCTACATAATGCAGCACACATAGAACGAGCAAACAAGCATTTGCAATGCAATAAGTCTCACATTTGCTTGAGTTAGAGCTATTGGCGTTGTAAATGCATAATTGGACATTTCTTGCCACTTAATTTGGTCAACCCTGCCACATAATTTGACCTTCTTTGCCACACAATCCCAGTGGCCCTGCATATAAGTAAAACATTTCCATTTACTGCAGAGTCTTGCCCTGATGACCTTAAACATTTCTTAGATTGATTTTAGTACAATTTTCTTGTAATTTAATTTTAATGTGGGTGATGTGTGGGGGAATATTACTGACATGTTCAGAGAAATGTTGTGTTTATTTTATGCGGCATCCATAAAAAGGTTCTTTAACACCAAAACAGGACCTCACATATGAGAAATGGGAGGGTGTCATGGAGGCTATTTGCAGTAATATTAGTGAGCTGCTGTTGTGTTACAAGTATTGAAAACAGACATCACTGTCCCTGAATATTAGATGTAAACACATTAAGGATTTGGCTCGGATAGTTCAGGAGGACACTAGGAATATCAGACCCATTAACAACAACCAACATAGGTGGGTGGGCCTGCAAGCACACTATTTTCCTTGGAGGGTTTCTGTCATAGACATGGGACCCACCTCAACAGCAATGACAGGGTCGAGAAAGAATAGACCTATGAGTAATAAAGGTTATTTTTAAGTAGTCAGCGCATTAAGAAACACGCCATAAGAAGTTGATTCAAAACATAGGGGAAGCATCAGCCCCACATGACTTTCCCAGTCTAAGACTGAGTCTCATAGTGCACCAGCTGGTCAGCCCCCTGCGATTCAACTACCATGGGGCAGTGAGATTCTCCATGGCACTGGCCTCATCCAAGCTGTGGGCCCCATAGCAGTTTGGGTTCTTCACATGCCAGTAGACTTCAGTCTCTCGGTGCTCCTCAGTGCTCAATTGTTTCCTGTGAGACAACTCCTGTCAGCACCAGCACCTCTCAGGTTTTTTTTTCTGAGCCACAAGCAGGAGAGTGGCTGTAGAATCCAGTCACATGTAGGAAGCACTCGAGTACATGTCTCTATTGCCTTTATCGGCAGTCTTCCTGCAGTCCCCATTGTATCACACTGCTGTCACCAGAATGCTATACAGCACTTCTAGCTGGATCAAACTCCATCACTGAACCAGACTATACAGCCATCGGAAATACCATGGTATGATGACATTCAATACTTTAAGCAGCCATAGTGAGTGCAATACACATGCAGCCACTCTAGGAAGCCGACATTCCACTCGGGTCACAGCCCCCTCAAAACCCACCAGTTTAGTTCTGAGTTACCTTTCCGGCACAGATAATTCCATCTCTACTAATGCACTAGAATAGCTCTCACTGACCTAAGAGTGCACAAAAGACTGTCTTCTAAAATTGAACACATTTTGTATGTGTGTACATCACACAATTTCCAAATTATGTTTAATTTGTTTCCATGTTGCTTTCCCTTGTACGTGCTCATAGACCAGTCTGTTTTAATTCAGTGGAAAGCTGTGTCAACACCTCCTTTGATTCCTGACAGGATATCAAATGCCATACAACACAACAGCAGCATCCTCAATTTCGCTAATACATTTTCCATATGTAATTCTTCAAAGATTCCTCTCTCTCCTCTTTTAATGTATACTGGTATAGTCAGTTGTTTTTCCATTCATTCAATATACAATCACATAATGGCTGTCTCAGTCACAGCACCGTTCTCTGCCTAAGCACGGCTGTCTAAACCCGTGGTTTGGGCGGGAAAGATGCAGCCCAGATACCAATGTAACATATCTTTTGTGTGTAACAAAATCCTCTTTTAATGAACAGATGTGCATCATAGGTAAATAAACCCTGGCACTTGTCATACATCCTCACATCAATGCCTCACTAGGCATTAAGCAAACCTAATCGTAACCGACACCCCGCCCCGAAAAACAACCCCTCAACAAATTACCATATGCAAACGCCCCTGCACTCATCTCTCAAACCACGCATCTGCCAGTATTCAACATGGCAAGCGATACTTCATCTTTCTTAAATCAACTATTAACTTGGAACTTTCCACCAGACCACCCCCGGCACTGCTCTACCAGACCACGAACGCTGCTAAACGTCCTTATGTCCAGCTCACGCTTCAAAACAGCCACAAGCAAAACCCTCAGGAGGATTTTTTATATCTCAACGTTCCCTAGCACATTCTCGCCCACAGCATACGTGCCAAAGCCTCCCTTAGGTACAGCAGATACTTTGAAGTAATTGGGTTTTTGACTGATGGTGATGGAAACACTACTCAAGCAACAACCACTACCCTTGTCAGGGTGAATTACAAAAGTCACTAAATTAACCTGTGCTTAGCCTCTGGTAGCTTGGCACAAGGCAGTCAGGCTTAACTTAGGGACAAAATGTAAAGTATTTATGCACCACACATAGAGTAATAAAGTGAAAATACAACACAAGAAAAATCCCTCACCAATTTTGAAGCACAGAATAAATTATAATAGTAAATTAAATGTTTCCAGAAACACAAAACTCACTCAGTAAAACTGGAGTTATGTAGTTTCCACGATTTAGGTGAGTAAAGTGCCTAAAGGCGCAAAGCACCACTAGTGGTCATCCAGTCATGCCAGACTGGCGGAAAGTCACAAATTCAGGCCAACTGCAATGGAGCGTGAGCTGGATACAGGGACCAGGTTAGTCATGCTGAAAAAGTAATTTTTTCAAATACCTGCACGAAGAGTCCATTCATAGATGGTCATTGCTGTACTGTGAAGAGCAGTCTTGGTGTCGCAGATGGTCATTGCTGTAGCGCAAAGATCCAGTTGGATGTTGCAGACAGTCATTGTTGGAGCTTAATGTTGGAGATCACCGCAGTCTTGTGCTGTAGCTCAAAGGGCAGATCTTGTGCTGCCGTGGATTGCGGTGGTCACGGTAGCATGAAAAGTCCGGTTCACCAGAGCTTTGCATTGGCAGTCATCACATGTGACAGAGTATCAGTGTGAACAGGACCTTTCTTGATCACAAAGGGCCCAAATCTTCAGGATTTCTCCTTTCTTCACCGAGGAGTGCACTCTGATTCGTACCAAGGGTCCAGGACTTGGGGAGACACGTACTTGAGATCAAGCACTCACTTTAGCAGAGGCCAGCAGAGCTCAGGAAGGTCCAGTTGAACGTCCGAAAGGGTCCAGTTGTAGCTGGTCAGTTGGGCAATTCAAAGCCTCCCTTTAGCTCAGAACAGGAGGTCAGCCAACTGACACTTGGAATCACTTAGGTTAATGTGGGGTGACTGGAGCAGATCAAGTCTTCCTTCAGAGAGAGCAGGGCAGGCTGGGAACACAAAGCAGGACTCAAGTCACAGGAGAATCCTTTGATAGCAGAAGGGAAATCCTGCAAAAAAAGTATTGAGCAGCAGTGTAGTCCTGTGAGTCCTGTGGTGACCAAGGCAGTTCTTCTTCTGCAGGTTCCATATCTAAACCTGGTGCCAGCCACTGAAGGGATGGAGGTGTTGACATCCCACATCTATTTCTGGAAAATTCTTCCCTTCACCTGCCAAGGGGCTCCAAATAGTCTGGGGTGACAAAAGACTGGTTTCAGGTTCCTTTGTGTTTGTGCCAAAGGCAGCCCTTTGAAATATAAGTGTGGTTGTAGGAGGGTGGCTCAGTATATGGTGTACACCTATTGGTGAGGCACCCTGTACTGAGTCCAGGCAACCCTTAGTGATAGTGTAGACTGCTCTAGATAACCAGCGCTCTCATAGGAGTAGCTGTGGAGAGCAGCTAAGGCTTATCTAGGAGGGTGTAAAATGGTTGCAAATACCACACTGGTCAATCAGTGATATACACACAGGAAAGACCCCCCACACCAGTGTTAGAAAAAAATATTACATTTATTGTAAAACACACTCTAATACTAACTTTTGTATATCTCCTAACTGGAGGTATGGACATACAAAAATATACTTAGCAACAGGTAAGTAAAGACATAAAATTGCATGGGCCCCTAGAGGGGGAAAAAACACATACTAAAAAATGGAATGTGAAAGTCACTCTTAACCCACACTACCACCCAAGGACCCTTAGGACTGAGGAAGTACTAAAACCCAAAAGGTAAGTAGATAGGATTCCCCAGGCGCCCGTGTGCAGAGCAGTAATCTCTGGTCACTGTCCGTAGGCTAACATCGAGAATTCATGGTCGGAGCTTTCACATTTTAGGACACTTCCCAGAGGCCCCACAGGAAACTCATTGGGAAAAGGAAGTTTGGATAGTGCCCTCACCCATGGATACCCAGAACAGTGGAGTACCTACACTAACGAGCCCAGGTGCATAGGGGTGAAGGCGTGTCGGAACCTCCTCTTGAAGTCAATTGGGGCCTTGGTTGTGCAGCTGCTGTTGTGACCTGTGGACCAGGTCAGTGAAACCCAGGTGTGAATTCCTAAAGAAGAGGACCTAAGGAAAGAGGGGACAGAGTCCAGACCACCCGTAGGTGCCCAGGCGGTGAAGAAGGGCAATACCCACCCTTCCTGGAGATGCTTTCCTGTGGAACGATGGATAAAGAAGTGCAGCTGTGGAGTCCAGGAAATGCAGGAAGATCCTTGGAGTAGTCCATGAGCTGTCCCACGCCGGTTGTCGAATTGCAGAGGGCTCAGTGGTCAGCGGGACCACCAACAGGCCTTGGCAAATGCAGGGAAGTGTTGCACAGGGTTTTCAGGATGTGTGGGTACCAGCAAGGTCCAGGTTACCCAACCTTGACAGCCAGCAAGAATCGGTGGAGCCCCTGCAGGACCCTCTGGCAGCAGGCACACAGAGTCACAGGGAGGTCTCAACAGCAAAGAGGCATGCCCATGTTGCAGGAGTTGCAAATAGGACATTGTTGTTGGAGTAGTAGAGTGCTGGAGGCCAGGGCCTCTTGGATCTAGGAGGCCTTGGACTGAAGAGCCAACAAGCCTTGGCAGCGACAAGCAGACCCAGTGCACAGGGGTTCCAATCAAGCAGCTCTAGCTAGGGACCACAAACTTCCCAGTTGCAAGGAAGAGAGGTCAGACCTCTGGAGAGCCACAGAACCACAACCTGTGTTGCAGAGCCTGGAAGAGGCTGGATCCACAAGCCGGTCATAGGCATTGAGGTGCCTGTGGATGTAGGGGAGTGACTTCTTCACTCCAAGGGAGATTCCTTCATGCTGTCCTAAGTTCAGGTAGAGTCCTAGTGACCCTGGCTGATTCACGGCCATGGAGGTACAGAGGTCTTTACAGAACTTGGAAACACAGTTGCAGTAGGAGCCATCTTACTGGTTACAGTCTTGCTCTTGGTTCCAGCAAAGAACAGCAGCCGTTCAGTTGTCGAGGTTGAGGACTGTCTTGCAGAGGAGACTTGTAGAGGGTTCCTGAGGTCTTGCTGACAAATCTGGGGTCCCACCCTCAAGCGAGCCCTTAAGTAACCCAAGAAAGGGGTTGGACACTTACTGCAGTGACCCACCTTTTAGAGGGGCTCAGGGATGTCACCCTGCTGGACCAACCAGTCAGATGCTCCCAAGGGCCTCTGCACATCTTATTTCCAAGTTGTCAGAATCAAGTGGCCACCTGGCAGAGCTCTGTGCACCTCCCTAGGGGAGGAGATGGACAGGGGAGTGGTCACTCCCCTGTTCATTGTGTAGTTACACACCAGAACGGGAACTGGGGGATCGTACACTCGCACGAACCAGTTATGATAGGAGGGCACCAAATGTGCCCTTCAAAGCAGTCTGGTGGAGCTCAGAGGCACCCCCACCCCAGCGACATATTTCTAAAGAAGAGGTGGTCACACCTCTGTCTTACAGGAAATCCTTTGTTCTATCTTCCCTTGTTTGAGTTAGGCTCAGCAGCAGGAGGACAGAACAGTATCTGGGGTCAACAGTAGCATAGGCTGGCATGCAGAAACTGCAAGCCTTTACAGACAGCCTTTGGGGAATCCCCTAGGGGACCCCCCAGAGTACATGGTATCAAGCAACTAACACTGGAATGGATGTGGTTGCATGATTCCAACATGTTTGATACCAAACATGTTTAGGTTTGGTGAACACTTTATGTAGTTGGACAAATCATGTTGATCAGTGTCCACTATACACCTCAAGATGGCTTCTCACACTTACAAAGACCAGGAAATAGAGTCTGGGGTTTGTAGGGGCACCTCTGCTCATGCAGGGGTGCCCTCACATGTAGAGCCATGCACTCTGTTCTTTTGTAGTTGGGCAACATGTGTTGACCAGTGTCCACAACATACCTTAAGAGGGCTTCCCTGCACTTACAAAGCCCAGGAAATGGAGTCTGGAGTTTGTAGGGGCACCTATGCTCATGCAGGGGGGCCCTCACACTTATAACCATGCATTCCACCCTTGGGCTGAAGGGCCTACCATAGGGGTGACTTACAGGGTCAGAATGCAGTGACCACGATATAAGGGAAACCTTATATCTGGAGGGAAAGGTGCATGCACCATTGCACATAGGCTGCAATGGCAGGCCTGTAGTCAGTCTGCTTAGGCCCCATTGGCGGCACAATAAATGCTGCAGCCCATGGGTGACCCCTGGTGTACTAATGCCCTGGGTACCTAGGTACCATATACTAGGGACTTACATGGCTGCACCAGTATACCAATTGTGGAGTGTAAACGTTACCATACACCTAAAGTTAGGGGAAGAACACTGACACTGGGGTCTTGGTTAGCAGGATCCCAGTGTATTACAGTCTAAACATACTTACACCAAGCAAAAAGTGGGGGCAACTATGACAGAAGGTTGCTACTTTCCTACAGTGGTATGGAACAGTTCCACCCAATGCATCCTTGCAGGATGGCCAATCCTTCTAAAATCTAGTCCTCCTTTGCCTTACTGTCTGGGAGGAATACTGCCAAGCTATTCACAGACATGTGACCCATGACACAGGCTGCAAGCAAATGGTTAGGACAAGAAAATTAATTCTAAATGTGGCATTTTCAGAATCGCAACTTAAAATGTGACTTTACTGTTCAAGAAGGTTTTAAATTACAATTCATTTGAGTCCAAGTTGATATTCCTATCTGTCACTCAATCAAAAGTTAGCACTTATTACATTTAAAACGACAACCCAATCCTATTCAGTGGGCGAGATAAGCCTGGTACTAGTGTAAAATGAATGTAGGAGTTTTTCACTACCAGGACACGTACAACTGAAAAACACGTCCTACTTTTTAAAGACAATGCACACTGCCCCATGGACTGTCTAGGCCCTATCTTAGAGATGACTTAAATATATTGAAAAGGATGGTTTAGGCCTGGCAAATGGTTTATTTTGCCTGGTCGAATTGGCAATTTTAAAACTGGACTATAGACTGCAATGGCAGACCTGTGACATGTTTTAAAGGGCTACTTTAGTTGGTGGTACAATAAGTCCTGCATACTCACTAGCAGCATTTAATCTGTAGGCCCTGGGTACACATAATGAAAATACAACACAAGAAACACCAATTTAGAAACATAGAGTACATTATTATTATAAATTAAAAAATTCCAGAAACAAAGAACTTACTCAGTAAAACTGGAAATATGCAGTTTCCAAGATTTAAGAAAGTACAGTGCATAAAGGCACAAAGCACCACTTGCGGTCATCCAGTTAGGGACTAATAAGTAAATAAAAATGCCAATCAGATATAAACCAATTGTACAATGTTTTATGAATAGATCACATGCACTTTAGTGCAGGTTAGCAGTGGTAAAGTGAACAAAGTCTTAATGAAAACAAAACATTCAGAAAACAGGAGAGGTGAAGGCAAAAAGTGTTGGGGTGACCCTGCAAAGAGGGCCAACTCCAACAATACCATAGATACAACTCTATGCTCAATACTTAAAAATGCACCATCAACCATGTAAAAGTCACCCCTCTCCAAATTTAATATCAGGATGTATAATTCTACCCATCCCTTCTTTGTCACAAAAATTCTATAATTCTCTCCCTTTGTCTTCCTCTGCCCCTTGTCTATCACTGACAGCCTTTTGGCCCCGTGCCATTCCCTCCTCAGAATCAGCTTATTCCACAGCAAATTATTCCCATACTAATATGTCCGAATTTTCAGCGAATCCTGTTTCATGCATGTCAGCAGTGCCAGTCCCTTTAGTTGCACAAGATCGTTACCCCCCACGTGAACTAATGACACACCAGGGGATAAACTCTTGCGGGCTCAGCGGTTTAACTGTGGCATCAATTCCTTCCATCACATGCCGTCTTTTACAAACCCTTTAATTTGTATGAAGCCCAATTGCTTCCTGAAACACCTTCTCTTCACCTGTCATTTTACAAAATAGTGACCACAGATAACCATTCAGTAGTCCGACATACAACCTGCAAAACAACCAGCAAGAACAATTAGGAAAGTTCCGAGGACAACTGGGGGATTATATATCATTCATAACAATCAAATGTTCACTTCCCTCAAATCCTATTCCTCCTGTGAGCTCCCTCTCATTGCTGCTTCAGTCTTTGGGCCATTACGAAATGAATGTTTGTCCTAATCTGTTTCCAGAAGACCCAATATTTGCAATGCCTCTATTATCAAGGTAGGTAACTGCAAAACTGTAAGCCATGCACCATCCTCCTAACTGAAGACCCATTCTCCCTGATCCAGAACTATGGCCCTGAACTTCTTTAACCAGGTCACCAGGCCAGCTTTCCAGTCAGGATGCAATCTCACCAAGCCCCTTTTTTTACACTATTCGATCAGTCGTAAAACTCAATAAGCAGGTTTCGATCATATCCTTAAGTCAAATACGCCTGTTAGCCACAAACCATGCTTGTCTTTTATCCCCAATATCTCGGACACTCGAAGGCCCCAAAAAAAGATACCTAACCTTCCACAACTAAAAAAGTAATGTGCCCATAATATTTTTCCACACCATCTCCAACATTGTCAAACCATTCCAAAAATATGCAATGTCAGAGGTCTCTGCACCCTGCAGTTTCCTTTTTTTCTCCTGTGCCTATGCTTTTAGTATGCTCCTTCGCAGGGCTCCTGGCTGGGCCAGGGGGCCTACTCCATGTACTTTGCGGGGGAGGGGGCTCAAGTTTTTTTGCACCACTGCACATGGGAGGGAGAAACATGTTACTACAGTAGTTGGATCCTATGTAGCTGTAAAAGAAAGCAATGATGATGGAAATTCAGGTATTCCTAAGTCACTTTAATTTTGCTTATAGGGCAATAAGAGTTGTCTGGACCTTTGCAGAAGATTGGGTGTGGCCCTGTCTGGTTTATCATTGCCTCCTCAGAGGGTCCACTTGTCAGCATGGGTGAAGGCAGACCTGAAGGTGTGGAAAACAGTTAATCAGATTTCAATAGCGTTTCCTTGTGGGTTTGAGGGAGGAGGCAGAGTGGTTCATTGAATTATTTTTACATGCAGCAGGAGCCACAGAATTTGGTACATTTTGGGAAGGAATTTGGGGCCATATGTACAAACACATTTTCCCATAGACATAGAATGGGTAAAACCCTTTGATACATCTGGCCCTAAGTGTGCTGAGTGCTGGCATGAGATGTGGACCCAGGAGTTGCGTAGGACTGTGTTTTTGGACTTTTTCTTTTCTTTTCTTTTCTTTTCCACTGGCGGTCACAGTTGTTTTCTGTGGTGAGTTTTTTCAAACAAGAAGGTGTTCTGGAGTGTTGATAACATGACAGCGGTGAATACTTTTTTCAGACAATCTGTGCTATATATTAAAGTTTTGCAACTCTTGTGAGTTTTTGTGTTGGAATTCCTGCACCACAACACTGTGTTCAGAGCAAAGCATGTGCCAGGTGTGAACACTGACACTACAGATGCTTTGCCTCGTTCACAGTGGCAGAGGTTCCGTAGGTTGGCACCAGGTGCGGACAACTTGAAGATGTCAATGCCAGAGGATCTGTGGGTCACAGGAGCAGCAGGGTGGTTGAATTATTGGAAGGTTCATTAGCTCCATCTACAAGCTGGGAGTGTGATCAAGGATGGGCTGAATTGTTAGTGACTGGTGCACAGAAAAAATCTTTGGATGATGCTGGTTTAGAACACGAGTTAGATGATATACTTAGATTTATTATGATAATGAAAAGGACAGCATTGGTCAAATCGGCAATTCAAAGCATGGCAAGAGGCAAAGTACCGGGGGCAGACGGACTTCCAATGGAGTTTTATCTCCGATTCCAAGATTTACTAGCTTCACAACTTTGCATACTGTATGCAGAAGCATGGAATAATAATAGCCTACCCCAATCAACCTCCGAAGCCATAATGATTCCATTACTGAAACCCGATAAACCCCCCACTGATGCCCGATCGTACCGTCCGTTATCCATGGTTAACCTTGAATATAAAATACTTAGCAGGGTATTAGCGGACAGGCTGTTGCCTCATATGACCTCGCTGATTCATCAGGATCAGTCGGGTTTTATTCCATCACGCAGCACTGCTCAAAATATTAGACACCTGCTATCGGTCCTCCACAACATACCGCAAACTACACCACAGGCAGCGATCATATCGGTGGACATTGAGAAAGCCTTTGATAGCTTGAGATGGGACTACCTGGAGAAGGTTATGCTGCAGATGGGGCTCGGAGACGGCTTCGTCCGTTTGATGAGACTTCTATACACCAACCCAACTGCACGAGTGAGAACAGGTCGCACTGTGTCCGACTCTTTCCCCATAGGTAGAGGTACCAGGCAGGGCTGCCCATTATCACCCCTTCTTTTTGCAGTGGCAGTAGAACCACTTGCCCAAATGGCCAGAACCCGAGGATACTTTGACAGTGTTTTGATTAATCGCTGGACACATCATAATGCTCTTTACGCAGATGACATGCTGCTTTTCCTTAAGAACCTAGAAGTAGGTCTACCGGGAGCAATGGGTATGTTGGAGACGTACGGAGTAACATCTGACCTCCACATCAACTGGAGAAAATCTTCCATCTTCCCGGAGACAAAGGGCGCCACAAAACCTATTGACACCAAAGGTCTGCCCTGAACTCCGAATACGATTAAATATTTGGGAGTTAATATATACCACACCACGGACAACCTGTTAGATGGGAACATAAATAGCACACTTAGAGGGATCCGAGCAAGTATGCAGTTCTGGAAGACAATCCCCCTGACAGTTTCTGGAAGAGTCGCACTGCTTAAAATGATAGTGCTGCCCAGACTGCTCTATTACTTCTCCACTATTCCACTTTCAATTCTGAAAGCAGTGTTTAAAAACATAGAATCTATGGTCACGAGTTTCATATGGGGATCGAGTAGACACAGAATTGCAGTACATACCCTCCAGAGACCTACCGCAAAGGGAGGCCTGGCTGTCCCAGACCTGGAGATTTACTACTGGGCAGGACAACTACCATGGTTGGCAAAAATACTTATTGAGCCCCCATTGCCGGGGACTTACGGATCCCACCGAACTGCCCACTTATGCAAATCCTGGGTATATTACTGAATCCTAAAAAACAGGAGCTACCCCTTCCTCTGGAGTGGGAGTCGACCAGATATTGCTGGGAGCAGTACCTAAAACGCACCTGCACTACGGCGCCATACGCACCTGAGGCCCCCATAACCTGCCTGACACACATTACAGGGGACCATATGATAATAGGCATTACTAAATTAATGACATACAACATTGCAAAACTGGGTGATCTGTATAACAACGAGAAGCTACGCACCTACGCAGAACTACAAGAACAGTTTGTGCTTCCATCTGGAATGTTCCTTACCCATAACGCCATAACTAGAGCCATTAATAAGAGATGGGGAGCGGGTTTGCTTGAACCATCTACCCATAAGGGCTGTAACCTTATCTGCTCAATTGGGGAACGGAAAGGAGTGATTTCAGGAATATATAAATCTCTACTAAACAGCATATGCTTACCCCTAAACAAACTTAAAACCAAATGACAGACATAATTAGAAACTACTATAGATGATGTACAGTGGACCAGGATAACCTCCCACATCTACACAGTGTCAAGAAACGCAAGATTTAAGTTGATAAATTTGTATATATATCATGGAGCCTACCTAACGCCCAAAATGATAACTAAAATCTATGGCGCGACCAACTCCTGCTGCCCTCGATGCACTGAACCTGCAGTAGGTCTACTACACATGATGTGGGTCTGTCCTTTACTTAGGAACTACTGGGTAATGATCTTTAGGAAGATTTCCTCCTGCACTGAAAGAACGTTATCTGCCTCCCCATTCGTGGCAATATTGGGGGATTTTACTCGTCCCTCAGCTCATAAAATATCCAACAGATTCATGGACCTTGCTTTGATTCTAGCCAGAAGAGAGATAACCTCACACTGGAAGGACTCAGTGGGCCCTCAAGTGACTAGATGGCAAAACGCACTGGAGAAATGGGCAGAGGCTGAGGGAACAGTGCTGTTAAGAGAAGCTATACAAGGACAAAGACCCAGAGACAATGTTACACAATGGAACATGATCCTAGAGAATCTGAGAACTATAGACACTCCCATTTCAGAAGAAGAAAATATTACCTCGGAATCTGAAACTGAACAGTCCTCTGCACCCATAAGTTAGAGTGTTGCACGTTTGCGAATTAGTGCTTGTTTACGAGAATTGCTGAACTAAGATCTTTTATGAACTAATCTTGTGCCGATTGGGGGGAAGAGGGGTTAAGTATAAAGTTGGGGGGTTTCAGAACAGTATAT
Organism: Pleurodeles waltl; assembly: GCF_031143425.1. Lineage (NCBI taxonomy): Eukaryota > Metazoa > Chordata > Amphibia > Caudata > Salamandridae > Pleurodeles > Pleurodeles waltl. The sequence continues at coordinate 977,494,665 of NC_090436.1, read as the reverse complement.
TATTATTAAGTGTATGCTATTGCATTATCATAAAAGCAATAAAAGACATCTTAAAAAAAAAAAAAACATGGAGGCCCTCACCAGTGGTCGACTCATACCGCCCCATTCAGCATGCTACAATAACATTGAGAATGTGGGAACAATAAACAAAGTGTCACAAGAACATACAATTAGGTAATGGTATAAGACATAGAAATAAAAATTAAAAAATCGTTCATCAACACCCTGCAACCTGGAGCCCCTCTGCCATGTGCCATCTCGACTTCTCATTGTCTTTTCTCAGATTTACAATAGTGTGGTACAGTCCTTCCTGTCAGGTCACCTACAAGGTGCTTTAGAAATTATGAATGAGCCCCTGTGCATATTAAGTGTATTTTGCCAGGGGCTGTATTCATGTTGTGCTCATGCTTCGTTCATATGTATATTCATGCTCCTAAGTCGATGTCTGAGATTGACTGGGTTGACTTACATCAAACTGCCTTCTTCTGAGGCTCTTGTTATGACTAGCCCTTAAAATGAACCAGATTTCCTATGCCTGTAGTTACTAACCCTGCAGGTACTGGTAAATCCAGGGGTGGGGAAAAACTGGGCCATTATGGTTTGGAATCTCAGGGTCCAGTAAGAAATTAAGGCCCTCATTACAACATTGGAGGTAAATCCCGCTTACCGCCGTGCGGAAGACCACCAACACACCGCCGCGGCCACGGAATTTCGCTACAGCTATTACGACCCACAGCTCGGAATCCGCCAAAATCCAGACACCCACACAAGTCCGCCACACCAAAGGTCAGTGATAAACTGGCGATAACAAAACCTCCACTGTCACGCCAACATGAATACGCCCACACTATCACGACCCACGATTCCACGCGGCGGTCTTTCAACCGCGGTAAACCATTGACAGTACACACAGCTGCGCTCAAAATACACACACATTTACAAAACACAACCACATTGGACACTTCGAAATACACACACCTGATACACATACACACACCACTCCCACACACCCAATACAATATAAAACCCCCACCCACATTACCCACAAACCCTTACAACGAAAAATTTGGAAGAAGCAGAGAGACAGAAAAGCAAAGACCACACCAGCATACAGAGGCACACAACACCATCACTCATACACATCAAAACAAAACACCACACACCCCAAAACATCACCCCACACATCACAACAGATACCACCTCACACATCACCCACCCACCCCATGGCACCGCAAAGACACCCCAGGTTTTCTGAGGAGGCGCTCAGGGTCATGGTGGAGGAAATCATCTGGGTAGAGCCACAGCTATTTGGATCACAGGTGCAGCACAACTCCATTGCTAGGAAGATGGAGCAATGGTGCAGAATTGTGGACAGGGTCAATGCAGTGGGACAGCATCCAAGAACACAGGATGACATCAGAAACAGGTGGAACTACCTACGGGGGAAGGTGCGTTCCGTAGTCTCAAGACAAAATATTGCAGTTCACAGGGCTGGCGGCCGACCTCCACCTCCTCCCCCACAACTAACAACATGGGAGGAGCAGGTCTTGGCTATACTGCATCCTGAGGGCCTCGCAGTAGTAGCTGGAGGAATGGACTCAGGTAAGTCAAATCTTTAACTACCATATCCCCCACCCTACCTGCATGCCAACACATACCCCCACCCTCGCCCTCACCCCATCACTCCAACTCCTCACATATGTCCTATTATCACAAACAACACATCCCAACACCAAGCCCTGCATGCAACAACAAAGCATGGACACCCATCACCAAAGCATGTCCACTACACATACCCACACAGACCCCAAAACAATTATCACACAAGGTCCTACACAAGAATGTAAGCACTGGGGTACAGGGTCACCCACCCATTGCACACCATGGCACACACAGATGCAATAATCATGCCTTTACACCCCTGCAGGACCCCTACCCAGCGTCACCGGACAGGAGGTTCCAGACATGTCCACCCCTCCCCCCCACAGAAGAGACATGCAGTGATGACAGCAGCTCTGTCCAACTGGATCTAGATGACCAGCCCGGCCCATCTGGGACCTCGGGACAGTTGGTTCCCATGACACAGTCACAGGCCACCACAGAGCCTCCCCCTCAGGAAACACCAGCACAGCACCCATCCAGCGGGCCCATACCTCTGTCCCCAGGACACGTCAGGCAGCAGTGTGTCCACCACTACAGGGAACCCAGGCAAACAGCAGGGATCTGGGGGCAGTGGCAGTGGGCACATGGTTCAGGGGACAGAGGCCCAGGAAAACCGGGGAACTGGGAGGTCTGCTGTGTGACAGGGGGAGGACAGGCCCAGGGAACCCACTCTCCACGAGGCCCTCTCCAACATCATGGGAGTATACCATCATACCCAGGAGACGATGGCAACGGTACTGGAAATGTTTCAGGAGACCCAGCGGCTGCAGGAGGAACAGTATGTGGGGTTCAGGGAGGAACTCAAGTCCATCAATACCACCCTGGGCACCATTGTAGGCATGCTGAAGGACCTTGTGAACACCAGGAGGGACACTGTGGCACAACCAGGGGCCCCTGACACTAGCCTGGACGAAGAACTGCCCACCACCTCCGCCGGCGCTAGTGGACAGGAGGCACAGCCACAGGACCACGACACCAGCACCCCACCCCCTGCAGACGGAGAACCAACCGCAATCGGTCCTTGCGATCCAGGACAAAGACAGAGAACAATGCCAAGACCCCCGCAAAAAATGAGACAACCCTGAATGTCATCCTTCTGTCCCACTTTGTCACCCTTCCATCCTTAAACTGCCCTAGCTCCACTTCCTATGCCCCTTTGGACAATGCACCTGGTAGACCAATAACTGGACTCTGCCATGGACATTCCTCCACCATCACCCCTGACCATTTTACTACCCCCTCCACTATTTAGCACTTAAATAAACACCCTTGAATCACGAAACAATCTGGAGTCAGTCTGTGCTTTCACAAATGTGTATTTGCAATAACTGAGGAAAATAGCAATGTCCATTCTATTGTCAACATACCTATGTCACACAGCTCTAGTCCATGAGGTAACATAGCAGAGGTCACACAGTGGGAGCCACATCTGTGAAATGGTAAGGCAAAGTGACAATTCAGGGTCCATACACTGGGTGAAAGTGACAGACAGATGATAGGTCTAACAATTTTATCAGATGTAGGAGGCAGTGATGTCTTCTTACCTGTGTCTCACTGGAAGTATTGCTGGATCACGTTGTTTCTGTTTTCTATGTCCTCTTCTTCTGCCTCCTCTTCTTCACTGTCCACAGGCTCCACAGCTGCCACAAGACCTCCAGCTGGACCATCCTCCTGCAGAAAAGGCACCTGTCGTCGCAAAGCCAAGTTGTGCAGCATACAGCAGGCCACAATGATCTGGCACACCTTCTTTGGTGAGTAGAACAGAGAACCACCTGTCACATGGAGGCACCAGAACCTGGCCTTCAGCATTCCTCTGCCCTTGTCCTGGGATTTCTCACTGGGGTCAGTAGCCATGACAGGTTGGGGTACCCAGAGTCACCTGCAAATGTCGAGGGACAACTGTTAGACCCACACTAACCATTAGGGACAACCCCAGACAACTATTCACACTGTATAGGGTCCTTGTCCTCACCTATTAGCCACATACGGTGCCTCTGGAGTTGCCCCATCACATAAGGGATGCTGCTATTCCTCAAAATGTAAGCGTCATGCACTGAGCCTGGAAACTTGGCATTCACATGGGAGATGTACTGATCGGCCAAACACACCATCTGCAAATTCATTGAATGGTAGCTCTTCCTGTTTCTGTACACCTGTTCACTTCTGCGGGGGGTACCATGGCCACATGTGTCCCATAAATGGCACCTATGATGTTGGGGATATGTCCCAGGGCATAGAAGTCACCTTTCACTGTAGGCAAATCCTCCACCTGAGGGAACACGATGTAGCTGCGCATGTGTTTCAGCAGGGCAGACAACACTCTGGACAACACGTTAGAGAACATAGGCTGGGACATCCCTGATGCTATGGCCACTGTTGTTTGAAAAGACCCACTTGCCAGGAAATGGAGTACTGACAGGACCTGCACTAGAGGGGGGATTCCTGTGGGATGGCGGATATCTGACATCAGGTCTGGCTCCAACTGGGCACACAGTTCATGGATTGTGGCATGATCAAGTCTGTAGGTGACTATTACATGTCTCTCTTCCATTGTCGACAGGTCCACCAAAGGTCTGTACACCGGAGGATGCCGCCATCTCCTCACCTGCCCCAGCGGATGTGCCCTATGGATGAGAACAGCGAACAGAGAGTCAGCCAACACTGAGGTAGTAAAACAATAATTTTATTGCACACATTTGTCAATACGCTTTGTGCCTGTCTCTGTGTATATGGACGGCCTATATATGTGTGACGCATTAAAAATTGATGCCATGTGGCCCCCTGAAATGTCGGCTGCCTGACCTGTAATGTGGGACAAGGGGATATGAGGTAACTGCACTGGCGTTGTGCACCGTTGCGGTAGGCGGTCAAAGACCGCAGCGCAATCCTGCATTGGTTAACATTGGGCCCTATGGGTTCCAGGAGCCAGTGATGATGTACGCCGGCGGTGAAGGTACGCACCGCTGCGGACGTGACCGCCATTTTCTCTCTGTTCATTCACTTGATACCTGATCTTCAACAGGAGAGGACCTACACTGGAAGTGCTGCTGTGACCTCAGTCTGGAAGCGACAATGGCTCATGTGTCTGGGGAAAGGCCCCTGCCTTCACATCAGAGGAGTTGGATAAACTAGTGGATGGGGTCCTTCCCCAGTACCCTCTTCTCTATGGTCCTCCAGACAAACAGGTGAGTACACTGTGAGCATGCTGTATGGGCAATGCCTATTTGGAGTGGTGTGGATGGAAGATACGGGGGGAGATGAGGCCTGCAAGATCGGACGGTGATAGTATGTGCGTCAGGACAAGGGTGGGAACGTGGGACAATGACTGTGACGGTCTGGACATTAAAAGTTTTACATTTTCCCCTGTACTGTTCCTCTAGGTCAGCGCCCACCAGAAGAAGGATATTTGGCGTGCCATCGCCAAGGACATCCGGACCCTGGGGGTCCACCACAGACGGAACACTCACTGCCATAAAAGATGGGAGGAGCTTCGCCTCTGGAGCAAAAAGATGGCGGAGGCCCAGCTGGGGATGGCCTCCCAACGTGGGAGGGTTGCCCGTCGCACCATGACCCCCCTGATGTTCAGGATCCTGCTGGTGGAGTATCCGGAGCTGGATGGGCACTTGAGGGAATCACAGCAGCCACAAGGGGGTGAGCACACTCTCATTCAGCTGGCTCTGCGCGCATTGGAGGTGTCTGGGTAAGGAAGGTGGGCAGTGGGTTCCCCTAGGGTAGGGCGAGCTTTGTAGGCGAGGACCCTTTGTGAGGTAGGCTAAGTGGCACCCCATCCCCACCAGTGGTAAGAGCCATCTACACCTAGTCAGGCTCCTGTGACTTCCATGTGTGCAGCAATCGGGCATAGGCCATGTACCCCATCTCCCTGTGATTAATTAGGGAACTCTAAGTGCATGGCGTAGTGCAGAGGGCTGCTGTGTCTGTAGTGTCCGCTGACGGTAGCGGTATTGTATGCACTCAACATGTCTTTCTTCTTTCTCCCCACTCCCTTTTTGTGGTTTCCCTGTTCTTGTGTGCATTAGCATCATCAGGCGGAGGAGCTGTGCCACCAAAGCAGGAGGGAGCTGCATCCCACAAGGCCCTGGAGGGCCAGACAATGGCGTCTGAATTCACCAGTGGGACAGGAGCTGAGACAAGCGACACCGACTTTTCCTCTGATGGGAGCTCCCTTGCTGTGGCGGGCCCCTCTGTGCCCACCGCCTCTACAGGTACAGCCACCAACCCCCCTACCAGCACCGCCCTCCCAGCAGCCCCTCAGCGTGTGTCCCGTGGCCGCTCACCAAGGAGGGTGGGCATCTCTATCGCCCCAGGCACCTGAGGCCCGGCCCCAATCAGCCCTGCTGCCCTCAGTGAGGAGGCTATTGACCTCCTGAGATCCCTCACTGATGGGCAGTCTACCATTCTGAATGCCATCCAGGGTGTAGAGAGGCAGTTGCAACAGACAAATGCCTGGAGGGCATTCATTCTGGCCAGGCAGCCCAACAGCGAGCATTTCAGGCTCTGGCCTCTGCACTGATGGCAGCCATTGTCCCTGTGTCCAGCCTCCCCCCTCCAACTTCCTCCACCCAGACCCAATCCCCAGTACCTCAGCCTATCCAAGCACACCATCAGACCAGCAGGCACACATCTCAACACACAAGAGTGGCTCTGGCAAACATAAGCACCACACATACCACAAGCACTCACACAAGCATCACACCCATGCACACATACCAACATCCACTGCCTCCACTGTACTCCCCTCCTCCACGTCTCCCTCCTCCCTCCCTGTCACATCTCCACTCACACCTGTATGCACTACATCTTCAGTCACTACCTCAATCACCAGCACGCCCATCACCACACACCGCTCACGTGCTCTCACCACCCCACTACCATTCACACATCCCCTGTGTCCTCTACCAGTGTGTCTGTGAGCCCTCCTCCCAAAGTACACAAACGCAGTCACACACCCACCCACCCAACATCCATCCACCTCACGACAGCCTCCAGCCCGTGCACCGTCACCCAAAGTCAGCAAACGAACATCTCCTACAACCACTACCTCTTCCTCCACTCCCAAACCCCCTCCATCTACCAGTCCCAGTGTGTCAAAAAAGCCTTTTCTCGTAAATATTGACCTCTTCCCTACACCTCCCCCCGTCCGTCCCCTAGGGCCCACCTTTCCAGGTCCCAACCCAGCACCTCAGCCACCACATCACCAGGCACAGTGGTGCCAGCAATACCTGGATTTTGGAGTGCGCCAAACAACAGGGCTGCCAGTGTCCCAAGGAGCGAGGCCAAGGATATTTCCCCACCTCCAAAACAGAAAAAGTTGCCCACATCCCGGAGGGAGAAGGCCAAAACACCTGCCAGCAAGGGCTCAGGCAAGACAATTGTGGGGAGTGGTAAGACATCTGCACCACCATCCAAGGTGGGGAAGGGCCTGAAGAAGAAAGGCAAGTAAACGTCGCCGCCAACCTGTACAGCAGACATGCACCGCCGCCACGGACACCGCCGCCAGCACCCCAGATACTGAGACCTTCACTAGCACCACAGACACTGTGCCCTTTAGCAGCACTGCAGTCAGTGAGCCCGCCATCAGCACCGCCGCTACTGACACCGCCGCCAGCACCGCGGTCAGTGAGCCCGCCACCAGCACCGACGCTACTCTACTGACACCGTCACCAGCACTGCGGTCAGTGAGCCAGCCACCAGCACAGCAGTCAGTGAGGCCACCACCAGCACCGCTGCCACAATGACCGCCGCTAATGACACCTCCGCCAGCCCTGCCAGCGGACCCCCAACAACCTGAGCCAGTGGCACCACCGCAGACATGGCTGCCATCCCCAGTGGTCATCTGTACGTTGCTGGTGGTCAGTTCCAGGGGCCTGGGCAGCTTCCATGTTGCCCCACCGTCAGTGGACTGTCACATCCACTACCTCAGTCCTTGGTTGGATGAAGCACTGTGGGCACAAAGCCCCCTCCAGAACCAGTGGAGAAAGGCATCCACTACCTCAGTCCTTGGCAGGATGAAGCACTCTGGGCACAAAGCCCCCTCCAGAACCAGTGGAGAAAGGCATCCACTACCTCAGTCCTTGGCAGGATGAAGCACTCTGGGCACAAAGCCCTCTCCAGAGCCAGTGGAGAAAGCCATCCACTACCTCAGTCCTTGGCAGGATGAAGCACTCTGGGCACAATGCCCCCTCCAGAACCAGTGGAGACTGTTCTCCACTTTAGAGACTGTGGCTTTGCACTCCCCAGGATAAAGCAGTGGGCAACCCACCCACTGCAGAGACTTGAGAGACTGTGGCTTTGCACTCCCTACGATGCAGCAGTGGGCAAACTACCCACTGGAGAGACTTGAGAGACTGTGGCTTTGCACTCCCCAGGATAAAGCAGTGGGCAAACCACCCACTGGAGAGACTTGGGAGACTGTGGCTTTGCACTCCCCAGGATGCAGCAGTGGGCAAACAACCCACTGGAGAGACTTGAGAGACTGTGCCTTTGCACTCCCCAGGATAAAGCAGTGGGCAACCCACCCACTGGAGAGACTTGAGAGACTGTGTCTTTGCACTCCCCAGGATGCAGCAGTGGGCAAAGCACCCACCGTAGAGACTTGAGAGACTGTGGCTATGCACTCCCCAGGATAAAGCAGTGGGCAAACCACCGACTGGAGAGACTTGAGAGACTGTGGCTTTGTACTCCCCAGGATACATCAATGGGTATGGAGCCCCCTCGTGGAGTTGGCGTCGTGCACTCATCCGGCTGAGGTGCCCTCCCTTCCCCCTGAGGTGCCTGTTTCATTTCGATCTGATGCCCCTGCAGTGTTCTCTCTGTTTCGATCAGGTATCTTGTGTGGCCCTCGCCCATGCATTTTGGGCCCAGTGGTCCACAGACTATTTAGGCGCAGTACCGGGGCTTGAATTCTTGGTGTACATATTTGTTTATAGTGTATATACATTTTGGACTAATGGGTGTTTATTGATTACAACGGTTAGGTTACAATCATTTCCTTTTGTCCTTGCATTCTTCCATGGGGGTCGGGGGGTGTAAATGTAATGTTTCAGCATGTATTGGTGTGTGTGTTGTGGTGGGTGATGGTGAAGGTGGGGCTGTTGTGTGTTGAGTGTGTGTGTCACTCTCTTTTCCCTCCCCTGTGTTGTAGGTGCAGTACTCACCGTGGTCGTCGCCGCCGTCGGTCGTGCTCCTGGTAGAGGAGCAGGAAGACTATCACAGGGAGTACTTGGAGTTCAGGCTCCATGGCGTCCTGGTTCCTCGTGGGTTGTGTAGAGGTGAGTGTTTCCCCTTCCAAGTCCTGTTTCCGCCGTGTTTTTGTTTGCGTTGAATCCGCCCCGGAAAAGGTGGCGGATTGGCCTGTCATAATTGTGTGGGCGGTACATTCCGCCTGTCTGTTGGCGGTGACTGCCATGCTGCTTGTTTGTACCGCCGTGGCGGTCGGAGTGTTAAAGTGGCTGTCTATGTTGGCAGTTTCCGCCATGGTCATAATTCCATTTTTTTTACCGCTGGCCTGTTGGCGGTTTTACCGCCGCTTTACCACCGACCACCAGGGTTGTAATGAGGGCCTAAATATTCACAGGGCAGTCCGCAGTGCTGAGTCCCAGCCTCCCACTAATTAATAATTTTTACATAGACTTTCACAGGGAGATTTTAAGTGTTATTAGAATGCAAAATCTCCATGTCAAAGTAAAAATGTACAATTCTGATAGGGCCGGTAACTCTTGTTTCTGGTATCATTCGAATTAAGAGGCATCTCAAAATAATCACTAAGGCCCTCTTTATGACTTTGGTGGGTGGTGGAGGCTGCACGTCAAAGTACTGCATATGTGGCCATCCCTCTGCAGTACCTATTACGAGTTTCCTACAGGGCTGGCCCAGCAGGAAACACACCACAACATTGAAGCTGGCTTGTAATAGAGCCGGCGGCAATGTTGTGGTGCATCAGGTGCAACAGCACCCACTGCGCTTTTCACTGCCCATAATTCGGGCAGTGAAAAGCGCAAGGGGCTTTCCATGGGGGGCCCTGCACTGCCCATGCCAAGTACATGGGCACTGTAGGGGACCCATGGGGCTCCCAGGCACACCCTTTCCGCCAGCCTTTGCATGGCAGTGGGACTGCCAGGCTGTCAGCTGGAGGCAACCTGGCAGTTCCTGGCAGTGCCGCCACGTTCATAATATGGTGGTCAGACCGCGGTGGCGGTCCGAGCGCTGCGTGCCGTGAGTATGACTGTTCATGGACTGCTAGACTTGTAATGAGGCTCTAAGTCCTCTGTGTTGATGTATTTGATACTCTTACTGACAATCGTAATTATCATGATCACAGGATCCAGAAGACCTTTTCCAGTGTGCCACTGTCACAGCCTAGAACAGAGTGCCAAGGATTTCTTCTCTTTGATGTTAGTCGCTAATGAGTAGTTGGCAGATATGTAAATGGATTGGCCTTCCAGCAGGGACAAGCAATTTTTAGGTCTAGCCTTATTGCAGCAGTCTGCCAGATTTATTGGTACCAATACCTTAAATATGCATATAATCGGCTCTGCTTCCACCCAGAGGAGTTTTCAATCACCTCATGCTATCTGACATTTGGTGTATCCTTCCTGAAATGCTTAGACTGTAATGTATATTTTTCATCTCGAAAGTACACTGACACACGTTAACTTCTCTGGTAGCTTTTTAAAATGTTTTATACAGGGCTCAAAATGCAAGGCAGACCTATTGCCTTTGTCAATGCTTGTGTACTTTGCCGCTTGAAGCACTGCTCAGGCATGTTGGTGGTGCAGGAAGCAGACAATGACAGGACGTGGATGCTTTTCTGCAGTGGTGCGGCGAGGTCATAGTGGATAAGCTCTCTGGAATTCCATCAGCTCAGCAAATTGTACTCCAAGCAGGCGTGGAATCAGTTTAGAAAGAAAGTGAATCATGTCATCTTTTTTGCTTTATTGAGGATGGCGTAAAAACATTGCCAGGTTGAGAGTGCTCTTTCAAATCCATGACTTTTTGTCAGAGTTGCCAAATGTCCTAACTCCAATCTGGGTAGGAGTCCAGTTGACCTTTTATGGTAACAGGTGACTGCTCAGTTGAGTTCAGGTGTTTATGGAAAACCGAGATATTGGACCTTTAGGCCCGTATTTATACTTTTTTTAGCGCCTCATTTGCGCCGCTTTTTGACGTAAAACGGCGCAAACCTACAAAATACAATGGTAAAAAAAAAGTATAAAATACGGGCCTTAATGTCTCATACTTAAACACTGGTTGAAGTGGCCAGGATCGTAGGGGCACGATGTGTCCATAGTTTTATGATTTATGAATTACCGTTCCCCTACTTTTTGTATAATGGCAGCTGATCGGGGATGGTTAATTCTGACAGTTTAAATGAGTCTCCTGTGCTGTGAAACCGAGGCTGGACAGACGGTTAAACAAGCCTACCTGCCAGGTTGCATGATTGCCTGAAAGAAATGCAAATGTGCACTACGAGTTGATCTACAAATTTAAATGATTTTTTTGAAGCCAGCATTGGCTTTAATTCACCTAATCGCTTGAGGCTTTGTGATGACAAAGATTTATTATTTTTGAATGGCAGTGCAAAGAATTAACAACTGGGCTGCGATGCACTGTCTTTAATTTGTAATTGTATTTACATCGCGCTTACTATACCTGGAGGTGTTGAAAGGACAGTAATATAAAAAAACTGCATTATGTACACTCTGGATATTTTTAAGCTCTAATTTTATCTTTAACATATTGCTAATTTTTGTAGCAGTCTCACTTATACTGTGTGTAATGCAAGTTTTAAATACTGAATTACATATTCATGGTGCTTTCTGTCACAGGCTCTGACCTTGTAGCATTAAAAATACACATCACTTTTCTCCATTGCACCAAGACTTAATTCTGTATCTCTCTGCTTACGCACAAACCTCTGTATTGTATGAACCAATAAAGGTTTCATAATTTTCTGTAGTGCATTCCCAATGAGTAACAACTTTTTTTATTTTTTCATGTAACCTGCATATTATTTTATATGTAGCTACCTGATGGTGAAAGCCCAAACTAACTTGCAGAATATTTTATGTTTAGCCGCACCTTTGACTCCGCCCCCATGCTCACTGACCCCGTCCCCACTGACAGCAGCATCACAGGTCACATACTTCTTTTAGTGCACTTCGACTGCTGTATTGAAAGCTCACAAGGACAATTGTGGAAATGTCTTTCATAATTGATTGTCTCGCATTGTCCACAAAATGCACTCTGGCTGTGAGCTCCTCGGGGTGCAGTAGGAACTCGAGTAGAAAGTAGAAAGTCATGTAACTGGAAGCGCAATTTGGTAATTAGCTGTGTGGTGCCCCCCAGTCAAAGTAAAATACTTTGGGCCAGATGTATGGAAAGTGTAGCTGCACAGTGTGCAGCGCCACTTTCCCTGCGCCCCTTAGTACCTCCCTAGCGCCTCCATGTGTGCACCGTATTTACAATATGGCGCACCATGGCGCAGGGTAGGGGGCAATAGTGTCATTTTTTATGACGTTATTGATGTACTCTGCAGGAGTAGCGCCAAAATATTGGTGCTACTCCTGCAGAGTACATAGGGGCCCATTCTAAAGAATGGAAGTCCCTTTTAACACCTGCTCTTGAGCAGGCGTTAAAAGTGCCATAAAACATGGCGCAAGGAAATCTCGTAGATTTCCTTACGCCATTTTCCCGGCTCCCCTAACGGGGGAACTCCCCCTTTGCATATATTATGCCTGGCGCAGGCATAATGTAGTGGCAAGGGTTACAGAGTGGCGCAATGCATGCATTGCACCACTATGTAAATACGGCACGGGATTTTGACCTTGTTGGGCCACATTCACGTCAAAATAAATGATGTTAATGTGGCGCAAGGTGGCGCTAGGGGCCTATAAATATGTCCCTTAGTGGGAGTGATCAGGCCTGTGGCTGGAGAATGTAGGTCAGTGGTATTCAAACTTGTTAATGCTGCGCACCCCCAGTGGGAAAAAATAAATCATCAGGCCCCTCCCTCAAAATGTTTCGTAACCATTCTATTACGTTGGCAATGTTTGAATATGTCTGGACTTATTCACACATTGCAGTTAAGTTCTGTTACCTTTTTACAAATGTAATAAAAAAAATTCTGCTTAAAACAAAGCATTATTATCTGCATAATCTTTCTTTTGGTCAGAGCCCGGTGCCCCCCTGGAATCACTTGCCCCCCCCCCCGTTTGAAGACCCCTGATGTAGATCGAATCTGGGCCAGTTGTAGGCATGCACAGAATGGGCAGCGCACAGAGTCAGTCCAACGTAAGTGCGCCTTCTTGAAGGCTGGGGTGAGTGGCCTCAAAAGCCTGTTGCCAACAACGCCTGTCGGGCATTGCCACAGTAAAGTGGTCTTCAGAGCATAAGCCCGTGGTTCGGCTGCGGTTTGTCAGGGAAAATATAAATAATGATTTATTTGTGCAATGACAAGGGCTTGCTGGGCCTCCAGTGAAGAGTGCACGCAGCTGCATCTGAGGACAGACCCGCCTGGCACATGCATCACATTTTCTCCTTCCTGCTACGTTTGGCCAGTTCTGACCTGCCTCGCTGTAAGTCCAGCTGTGTCACGGCAGAATAATGTACACTTCAGGGTTTGTACATGGTTTTGTCTAACAAAAGTTACCTTTTCTTATCCTCAGTGAGCTTTCATTATTAACAGGCCTGATGACCCGCCCTCCCCCCCCCTCAAAAAAGGGGCCTGTAGCTCAGCCGTTGTGAGAGGGTGGCTCTTGAGCGACTGGAGAGAGGCACTGTGCAGAGAAAAGGAAAGGGAAGGCGATTAGAATGAACAGGAGGCAAGAACAGTGCCAATGAGTTCGAAAAGGCAGATCGAGGGTTGATGAAGATAGAAACATTTGGGGACAGGGAGAGGAGAGTAGGAAACTAGAAAATGTGAAAAGAATGTGAGCCCTAAGGAAGAGAAAGTGGTGACTGGGAGGGGTGGGGGTGAGAGAACCAGCAATAAGGGCAGAGAGTGGCGTGAGTGAGCAGAGGCAGTGGATATAACAGAAAGGAGAAGAAACAATAGCAAAACAAAGATACGAAAAAAGGGAATCAAACAGGAGAGTTGTGAAAACCCAGAGAAAGAAGAGGGAGTTAATAGGATTATAGGGAAGTAAGAAGAGGGTAAAATGCAGGAATGGAAGGAAACCCCATTATTTGAGATAAAACAGGGCAAAACTTAAGGAGAGGAGGAAGGGGTACCAGGTTTATAAGAAGGTGAAAGAGATTATTGTAAATTCAGATTCGGGTGGACAGGCAGTGAGAGATGCCAAGCCTATTGGTTCCTGTCCCTATTAAATATCCAGCTGGTCTGTGGGTAAGTCAGTCAAATCTCAGACTGTGCTGACTGGCTCATTAAACGGAAGGCTCCCTGCTTACAAAATGAGGCGTTTTCTGGGATATGCATTTGAATACTGTAAGCCTGGCTTAGCTTTCCATCCTTTCAAGGATGGTAAATTGAACACCATAATTTGTGTAATAGGAACAGCTGTTATTTCCAAAATTTAGAAGCAGCAGTAGTGAGTTTTACAGCAAAATAAAACAAAGTTATTAAGGGCCTGGTTTAGATCTTGGACGACGGTTCACTGCGTCACACATGTGACAGACAGCGTCAGACGTATTACAGGTGCATTATATTCAGTGATACCTGTAATACGGCAGATGGAATATTCATCACCTTTGTCACGGAGTACCCCATCTGCCAAAACCTAAACTAGGCCCGAAGTTACAGCAATCCAGTGCCTGGCCACAACTTTAGGGGGGATTTCAGTGATGTTTAAAAGTGGTTTGCCCCACAGAGCGAATAGAGACTATCTAAGCTATTTGGTTTGTCACCATCGTGATGTTTTCGGGTGGCAGGTGGTAGAAAAGGGTATAAGTAGTGGACCCAAAACCCCAGACTTTAGATGCCCCTGCCTGTGACTGTGCTTTGTTGGGCTATTCTGCAGTTGCTGCTTCTGCCTGTGAAAGGGGAAAAAGACTGGATTTTGTTGTGCATTCCTGCTCGAAGACGAATCTCCAAGTGCTTTAACTGAGCTTGCCTCCTGTTTTGAAGTTTCAAGACCATCAAAGACTTCCTCTGCCAGCACCTGGACTCTCTGCTGTGACTCCTGTCCTACCAAGTGGTGCTCTATTCAGTCCCTGGGCCAAAAAACAGGTGAAGTGGGCAGAACAAGGACTGAAATACACACACAGAACATCATGTGGGGAAATTTTTGACTCACCATCCGCAACGAGGCTGATAACCGATGCGCCACCTGCTTTGCGGGTGCTCTAACCCATACCTGGGAGGATGACTGCCACCCTATTGGGCATTTGTTGGGTGGTGGTGCATGGCTCCTGGCGGTCAAGTTGCCATCCCTCAGATATCCTTGCTCCTGGCTGTGTCCGTGATCCTGAAGGCTTAATCTAAGGTACAGGTGCTGTATCGGCAAATGATTGCTGTGCAAGCGAAACCCTCCTGTGTACTGCGTAGAGAAGCACTAGCTAAGAACTTCCCATCAGTTCCCATGTTGATCAGAGCCTGGTGTCCATCTCTGGAAGCAGTTTGGGGTGTGCAGCACCTGAAGGAGAAAATAGTCTCTAGTGGCATTAGCCCACGAGCAACCTTTTCAGCTCCCCTACAGCATTGCTACCCAAAACATCAGGGCCTAGTCTGAACCTGGGGACATGCTTTGAAGATTCCCTGTTTGTAGAATGTGATCATGGAGTATCTATCCTAGGTGAAACCAAGTGTTGTAAATGAAGATAACTCTCTTGTAGGCAGGAAGTCTGGTAGCCAATTACGTAGGTTCAAGATGTAGATTTATTGTTTTTGTCTCCAGGAGCAGCATCCTACTGCTCAGCCCACCGTCACCAATTGACACTCTCTCCACTCAAGAACTCATCAACATTCCATTACATCACACACACTGCCTGAGCAGCAGGGAACAACATAACCATGGAGAGGATGCATCACAACACGATCAGGTTACAACTCCAAGATCCTCCATTTGTGGTATTGTTAGAAATGAGGATTTTGGTTAGCTAGTGTCTGCACCTAAGCCAGGCAGAACACACCACTCTAGTCATAGTAAGTAAGTTACATGCTAAAGATAACCTGTGCTCACCCTCTGGTAGCTTGGCAGAGAGCAATGTGTGAAGTCACATCAAGTAATGATTACAGTGAAACCACCGCAGAAGAAAAAGACTCCATACAAGGGTATTTAAAAAATAGTGATGCTTTATCAGATGTAACTAAGGCAAAAATGATATTACTTTAACCAGACTATCAAGATTAAGGTGTTTGAAAAGGAATTAGACACGTTAAGCATATTAAGTATAGGTGCCAGGCATTTGTTAGGCTCCCCTGGAAGGAAAAATCTCAGTGTCCATGGTAACATCCTTTTATGGGCCTCGCACTATTCCGGTGTGACAAGGCTGTTGGCAAAGTATTGGAAGAAAGATGTGCGGGTACGTCTTTTATGGAAATTACGGCCCAGCCTCAGGCAACTCCCTGAGTGCAGCAGCGGCTCCTCTGGTCATGTAGGGGCTCCCGAGGTCCGATGTGGGCAGCAGTCCTTGTCAGTGGCCTGACGTGATCCTGGTGTATGTTATAGATTCCTTGTCTCTATCAGGGGATCCGGTACGCCAACCAACCCTCAGGACGCACAGTCCTAGTGGCTGGGGTCATTGCAGAAAAGCACAGAGTTAGGTGAGTTCAACAGCTGCGCTCAGAAACTCGCAGAGTGGAGCGCCGACCGCACAGGGCAGAACTACATGGTTGGTTAGGGTGTGAGTTGGTCTCTAGCACGCCCTGCCGGGGGGAGCAATGTACAGCAGCGGCTGGTAGCAAGAAGCCAAGAAGGGGTAGGAGCTCGGGGGCAGCGTGCAGAGCGAGGGGCCTCACGTGGAGCGGAGGGTGCGGAGGGGCAATAAAAACTTAAATAAACTTACGTGTTCAGTCGCTCCAGCAGCCTCTCTTCTTCATCGTCCCTGCCCAAACTATCCCAAAGCTTCTCTCATGCTGTTACACAGCATGAGGGAAGTGCCGGGATTGGCCTGAGCGGGCAGAAATGCTGCTCAGGGAGGGAGTGGGACACTGCACTTGGTCTCCACCCGGCTGTGCAACACAGCCGGGTGGAGAGTTCTAAGTGTGCATGTCAGTTTGGCCGGCCTGAAACAGCCACCCAAACTGACATGCACACTTAGATCCACACCACCACTCTTCCTCCACTTGTTGACAAGGAGGAGGCTGGCCCAGCACCGCCCTAAGAAAGCGGAAAAATAAAGGGATTATAAAATATTTCTATTATCCCTTTATTTTTCTGACGTCACCAGTTGGGCGATGCTCCTCTGTCGTAGTGGAGGGGCTGCCCCTGGCAGTATGGCACACAGCATGGCTGACTAAATGAGGAGGCATCCTGTGGCCACGCATGGAGTCAGAGGAGATGGAGTGCGGTCCGCACCTCACCAGATTTGTAATACAATGCTGAGGGGCCAGTCTGGGGGAAGAGTTTGCAGTAACAAGCATGGTGCTGCTCTTGAGACCACAGGCATGGGCAGGAGCTAGCTGGTGTGCCCCTGGAGTTGACTTGAGGGTTCCTTGGGATGGGTGGAGTTCAGCAGGCAGCAGGGTGGCTCACAAAGCAGGGCAGCAGTCCCTGGGAACAGTCAGGCAAAGCAAAGTGGCAAACCATCTGATGTAGCAGCCATTACTCCAGCAGAGTTTCTTCTTGATCCAGGAGAGAACTACCTGAGGGGACCAAGAGACCCAGTACTTATACTGACAAGTGCCTTAGGTGAGGTAGGTGACCACAAAATAGTTCTTGTGGAGTGCACAGGTCCCCCTTTCAGGTCAGCCTCAGCTCCAGACTGTCAGTGGGAGGTAATCAGCTCCTTTGTGTGGACTCTAGTTACTACCCTTTGAAATGTAAGTGTGAGCCCTTCCCAACCTCCTCCCCAGGAAACCTATCAGTATGCAGATGAATGGAATGTAGATGTAGCTGAGTATCCTGTGTTGTGTGTGTCTCAAGGGAATGCACTAGTGTAGCTGCCCCCTAGCCTAGGCCAGACGTATATTAGAAATAGGCTGTAGGCACACAGGGCAGAGAGTGCAGAGAAATGTCTACTTTCCAAAAGTGGCATTTCTAAAATAGTAGTAATAAATCAGACTTTACCAGTAAAGAGGATTTATTATTACAATTCCAATGGTACTAAATATGGTGTAGCTACCCCTCTCAGATCAGGAATTACAGCCTAAAGATGTTATAAGGAATTCCCAATTCTGATATATGAGAGGGGCAGGCCTCACAGTAATGAAAAATGACTTTAAGAGTTTTCCATTACTAGGACATGAAAGGTACATGTCCTGTCTTTTGCTTACATGGGCTACTTAGGGCTTACCTTAGGGGTGACATATGTAAGAAAAGGGGAGTTCTGGGCTTGGCAAGAGGTTTTAGGTGCCAGGTCGGGGTGGCAGGGAGCCTGCACTCACAGGGCCTGCAGTGGCACACCTGAGACATTCGTACAGAGATACTTAAGTGGCAGGCACAATCAGCGCTTCAGTTCCCCTAGAAGCCTTTAATTTACGGGCCTGAGCATATGGTATGCCACTCTACAGGGAACTTGCAGGTAAATTAAATACACCAATTGTGGATACACTAATGTTTCTATATTTTAGGGGAGAAGCACATTCACTTTAGCACTCATTAGCAGTGGTAAAGTGCTCAGAGTCCTAAGGCCAACAAAAAGATACAGCAACAAAACAGGAGGTAAAGTTAAAAAAGTCTGGGGTAAGACCACCCTAAGGATGCCAGGTCTAACAGGTACCATACATCTTTTATCTCTCATACCTCTAATAAGGCTTTGATGCATTTTCTAGAGGTTAGGTAAGAGTATACTTTCATTTTTTCTCTGTGGCTGGAACAGGTTTGTTTTATTGACTAGCCTGTGTTTGAAGCATGTGGGTGTTGGGCGTGAGGAATTCTACAATCATGTCATGGAAAACCTGTAGCTATGGCTTAGGCATAAGATAGTTTGAGTCATCTTTTCAATACTTACCATCTTTGTGTGGTTTGGTTAGAAGCTAAACTAATGCTTGTGCTTTGTGGGAAGGGTGTGAATTTATAGTCGGACCTAAGTAGGAGGCATTGGATGATGGGGACTTTAAAGGAAGCTTCAACTGAGCTATGGCAACACTGAAGCTATACCTTTAGATGGAGTGTGCTCCCCTGAACGAGGTCCACACCCACTGCCCGGTGCTTCTTTCTTTAAATGAGAAATGCAGCTGGTCCTACACCTGTCACACTATCGGGTCCAGCCCAAAGAATAAATATTGTAGGGGTCATATTTGTGTGCGTGAATTGTAATTTGCTCATACAAACACACATACACACATTCAGTACCTTTTTCATTCTTCCAAAATCTTTGATGAATGTTGTCCATCCAAAAAATATATACTTTCCCAATTTCTGCCTGCATGAAATTGAAAAAAAAAAACGTTGTTGTCAAATATCAGCATTTTTGGGCAAGCATTGTTGTTGCTTCCACATTCTTAGACCTGCTGTGCTCTGCCTGCCGGTGTAAGGCACAACAAATATAATATACAAACTGTTTTCACAACTTTTGTGCCACAAAATAAAAAAAAATATATGGGTGTCCTTGATAAGCCATAGAAATCAACTGGGATTAGCCACGATCCACAGTTATAACTACAAATACAAAATGCCCCATATTGTCTTCTGAATGGCTTTGATTTTCATTATATTTCTACAAAATGTTAAGTAGATAGTAAAATCAATAATAGCTCATAATAACTGCTATCCACAAAATATCCTAAAACCTATATAGGAATTTACCACATTAGTCGAGTTAAATTACCAAAGTAAATGCACAAGTCCTGAATAAATTGAAGATATTGAGGCAACGTTTATGCTTCCAATGTGGCTGAAGAAAAGTTAACTACCTTTCCTGGAGTTCATGGGAAAGAACAACTACCAATAGAAATGTCTTACGAAAACAAAACTAGTTTCACTTTCACTGTTAATAACCGGTGGCTGTGTTCTGAAGCCCACGTGAAGGAGCTGCCACTGCTCAGGATAGTAAAATGGACAAGAAGAAAGTGTTCAGGATTATTCAGGGACCAATATCGAATTCATTAAAAGATATTCCAAGTCTTTGGGCTTTACCAGTTTTAATATCTATCATCAGATTACTCCGTGAAGGAATAGTTTTTATTTGGTGTACAGATGTTGATCAGTGTTTCGTTGCCTGAACGGACGTTTTTCTAGTGCACCATTTTGAGGAGTTAAGATATTATTTGCTAGGGGTCAACACATTGTAGGTGTATATACTGATCACAGACATTTTCAATTTTGAAAATAGGCTAGAGAATTGACCGGCAGACAGCTTGTAGGGATCTTGTTCTTTTTTGATAATGAGTCTACTATTAATTTGATACTAGGCTCATGAAACTGTAAAGAAGGCCCCTTGTCCTAGTAGACGCAAACTGAAAACAAGAATTTAGGGCCAGATGTAGGTACAAAAAGATTAGCGACTCGCAATTTGCAAGCATGTGCGACTCGCAATTTGCGTGTCGCTAACTGGAATGCAGGTGCAATTGCGACTCGCACCCGGAGTCGCACTGCAGATAGCGAGTCCGCTGTTTGCGAGGTCGCTTTTTGCGACCGTGCAAAAAACGGACTCGCAATTTGCGAGTGGGTATCGCAAATTGCGATTTTCATGAAAATTGATTGCAGGTGCTGCAGAACACTTCAGAAACCACTCCAGAACACTCTGGAAACACTTCCTGGCACATGATGATGACATCACAGCCAGGAAGTTTACAAATACACCTGGGAGGAGGGAGGACCACACCCTTTTTAACTGCTGCACAGCTAACAGAGCAACAGCAACCATGGCTGACACTCCCAGAAAGAGGAAACTGAAATTTGCTGAGAAGGAGCTGGAGGTGCTCACAGAGGAATGCTGTCAGCACCATGATGAGCTATTTGGGAAGGCAGCCCTCAATGTGCCAGACTCTGCCAAAAAAAGAATTTGGCAGGAAATTCAGGAGAAGGTGAACTCCCTGGGGGTCAGCCACAGGAGTGTCGATGAGATAAAGAAGAGGTGGTATGACCTCCGCTCCCGGACCAAGGAGAGGGTGGCAGAAAGGCTCTGGGAGATGAGAGGCACAGGAGGGGGACCATCTTCCATACCACCACCCACACCCCTGGAGGAAAGGGTGGAGGAGACCCTGGAGCCGGAGTCTGTAACAAGATTCGGAGAACTGGACACCTCTGAGCCCAGAACATCAACCGGTGAGTACCATGTGATATGCCTGTACCCCCATCAGTGCCATACCCCCACCCACCATGTACACAGGGGCATGCACAACCAAGATAGCTCCATTTCAGAGTTGCAAACACCAGCATGATGCATTATGGGCAATGTAGTCAAGTAGGCAGTTAATAGGCAAATGTTTATTAGGAAGTGTGCAACAGATAGTAGACACTTACAGTGTTTTCCCCATGTCCCACAGGTCTCCCACAAGACCCCACCACCAGCCACAGTAGCCAGGTGCCACTGGTCAGCCAGTCCCATGAGGAGACAACAGGAGCAGCCACCACTCCCACCTGCACCACCAACACCATCCCCTCTATGACAACACCCGCTGCAACAGTGGTTTCGGAGCCTGCACCAGCAAAAGCCAGGAGTGCCACAGCACATTTTTCAGGGCATCCACCGTTGCGCAGGCGACACAGGATGAGGAGAGCAGGGCTGCAGGCAGAGTCAGGGCGTCCGTCCACCACACTGACAGAGGCACAACTGCTACGTGGTCAGCGCCTGCAGAATCAAATGTTAGGGCGGATTAGTGGGGTTCTGCACCGCTTTGTAAGAAACAATGAAAACAGCATGCAGCAGCTTCATGCACAACTGGACGTAATTGGCAACAACACTGGTGACCTAACCCTGTCCATGCGTGAACTGGTGGCTGAACTGCTTACACAGAGCGAGGGTGCGCGGCGCAGGGACCGCCAGCTGCTCCAAAGGCTAGACAGGATGGCCTCCTCTATTTGCAGACAGGCAGTGAACACTACTGGGCTGTCAAGAAGAACAGTCGGCCTCCAGGTGGAAATGGGCCACTTTGCGGTGATGTGGCAAGGGGCCTGGGCCGGATCACCCATGTGATAGACATCATGGAGGCACGGCAGGTGTCCAGGGGTACAGGGGACACTCCACAAGACAGCGAGGAGGGCTCCACTGTCAGCAGTGTCTCTGCTGGTGACACCAGGGTGTTCCGGAGTGGAAGTACGAGGCAGAGCACTGCTGAGCAACCTGGTACCAGCCAGGCTGGCAGAGGCCGCCGTAGGCAATAAACTAAAAACTGTCCCTGATGTTGGGACACATGATGGCAATGTGCCCCATGCCAGGTGGGCTTTTTGAAGGCCCTGAACAGTTTTTCATTGTAAATAGTTCGGTTTTTGCACATATTAAATAATTTTTTTGTTCCACTTAACAAATGGAGTGTTTGTTCAATTGGTGAGTATGGTAGAAGTTGGCACGTACCGTCCAAAGTATTGTGTTGCGATGTGTTCCCGTCTCAGTCTGCCTTGATTTGCGATGCTCCTATCCCCATGATGGTGATGTGGTTGCTCTTGCTCTTCATCCTCAGAATCCGGGTCTGCAGGGGTGAGAGGTAGCCCACGTCGGGTGGCAATGTTGTGCAGGATAGCGCATGCGACAACTGTTTTGAATGCAGTTATGGGGGTATACTGGAGGGCACCTCCACTTCGATGGAGGCATCTGAACCGTGCTTTCAGCAATCCAAAGGTTCGTTCGATCAGGTTCCTGGTCCTCTTATGTGCACTGTTGTATCACCTCTCACATTCATTGCTGGGTGTTAAGTACGGAGTCGGTATCCATGGCCGTTGTGCATATGTACTGTCACCTGTTGGGCACAAAAAGTACACTGTTAGAAAGTCCTGGTTGGTGTGCACATTGATCTGTGTGCATGTCTACAAGGTGTATGCAGCTCTACCTAGGAGGTATCCGTCTCCAAACTCCCCACGTTCCAGGCGTTGGTGTATCCCACTGTGCCTAAAAATGTAGGAGTCATGAGTACTGCCTGGAAATTTCACTACAATGTCAGTGTTGACATAATGGGCGTCACAAACAACCTGAATATTGAGTGAGTGGGCACACTTTCTATTGCGGAACAGATATTCCAGGTTTGCAGGAGGGCATATTTGAATATGTGTCCCATCTACACACCCTATGACATGGGGAAAGTTGGAAATCCGGTAAAAGTCCAGCTTGGTGCTGTTAATTTCTGCCTCGTTCCTGGGTAGGTATATGTATTGGGACATGTGTGTGAGTAAGGCATCTAGGAATGCCCTGAGGAACCTTGATAGTGCACTTTGGGATACCCCACCTGCCACAGCAATGACCCCCTGATAGCTCCCCAAGGCCAAGAGGTGCAGTGAGCATAGCACTTGCACATGCGTAGGGATGGGGCAGCCGCGCAGAGCCTGGCGTTCTAGCTGTGGTTTGAGTAATTCAATTAAATCTAGTATGGCTGCGCTGCTAAGTCTGTATTTATCATATATTTCTTCCTCAGTTTGCTGGAAGAGAGTCTGCCTTGTTCTGTAAATCTTCTCCTCTCTCTGGCTCCTCCTCCTCCTCTGCTGGGCTGCGTGGGCTCTCCTCCTCACTGCTATCAGGTATATCTCTGCCATCTTGAGTAACCCAGATGCCTTCTGGGTCTCCTTTTATACTTTGGTAATGATTACCACCTGCTCTGAGTTAGTGGTAAATGGGACATGCAAACTGGGCTTTTTGTGACTTGTCGCAATATGCGAGTTGCTATTGCATGTGGTTTGCGACTCGCAAATTGCGACTTCCTATTTGCGGGTCGCAAAATGGGGTTGCAATTTTTGCGAGTCGGTAACGGCTCGCATCGCTTTTTGCGAGTCGGAAATGGGATTTTTGCATCCCATTTCCGATTTTGTGGAGTCGCAAATAGCGATTCGGGCCATTTGTGACTCGCAAACGTTTGCTACATCTGGCCCATACTGATTAATAATACATCCTAAATTTCAAACAGTTATTTTATTGACTTAATATTTTGACAAAAGTACATACAGAAATACTGTCTGTAGAAAAGCAATTTCAGACCAAAGAACAAAAAAACTGGAAAGAGAAGTATGAATTACTGTATCAAGGAAAGGCTACTTAAGGGCATATTTATACTTGTTTTGCGCCAAATTTGTGTCATTTGTTTTTACGCAAATTCAGTGCAAAACTAACTTCATATTTATACTTTGTGCTAGACCCATCTAGCACCATATTTCTGGAGCTTAAGCCATTTTTTGGACGTGGAAACCTACTTTGCATCAATGAGATGCAAAGTAGGCGTTCCCGTGCAAAAAAAATGACTCTATGGCCTTAGCACCATATTTATCCACCCGTGCTAAAATCATGCACATGAGGTAGGAGGGGTCAAAAAATGGTGCAAAGCTTGCTGTGCTGGCCATTGGGGTGGTGTGCATGAATCCTCTCTTTTCTAAGACAGGAGTCACGAGGTATGGATGGTTTTGTGTCAGAAAATGACTCTAAGCAGGTTAGAGTCACTTCTTCCGTAGCGCCAGCCCCACCCGACTAACGTCATTATTTATTTTACGTTAGCCTACCCTTTGCACGGGCTTGCACCATTCTATAAATATGGTGCCCAGCTGGTGCATAGAAATGGCGCAAGCCGGTGCTAAACTTTTTGGTGCAAAACTGCATTAGAGCAGTTTTGCACCAAAAAGTATAAATCAGGACCTTAGTGTCGTTAGTTCATCTTAGATAAAAGCTATGAATTAGCTTCATGATCTTAAGACTGATGGACATCCCGGTATAGCTAAAACACTATCAGTAGTTAAGACATGTATTTGGTGATGCTTTCTGGCTGTGGGGCGAGGCACACTACATTGGCCAGAATACTCTGAGGACTGGAGAAGGAAGTTGAGCCTTTCTGACACCTGTGGCAGTAGAAAAAAAGCTTGCTCTCTTACCGCTGCTCAAGACATGCACCAGGATATGCACGTCAGCGCTATGCAGAGGCTAGGCTAGCCAACCCCACTTCCATTCCATTTGTGGTTAAGGTACTGGTAATATCTGTAACAACATAGATCCTCACTCTTTCATGAACTGTGATTATTTCAACTTGTGGAATTGTTACCTTGTGAAGGAAAATGGGTGCTGCTGATTAAACGGTCCAGGCTTGATACATTTTCATGAATGAATAGTATCTACCTGCTCTTTAGGCTAAACTCCTTTGGGTTATTTAGTGACCATAATCCCATTCCCAGCACTATTTAAGTTTATTTGAGATCCCAGTCTCCTTGATGTTAACTTTGAGAAATGGGAAAATGAAAAGGGGTGCAAGTGATATGGTAGGTGATTTAAATTTAAAAACAATCTGCCACAAGCCTTCACACGGACAACTTTTATCAAAAATGACTTCTCTGTTAAATTATGTTGAATCATTACTTGCATCCGAACCGTTATTAACTGGTTCTAATGTTACTAATACTAACGACATGGTAACAATGAAGGTGTGAAATACTACTAAGAAGTGTAAGAATATCACAGAAGGTGCTACACCCAAAATATCCACTAAGATTACAAATTTGAAAAATCTTAGGCAAGTCAAGGTACAGTTTGCTGGTGACTCTATCAAGAGCTCAAGTCAGATCAATAAGGAGATTTGTAAAACTGTAGTAAGTTATTACTCTGACCCCCCACAACAGGAATTGTAACCTATCGATCCACCCCCATGTTTATTGTAGTATTCTTTTTTTTTTTTTTTCTTTTTTTGGTCCTCATTTTCATACCGCCCTTGCTCACCACGAGAGGGTATAAGGCGGGGAGATCATTTAATACAGAGTGTACTATGATCAATCGCTGCTCATCTCCACCAAACCTCACCTGCCCGGGCGTATGGCCTCGCTATACCCACTCCACCTTCCAATGACGGTCGATAGTGGTACATTGGAGGCATGTTTAATCATTGGACCGTGCCAGACCAAAATATACTCCCTTAACCTCCCCTATCCTCTCCCAAACCCCACCATTGATTCAGTTGATTCCAGAATCTATTTTTTTACAAATCTTACTTGTGTCCAACTTCAAATTAAACAATAAAGCATCTTTCCAATCCATAAGGGTCGGGGGTGAGGCATTAATCCATTTTTTACAAATCGCTCTCCTTGCCACAAGCATCATATAAAATAACAGTTTAGAACTATCCCTACTTATCCGCTGAGGGCCTGTCAAACATCCAAAAATCACAAGCGAGGTGCTTACCTTAAGTCTTATAGCGAGTATATCACTAATAGCATCATCAACCTCTACCCAAAATTTGCTGAGCTTGGGACAATCCAGGGACATATGAATATCGTCTACCGCCGGGGTCCCACGCTTTATGCATCTGACCACGTTGCCCTGGTCCATTCTAGAAAGCTTTACTGGTGTCCAGAAAACTCTGTGAATTGAATTGAAAACAAATGATTCCTCCTTAACGCAGCAAGTTTGACAGTATTATATAAGAGTGTAGTAGATACTTGCTATAAATCTTTATGTTGGTGCTCCGGCAAGCACTCTCCCCATAACTCCTCTGGTAAGGTGAAATCGCCGTCCATGATATCCATAATTAGCCAGTACCATCTGGCCACCTCCTTCAGCAGGATTTCCAGGTGCCACTGATCTTCCAACTCATTTGTGCCTCCCAGCTCCACTTTTAAGTCCTTCACCCAACTGATAATCTGAAGGTACTTGAATCTAGACAAGTTATCCCCTACTTCCCAATTCAGGTTTTTGAATGATCTAACCTCTCCATTGTAGCAAAAAAGTCCCAATATAAAAAACCTGCTGTCTTTAAGGGAGTTGCCAATGCATCCTTGGTCCTCTCTGGTGACCCCGGAGAGTCCCAAATAGGGGCCTTATTGCTATAGTACGACAGTTTCGTGGCTCTCCTGATCACATACTACAACCTCGCTAAATCTTGCAGCACCTTAAATCTGATTTTCTTAAAGTACTTAGGAGCTCTAAACTTATACATAAAAGTTGTCTGTAAATCATTATCCTCAAAGCCTGCCCCAACTCAGACCGACGTGGGTGGTTAAAGGTCTTTAGGAAGAAGGCCCACGCATAGTATTGCATATCTGGCACAGCCAACTCACCTTTTTCTTTCCTCCTTCTCAGTATTTTCCAAGAAATACGTACACCCTTAGATGCCCAAATGAAGCTGCTGATCTTTCCTTGAAGTTTCCTTAAAGAATCCTTACTAAACATTAATGGTATCGAGTTAAAGATAAATGTAAACTTGGGGACAATCACCATCTTAATTAAATTAACCCGGCCGATAATAGTTATAGGTAAGTTTGACCATCTCTTCTGTAGGATATCCACCTCCTTCATTACCTTCCTCAAATTTATTTCTGCCAATTTATTTATATCCTGTGTTATAGTAATCCCTAAATATTTAACCTCCTCCTTCTTAATAACAGGGCTACCCACCTCCATAATCCAAGCCATCACCTCTGTCTTTTGATTATTAACTGCATAACCCGAGATACTCCCAAAATCTCTCATCAGCTCTTCCAATACCAAATTAGTCTGGGTTAAATTAGAAGTATAAATCATCAGGTCATCTGCATATAAAGTTACCTTCATAGAAAAATTCCCACACACAAAGGGGAGAATTCGCTGATCATTCCTAATTCTGGTAGCAAGTAGCTCAATGAACAGATCAAACAGTAGCGGGGATAACAGACACCCCTGCCGCGTACCCCTTTCTATCTTGAACGAGGAAGTGAGATCGCCATTAACCAATATTCTTGCACAGGGATCTTGATAAATTTTTTGTAACGCCCTAATGAAATGTCCCCCAAGATTATACCCTTCACATACCATATTTAAATATTTCCAGTTAACTCTATCAAAAGCTTTGGTTGCATTAACCATCACAACTGCTAGAGGGGAGTGGCATGTGGTGGCCATATCGACCGAGGCTACCAACCCATGTGTCAAATCCTGCATATGTCTTCCTTTCAAAAACCCTTTCTGATCAGTGTATATCAGCTGCCCCAAAACCCCCCTAATCAGTCTGCCAAAAGTTTTGCAAAGATCTTATAGTCACAGTTTAGGAGGGATATTGGACGATAAGATTCATAATTCCTGGGATCCTTTCCTGGTTTTAAAATGATTGTAATAATAGCTTCCCTCCAAGAGGGGGGGGTCTTCCATCAGTCACAAGAATGTTATTGAAGAGTTCTCTAAAAAAAAACATAATACTACTACCCAAAGCTCTATAAACTTCGACAGGCAACCCATCAGGTCCTGCCGCCTAGCATAATTTACCCAAATTTATTGCATACTCAAGCTCAACCATATCAATTGGCTCATTCATCACCTTATTCTCCTCCTCACTTAGAGATGCCAATTCTACTCCCTCTAACCATCCCTTAACCAAGTCTGCTGAAACTTTTAAATACTCAGTGTAAAATTCCTTAAAAAAATTTAGAAAAATATCTTCCACCTCTTTCTTGCTCTTCCTAACCTGCCCTAACCTTCCGTCCCGAATTTCTACCACCTGAGTCCTAACTATACCAGTTCTTATCTTCCAGGCCAGCAATTTGCCACTATTCTCACCATATTCAAAATGACCTCACATCTCATTCTAATTCGATTGTCTATAACTGCTGCTAAATCCAAACGGGCTTCTTGATCTTGTTTATATAACTGATTAATTTCTTCCTCTTCTAGATCCATAGCTGCCAATCTCTGCTCAAAGTGCCGAATCACATTTTCTAGCCTACTTATTTCTTCATAGTACTTTTTCCTTCTATATGCAGCTGCGCTTATCAACTTCCCCCTCAAAAAGGCTTTGAACGCGTCCCATACTTCCGTAGGCAAGGCTAACCCTTTATTAAGATAAAACAAAACCTTCAGTCCCTCTCCGTAATTCTGTTAAAACATCGTCTTCTTCTCTCTCTTTTATCCCCAAACTAATGAAGCTTCAGAGTCACTGCCGAATGATCCGAAAGATGAGCCCCTATATGTAGAACTTCTTCCACAGCCTCTTTTAAACTTTCATCTATTAGAAAATAGTCAATCATAGATTGATGTCTATATTTTTTGTTTTTATAAGTATAGCCTCTTTCACGCCTGTTCTTTTCTCTCCAAACATCATATAAGCCAAATTGTGACATCATTAATCGAACCTGAGCATGCATTTTCTCATTAATTCTTGACCTACTACGTGAAGACCTATCCAACTCATAATTCAATACTACATTGAAGTCCCCCACCCACATAATCGGGTCCCTATATTGAAGCAAAAGAAGTGAGAGTTCTCTCAACGGAGCTATATCATCCCGATTAGGGCTGTAATACCCCACTAGAGTAAATGCAAAGTAATACACCATTAGTTTCCCCACCACCCATCTCCCTGAATTATCCACCGGACCCTCAACAAACAATATATTAGAGTGTTTTTTATTATAATGGCTACCCCTTTATTACCCCCCGCATAATTAGAACTAGCTATCTGCTGCACCCATCTACATGGTCGAAAAACTTCCACACACTCTTCCTTAGAATGATGGGTTTCCTGCAAGATCAACACATCAAATTGAGCGTCCTTCAAACATTGCATCATCTTCTTTTGTCTGCTCTTCACCCGGAGGCCATTAACGTTCCAGGACAGGAGCTTCAAATCAATTCTCGACATCATCCTTCAAGGGGCGCACCGCCCCTATTAAACCTCGTATTTCCCCACCTTCCTCTCTATTCACCACAAGACCCAGGACCTTTTTTCCCTTTTTCCCTTTTTCCCTATACTACTCTCCACCCAGTGCTCCCCCATCACCACCACCCTCCCCTCCCAACCCACCCCCATCGTCCCAACCCCGGAGAACCCTCTCTATCTTCATAGACCGGCGTTACCGCCTATGAACGGTCATCATGCAGGACTCGGAATCTCCTATCACCATAACCGGCTGACCGATGTTAGGGGACAAGGCCTATACCACACCGGAGTCTTGCTCTAACTTCTTGATCAGGTCATCAACATCACTACAATCGTTGAAATTATACATCTTATTATTTGCCATTACTCTTAACGATGCCGGGAACCTTAATTGGGCAGTATATCGATTGTTTTCCCCTGCTCCCATTGCTTGTTTAAGGTAATAGATGCAAGGTCCGACCTAACCTTAAATGGGGCACCATTCACCAAATGCGACTTCTTCTTCAATGCCATTGTCAAAATACACTCCTTAAGCCCATATGTAAGAAAGTAAACCAGTATTTTGTCTGTCCCTGTTGGGGGGCAATTTGTCAGGGACCCTATGTACCCTTTCAATATCTTTTGCAATGTTGATTCCAGCATCCTCAAATTTTATTTCCTGATTTATCAATTTTACCACAAATCCCTTCAGATCCTCTCCATCCAATCCCTCGGGGACTCTGAGGAACCATAGGTTATTTCTCCTTTGATTGTTTTCCCAGGAATCCAGCTTAGCCAACACCCCTGCTTCTCCTGATTTCAAACCTCTTATCTGCTCTTTATTTTCCTCCACAGTAGCCCTCAGCTCACCAACCTCTTCCTCCAAGGCAGCTGTCTGACCTGCCAAATCATCTATTTTTTGCCAAGATCTTCACACAAAGTCCTAATCTCATCCTGATTAGATTTAGACGTTTTAAAACCGTCCTTCAACTCCATGGCTAGAGCCTTCAGCATGTCTGTAAAAGAGTCACTGGGTAGATTTACATCTGCACCCCCATTCATAGGAACTAGTTCCACCCCAGCCTGTGTGTCAGCTTCACTAACCCCCTGTCTTCCTCCAACAGGTCTGTTTTCCCTAAAATGGATTCCAGGGATATTTTGCTGCATCGAGTCCCCATTAACTGTGGAAATAGATGTATCCTCCCTTCCCGGCAAGGGCAGTACAGCTTCTGCCCCTTGCAGACTTCACATTTTCGGGGTTCCGGGTAACACCATGAAATAAGTCCTTAATGAGGGGGTAATCTTTATTTTCCTGGTTGTGGCGGAGCTCAAAGTACCTTTCCTCTTACAAAAATTATTAACTTGCTCTTCCTTACTCCTCCCCGTAGTCTGTTTCCGAGGATTCTCGCCGGTTTCTATTTCTATACACTTTTCCGCCACCTTCGCACTCCGCAGGGAATAGGCTACCCCACCTCTGCCACCCCTAACTCCTATCTTCCCTTCTCCTCTTCTGGCCCGGCTCAGAGCCACCCCTTCTGCCTTATCCACCATGGGACCTTGAGATACCAGAGAAATACTGTTATTCCTTACTTGCAGTCTGATATTTGAGAAACAAAAGGTACCTCCTACACACCATCGGCGTTCCTGCTCACTCCTTGCAGCCCCCAATATGAACAAGGCCTTCTCACCTTCTTCTAAGCCTTTGCCTCTGCCATTGCAAATACAGCCAGTGCTAACTCTGCCACACCTCCCCTGGAATGGAATCCTTGCTGCTGCCTCCCTTCTTCTGAGAACCTCCGATCCAGCTCTCAGCAGGGGTGCCGCCCGCTTCTGTACTTGACTGCCACCTTCAAAACGAAGAAAAGACCGTCCTCTGGCAAAAAATAATGTTGCACTGCCTCCTCCAACTCCCCGGTAAGCAGCTATCTTTTAATCTATATTTCGAGCATTTACGTGCGCCAGTCCTGCTGAGCCCTCCGCGCCCAGCCCCTCAGCCGGCCGCCATGTTCTCTTGAAAACCTTAGTATTCATTTTGAGCTCTTGGCCAGCACTGAGCAGTGCCTCATATGCACACAACACACACTATGGAATCCTCCGCACCTGCTTTATTTTTGACATGTTCATGATTACCTAAGATAGCACAGCTATATAAGAGAGAAAAAGGGATGGATACAGTAAATGTACGAGTATTGAGGCAAACTGTGGCTAAAATGAACTATAATGTAGATGTTCCTAGTAAATTATGAAGGAAAGTCTTAATTTTATTAAAGACACGGAGGAGCCTATTATGATTTTCTTTTCTTGTTTAATTTCAATAGCAGCAGTCAAGACAGAAAAAGTTACAAATCCCAAAAGGCAAATAAACTTGGCCAATGGGAAGAAATATGTAGTCCATAGTCATGCACCAGTCACGGGCCAGAAGACCCCATAATACTCATCTTAACTGTGAACAGCCCTCTTGTGCGAGGGTTAAAAAGTAACAAAGAACGGTAAAATGGTAAAATGGAGCAAACAATGCAAACTGCCATAACAACAGCCAAAAATACTTGTAAAAAGTTCACAAATGCAGATGTGGATTTGGAGAAAACGAG
Source organism: Pleurodeles waltl (assembly GCF_031143425.1). Classification (NCBI taxonomy): domain Eukaryota; kingdom Metazoa; phylum Chordata; class Amphibia; order Caudata; family Salamandridae; genus Pleurodeles; species Pleurodeles waltl. The sequence goes on along the minus strand of NC_090436.1, from coordinate 977,462,610 downwards.
GATGTCTGGCTGCACATAGTTGCACCGAAGTACTGAAGCTGCAGGAAAACTCATATGGTGAAGAACCGGAAGCAGATCCTTAGGAGGAAGCCTGCAAAGGAGTTGATGATGCTGTTGAGGCTGGATAATACTTGCCTCCTTGTCTTTAATCAAATTAAGACTTTCCTTCATAATTTACTAGGAAAATCTACATTTTGTGGCAAGACCTGAGGCTCATATTATGCTTGTTTAAAGCAAATTAATCACAGTTAAAGAGACATGTTGTACTGGTTTACAATAAAACACTTTAAAAACATTATCATTAAACTAATCAGCCGATTTGGGAATGTCCTCGAACGGAGAACCAGCCCAAAAAGCTTTCGAAGCCATAGCTCCCCTGGAAGAATGGGCCCCAAAGGAGGAGGTGTTGATGCCCACCAAGGACATAACCCACTTAACCCAATGACCAAGAGTTGGGGATGAAACAGGCTTAAATGGTTTCTTGAAAGAAATAAGGAGTTGGGATGCTGAGGAAGATTTTAAATCGGCTGTCTTTTGTTCAGCTATCGTCAGACATTGACCTACACATAGTTTAGGATGGTCAGGAAAATAGGGATAAAATACTGAGGACATATTAGTCTTAGTACATATATGAAACATAAATAAGACACCTGTTGGGGTAAAATGGTGAGCCGTGATATCAAGAGCTCTAACATCTGAAAGACGTTTGAAAGAAACAAGGCAAAGTAACATGGAAAGTTTAACAGATAACCTTTTTAAAGTAAGCATTGTATTATCTGGCCAAGACAAGAAAATATTGAAAACAACATTGACATCCCACAAAGAACTGTATTTTGGTAGCGGATGATTCGAAAAAGTCTATTGACAACTCTAGAAGGGAAGGGAACCACACTTGGGATTGCCAAAAGGGGTCTATGGGAACCACCACGGCACATTGACGTCTTACCAGAGCTAAAAGTCTGTTTATCATGATAAACAAAGGGAAAGCGTAATTGAGAGAGATTGACCAATCCTGAGTGAAGGCATCAAAGGCTAATGCTAAGGGACATGGGGCCAGATGTAGGAAGGAAGCAATTTGCGAGTTGCAAATTGCGAGTCCTTCCGACTCGCAATTTGCAACTCGCAAATTGCTATGCAGTACGGTGTCTCAGACACCGACTGCAACTCGCTATGGGGTCGCAATGACCCACCTCATGAATATTCATGAGGTGGGTCGCAAATTGCGGCCCCATAGCGAGTATAGGCACTCGCTAACATGGAGGCCTGCTGTAGTCAGCAGGCCTCCATGTTAGCGACCTGCTTTTCAATAAAGCAGTTTTTTTTTTTTTTTTAAATGTAGCCTGTTTTCCCTAAGGGAAAACGAGCTGCATTTCAAAAAATCCAAAACCTTTTGTTTCGGTTTTTTCAGGGCAGGGAGTGGTCCCTTGGACCACTCCCTGCCCTGAAAAAATATTTTGGGGTCCATTCACAAAGGGGAAGGGGTCCCATGGGGACCCCTTCCCGTTTGCGAATGGGTTACCATCCACTTCAAGTGGATGGTAACTGCGACTCCATTTGCGACCGCATAAGCGGTCACAAATGGAATTGCATACCATTGCGAATCGCAAATAGGAAGGGAACACCCCTTCCTATTTGCGATTCGGAAATGCATTTTGCGAGTCGGTAACGACTCGCAAAATGCATTTCTGCATAGGAAACACGCATTTGCGAGTCGCAAACGGCAAATTTTGCGTTTGCGACTCGCAAAGTGCTTCCTACATCTGGCCCTAAGGGCCAGATGTAGGAAGGAAGCAATTTGCGAGTTGCAAATTGCGAGTCCTTCCGACTCGCAATTTGCAACTCGCAAATTGCTATGCAGTACGGTGTCTCAGACACCGACTGCAACTCGCTATGGGGTCGCAATGACCCACCTCATGAATATTCATGAGGTGGGTCGCAAATTGCGGCCCCATAGCGAGTATAGGCACTCGCTAACATGGAGGCCTGCTGTAGTCAGCAGGCCTCCATGTTAGCGACCTGCTTTTCAATAAAGCAGTTTTTTTTTTTTTTTTTAATGTAGCCCGTTTTCCCTAAGGGAAAACGAGCTGCATTTCAAAAAATCCGAAACCTTTTGTTTCGGTTTTTTCAGGGCAGGGAGTGGTCTCTTGGACCACTCCCTGCCCTGAAAAAATATTTTGGGGTCCATTCACAAAGGGGAAGGGGTCCCATGGGGACCCCTTCCCGTTTGCGAATGGGTTACCATCCACTTCAAGTGGATGGTAACTGCGACTCCATTTGCGACCGCATAAGCGGTCACAAATGGAATTGCATACCATTGCGAATCGCAAATAGGAAGGGAACACCCCTTCCTATTTGCGATTCGGAAATGCGGGAAACACACATTTGCGAGTCGCAAACGGCAAATTTTGCCGTTTGCGACTCGCAAAGTGCTTCCTACATCTGGCCCATGGTCGCCAACTGAAGAACTGGGGCAGTTGAGAGTTGAGATGAGATGCAAATAGACCTATCTGGAAAGGGCACCATTTCTGATGAAAAGTCTTGAAAATCTTGGGATGAAGTCTCCAATCGCTTGAATCTTGAAGATGTCGAGAATGCCAGTCTACCACTGTATTTAGATTGCCCGGCAGGTACTCTGCATGAACCGAAATCCAGTTTAGGAGGCAAAACTCCCAAAACCCTTTCGCTAATTCTGCTAAAGGTTTGGATTTTGTGCCTCGAAATTGATTGATATAACGGACCGTTGATATGTTGTCCATCCTGAGAAAAAACGAGCAACAAACTCTGTCTTTTGCTAGGCTTTTTATCACAAAGGAGCCGGCAAGCATCTCTAAACAGTTGATGTGCAATTCCGACTCCTCTAGCAACCATGTACCCCCAGTTGAGATTGGACCACAAGGGGTTCCCTAGCCGGAACGACTTGCATATGATTCTAGTACAAGATCGGTGGCTGATGCAAAGATAGCCCTGCCATTCCAGGTGTCTAAATGGTCTATCCACCATTGTAATTCTGCAAAAGATTATTGATCTAGGGAGATGTTGTCTGAGTAAGCAAGACCCTTTTGAAGATGGTGTATCTTTAGTCTTTGAAGGACTCTGTAATGAAGCGGGCCTAGAAAAATGGCCTGAATTGAAGAAAAGAGGAGGCCTACTATCCCTGCTAAGGTTCAGATGGATATAAGTGATTTACGTGAAGTTTGAAGAATCTCAGATTTTATGGATTTTACTTTTGCTGAAGGAAGATGTAGAGTAGCAGAGATGGAGTCCACTAGGAAACCTAGAAACTCTATTTGTTGAACTGGAACCGTAGAAGACTTTTCGTTGTTGATAATAAAGCTGAGATCTAACAAAAGAGAACAAGCTAACTGGACATGAGATTGAAGAGAAGAAAGGCTCTGATTCAAGGTTCATGATGAGGATATTGTCCAAATAAATGATTCATCTGATTCATTGAGCTCTGAGAAAAGCTACAACTGGCCTCATGAGCTTTATGAAAGACCAGGGAGCAAAAGAGAAGCCGAAAGGAAGAGAGGAGAAATGAAAAGTCTGGTTTAGCCATTGGAATTGTAAATACTTCCTGAAATCTGGATGCAAGGGGGAAGTAAGATATGCATCCTTTAGGTCCAAACGAACCATCCAGTCGCACTGAAGGAGAAAATCTCTGAGATGTAATATGGTCTCCATTTTGAAATAGTAATAAACAACAAAATGATTGAAATGTTTCAAGTTGATGACTGGGTGCACCTTTTTGTTCTTCTTTTGAACTAGAAAAACTGAACTGATGAAACCTGAAAGATTGAGTTGACAATGGACAATTGCGTGTTTTTGAAGAATGGACTGGATTTCTGCCGAAACTGGGTTTGTCATTTCCACATAGAACTGGGGAGGGTGAGAAAACACCGATTGAACAGGCTCTGAGTGAAGCTCGATTGCATTACCTTGCACAGTGTTTACAACCCATGGGACTGCACTAATCGACTGCCCTATTGGTAGAAACACTAAAAGTCGATCTTCTACAGTAGGAAGGTCAGAAAGGTGACTTACTGGGTTGAGATGAATATCTGGAACCCATGTTGCCTTTGTTGCGGAAACCAAAGCCTATCTGTGGGTAGAACTGTGGTCTATATTTCTAGTAAGAGGTGTTGTATACACCACCGGAACCCTGGTTGTTGTATGAACAGCCGGCAAAGCAGGTTCTGTCTCTGCCGGCCTTGGCAAAAACCTGACTAGCGAACATCTTCTTAAGAGATTGCTGGACTTTATCCAAAGAAGCAAAAGTTGCCACATATTTACTAAGTTTCTTTATGAAGGAATCCTCAAAAAGGAGACCTTCTGCCTTGATGCCATGATCCAAGACAGCAAAATGTACAAGTATGGGGTCAAGCTTGAGAAGGAGACCTTTTCCGTGCTTGTGGGTGATTGCTGCGTTAGCATTCCCCAAAAGACATATGGTACGCTGGAACCATAAAGACAAATCAACCGGATTAATGGGAGAATTATCCAATCAAGCTGATTCTGCCAAATCAAAAATACGAGTCAACGAACCCACAATGTCCAAGAGTTTATCCTGGCATGTGGACCATGCCTTATCTACACCTTTGTGGGGATCCTTACCAAACTTAGTAAAAAAGGTAAGTAGGGAAGGCTCAACGGAGGGTGTAACAGTTACTTTTGACTGCAGGGAAGGACGAGGGCACTCTGATCATATTTTTGCCCTAGTTTGTTTGTCCAAGGGAGTGCGTAGTCTTGAAGCCACATACTCTCCCACATGGTCCGCAGTAAACCATTCTGTGGAGTGTGCATGATGTATATCATTTGGGTCAAACATAGGGACCCCTTCCGTATCAGTAATTGTTAGAGGTTTTGAAGCCCCTTGAGCTGAAAGTTTCACTTTCCTAGGAGGAGGGGGGAGAAATAAGTCCCTGTTATTGTTATTGGATTTACCTGTGTCCGAATCAGCATCTTGTATATCATCATCAATATCCAGAATTTTAGAAATAACAATAGGAGAAGAAATGTGCTTGGATTTTGACGTACATGTGAGAGATGATTTATTATTTATTATCTCCTGCCTTAAGGGAGGCCTATAAGGAGCTGCGTCCTCTGTCTTTTGTGAGTAACACTCACCAACCAATAACGCCACTTTGGGAAGTTTTTTAGACAAAGGGCGTTTTCTGCTATCCCCGCAGACTGGGCCAAAATTGTCTTAGACACTAAGCTTAAAACTGAATTTTCTAAATGTTTTGATAGTTTATATATCGAGGCAGAGACTGCCTGCTCCACAGAACTTTGAGTAAAGTCACTCAAATTCTGTTTCATAACCTCCTCCTCCTCATTCATGGCATGTAAAATAGGAGAACTATCCATTTCCATTAGAGAGTAAAACTGTATATTAAAATTTGGTTGACCGTGAAAGGTTTAAATTTCCTCAACCGGGGGTAATAAACTAGCTTCGCTCCACCTATGGGCGAAGAATAGGGAGGGCCCAGCAAGGGGAAGGCAAAAGAAACTAAAGGAAACCTTCCGGTGTTTGGTAGCAAGGCAGCAGGCTAATAGGCAAAGAAAAAAGGATGCAGTAAGTGAAACTTGGGGAGGGAAGCAGAGGAGCTTGACGTTTCTCTCAACCGTCGCCGAATATGGTGACGGCAGTGAGAGGAACTTAGAAGCTTCAAGAAGAAAGGAAGCACACGAGGCAGGTGCATTATGCAGTGCGGCTACAAGCCGTCTAGAAAGACGCGAGGAGCGGAAAGCGCGACAAGGGCAACACGCATGAGGCCAATAAACAATGAAATACACATTGACAGAATATTAAATTAAACGAATTCTGCAAATATACTTATCTTGAGAGCGAGCAGCAAGAAAAGAGGACCGTTCACAGTCAAGATTAGTATTATGGGGTCTTCTGGCCCGTGAGTGGTGCATGACTATGGACTTCATATTTCTTTCCATTGGCCACGTTCGTTTGCCTTTTGAGATTTGTAATTTTTTTCTGTTGACTGCTGCTATTGAAATTAAACAAGAAAAGAAAAGCATAATATGAGCCTCCAGTCTTGCCATAAAAATCCTCTGACATACCTAGTACCTGCAATATGGAAACTGAGGTCGAAAATCGAGTACGCAATGATAAAAAACAAAAGAGCAATTAGGAAATCCAGGGTACAATTGAAGGTTTTGTGAGAAGAATAAAGTTAGTACTTGTGGATTTGAATGCTACCTTCCCTTTAAGCATGTCCTATCTTCCTCAGATGAAGGGATGCACTCTTGATAAATGTCTGCTGAAACTAATTGCTGTCACATGATCTCACTACATTGACTTGTATTAGGAGAAAATGTATATATGCTAGTCCTAATATTACATGTTTGAGCACACTGCTCCAACTGATCATTTTCTAGCTAGAGCCCTGGTCAGCTGAGATGACAATTTCCTTTTGATATTTTGCTGAGCCACCAGCAATTTTGCATAATTCACTATTTGGACTTGAACGTTGCTACAGATGGTGGATGGTGGAGGTGGGATCTTCTTCCCTAGAGAGAGACAGAAGAGCACAGGACCAGACACCAGAGAAGAGAGATGTTTCTCCAGGAAAGATGGTGTGGCAAAAGACCTGACGTCAAACCTGTTAACTGGCAGAAGCACAAACCACGGATTGAACCAAATTGAGATAAATTTTCAACAGCGCTTAATATTTGATCACTGCTTATTTGCAAGGCTTACATTGTTTGTGGACAATGTGTTGACAAAATACATGAGAAAATAACTGATGTCAATGTTCGAGGCAATGGGGATGTAAATCTAAGGAGATAGGCAGATAGGAGAGGGAGGAATCTTGAGGGAGAGGGAATATGACTTCAATTCCCTGGTTTAAAGCAAGAGGGCAAACAAAAAGAGTGATAAGGTGGAAAATACAGAGGAGGGCCAGGATACAAAGCACAAATCCTTGAAGGATGGAAGAGTGAAAGAAAGTGACACTTAAAAAATCCTCTCCAGGCATAGATGGGAGGTTTTTTGAATGCAAGGGAATGTTTGGGAGTGAGTGTGTGATTCTTTTCTCTTCCCCTGCATGAAGTTAGTTCGAAAAAATATATAACTTAAAGGAACTCTACCCTCTTCTCATTTTCCTTCCTGCCCTCCCTATGTGGAATGAGCTGTGGGCACAAGGCTTGCAGACCCCTTTTCTATTCTGTTTGTGTAAGAGATTATAGGGAATCACGATAGGGGCTGAACAATTCAAATGCATTGAGCCCCACCGTGGCTCACCAAAGAAGATGGAAAGAAGTCCTTTCGGGAACATGGTGTCTTTGATATAGAAAGATTAGCTAATCTACAGAAGAGGTTGAAAGACCTCAAGAATAAAACACATGCAAAGGAGTGCCTGCTTTTCCACCAGTGGCGTGAGGAGGTGCACAAGCAAAAGCACGAATCCCATGTTCCAAGAATGAAAGATACTCAGGAAATGTTACATTACCAAATCAGTCATCTCAAAGACAGTGTAAGGACTTGTGCTCCAATTGTTCTGCCACTTCCTTACTTATTCTCTCAGATCACTGAACAGGAAGAGAAGAAGGGGAATGGGGACTCAAGGGAAAATTATTTACTAGATGTGCTCCCTGTGCAGGCTGTTGGGGTGGCGGTGCAGTCTGCGTTCCACATCTAAATGGAGCAGTGCCTGTGGGACAACCTGCAGATTGAGCACGAGGAGGTACTGCTCCAGTGATTGCTGTGATGCGAATGGCCAGCTGCAGAGTGACTAGATCAGAGGCTGGTTCAACTGCTGTGGATCGGTTTAGAATATGTGCATGTTCTGACTGGGGCATACAGACTGACTGGAAAGAAGCCCCACAATTACTCTTGAGAGTTTGAGACAATGAGTGGGGTGCTTTTTGATACACCCTCCCCATCTCCTCACTTGAGTAATGCAGATGATGATGGTCTGTTCCCATCAGCCTTTCTTCCCCTCAGGGACTACCAAGGAACCGGGGATAGAGCTAAGGGCTACATACCTTGGACCTCCTCTGAAACAGCTCCCTAATATTCTGGAAATCCAACACAGTTCGACAAGGAGTTACAAAGTGTGTGTTAGTGGCTACAGGCCCACTGGGAGGATGTAAGTTGGTTGTTGCAATTGATAGCGCCATGTGAAGTGACAGAAAGACTGGTGGGAAAAGGTGTCACGGCTAAGAGTGGACCCAAGGAATTAAAGAGTTGAATGTGGTGAATGATGTTTTGTTGAATAAAGTACTGGAATTATGTCGAGTGAAAGCAGGATGTACTAAGGGGCATATTTATGGCTTTTGATGCAAAATTGCGCTAAAGCATTTTTGTGTCAAAATCCTTAGTGCTGGCTAGTGCCATTCTATAGCAGCAGCACACCGGCGCTAAGGATAGGCTAGCATCTAATAAAAAGATGCTAGCCGGCGGGGAGATTGCTGTAGGGTAGAAGGTGCTAGTGGGCCAGAAATTATGCTAGGCTGGATAGCGGCAATAAATATGCTGCTAACCGGCCTAGCGTCATTTTCTGATGCACTAGCACCCAAAAATGACTCCTGTCTTTGTAAAGACAGGAGTCATGGCCAGCACAGGGGACCAGTGTCCCGTGGGCAAGGCCATATGACCCAGTGCCAGGCAGGGGCCCCATGCAGGGGCCCCAAATGGCACATTAAAAAATAAATATATATACTTACCCATACTTACCCAGGATGGGGTCCCACATCGTGTGGTGTCCCTCTGGTGTGTGTGGGGTTATTCCTGGGGCTTGGGATGGGCATCTGGAAATGGGTCCACAGGTACCCTAGCGCCTGGTCTGACCCAGACTTTAAATAATGGTTCTAAGCAGACTTAGCTCTATTATTTGGGTCCTCCTACACTGTGCACATGGTTTCTGTGCTGGAGTATAAATATGGCGGTAGGAGATTAGCATCAAATTGTGGACTGGAATGTCTACCTTGCATCTAATTAGCACAAGGTAATTTGCCACATCCACAACATGACACTAACTCCTATATTTTGACGGTCGACTGGTCTAGCATCAAAAAATATACAGGGAGTGCAGAATTATTAGGCAAATGAGTATTTTGACCACATCATCCTCTTTATGCATGTTGTCTTACTCCAAGCTGTATAGGCTCGAAAGCCTACTACCAATTAAGCATATTAGGTGATGTGCATCTCTGTAATGAGAAGGGGTGTGGTCAAATGACATCAACACCCTATATCAGGTGTGCATAATTATTAGGCAACTTCCTTTCCTTTGGCAAAATGGGTCAAAAGAAGGACTTGACAGGCTCAGAAAAGTCAAAAATAGTGAGATATCTTACAGAGGGATGCAGCACTCTTAAAATTGCAAAGCTTCTGAAGCGTGATCATCGAACAATCAAGCGTTTCATTCAAAATAGTCAACGGGGTCGCAAGAAGCGTGTGGAAAAACCAAGGCGCAAAATAACTGCCCATGAACTGAGAAAAGTCAAGCGTGCAGCTGCCACGATGCCACTTGCCACCAGTTTGGCCATATTTCAGAGCTGCAACATCACTGGAGTGCCCAAAAGCACAAGGTGTGCAATACTCAGAGACATGGCCAAGGTAAGAAAGGCTGAAAGACGACCACCACTGAACAAGAAACACAAGCTGAAACGTCAAGACTGGGCCAAGAAATATCTCAAGACTGATTTTTCTAAGGTTTTATGGACTGATGAAATGAGAGTGAGTCTTGATGGGCCAGATGGATGGGCCCGTGGCTGGATTGGTAAAGGGCAGAGAGCTCCAGTCCGACTCAGACGCCAGCAAGGTGGAGGTGGAGTACTGGTTTGGGCTGGTATCATCAAAGATGAGCTTGTGGGGCCTTTTCGGGTTGAGGATGGAGTCAAGCTCAACTCCCAGTCCTACTGCCAGTTCCTGGAAGACACCTTCTTCAAGCAGTGGTACAGGAAGAAGTCTGCATCCTTCAAGAAAAACATGATTTTCATGCAGGACAATGCTCCATCACACGCGTCCAAGTACTCCACAGCGTGGCTGGCAAGAAAGGGTATAAAAGAAGGAAATCTAATGACATGGCCTCCTTGTTCACCTGATCTGAACCCCATTGAGAACCTGTGGTCCATCATCAAATGTGAGATTTACAAGGAGGGAAAACAGTACACCTCTCTGAACAGTGTCTGGGAGGCTGTGGTTGCTGCTGCACGCAATGTTGATGGTGAACAGATCAAAACACTGACATAATCCATGGATGGCAGGCTTTTGAGTGTCCTTGCAAAGAAAGGTGGCTATATTGGTCACTGATTTGGTTTTGTTTTTGAATGTCAGAAATGTATATTTGTGAATGTTGAGATGTTATATTGGTTTCACTGGTAATAATAAATAATTGAAATGGGTATATATTTTTTTTTGTTAAGTTGCCTAATAATTATGCACAGTGATAGTCACCTGCAGACACAGATATCCCCCTAACATAGCTAAAACTAAAAACAAACTAAAAACTACTTCCAAAAATATTCAGCTTTGATATTAATGAGTTTTTTGGGTTCATTGAGAACATGGTTGTTGTTCAATAATAAAATTAATCCTCAAAAATACAACTTGCCTAATAATTCTGCACTCCCTGTATATGGAGTTAAGTTTGTGTCATTTTAGCGTTAAAAAAGTACGCTTATGCTGCGCAAACCAACCATAAATATGGGGCCAAGTTTTCTAAATGTAAGCAGAATAAACGTGAGGCACCAGCTGATTATTTAAGACAGGCTCAAGGATGTGTTTGAGAGGTATTCGGGCATAGCCTGTCCTACGGAAATGGCTCAGGAAGTTGTGGGTAATGCTTTTGTACAGGAACTGTTGCGGAATGTTAGACATCAATTTACAAGTACATGCATTGTTGGCAAACTAAAAAGCTTGGGGAATTAGTGACTGTTGCAACCCACTGTGTTGCATTGCAAGAGAAAAACAGAAAAAACATGTGAAATTGATACTGATGTCCTTAAAATTGCAGAACATGCAGAGAGCAGTTAACGAGGTAGGGCGGGGAGCGCCTCAAAGTGGAAGGTGCAAAGGAGGCCAGGTCAATGGACATGATGGAAGGAGAAACAGAACGGGCAGATGGAAGGCTACAGGAATGAGGGAGCGGGTTGTTTCAAATATGGGCTGTTAGAGCACTGGATGGTCGATTGTCTAAACATCACTTCCAATGTGCCAGTGCCACTAGACAAACCGGGGTACCATCAAGCTGTACCAAATTATTACCCCAAATTTTAAGACAGCCTGAGAGGTCCTGACTGTCAACACTCCCCATGTCAGTTGTGTAATTAATGGTAAATGTACCACTTGTCTCATTGACAAAGGCACCAGCCGCTTGGCCCTTAAAACTTCTGAATTTCCCTCTTTATCTCTCTCTGGCTTGTCCATAGACACAGATGGTTTTTCCATCTAGCGAGTTACCCATCATATCACAAACCCTGTGTCCATCTCTGTGGGTCCTATTAGCAACAGACACTCCTTACTTCTCAGCCCACTTTCCCAGCTAACTTACTGGGCAGGAATGTGTTCTGTACCCCAGATGAAGTGTTCTGAAATATACCTCAGAAACAAGTAAGTCAGCTTTTTATGTGAGAGCTTGTATTGAGAGAGCAAACCCAGCTGTCATGTTGTCAGATTTGAATAAAAAATTTTCACAGGTACCCACCACATTGGGGTCTATGAGAGCTAACAATGGGGGGGTTCATTTCCTCAATGGAATCAGTAAAGTTGAAGGGAGACCCAAGAAGAAATTACTGAGAATACCTCACTATCTTTTAAAACCTGAGGCAGAGGGAGGGATCCGCACCATAACAACTGACATGATTAAACAGGGGGGCCTAGTTCTCATTGTCAATAGGTGTAACTCCTTGATTACTCCAGTACAAACATGGGAAAGGCAAATGTTCCTATTAGATCTTAGAGCAACTATTAGTGTGACTATTTCAAGCTTTTCTGTGGTCCCCAACGCTGTGACCATGCTCTCTTGCATATCAGCCAGTGTCCAGTGGTTTACTGTAGTTGCCCTTTGCTCTGCTTTCTTTTCAATCTCCATGAATTAAGGCAGTCAGTATCTCTTCTTATTTACATATTGAGGGTCTTAACTTTAGTGAATTCTCACAAGGATTTACAAAGTCCCCTTCAATATTCTCCCAGTCTCTAAAGAATAATTTGGACACGCTGATGTTCCAGGAGGGGTCCACTTTGATTTAATATGTTGATGATTTGTTAATGGCCTCTGTCACACTAGACCAGTGAAAGATGGACTCAGTTTGTCTTTGTATTGAATTAACTAAGAAAGAACACAAAGGCCCTCATTATGACACTGTCGCTAAATCCCACTTACCGCTGCGGTTTCGGCCACCAACATACCACTGCGGTGTCGAATATCTGTTCGCCATATTATGACACACACACACCAATCTGACAGAATACATCCACATACACAAATCCGCCAGCCCAAAGGTCACCACATTATGACCCACGAATCAAAACGGCAGACATTCAATGGTGGTAAACCATTGGGGGTACATACTGCCACGCTCAGAATGGACACCCACATACAATACAACACTACATTCGTCAATACTAAAAACACACACCTGATACTCATACACACATCCACCTGCAGCACTATATGACACACACCTACATTACCCACAACACTTTACAAACAACAATTACTGCCAGGAGATTGACACGAGCAGCACAGGGACAACTAGACACACACACCACATACACCCATACATCCCTCACATACCCCACATCACACACCCCTCCACATTACTCAACACACTCTCACCAACACACACCACACAACAACCAAGTAACCACAAAGGCACCCCTGTTTCACTGATGAGGAGTTAAGAGTCAAGGTGGAGGAAATTGTCAGGGTAGTGTCACAGCTGTTTGGAGCACAGGTACAGCAGATATCCATTGCCAGGAAGATGGAGCTATGGCAGAAAATCGTGGACAGGGTAAACGCCGTGGGACAGCACCCAAGTACAAAGGACGACATCAGGAAGAGGTGGAACGACCTATGGGGGAATGTACATTCCGTGGCAGTGAAGAACCAGAACCTTATGGGCCTGGCGGCGCAGGGTACGCCTGAAATCTCCTTGGATTCACCTGCCTCAACTAACAGAGACACGGGACACTCTGTCAGGCGTAAAAGATCAGATTTTATTAGCTGCAGCTAGTACAGTTGTCCAAGAAGTACACAAGGTATGTTCTCAGGAGACTGCCACTTTACTTTGTGGCGCACAATCTTATATACCGTATAAAAACATTTATTAACTACATACACTCCCAGAACACATAGAAAGGAGCCAGTAAGAAGGATGTAAAGATAGAACAGAGTCAATAGAAATGTCGGAAAACAAGACAGAACAAAGTATCAAGTGACTTAAGGTTGCCTCCCCTCCAGCTGTGTTTGTCACCCCTCCCTTGAACTAATTCATTAACCGATCCACAACGAAGTTGCATGTGGTGCGATAAGTTTGTGTGCGTTTGGAAGACAGTTGTGAAATGAGAGAATACTAGCAAAGGACAGCGAAGGCCAGACGATAAGATAAGATCGGCGGAGAATAGTGTGAGCCTACAGATAGTTGAAACAAGGATTAGAAAACCAGACAGGGATTAGTGTACTCGGTCAGACCTTAATACCAGCCTTGTAAAGATAGAGGCAGAAGACTGTTTTGAACACCATGTTGCAGAATAAGCAGAAAAGGCAGAATGGACTTCGTTCGCTGTGCTGCCTGAGTGAAGGCAACATAAAATGGCGGCGGGCCACAAAATGGCGGGTCGATACGATCGTATTAAAAATCGAATTTCCTCAGACCCTCCTTTTGCCAGAACTCAGGCAAGATACACAAACTCATGTTAATCTGAGTCGATGTCTATGGCCATGAGGTCATCAAGCTGTTGCTGTACCATCATTTTGATATTCTCTGCTCTTTGTGACTTGGGTTTGGGAATACATGCAGTAGCACATAGGTTGCAGACGGCAGGACCGCAGTGCATACAAAGACAACAAGAGAATATAAAAGCTAAAATTACTCCAAAGAATGTCAATACCTTCCAACCCCATTTGGACAGCAATCCCCAAAACCACTCTGAAAAGGACCAATCTCCTTCGTCCTGATGAATCGACTCGGAGATTATGTGTAACTTAGAGATAGCTTGGTATACTGTCGGAGCGTCATTAGGTATGAAAATACAGCAACTTGATCCGATCAATTTGCATACTCCACCACGGTCCGCAAGAACAAAGTCTAAGGCAACACGGTTCTGCAAGGTCATAAGACGATCAGCCTGTAGTTCAGCTGTAATGTTACTTAAAGCTCCTACAGTGATGTCTATGGTGGTTTCTACGACACGAACCAATTGCCTTATATTTCTGCTGTTGGCCATTGGACCCCAGAAGGGAAGAAATCCTTTGAGGAAATCTCCTCCCTCTTGTCCTGCTGTGTCTTTCGAATCCACAATCCCTCTGCCATATCTATTTTTATGATGGTTCGCAGGAGCGGTGTATGTAGGGGGAAGAAGAAAGGCTATATAACAAGTACCAGAGAAATCAGCTGGCAACCATGTATAAGCCCTATCGTGGCAAACGAAGTATGTACCTTGAGATGGTACTAACGGCGGTGAATTCAGGGCTGAATAAACATATGTATGGGAACATAAACTTTCTCTTTGTCTGGTGTTTGGAGTTCTTCCATTTATTTGCAGACAGAAATTTCCTTGTTGGGGTATGACCCGTATCGGAGGAGATTTTCCTTGCTCAATCTTATCATTGAGGCTGGAAATGTAATTAGTTATGTTCCAATTGGTATATGCTTTTCTTTCATCTATGGAAGCTTCACTTTTTTTCATGATTTTAGCCATAGCTACCATTCCCTTTATCAATAAACTATGACTGAAATCTGAACCAACACTATGTGAACTGACAGGTTGTTTAATTTTACTTTGATATGCATTATTGAAAATGACAAAATAAGCCCAAGCGGAACCTTCATAGGAGAATGGAAGAACTAAATATGGCATTCCTTTTTCTACCGTATGTGGTATGAGTCCACACACCCAACAGTCAGTTGTATTGATCACTAACTGATGTTGATGTAACAACTGGACGAAGGAATTGTTAAAGTATTCAGTTCTTCTGATGAGTTCATGCTGGGGAAGAGTGTGAAATAGGTGCGGAGAGATAGTAGAAGAAGATGTAGAGGTAGGAGAAGAGACAACTTTTTGCTGCAGAGTAATAATGATCCAGTTTACAGATGCCAAAAGAATACACGACAATATAATGACGCATAGAGCAATACTACAACGACTACATATTTCTTTACAATTATTCTTTACATTTTTACTTTCTCTTTTATCTAATGTAGCCTCCATCTTTCTAAGTGGATGCTCACGGCAATCTTCCTCAATCACTGTAGTCACGATTATCTACCGTCCTATGACACTGTGAGGTCCTGCAGGCCTATTGCCACTTACTCAGGTCGTGACTAAGACTCCTACCGTGACCCTGCAACCGGGATAGAGTACTACATAGGAGAGAAATTTACAAGTTCTTTGGTCTTGGTCTCAAATTATAGCGTTCCTGTCCAGAGGCAGTCTGGTTTTGAAACAATGTTCCTGGATTTGTCGTGTTCAAGCGTCGATGCGATGGTATTGCTTATTGAAGGATGTCGTCGTCCTCTTTCTCAGAAAGTGTTCCAATTAGACGCGCATCACTGAATGGTACAAATTGCGGAACTTTCTCACTTTCAGAGTCACTGATGCCTCTACGGACCCACTGATCGAAAGGCAAGGGCAAAGGCACTTTCTTGCAGTGCACGGCATGCACCCAGTTTTTCTTTCCTTCGACTTTAACTGCTGTTCTTGTGGTCAAAAGAACCAGGCGTGGCTCTCTCCATCTGGGCTCCAAATTTCTCTGTCGTTGGAAATTTTTCGTGCAGACCCAGTCACCTGGTCGGATGGAATGACCTGGGTCTGTGGAAGCCTCTGGTAGAGCACTCTGAACCTGTTGATGAAGAACACGCAATTTAGTTGTAAGGTCATGCAAGTAGTCAATCAACATCGGGTATGGCAAGTCTGAGTATTTCTTAGGGCGAGGAACTCCCCATACATTAGCTGGGCGACCAAATATCACTTCGTAAGGGCTAAGCCCCAAACGAGAGTGTACTGCTGTTCTGGTGGACAGAAGAGCCAATGGTAAAGCATCAGGCCAATTAAGTCCTGTGCTAGCTTGCACCTTAGCAATTTTAAGCTTCAAGGTTCCATTGTAGCATTCTACTAAACCAGCCGACTGTGGGTGATTCGCCGCGTGGAACTTCTGTTTTATGCCAAGACCTGCACAAACTTTTTGCATGACTTGACCCACAAATTCGCTCCCATTGTCACTCCAGACAATGCGCGGCAAACCAAACCTAGGGAAGAATTCTTTCAAAAGTATTTTGGCAGTTGATAAAGCAGTATTGTCCTTCAGAGGGTAGGCTTCTACCCATCTAGAAAAAGCACATACTACCACCAGAACATATTTGAGGTTGTTGCATCGTTCCATGTGAATATAATCGATCTGCAACACCTCAAATGGATATGTCGGAGGAGCAAAATGACCTGCTGGAGTTGGGGTTCCCTTTCCCGGATTGTACATCAAGCAAACAATACAATGTTTTACTACATTATTTGCACACTTTGGGATCCCCTCATTTTGCCACACTGGAGCCAGAAGTTTACATATTCCTTTTGCACTTAGGTGAGCTGGACCATGTGCCATAGTAACTACAGGTAGTACATAAGCATCTGGTAACAGCCAACGTTGATGTTCTGATAATTCAACCCAACATCCCATCTCATCTAACATTCCTGTACTTTCCTTCCACTTTCTCAACTCATTCTCCGTAGCCTCTCCTTGAATTGATTTCACACTCTCTACTGTATCTTCACACATTCCCTTTTCTCTTACGCAGTTTGCGGGACCTACAACATACATTCGACTTGTGTTGTCTCTGGCTGTCTTTTTCGCTACCTCATCTGCAAATGTATTTCCTCGACCAACATCGTCCACAATCTTTTTGTGTGCACTACACTTCACGATCGCTATCTGAGTAGGCATTGTAAGTGACTCAAGAAGTTCAGTCACTAATTGACCATGTTGTATCTTAGTACCATGGGAAGTAAAGAATCCTCTTTCCTTCCATAAGCGCCCAAAGTTAAACGCTACACCAAAAGCGTATTGGCTATCAGTGTACACGTTTACTCTTTTTCCTTTGGATAACACACACGCTCTAGTTAAGGCTATCAATTCAGCTGCCTGAGCTGAATTATGTCTAATGCGTGCTGTCTCCACAATCGTATGCAAAGTAGTAATAGCGTAGGCTGAAACTGTATCTCCATTCGGGAGCTTGAAACAAGAACCATCTACCCATAGTGTTCCATCTGGATTCACTAATGGCGTGTCTTTTAGATCAATTCTACCCTTAGTCTCTTCTTCAGTACGGAGAAAACAATCATGCTGTTCAGAGACATCTCTCTCTTCTGGAAGAGGCAACAAAGTAGCTGGATTCAGGGTATTACATCGTTTGATGTGTATGTGACTAGCCAAAAGCGTCAGCTCATATCCGGACAACCGAGCACTCGTAAGATGCTGCGTTTTTGTCCTATTTAGTAAAATATCCACTGCATGTGGCACCATAACAATGAGAGTATTATCTAGCACTACTCCAGCAGACTGTCGAATAGAAATTGCTGCTGCCGCTGTCGCCTTAAGACAACTAGGCAATGCTTTAGCTACTGGATCTAACGTAGCTGAGAAATATGCGCATGGTCGCTGTTGATCTCCAAAACGCTGCGTTAAGACTGACAATGCACAACCCTCTCTTTCGTGGACATAGAGCGTAAAGGGCTTACTGTAATCAGGAGTACCCAATACAGGAGCAGAACACAAAGCAATACGCAAATCAGTAAAACTCTTCTGACACTCGTCAGTCCACGGAAGAGGCTGAGGCGTATCTTTTAAAGTTAGCGCCAACAGTGGTTTAGCCAATAAAGAGAAACTCGGAATCCACTGTCTACAATAAGAAGTAATGCCCAAAAAGGCACGTACCTCTCTTTGTGTGGATGGGACTGACATTTGTGCAATTGCCTGAATTCGTTCGGGGGTCAATCGTCGTCCCTCCTTTGACAAGAGATGACCCAAATAAGTCACCTCGCGACAAACATATTGCAATTTAGAAGGAGAAACCTTGTGATTTAGATCAAACAAATGACGCAACAGTGCAACGGTCACGTTTTTGCAAATCTCCTCTGAATCAGCGGCAACTAACAAGTCATCCATGTACTGAATGAGAGCGGCACCGGACGGTAAGAAAAAGGCATCAAGATGACATTTTAGAGCTTGACTGTAAACAGAGGGACTTTCACAATAACCTTGAGGTGCGCGTTTAAACCGGAAGCTTCGGCCTCCGAGGGAAAAACCAAAAATATCTCTACTCTCTTCAGCGATGGGAATACTAAAGAAAGCATTCTTTAAATCGATAACTGAAAACCAAGTCGCTGTAGAAGGTATCATCGTCAACAGAGCAGTGATATCTGGGACTACAGGAAACTGCGGTACGACAATCTTGTTTACCTCCCGAAGATCAATTATAAAACGATAAACAGGAGGCTGAGAAGGATCAGTGCGTTTAAGAACCGGAAGAACAGGACTGTTACATATATTTCCTCTCGTTTCCTCAACCACACCCTTCTGAATCAAATCATGGACAATTTCCAGAAGTGCTTTCTCACCTTCAGTAGAGATTCTGTATTGCGGAATACGTGGCATTTCAGCATTGGGCTTAAGAGTAACAACATAAGGTGGGATCTCAAGACAACCAACGTCATTCGGACCCGTAGCCCAAAGCGTTTCGGGAAGAGAAAGCAATTCAGGTGGGAAATTGATCTTTTGATAAGTACATTGGACTAGTCATTTTCTGTCCTAGAGTGAGGTATACACCAGAAGGTGAACAATATATCGTAGCATGCATTCTTTTTAATAGATCTAAACCCAACAGATTTTCACCACAACCATTCGTCAGAAGAAGCGGAGCTTCTAAATCATAAGGGCCTATTGAAACAGGCAAAGGGCAAGAAACTGGATTGCGAACAGGGGCGCCAGAAAATCCTACAGATACATTCGTTAAGCCAGACAAAGGTGCGCCAGGGAGTTTAGAATGAATGATAGAGCTTCTCATGGCACCAGTATCTAAAAGAAATGGCTCTGAAACACCCATTGTAGTGACATTAACATAAGGTCCATTCTGATCCACTGGAATTGACGTAACCCCCTTACTTTGTCCATGGCTGTCCTATTCAAAATGAAGACTTTCATTCCCTCCTTCAATATACTGATCCTCACTGTAATACTGTGTAGACCTAACATTTTGCTGATCAAAGTAATTTCCGGAATTTGGAGGAACAAAAGAACGCTGCCCTTGGGTTAACACACCTCGACCTCTACCTCTATTTGCTGACTGAAGACCACCACGACCTCGTGAAGCAGATGTTGCTCCATTACGCTGCAACAATGCCGGACAATTGTTCTTAAAATGACCTTCCTCCCTACAATAAGCACATTGATTGGGACCTAGCAAAGGTCTTGGAATGAATGGTTCAGGCTTTTGATACAACCTCTGAAACTGCGGAGGCTGCTGAAACTGAGGCTGAACATAACGAGGAGGATAAGCCTGTTGCAAGAGAACTTTAGTTTTTAATTCTTTCGTCTTTTTCTCTTGTTTTTCCCTTTCTTCTTTGTCTCTATTTTCATAATATTGTGCAGTAGCCAATATCTGGGCTGAAGAAGAAACTGCCCATGAACTCTCGGAGTCTTTTAGCTTGTGTGATAGTTCAGGAAGCAAGTTATATACGAACTTATCCACAAATAATCGCTGTCCCCCTTCTGTAGCCATATCTTGACCACTGTGATCAATGAATGTCTCCTCGAATCGGGTAAAGAAATCGGAAACACTTTCATCTTTCTTTTGTTTACATGCTGCTAGCTTATCCCAATTAACTCTCAAAGCAGGCATCATTGTTTTCATTAATGTAATAATCCTACCAGGGAGTTCTGAGATCAAAGCGTCGGGCTTTGCTCCACCTACTTGACCTCTATCTGCGGCAATAATAGCGTTCCAATCGCCGCCTAATTCTTGAGCGTGATCCTCTCTACGAATTTTAGCCCATATTGTCTGTGGAACTACATTTCCCATCAACATGTCAATGTCTGCTAGATTCATAGTACATGCATCAACTGTTTGCGACAACTCTTTATAGTAACCAGCAGGATTTTTGCGTGAATCTGGTAGTGACTGTTTAAGTGCTAAAACTTCAGACCTTTTCCAGGGGACATGTATCCATATGCGCTGAAAATGCGCAGGAATAGCTGGATTAGCACCTGCTGCTGCAACTTCTTCCTTCCATATTGGAGAAACCTCTCTCATGGGATAGTTTTTCAGTGCTGTCCTAACTGAAGGATCAGAATCAGGAAAAGTCTGTGAGAACAATAGGGATCTGAAAGAAATAAGTGTTCTGACAGCGTTTTCAACCTTAGGGCCCACAATAAGTCCTTTGTCAAAGTCAGCCTGAACATCTAACAGATCCTGTGGGACCGAACCCAAATTCATATCCTCCCATTCTTTAGCGAGAGTATCGCACATAACTTTAAAAACATATCTCTGCGTAGGTGTATTCCATTGCAGAAAGGTGGACATAATATCAGACGTACTATATTGGGGACCCTTCTTGATCCATCTACAAGCAAGTGAGTCCAATTTTTCTCGCTCTTCGGAGTCTGGGAATTGACTACGAGACTGTCTTCGAGAAAAAGCTGGAGACACATTTAAAGCTTCAAAGAAAGGTGATAAGAGACCAGAGACAGTATCTGCAAATCGCTTACGCATAGATGGAGAATTTGACATAAGGATAGGGGACAAGGTATTAGGTGAATTAACTAAAGGAGCATTAGGAATTGCCAAAGGAGCAGAAGGCAAAGGAGTTAAAGGCAAAGCTGGCATAGGCAATACTTGAGGAGGCAAATGTGGAAAAGCTGGAGCAGGCGGAAGCACAACTGGCGGCTGAACAGGCTGTAACATCGGGGGTGCATTAGCACCTTGTACATAGGGCGGAGGCAATTTCAATAAGTGGGACATTAAGGAATCTTCCTCAAAATCTTTTCTCTTATCAAGGGAAGAGATAGGCAACGTCGGATAGCATTTATCTATTGCCATTCGATGCTGTCTGTCTGAAATTTCCATTGCATTATCTATTTCATCATCTTTGAATTGCTGAGCAGCCTGTATAATCGTCATTCCCTGTGTTTTCCTATCTCGTTTCGCTTGTTTAATTTCTCTCTGTTTGGCTTCCTTACGCCAAAGGCGAAAAGAGTCAAACATTGCCGGCCGGGCTTTTCTTTTAAATAACGTTGCTTCTAAATTATCTAGCACATCAGTTTCGAAACTACCATTTTCTGGCCATTTTAAAACACCATCTTTCTTTGTATATCGGGTCCATGTCTTATTAAAGGCAATAGGACCAACACCATGTTTAGAATAGAGCTCATATGTGGGAGTTCCAACCGAAGGAATCGGACAGGAGTCCTCAAGCTGGGAGTCCCTATTACAACCAAAGCAACAAAGTTTTCCAAACTTAGTCAGACCAGACATCTCACGATTTTTACTGGCTGTTCACAAACATCAAGGGGGTAAAACTTTCAGTTTACACAGCACAAATGCACTTACCCCTCGGCTTTGGCCACTGCAATGGCCAAATCTAAGAACCTAAGGACAAAACAAAGACCAAAATTTGTGGGCGCGACCCACCAAATACTTAACTAAGGATGTCTTCTTACACCAACAGAGGCCCGTCTATCGTCTCGCTTTACCATACATCATCAAAGAAAGGGCCAAGGCAGGGCGGCAGTCAGGGCAGCAGTCGTCAGTAGCCGTCAGGAAGGAGTAACCGCGCTGAAAAAGACCTTCGGACCACTTCGACATACAGGGGTCGCTTGACGTGGCTCGCGATTCCTCCAGAATTTTCTTGCGGGGTTCCTCACGACCTTCAGGCAGAACCGGTACCGCTGAAGCCGCCCCACGTTGGGCGCCAGTTGAAGAACCAGAACCTTATGGGCCTGGCGGCGCAGGGTACGCCTGAAATCTCCTTGGATTCACCTGCCTCAACTAACAGAGACACGGGACACTCTGTCAGGCGTAAAAGATCAGATTTTATTAGCTGCAGCTAGTACAGTTGTCCAAGAAGTACACAAGGTATGTTCTCAGGAGACTGCCACTTTACTTTGTGGCGCACAATCTTATATACCGTATAAAAACATTTATTAACTACATACACTCCCAGAACACATAGAAAGGAGCCAGTAAGAAGGATGTAAAGATAGAACAGAGTCAATAGAAATGTCGGAAAACAAGACAGAACAAAGTATCAAGTGACTTAAGGTTGCCTCCCCTCCAGCTGTGTTTGTCACCCCTCCCTTGAACTAATTCATTAACCGATCCACAACGAAGTTGCATGTGGTGCGATAAGTTTGTGTGCGTTTGGAAGACAGTTGTGAAATGAGAGAATACTAGCAAAGGACAGCGAAGGCCAGACGATAAGATAAGATCGGCGGAGAATAGTGTGAGCCTACAGATAGTTGAAACAAGGATTAGAAAACCAGACAGGGATTAGTGTACTCGGTCAGACCTTAATACCAGCCTTGTAAAGATAGAGGCAGAAGACTGTTTTGAACACCATGTTGCAGAATAAGCAGAAAAGGCAGAATGGACTTCGTTCGCTGTGCTGCCTGAGTGAAGGCAACATAAAATGGCGGCGGGCCACAAAATGGCGGGTCGATACGATCGTATTAAAAATCGAATTTCCTCAGCAGCAAGGCACCAGCTAGCCATACTGAGGACTGGTGGTGGACCCCCACCTCCTCCCCCACAGCTCACAGCATGGGAGGAGCAAGTCCTGGAACTACTGCATCCTGAGGGACTCGCTGGAGTAGCCAAGGACTGGACACTGGTAAGTCAACATTTGCCACTTATCACCCCCCATACTTGCATGCCATCACACCCCCTCACCCTCACTCCCATCACTCCACCCCACACACTGCACCAACGATGACAACTAACCCCAATACCCAGCCCTGCATTCCATACCAATGCATGGACAGACCTCCCAGAGTTGCATGGACACCCATCACCAAAGCATGCACAGCATAGGGAAACTAACAATCACACAATACATCACCATGCACAAACAAAGGTGCAAAGGCAACAGCAACAATAGAGGGGAAGCAAGGGATGTACAAAATGTCACAGACATGAAGCGTACTCACATCCCCACAGGTGCCCCAGCCAATCTCAGTGGGGAGGAGGTGCCACAACTATCCAGTCCCCCAACAGAAGATGCCCCCAGTGATGACAGTAACTCTGGACTTCAGGATCTAGACCAACAACCTGGCCATCAGGGACCACTGGACAGTCGGTCACCCAAGCTCACTCACAGTCCACCACAGAGCCTCTCCCATCAATATCCAACACCACAGCACCCACCCAGTGTACCCACACCTCTGTCCCCAGGACACGTCAATCAGCAATGTGCCCACCTGTACGGTGACACCAGTTCACATTTCACCCTCAAGAAAATCAGGGACCTGGGTCAGTGGCAGTGGGCCAGTGTTCAGGAGACAGAGGCACAGGCCAACAGGGACACTGGGAGGACCGCTGTGCACCAGGGAGAGGACAGGCCCAGGGAACCGACTCTCCAGGAGGCACTCACCAACATCCTGGGAGCCTACCAACATTCCCAGGACACGATGGGCCAGATCCTTGACAACATGCAAGAGAACAGGCGGCTGCAGGAGGAACAGTATCAGGGGTTCAGGGAGGTCTTGCAGGCCATTAACATTACCTCGATCTCCATAGCAGGGGTGCTGCAGACATGGCCAACATCATGAGGGAAGCAACAGCACACCAGCGGGCCCCTACCACTAGCCAGTCCATTGACCATCCCTCCAACTCCGCTGCAGCTAGTGGGCAGGAGGCCTCACCACAGGACCCACAGGCCACCAGCACCCCTCCATCTACAGAAGCTGAACCACCCTGCAAACATTCCCTGCGAACCAGAGAGAAGCCAGAGACACTTGCCAAGACCACCCCCAGGAAATGAGACTCTCCTAATTGTCCCCCTTGTGTCCCACACTCTCACCTTGTCCACTTTGAACTGCCTTTGCTCCCCTTCCTATGGCCCCTTGGACACAGGACCTGTGCTACAAACAAACTGGAACAATTACCTGGACTTTCCTCTACCATCACCCCATTCCATTGCACTTTTCCCTCAATTGCATAGTACTACAATAAACACCCTTGAACAGAACTTGATTACTAGTATTTCTTGTGTTGAAAATGTGCATTTATGGAAACCGCCAAATCTAGTGCAAATGATCTGAACACTGTGAAAGCATAGAAATATTGACCTGTAGCTGTCTGTAGTCATCACATCAGTACACATTTCTTATCTCACCAACATCTGTAAAATGACAAGCCATATCTGACAGTAAGTTGAGATGCAATGGAAGTTAATGGCATCAGTTTACAGCCACACTAGAAACATAACAGTCAGAGTAATGGTCAGTTGCACTGTCTCACCTGTGTGTCATTGGAAGTATTGACGTATAACTGATGTTCTGTTGTCCTCATCCTCATCCTCTGCCTTCTCATCCTCACTGTCCTTAGGGTCCACTGCTGCCACAGGGGTATCTCCAGTCTCCTCCTCCTGCAGAAAGGGTACATGCCGTCTGAGGGTCAGGTTGTGCAACATGCAGCATGCCACTACTATCTGTCAGACCTTCCCGGGTGAGTAACACAGGGATCCACCTGTCAGATGGAGACACCTGAACCTGGCCTTCAGGAGCCCAAAGGTCCTCTTGATGATCCTTCAGGTCCACCCATGTGCCTCATTATAACGTTCCTCAGCCCCTGTCCTGGCATTCCTCCCAGGGGTCATCAGCCACAATAGGTTTAGTTAGCCAGAGTCACCTGCAAGTATTGAGGGACAGCATTTAGCCTCACACGATGATTTGGGGATGACACCTGAAGGCATACACTAACATACCGTGGGTGGGGACCATGGCTCACATATTAGCCACACCCTGTGCCTCTGTAGTAGGGCTATCGCATTTGGGATGCTGCTGTTCCTCAGACCAAAAGGCATCATGCACCAACCCAGGATACTTAGCATTGACGTGGGGGATGTACTGGTCCGCCAGGCACACCATTTGCACATTCAGTGAGTGAAAACTCTTCCGATTCCTGAGCACCTTTTCATTCTGGCAGACAGCGGGGGAACTAACACAATATGTGTCCCGTCAGTGGCCCCAACAATTTTGGGTATATGTCCCATTGCATAGAATCCAGCCTTCACAGTGGCCAGATTTTCCCCTGGGGGAAAGCTATGTAGCTGCACATGTGTTTTACCAGGGCAGACAAACCTCTTGCCAGCATGATTGAGAACATTGGCTGTGACATTCCTGCTCCCAAGCCCACTGTCATTTGGAAAGAAGCAGTTGCCAGGAAATGGAGCACTGATTGCACTTGCACAAGGGGGGATCCCAGTCGGATGACAGATAGCAGATGTCAGGTCAGGCTCCAATTGGGCACACCGCTCTGTGATTGTGGCCCTGTCCAGTCTATAGGTGAGTATAATGTGCCTGTCCTACAGTGTAGCCAATTCCACAAGTGGTCTGTAAACCGGGGTATGTCTCCTCCTCCTATTTATCCGCAGCTGTAGGTATCTAAGGGACAAGAGAGTGAGTAGGCTGTCACTGTTTGAACAATGGAACCCCTACCTCAGTGTACATAGTGCATTTATGTGATGGACAGTGGGAAGGGCGAGGTATGTGTTAATCTAGGCAGTGAAGCAATTAAGGTTGATATTACCATTGTCCACCACCATGTGATGGCGACCGCCTGTCCTGTATGTAGGGACAGGGAGTAGTGAGGTAACACCGCCGATGTTGGGCGTTGTTGCGGAAGGTGGTCTTGCACAGGCGTGCAATTCCTCATTGGATAATATGGGGCTCTCTGGAGTACAGTGGCCAATGGGGATCTGCGCCGGCGGTTACGGTGTACATCGCCGCCGATGTGACTGCCATTTTCTATCTGATTCCTCACTTGTTTCCTGACCTTCATCAGGAGAACACCTACACTGCGTGTGCTGCTGAGACCAGTGTCTGGAACCTACCAAGGCCCATGTGACTGGGGAAAGGGCCCCTGCCTTCACTTCGGAGGCGTTTGAACATATGGTGGATGGGGTCCAAAACCTACAGGTGAGTACACCTTGGGCACAATGCATGTGGGAAGGATGCATGGAGATGTATGTGCAAGCATTGTGTCATCGGAATGTCTTGTGGTAGTGTACATGGTGTGCTTCGGGCGATGTGATCGAAACGGGATTGGTGGGCCATATTGTGACAGGCTGGATTGTATGTGTAATGGTGTCCTCCCATCTATTATACCTCTGCAGGTCATCGCCCATCAAAAGAAGGGATTATGGTGTGCCATCGCCAAGGATGTGCGTAGCATGGGGGTGTTACGACTCTGTCGTCCCATCTCTAGGGGGGCGCTGTAAAAGGACCGTCAGAAGTCTGGGAATCACCTTGAACACTTATCTAGAGTCCCTTGCTGACTCCCGTTTGTTTCTCTTTTTACCATGGTATGCTTTTTTAGTATTACATTTGCTTCCTGGGACTGCAAATCCCATAATGCACAGCCTGGTAGCCAGGAAAGCCTGGATTCTGTTATACATTGTTTTCTTTGGGAGAAGTCCAGTTGGTCCTTTTCACCGATCCTCTCCTCCAGGACTTGCGAGTGTCTGAAACTACACACACCTGAGAACTCTCCTTTGCAGCCCAGTCATGTGATGTTTGCTGCATCTTGGAACTGCTTATAAGCAGCCATTTCCTCAAAATCCTTGTCGTGCATTGGAGTTTGATTCCTTTGTGTTACAGACCCCTGTTCCAGTCTTGTTCCTGTTCCTGTTATGTTCCAGCTTGAACCTGTTACCTGTTTCTCTGCCCTGTTCCTGATTGTTCCAGCCAGAGTCTGCTCCCTATCTCTTAGCCTTATACCTGTTTGTTTCTTCCAGAGCCTACTCCCTGTTTCTCAGTCCTATTCCTGCCTTGTTTCAGCCTGAACCTGCTCTCTGTTTTCCAGACCTGGTTACTGCTTATTCCTTCTCCCTGTATTCCAGCCCTGTCCTTGCTTGTTCCAGCCAATGCCTGCTCCCTGTTTCCCATTCCTGTTTCTGTTTGTTCCAGCCAGAATCTTGTGCTCTGTTTTCCAGTCCTATTCCTGCCTTTGCTTCAGCCTGAGTCTGTTCACAGTTCCTGCCCCTGCCTCCTAGTTTGTTCCTTCTTTTTCCATTTCCTCTTGGGTATCTGCGTCTGGTAAGTGTTCTATCAGTCATCACCAGTGTATAAGTGTTTTCCTTTGTACTGGGGTTGGCTCCTGGTTTCCAGGAGGCAATTCCAGCCCCCATCATTTGTCTAATGCTATACGTTGTCTTCAGTGCCTAACAGTGACAGTGTGCTATTGCTGTTTTTCCAGGAATTGCAACTGTGTTTTCAGCTGGACCCACAAGAGCTTGTCTTGTGTATGTAAGTACTATTCTTTTTTGTGCTCTAAGGGTCCAGAGACAGAATCACTTCTGCTGTCTCCTTTCTATGGGGCTTGCGGGGTGACTATCTGTAAGAGCAAACTGCACAGAGGCATTGACATTCCCTGTTGCTGTGGGAGGTTCTGAGTCCTACCCTGTGCACAACCTTAGTGGTAACCCCAGTGTGTTTGTCCATTAGTAATCCATTTCCTGTTTGTTCACACTAAGGTTGCTCTGCTTTTGCTTTCCTGTTTCCTGTGCCTGTCCATAGCCGTCCTTTCCCATGTATGCCTTTAGCTGCTGTTCTGCCCCAGTACACTATCTCTTTAGGATGTTCGGTGACCTCAAGGGTTGTCCCAACCAGAGTCCTGATCAGAACCGCCCGAAACCATGCCAAGGGGTCTATGGCAGGCAGAGCACCCACTGTCGGAAACGGTGGGCGGACTTGAGACGCTGGGCACAGAATACCTCAGAGGGCCAGATGGAGATGGTCTCCCAATGAGGAAGGGGTGCCCGTCAGAACCTGACCCCCCTGATGGCCCCCATACTGGTGGTGGTCTACCCAGAGCTGAATGGGCACTTGAGGGCATCACAGCAGCCACAATGGGGTGAGTACTGTGGGCATTATTAAAATAATTGGTAGGTGGCATGGGATCCGGGTGGTGGATGTGACTTAGTGGGTGCCCCTAAGGCCAGGACAGACATTGCAGCGTGATCCAGTTCAAGGGTAATGTGTGTATGGCAAATGCAGGTAACCTAGCTTGTTAGCATTCCATGTTAGTCAGGGGTTTGTGGGTCTCAGGTGGGGTGCAGTTGGCGGTGTGTGGCCCTCATCTTGCAGTGCCATCTAGCCAAGTCACTGGCAGTGCAATGCATAGTGCTCAAGCCTGATCCCTGTGTATGACGGTGCTGTGTTTGCCAACTGTGGTGTTGGTGCAGTAATTGACCCAGTGTTTCCTTCCTCTCTCTCCCCCTCTTTTTCCTTCTGTCATCCTGTCCATGTGTGCATTAGAATCATCTGGCAGAGGAGCAGGGGCACCGGTGACTGAGGGAGCTGCATCCCACAGGACCCAGGTGCGGAGTGCACTGATGCCGAGGGAACCAGTGGGATGGAGTGCGAGGGAAGCACCACAGAGGAGTCAGGAGGTGACAACACAGACTCAGACACCTCCTCCGATGGAAGCTCCCTGGTGGTGGAGGACACCTCTGTGACCACCCCAGCTGCAGGTACAGCCACCACCCCCACACCAGCACTTCCCTCGCATTAGCCCCTTAGCGAGTTGCCCGTGCCCGCTCACCCAGTAGGGCCCCAGTGAGCCCTGCTGCCCTGAGTGAGGAGGCTATTGACCTCCTGCGATCCATCTCTGTGACCATCTCTGTAACTATTTTGAATGCCATCCAGAGGCTGGCATCCCAGATGCAGCAATGCATTCCTGGAGGGCATTCGCAGTGGACTGGTGGCCCAACAGAGATCAATTCAGGGTCTGGCCTCCTCTCTGATGGCTGCCATTGTCCCTGTCCCCACCGTCCCCCCTCCGACTACCACTTCTCAGTCCTGGTCTCCTCAACCCCAACCCATCCCATGCACAAGTACAGTCGAGCATGCACACAAGACAACACACAAGAGTGGCACAGTCAAACACAGGCACCACACTTCATCCCACAAGCACTCAAGCAAACACCAGACAGTTGCAGACACAACCACATCAACTGCCTCCACTGTCTCCCACTCCTCCTCCACCTCCCTCACAATCTCATCCACACTCACACCTGCATGAACTGTATCAACATCCACCACCAGCATCACCACAACAAGCAGCACACACACCTCACTAGCAGACACTTCCACAACATCCATGCACATGTCCCCTGTGTCTTCTCCCACCCTGTGTGTTCCCCCCTACTAAAGGACACAAACGCAAGCACTCACACACCCAACAGTCATCCACCTCACATCAGCACACTCCACATGCACCTGCACCTAGGTTCAGCAGACATACATCTCCTACAACCACTCCCTCAACCTCCATCCACATTCTTCCTCCCTCACCCCACCCCACCATCACTAAGAAGCTTTTCCTTGCCCAACTTGACCTCTTCCTGCCCCCTCCTCCCCCGTCCTGCCCGTAAGAGCAGGGTCCCAATGACCCAGCCCAGCACCTTAGCCAAACAGTCCACATGGACAGTGGTGGCACCACCTAGTCGTGGTGGCAAGCCAGTGAAGGATCCCACTCCACCAGCCAGGAAGGTTAAGAATCCCACACCTCCTGCCATGAAGGGAAAGGAGGCCGCACTTCCTGTCAAAAGGGGAAGAAGCCCTTGACTCCTGCCCGGAAGGGTAAGGAACCCCCACATCCTGCCATGAAGGGGAAGAAGCCCTCAACTCCAGCAGGGGCTGTAAGGGTGACACCACCACCACCAGTGGTCAGGGGGTCCCCACCACCAGCCAAGGAAGTGCATCCCTCACCTCCAGCAGAGGCTACCCAGGAGGCACCTCCACCTGACAACACAGTTCAGCCCTCACCTCCAGGGGAGGCTGTCTGGGTGACACCACCACCACCACCACAAGTGGTCATGGAGCCCTCACTGCCAGCTGAGGAAACTCATCCCTCACCTCCAGCAGAGGCTACCCAGGAGGGTCCTCAACCTGCTGAGACAGTGCAGCCCTCACCTCCAGCAGAGGCTGCCCAGTAGGCACCTTCACCTGCTGACCCTGTGCAGCCCTCACCTCCAGATGATCCAGTGCAGCCATCACCACCAGCAGAAGCCATGTAGGCCACCCTCTAGGGACTTCTGTACAAGGGGCACCCTCCAGGAGCAGTGTGCATGTTTACCATCTGAGAGACTGTGGCCTTGCACTCCCCAGCAAAGGGAAATGGACAGGCAGCCCCCTCCTGAGCCAGTGGGAAAGTTACCCACTCAAGAGACTGTGGCCTTGCACTCCCCAGGACAGAGAAATGGGCATTGAGCCCCCTCCAGGAGCAGTGGGAAAGTCACCCACTCCAAAGACTGGTGCCTTGCACTCCCCAGCAAAGGCAAATGAGCATGGAGCCCCCTCCAGAACCAGTGGCCTTGTTCCCGTATTCGGCTGCGGTGCACCCCACCCCCTGTCCCACTGAGGTGCCTGCCTACTTGTAAACTGATGCCCCTGCTAAGTTCTATCCAGATTAAAACAGGATTCGAGTTGGGCCTTGGACTCTGCCCTGTGGCCATGTGGGCACTTAGTAAATTGGACTGGGCATTGGCCCTTTGTGTACATTTGTACATATCTGTTTTTCATACCATTGGTTCATTTGGTAGCTGTTCATGTCAATACATTCTCATTACTGCATTCTTGTTGTTCTTGCATTATTCTGCCATGTATTGTGTGCCATTGTTTTTCGTCTGCACCTTATTGTGTGTATGGTGTGTGTGTGTCTGGTGTGTGTTGTGCATGTGTGTGTCACTCTTGTTTTCTTCCCTCCCTCTCTTGTTTGCTAGGCAGCTGTACTCACCGTTGTCGTCTTCCTCTGCTTTGGTGTTCCAGGTGGAGCATGATGTAGATGATCATCAGGAAGATTTGCAGTTCCAGTTCCACGGCGGCGTTGTTCTTCTCTGTGTCTCCGATGGTGAGTCTTTGCTCTTCTGTGTTGTGTATCCGCCAGGCTTTTGATGGTGTTGGTACCGTCCCGGAAATTGTGGCGGATTGAAGGGTCAAAATATGGTGGGCTGTAAACCCAAAAGGCGGTGCACCGCCAAACAAGCAAGCACGTAGAATATGATAAACAGAGAGTCCAGTACTCCAGTAGTAAAGATGAAGAGATCCTCCTTTTAATTTTGGTTAAGTCCAATACTTGATATTTGCACAATTCCGTACATACATCAATAGGTGCAGAAAAAAGAACAGCCAACGTGTTTCGCCCACCAAAGGGGCTTCTTCAGGGCTGTAATACAACAAAGAACAAAAGTGTACAAATTGTAATACATAGTAAGAACCTATTTACATGGAGGCAAAAACAGCGAAAATAAAGATAGACAATGATTAACGATAAACAAAAATAAAAATAAGTTTCTACGTACCAACACAGAGTGAAACACCCTATACAACGAAGTGCAAATATTTGAATATGCACATGCGTGCCAAAATAACATAGCATCAAGATAACATGTATCATGAGAACCTAAACAAGTGTATAAAGCCAATAACAAGAGGGATCAGGAAAGATGGCGAGAAGTATATCTGTGCTGCAAAAAGCGTGAAAATATAAGTGTCACCCAGTGCGTGATTCTATTATAGTGCTGAGAAAACAAAGTGAGAAAAATGTAGTGAATTAAGAATTCAAGATGAGACACCGTTAAGGCGAGATATCACCTAAGTGCAAATAGGAATAATGGAGATTAAGAAGAGAATAGTATAAAAAGAAATGCGAGTGGAAATCAGCATACCGCAGTGGTAATCAGTCAGTCACATAAATCAAGTCCAAGCAAAAAATGGAATGCCTAATAGAAGGAAACAAGAATCAATCGAATTAACAAAAAGAGGAAGTGTGCTGGTCAACGGTCAATGGTAAGTGTAATGAAGGGAAAATGTGCAGGACAACGGTCAATGAAACCATCCGGTCACGGGACGCGGAGCGGGCAAAGGAGCGCCTCACAAATAGAGAAGCTCCAAGATCAAAGATGTTCCGAAGTAAAAGGAAGAGGGTATAGAAATGATAAAATAGACGAGCGGACCTACAAAAACAGCCATCCATAAAATAAAAGTGTGAACGAGACTGACTGGATGCCGCCGTGTGCCATGAGCAAGTTGAATATGAATCCACCACCGAGAATATACTTGTGGAGAAAGATGGGAGAGAGTCAAAAAACAGGACCAATGAAGGAAATGTGCCTTGAATTCCAAAATAGTTTGATAGAAAGTACAAGTGAAAAAATTAACAAAGCATAAACTATAACCATTCAAAATGTTAGTGATGGTCCTGGTATTATACACTTGTGCATAAACATAGAAGAGGCAACCAAATCCAAACAGAATATGGTGACCATACAAAAGTCAAAATTACACATAAAATGAATGAATCGATATACACAAAATATCAGAATAAATGTTTCCTACTCCATAAGGATTAAATTTTGATGCAAGATGAAATGAAATAATAGAAGGAAAATGATAACGCATTTCAATAAGGTTAATGAATCGATATACACAAAATATAAAAATAGATGTTTCCTAGTCCATAAGGATTAAATTTTGGTGCAACATGAAATTAAATAATGAAGGAAAATGATAACGCATTTCAATAACATACAATGGACCTGCCCTAATCTGACATATATAATTCTAATCTAGCATTATCAAACTAATCAAACCAGAAATATTACACTATAGAAAATAGTGAAGTTCATGGTCAGTATTATGGACCAGGTCCACTGCTCGTAGGCGGCAGATCCAGGCTGCCTCCCTTTGGCATAGTTTTAATTCCCGATTGCCCCCTCTGGGGTGGATAGGAACATGGTCAATGCCCTGGAACCAAAACAACGAATCATTAGGATGAAGTGATGCTATATGAGCTGTCAATGGGTAGTTGGTGTAATTATTTTTAATGGTACGTGAATGTTCCTGTATTCTGAGTTTCAATGAACGTTTCGTACTTCCCACATAGATAGTATTACATGCGCAACCAGGGACATAAACAACAAATTTTGTATTGCAATTAATTAAATGTTTGATAATAAATGTCCTTGAATTGTTGTAATAAAATTCCTTGGTTTTGTGAAGACCAAACGTACAAATATTGCATTCATGACAAGTATAAAATCCCCCTGGTTTGGTGGAGAGCAATATGGTGGGACTGGGAACTAACTTGGGCATTTGTGATCTCTTAGAGTCAACCCTCTACGGTAAGTAATCTTAGGTTTGTTTGATATATGTCCTTTGAGACCCGGAATTTCAGTGAGTAAGGGCCAATGACGTTTTAACCCCTTCACTGCGGGCGTCGGCCAGCAATACCTCCCTGGTGCGGGTCACGACCAGTGGCCGACACCAGGGAGGGGGTTAATAAATCCTCGGGTGCATCGCACCCCAGGATTTTTTATTTTATTTTTATATCCCAGGGAGACACGGAAGCTTCCGTGTCTCCCCTCGCCACCCACCCGCCCGCTGACGTAACAAAGTTGATTTCCCCATCGCCTTGCGGCCGCTTTCTGCTCCGATGGGGAAAACGGCCTTCCCCACGTTCAGGAAGGCCTCGTAAGAAAGGAGAGAGTCTCCCCTTTCTTACGAGGCCTTCCTGAAAGTGTTTCCTGGCCCCCAGTCGCAGCTGTGCTGTGATCAGGGGCCAGGAAACACTTTCAGGTTTCCTGGCCCCCGATCGCAGCACAGCTGCCACACCACAAGATGGCAGGGATTTCACTTGGGGGGGTCGGCCCCCTCGGAAAACGGGCCGGCACCCCCCCGGGGGCATATTTTTTTTTTTAAAAAGGTAGGTGCCCCCTTGTGGGGGCGTGATCGCGTCCCCCATCGCGTTCCCCCCCCCCCCCCCCCCCCCCCCCCGGGGAAACATTTTTTTTTTTTTTAAATAAATAAATAAAAATGAATGGACAGGGAGTCGCCCGTGGGCAGGGCGACCCCCTTTGGGGGCAATTTTTTTTGTTGTTGTTGTAGGGTTTCCCTGGGGGCAAAATAGATCTATATATATATACATATATATATATATATATATATATATATATATATATAAATATAGATAGATATATCTATGTAGATATATCTATGTACATGGATATATCTATAGATAGATCTATAGATATATATAGATATATGTATATATATATATAGATCTATCTATAGATATATCTATGTAGATAGATATATATATATATAGATAGATTATATATATATATATATATATATATATATATATATATATATATATATATATATATATATATCCCTTTTGTCAATATGTGTGTGGTTTCCCTGGGGGCTGCGATCGGCCCCCAGGAAAACCAGACCCACATATAAAAGTGATATATATATATATATATATAAATATATATATATATATGTATGTATATATATATATAGATTTGCCGCCAGTTGTCTTGCAGTTGCAACTTGCGTCTTCAAAGCAATGCACATACTTCAACTGACGCTTTTCAACTGTAGCTTTTAGGAAGCAATAAAAAAGTCAAGTAAGTATTGTGACTATGTTTCTGCTACAAAAGGGTCAGACTTGTCTAGTGGCAGTTTTAGTGCCATAAAGAAGCGCAGAAGGTTTATGTGCCTACTGCAAAGAGCAAATCTGTATTTTATGTAAATAGCTGAGTACATTAGTAAAGTCAGCCATTACCTGCGCTATAATACCAATGAAATGTATGTGCCGGGTGGAGGGCGGCTATGGAGAGATGAAGGGCACTTTTGCTGGGTGGTAATGAGGAAATCCTAGGAGGAGGGAGTGGGAGCACCAATAATGATTGTTGGACTGGGCGCAGGAGGTGCTAAAGACTGTGACGAATGGTATGTGACAAGGTGTTTTTTGAGTGTCTTGAAAGAACGTGCTGCTTGAGGGAAGAAGTGCAGGTAAGCTGGCCTCTACTGTTGCACGTATCTCACACACACCATCGATTTTGTGACTGTCTACGTAGGCTAGTGTTTTAGGGCAACAGTTTAGCCAATAGCAGAGATGGCATCGTGATGGATGACTGCTGCCGGCACTCGGGTTATAGAGGACCGCTCTGACATAGGATCAGAGACTGAGACATCAGATACTGAGACAGCATCTGAGGGATAGGACAATGGCGCAGACTCTAGAGGGATTTTTCAGTCGGAGGAGTCCCTTTCGATAACTCCTCTTCCAGTACATTATGAGGGAGGTGATGAGGACAGTCCTGCTGTCCCTTCGCAAGCAGTTTGTGCAACTGGGTAATAGTGGGTTAGCCCAACCCAGAGAGCAGGTGAATGCGGCGGCAAGCAGAGAGAGAGAGAGAGTGCTCTCTTGGGAGCTCCCCAATTTAGTTCAACCCCTAATTCCACCGCCCAAATCGTATTGTGGAGACATCAAAATTATCTATGGCAAAACAAACTGATTTTGTAAGGCAGGCACCTGTGTTTTTGGTCCTGGGTTCGGCGGCCATATAGAGAAACACACTAAACCCAAACATTTCTGGAAACTAGACATTCGGGGGAGTCCACAGAGATGTGACTTGTGTGGATTCCCCAAAGTTTTCTTACCCAGAATACCCTGCAAAGCTGAAATGTTGAATAAAAACTCTATTTTTCTCGCATTTCTGTCACACAAACTACAGGAATATGCTGGGATCCACAAAATTCCTACCACCCAGTGACTCCTCACCTGTCCTGATAAAAACACTACCCCACTTGAGTGCCTACACCTAGTGCCTGCATCAGGAATGGATCACCCCAGGGTCAACAGCTGCCTCATGTAAGGACCAACATTGACCTTTGTGTGATCTATTCCTGTCGCGGGCACCAGGCCTACCCACACAAGTGAGGTATCATTTTTATCGGGAGACTTGGGGGAACGCTGGGTGGAAGGAAATTTTTGGCTCCTCTCAGATTTCAGAACTTTCTGTCACTGAAATGTGAGGAAAACATGTTTTTTAGCCACGTTTTGAGGTTTGCAAAGGATTCTGGGTACTAGAACCTGGTCAGAGCCCCACAAGTCACTCCATCTTGGATTCCCCTAGGTCTCTAGTTTTAGAAAATGCACAGGTTTGGCAGGTTTCCCTATATGCCGGCTGAGCTAGAGGCCAAAATCTACAGGTAGGCACTTTGCAAAAAACAGCTCTATTTTCTGTCAAAAAATGGGATGTGTCCACGTTGTGTTTTGGGGCATATCCTGTTGCGGGCGCTAGGCCTACCCACACAAGTGAGGTATCATTTTTATCGGGAGACTTGGGGGAACGCTGGGTGGAAGGAAATTTGTGGCTCCTCTCAGATTCCAGAACTTTCTGTCACCGAAATGAGAGGAAAACATGTTTTTTTAGCCACATTTTGAGGTTTGCAAAGGATTCTGGGTAACATAACCTGGTCAGAGCCCCACAAGTCACCCCATCCTGGATTCCCCTAGGTCTCTTGTTTTAAAAAATGCACAGGGTTGTTAGGTTTCCCTAGGTGCCGGCTGAGCTAGAGGCCAAAATCCACAGCTAGGCACTTTGCAAAAAACAGCTCTGTTTTCTGTCAAAAAAATGGGATGTGTCCACATTGTGTTTTGGGGCATTTCCTGTCGCGGGCGCTAGGCCTACCCACACAAGTGAGGTATCATTTTTATCGGGAAACTTGGGGGAACATAGAATAGCAAAACAAGTGTTATTGCCCCTTATCTTTCTCTACATTTTTTCCTTCCAAATATAAGAGAGTGTGTAAAAAAGACGTCTATTTGAGAAATGTCCTGCAATTCACATGCTAGTATGGGCACCCCGGAATTCAGAGATGTGCAAATAACCACTGCTCTTCAAAACCTTATCTTGAGCCCATTTTGGAAATGCAAAGGTTTTCTTGATACCTATTTTTCACTCTTCATATTTCAGCAAATGAATTGCTGTATACAAAGTACAGAATGAAAACCAACTGCAGGGTGCAGCTCATTTATTGGCTCTGGGTACCTAGGGTTCTTGATGAACCTACAAGCTCTTTATATCCCCGCAACCAGAAGAGTCCAGCAGATAAAACGGTATATTGCTTTCAGAAATCTGACGTCGCAGGAAAAAGTTATAGAGTAAAACATAAAGAAAAATGGCTGTTGTTTTCAGCTCAATTTCAATATTTTTGTATTTCAGCTGTTATTTTCTGTAGAAAAACCTTGTAGGATCTACACAAAATACCCCTTGCTGAATTCAGAATTTTGTCTAGTTTTCAGAAATGTTTAGCTTTCTGGGATCCAGCATTGGTTTCACATCTATTCCTGACACTGACTGGAAGGAGGCGGAAAGCACGAAAAATAGTAAAAATGGGGAATGTCCCAGTAAAATGCCAAATTTGTGTTGAAAAATGTGGTTTTCTGATTCAAGTCTGCCCGTTCATGAAAGGTGGGAATATGGTGATTTCAGCACCAGAAACCCTTTGTTAATGGCATTTTCAAGGAAAAAAACACAAGCCTTCTTCGGCAGCCCTTTTTTCCCATTTTTTTTGAAAAAAAGAAATTTTCACTGTATTTTGGCTATTTTCTTGGTCTCCTCCAGGGGAAACCACAAACTCTGGGTACCATTAGAATCCCTAGGATGTTGGAAAGAAAGGACGCAAATTTGGCGTGGATAGCTTACGTGGACAAAAAGATATGAAGGCCTAAGCGTGAACTACCCCAAATAGCCAAAAAAGGGCTCAGCACTGGGGGGGGGGAAAGACCCAGCAGCTAAGAGGTTCATATTTTATAAATGTCCTTACTATGGACAGTGTAGCGAGTCACAAAAGACAAAAGTTTATTTTGATTCTTCTTGTCTCCATAAGATTTTACAATCAAGGTCTCTTTTCTAGGTGTATCCATAATATGTTTTTCTGCATGTGACAAAATCTTATTGCTATAACCTCTCTTAATAAATCTTTGTTTAGTTAGTTTAATCTGTGTACAAAAGTTGTCATTGGTGCTGCAGTTTCGTCTGACCCGCACCATTTCACCGAAAGGAATGTTGTGAATTACCGAAATAGGATGAGCACTGGTAGCATGGAGGAGACTGTTACATGCCGTGGATTTTCTATATTAAACACTCTGGCCCTCATTCTGACCTTGGCGGGCGGCGGAGGCCGCCCGCCAAAGTCCCGCCGTCAGATTACCGTTCCGCGGTCGAAAGACCGCGGCGGTAATTCTGACTTTCCCGCTGGGCTGGCGGGCGGTCGCCTTCAGACCGCCCGCCAGCCCAGCGGGAAAGAGGCTTCCACGATGAAGCCGGCTCGGAATCGAGCCGGCGGAGTGGAAGCTGTGCGACGGGTGCAGTTGCACCCGTCGCGTATTTCACTGTCTGCGCAGCAGACAGTGAAATACATGTAGGGGCCCTCTTACGGGGGCCCCTGCAATGCCCATGCCAGTGGCATGGGCACTGCAGGGGCCCCCAGGGGCCCCGCGACCCCCCCTACCGCCATCCGGATCTCGGCGGTCCGACCGCCGGGATCTGGATGGCGGTAGGGGGGGTCGGAATCCCCGCGGCGGTGCAGCAAGCTGCGCCGCCGCGGAGGATTCAATGGGGCCGCGGTACACTGGCGGGACCCCGCCAGTGGTGCCGGTCCGACCGCGGCTTTACCGCCGCGGTCGGAATCCCCATTGGAGCACCGCCGGCCTGTCGGCGGTGCTCCCGCGGTCCTCCGCCCTGGCGGTCAAAGACCGCCAGGGTCAGAATGACCCCCTCTGTATGCTATTGTGTTCAATGAAGAATCTAATGTCTAAAAAATCAATAGTGTCTTTACTGTAATGCAGACTGAGTTGTACGTTGTAAGGGTTATTATTGAGGAAGGCGTGATACATAGTCAGTTGCTCAGTAGTTCCATTCCATATAATGATAATATCATCTATATACCTCCCCCAAAAAACAATAAATTCAGTCCAAGGCGAGGCATGCATTCCCCAAGGGTGTATTTTCTCATACCAGCCCATAAACAGACAGGCATAAGATGGGGCAAATTTGGAACCCATCGCCGTCCCTTGTATCTGTTTGAACCACTCATTATTATGTGAAAAATAGTTTTTATACAAAATAATGTCGATCATTTCTAGCAACATCTGATTGTGTGCAAAATGATCAGCAGTTCGAGTATTTAGATATGATGCAACTGCTTGTATACCAAAAGGTTTTCGGATCCATGTGTATAAACTGTTCACATCCATAGTGACAAATGTGAGATCATCAGACCAAGTAAAATCTTCAAATTTATTAAGGATGTCCTTGCTATCCTGTATGTAAGAAGGTAAGTTGCAAACAAACTTCTGTAAGAACAAATCCACATATTCCGACATTTTCTCTGTGGGTAAATCAATGCCTGATATTATTGGTCTTCCAGGGGGGAAATTGACACCTTTGTGTACTTTTGGGAGGATATATATACAGGGGTACTTTGGGTTTGTTACAGTAAGATATTTAAGTTCATCATTAGAAAATAAACCTAATTCATGCCACCCCAAAGCTTATGATTGATATATTCCGGCAAACCACCAATAGAATTATACATAAGATGCTGGTAACAAGTGGTGTCAGTCAATTGCCTATTTATTTCCTCCATGTAGTCACCGTGGTTCATAATAACCACTTTGCCTCCCTTGTCTGCCTCACGAATCACAATCGTCCGGTCATTTTTTCGGCTTAAGAGAGTCTCCCTTTCTAGTGTAGACAAATTGTCCAATTGTTGCCAATTTCTCAAGCGTGTGTTGAGACATTTATGCAAATCTGATGATACCTTGTTGGCAAACAGCTTGCTGTTGCTATGAGTGTTAATTGGCGTAACTTTAGACTGTGGTTTCAACCCACTAGTCCTATCAAGTCTCTCCGATATCCCCAAATCAGTTCTGATTTCCTCAATGTCCCTTGGGTCATCCCCTAAGGACATGAGGAGTTGTAGGTCATGTAAGTCAGAGACAGAATATATTGGCAAGTGGGAGTCTTCAGTGGAAATCTCTTCCATCTATGGTTTAGATTGTTGAGTATTTCCACCCCCTCCCATGGGCAGAGGAAAAATGTTTTTTAAGTTTCAGAAGGCGAGCAAATTTAAATAAGTCCACAAAAACCTCTACTGGGTCATTGGTCTGGGTTGGACAAAAGCCCAAGCCCTTACTCAATACATTGCATTCAATCGTACTCAAAGTACGATCGGACAAATTGACTATAACCAGGTCATCCTCCAGCTTGTCAGTAGCACTTATAGTGTGATCTAATCCTTCTTGGACCTGTTTCGAACCCCTAGTTTTGCTGGACCTTTGTCTCCATTGTTGCCCCCCCTTCATGTCTTATTTCTTTTTTAATTACTTTTGTACCCAGACGTAACCGTTCCATTTCCACTAAAAAATTGGAAGCACCATGGAGATTTTGTTTGGATGGACCACTGTCTTTGGAGGTGCTGCTATCAAATGAAGATATGGAACTCTCACTGGACAAATCAGTATCACCCGGGATCCCACCCCTTGTCATTATAGGTTCAGAAACTCCCACATTATCATATTTGCGGGCAAAAGTGTAAATTCTACCCAGTTTGTAGTCCAAATCGTCACGTTTAACCTGGCGTTGTTTTTTGTCTCTAAGATAGATTTGATAATCATCAATTATCTTACCCAAGATTTCGTAGTTTTTATTCACCAAATCCTTTTGAGGGATTTCATCAATTTCTTTCTCTAAAGACTCTATGTCACCCTGGGGCTTGGTGACATTTTTGTTAATATGTCTAATCAGTATGCGCATCAAAGTAAACAATGCATTTTGTAAGTTAGCCCCCCAGTCTTTATGTGATTCCTCATTTAGATCCTCATATGTAGGGAAAATTAAAATTCTGAGACCTCTAGGTATTTTATTGTTGTCTAAGTATTTTTGTAAAGTAATCCCGTCCCACCATCTAGCCAGTACTTGTTTTTTCAATGTTTCCAATTTTTGGAATTGAGTTTTTAAACTATTGGTTTTCTGTATTGGTACTTCAGTTGAATATGTGCTGGAATGATGAGTGAATAGATCCCTTGCCAATTCTTCCCGATTATCCTTAAAACGTGACATCATATCTAAGGTAGGGAGTGCGTAAGAGCCCATAGAACAAAGGCAAACAGGAGAGAAACCTGCAGCACGCTCATAGAAAACGCACTAATCCCTAAAAGTGCCTAATTATTGACAGTACTAAGTACAAAAAAACTTTTATCTGGTGTCAACAGGCGTGCAACTCCACCAGGGCCCCTGGTGCATAGAGGGCCTCAGAGGCCAGGCTAGCCCCAATAAGATAAACCCAAAAGGTGGTGCACCGCCAAACAAGCAATCACGTAGAATATGATAAACAGAGAGTCCAGTACTCCAGTAGTAAAGATTAAGAGATCCTCCTTTTAATTTTGGTTAAGTCCAATACTTGATATTCACACAATTCCGTACATACATCAATAGGTGCAGAAAAAAGGACAGCCAATGCATTTCGCCCACCAAAGGGGCTTCTTCAGGGCTGTAATACAACATAGAACAAAAGTGTACAAATTGTAATGTATATTAAGAACCTATTTACATGGAGGCAAAAACAGTGAAAATAAAGATAGACAATGATTAACGATAAACAAAAATAAAAATAAGTTTCTACGTACCAACACAGAGTGAAAAAACCTATATAACGAAGTGCAAATATTTGAATATGCACATGCGTGCCAAAATAATATAGTATCAAGATAACATGTATCATGAGAACCTAAAAAAGTGTATAAAGCCAATACCAAGAGGGATCAGGAAAGATGGCGAGAAGTATATCTGTGCTGCAAAAAGCGTGAAAATATAAGTGTCACCCAGTGCGTGACCCTATTATAGTGCTGAGAAAACAAAGTGAGAAAAATTTATTGAATTAAGAATTCAAGATGAGACACCGTTAAGGCAAAGTATCACCTAAGTGCAAATAGGAATAATGGAGATTGAGAAGAGAATAGTATAAAAAGAAATGCGAGTGAAAATCAGCGTACCGCAGCGTTAACCAGTCAGTCACATAAATCGAGTCCAAGCA
Source organism: Pleurodeles waltl (assembly GCF_031143425.1). Lineage (NCBI taxonomy): Eukaryota > Metazoa > Chordata > Amphibia > Caudata > Salamandridae > Pleurodeles > Pleurodeles waltl. The sequence continues at coordinate 977,420,263 of NC_090436.1, read as the reverse complement.
AAAAATGGAATGCCTAATAGAAGGAAACAAGAATCAATCGAATTAACCAAAAGAGGAAGTGTACTAGTCAATGGTCAATGGTAAGTGTAATGAAGGGTAAATGTACAGGACAACGGTCAATGAAACCATCCGGTCACGGGACGTGGAGCGGGCAAAGGAGCGCCTAACAAATAGAGGAGCTCCAAGATCAAAGTACTGTGCCCGAGACGTATACAAATAGAAAGCAACTCACCGTGAAGCAAGCAGAAGTATCATTCGAGCAGAGTTTAGATTGAATAACCCAATCAGAACGACCGTATAAGTAGATTCGGGGCCAGCAAAAGTGTGACGCCGGTCCCGATGGGTGAAAGCCGAACGGAACCCCCGTTCGGAACGTCCTAAATAGACTTCACCGAACCCGGAAGTCCGGATAGCATGAAGGAACACAAAAATAAAAAGGGGACAAGAGCGGCGGCCATCTTAAAGTTGTAAGAAAGGATTGAAGTTAATAGGCCGATAAGTAAAAACATCGAAAAATGATGTTCCGAAGTAAAAGGAAGAGGGTAAAGAAATGATAAAATAGACGAGCGGACATGGGCGGTACTTTGTCTTCTGCCTGGCTGTTGTTGGCTACCACCGTGGTCAGAGTTGTTAACGCCCTGGCGATTGGTGTGGTAGATCGGCTGTCTATGGGAGTTTTCTCTGCCATGGTCATAATTTGAAGGTAATTACCGCCAGCCTGTTGGCGGTATTACTGCCACTTTATCACTCACCGCCAGGGTCCTAATGAGGGCCAAAGTGTCTATGGAAAAAATATAGGGGCATATTTAAGAGCCCCTTGCGCCATTCCAACGCCACCTTAGCATCATTTTTCAATGCTAATGTGGCATTAGAGGGCCAAAAACACTGCACCATACTTACATACTTCGTAACCCTTTGCGCTACATTATGCCTTCACTAGGCATAATGTATGCAAAGGGGGCATTCCCCTGTTGGGGGGGGGTGTCATTTGTTCTGCACTTTTAGCGCCTGCTCAGAGCAGGCATTAAAAGGAGGATTCTATTGGTTAGAATGGGGCTCTGTGTGCTGTGCAGGATTAGCGTCAACATTTTTTATGCTAATCCTGCAAAGCGCTGGACTAGCGTAAAAAATTCTGATGCTAGTCCCCTAACTACCATCATAGTGCTTCGTATTTTAAATACACCACACACACAGTGGCGTTAGGGGGGCCCTAGAGAGTGCAAGAAAAGTGGCACTGCACAAAGTGCCACTTTCCTTAAATATGCCCCATAGTTTTCTCTTCCATGTGCCAAATACGTTGTTCATAAGATCTCTGCAAGGAATTGTCATTTGTCCTCTGAAAGAGTTGAAGCCATCTGTAAGATTCTGCATCCTCTGACTGTGTCCATAACATACAAGTTTTAAGGAATGACAGGGTATTGAAGATAATGACATCTAGGATATCCTGAAATAGCTAGACTCTTGCAACATTTTGTTGGAAAAGACACCTACAAACAATTGTAGTGGTCGAGCACAGCTGAAAATGCATTTATAAAGATAAAACAAGCTCTGAGTTTAGCACCTGTCCTGGGGCTTCCTGGCTATGAGAAACCTGTTACCTTGTTCTGTCACAAGCTTATTAGATTTACACTTAGGGGCATACTTACAAGGACTGTGGCACAGGGCCGCTCAGCAAGTGACCTACACCACAGAGAAAAGGCAGAAATGCATCGTATTTACAAGAGATGGGGTATTTCTGTCCATTCCCCCTGTGCTGGTGCACAAATTGCTGCCTAGCGCCAATGCAGGCATCCTTACAACATGGTGCAAGGGTGTCTACGTTATCAGCAGGATTGTTTTTTTGCAGGAAGGGACACTAGAATACAGAAAGGCATTCTGCAGCACACATAGAAAGAGGAAACAATGAGGAGAAATAAAGACATTTCTCCTCGTTGTGCCTGTCCTGGGGAGGCACATTTTTTATGCAATCGCAGGTTTACAGATCCTTGTAAATCTAAGAATGCATCAAAACCCATGGGTGTTGCATTGGAAAACGTACTGCAATGCCCATGGAACACCTCCAGATTGCAGTGGAAGGCTATGCAGTGACTTGCATGAGCTGCCTTACATGATACCTACAAGGCCATGAAAAGCCACGCAAAGTGGCTTTGAGTGGCCATGTAAATATGGGCCTAGACTATGCACTGCTGTGCGTCACAAAAAGTGATGCATCAGCAGCGCGTGGGGTTTGTAAATATGCCCTCCAGTGTATTGGTACAAAACCGTAGGGATCAGAAAAGACCAATCCCCTATTATTCCTCTGCACTGGACCCCAACATGACTGGGCTCCCATCTTGTTTGTGCCCTGTGGCAGCTGCAGCTAGTCTTGTTGAATCTTCTGAAAATATTGTGATACGTTCCCCATTAACAGTTGCTGTGCCCACGCTGTGGTTGCAGTTTTCCTTATTTAGAAAAACACAGCATTTGTCCATTGCCCAATTGTCGCACTATGACATTTTGTTATCTGCTTCTCATATTACTCTGATTCGCTTCGTTAAACTGGAACCTGCTTTTCTGATGCCTACTACTAACGAGAGAGAGAACTGCATGATTGTCTTTTGGCCACCACGCAGGTTACTTATCCACGCATTGATTTAACCGATGTGTATTTACCATTAGCAATTAATTTATTTTGAGCTTAGCACAATTTTTAGGAATTAAGAAGGTTCTTTGGTTGAAGGGTACACTGTTTACAATGTATGTTTTGTTGTGAAGAGCTGAAACCTGCCAACAGTCACATTATCCCAGGCTGTAGAGCTAATCATGCTCACAAGAACGTGTATTCTAGCCAAGCAGAAGCCTGTTACTGTATACAAAGACTTGCAATATGCATTTGGAGTAACACACATTGTTTGGCTTCTTTGGGTTCAAAGGGGCTTCCTGACGTCAGCAGAGCCCCCCTTCAAAAATTGACAGTATGAACAAAATATCTTAAATGCGTTACACTTGCCAGAATAGATGGTAGGTTTAAAGTGTGCAGCACAGCAGCATCCATGACAGTGTTTGTAAAGGAAATGCTTCAGCTGATGTAGCTGCAAACAATGCTGCACTATTTATAACTGCTGATGTTGCCACGTGTGTTGTAAAAATTGACTTATTTCCTGCACACAAGTTAAAAGACTTGTCTCAATTACAGGAGCAACCCCCTGAAAAAGAGAAACAATCTGGGCTGGAGCAACAATGTAAAAGAGACCATGAGGTAGTGGGAAAAGACAGCAGTGGGTGTATGGTTGCATCGAAATGTCCGCTTCCCAGCCTTGCAAGTTGTATCATGGAGCAACCCATGTTGTTAGGGAAGGCATGGTTCATTTTGTAGCAATCCACTGGTAGTTTACCCTTCTTTTCCTCTACTGCGAATGCTAATTGCCAGTCCTGTGCCACCTATATGCTATTTAATGATGGGAAAGGGATGAAGGCCCACCAAATGCCGCCCGCCCCTCCACCCTTGGGGCCTTTTGTGCAGAACCAAGTATATTTTATACAGTTGCCTAAATGTGCAAATTTCTCTGATGTGCTGGCTATGGTTTGCATATTCTCTGGGTGGGTAGAAACGTACCCTTGGCCCTTCACTGATGCTGCCACTGTCGCTAAGCAGCTACTTAAGAATGTATCCCTAGGTTTGGAATACTGAGCTTCATCAGCAGTGACCAATGAACAAACTTTTGGGCATAGTTACAAAATAATTATGCAGCCCGGTGCTGCAAGCCATCTTGCAGCATCAAGCTGCACCATTAGAAAAGTGCAGGGATGTGTCATACTTACAGAAATAGGACGCATTCCTGTACTTTCCTAGTGCTGGTGCGCAACTGGAAGCCTAGCACCAATGCGGGCACACTTTCACCATGGTGCAGAGTGCATCACACATAGAAAGAGGAAAAAAAAATGAGAATTAAAGTTATTTCTCCTTCTTGTGCCACTTTTACGCCACCCCTGGGGTGGCATAGGAATCTGATGCATTACCAGACTTGTAAATTTGGAGATGTGTCAGATTTCATGGGTGTTAATTGGGAGCACCCACAGCAACGCCATGGGATGCCCCTTTCATGCAGAGTAATGCATAAAAGAGGGGGGCAAACCGCGCCACCGGAGAGTAAAAAAAAGTGACACTCTTGTGGTGCTAGGGGTTTGTAAATATGCCCCTTTGTGTCCACTGTGGTACACGCGCCATACAAGTCACCAGGAATAGATGAAACCTTCATTATATTAAACACCTGGGCCAGCGGGCAAGTCAAAAAGAGTTACAGGACCCAGAAGAGTAACAATGCTAAGATCTGCAGAGAAACTCAAGTTAAAGTGGCCGGGTACTTTACCCTTCGCCTTAGGGTCTGTGAGAGGGATCTCTTCACAGAGAACTGAGCTGAGCCTGTATTATATAGTCATTGGCCAACTCAAGATGTTCCCCTTAAATCCTCCTGTTTCACATGCAAAGCTAAACCTACAGTTGAATGATGTTGTGGTGTTGCAGTATTGCATAAACCACATACGTCTTTACAGTTTCCGTTCTCAGGTGCTAGGTACTTTACATTTGTGCCTGACTGAGGCCAGCTACTTCCTCTATCATGGTTTTCAGGTGTATGCCAGTACATTGGAGGAAGCCAGCCTTACAGCCCCACTGGCATGGCTCATACAAAGTCTTGCTCATCACAGACTCTCCTATTAAATGGCGAGTCTTGGCGACGTGAATCAATTCCTTTCATTGCAAGAAAGTTGCTGTTCTCTTAGGGGCAACAGTCCACCTACAATTGAGCCTAGACTGGCTTCTAAAGCATCTGTTGATTCCCACTCAGATACAGTTTACTCATCGGCTGATGGGCTTAAGCATTTAGACCCCAACTAACTGCCTGCTTCCTCGTCTTAGATGTTGCCCCAATAGATACTCATCATTCGTATCTAGCTGGTGATGTGATACGTTCTTGTGGCAGAATGGGGAGTTATTCCTTGACCAAGCTGTGCCAAATCTGCCCCGGTATGAAATGGCCGCTGGTACAAAATGCCTGCAAGGGCAATTCCTACGTGTTATTATTGGAAAAGTACGGGCGGGCAATTAACTCTTCTTCCCGGTGGTTCTTAGCATTTACCTGTTTGTGCAGGAGAAAGTATCCGTTTGATTGTGGCACACAGCAGTTTTAATGAAAGTTGCCTGCAGCTTTTTTATCTTTATTTAAAAAACAATTTTATTACAATATGGCACACACAACTCACCTTGTAATAACAGAAGAATTATTCAATTGTGAGCACCATAGAGCAAATACATCCAGTATTCCAGTTGGGGATAGTGAATTCAATTTAAGAGTAGATGAAATTCAGCTTAATCAGCTCACATTTGAGTATCATTTTCATAGTGGATAGTTATTTGTTCAATGCCATCCTTAGAAGGGTCATGCATAGTTCATTTATGGGTCACAAGGTTACTCAGGACTGGAATTTGTTACTCAGAGTATATTGTGCCTGCTATGAGACACTTTGTTGATCATCCTGTAAAATGAAAAAGGGATAAGAGAGCTGTCTCATCCACTTTAAGATTTCTTTCTGCTGAAATTCCCATGTATAGCATGACTGTGGCATTAGACAAAATTCCCCAGGTGTTTTATTTTGGTCTTCTGAAAAAAGGGGTGATTCATTTTGATTTTTTTTGTGGTGGGGTATTTCACTTGCTTCACCACTAACAAAGGGTACCCCCCCCCCGCTTTTCAAGACAGTACCCTGTACTGTTGTAAGGAGGGTTTTACTTGATTTGGGCCCAACAGACCCTTACAGACCTCATCATTCAACTGCACTGTGGAAACTTTGCTATAGTAAAATAGGATCCCAGTGGATAATGAATGCATCCAATAGCAGGAAACTGGGGTGCACATCAAGGGTGTACACTGGCCAGACATTATTCATCTTATACCTAAATGGGATAACAACTGGTCTAAACTGCTGTTTGAAAGATGTTCCTAGTTTGGGTGGTATCAAAATAAACAATTTACTCTTCGCTGAAGATACATTACTAATATCTAAATCTGTAAGGAAATTACAGAATCTGTTGACAAAGGGCCTGATTTAGAACTTGCAGAAGGGTTACCCCATCACAACAGTGATGGATACCCTGTCTGCCAAAATCTAAATCTCATTATGTTCTATGGGATTTAGATTTCAGTGGACAGGATAACCGTCATCGTTGTGACAGAGTAGCCTGTCCACGAGTTCTAAATCAAGCCCTAAATTACAATTTACAACTGGGTTCATGGCTTTTAATCCTCATAGGTATTTTAGGCATCCAATATCTTTAAACTCAGAAAAGCTCGAAAGCACAAGCTTGATTATCAAGGAGTCAGGGCTTTGTAAAATTGGCCTGGGGTGAAACAAGTGAACAACAGTAATGTGGTACTGGACCATAGGGTTGTGCTTCCTTTCTATTTTCCAAGAGACTTATCCCTCTAGGGGGCTGATTTAAGACCCCTAGGGCCTACTTGCACCATATTAGAGTCATTTTAACGCTAATGTGGCGAAACAAGGCCAAAATTGCTGCACCAAATTTACAAAGTAGTGTAATACATGCATTGTGCCACTGTGTAACCATTTGCACTACATTATGCCTGCACCAGGCATAATGTAGGAAAAAGGGGCACTCCCCCCTTGGGGGGGGGGGCTGAAAAATAGGTGCAAAGAAATCTAGGAGATTTCTTTGCGTCATTTATTTCATCACTTTTAATGCCTGCTTAGAGCAGGAATTAAAAGGAGGGACACCATTACTTACAATGGGCCTCAGTGGACTTTGCAGGATTAGCATCAACATTTTTTATGCTAATCCTGCAAAGCTCTAAACCAGCATCAAAACTTTTGATGCTAGTTCCCCTAACTACCGCCATGGTGCGCCGTATCCTAAATATGGTGCACACATGGTGGCATTAGGGGGGGCGACAAAGGGCGCAAGAGGTGCCACTTTTGTTAAATCAGTCCCTAAGTATCTCCCCAGTAATTTATATATTTAAGGCACAGGGTCTATTTGTGGTGCTATAGGGTCGGTGGTATATTGAACAAGTTGAAATAGAAGGAGGCTGCGTTTTTAAAAAAAACATTGTTATGTTTAATACATCATACTCAATCTATTTCTTTATCACTGGACCTAGGGATCTGGGCTATTGAAAATGCTGACACGTTAAGGCCAATCCTCTAGTGAATAGGTTTATGGAGAAATCTCACAATAAAGGCATTCTTCATAAAGGTAAAATTACACTTTTGTGGAAGTTTATGCTTTTTTAAATTCACAAAGGAATTTAAGAGTAGTATGTTTACAACTGTCTATTTTTTTTTAGGGTAGAGTGTCCGCCACAAGTGTGGAGACTCACCAGTCATAAAGATACTTCTTGTAAAATTCATTTGTGGATTTCATAAAATTGGAAACTTACTCAAAAGTACAACCTTTGTGAATCAGGCTATATGTAGTTTTAAGTTAGCCAGGTATGAATTATTGGATATTTCGTTCGCATTAAAACTCCCATGGTTTGTTCATATTCAAATATGATGGCAAGTTTGGACTTGCCCGTCTATGTACCTGACCAAGCTAATCAGCAGTTAATTTAAAAGTTTAGTAAAGCAGCATTACTGGCCTCTTGTTTCAACCGAATTGCATATTATTGGCCGATCAGGTGGCACAATTGAAACCTTTTGCTTTTCAAATTTAATCCTACATGTGAATTGCTTTTAGATGGGCTCAAACCCTTGAGAGACAAGATATTGGAAATACATTTCAGATTACTCTTCACCTGTAGCTGCATTTACTTTAAATGTCACCAGATACCAGACCAATTGCTGTTTATTTGTCCCCTTCCTTGAAGACTCTCGATTTTTATTGTTGTGCCATCCTTAACTGTCTCTTAGGTCCAAATGGATAGTGAATGATAAAGAATATGTTTTTTTGCAATTTTGGAGTTAAAATTCTATACCGCTACTGAAGAATCTGATATCACCATAATGACAGTTTTCACTGCTTCATTCTATCTGCTACTGGCTTGGAAAGTTAGACAAAGCTACTTACTGATTGAGGATAGGTAGTAGTATTTTAAGTGAATATTGTGTTTTATGTATAGTGTACTTTTATATATTGTGCATAGTTCCATTTTGTATTATGTACTTTATGCTGCTTATTGTGTTATGATTAAATATTTGACTTTGTATGTATGTTTTATGGATTTGTATATGAGCTAAAATAACTGATTGATATTTTTGTGGCCAACCTTATTTGCAAATATGAAACAATTTGTTCAACTTGGTACAATTTGTGCTCAGACAAAAAGTTCTCACATAAAACTACAATAGGTTGTTTTATTTTAATACCAGGATTACCAACTTTCAAACAGTTAGCACAAATCTTTGTTCACTATATAATTTACTACATAGTATCCCACCAGTCTTAATTACTGACAAATGACCTCAATTCACCATGAGGTTTTGGTCTCTTTTATGTGTTGAATTCGACATATAAGTCCATCTGTCTACTAGTTATTACCCACAGGCACACAGACTGAGAGAAAGAACCAATGTGTTAAACAATATTTAAGATGTCATGATTTGCAATGGCAGGAGGGTTGTAGTAAGGCATTGTGTTTACCAGAATTAAAGAAAAAAATTATAGAGTATTAAACTTTTTGTTTGTCAACTTTCTTCTGTATGAATGGCATCATCCCAAAATATTACCACTAGATCTGTACTTGTCTATATCATGTCCTATGGTACATAAACAGTTAAGTGAGCTGTAGAAAGCTTCTAACATCAGCACAGGAAACTTTAGAAAAAGCCAAGCTATATAGAAGCTATATGCTGATCCCCAAGGAACCCATGCACCTAAATGTAAGATGGGTGAAAACATTTGGTTGCTCCCTAAGAATTCACATTTGTGAAAATCCTCTAAGCTTCAACCAAAATATTGTGCCCCTTTCCTAAGGAGTTGATTTGTGGCAAAGTAACGGTACTGCTAAAATTGCCTGAATCTATCAAAAATCATTCTGAATTCCATGTATCTCTCTTGATAACCTCACATCAATCATATATTGCACCAAATCCTGTGCCAGTTCAGGTGAAAGGTGAATGCTGAAAAATAAAATGAAGTACATAAGATTTTAGATGTAAGGATTGTTAGAAGGCAATTGGAATATCTTGTTGATTAAAAGGGTTCGCTTGCTACATACCATTTGTTCCAAGGCGAACCGGGGATCCATCACTGATAAAGCGGTCATTAGATGGAGAGACACTATCAGGATCTGCACTAAGAACTTGAAGTTAGCTTTCCACGATCATCAAAGATATTCTAAACATGTGAGTGATACACGTATTTCAAGGACGAAAGGTTGGTTGTGCACTCAAAATGCTGGTGCTCCATGGCAAATATAAAATTAAATAAATATATATGAGAAACCTAGGCAAGAAAGTACAATTCAAATGTTTCTTTCTTTTTTTAATATTAATTTAAAATAGAAATTCACTGGCCAAGGTGTGGGTCAAGGAATGAAGAAGATAGAATATCAGAGACTCACAATATTGTCACAAGAATATTGAGGTGCAATATAACTAAAGGTAAGTTTGTATAGATTTTCTATATATAACTTCATACATACATACCTTGATGATATATACATCTTCAAGATATGTAGATGTGGAGTAAAGAATAATAAATTCAGGCTTCTCTTTATGTACTTACCTCTTTGATATTTATCCTTTGATATTCTAGTCATGATATTTTGGCCCTTCAATGTTTTGCTTTCAATATTCCCTACCACAATCACTTGCTAATATGTGTTTCACTGAGCAAAGTACCTTCTTCAGGGCCACAACACATGTAATTTCCCATTTATGGAACAGTAAAAACAAAACATAATAGATTAAATGCAGATATAAATGCATGCGTGTATCAAGTACACAGTATTCTTAACAAATATTTTCAATCAATCTAATATGTTCAAGCATATCTACAACCTGTTATACCATAAGATCATTTTGTGTTTCTTAATTCCATAATGTTTTACCAGCTTTCCGTTACTAGTTCATATCTTCTACCATGAATTAACAATACGTACACATAACTCTCACTTTCTATCATTCATTAATAGTAGATTTGTTTGTTTAATTCATTACTCTATTTACCATTGATTTACATTTAAATTAATCATGCCTACTCTAGCTAGGCCTGGGTTATTGCAATCGTGTATCCTTATTTCTTTTTATAGTAATCTCATAATCACCAAATCAAAAACTACCTCACAATTGTGTTACCTTGCCCCTTCAGAGAAACTCATTAGATTAATCTTGCAAAGCTATGAAGGAAACATTCCACCTAATATTAGCTATTTACATTCAAGTAGTTATTGTTCTTTATTTCTATCACTACCACATTTAGTAACTACTTATAAGTCTTATTTACCTCACCATCGCCACCTGTATTGCCAATAAATGCCATGACATTGGTTGATCTTATCTTACTTTTCACTTGACAAATGGCTTTGCTTCTCTGGAGGACACACTACACATATGTGCCAGAATTCCAAATCAGAAACTACATTACCCTGTGGCTCCAGAACATTAACAGTGTTTTGGAAATATTGGTAGCCATTTCGAAGGTTCTGAGGGGCATATTTTAGATATATGGCACTGCACACTTTTCTTGCGTTCCTTAGCACCCTCTACCACCACATGTGCGCCATTTTCAAAATACGGTGCACCATGACGCAGGGTAGGGGGCGATTGCATCAACATTTTTGATGCTATTGATGTACTGTACAGGGTTAGTGCCAAAATGTTGGCACTAACCCTGAACAGTACATAGGGGCCCATTGTAACCAATGGTCTGCCCCCTTTAAAGCTTTCTCTGAGCAGGCATTAAAAATGCCAGCAAAAACGACGCAAAGAAATCTCTTAGATTTCTTCGCGTCTTTTTGTTTTGGTTCCCCCCTAATCTGGGAAAGCACCCCTTGCATACCTTATGCCTTTTGCAGGCATAATGTGGTGCAAGGTGCTACAAAGTGGCGTAATGAATGCATTGCGCCACTTTGTAAATATGGTGCAGTGTTTTTGCCCATCTAACGCCACATTACAGTAAAAAAATGACGCTAATGGCCCTCCTAATTCTGGGCCTGAGTTTTTGTTTTTAGTGGTCCAGTATGTATTAAGATTCGTTGTTGCTGTGGTAAGAAGTTTGCTACCAACCATTTGTTTTGAAAGCCTTGGATATTATTTGCCCTTGGAAGTGTAAGTGAGAGTTGAGTCTAAATACAGAGAAGTAATCCAATGCCTTAAGTCAGTATTTAAAACAAACTGAGTTAGTTAACATTACCTTGTAGAGAATACCTTGATGGGTTATAAGTTCTATTCTATATTCTTGTTTTCCCTAAAGGATTTTAAAGCGAGATGAGGAACGGAAAAAAGATCTTCAACATATTTAGAAACTGTTACCCAAATTAGTGGTATATGCTTCAGAGAATTTTTCATTAGTATGACTAAAAACGATACACTCTTGATAATTGTTTGTCTATGTTACAGTTTAGGGGAACAACTTGAATGTATGAGAGAAACTAGTAAGAAAATATATTGAGAACACAAGGTAGTTCCATTTATGAGAGAAAGAGAGTTAGAGACAGAGGCCCTCATTATGACAGTGGCGGTAAATCCCACGTACCTCCATGCTGACTGCTGCCAACATACCGCCGCATCAGATTATCGCCACCCATATTATGACCCACACATAGCAATCCGTCACTATACAGCCACACACAAGTCCGCCAGACCGAAGGTCAGTGATAAACTGGCGGTACTAATACCCACACCGTTACGCCAACAGAACTACGTCCACAACATTATGACACACAAATCACGGCGAACATTCAATGGCGCTAAACCACTTGCGGTACATACCGCTGCACTCAAAATACACACACAGATACAAAACACCACCACATTGGACAATTCAAACTACATATACCTGATACACACACACACATTACCCACAACCCTTTATCATTACAAACAAGTGCGACAAGAGAGATAGCAAAACCACAGACTCACACCACCATCACCTATACACCATCCACGCACCCCACATCACACACCCCAACACAGCACCCCACACACCCTCACCCACACCACTCACAATACACCCTTGGCACTGCAACAACACCCCAGGTTCTCTGAGGAGGAGCTAAGGGTCATGGTGGAGGAAATCATCCAGGCAGAGCCACAGAGCTATTCGGATCACAGGTGCAGCAGACTTCCATTGCATGGAAGATGGAGCTATGGCGGAGAATCGTGGACAGGGTCAACGCCATGGGACAGCACCTCAGAACAAGGAATGACATCAGGAAGAGGTGGAATGACCTACGGGGAAGGTACATTCCACAGCAGCAAGACACCAAATAGTTGTACAGAGGACTGGCAGTGGACCCTCACTCTCCTCCCCCACAACTAACAACATGGGAGGAGCAAGTCTAGGCAATCATGCATCCTGAGGGCCTGGCAGGAGTAGGAGGAGGACTGGGATCTGGTAAGTCAAATCTCTATTACTATTAACACCCCTGCCCTCACAAACCCCCCACCCTTACCCTCACTCCCATCACTCCACCACTTCGCACACACCCTACCATCACAACTCACTCATCCCAATACCAAGCCCTGCATGGAACACCAATGCATGGACACCCCTCACAGACCTGCATGGACACCCATCACTAAAGCATGCACATTAGAGAGAATCACCTAGCCCACAAAATCACTACTCACACAAGGCAAAGCTGCCAGGGCAATAACAACCATACAGGGCAACACACCCATGCACAAGATGACACACACAGAACAGAATCAATAGTACGGCATTTACATCCCCACAGGTCCCCCACACAACGTCACCGGAGAGGAGGTGCCAGCAATTTCCAGTTCACCTCCAGAAGAGGCCCACAGTGATGACAGCAGCTCTGGACGCCTGGATCTGGATGAAAAACCTGGTCCATCAGGGATCTCCGGACAGTCGGTAACCCAGGCACAGTCCCAAACCACCACAGAGCCTCCCCCCTCAGGAAACACCACCACAGTACCTAACCAGCGGGCCCATACCTCTGTCCCCAGGACACGTCAATCAGCAGTGTGTCCACTACTACAGGGTCCTCAGGCCACCCCACAAACACAGGATGATCAGGGACCTGGGGTCAGTGGCAGTGGGCACACAGTTCAGGGGACAGAGGCACAGGACAACAGGGAAGATGGGAGGACTGCTGTGAGACAGGAGGAGGACAGGACCAGGGAACCGACTGCCAGGAGGCACTCACCAACATCCTGGGAGCATACCACCTTTCCCAGGAGACGATGGGCCAGATACTGAACAAGTTGCAGGAGACCCAGCGGCTGCAGGAGGGTCAGTACCTGGGTATCAGGGAGGACTTGAAGTCCATTAACTCCACCCTGGTCACCATTGCAGGGGCGCTGGCAGACATGGCCAACAACATGAGGGAGGCAGTGGCACACCACTGGGCCCCTGACACTAGCCAAACTGATGAACAGCCTTCCACCTCCACTGCCGCTAGTGGACAGGATGCCCCGCCACAGGAACAACAGGCCACCAGCCCCCCACCCCCTGCAGAAAGAGAACCACCCAGCAAACGGTCCCTGTGATCCAGGCAGAAGCCAGAGAACATTGCTAAGACCCCCACCAGGAAATAAGACTCTCCTGAATGTCACCCTTGTGTCCCACTCTGACACCCTGTCCACCTTGAACTGCCATTGCTCCCCTGCCTATGCCCCCTTGGACAATGCACCTGTGATACAAACAGACTGGACTCTATCCTGGACTTTCCTCCATCATCCCCCCAGCCCATTCCACACCCCCCTCTAACCATTGGCACTTAAATAAACACCATTTGATTAAATACAAGTATGGAGTCTATCAAATCATTTAACCATGTATTTGTTTAACAAGCTTTAAACACTGCAATATAATTGTACAGTATTGTATACATAGGAATGACCTGTAGTTGGCTTCAGTCAACACACGAGGAACGATAGTGGGACACAAATATCTGAAAATAGAGATGCCAAAGGGTACAGTAAGTGGCCATAGAAGTTGAAAAATCAGTCTGCCAGTGACAATGTCAAATACAAAAATGACAATGTAAAGTGTAATTACAGTGTCTTACCTGTGTGTCATTGGAAGTACTATCTTAAAATAGCCCTTCTGTTGTCCTCATCCCCATCCTCTGCCTCCTCATCTTCACTGTCCACAGGGTCCACTGCTGCCACATGCCCATCTCCAGCCTCATCCTCCTGCAGAAAAGGCACCTGGCGGCGTAAGGCAAGGTTGTGCAACATACAGCATGCCATGATGATCTAGCACACCTTCTTGGGTGAGTAGTACAAGGATCCACCTGCTAGATGGAGGCAACGAAACCTGGCCTTCAGGAGGCCGAATATCCTTTCTATTATTCTTCATGTTCGCCCATGTGCCTCATTGTAACGTTCCTCTGCCCTCTCATGGGATTCCTCACAGGGGTCAGTAGCCATGAGCGGTTGGGGTAACCAGTCACCTGCAAATATTGAGGGACAATTGTTAGACACACACTAACCCTTAGGGCCCACACCATACCCATACACCAACACCTACTGGGTGGGAACCAGAGCTCACCTATTAGCCACGCCCTGTTCCCCTGGAGGTGAGCCATCACATATGGAATGCTGCTATTCCTCAGGATAAAGGCATCATGCACAGACCCAGGATACTTTGCATTGACAGGGGAGATGTAATGGTCCACCAGGCACACTATCTGCACATTCATGGAGTGAAAACTCTTTTGATTTCTGAACACTTGTTCATTTTCCCAGGAGGGGGACAAATGCAATATGTGTACCATCAATCGCCCCAATATTGTTGGGAATATGTCCCATAGCATAGAAATCAGCTTTCACTGGGGCCAAATCCTCCACCTGGGGGAAAACGATGTAGCTGTGCATGTGTTTAATCAGTGCAGACAATACTCTGGTCAGCACTATTGCGAACATTGGCTGAGACATACCTGCTGCCAAGCCCACTGTCACTTGGAAGGAGCCACTTGCCAGGAAATGGAGCACAGATAGGACTTGCACCAGAGGGGGGATCCCGGTGGGCTGACGGATAGCAGATATCAGGTCAGGTTCCAATTGGGCACAAAGCTCTGTGATTGTGGCCCTGTCCAGTCTATAAATGGGGATAATGTGCCTGTCCTCCATTGTTGCCAAGTCCACCAGGGGCCTGTACACGGGGGGACGTCTCCATCTCCTATTCATCTGCAGCGGTTGCGATGTAGGGGGCAAACGGTGAGTAGCTGGTCAGTATTCAATATTTCCAAACACTACACTGCATTGCATGTTGTGACTGTTACACAATATTGTTGTATAGGCCCAAATGGTGCCTATGTGTACTGTGACGCAGTTAGGTGCTGTGGTCTGCCCCCCCTTCAAATGGCATCCGCCTGTCCTTTATGGAGGGACATGTGGAAATGAAGTAATTTCGCTGACGTGCGTTGTTGCGGGAGGCGGTCAAGAACCGCCGTGCAACTCCTCATTCGATCCCATTGGGCCGTATGGGTTATAGTGGCCAATGGTGATGTACGCCGGTGGTGACGGTACGCACCGCCGCGGATGGGACCGCCATTTTCTATCTGTTCACCCACTTGCTACCTGACCTTCAACAGGAGAGGGCCTACATTGCAAGTACTGCTGTGACCTGTGTCTGGAACCCACCATGGCTCGTGTCACTGGGGAAAGCGCCCCTGCCTTCACTGCTGCGGAGTTGGAGAGACTGGTGGATGGGGTCCTACCCCAGTACCGAATGCTGAATGGGCCTCCAGACCAACAGGTGAGTACACTGTGAGCATGATGCATAGGTCATGAATGCATGGAGTGCTGTGTGTGAGGTCCTCGTGTAGAGGGGGTTGGTGAAAGGGCCCTGGCCTGCGTGCTGCATGTATGGTGGGCAATATCTGTGCATAAGGGGATGAGAGGGCTATGGTGGGCCATGAGAGTAACAGGCCGGATGGTCTGACTGTTACCTTTTGCTATGTGTATATTTCTGCAGGTCAGTGCCCATCAGAAAAAGGGTATATGTCGTGCCATCGCCAAGGACGTGCGAACCATGGGGGTCTATGGCAGGAGGAGCACCCACTGTTGCAAATGGTGGGAGGACCTGAGATGCTGGTCAAGGGAGACGGCCTAGGGCCAGCTGGGGATGGCCTCCCAACAAGGAAGAGGTGCCCATCGAACCCTGACCCCCTAATGGCCCGCATACTGGCAGTGGCCTATCCGGAGCTTGATGGGCGCTTGAGCGCATCACAGCAGCCACAAGGGGGTGAGTACAGTTTCAAATATACTACTTCCTCGTGGTGGGGTGGTCTCCGGGTGGGGGATATGGGCCTGTGGGTGCCCCTAGGCCAGGCCGGACATTGCAGGGTAGGTCCCATGTTGGGTAGGATATGATGTGGTCTTAGGTATGCTGCTATTGGCATTAGGTATTACTGTCCATGGCCTGGTGACTAGCATTGTGACTGGGAGCTGCATCCCACATGGCCCAGGAGGCCGAATCCACTGACGGTGAGGGCACCAGTGAGACAGAGGGTGAGGGGAGCACCACGGTGGAGACAGGAGGGGACAGTTCAGACAGTGATAACCTCCTCCGATGGAAGCTCCCTTGTGGTGGCGGACACCTCTGTGGCCACCCCAACTACAGGTACAGCCGCCACCCCTGGACCAGCACTGCCCTCTCAGCAGCCCCTCAGTGTGTTTTGCGTGCCCGCTCACCCGGGAGGGTGGGCATCTCCTTCTCCCCAGGCACCTCAGGCCCTGCCCCAGTTAGCCCTGCTGCCCTGAGTGAGGAGGCTATTGACCTCCTGTGATCCATCTCTGTTGGGCAGTCAACCATTGTGAATGCCATCCAGGGGCTGGCAGCCCATTTGCAACAAACAAATGCATTCCTGGAGGGCATTCACTCTGGCATGGCGGCCCAACAGAGTTCAATCTAGGCTCTGGCCTCCTCTATGATGGCAGCTATTGTCCCTCTTTCTAGCCTCCCCCCTCCAACTTCCTCTACCCAATCCCATTCCCCTCAGCCCCAACCTATCCCAAGCACACAGGCAGACCAGCATGCACACAGGACAACACACAGGAGTGGTTCAGGAAAACACAAGCACCACACATCATCCCACAGGCACTCACACAAACACCATCCAGATGCAGACATACCATCACTGCCTCCACTGTGTTCCCCTCCTCGTCCACCTCCCTCCCAGTAACGTCTCCACTCACACCTGCATGCACTACATCCTCATCCACTACCTCCATCAACAGCACTTCTATCACTACACACTCCTCACTGGCAGTCACCACCCCCACATCTATGCACACGTCCCCTGTGTCCTCTCCCACTGTGTCTGTGCCCCTCCTCCCAAAGTACACAAACGCAAGCACTCAGACACCCAACAACCATCCACCGCACAACAGCATCCAGCCCATGCACCTGCACCAAAACACAGCAGACACCTCTTACAACCACTTCCTCTTCCTCCACTCCGAAATCTTCACCCTCTTCCTGCCCCAATGTCCCTAAGAAGCTTTTCCTTTCCACCGTTGACCTCTTCCCTACCCCTCCCCCCATCCTTCACATCAGGCAAGGGTGGTCAGAACCCAGGCGAGCACCTCAGCCACCCAGTCCACGGCCACAGTATTGTCAACAGCTACTGCAGGCGGGAGAGGATCCTGGGAACCAGCCAGCAGCACTGAAAGTGTGCCTGCACCAGGTGCATCAAGGAAGGACAAGGAGGCACCACCAGCTGCAAAAGGGAAGGGCAAGGAGGCACCACCAGCTGCGAAATGGAAGGGCAAGGGGCCTGCACCTACAGGCAGGAAGGACAGGAGGCCTGGTGCTGGGACTCATTCGGAGCCCCCATCACCAACCATGGTGGTTCAGCCGTCTAAGACTGGAGCCTCCCACCACCACTGCCAGCACCGCCACCAGCACCGCCACCAGCATCGCCACCAGCACCACTGCCAGCAGCAGCAGCCCCAGTGGGCAACCGTCCGAGGCTGCAGGGGAAGGGCTGGAACTTCCCCCACCACTGCCAGCACCGCCACCAGCACCACTGCCAGCAGCAGCAGCCCCAGTGGGCAGCTGTCCGAGGCTGCAGGAGAAGGGCTGGAGCCTACCGCCACCACTGCCAGCACCGCCACCAGCCCCGCCACTGCCACCACTGAGCAGACGTCACCGCCAGCGGGCAATGCGTAGTCCTGCCTCCATGGGCTGTAGTGCGTCCTGGACCCTGCAAATCCTCTAGGTGTGACACCCAGGTGAGAGACTCTGACCTTCCACTCCCCAAGATCTGCATCACAGGGCACAATGCCTCCTCCAAAACCAGTGGAAGAAGCCATCCACTCACCCCATCCTTCCCAGGATAAAGCACACTGGGCACAAGGCCCCCTCCAGAACCAGTGGAAGAAGCAATCCACTCACCCCATCCTTCCCAGTTGAAGCACACTGGGCACAATGCCCCCCTCCAGAACCAGTGAAAGAAGCCACCCACTAGAGAGACTGCAGCCTTGCACTACCCAGGACCAAGCAGCGGGCAAACCACCCACTTGAGAGACTGTGGCCTTGCGCTCCCCAGGACCAAGCAGTGGGCAAACCACCCACTTGAGAGACTGTGGCCTTGTACTCCCCAGGACATTGCACAGGGCATGTAGTCCCCTCCAGGACCAGTGGCATTGTACCATCTTTTGGCTGAGGTGCCCCGCCATTCCCCAGCCCCCTGAAGTGCCTGTGTATTTTTGACCTGATGCCCCTGCAGTGTTCTCTCCGTGTTGTTGCAGGAGTGGGGTGGGGCCTTGGCCTATGTGATGTGGCCCTGTGGCCCACGTACATTGAGGACTGGCCAGTGTCCCTCCATTTGTAAATATGTATATACGTTTGTATTTTGATGCACTTATTCATGTTATTTCATTGTATTACACTCACTTTCTTCCAAACTTTTTGTCCTTGCATTATTCCTGAGTGGTACGGGATGTATATGTAAAGTTACTGCATCTGGTTGTGTGTATGGTGTTGGGAGTGGGGGTGGGGGTGTTGCATGTGTGTGTCACTCTCTTTTCCCTCCCCCCTCCCTTGTGTGCTAGGCGGCAGTACTCCCTGTGGTCGTCCTCGCCGGCGTTGATGTTCATAATGCAGGTAAAGGTAGACGAGCATCGGAAAAATGTGCAACTCGGGCTCCATGGAGTTGTGGTTGTTCCCTGAGTCTCCAAAGATGAGTCCTTTGACTTCTGTGTTCGGTTTCCGCCGTGCTTTTGATGTCGTTGGTACCACCCCGGAAAAGGTGGTGGATAGGCTTGTCATAATACAGTGGGCGGTACATTGTCTTCCACCAGGCTGTTGGCAGTTACCACTGTGGTGTTTGTGAAACCGCCGTGGCGGTCGGTGTGTTAAAGTGGCTGGCTGTCTCAGCGGTTTCCGCTGTGGTCAGAATTCCTTTTTTTACCGCTGGCCTGATGGCGGACCTCCAGGGTTGTTATGAGGGCCAGAGCAAGAGTGCGGGATTATTTTTTTAAACCCATGTCCATATTACTGTCATACAAATTGTGTTTCAGTTTAAAGGACAGACAGATTTTCCAAAAGTCAATGGAACATTTTAGGTTTTGATGTATTCTGAATGTATATTGTACATTACAAAGTATATTACCAATGAGTATTCATAGAGGCATGATAATAATGTTACTTTGGTTTCATATGACCTACTTCACCCCATGTAGATTACATCACCATGCAGCGTGAAGAATGGGATATCCAAAGGCTCTGTTTTCTCTTTTGTTCCATTACATTTTCCTTAGGTTTACTGCTAGCAAGCTTATTCCTTTTGTGAATGGTTGGTCATTGAACCTGCAAAGTGTGGATATATTCATCGCCCCAGTTGAATCCCAAATTTAGGTTAGTGTATTCTGACAAAAATCTACTTCTCCAAATTAATCAAGCAAAGGAGAAGCTCCATGTATGGGATACAACCACAATTCCATGCATAAACAAGATGACTCATGAGGAAGGGCATGGATGACTGAACGGGTGCAGAAAGAATTAAATACTCAGGACATAAGGAGCGTATTATCCAGGTAAATGATTTTGCTTCACTGCAATCTGACAGAAGACAAAGGGGCATATTTAAGAGCCCCTAGTGCCACTGGAGTGTCACGTTTTATGCACTAGGACCCGTCCATGAGACCTGTGTGTCCCCCAGGGCACTCAGTCACAATGTTGGGGACCACAGTGGGAGCCTGAAGGCCACAGCAGTTCCAGCCAGTTCCCCACCTCTGTTGGGAGCTGAAATTGCTGTCACATAGAGGGGGACATATGGGACATAGCTGGAGCCGGCCTTGGTGGGTTTGCGGTTCTTGGGCCATTAATGGCTTATTGAGGGTGGCTGAACATCTATCTAGCATAAGAGAGGTGGTGTTCCCTGTGGCCCGGGTCTTGCAACAGGCCCCTTCGCTTTTTTTAAATTAGCCTCAGAGAGGTGCCAGTCCGGGGGGCTGCAGGAGGCCGTGTGCCCCCCACATCCACTTGAAAGCATGTGCCCCGGGGGGGTGGCAAACCGTGGGGCTGAGGGAGGGGGGGCCAGATGACCCCTGCCTCGTTCACTTCAAAAGATTTGCCCCAGGGAGGTGGCAGTCCCTGGGGCTGCAGGGGGCCGAGCTCCCCCCACATTCACTTTAGAAGATTTGCCTCAGAAAGGTGGTGGTCCTCAGGGCTGCGGGGGGACTGAGCGCCCCCGCGTTTCATTTGTTTAAAGCCCTGAGGAGGAGGCAGTCCCCATGGCTGTGGGGGGGGTGGGCAGCCCCCGCCTGAAATGTGTTTAAAGTCCTGGGGAGGTGGAAGCCCCCAGGGCTGTGGGGGGAAGGAGGGGGCAAGCAGCCCCTCTGCATTACATTTGTTTAACTCCCCGGGGAGGTGGAGGTCCCATGGGCTGCAGGAGGGGCAAGTACCCTGCATTAAAATGGCAATTTCCCCGGGACTTGGCCCAACAGAGGGCTTCTGAATTAACAATAGCGAGATACAGTGCTTGGTTTTTAAAAAAAGCATTCTGCCATGAATTCGCAAATTAATTGTGAATTTGCTGTTTTTTTTAGTTTTTTTTTTTTTAGTAGTTTTTTTCCCTGGCGAGGTCTTTCTGGGACCCTACACCAGAGCTAAGGGGTCAGCGTGTCCCTATCCTGGCTCCTTATCTTATTTTTTTACTTTTTTGTGGAACTCAGCTGAAACTGGGTCCCAAGCTGGCTGCCAATATTTCCTGCTGTTGGCAGCCAATCAGACCTCTGCATTTCTCTGCACAAGCTTGTTATTATTCGCAAGTCCTTTGTGCTTCTAGATATCTATATTTCTTTTTCTTTTAATATCTCAAAAAGTACTGAACTGACTTACACCAAACAAGAAAAGGGTTTCTTTCTGGACTAAAAGCAACCTTTCTGCCAAAATTTGCTGAAATTGCTTTCAACAGTTCAAGCTGTAGTCATGTTCAAAATCCCTATGGGAATTAACATAGGAAATGCAACTTTTTTGATCCCCCCCTTTTTCTTGGCCCCCACTTGCCGGATCACCTCAAAACTTCCTATATATAACAAGATAAAGATGGTCTTAACTATACCTAGCTAGTGGCTATATATATATATATATAATGTATTGATAATTTCTCTTCACAGGGGATCCTAGGTAAGGGAGTTGTCTTTAGTTTTAATTAAAAGGGAGAGTGTTATTAAATTATTTGTAGATTGCAAGCAAACAATCTACATATAATTTTAATAACAGTCACTGTAAATGAAAAGAGAAATATGAAGTAGAACGTCAAGATTGTTAAAGATATCATTGAACCTCACTGTAGTGTTCTAGCAATAGGAACTTTGGAAAACGTAATGTCTTACTGCTTATACCATAACTACACAAAAGTGTATATGGCTTGCCTTTTATAAAGGAAGCATGAGATTCATGGGTAATTCAAGAGAGGATCTTCTGTGCCTTCCTGTTTGCCCCAGCCACCTATACATCTCCCCACCCCAGCTCTCCCAATTCATAGCTGAACTCTTCTGGTCACACAGTGTAACCCTTTAAGCTTTGCACTCTGATTATGGGCTAACAAAATGGTCTCTGACACTAGGCTGCCAGATTCAGATTCACCAACCAAAGGGATGTGTGTGTGTGTGGGGGGGGGAGTCACATCTCCTTCTTGGTACAGGTAAGGCAATGAGGGTCATGGAGGTTAGCCAACACAGACATAAGAGAAGGATGATCTCTTTGCTTTTCAGATAAAACATTCAGATGAGGCATCTCCATGAGTGGGTACGTTTTGTACTTCAACCTTGGCCTAAGAAAGGCTGTACTCTAGCCAGAACAGAAATTCCTGGAACTTATGTAGGACATATGGCTTTATTGACTTCCAATGTGTGGAGACCCACCTGAGATCACCAGAAAGCACCAAAACACATCAATCAAGTGTAAGGTGCACCATAAGACATAGGCAGTCCAGACATTTCCCTATAATTAAGGATTTGCTACATTTGCAACATGATCATCTGCTGCATAATCTGCAAATTTTAACAAAAAAATATTAACTCAAATGAATAAAAAAATCCCAAAAATGTGGCAATATGTGTATACATTGGCAGACCCTTTGCAAAGGTTAGCTAGTCATCTTTCAGCTGCATATTCAAGTATTTGGTATTTGAACTGGTACTAACGAGGAGAAATATTTTCTCAGACTATATTACCATGTGCAAAAATGGCAAAATAATGATGTAATACTATCAAAAATATCCCACATTATGCTGCACAATTTGTCTTTGCTGCTGCATAATTTAACCTAACACATAATTTGGTGCTCTCCTGCCACATGATTCTAGTGGCCCTGGACATAGTTCTGACCAGTCCACCTTCCCTTTGAATTGTTTGTCCTGCTGTCTAGTTGTCCTGGGCTGAATCACGCAAATGTGGGCCCACATGCACTTTGAATGATGCCCATGTCAATCTGTGTTCCTGCTCTGCTTTGGCTACACCAAGAGACCTATAGCATCCTACTCACCTAAAGAACTTCTGTAGAAGATGAGACCTTTCTGGAATTTCTCCCCTTTAGACTGGGCAGCCCCAGGGGAGGGTCCATGGGGCCTCTGATGGCTTGGGGAGAATGGCCACATTCCCCCCTCCCCTTTCTGGCAAATTTCAGCACTAGGGTGGGCCACTATCCACTTTTCGTTAAAGAGACATGGGTTTAATAAGCCGAAAGTTGATTTAGGAGGGTCTGCAATTGTTTTCCATGTTTAAAGAGAAGGCACGCTGTGATTGCTGAATCAGGGAGCCATGCTGGTGAGACATCACCACAAAGCCTCGCTGTTATTTGTTAGTTGCTAACAGAGCCATGCTGTGATATGTTGACCATTGACAGACCCACACTAGAATTGCTTATTGCTCGCTAATTTGTTTATTGTGATTTTGCGTCAGTTACAAGCAAAATTAATGGAGAATGTTTTGAGTAAGCCAAACATTTATCTTGTACCTGTCGTTGAGGGTAAGAAAATAACAGATGAGGAAACGCTTACATATGACATGCTGACAAACGTTGTGCTATATACTTGTACCTGGATTTCTGAATGCCATGATTATATTGCTTCTAATAAACACTTGCAGTTTCCTTTAGAGGCTACTTTTGACATTAAAAAGCTGGATTTCCTTAGACAAACTGAGCATCATGAAGCCCAGACCTAGACAGCTTGAGGCACTAAATAAATAGGAATGAATGGGAACAGAAAAAGATAGAAAGAGAATGTTGAAGCAGTTTAATGGATCATTTAAACAGTGATTGAAGAAGAAGTGGAATCAACAAGAAAAATGTTAGAGGGAAGCCATGATATAAGGGGTGAGGACTTATCCTGCTACAGTTAACGGAACAAATGACCAAAGTAAGACAAAAGAGAAACAGAAGAATTATTCTGACAATGGTAATTTCTTTAATGATCTTTTGGATTTCAGACATCCTCTGTACATGGCTAGAGCAGCAGGGACAGGTAGTTCTGGTTCTGGTTCGAGAGCTGACATGGGAGCGGGAGGAGATGGCACTACAGCTGGTGTACCTGGTGCACTACCTGAGGAAGCAATGGCAATGATGCCTACCACTAGCAGGGATGCCCAACCTGTTGCCCTGGCTCAAGTCTATTTACCTGATAGAACAGCAGTAGTCAAGATATTAACATGGAAATTTTAAAAATCAAATTTGGTGAACTGTTAGAAGGAAACATTGATTTGAACCAGCTGTTGCCATACAATGCTGATGAAATGAGCAGTCCGATTTCCAAATAGAGCACAAGAAGAAATAGTGGAAGTAGCTGATAAATGTGAAGTTGACATCAGCAACATGAAAAATGTGAAAGAGAATTATGAAATGGATTTGACTCATGAAAACATTAAAGAAATATATCCCCTTGATTACTTTGGGAGCTAGTGATAAAGATAAAGGAACTGGAGTGATGTGAAGAAATACAAAGAGAGAGAAAGAAGAACTGGACAGCGAATAAAAAGAAAGTGAAGGGAACAGAAGGTAAAGCAAGGGGAACAGCAAGTGATTCAGAGGTTGAGATGAGAATGGTTTTGGAGTTTCCTTTGAGGCACGTACATGGAGGGAATCTTGTGCATGTGCTTTGAACAAGGGCTTATCTTTCTGCTTTCACTACAAACTTCCCTAAATTGCAAGAGGGGCCAAAGAGATTGTATAAAGAGGAGCATAGGTGGACACACCTATCACCTGTCCTGTGGACTGATTCAACGTGTTATTGGAAATTGTGGATACTAGTTACTTGTGGGCAGAATGTAAGGCAGTGTTTGACCAGCTACCTGAAGTACCAGCTAGGTTGCTCCGAAAAATACTCCTTCTGATGAGGTAGCCAATAATACAGACAGGTGATTGAGAACTTGAAGAAGAGAGTACCTATTGGGTAAAGATTTGAGAAACATCACTGGAGCCAAAGGAGTCAGTGCATGCCTTCTATAAGAGGTTCATGAAAACGTTCAAGAAGCACTGTGGAGTTGATGACCCTGAGATAGATTATGTCAATGGTTTACTTTCAGTATTTGTCACGGGTCTGCAACCAAAGTTTAGTAATCATATACAGCAGGAATCGTGCTGGCAGACAAATAACATGGATGAGATTTTGAAGCTGGCTTAGTAGAGATTACTTTGATGCAAAGCAGAAAAGGGTGAAGAGAAAGCTAGTGGTTGCTCAGACAAAGCAATCTGAAATAGGATCTGAAAAAGGATCTTGGAATCAAATGGGTTCAAATGTGAATTTTCTGGAATGAAAAGGATGAATCATAACAGGGTACAGGAACAGCAACTGGAATGCTACAAATGTAAGGTGGTGGGACAGGACTGGTGACCAATGATGGAATGAATGTGAGTGCTGAAATTATACAAAGAAACACTGCTTGTTACTTCTTGTGTGGGAAAATGGAGGGTTAATGTGCCCGATTACATACCTTGGAGGCGCATTGTATCCAATAGCTGTAAGTCTTCCAGGATACTTGAAATCGGTTGCAGCTGTCTGTGTTGCCATTGAGCAAAGTGAGGGAATAGTGATATGGCATACATTAAGCCCCTCACTCAGTGGAAGTCTTATTAACAACATCAACAATATTAATCATTTTAGTGGGACTGTTGTTGTGCTTACTGACTCCAGTGAGATATATTTCTAATCACATCATATGTACTACTTTTAGAAATTAATCAAACAATAATCTACCACAGCATAAAGAGAATTTAGTTAGTGGTTTTCTGCTTAGTATTTATACTAAAAAGATTTGTGGCTATGTCAATATAATAACGATTAGGGGATGCTTTGTGTGTGCTTTCCATCCTTCCTCTGCTGGGGAGGGCTCAGCATTTGTACAACTTTCAATTTCATATGTTTTTTCTTGTAATTAATCTGTTGCTATATTTAACAAGGTTAAATTGCTTTCTTTTTACTTGACTGATTTCAATGTGTGTTTGGAGGATTTGCTTATAAAGGAAGATGACAAAGCTATTAAATGTAGCAATTTTGTAAAGGTGATTACACAAAACAAGCATGAAACTAAAATTACTAATCAGGGTCATGTACCTGTTTTAAATAGTAAAGAACATAACTATATAATATAATAATAAAAATGCAAGAAGAGTAAATATTCTGAGGGATAAGAAAGAAGGAACGGATAGGGAGAAAGGAAAGATTGCAGTAGAGCAGACAAAGGAAGAGGAAGAATTTATTTTGTCAACTTTGCATCCTAGGTTAGGGTGGATCAGGAACAAGGGGTGAGTTGTGTATTGTACAGCATAATCCTTTAAAAGGAAGAACGCCTGAATTTATATGAAAAAGTGGGTGTGACAGAACTTATGAAGTATGTGGAAACTATTTCCTGGGTGGAGAGCCAATTCTGAGGGGTAATTATGATACTTGTGGGAAGACTACATATTTTAAGTTGCCACAGAAGTGGATTGTTATTTAGCTTCAGTGTTTGCTAGAGTTTAGCAAATGAGTGTAAGCTAGTGAAATTGGCATGAGAAGGGTGAAATTGAGTTTTGGATATATTAGGTGCTATAATTCCTTTTGAAGGTGTGGCAAAATTCATTTTGTAGGTGTGGTAATGAATGATGTGAAAATTAGACATATGTTCACCCTTGTAGGTGTGCTTGCAGCAGATACAGCAGTATCATTGATGCAAGTAAATATAGAGATGATGGCTATTAGAGCCATGGTAATCCAGAATTGTTTAGTGTAAAATATCCTCATGTCAAATTGAGGGTGGCGTTTGTATGGAAATAAAGGCCAAGAGTTGTTGCACAAATATACCTGACCACATTAAGATAATTGATTCTTTCATTACTTACCTAGCTAACATCTTGCATGAAGTTCAATCTTTTCACGAACATTGCTTATGGGAAACTGTAGGCTTCCGGTCTAGTGTGATAGGTGATACTTTTAGTAAAGTTGGTGAATGGACAGATGTGAATGGATAGTGTATGCAGAAGTACTTTACGTTTCATCTTAACGACTGTAATAATCATAATGAAATGTGCAAGTGTCCTTTTCCTTTTCTTATAATGTTCTTGGTGTTTGTTTAAAAGTGTGCAAAGCAAGAGATTAGGTTGAAGAAGAAGAGGCTGTAGCAGCATGAGATGGAAAACCTCAAGGACTATATCAACAACCAGCTAAAGATGATGGGCGAAGGATCTAGAAAAAGCAGAGATTGAGGCTGACTCGTTGATTTCCCGACTAATAAAGTTATTAAAGGATTTAGTGATTATAAAATAATCAAAGGGGAGAATTGATCAAGCATTTCAAAATTTCATATTTTGAGTAAAAAATAGTATTATTAGTATTAATGATTTAATGTTAGGTCCAATGTGTACATAATTAATTAATATGTGTGCAGCTGAAACAAGGTTAATATGAGGTTTAGAAATATGCTTAATAACACAGTTTAGTTATGCCACATTTTTAAGAAAATTCCATGCTGATTAAAATGAATGATGCTGCTGTCTCCATTTTCCACTCCTGCGCATCTTATTTTCCCACCATCTTTGCGAGTGTGAAGATAGCTGATCTAAAGCTTTTCTAACAGTTATGAATACGAAGGGTGTTAAATAAAACTGTTACATTCAAGGTCCTTTCCACTGTGTTTCCATAGCTCAGCTTGGTATTGCACATTCATGAATCGCCTTTGTTAAATGTTGCATATATTGTTCAAAACATCTTCAGATGACTGTGACACAAAAGAGAAATGGGATAGTGCTAACATATAATGCTGTTGATGTGAATTATTCTGATTTGCCAAACAATTGTTACATGGGATCCTGCCATTCTAATTATGTGCTTTTAGCTCATTTTCTAAGCAAGAACTGTGTATAAGAACCCCTTGAATCTGGAGGTGATCCAGATTTTTCTTTTCATCTACTGCGGATGTTGTCCAACTTTTTACTTGGTTTTGCTCCTCATTTGGGACTTAGAATGATTTCTCATTTTTAACTACTCTGTATTAACTTTGCTTTTGAGCCTTAAGGCAGTTATTTTGTATAGTTTATATTGAGATTTCTGTAATAAAACACTTTTAACTTCCTCTTGATACAAAACTCAGTCATTGAGTAGTTCCAGTTACATATTTTTAATACTCTGGTGAACTGATGTTGGCTGAGGTGCCCTTTTACACATTTATTTCCAGTGGAGAAGCATATGATGTAAAATATTGGAGTTTCTAAATTTTGTTGTGTCCTAAAATATTGGGGTACAGTTTTGCTCAAATGTGTTCATGTTTTCTTTGACCTACATGACTTCTAAAATATTAGGGGGGTAAGGCTCACAGATCTCTCACTGAAGTGCTCTTGGTGTTTTTAACTGTAGTCTTTGTCTGATATTGTTGAACCAATTTCGCTAAACAACCCAAATAATAATGAATGATAAAAGGAAACACCAGGACCGGATGCCAGTGTTCACAGACCAGAGGGCGGCTTCCATGTGCTATGTGTTCTTCATTTTTGTCTGGTATGTAATTTACCAATAAATGCCAATTACAACAAATTCAAGAAGGAAACAGGTCAAGATCGTGTGTGAGTTATGATGGTTAAAGCACCTGATACCGTCAGCTTGTTTAACTGACCTGCCTACATCTCGAACGAATTAAGAAAAGTCTTGTGGCAGGGCTGCAGATAAATTATTTCCTCTATACTTTGCATGTTTTTATCATGAAGTAATGTGTGATAGTCAACTGTATCCTCTGAATTAATTAAATGTCCACCTATTTAGTAGGGTTTCTTTCTGGATCATAGAATGTGATACTATCAATGTCCATTTGCAAAGCATACGGTTTCTTTCTGGATCATAGAATGTGATACTATCAATGTCCATTTGCAAAGCATACAGTTCTAGCTGAACCCTACATGTTTAGGTTGCTTAGTTTTGGATTTTAGTACCAGGCTGTTTATTTACATCAAATCACACAAATGTTTCTCTTTCAGATCTGTCCATGTTTGATCTCATAGTTGGTGATAATCTCCTCACAGGTGGTGGACTTTTTGGAAATTACTAGGTGCATGCATTTATCAGTCCTGGTTTAGGCAAGAGATTTAAGATGTTTTCACTAACATTTTTTAGGTTTCTTCCCTTAAAATGTGATTGACTACAATGCTAATTAATGAAGAATATAATGTATCTTTTTTTTAAATAATGCTTACGCTTTCATTCCAAATGTTGGTATACATGGATATCTGAAATACTGACCAAGATAATTAGAAATAAATATTCCAAAAAATACAGGTGGTTTCTTATTTTCATTCTTGCTGTGGAAAATTGGAAGCTGGTGAATGAAAATGGTAATAGAAGAAACAAAAATTAAGAAAGCACCAATATTGCAGCTGCTTTGTCTTCCATTTTTTTTTTATTGTTTTGGGAGTTTTATGTAGCACAAACTGGACCCAAAGGTATTAAAGCAGTTTACATGAGCACCAGTTACATCACACATGGACACATTAATTTTTGGTAGAGGCAGGGAGGTTAAGTGATTTGCCTAGAATCACAGGATGTTGAGCCCAAGCCAAGACTCGAACCTGGTTCCCCAGCTCTATCCGTGACACCACATCCACTCCGCTTAGCAGCAGAACGGGCTAACAAATAAAATGTAGCACTTGCGCTTCAAACAAGTCATTGTTTTATACACAGTGTAATTTCTCTTGGTTAATACACACTTCAAAAGGCAAACAAACAAACAGAGGCCCTGCCGCCAGGCAAGGCCTTCAGCAGTCATCCAGAACAGGAGCGCGGGCTGCACTTCCGGGTCAGGAGGCTCAGCGCGCAGGCGCAGGAGGGGATGTACGCAGCGGCTGAGCCGCTTGAGGCAGCTTTGGACACTCGGTTTCTTGTTTCTTGTTGCCTAATCCGGGTCAGAAATGTTAATAAGCAATCGTTCACGCCTTCAATCTCAGCTCCACGTTCGGTGAAGGAAAGTGTTCATTAAACAAGCGGTGTGTGGGCCTGTGGGAGGGACAGACGGGGTTGGCAGCCTGATGGGAGAGGTCGAGTGTTCCGATGTCTTACTTCCCTCTTTCTTTAAAACGAACACTTTGTTGAGAAATAAAATCTCGGTGGCATTATCTCAAGAGAACACACAATCTAGTATTTGCCTTTGTAAACATTCGTGTAAAAGCTATTGTTCGACCGTTTCTACTCAAGAATTGTTCCACCCATAGTTTCAAATACACGACCTATGCACTTATAATTGAAATATTTTCTGCTTTATTATTTGAAATCTTTGTCCTAAATAAAGTTTTGCTCTATCGTAAGTGTTCCGGGTAAACGTTAGAAAAGCAATAGAAGAGTGGAGGGAGTCATTTGTCCGTATGAAGTTCCCCAATATCTCCACTAATAGGTTGTGAAATTTATTTTGTGTTCAATCCGGTTTCTTCCTAGGTGATTTGTGGGCCTCTACTCAAGGAACGGAAATTCAACTCAAGAATGTTTCTACTAATTCCTTAAACCACCAAATAACAAACTAACACAATTAACGCTTAGTAAATACAACAACGTGTCCTCTCAAAATGGATTCTCAGTTGAAAATCGAGTCAATCCACTCCATTTTTGTAGTTTAGAACCTTTAGCTGACAACTTCACAGTTTTCTAAGAATAATGATGAGCCTCGAAGTTGACACCCGAAATCCAACATTTTCGGACACAAGCCTTGTTTCCCTTCAAGATCTCTTCTTGTCAATATAGTTAGTGCAGAGTTGAAGAGCCATTCTTTCTTGCAACAATATCTTCTGGGTGAATTTAGAATTTGTCGTGCTTTCTATATTCTATACCTGCTATCAGAATCCAGGGTAAACAAAACTAGAGGGGCTCTATATATGTCTTTATAAGTTTTATACAGCTCCTTAGGACAGCCAAGCCACCTCAGAGCGTGGAAACAGGCGAAGGAACGCCTTTGTGTTTATTGTGGCCACAGAGCCTCATAATGGGGGATGTCAGTTAGAAGTTCGACTCCCCCACCCCCCTCTTCCCCCCACCTCCATTCCATCTTTCCACCGCCTCTAATAACGGGTATCAAAATATCTCCACGAGTCGACATTTGTCACGGGAAACGTGCTCGTTTTTTTCTTTGTATTTACGCACTGTGTCTAATTAAAATGAGGCTACATGCTGCACAAACAGTGTTTCTGAATTGTGCCTCACTAAATACTGAACAGCATAATCACTGCTTATCATCCACAAATTAATGACTATCGATTTTTAAACACCTGACAAATGTAAAAATGGAGAGATCTGAATGCAAAATAGGTTTGCATTTTGTTGGGAACATATTTTGGCCGCAGTTTGTCAGGGGGGATATATTGCGATTCTAGAGATGTTCGGCACACAGTTTTTATGAGCAATTGCAAATGTTTAAAACAGCGTGCAACTATGTAAGCGTTGCTTGATGTATGTGTGGCTAGGTTAGCGTAATATTTACATGCGGGCTGCAATGAACGATGAAATGTGGGGATGAGCTGAAGTTCCTATTTTTCAACGCTTTATTTATTCCAGAGAGTCTCGGAACCTCAAATGCGCGTTCATGAAATAATGTCTTTTTCTGCTTTGTATCAAAGCGCTTAGGTCTCATATGTGGAATTGAAAGCGCTATTTAAGTAGCAAAACAGTACAATACTATTGGTGCCTCGGAATGAGATCAAAACTCCTTATGTAATTGCATAAAAGGTACGACTAAATGCATTTAACGTGTCAAAGGAACTTTGCGACCTTTAGTTTGGGACGTGCAAAAGTTTTTTTACTTGTGGTGCCTAAGATAAGAATAAAAGGAGCCACTCTCGGTGCTGTTGTGGCGTCTAACACTCCTCAATTGTTCCAAGCTGTTGACTAAACCTATCTTGGCTTCAATTAAAAGGGGGTTTCAACAGCTTATCCAGGCTCCCTATATCCAATAAGCAAATATGTACACAAAGTGCCTTCAGCAGGGCCAATGCCCCCACGCCGTCTTCAATATCCACTTTTCTAAAACAATTTCAGCACACACTGCCCTTTTCACAAATTAAAAAAACATTCAGGCAGCTTACCGTGTGACTCCCCAATCCAAAACATGGAGTAAACAGCATGAATGAAAGGAGCCCCGGTTTATTTTGGATGGCACCAATGGTTGATAGGAGATTATGGTGCAAAGTGCGTGTGAGTCGGGTGCATCTGTTTCCAGTTTTTTAAAGTGCTGTACTCAGGTTATTTGTTGTCCTTACTAATATCACTGATGCATCCTGAGGACTCTCCTAATGGCTATAGTGGCTGCAACTGTGCGTTTCTATCCAGTCCATACAGCTGTCCGACCCAGTCTTCTGTCCCTTGCAATTTGCCTGTTACAGTGCACACGGGTGATTGGTTGTGTTACCAATCTCAGCTCAGCATGCGTTGTCTCTCCCGCCGGTGCCTATGAATGTGCATTTTTCTGTCAGTCCGTTACCCCGTCCTGTGCCTGCTGCTGCCCCCCGCACTGTATCCGATGCTGTGACTGTGAGGGCTGCAGTCAGTCCTGGGGCGGTGAGGGTTTGTTGCTCGGCGGGCTCGGCCTGTGGTCTGAGGCCAATGCACCAAGGGTCTATATAGCCCCATGATTGCTCTGCAGCTGAGTGGGGCGGCGCCCCGCGCCCGGAGATGTGGATTGGGAGTAGGGAGCCAGACACGAGTGTTTGTTCCCCCTGCAGAGTATGATCGTGGGTCAGAAACCGCTGTTATCTCCCAGTTTGATAGACTCCTGCGAAGGGAGCGGGCACGCGTCAGAACCGGGGGATTTGTTCGCCTTAATAACAAGTCCAACCTTCCCACCCTTCGGTTTTGCGTGTTTGTTTTTCCATTTAACTTTAATACCCATGTAAGTTTCATCGTTAATAAGAGAGTGGACAGGCCAAGGCGGAGGGCGATTTACAGCTGACAGCGAACGTGGAGCCTAACAGGGCAGGCGTACAACGACAGCTTTTCATTTTGAAAAATGAGCAATAACGATCGCACCAGAAACACCTATTTCACGCTCCAGAAAAGGGAGGGATTTTTGGCTTTAAATTGTGAACAGTTTCAGCGCGTATTCAAATATGTTGAATGGAAATACCACAATACATATATATATATATATATATATATATATATATATATATATATATATATATATCGCTCGAAAGAGAGAGAGGGTGGGTTATGATATGGACATATTTTTGAAGGTCACTGGTGCTTTTGCATTTGAAAATACAAAAACGTTACTCGGTGGGACGCAGAGGCAACCCTTTACACTCCACCATACATATCTACTCTCTTGTGGTCACAACAGATTGCCCCCCACCGTCATAAAGACAATGAAAATGAAGAAGTGCGCAAGATGAGTTGACGGGGGCACCCACTGATACACCCTCAATTCAGTCTGTACCACTCAGACTAGATCCCAGGTCAGCCTCGAGTCACCGGATCAGCAGAAATATCTCTACTTTTCGGTAATTTGCTTCCAATCCACAAACCTGTCTGACCCCCGTCTCCACTTCGCGCCATCAATGGCGACAACAAAGGCTGGGAGGAGCGCAAGCCCCCCAACCCCCTTCTACCTCGCCTCCTTCCTCCCAGAGGCATGGCTTGAGGGCGGCTAGAGCTCGGAGAAGTTAATGTGCAATCGCGGCCCATAAAGCGCCACGAGCGGCTCAGTTTGGTGCCTCTCCTCCGCGATACACGAGGCGGAGGAATAGGTGCTGCTGCGTTAAAAGAGTTCCCGCATATAGGAGGCAACCAGGACTCCCAAACCCCAGCCCTCCGACGTGAGTCCTTTTTATGAGAAGTTGCAACCGTCAGGAGCCGAGTAGAGAGGAGTGCAGACGTGGACCGGGCTTCACGGGAAGCACATTCGGGAGATCGCGACATTATCGCGCCTTCCATCCACAGGGAGCGAACCTCGGCGTGCTTTGCTGTACGGTTGGGAGCTTCTCTCGGACTGCTGGACCCCTTCCATAACTCTCCTCGTGGCTTCTGAGGGGCGGCCGGGTTATGGGAGCAACGGACTATACTAGACTCAGATGAAAGCCTCCGCCACTTTTATATCGCGACTGAATGTTTCGGCACGGTTAAATCCACTCTCTGTTCCTTTGTCTGCCAGAGACCGGACTCAAATACTCGTTAAAATATTTTATGGCAAGGTGAGCAATCATTTTCAAAGTGCGATATCATTAAAAAAATAGATGTACGTTCACAGTGCGATTCCCATTTTGTCTGGAAGTTTATCTGATTGAAAGATTTCCTTTGTTCTGTAGTAAGCCGTCCGCTTTTTTCCCCATGTTAATACGCCTTGCAGTGTTTGTCAATGCCTAGTGGGTCAGACAACGCTCAAAACACAAAAGTGCAGCCCCGTGTCCTGGCACTGCCCCAGGAAGTGTACACTTAGGCGAAGTTGTGATCCCGAGTACCCTTTTCTGAGCGGGAAGATAGTGGTTTCAAGGTGGGGTCGCTGCCTCATAATAGGTAACAAATGGGAAGCTTAAAATAAGTAGTTTGATTTTATGGGGCTGTCATTAAATTTAAAAAAAGGAACATGCCGATCATGTATCACCTCATCAATCGTCTGTTTTCGCTTCATAAAAATAAAGAGAGACCAGCGTGTATTCGGTATACTTTACTCCCATGAAATAAAACACATTTTTCCATGTTGCTGAAAAGGTAAACGATAAAATGCATACGGAAATGTTATACACAGGGCATCTTTTACATGGGATTTTTTTTTCCAGGAACGTTGCATCCA
Source organism: Pleurodeles waltl (assembly GCF_031143425.1). NCBI lineage: Eukaryota > Metazoa > Chordata > Amphibia > Caudata > Salamandridae > Pleurodeles > Pleurodeles waltl. The sequence continues at coordinate 977,385,390 of NC_090436.1, read as the reverse complement.
GCAAAGGATCTAACTCTAGAACGGATATTCACACGGTTTTGGTTTTTAGAATAATATTAATATTATGTTAGAATCGTACAGTGTTGCATTTTAGTATATACACCCTCCTGCTTCGGTGTGAGTGTGGCATTCTTTGTTGATCAAAGCCTACTCCCTTGAAAACACTGGTTAACTCTACTGCCCACGGCTTCTTATAAAATTATTTCGACATTTCCCCCCACATATATATATGTACATCATTTCAGTCCTTTTTAATGTCCACAACGCTAAAACGTATAAAATAAACAAGCTTATAGTAACAATGAAAATGTTATATCCAGTCAAAACACGTCCTTGTACCTGGTGGGGGTAGGTTTGTTATTGAAAGCTGGTGGAAACTTTGAAAAAGCTGGGCGATGCTTTTAAATGGCGGAATAAACTTTGGAAAGTCGTTGGTGTCTTTTTAAAGTTTGCCAAACGTTTAGTAGTCAGGGACCCTGAAAGCTGGCCAGACATTTGAACAGTTGTCGGGATCACTGAAAGTTGGTAAACTATTTGAAGTGTTAAACTTTGAAAGTTGGCCGAAACTTGTCGAAGCTCCGCTATGAAAGGGCAGCCCCCTGGCTGGAGCGTGCGGGTCTCTGTCCCCAGCTCTCCTTTCCCTCTGGGCCCGGTGGCTGCTGGGGCGCTCAGTCTCTGGGGCCTGGAGCCCTGGGCCGGCCTCACACCGGCCTGTCCACGGCGTACTGGCAGGCGCTGAGGTTGGAGGCCGGGCTCTGAACCCCTCCGTAGCCGAAACTGGAGTGCTGCTTGGCCTTCAGTCTCAGACTGGCCAGGCTGGAGTTGCAAGTGTCCCGGTACACATATGGGGGTGTGGGGGGCGCGTAAGGGCAGGCCGGGCTGGGCACGGCCGAGTTCAGCGATGGGCTGCTGAGGTTGTTGAGGTTATTGAGGGAGTTGAGGCCGGAGCCAGGCACCCCGGAGCCGGGCACCATGCCCGAGGGCATGCTCATGGACGAGATGGAGCTGGGCGGCGAGAACATGGCCTGAGAGGAGAGCGGGCTGACGTTCATGGAGTTGAAGAAGGGAAAGCTCTTAGAGGACAGCGAGGCCGAGGTCAGGCCCTTGGCCGCCCAGTTGTTGTACGAGTAGCCTGGGTACATGTCGTCGTAGGGCTGCATCAGCCCGTTGAACTGGGGGCCGAAGCCGTTCTTGCACAGCTCGGCCTGCTGGTTCCGCTCCCGCTTCCTCCACTTGGCGCGGCGGTTCTTGAACCAGACCTGCGAGGGAAGAGAAGAGAGGTTACTCGGGGTAAGCCAGTGGCGACGAGGCTTTGGTCATCACAGCAGCACTCGCCCGCAGCGCAGTCGTGCAGAGGTAAATCACACTGGATGGACATTCTCTCTTGATGGGGATGTGCTTCAAATGAAATCTACCGTGAAAACAACAGCACAAAACATAGACGGCAGGTACACACACTGGAGCAAGAATCACACATACAACCAGTACCGTGCTTCAACTAAACTTTTATTGACCCTCGAAAATAACACACATGCACACACACAGGCGCGAGAAACGCACATATCACCAATAACATGGCGGTGCACTTAAAATAAACATTATTGATCCTCTAAAACAACATAAACATGGACACCGCCAGAAACATGCGCTGGAAGCACACATATCAACAATGACGTGCTTCAAATAAATGTTATTGCCCCTCGAAAATAACATAACACATGGACACCACCACACACGTATACACACGGCGCTAGAAGCATATATATCACCAATAACGTGGCGTTGTGCTTCAAATAAACTTTACTATCCCACGAATATACCACAAAAAGTGGATGACCACATACACACGCGGCAAACGGGGTTCTCACACAGAGACACGGGAAACACGAATGTATTACAAAAACACTCAGGAAAAACAAAAATAGTAAACAGTCGCGTGAGAACCACGTCTACACATACTATAACAACCAAACACAGGCAGATCCTTAGATAAAATGTAAACCTTAACAGAAATATTCTATGCAATATTAAACATTTAAAACACACGTATACGACAGTTTGGTCAGAAACATAATAGATACGTCCACAACCAACAACACACAACATCATTAATACTCTTAAGTACTACAGTCATGTGTATAAACACATTCACCAACATGCTATAGGCACATAAACATTTAGCATTGACACACACTTGCGGCACATGCGAAAATACTGGCTCGTGTGTAAAAAACACACGTAAATAGATTGAGAATCGAAAGGATGCGCCATGAAAAGTGTTTGTGCAATGTTTTGGGTACCCACGAAGCAAAGTACAGCCCAGCCGTTAATTTTCAGGCCGTTGTCGTGATGCATTTAATGCTTTACGGCGGAACTGAAACTACATCTCCCCGGTGGCAATCTGACTAATGTTTCACGCGCCTGTGGTATCTGTAGAATGCGTTTAATAAAATGTATGAAACAAATTGTCCTAATGAACCTTTAAATGATTCAAACACATCTAGGATCCTCGTCGTCGTATGTAAATCTATTATATAACGAAATTCGAAGATAGAAGTGCAATGCATCGAGCTCTAAACGCGCGAGTGTCCATTCGTGTCCCGCACTGACTGGCCTGCAGTGGCGTGTCGGCACAATATTCGGACTTTTAGAGCCCCGCAGACTCCTTCACCTGGCACTCAGACCCTGGAACTGAAACGTGACTTTAAGAGGCTGTGTCCGCCACCCCAAGCTCTTGCTCTGCAGCCACCAAAAACCACTGGAGCTCGGGTTCCCTGCTCACAGAAGACGCTTTTGCGCCAACGTGACTGAGTTGAGACCAAAAGTTCCTTTTCAACTCAGTGCTCAAGGAGATGAAACAGCCCCTCCCTGCAGACAAAGGAGCCCTTGCGACTATCTGCCGAGGCTCCCAATACACATCCTGGTCTCTGATCGGCGCCCCCTGCCAGCAGGCCGGGGATTTGTGTATTGGAGCCGGGCACGACCCCCTCCACCCTCCTTTACTTAGACAAATGATGTTGTACATTACACATCCTTGCTAACTGCACAATTAGAGCTTGGCAGCGCCCTTCTATGAGCGCGTGCGAGAAGAAACCCTCACTATGCCCCCAGCTCCACAAATGTTGTGACCCATGGCTGGCAGCAGCGCTCTAATGACCGTCATTAGGGACGGGCCCCTCTCCACACTACCTCGTTAGAGACTCTGCCACGAGGACAGATTTGTTTCCTTTATCACGTGCGGTGGCACTACACGCCCAGAGCAGGTCCTATATTTTTTTTATGTTTTAGTTTTCCATTTAGCGCGTACAAACTCGACCTAACGCGCGTTAGACCGCACAGAAGAATATATATTCATTTATTCCACGGTTTGCATGCCCTTTAGGCGCAAACTTTTCAATTTCCAGTGCATATCAACATTAAAAGGGCTCATTCGATGTTTCCTTTCAGTAATAAGGAAGCTGGGCAGTTTAAAATGAAACAGTTGCTCAAATAAAAGTTTGCTGTGATGTGCTAATATTCGGCAAACAATTGTTTTATCCGGTGCGGTTTAATTATTGTTCATTTTGTTACGCTGATAGTACGCCGAATTGCGGTTTTACTGCGTTGCTAGGTTTTATTTAGAAACAATATTTACATTTTTAATTTTAAAACGAAAAATGTAGCTTTGTTGTTCTCAGCTGCGGTGAACCCTCAGACTTGAGAAGGAGCAGGGACGTTATAAATGTTCAACTGACTGCCTTTTATCATCGCTAATATTTGCAGACCATAAAACGGAGCCATTTTTTCAGCAGAGGTCACATGCCCTTGTCTCCTGTCACAATCGAGTGATTGTGTTCCTCCTCTGCATACGGAGAGCGCCTGGCAGCGCTGAAGCCTTCGGTTCATAAAGATTGTTTTGGGGTCATCTGGTCGCGGCCTTCGTGCCCACTTCACTGCCCGACGCGTGTTTACTCGCCTGGCGAGGAGTCGGAGGAGGGACACGGGCTCTGCGTGCACTCCCCGTGACTGGAGCGGCCTGGGGGACAGTGGCACTGGGAGCACACACTGTAAGGGAGGTTGTACCTCGTCTTTAATGATATATGAGGCACTGGGGTGCAGGTGTGATGTACGCCGACCTGCACACCCCGGAGAGAACTGCATCTTCTTTACAACGAGGACACTATCCACGCAGACAATTGCTGCTTCCCTCAGAAAACCAGAATCTGAGGCAGCGGGAACGCGGTGTTTGCACCACAGGCCTACCTGTGCATTGCACTTTGAAACGTGAAGTGACACATTCACAGCGTTGGAAGACAGATAACGTGGCGGAATCAGTGCGGTGGTACTGCGTATAGGCAGTGTGCAGTGGGGCTGTACAGCGCTAGTGTGCACTCAAAGTGTGGGGTGGGCAACACAGCGCCAGCGTGCAGAGACAATCTACAGTGCGGCGGCGCAGCAGCGATGGCAGTGTGCAATGAAAGTGAACAGTGGGAGGATGCAGTGGCGGTGGGAGTGTGCAGGGAGATTGTGCAGTGACAGTGTGAGGTGGCAGTGTGAAGTAACATTGTGCAGTAGGTAGTGCAGTGATACTGTGAGGTGACACTGCGCAGTGGTCATTGTGGGGTAGCAGTGGCCAGGGGGTCTGTGCAGTGACAATGTAGACTGACAGTGTGCACTAGCACTGCAATGCCCGTGTGCAGTGGACAACGCAGCGCAGATGCGCAGTGCCAGTGGGCACTGTCGGGTAGCACTGTGCAGCGTCCGGTGGGTCTGTGCGGTGGGATTGTGCAGTGCCAGCGGACAACGCAGCGCCACGTACCCGCACTCTGGCCTCGGTGAGGTTGGTCCAGACGGCGATCTCCTCGCGGGTGGACATGTCCGGGTAGCGATTCCGCTGGAAGGTGGCCTCCAGCTCCTGCAGCTGCTGGCTGGTGAAGTGCGTCCTCTGCCGCCGCTGCCGCTTCTTCTTGGAGGGGTCCTCCGCCCCCGACTCGTCGTTCTTACCCTGCTGCCCCTTGTCCTTCTCTGGAAAAACAATGCGAAGGGAGCGTTAGAGACAAGGGATGCTTCAGTGAAGCGCTATAAGTGACGCTAGCAGCGTCGAGGCGCTGAGCGTTTGACAACATTAAGCATTAAATACCAATTTGAGATGTTGTGTAGACAGACATCTGACGTAAAAAAATATAATCGATAGAACTACGTATTGAAACTGATTTTTTACCCAAACATCTTTATCAGAGAAGTATCCTTTATATCGTTTTATGGCAAACTGTCTATTTAACAGGAGGCACGCATTGCAAAACATGGGTTTACCATAAGCACACAAAATAGTATGTCCACAATATAGATATATAATGTGTACCGTACACTATTTATGCATATGTGTGGATGTAGAAATCTCTGCACATATCTGTCACAAGATGCAGTCTTGCAGTAATGATTTAGCCAAAGACAGGGAAATGAACTACACACACACATATTTGCATAAATGAGCTATACGCCTATATTTCAACAAAGAATAGATGGCTGTATATTCTGAAAACGAACTGTATATTTACATGGATAAATGTACTATGCAGGTGTATGACAAGAAATTGCCAACATATACTCGCTTGAAAAAAGGACCACACACACAAACACACGCCCATGCATGTCTATATAAATATTAACACACACAAGCACACTTTCTCTCACCACACACACACACACACACACTCAAATACATCAAACACAATGACAAGTCGACAAAATAAAACACTTCTGCATATGTGCAAACAGAAATACGACAGAATACACTGCGCAATCATGTTTGGAAAAGTTAGCCAAGCGCGTGCATTCGGTGAGAGTCCAATATGCATGCATATTGTAGGCTCTGTATATTTAATTTGAGGCATTGACTATGATCTAAGATTGTGTACTATATTTGGTTAAATAGGACCCTTTTTGAAGCAGACGCATTTATTTGTGGACTTATTACGTCGACGTAATGCAGTGTTCTTTTTATGTGTGTTTGCGGCCTCATGTAAAAACAAAGTTTTTTTAGATATTTTCAAACATTTCCTCGAACTGAAGAACAGTAACCTTGTATTTCTCTCCAATCGCGTGAATGGTGCGCTCATGCACCACAACTTGTTTTTGAAACACAAATCACTCCCTTCGTACCACCTTGTACAACGGAGTGTGTGTGTATTTTTTAAATGAAGCGGTATTCTGTCGTGCTGCAGACACACTTACTATGAAAGCCTTCGACGAAGCGCAGGAGCAGTTTTTCCCCCAATGCACCAACCAGAAGCACACAGAATATTCTATCTGGTTTCTAGTGCTGGTGCAAGGCTCTTATGAGGACAGCCCCAAATGCGCTGGCGACACTATTTCCAAACAAGAAATAAATCCACATTTTAATGAGGCAACCTGACTCGCATAATCCTCGGAGGGGAGATTTATACAGTATGTCTGCACTGCAAGATTTCAGTCCAAATTATCTGACTATTCTCGGAGAAACAAGACTCGTCTTCTTCTGGAAGTATCCCTGAGTTCGTAACAATAAAAATATGTTATCTGTCAAGAGTATCCCTTGGGTGGGCGTTCGTAAAAAAAAAAAAAAAAACTACAATATTATGTTATTAAAGCCCGTCCACGTTTAAGGCATTGATTGACAGCAAATGGGAATGGAAGAAATTGCATGAAAACTTAAAATATATATGTATCTAGGTTACTGTAGAGAGAGAGTCAGTCGTGCCAGGCCGTCTGTCAGCAAATATCACACACAATACTGGCCTCGATCTAACATAAACACAATAAAGCACATATTGACTGCCTGCCAGAGCTTGTTCGTGCCCTTTTCAGCCCGCACCTGTCATAATGCCTGCCCTTCCGCGGGGCTCCATTTTTGCAGGGCTTTGGGGTGTACTGGGCACGGATCAGATTCATAGACACAGGTCCTACGCCCTCCCATCCTGCTTACCTGCCACGGCCTCTGGGCTCGACGTGTCCGAGATGGTGTGCACCTCTAGCCGCTGCTTGGCTAAGGAGGAGGAAGCGGCCATGGAGCTCAGCAGGCTCTGCGAGTGCAGGCGCTGGTGGGAAGAGGATGATGAAGACGAGGGCCCCTTGCTCCCTGCCAAGGGGTGAGGCTCCAAGTGCAACGAATTTTTTATAAAGTTCATCGAGGTAGCCGAGCTGGGGTCGCCAAAAGGAAACGAAAGCGGAATGACGAGAAACACGGAGAGCAAAGAAAGAATAAATAAGAGAGGAGATGGTCCGGTGGCAGCTGTCGCGCTTCCTGCACCCGCCTCTGGGTGGGTGGACTGAGTCCTGCTGCACGGAGTCCCCTCCCGTGGTCTGGCCGGCAGCAGCAGGATGCAGCAGCCCAGCTGGCTGCACTATGGAGGTTCCACCCCCTGCAGGGTCAACAGACTAGTCCTCCCAGCCCCCTCTCGTGCCCGGGCCGCGTGCGCTCCTTTCGGCCGGGATGACTCTCTGCTCGCTGCCAGGTGCTTGCGGAAGGGCAGCAGGTAGTAGTGCTCGCGCGACCCTGCAGCAGCGTCCCCGTGCTCCTTCCCCGCGCGCGCACACTGACAGCTGCAGCCTCCCTGACAGCGACACAGGAGGCCAGGCCCTGCCTGCGCGTGACGTCCCACGCTCCGCCCTCGGCCCCTCCTATGGCAGGGGGCGGTAGAAATTGTCGCATCCAATCGGCTTCGGTCGGAAGGAAAGTCGCGGTAACGCAGCGCACGCACGGTCGTGAGGGACCGCGGGGGGCGGGGCTAGGGTGAGTGGCAGCGCTCAGAAGCGCTGCGAGGAGAGGGCCAAGGAGAGGCGACGCGAACGGCTCAGTGCGCCCTCTGGTCAGAGGAGGCGCTGGGGTCTGACCGGTGTGTGGCTCAGAGCGGCTCATTCGGATGCTCTTCAGACAGACAAGCCTCTTTTGTCTGTCTATTATGTCTACCCGCCTGCCTATCACTTTATCACCAAGTGATTCAAAGCGTATTGATCCATCGGCATAGCCGCCTGCCTGTCATGTTATTCTATTTATTTTTACCCACAAGTCGGCCTACTAGTGCACATTAACTTCTTGGGGCTGTACTGACTGAGATACAGTTCTTTCCAAGTACAGATAATTAGTGAGGAATTCCTGTCTACAGTCAGTCTGTTCATATGGCACCAGGTTAGCGAATAGTGTAAACCCCCTCATAGGAAGCAGCAGCGACCAGAAAGGCACCTCAAATTATGAATGTCTCTGCTACTAATGCTCCACCTTCGTTTTACAGTCAACCTTCCAAATCGTTCAAGCTAAGGATTCCCTTACGGTGTAATATTGTTAATGATAATGATGTTAGTTTTAATGTTCTTATTATGTAGTCACAGTTGTAACTTTAACAGTGTGTAAAACGACCTACGTGCATACGACCGACAGATGCACCACGCCAAGATTTGCAAACTCTGCCCAGAACACACAGACTTTTGATATATTGCAACGCTAGGAAACCAATAATTTATGAAACCCGAATAAATCATACCGAACTATACGCATTCAAAATCATGAGAACAATTACTGTCTTTGGCCAGATAAGACAGGGTCGGATTAGGGAAATCATTTATTACACGACATATTCAAAGACATATGGAAAGCATTAAAAGCAGTAAAAGCGAAGTGCAACCCCAATCGCTTCAGTCGGTTTACGTATTCTGTACTGAGCCATACCTGGAAACTTTGAAAATATGTCAGGAAAACAACATCGTGCATAGTTGCAAGCAGGAACGTATTTAATTAAAACTTACGAAAATCGCTGTAGGAAATACTGCGTTTTCCTAGATTATTGTTACATATACGTTTTCTGTAGCACGATGGCCTATCTACAAAGCTCGACTTCTGAGATGAATTTACCACCTGGCAAAAGATGGAATACTGAAACACCGAAAGTAACACTTTCAGTTACAAAATGTTTTGATGGAGATTTTTTGCGTCAACTTTTCCGTAGCCTCTCTGTCCCTCGTTTGTCTCTCTCCTCGCCCTACCTAATCCCCTGTCTAGTTTTTCTTGTTATCACTCTTCTTCCATTAATTGCTAAAATGCTCCTAAAATGTTTCACATCTACCCCTCACTCTATCAAAGACTTCGTGTTCATTCGTAAATAGTTTTTCTTCCAGTTCCTTTGTTTTCTACAGTGTCTCTGTAACTCACTGTCACGCAATCATACCATCCAATATCTATCTATCTATCTATCTATCTATCTATCTATCTATCTATCTATCTATCTATCTATCTATCTATCTAGATATCTATCTATCTTCTTCCACGATCTCACTCCCCCGCCTTCCAGTCACCCCCCGCCTTTTCCCTGGTAGAAATCTTCCTTTCCCTGTCGGTGTCTTTTTGCAAAAGTCCGTGCCTCCTTTCCTTTCCATTGCCTGCCTGCCCGTCACTTCTCTCGCTCTATCCCTCCTCCCCCTTCCTCCCTTCCCCTCAAAGTGCCCCTTTCACCTCTCCTGTGTCAGAGTACCCAGAGTTTTGACCCTACCTTCTTTCTCAGTGACTGTCACCTTTACTGTCTGGCTTTCAGTGCCTTCTGGTCACTCGTTCTGTCACTGTCTGCCCTCCTCTCCCTGTCAGTGCCCCACAGTGGCTCATCTATCCCGTCTCCCATGTATGTTTGTTTTCTCTCACATGCCTCCTTTGTAATACACCCATTCGCTCTCTACCTGTGTCCTCTCTCTCTCTTTCGCTCTCTCTTCTCTCTCTCTCTCCTCCGTGCTCCCACACCCCGACACCCCCGCCCCGTCTACGCTGCTATCATCTGCTCTTGCCCTCTTCTTTGCTCTGCCCCTCCAGGTCTCTTTCCGTTGCAGTGCCCTTCTACCCCACCACTTTCCTTTGTGGTGTCCCATCTGCTATTTTCCTCTTTCCATGGCTGTACCATCTTTGCTGCCTCCTTTCATTTCTGCCTCCATTCTCTTCCCTCTGACATTTTGCGGTGCCCTCTTTCTTGCTCTGCCCCATCTGATAGCTCCCTCTATATTCCCTGCTCCTGCTTTACTTCGCCAGTCCCTTCTGCCCTCCCTCTCTCTCTCTTTCTCTATTGACACACCAACCCTTCCTCTCTGTCCTTTGCTCTCTTTCTCTCCGGCTCCTTATTCCTTCCTCGTGTGCCCTCCCTCGCCCCGTTGCGGTGCCCCCTTCTGTTCTCCGGCATTTCCAGCTCCTCTCCCCGCCCCATCCCCTCTCTCTCTCCCCCTCCTCTGAGTCAGACGTCGCCTGCTGCCTCTTCTCCCCTTCGCACCCCCCTGCTCTCCCCCAGGCGATGTGACATCTGAACGCACGGGTGAGGTGTCTGGGACCACACTCGCCCTGACTGCCGCACCGGGACATTACTCACTTTATTTTAAAACCTGCGCTAAATTTGGCCCCTAGCAAAAGGACATTTTAAAGACAACGTTTTACCTTCCTTCCCAGCAAAAATCTTTGTCTAATATGCAATTTACTGAATTTGGTAGTGGATTGAGAGCGCATTACGGGGCGCGTAAGGGACTAGCGCGGACGGGAGGTGGCGGCGGTGTTCAGGGACAAACTCTTTCTGCAGAATTGTACAATGAATTGTCGCGCGAATCGTTGAATTGTTCACGGATACGAACATAGCCCGGTTGACCTCCTCCATTCTTTCTTCATATGTGGGCATATTAAGAAGACTTCTGAGGTAATTCTCTAGTGCTTTTAATTGTCACTGAAACCGATGTTCGGAATAAGCTGTCACATTAATTGTAATATTAAAAAAAGGTTCCACTGTTTGTTTTGGTCTGAAAATATTAATTGTGTGTCGTGTTATCGATGGAGGTCACTTTGCAAATACAGTTCAAGTGCCATTTTCGAACAGCTTGGAAAAAATCATTACCTTGCCTTTAAGCACCTGTCATGGAAAATAAAAACATTTTTGGCGGACTGCGACTCTCGGCCTAAGCGGCTGCTCCGTCGCGCATCGTACACTGTGCGCCCGTGACCTCTTCAGAGCCGAAGCTTCCATTAATTCACACCCGGCGGACAGTCCGCCTCAAGAGCCCCCTTTATCCCCTAGGTTTAGCGGAGGAGCTCGCCTCGGACCCATCAGCCAATCCGCACGGGTCTAGTTCATACACTTGTCCGCTCCCTAATCGGATAATACTCTCATTTGCTTAAGTCTTTCAAACTGAGGGGGTGGGGGGAGCGGATGCCCGACGTATTATGTATTCAATTTCCTCCTACTTCCCATTCCCTGAGGATCATAAAGCATAAAGTGTATGTATAAAGTCATTGGGGCCTCCCATCCCCTGCAACTGCGCGAGACCCATTTAACCAGGTGTCTAGGTAAATCCCGGCTGTGCTCTGCACTATCCGCTTCTCGTTCTTTTTAATATTTATTGATAAAATGGAGTGTGTTATCTATGTTATAAGAGTCAGGTCTTTGGAGCGGTTGAAGCAGGGATCCTCGTCGCCACCGCTTAATATAACACTCAAATGGACAATTCTATAATCGCCAACAGCTTTGAAAAGCTGTGCCGCGTCCTCCACAGAGGGTGACAGGAGTTCGGAACCGCTGCTGGTCGGGCATGAAGGAAGATTTTTTACGCTTTCCTTTTCACACCATGGACACGAGGCCCTCAACATAAGCTGGCATTGTTTGAAAGGTAAATATGCCTCTATAAACTAATTTCAGAAATAGGGTAAAGGGAGAGGGGGCACAGCGAAGGCAACACAGAGAAGCAGAAAGGCGGCTTGCACATTGTTAGAGGGCCGTGGGCGCTTCATATGCAGCCGAATAGAAAACAACAAGCTTTTTGCCAAGGTTTACGTTGCGGATTGGATTGCCGTGGTTGGGGGCGCATTTGCCATGCACACTAGTTTTCTGAAATAACATGCACTTTGCTGGTGGGCATATGGTGCATTCGGTGCACATGGAACATTTCCCGCGAACAAAAAGATGTGTATGAGCGCCTCTTCACTGGACAGGGAGGGAACCGCTAGAAAGGACTTCAAATGTTATGTTTGCCTATGCCAATCAGGTACTTGAAGCACAAGACACAGAAAACTCTTGCTTTACGAGGACCTGCCCGTGGCTCTTGGAGACACAATTACAAGTTGCACACGGCGGGTATTCTGACGGCGAGTCCTGCACTTGTCCCAGTTCGTCCTGTCTAAGGACCGCTTCAGTGTACCCGAGAAGTAGCCGGCGCCCTTGCCTGGCCGCGTACGGCGCAGATTTGCGCCTGTTACATGCGCAACCCGGGGGAACGGATTCAGGCAGTGCGCGCATTTATCACAGAGAACAGTATTTACTCCCGAAACCGATAAACTCATTCGCACAATGCGCAAATTAATGCCAAAGTGAGCTGCTCTAACATTAGATGCAGATCAGGTGGCGTAACAAAGGCCCTCGTAGTGCGGGGTGGGGGCGCTGTGAGGGGTGGCTGGGGCCCTCAAGTTCCTGCCCCCCCCCCTCAGTACATGTGTCTGAGAGCTCACCAGTTAGTCGGTGGGTGGGGTCCACGTACTTTGCTGGGGGGTCCTTCGAGGTTCGCTATGCCACTGGTAAAGGCGTGTTGAAATTATTTACAACATACTTTTTGTCATAGTGCCTAATACATTTGGAATTGCTTGCAGGAAAGTGAGGTACATTTTACATCTGCCACGCAGCAAAACAACGACATCTCAATGGCAACTTTAAAAGGCCGTGCGCGGCGAAATTCGGAGTAAATACGCACGACAGCGCCTGTTCCTTGGTGGCATACATTCAGGATAAGCCGTCTCGCATGAAGCAAAATAAACAACAATAATGAAATTAAGGTGAGGGGGGGGGGTGGAGTCAGGAAATGTAGCCAGCCCTCTTAATTGTTTCCCGTTTGTTTTTGTTTTTTGTAACATTGACCATTTCTTTTCATGCCTTTCCCATAAACACTGTCTTTAATACGTATCTTCAGCGTCCATTCTTATAAAATCAATCCTTCCTTCCCTTTTCTTTCTTTCTCTTTTTCTTTCGTTCTTTCTTTCAATAAATGCCCTTTAGAAAACGCCTCCTTCAAGTCCCTGAATTGGAGATATCAGACAAAGCTGGCAAGGCGACAGAAAAGCCCTTGCATCAACCAGCAAAGCAAAGAAATCACCCACAGAATCTCTAAGAAACCAAAGCAGCTGAACAGCGCAAAAATACAATCTAAAGTGCTTTCTACACAGACTTATAATCCACCCGCCTCGTGGACCACCCGCGAGGTCCCCCGTGAAGGACGCCTTTGCCCACCCGGCGCCTTCCACCTGCAGTCACGCACCAGAACAAAGCGCACAGACCACCACGCACACCTTCACTGACTCCGCTCTCGGGCTTTTCACTGCGGGTCAGCATTTCTCATAGAAGAAGGGGCAGTCGTGACAGCAGCCCACATTCCTTGTGAAAAGGAGGCCAGGCTGTGCTTGGGGCAGCCACGTTCTTGTGCGCTGGTCTCTTCACACGCACAACACCGTGCACGCAGAGACATTTTTCATTCACGCACAGACATCCTTTCAGCAAAACCATTTCCTGCCACTGGAAACTTGACAACACCGGAGCGGCATGAAGACCTGTCTTCCCTGGTGTTCGCAGACGACAGCACTAGCTCTGGTGAAACCACGTTTGCACACTTAAATGGTTCACATTTACATTACATGTGGCGCGTACAATCGTTATTCCTCTAAAAGGTGCATTCATTATGCTGTGCATGAATTATGAAAACACCTCAGTGCAAGGGATTAGTGAAACATATTTTGGAAAATCCGAGGAGGATCAGTGGCTGGTCCAATCTGTGTGAAAGCATCAATGCTTCCCACCTGGTATAGAAAACCCGACATTAATATGTGTTCGTCTGAAGCAAGTGAGACAGCTGCATTCGGGACACACCACAGAATGGACTGGAGTCACTCAGTCAGGCCTGGCTTTAGCTGCGCAGGACTAAGGCCTCATGGCCACGCCTCCCGATCGTTTGTCCATTTTATTGGTGAGCCGCGACTAATTTGCATACGCTTGGTCCCTGTCTGTTGTGGCATAGACCGAGCTAAAAACGCAGACATGGAAAGAGCCCGGAGCTATTGCCAGTGGGGCTAAGTTAGGCCTTTCAGTTAAGGGGTATGTCCAGCTGTGCCCTGAGACTCAAGCTGCACCCCACTCATGAGGCCCAACAAGGCCAACACAGGTCGTGTCCTGTAAAGACGGTGTTTGTGGCCAATGCTGCCTCTTTTTGGTTGCACTGTCTATTAGGGAACAGGCCAAGGCTGATTTGCATAAGGAGAAATGATCACGGCCAATGTGCTTGAAGTGAAATATGTGGTGTTGGCCAACACAACCCTTCGGTAGGTTTACATGGAAATAGGCTTGGAGAAGTCGCCCTTTTAGCTAGCTCCGAGTTGGGGATGCACTCGATGCGCAGCGGCAAAAGAGTTGTCATTAAATGGAATGTAAACGATGGCGGATATCACCCCCACCCTGTGCATGCTATAATGCCAATGTGGGATCAGAGCCATGGCTTGTGCGCACGCGCAACTGTCTGCCTGAATGACAATACATTTTGGCGGTAATTGCCCCTTCGGAAGCCATGTCCCCAGCAGCCTTGACCTCTTACGCGGTAATATCGCTCCACTTTGGTCAAAGTGTAAGGTTGACGGACTGGGGTCACGTGAACTCGATTAACAACTGCCTGAAAGGAGGGCAGGCGTGGAGCTCGTCGTCACACATTCTAGTCGCGTGCTCTCGTGCGCCTTGGAGCGTACCTCCATTTACATTGAGCAGGGCATAAATAATAAGCGAGGCTAACTATGCTTTAAAGGCGCCATTAGCCTGAATGCAGAGGTGCTTGTTGCCCAGTGACATGTGAGAGCTACTGCGAGCCCACCCAGCCCTTGAGTTAGTACCCCGTTTGTATCAATAAAAATGTTCCCCTCTCTCTGCTTGGACCGATGGCCTGTCGGTGAATGGCAGAAAATCACAGGAGAATGAGCCCACACTGCCTCAAAATACAGTGTGGGCTCACTCTCCTGTGATATTCTCGTATTATTTTTGGGAGTTGAATGAACCACTTTATGTCTCCCCCTATTATTTTCAGTCCTTGAACGGCCTCACGTACTTGCAGTTCAGTTTGCAGCGAAGCCACAGAAGCCCAAAATGATGTCATTACAAATATCAAGAGATCACCAGTGTCTGTATCCAAAATATGTTCGCTGTAACAAGCTCTGTGTCCGACTTCCTGAAGAAAGCGCTGTGAGCCGACATGTGACCACAATCATCACAAAATTGTTTTAAGTGGCATTTTACTGCCAGTGCCTCTTCTGAGATTCTGTAATTGAAAAGTGCTTGCAAATGATGGTGAATAGAGGACTCTCGTTGAGCGAACATTGAGGTAGGTAGGTAAGCGCGCAGAAACCTGTTAATGCTTTATGTTAAGTGATATCTTACACATACCTCCGTGGCATAAGTAAATAGTAAGATAACTTGACTTTTATTAAAAAAAATAACTCAAAGCACAGTCTCGATCCCGTCCCTTGATCTTGGCAGTACCACTGCAATAGCGCCAGGCCTGGAGCCATTTCTTGGGTGTCCCCAAAAGTTTCGGCTCTTCCGCCACTAATCAGGTGAACAGAAAGGCAAACCTACGGTGACCTCGAAAACAAGGCCACGTGGATGTGTCTATACACAATACATAATGACCCTCTGATTGAAAACGGCAGCCCGCCTATTGCCCTTACTGACACTGATTTAACCCCGTCCCACTTCCGGTGGTACCTCAGCGTCCTCCATCTTGGATTACGCACACCCCAAGCCTTTCCGTTTGGCTCCAGGTTGGAGTCGTCGAGCAGTTCCACTCTTTGGATCAAGCTTTCTGTAGGTAAGTGGGTGACCTGGGAAGTAAACAGGGCGTCCATAGTGTTCCCCACACGCCATGTAGATTATTCGCGCCTTGGGGCAGCAGTGGCGGCTGGAGTGGCACATTTCACGCCCTCCCTCTCCCGACCACGAGGGTTTTACATTACATTTTCACTGACAAATATAGAGGCTCGACAATGAAGGAAGTTCATTTTGAGGTGCCAACGTTTCAAGCCACCCTTAATAATTGCCGCTGCAAGGGATTACTGCATCGCGAAATAAAATCACACATCAGAAACCAGCGGGGGCTGAAAGAATAGTAGCATTTGTAAGCGTAAAGCACTGCAGGCTGTGAACGCCTGTCTTTACACATGCATTTGATAGAAGCAGAAGGAAGGGCCAGGGCTGGTTTTGTTTTCAGACGCACTCAACTTTTATGTCCGAATTTACCACAATGAAGCAGAAACAGAAGTGAAGTTTAGTCTGGCGCTTGTTGGCAGGGTCAGCGGTTCCTCCCTTGAGGTCAGGTCAGGGACTCCATGCAGGAACCCACGCCATGACCGAGATTTACCACAGGCCGGACGGGCGAACACGTGACACTGCGCATCCTTTGGCAGTCTGCCAGCGAGCTTTAATAATGGCAAATAAATCAGCCCATTGCTTCTCACAACTCGTGCCCAGCCGCCGGCCCCAATTGTTATGTTTCCCAGCGTTTACCCGCACTGCTTTTGAATAATGTTTTCACCGTACTTGACTGTAAATACTACATTGTGAAATTGTGGCAAGCAACTCACACAGTATGAGCAGATGCGAAGAAGTCCAGAACCCCCTGGTGTTGGCACCTTTTTGACATTTTATATAGCTCGAACTCCGTAATGGAGCCCTTTCCATGAGCACCGGTTACATTGCACAAAGTCAGATTCATTTTTTCAGGCCTGGGGAAATTAAGCGATTTGCCCAGAATCACAAGAGGCTGAGCCGACGCGATACCCTAACCCGATTCCCCACCTCCAAAATTGGTGGCTCGTAATTTTGAGCCTCATACTCCCTCCACCTTCCCTCCCTTAGTCCACCTACCAAAAATTGAGTCGAGGATTCCAAGCCAGGCCATTGATAGCTCACAGCGCTCACAGCATCTGACACTCAAAGCTGCCTTAAATCACCTTGTAGTGGACAACTAAGATTATACTTTCAAAACGACACATCAGTACATTCGAACAGCTTAATTTATCTTAAACGCCACACACGTATTTCCTTGGAGTTCTAAAAATACATAATCTGCATAATCATAAGGAGATCCAGTGAACCTGGGCTTCACAAAATACTTACAAAGTGAACGCACGCCACTTATTTTTCCATCACACTTAAAAAAAGATTCTGCATTTTCATTCTACAACTGTTGTAATACCAGTCTTTAATCTCCAGAGTGCGCTCTTGCAGGCAACAGCGCATGTGCCTCAGCACAAGTCTGCGCGTGCACAGAAAAACTGGAACGCTACTCGCATGCGCTGTTCGGCACTGTTTTATGGACGCACTTCTGCTGTGGGCGTCAAGACACGAAGGTGGGTGATGTTATCACCCTTACTGGGCAGAGAGGGCAGCAAGTCACCAAGCGAGCCCGAGAAGGAGCGCAAAAGCCTAAGAAGAGAGCAGCGAGGCGAAAGCCGCTCTCATACGTGCAGAGCCACGACGCATAAGGTCATTATGGCTTTAAAGTTGGGCATCAACACGGTTGCCGCTTGGTGTAATTTTGCACGCCAAGCCTAGTATTTCCAACATGCTAAAAACAGAGGAAAAATCACCTAGTGCTGGTATTTTCCCTCCTATAAGTACATAAACAAATAGCTCTATATAAGAGGAACACTGTTTAAAATGTTATAGAGCTACCTTATGCCCCCTGACTGTTAAAGTAAACAAAGGAGAGAAAGGCCATGTTAACAAATAATCCAGACAATGTAATATAAAGTTCTGTTTAAGTATCATGTCCGGTCCTTTGCAGAATCTTAAAATTTGAACAAAAGGCCAGTATTTTGGCCTGTAAAAAGTGGCCACATTTTTATGCCATCAAGAATGGCAAGTTCTTTTGAGTGCCTTTGAAAGTATTCTGCAACAAGCTGTAAAATTCCCATCTGAATATCTCGTGTAATGGATGCAGCATTTGTAAAATTTATTGGAAAATGACTGCTCTAATTGTGAAAAAAATCCTTAGAACCTGACTTTTTAACAAATGTATATAACTTTTCATTATCCAATGTGTTGAAAGTATTTCTTATACATTAAAAACACCATGAATATTTTTTGGCAAACAGATCAGCAGCTTGAACACCAGAAGGTATTTGTTTAATTATTTGTTTATTTCTATTTACCTACAAAAGGCCTAGCCACTAGTATACTGAAGCACTTTGCATTAAACTAGGAAATGGATGCAGTTACCGTGCATTGATGAGTGTCATGGAAAAGTGAGTAAGTGAAAACTGTTAGGCAGATACATCTTGAAGAGAAAAGATTTTAGATTCTTGCAGAATTTTGCGTTCATATTAGCCATCCACCCCCCAACCAGATACACCAATTATCCCCTGTGTAAGAATACATAAGGCTGATAATTTTTTTGCCAAGTTAGTTAACAGAGCTTCTAGAGTTTTATCACTCCTATCACAGTTGTCCATCAGCGACCACACTAAACAAGTACCAATGGTCAGCTGTACACTTTTAATCAGCACTACTCTTAGTAAACACGTGCATACCACCCATGAAATAATTGACAATTGCTTGTTATTATGACACACACCTCACTATGGGCCTCATTTACAGCAAACTGATGCATCAATCACGATGTGCCAGTTAGGTTGCGCCACCCTGCACCCCCTTACAACACCATGGTAAAGCTGTATTTACAATATAGCGACCAATGGCGCTCGTTAGCACAGCTGCATCAGAATTCCTGACGCAGTAGTGGCGCTTTTCTGGACCAGTGCCAACAATTTTGACGCTTGACCAGCAAAGCTCAGGGAGGCCCATTTAAAACAGTCTAGTGTCACTTTAACTCTTGTCCTTAAGCAGGCTTTTAAAAATGATGATAGGATGATGCACTGAAATGTTGTTGATTTCACTGCACCATTCCTGCAGGCGGGCCTCCTAGAGGGGAACGCCTTCCTTGCATACATTATAGCTGTTGCAGGTATAATGTGGCGCAAGGGTTTACAAACCGGCGCAATGGTACCATTGCAATGGTTTGTAAATATGGCACAGGGTGGGGGACTGTTCTGCACTGCCCGAAGCATACAACAAAAAAAATGGTGCTACAGCGGTGCAAGGGGTTTGTATATGGGCCCCTATGTATTTTACAGATATACCACTTTCGCATGCAGCGTTGATTCATGGAATGAAGCCACCAAGCTCCCCAGGTATCTTATGGATTCACTACTTTCGAACACAGCCCCGCTGGACAGCCGTTCCTAAAATAGTTAATCACCATTATTTTTCTGTGCATGACCAACTCAAATGTAGAACAGATAGTGTCTGCCACAAATCACCAGCTAAAGACCACCCCTTGTTTACCATTCAAGGGCAGATTTATGTCTCCCGAGAACAAAGTGAAGAAAGCTGTGGGCTCCTTTAGTGTTTTGTAGCAAGTGCAGTAAGCCTGCAAATTTCAGTAGTGGAAGCAGTGTGCTAGGTAAGAAACTAAGAACATATAATACACCACACGTCATTAATGCCAATGTTAATTAATAGCAAACACCAGCAATAAAATGGCCTTCACTGACAGCAACACTATGACTCTGAATCGGGAATTCAAATAGTGTCAAAGTTAAAAAGCTGTCTATTTTGATTAAAATAATTAGTCATAAAAATAGTAATGTATTTGATGCAATACAACATTGCCTACTGCACGATAAACTAATGGAGTACGTAGCATTGAAAGACAAGAAAGTATGGTCAGCAGCTCCTACATTTAGGAGTTTTGTAACACAACAGAAAAACAAAAGGCGTACAGCAATTTGAGCAGATTTACAATCTAAAGGACAAAGAGCAGTGGTCACATAAAAAGGCCATTGTGAAAGTTAGCATATGGTGAACTGTCCCATTCTGAATCTCACCAGGAAGTTTTGATTGTATGTGAAATAAACCCAGCATAACTATGGTTCTTTCAAAAAGGCTTATTTTGATGTCCAATAAGATCTAACACTGAATTTTCAAGTCTTTGACAATTCTCTTAATAAATCCTTCCTTTCATTAAACACGTTCTTTGCTCAAGCCTTACCCTTTCGGTGAATAGTCAAAAAACTCTGGACAGCTCAGCATTTCACCTTAGCCTCCATGTTAAGTATGTAGTCAACACAACTGTATCCTCTAAACAACTGAGACCTACCCATCATGACAGAAGATACGAGGTGAGCTGTGTAGAAGTTCAAATAAGGTTCTGCAACATCTGTTTCCTTCTGTCTGTAGGGCATATGTGTTGATATGACCCAGTACCCGGTTTCACATGTTGGATCAGACATGCACTCCGTTTGAAAAATATTTGTCATATTTTTTAGGAACTAATCTTGAAGCAAAATCAAAAGCCACTCCTGTGGCTTGACTACATTTGTTTCCTTTGTTGTAACTAATTAGGCCACATTTTATTACTTTCGAACACGAGGTCCAAATATGAGAACACTTGCATCCTGTTCAAACCAGCGACTTTGTTTACAATAAATGTAAATGGTGGGTTTATTTCCAATATCAGGTATAAACGTTTTGGAAATATTTGTACGTTTAGTCCAAGCCATCCATGAATGTAACCAAGAGTTAATTAGTTTCTTCAAGGCATTCTGCGTTGAGGCAAATAGGAATTCATCCTTTGTGTACAAAGGTTCTGGCCTTAATCACCTCACCCCCATTCCCGCCTTTGTGTTGGTTTGTGAAGCTTAGAGCACATTATGAAGACCTTTACCCTAAACATGGCAACCACCACGCCAACTGCTCCTCACCCCACAGGTTTCTTTCCTAGAAAGCACATTTTAATAACAAACAGTTTGATGGCAGACATCAGGCATTACCTCAGACATATGACTCAAAAGTTTTGAATTCGTTTCCCCTCCTACTTAGAACTCAATACGATTTATGTTTCAATGAGTGCTGAAAAACACACCTCTTCTGATCATCCTAAGGCCAGACTGCCATCAACTTCAACTGTATGTGGTAGTCCACAGTGACCTAAGATGACATCATCCACAGTCCACCCCTCTGCCAGGGCCACTATTAATTTGAAGCTCCTAAGGAGAAGTTTGAACACCGCAAAGTATAAATAAAATAATGAACATAATGAAATATATAACCTATAAATGCACCCACTTACATCATTAGAGGCACCATTCCCCTCCTGTATTTTTGGTAGCTGATATTTAAGTCTTTCAGATTCACTAACATCGTATTTTTAGATTTTTGGCATCGACAAAATATCCTGATACTACTTTGAATTTGGCCCTTAAAATCTTAATGTAACCCAATTTTCATGTCTTGTCTCATTCCCTGTATTGAATCTCAATCTGCAGCATGATGTTTCGCCCTAATGTTGAACTTTTTGTCTTTCTGCATCTGCAGACCTTTTGCACATCTGGGTCTCTGAACCATCATGATAATAGTTTGTACTTGGTCTGTGTATTTTTGTCACATTAACACAGAACCATTCACTTATCCACATTATTTATAAACTGCCACCTCTTGCGAAGAGGATTAACATTTTCTAAATTCTAATGTGATACTCAAAGCCAATCAATTTGGTAAAATCTGAAAAACTGAACATTTTGCCTTTTGGATTCATCATCAAATCCGTAATAAATACGTTTAAAACATTGCCTCTGATGTCGCATTTCACCATATTTTCCACACCACTTAGACGATGTCCCACGAATCACTATCTTATAGTAACCATATCTGCTAATTCAAACCTATCAGCCTATCGTGGACAGTTCGTTCTACTGGGCTCACTCCTGTTATCACAGGTTGAGGCACCAGTCGAACCAGTTACCCTCTCTCTGTAAATCAATATTCTATTAATGCATTCAATGACCTATAAAATGTACTATTTTCAACAATAAGTGTTAGGCAGCCTGAGGAACCCTCTTAATATAACATTAAAACACGATTTAATTAATATTAATAACACTAAAAAAAGTGTGCTCTAAAGGATCTAACAAACATTTTAAAAAAAATGGAAGGAAAATACTAATTCTCTGCAAAAAAATGCACATACGCCTTTCATTGTCACTCTAAAGTACCTCAAGGCAGAGTAGCTGCTGATACTCCTTGCTTGCTCTTTGGTGCTGCTGTCAGTGTCCTTGCTTCTCAGGTCTAAAGGCTTATTAAGGCATCAGCATGCGTCACGCTGGAGTGACCATAGGCTATGGACCAGCAGACTCTTTCAAGGGTGGGTACACAGAGGGACCATTGCTTATCCATCCTTGCAAAAAGCCCGGAAAGAACACACCGTTTTCTTGTAAACACATGGATAATTTTCTCCTCAAACCCTCGTGGGGACAGTGGGACTCACTTGATACATATTTTCCAGGGCTGTTTTTAGCTCCCAGTACAACACTGGCATGGATAGAGAGACACGTCTTCATATTCCCTTCTCCTATTACCCCGGTGGCATACACAAGGTTGCTGAAAAGCTAAGTGTGGAAAAAGGTACAACCGTCTCCTCTCAGTGGGAGATAAAAAGTTTGATACTTTTGACATCTTGGTGAGTCAATGACCTTGGTAACTCTGTCAGGACACTATTCATCCACGTCTTTCTCTAAACCCTAGGAGTTGTCCTACTCTTGGCAGAAGGGAAAACCTAGTGTTACAGAAGGGACTGCAGATAACTTAGCGTCCACTTCTGTAATAACAGGCTGGTACCTTATTTGTAGGAAGGCGTGGCACAATCCATATGAGAGAATGCCTTTGCCTATGTGTTTAGGCCATTATACTTTGAGTGCGCAGGAGCAAAAAGGCCCCTTGAACCACACTAGGAAGTGGGGCACAGTTAGAGCTCACCCTCACCCCCAGATCACCTTCTGGAAGGAGATGCAAAATATCTTTTGTCCCCTCCCCCACACCCACGTCAAATTTCCTGCATGTGGGGTTGGGGCTCTCTGTGAATTCCTAGTTATCCCCACAATAAAATATGAAGTGGGGGTTGGGGAACTGCCGGTTTATTTTTTATTGCCAAGCTTTCTATGATGCAACCACAAACCCTTTGATCATGTCTTCTTTTAAGAGACCACTGAATTTTGGATTTGAGAGAATGGTTATGTTCTGCACTTACTGCATCCAATAGGGTTGCCCTCTGGTGCAGCCGGGGACTACAAAAATGATAAATAACTGGGTGCTTACTGCCCTAAAGTTACAGATGAGCTAGGGGCATGAAGAAACTTGCATTGATTTACTGTTGCTTTGTGATGATTGATTCAGGACTCTATTTAGGCCTACTTGAGAAAAAAGTGAGCAGGATGTAACCATTAATTGTAATTGTAAATTGCATTTATATAGCGCTTACTACTTGTGACAAGGCATGAACCACTTTGCGGTGAGTGACACACTACTTCTGAGCCCAAGATTCACGTAAATAGGCTATGTAGTTACCAAACGGGTAACCCCCATGAGCCCCTCCTGGCCTAACACAGAAGGGGTGCAGTACGCACTCACATCCTTTTGGGAGTTGGTGGAAAAAAACGGGCACAAAAGTAAAAAAGGGCATTTTCAACAAATTTCTCTCTATTTTATTTCTGTGTTTTGAATATCCTGTGTTCTCTAAATTTACTTTAATTGTACAAACGTGCATCTGCCCTAAGCAGAAAAAAGCCACGGTACATTTGCTTGGTCATTTGCAGGCAGCGAGATCTATGAACTCGTGGTAATTTGATTCAAAAACACAAGCTAATTTTCTTTGGAAATATTCAGCTTTAAACAAAGACACTTGGCTTGTGAATTAGAGCACTAATCTCTGGAATAAATCAGTTTCTCATTGCTAATAAAAGTGGTGACTTCTACTTCAATATATCCACAAGATCACAATGAAGCGTGATTCACAAACAAATCCTAACATTTGGATGTTGAGGTCCGCTGCTCGCTGTAATAGAGATTTACCACTGTTTACATGGTTCATAAAAGAACTAGGAATACACATGGTTTGACTGCCACTGTCGGAATTTACACATGTAAATGTATGACATCCAGAGACAGTTCAGGTGTTCTGTTTTTCACAGCCCTCTTTGGGTAGAATTTTCCAAATTGAGGAAAACACAAATGCGAAGGATTCAAATTGGTGAAATTTTATCTGAAACATTTTTTCTCTTTATTCATTATATGGAATATGTCTCTTTGTCAGGCGCCTTTGCCTTCTATCACACCATCAGTGAAAATTAAGACTTCAATGCGTTTTCTTACATTTTCTGCATCATGTGCAAGTTTAGAATTGTAGATACCTGTGGGAAAGGCATTGCAATTGTTTGTGAATACCCACAAAGGTGCAACCTTTTGGCTGTTCACCTCATTAGCCTGGACTGGCCCACTGATACTCTCTTAGAACCACCTCCTATGCATCATTTTCATTTGTAAAAACTGATGTGTTAACAAAAATGTGTGCACTCCTCAAAATCACTTCGCACAAATATGTGATCCTATTTTTGCGATTCAGATTCAAGGGCCAGATGTATCAAACATTTTTGCGATCGCAAACGGCCTGATCTCAAAAATGCATTTTAGTGTGTATCAAGTCCAATTTGCGACTTGGTAACTTGTTACCGAATAACAAATTGGATTTGCGACTACATACCGATTCGGTATTAAGAAGGGGCGTGTCAAGGGCATCTCTTTCTAATATCAAATCGCAGAGGTATGTATGATTGTCTTGTGACCGTGAATGCAGTTGCAAAACAATCGCAGTTACCACCAATTTCAAATTGGTGGTAGCCCATCCCCTTTGTGAATGCATATGAAAACATTTTTTAAGAGCAGGCAGTGGTCCTACAGACCAATACTTACTCTTAAAACATGAAAAATTTTTTTTTCATTTTTCTTTTTTAAACACATCCCGTTTTCCTATATGGAAAACGGGCAGCATTTAAAAAAAGAAAAAAGATTGCTTTATTAAAAAGCAATTACAGACATGGTGGTCTTCTGAGCACAGCAGGACTCCATCCCTGTGATTGTAGCCATTTGCAATGGGTCGCAAATTGCGCCCTACTTCATGAATATTAATGAGGTAGATTCATTTGCGAGCCCTTGCGAATCGTTATATGAAACTCCTGGAGTTTCATACATTCCAATAGCGATTACTTAATTGCGATTTGCAAAAAATCGCAATTTGGTAATCACTATTGGAAATCATGATACATTTGGCCCCAAATCCTCTATACCACATTTTCCACATTTTTCCCTCCTATGTCTTACTTAAGCGTTGAAAATGTTTTGTTAATCAGACTCTTAAGTCTCACTTAAGTGCTGAAAATGTTTTGTTAATCAGACTCTTAAGCCTTACTTAAGTACTGAAAATGTTTTGTCAGTCAGACTCGTATGTTTTAAGTGCTGAAAATGTTTTGTCACTCAGCCTCTTATGTCTTAAGTACTTAAAATGTTTTGTTACTCAGATCCGATTACTGAGATTGCCAAAATGTGAATGAAAACTAAAAAAGGCGCTGTAAAAAGCGAAGTCAGTGAAGAATTTCCAGGTATTTAAAAAAAATGATGACTTCTGCATTTTATGTTGAATTTAGAAAATGAAGAGGAAGGAGATGATATTGTGGAAGAAGTTAAAGTAGGTGAGATGGGAGGAGAGGCTTCACTAGAAGAGCTCTGCAAACTACTTCAGCAAGTGCTCTTTTGTTGTGGATGGTGTGAAGTCCATGATAATTAGTTTGAAATCAACACATCTTATGAAACAATGTTATGAAAATATGTGTTAAGTGGGTAGGTTTCGGATTGGATCAAAACGATTTTCCAAATATTACCTATGCCCTCAATTCCATTTTGTGATGAATACATTATGACTCATTAAAATACAATGTCTGAATTATTGTGCTACTTCAGACGTTATTCAAAGAGACCAGGAAACAAAGCTTAAAGCTTAAAGGCGAGGTGGCTTTTTTGGAAGCAAAGAATGAAAAAAGTCAGACATGTGAACATGGTGACTTCATGCTTCGATTTGCATAAATTCTAGACTTTTATGAGATTCAAAACCCTTCTAGTATGCATGAAAAAGAATGCAAACAATAGATTTCCATGCCTGCTCTGTTTTAGACCAACACTTATCCTTAAAGATTTTTCTCAGTCAGACAATCAACAGGAGTAAGGGCTAGATGTACTAACATTAGGATTACCGAATTCATAATTTTGATTCTCTTTGAATCACAATTAGGAAATCGGAGTTCCTCATGTATGAAACTCCTTTGAGTTTCATTAGTGATTCCTAGAGGGTTGCAAATAGACCTACATCATGAATATTAGCGAGGTAGGTTGCAATTTGCAACCCTTTAGAAATCGTACCCTTACAGGGATGGTGGCCTGCTGAGGTCAGCAGACCATCATGTCTGTGTTTGCTCTATAATATAGCAATTTTTTTTAATGCAGCCCGTTTTCCTTAAAGGAAAATGGGATGTGTTTAAAAATACAAAAAACTAAACTTTGAAGTTCCATTTTTTAAGAAGAGGCAGTGGCCCGTTGAAGCACTGCCTGCTCTTAAAACATATTATTATTTCCATTCTCAAAGTGGAAGGTGTCCCTTGGGAAGCCCTTCCCTTTTGAGAATGGGTTACTACCAGTTTGTATTTGGTGGTGAAGTATGACTGTTGTACAATCATAAGTTGGTTGCAAAACAGTAGTAAATACCATATTGATTCAGCATTTGAAAGGAACACCCTAAAGTCACCCTGTCCAAATACCAAATCACAAAAGCAAAATGTGATTCAGTAACAAGTTACTGAATCATAATTTGCCTTTTGTACGTCCGAAAAATAATTTTGTTTGTGACCAGAAAAATGCTGTATACATCTGGCCCTCTCTGTAGTGTAAATGAGTACTGACATTTTAAAAAATATATTTTCCGAATGCACAATTTTTTAAAGTTCTAGAAATCCTTTCCCTAAACCTTTAGGAAGTATAGGGGTGAATAGGTTCTGTAGGTTTGTGAGCTCTCACAAAGTTGCTACTTTGTAGGAGTTCAGAGCCTTCCTAAGGCCTTCAATACTAAAGTACTGCTACTCTGCTCAAAACACCAAGCACCCCCATAGGCCCTGGTTCTAAAAGGCTGCAGATGTTGAGTGTGGGATAGGATTTTCCGTTTGCAGTCATTGCTGGCTTTTTTATATTTTTTTTTTTGCAGGTTTGTATAGCGCAAACTCAACCCGAAGGTATTGGAGTGCTTTACATGAGCTCCAGTTACATTACACAAGGACACATTCCATTTTTTAGGCACAGGAAAATTAAGTGATTTACCCAGAATCACAAGATGTTGATCCAACACCGCAACTTGAACCTGGTCCCCCAATATCAAAGTCAACAGCTCTGGCCCTTACACCACATCTCCCCCAAAGTTGAACTTAACTGTGGGAAAAGTGTTGTGACATGCTCTCTGATCGAATCCATTTGCCACCTTTCTATTTTTTAATATATATCATGTTTTTGATAACTCCGAATCTGTGTCCACAGGCTGACAAGCCTCAAGAATTAAGGGCTCAATTGAAGCCCGGTGGGGTGGTACAGTGGCTATGACCTTCCACTCCTTTGGTAGAGGATAGACCACCATATTTAGAAATAACCATCTAGGTAAATAGGGATCTCTTTGCCTTGAGTACATCCAACAATATGGTAGCTCTACAGTAAAGTCACTACTGTTTAAGCTCCAGTGATGGCACTGAACTTTTGTAGAGTGGGCACTACGTTTGATGCACTTGTATGGCAAATCTTTTTTGTGGTCTGAATACAAACTCGCATAGTGGGAGTTGTGTTCAGAAAGTTAAAAAAAACAATTTCCCTGCTATACAGAGAGAATTCTTCCTACATGTGGGGGCCACTTTGGACTTTCCCTACGTCAGACTGACATATTTTGTATGGCAGTCCCATACACTGAAAAGGAGCAGGGGCGGCTCCTCTGTTAGCGCGGAGGAGCATCGCCCCCCGCCAGCAGCAGCTGCAGCTGCCAAACTTCTACAATAAAATGATAATAAAGCGTGTTTATTATTGTTTTATTGTTTTATTGTAGAAGAGGCGAGCACAGAGGGGGAGGCTGGCCAAACATACATGCGCACTAAGCTCTGTCCAATCAGGCAACACAGTGCTGTGTTGAAGAGAGGAGGCACACTCTCCCAGTCTGCCAGCAGCATGACAGCAGCGTTCAGATTGGCTGCAGGGCAGGCTGGGAGCCTGTGCCTGCAGCGAAGGAAAGAGGAGCTGTGCTGTGGTGGATTTAGGTAAGTATTTTTTAAATTATTAATTTTTCTCCACCCCCACCAGTGCCGCCTCCTGTCATCCCGCCCCCGCCACAAGCCGCGAGCTGCTCCTGAAAAGAGTGACCAACATCCTGCCCTGAACACGATGGGATCACTGTCACAGTGACATGATGGGCTTGTTGCCAGGTCAAAGGTTTACACCAATAGAGCCAGCTGACCCACTGCATCCCTAAACACTAAACAGAGCGGGGAACATAAGTTTGTTGCATCACCAATTGAAAGCAGTGCTTCAGCTCCGCCAAACTTTAATTGACCCTTTAAGTATGTCATAAATATGTTTTGGCACATTTAACATTTTTAAAATGTCTCAAGTTGGAAAAGAGTCCCTTGTAGAAATGGCTCCTCTTACACCACTAGAAACTATGTGGATGTGTGGGTGTTAAACCCACCAGTTTGCACATTTACTCGAAACATTTTTTCCACTAATGTGCACAATTTATGTGCGGAATACTCCTTGGGAAGTTTTATGAACACCCATCAAGTTGCTAGTTTCTGGGAGTTCGCTAATTTCAAAATGTTCCTACACTGTCCCTCCCAGAGGAACACGTATGATCCCTCCATGAAGGCCCAACTGCATAAAACCCGCCAGAAAACACTGCTACACAGAACGCTGCCTTCTGCCTACTCATATTTTTCAGTGAAGGTCCTGCACAGCGCTTCAGAAGAGCGAGCTCACGGAGCACTCCTCTCTATTGTCAAGTCGGATTTGTATTAGAATATATATCCTTAGAAAAAAATCGGAAAAAAATAGAAACACATTAATTTTTGAAGGTGTTGATGTTTGTTAATTTGGGTAAGAACTGTTTCCTAGCTGTAAGGACGTTTTGTGCGAGTGAGTGGACCTCTACTGGGCTTAGGACTAAATCACTTTAACTGTCTTTAGCTTGAAGAAGTTCAACCATGATTTATGAACAGTACGCTCTGATGTGGTCTTCTGAAGATGGGGTGCTTAGTCATGTGGTGTAACGAACCTTTATGGGCCCCCTCTGCAAAGTGCATGGGCCCCCTCGGGTCCCTGCCCCCTCGACCTAGTCAGCAGCTCTCAAGCCAGTGGCACGCTGTCCATTCACAGTGCCGGCCAGTGCATGATGCGTGACTTAGTACTGGTGATGCCCCCCCCCCTTGAGTTTTGAGGACCCCCCTTTGTACTTCTGTGGCTGTGGAAGCTAATGTTGGTTTACTTTTAGTACAGATGGACATTCGGAATTCATTCCACAAGTTAGGACATGGGCCATGGCTACCACTGGTGCTGCAGATGCCCCGAGGAGTCAATTGAACCCTGATCATTTCTGTTTTATGCCATCCCACCAGCAGACAAAGGTGCCATTTTTCTTGCTTGCACTCGGGCCCATGGCATCCTTGCGATGCTACTCTTCAGGCCATTGGAGTCTGAAGCTTCCTTACCCGTTGCACTGCTGTGTGTTTAGAAGTGCTATAGCAGGTTTTGATTGACTGAGCAGAGGGAGTGGAAAGGGATGAAGGCCTGTATTTTGATGCTGGCAATTTGGTGCTTGTTTCAGTGGAGGAATTTATGGTAATTTATGAGGGGATCCCAAGTCAGCTAATGTTGGTGTTTTAGACATCTGGTGAGTGAATGGTCGTTTCAAACCTTTTTCCATCAGTCCGGGACAACAGAGAGCAAGGAGCACACTCCATTCTAGGTAAGACTAGAATGAGTGACTGAAGAAACAAGATTGCTGAAAATATGGGGGGCTACATTACCTTCTACATAGCCTCAAGATATCAGATAATATGCTAGCAGAGCAGTGAAATCCATCTTAAGCAAGAGCCAGAAGCCACAGTTGTATCACAGAAGGAGGAAACCGGGAGACTGCAAGAGGAAGTGGGTCGGATATGTCAATCCAGTACCACGTTATTTAGGGAAAGAAAACATTCACTCCCACGATCCTGACCACCTTTTCATAAGTTATATTACAAAATGATACTATTTGGACATTAGTCTTGAAAAGGATTGGAAGCATTCCTAAGAATCGCCCTGTAGCAAAAGGATCATATGCTGCTATGTTTTTCAATGGCTGTGTATATCATTTAATTATAACAATCGCTACCTTGTATTTCAGAGGTAATTAGGGTAACTGTACAAAACAGAATGCTGAGGGCAACAGATCCCACATTTAACTGGTATTCACCCCACCACCTCAAAACCTTATGAAATTGAAGAACCCAATACTCTTAATAAGACACAAGATTAGTGACCATGTGATGGCTGACCATTATATCATTATCACCAATATTCCCAAAATTAAAAGACACAAAGCCTCGGGGGGCCTGTGAAACGAAGCAAGAGGCATGAGTAAACCAGAGCTCATTCGGCTGGGCGGCCTAAGGGGCATCAGCAGAAATCACTGCCCTGAATTACAACAATCATAAGCCTGCATAATCTTTTTCTAAGCGGGAACACATTCTAAGCGCTTTCTCGGTACATGAAATTAACAAGTTAAAGCACCAACCTGAACATTGACAATATTGACAGAACCAGAGCGTGACTTCTCTGTACTAGGACACTACACATGACCTGATTCTTGAACCTATCAGAAATACACCCTAAAGAATGGTTAATATATCTGATGAAGGAGAATGCATCCATATGGATAAGAAACGTCTCTTTGTATGATATAACGCAACGGCACACATTTTCTTAGATGTAATAAATATAATGTTTCCCGAGCCAAAAATCATATTGTCCACTCTTTTGGACTCAAGTTTCTGTAATCACCAATGTCACTACTTATGTAGTTCATGGTGTAATGAGTAATTGCACTGAAAATTCTGAGGTGCTGCGACCCCTTTAAATTTCAGAGTTTCCAAGTTAGAATCTGTAAAGCCTATGAAAAAGATTAAGACAGCCCAAAAAATGTTCTTTGCAGCTTGAAACTGATCACCCCTCCAAAGTTTGTCGAAGTTTTTAAGGTTGCCTCATGGGAGAATATGATAGAGTGAAAGCGACATTTGG
This sequence comes from Pleurodeles waltl, assembly GCF_031143425.1. NCBI lineage: Eukaryota > Metazoa > Chordata > Amphibia > Caudata > Salamandridae > Pleurodeles > Pleurodeles waltl. The sequence goes on along the minus strand of NC_090436.1, from coordinate 977,354,107 downwards.
ACAAGCCATGGTTTGCTTTAACAATAACATTGCAGAAACACTGGACAAAACAGGCCACTTAAAGTAGCGGAAACAAAAGGATAGCATGAAGGCTCAAAATAAATGGTTCTCCGAGGACCTGGCAAAGCTGCAACAGAGGCAGGGTTTAGAGAGAAAGTAGCAAACAACTTCCTCTTAAGTACTTGTCCAAGCTTACAGGAACGTTCTCAGACGGGAAGAAATATGGGTTTGATGCATTTAAGCTGGCAAACCCTATGTAAGGTGAACTCTCCATAATATATAGATATATGCACATCTAGGAATCATGTTTTGGGAGTTTATAATCCGTAAATGTATTTTTTTGTGTGAAATAGTGGTTCTTTTCAGAGAAAAGATCCCCAAATTAACACATAAAAATGAGTCTGCTCCCACAATGACAAAGACAGACTTACTTTCCAAAGGCGATCTGTCTCTTCGATGGCTTCTCTTTGCCCCTTCACCAGAGATGACCAGAAGCAGCTTTTTAGTTCTAGACCATTCTCATCATCTTCTTTTATGTGTCCAGACATGTTTTAATTGTATTTAAGTAATGTTTAAATCCCTTGCTAGAACCTTTGGTGGATATGGATTGAAGTGTACCTTTAAAAAAACGCAACAGGAAGTCATGTCCTGGCTACAACTGTGTTATGAAAACAATATTCGGCTGATGGACTTCCGGTCTGGTTTTTTACCAATTATCAGCACCAAGAGGAGTAGAAAACTTCTATTTTGACCCCTATGCTCCATTAGAAACTGCAGATTAAAGAGCTTTATTGCAGTAATGGCTGAACCAATTATGTGTTGGGGTCGATTTGGGACTAGATTATCTCATTGCTTTCTGGGACGAGGCACAAGATCAGATTGGGGGAACTAACAGGACTAAACTAGACTATAATTTACTAAAGGACGTGACTTTTTTCCACATTCCTTTCAAAGCTTATATTGTATCCATGAACAGTTGTATCACAGTTGTGGGCTACCACAAATTACCCTTTACCTATGCCTGCTCAAGATCATACACTTTAAACAAACAATCCCAGCATGGACTGACCAGTGCAGTAATCAGCTAAGTGGACTATGATAATGAGAAATATGATAAAGGAACCTGCAGAGCTATGCAAAGCTGTAAGCACAAAAAAAGCCTTAAAATGCACGCCTGTCTCTCACCATTCTCCATCCAGAGTACTGCTAAGTGATGCATTGCACAACAAAATAACTGCACCTCGGTGGACACCATGTATGACATGAAAACACCACACAGGGTCAAAAGAAAAGCAACACACTTCCAACCATACACCCTGCATGGTGCAGCCTGCTATCCATATAGGCAAGTGCTTCACCACCCCACACAGAGGGAGTAAGTGCTACATAAATGTAACAGTGCAATCCAATACAATGTGAAACGTATGCTTGGGATACTCCAGCCAAAGGTAATCTTCCTGACAGCATCTCATTTTAAGATGATCAAGGTCAGTGCTTGGCGACTGATCAGGATTTGACACAGTGGGATTGGTTGTGGCTAACAGATCAACATCAGAATTGTTCCTGACTGAGTCATTTCTAATATTTTGAGCAATGTATGGCTGGAGACGTCAATTCCAAAGCTCATCAAATTCCTTGTCCCAGGAATTTGAAAAAAAAAAACACAATAACTTAACCTACGGTGGGACATGCAGGATAATTCAAAATTATTTGTCCCACACAGAGTTTGCCCTACAGCTTCAGAAACATAGCACTGCCTTGCACCTTCACATGTGGACTAAACTAATGCCAGCATTGCAGAAAAAAATATTTGTCAACATTATGACGAGGGCTTTCTACAAAGCTGCAACGTGGTTAAGTCCACATTGTTTTCAGGAACTGAATATGGTGTTATGGTTTGATTAATCAAACCAAAGGCTACAGCAGGCATCCCAATTATTGAAAGTTTTATAGCAGAGTTAAGAAGTGAAAAAAGCATGGTATATAAGTTAAAACATTAAAATATATTAAGGATTTAATCAATTCAAAATGTTTTTTCATGTGCAGTTATAGCGTAAGTATGGGAAATGTTTATTTGTGTCTTAGTTGTGGTTCAGAATGGCAGAGGTGATTACATTACACATGGAGTGGTGTTACACATGAGTGTGGATATCAAGCAAAGCATGAAAATGTGTTCATTTGTAAGTGATATCTAGCTGAGTAGAAGTAAGAGCTCTCCGTGGCGTGTCAGGTGAGGGGTAATGGTGACAGTGCAAATGAGGAGTACACCCACACAGTCATAGCTTTGTTGTTATTCACCCATATCTGTAAGGCTGGCGCACACTTTTCTGCAGCTCTAAACTTACACACTTATGTTCCAGGAAATGTAGATTAGATCAGAACAATATCTTCTTTCAATGAGGGGGGTGAGGAAGGGAATCTATTTCATGCAGCATATTTTTCATGATGGTAAGAAACTAAATACATATTTGTGAATTGTGTCTCTGAAAAGTGTGTTTCCGAACATAGCTATGGTTGGTCTTGGTGGCGTAACCCCACTGCACGAAGCACTGAGATGTCACGCAAACTTTGAAGTTATTTCAGGCCTCTGGAGCTCCCCAATCAGCTCCTGAATGAGGTACCAAGTGATCAGATGTAACATCATTAATGAATCTGAAGTGTACAAAAAAGAGATGGGTGAAATGCCAGAATAAACCTCAGCCACTAGTAATTACTTGGGCTGCATTTCAGTCCATCACTGTTTTACACACCATGCCACCTCAGTTTGGTCCTAGCCATGACCATGCTCCAATAAGAACACACCAGCTCAGCCTGCCAGGCCAGGTCCTCCCTGAACCGGAATACAAGCGCATCGATTGTAACTCTCCAGTAGTGGTGGAAAGAACTCTCCGCTGGGAGCAGATCATCCTCTGCTCCAGGTACCAGCATGCCGAGACCTGCTGAGTGCAAGGGCTACTCCTCGTGCCTCTTTATTTTACACTCTCAGGTGAAATCTCTGCAAAGTGCATCCCCCACACGATGATACGGAACATATGGATACCATGCCTTTCCATGTCTAAGTTTCAAAACACCCAGGTAACGTATGCATATACCCAGGCATGTTGTGATCCAGCAAGCAGTCTTAAATCTGTGTAAGGCACATGAGTACACTAGATGTCCCAGAGTTTGCCAAATAAGTACTGTGCAGCGAAACTGCATGTTATCCAAGAAATGAACTTCAACAAATTCAAGCTGGTTGCTAGTTTGTAAAAAACTATTTCTGAAGCAACCACCAGCAGAAGTTCGCCTTTAGGACTGGGGAGGGAAACAACGGGAAAAATATGTTTGTATGTGTTTTGGAAAGATGGCAGAAGCTCCACAGATATTTTTAGGTTGCAGTGCTGGCAAAGAAAGGTTTGAAGTTTGCGAGCGAACCACTGAACACGATGAGGATCCAATAAAAAAACGACATATGAAATTAAATACCTGAACTTCTCAATGTGGCACAGCGATAACTACAGATATTGCACAAGAATTGTGATGCATATGCTATAGCCTAAATAACTTCAGCAAACAAGAGGTTAATAGCGAATGAGTGCTTCGCTCTTTGATGAAAGCAAACGAGTGGGTAATATTTATCTTTAGAAGGTACTTACACGTCATGTGTAAATGGTTATTTTTTTAGCAGTTATCCAGTCCCTAATAGTTGGGCCATATATCAAATCTCTGCTGTAACTGAGCCCATTTCTAGGCTGAAATTTCAAGCCTGTGTTCTGTGAGTAGGATTGCAATTGATGTTCTTCAAAAAAGCATGCACTATTTTGAACGTGGCCTTATGCAAGCCAATTGGAAATACACTGTCTAGAAGTGCTATGAAAAGAATCAAAGTCACTTGCAATGGAAGAAGGCAAAGGATGAACAAAATGTTGTTTGGCACAACACCTATGAACACGAATTGAATGGATAAATATAGCAATACTTCTATGTAACCATTGCTCTCGAGGACAGTAAGTCCCGACATTTTGTTCTGGCAAATAAACAGTTTTTGTGTATATTTTATCTCAGACATTGTCTGTTAGATGAGCACTGCGTGCAACTCTGTAATTCAATTTACTTTACTCTTTTCATTGTGTTGTCCTGCCTCTTTTTGTTATTTTAATGTTCTGAGTCTGTGTTCTGCACTGTGCACTGTCACCCTGACTGCGTGTCTGCTCGGCGCTACATTAAAAAACTGTCTAAATAAATAAATAAACATGGTCATATAACTCTCTGTCCAAACGGCTTAGTAAGGCAGCCTAAGCAAAGGAAATCTTCTATAATACGCAAAATATGGCTTGTAAGCAAAACGTTATAACAAATATAGGCTTTAGGGATGATGGAAATTGGTTGATGACAATGAATACTTCTCTATGAAATCATACACCATTGTCAAATAATGTATTTTAATAATGACTGAAAGATGGATATGGATCGGTTTTATCCATATTAATGTATTTCAATAAAATCAATGTTCACATCACCTATACAGAAGCCAGTGAGCATACTCAATTGGAAGAACTCAGAACTCGAAGGAATGGCACTTCCTAACGTATTGAGTTTGAGAAAGGCCCTTTTGCACTACTGTTCTAGATCACCAATTGCACCAGCTAGAATAAAATAGTGTAGATCACTGTTTGTACCTAGCATCAAACAATGAAAGTACAATTCAGAAATATTCGACAATGGTTATAGTGTAAAGCGTTCGCATCATGATATTGATGCATATTATGTGAAATTGTATTTTTGCTGCAGTTTTTTTCCTGTACTGAATCTATGGACCATATTCACAAGAAGCTTGCACCACCACTGTGTCACTTTCTTTGCTCCATATTAACAAAGTGACGCATTTGGTGAAATGTGCCACTTTTCTCTCTCATGTGTAATTTTTACCTGTGCTACAACCAGCTGCATCAGGTTTAATAATTTATATGCAAGGTAGGCGTTTCCTCTTAAAATCCCACGCAGAACTGATGCATCCGTATTTACAAGTTTTTATAAAAGTGATGCATTGTTGACAAATGTCCAAAACACATCAAAATTTCTACGCCTGCTTAACCAAGGCGTAAAAATGACGCATTGTCATTCTAATAGTGATCTGACCAGCTGAAGTCATTTTACACACTGAAATATGTCTGTATTTTACTTCGCTTCTACTTGTAGTGGGTCCACACATGTGCCACTCAGGGTGTAGGATCCCTTTACCAAGGTGGGACCATGGCAACTATGATTCGTAATCCTCTGCAGCAATCCTATGTCATGTTGTGTATTCTTTTCAAAGGACAGGCCAGGATTGTCACTTATCTATGGAGGAAGGGGTCCCCAAATCCAGGGTCTACGTACTCCGAAAGGACAACAGGTAAGTGGACACATAAGGTATGTAATACAGGTATTTCCTCTTCACATTCCAACATATACTTGTATTCTCTTATGTTACACTGTCACACATACCCAGGTCTCTAAATACACATATGTACACTAAGTTCACTGTAACGTGACACAAAGACATACTGCGTGACTCCCTCTTACATCCAGGACTAATGTAAAAGTGTAGATGGTGATTTTCCACTATTTTACAGTCTTTTACATTGGTTCTAAACCATTAGGCTACCTGTGTCATTGAAAACTGATGCAGCACCTCTAAATGTTGATGCATCGCTGAAGTTGCGCAAGTTCTAAGGCCATCTTCAGCAATGCCCCACCTTTTGGGTAGAATCATTACGTCAAAGTTCTCACAGATGCGTCAGAATTTCTGATGCACCTCGGGTCCTTGTGCCATGGTACCCCATACTGTAAACATGGCTCATCCGAGGAGTGGTAACGGATTCCTGCACAAGGCCGCTGCTTTTGAAGCATCGCTGCAGCAACGCAATGGTGCGTCATTTCTTGTAACTATAGCCCTTAGTTTTCTACATTTGGTGCCATTTCCTAAACTGTTTCTGTGAATACTAGACAGTTTGGTGACTTGTCCCATACCAGCTGCCTAAATAGGTGTGTGAAATTACTTTACAAGCAAGTAGGTGAATAGTCAAGATATTCTACTAGGTGAATGAAAACCTATTTCGCAGTGCACTTCACTGACCACTTCTTTAAAACTGTGATGGTCACATTAAACAGAAAGAACTTGTGCTTAATCTACATGTGGGTGCACATGGTACATATGAGACTAACAGACATCCGTTGAATGGCAGTTTTCTGCTGTATCTTGCATTAACAGTATGCATGCATATATTACGACAGATCTGACATGCCTATAAAGAAAGCTTTTTGTATCAGGCAATAATTTTTAAAATATTTGTTAAAAAATTGAAAGATGCGTAGACCAACACGCAATGCTTAATGCTTCCATTCTGCTAGGTGTTTAAATGCATAGATGCCAGCCAGCCAGACAATAAAGCGTCTTAAAAAAGTTTTCAAAATCTTATCAGACACGGCATTATCATTACTGTCTATGTGATTTCAGATGCCTACATCGGTGGCATCAATATCCAGTTGACACATATACTTTAGGAAAAAAAGACTATGCAAATGCCCAGGGGCATGACAATGTCAAAGGATACATGCCTAGGTCGCAACAATACTCAAATGTAAGTGTTCATTTACTCAGGACAACGTGCACTTTAAGTAATTGACATCTGAAAGTTGGGCACTAAGCACCGACACTGGCACATCAGAGGGAGTCCATCCAATCATGAGGACCCCAGCATTTGTTGTCCCAATTTGAAAGTCACATCAAATGCACACGTATCAATATCGCAAAGAAGGCAGTCCAAACCTCCACTTCAGGACTTACCAAAGTGTTTTACTTCTTTTTTCAAACTGAATGATTTTATTTCTTGCTTCTGAGTTATGCAGCACACCATTGCTCTCAAGCTAGGATCACAATATACAAATTCCACTACACTCTTGCATACGGATGCAGCCTCAGCCTGCAAATTATCAATATAAAGCGTCGCTTTTATTTTAAAATGCCAAAGTTATAAAGCAGAACCCATGCGCAGCAGTTTACCCCACGTCACTTTAGCTGAAGAAACATTACTGGGAGGTCAGTACTAGGAATTTCAAGTGCCACTCCAGAAACATTTGAAAGACTTAAATGTGCTAAAAAGACAGAATCATAAAAAACAATCAAGCCTTTTATGTGCTACACAAATGTAAATATAATCCGGGATATTAAATTCCCAGACAGAGGTTCAGAGTTCATGGAAGGGAAAAACATCAGAGAACATAGGAGAGTTCCACACATGTGCACACATATGTTTCCACAGACTAGGAGACTAAGCGCTATCATGTTTAGGTGAAAGCATCAATAACACAGGATATTATGTTTTATTAGAGAGACACTGAGAGTTTTCTTTGAGTGAAAATCAGAGAATATAGAGGATTTACACTTATTTGCATGCTCTAATGCCCTTGTACTCACACACCAACACCCAAATACTCATGAACATTGTAGAAAGCACAATCATTGCTTTACACCTGAGATTGAATTTTTTAAAATTTGCCCCCCACTATACAGTTCACCATAAATTAACTTAAGATCTAACCAAATTGGATATTTAAGAGCAATATATTTGTGAACAAAGATCCCCCAATGTCAGAGCTGTATTTTTTCAGAGCCAAACATTCTAAACCATGAAGTGTAGTTACCAAATTAAAAATTGAGCGCTGCAATTGGCAGGCCTGAAGCACAGCTGGCATACCCATAAGGCAGGGTGACTCTGACGTGACCATTCAGCGGCCATGGAAAATCTGACTCTTTCTGATTTTCCAGTCTCTTCTGAGCATACCATGGCAGGGGTGCAATGGAATGCCTTGGCATCTCATGCACGGTATGAGTGTGTACACGTGCGTGGAGGTCTGTGTGTGGGCCTGTTTATCGCTCTCCTGAATTCCCACCGCCCTAGACATATAGGACAAAATAATAAATATGCAGCTGTTTTTGGAAACAGTTCTTGAGCAGAGCAATCAAAAATTTAAAACAGAGGATATTTTGAATTCATTCTAGCCCAGATGGGATTGGGCAGCTAGCCAGGCTTCTAACCAAGCAGCCAACAGGGGTCACCCAATTGCTAAGCTAACCGTTCCAGACTAGGCCTCAGACACGTTTCATCTTGGGAAAGTCTTTGTGGTGTTCCCAACCACCGATCTCCCCTTGTTTTGTGTCTGTTTCAGAGTTCAGTTGAATTTAATGGGGGAGGAACTGTGCGAGGTGAAAAGTCAATGAGTCTGCGAGTCACTGGGAAGAGGGCATATGCTAAAGGACACAACCTATTTCTATAAACTGGCAACTCTAAATGTATGAATACGCACTGTGTCATAAAAACTACACAATTTATCGGAGGGGGCTCAATGGATGTGGATTATAACCAGGACCACTAGAATTATGTGATAGGGAGGACCAAATTATGTGGCAGATTTTTACTACATTAGGCAGACAGAAAGGCAACATATGAGTGTTAAGTCCATATTTATACTTTTTTTTTGAGGCAACAGCGGCCCAAACTTACAAAATATAATTGTATTTTGCAGGTTTGCGCTGCTTTTGCATCAAAAAAACGATGCAGATGCGGCGCTAAAAAAGTATAAATATGGGCCTCAGTGCTGCACATTTTCTGACATAATCACTGGATTATTTTGTTTTTGTACACATGTGAACACTATTTCAACAAAGTTTTCACCTCAGTAGTAACAGTTTAACACTAAAATACAGCAATATGCAATTAACAGGTGACCAGTCCACTTTTGGGAAAGGCGTTTCACTCCCCAGCAACATTTGCTGCCCTGTTTTTAGTAACGTCTGATCCATTTGAGCTAGAAACATTTTTTAAATAAAATCTGCAAATTATGGAGCAAGTGAGGCATTGTGCAGCAAATGCGGCAAATCCATATTTTTTGCAGAAAATTGAATAGCTGCAGAACCTCGTATTTCAATTGGTCCTTAATGCAGCATTTTTTTCACAACTAGTTTGGCTGTATATCTCACTCGAGCTGTTCTCTTCTGGCTTCTATCTTTACTCATGGCTGTGGACTCTAAGCACCATGCTGCCCTGACCAGTGCTTGTGTTATGCTTGTAACCCAATGGACTACACATAGGCCCCAATAACCATCATATAATTACATCTATAGGCATTTTTCGGTGTGTGGGGTGTATGTGGGTCATAAGAGGCAGACTGTTTTATCATAGAATGTAGACAAGCATACTCAATAGACTGTAGCTCAATCGACTGGGGTAGAATTTCATATTTTGTTTCATAGACCATAGATCAATCAACTAACGGAAAAATTCATATTTTGTTGACAGGCATTAAGATAAAGAATGAATTTTGAGATAGTATTTGAGTTTCATTGTCAGGGTGGAAAGGCATATGTGCAAGTACATTACACTTCTGCGTTTCTTAGGTCTCATCACAGAATGAAGACTTACACTCTGTTCAGAAGGGGGTCTTAGCAAGTTGTATGTGTAAAAAAGCAAAATTGAACAGTCCCAAAGTTTATTAGGAGCTCGCCACTGGTGCTTCTGAATGCCAGGTTTACTAGAGTCTGAGGATCCCTAGTCTTGATTCCGCCTCATGCCGCTTTCATTCATCACCCTACATTTCCTGTTCTATCTCACCCCTGTAGATTCTCTTCATCTTTGCATTCTCCCTTTGACACTGTTTGCCTATTCTCCTTTTCCTCGTTATCTCTTCCTATTATACCTTCCTCTCGCTTGCTCTGGGTTTAATTCTGATGATAAAAAATAAGGCTAGTTCCCCATATATGAGTGCCAATGCATATAATCGGCATTAATTAAGGACTTGGTATTAGATAGCAAGCCACACCACCGCGAGTAGCTCACTGGCATAGCCTGTGGGTATGGAGGCTCCCAAGTACAGATGCAAGACTTAGACTGATGAAGTTGTTTCTAAATAATCCGCCTGGTGGGGGAGAGTGCGATGGGCTTCAGACAGAGCATGCTCAGATTAGCTTGGTGGGTTAGGAATGCGACTGAATACAGTAAGAGGTGCTGCAGCAGTCATTCACGAAAACATCACCTGCACAGTGCTCTGCAGGTATTAAATGTAGAAACACCTCCCGTGAAGGCCTGATTTATCTTATAAACAACGCTGGGGTATGCGTTTGAACCTACGCCCTTATTTACAATTTATTAAGCGCCGTATTTGCGTCATTTTTTGAAGCAAAAGTGGCGCAAATTTACAAAATACAATTGTATTTTGTATGTTTGCGCCGCTTATGCGTCAAAAAGTGGCGCTAAAAAAGTATAAATATGGGCCCTAGTGTTTAAGCGAGTGAGCCAGTTCCTATTTAAAAGTACTTCAATGAGGTCCTTAACTCTGTGTCAGGGAGAACCATGGCCCTTATTTATACTTTTTAGCACCACATTTGCGTCCTTTCTTGACGCAAAAGCAGCGCAAACTTGCAAAATACAATTGTATTTTATAAGTTTCTGCCATTTTTGCGTCAAAATGCTGCGCAAATGCAGCGCTAATAAAGTATAAATATGGGCCCATGTCTGTAACTCAAGTATTAGATTTCTTTCATGAAAAAGCTCACTTTTTCAGATTTTCTATTTTCTTCCATTGAGTCTCTTTTCAATTAAACATTGAAAAAGTTGTTACTTCATAATTAGATAAAATTAATTGCTATCAATCAACCTAATTTATATTTGCTTTCATATACCAGTGCACTTCCGATTGTATGTAGGTTTGTGTCCTATGTGAAGTTCACTTTTTGAAAATGATCATTAGGACCAGATCATGAACTAGCCTTAAAAGGTGGGACTGAATATCGTAATTTTTGGCATGTACACAATAGGATAAACCATGTTTACAACACCTCCGTTTTTAACAGAATTTCATCGTGGCTTGTTGCTAAATTGGAATTTACATGTTTATTCCCTTTTTCTTTTTTTAACTTTGAGCTTCTAAGTCAAAGAGATTAGGCAAAATCCCAAGGCGTCCCTTAATCAGTCAATATAACTTCACGTGTATTTAGGTATGTGTGTGTTCTCCATCTATCTATGTATGTATCTATAAATATATGTTGCATATATGTCAATCTTTATGTTGTTTACTTAATAAATTATCATTAACTATGAAACCGTCTGATAACTTTGACTAATTTTCGACTAACTACATAAAAGTCAAACTGAGAGGAACGTTATCAATCTGGCATAGTATGGCACTTACTTTGATAGGAACTATACAAGCTGCCTGCAGCCTGCTCCCTCCCTTAGGTGTTGACAGGATTCTTTCAGACATAATTAGAAATGCATATTTTATATGTGAGGTTTTGCTCTTTGAAAAGGTTTGTGGAATGTTGAAAGTGTATGCGCCCTTCTCCTTAAACCTATTAATGGCAGAAAGTTGGACAAAATGTATGAAAAGAATGGTATTTTTAGACTAGTCTCACGGAGTAATAAAAATGTCTTTGCCAGTAAATGATATTAAGTTTGGCTACTTTTATTGTAGAAATAGCAGTGGGTTCAAACCCCATAATTGAAAGGAATGATGTGGTACCCACGCATTATAATTCACATGCATAATGTAATTCAACTAAAATATAGATTTCACGCAATTGGAAGCCTGGAAATGTCTTTTTTCTCAAAAAGTTTTTTTAAAATAATCTTTAAAATGTGTACTATAATCCAATAATGCAATCGCTGAATTGTGATGATGGATTCAAACCTTATAATAGTAGGTCACCTGTTTTTTGCTTTTATTACACAAATATTACACAAAATGCACTCATATAAAATACACGTCACAGCGACTTGTGCATTTTTTCCAGATATCATGGAAGTTACATCATCATGAAATATATAAACCACTCTCCAGACATGTATCACTGTCCATTTCCTAATCAACATTTTATTCGTGGAAGGCAAACAAAACCTAAGCATTTTAATTCAACTCGGTGGCCATTGTTAGCTGCATCTTGCAGAGAACAGCTTCAAATGTTCTCCTATATACGGACAGAATGAGTGGTTTTTTAGAAGGTGTGCTTTTAAAAAAATATATACGCGTTCTTAATGACATCAAAGTGACAGCCACAAACTATTCTGAGAGCTTCTCTCGCAGTCTCTCCATGGGTCTCTAGATGGATGAATGGATGCACAAACTGTGATTATTAATTATCCCCTTGGCTTGGCATGGGGAGGGGCTTCGATTTAAGGAAGGTAATGCCTCAAACGCATCATGATGCCCTGTCATTCCCTCACCGATGATAATAAGTAGTGCCTTACATTCAGTAGATCACCATACATGGTCAATGCCATTCTATAGCATCATATGCAGTAGTTGTAAACAATGGCTTTTAATAACAACCAAAGCAAAAGGAGTTAAATCCATACAGTGAGATAGAGTCGGATTATTTAAGCGAAGTGAAGGTGGCTTCAGCTATTTTTCTCTGGAAAGGTGATTCTAGAATTGGATAGGTGAGGTGTCACACAGTACTTTATATAGTCAATTAAGCTGTACTGTGGTAACAGCATGGAACATGAGGTACGCTGTGGTACTGCATGTGTAACTGGATGTTTGTTCATAAACGTCTTTCAAATTACATGTATTGTTGTGCCATGTTCTTTTTCACTATCACAGTCAGATATAAACACACCCAAATACACCAACATGTGAACAACACCCAGGTATGTTGTATAAAGCGAGCCGTGCTTACAAACAATATCAAAGATGTCGACTTATAAAAAAAGGAAGAGGTTTAACAAGTTTAGAAAAAGTCAAGCCCTTGCAAACATCTACTGCCCACGATGTGTCTACTTAGATATTTTAAATGGAGCAGACTGTACATCAACCTCACTGTTCTCCCATCTAAAACCTGCATGCAGCCACTGCTACTTGTTAGGCTGAAGATATTTAGAAAGAAGAAACGCAAAAGGATCATCAGCATTTTGCCACACACCTGCGAAACACGTCTAACCTGCTCCTGAGTTTTAAAAGGAATCACTTCCATTCCGGATGGCTTTAACATTGTTTCTGTTCATTCAGTGCTTGAGGTGCCTGCCTGTCTATGACAGGGCTTCACAATCCTCTGAGGTGACAAACCAACTCTGCGCATGTCACATCGTGTCACAAGAGAAACCAATCCCACCTGAATGAGTCCCCTCCTGGGGCATGCGGGCACACAGAATGGCAAACTTTTAAAGGCCGCTCTTTGTGATTTGGTATGGTTTTGTGGGCACAGTTGGCCCAACACTAACCTAATAGATAAAGTAATAAAAATTAAGCAAACAAAACCAGCTGAGTCCTGGGTGGGCAAATGGTGACGATACAACCAGAATCCACTAAAGAGGTTCCCATATGTTTGAGTCTAAACGTACATAATGCCAGGTAGCCTGCTTCAGGCCCTCGCAGGTTTAACACACTGTCCATCATTTTATGTGATGGTTTTTCAGAGGGTGTGGCTGGCAAGTTAATATGACACAGCCAGTGCTTTAAATGGAAACGCTGAAGTGCAGGTCCTCACTCCTCTGACTACCTGGTTGCACTTGAGAAGTGCTGGCGCTCTCTCATTAAATGTACTGCAGCAGTGCTGAGAGGAGTAGGTACTCTTGCTTCCAAATTAAAGAAGTGCAGGTACTCAGTGCCGGGCGGTACCTGCCTATTTAAAGCACTAGTCACAGCAACAAAAAGTCAAGGCCAACAACTCACACTACAGCATCAGTATTTCCAGGGTAAAGTGACACCTTATGTTTTGAGACATGTGTGATTTATTGCCTATAAATGTGAATATTCAATCTAAGGTATCCGTTTTAAAACTGTAGCTTTTAATAATATTTACGTTTTACACACCATAACTCATAAACTGAATTTCCTTCCTTCATTTTAATACTCGGTGTAGCCGAACCTTTTGCACTTCTGCTAAAGAAAGACACCTGGATTATTCACAGATTAGAACCTGGGCCTGCAGCATTCTGCATCTAGTGTTTGACACTAATCTGTCTGACAAGATGTTAGAATGTGTTATTCCTTGGATAGATCGAAAAATGCAATTCAAAGACCTCCGGAAACAGCAGAAGTGAGAAATACAGATGCATATGTTGCTGTAAAATCATCACAGTTAAAATATAGAACAAAACTTCAATGCACAAAGAAATTGTAAGACAATAGACTCCGGCAATGTATGTGCACATAGATAGCTGTGAGCCATGAGTATGTTTTGCTATCAGAACGACGTCAGGGACAACAGAGCATAACTCAGGATGACTCTAAGGCCACTTTGTTGATATCTAGAACTTTGGGTTAGCCTTGTACCAGTGGCATAACACAAAATGATAGGGCCCCCTGTTGTATGTATGCAATGAGTAGCCCCTGAGCTAGCATATCTCACAGATATACATTGGCCTCCTGAAAGTTTGGGGACCCCTTAAAAGGCTGCCTCCACCCCAGGCAGGAGCTGCATACGCCCCTAGATTCTACACGATTATCAACGCAAATTTTTGTTGAAGCAGAAAAAAGGATAAAACTGTGATTGTAAATGAAGCAAAATAATGTTTATTTAATTGTTATGGGCTGTAGACGTTCAGCTTCTAATTGGTCACTACTTTCTAGTGATAGTTTTTTTAAGACATTTTATTTTGCTGGCTTACACTTTAAAACCACATATGTTTTGTTTGGAATGTGCCGGTGTTTCTTTATCAGAATAGTGTGTTGTTTGCTGTTTATCCGAGGGCTTTTGTAGGGAAAAATGTTATTCTCCTTTAGTGGGCTGTGTCATGATGCTGTAAGTGTGACCAAACACCCTTGTTTTTAGAAAAAGAAGACTGGTTAGCGCTTATTTTTAACTCCAGGATGATTGTGGCAACTCAATAGAGGAAACAATGTTTGGATTTCGACTGCTAAGATGTAAACAGTAGTCAGTAACTGGAATTTAAAAAGTGCGGCGCTGATGATGGAAAGAGCTGAGTAATACAGTGTCCCATGTCAACCACCCATAAGTATACATTCATCCACACAAGACTCATGAGAAGGGAACAGGCGCTTACACTGTGTTTGAAGAACATATCGTCAGGTAGAGAGGCTGGAGTACAGGGAAGGATAAGGAAGTTAGGAGGGATGGGAGGGCATGAAGAGGACTATGAGTGTCAGAGAGGACATGAGAAAGAAACAGTGAGGGTGGCAGGAGATTTTTGAGTGAGGAAGTTGGATAGTGGGTAAGAGATGAAAAATTGTAGAGGGAGAAGCGGATAGATGGATTCTAGGTGATAATGGAAATACAAAAAATAAGACATAAACACTGAAAATAATTCAGAGAGAATCCTTTATGAATTAATTGTATTCATACGTCACATTAACTGTCTGGACGGGCATTGTAGCGGTGCAAGAAAGACGAAAACCTCACTCGAAAGACTTAAACCTAACTCCAGCTCTTAAGAGACACTCTCTAAGGCCCGCTTCTCCATCTCCGCTATACCAATCATCTTTCCTGTTCCCTCCCTTCCTCAGTAGGATATTGCTACTGCGAATATTCCACTCTAACACATGGAAACCTGTGTGAAATGTTTTTCAGCAACCACAGGATGCCTGGGGGGGTGCAAATGTCGTTAAAAATTGCACTGAACGTGTGAAAACATTCCATGCACTGATGCAAAACTGGCTGCCACTGAACTTTGTGGCAGACTTAGGCTGTAGCATAGCCAGTGTCATGGACCTTAGTGCAAGGAAGGGAATGTCCCTCTTACTGCTGTTTGAATCACAGAGCACAGCAATAATCAGGGTTCAGTGGGCTGCACAGTCCTCTGGTCCCAGTGCCATTGCACCTGCTGCAGCTACACCCCTGATAGCTAGATGTGATTTACGTATCCTGGCCCATTAATTCCACGCCACAGTGTGTATGGTATAGGTATTATTAATGAATCAGTTAAGAGTTGTACATGTGTCACTGGAACTAAGGGTGCGGGAAGTGCGGTAGCACCTGCGCTTAATTTGTAAAAAATAATAAATAAACAAACAAATAAATAAATACATAATACCAAGGCATTTTTAAGGAGGCCACTGCAGCTTGCATCATACATGGCCAGTGCTGACAATGACAGTACCAACACAACTACTAACCATCACACTTCTACAAGTGTGACAGTTTACACTATTCCAGGCCCTCAAAGTTATGACAGTGGCTCAGTGGAAAGTATTAGTTATTTTTAGTGTATATTGAATTAATTTATCTCCAAATTAGACAAAGAGTGCCACCATGTAGCAGGTTGTTGTAAGTGCCAGTGTTGGCAATTAGTGCTGGTGCGCAGCACCACAAACCCCAGCTCATATTAAGCTGTGAGCAGCACCCCCACCTAACCTCAACACGTTTAGATGGAGAAAAACTAATGAAGGGATCACTCGAATACTTTTCTTCTGTCAGCATTTGTGCGTGTTTTCAAAGACAACTTTACACATCACCTATGACATTTTGGTGAGGGCGTTACTGACTAGCCACCCCACTCTAAAAATTGTTTCAGCACGCTCTATACATGTATTCTTTCAGTTAATACAGTGCTGAAAATGTCGAAGAGAAACGGTTTGCTTTGCGTGGCTGGTGAGGGTCTTGGTGTCTGATCCCTAAGGTAGAACCTTTTTCTAAGCTCTTCAGTTAAGAACCCTTTTCTGTACAAAATTTAAATGAATGAAGGTGATTATGTTATCAATAGCCTCTCCACTGAAAATGTTGAGTGTCTCCCTCACAAATGGCAAGGTGAGTAGGAGTCCCAAATTTGCCAGACAGTCGGAGTTTTTAACCAGCTGTGCAGGAGATTTTGGAGAATTAAGCACATGTCCCGGTTTTCAGAGGGGACTGACGGAGAACAGAAGGGGCAT
Organism: Pleurodeles waltl; assembly: GCF_031143425.1. Lineage (NCBI taxonomy): Eukaryota > Metazoa > Chordata > Amphibia > Caudata > Salamandridae > Pleurodeles > Pleurodeles waltl. The sequence continues at coordinate 977,337,265 of NC_090436.1, read as the reverse complement.
GTTTGTATGTGTTCCAAGGCAGGACGAATTAGCAGCTCTTATCAGAAAGCAATCTAATTAATATCCATGAAGCTGGGTTTAAAAGTTGCACTTGAATCCCATACTGACTCGCTGTCTGTGTTCCTATGTTGTCCAGCGCTGTCATTTAAGTCAATCCAGGCTAATGTAGAATTGTAGTCCTTCTTCTATGTTTGCTAAATGTCCCGGTTTTCGGTTTTCAGATTCTGGTCACACTGGGTAATGGTCGCCTAAATGTGTAAAGCTGTGCTACGCCATCCCTGGCGGTATTACCATTGCCTCGCGGCCCTCCCTCTCAGGCCTGCTCACGGCGAAGAAGAGCCATTAATTAGCCGTCCAATCAATATTAGCAGGAGGACAGGGCTTTTTACACGGGATTAGGCAGGCATCAGTTTGCTCCATTAGTGTATTCCTGCTCACGAGTCAGCGCCCGCCGTGCACCTCGCGCTCCCCTGAGGGACTCTGAGGGGCCGGGGCATGGCGCGCGCCGTGGCGCGCTCAAATGTAACGCACTTCGGCAACTTTTGCGACGGTGCTTTGCAAAGTGCGGCCGCGGGCACGCGACCCCCGTCTCTGGCCGTGCGGTGAGGGGGCGAGGCACGTTAACGGAGTGTTTAGTCGGGATACCGACAAGGCCCGTCAACGCAAGGGCCGAGACCGCTGGCGGGGCGGGGAGGGCGGCCATTGATGGGAAGGCGGGAAATATCGACACGCTGCTGGGAATAAAGAATGAGCTCACAGCCGAGCGGCCCTTTCAGCCTGGACGCCACTGACTGGTTTCAAAAACAAATGCGAACCCGCGTCCTTGTGTAAAAATGAGGAGACGGGGCCCATGTATGCACTCACATACCTGCGAGTTAAGAACAATGTAAACCCCTCTCCTCCGCCCTTCTCGTCCCTTCTGTTTTTTATGTCTGACTATCCTCTGTCCTGGTAAATCATTTTCGGTATTTTCTATCTCCCTCACTACACTTTGTCTCTTTTTCCGCTCTCCCTCTTCCGTCCTATCCTCCCGCCCCTCTTTACTCACTCTCCCCCTTAACCCACCACCCCACATCACCCCACACGTCTGAGCACTCGCTACAGTGTTTCGTAGACAACAGATTCAAGTTTAACTTGGATGCCCCTAAGCATACGACGGGACATTATAAGCCATTTCAACTGATTAACCGCGTCGCCCCTGCGATGATGACGCGCTTCGTGTGACAACAGCCGCCCACTGTCTCCTGGGGTCACAGCTCCTCGAACCCCCTCATAGAATGGCCAGACGCCCGAGCAGTAAATCATAACTATTGAATTGAATTTATTAATCGTAATATAGTGACTTAAAACCTTACATGATATGGTAAAAAAAAAAAAAAAAAAACGACAATTTACCAATACTGAAAATTCAAGTATTTAAAAGATGTAAAGTGCTTATACATCTGCGTTTAAACAATTAAGCTAGTTAGCAAAGCGAGAGGATACAGAATAGTACAGATCGTGGAGTTCCCTGAGAGAGATTTGGTTTTAAGTGCCCATGCCAGCGCACGGTGATATACAGTTTATTTTTTATAAGGCACTCCACCCTTTGGGAGTGCAGCTGCCTTGTCCTGTTGATCAGCAAAGTAAATCACAAGAGCTGCGAATCCGCGGCCTTTCCTCAATCACCACGAGCCGGGTGGAGCAGATTAAAGGGTTACCGCGCTCTGCCCAGATATCTTTTTAAAGGGCTTTAAGGCGCTGCCCCCACCACCACCCTCCATGGAAAACCTACAACGGTGTCGGGAACGTCTGACACGTCCCATGCTACTGACAACCAGTTTGTGCATCTTTGCAAATTAATTATTAATTTTCTGCGGTATTATTATTTTTTTAGTCTTTCTCAGTCCATGGGAAGAGTCATTTTTATCCGATACTAAACCTTACACACGATTTTAAAAGGTTACCACGCTTTTTATTGTATTACTCTATTTTCTGCTACCTTTTGTTCTGTTTTACTTTCTCTTCTCCTTCCGCTCGTTTTCTTTTTTCTTCGTTTTCTTTTTGCCAGCAGCTCGCACTCTCCCGCAGGCAAGAGACGGAGGTAAACGGGACGTTTTGTATAAAAACTACATATCACAAACGAATGGAGAAAACAGTCTTTGCGTCCTGGAAATTAAAAGCGGGCTTGTGGAGTTACGCATTTCTTTTTCTCTTTTCTGAAGCCCTCGCGCAATAATTCTGCACCACAAAAAACTTATAAATGCACGATGCCGCTCTGAAGGGCCTGTTCTCCTTTGGAAAGTGGGGCGTCCTTTGATTGTGACCGCCTGACCCCCGAAAGGGAACAAAATAGTTCCGGAAAACGGCACTCTCCTTTATTCAAACTACCCTGCTACCCAAGTCTCATCCCACTTACTCACTGGCCTAATGAAACGCGTAATATTAAATAATTCTATAATATTTCGTTTATCTGGAATTATTAAAAATAACTTGTGTCTGAAGGGATGGCATGGATTTCAAATTTTGAAGCGCGAATGTATTATCATTGGTGTTACTGGTATTATTAGTGTCGGTCTTATTATTATTATTATTATTATTATTATATTCGTCCTCATTCTTACTAGTTACCAACAACAATCATAGCAGCTGTTCCTTTTGAGGAGACTGAAAGCACGTGCTTCGCGGACGCACTACAGCAGCGGAATCCTACGATTATAAATGCACATTTGGGCGCAGTCCGTGCGGAAAGAAAAAGGTTGTTGTAAGCCACAGAAGCATAGAGAGTGCTGGTGCTTTCTCTGCTCGGTTCACGCACATAATTCGGAAGGTATAGAGGTTATCGCACTTCTGCTTTTATTTTTGCTGATTCATATCTCTATCTTTCAAAACGCAATATTTCATTAAAGGTGTGAGTCGCTGCCTTTTCTTTTTCTCCTTGTGAAAACGTGTCTTTAAAAGGTTTCCGGACGCATGTCCAGCAGGCAAAAATCTGCATAATTCCGTGTAGGCGGTTTCCAAAGCCTCATACCTAATACGTGAATCGAACACGACAAACTGCATTCTAAAACCCCTTAATGAAACGTACACAATTTCCGCTGTACGGTGCAGTCTTTCTACTCTTGGCTTCCGTCGCCAAGGATCAGGGTTCGAGTCCCAGGCTCAGGAGGCGTAGCAATAAGTCATTTTTCTCCCTGTTTTGATTTCTTGAGTGCTAATATTGCAATAAAGTGCTGTCAATGTAGTGCCCCATTCCCCCAAACACTGTCACCACCATTTTACCTCCAGTGACTCGACACTGACGTGCAGCACATCTGCTGCAAACGCCTCATTCATAAATAAGTACACATAAGCCCCTGCACAAAACACACAATGCACGTTATTCCACGTACTCCGTTCAAACTCTTCTTTCCAGGCTGGGAAGGGAATTAGAAAAACAAGTGCACATAGCAGGACTTTAAAAATCAACAAATAAAGAGACAACAGGGTATACACAAGAGGAATTGGATAGACAATTTTAGACACAGCTACATGTGGACAACTTCACAAGGTTGTGGGGCATAAACAGGATCACACACACATATACAGATAAATAAAATACAATAGTCGATCGCATCAAGAAACAATAAATACAGCAAAGAGATACAAACGGCCATTCTGACGCTGTGGCGTTTGTTAGCACCTTTAATAACAAAAAATCCACCGTCCAGTTTCGAGGAGGGCAGTGTGTCTGGAGAAAGAACGTCTGAGTTGGCCTTGCTAGGGTTGGAACTACTAACATTAGGTCACAATCAGATGCCAGCAGTTAGTAACTAGTTTTCCACTTGCCGAACTCAAAAAACATACACACAAAAGTTCATGTCATAAGGGCACTCCACAGCACAGGCACACACTTGGGCGGCTTGGCATGCATACCTATGCAGAGAGAGAGAGAGAGAAACTGGCACACAGACGGGCACAGAGAATTGTGCACACACACACAAGAGCGGAAAATAACGGGCACACTTTAAAGTGACCCAGGCACATGTACTTTGGACACAGACCCACAAACACGTGGCCAAACATATACAGACGATCACACATACACTCCAACGCACACAGATACTAAACAAACAAGCCCATTCGCCCCACGGGCACACGGGGTGCGAGAATGTCAGATGTATCCCCACAGGACGCGCTCGCAGCCCTGCGCTGCCCCAGGCGTGCAGCAGGGGGAGCCCGAGGACTGCGCCGAGACCTCCAGTCACAAATCCCACTCATCGGAAGCGCATACTCTCCCTGTGTCTGCCCAGGGCCCGCCCGCTGCCCCCCCCCCAGTCCAGCGTGCACACTGCCAGCCCCAGGACCCAGCCCCAGGACCCGAGGGCAGGGGGGCTCCACGCTCCTCTTACCGGTGCTCTGCTGCTGGGCGCTCGGAGCCGCTCTTCCAAATAGCGCCTTGGAGCCCACCGCCTCCTTCCGGCCCGCGTCGGGCGCCTCGACAGAGCTGAACCCTGGCTTCTTGTGTTCCGAGTCCTTGGGAAAGAGGCATTCCACGGAGGGGGTCTGCACCCCTAAAGACAGGAGGAAAGAGAGAGAGGGTGTGGTTAGACAGGGACTGGCAACGGACCACCGATTTACACCTCAACAATGAGCAAGGGAGCAGACAGTTCTAAAGCGCTATAGAAATTCCCGAGTTTCAAGTCGAGGCTCTGACCTATCACCCCCTCCCTTACCCCACTAATTGTGAACAGTATGTCTGGATATACAGCAAACCAACCTGCCTATTAAAAATCCATACCCCTGCAGGGTGGGTGGGGGGTCTCAAGGTCAGAGCTGCCGACCTTGGCTCAACATTCTGTGATCCTGGGCAAGTCACCCAGTCTCTCCGTACCTAGCAAAAATGAATGTGTCCTTGTGTAATGCAACTGGTGCTTATGGGAAATGCAATATAACTGGCGCTTACGTGAAGCGCTCCAATACCTTTGGGTCTAGCTCACCTTACATAAGACTTAAAAAAATGTCTGCACCTGACCCGCCACCCCAAAAGCAGGTCAGCCACCTCAGCCCCACCCAGAGGGGGAGTGGTCCCCAGAACCCCAGGCGGCCCAGAGCTGGCAGCACCACGGAGCGCTAGGCCTCTGGTCAGAGGCTGTAGCCACAGGAAGCTTCCAGTGCCGTACGCACCTGTAGGCAATAGGAAATGCTGCGTCTCCCGTGGACGTCACGCGGGCTGACATTCGGGACTCATTTATTAGCGCCTTTATATAGCGCCGAGGTAGTTCCTTCGCCAGAGCACATACACCTTAAGAGTATACCGGAACTTCCGGACTTACCTAATTGAACGCACGCAGAGACCAGTTTGCGACAGTTGGAATCCATTTCCCCTTCGTTATTTTGACCTGGAAGAGAAGACACTAAATTAACCGGATGTTTTACTTATACGGCCAATAATTCCCCCTCCCAGTAATTAAGATGCCTTTTCCCAAACAAGCGAACTGCAGTATTCTAGTATACATACACACCCAAACATTCAACCACACCCTTTGAAACAGTAGCGGGGTCGGGTGATGTGTGCAGCCCTCGGTGCCCTCTCAGTCTCGGTGAGCCATGACTCCAAAGACGCCAAATTCATAGGGAGGGTGTTCTAGGGTTCAGTGCACTGGGGCAGAGGTGAACGCTTTTCTTTTTATACTACGGCGTTTAAACAGGTGATTACTGTGACAAAAGCACTGCAAAATATTGACCGTCACTGCACTTTACTGTATACACCTCCAGGCCTCCCATCAGTTGCTGAATTCAATTCATACAAACGATATAATGTCTGCAAATTCCGGAAATTAATGTCCAGTCATGGCATCATTTCCGGGGTAACATCTGGTTTGGAACCGCCGCTGTTTAGGCCACATTGTACGATAGTGACCATTAAATGTTTATATAGATTCATATAGAGGGAGAGAGAGGATACACACGGGGTAACCATGTAATAAGGTAATGTGTTACCATCAAAGTATTCTTGTGACTTCAAAAAACAAATGTCACGTGCAATCCCAGATGGCAAAACAGGTTGATATTACACGTTTCCACTTTTTTAATATAATATTATGTTTCTTCCGCAGTTTGCCTAAACAGGCGCTTTTTAAAACCATAGAAACCTTTATTGGAAACACTGAAATAGGATAAGTGATGCTGGTTGTCTGTAGTGAAAAAAGCGAGAGAAATGCATATTTTATTTGTATGTGTATAAAAAATTTAAAATCTTAGGAAACAACACACCATTTGGTTTGTTAAAATCACATTCTGTAAATTGAGTTTTCGGACACTTTTCTGTACAAAATGCAGCCAGCAATGGGCACAGATTGAAACTGGAATGGCGAAGCCTTTGTTTACATGCTATGAATAGAATATTGATTCAAAAGGGACAATAGCAAAGCTCCGAAGAATGAGTTGAGGGGAGAGTCTCATTAGGATGCTGAAACCCCAATCTCTCGGGGACCCACAAAATATTTTTCTAATGAACCAAGGTTTAGAGGTTCCTGTCGAAGTTGTGTTTAAATACCACCAGTCATGATCCACATATAGAGTGTATTTTGTTGTTTGATAGTTACTGTAATGGCCGGGAGCAGGGCACCTGGAGCCTTCCTCTCCTGTGTAATGTTCTCAATTACCAACAGTAAAAAAAAACTAACTATTCGCGAAGCTGCACGTACGTATACGTGCTACACTGCTTATAGTACTCGGCAGACATGGAGCAACCTTTTTAAAAAAGAAAACACACACAAACATATGTATCTATATATATATATATATATATATATATATATATATATATATATATAGAGAGAGAGAGAGAGAGAGAGAGAGAGAGAGAGAGAGAGATATTTATTGATATATATATATATACGTGTGTGTTTGCACCCAGCTACGGGGCAGAATGCTATTAATTACAACTGTATGTATGTGTATATATATATATATATATGTATATATATATATATATATACACACCAGGGGCGTGCACACACAGGCAGTGTAGTATCCTATTTATTACCACTGTTTGGTGTGGTTAATGAGAGGTGAAGCCTTGAGTTGGTCATAGCACATTATGAGATGATCATCTCCATATATTCTTCTTTATCTAGTGCAGTAGTTATACACATAAGTTACATATTCAGAAGCACAGAACAGTCTGAATGTATACACCCATAGTATAATCATGAATGTGTTTCAGAAGAAGCACATCTGATAGGGGTGCATTAACTTTCAATGTGACCTGTGCATTAGTAATGTGACTCTTAGCACATTTGCTCCAAATAACCTCTTGTTGGACTACATTTATTTTCACTTGCATGGCAAAATCTGTTTATTTATAGTGGTGGTGGTCGGGGAGAGAGCGCTACTGCCAATATATATCATGCCCTTCCAGATTTACACAAAGACACACACACACAAACCTGCCCTGGGAAGAGGTGACTCGAATTTGTTTGACAGAAGCTGTAAAATCCAGACTCTGCTTTCAAAGATACAGCGTTGAACCCGCTTAGTTTGCAGCATCCCATGACGTTATTTCACAGAGTGGATATCACTCGTCATTCACTTGTAGGAATATGAAAGACGTAAATCCCCCCCCCCCCCCCCTCCGTTTTCACTGCTGGTGTAGCGCCTAACATTCTCGAACGGCCTTAATGTTCCCTACACTCGCAAACCTGCGCTATGGACCCGTCCCTGTGATCAAGAACCGTGAGTTACAGGCTCCTCGGCCTTCGCCATGCAATTACCTGCTCGAGAATCTGTTGCTAATCAGAAACTACAAAATGGCAGCTGACCTAAGCCCCTTAATCAGATTTAAAATTGAGATGTTCGTAAATGATTTTATCCACTTCTTGGAAAACGAGCTCCACCTGTGCCGGTATGGATGTAAATCATTTTATCTGCCTCGTCTATAGCGAGAGGCAGGGTGCTTGTATATTTTAATGTATATATGAATGCATTTATATTTGTACATAGATAATCACATTTAGATATCTATATAGGCAAACATGTTCGTACTAACTCCTAAAGGGAGACAAAAACACAAAGAAATTAACATAAATAAATTTTAATTGACCGATATCAAAAATGTTGATTTAATTAATAAATAGAGGATTAACCCGTCGAGATCTATAGGCAGTCGGGTAAATATATAAAGAGGTAGGTATATACATGTGTTAATATTTACACGTTAAACAGGGTTGGTAAAGGAAGATGGACAGACAGACATAGATAGATAGATAGATAGATAGATAGATAGATAGATAGATAGATAGATAGATAGATAGATAGATTAGTACAAAGTAGTCGATGTGCATTATAGCGGACAGTGCTACGTTGCCTACAAACACGAGGCCTGGTATACTCTGTGTGCAGAGGGCAGCAGGGGCACTCTCGTTGGTGCAGGTCATATGTTGGTGGAGATGTCGGGGGTGGTGACGTTTTTGTGGGTAGCAGCTTGGCCTGCACCCTGGTGACCCCTCCCCTTTACTCCCACGCGCCTAGCCCCCGCCCGCCTTGAAGCCCTCCCGCTCGACGTGTCGCTTTGTGCCAAACTTGGGGGGCGGCGGGGGGCTGCGGGTTTGAGTGATTCCGCAGCGAAATCGCCGGATTAGCGCCTGATTGAGATGTCTGTTCGTGAGATATTACAAAATTCATTATCACAGCTCTCTGCTAACTCGATATGAAGTAACACAGATGGGATTTTATGAGCCCAGGGCTCCCATGTTTACTTATGATAATTTCTGGAGGAATTTGCATGTCATCAGCCCAGTAATCTGCTCTTTCTTCCCTCCCTGGGACGAGGATTCCTCGCTGCTGTCAAAAAAACCTCCTGCCTGCAGGGCCCAAACGCCGACGAAAACAAGGCCCGAGAAAAATACTTCATGATTCCGAGAAAGCGCCTTATTTTGCAATAGTTGTTTTTTTTTTATTCGCGAAGAAGTGCCAACTTTGATTTCTTCACCAAGCGCCTTTTCATGGAAGTTTCACAAATAGTGTTGAGGGGGCTCCCGCTCGCTCCGCTCCTGAAGCGAGGCACAGTTTGTGGGCCGTGTTTGTTCCCCAGTCTTAAGCGGTTGGGTAAACCTTTTCCAAAATGTGCTTTGCGCACGAAACTCCCCGGGAGTGCACCCTGTATACTGACACCGTCTGTGCCCCGGAGCCGCTCACAGCCCCCGAAAACTGTCTAATCACAGTGCATTGGAGCTGGCATCATTTAAGGTAAACACTTCAAATAAAGGCAAAACGGGCATGTCATGGTGGTTCGCGCTCTCTCACACACGCAATATCACCGTCATTAGTGTTACATATAAGAATTCATTTATGTAAAGGTTTCACTAACTTCTCTTACGTATATACAACGTTGCCGATTTTAAATTCACAAATAAAACTGTTTTACTCATGCAGGGCTTTGCTATAACCTCTCCCACCTAAAAGCAGCATTGTCATTATTTAAATTAAAATATACAAACTGTTTAGTCACGCAAAGGAGTGCTAAAACCGCTCTCTCCTATACATCATTGATAAAATTTTAGTTAAAATATACAAATTGTTTTAGTCACGAAGGAGTTTGTAATAACCTCTCTCTCGTACACACAATATCGCTACTATTTAAATTAAAATATACAAATTTAATTATACTTAATCGTGTGCAGTTTTGCCATAACGTCACACGGAACGATGATAACATCAAATTAAGACAAACAGATTGTTTTATTTATGCAATTGTTGGCAGTAAGCCCTCTGTTTCTCTCACACACAATGCTGCTGAGAATAAATTCACATATGCACCTTAGTTTATTCTTACAAAATGTTGCCATGGTCTCTCTCATTCTGACTCATACGTGTTCAATGTTGCTGGTGTAAAATTAACACACACGAAATGCTTTGTGTATGCAAAAGGTCTGCAGTAGCTGGGAGTGCTCACTTTGTTTACATTGCGGAGCAATCTGTCGCCGACAATTATTCATGCAGTTTAATATCGCGATATGAAGTGCAGATCAGGAGGTGAGAAGGAGGGGGGTTCCCCGGTCCATTTACCTAGCTTTTTTCATCACTGTGAACTATACGATACTAGCTTTTAACGCCTCGACAGGGTAATAAGCATATGTGAATTAAATTCTGACGTGTTTCCCGGTGTGCAGGCACTACGTAGCGCCTTTCACCGTGTTTATTAATGCGTGCTTTCAGGCCTAGTCGCGCGCACTGCATAGGCAGAGGACGGAACAATGCGGCACGAAAGCAGGCATCTAATTTATGCATCTTGAATTAATAATGCACAAGGCAAGCGCACGAGTCCCCTCGTCGGCACCGGCGCCCAGTCCGCATCTCCATTACTGGGGCACAATATCCCGGTGCAGCGTTTACGCGTGAGCTCTGGTTGAAAATGCATGCTTGAATTATTTAGGGATTGTAAACAGCCTCACAGCGCCTCCTTTCGACCACTTCAATGCGCTTTGAGAAATATAAACATATCAAGCACGTCGAATTAGCGTTTGGCCGCTAACACTGACTACATGTGATTTTTTTCAAGTCGAACAAACGTGTCTTCCAATGTGTGAGTAGGGTTAGAAGGTAGGTCCACCTCAAGGAAGTAAAATTAAAAAAAGACTATGTTTCGAAAGACAGGGCAATAGTTATTTGCAGTACCTCAAATCGATGAGAAAATAGCGTTCGTTTGTCACAAGCTACGCATTGGGCGTGACATGAATTGAAAACGGGCGTGTGTGTTACATGCAGGGACATCTAAAGGTTTTTGGGGGGGATCTGAGCTAAACATATTTTGGGGGCCCCTATGCGGAACGTTTGAATTTATGGCCCAATTTCAGCTTTTCAACTTTGGCCAGGTCACTGACAGTGCACAGACACATTGGTTCAAATTCTAAACGTGTTTACATCTAATATTGAGAGTTAGTGACTTGTGTTTTCAATATTGTAGCAAATCAGCAGCTCACTAGCATTCAATAATATCCCTGACCCCCTCCAATTTCTCCTTTGTGAGGTCGTTTTGCTCTTAAACTTTTATGGAGGTTGAGTGAAACATCAACACAACATTTCTCTACAAAATGTCTGTTAAAGACACCCACAGATAACCCACATTGAATAAAATAATGGAAAACCGTATTTGAAACAATTTGCTTAAGAATGATTCAAGGCCATCAGGGCTCTGCCAAGGGGCCGCCTGAGAGGCTGGTGCCCCGGGTCATCGCCCACTAGGCTCGGCCTTAAAACGCCTCTGGTTAGATGAGACTTGTCATAAACCGTGGGACAGACAAGGCCATGCTGGTGAAGTAAATGCAAGTTCACCCTTTTTCACTCATCCTCTTAAATAGTTCCTGTGGCTCAGGGTCTCTTTTAGCCTTGCCCTTTCCGAGACAATCATTTTTCGCCTCTATCCCTGTTTGGCGACTTGTGTGGAGATGCCAGGCCAGGTGGTCACGGAGAACGGAGATGGAATGCGTTGGCCTGAAATGGCGCGCGTTTGCAATGCAATTCACGTAGATGTTTGTGACTGCGATTCTGATACCGAAGGCTAAAGCGCAACCAACAGCTGACAAAAAAAGAGAAAAACAGAAATAAAAAAACGACCACTGTGGGGTTCGACGGTTGAACCAGCACAGGGCCTGCTATGAGCGGCCTGGGACAGCAGAAGCTGCCTGTACTGATGTCTGCTTTCCTCCCTCGAGACGGGCCCTGCCATTTAATCGAGCTGCTGATCTGGCAGCCCTGAAGTGACCCACTACCTGGCTAAAGTGAAATAATCTAAAAGCGATTAAAAGACGCGAGCAGTTAATGGAAGCGGACAATAATCCGCGGTGAGCGAAGGGCTGTTCTCCCCTAATTTATCATGCGCCAACGAGCAGCTGGTGAGACTTCTGGGCACTGTGTGGGTGTCGTGGCATTTGCTTTGGATGGAGAACGTGTTTGGAGTGGTGGCGGAGAGGAGGCCGCCTCTGACATGTACGGGCCCTCCCTGGGTGGTAACAGCTGTAAAGGGGTTGCTTACAGAGGTTGTGTGTGTGTGTGGGGGGTGGGGGGGGGTAGCAGTTATTCGACGTGTGGTGCACAGGCAGTGCCGAGTGAATGCACAGGTGCTGGGGGTGGGGGTCCAGCGGCTGCAGAGGGGGTACAATGAGTGGTTCAGTTGTACTTGGGTGTGCACTGGGAATGCCCTGCTGCACAGTGGGGTGTCGAGTACTGGCACAGGGTGGAGCGGGAGCTGCACAGGGCTGTGGCTTGGTGGTGACGCACGTGTGGTGTGAGGCACCAGGAGAATGCCTGGGGCTGAAGCTGCCCGAGGGGAACGAGGAAGGGGGGTTGCTGCGCTGGGGTGTCCTAGGGCTGTACAAGGGTACTCGGGGCGCTAGGCGGTAGACAAGAGAGGGGAGGGCGGGGTGCACAGGGCCTGGAATGGCTGTTTGTGGGTGCACGGGGCGGCAGACGGTGTGCAAGGGCTGCAGGAAGTCAGCGGCTGAGGCAGGGGGCCGCGAGGCGCTTTGAGTGCACGGGGCTCTGTAGGGTGGGAGTACGGACTGCATGCACAGAAACCGGAGTGATTGTGGGTGTACGGGCAGGGGGTTACGGGGGCTCCAGGGAGACGCTGCGCGAGAAGTGGGGTTCCGCAAGGGCCGTATGTGGGGTGTGCCAGGGCTGCAGGGATAAGAGTGGAGGAGGCAGGGGCCCCATGGGCGCTAGGGGTTCACAGCGGCGCTCTGGGCTCGGTCGGATAAGCAGGGCTGTAGGGTGGGGGTAGTGACTGCACAGGGACAGGGGGGATTGGGGTGTACGGAGCGGTGGGGGGTACATAGAATACAGGGGTTGAGGCGGGGGGCGCTGTGAGTGCACGGGAACACAGCGCTGTGGGTGTGGACATTGCACAGGGACTGGAGTGATAGCGGGTACGGAGAGGCGAGGGGGTTACATAGAAGGCATGGGCTGCAGCACTGGCTGCACGAGGGGAGCGTGTGCATGTAGTGCTCAGGGGCTGCACGGGGTGGCTGGGCTGCATAGGGTCACACATGGCTGTGCTCAGGTGCTCGCTGTGGGTAGGGTGTGGTGGGTGGAGCTGAGACGCTGCGTGGCCCAGGGAGTGCCACAGCTGCACACTGCTGTTCAGTGGCTGCATGTGCGGTGCCCAGGCGTCACATGGGTACATGGGCTGTACCAGCGTGGGGTGGACATGAGTGCAGAGAAGAGCGCGTGGAGGCACCCTCGGGGCTCCACATGTGTCTGCAGCTGCACGCCGTGCGCAAGGGCACCAGAAGGGTGCACAGTGATGAGGAGAGCGAAGAGAGCCACAGATCCCCCGAGCCTGAGGACCCCTGTGGAACGAGCACCCGCACAACCTCCCATCTGGGGACAGGGAGGGAGTGCACGGCCTCCTACTCACCGGCTCTAGCAGCGGGGCTCCCGGCCAGTCTGCTCCTCGGCGGATGAGAGCTCCTCTGGTCCTCTGGTGCCCCGGACACGGGCGCCCTGCTGCAGCCCTGGTCTCTGAGCAGCTCCTGCAGTCCGGCTCCCCGTCCCCTCCTGCACTCCGGCTCCTTCTCCCCTCCTGCACTCAGGCTCCCTCTCTGCCCCTCACTCTCCCTCTCTCCCTTTCTGCGCTGGGAGCCACGTGACGTCAGCGGCAGAGATCCCACCAAACCCGCTCAGCACAGAGGAGGGGAGGGGGCGGCCTGGAGCACGAGAAGGAGACAGGGGCCAGGCAGGCAGGGAGGCAGACCGGAGGGGCAGGCGGGGCGGAGGGATGGGTCAGTCAGTCAGACAGATAGGGAGACAGGCACTGCTAGATAGATAGATAGATAGATAGATAGATAGATAGATAGATAGATAGATAGATAGATAGATAGATAGATAGATTGATTCAACATCGATGACTATAGATATTCAAAACATAAATCCATTAGGATGATGTTGAAGAGGCAAAATTGGAACTGTTGAAAGAAAAGGAAGCCATAGAAGAAGGAAGATTGATGGACACATGAAGTGGGAGAAGGAGGGAGGGCAGTGGGGAAGGAAGAACATGTGAAAAGGATCAGAAGGAAAGGGTAGAAGTGAATGGAAGTGAGCTGAAGGTGGAAGGAAATGAAAGTGGAGGGGAGAGTGACTGGAAGGAAAGGAAAGCAGGGAAGTGACGTGAAGTTAAGGGAATGGAAAGGAAGAAGCAGCAAGGGGATGGATGAATGGATGGATCCAGTAAATGGAGCTGGGAAGACCAGGGTCCCCTCAAGAGACAGATTATCACTCTGATGACACCAGGCATCTCTTGGGTACAGTCGAGGGTGAAGGGTGGGCCGGCTGCTGGAATGGCACAGAATGGGGAGCGAAAACCAGAAAACGGACAGTTCATGGTACAGTGGGCGCTGGGCTGGCTTTGGGGCGCTGGCACTCACATCCTCTGGCGGACAAGGGCAGAGACCCTCGCTCCGGACAAGAGATGAGCGACTGGGGGCCAGCGGTGGAGATGAGTGAATTCACAGGAGGCCGGAAGCTGCTCTCTGTAGTAAGAAGAGGCCTAGGCCGGGCCCCATGAGTCAGGCCTGGGAATTGTTCAGTAGTCTGACCGACCCGAGACAGGCACTGCGATTCGAGGTGTCAAAGGATGGGGGCTTGATCAGGACCTCGGATTTCCGTGCGGTACTACCCCTCCCCCCCACGACTCCTCTGGGCTCGAGTGCGCCCGGGTTCCTTTACTGCCCCGTGTCTTACAGCCCAGGTCCTGGACGCAGGGTCACTGGCACCAGCACACGTGCCCCACGGCTGCTCTGTCCCCGGACACACGTGGCCCTCGCCACCCCTTCCCCGCCCCAAGGCAGGTCAAGCCATGCACCGAGCACACATGCACACCAGCATCCCACTCACACCATTAGCCCCGCCCCCGAAGCACGCCTGTACTCCTTCACTGCACACCTGCCCCTCAGCATCCCAGTCTCAGCTCTCTCCCCAAGCACACGCGTCCCAGAGTGCCCCTGATACTTCCACCCCTCCACACCCCCAAGGCGCGCCTCCATCTTTTCCAAGCAGCCTCGTTACAGCATCCTAGACACGCCTTCTCGCCTTACTCCTCTCCTGTGTCCAAGCACATCCACCCACAGCATCACCGTCGCCACCCTGTCACCCATCCCACATATCCCACAGCATCCATGTCACTACTCTGACACTCATCACACATGTGCCGCAGCATCCCTCTCACTACCCTGTCACCCATCACACATGTCCCACAGCACCCCTGTCACTACCCTGTCACCCATCAAATATCCCACATATTCCTTTTCACAACACTGTCACCCAACCCACATATCCCACAGTATCCCTGCCACTACCCTGACACCCATCACACATGTCCCACAGCATCCCTGTCACCATCACATCTCCCGCAGCATCCCTCTTACCACCCTGTCACCCGTCACATGTCTCACAGCACCCCTGTCACTACCCTCACACTCATCACACATGTCCCACAGTATCCCTGTCACTACCTTAACACCCATCACACATGTCCCACAGCATCCCTGTCACCCATCGCATGTCCCACAGCATCCCTGTCACCCATCACATATCCTACAGCATCCCTGTCACTACTCTGACACCCATCACACATCTCCCGCAGCATTCCTCTTACCACCCTGTCACCCATCACAAGTCTCACAGCACCCCTGTCAATACCCTAACACCCATCACACATGTCCCACAGTATCCCTGTCACTTCCTGAACACCTATCACACATGTCCTGCAGCATCCCTGTCACCCATCACATATCCCACAGAATCCCTTTCACCACACTGTCACCCAACCCACATATCCCATAGTATCAGTGTCATTACCCTGACACCATCGCACATGTCCCACAGAATCCCTGTCACTACACTGTCACGCATTCCAAATGTCCCACAGCCTCACTGTCACTACCCTGTCACTCATCACACATGTCCCACAGCACCCATTTCACCGAGCACACGTCGGTCAACAGCACCACTGTCACCCATCACACGTGTCCCACGTTATCTCTATCACTACCCTTTCAGCCATCACACAGGCCCATAGCATGTCTGTTTCTACACTGTTACCGAGCACACATGCCCCACAGCATCTGTCACTACACTATCAATGAGCACAAATGCCCACAGCAACTCTGTCACTGCCCTGTTGTCATTCACACATGTTCCACAGCATTCCTGCCACTACCCTGTCACCCATCACACGTGACCCGCAGCATCCCTGTCACTACCCTTTCACCTATCACACATGTCTCACAGCATGGCTGTCAGTACCCTGTCACCCATCACACGTCCCACAGCATCTCTATCACAACCCTGGCACGCAGCATATATGTCCCACAGCATCTCTGTCACCACGCTGTCACCTAGCACACGTCCTACAACATCTCTGTGACTATCCTGTCACTGAACATACATGTTCCACTGTATCTCTGTCACTACTCTGTGACCCATCACACATGCCCCACTACACCCGCCACTACCCTTTCACCGCGCACACTGGAAGAACGCCCCCCCAACATGGGGGGAGCGCGACCCCTTAGGGGTCGGGGACGCCGGGGCCTAACCCTCGCACTAGTTGTGCGCAGGCTGGCCGAGGCTTCCGCTCCCTCGCGAGACGTGGGAGCGGAAACTCCTAATTTTGTGAACGTTGGGGCAACGTATGGGCAGAACCGGTCTGGGCCGCCGCAAGCCAGTGGGGGGGCTTAAAAGCACCCCCACGGAAGGCTCGGCCTTCTTTCCTGTTGGCGCGGCGGCCCTGGACCTTCTGGCACCATCTTGACCCACCCACCCTCTCCTTAGATTAGGCGGAAGAAGAGAGACTATTGTAACCTGAAGCAACAGAGGGGACCCCAAGGGTGGGTCCCCGGTATAACAACAGAGATAGGATCCTGAAGTCCTGGGCTCAACCTGCGGATGGACACACCAGATTGGGGGTAGGGAGCCCAGATTACTGGGGTGGTCACGGGGCTCATGCCCTGGGCCGCCCCTGTACACCCCTTGGCTGATTGGTGTTTGGAGAGGGGGCGGAACCCTGATCATGGGGGCAAGGAACAGAGGAAGCAGGGGTACCCCCGCCCCCTAGGGATACAGGTGACAACCAGTCCCTGTGTGGTTCAAAGGAGGTTCAGGACAGGAAGGGATCCTGTCAAAAAATTGTATGGTTACAAAAATGAAAAATATATACGTATCTGTGTAGATTTAGGATGTGCAGTGAAAACGATTAATAGACTAATTTGCATAAAATGTTTGCATGATTGTAAAGTTGATTTAATGATATTATGATCTTAAACAAAAGTATTTAAATAAATACTTCTTCCAACGAATGAATTGTCTTGTCGGTGGTGTATGACCTGTGTTGGGGAAAGGGCCTGCTGGCGCCTTCCGAGTCCTGATGTCCACAACTTCTGTTTCACTAATCTGTTACCGAGAACACATGGCCACATAATTCCTGTCACTGAGCACATGAATTAGAATCTCTGTCACTGAGTCTACACACTACACAGAATCTCTGTCGCTGAGTACACATGTTCCACAGAATCTCTGTCACTGATCCTGCATGATCCACACATGCAGACAGAATCCCCGTTACTGAGTACACGAGCCTCAAATTCTTTGTCACTGAACCCACCCACCTTACGAAATCTCGGTCACTGAGCCTGCATACCCCACAGAATCTCTGCCACTGACCCTCCACGCCCCACAACATCTCAGTCACTGAGCCTACAGATCTCACAGTGTCTCTTTCTCTGAGAACACATGTCCATGCGAATCTCTGACACTGAATAAAACATGCCTGGGGAATCTCTTTCACTGAGTACACAGGTCCAACAAAATATCTGTCACCCCAGAAAATCCCTATCACCCCCACAGCCACCCCTGGCCCCAGCGCACCTGTACCATTTCCGGGTGTATACTCGCCACAGCCGGAAGGTCACCCCACCCACCAAACTCACCTGTTCTTTTTTCCAAGGATCCACGTTCAATCACTTTTTTTTCAGTAGTACCTCTTTCAACTAACTCTCTTTACTCTGCTTAACAACTCATTATTTCATCAAGCCCTTCGTACCACGCCTTTGCCGTCTTCTCGGCTATGAAAATAACAGGCGGAACCAACACTGAACGTAACTGTATTCAATTTACCGACCCATGAAAGATGGAAGGCCGAGCTATCCTTTTCCAGGATTCTACTTTGATTCGGAGATGTCAAAGACATCATTTAACACGCTGAGCCAACTCGTCTTGTCTTCTAAAGGACGTCCATATTGCACCGAGTAATTGTGCCTCGGAAATACACCATTTGCAGCATAATCTAAATCTAGAACCGGTAAAACAATGACAAACAAATGGGCGCAAAACAATAACGGTTGCTTTTAGATTACGTCACTGCAAGTGTGTCTTTAGAGGTACATCATACATATTATTAATTAAATAAAAACTGTATGATGTTCACCTGTTCAATTGTCAGCAAGATTCAAAAGCTGACTTCTAGCCGTACTGTGACTACGGTTATTATTTATACTCCGCGCGCCACAAAAAAAGTGTTTTTTCCATTGACGTAACGGGTGTATCATTCTTAATAGAATAACTTTAATTTTATCGACTTACGATGGATGAAAGGCCTGTCGGTCACAGGTAGAAATGTGATATTCGTTACAGAGTGGCGGACTGAATATTTCGTTTGAAAGCGGCAGGCACTTGCCCTGTATTCGCAAGAACGGCAGCGGCATCTTCTTAGAAACTACAAATTGTGAGGGCTTTCTTTTAAGAAGACATATTTAATTTTCACCAGACCCGTTAACTTTCTTAACGCAGCCGTTTTATGTAGTTAATTGCAACTCTTTCCACTTTAAAAAGTTGGTGTGTGTTGGTCTGTGTGTGCGAAAGTCTGCGCCTGTCCGTATCTGTGTTTCATGCAACATGCGGTAACCTGTATCTTGTGAGGTGCCTACGTCTTTAAAAATCGGTGTTTTACCGCCTCGTCGCCAATGAATGCAATAGGAAAATGTCGCTGTGTAAAACTACCAAGCGGATCTGCGAAAGGCACTTTTGAGTCCCACCAGGGGAAAACAAAACCCAAAAGATGCGAAGAGCTCTTGGAAAATAATCCGATTTAAGGCTATAGACCTTGTCTAATTTTAACTTCCAGCTTCTCGTCTCCCCAATAATAAAAATGCAGCAACGATAGACATCTGCCCCGCTTTATGTTTGGGAGACTCCATCTTGTGTTCAGCGCCCTTGGAGCTCCGTTATTTATCCGGAATTGGGAGAGCGAGGAAAGAGGCACATGGGTCTAGGGGTCACACTGCTGGCCACTGTCCGGCTCTAGGGGAGTGGCGTATTGAGGGGCAGCAAGGAAACCAATAGAACATGAAAGCGTTGTGGTTTTGTTTCAGCCCAAAACACGCACACACGGGCATCTGCCGTTCTGCGGGCCCTTGGCCGGGCAGGGCCGGTGCAGCTGAAGAGAGCAGCTGGCGGCACATTTAAGATGCCTCCTGGAGTAGGGGGGGGGGGGGGGGCAGGAGAGCGCCCCTCCTGTAGGACACACGCTCCCCGCCTCCTAATCCCTTTTTTACATTTTCAGTCATACTCCTATCGAACGAGTAATTAATGTCCGCGTCGCCGGGGAATATTGCGGTGGCAGCCTGGTGTGGGGAGTGGGTGCGTGGAGGGATTAATACAGCTCCATCCCACCCCACTACCGAAACAATGCACGCAGTATTTATACAGAGCGGGGGGGGGGGGGCGGCAGGTGAGTGTAACTCTCCCCACACACGCACATCACACCTCTCGCAGCGTGGCATGGGCTCCCTCATCATGCGTTGCATCTGAGAAGAGAGTGAACCTTGTCTGTGGAAACCTAAGCGTTTTAAACAGTCTCACCTGCGCCATTAGGCGCTATATCAAAAATGGCAGAAACAGTCATTCCTTTAAGCAGGAGAAAGACACCACTGAAGCATCTGAAATGTAAGCGGGCTCTTCTCGTCGTACTGTACCTATGTGAGGAGGGGCAGCTTTTCAGGGAAGGCCGCAGAAACACAGAAACCGCTTTAACTATTAGCAGCAGTGACGCAAGGATGCTTCTATTGAGGTGGCAAAACACCGAAATTGTCAGTGTTGAATGGGTTCCTCGGAGTGTTGGCCCTGGTGCCACTGCACCAATGCTAGCTACGCCTCTATTAGGCGCTATTTCGTCCACTTGATATTTGCAGCGAATTGGGCAGGACGAATCCTGGGCCCCAAGACCCACTTCCTTTAAAGCCCACGGACCTTTCAACGCGTCTTTTTGTGGCACAGGTCGACAGTTGATTGAGACCCCGTTTTACCTTGAATGAGTATGTCACACTTAAGCGCTCCTTTCCCTCAGTCACAAATGCAAAACAGCACACGAGCATGACACCCCGTCTGCTTCCACGCAGAAAGATGTCAAGAACGGCATATTTTCGAGGGCCCGTTGATTACATACTATGGCTAAAAGTTCGATTGGGGATGAAAAAAGCAGTAGTGCTGAATTTACACCTCAATGTTTACATGCACTCATAAATTCCGGGGCGCCTACCCAGCGCAACAATAAAAGGCTGTAAACATTTGTGTCATAGCCATGTATCCACCTCTGGTGGATGAGAGGCCGTGCACACCCATCTGGGCTTGATCCCGCACCCTCCACGTCACACGGTGTTATAGCCGCCTGCCACCTTTCAAAATGTAAGTGGTCGGATGTCTTCAATCCTACTGTTCTGGATGTATTCAAATGTTTTAGTAAATGCTTCTCACTTCAACCAGTTCTAGCATATATATTTTTGAAAACCCACCTACCGGTGAACTGGACCACAAAGAATGAGAACATGAAGAAGGTATTTGACTTGTTAATTAAAACTATGGACAAACGAAGACACCAGTAAAAAACAACAACATCTAGAGATAATTTTAGAACTCATCTGTTATATCCGCGCGGGTCTTTTTATCATGACTAGTAGAAAAAGGCGCCTGTAAAAGGCACATATAGCAATCGCACACCGTTTCTGAAGTCTGTTATTTGCAACAGGCATTAACTCGCTGCCATTGTCGGTGCTCCTTCATGTGTCCGGCGAGTCAGTGATGAGGAATACACACAGTACACATGAACAGTGCAGTGAAGGGGTTGTCGGGGATATCAGATTTCCTCCCCCCTATATGCACGAGAAGTTTGCAACTGACAGGAGCACCGGGCTCTCCTGTACCAATACAGTGCTCCAGGAGATCGCACTTCCGGTTACAGCTGAGATAGCACTTCCGGTTCGCTGCTTTACTCAGGTAAGCTCTGAAATCTCGTGGACACCACGTGAGCAGCAGCACCCCTTTTTCAACAGGCATAAGGTCTATCGATTCAGTGCCTCTGCAGGCGCAGGTCCTCCCCGAGTGGCTGCTTAACCAGGCCTCTGGCCCCAGCAAGGCACGGCTAATTGCTTAAACAAGCAGAAACAAACAGGCATTGAGCTGGGATCGATGATGACCGAGTGCCTTGAGGGCCACAGGGTGACATGCCCTTCTGACCGGAAATGGAAAAAATATGCCCGGTATTAATCTGAAGAGGGTTACTGGAGACTTCTTGTAGTGGACAGGGGTTATGAAAAAGAACGTAATTTTTGACATCCCAGGTGGGCCAGAGCATGTCGGGTGTCCACGTCCTGGCATGTTCAAAACGTTTCGTCGCTGCAGCTGCTGTGTGCACCGGACGATTACACATTTTCAATATGGGGGTCACAGTTTAAGAATAGTTAGTTTAACGGGCACTACGGCCTGTCAGTGCAGCAGCATTTACCTTACCTGCCCTCGTGCATTCTCCTTGCGAGGAAGAGGAAGGGGCTTTGTGTCTGAGTGTTCAGATAAAGAAAGCCCCTCCCCCCCCCCCCCCCCACACACACACCGGTAGCCGCTTTTGTTGTAATATTTTTACTGTCAATATATTGCCAGCAGCCGGCAGGGCCGAACTTCTGTTCCCAAGAAAGCCAAACCCGCCTTTCATCATTCCAAGGTCGCTAACACAAATGTCACGGGTCTGGATCATAACACTTTCGTTTCAAGAGGCACGAGGCACTTTATTTAATGGACATTGCGGTTTTAGGTGTGAACGCATGTTAAGAATTATCTGCAGGGGCTGGTGCACACTTGCCACCAAGGTCAGCGGGTGAGGCGTGGCAGGTGTAGATCGCTGTCACAGGGAAGAGTTGTCGGTCATCGAACCACGGGATCTACCATATAATTTCGGCTTTTGCACTGTGTGACCTTTGGCAGATCTCTTTATATACCCGTGCCTCGGTTCCCTTACCTGACCACAATGTCAAGGTTAGTGCCGAGAATCAAGGCCGCTGCCAGTAGTAAGCGTTACAGGTGTAAGTATCTCCTTGGGAATTGGAGTAACTGCACTGCCTGTCAACGTATTCTCAGTGAGTCTCACAGGCTGAGGGGTCATGGGGCGAGAGCGCAACAGCGCCGCAGCCACGCAAAGGCAGGGAGCAACTTTCGCCAAGGATGATCAGAATTTTAAAGTAAAAAACCGGGACATATCATAAAAATAGAAAAAGGGCTACAATTTTACTTCAACAGAGCACCCAGAATGTCAGCGCTCATCAGCATAAAATTACAGCACAGGCATAAAATACAGAAATACAATGCATTTTTTTAAATCCAGTATTTTCACTATTAATTAAATTGTTTTCCTATAATAGCTGCTAACTTTCCGAGCTTTGGAAAACATAAAAAAACACCTCACACCATTTTCGGTCGACCCACTCTAAAAACTTGGTCATGAGCTAAATGTCCCCAAATCTGCGGGGACAGCTGGTGGAAATCCAAGAGTGGTCAGGCACATCCAGGACGCCTGGTGACCCTACAGTGCCGCCGTATGCCGACCCTTTACCTCCACCGCTAGGTCCGGGACGGATTTCCCGGAAGCGGATACCTCTGCGGCTCGGTGCTCGCAGCGGACCCGGGCTGCCGGAGCCAAATCTCTCGCCTCCGGGGCTCGCCTCGCCTCCCCTTTCATTTCAAGCGCCTATCGATCCGCTGTTGTCATCCTCGGCGACGCAGGGGGACACTTGAAAGCATCTCTGATCAGAGGAGCGAGGTGACCTGACCGGGCTCTCGCCGGCTTCTTAATTACCACATCAACGGCTCGGGGGAGTGGGCGAGAAGCGCCAGGAGCAGCCTTTTGACAGCCCGAGTTTGCTTGCTCTTAACTTTCTTTTTGTAATTACTCAAGAAACCCCTCTTCTCTCCGAGGCACGCGGCGCTTTACTGTTAGATTGGCGGGAACCGAGGGGCTTGCCTGTCAATATGCCCGTCTTTTGATCGCCGCGCCTTTTGTGTTTAAACGAGCACAGTGATTCTCATCTTAGCCAAAGATTGCTCTAGAGAGGGGGTATCATGCGTCCCGGTGGCAGCAATAACACCCCACAGAATAATCAGGCATTTCAGCACCACATACTTTGTGGTACCATGACCTACAGTCTCCTCAGAAGTACGTAGGTGTGTGAATGAGAGGGGGCGAGTGTGGGTGTACGAGGGCGAGTGACCACCTCACTGCAGGTCATTATGGACGCTGCTCTTATTTAGAGTTTGAAGGATGGCATACTGCGTTAAAATGTGAGGCATATTCGCGCTACATGTTCCCTAGGCCAGTGCTTTTTAACCTTTGGACTTCTGTGGACCCCCACTGGATCATTGCTGGAACCAGGGACCCCTACTGAGTCATTATTCTAAGGCGGGGATACCTGGCCTAACCATTTTCTATGATTTGGACCCAAAAACAATATAGAAAAATACAAAAACAAGTGCACATCAAATGTTCAATGTTGCTTCCTTATTTGTATATACTTTATTTATTTTATTTGATTTATTTTAATACAATTTCATTTTGTAAAACCGTCACGGACCCCATGAGTAAGTCTTGCAGACACCCGGGGGTCCTCGGACCACAGTTTAAGAACTACTGCCTTATTCTATAATGCATTTGTAATTCAGCTGAGGCACATTCTCCAAGTTTGTGATAGATTAACCCATCTGACAAACTCGAAAACAAGGCTCACTGTTTCTAGTTCTGAATCTTACAATAAAAAATCATTGGTTTCAGATGTGTTGGGCTCCTTAGTTCAGTGGAATAAAAAACAGACTAGAACACCCAGAATGCATTAGATTATCATACAAAAGTCCAGGACTGGAAACACTGCACATAAGTACCTTGAGGGAGGTGGTCTTCCTACGGTGTATCTTCATAAGTAAACTTTTCTGTGTGAGTGGTTGTGCATTAAGTGTCTCTGTCTCTTTGCTGGAGTACTTTTTTCCTTTAGAGCACAGCAACAGACTCAGAACATTTTAAAAAAGGAGTGATTTTATCTGGTACTCTGGGGCCTACTTAGAATGTTACCAAACCTCTGAGTGCAAGATAATCTGTTTAGCATTTGACTCTCAAAAGAGTGTGGCAGAGCAATCCAGGTTTACTCAGGCAAGTGCGTAGGCTTGAAACTCTGAACTCATCAAACATATCACTCAGTAACACACACAATTCAGTCAGAGCTTATACTTCGAAAAAGAAAAACATATTTCAGTGCTCACCCAGCTAAATACTCCACTTTGCATGATTCACAAAGGTAAATATACACATGTGTACTTGCTCACAGGTATATGACTATTACACCTAGGAGTAACTCTCCACTTTTTTGTTACTCATCATTTTTGAGTGGAGATTTACACCTAGGTGTAGATTTACATACCTCACCCCTCTCTAATGAGGATATGGAGCCTTCTACAATTGTATTTACAACCATCTTACTGCAAGTAACTTCAAGACTGCATTTTTACCTTTGTTCTACTTGGCATGTCCATCACCACGGCAGAGCATCTGCCATGGAGATGGAGATCTCCTTATGGGAAAAAGTGGGGGCATTTATTAAAGTTTTTACATTTTTTATCAATAAGTAAATAAATAACTAGTAATGTGCAATATAAATGTAGATTAATGTACAATATTTATCAATTATCCAGAAATAATAAAAACAAATACTGCACACTGACTCCTCAACATAATATAAATACTGTAAGTACTTTTATAGATATTAATTTTAAACAATGAGAAAAATACTCACACATTTTTATCTTTGTTTAACACTTAGTAAGCTTGAATACAAGTTATGTATTTAATGAATTAAACATTCATTTTTCAAAACAAATGAAAATGTTTAATGCATTGTTTAAAAAGAAAGTTTTTCATTAATAAAAAAAGCAAATACAATTATACACAATATTGATTACTTAAAATATGTATATATATTTTTAAATGTTGAATGTATTTTAATTCCTTTAACATTAGTTCCTACAATTTGTTATTTTAATTCAGTGTCTCCAATGATTTATTTGGGAGTGTGTTGCAGTACCAGGGCTTGGCCATGTGTTGTGCTTTACTTACTCCAAGTCTGAGTACATTTACACCTGTTGTGACACCATCAGGGCTGTAGTAACCTTTGACATGTATTTTGTGAATCACTAGTGTCTTCCTCTTTTATGTGTGTGTGTTTTGTGTGAGCATGTCTCACCCCAACCGACTCCTTAAAGTTTCCTCTTCTACCCATTTAGTAGTAAGTATTTTCCATTTTTAGCTACTCCCCTTGCCTCTACTACATTTACTACAAAAAGATAGACCTTTGAGTGAGGATATTGCACACATGACAGACACCTCCACACTGCAAAGTTAGGAGGCATGGAATTTTGTGAACTGCATGTTGTAGTACACAAATAGTGCCATTGTAGTACTAATTTATGTGCTATGTAATGCACCTTGTGAATTAGATCCATAAAATTAAAATGCACTTGGTTAAGATCAGACCTATGTAGACACTTTTGAACTTGAGATCTGTGTAAAAAGGTCTTTAATGATGTTGACAATGCAAAGTCCCATCTCAACGGCATTTGTCACAAGGTTAAAAAATCAATACTCCACTTCTGTGGTGTCTGTCATAAGTTTATTTTTGTGTTTGTCATAGGTTTCCTCAAACCAGAGACTTTTCATATTGTATTTGTCCACAAATACACTATTGTAACTGTATTTGTCTAAATCAGTGGTTCCCAAATCTTTTAGAGCCTCAACCCACTTTTTAGAATGACAAACTTTCGTGACTCACCCATCTCTAATGGACATGAGGTGGGCGATTTATTTTAAAGTGAGTAAAGCATCAGGTTGCAGCACACTCAGCACATTTTCCATCGAAATGGCCACTAAATTGACACAGACATACCGTTTTACTGATAAAACTATATTGCACACAAATGATAATGTGTTGAAATCGGATTTCAGTCAATATTTATCTTTTGAGCATCACCAAGTAAAGTGTTTTGATTTGTTTCGATCCTATTGAAATCTTTGGTTCCATCACATCAGAATTACAAAAAATGTGCTTAATTTTTGCTCTCCTAAGTGCTGAATGTGTATTTACATATTTACATTTTGTTGTGTCACAAAAAATGACAACCTACAATCTTTCCTTTCACATTCCATGTACCCCACCAGGAAGGTCACATATTTCACTTTACTTTTTTTTCTCTGACTTCAAAGGGAGAGCAGTTTGTAAACACCAACCCCAATGTTTAAAAAATAAGCAGCAATTTGTCAGTAGACATAGCCTGATATTTGACCTTTGTCTTTAAAGTGAATTGTTAAGTTGGAGACTTCAAGTTTTAAATCTTCTTTATTACAAGTTGTAAAAACAAATAAGGCTTAACAAACGATCGTTGTAAAAGCGTGTGTCTCTCGCAGCGTCTCTCCCTCTTCTCTCCTCCCGATCTCCAACCCCTTCGAATTCGAATCCCCCCACGCAACTACACACGAGCTACTACAATTCTAAATACCTAGCCACGCGCTAATACAACTCTAGCGCGAATAAACTATATAACCTATCAACATAACACATCTCCTTCCTTTAAACAAAAAAAAAAAAAAAAAGGACACACAATAAAAAAAACAGAATGATATTATTACACAATATAATCATTCAACCATTTCGGTTTGGAAACAATCCTTTTACCATTACTTGTTGTTTCTTCATTGTTACTATCATTGGAAGTACTGCCTATTTCCATAGATTTAGCACATTCCTCCACGTCACTAGTATTACAATCCAAATCACCTTTCGGAGCTCCTTCTTCCAAATCTTGCTCCGAATTGCTTCTATACATATCTTTCTCAACATTGTCACTCAAACACATCTCTTTTCCCAAATTTACATTCATTTTATTATTTTTTTCTACCCCAATCTCATCTAGAGAATCACTTACATTCATTCTATTCGTTGGCTGACCCTTACACACAGCAATCCTTTTAAGGTTCCATACCTTCCCATCACTCAGAAGGACTGCATTACGCAAGACTTTGCTTACTTGAATAGGGTCTGAATATTGACTCTCACCCTTCCTTACTCTCCACGGTTTCTTCACCTTAACCCAACTCCCTTCACAAATTTCCACCTCTCTTTTTGAACCTATACTCTTGTCAAAAGTCTGTTTATAAGCCATATGTTTCCTCATAATTTGATCTCTCACACTTCTAAAAGGCACCCTACATTCATCAACCTCCAACAACCACTCTGGGTTGCACTTAGTCCTTGGTACCCTTCCTCTCATTAACTCAAAAGGAGATAAACCCAAGGCTTCATGATAACATGTCCTATAAGAGCACAATGTTTTATAAATTTGTACCGACCAATCGTCCCCATTCCTACACGCAATCTGAATAGCATTCTTCATAACCCTATTAAACCTTTCGATCATTCCATTGCCACTAGGATTGTATAAAGATGTAGTTCTATGCTTAATTCCTATCCTTTCAAAATATTCTTTTGTCAAAGCGGACGTAAATTGCACTCCATTGTCACTAATAATCTGTACAGGTAAACCCTCCTCCACAAAGGTATTGTCCATAAATGTTAAAACCTCCAAAGAGTCCACCTTGTCCACAATTTTCACAACTGGCCACCTTGAAAAAATATCAATCATGGCAATAATATACCTTCCAGGATTCCCAATGGGACCCATGATGTCTATAGCAATAGTGTGCCATGGCTTACTCGGAATGATAGGTTCACACATATTTGGTTTTAAAGTATTTAAAGTCTTATCTGAATTGGCACAAATGACACATTCCCTTACCACCCTTTCAGCTTGAACATCAATTCCAGGCCACCAATACCATCTCTTCACCCTCTGTTTTGTTTTAACTATGCCACAGTGAGTTTCATGACATAATTTTAAAATTGTACTTCTAAGTGCCTTATGTGGTATAGCTCTATCACCTCTAAAAATAGTTCCATGAACCAATGAAAGTTCACATCTCACCTCCCAAAACTGTTTAAGCATATTGGACATTTTAGACTTGTTGGGCCAACCTTTCATTACACATTCCAACACTGATTGTAAATCCTTATCCTTAGAATATTCCTCCTTTCACACTTCCTCCTTTATACCTATGCCATCGTCATCATGAATTAATGCCACTTGTAACTCTTCTTCTTCACCAATATCACATTCTACAATCTCAGTAGGCATTCTAGACAAGTAATTTGCCAACACATTACTTTTCCCAGGAACATATTCAATTACATAAATAAAATCTTGCAGACGCATAGACATTCTAGCAATCCTCGCTGATGCTTTACACATT
This sequence comes from Pleurodeles waltl, assembly GCF_031143425.1. NCBI lineage: Eukaryota > Metazoa > Chordata > Amphibia > Caudata > Salamandridae > Pleurodeles > Pleurodeles waltl. The sequence continues at coordinate 977,308,587 of NC_090436.1, read as the reverse complement.
CCTTCAGTGGTCAGCAATTTCACTAATGGCTTATGATCTGTACGTAATATACATTCCTTTCCCCACACAAACTGTCTATAATGCTCCAGTGCCCAAATACATGCAAGTGTCTCCTTCTCTATCACCGAAAACTTTTCTTCATTCGGTGATAACGCACGAGATGCAAAAGCAATTATAACTTCCTTCCCAGAAGTATCGATTTGTGTTAACACACCACCTAAACCTTTATTGCTGGCATCTACAGTTACTACATTCGTACGTTCAGGATCAAAGCTACTCAAAATAGGGGCCTGTGCAATTGCTCTCTTTACATTATTAAACTCCATTTCACAATCTCTTGACCAATCGAATTTTACATGGTTTTTCAGCAATTGTCTGATATTGTATACCATGCTAGAAAATCCCTTCACAAATTTTGCATAGAACTCAACCATTCCTAAAAATGACTTAATATCCTCTTTGCACGTAGGATGTGGTGAATTCATAATAGCATCCACCAGCTTAGGTTTCATGGTTACACCGTCCCCACATAACACATGTCCTAGATAAGTTACAGATTGTACCCCAAACTTACACTTCGAATGTTCCACAGTTAAACCTTTTTTTCTCCAAAATACTTAAAACCTCCCTCAAAACTGCATCATGTTCCTTCCTATCCTTGCCAAATAGTAAAATATCGTCTTGAAAACATCTCACATTAGTATGTTTCCCAAATAACTGATGCATTAACCTCTGGAATATAGCAGCTGCTGAAGCTAAACCGAACGGTAATCTTTTATATTGAAAACATCCCACAGGAGTAATAAAAGCAGTATATTTCTTACTGGTTTCACTTAATTTGATTTGGTGATATGCAGCAGATAAATCTATGGTGGAAAACCATCTTGCTCCTTTGATTAACGTTAACATCTCTGAAATTTGTGGCAGAGGAAATTTATCCACTACAATATTTTTGTTCAGATGGCGCAAATCTATGCATAAACGAATCTTTCCATTCGCACGTTTAGCAACTACTATAGGAGAAATCCATTCTGAAGACTCAATTGGTTCGATGATCTCGGCTTCTACCAATTTATCCAATTCTCTCTCCACTTCACTCCTAATTAAAATGGGAATGTTCCTTACCTTATATATCTTTGGACTAGCATTAGTTTTAAGAATAATACTATGTTCAAAATCATCCAAAACACCAATTTTTCCACTAAAAACTTTAGGAAAATTCTTAAACATTTAATTTGCAATGCATTTTCCCTCGTCTACAACCATAACTGGTTCAGGACTATTCGGATCAAGAGTGATATGCAAATCACCCTGACCTTTCCAACCTAAAACTGAAGGTCCCTTCTTTGCTACATATAACTTTCCCACAGATTTTCTGTTTTTAAAAACAAATGTAAGTTCTCTGAAATCCAATAACTCTATTTTCTCTCCAGAAAATCCTTCTGGACTAACATCTGCTTTTTGTAAATTACTACCTATTTTTCCTATAAACTTCGATTTCCACACTCCCTCATTAATGATGGTAAAAGGCGAACCTGAGTCAACATATACTTGAATCTCAACCCCTCCAATGTGCATTAAACATACTGGTTTCTTCTTGTTACCGACAGACTCTTCCTGAACATTAAATACAAACATTTGATCTTTACCTAGACATTTGCTGTCCTGCTTAATTTTATTTACCCTACTCTCATCCTCACTTGAATTATCACTCAGTCCATCTACGTACTTCACATTATTATTCTTCTTTTTCTTTTTACACACCCTAGCAAAATGCCCTATAACCCCACACGCCGCACACTTCTGCTTCAATGCAGGACAATATTTGTGTGAAGCTAAATGTGAAGTGCTATCACAACGGTAACACCTTTGACCATTATACTTATTTGCTTGTTCATTCTTCTCACTTTCATTCTTTGTTCTGCCCATTCCTTTATACTTTACTTTGTTTACTGTATCTTCTTTAATATCACAATGCTCTGTTTTAACTGCTTTCGCACTTCGACTAGATAACTCAGCTTTTCTAACAATCACTAAAATATCATCCAACTCAGTATCTCCATTTATCCACAATCTTTCTTGAATCGCAGGGTCATGGATATGCATTACTACTTGGTCTCTAATTAACTGGTTTTGCAAATGATCAAATTTACAATCATTAGCCAAAACTCTAAGCGCAGCTATATACTCATCCACAGTCTCACCATGCTCTTGTTTCCTTTGAAAAAATTTGTATCTTAAAATCCCTATACACACTTTAGGTGCGAAATAATTATCAAATTCCTTCAACACGTTTTCAAATACATTTGTGTCCTCGTTGCTGTTAGTTTTCGTCATAGACTCAAATACTTTTAGTCCCTCTGGTCCCACAGAATGCAAAAAAAACTTTTTTTTCCTCTCCGGACTCATTTTTCCTTCCTCATCGATAGTCTCCAAGAAATTTATAAAGTGCAATTTCCATTCTGTCCATTTCATACATGGACTTCCCCCTGCTGGCCAAATTGCTTGTGGGGGTTGAAGCGAAAATTGTTGTGTGGCCATTAAAATGTTATAATGCAAAATATATGTTTAAATTAATTATTCCAAGAAAATTACGCTGTACCATATGTAATTGTCCAGATAATGAACTTCCTTCCACTTAGTTCCCAAAAACTGTTTGCAAAAGAATTTCTCAAATGAATATGTCCTTTTATCCAGAATTCATCTGTGAATAGCCTGTAATTTACTGTACCGTTCCTCTGTTTATATATCCAACGCACGCTGTTTCTGTTACGCCTCAAATGTCACTCACGCTGTTCCTCTGTCCTATTATTGTGTAAATAAACACACAAAATAAACGTTCCGATTCCTACTGATATGCCTTTCCAGAAAAACCACGTTTTGCCAAGGTCCACTCCTCTAATATACGTGAATACATCCGATCACTTCTCTAAATCAGACGCTCGAGGAATGGAACGGAGAGCACAGCTTGAATGTCGCCCATCTCTGTAACGGCAAGTTCCTTCAATACTTTCCGTTTATTTTCTGCAATACGATCCTCAATAAATCACTCATCTTGTCAAGCCTTACAGTTTTATATTTTCAAATTCCATCGTTGGTTAACATTTCTCCTCATTTTCCAATTCGAAGGTAATAACTCTTACCGGCACTTCGCACTCCGTTTCCACCGTAGGTTCCACAATTAAGCTCGTCGCCAGAATTGTTAAGTTGGAGACTTCAAGTTTTAAATCTTCTTTATTACAAGTTGTAAAAACAAATAAGGCTTAACAAACGATCGTTGTAAAAGCGTGTGTCTCTCGCAGCGTCTCTCCCTCTTCTCTCCTCCCGATATCCAACCCCTTCGAATTCGAATCCCCCCACGCAACTACACACGAGCTACTACAATTCTAAATACCTAGCCACGCGCTAATACAACTCTAGCGCTAATAAACTATATAACCTATGAACATAACACAAGGCAAAGATGACAAGAAAATTACAGAATTTGAAGCCATCTTTATTTATTGTTTGGACTTGACCTTGGACTTCCACAACTTACCAAAAATTGGTTTGCGATCCACTGTTGGAAACATTGGTCTAAATCATTTCATTGTAGAATCTCTATGTATTGTGCTTGCCAAAGTGATCAGTCATTTTCAGGGTTCCTGCAGTTCTAGATACCATGCGACAATGTAAACCAACTCCTTCTTATGGTGTTTGCAAGAACTGTTGGATTCAAGGTCTAGAATGTTCCTGCTGGCCGAGAGAGTCAGTTGCACATGGGTGCAGAATGCTTTCACCATTGCCTTCTCCCCCGCAGACACCTTCCGCCCTTTGCGGGTGCTTCCTGCTCGCTGTCTCCCGGGCCACAAAGTCACAGCAGCCCAGTGATCAGTTTGCTTGCCTGCCTGCCTGACTGTCGTGTGGTCCCACTTTGCCACCTTCACATAGGCACATGTGCAGTTTGAAGATTTTCTCAGTATCACTCAATCACCATTTAAATCCTTTCATCCATTGGCCAAGCTTATAGACAGACAGCTGTGCATACAGAGTAGCCATTAAGTAGCAGAATAGCAGCGGCAGAGGGGCCTTAGTCATCCAGGAGCAGAAAGAGCTGCGGATTGATCAATATAGGTGTGAGTGGGGGTGCAGAGGCATTAGAGCCTTGGCAAAGGGTTGAGCCCCCGGCAGCAGAGGCGGCCCGTCTAGGGTCAGATGCAGCTTGTGACCCGGTCGCGAGCTCTGCCCCTTCATCCTCTACCCTCAAGAAGTTCTGCGACTAATGACCAAGGACACCAGACAGTAATGCCATGCACCAGACCGCCACAATGCAGCTGAGATCTATGAAGGTTTGAAGCAGTCAAAGTGGTAGTAGCAATAAGCAGCAAAACAACAAAACAACAAAGCAGCAAAACAGCAAAGCAGCAAGGCAGCAGTAAAGCAGCAAAGCAGTAAAGGCAGTAAAAGTAGCGACAAAAGCAGCAGAAAGATCCCCGTAGCTTGGGGCCCCAGGATGGTAGGCACTTGGTGCGTGGTGCTTGGTGCGCAATACTAGATGACCCAATGACCAAGATAGAGGACAGCACCTGAAAAAAATCAAAAAAGCATTGGGGGCTCTAGAAAGGCACTCAAAACCCATTCCATGGCAGAACAGATAGAAGACAGGGAATTGGGCTGGTTGGCACAGCCCAGTGGCTGTCGGGTTTCTCAGCAAGTTGGAAAGTCGGCCATAGAATCTTTCTACAAAGAAGAGCAGCAGCTGTGGCAAGAGGGGGGAGAAGGAAACAGCAGCTGAAAGCTGCGGCATGGGACACGCTCAGAAGGCTAGAGTGGCAGCAGTGACAGAGGGAAAATCTCCGATCTAGCACTCCTAGGGTGGCCTAGGATCCACGTCAGGAAGCCAAATTATAATCACTGGTAAAGAACTAAGTAAGTCCGTCAATCCTGAAAAAGGCCCTCATGGCATCCCATGGGTCAAAGAAGAAAAAATAGCATTTGTCAGGGGAAAAGCCCAGAAAGAGGGGAGTTTAAAGCTGGAAGCTGTAGAGGAGATGCTACATGGAGAAGAGTTGGTCATACAACACTATGAAACAAATCATGCAATGCCCAAGATGGCTTCCTCAAGCAGAGCCAGAAAGTGCAGCACCAGAACAGAGGGTGTCGACCCTAGCAATCGAGGAAGCCTGGAGCTCGGAGGTATGACGGGGATGCACTAAGGGCCATATTTATACTTTTTGACGCAAAACTGCGCTAACGCAGTTTTGCGCCAAAAAAATTAGCGCCGGCTACCGCCATTCTGAAGCGCCATGCGGGCGCCGTATTTATTCAATGACGTTAGCCGGCGTTAACCGCCGGCGCTGTCTGGTGTGCGTTAAAAAAAACGACGTCCACCAGGCAGCGCCGGCGTAGGGGGAAAATGGCGTATGGGCGTCCACAAATGGTGCAAGTCAGGCTGAGGCAAAAAAATCGCCTCAACCCGATTTGCGCCATTTTTTCACGCCGCCCAACCCCCATTGAAATGACTCCTGTCTTAGCAAAGACAGGAGTCATGCCCCCTTGCCCAATGGCCATGCGCAGGGGACTTCTGTCCCCTGGGCATGGTCATTGGGCATAGTGGCATGTAGGCGGGCACAAATCAGGCCCCCCTATGCCACAAAAAAAAATAAAAAAAAATACTTACCTGGACTTACCTTAATGTCCCTGGGGTGGGTCCCTCCATCCTTGGGTGTCCTCCTGGGGTGGGCAAGGGTGGCAGGGGGCGTCCCTGGGGGCAGGGGAGGGCACCTCTGGGCTCATTCTGAGCCCACAGGTCCCTTAACGCCTGCCATGACCCAGGCGCTAAAATCCGGCGCAAATGCAGGTTTTTTAGACCCGCCCACTCCAGGGCATCATTTTTGCCCGGGAGTATAAATACGACGCATATGCATCGGAGTCATTTTTTAAGACGGGAACGCCTACCTTGCATATCATTAACGCAAGGAAGGTGTTCACGCAAAAAAATGACGCTAACTCCATGAACTTTGGCGCTAGACGCGTCTAACGCCAAAGTATAACTATGGAGTTAGTTTTGCGTCGAATTTGCGTCGAAAAAAACGACGCAAATTCGGCGCAAACGGAGTATAAATATGCCCCTTAATGTGATAGAGTTGTCTTCAACCTCTTTTGCAGTACTCCATCCAGACAACTTAGAAAGCATCGAGATATTGACCCGATTGCCATGGCCCAAGCCCGTACAACAACAAACACGCCAAGGAGTGACTATAGCGGAGGTACATATGGAGGAGTGCATGAGGGGCAGAAGGAGTGCTGTTTGACGCACCCACAGCCTCTAAGAAGCCCAGAGAAGTCTGATGGGGACAGCAAAGGACCTTGGATTGAAGCAAGTCAGGATTGTATAAATTGCATAAGCCTAGTAAGCCGGCCATATTTAAGCGCTACTGAGAACAAGGGGTTAACTTAGCCCAGGAGGTCAACCTCGAATCAAGCCCAAACTGTCAGAGAATACGCAAAACCCAACACACGCTACTGACAAAAATTAACACCACCCTTGTAGCAGCCACAAATGCCCTCGCATGGCAATCGCACAAGTTGGAGGTACAAATGGGCACAATGCAAAGTTTGGAGCTCACAATAGCAAATATAGCTGCTAAAGTGGAAGCAATGGATGAAAGACTCAGTGCAAACGGATGCCATTGTAAGAACATAGTAGAGATGTTTTCAACGCTACCGAAGGTCCTTATAACAATGATCAGGGACTTGCGAAGTCTAAAGATGATGGGAGTTACAAAAAAACCTCACGGATAAAGATAGGTTGACTGCGCAGAATGAAGTATTGGAACCATCAGGTAGAGAATTTGACCAGTGAGAGAAAGGGGCAAACCCCAGAGACAAGGCCCAACCCCTAAATGTCACTACAACAGGGGTCAGCAGGGAGCAGACACTCAACAGAAATAAATAACAGACTCTTAAGCAGCACTGCGAAAGATATCCAGCTAACGAATAGGATATCTGTAGATCAAAACAACAGGAGCAATCTAAGGGATTTGAATGATAGTGAGAGGGCGTAGCTTATATAATCAATAATTAACATGAAATGTTTGTGAACTAATGTATAATAATGCCGCATAGAAACTGCATTAACCTGTTTTGCTAAAACGTGCACTTGAAATGTGACCACGGGGAGTGGCCGCCAGTGTATACGAGGACTAATGAAACTGACTAATAATGGTGAAATGTATATTAAAATTGTGTTTTACATTTATATTGAAAGACTAAGGCCCATATTTATACTTTTTTAGCGTCGCATTTGCGCCGCTTTTTGACGCAATAACGGCGCAAACTTGCAAAATTACTTTTTTAGCGTCGCATTTGCGCCACTTTTTGACGCAAAAACTGCGCAATCTTGCAAAATTCAAGTTTGCGCCGTTATTGCTTCAAAAAGCGGCGCAAATGCGGTGCTAAAATAGTATAAATATGGGCCTAAATGTATTAGATTTTGCTAATAAAGCGGTAGGCCTTAGTTAGCATGAGTCGAGGCCTAGCTACCTGACTCTCATATTAAATGTATTTTTCTATCGTGCAGTGTGCTGACTTGCTAAAGGACATGAACTCTTGTTTTTTTCAAAAGTTAGAAGCTGAATGTAACTGTAGTAGATCCGTTCTCATGAAAATAGTAACATTTCTTTGCTAAATGCAACAGTGTAGATTAACAAGGTCGCTTAAACCGGTACGGACAATGGAGCCACTGACTGAAGATGTGCAAAGGACCCCAAGACGATGAAATCATACCGGACACACCACCCGCTAAGGACGTCAATCATAACCCCCAATAAAATGTGTGGGAAATGTTGTGGGGTGACAAAATTGATGACTTAATATATTTTAATTGGTTATAGATAAGGGAGGTGCAACCCATTGACCAATTGTATTTTAGGGGAATGTACAAAGAAAAAGAGATAAAACCTCTTGACACACGGAAATGAGTGAGTTAGTTAGGGAGATGCTGATGCGATTTGATATGACCCAGAGACTTTGTCACTTTGCTTGGTGACTTTGCTGATTTTACTTAGAACCATCCTTGTCCTTAGTCTACCCATTAATACTTTACCTCCTTATGAGGTAAGTGCCCCTTCACCCGGAGCTGAATTACTAATGGCGATTCAACTGATGTCCTGAAGACGAAGACAGAGCTTGATTGCTGACCAAACTTGGATGGTAACTATATGACAATGAAATTGTAATTGTCTGTTTGCTTTTCCTTTCTAGGTACCAACTGCTTTCTTTTGACAGGGACAATAGTCAGATGTTTTCCCAATTTGGTGTTATGAAATTGTTTGCATGAAGCCCAACATGCCAATGCTAATTAGAGGTAAGGTGAGGGGTTCCCTAAACCTGACGCAAACAGACAAATGACTGAATCTATGATTTGTTGAACAATGAGCTGATATACTCTGCTAATGATAGTCTATGTTCACGCCGTGCAATATTCTAATGTTTGTGATTCTTGCCTTGATGAAATCTTATGAGAGTTGCCATATTGTGACTATGCTAATGTGTTTCCTGGTTTTGAGACTAATAAATTTGATATAGTATTTTAACCAATAGGGAATAAATATCACTAAATTCATACTAAACTGGTGTGGTTATTCATGACTGCAAGGTCGTGGTGGTGTCTTCAGTTTGATTAATGTCTTTGACTAAAGTGAAATGCATTATTGTGATAAATATTGATGACATTATTGACGTATTAACTGACATGTTGATTAGCTATCTCCTCCTAAGGTGTCTCTCAAGAGGGTCAAAAGATTCATTGGCCTAAAACGAGTCCTAATGTGAAATAATTTATCATAAAGGGACGTGTTAACAATAGCAATGCTCCCTATAATAATACCAACAATAATGATGACAATAATGGCAAAAGTAATCAGAGGGCCACTAATTACAACAAGAAGAACAACTCTCCAACAAGGCGAGAGAAGAAAAGGTTAAAGAAGGCGCAAAAAACATCGAGGTAGACTCTCGTACGAAGTAGCTGGGTGCAGAACCTGGGGGACGGAAGGGACGCAACAGCAGAGGAAAAAGCAGGTATAAACCTCTTCCCGATATTTGTGATAAAGGGACTAAAGTGATAATAGAATGATTACTCACAGCAAGGGGCTGAGTTTGGGCCAACAGATTGGGCAGGATAATCAAAGTGATGAAGGATAGCCCTCTTGCAGGAAAGAGCTAAGCTTGGGCCATGAAACCGCACAGGAAGATCACCCGGCAACTGAACCAACTCCCCAGGGGGTACAAAGGAGACCTAGGGCAACACAGGCAGATGCTATCTGCCAAGTTAAGATAGCAACCCTCTGTGATCAAGAATTAAGGATACAGCAAATTGTTACCTTTTTGAGGAAGGACATTAGACAGAGGCTGATCTGTTTTCAGATGAAATGATAAAAATCAAACAATCATGCCCTGCTCAGTTCAGAACTGAAACCTGATAGCAACCATGGGGCCCAAATAGAGGTCATCAGCCAAACCAGGGGTGCTGAGGAGTACAACATTTTAAGAAGGTTCAAGTGGAACCCAGTTAATGCAGGGAAGTTGAACGAATGCTTAAGGGAGTGATACAGCAGAGAGATTTTAGTAAAATCGGCCTCCCTTTTTCAAAATCGGAGGCCAGGATCTCTGCCATGTGGACGGCCCTGTCAAAGGGCGCACAGATGTCTACTCTGCTAGAGAGATAGGAAAGGCGGTGGGTCTTATCGCCACAACACGGCCCTGAGGGAAAGCGCTAAGTTGCTAAGAAGAACAAGGAGGCGCCCCCAAAAGACTGTCATGCAAGACACTGAGAGGGCATACAAGCAGGCAGAAAGAGATCACAAACACTGCCTCTGGAGTGTGAAACAAAAACATATGGAAAAAGAATGGATCAAAATATATAATATTTGTCAGAATACATTTTGGGAATATGTAGCCATACTGGAGAACAATCAATCTGACAGGTGCAATACAGTTATGGCGGAAGCATGGCTAGCACATGTAGGAGGCATATATACAGAGCCAGGGGTACCTGGACGATGGACCCATGTGATACGAGTGTAAAAGATGGTGTAAAAGCTAGCACTGGCCCCTATGAAGAGGAATGGGTCAGGGCGCGGAGCCCGCTGGCGGTTGTAAAAATAATAAGAAAGAAAAAAGAAGATGGGGCACCTGGTCCCAACAGACTGCCGGGCGGTCTGTTCAAAGAACAACTTAAATACTGGAAAGCTGCTTTATCCAGCCTGTATATAGAATGCAGGACACAGGGTGGTGTCTCAGACTCATGGCGAAGCTCCTTACAGCAGCCGATATATAAAAAGGGTGAAAGAATGGAACCCAAAAATTATAGATTAATCGCCCTTTTGGATATAAAAGGTAAAGCATATGCCAGCACACTACTGACTGAGTTAAACAAATGGATAAAGGCCAATGACATACTTCCCTTTTAACAAACGGGTTTCCTTAACCCCTTCGCTGCCAGGCCTTTTCCCCTCTTGTGCCGAGCCTTTTTTTGGCTATTTGGAGCAGTTCGCGCTTAGGCCCTCATAACTTTTTCTCCACATAAGCTACCCAACCCAAATTTGCGTCCTTTTTTCCCAACATCCTAGGGATTCTAGAGGTACCAGGCTTTGTGGGTTCCCCTGAAGGAGACCAAGAAATTAGCCAAAATAGAGCGAATATTTTGTTTTTTTCAAACAAATTGGAAAAAAGGGCTACAGAAGAAGGCTTGTGGTTTTTCACCTGAAAATGGCATCAACAAAGGGTTTGCGGTGCTAAAATCACCATCTTCCAAGCTTTCAGGAACAGGCAGACTTGAATCACAAAACCCAATTTTTCAACACAATGTTGGCATTTTACTGGGACATACCCCATTTTTACTATTTTTTGTGTTTTCAGCCTACTTCCAGTTAGTGACCGAAATGTGTGTGAAACCAATGCTGGATCCCAGAAAGCTAAACATTTCTGAAAAGTAGACAAAATTCTGAGTTCATCAAGGGGTAATTTGTGTAGATCCTACAAGGGGTTCCTACAGAAAATAACAGCTGAAATAAAAGAATATTGAAATTGAGGTGAAAAAACAGCCATTTTTCTCCATGTTTTACTCTGTAACTTTTTCCTGCAATGTCAGATTTTTTAAAGCAATATACCGTTACGTCAGCTGGACTCTTCTGGTTGTGGGGATATATAGGGCTTGTAGGTTCATCAAGAACCCTAGGTACCCAGAGCCGATAAATGAGCTGCACCTTGCAATGGGTTTTCATTCGATACCGGGTATCCAGCAATTCATTTGCTGAAATATAAAAAGTGAAAAGTAGGTATCAAGAAAATATTTGTATTTCCAAAATGGCGACAAGATAAGGTGTTGACAAGCAGTGGTTATTTGCACATCTCTGAATTCTGGGGTCCCCATACTAGCATGTGAATTACAGGGCATTTCTCAAATAGACGTCTTTTTTACACACTGTCTTACATTTGGAAGGAAAAAATGTAGAGAAAGACAAGGGGCAGTAACACTTGTTTTGCTATTCTGTGTTCCCCCAAGTCTCCCGATAAAAATGGTACCTCACTTGCGTGGGTAGTCTTAGCGCCCACGACAGAAAACACAAAATGGACACATCACATTTTCAGAAAGAAAACAAAGCTGTTTTTTACAAAGTGCCTAGCTGTGGATTTTGGCCTCTAGATCAGCCGGCACCTGGGGAAACCTAACAAACCTGTGCATTTTTTAAAACTAGACACGTAGGGGAATCCAAGATGGGGTGACTTGTGGGGCTCTGACCAGGTTCTGTTACCCAGAATCCTTTGCAAACCTCAAAATTTGGCCAAAAAAACACTTTTTCCTGTCTTTTCGATGAAAGAAAGTTCTGGAATCTGAGAGAAGCCACGAATTTCCTTCCACCCAGCGTTCCCCCAAGTCTCCCGATAAAAAAAGGTACCTCCCTTGTGTGGGAAGGCCTAGCGCCCGGGACAGGAAATGCCCCAAAACACAACGTGGACACATCACATTTTCAGAAAGAAAACAGAGCTGTTTTTTACAAAGTGCCTAACTGTGGATTTTGACCTCTAGCTCAGCCGGCACCTGGGGAAACCTAGCAAACCTGCGCCTTTTTTTAAAACTAGATACCTAGGGGAATCCAAGATGGGGTGACTTGTGGGGCTCTGACCAGGTTCTGTTACCCAGAATAATCTGCAAACCTCAAAATGTGGCCAAAAAAACACTTTTTCCTCACATTTCGGTGACAGAAAGATCTGGAATCTGAGAGGAGCCATAAGTTTGCTTCCACCCAGTGTTCCCCCAAGTCTCCCGATAAAAATGGTACCTCACTTGTGTGGATAGGCCTAGCGCCCGCGACAGGATATGCCCCAAAACACAACATGGACACATCACATTTTCCCAAAGAAAACAGACCTGTTTTTTGCAAAGTGCCTAGCTGTGGAGTTTGGCCTCTAGCTCAGCCGGCACCTAGGAAAACCTACCAAACCTGTACATTTTTGAAAACTAGACACCTAGGGGAATTCAAGATGGGGTGACTTGTGGAGCTCTCGCCAGGTTCTATTACCCAGAATCCTTTGCAAACCTCACAATTTGGCCAAAAAAGCACCTTTTCCTCACATTTTGGCAACAGAAAGTTCTGGAATCTGAGAGGAGCCAAGAATTTCCTTCCACCCAGTGTTCCCCCAAGTCTCCCGATAAAAATGGTACCTCACTTGTGTAGGTGGGCCAAGTGCTTGTGACAGGGAAAAGCCAAAAACATGTCAAAGCGTGTCCAAAAGGGCAGTTTGAGAAAAAAACATTTTTAGGCTGACAAATGCAGCAGGATTTTTATCAGTATAGATGAGGCAATGCTGGGTGGTAGGAATTTTGTGGATTCCTGCAGATTCTGGAAGGTATGTCTTGTGGATTTTTCTACATGGCAGCGTCCCAAAGTCCATAAAGTGCAGCCCTCACCATTCCAAGTGGGATGATTTTGAGAGTTATCCAAGCTCTCATGGCCCAAATGTAAAACGAAAACCCAAAATAATCAAATGTCCTCTTGCTTGCCGTGGGATAAGATGTTTAAGTGTGCGGGGGAGAGCTGAAAGACTGTTACCCCCTTCAGTTGGGGTGGGGGCATAACCAGGCCCATCCTGGTTGGTAGCCACCACCCCACATTTTTTTTTTTTTTATTCCCTGGCATCTAGTAGACTTTCTGCCCTCCCCCCCCCCAGGGTGCGGATCGGGGGTAATTGTCCCATCTGCCCACTGGTCCCCATTTATTTGGGGTGGGGGTATGGCCATACCCCCACCCTCTTATTTTTTTTAAAAAAATCTTCCCTGGTGGGCTTTCTGCCCCTCTTGGGGCAGATGGGCCTTCCAAAAATAAGCCAATATGCCCCCAGATATGACCAACAGTAATGTGCCCCCATGGGGAGCGACCCTTGCCCAAGGGGCTGCCCTCCCAAACAAAACACACACATACACACACACCAATCCCTTGTGCCTAAGTGGTTTCTGCCCCACCCGGGGGCAGACCGGCCTAATAGAAATAGGCCGATCTGCCCCCAAGGGGCGGAGAAATGGCCTAAAATAAATCCCCGCTCCCCGGGGAGCGACCCTTGCCTAAGGGGTCGCTCCCCTTGTGTGAAATTGGCGCAAAAAAAAAATCCCTGGTGCCTAGTGGTTTCTGCCCCCCTTGGGGTAGATTGGTGTAGCAAAAATGTGCCCCTCCAGGGGAGCGATCCTTGCCTAAGGGGTCGCTCCCCATCTGCAAAACAAGGGGAGGAGAAATGGCCTAAAATAAATCCCCACTCCCTGGGGAGCGACCCTTGCCTAAGGGGTGGCTCCCCTTGTGTGAAATTGGCGCAAAAATAAAATCCCCAGTGCCTGGTGGTTTTTGCCCCCCTTGGGGGCAGATCGGCCTAATTAAAACAGGCTGATCTGCCACCCAGGGGGGCAGAAATGGCCTAAAATAAATTTTCCCCCCAGGGGAGCGACCTTTGCCTAAGGGGTCGCTCCCCTTGCGTGAAATTCACGTAAAAAAACAAACTCCCTGGTGTCTAGTGGTTTCTGTCCCCCTTGGGGGCAGATTGGCCTTCTAAAAATAGGCAAATCTGCCCCCAAGGGGGGGCAGAAATGGCCTAAATATAATTTGCCCCCTTGCCTAAGGGGTCACTCCCCACCTCTAAAAAAAAAAAATTCTCCCTGGCGCCTAGAGGTAAAAAAAACGCCCTCCTAGGGAGCGACCCTTGCCCGAGGGGTCGATCCCCTTATGCCAATTTCTTCTAAAAAAATTAATCCCTGGTGTCTAGTAGGCATTTTAGCAGCCGGATCGCTTTGCAATCCGGCTGCTGAAATGCTCAGAGAGACTTCAAAGGGAAGGAAATTCCTTTCCTTCCCTTTGAAGCCTCTCAGGCCTCCTCCACGTGATCAGAAGAGAAATGCTGAGCATTTCTCTTCTGATCGCGCTGGAAGCTCCGGGAGGAGGCTGTGAGGTCAGCGTGCGATCGTGCGCTGATGTCACAGGGGGGCTGGGAGGGTCAGGGGGGCTGTCGGGGTGGAAGGGGAAGGACTTACCCTTCCATCCCTGCCTTTGGGGGGTGGGAGGGAAGAACACAGAGGGAGCGCTAGCGCTCCCTCTGGGCTCTGTGCCCAGGACGTAATGGTTTCGTCCTGGGCACACGAGCACTGTGCCGCAGGACGTAACCGTAACGTCCGCGGCACAGAAGCGATTAAAGGCTGTGCAACTGTTGATATTATAGTTGCGTTATCATACCTAGCACAGCAAGCAAACAATAAGAACAGCTTGCCAGTGTTCATCTGCTACGTGGATTATTCATCAGCTTTTGTTGTGGTATCTAGTAAGAGATTATGGAACAAATAAAAAAATTAGTGGATTCCAAATAAACCTCTAAGGGCCATTATCTTGTTATATAATAATACTTGGGTGAGAATAAAACTGGACAGGGACACAGTCAATCATAAGCTGTACACGGATAGAGGATTAAAACAAGGCTGTGGTTCTTGCACCAAATCTATTCAACTTATACATGGCGGACCTGGTGAAGGCACTCCAAGGAGCCACAATGGTGACCCCAAGATTAGGGCCGCACAAAATTCATTTATTACAGCACGCCGATGACCTGGTGATCTTTGACCACACTAGAGTTGGACTCCAAAGAGGGCTAGATGCCCTGAATCTGTACAGTAAGGCCAACTAGCTAGCATCCAGTACAAATAAGACAAAAGTGGTGGTCTTTGGGAAATATGCCAGGAAAACTGTTTTAAGGTGGAGATTGGGCCCACAGACAATAGAAACTAGGGGTCCCACAATTACTTAGGGGTATGGCTAAATGACTGTGGCAAATCAACACTGCACCTCATCGAATTGAGCTATAAAACACAGGCAACCACATATGCGTTATGCAAACTACAGGGAAAATTGCATAGTCCCACCACAGAACCAGTTAGGAGGGTGGCAAAAGCAAATCTGCTAGCAGTAGCGGGGTATGTGCAACAGGCATTTCCAGGGCAAATGGTGCTTGAAATCACCATGCCAGGGCTATAAGCGCATCTTCAGCCTACCTAAATATACGAGCAACAGCTTGACTCGGTTAGAGTTTGGCCTGGTCCAGCAAAAGTAAGACTGCCTTAGCAGCTTGGGGAAGTACTACTTCCAGATCCTCAAAGCAGACACAGGAACTCTAAAGGCAGAGCTCAAGGCAATACTTGCGGGGAAATCAAACCCCTGGTATAGTTACTTGGAAACTGCAGTACTGAAACTCCAGTTAGTAACATCCAACTGGACACAAGAGGAAGTAAGTTACCAGCCCTTAAAGAAAGCGATAAACAAGCACATTTTACAGCTATCTAGGGAAGAGATCTCACTAGATGTGAAGAACGCAGAAGACCATCCGGCTTAACCTCTTCCTATGAGGCTAACTTGCCTCAGCCTTATTTGACAAGTGCACTGGGCAAGAAAACCTTGAAAGATATACAATGAGCTCGGGTAGTTCAGCTCCCTATCAAAGAGTTGAATCCAGGATGGAAAAATTTACAAGAAAGAAATAAATGCCTGCTGTGCGAATTCAGCAAGGAAACCCTGGTTCATCTTGATTACTGCTGCCCGGTCCTGCTCCAACAATGTAGGCTTCCTTTAAGACTAATGTTTGTGAAGCATGGGAGATAAGGACATGTGCTAAGGCAGTTTTATGGCTTTTTGCTTGTTCAGACCTTCAGAGCTAGCTAGGATCGGAAGGTACATGAGAGCGGCTCATGAGGAACTGAATAAAGTTGCCCAGCATCCAGCTCCATAAAAAGGTGCAGAACATGAAGAAAACAACAATGCAAATAGATCAGTCAAAGAACAAGGACACACACCAGTAGTATGGAGCAAGTACCGGGGATCTTGCCTTCAAGCGAGGAGTGAGATATTGCACTTTAATAACTGCAAGAGCTCTTTATAAGCCAGTACCATATGATGAATGGCGGGAGACCTATGGGAGACAATTGCCCTACCTTTTGTATATGCACCTTATGTTTTAGGGGGAAGGGTGGGTTGGTGTAATTTGTTACAGCGCAAGCTATTTACATGAATGATGTGAATTTATGGGATATAATGAATCCCAACCTTCCATAAGCACTTTCTTAAGCACATGCTATGGTCGAGCAATGACTAATGATTTTGATTAATATGAGGAAGAGTGGGTGGGCGCAACTTGAAACTGCACAAACACTTTTATGATTGGGGTGAATTGGTGATATGCCCTTTAAAATAGCAAATAAGTACCTCTTAAGGTAGGGAACTCACCTCGTATAATGCTTGTAATTGTTTTTAATCAATTCCACCCTATCTTTGCGCAAGTCTATTTGAAGAAAGACTAATCAGTAGTTTGCATTGGTTGATTGTGTAGAAATGTATTCATTTGCAAACAAAGATGATGATTTTTAGGCTCGGTGCCCTGACACAAGTATTTTTCTATTTTGATCAGTTAGGGGTGGTTCTTATGAGGCTCAGATGATTTTTAGGTAGTGGATGTACTCTTTTCATTTCTTAAAGCTGTGGTTTTATGCATTGTTTTTGATTTCTGCAGCAATTGTAATGATTTTAAGTAATTATGCAATAAAATAATTAATTCATTCATTCATACAAGCAAAATATCTAGATAGGAACTGGTCCCAACTGAATTTTACAGTGTTGGTGTGATCAAAGATGATTTTTCAGCAATCTGCTGGTCACAATCACTTTTTTTCATTCTGATAGAAGTCTGCAGCTTGGGGACACATAGACAAGGGAACAAAGCAGTAAAAAAGTGAATCTTCATTGTGGACTATCTCAGCAATCGATGCAAAGGTTTTCCTGTAGTTTGTGGGATTTTTATTAGGAGACCCTCACCTACCTAGCCCACATATATGCCTTAGGCCAGAAGAGAGGTTTACGCTGACATCAAGGTACATTTGGGTACACCCAGTGGCAAATTAGAAGTCAAGGATAAAGGGCACTCACCACAATCAGTTGAATTCTTCCCCTGGGATCATTGGAGGTGCTTTCAGTACTGCACAACTCTTGCGGGTGCGTTGATCCAGGGATGATGCAGACCTTATGCAGCTCTCCACATGCCACAATTTCTCTTCTAGGCTGTGCACTACTCTACAGGACACACTCCAGCACCCCTTCTCCACACAAATGCTCTTGTACCCTCAAGACAACCAGACAGCTCTTCCACAAGCATCTGGTCCCATGTTCAATTCCTAGTTTGTTGAGTGAGTGAAAAAGCATAGATTCTAGTCCTACAGCACAGCAATCATCCCTACCACACTGGCACACTGAGCATGATGACTTCCCAGCGATTATACCTAGAGCTGACCAATCAAAAAAGTGCATCGTTTTAACTTTACAGATTCCTCTAATCAAATCCTGCTTGATCAGTTCCCGATGAGTGCAAGTCAGAGCGGGCCCAATATGATCTCAATATGTGACATGTGACTACCTGAATGCTCTGCAATAGGGAGACAGTCTGTGTATCTTACTAACATGGACTGAGATGATGGCCCAGATGGATATTTTAGTTATTAACTTACTAAGTTCCACAACAGTATACTTACCATAATTACAACAGTCTCCAAACTCTGGGTATTAGTTAGGCATTTTACCAGTTTAGGATGGCTACCATAGTCACTGGAATGGTCACATGACCTTTCACTTCCTAATTTAAACTCGCCAGGAAGGCCAGCAATGTTTGATTCAGGCTTGCATGTGTTGAGGGGATGGAGACAGACGCTAGCGGTCCCATATTTAGAAGGTATGAGTATGCTGCAATGGAGGCAGCGTTTTTCTAGAGTTCATGTTGTATAGAGGTTAAGCAATTTTAATATTGAAATCTTTGTGGATTGTTTTGCTTGGGCTTGTAGGTTGAAGTCCCCTTCTGTGTTGCTACAGAGTCTATTTTTGTAACCTGTTGTAAGTAGCAGAATATAGCTATTCTGTTTGGGAGCCTGACACTGTGTAGCTTTTTGTGCAGCACCACTTTTCAAAATCTGCCCCTTAAATTACAGGCCCTGGGTGTATGGGTTACCACTTTACAAGGGACTTACAGGTACATTAAATAAGCCAAACAGGTGTAGACAATTATATCAAGTTTTGAGGGGAGAGAGCAGATGCACTTTAGGACTGGTTAGGAGTTGTAAAGTTCCCAGAGTCCTAAAGCCAACAAAAAGAGTGTCAGAAAAATAGGGGTAGAAAGGCACAAAGGTTGGGATAACCCTGCAGAAAGGGCCATTTCCAACAACCAGGTTAACTTTTTATCAATATGTCAGGGAATTGTGACTTCATGTGTATTGTTCCTATCTCTGACAATCCAGGAGACCTTCAAAGCATCAACATGTTTTACTGTTGAATGTAAGGTTCTCTCAACTGACTTGTATTTTCTTTAGCATTGGTAGATAGAACTTGAACACATCTTTGTCTACTAGAAGCAGCAGCAGTGATGATCAACCTCTTTCCTAGTGGCTTTTAGACACATTTTGTTTTAATTACCTGTAGTCTGGACAGCAGTGCTAGTATTGTGTGTTCCATAGACATTTGTTGAGGCTGTCCTATTGACATAACACTTTGGGCCTGATTCTAACTGTGGAGGACGGTGTTAAACCGTCCCAAAAGTGGCGGATATACCACCTACCGTATTACGAGTTCCATAGGATATAATGGACTCGTAATACGGTAGGTGGTATATCCGCCACTTTTGGGACGGTTTAACACCGTCCTCCAAAGTTAGAATCAGGCCCTTTGTGTAATACTGAGGCTCTGGGTGCAATACCCAGGGTGTGTATTTTGCAGTTTGTGATGTAACAGTGTTGAGGTAGAAGTAGGTGTAACGTTGGTGAGTAGCATCTGGCTTACTCTTTAGTTGGTGTGTCTTTGTATTTGCATGTGCCCCCCCGTTCCTCCTTATTGTTCCTTTACTTCTATCACTTTGTAGTAGATATTTCCCATTTACAATACTCCGTTTTGCCCCTGCATGTGCAACAAAAACAAGTACCTGCGTATATAGAGTTCTGTGCACTAGGAATAGGATAGGAAAGGAGTAGGTGGAGATCTCCACTTGGATCCAAGTTGGTATAATTTGGAAGCATACAAAGTGCTACTACAGGAATGCTATCTCATGCACTCAAACTGGTGACTGCTGAATAGGCCCCCAGATATCCTGGAATGAACCTGATGCTTGAGGGGTATTTAATATGGAACATTAGAAAAATGTACTGTTGCCTGTACAAGTTTTGGACCTCCAGTTACACAATTCTGCAGATTTGAGAGATGAAACATTTTATGCTGGTTCAGATAGAGTGCTTTTCATGAAAAAAATTGGTTAAACTATATTTAAGATACATTCATTATATTTTTAGATAATGGTCTAGCCCACATCCTACTTCAGGTAATAACACCAATGACCTGAACCAAATACATAATTGCATTATATTTACTTGTGAGGGAAATCAGCTGTCTATATTCTACACTGATGTAGAAGTGAAAATCATCGGATGTGAAATGAGTACTTTTTTCTTTGAAATGTGTTCAAATAACTTATTCCATTGTGCAAGTTGTATCATACAGATTGAAGAAACACTTCTCACATTGTGAACTACTATCAGGAGACTTATAGCATACGACGATACAGAATATTAGACTAGAAATTAGAATGTATTGAAAAATGGACACATAACTGTCCAAGAATATTATTTGAGGAAATCACAATTAGTATTCAAATATTATATATAAATAATGAACTCTAATCAGAAAGACATGCGTGGCTGTTAGAATACTCACTGCAGACCAGTATATTCAAGAAGACTACACGTAAACTTTGGAGCAGTATTGAAGGCAATTTGAAGACAAAACACCTATGTCCTTCTTGTTAAATTCAAAAGCAAAGGCAAAATATCACATAAAGGTATGCTGTCACATGACACAAAGCCTGATACTTAAATTGAATGGAGACACGTCGCTTTCTATATTGCGTGCATTGGAATTGCATCCTGAAAAACGAGCTATTCACCAAGCACACTCAGGTACACCGACTGAATTGAAGAGTTTTGCAACATGCAGCAATTCATTTTATGTATATTGCACTAAGTTCCCATGCAGATCAGAAAAACGACATAAACTTGAAATATGCTGGAGTTAGCCAAACGTAATATCCGCAATAGTGGACACAATTTTCACCAAATGTAATTGCAAAGTTTAAGAAGTTGTTGAAAAGATTGAGGCCCATATTTATACTTTTTGATACAAAACTGCACAAACGCAGTTTTGCGTAAAAAAGTATGGTGCAGGCTTGCGTCATTCCAGAGCACCAGCTGGGTGCCAAATTTATGGAAGCCTGCAAGCCAGTGCAAAGGGTGGGCTAGCATAAAAACAAATGATGTTAGCCGGGTGAGGGTGGGGGTGTTGGTATGGGAGAAGGGGGTTTTGCACTAAAAATAGACATTAGGCTGGTTAGAGGCAAAAAAAATGCCTCTAACCAGTCTTTCGTCATTTTCAGACACAAAACCATCCATACCACATAACTCCTGTCTGATAACCCACCCCCCCAGTAGCCATCACAGGGGACAAGGGTCCTCTGGGCATGGCCATTGCACCCTGTGCCATGTAGGGGGGCTCATTTCAGGGCCCCCAATGGCACTTTAAAAAAGTTTTAAAGATACTTACCTCTACCTACCCTACTTACCTCGGATGGGGTCCCCCATCCTCCGGTGTCCCTCTGGTAGGGGTGGGGTTGTTCCTTGGGCTTGGGGAGGGCACCTGTGGACCCATTCCATGGTGTCTGACCATGGAAATGGGCCCACAGGCCCTCTAATGCCTGGTCTGACCCAGGCGTTAAATAATGGTGCAAAGCAAGGTAGAGACTGATGACAGTTCAATATTGGTTCAAATGAACTTAATTTTGCCTTCAATACTGTTATACGTGATTGTGGCTTATTTTTTAGGAATCATAGTTGTTTTTTTCTCAGAAAAAACTTCATCATAGTCCGAAATGCACTGAGAAAAAACAATAAACGTTTGCACTGTGCTCTTTTAATAGCTCAAAAATGTCTGTACCTCAATACCATATACTCTTTCCGCTCCTAATTTTGATTAAGGCAAAAGTATCTCACCCCTGATATTCCAAAGTACTACATCAGACGCATGAGATACAGATTTCAATTTACTTAAATTGCACTCTTTTTTCATAGGTTGTACTAAAAATAATTAATCTTATATATAAACCTTTTTATAGAAACATTTTGTCACTCGTATTCACCTCCACTCATTCCACATTCATTTAATGAACTTAAAATCATAACTGCCCATGAATTGCATATTCCATGTCTGCAACATTCATGTCATTATTTAACTCCATATACGGACTGAATTTTTGTCAACCCTTCAGTCCACATTCACTGAGGTGTTCCACTCAGGGAGGGTCAGTTTTCCTACTACATCTGACCTTGCCCCATGTGAAGTTTTACGGCACCTAGTGCTGATTCTTTGCTGCCCGGGGCCCCACCCGCAGAACTGGACACTGGCTGCTTAGTGGGTCTCCCCACTACTACTTATGGCAGCCTTAAAACTAGAGTGGCATTAGATAAACACCTTAGCATCTGCTGCTTGGCAGATATGCACTGCCCATTCACAGCCACTGAAGGTCCCACACCTGAGGACCAGAACTTCCAGCAATGCGGATCTGATGGTGTGCAATTATCATGCAGCTGTGGCTTTGAGGCCTTCCTGGGGCCTCGAGAGGCAATGGGAACTTTATTTCAGTTTAACATACATTATCATTTTATCTCCATGTTCATTAAAAGCACTCAAGTCTTGTGCTTGGAGGAGTGAGCAACGTTTTTATAAATAAGCAGATAATTATACAGTTGTCTTCAAGTGTGTGCCTATAGATATCTTTAGCCTGACAATGGCCCCGACTATGAGTTTGGAGGACGGTAACACCCTTCTGCCAAACTCCTGACTGGGTGCCGCCACTGTAGTGGGGACCTACCTGCCAGCCCCGTTATGACTTTCCCGCTGGGCTAACCGGCAGAAACCTAAGTTTCTACTGGTCAGTCCAGTGGGAAAGTGGCGTCAGCATTGTTGCCGGCTCTTAATAGAGCTTACGGTGATGCTGCCGTCCGCAAGGGCACCAGCACCCTCACAATGTGCAATGTCTGCGCATTATGCAGGTGCTGGGCGGAGGGACCCCTGCACTGACCATGTCAAGGGCAGTGCAAGGGCCCCCTTCTGACCTACTGCACCTGTTCTCCGCCAAAGTCTTGTAGAGAACCAGGTTGTAATCAGCAAGGCGGCACTGAGGTCAGTGCCTCCCTGGCTGATTGCAACCTGCACCCGCCGTCAGCCCATTGGGATCCTGGCAGAGACTGCGGTAGGTTGGCGGGGCTACCAGCCAACCTCATAATGTGGCAGTTGGAACCGCCACAACTTCGGTGGTCCGACAGCCACTGCCAGTCTGGCAGTCCGAGGACCGTCACACTCGTAATCAGGCCCTATGTGATATGACTGATGTCATCTTAAATGAGCATTGTAGCAGATAAAGAGTAGCACAGACCTGCTGGATCATACTCACATCATATTAAAGGTATACTCTACTTCAACAAATACGTTAATCACCTTCTTAAAAGAATACATTGTGAAAACAAGGAAAGGAATCCTGTGAAGTGTCATATTTAGGTGGAGAACATTTACAATAAAATGCATCTATTAGCCACCAGAAACGCTCAATATAATATTCTTAAATATCCCTTTAGGACAACTCCAAAAAAGGTTATTACGTCTATTAGGCAACTCTAGAAACTTGAGCCAGGGCAAGACACAGGTTGTTGATATAAGTGATAAAAAACAAGGGGGCCAGAATCCATCCTTGGCGAATCCCATGGGCTAAGATGATATTACCCGGCAGCCCTCTCTACATGCCGTACCTGCCACATGTTCGCTTTCAAGTTTTTCATGAAGTGTGTGCAAAACATTAACCAATGACTGCTCCACACCTAGGTCCAGCAACAACAGCCAAAGTTTAGATATATTAACACAGTCAAAGACTGTTGACAAGTCCAAACAGGCCAGGTACAGCGGACAGCACCTAGCTATCGTATGTTTACTGCTTTAGGGCAGGAACGGTGGAATGGCTTTTGAACTTTTCACGTAATTGTGGCCATTTGGGGCTGCCGATTTTGGTTTGCCCCAGTGGTGGCTTCTCCGAACAGACCCTAATGTATTTAATGTTTTTTTGCAATTTTTATTGAGCGTATTTAATCTTATTTATTAAGCAAATTTTAAAATCATTTACGTTCTGCAACCTAACTGATAGGATACTTTATTTGTTTCTGCAATCTCTACAGGGGTTTGATGTCTGTCATTGTGTCTGTGCCTTTCCTTAAGCTGCAAAAGTACAAAAAGAACTGTATATGTCTTTATGAAACTGTTTTAGGAAAGCGCTCAGCGATGGCTATGTTTATTTGGGGAGGGGGGCTTGAGGCTGGAGAAGCCACTTTTAATGCTTCAGATGGACTTTGACTGATTGTCTTTTATGCTGCTCAGCAGTTTCCAAATAGTTTATATTAATACATTTATGTATGTTTTTATCTGTGATTCTTTTATGGCCATTGTTTTGCGTTGAATAAAGAGTATTGAATTTATTTGAATATTTAGCAACTCATTTCGACTAGTCACAAGAACATGAAATGTATGCAAAAACCTTGAAATTAGTTACATAAATTCATAAATGCTAATTTTGGAAGTATGGGCAATTTTGAATAGTATGAAAGTCACTTTTTCTTTCTGTGCAATAAAGCTGAAAAATCTACAAACATACACAGCAAACATAGTGCAGCAAAGATAAAGCAGTACAAGACCCACACTTGTAGACACTTTCTCCATCATCATCACGGTGCAACAGATGATCGAATGGTGTGCATCTCAGGATCACCACTATCACCAATTCAGACGTTCAATTTGCACCGTTAACTCCACACCCCACATCGTTCTAACGCATTAACTGAGTGGTAAATTATGGAGCATGCCACTATTGTGATAGTATTTATATAGATAACTTTTGGAAAACCGCCTCATTATAGAAGTGAATGTTGCCCTGGCACACATATTTCTGCAAAAGCTTGGCGAAAAGGAGCAGGCAAAACATGGAGATTCCAGCTAAGGACCAGACTTCGGGACCGCAAGAACTGATAGAGCATTCAGAGATTCACACTCAATATAGACATCACCAGTGACGGCCTAGACTTCATCATTCCTCAATTCACATGCAAGGAAAATATGCAACATGTTCTAACCTTGGAGCCCATGCGGTTTTACACAGTACAGTACTATGCAAATTGGACTCTTTAAAGACGCACTGAAGACACAATCTGAATTTCACATTCTTCTCTGTGAGGAGGGACACTGGTGCACAAATGTGCCAAGGTGTTCACGTGTATTCTGGACACCACGGCAAATACAACACTGAGGGGTGTTTATAATATGTCTTCCAACTCATCATAGGGGTCATAAATGACACCGACATAGCCACAGAAATACAGCACAGATCCTCATTTGTCATCATCAACTACAACAGATACACAAGTTATACATTCCACTTGATATGTGATGGCAAGCGATGCCTCATTGTGTACAGTACAACTCTAGCGTAATGCATACTTTCTCATTTTCAGCACGATCTCTGTAAGTATATATTCTGATATAACTGAGGGAGGCAATGAGACTTCTGATAAACACTTACAGAAGTCTTCTGTGTTTCCTGATCCATTTAAATGACGAGGAAGACACTGTGCACCATTGGAAAAGCCATATGCATTGGTGATTGTCATTCAAAGACAGCGGTGGAACTTTTAGCGCTGCCAGTTCACTTTTTTCATTGCTGTTTCTTCCATTTCTATTAAATAACTACACTACAGTGTCCTTAATATGCTGAGGTAGCATGGCAGGCAAAAATATGATGGAGCAGGATGTAGGCTGGAAAATTATCAATGGCTGAGATTAATTCAAGCATTCTATCCATCACTTTTTTGATTTTTCATGTTGGAGCAAGACCAAAGCTGATTTGCTTATGCATGGATCTAATTTGAGATGGAATGGTGCACAATAAAATCATGGACTGTGATGCAGCCTCAGATAATTAACAGTGGTTGAGATTAATTTAACTATTCCATCTATCATTTTATTTTATTCCTCAGTATGAATCCCTTAGCATAACAGGTATGCCCAGACCTGGGTCTCGCGTTCATTGTGCCACTGGAACCAAGTTGCATCCGACTAATGAGGTCCAATTAGGCCAAAAACTGTCTTGGGTAGTTTTTGTTCTGGTTCAGAGAAGACCAGGCTTGGAAGTTCGACTGAACTGGCCAGATTGGAGCAGGAACATGGCTGATTAAAATGTGGCTGGGTCTAACCTGAGGTGGCACAATTGGCAAAAAAAAGTATGGGCTGGGAGGAAGCGCTGAGTAATTACTAGTGACTGAGATTCATTTAAGCATTTTATCCATCATTTCTTTGTATTACACAGTATATCAAGGGCACACACTTTTCATAATGGTTCTATAAATGTAGCTTGATGTAGGAGTACATTTCCAAGAGCCACATGGCCTAGTTGATGGCAACAAAAGGCACAGAGCAGCAATACAACACAAAGAGTCATTAGGGTAGGGATTCATGGGAAATAAAATATGCCCTGAGGCCCTATATTGAAAACTATGGTCATAGGAGTTTGGGAACTATCAAGAGGCAGAGCTGGGACAAAAAATGCAGTCAAGGAAACAGCCACAAGAAAGTGTTTCACCCGCAATAGCTCAAGCAATGCAGGCAGGTACACTAACATGTCAAACATCAACATGCCAGTAAATTAAAAATAAATTGAACTCTCCACTGCAGATGTGGTGAAGGTGTTTCCTTTGTTATGACTGCAGTTGGTAGGCTATCTGTCAAACACTAAGTGAGCTCCAAAGGTTCCACAACTGTGAGCCACAAGGCATGTCACCCTCACAGGTAATTTCCACACCAAGTCCCTAGACATAAGTGACAACTTCACTTCTAACCCCTATGCATTATAGCAGTTATCCCCTAAAGACATACCTGATGATGCCCTAAAACATCCTTCCAATTAGGGAAAAGTAGAAGAATAACATGGCCCATGCACAGACATAGTGCACTACTGGGGTGCTTATAATGATATTTCTCCACACCAGAGCATATGCAGGAGTCAAGTATAGTAACAAAGACAGGAAAATTCATGTATCTTGCCCTCTTGCCATACAGCATGGCGTTCAATAGATGGCTCCCATACTTTGATGAACAAAGCCACCTTTACCAAAGGCCACCACTGCAACTAGTGACATATGGGTTGGTGAGGCACTTACAGACACATTGTGTCCTGGACCAGCTGGGTGCACAGAAGGCCACTTTAAACCAGGATTTTCTTCATAGGCGCATACCACCTAGGGACAACTTATGCAAACATAACCACTGATAGTATTTCAGGGCATAATTGTAAAGCTCTGAAATCCTTTGGACAGTGGCACGAAATGTATGCCAAGATGTGAACATGGGAGGATTTCCAGTAGACCTACAATTACCTCTTGTACCACTCATCTCTCATGTTGCCCACACTCTGCATCCCACACTGACATGTAGGGCGGAAAACACAGATTACTGATAAAAGGTCTGCACTGATCGAAAGGAGCAATCACAGTGTTAGTTATCATGGAGCAGGGGTTGACCCTTGAATCAAATACAACCTGAATTCAAGACGCAGAAGATACCACTACTGCCTGTAAATGGGGGTATGCAGAGATCCAAAGTAAAATGGATGCAGAGGGTGACACATCATGTCCAACAACTGACTGACCACACCTATTGTCCTCACTGTCATCGTCCAGTAGATTTAGCTATTGATGATAAGACTACTCTATACTCCCATCTCATCCAAAAGCTGGGTACAAATAATTGCACATGCACAGTAATTTACACTTCTACAAACAATTTAAAACCTTCCAATATGTTGACCATGCCCCTTATATTTGTACAGTCACTGCAACACACACACACACACACACACACAGATTTGGTGATTGTCTCTCTAACTCCTAGGCAACCTAAGCCCTCCTCTAACACCTGTACTGGGCCTTTAAGTTTGTGGAGGGAACCCCAAGACAGCCACCTCCATTTTGTGAGCCCAGCTTTTTCACTGCACCCTAATATAGCCCAGTGATCAAGGAGTCTTGCAGACCTAGGTAAGGAACCCCAGACGTTCTGGGAAATCTTATTTGTTAAAAAGTGTTTTGTACTGCTACCCATGCCTGTTTACAGTAGGCTCCCTGTGTTTCACGCAGCTTGCCCTTTTAAATTGCTGTTTTTTTTAGCCGTGACTGTTTGAAATTTCCCTCGTACTTTGTGGTAAAAGACTGCATAGAGTCCCCCTCTTTTTTAAGTGAAAAGGCTACATACACCTCAGTGGCTAACCAGAGTGTGTTTATAAGACTGCTTAATCTGTTTATGTGATTAAAATTGTGTTTGGAAAGTGCCTGCATCACCTGTTTTTGTCTTGAAAAAGCCAAATATCTGAGTGCACGACAAGCAGTACTTCAATGTTTTTACAATCTCTCCCTTACCTGGAAAGCTGACTCTGATAGCTTGGAAGTAGGGATTCAGCCTGTCTGTATCCAAGGAGATTCTGAATAAAGCAGCAGCTCTTGCCTCCCTTCCCACAGAGGCTTGGACGTCTGTTAATGTGGTCCCTACATAAGTTTCTGTTGGTTGTTGCATACATATGGTTTTGATTGCTTGTTGAGATTAGTATTTCTATTGGCTTAAGGATTAGGGTTGGGGTTGAGAGTCCTATTGGTTCATGTTTTTAGGGTTGGTGTTGTGATTGGTACTAGGGTTGAGATTCCTATTGGTTCATGTTTTTAGGGTTAGTATTGTGATTGGTTGTCAGGACTAGCGGTATGATTGGTGAATAGGACTGGGTCTCCCTATGGTTGTGGGGTTTAGAGTTACAAATCTGATTGGTTAGGGTTGGACTAGGTTTCTATTGGCCAATAAGGCTATTTAAACCTAGGGTTTAGAGCGTCTCAGCCCGGGCGTCAAGACTGAGGGCGGAGAGGACAAGGGCATTTGCCTGTTTGGGCCTGTTCGGGACTGGTCGGGCATGGGGCCTCAAATGCTGCCTAATTTTCCTTTTACCAGAAAGGACCTTACTCCCTACACATCCTTCAACATGCAAACATATTATCATCTAAGACATCTAACTCATGCATCTCAAACTAACCTCATACAGATTACACTGTCTCACCAACCAACACAAAACACCACATACTACACCTATACACATTTCCACCACACCTACAACAGTAAAACTCTTCATTCCCACAGTAAACACTACTCTGTCCGTTCCCACTAACAGAACCTACCATCACCCACACAACACAAAACCACATTGTTGGACCTGGCCCTTTTTGCAGGGTCATCCCCAGTATTTTTGCCTCCTTCCTCCTATTTTGTCTGACCTGTTTTTGTAGGCTTAAGGACTCTGGGCACTTTACCTCTGCTAACCAGTGCTAAAGTACATATGCACTCTGTGTAAATTGTATTGTTGGTTGATTTATACATGATTGGCATGTTTTATTTACTAGTAAGTCCCAAATAAAGTGCATTAGAGGTGCCCTTGGCCTGTAAATCAAATTCTACTAGTGGGCCCGCAGCACTGGTTGTGCTCCCCACATTAGTAGCCCTGTAAACATGTCTCAGACCTGCCACTGCAGTGTCTGTGTGTGCAGTCTTGCACTGCCAATTCGACTTGGCAAGTGTACCCACTTGCCAGGCCTAAACTTTCCCTTTTTATACATGCAAGGTACCCCTAAGGTAGGCCCTAGGTAGCCCCATGGGCAGGGTGCAGTGTATGTTAAAGGTGGGACAGGTTTTCACTGTTGCAAGACCTGTCTCTCTCATTGGTTAACATGGGGGCTGCCTTTAAATATTATTAAAGTGTAGATTCCCTTTGAGAGCAAATAGAAATATGGAGTTGGGGGTCTCTGAGTTCACAAGGTAAAATACATATTTTAGTAAAGTTGGTATTTGCATTGTGAGTTACAAAAATGCCACTTTTAGAAAGTTGGCACTTTCTTGCTTAAACCATTCAGTGACTCTGCCTGTATGTGGATTCCCTGTCCGGGTCAGTTTGACAGTTGGGCTGTTTGCACCTCTCCTCTAGACAGTGACACAAAGGGAGCTGGGTTGCAGCCTTCATATCCTGATGAGCCATCTGTGCTAGGTGGGGAGGGAGAAGTGGTCACTCACACCTGAAAGTGTTGTGCCTGCCCTTACACAATGCAGTCTCCAACCTTCTGGTGTGTGGCTGGGGTCTGGCCTGGACAAGGAAGGATCTTACAAACACTTGAGACTTTGCTTTGAAATTTGCCAACTTCAGAGGCAGAAAGGGGTATAAGTATTGGACCCCAAGCCCCTGCAAATCAGATTACTTCAAGGATTCAACAGGAAGCTCTGCCTGGAGAGAAGCGGAAGAGCTGAGGAAAAGTGCTGCCCTGGCCTGTGACTGTAATGTGTTGGGCTATCCTGCAGTTGCTTCTTCTGCCTGTGCGAGGGGACAGAGACTGGACTTTGTTTTGCATTCCTGCTTGAGAGGTAGCTCCAAGATCTTGGAGCAGACCTTGTCTCCTGTTTTGAAGCCTCCGGTACAGCAAAGGCTTCACTACCCAGTTCTGAGTCAGCCTGATGTGGACTCTAGCTTGCTAGAGGGTGCCATTCCAGTTCGTGGAAGTGAATTTCTGGAGAGAAACCTGTCTAACAACACCAGATGGCGCCATGCAACTTCATAAAGGATGCCCCTGCCCGGAACTGCGCCACCCCTTGCCACGAGGCCGTTGACTTTGCAGAATTGTGACGACCCTGTAGGCTTTGTGTCGCTGCAGCTGCTGATCCTGCCCGACTTCGCTGACTTCGGAGTGTAGTAAGTCCGATGTCCATGACAACTGACGCCATTGCAGCGCCTGCAACCCTATGATGTCATTGCGACCCCATGAGGTCACCCCGCAGCATTGTGACTTTGCCGGACTCTGTGCCTGCCGGAACCGAGAGACCGACTTCGCAACCGACGGTGCTTCACCTCCACCGCTCTGCAGTAAGGACCCGATGCCGCTGCATGATGCCTCTGTCCTTCTGCCCTGCAGCATCAGAACCGACACTGCATCGGATCGAGTGGCGCTGCTCTCCCCGACTCTGCACTGGCCTGTTTTCTACTTGTTTGCTAAAGTACTATACCTGGGGGTTGTACAACTCCATAAACAGCGCCAGTGGCGTCGCATTGTAGGAAACGACACCATCACGACACTGCTTAATGCCAACTTGCAGTATCTGTGCCTCTACACACTATTTTTGTGCTCTCAAGTACTAAATTCATATTTTTAACTGTGTATTCTGGATTTTTATTGTATTTGGTCTTGTTTATTTAGATAAAATAACTATTTTCCTAAACCTGTTTTGTGTGATTTTGAAGTGGTTCACTGTGTTACTGTGTGTGTTTGTACAAATACTTAACACATTATCACTGAAGTAAAGCCTGCCCGCTCGTGCCAAGCTACCAAGGCGGCGAGCGGGGGTTAACTGCGTGCGATTCTCCTTTACCCTGACTAGAGTGAGGGTCCTTGCTTGGGCAGGGGGTAAACTGACTGCCAACCAAAGACCCCATTTCTAACACACATTATACATTACTTTCAGCCATCCAGATACACACTCCCTGTTCATACAAACCAATAGCATTATCCTCTATTTGCTCCTGCCAGAACCCCTTTTCATCCTGACAAGACCTAAACCCAGCCTTCCAACACACCACCTGTAAACACACTCCCCCTCTCTTCACCAATTACACACAACCATGCAATTCTTACATTTCACTCCACCTCTTCCTGTGATCAAAACTAACACAAACACCCCTGACTCAATCCATCCCCTCTTACACACCTCATACACTCTTCTCCAAAACACATCAACACCCACTGTAATGTTCTAGTACCACTCACCAGCACTAACTCACATAGAAATCCTTCACAGAAAACCACTACATCAATATCTCCTCTCACTATTCCACAAAAACAAAACAGACCACACACATCAGCACATCAAAATAATAAAAACTTTCATAATACTTTCTGTCACATCCACTCCCACCCTCATGACTACAAAAAGAATACAAATCCTGACCAATCATTACTCCTACATTCTCACTCTTCACAAACATCTACCACGAGCACCCTAACAAAGCAACATTCATTCATCCACCTTTCATCTGTTGTACAATTTAGAGCCTTACATTATGATCCACATGCTCCTCCACCACCCCTAACCCATACTCCTTCCACACTAAACAGACACAAGCAAAATAAACAACATGCCACTCTTACCAACTTCGCATCCCCTTGTCTATTACATAATAATGCTACTCTACAAAAAACACTACACTCTTCATGTATCTTCCAGCCACCAACTCCACCGCCAACACACAAGGACCCAACAAAATGCCTCCTAAGCCTGCTGGAAGAGGAACACTATATTGAAAAACAGATTATTGTGACCTTCACACAGTTAGCACAACCAACAACACACCTGCTACAAGCTCAAGATATATTGCTCACCCTTCTCCAAAACAAAACAACACCACCACAAACACACATTTTCTAAACTGCCTGCTCATAAATGCTTGATCGCTTTAAAAAACAAGCACCTGCATCTACGACCTGCTCACAGACACACAACCTGACTTACTATTCGTAATGGAATCATGGTTTAGAGATGACATGTACCCAGTGATGCATGAAGCCATTCCTCTGGGCTATCAAACCATCACATAAAACTGTACGGGCAAGAGAGGAGGAGGACTTGCTATTATATTCAAACAAGCAATAAATCTCAGTAAAACAGTCAACATTTCCATACATGTTGTAAGGCCCTCCTCATCAGATGCAACCCTACACCAACTTCCTCCTGTAACTTTCTCCTCTTTTACAAATCTCCACCTAACAACTCAACATTCCCAGATACTTTCCTCGATACAGTCTCAAACCTTATAACATTATACTCAAACCTTTGCATTCTTGGGTACTTGAACATTTGGTTTGAAAAACCCAATATGCCCCATCCAAAAGCTATCACCACTGGCCTAGTCACATTGAACCAACATCAGATTGCACGCAATCCAACACACATCGCTGGACACATCCTGGATGTCATTTTTGCAAAGCCTGAACTAGTTACTGTTCATAGCATCATGCCAATCAAATGGCCAGATGACCATTTGATAACTTTCCAACATAAAACACCACAAATCAACACACCCCATAGCAACTTACATATGTGTATCTATTGACCATGGAGCAAACTGAATTTTGAAGACTTAGGAACACAACTAATAGCCAACACAAATCAGGATACAATTAATTCAGTTCCAAAACTGTATGAGTGGCTACAGGAAGCTTTCGATATCCTAATTTGCCTCAGAAAAACGAAACAGGACAAAAGAAAACCAACACCTTGGAGAAGTATAGAACTTAAAAAGATAAAGCAACGAATCAGAAGGTTGCAATGGACCTGGCTGGAAACAAACAACATTCAAGACAAACTTCAGCTTCATAAACTTAAAAGAATATACAAGTCATCAATCAAATAAGTTAAAAAAGGTGCTACTCAGACAGAATTCAAAATGCTAAATCTGCAACCAAAGAATTTTATAAAATTCTCAATGAATTACAAAAATCTAAATGCATGGAAGGAAGTCATCTTACTACTCAAGATTTCACAAACAAACTAGCAACCCATTACACAACCAAGGCAGACACATTGCACTTGTATTTAAAACAGAAGAAAACCATCAGCACCAACCCCTTTCCTAAAATCCCCTCCAAGAATAAACCAACCCAGCCTCAGCACTCCTTTAAACAAATATCACAAGGTGAATTTATGGATGTAGTCAAAGCAAGCAGGCCTTCCGGTTGCCCTTCTGACCTTTGTCCACCACACATCTTCAAGAACATTATTTTATCCACTTCTGCTGCCACACCTGTAAGAAGAATCCCCAATAACTCTTTAACTACAGGAACTTTTCCTCAAGATCTGAAAAAGGCATACATATGTCTGTTACTAAAGAAAACAAACCTAGACCCACAGGACCCGACCAACTACAGACCAATCACAAATGGACCTTTCCTGGGCAAACTGATAGAAGGAGTGGCATTTCCCCAGATGTCACAATTCATTGAAGACAATTCCATACTTTTAAACTCCCAACTGGATTCCTCCCAGGAAGAAGCACTGAATCGGCACTCATAGCTGCCTGGGATGATCTTAAAAACACAGTCAACCACAATGGAGTTGCTGCTTTACTTCTCTTGGAACTCTCGGCTGCCTTTGATACTGTTGACCATGATACCCTAATCCAAAGACCCCACAAAGCCGGCATAGACTGCTCTCGACTGGATTACTTCTACCTTCAAAACAGAACTAATATTATTGATTCTCCCCACTTCTCGTCTAAACCCTACCTCACAAAAGCAAGGGTCCCCAAAGGATCAATTATCTCACCTATGTTTTTTAACATCTACATGATGTCATTACCAGAAATGATCAATGACTTTCAACTCACATGCTACAACTATGCAGATGACACATAAATACAACTTAAATTGGAATGCCCCAAAGACATTGAAAACTCAGAAATCTTCAGTTGCCTCAGAGCCGTTGATCAGTGGATGACTTGGAGCCATCTCAAACTAAATGCTTCCAAAACAGAAATACTCACATGTGGCGACTAGAAACATTATGACCTACTGTGCACCTGGCCTGACAATCTCGGACCACCTCCTCAAGTATCCAAGGAAGTTAAAAACTTTTAAATTACCATGGACTCCAAGTTAACAATGAATGCCCAAGTGGACAAATTAGCACGATCAAGTTCAACACCTTGAAGACTGTGCGACGCATCTTCCCTCACCTTGGAATTCCACACAAAGTGCAGGCTACTATCTCTCTTGTACTATTCAAACTTGATTATGCCAATGGCCTCTACCATGGATCATTTCTATCTATTATGAAAAAACGACAAGGTATTCAGAACTCACTACCAGGCTGTTATTACATGTAAAGCCACAAGCCCATATCTCCCCTGCCTTGAGAACGCTACATTGGTTACCCTTTGCCAGAAGATCCACCTTCAAGCTGCTTTGTATCACCAACAAAGCTATACATAGAAAAGGACCGCTTTTCATCAGAAACAAAATTGAGAAAGGCAATATGTTGAAACGCGTCATGCTGGGTGTAATGAATGTGGCTGAGAATCCGGAGAGTGCTCCTTTTTAGCTCTGAAGTGCAGCCTGTTTGGTTGCTATATTTCATGTGCATGCCACTTGCACGAAGGAAGGAAGCACCCATCCCAAAAGTGTTCGGCAATATTGGCTGCATTTGTGAAAGGATTGAATTGTTATTGCCAGAACTGCCGCAGCTCTTTAAACTCCTAAATGGCTGCTGTTTTTTCAGGACATGACTACATGTTTTTGCGCCAGTCACCAGACTAGCACTTTCAGGTATGGAGAGACATAATATGTGGGCAAGAGAGGGTTGGATATAAAGGCTCAGCTGATTTATTGTGCTAAGAGACATTTGCTTGCCTTAATAAGAACAAGAAAGATGAAAGATTACAGCTAAATGCGCGGCAGTTATAATGTGAACAGCAATGTGCCCAGAACCATTTGGGTATTTAACTTTACTAAAGAAAAGTTATAACTGGGACTAAGCAACATCTAAAACTACATGGGATTATGGCGGCGCTGCTAACTGTGCTTTTTAGTCCTTTTTTACTTACGAGTATCATGACATAACAATGAAACAAAACTATTTAAAGCACCTGTGAGTAAATGTCTATTTCTTAACTGGCATTTGAGAAAGGCAATCTGCTGAAAAGCGTCATGCTGGGTGTAATGAATGTGGCTGAGAATCCGGAGAGTGCTCCTTTTTGTCTCTGAAGTGGAGCCTGTTTGGTTGCTATATTCCACGTGCATGCCACTTGCACAAAGGAAGAATCCATCCCAAAAGTGTTTGGCAATATTGGTGGCATTTGTGAAAGGATATCTATATTTGGCCGGGACAGCGTGTGTGTGTTGTTTGGCTTGGGCACATAACCGATTATCAGTATATACTTTTTTGAAGTGCCTTTTTCTATTTTTTGTTTGCCTTTATTAATATATTTAATAAATGGAGCTGTCGATTTTTTCACATGAATGACTTTTTGAAGTGTGTTCATTCTCTATTTTCTCACGAGCTCTTGGATATTGTGCAGCCTTTTGGTGCTTTAAAGAGTTGCACCGTCTTTTGGAATATATATATATATATATGTATAATGTGTGAGTGTGCGTGTGTATATGTATATGTGTGTGTATATACATATATATGTTTATATTAGTCTAAGCTTAACATGTTCATGGGTCATTGCATAGCTCCTAGATAAGTTATTATATTAGATACTTATGAATCCCTGCTTTCATTTTTAAATCACAATGATCACATGTTTTTTTATCATAAGCATTTCGCTATTCAAAAATTGAGTGAAGATAAATGAAAGTTAGAAAAGTATACGTATTAATTAACTTCAAATATTACAAATCTTAAAAGTTTTCTTTTCATATTATTATATCCATTATTATATTCCTTGCACATATATTCCCATACTATGTATTTACATATCTATTTTTTTATTACTCTAGTCCCACTGTACTAGAGAAAAATTAAATAAAAATAAATAAAATAAAATCAATAAATGAAATTCAAATTATAAATAATTAAATTAAATAAATAAAAATATAATAATACTAATTATAATAATAAACATATAGATAAATAAATAATAGAAAAAAATAAATATATATAAAAATATGTATATAAATAAAATAATTATTAAATAAAAATAATATAAATTTACTCTCTTGTAAGTTTTACTCTGTCTCCCCATCACCTATGTCTCTATCAATCTATCCTCCATCCCCACTATGACTCATCCCAAACCCAGTCTGCTACATGTTTATTTGCAAAATAACCCTGCCTAAGCTCTTCCCTCCTCTAGCACATCTAGCTCACCCCAAACCTCAGTTTACTACCATGATCTCCCAAACAACCCTACTAAATTCTCCCTCATTTATCTCACCTTTGACTCATCCAAAACCCCTCCTGCTACTAAGATCTCCCTAACCCTTTCACAGACTCTTCCCTCCTCCATCTCTCTTTTATTGATCCCCAGCCTCACCCTATTGCTATAAACTCCCAATTAGCACATCTCGATTCTTCCCTCCTCTATTCCCCATTACTCTAGTCAATCCAAGTAACAAACTCACATATCCTCTGCTCAAATTAACTCATAATAATACTAATACTGTATTCATATTTCCCTATACTAATTCACCACTTTGACGCATCGTCAGGGGTAGTAAGCGCTATACAAATGCAATTACAATTACAATAGTTTACCTTGTTATAGTACATCCTGATTCACTTAATTCTGTCCACATCTTATGCACACTTTGCTTTGTTTGTTTTGATCACATATCTCATGTTGCTGCTAAATGACTGCATTTTCCTACTCTCTATCAACCTTTGCCCAGCCTTGTCCCAGGCTTTCTTCTTGAAAGACCAATACCCACTTTGTCATCAGTAGGGCCTAATCCACTCTGTGCATGTTCTTTAATTATCAGACGCCTGAGGAATATGCTCCTAAAGATTATCAGTCTCTGTCTGTATCAGTCTCATCCCTTGTCTGAATTTGAAATTAAGGGGCATATTTAAGAAAAGTGGCATTGCAAACACTGCAGCGCCACTTCTCTTGCACCTTTTAGCACTACCCTACTGCCACCACATGTGCACTGTATTACAATATGACACACGATGGCGCAGGGTAGGGGGCAATAGTGTCATTTGTTTTTTTACACTATTGATGTACTCTTCAGGAGTAGCTCCAAAATGTTAGCAATTCTCCTGCAGAGTACATAGGGGACCATTGAGTCAATAGCATGCCCACTTTTAATGCCTGCTCTAAGCAAAAGAAAATTGTGCTAAAAAACAACAACTCTGAAGTTACATGAAACAACATCTCACAGGTCAACAGACTCTCTGGATACTGCACCCCTCCTGGAGGGCTGTCTACCACAATTAGAGATCCCCTCCTGGTTGGAGGAGATGTATATTCATTCACTGTATCAGCAAGTCTGGCAGTTAAAAGTGGTTGAATCACAGTTTTTCAACAATGGAGAACCAGCTGGAATAGCTGTTGGAATCCCATAACTCGAGGAGCAGTCTGCTAGTTGTCCATTAGGTTACAATGATGGAAGAACAGCTACTTTGGTGGATGGGACGTCCACTATGGTTTTTAGGCCGCCACACACCCTTAAACCAAATGAAATCATTAGTCATGTATAAAATGTAATGTCACATTTATCCAACATGCATGGTTCTCTTGAAAGTAAATGTTATCTGACAATGCTTTTCACTCTCTCGGACTGCCCACTTTGACACGTATCAAAGGTGGGCTGCCCAGTAGTACTCAAGAAGATTTGGACATGCTATCCCCTTTTATCTCCTGGAAGCATGAGTATTTTGTGATAGATTCATGGGGACAGAGTTAAAAAAGTGGCGTTGCACTTTCCTTGTGCCCCTTAGCACCCCCCTACCGTCACCATGTGTGCACCGTATATAAAATACGGTGAACCATGGCGTAGGGGGCAATAGCATAATTTTACTTATTATAAATAATGGAAGCCACCTTTTATTGCCTGCTCTGAGCATTAAAAGTGCCGAAAAAAATGATGCAAGGAGATCTCTTGAATTTCCTTACACCATTTTTTCAGCCCCCCTAACGGGGGAACTTGCATATGTCATGACTGGCCCAGGCATTATGTGATGCAAGGGTTTACAAAGTGGCATAATGCATGCATTGCGCCACTTTGTAAATAATGCATGGGAAAAATGCCACTTTAGAATTGCCTTAGCGTAAAAAAATTAAGCTATGGCGGCTCTAAAGTGACACTAGGGGTTCTTAAATCTGCCCCATGGTATTTTCCCCACCCATATAAAAGCTTGGATGACATTCTGCAGATGAGATATATCCTGGGTTGGAATAGAGGTCAGAAGCCTTAGGAGAGGTATAGTACCATTGGGAGTATGTTCATTTTAATTACATTGATATGCCCATGCCTTGATAAGTAGAGCAAGCACCGCAGGTCGTCATGAATGTCCTCCCTTACTTCATTGTGTTTTCATCTCTTTTTGCCTTTATTCTTTATATTCGTATTAAATTTTATGACGTATACGTGTTTTAAACATGAAGGTGTTATTTGATATGGAATATTAATGTGAAACTATTTTGTATAAGAGAATTAAAACTGTATATATTTGTCTAAAGTTCTTCAGTATTTGAAAGTGGTGTTTTTTTTAATGAGGCGTGTATGCAGAGTAAAATGTGGGTTAATCATGTGATTGATGTATTTTTTTATCCTTAGGACAATTTTGATATTCTTCTGTGAAGTGGAACCCTGTCTTATTGGTGTGTGGGGTATCTGTCCTTCTGTTATGTATTGCACCTCATTAGTATGAATTTAAAAGCCAACTATAGCAATAAGTAATAGAAAGTTGGTGACCAATCCAGCTTTGCAAAGGACCTTCCACTGTGCGGAAACACATGTAACAGCATTTTTAGTAACGTTTGAACCATTTGTGCAATAAATCATTTTTTTATTAAAGTCTGCAAATTATGTGCAGATGATGGATTATGTGACAAATACAGCAAATCTATAATTATGCAAAAGTCTTCCCAGCCACACAATTGCATAATTCCAGTGGCCCTGCCTGTAGTGCAGTGGGATAGGTTCGCAGTTGCAGTGATCAAAAACACATCGTATAAGATATGGATTCTCTGCTTGATGAGTACAAAGGGCCTGGAGCCTGATAGTAGGTACAGAAGTTTTCCGGCTTATCCTTCTCACTGACCACCCAAGTGCCCATCTCTCTCTTGAACCATGAGATATGGATCTTGGCCTGTTTGGCCCTCAATTTGCAGGCAGATGACTGACCACTTTGTCACCCTTCTTGTAATAATATTCCCCTATTGTCAAATTAGTGTGTTCTGTATAATTGGTTCTGTGATATTTCAGCTGGCCCCTGGTTATTTCCAGGTTTCAATTAAGGGTTTTTGAGGGCTTTTATTTATCTAGAGCCTCTAACTCCCTCACGCTGCCGATGGGAGCATGGGTCTCTATGCCATGGGTGTGGTCTGAAATGGGTATATCAAATATGTCAGCAGATGTCAGGGTTGGGAGGAGAGAGTGTGTCATGAATAAGTAGTTGATTTGTGAGTGGAAGGTATGAGCATGTGAGTAATATGTATAGTATCTGGCATCGGGGTGGGGGTAGCACCAAACATCCAGCAGTCCTATTTCTTCTACCTCCTTTTTAAGGAGGGCTGACATTGCCCTGGTTCCCTGATACATGTTGGCCTTTGTACCACACACAGCATCCCACTGTAGGTTTAAGTCACCCCTAAATATAATGTCCCCTGTCGCAGGGTGGAGTTGCTGTTTCAGTGTATCATCAGTGGCGTAACGAAACTTAAGGGGGCCACCCTGCAAAGTATCTTAAGGGGGCCTGCTCTCCCCTGGACCCAGTCAGGGGCCTGCCCCCAATGCACAGTGTACTGTGCTGAGGGAGTCCTGGAACTCGGGCGTCCCACAACATAGCGGGGGTCATGGGGGCATTTGTTACGCCACTGTGTAGCCTGTATAAATGCATCTTGGGATGGGTTGGGGGGCGTATATGTTTGGCATTGTGAGGTTGGTAGTATCTGTATGGATAGTGACTTTTAGAAATCTA
Source organism: Pleurodeles waltl (assembly GCF_031143425.1). Classification (NCBI taxonomy): domain Eukaryota; kingdom Metazoa; phylum Chordata; class Amphibia; order Caudata; family Salamandridae; genus Pleurodeles; species Pleurodeles waltl. The sequence continues at coordinate 977,268,142 of NC_090436.1, read as the reverse complement.
CCCTTTGAAGGGTATGTTCCTTTCCTATATGAGATTTGCAAAATATTGCAACCCCAGCCATTTTAGTGTGGGGGGGAGCGATGCCCAAAATTGGTCAGGGTTGTGTCAGGGGCACATACAGTAGTGATCTGCATGCAGTAAGTGAGTCTGCTGTAGGAAGATAATGTTAGAGTCCTGTTGAGTCGGGTACTGCCATTATTGTCTGTGCTTATTGGGGCAATTCAAGCCTCTCACATTTAGTGATAGTATCTTCAAGGTATGTGGGGATCAACAGAAGTCAGGGATGGTGCAGACCAGGAGCCGTAGTTATAAAGGGTATTTCAACCTGCATTTGATGTATATTGGATGTAATCCCCCCTATATCTGCTCCTGCAGAAGACTTGTAAAGGAATAGAGGTATAATGGAAAGAAGAGAGGAGCATAGGAGGAAGTAGGTGGCCAACAGGGCTGAAAAGTAAGAATGTCCATCTCAAGTATATGGGTTAACAGGTTAGGCCCACTAGGTGTACGACCCGCTAACTGATGTGGCAGGGAGGATAGCCAAGAGTTTCTCTGGAACGTCTTCTGGTACGTTTTCATTGACAAATGGGTGTAAAAGTGTCTTTGCCCCTCTTAGTCCCTTCTGGCCATCTTCAGCTCCCAGGTGGAGTGGCTAATAAGGCTTATAATTTAGGATCCTCCGGGAGAGGGGACCTCGATAGGGAGACTATGTGTGCTGGAGTGTCTTGCTTCATCTTTAAAAGATGGGAAATTACTTCAGCTTTAGCTATATCCTTTTTTTTTGCAGGTGTATATAAACAACATCAGCCCCTACAGACATTACATCTAAACTCCCCCCAATAGCTCTTCTTCTAAATCCCACTCTCCTTCATTTTATTATTATGTTATTTATTATTAATCCCTGCTCCCCAAATAGCCTTGAATTTTATTTGTGTACCCATGCGTTGGGCATACAATTGTTCACGCCCATAGATTTGCTTTATCCTTGCTACCCATGTGGAATATGTAGGTGGCACAGGTGACTTCCACACTTGTAAAATCAAAGGTTGCGCAACAAGAGAGGCAATTAATAGAGTTTGCTTTGAGCCTATTGTCAAGCCCGGATTATTAGATATACCAAACAGAGGAACCGCAGGATCCGCGGTCAGCAAAACCTGAACTGCTGAACTTATCCACCGAAAGATTTCCCCCCGTACTCTGTCAGATAAGTGCAAGAAAACATATATGTACCCAATCCCCCTGGCATGTCCTGCAACGCTGGCAAAGACCTGCCAAGTCTGAAAAACATTTCTTTTAACCGGGCCGGAGTATAGTATAGCATCAATTTAGAAACAAAAGCCATATTTTTAAGATTGGCCCCTCGAATTGCTTTACATGACAAAATATTAAACCTCCTCCCCTTCTGTAGATTAATTCTAACATCTGTTGCATCATCAACTCCAGTCAAAAAGTGTCATATAATTTCAGGAGAGGACCATAAGGTGAAAACCTGATACCAGCAGCCTATTCCTTGGAGATTCCTATAAAAAGTCTCAGACATCAAAGAGTTGGATAGCTCCATAGTCCTGTCCACTGATAAGAGAAAATACTGGATTTGCAGAAAAGAAAACCTAAGATTATCGAGAAGAGATATCCCTTCAGCTTGATACTGCTACCATGATTTAACCTTTTGGTTGCTTGTTGGGAAATCAGAGAAAGTAGCAAAACCTGCCTGCTCCCATCCTTAGATGAACAACTGACTTAGGTCGCATCGCTGATTCCCAAAGCTTTATCATCGGGTAAAAAGTAGGAATTGTATGCTTTTCCTGAATTGCCCGAATTCTACAGCGAATTTCGTGTGGGAGCCTATACCTTGTGAGTTTGGGGAGTCTAGGCATTTTTAGAAAAGGGGGAAGCTGATTATTGCTCTCCTTTATCATTTTTGGAAGATAGAAATGCAGATTAGGCACTAGAGCCGCTCTCGATGGCCAATCTAAAATGGAGACCTCTTAGTATTTCCTAAAATTCTGAAGAGCCAGACCCAATCCTCGACCGTTAGGACCAACTTTGCCAGTTGTATACACGTTTTTTTGTTAGCCCAAATAAATTGGTAAATCATTGAGTCTATATCTTTAAAATCCTTATAGCGAATTTTCAAAATCAGACTAGAAAAGACAAATAAGAAGAAAAGGAGTATCATCATCTTTACTAGCGCCACACGGCCTATAGTTGAAAGCATAGAACTTTGCCATTTTTGGAGAAGATCTTTAGCTTTTTTTAATACCGCACTGTAATTAAGCTGAAACTGTCACGGTTTCGGGCGGGTCTGATCAGGACTTTGGTTGGGACACCCCTTGAGGTCACCGAATATCCTAAAGCTGTAGTACACTGGGGCAGAGGAGCAGCTAAAGGCATACACGGAAAGGACAGCTATGGATAGGCACAGGAAACAGGAAAGTAAAAGCAGAGCAACCCTTGTGTGAACAAACAGGAAACGGATTACCAGTGGACAAACACACTGGGGTTGTACACAAAGTAAGGCGCAGAACCTCCCACAGTGACAGGGAATCTCAATGCCTCTGTGCAGTTTGCTCTTACAGATAGTCACCCTGCCAGCCCCATAGAAAGGTGACAGCAGAAGTGATTCTGTTTCTGGACCCTAGAGCACAAACAAGGATAGTACTTACATACACAGGACACGCTCTTGTGGGTCCAGCTGGAAACACAGTGGCGATTCCTGAGAAAACAGCAATAGCACACTGTCACTGTTAGGCACGAAATACAACGTATAACACTGGACAAGGATGGGGGCTGGAATTGCCTCCTGGAAACCAGGAGCCAACCCCAGTACACAGGAGGACACGTATACACTGGTGAAGACTGATAGAACACTTACCGGACACAAAGAACCAAGAAGAAACAGAAACAGAAGGGAACAAACAAAGAGGCAGAGGCAAGAACTAGGAACAGGCTCAGGCTGAAGCAAAGGCAGGTCTAGGACTTGAAAACAGGGCGCAAACTTCTGTCTGGGACAGACAGAGACAGGACTGGGAAACTGAGCACAGGCTCTGGCTGGAACAGGCAAGGACAGGACTGGAATACAGGGAGTAGGAAATGAGCAGTAAACAGGACTGGGAAACGGAGAAGGTTCAGGCTGAAACAAGGCAGGAGCAGGGCAGAGAAACAGGGAGCAGGCTTTGGAAGAAACAAACAGGTACAAGGCTAAGAAGTAGGGAGCAGACTCTGGCTGGAACAATCAGGAGCAGGGCAGAGAAACAGGAAACAGGATCAAGCTGGAACTGGAACACCATCCGACAAGGGGTCTGTAACACAAAGGAATTGAAGTCCGATGCACGACAGGGAGCTTGAGGAAATGGCTGCTTATAAGCAGTTCCAAGCTGGGCTGCACAGGAGAGGTTTCAGGTGTGTGTAGTTTCGGACACTTGCAAGTCCTGGAGGAGAGGATCCAGTGAAAAGGAGCAACTGGACTTCTCCCATTGAAAACAATGGGAAACGGAATCCGGGTTTTCCTGACTACCAAGCTATGCATTATGGGATTTGCAGTCCCAAGAAGCAAATGTAGTCCTACACAAGTGTACCATGGAGAAAAGAGAAACAAACAGGAGTCAGCAAGGGACTCTAGATAGGTGTTCAAGGTGATTCCCAGGCTTCTGACAGTCCCCTTACAGCGCCCCCTGGAAATGGGACGACCGAGTCGTAACAGTATACCCCCTCCCACCAGTCCGCTCAAGAAGAGAAGGCGATCCTTTGGCTGAAAAAAGTTGAAGAGGAAAAGCCAAAGCAAGAAAATCCAACACCAACCTTGGTGGATAGGTTTACAGTCCTGCCATAGGTGAATCTTCCAATGAGCAAAGCATGTATTAATACCCATATGGGCTCCAATGTCTTTTCTCTTTATTGTTCGAGTGATATGGGAGGAGTGCATGGAGTTGGTTTCTGATGAAGTGGATTCAGGAGCAAGGAGATCTGGAATTGCATCATGGGCGGTATTCTTTAGGACTTTAGTTTCCTGTTTAGTACTGTCTTCCTTAGAGGAGATAATTGGCGTGTTAGTAACTGTAAGGTCTGTAACTCCTTCCGACAAGCAGGATATGTCTGTTTCTGCAGCAGTATTTGCATTGATTGTGGTCTGAGGCTTGCAAAGCATAGAGACTTGGGAGACATGGGTAACTGGTGTTCTCAAGGTAAACATGAAAAAGTCAGAATTGTCTTTCATCTTTGATGACATTGGAGTATCAAATTCAGGAGCAACAGGAGTTTTCATGTCTTTAGAAACTGGATTAACATATGAAAATGTAGAAGTTCCACAAACTAATTCTTTAGGGTGATCTTCAGACAAGACTGGGATTTCTTCATTGCAAGTGCTCTGTGGTGTGTTCATGGTATCAGAAATGGTTTCTTTGCAAGGCGTTTCTACAACAGGTAGTTGATCTTTGTTAGAAATGGGGTTTCTGGTTGGCTAGGGTATGTACCTCAGCCAGGCAGAACTTACCCACTCTAGTCAGGGCAAGGGAGTTACACGTCCAAGATAACCCCTGCTCACCCCCTTGGTAGCTTGGCACGAGCAGTCAGGCTTAACCCGGAGGCAATGCGTAAAGCGTTTGCACAACACACACATACATGTGACGCAATATCCTATCCTCACCGCTGACTTCCAAGCTACCAAGGGGGTGAGCAGGGGTTATCTTGGACGTGTAACTCCCTTGCCCTGACTAGAGTGGGTAAGTTCTGCCTGGCTGAGGTACATACCCTAGCCAACCAGAAACCCCATTTCTAACATTGGTGGCAGCGGTGGGATCTCAACGAAGCGCTTTTCACAGCGCTAGGAAGATTATGCAGCCTGGGCTGCGGCGGTGATCTTAACGAAGCGCTTTTCACACTTGAGGTCACCGAATATCCTAAAGCTGTAGTACACTGGGGCAGAGGAGCAGCTAAAGGCATACACGGAAAGGACAGCTATGGATAGGCACAGGAAACAGGAAAGTAAAAGCAGAGCAACCCTTGTGTGAACAAACAGGAAACGGATTACCAGTGGACAAACACACTGGGGTTGTACACAGAGTAAGGCGCAGAACCTCCCACAGTGACAGGGAATCTCAATGCCTCTGTGCAGTTTGCTCTTACAGATAGTCACCCTGCCAGCCCCATAGAAAGGTGGCAGCAGAAGTGATTCTGTTTCTGGACCCTAGAGCACAAACAAGGATAGTACTTACATACACAGGACACACTCTTGTAGGTCCAGCTGGAAACACAGTGGCGATTCCTGAGAAAACAGCAATAGCACACTGTCACTGTTAGGCACGAAATACAACGTATAACACTGGACAAGGATGGGGGCTGGAATTGCCTCCTGGAAACCAGGAGCCAACCCCAGTACACAGGAGGACATGTATACACTGGTGAAGACTGATAGAACACTTACCGGACACAAAGAACCAAGAAGAAACAGAAACAGAAGGGAACAAACAAAGAGGCAGAGGCAAGAACTAGGAACAGGCTCAGGCTGAAGCAAAGGCGGGTCTAGGACTTGAAAACAGGGCGCAAACTTCTGTCTGGGACAGACAGAGACAGGACTGGGAAAGTGAGCACAGGCTCTGGCTGGAACAGGCAAGGACAGGACTGGAATACAGGGAGTAGGAAATGAGCAGTAAACAGGACTGGGAAACGGAGAAGGTTCAGGCTGAAACAAGGCAGGAGCAGGGCAGAGAAACAGGGAGCAGGCTTTGGAAGAAACAAACAGGTACAAGGCTAAGAAGTAGGGAGCAGACTCTGGCTGGAACAATCAGGAGCAGGGCAGAGAAACAGGAAACAGGATCAAGCTGGAACTGGAACACCATCCGACAAGGGGTCTGTAACACAAAGGAATTGAAGTCCGATGCACGACAGGGAGCTTGAGGAAATGGCTGCTTATAAGCAGTTCCAAGCTGGGCTGCACAGGAGAGGTTTCAGGTGTGTGTAGTTTCGGACACTTGCAAGTCCTGGAGGAGAGGATCCAGTGAAAAGGAGCAACTGGACTTCTCCCATTGAAAACAATGGGAAACGGAATCCGGGTTTTCCTGACTACCAAGCTATGCATTATGGGATTTGCAGTCCCAAGAAGCAAATGTAGTCCTAGACAAGTGTACCATGGAGAAAAGAGAAACAAACAGGAGTCAGCAAGGGACTCTAGATAGGTGTTCAAGGTGATTCCCAGGCTTCTGACAGTCCCCTTACAGCGCCCCCTGGAAATGGGACGACCGAGTCGTAACAGAAACAGATCCGATAAATTGTGTGTGACATAAATTCATAGATATCTTATAGGTCTAGAAGTGGTGTCTGGACTCGGATACCGTAAACACACAAGATGTGTGGGGTGGTATAAGAGAGAACAGGTCTCTTGTAGTCTGGTAAAAAATGCACTGGTTGAGCGCGTAATCAAGGAAGATGTATGAGTGTGATGGGTGGCTAGATGTTTGAGGGAGTTCCCTGTACGGCTAGATGATCTCCAACACATTATAGTGTCATGCTTCATCACATGACCACCTAACCCCACCCAGGTAAGATGGTACTACCTGGGCGGACTCAACCTCAGTGTCAAAAGAACTGCAGAGGGAGTTCTGAGATTTAATCTTGCTGGATAATACAAGGGATCCAGATAAAGATAGTGAATAATAAAATGACCTTACAAATCACCTGTTTTGTTTAAGAACTTTTTAATATAGGTGTTCACAGGTAAGAATAAAAACAGGGATGGAGACTCTGATGAGAATGATGACTCAAGGGGGTCTAAAAATTGGGGACCAACATGTTTCTGCCCAAAAGGTCCGGGGGATTCATCAGGGTCGGGAATCCCTATGGGTGGAGAGCAAAATTATATGCTCATAAGGAAGATAAGTGCTCAAAGAAAACAGGCCTACCTGGGGAATTCAGGGGTTCAGGCCCTGCGGGAAAAGGCAGTTAGCCTCTGGTCTGGGATCTAACGGAGGGGGGTTGCCCCTTGTAGTCACACTTACTCCAAAGGCAGCAAAGTGTTGGTTCACCTAAATGGTCCGTGTACCAGCCGTTCGTGTGACTGGACTCGGATACCTACGGGTAGGATCCCATTTTTTGAATTAAATAAAAGTGCCTCCAAATTTAGCCTGATTGATCCGGTACCCACTAAGGTCAGAAAACATTCTGATCCTTGTAAATGCCCTAGCAACATTATCAGCATCGGCATGGAGATACAAAATCATGTCGTCGGCAAACAATTTAAGTTTAGGTGCACGAGGTATAGGAGGATAGATAGAATTATCCTCACAAAGTGATGTAGCAAGTGGTTCAATAAAAAGAGCAAAAAGCACTGGTGAAAGAGGACATCCTTGACAAGTGCCACACAAAACTTGAATAGTGTGTACCTCCTGTGCATTAACAAGGATCTTTGCTTTTGAACTTTATCATAAATTATGGAGAACTGAGACAAATTGTTTGGAAAAGCCAAGCTTCTCTAGGATCGAAAATAGGACCTCCCATTGCACCAGGTCAAAAGCTTTCTCGACATCTAGCATAATAATAGCAGCCGGAAAATTGTTATGTGAGAAACTATCAATTGCCTGTACTAAAAAGTTTGTGTTGGTCGACAAAAGCTTGCCTGAAAGAAAGCCACATTGATCCTGATATATGAGCTCTTGAACTACCAATGCTGTCCTAACTGACAAGATTTTTGTAAAGAACTTATAATCATAATTTAATAAACTAATAGGGCGATACGAATCGGGCTGTTCGGAATGTTTATCCTTTTTTTTAAAAACTCACCACTATGGCCCGCGTGAAAGAAGAAGGAAGCTCAATGCCCTTTAGTATCTAATTAAAGAGGTCCACTAAGACCACGGCTAGTTGGCCCAACAGGGCTTTATATACCTCTGCCGGAAGACCATCTTCCCCAGGGGTTTTACCATTAGAAGATACCCGAATTGCATCTGCAACTTCAGCGAAGGTAATAGGAGCTAATAAAGATTTTTGGTGTTCCTCATTCAAGCCTCGTAGTTGCAGTGAATTTAAGAAATGATAACTCTATGATGGCTCTGCTGAGGACGTAGCGGAATACAATTTAGCATAGTGGGCAGCAAAAACCCTTTCAATGTCCCTAGCTTGATAGACAATTCGTCCAGCGTCTTCATCAAATATAGATTTAATTACATTGTTGTTAGACTTTTGCTTGACTGACCATGCCAAGTATTTTTCCCATATGCCCACTTTCCTCGTACTATTGCTGGAAGCTAGTGTGCTGGTTAATTATTGAGCGAGATAGATAATACTCTTGAAAAGTAGCCCGGGTCTCATTTAGTCTACACAACGTCTTCGGACTATAGGATCCCACATGATTTCTAAGCGCTAGATCCAGATCTTGCTTGAGTTTATATTCTTTCTCCTTAGGTAGCCTAGAAATATGTGCTTTATACGATATAGCTTCACCTGGCATATACGCTTTACTGGCTTCCCAAACATTAAATAGGGAGGCCGAACTGTTATTAAGAATAACAAACTCTTTTACTGATGCCTTCAAAGAATAAATCCATCCTTCTTCTACCAGAAGGGATCTATCAAAGCTCCATCTTGAACATCTCCTCTGTTCAATCCTCATATCTAAGTCGACTATTAGCATGGAAAGATCTGAGAAGTGATTGGCAAGAATTGACGAACCGCGCCTTAGCAGTGAGAAGGAAATAAGAATAATCTATAGTTGACAGGAGGTAAGCAGGTCTTGGTTTATTCTGCTTTTTATTCTTCCTAGTGGAGTCCACTTGCATATTAGGGATGATATTAAAGTCTCCTCCAATAACGAAGAACCCAGACATAGAAATTAACTGCTCGTAGAGAGTCTGCAGAGAGCTGGCATTGTCTTCAATAGGGCCATAAAAGCTCACATAGTGGATGTTCACCGTTGGCATTGAGGTAGTAACAACTATCCACCTTGCCTTGGTGTCCCTGTAGTCATGGTCTATCCATCCCTGGAAATCCTGTGTAAAGAGAATGGCCACCCCTCTTGTTGCTAGATTCGCCGATGCAAAAAACGATCACATAAATTTAGGGAGCTTTGGCATTTTGCCGTGAAGTTTTAGATGCATCTCCCGTAAAAGAAAGATATGAGAGCGAAATGCCCTTAACCAATTAAGTATAGCTTGAAATTTAGCCAAATTATTGGCCCCATTCAAGTTACACCCTATAATTCTTAGATCGTTCCCTAACATCTAGCTGAATACAAAAATAAACAATGACATATCCCAAATACCCTTGGCCTCCCTTTCACCTCTATATACCAAATCACTCTCCCGCTTGTTGAGTATTTGAACATTGCAACCCCGCTTCCTTGTTTTCTTTGGGCCTAGCTCTTGGCCTTCTGGTATTCAATCCCCCTATTGCAAACCTGATTAACCATTCTACACCTACTTCTTTTCTCCTCTTATCCCCTGACTGAAACCTTCCCTCCCCAACCCAATAGCTTTCCAAGTTGTCCCCCGATGAAGGCCAATCCCGTCCTGGCCTTCCCATACCAACTTGTGGCATCCTCCCTTGCACCCCATCCCTTCATCCTCCTCCCCAATCCCCAACCCTACATGAGTGCATAGGTGCGGCACTAAAGAACCCAACTCCAAGTAGAGCAAGCAAGATTGACCATAATAAATCAAGAGGGCTAATGAGAAAACAAACAATATAATTTGAAGCCCCCTTGGAACAAAGATATTTCTCTATCCCCTTCCCCATTTGACCTGGATGACCTGGATGAAAATTATCCCCATGAGACTATTTACTAAGCTGGTCTAGGAAGTCTATGGCCTTTTGAACATTTTGGAAATTATGGGCCTGGCCCTTGTGCAAAACGTTTAAATTTGCGAGTTGAACAATGACTGCTGGAGCCCCTGCTTTCTTGAAATGATTTATGAGGCCTACTAACTCACAATGCCACTGAGGGGCCACACTAGATATATCAGAGAACACTTTCAAATGATAGTTCTCTGTTGTTTTGAAAGCTTTTGCTTTTATCGCTTGTGATAGAACCTGCTCTTTAATCCTAAAATTTACTATAACAGTATTTGGATACTTAAAAGATGAAGGTTTAATAAAGGGGACTCCATGAGCCTGAATAAGGGACAAGTTAGCCTTGGAGTCCGCTTTTTCCAGAAGTATATATTTATAGATGAGATCAGATATTACTTCTGTTATTGAAGATGTTGCCTCGAGTTCTTCGGGAATCCCAATAAATCTCAGATTACAGCGTCATGATCTATTTTCCATATCATCAAGTTTAAGCCGAAGCTCCTCCAGTTCCAGCTGTGATTGAGCCATCACTGACTCTTGACAGGTCTCCGTATCCTCAAGGTCTGAGATCCTTTGTTCAGCCTCCGAAACCCTCTGTGTAAGATGGGATATACTGGAGTTGATCTATTCCAGCTGGTCATTAATTTTCCTGTTAGCTTCATCTTGCAAGATCTTCAATACTGGAATCTCACTGAGTATCTGGGTAAGTTTTATTTCAATTGAAGATGGAGGGCCAGGAGGACCATGCAATCCCACTGAGACTGCCCCCGGATTTTGCTCCAGATTTTGCTGAGGCATAGATGGTTCGCATCAGCTCCGGACCTAATGTTGGAGTCAGGTTCAGGGGTGAACTTTTCACCTACAGTTCGTTTTAATACAGAGCCAACTGAGCGATCATTAGTAATGTAGTCTGAATGGCCTAAGTCCTGGGAGGCATTATTCCTGCCAGCTAGATCACCCCCTTTTCCGCTACCATGTACAAAAAGAGGATATAGTTTTTCCGTAGAGAGATATGTAGTTTCAATATTACCCGAAAGGTTGGTAACATCCGGCGATCTTGGTGTGGGGAGGTCTGAGCTAAGATTAAAAATAGCAATGGTACAATGGTTATCTCGGCTCTCCCACTGTGGTTCACACCTTGTTCAATGGATTGACAAGGAGGGAAGATCCCATTTAAAGTCTCGACCGCCATTGGGGTAGACTCAGACTCAAAGATACAATCCAGGCCGGAGGGGGTAGAGCTTAAATCAGTGAGCTCAATAAAACCCTGAAACGATTGCTGAAGATCCTGGCCCGCTGCTCCTATCCCTGATTGCCCGCCTCCCTCTCCATCAGGTTGTCTCAATGAATTCCCTTGAAGAGCCAACTTTCTTTTCTTAAGGGGAGTTTTAGTGTGTTTAGTTGTAGCACCCTTGTTGGTCTGGCATGGCTTGAGAGAGGTATCGCGGATATTTTGTCTCATATGGAAAACATTTTTTCCCTTAGACTCACGACCCCTTACCACATCCCTTCACTTGTTTTTTTGCACTTTCAGTTCGTATCCATCTTGCCAGAGGGTGCCAGCAATACCGGACACAGTCTCGATCTTGAAACAATCCCCCACATCCACAGTCCTCCAAAATCTCTATCTCCGTACCTCCACACTGTCGGTGTCCCCTCTGCCCTGCTCCACTCTCCTCCAGATTCCCAGCCCCTTCCACATACCTGCACTGGAGGCTTTTTCACCGAGAAAAAAAAAAGAAAAAGAAAACTAGCCAGCTCTATTACACCATACTTCTTCCTCAGTCTTCCTGATGTTGGCCACGAACAATAGCCATCCAGAATCCAGGGGCCAAAGTCTTAAATGTCCCCAATCAGCTTACCTTACCTTAGGTATAAAGGGTTCCTTGATCTGGGAGGATGAGAATTCACCTCGGAGGTACTCAATGTTTGGTCTCGCTGAGATCACTCAGCGAGCCCAAACTACCTATAAAGTCGAAAAAGTCACAGCATCCTTACATCCCCAGTACGTGGCGTACTGCCTCTCCTGGGGACCAATGCCTCAACTCGACTGCCGTATCTCTGTGGGGCTCATTCCCCTCATCTCGGCAGCATATCCAGGAGAACTGTGCTGACAGCCATGCAGTGAAAAAGCCGTACCCAGACTGTGGTTTAAAGGACCTCGGGGGAGCTGGGGAGCTTCCCCGTCTTTCTCCCGCAGGCGCCCCCAAAAAGTAACTAAATGTGCCTACATAAAGCTACATGCGGCTCCTTTGGGTCCTGGGGCCCCCAGGCCCATCACTTCCATCTCTTCCGTTGTCTCCGAGTGTGTTGCCTTGGAAAAAATTTGAGAGAGGTGAAGAGACGCAATCGTCACTGCACCTCCGAGTCTGGTCCGTTGATCCACCGCGGAATCACTCGGCCCAGCATCTCCCCTCTGCAGTAGCAGAGGCCATCTTGCTCCTCTTGGTCGGGTTCAGTCATGGAGCATGACGGGAGCTCCACATGACCCCCCTTTGGCTGGATCCTTCAGCTTTTGCTGTGTCCAAGTTTTCGGGCCCCTTTTGTGGGGAGTTGCGGTGTCGGGTAGACATTTGCCACACAGGGTGTTGTTCCAACCTCTCTGGTTGTTGAGGTTGTGCTTTGGTGTCAACCACCTAGTCATCTGGAAGTCCCAGCAGCGCCTTGACCTTTGTCTGAGAGCGCAAGAATTTTGGTTGCCATTCCACTGGAAGATTAGGCTGAAAGGGTGGACCTACTGGCAGCTGATATTGAGTTCTCTCTGGGCAAGTGTGACAGGTGGACATTTCTATACTTTCAAAGTGTTGGTATTGCCCAGCCTTGGAATAGGCATATTGTTGCACCCCTGAAAACTAAGCCTGCCGTGCCTCACACTACAGCCATGATTGCTTCTTTTTCCATGATGTAGTGGAGCTGCATTAGACTATCCGGACTATCCGGAGCTTAACCGGAATTTGGTATTGTGGCGGACACCCTATGGGTTCAATCCAGCCTAAGGGGTGGGATTGAGGTGTCTCCCTTGATGGTGTGAAGTAGTTGGGCTACAAAGCCAATTGTATTGTTTCCTTCAGCCCCCTGGGGTACGCCTCCAACGTGTATGTTGTTCTAGCAGTTATGATTTTCAAGATCTTCTTGTTTAAGCTGGAGGTCAATGTTCTGTTTTTCCAGGGCATTGAGTCCTCTCCATAGCATTTCCTGATCCTCAGTTCAGGAGTCAGAGGTGCACTCCAAATGGTTGATGTGGTCTTCCAGTTCACTAACTTCCTTTCTCACTTCTCAAATGTAAAGTTTGTAGTCCATTTAAACTAACCTATTTATGACCGGATTATCAATAGAAAGCAGTCCATATATTCTTGGTTAACTGGCGCAGCAGGAGATAATCCACTTTCAGGTGCGGATGGTGGCTTTTTGTGTCACTTTACTGCAGCTGGTGTCTAGAGCCAGTTCAGGCCCCTAGGGAAATGAGGTTGGCCCCAGTTGCATGTACCTCAGAGGTTCTGGGGTAGGTGATCCCTGCTGACCCCTGTGTCATCGCTGCCTCTGTGGGGTCACAGCTACGCCCAGTGATCACCATGCAGCCCCGGACTGACCTATCTCCCATGGCTTCCCTGGTTATCAGGGCTCGGGAGCAGTCAGTCTTGTACGTGGGCCTATACCACTACATGGGATGTAACTGAGACCCTCCAATCACCACCAGGAGGATGCTGTAGATGGAGTGGTAAGATGGGGGCTGAGCCTCCCCTGAGAGCTATTGTAGGCCATGTTGAGCACCTGAAGAGAGGAGTCAGCAATCGTTCACCAGCCTCTCCTGAAATGTCAGAGTGTCGTCACTGCCCGAAGGTCCACTTCTGGGGCTAGGACTCCAATGCTGGGATGCTAGAGAAGCAGCATGGGCTGAGGTGAAGAGGAGCTCAACGAGTTTGCAGTCTACTCCATGCCTCGCTTGGTCAGGCACCCCCATTGCTGTTGTTTTACGTGTAATGTTGAATGTGTGGTAAATATTATCGAATGCTTATACATTTTTAAACAACATAAAACAATATGAAAAAAACTCAGAAGAAAAGACATTTGATGTATAAACCAAATTAAAGGTTTGTCGGTGAACCATGAACTTTAGATGTTTGGTAGATAAGCAATGATATGTCCAACACTGACGATGAACTTCTCTAAACCGCAATATATTAGAACCCTATACCCTGCTAAAGAGAGACATACTGGTTGCTACAGGTCCTGAACCCGAGATATAGGCAAGAGCCGCGGGCCTGTAATAAAAGATAGAGCTATGAGGCTACTAAAACATTCTACTGACTGAGGAAAGAGCTTTCGAAATTAAACAGATAGAAACAATCTAACAAAACAATGGAGTGCTGAAGTAGAAGACTTATAGCGATCATGCTCTCTGAGCAACACTATGGGACATATTTATGAAAAGTGGACTGCACATAGTGCAGCGCCACTTTTCTTGCGCGCTTTAGCCCCCCTCTACCACCACTATGTGTACACTGTATTTAAAATATGGCACACCATGACGCAGGGTAGGGGGCAATAGCGTCATATTTTTACTTAATTGATGTACTCTGCAGGAGTAGCTCCAAAATGTTGGTGCTACTCCTGCAGAGTACATGGAGGCCCATTGTAGTCAATGGCATGGCCCTTTTTAGTGCCTGCTCTGAGCAGGCGTTAAAAGTGCCGAAGAAATGGCGCAAGGAAACCTGTTAGATTTCCTTGCGCCATTTTGTCTCCCCCACTTAATTGGGGGGAACACCTCCTTTGCATACATTATACCTGCCACAGGCATAATGTAGCGCAAAGGGTTACAAAGTGGCGCATTCATGCATTGCGCCACTTTGTAAACATGGCACAGCATTTTTGGCCTTCTAACTCTGCATTAGCATAAAAAAATTACATAATGTGACATTAGAATGGAGCTATGGGCTCTTAAATATCCCCCATGTTCTTCAATGCAGCTATCAAAATTCAAATGTACGAATATAAATTGTATGACCAATAGAATGGACTAGTTTAATTTGCAATCATGTGTACCACCCTTTAGAATGTTTAAAATCACTTAAGGCACAAAATGTGTGAGCAAAATGTATTTGAACATATGGAATGTTATCTGTTGATTAGGTCACTCAAGGCTTACCTGAAATGTAACAATTATGCAAGGAGAGAAATAGGGTGACCATACCAAATCAGGTGATTAAGGACACTGTCACTAGTCCAAACATTTTCACACAAAAATCATTGTCCTCACATGTGTTGATCTAACTAGTTTAAATGAAGCATTCAAGACTACAACACTCAAAGTACAAAAGCCCAGCACTCTAAACTGTGTCCGTAATGAAAATCTTTTTGTATATGGTCACTGTAGTGTGCCCTACAATACTACAAAACAACCTTAACCTAGAGCTTAACAATCCTTTTGACTGTTGCAAGCTGTTTGGCAATCAAAATAGGAAGGCTAAAGACGCAACCACTATTTTTAAAGTTTTTAAATGCTGCATAATGCATGCCTGCTGTCACAGAGTGCTAGGGGTGCGAATTATCCTGAGATTACATGAGATTACCTTCTCTCCCAGTACGTCTGCCACGATATGGTGTTTTGTACAGAGCAGACCTGCTGTTGCCATTTCTGCAGGACATGTTTGGATGGCAAGGATAAGGTCCTAGAGCCATTTGATGACTTTGTGTTCATGAATATGGGCCTGAGGGAGTGAAGCCACAGAAAGGGGGCATGGTTTGTTATTGAGCCCTGCCAGAGAGAGAAAGAGAGACGCCCTACCCCCCTTAGAAAAAAACAAGCATTTGCAATGCAATGGGTCCCGCATTGGCTTGAGTTAGAGCTATTGAACTGTAAATTCATAAGTGGACTTTTCTTGCTACATACATTGGTCAACCTTGCCTCATAATTTGATATTTTTTGCCTCATAATTCCAGTGACCCTGCTTCTAACTAAAGCACTTTCATTCACTTTCTTTACATTCTTTCTATGTCTATAGCCAAAAATAAAAATGTTGCCATTTATCATCCTAATTTCAATCTGCCCTGCTAATTCCAATAGAATACCACTTACACCACCCGACCATCAGAGTTGCTGGCTGGCTAACACAATTCCAAAAACAGGACACCCAAGGAGGAGTAACGAGATAAATAAACCAGAAGGGACACCCAAACATATCAAGAGTGTTCATTCAGTCATAGTGGAATAATGATGTTAAATTGGCCTGAATCATGTTCATAACTGCAATAAGGGGAGATTAATAAAACATATACAATTATCATATAAACCCAATAAAAACCTTGATCAGAAATAGACATTTGGCATTAGATTGTAATGCTCAGAACAGCCCCTAGAGAACACCACAAAGAAAAATAGCATTTAAAAAAAAAATAGTCATGTTAACATACATATAGCCCCTAGAGAGCCTAACCATAAGAAAATAAATAAAATGACTTAAAGTATTGTAGAGTAACCATATATTTAACCCCTAGAGAACACAGTGCATTATACAGTTTCAGTGCTAGAAGTGCTACCGCAACAATGTTACAATCAAGACCCTTAAAACACAAACTACTCTCAGCTGTAAATCAAAAGCTCTAGCAATAAGAAAAATTAAAAAGACACTGCATGGAAGGAGGGGTTATTATTTTGTTGTCCCCACTAACCTAGAGTGGGGACCCAGAGATGTTCCAGACAGAAAGAGCAGGTTGTGGTGAACATTTTGAAGGTGGTCCCATTGTCCTAGAAAAACCACAGGCCGAGTTATGAGCAAACATGTTTTGTTAAATAATGCCTTGCAAAGCATTATGGGACGACCAAGTGCAGCAAATATTGTAGCATGTTGACTGTAATCCTTAGAACAGCCCATAGAGAACACCATAATAAAAATATAATTTGTAAGAAACATGTTGTATAACCATATAATTAGCCCCTCAAGGGCATACCCACATGAAAATAGAAAAGCACAAAGTAATGTAGTGCAACCATATATTTAGGTCATACAGAGCATAGTATTTTACACATTTTAGGTCTAAAAGCTTACTGCAATACTAAGGCTCTTAGAACACAAACTACTCCAAGCTGTAAAACAAAAGCTCCAGCGATAAAAGAGCTTAAATGTGGACTGAATAGTGGGAGGTGTTATTATTTTGGGTTTCCTAATAACATAATGTGGGGACCCAGAGATGACCTAAACAGAACGAGTGTGTCATGCTGAACATTTTGGTGGTGGTCCCATTGTCCCAGGACCACCAAAGGCTGAGATATTGGCAAAAATGTTTTGAAAAAGAATGCTTGCAAAACAATTATGGGTGATTTTTCCCAAGCTCCAAAAAGGTAGGGAGAGGGCCCCCCACATAACCTATCCATCCAAGGGAACAGGGCACCGTATCACAGTGCTATCAGAAGTATTACCCCCTGGGAGAAATATCCTACTATACACCACACAATACTCTTCTCAAACACCGATTCACTCCACTGATCAACCTTAATAAAGGAATATCAAAAATATTATTTATTAAATGATCCCATACAAAAAAGATATAAAAATATATATACAAATCTGGTAATTAAAAATGTCAACAGACCCCACAAGGGACCACTGTGCAATCTCTAACCTAACAAAAATGGGAGACAAGACACAAGACACCCTCCCTAGTCTATCGTCTACTTTCCTTTCCTTTCCTTTCCTTCCACTGTACAACAAAAGCTCCAGCCATAAAAGAGCTTAAAATGAGACTGAATGGTGGGAGGTGTTATTATTTTAGGTTCCCTACTAACATAATGTGGGGATCCAGAGATTTTACAGGGTTTACAGTTCATATTTTCTTACCTCGTGTAATATCAGTTCCTCACCAAGTCTATATTTTGTTTTGGATACTGCAACCCCCCCCCATCACATACCTCAGATTTTGATTGCTCAAAATGGGCAGCAAGCGTACATCAGTGTGTCATGACATTCCACATCCATCTGTGGAGATGAAGATACCATAGCCTCCATGTCAGCTTTGGTAGGTATATACAACTTCTATAGCCCAGGTAATGAAGTAGGAATTGGAATTTTATGTCAAGACCGAAGGCTCCTATTATGCATTCTAATCTTGCTTTATTTAACATAGCAACAGTCAAGAACTACAAATCCCAAGAGGCTTGGCAACAAGCTAGCCAATGGGATCAACAAACATAAGAATAGTAAGCACCAATGGGGTAACATTTATGACCATAGAGTACACACTTGACTGCAAGCATCCCTCTTTTTTCTTGCTGCTCGCAGTCAAGATAAGCAATCTATTTCATTATCGCTACAGTAGCTTTAATATTGTCTACTGTTTATATGTTATATATACCAATTACTGGCTTTTAATTCGGAACGTTTTGTTCCGTCTCCTAAGGTCGCGCTGTGCGCTTAATATATATTTTCCTCCACCAACCCCCTGCCCCTCCCCTTCCCACCTTCGTCCTCTCAGGCGTTCCTCTACGTCTTGCGCACGCTGCAATGGTCTTAACTGTTGGGCACCCTCAGCGCAGTGCTCCTCATGCTTCTGCCACCCAGCTAGCGCTGCCCAGAGAATGCAGTCTCTTTTCTCCTTGCTGCTCCGGTCTTTGTGTTTCTTGCGGCAACGTACAGGCTTCCTCTGCTGTTTTTACCACGCCCAGCCTTCACGAAGGAGGCATGGTTTAAGTCTCTGCCTTCCGCTTCACCCGGACAACCTTCACCACTAACACACGCCACAGGCGGAGTGTCTCTTTGTTTTTTCCGCCCCTCCTTTCACTCCTATTTTCATAATCCCTTTACTTTACGTTTGTTCTTTACAAGGCTATCTCTTTAATATGGAGTTAGACAGTTCCCTTTTGATGCTTGATATTAACGATAATGGGGAAAATTTTACACAATATTTAAATAATTTTATTCATTCTTCTATGGAACAAGCCCTTCAGGCTTCCATGGATAAAATGTAAAAAAATATTGAGAATTTCGTAAGGAATATGATGTCCAATCGGGGGAAAGCAGAAAACACAAATTAATTCCAATTATCAAAAATACATTTTCCTCTAGTGGCACACAACTGATGAGTGAGGTTTCCACACAACAGATTGAGGATTTAATTCCTCCAAGGCCTCCGCGTAAGGAGGGGAATAAATCCAAGAATGCAAATATTTCCTCCATTTCACATTCTAAATATAAACTAAACTTGAAAAACATTGATGAAGCACCTAAAAAGATTATTATTTCAAGGATATTGGACACTGATGATGATATGGATGATTTAGATCAATCTGATATGGCTGGTGACTCTTCTTCTCCACCTCTTGCCAAGAAAAGCAAGTTATCCAGTTCCGATCCTTCCTCCTCCATTATGGATACCAAAGGAGTTCCCATGTACGATCCTACCCTGATCCTTCATCCCAATTCCACTGAATGGTTACCTGCCTTCCATGCTGGAGTACATTTCTTCTCGCCTTCGTCTTCGTCTAGACAAACAAACATGAGCAAAATTAAAATCCGAATGTCCCAGACCTTCCTTTCCGTCCAATATCACTGCCACTCCTTCTATTGACCAATTCTTAATTACCTTTTTTACAAAATTCAGAAAAGACCCTCGCAAAGGGGTTGATAAAGCCTGGACATCCTGCCAGGACAAATTATTGGATGTGGTTGGTGCGCTCGCCCGCATTTTTGACCTCGCCGAAGCGGCTAACTGGACAATACAGACATTAATCCCACAGATCTTTCTCTTTGGTTCCAAAGGGCTTTTTGTCTCTTAGGAAATGCCAATTCGTCTATCAGTCACGAAAGGAGGAAAGGTTTGCTTCTAAAATTGGACCCTAAACTTGCAAACCTTGCTACTCTCGATCGATCTGCATAACAAGTGGAAGGCCAACTTTTTGGTGATTCCTTCATCAAGGACCTGAGCCATTACATTACGACTTTTTCGTCTATTGACAAGGCCCAGCAATCTCTGAAAAAAGTGTTTAACCAGCGTGTTTTTGCATGGGCCGTTAGAGGGAGGAGCAGCTTTACCGGCCATGTCTACCGTGACCAAGGTTCAAGAGGCTCCTTCACCACATCCTACAATGTCCAGGACTACAAGCCCCAGTTCTACCCCAAGAGGTCTAGAGGTTTCTGCGGACGCTGGCAATGAATGAATGAAAAAGTACTTAATTAGTTAATAAAAAACATAAAACTCCTGGAGAAGACAGGCCAAGTTAGCAATACCAGGAGTGATCTTGCCCATCCACCCATAACCCTCTTCTGTTAACAGGCAAAACTCTTGTACTCAATAAAGTGCAAGTGCAAAAGTGTCAAGTAAACATGCACATACTAAAATATCATAGCACAATCATGTTAAAAATACCTCATATTAAGAACACCTAAAACCCCGGAACAATTCTTAGGCAGAGATCCTACTGTCCATTATAACATTATATATCACATTTGGTCTTTGCAAGCCAGGCTGTTATACTCACAATACCAAAGTGCAATACCTCATATTAAGAACACCTAAAATCCCGGCAACAATTCTTAGGCTAAGTTCCTACTATCCATTACAACATTATATATCACAATTGGTCTTTGCAAGCAGGGCTGTTATACTCACAATACCAAAGTGCAATACACAAATAGCAGCAGTACCAAACATTAAATCAGTAATGCATCATACTAAAAAACACAATCATAATAAAAGCCTCGGTGCTCCAAGACCGTGTTAATAAAAATATGGCCTGGCCCTCTTAGATTCTTCAGCGTGTCTGTAGGGCTAGGGCAGTTGTTTAGCCGGTTGTTTCCCCGCTTTGCCTAAACTTATCTTAAAAACATCTGTGTCCCTCGCACACCATGGCATAGAGTGGCAGCCCCTGCTCCTTTTTTAGAGGGAGCAAGGAGAGGCGACAAAGGAGGCAAAGATTCTTAAGAATTGAACTAACCTGATGTTTCACGTTCTGTTACTTGGGTCTAATGCTGACATGACCGCTGGCCTACAGGATTGAACTCCTATGGCATTAAATTCCATTCTCAGTAGTTCCCTTCTCTGGTTTTGGGGAACTGAACATATACAGACCACATGGGTCAATGTCTCCCTAGTCTGGTGGCATAACCTACAATCCTGGGATTGTATCTCAGCCTCTTTTTTCCATTTAGGTAAGAAATCAAGGTTTGAAAAAATTCCCAATCTATGCCGTAAAAGACTCTGTTTAAATTTCAAAGGGAAAGGAGCATACAGAATGGATGATTCCATACCTAGTTTGTATGAGTTTAAAACCAACCATCCATGTGACCTTTTAGATAGCTCTGCCATATCTCCTAGCCAGCTTAAGATTTTAGCTGATTTACAGACTACTTGTTAAAGGCAGAGGATGGCAATGATTTACCCCATAGATCACACAGCTCCAACTGTGCTATGCTTTTTTCAAAATGCTCCTTGAAGTTACTATTACCCCTTTTGAAATTAATTTCCTGCCAGACTAAGTTAGCTAGCGCTCCCTTGGTAGCATGACATAATTCCTAGCAAGCCTTAATAAAAGCGGCCGACCTACCCAGGGTTTGCTTTGCTAAGAAAAATTCCAATCTAATTTGAGCCCGCGAGGCCGATCTGGGTAGCCGAAAGACTTGTTAATATGATTTAATTATTAGCCTATCTAACAGGGCCACCTCCTCTTCACTCATTATTTCTGTACCATAGGAGAGTGTAGGTAGTAATTTGGCTCTCATAACCATGGTCATTGGCTTAGGAGGGCGCCCAAGGATTGATTTTGCTAGATTCCCAAAAGCACGATTTAGGGCTTGGGCCTTCTCCCTAATTACTTCTCTGTGGCTTGCAAGTGTATCTTTTGAGTCGACCCTGACCCCCAGATATGTACATGCTGCCACTTCCTCTATATGGCACCCGTTCAAATACCACTTACGAGATAGAGAGGGTTTACGGTTAAGGGGGATTATTTTAGTTTCACCTTGGTTTATTTCTAGATCGTTGGCCTGCACATATCCTCCTAAACTAACCAGAAGTTTCTGTAAACCTAATCTAGAGTTGCTAAACAGCACCAGGTCATCTGCATAAAGTAGGTTAGATATTTGGCGGCCGCCAACAGAAGGGGATTGGGCTGGTTGATTAACTAGGACTGGAGATAAATCTGCTGTATAGAGATTAAAAAGGAGTGGAGCTAAATCACAACCCTGATTCAATCCATATGTGGTGTTAATAGACCTAGATAGGTGGAAGCCATACCCAAGTTTAATTTGTACCCAGGTATTTGAGTAGAACATAATAATGGCATTCAATAAGTTTGCAAGGAGCCCCCATTGCTGTAATTTTGCACAGTTTGTTTCGAGGAACACAATCAAACGCGGCTTTAAAATCCACTAAGCACATATAAAGATGTGCCCCTTGTAGTCTTCGCTCTATTAATTATTAAACTAGGAGCCATAAGGTTGGTTAGAGTGCCCTGCTTCTTAGTAAAGGCTGTTTGGTTAATGGGGAGCGTACCACTGTCTGAGGCCCACCATTGTAAGTGCTGCAGAAGACCTGTGGAAAAGTATTTGAGGTCCACATCCAGAAGGGTTATTAGGCGATAGTTGGATGGTTGGGGCACTTTCCCTCCCTTATAAACAGGATGGATTATCGAGCTCCTCCAGCTGTCCGGGATTATACCTGTCGCCAAGATGTAATTAAACATAACATTAAATGAAACCACCCATATTGCTGTCAACTGTTTAAACAGGGCCTGGGGTAGACTGTTGGGGCCAGGTGCATAGTCTGTACATGCTTTTTCTATTATTTTAGTTAGTTCAAGAGGAATAAACATGATGGAGTTCTGGGCCTCAGACCCACCGGAGACCCTCTCCCATTGAACTGGGCCAGCATATGCCGAGGATGATTCCTTCAGGTGGGAGTTCAAGTACCCCACCCATAACTCCTCGTTAATATTTGCATTGTTGGCTGCCCTGGGGCCTTTTCAATACTCTTGACCAATCTCCAGAAACTTCTAGAGTTTACCGATGCTGATGCATGATGTAGTTTTGCCCATAACGTTTCTTGTTTTGAAAAGCCAAATGTCCCGTTTTAGGAGCTTCCTTTCCTCCCGTAGAGATTTTAGGATGGATCCATCTTGCGGATGTTTCCGAAGTTGCCTCAAAAGTCTATTCACCACCGATTTCCTCAACCGTACTGCACAAGGCATACATATGTTGCTACTATGTCCCAGGTATGCCCCTAGACCTACCCTTCACCAAAGATTAATTAACAAGGTTTTTTGAGAATGATTCCCGTACGGCAACTACATTCCGAGGTTCGTTAGCCATGTTTTCCAGGGTCACGACTGCTTCCTCCGCTTGTGTTTTAACCAGACGAGAACTCCATTGTAATCTCTTTAAATTTTCAGAACTGAGCTCACCCTTAAGGAGATTTGATTCTTCCTGAATATGTACTTTGCTCTAAACTGTAACTATTTGTGGGTTATGGTCTCAACCTGCATGATCTTGTATTCTGAAATCACTCACAAAATGAAATAAAGAAGTGCTCACCAGGGTATAGTCTAGGTTTGAAACCACATTTTCTGAGGTTCTTGTCCAAGCAGGCAGAATGTTCGGTCAGCCGCCCATTCAGCACAAAGAGACCTGCTAACTCACAGCTCTTAATTAACTTTTCACTGATTTTATCTTTCTTCCTCTGAGGAGGCAGGGATTGAGGAGGCAGCGGGACTGCTATTTGCACATGATCCTCAATTGGTGAATAAAATAGAATAAGATTAAAATCACCTGAGAAAAGCCAGTGGGCATAGTTGAATCCATTTTTTATGTGAAGCAGATTATCTAGAAGTTTGTTGGCTTCTATCTTTTTCTTTTTAGGATTAACATAAACGTTAATCAAAATCAAAGGATCATGTGTGTTTTTTGCCCAATCATCCAAGCAAACCAGCAGGAATGGCTGATCTTCTTTCTGCGGATCTTGCATCTTGGCCTTAAGTCTAATGCTGATGTAGGTTGCTAAACCTCCTTTAGCCCTTCCAAAAGTGTTGAGTTTTACTGCCAGCTTACTAAATTCCTTGTACCTGATTAGGGGACGACTCACTATTGCCCATGTTTCCTGCAGCATTATAACATCAAAAGAACCCAGAAATTGAATAACCTCTGGTTCTTGCAGCTTGGACTTGAGGCCCCCTATATTCCAAGAGCAAATACTCAATGAACCTTGCAAATGAGGCGGTTGTTGGGCTATTTTTCAGCTTTTTAGAGATGACCTGGAAACTAACGCCATCAGAAGCCAAGACCATTTTTCCTGGGGCTGGCCTTATGTCAATGATTGTCTGGACATGACCCTTCTTTGGGTCTCTTCTTCCCGTTTCTCTATTTTCAAATCTAATTGAACTGCCATCCCTTTTCCAGTTACTTCTTTAGCAGACTCACCAATGTTGGACTTCACATTTGCTCCTAGCAAAACTGACCAGGGCATTATTTCCTTCTTTTTTAAAGGGCAATCCTGCAGTAGCGGATTTGGGTATCTTTCCCCTAAGTAGGGAATAATCTCAATTCCCGAGTCTTTTAGGGCATTTTTCTTTTCCAAAATTGGCAAAGGGAGGTCTGGTGATGCAAATACTACTACTGCAGGGTACGATTGATGGCAACCCTGGGCTTGTATACATTTTATAGCAGCAGTATCATCTGAAAACACCAGATCCAGGCCCGGAAGAGCATTTATTAATTTGAGGACAGTGGATTGGTTAAGCATATCTTGGGGACCTCTAGACTTATATTCCGGGATCCATAACAACTGGAGACCGTGGGTCTATGTGGACTGGGTTGTATTATTTACAAGGCTTAATTGCTCTATATGGGTTCTTGATTGATCTGACCTAGATGCCATCCCTACTTGCCTGCCCACGAGGCACCCAGTCTCTTCCTGGATACCATCTAGGGTCTATATTAGAGTGGTGACTTGCTGATCCAGGAGGGGCCTGGCAGTACCTTCTGATGGTGGCCCTGCCAATGCCGGAGTGGGAGTTGAGGGTCTCCAGGGGGGAAATTGTCTTTTGTGGGTGGTTTGGTGGAATTGCCCCATATCTTCAACCTCCAGTTTGCGGGTTAACACTTCTGTGATGTATTTGGGGGCCACCTGTGTATTCTTCCTACACTTCCTTGCATGTTTCTGCTCTCCCTTTGTCAAATGTTGGTGGGAGTGCCCTTCAAATTCCCGAGGGTGTGCCAGTTGAATAGGGTGTTCCAGGGTGCCTTCTTGGTTAACAAGGCTGTTGATGTAGTGGCACTTCCCTCTTTGTTACAAGTTCTTCTAGCTAGGGATCCGGGCAAGCTATATTGATTCACCTCCATGAACTCTCGAACTGAGGTGCGACTGCCTCCTCTTTGTTACCTGGGGTTCAAAGCTCTTTCAGGATTCCTTCAATGGATGCTGGTAGTTGTGCCAAACGTTCTATTGCCTCCTTGCAGGAGCAGATAGCCAAGTCTTTAAATTGACTTTTTGCACCCTAGTTATCAGTGAATTTAATTATTGTAGCTTGCCATCCATTCCTGCCACAAACACGTCCAATGTATTTAGCAGACCCACCTGGATATCCATTTTATGAGAATGAAAAAGTAGGGCTATTACTGTTGTTTGCATTGAATTCAGAATTGCGGCCCATATATATATATATGTGTATGGCTGGCACTGAGGTAGCTGGAAACTCATTACTTTCACTACTTCTGAATACCCCAGAAGTTTCCTAGATCCCAACCTTGCTCAGATGTGCTTGCGGGTGCCCCTCTAGTTCTATGTTTCCTGAGCTGAGGGCAAGAAAATGGTGATATCTGAGTTGGGGGCTTCTTGTAGGGGCCTCAGGATCCCCTGTTTCCGCAAAAGTCAAGACCTTGACCCCTTTACTGTTTGGATTGTTTAAGCTAACTCGATGTTGCATGAGTTGCTGGTTGTTCTGGCTGTTCATCATGTCTGACTGGAGGGAGACTGGTCACTGATAAGTTGGTGGGGGGCACAGGCCTCCCTAATGCCTCCCTACTAACACCCTCCTTGGTCTCCCTCACCAGCAAACTTGTGACTTTACTCCCCAAAACCGGAGGTGGGCTCCTTCATCCACATAGATCAGAAGCCTGGCTCAAGATGGATGGGGGGGTGGAGGTGGGGGCTTGGAGCTTAGCTGTCCTCTTTATCACCCCAAAGTAGTCTGTTATTTTGCGAGCGTTAATCAAAGCTGAGGGGGCCTAGCTATGACCACTAGTACGATTGTCCTCCCTACACAAGAAGACCTCCCCCTTAAGCTGAAGCCTATCAGTTGTTGCCATATCCAGTACTTTTGTATTTCCTTATTCCTTCTCAGGATTTTTCTCAGGGTTTTGGCTGTTGGGACCTCGTTGGATAAGTTACTTGCCTCACCGTCTAGCGATTGAGCTGTGCTGCTAGCTCTCCTTTCACCTGGATTCCAATTAGTACTGACTCCTCTTTCCTCTTCCTCTTCATTGAGGTTGAGGTCTTGCCTCTTATTTTACCAGATCTCATTTCTCAATAATCAGCTGTCCGATATGCTTCAGTAGCTCCTGTAGGGGCCCAGGAGTCCAAAAGCCCACAGTATTAGAGGTGGGGCTATGCAGCTACCTTAATCCTTAATCCATGACACAGTAATTCTACTAGACCACTCACAATATATTTGGTGGAAAGGGACAGAACTGACAATTACAAATGTGGTCGAGTGGCCGAGGTGTTGTAGCTGCCTACTTGCTCACTTGGATTTGCTTGATTGCTGAGCTTTTACTTAATGCGGCTTGGTGTGGCATAGTTTAGCTGAGCTTCGGGTAGGACTGTGCACTAAGGCAAGCAGGATTCACCAGGCCCTCCCACAAGCCGCACCCAGACCTAGCTGGGCCCCTTCTGCGAGGGAACCGGGACACACACTCTGCTGTGGGCACTTAAGCCCACCGCACTCGCAAGCTCACAAACTCACAGACTCTTACCTCAAGCTTGTTCCCTCCTTGTGTCCTCCTTATGTCCTTGAGTCTTTGTATCCTAGTGGCCTCCTTGTGCCACCTTATGCTTTCTTGTGTGCAGTCGGTGTCCACAGCGTCTCCAGCTCACAACAGTCGCATGCAGGAAGGGAAACAAGCAAGACGAACGGCAGCTGAGGCAGTTTCCTCCTTCCCACCACTACTGCAGCCAGCTCCCACGGTTCAGAAACCGCTCAAAAATGAATCAAAAACTGCACCCCTCCTCATCTTCCGAGGGGATGCCGTGGGTTGCCGTACCCTCTTGCACCGTGTCTCAGGCTATGACTCGGCCTGTGACTGCGTCTGTGTCGGACAACGATACTTCAAGGCCAATACATCCCAAGGTAAGCCCATCCTTTGGCCTTCCCCAGGAGGGCGACTTTGATTATTTCTACCAAAATGTCGCTCAATTACAACAGACCCTTGAGTGTTAGGTACAGTTCAGGGTTATTCCATAGAACTGTTTTTCCTCCCTCTCCAAGATTTTCTATAGAAATGACCAATCTAATTTCAACAGAGATTCAAGTTCATTCAACCTTCCCTCCCCGGTCCCATGGGTTTTATGAGTTACCCCTTCCTTGTTCGAAAGAAAAACAAAACGTTAAGACCTGTAATTAACCTCAAATCGTTCAGTCAATTTGTGGTATACTGCCATTTCAAAATGGAAACCATAATCCATCTCAGGAATACTTTAGTTCAGGATGACTGGGTAGTGAGACTGGCATTACAGGATGCTTATCTTACGATTTCCATTCATCCTTCATACAGAACATTTCTGCAATTCCAATGGCAGTTTTTTTCCCTCCCATTCGGGCTCTCTTCAGCTCCCTGGTGTTTTACAAAAGTAATGAAACCGATTGTTGCCCATCTCTGATCTCTAGGTATCAGACTTATAATCTATCTGGATGATATCCTATTCATGAACCATAATGTCCAAACTCTTTACTCTCATCTTCAGTTCACATGCTCACTTCTTTTGGATCTAGGTTTTCTACTAAGCTTGGAAAAGTCTCTAATGATTCTTACTCAACTAACAGAGTTTTGAGGTTTCTTAATAGATTCCACTACAGTTACTCTTCATCTCCCCCCTTCAAAGGTAACTTCAATCAAAAAAGAACTTCTTCACACCCTCCACAAAGATCATATCTCCCTCAGATCCCTGTCAAGAATTGTAGGGCTTCTTTCTTCCTCCATTCAAGCCATTTTTCCAGGGCTGCTCCATTATCGAGCCCTTCAACGCTTATAAATTCTCCATCTCCACAAAGGTCTCGCTTTTTACGATCTTATAAAATTAGACACAGGATCTGGTCTAGAAATTCAATGGTGGATACACCATTTAGATTCCTGGAACAGCAGAACTATCTTCCCCTCAGCGCCCAATCTTGTATTAGAATCAGATGCAAGCCTAACGGGCTGGGGCGCCCGCTGTGGACCAATATCGACTGGTGGTACATGGTCTTTAGATGAGTCCAAATTGCACATAAATTGTTTAGAGATGCTTGCAGGCTTCATTACAATCAAAGTCTTGCAAACTACAAAGTGCAATATTCCATTCTTCTTCGTGTGGACAACGTATTTGCAGTTCGCTAGAGAAATCACCTTGGAGGAACCAAATCAAAACCTTTAGCTCAACTAGCAAAAAGTCTTTGGGAATCCTCTCTGTCCAACAACTTTTCTCTTCAAGCGGAATAAGTTCCAGGTTCCCAAAATTCCATAGCAGACTGGCATTCCCGTCATCTCAAAGATTCCAGTGATTGGAAACTTTATCCCTCTATATTACAAATTCTTTTGAACAATTGGGGTCCGTTCCACACAGATCTCTTTGCATCCCGTCTCAATTACCGCAGTTCTTCAGTTGGCGCCCAGACCCTTTAGTTATTGCAACAGATGCTTTTCCACAAGATTGGTCTCTGGCAATCAACTATGCCTTTCCTCCTTTCATCTTAATCACAAATTCCCTAATTCTCTCGGCTTGGAGGGTCTTAGGTCGCCCCAGCAAGCCACTCTCATTTCGACAGAAGCTTCACAATTCATAAATAAGGTTTGGGCTCCTGGAACAAGAAAGGCCTATAAATCAGCTAGGTCTCTATGGACAGGCTGGTGTGTGAGAAAATATATCAATCCCTTTTCAACAAATATAAATCTTAACATCAATTTCTTGGCTGCAGAAGCCAGTTCAGGTAAGTCATATAGAACTGTAAACCTCTATCGATCAGCTATTTCCATGCATCATCAATATATCAATGGCAAACCTGTTGGTGAACGCCCTTTAGTCTGCCGACTATTAAAGGGAGTAAAACTTTGCAAGCCTCCTTCCTCAAAGTACACATATTTGTGGGATGTATATGTGGTATTAAACTTGTTTATTTTTTGGCCTGATAACGCAGACTTTTCTTTAAAAATGCTTTCAGCAAAATTGACTGTTATTATGTCTTTTAAACGTGTGTCTGATGTTGAATCCTTAGACGCTTCATCTCGTCAGTTCACTGCTAAAGGAGTTTTATTCCATATTAACAAACACACAAAAACGAACTTACATACAGTCTTTTAGCCTTTCTTGCCTAATAAACGCAAACTTTGTGTGAGACTGTGTTTAAAAGAATACAAGAAACGGACGTTCAACCTCAGAATGTCCTCTGCCCACCAACTACTGATTTATTTCCGTAAACCCCATAAACCAGTTTCCTCTGGTACTCTAGCCCATTGGGTTAAATGGGTCATGCCTCTGGCACGGATTGACATTTCCACCTTTGGGACCCATTCTTCCAGGGTTGCCTTGGCCTCTAAAGCCTTTTCGGTAGACTCTAGCCTTGAAGTCATTCTGAGGTCAGCTGACTGCTTTAATGACAATGTTTTCAGAACATTTATTGTAAAGCTGTTCAAACTGCTGCTTCATTAGTGATTGATATGATTAAGCACAATAGGAGCCTCCAGTCTTGAAATAAAATGTAGATTTTCCTAGTAATTTATGGAGGAAAGTCTTAATTTTATTAAAGACACGGAGGCGAGTATTATCCCACCGCTTTAACCATTAACGTTTTCTTTTCCCCCCTATCAGCGAATCCAACATTACCTCCTTCCACATCATGAAGACTCCAGATGTTCTTCTTTCTCCCTTCTTCAGAAATCCAGGATTTCATACTTTCAAGATTCTCAAGTTTCTCTAAGCCTTTCCCGTATAGATTCCTGTTGCCAAGAACTTTTTTCTGGCAATTGCTATTATTTGTTCTATATTGCCTTTGTTTTATGACTCTATTTGACCTCCTCGCACAACAACAGAGGGCTGCTTGCAGTCAAGTGTGTACTCTATGGTCATAAATGTTACCCCATTGGTGCTTACTATTCTTACGGTTGTTGATCCTGTTCGCTAGCTTGTTGCTAAGCCTCTTGTGATTTGTAGTTCTTGACTGCTGCTATATTAAATAAAGCAAGATTAGAATGCATGATACTCGCCTCTGGGTCTTTAATAAAATTAAGACTTTCCTTCCTAAATCACTAGGAAAATCTACATTACACCCTATTTGGTATGTGACACAAATGTCACAAAGTGCAAAGGGCTTAAAAAAAATCCTCTTCTAGTTATACATTGTGAACCTGCCATGTGATAAGTAGAGATTTCTTTACCTTTTGACTGTTCACTTTCTAGACTTATTCCCCCTCCCCCCAAAGACAATCTCCCCATGCTCTCTGTCTATTTTACTTAGGAATGCAGATTGGAAGAAAGCCAGTAATATCTATACTTTGTATAATATGTGCATTGCCTATCAAGCATAATGTACAAGTTCGTGTATGTGTTTAAGGGAGTACATTTTTATTGTAGGCAGATATTAATGTTTGGTTATGGGGCATTGTTTTTTAAACTATATTGACATGTCAGTGTAATCAAATGAAAGAACATGCATATTAAATTCCCTCGATTGTCCTTCCTTGTCTGTTATTTATCAGTTCAGGCTAGATGTGCTTAAGTTTAAAAGATGATGTACAATTAGGTGGAGTGTGAGCATAGTGTTTGGTTACATTTTCTGATGGTTGCATTTGTGGGTGTGCAGTTGTACTTTCTTCGCCTGATATTTGTTAGTTTTAATTTCTCGTACTTCTCATCTGTTTACTTGCTTGACCAAGAGTGTGTTTCTTATTCCGATAACTATCTGGAGAAGTTAAGCTTCACCGTTTCTGTATGCCCACGGGCATACTTAACTAGCCTGGCTCAACTGGACTCAAGCTATGTTTTTCAGACACGAAGAGGCATATTTATGCAGCAGAAACGATCCATAGATAGTTGCCCCATCCATAAAAACTCATCAACAATGCAGAGAGAAACCGGAAACAATGTAAAGCGTAAACTAACAATGTGATTTCAAAGACTACAGTAAATCACAGAAGTCTTGAAAATATATTTTTTCCAGATGATTTCTCCTTATTACCTGATAGTCTGTCATCTGCTCAGTTTGAAGGGTAGCTTACATATGCACATATTTGCTGAAAAGTTAAGCTGTGGAATGGTTTAAAAAAATCTATTTAGGCTCGGCTTGGCTGCACAGCTGTCCGACAGACCTACCTTTACCAATTCTTTAAACGAGATAATCAGTAGACTGTGACTTGGAGTAGCATTCCACCTCCTGCAGATTGCTTCCGTTGCAATAAATGGGGACTATTTTACATCTACAAAATACATATGATCATCACAAATGAAAAGATTAATCTCATAAGTGCATTACAGGTAGAAAGCAATAATTTACTTTTCATGTTTTTACACTATATCAAGCTTTCTAAATATTGTAACCAGGAATTAAATGCAGGCAAGGCCTATTGGCTCTGCCTCTGCTTGATTTTGAGTAAGTGAATAGATCTTGCAATAATTTTTTGTCGTTCTGTGCAGCTATGAAAATAGGTTTGAGTCAGGGATTCCCAGTGCCCCCAGTAAACTGCAATGGAGTAACTTATCTGTTCCCAATTTCTCAGAGAAGTACTACTGATTTCCTTAAGAGAAAAACCCGATCTTAACTGCACCAGACATTCATGAACATCACTCTTTGGGAGAATAAAAGAAAAGGCCCTGCACAGACTTCTCACATTCCAGAAGCAGACCAATCTAGAGTTGCAGTGAGATCTGAGTGTGCGGGCATACCTAGGATTCTGATG
Organism: Pleurodeles waltl; assembly: GCF_031143425.1. Classification (NCBI taxonomy): domain Eukaryota; kingdom Metazoa; phylum Chordata; class Amphibia; order Caudata; family Salamandridae; genus Pleurodeles; species Pleurodeles waltl. The sequence goes on along the minus strand of NC_090436.1, from coordinate 977,236,238 downwards.
TCTTTGGTCGGATTTGAACAGCTATCCACAGAGGTGGGTTATAAAGCTTTATGTAGCATTAGCTGCTAGCCACTGCCACTTTGAATCCAAGACCTAGCAAGGAGACTTAGAAAATTTTCAACACATATAGCAAAATCAGTGCTTTTGTCAAACGCCTTTTTGCATCCACATACCCAGCAAGGAAGTGGTGTTATTCGGTGCAAATCGAAAAAGGTTGTTGTATATTCTTTGTTAAAGTAGGTATTTGAAGCTTGAAGGAAAGGTTTTGCATGGGCTCAGCATTACTTCTGTCTTCAGAGTAGAAGTACGTTTTTTTATAACCAATTTTATTTTACACATGAAAAAGCAGACACGATACAGTAATGATCAGAATTATGTATACAGACAGCAAATAGGAGGATAAATCCGCACTCCGGTGAGGCAGAGGTGATTTGTGTGCCGGCAGCCCCTATTCATCTCGGTATCCACTTAGTGTGTCTTTTGAAATATTGAAAATGAATCGTACACAAAATGAAGGAAAATAACACATTCCCTCCTCCCCCTCCTAGGAAACTCTCCGGGGCAACAGTGTTAGGAATTACCACCAACGAGAAAGAGTGTAAGAAAGCAAAGATGATGTAGAGGGGCATGCCTGCAGTCAAGTAGATGGGCAGAAGGGCCCAGTGGTCCAACAAGGGGAATAAGTAAAAAGCTGGGGATGGGTAAATGGGACTGTCTCCTACAGGCCTGTGGAGACTGCAAATCGCCCCCCAACCGGGGCAGTAGAGATCACTGAGGATCAGGTCCCAGTGATCTGCTATAGGGAACTTCGGAAAACTCAGAATTCCACTCTAAGTAAAGCAGTGCTCTTGTCCTGTGCCCATTTGTACACCTCAGCACGCGGGTGTGGGATGGAGGGTGGGTGCCCAACTTCCATCACATCGCAATGGCTCTTTTGGCCAGGAGGAGCGGCAGGTCTGTGAAATGTGTTGTGGCCTTCCCTGTCTTGGGGCGAGGGTTTAGTTCCAATAGCCAAAGAAAGGCAGTGCTCAGAAGCTCTCTACCCGTGGCTCTTGCTATGTTAGCAAGAGCAATATCCCAGTTTTTCATAAGGGTCCACAGGACCAAAACATATGTACCATAGCCACCGGCTCAGTTTTGCACCTGGGGCATTCATCTGGGGCCGTAGGGTAAATTGTATGAAGCTAATGGGGTGTGAAGTAAGCCCTGTGGAGGAGGCAAAACTATACGTTTGAACCGACGGATACAGGGGATTTTGATATGGTATTCTAGTACTCTTAGCCAGCCTGAGTCCTGAAATGGCTGTCTCAGGGTATCTTCCCACCCAGAGCATTAGTGTGTTCTGTCAGTGGATCTGGTGCAATGGCTCTGTAGACCCATGTTGTAAGGCATCTCCCATGACCTATATGGTGGAGTTTGTGGAGTAGTTGGATTCTGTGGGGGTTCCAGGTCTCATACTCACCAGTATCACTGTGGTGCTACCTGCAGTGCCTTGTAAGTCAGAAATTTGTCTTCCAGAAAATCATATTTTTCCCAGAGTGGCTGGAAGGACTTCAGCTCTCCCCAGCAAAGAGGTCTCCCAGTGTTGCAATGCCTGCAGCCTCCCATCTCTCAGGATGCCTCCCAGGCAGCTTTCTCCCACCAAGGGCAATCCCTGCAGCGGTAGCAGCGGAGTATAAGGTTGTGTAGTGGCGGCTGTTGGAGAAACCTTCAAAGGTACTCTCAGGCCATGTGGCGGAGTAGTGGGAAGGGGCCTGCTGTCTATCTCCCTGGGAGGAGCAGCGGTGCAAGAAAGCCACCCACTCTTCACCCAGGGAATTCCTGTTTTACTGTTTCATCCATGTGGTAGTCTGTCAGCCACCGGGCCATTCACTAGAGTTGAGCAGCCATATAGTAATGCACAACATTTGGGGCAATTACAATGTGCATAGTGCCACTCTTCATCTCCAGAGGCCCTGGATCAGATCTAAAAGAATAGAATTGAGGCACCGTAGGATGGGCCTGGGATTGTCAGTGGAAGATTGAGAAAGTGGTATAACAATGTGGGGAGCGTCATCATTTTGGACAGAGGCACCCAGCCTGACATCAAGAGAGGAAGAGTGGGCCAGAAATATATTTAAGAACTCAAATATCTCAGCTTCCTGCTGTTGTTTTGTTCCAGGAGATCATCAGTCGCATGGGATACTTGGATCCCCAGATATTTAAAGGTTAATGGGGCCCATGTCAGGCAACCTGAACCAACTAGGACAGGTCACTCGGGGGGTGCTCCAAAAGATTTTGTTGAGCTGTTTTTAAGGCTCAAGACCTTTCCAAAGGTGACCAAGATGTCAGACAGGTCTGTTAGGTGGCTGTAGGCATCTCAAAGATAAAGGATCATCTCATCTGCATAGTGGGAGACAACATGCATATGGAGTCTAATGGAACACCCCAGCCAGCACCTCTGGCTCATAGTTGCACCACCAGCTGTTCCAGTGCTAATACAAATAGCAGGGGAGACAGAGGACAGCCCTGTTGGATACCCTTGTGTATAAGATACGAATCAGAGATGTGATGTTCGGTACTGGTTCTGGGAGTGGGATTATTATATAGGCGGCAGATCCATCAGATCATCTGCAAGCTGAACCCAAGTTGCCAGAGGGCCCAAAACATATATTCCCATTATAGTGTATCAAAGGCCTGCTCCAAATCCATAGACAGGCATGCCACATGGGCCACACCCGTTGGGCACCCTCCATTATGGTGTAAAGGTGTAGGATGTCCAATGAGGTGGTGAGGTGGGGGACAAAGCTGTTCTTGTGCTCATGGACCAGGCCAGGGAGTAGGGGGAGGGTACGGTTCACCAGGATCTTGCTAAGGATCTTATTGTTCAATGAGCGAAGGGATGTCAGTCTATCTGAGGAGGGGAGCATTGGGTCATGGCCCAGTTTTGGTATCCACACAACTTGTACCTCTCTTATTGACATGTAGAAGATGTGGCCTCAAGGACGCTCCATATCTTGCATAGAATTGAAGGGGCAGGCTTTCTGGGTCCAGCAATCAACCCTTTGGGAGGGATCTGATTGCTTCCTTGATCTCTTGTTCAGTGATGGGGTTCTCTGGGATTTTCTGGAGGGATACGGGGATCCGTGGCACTTGAAAGCCCTCCAGCACACGGAAATGTGTTGCTGGAGCCACAATAGTATTTGAGCTGTAGAGAAAGGAGTAGTATGTAAAGAATGCCATACTAATCCCCTCCCTAGTATTCTGTATTGTGCCAGTCAGGTCACGTATCTTGGTATTGGGGTCAGTTTACATGCCTCAAACATTACTTTCTGTTTACACTTGAGGAATACCCAACATCTTCCAAGTACTCGGCTTATTTCTCAGAGAGGAGTGGTTCCTTCCATTTATGGTCTCTTAGTGGGTTTTTAGCTTTTTTCAATAATATGTTGGCAATTTTCAGGTTGTATTTTCAAATCCTTATGTACTTGACAAAGGGAGTTGCGGTGACTTGTGCAGATTTGTCATTTGTGCTATTTGACTGGTCAGCGCTATTATAAAAGAAATGTTAACATTGGCAAAGCCAATATGTCTCACCTGTGAGAGCTATTGGTTTTCTCAATGTTTTCTAGCCATGTTGTACAGTAGTGTAGTATGGGGCCCTAGGCCCTCATGCTGAGAAGTAACATGACACAGACACAGTGGTAGGGTAATACTAACTGGCCTCAGGCACGAGCGCCCGGCCCCTTTCATTGCCAGGGTCACCTGACTGGTGACGCCTGTGTTGGGCGGGTGTGGGGTGCTCATGGAAGACCAGCCCTCAGCAGAGTGGCTGGCAGAAACTCTAGAACGAGTCCAGCTGGACTCTACAAGTAGCACCAATGCTTTGCAGTGTGACTAAAATGCTTTCTTAATTTAGTTTTAGCCACACTGCAAAGCATCCTCACTGCTGTAGAACATGGCTATAAAACATGCGAGACCTATTGGCTTTGCCAATGCTTGTTTAAATTAGAGTTAACTCTCTTGTTAAAAGCTCGAGTTTTCCCCTACATAACACTGAATACAATTGGTCCTCTTGGAACATGCTCAAGTTTGTGCTATATAACACTGCACAAAAACAGCAGGAAACAATGTTCATTACAGGGGAGAGGATGCGGCGTTATAGCTGGGGCTGCCGGCTTAGAAACTGGGGAGCGGGGTTTGAGTCTCTGCTTCGGCTCAACAGTCTGTGACTGTGAGCAAATTGCCTAATCGTCCTGTGCCTAAAAGAATAAAAAATGAATATATATTTGTTCAATGTAATGTCTCTGTGTCTAATTTAAAAAAATGAAAATGTAATTGGTGCGCTTGTAATGCGCTCAAGTTTGCGCTGTATAACTGCCAAAAAAGGAACAAATAACACCAGAGAGTCAGCAACATCGAGAAGGAAGTAGGTGGGAGGGGGAAAAAAGCACCAGAAACGAGGGGGAAAAAATGAATACCTCAATAAAAGGTTGAGAAGTGGATGGGCACTAATTAAGTGGAATCAATCTGTGCTTGGTCCAGGCTCCCGGAAGGGAGGGGAATTGCTGGCCAATAAAGAGGCACCTAAGTGGAGTGACAAAGAAGCCCACGAATGGGAAGCAATGAGCAGAGTTGCAAGCTCTTTGTTATTCAAAATTGGCTCGACCTACAAATATTTATATATTAGGACTGAAGGACTGTTTCAAGTACATTTTTAGGACTGGAATCTTTAAAACTCTAATTTTAAAGTTTAATGTGATCGTTTGTACCTTTCTCTGCCAACTTTTTATTTTTTTGCAAAGAGCACCTTCCTTGCTGGAAAAAGCCTAAGTCCTCTGTCCTACATCAGTGTGTAAAAAAACATTACGTGTCACAAACGCAATCGGTGCAATAGGCAGTTATCAATAATTTGACCGCAGTTTGCTATGTTTTTTGCGGTTAAGACAGTACGTTACAACAGCAGTCATGGGACAGACATCCTGTTGCAACCATCAAACTGTTATCAAGGAACACAGGGGAGCAGTGCGACTTTTATCAATGGTACACTCATGACTGTAGCTTAACTGAATTTGTTAGGATTATGGGGGTCATTACAACCCTGGCGGACGGCGTTAAAGCGGCGGTAAGACCGCCAACAGGCTGGCAGTCTTATTTTTAGTATCATGACCATGGCGGTTACCGCCATGGTCATCCGCCGCTTCCCCGTTCCGCCTGGGTCTCCAGCCCGGCGGCGTGACAATACCGCCGCCGGTATTGTGACCCGGCTTACCGCCGTGGATTTCCAGCGGTAGGAACCGCCATGAAATCCATGGCGGTAAACACTATCAGTGCCAGGGAATTCTTTCCCTGGCACTGATAGGGGTCTCCCCCACCCCCCACCCCCACCGACTCCCTCCCCTACACCCCCCACCACCCCTGCCACCCCACAAAGGTGGCAGGGCTCCCCTCCCCACCCCGACCCCCAACATAACATTACTGACACGCACCCGACATGCATGCAGGCACCACCAACACACATACACGCACACACACCGACATACATGCCAACATCCACACACACACTCAGACACGTACACCCACATTCACACATTCACGCACACATCCATACAGACATACTTACAGACAGACACGCACACATTTCCGAAACACGCATCACCCCCACAAGCATACACGCACACACACCCCCCTACATACACAGACGCACACCCCCATGCACCCACACAACACACAACACCCCCCTCCCCTAACTGACGATCGACTTACCTGTTCCGTCGATCCTCCGGGAGGGGACGGGAGCCATGGGGGCAGCTCCGCCAACACCACACCGCCAACAGAACACCGCCACGCAGAATCACAGGACGTGATTAGCTCGGAGGTGTTCTGTTGACGTGGTGGTGGAGGTGGAGCAACCTCCACTTCCCCGCCGCCCGCAAGTATGGCTGTTGGCGGTTCTCCGTCGGAAAAATGACGGAGGGCAGCCAACGGTCATAATACGCCACGCGGCAAACCGCCACTACTGGCGGTGTTCCGCACGGCGGTCCCTCTGCGGTCTTCTTAAAAGACCACCGAGGTTGTAATGACCACCTATGTCTTGTGATATGATGTGATGGATGTCATATCCTGTTATCTTATGTTGTGCTATTGTAGCCTTGTTTTTTTCTGCATGTGATTGTCAAGCCACTTGGTGATGGTTGAAGGAGATATGTGACAACAGCAGCATCACCGTCACTAGATAAATAAAACTGTTACAAAGCAGCACAACCACCTGTGTTCCCTGACAGTTACAAAGCAGCACTGTTTCCATCACCAGATGTACACAAAGAGATAGAAGTAACACGTCATGTCAGAGGCTTTAATAAAAGGGTTTTATTAAACAGTGTGACACAGCTGTATTGTTTGCAATGTGTGTATAAAACAGGCTGACTGGAGCGCTTTAACCAGTACCTGTGCGAGGGCAGCAGTGCATCTGATGCAAACAATGTGACAGCAGCTCTGCTATCTGCACTACCTGTAAGAACACAGGGCCTGATGCACAAAGGTAAAAGGTTAAACAGGCCGTTCCATTTATGTGCGAAGTTCTCCGCCCCAACTGCAAAGTCTCTGCAGTAGTTAAGTTACTATCAAATCTAGTTTGTGAATACCAAAAAAACGAAACTTACAGATAAGTGTATGTTTACCTTTGCGAATCAAGCCCACAGTATAAAAACCGCAGCAAAAACTGTACAAGGTTTACAGGAATAGATTGGCATAATCAACAATACGTGCAAATAGTATGGAGAAACATTGTGCTGCCTTCATGGTGTGTACAGAAACAACGACTGCTGCAAAACTAGCTGCACAGCATGCATTATATATAACAGTATGGTAGTAACTATAATACTTGCATGAGGAGGAGCAATTTATGCAAGTAGTATCCGTAAACAAGTAACCTGTAGGAATTCCTCTAGCACACATTGTATAGAAATAGTGTCACAGGTGATATAAAAATATATTAAAAATATTCAACTTACAAACATAAAATAAAAATATATAATTTAAATTAATTACAAAAATAATAAATCAATATTTATTCATAAACATAATTTATACTAAACTAACTTTTTATACTAAAACAAAAAATATTAAAACAACATAAAATAAACAGAAATTAGACCTGCAGAGGTCAAATTATCAATATGATCTTGATTCACTCACTTGTTAGCAGAGCATAAAAGATATAATATAAGCACATAGATTCATAAATATTTACAATAGGGATAAAAATATAAGAATAAAAATCAAAAATCCGAAATGTAGTCAAAGATGTGAGCATGATAAAAATCAGTTATCTGTCATTAAGATCTAAGAAACCAAGGGGCCTATTTAGTGTCACCTTGTGCCACATTAAAGTAATTTATTTTGACGTTAATGTGGCCGAACAAGGCCAAAATCCCTGAGTGGTATTTACAGATTAGTGCAATGCATGCTTTGCGCCACTCTGTATCCCTTTGCGCTACATTATGCCTGCGCCAGACATAATGTATGCATAGGGAGCGTTCCCCCGTTACAGGAGCCAGAAAAATGGCGTAAGGAAATCTTTGAGATTTCCTTGTGCCATTTTTTACAGCACTTTTAACACCTGCTCAAGAGCAGGTGTTAAAATGGGGCTTCCATTATTTAGAATGGAGCCCTATGTACTCTCCAGGAGTTGCGCCAATATTTTGGTGCTACTCCTGCAGAGTACATCAATAGCGTCTTGTGGAATGATGCTTTTAACCTCTACTCTGTGCCATGGTGCGCCATATTTAAAATTTGGCGCACACATAGTGGGGGGGTGTTAAGGGGCGCAGGGAAAGTGGCACTGCTCTCGGTGCAGCGCCACTTTCCATAAATCTGCTCCCGAATATTAAAATTATTAAGTTGCTCAATCCTAATATTCATTTTTAAAAGGAGCCTACAGCTGTACATGCATTGGGTAATCTTATTGCTGCAGGTAAATCAGTGGCACTCTACTGCATTTATATTTACGTGGCATAGGCAATAACGTTTTGTAAAGAAGAGATAAAATTTGCAAAATAAAGCAAAATGCAACAAAGACTGAGAAGACATCTCATCACACAGGCATATACATATATCAGTTGAATGAAACTGCCCTTTCGGGAAAAAAGTAACCACCCGATTTAAAATAGTCTAAACCAGGACAACAATGTACGTTCCTAGGTAACCGAAAGTAAGCTGCCATACCCCCCATCTGAGGCCTCCTATCAGATAAAAACACTCTCTGACCCATTCTCTGTCCTTCTCACACTGTGGTTGACTTCTCATAAATAGAAGGACAGACAAGAGCAAGAGTTGTCTCCTTAATGTACTTGAGCCAGGGAATTCGGATCCCCTAAGAACAGATAAAATAATCCACGATAATCTCTCTGTTTAGGCTAGATTGCTCATTTCACCAAACTAAGCACCACAGCAACAAGGGAGTAAGGTTGATCTGATCTTCACCGTACACAATGCACAATTGCTGATGGATGGCAAAGTGGGAAGTTGACAAGGGAACCCACAATATATGCCGACACACTCTATTTTCCTCAATTTGGATTCTACCCACCTCCCTATAGCCCCATACCCCCGTTCTATAAGACAAAATAGGGAGACATTTCTTTCTATAGATCTCGAGTAAGGGGTGCATGGGTTTTTTGCCTATAGAGGAAGTGAAAGAAAAAAACTGAGCTAACCGCCTGCAAATAGCAATTTTTCATGTTGTGAGCACAATGTGCCCACGTACACTCACTATCATAAATCAGATCAAGGGCCTAATTATGAGTCCTGTGGTCCTCAGACCCCCAAACTCGCGGTAGCTGTTGACCACTGCAGTTGTGGCGGTCTGATCGCCACATTACAAGGTTGCCAGGCAGCCCCGGAGAACCTACCCCCGTCTTCAGCGGGATCGGAGATCCCAATGGGCTGATGGTGGTGCACGTTGGAATCAGCCAGGGCGGCACTAAACTCAGCGCCATCCTGCCTATTACAACCTGGTTCTCCGCCAGCTGTTTCACCACAATGAAAAGGCTGATGGAGAACAGGTGCAGAGGGCCAGTGGCTTGGGCAGTGTAGGAGTCCCCCTGCTCATCACCCTCATAATTTGCACTGTCTGCTATGCAAAGTATGCTTTACGAGGGTGCTGTTGCCCCCTGTGGGCGGCAGCATTGCCCCGGCTCGATTACGAGCAGGCGACAATGCTGCAGTCAGGTTCCTGCTGGGTTACCGGCAGAAACCTTAGTTTCCGCCGGTTAGCCGAGTGGAAAAGTCTTAATGGGGCCAGCAGGGAGGTAGCCAGCACCCTGTCGGGAGTTTGGCAGAACTCATAATGGGGCTCCAAGATATATGGGAACTGACTCACTTTTTCGATAGTCCTGCCCCCGGTACTCAAGCAAGAGGTTTAAACATTTTTGGGGCCACAGACCATAATAAAGGTTTTTGACAGATTGGTTTCTATGTCTAGCTGTTTCACTTTCAATACTCTTTATTTCAGCGAGTCAACATAAATAGACAATAGAATCAATAAAAAAACACAAATTGAATAAAAGTCTAAAAACAGCAACATACAGTAAAATAGCCAATTCATGTAGATAAAAACTGGCAATTTACACAATTCATCTACAAAAATGAAATAGAATAAAAAGTGTTGCCTAAAGTGAAATAAATAGGGAACATGTATTGGACTATTAGTTGGGTAGGGGCTCAGGTCTGGTTGCTCTAGGACTGATTTTGGGTAGAATCTTTTCATTCCTAATTTGCCAAAATATGTGGAGATAACTAGGAATGGTGAATACAATGCGTTGGTTGGTGTCAGTCTGTAATACGCGAAAGGCCTCCCTGTGCTAATAAATACCTAGATTCCAGCATATTGGGTTAATCTACTTCCTCCTGGGGAAAATAACAGGATATGTTCTACTGTATCAACACTTATGCCTCTTGATGGACAGGCCCGTTTCAATGCAATGGAAGTATGGTCCCATTTTGTGGTAAATAAATTCAAGAGTAAAGTCCTGTATCTAAACTTTAAATATAACTTTTTAGCAAAAGCGTACTCTGCATCATCCAATAACTGCTTAGCTTTGTAATCATCCTTCTACCGCAAAAATGAAACTGCCAGGGAGTCTATGGCTATCCTAGATAAAGAGAACTCAATCTATACTGCTAGTAGCTCCTCTTTCAGTCCTCTTTGGAGTTGCTAATGGAAGCTCCCCTGGGGCCTTTCAATATCCCTTCATTCTCCATCCTTTGCATGGCATCCATAACATGTTTTATCTATAGAAGATTCCCTGACCCTGGAAGCCCAAGTATCTCCTCCAGCTCTTGGCGGTAAGATTGCAACACAAAAGTTAGCCCTACATCCAACCTTTGGGGGTCAGGGTGACTGTCTAACCCTCTGGATAATGAGAGCTACATTGTAAGAGCTAGTGCATTGTAGTCGCTGTCAGGTGTGGGCACAATTGCCATGTCAATTTGGTATAAGCAAAGTCTGCTTTCAACCGAGATATAGTCTATAAGACTATAGCTTAGAAATTTCTTAAAAGTGTCCTTCCCTTTCCTATCTGAGGATGTTTTCCCATTACAAGCAGGCATACTCTGGTTTAAAACCAAGGCATTAATATCTGTAGGGCAATTGGGGACCATTTGTCAATGCGAGGGATTGCTAGGTCCGGGACGGACAAGGCCCTGTCTTCCTCCTGCATGATGTAAGTGTAGCATCTAGCTCAAACTTGCAATTGAAGTCTTCACCCACAATTTTTATGCTCTTTCCAGTGTAGAGGCCAAGTGAGCGAGGAGTAGCCTCACGAATAGCGACTCCAATCGATTCCCCATTGGTCTTAAATAGACATCATAGACATACAAGTCAAGCTTCAGCGTGAATATAAGCTTTACACATAAAGGCCCTCATTATGAACACAGCGGTAAACACCGCACCAGCGGCGGTGGCGGTAACAACCGGCAACAGTCGGGCGGTCTGGACTGCCAAATAATGAACCACCTTAAACACAGGCAGCCTGAAAACCACAAACCGCCAGCAGAGGAGTGCCGACACCGATAGCAGAGCCCGCCCACAGGCAGACGGAAAGTCCCTAGCCGCTCATCAAATAATGAAGCACTAGACCACCATCAGTTCCGAGGCGGGAACCACCGCCACGCAGAGCCAGGCGGAAACAAACCAAATAAAAGGAAACACTCACCGGAGGCACACACAACACGCCGAAGCAGAAATGTATAGAGAGTTGCAGATCATGCCAGCCCTGCTCCTTGCCATATACCTCCACCACCGAGACTGCCAACGAATACGATGATGGTAAGTACCACAACCTACTAAACAAGGGAAGAAAGGGCACAGTTACATATCCACCACTCCACCCACCCCGTAACACACCCACAACAATCACAACAGCACAAGCCAGACACCCCACAGCAAGAGGTACTTACCCGACACAAGGCAAATCCAACCTGCCCAAAGTACACACATTTTCCCAACACCCCCAACCAAAGAAACGATGAACCACGGATCTTGAGTGTGCCATAAACAACACTGGCCACACATGACTTTTTATTCAGCTCAATGAGCAATATAAGTGCAACATAAGGCCAATGGCCAGTCCAATGTACATAGTCCGATGGGCCAAATAGGCCCCAACTTGACTCCCACAAATGCAAAGGTACTCCACCTCATAGGGGCAACAATGGTGCATTCAGGCATCTCAGGGAACAGGGGTAGGGGGGTGGGGGTGGGGACTTACGACTGGGAGTGGGGGGCTTGTCCTTATGTTTGGATGGTGGAGGGGGCTTGGATCTGGACCTTGAGGCAGGTGGAGCGGACTTGGCCTGGGGTGCGGCAGATGTTCCAGGGCCAGCACGGGGTCTCTTGCTCACAGGGGAGGTAGCACAGGAATGGGAAGGGCGAACAGGGGCAGGCTGTGACGTGGGAGGAGTGGACAGGGCAAGGAGGTGGGCACGTTTAGGGATGAGATGGGGTGGGCCAGTGGGTTTGAATAGGTCTACATGGGATAGGAAAAGTTTCTTAGGGGCAATTGGTGTGGACCTGGAGGAAGGCCTGGGAGTGGAGGTAGAGGGAGTGGTCGGACAGTATGCTGAGGTATGGTGGATGTGTGATGGGCGGGTGTTTTGGTGCGTTTGAGTGTCTTGGGGGGGTGGCCACAGTGGGCCAAGACAAGCTGGCAGTGTACATGTATGTTGTCTGGGTGTCTGCAAGTCTGGTGAGTGTGCTGCATGTGTCAACTAAAGTCGTTGTGGTGAGTGCAGGTGTGGTGTCTGGGGTGCATAAATGGATGTCTGATATTGTGGTGACTGCAAGAATAGGGTCAGATACATTGAATGAGGGTGCAGTGTCTGTGTGTGTGCATGTAGAGGGGACAGACAGGAAGGCAGACAATGCGGACACACTGGGGAAAGTGGATGTTGGTGTGTGTGCCTGTGTATGTTGGCTGTGTGTATGCCTGTGGTGGGAGGTGTGGTGCTTGTGTTTTGAAGTGTGCTTCTTGTGTGTTGAGGTGTGTGCCTGCGTGTCAGAATGTGTGCTTTGGACGGGTGAAGGGAGTAGGGTGCTGGAAGGGGTAGAGGTTGTTGGAGGGGGGATGGAATGACCAGGGACACTGCTTGCCATCAAAGAGGAGGCTAGAGCCTGAAAAAATCTCTGTAGGCCAGACACAGCACCGTGAATCCCATCCAGATAGGCATTGGTCTGCTGCACCTCTGATGCTAGCCCCTGGATGGCATTGACGATGGTTGTCTGCCCTACAGAGATGGTTCTCAGGAGGGCAGGAGGGCAGCAGGGCTGACTGGGGCAGGGGATGAGGTTTCTGGGGCAAAGGTGATGCCCACCCTTCTGGGTGAGCGGGCACGGGCAACTCGGTGGGGAGCAAATGGGAGGGTGGTGATGGTATGGGGGGTGGCGGAAGATGACACAGAATGGGTGGGCCCACTAGGGTCCGCCACCACCAGGGAGCTCCCATTGGAGGAGGTATCAGAGTCACTACCTCCAGTGGTAGTTGCCTCCCCCGTGGTACTCCCCTCGCCCTCCAACCCACTGGTCTCCTTGGCGTTGGACGACTTTGCCTCCGTGGAACTGTGGGCAGCTGCATCCCCACTCGCCAGTGCCTCTGCTTGGTGGTGTGCTACCTGCGTCCCTCGCCAGATGATGCTGATGTACACAGAAAACAGAAGAAAACAGGGATGCAGATACAAAACAGGAGAGACAATTGTAAATAGCTGAATGGAGACACATAAGTGGTTCACACATACCCCCACCCTGCAACTTTCAAACCATGCAGCACCTGCCGCTATACACCTGCTATGGCCCTGACTAGTGGCCACAACCCTGCTCTACAGCCATCCCCCACAGCACTGAAGGGCCTGAAGTCCTGCAGACCTGACCCTTATAACCCTACTCCCCACAGGGGCCATTATGTAGATGGACATCAGTCAGAGTCCCTGCCACTATACAGCATACATACGACCACACACACACACACATACATCAAGGAACCAAAGTTTGTTTTTTGTACTCACCCCTTTGTGACCGCTGTGCAGCCTTCAAGCGCCCGTCCAGGTACGCCACCGCCAGAATGCGTCGCATAAGGGGGGTCAATGTCAACTGGCACCCCTTCCTCGCTGGGAGGACTTCCACAGCTGGGCCTCACGGATCTTCCTTGCCCAATGCCGTAGGTCCTCCCACTGCTTCCTGCAATGGGTGCTCCACCAGTTGTAGACCCCCCAGGGTCTGCACCTCCCTGGCGATGGCCTGTCAAAGTCCCCTCTTCTAATGGCTACTGACCTATATGGGACACACAGAAAAAGGAACACAGAGGTCAGACAATGGCCATTACACACACCTGGCTATACGTCCACTATGGGACGGACATTTATAACAGCATAACAGCACATACACATGCAGCATGTCAGGAACCCTGGACTATACAGTGTCACATGTGCACACATGTTTACAGCCATCTACCACCATTACACACATCCATGTCCCCCAATCCTCCTACTCACCTGTACCTCTAGCCGACCGTAGAGCTTGGCATACAGGGGCAGGACCACGTCCACGAGCTTCTCCAGTTCCTAGTTAGTGAAGGCCGTGGCCCTTTCCCCTGCCACACGTACCATTTCCATGACCATAGGCAGGACACAGCAGCACACTCAGTGAAGTACCTGCATGCATGAGATCAGGGAGTCAAGTGAAGCTGGGGTGACGAGTTAGCATACGCAAAGCGGTGGTGTGCATCGTCACTGTCGGCGGCGATTATGATACGCTAATAATCCCCATTGACAACCATGTTAACCAATGAATTTGTGCATGGCGGTAAACACCGTCTTACGCTATTATGTCAACCGCTAGCGGTATGAGGTCACTTCCACCACAACACTTCTGGATTACAGGGGGCAAACATTTTGGCCTTAACTACTACACAGTTGTTAAATCCTCATCTGCCCCATTCAGGCGCTATTGTGCCCAAACACTCATAGGCATGAACCAATATACATTTGCTTACCTGAACTGTCCTGATGTATCATTGTGGACATGTTGCTACAGCGTCACACATACTATGCATATATGTCGTCGAGAATCATGTCAGCAGTGCTGAATAGGAACCATTGTGGGCAGATGTATGTGTGTTCCTCACATGTGTTCTATACTCCGCCTAGGTAAAGACCCTTGTGGCAAGGGAGGGCCCCATCGGTGTACAGACCACTTGTTGATTTGCGGACCATGGTGGAGCGTCACATCATTATCAATTACAGACTCACTCGTGCTACTATTCATGAACTTTGTGCATTACTGGATCCAGCACTGAGACCGGCTAATCGTAATCTGCATGCCATCCCTACTGAAGTGCAGGTGCTCTCTGCACTCCATTTTCTGGCCACAGGCTCATTTCAAGTGACAGTGGGCATGGGTGCAGGTTTTTCACAGCCAATGTTTAGCATTATACTGTCCAGATTCCTGAATGCATTTGTATGACACCTGCAGTCGTATGTGAGGTTTCCCCAAAGTGCTGACCTCCCTGCAATCAAGTCGGACTTCTATGCCTTTGCCAGCATACCCCATGTGATAGGTGCCATCGATGGAACCCACATTGCTCTCAGCCCCCCAAGAGTCAATGAACTGGTGTTCAGAAACAGGAAGAACTTTCACTCCATGAAAATTCAATTGGTGTGTACTGGAAACCAGTACATCTCACAGGTGAATGCCATGTTCCCTGGATCAGTCCATGATTCCTTTGTGCAGAGGAACAGTGGTATGCAACACAAGATGGAACAAATTCAAGGGGACAGAGGATGGATCATAGGTAGGTGTGTCTGACACTTATTGCCACATGGCAGACAGCCAGGCTGTCTGCCACTGAGGGTTGTCATTGACAGTCCTGTTTTGCCCCCTTTTTTTAGGTGACTCTGGCTACCCCAAAATGCGTTGGCTCCTGACACCAGTGAGGAATCCTAGGACAGATGCAGAGAGGAATTACAATGAGGCCCATGGACGTACTAGGAGGGTGATAGAGTGCAAAATAGGTCTCCTGAAGGCTAGATTTAATTGCCTACATATCTCTGACGGATTCCCGGCCTATGAGCCTGAAAAGGTGTGCAGAATAGTGGTGGCCTGCTGCATGCTGCACAACGTGGCTGTGAGGAATTCTATCCCCCTTTTGGAGGAGGAGGGTGCTGTATATCCAGACTTGCTTCCTCAGAGAGGGGATGAGAGTGATGGTGATGATGAGGAGGGGGAAGATGTACATTCCAGGAACCAACTGATACAACTCTACTTCCAGTAACTATGTGGGACTAATCGATGAGATTGCTGTCTGTGCAGCATACTGCCAGTGTGCCTTTTCATCTTGGGGGTGTTGGGTCAATAGACATTGCCACTGTGACCAGGTCTGCATAGTGCATGTTACATTATGGAAATATAGTTTGACAATTCAGTTGGCACAACCACATGTTATGCGTGGGGTGCAATTCCTGCTACTCAGATAAGAATAAATGATTTATAAGACAATTGCATCTATACTTCAATTTGTTTTGACATAATGACAGGGGACATTCTAATTGGTGAACTGGTGCTTTATTTGGTGCAGGGATTAAATTGTTCAATTTACAGTGATGGGAGTGGGCTACTGGTGGTTGTACAATGTGGCAACATGGCCGCTGCATTTGTTGACAGTAGTGGTATGTCCATCTATCATCTCCAGGCGTTGTTTTTACATGGTTTGATCGTTGGTTCAGTGGGACAATTGAAGGACAGTTCTTGACAGTCACCTCTTTGAGGGGGCCTTGGTCTTGGCAGGTGTTCCTGTCCCCTATCTTGGCCTGAGGGACCGTTTAGGTGCCTGGTGTTGGCCTATACGGGTTGATATGCAGGTCTCCTGTGTGTCCTGAGATGGTGGCACAAGTCCAGTTGCTGCTGTTGATGTTGTTGCCCAGTCTGTATCTTGGTCTGTAGTAGGGGCTTCCTGGTCTGTGGGGGCCTCAGGCTGTGTTGGGACAAGGTGCAGCAGCGCACCGGCTATGGTGGCATTGTGCAGTTTCCACTGCTCCATGGCTTCTTGGTGGTGTCCTACCTGCGTCCTTTGACTCTGCTCCAGGATGGACACTATCTGGGCCAATCTGTCCTGGGTATGGTGGTATGCTCCCAGGACCTCAGAGATCATGCCCTGGGCTGCAGCATCCATCCTGTGCCCCCCCGGGCCACTGCTGCCCTCCCACTGGGCCTAGCCCCCTGTGCCTGTGTCCTCGGCACAGGTTTGGCGGTACCACTTGTACTGGGGCCATCCTCTTCCTGCCTGTTGGTAGGGGGTGACTGTGGCCTCTGTCCATGTGTTCCACCAGTCTGTGGCCTGGATACACAGGTGTGGGGACGGTTGCCCTGGGCTGATGTTGTTGGCTGGGTGGTAGGGGTGTCAGTGGTGTGCTGGGTGGGGATGCTGGATGGTGACAGTCCAGGACTGTGTGAGGGTCCAGGGTTTTCGTCAATGTCCAGGGTTCCCTCTCCAGTGTCCTGGGTGATGCATCTGTTTCCCTGTGGGGCACTGCCACTCCTTGTCCTGTCCATCAGGGTTGCATGAGTGGTGGTGCCTGTTGGGGGGAATGGACATGTCTGTTACAATTGCATGATGAGATGAGGTGCACAGGTCTGGGCTGTTTTGTGCAGGTTTTTACACTTTGGGGCCATGCAGGGTGCCTTTGTGAGGTTTGCATTACATTTTGCTTAGGATGTGGAGGTGCATTGTGGGTGGTGTAGTGCCTTTGTGATTCCTTGCAGGGGTAGATTGCTGTGCACAGGGGGAGGGATGTGGGCCTGTTAGTGTGTTTGTGGGAATGCAGTGTGACTGGGTGTTGTGAATGTGGGCTGGGTGGGGTAGTGGTCCTGGTGGCTGTTGAAGGGGTGGGGTGGTGCATGCATTACAGGTGTGATGGATATGGGGTAATTGTAGCTGACTTACCCGAGTCCATTCCTCTAGTGAGTCCAGTGAGTCCCTCAGGGTGCAAGATGGCCAATTTGTTTTCCTCCCAATCATTGTAGTCGGGTAGTGTTAGTGCAGGTCCTCTCCCAGTCTTCTGGACTGCAATGTTGTGCCGGGATGCCAAGAACCTCACCTTCCCACGCAGGTCGTTCCATCTCTTGCGGATATCGTCATCGTGCGTGGATAGTGTCCCTCTGCATTGACCTTGTTTACTATTGTCTGCCATAGCTCCATTTTCCTGGCGATGGGTTTGTGCTGGCTCTGTGCCCCGAATAATTGTGGCTCGACCTTCAGTATCTCATCCACTGTGGTCCTTAGCTCCCTTTCTGTTGAAGCGTGGGTGTTTGGGGGGTGCCATGGTGTGTGTTGTGAATGGTGTCTTGTGTGGATCTAGGTGAGGGTGCTCTTGTGTGGTTGGGTGTATGTATTGTGGCGTTCAGTGTCTGCTTCTGGGGTTCTTTGTATTAGTTGTCCTAATTTTGTTGCAAAGGATTGTGGGGTGTGTTTGTGAGTGTTTTATAGTGTTGTGGATGTGCGTCAGGTGTGTGGGTTTCGAACTTGCCAATGCGTGCATTTCTTACTGTTGGGTCCACTTGCAGGACGTGGCGGTCTGTACTGTCAATGGTTGTTCGGCTTCCACTGACCACTGCGGTGATTTGTGCATCATTATTTGGAGGGTGGGGAGTTTGTGTGCTCGACAGTGGTGGGTTGGGAGGTCCAGCATTTCCGCCGAAAAGGTCCTGTCGGTGACTGGTGGAAAGGAGATTTTTATTGGTTTCTGATTTTTGCATCATAATATGACAGGTTTTTGTTCACCACCAATGGCGGTCTTCTGTTCGCTGTCACCATGGAGGTCGGCGGTGTTTACCGCTGTGTTCATAATGAGGGCCAAAATGTCTTCAGAGTCAATCGAAATCACCTCTACTTCACACCCCAGTGCAGAGCTTACCCAGGTCGCCAATCCCCCTGAAGTTCTGCACCTATCCCTTACCATTGTTCCTTGTTTTAGCAAGCATAGCCTGCTCATCTAATCAATCGTATACTCTCATTCACTAGCTAAACAGGGAACTCCGCTCGACAACCCTTGCCCATGTCCTTAGAATCCGCCGTAACTGCTTTGGAGGGAGCTCCTTCTCCTACCTAGCGGCCAGGAACTGGAAAGACCTCCCCCTCACACACCCTCCTCGAGTTCAGGAAAAAACCTCAATACTTGGCTCTTTGAGGAGTAGCTCGGTCTTACAGCAACTACCCTTAGGGCATGGATACCCCTTGGGGTGATACGCAGTGATTTACAAATACTATGATTGATTGACTGATTTCTCGTTGCACCTGTGTGGTGAGCCAAGTCTCCTGAAAGAGACAGAGATCAAATGGGTCTATGAAGTGGCCCCAATCTATACAATTTACATTGGATCCCAGTCCAGCAACATCCCACAAAAGCTACTTAGCAGTGGGTATCGAACTATTCACTCCCGATGCTACCAGTACCCTGTCCCCAATGGGTTCCCCCATTTCTGTCAACAGTTGTGGATCAGAGAACTCCTTTACCTCTATTACCTCCCGAGCCTTGACTTGGTGCTTTAGCAGCCAAGGGTGAGTGGGTTGGTCAGTCTAGCTCTCTTTCTGCCCTAACCTCTGTCTTGAGGTTGGCCTGTAACTCACATTATGTGTAATCAGCTTGGGACCCTTCTCTGGTGGACAGATGTTCGTGGTTGGGCTTCCTCCCTCATCCCTCCCAACAGTGGCAAGGATTGCAGCCCCTATTTCTTAATATCACAGAGTGGGGGATATACTCACTATCCACTTTATCATTGTGTCAATCCACCTCATCTAACCAGTCAAAGTGATTTGAAGTGGGAACACTATACACCATGTCATTAAAATGGGATCTAATGCAAACGGTGGAAGTGGCAGGAGGGAAATGGTGCATTGGCAAGGTGTGGGAATGCTTGATGACAAAACTGAGTTTATACAAATAACCTGGGACAGTAGGGCAGTGTTTGACAACCCCCCTTCTGGATTGCTCACATAATCAGAAAACAGCCTACAAACCAGTTGCGGATCTCTAAAATTGATGATCACACAATCCCCTTGATGATCTTCTGTCCCCAACACCCTTCTGGCGTTTGTTAATGAGAGGGTGAAATTATTGTTGCGGATAAGCCAATTTAGTGATTTGTTTGCAAGTTCTGCTTGTGATTCTCTTTATCCCTCGTGCAGTTGTGGCACCTCAGTCAGGATTGCCTCATAGGTGTACAAGGCAGGGATTAAATTAATAATGGGTAACTTGTGGCTTTGGGGAGGGCCTCCATACCCAAGAGGCCCATTGTTGCTTCCCTTTTGCTTCTGTACATCTTCCTAGTGGCTCTCTTTGCTGGAATGAGCCACTGGAAGCATAATAACGCTATGCTGCGGTTGGGGAGTAGTGGAAGAATCAGCATAATCACTGTCCTGTCCAGAGTCCATGAGTTGGGCAGCCATATTATATACCTCGATGGATGACGGAGTGACTAGTTTCACCCCTCGCCCCCTGTGGGACATCCCCCTTTGCCTGCTGGGGCTGGAGCTGCGTGATAGAGTTATTATTAACCAGTTGTTCCAGTGAAGCAAGCTGCACCATCATAGATGTTAATTGCGAGCACAGGATATCCCTAATTTGTTAAACAAATTCCTCTACAAGATGGATGAACCATGAGGACTGTTCAGATGGGCCCCTTACTGTTGCATTGCTGGGTAGCAGTCCGTCCATCCGAGGGACTAGGTCAAGATTCACTTGGGTGCTAGTCTCAACACACTTCTTCCAAGTCATTCTCTTTGGCTTCTTTGCCTGTACCTGAATACAGCATTGGGCCATACTGCACGCTTCTGGGGAAGGCAATGCAGTAGTTACCGCAGTCGAGTAGACCAGACCCCCCTTTCCCCATTCAGTAGCAGAATTAGGTGCACTCAACACCAAAACTGCATCAGAAGGACTAAATGGGGCTTGGGGTGACTGACCTGGACCCATGGATGATCTTCTCTCTGTCAGCTCAATCTCAGTTGAAATCTTCCCCATTGCACTTTGCAACATTCTAGCAAATGAGGGGGTCTTGCCCATGAGACCTACTCTATATAGGCACAATATACTCAAGCAAGTTTGGAGACTTCGGAGGGGTTAGCCCTGCCCTGAGGTCAGAGTTCCTTTGGTTTTGGATAAGAATGAGCTCCCCCTTAAAAAATGTCACTTCTACATATCACCTATCATGTGCAAATACAGTAAGATCTTCTAACAGGACATCACTTCCCAACACAGAGCTTGTTCAAATCCAGTGAAGCATCAGGCACCTAGGGGCTACTAGGGGCAAATAGATTAAAAACGCCCACCACAAGGCAAAGAAGATGTTAGGGAGTGGCCCAGCCTTGTACGGCCACAGATAGGTGTAGACGGGCCAGCTCTTGGCACCTGGGCACGTCCCATGTGCGTCCCACTCTGTGGGACACTGCCAGCACTTTTGAGCGTGTTCTCCTCAGGGTCCCGCCTTCAGCAGTTGGAGGTCTGGGGGATTTAGTCCTACCCCAGGCTAACCAGCCAAAAGGGTTTAGGCAGTGGAAGAAGCAGTAGGAGACCCACCACACACCTGCACTGCGGGACACCA
This sequence comes from Pleurodeles waltl, assembly GCF_031143425.1. Classification (NCBI taxonomy): domain Eukaryota; kingdom Metazoa; phylum Chordata; class Amphibia; order Caudata; family Salamandridae; genus Pleurodeles; species Pleurodeles waltl. The sequence goes on along the minus strand of NC_090436.1, from coordinate 977,215,111 downwards.
CCAGCATTTTCAGCACATTGTCCCCGGGGCCTCACCTTCAGAGGTCTGGGAGATGTAGTCCCATCCCAGACTGGGAAGGCAGACAGGTTTAGGCAGCGGGAGCAGCAGCGACAGACCGTCCACACCTGTTTCATAAACAATACAAATGTGGAGATCAACATATTTAGGCCAATAGCCGCCCTGGCAAGCAACACAGCATCATCTGCTTGCAGCAGTGTTGAAATAGGAATTTTATTTACAACCAGGATGTCTGATCTCAGATTTACAAGAGCAGTTTCCAGACCATTTACATGCAGTAAAAACAGGATAGGTGCCAGCATATAACCCTGACGAACTCCCGGTTTTACTGAAAAGGAAGCAAAACACTCTTCTCTATCCCCATATCTCACAGAAGCATCCAGGTCCAGGTGGAAACCCCCCAAGAAAGTCAGCAAGGCCTCCTCAAGACAGAAGGTAGTTAAAATATCCCAAATGTTGGATCTATTTATACAATCAAAAGCATTTGATAGATCCATAAATGCTAGGTGATGGGAGCTACGCTTAGCAAATTTATATTTAGATAGCAAGAGGTCCAAATGTAGGCATTGTTCAATGGTTCGAACTCCTTTTCTGAAACAATATGGAACCTGTGAAGGAACTTTCTTTTCCATAGACTAAAGCAGCAATCTTTCCAATATTATTCTCCCAATGATCTTGATGGTAGAATCGAGAAAGGAGATTGGGTGGTAGCTCTTTAGATCCTGTGCAGTTTCCTTTTTAAAAACTGGCACAATTATAAATTAGCACCAAGAAGATGGGATATGAGCCTTGCATGCAGAAGTTTGTGATATTTTAAGCAGGGGGACAAAAACCCTGGATTTCCCTTATATATGTCCATTGGGATCCCATCAGGACCAGGAGCCTTTATAGATGGACTACTATGAATGGCACCAAAAACCTCCTCAGAGAAGAATGAAATATTCAAGGGTAATGCACGGTCCTTGATCACTCTCTCCTGTGTGCAGTCATTGGTAAAATACATTTTACTAAAATTGTGTATCCATTCCTCAGGGCCTAAATGAATGCTAACTCTGCTAGATGTAGAACCTGGGAAAAGACCAGCACGTACTGTCTTCCAGAAGACCTGGGAATCTTTAACTTGGGAGGCATACATCAAGGTTTCCCATTTCTCAACCTTCAAGTCAGCCTCGAGTTGGAGAGGTATAATTCAAGTGTTCGAACTTGGAGGTGGGTATATTCACTATTCCCACTCCAAAGCAATCAAAAGTAGGTAAAGTGTTGGACTTTGGAGGAGTTAGATTTACTAGTCTCACTACAACATATACAACGGTCGTGAAAGTGCTGGACTTCAAGGGGGTCAGATATACTGTCCCTACTCCAACATAATCAGCAGTAGGAAAAGTGTTGGACTTTGGCGGGGCTAGATTTACTGTTTCCACTTCACTTTCAGCAACATCGGGAAAAACGTTGGAATTTCAAGGGTTCAGATGTACTAACCCCACTCCAACCTGAGCTACAGTAGGGAAAGCGGTTCACTTTGGAGGGGTCAGATTTACTATTTTCCCTCCAACAAAAGCAAAAGTAGGGAAAATGTTGAACTTTACAAGTGTTAGATGTACTATTCCCACTACAAGATGAGGACAAGCAGATAAACTGTTGAACTTTGGGGGTCAGATTAATGAGTTCTCCCTCCAATTTATTCAACAGTAGGAAAAGTGTTGGGCTTTGGAAGGGTCCGATTTACTATCTCTGTTTCAATGTAAGAAAAAATAGGAAAAGTAATGGACTTTGAAGAGGTCATCTTTACTTTTTCCATTCCAGTATGAGCAACAGTAGGGAATATTTTTGACTTTCAAGGGATCAAATTTACTATTTCTACTCCAACATAAGCTAAAGTAGCAAATGTGCAAGACCTTGGAGGGGTCAGATTTACTATTCCCAACACTAGTGTAACCAAAAATAGAGAAAGTGTTACTCTTTGGAGAGTCCAGTTTTACTGTTCAACTCCATTGTAACCTAAAGAAGGGAAAGTGTTGGACTTTGAGCAGTCAGATTATAATTCCCACTCATAACATTTTTAGATTAAATATTTAAATGTGGATTAAAAAAATAAATCAACACTGTTGCAAAAGACTAGATGTCGTTGGTAAATATAAAACAAATGAAATTATAAAACAAAAAAAATTCTATTGCATATCAAAATAGAAAACAATACAAATAATCTAAATAGAAACACTTCCCTCTCCACTACTCAAAAAACAAACACCAAAAAATAATATTATTCAAGTTAAAATAATTCATTTTAAAATAATAATGGAATAAAACAATTAAAATGTAAATATATATATATATATATATATATATTTAATATGTAAATAAACCAATTGAATATTAATCAAAATTCATAACTGTATACATTAACAATTAATCAAATAATAGAAAAACATAATTAATTAGCAACTACAAATTTAATGACATAAAACATAATTATAAATTGAAAACAACAATTTATATTGTAAAGAACCTCTCACCCAAATCCCTAAAAAACCCAACAACCAACTACCAATTTAACAGTTTATAATTAAATTTGAAAAAATTTAAAGATACTTAATACACAAAAGTGATGAATGGGTTACTCTATGACGAATATCCGCCCTCTTTATTGTAACTGCCATTTCATATAAATTACTTATAATAAGAGGGAGGGAAGAAGCCATCACATTTGTGACAGAGTAACCTGTCCACCAAACTTTAAACCAGGCCTTTAGACATATCAGTGAAGTTAACGTAAAATAATTTTGTTTGTGAATTTATTATGCATTAATAGATTATCTTTAACTTGAATTTGAAGATGTGAAGCTAGGACCCAAGTCATACATCAGGGGAAGGGGCAGTTTATATTCTGGGTGAATTCCACAGTTTGAAGGTGGATGTCTTTTAGAAATGCAGTGGTTTAAGGAGTACTATTAAAATGTGCCGAGGTGAGGTACATGAAGTATGTAATTAAGAAGGCATGAAGATGAAAAAATGAAATATATATAAACACAAATACAGGTAGTGACTGAAAACCTACGAGAGGCTAAATTGTCAGTTATGATCATGGGACACGTTCAGTACAATAATGAAAAATGGCATTGTGGTAGGAAAAAGTACCACCGCTTGGCGAGCAAAGGCAGCATTATACTAAAAAAGAGTATCAACATTAAACAGCGCGACAGAACTAATACCACTCTCAAAACGTTCACACTCAGCAGCACTTTACGCACAAGGGGTGTAAACTGTGTGACTCCAGAAGCACCACTGTCACGAGCTGTGACAGGCACAGTATTATCTGTCTGAGGCGAATATAGAGTGACCTACAGAAAACGTGCTACAAGATCAGCACAAAAAAAGAAACACTACACCAGCAACACTGCTTGAACAATGCACACAGAGATAGTTTCCGAGGAGCTGCACTAGATTGCCACCTGACAATATTGCCTACACATAACATGGTGCATGATTTTTCTTGCCTCCAGGCAAAATCGTATTTTGATAGTGCAGTGCCCCGGCACCTGATTGAAAGAGAGTTTTTTTCCTCAAAGTTTCTTGTGTTTTAAAGGGACTGCAGTATTCGCACTGTATACAGACACCTGAGACATATGAATTCTTTAAGTTCAGAGGAGAAAAATTGTAATGGAGACCATTGTGTTTCACAGTTTTTTAGTGTGCGCGTAGAAGTATTTGATTTTTTTTTTAATTATTACATGCACACTTCATTTTGCCTTCTAGTATAAAGGGTACGTTTGGAGGTTAGCCACGCCCAATCCAACGTGTTCTGGAGGCCTAGGAATCTGTATTTGTAAGGTTTTATCAATCACATCCAAAACATTTTGCATATGTCTGTAAGCAGGTGAATCAGAGTGCCATCTGACAGCTTCTCCAGCATCTCCCGGGGTTGCTTGCACGGTTCCCATTTTTCATTTAATGTGTCGTGTTGAACCAAAAGGATGGTATTTTATACTGTGTTTCTTGTGTGATTGCAGCTTTTGCTGTGTTGCATATCCTGATAAAAACGCCCCCACTCAAATTCTTTCTGGGATAATGTCCTGCCCAACTCAGTTTACCAACAGTTTGCGCTGGGGTCTTGGTATTTCCAGTTCTCCGTACAAGTAGTTTATAGATATCTGTGGGAGCTGTAGTGTATTATATGGTATGGTTGTGCAACCTTACCATATAATACACTCACAGAACCGTCTTAGGTCCAGTCAGTTTGTAAAACCTCCAGCTCAACCATGGGTAGACTGTGGCTTCAAGCAGCAAGGCTTAAACAAAGGAACTACTGTCAAGCATTTAGATGCCCTGGGTGCTGTGTGGTCGACGAGGGCCTTCCGTGGGTTATTACACGGTCTGCAGACTGTTGGGTGACTGGACACAGGAGTCACAGTCCATACTCTTTGAGCCTGTAGAAGTCAAGCTGCAGCTTGAGGACAGAACTCTGGACTCAGCAGGATATGCTTTGGTACTGGCTAGTGGCCGTTTTTGGTGATCAATACATACTTTGTCCCCTCTCCTAGGTCCGGCATACACAGGCGCAACTTTTGAGTCTGAGGTGGAGATCTTCTTGGCTACATGTCAGTGGTCAGTGGAGATTCCTTGCTACTAACTGGCAGTAACAGGCTACTTCAACTTTTAAGGCCCTGGTACTGCAACAGGGGTTCAGTAAACTGACCCTTTGAGTCACAATTTCGGTCTGGATCAACATTTCCTCAAGCCAGGCACCCTAGGCTCAGTCCCAGGAGCAGCAGGTGCCATCCAGCAATTGGTGCAGTCTCTCTTGCCAGGCTCATGAGTCAAACAGGGCAGTCTTTCTTCTGTCAATTAACCAGTCTGGATGTGATCTAAAGTTCAGGGTGCCAGGGGTTTCATATTTATGCCCAACAAGTGCCCTGGAGGAAAGATGCAGTGACTAGCCAATGAACTACCAAGATCCCTCCCACACTTCCGATTTTGTGTTGCATGTAGCAATCCCAGAGTGCACTATTCTGCCCACTTTCAAGATGCTGAACTTATGCTTGGATGTTATGAACTTGGTAGCCCACCCTAGAGATGTGGCTACATTTGGACTACAACTCCACAGAAAAAAACATTTGGCCACCTGTCTCCCTTCCCTGTTCTGGCTTCTAGCCTGTCTACCTGAACAAAGGGGCAGCCATACATGAGTGTAATCGCCATTTGCCCACTAAAGGCAGCTTCCCCTTTGAAGTTCATCTTTTGGGCCGATACCCTGCGTGGCTTCCTGTGAGGGGGATGTGACACCTCCCTTTGTAGTACACCTCTATTGTCCTTGAGGTTGGGAGTCATTTACACTACTCCCTAGAAGGGCAGAAAGCTGTCTGGAGACTAGCAAATGTGAATGCCACTGGATAAACTGGGCAACAGAGTGGCAACTTTTTAAAAATGTGCAATTCAGTTCAGCTTGGGCATCAAGTCAGGTTTAATGCCATTAATAATTTGATACCTTGAAGTACCAATTTTAGTAGTCCCATTCAGAAGTTAGCCGGATGGAGAGGTCAGCCGCTAGTTCTGTACTAGCCAGTGGGGCTATTAACCGTTCCACAGCAAAAATGACAATTTGAGGGATTTGCTTTTAGGACATATTAAAGTATATGTCTCACTTAAGGATATATAGCTCTTTACTTTAGGGTTCAATAGGCCTTCCTTAGGGAAGACTCACATATATTGTTGAGAGAAGTGGGGCTTTGTCATTTCTTTAAGTGGCAAAGTCAAACTAGCAGTTTTAAAACTGCTCTTCCAGGCTGCAGTGGCAGGCTGGGAGACATTTTGTACTTTGTTACATGCAGTAGGGCACAACCGGTGCTGCAGCCCTGGGTGGATGCTCTAACTCACGTACCCTGGATACCCATAGTAGCATATACTAGGGACTTATAATTAAGTCAGCCTATGCCAAATTGGGGGTAGCCAATTCAACATACACTTTTTAATGGGCTTGAACACTGGCTACACTGGCATTGAGGTCTGGTGAGTAGGCCTCAGTGCATTCTCAGAGTAAAAAAAACAGCAGCATCAGTCCAAAACCTTTGGCATGATCATGCAAAAAGAGGCATTTCCTTACACTATCTGGCACCACAGTTGTGCCATTCTCTAGGGACAATAGGCACTGTTTACATTTTGGGATGTCTCTACAGGTTTGAGGTTTAATGGAGGGCCAGATCTGCAAGGGTTTTGATTTCATAGCCGAGGATCATGTCCCCTATTCTTATGCACCCTTTCTGCCTCCTGATCTCAAATCTGCTGTCCAGACCATGTTTAGTCTAGTCTTACACCTGTTCTATAAATTGCCAACTATGGATTAAAGAAATTATATGTACAACTGGGATTGTTTAAAGTTTAGAATGATATTTGAGGGGTAGAGAAAGTATGTCTTCTTGGTAAGAAAAAGCACAGAAATCATATACATCAATCACAGGATTATTCAGTTCCTAAAGTAGCACAAGTGCTACCAGCAAAACAAAAGCGTTATGCATTTTTTATTCCCTTATTAGATTTATACTAAGAAGATTGAGCAGAGAAAAGGGCACCTTATATGAAAATCCAACTCAGGTACACTGACCAAACATACTTACCAGAGATGTTTTAAGACATCGGCAGTTGCCCATAACTCCCACCTTCCAAGTGCCCTCCCCAAGCATTTCTTGCCCAGTGTCACCAGAATTATTAAGATGACACTGATACAAGAGTTTTCTGATTTAATAAGATCCACAGAGGGCCTACAGACTTAGTTACCTGTTTATTCAAAATTCATGAAACTATGTAGGGTATACTAGCATATGACCAAAAAGTTAGTTCTGCCAAGTGGAAGAATTGTTAGTGCCCATCCAACTTACCACATTGGGCCTTCAACTGGTGCCACAGTTCAAATTTACCTGAGCATCCTGGCAAGAACAGAACAAGGAACCATTTCAGAGAACCAGGTATGGGGTTTCAATAGAGGTTCACCCAGGATAGCGATGTGCACACTCAAACCAAGAGTTTTCATTTAACAGCCTAGTACTGCTCCAAACATTCCCAGTACCACCCTTCGTTTGGTCAACTATGTTGACTGATTTGAAAGTAAATCTCCTGAAATGCAAGGGTTTTGACACTACAGTGGTTAATAAACTTGCCAAAATAGATGGGTTTTGCTCTGGTATGTGATAGATTAATTGGGAACCATACTGATGTAGACTTTACGTAATGCAAGGGCCATCATGCTGCGTTAGGATACTTCCTATAATGCTGCTTATTGCAATATCAACCTTAGAGAGATCTTGTAGGACATCCAATGACACCCAGAAGTGGAAACTTACCAAAAACATGGGAAATGTCCAATAGCATTGCATAAGACAAATTAACAAGCTGTCAAAAATGCTAACACAAATCTCCAGTTGATGAAGGCTGTACCACACCTCCTCTGCAAGCCAGAGACAAGGTTCTTCTAACTATGCAGTATTTAAAATCAGGATTCTTTACCCTGTACCTATAAACTTAGGAATATATTTAGAAGCCCCGTGCGCAGCTGGAGCATCACTTTTGTGTGACACACTGGCGGCGCAGAGTGCCGACCTATATCTAAAAGACCAAACAAAGTGGCTTTTCATGCCCTTATAGATATGATGTAAGGCAACCGCACAAGTCACTGTGCTGCCTTGCACTGCGTCAGGGAGGTATACCATGGGTGTTCCGGTGGGTGTTCCCACTCAACATGCATGGGTTTTAACGCATTCCCAGATTTACAAGAATCTGTAAAACTGTACGCCTTCTCAAGGCAGGTGCAATGAGGAGAAAAATCGATTCCCACTTTCTATGTGTGCTCCATTCTGCAGCACATATAGAAAGAGGAAAATGCCTGTTGTCTTGTTTTTGTGCAGGAAGGTGTCCCTTCCTGCACAAAAAAAATCCTGCCAACAACGCAGACACCCTTGCAACACAGTGAAAGGGGGCCTGCCTTGATGATAGAAATGCACTGTATCTTGTACATTTGGTGCATTTCTGCCATTTCGAATTGGTGTAGGGCAGCACAGCAGAAAGGCTTACGGCCGTGCCCTACACCAATTCATAGTAAAATATATCAAGTATTGAACTACAATAGTAGATCCACCCCTAATTTGTGATACAAGCGCTTATTGATTCGAGTAGAATGTCCAAAGCAGTTTTTACCAAGTGAGATGCAATGTTTACACTCCAAAGATTAGTCACAGGAACCTTAGGACTGGCCTATTGGGCAATTTGGCAGTGCCAGAAGGGTTATTCTGAAAGTTCAATGTGTGGACCTTTTATTTGGCTGTTTGTGGCCGTCACACTTTTTAGCTATGTGATTAGCTAATTGTGGTCACTTATATTCTGGTTTCTTGTCCTATTTTCTGTCCCGGCCGACAGAATATATTTATGCTCCTCACTTAGGGCCATATTTATCATTGTGTTGCATTGCAAGGTGAGTCGGAACAGGGAGAAATATCTATATTTCTCCTAGTTTTTCCTCTGTCGACATGTGCTGCATTTTGCAGTGCACATAAAAAGAGGAAAATATCTTTGAGGATTGTGTTTGTGCAAGAAGGTGTCCCTTCCTGCACAAAAACAATCCTTCCTGCAACGCAGTCACCCTTGCCCCATGAAGCAAGGGTGTCTGCTTTGGCCCTAGGCAGCAAAATGTAGTGCCAGCACAAGGAAAGGAAAGGAATGCACTGTAAAATGTGAAATACGGCACATTCCTGCACTTTCCCTTCACGCAGCACAGCAAGTTGCTTGCTGCGTTGCACTGTGTGAAAGTATAATATATCTGGACCTTAGTATGTAGGACCCACACCTTTTCCTTTAAACCATGGCCTATTTAGGGTGCTTAGAAAGTGTCCTTGGGAGGGTGTGCTTTCACAATCATGCAAAACATTTCTCCGGGTGCATCTGAAGTCATGTGAAGCTCAGGCAGAAGTTTGTCCATGAACTCAGTAATCCCAAATCGTATCAAGCCTTGTTCACCAAAGGAGACAAACGGGGATATGTAATGGACTCACAGTCAAAACGGTGAGTAATCCTATGAAGGCAATATGGGAAACCACTCACGTCCCATGGTAGTTCAGAACATTTTTGATAATATTTTACTCAATGACATTCTTGAGTGGAAGCACAAGATCTGATTTAAGGAACGTCTTGATAACAAGATTGTAGCTGTTTCTTACAGCCAGAAATTATGACCATTTTGGACTCAGGGGAAGTTGCATGACAGTTTAGTAGCATGGCGCCAATTGACACATATGTTTTGATGCCATTGTGTTGTGAAATATAGGTGTGGATTAGGAAGGAGCGAGCTTAGAATTGCTGCACATTGAACTGGAAAAATAGAGTACAATATGGATCATGTTGTGGTAATAGTTCTCAGTCTTGAAGATACACTTAGGGCCTGATTTAAGGGAAATAGTGCTGCATCCAGTGCAGCACCACTTTCCTTGCGCCCCTTAGTGCCCTCTAACACCACCATGTGTGTGCCGTACTAAGATGCAGCGCATCCTGGTGGTAGTTAGGGAAACTAGCGTAAACATTTTTGAGGCTAGTTCGAAGCTTTGCAGGACTAGCATCAATTTTTTTTATATTAATCCTGCAAAGCCCATTGAGGTCCTTTAAAAGCAATGGTGTGCCTCCTTTTAACGCCTGCTCTGACCAGGCGTTAAAAGTGCTGAAACAAATGAAGCAAAGAAATCTCTTACATTTCTTTGCACCATTTTTCGGCCCCCCTAACGGGGGAGCACCCCCCTTTGCACACATTATGCATTCCACAGGTGTAATGTAGTGCAAAGGGTTACAAAGTAAATCTTTGGGCACTAGTGTTAAACAAAAATGATGCTAATGTGGCACAAGGAGGTGCTAGGGGCTCTTAAATCAGTCCCTTAATGCTTTAACAAAAATCAGTCAGTACTCATAAGTATCAGTGTTGTCTTTGCTGTTAAATAAAGAATAAAGGTTTGGAAAAGACAATATCCTAACTTAGCTCTGACACCAGCTTGGTGCTCTGTCTGCCGTTTTGCCCTGCATGCCTGTGACGAAAGATCCAACTCAGTTGCTGTCTGCGATTTGACTTGAAGGTGTGCATGTGCATTGGCTTATGGTAAAAACAAAACAAATTAGTCTAATTGTAGGAGAAGGTAAGAACTTAAACTTAAATTTGGTTATGTCTCTCCTAAGTGCCTAAACAAGTTTGCTGAATCCCCTGGATAATTCCGGGCAAAGCGTCCTCCAGAATACCAGAAGAAGCCATTCCCTCCTTTCCCTCTGTTGTATTTACAGTTGCTGAGCTGTATGAAGGAGGCTTTCAAGGTTCAGTAATTGACAGATCACAATATAAGCTGTTCCCACAAGCCTCGGGGTGAATATGCCAAACAACAAATTCATGCAGTTTGCACCCCAACTCACCTTTAAATACACACAGTATGAGCAGTAGTAGGAAACCTGAGGATGACTGATTTCTAATAAAGGTTATCCTCAAGATTGCTATTGCTTTTGGCAGGCTGGAAATGGCGAGTAGACATTTAGATGTACCATGTTTATATGCAACAACACAATGGCTATGAGGACTCTCCAGAGGCAAACCAAAGACTGGTCGAATCAATTATTGACCACATATCAAGCTCAAGACTTCTTATCACGAAGGGTTAGGGGAGTACACAGAACTGCAAGAAGTAACAAAGTGATAGGAAACTATGGCATAGAAGGTCAAAATCAAGTTCATGAAAATATATTAGCTAACAACTACAGAACATTATAAGAACAAGTACTGGCATAGATAGTAGGTCTGGCGATGGCTGCCATCTATTGGCTTTGCAATGTTTCGCAAAAAGTGTATGAGAGGACTTCTTTTTGTGTGTAAGTGCACATTGTGCCCAAGAAAAATGTTGTCACTCACAGAGAGTTAGGTCAATGCCTTAAATTGGCTGACCCTGTGCACCATACGGTATGCTGTGGTGGGTGTACAAAAATGTGAATAACACAATGACAGTCCAATGAATGAAGAGAGTTGACTGCAAGCCCTTGTAAGTATATCTATCTATCTATCTATCTATCTATCTATCTATCTATCTATCTATCTATCTATCTATCTATCTATCTATCTATCTATCTATCTATCTATCTATCTAGGATCTGCTTTAAATCCCACACTGTTCAATATTTACATCCGTCCATTGGCTACTCGAATCAGGTCTTTTCGTGTTACCTGTATGAATTATGCCAATGACAGTCAATTGATCATTTCCTTGGATAGGATGGGTCAACTTCACTTGATGCTTTCCATCAATGCATGACCTCTGTGTCATAGTGGCTGAGACTCAGGCCTATATTTAAACTCGGTTTGCGCTGAATTAGCGTCATTTTGTTTTATGGTATTTCAGCGCAATTCTAACTCCATATTTATACTTTGGTGCTAGACCTGTCTATCCTTTCGTGCTAAAACCTAGCATGGCTGGATGGGGGCCTTAAATAATGGCACTAAGCTTGCTTAGCGCCATTATTTAACGCCTTGATCAGGGCAGGCGTTGGGGACCTGTGGGCTTTTTCCATGGTGATAGACCATGGAAAGAGCCCACAGGTGCCCTTCCCTGGCCCCAGGGACACCCTCTCCACCCCCACCCACACCAGGAAGACACCTAAGGATGGGGGACTCCATCCTAGTTAGGTAGAGGTAGGTATGGGTAAGTATTTTGTTTTCAAAGTGCGGTAGTGGGGCCTAACTTAGGCCCCCCTACATGGCACTGGGCCCAATGGCCATGCCCAGGGGACATAAGTGCCATGACCATTGCCAGGGCCATTGGGCTGGGGGACGTGACTCCTGTCTTAACCTCTGACTCTAAACCAATGTTCCCCATTTGCCTCCCCCGCCCGGCTAGAGTCCTTTTCTGTGACGCTAGCCGGGCCTTATCACCCGCTAGCGTCATACCATAAATTTGACGCCCGGCCGGCTTCTTGGTATTGCACAAGCCGGCGGTAAACTTTTAGATGCTGAACTGTGTTAGCGCAGTTCAGCATCAAAAAGTATAAATATGGGCCTCAGTGTCTTGAGGTTTACTACCATTTGAGTGAGGTCCTCTTGGTGTCAGACACCTTTCCAGCTAGACCTTTTCCTTTTAATGTCTGACCTCCTATTTTGTCTGTTTCCCCTAACCCAGCTAAGTCCATAAAAAAATCTTGGTTTCAATTTGGATGAAAACCTGACGATGGAAAGACAGGCTAACCATCTGACATCTTCATGCTTTCTCCTGTGGAACATGGTCCTGCTCCTCCTCCATTCAGCATACCGGATAGTGATCCAGGTGACTATTAGTCGCCTGGATTACTGCAGTTCTCTGTTTCTGGCTGCACTGCAGGGCTTAGTGAATAAATGTCAACATATCCAAAATAAGGCAGCCAAACTAGCTCTTGGCTTGCCTAGAGATGCCTCATCTTCCTCTGCTTTACATATGTTGCACTCCTTGTTGCTAAAAGGATTACCTTTAAGTCTCTCTGCATTGTCTATAGAGCCATACTTAAACTCTGGACGACTCTATCTGAGGAATAAACTTAACCTATATACTCCGAGTTGGTCTCTTTATTCACAGAATGCCTTCCTGCTTTCAGGTCCTAAATTCCACTGAGCTCAGTTAGGCGGTAGGACCTTTTCAGTGAAATATCCGTCTGGTCACATAATGGAAAATACCACTGTACCTCCATTTCAGATGGCTGTGAAAACTCAGCTATACAATATACAATTGTTTTATATAGTATGAAGTATAGCTATGGTAGAGGGTTAGGCTATGGCCCTTGCGATAGGTTTGGGCATAGAACATAGGAACCAAGAGCCAGATGCATAATTAATTACCAAATACTACCAAATTGCGTTTTTTTGCGAATCACAATTAAGCAATTGCTACTTGAATGTATGAAACTCCAGGAGTTTCATATAGCGATTCGCAAGGGCTTGCAAATGGACCTACCTCATTAATATTCATGAGGTAGGTTGCAATTTGCAACCCATTGCGAATGGCTACAATCACAGGGATGGTGGACTGCTGAGCTCAGCAGACCACTGTGTCTGTGATTGCTTTTAAATAAAACATTTTTTTTTTTTTTTAATGCAGCTTGTTTTTCTGAAAGGAAAACGGGATCTGTTTAAAAAAGAAAAATGAAAAGATTTCTTTTCATTTTTTCAGAGTAGGCAGTGGTCCGTGGGACCACTGCCTGCTCTTAAAAAATGTTTTTGCATGCATTCACACAGGGGAAGGGATCCCCTGGGGACCCCTTCCTCTTTGCAAATGGGTTATCACCAATTTTAAATTGGTGGTAACTGCGATTGTTTTGCGACTGCATTCATGGTCACAAAACAATCATACATATCTCTGCGATTCGGTATTAGGAAGGGGCGCCCTTGACACACCCCTTCCTAATACCGAATTGGTATGTAGTCGCAAATCCAATTTGCAATTCAGTAACAAGTTGCTGAATCGCAAATTAGACTTGATACATACCAAAATGCATTTTTGGGATTGATACATTTGGCCCCAAGTTTTTCTTTATTTTGATTGTTTATCTGTCGTTTTATGCACTATTTTTTAATGGCTTTGTCCTGGGTAGTATGGTCTGCTGTCTTAGCACCAAGACACACTTTAGCTGTTTGGGTGCATATAAACTCTTACCATAACGTAACAGATACCCCCTCAATCCAAGTCTTCTGTTACCATCTTCCGATCCATCAATAGGCCAAACATCATGATCTTTCAGCCTCAGCAAGCTGCCTATCAGCCAGGGTCAATTGGTCTCTCCCAAGTTTGAATAGTATTTTTCCCCCCTATGATGTAGTTGCAACATATTCTTGGAATACATGTTTTGAGGGCCCTGAATAATTTTAGGCACAGAGCTTTCTCAACTTACAGTACAATACAACAAACTTAGAAAGTGCGCGGCTGCCTCCAAAAAAGTGTCCCGGCGCTAGGGGCCCTAACAAGTATACAGGCTACAAAACCACCCAATTGCCTAGTTATCAAACAGATAGGTCTTCAAGATTACACGAAAGGCCTGCTCACAAGGAGAAAAAGTTTGTTAGAAAGGGAAGGCATTCCAAAGTTTGGCAGTCAGGTAGGAGGACAGGCATTTCAGAAATGGTGCTTAATCTAACCCAAGAGTTTGAGCATTTTTGTCCAGAGCCATTGTAATTTTCTCCAAACCCATAGGACCCCAAAGGTGGATACAAATGAAATGTTTATTTGTTTAAGAGACGTAGGGGGTCATTACAACCCTGGCGGTCCAAGACTGCCAGGGCTGTTATGACGGAAGCACCGCCAACAAGCTGGCGGTGCTTCCCAGGTCATTATGACCGCGGCGGAAGCGCCGCGGTCGCACCGCCGGGGCCGGCGGTTTCCCACCACAATGGCCCCGGCGATAGTAATCCGCCAGGGCTGCGCTGCTAGCAGCGCTTCCCAGGGGATTACGAGTCCCCCTACCGCTAGCCTTTACCGCCAGGAAAAGGCTGGCGGTACGGGGAGTCGCGGGGCGCCTGGGGTCCCCTGCACTGCCCATGCCACTGGCATGGCAGTGCAGGGGCACCCTGACAGGGCCCGTGCAGCTTTTCACTGTCTGCTATGCAGACAGTGAAAAGCGCGACCGGTGCAACTGCACCCGTTGCACGGCCGCAACACCGCCGGCTCCATTTTGAGCCGGCTCCTGTGTTGCGGCTGAGATCCCCGCCGGCCCAGCGGGGATCTCCAAATGGCCACGGCGGGGGTGCGGCCTCATTGGCGGCCGCCCGGTGGTCCGATCTTGGCGGGCGGCTTCAGCCGCCCGCCAAAGTCATAATGAGGGCCATAGTGCAGCAAAAATCTACGTATAATAGTTTTAATATAGGACCCAATTCAACAAGGCAAATATACATGTGTAGAATTAAGCTTGTTTAAATTTACACTTACATACAGGAGTAACATAACTACTTTTAGATATACGCAATTGTTAAGTGTGAAGTTACTCCAAGGTGACGACTTGTATGTCTCCACCCACTCTGTTTAGGGGATTGAGTCTGGCTAATCATAATTTATGATTCTAAAGATACTACTACTAACTTAATTCACATATTTTACACTTCAGACACTTAGTGGGGGGCTCTGCAATCAGGCCAGAGACCCCCATGACTGTGATGGAGACGTCCCTAAACAGGCCAGAGATCTTTGCATGCGAGAGGAAGACATCCACATAGAAGGATTACATACATCTGAACCAAATTACACACACCTGTAACGCTTTCCCTTCCAACCGCGTAAATTCTGCCCACACCCTAGGCTCTGTTTTTTACCTCTATGTCTTTAAGATCATACACCACCACATTCTTCTGCTGTAAAGCAGACCACAACGTTGAAGAGAAAGTGGAACTGTACTGAGGAGGTGACAGCCCTTGTAGACACATTTGTGTTAAAACGTTACAAACAACTACGTGGCAGCCTCCATTTAACACTCAGTTGACTGTAGAAGGCAGCCATATGGCAGAAGGTGACACGCACCGCGAAGAATATTTAATACAAGTGGCAAGACGAGAGGGAGCAGGTGAAGGAGACGTTCAGCAGGATTTATTTGGCACAAGCTCTTCTAGCACAAGCTTTTGGATCCTGTCTCCATCTCATCCCACCCGAGAAGGCCATCCTCTCCACAATGGACCCTCACCCACCATTTGGGCTGCCCCTTTCAGGCAACACCAATGTAGTGCCAAGTAATTGTGAACCTCTTTTCTTTCAGTGAAAACAAATCTACAATCAGTCACCTATAACTGTCCTTCCCCATACATACCTTGTTAGGCGCACATCACATACATACCCCTCAAAAACACCCTCTAGCACTAACCCTATGAACTTCTACATGTGTGGATAGCATTTCTTTTACTTGTACTCTTTTCATACAGTCACTCTTTCAAGTAGATTTGTTGCTTCATATGGGGCGGCAGTAATTTCAAGTGCAGTAGGACAACACACAGAGCAAGTCTCTCAACGTGACCAACCTACACACACAAGTATGAGCTATGGCTACCAGTACAATTATCACTCTCTGGGGGATTTCTATTACTTGAGTTGCTAAACCCTAATCCTAACACTATATTTTTTAATGTGTTTTAATGACATATACTTGTAAAGTTTGACCTTGACATTTAGATTTTTAAACCATTATTTACTCATGCACTTTCTTTTTTCACTTTTATACATTGTTATTCCACCTGCCATCTGCTACAACATCTGTTTCTTATCCTTGCACTGCACCAAAACACAGACTGCTGCCACATAGCACTTGCAGAGGCTGGTAAGCTAAAAAACTGCCCTTTTAGGGCTGGGTCTCACCTATCTCTTTATTTGTAACTGATAACGTTGATGTTGTGTATTGTCACTTACCACTATTTGCACGCTGGTCATTATAAAATGCAACTGTTAGGTTATATTTTGTCTGATAAAATTGCCTTTAGACTTAGATTGAAAAAGACACACTATAAGATATCTTGTATGCCTAGTGTTAACTTGCAGACGGGGGTCCCTTGTGGGCATCAAACTTTGCATTTAAACCATCAAAATTCATCTTCATGTATAACTTACTGCTCAATATATGTCTCCAGGTCCTGCCAGGTTCTGTTATAGAACAGCCCCTGCTTTTGATTTCCACCTTGTGAATTTTAACCCAGATGACATCAGGGTATATCCTGGCAGTAGCAGTTGGGCCCACTGCCACCCGTCAGTCAGATAACTCTGAGAACCTCCTGACGTTTACTTCTGCATTTCATTAACTTATTTTTATATTGTTTATTTTGTGTAAACATTTACAAGTGTGGTTATTTGTTGATATTGTTTTTCTTTCATGTACTTAGCTCTAATATGTGAGTATTTGTGGTCAAGGTCACTTTTATAGTTTGTCAGTAATCATCGAACATAATTCTTCTACAGATGCCGCATCAGGTGGTACATTGGCAGGAGCAACTACAAGGATACTGGTTCAGCAGCTGATATATTAGCGGTCTTCCTGAAATGAAATATCTCTGGCTTGAGCTAATAAGTTAATATTGTCGAGATCTAACAATTTTATGTATGGATCAACTCTTAATTTCATATGTTTCTTAGTGTTCAAGTGATACTAACATCGGTATATATTTTAAGAACAATGACAATTAAAGTACTGTGTAGAACTTTAGACAAAAAAACTGTATTTGATATATTTCAATTGTCACATCTTGTTTTTGCATGTACTGGGGACATTGCACACGGTACGATGATGCTGAACCACCTAAAGACAAGGATAGCAGGCAGTTCAAGAAGACAATCCCATCATCCCCCAAGCAACTATCTTAGCAGCCAACACTGGTCAAGAAGAATAGGCGGAATAGAAGCAGGGGCTGGTCAAGGAGGAGGAAGACTTGGATGATAAGGAGGACATTTTTGCTTCACAGCAGGATTGCAGTCATCCTTCAAAATCAATTCTATGGATTACAAGTCACTAACTTGTGACTTGCTTGTACTGCCTATGCAAGATTCATCTCCACACATCCCTCAACTAATAGGTAGGTACCACTGCACAAACTCTTGCACACTCTTCCCATGAAGATACATTCCTGGTCTTCTGTGTTCCTTTGAGAAACCAGATGGCACCCTCTCAATGATACTCAACTTGCTGACCATGTGTATGTTTGTGTGTGTTGACATGGTCTAATCGTGCCATCTGGAAGAATCACTTTTCCAGTAATCGGCTAATGTGTAGGAGTATATTCAAACATAGGTAGCTACTTCCTATTAGATAACAATTTATTTTAAAGGACTCCATCATATGACTGAGAAGCAGACTTGTGCGTTGGATAATGTTGCAGAATATTACCAAGACATGGTAAAGATGGACTAAGAACATCTTTGAAGTTTGAGGGAAGAGCCTTAGCCATAAAGATGCTAGAAGCAATAAGCAATACATACCAATGTCCTTCTTAATGACTAACATGTATATAAGATTGTACAGATGTACTTCAACTTAGGAGGGACACACCACCTGCCAACCTAATACCTCTGCCACAACCACTCTCACCACCAGTATTGCTTCGGCATAGTAGCTGGATAGACCCTAAATAATAACTCGTGTTTTGTGAAATTTCACTTCTCAATCTGTAACACACTCAGGGGGTCATTCCGACCCTGGCGGTCCATGACCGCCAGGGCCGGGGACCGCGGAAGCACCGCCAACAGGCTGGCGGTGCTTCCTGGGCCATTCTGACCGCGGTGATAAAGCCGCGGTCAGAAAAGGGGAACCAGCGGTTTCCCGCCAGTTTTCCCCTGGCCCAGGGAATCCTCCATGGCGGCGCTGCTTGCAGCGCCGCCATGGGGATTCCGACCCCCTTCCCGCCATCCCGTTCCTGGCGGTTTTTACTGCCAGGAACAGGATGGCGGGAACGGGTGTCGTGGGGCCCCTGGGGGCCCCTGCACTGCCCATGCCACTGGCATGGGCAGTGCAGGGGCCCCCTAATAGGGCCCCATAATGATTTTCAGTGTCTGCTTTGCAGACACTGAAAATCGCGAGGGGTGCCACTGCACCCGTCGCACCCCAGCAACTCCGCCGGCTCCATTCGGAGCCGGCTTCATCGTTGCTGGGTATTTCCCGCTGGGCCGGCGGGCGGCCTTTTGGCGGTCGCCCGCCGGCCCAGCGGGAAAGCCAGAATGGCCGCCGCGGTCTTTTGACCGCGGTGCGGTCATTCGGCGGTTCCCGCCAGACGGGCGGCGGTTGGAATGACCGCCTCAGTGTGTGATACATTGCTAGATACATTTTTTTAATTTAAAAACAGCTGTCTGCCTTTCATTTGTGTTCAAGGATGGAAGTTGAAGTTGATACGTAAGAAAGTTATATTTACGGTATTTTCTTTGTTGATCTTCAAAATGTATTCCATAAAAAATGGCATTATGAAAAGAAGCATCATTACGGTAACTAACCATTTTTGCATAATGTACAATGCGTTAGTCTACATTTTTAAAAAAGCAAGAAAGATTAATGCTCAAAAGTTTTTATATATAAATAATTATTTCAGATTTTATGTTAAGAAAATTGGTAAAAATATGTACTGTCCTTATAAATGGACAGAACTAAAGAAAACGGAGTCTTGTTTCAGAGGGAAAATGCAAACTTGGAGGAGGGTGGGCAAATAACAAAAACATGTCAAGGGAGAAGTCTAGAGTAAAAAGACAAATCAGTCCACAAATGTAATTTTAAATTTGTAAAACAAAAGTCAAAGTTCATAAACAAAGTCCAATGTCCAAAACAATAATAAAGTAATGCCCCCCAAGCCAGAGGGGGTGTCAGTCAAGCTCCTGGTTGGGGGGGGGGGGTAAAAGATCCTGAACATCTTCTGTTTCACTCTTTACCACAACCATCATCAAATCTGTTTATTTTGGATACAAGATCCATACAGTATATATGAAACATTAAAAGAATAACAAGTTTGTCACAACTGAATTAAATACATTGAAGGTTCTTGTGAATTAAATCAGCATATATGAGACACTTAGGGCCTGATTTATGAAAAGTTAGCACCCCATTTAGGTAAAATAAATTACATAAATGCAGTACAAATTTTTCATAAATCAGGCCCTTAATTTTGACTAAAGTAAATCACGTGGAAAAAAAGGGCAGAATGTACAAAAATAAGTGTTTGCAATTGCCAACTAGCGAATTTTTGTGATTTGCTATTTGGTAATCGCAAACACTTCTGTACAGAAGTGTGTTTCACACTTTTTCGAATCCCAGTGGGTTGCAAATAAACCTATGTCATTAATATTAATAAGGTAGTCCTCGGTTTGTGACCCACTGGGAATAGCAAAAATCACAGATATGGTGGCCTGCTGCGGTCAACAGACCACCATATCTATGATTGCTTGTCAATAAAGCAATTTTTTGGTAATTCAGCCCGTTTTCCTTAAAGGAAAATGAGAATGCATTTCAAAAAGAAAAATGAAACGTTTTATTTTCATTTTTTTCATAGTAGGTAGTGGTCCCCAGTTAAAATACAAGCTATGTATGGGTAAAATCCCATATTTAAATTTTATATATGACTGCTTGGCTAAAAGGTCTGGAATTTTGTCAAGAAATGATTTATGTGAAGGAATGGCGTTGTGGTCTAAGAATCTATCAATCCGACTGCCCAGCTTGCATCTCTATACTTCCTCTTCCCGTAGGTGCATCCTTAGATTTTCTTTCATTAATGATTTTAAAACTTAGCTGGCTTCAGCTGGAGATTCCCAGAGAACGTGAAGGTCTAGTTTAAATAACATGCTTTTGATATAAGTTAACCAGGGAATTTTTAAACGACCCTGTGAAAGTAATAGTTCCCTTAACGTTAGCCTATATGCCTCTAATTCAACAGCAGACCATAGCTTGTGTTGGTACAATAAGGATCTCAACTGCAGGGTGCAAATAATCCGATACACACCTACTTTCAGAAACTGGGGAAGGAGAGGGTCGCTCTGAAGACGATTTAGTTGGATCCTAATAAACCTATTTTCGACTGCAGCAAAAACATCATCTTTCAAATAGCCCCATCTCTGAGCAAGGTAGGGCCAATCCTTTAACTTTAACTTTGTAGCTTTCTACAGCTGTGAAAAAAATTCTAGATTTAGTTTTTTTTGCTAGCTTGATAAAAGCCCCTGATTCCTGCAGTTGCTTTAAGATGCTCTTATTAATTTGCAATAACCAGTTAAATATATTAGACAATCTAACTCCTAAGTAGACTAAGGCGGTAGGGCAGAGTGCTGCGGAAGCACCGCCAACAGGCTGGCGGTGCTTCATGGGCAATTCTGACCGCAGCGGTAAAGCCGAGGTCAGAAAAGGGCAGCCGGCGGTTTCCTGCCGGTTTACCCCTGCCCCAAAGAATCCTCCATGGCGGCGCTGCTCGCAGCACCGCCATGGGGATTCCGACCCCCTTCCCGCCATCCTGGTCCTGGCGGTAAAAACCGGCAGGAACAGGATGGCGGGAACGGGTGTCGTGGGGCCCCACAGGGCCCCTGCACTGCCCATGCCAGAGGCATGGGCAGTGCAGGGGCCCCCTAACAGGGCCCCATAATGATTTTCAGTGTCTGCCTAGCAGACACTGAAAACCGCGACGGGTGCCACTGCACCCGTCGCACACCAGCAACTCCACCGGCTCCATCGTTGCGGGGGCTTTCCCGCTGGGCGGGCGGGTGGCCTTTTGGCGGTCGCCCGCCCGCCCAGCGGGAAAGTCAGAATGACCGCCGCGGTCATTTGACCGCGGTGCGGTCTTCTGGCAGTCTCCACCCGGCGGGCGGCGCCCGCCGCCCGCCGGGGTCGGAATGACCCCCTAAATCTTGTACTTGTCCGAGAGGTTCTTCTGTATAGTAATGCGGGTTCCTATGGCTTTGTGGGGGTTAAGTGCCATTAACATAGTGGCAGATTAATGGAAAGTAGGGCTTCACCGAGTGCAGAGCCACTTTCCCGGCACCGCTTAGCGCCCCTCTACTGCCACCATGTGTGCACCATATTTAAAATATGGAGCACCATGGCTCAGAATAGGGGGTAATAGTGTCATTCAATGTGACGCTATTGATGTACTCTGCAGGAGTAGTGCCAAAATGTTGCCGCTACTCCTGCAGACTGCATAGGGGGCCATTCAAAATAATGGAAGCCCTCTTTTAATACCTGCTCTGAGCAGGCATTAAAAGTGCGGCAAAAAATGTCACAAGGAAATCTCATAGATTTTCTTGCGCCATTTTTTCATCCCCCCTAATGGTCTCCCTTTGCATACATTATGCCTGGTGCAAGCATAATGTAGCGCAAAGGGTTACAGAGTGACACAATGCATGCATTGCGCCACACTGTAAATATGGCGAGGGATTTCGGCCTTGTTGGGCCACATTAACGTAAAAAATAATGACGCTAACATGCGCAAGATGGCACTAGGGGACTATAAACATGCCCCTTAGTATTGCTGATGTTTAAGTACAAGCACCCTTTCATTACAGAAAGGTAAAAATGGTCAACTATAGCTTGTGGCCCTACAGGGGTTTTAGAGCTAAGGAGTATACCATTTGCAAACAAGAGCATGGGAATTTTAGGGGAGAACCCAATTTGGGGGTGTCATTACCAGGGAAGTCTAAAGACTGGACTGTCATTAAAGTATAATGTAAAGAAAGTCTAGGCCAGTACACAGCCCTGACAAACTCCCTACTCAATCCTAGAAGAGTCAGATAGCTCACCCCTGTTTCCAAATCTGACCCAAGAATATTTAGTTTCATGGAGTTTTATTAGAAGCAATGGAATGTTGGCTGGGACCCCCAATATGAACTAAAACATTCTATAATTTGTCGTAGGGAATTGAATCAAAAGTTGATTTTAGGTCAAATAAGCCCACATACAATTGTCCCTTCTCCAGAAAAGCAGTTTTCCAATAGATTGTACAAAAACACAATTTTGGGTCTTTTGTGCTAGTCGTTTGGTGAAAGTCTATTTGGAGGTCTGACAAAATATGATTTTCTGAGGCCCACTCAAACAATTTCCCTAAAGCTGGTGATAAAATTGCTTCCACAATCCATCAATCAAACTGATGGACTTATAGTTTCTAGGATCATCCCGACTGTCCTTCTTATGTATAGGGACGATCGGAGCACTCAGCCAAGATTTTGGTATAGGCCCACTTCCCAGGATGTATTGAGAAAGCAAATTGAGGTATGGGTCCCATATTTGTGGTTCATCAGCACAAAAGGCCCCAAAATGCAATCAGGACCTCGGACCTTTCCCGGAATCATGGCCTTCAATGTGCCAAACAATCACCTCGGGGCTTTCCCTTATCTGAGTACAGCCTCTCAAAGTGCTTAACTCACACCTAGAGTTGCAGGAGGTAGTTGACATGCGAGACAGCATGCTGACTTCCATGGGCAACAATACCCCTGTCGTCTTATTGTCCTCTGCTCTGACTGCTTTCACTAACTCACTTCAAACCTACTTTTCCCAATTTAATTTAACTTTGGCCAGCTCTTCTTTATACTTTCTCCTGGCAAAGGGAATTTCTTCACAGTTTTTGGCTTTGATGGACCTTATTAAATCCACCTTGGCATTCCTGCACTGGCTGTTAAACCAAGGTTGTTGTGATTGGTTTTTGTTTTAGCTTCTGCATTCCCTTGTGAACAATTCATGCAATCTATTAAACAAATCATCATTGGTGTTTAAGCATAGAATTTGGTTCTGCTCCAAGGAATCCAGTATTGCTCATAATTTCCAATGTGTTGGCTATAATGTTGTAAAATTGCACCATTAAGTTGGTGTGAGATCGGGCGTTGAATTACCACAAGTCTTACCGATCTCTAAAAGTGAGTTTATTACATAAATGCCCCAGCCATCAATAATGCATCTCTGTCATTTTCCTCTCGACCAACCGTCACCCTTCCGCGAGCCGACATCCGCACGGGGCTCGCGCAAAGATTATCTCTCGGCATCACCGTGGAAACCGTCTTCGCGCGGCACCAATAAAGTAATACACCACACATCTCCCTCTCTTATAATGAACAAACTTTTCAACATAGAAGAGTATTATAACTATGAAAGATCATGAACATAGACCAACAACTACAGTAAATGTTTCCCAGAAGATGATTGCATCCCAAACAGAGACCCCCCAACTTTTATCTCATGTATGAAATATTGCTCTAAGAAATCATAGGATAATACATTCCATTTATAAATAGTCTCTCAGGTGTTAAAGAATTCATTCAATTTAGAACAAAGTCCTTCAGGTGTTCAGGAGAAGTTTTCCTCCTACAACTTCTTCTTATCCCTTCACATCTAGTATCACCACACAAGCTGTCACTTTGTGTTCTTGACTCAGAATCACTACTGCTTTTACCTCCAATACTTGACTCTGGTCGCACCACATTATTAATGCGAACAACTCGGTTCATGTTCCAAATTCTGCCATCAGAAGTTTTTATAGCATTTTTTAAAAGTTTGATCACTACAAAAGGTCTTGTGAAACTTGAGTTTTTTACACATCCTGTGGGTGCCTTAATCTTTACCACATCACCTACAGCTAGCTTCATTTCTGAAACTTTTTTCCTTGCATCAAATTCTTGTTTCCTCTTCTCCAAAAGTCTTAGTTCTCTGTCCCGCCAATCAGAATTATCTAAATTGAAATAATTTTTCCTCCACTCCATCCAACCAGGACACAACTTGGTATTTGGTAATCTCTTCTTGAACAACACAAAAGGAGACTTTCCAGTGGTGGCATGCGGCGAAAATCGATAACTTGTGATCCTCTTCAAAAGCTCTGTCCTCCAATTCAATGAGTTCACCTTTGCCAGTTGGATACTTTCTTTAATAAATTTATTAAATCTCTCCACCGCGCCATTTGTCTCGGGATGATATATTGCTGATTTTTTGTGTTTGATACCACACTCTCTCATAAATTCCTCGAAGCTATTAGAACAAAATTGTGGACCATTGTCAGATAGCAAAGATTTAGGAAAACCTTCTTTCCTAAAAATGTCCTCTAAGAAACACATTACACTGGAAGAGGAGACATCACATACACTTTTGGCCTCCACCCATCTGGAATATAAATCAATTAATACAATCAAATATGGGGTAGAATGTTCACCCGCTAATGGACCAACAATGTCTATAGCAACCTCATCCCAGGGTTTAGAAGGCAATTGCCTACAACACATAGGTGCATTGCGAGTCCTCAATACTTTGTCACTTTGCGAACATTGTATACACTCTCTAACCACACGTTCCACCTCCAAATCCATTCCTGGCCACCAGAAACACTCTCTCAAACTTTCTTTTGTCTTAACAATTCCCATATGACCCTCATGAGCTTGGTTCATTATTTTGGTCCTTAATACTTCAGGTGGAACCAATCTTGTGCCTCTCAGCAACATGCCATTATCCACTGCTAATTCATTTTTTATCAAAAACCACACTCTATTTAGTGATCTAAATCTTCCATTCTCCAGTGCCCCACACACCTCCCGCAATTCTACATCATCCTTCACCGCTTCTTTCCACTCTTGCTTAGATATCACCCCGCATGTAATTTCACATACATCAGAGAATAATTCATAGTCTTTATCCTCCTGTCCCTGTAATCTTTTCCCATTCTCCTTATCATCTTCCACAACCAATCTGGATAGACAATCTGCACTAAAATTCAACGTCCCTGGCAGATATTCCACTTTAAATCTGAATTCTTGTAGAGAAATTATCCATCTCCGGATTCTCGCAGAAATAGAATTCAAACCTTTGTTGCAAAATACCTCAACTAAAGGCTTATGATCAGATAACACCACAAATTCTGTCCCCCAAACAAAATGTTTGAATTTCTTTAGTGCCCAGTGAATGGCCAATGACTCCCTTTCAATTACAGAGTAATGTTTTTCAGCTCCACTCAAAGCTTTAGATGCACAAGCAATTAAACACTTCTTCCCTTTGTCATCTTGCATTAAAATTGCACCCAAACCCTTTGCACTGGCATCAGTGACAATAAAAGTGGACTTGTCTGGTTTAAAAGCCTGAAGACAAGGAGCATTATCTAATTCTTCCTTGACCTTAATAAATTCCTTCTCACACTCATTGTCCCAAATAAATTCCTTCCCTTTCTTTAAAAGAAGTCTCATGTTCGTAGTCTTCTCAGACAAGTTCTTGATGTACCTCCCATAATACTCTACCATCCCCAAAAATGAACTCACTTCATCCTTGGTTTGAGGAGCTAATAATTTTCTTATTGTCGAGACTAACTCAGGTTTGGGTTTCACACCTTCCCCTGTGATTAAATGTCCTAAATACTCTACTTCCTTTAGACCAAACCTACATTTTCTCCTTTTAAGAGTGAAGCCAGCTTGACTTAACCTCCTCAATACTACTCTCACAGGCTCCCAATGTTCTCCCACTGTATCAGCAAAAATTAAAACATCTTCCTGGTAACATTTCACACCCTCTACATTCCCCAAAATCTTGTGTATAATGCGTTGGAAAACAGAGGCTGCCGATACTAATCCAAAAGGCATCCTCTTAAATTTAAAAACACCAAAAGGAGTGATGAATGCCGTTAACTCCTGTGAACTCTCTTCCAGCTCAACCTGATGGTACGCTGACGTTAAGTCTAAAGTGGAAAAATATTTTGCTCCTCCAATCGTGGACACAATTTCTTCAATATTTGGAAGAGGAAATCTGTCCACTACAACTTCTCTGTTTAGAGCCCTGAGATCCACACATAATCTGATGTCTCCATCTCCCTTCCTTGCTACCACTATGGGTGCCAACCATTCTGTTGCTTCCACTTCCTCTATTATGCCCAAATCCTGCAATCTTTTGAGCTCTGACCTCACTGGGTCTTGTAGCGCCAAAGGTATTTTCCTCACTTTGGCTACTACCGGAGTGGCACCCTTCTTCAATCTAATTCTATGTCTGTATCCTTTTAGACAACCTAACGTCTCCACAAACACTCCAGGAAATTCAGAGATTACCCCTTCTTCCACATCCTTAACACACTGTACCTGCACTTGTGGTTGTGCATTGGGATTTAATACTACCCCCAACAACCTTTGATGTGTCCAGCTTAAAAGATTGTCCCCTTGATGGGACACATAGACTTTTCCTATTAAATGTCTCCCTTTTAGTTCAAGATGACCCTCAAAGTATCCTAACATTTTTATTGGTTGTCCACCATATCCACCTGGACATACATCCATTTTATTCAAAACTCTAACTTTCTTTGCTATTAGGTCAAAGTTTTTCTTTGAAATTATTGTTAACTGTGAACATGAATCAAACCTCATCAACAGATCAACTCCCTCTAGTTTCATCACTTCACTTGGATGTTCCTTACATTTCTCCCATGCTTTAACTTGAAAAACAACCTCCTGAGACACTTCTTTAATCTCTTTCATGGTGCTGCTGTTGCCATATTTTTTATTCTTGTTACGACAACATCTCTGGTAGTGACCTTTTCTCCCACAGCCATTGCACACCACATTTAGAGCTGGACAATTGCTAGCATTAGCTTTGTGACCAGTTTTCCCACATCGAAAACATTCTCCTTTAAACTTGAACTCATCATTTTTTTTTTTTTAAGTAGTAAGTTCTGTACTTTTTACTTCACAAATCACTTCATCAACTTTTGTAGAATCACCAATTATAACTTTGTTACTACCTAGTTCTTTAACGCATTTAAGCATATGCTCCACTCCTTTAGCTACCAAAATTACTTCTTCTAAAGGTGGTTCATCCTTTAACCACAATTCTTCCCTTATTTTGTCACTACTGCACCTAAGCACAAACTGATCTCTAATTCTTTCATCCACTAAAGATCCAAATTTACAAGAGGCTGCCAGTTTTCTCAAACTAGTAATGTATTCTTCCACCGATTCATCTTTCCCTTGTTCCCTCCTCCCAAAATAGTACCTCTCCATTATCGTACTGATTCTTGGTATATAATGTTTGTCCAACTTTTTAATGCACAATTCGTATTCATTTAAATTTCTAGATTCTTCAAGACTTAAATCTGGTAGGTTTTCAAGTACCTCTTGACCTTCACCCCCTAAACAGTGCATTAAAAGTGCGTGTTTCCTCTCTGCGCTGAGTGTCGGCCCACACACTCTAGCGTAGTGAACAAACATTTTCTTCCATTTAGACCAAGAATATGTAGGATCACCTGGACTGCTTAAGAAAAAAGGAGGTGGTGTTACGTTCTGCATTTTGAAGTGATAAAAATTTTAAATAACTAACACAAACACTACCTGTTCTATATTATACAGAATCTTAAATCCTCAAATTCTTATATAATATTCATCAAAACACTTTTTCAAATTTGATTTGCGCGTTTGAACTCATAAAATTAAACCCTTTCCCAAAGGTGTGCCTGTCACCGTACAAATATACACGACAGGCAAATTTACATAATTTTTAAAAATACATGTTTGAACTCTTCAAAATTTCACTTCCAATAGGTGTGCCTGTCACCGTGCAATGTACCTGACAGGCAAGTGCGCTTAGATGTAAACGGTGTGCCTATCACCGTGTACTGATACTGCAGATCTTTCAACTTTTAAAAACCATCATTTAGAATGAAATCCTTCCTTGAAAATGCAGTACAACAGTGTGCAACACTTCCCCTTTAACGCTGTTCCACAACTATCCCTTTAAGTTAAAGCCACACCTCCAGGAAATCTTGAAATCATTGCCTTTTCTCCTGAGTAGAGAGGAAAAACCTCCCCTTTAAAATTGTTCTACTTCCATGCCTTTAAATGAAACTCCGCCTCCAGGAACTCAAATAAATCCAGAGTCTTACACCTCCTCAACACGACTCCAGTGTACTCCCTTCTTTTCCTTGTTAATTGCTTCTCCAATGGACCCTCGGTTTGCCGTAATAGAAGTTCCCTTTGATGTTGGGGCAATAATTATCCCACCTTCGCCATCCTCGTCGCTAGTGTGAGATCGGGCGTTGAATTACCACAAGTCTTACCGATCTCTAAAAGTGAGTTTATTACATAAATGCCCCAGCCATCAATAACGCATCTCTGTCATTTTCCTCTCGACCAACCGTCACCCTTCCGCGAGCCGCTCTCCGCACGGGGCTCCGCCAAAGATTATCTCACGGCATCACCGTGGAAACCGTCTTCGCGCGGCACCAATAAAGTAATACACCACAGTTGGGTTGGGCTATACCCATTTTAGAGCCTTTTTATTATTTGTAAGTTTTAGATCAGACAGGAGCCTAGATTTAACACTCATAGGATCTGAAGCCGCATGCCCTTTTACTTCTAGTTTTAACACATTATGGTCTTTATCACTCCGTTCTAGAACTATCATATGCACCATGTGCGGCCACAATGGGAGTGCAAACCATATTTAACAATTCAACTTGATTGATTGAGCCTCTTAAAAGTATGAGTGCCTGCATGGTATGACAAAGATGTGCTATTGCAGGCTCTTAAACCCAAATTCATGGTTAGAACCAATAGTTGGTTAGATACCACAGTCCATATTTAAACAGGTGGAAGATCTAGATCAAGGACAGCCCAGATTGCATTTTCCTCCTTCATTTATTATTATTTAGAATTGTCAAATGGCTCAACAATTACATTGAAATCGCCAGCACCTGTCACCCTGTGATGAATGAAGTGTTCAAGAGTAGTAAGAGTACTATATACATTATTCTGCCCATTTATTCTACTGTAAACATTGAAGATATAAAGACGTTTCAGAGTGAAATACCAAGAATCTGAGAGTAATTTAAAGAAGTCTCCTGATTCTACAGCTTGGTGTACTCTGTACCCATATGACAATACCACCAGAAGGGCGGCCTCTCCCTAGTGAAGCTGCTTCACAGCAAAAGTTCATATAACTCAATCTGTAAACAGGCTCCATACCCCAAGATTCTTGGAGTAAACACATGTCAAAAAGTCTGTGACCGACCCCCATGATGGGTTTTAAATTTTAGATTTCAGGAAGGCGGTGTTCCAGGATGGGATGAATAATTCATCACTGGGGCAAGAAGGAGAGATTGATTGATTGTAATTGGGTGAAAAAAATCAATCCTCTCTTGTCACCTCCGGGGAAAAAATATTTAGTGGAGTATAGAGGGTTTCTTGGATAATAGAATGGACACTGACTGTAGTCGAGGGGGTATTGTACTTTAAACTGACATCCATTGGCGTTGTACAAGGGAATCGAACCTCCATTGTCTGCCAGATCCTGAGTTGGCAGCGAAATTTCAATGTAGACTAGTTCCTCTCCAGACATTTAACATTGCCTAGCTCCTTCTATAGCTTGGCGTAATTGATGGACATTTGCAGACATGACATTACAAAGCCAGTGAGTCTCTTTGCTGATCAGGGATTTATTATCTCCTCTTGCACCTTGCTGCAGTCTGGGTACATTACACATAGATACAGTCCTCCCACTTTCTACATTCCCACAGAGTCGTTGGAGGAGCTCTATTAAGTGAAACTCAAGGACTGTTTCATTGCTGGGAGGATGGCTCTTTAACGTCTGCAGGCCAAATCATTCTATTGAACAGTTGTTGTTCGATGTATACACTTCCATGGCTCACTGGGAAGGTCTTCTGGATGAAGAAAGGGAGGAGAGAATTCTATTGTATACTGTTCTATACTTGGAACAGTCTCTTGCCCTCTAGTGACTAGCTGATGTTGTAATTGAGCTTTGGAGCCTTAAGCTGCTATGGACATTAGAAGATGGCAGGTGTTGATTGACGAAAGAAATTAGAATCTTCTGGTTCACTGAAGGCTCGAGTTGAAGCTGAACCACTGTTAAATGCTGGAGTAAGGGAATGATTGTGAAATATTGGTCCACCTTAGCTCCTTGGGTTCTGCCTTGAGGTTGCTTGCAAACCAGGACAAGTACAAATTCGTAAAGGCTTGTTGCCTAATATTATTATTGGTGCATAGACTCGCATGGGGCAGCAGGCTCCTGTTCTTCTTCCAAAATGGAGTAGCAATTATAACAGGGCACTGTTGCTTTTATAAGGAATCGGCTCATAGATGGATGCAGGAACTGCCTCGGTTTGGAGGGGTTCCGTCACCACACAGCCGTTTTTGGGGGTGGCAGCGTGCATGACTGAAGACCATTATATTTAACAGACGTACCAGACTGTTTGGTGCAAATGTTAGCTAAGGTATCCCCTTTCCCCTTGAGGCCAGATGTTATGATTGAAGAAGAAAAAGAAGGTTCGGGTTTTAAAATTGATTTAGCTTCCTTGATCAAGTCATCGATTTCTCGTAGAATGTTACTACTGTTTGAGTGTTTATTTGTTTTATTTGATGAGGACGCCCCCATTGATGCCCCAAGCACCTTTTTTCCCCATAATGAATAGAGGAGAAATGCAGAAAGAAATTAATGATTTTGACTTCAGACTTTCAAAAAGGCTGGTAGTTGGTGTGATGATAGGACAAGAAAAAAAATACATTGCGAAGCAGTGTGGACCTCCAAAACAAGGTAGCTGCGACACTCGCTGTGGGTATGATTTCTTGTACATGGGTCTTTCTGTGGATGGGACTTATCATTCTTTCATAGTTGAATTTTCCATAATGCTGCATGAAACTTCATGGATAGTTTCCATCATGTAATGCATGCAGTACAATAAATGATGTATTCAGTTTACTCTCAATAGCATCATTTAAATGCTGTCTTATATATAACGATATTTTTCCCAGACACATTGTGGTGCATGCAGTGGGCATTATTGTATATTGAAACTTATTCGTAACTACACAGTTTGTAGATTTTAACAAAAAATGCACATTGCATGCTCCTGCTAGATATTTTCGGGTTAAAAATTAAAGCTGATTTCGATATGGAATATAACAGCGACCTTAAACTCAGTGGCTAACCCAAACAACTCTACCCCTAAGAATAAGGCATATTATGTTCTTGGTGAAGTTTAGGAGTAGACTAATGTCCGTCTTGCATCACTAATGTTCGGTGGGCAGCTATTATGCAATGTTTTAACAAAAACGTCACATGTTCTCTTCCTTTTAATAACTTTCTGGGGCAAGAGCTATTTTTGCAGTTTAAGGTGGCTGGCTCAATCCACTCCTGGTGATCTAATCTGATCAATTTGCAAAATATCATCAGGTGATTAGTAATATTGTCTTGGAGAAGAAACACAGAAGATATACGCAGAACTGTGTGTTTCTCTACCAAAGCACAGTACACAGACACTAAAAAATAATTCTAGTGAGACACCAGCACTTGGAAATCATAAAGTAAATTATATGCATGCAACTAGAAGTTTATGGCCCATATTTAAGAAAAATGGCGCAAACTGTGCTATGCGGCTGTGTGTCACTTTTTTTAACGCCATTCCTTTCAGCCATCTGTGCACCATATTTATGAAATGATGCATGATGGGGCTAAGGAATGGTTAGCGTCACAAAAAAAGACGCTAGCTGGTGGGAGATGGCATTAGGGGAAATGCCGCTAGTCAGCCTGGGTCACTTTTTGATGCACAATCAGCCGAAAAATGACTCCTGTCTATGTATAGACAGTAGTCATTGCCACCACCCCAATGCCCACCTCACAAGACCAGTTTCCCCTGGGCAAGTCCTACGTACCCAGTGCCAGGCAGGGGGGCCCATGTAAGGGACCCCCAATGGCACATACACATATACACACACATTTACCTGCAACTTTCCTGGGATGGGCTCCACCTCCAGTAGTGTCCCTGTGGTGTGGGTGGTGGTGGTGCTGGGATTGGGGTGTGCATCTTTGTGCCCATTCCATGGTGTTTCCCCATGGAAATGGGCCTACCTGCTCTGTATGCCTGGTCTGACCAGGCATTAAATAATGGCTCTAAGAGGGCTTAGCGTCATTATTTAGGTCCGCCTCTCACCCAAGTGTCGTTTCTGCGCTTAGAGTTAAATATGACGCTGGGGGGCTAGCATCATTTTTAGAAAGGGAATGCCTACCTTGCATCTCATTGACCCAAGGTGGGTTTGCGCTTCCTAGAAATGGGGCTAATTCCAAAACGTTGACGCTAGACCTGTCTAGCATCAAAGTGTAAATACATAGTTAGGTTTGCACCGCTTTAGCACCAAAATAAATGGTGCTAAGGCAATGCAATCCTTCCATAAATATGGGCCCATATTTTAACAATTCAGTTTAATGTGCTGGGAGAAGTATTGTGTACTCTGAATAGCTAAGCTGCCCAGAAATGTTATTTTACTCTTGTATATTATTAGATACATGGAACACCATCACTATCCATATATAAAATAAGTGTGTGTGTGTGCACAGCTTTGCATGCACGCATGTGTGGACACACATAGCTCTGTGTGTGTGCAAGCACGCATGCTCTTATCTGTGTATGTATTTTAGTTGTACATTCCTGAAACTATATACCGTAGCAAACAACGATATTGTGCACAGTATTCTCAAAATCAGTTAACATTAAAAAGCGTAAGATGTTGAATGTTGCAGACACATCGAAACTGCGATGTGTTGTTCATTCTATTTTAGTTGGCATTCTAAAGTCTTACTCACAAAACCTAAATATGTTAGAAAAAAAACTCACCGCCTCTGATTGCCTTTCTTAAAAGAGTCAAGTACCGAACTTCATGGAAGTGGACAGAGCCCAGCTGTTCACCACTTCAGCCTGGGCTTTTAAAGCCAGGCATGCTGAGCTTCTTTACTCGAAAGTGCACTCAAATACAAATACTGACCTACACCTATGCTGAGCAGTTACCATAGGTACAGAAGGGGAATCATCCATAACATGATGTTAGCTGAATATTTTCAATTCTTTACAAAAAACAGCTATAAATATACACATGATAAATCACGACAAAATTTCACATAATTTTCATAAATTAACTTATACTTAAATCAATTGTGTCACCTCTGATACTTATGACAAACATTCCTTTTCAATGACAATACATTTTTTTAAAAAGAAAAAGAATTCAGAGCAAGTCCTCTCAGCCAAATCTGGCGTATTTCAAGTGTGTCCAAAAGATGCACCAAACATATTTTCTAGCAAAAATATAATGCTAAAAAAGAAGCCAAACCTTTCCGTAATTGTGAACTTTTAAGCGTTCCGCATAATTGCATGGTGGGACGTTTCAAGACTGGAATCTAATATACATTAACTTCCAGTAAAGCGTTTGACAGGACTTCTCTGCAACGTGCGTGTAAACTAAACTATACGAGCAGCGTTTTTCAAAACCATCTGTTCTGAGATGTCAGCTTTGTCTCAACATTTGTGAACTTGCCTGTAAATGGTCGAAGAACACTTGGAGTTGACCTTCGGGTGGCCTGCAAATGCAATAGTCGAGCTTATCACAGGTCTTCTCAAAACACTTTCCCCCCTTTTACAGAATAATACATTTTTCTTCTTATTAATAATATTATGAAATGTTTTTTTCTCGAACCGCATGGATGATAATAGCTGTGTAATGAAATAAACCTCTTATAGCTGGAATTGGACACTGGGTAAGAACTTTCCACATAAGCCCCCATTTTACTTTCCAACTCCTATTAGACCCCATTCATCAATAGGTGAAGACAAACACATTTTTGTCTCCCAAGGGGCTCCAAGGTGTCGCCATCAGGATTTGCCAGAACTGATTAAAAACCCTAGTATATCACCACACAGTGCAGGGAAGGAGAGCCTTGTATGCCCACAGCATTGTAGGAGGCTGCTGGGCCCCGTCGAGACTAGGCCCAGGTAAATTCTTTTAGCTTAAGCCCCTGAAACTTTTCATGTTTTCCATGCAGTATATTTTCGAATATTTTGAGAGATACAGTAGCAGGCGCAAACCTTTGCATCGCTTGTGTCCACAGGAGACTGGTTTGAGCAGAAAATATCTTACATAAGACATCTTTTCCCGAACTAGTCTCCTACCCGTTTTGCGTATGAATTTGGAATGTGAAGCATATGTTTTCACACAAGATACTGCAAGTGAATTTCGAGAAATTCTGTGATTTTGGACAAATAGGCAATGCTTCAGGGTTTCTTTCTTGGTGAACAAGTGTGTGCTCTGATGGTAAGGAAAACACATTTGGCAAAAGTTAAAAAAAACAACAGGCTAGCTTGGTCCAATTTGCTCCATTTAAGTATTTGGAACCTTAAGAGATTAGGCTCCATGTTGAATGTAGATGAAGTGTCTTCAAAAATCTTATTGCCTGACCTGCCCATCTCAAATAAAATTATTGGGTCAGTGATGCACAAAATCGTTTTAGGATTTTTATTTCAAATATTAGTTGTTTTAGTTGCAGCTGAAAGGTTATCTTTCTATTATCAGCTTACTGCAATATGTCTGTGCATTGTAGAACAATGCAAGTAAGTCAAA
This sequence comes from Pleurodeles waltl, assembly GCF_031143425.1. NCBI lineage: Eukaryota > Metazoa > Chordata > Amphibia > Caudata > Salamandridae > Pleurodeles > Pleurodeles waltl. Next base: position 977,180,249 of record NC_090436.1, on the reverse strand, counting down.
AAGATCACAAGGGAACATCTGCAAGAAAGGACCAGCTTTTATGGGCCAGATGTACTGAAATTGTGGTTAAATGGCACATGTTATATCTGCACACAGCTTCTGTGATGTGAAACAATTTTTTAAAGTGGTGTGTCAGATGTACAAATGGAGTACAGCACAGTGAGCTAATTTATTTTAACTCACATAAATCATGATTATTAAAATGCTTGAGGCTGGATCTCTGTGAATCCTTGAAAATGGCTGCAGAGATGGAGGTGTGAAAAAGACAGCAGACCTCAACGTTTGCATTTTTAATTGCAAAGAGCATTTATTGCAGCTTTAGTCCCTTATTCAACAAGCAGATGTGCTACTACCTCTTGAGAGGTCCATCTAAAGTCCCCACATGCTTTTCAGGAACTTGTTGAATTGTCACTCCAGCCCATTGGTCTGTCAATGGTATGCAGTGGTAAGTGGTAGGTCACATTATCTTCATATACAATGAGATAAAGTTAATTTCTCGGTTGGCACAGTCATGGTGATTCTACACAAACAGAAAACTGTTCAAAAAATGATTATCAGCAAAAATCTCTAGCTCCTTCCTCGTTATAGATATGATCCCAAAAACTGTTATGGCACTTGGAGAGAAGCGCTATCGAAATATTGAATGTGGGGCCTGTGTTCAATGTTAATGGAAGATGAGGTGAAGCCTAAGCTCATGATTTGGATCATGAAAGACAACACCAATCCTTGTGAAAGGATCAGGGTAGAAATAGCACCAAGGCTTCCAGTGCCATACTCTAAATTGCAAGAGTCTTTGTTAATACACTTCAAAGGTAAAATGTATCAATTCAATTACACGGATGTGATTTTAGTTTCAGGTGCTGGTCTGCAATGGTAATGGAGTCCCGTGCACCTGCTAGGAAACTTGCCTTGACTTCCTGGTGATCCCTGCCCAAAATATACAGTATCCACTGTATCCTGGTAGTCACAAGGAGCTCGTTCAAGGAGGGTACAGAAGGATGCCTATTGCCTGCTGGAAGGGGGCACCGTCCATTGCTGTTCTACTAACAATGTGACTAGTGTGCTGAAGGTAATATTTGGGTCTGGGTTTAATTCACTGGAACACCTAACTAACAATAGGACAATAGTTGTAATGCTCTCTTTGTAAGGAACAATATGTCATGGTCATGCATGGACATCATGGAGCACTTTCAATGGCAAATGAACCAGCAGGGACAAATCTGGAGAAAATTTACCTTCTGGGTTCTTGATCAGGGGGCTCCAATACAAGTATCCCTTAAACCGTTTGGGGTTGAAAGATGCAGTCAATAGTTCTGGACTCTAGTTATCCTCATCTAGCAGCATCTCTGACTATCGATGTCAGAGCATGGAGTCCTCAAGGCTTAGGCCTTCATTATGAACACAACGGTGCTTACTGGCGAGTTCATTTTTCGGTCATTCCACTGACCGCCAGCCCCCCTGGGACCCTGCCGACCGCATAAAGAACATTCTGCTGGGCTGGCGGGCGGAAAGGGTGGAAACAGTGTTTCCGCCCGCCGGCCCAGCAGAATGCATGGGCGGGACATTGCCGGCGGTTCCACATGGATCAGCCGTCAATGCCTCTGTGCGGCGGGTGCAGCTGCACCTGTTGCGCAGAGCACTGCCTGTAAATCAGCAGTGACCTGCGCGATGGGGCACTGCACAGGGGCCCCTGCACTGCTCATGCCAAGTGCATGGGCAGTGCAGGAGCCCCAAGGGGTGCCCTGGAGCACCCCTACTGCCAGCCTGTTCATGGTGGGGGAACCCGCCAGGGAAAGGCTGGTGCAAGAAGGATCATTATCCGAGGGGCAGCAGTGCTGCCCTGTTGGGTAATGATTCCCTCCACCGTCAGGCTGCTTGTCGGCGGCAACCTGGCGGTGAAGGAGGGCCGCCTATGGCGGCCCTCCTTGTGTTGTTTATATGGTGGTTCAGACCGCCATGCCGGTGGCGGTCTTTTCACCCGCCTCCAGCATGGCAGTCTGAACCACCAGGGATCATAATGAACCCCTAAGTCTGGGCAAAGTTGTTATTGCATGAGAGTAATATTGCATAATTCATTAAATATATGGTTTTGAATATATCAAATAACTTGTTTTTCTTTAGCAGTTACTCTTTTCTGAATAGTTTTCTCCAGAAGGAAATTAATTTAAATAGTGAATGCCTTCCATGCACTGTGACACTGATGTGTGTTGTGACCGCCAGGCAGTTGCTGCTGCAACCAGTCTCTTGCATGACCTTTACATGCAAAGAATGCTCTCAAATTCTGGTAATTTTAATGGGTGAAATATTTTGCAGTTGCATCCACCCCACTCAAGATCTCTAGAGGCAAATAGAGAACCCACACAAAGTATATAGGCCCCATATAGTAAGCCAAATGTGCTAATGTGATGCAGATTACTGGCAGGAAGAGAGGGATGGTGTGGTAAGACTCTCGCAAAGACACTGCGTCTATTTCCAAGGCTAAAGAGTAAATCTTCCCCCACGCACTGTGGCATCATCCGGGGACAGGAGAGCAAGGAATGTAAGGATGCAGCCTCACAGATACAACAGTGATCATGGGAGGCCACTACACAAAGCCAGTCATTGGCTTTAAGGGCACATGTATGTGTAATCCAGTGGATTCCACCATACACTCACCAGACATACAAGACTCACACTCTCTTTCAAATACATTCACACAGGTACAGCTGCTACTCATGCATGCCTCAAACAAGATGCTGGCAAAAGACCCCAGCTAGAGTAGCATAAATTGGTCTTTTACACAGTCCAAGTCATGTGGTAATTCCCACCAGAGGATGATGTAGAAAGACCAGTCTCCCCACTAGAGTTACGCTGCCACCACCATCAGTGTCTCACAGCTCATTAAGCAATGGCAGAATCGACTATCTCGTAGACAACTGCACTTTGAGTACTGCTTTGACCTTAAAACCTAGTCCTCAGTAAAACGATAGGGCCCTCAATGGACTTACATGATTGTTAAGCTCACTGAAAGAAACATGACACAGTCCAACTCCAAAAAACGCATTGCAGGGCAGCATGACCCTGTAGTGATGGGCGGGGGACTTTGGGCCAAATGTACGAAAGGAAATTGCAGTCTGAGTCAATGTGGGGTTCAACAGAAACCTTTAGTGAGCATCTAATGAAGAACGTGTTTATGTTTTCATGGTTGTTCTCATTATGGGTGGTAGATAATTGTATAAGTTATATTCATCCTCTGTAGAAGCTGATAAAGTCTTGATGATTTTAAATTCAAGGGCAGGGATGGTGGGCATTTGTATTATTCCTTAGGAGCAACAGTAATCAACTGCTGACTTTTCTCTCAACCCCTCTGAGAGGCTTACCCATGGAGATACAAATATGTGTTGTAAAACGTTAGGTGTGTTGCTTGCCACACAACATCTCAAGATTTGCTCTACAATCTGTCAGAATTCTGTTTTTACTTCTGTGGGAATATTCCACTTGAAGATGGCTGCTGCCATGACCACGGGTCGATAGTGACCATTGCCAGCTCCTTTAGTAGCCAATAGCACTCTGTTTAACTTATGTGATGACCCCCACAATGTTCAGGCATGGTCAGCTTCTCAATACCAGAGTGTATTATGAAGGTTTCCCATCTGTCATACTCAATTTGTTTCTTTTAGGCTAGTTTGATCATTTTCTTAATTTGCCCCTTGCACTTGCCTCCTGCAACTAGCCCTATTATTTTTTCCACAATCACAGCCTCTCTAGGCACCAAGGGACTAACCCGACATTAGACAACCTTAGGACACCTGATCCAAATAACTTTGACCTGCTCAGCAGAGGTTCCGCGTATTCGTTCCTTCCCACGAGAAACCCAATATATGTGGGCTCACTGCAACTACAAGATCATCCACGGTTACAAGATGCGGGAAGCCTCGGACGTGCTACTCACTGGCATTATACCCAGAGCATCCTTCATGTATTCATGCCATGTACATGCGGTGCAGTTATGGACATATATCATAGTACAGAGTTTGAATTACAATGAGCGTCATGCGATTGCAGGATTTAACTACCCATCTTGATCTTTGCTATCTTCCAAACAAGCATGCGCTTTTCATTATATTTATTAAAAGCTGACCTTTAGAATTTTGTCACTTATAGTGTTTATGACGTTTGATTATGGCTTTCTTTATGAGTGTTGTATTATGCTGGTCACCAACAGTGATCTGCCAAATACCAGGGTTAGCAGCGGGACATCAGACACAGACACCTTAATCACCAGTGATATCACATGATTTAGTCCTTGTGCCATCAATACCCCCTCAACACATCACTGTTTGCTGCTGAGGATCTAATGGTGGGCAAGCAGAGGGAACCTCAGAAAGCAAATGTCTTTTTTAAAGTATTGTTGACTCACAGTACAAGACAGGTATTATTACCCTTGAAACCAGCAGTGGCAAGGATAATCCCAAGTTTACCCAAGAGAAAGCAAGAGATAGCAATTGCTACCCTTGACAACTACGAATTGATAATGATAGCGGTAAGGCTTGATTATTGTTTTCTTCCCCGTGTATCATGTCACTAGTGTCAGTAGTCATACACCGTACTGTCATTCCGTTTTTGGTTAAATTGGTTCTGTGCATTTTTCATTTGTGTTATTCCTGCACACACATGTTACTTTTTTGCCATGTGGTGTTTGCATGTTGCCAATCATCTGGCATTTTGTCACTTCTTGGGATAAATTTGATTCTATTGTCCCCACACACGTATTGTGCATTGAGTGCATGATTTGTTTTCTTCGAATGCTTTCATTAAACAACAGAGAGCTTCAGTCAACGAATTGGTCAGTCCTTAAGATGGTGCTTTCTTGTATACAGATTTTTTGGTCAGTATTTTTCTGATTAAGAGACAGAGAAATTCACTACTCTGTGTAATTGTCTAAGTGCGCAATAGCTTTGTGGATGAGGCTAAATTGGAGACGATTTATGTCTGCCATTGAAGGATCTGGTGGTGGCAATGCCAAGAAAGAATTAAAGAAAGAAAGAAAGAAAGAAAGAAAGAAAGAAAGAAAGAAAGAAAGAGAGGAAGAAAGAAAACAGGGAGGGGAAGAGCACAAGGAAAAAACAGGAAGGAAACAAAGCAAGTAAAAGAAACAATGAAACAAACTAGTATGCAATCTAAAGAAATGAACAGCCGTCCATATACACGTTTCTGGTTAAATATTGTTTTGACACAATACAGATGCATTGTTAAAATACGTATTGACATTTATTTTAGCAAGTATTTCTCTTTAATTTACTTGATTAAATAATACCTTCAAAGTGTACAGATGAGATGTTAGAAAGATTTCAGAAATCTAATAGCTTCGAATCCCTGAAGTTATTCTATTTATATACTTAACACTTGCAAAAAAAATTATAAATCACACTCATTATTCATTGTTTTAGAGATTTATATAACTAAACCCTGATTTTACTGTAGTGAAAAAACAGAATACTGGCTTCTAATTAAATAGATATTTTGTTGAAATAGAGATTTATGTGGATTATATGTAGTGGGTATTTCTTTTCCTAATGATAAAATCTAATAATGAATATTGTGTAGTAATGGCTCTAACATATAACAAATACAAAACGCAGCTAAAACACGTAATCCCACTGCCGTGGCAGAGGTGAGAGATGCAGACCTGCCAACTCACACATTGTCACAGTGTGTCACACGATGTTGGCTCCTTTCGCACAGTCTCCCGGTGAAGAGTCAAAGAAGAGTTATGAACCACTGCAGAGAGAGGATTTCCAGCATATCTTTAACCTGTTAAGTGCGGGTGTCAGCCACTGGCCGGCGCCCACACTACCTCCCTGGTGTGGGTCACGACCAGTGGCCGACACCAGGGAGGGAGTTAAAAAATCCTCCGGTGCATTATTATTATTTTTTCATCACAGAGATGTGTAACTTCAGTGCTGATTTCACATTTTTCCCCTCCGGAGCAGCAGAGGAGCAGGTGGGGAAAAAAGGCCAAAACGGCCTCTCCAGATGCCAGGGAGGTATCGATGGAAAGGGGAGGCTCACCCCTTTCCATCGATGCCTCCCTGGCACCATTTCCTGGCCATGGATCGCAGCGCGGCTGCGATCCATGGCCATGAAACGCCCCTAGGCACCAGGGATCTTCTTTGGGGGCGGTCGCCCCCTTGTAAATGGGCCACTCCCAACCCCCCATGGGGGCACTAAGTAAAAAAAAAAAATAAGTTGGGGTTGCTTTGGGGGGCGATCGCGCCCCCAGTTAAAAAAAATATATTAAAAAAAAAAAATGGCGGGGTCAGCCCCCCGAACACGGGCCGACCCCTGGGGGATCAAAAAAGATTCTATTTTTCCCTGGGGCAGAAATCGGGCCCCCCCAGGGAGTAGTTTAAAAAAAAACGCCGAAACGCGTTAGGGAAATGGACAAATATACTGCTTTATAGCCTGAATAAATGCTCAGATTCACGTGGATTGGTGCCTTGGTTTTCTTCGTGTGAGTTCAATATTTCAATGGGAAGCTTCACCCCTGTAACCAAGGCCGCCCTGCAGGATCTGTGGCCCTCGTGTGAAGTAGATGAACTTGGATTTAAACTTGCAAGGGCCCGATTCGTTCACTCCTGGGAAAAATGGCATTTATCCAAAATAACGATGGAAGTGAGCAAGGGATGGGATAGAGGCATTTTTCCTCTCTTCCAGCTTTTCACGGAGTCTGTGGCAGCGGCAGTAAACTAAGTTGAGCAGCACCAGTACAAGTATGTGGAATACTAATAAGAGACATTTGCTTTACGACCAAATATTACTGTGACTGGGGTGCCTGTGATGTTATTTTAACGTTATTGAGATTAAGCATTCCGGAAACAGAGACATAGGTATTGAATAGTGCATTGTGGGAATTGTATTCTAACTATGAAGTCACATGACTGAGAATTTAAAAGCACTGGTGAAAAAATGTTTGCCTCTACTCACCTGTGAACAAGGCAATGTATGCCGAAACGCGTTAGGGAAATGGACAATATACTGCTTTATAGCCTGAATAAATGCTCAGATTCACGTGGATTGGTGCCTTGGTTTTCTTCGTGTCAGTTCAATATTTCAATGGGAAGCTTCACCCCTGTAACCAAGGCCGGCCTGCAGGATCTGTGGCCCTCGTGTGAAGTAGATGAACTTATTTATATATATATATATATATATATATATATATATATATATATATATATATATGTGTGTGTCTTTTGTCTAGTGGCAGTTTTGATGCCATAAAGTAGTGCAGATGGTTTATTGTCCTGCTGCAAAGGATATACATTTATATGTATTTAGCTGAGTGGATTAGTAAAGGCAAGCGTTACCTGCACTTTAAAACAAATGATTTGTGAGGGGGACTATTGAGATATGAGGGGCACTTTTGCTGGGTGGTACTGAGTTAATTAAAAGAGAAGGTAATGGGAGGCAGAGCACCAAAAATGACTGTCGCAGTGGGTGCCACCAGCGCTAAAGGCTGTGATGATGGGTATGTGGTTTGGTGAAGTAATACAGTCTTTTTTGTTTTTTTCAGTATCTTCAGAGAATCTGCAGAATTGGAGAAGAAGCGAAGGTAAGGTGACGACATTTCCTATTGGACACATCAAACATACCCCCGAGCAATTTTGTGACTATCTGCCTTCTACGTAGGCTAGTAATTTAGAGGGAAGCCAGTAGCAGAGATGGCGACTCGTTGGATGACTGCTGATGAAGCCCTAACTCGGGTTATGGAGGACAGTTCTGATGTAGGATCAGAGACTGAGACAGCAGATACTGAGACAGCATCTGAGAGAGAGGACAATGGGGCAGAATCTGGGAGTGATTTTTCAGTCAGCGGAGTCCCATCCAACAACACCTCTTCCAGTGAGTCTGAAGGAGACGATGACGACAGCCGTGCTGTCCCTTCGCAAGCACAATCTGTGCAGCAGGACAACATTGGGTTAGCCGAACCCAGAGAGCAGGTGCATGCGGCCACAAGCACAGAGAGAGTGCTCTCTTGGCAGCCCCCCAGTTTAGTTCAGCCCAAAGTTCCACCTTTTACTGGTGACGCTGGATGTAAAGTCAATACAGCTAACATTTTGCCAGTCGACTACATCCATCTATTTTTGGATGTTGACTTCCTTCAGGAAATTGTGCAGCAAACAAATTTGCGTGCAGACCAATTTCTGAGGGAGCGTGGAGGCACTCCAGGGCCCTGTTCTAGGGCACGCCAGTGGACTCTCACTTCATTGGCAAAGTTGAAGATATTTTTGGACCTTACGCTCAAAATGGGGTTAGTGCAGAAACCCACCTTGCAGTCCTACTGGACGACTCGCACGGTTTGGGTAACCCCCACCTTCTCACCATACATGAGCAGAGATTGTTTTTTGCTACTGCAGCGCATGCTGCATTTCAATGACAATTCTGCTGCATTGCCCCGGGACCATCCAGACCATGACAGGTTTGTTTGAAATTAGGCCTGTCGTGGAACATTTGTCTGCCAGGTTTCCAGAGATCTATACTCCTGGAAAGAATATAGCAGTCGATGAGTCCTTGATCCTGTACAAAGGACGGATGCTTTTTAGGCGGTACATTGCGAGCAAAAGAGCTTGCTATGGCATAAAGCTGTACATGCTGTGTGAGAGCTCTTCTAGCTATGTGTACAGCTTGAAAGTGTATACAGGGAAGGATTCTACCCTAAACCCTGTAGGTTGCCCTCCCGCGTTGGGGGTCACAGGTAAGATTATATGGGAACTTGTCCAGCCACTTCTTCACAAAGGTTATAACCTTTATGTGGACAATTTCTATACAGGAGTAGAGCTGTTCAGTGAGCTCTACAAAGCTGGCACTATGGCCTGCGGTACAGTTTGTTGTAACTGCAAAGGATTCCCACAGGAGCTTGTTTGCAAGAAGCTCCAGAAATCCCAGAGTGCTGCATTGCGTTCTAATGAACTTCTTGCAGTAAAGTTCTTGGATAGGCGTGATAGATACGTGCTCACTACAATTCATGATGAGAGCACTTCCCCCATCACGGTTTGGGGTCGGATGGCCGAAGTCCAAAAGCCCATCTGTATACTTGATTACAATAAGTACATGGGTGGAGTGGACAAGAACGACCAGGTTCTTCAACCATACAATGCATGTCGTAAAACTCGCACTTGGTACAAGAAACTGTTTACCCACCTGATTCAGATGGTAGCATATAATGCGTATGTTGTTTACTGTCAGACAACCATAGGAAGACTCATGACTTTCCTTGACTTCCAGTTGCCTGTAATTGAAAGCCTCACTGCTGTTACAGAAGCAGCAGCAGCCTCCACCACATATGTTCTGGAGGATGTGGCAAGGCTGCAGGAGCGACACTTTGCTGGTCGCATTCCAAAAAAACACCCAAAAAGGATCGTCCATGTCATCGCTGTAAAGTGCGATCGAAGCATGGAAAGCGGCAGGAGAGTCGGTATTACTGTCCCCAATGTCCATCACAACCAGGCCGCTGTATCCCTACTTGCCTTACGTTGTATCATACTAAAGCAAAGTTCTGGGAAATCGACTGAGGTTGAGCTGCCGTTGGGTAATCCTTTCAGTGGCAGTGCATGGATACCAAACGTCCATGGGCCACTGTTTCGTTAGGCAAGGAGCCACAGAATTTTACTTCATCTACTTCATCATGGACTTCTTTATGGACTGATTGAGAGCTAAATCCAGAACGTAGTAGGTGTTCTGTTCAATTAACATGCATTATATTCCCCCGACTGCTTATACTAGTTGACAGAACATATGCCACATTGTCACGGAGTACCCTTTCTTCACCAGCATGTCTACTTTTGTTTCAACCGTAGATATGCTCACTCAGTTCGAGGATTCGCTTTGTACGGCATACTTGGACACCCCCAACTTGCATCCACAAACTAGTATAGGCTCACTTGGCAATTATACAGGATTAATCAGAACTCTGATGAGAACAGAGACATGAATGGGTAAGGAAAGCTTATGGTAGGTGTGCCTTCACAGGGATATTGCACATGTAGAAGGCAGATAGTAAAGGTAGTACAGATGTACATCATCTACACCTATGGATTCAAACCCATTGGTGCCATCCCAGCACTGAAGGAGAATGACTTGTATAGGTCAGTGTTTGACCTGCTTTTCATGTTCATCCGCCATCAGAACTTAGTAGATGTTCAGTTTGCTGTATAAGTGCATTAAAGTCACATTACTGCACATAATGTTGGCTAGGACATATGCTACGTTCTCATGGACTTCCCTGTGTTCCAAACACTACCCTTTTTCATAGCCTATGACCTTCTCTTTAGGACACATCATGAGAAATCCCCAGCATGTCTTCCTTAGTTTCAAAGGCAGATATGCTCACTCAGTTCGAGGAATCGCTTTGTATGGCATACTCGGACACCCCCAACTTGCATCCACAAATTGGAAGGGAGTTGGATTTAGCACAGTGAGTGCGTTAAAGGTGCATGAAAAACATGTCTTCCTGAGCCTCAGGTGGCTGTCACAGGAGTCATTAGTAAAGGTTTGTTACGCATGCATTTGGTAATGTTAAGGTAGAAGGAGGCAGTTACTTGACAGGTGGTAAAATGTAGTCAAACGTATTCCGTTTTGTGGCGTGTAAATGTGATGGGCCCTTGTCTGGCAGCGGTAAGTTAATGTGAGTGCAGTGATTGGTTGGATTGGGCCCGTAGCCGGCGGTACAAAGGGGTTGTTTGTTGTGCGTGAATGGCGTGTGAATGGACCATAAACAGGTTGGTGCCTGGACGCGGCTTTATGGCCCACCTTCAGAATGTTTGGTTTCAATATTCAGATACTTTGATAAGTCTTCATGCTTTGAAACCATAATTTCTGGAGGTGCTAAAACCAACCAGTGTGACTGGTGGGTTAACTTTAACAAACTAGTACCAGGGGAGTCCAAGGGTGCAGGACTTACGAGGCTCTCACCAGTTTTCCTTCACCCAGAATCCTCTTGAAATCACAAAATGTGCTTAAAAAAACATTTGCCTTGCATTTCAATGAGCAGAAGTCCAGGGATCTGAAGGCAGCCACAAATTTTCTACCACTCAGCGTTCCACTAAGTATCCAGTGAAAAACTGCCTCACTTTAGTGAGTGGGCAAATGACCACAACAGGGAAGTACCCAAAACGGATTGTGGAGACATTAAAATTACCTACCGACAAACAGCCTCGTTTTTTAAGACAGTCACCTAAGTATTTGGTCCTGGGTTCGGCAGCCATATAAGGAAACCTACCAAACGCAGACATTTCTGAAAACTAGACACCCAAAGCAGTCCACATAAGTGTGGCGTGTTTGGATTTCACTAAGTTTCTTACCCAGAATACCCTGCAGAAGTGAAACGTTGATTAAAACCACTATTTTTCATTTCTTTTTTATCACATAAACTACAGGAGTGTGCAGGGGTCCCCAAAATTTCTTCCACCCAGTGTTTCTCCACTTGTCCTGATAAAAACACAACCCCTCTTGTGTGCCTGCGCCTAGTGCCTGCGTCAGGAATGGATCACTCCAGGGTTAACAGTAGCCCACATGCAAGGACTACCATTGACCCTTGTGTGATCCCTTCCTGTCGCAGGCACTAGGCCTACCCACACAAGTGAGGTACCATTGTTATCGGGAGACTTGGCCGAATGCTGGGTAGGAGGAAATTTGTGCTTCCTCTCAGATTCCAGAACTTTCTATCACCGGAATGTGAGGAAAAAGTGTTTTTTTGGGCCAAATTTTGAGGTTTCCAAAGGATTCTGGGTAACAGAACCTGGTGAGAGCCCCACAAGTCACCTCATCTTGTATTCCCCTAGGTGTCTAGTTTTCAAAAATGGTTTGGTAGGTTTCCCTAGGTGGCGGCTGAGCTAGAGGCCAAAATCCACAATTAGGCACTTTGTAAAAAACAGCTGTGATTTATTTTGGAAATGTGATGTGTCCACATTGTGTTTTGGGGAATTTCCTGTCGCGGGCACTAGGCCTACCCAAGCAAGTGAGGTACCATTTTTATTGGGATTTCATAGTTACCAGTGCCCACATTTACAAACATTATGCGCACAACTTCAAAGTAGCCCATGCACCTATGAGTAAGTCAGGAAGCTGACTTCCCCAGCACTTACAGACACGTCTTTAGCCCGGTGGTGTAACGAAGCTGGAGGGGTGCCCCCCTGCAAAGAACATGAAGGGGACCCTCCTCCAGACTCACTCAGACCAGGTGCTGTGCTGAGGGGACTCAGGCCAGGTGCTGTGCTGAGGGGGCCCCCTGGAGCTCAGCCCCCCTATCTCCCCGCACAGTGCAGGACTGCAAGGCCATTGTTACGCCCGTGCTTCAGCCCAGGAAGGAAACTGAAGTAATTTAGAACTGCTAATCTGCTTCTTGTCTAGGGAGTAAAAAGTACCTTCTTAAACACTGTTATAAATCTTGTGGGCACAGATGATCATTGTTATAGGGACAAGTAAAAACCCATTAGTGCATTTTTCCAAGATTTTGAGAATCTATTTCTGCCGTTTGTAATTCCAAATATGTTGAAGCTTTTAGGTTAGCTTTTAGGTTGAGGCAATTGAGCTCTTATGCAACACTTCCTTGAAAATCGATCACAGCAAGTGGCATCACCGCCTGGGAAGGCGCTCTTCCATTTGTTCTACCAGATCAAAATCAGGTACAGCTCTCAGCCAATTGAAGGGTGTGGTGAAGGCACTTGTCCTTGATTCCGGTTTGTGGTTCCTAGTCACTCATGTGTCACTAGTCTGTGCCATCAGGGGTTGTGAGGCCTGTATGGATGTACTTACGTCTCGGCAAAGCCAAGTAGATTTACAACTCAATGAACACAAGAATTACTTTTCATATCTTCTACACCATTCAGAGAAATTACTCTTCTCTTATTCCAAAATTCTCGCAAACACGTTTAGCCATTGATAACGTTTTGGAAAAAGGTCTAAGTAAGTTCAGTTCAAATTCTACTTTTTTGTATTGTTATATTTAACTTGCAAAACGGGCAAACAAAGAAAGATCTGTTGTTGAAATCACGTATTGGCTTGTCATTATGAACTATTATTATGCAACGTGCCACAAAACAGATAAAGTTGAAATGTGAACATTTCACATTTGGCCTGTACTTGGCCTAACAGTAATAAGAAGGGGATTCTGTTAGCGATAACCATCTGTTTAGCCTAATCATGATTAATTAATAGAGGACACTTTAGGCAGGGGTGTGTACTAAGAGAATATCCTCAGCTACATACAGGCAACCTTTTCCTGTTTAAGGCCATATTAACTTTGCAAGTGTGGCTGTAACTGGGAGGAAGCCAGAATCCTTTCACAAAGCAAATGTTTGGTCAAGCAAACATACAGGCCTCATGAAGTCCAGAAGCTACACAATGGCAAATTAAAGTCAGGAGAACCAATATGTGGCAAACAAGATCACTTACACGTCTCACAACCATAACACAAACGAAGTATCTTTGGAGTCTTAAAAAAGTAACACCATAGTTGGGTCGGGCAAAAGCTTCTTCATGCTCATACCAAATAGATTTATTAATATCATTCCTGGAGTGTTGCAAATTTCCTGATCCAATAGCATGGTTCAGCAGTGCTTTGGTAGCCCCACATTTAAGGAAAATGTTCAGAGCAGTCACCCTGTTACCAGATCTCATCACAGTAGATGCCAGCAGGAGTGTGCCACGGTCTCATCCCCCCAAATACAGCAAGGAACAGAGACTGGAGCAGGCAGATTCTTTGCTTTACTGAAGTGCATCTGCAAGTTCTGCTAGATCGCTCTGCCCACTTGGTCTCTGCATCTGACAGGGTGGGGATTTCACAGCGATCTCGGCTCCAACTAGGAGTCCACCAAGACACGGCCAGCAGATGGAGTAAGAAAAGAAACCGTTTTTTTCCAACAATTGGTGTGCAAGTGTTTAGTTCAGAAAGCACACTAGTGGAAGTGTTGGCAGCTCCTTCTGTCCAGGGAGATAGAGGTGCTTCCTTTTGCAAAGGTTTTTATAAAGTGTATGAACACAGTTCAACATTTTCAAATAGAACAAAGTAAGCCTATTGGAGTATTTCGGAGGAATACGGGGGCAATAAACATTATTTTAAGTTGACACGTGCTGACATTTTCAGCAGTCTGCATTCTTGATATACTGAAAGACTTGTTACGAAAATGCAGCGATTTTTTAATTCAACATCGCTGCAGAATTTGTTTCTCTTTTGTAGCTTTAGGCCCGGGAAAGTGCCAACAAGTCTCTTTGGTTTCAGTGGTCCTTACTTAGTCCCCCGAAAAATAGATTCTGCATGGGAAGTGCTTAATTTGAGCAAGTGACTGCAGGTTGCACCTACTGTCACACATTTTTAAGGGCTTCGATTTTGACCAAGAGCAAAAGAGTAAAAGGCAGAAAAGGGGGAAATACTGAGAATGAGAAAGATGGGAAACAGTGGTAAAGGGAGTTAGCAGGCTTGAGGAAGAACCTGCAAGAGTGGGATAAAGGGACAAAGAGTGTATGGTTGTGGCTAAAAGAAGCATGAAGTGGACTTAAGATTGGAAGGACTTGGATCGTGATTTATATATTTTTTTGGCACTGTATTAGCGTCATTTTTTGATGCAAAAGCGGCGCAAAGTTACAAAATACAATTGTATTCTGTAAGTTTGCACCGCTTTTGGTAAAAAAATGACGTTAATGCAGAACAAAAAACTATAAATCAGGGCCTTGGTATTTGCAACTCCGACATTCTGCAGTGTTGGTCATAGGCTTCTGAGAAAGCTTTCAGCCATAGCATCTTATTCTTTTACAAATTAAGCACTGAATGAACCTATTGGAGATCAGGTGATTCCAAGGCAACTATTTGAGCATATAAAATGGGTTTCACAGCTACCCATCATCTAGAGGAATGTTCACTGTGATTGGTTCGTGCAACCCACTCATTTTTAACCATGTGCAAAATTTACATTGAAACATTTTAAAAAAGCTGAAATCATTGAGAAATTAAAATACAGTCATAAATTACTTTAAAAGATAAATCGTCCTCACATAAGAGGCAGGTTGAGGAAAAAGGAGGAAGTTGTGAGCTTGTTTCTCATTGCTGCCCTGAAATGCTGCAGAGTGGCTGTTGGGAGCAAATCCTCACATATCAAGATGATCCATTTATAAATGCACTCTTCATAAGACATATATCTCCAGATACATACCAGGACACTGACTTGTGCAAAGTCACACTTATTGTACCACATAAGATGACACTGGGATAAAGGCAGAATTCATTTCATGAGGTTGAGATAACAACACAGGACTCAGGATGTCCAAAAAACAAGGTTCAGTCAAGAAAAGGTCTGACATAAAAAAGGCCTATATGACACCTTAAGAGACAAAGAGAGGTGTGAACTCTCGAAAGCAAAAGAAAGAAATAACAATGTATAGTGTTGTTTGGTACCCCAATATTGACAACCTTACTGAATGTATGAACATACCATGTATTTTTACAGTGCATACGTCAGGAACCCCATTTTAACACCGTTCTCTTCATTTTGCTCTGCTCTACATATATGGGGGCATATTTACTAATATTTCACAGAACACATTGCAACAAGCAAAAGTGTGCTGTATTGTATGAAACTGAGAAAGCAGTAATGCATATCTACTAAGCTATGGCACATTTCTGCTCCCTCCTAGGGCTGGAGCACTCTATGCTGCCAAGTGCCAACTCGGGCACCCTTACGCCACGCTGCAAGGGACACCTTCCTGCCCAAAAACAATCCTTAGAGGCAATTGCCAGAAAACAGGAAATAACAAGAGGAATAAGGGCATTTCTAATCTTTACCCTCCTCTGTTGTATGCACACCATTTTGGCGCAATCCCAGGTTTACTACCTTTAGTAAATCGTTCATTGCGTCAAATTGCATGGGTAGATGCACAGGAACACCCATGCTTCACCTATGGACCTCCTACCATTAGAAAATGTATTGCAAGGCAGAGCAAGCCACTTCATTATGTTAAATTTCTTTACAAAGTCACCCACGACTGTGCACATAGCCCCTTGCGTGGCTTTGTAAATCTTACTAAAACCTTTGCTTTAACCTTAGGCTAAGTAAGGACAATGCAAAGGCTTAGTGAAACTGGACAATGGTGATTTGACCTCTGCTAGGCTGTCACACGCATTAAAGTCTCCTTTTAAAGGAAAAATATTTTTTTTTCATTTCAAAGTGTTTTATTGAAGAGTTTTTAGAAAACAATACAAACAAGGATATGCCTGGATGTCATAAACTAAGCTGTTGGATAAAAATGGAGAGCAAGATTCCTATGTTTCTATACGTGAGATTAAGCACAACAAATTAATACCTAAAGGGACAGAAGTAACAATAAAAAGAGGAAGGAATTTAAAAAGAAAATGGCATATGGTCAATAAAGTGATTCAAAGTCTATGTAAATCATAAAAGTTGAGATGGCAGGGCAATGGTAGACCAGCCTGGATTGAGCTGAGGGAAGACAGTGCAGTGTCTCAAATGGCTGCCACAGGGTGTTTTTTTTCATGGAGGTTTGGTGGTGGCACAGTAGTTATTTAGTGTCCTTCAGAAGGACATGGTCTGTGGGCACGAGGGAGAATTGTGAAGTAAAATGTTATCCACACCTCGAAGAAAGGTTAACCAGTTCAGCCAGGTTTTAAATGAGGTTGCCGCTGTGGTCTTCCGATTGTGAAGGACTAAGGGCCAGATGTATCAAAGGGTTTTCCCCATACTATGTCTATGGGAAAATGTGTTCGTACATATGGCCCTAAATTACAAGCAGAAGTCAGAAGAATGTCTATCAGGAGGCTGAGAAATTCAGTGATGAGCGATTGGAAGTCTTTGTTTAAATGGAAGTCGAAAAGAGTATAGAAGTTAAAGATACAGTTCCAAAAATGGGAGACACATCTGCATTAGAAGAGCAGGTGTGGAAGGTCACCAGTTTCTTTATTAGAATTCCAACATGTTGGGTTTGCTCTAATGGACATTTTATGGAGGCAAAGTAGTTTTGTGGGATATAGTGGCTGGCGTTCTCTGTCATTAGTAAGATGTCATCAGCATACACCACTAGTTTTATTGGGTTCTTATTGAAAGTGACACCGGAGATTGCTGAGTTGTTTTGGATGCTATATAGCAAGGGTTCAAGTGCTAGAATGAATAGAGTGGGGGAAGGGGGACAACCTTGTATGGTTCTTCTTTATACGTTGAAAGGTGTGTAGAGGAGACCTCCCACTCTAACCCTAGCTGAAGGGTCTCTGTAGAGGGCCATTATCATCTTGATGAAGGTTTCACCTAGTTTAAATTTGTGGAGGGCTTCCTGAGGAAACATCCATGAGACCCTGTTAAAGGCTTTTTTCGTCATCAAGTGTTATTACTGCCATATCAGATTTATATCATTTGGCGTTAGCAATATTGTGACAGAGTAAGTGTGTGTTTTTGTTAAATAGGTGATTTCTCATGAAGCCCACCTGGGAATGGGAACCAGGTGCAGAAAAAGGAGTTCTAGCCTTTTGTGCATATATTTTACCATCCAGATTGATTAACGAGATCGTCCTGTAGTTTTTAGCGTATGTTGGGTCTTTGCCCTTTTTCGGAATTACTACTATAGAGGGTTCACTGGCTGTGCCCTCAGTGGCACCATGGTTTGAGAAATGGTGGAAGAGATTAAGAAGTGAGGGACTGAGGATGGATATAAACAATATATAGAAGTTGGAGGGAAAGCCATCAGGGCCTGGGGCTTTATGTGGTTTGAGAGCCTTGAAAGCCTCATTAATTTATTCTAATTTTGTCAGTGACTCTAGGGATGATCTCTGAGAGTCAGTTATAAAGGGTAGTTGTAATTTATCTAAATAGTTTTTGCATTTTTCTTTTGTAGTGTGTGTGTGGTCTCCATATAGAGATTTATAAAGTGAATGAAATATCTCTACAATCATTTGTAGCATTGTATGAGTCACATTTTGATTGTCATTCAGGGCAAAGATACTCCTATTGAACTGTTTGTGTTTCAAGTATGACACTAGCAGTTTGCCAGCCTTATTTGCCTCACAGAGCTTTACACTTTTGTATTTATTAACCCAGACTCCTGCTTTTTTGCTTAGGATCTTTTTATATTCAAATTTTCTGCTGTTGAGAAAGGATAAAGTTTAGTCATTCGGGTTGGCTATGTGAAAGGAGTCTAATGTTTTGATTTAATTCTCCAGGTCCGGAATGTCTTTATTATGTTTCTTATTTAATTTAGATTGGATGTCTATTAATGAGCCTCTGACTGTTGCCTTGAGTGCGTCCCAAAATAAATCTGGAGAGACCCCTGCTTGCGTGCTGTCTGTGGTATAATTGAGGGTTGTATCTGTTATGGTTTCTTTATGTGCTATATTTTTGATTGAGTCATCATTAAACTGCCAGATTTCACAGTGTGCTTTGGTCGATGTGCACATGAGGATTAGAGTAACAGCCAATCTGGCTGAGATCAACCTTGGGAGGATATCTGTTTGGTCAATTAGATGTGCATATGATTTGGATATTAGAAGGTAGTATATTCTTGAATAAAATCAATGTGGGTTGGAAAAGAAGGTGTAATCTATGGATTATGGGTTCTCCATTAGTCTAGGACGTGAGCAGATTTTGCACAGGGCTATGTATGATTTGGAGGGCTGCATTACGGTTCTTGACTGTCTGTCCAGGGTAAGGTATAGGGGAAGATTAAAATCTGCGCCTAAGATAATAAGCTCCTTAGATTGGATTTTGCTCAGTAGAGTTGTAAGTGAGTTCCAAAAGATTACTGTCATCAATATTTGGGCCATATATGTTGAGTACATGGAAGCAATTCTTATTTTTTGAAAGTTTTAGGAGTTTCCATTACCCATCTTCATCTATTGAGTGGTAGTCAACAGAAAGGTCAGAGTTTTTGTTGATTAGAGTAATTACACCTCTTTTTTATTGATGGCAGTGGAACAGTGTGCTGCTAATTCAGTTTCTTCCAAACTAGGCTAGTTTTATTTAGTGATTTTAGTTTCCTGTAGGAGGAGTATGTCGGCTTTAAGTTTGTATAGATAATGTTCAATCTTTTTCCTCTTAACTGGATGCTTGAACCTTTGAAGGAAACTATTTTTAAGTTTACTTCAAGAGAGTTAATAGACATAAGGCAATAGTAAAGACATGGCGAAGGAGCTGCCTTACATATGGAGTAAAAATTTAAGTCCATCGGTAATGAGGAATTAATTTGTTACTAGTGCCCGTCAATGGGAGGAGTGACCTGACTTCCATCCTGTGTCCTATGTGTTATGTGACACAAAGCATACTCAGTAAAACAAAAGAATACAAAGTAAGAACAACCTAAAAAAAGAAACCCCAATCCCATGCCCTTTCCACCCTTTCAAATACCACCCAACTTGTTAGGTTAAGGGGAAACAACAGCGGGGCGAGATCCCGGTTGTCATCTGTACATGCTAGTTGTAATCACAATGATCTGCATACCCAAGGGGAAGTAATTTAGTACACATCACATAGGTAGGAAACTAGAGGAAAAATAGGACTAACTTGGGATCATATCCGGGTCCTAGGATATAGAGTTCAGAACACAGTGTTGTTAGACATAAACAGTTAACTGGCAAAATGTCTTAAAATATAACAGCAAGCTTGTGGGTTTCCTAGTCCTGTATGCAAAACAAGTGAGTGACCATACTTATGTAGGAAACCTTATGACATATATGCATTAACTATGACAAACAGGAGTTGTAAACAAAGACTAGAATCAGAAGAAAGACCTAGGTCTGCGAACAAGAGCAAGGGCAACAAAATTACAATTTGACGAAAGGGGGTTGGTGCGTGTCCTTCAGACATTCGTCTTTGTCATTGAGAAACGACTGGAGGTCTCTGTGATCGATGAAGATGTGGAATTTCCCCTCTACCAGTGCTTTAAATTTCATCTGGCCAATAAATGAGAACTGAAGATTCGCCTTCCTGGTGTGAGAGTGAGGAATCCTTTCCTAATCTCCACTGCTGATTTGGAGAAGTCTTACGATATGAAGATCTTGTGATGTGATTATTTTTGCATATGATGGAAAGCATGAGCTCTGTATGTTGATACCTCATCGGTCAACAGACGATTTGATGTGCGATGGTCGTGTGTTCGGCTTTGGTGATGGGACACAATGAGCCCTTTCTAGCTCAAAGTCTTTTTTGAAGCTTATACCAGTCACTCGAGGAATCCTCTTCTCTAGGAATAAGATGCAGGAGGGAGAAGCATCTTCCGAGCCCTTGGGTATTCCAAAGAAACATAGGTTCCCCCCTGCGCTTTTTGTCCTCCAGCTCATCCAGCTCCCTTTGTAGTAACTTAGTAGAGATTTGAAGGTTCTTAGGGGCATATTTATACTCTGTTTGTGCTGGATTTGCGTCATTTTTTTTACCCAAGTCCAGTACAAACGTAACTCCATATTTATATTTTTGGCGCTAGACATGTCTAGCACCAAAATATTTTAGTTAAAATCATTTTTTGCCCGCGGAAATCTACCTTGCGTCAATGAGATGCAAGGTAGGCCCTAGCGCCTTATTTATCCTCCCGTGCAAAAATCACGCAGAGGAGGCCCTTAAATAATGGTGCTAAGCCTGCTTAGCGTCATTATTCAACCGCTGGGTTTGGGCAGGCGTTAGGGGACCTGTGGGACTTTTTCCATGGTCAGAGACCATGGAAACAGTCCACAGGTGCCTTTCCCTGCCCCCAGGGACACCCCCACCCACACCTGGAGGACACATAAGGATGGGGGAGACCCATCCCAGGTAAGTCCACGTAGGTATTTTTTTTTTTCAAAGTGCCATAGGGGGTGGCCTAACTTGGGCCCCCCTACATGGCACTGTGCCCAATGGCCGTGCTCAGGGGACATAAGTTCCCTGGGTTTGGCCATTGGCCTGGGGGGGCATAACTCCTGTCTTAACTGTGACAGGAGTTATGTCCATGGGGCTTTAATGTAAAAAATGACGCTAGTCTGGGCAGAGGCATTTTGTTTGCCTCTGCCCGTACTAGCTTCATCCTCTGATGCTAAACCCCCTGTTCCCCCTACGCCTCCCGCATCCAGCTAGCGTCCTTTTCCATGACGCTAGCCGGACCTTACCGCCAGCTAGCGTCATACCATAAATATGACACCCAGCTGGCGTCTTGGTATGGAGGTAGCTGGCGGTACACTTTTTTACACTAAACTGCGTTAGCGCAGTTCAGCATCAAAAAGTATAAATATGGGCCTAAGTTTCTCTGTTCATGAGCATAATATTATCTTCCAGCGAGCTGATTCATGATGCAGGTTCGGTTACTTTGGATTTGATGGGGTTAATGTATGTTCTGATTACATATATTTCTTTTTGCATTAAGTCAATATTGTCTTTGGCAGATTTTGCAAGGCCGTGGACCTTGTTATGCTTTTTGAGGATCATGTCCATGGTGCTGGCAATGTCAGTTTTCCTTTTGATAGGAGAATCCGGGAGTGGTGAATCCACTTTGGTGTGTTTATGACTCATTTTGTCTCCTTTTCAGCCATGGTTGTTGAATCTGGTGAGATGTGGAAGTATTCCCAAATTAACATCAGTGTTAGTCCGAAGGTGCTGGATGCTGACTGCAAAGGTGGTTTTTGAGGCTGAAGGAGTTCGGTTAGGTATATACCCAGAGTATGTATTCAATGACTTTATTTGTTGGTAAGACTTGTGCCCATCCAAATGTTCTCAGGACTGTAGAGTCTTTTGCAGATTTTGATGGTATGGCAAGCGTTGACGGTTAATACCACAGCTGAGTGATATTCAACTGGTGGAGCACGTTCCTAGTTGTCTGGGCTTGTTGTTTTCAGGAAGTAATAGCTGTTTTCAGTCTTCTTATTAGTGGCAACTCACTATGTTGGTTTGTCATGTAAGAGCCGCCATCTTAAGGTCAGGCGAGACATGTGCTCTTGTTAGAAAATCTGACTGTTATAGGAAAAGACACAGGCCCTCATTACAACATTGACAGTAAATGCCGCTTACCGCCGTGCAGAAGACCGCCAACACACCGCTGCGGTCGCGTAATTCCGCCACAGCTATTATGACACACAGCACGGAATCCGCCAAAATTCAGACACCCACACAAGTCCGCCACACCAAAGGTCAGTGATAAACTTTCGAAAACAAAACCTCCACCGTCATGCCAACAGAAATACACCCACACTATCACGACACACGAATCCACGCGGTGGAATTTCAACCGCGGTATTCCATTGGCGGTACACACCGCCACGCTCAAAATACACACACATTTACAAAACACTACCACATTGGACAATTCTAAATACACACACCTGATACACATACACACACTACTCGCACACACCCAATACAATATAAAACACATCACCCACAAACTGCTACGACCACAAGTACCAAGAGAAGGCCAGAGAGAGACACTACAAACAACTATCAAGCATCCACAGGCACACAATACCATCACCCACATTACTTCCACGCACCTCACACAACACACCACTAAATAGCACCCCACTTATCACTACACACACCACCCCACACATCACCCACACCAACTCAATGGCACCGCAAAGACACCCCAGGTTCTCTTAGGAGGAGCTCAGGGTCATGGTGGAGGAAATCGTCCGAGGTAGAGCCACAGCTATTCGGATCACAGGTGCAGCACACCTCCATTGCTAGGAAGATGGAGCTATGGCGAAGAATAGTGGACAGGGTCAACGTAGTGGGACAGCACCCAAGAAATAGGGATTAGATCAGGAAGAGATGGAACGACCTACGGGGGAGGGTGCATTCCGTGGTCTCGAGACACCACCTTGCGGTTCAGCGGACTGGCGGAGGACCCTCACCTCCTCCCCCACTACTAACAACATGGGAGGAGCAGGTCTTGGCGATTCTGCATCCTGAGGGCCTTGCAGGAGTACATGGAGGAATGGACTCTGGTAAGTCAAAGCTTTACTATTACATCCCCCACCCTACCTGCATGCCATCACATACCCCCACCCTCACCCCATCACTCCTACTCCTCACAAATGTCACACTATCACAACCCACCCATCCCAACACCAAGCCCTGCATGCAACAACAAAGCATGGACACCCATCACCAAAGCATG
Source organism: Pleurodeles waltl (assembly GCF_031143425.1). Lineage (NCBI taxonomy): Eukaryota > Metazoa > Chordata > Amphibia > Caudata > Salamandridae > Pleurodeles > Pleurodeles waltl. The sequence goes on along the minus strand of NC_090436.1, from coordinate 977,157,143 downwards.
GCCACTGCACATACCCATACACCCCCCTAAACCACCATCACACAAGGTCCCACACAGGAATGCAAGCACTGGGGTACACGGACACCCACCTATTGCACACCATGCAACACACAGATGTAATAAACATCCTTTTATACCCCTGCAGGACCCCTACCCAACGTCACCGGACAGGAGGGTCCACACATGTCCACACCACCAACAGAAGAGGCCCACAGTGATGACAGCAGCTCTGTCCAACTGGATCTAGATGACCAGACCGGCCCATCGGGGACCTCTGGACAGTCGGTTCCCCTCACACAGTCACAAGCCACTACAGACCTTCTCCCCTCTGGAAACACCAGCACAGAACCCACCCAGCGGGCCCATACCTCTGTCCCCAGGACACATCAAGCAGCAGTGTGTCCACCACTACAGGGAACCCAGGCTAACCCACCACCCCAACAACAACAGGGACCTGGGGGCAGTGGTAGTGGGCACACGGTCCAGGGGACGGAGGCCCAGGAACACAGGGGAACTGGGAGGGCTGCTGTGCGACAGGGGGAGGACAGGCCGAGGGAACCCACTCTACACGAGGCCCTATCCTCCATCATGGGAGCCTACCACCACTTTCAGGAGACAATGGCAACGGTACTGGCCAAGTTTCAGGAGACCCAGCGCCTGCATGAGGAACAGTATTTGGGCTTCAGGGAGGAACTCAGAGCCATCAATTCCACCCTGGGCACCATCGTAGGGGTGCTGAAGGAAGTCCTCAACACCAGGAGGGACACTGTGGCACAGCAAGGGGCCCCTGACACTAGCATGGACGATGAACTGCCCACCACCTCCGCCGGCGCTAGTGGACAGGAGGTACCGCCACAGCACCACCACACCAGCACCCCACCCCCTGCAGAGGGAGAACCACCCCGCAAACTGTCCCTGAGATCCAGGACAAAGACAGAGAACGATGCCAAGACCCCCGCCAAGAAATGAGACCACCCAGATTGTCATTCTTCTGTCCCACCTTGTCACCCTGTCCTTCCTCAAACTGCCCCAGCTCCACTTCCTGTGCCCATTTGGGCAATGCACCTGTGAGACTATTAGACTGGACTCTGCCATGGACATTCCTCCGCCATCACCCCTCACCATTTTACAACCCCCTCCAATATTGAGCACTTAAATAAACACACTTGAAGCACAAAACAATCTGGAGTCAGTCTGTGATTTCGAAATAGTGTATTAGCAATTACAGTGGCAAAATGCTCTTTCCATTGTAATGTCAACATACTAGTCCATGAGGAAACAAAGCAGATGTCACACAGTGGGACCCACATCTGTGAAATCATAAGGGAAAATGACAACTAAGTGACCATAGACTGGGGGAAAACGACAGACAGTAGAGAGGTAGTAATGTTAAAGTACATGTAGTAGGCAGGTTTGTATTCTTACCTGTGTCTCACTGGAACTATTGCAGGATCACTGAGTTCCTGTTGTCCATGTCCTCTTCTTCTGCTTCCTCGTCTTCACTGTCCACAGGCTCCACAGCTGCAAAAACACAGCCATCTGGACCATCCTCCTGCAGAAAAGGCACCTGTCGTCGCAAAGCTAAGTTGTGAAGCATACAGCAGGCCACGGTGATCTGGCACACCTTCTTTGGTGAGTGGAATAGGGATCCACCTGTCATATGGAGGCACCTGAACCTGGCCTTCAGGAGGCCGAAGGTCCGCTCTATTATCCGCCGAGTTTGCCCATGGGCCTCATTGTAGCATTCCTCTGCCCTTGTCCTGGGATTCCTCACTGGGGTCAGTAGCCATGACAAATTGGGGTAACCAGAGTGACCTGCAAATGGCGAGGGACAACTGTTAGACACACACTAACCTGTAGGGATATCCCCAGACCCAGACAACCATTCCCACTAACTTGCTTCAAGGTGCTCACCTAATAGCCACACACGGAGTTGACCCATCACATAAGGGATTCTGCTATTCTGCAGGATGTAGGCATCATGCACTGAGCCAGGGAACTTGGCATTCACATGGGAGATGTACTGGTCTGCCAAACACACCATCAGCACATTCATGGAATGATAACTCTTCCGGTTTCTGTACACCTGTTCACTCCTGCGGGGGAGTACCAAAGCCACATGGGTCCCATCAATGGCACCTATGATGTTGGGGATATGTCCCAGGGCATAGAAGTCTCCTTTCACTGTAGGCAAATCCTCCACCTGAGGGAAAACGATGTAGCTCCACATGTGTTTCAGAAGGGCAGACAACACTCTGGACAACACGTTGGAAAACATAGACTGTGACATCCCTGATGCTATGGCCACTGTTGTTTGAAATGACCCACTTGCAAGGAAATGGAGTACTGACAGCACCTGCACTTGAGGGGGGATTCCTGTGGGATGGCGGATAGCTGACATCAGGTCTGGCTCCAGCTGGGCACACAGGGGCATATTTATACTCTGTTTGCACCGAATTAGTGTCATTTTTTTTTACTCTAATTCGGTGCAAAACTAACTCCATATTTATACTTTGGTGCTAGACCCCTCTAGCACCAAATTTATGGAGTTAAAGTCATTTTTTGAAAGTGGAGACCTACTTTGCCTTAATGAGATGCAAGGTAGGTGTTCCCGTGCAAAAAATGACTCTATGGCCTTAACACCATATTTAGGGGCATATTTATACTCTGTTTGCACCAAATTAGTGTCATTTTTTTTAACTCTAATTCAGTGCAAAACTAACTCCATATTTATACTTTGGTGCTAGACCCATCTAGCACGAAGGCCCCGATTTAACCTTTTTTTGCACCGCATTAACGTCATTTTATGACACAAAAGTGGCGCAAACTTACAAAATATTGGCCCTTATTTATACTTTTTGCTGCAAAACTGCACTAACTCAGTTTTGCACCAAAACGTTTAGCACCGGCTTGCACCATTTCTGTGCACCAGCTGGGCACCATATTTATGGAATGGTGCAAGCCGGTGCAAAGGGTAGGCTAGAGTTTTAAAAAATGACTTTAGTCGGGTGGGGCTGGCAGTATAGAAGAAGAGGGTTTAGCACCAAAAAATGGCTTTAGGCAGGTTAGAGTAAAAAAAAAATTACGCTAACCAGATTAGCGTCATTTTATGGTGCTAAACCTACCATGCCACATGACTCCTGCCTTAGAAAAGGCAGGAGTCATGCCCACCACCCCAGTGGCCAGCACAGAGGACAGGGGTCCCCTGGGCATGGCCATTGCACCCGGTGCCATGTATGGAGGCCCATTTCAGGGCCCCCAATGGCACTTTCAAAAATAAAATGCACTTACCTGTACTTACCTGGGATGGGGTCCCCCATCCTCGCAGTCCCTCTAGTGTGGGTGGGGGTGCCCCTAGGGCCTAGGGAGGGCACCTCTGGGCTTATTCCATGGTGTTCCACCATGGAAATAGGGCCACAGGTCCCCTAACACCTGCCCTGACCCAGGTCTTAAAAAATGGGGCAAAGCAAGCTTTGCCCCATTTTTTGACCCCTCCTCCCTCCCTTGCACCATTTTTACATGGGAGTATAAATATGGTGTTAAGGCCATAGAGTCATTATTTTGCACAGGAACGCCTACCTTGCATCTCATTAAGGCAAGGTAGGTTTCCACTTCCAAAAAATGACTTTAACTCCATAAATTTGGTGCTAGACGGGTCTAGCACCAAAGTATAAATATGGAGTTAGTTTTGCACTGAATTAGAGTTTTAAAAAAATGACGCTAATTCAGTGCAAACAGAGTATAAATATGCCCCTTAGCGTCAAAAAATGATGCTAATCTGGTCAGAATCATTTATTTTGACTCAAAACTGCCTAACGTCATTTTTTTTTAAGCTAGCCTACCCTTTGCACCGGCTTGCACCATTCCATAAATATGGTGCCCAGCTGGTGCTAAAAAATGGTGCAAGCCGGTGCAAAACTTTTTGGGGCAAAACTGCCTTAGTGCAGTTTTGCACCAAAAAGTATAAATAAGGCCCACAGTTCCTGGATTGTGGCACGGTCAAGCCTGTAGGTGATGATCACATGTCTTTCCTCCATTGTCGACAGGTCCACCAGGGGTCTGTACACCGGAGGATGCCGCCATCTCCTCAGATGTCCTAGCGGATGGTGCCTATGAAGGACAACAACGAGCACAGAGTCAAACAACTCAGAGGTACGTACCCACAGCTTACACAGAACACAAATCATAATCCGAAAATTGGCCTGTATGTGTGTTGAGGCTAGGCCTAGGTATGTGTGACGCAGCTAAAAATTAAGCCATGTGGGCCCCTGAAATGGTGGCTGCCTGACCTGTAAAGTGGGACAATGGGATGTGAGGTAACTGCGCTGGCGTTGTACACCGTCGCGGTCGAAGACCGCGGCGCAATGCTGCATTGGTTAACATTGGACCCTATGGGTCCCAGGAGCCAATGACGATGTACGCCGGCGGTGACGGTACGCACCGCCACGGATGTGACCGCCACATTCTATCTGTTCAATCACTCGATACCTGATCTTCGACAGGAGAGGGCCTACATTGCAAGTGCTGCTATGACCTCTGTCTAGAAGAGACAATGGCTCATGCATCTGGGGAAAGGACCCTGCCTTCACATCGGAGGAGTTGGAGAAAATCGCAGATGGGGTCCTCCCCCAGTACATGCTACTCTACGGTCCTCCAGACAAACAGGTAAATACACTGGGAGCATGCTGTATGGGCTATGCCTGTGGGGGGGGAGATTGAGGCATGCATGAAATGACGGTTAGTGCATGTGCATCCTAGCAAGGGTAGGGATGGGGTCCAATGACTGTGACGGTGCAGTTGGTAATAACTTTTCTTTTCCCCCTGTACAATTCATGTAGGTCAGCGCCCACCAGAAAAAAGATATTTGGCGTGCCATCGCCAAGGACGTACGGACCCTGGGGGTCTACCACAGACGGAGCACCCACTGCCATAAGAGATGGGAGGACATTCGCCGCTGGAGCAAGAAGACGGCAGAGGCCCAGCTGGGGATGGCCTCCCAACGTTGGAGGGGTGCCCGTCGCACCATGACCCTCCTGATGTTCAGGATCCTGGCGGTGGCGTACCCGGAGTTGGATGGGCATTTGGGGGCATCACAGCAGCCACAAGGGGGTGAGTGCACTGTCATTCTGCCGATTTTGCGCGCAGTGGAGGTGTCTGGGTGGGGGAGGTGAGCTGTGGGTTTCCCTAGGCCAGGGCGAGTTTAGTAGGCAAGGTCCCCTTGTTCTGGCAGACCCTGTGGCACCCCACCCCACCTGTGTACAGTGCCAAGTACACCTAGTCAGGCTCCTGTGTCATCCATGTGTGCAGATGTCGTCCATAGCCTTGTAGGCCCTGTCCCAGGGACTGAACAGTGGAGCCCAAGTGCGCGGCGTAGTGCAGGGGGCTTCTGTGTCTGTCGTGTCCGCCAACGGTAGCGGTAATGCATGCACTCAACATGTCTTTCTTCTGTCGTCCCCCCCTTTTTGTGGTCTCCCTGTTCTTGTGTGCATTAGCATCATCAGTCGGAGGAGCAGTGGCACCGGAGCAGGAGGGAGCTGCATCCCACATGGCCCTGGAGGGTGAGACAAGGGACTCGGAGTTCACCAGTGGGACGGATGGCGAGGGATGCTCCACGGCTGGGACAGGAGCTGACACCAGTGACACGGACCCGTCCTCTGATGGGAGCTCCCTTGTGGAGGCGGCAACATCTGTGCCCACCGCATCTACAGGTACAGCCGCCACCCCCCCTACCAGCACTGCCCTCCCAGCAGCCCCTCAGCCTTTGCCCCGTGCCCGCTCACCCAGGAGGGTGGGCATCACCTTCGCCCCAGGCACCTCAGCCCCTGCCCCAGTCACCCCTTCTGCCCTCAGTGAGGAGGCCATTGACCTTCTCAGGTCACTCACTGTTGAGCAGTCTACCATTTTGAATGCCATCCAGGGTGTAGAAAGGCAGTTGCAACAAACAAATGCATTCCTGGAGGGCATTCATTCTGGTCAGGCGGCCCTTCAGCAAGCTTTTCAGACTCTGACCTCAGCACTGATAGCAGCCATTGTCCCTGTGTTTAGCCTCCCCCTCCAACTTCCTCCACCCAGTCCCAATCCCCTGTACCTCAGCCTATCCCAAGCAAACCTTCAGACCAGCATGCACACATGTCAACACACAAGGGAAGCTCAGGCAAACATAAGCACCACACATCCCACAGGCACTCACGCAAGCATCACACATATGCAGACACACCAACATCCACTGCCTCCACTGTGTCTCCCTCCTCCTCGTCTCCCTCCTCCCTCCCAGTCTCGTCTACACTCACACCTGCATGCACTACTTCTACAGCCACTACTGCCATCACCAGCACACACACCACCACACCCCGCTCACGTGCAGTCACCACCCCCACTGGCATTCACACGTCCCCTGTGTCCTCTCCCAGTGTGTCTGTGAGGCCACCTCCCAAGATACACAAACGCAGGCACACACCCACCCAACAGCCATCTACCTCACGACAGCCTCCAGCGCATGCACCTTCACCCAAAGTCACCAAACGAACACCTCCTACAACCACAACCTCTTCCTCCACTCCCAAACCCCCTCCAGCTACCCGTCCCAGTGTTTCCCAAAAACTTTTCCTGTCCAACCTTGACTTCTTTCCCACACCTTCCCCACCCCATCCGTCTCCTAGGGCCCGACTCTCCAGGTCCCAACCTAGCACCTCAGCAACAACATCTCCGGGACCAGTGGTGCCTGTAGTCACCGGAATCTGGAGTGCACCGGCCACCGGGGCAGCCAGTGTGGCACGGAGCCACAGCACGGACAGTCCCCCACCTGTGAAGCATCAAAAGTTGGCCAGTGTACGGCGGGAGAGGGGAAGAATCCAGCCACCAAAGCCGCTCCCAGGGGTACAGGTGGGAGTGTGGAGTCAGCTGCGACACCTTCCATGGTGGGGAAGGGCCACAAGAAAGTCAGCAGGTCTGGAAAGAGCAGCACGGCGGAGAAGACCGCCATCATCCCTGCTGCCCAGGAGGCCACCGCCATCATCCCCTCTGCCCAGGAGGCCACTGCCATCATCCCGCTGCCCAGGAGGCCACTGCCAGCACCTGCCCTGCTGCCCAAGAGGCCACCGCCACCAGCCCCGCTGCCCAGGAGGCCACCGCCATCATCCCCGCTGCCCAGGAGACCACCGCCAGCACCTGCCCTGCTGCTCAAGAGGCCACTGCCACCAGCCCTGCTGCCCAGGACAGGACCGCTGGCACCAGCCCCGCTGGCCCAGACAGGAACTCCAGCACCTGCCCCGCTGGCCCAGACAGGACCGCCGACACCAGCCCCGCTGGTCCAGACAGGACCGCCAGCAGCTGAGTCACTGCAAAGGACCCCGCCGCAACAAGCACCGCTGAACAGGGCACCGCCGCCTCAAGCACTGCTGAACAGGGCACCACCGCCACAAGCACAGCTGAACAGGGCACCACCGCCTCAAGCACCGCTGAACAGGGCACCGCCGCCACAAGCACCGCTGAACAGGGCACCGCCGCCACATGCACTGCTGAACAGGGCACCGCCGCCACAAGCACCGCTGAACAGGGCACCGCCGCCACATGCACAGCTGGCCGATGAGCGCCAAGGGCACTGACACTACTGAGCCCGTCACGAGCAGGATGAAGCACTCTGGGCATCAAGTCCCCTCCAGAACCAGTGGAGAGATACATCCACTACCCCAGTCCTTGGCAGGATGAAGCACTCTGGGCACCAAGCCCCCTCCAGAACCAGTGGAGAGATCCATCCACTAACTCAGTCCTTGGCAGGATGAAGCACTCTGGGCACCAAGCCCCCTCCAGAACCAGTGGAGAGACACATCCACTACCTCAGTCCTTGGCAGGATGAAGCACTCTGGGCACCAAGCACCCTCCAGAACCATTAGAGAGATACATCCACTACCTTAGTCCTTGGCAAGATGAAGCACTCTGGGCACAAGGCCCCCTCCAGAACCAGTGGAGAGCTACATCCACTAATTCAGTCCTTGGCAGGATGAAGCACTCTGGGCACAAGGCCCCCTCCAGAACCAGTGGAGACTGTCATCCACTTGAGAGACTGTGGCTTTGCACTCCCCAGGATTGAGCAGTGGGCAAACCACCCACTGTAGAGACTTGTGAGACTGTGGCTTTGCACTCCCCAGAATGAAGCAGTGGGCAAACCACCCACTGTAGAGACCTGGGAGACTGTGGCTTTACAGTCCCCAGGATGAAGAAGTGGGCAAACCACCCACTGTGGAGACTTGAGAGACTGTGGCTTTGCACTCCCCAGGATTGAGCAGTGGGCAAACCACCCAATGTAGAGACTTGAGAGACTGTGGCTTTGCACTCCCCAAGATTGAACAGTGGGCAAACCACCCACTGTAGAGACTTGAGAGACTGTGGCTTTGCACTCCCCAGGATTGAACAGTGGGCAACCCACCCACTGTAGAGACTTGAGAGACTGTGGCTTTGCACTCCCCAGGATTGAACAGTGGGCATGTGGCCCCCTCGTGGACTTGGCGTTGTGCACTCAACCGGCTGAGGTGCCCACCCTTTCCCTCCCCCTGAGTTGCCTGTTTTATTGGTATCTGATGCCCCTGCAGTGTTCTCTCCGTCATGGTCGGGGATCTTGTGTGGGTCTCGCCCATAACGTGTGGGCCCAGTGTTCCACGGACTTCAATGGAGCACTACCTGGACTACTATTCTTGGTGTATATTTTGTTAATAGTGTATATATGTATATTTTTGCGTACTGCATTTTATGGCAAGAACGGAGGCTCATATTATGCTTCTCTTACTTGCTTTAATTTCAATAGCAGCAGTCAAGAAACTACAACACCCAACAGGCTTGGAACCCCAAAGCCAATGGGAGCAAAAAACGAAATAACAAATGAACCAATCACAATCCTGACAGGCAACATATGTCACACTTGACTGCGACCAGCCCTCTTTCTTGCTGCTCGCAGTCAAGATAAGTCACGTTATATTCTCTCTTTTACATGTTTGCTCTTATGTTTGTTTATACCTAATATTTGATAATATATTGATAGCTTTAGTGTTATGCGTGTTTACTAATTGCATTTTAAGGTTTCTGCTTATTGTGCCCGCCGCGCGAGGCATTTTTTTCCGGTCTTCGCACCGGTTCGGCACGGCGCGCTCGAGCGCGTCGGAGGCAGTGCTTCTGCCTCCAACGTTCTATCGGACGCGCCCTTCATTCGAAGAGCGTCCGCTCCTCAGCGCGTTTCTACTTTCCTTGTGCTTACCGCTCAGAGTGAATCTCCTTTCGTTTCAAGGTCCTGGCTTGTTCCTTTAGGCGCCGGTCCTCGCGTTTTCAACGAGGATATTCCCGGCTGGTTTTCTCTCGGGTTCTCACTTGACCACGCCTTTTGGGCGTGTCTTTTCTCTCTCCTCCGGCTGGGCTCAGCTTTAACCCTTGCTATCCCAGTTTCTACAGATATGGAAGGGCAATCTCCTTTTGCAGATTTTTCCACCAGTAAAGATGTGGGAGCCTTTATTAACGAGGCTGTGTCTAAGGCTGTGTCAGCCTCCATGACTAAAATGTCGAAGAACTTGGAAAGTTCACTGCAGAATATGGTTTTCCAATCCTTTTTGGCCCAGTCTGCGGGGGATAGCAGACAAAGAAAAAATAAGGATGTGGTAAAACAAAATGATGGCGCTTTGGTTGGTGAAGTCTCTTCACCCCTGACTGAGGATGATATGCCTCCCAGGCCTCCTTTGAAGGAGGGGAATATTGTTAACGCTTCTGGAAAGCGTAAATTTAAAATAAAAAATACGATTACAGCGCCAAAACAAGTGGTAATCACTCATATTTCTGATACCGATGAGGACATCGGGGATATTGATGAGGATGAGGAGGATTCTGACGCATGGGGCTCGCTCTCACAGGCTTCCCCCCATAAAAAGGCTAAACTTGAGTCTTCTACCCCCTTTTCTGCAAAACTCATTCTTGACTCTGACGTTAACCCCATGTTCGATCCCTCTTACCTCCACCATCCTAACTCTACTGAGTGGTCCCCTGCGCGTCACGTGGGACAATACATTGCGTCCAGGTTACGGCTTCCCCTGGATAAGCAGACGAGAGCCAAGTTAAGATCTGAATGCCCCAGACCTTCTCTCTCCTCAAATATCACTACCACTCCAGTGATTGACGAATCACTTTTAACGTTCTTTTCAAAATTTGGCAAGGATCCCCGTAAAGGGGTGGATAAAGCCTGGTCGAATTGCCAGGATAAACTTTTGGATTTGGTGGGGCCCCTGGCCCGTATTTTGGATCTGGCAGAATCAGCTAAGTGAGATAATGCGGATATTGACCCTTCAGAGCTCTCCCTTTGGACGCAAAGAGCTTTCTGTTTGTTGGGTAACGCGAATGCAGCCATTACGCATGAAAGAAGAAAAGGGTTACTTCTTAAGTTAGATCCCAAACTCTCTAACTTGGCGTCCATGGACCCTGGAGCCAAAGCTGATGGTTGTCTCTTCGGAAAATCTTTTATCAAAGATTTAGGAAAGTTCGTGGCAACTTTTTCCTCTATTGATAAAGCCCAGCAAAACATCAAAAAAGTTTTCAATCAACGGGTTTTCACCAGGGCCGGTACAGGCAGGAGCCGCTCTACCGGCCGTTTCTCTCATCCGCAAGGATTCAGAGGCTCCTCATTTGCGTACTCCAATTACGGATACCAATCATACAAGCCCCAGTTTTACCCTCAGAGGGGCTGAGGCTACAGAGGCCGTGGACAACGAGGATTCAGATCCACCAAAAACCAAGGTAAGCCTTTCCTCTGGTCCTCCTCCAGTTGGAGGCAGACTCAGTTTTTTCCTTCAAAAGTGGCATTCTTTAACTTCCGACCCTTGGGTTTTGAATACTATTCAGGGATACCAAATAGAATTCTACGCGCAACCTCTCCAAGTTTATTTCCCTCCCCCGCCAGTTTTTTCGGCGGAAATGTCTCTTCTGATTTCAGAAGAAGTAAAGTCGCTCCTTTCCAAAAACGCTGTCCAAATCTCAACTCCAGATCCTTCAGGATTCCTCAGTTCGTTATTCCTAGTCCAAAAGAAAAACAAAAAATTCAGACCAGTCATAAATCTCAAGTATTTCAACCAGTTTGTGGTCTACCGACATTTCAAAATGGAGACAATTCTTCACTTGAGGGATATTCTTCTCCCGTCCGACTTCATGGTTCGGTTAGATCTGCAAGATGCATACCTCTCGGTTCCTATTCATATAGATCACCGCAAATACCTTCAGTTTCAGTGGCTCGGTTTGACGTACCAGTTTTCTTCCCTGCCATTCGGTCTCTCGTCAGCACCCTGGTGCTTCACAAAGCTGATGAAACCAGTGACGACTCATCTGAGATCTTTGGGCATCAGACTGCTAATTTATCTCGACGATATTCTTATTCTACATCAGAACCGCGACACGCTTCTTTCTCACCTAGAGATAACTTGTTCTCTGTTATCCCAACTAGGTTTTCTAGTGAATGTAGAGAAGTCAAGTATGACTCCTTCCCAAAGAATTCAATTTTTGGGTTTCGAAATAGATTCCTCTTCCTCTACACTCCATCTTCCTCTTCAAAAAGTAAACGCCATCAAGTCAGAGATTCGGAGAACTCTTCGGAAATCCCAGATTTCTCTAAGATCTCTAGCCAGGATAGTAGGCCTCTTATCCTCTTCAATTCAGGCCATATTTCCCGGCCCTTTACATTATCGGGCCCTCCAAAGACTAAAAATCCGTCATCTCAGAAAAGGCCTAGCTTATTCGGACATGGTCTTTATGGATCAGGAATCCCGCCTCGAACTCCAATGGTGGACAGACCATTTAGATGCCTGGAATGGCAGAACTATCTTTCCATCAGCCCCAGATCTTGTGTTAGAATCCGATGCAAGCCTGACGGGCTGGGGCACCCGCTGTGGACCAATCTCGACTGGCGGTACATGGTCATTACGGGAGTCCAGATTGCACATCAATTATTTAGAGATGCTTGCAGGTTCCTTTGCAATAAAGAGTCTGGCAAAAGGCAGGGTTCAGTGTACCATCCTCCTCCGTATGGACAATGTTTCGGCTGTCCGATACATAAACCATCTGGGAGGAACCAGATCGAAGCCGTTGGCGGACTTGGCAAAAAGCCTGTGGGAATATTGTTTAAACCACCAGATTTTGCTCAGGGCGGAATATCTTCCCGGTTCCCTCAACCAGACAGCGGATTGGCATTCCCGCTTCCTCAGGGATTACAGCGATTGGAAGCTTCATCCCTCAATTTTTCAATCCATCCTCCACAAGTGGGGTCCCTTCCATATAGACCTGTTTGCCTCCCGCTTAAACGCCCAACTTCCTCTTTTCTTCAGTTGGCGCCCAGATCCTTCGGCGTTGGCTTCAGATGCATTTCTTCAGGATTGGTCCCACTCGACCAATTTCGCTTTTCCTCCTTTCATTATGATTACCAGAGTCCTGGCCCAAGTCAGGCGCCAAAGAGCGACGCTGGTCCTTGTGGCCCCCTTTTGGCAATCCCAGATTTGGTTTCCCCCTCTTCTGGAATTGGCAATAGATTGTCCCTCTCTACTTCCCTCTTTTCCTTCCCTTCTGCTGGATCCCTTAGGGAATCCTCATCCCTTGGTGCTCAACAATACGCTCACTCTATCGGTTTGGAAGGTATCAGGCATTCCTCATCTACCATTCCAATTTCTGAAGAAGCTTCTGACCTCATCAACAAGGCATGGGCCCCCGGTACCAGGAAAGCATATTCTTCCGCATGGTCCCTTTGGTCTAGCTGGTGTTTGGGAAGGGACCTCAATCCCTTTTCAGCAGATATAAATTATGTAATTAATTTCCTGGCGGCTCAAGCTAGCGCAGGTAAGTCCTATAGAACAATTAATCTATATAGGTCTGCTATTTCCATGCATCACGAATACGTCAACAACAAACCGGTAGGGGAACACCCCCTACTCTGTCGCCTGTTGAAGGGAGTAAGATTTTCTGTTCCTCCATTACCTAAATATTCCAAGTTATGGGATGTCAATTTGGTTTTGAATTTGTTCCTTTCTTGGCAGGACAATGCTGATTTGTCGTTAAAAATGCTTTCAGCAAAACTAACTATGTTGCTTTGCTTGGTCTCTATTAAGCGTTTATCTGATGTTAGAGCACTCGATGTTACTTCTCGGCAGTTTGCCCCCACAGGGGTACTATTTTCCAGTAATAAACGCACCAAAACCAATTTACGTACAGTTTTTTATCCATATTTCCCAGACCAACCTAAGCTCTGTGTGGGACAATGTCTTAAATGTTATGAGGAACGGACAGCCGATCTTAGAAAGCCCTCAGTTTCCCAACTTCTAATCTCTTTCCAGAAACCTCATAACCCAGTGTCCGCGGCAACTCTGGCCAGATGGGTTTGTTGGGTTATGTCCCTGGCGGGTATTGATACCTCCTTCTTTGGGGCTCACTCAGTCAGGGGTGCTATGGCTTCCAAGGCCTTTTGGATTGGATCCAGGTTGGAGGACATTCTGAGATCAGCTGACTGGTCCAATGATAATGTATTTAGGACCTTTTATTGTAAACCAGTACATACAGCTACCTCAATAGTGATTAATATGCTTTAAAATAGCATAATATGAGCCTCCGTTCTTGCCATAAAATGTAGATTTTCCTAGTATATTATGACGGAAAGTCTTAATTTTATTAAAGATACGGAGGCGAGTATTATCCCGCCTCAACAAGGAGATATTTCTGATTTGTCTTGTTTCTTCCCTCCCTTGCAGCTACTTCCACTCCAGCTCAAGCCTCTACTTGATCAACGGAAGGATTTGCCGCATGCCGTCACATTGTCAGGAGGTCCAGTTTCTTTCCGAAGCTTTCCTTCTTCTTCTCCCTGGATTCCGGCTTCTTTACGGTTCTGCATCGCATTGCTCCAAGACTTTTGTTCTCTGACTTTAGCAATTGCTATAATTTTTGCCATTTTCCCTCTGTTCTCTCGTAACTACTAGCTTTCTCGCATCAAGAAAGAGGGCTGGTCGCAGTCAAGTGTGACATATGTTGCCTGTCAGGATTGTGATTGGTTCATTTGTTATTTCGTTTTTTGCTCCCATTGGCTTTGGGGTTCCAAGCCTGTTGGGAGTTGTAGTTTCTTGACTGCTGCTATTGAAATTAAAGCAAGTAAGAGAAGCATAATACTCGCCTCCGTATCTTTAATAAAATTAAGACTTTCCGTCATAATATACTAGGAAAATCTACATTTTAATATATTACAATGGTTACACTCACTTTCTTGGGTCTTTGCATTCTTCTGGGGGGGTTGGGGGGTGTGACTACAATGTATCATGATGTATTAGTGTGTGTGTTGTCGTGGGTGAGGGTGTGGGTGGGGGTGGTGCGTGTTGCGTGTGTGTGTGTCTGTTTTTTCCCTCCCCCTCCCCTGTGTTGTAGGTGCAGTACTCACCGTGGTCTTCGCCGCCGGCGTTCGTGCTCCTGGTAGAGGAGCAAGAAGATAAGGGCTGGCAGGATCTGCAGCATTGGTTCCATGGCATCCTGGTTCCTCGTGGGGTGTGTAGAGGTGAGCGTTTTCCCTTGGAGGTCCTGTTTCCGCCGTGTTTTTGTCCGCCGTGAATCCGCCCCGGAAAAGGTGGCGGATTGGTAGGTTGTGATACTGTGGGCGGTACTTTGTCCTCCGCCTGTCTGTTGGCGGTGACCGCCAAGCTGTTTGTTTGTACCGCCGTGGCAGTCGGAGTGTTAAAGTGGCTGTCTTTGTTGGCGGTTTCCGCCACGGTCGTAGTTCCAAATTTTTTACCGCCGGCCTATTGGCGGTCTTACCGCCGCTTTAACACCGTCTGCCAGGGTTGGAATGACCACCACAGTCTAGTAAGAGCTTTTTGGTGGCAAAATAGTATGTGTGCTACGATACCAGTGGCCTCAAAGTGTTGAAGTTCTGAGGATTAGTTGGACCTCGTGTGACACACGGCATCCGCCATTTTAGAGTCAGGCAAGTCGAGATTACCAAAGTCTTTTGATCAAGAATGAAGACATGCACTAGTTGTAGAGGAGTTGCTGATAAAGGTTGGTGAGGATCAGCGTGAAGGCAGATATGATCTCCTTCTGAGATCGCTACTGTTTGTCCGCTATTTTGTGTGCAGACTGCGGGTCATGACGGAGGGCTGATTTTTTTTTGGGGCCGTGCTGCAAAATATAGGGCTCCATCGTGTGGCTGGATAGGCTCATTAGTTCCTCCTTCGTTTCTTCTTTGTTTCCCACTATCAGGTCTGGTCTTGGTGGGGACACAGTGAGTATGCAGACAGACTACGTGGTGATCGGCTTACCATGGCAGCAGGAGTGACTGGATCAGGCCACCTTTTGCCATGCAGTTCAAGCTATGCCCCCAAGAATAAACATGTTTTGTTCAATTTTTTCTTACTGTCATTTTAAAAAGATGGCAGTCAGTACACAGGCTCTCTGAGTATTCTACAGACACCATGAGGCAGACACCATGAGGCAGCACCACTTTCCTTGCGCCCCTTAGCACCTCCCTACTACCACCATGTGTACGCCATATTTAAAATACGGCACACCATGGCACCGGGTAGGGAGCAATAGTGTCATTTTTTTATGCTATTGATGTCTTCTGAAGGAGTAGCACCAACATTTTGGCGCTACTCCTGCAGAGTACATAGGGACCCATTATAAATAATGGTATGCCCCCTTTAAATGCCTTCTCTGAGCAGGCGTTAAAAGTGCCAAAAAAATGGAGCAAAGAAATCTCTTAGATTTCCTTGTGCCATTTTTCAGCCCCCCCATAATGGGGCAACGCCCCACTTGCATACATTATGCCTGGCGCAGGCATAATGTGTCACAAATGTTTACGAAGTGGTGCAATGCATGCATTGCACCACTTTGTAAACAAGGCACGTGGAAAATGCCACTTTAGCGTAAAAAAATGTTTATGTTGGAAGTAGAAGTGAATGATATATTTGTCCCACCGACTCCCTAAAACATAGCTTGTGATGTTAGATTGCATGTTTTCTCTAGCAACACCTGTTGCAGGCTTCATTCCTACTGTATAATATTTTATAAAACCTTAAATGTGTAACCTTTTGATAGCAAAGTCCTATAAAAATATAATTTGTGGTGTATAGATCACCTGGGCTAACAAAACCAGTCATGATGTTAAATTCAGATTATGTATTTCTCTTTTGATAGTTTTGGAATCAAAATATATACAACCTGAGCTGATGTGAAATTACTTTCAAAAGACCTACACATTTCTGTCTTTGATCACCTTCACTCATAGTTTTGTGACCTGCTGTACTTGTTAGTTACTATTTGGACAAACTGACCACACAATGCCAGGTATAGAATAGATTAAGCCATGGGGGCTGCCCAGTAAGTAGTATGTGTAAGAATTTGGGTCATTATTTGTAACGTATGTGAGTCACTCACAAATGTAAGGTCTGAAATTGTTTTATTACTGGGAACCAGACACCCCTTTGTAGTACTTTACTCTTCAAGATACTGAAGCTGAGCAGTCCAAGGCCTACTCAGGGGTTTTGGGCTAGTAAGCCCAATTCACTGCCATGCAACAACTTTAATAAATTATTGTCCAGTCAATGCATCTTCTTTAAAAAATAATTGTATTACACACACCCACAACTAAATACCTATGCATTACATTGCAAATATGTACCTCAGATAGATGGGAATTTCTTTGTTGACACCCTCATATCACATTTCGCCCCTAGTGCACCACATAACCACAATACTCCTCTACCTATCCCAGATGCAAGATCACAATATAAGCGGTATTCATTTTAAATAAGGCAGTCCTACTAGCTTTGTCAGGGTGACCACATTAATAGCAATAATAATAGGTTTTACTTTGTCACTATAGCATATTATAAGGGCTATCAAAATATAAGACAGGCCTCCTGGCTTTGTTAGGGTGTCACCACACAAAGTAAATGTGTCACATGTCATAATTTATCATTTTAATTAATGGAACCAATACAAATAGTCATATCCTTTCATTATAATGGCAAACATTCATGTGTATCCGAGTCCTTCTTTACAATCTAATGGTGACAAAATATAGCCATAGAGCCACTCACAAGAGGTACATGCACACCAGAGCCCAAAAGCAAAAGCTTCAGCTCTAAGAGTGGTTGAAAATATGATAAAACGTACCAGGGGTCATAGTTTCCATTCCTCTGGAAAGCTAATGGTTACTTTACTTAAAGACAATCCTGGGGACTGCTGCCCCTCCTGATGCTCCCCCACAACACTTGAGACAATTGTTAGTGGTGCCGCTCCCCTCCTTGGGGGACTGCAAGCAAGTATGCAAGTAAGCCTCCTCGCAGGGCATTATTAGGTGCTCCTTGCCCAGCTAAATAAATACTTAATGAGCAACACTCTCTGCTCTTGTTTGAAGCCTTTTACTGTGGTCTCTGGCCTCTAGCATTTTTTTATTTGTGGTACCCCATTGCCACCTGGGGGCAGTGGTGGGAGCCCCAATGTCCCTGCAACCCTGCCTGCTTCCCACATCGAGCTTTTATGCTGCATAGGTGCCGGCATCTGCTTAACTCCTCCCACCTCTGCAGCAGCAAATCCTCTTTCTGCTTCTGTGGGGGGAGAAGCTCTATGGTTGTGAGCATACCCGTTCCCAAAATACGGGAACATGGGGTGACAAAATACCCAGTATTCCTTGCTCATGGGTTACTGTCCCTGAGGCAGGAAAGAATTAGTACCATCCCTTCTCAACTTTACTGCTCTGCTCCCTGAGGAGATTGGGCCCCCCAGGGGCAGTAAATAAGTATGGGGAGATGGCCACATGAATGCTTCCTTCACTGGGGATAAATCTCTAGTACTGTGTTGATGCCAGAGACCTGGCCATCCTGGGGGCTTTCGAGGGAAATCCGGCTGAGCAATATGCATCTTCTCTTTGTTTTTGCTTTAAGAGGGTAAATCTTTGAAGTAGCACATCTCTGGTCCCATTGGGCCAATTTTCTTAATGTGGCTCTCGTTATGGTCCTAGTTGCCAGGCTTGGCTGCCAGAAGGATTTTTTACAGGACTCTTGGCCTCTAAAAGTGTGCATTTTGCGAGGAGCTGAATTTTAGGGCTCCCTGCACCAGACCAGTCTTCTGCCCGGCTCCTGCTGATCCTCTCCTGTTGGTGAGAGCATCATGCAAAGCCCTTCCACAACCTGGGGGCAAAACACCTTCCTTGACACCCTTCTCAGGCGCCAGAGCCTTCAGGCTTCTTTATAGACAATGAAGTCTGGTTTCAATTCACTGAACTGGTCCTAGGCATCAGGGGGCAGCACCATTGGCCCTGAAGAGACCCACCCTAGTCCTACAGGTCAACTGGAATCAATGTCATTAGTCCATCTTTGTGGGATACCAGGTGGCTTCTACTTTAAGCTGGGCATCCTTTCACTGTCATCGCTCACAGGGCCAGCATCTTCTCAAGAGTTTCTCCCTTGTGGAGGGGTTTTAAGTTGGGGTGAAAGGTATCTGGTGCCAAGCACCAGTTGTCAATCCTAGGGTGCCACATCATCTCTCCACCTCTGTCCCAGACCTCCTGCACCACATTCTGGGGCAATCCAAAATAGTGACTTCAAATTGTCTCTAGAAAGAGCTCCTCTGAAGGTCTCAGCTCCGCTCCCAGCTGACACCACTGTTTGATCCCTCCCCATCAAATCTTCAAAGGTGAGCCACTCCTGTGTTTGCCCCAGAGGTTTAAGCTCCCTCCTTTGCTCCAATAGGCCAAGACAGTCCCAGCTCAGGTGCAGTGCAACAAGCTAATTATTAGATACAAATTTTCTCCCCACTCCTTACCTTCCCCGGAACAGATTAAATCACTGTTGATTGTGCTTTTGTGTGTGTGTGTGGGCAAAAGTGTTTTGATCTCTCTGCTGACTTGGCCCAGTAGGGGGCAAAAGCCTGGTATCTGATTATGAGCTGAGTCATAGACATTTGGCAATCCCTGATGTGGATGTGTGTTATTAGGGACTGCAAACAAACTCAGCAAGCATGTTTTACCCTATGGTCCTTAGTGGAGCAAAAAATACGGTTTAGGGCAGATTTTGCTTATGTATAAGACAATAAAAACACCACCAATTTTACAGTAGGGACTTTAAACCTACTCTATGAATGCTGACTTATTTAATAAGGCCTACCCCAGGACTGTACTAATCCTTACAGGGTCCCTTCTTGTTACAGGCCACCTGTGCACATGACAGTAGTCTTACACGTTGAGCCCACTCCTAAGAAAACAAGTGTGCACTTGTTCACATGTAACTAGCCCAGTGCACCCTACTTTATCTGCACAGCATCAGCCTAAATTAAAAAGCAGACACTGGCAGTTAACACACTCAGGGGGTCATTCCGACCCTGGCGGTCATAGACCGCCAGGGCCGGGGACCACGGATGCACCGCCAACAGGCTGGCGGTGAATCCAGGCCAATTCTGACCGCGGCGGTAAAGCCGCGGTCAGAAAAGGGAAACCAGCGGTTTCCCGCCGGTTTTCCCCTGGCCTGAGGAATCCTCCATGGCGGCGCTGCAGGCAGCTCTGCCATGGGGATTCCGACCCCCTTCCCGCCATCCTGGTCCTGGTGGTAAAAACCGCCAGGAACAGGATGGCGGGAACGGGTGTCGTAGGGCCCCTGGGGGCCCCATTGAGATTTTCAGTGTCTGCATAGCAGACACTGAAAATCGCGACGGGTGCAACTGCACCCGTCGCACCCTTTCCACTCCGCCGGCTCCATTCGGAGCCGGCATCCTCGTGGAAGGGGGTTTCCCGCTGGGCGGGCGGCCTTCTGGCGGTCGCCCGCCAGCCCAGCGGGAAACTCAGAATGTGCACCGCGGTCATTTGACCGCGGTGCGGACATTCTGCGGCTCCCGCCGGCCCTGCGGTTACCGCGGCTGGCAGGATTCGGAATGACCCCCTCAGTCCAGTTACTGTGAATTTACCATGAATATGAGTCAGTCCAAACACCAGGAAGTCAAAGGTGAAAAACCCTGGAGGACAACATGGGCAGAACCCATTTGTTTTAATATGTATTTGACTAGATTCCAAGGACACTTTTACCATTCAGAGAAGGAAACCAGTAGACCCAGTGAAGCTAGCTCTACAAAAGGCATTGGCCAAATTGTAGCCTGCAGCTCTTGGTAGGAAATGCCCTTTGAGGTATGGTGGGACGAGGTGGGAGGCCCATTGGCGGAGCTGAATATAAAAATAGCATCCACATAGCTGAGTGCAGGAGTCGTCATTTTCATTTATGGGTGCATGGAACTATGAAATAGTTTTGCTGGCACAGTACATATTCCTAGTACATGAGCTACATTACTTTTCCACAAACTTAGGAGTGAAAAATCACATAATATTGTTAGGCTTTGCTAAGCTTCATCACCAATGACACACTGGTTTAACATTTCAAATCTAAAGTCATACAGCTTTGTGAAAAGTAGTCAATTGATTCAAATAACAAATGAAGTTCTTCCATGCTAACTACTTATGTGACCCCAGTAGTCAGCAGTTCACTTCTAAGGTGGTTAGTCCTTTAAAATACCTAACTGATTTCAAGCAGGAATCTGAAAATTTAAGAAAGCGTCCCTGCCTACACAGAAAAACCCTACTTGTATGACTGAATATAGGAGTTGTATTAATCTCTGTCATCAACTTCCTGTCCAGCAGTGTTCTGCAACCCTACAGGCCTAAAGAGTTTCAAAGCCCTGCAAAAGAAGCCGCGTAGGTCTAGAGAAATGTCCCTGCTTAGGTTGAAGGGTGCAGGATGTCCAGTGACTGATGAAGTTGTTACCTGCTGGGAAGAATTTCAGTGGACCAGTTGGAATTTCACTTTTTTTTACTTTGCCCTATGATAACATTAAATGCCCCTTTACACTGTTTTTCTATGGATTCTTGTTATATTTCGAAACGTTTGACCACTATTTTAGATATTTTTCAGTTTTGGAGGTCACGTTATTTAATTGTTGTCTTATTAAATAGTTTGTTTCAGGTATTTTACATGTTCACTATTTCTGAACTGCATTGTTTTTAGGTAGTGATTACATTTAGGTCATGTGCAAAAATGCTCCTTTTCCCCTGTTACCAGCAGAGAACCAAGCATTTCTCATAGAAAACAGTTTATGTTTGCGGGTCAGGTTGTTTGGACACAGTGTCAATCATTTTAGACTCCTTTGTTCATGATGTAACTTCCTTATTAACAATGAATATGAAAAAATGAAACTGTTAATTTATATTGGATGATAACACATGACGATCATGAAATGTAAAACTACGATGAGAATTAAGTGTTAGAAACATTAAATGGTAATTAAATATGATAAAAAATAGTAACTATAAATAAGGGATTGTAATAAAGTACACAATCACTGCAACACTGTATATCTATGTAAGAATTTATTTAATTTAAAAGAAAGAAATAACAAAAGCATTAAGATAACATACGGATCTTTAGATCTGCTTAAACCAAACACTTTTGAAATAGTAGTTAGTCTTGTTTTTAATCTTAAAATCATTAATAATGCCTGGGACTGGTGTGAAACACATGTTGGTCTGATTTCAACATAAATATATAAATTTCGAGAAGGAAAGGATCATTGAGCCTGGAGTAGGAATTGAAATCCATTTTTCATTGGTCTTGTTTTTGTTTGTAAGTTCACACAGGTTTAGCTGTAATCCACCATCTACCACGTCACCACAAACTCTATTTTCATTTGAATGTTCAAATGAAGGTAAATTACAGCAGAGAAAAGATGAGATTACACGTTTCCTACACTATATTTAGGCTACATGTGTTTGAATGGATTTCCTCGCCCCTAAGTGCATTGTAGAGTCAACTCTCTAGACAGCGTTGTGTATTGATTCAGATTTCTTCAGCTAAGACTCTTTCCAGGTGACGTTTTTAATCATGGTGCAAAGCAATGATCTGTACTTTAACAATCCTTTCGTTATTCGCATTTCTAATTTTCTGAAGGCTTTAAAATGCCCCTGAAACTCCAGTATTTGGGAATGAGTACATCCATTTTCTCTTTCACATTAGCACTTTACGTCTTTCTATTTATACTCTCATTTTAAATTATTAAACCTTTTATAATCATACCACTCATGTCTCAATAGGTCTCTCATGGCAAAAAATGCCCCTGGTAAATACTGATTCCTAGACACCTGAAAATAAATTGATCAAAAAGCTAAGGAGTTGATATATGGTGGGCACAAGCTTCTTCAAAATTCCTTCAGACGTCAGTAGCAGTACAAGCTTTGGTGCTCTCAAATCTCGACAACAGTAGGCACCACTGGCTGGCCTCCCTAAGGGTCATATTTACAAGAAAGTGGTGCATCACTAGTGTGTCCCCTAACACCACCATGGTAGCACCGTATTCGCAATTTGGTGCACCATGGCGCATGTTAGGGGCAATAGCGTAATTTTTTTGACGGTATTGTAACACTATACTGGATTAGCTTTAAAAAAATGACGCTAATGCAGTATAGTGTTCAGAGGCCCATTGAAATCAATGGGGCCTCATTTTAAGGCCAGTAGTGGCCCGTTAGCGTCACATTTGGGGCAAAAATGTTGCCAGAAATGTGGCACTAGGGGGCGCAAGGGCCTTGTAAATCTGGCCCTAAATATGCTGCAAATCATATCTAATCCATTTCCCATGCAGTAGCCCAACTTCCTACTTGCATGAAGAACTCAAGCCGCATCACTTCCGTTCAAAAAGACCTTTGCTGCCTTCCTCAGGAGGACAGCATTAACTTTCTTTTGATCTGCGTCATACTCAAATCTCTATGCACCGAATCACCAACCTGCTTAACAATGAACAACTAAAGGTATGAAACCAGGCCTACGAAAACACCAATGTCAAACAACAGCCTTGCATCGTCCCATAAAGACTGAACACTAATTTTTCCAAAATACATTCTGAAGGCTAACAGGTGCATTAGCTCAACTTATTGTGTCCTTAATTTGTCTCTGTTGTATTATAACGCTTATCCTAGTTTTTTGTAAGTTGCCCAGGCGGCCAGACCTTTAATTAAAAATTATTGCAAATGAGTGATTGAATGAATACATAAATGTACAAATAATTGAAGGTACTCTTTCTTTTTGTGCGCATGCTAGTGCTTGATACGGAAGTCCTATGGATTAGAGGGACAGCAGAAAGTTGCCTGAACTGTTAACCACTTACTGCTTCAATGTAAAGGAATACATCACTAAGAAGCTCTTGTTGACAATAAGAAGGGCACTAAACATTATTTATGTTGATGGGACAATTTTATTTTGGCACATTAATCTGTTAGGTCATACAGTTGATATGCGGCTGTAAAATCATTAAGAAAGTGGATTTTCTGAAATGGTCATGTTTTTATAAACTAAGAACTAATAAGGGCCATATGTACGAAAGCTTTTTCCCATAGACACAGAATGGGTAAAATCCTTTGGTACATCTGGTCCTAAATATATAAAATAGAGGTGTGAGAATTTGGGCAAATTCCCTTCTGGTAGCTCCATAAAATGCTAATGAAAAAACGAAGTTGTTGAGGTTTTGAATAACTGTAATGGAAAAAACATTTTGTATGGAGAAGTTCACCATTCGGCAAAGGCGTCGCCAGAGGTGTGTATTGGTCCCAATTCTATTTCTGTCGTACATAAATGGTCTTGAGGCCGCATTCTCTGCCTGTGCTGCGGATGTCCGAAGGTGGGTAAGAAAAAAAAGCCCCAACGTTAGTTAATGCAGATAACGCTCTGCTATTGGCGAGAACACTTAAGGGTCTTAACACTCTACTCTATGAGTTTTTCAGCTTCATGGAGTCCATGACTTTAGACACAAATCGCTCGAAAATGCACACTATGTTTTGTGGCCCTAAATCTGTGAAGCCAGAGCGTATTCCTCCAAGGCCACCAAGTTTCCTTTATCTAGGGTTTTTCATACCTGAGTGTGGTCCTCGATTCCAGGGGGAACTGGAGTCCCAACAATATCAAAGACGCCCAAAGGTTTGCTAGAGCTGTTAGCTTTATTACAGCCGAGCCTCAGGCATTGGCAGGAAGCCCATGGCCCCCCAGCTGGAGGTTTACAGGAGCAAATGCTTCCAAATTCTTACATACAGGGCCAGCATTTAGGGATATTCCAACATCACCGTCCTGCAGCCAGAAGAGAATAAGGTCCTGCCACATCTCTTAGGTGCTCCCCTAGCTTAGGCCCAGCCAAGACGCTCCTAGGCAGATTGTGAGCCTGCTTTTCTGGGCTGGAGAGAGCCTACTGAGCATGTGTGTTTGGCCGGCCCGAGACAGCCGGCCAAGCACACATGTGCAGTGAGGGGGAGTGAGCAATCCCCCTCATTGCTTGTCACCCCGTGGCCCTGCCCCTTTCCCCCCAAAAAGGATAATAAACACAGTTTAATATTGTTTTGGGGGAAAAGGTTTGGAGCTGCAGCTGCTGGCGGGGAGCGACTCTCCTCTGTCCTTATGGAGAGGCCGCCCCTGTGGAAAAGCATTCCAAACCAGGAAAAGGCAGCCTAGAGAGGAAGGTAAACTTGCTAAGTCTTCTCTCAGTGATTATGTGAATCTGCAGACTACATCTAATATGGAGCTATATTTTTCATGTGTGAACGCCACCCCGGACAGAGTCATTTTAACCAAATTCATGTTTAGCCTTGGAGTTGGCATTTGAGCTTCCCTCTACGTCAATTTGATCCCAGTACCATGTTACTCTGTCCTGGTGAAGAGTCCTTGCCCGAGAGTTTGCTTCACTTCACCTTCTTTTGCAAGTACTACTTGGTATACTCTAAAAAGTTCCTAGTCCCTTTAATTAGAGTGTGTGGAATCAGAAGATGTGCCGTGGCACTGTTAGTTTTGCAACAGTTAAATTCACCCACACTGTGTTGTAGTATTTTTTTCATTTTTAAAGTGTGCCATGCCCAAAAGAAAACAAATTATTTTTTTAACATACAGACGTGGTAAGTCACATCTGTCTAAATGCTGCTTGAGGGACATTAGCCCAATGTGTCTGCCCTGGGTATTGGTTCCTATGGTCTGGCTTCTTTTGGCCAGACGCTTTTTAATGTTTTTATATTGTTTGCTCTTATCAGGTAAGAGTCTGTTTACGGTTTTTGAATTTGTGCACAGCTGAGGCACTGAATAATGTTTCAATAATATTTTAATATTTGTATTGTGCTTTTATGTCCGTGTTTTACTGATGAAATAAAGTATCTTTCTGATTCTGATTCAGTAAAAGGGAGACGTATCCAAAGATGACAAAATTCACAAGTTTCTAAAGCACGAAACGTGTCAGCTTCAAACTCCTTCACCTGTAGACTTTCAGGGGCATATTTAAGAGCCCGTAGCGCCACCGGAGCATCACTTTTCGTGATGCTCGAGTGGCATGATGCCCAGCGCCATATTTAGAAGGTGACGTTAAGCCACTTTTTGTGGCTTAACGCCACCTTGTAAATATGGCCCCTTCACACGCAGCCCTTTGCATGGAAGGGGCGTGCAATGGGTGTTGCTGTGGGTGTGCCACAGCAACACCCATTGCATTTTGACACTAGCTCAGATTTACGTGTTTTCATAAACCTGATGCAGCCCCAACATCTAACACCACCCCAGGACGTGGAATACTTTTATTCCTCCTCGTTTTTTGCTTTTTCTCCATGTGCTGCATTCTGCAGCACGCATAGAAAGAGCAAAATGCCAACCATGATTGTTTATGTGCGGGAAGGTGTCCCTCCCTGCACATAATCAATCATTTCAAAATTACCGTTTGGCACCTTGCCAAATCACCATTAGTGATTGTTTATGTGCAGAAAGGGACACCTTCCCACACGTAAACAGTGAAACCCCTCAACGCAGACATCCTTACACAATGGTGCAAGTATGCCTGCGTTGGAGCTAGGCAGCTCAATTTAGCGCCAGCGCAGGGACAACACAGGGGTGCGTCGTATTCAATTAAACACAGCGCATCCCTGCTTTGTGAAAATGACGGAGCGCAGCGCTGCCAATTTTGGCACAGTGTTGCGCTCCATCATTTTCTGTTAAATATGGGCATTAATCCAGCACGTTATGACTTTTAATGAACATTGAAGTTCGTGAATATTGTTTGCACCACTTACAACATCTAGTAAGTTCATATTTTAGCAAAATCCACAAGTTACTTCCAGAGTTGGCCAAATGGAAGAGATTTGATGACTATTTACAAAAAGTAAATTATATTTTTTCTGTAGGTGAATCTAGACAGGAAGCATTAATATTTGAGCACTTATATGAGCTGTGTGGGATAGCACTTGCGAGACTAACTGCTTCAGTACAGACCTTCACCAGCCTCCATGCCAACGACACACCCACTAAGGTAGGACACAACCATCTCAGATGTATCCTCCTCAACACCCGCTCCATCCACAAGCACGCAGTAGAGATATGGAATCTACTTGACTCAGTCTCCCCAGAAGTCACCTTCCTGACCGAGACCTGGATGAACCCCTCCTCAGCTCTTGACATCACCATAGCCATCCCGGACGGCTACAAAATCACCCGCAGGGACCGCTCCAACAAACCAGGAGGAGGCATCGCCATCATCCACAAGAACACCCTCAGGATCACGACCAATACCGAAGACACCCTCAGGACAGCCGAACTCAAGCACTTCCAAATCCACACTGACCCAAACACCACCCTTCGAGGGACCCTCATCCACAGGCCCCCTGCCCCACGACAGCAGTTCAGCGACTCTATTATCGACATCATCAGCACGCACGCTCTCGCATCCTCTGACTACATACTCCTCAGAGACTTAAAGGTCCACCTCGAGAACACCAACGACAACAACACCATCACCGTGCTCGACAACCTCTCCAACCTCGGCCTCAAACAGCTCATCACGACACCAACCCACTCCGCAGGACACACACTCAACCCTAATCACGTCTCTTTCAGGCACACCACCGAACTCCAATGGACAGGCAACCGCTGCATCTACTTCTCCTTCAAAAAACCCACAACATACCACCACCCACAACGAATCCCCCACTGCAGTTGGAACAAGGTCACGGAAGACCAACTTATCGCGACCTTCTCCAAGAACCCACTCATTGACACCACCAACACTGATGCAGCTGCCCGCAACTTCAGGCAATGGGTCAACACCTGTGCCAATACTCTCGCCCCAATCAAGAATCCCTCCAATAGATGCACAGACAGAAAGGCCTTCTGGTTTACTGCCGACCTCCACGAATCTAAGAAAAGCTGCCGAAGACTCGAAAGAAACTGGCACCAAGATCAGACTCCGGACAACCACACAGCCTTCAAAAACGCCATCCATAGACACCACCAACTCATGCGAGCTGCCAAAAGAACCGCCTTCAAAGACCAAATCTACAACAACGCACACAGCCACAAGGAGCTCTTCAACATCGTGAAGGAACTCTCCAACCCCAGCTCCAACGTCAATGTCATCCCGCCATCCCAAGACCTCTGCGACTTCCTAGCCTCCTATTTCTACCACAAGATTGCAGACATCCACAACAGCTTCAGCACCCAGACCCCCCTCGGCAACCACCAACACCACAGATTCACCTCCGACCAACCTCCTGCTCTCCTGGACCTCCGTCAACGACAACGGCACCATAGAAATCATGAACACCATCCATTCCGGCTCTCCATCTGACCCCTGCCCTCACCACATCCTCAACAAAGCAAGCTCCGAAGTCGCACCCCAACTACGGAAGATCATCAACAGCTCCTTCGAGTCTGCCACTTTCCCGGAGAGCTGGAAACATGCCGAGGTCAACACCCTCCTCAACAAAACCAAGGCGGACCCAAAGGACCTCATGAACTTCCGGCGTATCTCCCTTCTCCCCTTCCCGGCAAAGGTCATTGAGAAGGCTGTCAACAGACAACTGAACAGCTTCCTAGAGGAGAACCGCACCCTGGACCCTTCCCAATCTGCATTCCGCAGTAACCACAGCACCGAAACTGCCCTCATCGCCACCACTGACAACATCAGAACCATACTGGACAGCAGCAAAACTGCAGCCCTCATCCTCCTGGACTTCTTGGCCACGTTCGACACCGTCTGCCACCACACCCTACACTCACGCCTCAGCAATGCTGGAATCCGCAGCAGAGTCCTGGACTGGGTCACCTTCTTTCTCACAGGCAGAACCCAGAGAGTCCACATCCCCCCATTCCACTTGGAGGCCACCGAAATCATCTGCGGCGTACCCCAGGGTTCGTCCCTCAGCCCACCCCTCTTCAACGCATAGATGGCCCCACGCGCTAACATCGCCCGATCCCACAACCTCAACATCATCTCATATGCCGACGACACCCAGCTGATCCTCTCCCTCACCAAGGACTCCGCCAAGACCTACCTACACGAAGGAATGAAGGCCATCGCCAAATGGATGAAGAGCAGCTGCTTCAAACTCAATTTGGACAAGACGGAAGTCCTTTTCTTTGTCTCCACCCCCTCCGCATGGTATGACTCCTGGTGGCCTGCCACTTTCGGAACCACTCTGACTCCCACCGACGACGCACGCAACCTAGGATTCATCTTCACCCCCCACTATCCATGACCCAGAAAGTCAACGCCATCTCCTCCTCCTGCTTCAACACCCTCCACATGCTCCGAAAGATCTACAAATGGATACCCACCGAAACCAGAACAACAGTCACCCAAACCCTCGTGAGCAGCAAACTGAACTACGGCAATGCCCTCTACGCAGAAACCACGGCCAAACTCCAGAAGAGACTGCAACGTATCCAGAACGCCTCCGCTCGCCTCATCCTGGACATCCCCTGCCACATCACAGACCACCTGAAAAACCTGCACTGGTTCCCAGTCAACAACAGAATCATCTTCAAACTCCTCACTCATGCTCACAAAGCACTGCGCAACACCGGACCAGAATACCTCAACAGATGACTGTCCTTCTACACCCGACTCGGCATCTCCACTCCGCCTGACCTCGCCCTTGCAACCGTCCCACGTGTCTGCAGAACTACAACTGGCGGTAGATCATTTTCACACCTCGCCGCCAAAACGTGGAACACTCTTCCCACCCACCTGCGCCAGACGAAAGGCCTCCTTACCTTCAGGAAACTTCTCAAGACCTGGCTGTTCGAGCAGTAGCAGCACCTCCCCCCCACCATCTCCCCTTCCCTCCTCAGCGCCTTGAGACCCTCACGGGTGAGTAGTGCACTTTACAAACCCCTGATTGATTGATTGATTATCAGAGAGACTTGCTTTGACTGAAGCCTGGTCTTAGAACTCACAAAAGAAGCTGGAAATCATCCTCTACTGAAGGGAGTTGAGAAGCAGGTAAATGAAGATGCTGTAGTGATTTTTAATTTGACAAATCCAGTGGTCAAACAACGCTTGAGTAAACTACATTTTGCTCTGCATCTTCCTGTGTGACAGTGCCAGTAGCCATCTTGATGTTCTGAACATTAATCTGACACAAAGCTTTGCATGCTGGTACATTTGAGTCAGTCAGTGGTGTTTGACCTAACGAGCCATTGCTCATCGGATGAAAGGTTATATGATTTCATCAATTTCAAAATGTACCTAGTTGGTTAATAATATAATGCTTGCCTTACTGTACACACATGAAATGGCTTCCCTCAGATTATTTAACAATGACTTGAGGATCTTCAAATTCTTGCACCTTCCTAGGCATTGTCTTATGTAAGGAGATCTTGGCCTCAATTATTTCACCCACTTCCATGTGGCATGCCATATCTTATTACTTGCAGATGGTCTAAATCCCATTTTAAATGCAGGGATTTAACTGATTTTTGAAGGTCTGTGTCCACAATCTGGAGGTGGGACGTTTCACCTGGATTTAGATCTTTCTCCCACTAAATAGGAATATTTTGCAGGAACACAACTTCTACTTGTTATTTATCATCAATGGGTGTGGAGGAACTGCAAGCATTCTGCTGGTGTAACAGCTTTTTTCCGTGCTGTAATGTGGTATTACTTTATTTGTATCCGGTATACAAATGTCAAAATGTCACATTACTCTTAATCCTCAGGACCACCAAAATGTGTAGCTAGACAAGATACCATACACCATTGCCATGAAATATAGCACCTATGTGACTCTAATTGAGTCTATCAGTCTTTGCAGGCTTCGGAGAACCGGCTTCTCGAATAAATGAAACATTATCGTTTCTTCTGAGGGAGTGTCATAAATGTTTGCTCCCACACAGGCAGTGCTTAATTTGAGCAGTTGGTTGCAGGTTGGACTCATAGGCTCTCATTTTTGGAGAGTAGCAGTTATTATTTTACAAGTCAGGCACTGACAGAGGGCGTAGCTTTGCAACTTCTTAGTTCGTTGCATGGTCTAAAAAGCATACATTTAACTCGAAGGCCCATATTTATACTTTTTTAGTGCTGCATTTGCGCCGCTTCTTGACGCAAAAACGGCGCAAACTTACAAAATACAATTGGCCCATATTTATACTTTTTGACGCACAAATTTTAACGTCGGCTAACGCCATTCCAAAGCGCCATGCGGGCGCCTTATTTATTGAATGATGTTAGCCGGCGCAGCTGACTGGTGAGCGTCAAAAAAAATTACTCACACCAGGCAGCGCCGGCGTTGGGGAAAATGGAGCTTGGGCGTCAAAAAATGGGGCAAGTCAGGTCTGAGGCAAAATATTGGCCTCAACCCGATTTGCCCCATTTTTTTTTTACTCCCAACCCCCATTGAAATGACTCCTGTCTTAGCACAGACAGGAGTCATGCCCCCTTGCCCAATGACCATGCCCAGGGGACTTATGTCCCCTGGGCATGGTCATTGGGCATAGTGGCATTTAGGGGGGCACAAATCAGGCCCCCCTATGCCACAAAAAAAAAAAAAATAATACTTACCTGAACTTACCTTAGGTTCCCTGGGATGGGTCCCTCCATCCTTGGGCGTCCTCCTGGGGTGGGCAAGGGTGGCAGGGGGTGTCCCTGGGGGCATGGGAGGGCACCTCTGGGCTCCTTCCGAGCCCACAGGTCCCTTAACGCCTGCCCTCACCAGGCGTTAAAAAATTACGCAAAAGCGGCTGGACGTCATTTTTTAAGGCCCGCCCACTCCCATGCGTCATTTTTGCACGGGAGTTTAAATAAGGCGCACATGCCTTAGAGTCATTTTTTAGAAGGGAACGCCTACCTTGCATATCATTAACGCAAGGTAGGTGTCCAAGCTAAAAAATGACGCAAACTCCAAGATCTTTGGCGCTAGACGGGTCTAACGCCAAAGTATAAATATGGAGTTAGCTTTGTGTCGGATTTGCGTTAAAAAAAACGACGCAAATCCGGCGGAAACAGAGTATAAATATGCCCCAATTGTATTTTGTAAGTTTGCGCCGCTTTTGCGTAAAAAAAGTACGCAAATGCGGCGCTAAAAAAGTATAAATTTGGGCCGAAATATCTCTGAGATTATGCATGAGCTTGGAGCCGACACAGCTCAGAAATAGAGGTAACCACTGCTCAGTGTTTCTGAGCTGTGATTTGCGTATCTCGTGCAGTAGCTTGGAGAAATCCAGAGTGAAATGTATGCGCTTTAGTGCAACCGTATAAAAACAGACATGTGCCTTGTGATATGTCTCCTGTTCTTTTTTGCGTTTCTGCAACATGTGGGCAATTGGCCTGAATGTTTTCTAGCATCATAGGAGTGCACCTCAAGTTGTATTTACTTCGGTATGATGTAGAGATAAAAAGTTCCCATATTGGCTGTAACAGAAAATTGCAATTAAACGTTATACGTGCCTCATCAAATCTATTACCAAAACTGTAATTTAAATATACGTGCCTCTGTTAAAAAAAAAAAAAAAAAAAAACTTTTTTTTCTAAAGCAAATTTTGCTCATTTACTATTATTGTACCCTGTATGATTAATAAAAAACACTGTTGGAAAAACATTATATTAAAATATAGCACAAGTAAAAGTCTGCTTAAACATGGAAATAGGAGATGGAAATGCGTTTTGCTGGGACGCACTTATACTTTTATTTATTTTCTAACGAGCTAAATAAAATGATTGTGCCACTGCTATCAGGGCAGTGCCATCACTGAGGGTTAGATAGTTTCACTTCAGGCACGTGGCTTGCAGCCGAGCATGGCGGATGCCATCTAAGTGAGAACCTTAGCGCTGTGGTGCCTGCCCAGACCATCCAACCAGAATACATCTAGCCCCCGCTACAGCTTGATCGCGGAGGTGGTGGCGAGGGTGGCGTGTCCTCTCCGTGAGCGGATGAATGTGCTTTGACAGTGTGCGGTGTGCCTGCATGCTCCGGATCAAAGGCAGACTGGAGAGTCGGCGCTGCCGGGCAGCCCGCCTATAAAAGCAGAGAGCCATGCTCACCTCTGCAAAGCCCAGAGCGGTCCCAACGAAGACCGGGACTGGACTGCGCCGCTGACTCTGTCCACTACCATCGGTGCAGAGGCAGCCAGCCCCAGGATCATGCATTGTGGATAGGTGGCATTGTCAGTCTCACCGATGAAGTCCCCAAGGCCCCCAGCACCATCAGACATTCGGTCGGCCAGCGCGTAAGAGCCCGGTGACGTGCTTGCAGCCGGCATGGGGCAAAAACAACAGTTGATGGACGAAATGTAGACCAAATCAAACATTCACCCACAGTCACAGATCTGGGTTTAACCCATCAATTTGTTTGCTCACCATGCCATTCCAGTTTGGACCCAGCCATATGCAAATCAGTCTTGACCCTGTTCCCCATGGGAACAGTCCAGGCTGAACTGCCAGGCCAGGTCCTCCCTGGACCAGAAACAAGCATCCTGGGACCAGTTTCGGGGTATCACCCCTTTTCAACCAGGCTAGCTTGAATTTGGTGGCATAGTGAGCACAGTACCCAAGTCTGGGCATACCCTTCCCACTTGGGGTGACAAATGCAAAAACAACAGTTGATGGATGGAATGTAGACCAAATCAAACATTCACCCCCAGTCACAGATCTGGTTTTAATCCATCAGTTTTTTTGCTCACCATGCCATTCCAGTTTGGACCCAGCCATATGCAAATCAGTCTTGACCCTGTTCCTCATGGGAACAGTCAGACCGACCTGCCAGGCCAGGTCCTCCCTGGTCCAGAAACAAGCATCCTGGGACCAGTTTCGGGGTATCACCCCTCTTCAGCCAGGCTAGCTTGAATCTGGTGGCATAGTGAGCACGGGACCCACGTCTGGGCATACCCTTCCCACTTGGGGATGGCAAATGCAAAAACAACAGTTGATGAACAGAATGTAGACCAAATCAAACATTCACCCCCAGTCACAGATCTGGGTTTAATCCATCAGTTTTTTTTCTCACCATGCCATCCCAGTTTGGATCCAGCCATATGCAAATCAGTCTTGACCCTGTTCCCCATGGGAACAGTCCAGGCCGTATTGCCAGGCCAGGTCCTCCCTGGACCAGAAACAAGCATCCTGGGACCGGTTTCGGGGTATCACCCCTGTTCAGCAAGGCTAGCTTGAATCTGGTGGCATAGTGAGCACGGGACCCACGTCTGTGCATACCCTTCCCACTTGGGTTGACAAAGGCAAAAACAACAGTTGATGGACAGAATGTAGACCAAATCAAACATTCACCCCCAGTCACAGATCTGGGTTTAATCCATCAGTTTGGAACCAACCATATGCAAAACAGTCTTGACCCTGTTGCCCTGGGAACAGTCCAGGCCGAACTGCCAGGCCAGGTCTTTCCTGGACCAGAAACAAGCATCCTGGGACCGGTTTCGGGGTATCACCCCTCTTCAGCCATGCTAGCTTGAATCTGGTGGCATAGTGAGCACGGGACCAACGTCTCGGCATACCCTTCCCACTTGGGGTGACAAATGCAAAAACAACAGTTGATGGACGGAATGTAGACCAAATCAAACATTCACCCCCAGTCACAGATCTGGTTTTAATCCATCAGTTTTTTTGCTCACCATGCCATTCCAGTTTGGACCCAGCCATATGCAAATCAGTCTTGACCCTGTTCCCCATGGGAACAGTCCAGGCCGAACTGCCAGGCCAGGTCCTCCCTGGACCAGAAACAAGCATCCTGGGACCAGTTTCAGGGTATCACCCCTCTTCAGCCAGGCTAGCTTGAATCTGGTGGCATAGTGAGCACGGGACCCACGTCTGGGCATACCCTTCCCACTTGGGGATGGCAAATGCAAAAACAACAGTTGATGAACAGAATGTAGACCAAATCAAACATTCACCCCCAGTCACAAATCTGGGTTTAATCCATCAGTTTTTTTGCTCACCATGCCATTCCAGTTTGGACCCAGCCATATGAAAATCAGTCTTGACCCTGTTCCCCATGGGAACAGTCCAGGCCGAACTGCCAGGCCAGGTCCTCCCTGGACCAGAAACAAGCATCCTGGGACCGGTTTCAGGGTATCACCCCTCTTCAGCCAGGCTAGCTTGAATCTGGTGGCATAGTGAGCACGGGACCCACATCTGGGCATACCCTTCCCACTTGGGGTGACAAATGCAAAAACAACAGTTGATGGACAGAATGTAGACCAATTCAAACATTCACCCCCAGTCACAGATCTGTGTTTAATCCATCAGTTTTTTTTCTCACCATGCCATCCCAGTTTGGATCCAGCCATATGCAAATCAGTCTTGACCCTGTTCCCCATGGGAACAATCCAGGCCGAACTGCCAGGCCAGGTCTTTCCTGGACCAGAAACAAGCATCCTGGGACCGGTTTCGGGGTATCACCCCTCTTCAGCCATGCTAGCTTGAATCGGGTGGCATAGTGAGCACGGGACCCACGTCTCGGCATACCCTCCCCACTTGGGGTGACAAATGCAAAAACAACAGTTGATGGACGGAATGTAGACCAAATCAAACATTCACCCCCAGTCACAGATCTGGTTTTAATCCATCAGTTTTTTTGCTCA
Organism: Pleurodeles waltl; assembly: GCF_031143425.1. Classification (NCBI taxonomy): domain Eukaryota; kingdom Metazoa; phylum Chordata; class Amphibia; order Caudata; family Salamandridae; genus Pleurodeles; species Pleurodeles waltl. Next base: position 977,122,248 of record NC_090436.1, on the reverse strand, counting down.
CCATGCCATTCCAGTTTGTACCCAGCCATATGCAAATCAGTCTTGACCCTGTTCCCCATGGGAACAGTCCAGGCCAAACAGCCAAGCCAGGTCCTCCCTGGACCAGAAACAAGCATCCTGGGACCGGTTTTGGGGTATCACCCCTCTTCTGCCAGGCTAGCTTGAATCTGGTGGCATAGTGATCACGGGACCCATGTCTGGGCATAACCTTCCCACTTGAGGTGACAAATGCAAAAACAACAGTTGATGGACAGAATGTAGACCAAATCAAACATTCACCCCCAGTCACAAATCTGGGTTTAATCCATCAGTTTTTTTGCTCACCATGCCATTCCAGTTTGGACCCAGCCATATGCAAATCAGTCTTGACCCTGTTCCCCATGGGAACAGTCCAGACCGAACTGCCAGGCCAGGTCCTCCCGGGACCAGAAACAAGCATCCTGGGACCAGTTTCAGGGTATCACCCCTTTTCAGCCAGGCTAGCTTGAATTTGGTGGCATAGTGAGCACAGTACCCAAGTCTGGGCATGCCCTTCCCACTTGGGGTGACAAATGCAAAAACAACAGTTGTTGGACGGAATGTAGACCAAATCAAACATTCACCCCCAATCACAGATCTGGTTTTAATCCATCAGTTTTTTTGCTCACTTTGCCATTCCAGTTTGGACCCAGCCATATGCAAATCAGTCTTGACCCTGTTCCTCATGGGAACAGTCAGACCGACCTGCCAGGCCTTGTCCTCCCTGGTCCAGAAACAAGCATCCTGGGACCGGTTTCAGGGTATCACCCCTCTTCAGCCAGGCTAGCTTGAATCTGGTGGCAGAGTGAGCACGGGACCCACGTCTGGGCATACCCTTCCCACTTGGGGTGACAAATGCAAAAACAACAGTTGATGGACAGAATGTAGACCAAATCAAACATTCACGCCCAGTCACAGATCTGGGTTTAATCCATCAGTTTTTTTGCTCACCATGCCATTCCAGTTTGGACCCAACCATATGCAAATCAGTCTTGACCCTGTTACCCATGGGAACAGTCCAGGCCGAAATGTCAGGCCAGGTCCTCCCTGGACCAGAAACAAACATCCTAGGACCGGTTTCGGGGTATCACCCCTCTTCAGCCAGGTTAGCTTGAATCTGGTGGCATAGTGAGCACGGGACCCACATCTGGGCATACCCTTCCCACTTGGGGTGACAAATGCAAAAACAACAGTTGATGGACAGAATGTAGACCAATTCAAACATTCACCCCCAGTCACAGATCTGGTTTAATCCATCAGTTTTTTTGCTCACCAGGCCATTCCAGTCTGGACCCAGCCGTATGCAAATCAGTCTTGACCCTGTTCCCCTTGGGAACAGTCCAGGCCGAATTGCCAGCCAGGTCCTCCCTGGACCAGAAACAAGCATCTTGGGACCGGTTTCGAGGTATCACCCCTTTTCAGCCAGGCTAGCTTGAATTTGGTGGCATAGTGAGCACGGGACCCACATCTGGGCATACCCTTCCCACTTGGGGTGACAAATGCAAAAACAACAGTTGATGGACGGAATGTAGACCAAATCAAACATTCACCCCAAGTCACAGATCTGGGTTTAATCCATCAGTTTTTTTTCTCACCATGCCATTCAAGTTTGTACCGAGCCATATGCAAATCAGTCTTGACCTGTTCCCCATGGATTGAAGATGTCTCGGGCGTCTTCAATCCATATAACGCCACTCCCAACCCCTTCAGCTCACTTATGTAGCTTTCTAATTTCTCTCATTGTGACGCTTTTTTTTTTTTTGCTCTGTCTTTCCCAAATGAGGGTTTTGCTCCCAGCAATTGCTTGAGGCAGAACACTAAGCTCCGGCCCTCAAAAATAAGTGCTGGTGCTCAGCACCGGAAACAACAAGCACAAATTAAGCACTGACTTGGAGGCTTCCTGAGGGCCCACCATCGTGACAATTGCAGCAACCTAAGTGTTGGTGGTACCTATGGCTGCCACAGACTTTTCTATCTCTACACCACATGCACGTCCCATCACGCAAGATTCAGAGCTGGAGTCCTGGGCCTTGGTGACCACCTGTGGTGACTTCCCCCTCCTCTCTTGCGAGATGTGTCCTGATCTCTCTGGTGGCCACTGAAAATGGGTGGGAAGAAGAGGGCTGCCCTGTATCACCCCTCCTCCACAACAGACCTGTTTACTGGCACGAAACCAACAGGCTGCAGGGGAGAACATGCTAAATCCTGCAACATCTCCCTGCACCCCTGGTAGGTGATGGCAACAAGCACCCTTACTATCAACCTGGAAAACAAATACCCAGCCTTGGTTGGTGGCAAAGGAAGGAAGCTCCAGCAAATGAATAAAATGGACAAATATGCAGTACTGACGGTGTCCCCACGGGAGGGGGGCAAGGGCTGGACCTCAGGACTCCACACTCAATGAGACAATGCCAACCCCCCAGCCTAGTCTCACCGAAATAATGCCGGCGATACAAGGAGTCAAACAAACACTGGAAACCAAGGTAGACTCCTTTGTTATAGAGCTGTCACTGCTACGGACCAATGTAAACAAACTCAGAGATAGAATCAAAGATTCTGTGATGCAGTTTGGAGGCTCAGCTTCCACTATGCATCAACAGGTTGATTGCCTACAAAAAGAAAATGATCTGATTTGTGCCAAGCTCTGGGATATTGAAGAGTGTTTGTGCAGGAACAATCTGCGCTAGTCGGAGTCCCAGAAAAAGCAGAAGGCCCTAATGTTGACCTCTTTGTGAAGCATCTAATCCCAGACATTCTCCACATTCCTTCACAACTTAGGAATTCGCCACAAAGCCTTAGACTGGCTCACCTCCTTCCTCACAGACATTACCCAGAGAGTCCGCCTTCCACCTTTCCACTCCACCACTACCAAGATCATCTGCGGAGTCCCCCAAGGGTCCTCCCTCAGCCCCACACTCTCTAACATCTACATGATCCCCCTAGCCAACATCCTCCGAGCACACGGAATCACTATCCTCTCCTACGCAGATGACACCCAACTCATCCTCTCCCTCACCCGCAACCCAACCACCGCCAAAACCAACCTACACGCTGCTCTCCTCAACACCGCCAACTGGATGACTACTAACCACCTCAAGCTTAACTCCAACAAAACCGAGATCATCATCTTCGGCCCCAACAAAACCACATGGGACGACTCCTGGTGGCCCACCGCCCTAGGCCCTGCACCCACCCCCGCAAACCACGCACGCAACCTCAGCATCATCCTGGACCCCTTTCTATCCATGACACAGCAAATCAATGCTCTAAACTCCTCCTGCTTCCACACACTCTGCACTCTAAAAAAATCCTTCAAATGGATTCCCCCAGAGACCAGGAAGACAGTCACCCATGCACTCATCAGCAGCAGACTAGACTACGGTAACGCCCTCTACGCCGGCACTACACTCAAACTCAAACGCAAACTTCAGAGAATCCAGAACACAGCCGCACGCCTCGTCCTTGGCCTCCCCTGCCACGAACGAATCTCACCACACCTCAAATCCCTTCACTGGCTGCTCCACAATTACCGGCACAACCTACCTCAACGAAAGAGTGAACTTCCACACTCCCACACGCAACCTCCGAGCAGCCGACCTCGCCCTAGCCACAGTCCCCCGCATCCAACGCACCACCACAGGAGGCAGGTCTTTCTCCTACCTCGCCCCCAAAACCTGAAACTCCCTCCCCACCAACTTTCGCAAAACCAAAGACCTCCTGCTCTTCAGAAAAAGAAACTCAAGACATGGTTGTTCGAACAGTGACCCTCCCTTCCCTTTTGGTCCCCCCCCCTCCCAGCGCCTTGGGACCCTCACGGGTGAGTAGCGCACTCTATACATTTTTTGATTGATTGATTGATTGATAGACATCCTGAAACCTTGGGTCCTCTCCAAATTCTTTTCAGTAGAAAGGGCTCACAGAACACCAAGCCAGCATCGAAACCAAGACTCCCCCCGAGAATAATCATAGCCTTGATCTTTAATTAGAGGGATCTTGACATGATACTACAGTCATCCCAAAGATCACTGGCCCTACAAATCAGAAATGTCACCATCAGTCTCTATCTGGACTTTACACTCCATGTGCAAAAACAGTAATGAAGTTTCTTGGAAGTAAAAACGGAGCTTTCAAAAAGAGACCTAAAATATATGATGCTTTTTTCAGCCAAACTTCTGGTCATCGCTGAAGGGAAAAATTGCACTTTCTCACTCTAGAGGACCCGAGCCTTGGATGACTGCAGCGGTAGTCCACCTCCACCAACTGATCATAGCTCTGTGAGGGCAGGCAAGGAAGAGCAGTGCAGCACCAGACGGCATTGGACATTGTATCTACAGGGACATAAGCATTGCTAAAAATATAAATACTAAGTTACTCTCTGTACAGGGGAGTAGGAGTGGGAGTGAGAGGGTGCAGGGGTGCTGGGACTGGCCGAAAATTCATTAAAGTTTGGGCGGGAACCTAGTAACTACTATTCACTGAATAGAGACCAGCACACTTGGGAGCTCTAAAGGTCTAGTCAAGCTACACCCTAGTTGAAAGTTACAACAGACTGTTTATGGGGTGACAGGCACTCTGCGAGATGGGGAAGGGTGGCCAATTCTGAGGGCACAGTGCAGGGTGGCAGGAGGGGGGATCTTGTTCAAAGGGACAGTTTACATCTTTTTTCCAGCAGGCACCGTCGTAATCTCTAAGAACTGTGGGAATGACCTACACCTTGTATCAGACACCCACATCATAAAATACAATGTCTACAATGTCTGATAGTCACAAGTGCATACCCCACGCACCCTCAAAGTGATGTCCTGGAATGTCAATGGCCTGGGCCACAAGTTAAAGCGAGGTATAGTCATGCAATACATAAAGTGGCACAGTCTGGATATAGTACTACTACAGGAGACCCACCTTCTGGGGATCACTTGCAAGGTGTTATCTCGCTACGGCTTCACATTCATAGCTCACGCGGGCTATACCTCTTATTTAAGGGGTGTGGGCATTCTGGTTAAAAGCACAGCACCATTTACACCACACTCAACTTGGAGAGACGTACCAGGGAAATGTGTTGCACAGTCTGGCACATGGGAGGGCATTGCCATCAACGTATGCTCAGTTTACACCACACCACGTCATCATCAGCTGACCATTCCAGACTGAGCACATTGTTATTGCAACTGCCAGCCGGATTGCTGATTATGGGGGAAAAATTATAATGTGGTCATGTCTGAAGCTTTAGATTGAGGAACCCAAGCCACATGTCCCAAAACGACGTCCACACTAGCAATGTTCACAAAGGCCCTCGGCCTCGTAGACACTTGGTACCTTCGCCACCCAGAGAAGTGTCAATATACATTTCTCTCTGGAGCACACAATAGCACCTCATGCTTAGATCATATCTTCACACACCACACGCACCTAACCAGATTAGCTGAAGTGAAACACCTTGCCCGAGATATATTAGACCATTCACCAGTATGGCTGGAGTTAAGAGGTGACTCCAGAATGAACAAAGGCCCAAAACCAATAAACCTATGGCACATGAAAGACAAAAAAAGTAGACAGCCCTAAGACAGACAACAGACTATTACTTTAGGGACGATGAGGGATCTGTGGATTTATCTTTTAGCCAATGGGAAGCCTAATAAAACTGTGCCCAGGGGCCAAGCCTACTCCCCGCTAGCGGGGAAAAAAGAAAGAAGCGAAGGGCGGAAAGAAACGCTTGGAAAAAGAGCTAATAGATTTAGACCAGAAATGATCTGGGGGAAAGATGCAACAGTAGTCCATACTCTCAGACTTAAAGAAATAGAACATAGAGACGTAGCCGAAGATGCAGCATGCACAACCCACAACACACATCCTGACCCAGAGAAGGCTTTACGAGGTAGGGGACAAGGCTGGCAAGTTACTATCTTGGCTGGAGAAGAAAGACCAGTCTTGCAGTTGGATGCTTCAGCTGACGGCTGATAACAGGGAGGTCAAGACCAGGGCAGAGGATATAGTGGAGGAATAGGCAACTTACCACTCCACCCTTTATGAAGCCAGGGGCACTTCCCCCCAGAATGAGATACAAGAATTCCTTAGGGACATTACAACTCCCATTTTATCAGCAGGACACAAACAAATGCTAGAAGTGACTTCACACACTGGAAAATCATTCAAGCAATAGGTTCCATCACCTGCTGAAAGGTGATGGGACTTAATGGCCTACCTATTGAGCTCTACAAAGGCCTAGCAAGCAAAATAGCGCCTCACTTGCACAAAATGTGGACCGAGGCCAAAGCCTTAGTGACCCTCCCAGGGGACCAACTACAGGTGACAACAGTGGTAATTCACAAAGCAAACAAGCCCCCGACCCAATGGGGGTCGTACATGCCTATATCTCTTCTAAATGAGGAGGTCAAATTCCTAGCCAAGCTCCTTTCAAACAGACTTAGGGAAGTCGTGACCACTTTGATATACCCTGACCAATCAAGCTTCATGCTTTAACGCTTATTTGGTGTACTGGCTGGAGCATCAGGCCCCAACATATCCACACTAGTCCTTTTGACAGACGCATCTATGGCCTTCAACACCTTAGATTGGGACTATATGTACGTAGTGCTGGAGCGCTTTGGATCTGGCCGATCCTTCCCGGGGTGGATCCACCTCCTCTACCAGGAACCAAAGGCCTGAGTGAGAGTTAATAGGGTATCGGTGCACACCTTCAACTTGCACCAGGGGATGAGACAGGGATGCTCACTCTCCCCTTTGATGTTAAAATTGGCATTGGAGCCCTTGGTGGTGTGGATTGAGGGTTATCCACTGGTATGAGGGGTCAAGTAGGGAGAGACATGGGAAGAGTGTATTACCCTATAAGCAGATGATATTTTGCTGAATGTAGCATACCCACCATTTACACTCCCACAACTCATGCATATTCTCCACATCCTCGCCACCTTCTTAGGGTATGCCATCAACTGGCAGAAGTCCCTTATGCACATAGTAAAGGGCCTTCTCTGACCCTATGGACGGAAATACCTGTGCCCGTATATAGGAGGCTGGCCTGGCTTGTAGTGGGTACCAGAGGACCTTACACCTTGTGCCAGATCCAGTTATCCCTTATTAGTGTAGAAGCGGTGTTTCTAGCAGCTAAGGCTGATAGAAGGTAGCTATGGCAAAGCAGCTTAGGCTGAACTAGGAGACATGTAAAGCTCCTACTATACCACTGGTGCCATATGCACAATATCATAAGAAAACACAATACACAGAAGTACTAAAAATAAAGGTACTTTATTTTTATGACAATATGCCAAAAGTATCTCAGTGAGTACCCTCAGTATGAGGATGAGAAATATACACAAGATATATGTACACAATACGAAAATTATGCAATAATAGCAAAAGGAAGTAATGCAAGCAGTGTAAAGTTACAATAGATTGCTATAGGAGCACATAGGTATAGGGGCAACACATACCATATACCCCAAAAGTGGAATGACGAATGGACCCCAAACCTATGTGACCTTGTAGAGGGTCGCTGGGACTGTAAGAAAACAGTGAGGGTTAGAAAAATAGCCCACCCCAAGACCCTGTAAGGTAGGTGTAAAGTGCACCTACACCCCCCAGAGAGCACAGAAGTCGTGATAGGGGGATTCTGCAAGGATAACCAACACCAGCAATGCAACAACATTGGATTTCCTGACCTGAGTACCTCTAAGACAAGGTGACCAAGTCCAAGAGTTGCGACAGTGTCGAGAGCGGGCAGGAGCCCAGGAAATGCCAGCTGAGGGTGCAAGGAAGCTGCCACCGGATGGAAGAAGCTTGGTGTTTTGCAAGAACGAAGAGGTCTAGGAACTTCCCCTTTGGAGGATGGATGTCCTACGTTGTGAAGAAGCTTGCAGAGGTGTTCCCACGCAGAAAGACCGCAAACAAGCCTTGCTAGCTGCAAGGGTCGCAGTTAAGGTTTTTGGATGCTGCTGTGGCCCAGGAGGGACCAGGATGTCGCCACTTGGATGAGGAGACAGAGGGGGCACCCAGCAAGTCAGGGAGCCCTCACAGAAGCAGGCAGCACCCGCAGAAGTACCTGAACAGGCACTTGAAAGAAGAGTGAACCGGAGTCCATGCAAAGTCACAAAAGGGAGTCCTGCGACGCCGGAGGACTACTCAGAAGGTTGTGTACTGCAGGTTAGAGTTTTGGGGACCCAGGCTTGGCTGTGCATGAAGGAAATCCTGGAAGAGTGCACAGGAGCCGGAGCCGGAGCAGCTGCAAATCAGGCGGTACCCAGCAATGCAGTCTAGCGTGGGGAGGCAAGGACTTACCTCCACCAAACTTGGACTGAAGAGTCACTGGACTATGGGAGGCACTTGGACAGAGTTGCTGAGTTCCAGGGACCACGTTTGTCATGCTGAGAGGGAACCCAGAGGACCAGTGATGCAGTCTTTTGTTGCCTGCGGTTGCAGGGGGAAGCTTCCGTCGACCCACGGGAGATTTCTTCAGAGCTCCTGGTGCAGAAAGGAGGCAGGCTACCCCGAGAGCATGCACCACCTGGAAACAGTCGAGAAAGCCGGCAGGATGAGCAATACAAGGTTGCTAGTAGTCGTCTTTGCTACTTTGTTGCGGTTTTGCAGGCGTCCTGAGCAGTCAGCGTCGATCCTTTGGCAGAAGGTGAAGAGGGAGATGCAGAGGAACTCTGGTGAGCTCTTGCATTCGGTATCTGAAGAATTCCCCAAAGCAGAGACCCTAAATAGCCAGAAAAGGAGGTTTGGCTACCTAGGAAGGAGGATTGGCTACTAAGAGAGGTAAGAGCCTATCAGAAGGAGTCTCTGACGTCACCTGCTGGCACTGGCCACTCAGAGCAGTCCAGTGTGCCAGCAACACCTCTGAATCCAAGATGGCAGAGGTCTGGGGCACACTGGAGGAGCTCTGGGCACCTCCCCTGGGAGGTGCAGGTCAGGGGAGTGGTCACTCCCCTTTCCTTTGTCCAGTTTCGCACCAGAGCAGGGATGGGGGATCCCTGAACCGGTGTAGACTGGCTTATGCAGAGATGGGCAGCATCTGTGCCCATCAAAGAATTTCCAGCGGCTGGGGGAGGCTACTCCTCCCCAGCCATCACACCTATTTCCAAAGGGAGAGGGTGTTACACCCTCTCTCAGAGGAAATCCTTTGTTCTGCCTTCCTGGGCCAGGGCTAGTGACCAATTTCACCAATTCACATTGGCATACTGGTACACCCATATAATTCCCTAGTATATGGCTTGCAGGATTCCAGTGAGACAGTGAAAACACCCTGACATATACTCACAAACAGGCCAAAAGTGGGGGTAACAAGGCTAGAAAGAGGCTACTTTCTCACACCGTAGTACATGAGGGGTTTACATATCTAGGTGTCTGTGTCACTAAGGGCCCCGTGTGTTTTACCAATGCAACCTGATGCCTATTCTGGAGCACTTCAAGGCTGACCTTCAATACTGGAAGACCTTGCCCTCCCTCGCCTGGGACGAATTACGATGTTTAAAATGATGACATTGCCCCAGATGATTTACACATTACAAAACACCCCATATTGGGTGCCCAGAGACTTCTTCGGTAAGATAGAAGCCGCCCCATAGCTATTACTCTGGGTTACCGGCTCACCCAACATAACACTCCAGAAGCTAAATAGGGGAATGAATATATGATGGAGACATAGGGCTTCCTGACATACAGAAGTATTACTGGGCCTCACACTTGACGGTTGACAGTAGTCAATGACTGGGTATTTGCACCAGGAGACAAATCAGCTGTAAGGATTGACAGAATTCCATGGGGCAAGGATGGCTATGGAGGGGCACTCTATAGATCTAAATTAGCTTGAATACTCCCTACACACACCAAGTGGTAGTATGCATATGGAGGGAGGTGACTGCCTTCCTAGGCTGGAAAAACAGACTGACCTAAATGATCCCTCTCTAGTCAAGTGACCTACTGTCAGAGGTGGGTAAATTGCAGGGTTTTTAAAATGGAAGCTGATTGACATTACCAAACTGGGCACAAAATGGAAATGAGGCACCCAGGACCATGGCCCACTTCCATCTAGCTCATACGCAAAGTTACAAATGCATTCATCTTACACATGACCTGACCTCCCATGTACCAAAAGGCACAGTGATCTAGGAATCTTCCCCTCTGGAGGATTGTATCCTTTCGGAAAGACTCAGTACCAAGGCTATCTCCCTAATATACACAACATTGATCTACAATGCCCCAGATGCCCTTCAAACTCTCGGGGTTAAATGGGAGGTGAACATTAGGGAATTTGAGGAGGGAGAATGGAAAGAGGCACTGGGAGCTCCCAGAGAAATTGTCATTGAAGCCAGTTTTAGACTGGTTCAATTACGCCTTCTACATTGCCCCTACTACTCTTAGACAGCCTTATAAGCCATGGGGAGATCCACAGGCTGCTGGAGGGGATGTGGGGGGAAGGGACTTTCTTATATGTGATCTGGGACTACCCACACATACAACACTACTTGTTGACCATTGGGGACACAATGAAAGAAGTAACAGGATACAACATATCCGCCACGGCCAAATGTTGTCTGTTTATCGTTTTGGGAGACGAGCTGCGATACTGTAAGCTATGGCTATCCTTTGACCTAGCAGTTGCTAAGAAGAGTATAGCCCACAACTAGGTGGCAGCTGGACCGTCGACTCTGAGGGAGTGGCAACAAAATATGGACTAGTGCAGTGGTTCCCAGCCTGTGGTCCGAGGTCTCCTTGGGATCCGTGATGCCTCGTCGGGGGTCCGCAACTGCTTAGAAAATAAAATTTTTTTAACAGATTAGGGCCACAGCTTTCAGTAATGACTGAAAAGAGGGTCTTTGGATTCAAATAATGTTTTAATGGGGGTCCCTGGGTTCAAGTAATGATAAAGTGGAGGTCCACATATGTCAAAAGGATGGGAACCACTGGACTAGTGCATGACAGCTGAACGGACAACATATCAAAGTAGAGGGTGCTCCAAAGAATGGGAAAAGCTATTGTCATCATGCAGAACCTACAGAGGATATGGGGTAGGATGAGAAATACAGCTAGAGGGCATATGGGCAGAATATCAATGTATACAGTGTTCACTAGACACCACATTCTGTTTAGGTGTAGTACTGCGCTCCCAAGGGTATGGAATTGCTGTGCCAATTTTGCCTGCTGCAGAACTTTTTGTTATGCCTGTTTGTGTTTTACCTATGCAAAAACCAATAAAAAGAGCTTAAAAATAAGATAGTTTCACTTCGAGATTCGTTTATTTTACAATGGCATTTGGGATGAATAGCTCAGTGTAACAAATTACTCCGTGTACTTCAAGTTTCAGGATTTTTAAAGCGGATTCCAAGTTTTAGCATCAGGAACCAATTACGTAACAGTTAGATCTGACTAAAATATTAATGGCCCAGAACAGAAACTGTAGTATTTTTTTAAGTTCTCATTTACAGTATTTCTGCTTTAAATAAAATCCTGGAACGTGCCCAGTCTAATGTACAACTGCGCCCCCCTCCCTTCTCCCCCAATGGACCTCTCCGCGTCTGAGCACGTGGCCACACCCCGAGCGGGTAAGTGTTTTAAGGTTTGTTCAGAGGTTCTGGTCTGTCAAAGGTGTTTATCAGCACTTCTAGGCCCGTTAACTTCTTGGCTGTGCCCCCCGGTGCCTCAAACGTTTCACAGAGCTACTGCTATCCATTGCAGGAAATGTATTTTGTAGTTTGTAAATCATTATTATACATTTATGTCATCCGGAATGGCCGTTCCCGCAGTCAGACTATGCCTATGAATCAGCCTTGTATTGATTTCCCATTTTAATCATAAACATATTGGCACGCAGAGAGTGTAATGCGTAATACATCAATTCGAACTTGTTAATGTTCCTTGACGGACAATACCAGGGCGCACTGGGGGAGGGGGGAGTTGGTAGAAGGGGGTTGTCTGGGGGTACTGCTGAGGAGGGTGTGGTTTTGCGAGGAGAAAGGAGTTTCCGATGATGCATGGCACATGCTTCACGTGCCCTTCTCCAAAGGACAGTGTCAATTTGCTGGCATACATTCAAACTTATCAGTAATCACTTTGCCTGCTGTACGTACTCTGTCAGTATCCATGCCAAAAAAGATTTCATGGCTAGCAGTATCAGAAGTATTTTTGTAATTAAATTATTGTAGCTTTACTGGAAAATCTCTTTACATTTGAAAAGCTTGAATTTCTTCTCATCGCCCTATAACAACGTCCAGCTTTGAAAGCTAACATCCGGACCATTCCTGCAGCGCAATCCTTTTTCTCTTCCACAAGAAGTTTTTTTTTGTATGTCATTGCCGGTATTTGGAATGTTGTATTTCGTCAGATCAACGAACCCTGAGCCAGTCATAACCCGAATTTTTAGCTGGGCAGCCCGCGTCATTTTCACAGAGATGCATTTAATTAAGGCGCCTGTGCTCAACCTTTATTGAAATAGCGTACAGTATTTATTTTGCTGCCTTTCATTTTGTGTCATATAATATTCAGTGTTTATTTTTCGAATGTCAGTCAATCTATTTCTAGAACCACCGATTAAGAGGATTCTGTTTAAATGCAAAAAAATAATATTGTGCCAACCACTAAAATTAATCTTTATGGGCTGTAACTTTGATACACATGTCAAACGAGGCATGGCGGGCTTCCCCAGAATCACACATCGTGGTCAAATTTAGATGCTGGGAGTAAAGGTCATGCCTCTATGTCACAGCTAGTTACATGGACCATGGAGGACCAAATCACCCTAGCTAAGGTAGAACAGTTTTAGGAAGAAATTTAGGGCCGGGCGTACTAAAATGCAAAATGCTCTGTACTTTGATACCGATTTCCTAATAGCGATTCCTACAAGGTAGCAATCACTATTAGAAAATCGCAAATAAGGAACCCCATTGCATTTGTGACAATGGGCTGGTTTTGCATTTGCTAAATAATGATTACTTATTAAGAAATCACTATTTAGGAAATGCAAAACCAGAGATGGCAAAGGGCAAAAGGCCCTCCTTGGTGCACCCAAAAAATAGGGGTGCACCTATAGAGCACACACATGTCCAAGCGGCATGTGAGTGCTCTATTGCAATTTTAAAAAAAGTACCTTGGGGTGCTTTTTTAAAATAATTGCACCTGATTACCACCGACTTTAATTCGGTGGTACTTGCATCTCCTAACTGCCCAAGTCACATTTAGGAAATGCTTTGTACATCAGAATAGGAATCGCAAATAGGAAATCCCTATTTGTGATTCCTTAAAGGACTTCGTACATTAGAAAAGGCTGTTTTGCATTACTTAGCAGCCCGAAATACTGATTAAGAAATGCAAAAGGGCTTTGTACATCTGGACCTTAGAGAGTAGCCCATTCTGGAAGATTTTATGTTTGCATTTGTGAAGACAACAAAAAGGTCATTTTTCAGACAGCTAAATTGTTGCAATGCCCTTAAGGGATTGGCTCAATTACTTATTTTTACCCACACATAACACATGTAATTCTTGTGAGAATACTGAATTTTACACAAATTAACAGTGGGCAGTCTGTGTGAAACCGTACAAGAAACCAGTTCAATTAATTGTTCATACAGTTTCCAAAGTCAAGTGGTGAACGTTGCTAGTGCTGTGCATGTGGCAGAGGCATACATTCAGTCTCACAGTTTCTGCAAGATATTTCTGCTCAAACCAAGTTTGCCACAAGCTAAAGCGAAATAGACGTTAATCATGATATGTGTAGCCATTTACTCACGATTATGCTGCGCAGTGGTGGCTACTGCAAATAAAAAGTGGTGGGGCAGTGGGGTTGGGGTAATGATAATAATAAAAAAAAGGAGTTACCTGCCACTGCTGGCTACCTCTGTGCTCCTCTGCTCCTGGCAGTTCATGGGTCCTACAGCACAGGCTTCCAGAGCCCCTAACCAATCTAGACACTGCTCTCATGCTAATACCAAGCATGACAGAGCATCCGGATTGGCCTGAGCTGACTGGTTTGATGCTCGCTCAGGGACATGTAGCCTGTGCCTTTTCTCCACCCCGCTGTGCAACACAGCTGGGTTGGAGAAATATAAGTGAGCATGTCTCTTTGGCTGGCCTAAGACAGCCGGCCAAACTGACATGCTCTCTTTCAAATGCCCACTACTCCTCCTCCCTGCCCCTGTCCGAGAGGATGGCCTGGCCATGCCCCACCCTAGACGTGTGTCTGCTGTCAATGCAAAAACAGGCTATATTGTGGTTCGTCATGCAAATGTATCTGTAAAGGATGACTTTCATCCATTTGAAATGATGAGGGCCTCAAACACATAATGGACAGAGTTCAGAGCCATTAGCTCCTGCTACAGACTGCCTGGCAGCATTAAGATTATTGTTTGTCCCCCAGTTTTTTTATCATGCCATTTGATAATTGTATTTATTTTAATGATATGTTATACTATTGTACTGGCAGTTCCATTGTGTGTGTCTCCCTTTGCAATGTGGTTCCAGGCATAGATAGTGTATCCCACGTTTCCATGGGCCGTTTCCATGGGCCGTTTCCATGGGCCATTCATTAACTTCAGTCGGGCATTCTAAGAAACTGAGCTTGGTCACCATTTTTGAGTAAGATGACCAATAAATAAGCAGGTAGAGTGAATATTTTATTTGATATTTTATTATTTCTGTATTTACCTCTGGAAGGTATTTGTCCTAAAAAATAACACGTAAATATAATAATTTAAAGAAAAGTAGATGTTCCCTAACATATTGTATTCTGCCAATTGTTACAACATGTATTTTAATGTTAGCTAAAGAGTTATTTGTTGATTTTCAATGAACGCTTAGTACTTGAAGTAAAACGGCACTCATAGGATCTGCTGGAGTAGAAAGGTCCCCTGCACGGTGACGGGTGCACACCACTGCCATGAGTACCACAGCTGCATTGATATCTTGGACCCTGGCAAAGATTTTTTGTCATGGGTAAGCAAAGATCGTGCAAGTGTGCCTTGACCTAGGCCTGTCTCACGGTAATATGGTCTGTTTAGGCTAGGAGGTGTGCACCAAGCACTACCCTCACTAAGGAAGGTGGCTACTGCACTCACCTAGAGTTAAGTGATGCTAGTATGGTGGCACCATCTGTTCTTTTTGTATTTGTTGCCCCAAGTGAGAAGGGTATGCCCAGATATGGGTCCCGTGCTCACTGCGCCACTGGATTCAAGCTAGCCTAGCCGATGAAGGGTGATACCCTAAAACCGGTCCTAGGATGCTTGTTTTCGGTCCAGGGAGGACCTGGCTTGGCAGTTTGTGCTGGACTGTTCCCATGAGGAAAAGGGTCAAGACTGATTTGCATATGGCTGGGTCCCAACTGGGGTGCCGTAGTGAGCAAAAAAACAATGGATTAAACCCAGATCTTTGTGACTGGGGGTGAATGTTTGCAGTGTTCAGCATTCCGTCTATCATCTGTTCTTTTTGCAACTGTCGCCACACGTGGGAAGGGTATGCCCAGACGCGGGTCCCGTGCTCACTGGCTTCAAGCTAGCCTAGCTGATGAAGGGTGATACCCTGAAATTGGTTCTAGGATACTTGTTTCTGGTCCAGGGATGACCTGGCTTGGAAGTTTGGGCTGGACTGTTCCCAGGAGGAACAGGGTCAAGACTGATTTGCATATGGCTGGATACAAACTGGAGTGGTGTGGTGAGCAAAAAAACGATAGATTAAACCCAGATATTTGTGACTGGGGGTGAGTGCTTGTATTGTTCAGCATTCTGTCCAACATCTGTTCTTTTTGCATTTGTCGCCCCAAGTGGGAAGGGTATGCTCAAATGGGGGTCCCGTGCTCACTGTTCCACTGGATTCAAACTAGCTTAGCTGTTGAAAGGTGATACTCTGAAATTGGTCCTGCGATGCTTGTTTCTGGTCTAGGGAGGACCTGGCTTGGTGGTTGGGCTGGACTGTTCCCATAAGAAACAGGGTCAAGACTGATTTGCATATGGCTGGCTCCAAACTGGGGTGGCATGGTGAGCAAAAAAACGATGGATTAAGCCCAGATCTTTGTGACTGGGGGTAAATGTTTGCATTGTTCAGTATTCTGTCCATCATCTGTTCTTTTTGCATTTGTCGCCCCAAGTGGGAAGGGTATGCTCAAACGTGGGTCCCGTACTCACTGCCGTGCTCACTGTGCCACTGGATTCAAACTAGCCTAGCTGAGGAAGGGTGATACCCTGAAACCAGTCCTGGCACGCTTGTTTCCGATGCAGGGAAGGCCTGGCTTGGCAGTTCTCGCTGGACTGTTCCCATGAGGAACAAGGTCAAGACTGATTTGCATATGGCTGGGTCCAAACTGGGGTTGCATGGTGAGCAACAAAATGATGTTTTAAACCCAGATCTTTGTGACTGGGGGTGAATGTTTGCTTTTTTCAGCATCCTGTCCATCATCTGTTCTTTTTGCATTTGTTGCCCCAAGTGGGAAGGGTATTCCCAGACGTGGGTCTTGTGCTTACTACGCCACTGGATTCAAGCTAGTCTAGCTGATGAAGGGTGACACTCTGAAACTGGTCGTAGGATTCTTATGTCTGGTTCAGGGAGGACCTGGCTAGGCAGGTCGGGCTGGACTGTTCCCATGAGGAACATGTGTATGGCTGGGTCCAAACTGGGTTGGCGTGGTGAGCAAAAAAACGATGGATTAAACCCAGATCTTTGTGACTGGGGGTGGATGTTTGCATTGTTCAGCATTTCTTCCATCATGTTCTTTTTGTTAGCATGGTGGTGACATCATGCCCATACTTGTGTTTAGTAGAATCAACAATGTGAACAGGCATCTCTAACTGGGTCACAGGAGTGGGACCTATTGGTGCACTCGTGTAATGTTCCATGGCTGCGCACTTCATACACCTTTGGCCTGCATGGGTTGTATGCAGCGCTGGATTGTGCATGATACTGGTATTTGTATGCTGAAACAGTGTGTAATACTTGCGTGTGAATGCCGGGTTGCATGCGTGTTTCTGTGGGTGGTACAAGACATTAAGACCTGAAGGGAGGGGAGCAGAGCATCCTCTGTGCTTACAAAGTGTCTCTTTGATTCCAGAAAGAGGTACTGGTCAGTGAGTCCTAGGCTCATTGACAGGTAAATGGTGGGAATGACAAGGCTGGCAACACCAGGGAATCTGATAGGAAGGCGTAGTCCTTTGGACATTTACAGGTCATATTTGAGTGGAGGCTGCCTGCCAGTTATGATCACCAGTTACTCCTGGGGCCTGTGGATTTGGTCACTCAGGACTGAAGCCACCTCTGCTATGGCAGACTGTCCCTTTTACAAAGGGCAGTGCAGAGAGGAGATAGAGCACTTCAAAGGAGCTGACACCATAACCATACATTTCAAATGTCAGACAATACATCACATATATGTTTAGATTTGGACTATAAAGGTGGGAGCATGTACTCCATACTTTGTTGAACACCACCATCTCATCAGGAGAGAGAGAAGATCACCAAGATTTCTTGCTGCTGGAATCAGGCCTGGGGGTCTCTCATCTGAATAAGGGACCATCACCCAGAGGCCAAGAATACTTGCCCTGTGCCTCGAGAACTGGTTTTCTGCAAGCATGACCAGTAGGCCCTGTAAGGAGGAAAAGGAGGCAAGAGGCTGGAGAGAGCGTGGCTCATCAGGGATTCTGGATAATGGTTCTATTTGAGTAGAGTGTGAGATGCCTAGTCCAGTGGAGACCAGTGTGTCTTTTGATTTTCTTGCAGAAGTTGGCAAACCCTTGCAGGGCTGTTGCCCGGTAGCACTGATCTTGTTGGCACCATCAGCAGTAATTGTGACCTTGTGTGCCAGAACAAGGTGCCACTGGGATTGTGGAGGCTATCTCCAGTGCAACTGATGCTCTGGGCCATCAGCCATGTCTGTGACCACCCATGTGCCAAGAGGTAGCCACAGAAGCCTTTGGGGCCCTTGCCCAGAAGATTGTTGCATGCATCAGTTTCCTCGTATGCCAGGAGGAGGCCACAAAGACCACTGGGGCCATTATCCCATTGAAGGAACACCCATGACCAGTCAAGGGGCTCAGGAACAAGTTCAGAAGCTGCCTGCAGAGACGCAACTGCTTCACTGACTTACTAGCCGGAACTGCGAAGAAGAAAGAGCCGCTGCACCTAGGAGCCTTTGCCTTTGGCAACTACCCTAGCATGATGATTCTGTTGATTAAGAGAAAGTGGGAGTGCAAGCTTCCCAGCGTGGAGCATAGTGGAAAGAAGTGCTCTGGCTCCTGAACTCTTCTGAATGCCACTGTTGGAGTAAAGTGGAAGCAGGGCTTTAGGCCCATGAGAGATTTGTTGGAACTCAGCAGTTTGCTGCCTAAAGAGGTGAGAAACTTTGATGGCCAAAACCAATATTTGATGCACATTGCTTGTGCGGTCATTACCTTTGGTCACCTCCTATAATCTGCCAGGGGTGTAGAATACATAATGGAGGAGGACAAGGGACAGGGAGGGGACCTGGAGGGTGGAAAGCACAGCCCTGGCAAGTGGTAGAGTGCCAGCCTTGTGAGAATACTGTGTGGATTATTAAGTGTTCTGTGTATACCGTGTATAATGAATACTACGTTTACACTAAGGGTCAGTACTGTACTGGCCAGTTATCTTATTGTGGTCACTGGGGGGTATTTTTAGTTATGAGCCTTCAAATGTCTTGCACTACCTCCTCTGAAAAACCTTGAACTGCTCGACTCACGCCATCACTGAGAATCAAGTGCTGAAGGGGTTGTACCAGTTCCTCAGGACCTATAGTAAGCCAGTCCTGGGACATCAGGAGTAAAAGGCCACATCCCCTATTTCTGGGCCCAGTAGTGCCTGCTTGTCCCATAGCCCTCTGAAAGTGTTTCTGACAGGGTCTAACTTACAAAGTCATTTGTGTATGCTGGGGGTGTGCAGGCCAATTTTTCTTGGCACATGGGCTGTGACGCGACCGAAACAAGGAGCCCGTACACTGTCTCATTCAAGTTTTCCCATCTGACTGTGCCAGACTGCCCGAAAAGTCAGTCACGCACTGCACAAAAGTCTTCTTACACAAAGTGATTGTCCCACCATTGGCTGCTATTTATAGCTGCAGTGGTAATACGTTCACTAGAAAGGTCCAAACTAAGAAAGTGAAGGCTGACTACTTAGTGCTCCTAAGCAAAAGTTCTTGAATGAGAAACTGTTCAGAACTGCAGAACAAGACTTTGGTTGTACTATGTTGCTTGTTTGGTGATGTACTGAGATATGTTTTGTAATCTCATATTATGTTATGAAATGTTATTTTATAGTATTCTATATTATGCTATACTGTCTTATATCAGCAGAATTTGTACAGCAGATTTGATCTTTTATCTGTCCTTACAGCCCTTTTGGAATCTGTGTACCTTTTGTGCACGGCTATGGGAATTCCTGTTGACTACAGATACAGTAACTTTTTGCCACTGTCTCTTTTCAGTGGAGGAGTGAATAGTCGGTTTGATATATTATATAGTGATAATGTATTATGTGCATGTCTGCATATGCTGTAGGATTGTGATGTATAAAGTTGTAACAGTGAGGTTTTATTAATATGCATTTGTTCCATATGAGAAGTTAGTGTGGTTCAGCTCCATACTTTTTATAGGGTTGGCCTGCATGTGTTTTTCTTATGTGGGTGAAATAGATGTAGTAGGTTTCTTCTGCTTGTTCTTTGGGGCATGGTTGTTGGAGGGGACAAGGCTCAAATAATCAAACGACTAGGAGGATGTGCTAAGTTTAAGTAAGATGTTGTGTCTGTTCTGTGCGATATAATGTGCTGCAAGGTGCTAACATTTTGCTAGCTGTCTGTCTTCCATGTAACGTCATGCATGTAAGAATGTGATGTCGTCTGACTAAGTTGTTCTTTTGGCTCATTGATGAGTGATGTATGCAAAGAGTCATGTGCAGCTGGGTGGCAATTCTTTGCCACCTTTTTGGCTTTGGTGCTTGATTTACATGTGGAGAGTGGTGGAAGGCTGTCTGATGTGTTCTATAGGGGTTAAATCATTTACATATGCACATAGAACTGCTGAAATGAGATGTATTATTGACCTGTAAGTAGTGGGGTAGCTTGGTGACATTTGGGGGGCGTGAATCTCAAATTTCCCCATATCAAAAAGCAATATGGCTCAGGGTGAAAGAGTGAAACCACTCAGGTTTAGGATGGACTGTTCCCATGAGTAGAAGAGTAAGGCCCTGATATATACTTTTTGGTCCAAAACTGCACTAATACAGTTTTGCACCTAAAAGTTTAGCACCGGCTTGCACCATTTCTGTGCACCAGCCGGGCACCATATTTATGGAATGGTGCAAGCCGGTGCGAAGGGTGGGCTAGCGTAAAAGAAATATGACGTTAGTCGGGTGGGGCTGACGGTATGGAAGAAGTGGGGTTAGAGTCAAAACAAATGACTCTAACCTGCCTAGAGTCATTTTCTGATGCAAAACCATCCATACCACATGACTCCTGTTTTAGAAAAGACAATAGTCATGCCCATCACCCCAATGGTCAGCACAGGGGACCAGGGTCCCCTGGGCATGGCCATTGTACCCTGTGCCATGTATGGAGGCCCATTTCAGGGCCCCCTATGGCACTTTAAAAAATAAAATAAAATACTTATCTGTACTGACCTGCACTTAACTGGGATAGGGCCCCCCATACGCCGCTGTCCCTCTGGTGTGGATGGGGGTGTCTGTGGGGCCTGTTAAGGGCACCTGTGGGCTTATTCCATGGTGTTCCACCATAGAAATATGCCCACAGGTCCCCTAGCGCCTGCCCTGACCCAGGAGTTAAAAAATGGGGCAAAGCAAGCTTCGCACAATTTTTTAAACCCCCTCCCTCCTGTGCACCATTTTTGCACTGGAGCATAAATATGGTGTAAAGGCCATAGAGTCATTTTTAGCACGGGAACACCTACCTTTCATCTCATTAAGGCAAGGTAGGTTTCCACATCCAAAAAATGACTTTAACTCCATAAATTTGGCACTAGACAGGTCTGGTGCCAAAGTACAAATATGGAGTTAGTTTTGCACTGAATTAGGGTAAAATAAAATTGACACTAATTCAGTGGAAACAGAGTATAAATATGCCCCTTAGTGCTTGTAAGGTAACTGCACTTGTGACTGCCTGTTCGGTAGTAAAGTTTAGCAATAATCTGTGTTTAGAGGTGTTCTGACACCTTGTGGCACCAGTGCCACAGCACCTGCTGCTCCATTTAAATTTTGAACCTAATGCCTGCAAGGTAACTAAACTTGTGACTACCTGTTTAGTTGTAAAGTATAGCAATATCTGGTGTTTAGATGAGTTCTGACAACTTTTGGCCCTGGTGCCACAGCACCTGCTGCACCATTCAAACCATGACCCTGGTGCCTGCACTTGTAACTTGTCTGTTAATAAGTCACTGAGGGAATAACAATTCAAAATAAAACGTCACCCAGTTGTACAAATTACCTTCCTATAAAAATGAATGAGTGGTAATTTAAGAAACAAACTCACAAATATTTACAACTGTTATTCATTAGAAATGTAATTATTAAATAATGAAAAACAAAACATAATGAGCCCACTCACTGCTTGCTTTACATCCGCACTTGATACTTTATTGCAGGATGGCCAAGATGCTTACACACATTTCAACGCAAATTGTCTTGAGTTCAATTCAACTTTTTGCGTACAAACACTACCACGTAACCAATCACCAAAAGCAGGAAGGTTTACTTCGGTCATGCTCCACGCTACTGCAAAAGCAGAACAGAAGAGCAGGAAGTGACCTGCCAGCTAATAAAAAGCAAGTAAATTCAATCAGTGTTGGACTGACATTTGAATGAACAAACAGTAAGGCACTAACGCAGTTTTGCACCAAAAAGTTTAGCACCGGCTTGCACCATTTCTGTGCACCAGCCGGGCCCCATATTTATGGAATGGTGCAAACCGGTGCAAAGGGTAGGCTAGTGTAAAAAAAAAAAAAATACCGTTAGTTGAGTGGGGCTAGTGGTAGGGAAGAAGGGGGGTTGGCACCAAAAAATTACATTAGGCAGACTAGAGTAAAAAAAAATGACCCTAAGCTGCCTAGAGTCATTTTCTGATGCAAAACCATCCATACCACTACATCTGTCATGGAAAAGACAGGAGTCATGCCCACGACTCCAATGGCCAGCACAGGGGACCAGGGTCCCCTGGGCATGGTCATTGCACCCAGAGCCATGTGGGGGGCCCAATTCAGGGCCCCAAATGGCACTTTAACTAAAATGTAAAATACTTACCTCTGCTTACCTATGCTTACCTGGGAAGGTGTCCCCCTTCCTCCGCTGTCCCTCTGGTGTGGATGGCGGTGTCCCTGGGGCCTGTGGAGGGCACCTGTGGACTTATTCCATGGAGTTCTACCATAGAAATCTTCCCACAGGTCGACTAATGCCTGCCCTGGCCCAGGCGTTAAAAATGGTGCTAAGCAAGCTTAGTGGCATTATTTAGGACCGCCTCCCTCCCGTGCACCATTTTTGCATGGGAGGATAAATAAGGCGCTAGGGCCTTAGAGTCATTTTTTGCCTGTGTTAAAAAAGATTAAAGAATTCAGGATTTTAAACTGTATAATCTGAAAGCACTATGGGCCAGATTTAATAGAAAATGACAGTACGCGGCGCCGCGCCACTTTTGGCAGTGTTGCACGCTGCCATTTTCAAAACTAAAGTATGCGCCATATTTACTAAAATACGGCGCACCCCTGTGTTTCCCCATGCGCTGACTCTAAATTTGCTGCTGTGTGCCAACGCAGCCACCCTTGCACCATAGTGCAAGGATCGCTGCATTGAGGGAGAGATTGTTTTTGTGCAGGAAAGAACACCTTCCTGGATAAAAACATCTTAAATGGCGATTTGTTCTTTCTAGGTGTGCTGCAAAATGCATCCACACAGAAAGAGCACAAAACGAGGAGAAATTAAAGCATTTTTCCATGCTAGTGCTACCCGTGGGGTGGCTTTAGGCTTAGGAGCAGCCTCAGGTTTACAAAAACTCATAAATCTAGGTCAGCGTTAAAATGCAATGGGTGCTGCTGTAGCATGCCCACAGCAACACCTACTGCATGCACCTTCCATGCAAAGTGCTTCATGTGAAGGGGCCATATTTCGAAAGTGGCGTGAAACCACGAAAAGTGGCTTAATGCCACCCTGCAAATACGGTGCAGTGCAAAGCTCCACTGGAGCGTCACTAAAAGTGATGCTCAGGTGGCTCTTAAATATGCCCCTATACCTCATAATTTCCTTTTACTCTTTTAATTCACATTTCCTTAGAAGTAGCTCACTTGTGTATTTTTGTTTTGCTTCAGTGTACCTTGCTTGCTGATATTGCCCTGTATTCAGAGCAGCAGCAGACAAAAGTGAAGTGAGCAATCAAACCAAACATTTACAGGAATCCAGAGTTAAACTCAGAGCAGATTCAAGGCAAAACCGTTGATCAGAACATATCACATGAATAAAAAGAAGGGAGACCATAGATTTAATCCACAGTACTCTCAATGCAAAGAGCAGTGAAAAAATACAGAGGCTTCAGGCTCGTGAAATCCTCACTGAGTTCTTTGGGCAGATTTATGAAAAGTGGCACTGCATCTAGTGCAGCGCCACTTTTCTTGCACCACTTAGCACCACCCTAACGCCACCATGTGTGTGCCGTATTTAAAATACGGCTCACCATGGCGGCAGTTAGGGAACTAGTATCATAATTTTTTAAGCCAGTTTGCCGCTTTGCAGGGTTAGCGTAAAGAATGTTGACAGTAATCCTGCAAAGCACTCAGAGGCCCATTGAAACCAATGGGATCCTCCTTTAACTCTGAGCAGGTGTTAAAAATCCCAGAAAAAATGACACAAAGAAATCTGTTTTGATTCCTTTATGTAATTTTTACAGCCCCCCTACCACAGTATAATGTAGAGCAAAGGGTTACAAAGCAACAAAATGAATGCAGGCCAGATCCGCCCTCAACTGAAAACAAGCATTCGGGAACCAGTTTCAGATTAACACCCTTTATCAGCCTGGCTAGATTAAATCCACTGTCACAGTAAGCACAGGACCCACGTCTGGGCATACCCTTCCCACTTAGGGCAACTTTAGCAACTCAAAAAGATTATGGACAGAGTGCTGAAACTTTTTCAAACACTCACCCCCAGTCACAGATCTTGGTTTATTCCATCATTCTTTTGCTCACCATGCCACCCCAGTTTGGACATAGCAATATTCAAATCAGTCTTGTCCCTGTTCCCATGGTAACGGTCCACCTCGAAATGCCAGGCCAGGCCCTCCCTGGACCAGAAAAAAAGCATCCTGGCACCCATTTCAGGGTATCACACTTCATCAGCCAGGCTAGGTTCAATAGAGTGCCATAGTGAGCACAGGATCCACGTCTGGGCATACCTTTCCACTGAGAACTAATGTAGCAAAACAAAAGGATGATGGACGGAGTGCTGAAACGTTTCAAACACCCACCACCAGTCAGAGATCTCAGTTTAATCTATCATTCTTTTGCTAACCATGCCACCCCAGTTTGGACCCAGCCGCATGCAAATCAGTCTTGACCCTGTTTTTCAAGGGAACAGGCCAGCCCAAGCAGCCAAGCCAGGTTCTCTCTTGAACAGAAACAAGCATCCTGGGACCGGTTTGAGAGTATCACCTTTCAATCAGTTAGGCTAACTTCAATCTAGTGGCACAGTGAACAAGGGACCCATGTCTGTGCACTCCCTTCTCATCTAGGACAAAACTAGCAACAGAAAAGGATGCTGGACATAATGCTGAAACTATTCAAACACTCACCCCCTGTGTCACAGATCTGGATTTAATCCATTGTTCTTTTGCTCATCATGCCATCCTAGTTTGGACCCAGCCATAGATGCAAATCAGTCTTAAAACTGTTCCCCCTCTGGGAACAGTCTCTTCCAGACTGCCAGGCCACGCTTTCCTTGGACTGGAAAGATGCATCCCAGCACCAGTTTCCTGGGATCACCCTTCACCAGCCAGGCTAGCTTGAACCCAGTGGCGCCGTGAGCACATGACCCACCTCTGGTCATACCCTTCCCTATTAGGATGACTTTAGCAACACACAAGGATATTAAATGGAATGCTGAAACTTTTCAAATACTCACCTCCAGTGATAGATATGGATTAAATACATTGTTGTTTTGCTCGCCATGCCACCCCAGTTTGAACCCAGCCATATGCAAATCTAAATGGGCCCTGTTTTCCATGGAAGCAGTCCAGCCCAAACTACGAAGTCAGGTCCACCCTGAATGCAAAGCAAGCATTCTGCTACTGGTTCCAGAGTAGCACTCTTCACCAGCCAGGCTAGCTTGAATCCACTGGCACAGTGAGCATGGAACCCACATCTGGGCTTACCCTTCCCACTTAATGCAATTTTAACAACACAAAAGGATGATGGACAAGTGCTGAAACTTTTCAAACACTCAACCCTAGTTACAGATCTGGGTTTAATCCATTGTTCTTTTGCTTCCCATGCCACCCTTAGTTTGGACAAAGCCATAAGCAAATCAACCTTGGTCCTGTTCCTCATCAGTCTAATCCAAACTGCCAGGCCAGGATCTCCCTAGAGAGAAAACAAGCATCCTGAAATCTGTTTCAGGGCATCAAGCACATTAGCTTAAACCCAACGGCACAGTGAGCATGGGACCCACGTCTAGACATACCCTTCCCATTTAGGGTGACTTTAGCAACATAAAAGGATAATGGATGGAGTGCTAAAACCTTTCACTCACTCACCCCAGTCACAGATCTGAGTCTAATTCAATGCTCTTTTGCTCACCATGCCACCCCAGTTTGGACTCAGCCATATGCAAATCAATCTTGGCCCTATTCCCCTATCGGAACAGTCCAGCCCAAACTGCTAGGCCAGGTCCTCCTTGGACCAGAAACAAGCCTCCTGGGACCGGTTTTAGGGTATCACCCTTCATCATCCAGACTATCTTGAATCCAGTGGCACAGTGGCACGGAACCCACATCTGGCACGGAACCCCACTTAGGACGACTTTAGCAAAACAAAAGGATGATGGAAAGAATGCTGAAACTTTCTAAACAATCACCCCTAGTCATAGATCTGGGTTCAATCCATTGTTCTTTTGCTCACCATGTCACCCCAATTTCGACCCAACCATATGAAAATCAGTCTTGCGAACCCCATGAGAACAGATCCTGCCTGAACCAAAAACAAACATTCTAGAACAGGTTTAAGATATCAACCAGACTAGCTTGAATCCAGTGGTACAGTGAGCACGGGACCCATGTCAGGGCATATCCTTCCCAATAATGGCAACTATAGCAACACAAAAGAATGATGGACAAAGTGCAGAAAGTTTTCAAACACTTACCTCCAGTCACAGATCTAGGTTTAATCCATCATTCTTTTGCTCATCGGGCCACCCCAGTTTGGACCCAACCATATACAAACCAGTCTTTGCCCTGTTTTTCATGGGAACAGGCCTTTCCAAAATGCCGAGCAAGGTCCTCCGTGAAACACAAACAAGCATCCTGGGACTGGTTTCAGGCTATTACCCTTCAATCAGCTCGGCTAGCCTGAATTCAGTGGCACAGTGAGCATGGGACCCATGTCTGCTCATTCCCTTCCCTCTTAGGGCAAGATTAGTAACAGAAAAGGATGCTGGACTTAGTGCTGAAACTTTTCAAACTCTCTTACCTAGTCACAGATCTGAGTTTAATCCATCATTCTTTGCTCACCATGCCACCCAAATTTAGACCCAGCCATATGCAAATCAGTCTTGGCCATGTTCACCACGAGAACAGTCCAGCCTGAACTGCCAGACCAGGTCCTTCCTGGACTGGAAACAGGCATACTGGGAGCAATTTCAGGATATCACCCATCTTCAGCCAGGCTAGCTTTAATCCCCTAGCACAGTGAGCACAGGACCCACATCTAGGTGTATTTCTTCCACTTTAGGCAACTTTAGCAAAACAAAAGAATGATGGACCAAGTGCTGAAAAATTTCAGACACTCCAGGAACAGATCTGGACTTCACCCATTGTTCTTTTGCTCATCATGCCACCACAGTTTCGCCCTAGCCATGTGCAAATCAGTCTTGGCCCTGTTTCCCGTGAGAACAGTCTTGCTTGAATTGTCATGCCAAGTCCTTCCTGGAATGGAAATAAGCATCCTAGGACAGGTTTCAGGGTATCACCCTTCATCAGCCAGGTTAGTTTAAATCCAGTGCCACAGTGAGCACAGGGCCCACGTCTGGGCTTACAACAACTTTAGCAACATGAAAGGATGATGGACAAAGTGATGAAACTTTTCAAACACTCACCCCCTGGTGTAATACACCATTATTGTGCTCACCATGCCACCCCAGTTTGAACCCAGCCATATGCAAATCAGTCTTGACCCTGCTCCCCATGGGAACACTCCTGCTAGAGCTGCCAGGCCAGGTCCTACCTGGACCAGAAACAAGCGTCCTGGGACCAGTTTCAGGGTATCACCCTTCACCACCTAGGCTAGCTTGAATCCAGTGGCACTGTGAGCACGGGACCCACGTTTGGGTATAACATTCCCCCTTTGGGCCACTTTAGCAACATAAAAGGATGATGGGTGGAGTGCTCAAACTTTTCAAACACTCACCCCCAGTCACAAATCTGGGTTTAATCCATGTTCTTTCGCTTACCATGCCCCCCAGTTTTTATTAACACCACCAATTGACACAGCAATCTATGTTCAGTCCCATGACACCAAGTGGCATGCTAACCTTTTTTCTCTCCTAAATATTGGATAAAGTATTCAAATATCGTAATCAATGTCCCGCAAATGAACACTCACTTTAGTGAGGAAAACTTGCATTACTTAAGCACTAACCATTAAAGAGCATTTGTCATTATTAAAGCTAGAGATTTTTATAAATGTAAATTTTGCAAAATATGTTTGACAGTTTCTGCAAGATGCACTGAAATCATCATGTCATCTGTTCGCTGTATTTGATTCCAATGAACACTACAAGTTCTTTTGTACAAACAAATTCTACCTTTTGAGCCGCAGCAATACAACTATTCTTTCCTTACCAAACTCAAAGATAAATCTGAACAATTAACAAATAAATATATTATGTCACATTATGAAACCCTGAAAAATTCCATAGATTACACGGGCTCTCTCCTTAAATGCAAGCAGTATTTAGCATTCAACACAGGGCTTCATCCTTTATTAGTAAATCCTGATATTTAAGATGGATTCGAAGGGACTAATAAATCAGTCCGGAAGGTGTTAATCAATAGAGAGAATGAATAATCAATGCAAAACTGTCACTTCTCTGCCAAAGGGGAAATCATGCACGAATAAAACAGCGCTCTTCTGTTGTAGCCTTCATCAAATACATGCAAAACTAATCAGATAGATTTCCATTCCCTGCACAGAAGTGTGTGGCCTTTGACAGCAGCTAAGGCAACCAAACGTCGATGCTAATGTTTACCCTGTCTTCATTGTACAAGTCCAGGACCGGCTGCACTTGTGCGCCTGTTGTGTGCGTGCTTATTACCCGACAGATTCCTCATTGAACCTCTCTGTTTTAGCATTCTACTGCCTATGCAGCCTCCACGCAGCCGTACAAACCGACCCCCCTCCTGAAAATACAATAGTGTTTCATATTCCACTGCTACCCTGATATTAGTGTAATTCAGGTGGCAGGGCACTGCTCTATACATAAGCCAAACTTTATAGCATGAACCTTGATTACCAAAAATGTCGGGAATAACAACATTTTGGTGAAACCCCTTTGACCCACTGATGACATCAGAAGCAGTGCGTACTGTTTGTCGCACACGTATAAGGCTCAGATTTCTGTGCTGCGCTGTGTGAAAGAGAGAGGACAGGCATGCACCATACCTATCACGTAAGGTGGCCTTGCATTGTTTGGTAAATCTAATGTAGATATTACATTGTCCTTGTGACACCATGCATGACACCAGGGCAACGCAATACCGTGAGAAATCTGCCCCATACATGTGTAAAACCTGGTTATTGAGGTACCAGTATAGGTGTAAGTTCTTGTTTTCCTTATGTGATGCCCGCCAAATAACTGTTTTGCTTCCGACCTGGAGTGAGCAACAACATTCTATGTGGCAATTGTGAAACCGAGTTTTTGCAATGCCCACATGCACTGGCAACGTTCAACACACAGGTTACACAAACTGGACAGTCAGACCAGTTGCTGGTGAACAGATGGTGAAAATGGTGACCTTTTGCATGAAAGTCCTGGTTTTCATGTGGACACCCTCCTGTGCGTAATTTACATAAAACTCTCAATTGTCCTAGTGAGCCCTATAACCATGTTAGCTCAATCATGTTCTCCCTTGTACTGGACTGAGACCCCAGAGATGTACTCTGACCGTGTGGGGGCACCCAAAGTGCAACCATTTTTAAGAACACGGCTACTGCCTTTTCTACACAGGCTTTGTGGACTGGATGTGGCAGTGGCAAAACGATCTCTCATAAAGTGACAAACTTTTTTTCTCTCCTACAGGTATAAATGCCTGCTGTCCTTTCCGTGAAAAGGGTCTGCCAATGCACATTAACAGAGGTCTTTACGTGCATGTATGTGGGTTCTGTGTGCAGCAAGCTTGTACACGATGTACATATGGTGGCTGAGTTTGAGGATGATGTGCACGATTTGTTGAGCGCAGGTAGGAAACCATTTTGGGATCCACGTTTGTGGAAAACTTAAATGTTGAAAGCCTTAGTGTGATTCTGCCTTTCTGACCTGGAAACCCGCCCATCATGCATTTATTTCTTCTTGCTGCCCTGTAAAATGTTGAAGTGTTCTGTGGTTGGGAATAACAGGGGTTCTTCCCTCTGAGAATTGCTGTTGTATCTCTAGCAGAGTGTTTCCAACTCCTCCCCTTTTTACTACCAGATCTGCATCTGCGAGAGATGTGATTGGCTGCCCGTGACCCAATAAACATTTCTCCTTGCAGAACTGTCATGATCCCAGGATAGGCTCCTGATCAGCATTGTCAATGTAGTCTTTGAAATTGGAGAAATCCTGAATGTAAACACTGCAAGGGAGCTAATTGGTCCATTCTGATAATATATTCTAACCACCTCCAGGCTGAATTATCTATATTCCTAGGTGGAGCTGCACACCGGTGTAACAAGGAGACCTGTGATCCAGGGTCAGCACTTTGCTAGTAATTGTCTTCCTCACCAAGCAGGGAATAAGCGTGGAACTCCTGCCATCACAAAGAAGAATTATCTTGTTGCCTCACACCAGGAACACTGCTACCTGTAGAGAGGGGTGTATGCCATGCTAGATTAGGAGGAGTGTTTGCCTGCAAGGAAGCCACAGCCTAGATGGAACAGTTGTCGGCCAGTGCTACCTCTGTAGCATGGGGTCCTCCCTTAATCGGCCTATTTCACCTATTGGTGAAATGATCAGTTTCCTTCAGCAGCTACTAAGCATGAGCTAACTTTATCCCTGACATCTCCTTCATGCAGGTAAACCAGTATGTGATTTCTGGATGACTTCCTCCTCGAGTCTCGCAAGTCACCACAGCTACAACTAATGATCTATCTTAGAGAGGCAGGTGGCCCAAGCCACCCAAAGTTTGAAATTGTTGATTTCATGAAAATCTGTTAAGCAGTTCTGAAAACATTTTTATTTGAACCCCCACAATGTTGTCTCTATCTTTGTCTAGAAGGTGTTGCCACAGTCCATGTTGAAATACCTGTGGGCACCATAACATTTCACCCACACCTTGCAGTTCATAAGATGAAGGCGCTTTTAAATAGCTCATCCTTTCGATTCCGGTATCTGAGCACTAAGCTATTTGTAGTCACCATTCTGTAGCCTTTGGGCTAGTAGATTCATATTTACCGTGTACTGTGTCTAGACACTCACTGTTACTCTTCAGTTACTATTTTGGTGGACCAGTCTTGCATGGGATCTTGTGGCTATTTTGGGTACAATGTGTGCATTGATTGTGACTAGTAGGGTTCTGGAGCAGGTGCATTGAAATGTCATAAAACCTTTGATACTTTAACAAGTAATGCACATCTCAGTCGTTGAAACAAAGACTTACATTCAGCATTTGAAGTGAACGAGCCTGAATGATGGCTTGACTGGTTGTCACATGCACTGGTTTCAGTGAAAGACGAAGCTCTTGAACTTCAAGGCCCATGTTCATGAGCGCATGTGTGAACTGTCCCTGCTCCTGAAAAACGTCAGTGCTGTGAGCCTTGGTTTCATGTGTACCAAGTTGTGAATTGACCGTCGATATTTCAATAAGTTAACAATAGCCATAGGCACCAATATTAGAGGAAAGTATAGTTTTTATTTAACAAAAGTTATAAAATGTTGGAATTAGATCTCTATCTGGGAATGAGGCAGAAAGCTCTTTGTTCTATGTCAGTCAATCAATCTGGTATTTGTAGAGTGCACACTGTCACCCTTAGGGGTCTTTGGGTGCTTGGGTGCCGTGTCGCCATCAAAAAGCCAGGTCTTCAGCTTTTTTGTGAAATCTGTTAGGGAGGGTGCTTTTCGGAGGTGGAGGGGTAGGGCATTCCAGTTGTTGGCGGTGATGTAGGTGAATGAGCATCCCCTGGTGCGTCTGCGATGAATGCAGGGGTATGTGTTCAAGGACGAGTGAGGCAGAGCACTGGTGTTCTTTTGGGCAGTAGAAGTTCAGTCACTGGTTGATGTAAGATGGTTCTAGGTTGTGTAGTGCTTTGTAGGCATGCATGAGGATCTTGAACTGACATCTCTTTTGGATGGGGAGCCAGTGGAGGTCTCTGAGGTGGGAGGCTGATGTGGGTCCGTTTGAAGAGGTCCAGGATGAGACTGGCTGTGGTGTTCTGTATGGTCTGGAGTCTTTTGAGGAGTTGGGTGGAGATTCCAGTGTAGAGAGTCACTGCAGTAGTCTAGTCGGCTGGAGACAAGGGCCTGCGTGATGGTCTTTCTGGTGTTGATGGGGATTTATCTGAAGATTCTGGGGAGCATGTGGTGGATGTGGAAGCAAGAGGAGGCGACTATGTTGATTTGTTGTTATATTGTCAGTTGGATGTCAAGACTGATGCCGAGGTTGCGTGTGTGGTCTGTTGGTGTGGGCGTAGGCCAGAGCTCTGCCGGCCACCAGCTGCAGTCCATAAGGAGGTGTTCCCTCTGAAGATCAGTACTTATGTTTTGTCAGAGTTAATCTTATCTCTTATACATTTGGTTGCGTTTATCATGGCGCTACGGAAGTTGGTTTTGGCATTAGTTGGGTCTTCAGTGAATGAGAGTATATATTGAGTGTTGTCAGCATAGGAGATTATGTTGAGGCTGTGGGACCTGACAACATCTGCTAAATGTTGAACAGGGTAGGACTGAGGGAGAATTCTTATGGTATGTTGCAGGTGATGTCCTTGGATGCAGAGGAGAAAGGAGGGAGTCGGATGCTCTGTGTACGTCCTGAGAGAAACAATGCCATCCATTTAAGGGCGTTTGGCTGTATGCTGACGGTGTGGAGTCTGTCAATGAGGGTGTGGTGGGAGACAGTGTTGAATGCGGTGGAGAGGTCAAGGAAGATCAGGGCCATGGCTTCTCTACAGTTGACGAGAGCTCTGATGTCATCTGTGGCAGCAATCAGCGCGATCTTTGTGCTGTGGTTGGCACGGAATCCAGATTGTGATGCATCAAGAAGTTGGTTGAGGTCCAGATATTTGGTGAGCTGCTGTTTGATGGCTTTCTTGAGTACTTTGGCCAGGAAGGGGAGGAGGGAGATTGGTTGGTAGGTTTTGAGGACTCTGAGGTTGGCCGAGCTCTTTTTCAAGAGTGGTCTGACCTCGGTGTGTTTCCATTTGTCTGGGATGGCTGCTGTGGAGATGGAGGTGTTAAGGATGTTGGTGAGTTCCATACTGATAGGGTTGGTGCCAAGATTGAAGAGGTGGTGGGGGCAGTGGTTGGTGGGCACCCCAGAGTGGATGGACGACATGATGGTCAAGGTGGTTTGTGCAGTGAGAGGGGACCAAGTGGTATGTGTATAGTAAAGTCTTTTTCTATTAAATGAAAGCAATGGCTGGACAGTCAGTTATTAAGGGGTATTGTTGTGTCTTGCTTTTTTTCATTTTCTGACCCTCCAAAAGTAAGTTTTTGACTTCACCCTAATATCATTGAGAGTCAAGTACCAAAGGGAAGCACTGTGTAATTACAATTGAATGCTGTAGCACTGTGGGCACAACACACCAGTTCTAAATGATTTCTATTTGACAGAACTGGAGTCCAAAACCTCTGATTGTCCTGGGACCATGAAAACCAGACCTCACAAGGGAAAGGTAATATGATGGAAAATGTTTGCCATATTCAGAATAGTAACCAAGGCAATACCTGGACACTCCCATCACAACTGAAGACTCTATATGCAAGCCTTCTCTTTCCTTCCAGGCCATGCTTGTGCCCTCCCAAAGCACTCCATTCATCGAATGCCAAGCTGAGCCATGATTCCACGTCTGCATTTTCCATGTCACAGAGGCAGAGATCGCGGAGAATGTGGAACACCACACCTTGCTATCCACCACTAACCATGATTCTTAGCCACAGTGGAGAGGTGGATAGCTGATTGCCGTCACCATGTCCTTCTCCATTGGGAATCAAGGGGAGATTGGGCATAAGGAGGGGCAACTGGGCAGTCCCTTGCTCCGTGGCATGGCATGGTGTGGCTTGGCAGACTCGGCTGTGGCAGAAGAGCAGAAGGCAAAGCAGCAGTGGGGGAAGGCATAGAGACTTGCCTTTAAGGCTACCCACACCCACAAAGGAGCGGTTGGCCCCGGTAGACCTGACCATTTTTCTAGGACAGAGCTGTGGGTGTACATATATTTGGTATTTACACCAAAAGGATTTTCAAAGGAACAGCAGAGGTTCTTTAAAGAACGACCAAACTGTGGGTGATGGAGGTCTCAGAGTCGAGAGGTAAGTGAGTGATTGACTGCCTGAAGCCTTTTTTGTCTAACTTTCCCTTCCACTGGAGTCAGCCGAAAGTACGCAGACAGCTAAGTGTTTCAGCCTGCAATTGCAGTGTCTTACTTATAAACGCTCAAATTAAAGGTCGGGTTCGAGGCAATCAAGCAAGTGCCTGGCAATAAATTAAGAAGAAAAATGAAGAATAGAGCGCAAACAACAGCTCAAACCTATGACACAAACTACCTACAATGAGTCAGAAGGATCGGATGAATGGAAGGCCGATGTACACTGTACTCCTCATACACTGTAAGCAAAGTGCACCTAAACACAAAAAACAAATACATCACATTTTGTAGCAGCACAACCACAGACTGCAGGCTTTTTATCAACAGGTCCGGACACCTGGGCTTCTAAGGGTACAACTGAGGAAGTATCTCGGCAAAATAATAAATGTACTCTCTCAAATAAATCTACCCAGAGGAGCCAAGGTCTGGATTTACATGATTTGCTACATAACCTCTACTAATATAAAGAATATGCAGTCTGGGTTACGCAACTCATTAAATGTCACAGAGCTATTTAATGAGTTCGACACATTAACACAAATCTGTTCACAACAGGACCAACCTGTCATTCAGCACAGCAATACGTGATTTCAGCAGCCCAGACGATGCATGCAGGACTTCAAGTGTCACCCAGTTTTGACATATCCATCCAAAGAGAGGAAGGTCCTGATTCAGATATTGGTGGACGGGTTACTCTGTCACAACGGTGACTGATATCCCGTCTGCTGAAATCAAAATCTCATTATATGCTATTGGATTCAGATTTCAGTGGATGGGATATCCGTCACCGTTGTGACGGAGCAACCCATCTGCCAATATCTCAATCAGGCCCCTAGACTCCAACAAAGATGTTCCTCCTACTTAGCCGGTCCTTTTTTGAATGATTGCTATAGCTAATATCTTATCTAAAACATCATAAACACTGCTAAACCAGCCAGCAGTTATGGATGGCCAGACAGCGTTATTAAAAAAGATGGCAACAAACACTGAAGCTCTAAAAATTAATAACATTAATAATACAATTCAAGGGGGTTTGTCAGTGATAACAGCCTCAAATCACACCTTTCAAATTGACGATATAGTAGACTTATTACAACTGTTACCACATAAATTGAAGTGCCTAACTAAGCGAGGTGGCATATTAGCAACTTCTGAAGTAAGGGTCCTCAAGGTCCCCACCAGGAGGCCACCACCAAAGACTCCTATTAACCATTTACTAAGCATTAACGCAGAACCGGTTCAGAGATGTGACGCTGTAGCTATTAATTCGATTAGGCACAGTAGTACCTCAGAAACTATCATGGATAAGAACTCAAGTTCATGAGAACCTCCGGGTATACAGGAATTTGAGGATGATTTATTTGTGCATTCTTAATACTCCAAATTGGAGAACTAACCAGACAGTTTTCAACCTGACATCAGTCAGAGGTGCTTAAGAAAGCTACATGAATTACACAAGAAGGGGCTGATACGAGTAGTCGCAAAAAAGGAGGCTAGCAGAGGAACTACCCACTTTTTTTTATAGTAATCCCAATCAGAGGTATGCAGGTAAAAAGTCCCAAAACATAAACGCGTTCATTGCACAGGATGCTCGATCTTCAGTTTGGGATTAATACCAAACGTATCTAAGACAACCCAAATGGGTGTGTTGTCCTAATACACTCCAAAAACTAACCATAAGGGTAATGAAAGTCCGTAAAACGCAGTCAATAGTAAGAAAGACCGCACCGTTCTTAAGACAGAAAGTAATGGTCTATTAGTAATAAGTAACGCCAAAATAGAGAGGGGACCCACCTGTATCCAAAATACCGGGGGGAGCAGGGTACCGTAACACAGTAAAATTGTAAAAAATCCCCACCGGGAAAACCAAACCAGTCACAACCCACTCACACAGACAATGAATCTCTCTATTGATCAGCTTAAAGTCAAAGGAATCAAAGGTAAGTATTTAATATAATTCCAAATAAAATCCCAAATCGTACAGTGGCAAGACAAACACATAAATGCTAAAACATCAATGACACAGGATAAATATCAAGTAAAATTCGATAAAAGGGAAACAAACAAAAGACATATACAATAGTCTATCAAATGTAACTGTCCCAATATTGATAGGTATAGGCCTATCGATAATTGTCAGCACTCTTTATTCGATAAGAGCCTCCTTCTATGGGTCCAGTAAGGGTAAAGCGTTGACATGTTTTGGTGGGCTTCCAGACCTTTTTCACCACCTTCTTCAAGACTAAATATTGTACTCCCCAAGGTTGTTCATTCAAACCTCCATGAAAGACAGTACACAACATCCACACTGATACATATAGATACTTTCCTTAACATCCACAGTCTTTATGGAGTATATTTCATGGAGTCCAAATATATTCAGATAAAATAGGTCAGAACCGAATATTAATCAACTGGTTCAAGCCTTAATTCTAAAAGTCGGCGTTCTTATCTTTGTTTTAACGCTAAACTTTTTATTCATTATATACTATTAGTATAGGCCCAAGGAGCACCAGAACAACAAATCAAAACGAAAGCAATTTACATGTAACAAAGCATTAAAGCAGGAATACTAATACCTCTGGAAAGACATTCCGGAGAGTGCCAGAGACAACAGGCATATTCTCATGAAAATATCTGCCGGCACTTCAGAAATGGTGAAAACATTATGGTGCCCTAATTGAATCTGGGGACTACTCATAGACCAGAT
Source organism: Pleurodeles waltl (assembly GCF_031143425.1). NCBI lineage: Eukaryota > Metazoa > Chordata > Amphibia > Caudata > Salamandridae > Pleurodeles > Pleurodeles waltl. Next base: position 977,085,543 of record NC_090436.1, on the reverse strand, counting down.
CTTGCTGAAAGACAACCAGTCAATTCCAACTATGGTACAGCTACAAACAAATTGACACATTGCAGGAATAACCTGGGCCTTAATCATTCTAATGAGAAGGAAGATGCAACTTCCAATATTAAGGTACACATTAAAAAACAGATGTAATCGAATACAATACAAGACAGGGCACACGAGGGTAGGCCAACTACCCCTTTTCATTGACTTCTTTCCAACCTCAGCATCAGAAAGGCAGTTTGACATTTAAATCAAAATAATATACTATGAATTTTACATCACTGTAAGGATATGGAGCACATATGTACAGGTGACTTATTAAACATTCGCTTTATGACTGATAATCAGTCCCAGAAGAAGTTTATCAGAACAGGTTGGGTGATGGAAGACCAATACATTAAAATCGTACATAAAAGCTCAACCATGTTGAATTGGGAGATAATTATAAAACCGGTTGAACCCTTGAAGTATCCTTTTTTCATAAACAAAAAATGCATATATTAGTTGCAACGTGAAAGGGAAGTCAGCCACAACCTACATGGCGCCATTGAAAGACCCTGACGAGGTAAACTCAAACAAAGATGACAATCTCACTGTCATGTTTCCAAATAGCCATCAAAGCACAAGCCTAGTCAATTACCCAGGCAGTGCGGGATTAGCACCACCTCTGACAATATATTCCTCATGAGGTTATGAGGCAGTTAGTTGAGGTAGTTCCTGAATGTGTGCTCCTGGAACACTGTGGGTCTGGACCTTCACTTCAAAGAAAATGAGCTAATTTAGGCGCTTTCTTTAACACTTATCATATCATTTGTGACAAGAGATGTGGAAAATCTTGGATGCAGTCTTTCAACGCTATATTAATTTGGATGTCCTAGGCATAAACGGGCAAAAGGGAAGGACAAGTGATTGCTCAATAATATTATTAAAAACAGATTTCAGGATAAGTAGCTATAATGTCATCTTTAAATCTAAAAATCTAATTGCTGTATGAGTCGTGTTTGATGCCACCTTTCAGATGCAGTTGAATAATGTATACATCCCTTCTTTAATGGCGAAGGAAAGGAAAAAGCTCATCATAAATTTTAATCAAATTAAAAACTTAATCAACTCAAAAATTCAAGTGCTAATGAGGGACAACCTAAATAACATTTTACTACAACAAGATGATGAAAACAATGAAAAGGACACTGACCAGGTATTTGGAGTACACAAGGCGATATTTGTGTACAGAAAACAGAAGCGGTTACGCAGATTAATCAACCCTACCTTTTATGACATGGGACTCTGACACCTGAACAGGAGACATACAAAAGACCAACTAGCACAAGCTACGTTTAGGGCTGGGGGAGGGGGTAAAACCCATTATTAATTACACCTTTATGTATTTGACAGATTTTAACTTGATAAAGGAGTGCCAAATAATCAGTAGACCAGGAAGTGACCCAAACCCACAACACGTCCATTTAAGCAAAAAAATGGGACGATTGCACAGGAGAACAAGCTGTATGGTGAACACTGAACAGTAAAAGGAGGGTAAAAATCTTGTGGTCAGGCTCCCTGAAGAATCAGTTACAGCACATTGGGGCTCAGACCTTTTTCACTGAACCTATGAAGGGGAAAAATAGGGTAGCAGGAAACCTAGTCCTGGACATCCCAATATGTACTTAACTTCCTGTGGACATATTTGCTTTTTTGGGTATAATGAATCAGAAGGTAACAAGAATCTATAAACTGTAAAGTCCTTTCTACTCAAAATCAAAAGAGGCCATCATGAGCAGTTATGGATGGAGCTTCAAGGTGCAACTCGCACAAAAAATATGGGAAGGTGTTAGCCCATAGTACAAAACAGGGTTAGACTATCATAGTCTATATAAAATCTGGAAAGACTATTTGGCGAATCTCTATTGAGGGCTTCTTTACAAATCATTCCATTTTGATAAGAAAAAGGAGGGATGTTTGGCTATTGTATCTCACAACTGGAAACGGAAAGGCCAATTAGGATCGCCAATAACTCAGGGGCCCTGGACCAAATGGTCTTCCTGTGGCGGTAATGAAACCTGAGCCATTAAAATGAGGCTTCTTGATAGCTAGAATAAATAACAGTGTATTCCATTCTGGGTATACATTACCTTCCTGGAAAGGTTCAATTATTCACCCAATACATAAAAAAGGCCCAAGAGATTTCCCTCAGAGCTACCGGCTGATTGCACTTTTGGACACAGATGGTAAAGTCTTTGTAAAACATGTGGTATCTTATATGTAAAAATGGTCTGAAGTGAGACTGATTTTTTATTAAACAGTTTTGCCCTGAAAATGTTCCACCATAGATAACAACTTTCCATCTTATCTCAGAAAGCATGTGGCAGCAAGTAGAATAAAATGTTTGCATTTTTCATTGATTTCTGTAGAGCCTTCAATATAGTATGTAGATCCAAGTTGTGGGCCAAGCTAGATTAACGGGGGATAGACGAAGACCTAGTAAATAGCATAATAGAGCACAATAGTGACACCTGGACTAGGGTGAATCTATTGGACGGCAGAGGACTGATGCCACAAATTATACTTTTAATGGATTAAAATAAGCAGCATCCTAGCCCCTCTTTTATTCAGTTTGTATATTAGAGACCTGACAAACACTCTTCAACCCGAAAAGGGCAATGCATCCAAATTGGCTAACATAAAGGTTTCGTTCATGCATATGCTGCTGACTTAGTTATTCTTTCCACCACACAGTGTGACCTTCAAGTACTGCTGAACATGGAGCATGTTCTCTATGGACAATAATCTGTAGACTGACACAAAAAAAAAAAGGTAATGTAATTTGGATGTCAAAAGCCCAAATACAGTGGGGCGTGGCCAAGATGGCGGCCGCAACGGGTGCCTGAAATGTAGGCTCCGTCCCGGGCCCACTGATAAATCCTGTTAGGCGCTCCCGGAGAAACTTTCATCGCAAGTGCAACCAAATGGAACCCCCTCGGGAACTAATAGAGGGGAGATGTACAATCGAGATGCGATAAGCGAGTCCCTGTAGAGCTGCGGGCCGGGAGAGGCCTTACCGAGTGTCAGAGCTGGGATCCCTTGTATACAGAGAGCACTGAGGAGCGGCACTCGTCGACTCACGTTGACCGTTGGGCCTGACGCCTGCGGACTTGATGGTGCACGGTGATTGGGGTAGAGGGGCTGCTGGAGGAGTGGGCAGATACCGGATGGGTGGTCCTTCTCCCCCCTCCCTACCCTCCCTCACTCGGATGTCCTCAGTGAAACACACCCGGAGGAGTTGAACTCGTTGGAGCATGCCAGCGCTACCCTCCGGGGAACTACTCGAAGGACACAGAGGCGCCGGAGTGCGACGCACGCATCCCGGCGAAATATTAGATCGAGGGAGGCTCGGCAGACTGAAGCCGGGGAGCTGTGCCTGACCGGGAACTCGGGAAATGGAAGGCGGTGAACCAACACGATCACGGAGATGGACGCCTGAGGACTTTACTGGGGTACGGCGAGTGGCGGGGGCCGACCGCCGGTGGGGGAGCAGTTATAACCAAGCGGCTCTCCTGCTTTCCAAACGCCCCCTCAACCTCCCCAACGCCCCCTCTACTGAATGGAACAAGGCAGCAAAGAGTGGGGCCCTGAGGCGGCCAAAAAGACAATGTAGAGCGGGTTGGGCCCTCTCTCATACCCCTCATCCGTCACTGAAACTGTGACACACACGCATTAAAGCAGGGGTCTGGAGTAGGGACACAGGATTGCCGTGACTGAGTGGATGGGACCCAGGCACCGGCCCATAAAAACGCTGCAGAGAGTGTTTCGACCCCCATTCACAGATTGTGACATTGGGTTGCTCCCCCACAGGGCCATAAATAAATAAATAAAAATGAGAGGGGGAACCGAGGGGGACGTCGGCCCACATACTGATCGCTGCTCCCACGCGGGGTGGAGAGGGTGAAGGGAACACGAAAAAGAATAAAAGGGGGCTTGGTGAACTATAACCCCCTCGGCTCCCAAAATCCTTTGTCATCGCAAAGCGGAGAACCCCGCGAAGAGCAATTCCACTTTGGAATGAGGGAGTAGGTACAAGAGGGAAATTAAGGCACAAACTCTACAGTGCAACATTGATCCAAACCACATTGGAGGGACAGTGAGAGGGGGTCATGGCGGGGAAATCCAAGTCAGCGAAGGTCCAGGAGCATCCTTAGCCCGCTACGACTCCAGGTGAACAGCAAACAACAACTAGTTTACAATCTCTGGAAAATACGCTGCAAGCCCACTCAACCTAATTTGAGAAAATTCTAAAGGCGATCTTGGACACCAAATCCTCGTTCGAAAACAGAATCGCCATAGTATCCCAAGACCTCAATCTATTAAGGGTGGACAATCGCAACTTGTCGGAGAGAGTCGGAATAACAGAGGACACACTGAATGGGCTTAACCCACTGGCCACAGAAAACCAGAAACAAATCCAACGCTTGGACGCCGAGGTGAAGGTCCTATGGTGACACGCTGAGGAAGCAGAGGGCAGATCCCGGTGCAACAACATCCGCTTCTTGGGGTTCCCCGAAAAATCGGAAGGACAAAACTCCGTAACATTCTTGGAGCAATGGCTGATCAAAGAAGTCCTACATGGTGCCCCATCAAAGTTCTTCTCTGTGGAAAGAGCACACAGAGTCCCGTGGAGACAACCAGTGCCAGGGTTGCCATCTAGACCATTGATAGCACGATTTCTGAACTATAGAGACCGAGATGCAATACTACAACATTTTTGCAGCAAGGGTTCAATCCAACACGAGGACTCCTCTATTACTGCCTACCCGGATTTCACACAAGAAGTACAAAGACAGCGCAACTCCTACATGAAAATCAAACAACGCTTTCGCGAACATAATATTAAGTATGCCCTGATGTTCCCTGCTAAACTGAGAGTAATCTCAGATGATCGAACTCATGTTTTCACCACCCCTGAAGACGCTTGGACGTGGATGCATGCTAAAGGTTTGGCACAGCCCCAGGAAGGAACAGGGGATGGCGATGAATGGCTCACTTCATCGGCACGGAGGAGACCCAGGAAACGCTCAAAAGCCCAGCCCACAGTAAAACAGGCAGCGGCCGAGAGAGCAAAGGTGCTGAAGGAAGCGACTCTACACACGCAGAACTCTTTCAGTGCACTACGGCCTAACCTAAATGACCATACAGACTCTGATTCGGCTAGCTCCGACTCAATGATTCTGGAGGTGCTAAAGGGCCCGAAGCTTACACCCAGATCTGCTGATGCGCTGTGACTGTTAGCGGAAAGAAAGGTGGAACAATCTTATTACTCAACGAGCTCCGTAGCGGTGTGGCGGCGCTATGTAGCCGAGGGGCCAAGCAGTACGAGAAGGATACTGCCGTCACACATAAGTATTAGCTGGACAGCTCTCTTTTTCTATACACTAGTAACTAATAATATTGGGCTCATAGGGACAGAGAGGCCAGCACTCTGGGAGCGCCTACATGTGTGATCTATTTTTGTTATAAGGTTGGGGGCCCCTTATAAGGGCCACCTTCATATGTCAATATGACTCCCCAAAAGGTATCCACATGGATACCATTTTTCATTATTAGAAGTGTGTTGAGCGTTTTGCTATCACAGATGGCGGTTAGATTAATGAAAGTTCAGCATAGTTATAGGGGATTAGTTGGGGTGGGCAGTGGGGGGGAATGTATTTACTCGTGTTTACTAGGTCGCTTTAAAATACAAAGTATTATGTCACAGCTGCTAGTCTATATTATATATCAGAAATCGGACAGACTAACTCGAGGGAGAATTGCAATCCGGACTATGATATATATAACCCTGAAGCACCGGCCATATGGGGAGGAGACTTCAACAGTATACCAGATGCGGCACTTGATCGGTCGACTACACTCCCAAGAGGGCTGACACATAGAAATGCCATTGGTCCACTGCTGACGTGGGCGGGAGACATGAGACTATATGATATCTGGCGCATAGGGCACCCAACGCAAAGGGACTACTCATTCTACTCAGCACCCCACAAGGTATACACCAGGAAAGATATTATATGGGGGACCCCTGATATATGCTCCCTAGTCAAGAATACTGGATACCTGGCCAAAACGCTATCAGATCATTCTCCGCTAATGCTGACACTACGGTGGGGCAGAAGACGCTCTGCGATCCCCACTTGGCGCTTACAAGTGGAGGCTCTCCAAGACCAGACCTTTAGAGAAGAATTGAACACAACAGTAAGACAGTATTGGGAAATAAACAGGGACTCTACGGACACAAGAGTGACGGAGTGGGATGCGCATAAGGTTATTGTTTGGGGAGTATTGTCTTTCGGCCACTTGGGGTGTGCAGTGTACCCTTCATGCTGAGGTCACCAAACTGGAGAAAGAGATGAGGGTTCTAGAGGTTGCAGTGGCACAAAATGGGGCACCATACTCAGAGTTAAGAGACGTGCGCACAATATATGATGAAGTGGATTCACGACTCTGCCGGCATGATTACAATTACCACCTGATGCGCTTACAAACAGAAGGAGATAGGTCGGGAAGGCTGCTGGCGTGGCTCCTTCGCGAGGACCGCCAGCAGGCCCCAATAGGGAATATGCGGCTGGCTGATGGAACTACGGCCACCAGTCAGGAAGAGATCAATAAAGCGTTCAAGGACTACTACACAGGCCTATATAGGGGACAGACAGTATGCACTGTCCAACAACTGGGGTCTTTCCTTGGAGGGGTTCCCTTGGCACAGTTATCACAATCAGATACAGAGACACTGGAAGCTCCTATAAAAATGGAAGTTGGCCATAACACAGATGTCCAAAAACAAGGCACCAGGAATAGATGGTCTGCCAATTGAGTATTACACCACTTACTCGAAACACCTGTAACCACACTTGTTGGCGGCGTTTGAGGAGGCGTGGAACCGCAGGCTACTCCCGCCCACGCAAAGAGAAGCACTTATAGTGGTCCTCCCTAAACAAGGCCACGACCTCACAGACATCAAGTCATATAGACCACTTTCACTCCTAAATCTGGACTGCAAAATTCTGGGTAAAATTCTGGCTAACAGGATGGCCGCCATAATACACACCTTAATACATGAAGACCAGAATGGATTTATCCCAAAATGCAATACATTTTTAAACATCTGCAGATTGCTGAGTATTATGGGAGACACTCCGTTGGATGCATACGATGATGTGGCAATGTCACTAGACATCGAGAAGGCATTCAACACATTGGGGTGGGACTTCCTGTTTGCTACAATGCAGGATATGAGATTTGGCCCCAACTACATACGCTGGGTACAGACACTATACGCTGAACCCAGGGCCAGGGTGAAAACGGGAAGCATTGTGTCCGATAGCTTCCTGATTAGCAGAGGCACCAGGCAGGGGTGCCCATTATCTCCCTTATTGTTTGCCATTGCGATGGAGCCATTGGCGTCTCGGCTGCGAGCGATGGGGGAACGATGTGGAGTGCTAGAATAAGTGCCCAATAAGTGAAGGCGGATTGGGTGCCCCCAATTTTGAACTTTATTTTGCTGCTGCGCAACTGCAGTAGATACTAAATTGGGCACATCGACCCGAATCGGCAGAACCAGCATGGATTGCAACACGACTACATGGCGTGCCGCTGCTTACATGGCTGTTGAATAATTTAGTGAAAGGGACCCTTGGCAATCCACTAATGATAGCTGCACACGAGTGCTGGAAACAGCACATACAAAAGAGCTGCAGGGGTTCCCCCTACTCTCCCCTTGTTCCTCTGGGAGAGATCCCGGGAAGGGGTACTGAGGCAGGAGTATAATCAACTGCTGTTTGTGCAGAGGCGTGAATACTAACGGTGGGAGACTGCTTTGAGGAAGGCGTACTAATGCCATTTGAATCCATAAAGGACCTTACATCAGTGAGACTAATGCAATTCAGAGCATATTACTCTATATGCCACTTAATTAAAAAGGCGTGGTTGGCGGATGACCGGGAACCAGCCATCTCCCCCATACTACATCATATGTTACTTTATGACAGTCACACTAAAGTTGTAACGAATCTATATAAAATTTTAAACAGAGTCCCCGAAACTGGATTAGAAAATGTAAGTGGCAGATGGAACACAGTTCTACCGAACCTGCTATCCCCGGAGGATTGGTCGCAGGCCCTAAGCCACACTCGTAGAGTGTCAAGAAATCCTAGGTTCCGGTACACTCAATTCAATTACACACACCAAACGTACCTCTCACCTGCCCAGCTGAAGCGTATGTTTCCTGGGTCTGACCCTGCCTGCCCTCAGTGTGGTACCCCATCAGTCCATTTCTACCACATGGTTTGGGAATGTGGTCCTTTGGAGGTGGAGTGGAGGGGGGTAGTGGCAGACATATCAGAGGTAACAGGACATTTATTCCTATTAGACCCCAGATCCTGCCTACTGGGTGTTAGGACAAGGGAAAAAAAGCACAGATACATCCATAAGTTCGCAGACTTAGCACTCATAATGTACAAAAGATTGATTGCTATGAACTGGAAAGCCCCTAAGGCACCAGATTTGAAAACATTACGAGCCCTGACACTGCACTGGACACGTACTGAGCATCAAGTACTACGTAGGTAATTACACACAGGAAGCGATGCCTGGGAAACATTTGTAACTAAGCTTGAGGTCCAAAATGATGAGCGTCTACCATGAACTTCGAGAGTACCATAAGACCGTGGGAAGAGGCTGTTCAGGACACTGCCCAGCACACACGGGGAAAATAATCACACAGAATACACCCAGTGTGCACGTATAAATATACTAATGTTGACCCCACACCCATCAAGAGACAGAGTGAGAGAGATCTGGGGGGGACGCTATTAGCCCAGAGACACACTGTGGGATGGTGCACCTAGACCACCAGAAACCACAGGAAACAGATTAAGCCATATGAGTACCACAAGACGTAAATAATCACACAATCGGAGCACATATCATAGCAGGTAACACTACATGATACCCCACCACCACACACCAAATGTGTAAAATGGGATGAAAATGCCATCAAACTGTCATATGTTGTACCAATTATAACTCATGACTCAGCTGTGTACTAACGAAGATATATCCTGTGAGATGTAATTAGACCTAAGTTGTTGTTAAATGTATTATGTTATCATGGATCAACCAAATCCTGTTACTGAGACAGCAGAATTTATTGTTTAATATCATGCAGAAAATTAATAAAAAGATGTTTAAAAAAAAAAGCCCAAATACAGTTAGTCTATAGAGCCAGACTAAATCAAGCATGTCTCCAACTATCTGTATCTAGGAGACTTCAGTAAAGTCTCAAAAATAAGCTTAAAAAAGAAAAGGGGGTTAGGTACTTTTACCCTACCCCCCTTAGCCTTGGTGCAGGTGTCCCCCAGGCACCCTCCCAGGGCTAAAAAGCATATATATTTTTTTTAATCCAGGGCGAAAATCATGACTATTTGCAAATTTTGGGGCAACTTTTTTTTTTTAAAAAGGCAGCGCGGTCTCCTGCACTTCCTTGTAATATTGTCCCTGAGTGGGCATGTCCCGGGGCATTATGAGACAATGGGGGGTGCATGGGGGCCACCCTAAAGGGCTTATGAAAGCCCGAAGACCACCACCTCCCCAGGGCACTGTTTATCATCTATGCAGAGGGTGCTAGTGCAGCACCCCGCACCCTGGAAACTGCCACCTGCCAGGGGCAAAGTTGTTGAAGTGATGTGGGGTCCTGCCTGGCCCTCCTGCGACCCCGGAGACTGTCACCTGCCGTGCATCTACAAATTATTTATGCAGGAGGGCCCACTGGGCCAGCCCATGCCCCGGTGACCCTCACCTCCTGGGGCAAAGTGTTAAAGTGATGCAGGGGGACCTGTCCAGCCCCCCAGAGCCCCAGGGACCGCCACCTCCCTGGGGCACCACAAATTATTTACACGGGTGGGCCATATGGGCCGGCCTGGGCCCTAGGGACCACCACTTTCCTCAGGCAAAGTGTTAAAGTGATGCCACCTGAACAGGGCACTACAAATTATTTATGAGGGTGGGACCATGTCCCAGTATTGCCACCTCCCCAGGGCAAAGTGGTTAAAGTGATGCGGGGGGCCACCCGCCCCCCCACAGCTTCAGGGACCACCACCTCCCCAGGGAACTACAAATTATGTATGTGCCCACCCACACCCCTGGGACCACCACCTCCCTGGGGCAAAGCTGTTAAAGTGATGTGGGGGATCCACCCAGCCCCCCCCCCCACAGCCCCGTGGTACCACAACCTCCCTGCAGCAAAGTGCTACCTAGTGTGGCACCCACCACCCACCCAGGGCAAATGCATTGAAATGAAATGAATGCAGGGAACCCACTGCGCCCCCTGTCATCGAGCCCTCCCTAGGGCTAAATTCTAACATTGGAGGGGGACACATAGAGCCAGGGATGTGCCTGGGGACTGCCACTGCCAGTGCCAACTACAGCTACCTCCTGAGGTGCCCACCCTCGGGAGGTAGCTGTTTGCGTTTGCTTTGTAGGAGCTGACAGCTCCCACCAGGCAAAAGCAAACATAACTCCGCTTTCTGCAAGGGGGAGCTGTCAAACAGCTCCCAGTTGCAGAAGGCAGAGTTTTCATCTATGTCACTGCACGCAAATATGCATGCAGGGAAACAAATGAAAACATCTCTCACGCAAGCAGGGAGCTGCTATTTCAAGCAGCTCCCTGCTTGAGGAAGCAGTGCTGACTCCCTCAGAATGTGGGAAGCTGGCTCAGACTGCGGGGACCTTCAGTCTTTCCCTGTGGTGCTGTTACTCTCTCTCGCTCTCTTCCATCCCATAATGGAATGGAAGAGAGAGAGATTGTTATAGAAATCATCTCTCCATACAAAGACTTCAAGGAGTCCACTAGGAAGATGTTTGATTCAAATGTTATAGTTATGTTTTAATAAACAGCAGATCAACATCACTTCTGGTCTACTGGTGAAGCTCTTAGACTGTCATTCAGTACGTTTAAGGTTCAACTCCTGGTATCTCATGCAGCACGTCTGTTCATTTACTAGTGTTTTAATTGATAAACATTCCTAGTGATTAAACATTTATGCATTTTTGCCATAAAAACCTTTTAATTGAATGTCATGTGTATGTCTGGAAACTGCATAGCAAAGAGTCACCTGTGGTATAGAGGTTTAAATCTCAGACCTTCACCATGAAGATTGAGTGTTCTGGTCTAGGTGTGTCAGTAGTCACATTTCTGCTTTAATTACTTTTCGGATTCAAATATTTAAGATATGAATACCATAATGTAATAGCACCATTTTTACTTGACAAATCCATTTTTCTTTTCAATGTGTTCTAAAATATCTCATTCTCAGCATATCATTCATCGAAGACTAGAAAAACTCTCCAGGTGGTTATAGATTTGGATGTATCTTTTGCGCCATTTGACGAACCTTCACAAAATATTTAAACAAATGTGTAACCAAGGGTCTTGTTGTGCAGGACAGGTTAAGGGTGACCTATCAAGCTGGGGCTGAGAAAAAGGGGTGATCAAAAAAAGTGCATTGGTCATTTTAATTCCCATAGGGGTTTTGAACATGACTACAGCCCGAGCCTCTGGAAGGAATTACACCAAATTTGACAGAAAGGAAGCTTTAAGTTCACAGATCATGCTTTTTCCTATTTGACGTAAATCTGTTCAGTAGTTTGAGATATTAAAAGGACTAGAATGCCACATAGGGTGTGCCCTCGTAGTTTGCAATGGTACACAGCAAAACTCTTTAGTTGATCAAAAAGAGCTAGCAAGACAGCTTAGTGAATTACGACCTAGATGTACATAAGGAATGGTTTGCAATTACCAAATAGCAAATTTTGGGGATTCACTATTTGGTAATCGCAAACACTGTGTACAAATGTGTGTAATACACAGTTTGATTAGCTGCCAACACTTCAACCAGGAAGTGTTGGCGGACATTTTGGGACTTGGCTAAGGCTGAGTCCCCAAAAAATATTTTAAAAAAGAAAAGGAGTCAGGGTAGGAGTACCCTGCACCCCAAACCTTGGTCCAGGTGTCCCTGTGGGATCCTGACAGGGCTAAAAATTATCATCTTTAAAATGTTCAGCAAAATCCACTGTGGATCCACAGATTTTGCAGAGATTTGAAAACAAAGCACCATCTCCTGCACTTCTAAATCATTTTGCCCCTGAGTGGGCCAAATCTCTGGGGCCTGGGTGGTCTGTGCGGCTTTCCATATATTTTTTTTATGTTGCCCTGGGCAGATGGTGATCTCCGGGACCCAGGGGAGGTCTGCGCATCCCCCTTTTTTAATTATGTGGCCCCGGGAGGTGGTGAACCCTGGTGCCCAGGGGGTCCGTCTGGCTCCCCCATATATTTATTTGATGGTGCCCTGGGGAGGTAGTGGTCCCCAGAGCCTGAGGGGTCTGTGTGCCCCCCTAAAAAATATGTTATTTAGCACCAGGGAGGTGGCTATTTTTAACTATTTATATTTTTTTTACCTTGGGAGGGGGTGGTTCTTGGGGCCCAGGGGGGTGTGCATGGCCCCCCAACAACTCTTTAGGTAACCATAGGGAGATGGTTGTCCTGGAGGCCCGTGGGGCCCATTTGGCCCCCAACAATTTGTATTTTTTTATTAGGCAGCCCCTGGGAGGTGGTGGTCCCCAAGGCTGGGGACGGGGGGGGGCTTGTGGCATCCCTATATATATATATATATATATATATATATATATATATATATATATAAAGTTGCCCATTTAAGCTCCGAACCCTGCGCCACGCATGGCCTTTAGCTGTGCGTGGAATGGGGTTGTTTGCTTATAGGGGGTAGGCTGGAGAGCCTGGCCGCAGGCCCTGCAGTCAACCCCTGCTGTGCACGAAGTATATATATATATATACACACACACACACAAATATGTGGATTAGGTATAGAAAATCTATACATACTTACCTTTGATATTTTACATTTGATATTTTGTCCTCGATATTTGTATGCTTCTATAGTCTGACTTTCATTTTCAAGGGGTATAATAGACATGGTTCTGTACATAATTGAAGAAGGATAAAATCTCAAGCAGTTATGAAATTCTTTGACATAAGATTGACATGCCTAAATAATGTTAAACGAATATGCCATATTAAAAGGCACAGAATGTACGGTAAAAGATCACAGCCTTGTGGAACTGCACAAAAAGAGGGCCATGTATTACACAAGGATTTGTAGATACTAAAACAGAAGCAAACCATTGGTGAGTTCCAACCTGAGAAAGGAATGCCAGAAGATGAAGTACATTTTGATGATCCAATATAGAGAAGACTGCTAAACGTTTTAACCAATCCAATAAAGTTATCCCATTCTACTATCATCAGAGCGTCTTCCTAACAGCCTGATCCAAAGCCAGATTGTACACTACCTAGCTGCACTCTTGAAATGCGCACTCACATTGTTTCCCATGCCTTTGACAGTAATTTCTAGGTTGGTGATTAGACAGTACTTAAACAGAGAGCAGGACCCAAAGTGAAAGCATTTTAAGCAGGAGTAAGATCACCTCTTCACAAAGTAAATGAACCAGTATAGCACCTTAATTATCAACTTCAGAATACTAAGCAACAAGAATATCATGGACAAAATTTCGAGGAATAAAATATCATGAAGGTACGTTTATATAGGTAAGTATAGGTTTACATTACGTGACCCTACATCTACGTATCTTGTGGATATTTAGATACATGATATTATATTATTTATATATATGTACATATATATATTTTTTATTTTAATTTTTTCATTAGAAATTGGAATGATCAATTTTGCTAGCAGTGACTCCTACTTGTCTGTTGATTAGCTGTCTCATATGCCTCACTTATGGGCTTCGGTTAATCCCAAAGGCTTTGTAAAGGTACAATTTTAAACGTGCATTAGCAAAGGCCACAAAATTAGAAAGAACATCAAACAATTCCTTACATCATTTTTTTGTTTTAATTCCACTTTGTTAGAGCAATTGCTTAGGATGAAACATGGGTCAATAATGCAAGGTGCACAACTGGCATTCTCTGATTCACATATGAGACCATACACATGTTGAGTGTTATGTTGATATATAGTTATAGATGTCATTTGTATTGCTTCAGGTTCAAAGTTATGTGTTATGTTAAAATGAGGTGAAGATGGTTGCCCACATACTAGCGGGCCATGATTTCTGACTGGGCGGTAACAAGAGTTCCCAGCCTCATCGGGCCTGACAAGTGGTGCATTATTAATGAGCCCAGTGTTCCTGAGTGCAGTAATACTGCATGTTTTACCTGAGCCAAACTCTTCTGGTGATAACCGGATGAGTGGCGGTAGTAACTGTAAAGGAACTGAAAGCTTCAGTGTTGAAATCAACGTGATAGTACCCATTTCAGCATGCTATTCTCCATTGCACAGCGATTTACAGTGATCAACTTGTGATCCTTCAGTAATACTGGGACACAGCATCACAATATCCCTGCTATCGGTAAAGGTGGGTGTGGTATTGCCCTTTAGCTCGGCCACTTGTATTGAGGACCGAGTTTTATGTCAAGGAATGTATATGGAACAATTATAAATATGGTAAGCAGCTTCCATCATATTAGCTTTCCCTTGTGAGGCCTGCTTCCTAAACTCCCAGGGCAACCAGAGATATAGGTCACCAGCTGTGTCACTGGAATCCTTTAGCACTGGTGTCCTTGGATCACAATGCTACAGTCCCCAAATGTAATGACAAAGTACTCCCCTTCAGCACTCAATTGTGATGAGGTAGAAAGATTCAGTGGAGCGGGGATTATTTGTATCCCAGTGATGGTTCATTTCTCAACTAACTAGTGAGACAAGTATGTACCTGTAGATCCATTTTTGTGAGTCAACGAAGGGCGTATAATGTTACAAATTGTGCAAAAAAATCACAATTTTTGGGCGGCTGCCCTAAGCAGCAAACTTTGCCGACCACCCAAAGTTGAGCAATTTACAACAGTTTTTTGCATAGGTGCAAAAAATGTAGGTTTGCGCACCACTAGTAGGGAATAGGATTGCACTACCGGCCTTTGAGAATTGAAGGTGAGTGATATGAGGACCCCTGCGGTGTTAGGTATGTAAGTCTCACTGACTGCCATTTTTTTCAGCTATATTTAACAGAAATTGTTGCACTCATATGGTTTATCGAAAGACGAAACGGTCAAAGATCTGAACTGCTTCAAAATAGCTTGTTTTTCAATACAAAGATGTTTTTTAAGTCCTTTAAGTGTAATTCCAAGAGAGGATCCGTAGATATCAGTTTTGCAGACCTTCGTATTCCTCTGTAAAGGTGTCTGGGACTTCCAGTCTCTGTTTTGGATGAAAAAAAACCATACAACGTACATGGCAACGCCAGTAGACATTTTATTTTTTAATCCTAGTCGTTGTAAATTTCGTTGTATGTCTAGCCTGCTTCGTAAATTTAAGGCCCTAATTTCAAGTGGGCTTCAAAATTCCAAGGCTGCACAGGTCTCAAAATAATGAGTTGCGCAGAGTTTAACGTGAACGAGTGGTAATTACTGGGTGCGATAAAATTAACAGTACCGCAATTTTCGACAGGCACACATCGGTAGGTCACTGGCAAGAGGCACATAAAATACCGAGACATGCAGAATTGTTCAGTTTGGTGCATGAAGCAGCGACACATGCATGTTACGCTCTATTTTGAATGCCTACATTGTAAAACGCAGACTGCAGCATTTATTGTGACCGATGAATACTGAACCCTGGGGTGTCAAACTTTATCGGGTGCGATAAGTATTGTGTCCCAATTAAGGCACTCATAGTCAGTGCTTAAACCTGGCATACGAGAGACATAATTTACTCAGTCACTAATCACTTGAATCCGTATTGCACACACAGGAACAACAGGAAAATGATGGGAAAATGTCCTGCTTTAGCACAGTCCTGCAGATATTATCCTGAGGAATGCCGGCTCCTCGGTGGCAGCTGAAGCAGGCAAGGTCTTGAAGCCTAATTTGGAAGGACACGTAAAGCACACAGCGCCTTGTTCGGGATGGATCGAATTGGTGTTCAGTTGAAAAGAAAATCTAATATACTCCACAGGGGGTTGCAGCTGCCTGCATCATTACCAGACGCTGATAACAATCGCCTAACAGCTTGAGGTAATAAAACATCACATTATTTTTTGTTTAGCAGCT
This sequence comes from Pleurodeles waltl, assembly GCF_031143425.1. Taxonomy (NCBI): domain Eukaryota; kingdom Metazoa; phylum Chordata; class Amphibia; order Caudata; family Salamandridae; genus Pleurodeles; species Pleurodeles waltl. The sequence goes on along the minus strand of NC_090436.1, from coordinate 977,069,354 downwards.
CTCGGTGTGGCCGGCTTTAGCTTCCCATGTCCCACCCTGTGCTCATCACGGAGAAGTGTGGCCTTGGTTTCTGCGACACTAAAAGTGAACTAATCCCTGTGTAAGGAATCAGTAAGTACGGCAGGCCTAATCCAGTCGCAGTGTGAAACTGTTGACATTTGTGCTTTTTTTCCGTCATTATGTGACTGGGCCTGTTTTGTGCTGGATTAGGCACAAAGCTCCCGCGCAGCCCATTTGGCATGTTACTAGTAGTTTAACTTCATCAATAATGGATGAGGAGACTGTAATCCACACGAAAGAAGCAGAGGAAAGATTTTTTACAGCTCCCGAATCCTCCAGGATGGGTGATTATTCAACATCACTGATGTGCCTGTCGCTGTATTTTCACATTTGGGCTAGCACGCCATAAGTGACATTTTTATGCGCTATTATGGTTTCGTTGGAGATAGATGGAAACATACAAGCTGAATGAATGTGATCAGTGAATGCACTGGTGGCTTGATACCAAGAGAAATAACAAGATGTCCTTGGTTCAGCACGTGTTAGCTGTATGCCCCAGTCTGATTCATGCTTACAATAAAATGTACCACGTGATAGATCTGGCACTGAAATGGGGTAGGCAAAATAATGGTTAGATCATCTCCACTTTATGATGAACACCCTCTGTGGAGCTACTGGAGGACCTTTCATCAAAGGTGCCCCTACTGATGGATGTTGAAACTATGGCTCAAATCTAAGGATGGCCTTGTGCCATCTAACACCACATTTGCGTAATTTTTCTGACGCTAATGTGGAGTTAGATTGCCAAAAACGCTGTTTCATATCTACAAAGTGGTGCAATGCATGCATTGCACCACTTTGCGACACTTTGCTTCACCATATGCATGCGCCTTGCATAATGTATGCAAAGAGGGCGTTCTGGCACAAGGAGGCCTGCAAAAATCACACAATTAAATCTACAAGGTTTCTTTGCGCCATTTTGGCATCATGTTTCAAACCCTGCTGAAAGCAGGTGTTAGAAGGATGCACCCATTGGAATCAATGGGCTTCCTTGCACTTTGCTCCACTAGCGTCAGATGTTTCGATGCTAGTGGAGCAAAGCCCCACAATAGCGTAAAAAATGTTGGCGCTATTGTTCCTAATACCGCCATGGTGCACCGTATCTTAAACATGGCACACACATTGTGGCGTTAGGAGGGCGCGGGGGGCACAAGAAAAGTGGCGCTTCATGATGTGCAGCACCACTTTTCTTAAATCTGGGCCTATGTATGATTATGGTTTTGCGTTTCGTTGGGCCCAATTTGCAAAGGGATTTTTGAATGGTTAAAGGCATTTTAGTATGTTTTGTACATTTACGATAAGAAATGCATTCATTTTCACTTGTCTGTAATTCACAGAAGGTTTGGTAATAGGTCTAACTAAACCAAATTTTGTCTTTGTCAATTCGTATTAACCGTTCCACAAGGGACATGCATGCTTACATTCTACCATTCCCTTATGATCTTAGAGAAGTTACCTATGCTGAAATTAATAAAAAGCCCCAGGATTACAAATGGTTATCCCCTCAAATAGTATATTTACACTCATAGTCCTCTACAATATGTGTTCTTGAGGAATGTCTAATGTATTGTAATATGGCATTTGTACAACACATACTACCTCTGTGGGGCACAGAAGTGCTTATCCTGTTAGATCTAAATGGTTTTATAACTGCATAATTCTGCAAGAACACATAGAATTTTGCAGCAGTAAACCCCACACAAGTGGTGGGGGTGAAACAAGGCATAGGTAGCCTTGTAAGTGAACACCACATACTTATTCATTTGTGGGTATTCACTAACTCTGATCAAACAACTTTCAATCCTGGATATGGTTGGAGATTTTCTCCAGCAAAGAGCTGGAGTAGCTCTCTCTTCAATGTGAAAAGATGAACAGATCACCTTGAAACATGGAGGGGATACAGGAAAAGGAGTGTCTCTATGGGGAAAAGTGTTTTTTCAGTGGTAAAAGAACAGAAAAAAATGTGTATTTTCATATCGCAACCCATTCCCCTCATATTGTACGCTTTCTACAAATATGCATTAGAGGAAAGGGAGCCTAGCATTTTGCCTCATGACAATTGCAGTGACACACCTATAAATGTTGAGGAATTGCAACAAAGTGTAAAAGCATGTTAAAGCCGTGGCTAAACCTCTGCAGATGCTTTTATATATTTGTTTGTGGATCGGGCCTGTTATATTTTATTCTATTTTTCAAAAAGTAACCATTTCTTTGCAAAGAACCTGCTAAAGATTCTTACATTTCTTGATAGACCGGTCTCAAACAAATAATGGCCCATTTACTTTGATGAGTGGATCAGAAGCAAACCAAACTATTACCCCTTACCTATACTTACTGCTGTGGGCGTCCTCCTTGTTTCCTTTACAGTCCAGGGCCCCAGTGGAGCATGACCAAACACAACGCAGAGCAACCCACCCACCCTCTTTTCTGCAAAGCCTTGCATAGCTATCACAAACGTGGCCCCGGGAGCTAAGCCAGCCCCAAAGCAGCGGTCAAAGACAAGTACTTTGTGCTCGCCACTGGCAGAGCAACAGCTGGGGAGACTTTCTCAACAAAGACGAGTGTCAGATAATCCTGATGAGATTTCACATCCAACATCTTTTGTAATTATGTCACATTCAGCTGTAATGGAATAATTCAGACCGCGAGGACACGCTTTGATCCGCTCTTAAACCCTTCCCCGCGGACATCTACAAAGGTTTCAAGATATTTCAGTCCCCAGCTCTAGTGCTTCTTTGCTGGGCTCGTGCGCCCAGACGAGTTTGTGTCTGTGATCTCCAAAAGTAATACTGAGATTGAAACAATCCCTTTTATATACATTGAAAATAAGCCTCAAGAGTGAGGTCTTTCAGAATGCAGCAGAAAAGCAGCATTTGTTATCATTTTTTATAATCCAAGTAGGCAACCTGATCGAAGATTTACTTATCGCAGATCCAAACTTTACAAGCGCACTGTGTCCACGTTTAAATACACACATTTATATATGAATTTCTGTATTTTTGTTTATATACAACTATATTTGCATCTGTAGGCAAGAAAAAATAAATATGACCAACCAGATACCTATTTATAGCTATAGGAAATTCAAAATGGAGTGGCTGAAGAAATAGTCACCTACACCCTTTTGACTTCCATCCACTTCATGGAGACCACGATTGTTTTCAGAGTGTTCAGGTGACAGTGCCATGCGCGAAAATAAACGTGGCCCAACAGCACATTTGGAGCAAGAGAGCTAATAAAGAGAAGTTCAGACATTTATAACTACATTGCAGAGGAGTTATTACTACAGTAGAGCGTATGTGACTGGGGAACACATTAAGTCATGTATTTCAGATTATTTTTTAGAGTCACTTTACTGAAGAAAAGTATGGAGGTCATACCCAAAAGGACCAGTTACTGAGATTTATCACCCTGTATCACCTGAAACTGCTGCACATGAACTTCAGCATGGTATATACCAGACATACAGATTCTCTGAAGGAATATGCCATTTGTTAACACTGTTTGCAGGAGAGGGAAACGCCTTCCCAAGACAACTTGTAGTCCACCCCCTTTGACCAGGGACAGAGGCCATGCACAGTGGGATTAGGCATGTATCGGGTTGGCCCATGTGGGGATGGACTCAAAGAATGGTCAAGCTTCACTGTGCACGACTTGAGGTGCTACATGCGGCTGAAGGCTATGTACAGCGGGATAGGGCATGTGTAGAGATTGGACTTGTGCACTGGGTTGGGTCTTTGGCCAACCCTCACTAACCATTGCCAAAAGACCTTGCATAGCAGGGCTTAGTCACAAGCTGTTATGCGTTACATGAAAAATACTCCAAGAATTGAAAAAAAAAGCATAGTTGAAGTGGCGTTATGATTTATTTGATCTTTTGTTTTTTACAAATGTATTCAGAGCCAACATACAAAGTACAGTTTTGGTTAGTAATTGAAGCCAAAATAAACAAAAATGTCCCAGGTATGGTTCACTCTACAAGCCTACGAACCATAATTCAGACAACAGCCATGCAAATATAATTAAAACACAAAATTGCATACTTATCATCTCACAAACTATATATATATATATATATATATATATATATTTTTCTCCATACTAAATTCAGGCTAGCTTCTAAACTGGGTTGAAATGATGAGGAAAAGAACAATGGAATCAACCCAGATCTGTGACTGGGGGTGAGTGTTTGAAAAGTTTCAGCACTCCATCCATCGTCCTTTTGTGTTGCTAAAGTCATAGTAAGTGGCCAGGGTATGCCCAGACGTGGGTCCCTTGCTCACTGTATTACTAGGTTTAACCTAGCCTGGCTTATGAGGGGTTATACCCTAAAACTGGACCCAGGATGATTGTTTCTGGTCCAGGGAAGACCTGACCTGGCAGTTTTGGCTGGACTGTTCCCATGCGGAGTGTGATCAATACTGATTTGCATATGGCTGGGCCCAAACTGGGTTGGCATGGTGAGCAAAAGAACAATGATTCAACCCAGATCTGTGGCTGGGGGTGAGTGTTTGAAACGTTTCAGCACTCCATCCTTCATCCTTTTGTGTTGTTAAGCATATATATCAAAGTGCTAAAAAAGTTAAAATAGTCTACTTTACGTACTACTAATGAGTGATACTATTTCTAACATTTATTATGTGACTGGCTGTGTGACTGTGTGTATCCGTGTGTGAGTGGGTGTCTGAGTGCCTGTATGGGTGCGTGAATGGGGTGTGTGAGTGCCTGTTTGAGTGTGTAAGTAGGTATGTGAGTAGTTGTGTGGGAGGAGTGGCTGTGTGAGTAACTATATTGGTGAGTGAGTGGGTGTGTCAATGGTTGTACGGGAGAGTGAGTGACTGAGTAAGTGGCTGTATGGATGGGTGAGTGGGTGATAAAGTGACTGTATGGGTGAGTGAGTGGGTGTCTGAATGGCTGTATGAGTGATTGACTGTGTAAGTGACTGTGTAAGTGAGTGAGTGGCTGTTTGGTTAAGTGAGTTGGTGTGTGAATGGCTGTATTGTAGAGTACCTGTGAATGGATGTATGGGTGAGGAAGTGGATATGTGAGGGCTTGTATGGATGTGTGAATGGGTATATAAGTGGTTGTGTGGGTGTATGAGTGAGTGTGTAATTGTGTGGGTGAGTGAGTGGCTGTGTTGAGATGCTGTATGGGTGAGTGTATGACTATGGGAGTGGCTTTATGGGTATGGGAAAGGTGACTTGCTGTATGAGTAGCTGTATGGGTGAGAACGTAGTTGTGAGTGCCTTTATGAGTGAGTGTGTGTGTGTGAGTGCCTCCATGGATGAGTGAATAGTTGTGTTAGTACTCGTATGGGTCTGTGAATGAGTATGTGAGTGGTTGTGTGGGTGCATGATTGGGTGTATGAGAGGATATATAGGGGAGTGATTGGGTGTGTAAGTGCTTCTGTGGATGATGTAATCAGTGATGTAATCAGTGATGTCATTTGAGACGTTATCAGTGTTGTCACTGACCATGTCATGAGTGATGTAATATGTGAGGTCATAAGCAGTGCATTACAGGGGCGTAAGTTATAGTTAGCTCAGGTAACTATAACTGCTGAATTTCACTAGTTTTGTACGAGTGAAATGTGAGCTTAACTATAATGTCCCTGTAACCTTTGTTTTTTTCAATGAATTTTAACGTTTTTTTAAATTCTATATCCTAACTATAACGCCCCTGTAATCTTTGTTTTTTTCAGTGAATTTATAAGATTTTTATAATGTTTTTTCCTAACTATAACATCCCTGTAATCTTTGGATTTTAAGTGAATTTCTAAGGTTTTTTGAATTTTATTTCCTAACTGTAACCACTAACCTTTGACAGTGAGTTTGTGAGGGAGTGCATAGGTATCTCAGTAGGTCTGTGAGTTGGGGTGAGAGTGTCTAAGTGGGTCTGCCAGTGGGTGTGTGAGTGTCTGAGTAGGTCTGTGAGTGGTTGCAAGAGTGTCTACGTGGATCTGTGTGAGTGTCTGAGTAGGTCTGTGAGTGGGTAAATGAGTCTCTGAGTGTGTCTGTGAGTGAGTGCATGAGCTTCTGAGCGGGTAAGTGTGTGAGTGCATGAGTCTCTGAGTGGGTCTGTGAGTGGGTCCGTGAGCTTGAATAGGTTTAAGAGTAGGTGCATGAATGTCTGAGAGGGTCTGTGAGTGGGTTCATGAATGTCCGAGTGGGTCTGTGAGTGGGTGTATGAGTCTCTAATTAGGTCTATGAGTGGGTGTGTGACTATCTGAATGGGTCTGTGAATGAGTACATGAGTCTCTAAGTGAGTCTGTGAGAGGGTGCATGAGTGTCTGAGTGTATCTGTGAGTGGGTGTGTGAGTGTCTCTGTGGATGTGTCAGTAGCTACATGAGTGACTCTGCCTAAAAGAACCACATCTGCTCTTTATCCATCTAGAGTCCACAGTTTTGCACAAAATGCCTACCCAACTGAAGTACTTTCTACTGGTTAGTTAGTAAGTACTACCTCATTGGGTTAATATCTACTGTGTTTTATACACTACAGCTGCGTAATGGGCCATGAGGAAAATTCTCCAGCGACCTTGTGTGTATTTGGCAATGTGATTGTTCCTCATGCATCTTTCTCCAGAATTCTGAGGTAGCATGAATCATCCTATAAAGAGGCCAATTAAACTACAAAGACATAAATCTCCACCAAACCACAGTCCTTCCTTTTAGCTATTGCCAGGAACTGTTAGGAGGTGCTGGCTAGACTGATGACAGGGAAGACAAAGGAGACAGAATACTGGTACAGAGCTGTCTGAGATCACACACAGAGACCAAGGCTAGAGGGGATCCAAGGCAGAAGCTTTATTCAAGGGAATAAGAGAGATAAGGCTTAGAGAGAACAGGCATTCAAGAGGCAGTGTGGCACCCAAACTAACTAACACCCAGGGAAGAACTTGCAAGACATATATATTTAACAGTATAATAAAAAAAGGGAATGTGGGGTAAAGCACTCAGGAGCTTCATACGGTAAGACTGAAGATTAATAACACAGTTGCTGTTACACATTCTGACTTTGTATACCTATATATTGGATATACATGCAAAGACAGGGTCTGTAGAGCTGAACCCGATGGTGATTGTAAGGAAATGCCTCCTTGGCATGGTTACCCCCTGACTTTTTGCCTTTGCTGATGCTATGTTTTGAATTGAAAGTGTGCTGAGGCCTGCTAACCAGGCCCCAGCACCAGTGTTCTTTCCCTAACCTGTACTTATGATTTCACAATTGGAACACCCTGGCATCCAGGTAAGTCCCTTGTAACCTGTACCCCTGGTACCAAGGGCCCTGATGCCAGGGAAGGTCTCTAAGGGCTGCAGCATATCTTATGCCACCCTGGGGACCCCTCACTCAGCACAGACACACTGCTTGCCAGCTTGTGTGTGCTGGTGAAAACAAAACGAGTAAGTCTACATGGCACTCCCCTCAGGGTGCCATGCCAACCTCACACTGCCTATGCAGTATAGATAAGTCACACCTCTAGTAGGCCTTACAGCCCTAAGGCAGGGTGCACTATACCATAGGTGAGGGCACCAGTGCATGAGTACTGTGCCCCTACAGTGTCTAAGCCAAACCTTAGACATTGTAAGTGCAGGGTAGCCATAAGAGTATATGGTCTGGGAGTCTGTCAAACACGGACTCCACAGCACCATAATGGCTACACTGAAAACTGGGAAGTTTGGTATCAAACTTCTCAGCACAATAAATGCACACTGATGCCAGTGTAAATTTTATTGTGAAATACACCCTAGAGGGCACCTTAGAGGTGCCCCCTGAAACCTTAACCGACTATCTGTGTAGGCTGACTGGTTCCAGCAGCCTGCCACAACCGAGACATGTTGCTGGCCCCATGGGGAGAGTGCCTTTGTCACTCTGAGGCCAGTAACAAAGCCTGCACTGGGTGGAGATGCTAACACCTCCCCCAGGCAGGAGCTGTAACACCTGGCGGTGAGCCTCAAAGGCTCACCCCTTTGTTCCAGCACCGCAGGACACTCCAGCTAGTGGAGTTGCCCGCCCCCTCCGGCCACGGTCCCCACTTTTGGCAGCAAGGCCGGAGGAAATAATGAGAATAACAAGGAGGAGTCACTGGCCAGTCAGGACAGCCCTTAAGGTGTCCTGAGCTGAAGTGACTCTAACTTTTAGAAATCCTCCATCTTGCAGATGGAGGATTCCCCCAATAGGGATAGGAATGTGACCCCCTCCCCTTGGGAGAAGGCACAAAGAGGGTGTACCCACCCTCAGGGCTAGTAGCCAATGGCTACTAACCCCCCAGACCTAAAGACGCCCTTAAATTTAGTATTTAAGGGCTTCCCTGAACCTAAGAATTTAGATTCCTGAAACTACAAGAAGAAGAGGACTGCTGAGCTGAAAAACCCCTGCAGAAGAAGAACAGAAGACACCAACTGCTTTGGCCCCAGTCATACCGGCCTGTCTCCTGCCTTCCAAAGAAACCTGCTCCAGCGACGCTTTCCAAAGGACCAGCGACCTCTGAATCCTCAGAGGACTGCCCTGCTTCAAGAAAGACAAGAAACTCCAGAGGACAGCGGCCCTGCTCCAAAAAAGACTGCAACTTTGTTTCAAAGGAGCAGATTTAAAGACCCCTGCAACTCCCCGCAAGAAGCGTGAGACTTGCAACACTGCACCCGGCGACCCCGACTCGACTGGTGGAGAACCAACACCTCAGGGAGGACCCTCCGGGGACTCCAAGACCGTGAGTAACCAAAGTTGTCCCCCCTGAGCCCCCACAGCGACGCCTGCAGAGGGAATCCCGAGGCTCCCCCTGACCGCGACTGCCTGAACTCTAATTTCCCGACGGCTGGAAAAGACCCTGCACCCGCAGCCCCCAGCACCTGAAGGATCGGAACTCCAGTGCCAGGAGGCCCTCTCCCTTGTCCAGGTGGTGGCTACCCCAAGGAGCCCCCCCCTTGCCTGCCTGCATCGCTGAAGAGACCCCTTGGTCTCTCATAGGAAACTATTGAAAACCCGACGCGTGTTTACACACTGCACCCGGCCGCCCCCGCGCTGCTGAGGGTGTACTTTTTGTGCTGACTCGTGTCCCCCCCGGTGCCCTACAAAACCCCCCTGGTCTGCCCTCCGAAGACGCGGGTACTTACCTGCTGGCAGACTGGAACCGGGGCACCCCCTTCTCTCCATTGAAGCCTATGCGTTTTGGGCACCACTTTGAACTCTGCACCTGACCGGCCCTGAGCTGCTGGTGTGGTGACTTTGGGGTTGCTCTGAACCCCCAACGGTGGGCTACCTTGGACCCCAATCTTAACCCCGTAGGTGGTTTACTTACCTGCAAAAACTAACATTATTTTACCTCCCCCAGGAACTGTGAAAATTGCACTGTCTACTTTTAAAACAGCTTATTGTGTTTTATGTAAAAAGTATATATGCTACTGTGATTATTCAAAGTTCCTAAAGTACTTACCTGCAATACCTTTCAAATGAGATATTACATGTAGAATTTGAACCTGTGGTTCTTAAAATAAACTAAGAAAATATATTTTTCTATAACAAAACCTATTGGCCTGGATTTGTCTCTGAGTGTGTGTTCCTCATTTATTGCCTGTGTGTATGTACAACAAATGCTTAACACTACTCCTTTCATAAGCCTACTGCTCGACCACACTACCACAAAATAGAGCATTAGTATTATCTCTTTTTGCCACTATCTTACCTCTAAGGGGAACCCTTGGACTCTGTGCATACTATTCCTTACTTTGAAATAGTGCATACAGAGCCAACTTCCTACATTGGTGGATCAGCGGTGGGGTACAAGACTTTGCATTTGCTGGACTACTCAGCCAATACCTGATCACATGACAAATTCCAAAAATTGTCATTAGAAATTGTTTTTGCAATTTGAACTATTTTTCTAAATTCTTAAAAGACCTGCTAGGGCCTTGTGTTAGATCCTGTTTAGCATTTCTTTTAGATTTTAAAAGTTTGTGAAAGTTTGAATTAGATTCTAGAACTAGTGTTGGAAAATGGGTTATTGGTAGGGCAGGTAGGTACCTACACCTAGCAACAAGCCACCAACCTCCACATAGGTACAGTTAGGTCTCAGTAAATTAATCCCAGCTCAACCCTTGGTAGCTTGGCAACGAGCGTCAAGGCTTAACTTAGGAGACAAAGTGTAAAGCATTCAAATATCACAAAACAGTAATTAAATAAAACACAGGAAACAGTTTAAAAATCCAAAACCAATTTATAAAAATAGTTTATATTTTTATCTTTAAAATGACACAAAAACTATTAAAATCGGTTCAGGGGAACCGGAGATATGAATTTTTAAAGAATTATTACTTTTCTAGCGCTTAGAAACAAAAAGCGCCAATCGGGTCATCTGGTTGCACCTCGACCGGGGCAAAGTCAAACTTTCAGGCCGACCGCGATGGAGCCCTGCTCGGCTACAAGTCGCGGGAGGCCTCGGTTAAAAAGTTACCTTCTGACTTAGTCTTTATTTTGAAGTTTTTCTTCACCGGGACGAACCTGCCAGTTGAATCCAACCTCCTGGAGCCCTTGTCCGGATACGCGATGTGGGTTTTCTCGGTGGAGACTTTTACCTTCGGACTTAGTCGTTTTTTCGAGATGAAAATCCTTCGACCGGGGTAAACCTGGATCTTGATCTGACGTCCATGGAGCCCTTCTCGGATACGATGGCTGGGAGGTCCCGGTCAACTTTTTACGTTCGGACTTAGTCTCTTTTTTGGATGTTTTTCTTTACCGGGACGAACCACGAAGTCAGGCCGGGTCGCGGTTGAGGCAAGCCGGCTAGAATTTCCGCGGCGGGTCGGTCCCTCTCTGGAGCTTTTTTCCAAAAATTCTCAAATCTTTTCCAAACTTCTGGGGCTTCACCCAGATGTTCTTTTAAGGTTCTTTTGGGGTCCACAGCTCACCCCAAGGGTCCAGAAGTTCTGTGATGGTCCTTGGGGGGGTGCGGACTTCAACTCCCAGAATGCACCTGGCGCAAACTCCTTTTTGGCCAGTGGACAGTGGTCAGCTGGTCGCTTTCTTCAGGAGTTGGTGCAGGGGACTCTGGTTTAGCAATTTTTCACCTGTAGCAAACAGGGAGTCCCTCCTTGAACCAGTTGAAGCCAGGCAAAGTCCTTCTTGTGGTGAAGCCCAAGTGTGCAGCTGGTGCAGTCCTTCTGAGTGCAGGGTCCAGGTGCAGGCCAGGGGTCCAGCAGGGCAGTCCTTCTTCTTCTTTAGTTCCTTTCTTGTTGAATTCTGGAGGGGATCTGAGGTGTGGGTGCAGGTCTGCCAGTTTTATCCTTGCTCCTGGGTGAAAAGCAGGGGGGCCCTGGTTCTCCAATCAGGGACAGGGTCGTCCTCCTGTGATGACCACTTCCTGGGAAGTGTGGCAAAAATCCATCCCAGAAGGCAACAGTCTCTAAAAATCCAACATGGATGAATCTGATTTTTGGAGGTTACATCTGGCTGAGCCCACCCACTGGTGTGGCTAAAAATCATAAACACACCCCTCTCCTGCCCTCTCCTAATCTAATCAAGGGGGCACCTAATTGTCTGGGGTTGCAGGATGTGGGGGTGTTGCTGGGTGCTGCAAATGTCCTTCTCTGCCTTTGAAGACCAGTTTGGCAGCCCTCCCCCTTCCTGCCTCACCATCTGCTGAGGGGAGATTCTCTCCCCCAAGCACATTCCTTTGTGTGAAGCCTGGCCACTTCACACCTCATCAAGGCAGCCTGGCAGAAGCTGCTGCAGGCTGGCCAATCAGAGCACAGCAGCAAAAACAATGCAGAGCTGAAATTGGCAACTTTTTAGGTAAAGTCTAAACTTTTTACCTGAACTAGTTATAATAAATCCAACAACTGGAAGTTGTAGGATTTATTACAACAATTAATTTGATACCAAATTCTTGGTATGCAACATTTAAGGAGACTTTAAAATTTAAAATAAAGTCTGCCCATTCTAGCCTATGAAGGCCATTTACTTCAATGAGGGAAAAACGAATTTGGCTGTTTTTACCTTACCAGGGCTTATAAATCTATTTTTATAAAGTCCCTGCTTATAGTTACATGGCACCCAGCCCTAGGGGCACATAGGGCACACCTTAGGGGTGACTTATATGTAAAAATAAGGTAGTTTAAGACTTTGGAAGTACCTTTAATTCCAAAGTCGAATTTGCATATAACTTTAATTTAAAAGCAGCCAGCAAGGCAGGCTTGCTTTTAAAATGACACTGGGCACCTCAGCAATGCACCTAGGTGTGCACCACCTATGCTGTGGTCCCTAAACCTACATGCCCTACCATATACTAGGGACTTATAGGTAGGTTAACTTAGCCAATTATAATTAGCCTAATTTGCATATCCATTTTACACAGAGCACAGGCCCTGGGACTGGTTAGCAGTACCCAGGGCACCATCAAAGTCAGGAAAACACCAGCAAAAAGAGGAAAATGGGGGCAAAAAGTTATGGGGCCTCTGCAATCAGCCCTGTTTTCTCACAACTAGTTTTTAAATTCCTAAAAAGTATTCCAACGTTTAGAAGCATAATGTCTAGTACAGATGTGAATGTGGTGGAACTCGACACCACACCTTACCTCCATGGTGAGATGAGGGAGCTAAGGTCACTCTGTAAAATAAAGAAAATAACAATGGGCCCCAGACCTTCCAAACTACAGCTCCAGGAGCAGTTGGCAGAGTTTGAAAAGGCCAACCCCTCTGAGGATGGCAACACAGAGGATGATGATAGTGACCTGGAGGGAGATTCCCCCCTACCAGTCCTATTTAGGGAGAACAGGGCCTCTCAAGCCCTGACTCCAAACATAATAGTCAGAGATGCTGGCCCCCTCACAGGAGGGACCAACCTCTCTGAAATCACTGAGGATAACTCCAGTGAAGAGGACATCCAGTTAGCCAGGATGGCCAAAAGATTGGCTTTGGAAAGACAGATCCTAGCCATAGAAAGGGAAAGACAAGAGATGGGCCTAGGACCCATCAATGGTGGCAGCAACTTAAATAGGGTCAGAGATTCTCCTGACATGTTGAAAATCCCTAAAGGGATTGTAACTAAATATGAAGATGGTGATGACATCACCAAATGGTTCACAGCTTTTGAGAGGGCTTGTGTAACCAGAAAAGTGAACAAATCTCAGTGGGGTGCTCTCCTTTGGGAAATGTTCACAGGAAAGTGTAGGGATAGACTCCTCACACTCTCTGGAAAAGATGCAGAATCTTATGACCTCATGAAGGGTACCCTGATTGAGGGCTTTGGATTCTCCACTGAGGAGTATAGGATTAGATTCAGGGGGGCTCAAAAATCCTCGAGCCAGACCTGGGTTGACTTTGTGGACTACTCAGTAAAAACACTAGATGGTTGGATTCAAGGCAGTGGTGTAAGTAATTATGATGGGCTGTACAATTTATTTGTGAAAGAACACCTATTAAGTAATTGTTTCAATGATAAACTGCATCAGCATCTGGTAGACCTAGGACCAATTTCTCCCCAAGAATTGGGAAAGAAGGCGGACCATTGGGTCAAGACTAGGGTGCCCAAAACTTCCACAGGGGGTGACCAAAAGAAAGGGGTCACAAAACCTCCCCAGGGGAAGGGTGGTGAGACAGCCAAAAACAAAACTAGTAAAGAGTCTTCTACAGGCCCCCAAAAACCTGCACAGGAGGGTGGGCCCAGAGCCTCTTCACAAACCAATTTTGGGTACAAGGGTAAAAACTTTGATCCCAAAAAGGCCTGGTGTCGTAGCTGTAATCAGCCTGGACACCAAACTGGAGACAAGGCCTGTCCCCAGAAAAATACCACTTCTAACTCCACTCCAGCTAAAACTGGAATGGCCAGTCTCCAAGTGGGATCAACAGTGTGCCCAGAGCAAATCAGGTGTCACACTGAAGCTACATTAGTCTCTGAGGGTGGGGTGGATTTAGCCACACTGGCTGCCTGGCCCCCTAACATGAAAAAATACAGGCAGCAGCTCTTAATTAATGGGACAAGTGTAGAAGGCCTGAGGGATACAGGTGCCAGTGTCACTATGGTGACAGAGAAACTGGTTTCCCCTGGCCAATACCTGGCTGGACAAACCTATCCAGTCACCAATGCTGACAATCAAACTAAAGTACATCCCATGGCTATGGTAACTTTAGAGTGGGGAGGTGTCAATGGCCTGAAACAGGTGGTAGTCTCCTCAAATATCCCAGTAGACTGTTTGCTTGGAAATGACCTGGAGTCCTCAGCATGGGCTGAGGTAGAACTGAAAACCCATGCAGCCATGCTGGGTATCCCTGAATTGGTGTGTGTCAAGACAAGGGCACAGTGCAAGGCACAGGGTGAAAAAGTAGAGCTGGAGTCTGGAAAAAGGGCCCAGCCTACCAAGAGAAAAGGAAAGCCAACTGGGAAACCAGCTGCAACACAACACCAAAAAGAGAACCTCTCTTCTCAGGAAGAAGTTCTGCCCTCTGAGGGAACTGAGCCTATGGAGCTGGAACCTTATCAGGTTGAGCTCTTGGGCCCAGGGGGACCCCCAAGGGAAGAGTTGTGTAAGGGACAAGAAACCTGTCCCTCTCTTGAAGGCCTTAGGTAGCAAGCTGCTGAAGAGTCCAATGGCAAGAAAACTGGAACACATAGGGTCTATTGGGAAGATGGGCTCCTGTACACTGAGGCAAGAGATCCCAAACCTGGTGCCACTAGGAGAGTGGTAGTGCCTCAGGAGTTCAGAGAGTTTATTCTGACCTTAGCCCATGATATTCCCCTTGCTGGGCATTTGGGACAAACCAAGACGTGGGAGAGGTTAGTCAACCACTTCTACTGGCCCAACATGTCCCAGAAGGTTAAGGAGTTTTGCATCTCCTGGACCACCTGTCAAGCCAGTGGTAAGACAGGTGGACATCCAAAGGCCCCCCTCATTCCACTTCCAGTGGTGGGGGTCCCCTTTGAAAGAGTGGGTGTGGACATAGTGGGTCCACTTGAACCTCCCACAGCCTCAGGAAATATGTACATCCTAGTAGTAGTGGATCATGCTACTAGGTATCCTGAAGCTATTCCCCTTAGGTCGACTACTGCCCCTGCAGTAGCCAAGGCCCTCATTGGTATCTTTACCAGAGTGGGCTTCCCTAAGGAGGTGGTGTCTGACAGAGGTACCAACTTCATGTCAGCATACCTGAAACACATGTGGAATGAGTGTGGAGTGACTTATAAATTCACTACACCCTATCATCCACAAACTAATGGCCTTGTTGAGAGATTCAACAAGACATTAAAGGGCATGATCATGGGGCTCCCAGAAAAACTCAAAAGGAGATGGGATGTCCTCTTGCCATGTCTGCTTTTCGCTTACAGAGAGGTGCCTCAGAAGGGAGTAGGGTTCTCACCCTTTGAACTTCTGTTTGGCCACCCTGTAAGGGGACCACTAGCTCTTGTGAAAGAAGGCTGGGAGAGACCTCTTAATGAGCCTAAACAAGACATAGTGGACTATGTACTTGGCCTTCGCTCAAGGATGGCAGAGTACATGGAAAAGGCAAGTAAAAACCTTGAGGCCAGCCAACAGCTCCAGAAGTTTTGGTATGACCAAAAGGCTGCACTGGTTGAATTTCAACCAGGGCAGAAAGTCTGGGTTTTGGAGCCTGTGGCTCCCAGGGCACTTCAGGACAAATGGAGTGGCCCTTACCCAGTGCTAGAGAGGAAGAGTCAGGTCACCTACCTGGTAGACCTGGGCACAAGCAGGAGCCCCAAGAGGGTGATCCATGTGAACAGCCTTAAGCTCTTCCATGACAGGGCTAATGTAAATCTGTTAATGGTAACAGATGAGGATCAGGAAGCTGAGAGTGAGCCTCTCCCTGATCTTCTGTCATCAAACTCTAATGATGGCTCAGTAGATGGAGTGATTTATTCAGACACCCTCTCTGGCCAACAGCAATCTGACTGTAGGACAGTCCTGCAGCAGTTTGCTGAGCTCTTTTCCCTAACCCCTGGTCAGACACACCTTTGTACCCATGATGTGGACACAGGAGACAGCATGCCTGTCAAAAACAAAATATTCAGACAGTCTGATCAAGTTAAGGAAAGCATCAAGGTGGAAGTCCACAGGATGCTGGAATTGGGAGTAATTGAGCACTCTGACAGCCCCTGGGCTAGCCCAGTGGTCTTAGTCCCCAAACCTCACACCAAAGATGGAAAGAGAGAGATGAGGTTTTGTGTGGACTACAGAGGTCTTAATTCTGTCACCAAGACAGATGCCCATCCCATTCCTAGAGCTGACGAGCTGATTGACAAATTAGGTGCTGCCAAGTTCTTAAGTACCTTTGACTTAACAGCAGGGTACTGGCAAATCAAAATGGCACCTGGAGCAAAAGAGAAAACAGCATTCTTCACACCTGATGGGCATTATCAGTTTACTGTTATGCCCTTTGGTTTAAAGAATGCCCCTGCCACCTTCCAAAGGTAGGTTGGTGAATCAAGTCCTTGCTGGGTTGGAATCCTTTAGGGCAGCTTATCTTGATGATATTGCTGTCTTTAGCTCCACCTGGCAGGATCACCTGGTCCACCTGAAGAAGGTTTTGAAGGCTCTGCAATCTGCAGGCCTCTCTATCAAGGCATCCAAATGCCAGATAGGGCAGGGAACTGTGGTTTACTTGGGACACCTTGTAGGTGGAGGCCAAGTTAAGCCACTCCAGCCTAAGATCCAGACTATTCTGGACTGGGCAGCTCCAAAAACCCAGACTCAAGTCAGGGCATTCCTTGGCTTGACTGGGTACTATAGGAGGTTTGTGAAGGGATATGGATCCATTGTGACAGCCCTCACAGAACTCACCTCCAAGAAAATGCCCAAGAAAGTAAACTGGACTGTAGAATGCCAACAGGCCTTTGACACCCTGAAACAAGCAATGTGCATAGCACCAGTTCTAAAAGCTCCAGATTACTCCAAGCAGTTCATTGTGCAGACAGATGCCTCTGAACATGGGATAGGGGCAGCTTTGTCCCAAACAAATGATGATGGCCTTGACCAGCCTGTTGCTTTCATTAGCAGGAGGTTACTCCCCAGGGAGCAGCGTTGGAGTGCCATTGAGAGGGAGGCCTTTGCTGTGGTTTGGTCCCTGAAGAAGCTGAGACCATACCTCTTTGGTACTCACTTCCTAGTTCAGACTGACCACAGACCTCTCAGATGGCTAATGCAAATGAAAGGTGAAAATCCAAAACTGTTGAGGTGGTCCATCTCCCTACAGGGAATGGACTTTATAGGGGAACACAGACCTGGGACTGCCCATGCCAATGCAGATGGCCTTTCCAGGTTCTTCCACTTAGAAAATGAAGACTCTCTTGGGAAAGGTTAGTCTCATCCTCTTTTGTTTGGGGGGGGGGTTGTGTAAGGAAATGCCT
Organism: Pleurodeles waltl; assembly: GCF_031143425.1. NCBI lineage: Eukaryota > Metazoa > Chordata > Amphibia > Caudata > Salamandridae > Pleurodeles > Pleurodeles waltl. Next base: position 977,051,942 of record NC_090436.1, on the reverse strand, counting down.
CCTTGGCATGGTTACCCCCTGACTTTTTGCCTTTGCTGATGCTATGTTTTGAATTGAAAGTGTGCTGAGGCCTGCTAACCAGGCCCCAGCACCAGTGTTCTTTCCCTAACCTGTACTTTTGATTCCACAATTGGCACACCCTGGCATCCAGGCAAGTCCCTTGTAACTGGTACCCCTGGTACCAAGGGCCCCGATGCCAGGGAAGGTCTCTAAGGGCTGCAGCATATCTTATGCCACCCTGGGGACCCCTCACTCAGCACAGACACACTGCTTGCCAGCTTGTGTGTGCTGGTGAAAACAAAACGAGTAAGTCGACATGGCACTCCCCTCAGGGTGCCATGCCAACCTCACACTGCCTATGCAGTATAGATAAGTCACCCCTCTAGTAGGCCTTACAGCTCTAAGGCAGGGTGCACTATACCATAGGTGAGGGCACCAGTGCATGAGTACTGTGCCCCTACAGTGTCTAAGCCAAACCTTAGACATTGTAAGTGCAGGGTAGCCATAAGAGTATATGGTCTGGGAGTCTGTCAAACACGGACTCCACAGCACCATAATGGCTACACTGAAAACTGGGAAGTTTGGTATCAAACTTCTCAGCACAATAAATGCACACTGATGCCAGTGTACATTTTATTGTGAAATACACCCCAGAGGGCACCTTAGAGGTGCCCCCTGAAACCTTAACCGACTATCTGTGTAGGCTGACTGGTTCCAGCAGCCTGCCACAACCGAGACATGTTGCTGGCCCCATGGGGAGAGTGCCTTTGTCACTCTGAGGCCAGTAACAAAGCCTGCACTGGGTGGAGATGCTAACACCTCCCCCAGGCAGGAGCTGTAACACCTGGCGGTGAGCCTCAAAGGCTCACCCCTTTGTTCCAGCACCGCAGGACACTCCAGCTAGTGGAGTTTCCCGCCCCCTCCGGCCACGGCCCCCACTTTTGGCGGCAAGGCCGGAGGAAATAATGAGAATAACAAGGAGGAGTCACTGGCCAGTCAGGACAGCCCCTAAGGTGTCCTGAGCTGAAGTGACTCTAACTTTTAGAAATCCTCCATCTTGCAGATGGAGGATTCCCCCAATAGGGATAGGAATGTGACCCCCTCCCCTTGGGAGGAGGCACAAAGAGGGTGTACCCACCCTCAGGGCTAGTAGCCATTGGCTACTAACCCCCCAGACCTAAAGACGCCCTTAAATTTAGTATTTAAGGGCTTCCCTGAACCTAAGAATTTAGATTCCTGAAACTACAAGAAGAAGAGGACTGCTGAGCTGAAAAACCCCTGCAGAAGAAGAACAGAAGACACCAACTGCTTTGGCCCCAGTCCTACCGGCCTGTCTCCTGCCTTCCAAAGAAACCTGCTCCAGCAACGCTTTCCAAAGGACCATCGACCTCTGAATCCTCAGAGGACTGCCCTGCTTCAAGAAAGACAAGAAACTCCAGAGGACAGTGGCCCTGCTCCAAAAAAGACTGCAACTTTGTTTCAAAGGAGCAGATTTAAAGACCCCTGCAACTCCCCGCAAGAAGCGTGAGACTTGCAACACTGCACCCGGCGACCCCGACTCAACTGGTGGAGAACCAACACCTCAGGGAGGACCCTCCGGCGACTCCAAGACCGTGAGTAACCAAAGTTGTCCCCCCTGAGCCCCCACAGCGACGCCTGCAGAGGGAATCCCGAGGCTCCCCCTGACCGCGACTGCCTGAACTCTAATTTCCCGACGGCTGGAAAAGACCCTGCACCCGCAGCCCCCAGCACCTGAAGGATCGGAACTCCAGTGCAGGAGTGACCCCCAGGAGGCCCTCTCCCTTGTCCAGGTGGTGGCTACCCCGAGGAGCCCCCCCCTTGCCTGCCTGCATCGCTGAAGAGACCCCTTGGTCTCTCATAGGAAACTATTGAAAACCCGACGCGTGTTTACACACTGCACCCGGCCGCCCCCGCGCTGCTGAGGGTGTACTTTTTGTGCTGACTCGTGTCCCCCCGGTGCCCTACAAAACCCCCCTGGTCTGCCCTCCGAAGACGCGGGTACTTACCTGCTGGCAGACTGGAACCGGGGCACCCCCTTCTCTCCATTGAAGCCTATGCGTTTTGGGCACCACTTTGAACTCTGCACCTGACCGGCCCTGAGCTGCTGGTGTGGTGACTTTGGGGTTGCTCTGAACCCCCAACGGTGGGCTACCTTGGACCCCAATCTTAACCCCGTAGGTGGTTTACTTACCTGCAAAAACTAACATTACTTTACCTCCCCCAGGAACTGTGAAAATTGCACTGTGTCCACTTTTAAAACAGCTTATTGTGTTTTATGTAAAAAGTATATATGCTACTGTGATTATTCAAAGTTCCTAAAGTACTTACCTGCAATACCTTTCAAATGAGATATTACATGTAGAATTTGAACCTGTGGTTCTTAAAATAAACTAAGAAAATATATTTTTCTATAACAAAACCTATTGGCCTGGATTTGTCTCTGAGTGTGTGTTCCTCATTTATTGCCTGTGCGTATGTACAACAAATGCTTAACACTACTCCTTTGATAAGCCTACTGCTCGACCACACTACCACAAAATAGAGCATTAGTATTATATCTTTTTGCCACTATCTTACCTCTAAGGGGAACCCTTGGACTCTGTGCATACTATTCCTTACTTTGAAATAGTGCATACAGAGCCAACTTCCTACAGTGATGTTATAAAAAGTAACTGAAAGATAACACTCACAGTGGACAAGAAATATCACCTAGGTTCCCTCTGAGCCCACGGGTCTGAGTGATCAAACAGGAACAGGCGTGGGGGTAACAGCAAGGGTTTAGAACTAAATACAACCATGATTATCAAGTAGCTAGCAAGGAGGAGTGCTTCTTCACAGGAAAGGAGGGAAAACAAATGGCACACTTGGCAGAAAGCAAGGAACAAACATGCAAGGAAACTAGAAGCAAGACAGCAGGAAAACAGTAAACTAGGAACTGGAACAAAAAATGGAAAGAAGGCAAGGCCTAGGAAATGAAAAATTCAAAATGAGAGGCTTCAAGGGAGCACAAGAAGTCAGCAGGCAGAAATAGTTCAAGGAACAATGAACAGCTGAGGCTCAGGAGACAAGTAGCACTTCAAGGAGTGCTAGTTCAGGAACACAGAATTTGCTAAGACTCAGAAGACAAGGTAGCACTGCGGGGAGTGCTAGTTCAGGAACAAGGATTTGCTTCAACTCAGGAACAAGGATAGTTATAGCTCAGCAGGAGGAACAAGCAATAACTACAGCTCGGAAACAAGGAATAACTGCAGTTGAGGAATAGGAACAATGAATAACTACAGCTCAGGAACAAGGAATAAGTATGGCTCAGGAGCTCAGGAAATAAGAACAGCAAAAGCGCAAGAAACAAGGGAGGAATAACTAAGGCTCTGGAACAGGAACAAGAAATAACTATGGCTCACAAATATCAGGTAACAAGGGCTGGTCTCACCAGAAAACAGCTACAATGACCAACACTGGGCTGTTAGGAGCTGAGGCTTAAAAGGGCTCACAGCAATCACATGCATCAGGTGTGAGCAGGCAGCCAACCACAGGTGTGCCAAATTCCTCCACCCATCCTTGGCCTGCAGGGGTGGAGACGAAGTAGTGAGCAGGGGGTTCTAGGTAATGGAGTTCCAAGCATGAGCAGACTTGCTTCCACAAAATCCGTCATGGATTGTGAATGGATGGTTATTTGCAAATAGCATCCAAATGGCTGGAAGTCAGGATATGTATAGAGGGGAAGGTCTGGAAGCGAATTAGACCATTGGAAAGTCTCACAATTTGTCCCTTGGTAATGAGCACAAGAGTGCATGGAGCGAATTGTGACAGTATACCTCCTCCCACGACTGGCTGCTGGGATCTGGGACTGGATTCAGAGTCTTTAAGTCAATTTCCATCAAAGCTGCAGTGCAAGATACAAGGGGATGACTGGAAAAATGTGATGTTCTGGAGGGTAGAATAGTCACAGTAAATTAGCAGCAGTATTAGAGGCAGAACTTTGAAAAGGGAAGCACTCTGATGCAGAAGGCAGAATTGAATGCTGACTTCAAGAGTCCATTTCCAGGAATTTGGGCTTAGGAGCCTAAATCAAAGGTGCTTGAAATTCAGATGGCAAGCTGTAGTAGCACTCTGAAAATGAAGTCAGATTGACTATAGGGTAAGAAGCAGTTAGCAGATTGGCAGGAGGCACAGAAATCAAAGCAAGCTGAAAGACCAATGAGATAAAAGGAAGCAGACTTGAAGCGTTTCCCCTGGAGGAACACATACAGAAGACTCAGATGCAGGGGGCTCTGGAAAACATTATGCAGGAGAACCATGCCCTGGGGGCTTACATGATGAGGGTGTTGTCTCTGACACTGGAAACTCAGGGGGTCATTCTGACCCCGGCGGGCGGCGGGAGCCGCCCGCCTGGAGGGAGCCGCCAAATGGCTGCTCCGCTGTCGAAAGACCGCGGAGGCCATTCTGGCTTTCCCGCTGGGCTGGCGGGCGACCGCCAGAAGGCCGCCCGCCAGCCCAGCGGGAAACCCCTCCCCACGAGGAAGCCGGCTCCGAATGGAGCCGGCGGAGTGGAGGATGTGCGACGGGTGCAGTGGCACCCGTCGCGAATTCCAGTGTATGCAAAGCAGACACTGGAATTCAAAGTGGGGCCCTCTTACGGGGGCCCCTGCAGTGCCCATGCCATTGGCATGGGCACTGCAGGGGCCCCCAGTGGCCCCACGACACCCCTCACCGCCATCCTGTTCCTGGCGGTCGGAACCGCCAGGAACAGGATGGCGGTGAGGGGGTCGGAATACCCCATGGCGGTGCAGCAAGCTGCGCCGCCATGGGGGATTCCCAGGGCAGCGGAAAACCGGCGGGAGAACGCCGGTTTTCCTGTTCTGCCCGCGGCCAAACCGCCGCGGTCAGAATGCCCTGCGGGGCACCGCCAGCCTGTTGGCGGTGCTCCCGCATCCCCGGCCCCGGCGGTCCTTGACCGCCGGGGTCGGAATGACCCCCTCAGTAACCAAAAGTATATGTGTTGAAACTTCTAAAGGCTGGCAAACTGGAAGCAGAGGGTCAGAAAACAGGCACACTAGAGACTCTGGCTCTTTAGGTAGACAGGCTGAAAGTTTGTGTTAAAAGTTAGGCAGGCTGGAGGTTCAGGATCAAAAAGCAGGCACACTGGAGACTCAGTTTCTGAAGGCACACAGTCTGGAGGCTCTGAAGGCAGACTGGCTGGAGTCTCTGAAGGCAGACAGTCCAGAGACTCAGGCTCAGATGGCAGGCAGTCTAAAGACTCAGGCTCAAATGGCAGGCAGGCTGCAGGCTCGGGCACTGATAGTAGGCAGGCTGCAGGCTGAAGTTCAGGAGACAAGCCAACTAAGGACTCTGGCTCTGAAGGCAGATGGCCAGCTGAGGACTCTGGAGACTCTGCAAGAAGACAAGCTGAAGATGAGGAAACACAAGATTGACAGACTTTAAGCTCTGGGAATGGTAGTAGTTCACGAATAGTAGAGTCCCTGTTGTCAGCAGTGAAATCTTTACAGTTTCTTGGCACACTACAACACACAGAAGCTCTTTCTTCAGAATAGCTAAGAATAGTACTTATCTCAGAGTCTCTGGTGACCAGACTTCCTTCACTATTTGGCAGTTCACATCTCTTAGTCATAGGAAATACGTCAGAGAGTTCTTAGTCAGGGGTGATATTTTCATTTTCTTCTGCAATATAAGGTGGTACAGATGCATCAGAGTATAGAGTACTATTATTTCCTGTTTTTTTCAATTTGTGGTGTGCTTGAAGGCAAGAGAGCAAACACGGGGTGAGGATTGTGTTGGTTCTCAGTGAGGAAGATGGCTTCAGTTGCAGCAGTTAGATCAAGAGTGTTGTCAGAGTCACAAGATCTTGTCACATCAGGGATTACATAGGGCACTGGTTCAGATTTCGTCTGTACGTCAATGGCCTGTACATGTGATACTGCTAGGGTAGAACTGACTTTACCATCAGGAAGAGAGAGCAAAGAGATGTTTAGAGTTTCCTCCTGCATTTGGGGTTCCAAAAAAGTGGAGGGACACATCTCCGATGTAGTGCCTAAACACAATTAAGCACTAGAAAACAAAACATCAGAAGAGTTAGAAAATTCAGAATTCAAACAAAGACTTTCATTAACTGCAATTTGAGACAAGGTACCATGGCTATTCTGAGTGGAATCTGGGTGATAAGCCACAGTATTATTCGCACAACCACTGGACGAGCTCTGAGGGGATGCAATGTTACATTCTCCATTTGTAAGGAAGCTAACATAAATTAAGAAAAGTAGTCTTCTACACGAGTCTTAGGGCCTCATTACGAGTTTGGCTGTCTGAAGACTGCCATGTTGGGCGGTCATACCGCCAACAGGCTAGCCATGTGGACCGCTGTATTATGAGTTTGGCGTTCGAGCAAATCGAAGACTGTCATCGGCCCTCCCCTACCCCAGGAAGCACAGATCGCTGCAGTCCCCTGGAAGCATAAACAGGCCAGCGGAAACCATGTTTCTGCTGAATCTATTAGGAGGTTGCACACCCCCAATGAGATTGCAATGGTCCAACCACCACATATCAGAAGGCAGAAATGGACAGTATTAAAGAAGACACAGCCATACATGTCCAGAGCCACCATGGTGCAATTCCAAAACGTCCTGCTGCTGCTCCTGCTCGCCAAAAGACAACAGATTGAAGGCCGACGTGGACAACAGCAACCATAAGTACAAACACCTACCTGTATCATTGATACAACAAAAAAAATAGTATCGCTAGCAAACACATCATGGGAGGTGGAACACCTACAGCTATGCAGCTACACATAACATTCAGAACACACACACTCACATACTGCAACATGGATACCCACACAGTCACAACACGCACACTTCTGCCAGCACACACTGCATGGCAACACTACACATGCACACACCACCACACAGCACAGGCTCAGGGACACTGAAGGTCACACAACATTCACACACACAGCAACAACAACACAACTACTACAAATATAAAAATACATTCCACACACTCACACCCAACAATGGCCAGGGACTGGCCACACCCACAACACACATATACATACATGTGCCATGACACACACACAACACAACCATGAAACAGCCCTGCTATTGACACACACACATCACACACACATAGCACAATGGAACCACAACGCCATCCACAATACACTCAGAGACAAATAGACAAAAGGCACAAAGCGCACCACCACAGCAATACCTGCACAACTGGCATAGGAGCATCAGGCCCACACATGGAAGGAGGCTGCACTGGGACACATATCATGTTTAACAGGGCCACAGACAACATGCACACAGGGAATGGCACCAATTGAATGTCAGGCACAAGCAATACAAATACCAATTGTCATGCAGAGTCACACAGTAGGGAAGGGCAAGGCAACATAGCACACATAACTCACAATCCATGGAACATACCACTACACCAACCAGCTGCGAGGGACACACACCTAAATGGACACATGCACACCAAATTCAAAGCAAAATAGCACAACTCAGCAAACACCAAATCTGCACTGACAAAACTCAAGAACACACACATTACATGTAGACAATTTCCATATCAGGTGGCAAGTCCTACACCATACATACCCACATCTACATACGCACTATACAGTTGTAATCCACTCAGGTGAGTACAGTTGTATGGCTGACTAAATGGAGAATAGGCATGGTAGCAGAGAACACAGTTGTGGGAAAGTGTAGTGAGAGTCCCAGTGCCTCCTGGCCCTAGCAGTCCAGTCACGACCTGTACTATGCACACACTATACAGTTGTGATCCCCTCAAGTGAGTACAGTTGTATGGCTGACTAGATGGAGAATGGTCATGGTAGCAGAGCACACAGTTGTGGCAGAGTGTAGGGAGAGTCTCGTGCCTCCTGGCCTTAGCAGTCCAGTCATTTCCTGTACTACACACACACTATTCTGATATCATCCTCTCAGATGGGTACACTACAATGGGGATTTGACAAACAAGGTCATTTTGATTACGCTTAACAGTTCTGTTTTTATTGATGTGGTACAGTGCCTGCTAGGACTTGTAGGGTGGTCAATCCCTGTACTACACCCACTATACTAAGATGTTGTTTCCCCAGGTGAGTCTACTTGATATGCTGGAGGCCAGACAGGAATCTACACACAGGTGGACACTGGACTGTAGAGTGGGGTAGCATAGTGGGTGGCAAGAGGTGATCAGTGAGCATGCATACCAATACATTTTGGTGCCATATTTAGGTTGAGCGCAAGAGTTCGACCTTATGTATACTTTGAGTATACTTCTTATGGCTTAAAGCAATTGTATTTGTGGTTGCAGTGTTCTTTAAAATGTCTTGCTCGCTGTTGTTCATTTCTCCCTTTTTCTCCCTCCTTTTTCTGTTTCAGAGCAGCGACCAACTACTGTATTATTCCACTTTGTTTATTTATATGCTTTTGTTATTTCTTTGTTGCTGCCTTTTCACTGTGGGTGTTTTAGACTGCTAGCTGCCTGTTTTACGGCAGCATTCCGTTCTCCGCCTCCTCCCATGTCGCTGACATTCGTTTTGGCTTCATTTCCGTGCTGTCCTGGTTTACCTCTGGCTCTTAAAATAAGCTTATTTTACAAAACAAACACCAGGTCGTTGAGCTCACTGCTCATGAAAGCCACAATATGCACTTCCTGGTAGAATGCAGCTAAACCTAGAAGCGTTGATGTGAAACTGCTTTGCCTTACAGAGTCTCTCTCTCCAGGGCCCCGCCCTGCCAGCACTCTGGACATCACACACAGGGCATTGCTTCTCTCCTTTATTGGGACCATAAATCTTCTCAGGCTGCTCTGCTATTGTTAACTTCATTAGAGCTTTGTTGAAATGGGAGACAAGAACTCTTGCAAGACTTTTCATTCTATTAAAATAAAGAGAAAGTACTTTTCCAGCCTTGTTTTACAATTCCTGTTCAGACGTTTCGGATGTCAGTTGCTGCCAGTGACCATCAAAACATGGCAGGAAAAGATAAAATTATGAGACAGGGTTGTCCAATTTATGATTCAAGAAAAGTTCAGTTCTTAATTTACAATGCCAATAGCTCTAACTCAAGAAAATGCGAGACCTATTGCATTGCAAATGCTTGTTTTTGTGACTTATCTGACTCCACTCCCCAAGGTATTCCTGTCAAGCCCTCCGGATGCAGGATGGCCAAGACCTTCTCCTCCTATGATGTCAGGGAGGAGGTGAAGCACCACCCCCAGTCTTCTGGACCGCAAGCTGGTGCCTGGACACCATGGTACGACCCTTCCCCCTGAGGTCATTCCATCTCTTCCTGATATCGTCCCTTGTGCACGGGTAGCTGCCTTCAGAGTTCACTATGTTGACGATCCTTAGCAACATTTCAATTTTCCTAGCAATAGTAGTTTGCTGGACTTGGGCTCCAAATAGTTGTGGCTCTACTATGATGATTTCATCCACATTGACTCTTAGCTCGTCATCTGTGAAACAGGGATGTTTCTGTGGTGAAAGAAACTTGAAAAATAGATGTACTTGTTAGGTGCTGGGTAATGAGGAGGTCACAGGGAGTAAATGGAGTGTAGCAGTGCACATATGTGTGGTGGGTGTGTGTTGAGGGTGTGGGATATGTGGTTAGTGGAAGATAGAGTGGTGCCTAATCTATGTTTTTTGATGTTTTAGCTCAGTGCTCTGGCTTGTGTTCGGTGGGGGGTTGCAAAGGATTGTGGTGTGTTAAGAGGTGTGGTTTGCAGGTGTGTCGAGTGTGTGGATGTGTGTCGGCTGTGTTGTTTTCAAATGCAGCCAATGTGGTGTTGTGTATTGCTGTCGTGACTGCAGACTGCCGCTGTTCTCACCCCCAATGTAAGAGCGTCAAGGTGATTTTCGAGTTGTAATACAGTCGTGGTTGGTTGACGGGCTGGTGGTGCCGGTGGCCGGCCCACCTATTTACCACCCTCCAGCGTCCTGGAGGGGGTCGGATTTATGGCTGGCTTTTGGCGGGCCTGCCTCTGTAACTTGTAATATGGCAGTCTGTATGATCACCAACATAGTTGTCTTTTGGCAGCCGCCGACATGGTGGTCTGGCAGTCCAACTGCCAAACTTGTAATGATGCCCTTAGATCCCTACTTGAACTCTGGGTTGTAGTATTTGAACAAGGTCTGAAAAGTCTTATTTTCTTGTTGTCATTCCAGAACTCTAGATTTAATTATGTCCTGTGAAGATTGTAGATCTTTCTCTACAAGGACAGTGGTGGGTTTGACAATTTCACAAGCAACAGCACTAAACCTTGGATTTTGTTTAAACTTGCTACTAGCTGCCTTGGTTCTAGTAGATATTTTCTCTCTTCTGGCAAACTGTTTGCCTTGAATGTAGTTTTAAACATTGTCTCTTTAGCATCAGGGTCTGTGACCTTTACTGAGTCACAAGACTGGGCTAGAACAATCAAATGGAAAACAGAGGCTATGAAATGCATCTGCTCTTTCCTTGGTTGTTGTGTGGTTAAACATTGTATTTTGACAGCCACTTTCAGCAGACATGCGAGAATTACAATTCTTGTTCCGCAAACTGAGGATGGTATCATTCTCCTTCTGCAATGCTGACACAGTCATTGAATCAGGATCATAAGTGAAGAATAAGGGCCTCATTATGACCTTGGCGGTCCTAAAAGCAGACCATCAAGCCGCGGGTAGGATGGCGCCATCATACCAGTGGATTTCTCCTGAGCATTTTACAATGTTCCAGCCAGGCTGACCGGTAGGAACATTGTAATGCGTGTTCCCTCTGGGCTGACCGGTGGGAACAGTGCTAGGATATTGGCCTTGGCTCCTTTAAGGGAGCTGAGGTCAATATCCAAGCACTCCAGCACCCTCGGAAAGAGCACTGTCTGCAGTGCAGACAATGCACATTCCGATGGTGCTGGGCAGGGGGAACCCTGCACTGCCCATGCCATGGGCAGTGCAGGGACCCCCTGTGGCCCCCAAAACTGGCTTTCTGCCAGCCTTTCCATGGCAGGGTGTTCACCATTAAAAGGCTGGTGGAAAGTGGGGTTGTAATCAACGAGTTGGTGCTTAGTTCAGTGCTGCGCTGGCTGGTTCAACTCCGACTGCCGTGACCCCATTGGGAACAATGTTCCTGGCAGGAACGGCGGTCTCCTGGGAGGTCCACCCACCAGGGTTGTAATGTGGTGCTCGGACTGCCGCGGTTGCGGCAGTCCAACTACCACCGCAAGGCTGGCAATCCTAGGACTGCCAGCCTCGTAATCAGGCCCTAAGTCAGGATCTAGCAAAAAGGTGTTTGAGACCCAATGAATACAATATTCAGATCGTAAATGTCCATTTCTCCTAAGAAGATTCTTTGCTTCAGGAATAGGGTTAACATCCTCAAATCTTAAATTAGACACTAAATGCATTTTATTGTCAAGCACGGGGGAACGGCCCTGCACAAACATAAATGAGGAACTGGTGGTTTTCTTTCTTAGACCTCTCATTGTGACACACTATCAAAATATTTTCACAGACAATTCAAACAGAGAAAAATGGTAACTTACAGAATGCAAGAAACCTCACAAGTGATCCTGGAAATATGGGTTAGTCATTCTGTCAGGAACTGTCGGGGTTGCTGGCTAAACTGGTAGCAGGGAAGACAAATGAGGGAGAATACTGATACAGAGTCTGTCCAAGACCACCCAGAGGGCCAGAGAGGATAGGAGATCCAAAGGGGAACCTCTATTCAGGGGAATAAGAGAGATAAGACTTAGGAAGAACAGGTATTCAAGAAGCAATGTGGCATCCAAACTAACTAATACCACAGGACGAACGTGCAAGACATATATATTTACCAGCATAAACAATAAAGGGAAAGTGGAATAAAGCACTTGGAGCTGCACACAGGAAGAATGAAGCATAGTAAGTTCCTCACCCACAAATGCTGTTACAGATTCTTACTGCTAATACCGATATACTAGATGTACATCCAAAGGCAGGGTCTGCAGAGCTCATCCCTACGGTGATGTTATTAAATGTGACTGAAAGACAATACTCACAGTGGACAAGAAAAACCACCTAGGTTGTCAGCTGAGCCCATGGATCTTGGTGATCAAATAGGAACACATATAGTGGTAACAGCAAGCAAAAGAATTAAATACAATCAGGGTAGACAAGGAGCTAGCAAGGAGGAGTGCTTCACAGTAAAGAAGGGAAAACAAAGGGCACACTTGGCAGAAAGCAAGTAACAAACATACAAGGTAACTAAAAGCAAGATAGTAGGAAAATAGCAAACTAGGAACTAGAACAAAGAAATAGAAAGAAAGGCAAGGACTGGGAAAAGCAAACTACAGGAGAGGCTTCAAGGGAGCACAAGAAGTGCTGGAGCAGAAATTTAAAAAATAAGGAAACACAGCAGGCAGAAATAGTTCAAGGAACAAGGATTAGCTGAGGCTCAGGAGGCAAGTAGCACTGCAGAGAGGAGCTAGTTCAAGATTAAGGAATTTGCTAAGCCTCAGTTTACAAGGTAGCACTGCAGGGAGTGCTAGTTCAGGAACAAGGATTTGCTACAGCTCAGGAACAAGGATAGCTACAGCTCAGGCACTGGAACAAAGAATAACCACAGCTCAGGAACAAGGAATAATTACAGTTCAGGAACAAGGAATAACTGCAGCTGAGGAACAGGAACAAGGAATAACCATGGCTCAGGAACTCAGGAAATAAGAATAACAAAAGCTCAGGAAACAAGGGAGGAATAACTAAGGCTCTGGAATAGGACCACGGAATAACTATGTCTCTCGAACATCAGGAAACAAGGGCCAGTCTCACCGGAAAACAGCTACAATGACCAACACTGGGCTAGGAGGAACCGAGGCTTAAAAGGGCTCACAGTAATTGTTAGAAATGGGGGTCTTTGGTTGGCAGTCGGGTTACCCCCTGTCCAAGCAAGGACCCTCACTCTAGTCAGGGTAAGTCACACACAATCCAAATTATCCTGTGCCCACTCTCTGGTAGCTTGGCACTGAGCAGTCATGCTTAACTTAGAAGGCAATGTGTAAAGTATTTGTGCAATAACACAATATAGCACCACAAAAATACACCACACAGTGTTTAGACAAACATATAGGGGGTCATTCTGACCCCGGCGGGCGGCGGGAGCTGCCCGCCTGGAGGGAGCCGCCATATGGCCGCTCCGCGGTCGAAAGACCGCGGAGGCCATTCTGGCTTTCCCGCTGGGCTGGCGGGCGACCGCCAGAAGGCCACCCGCCAGCCGAGCGGGAAACCCCTCCCCACGAGGAAGCCGGCTCCGAATGGAGCCGGCGGAGTGGCAAGGTGCGACGGGTGCAGTTGCACCCGTCGCGAATTTCTGTGTCTGCTGAGCAGACACTGAAATTCTTTGTGGGGCCCTCTTACTGGGGCCCCTGCAGTGCCCATGCCATTAGCATGGGCACTGCAGGGGCCCCCAGGGGCCCCACGACACCCCATACCGCCATCCTGTTCCTGGCGGGCGCACCGGCAGGAACAGGATGGCGGTATGGGGTGTCGGAATCCCCATGGCGGCGCAGCAAGCTGCGCCGCCATGGAGGATTCCTCAGGGCATCGGAAAACCGGCGGGAGACCGCCGGTTTTCCTGTTCTGACCGCGGCCAAACCGCCGCGGTCAGAATGCCCTGCGGGGCACCGCCAGCCTGTTGGCGGTGCTCCCGCATCCCCGGCCCCGGCGGTCCTTGACCGCCGGGGTCGGAATGACCCCCCATAATATTTATCTGGATATTTGCAGGTCAAAACGATCAAAGATGCAATAAGTAAATGTAGAGATATCACTGAAAAGTGATATAAAGTGTCTTAAGTCTTTTTAAAGCAAACAAAGTCTCTTTAAAGCACAAAGTACCTGGTTCGCGTGAAAAATCTCCGCAAATGGCCGCAGAGGAGGAGAAGCGTGGAAACAAAGGGGTGTGCATCGATTTCTCAGGCCGCACACACGGCAATGCATCATTTAGTTTCCACACAGAGACAGCTGTGCATCGATTTCCGGTGCTCGATCATGGATTCTCTTAGGGTTGTGGGGTTTTCAGACACCCCGGGGCCTGTGCGTGGACTCCTGGGCTTGTGGAGGGAAGTCACAAGTGCTGCGTCGTTCCAGTGGGCGTTGCGTGGTATTTTCTTCCGCACAGCAGGTGCTGTGTCTATTTCTCCTCTGGAAGTCAGGCTGCGTCGCCCCAGGTCAGCTGTGCGTCCATCCGGTGGGCCGTGCATCGAAGTTCTGGTCGCAACGCAGGTGCCACATCGATCTTCTTCTTGTGAAGTCACTCTGCGTCGTTCCGGTTTGGCATGCAGTGAATTTCTCACCGCAGGGCAGGCTGTGTATCGGTTTTAGCAAGCTGTGTGTTGAATTTTCACCGCACAAGGAGTCCAGTTGCAAGTCTTTTTGGTCCTGAGAGTTCAGGAACAGGAGGCAAGCTCTATCCAAGCTCTTGGAGAGCACTTCTTCACCACAGCCAGAGAGCAGCAAAGCAGCAGGCAAACAGCAAGGCAGCAGTCCTTCACAGAAAGCAGTCAGGTGAGTCCTTTGGGCAGCCAGGCAGTACTTCTTAGCAGGATGCAGGTTCTGGGTCCAGACATCTTCTCCAGGAAGTGTCTGAGTTGGAAGGGCAGAGGCCCTGTTTATATACCCAAATGTGCCTTTGAAGTGGGGGAGACTTCAAAGAGTGGCTTAGAAGTGCACCAGGTCCCCTTTCAGTTCAATCCTGTCTGCCAGGGACCCAGTAGAGGGTGTGACAGTCCCATTCAAAATGCAGAAGTATGCAAGTGAGGCTGAGTATCCTGTGTTTAGGGTGTGTCTGCGTGAATGCACAAGGAGCTATAAACTAAACCCAGCCAGACGTGGATTGTAAGGCACAGAAAGATTTAAGTGCAGCAAAATGCTCCCTTTCTAAAAGTGGTATTTCTAAAATAGTAATATTAAATCCAACTTCACCAGTCAGCAGGATTTTATATCACCATTCGGGCCATACTAAATATGACCTTCCTACTCCTTTCAGATCAGCAGCTACTACTCAAACAATGTATGAGGGCAGCCCCAATGTTAGCCTATGAAGGGAGCAGGCCTCACAGCAGTGTAGAAACAAATTTAGGAGTTTTACACTACCAGGACATGTAAACTACATAGGTACATGTCCTGCCTTTTGCCAACACAGCACCCTGCCCTATGGGTTACCTAGGGCATACCTTAGTGGTGTCTTATATGTAGAAAAAGGGGAGTTTTAGGCTTGGCAAGTACCTTTAAATGCCAAGTCGAATTGGCAGTGAAACTGCACACACATGCCTTGAAATGGCAGGTCTGAGACAAGGTTAAGGGACTACTTAAGTGGGTGGCACAATCAGTGCTGCAGGCCCACTAGTAGCATTTAATCTACAGGCCCTGGGCACATATAGTGCACACTACTAGGAACTTCTAAGTAAATTAAATAGTCCAATTGTGTATGATCCAATGTTACCATGTTTAAAGGGAGAGAGCATATGCACTTTAGTACTGGCTAGCAGTGGTAAAGTGAGCAGAGTCTAAAAAACAGTGTCCAAAAAGTGGAGGGAGGCAGGCAAAAAGTTAGGGGTGACCACCCTAGTCTGTCAGGTCTAATAGTAATCACATGCATCAGGTGTGTGCAGGCTAGCAGCAAGAAACCACAGGTGTGCAGAATTTCTCCACCTATCCTTGGCCTGCAGGGGTGGAGACAAAGCAGTGAGCAGGGCGTTCTATGTAATGGAGTTCGAAGCATGAGCAGACTGGCTTCCACAAAACCCACCATGGATTGGGAATGGATGGTAATTTGCAGATTGCGTCCAAATGGCTGGAAATCAAGATATGCATGCAGGAGAGTGTCTGGAAACTTATTAAAGGATAGGAAAGTCTCACAATTTGGCCTAATGGTGATGGCGATGAAAGTGCAGGGAGCAAATTGTGACAGCTATATGAGGTAAGTGCTTCTTTGTTTGGTGGGGATGTCCTCATATTCCTTGGCATCAAGAACGTGCCACCAAATATGGCGGGAAACACACTGGGATGCCCATCATCCTGGCAAAAGGCTGGAAGACCTGTACATGCAAGTAAGGTGGATGGGGCAGGGCAAAGTGGGCGGAGCTTCCAGGTGATTTGCAAGGACAAGAAAGAACCCATCCGTCACAGAAACATACACATTGTGCTCCAAAAGATCGAAGATGCATTCACCTCGAAAAAAGATTTCAGATTGTTTTTTAATATGGAATCACTGATCATTTGTGATTTCCAAAAGTGGAGCTTTAACTGGGGCACCTGCTATGTTTATATTTGTAAGTGCTTATTGTTGAGGTTTAATTTCTCTGGAATGAGCATCATGGCCAGAAGTGTAGCTCACCTGCTAGTTTATCCACCAAGAGTCAACAGTTGTGCACAAAATGTCTACCCAACTAGGGTATTTTCTTCTTGTTAGTTAGTAAGTGTTTACTCTTTGAGAAAATTTCCAGTGTGTATTCTACACTACAGCTGCCTAATGGACAACGAGGAAATGTCTTCAGCGACCCTGCATGTGTTTAGCAATGTGATTATTCCATGCATCTTTCTCCAGAATTCTGTGATAACATTAGTCCTCCTATAGAGAGGTCTAAGAGACTACAAAAAGGTAAATCTCCACCAAGCCAAGGTCCTTTCTCTTAGCTATTGTCAGGAACTGTTTGTGGGTGCTGGGAAGCCCTTTGCATACTACTAAGGTGGACAGTGCTGGGTCAATTTAGTGAGGCAGGGAGGCCGCGCAGCCCCCCTCCCCCATCCTTCGGAACCCACCACAATTCAATGGGGAAGGGGGCCACGTGGCCTCACCTCCCCGGACCAACTTCGGCCCCAGGGAAATCAGGGCCTGGCCATGTTTCCTGGCTGCCCCCAGTTAACAGTGTTGGAGACTGCAGGGGAGCATGAATGCATCCACAGTCCCAGCCAGCCTGCTGCCCCCTGCGGGAGCCTTCATTGCTCTTGCACACAGAGAGCTGATAAATATGCAGCACCTTGTGTGTAAGAGCAATAGTTTCATCTATTTCGGAAAGAGATGAAACCTCCTTCCCTGCTCACTGGAAGCAGAGTGTTTGCTCTGATTTGGAGGGAGCTGTCAAAGCTTCTTCCAAGTCAGAGTAAACAGCTATGTTCCAGAGGCACCCCAGAACATAGCAGGAGCCAGCCCTGGGGGGTGGTGGTCCCCATGGCCATTATTGGCTCTATTAGGTAGGCCATGTGGCCCCCTCCAGCATTTCTATTTAGGCCCAGGGAGGTAATTGTCGCTGGGGCTTCAGGGGAGGCCGTAAAGTACTCCCCCTTTAAAAGTAAACAGTTTGCCCTGGGAAGGTGGTGGTCCCTGTGGTGTGGGGGGCACTCACCCCTGCATACTTACTTTTACAGTATGGGCCCTCTGCCTCCCTCCTTTTTTCATCCCCCAATGCCCCCGGGACCTGACAAAAATAAAAGCACACACAGGAGACCACACTTGCTTTATTCTTTTAATTATGTCGAACTTTGTGGATCTGCCACAATTTTAGCTGTGATTTAAAAAAAATACTTTTAAGCCTGGAGGGAGGGGTGTCTGGGGGGAAAGAGGGGCCTGCACCAATACAAGAGGAGTGGGGTAACACTACCCTACCCCCTTTTAATTTTTTTTTCAATTTTTTGAGACTCGGCTGAAGCTGAGTCTCAAAATGGTCGCCAACACTTCCTTGTTGAATGGTTGGCAGCCAATCAGCTCTCTGTATGAGATCGGAAGTATTTGCGAAGCCTTTGCACCTCCAGATATACATATTTTCTTTTCTTTTAATATCTCAAAAACTATTGAACGGATTTACAACAAAAAACAAAATAGTTCTTTCTAGACCAAAAGCTATCTTTTTAACAAATTTGGTGTAATTCCATCCAGCAGTTCGGGCTGTAGTCATGTTCAAAATCCTTAAAAGAATTATAATTTTAATCACACTTTTGTTGACCCTACCTTTGACTTGACCAGCGTTTGACTCATCACCCTGAAACTTCCCAAGATTCCCAGGAACACATTTTTGGGAACATTTTGTGAAGATTTATCAAACAGCTCCAAAGATATAGGCAAGTCAAAAAACGCTTTTTCTCTGGAAACATGGTCATAACTATAACTACCTATTGGCATTCACCAGTAGGTATTATATATGTAAGGAAGGGTTGGAGCTTTTTTGTTTTCTTTTTAGAAGAAGAAGCCATATGCTAAACTCTAACAATAAAAACAGCCTTTTTGTCTTTCAATTTGTGCACTTTTTATTGACACATGCCACTGCATTAATTGAGCTCACCAATTGTCTTACTGGATTCTGTTTGTTGCACTTGCTTTACTGTCATGAATCAAGCTAAGGATGCTGGCTTATTTTTGTAGTCTTCAATTTCATTTTGCTTTTGTGTGCATATTTTGTTAATTTGCTAATGTTATTTCATTTAGTGAACAGTCGGATTGAAATATTAGAATGAATATACTTTACTTTGTAAAGTTTTCTTTTGATGTTACCTCCCTGCATGTTTGATACATTTGTTTTTCAGGTATTTGACTTCTAATTGTTCAGGTTTGGTTATTATATTGGAACCAATTCTTGGCCAAATTTGATTTGAGGTTTTTATCGCAGATGATGATTTATGCTGTCCAGGCCATTTTAAGCTTCCTTTCGACTTGTCCAATGATGGGTTTTTCACCAGATAGTTTATAGATTCTCAATTGCAGTTTGCTTCAGCGTTAATGGGGATTTGCTCAGCAGTCTCTGGATGATATGCTTATGGTTCTTTGATTGTACCAGGGAAAGTTACATGATTGAAGCATGGGATATGTGACAAGTACTGATGTGCTTGCTGGACATAATTGTTATATTGTCTCCAGCTCTGTGAATCTGTCTCACAGGTTTGACTTTCTAGTGCAAACAAATAAAGGTTTGTTCTTTGTAGTTGCGTGTTTCAGGATTGTTTTCCCTACTTTCTGTGTTTTCAATTTTTTGTGATCTACATTGTTTGTGCTGTTTATGGAAAGATACAATTAACTTAATCTTGTGTTTTTTCTTCTAATTTCAATGCTTGCTCGCAGGTTATTTTAGTTATTCTTTCCTGAATGTCTTGTAGGATTTATGGAGTATTTCCACCCTGAGTAAACTTATACAACATTTCATTTTTACATTGTTCAAACAATGTTGTTCTGAAATAATTCATAGCCCTTGTTGAAGTTGGCTCTATGGTTGATACCTATTTTGTGATTGATGTGAACATTTTTGGGTGATATACATGTATTTATTTTTCATATATCAATCTAAAGTTAATGCTTTTGTAGACATATTGTGCTATGTAAAATTTACCTCTAGTTTTTAAATTGTGACTGTCAATTTAATTGCGTAGTGTGCTTCATTTACAAAGATGGACAATTCAGATAATTGTTCCTGTATGCCTTTACATATTCCCAGCATGTCATCTATACAACACCACCACTGTTTTAGCATAGGTTTCAGGTGTGGTTTTGTAATATGTGATAGTCTTCTAAGTAATTCACATGGATATTTTGAGGTGGTGTTCCTGCACATTGCTATCCCAATTGTTTGTAGCTGAGTGTTTACCACTAAAAGTGTTTTTAATCATTAAATAGTTTTTTTGTAAGGACAATGCAAGGTGCTTTGGAGTTTTAATTTCCAGGTGTTCTTGAACTATGCATGCAGTAGTTTGTATGTCCTCGGTGTTTGGAATCAACCCATATGTTTGTAATCAAAACTTAATTGCTGCTGATTAAAATGAATGCCAACGTATTGATTATGAATTTCAAGATTTTCTTTAGGTCTGACCTTATCCAAGAGGTTTTAACTTTAGTAAAAATACAGCGTCTTTCGCTGCTGAAGAAAGTGAAACTATTTCTTCCAGAAATAGACTTCAGAACTGCTGTTACAGTCCTCATACTCTGGATCTGCATCGGGATTGCTGTGGCACCTTGCTCCATGACCTCCCAGATTCCACACTTGCGGTCCTTAAGGACATCCTGCTCGCTGCAGCATGTCCCATCCGGGGCCTGAAGAAGTATAATCCCATCTGCACATTGCTGATGTAACTCTGCTGGCTCCCATTGCCTGCCCACACCATCTTCAAAACTAGCTCCATCATTTACAAATCCTTCATAATGAGCACCCTTGCTTATCTTGCAGACAAGCTCACCATCTCTGGTGGCTCTCTGCACACTTGCAGCTGGGACACCATCATACTGCATACTATGAACTGTAGAAAAGGATCAAGGTAGCAGGCATTTTCCATCTATTCAAGATCTGGAACAACATCTCCATATCCATTAGGACTTCTCCATTGCTGCTTCAATTTAAGAACGAGTTTAAGACTCACCCTTTTTAAGAACACTATGGCCCTCATTGTGAACGCCGGCGGCGGAGGTAAAAAACGTCAACAGAGGTGCGGTCCTGACCGCCAAATAATGAACCAACTGAAACACAGAAAACCACCCACTGCCAGCAGAGGAGTGCCGACAACGACGGCAGAGCCCACCCACAGGCCGACGGGAAGGCCCTACCTGCCCATTAAATAATGAACTACTAGACCGCCGTCAGTTTCGGGGCGGGAACCACTGCCATGCAAAGCCAGGTGGAAACGAACCAAATATAAAGAAACACTCACCGGAGGCTCACACAACACGCTGAAGCAGACATGAATAGAGAGCTGCAGATAATGCCAGCCCTTCTCCTTGCCATATACCTCCACAACCGAGACCGCCAATGAAGACGACAATGGTAAGTACCGCAACCTACGAAACAAGGCAAGAAAGGGCACAGTTACAGACCCACCTACTCCACCCTCCCTGCACCGCTCCCACAACCCTTCACAGCAGCACAAGCCATACACCCCACAGCAAGAGGGACATACCGACACAAGGCAAATCCAACCTGTCCAAGATACATACATGTGCCCCACACCCACAAACAATGAAACGAAAGACCAGGGATCCAGAGTGTGCCGCCAAAAACACAGGCCACACATTAACTTTTAGTTCTGCTCACTGAGCAAACAAATTGGATATAAGGCCAATGGCCAGTCCATAGTGCAAGAAGTCCCATGGGCCACAATGGCCCCAACCTGACTCCCACAAGTGCTACGGTATTCCACCTCATAGGGGCAACAATGGGGCATCCAGGCACCTCAGGGAACAGGGGCAGGGGGTGGTGGGGGTAGGGATTTATGACGGGAGTGGGGCTTAGATTTCGGTTCGGAAGGTGGAGGGTGTTTGGGTTTGGCCTTGGAAGGTGGGGAAGTGTGCTTGGACTGGGTGGAGCCAGATGGAATAGGCTCAGCACGTGGCTTCTTCCTCTCTGGGGAAGTGGCACGGGAATGTGAAGGGCGGACAGGGGCGGGCTGTGACATGGAAGGAGTGGATAGGGCAAGGAGGTGTGCATGTTTAGGGACGAGACGGGGTGGCCAGTGGATTGGAATAGGTCAGCACGGGAGAGGAAAAGTTTATTTTGTGCAATAGGGTTGGGCCTGGAGGAAGGCGTGGGAGTGGAAGTAGAGGGAGTGGTTGTAAGTGGTGTAGGTGTGTGTGTTGTGGGTGTAGGTGACTGGACAGTATGCTGAGGTGTGGTAGATGTGTGATGGGTGGGTGGTTTGGTGCATTTGAGTGTTTTAGGAGGTGTGTGGTGGACACAGTGGGACAAGACAGGCTGCCAGTGTGAATGTATGTTGTCTGGGTGTCTGCAAGTCTGGTGAGTGTGCTGCATGTGTCAACCAAAGTAATTGTGGTGAGTGCAGGTATGGTGTCTGGGGTGCATGTATGGATGTGTGCTATTGTGGTGCCTGCAGGAATAGGGTCAGCAACAGTGAATGAAGGTGCAGTGCCTCGAGGTGTGTATGTAAAGGGTACAGACAGGGAGGCGGAAGAGGTGGGCACACTGGGGGAAGTGTATGTTGCTGTGTGTGCATGTGTATGTTGGCTGTATGAATGCTTGTGGTGGGAGGTGTGGTGCTTGTGTTTTGAAGTGTGCTTCTTGTGTGTTGAGGTGTGTGCCTGCGTGTCAGAATGTGTGCTTTGGACGGGTGAAGGGAGTGGGGTGCTGGAAGGGGTAGAGGAGGTTGGAGGGGGAACGGAATGAACAGGGACACTGGCTGCCGTCAAAGAGGAGGCCAGAGCCTGAAAAGATCTCTGTAGGCCAGACACGGCACCGTGAATGCCATCCATATAGGCATTGGTCTGCTGCATCTCTGATGCTAGCCCCTGGATGGCATTAAAGATGGTTGTCTGCCCTACAGAGATGGTTCTCAGGAGGTCAATAGCCTCCTCCGTGAGGGCAGCAGGGCTGACTGGGGCAGGGGAAGAGGTGCCTCCTGGGTGAACAGGCACGGGCAACTTGGTGGGGAGCAAATGGGAGGGTGGTGATGGTATGGGGGTGGCGGAAGATGACACAGTAGGTGTGGGCCCACTAGGGTCCGCCACCGCCAGGAAGCCCCCATCAGAGGAGGTATCAGAGTCACTACCTCCAGTGGTAGTTGCCTCCCCCGTGGTACTCCCCTCACCCTCCGACCCACTGGTCCCCTTGGCGTCAGATGACTCTGCCTCCGAGGATCCGTGGGCCGCTGCATCACCACTCGCAGGTGCCTCAGCTCCCTCACCAGATGATGCTGATGTACACAGACAACACAAGAGGACAAGGATGGGGAGACAAAAAAGCAGAGAGATTTGTAAATAGCTGAATGGAGTTAACCTAGTGGTTCATACATACACCCACCCAGAAAACCCTCCATCAGGCAGCACCTACTGCTATACCCATTGCTATGCCCCTGACTAGTGCCCAGAACCCTGCTCTACAGCCATTCCCCAAATAACTTAAGGACCCGACGTGCAGGAGACCTGACCAAAACACCCCTACTCCCCACGGGGCCATAATGTAGATGGACATCAGTCAGAGTCCCTGCAACTAAGCAGCATAAACCCGAATGTACACACACACATCCATCAAGGGTCAAAATATGGTATGTATACTCACCCCCTTGTGACTGTTGTGCAGCCTTGAAGCGCCCATCTAGGTCTGGGTATGCCACCACCAGATGTGTAGCATAAGGGGGGTCAGTGCCCGATAGACACCCCTTCCCCATTGGGAGGACTTCCCCAGTTGGGCCTCGCAGATTTTTTGCGCCCAGCACCGCAGGTCCTCCCACCTCTTCCTGCAGTGGGTGCTCTGCCGGTTGTGGACCCCCAGAGTCCTCACCTCCTTGGCAATGGCATGCCAAAGTGCCCTCTTCTGGTGGGCGCTTATCTAAAAGGGACACACAGAAATGTAACACAGAGGTCAGGCACTGGCCAATCATATACAGCTGGCTATACGTCCACTATGGGACGGACAGTACAAACGGACTAATAGCACATACATACGCAGCATGTCAGGAACCTTGGCCCATCCAGTGTCAGAGGTGCACACATGTATGCTGCCAACACCAACCATTACACACATCCATGGCCCCCAATCTTCCTACTCACCTGTACCTCTGGCCGTCTGTAGAGTTTGGCATACAGGGGCAGGACCCCGTCCACGAGCCTCTCCAATTCCTCTTGGGTGAAGGCCGGGGCCCTTTCCCCTGCAACATGTGCCACTTCTATGACCAGAGGCAGGACACAGCTGTACACTCAGTGGAGTACCTGCTTGCATGAGATCAGGAAGTTAAGTGAAGTTGGGGTGATGAGTTCGCGAACTCACCACGGCTGTGTGCACCGTCACTGTCAGCGGTGATCATGATACACTAGGATTCCCCATTGACATCCATGTTAACCAATGAATTTGCGCACAGCCATAAACACCACCTTACACTGTTACGTCTACCGCTAGTGGTATGAGGTCACTTCCACAACGACAGTTCTGGATTACATGGGGCAGACATTTTGGCAAAAACTTCGCATTTATAAAACTCCCATCTGCACTATGCAGGCCCTACTGTTCCACAAACACCCATAGGCATGTGACAATTAACATTACCTCACCTGACAAGCCCTGATCTATCATTGTGGTCAAGTTGCTATTATGTCATACACACTATGCATTTGTGTCGACGGCAATCAAGCCAGAAGTGCTCAATGACTCACAATGTGTGCCGATGTATGTGTGTTCCTCACACGTATTTCAAACTCCTCCTAGGTACGGACCCTTGTGGCGAGGAAGGGCCCCGTCAGTGTACAGACCACATGTGGATTTGTGGACCACAGTAAAGCGTAACGTCATTATCAATTACAGACTCAACCGTGCAACTATTCTTGAACTTTGTACATTACTGTATTCTGCACTGACTCGGGCAGATCGTAATCAGCATGCCATCCCTACTGAAGTGCAGGTGCTTTCTGCACTCCATTTCCTGGCCACATGCTCATTTCAAGTGACAGTGGGCATGGGTGCTGGTTTTTCACAGCAAATGTTTAGCATTTTACTGACAAGATTCCTGAATGCATTTGTACGACACCTGCAGTCCTATGTGAGGTTTCCCCAAAGTACTGACCTCCCTGCCATCAAGTCGGACTTCTATGCCTTTGCCAACATACCCATGTGATAGGTACCATTGATGGCACCCACATACCTATCATCCCCCCAAGAGTCAGTGAACAAGTGTACAGAAACCGGAAGAACTTTCACTCCATGAACATTCAATTGGTGTGTACTGCAGACCAGTACATCACACATGTGAATGCCATGTTCCCTGGTTCAGTCTATGATTCATTTGTGCTGAGGAACAGTAGTGTGCCACAGAAGATGGAACAACTACAAGAGGACAGAGAGTGGATCATAGGTAGATGTTTCTGTCACTTCTTGCCACCTTGCAGACAGCCAGGCTGTCTGCCTCTGAGGCTTGTCATTTTAAGTTGTGTTGTGAACCTTTTTCTAGGTGATTCTGACTATCCCAACTTGTGTTGGCTCTTAACACCAGTGAGGAATCCTGGAACAGATGAAGAGAGGAATTACAATGAGGCCCAAGGACGTAGTAGGAGGGTGATAGAGCGCACAATAGGCTAGATTTCGTTGTCTACAAGTCTCTGGCGGTTCCCTGGTCCATGGGCCTGAAAAGGTGTGTAGAATAGTGGTGGCCTGCTGCATGCTGCACAACGTGGCTGTGAGAAATTCTATCCCCGTCTTGGAGGAGGAGGGTGCTGTATATCCAGACCAGCTTCCTCAGAGAGGGGACGAGAGTGATGGTGATGATGAGGAAGGGGAAGATGTAAATTCCAGGACCCACCTGATGCAACTCTACTTCCAGTAATTATGTGGGACAATTGGATGAGATTGGTGTCTGTGCATCATACTGTCAGTGTGCCTTGTCATCAAGGGGGGTTGGAATAATACTAATTGCCACTGTGTCCAGGTCTGCATAGGACAGATTACAATTTAGTGTATTTTTTCTAAACATATTTGGGCACAACAACATGTAAGGTGAGTGGTGCTTTTCATACTACGAAGGTACAAATAAAGGAGTTATCAACCAGTTGCAACCATACTTCACTTTGTTCACACATAATGACAGGGGACATTGTAACATGTGTGATATGTGTTTTATTTTGTGCAGGGATAAAATTGTGCAAATTACAGTGATGGTAGTGGGTCAATGGTGGTTATCCAAAATGGCAACATGGTGGCAGCATTGTTGTCAGTATTGGTAGGTCCATCCATGCTTACATGAGTTTTTAGTTATTGGTAGCACTGTTTGGTGGTTGATTGAGTGGGATGGTTGGTGGACAGTTTTTAGCAGAGCCACTTATTAGAGGGGGCCTTGTCCCAATTCTTGGCCTGAGGGTCCGTTTGGATGCCTGTTGTTGGCCTTTCGGTAGGTGAGATGGATGTCCCCTGTATTTCCTCAGAGGGTGGTACATGTGAAGTTTCTGCTGATGCTCTTGTTGTCGGGTCTGTCTCCTGTGCTGTTGTGGGGACTTCCTGTTCTGTGTGGGCCTCTGGCTGTGTTTGAAAAAGCTGCAGCGCACCTGCCATGCTGGCCATTGTGGCATTGTGCAGTTTCCACTGGTCCATGGCCTCTTGGTGGTGTGCTTGCTGCATCCTCTGACTCTGCTCCAGGGCGGATACTATCTGGGCCAATCTGTCCTGGGTATAGTGGTAGGCTCCCAGGACCTCAGAGATCACGTCCTGAGCTGCAACATCCATCCTGGGGCCTCCCACATGGGCCACTGATGCCTTCCCACTGGGCCTAGCCCCCTGTGCCTGTGTCCCCTGCACAGGTCTGGCGGTACCACTTGTATTGGGGCCATTGTCTTCCTGCCTGTTGGTAGGGGGGTACTGTGGCCTCTGTACTTGTGTTCCACCAGTCTGTGGCCTGGATACACAGGTATGGGGACGGTTGCCCTGGGCTGATGTTATTGGCTGGGTGGTAGGGGTGTCAGTGGTATCGTGGGTGGGGCTGCTGGATGGTGACAGTCCAGGACAGTCCAGGACTGTGTGAGGGGCCAGCCTGATCATCAGTGTCCAGGGTTCTAACCCAAGTGTCCTGTGAGGTGCCTCTGTCTCCCTGAGGGACACTGCCACTCCTTGTCCTGTCCATCAGGGTCGCATGGGTGGTGGTGCCTGTTGGGGGAAATGTACATGTCTGTTACATTATCATGGTCGGATGGGGGGCAGGAGCCTGGGTGGGTTTGTGCAGCTTACACACTTTGGGGCCATGCAGGATGCTTTAGTGGGGTTAGCATTGCTTTTAGCTTAGGATGTGGAGGTGCATTGTGGGTGTTATAGGCCATTGTGTTTCCGTACAGGGGTGGGTGGCTGTGCACAGGGGGAGGGATGTGGGCCTGTTAGTTGGTTTGTGGGCATGCAGGGGGAGTACATTCAGTGCCTGTGGGATGGGTGGGGTAGTGGTCCTGGTTGGTGTTGGTGGGGTGGTGCATGCATTACAGGTGTGATGGATATGGGGTAAATGTAGACGACTTACCCGAGTCCATTCCTCCAGTGAGTCCAGTGAGTCCCTCAGGGTGCAGGATGGCCAGTACCTTTTCCTCTCAGTCAGTGTAGTTGGGTGGTGTTCGTGGAGGTCCTCCCCCAGTCTTCTTGACTGCAATGTGGTGCCTAAATGCCATGGCACTGACCTTTCCCCGAAGGTCGTTCAATCTCTTGCGGATGTCATCCCTGGTGCATGGTTGGGGTCCCACTGCATTGACCCTGTTGACTATTGTCTGCCATAGCTCCATCTTCCTGGCGATGGGTGTGCGCTGCACCTGAGCCCCGAAACGTTGTGGCTCGACCTTCAGGATTTCATCCACCATGGTCCTTAGCTCTCTTTCTGTGAAGTGTGGATTCAGCCTGTCTTTCTCCAAGGAGATTCTGAATAGAGCAGCAGCTCCCTTCTCCCTTCTAACAGGGGTTGGGGCTTCAGTTAACTTGGCCCTTATATAGGTTTCTGTTGGTTGTTGCATATGGTGTTGTGATAGGTTGTTGGGGTTGGTCTTTCTATTGGCTTAGGTACTAGGGTTTTGATTCCTATTGGCTCCTGGTTTTTAGGGTTTGGTTGGTGATTGGTAGTAGTGTTGAGATTCCTATTGACTCCTGGGTTTTAGGGTTGAGTTGGTGATTGGTACTAGGGTTGAGATTCCTATTGGTCTCTGGTTTTTAAGTTGGGAATGTGATTGGTACTAGGGTTGAGATCCCCTTGTCTATTACATAATAAGGCTACCCTACAAAACAAAGTACACTCTTCATGTCTCTCTCAGCCAGCAAGTCCACCACCAACACCCACAGACCCAACAAAATGCCTCCTAGGTCTGCTGGAAGAGGAACACTATTTTGAAAAACATGACTATTGTGGCCCTCACACAGTTATCACAACTAACAACACACCTGCTACAAGCTCAAAATATACTGCTCACCTTTCTCCTAACAAAACAACACCTCCACTAACACACCTTTTCTAAAGAGCCAGCTCATAAATGCTCGATCACTCTAAAAAAAACAAGCACCACATCTAGGACCTGCCCACAGACACACAACCTGACTTACTATTGATAACAGAATCATGGTTGGGAGATGACATGGCCCCAGTGTTTCATGAAGCTGTTCCTCCGGGCTATCAAACCATCACACAAAACCATATAGGCAAGAGAGGAAGTCGACTAGCTATTATATTCAAACAAGCAATAAATCTCAGTAAAACAGACAACATTTCCATATAATGTTGTGAAGCCCTCCTCACCAAATGCCACTCTACTCCAACTTCCTCCTGTAACTTTATCCTCTTTTACAGACCTCTACCTAAGAACTCAACATTCCCAGACACTTTTCTAGATACAAGTCTCAAACCTTAATACATTATACTCAAACCTATGAATTCTTGGGGAACTAAATATTTGGTTTGACAAACCCAATATGCCCCATCCAAAAGCTATCACCACTGGCCTAGTCACATTGAACCTACTTCACATTGTACACAGTCCCACACACATCGCTGGACACATCCTAAATGTCATTTTTGCTAAGCCTGAACTAGTTACTGTTCATAGCATCATGCCAATCACATGGTCAGACCACCATCTGATAACATTCCAACATAAAACACCACGACACACCCCACAACTACTTACGTAAATGCACCTATCGACCATGGAGCAAACACAATTTTGATGACTTAGAAACACAGCTAACAGTCAACACAAATCTATATACAATTAATTATTTTCCAAAACTTTATGAGTGGCTACAGGAAGCTTTTGATATCCTAATACCACTCAGAAAAACTAAATAGGCCACAAGAAAAACAACACCTTGGAGGAACACAGAACTGAAAAAGATAAAGCAACAAATCAGAAGGTTGCAGTGGACCTGGCTCAAAACAAACAACACTCATGACAAACTGCAGCTAAACAAACTTAACAGAATATACAAATCATCAATCAAAAAAGCTAAACAAAGCTACTACTCAGACAGAATTCAAAATGCTAAATCTGCAACCAAAAGATTTCTCATTGAAT
This sequence comes from Pleurodeles waltl, assembly GCF_031143425.1. Lineage (NCBI taxonomy): Eukaryota > Metazoa > Chordata > Amphibia > Caudata > Salamandridae > Pleurodeles > Pleurodeles waltl. The sequence continues at coordinate 977,022,948 of NC_090436.1, read as the reverse complement.
TTTGAAAACCTAAAGGCATTGAAGGAAGTCATCCCACTATTCAAGATTTCACAAACAAACTTGCAACTCATTACACAACTAAGACAGACACATTGGACTCCTATTTAAAACAGAAGAAAAACATCAGCACCAACCACTTTCCTAAACTCCCCTCTAAGAATAAATCAACCCAGCCTCTACACTCTTTCAAACAGATATCACAAGGTGAATTTATGGATTTGATCAAAGCAAGTAGGCCTTCTGGTTGCCCTTCTGACCCTTGTCCACCACACATCTTCAAGAACATTATTTTATCTACTTCTTCTGCCACACTTGTAAGAAGATTCATCAACAACTCTTTAACTACAGGAACCTTTCCTGAAGACCTGAAAAAGGCATACATACATCCATTATTAAAGAAAACAAACCTAGACCCGCAGAACCCGAACAACTATAGACCAGTCACAAATGGACCTTTCCTAGGCAAACTGATGGAAAGAGCAGCATTTGCCCAGATGTCACAATTAAATTGGAGACAATTCCATACTTTCAGACTACCAAACTGGATTCCACCCAGGAAGAGGCACTGAATCAGCACTCATAGCAATATGGGATGATCTTAAAAACACAGTCAACTGCAATGGAGTTGCTGCACTACTTCTCTTGGACCTCTCGGCTGCCTTTGATACGGTTGACCATGACACTCTAATTCAAAGACTCCACAAAGCCAGCATAGAAGGGACTGCTCTCAACTGGATTACATCCTCCCTTCAAAACAGAACTAATATTATCTATTCTCCGCCCTTCTCATCCAAACCGTACCTCACAAAAACAGGGGTCCCCTAAGGGTCAATCATCTCACCTTTGTTGTTCAACATTTACATGATATATTTGCCAGAACTGATCAATGATTTTCAACTCACATGCTACAACTATGCAGATGACACACAAATACTACTTAAATTGGAATGCTCCAAAGACATTGAAAACTCACAAATCTTCAGTTGCCTCAGAGTCGTTGATCAGTGGCTGATTTGGAGCCATCTCAAACTAAATGCCTCCAAAACGGAAATGCTCATATGTGGTGACTGGAAACATTATGTCCCACTGTGCGCCTGACCTGATGATCTCGGACCACCTCCTCAATAATCCGAGGAAGTTAAAAACCTTGGAATTACCATGAACTCCAAGTTAACAATGAATGCCCAAGTGGACAAATTAGCACAAACAAGCTTCATCACCTTGAAGACTCTGTGGCGTATCTTTCCCCACCTCGGATTTCCACACAAGATGCAGGCTACTATTTCTCTTGTACTATCCAAACTGGATTATGCCAATGGCCTCTACAATGGATCATCTCTATCTAGTATGAAAAAACACAACGTATTCAGAACCCCGCTGCCAGGCCACTATTACATGTAAAGCCACAAGCCCACATCTCCCCTGCCCTGAGAGCACTACACAGGTAACAAATTGCCAGAAGATCCACCTTCAAGCTGCTTTGTATCACCCACAAAGCTATACACCGAACAGGACCACTTTTTATAAGAAACAAAATAACCAAATACATTCAACAAAGAAATCTCCGCTCAAGATTGGCACACCGCCTTAGAACACCACCATACAAGAAAAAGACTATAGGTGGTACATCCTTCTCCATTCAAGCAGCCAAACTATGCAATTCATTACGCCCAAATATAAGATCTATCGACAACTATCTTGTCTTCGGAAGACTACTCAAGAGTTGGCTCTTTTCTTCATAACCTCCATATTCAAACAGCAATGGACTGTATATGCCTGTGTTGATAAATATTTTTAATCTGATTATGTGCATATTCTAGATATGTATAGTACATACTCTTTAACAAATGTATATTTACTCACAATTAAATATATACATATATATTACATATATATGTATGTATATATATATATATATATCTATCTATATATACATATATATTTATGTATATGTGTGTATGTGTATATATATGTCTATATGTGTATGTGTGTGTATGCATGTGTGTATGTATGTGTGTGTGTCTATACATATATATGTGTATGTTATAATATGCTTAATATGTTCGTATGGCTCCTAGATAAGTTGCTATATTAGGGCCCATATTTATACTTTTTGACGCTAAACTGCGCTAACGCAGTTTAGCGTCAAAAAGTTTTGCGCCGGCTAACGCCATTCTGAAGCGCCATGCGGGCGCCGTATTTATTGAATGGCGTTAGCCGGCGCAAGCAGACCGGCGCTGCCTGGTGTGCGCGAGAAAAACCACGTACACCAGGCAGCGCCGGCGTAGGGGGAAAATGGCGCATGGGCGTCTTAAAATGGGGCAAGTCAGGTTACGTCGAAAAAATCGTCGTAACCCGACTTGCGCCATTTATTTTCGACGCCCATCCCCCATCAACATGACTCCTATCATTGTAAAGATAGGAGTCATGCCCCCTTGCCCAATGGCCATGCCCAGGGGACTTCTGTCCCCTGGGCATGGTCATTGGGCATAGTGGCATGTAGGGGGGCACAAATCAGGCCCCCCTATGCCAAAAAAAATTATTAAAAAAAAAAAAAAATACTTACCTGAACTTACCTGAATGTCCCTGGGGTGGGTCCCTCCAGCCTTGGGTGTCCTCCTGGGGTGGGCAAGGGTGGCAGGGGGGGTCCCTGGGGGCAGGGGAGGGCACTCTGGGCTCATTTTGAGCCCACTTGTCCCTTAACGCCATGCCTGACCCAGGCGTTAAAAAGCGGCGCAAATGCGCCGTTTTTAGCCACGCCCACTCCCGGGCGTCTCTTTTGCCCGGGAGTATAAATACCACGTAAAGGCCTGGGAGTCATTTTTTAGACGGGAACGCCTCCCTTGCATATCATTAACGCAAGGAAGGGGTTCACGCTAAAAAATGACGCACATTCCGGGAACTTTGGCGCTAGACGCCTCTAACGCCATAGTATAAATATGGCGTTAGTTGGCGTTAGTTTTGCGTCGAATTTGCGTCGAAAAAAACGACGCAAATTCGGCGCAAACGGAGTATAAATACGGCCCTAGATACTTATGAATCTCTGCTCTCATTTTTATATCACACTGATCAAATGTTTTATTATCATAAGCATTTCACTATTCAAAAATTGGGGAAAGAAATAAATGTACCCTCTTGTAAGCTTTACTTTGTCTACCTATCACCATATGTCATGTCTCTATCAACCAATCCTCCATCCCCACTCTGGCTCATTCCAAACCCATTCTACTACTTTCATCTCCAAAATAACTCTGCCTAAGCTCTTCCCTCTTCTCCCTCATCTAGCTCACCCAAACCTCAGTTTACTACCATGATCTCCCAAACAACCCTCCTAAATTCTCCCCCATTTATCTCACCTTTGATACATCCAAAACCCCTCCTGCTACTATGATCTTCCTAACCCTTTCCACAGACTCTTCCCTCCTCCATCTCTCCTTTACTCATCCCAAGCTTCATCCTAATACTATAAATTCCCAATTAACACTTCTGGATTCTTCCCTCCTCTATCCATTACTCTGGTCAATCCAACTAACAAACCCACATATCCTCTGCTCAAATTAACTCATAATAATACCAAAACTGTACTCATATTTCCCTTTACTAATCCACGACTAATTCCTCTTGGGTTCCGGAGTAGCGTGCTACTCGCCAAAAATCGCTTCAACGCCTCATCAGGGGTAGTAAGCGCTATGTAAATACAATTACAATACAATACTATACAGTTATAGTTAGGACCATTTTCCATAGATAGAGCGTTTTTTGTTTTGCCAATAACGTTGCCGCTGGTTATTACATTGCCAATAACGTTGCCGCTGGTTATTACATCTTCATACATTTTTCAAAACGTATTTTTCAATTGGTTCACCTGCTGTGTTGAAGGTTTCTGGGTGATCCATCAAGTGGGGTCTGAGAAAAAGGGGGTGTCCCAAAACACATTTTTCCCAAACTACATCAATGGGATTTTTCAAATGTTTGAACATGACTCAAGCCTGAACTGCTAAACGGAATTACACCAAATTTGGCAGAAAGCTAGTTCTTGGTCCAGAAGGAGTCCTTTTTGTTATTTGGTGTAAATCCATTCAGTAGTTTTGGAGTAATTAGAGTTTAAAAATATAGACATCTAGGCACATGGATAATCTGCAGTTCCAACTGTCCCTGTTCTGATATCTGAGGGCATTGGGGGCTTTAATGCTGGTATTAGGGGGCGTGAGTTATAGTTACCTTAGGCATGAACAGTATTTAATTCGACCAACTCTAACAATAACTTCTGAATTTCTCTGGTTTTGTGCGATTAAATTCAGACCCTGTAACCTTTGGTTTTCTCAGTTAATATACATGTTCACTGAGAAAACCAAAGGTTACGGGGATGCTATAGTTAGGAAATGGAATTAAACAAAACAATAGAAATTCACTTAAAAAAAACAAAGGTTACAGGGATGTTATAGTTAGGCTCCCATTTTAAACGTACAAAACCCATAGAAATTCACCTGTTGTAGTTAGAGTTATCTAACACGTGTCCTAAGGTAGCTATAACTCGCCCACCCGCCATGCACAGTTTTTTCATCAAACATTTTACTGAAAATATTACATTGATATTATCAATTATGTTATCAAAGATGTCATGACTGCTGTAATTTGTGGGCTTGTTAGCAGTGCATGGTGAGGGCATGAGGGGAGCTTGAAGATCCCCCCAGTCCCAGCTGGCTCCCTGTCTCCTGCAGGAGCCAGCATTTCTGTCACAGAGAGCAGTTTCCTCGGTGTGACTGCCCGCATCTCTGCGGGCAGGCAGAAAGATGTAAACTTCGCTCTGGCAAAGGGAGAGCTGTTTGACAGCTCTCCCTTCATCGGAGCAGAGTGTTTGCTGTGACTTAGTGGCAGCTGTAAAACTGCGGCCAAGCTACAGCAAACAGCTATGTCCCAGGGGTGGGTACCCAGGGACAAAGCAGGAGCATGCCAAGGGGAGTGGTGGTCCCAAGGCCATCAGTGGTTCCTCCAGGGGGGCCACACGGGCCCCCTCCCATGAAAATAGTCATGGGGAGGTGCTGATCCCCAGGGCCTGGGGGTCCAAAACGACCTCCCTTTCTATTTTTTACAGTTTTCCCCAGAGAGGTGTTGGTCCCTGGGGCTTTTTGAGAGGGGGGGCGCGGCCAACCCGGCATATAATTGCATTAAAAGGTCGTGGATGTTGTGGTCCCTGGGTCTGTGAGGGGCCCTGTGGCCACTCTACATCATAATAATTTAAAGCCCCAGGGAGGTGGCGGTCCCTGAGGCTGTGGGAGGGGGCAGGCGGCCCCCGTTACAAGCGATAATGTAGGAGGATTTACAGCCGCAAAAACAACTGTAAATATGGAAACTGGTTTGAATGTGAGATAAATGCTGTATACATTGGAGAAACATACCTAACAGGAAATACAAAAATGGTGGGAAATAAACTAATGACGGAAATATATTGAAGTGAAATGTATCCCACAAGGACTAATAACATAAACCAGGTCAAATAGAGGAATGGGTACAAGGAACAAATAACTGTTTCTTTGGAAGGATGGAATCTGTGATTAAATATGCAACAATTGATAGGGAAGAAATATTAATGAACATTAAGGAACTAATTAATGTTTTAGATAAAGAGGGAGATTGGGAATATGTTGCAATATGCAAATCAGAGATGCATAAAAGAATGGATAAGCATGAGGAGGAAATAAAAATTTGAAAGCATAAAAGAATGAATAATTATGAGAAGAAAATTACAATTTGAAATCAATACAAATTTCAAAGGGATAAATTGGACTATGATGAAGGTCAAGCACATACATATGCTTGAAACTTTGGAACCCCTATGGAGAGAGGTTTCAGGCCAATACCACACCACAACACAGGAAGCAGTTGTGGCAGCATCAAGTACCGGGGTAAGCACAATCTCAGAGCTGAGTGAACTGAGTAAAACATCCACACAAGATGATGACTTGGTGAAAGACTACATTTTAAACAAATATCATCTCTTGTGGAGAGATATGACATGGCAAATTAAAAAGAACACAGGATGCCCTTCACAAGTTAAAAGGAAAGCATCAACATGAACAAAATTTCAAAGCGAAGGCAAAATAGGTGAAAGTGAAAAAGAATCAGAAAAGAAAGGAGAGAAAAGGAAGAGAAATCCTAAATTCAGATAAGGCTGAAGAATGGAAATAGGTGAATTTCTTGACTGAGCGTGGGTAAATCAAACATATATTTATCGACTTATATTTTAACTTAGTAAGAAGAAGAATTGTTGAGGAAAGTTTTCAATTTCTGCCCTAGTACCAACTTGAATTACATGAAAACAAGAAACAACATGTTTAAGTTCATTAGAAAATTGAAATTATGCAATCATTTTGCCAGTAAAACCACTTTGGAAGTAAGAATCCCAAAATAAGATGTACTGAAAAACATGAGCCTGAAAGTAGCAGATTATAAAAAAAATAGAAATTTTGGAATCATTTCAATAATAACTGGATCATCCTCATGAATATACACAAGAAAAGGCCAAATGCAAGGCCTGAGTTTGATGTCAGAGAACTGGAGAACTTAGTGATTTAAAGAAAAACTCAAAATTCTTATCAAAGTCTGCATGTGATGCTATAGATATATTTTATGGCCTAGTCATTAATGGTCTCAAAATTTGAAGATGAGGCATAAACCTCTAAATAACTCCCAAAAGGAGATGCGAGAAGCAGTGCAACGTTTGAAGGAGGATCATAATCTGACTATCAATCCATCACACAAATGAGGAATCATACTACACATGATAAAGGTAATTTATTTCAGTGAAGCATTGTCACAATTGAAAAATGAGGAGTGAAATGGGCCATTTAAACATGAAACTTACAAAAAGCAAATAAAACAATACAAATTTAAACTATTGGATTGGAAGGACCAGGGCCTTCTTGGTGAGGATAAATACCAATTTTTGAGATGTGAAGAACCAGTGGTTCCAACAGTGCAGTTTTGCCAAAAGGAGACACTGTCTGGCCTCAATAAGATGTTTATTGGAAACAACATTTCAATTTCCTGACCATTATCTATAATTATTCATGAAATCTTTACCTTTTTATCTGAGTGACAGTACAGATATGTTACAGAAAACCAATGACATACCTTTGCAGATGGATTATTATATGATACCCATGGATGTAACATTCCTATATACATCTATAAGACATGAAGGAGGAATAAAACCCATTAGATTTCATCTGGGCAGGCGCCCCATTCAATATTGCAAGCCTAACAAAATGATCCTAGAAATGTTGGAATGGTGTTTTAGGAACAATATCTTCACTTTCCCAGAACACGATGTATAGACAAATCCATGGAACAGCCAGGGGTATCAAATTGGCACCAGTTGTCCAAATATTCACCTAGAATTGTGGGATAAAAGGATTTTGGAAAGTGAGAAATACCAAGACATTGTGACCCATGTGGTCCCCTGTCATCAATACGTTGATGAAATATGTATGATTTGGTTAGGCACAGAAGTAGAAGTTACACAATTAATTTGTGACTGTAACAATAAGTTTCTAAATGTATGCATTACTGACAATATACATACAACCAAGGTTACCCTTCTGTATTTAGATATTAAAGTTATAGAAAGAAAATTGCAAACTTAACTACGTAGACAAAAGACAGCTGCAAATAGGACGTTACATCCTAGCAGCACTCATTCTAAAAAACTAGTGGAGAGCATTCTATATAGGGAACTTTTAAGTATCAAATGAAATTGCAATTTGAAATGTGACTTTCACGCCGAACATAAAATTTAGTATTAAATATCATCAAAATGTGGTCATTCCAAATAAGCATTAGAGAAAGCAAAAAGCAAACCCTCAAGTAATACTAGATAGGAATAGTATACAGTACTCAACAGAAAAGTTGACCATCTCAAAAGAAAGAGAACCATTGAAAATAATTATTACATATAGTAAGAATTCATGGAAGATTAATACATCTGCAAGAAACATTAGCATGGTCTATTAATAGAAAATATATTGAAAGAGATTATCACTACCTATCCTCAGGTTACATGTGGGAGAGCAAGATCATTTAAGGATGATTTAGTGCACAGTTTTTATTATCAGATGCACTAAGCCAAGGAAACCTATATTTAAAAGGATTCTTTCTGTGTAAAAAATGCAAAACATGCACCAACTTCAAAAACAGCAGGGAAAGTTTTGCAACTTAAAGCAAAATAAATTATTACATAGAAAATCTCATCACATGTTAAATGGACTATGTGGTTTACTTGTTGCAGTGTCTTGCAAGAAGCAATATGTTGGAAGTACTTAATTTAAAGAATGCATATTGCAACATAATACGGCTATCACTTGCAGTGATTTTACATGTCCAATAGCCAAGCATTTTGCTAATGAATGCAACAGTGATGCAAGCCAATTAACCTTTGTGAGTGTTGACCATGTGGAGAGGAAACCTATAGAGGGTGACAGACTAAGAATCTTGGGGAGACTGGAATCTTAATTTGTAATCTCACTTGAGATTTAATACCCCGGGGGTCATAACCAGGATGAGGAACTGTGGAATCATAGTCGGAATCAATTTTGTTTTTGAAGCAACACATTGTAGAATGCGGTGATTGTTTGTAGCCTGTCATATTTTTCATCCCTGTATTAATTCTAATAATAGAAATGCCTATCACAGCTAATTCAGATGAATTGTGTTATAACATGTAGAGTAGCAATTTAAGTGGGCAATTAATAGCAGTCCCATGGAGGGTGCTATCCTAATACATTTATTTAGTAAACATTTTAACAATGTGGAAAATCAGATCAATATATTAGGTTGATCTATGTAAGAACTAGGGAGGTGTCTAATCATGTAATAATGTGTTTTATTAAGGCATTAAATATATGCCAGTAGCATTCCACATTTAAAGTGCTTATCAGAAAACACAAAAGTATTGAGAGTCTAACCTTTACCTACTCACCACACACACCACAATAATATTAATCATCCATGAATTCGAAGCACAGATTTCCACTATCCAGTCTGCATATTATATCAGGGACCTGACATATGCACTCATACCAGACATCACACTCAATTGCATTAACTAGATGTGAACCAAAATATGTTAGGATATTCCTAAAATTATTTGAAAGTATTTTCATGTTGAATGTAGTCACATACACTATCTCTCCAGGCTACCACTTCTTTTAATCCACAAGGGAAAGAGAATTAAGGTCATCCCCCACAAAGAAACACATGGTGAAATGGAAGACAATTGTTAACCTATACTACACGTTGGAATATGCAATCACAAATATCTTTACATTTTTAAAACACAATATGAAAGTAAACAAAAGACACTAAAGCTTCCAAGCAGTGTTTCTATATTACAAAATGAAAAAGGGACAAAAAAGATCTTCCTCTGTTGGGTACTGAAATGTATTCAAATTTAAAATGATAGAAAATAAAAGTCTAGGGGTGAGTTAGAACAAAATAGTGTTCCATCAAAATCAATGTCTTCAAGTATGCCTAAAGGCATTGGTCTTGCCTACCCAACATTTGTAGCAATGCCCTCCTTGGGTGGCTCTCCATTGTATTGGAAATATTGTTATTCTGGGCATCTACTTCTTGAATTGGGATGGATCAGGGACAGATGGCTGTGAGGCTGGAGGGCAATGAAAAGGGTTAGGTTTTGGGGGTATGGGAGTGTTTGTGGTGATGGGAATGTATAGACATTTTGGATGTGGTTGGGACAGGTGGAATGGTAGAGGAACTGGGCCTGAAGAAAAAATTGAGGTGGGATGTGGAATAGGCTCAGGACATTAGATGGGTGCAAGGGAATGAATGGTGTTGGGTGGAATGGGGCAAAGCTTAGGAAGGAATAGGGGGTGGTGTGCCAGACTGAGTGTCATCTGAGGAAGTAGGAGAGATTTCTGTAAGGCCGGCAGGGCAGAGCACACATCACCCAGAATGTCTATGGTGGTGATTATGAACATGGCTGGGAACACTGCAGACCGCTGTGGCAACGGTGAACAGAAGACCGCCAGTGAACAGCACACTGCCAGGGCCCTTGATGGCTGAAAGGCTGTATACCCCACCCCGCCACCCCAAAGCAGACAAATCCTCCTCCCACCAAATAATGATGCACAAATCATGGTGGCGGATAGTGGATGTCGAACGACCATTGGTGGTACAGACCGCCACGGCCTGCAATGGGACCCAACAGGAAGAAATGCACGCATTGCAAAGTTTGAAACCCACACACCTGACACACATTCACAACACTATAAAACACTCACAAACACACCCTAACAATCCTTTGCAATGCCAATTGCACAACAGATATTGAGAACACAATACGCATACACTGTACACAACATAACAAAAGGCACACACACATATACACAAAAGCACCCTCACTAATACACCCAGAACACCACAAAGACAACACATACCAAGGCACCCCCTAAGCACCCACACTTCACTGATAGGGAGCTAAGGACCATGGCAGATGAAATACTCAAGGTGAAGCCACAAATCTTTGGGGCACTGGTCCAGCACACACCCATTGCCAGGAAAATGGAGTTATGGCAGACGATTGTAAACAAGGTCAAGTCAGTGGAAAACCATCCACGAAGAAGGGACGACATCTGCAAGAGATGGAACGACCTGCGTGGGAAGGTGAGGTCTTTGGCATCCAGGAACTACATTACGGTACAGAAGACTGGTGGAGAACCCCCACCTACCCCCCCGACTACACTGACTGGGAGGAGAAGGTACTGGCTATCCTGCACCTGGAGGGCCTCACTGACTACAACAGGTGAATTTCTATGGTTTTGTACGTTTAAAATGGGAGCCTAACTATAACATCCCTGTAACCTTTGTTTTTTTTAAGTGAATTTGTAAGTCATCTACAATTTCTTCATATCCACCACACCTGTAATGCATGCACCACTCCGTCCCCTCACTACCACCAGGACCACTACCCCACACAGGCCACAATAACTACATCCAGTCACGCTGCATGCCCATACACCCATTAACGGTTCCACGCCCCTCCCCCTGTGGACAGTCACCTACCCCTGCAAGGAATCACCATGGCACTACTGCACCTACAATGCACCACCACATCCCATGCAAAATGAAAGGATAATCCCACAAAAGGTTCCTGCATGGCCAGACAGGGGAATAAACAACAGAAAAAAGGGCAGGGCAGTGCATCCCTATCTGTTTCTGTACATGTAACACACATGTCCACTCCCCCCCACAGGCACCACCACCCATGCCACCCGGACGGAAAGGCCAAGGAGTGCCAGCACCCCACACGAAGACAGAGGCCCCACTCAGGAGACTGGAGAGGAATGTATGGACAGTGAGGATTACCCTGGCCCATCACACAGTCCTGGACTGTCACCCTCCAGCAGCCCCACCCAGGACACCACTGACACCCCTACCTCCCAGCCAACACCGTCAGCTCAGGCCAAATAACGCCACACCAGTGTCTCCAGGCCACAGACTGGCAGACCACATGTACAGAGGCCAGCGTCTCCACCAACTAACAGGCAGGATGATGATGGCCCCAGTGCAAGTGAGACTGCCAGACCTGTGCAGGGGACGCAGGCACAGGGGGCTAGGCCCAGTGGGAGGGCATCAGTGGCCCGGGGGAAGGCCAGAGGATGGACGCTGCAGCCCAGGAGGTGATCTCTGAGGTCCTGGGAGCATACCACCATATACAATATAGGATGGGCCAGATCCTGGCCACCCTGGAGCAGAACCAAAGGCTGCAGATTGCACAACACCAGGAGGCCATGGACCAGTGGAGACAACTCAATGCCACCATGGCCTTTATTGCAGGGGTGCTGCTGCAGCACCACTACCCAAGCCAGCCTGAGACCCCCACAAACCTGGAAGCCCCTACCACTGCCCAGGACACAGATCTGCCCTCTACATATGCAGCAGCAACTGGACTGGTGGCACTGGCAGAGGACACACAGGAGACCAGTACCCATGCCCCTGCAGCCCAGCACCAGTCACTCAAACGTGCCCTCAGACCCAGATATGGCACTGAAACACCTGCCAAGACTAAGAAGTGACTTTGACCTGAACTGTCTCCCAAGTGTGCCACTGAGCTACCATCTTGGCCCGCCAATAGCAACATACCAACTTGCAAGGGACATATGGACCAACACCCACATACCCAATTGCTGAGCCCATGTACCTGGTATGGACATGCACAATGAGCCCACTCCCTATCACTGTACAGTGCACCTATGAAATTGTAACATGTAATAAAACACATCTACACCAATTTGTATGCCCCCTGTCATTATGAATATTCAATTGTAAGTTTGAATGCATTAGCCAGTCAATTCCATAATCATACCTTTATTGGAGGAATGGTACCCCACGCACAACAGTGTCTGGAGTAACTCAAAATGTATACCATGGTGGTCTCCATGGCACATGTGACCTCAGTCATCAGGCAACAGTGTCAATGACTACAGACACCACATCCCCAAACAAATGAGTCGGACAAACACTATGCAGTGCAGGCAACAGCATCGGTGAACAGTACCTCAAAGTCACTGGTAGCATTGGTGGATCAGCTGGTTCCTGGAGTGGACATCTTCCCCCTCTTCATCCTCACCATCACTCTCATCCCCTCTCAGAGGTAGCAGGCCTGGATGTACAGCACCCTCCTCCTCTAGTAGGGGGATAGCTCTCCTCACAGCCAAGCTGTGCAGCATGCTGCAGGCCACCACGATTCCACACACCTGCATCTGTCCTGGGATTCCTCACTGGTGTCAGAAGCCATTGCAAGTTGGGGTAGCCAGAATCACCTGCAAAAGTGGGTGAAAGAGCACTTAAATAAACTGCCATCACTTGCCTACAGCCTGGCTGTCAGCTATGTACTGATCCAGTGTCATACACACTCGCCTATGAGCCAACCTCTGTCCCCTTGTGGTTGTTCCATCATGTGTGGCACACTGCTGTTCCTCAGGACAAAGAAATCATGAACTGATCCTGGAAACCTGGCATTTACATGTGATATGTACTGGTCAGCAGTACACACCAATTGTATGTTCATTGAGTCAAATTGCTTTCGATTTCCGTACACCTGTTCATTCACTCTTGGGGGTATGAGAGCTATGTGGGTTCCATCAATGGCACCTATCACATGGGGGATGTTAGCAAAGGCATAAAATCTAGACTTGATGGCAAGGCGTTCAGCCCTTTGGGGAAACTTGACATATGTCTGCATGTGTTTTTCAAATGCATCCAGGAATTTGGACAGGATGAGGCTAAACATTGGCTGTGAGAACCCTACACCCATGCCCACTTGTCACCTGAAATGAGCCCGTAGCCAAACAATGGAGTACGGAGAGCACTTGCACTTCAGTAGGAATGGCATGCTGATTCTGATTAGCCGGTCTCGGTACCGGATCCAGTAAAGCACATAGGTCCTGGATTGTTGAACGATTGAGTCTGTAGGTGACAATTATGTTACGTTCCTCCATGGTAGCCAAATCAACAAGAGGTCTGTCCACAGATGGGGCACTCCCTCGCCACATGGATCTGTACCTATGGGGAGGAGAGGAGGAAAGAACACATATGAGGGACACACATACACATGCAAAACATGTTGTGAATCAATAACTCGTGTACAATACGTAGGTTACACACAAGCGATGTATGATGTACACCTTTAGGGACCTGTATGCAGTGATACCTCTGGTCTGATGAGAGGAACATACACTTATGTGGGCAGGCGACTAAGGGCTGTGATTTGAAGGCCCTGAATGGGGCCCCTGACCAGGAAATATGTAAGTGGTGCTAGCAAAATGGCAGCCTCCTGCCATCCAGTTATATAGGAGTGGAAGTGATATAATTCCGCTGGTGGTAGTTGTCATGGCGGAAGGCGTTGTTCACTGCTGTGCACCCATTAATTAGTTTACAAGGTTGTCATTGAGGAAACTGGGCCTATCATGAACGCCACCGGCGGTGACGGTGCACACAGCCGCGGAGCGTATGTCATGTTGTCACCCCAATTTCACTTGACTCCCGAATCCCGTGCATGAAAGTACTCCATTGAGTGTGCTGCTGAGTCCTGACTCTGGTTACTCCAATGGTATGAGTCACAGGGGAAAGGGCCCCGGCCTTCACCGCGGAGGAGCTGGAGAAGCTAGTGGACGGGGTCCTACCCCTGTATGCCAAGTTATATGGGCGACCAGAGGAGCAGGTGAGTTGGCGGTTGTCTTGCATGGATGTGTGTGGTGGTGGCGGATGCCTGTATGCATGTGTGCTCGATTTGTAACTGCACAGACGTGGATAGTGTGGCATACACTGTTGGTGACTTGGTAAAATGATCCTGTGCATAGAGGACAACATGTCAGCTGTGTCAGATGGGCATATCCTGACGTCTGTTTTTCTTCTCTGTCCCATACAGGTCAGAGCCCATCAGAAGAGGGAACTCTGGCAAGCCATCACCAAGGAGGTGCGGACCCTGGTAGGGTCTACAACCGGCAGATAACCCACTGCAGGAAGTGGTTGGAGGACCTGCGGTGCTGGGCCAGGAAGACCTGTGAAGCCCAGCTGGGGAAGGCCTCCCAACAAGGAAGGGGAGCCCGTCGGACCCTGACCCCCCCAATGTCCCACATTCTGGCGGTGGCATATCCGGATTTGGATGGGCCCTTGAAGGCAGCACAGCAGCCACAAGGGGGTGAGTACTAACACTGTTTAATACCACTTTGATGGATGTGTTTGGGTGCTGTGGTATGTATGCTGTCTAATGCCAGGCACTCTGACAGGTGTGTTCCAGCAGTCCTGGCCCACATGGGCACAGAAATGGTGTGGGGCAGGCACCAGTCACAATAGGCCCTTGGGGGTTGATCTACCTGTACTGTAGGATTCTTTGTGAGCACATGGACTAGTGGGTGCATTGTCTGGACATGGTGCTCCATGTGTGTAGTCCACACAGTTCACCAGGTCCGTGTTTCATGTGGGAAATGAGGTATATTCTGGGGTAGTGGCAATTAGTCAGGGTCATTGTCATGATTATTGTTGTAGGTGCTGATTGTAGGTGTGTGAGCTGGATGGGAGTGTGTGTGAACAAGGAGTGTACATTCATTCAGGTATATACATATTTCTTCCATGTTTTGTCTCCCCACCCCTGTGCTGTTGTTTCCTTTGTGGACATCAGCATCATCTGGCGAGGGAGCAGTGGCACTGGCGAGTGGGGATGCAGCGGCCCATGGTTCCAAGGAGGCAGAGTTGGCAGAGCCCAAGGGGACCAGTGGGCTGGAGTGTGAAGGGAGTACCACTGGGAGGCAACTGACACTGGTGGTAGTGACTCTGATACCTCCTCCAATGGCAGCTCCCAGGTGGTGGTGGACTCTACTGGGCCCACCCATTCTTTGTCATCTTCCGCCACCCCCATGCCATCACCGCCCTCCCAGTTGCTCCCCACCCAGCTGCCCGTGTCCGCTCACCCAGGATGGTGGGCATCTCTTCACCCCAGGCACCTCATCCCCTTCCCCAGTCAGCCCTGTTGCCCTCACAGAGGAGGCTATTGACCTCCTGAGGACCATGTCTGTAGGGCAGACAACCATCATGAATGCCATCCAGGGGCTAGCATTCCAGATGCAGCAATGCATACCTGGAAGGCATTCACTGTGCCATGTCTGGCCTAGAGAGATCTTTTCAGGCTCTGGCCTCCTCTTTGACGGCAGCCAGTGTCCCTAGTCTTTCTGTCCCCCCTCCAACCACCTCTACCCCTTCCAGCACCCCACTCCCTTCACCCATCCCAAGCACACGTTCAGACAGCCATTCACACACCTCAACACACAAGAAGCACACAGAGAAACACAAGCACCACACTTCCCACCACAGACATTCACACAGCCAACATACAAAGGCACACACGACAACATCCACTTCTCCCAGTCCACCTCTCCCACCTCCCTGTCTGTCACCTCAACATGCACACCCATATGCACTGCACCCTCAGTCACTGCTGCTGGCCCCATTCTTATAGTCACCACAACATCTGATATCCAGTCATCCAGTCATCCACCCCAGACACCACACTTGAACTCACCACAACTACATTGACTGACCCATGCAGCACACTCACCAGTCTTGCAGACACCCAGACAACATCAATTTACACTGGCAACCTGTCTTGTCGCACTGTGTCCACCTCTCATCCTCCCAAGACACTCAAACGTTCCCAGACACCCACTCAACACACATCCACCACACATCAGCATACTGCTCAGGCACCTGCATCCACGTCCAGCACTCCTACACCTGGTACAACCACTCCCTCTAACTCCACTCCCACACCTTCCTCCATATGCACCCCAACTACCCCTAAGAAGCTTTTCCTCTCCCGTGTTGACCTGTTCGAACCCACTGGCCCACCCCGTCTCATCCCTAAGCATGCCCATCTCCTTGCCCTGTCCACTCCTTCATCGTCCAAGTCTGCCCAGCCCACCCTTCCCATTCCTGTGCTCCTTCCCTAGAGAGGAAGATGCCCCATGCTGCCCCAGGCCCCTCTTCCGCCCCCCCGGACCAAGCCTACTCCCCCACCTCTCAAGGGTAAACCCAAACCCCCTCCTCCTCCCAAACATAAGCCCAAGCCCCCCACTTCCAGGTATACATCCCCACCACCCCCTGCCCCTGTTCCCTGAGGTGCCTTGCTGCCCCATTGATTTCCCTTTACTGCGGAGTACCCTGTGCACAGGTGGGAGTCAAGTCAGGCACATTTGGGCTCTTCAGGGTATTCTACAAGGACTGGCCAATGGCCTTGTTTGTACAGTAATATTTTAATGTTGTAATAAAGTTTGTGTGCCCAGTGGTGCTGTTGGCACAATGTGGAGACGTGGTTCATCGTTTCATTGTGGGGTGCACATGTGTGTACTTTGGCCAGGTTTTTTTTTGCCTTGTGTCGGGTAAGTACCTCTTGTTCTGGTGTATCTGGCATGTGATGGAGTGAGAGGTTGGGAGTGCGTTGCAGGGTGGGTGGGGTGGGTGGATGTGTACCTGTGCCCTTTCTTCCCATGTTTACTAGGTTGCGGTACTTACCGCTGTCGTCTTCGTCAGTGGTCACGGTCGTGGAGGTATATTGCAAGGAGCAGGACTGGCATTATTTGCAGCTCTCTCTCCATGTCTGCTGCAGTGTTTTCTGTATGCCTACGGTGAGTGTTTCCTGTTATTTGGTTTGTTTCCGGCAGTCATGTGCTTCATTATTTGTTGGGCAGGTGGGGCCTTTCCGTCGGCCTGTGGGCGGCCTCTTCTGTCGTTGTCGGCACTCCAATGATGGCGGTGTGTGGATGGGCCACTAGCTGTTTCTCATGTGCTTCATTATTTGGCAGTCCGAACCGCCAGCCTGTTGGCGGACGTAACCGCCCCGCCGGCAGAGTGGTTATTGCCGCCATGTTCATAATGAGGGCCTAAGTCTTGAGTAAGTTGCTGATTGACATTGTGGGTGATAAGCAACAATGCAGCCTGCCTTGCCTCCTCTGAAACCAGTGTTAGTGGGACACAAGCAGGGGGAGAGGTGCTGATGGTGAAAGATACCCCAACCTGTTTCCAGAATCGGTGTTAGCTTTTTTACGGGGTGATAAAAGTGAAAGCACTGATAGTTGTAGGTTGTATTGGTGGTGGCAGACACAGTCACAGATGGTACATCATGGGTTGGTTTGTCTACATATATACATGTGTGTGTGTGTGTGTGGGTGTGTGTAGGCATGCATTTACATTACCTTGAGTTTAAATGGCAGCCTGCAACAAAATAGATTTAAACAACATTAATCTAATGTGTGATGGTTGTGTTAAAACGTTATTTGGAGATAGTGGGACCACTCACAATCACTGTAAAAATACCACCACATTAATATAAGTGCATTAAATGCATGGAGCTTACCTTGTTTTTTACTAGCCCGCATTTGCTGGCTATAGTTGGACTTTGCCCCTCTGCAACTACTTATGCAAGTCCTTTCCCAGAGGGTCTCTGTCACCTGCCTTTCAGCCCTGATGTGTTCCAACAGCAGAAAATGAGCAGCAGAAGGTGAAGAGGTCTGCTACACTTGATGATCTGGGGGCAAATGACACAATCACCCTAATAATGTTTATGCCAGTGTGATGGGAATTACATCATCGGAGACTAACATGATGGGTGCCAAATTCCATCAATTACAACCATTTTTCTACTAATGCATGGTGGAGGGCACCAGAAAAGATAGTCATCGATGACTGATGAGTCAGGCATCTGACAAATGTTTGGTCCACTGTCAAAAAGCTACATTGTCAGAAGAGGAATTGCCTGACAATATGACAGACAGGTAGTGCATTATTGATGCAAAATATCCATCATCTATGCTGTGGATTCCGTCAAAAAGTACTAGAGCATCTCCTTACAATATAATGTGTCTTTTTCTTGAATTATGTTATGACAGCTTGGGCTGGTATGTTATTACATTGTTTTATAGATAAGAGTGTGCAAGTTATGAATGGTATGTTTGGTAATGGTGAGTGTGACATATTTTAGTGTGAAAGGGTGGGAGGTTATCTGCTGTTATACTATATTTGTAATATTTGTGTTGCATTATTTTGTACTAATGTTATATACAATGTTTGGTGATGAATCTTCAAACAAAGAAAATAAATAGATAAATTAAAAAAAACATGTATCCAGAATTGACGAGTTGCTTACATAAACAATGACTCTATATTTAGAACCTAGATTTGGATGTGGGCTGGTCTCTTGTTTCTTTTCCAGGACACGTGTTGTCATAGTGGCTTGGGTGTGGAGCCACAAAAGGCTTGAGAAGCACTGACAGTGGTAAGGGTGATTATGCTGGATGATTTGGATGTAATGTCAGGATGTAGAGGAAAGAGCAGAGGACACTGGTAATACAACCCTGATTGGCCAGCCTTCTCTTCAGGATGTCAGGAGTGCTACTCTCACTGAAGGATTCTCTTCTTTCCTCAGGCAAAGTGGCTAACACAGTTGAAGCTGATGAGTGGGATCTTGCTGCTTGAAGTTGGAAACCAGAAAAAACATTACCCAATAATAATATACACTATATTTAAGTAAAATAATAACTCAATAACATTTGGGGTCTGATTTTGAATTGGGAGGACAGGTTAGCCCATTTCAAACATGACATACATCCACCACTAATTGAACTGAGGACTCATACAGATATTTTCATGTTTTATCAATGAACAAACTTTAGAAAAAGACTAATAATGAGTGTAGTGAAGTTAAATGTTGTTTCACAGTTTGTGTCTGCTCTAGTGTGGGTGAGCTGGTATATCTAGGATTGCATGACTCTCTAGATCAATTGTACTATGCCTTAGTAATAACCTGTGACTCTGATTCCCTAAAAAGGTTGTATGTTAACCCCTTCGCTGCCAGGCCTTTTCCCCCTCAAGTGCCAGGCCTTTTTTTTGGCTATTTGAGGCAGTTCGCGCTTAGGCCCTCATAACATTTTGTCCACATAAGCTACCCACACCAAATTTGCATACTTTTTTTCCAACAGCCTATGGATTCTAGCAGTACCCAGAGTTTGTGGTTTCCCCTGAAGAAGACCAAAAAATTAGCCAAAATACAGCAACAATTTTTTTTTTTTTTTTTAAATGGGAAAAAGGGCTGCAGAAGGCGGCTTGTGTTTTTTGCCTGAAAATGGCATCAACAAAGGGTTTGCGTTGCTAAAATCACCATCTTCCCAGCTTTCAGGAACAGGCAGACTTGAATCAGAAAACCACATTTTTTAACACAATTTTGGTAATTTACTGGGACATCCCCATTTTTACTATTTTTTGTTCTTTTGGCCTCTTTCCAGTTAGTGACAGAAATGGGTGTGAAACCAATGCTGGATCCCGGAAAGATAAACAATTCTGAAAAGTAGACAACATTCTGAATTTGGGGTAATTTGTGTAGATCCTACAAGGTTTTCCTACAGAAAATAACAGCTGAAATAAAAAAAGTTTGAAATTGGGGTAAAAAAACTACAATTTTTCTTCACGTTTTACTCTGTAACTTTTTACTGCGATGTCAGATTTTTCAAAGCAGTATACCATTACGTCTGCTGGACTCTTCTGGCTATGGAGATATATAGGGATTGTAGGTTCATCAAGAACCCTAGGTACTCAGAACCGATAATTGAGCTGCACCTTGCAATGGGTTTTCATTCTATACCGGGAATACAGCAATTCATTTGGTGACATATAAAGAGTGAAAAATAGGTATCAAGAAAACCTTTGTATTTCCAAAATAGGCACAAGATGAGGTGTTGAGATGTTGAGAAGCAGTGGTTATTTGCACATCTCTGAATTCTCGGGTCCCCATACTAGCATGTGAATTACAGGGCATTTCTCAAATAGACGTCTTTTTTACACACTGTCTCACATTTGGAAGAAAAAAATGTAGAGAAACACAAGGGGCAATAACACTTGTTCTGCTATCCTGTGCTCCCCCAAGTCTCTCGATAAAAATTGTACCTCACTTGCGTGGTTAGGCCTAATGCCCACAACAGGAAATGCATGGACACATCACATTTTCCCAAAGAAAACTGACGTGTTTTTTGGAAAGTTCCTAGCTGTGGATTTTGGCCTCTAGCTCAGCCGGCACCTAGGAGAACCTACCAAACCTGTGCATTTCTGAAAACCAGACACCTAAGGGAATCCAAGATGGGGTGACTTGTGGGGCTCTCACCAGGTTCTGTTACCCAGAATCCTTTGCAAACCTCAAAATGTGGCCAAAAAAACACCTTTTCCTCACATTTCGGTGACAGAAAGTTCTGGAATCTGAGAGGAGCCACAAATTTCCTTCCACTCAGCGTTCCCCTAAGTCTCCCAATACAAATGGTATCTCACTTGTGTGGGTAAGCCTAGCGCCCATGACAGAAAATGGCTGAAAACACAACATGAACACATCACATTTTCCCAAAGATAACAGAGCAGTTTTTTGCAAGGTGCCAAGATGTGGATTTTGGTCTCTAGCTCAGCCAGCACCTAGGGAAACCTACCAAACCTGTGCATTTTTTAAAACTAGACACCTAGGGGAATCCAGGATGGGGTGACTTGTGGGGCTCTCACCAGGTTCTGTTACCCGGAATCCTTTGCAATCCTCAAAAGTTGGCCAAGAAACACTTTTACCTCACATTTCGGTTGACAGAAAGTTCTGGAATCTGAGAGGAGCCATAAATTCCCTTCCATATCCTTTAAGAGAGCCGAGCCCAGTATTGTAGCACACCAACACCATCAGAATGCGCACCGTCTACAAAGCAGACTGTGCGCATTCCGATGGTGCTGGGCCTGGGGGACCCCAACCAGCCCATGTTATGGGCTTTGCAGGGGCCTCCTGTGGTCCCCGGCACTGGCTTTCTGCCAGCCTTTCTATGTTGGGGTCCCCCCTGAGTTCAGCACCGAGTGGCTGAGTACAACTTAAGTGTCAGCCCTTCTGAAACCATGCTCCTGGATGGGACGGCGGTCCCCTGGCTGTTCGACCACCAGGATTATAATGCGGTGGTCAGGCAGCCTGGAGTGCGCCGGTCTAACCATCACTGCAAGTCTGGCGGTCTTTGGACCATGAGACAGTAATGGGTCCCTTAATCTGTTCTAACCTATAGTATTACAAATTGCTTGTTCTATATGATATGACATCAAGAAAGATAGTTTGTAGTATGTGAATGGGATCATAGAGGTTACAGCTTACATCATCGTAAGTAAACTGTTAGATGTAGGGGGTACTAGGAAGGTTGTGATTTGTGCTCAAAATGTGATGTGACACGTGTTTGAATGTCTTTCTGATGTGGAGAATGGACCGCACCTTCTTCTGCTGTGACATGGGGGTGATGGGCCTTGAAGACCCACCACCAGTTAGAGTAGTTTGAGTAGTGTGTTTTGTAGTGTGAGTTGCAGGGTTTGTTTATGAGTTGTGTATTGACAGATGTGTCCACCAACATTGATTCATCCGCCGTTTAAGTGTTCTGTCATGAGGGTTTCTCCATTCCACTCTGATGTTTGCAATTTTAACCAATGTTGGCAGAGTTGTATCCATCGGCAGTGGTGGGGGGGGACCCAGAACGGAAAATTGTGGATCCGTTGCTGGACTGCCCTCCATCATGATGGACAGTGGTCTATCAGGACAAACCTTAAATACAGCAGTTGGAATTCAGTCATCCTGATAGATGAATCAGATGAGGGAGGAATGAGAGTCCATCAGCCAACCTCTACAGCAGCCTCTTAGTGTTTAAAAAGTGTTACGGTATAGATATGAAGCGATTACATTTTAGAGCTATATAGATCCTCTCCGGATTTACAAATCCCTGGAGGATTTGTGAATCCAATAAAAAAATAATGGCACACTATTGGACAAGGGAGCTTTTTCTCCTGTTGTGCATTGTGGATTTATGAATTTGGCAGTGGATTAGTGGCTTATTGGAGCTACCACTACTCAATACAGTGCACCCAATACAGCGTCAGAAAACAAAAATGGGACATATAAAGGGTCAGGACGAGCTTCCCCCCCACCTACAGGCCCATGTGGTGGGGTTCCAAATAGATCTCCATGGCAATAAAAGTATTGAAAGAAGATTTATATCACAGCATTCATTAATCCTATGCTGGATGTGTTAATTCTAGATCCTCTCAGGGCCCCGCCTAGAGTTTCAGGAGTTGCATCTCCAGAACATGGTTTGAAAGTTGTGCAAAAAAGAACTTGATATACTACAGCTACACTTAGCAAATCCCTACTGTGCGTCGCCTTGAGCCAAAGAATGTGTGGCCTTAGGCAAAGCTATTGAAGAAGCACACCAAGGAAGAGAACTTCAGTGATCAAGAAGTTGTGAACAATCTTTAAGATCTATCAAAGAAAAGGTTAGGGCAGTCACCCACATCCCATATTTCAATCCGTGCATGAATGTATAAATAACCATTGATGCCAGCTAGCTGGCACTGAGTCCCCATGCCACAGTGTCACTCAATTGTGCAGGTGCTTGATTCAGGTGGAATGATTATTCTCACAGCCAGAAATAGATAGTCTGACCATAGTGCTTGCATGCAAACACTGTCTCTTATTCATCCATGAAAAAATTTATCATAATGAATTAGAAACTAAAGACATAAATGCCCCAGAATAGAAAGGTTGGTGGTAGGAACAGGCAATATAATTGCCCAACCATACAGAAGCTAGGAAAACACCAACATCCAGCTGAGCCTGTCTCCCATCATCTTATAGCAAGCATGTTATCACATTTGTCACTTGTGGAAGAATACCTGTATTAAATCACTGAAATAGCAACACCAACTGTAATACATATGGCCATATTTATACTTTTTTAGCACCGCATTTGCGTCATTTTTTGACGCAAAAACGGCGCAAACTTACAAAATACAATTGTATTGTGTAGGTTTGTGCCGTTTTTGCGTCAAAAAGCGTTGCAAATGCAGCGCTAAAAAAGTATAAATATGGATCATAGTCATTTTTATGTGACAACCACATGAATATGGAAACATAAAATGCTAATGAAGTCACACTCTGTGTTGATTTATTATATAGCGTTGTCCTTTTGCTTGAAAACATCAGAGGTTGCTATATTATCATTATACTACTGCAGAGTTTAAGCAGAACTCTTTTGGTGAGTCATCTTTTTTTGGCAGTAGTTGCTAATCTGTGTAATTACTTGCTGCAAATGATTTGGTGTCCAGTGTGTGGTGCTTGCCTATGAGAACTACAACATTCACTCCAGAAAACTGTTAGCCTCATTTACAAGGCCTTTGCGCCACTGTTGCGTCATTTTTTTTTTACACAGCGGTGCCGCTAGCAGTGCTCTACACTGTTCCAGATTTATAAAGTGATGCATTGGGCCCAATGAGTCAGTTTGTAAACCCTTGTGTCACATTACACCTGCGTCCGGTATAATGTATGCAGGAGAGGAGTAAACCACAGGAAAGGCCACACAGAACTGACGCAGTGATATTGACAACATTTCACTGCATCATTCTGCAACTTCACTGCATCAGAATTTCTCTGCCTGCTCACAGCTGTCGTAAAATTGACGCAGTGCTTTTCTCTATGTGGTCCTCCTCGGATTGCTGGAGTAGCATCATTTTTTTTACGCTAGTCCAGCAATGCATGAGTTTAACGCCAACACATGCGTCAGAAATTCTGACGCATCTGTGAAAACGTGTGCCATGGACCTCTGTATTGTATAAACAGTGCATTTGTGGCGTCCTTAGGAATCATAGGGCAGCACAAGAAATCTGATGTGTCAGGGCTGATGCATCAGATTTTTTTAAATGAAGCCCTGTGTTTGACCTCAAGGTTGCAGGTTCCCTTAGCTTTCATCCTTCTTAGATGGATAAAAGGATAATTGTTCATGAAATCCAATGAGTCCTCTTCCTGGGCCAAAGCCCTTGTGATGTCACTTACTAGTTTGTCACAAATTGGTCAAAGGGTGGGTGTTCTTCTCTCTCACACTTTAATTTTGTGGGAATGAGACCACTTTTGAGAGTCATATTTCCCATTAATCTCTTCATCTAAATGAGTTCCAGGGTGAAACATTTGCCTAAGGGTCACAAGTGATGGATATGATCAAATAAATGAATACACACATCAATATAATCCATTTGGAAAGTACATTCATCCTGAAAAAAATATTATGAGCTGACTCTGGGGCTGGCACTGCTTAGTTTGTTTGTGCGTTTAACTATTTTTCTCTTATTTACCTTACCCTGCGTGTCTCCGTCATGAACAGCACTGGCATTGAATGGCATGTAAAAGTCCATTCATTTCAGTCCCTTTTTTTAATGGACACAGTGAGGGTTTCAAGTCTTAACCGAACTTGCTAGTTTGTTGGCGCACTAAATGGTCTCCTTCAGCATTAATTCTACACTTCTGTGCTAAAGTCCTGGCAAAAAAAGTTCCCGTTTTATTAATTTAAAACAGACCATTGAGGAAGGCTGGACCGTTTGCTCATTGTTGCATATGGCCAGGCGCATTCATTGCGGCCTCCGCCCTGTGCCCAATCACAGTATAAATCGAACTAAACACTCCACGGGGCGCCATTTGTGGTGTTCGAGGTGCTCTCCACACATCTGCGACGGTGCAGGTATTTCCAATCGGCAGACACTATAACAGGATGATATACCTCTTAATGGTAACATCGGTGCCACAAAGCCTCCTCTCTTGCTTGCCAGGTGCAGATGTGGCCTCACTCGGGCAGCTTTAGCTGTTAAAAGATACAACGCATGCAATGGAGACTAGAACACAAGTGTCAACTGTGGAATTGATTCATGGGGTGTCTATGTTACATTCCGGACTGAAAACCAAACATTTATCTCTCAGTGATGGGGGACCACGATTGACTTATTTTTTGTACAGCTAAAAGATTGTGTTATTTTTGGTAGCACTGAAAAACTCATTTTTCGAAAGTACAATAATTCCATTCTTTCATTTCTAAACCTATTATAGGCTTAGCATACAAATAACAAATTACATGTTGGAGACAGATTCGTTGTACAAACTGGCAAAAAGACACTTTTTGATCTAGTGGTGTGCAAAATGTGGCGGATGCTAGTTAGCACCTGTGAGCTCGGCATTGTTTCTAAAGCTGCACATAATGAAGAGAGAACATTACCCGTGAACACATCAGCACAGAAAATGTCTACCCCACACATTTCTATGTAATCCAGTCATTCAGTCCCTAGGACTGAGTAATGTTAGCTTACTGGTACCATGACCAAAAACTTAAAAGTACATGCAGTGATTACATCTCTTCCTGAAGGTACTTTTACTGTTATTTCAAGTCACGAATATTCTCAGTAGAACACCTGGAAAGCGGCATCAGGAGCATGTTTTCTGGTGTACTGCTCAGAAGGTGATGCAGCATCCCCTGCAGGCTTCTGATGCACCTGTGTGGAACTTTACAGAGGGAAATTCGAACATATTGTGAATGGAGCCCCATGTGCAAATGCATTGATTTCCCTTTGTGAGAAAAACATTTTCAGACATCAAGAACGCTCCTCCCCTACACTAGTAGCGGCTGCTGCCAGGAAGGGGTGGGGTGGGGTGGGAAGCAGCGCACAGAGCAGGGGGCAGAATGCGGATGGGGGTGCGATAAAAAAAAAACTTAACTGCCACCCCAGTGTTCCAGTGCTCCAGCTGCCTCAGTTCCTCTTGTCTTCTTCCTCCCTCCCAATCCCGATGCTTCTCTTATGCTGTTACCAGCATGAGAGAAGCACCAGGGTTGGCCTGAGTGGGCAGAAATGCCACTCAGGAAGTGAGTGAGACATTGCGCTTGGTCTCCACCCGGTTGTGCAACACAGCCGAATGGAGAGTTTTAAGTGCGCATGTCAGTCTGGCCACGCTCAGACAGCCGGCCATTCAAACTGACACACTTAGAAGTACACCAACACTCACCCCCACCAGTTGACATATAGGATGCTGGCCCCATCCCGCTCTAAAAAAAGGGTAAAAATAAAGTGATAGTAAAATAATTTAATTATCACTTTATTTTTCTGTTTTTATCAGAGTGGTGACACTCCTCTGCCATACCGGAGGGACCATCCCTGCCCTACACTCATGTCAACTCAAGGGCCAATCTTTTCCCCTTCCAGCCTGGAAAGGATGTTACTCCCACCTTTGGCAGAAGTAAATTTCTGGCCATTTCAAGGGAGGGAATGGATCAGATAAGAGTTTGATAATGCCCACAAATACACACCACACTTTGTAACATACACTTCCCATCCCTTGCATGGTGTTTGCTATCGCTGATTTCTCCAAACTTTTAGTAATGAAATCTGCAGTACTTCTTCCATTTACAACTGTCCAAAATTCTTTGTGAATGTCTGGCAGGCATAAATGGAGTTGTTTTTGGCTTTAAACATGTTTATGGTTCAAAATTCCTCAACTGTGTCTGCCTTAGTTGTTTATGCATGGACTAAAGGAAAAAGAGTACAAGTGTAATAATGGATTGCAAATTATCACAAAGTACTTTCGTGTGGGGTCCAAATGTGATGTAGGTTTACCTTTAACAAGGAGAATGCATCTAACTACAATAAGTCGACCACCCTTTGGGCATCTGTAATTTGAGACTTTCCTGGGGCAGTTCAATAGTGAAATGTTGGGCAGCTGTTTGAAGCAGCCAGTCCATCTTTTTAAGGAGCAGGCTGCACCCAGCCTGCTATGGAAACACTATTTTCTTCTTTCGGAGGGCATCATTTGGGGCACACTGACTGTGT
This sequence comes from Pleurodeles waltl, assembly GCF_031143425.1. Taxonomy (NCBI): domain Eukaryota; kingdom Metazoa; phylum Chordata; class Amphibia; order Caudata; family Salamandridae; genus Pleurodeles; species Pleurodeles waltl. Next base: position 976,995,696 of record NC_090436.1, on the reverse strand, counting down.
GCCACCTTTTTGTGGCACACAGTCAGTAACCCTCCTAACTGTATTCTATAAAAAGCCACTGGCAGAGCTGTAAAGTGTTTCCTCATTTTTACGGGCCACATCCCATTGGAAATGAGGCAATGCCCCTTAAGATATTTGTGTGCTGGTGCAATCTGTATAAAAAGGGCTGCACAAGACTCTATGTCCCTGTCTGTAGTTTGACAGTGGCCCATGGGCACCGAAAACAGCCAGCTGTGCGCGTTGCACCCCCCTTGTCACTGTGTGTAACACAACCCTTGCTCTCTAAAGTTTAGAGCAGAACTGCCCAGATAATGCAGACAGTTTGTGATATGAACACTGATGTTATAAAAACTGCAATGGCACATGTTTGTAAAAATAAACTGATGAGAAGTGTATGACGTTAGGCTGATGTATGTTTGTGAGCATTTACAAACTCCATTCCGATCACTTCTCACACTAGAAATGGTAAGAAATTTACTCCAGACAAAGGATTTAATACCCCCCTTTCCAGATTGTAAAGGGAACTGTGAAAATGGTGATCATCACTATATCAAGGGGGGCGGAGCCAAGATGGCGACCGGGAAGGACGCTTAGTCAAGCGCTACGTCTCGGGTTCGCTGAACAAATAACTGCAGGGCGCTCCCGGGGCGCCATTACCTAGAAGCGGAGACGGGATCCGCTCTGAGAAACCCCGCTCCCATCAACAGGGCCGATCGAATTTGGGTGGGCGCGGGGTGCGGCCGCCGGAGAATTGGAGTCATCGGAGGAGCCGCGGCCGCCATCTTCCCTGAGGCGGTGCTCCGAGCTCCGACCGGAGTGCCCAGCAACAAGGTGGGTGCGCGGCGGCGGGAGGGGCTCGTATTGGGGAGTAGTGAGCCCATATCTGGGCCCTGCTCCCCCCTTGCTCCCTCCTCCCCCACCCCTCCTCACCATAGATCCCCCCCCGCTTGGACGGGGGGCAGCAGAAGTTGATACCTGGCTGCCTGGGCCCTCTAGGTGTGCCCCCACCCTCAACATCCACTAGCGAGGCGCGCCCCCCCAGAGAGGACCCGGGGGCCGCAAGAAGCGCCCGCTGTTGAAGCTCGCGGGGCACACGGACGGCCGGACTGGACCAGGCCTGGACCTAGCAGACGGCGTGCGGCGCCGCCTCACCGCGAGAGCACCTGACCACTGCAGTGAGTCCACGAGCGCGCGGAGCTCTTTCAGCGCACGCCTACGGGAGGGATCCTTCCCCCCCCCATCTCATCAGAGGATCTAGGGCCTGGGAGCTGTTGTCAACGGGGGAATCGGTAAGGGCACGTGGGTCTTGCCCCCCCTCTCTCCTGCCCACGCTGGTTGGTGGGCCCAGCGGTGGGGGGCCCCTGCCCGTCCGAGCCAGAACCTATCTCAAGAGACCAACAGGAGGGCCGCAATCCCAGAACCGGAGTGCATATCGGTGGTGGCCCGTGAGGTCGTGCAGCCCCCCTCCCGCCTGACCTGCCCGGGAAACGCGGGTGACCACGTGGGTGCACGTGAAACTAGGATACACATCAGAGAGGCGTGGGTGCGCCACCAGCAAAGTCATCCGACTGGTTGCACCCGGTGGACCAGTACATTCACCTAAAGGACATTTACAAATAAGGTAAAATGGCCGGGAAGTCCAAATCGGTGAAAAGCCAAGACCGGAACACGCACGGACCAGCACCCGGCGATCAACAACTCATACCTACCCTGCAGTCACTGGAAAGCACACTCCAGGCCCACTCTTCACAATTCGAGAAAGTGCTACTGGCAATTATGGACACTAAGGGGGTCATTCCAACCTTGGCGGTAATATCAGCTTACCGCTGTCAGAAGACCGCCAACATACCGCCGCGGCTGCGGTAAACCCCCACAGTCATTCTGACCCACAACAGGCAAACCGCCAAAATACAGACATCCACAAAAGTCCGCCACACCAAAGGGCAGCGAGAAACTGGCGATGACCAAACCTCCACCGTCACGCCAACAGAAATACGCACACACTATCACGACACACGAATCCACGCAGCGGTCTTTCAACCGCGGTATTCTATTGGCGGTACACACCGCTGCGCTCAAAATACACACACACTTACAAAATACAACCACATTGGACAAATCAAAATACACACACGTGATACACATACAAACACCGCTCCCACACACCCAAGACAATATAAAACACACACCCACATCACCCTCAAACCATCACTCCTCCAGAATCGGGACCACGCACAGAGAAATAGAGATCCGAGCACCCAGACGCGCATTTTACTTTCACCCAGCAATATTACCACGCACTTCACACAACACACCAATACACATCACCACACTTAGCACCACACAATCCACCCCACTCATCACCCACACCACCCCATGACACCGCAAAGACACCCCAGGTTTTCTGAGGATGAACTCAGGATCATGGTGGAGGAAATCGCACGGGTAGAGCCACAGTTCTTCGGAACACAGGTCCAGCACACCTCCATTGCCAGAAAGATGGAGCTATGGAGCAGAATAGTCGACAGGGTAAATGCAGTGGGACAGCACCCAAGAAATAGGGACGACATCAGGAAGCGGTGGAACGACCTACGGGGGAAGGTGCGTTCAATGGTATCCAGGCACAACATCGCGGTGCAGCGGACTGGCGGAGGACCCTCACCTCCTCCCCCAGAATTTACAACATGGGAGGAGCAGGTCTTGGCGATCCTGCATCCTGAGGGCCCCGGCGGAGTATATGGAGGAATAGACTCTGGTAAGTCTCATCTTCACTACTTCATCCCCCCCACCCCACCAGCATGCCAACTCATACCCCCACCCTCACCCTCACCCCCATCACACCTACCCCTTGCAAATGTCTCACCATCACAACCCACCCATCACAACCCCAAGCCCTGCATGCGACCACAAAGCATGGACACCCATCACCAAAGCATGCCCACTGCACATCCCCATCCCCCCCCCCAAACCACCATCACAAAAGCCCCCACACAGGAATGCCAGCACTGGGGTACACGGGCACCCACCCATTGCACGCTATGGCACACACAGATGCAATAACCATCCATTTATACTCCTGCAGGACCCGAACGCCACGTCACCGCGCAGGAGGGTCCATAAATGTCCACTCCACCCCCAGAAGAGGCCCACAGTGATGACAGCACCTCTGTCGACCTGGATCTAGATGACCAGCCCGGCCCATCGGGGACCTCGGGACAGTCGGTTCCCCTCAGACAGCAACAGGCCACAGCAGACCTTCCCCCCTCTGGGAACACCAGCACAGCACCCACCCAGCGGGCCCATACCTCTGTCCCCAGGACACGTCAATCAGCGGTGTGTCCACCACTACAGGGCACCCAGGTTAACCCACCACCCCAACAACAACAGGGACCTGGGGGCAGTGGTAGTGGGCACACGGTCCAGGGGACAGAGGCCCAGGGAAACAGGGGAACTGGGAGGGCTGCTGTGCGACAGGGGTGGGACAGGCCCAGGGAACCCACTCTCCACGAGGCCCTCTCCTCCATCATAGGAGCCTACCATCATTCCCAGGAGACGATGGCGACGGTCCTGGCCAGGTTTCAGGAGATCCAGCTCCTGCAGGAGGAACAGTATTTGGGGTTCAGGGAGGAACTACGAACCATCAGTTCCGCCCTGGGCACCATTGTAGGGGCTCTGAATCAGGTAGTCACCACATTGCGGGACACTGTGGCACCACAGAGGGCCCCTGACACTAGCATGGACCAAGAACTGCCTACCACCTCTGCCGGCGCTAGTGGACAGGAGGCCCCGCCACAGGACCAACAGGACACCAGCACCCCACCCGCTGCAGAAGGAGAACCAGCCCGCAAGCGGGCCCTGAGATCCAGGAAGAGTAAGATGCCAAGACCCCCGCCAGCAAAGGATACCTCCCTGATTGTCATCCCACTGACCCACATTGTCACCCTGTCCATCCTTAAACTGCCCCTGCACCACTTCCCACAGCCATTTGGACAATGCACCTGTGATAATACTAGTCTGGACTCTGCCATGGACAATCCTCCACCATCACCCCTCATCGATTTGCAACCACCCACCAATATAGAGCACAGAAATAAACACAGTCATTGCACAAAACATTCTGGAGTCTGGCTGTGATTTAGTACAAATGTATAAGAGATTACTGTGCCAAAATGCATATTTACATTGTGATGCCAACATACCACTGTCACACAGCTGTAGTCCATGGGGAAACAAAGCAGATGTCACGCAATGGGGCCCACATCTCTGAAATCGGAAGGGAAAGTTACAACTCAGTTACCATACACTGGGGGAAAAGGACAGACAGTAGAGACGTAGTAGTGGTGAAGTATATGTAATATGCCGGTGTGGATTCTTACCTGTGTGTCACTGAAAATACTGCTGTATTACTGTGTTCCTGTTGTCTATGTCCTCCTCTTCGGCTTCCTCGTCTTCACTCTCCACAGGCTCCACAGCTGCTACAATACCACTATCTGGACCATTCTCCTGCAGAAAAGGCACCTGGCGTCGCAAAGCCAGGTTGTGAAGCATACAGCAGGCCACGATGATCTGGCACACCTTCTTTGGTGAGTAGTAGAGAGAACCACCTGTCATATAGAGGCACCGAAACCTGGCCTTCAGGAGGCCGAAGGTCCGCTCGATCACCCTCCTAGTACGCCCATGTGCCTCATTGTAGCGTTCCTCTGCCCTTGTCCTGGGATTCCTCACTGGGGTCAGTAGCCATGACAGGTTGGGGTAACCAGAGTCACCAATTAGCCACACACGGTGCCTCTGGTGTTGACCCATCACGTAAGGGATGATGCTATTCTGCATGATGTACGCGTCATGCACTGAGCCAGGGAACTTGGCATTCACATGGGAGATGTACTGGTCTGCCAAACACACCATCTGTACATTCATCGAATGATAACTCTTCCTGTTTCTGTACACCTGTTTACTCCTGCTGGGGAGTACCAAAGCCACATGTGTCCCATCAATGGCACCTATGATGTTGGGGATATGTCCAAGGGCATAGACGTCACCTTTCACTGTAGGCAAATCCCCCACCTCAGGGAAAACGATGTAGCTGCGCATGTGTTTCAGCAGGGTCGACAACACTCTGGACAACACCTTGGAAAACATAGGCTGAGACATCCCTGATGATATGGCCACTGTTGTTTGAAATGACCCACTTGCAAAGAAATGGAGCACTGACAGCACCTGCACTAGAGGGGGGATCCATGTGGGTTGGCGGATTGGTGACATCAGGTCTGGCTCCAGCTGGGCACACAGTTCATGGATAGTGGCTCGGTCAAGCCTGTATGTCAGTATGACATGTCTTTCCTCCATTGTCGACAGGTCCACCAGAGGTCTGTACACGGGAGGATTCCTCCATCTCCTCGCATGTCCCAGCGGACGGTGCCTATGAAGGACAACAGCGAGCACAGAGTCAATCAACCCACAGGTACGTAACCACAGCCTGCACATAACACGATTCCCAATGCATTGAATGGCTTGTATGAGTGTTGATGCAAGGCCTAGGTATGTGTGACGCAGTAGAAAGAAAGCCATGTGGGCCCCTGAAATGGCGGCTGCCTGACCTGTGAAGTGAGACAATGGGATGTGAGGTAAATGCGCTGGCGTGGCACACCGCGGCGGTAGGCGGTCGAAGACCGCGGCGCTAAGCACCATTGGTTAACATTGAACCCTATGGGTCTCAGGAGCCAATGGAGATGTGCGCCGGCGGTCGCGGTACGCACCGCCGCGGTACGCACCGCCGCGGGCGTGACCGCCATTTTCTATCAGCTTAATCACTTGATACCTGATCTTCGACAGGAGAGGACCTACACTGCAAGTGCTGCTGTGACCTCGGTCTGGAAGAGACAATGGCTCATGCGACTGGGGAAAGGGCCCCTGCCTTCACTGCTCAGGAATTGGAGAAACTTGTGGATGGGGTCCTCCCCCAGTATGCGCTACTCTACGGTCCTCCAGACCAACAGGTAAGAACACTTGGACCATGCTTTGTGGGCAATGCCTGTGTTGAGTGGGGTGGATGAAGGATGGTGGGGAGGGGAGAGATTGAGGCATGCATCAAACGACGGTGAGAGCATGTGCCACATGGCAAGGGTAGGGATGGGGGGCCACTCACATTGAGCATGCAGATGGTGATGACTATTTCCCCCCCCTGTACATTTCACATAGGTCAGCGCCCACCAGAAGATCGATATTTGGCGTGCCATCGCCAAGGACGTCCGGACCCTGGGGGTCCACCAGAGACGGGGCACCCACTGCCGGAAGAGATGGGAGGACATCCGACGCTGGAGCAGGAAGACGGCAGAGGCTCAGCTGGGGATGGCCTCCCAACGTGGGAGGGGTGCCAGTCGGACTTTGACCCCCCTGATGTCCCGGATCCTGGCGGGGCCTACCCCGATTTGGATGGGCATGTGAGGACATCACAGCAGACACAAGGGGGTGAGTACACTCTCATAAAATTCATAAACATAAGACAGCACCACCAGGAAGACCTATCATATCTGGTTTAGGCTCGCCTACTGAGACATTATCCAAGTATATTGACAGCTTTTTACAACCATTTGTCAAGAATCTCCCTTCATATCTGCAGGACACACGTGATGTTCTGACTAAATTGGAAGACATCACATGGTCTCCAGAAATGTCTTGGGTAACCTTGGATGTTAGTTCCCTCTATACCTGTATACCTAAAAAATAGGGGTCTAGAAGCTGTTTGTCATTTTTTGGCAAACAGATCGGCCTCCTATTTGGAACACACTAACATGATAGTGGACATGATTCGGTTCATACTCGAAAATAATGTGTTCATTCATGAAGGGAAATGGTATAGGCAGGCACAGGGGGTGGCGATGGGTTCACGTTTCTCGCCCTCCTATGCAAACCTATACATGGGACTTTTCGAGAAAACACATCTGTGGTTGAATGGTCCATCGAACTTGACGGAGCATATATTCTTTTGGGGAAGATACATTGATGATGTACTCATGATCTGGACTGGTGATGAACCACAATTGATGAGACTCATTCACCATATTAACAATAATGATTTTAATATCCAAATGACACATGAATACAGTAAGGATTGAATCAACTTCCTAGATTTGGAAATATTTGTAGAGAATAATTGCGTACACTCTAATTTACATCGGAAATCAACTGCTTGTAATGCCTTGCTACATGCCAATAGTTCCCACCCCACTACACAAATTAATGCCATTCCTTTCGGGGAAATGGTTCGAGTGAAGAGGAACTGTAGTGACAATAGACTCTGTGAGGTAGAATTGGACAAACTAGAAAACAGATTTATTCAGAGAGGCTACTCCAGCCAAATCTTAAAGAGTGCAAGAAAAAAAATTAAATAAGTTGTCAAGATCCTCACTTTTGATAAATAAGGGAAAAAAGAATACCTTATCCAGAAGACCATTATCATTTTGTACCTCTTTTAGTCAAAACAGCCAGGACATTTATAAGATTTTGTTCAAACATTGGAATGTCCTACATACCGACAACACTTTAAAACACATATTACCTACCAAGCCTCATATGATACACAAAAAAGGTACCACCATTAAGGACTTAGTATGTAAAAGCTTCTTACCACCACTAAAGGAAAAATCACTAACTTGGTTGCCTGAAAAACCTAGGGGCTTCTTTAATTGCAGTAGATGTAATACATGCCAATTGGCGTTACAGAAGACCTTTTCTTTCAATTTTAATGGCAGTAAAGTATATAAGATCCAAGATTTTAATAACTGCAATACTAGATATGTGGTTTATGTGTTGATATGTGAATGTACCAAGATGTATGTAGGGAGCACTATCCGGCCACTGAAGGAAAGGATCCAGGAACATGTACGGGTTTGAGAAATAATGATTCATTTTCTCCAGTAGTACGTCATATGATAAAGGAACATTCGACAACGGAGGTCCCGATGCAAAAATATATGGGCATCAGCCAGACAAGAGCACATCCGAGAGGGGTCAATCGTGAGTTAGAGCTCAGAAGAAATGAGTCAAAATGGATACTGAGATTGAAAAGTATACAACTGGGCATGAATTTAGATCATGAAATGCATTACTTTTTATGACTCCACCTGCTGCCTCAATAAGTTATGTTGTTAAGAACTGTTAATACTATGCATTGGTATTTAATGTTATCACTATTTTAGCTGAGTAGGAATCTGAGTGAATCAATCACATGATAAAGCATGGTACACCAATGGCTTGCATGACACATGCTCGTACTCACCAAGCAACACATTTGTTACTGAAATATTCTAGGTATTAACAGCACTTCATATTAAGTCCAGTGGTGATAAGGTGAAATTTTGTTGTCCTAAGACTAACTTTAGAGGATGTATCAAACAGGAATAGTGAAGCATTCTTAGTTATCCACCACAACTAAATAGGGTAGATAACCTTCTCAAAATGGTGCTCGTGACACCACATATGTTTGGATAAATCAATCTGATTTGAATGTGGCTTAACAGTCTGTCATCCATTCAAAATTAGATTTTTCACATTAGATGTTTTTGTAACTAGGGAAGGTTGTTCTTCATTGAATCCCGAATGCTCAGTGTATGTCTGAATACACATTGGGTTTCAGCAAATAAATGCCTGGAACCACATATAACTTGCATTTATGAATTTGGATACGGTTTTCAACGTTAAATTATTTCCTGATTATAAAGTACATACAAAATAGTGCTATCAATGGAAAGACCGAGTCCTCTTTAGGATACAACATAATGCTAATTAGGCCATGTGGCTTTGGGTTTTCTTTTAATCGGTATTTCCGAACGAGACAACATGGAATTTAAAGATGGCGAATAGCGTCAACGCCACCGTGAATTAACACTTCGGAGGAGTCACAAGATAAAAAATGAATTCGAGGGATGAGCTTTACAATTCTTTTCCCTTGGCTCACAGATTTCATTTATGTGTACATCGGAGACATTTGTTTCCCAATTACATAATATGTATAAAATGATGCTATTAATGGAAAGATCGATTCTTCCTTGGGACGCTTCAAAGCGCGAATCCGTCCATGTGGTTTCGAGTTTTCCCGTAATCGGCATTTTCGAACGGGATAACATGCAATTTAAAGATGGTGGACAGCGTCAACGCCACGGTGAACTAACATTTCGGAGGAGTCACGAGACAGGAACTGAGTGTCGAGGGGCGAGTCCTACCTCTCTTTTCCCTCGGTTTACAGACTTTATTAGTGCGATCATTGGAGGCACTTGTTCTTGCGGTTTCGGCACGATAAGACGTTTTTCCATGATGGGATTGCCTGTAGTAAGGTAGGATTCGACCGCACAGCGGTCAGAATTATGCGAAGTTTTACTGTATGGATGAGTCCATGATCCATTAAACATATTGGTCTATTGGGACTCGCAGGGATATTTGGAACTAGTGGGTGCTTTCTCTAGAGGTTATCTATTTCATTTATGGCAATGCATTAATTTGATGCCACAAAGATTATCAAACCCCTCCTCATTTCTTAATTTGTTACAGATCAAACAGTGTCTGGATTACAGAGCGACCTCTTTAGACTGTATGTCATTTTTGCCATGTTAATAAATTGCGTTTCATCGGGAATTTCTCCACTGGGAATGAAATAAGCACTGGTTGGTCAAATTTATATGTAGATATGCGTAATTAGACATTGAGGGTGTTTTGATAAGTTATGAGACACTGTCTTGGTTACTTTACAGATGTGTAGTACCCCTGCACCCTACTGGATAAACAGAACCTGAACAGTTCATACTAAATACAAAGGGACGAGGTACAAAATTTTGGAATATCTTCCCCACAATGGGGTAATAAATGAAATATGATCACAGATGGTACTAACAAATATTTTGACTATCCTAATAATTATGGGCTTATGCATCCTTACACCATTTTGGTGATATAACAAGTACTAACCCGCATGAAATCAACTGAATTGTGTTGTTCACTTGCATGATAACCTAAATTATATTCATTTCCCTCAAAGGTGAATATTAGAGATATTACTGGGCTAGGTATAATAGGCTGGTTTCCACATTTATTTAGGCTACACAGATTGTATTTGACGTTTTGTGAGATCTTGGTGTAGTGGCTCTGTGTTCATAAGATTTATAGTTTTTAGAATTTTTTACACGCTTGTGGTGATTTTTACGAAACTTTGTCTGATAGCATGTTTTCAGACAATGATTGGTATTTGAATAGGACATTAAGTTGCATTAAGGACCTTTACAATTTATTTTGTCAGCCTTGAGAAAGTCCCTTCGGGGACGAAACACGTGTCGGCTGAATTTGGTTCGGATTCTGCAGCGAATTGTTTCGTATTGGATACTAAGAAACTGCATTGCCTTAAGTCAACATATTGGACAGCATACACCCTTGCCATGGACTATTTGGACTTGGGTGTTTTTTGACTTCTGAGTCTCTGGAGTTCAATGACATGGACTTTCCAGACGAGTTGTGTCAAATTTGTGATATTTATGTCTTTAATCTTTTGTTGCTATTTTGATCATTAGTTTTATCTGTATATGTATATGTGTATTTTTGTTTGCATTAAATGTGAATTTCAAATAGTGTAGCTTTTGGAGCCAGTATGTAGAACTATTATTCATTTGAACTGTACCATGGTTGTCTATTGAAGTCTAAATAGAACTAAAGGATCCAGGGTTTCAACTATTATTTGAAGCAAATTATTAATAGTGTGCTCCATTCTTCTTTTTTATTATACACTCTCATTCTGTTGACTTTGCGCGCAGTGGAGGTGTCTGGGTGGGGGAGGAGGGCTTTGGGTATCCCTAGGCCAGGGCGATTTCTGTAGGCTAGGCCCCTCCGTAAGGCATGCCCTGTGCCCCCGCCCCCCACCTCTGCAGGGTGCCAAGTACAGCTAATCAAGGCCCTGTGTCATCTATGTGTGCAGATGTCGTCCATAGGCTTGCAGGCCATGTTCCACGGATTGAGTAGTCGACCCCAAGTGCGCGGCGTAGTGCAGAGGGCTTCTGTGTCTGTCCTGTCCGCCAACGGTGTCGCCAATGCATGCACTCAACATGTCTTTATTTTCTCCCCCCCCCCCTTTTTTGTGGTCTTCCTGTTCATGTGTGCATTAGCATCATCAGGCGGAGGAGAAGTGGCATCGGAGCACGAGGGAGCTGCATCCCACATGGCCATGGAGGGCCATGCAACGGACTCCGAATTCACCAGTGGGACGGAGGGCGAGGGGAGCTCCACAGCAGGGACTCGGGCAGACATCAGCGACACGGACTCGTCCTCTGAAGGGAGCTCCCTTGTGGTGGCGGCAACATCTGTGCCCCCCGTAACAACAGGTACAGCCGCCACCCACCGCACCAGCACCGCCCTCCCAGCAGCCCCTCAGCGTTTGCCCCGTGCCCGCTCACCCAGGAAGGTGGGCATCTCCTTCGCCCCAGGCACCTCAGGCCCTGCCCCAGTCACCCCTGCTGCCCTCAGTGAGGAGGTCATTGACCTCCTGAGGACGCTCACTGTTGGGCAGTCTACCATTTTGAATGCCATCCAGGGTGTAGAAAGAGAGGTGCACCAGAGTAATGCATACATGGATGGCATTCATTCTGGTCAGGCTGCCCTACAGCGATCGTTCAACACTCTGGCCTCAGCACTGATGGCAGCCATTGTCCCTGTCTCTAGCCTCCCCCCTCCAACTTCCTTCACCCAAACCCTATCACCTGTACCTCTGCCTATCCCTGACACACCATCAGACCAGCCTGCACACACCTCAACATCCAAGGGAAGCTCAGGCAGACATAAGCACCACAGATCACACAGGCATTCACCCAAGCAACATCCACATACAGACATACCAAGACCCACTGCCTCCACTGTGTCCCCCTCCTCCTCGTCTCCCTCCTCCCTCCCTGTTACGTCTCCACTCACACCTGCATGCACAACATCTTCAGCCACCACGTCCATCACCAGCACACACACCAGAACCCCCCGCACACGTGCAGTCACCACCCCCACTACCATTTACACGTCCCCTGTGTCCTCTCCCAGTGTGTCTGTGACCCCCTCTTCCAAGATACACAAACGCAGGCAGCCACCTGCCCAACAGCCATCCACCTCACGACAGCCTCCAGCCAAAGCACCTGCACCCAAAGACACCAGACTTCATACTCCTACAACCACAACCCCTTCCTCCACTCCCATACCCACTACACCTACCCGTCCCACTGCTTCTAAGAAGTTTTTCTTGTCCAAACTCAACCTCTTTCCACCAACTCCCCCATCCCGTCCATGTCATAGGACTATAGTCAGCACCTCAGCCACGACTAAACTGGGCCCTGTCATGACAGTCTGACATGGACTGTGGAGTCCCCCACCCTCCAGGGCAGCAAGTTCAGTACGGAGCCAAGGCACGGGCAGCCCACCCCCGGAGAAACATCCAAAGATAGGCAGTGGCCGGCGCGAGAGGGTGAAAACAGCAGGGACTAAAACCCCTACCATGGCTCCGGCAGTAAGTGTGGAGACAGCTGGCTCCCTGCCCAAGGTGGGGAAGGGACACAGGCGATCAGGGAAGGCTGGGAAGGGCAGCACGTCCGACAACACCACCATCAGCCCAGCTGGCCAGGAGGGCCCCGCCATCCCCATCCCAGGTGGGCAGGAGGGCCCCGCCAGCCCCATCCCAGGTGGGCAGGAGGCCACCAACAGGCCCGGCACTGCAGCCCAGGAGGGCCCCGCCAGCCACAGGACAGATGGGCAGGAAGGCTCCGCCAGCCACAGGACAGGTGGCAAATGACCTCCACGCCATGGCCAGAGCCGCTGCACTGGTCACCGCCGTCTCAAGCACCGCTGAACTGGGCACCGCCGTCTCAAGCACCGCTGAACTGGGCACCGCCGTCTCAAGCACCGCTGCACTGGGCCCTTTATCTCAAGCACCGCTGAACTGGGCCCTTCATCTCAAGCACCGCTGAACTGGGCACCGCCGTCTCAAGCACCAATGAACTGGGCACCGCCGTCTCAAGCACCGCTGAACTGGGCACCGCCGTCTCAAGCACCGCTGAACTGGGCCCTTCATCTCAAGTACCGCTGAACTGGGCCCTTCAATTCAAGCACTGCTGAACTGGGCCCTTCATCTCAAGCACTGCTGAACTGGGCACCGCCGTCTCAAGCGCCGCTGAACTGGGCACCACCGTCTCAAGAACCGCTGTACTGGGCACCGCCGTCTCGAGCACCGCTGCACTGGGCCCTTTATCTCAAGCACCGCTGAACTGGGCCCTTCATCTCAAGCACCGCTGAACTGGGCACCGCCGTCTCAAGCACCAATGAACTGGGCACCGCCGTCTCAAGCACCGCTGAACTGGGCACCGCCGTCTCAAGCACTGCTGAACTGGGCCCTTCATCTCAAGTACCGCTGAACTGGGCCCTTCATCTCAAGCACCGCTGAACTGGGCACCGCCGTCTCAAGCACCGCTGAACTGGGCACCGCCATCTCAAGCACCGCTGAACTGGGCCCTTCATCTCAAGTACCGCTGAACTGGGCCCTTCATCTCAAGCACCGCTGAACTGGGCCCTTCATCTCAAGCACTGCTGAACTGGGCACCGCCGTCTCAAGCACTGCTGAACTGGGCACCGCCGTCTCAAGCACCGCTCAACTGGGCCCTTCATCTCAAGCACCGCTGAACTGGGCCCTTCATCTCAAGCACTGCTGGACTGGGCCCTTCATCTCAAGAACAGCTGAACTGGGCACCGCCGTCTCAAGTACCGCTGCACTGGGCCCTTCATCTCAAGCACCGCTGAACTGGGCACCGCCGTCTCAAGCACCGCTGCCCCATGAGCGGCAGGGGCTGGCCCGCATCTGTGTTGGACAGGGCTGCACGAAGCACTCTGGGCACAAAGCCCCCTCCAGAACCAGTGGAGACTGTTATCCACTTGTGAGATTGTGGCTTTGCACTCCCCAGGATGGTCCAGTGGGCAAACCACCCACTGCAGAGACTTGTGAGACTGTGGCTTTGCACTCCCCAGGATGGTCCAGTGGGCAAACCACCCACTGCAGAGACTTGTGAGAATGTGGCTTTGCACTCCCCAGGATGGTCCAGTGGGCAAACCACCCACTGCAGAGACTTGTGAGACTGTGGCTTTGCACTCCCCAGGATTGAACAGTGGCCATGGAGGCCCCTCGTGGATCTGGCGTCGTTCACTCATCTGGCTGAGGTGCCCCCCCCTTCCCTTCCCCCTGAGGTGCCTGTAGTTTTGCTATCTGATGCCCCTGCAGTGTTCTCTCCGTTGGCGTCAGGTATCTTGTGTGGGCTTTGCCCATGTGATTTGGGCCCAGTGGTCCACGGACAATGCATGCTACAATGCTCGGACTTGTACATTTATGTATATCAGATTTTTTGATGTGTAGATATATTTTTAAGCCAGTGATACAATATATTCAAATGTTTAGAATCATTTCCTTTTGTCTTTGCATTCTTCTGAGGGGTTTTGGGGGTGTCACTCTGATGTGTTGCTATGCATTGATGTGTGTGTTGTAGTGGGTGAGGGTGAGGGTGGGTGTGTCGCATATGTGTGTACCCGTAATATGTTCTTCTCCCCCCTCCCCTGTGTCGTAGGTGCAGTACTCACCGTTGTCTTCTGCGCCGGCGTTCCTGCTCCTGGTAGAGGAGTAGGAACACTATCGCTGGGAGTATGTGGAGTTCGGTTTCCATGCTGTCCTGATTCCTCGTGGGGTATATGGAGGTGGGCGTTTTCCCTTCGCAATGGCTGTTTCCGCCGTGTTTTTATCGGCGGGGCTACCGCCCCAGAAAAGGTGGCAGATTGGTAGGTTGTGATACAGTGGGCGGTACATTGGCTCCCGCCTGTCTGTTGGCGGTGACCGCCGCGCTGTTTGTTTGTGCCGCCGTGGCGGGCGGTGTGGTAATGTGGCGGTCTCTGTTGGCGGTTTCCGCCAGGGTCGGAATTCCATTTTTTACCCCGCCAGCCTGTTTGCGGTTTGGCCGCAGGTTTAACACCGTCCGCCAGGGTTGGAATGACCCCATAAATCCTCACTGGAGAGCAGGATAGACACGGTGTCGCAAGATCTGAACATCCTCAGAGTAGACCTTCGCAAATTATCCGAAAAGGTGAAGTCAACGGAAGAGGTGATAAGTGAACTGGCCCCCACAGTAGCGGACAATCAAAAACAAATCCTCCGCCTAGATGCAGAAGTAAAGACACTGCTGAGAAGAGCAGAAGAGGCGGAGGGTAGATCCCGCCGTAACAACATACGGCTCCTGGGATTCCCCGAAAAATCACTCGATCAAAACTCAGAACTCTTGCTGGAACACTGGCTAATCAAAGAGGTTCTGAATGGAGCCCCATCAAAGTTCTTTTCTTCAGAAAGAGCGCACAGGATCCCGGGGCATCCCCCGGTTCCGGGCCAACCCCCAAGACCGCTAATAGCCAGGTTCCTGAACTTCAGAGATCGTGATGCTATACTGCAGTTCCGCAACAAAGGCCCATTTAAGTATGAGGACTCAGTTGTCAACGCCTATCCGGACTTCACTCAAGAGGTGCAAAAACAACGCAACTCCTATGTCAAAATAAAGCAGCGCTTCCGTGAACATGGCATAAAGTATGCACTATTATTCCTCGCCAAACTAAGAGTGTCAACAGACGAACGCACCCACGTGTTCACCTCACCGGAGGACGCTTGGACGTGGATCTATGCCAAGGGGCTCGCCTGCCCCCGAGAAGCGGACGGCACTGACGAGGACTGGTCAGTAACTTCATCGCGGAAACGCTCCAAGAGGCGCACCAGAGGACAACCCACGGAGAAACAGGCCGCAGAAGAAAGAGCCAAGGTCCTGAAAGAAACCCCTCTACTGACACAGAACTCCTTTGAGACTCTCAGGGCGCATCCGGAGGAAGGCTCGGAGTCAGACTCGATCAGCTTGGACTCCACATTAACAGATGTGCTAAAGGGTCCGGAGCTTACCCACAGGACCGCAGATGCACTCTGAATGAGTATCGCTGATCCACCCCCCGCAGGAACCGGCCGCCGCAACTGAGGAACAGAACGGAAACTTGCGTGCCCCACTGGAGGTGGGTGATTACCACACCTGAACTTATGTATCTTTTCTTTATTCTTGAAAACAGCTCCCACAACCAAATTGCGCGGCTGGCGGTGATGGCACACAAGGGGGGGGGGGCCAGCTCACCCCCGGGAGCGCCCCAAATCATCTGCAGACTAGGTCTGCAGAATGATGCAAGCCCAATAACGAGCTGCATCCGGATAGTAAAATTGCTCCCCCACAGATATCCACATGGACACAGTTTTGTTCGCACCCCAATGGGGTGCGCAGTTTGTTGCAAGTTCACAGTTGGGGAAGGGAACCAGTTGGGGAGGGAAAAAGGGTAATATTTAGTTTGTACACTACAGGTCCGTCCATAACACAGGGAACATTGCCGTGACTTGGGTGGCTGACTGCTGATGTGGTGGGGGAGGGGGGAGCCGGCTGGGTCCTATTAGCAGGCAGAGTGCCAGACGCACCCTCACAAAATAAAACATGGCCCAACCCACAGTCCATAGTACGCACAAATACGATATAGTTACCTGGAATGTCAGGGGACTGGGGACCCCGAGTAAAAGGTCCCGGGTGCACGCACAACTTAAACGCCAGGGCATACACATCGCAATCCTACAAGAGACTCACCTGCAAGATCCAGACTTGCAAGAACTGCGGAGTAAATGGGGGGGACAAATAATAGGCACATCTTACTCAGCCTTCGCGAGAGGGGTTCTTATATGGATAGCAGGGAGCGTCCCCTTCCTCCAAACATCATACAGGATAGACCAAGGAGGCAGGTATGTGGTAGTGGAGGGTAGACTTGACGGCAAACAACTATCACTAATAGGGATATATGCTCCCAATAACGCGTTGCCTGAGTTCTTGAGTACGCTCACCCCAGCATTATTGGTGAATCCCGAAGCACCCGCCATATGGGGTGGGGACTTTAATTGCATACCTGACCCGGCACTGGACAGGTCAAACCCCCCCACTCAAACGACAGCCAATAGACACAACAGACGCCCACTGCAAGCATGGGCCAGTGATATGGGCCTCCATGACATATGGCGCGTGAAACATCCACTACAAAGGGAATACTCATTCTATTCAGTACCACACAAGGTACACACCAGGATAGAAATACTGTGGGGCACGCAGGAAATCTGCACAATCGACAGCGGGACAGAATACCTAGCTAAAACACTATCGGACCACTCGCCGCTCGAAGTAACTTTGGGCTGGGGCAGGAAGCGCCAAGCGATCCCAACATGGAGACTTCAGGTGAAAGCCCTCCAGGACCCAGCATTCACAGACACACCGAACACAGCGCTAAAACAGTACTGGGAATTAAACGCTGGCACCACAAACCTAAGAGCGGTGGAGTGGGACGCGCATAAAGTAGTGGTCCGCGGCCACTGTATTTCAACTACATGGGGGGTAAGACGCACACTCCACGCAGAGGTCAAGAAATTGGAAAAAAAACTAAGAGCACTAGAAATCGCAGTAGCCCGCAACGAAACACCATACACGACATTAAAAGATGCGCGCGCAGAATACGCTACCGCCGACACCACACTCCGCCTTCACGATTACAAATACCACTTGACCCGACTTCAAATGGAAGGCGACAGATCGGGTAGGCTACTCGCGTGGCTCCTGCGTGAAGACCGGCAGCGCCCCCCTATCGGGGCAATAGAGACAGGCGCAGGTACACTGGCAATCACGCAAGAAGAAATAAATGACACGTTCAGGGAATATTATACAAAATTATACGCTAAACGTACATCATGTACCATCTAACAACTTAGGTCCTTTCTGGTGGACTCACCCCTACCCCAACTTACACATGTAGATAGAGAGATACTAGAGGCCCCCCTGACACTAGGAGAACTCAATATGGCCCTTGAGCAATTACCTAGGAATAAAGCACCAGGTGCAGACGGCCTTCCATCAGAATACTACTCCACCTTTGCGACACACCTTAACGCACACCTCCTGAAAGTATTCGAAGAGGCATGGGCCAGCGGGACTCTACCCCCCACACTGAGGGAGGCAATGATAGTGGTCCTCCCCAAACAAGGACGCGACCCCACTGACGTTAAATCCTACAGACCTTTATCACTACTAAATCTAGACTGTAAAATACTTGGTAAAATTCTGGCCAACAGGTTAGCTCCCTACATGCACACCCTGGTACACGAGGATCAAAATGGGTTCATCCCAAAACGTAACACTTTTCTTAACATCCGGAGGCTGTTGAGCGTAATGGGCGACACTCTCCCGAACGCATCCGAGGAAGCGGTGATCTCACTCGATATTGAGAAAGCGTTCGACACACTAGAATGGGATTTTTTGTTTGCCACCATGCAGCAAATGGGTGTTAGCCCAAAATTCACATGCTGGGTACGTATATTGTATACTGACCCACAGGCTAGGGTGAAGACAAGTGGGGTCATATCAGGGAGCTTCCCGATTAACAGGGGCACAAGACAGGGATGCCCCCTGTCCCCCCTGTTGTTCACCTTGGCAATGGAACCGCTGGCCGCATGCGTTCGTGCAAAAAAAGAAAGGTGGGGGGTAGTGAGGAGCGGGACCTACCACGCCATATCGCTATACGCAGACGATGCCTTGATATACATACGAAGAGGGGAAGAGGTGATATCCTCGGTGATGTCGCTGCTATCTGAATTTGGAGGGATCTCCGGCCTAATAGTTAACTGGGGAAAATCCTGTATATTCCCACTAACCAGCTGGCCCTCAACAAAACAAGAGAATGCCCCATCAGGCTGCCTAAAATGGTGCTTCAACACATTTAAATATTTAGGGGTTAACATTTACCACAGAACAGAGGACCTCAGGGATGGTAATTTGGGGAGAGCGGTGGCCTCCATGAGAGGCTCAATGCGATTCTGGAATAAATTACCACTTTCACCACTGGGCAAGGCGGCCTTAGCAAACATGCTGATACTACCCAGATTGTTATATCACTTCGCGGCTCTGCCACTTATCATTCCCAAAAGTTTCTTTAACGGTCTGAACGCTATTTTCCTGCAACTTGTGTGGGGAGAGGGCAGAAAGCGGTTCGCACTCACCACGCTATACCACCCGGTAGCTGCGGGAGGGTTGGGCGTCCCAAACTTTGAGCTTTACTCTGCGGCCGCGCAGTTCCAGTGGATACTGAACTGGATCCACAGGCCCGGCTCGGCAGAATCCATTTGGCTCAAGTCCAGACTTCAGGGAGTCCCCCTGCTCGTATGGCTCACAAATAAGCAAATCAAAAACGCACGTGAAAATCCATTGATGGCGGCGGCTCACGCATGCTGGAAGAGGTATATCCAAAGAAACGAAAAAGAACTTCCCTACTCACCGCTTCTCCCGCTAGAACGGCTTCCCAGGTGGGCTGAGGCTGGATCATACTCGCCCGCAACCTGGACAGATGCGGGCATACATACAGTGGGAGACTGCTTTGAGGAAGGGAAACTAATGTCTTTCGAATCCATGCAAGCCCTCAGAGCAGTGAGCCCGGGACAATTCCTGGCCTATCATGCAATATGTCACGCAATTAGAAAAACATGGGCGGCTGGAGAACTAGAACCAGACACCTCTCCTACACTGCACCATATGCTGAGCTGCGATACCCAAGCAAAAGCAGTCTCAAACACATATAAACTCCTGAATAAGCCCCCGGAACCCAATTTTCTAAAAGCTTGGGAGAGGTGGAACGCCGTACTGCCTGCCCCGATCTCAAGGGCAGAATGGCCAAAAGTCGTGAGCCACACTCGCGAGATCTCAAGGAACCCCAGATTTCGATACACACAGTTCAACTACATACACCAAACATATTTAGCACCGGCCAGGATCAAACGCATGTTCCCCGAAACGGACCCGGCCTGCCCGAGATGCAAAACACCAGTGGCACAGTTCTACCACATGGTCTGGGAATGCCCACAGATACAAAAGGAATGGGCTGGAGTGGTTAAAACATTAGCAGAAATGACGGGTCTTGACCTGGACGTGAGTCCCAAGTCCTGCCTACTTGGCCTCAGGACAAGGGCGAAAAAACACAAACACCTACAAAGGTTTGTGGACCTGGCTTATGCAATGTACAAAAGACTAATAGCCATGAATTGGAAAGCCCCCAATGCACCCGACTTGAAAGCCTGAC
This sequence comes from Pleurodeles waltl, assembly GCF_031143425.1. NCBI lineage: Eukaryota > Metazoa > Chordata > Amphibia > Caudata > Salamandridae > Pleurodeles > Pleurodeles waltl. The sequence continues at coordinate 976,975,473 of NC_090436.1, read as the reverse complement.
TCACCCTCACACTGCGATGGGCCCGTGCTGAGTACCAGGTGCTAACGACCCTAGCGCGGGGGGACTGCAACACGCGGGTTGCGAAATTTGGAACACGTTAGTTTCTAAACTAGAGGCAAAAACCGACGAGAGACCCCTGTGAACTGCGAATTGCCGTGAATACCTAGGCGATCACAGGCACGGACCCGTCTACAATGCAGCACTCCGTCAGGGGATGCATTCACCCCATCAACAAACAACTCACCACCACTGACAATACACTAAAACCCCACGTGCACATACCCCAGGCAGTGCCCACAGGCCAGTATGCCCAACCATCAGACACTAGCATTCCAACAATTCGCGCATCCCCCCTGCCCCCCCCCCCCCTTTTCCCCCCTGCGCAGAGGATAAACGCGCTAGTCATCGGCGTAGGCAATAACCCAAACACATTGATTAGATTGTCCGGACCTGGAAGTGTACGAGGTGTTCCTAGTTGTTTGTTTATTCTAATTTGTGCGAATTTAAAAGATCTACTTAAATCATCAATATCCTTTCATTGATAACATATGTATGTAGCACAATGTTTGGTTCTCTTGGAAAAATCAATAAAAACATGTTAAAAAAAAAAAATCATCGCTATATCAAAACAAAAGTGCACCACAGTGCAGTGACCAGTGAAATGTTTAGCGGGATAAACAAGATTAAAAAAAACAGATTAAAAGGCACCCCAATTATTGTAAATGTGGAACAACAGTTAAATATTAAAATATTCAATATTGTCTAATAGTTTATTGAAGAAGGGATGTTGGTGTTTCAATCAATATTATCTGATTTATGGTAGGGTTATCATAAGGGTGGGCAGATAAAGCTGCGTACATTGGTCACCACTCTGAAAGAAATAAGTAGAGAGAAAAAAGCCAAACACTGTATAATATTTGTCCATCAAGTATCACCATATCAGTAACAGTGCACATACCCACATCAAACTATGGTTGTGATTTCAAGGGAGGGCTATCCAGTGTCATCACCATGGATACAGAGGAGGTTGTAGAATGTTCTTGTAAAGGAATTTATTAATAGATACAACTAACAACTGTTGTGAACATTTCAGCAATAGTGAAGTAGACTCAGGAATTAGTATAGGAATTAATCTAATGATACAGCTAAATATTGTGGTGATTTCAACAATAATGAATGAATGGATGAATGAATGAATGGATGTATGAGTTATTTGTAAAGTACAACTGTCACTCATGAATCAGCACCCTGGTGCTGAACTAAGTAGCAGTGTGAACCCTGTCCCGAACCCAAGTGCATCCCTTAAATGAAGGCATGGCAGAGAGCATCTGAGGCATGAAAAGGCCAGGTCTAAAGGTTTTATTTTAAATGCATATCCCATATGTGTAAATCAGAGATGCAATGGCAATTGTTTCAGTTCACAAAGTCTTGTAATGGCTAAATCTGGCCATAAGATATTTAGGGCCCGTTGCCTTGAAGGGTTTAAAGACTAGGAACTGGATCTTGAACAAAATGTGTTAACGTATTGGTAGCCAATGCAAACGTTTTAATGCAGTTGATGCAGAGCTCTATTTAAGGAGCTGTAACACCAGCCTGGCTGCTGCATGTTGAACCATCTGAAGTTTGTAAATGAGTTGTTTTGAGCAGCCTGCATATAGACTGTTGCAATAGTCAAGCCTTGATGTAATAAGGGCAAATGCCACCGTTTCCCTGGCAGTGAGAGGAAGGAAATGAAAGAGTATTTTGAAGGATTGATCAAATTGAAACACATCCTAGCTACTGCCCCACTTGATATAGGAAAGACGGTTGAGTGTCAAGTTTGACCCTCAATTTCTTTGCTATCTTAACAGTTTCTGGTGGAGGTGGGACTGAATGAGGTGGCCTAGATATAAACAAGCAAAAAAGGTTTACCTCGTGGAATAAAACATGCAAAAATCATGTGTAGATTAAGTTCATAACAAAATAGAAATCACAAAGACAACAGAAAGCAGAATAAGGAAAAGAGCTTCATTGATTTACAAAGAGTGATATTGACATGCCCACGAAAATGAAGGAAGAAAGAGAGTAATATTTTCAAAAGCCCTGCTTGTCAATTATTGGAATTGGGTCTCTAGTTGGCAGCGGTTTGCACTTTGTACAAGTGGGGATCACAATCCTAGTCAAGGCAAGTAAGATAAACACTAAAAATGTACCTGTGCTCACCCTCTGGTAGCCTGGCACAGAGCAGTCAGGTTAACTAGAGGCAATGTGAAAAGTATTTGTGCACACGCACACAGTAACACAGAAAAAACACCACAAAAGCACCCCCACACCAGTCTAGAAACATAGGCAATATTTACCTAAACAAGACCAAAATGACGAAAATCCATCCAACATACATAAGTCAAGTTATGAAGTTTCAAAGATTCAATCAAACTGCAGTGCTTAGAGGACAATAGCTTCAACTGGGACTATCTGGTCACACTGGACCTGGGCAAATCCAAAAGTGCAGTCTGACAGCAAAGGAGCATGGTCTGGGCACAGGAGTTATGCAGACTCACTGACAGCACCTTTGTTGCGTCGATACACGGCGACAATGCATTAATCCAGAGGAGGGGATGCGTTGCGCTTGCAGGCAATCCATTGTTTCTTGATCAGGCAAAGTTGTTGAATATTTGATGTCCAGAAGCAATGACCTTAACCAACAGATGTGATTTAAATTTGGAGTCCAGAGACACCAAACTCATTTTTTCTATCTTTTTCGATTAAAAATTACATTTACAAGATGTTTTAAGGCAATCCCCGTAGTAGCCTATGGGAGAGACAGTCCTTGCAATAGCGAAAAACAAATTTAAGAGATTTTCACTACTTGGATGTGTTAAACCTAAAAGCACATATCCAACTTTTTAAATACACTGCATCCTGCCCATGGGACTAACCAGGGCCTACAAATATCCCATATATTCCAAAAGGAAGGTTTGGACCTGGCAAGTGGGTACATCTGCCAGGTCGAAATGGAAGTTTAAACTGCACACACAGGCCCTGCAATGGCAGGCCTGAGGCATGTTTGAAAGGCTACTGTAATGGGTGCACAACCAGTGCTGCAGGCCCAATAGTAGCATTTAACTTACATGCCCTGGGCACACATAGTGCACCTTACTAAGGACTTACTAGTGAATCAAATATGACAATCATGGAGGAGCCAATGTACCATGTTTTAGACACAGAGCACACACACTTTAGCACCGGATGGCAGTGTTAAATTGTGCAGAGTCATAAAACCACCAAAAATGAAGCCCAGCACACAGTTAAAACAGGAGTTCAGAAAGCAAAAAGTCAGGGGAAACTGTGCCAAAATATGCCAGGTCTAACATCAATATTTGAATACACTTAACTTTATGAATCAAAAAGACCATAGGATAGTAATTGGCATATAGAAAGTACCAACAGGTTTTCCATCAGAAACTCACCCAAAGCAGGAGAGTAAAAGGTGCATTCAACCAATTTGAAACTCAATAGAAGAATCTGTCACATGTCGGTGAGGAAAGATAGATGACAGTGTGCATTAAAAATGGTGCCCACATGATAATGTGCTACCAAGTTAAAGCTTGATGAACTTGTGTGGAGGAAAAAATATTGTTGAAAGAAAAATAATTGACAAAAAAGCAGTAGGAACAATGCCGAATAAATATCCAAAGAAAAACTCAAAGTTTAGAAATGAAAAAGAAGAAAAACATTGAAAAAGAATGGGAATCATGATCACCACAAGTCGATACAAGTGTCACAGAAATCTGAATGCGAAATCTAAAAAAGAAAAATTGACAATGCAATACTGCACAGCCTGAAACGTACACCATCATATAGAAGTAGCCAGTTACCTATACTTCCTCACATCACAGTCCAACAGCAAATTAACTGGTAACACAAATGAACTTCCTGCACATTCCTTGAGAAAAAGAATTACCTTCATCAAGCCTAAACATCCTACCTTATGGTTGAAATAGTGTAGCCAGCAACTTAATAAACTTAAAGAAGTTCCATGAAATCCAAAGACACATTTGAAACCTACAAGGCCGAGTTTGATCTCCTGCTAAGCCAGGCATTGCTTTGAGTTCACTGAACCCTTAAAAACAAAATGAATAAAATGAGGCACAAAATATAAGTATCAGTGTCAAAAGGCATCATTGTTCTCCGACTAATAAGGGTGTCGAGGTTGACCAAAGTCAGCACAGCTTACTCACTGGAAGAATTTCAAGAATACATATCTTCCCTAAAACCTGGCAGCTGCTTTGCAGACATCATACCAAGTTACTTAGTTGAAATGCTGTCCAAAGATTTGTAAATTTCGGGCCCAATAGTATCAACACCTGCTTGAATACAAGACAAGCGCCTTACCTTCTAGAACAGACAGATGCCATCTTCCCTGCAGTCATCAATGACTAATTGCATCCACAACCCTCCGCAGCCTCTTATATGGCAGTAGATCTGGTACTATATTGGGGGTGGGTGGAGAGATACAAAGGCCCTGATTTATACTTTTTTGCGCTGCATTTGCATCATTTTTTGACGCAAAAGAGGCACAAACTTACAAAATACATGTTTGTGCCGCTTTTGCGTCACAAAATGACGCACATGCGGCGCAAAAAAAGTATAAATCAGGGTCAAAGTGTGGTAGTACCAATTAGTCCCCACCTCTTCGGAATGTTGTAACCCCACTCTCCTTTCTCCCGAGGGCCAGGGTAAATCACCTTCGATTATGCTTGGGAGGAATGTTGGAAGGCTAACTCTTGAACACCCTTAGAGGAACGGCCAACTGTTAAGGGGTAACTCCCCGATGCTCTGCAACTGCTGACATATCCGTCTGTATGCCCATCACTGGCAGATGCAGTTAGAAACAGGGAGAAAGATCAGCCTCTGCCCCAGATTCCTAGAGTCAAACTGGGACCCTTAAGTAAAGATCGTAAATGTCTAAGTCAATTGGTAATAATACGATACTGGCCAACTAGATCTTTACAAACATAATCCGTTGGAATGTTGCTGACCTCAAATTCAGAATGTGAAAGGACTTGAGTAAAAGCCACTGCTTGGGGTTTTACATCATGGAATCACCATCCGAACCCGCAAAAGAAAAAAAAAATTATTTCTGTGGCACATCACGACTGTGCATTTTTGAATGTATTTAAGTACTTGTTACTTAACTGTTTGATTCCTTGTCAGACTAGTAAATGAAGTTTGTTCTCAGAGGAACTCTGAAGCTGTTTTCACTGAGCATGTGGCACCATCGCAAATAAATTAAAGAAACTCCCATTTTGCGAGTTAGTCAGATACCGGATTTGTATATGCAAATCTGTTCTAACATCACCATATGTGTTGTGTGTCCCCTTCTGACTTCCACTGCACCGGCTGGAGTGGGATGCACAAGGCCAAGCTCTGCTATGCAATCATTCTTCCACCTGTGAGTTTAAATGCCTCCACAAATATCCCTGCCTGAGACAGCACAGAGGACGCGCACTCAGACCCATCAGCACCTCTGGGTATTTATTTACCCTTTCCCTGTTTGTGTTCCGCACAACGCTTGAGTGACAACGTCCTCTGTGCTCCTCGCCAGTTATTAGCTGTGTCACAGAGATCTGAATGCCAGTGCTTGGGTTCATCTGCTAGAAAATAGGTTCATAAAGGAAATTATTTCTGTCAATAAAGACTGCGCCCTACCCTTTAGACTTGAACTAGGATGTAGAAAGAGCTGAGCTTAGGGGCAGGACTGACAAGGCATCTCTGCTTTACGTTCAGGAAAGCTGCTGTGGCAAGAAATGTCCCACTGATTTTCGAAAGTTATTCTCCAAACTTGAAAGAGGTTACATATGCTCTGGTGCATTTAACCCTTCGAAAATTATTGATAAGCCTTCATATATCAGTTTTGGAAATAAAATCTTCAAAGTTTTCCCATAGATGTGAAATATCTGTACGGAGTGGATGGTGCTTGTTGAACTGTCAAGGAAAAGTTCATATGTAGCATTTTGTGAAAATGCATTCCCGACATCAAGGGGTTAATCCATTTCAATCTAATGTGGAGGCAGACGCACATATGTGTGCAAGCATGCATTTTTGAGATTATTTAATGATTGATGCAAGTGTGGGGCAAAGTAGGTTGGGCTTATTGCATCTGTTATGTAGTACACAAAACAGGGCATTTCCCAGAAAATGCATGCATGGTTTTTTGACTGTTACCACAGGGGATGGGTAGAAATAAAGTTTGCAGTCGGCAGAGAGCTACATGCTAATAATCTGCATGACAGGTCATAATGTTCAACTTGAAATTATAAAGGCAAAACTCCTGTACAGCCATTGTCTCAGGAATTTGTGCCGTTGTCCCAAAACTTCCGGCGCATCTTTTCTGGTGTAGGCTAGCGTGAATGAGCGCGATCGACTGCTTCTGCAACCTGGTGAAGCTGAAGCAGCTAAAATCTACAAGTTTGACTAGAAAAATCTTCTCTAATTGACCATCTGCGTTGATATTGTTGTTCGAGGAGTACTTTTATATATTTTTTTATCCAACAACAGGAAGTGCCCCAGAGACTTCAACTTCCTGTTCCTGTCCAGCAGGCTCCTTCTACTGCCTTGTTCATCTCCTGGTTCCTTTTCACATGGATTTCGAGCTGGAAGGATCACTTTTTTGTCTCCTGGGTATATCAATGGACTTAAGAACTTTGTTGTATTTGAGATTTCACAGGTAAGTTAAAAACACTTGTATAAGGGAGTTGTACAACTTGTTTGTTTGATTGGGGGCATGCACCAGGATTTATCTGTAATTTTATTAGATTTTTTAACATTTATTGTGGTGTGTGGCCTGCATTTGGGGCCTAGTTATAGTTTTACTTGTAATTTTTGTTCCGCAAAGGAAACATGTCTTGCAGTTCACTACATTTTCTCCATGTTTTGTTTTTTAAATTTGGAATATTCATTAAATTGAATGTTAATGTTAAGTGGCCTAGCCCGCTAATAGAATAGGCCTTCCAGCTGTCGGCCTAGTACTAGTCATGGGTGCATGATAAAAAACAACTGTTTGTGGTGTCTGTGGAACCTAAACACCATTGGATTAAAGATAACAAAATGTTGTTTGGCGGTATTTCATTTTTTTTTTCTGCAAACAGTGTATGGTGGGGTTATAGTACTTGATGCCTTTGTATGATGTGTGTTGTTGTAGTAAAATTTTTAGCCCCTTTAATTTCACTTTCTGGAATTACTAGTACTGCACTGACCTCCTGGTCAATGTCTGCTGCCCTCCCGAGCTCCTCTGGCTGCTGCTGCCTCTGCCTTTTGCCTGGGATGAACAGTCCTCCTTTCCTCTCCCCTCTTTCACTCTTGCTTTTTTCCCTTTGTTTCACTCGTTTTCCCTATTCTTTTCCATCAATCCTCCTTTCCTCTGCCCTCGTTCACTCTTGCTTTTCTGCCTTTTTTCACTTGTTTTTAGGGACGAGGGCAAAGCTCTCTGTCCCTGTTGTTATCTCTCTACGGGCTTGTAACCATGCCCATGTCAGGCCCCTCACTTTGGTTGGTTCGTGGGCTTGTCTTTTACAATTCGCTTCATTTCATTAGTAAAAGGCATGCATATGTCATGCCTTTTCTGGTGTTTAGCCCTCCTGGAGCGGTCCGGCCAACTACTGATAACATGCGAGACTCTGTGTTTTCAGCATGGTTTCTGGACTACTTTGTTACATGGACATTTGCACTTTTGCGGATTACATGGATATTTGAACTTTTGCGGGTTACATGGATAATTGCACTTTTGCTGATACTTTTCACTCCAAGCGAACATCTGTTTCCTTTTGTGTGTTTGCTTTGCACCCATGGCGGACGTCCGCTCGCTTATGTGAAACTGTTTTACTTTTCAGTTTATGTGGAAAGAAAAGTCTGGTTAGAAGTTTACAAAGCTAATAGCTTTAACTCCAGGAAACGTCCACCCCCGCCCTATTGCTAAAGACATGTAAACATAATATTATAATTATAATATTAACAATAATTATATACAGAAATCAACATATTGAAACGCAACATCAACAGTTTTATCTGATAATTTGTGCACTTTTTCCTGCATTATCTGTTAGAATACATGAGCAGAGTGAAACTTACGAGCTAACCAGGTTGACACCGCCTTTCATCAGACTTTTTTTTAACATAATAAGGGTGATAGATAGCAACTTTTTACCAATTCCCTTCCTACACTCATCGGACAGACCTTACTCGGTCTCCAGCTTTCATTTATTTTGGTAACACCTCTGCAAAGCTGTGTTTGTCCCTCGTAGTTTAAAAAGTATGGGAGTTTACATTTCAAGAACTTCCTAGGGTAGGAGTCTCTGCAGGCGTATGGAACAGACCGGTTCTAGTTGATTGATAAAGATAGTTTAAAAAGTATGGGAGTTTACGTTTCGAGAACTTCTTAGGGTAGGAGTCTCTGCAAGTGTATGGAACAGACCGGTTCTAGTTGATGGATAACGATTACATTTTTATAGCACTTGTTGCCACAGTTTGCTGACTATCTCTGTTGTTATCGCTGTACAAGCTTGTAACCACGCCCATGTCAGGCCCATCACATTCATTGGTTCGTGGGCTTGCCTTTTACAATTCGCTTCATTTTATTAGTGAAAGGCAGGCATAATTCATGCCTTTTCCGGTGTTTAGCCCTCCTGGAGTGCACCGGCCAACTACTGAAAACTGCACGGACCTCCTGGTCAGCGTCTGCTTCCTCCCCAGTTCCTCTGGCTGCTGCTGTCTCTGCCTTTTACTTGGGACGAACTGAGCCTCCTGACTCTCAGTTCGAGGCCCTCCTCCATCCACAGGCTCTTTCCTGCACCTCCTCCCTGGTGGTCTAGTGGCAATGACAAGTAAGTATTTTCTTTCTGTCGCACTTTCACTCTTAATTTTTCTCAGTTTTTTTTCCTTTACTTTTCCATCTATCCTCCTTTCCTCTGCCCTCGTTTACTTTTGATGTTTTGCTTTTTTTCACTCGCTTTTCCTTTTTTTCCATCTCTCCTTCTTTCCTCAGCCTTCTTTCACTCTTGCTTTTCTGCCTTTTTTCACTCATTTTTCCTTTTCTTTTTCTTCTCCTCTCCTTTCCTCTGCCCCCTCCCTCCTGCAAAGCACCTTTCCTGCCCTCCCACACAGATGACCACCCCCCTTCTCCCCTTCTTAATGGTGGTCACAAGCAGCGGGCTCGCCCCTGGCGCACCAAAGGCAAGCCCATCTGCACCCATCCATGCCCGGACTGCACCCAGCGCCAGGAACCCTGGATCTCCGTTAAACCACCCCCTGGCCTGTCTCCATTATGACGCCGAGACCCTCCTCTGCCTCAACACTGGACGTCTCAGCAACTGCTGCATCTTCTCCCCCAAGGACACCCATGGACCTTTCACCTGCAGGAACTGCAACTTCAGGGCCAGCCTCAACAAGCTGAAGGTACTCCGCACACAAAGAGATAACAACAACTTCCACAACCCTATCAACTGCCTGCTCCTGAACATCTGCTCCCTTCACAAACACGCCACTGAACTTTGGGATTTGATTGACACCACCCGACCAGACATTGCCTTCCTTAATGAGACCTAGACCAACCCCACCTCGGGACCAGACATCACCATCGCCATTCCCGACAGATACAGCATCCTAGGAAGGGACCGGGCCTCCCACCCGGGTGGAGGACTCGCCATTGTACACAAGTCCTCACTACATGTCAAGGCTGTCCAGAAGAACAATGCACCAAGATGGAACACCTTCACTTCCTGGTCAACTCCAACCACAATTCCTCCATCCACAGCACCCTAGTGTACAGGCCACACGGCCCCCACCCAGCTTTTATAGACCACATTGTAGACATCACTACCCCCAGGCCCTGGCTTAAGATGACTACCTCCTCCTCAGCGACCTGAATTTCTACCTCGAGGATCGCGCTGATCCAGACACCACCATCCTACTCGACAACCTCTCCACCCTTGGCCTCAGACAGCTGGTCTCCGCACCCACACACATCGCAGGACACACACTTGACTCCATCTTCACCTCTAGCAACCGGATCACCATTGAGACTATCGCCACCCAGGACTGGACCAACCACCTCTGCATACACTTCACAATCACAGCACCCAGCAGCAACACCCACACCCCATGACCCCCCCCACAGGAAATGGAACAAAATCACCAACGAGCAACTCACCTTATCTCTCGCCGAACCCCTCCCTCCTCCCTCTGATGACACCAACACAGCAGCGCACAATCTCAATGCGCCAACACTCTCGCCCCCCCATCTGACATCGGCCAAACGCGTACCTAAGAAAGCCAGCTGGTTCACCACCGAACTCCAAGAATCAAAGCATACCCACAGACGTATAGAGAAAAAAATGGAGGAACAGCCAAACCAGTGAAGACCTTGTCTCCTTCAGAGCTGCAACTGCCACCCACCGCTCAAGAATCAAGAACGCAAGGAAGGACGCACTCCAGGAGCACATCAACCCTTCCACACACAACTCTAAGGAACTCTTCTCAGTCATCAACAAGTTCACAGATCTCCCCTCCGAAGCCACCAGCATCCCCATCACAGGACCTCTGCGACATACTCGCCACCTTTTTCCACAGCAAGATCCAGGACATCTACGACAGCTTCCTGGAAAATCCTGGCACCAGAACCTGTCACCGACCCACACCCCTGGACCCCACCCAGACCATCCACATCTGGTCCACCCTCACCACGAAGGAAAGAGTCAGCATCATGAACAGCACCCACTCTGGAGCCCCCACAGAGCCCTACCCTCACCACATACACATCAGAGCCAGCGCATCTATCGCCGCCAAGCTCTGGAACACAGTGAACTGCTCCATCAACACTAGCACCTTCCCAGAGGACTGGAAACACGCAGAAAAATGCCCTCTGCTGAAGAAACCTTTGGATGACCTATCAGAAATAAAGAATTTCTGGCCCTTCTCGCTGCTACCCTACCCCGCCAAAGTACTGGAGAAAGCAATCAACTCACAACTACAGAATTTCATTGAGGCCAACAACTCCCTGTACAGCTCCCAGTCTAGCTTCTGCAGCAACCACAGCCTGGAGACAGCCCTCCTGGCAGCCACCAACGACATCCGATTATTCCTAGACCACGTCCACTCCCCAGCGCTCATACTCCTTGACCTCTCAGCAGACTTCAACACGGTCTCCCACAGCACTCTATACACCAGATTCCATGACTTAGGAATCTGCGGAAGAACCCTGGAATGGATCCACTCCTTTCTCTCCGGGAGGACACAGAGGGTCAGACTCCTGCCATACACAACCAGGCCCACAGGAGTCAACTGCAGAGTCCCCCAAGGATACTCGCTGAGTCCCACACTGTTCAATGTATACATGGCCCCTCTCGCAGCCATCGTCAGAAGCCACGGTATGAACATCGTGTCATATGCCGTTGACACACAACTCATCATTTCCCTCACCGAAAGACCCGGACACGGCCAAAATGAACTTCCACTCAGTAATGGAAGTCGTCGCCACCTGCAAGAGAGAAAACTGCCTCAAGCTCAACTCCGACAAGACTGAGCTTATCATCTTCAGAAAAGCCAAGTCAGCTTCAGGTGATCTGCTGGCCCACATCCCTCAGCGCCCCCCTGCACTGACTGAGCACGCCCGCAACTTAGGCATCATCCTCGACTCCTTCCTGTCCATGACCCGCCAGGTAAACTCAGTCGCCTCCTCCTGCTGGCACACACTCCGCAAACTTCGGAAGATCTTCAGATGTATTCCAGCAGACTGTTGCAGGACAGTCACCCATGCCTTACTCACAACACCCTCTACGCCGGCACCTCGGCTAGAAACATCAACAAACTACAACTCATCCAAAACACCGCCGACAGACTCATTCTGGACCTCCCACGCTGAGAACACATCTCCCAACACATGCGGACCCTCCACTGGCTCCCGGTCAAGAAACGAATCACATTCAAGCTACTCACCCACACAGACAAGGCCATACACAACGCAGGACCAGCCTACCTGAACCACCCCGTCTCCTTCCACACCCCCGCCAGATCCCTCCACTCTGCCCAGATGGCACTAGCCACCATCCCTCGCATCCGCAAAACTGCCGGAGGACGATCCTTCACCTACATTGCAGCAAAGAACTGGAACAACTTCCCACTGCACCGCAGACAAAGCCCGTCGCTCACCATTATCAGTAACAACCTCAGGACGTGGCTTTTTGGATGAGGCCCCTCCTCTCCCCCCAGCGCCTTAAGCCCCTCACAGGTGAGTAGATGCGCTTTACAAAAAACTGATTGATTGATTGACACTGACAATGCTGATTTTTCTCCTGTACCAATGCCTTTGTCTGGCCAGTGCATGAGAGTGTTTGTCATAGGTCACCATTTGTCTTTGTTCCCCATGCCATGTGGCCAGGGGGCCTTTTTGTATAGACAAAATTAAAATCCTATACCTATATGTGTTTTTTGTTTTCTATTCATCCTGCTTGTTGTTTGATGTGACTGGTTGCCATTTTCTTTAGGCAGCCAGTAGTCCTGCATGTTTTCTTCTTTGTGGTGGTGGCCATGCCTCCTTGCTGGTTGTTGTTGGAACATGTATCTGGTGGCCATCTGGTGGCCATTTTGTGTATGCAGCCAGTATGGTTTAGGCCTGCATGTATTCTTCTTTGTTGTGGTGGCCATCCCTCCTTGCTGGTTGTTGTTGGAACATGTGGCTGGCAACCATTTTGTGTATGCAGCCAATGTGCTTTAGGCCTGCATGTGTTCTTCTTTGTTGTGGTGGCCATGCCTCCTTGCTCGTTGTTGTTTGACCATGTAGCTGGCAGCCATGGTGTGTGTTATTCAGTCCTAGTAGGTCAATATTATTTTTATTGCTAAATGTACTGTATGAGTAGATTTTTATACATTTTATTATATACCTTTTTTGCATTTTTCACCTCCACCACTCATTGCCTCGCAAATCCCTGTGGGTTTTTATGCTAGTCCCCTTCCCCAGTATATCAGCAATTGAAATCTATTTTAAAAAAAGTATCATTTTTGCTAATTTTTTTGCAGCCCCAAAATCTCCATTTGATTGGTTTCTAAAGACACGGCTTAAGTCCACTTCAGAGGCGAATGCAAAAGAGCTCGAGCAAAGTGGAGCATCAATGACTATTGAGAGGATGGTCCAGGCATACCTGGATGACCCAACAGAGGCTTATCTGGATCAAAACAGTATTGGTATTGGAAGAGGTGCCAATAGACAGTGCTCAGCAGGCTGAACATGTGTTCAGTGCAGCTGGTGTAGTTGTGACAATAAGAAGGACCAGTCTCTTGTCCCAAAGCGTCGAGAGATTGACCATGATCAAAATGAATCAGCACTTTATACGACCAAATTACCACATACTTGAAGTACAACAGGTGGTGGATGAGGGTGATAATTGGCCGGACTCAGGTCATGGTAGTGTGTTAGCTGACCAACTTCTGGGTGAACCACCTGAGTTTGAGGATGTACTCTACTTCCCTGACTAGACATGGGTCACCACAGTACGTTCTACTATGAATTGCTTTGAGAAAAAAAAAGTACCTAGCTGGGATAGCCTTATTATTTTATATTGTTTGTTTCTGTCTAAATGACTAATGAACCGCAACTGTTTTAGGCACATGTATGGCCAAATTGTAGTTGGACCAGTGTGCAATGAAGAAGCCCCTAAACATCCCCAAAATCACTGCAAGGAGATTGGAGAGACAATGCCTGCCTCCATTCCATGCCTAATCTTTCTTTTGTCTCCCAGCAGGACTGCCCCAGATATTTGATTTACAACTTCCAGACCAATGTGTGTTTTCTTTCCTTAATCAAAGAGGATCAGCAACGTGCTACTATGCTTGATTGGAACAGGTAAGTATTAATGCTATATGCCTCAATGATTGATATGAAGGATACTTGTTTCAATGTTGAAATGGTTCGTGTGACTCATCTCTAGTGGTGGCAGATAGTGAGAGTTAGTGTTTAATTGATATTTTTTACCTCTATTATTACCCTTGCTTGTGTTTGTGTCGTGATTGATTTACAGTGTTGGTAGCATAATAATAATGTGTGGTAATCTTTTTCCAGAATGTGTTTTTTTCCCTTCCCCATTGGCACTTAGCAAAATTTGCTTGCTGGCGTTTTCACACTCCTTTCTTTTCTGGTTCACATTTATTAAAGCATACTTGACCAGTCCATTTAACTAACAAACAAACTTCTGGTCCAGAAAAAAAAAAAAACCTCAATGTTTTTCTTGTTGTTAAACACATTTATGCGCTACAGGTTGCTGTATCTCAATTGGGTCAGAAGACTGTGACTTTCGGGAGCAGTTGGTATGGAGTTGGACATAGTCATCTTTAATCAGAGTCTGGAGGATGATGGAAGGAATCAGAGCATGATTTGACAAGTTAAACAACTGCCAGAAGAAGGAAGTTATCAACTTTGTGGAAAGCAACATGGATGATGTGAGGATGAGTCCAAGAGACCTACTCTGTGTGTGTCGATTTGGGAGATGCAATGCTGCTGTGCATTTCTGCTGGCTGACTCAAACTTGAAACTATGTGGTGGTTGGGTGGTGGAGCCTGTTGTAGGACACTGGAGGAGACAGACGTGATGGATGATAATGTCACCTTATGCACATGCTCTAGGCTAAATGTTATTTATGATGATCATGACAGTTGCAAGTTCGATCATCCCGATACATGATGTCACTTGTCAGTGATTGTTGGTTGTTGTAATTGCTCTCACTCAATTGATCGCACATCAGTCATAAAATGAATGATCGCAAAGGTCTTTGCTCTTGCTCTCCCACCTCTGAGTTTTCTTGGTACACTACTCCTCATGAAGCTTACCTTCCATTTCAATCCTTCTTGATTCTACAATATCATGATAATTATTTCTGTTTTACAATCTGCAGGCCTTCTCTTCTCCTGCACCATAACCCTCATGCTTACCTTCTCTGACCGCTTAAGGCAGGCACTCGAGAAGATTGACGAGCCAACCCAAGAAGATTGCAAAGGCACCACCCAGTTTGGCAAGACAGACTTGTATCATTTGTATTCCATATTCTTTTTTTTATAACTGTGTGTTAGCTTTACCCCAAGATTAATTATATGTACTATGTTGCATACATAGGTGACTGAATATTTTAGATACGTACAGCTTGTGTCTTACTGGGGCTGGCAGAATGTAAAAGTTATCTCTGTGTCATACATATTCATGTTTTTCTATTCCTCCCACAACAGGCTGCTGATCATCCTTTCCCAGTTGAATATTGTGTTTGTGTAGTGTTTGTCTTTTTCCCACACCTTTCCCAAAATCCCTTTCCCATCCATTCATGAAATTCCTAACCCTCTTCCCCGAGGCTGGGTGATTTTTTGAGGTGTTAATTAATAATTTACACCATTGATTAATCACTCATTTGGTGGGGTGGAAGTGGTAGAAGCAACCTCAACTCAGTGTAGAGGATCTTTATTTGAGTTCACCTATGTGGAGTGTGACCTCGCTTGCAATGCCTTCACTGTTCGCATACTAGCACGCTACTACTACACCACCATGGTACTTTAAGAAACCATGCAGCCCTCACTTTATCTATTCAGGTAAGAGAATTATTGAGCATTGTACTTTTAGTTTAGGCAATATAATTGGCAATGGCAAATCACTCTTCCCCCCTCCTATGGGACAAATGTTGCAGAATTCACTGCAGAGACTATTAGAATAAGGTTACCCACACCTAACCACATAAATAATTATAATTGTTATACACTATTAGCAGATTTGAAAAACAAGCTGCATCCCTAACAAAATTAATAAATATCCACCCCTCGCACCCACAACTGGCCCATCCCAACCCCAAACAAATGTCCCTTTCCACAACCAATGTTCCATTTGTCCATGGTGAATAAAAAAATAAAAGTCCAGCAAAAACCCATTCCCACCCTCTCCACCCACAACAAGTCCCACCCCTCAAAATAAAAGGTTAAAAAAGGGGCAGAGGAGGATACTTGACTAAAGGTAGACCAGGATTCTTCTGAGGAGCCCCTACATATGTGCCTGACAGGCCTCGATTAGTGCCAGCCTCCGAAGGATGCAGCGTTGTAACATGATGTCTGAGGAGGGGGCAGCAGGGATGATATGATGGTGGGCGGCTGCCCTGGCATTATGGCGTAGGTGTTGCTGGGCTTGAGGTGCTGAGGCCTGAATGGGGCCCTGAGTACTGGCAGTGACTACTGCTGCCATCTCCTCCTCCTCTTCCTCGAGGACTGCCAGCCGCTGATACTCTGCCTGTATGGCCTCCAGCTTTGTCTGCTGCAGCCGTGCTGCTAGTTCCTGCCATGATGGTAGACCAACATCAATAGCTATATCATGAAAGAAAAAAGAGAAATTGTAAGCAATGCTCTGAGCAAAACACTTGTTTAAAATTATGTAGTTTAGTGGCACAGTAGCAGTACATTTGGTGGTTGCCTCAAGACATTCAATTTTAAGGTGATAACTGTCACAGCCATAACATGTACTATGGAGTACAAGTATTCTTCTCTCTCCTGTTATGCCAAATTAATGGTGGCATTGCTAGCTCAGCTGGCACCCTAGTCATACTCATTACTGTCTGCAGATGGGGCAGCTGTACTAGAAAATTATTTTATTCCAATGGCCTTGTTCTTCTTTGTACCTGGACTACAGGGCCGATGAATACTAGGAATGAAACACACCAGGTAGTATAATATAATCAATCATGCAGACATCCTGTCTGCCATAAGTAGGCGGTGGGAAAAGTGATGCACTGCAGTACAGTGAGAGGACTAAAGAATGGGATATAGATTTGATTTAGCACATTCACATCATCACAGATTATCCCATTCAGGAAAATCAAGTCACTTACTTATGGACCACTTTACTCACTGCCCTCATGCCCCTCCTCCACCACACTTTGTAATAACTACTTTTATCCAAAACAATACATTTGCTTTGCAGTAAGGAAAGGAATCTTCTTAACATACTCAACTTCAGGGTAATGTAAAGGGGATTAGGATGGGTACAAGAGTACACACTTTACTGATCAATCAATTCCTCATCATCATGTGCTTAAGGTTTGGCTAGTAGTGTGACTCACTCCGGTTCGCAAATTTTGAAAGGAAAAACTAGATCAGAAGTAAATCGTTTATGGAAGCCATAATGAATTATATTTATCACTTGGCTTGAAAACTGTGGCACAAGCAAAGATTACATTTTTAAATTATTCAGAAGTCTGGGACGGAACTTAAGAAAGATTAAAGGAGTGAAGTACTAGGAAGTGACTGACACAGTGGGCACTGGGAAGAAAGGGAGACACACCTTGTTTTTGCATTGCCATGCATTGAACATTGTTTGCCACATTAACTTAACTTAAGCTGGCAGACGCACATTGCACATCCAATATTGCAGTACGAATTTTGCCAAATTGAACCATGCAGCTGTTAGATCACCATGGGTGGCACTGATAAAAGGCCAACCGAGGGAGGTAGGAGATGGTAAATGGATGCTGGTCTGGGATACATATCACTTGCTTCACCTGTGAGTCAAGGAAATATTCTGAAATACCATCCAACCTTTGCATCAAACCTTTGATAAAAAACATTCCAAACAAGTAAATTAGGTGAGAAGAACACCCCTATCCAGAAGAGCTCCCTTGTTTCTTCATTCCAAGCATTTAACTATTCATCATTGCAAATGTATTCTTCTAGTACTCTTATTCTTCACCATTGTCTTTGAACCACACCATTTAATCTAAGCCTTACACTCTCTCATCCAGTCCTTCACCATTTAAAACCATCCAAATTCCAAACATGGCTCTCTACTAACCTTTCACCAACATCTATTAACACAATAACCACCCATGCATCCTTTCACCCATTCGCCCATCCAAGAGATCCAACCCACCTGATGAGTCTGTTCACCCATCCAGGCATGAATTCCTATCACCCATACCCTTTCACCAACCTGGGCTGGTATCCTTTCACCCTTATACCCTTTCAGCCATCCTTCACCCATCCATATTTCCTATCATCCTCCTCATTACCCACCTATATGATTATTATGCACCCTTTCATCCGCACACACATCTTTTCACTCATATTACATTCCACCCAACCATTCTACTTGCATCCTTCTTTCAATTTTCCAAAACACATCATAGTTCAAGTTCATTTTATGAACCTAAGTCTGCTGAGTTGCAGATAGAAGAGGCCTTTAATACTTACTTATGTTCCGCTGTATCTGCTAAGGCAGAGTGTTGCCGAGTGAGTCAACAACAACACTGTACCTGCTTGAAGTGACTATGTTACTAACTGTCAATAAGCAAGCAATAGGACTTACCACTGCCTGCCACTGCTGCCACAGAGACTCCCCTCATCCCTCCCTCAGCCGCATCTGCACTGGTGCTGTCGCTGCTGGCCCCAACACTGGTGGTCGGTGTGGCTAAAAATAATTACAGATTTTAGACGCCACATATGCCTCCCCTATTGTTTTTTTGTTATAGCAAAATACAACCGCAACACATCACTATATTTCGGTTAGAGACTTCTCTTGTATCAATTTATCAGGTGGGCATTTTGTTGTTTGGCAATTTTTTAAAAGCCAAGTAGTCGAGTAAAAAAAATTATTTGGTAATGGAGTGGCAGAAATAACTATTGATGAATCTAACTTTTTCGAGAGAAATGAAAGGGTCAAATTGGTGATGAACATATGGTCTTGGTTGGCTAATGCAATGGGGCCATCCTCCTCATACTTCCAACCATGGTGCACAGTCATCAGCTGCCAGTATACTAATAATACATACACAATATTGGAGGGTACAAACAATTACATGCTCATGTTCAAAAGCACTTTTTCCCCCTTTTTTTAATGATTGAGCTACAACAACAAAATAATGCCTTCTCACAAAACATGTGTAGAATAACTTACATTGGCATGCAATCTACAGAACATGGGTTCTCTGAATCTTGCCACCATTCCACAGCATAAGATACATAAGGGAAGAGGGAAAGCTCACTGACAAAGCAGAAGAAAGGAAGGTACAAACAGACTAGTACAGCCAGTCAGTTTGAAGTAAAGAAACTTGAAATATAGAAAATAAGTAAATAGGATAATGCAGGTATAAGAAGAATTTACAAAACAGATAAATCGAAGTCAAGTTGGAAAAAAATGTGAAAACAGGAACAGTAAAAGGTAGAAAATAATTCTAAGTGAGTAGCAGTAAAAGTTAACTAACATTAACAACAACAGGAGGACGTACTGTGGCCAGCAGAGCCATCTGCTCCTGCACTTGTGGAGGGGACCCCTTCAGCTACCTCACAAGCCTCATCACTACCAACCCTCCTCTTGCCCCTAGATGCTGGATGAGGTAAGAAAATAAATTAGAAAAGATTAGTGGTACTGTCGATGAATAAACTCTCCAAGAATATTCATTTTATTAAAGGAAAAGGCAAACACAATAGCATTTCTACATCATTGGTTCAGGGTGACTGTATAGTAATAATAATAATAAAAGTATCTTGGGCCATTCTATTCCAAATTTCCTAACCCTATTCCAAATTTCCTAGACTACATTTTGGAATTACTGATAAATTGCAATGAATGATTTCTACAGTTCTCATGTCATTCCGAGTCTCTCACTGCATAGATTGGATGCATGCAAAACTACTACACATTACTGGGAAACTGCTTGGCAGTTGTCACTGTACAAGCTACAAAAAAATAAAGGCACAGAGAAGAGAGAGAACATGCAAATTCACGAATACTAATATTAATGATGACTATTTAAGACAGGGCACAGGAGGAGTCTCTGCATTACTTCTTAATCTGCGCAACCAAGCGCCAAAAACAATTACAATTACGTAGCACTGAGCACCTCTCTAGATGACGATCACATAATATTATATTTGTAACATAAAGTTAACTTACCAGTGTGTGAGCAGTATGCCTGCTATTTGGGAAGAAACTATTAGCATAGAACACAACTGATAATTTATTATTACTCACCGAGCCCTACAACCTCGACGCATAGGAGGTTGAGCAGGTCCATATCCCCATCTAGGATGTCCACTCACTGGTGTGTCAGCTTTTGCTGGGTGCGCTGGACCCCAGGTCTGTGGCGCACAACCCGTCAAACCCTCTCCCAGCGTTGCTGGTGCTTCCAGAGGCCGTATTCAGATCCAGACCTGCCTTCTGCTGCCTAGGTGGAGGGGAGGTGGCGCTGTATTTACAACACCCAGGCAACCACCTCCACCTCAGAAAAGTATGGCATGGGGCTGCACCCCTTCACGCCTCTGCCGCCCGCAAGGAAGGTGGCTGGCGCTTGCAGTTGGGGGCCTGGCCATGGCGCTGGGGACTTCAGGGGTGGGAGGGGATAAGGAAAGATTAGGAAGAAGGAAGAGGAAAAAAAATCAAACAAAAAGATGAAAAAGTAAAAACATCACAAAAAACACATAAAAATTTGGAGAAAAGTTAAAATATAAAAAGAGAAAAGGTAATATAATAAAAAGAAATGAGGCGAAAATAGGTTTTAAAAGTTGGGGATGGGAGAGGTATAGAGAGAATATAACTGGGCCCCAGCACCATAACAAGCAAAAATAACAAGATGGCCATGCCCATGTGAACCGCACGGTGCCGCTTGCTTGAGAATTCCAACCGAGGACGTATTTGGCATTGCCAGTGATGTTAAATGTCATGCAAACAGGTGCAGCAAGAAACTCCGCCCACTAACCGAACTCCACGTAGCACAGCAGAGTTTTTTTGTGACTTCGCTGAGTTCCACATAGCGCGGCTACACAAACTCCGCCCAGGCTACTTCAAACCGGCCTTTTAAGAAAGTAGCTAAGAGCACACTAATGGTTCAAGCATGCTCTTGCGATTTGGAATTGCTTAGTGAGATGAAGGCTGCAAAATATCACAAGTGACTTATGCTGCTTCTTTCTTGCCACCGTTTTTTAATGATGCTGTCAGTAAACCAAGGAGAAATCCAATTTTACATTTAAGGCTTTTAATGCCCCACATTTACAAAGTAAAAGTAAGCTGTTTTCCTACTTCATACTGCATACTATGCAAGCAATTGAAAGAACATCGGATTCCTCTGTTTTCATTCTTTATATGAGACAGGAAAAATTTCAAAAACTATACTAAATGGATGTGACAGTATATCCTGCGTGGATGCTATAGGTTCTATGTCAAGACCTGAGCATGAGTAGTAATGTTGCTGTTATTGTCTAAAAGCTTTTATACAAAACAATTTGTATTATATCAAAGATTAATGTGTAACGTATTTAGCAAAAAGACAACTAGCACTGTATGATTTTCAATCTTATGTAAGATTTTATTTGTTCTCCTATGTATTATATATTGCTTTTTAACTACAAGTTAATTCAGTTTCCCTATTAATATGTTTTTATTTTCCAATCAAAAATTACCTGATTTATAGGTTGATGTATCTATACTATCCTTAACGCCACATCTAGGTATCCTAAAGATATGTATCTTCAAGGAACATACATGTGGAGTTAAGCAAGGCAAAACTAAATATACAAATATATGCCTATCTTGTCAATATGTTGGTCATTTATATTTTTACTATGATATATTTGTATCATAATATTAAATCCTTGGTACCATACCAGGTTAGGATGATATGTTAGTGTTCACATACATCTGTGGTAATGGAAGTATGGCATTCAAAGGATTGTGCACTAATGTTACCTGGAAAGTACAATTCCATTCCTCACTTCTTCCTTCCCTTACTTTGTTTGATGTAGCCTGAAATAAATACACATATCTTCCCAGAAGGAACCAACTGGAGGGTTTCTCTGAAGTCACTGCACAAAAGAAGACACTTCTGCTATCCAACCTCTGCTCCAAGAAGGGAAACTAGACCCAGACTGATTGGTTGGCACTTTGAAATCGTGAGATGCATTGGACATTAACTGACAGTTTGACATTAGGCAAATGCCCAGCATTGTGTACAAGAAATGGGGCTGCTCAGCAGCTTACTGATCATTTTCTGGACCTGGAGCTGCACAGAACCCTTGTTGCTGAATTGTACTCAGAGTGTGGAGCCAGTGCACCGCACACATCCTCTTGGCTATGACTACACCTTCTTCCTTATGAAGCTCTACTTGCCTGCCATGCTGCTGAACTTTCCCTGTTTTGCAGCTCCCAGCCACCAACTGGAGCCGAAAACAGGCTGCTGAAGAGTCAACCCCTTTGGAACTATGTTTCAACAAAGGAGCCTGGTAGTCCGAGAGACTGACCCCTGCAGTTGAGAAAGGGGGGGCTCACCCATGCAAGCACTTGCCTGCTGCACCATCTTTGTATTTCTTTGCCCATTTTGTTTAACTTCCTTTGATCAGCCATACTTGGTGGTCCAGCACCCAAGTGACTGGTCAGTTAGTAAGTATGGAGACCTGAGTGGTCCACTCTGAGCTTTGAATGCTCCCAGGATGTTTGCTCTGTGTGCCTCACAGCACCTTTTTTATTTATTTCTTTTTATTGAAAAGTCAAAAACGATACAGAAATATAGTACAATAAGGCAAGTGAAGAATCTCAGTGGTACACGTAGTATACAGCCTACGGCGGTAGGCAAATGTCAACATCATTTTATAAGTACAATAGCCACTCTTTGAAAATCAATTTGTGTACAATAGAAAAGGGAAAAGGGTATGTGTAGCCCTTAGGAAAGTCACAGCACGGCAGCCGTCTGCTCACGGGGTACAGTCGTCACATTTGAGGCACTACAGTGGTCTGCATTCACCGCATGTCTCCCCTCCATAGGGAGCCATAGGCACCAGGCACACCATTGTCTAAACTGGTGCTTGCTGTGTGGTTGATGCATTCTCTTCGCCATTGCTCACCTGTACCCTCAGGTATCACTCTAGTGGGGCGGAGATATCCATGGGCTGCGATCTTATTAGCATTAGATCCCAATAACCTGTCAAATTATCTTGGCAGTATGCCACATCCCTAAGCCAAGCACCTTTTTTTGGTGCTGGGCGGCACCCCCAGTGGATCGCCACTTGCCGCTTGGCTGGCAGCAGCAGGAGCATAATCATCTTTCACTGTTCTAGAGGAATCTCCTTTACATACCCAAGTAATGCAACCCATGGTGATCGCCTCAATGGAAGATCGGTTATCTCCTCAAAGGTATCAAAAAGAGCGGTCCAGAACTCTCTCACACCAGGGCAGCCCCAGGCAGAATATAGAAAGTCTGTGTAAGGCGCCGAGCATCTGGAACATTGGCCAACCTTTAGGAGGCCCATACTATGCATTTGTTCCAGGCGGGTTCCATTGCAATGGCAAAAAGAATAGGTGGCAAAGGGCACCCCGTCGCATTCCACGCGTCACTGGAAATGTAAGGGTAATCTGTTAATTAATGCAGAGAAGTGATTGTATAAAGGAGGCGGATGAGTTTAAGAAATCTAGGGCTGATTCCGAGTCAAGCCAGCAGTGCGCAAAGATATGGGCATTCCAATGAATCAAAGGCCTTAGTGCCATCTAGAAAAATTGCTGTGGCGCTGAGACCAGGTTCAATGGTATGTAGCATGGCGAAAAAGGTAAGGAGATTGTGGGCCGTAGAGCACCCAGGAACAAACCCAGACTGTTCAGGTCAAATGATGAATGGAAGCAGCGGTAGCAGTCTGAAAGCAATCAATTTGGCAAGGATTTTATAGTCCATGTTATCATGGAAAGCAGTCTATAAGAGTCGCAATTCCCTGGGTCCTTGTCAGGTTTTAAAATTGTAATGATTAGTGCCTCACCTAAGGATTCTTGATAAATAGCGAGGAGATGCAGAATTGAGAGGGGAGCAAACTCTTTACAGAATGAGGCAGTGAGTCCGTCTAAGCCTGGGGTCTCATACCCTGGGAGAGCACTGATCAACTGGACTATGTACTCCACTGTGAAGGGTTCATCCAGCAATCTACGGTGTTCGTCCTCAAGCCAAAGAAGTTGTACCATGTCAAAGAATGAGTTTAACTCTGGGGGCTCAGATGACTGAGTTGTCTGGTACAGGGAGGAGTAGTAATTAGTAATTTCCCTCTGCACCACTGTCATATCCACTGCTACTTCACCACTTTCAGTTTTCAGCTCTGCAATATGGTCATTAGCCGAGGGCTTGCGCAACATATTTGCACGTATTTTACCTGCTCTGTCTCCTTTCCTGTGTCATCTTGCTCGTCTCTCTTTACAAAAATAGTGTGTATCCCACTGCGCAACCTCCATGAATTCATTTAATTTGCTACAAATGCAAGCCACTGTGTGTTCACTTTGTTGGTGAAGAACTGAAGCTCTAATGTCCTAATCTCAGAGTCAAGGCACAACAGGTCATTCTGCAGCATACGCAGCACCCCAGCCTCTTTAGCTATACACCTCGCAGCACCTTTTTGGTCACCTTACCGCTACAATACCTAGGTATGTTGAAAAGGTTTGATACACTATCCACTTGCTGTGCATACACCCTTCACATTGTTGATTTTTTGTTAGCTCTTTCTGTTCTGTGATTTAGATGTTCATGATCATTCTTTCAGCATCAAAGAGATATGAATTTTCCCATGGGTGTGGGACTTGCTGTCCCCCGTTTTGCATAACCGTCTCTATATGAATAGTGCTTTATGAATAATAGTGGATATTATTCATATTGCATTACATCGAAGCTTTGATTTTTCTGTTTGCAGGTTGTTCTAGCATTGTTCCGATTTCATGATTATTAGAGCTTTGTGACTATTGGAGCTTTGGGAACTTTTACATGCATAGTATAGTTTATTTAACTCATGTTTGGACTTTTGTAACACAGACTGTTATGTTGTGTTTTGCATGTGTTTTGATTGTGTCCTGTGACCTCACTTGAAACTGACATTTTGTTAGTGCGACTACTGGCTTTTTTTACCATATTGGGATACATTTGGTATAATGCTTGGTATTATGTTTGGTATCATATTTAGCAATGCGGTTTGTTCTTTCCTTTAATTTGAGGTTGGTTATGCCTTAGGTATACTTCAACTAAATGTGTTATTATGAAAAGTGTTGTGTACACACAACCTTTCGTAAACAGATGTATATTATTCCTTTGTTAAGTTTGTTGCACCTTACTAGACTCTCCTCAAGCACCGTCTCTTGAGATAAGGCCTGGTCTATTCACTGACATCAATGCTTAGTGTCAAGGGCATTTAAGTCCTTCCCCCACACACAATTTCTGTTGTTGACTGAGTACAGAATGCAGAAGAAGGCATTGCTGCATAATCCCCAGTGTACTGCTGAGATGGAGATGACCCAGATGACAAAGCAGTAAGAAATTACACACGGATGATGGTCTTGCTGTTGGAAGTGCAGCAGCAGGGTCAACCTGCTTTTGATGCAGTCCACGATACTATGCTTCAACAGCATGTTTGCAGATCCTGGCAAGGGTTATAAGAGAAGGCCCACGGTCTTCTAGGCAGAAATCATGCACCTTGTATAGCAACGCTTACATCATTGATACATGCCTGTCTGTTTGTGCCTGTGGTCATTCAAGCTGTGAGTCTGTCCTCGAGGCTGTTCTATGGCAACTTCTACAAAGATGCTAATTCCTCTTGTGTAGCCTATTGCCCATGTTTTCTTCTCTTTCTCCACTGACTGGAGGACTATTCTATCCCCACCTGCCCTTTCATCTGTATCCAGTTTGTGGCTAGAGTGAGGATATCTAGAGACAGGGCAATCATTCTTAGGGCTCCTGTTAGCTGCATGGCTGTGCTCACAAATCTGATGGCTATTTACCGACATACTTCTGAAGAGTATCACTCCTTGTGCCCCTTCAATAAGCATAGATGCATGTGTATGTGTATGTGTTTGTGTGTGTGTGTGTCAGTGATGCATCTTCCTGACAACTGCCACCAATCCCAGACTATTAGTAGGCCTAGAATATTGATGCTGTGGCAGTTACATTGATTCCCATTGGCTCAGTAGTTATGGTGGTTGGTTCAGCCAGTGTTTGTTTGCAATCAGGAAGCATTTTGAATTACTTTGATAGGGCAATATGGGGAGCACCAGCAGAATGCCCCTTGCCTTCAGCAGGTGTACTTGAATCCTAGCAAGCCTTTCAAAAAATCACGACACATTACCTGAATAGTCCAAAGTGTTTTATTCAAAATCCTATAGTGGCAAATAGGACATGCCTGTTATTCATTGCCCTGTGGTTTAGTTGTTGAGCAAAGTCACAACCATGCCCTCAGTGGATATCACCAGCAACCTGCTGAAGCAAACAGGAAATCAGATACCAGATATGTTAAATTGCTTTAGTCTTTGTTCAAAGCTGACCATTTGCGACCCAGAAATATCTGTGTGGGTTCTCAGAACGTTCTCAATAAACAAATAATATTGACAGGTTCTCAGAAGCTCCCAGTCCCAGGACAAACTGATGCTACTTTTTGGAGGCTTCATCCTAATTTTGTCATTTTTATCATAGCTTATGCCAAGAGAAGCTCTCCTTTATTTTCCACCACCGCTGCAGGTTTTTTTTTTAGTCCTCATTTTATAACAAAGGAAAGGAGGAACCGGAAATGTGTCCCGACTCTGGTCAGAGCCCTAACCAAAGAGTTGACACCAGAAAGGCAGCCTCCATCAACCTAAGGAAACGAGGCGTGGGGGGAAAAGAGCAGAAACAGATCCACACCCTCAACTCCTCTCTGTTGTATCATAATGGTTAATCATTGGACTCTTGCCATATTCAGATATCAAGGGTTTACTCATATTATGCCTCCCCAGTCTGAGAGTAAAAGAATTTAGTTCTGTAGAAGACTAGAGAAGGTCCCCACATTCTCTGACGTTTGACTGAGCCGTTACTGCAATCTAGGTCAGAGATTCTCTTCACCGACAGTAGACAATCAGTATGAGTAGGGGGAAATCTAGATATACACCTAATACTTTTTTCCCGCTGTGCTATTAATACCAAATAAAAAAAAGAGATGAGCCTGATGTTTCTCCAGTTTATCCTGTACGCTCCTCCCAAGCCCCTCATATAGTCCAAATACAATCATTGGTAGGCTTACTTCTATGTGTCCGTTTATGATGGCAGAAATCGTCTTGCCCACTTTTTCCAGAAAGGTTTGAATTTCTAAGCACCACCACCAAAAATGTATACCCGCACCCTCTAGATCACACTTCGGCCAGTTACTCTTCCTTTGAAATCCTATTCTATCCAACCTTCTGGGAGTCCCATAGACCCTATGTATAGTGAACAGGTGATTCCTCTTTAAGGCGCAGATTTCACCACAAACCAATGTATATTCATTGATACCTGCCAATGACGTAGAAGGTCAAGGGCCTGGAGGTCAGATTTCCACACCTCTACGAGCAGTGGAAGAGAAACATCTCCTGCTTGTATTAATGCTCAGTACCATCTTGAAAATTCTTTCTTTAATCTCTGAGTACCTATAAGTGTTCTTTCCCAACCGGTGATGAGCTCTGCCTCAGGTTCTCCTTGTACCCAGCTTTTAATTTGTATGTATTTGAATATGAATAGCCTAGCATTTGTCACGCCAGATAGGGACTCCCATGAAATCACAGAACCCCTCATAACTATTTGTCCCCATTATAAGATTCCTGCCTCTATTAATGAAATAGCTAGTGCATCTTGTAAACATATCGGTGTACTGGGCAAATCCCAGACTGGAGCCAGTCACTATAGTACGGAATTCATATCTTCTTCTCACTGCAAACCATATCCTACAAGCAGTGTTGAGAACTTTTAATCTTACTTTTTTGTAGTACCCAGGATGGCCAATTTTATAGAGAAAGTATGCACCCTGCTCCCGGAAGCTTCTTGTTAAGGCCCGCAATTGGGAGGATGTATATCCCTTAGAAAATAAACGTCTGATGTTTTTCAATTGAAATGCCCAATAGTATAGCTGAAAATCTGGGAGTGCAATTCCTCCATCTAGCTTCTTTTTCCTCAGTTTCTTCCAGGTTATTCTTGGGTTTTTATGTGACCAAATAAAGCTAATTAGTTCCCCTGCAGTTTCCGTAGCTAGTTAGCTTTAACGAATAGGGGCAGAGCATTAAAGATAAAGGTACATTTTGGCAGTATCACCATTTTTATTAAGTTTGTTCTACCTAGAATAGAAAATTGTAGATGCGACCATTGATGGAGAAGCCTCTTTGTTTCCCTAAAAAGATTTAGAAAGTTATCCTGGGCCATCTCTGCCAAGTTTTTAACCACTTTTACCACTAGATATCGAGTTTCATCTTTCTCTAAAATATTGTCCTGTGGGCCATTCCAGGTCATTAGCTCAGACTTTGTCAGTATTGACTAAATAGCCAGAGATTTTCCCAAAATCTGTTATATAAAGTGCTGGAAAGGAACCTTGAGAATTCTGTGTATAAATCAGGAGATCGTCTGCATGTACAAATTACTTCAAAACCCAGCTTTGATACTGTAAGGCTTCTAGTCTCTGATCTAGTCTAATTCTCCTAGCCAATGGTTCAATATGTTAGTTGAAAAGAAGAGTGGACATTCCTGTCGTGTTCCTCGTTCAATATTAAAGTGTGGTGAAAAGTTACCATTAACAAGAATCCTGGCTGTGGGTGTTTTGTAAATGGCTTTAATTGCCTTAAGGAAATTATCTCCTAAGTTGTTTTGCTTCATTACTGCCTGCAAGAAGAGCCAGCTCACTCTGGCATTGCGGCATCGATTGTCAGTATGGCGAGGGGGGTGTCAGTAGTAGTGACAATCTCAGTTGCGGACACCAATGCCGCTCTCATAAAGCCTTTATGATTGTTATGCACTAGGCCACCAATTACTTTGTCCAGTCTCCTGGCAAGCACTTGTGCAAAGATATTATAGTCGTTGTTGAGCAATGAGATAGGTCTGTATGACTCACATCTCCTAGCATCCTTCTGTGGCTTTAATATTAGAGTTATAATAGCTTCATCCCCATGAGATCGGGACCGGGGAGGACTCTATAAATATCGAATTCATCAACTGAGTTAGAACTGGTACAAATTCTTCTTTCAGGGCTTTGTATAATTCGGCTGGTATTCCGTCTGGGCCAGTGGCCTTCCCATTTTTCAGCCCGGCAATAATATTATCTACCTTCCCGTCTTGAAAGCGTTGATTGAGAATCAGATTTTTATCTGGTTCTAGTCTAGGGAGAGTGTCTGCCCTCAACCAATTTTCAATCTCCTCCGCCGAGGCGTAGATGTTTTCTCTGTATAATTCCATAAAAATCGTGACAAACGCTCCTGCAATATCTCGGTCTTCTAGAGACATTCTACCCGACTCGTCAATCATTATTCCTTTAATAGTATTCCTGGTGTTATCAGACCTGATTTTCCGAGCTAGTAACCTCTCACAACCTTTGTCATACTCAAAATGCCCTAGTTTACTAGCTTCCCATTTACTCCTTACTATTGATTCCAGGAGTACCTCAAGTACATTTTTAACTTTCTGGATTTGGTTCTTTAAGTCAGCTTGAGTTGTCCGGTCTTTAGAGATGTCTATACGGGCCTGTAGTTTAGAGAGTTTACCCTCTGGAGACTCCACTGTGACTTTGGCTCTTTTTGCCCTGTAATCTGCATAGCTAATCAATTTCCCACAAATAAAGGCCTTATATGCTTCCAACACTGTGCATATCGATGCTGAACCTAGATTAATCTAAAAAAAAGTCCTTTGAATCCCTTTTTGACAATCGTATAATCTCTTCCTCAGCCAGGAGAGATCTATCAAGTGTCCATCTGGGATGTGCAAGAGGGCCAGTTAGTGTAATGTCAAGCTGTACAGCTGAATGCTCTGAAAGGTGGCATGGCTGATAAGAGACCCCCACTAGGTTATTTCGAAGCTTTGCGTCTATCAGAAAGAAATTGATTCTAGAGGCGTGATCATGTTTTTTGTTCCAAAAGGTAAACTCCTTAATCCGTCCCATTCTAGTTTGCCAAGGATCGATCAGGCCTACATTCTTCATTATTATATTATATAGACAATTTCTCATCCTGATTGAACTAACAGTTGGTCTGGTGGTGGACCTATCTAGAGTGGGATTAAGCAAAACATTAAAGTCCCCTCCAACTATTATCAGATTCTTATCTCTTTCTGACAGCTGATCATAAAGTTTCATAAGTGGGCCTGGATCATCCATGTTGGGTCCATAATAAGAGACCAGGGTATACTCGACCCCTTCTAATCTAATATTCGCCATCAACCACCTCCCCTTAGGGTCTGCTCTTACATCAGTCAATCGATCTTGAACCATGTTCTTTACAATAAGTGCCACCCCTTTCACATTACAGGTTTGATTAGAGCAAGCAAACTGAGTAATCCATCTTTGCGCCTTGAGAATGTTCGTTCACTCTTTGTTTCTTAAATGTGTCTCTTGCAGGAGAGTAATCTGATTGTCAGATAATCTTAAAAATTCTAAAATTGTCCTTCTCCTGCTACTTACTCTAAGTCCATTTACGTTCCACGTAAGACTATTGAGTTTAGAAGTGACCCCGGGCCCATCATCCTATTCCAATTGGGATGTTTGCTTTCTGTCCAACCAGAGAGTTGTGTTACAACATGATGACTCCTCTTTTTTTTAAAATGTTTTCCATATGCTCCCCATCCTGTGAAAACGTAACCAAGTCATTTCACTATGTGCCTCCCCTAAGCTACCCTTCTCAGTTGCGGAGTAGCACCTAGAGACTTAAGCTCCTGCATATACTTCCCCAGTTCCTAATGACGATCTTGAGTTGCCCTGGACATGTCAGATCTTATTAAAAAAGTCCAACCCTCATGCTTGAAGCCCCGAACTTTGTAAGGATCTGCTTCTTTACACAGTATGAGGCAAAATTGACCAGCACCTTCCTGGGTTTATCCCGATTAGGGTTCCTCCTAAAGGGATCCCGATTAACTTTCTGTATTTCCAGGTCCAGGTCGATGGACCCTACTGTAGGGATATGTTTTTAATTAAAGTTATTAAAAGTTCTTTAATTTTGTCTCCTTCTTCTCCCTCTGGGATATTCAAGAATCTAAGATTCTTCCACCTGCAGTTATTCTCCAGGGATTCTAATTTATTTCTCAAGTCTTTCTCACTTCGCTTTAAAGCTTGAACTTCATGCCTATTAGACTCCACCTCTGCCTGCAATACCCGATAGTGGACTCCATGGCCCTTAATCTCTCTGTCAGGTTAATAATTTTTGCAGCAAGACTATCACAAACCCCTTGGATTTTAGCCTGATAGGACTCTGATGTAGCAAACTTGTCTCTCATCTCTCCTACTAATGACTGTAATAAGATGTCAGTATGGGTTGTGCTGCTCCACATATCCTCCACCTCCTGTGATAATATGGGGGCCGCCCCAGCTACGCAGAGTCCTTTTTCCTGAGTAACTAAGCTTTGCAGAAAGTCTGACGGTGTGGAGGGTGCTGCTGCTGAAGTGGACTCCATATTAGGTGAGAAGGTATACATGTTCTGTTGGATTAGGGGTCTGATGTGGTCTTGTACCTTAAAGAAGAATCTAAGTGAGGGGATAATTTTCACTCTCCCAGTAGTAAGTCTTGCTATGTCCTCAGTTTCCTTGGTATTTTTTGTTGACAGTGCTTGCTTACTCTGGTGAGGAGCCCCTTCCTCGTAATGCAGTGTGATAATAAAAAAATTAGGGGGCTTACCTTTAACAGTTAGCTTGTTTCTTGCCGCAGTGCCCAGTAGTAAATAATTTAAGGCTGGTGGAGGTCCCCGGATGGTCCAAACCGGGCTTGGATAAACGGGCCCCGATGGGGGGTCATGCATAAATATTCAGCATGGGTGTCCTGGAGCGTGTAAGAATGATTCTGGCTTCCATTAATAGGAAGAGGCTCTGCAAGCACCTTCCCTCCCGGCTTCTGTCCCAGCCGAGGCAGAGCCAGGGGTAAGCCTGTGCTGACTCTGCCCAGGCCACCCTGGAAACACAGCCTGGCCGCCGCGTCTCTGCTCCGGCAGACCAGCCAAGCTGCCTGGAACCACAGCGAGGGAAGCGAGCGCGGTGAAGATGCAGCCCGACCGGAGGGATTCCTCTTCCTTGGGAAATCCCATCCGACGCGGGCTGTTTCCAAGCAGCTGGTAGGCTCCTCGACAAGGTAAATAGGGTAAGGGAGCGAACAAGCGTCCTCGAGGGGCAGAGCCTCAGGCCGGCCCTCCTAGCTGACCACCATGTTCCCCGTGTGTGTCTCGACGATCACCGCTGCAGGTTTCTCTCTCTGACACATGACAGTGTCAAACACAGCTGGATGATTGTAAGCACCAGAAGTGAAAATGTAACCAGATCTCCTCCAGGACATGTCTAGTCAGGAACCTAGCTGGGTCAGCTCAGTCACACTCTTTAAAATAATTGATGACATTAGATTCGAAAATGGAGTTACCCTTCTCTTGTTTGGTTACTTTCCATGAGTTATGCTGAAATGTTCCCTACCTAGCAGGGATTTCTGTGACCTTAAAAAGATAGGACTTTTCAGGTTTTATCACCAACTATTAGCATAAGGGATGGTCCCAGATTTTAGAAACCACATGAACATGTCATATACTATATATATATATATATCAGAATTGTAAGTGCTAAATGAGGGATTCACATTCCTAAGAACTATGTTTTATTTCCCTTAATTTTCCCAAACATCCCAAACATTTACAAAATTACACACATATATATATATATATATATATATATATATATATATATATATATATATATATATATATATATTATCAAAGCAAAAGTTCTTAAAAAGCACGATTTGATTAAGCTCCATCAATCACTTGCCGATAGAGGCCCAACAATTTAATTTGAAGTTAGGTATGGCTAAGCTTCCTCCTAAATGGGGTAGCTGACAATATCTTTATTAGAGGTGTGTAAAATTTGCATAATTTATTTTTATGTAAATTTGCAAATGTTTGGGGAAATTAGACATAGGGGGTCATTCTGACCTCGGCGGTAAAAGCCGCTTACCGCCGGTCAGAAGACCGCCACAATACCGCCGCGGCCGCGGTCAGCCGCCACGGTCATTCTGACCCACAACTGCCAAACCTCCAAAAATCCGACCTCCATTGCTGTCCGCCACATCAGCGGCCAGCGATAAACTGGAGATGACTAAACCTCCACCGCCACGCCAACAGAAATACGCCCATGCCATTACGATCCACAAATCCATGCGGCGGTCTTTCAAACGCGGTAGTCTATTGGCGGTACACACCGCCGCGATCAAAATACACACACCTTTACAAAACACTACCACATTGGACAATTTGAAATACACACACCTGATACACATACAAACAACACTCCCACACATCCAATCAACTATAAAACACACACCCACATCACCCACAAACCCCTACAACCAAAAATCAGAGACGAAGGAGAGAGAGACAGATCAGAGAATAGAGAGCCAGACACACAGAGGCACACTACAACATCACACACACCACATAGTAGCACAAAGCACCACACACCAACACACTCATCACCACATACACCACCCCACACCTCATCCACACCACCCCATGGCACCACAAAGACACCCACGCTTTACGGACCAAGAACTCAGGGTGATGGTGGAGGAAATCATAAGAGTGGAATCCCAGCTCTTCGGCTCACAAGTTCAGCACACCACCATAGCAAGGAAGGCGGAGCTATGGCAGCGGATCGTGGACAGGGTCAACGCGGTGGGACAGCATCCCAGAAATAGGGACGACATCCGCAAACGATGGAACGACCTACGGGGGAAGGTGCGCTCGATGGTGTCGCGACACAACATCGCGGTGCAGAAGACTGGCGGAGGACCCCCACCCACCCCACCAGAATTCACAGCATGGGAGCAAGAAGTATTAAACATCCTGCATCCTGAGGGCCTCGCTGGAGTACCCGGAGGAATGGACTCTGGTAAGTCCTATCTCATATACTTCATCCCCCCCACCCCACCAGCATGCCAACCCACACCCCCACCCTCACCCC
The DNA here is from genome assembly GCF_031143425.1 of Pleurodeles waltl. Taxonomy (NCBI): domain Eukaryota; kingdom Metazoa; phylum Chordata; class Amphibia; order Caudata; family Salamandridae; genus Pleurodeles; species Pleurodeles waltl. Next base: position 976,941,516 of record NC_090436.1, on the reverse strand, counting down.
CAACCCACCATCACACATCATCCCTGAGACTGTTTCCCTAGCACAACCCACCCAACCCCTCACCAACCCTTGCATGCCACCACAAACATTGGACACCCATTACCTAAGCATGACCACTGCACATACCCATCCTCCCCACAAACCACCCTCACAACACCACCCACAAGGGAATGCCTGCACTGGGGGACAAGGGCACCCATAAATCGCACGCTATTTCACACACAGAAACAATAACCATACTCTCTCACCCCATGCAGGACCCGAACGCCAACACACCGGTCAGGAGGGTCCTCAAATGTCCATCCCACCCCCGGAACAGGCCCCCAGTGAGGACAGCAGCTCGGTCGACCTGGAACCTGATGACCAGCCCGGACCATCGGGGACCTCTGGGCAGTGGGTTCCCCAAACACAGACACAGGCCACAGCAGACCCAAACCCCCCTGGGAACAACAGCACAGCTCCCACCCAGCGGGCCCATGCCTCTGTCTCTAGGACAGGTCAAGCAGCGGTGTGTCTGCCACTACAGGGCACCCAGGCTAACCCAACACCCCAACAACAACAGGGACCTGGGGGCAGTGGGAGTGGGCACACCGTCCAGGGGACAGAGGCCCAGGCAAACAGGGCAACTCGGAGGGCTGCCGTGCGACAGGGGGGGGAGGAGAGGCCCAGGGAACCCACTCTCCAAGAGGCCCTCACTACCATCATGGGAGCATACCACCACTCCCAAGAGACGATGGCGACGGTACTGGCCAGGTTCACCGAGATACAGGCACAGCAGGAAGAACGCTACATGGAGTTCAGCAACCAACTCACCACCATCGCTACCGCCATGGGGAGCATGGTCCAGGCCCTCAACAGGATAGAAGACACGTTGCGGGACCATGTGGCACCACACAGGGCCACTGTCACTAGCCAGGAACAGCCTACCACCTCCGCCGGCGCTAGTGGACAGGAGGCCCACACACAACGACAGGCCACAAGAACCCCCCCTCCTGCTGAAGAACAACCACCCCGCAAGAGGAGCCTAAGACCCAAAAAAAAAAACAGAGTAGCATGCCAAGACCACCGCCAGCATGAGATACCCCCAGAAGTCATCCCACTGTCCCACATTGCCACCCTGTCCAAACTCAAACAGCCCCTGCTCCATCCTTCCACAGGCATATGGACAATAGACCTGTCAGACTGAGAACTGGACTCTGCCATGGACATCACTCCACCCCCACCCATCACCGTTTTCATATAATGTACCATTATCTAAGCACACAAAATAAAACAATTATTGCACAGAAAACCGTTTGGAGTCATGCTGTATTCTCAAAAAATCGTACAACCCATAACAGTTCACAATATGTGATGTCAGTTAGTGATGACAACATACCAATGTCAATACGCTGTAGTACATGGCCAAACCAAGCAGAAGTCGGGCTATGAGTCATTAAGCACTGAGAAGGGAAGGGAAAAAGAATATGTTATTTAAAAGAGCTGGGGGGAAATACATAAAGTTGAGATGCATGAGGCTCTAAGTAAATGGGAAATGGCGTGGCTGAACCTTACCTGTGTGCTACTGAAAATACTGTTGTATGACAGCTTCCCTGTTGTCTGTTTCCTCACCGTCGTCTTCCTCCTCTTCACTCTCCACAGGCTCCACGGCTTCTACGACACCACCATCTGGACCATCCTCCTGCAGGAAAGGCACCTGGCGTCGCAAAGCCAGGTTGTGAAGCATACAGCAGGCCACGATGATGTGGCACACCTTCTTTGGTGAGTACATTAGGGATCCACCTGTCATATGCAGGCACCTAAACCTGGCCTTCAGGAGGCCGAAGGTCCTTTCTATGACCCTCCTAGTACGCCCATGGGCCTCATTGTACCGTTCCTCTGCCCTGGTCCTGGGATTCCTCACTGGGGTCAATAGCCACGGCAGGTTGGGGTAACCAGAGTCACCTATTAGCCACACACGCTGTCTCTGTAGCTGTTCCATCACATAGGGGACGCTGCTATTACGCATAACATACGCGTCATGCACTGACCCAGGGAACATGGCATTCACATGGGAGATGTACTGGTCTGCCAAACAGACAACCTGCACATTCATAGAATGGTAATTTTTCCTATTTCTGTACACCTGTTCATCGTCATTTGGGGGTACTAATGCCACATGGGTCCCATCAATGGCACCAATGATGTTGGGGATATGTCCAAGGGCATAGAAATCACCCTTCACTGTGGCCAAATCAGCCTCTTCTGGGAATATGAAGTAGCTCCTCATGAGTTTCATCAGGGCAGACAACACTCTGGACAGAATCTTTGAAAACATAGGCTGAGACATTCCAGATGACATGGCCACTGTTGTCTGGAATGAGCCACTTGCAAAAAAATGGAGGACTGATAGAACCTGCACTAGAGGGGGAATTCCTGTGGGTTGGCGGATGGGTGACATCAGGTTTGGCTCCAGCTGGGCACACAGTTCATGTATAGTGGCTCGGTCAAGTCGGTATCGGAGTATTATATGGCGTTCTTCCATTGTCAACAGGTCAACCAGCGGCCGGTACACGGGAGGATTCCTCCTTCTCCTCGCAAGTCCCTGCGGACGGTGCCTAGGAAGGACAACATGGAGCACTGAGTCAATCAACTCACAGGTACGTACAACACAGCTTGCACAGTACACGAAAATGTATTGACTGCTATGTTTGTATGTGTGCAAATGCAAGGCCTAGGCCTGTGTGACGCAGTAGAATTTAAGCCATGTGGGCCCTTGAAATGGCGGCTGCCTGACCTCTAAACTGGGACAATGGGATGTGAGGTCAATGCGCTGGCGTGGCACACCGTGGCGGTAGGCGGTCGAAGACCGCTGTACGAAGTCGCATTGGTTAACATTGAACCCTATGGGATTCAGGAGCCAATGACGATGTGAGCCGGCGGTCGCGGTACGCACCGCCGCGGTACGCACCGCCGCGGGCGTGACCGCCATTTTCTATCTGCTTAATCACTCGAGACCTGATCATCCACAGGAGAGGACCTATACTGCAAGTGCTGCTGTGAACTCGGTCTGGAAGTGACAATGGCTGCTGCGACTGGGGAAAGGGCCCCTGCCTTCACGTCTGAAGAGTTGGAGAAACTTGTGGACGGGGTCCTCCCCCAGTATGCGCTACTCTACGGTCCTCCAGACCAACAGGTGAGTACACTGAGTGAATGGGTAATGCCTGTGTGGAGTGGGGTGGCTGTCAGTTGGTGGGGTGGGGAGAAAATTAGGAATGCAACGCACGACTGATGAGAGTATGGGCCACATGGCAAGGGTGGGGAGGGGGGGCATGTACTCCAAACATGCAGAAATTTGACGTTTTCTCTTTCCCACCCTGTACATGTCAAACAGGTGAGCGCCCATCAGAAAATCGATATTTGGCGTGCCATCGCCAAGGAAGTCCGGGCCCTGGGGGTCTACACCAGACGGGGCACCCACTGTCGGAAGAGGTGGGAGAACATCCGCCGCGGAACCCGAAAGACCGCCGAGTCACTGCTGGGGATGGCCTCCCGACCTAGGAGGGGTGCCAGTCGTACCCTGACCCCCCTGATGTCCCGGATCCTGGCGGTGGCCTACCCTGATTTGGATGGGCGCTTGAGGACATCACAGCAGACACAAGGGGGTGAGTATCAGCACATTCTCCTATCTATAAGCGCAGTGGAGGCGTCTGGGTGGGGGAGGAGGGCTGTGGGTGACAGTAGGCCAGGGCGCTTTCTGTAGTGTAGTCCCCTCTCTTAGACATGGCCCTGTGCCCCCCCCCCCACCACCTCTGTAGGGTGCCAAGTGCAGCTATCCATGGTCCAACATCACCCATGAGCGCGTCTGTTGTCCCTAGACCTGTTGGCCTAGTCAGAAGTACAGAGTAGTGTACCCCAAGTTCGCGGCTTAGTGCATGAGGCACCTGTGTCTGTCCTCTCCGCCAAGGCTATTGACAAGGCATGCACTCAACTTTGTTTTATTTCTCCCCCCACCCTTATTCTTTGTTTCTTGTGCATTAGCATCATCAGGCGGAGGAGAATTGGCGTCGGAGCACGAGGGAGCTGCAGGTCACCAGGCCCCGGTGGGCACTGACACAGACACCGAGGGCACCAGTGATCCGGAGGGCGAGGGGAGCACCACAACGGGGGCCGGTGGAGACACCAGCGGCACGGACACGTCCTCGTTTGGGAGCTCCCTAGCGGGAGCGGGAGCGGCAACATCTGTGCCCCCCGCAACAACAGGTACAGCCGCCACCCAGTGCACCAGCACCGCCCTCCCAGCAGCCCCTCAGTCTTCGCTCCGTGCCCGTTCGCCCAGGAAGGCGCGCGTCTCCTTCGCCCCAGGCACCTCAGCCCCTGCCTCTGTTACCCCTGCTGCCCTCAGTGCGGAGCTCATTGACCTAGTGATGACGCTCATTGTTGGGCAGACTACCCTTTTGAATGCCATCCAGGGGGTGCAAAGGGAGGTGCAACAGAGCAATGCCTACCTAGAGGGCATTCATTCGGGTCAGGCTGCCCATCAACGAGCATTCACTTCTCTGGCCTCAGCACTGACGGCAGCCATTGTCCCTGTCTCCAGTCTCCCTCTTCTAACTGCCTCCAGCCTTTCTCTGTCTCCTGTTCCTCAGCCTGTCCCATCCACACCATCTGACCAGCCTGCACACACCTCAACACCCAAGGCCAGCTCATCCAAACATAAGCACCACAGAACACACAAGCATTCACCCAAGCAACACCCAGTTGCAGACATACCAACAGTCACTACCACCTCTGTGTCCCCCTCCTCCTCGTCTCCCTCCTCCCTCCCTGTGACGTCTACACTCACACCTGCATGCACACCAACATCAGCCAGTTCTTCCATCACCAGCACACCCTCCACTACAGTCCTCACACGTGCAGTCACCACCCCCACTGCCATGTACACGTCCCCTGTGTCCTCTCCCACTGTGTCTGTCACCCCCTCTTCCAAGACACATAAACGCAGGCAGACACCCAAACAACAGCCAACCACCTCACAACAGCCTACGTCTCAGTCACCTGCACCCAAGGACAGCACACCTGACTCTCCTACAACCACATCCTCTTCCTCCACTTCTATCTCCACTACTCCTACCCTTTACCCTGGTCCAAAGAAATATTACCTCTCAAATGTTGACCTCTTTCCCTCCCCTGACCCACCCCCTCCATCTGGGAAAAGTCCCAAAGGCACCTCAGCCACCACCAGCCCAGCTTCCAAGGTACAAGTGGTGCATGGAATATGGAGTCCACCCTTTGGCGGCAGTGACACTTCACTGAGCAGCAAGGGGACTGGCAGCCCCCCACCCCAGGCAAGAGGACCCGGAAAGTGAAGGGCCGCCGTGAGCGGACTGAGACGGCTGCCCCCAAGGAGGTGACTCCGGCCACTTCACCTGCCACAACAGCCAGGGGAGGCAAGGGCCCGAGAGCCCCATCTAAGGAGCGGAAGGGCAGCAGGGCGGAGAGGCCAGCCAGCAGGAGCGCGGAACAGGAGGGCCCCACACGCCCCATCCCGGCTGCAAGGGACGACACCAAAGGGCCCAGGACTCCGTCTCCGAAGGGGCCTGACACTGCACGTTCGGAGGGCGAGTGAGCAGGTTGTCCAGGCCAGGTCTGACTCCCTATACTGACTGGAAGAGCACCGCTGAAGAGGGCCCCGCCGTGAAGACAAGCACCGCTGAACAGGGCCCCGCCGTGAAGACAAGCACCGCTGAACAGGGCCCCGCCGTGCAGAAGAGCACCGCTGAAGAGGGCCCCGCCGTGCAGAAGAGCACCGCTGAACAGGGCCCCGCCGTGAAGACAAGCACCGCTGAACAGGGCCCCGCCGTGAAGACAAGCACCGCTGAACAGGGCCCCGCCGTGAAGACAAGCACCGCTGAACAGGGCCCCGCCGTGAAGACAAGCACCGCTGAACAGGGCCCCGCCATGCAGAAGAGCACCGCTGAAGAGGGCCCCGCCGTGCAGAAGAGCACCGCTGAACAGGGCCCCGCCGTGAAGACAAGCACCGCTGAACAGGGCCCCGCCGTGAAGACAAGCACCGCTGAACAGGGCCCCGCCGTGAAGACAAGCACCGCTGAACAGGGCCCCGCCGTGAAGACAAGCACCGCTGAACAGGGCCCCGCCGTGCAGAAGAGCACCGCTGAAGAGGGCCCCGCCGTGCAGAAGAGCACCGCTGAACAGGGCCCCGCCGTGAAGACAAGCACCACTGAACAGGGCCCCGCCGTGAAGACAAGCACCGCTGAACAGGGCCCCGCCGTGAAGACAAGCACCGCTGAACAGGGCCCCGCCGTGCACAAGAGCACCGCTGAACATGGCCCCGCCGTGCAGAAGAGCACCGCTGAACAGGGCCCCGCCGTGAAGACAAGCACCGCTGAACAAGGCCCCGCCGTGAAGACAAGCACCGCTGAACAGGGCCCCGCCGTGAAGACAAGCACCGCTGAACAGGGCCCCGCCGTGAAGACAAGCACCGCTGAAGAGGGCCCCGCCGTCTCAAGCACCGCTCCGCTGGGCACCGCCGTCTCAAGCACCGCTCCGCTGGGCACCGCCGTCTCAAGCACCGCTCCGCTGGGCCCTTCCTGTCAAGCACCGCTCCGCTGGGCACCGCCGTCTCAAGCACCGCTCCGCTGGGCCCTTCATCACAAGCACCGCTCCGCTGGGCCCTTCCTGTCAAGCACCGCTCCGCTGGGCACCGCCGTCTCAAGCACCGCTCCGCTGGGCCCTTCCTGTCAAGCACCGCTCCGCTGGGCACCGCCGTCTCAAGCACCGCTCCGCTGGGCCCTTCCTGTCAAGCACCGCTCCGCTGGGCCCTTCCTGTCAAGCACCGCTCCGCTGGGCACCGCCGTCTCAAGCACCGCTCCGCTGGCCCTTCATCACAAGCACCGCTCCGCTGGGCCCTTCCTGTCAAGCACCGCTCCGCTGGGCCCTTCCTGTCAAGCACCGCTCCGCTGGGCACCGCCGTCTCAAGCACCGCTCCGCTGGGCCCTTCCTGTCAAGCACCGCTCCGCTGGGCCCTTCCTGTCAAGCACCGCTCCGCTGGGCACCGCCGTCTCAAGCACCGCTCCGCTGGGCCCTTCATCTCAAGCACCGCTCCGCTGGGCCCTTCCTGTCAAGCACCGCTCCGCTGGGCCCTTCCTGTCAAGCACCGCTCCGCTGGGCACTGCCGTCTCAAGCACCGCTCCGCTGGGCCCTTCATCTCAAGCACCGCTCCGCTGGGCCCTTCCTGTCAAGCACCGCTCCGCTGGGCACCGCCGTCTCAAGCACCGCTCTGCTGGGCCCTTCATCTCAAGCACCGCTCCGCTGGGCCCTTCCTGTCAAGCACCGCTCCGCTGGGCACCGCCGTCTCAAGCACCGCTCCGCTGGGCCCTTCCTGTCAAGCACCGCTCCGCTGGGCACTGCCGTCTCAAGCACCGCTCCGCTGGGCCCTTCCTGTCAAGCACCGCTCCGCTGGGCCCTTCCTGTCAAGCACCGCTCCGCTGGGCACCGCCGTCTCAAGCACCGCTCCGCTGGGCCCTTCCTGTCAGGCACTGTTCAGGGTTCACTGTGCCCACCATGCATCCTCCTTGTCCAGTGGGGACATTTATCCACCTGATGGACTGTGGCTTTGCACACCCCTGGATGGCACAGTGGGCAATCCACCCACTGTAGAGACTTTGCGAGACTTTGGCTTTGCACTCCCCAGGATGGCACAGTGGGCAATCCATCCACTGTAGAGACTTGAGAGACTGTGGCTTTGCACTCCCCAGGATGGCACAGTGGGCAATCCACCCACTGTAGAGACTTTGCGAGACTGTGGCTTTGCACTCCCCAGGATGGCACAGTGGGCAACCCACCCACTGGAGAGACTTGAGAGACTGTGGCTTTGCACTCCCCAGGATGGCACAGTGGGCATGGTGGGCCCTTCGTGGATCTGGCGTCGTGGACTCATGTGGCTGTGGTGCCCCCCCCTTCCCTTCCCCCTGAGGTGCCTGTAGTTTTATCACCAGATGCCCCTGCAGTGTTCTCTCCAAAGGACTCAGGTCTCCTGTGTGGGCTTTGCCCTTGTTTCGCTACACTTTGGCCCACGGACATGATGGATTCGTAAGATGTGCAGGACTACTTGCTTCAGTTATCCACTGCTGTGTAAATAATTTGTTTATCAGAAGAAAGTTTTGATGGTTGAAAAATACTTTTCTGAGACTATTTTGTTCATAAATATTTATTCTCAATTTGGTTATGTGATTGTATTTTTTACGGGTGTTTGGGTGGTGTCACTGTGACTTGTTGCTCTGCATTGGTGTGTACATCTTGGGGGGGTGGTGGGGGTCGCATATGTGTGTGCCCGTAACCTTTCCTCCTCCCCCCCTCCCGTGTGTCGTAGGTGCAGTACTCACCGTTGACGTCTGCGGCGGAGTTCGTACTCGTGGTAGATGAGCAGGTAGACGAGTGCAGGTATGATGTTCAATTCGGGTTCCATGCTGTCCTCCGTCCTCGTGGAGTGCGTAGAGGTGAGCGTTTTCCCGTTCGTAGTCTGTTTCCGCCGTGTTTTTATCGGCGGTGCTCCCGCCCCGGAAAAGGTGGCGGATTGGTGAGTTGTGATAGGGTGAGCGGTACATTGTCTGCCGCCTGCCTGTTGGCGGTGACCGCCGCGCTGTTTGTTTGTCCCGTCGTGGCGGTCGGAGTGTTAAAGTGGCGGTCTCTGTTGGCGGTTCCCGCCAGGGTCAGAATTCCATTTTTCGGACCGCCAGCCTGTTAGCGGGTTGGCCGCCGCTTTATCACCGACCGCCAGGGTCAGAATCACCCCCATAGTTCTTAGAAATGTGAATCCCTCATTTAGCACTACATTTTTTAGCAAAATGAGTACTTATGTCAGTTTTTGACGCAAGAACACATTTTGCACTAACAAAGTGGAAATAACACCCACAACTGCCATAAATAAAAGTCACACACATTCTGGTTGTTCACGTTTTTCAGTGCAACAATTTTCCTGTGCATACTGGCATAATTACCTGAGGTAGCAAAATTGCAGATTTCTTTTGCAACATGCGTTAACACAAAATTCCCCAAATGATGTGAATTACGCAGGTGTAGCTGAAATTGTTCCTTCACCTACTCTATATGCCCTCCTGCCATTTATATTACTTAAATTAAGCTAGAGATGATGAGATGGATGCAAGTAGTAATAAAAGAAGAATCATAAATAAGTAATGAAATTTAGGAAGCATCCTCATCTTGTGCAAACTGTGCCACCCATAAAGCAAAGTGGCAACAATTTCCAACACTTCAAGAAAGTAATACATTCCGCTAAATTATGATCATAGTTAATCATGAATGACCAAGCAATGCTGGGTTAAAGAGAGACTTCCAATTATTTAGCATAGCCTGCAGTTTGAAGTGAGCATCAACTGCTAATAATATTTGGTGTCATCAGGGTTTAAGCTGTGTGCTGAATATTGACCAAACTCGGCTGTGATTTTCCCTGCTACTAGTATTGACTCTAGCGGATGAAGTCCTGCACCACAACATCATTGATAAGCACTGTAATGTTGATCAATATACCTTCTCTAAATATTGGTTAGATAGATGCACTGATTGGAAGATGCCTCAAAAATTGGCTCACTTGCAGTGCAAACAATGATGGAGTTAAAGATCATGCCTGACACTTTCTGCATTCCTTTATGAACACATCGGACTCTTGGCAATTAGGAAAGATCAAAACCTAGACTGTTGACACAATACCTGAATCCATTCTGTCATCCCTAAGACTCACAAATTCCATGGAAAATTCTCATACAAAGGCCCATGAAACACAATCAAAGGCCTTTTCAGCATGTACCAGTATTTAAATCAATAGAACATTAATGAGTTCTGCTTGCTTTAACAGCTGTTTTCTCCAGGCTGTAGTTTCTCTAGTGCTTATGAATCTGTGTTGCCATTCAGTATCTAAGGTGTGATTGATAACTACTATTTGTTGGGCCAGATTAGTTTCACAGATGTTAACATTTATCTTTAATACAAATATTGTTTGATACAATTTGCACCTGAGATCAGATTTCCCTGATTTAAGAAAGACCACTACTATTGCCTCATCTAAAGAAGACTGGCCTTGGCCACTAATACAGATATCCTGAATTGTAGTAAATGTAACGGTTGAAACATGCTCCACCAGTTCCCTATATAGCTCACCAGCTACGATCCACAGCTTTGCCATAGGTGAGAGATTATATAAATACCTGAATTTTCTGTAAAGTAATATCTACTGCCAAAGATGTCACTTACTCAGTGTCCAAAACTACACTACAAATCTACATGTAGATTGGCATGAAATTATTTAAAACTCAGAAGTATTGTGTCTGAACAGTAATGATTTTCAGACTTCTGAAAACGGGTTATACAATTTCAAAATTATTTCCCCTTGCCATTAAGGCTAGGACACTACTTATTTTATCACTGATTTCAAATGTTGTATTACCTATGGCAATAGTGGGTATTGTATGTTTAACTATTAATAATGTTTTAAACTAAGACTTTGTAATACAAGGAGGCGAGTATATAGATGCCTGCTGATGATCATTGTCAGGCCTATTGGCTGCAACATGCTATCCCTCCAGCCTCTGAATTGTTTGATATTAAATATTTGCTGCTTCTTTATTCTTACTACTCAAATAAGATGTTACTAACTCCCCAGTGAATCTTGGTGATTCCTGGACAATGCAAGATGAAACTGTACCCTGGTTTTGTGCTAGAAAAAAAGGATACTTCTCAGCATAAATAAATCAGAAAGTTGTGATCAAATAAAAGGGCTTGCTAGCATGTCCACTAAGATGGCACTGCCGGAGTCAACAAGTCTTCACATAAAGATTGATAAATGAATGGTCAGTCAATATTGTACCTTTTATCTTGGTCTGACAGTTTGCGGCTGACATTTGTGAAATTAGAGAAGATCAATATAGAATACTGCAAAAGAGTAAAAAGTATGTGCTTTGGTGGCTTCAAACTTATGTCACCATGAAAACACTATGTTGAAGGCCTGGACAAGATGCAGTATTGCCTGCCTATTTGTTTTGATCTAGCTATGACAGTTTGTATTTGTAGTGTCTTTGTGGATGTCTGTATTGAAATCTCCACATATCGCAAAAGACTCTTTCCGCTCCACCAATTCTAATGCTAATTGTTCAAAAGATGTAGGTCCTCCACATTTGGGCAATAAATTGAACATGAGGTTAATACAAAGGATGGTACTTAAGTTTGAATTATCGCCCACAACATTTTAGACTAGACCCCACAAATCTCTCTGTAAATGAGTATATCCACCCCTCAAAACAGCACCCTTGGGTGCACAATGAGTTAAATACTAGAGTTGTATCTTTATTGGGAATATTTGTTTATTTTAATAACATAATATCAGGCATAGTATCTGACCTCATTTGTTTCCAACAATTGTTTCTGCTGAGAATGAATCCCATTAATAATTAAAAAATGGATATTCAGGGAACAAGTAGAATACATTATCCTCTCCTATTTTACTCACCCATTTGTAGCGGATGCTGACATGACCAAGCACATTTCTGGCAATCATATTTATGCAATTTACTTTAAACACTCATTTAAATTCCTTTCTCTCCTTTGTGGGGTTTAGACCCACATCCTTTAGTCTGTATCAAATGCCTTTATGAATGAATATTTATTGCATGATTAATTAAAATAGTTACAGCAGATTAAAATAGATTAAAAAGCAGAAATAAAAGTAAACGGCAAGAAACACCCTTCAAATGCCAAAGCTCTTAACCAGCATACTCCCGCATAGCGCCTATAAGGGTGCATAGTCAAGTTTCGAGCAGCTGGAATACGGACCATAGGTGCTTCCACCGGTTGTACCTTTTGGAGTTAGTATGACTATAATGGGCAACCCCCCTCCATTATCTTCCAGACCAGAGGCTACCCACCTTTTCTCGCAGGGCGTCCCCCAAAACAAAATGTTCAGGTAGGCCTGGCATTTATTTATTTAACTTGAGCACTTTTCATATTATCGAGCATGGTTTCATGTTCCTTGTCCTATAGGGATCCCCGACCCTGATGAATGCCCCAGACCTTCCAGCTCATAGTGCAGGCAGAAACATGTTGGTCCCTTACTTTTAGACTCCTTGAGTCATCATTCTCAACAGAGTCCTTACCCTGGTTTTTATTCTTACCTACAAACACCTATATTAAATAATCTCCAAACGAAACAGGTGATTTTTAAGGTAATTTTATTCACCAGTTCTTTATCTGGATCCCTTGTACTATCCAGCTAGATCTAATTTCAGCACTCCCTCTGCAGTTCTTTTAACAACGAGGTTGAGTCCGCCCATGTAGTATCATCTTACCTTGGTGGGGCTAGGTGGTCAAATGATGAAGCATGACACTATAGTATGTGTGAGACTACCTAGTCCATAAAGGGAACTCCCTCAAAGGCACAGCCACTTCCTACACCCATCCCTACATGGAGAATATGCGCCAAACCAGCGCTTCCGGAACAGGGCCTAATACTCCAGTTACACCCACACCTTCTGTGTATTTATGATTTGCTAGCCAAAACAGTAGCATGTGTGGGGTTGAGTCACTCCTGACACTCTCCTCTTGTGTTTCAACGATTATTATTTCATAGTCATAAAACCTTCTATCTAAATACAATAAAAACCCAGAAGAGAGTCCAACCCTGGGATCCCCAAAACACAAGCTTTTACAAATAATGAGCACCCATTATGCCTCCTTTTGCAGGCACCAACTAATTGTATAATTGTTGACCCAATACCATATCCGACGTTCCCTGGGGCCATCTCAGCTTTTTTTTTTTTTAATGGATGTGCAAAGATACGTACCAAAGGCCCTACTTACATACCACAAAGCCAACCAGACTCAAATGAGCTTGCCCGATAGCTGTTGACTTCGCAAATCAATGAACAATATCGATGAGCTATAACAATCTAATATTGGAAATAATACAAACTCAACTCTGCCACTTAGGTCATGCTGAGGGAGAACAGAAGCCAGCGGCATGAGCCTGAAGCTGCTATGCATAGATTACCCCTCTCAGCTCATCATCCAGGGCTGTTAAGTAGAAATGAGGGATAGCTTACGTGGCAGGAGCCATTTCGTCAGAGCTGTTTCTTTATAGGCCCCCCTCCCTCCATGAATACCCATGCTAATTTGGCTCCTTGCCTGTCGTAAGACTATACAGAGCTTGTAAAGACATTTCCTGAAACAGGCTAGTTCCTGGGGACCACTGCAGTGAAAATAAGTCTTAATGCTTCATTACATGATCTCACCCCATGTTTCAAGAACAGAGGTTTTAGAAGAAGGCGTCTTTCTGACGTCAAGCATGGACATCAGCATACAAGATGTATTAAAGATTCAGTATGGTATTTACACAGCGTGCATTCATGCAATTGCCCTTGTGCGATCTTCTACTTCCGTTGATATTCCCAGGCAGGTAGAGTTAAAAGGCGCATCTGCAGAATTTTCTGGAACACTCACTCTCCTAAAGAAGCTTTTAAATGTGGCAGGCCTTTGGTGATTATGTAAGATTCAAGCAAGCCATCGGCTCCTCCGATGTCCCTGACTGTTAGGATATCTTTGTCTCTGGAGGGTTGTCCGCCAAGCTCTTTCAATTTGTTTTTCAGTACCATTTTCATGATGGCAGGGTCTGTGGAATAGGATGGGGCCAGGTTGAACTGTTCCTCAGCTTGTGTCAGATAGCTGGCCCAACTCCTTGTTTTGTCTTTGAACATTGCTTTCAAGACCCCCTCTGAGGCTACTTGCCTCCTCCTTGCCGACACTTTGATAAAGCTTTATCATATCCATTTTGCACATTAAATCCATTCTTATTATGTCTAATTCCAGACATATCCCTGCGTGCCTTGTTGGTCTGGGGATCTTGAGAATCCTTTTGTAAGCTCTCATCTGGGCATTCTCTAGTGTGGCTGTCAATTTGTCCGGAAATGCCAAATGACTGTAGGTGATTGCGGGAAGCAATTTTGCTCTTATCACCCTCTTTAATTGCTTAAATGTAGGTGCCTTAAGCCGTTGATGGAGTTTTGCTAATGCATAAGAGATTTTCACTGCTTTAGAAGTCAGTGCCGCTGCCTGGTGTGTCATTCTCCCTGTATTTGTAAACCAAACTCCCAGGTAGTGATATTTATCTTCCATCTCTATGCTTAATGGTCCAAGTTTCTATATTCTATCCAGATTTTTTGTCTGACAGCTGAAGACCCTGGACTTTAGTTTTTTCTGCATTTGCTTTTAAGGCATTTCTTTCATTGCCTTTATGCTTCCAGCTATGAAAGAGGTCTGCAATCCTTCACTGTTATTACTTTTCCCAATTACCTATTTAGCTAATAAATTACAACATGTATTGAGTCATATTTCTTACAAAGCCTGTTTAACAGTAGTACTCTTACAAGATACAAATCCACTACTGCGGCACAGGTTTATTCTGTACCTGAACAGCCTATACATTTTTTGACTGGGTGACTCTCAGTGCATTTGATCTCCTGTTGTTCTGGTATGCCATAATATTTTACCCATAACTTGCCTAATATAATTGTTACACCTAGATTTCCTAGATGGACAAATTGATCAATCAGTCGATGTGGTTGTCATCATTGGTCTGTAGTGTTCCTTCCATACACAGAGTCCACAACTGTCACAAAATCCTCATCATTAGCTGGCTTATTAGGTAGAGCTCAGTGAAATATTTGTTGTCGGAGTGAAAATGAGAATGTTCACAACAATGGTTGTTGCTTGTTAGGATCCTTCAAGAGTTTAAATAGTATTTGAAGTACACACTGTAGTACAGGTGTAAAGGTCTGTTCATTCCATTTTGCAAAGGTTTCCTGTAGCAATATACATCAGAGGGTTAGAACCTTTTACGCCTTCAGGAACTCAAAAAAATCAAACGTTGGAGTACCCCTGTCACTTCTCATTGTCATCCAACTTTCCATGGATCCCCATCATTTGCTCACTGACCTATCTTAATATGTTTGTAGCTGCTAGTGGTTGAAAGACTCTTTGTTCCTCTTGCATTTATAGCTTTATTGATACAGTGTAGGTTTTTTTATCATTTGTGCATTGTCCCTACCAATAGCTATAAAACATGATTTGTTTCCTTTTAGAAGAATTTGAATATGTTGCATTATCACAGTGAGGTAAGGTTCTTCTGTGTGGGGTGTAGCAGCCTCAACATTCTTGTCTTTCTTACTATCCTTTGTATCTTCAGCCTAAACTATGATTATATTCTTCTTACTAACCTCTTTCTCCTCTAACTCTTCATCAATGTCAAAGGACAAATCAAAATGTTTAGACTGTGTATCTGTGTCCAAGATCTCAGATAAGGTGAAACACTTCCCCTTTAAATTTAATTTAATGGAAGGGGATGGCACTGATGTGTGAATCAGAATGACCAAGGGGATGCTGTGTTAAGGATGAACCAGCCCAACCCAACCCAAAGGTTGGTGTCTATATGAAACGCCCATCTGCTAAATCTTCTGGTGTTTTGTACCTTGATTACCTGTCTGCTTTTGAGTCACATGCTTATTTCATTGGACCCGATTGTGAGCAGCTATTGAAGTTGCATGGCATGTGTCCACCTGGGATACGTCAATATGGTACAAGAATTCTGAATAATTGTGCTGAATACTGTTTTGCTTCTCTAAGGGGCTGGTTTCACTGGCCACTTTAATAAAGTTAATTCATTGTTCTTAGATCTGTCTCTGCAGTTCCCTTTCAGAGATAGGACTGCTGTTGTTCTTCTTCCTGAAGTGAATGCTAGAGCACCATGGGACAGAGTCCAGACTGCAAGATAGACCAAGGCTTCTCCTGCACCTAACATACACAGTTTAAGGATTAATGACACAGAATTGCAAATAAAAATATCAGTTTCAGAAGTCAGTTGACTAGGCTTTAGAGCATACACATCTCTTTTCATCCCCTTGTCCTTTAAAGCTATTTTGTTTCCTTCATGTGTTTACTCCAAAAACACTCAAAGAGAGGAACACAAACACGTTCAACATGATACAAATAAGCACATTCCCTCTTTTAGATCCTTTCTTTCAGATTACTGTTAATGATAATACTGTGAGTTTTCATGACAGTACGGGGCAGGGTGCATTAAGGGGGGGGGGCAACCATCAATAATGGTATCAAATTTGGAGAATCTCAGCCTCTGCATCTTAGAGTTGGTATAGAATTTGTGAAACAAGTATTCACACATAATCTGAACACTAGTCATGCTGAAGAGAAAATAAGGGGAGCAGATGTAATGATTTTTTACATCAGCACTCGGAATACATACTTTGGGACTGAATGAGGATACCAACTTTATTAATGTATCGGGCTCTGTAAAATCTAATGATATGCAATCTACAGTATAAACTGCTAGGGCAGAAGGGCCATAAGGCTTGAGTACTTTGCATAGTAAAACTATGGAAATATGCTATTAAAACTAAACATAGAGGTTAAAACCAGATTTGAAGTATCTAAATAAAATCAAAAAGAAATCCATAAGACCTGCTATGTTCAGACAGACGATTTAGATGATCCATTCTCTGCAACAAAATCACTGAAAACTGCAGTTCAGGAAATTCAACAACATGTGTGAAAGAAATACGGAAGAAGAAGTATAATTAAAAGAACAAGAACGAACTGTAGCTGAACATTTTTGAAAAAATTGGAAATTGCTGTAGAGGAAATATTCAAAGATGATTAAAAATGCTGGAAAGGGCTAGAAGTAGTGATTTAGAAACATTTGTGATTAGCCTACTGCAAGCAACAGTTTTCGTAAATTACACAACAGCGGAACAAAAAAAAAGAGCTACAGAGTTCATATGGACCCATTCAGAATTAATCCAAAGAAACAAAAGTCTATAAAAGTTTGACTAATTTCCAGACTTAGAGGACTAAGGAATACATTCTACCGTTGGATTTAAGATCTAAAGTATTCTACAGTATATGAAAAGCATATATTTTTCTAGACGATTGGACATATGCTGTTCCATAGAAAAAAGACAGTGAGTAGTTGTAAAAGGGAAGGAACATCTCACACATTTAGGAGCAATAGCTCATAAGAGATTCCCAGACTATGCCTACAATAATGTTTAGCAAGAAAGTATAAAACATGAGGATCACAAGTGAAGTTGATGACCTAATAAAGGATAATGTTGAAGAACTAGTCCTAAAATTATTATAGAGGCTAGGAAAGTTCAACTCTGCTAAATGCAATCAATTATTTAGGGAGACCAAAGTAGTGGAAGCTTGGACGGTGGCACATAGTTGTTCTTGAGCCAGAATTTTGGGGGAGGGTTCCACAGGCATCTGAGCACACTGGCTTGGGAGCTTGGACAAAGGATAAAACATCTTCAATTCACCAAGATTACTATTTTGTATTCTAGTAAGAACAGTGGGTAGTTGAGATAGCTAACAAAAGAGATACAGCAAATAAATTTGATAACATGGAATGCAAATTGGTTGAGGATGAAAGGAAAGCATAGACTGGTTTTGGAATCTTTGAAACATTGTAAAGCTCCACTTTTAGTTCGTCAAGAGACGCACCTATCAATATAGAATGTAAAACTTTATCTAATCACAAAATATAGATACAACATGTTATATGTACCACCCAATATAATTATTCCAAGGGTACAGTGACCTTGGTATGACATAATGCAAGGTGGTAAGTACAGTCAAGAACGGGTGACTCTGGAAGGAGGATTTTAGTAAAAGTTCAAATAAATTAAAATGTGCTTGTGGTAGCTGGCTATTATGGACCAACGTCTAATGAAACCATCTTTCTGAACATCCTAATTAAAAATCTGTTAAGTTTTACACTCCCAATAATCATTGAAGAGAATTGTAACAGTGTACTTAGTATTGCGCAGTTGCAACCGGTAATTTTACCAGGGAGGGCCAGGGGACACACACAAACACACTCACACCCATACATTCACACATGCACACACCCATTCACAACACTCACAAATATACAATCATTCATACGTACACACATGCATTCACCAAACATAAAAAACACATAAAAATTACCTTGATTGCAGCTCTGCGAGATGAAGCTTTGGAGGTGGCAGGAGGGTTGGGACCTTAGGTCATCCACTGAGGGAAGGCCGCAGTCCCTCACTCGTCACAGAGTGATATGGAGTCAGTGAGACTGCTGACCCCACCCCACTCTATGACAAGGTGTTATTGATTGATACTTGGCTATGGACACCCAAGAGCTTAAAACTGAAGCACCCAGGTTTGAGGCAATCAGTCACGCTCTCACTCATCATTAGGGGAAGAGCCTTGAGACCCTTTTGTCAGGCTGAGACAGTCACGCCCACGGGCTGTGAAATCCTCAGCCTGGCAAGGTTCAACTCAAGCAGCCAGGAGCATGCAGATTTTTTTTGCATGTCTAGCTCCTAGCTGCCTGACCTGAAAAAAGAAGAGTGTCTGTCAGGGTGACCTTTGTTCAGCCTGGCAGACACCTATTGCCTGGAAAAAAGATGGTGGGTGTGGCCACTCAACCCACACGGATGGGCCACTGTTGGTATTGTATTAGATAGAGCAAACTCACTTTCTTATATATATTGCACAGAATTTGCACAGAATTTACTGGATGTTTTATAAATTGGTCAAGATATTGGAAAAATCAGAATTGCAAAAGATATGGGAAAAATCTGAATGGCAAGGAAAAAGATGTGAACTGACGCAAACTGATAGCATTCACATGTTTAGTGAATGCCTTTTGTTGCACACCATTTGGCTCTCCTCAATCCATTTAAAGACACTCCCTGCCCCTTCAGCTCACTCTTGCAGCTTTCTGTTTTCTCCCATTGTGACACTTTTACGTTTTTCTCTTCCTCCATCTTTCCCATATGTCTCTTTTGCTCTCAGTAAATGCCTGAGGCAGAAAAATAAGTTCCGGCCCTCAAAAATAAGTGCAGGTGCTCCGCAAAGGAAACAACAAACACAAATTAAGCACTGCATTGCAGTCGAAACACAGGTATAGGGCTTTAGACTTACAGATGGATAAAGCAGAATCCAACCGCTTGACCCAACAACCAGTGTAGATTTACACTCCACTGTGGTGTCTCTGCAGTGCCTCCTGCTACCATTCGGGAAATCGCACGTCTTGTCTAGATTCTGGTTCTGGAAACTTTTATCTTTCACAATGTGTTATGGGAGTGGTGAATATAGCGCTGTTGAATGCAACTTCCTTCCTTTCCAGTAGGTTTCCATGATGGCAGGGCGGCTCAGTGAGCTGAACGTTGGCAACAATAAAACGCAGTGTTCAGGGGTTTCCTGAATTCGACATCCCCACAAGGCAGGTTTAGCCTTTCATCCTTGAGAAATCGGTAGACTGGGCACTCTTGGGTGCGTAGGTATCGGGGGATGTTTGGGGTGTTACACCCCCATAATAAATATACTTTATGATAAATAGTTGGTTACACGTGCTTTCAGTTGGGTATGCTGAGATTTCTTTTGGATTTTACCAGGATTTTTACATACAAAGCACATTTTTGACAAAAACGCACACACACACTTTCCTTCTCTGCTTTCAAAGTCCTCAAAAATGTTGGTTATTACAAAATACTGTGTTTCCTCTCTTAGTTCACCTACCAATCCGCATTCCTCTCCCTTTCCACTACCCTGCTTGGCGAATGTTGTATTTTACCATTATACTACAACCTGGTTGTTTTGAATATCTACAGCGCCCCCCACCCCCAATCTTGCTGACCAAGCTACACATAGGCACTGCCCTTTGGGAATTAATAGCATATGTAATTTAAATGTCAGAAGCGAGGAGGGCAGTGCTACATAAATCACATTTTTTTTTTATTCTATCTCCCAGCGCCAATGTGGCAGCATTTCAACTTGATTTCATTCTCTGCTATTTAGCTTTCTAGTGTTTTAGCCTGCTGTCATTGCTGCACTTAAGCCCCTGCCCTTGCCTATTCCCAGCTGCTTCTGTGGACAGATCTCACTTTCTATATCGGTGCTCATTAGATATTTGCCTCCAGGGTCTCTTTGTGTTCCTTTTATACATCTTATGAGTTCCTGTAATTCCTCGAGGATCCTCTTTCGGCAGTAAATCACCCAGTGTGGAGAGGGGCTTTCCCTTGTGCTGTGTGATTGTCTGCTTTCTGTTTTCTTTTATTATATTTTTCACCGCAGTTACCAGATGCAGAACCCTCTTCAAACAGGTTCTCTGAAGTGTAGCTTGATTAATTTCTGTTCTGGTTGAATTTTCTCTGTTACCACGTGTTAAAGTCTCTTTACCAGGCACATTTTCAGTCGTCCTTTGTGATTAGTTGTCTGTTACCTTGCTCTGTTCTTCTGACTGAATACCGTCTCGTCTCCTTGTTAGACTCAATGGGGCATATTTAAGAGCCCTTAGCGCCTCCTTGCGCCACATTACCTTCCTTTTTTTAACAGTAATGTGACCCAACAAGGCCAATATCGCTGCCACAAATTTACAAAGTGGTGCAATGCATGCAGCGCGCCACTTTGTAACTCTTTCTGCTACACTATGCCTGTGCCACGCATAATGTATGCAAAGGAGGCGTTACCCCACAAGGGAGGTGGTCAAAAAAATAGCGCAAATACATCTATAAGATTTATCTGTGTAATTTTTATCTGGAATTGTAATGCTTGCTGAGCAGGTGTTAAAAAGAGGCATGCCATTGTTTACAATGGGGTTTGCAGGATTGGCGTCAAAATTTTTGACTC
Source organism: Pleurodeles waltl (assembly GCF_031143425.1). Classification (NCBI taxonomy): domain Eukaryota; kingdom Metazoa; phylum Chordata; class Amphibia; order Caudata; family Salamandridae; genus Pleurodeles; species Pleurodeles waltl. The sequence goes on along the minus strand of NC_090436.1, from coordinate 976,920,768 downwards.
TAATAATGCAAAGCTCTGCTAGACTAGATACAGCGTACACATGGTGGCCTTGGGGGGGCGTTAAAGGGTGCAAGAAAAGTGATGTTGCACTGGGTGCCGCACCACTTTTCTTAAATCAGGCCCAATGAATTCCTGATTGTTGCTTTAATCACTGCTACTAGTGCACAGAAAACTGCTACATTCCTTTCACCTGACTTTGCTATTTGTATCCCTTTTTGTGGTTTGAGACTAGCTTCTTTGTTACTCATACAACTCATTACCAACAAGTGTGGCAGGAGTGATCTAACAGATGTCACTACTCAAACACAGAATGCATGTTACGTGCGTTTGCGCCAAACTTCTTTTTTTTTTCTCGTGCAATGCACATAATTTTCATGAAATGCGGTGTATTGTTTAAAATGCATTTCCACATGTCATCTGTGTGACAACTGTAAGCATACCTCGCATACAAATGCCACACAAAACACCAGCAGGAGACTTGTTTCAGCAGAAAATTCACTCGGCCCCCCACACCTCTGTTTATGATTTTTCCCAAGATATTCTCCCCTCAAACTAGTCTCTTTTGAGTGGAAATTGTACATAATTTTCATGAAATGCAGTGTATTGTTTAAAATGCATTTCCACATGTCATCTGTGTGACAACTGTAAGCATACCTCGCATAAAAATGCCACACAAAACACCAGCAGGAGACTTGTTTCAGCAGAAAATTCACTCGGCCCCCCACACCTCTGTTTATTATTTTTCCCAAGATATTCTCCCCTCAAACTAGTCTCTTTTGAGTGGAAATTGTATTTAAAAAGAGTGTAATTCTACATTTTTTTATTTTTTTATTTATTTTTTGCAGTTCAGCCAAATGCCTAAAAACGCCAATTATGAAAGTTTACCCTAAAGTACTAGAAATGCCACCTGCATCTTCTATTGTTGGTCTTGAAAACAAGTAGAGTGGTCAGTGAAGCCCGAAAAATTGTGATTTGTGATGTGCAGAGAGCCCGCTGAATTACACTCATTTGGATATCTGACCTGGTTGTTTATTTCTTCTGTTTCAGACTGTCTCTGTTGGAGCAGAGTATATCGCTTGCATTACAAGATTTTGTGGCTCTTCTTCACAGAAAAATAAGAAATTTAGAGTCTGGTTTAGAATTTGGTGGACCGGGTACTCCACCGCAAACTTGACTGATATCCTGTCTGCCATGTTGGAAATGGATCAGGATGTAATGAACTTGTAAAACAGCGGACTGGATTTCCGTCACATTTTTGACTGAGTAAACCTCCTGACAAACTCTGAGTCAGGCCCTAAGGCACTAGCATTCTTGTAATGCTCCTCCATGTGGTAAGTGTGGTGCTTGATGCATTTTTACTTCCATCTCCGTTCACATACATCAGCAACCAGGGCCAATGCTATAGTTTAGCATAAATGAAGCTCCTAATGAGAAAAATAGAGCTATAATCCTACAAAGGGATATATGTTGCTTTTTTTAACAAAATGATATAAGTCCCACCAGCACTGTGGCATTTCTTGGTGCCATTTGGAATAATATGCCCATCACAGTAATTTGCAGATGAATGTGGATTGCTATCTTCATTTTAGTCTTTGCTGTATCGTAATTACGAGAACTGAACATTCTAGAGAAAACATTTTGCCTTACTGCGCACCTCTCTCCATCCACTTTACCACACATCAACTGATGGCCTTTGTGATGCGACCTGTATGTACTAATCTGGCACAGCGCAATGAGGCAATTTGCAAAACTATGTGGAAATTCTCCCTAAATCCTGGTGTAGACAGTGAGGGAGGTTTGCAAGGGTCAGTAAACCTCCACCTCTTAAATCACATTTGGAAAGTATCAGTATTGGAGTCCCAGTTCCATAGAAGGACAGGAGCTGCAATTCTAAAACAAGCATTGTCAATGCCAATAGGTTTGACTTATGAATGCACGGTCAAGACAGACGTAAACATCTATGTAGAATAATGACTGCCTTTCTCCCATCTGTGCTGCTGCCAGAGAAAACACCATACATTATCTAGTTATTTAACACACTATAATAGCATTACAATGTTGGATTTGCCCCTGAAGTTCAACCTCAGGCAGCTGGATAAATAAAAACAATAATCACAATTGTCTGGAGGGCAAGCACTTTTTTGTAGAAGCACACAACTTTTGCCCACTCAAAACATGTACACCTGGATCCCAACATGTATGAAGAGTCAAAGCCCCTTTCTGATGATGCCCTCTTAATTTTCTGGCAACAGCTACGCTGTCATGCCAGACCACAAAGGAGACAGTAGGGTAGCCTATACAATTACAAGGGCCCCTCTTTGCTCTGTCAAATGGCAGTAGCTGCTGATCACACAGTTAAAGGTATCCCTCATGTACAGCTTCCAGTTTGTGAATAAACAGTAAATGCTATTGGCAGTCATTACCTTTCAAGTAGTATCAGTCACAAACCATTAATACATATCCTTACAAAAGACAAGAAAGTGAAAATGCCTTTTTACAATCTTCTTTGTCTTGACAAATGTAATTAGCAGCGTTCCTGACTGTGAAGGAACTAACGTAATTTATGATTAAAAATGTCTCTTTAATACCATGAAGTTTTTGTTTTTGCAGTCAAAAGCTTCCAAATTTGTGAACTGCAGATTTCTCTAAACCTTGAGACTGTACTACATCTGATCGCATACAGGAATACATAATTGCCACACACATATGTCTATCTCTGGGCAGCCAATTTCCAATTTCAACTGCAGGCTGCAGAAGCAGACTGCATTTGCCAGCTGCTTGTCACAAGTGCTGCGGGGACCCAAGGTGGCTTGCTGCTTGCTATTGCTAGCCTGTGTCTGTAGAAGGTGACTAGCAGGACATGGAGATTAGTGTAGCTGAGGGATGCTGGTCTGGATGGTCATGACAAAAAACACATGAGAGATCCAGAAGAGGTTGAGATCTGCTGAAAGAAAGGGGAAACACTGCTGTAACAGCACTGGCATATCCAGGGTCAAGAGCCCCTGAAACTACCAACAAAGATGATTGCAGTACTGCTCCCAGCATGGTTCGGGTCTGGATTTCCAGCCTCTTGGGAACTAAGGTGGTATAAGTAAGACAGAAACTTACTCTAGGGTCTGAAAGTTAGAGGACCAGCACAAGGAACTAGGGGCAGTGTGTAGAAGAATAGAATCCAAATAGGTTTATCCATCACTTCAGTATATTCCCTGCATCTGCAAAGCTACCACCCTGCACTCAATCTCAAGTCTTTCATTTTGAAAGCTAGAACCCATGTATTCATAAAGGATCTCTGTGGTTGTGCCCAGCCAGTCAGAGCAGGCACAATGTGGCTGCTGCAGTGATAAGACCACTCTCGAAAAATACTCTCATTCAATTTCACTTTTTCAACTATTTATAAGCACTCCTGCACTTTTGCTCAGAACCTCAAATAATTGAAAGCCACAGAAAAGCAGCACATAAAATAGGTAAAATGTCCACTAGTTATGTATAAGAGAAACAAGCAATCAAAACCCTTGAATGCCTTCTGCACCCTTACTCACACTTTGAACCATGTTGAAACACCTGATAGAATTCTGCTATAGGACATCTACTACAGAGTTCTTGTATGCCCTTGTTCAACTACCCAACAAATAAATAGCACCCAGAAGAAGAGAACATAGGAGTCACTCCCGTAGTAAAGGCCTAAAAAGCTTTTTTAAATCGCAAAAGACCAACAGGATATGAAGGAATTTATAGCTGCCTTGTAAAAATTCTGAAATTGCGTGTGCCCTTTATATATATTTTGTGATAGACACTAGGGAGCTTATAGGATTTGCCATCATGCCCCCTGTTCTTTTTCCAGTTATATTATGCATTAGTTTTTGCCTTGATTTTACTAATGAGTTTATATTTTTATTTATAGAAAAGTATGTACTTAAAGGATGATGGCAAAAATGGAATGAAATAAAACTTGTACTTCGATATCTTTGTATGCTGCCTTTCATGTGAACCAGTCTGATGGATAAGCATTTTATTACATAATAATGAATTAGTAGGTATTCAGTGTCAAAGTAATAAACAAGAATTAATTCTGTGTAAATTTGCTTATTGGATGATAATTAACAGGCAGACAGTGTATTCTATAGTATGTAACAACAACAACAATCATATGTTAGCAAAGAATTTTCATCGAATCATTTTTTATGATGCGCATTATCCCCTGGGCAAGTATCCATTGGCACAAGCTGCAGTGGGCATAATGTCACTGCCTATGGAATGCACATTCCCTTTGGTTCTGTGAGGGATCGCAGATTGGTGCATTTACCGTTTGACAAACGGATGCTACTAAATCAAAAGCCTAAAAGAGGGGGGCTCAGAGGTGGATATATCCTGTCCCACAAATGTAAAAGAAATTATGTTCCATTACATCATCTGCATGGATTTCAAAGTCAGGTTGGCCACCATTTTTGCTCAACTGACCTCATGTGTGATCCACAAATTCATAAACATTTATGATGAATGATGCCATCTATGAGATCATATGTGATGGCATAGGCAGTACATTTGGAAGGATAATGGTGGCCCTAAACTCTAAACCCTAAAAACACCCTTACCCCTATAATCATACCTACACCTAAACCCAAAGAAACACTCTTACCATCCAATATCCTTAACCACTTCAAAGCCCTGAAAACATCATTACTACCTTACACCCGCACCTAAATCCTAAAAATACCCTTACCAACCCACCCCATATCCCTAAACCTAAACATATTTTTACCACCCTATACCCTTATCCACCCCTAAAGCCTAAAAACACCCTTACTATCCAATACCAACCCCAAATAAGTAATCTATCTATCTATCTATCTATCTATCTATCTATCTATCTATCTATCTATCTATCTATCTATCTATCTATCTATCTATCTATCTTCACACACACTTACATTAAATATACTTACCTGTGTGGTAAAGGCATGCATGGTAAAGACATTGCGTGGTAAAGGTTTTGTGGTAAAGACACTGCATGGTAAAGACATGCTTGTAAAGGCTGTCACCCGAATTGGTCTGCCTTGTAGGTGTGTTAAAAGAAAAGTGCATTTGCTGGTTTAACTATATTACTACTCGGTGTTGTGAAAACGGAAGTCTCAGAAAGACATCAACCTGAGACTTAAATTGTGTATTTTTGAATAACTTAGGTTTTATAAACAATTTTGGTAATGTCTAACACAAGAGGATAAACTCGTTTAGGATTGGCTTCGAATCAGCAAATTTTGTTAACAGTGAATTTATGGAGGATAGAATTAGTGAATTCAAATCTGATGTCAGTGACGTAATAAAATTATGTTATTGTTGATGTAATGTGTGATCTCATCAGCAATTTTTATAAATATCTCATTTGAGATGTCATCAGTTATGGCATTGACAATGTAATTTCAGATGCCATCAGTGATGTGATATATCGGATCGTTAGCAGTGCATGATGGAATCATGAGTTAGTGCAGTTTATTACAGCTTGTGAATTTCAGTGGATTTTAGATTTTGCTCTACAACCATGTAATTTTAACTGTTACTGTTTAATGGAATTTCTCAGGCTTTTCAAAACAATTTCATTTTTTTATGAGTTAGGTAACAATAACTTATTTTTATAAAAAACTTTTTTCAGTACATATTCAAGGATTCTTAATCATATACTGTATTTCGAAATCTACAAATAATACACTGGACATGGAACTTTACTGTCTTTTGTAGCATTCAGTCAAAGGAAATGAGAGGAACAGTGAAACTTTCTATTCGTCTATTCACTCATGTTTTGTATTCACATTTTCATGTAAATACTTATCTTGGACAAAACTGTTTCACAACTTCTCATCACTTCATCAGGGCTGCCAAAGTTCAGAAATATCACTTATCTGTAAACCGGGCTCAAATTCCTTTCAAAAGACTTTTCATCTTTCATTATTAAGTCATCATTTCACAAGTTCTTTACACTACAATATCAGCATAGTGCCTCCTGCTCTCTCATCACAGCACAAGATCTATTGAAGGACATTTCTATTTTATTTTGTTCTAAGAAAACTATCACATTTTAGTTGCACATTTATTTCTGTCTACAAAAATTGTGTAAGTATACAACAACTCTTTCCCAGCACACTCAAAACACACAGGGGGTGATTCTGACCGCGGCGGACGGCGGTCGCCGCCTGCCAAGCGGTTCCCGCCGAAAGACCGCTCTGCGGTCAAAAGACCGCGGCGGTCATTCTGGCTTTCCCACTGGGCCGGCGGGCGACCGCCGAAAGTCCGCCCGCCAGCCCAGCGGGAAACACCCTTCCCACGAGGACGCCGGCTCAGAATGGAGCCGGCGGAGTGGGAAGGTGCGATGGGTGCAGTTGCACCCGTCGCGAATTTCACTGTCTGCAAAGCAGACACTGAAATTCTTCGTGGGGCCCTCTTACGGGGGCCCCTGCAGTGCCCATGCCATTGGCATGGGCACTGCAGGGGCCCCCAGGGGCCCCGCGGCACCCCCTACCGCCATCCTGTTCCTGGCGGGAGAACCGCCAGGAACCGGATGGCGGTAGGGGGGCTGAACCGCCGCGGTCAGAATGCCCAGCGGTGCACCGCCAGCCTGTTGGCGGTGCTACCGCCGACCTCCGCCATGGCGGTAATTACCGCCAGGGTCAGAATGACCCCCACAGTGGCCTATGTTGAATCCCTGTATCAATGATCCAGGTTGGGAATAATCAGGATATTGTCAGCTGTACTTTACTTAAATTAAATGTTCCCAGGTTAATGTTCAAGCTAGTTGGCAATGTAGGACCTTATTTGGTCTTGGGAGGACCTGCTATTCTCTCACAAACACAATGGACATCCTATCTGCCATATTAGAAGTGCCTTATGGGCCTGATTTAGAGTTTTGCAGATGGGATACTCCATCAATTATGTGATGGATATCCTGGCTGAGGTATTACAAGTCCACAGAATCCTATGGTTACTTGTTTATTGAACGGATGGAGTATCGTGTCCTCCAAACAGTAAATCAGACCTGTGGTCTTTTGGCAGAACTACGATCCAAAAGCAAGTTGCACTTTTTGACTAGCTGCCTGCATTTGCCAAACAATAAACAACCACAGCACTTCACCACACTCCGAGCAGGAAGGGTGTACTAGCTTATGTGTAGAGCAGTGCAAAAGTGAGGGTGGAAAATTCAACATTCAGTAAAAGAACTAAAAATCCATTTATCAAACCCAGCTGGGATTCGTGGTGATATAATGTCTACATCACTACCGGTAATTCTGCCGAATGAGGTGTTTTGGTGAAGATGGGCATTTCAAACACAGAGACGTTTGCTTGAGACTTCCCACTTTAATATACTGGTAAAGTGAACGTCAGGACTGGTTAGGATGCACACAGCTAGCTCATGATGTATATTTATATTGAGATATAATGCACACAATATAAAAGTGATATTTGGCTGTGACAACTATTTCCCCATATTTATATACACCCCCTTCATTTTCGCCTGTTGTGACATTATAATGATATTGACTGGAATCAGGGCAGTACTCTGCATTCATGTTATAGATCTCATCTACAATTCTAATATTCTGACCTATAGAGCCAGCAGTGTGATTAGCCCGAGGCCCCTGATTAATGCAGTCCGTCGTCAGATCTACTGCTGTGCATTTCGCTGGTGAGAAGGCCCTTATTAACAGAAGGGAGCGTCTAATTGTGGTGGGCGGAATAATATGTGATGTGTCTGTGTGCAGCATGCAGTGCCTCACATGAACGCAAAGAAAATGAGTAAGAACTTGAACCTTTTTTCGATGTATTTCCTTTCCTCTGGATGTATGAATTCGCAAAATTGCACAGTGCACTATTTCGGATACATTTTGCCCAGTGGAGACTGGTTCTCACAGAAAATGTCTCACCCAGCGACATTTTCTGCTTGATCCAGACTCTGGTGTTATTTCACGTGACTTTTTACGGGAGGTATATGCTCATGCACAAAGTCGTTTTACTGAGTGCAAAGTTTCACAAGAAAACATGTGATTTTGCTCAGATCTGTAATCAGTGCTTGAAATGGAAAAATATAAGTGCAGGTACTCTGTACCAGATTACCTGCTTATTTCTGAGAAGTGAAGGTACTCTCCCTCTTTAAAAAAAATAAAATAAATGTGCCGGCACTCCGTACCGGACAGCACCGGCCCGTTTAAAGCACTGTCTGTAATGTATTTATTTAATGCGTTTTTATATAGCGCGGACTTTACCCTAAGGTGTCAGAGCGCTTCACAATAGGCAAAGTAAAGATACAAGAGGAGAGGAATTACAAGTGAGCCTGAAACAAACGCAAACGTTACATTACATGAGGCAATACGAAAGGAGAAAGTGACGTGTGCAGGTTACAAGAGCAAATAAAGTACGAGTAGAGGAATAAAAAAAAAAAATATAGCAATAAATGGTAGACACTCAAAACACTAAAACAATAGTTACGTTACATGAGGCAGTGGTGGCCGTTGTGCATGTATCAAAAGCAAACAAGATAAAAGAGGTAGCAAATGATCCGTTGTAAAAGAAAAGGTGCCGTGTGCATGATACAAAAGAGTACAAAATACAGGTAGAGATATAAAACTGCACTAAATGGCAGACACTCAAAACACAAAAACACCCTGGGAAGGCACTTCTATAGGCATGGAGAACAGAATTTCCTATAATGGAAGGACTTCCTTCAGAAAATAGAGGGCTTGAATTAAATTTGGAAGTGTCTTTGAAGGAAGAGAGCTTTGAGGTCAGTTTTGAAGGCCTGGGAAGAGGTGGTGGTCCGAAGCTGAGGCGGAAGTGAGTTCCAGATTCTCACCGCGTTGCCTGAAAAGGATTGGGCCATCGATCTTTCCTTCTTGAAAATGGGAGGTTCAAGCAATAACTTTTCTGCATTACGTGATGGTCTGGAGCCCCCAGAGAGTTTCAGTTTATTCACCAGGTAGCAAGGGGAGGAGGAGTGCAAGGCTTTGTGGGTGATACATGCAGTTTTGTAGATAGATCTGAGGCAAGTTATTGTGCGTAGAATGCTCACAGAACAAACATTTTCATATCACCACTTAATGTAGAAAAAAAACAATTGTCTGGTTTGCTAAAACACGAGCTATTCATCGCATTCAGAATTTGTTTATTATTCTCTTTTCATTCTCAAAGGTGTCTGAGTATTTTGATGAGGACATACGATTTCTCTTTTTTCTCAGCATACTGTAAAGAAATGACAAATTAATTTTATGTGCGGGTCTACCACAACAGGAATAGATTGATTATTTTCCATTGTTTTGACAAACTACAGTGTATTCGTTTAGGCATATAGAAGTAGTACATGATAAGTAAGTTTGGCGGTGTGCTAAGCAGGAGTAGGAAATAAATTCCGCTCTACCGACGGAGGGGGTGGAATTTTGGTCACTCTGCATAACGCTTGTAATGCTGAGGGCCGAACAAATTCCACCAAGTGTCACATGGCAGTGTTTTTTTTCTCACGGGTGGCTCACCAATGGTAATTCAGCAAGTGCAAGCGAGAATTAGCATCTCCTCGCTTGGTTTTTGGGTGCTAGGCGGGCACCCTGAGAGATTTTTTCACTACGGACAATTGCAGGCGGTCGCAACTGTTCACAATGAGAAAGCTGCTGCTCAAGTAGAAAATCTTCTGAGAGGCAGCAAAAACAACTCAGGCAGCAGCACCCTCTAGCATGCTGCTTGGTGCCGCTATGTTGACTTTTCAGTGTAGAACAAGCTCAAATCAGCACAAGCAGCGTGACTTGCAGACGTCCCCCTGTTTGTGGAACTCCACGGAAACTTGCAGAGTTTTCATGTAACTCTGTGAATTTTTGAGGGTTCTGCCCAAGCCTAGTGCTAAGGAGGAATCAATAGATCAGGTTAGAAGTGCAGGGGTAGGTAAATATAATATATTTGAGATCTGAGATGCTGCAGCGTATTTGACAGGTATAAAAAGATCACTTCATATCTTTTTTGAGTCATACGGTAAACCAGAGTTTCAGATCAGGGTGTTTACTCCCGTGGTCTCTTTCTTATGTGACCATATGAGATTAATAAACTCTTGCAAGGGGAAATAGTGGAGCTGTTCATTTTTGATCAGCTACAACACATCATTTTGATCTCTGCTTTGAAATGGAGCTCCATGTATGCTTGTCATCTTGGCCTTCTTCGTCATAAGCTCATCAGCGGCCCGTAAGGAGAGGCCATGCTTGTACCTTTCCCAAGAAATGTCATTCAAACTGAACAAAGGTCAGCCTGACAGACACTTCTTGTTCAGGTCAGGCATCCAGGAGCTAGACATGCTCTAAATGCACAGGCTCCTAGCTGCCTGAGTTCAACTTTTCCAGGCTGATTATTTCATAGCCAATGTGGGTGTGGCCTCCTCAGTTAGCCAAAAGTGCCTCAAGGCCCTCTCCCTGATGACGAGGGGGGCTTTCACTGATAGCCTAGACCTGGGAGCTTCAGTTTTCAGCTGTGACCTGCCCAGGGTCAAGTGTCAATCAGTGACACCTCGTCACAGTGTGGGGTGCAATCAGCAGTCTCACTGATCCCATCCCACCCTGTGACAGTGATGGGTGCTGTCTTACCTCATTGGCTGACTTAGGCTCAGCCATTTAGCCAGTGAGGAAATGCAGCAGTCCCAACCCTCCTGGGACCTCTGAGACTTCTCTCCTAGAGAGCTGCAGTGAAGGTAAGTGTTATGTTTTGTAATGTTTGGTGCATACATGTGTGCATGTATGTATGAATGTATGCATGTGTATTCATGAGTGAGTGTTGTGAATGGGTGTGCACATTTGTGAATTCATGGGTGTGAGTGTGTATGTGTGCATGTGTGGCCTCTGCCTCCCACTCTGCTAAAATTACTGCCCACCACTTCTTTGTGAGTTTTGCTCATCAGTAGTGTGCTTTGTGTCCATGGATCATGACCATTAAAAAGAGATTGATTAGCACAGTACAAGGGGATGCAGGATGCACTTTGCTGGAAGCAATATTTACTTACCCAGAACAAGATGTGTTATGGCCTTCTTATTAGGTTATGAGTTGTAGCAGTTTGTGTTGCAAGACTAGCAAAATGGATTGTTTTCTGAAAATATGCTGGTGTTGTTGAGATGCTATGTCCATGGGGCATCTTGAAGATGAAATGAGTTGTGGCCCCTGTCCCTCGTGTAGAGCTCTTGGCTCCTCTTAAGGATGGAGAGGCGCAGCGCTTGGTCACAGTAGAGCTGCTGGCTGTGATAGGTAGTAGCTTCCCTTGGTATAGTGTAGTCTCCTGACCACGATGCCTGAGCTTCCAATGATTTAGGTGTATGGCTGAAGTTTGTTTGCAGGAGTGTTGTCTAACAATCCATTGGTCACCATTTTGATTCTTGTCCAGATAACCATTGGGATTAATATGTATTGTAGCATGACCATTGGACAAGCTGCACAGATACAGTTGTGTCTTGCATAACCATGTGTGTGAATCGTGGTGACAGATATGTCCCCTTTAGGCATAGGTGCTGCAATCAAAATAATCATCCTGGATTTCTGAATGTGAATGAGCAACAAAGATGACTTTAAAGTTCGTTTTTATCTTGTCACATTTGCTCTGCCTTCATAGACCGAGGTCAAATGTCAGGCTACGTCTTCCGACAAATTGCTGTTTATTCTTTAAACACACATAGATTGGTGTTTACTTTTGTTTTTCTGACTGCAAAGCAGAGGGTTTCTTTAAGTGAACTATGTGACAATCTTGCTGGTGCAAAAGGGAAGGCTATAGGAGATTTTTAGAAACACAACAACATTTGAAAACCTGTAAATAGACGTACAAATATTCAAAATAAATGAGCAGTTTGAAAAGCAGAAATGAAGTACTTTTTTGTAATTCAGAAGTATGATGGAAACAAAGATTTCAAAAAGACCCAAACAAAATGAAGATAACTTTACTTGGTGATGTCCAAATGACAAATATTGCCAAAACCCCATTTCCACACATTATTGTTTGTGTACTCTATAATTGTGTTAGGAAACCTGTATGGCTGTGTGAATTCAGTGGCCATTTCAATAGACAATTACCTGTCTGTAAGTGACAGTGTGCTGCCACACTATGCTTTAGTAATATCTTTGCGACAGTGGGCTGCAAAATACAACACCAACTACTTACTACACCATTGCTACTTTACTGCTGAATGAATGTGACTCATTTGCTTCCATTATTCTTTGTCTGATGTTTGGATTATTCACTCTCCTTACGAATTCTGTGATGTAACATTGATGGCGGCTCTACTATGAAAACTGTTCCATCACTGCCTTTAGGTATTTTCTTGCTTCACATCCATTTTATCTGTGCATGAATCTAATGTCAGTTTTGCCAACTGCAGTATTTCTTATGCACTTTCAATGTCATTGCTGAACACTTCTGATTGCGTGACATATGCCTTCTGTGTGAATTGAATGTTATTTTGACTTTCACTTCTCTGGAGTGTATGGGATGTAAATAGCAGCAGGCACCCTGTTCGGGGTTTTTCTTAGCACATGCACATTTCTGTGCATAGGTAGGGGTTTGACTTTTGGTGACACTACAGTGTGAGTCAATATTTCACTGCCAGAAGGGCATGGATTTGTTATCATTTTATTTTCCAGTGTTTGTGTGCTTATCCCTATGCTTTTTGTTTTCTTCTTTGTGTTCCTGGTTTGTTGTAGTCCCTTTTTGACCAGAAGAGCTTGTATCGGTTTTCCAATTACCATGTGGAATGGCTTGCTGGTCAGTAGTGCATTCTTGGAGGTGTGCTTGTAAGACTGCACAAGGAATCTCTACTCAATAAGTGGATACGTGGGGAAGAATTTCTCAACACGAAACACTGATCGTATGTTAAAAATTATGCAAAATGTAAAAATGTACATTCACTTCTTCTATGCTTATGGAATATCCTTTCTGAGGCAATTCACATGCCTGGGGTTTGGAGAAACCAATGTATAGGCTTCAGGAATGACACATAAGGGCCTTAAGGATTTTTTAAAAAGTGAAAAACTGTGGATGTCATTGTCAGAAGCCTGAGACCAGTGATTCCTATTTTTTGTGATATTGATCCATAAAGTAAATACTAATAGTGTTCTGGATAGCATGCCATAAAACTCATACTGCTGTTCAAAAACATATATGGACAGATTTCTACTGAGGAAAATATGGTGGAGCAAAGCTGATTGTATGAGGATGTACTTGATTTTGAAATAGTGTTATGATGCCACTAATAAGGCCAATGATAACAAAAGAATCAGAAAAACAAGCTCTGCAACTAATGGAGAGGGATAAGGGTAACCAGTAAAACACCAATTACAAAACAACATAAGAATATCTGATCACAGAAAATGTTTCTTTAGAAAAAACTGAGTGTGTTGGATGTTAGACACCAGTGTTCTTTCTCTGAGTATAACATTCCCTAAGATGTACACAACTAGGGCCCAGTATTTCTTCATTCAGTCAAAAGGTATTTTTTTCAATCCGCAACAGGATTACAACTGGTCTGTTAATTCCAGGCAAACATGAACCCATGACTCACCACTGTGCCTGGTCCATCTACCACCACGTAGGAGGAACAGAGAACCTGTGCTGGGTTTGCCTTTGCCAAGGACCATGATCCTTGGAGGAAGGAGTCCCTCAGCCAGAAGGGCTGAACATGCCCGATCAGAGTGTCCTCACCTGTGTCACATAGCTTTTATTGTTTTGACACAAACAGAAGGAGGTAGACCCACCTGGAAGAAGCCCTGCATGCTCAATTGCTGGCATAGCATGGCTGAAGACAGCACACCTGCACTTGGAGATTTTGACTGCCCAGTGCCTCAGTTAATGCTAACATTTGAAAACGCATTGACTGAGAATTTAATAGATTTTGGCAGGATTTTCCTGAGATTACTACAGTCACCTTAAGTGAATAACCTAGTCAAAGAATATGCCCTGGCCTACAGGTCACAGAACTCAAGAAAGTTTATCCATTTTACCATATTGAGCCTGCACTTGTGCAAAAATCTAAATCTTCTAGGTTTCAATACAACAACTTAATCATCAAAGGCAACATGTGTATTATAACAACATGCGTATTATAATAAAATGTTGTCCCTTGTGAGAGGCCATCATATTTTAGAATCACAAGAAATTCTTGCTTCTGGAGAGGCAAGTTTGCTGATATTATCATCCCTCATTATGAAATATTGTTCCTGAATAGGGTTGGGTAACTTATTCAGGAGATGTTTATGGCCATATTGGAATCCAACTACCAATCTGATTATCTAAGGGATGGTGAAACAACCCTTGTCCACTCATTGAACTTGTTTACAGCTGCTGGACTGGGCAATCTGACTGTGGTAATACTTAATGGTGGGGGGGCATCCAATTGATGCAAGATTTTGCATTGGATTACTGAAACTGGAATTTTCCTAGAGTCAGTGATTCAGTAGGCCGATGATCAAACTAGTTCACAGAAAAGGTTTCCTCACATTACAGTTTATTAGCATAATAGATATTTGGGCTAACATAGTTGCAAAAATAGTTTTTAGTAAGGATTGCTGACAATACGTTGTTTCCAGACAGGCCTATTTGATGCTAAGTCACTGTTTTACCCTTTGGGCTCCTTTGCGTAATAATATAAAGCAGATGGGAAACATGTAATGCTGCCTTGTAGACTTTTGTGCAGCTTATGAGTGGGTTGAAAGAGAAACTCTGTTGCAAGAATTGAAAGGGGTGAGTATCTGGGTGGGTCTTCTCTCCGCCTCAAATTACGTCCTTCTTATAATTGGGCTCAGGGTGAAACTGATTTCAATGGTCGTCTAACACATAGAGTTCCAGTCAGGAATGGCCTAAGGTAGGCCTCTGTTTTAGTGTCTACCATATTTGCTTTCTTATTGGCCAATCTAACAAGGAGACTTTTCAAGAACAAATTTTCCACCAAATGTTTACAATGTGTGTATCCCATGTTTTCTGCATGCAGGTGCTTTTCTTCTCATTGACTCCATTCAATTCAGGGTCTATAGGATATTGACTACCCTTCGTAATTACTTTATAAATGTTCTAAATATTAATTTAGATAAAACAAAATTTTAGTATTTGTTAAAAAATGCAAAACATTTTTCTGTTTTTAGGAGCAACTTGAGTCCCAGAAGTGGAGTCTTACAAATATGTAGGACTGACTTTCCACAAATTGTTTGAAGTGGTTTTGTCATTTTCATCAGCTAGTAGTCAGGCCACTATTGGTGTTTGCGTAAATTGAATGTAGATTTTGGTGGACTCTTGTTAAGCCCATTATTTTGTTTGTATTTAGGAACAAAGTTTCGATCCACGTTTTAAATGGAGTAGATCTTCTTGCCCTTGGCCCAAAGGTCTCTTGGGATTGGTTTGAGAGTTGCATATGAACATGTCTACTCAGTTCACCCAATGCTATGATTCCAGTATCAGGATTTGAGCCAAGTCCTACCTCTTAGCAGGATCCAGTTATAATTATAATTTATAGTTGTCATAAAAAAAGGTCTGTACTATTTTGGAAGAAATTATATTGCAACAAATGGGTCTGGGCTACAACTGCTCTCAAGCAGATAATATAGGGCCAGATGTATCATCACGGCCCTTTGCGATTCGGTAATAGCGATTTCTTAATAAACGCAATTGCTATTACCGAATCGCAAATTGCGATACCGGACCCATTCGCAGCTATGGGCCTGTTGGCCCATGGCAGTGAATTTTTTGCATTTCCAAAATTGCGATTTCTCAACCAGAAATCGCAATTTTGGAAATGCAAATGGGCAGGGTGCTGGGGGCCTAAGGCCCCCTCTGCTGCACCCCAAAAATGTTTTGGGGGACATGTAAGGTGCACACATGCCAAAAGGGCATGTGTGCTTTACATGTTCAATTTAAAAATGCATTTAAAATGCATTTTTAAATTTTGCACCAGGTTACCACCTGGTTTCATGCCATGGTATTTTGCATGTGCAAAATGCCATTCTGCGAAAAATCGCAATTTGCGATTTTTTGCAGCATCGCCTTGCGACGTGGAATTTGCGAGTCGCAAATTGTGACTCGCAATTTCCAGGTCGCAACACAAGAAATCGCAATTTTAGCGATTTCTTATTTGTGCTCTGCAAATGCCTTTCATGCATCGCAGACCACTTTTTTGCACTCGCAAACGGCCGAATTCAGAATTCAGAAATTAACAATCTTGTCTCTCACATTTCAAATTGTAGGGATCAAAGCTATTTGGAAAGTAATCAGGACATTTGTCTATCTTTATACTCATTGGATGTGGAGGGTATCTGTTCCGTATATATGCTTACTATACTGTTCAGTATATATACTATGTGACCAGAAATACTTGCATTTAGATTCGGGGCTAACCATTTAGTTTTTGGTCATGGCTATGGCATAACAATTTAAAACAAGATGAGGGGAAACACTGGGGTGTATTTAATGTAAAAAATACCACCAGCCAAGCGGTGATGGAAAGTAACCCTTGTCCTGATGAGTTTCTCCAGTATGTAGGCATGTAGGCCTGGAGACAGTGCCACCATGATGCCTTTTCCTCTACCAAGGCAATTAGGACCTGGAAAGGCAGTATTGAAGATGTCTGCATTGCCACACAGCATATATGCACTGGGGATTTACTCTGCAGTTTCACAGTATCAAGTTTTAGAAATAAACAGGTATCTGTTTGGGAAGATAATGTGATAATTTGGCACAGATTTTGATTTCAAGCAACCTTATGGAAGTTCACCTAGCAACAGCTCGGTGAGGGATAAAAATGAGTACTAAGGGTTGTAGGAGAGTGGAAGAGATGAGAGGAATAATATGGCATCCTGCTTTGCTCTCTAATTGAGCAATGGGGACACTGGAAGGGTTGTCCCCCTGCAACTGGCATTCTCCCTTTACAGCTGACTGTGGTTCCCTGCCTCTCTTTCTCTCTCCATGGCTGCCATCCTCATCAGTGGTTCCTCCTCATTACGAGTTCAGAGAATGTTTTAGACCGTCCGCCGAACTTCCAATGCGGGGGTTACCATCATACTGACTACCTCCCCGTCGGGCCCATTAAGAGTTTCCCGCTAGGTTAGGGGGCGTAAACCTGGGTTCTGCCCGCTGGCCTAGCGGGAAACAACCTACATCATTGTCTCCGACTCATAATCAAGCCAGCGGCAATGCATTGCCCATGGGGCCCCCTGCACCCATTTTCCGCCAGCCTTTCCATGGCAATATCCTCAGGGCAACGCTGCTTGCAGCGCTGCCCTGGCGGATTAGGACCACCGCAACTGCCAGACCACGGGGATCTCTGATCCTGGTGTTGCTAGCAGTCCCACCTTGACACGACCGCCAGAGTTAAAATATGGTGCTTGGACTGGTTCATTGGCAGTGGTTAGAACCACTATCTGTGAGTCTGGTAGTCTAGTGACCACCAGACTCGTAATGGGGGCCTAAAAATTATATTTATTTTAGTAATGTTTTTAGGTGCATTTTCCAAAAAATTACAACAGGTGGAGCCACAAACTGTAATACAAAGCTTGTTAAAAGCTGAAGCAGAGGGACTGCATCCAAGCAACATGTACAATACAAAGAGGAGGTACAAAGCAAAAATTATATATAGTCGGCAAAAAGATCATGGGTCACTCATATTGACAGGTTCAGAAATGTCATAAGTCAGTAAATATGAGTGGAGTCCAATTGTCCTTGGGTCTGGATGTAGGAGGGAGAAGAGAGGCGTAGAGTTCACTCATTGTGTCACAATAAATGAGATCACGTAACCAGTCAGCTTTTGTGGGTCTCCCACTGCTACCCCACAACATAGCAATGCACCGCTTAGCCAGTACTAGTGCTATTGCCGCAAATTATCTGTGCTGTGGTGCAAGAGGTTTGACATATCCTAGGAGAGCTAGTAGGGGGTCAGGGTCAAGCGTTTGGTCCAGCATGGCTGAGAGAAGTGTACAAATAAATGGCCAAAAGCTTTGTATAATAGTTTAGGTCCAGGAGGTGAGCAAAATCAGCATTATCTGCAGAACATTTAGGGCATTTGTGCGAGCGTGAGGGATCAAATTTGGCAAAGGCTTGGGGAGTGGTGTAAATTCAGTACAGGAACTTATAGTGTACATGTTTTTGTTGGGCATGAATGGAAACCAACTTGGTTTGCAAGCAGCAAAAGTTACATACCTTGTCAGGGAAGGAGGATTTTAAATCTCATTCCCAGGCCTCTTGTGAGGCAATGTGGAGTACGAGGCGTAGTGCAAGGCTAGTGTGACAAAGGTGAGAGATCAGCTTAGTATTCTCTACCGTAGAGATAATCATTGTAAGAGGGGGAGAGTCAGGTGGCTCTTCCAGGAAGGAGGGCAGCAGGTCCCATAGTGTGCTATGTAATTGAATACAAACAAAACGGTCCATTGTGGATGCTGTGCCACTGGCCTCAGAGATGGTACAGAGGTCTAGTTTATGAATGTTGAAGAGGTTGCCTATTCAATGGATCTGATAGGTGGAAAGCGTTTGATTCACTAATGTTTCTTGTGTTGTTGGAAGCCATGGATTATCCGAAGAGGGATGTCAGGTGTGTAAAAAGTATTAAATCCTAGGTAAATTCTAAGCCTAGACCATGCCCAACATGTGGTAGAGATGGTGTTACTGTCCCTAGGTTCTCAGGGCTTACCCTTTGGGAGAAGGGATGCGAGGGGGATGTTTTCAGCGTGCTGCCTTTCCGGCTTTAAGTACGATAGTCTGATGCCAGGGTACTACCAATAGTAAGAAAAGTGGCATTGTGCTGCCAAGTAGTAGAGGTAGAGATCTGTGACTCCAAAGCTGCCTCTGGAATGAGGGAGTGTAAGCATTTCCCACTTGATTCTAGTGTGGTGTCCCACCCATATTACGTGTGTCAGGAGTGTTTGTAGTGTGGGGAAAAAAGATTTATTCAACGGAATAGGAACAAGTAGAGAAAGCGGGGAAGCACCACCATTTTAATGATGGAAATGCGTCCATTTATGGATAGTGGGGGATAGAAATCCACCTATCTATTTGGGAGGAAAAGGTGTCCATCACAGGCCTGTAATTGTGATGGATCACCTCATCCTTGTGTTGATGAAGGAAAATACCCAGATATTTAGGAGAATCATCATATCATTTCAGGGGGAATGGAAAGGAGGAGGGAGTAGTAGCCTCCTTGAGTCGGAGGAGTTCAGATTTAAGGCAGTTGATCGAGAGTCTGGATAAGGCGCAAAATTTAATGATCTCACAAATGATTGGGTAGAGGTGTATCACAGGTTCTCTAACAAAGAGTTGTATGTTGATTGCGTAAGCCATAGCTAAAATGAGGCCTTTCTGGAAATACAGTCCCTTTGTAGATGGCGTTCTCGGAAGTACCTAATTAGCAGATCAAGCGCAATAATGAATAGAAGTGGGGACAAAGGGCACCGCTGAGTGGTACAGTGTGTGATGGGGAAGGCGTCAGTGAGGCGTTCATAGACTCACCGGTGGGCCATCAATGCCTTTTCGGCATGGAAAAGGCAGACGCCGCAGCAACGGTGGGATTAATTATTGCAAATACTGTGCATAGGTTAATAGAGGTGGAATGGTGCGGCACAAACCCCCATTGAAGAGGAGAAATGATATGTTTCATAGGAAGGGCAAGCTGCATTTCTATCACCTTCGCCAGTAGTGATAAGGACCTATATGACCTGCAAAGGTGCAGAGGCTTGCTAGGTTTGAGAAGCAAGGTAATGATAGCTTTCCACAGGGAGGGAGGGAGAGTACTGTCCTTGAGGAACCAGAGATATGAGGACCAGAACAGATTTAAAGGCTTTATAAAAATGCCCCAAAAAGACATCAAGACCGGGGGCTTTTGATCCTCTGAGGGCATCTATGGCCTGGGAGATTTCCTCCTGCATAGTGAGGGCCACAAGGAATTGCTGCTGACCAGTTGAGAGCCAAACCATGGCTATCTCAAACAGGTAGGAAGAGATCGCCTCAGCCATATCTGCATGCTGTGACATGTACAGGATTGGGAAGTAGTCGAAAAGTGTGAAGGCAATATTGTTGTCACCCGATATGAGAAGAATGAATTTCAGTCTTCTTTTCAGCTCTTATTTTTCTTTGCATTTAGTCAAAGTGTGCTTTATTTGGAAGACAGCAAAGCAGGAAACAAGCAAAGCTTCATAAACCACCATTCCACATTAAGTTAAACATCTCAGTTGCACCTGTGAGGATGGCAATTCTAGTGCCTGTTTAGGAGTAAGTGCAATAGGGAGAGTAGCTCTGCCACACTAGTTGGTGCCTTAGTGTTATTTAGTCAAAGCATACTTAATTACAGCATTGAATTTTCGTACTGTTTAGGAGTTGCATATTGCAGGGCATTTTTAGCTTTGTCTTTAATTGGTCTGTATGGCAGATGTTTGTGTGAGTGCTATTTTCTAAAAGGTCCTAGTATTAGCCGGAGCTGAAATGCATGTGCTGTCATCAATAGAATGTTGGTGTTGGAACATTCGACCTAAACTGCTGGGAACAGCCCTGTTGAGTTGGGACTCTCCTTCACAATTCTCTCAACTTCACGCTAAGATGGCACATTTCTATGTCTTAATTTTCCTTGTATGGTGCATGCGCTGCTTTTTGTAGTTGCCTAGCTCCACTTTCGAAGCACCATATTTGCAGTACTTGGAAAGTACATTTTAGCTGTTTATTTTATTAGTTGATTTTCTCACTGTTTATTTAGTTCGATTTTATTTCCCAGTATACTGACTGCAAAGGAGAGGTTTCACTACTAGGCGGGAATTGCTGGACTCTGGTCAATTTTTTTGTTCCTATACCTCAACCCCCCCACCTTATGAGCACTTCTCTTCCTATTAGCCTCAACCCCTTTAGAAGCTGGGCTATATAATGGGCATTTCAGTGCATCTGTGCAGTGGGCACATCGCAGGTGCACTAAAGGCACGCCAAAGGCAATCCTGTCTGCACTTATTTGCTCCCGGACTGCACAAGGCACCAAGGATGCTACCGGTTGACAGAACCAAAGCCTCACTATCTTTGACGTACTCTGGATCTCCGTTTTTAGAGCTCCGCCTTAAAGGTATGATGGAAAGGTATCATCTTGTGATCAGAGGCTCTCAGCTCTAACTGTGGTTTTCACATTAGCCCTGTGTGCTGTACAACTCTTTCAGCTCTCCCTGCGAAGGTCAGTCCAGGAGTCAAGACAAAGGGACCAGATGGCAAACGTAATACTGAAGGTGCCTCAATCAACATGTGCTCTCTTATTAAACAAGCAGTCCCTGCAGGGTACTTGATTGCTAGCCTCAAACAACCCCCCCACCCCACAAAGGATATGAGGAGGTTTAGCAATAAGTTTTAGAGACTTGCTTAATTGCATACTTAAAGCGTTAGCTGCTTTTTCGCATGGTGTATGTGAAGCGGCATCATTTAGATTGAAAGTTCATGCTAAATTTACTTTTTCTGGACTACTGTTCTATCGCCCACCCTGCTCATGTGGCAGTGTTTTAGCCTCCTAGGACCACACCACGGAACAGTTTTTAATTCACCCCAATTTAACAATCCTTGGGGGTTTTAATTTTTATTTGAGGGGCTCCTCTTTTCAAAACTCTACTTCTTTTTCCAGCTTATTGTTAACCTAGGTTTTTCACAACTAGTTCAATCTTCTACCCACATTGATGGTCATACCTAGGACGGTATTTTCATAAACGTTAATGGGATTTTATTAGGAACATAATTTTCCTCATCTAGTTTGATCACCTGGCGGTGACCTTTGGGGTCATCTCCCCTTATCCTTTGACAAGCACTGGCAGTGCACCTAGTAGGCTTCAATCTTGTAGTGACTGGAGTAGGATTATGCAGGAAGATATGCAGAGTGCTCTTCACATCATGGGATTGTGCACAGACCTTTTACAAGCCGGTTGGAGGCAGCTATAGATATTGTTGCCCCCATGAAAGATAAGAACATAACTGGAAACCAAGCTTTTGCTTCCTGGCTCTTGGAAACTTAAAGAGCTTTGGTGGCTATGCCACAGAGAGGAGTGCAAATTGTGCAAACACTTGGACCTAGTCAAGAAAAACAAGCATAAAGCATCACTTTTAACATATAATGTTCCTTTTAGTATCAGCCAAAAACTCTAGTATCTTTCTAACTTGCCTTCTGAGCAACTTTCAACAAATACCGCACAAGCTTTCTCAAATGAATGAGCTATTTTTGTTTAGAGAACATTTTTATAACATATTTTCTGAGTTTGCTCACTCTAGTGCTTGTAAGGACCCAATTAGAATCCCTCAACTCTCTTCTTCTACACATCCTCCAATAATGTCTGCCTTTCCTTAGATCTCAGTTCTTCAAGTTAAGTAACTTCTGATGACTATTAAATCTAGCTTTCCTGTAGTTCTCTGCCCTCCCCGAAATTCTGCAACTTGCTTCTGAGTCTGTTGCAGAATATTTGGTGAAGACCTTCAATCAGATTCTGGAAACCGGGCTCTTACATAGGCTTTGGAAAGAAGACATTATCATTCTCCTATTAGATTTGGAGGACTTTAAACATTTTCTTCCTACTTCTTTGTTGCCTACTTCTGCCAAAATTTGGGAGAAATACATCAATCAGGAACTGCTAAAATTAATTGTTCCTACGACCTCCTTGACCCATCCCCGACTGGGTTCAGGAGCTGGCATAGTATTGAGACTGAGCTTGTAACAGTAGCAGCATATATTGGAGTCCAGGTGGACCAGGGTAGAGCTGGTTTCCTGGTTATAATGCACTTATCTGCAGCCTTTGCTGCATTTTCGCCCATATGCATGGTCCATTGCTTATAGCACCTGGGTGTGGATACCAAAGCACTTAATATTGTTCATTCCTTTCTCACTTCTAGGTTACAAGTTGTCAGCTGTGGACAGAGAAGGGCCAAGACATTCATTTAACTTGTGGGGTGCCACAAGGATCCTCACTTAGCTCCACCCTTTTGAATCTCAATGTCTCCCCCCAAGCTGTGTTGGTGTGCTCTTTCAGTTTCCTGGTTCTATCATATACTGATGAAATGCAGATTATTGTGTCGATTACTGTCAGCATACCTTTGGTGGCTGATACATTCAAGCACTGCATGACAGTTATCAGTAAATGGATGAAAGACAACTTTCTAAAGTCGAATGCAGAGAAAATGGAGGTTCTGTTTTTTAGGGCTCAGCAGTCCATCTGGTCTGAACTATGGTGGCCCAAATCGTGTGGCTCATTACCCATCCCAGTGGAAGAAGCCAAAAACCTTGGGGTCCTTTTTGATAACTCCATGAATGTAATCTTTAGGTCAACAATATTACTAGTATCTTCTTCCTCATTATTAGAACTATGGCAAAAATCTTTCCATCTATTTCAGATGATCAGTGGCCATTGCTCTGATCACTTCTTGCTTAGATTACTAAAATGCACTCTATTTGAACATTAATATCGTTCCTCTAAACAAGCTTTAGGTCATTCAAAACGCCACAGAATCTTATCGTAAAAACTTCTAAACATCTTTCTATCAGAGAAGGCCTATGGGTCCTACACTGGCTAACTGTTAGGAAGCGAGTGATCTTTAAAGTTTTCCTGGCACTACACCAAAAGGGACCATGGCTCATCTGATTGTCTTCTCAGTGGTAAGTGCCAAACAAGCTGCTCAGATCGGCATCTAGCAGGAATGCGGTGTTCCTGAAGTTCCACAAAGCCAGATGGGGTGGACAATATTTTTCCTTTGCTGCAGCAAATTATGGAACACCCTACCGGCTCACATTTCTGAAATAGAGACTTTACCTGCTTTCCATAAACATCTCTAAACCTGACTTTTCTCTCCCACTAGTTATCTGAATCTATGAGAATCTATTTTTGTGGCTGGCGCATGTTCCTTGATTGACTTAGCGATTTGACACCCTTGTGTTTAGGGCACTTTTCTTTTCTCATTTCATTTTATAGAGAGGCAAAGAGAATAAGGAGTGGGGACTAAGAAGAGGCAGAATAAATAGGAGTCAGGGATGAAGTGCAGAACGGGGAGGGCAAAGAGTCACAATTATTGAAAGTAAACTAGATGGAAACATTCCTACAAATATCCTTTGAGGTCATCTATTATTTTGAGTTATGTGGAGCCTATCTCAAGCTTATCATGAAAGACCCCAGATTCCAGGACCTATCATGTGGATTTCAGTGAACTAAACTCCTTTTCTCAATAAAACTGCTGCGGGTCAGAGGATGCACCTGAGATCATTCGTTTTTCAGAACTGCTAGGATTGTCCCCATACCCATTAAACAGCAATGAGGAAATATAGTCATGTCTTTGGTTTGCATGAAGTGATATCAGAGGGCAGTCAGGTATGATTGGAAAGATGATGTCAGATGAAAATGAAGGAGATAAGAGGAGGGGAGTTAGAGGGTGTGTGGATTTAAACATTCAAATGTATAGTCACCTCAATCATTGAGGAGTAAATAATATGTATTCAAAGTGGTAGGAATGCACTTAAAATGGGTTCCCAGACATTATTATGGTGTAGAGACAAGTGCTACCCTTATTAATGTTACACATAGGAGGGGAAAATAATATTTTTAAATAAGGTTTTAGACATGAGACTCTGTGATCTGGGTGTTCAATTTCTTTCTGATTTTAATTAAACAAGAGAATGCTTGACACCCCAAAGAAATGCTTTGGGTAATTGTTTATTGCAATGCACTATGCATCTGATGTTTATCAATGACATCTTTACCTACCTTGCATAGGATGAACACATGGACAATCCTAATTAAGTAGAACTAGGCAACGGGGAAGCACAATAATCATTAGGTGTATTTAAAGAATTAGCATTCTCACCTTTGGTCAGAATGGATCATTTCATATAAATCTATCTTCTATGAGTAACCAAAGAGTTCAGATCAACTTATCCTCCACCATATTGTGAAAGGAGAGAAACACTGTCTCCTCTTAGTTACATTAAAGTGCTAATGTGAAAACAAGCATTGGCAAAACCAGCAAACCTGATGTTTTTAGAGTGTTTGGTAATAGTTGGAGTCAAGGGAAATGTGCATTTTAAGTGGTGAACTTCAGAGACATAAATAACATTGCCTGTTAGATACATTTGACAAAGGGATAGTATTTTGTTGCATCTTTAAGGAGGCTTATGTGTGCAGAGACATTTACTTTGTGAAATAAATAAGGTGTGTATTCAACAACATGCTTTCAAGACAGGAACGCAAAAGAAATGAACAGCAAGAATAATTTACAAATAGCGCTGTCTGTTTAGGACAGACCATGATACCCAGGCAGCACACACTAAATAAACTAAAAAGCCTCATCAGCAAATCAAATGTTGTTGTGTCAGCAAAGTAACTACATCAAAGAACTCGCGCTGGCTCTGAATCGTAAGTAACATGTCATCATGTTACATCTACAGTCTAATATTAGGACAACTTGATGTTACTTCCCAAAAAACTAAGGAGAACACAAGTGGAATAAATAATACACCTATCCACAAAATACCACCACCCTCATGCGCAGCCCATCGAAGCAATAGCAAACTCTTTAAAAAGCGGCTGAAGGGGACTGCTTTTTGCACTGTGTAAAGAATTGATGACATGAGGTCTCGAGACAGGTAAAGGTGTCTATCGGCAGACCTATAAAAGGGGAAAGGATGAGGTACAGCAAAAGGGAGAAAGTCAAAAAAGGAGAAAAAAGGAGGAAGCAAAAGACAGGAAAACAGTGATTTAGGAAGAAGGCTGGATTTATAGGAACCTGCAAGAATGAAATGAAAAGACAGGGCATTTTGGGTGGTGGAAGAAAGAAGCAATGAGTGGAATCAAGACTAGACAGCCTTGGTATTCATGATAACTAGCAACCTTTGCATTCACAGTGCCCCTGCTGCTCCTTCTCCTAAGTTACATTTTGGGGGGCTCCTGTGCTTATTTTTTATTTATATACAAAGGAAGCACTGCAGTCAAGATACTTGCATTTGGTGAATGGTGCACTACAGGATTACCAAAGAAAGAGTTGCAGAGTGCATGGCGACGTAGTTAAGGTATTTTATATACATAACATAACATAATGCCAGTTTGCTGTCCAACATATTCAGATTTAGCTGTTGTTTTGTTGGATCACAGTTTCGTTTATTTCATCAAAATTACAACAGACGACAAACAACTTTTGAAAGCAAGTTCTGATCATGTTCTAATCAGCGGAAATAGATTAGTAATAAAAGTTCTTCTGCAAATTTACTTTAAATAATGATTTACAAAATAGCTGCTTTGTTCAAATCAGCCAAACGTTATTCATGCTATGACGAGTATAGCTGGTGTTCGCTGGTGCTGTACGTACAATGTGTTTAGCTACAGGAGTGCTACGTTGGCCCATTTCATGCATCCTGGAAAACTCAATGCTCTTATTTTTTTTTTTTTATGCACACGCTTTTCATAAATGTAAATCCACCCACCTGTGCTTATGGGACGTCTGAACAATTACAAAACAAGAAAAGTCTAAAGCTAGCCACATGATACAGAAAAACTAATCCCACCACGATGCATTTTTGCCTACACGTTTCCCATTTGGAAATCCTGATACGCATACATTTATTTCTATAACACGTTTGTTTTAGATATCCTCTAAGATATAACGCACATCATCAATTACAACTTATAAAAAGTTATATACAGTAGGTTAATGACTACATGAATTATTATTTATTATTTTAATATACTAGCACGGATTGTATATGACATCATTTTAAAGTGATAGTATTATGCGTGTTATTTGGCATATTCAGCACGGTTATTGTAGCATAGCAAATAGAGTGAACGCACCTTGTAAAACCAGAATTTCGACCCCTTCGTCGAGTTTTCCAAACCCTTCCACTCGCTACCTGCTGCAAGAGCCCTCACTATTCCCATGGAGTAAGCAATGCCTAAGAGAGGAGCTTTTCTGACAACACGGCCAACTGCTGGACGCTGACAGCGTGCTGAAATGAAATTAATCTCAGTCACCCACGGCCGGCTAACAGGTCTCAAACATTCTACAACTCATCAAACCAGGTCCCCGGGGGAAACGTCCAGCGTGAGTTCACACATAGCGGCAGCAGCTGTCTCGCCTCATACACCGCGCGCGCATTCAGCCACACTCTTAACGCACACACGGCCACAAGGAAAATACACAACGGGCTCAATTCAACAAGCGAATGCAAACATTTATAAGTGCTGTTTTTCCTACTTCAGTGAGGCAGTGATATCCTGTCAAACTTCGTGTTCTGGTCAAAGAGCCGCCTACCTTTTACTTACTCTGCGCGACTGGTCGCATTACTCCCTCAAAACGCCTGCGCTATAAACGGAGCGTACACTGATGACACATATGCAGAGCCCCGTTCAGTAACACATGTTTACTTCCTGACATCTGCTCTCAACAAGTCCAGTAAAAGTGGTCCCATTTTAGCCAACATTTCCGTCACCAGCACCTTGATGCGAGCAAGCCGCGCATGTTGTTCTTTGTTTTTCATGCCAGTGCTTTAAAAATCTCACTCACTTTATGTGTGTGGTTTCTTTCTTTTTTAAAGATCCATTTCTGATAAATTACTTCAGATTCTGTGTATTGTATGTGACACACGCACATTCAATAACACATTTGACAGAAACAAACTGCGGATGTCACCGAGCGCTATTTTTGGGCCTGGTTGTTAAGGGCAGTGTTTCTTAACGATCATGGATCAAATACACGTAGGAATGGTCTGTCAGGGTTCAACATCTATGCAGATGTACTATGGAGATATGAACAATATTTTGCTTAATAGTATTTGTAACATTATATTATGTAACTTTTTCTTTTATTTAGCAGTTGCCACCTTCACTTAGCTAGTCTTCAAAATTACTCAGCCTGCACTCATTCCCTCTGGTGAACTGCTCACAAGCTGCTCAGTACAGCAGAGGTTGTGCAGAAGAGAGGGAACCCAATGACACTGACCTGACCTGGGTTAAATAACAATATGTGAAAAAGAGAACGGTCTAAAGGTAGGGATAAATTCAATCATATTTTGAAAAACAGTGCTCAATACTGTCTTTGTGGATTAATTACTTTCCAATATTTATGACAACTGGTTATGTGCAAGGCAGAAAGTGGCTCATCAGTGAATTATACAAAATACAAAGTATTCACAAGACAACACATTACACACATAAAATTAAATTAACATTTTCTTCTTGGTTCAACTGAGGCAAACATATAGCTTCTCAAAGTCTTGAAACTGACCAAACGGTCAGTAGAGGGTTGTGCCCAACAACATTTCTTTGTTAGAAACTGGTGGTTACAGTTTAGAAATTGTGATTGTAATCCACTCTGTTGCGATGATTGGTGGTTCACGTACAGGCAGCTGTCAAATACCTATATATTTTTTACGGTATTTTGCAGTGCGTGTTAAGTGGTTTTTTGTAAAGATGACTCCAATTAAAGAACACAATCTCGCCAGTATATGTGTCAACGCGTTTCGGCCTCTTCAGTCAGGGCCTCATCAGGACTATCGAGGGGCAACGTAGCCTCTACAAAGATTAAGAACAGGGAGACTGACTAAAAGTATACTTAAGCAATAACAAATGCAAGAGAGCTCTACTATGTACATCAGTGCTGGACTATCACCATAGAATCCCTGTGCACAGAACTGCATATACCCGTGGGGCACACATAGTTGCTTCAATAAAGTGTCTATGGCACCAAGCTGGTGACTGTGACTATAGAAGTAGAACTATAAAAATATAAAAACATGCTAAACTCAAGCATGCACAATCAGGAACCATCAAAAGGCAAGCTCTGGGCAATACCTGTTTACGGTAGTGTCTATATTCTACATCAGGAGGCACCGCGTTTTTTCAGAATCTAGTGCTAAGTGAGAAAAAGCAAATAACTCACTAGCATGTCTTGAAATGAGAGTTAATGAAGAACAATCAAAATGGGGACTCACTGTGCCACTAGGGGTACAGGAAATCCTCATGATCAATTGCATGGGCGGGGCATGAATGTGCCGCGCTTGCGGTTGGGAAGCAGGAGAGCAGAGTAAAATGACTATATCGCCAGGGTAAACAGTAAACCATCAGTACTTGAATGCCGGCGGGTCATCACTTACTTCTTCAGTCCGCGTAGGCTGTGCGGCTAACGGACGGCATCCAATTGGACAATTCTTACCCGTATAGGCGGCTGATATTCCGCCTGGGTAAAGTGCTTCCCCGTATCTAACAGCGTCTCAGCCAAGGCGGCATGCCTCATCCGACTCATCCGACTCGCACGGTCGTACACGTTTGCTTAAAACTTGCAGGCACCTAGGCCGGTGAGCGCAGTTTTATGCGTAGAGCCGACGGGCAGCCATCGATTGAATTTATCCCTATCTTTAGACCGTTCTCTTTTTCACATGCAGTACAGCAGACGTGCCATCTCTGCATGTAGGGAGAGGCCTCTTCACAAACTGCATTTTGTAGTTCATTTGGTAGTACTTCAAATCTATAAGTGTAAATTCCCACCTCCAATTGTCATATCTTTTTTTGGGGGGGATCCTCAAAGATGTAAGTTATCTACTTAGTAGTAAATGTAGGGGATGCTGGGGGAGTGGTTGGAAAAGGGCCGTACTTCTTAATGGATAGGAGTAAGGAATGATTTAGGAATGGTGGGGGCGGGGGTTTAGGTAGGGACTTGGACCAAACCATACATGAATATGCCCATTGCTATTCACAAAATGCAATTGTAACGTTTCAATGGCCTTAAAGTAACCCAAGACAGTATTAAATTACTCTAGCTCAGGAATGGAGTAAGTCCAGCAACACACATAGCCAACCACTGGTAATGCAAGAGCCTTGCATAGAAAATACTGTGCATGGGGTTGGGCACCAAGGGAGTCGGAATGCTAAAGCCCATTCTCTGTGGGGGTGGGAGCACAGGTAGTTGTGTGCCCATTAGGGACTGGGCACAGGGCTTGGCCGCCAGAGAATTCCTGTGCCCAACCCCATGTCACGCACAGGAAGGGACATCTCACTTTACATTAAAACAATAGAGAAATGTACTGATACAACCAAATGTTAAAGTGACGTTATAGCTAAGAATTGTAGTAATATACTACTTTATGTTATGAAAACCTTAGAAATCCATAGAAAAAAACAAAGGTTAAAGGGATGTTATAGTTAGATAAAAATATCATTTGAAACATTGGAGTTTATTTAAGAAAAGTGGTACTGTACACAGTGGAGAAGTGTGGCACAATGGTTAGAGCGGCAGAGCCTGATGCAGAGATCTGGCCTGGGACCAGGATTCTATTTCTTCCTCGGCAGGTCTTGGGCTCAATGCCCTTGGACCAGACAATTCTTGCCTCGGTGCCTAATCTAATTAAGGGGTCCCACTCTGGGCAATAGCTTGCTTAATCTCCACAACAGCCAGGCTTTGATGCCTGGCTTCACCCTGGGGGTTGCCCAGGGGTGGGCACCTCACAGGGAAAAGCCAGGAAGGCTTCCACAGTGATATGCGTGCAGCACATTGAGACCCTAATGGGTGAGTAGTGCGCTATACAAGTGCAAAGTTTATGTTTTACTTTTCTTGCATCCCTTAGCGCCCCCCTCCACCAACATGAGTGTACCATATTTAAAATACGGCACACCATAGCGCAGGGTAGGGGGCAATAGTGTCAGTTTTTTTTACCCTATTGATGTACTCTGTAGGAGTAGTGCCAAAATGTTGTCGCTGCTCCTGCACAGTACATAGGGTCCCATTGTAATCAATGCCATGTCCCCTTTTAACGCCTGCTCTGAGCAGGCGTTAAAAGTGCCGAAAAAAAGTGCCTCAAGGAAATCTCTTAGATTTCCTTGCACCATTTTTTCGGCCCCCCTAATGGGGGGAACGCCCCCTTTGTGCTACATTATGCCTGGCACAGGCATAATGTAGCACAAAGGATTAGTATTGGTGCAATGCGTGCATTGCTCCACCTTGTAAATATGCACAGCGTTTTTGGCCTTCAAATGCCACATTAACATAAAACAATTATGCAAATGGGGCGTTGGAATGGCGCTAGGGGCTCTTAAATCTGCCCCATAATGTTTTAAACTAACCAAACCACCGACATTCACCAGTTACAGTTAGCTCAAGTAACTCATGCCCTAAAGTAACTCTAAATAGGGCTCCCAGTTTTATGGTATTCATTTTTATAAGATTTCTGTCTGCATTTATCCATTAATATTTTTGGCCATCTTATTGATATGTATGCATAATTATTTAGTGTTCTGAGAATTATTGGAGTTGTAACATGGTATTGTTCCATATTTACTTAACTCAAACATTAA
Source organism: Pleurodeles waltl (assembly GCF_031143425.1). NCBI lineage: Eukaryota > Metazoa > Chordata > Amphibia > Caudata > Salamandridae > Pleurodeles > Pleurodeles waltl. Next base: position 976,889,475 of record NC_090436.1, on the reverse strand, counting down.
TGTCTGTTGCATTTAACAAAATAAGCAGCCAAATATAACAAAACACTACACCCAGTGATAAATATTAGCGTTATACACATTTATACGTTAACCTATGCCTATATCTAAAGAAATGTCATCCTGTTTTTTAATTACCCAAGCTATTCTACATGCTCAGTGCTTGGCATGGAATTCATAAAGGACAGCATGGGCAGTCTCGTACAAAAGGACAGTTTTCAGTATTTTTCCACTTTTAAAAATACATACAGACAGTAAACATATTGTTTTCTGTCTGTAAAATTCAGGAAAAGCAGAAAACTGGGACCTTTAACTATAACTTGCTCCCTCGCCATGCACTGTGAATTACCTCCCATATTACATAACTCACAACATATTCTATGCCATCATTAATAACATAACTGTAAAATATGAAAATATATCATTTGATGACTACACAGTGGATGGTGGGGCATGTGTTATAGTTACCTTAGGAGTCGAGTTACAATTATTTGAGATAATTATAACTGTTAAGTTTCAGTGGTTTCATTAGTTTAAAATGTTGTTTTAACTGATATTTTCACCTAACTATAACAACTCTTTAACCTTTGTGTTTGAGTGAATTTCTAAGGTTTTGGTAATGCAAATTAACATATTTTGTTATCCTACCTAACTATGAAATCAATGTAACCATTGTTTTATCAGTGAATTACTAGGGTTTTTTTCAACTATAAAGTAATATTTTAAAATGCAACAGCAACCACACAATATGCATGGCCATGCCCTGCATCCAACCTCTTACAGGCAGGCAAACCCATGCCTCACACAGCCTTTGTCTGTGTCCGGGGTGGGGTTGGCCATGGGACATGGACTGCTGCTAGACCCTGAGACAAATCCATCGCTGACAGCCAGCCACATGCCGTGCATGGCCTTCCGCTATGGGAGGCATGGTGTTGGCCACAGGCAAGGCCATGGGACCAACGCCCTTTGTGCTCCACCCACCCCATCTGTCATGGGCAGCTGGGGGTTGAGCGCAGGGCCTCATTTTAAGTAAAGCAGAGCTACTCACTTTGTCAAAGAATCACAGTACCTAAAAATAAAAAGTGGGACGATTATCTTTATGAAAGATTAGGATATTGACATGTATAAACCACATGTATTGTCTTTGTGGAAAAATGACCAACAATTATAATGAAATGTGTATTTCAACAATTCACACAGTGCAATGTGTATTAAAAGTTATTGGCATAAAAATGTAATAAAGTTTAATTAAAAAAGAACATCAATATATCTTTAATTCTTTTTTTAAAACATTTTCAAGCTGCAAAATGCACCCTTAGAACCTAACATAAGGGGGCTCTGCACTCCAGCTGAAGAGCATAGAGCTCTGGCTAGGATTGCTTTACAAATATGGTAAGCTCTCCTACAACATTAAAAGAAATGCTTGAATGCTTGGTGGTGCCCCATCATAGGACATCACCAAGCTCCAAATAAAAAAATGTTTACAGAGCCCTCTTAGAGCATTATGGGTTGCTCCTTCAAGGAACAGTGAATACTAAATGTACAGCTCCTGACACTCACTTATGTTTCATGTTGTTTTTTTTGTTATTTGTATTTAGTTTGTCCCAATGTCCATCTGGAACACCCAGATCCTTAATTTTTGTGTGTTGCCTACGGACTAACCCCAGGGCCCACGCAATGTAACTTGCTCCCCTGCCAGCACCTTTTCTGGGTGCTATTGAGAGATGGAATTCCTTGCTTTCTTTATTTTAAATTACTGTGGAGCTGGGCACGCTGTTCCTCTCCCTGAGCCTTCACAGGCTTCAGGGACCCTATCCCTGGAGCAGCATTCTATGTTTTTTAAGGGGAGGAGGATATGTGGCTCCCCTTCGAGAGCCAATACTGGCCCCGGGGCATCCACAACAGAGATGGTTGGTGGCTGCAGGAGGAGCTCATTGGTCCCCTCATCTCAGCCAGCTCCCAACATGCCTGGGTGCAGCTGCAGCCGACTTTGTTCCAGTGAGAGAGGAGCATGATTTTTTTCTCTGCTTCTAGCACATGCAGGGAAAAACATTTGTGCTCCCGTCAAGCAGGAGTATTTTACAGCAGCTGCTGGGCAGGAGCACACTTTTTTTCTCTGTGTAGTTATAGTTAAGACCACAGGTGTGATATAACCTGTCAAGGCCCCCTTAGAGCCTCCATTTTAAAATGCAAATTTTAACTTAGCATTTCCTTTCCATCAGTAACCTTTCACATGGCTTTTCATTCATACAACAATGTACTCAGATATCACTGTACATGTTGCTTGTTTCTAGTAAGCATTGATGCAGTCTAGTCTCAACACTCCGTCCAGGGCTGAGCCCACAGATCACAATCCCCTTAGTATTCTGATTGTCCGTGAAGACAGGTACGTATTTGTAGACATATCATAGCGTCAAGCTTCCACCTCTGACACAGTGTGACACGAATGTTGCTTGTATTATAAAATATGCCTCTGCACCGTATGTGTTAGAGCAGCACTTCTGCTGGGGTTATCCTAGAATGTTGCACGCAGTGCTTGAAATGCAGCTTGGATAACTCTGACGCTGATCCTGAATCTCACCTCTACCCTCAACAGGACCAATGGCCTGCATTACACTAGACCAGCTTCCTGGCTTCCTGGTACATCTTACCCGGCTTTGAGGGTCGGGTTTTCCATATTGATCTGCCAGAGGGTACTCACATTATGCTCTCTGCAGTATAGATAGTTACAGATAGAAGTGTACCAACACTATAACATAGGCATGGTTGAACTGTTCATCTTTTTCACCATCGTAATGCTGGCTACCATGCTTTTTCTCGTTTTTCCAATAATAGCAGCTCATGCTTTTTATGCAAGAATAAGGGTGTTGCAATAAATGCTCTAAATTACATGTTCATATATTTCTTGTGTCTCATCTTGGGATATCTGGGTGACAAGGAAAGGGTAGATCTGCCTCCACGATTTTCTTTGAAATCTGAGTATTGATTTTCTAGGTTGCGAAATCCGTTTGGTACCCTGGTGTGTTTTGGGGTTCAGACAGGGCACTGTGAGCTAGCTAGTAACATTGTAACTATTACCCAGTGGTATATGCATGCTGAGTCCCTATACCCCGACATTAATGTTGACTAGATACAGGGTCTTACTTGATTTGTATGAAGTGTATAGCATGGAGTAACCAATGTTCTAGGTCAAAAACATATTTATTGGATCTCCTGAGTAGCTGAGAAGCACCCAAGTTTTCCCTTTTTACCTTATATAGAGATGTCTGGGGTGTTAGGGATTAAGCCTCCTCAACTTAATAGCAAACTTATTTTAGTCTGTAGGTTCTTCAAGCATGAACCCTTAAAAGGATCATCCCACTGTAGTGTTCTCTCTTTGAATCCTATTCTTTAAAATGGCAAATGTAGTTAACATTCCAGTTAACTGTAGACAGGCATATTTTTCACAACAGGAACTTCCTAATACAGGAGGGGAAGTTACCACTGTGGTAGAAGCCCACAAAGCTTATAAATGAAAAGTTTTATATTCACATATATTATATAAACACACAATCGTTTCTTAAACACATTGAGGTGGTAGCACCTCATCAACATAGAACATATCATCATATCATCACTTAGAAATACCATTAACTTATCAGTAACACCACAATTGGTTCCAAGGCACCCTCCCACATGCACTGATAAACTCAAGACTGGGTCCCCTCAGTAAAAATGGGTTGATCTGTCCTGCCTTACCTGGATACACACCATATCCAAATATAGCATCCTTAAATGTTAGTGAACTCTGTATCCCATACACAGGGTTGGTTAAACTATATAGATGGCTTATTCAATTTGTTTTAAGAACAATAACAGCTATCCCAGCTAGCGCTGTATAAACGGTCTTGACATAGTGAACTGTGCCTGCAATTAGTTCTGACATTAATAATGCATTTATGGGTATGGGTCCCACTAGATGGGAAGAGATTCCGATCTGGATTATACAACAAAACAAATCAGCTTGAAGAATTGTTTCCACAACAAGGATTCTTATTATGTGCTTACCAGTTGGTATGATTCCCCCAGTTGACAATTGTGCCATATAGGGCACTGTCTTTGATGATGAAATCTTTTCATTTAGCTGTCAAGGTACATATTATATCATTAGGATAACCTTGACAGCAGAGAAAGGCCCTGATTTATACTTTCTGACACAAACCTGCGTTAGCGCAGGTTTGCAGCAAAAAGTATACCGCCAGCTAGCGCCATTCCTGGACGCCAGCTGGGTGTCATATTTAAGCTATGACGCTAGCTGGCGGCAAGGCCCAGTTAGCGTCTAAATTATTGATGCTAACTGGATGGGGGAGGCTTAGGGGAAACTGGAGGTTATGCGTGAAAGGATGGCACTAGTCAGGTTAGAGAAAAAAAAATGACTCTAACCTGATTAGCGTCATTATTTCCATGCACAATCCACATGGACATGATTCTGTCTAAGTAAAGACAGAAGTCGTGCCCCCCAGCCCAATGGCTATGCCCTTAAGTCCCCTGGGCATGGCCATTGGGCACAGTGCCATGTAGGGGGGCCCAAGTTAGGCCCCCCTGTGGCACTTTGCAAAAAAACATAACAATACTTACCTGGACTTACCTGGGAAGGGTCCCCCCATCCTTAGGTGTCCTCCAGGTGTGGGTGCGGGTGAATGGGGGTGTCCCTGGGGGCAAGGAAGGGCACCTGTGGGCAGTTTCCATGGTCTCTGACCATGGAAAAAGGCCCACAGGTCCCCTAACGCCTGCCCTGACCCAGGCGTTAAATAATGGTGCTAAGCAGGCTTAGCGCCATTTTTTAAGGCCCTCCTCCTCCCGTGTGTGATTTTTGCACAGGAGTATAAATAAGACGCTAGGGCCTTTGAGTCATTTTTTGCCATGGAACGCCTACCTTGCATCTCATTGACGCAAGGTAGTTTTCCGCAGCAAAAAATGACTTTACCTTCAATATTTTGGCACTAGACTTGTCAAGCGTCAAAATATAAATATGGAGTTAAGTTTGCACTGGATTTACGGGAAAAAAATGACGCAAATCTAGCGCAAACAGAGTATACATACACCCCTAAGTGTGTAAATGAAAAGATCTGATCTAATGATTAATTCAGTTGCAGGAACTCCTGTCCTAATGTTTAATAATTTGTAATGAGTTTCACGTAAATGTGTGCACTTTTCAGATATTAACTCACATTCACATGGATATTTGGGTCACTCTTGTAACTAACTGAACTTAACAGGTGCCAAATGGGACTTGGGGCAGAGGGGTCAGCATCTCCTTTGAGGGAAACCAGATCTGCATTCCAAGGGCAGTAGGCTCTTTGAAGCCCCCTGCCTTGGAATGAAGATTTGCAGGCAATCCTGTTGGGAGTGGTGTGTTAACACCCTGGCCAGAGCAGGCTTTGTTCCTGACTGCCCAATAGCAGAGGCTCTCACTCTTGGGTGTCAGAAACCTGTCTGTTGGTGTCAGGCTGGCTAAAACTAGTCATCAACATCAACAGCAGTTGGTATGGTTTTCAGGGGACACCTCTAAGGGGCCCTATGGGTGCATGTATTAATAAGTCCATCACTGGAATCAGTGAGGGCTTATTAATATGAGAGGTTTGATACCAAGCCTCCCTAGTTTCAGTGAAGCCATCATGTAGCTGAGGAACTCATATTGACCAGTGTCCTGCACATGTAAGTAAAAGGGCTTCCCTGATCACTTACCATGTCTACGAATCGACAAAGACGTAACAGGGGTATACTGTTCTTGCAGATATGCCCACACATGTAATATAATGCACCCTGCCTTAGGGCTGGAAGGCCTTCTGTAGGGGTGACTTAAATATATTGCAGGCAGGGTTAGTTAGCATGACACACAGGCTTTGGGCCACGTTGTGGTTTCACTATTAGCTGCACCAAGACACGCAGCCTGCAATGGCAGTTTACATGAGCTAGGTGAGAAGTCACAGAGGGTGGCACAATACATGCTGCAACCCTTAGGGACCCTCTTTGGTACCCATGCCCTAGGTACCTGGGGTCCCATTTACTTGGGACATCACAGGGGTGTCAAAGGGTATTGCCAATTGTCCAGTTTTAGAGAAAGAAATCTGGCACTTCTTCAAAATTGCATCATGTGCCATGCAAAAAGTGGGGTCAAAAAGAGGTTCTTTCCTAAAGATACACAGACCTTCTTGATTTGTAGGAACCTTAACGGGGGCCACATTTATCAATGTGTTACGTTGCCCTTGTGCACACAAGGTAATGCATGGGCATTGCAACACTAAAGTCAGATTTACCAAGCAGTGCTTGGTAAATCTTGAGTAATGCAAGGCAGTGCAAGTCACGTCCTTGCGTTATTCTTCTCCATTGGAGGCGTTCCATTGGTGGCATGTTGGTGTTCTCATGCATCCACCCATAGATTCTGGTGTGTTCCCAGATTAACTATGAGTGGGAGACCTAGGAATGCATCAAAATGCTACACCTTCTCAAAGGAGGTGTAACAAGGAGAAATATCTTTATTTCTCCTTGTCCTTGTTTTTCTCTTACTATGCACTCAACAGCATACATTGAAAGAAGAAAAAGTCTCAAATGATTTTTTGTGCAGGAAGGTGCCCCTTTCTGCACAAAAACAATCCTACCTGCAATGCAGGCAACCTTGCACCATGGCGCAAGGTAGCTTGTGTCGGTGTTAGGCAGACAAAAGTGTGCCAGCGCAAGGAAAGGATAGGAATGCACCATTAATATTAAATATGGTGCATGCCTGCCCTCTCCCTTTCACGCAGTGCAGCACAGCAAGGTTTCTTACCTCATTGTGCTGCATGAAATGTTGATAAATCTGTCCCCATGTTTCCATTAGAAATTTATTTTTTGTTTATTAATAACTTTGGTGCCCTTTGACAAATCTTCACAAAACGTTCCAAAATAAAGATTAATCCACCTCTGCTCATTCTTGGAAAATTTTGAGGTGATCAGTCTAGCAGGGGCAGACAAAAGGTGTTCCAAAATGAATTTGCTCCAAAAGAAAACTGCACAATGGTACAGCAAAAACCAGTGAATGGAATTTGGTATCAAATTGGTGGAAAGCTAGATCTTTGCCCAGAAAGCATTTGTTTGTGATTTGGTGTAAAACTGTCAGGTAGTTTTGGAGAAATGAAGGTTCAAAATGTTGGTATTTATAAGGACCCGCTGGTACCACAACTTTTGCACATGAAAAATAAGACCTGATTGATTGCCTGATATCAATAAAGAAGTTTGTCAGCCACTTTAGGACTCAGGGACAAAGTTCCAGAGTCCAGAAAAAATAAATAAATTAAAGAATAGGGGCAGGGTAGGGATACCCTGATGCCTTATTGTTGGAGGTAACTTGGTAGTACTGTGATATTATGGTGAATTGTTTTGAAAATAGTAAACTGTCGCTGTTTTTATTTAGGGCCCGTTGCATCTTTTTTTGTGGTGAGGGCATGCAACCCTCACCCCTGAGGCATTTGAAGGCCCCTGGTACCCCAACCACTAGGAACAATGTAACTCTTTGGGGGAGGGGTGGGTGTTGCCCCTCTCCCCTGAGCCATTCAAAGGCACCAGGGGACCCCATCCTTCGGGCCCAATGTCACTTTTTTCTGGAAGAGTTTTTGGGTGCCCTCTAAGGGGCAACAGAAAGGCCCCAACGACCCCACTCCAGTGAAGCGGTGGGAGGCCACCCTCCCGAGCCTCAGCACAGTCTCAGGGACCCCAGAGCCATATGTAGAACAGTGTACCGGGGACTTTATTCCCCAGGACACTGTAGATTGGTCTTGCCTGGAGGGATCAAAAAGAAAGCTGTTCTCAGCTGGGCAGGAGAAAAGTACTAGATTACTCATGTCGAGTGGGGCAGAAAGAAAAGCTTCTCCCATCAGGGTGGAGCAAACTAGTGAAGCTGGCTCCCACTGGCACCTAGGATAGGTGCTGGACAGAAAGCCAATGGATCGTAAGGCTCATGGGCCTCCCCCACAACCCCCAAGTCTGGCAATGTTGTGGGTGTCTTGAGTGGACCACAGCACCCACAAAAAAGAAAATTGCCAGCTCCCTTTGTCATTCAGGAAGGCGGCTGGCAGGAGAGCAGACCATGTTGCAAGAGTCACAGGCCTCCACCCCATATGGCCCCCAAAAGTTTTCAAGGTGTTGAGTGCTCCAGGTGGAACCATTGCACCCGAATATAAAAATGTATTCATTAAAAAATGTCAAGAAACCTGTGACGTGAGGAGAGTAGTCGCTCTTCCATTTTCACTGCTCCTGGCAGCGAGTCCCCCATAATGCCTTGCAAGAAGTATAGATTCAAATATTTGTATCCCCCTACTGCCAAAGGAAGGGGCAGAGGCACCACCAACTTCTTTTAAAGTTGTGCAGGGAAACAAGTAGTGTAGCAGCCACCTAGGAACATTGAAAAAAACAGTTGCAATAAGATTCCTGGCTTATTGAATATATTACCACAGGATGGTTGGTTATATTTTTAAACCACTCCAAGTTGGAGTTGTATGATTTCAGCTGGAGGGGGGATTCCCTTGTGGCTGCATTTTGTGACCTGAAAACTTTCAAAGAAAGATATTTTTCTTACAAAAATTATTATTAATTATTATTGTATATGTATATGGGAGTACATTAGCTTATAATTGTTATTGTGTGCACTGTGTATGACCTTGCGTATTACAACATTGATGACATCATTGATGATAACACTGTGCATGGCTAAGGCAGTTAACTATAACTGGTGAATTTCAGTTTTTTTTGTTTAAAACATTATGGCCCTCATTACAACATTGGCGGTAAAAGCCGATTACCGCCGTGCAGAAGACCGCCAACACACCGCCGCGGAATTCCGCCACCGCTATTATGACCCACAGCTCGGAATCCGCCAAAATTCAGACACCCACACAAGTCCGCCACACCAAAGGTCAGTGATAAACTGGTGAAAACAAAACCTCCATCGTCACGCCAACAGAAATACGCCCACACTATCACGACACACGAATCCACGCGGCGTTCTTTCAACCGCGGTATTCCATTGGCTGTACACACCGCCACGCTCAAAATACACACACTCCTACAAAACACAGCCACATTGGACGATTCAAAATACACACACCTGAGACACATACACACACCACTCCCACACACCCATTACAATATAAAACACACACCCACAAACCCCTATGACCAAAAATACAGAAAGAAGGCCAGAGAGAGACACCACCAGCAAGTACAACAGCATCCACAGGTACATGATACCATCACCCACACAACTTCCTCGCACCTCACACAACACACCACTACATATCACCACACTTATCACCACACACTCCACCCCACACATCACCTACACCACCCCATGGCACGGCAAAGACACCACAGGTTCTCGGAGGAGGAGCTCAGGGTCAAGGTGGAGGAAATCGTCCGGGTAGAGCCACAGCTATTCGGAGCACAGGTGCAGCACACCTCAATTGCAAGGAAGATGGAGGTATGGCGAAGAATAGTGGACAGGGTCAACGCAGTGGGACAGCACCCAAGAAATCGGGAGGACATCAGGAAAAGTTGGAACGACCTACGGGGGAAGGTGCGTTCCGTGGTCTCAAGACACCACCTGGCGGTTCAGCGGACCCCCACCTCCTCCCCCACAACTAACAACATGGGAGGAGCAGGTCTTGGCGATTCTGCATCCTGAGGGCCTCGCAGGAGTAGCTGGAGGAATGGACTCTGGTCAGTCAAAGCTTTACTAATATATCCCCCACCCTACCTGCATGCTATCACATACCCCCACCCTCACCCTCACCCCCATCACACCAACTCCTCACAAATGTCCCATTATCACAAACCACCCATCCCAACACCAAGCCCTGCATGCAACAGCAAAGCATGGACACCCATCACTAAAGCATGCACACTGCACATAGCCATACACCCCCCTAAACCATCATCACACAAGCTCCCACACAGGAATGCCAGCACTGGGGTACACGGTCACCCACCCATTGCACACCATGGCACACACAGATGCAATAATCATGCCTTTCCACCCCTGCAGGACCCCTACCCAACGTCAGCAGACAGGAGGGTCCAGACATGTCCACTCCACCCACAGAAGAGGCCCACAGTGACAACAGCAGCTCTGTCCAACTGGATCTAGATAGCCAGCCCGGACCATTGGGGACCTCTGGACAGTCGGTTCCCCTCACACAGGCACAGGCCACCACAGACCTTCCCCCTCTGGAAACACCAGCACAGCACCCACCCAGCGGGCCCATACCTCCGTCCCCAGGACACGTCAATCAGCTGTGTGTCCACCACTACAGGGAACCCAGTACAACCCTCCACCCCAACAACAACAGGGACCTGGGGGCAGTGGCAGTGGGCACACGGTCCAGGGGACGGAGGCCCAGGAACACAGGGAACTGGGAGGGCTGCCGTGCGAAAGTGGGAGGACAGGCCAAAGGAACCCACTCCCCACGAGGCCCTCTCCTCCATCATGGGAGCATACCACCACTCCCAGGAGATGATGGCAACGGTACTGGCCAAGTTCCAGGAGACCCAGCGCCTGCAGGAGGAACAGTATTTGGGCTTCAGGGAGGAACTCAGAACCATCAGCTCCACCCTGGGCACCATCGTAGGGGTGCTGAAGGAAGTACTCAACACCAGGAGGGACACTGTGGCACAACTAGGGGCCCCTGACACTAGCATGGACGATGAACTGCCCACCACCTCCTCTGGCGCTAGTGGACAGGACGCCCCACCACAGGACCACCACACCAGCACCCCACCCCCTGCAGAGGGAGAACCACCCCGCAAACAGTCCCTGAGATCCAGGAACAAGACAGAGAACGATGCCAAGACCCCCGCAAAGAAATGAGACCACCCTGATTGTCATCCTACTGTCCCACTTTGTCACCCTGTCCATAATTAAACTGCCCCAGCTCCACTTCCTATGCCCATATGGGCAATGCACGTGTGAGACTAATAGACTGGACTCTGTCATGGACACTCTTCCGGCATCACCCCTCACTATTTAACTTCCCCCTCCAATATTTTGCATTTAAATAAACGCACCTAAAGCACAAAATGATCTGGAGTCTGTCTGTGATTTCGAAATAGTGTATTAGCAATTACAGTGACAAAATGTGTTTGAAATAGTAATGTCAACATACCTATGTCACACAGCTCTAGTCCATGAGGAATGTAAGCAGATGACACACAGTGGGACCCACATCTGTGAAACCGTAAGGGAAAGTGACAACTCAGTGACCATACACTGGGTGAAAACGACAGACAGGATAGAGGTAGTAATGTAAAAGTACATGTAGTAGGCAGGATTATATTCTCACCTATGTTTCACTGGAAATATTGCTGGATCACTGAATCCCTGTTCTGCATGTCTTCTTCCTCTGCTTCATCGTCATCACTGTCCACAGGCTCCACAGCTGCCATAACACCGCCATCTGGACCATCGTCCTGCAGAAAAGGCACCTGTCGTCGCAAAGCCAAGTTGTGAAGCATACAGCAGGCCACGATGATCTGGCATACCTTCTTTGGTGAGTAGAATAGGGATCCACCTGTCATGTGGAGGCACCTGAACCTGGCCTTCAGGAGGCCGATGGTCTGCTCGATCACCATCCTAGTTCGCCCATGGGCCTCATCGTAGCGTTCCTCTGCCCTGGTCCTGGGATTCCTCACTGGGGTCAGTAGCCATGACAGGTTGGGGTACCCAGAGTCACCTGCAAATGGCAAGGGACAACTGTTAGACACACACTAACCTGTAGGGATTACCCCAGACAACCATTCCCACTGTCTTGCTTCCAGGGGCTCACCTAATAGCCACACACAGTGCCTCTGGAGTTGACCCATCACATAAGGGATGCTGCTATTCCGCAGGATGTAGGCGTCATGCACTGAGCCAGGGAACATGGCATTCACATGGGAGATGTACTGGTCGGCCAAACATATCATCTGTACATTCATGGAATGATAACTCTTCCGGTTTCTGTACACCTGTTCACTCCTGTGGGGGGGGGACCAAAGCCACATGGGTCCCCTCAATGGCACCTATGATGTTGGGGATATGTCCCAGGGCATAGAAATCACCTTTCACTATAGGCAAATTCTCCACCTGAGGGAAAACGATGTAGCTCCGCATTTGTTTCAGAAGGGCAGACAACACTATGGACAACACATTGGAAAACATAGGCTGGGACATCCCTGATGCCATGCCACTGTTGTTTGAAATGACCCACTTGCAAGGAAATGGAGCACTGACAGCACCTGCACTTGAGGGGGGATTTCTGTGGGATGGCGGATTGCTCACATCAGGTCTGGCTCCAACTGGGTACACAGTTCCTGGATTGTGGCACGGTCAAACCTGTAGGTGATTTTCAAATGTCGCTCCTCCATTGTCGACAGGTCCACTAACGGTCGGTACACCGGAGGATGCCGCCATCTCCTCACATGTCCCAGCGGACGGTGCCTATGAAGGAGCACAGAGTCAAACAACTCAGCGGTACGTACCCACAGTTTACCCAGAACACCAATCATACATAAAAGGTGGCCCGTATGTGTGTTGAGGCTAGGCCTAGGTATGTGTGACGCAGTTGAAAATGAGGCCATGTGGGCCCCTGAAATGGAGGCTGCCTGACCTCTAAAGTGGGACAATGGGATGTGAGGTAACTGCGCTGGCGTTGTACACGTCGCGGTCGGCAGTCGGAGACTGCGGCGCAATGCTGCATTGGTTAACATTGGACCCTATGGGTCCCAGGAGCCAATGATGATATACGCCGGCGGTGATGGTACGCACCGCCGCGGACGTGACCGCCGTGGACGTGACCGCCATTTTCTATCACTTCAATCACTCGATACCTGATCTTCGACAGGAGAGGACCTACACTGCAGGTGCCGCTGTGACCTCAGTCTGGAAGAGACAATGGCTCGTGCGTCTGGGGAAAGGGCCCCTGCCTTCACATCGGAGGAGTTGGAGAAGCTCGTTGATGGGGTCCTCCCCCAGTACACGCATTCTATGGTCCTCCAGACAAATAGTTAAGTAAAACAGGGAGCATGTTGTGTGGGCTGTGCCTGTGTGGAGAGGGCTGGATGTAAGAAGGAAGGGGGCAGAGATCTGCGTGCATGTAAGACGGTGAGTGCATGTGCCACATGGCAAGGGTAGGGATGGGGGCCACTCACTTTGACAGTGCAGTTGGTAATGACTTCTCTTCTTCCCCTGTACATTTCATGTAGGTCAGCGCCCACCAGAAGAAAGATATTTGGCGTGCCATCGCCAAGGATGTCCAGACCCTGGGGGCCTACCACAGACGGAGCACCCACTGCCGGAAAAGATGGGAGGACATTCGCCGCTGGAGCAAGAAGACGGCGGAGGCTCAGCTGGGGATGGCCTCCCAATGTGGGAGGGGTACCCGTCTAACCATGACCCCCCGATGTTCAGGATCCTGGCGGTGGCCTACCCGGAGTTGGATGGGCGCTTGAGGGCATCACAGCAGACACAAGGGGGTGAGTACACTCTCATTCAGCTGACTTTGCGCGCAGTGGAGTTGTCTGGGTGGGGGAGGAGGGCTGTGGGTTCCTCTAGGCCAGGGCGAGTTCTGTAGGCTAGGCCCCTCCGTAAGGCATGGCCCTGTGGCCTCCCACCCCACCTCTGTAGAGTGCCAAGTACAGCTATTCATGCCCCTGTGTCATCTATGTGTGCAGATGTCGCACATAGCCTTGTAGGCCATTTCCCAGGAATTGCACTGTGGAGCCCAAGAGCACGGCGTAGTGCAGGGGGCCTCTGTGTCTGTCTTGTCCGACAACGGTAGCGGTAATTCATGCACTCAACTTGTCTTTCTTCTGTCTCCCCCCCTTTTTTTGGTCTTCCTGTTCTTGTGTGCATTAGCATCATCAGGCGGAGGAGCAGTGGCACCGGAGCACGAGGGAGCTGCATCCCACATGGCCCTGGAGGGCGAGACTACGGAGTCTGAATTCACCAGTGGGACGGAGGGCGAGGGGAGCTCCATGGCGGGGACAGGAGCTGATACCAGTGACACAGACTCGTCCTCTGATGGAAGCTCCCTTGTGGTGGCAGCAACATCTGTGCCCCAGCATCTACAGGTACAGCCGCCACCCCCCCCTACCAGCACCGCCCTCCCAGCAGCCCCTCAGCCTTTGCCCCGTGCCCGCTCACCCAGGAGGGTGGGCATCACCTTCGCCCCAGGCACCTCAGGCCCTGCCCCAGTCACCCCTGCTGCCCTCAGTGAGGAGGCCATTGACCTCCTCAGGTCCCTCACTGTTGGACAGTCTACCATTTTGAATGCCATCCAGGGTGTAGAAAGGCAGTTGAAACAAACTAATGCATTCCTGGAGGGCATTCATTCTGGTCAGGCGGCCCTTCACCGAGCTTTTCAAACTCTGGCCTCAGCACTGATGGCAGCCATTGTCCCTGTCTCTAGCCTCCCCCTCCAACTTCCTCCACCCAAACCTAATCTCTGCCTATCCCAAGCACACCATCAGACCAGCCTGCACAACTCACCACACAAGGGAAGCTCAGGCAAACATAAGCACCACACATCCCACAGGCACTCACGCTAGCAACACACACATGCAGACACACCAACATCCACTGCCTCCACTGTGTCCCCCTCCTCGTCGTCTCCTTCCTCCCTCCCAGTCTCGTCTACACTCACACCTGCATGCACTACCTCTACAGCCACTACGTCCCTCACCAGCACATCCACCAGCACACCCCGCTCACGTGCACTCACCACCCCCACTACCATTCACACGTCCCCTGTGTCCTCTCTCAGTGTGTCTGTGACCCCCCCTCCCAAGATACACAAACGCAGGCAAACACCCACCCAACAGCCATCCACCTCACGACAGCCTCCAGCGCATGCACCTGCACCCAAAGTCACCAAACGTACACCTCCCAAAACCACCACCTCTTCCTCCACTCCCAAACCCCCTCCAGCTACCCGTCCCAGTGTCTCCCAAAAACTTTTCCTGTCCAGCCTTGACCTTCTTCCCACACCTCCCCCACCCCATCCATCTCATAGGTCCCGAAGTAGCACCTCAGCCACAACATCTACGGGACCAGTGGTGCCTGTTGTCACAGGTCTGTGGAGTGCACCGGCCACCAGGACAGCCAGTGTTGCACGGAGCCACAGCACAGCCAGTCCCCCCCCTGTGAAGCATCAGAAGTTGGCCAGTGCCCGACGGGAGAGGGGGAAGACTCCTGCCACCAAAGCCGCCCCCAGGGGTCCCGGTGGTAGTGTGGACTCAGCTGTTACACCTCCCAAGGTGGGGAAGGGCCAAAAGAAACCCGGCAAGTCTGGGAAGAGCTGCACTGCGGAGAAGACCGCCATCATCCCCGCTGCCCAGGAGGCCACCGCCAGCCCCAGCCCAGCTGCCCAGGAGGGCCCCACCATCCCCAGCCCAACTGCCCAGGAGGGCCCCGCCAGCCCCAGCTCATCTGCCCAGGGGGGCCCCGCCAGCCCCAGCCCAGCTGCCCAGGAGGGCCCCGCCAGCCCCAGCCCAGCTGCCCAGGAGGCCACCACCAGCACAAGCCCGCTGGGCCATGAAGGACCGCCAGCACAAGCACCGCTGGGCCATGAAGGACCGCCAGCACAAGCCCCGCTGGGCCATAAAGGACTGCCAGCACAAGCCCCGCTGGGCCAGGCACCACCAACTCAAGCACCGCTGAACAGGGCACCGCCAACTCAAGCACCGCTGAACAGGGCACCGCCAACTCAAACACTGCTGAACAGGGCACCGCCAACTCAAGCACCGCTGAACAGGGCACCGCCAACTCAAGCACCGCTGAACAGGGCACCGCCAAATCAAGCACCACTAGCCCATGAGCGGCAGGGGCACTGACGCAACTGGGTCCGTCACGGGGTGAGTGATGCACTCTGGGCACCAGTCCCCCTCCAGAACCAGTGGAGACATGCATCCACTACCTCTGTCCTTCACAGGATGAAGCACTCTGGGCACCAGTCCCCCTCCAGAACCAGTGGAGACATGCATCCACTACCTCTGTCCTTCACAGGATGAAGCACTCTGGGCACCAGTCCCCCTCCAGAACAAGTGGAGACTGTTATCCACTTGAGAGACTGTGGCTTTGCACTCCCCAGGATGCAGCAGTGGGCAACCCACCCACTGTAGAGACTTGAGAGACTGTGGCTTTGCACTCCCCAGGACATGGCAGTGGGCAACCCACCCACTGTAGAGACTTGAGAGACTGTGGCTTTGCACTCCCCAGGATATGGCAGTGGGCAACCCACCCACTGTAGAGACTTGAGAGACTGTGGCTTTGCACTCCCCAGGATTGAACAGTGGGCATTGAGCCCCCTCGTGGATCTGGCATCGTGCACTCATCCGGCTGAGGTGCCCCCCCTTTCAATTCCCCCTGAGGTGCCTGTTGTATTTATATCTGATGCCCCTGCAGTGTTCTCTCTGTTTTGATCGGGTATCGAGTGTGGGCCTCGCCCATGCATTTTGGGCCCAGTGGTCCACGGACTATAAATGGTGCAATACCTGGACTTGTATTATTGGTGTATATATTTGTTTATAGTGTATATATATGTTTGAGTACTGGATTTTAATATATTACAATGGTTACACTCATTTCCTTTTGTCTTTGCATTCTTCCGGGAGCTTGGGGGGGTGTAACTGTAATGTATCATGCTGTATTAGTGTGTGTGTTGTAGTGGGTGAGGGTGTGGGTGGGGGTGTTGCGTGTGTGTGTGTCTCTGTTTTTTCCCTCCCCCCTCCCCTGTGTCGTAGGTGTAGTACTCACCGTGGTCTTCACCGCCGGCGTTCGTGCTCCTGGTAGAGGAGCAGGAAGACTATCGCAGGTAGAATTTGGAGTTCCGGGTCCATGGTGTCCTCGTTCCTCGTGGGGTGTGTAGAGATGAGCGTTTTTCCTTCGAAATTCCTGTTTCCGCCGTGTTTTTATCCGCGGTGAATCCGCCCCGGAAAAGGTGGCGGATTGGTCTGTCATAATAGTGTGGGCGGTACATTGTCTCCTGCCTGTCTGTTGGCGGTGACCGCCGCGCTGTTTGTTTGTACCGCCGTGGCGGTCGGAGTGTTAAAGTGGCTGTCTTTGTTGGCTGTTTCCGCCACGGTCGTAATTGCAATTTTGTTTCCGCCGTCCTGTTGGCGGTCTTACCGCTGCTTTAACACCGTCCGCCAGGGTTGTAATGACCACCTATATGTTAACTGAAATTTTCAGTCAACTCTACTGTCACTTCAATCTTTGTTTTTTTCAGTGAATTTCTGGTTAATTTGAAGTTATGAAACCTTAAAATATGTTTAAAAATAACCCTTGGAAAGTCACTGGAAAGTTACTGTTGAAATGAAGTTATGATTACAAAACAAAATCTAAAAAAATCACCGGCTGTAGTGCTTATGAAATCACACATAAACCCACTGACAGCATGTTAAATTAAATCAATTACATCACTCATGACATCTCAGATGAGATCATTGATGATATCACTCATGACATTACTGATGGAAACATCCAATGCTCTGTTCATTTTACTGCAAGAAATATAGTTAAGTGTTTTACGTAAAACTCTGCTATAACTAAATGACTCATTTCAGAGCGGTTAGCCCCAGTAATTTGCCAGTGAATACACCATGTAGTAATACTATAACCTCTACTACAGATAAAACATTAGCCCTCTACAATCATATGAGAGATGAGAGGGTGAGCGGACCTCCATCCTTGCATTTGCCTATATATCGCACAATCGCTGTCAGCGAAAGCTTTTGTGATTAAAAAAAGCTCAGAAACAGGCTTGTAGCCCACCCCATACTTACTGTTACTTACCATTGGTTGGCTCCCACTTCGCTCTCATCTTCTTTCTTCTTATTGGTCAGAGCCTCCTGCTGCTTTCACTTTCTCTTCGGTGCTTTCTGAGTACCTATCGTACATGGAGCTTGGACCAAGTACAGTTTCCAGTTTCCTGTTTCTGTAGTCAGTGCTCATCCCCTGGCTGCAGCTTGTACAGGTACTTTTTTTCTTTCTAATCAGGTTCTGTTTTTTGTGTGATTCTGTTTGACCTGCCTGAGTGAACTGTGTACCCTCCACCGATCCTTTTTTTCAAATAATGTTTCACTTTGCATGTAGCAAAACATTTTTTTACAAAGGTGCCTTGAAAGGCAGAGGACAGGGCCCAATAGTGCAGTAAGCTGTGGCTGTGGCGAGCCCTGCCATGTGTCAAGCTCGTCTGATACCGCTACCCTCGCAGAGATGTGTTTGAAAAGGAAGCAAACAGCTGGCACGTGCCTCCTATAACCAATCCAGTGAGAGATAGGGTGACCATATTTTCAAATCCAAAAACAAGCATTTGCAAAGCCAACAGGTCTTGCATTTTTTTAAATTATACTATGGGTATGTACATAGTTGATATTTAGTTAAGACTGAGCCCTTATAAGTTTCTTTTACATTAATATAACATTTTTGTATAAATAATTATCAATTTTTTTGCTTTTTATATTTTTATTGCATTTAAATATATAATTGCACATTTTTATTAATATAATGTTGGTTATGCTGTTAGACATTGTATTTTTTACAATACATTTCTTTAAAAAAATCTTTTTTGCACGTTACTGGAAAAATAAATATTGTAGAATTTATTTGACAAAACACTGATTTATTGTTATGAAAAAGCATAGCTAACTATTCGCACCAAAGAGAAATAAAAACACTGGCTGGCTCAAAAGCGCGTGCAAGATAAATAACATTAAAAAGTGCATTCTTGCTTAAGTAAATTGTAATATAGCAGCCGCATAATTGCTGCTTCCATAAATATACTACTGCTTCCAAATCATTAGTAAGGTTGGAAACAAAGCCAGGTAGAAAAACGTCTGTAAAAAATCATTCCAAATGTGTGCTCAAAAGACAAATTAAAACACAGGCTAATGGGAAACTGTACGGTAAATAAAAAGCGCACTGACAAAACTAAATAAATTGAACAAAACTTTGCAAAAACTCTTTTAAGTAGGACACATTTATTTCTCCGAAAAAGCCCAAGGAAACGTACGCACTAAAAATAAAACAAGCCATCACCCTGCTCTTAGAAAAAGAAAAATGCACAATGCTCTCACTCTAGTAACAATAATCAACAAGTGAAGGAAAAAACTTGTATCAAACACCATCCCTGGGTTCCATACACGTTTTTCACACTTTCAATGCGCTGCAAAAGCAGCAGATGTAACCTCAAGTATACTTTGAGATGTTCTATGATTGCAAAGCACAATTAAAGTGTATGGCGGAGTCAGAGCAAGAAAAGTTGTGTCAGGCCTAAGAAACTGTTGAAAGTTCGCGCTCTTCTCCGTGCCGCACCGTAATGGAAAATAAACAAGCACGCCTTACGTAGCCGCTTCTGTCCCGCGGACGTAACGGTTACGTCCCACGGCCCAGTGCTCATGTGCCGAGGACGTACCCATTACGTCCTCAGCACTGAGCTCAGAGGGAGCGCTAGCGCTCCCTCTGTGGGCTTCCCTCCCACCACGCCAAGGCAGGGATGGAAGGGGAAGCCCTTCCCCTTCCTCCCCCACCCCCCTCCCCCTGTAATGACGTCAGCGTGCGATCGCGCGTTGACATAATTACAGGGTGCCGGTCGCACTGGAAGCCATTTGTTTCCAGTGCGATTAGGAGAAAGAGGTGAGTTTCTCCTCTGGAGGGTGGGGGGTTGTAAACAAAGAGGCACCGGGGAAAGGAAAGGGTTTTCCTTTCCCCTGGTGTCTCTTTGAGGTGCGATCGGGCAGCAGGAATGCCCACTAGACGCCAGGGATTTTCTTTTTTTGTTGTTTTAGTGTGCTATGTGTGTCGGGAGTGGCCCCTTGGGCAAGGGTCGCTCCCATTTGGGGGGCATGTGACCAGTGGCCATTTCTGCCCCCTTTGGGGGAAGATCGGCCTATTATTTGTAGGCTGATCTGCCCCCAAGGGGGGGCAGAAACCACTAGACACCAGGGATTTAATTTTTTTCATATTGCTCGATTTTGTTGTTTGGGAGCGGCCCCTTGGGCAAGGGTCGCTCCCATTTTGGGGGCATGTTACCTGTGGCCATTTCTGCCCCCTTGGGGGCGGATCAGCCTATTATTTTTAGGCTGATCTGCGGGGCAGAAACCACTAGAACACCAGGGATTTTAGTAAAAATGTTTATTTATGTGGGGGGCATTGAACTGTTAGCCATTTCTGTCCCCTTTGGGGACAGATCAGCCTATTATTTTTAGGCTGACGGCAGAAACCACTAGAACGCCAGGGATTTTTTAAAATATGTTTATTTATGTGGGGGGCGTCCCGTTGGGCAAAGGGCACCCCACAAGGGGGGCATTGAACTGTTGGCCATTTCTGCCCCGGCCTATTTTTTTTAGGCCCATCTGCCCCCAAGGGGGGACAGAAGCCACTTAGACACCAGGGATAGTGTGTGTGTTAGTAGAGGGGGGCGGCCCCTTGGGCAAGGGTCGCCCCCCCTTTGGGGACACGTGTACCAAGACCATTTCTGCCCGTTTGGGGACAGATTGGCCTATTATTTTTAGGCTGACCTGCCCCCAAGGGGGGCAGAAACCACTAGAACGCCAGGGATTTAAAAAAAAAATGTTTATTTATGTGGGGGGTCGTCCCCTTGGGCAAGGGGCGCCCGCCCCAAGGGGGGCATTGAACTGCTGGCCTTTTCTGCCCCCAAGGGGGGCAGAAGCCACTTAGACACCAGGGAGAGTGTGTGTTAGTGGATGGGGGGGTGGCCCCTTAGGCAAGGGTCGCCCCCCTTTGGGGGCACGTGTACCAAGGCCATTTCTGCTCCCCTTGGGGACAGATCGGCGAAACCACTAGAACGCCAGGGATTTTTTAATATGTTTATATATGTGGGGAGGCGTCCCCTTGGGCAAGGGGGGTATTGAACTGTTGGCCATTTCTGCCCCCCTTGGGGGCAGATGGCCCTATTTTTTTTTAGGCCCATTGTCCCCAAGGGGGCAGAAGCCACTTAGGCACCAGGGATAGTGTGTGGGTTTTTTTTGTTTGGGGGGGTGGCCCCTTGGGCAAGGGTCGCTCCTCGTGGGGACACACTACTAAAGGTATTTTCAGCCCTCATTGGGGCAGATAGGCCTATTTTTTAGTAGGCCCATCTGCCCCTATGGCAGAATCCAGTTAGACACCAATTTCTAAATGATTGATGGTGGGATGTTTGTCAACTGACGAAGTATTTGCATTTGTGATAAAAAAAATGTCCTTCTTTTTGTTCTAGTTCAAAGCTTTTGCTTTCTTTGCTGTGGCTCCTTGCAGTTTTGGCGGTGGTTGATCTGCGGTTTGCATAGTTGCATGTTTTAGGTAAGTAAAAACAATTTACCTCCAAGGAGTATTGTTGCCATGCATGAATGACATGTTTGTAGGTGGTGTACTAAATGCAGGTTTGTGTGTAATTGTCCTTAGATTTGTGTACAATGATATTTGTGTTGTATTATTTCTAATTTGCTTTTCTTTCTTTCTTTCTAGTGGGATATCATTGGTGATTGCTGTGTCTGTGCAGAGTAGTTGCTGGTGATTCAAGCTTTTTCAGGCAAGTGAGCAGTATAGTTTTTGAGTTTATAACTCTTACTGATGAAGCTACACGTTATTACTTATCTTACACAGTGCTGGTTGTTGGTGGTACATTTGTCCAGTTAATTTTCATAGGAAAGATCATGGCTAGCCGCAGGATGGCCGCTCAGCAGGTGGTTGGTATGCTTTTTCAGTCATTGTCTGATCATGATTATGAGACGGACTCTGCATCTGAGGCAGAGGAGGAAGTGAGAGATTCTGGCAGTGAAGTTTCTGTCGGAGAGGAATCTTCTGACGAGGAAGCCACACTCAGTGCAGATGAAAGGCCTGTTTTAGAGGAGGACACTGATGTGCCATTAGTGCAGCAACCTGGGGCTGAAAGGTTTCCAGTTAGAAGACCTGAACTCTGGGTTGCCCCAAATATGGAGCAGCCAGAGTTGCCTTCCTTTACTGGTCTCCCGGGGTGTAGAGTCAATACAGAGAACTTTTTGCCTGTCAATTTCTTTGAGCTATTTGTGGATGATGTGTTTTTGGAAGAGATTGTTGAGCAGACTAATTTGTATGCAGAGCAGTATTTGAGGGACAAGGCTGCTAGACTTAGGCCACACTCTAGTGCTACCTAGTGGATTCCCACAAATTTGGAGGAAATGAAAAGGTTTTTGGGGTTGACTCTTTTGATGGGGTTGATAAGGAAGCCGTCACTGGCTTCTTATTGGTCTACTAGTCCCTTGATGGCAACAGCTATATTTCCTGCAACCATGAGTCGTAATCGGTATTTGCTTCTTCTTAGGATGCTGCATTTTATTGACAATGCATTAGCCTTGCCACAAGATCACTCTGATTCTGACCATCTTCTTTAGAGTAGGCCTGTCCTTGATCATTTTGTAGATCATTTTTCAGAAGTCTATGTTCCAGGCAAAGAAATAGCTGTGGACGAGTCTTTGGTCCTCTTCAAGGGTTGTTTGGTTTTTAGGCAGTACATTCCTAGCAAGAGGGCACGATATGGAATTAAATTGTATATGCTGTCTGAAAGGTGAGCAGGATATGTGTATAATTTACGTGTCTACACTGGTAGGGATTCCAGTATTGACCCCCCTGGTTGTCCACCCACTTTTGGAGTCACTGAGAAAATTGTGTGGGATCTTGGTAGACGACTGTTCATAAAAGGTCACCATTTGTATGTAGATAATTTCTACACTGGAGTGCAGTTATTCAAGGAATTGTTTAGAGTGGCCACTGTTGCTTGTGGCACAATTCGTTGTAACCGGAAAGGCTATCCAAGGGAGCTTGTTTGTAAAAAACTTGAGAGGGGACAGTGCAGTGCCTTGAGCAATGATGAGCTGCTAGCTTTGAAATATTCAGACAGGAGGGATGTCTACATGCTAAGTACCATCCATGATGAGAGTACTTCCCCCGTGACTGTTTGGGGCCAGGTTGCTGAAGTGTGCAAACCTGTGTGCATTTTAGATTATAATAAGCACATGGGAGGTGTAGATAGAGTTGATCAAAGGTGGAACCTTATACTGCTATTCGTAAGTCTTACGTTTGGTAAAAGAGGTTAGCAATTCACCTCTTCCACTTAGCAACGTCAAAGATGACATTTCTGAAATTTCAGGAGTCAGTGATAGAGAGCCTTATTGTGGTGGAACAGGCCAGAGTTCCTAGAAAAGCAGTGGTGGAGAATGTGGCTAAATTGAAAGATCGCCACTTTGCTGAGCACATTCCTCCCACACCCAAAAAAGAATTTCCAGCTAAGAAATGTAGAGTGTGTTTTCGAAGAGGTATCTGGAGGGAGACTCGAATGTACTGCCCAGATTGTCCTTCAAAGCCTGGGCTGTGTGTGGGTGGTTGTTTTAAGAATTACCACACCCAGAAGAATTACTAAGAAGAACCATGAGGGTAAATTGCCTGTTTTGTATTTTTATGTGTTCAGTTTCATGGTTGGCATTTCTGTCATGTACTTAGTTAGAGCTTTTGTGTTTGTAGTTTTGTAATTATTTCTAATTAGTTAGTGGTTTCTTTCTTTTTTTTTTAAAAAGTGATGCCATTGTGTGTGGAGTGGCGCTTGGCTGACGGTGTACATGTTGACTTGGTGTTGGCTACTGCAACACACTGCCAGCCAAACACCAATCCACACACTCCCATCAGCTGGTGTGATTGCTGTATCAGGCATGTGGGAGTATGTAAGTGATGGGCCCTTGAGTGGCGCTGTCTGTCGATGCGAGTGTTGTAATGTGCTGGGCCCATGGCTGGTGGAGTGAATGGTCTTGTGCATGTCATGTATGAAAGGTGTGTGAATGGACTGTAAAGCGGTAGGTGCCTTTCTGTGGCTTTACAGCTCACGAGCTGTGAGCCATTGGCTCAGTTTTTTGGCCTTTCAGTTATTAACAGTGCATTTCATTTTTGTGAAATCTCTTGTTAATAAAATTTGATCCACTGAACCATCACTCACCCTCGTGCCAAATCCAACCAGTATGTGCGGTAAAAATGACAAAACCTGCTCCGCTGTAATCAGGCGTCGCAGCACACCTGTGACACGCTAGGTGCCTCGGTGGGACCCCGATGATGAAGCATGCCACCAACTTAGTCGGTGGGTGAGGGGTCTTTTTCACATAACCTAAGTGCATTTCTTTTCACAATATTAGTGTTTGGAACATCACATAAGTATGTGGACACACCAAAATGATCTATTTCAAAACTACCTGTGTTTGGGGGGGCACCTATGGTTTTGGTCCCGGGTGCGGCCTTTATCTAGGGAAACCTACCAAACCCAGACATGTTTTAAAAATAGACTGCAAGGAGTCCAAGGAGGTGTGGCTTGCCTGGATCCCCCAACAGTTTCTTACCTAGACTCCTCGGCAAACCTCAAAATTTGCATAAAAAATCATATTTTCCTCACTTTTCTTTGTAGGATCACCGCTGCGGCACAAATTTCCTACCACCCAGTGTTCCCCTCAGTCCCCCAAGTAAAATGTTACCTCACTTGCATGGGTCCCCAAAGCAGAGTCAGCCTAAAAGATGTATAAAAGAAAAATATGTGCTTATCACTCGCTGTGCTATCCCCTCAATCTCTACAAGTTTTTGGACTTTTTCTGTTGCAGGCACCTGGCCCACCCCCACAAGTGAGGTGCCATTTTTATCGGGAGACTTGCGGGAATGCTGCGTAGAAGGAAATTTGTGGCTCTTCTCAGATTCCAGAACTTTCTGTCACCAAAATGAGAACAAAAAGTGTTTTTTGGGCCAAATTTTGAGGTTTGCAAAGGATTCTGGGTAACAGAACCTGGTCAGAGCCCCACAAGACACCCTATCTTGGATTCCCCCAGGTGTCTAATTTTCAAAAATGCACTAGTTTGCCAGGTTTTCCTAGGTGCCGGCTGCGCTAGAGGAAAAAATCCACAGGTAGGCAGTTTGTAATAAACACCTCTGTTTTCTGTGGAAAAATGTGATGTGTCCATGTTGTGTTTTGGGGCATTTCCTTTTGCGGGCGCTAGGCCTACCCACACAAGTGAGGTACCATTTTTATCGGGAGACTTGAGGGAACGCTGAGTGGAAGGGAATTTGTGGCTCCTCTCAGATTCCAGAACTTTCTGTCACCAAAATGAGAGGAAAAGTGTTTTTGGGCCACATTTTGAGGTTTGCAAAGGATTCTGGGTAACAGAACCTGTTCAGAGCCCCACAAGTCACCCCATCTTGGATTCCCCTAGGTGTCTAGTTTTCAAAACTGTGCAGGTTTGCTAGGTTTCCCCAGGTGCCGGCTGCGCTAGAGGCCAAAATCCACAGGTAGGCAGTTTGTAAAAAACACCTCTGTTTTCTGTGGAAAAATGTGATGTGTCCATGTTGTGTTTTGGGGCATTTCCTTTTGCGGGCGCTAGGCCTACCCACACAAGTGAGGTACCATTTTTATTGGGAGACTTGGGGGAACGCTGGGTGGAAGGAAATTTGTGGCTCCTCTCAGATTCCAGAACTTTCTGTCACTGAAATGAGAGTAAAAAGTGTTTTTTGGGCAAAATTGTGAGGTTTGCAAAGGATTCTGGGTAACAGAACCTGGTCAGAGCCCCACAAGTCACCCCATCTTGGATTCCCCTAGGTGTCTAGTTTTCAAAACTGCGCAGGTTTGCTAGGTTTCCCTAGGTGCCGGCTGAGCTAGAGGCCAAAATCCACAGCTAGGCACTTTGCAACAAACAGCTCTGTTTTCTATGTGAAAATGTGATGTGTCCACGTTGTGTTTTGCGGCTTTTCCTGTCGCAGGCGCTAGGCCTACCCCCACAAGTAAGGTACCATTTTTATCAGGAGCCTTGGGGGAACGCTGGGTGGAAGGGAATTTGTGGCTCCTCTAAGATTCCAGAACTTTCTGTCACCGAAATGAGAGGAAAAGTGTTTGTTGGCCAAATTTTGAGGTTTGCAAAGGATTCTGGGTAACAGAACCTGGTCAGAGCCCCACAAGTCACCCCATCTTGGATTCCCCTAGGTGTCTAGTTTTCAAAACTGTGCAGGTTTGCTAGGTTTCCCTAGGTGCCGGCTGAGCTACAGGCCAAAATCCACAGCTACGCACTTTGCAAAAAACATCTCTGTTTTCTTTGAGAAAATGTGATGTGTCCATGTTCTGTTTTGGGGCTTTTCCTGTCGCAGGCGCTAGGCCTACCCCCACAAGTAAGGTACCATTTTTATCGGGAGCCTGGGGGGAACGCTGGGTGGAAGGAAATTTGTGGCTCCTCTTAGATTTCAGAACTTTCTGTCACCAAAATGAGAGAAAAAGTGTTTGTTGGCCACATTTTGAGGTTTGCAAAGGATTCTGGGTAACAGAACCTGGTCAGATCCCCACAAGTCACCCCATCTTGGATTCCCCTAGGTGTCTAGTTTTCAAAACTGTGCAGGTTTGCTAGGTTTCTCTAGGTGCCGGCTGAGCTACAGGCCAAAATCCACAGCTACGCACTTTGCAAAAAACAGCTCTGTTTTCTTTGTGAAAATGTGATGTGTCCACGTTGTGTTTTGGGGCTTTTCCTGTTGCGGGCGCTAGGCCTACCCCCACAAGTGAGGTACCATTTTTATCGGGAGACTTGGGGAAACGCTGGGTGGAAGGAAATTTGTGGCTCCTCCCAGATTCCATAAATTTCTGTCACCGAAATGAGAGGAAAAGTGGTTTTTGGGCCAAATTTTGAGGTTTGCAAAGGATTCTGGGTAACAAAACCTGGTCAGAGCCCCACAAGTCACCCCATCTTGGATTCCGCTAGGTGTCTCATTTTCAAAACTGTGCAGGTTTGCTAGGTTTCCCTAGGTGTCGGCTGAGCTACAGGCCAAAATTCACAGCTAGGCATTTTGCTAAAAACAGCTCTGTTTTCTTTGTGAAAATTTGATGTTTCCACGTTGTTTATTGGGGCTTTTCTTGTCACTGGCGCTAGGCCTACCCACACAAGTGAGGTACCATTTTTATTGGGAGACTTGGGGGAACGCTGGGTGGAAGGAAATTTGTGGCTCCTCTCAGATTCCAGAACTTTCTGTCACTGAAATGAGAGTAAAAAGTGTTTTTTGGGCAAAATTGTGAGGTTTGCAAAGGATTCTGGGTAACAGAACCTGGTCAGAGCCCCACAAGTCACCCCATCTTGGATTCCCCTAGGTGTCTAGTTTTCAAAACTGCGCAGGTTTGCTAGGTTTCCCTAGGTGCCGGCTGAGCTAGAGGCCAAAATCCACAGCTAGGCACTTTGCAACAAACAGCTCTGTTTTCTATGTGAAAATGTGATGTGTCCACGTTGTGTTTTGCGGCTTTTCCTGTCGCAGGCGCTAGGCCTACCCCCACAAGTAAGGTACCATTTTTATCAGGAGCCTTGGGGGAACGCTGGGTGGAAGGGAATTTGTGGCTCCTCTCAGATTCCAGAACTTTCTGTCACCGAAATGAGAGGAAAAAGTGTTTTTTTGGCTAAATTTTGAGGTTTGCAAAGGATTCTGGGTAGCAGAACCTGGGCAGAGCCCCACAAGTCACCTCATCCTAGATTCCCCTTGGTGTCTAGTTTTCAAAACTGCGTTTGTTTTCTAGGTTTCCCCAAGTGCCGGCTGAGCTAGAGGCCAAAATCCACAGGTAGGCAGTTTGTAAAAAAACACCTCTGTTTTCTGTGGAAAAATGTGATGTGTCCAGGTTGTGTTTTGGGGCATTTCCTTTCATGGACGCTAGGCCTATCCCCACAAGAGAGGTACCATTTTTATCG
Source organism: Pleurodeles waltl (assembly GCF_031143425.1). NCBI lineage: Eukaryota > Metazoa > Chordata > Amphibia > Caudata > Salamandridae > Pleurodeles > Pleurodeles waltl. The sequence goes on along the minus strand of NC_090436.1, from coordinate 976,861,722 downwards.
GGAGACTTGGGGGAACGCTAGGTGGAAGGAAATTTGTGGCTCCTCTCAGATTCAAGAACTTTCTGTCACTGAAATGAGAGGAAAAAGTGTTTTTTGGCCAAATGTTGAGGTTTGCCAAGGATTCTGGGTAACAGAACCTGGTCAGAGCCCCACAAGTCACCCCATATTTCATTCCCCTAGGTGTCTAGTTTTCAAAACTGCGCAGGTTTGCTAGGTTTCCCTAGGTGCCGGCTGAGCTAGAGGCCAAAATCCGCAGCTAGGCACTTTGCACAAAACATCTCTGTTTTCTTTGTGAAAATGTGATGTGTCCACGTTGTGTTTTGGGGCTTTTCCTGTCACGGGCGCTAGGCTTACCCCGACAAGTGAGGTACCATTTTTATCGGAAGACTTGTGGGAACGCTGGGTGGAAGGAAATTTGTGGCTCCTCTAAGATTCTAGAACTTTCTGTCACCGAAATGAGAGGAAAAAGTGTTTTTTTGGCCAAATTTTGAGGTTTGAAAAGGATTCTGGGTAACAGAACCTGGTCAGAGCCCCACAAGTCACCCCATCTTGGATTCCGCTAGGTGTCTCATTTTCAAAACTGCGCAGGTTTGCTAGGTTTCCCTAGGTGTCGGCTGAGCTACAGGCCAAAATTCACAGCTAGGCATTTTGCTAAAAACAGCTCTGTTTTCTTTGTGAAAATGTGATGTTTCCACATTGTTTTTTGGGGCTTTTCCTGTCACTGGCGCTAGGCCTACCCCCAGACGTGAGGTACCATTTTTATCAGGAGACTTCGAGGAACACTGGGTGGAAGGAAATTTGTGGCTCCTCTCAGATTCCAGAACTTTCTGTCACCGAAATGAGAGGAAAAAGTGTTTTTTTGGCCAAATTTTGAGGTTTGCAAAGGATTCTGTGTAACAGAACCTGGTCAGAGACCCACAAGTCACCCCATCTTGGATTCCCCTAGGTGTCTAGTTTTCAAAACTGTGCAGGTTTGCTAGGTTTCCCTAGGTGCCGGCTGAGCTACAGGCCAAAATCCACAGCTACGCACTTTGCAAAAAACAGCTCTGTTTTCTTTGTGAAAATGTGATGTGTCCACGTTGTGTTTTGGGGCTTTTTCTGTCGCGGGCGCTAGGCCTACCCCCACAAGTGAGGTACCATTTTTATCAGGAGACTTGGGGAAACGCTGGGTGGAAGGAAATTTGTTGCTCCTCTCAGATTCCAGAAATTTCTGTCACCGAAATGAGAGGAAAAGTGGTTTTTGGGCCAAATTTTGAGGTTTGCAAAGGATTCTGGGTAACAAAACCTGGTCAGAGCCCCACAAGTCACCCCATCTTGGATTCCTCTAGGTGTCTCATTTTCAAAACTGCGCAGGTTTGCTAGGTTTCCCTATGTGTCGGCTGAGCTACAGACCAAAATTCACAGCTAGGCATTTTGCTAAAAACAGCTCTGTTTTGTTTGTGAAAATGTGATGTTTCCACGTTGTGTTTTGGGGCTTTTCCTGTCACTGGCGCTAGGCCTACCCCCAGACGTGAGGTACCATTTTTATCAGGAGACTTCGAGGAACGCTGGGTGGAAGGAAATTTGTGGCTCCTCTCAGATTCCAGAACTTTCTGTCACCGAAATGAGAGGAAATAGTGTTTTTTTGGCCAAATTTTGAGGTTTGCAAAGGATTCTGGGTAACAGAACCTGGTCAGAGCCCCATAAGTCACCTCATCTTAGATTCCCCTAGGTGTCTAGTTTTCAAAACTGCGCTGGTTTGCCAGGTTTCCCCAGGTGCCGGCTGAGCTAGAGGCCAAAATCCACAGGTAGGCAGTTTGTAAAAAACACCTCTGTTTTCTGTGGAAAAATTTGATGTGTGCACGTTGTGTTTTGGGGCATTTCCTTTCATGGGCACTAGGCCTACCCCCACAAGTGAGGTACCATTTTTATCGGGAGCCTTTGGGGAACGCTGGGTGGAAGGAAATTTGTGGCTCCTCTCAGATTCCAGAACTTTCTGTCACCGAAATGAGAGGAAAATGTGTTTTGGGGCCAAATTTTGAGGTTTGCCAAGGATTCTGGGTAACAGAACCTGGTCAGAGCCCCACAAGTCACCCCATCTTGCATTCCCCTAGGTGTCTAGTTTTCAAAACTCCGCGGGTTTGCTAGGTTTCCCTAGGTGCCGGCTGAGCTACAGGCCAAAATCCTCAGCTAGGCACTTTGCAAAAAACAGCTCTGTTTTCTTTGTGAAAATGTGATGTGTCCATGTTGTGTTTTGGGGCATTTCCTGTCGTGGGTGCGAGGCCTATCCACGCAAGTGAGGTACCATTTTTGTCGGGGGACGTGGGGGAACACATAATAGCAAAAGAAGTGTTATTTCCCCTTGTCTTTCTCTACATTTTGTCCTTCCAAATGTAAGAGTGTGTAAAAAAGATGTCTATTTGAGCAATGCCCTGTAATTCACATGGTTAGTATGGGCACCCCGAAATCCAGAGATGTGCAAATAACCACTGCTTCTCAACACCTTATCTTGTGGCCATTTTGGATATACAAAGGTTTTCTTGATACCTATTTTTCACTTTTTATATTTCACTAAATGAATTGCTGTATACCCGGTTTAGAATAAAAACTCATTGCAAGGTGCAGCTCATTTAATGGCTCTGGGTACCTAGGGTTCTTGATGAACCTACAAGCCCTATATATCTCCACAACCAGAAGAGTCCAGCTGACGTAACGGTATATTGCTTTAAAATATCTGACATCGCAGGAAAAAGTTACAACGTAAAACGTGGAGAAACATGGCTGTTTTTCCCCTGATTTTCAAAATGTTTTTATTTCAGCTGTTATTTTCTGTGGGAAACACTTGTAGGATGTACCCAAATGACCCCTTGCTGAATTCAAAATTTTGTCTACTTTTCAGAAATGTTTAGCTTTCTGGGATCCAGCATTGGTTTCCCACCCATTTTGGTCACTAACTGGAAGGAGGCTGAAAGCACAAAAAATAGTAAAAATGGGGTATGTCCCAGTAAAATGTCAAAATTGTATTGAAAAATTGGGTTTTCTAATTCAAGTCTGCCTGTTCCTGAAAGCTGGGGAGATGGTGATCTTACCACCGCAAATACTTTGTTGATGCCATTTTCAGGGAAAAAACCACAAGCCGCCTTCTGCAGCCCTTTTCCCCATTTTTAAAAAACAAACAAAATTTTCACTGTATTTTGACTAATTTCGTGGTCTCCTTCAGGGGAACCCACAAAGTCTGGATACCTCTAGAATCCCTAGGATGTTGGAAAAAAAGGACGCAAATTTGGCGTGGGTAGCTTTTAACTTTTATAACGAAACTGAAATCACAGAGAAAGTTTTCAAGCCACTGTTTTTTTTTAATCTTGCCTAAGTCTTTGTAATAAAGCCCCACGTGTGCAAAGCGCTGCAGTATCTTTTCTTCTTACATGAATTGAAAATGAAAAGTAAAACAGTTGACATAAGCAAGCCGATTCAGAGCTCCACAGCCGCCATGAGTATGAAGGAGAGAAATAAAATGAAAACAAGACTCAACCGTTTAAAAAAAATACCATGGAACATGAAGCATGGTGCTGAGTCATAAGGAGAAAGGATCCCGACTCGGATTAAAGCGAAAACTGAAACCAGACAGAGAAGGGAGGCGGGCCATCACATGCTGGAGGAAGCATGATGTAGTGTGATGGCCAGCAAGATGTTCTCTTAGTGAATGCTCCATGGGCGGGAAGTTAGAGTGCAAGGGAGACATCTAGCACAATGCACCGATAAAAGTGAAGCAACTAGGACAAGCACAACAAAGAACTAATGGCAAGAGAGGGCAAAAAAAGGGAAACATTTAAGACAAGCACAACAAAGAATGAATGGCAAGAGTGGCGTGGCTTAAGCCCCTATTCTGAACATAGGATGTCTATTTGTAGAGACAGCGCATGTATGCTGCCTAGGCTTGACCTAACCAGTACATGCCCCAGACATAGAAGTAGGACTATATGCTGTCACTCATGGACACAGAGAGACTTTAGTGACATCATTCACTCACATAGAACTATACAGAGAATGAGGAGGACAATAATCAGAGGCTGTGGGGTTTCTTCCAGATTACAAAATTTTGTCTAGCTCATGGAAGAGATAAAGGATATTGAAAGTTGTTCTACGTCATGGGAGTAGAACATTGTCTGGTAAAGGATATTGAAAGTTGTTCTACGTCATGGGAGTAGAACATTGTCTGGTTTGCTTTGGGTCCTGGAACTTGTAGTCCTTCTTTTTTATTGATTAAAAACAGGTGCTAGAAAGCAAATTATAAAACCCATGCTGGATAAGCAAACATAGGTGTTTCTTAGATGCGTCAGTGGTGTTGAGATTCATATAAATCAGAAATTAGAATTATTTTAATTCCCGAAGAATATAACAAAAATAAAAACAGTCAGGGCCCTTTTTTCAGTATTGGTATAGCTATCAGAAATGTGTAAAGTATGCTTAAAGCGTACTGAAACATGAGAAATACACATTTTTATGTCTCTCCCTCTCGCTACCTACCACCCATTATGAGATGAAGTGCAGAGAAAGGCACCTGAGCCTGAGTTTTGATTGAGAGTCCATCTACACTCTTTCACTCTTTTTAAATATGTCTGTGTTGCATGAGGTAAGTCTGTACATCCATAGGCTCAACTTCTGTCTACAATGATTGTGCAAGATAAGATCTGTTGAAATAAGAGCATGCACATTAGTTAAAACGATGTGCATGCCCATATTTTCACCATCCATCTCTTGCTGAATCATAGAAATCAGAAGTTAACTTTTATAATGAACTGAGGGCCATATTTATACTTTTCGACGCACAACTGCGCCAACGCAGTTGTGCGTCAAAAAATCTAACGCCGGCTAACGCCATTCTGAAGCACCATGCGGGTGCCGTATTTATTCAATGACGTTAGCCGGCGTTAGCCGGCAGCGCTGCCTGGTGTGCGTAAAAAAAAATGACGTACACCAGGCAGCGCCGGCGTAGGGGAATATGGAGCTTGGGCGCCAAAAAATGGGGCAAGTCAGGCTGAGGCAAAAATATCGCCTCAACCCGATTTGCGCCATTTTTTCCAACTCCCAACCCCCATTGAAATGACTCCTGTCTTAGCAAAGACAGGAGTCATGCCCCCTTGCCCAATGGCCATGCCCAGGGGACTTCTGTCCCCTGGGCATGGTCATTGGGCATAGTGGCATGTAGGGGGGCACAAATCAGGCCCCCCTATGCCACAAAAAAAAAAAAAAAATACTTACCTGAACTTACCTTATGTTCCCTGGGATGGGTCCCTCCATCCTTAGGCGTCCTCCTGGGGTGGGCAAGGGTGACAGGGGGGGTCCCTGGGGGCATGGGAGGGCACCTCTGGGCTCCTTCCGAGCCCACAGGTCCCTTAACGCCTGCCCTGACCAGGCACTAAAAAACGACGCAAAAGCGGCTGGACGTCATTTTTTTTGACCCGCCCACCCCCGGGCGTGATTTTTGCCCGGGAGTGTAAATACGGCGCACATGCCTCGGAGTCACTTTTTTAGACGGGAACGCCTACCTTGCATATCATTAACGCAAAGTAGGTGTCCACGCTAAAAAATGACGCAAACTCCATGGACTTTGGCGCTAGATGCGTCTAACGCCAAAGTATAAATATGGAGTCCGTTTTGCGTCGGAATTGCGTCAAAAAAGACGACGCAATTCCGGCGCAAACAGAGTATAAATATGCCCCTGAGTTTGCTCATTATGACGGCAGCAGTATTAAAGCTGAGTAAAGCACCCAGCTCTTGGTGAAAACTAGGGCATGTTTAAATCTATTGAAATGGAACAGTCCTGGAAAAATCTAGACTGTCCCAGAAATTCCAGGACATCTAGCTAGAGATGTATGTATGAGCAATGGTTGCTTGTGTTCCTTAGGCTTCTCTGACTTGCCCTCAAAACTCTAACTTGTATTTCATTTCGAGAAAAGTTTTGGGACTCCAAGTGTTATATATTAGTGTGAAATGCATTGTTACATTCATTTTGGATGCAGGGGCACATTTTGCCCTAAACACTGCAAAGAATACAGCTGCCATGAACAACAGCTGCTCACGTTCTGGCCATTTGCATTGTTCCCATGCTCCATGATAGCATGTTTATTCAATCAGTCTTTCAATAATTGACAATGACTAAGGATGTAATTTCTGGAATTTTGCATTGGAAGTATAATGCAAAATGCCAGAAATTATACAAAATTCTGCCAACATAACCACAGTTTCACCCAAGCATTCTGACCAGGAATGGTTTGTTTTCTCTCTTGGTCCTGCGTGTCCTCCTACTTTGTGACCACTGAAAGTGACCGACTTTGGTGGCCAGGGCAATCTGCCCTTCTTACCCTTGTTTTCTTGGTAGAAACTATTAGTCTGATTTAGATATTGGCAGACTGGTTACTCTGGCACAACGGTGATGGATATCCTACCCACCGAAATCTAAATCCCATAGGACATAATAGGATTTAGATTTCAGCGGATGGGGTATCCGTCACTTTTGTGACAGAGTAAACAATCCGCCAATATCTAAATCAGGCCCTAAGTCAGATTTGGTATGACTTGTGAATTTGAGTTGAATTCACTGCTTCAGATGAGTATGTCTGTGAGGCTCTGATGCAGGGAGGACTATGGGACGGTGGGACTTCAAACAATGGTTTGTTTGACAGCAAATCAAAGTTTTAGAATCAGTCTACATATCCAAACAACAAACCATTATATAAGTTGCTTTTCAGCATCTGCAAGCCATCAAACTTTCTGCAGTGAATTTAACTTTTTAGGGTCGAGCCTGCGAGTGCATGCATCTTTCTTGCGAGACTCTGTTGTGTACAGTAAAGGGCTTGGAGCCCACCTATTGCTTACCATTTGTTGGATTGCATGCACTCTTCTTTACAGTCTTTTCATTTGCCACTGCAGGGCAACCATCGTTTCAGCTCCTCTCGGTGGAGCAAGGACCAAGCACTGATTGATTCAAGTTAGTCAGTGCCCATTTGCTGCTCCCAACATGACTGAGGTACTATTTTGTTCATTTAAATTGTAGTGCCCTGCAAACAAAATGCTTGTGACCGGTAAAAACGTTCTCAGCACAACAAACAAATTTGCAAAGTTGTATTTTGTTTATAGCTATCTTTCTTTTATTTTGCCAAGTTGTCTTTTCTCACTTTCTACTCTGTTTTCTTTTGTTTTTGCTCGTTGTGTCTTCTTAAATATGACAAATATCTTGCTCAAAATATTGCAAAGCGACATTGTTTCCTTACTATGTATAATTTCTGAAATTATGCTTTAACAAATAATTGTACAGTAAACACCAATCCACCCCACTCTAATCTGCCTCACTATTATCCACCCCACTTTACCCCACACCAATCCACCCCACTCCAACCCACTCACCCCAATCCAGTCCAGTCCACACTAACCCACTGCACTCCTATCCTCCCAACCCACCCCAATCTAATCTGCCCCACTCCAGTTCGCCCCACTTCAATCCAAAACAGTATGCACCATTCCAAAACAATATGCCCCACTTCAATCTAAAACAATCTTCCCCACTCCAACCTTCCCTATGCCAATCCAAACCAATATGTCTCACCCCAATCCAAAACAATCTGCCCCACTCGTCTGACCCAATCCAAAACAATCTGCCCCACTGAAATATGCTGCACTCCAATCTAAAACAATCTCCCCGACTCCAACTTGCCCACTGCAATCCACAACAATCAGCCCCAGCCCAATCCAAAACAATCTCCCCCATCCCGTCCACCTCACTCTAATCTGCCTCACTTTAATAAAAATCAGTCTGCCCCACTCCAGCCCACCCCACTCCCATCTGCCGCACTACAATCCAAAACAATCTGTCCCACTCAAATTTGCTCTACTTCAATCTGCCCCACTCAAATGCAAACCAATCTGCCCCACTCCAACCCGCCCCTCCTCATTCTGTCCCACTCCAATCCAAAACAATCTGCCCGCTCCAATCTGCTCCAATCCAAAGCAATCTTCCCCACTGCAATAAGCTGCACTCCAATCCAAAACTTCCCCACTCCAGTCTGCCTCACTCCCATCTGTCCCACTCCAGTCCAAAACAATCTTCCCCACTCCGATCCGCCCCACCTTAGTCTGCCCCACTCAATCCAACACAATCTGTCCCAATCCAATGCACCCCACTATCTGCCCCACACCAATCCTAAACAATATGCCCCACTCCAATCCAATCCTGTTTACCCCACTCCAATCCAATCCACCTCACCCCAATCCAGTCTACCCACCCCATCCCAATTCACTCCACTCCAATACACACAATCCCATCCAATCCACCCCACTCCCATTCAGTTCACCTCACCCTACACCAACCCAATCAACCCCACGCCACCCAATCTACCCCACACCAATCCAGTCTGATTCACCCCACTCTTCCCCACTCCAATCCAATCCCCCACCTCAGTCCAATCCATCCAACCTCTATCACTCGAATCCAAAGCACCCACCCCAATCTAATCCACCCCACTTGAATCCACCTCAATTCAATACACCCCGATCCCATCAACCTCAGCCCATTTCAGTCCACCCACTCCAATTCAATTCAACCCACACCAATCCACCCCATTCCACTCCATCCACCCACTCTACCCCAATCCAGTCCACCCCACTCTACTCCAATCCAATCCACACCACTGCCTCAATCCCCTCCAAACAACTTCACCCTATTCCACCCCACTTCCCTGCACGACCCAACACTCTTCCACTGAACTCTACTCCCCTTCACTCAACTCTACGACATTCTACTCCTCCTACTCCACACTACAACAGTACAACATTCCAACAAATCCACTCTATGACACTCTACCCCACCACTCCACTATGACACTCCACGTCACTAATTTTTAGCCATAGTGAACAGCGTCTGCACTAGTGTACAACATGGAAAAACACATTGCCAAAGCCAAGAGCTCCTGTTTATGTGGGACCTATTGGCTTTGCCTGTGCTTGTTTTTATAGCAGTCCCTGCCCATGAAGAAGACATGTGCTGCTTAAAAAATATCACCATGGAAGGAATTACATCTTGGGGAGCATCTAGCAGTGGTCCTCATACCACGGGTTGCTCTCCCAAGGCTGCCTACAACTATTCATAAGGTGAAAGCTGTCCCTAAAGTCTACTTACCATTTTGTGAAAGGATTACCAGTTAATGTGATTGCAGTCACAACCACTTATATATATCATTGACACTCTAAATAAGGTTGGTGATGCCCCTTTCAATCCTCCTCCTCTTTGCGATTCATAATGAATCACAAAAGGGACTTTTTTGTGTCAGAAAGACTCTTCCAGTTCACAAAGTACCTTTGATATATTGCAACTGGTAATTTTGCTGTCATAATTCCTGTGATTTTTTTAACTGTAAGCTTTGCTTTGGAGCTGCAAGAGCACTTCATATATCAGCCCCTCTTTGAATCACCAGTGAGTTGGCAGTCCAGAAGGGGTCTATATACATTTTCTCCACAATCGACAAGCTTCCAGCCTCAGTGAGGAAATTTGCTATTTGAGATAGAACCCTTCTTAGAAAGGTCTTGTACCAGAGGAAGGAGCAAATACTCCACCAAGACAAAAATAGCACAGAAGAGAGCTTCCATGCCACAAGCAGGAGGAAGAGCCACCAACTCAGCTGGAGTCATATGGGGCTAGATGTAGGTAGACTTTTGCACCCTAGCAAACGGCGAAAAACGCCATTTGCGAGGCGCAAAAGGCCTCAAGCGATGCAGAAACACATTTTGCGAGTCGGTACCGACTCGCAAAATGTGTTTCCGACTCGCAAATAGGAAGGGGTGTTCCCTTCCTATTTGCGATTCACACCGCGATGTAGAGTTGATTTGTGACCGCGAAAGCGGTCGCAAATCAACTCGCAGTTACCATCCACTTGAAGTGGATGGTAACTCATTCGCAAACGGGAAGGGGTCCCAATGGGACCACTTCCCCTTTGTGAATGCTCACAAAATTATTTTTTCAGAGCAGGCAGTGGTGCTATGGACCACTGCCTACTCTGAAAAAAAACGAAACAAAAAGGTTTCGGTATTTTTTCTATTTGCAGCTCGTTTTCCTTTAAGGAAAACGGGCTGCAAAGAGAAAAAAAAACTGCTTTATTGAAAAGCAGTCACGGACATGGTGGTCTGCTGTCTCCAGCAGGCCACCATCCCCGTGAGTGCCTAGACTCGCTATGGGGTCGGAAACTGCGACCCACCTAATAAATATTTATGAGGTGGGTCTTTGCGACCCCATAGCGAGTCGCAGAAAGTGTCTGAGACACCTTTCTGCATCGCGAATTGCGAGTTGCAATTTGCGAGTCGCTATGACTCGCAAATTGCAAGTCGCAATTTGTGACTTACCTACATCTGGCCCATGGTCCCTTCTGTTTTTCACATGGAATGGCCACTCAGTGCAGATCCACTTGATCATCTGACACTTCTTAAAATAAGCACAAAACAATGCATTTCACTGGAAAGATTGCTTATGAAACCCTCGCGTTGCATAAAAAAATGCATATTTAGAACACGGCCCTTTCTCGAAGCTGAGGACAAAGTGATCTCAGGCTCAGATTGGTGCAGATAAGAACCCTTTTTGATGGGAAATACGACCTTTTCTACAATTACAGAAGTCTAGCCGATATGGCCGACCCAACGAGTGTTCTGCCTTAATTAAATGTCTTTCATCTTAGCCCAACTATGAAGTGTTTTATGCACATATTTAGAGATCCTAGTTTTCTCGCCTCCAGTCATTGCATACGTCGTGAGCACATTTCCCCTTCATTCCTTCAGTGTTTGACCGAGGTGCATCGCTTTTCTCAGGGGAGCTTACTACAGTGGTGGTTTTAAAATGGCGTCTTCGGCTTATGCTCTTAGTATATGTTTTCTTTACCTAATGGACATTAACAATGAGCAAGGGTAGCAAGTCTCACCCGCCGGATTACTGCTAGTAAACCTGTCATTGTCACCTTTTCAGGTGGGTAGAAAAACGCAGAACAAATATTAGTCATTCGTTGCTTTCAGTGGCGTAACGAAACTGGAAGGCCCTCCCTTGCACGGAACAAGGAGTGGGCCTCCTTCCGGACTCACACAGGCCAGGTGCTGAGTTGAGCCCCCTCCACCGAGCTCAGGGTCCCCTGCCTAAAGCGTAAACGTTTACTTCATCCTTCCTATTGGTGCTCTCCTCACCTCACTAATCGGGGTTTGAAAAAGTTTGTTTTCTAATGTGTCTTAGATACTAAGCCCCTTTAGAATACATCTCATCACTTCTCAAAATAATCTTAGTTCCATGTTTTCTTCAGTAGTTATGGATACTAAATTCGTCCTTATATCTGATATTTAAACATGTTGTTCGATTGAACCTAATTGTAGAACTATTAACTTAGTGCATATTAAAAATGGTGCATTTAAGAAACACGAAACATTGCGATTTCACAAATCTTCTTTACTAAATCAGCATGTATGGTTCCAAATCAGCGATGTTTGCCAGCTTACCAAGATTTTATAACTAAATTGTAGATGGTTTAATGAGACGTGGACAAGTAAAATGAGGTCAAATCTAGCCAAATAAAGCATCTGTTACTTATTACCTCTTCCCCCAGTTTTTTTTTTGTAAAAGATTCAAAGAGTATACAGTAAACATGATTTACACTCAGTGCTAGATACCCTGATCCTTCACATACAGCCGCATCTGGATAGAACATCACTGAACATATATTTTACACTTCAGTATATGGTATGCAACTTCACACATTTCCTCTGCCAGCCCATTTTTTCTGCCACTCTTCAAATCATGTCACATGTAAGAAAAGAGGGAGTCTCTACATTTACAATTTCGGCTTTCTTACTCACCGCTGTAAAATAAAGTAGACTGTGCCACATGAGATAAACGTCTTTGTGCACTACAGCCACAAAGCATACCGCAGATTAATTGTACATTTGGCATGTAATGCCACTACAGAAAAGGTCACATTCCTCAAATGCCGCTGGGACACTGGCATAATGGATCAAATATCTTTACAAAAAAATAAATCTCATTAGGTGTACATTTTATATAATTAGCTACATTTTGACAATAGTTTTGTAAACAATATTTAGCACTCAGTATTTTCATCAGACTATATTCAGTCCACCATATTCTGCTAAAATACTGGTTCTCAGCATAATTGTAAGTCACAGAAATAGGAAATGTGTCAAACTTTTTGCCACTTGTGTCATAATTTACATAAATAAATCAATCACAATACACATACTTTCAAGTGAATTTGATAGCAAAGAGGTGACCACCAGCTTCACCCGAGCATTGGGGTTACACTATGTACAGTGTCAATGTATCTGCGTGAACAGATACCTCTATGTACCTCAAAGTAGAACCTGTGTCGGGCACATGACTACACCCAACACTGTACTTTCATTCATCTCCCCATCCCAGCCTACAAAGGATATTGGATACCTCTGAAAACACTGGGGCCTTTTCACAAACAGAATCTTCTAGAATGATTAGTCACTCCCTTTCTACAGTAGTACTACTAATGTACTACAAAATGTTATTCACAGACCTGCGTCTAAGACTGGACATCTCCCATCTTTTATGTGTGGAGATCTCTGCCACGGTTGAGGAGATCTCTGCACAGGCCCACAAAGGTATACATCGTAGTAGTAAATGTGGGAGGGACGGGAGGAGAGGCCGGAAGCTGGGGAATACTTACTACTAAAAATAAGGGGTTTTAGAAGCAGTAAGAAGGCTTTAGGAGAGAGCTAGTGAGGGGTTGAGGGAGGAACATGCACCCACCCACAAAAAAGGAAGACCATTGCTATTCACAACTGGACTTCTATAGGTAATACAGCCAAAAGGATTCAAAACAGTCCTGAATATACTCAAGCTCAGAACTGGAGTATGCCCAGCACCACCCATGGCTACTCACAGGTTCTGCAACACCCTCCAATAGAAAATAATGGAGGTAAGGACTTAAAATGAAACCCCATGGGAAATAAGGTTAAAAATAAATTCAATATTTTTACTTTTGATTTTTTTTTTTTTTTTTTTTTAAATAAATATTATTTTATTAAAGATGAACACAATTGTAATAACTTTTTTCCAATTAAAAAATTGATGGTATACATAACATTTAGTAACCTTTAATACATGATCGATAAACATAAGCATTTTAACTATGGTGGGTGTTATTTTTTAAACTTTAATTACCTTTTCAAAGTTTCCCCATACTTTACCATAGGAAGAGTTCTGCCATGACAGCAGAAGTCTTCTTCAAGTCCGAGGAACATCAAGTACGATCGTAAAGTCACTACTAGTAGTATATGATGTTTTTACTGACTCCACACCCAGTTTCAAAACCCAATGAAGCTACATTATCCAAATCAGATCTGCTTAATGCTCCACAACAGATGACTGACAGGCCTTGACGATCACAAACGACCTTTACTAAGCCCACAGCTGACACTGAAGGTACCTTTAGACAATCAGCACTACAGACTAACAGCTGCTGAGCACAGAAAGGCAACACAACTCAGAAGGATGCTTCACTTACTTACACTTATATAAGTAAGCACTGCAATGGAAATAAGATGTATCATACGAACACATGGAGTGCATGGAACATCAGTAGTATCCACACAACAGCAATCAGATACAGACCATTCACAAAACCCACAACCTGCCTCTAGGCACTCCCACCTTACCAGATACTCTCTCATGCTCAATGCAGCCTGCAAAGAACAGAAGAGAATCTCAGAGCAGGCAATATAGAACCAAGCCTCAACAGTCCAGCAGAAACAGTTCAAAGACATGCTGGAGGGAACCAGAAGAACTGAACATACAGCCTGTCCATGCTGTTCAGGTACAGTGTTAGAGACACTCAGCAGAATATTCTTAGAGGGAGACTAAATGGACCTGCGGGAAGGCAGATCGCTGCTGGTACCATCATGCCACTTTACATGAGAAATACTGAAACATAATCACCTCTAAAACCTGTGGCCTCATCCTAACTTACCACTACTGAAACATGACATCATGTTTTTGATGGGACACTGCCAGAAATCTGTGCTGAACCCCGCGATCATATGCATTACTTTTGTTTTGTCCTGTACTATTACACTACTATTCTTAACCCCTTGGTTGTCTTAATCACATATTTGTACATTATAAAATTGTGTTACCAGGATGCTCTAATGGCATCAGCATGCATCATTTGTTGCCTGCACCCCTAAGACAGCATTTCTTTTCTTTTACATTTTTTGCCTACTGATGAGGGCAAACAACTCCTGGTGCTGAGGGAGTGGCTAAAACATTTGCCAGTGCCTGATCTTTTTGGGAACCAGCATTTTTCTCACTTTTGGGTAGCCTCATTGATATGCATGAGACATCACTAGTGATGTCACACACACATACATCTGGGTCTGGGAGGGATTACCTAACCCATACCACGTCCATTCAAGGATCGAGCTGGTGAGCAGGGCCAGGAGAGTGGCTAAGGTCAGCTTATCTTACCACTACCTTCTCCCTAACCCTGCCCAACCCTCCAACCTCACCAACTGAACTGAACGAGGAGATAGAAATTAGAAAAGGATGGACCAGAATTGTTTGTGGTCCATCCCCTTCCAATTCCAATTTCCTGATTTAATTTCACACAGCTACTTCGTTTCACAGTACTGATCTGTCCAACACAGCAATTGTGAAATGAAGTATCTGTGTTTCTGTGGCAGAGTCAGAACCATTTGGATATTTATGTTTAGCCCAAGTAAAAAAAAACACTGTCTGACTTCTTTCTTGGACATAGGCACACAATTCTGTGCCCCAGCTAGGAGCTAGTTGATTGGATTTTTCTGTTTTCCTAAGGAAATATCCATTTAATGTCTAGCTCCTTGTGGGGCATAGACATACAATTCTGTGGCCCAGCAAGGATCCAGGAACTGTTTGGATTTTTTCTTAGACCAAGAAACAATCCAGTTCTTGCTTCTTGACGGGGCACAGATGCACACACATCTGTGCCCCCCGGTAGAACCAGACATTGTTGAGATTTTGATGGTAGGACATTTACAATGTGCCTGGAGTCCCTTAGTTTTCTGTCAAAACAAGTGAAGAAATTGTGAGTTTTTTTAACCTGTGCATGTCTCTTGCAGGGCATGATGAGTAAAACATGGGCCCGTATTTATACTTTTTTTGCGCCGCATTTGCGTCATTTTTTGACGCAAAAACGGCGCAAACTTGCAAAATGCCATTGTATTTTGTAGGTTTGCGCCGTTTTGCGCCAAAAAGCGGCGCAAATGCGGCGCTAAAAAAAGTATAAATACAGGCCATGATCTAGAATTCATGAAAACTACATCACTGAAAATTCCCCTCTGTCTCTAATTTCTAGTAACACATGTGTTTGGTAATTTCCCCTCAGTGGCAGCACCAATTCTGCAGGCATCCTCCACAGAATAAATAGTTCCCTGGGTCCTAGTATGTGAGGCCCTGGTCAAAGCTAGGGAAAGCCCACACAAGTCAGTCGCGCTACATTAACCCCCACAGCCCCTGCAGTGCGGGGGATCCCTGAGCTGCAGGGGGCCCCCTCCGCACAGTAAACTGACACGGGTGGTGGGCCCCTGGCTTGAGATCTGACTGGGTCCAGGAGGCTCCCCCCATGTTCTTTGCAGGGGCACCTAAAGTTTCAATAAACCGCTGACACATGTCTGATAACCCCATACTCAGAAGACCCAGGGCAACACAGATTTGAGTCAAGCTTTGGCAGGGATATTTTCCCGTGAGGGGAAGACCGAATGAAACCATGTTTGGGGAACAATATGCTGTCAATCTGACAACTATCTTGGGCAGCCCATCAGTTTTTTTAACCTATGCATTGCCTTTTGCTGGGCATGTTGAGTAAAAAAAATTGCTGGAATTCATGTAAACTACAGCACTGAAAATTGCCCTCTGTCTTTAATTTTTAGTAATATATGGGTTTTGTTGGTTCCCCTCAGTGCCAGCACCAATACTGCAGACATCCTCCACAGAATCTCCCAGTTAAAATCATTCCCTGGGGACTAGTCTGTGGACCCCTGGTCAAAGCTAGGGAAAGCCCACATGTCAGTTGTGCAACATTAACTCCCGCAGCCCCTGCAGTGTGTGTGTGTGGGGGGGGGGGGTCCTTGAGCTGCAGGGGGCCCCTTCAGCACAGTATACTGACATGGGTGGTGGGGCCCTGACACGAGATCTCCTGACCGGGTCCAGGAGGCTCCCTCCATGTTCTTTGCAGGGGGGGCACCTCAGGTTTAACTAAGCCACTGACACATGTCTGATAACCCCACTCTCAGAAGACCCAGGGCAACACAGATTTGAGTCTAGCTCTGGCAGGGATATTTTCCTGTGAGAAGAAGACTGAATGAAACTACCATGTTTTGGGGAAAATATGCTGACAATCTGACAAATGGGCAGCCCATCAGGCAAGGGTAGTCTGTCATCCAGCAATTTAAACCTTAGGATCTGTATATGTTAAAAATATATAGTTCTGGTGTCCTCCCAAGCAACCCAGGAAGGAATCTCCCTACGAAAAGACAAGTAAGCTAAAATTACATTGAATTTTCAGTTGCTTTCAAAATTTCGAGTGTGCACCCAGTTTATGACTTGTGCCAATCTAGAATTCATAGAAAACCAATACATGTCTGATACCCACGTGCTCAAGATATCCAGATGAACAAAGTTGGGGGTCAAGCCTTGGCAGAGATGTATTCCTGTTCCATGCAGATTGGAAGGATTTATCAGGTTTTGGTAACGAAATGCTAAGAAATATGACAAACGCCAATTTCCAAATCTACCTTTTAAAGAAGGTCTAGCACCCTTTCGAACAGAACCTTTAGGATGCATAGATGTCAAACTATAGGTTTTGAAATGGTCATTTGCAACCTGGGACTAATACCCACTACCACAATAGAGGTATCCTGAACCAGCATTTCCTTTGCAGTTGCTCTCCAAATTTCGAAAATGTATTTCACCCAGTTTATTACTTATGAGCACCATGAAACTGTAGAATATCCATACATATCTTCTACCCTCTCGACTCAGGAGACCATGGGGGTCAAGCTGCTGCAGGAATATATTCCTCTGTGAAAGAGACTTGAGTAAATTACCATGCTTAGTAAAACAGATGCTAGTGCTCTGACAAACATCATGTTCAGCGTATTCTTCCAGCCAGCCAGTTAGGGCAATGGAGGTCTGGTTTACATCAATAAGGGCCAGATGTAGGTAGGAAAAATTTAGCGAGTCGGAAATTGCGAGTTGTTGCGACTCGCAATTTTCGACTCGCTAAATGGTATCCAAGAAGAAAACGCGACTTCAATTTGCGACTCGCAAATGAAGTCGCACCGCAGATTGCAAGTCCGCTGTTTGCGAAGTCGCTTTTTGCGACCGCGCGAAAAACGAACATGCAATTTGCGAGTGGGTGTCGCAAATTGCGACTGTGCTGCAAATTGAATGCAGGTGCAGCAGAACACTCTGGAAAACACTTCCTGGCTCTTGATGATGACATCACAGCCAGGAAGTTTACAAATACACCTGGGAGGAGGGAGGACCACACCCATTTTCAACTGCTACACTGCAAACAGAGAGAACAGCAGCTACCATTGCTGAGACACCAAGGAAACGCAAACTGAAATTTGCAGAGAAAGAGCTGGAGGTGCTGACAGAGGAGTGCTGCCAGCACCATGGCCAACCTTTTGGGAGGGCAGCCCTCACTGTGCCAGAGGTGGAGAAGAGAAGAATCTGGACAGACATTCAAGACAAGGTGAACTCCCTGGGTGTCAGCCACCGGAGCATAGACAAATTTAAAAAAAGGTGGTATGACCTGCGCTCCCGGACCAAGGAGAGGGTGGCAGAGCGGTTCTGGGAGATGAGGGGCACTGGAGGCGGACCGTCCACAATACCACCACCCACACCCCTGGAGGAAAGAGTTGAGCAGACCCTGGAGCCAGAGGCAGTGTGAGGGATGGGAGAGCTGGATACTTCAGAGTCAGGACCATCAACCGGTGAGTACCATGAGACATGCATGTACACCCAAATATGCCATACCCCCACCCACCTTGTACACAGTAGCATGCACAACCGAAATAGCTCCATTTCAGAGTAGCAACAACCAGAATGGTGCATTATGGGCAATGTAGTCAAGTAGGCAGTTGATAGGCAACAGTTTATTAGGAAGTTGATAACAGATGGTAGATACTGAGAGTGTGTTCCCTATGTCCCACAGGTCTCCCACACGACACCCCGCCAACCAAAGCATCCAGGGGCCACATGTCAGCCACCAGCCTGCAGACGAGTCAGGACCAGCCACCACAGAGACCTGCACCACCAACACACAGTCCCCTCAGGATGCACCAATTGCCATACTGGTGAGTGAGCCAGCACCTGGTCCCAGCCACAGTGCCACTGTAGATGACACGGAGCCTCCACTGCGTCGCAGGCGATGTGTAAATGTACCACCAGAGCCACAGGCTGAGTCAGGAGACGCCTCCATGTCGCACGCCGAGGCCGCACTCCTACAGGGTCAGCGCCTGCAAACACAGGAGATACGGAGAATTTCAGGGGCAATGCGGCGCATGGAGCAAAACCAAAGCAGTGGTATGCAGCTGGTACACACAGAGCTGCAACAACTGAACACACATGTGGGCGACCTTGCACTCTCCATGAGACAACTGGTGGCGGAACTCATAACAGAGAGAGAGGGTGCAAGGTGTCGTGACAGACAGCTAATGCACCGGCTGGACCGAATGTCTGCTTCCATAGTCAGGCTGGCTGTGAACACTACTGGCCTTTCAAGGCACACGGTCAGCCTCCAAGTAGACATGGGCCACTTTGCCAGTGATGTGGCACGTGGACTGGGACGTCTCAGCCACGCCGTTGATATCATGGCGGCACAGCAGGTGGCTAGGGGCGCGGCTGACACGCCGCAGGATAGCAAGGAGGGCTCCACCATCAGCAGTGTCTCAGCCAGTGACACCAGGGTGTTGTGCAGTGGAAGCGCAAGGCAAGGCACTGCTGAGACACCAGGTACCAGCCATGCTTGCCAAGTCTGGCGTAGAATATGAGCTCCACACTGTCCTGGGGTAGAGGCACATGAGGTCAATGTGTCCTCATGCCAGGTGGACTGTTACAGCCCCTGAACTGTTGTCAATGTATATAGTTTTTTTTGGTGCACAAAATAAATCACTTGTTAGTTCCACTTCACACCTGGACTCTTTGTGTGTGACATTAGTTAGTGTGGTGACAGTTGGCATGTACCTCCCAAAGTATTGGTTTGCAATGTGGTCCCGTCTCAGTCTGCCTTGATTTGCAATGCTTCTATCCCCATGATGGCGATGTGGTAGCTCTTGCTCTTCATCCTCCGAATCTGGGTCTTCTGGGGTGAGAGGTAGCCCACGTCTGGTGGCAATGTTGTGCAGGATAGCGCATGCGCCAACAATCTTGAAAGCTGTTTTTGGGGTGTACTGGAGGGCACCTCCACTTCTGTGGAGGCATCTGAATCTTGCCTTCAGCAGTCCAAAGGTCCTTTCGATGATATTTCTGGTCCTCCTATGTGCACTGTTGTATCGCCTCTCTGTCTCATTGCTGGGTGTTAAGTACGGGGTCAGTATCCATGGTCGTAGTGCATATGCACTGTCACCTGTTTGACACAAAATGTACAATGTTAGCTGGGCATAGATGGGTTCCACACTGACCTGTGTGTATGTCTGCAAGGTGTATTCAGCTATAACTAGGAGGTATCCGTCTCCAAACTCCCCACGTTCTAGGCGTTGGTGTATCCCACTGTGCCTGAAAATGTACGAGTCATGTGTACTCCCTGGGAATTTGGCTACCATGTCAGTGATAACATAATGGGCGTCACATACCACCTGTATGTTCAGTGAGTGGGTACACTTCCTATTGCGGAACAGATATTCCAGGTTTGCAGGAGGGCATATTTGTATATGTGTCCCGTCCACACACCCTATGACATGGGGGAAGTTGGCAATCCTGTAGAATTCCAACTTGGTGCTGTTGATTTCTGCCTCATTCCTGGGTAGGTATATGTATCTGGACATGTGTGTGAGTAAGGCATCTAGGAATGCCCTAAAGAACCGTGAGAGTGAACTTTGGGATACCCCACCTGCCACAGCAATGACTCCCTGATAGCTACCCGAGGCCAAGAGGTGCAGTGAGCATAGTACTTGCACAGCCACGCACAGTTTGGCGTTGTAGCTGCGGATTGAGTAAGTTTATTAAATCTAGCATTGCTGCACTGCTGAGTCTATATTAATCATAAATCTCCTCCTCAGTTTGTTGGAAAAGTGTCAGCCTGGTTCTGTATATCTTCTCCTGTCTCTGGCTCCTCCTCCTCCTCTGCTGTGCGGCGTGGGCTCTCCTCCTCATTCCTATCACATATATCTCCGCCATCTTGAGTAACCCAGATGCCTTCTGGGTCTCCTTTTATACTTTGGTTCTGGTTACCACCTGCTCTGAGTTAGTGGTAAATTGGAAGTGCAAAATCGGCTTTTTGCGACTAGTCGCAATTTGCGAGTGGCTATTGCATTTGGTTTGCGACTCGCAAATTGCAACTTCCTATTATCGGGTCACAAAATGGGGTCGCTATTTTTGCGAGTCGGTAATGGCTCGCGTCGCATTTTGCGAGTCGGAAATTGGATTTTTGCATCCCATTTCCGATTTTGCGGGGTCGCAAATTGCGAATCGGGACATTTGCGACTCGCAAAAGTTTCCTACATCTGGCCCTAAATTCCTTCTATTGTACAGAACAAAAAAAGCGTAACATAGATACTTTCCATTAGCACTGTGTTAATATTTCTCATTAAATGCGTGGTGCACCATAGATAGTGATCTGTGCTAATATTACAATTGGATGTGCAAATTACTTCCCAAGGAAACCCAACACAAATTTAGTATTGACGGACTCAGGTATACAGGGCAACATGTTGTTGCTCAGCATTCTAGGATTTATCCCTGTGGATTTGAGAAATGCAGCATAATGTTGAGCAAATATGTTTAAAAAAGTCCATAGTTTTCATTATATGTTCAGGCCTTAAAGGGTATTCGTGTAAGATATTACGAACACAGCCCTGGATATACAAAAAAAATACTTTGTTAGTGCTCATACAAACTAAACGGGAACATGTGTACATGTATTCACTGAAACTAGGGCCAGATGTACCAAACTATTTCAAATTTGCAAATAGTGTGAATCGCAAAATTCCACCATTTGCGAATGCAAAATAGCCTTTCACTATGTATGAAAGTAATCGCAGTTCCATTTTAGGGAATCACAATTTTTAGTGATTCCTTAAAATTGTGACTCTGATCAGGGAATCGCAATTTGCGATTCCCTCAATATGAATTTGCAAATAGGGAATTCCTATTTGCGATTCCGTATGCACATGTATCAAGCATGTCCTAAATGCGAAATGGGCATTCAGGAAATGCAATTGTGCAATTTTTTTTTAATGCATTTTTAAAAGTGCCATGTAGCTCATACATGCCCGTAGGGCATGTGTTCACTTTACATGTGCACAATTACATTTTGGGGTGCCTCAAAGGGGGTCTTAGGCCCTCGGCATCCTTGGTTTTGCATTTCCTAATTTGCGATTCCCTAATAAGGAATCACAAATTAGGAAATGCAAAAACATTCGCACCTATGGGCCTGAAGGGCCATAGGAATGGATGGAGTTGCATTTCTGAATAGCCATTCCTTAATAGCGATCGCGACTCTGTAGGAATCGCTAATAGGCAATCTCTATTTTCTTACATACCATTCTGCATTTCCTAAATAGCAATTTCTTAAAATTCGCTATTTAAGAAATGCAAAAACAGTACTTTGATACATCTGGCCCCTAATGCTGTTTTTTCTGTAAAGGAAAAACAGTTCCAGCACAGTCCAACAATTATCCTGATAATGAAAGTGTTAATTGAATGCTTTCTGGGGTAGCAAGGTTTAAGAGTCAAAGCTTCCTCTTGAGAGGGGGGTGTATGGGAAGAACGTTCACTTCATATGGCCTATGCAGAACTCAAAATATTTAAATTGTCAAAGCAGTGTGGTTTATTTCATAAAAAAGGATAAGACTTTTATTACACATTAACCAAACATGCGCAGTACTTTAGGATGGTTTATGGGATACATCCTTTTTGGGGGTTCTTATGGCAAAAACACTTATATCACCTTCTATGGTTCGGAGAATAGTAATAATTTCCTTGGTAAATAGGGTTACAATGACACACCACTGTAAACTATTTCGCTAAGTGCAAAGCCTGTTTTCACTAATCACACTGCATGTATCTGACAGTTCGTAGGCCCTTACCTGCATTCAGAACTCCTTGGGAAGTTCATGGTCTCTGCACTAGATTGGGGTCGATGATCGAAAAACAATATTTGGCACACATCCTTTAGCAGTGGAACACAGCCTAAGCGGTGTTAGTCATCCTATGGAAATGCATGCAAATGTTCATGCACATGGAGAACGTGTGGGGCAGAAAGGGCATGACTGCAAGGGCATCTGCATGAGGGCAACGGGCTCAATGACTGTCAAAGGCATACAAAGGAGACAGTATTTTTTTCAAGTTGGACTCGTGATGTGCACTGAAGGTACTCACATCAGCTATGGGGAAGCTTATGGAGTGCCTCTGACGGGGTCATTTGCCAGCCTCATGCCTCCAGTTCTTTGGTGATTAAGCCCGTCGGAAGTGCAACCGTGGTTTGGCTGGCACATGGATTGCCATCTCCACTTAAAGCCGGTCTTAGTAACTCTAAGCATCTTGGTGCAGGACAGACATATGGGATGTCAGATTCTAGTAGTGCAAGGCGTGGTTTTACAGCATAAGCCCTCTCTGAAAACCTATGGTGTTTGTCCTAGCCCCTTAAAGAAAGTCAACCATGGATTCTGTCTCTGGTCCAGCCATTCTATATACGTAGATTCTGCGAGTTAAAAAAGATGAACAGTAAAATAGCCAAACAAATTAAAAGTTCACCTGAAACTATTTCACGGACCAATGCTTACATAGTGCATTGCTACTTTTTAGGAGTCCCCATGCCATGGCGACCATCTGGGTCGAAACTGTCACTTAACTCATTGTGAATTGAAGGCAGATTGTCCTTGCTTCTAGCACAAAGAACTAGGTATGTGGGTCGACCTTCAGTCCAATCTATCCTATAAGAGTATGCCATTTGGCCAAGTCAACAGGCACTTAGTACAACTGTCTTGACATTAAATACCAGACGAAACAGGGAATCTATAGGAGCAGCACAGAAAGACATGTAGTAAAGAAGGAGATACTATTTCTGCCTGCTGGTAACCTAATGAAACAACCTCTAACTCTCACGACTGTATACATACAGGAATACCCGCAGGACTATTTTTGTCTTTTGGTCAAGAGTTCCAAAGGAACGGCAATAATTAAAGGATCTTATACCTTAGTGCATTTTGTTGAATAAGGGGTTGGGCCATGGAGTGGTCTGGTGATAATTCTTTCACCATAGGACAAGGCCTAGACTGCATACAGAAACAAGTCATTGAGGATTTCGCCTAAATCACATTGTGCAGTAGAGCATGTCGAAGACCACTGCAGTTCAAGAAGTAGTGTGAAACATGGTATTATTTTAAATGCAGATGCCCATTTCTGGATGGTTTGGTGTTCACTTGGAGGTTGTAGTTTTATTTTGACGAAAATACAAGAAATGCAACAGTCCATTTTGAAGGAGATGATCGCTTGAATGTCTTTCTTTCCAGTGAAGTAAGAAGGGGTCATTATATAACTTACAAGCAGTTATCTAAATGTTTTAGTTCATAACTGTAGAGGTTAATTCCACGTCCATGATTGGAATGTAGAAATCAAGTTAGGCAAAACAGTTCTTCTCAAAGGGATCAAACATTTGATGTGCTACAATGCATTCTGGATCTTGGGCCGTGGAACTCATCTTTCTCAAATTGCTAACATGAATCAATATCCAGAAAGATCTTACTTGTCTGACAAAGGAACAGAGTTTTGATTAACATATTATAGCCGTCATCTTTATTTCGGGCCTCTTTTCTCTTCAACACTTTTACTCGAGGGAATAATTGAGACATCTCAAGCAAGCTTTACATTAACAGACACCTAATTGCTCACAACAAAGGTACCCATAGGAAGTGACTGTCACTTTGTTATTGCATTTTAACTGCTACCCCAATTCATATTGATAGCGCTGCTGTCACTAGTTTCAGCTATATTTCTGATGACAAGTTGTGTTGGGCTGAATTAAGCAAACTCTGTAGTCACCCTTCCAAGAAAATAACATAATCACCACAGTAGTTATTTCAAACTCGTTACCAGCACCAGGCATCTATTGGAAATAAACTTTAATGAGACTGATTGATTTGATACATGCTGTTTTTGAGCTGTGTAGGGACACATGGGCCTTATTGCTGCTAAAAACTGGAAACTGCACACAGGCTTCAATGGAAAATTGCAACAAACTGCTCGCTGACCTAACTTGAAATGAGTTCTGGAACAACACAGAAGAGAAGGCTTTTCTGGCTGTATTCTGTTTGTCTGGTTGATAGGAGAACACATTTGTTGTTTGCTGCATAACATTATATTGATATCCTTTGAATGCATGCACTGCTTCAGCATCAAAGCATGAACACGTACTGCATGGAAGGATCAGTCTGAGAAAGGGAGCCTGCAACCTTCTACACATGAGTGTACATATGTGAATACATGGAGAAAAACATGTACTTTATGAATGGTCCTTCAGTCTACTCCGACAAATGTAAGGAAATAGAATTCTTCCAACTCGCTCATATGTAAATCCCAATTTTTCTTGTTACTGTTTTAGAGCACTTGAAATTATTATTTGAATATTTTTTTCTTCCCAGAGATTATATTAATTCCTACCTAAAACAAGCAAGGATGAAGCCTAAATCTACTATTATGCTTGTCTTACTCTATTCTATCTCACTAGTTCACATCATGGGCTAGGCCAGTTAGCCCATTATTTGCCAACTAGGATGCAGGTGGTCGGATTAGAACAGTGTATTCAACAAAGAATTGTGAGTTAAAAACAACCTTAGCAGGCTTCATGCATGTTGATTTTTAATGAGCAAACCAACACTCGGTAGACTTTTAGGGCCAGATGTATGAAAATATTTTGCACTCGCAAACGGTAAAATCGGCCGTTTGCGAGTGCAAAATAGTGGTCTGCAATGCATGAAAGGCATTTGCAGACCACAAAGTAGAAATCGCTAAAATTACGATTTCTAGCGTTGCGACCTGGATTTTGCGAATCGCAATTTGGGATTCGCAAAATCCAGGTCGCAAGGCAATGCTGCAAAAAATCGCAAATTGCGATTTTTTCGCAGAATGGCATTTTGCACATGCAAAATACCATAATCTGCAACCAGGTGGTAACCTGGTGCAAAAATTAAAAATGCAGTAAAACTGCATTTTTAAATTGAACATGTAAAGCACACATGCCCTTTTGGCATGTGTGTACCTTACATGTTAAAAAAAAAAATATTGTGGTGCAGGAGAGGGAGCCTTAGGCCCCCAGCACCCTGGCCTTTTGCATTTCCAAAATTGCGATTTCTGGTTCAGAAATCGCAATTTTGGAAATGCAAAAGATTCGCAGCTATGGGCCACAAGGCCCATAGCTGCGAATGGGGCCAGTATCGCAATTTGTGATTCGGTAATAGCATTTGCGATTTTTAAGAAATCGCTATTACCGATTCGCAAATGTGATACATGGCCCTTTGCGAGTCGGTAATAGCGATTTCTTAAAAATCGCTATTACCGAATCGCAATGGGCCGTGATGGTACATCTGGCCCTTAGAATTTATTAAGATAGACAACTAGGAGGAGGAAGAAAGTAGAGCAACCAAGAAGGCCTCAAAAAGGGTTAACGTCCCAAAGGATCTCTGGAAGAGAATTCTTCAGAAAAGATTTACTTGGGAGAAATATACCAGTTGATTGATCACCTGAAAAGAAGGATTGAAGTGGATATGCCTCTACCTTAGGAAGCTCCATAATGGGACAGTAGTTTTCTACTTTGCTGTCCAGATTGGGCCTTTTACAATATGCAGCTGGCACTTGAAGACTATCTGCTTAGGAGAGGAACACTGCTGTATAAAAAAGACTCAGGGGGATCACCTTGTGGAACAACATCTCTGAATATTGTATGTAGTACAGGGATTGACAGCACTACAATTCCCAGGAGACAGGAGCTGTTCTACTATGGCAAAAACCAGAACAGTGTATCCTTCTCTAAATAAACTACACCCACCTGAGAGGATGACATCAGTATAATGTGTGTGTAGTACAGGCACTGACAGGACTACTAAGGCAAAGAGGCACTGCTACTGTCACTACAAACACCAGAACAGTGTCCCGTTTCCTGAAGACAACAGTATCTCAAATGTGTACTTACTGGGGGAGTTGACATCTGTCAGGTATTGTGAAACAGTGAGAGTGACAAGACTGCAACTCACAGCAAGCAATGCTCCCCTAACTACGTACAACAAAGCTGTGTCCTCTCCCAAAATACACCTGTGTACCAAATCATCATTGAAGTATGCACACCTGAGAGGAAAGCAAGCATCAGGATAGTATGTGTAATATAGGGAGTTACATGGATACAACTCACAGGAGACGCTCTTACTGTCTCTCCATACATCAGTCCAGTGCACACTTGCTCATATACCCTTACTTGAGACATCACACATGAAGTGTACACACCAGGGGGGATGACATAGAGCAAGTGCATGAAGTACAGGGAGTGACATGACTGATAAGGCCAGTGTGCATCTGCACAAATATCCTTTTTCGTTATCTCACTATGGAAGTGAACTCGCCTGAGGAGATGACCTATGTGTACTGCGTGTTGTACTTGGAGGGAGTAACATGACTGTAGATACCAGGAGGGCCAGTCCCTGTAACTCCACTCAGCAGGCCAGTGTCCACATGCCAAAATGCATCTGTCTGTTAACTCACAATTGAAGTTTACCTACCAGATGAGGGTACACTTTGTGATGCAGCTAACCACCTAGATCCATCTTGAGCAGCTAAGCCAAGATGAAAATATTGGGGACAGGGAAGGACAGTTTAACCAGTGTGTAACAAAAACAAGAAAAAATCAAAGGCCTCAAGATGCATCACGTGAATGATATTGGCAGCAGACACATGCACAATGCACTGACCACATGATGACAACAATCACATGTACACCAAAGTTATGGGTCTGCCATTTAAAGATCTAAATCACATTCTGACCAGCCACTGTTTGGCCTGCACTGTTGGCAAGATGTAAGTCTATGACATCATCCCAAGTGCTAATGAACTCATACATTCTGCAGTGGAGAGGTGTGGCACAATGGTTAGAGCAGCACACCCTGATGCACAGATCTGGCCGAGGACCAGGGTTCAATTCCTGCCTCGGCAGGTCTTGGGCTCAATTCCCTTGGAACAGATAATTCTCGCCTCAGTGCCTAATCTAATTAATGGGTCCCACTCTGGGCCATAGCTTGCGTAATCCCCACAACAGCCTGTCAGCGCTTGGATGCCTGGCTTCACCCTGGGGGTACCCAGGAGTGGGTTACTCACAAGGAAAAGCCAGGAGGGGTTCCACAGCGGTATGTGTACAGCACCTTGAGACCCTAATGGGTGAGTAGTGCGCTATACAAGTGTGAAGTTTTCAGTTTTGGTTGTATGAAATGGAATTGGTATGTTACTCAAGTGTTAGGTAAATACAATTGAGAGCACGTGTACTGGTCATATATGGAAAACCTATAAATCCAATGTGTACATGGCCTTTGCTAAATGTCACGGTCCACTATTGGAGGTAGATGTCTCAATAAAACTTGCAACATTGTATCTCTCACATCAACAGGTCTAGCTGCCACTCGGAGCACCAAGCTCACTCAAGAGACTGCCACTACCCCCATGGACGAAGGGCAACACTCCTGGATGTCTCGACGTTAAGGACGGATCTGGCCCATCAGGGCAATCTGGTCAGATGATATCAGTGACCCTCACCAGGACCACATCAACTCCTACCAGCCTGGTTGCATCTACATTGCAGGCAGCCATTGGCCCTCCAACCTCTGTCCTGAGGACTGTGACAACCATCTCGTTCCCCCCAGTCGAGGATCCTGAGTCACAGCAAAACATCCCTGACAATGATGGTCCTGGAACCAGTGGTAGGGGGCAAGCTGTGCCAAGGGTGCAGGTATGTGGGGGTAGGGTGCATGGGGGGATGTAGTGTGCCAGCAGAATGGGGCTACTGGGATGGTCCTGGCCAGGACACCATCCACCAAGTCTTGGGAGCCTATCAAGAATCCCAAGGTGTGATGGGCCAGGTTCTTGCCAAACTCATGGAGATCAAGCAGCTGCAGAGGGACTACTGTCATGAGTCTCTGGAAAAGTGGGCCATCCTGGCCACCCTGTCAGGGATGTTTAGGGAGATCAGCAGTACCCTGATCAGGGACTGTGTGCAACACCACTCCCCTTCCTTTGGCGAAGCAATACCAGTCCCTTCAACATCTGTGGCAACCACTGGAAGGGAGGCCCTGTCAGGGGAAGGACCCGCCTCAGACACCCCTGCCTCTGTAGCAGGAGAACACCCCTGCAAGCTGGGAGGTCCAGTCAAGCATTCAGGAGGTACAGATGGCAAGACACTAACCACTGCTAACAAGTGACCTCTTCCTGAAGGAACTCCTTTGTGTTCCACATATTCATTCTATTGACTGCTCTATGACCACCTTCCTTTTCCATGGTAGTAGGACAATGGACCTTGGACTTCATATGTTGTGGCATCTACTAATATTGTTACATCCACCATGAATGATTCCTCCACTTTACTGTTTTGTTGTATCTCTCAACTATTTCCTGCACCTATGTCAATAAACTCACCTATCACTAAAACATTGCCTGCAACCTTTTTTCCACATTTTGAAATGTTGAAATGTGAGCCCATGTGATGTACATGAGGAAGACACAGGATGGTAATGGAAGGAAGGAAATTTCTCAGGTAGTGTCATGCTGAAGATTACTAGCAACACAACGAAACAAGTGTCTGGTCACATCAAACATTTTATTGCACTGTACAGTACATAGGCTGATAAATTGTCTGGAATGACACAGTCCAGAATGGCTGAACCAGATTGAGTCAGGCTAAATATCCCAAGGTACCGTCCCCCAGACCACAGAAGAAAGGGCTTTGTCAGACCTCATCCTGTAGAATAGGCTAACAGATTGGTGGATGTTGTCACCAGCTTGAGCCTTTCACATACAAAAACCAGGGCTGCCCACATAACATGCACCATGCTACAGATAGAGGGCAGTGCAACAGTTGCTGATCATAATTCCATCCCATTACAATGACCAAGCACATGATGGTATGACACAAACCTAAATCAGTGTTCTGGCACAGACACTATAGCCTGCAATGAGGAAACACATCTACAGCTACAGAAAGGTCATACAATATCATTGTCAACACAATGTGAACTGAGAATGCATAGATCACACTTGATGAGGACATATTTAATGGCCATGTGATCGCACATGGGACAATTGGACCAAACACACCACATCAAACCAGTGTATTGTGCACTTCAGAATTCCACCCACCCACTGTCTAACCTGCATTGGAACAGGACCCATACACCCTAAATCTGTGTCCATCATTACCTATATCAATCCATGTCCACTTCAATGTCAGAATAGCAACAGATACCTGCCAATTTCACATCACTGAAATGCCCACATGACGATGGCACGGTGAAGGTACTTGCTCAAAATACTATATAAGGAGTTGATGCAGGAAATTGCATACCTATGACCTAAACCACATGTTAAACATCAGTGCATCCACTTACATTGCAATGAGACTGACACAAATAAAGCAGATAATCAAGCTGATGAAATGTTCAAATCTGACTTCGCAATAAAACCTTGGCGGTATACTGCGAAGCATTTCATGATTCTCACCCAGTGGCCCAGCTATCTCCCCCTCATCTGGAATGTATGGGATATCCCTCCATAGGGCAATGTTGTGGAGCATTCAGCAGGCCACAATGATCTTACACACTTTTTTGGGTGAGTAGAGGAGGGTTCCACCTGTCTTGTCCAGACACCTAAATATGGCCTTCAGAAGCCCAAAAGCCCACTCCACGACATGCTATGTTCTTCCATGGGCATCGTTTAAGTGGGCTTCCCCCTGGCGAAGTTGGGTTCGTTACGGGCATCAACAACCAAGGACGGGGAGCCCCTTTGATGGAATGGAACATATATGGAACATGGGGCCAGATGTATCAAGAAAGGCCTTTGCGAATCGCAAATAGCGATTTTTAAGAAATAGCTATTTCCGAGTCTCAATATGCGATGTAACATATTTGTGATTCGGAATTAGCGATTTCTTAAAAATTGCTATTTGTGGTTTGCGAGGCCCAAATACTGAATCACAATTTGCGAGAACGCAATTTGCGATTCGGTAATTGAAAATCACAAATTGCGAGAAAGCACTCCTGGCAGAGCCTGATGACATCACAAGCAGCAAGTGAGTCATCCCAGGCAGTTTGCAGGTGCCACACCCAAAGGAGCACTGAGAGAGACACAGTCCAGCCACAGTGAGCAAGTCTGTGAACAAGGCAGGACCGCACAACCACCATGGACACCTCTGCACAGGGAAAGGAGAAGGGAGAAAGGAAAAGGAAACTCAAGTTTAGTGAGCAGGAACTGGAGATGGTCACTGAGGAGGTGGTGAGAAGCCATGACCGTTTGTTTGGTAAAAGCTCACTCCAGGTCAATGAGAGTGAAAAGCACAGACTCTGGGCAGACATTCAGACAAAAATCTGCGCTGTGGGAGTTGCACAACACTCTGTGAACGAGATAAAGAAGAGGTGGCACGACCTGCGTTCCTGTGCCAAGAAGAGGGTGGCAAGACTACTGCAGGAGGCGGACCACCCACCAAGACACCCTCCACCCCGATGGAAGACCTGGTGGAGTTGATACTCCTCCCAGAAGCTGTCAGTGGGGTCACTGACATCGACACATCGGCACACCAAGCACCAGTAAAGGTAAGTGCAATATTGAAATGTAACCCCATATGTGTGTGTACAAATGCCCCTTAGGAATTAGCAAGTAGTTTAAAGCATTGTGAGAAAAAGTCCATTCCACATCTTAGAAGTGACACAACAATGCCTTATGGGAGTGATAGTCCACAACCAAGAGCTGAAAATAGCACATAGAGTGTAATTATGCCGAGCGACACCCAGAAGAACACAACACCCACAACATAGTGATATGATGTACCTGTACATTTATTACCATTGTGTGACCGTTGGTGATACATACATAACTGACATGCTGCACATTGTCGTTGCAGGTGGCCTAGGCCCAGCAGCATCTGCAAGTGCCGCTGCGGGGGATACTGAAACCCACCCTGCATCTGACTCAAATACCAGTGAGTCACAGAATATAGCGCCCATCATGTGCAGGGCTAGGGCTGTACTGCTATCCGAATTGAGCCAGGACTCTGACGACATGCGGGATGACGGCCCCACACCTTCCCCAGATGCACTGTTATGCAGGAGTCCCAGCCCCAGCGTAGCACAACACCCCGCAGGAGGCCTTCCTATGCAGGCACACAGCATATTGAAGCAGGAGAGGGACCATCAGTCTTCGGTGGCCTGGAATCTGCTATGTTGAAGCAGCAGCGCCTGCAAAATAGGAAAATCTCAGCTTTACAAAGGCAGATGCAGGCACACAACTCCAACATGGGGAGGCTGCATCGTCAGTTGGAGTGCCTCAATTCCAACCTC
The DNA here is from genome assembly GCF_031143425.1 of Pleurodeles waltl. Classification (NCBI taxonomy): domain Eukaryota; kingdom Metazoa; phylum Chordata; class Amphibia; order Caudata; family Salamandridae; genus Pleurodeles; species Pleurodeles waltl. The sequence goes on along the minus strand of NC_090436.1, from coordinate 976,829,889 downwards.
ACTAAACTGCATGAGGGACAGATCCAAGCTTCAGAGAACACCAGGGAGCTGACAAGTGCAGTGAGGGAACTGTGTACAGAGCTGCGGCACGACAGAGTCAGCCACCACAGGCAGGAGAGTCATTTTATGTGGATGTTTGGTGGTTTCTGTTGCTCACTCAATCGCCTTGCAAATTCAACAGCCCTCATATCGCGGCGTGCTGTGGCTGCACAGGTGGAGGCAGCGCACAGCAGTAGGGATGTGGCACAAGGACTGGTGCAGATCACAAATCTGCTTGACAATATGCTTGGTAACCGCTCTGCCACACCCAGTGAACTGGGACTGGGGGACACTGAGGACACATCTTGCCTCAGCAGCGTAGCTGTGCCCACCACTGATGCTAGGCGTCGCAGTGCCAGGCACAGCACTGCCACTGAGGCCGACAACAGAGATGCCAGTGAGGCCACTGCGCACTCGAGTGGCTTGCGTGGCCGTAGAAAGTGACAGTAATGGCCACAGGGGACTGTTTTATCATTGTGTCATACAGTAAACTATGATTGAATAGAGAGATACTGTTATCTGCTTTTTTTAAGTTACATAATCTTATTTGTGCTGCTAGTGAAACTTATGTTACCTGACGTTAAGGTAATAAATTTTCTAACTACAAGTACACATGTCAGTGGAGTTGTGTTGTTATTACTTACATCTGAAATGGTTGTGCGTGAAGTCAGCACGCCTTTGCCTGCCCTCTGCTGCACTGGTCCTGTCTGCTGGCTGATGAGGATCATCATCCTCATCAGAGTCAGAATCAGATATTTCCACAGGTATGCCCCTGGTGGTAGCTATATTGTGCAAGATCGCACAAGTAGCCACTATTCTACATGTCGTGTCCGGGCTGTACTGTAGTGCCCCTCCACTTTTGTGGAGGCACCGGAAGCGACTCTTCAGCAGCCCAAAGGTGCGCTCCACCACATTGCGGGTTGCCCTGTGTGCTGCATTGTATCTCCATTCTGCAGGTGTTGTAGGATTGAGGTAGGGCGTCATCATGTAGGTGAACACTGCGTAGGCACTGTCTCCTGGAAGGAATAGAGGGTATGATGAGTAAGTGAGCCATCTGACGTCACAACGCCATCAATGCACCAGTGTACAGAGGGTCAATACCTAGTAGACATCCTTCACCAAACTCCCCAGCTAGCAGTCTTGTGTGAATCCCGCTGTGGCGAAAGATGTATGAATCATGTGTGCTCCCTGGGTACCTGGCCACGAGATCAGTTATGATATTGGAGGCATTGCATATCACCTGTATATTCATGGAATGTTAGTATTTACGGTTGCGGTACACATACTCTGTGGCCGATGGTGGACAGACTGCAACATGTGTCCCATCTATGGCACCTAGGATGTGGGGGAACTGTGCTATCTGGTAGAAGTCTATTTTTGCCTGCTGTATTTCCTGTGGGGTGTGGGGGAATCTGATGTACTGGTGTATCCTACTCAGCATGGCGTTGATAAATGCACTGAAAAATCTAGAGAGGGCACTCTGTGATACCCCACCAGCTGCTGCTATGACCCCTTGATAGCTCCCTGAGGCTAGTAGGTGCAGGGAGCATAATACCTGCACATGGGTGGGTATGCTATTGGTCCTGTGTGTTGTGCGCTGCAGTATGGGTTGTAGCTCAGCTATCAGGTCAAGTATCATGGCTGGGCTTAACTTGTACTTCTCAAACATTTCCTCTTCAGTCTGGTCAAAAAGGGTAATGCGCACTCTGAAAATGCACTCCTGTCTCCTCCTCCCTCTCCTCAAACCTGCCAAGATTGTCATTCTCCTCGCCAAGACGTAGAGTACAGCCATTGTGGAAAAGAGTCTGAGGCATTCTGGGCCTCTTTATATAGGTTGCACCTGGTCACCACCTGGTTTCACTTAGTGGCATTTTGCATGTGCAAAAGGCCATTCTGCGAAAAATTGCAATTTGCGATTTTTTGGTGCATCGAATTGCGACTTGGTTTTGCGTGTCGCATTTTGCATCTTGCAATTTCCGACTTGAAACACCGAATCGCTAATTGCGATTTGGTATTTCATGTCGCAATTCGCAAAATGCGACACGCAAAACCAGGTCGCAACACAAAAAATCGCTATTTTTGCGATTTCTTATTTTTGGTTTGCGAATGCCTTTCATGCATCGCAGACCACGTTTTTGCATTCGCAAACGGCCAATTTTTGCGATTTGCACCGTTTGCGAATGCAAAAAAACTTGATACATCTGGCCCATAGAGTCCCTCTCATCGAACTTTTAGCAACAGATATTGCACACACACAAACATGACATATGTGGCTTACCAACAAGACAGGCCCTCTCTGGATACAGCCATGACATCAGCTGGGGGATCACATTGTTCCGCATAATGAAGGCATCATTAACTAAACAGGGATAACGGGCAAGACCTAGGGGTACACCAAACAAACAACTTGGGCATTATTGGAATAGAAGTTCTTTCTGTTGTGGCACACTTTTTCATTGTCATGGAGTGGGACAAAGGCAACATGTGTACCATCAATGGCTCCCACCCCATGTGGGATGTGTGCCAAACCATAAAACAGCCTTCACATGTGCAAAATCCTCACATTGAGGAAACCTGATGTAGCTGTCCAGGTGTTTTAACATTGCTGAGTGTACATCCTTTAAAACAAGACTGAACATAGGCTGGAACATCCCTGCAGACAGGGCCACTGTAATTGAATCATCCTGTGGCCATGAAGTGCATCACTGCCATGACTTGGGAAATGGGTGGTATGCTAGTTGAATGACAAATGGCAGGCATCAGATTTGGCTCCAACTGATGACATTGTTCCATGATTGCTTGCCTACTCAGACGGTAGATCTGGATAATGTGGCGTTCTTCCATTGTCTGAAGGTCTGGCAGTGGACAATGGACAGGAGGTTGCCTGATCCTTCCCCTCCCTAGGTTTTTTGCCATCATTCAATGTGTCCCTTGCAACATACATGAAGCATGTCAATGACAAAACTGTGACAAGGCATGTTGTAAGTTGAGAACATTATACATAGTGCACATCACAACTGTTAATTACTCAGAAGTAACATATTACCCCCTTGCTTTGCAACACGTGTATACACATTATCTAGTTGGTCATCAACAATTTGTGCATGAAACGTGCCACTCGGACTGTGACCTCATTTCCCAAGCTTTAAAATGACCTTTGTTGGGGGGGACTGTGCCCCAAAGCAAATTGCTACATGTGCCTAATAATGTAGAAAAACCGTGTTTGAGTAGTAGGAGCTCCACGTCAGAACAAGACAAGCACTTTTCACTGCAAATACAACCATTTCAGAGCTATGATGCATTTTTCAGTGGTACATAATGCATTTCAAGCCTCTAAAATGGAGGCTGCCTGACCTACTCCACTGGACATTAGGAACCGCCCACGACCGCTGGTGGAAGTCATTATGGCAGTAGGCGGTTGCAGCCACGACGGACACAGCAATAGGCTAACGTTGCTGCCAGTGGCGGTCGCAGGCCAATGGCTGTGTCTGCCAGCGGTGACGACCACGTATGTGGTAGACGTGACCGCCATGTTCTGCAAAATCCCTCATTTGACTCCTGACACTGCTGTCAGCCAGACTTCACCTACCTGACCTGCTGTATACCACCTCTGGGAGCAATCATGCCACGTCCAGCAGGTGATAGGGCCCCTGCCTTCTCCCCAGAGGAGCTGGAGAGGCTAGTCAGCGAGGTCCGACCCCTTTATGGACAGCTTTATGGTGCACCAGAGGAGCAGGTAAGTGCCTCAAGTCCACATATATTTCACTGTACATCACCATATATTCCCTCCTCAAAGGCGAGATTGTGCCCATGTGTGCCAGAATGTAGAGTCAAGGCCACGGAGGGGCAGTCAGTGTGGCATCAATGGGAGAGTTAATCTGCATAAAAGTGTTCAGTGCCAGAAGATGAGTCCTAATACATTGTTGTATGTGTGTTTTGAGTATACCGCCGGTTTCCCTTTTCTGACCGCGGCTTTAGCGAATGGACCCCAAACCTATGTGACCTTGTAGAGGGTCGCTGGGACTATTAGAAAATAGTAAGGGTTAGAAAAATAGCCCACCCCAAGACCCTGAAAAGTGAGTGCAAAGTGCACTAAAGTTCCCCAAAGGACATAGAAGTCGTGATAGGGGAATTCTGCAGGAAAGACACAAACCAACAATGCAACAACGATGGATTTCCAGTCAAGGGTACCTGTGGAACAAGGGGACCAAGTCCAAAAGTCACAAGCAAGTCGGAGATGGGCAGATGCCCAGGAAATGCCAGCTGTGGGTGCAAAGAAGCTGCTACTGGACAGTAGAAGCTTAGCTTTCTGCAGGAACAACAAGGGCTAGAGACTTCCCCTTTGGAGGACGGATCCCTCACGCCGTGGAGAGTCGTGTAGAAGTGTTTTCCCGCCGAAAGATTGCCAAAAAGCCTTGCTAGCTGCAAATCGTGCAGTTAGTGTTTTTTGGGTGCTGCTGTGGCCCAGGAGGGACCAGGATGTCGCCAATTGCGTCAGGGGACAGAGGAGGCGTCGAGCAAGACAAGGAGCCCTCTCAGCAGCAGGCAGCACCCGCAGAAGTGCCAGAAACAGGCACTACGAGGATGCATGAAACTGTGCTCACCCGAAGTCACACAAAGGAGTCCCACGTCGCCGGAGAACAACTTAGGAGGTCGTGCAATGCAGGTTAGAGTGCTGTGGACCCAGGCTGGACTGTGCACAAAGGATTTCCGCCGGAAGTGCACGGAGGCTGGAGTAGCTGCAAAAGTCGCGGTTCCCAGCAATGCAGTCTGGCGTGGGGAGGCAAGGACTTACCTCCACCAAACTTGGACTGAAGAGTCACTGGACTGTGGGAGTCACTTGGACAGAGTTGCTGGATTCAAGGGACCTCGCTCGTCGTGCTGAGAGGAGACCCAAGGTACCGGTGATGCAGTTCTTTGGTGCCTGCGGTTGCAGGGGGACGATTCCGTCGACCCACGGGAGATTTCTTCGGAGCTTCTAGTGCAGAGAGGAGGCAGACTACCCCCACAGCATGCACCACCAGGAAAACAGTCGAGAAGGCGGCAGGATCAGCGTTACAGAGTTGCAGTAGTCGTCTTCGCTACTTTGTTGCAGTTTTGCAGGCTTCCAGCGCGGTCAGCAGTCGATTCCTTGGCAGAAGGTGAGGAGAGAGATGCAGAGGAACTCGGATGAGCTCTTGCATTCGTTATCTAAAGAATCCCCAAAGACAGAGACCCTAAATAGCCAGAAAAGAGGGTTTGGCTACCTAGGAGAGAAGATAGGCTAGCAACACCTGAAGGAGCCTATCAGAAGGAGTCTCTGATGTCACCTCCTGGCACTGGCCACTCAGAACAGTCCAGTGTGCCAGCAGCACCTCTGTTTCCAAGATGGCAGAGGTCTGGAGCACACTGGAGGAGCTCTGGGCACCTCCCAGGGGAGGTACAGGTCAGGGGAGTGGTCACTCCCCTTTCCTTTGTCCAGTTTCGCGCCAGAGCAGGGCTAAGGGGTCCCTGAACCGGTGTAGACTGGCTTATGCAGAAATGGGCACCATGTGTGCCCATGAAAGCATTTCCAGAGGCTGGGGGAGGCTACTCCTCCCCTGCCTTCACACCATTTTCCAAAGGGAGAGGGTGTAACACCCTCTCTCAGAGGAAGTCCTTTGTTCTGCCATCCTGGGCCAGGCCTGGCTGGACCCCAGGAGGGCAGAAGCCTGTCTGAGGGGTTGGCAGCAGCAGCAGCTGCAGTGAAACCCCGGGAAAGGCAGTTTGGCAGTACCAGGGTCTGTGCTACAGACCACTGGGATCATGGGATTGTGCCAACTATGCCAGGATGGTATAGAGGGGGAAATTCCATGATCATAGACATGTTACATGGCCATATTCGGAGTTACCATTGTGAAGCTACATATAGGTAGTGACCTATATGTAGTGCACACGTGTAATGGTGTCCCCGCACTCACAAAGTCCGGGGAATTGGCCCTGAACAATGTGGGGGCACCTTGGCTAGTGCCAGGGTGCCCTCACACTAAGTAACTTAGCACCCAACCTTTACCAGGTAAAGGTTAGACATATAGGTGACTTGTAAGTTACTTAAGTGCAGTGTAAAATGGCTGTGAAATAACGTGGACGTTATTTCACCCAGGCTGCAGTGGCAGGCCTGTGTAAGAATTGTCAGAGCTCCCTATGGGTGGCAAAAGAAATGCTGCAGCCCATGGGGATCTCCTGGAACCCCAATACCCTGGGTACCTCAATACCATATACTAGGGAATTATAAGGGTGTTCCAGTAAGCCAATGTAAATTGGTAAAATTGGTCACTAGCCTGTTAGTGACAATTTGTAAAGAGAGAGCATAACCACTGAGGTTCTGGTTAGCAGAGCCTCAGTGAGACTTTTAGGCATCACACAGGGAACACATACCTATAGGTCACAAACTTATGAGCACTGGGGTCCTGACTAGCAGGGTCCCAGTGACACATAACAAACATACTGAAAACATAGGGTTTTCACTATGAGCACTGGGCCCTGGCTAGCAGGATACCAGTGAGACAGTGAAAACACCCTGACATACACTCACAATCAGGCCAAAAGTGGGGGTAACAAGGCTAGAAAGAGGCTACTTTCTCACAAGCAATACAATGGTTTTAGGGGAGTGTCAAAGATCTGTGACCAATCTGCAGTTGGCATCATGGTCAATGTATGTATCTGTCCCCTGACAGGTATCTTAGTCACACAGCCCTATTGTCACACAGGTCAAATTAGTACTGTGCAGGCTTATATCATAATTGATAGTCCCACCGTGCAAATAGTGTGTTGGGTCCTGGGAGGCCATGAAATGTGATTCAGTAGCTTGGTCACATGTCAATAAATGGACAATACATACCTTTATTTGTTGGATGCTATCTCTGTATGATGGACCCATATGTCCAAAAACATGTTCTGTGGCACAAGTAAATGACTCAGAACTGTACCCACTGAGGTAGCATGAGTCTGCATTTGTTAATCCACACATGGACAAGGCAGACACTTTCTGTGCCCACTATGTCAGTCCCCTCACTGTTACCCATGTGTAATGTTTGAGTTTGCACTCTGGCAGTAGCCTGTCTGAACAGTATGCGGAGAATCATTCTCACTGGGTGTGAGTGTTGAAATGCATTCATGCCTTAGGAGTCTAACGTTTAGAAGCCACAGAGGTTTGAAATCCCATAGTTCCTCAGATCTCATTTAGCTTGCTAGAGCATGGTCCACTAGAAGTCAGTTGATCTACCTAGTCAGTGGAGGGCCTGAGCATGGTGGTGGGTTGGTCTGCAGATTGGGAAGTGTTTGTAGTCATGTCCCTGTACTCAATGGCTAGTATGTGCCACACTTTGGGCAAAAGAAGAATGTTCATAGCTTTGTGTACCGACATGTATGTGACTCAGCCATTTTGGATGGGGCTTGTGGGCATAATTTCATGTCTTGTCTTTTGCATTCATACTGGTTAATGCCCATCAGAAGAAAGGGATATGGAGAGCCATCGCCAAGAAGGTGCGGATCCTGGGTTCCAAAGCCAGGGGAGTGCCCACTCTTGAAAAAGGTGGGAGGGCATGAGACACTGGACCCGGAAGATCATGGAGGCCCAGCTGGGGATGTCCTGCCAACATGGACAGGGTGCCCGTTGGACAATGACCCCGCTAATGGTCCGCATTCTGGCAGTTGCCTACCTGTAGCTTGATGGGTGTTTGTGGGCAGCACAGTAGCCACAAGGGGGTGAGTACTCAGCAAATTCCTGCCTATGCCATTGTCAGGTGATTGAGTGAGGTACTGACTGCTCCCCCAGACAATTAGAATTGAGCCATGTGCCACAGTAGATGGGAGATTGTTTGTGTTGACATGTCATATGTATCAAACTGGTGTGCCTTCCCTCTTGAACCTGGGACCTAGTAGAAAACTGGGGTGGATCCTCATAGCACTTGCTTTGCAGGAACCACAAATGTCTGTGTACAGTGACCATTTATGTACTGTTTATTGTTGTTTTGGGTGTAATAAATCACAAACTGTTTGACATCATCCCCACTCTTAAGCTTCTGCATAAAAATCACAATATTCTAAAATTACTTTCTTTGCTTCAATATTTTAAATATTTCACATTTGTTAACACTTAAGTAATCTCTGATGTGAAAGGTTCCCTATGTTATATTTATACTATGTAGGGAAAACATACAGCAAGGTCAAACATCTTTGTAATTAATATAACTCAAACATTAAAAATAGTGACCTATCTCACCAGTAGTAGAACATCATAAAGAGAAGACATGTGTTACCTCGATTCAGATTCCAATCCGTAAAATTGTTTTTTGTGTAACAAAGTGGTGACAATGTAGAAATCAGATCACTGACATAATATCAGAACTTAAGATATTGAGCCAAAAATATCAATAACAAAAAATAGCTAGAACACTATAAAATAATATAAACAATTACATTAAAAATACTAAATCACTTAAAATTAAAAACGATATTTAGAAAAATTTATAACAATTACACCAACAATAACAACACATTCATTTATTAAATGAACTAAAACACATTACAATAATTAAAAATTGATATTCTTTACAACTATATTATTGAAAACAATATTAACAACAACGGCATTCTTGCAACAATGTTAATTACCTGAAAAAATGATATTCTGGACAACCTTTCTGCATCACAATAGTTTTTTAGGAGAGTTCTGTATTCTGATATTAAAAACTCAATATTTTTTTCAAACACTGTGGAAAAGTTTTATTCAAATGATTGACTTTTTGAGTCAATATATTTAGTAAAGCGATTTCTTCAGTTTAAGTTTAATTAAATACATTATACATATCTCCACTATGGAATATATTTGTGTATTGAATTTGTTATATTTGCTGTAGGAAAGCAGGGTCTGACCCATTTTACTCCTTAGATTTTTTTGTTTCTGGACTACTTAGTTATTGGATTTTTACTCTGTGTGAATCTGATTAACTGGTTCTTACTCACTATAAATTATTTTACAATGGATTGGGCATGCTAGTCGCCAGGGTTAACTTTTTAAAACAAGGACTGCTGCTATGGAGCTGGGGCAAGTAGCCATGAGTTGGCTACATGTGTAAAAGCATGTTCACACATGTACAGACTGAGCAAGTAGGTCTACCAACCACCTGAGCATGGTGTCTGTGCACAGGCAGTCTGTCGCATAATGGACCCTTCAGGGATAAGTGCTGAGCTGCTGTACACCTTATAACGGAATGGGCATTAATAGTATGAATAGCCACATGAGTGCTGAAAAGTGTGTGGGCTTCACTTTATTATACAATATGGAATACATCTGCACCAAACTACAGTTTCAGCACTGCTAGTCCTAGAGACTAGTGTGATGCACTAATTGTATGGTAAACATGAACCCTGAGTGCATACCTAAAAAATGTTTTGTCATATCTACACTTCTTCTGTTATTTGAGGATTTGTTTTGATTCTCTGACTCAGCTTCTAATTAGATTCCAGACTTTAGCACCCCTTACTGGGCCAAGTTAACTACTTTGTTGGCAGGCTGGAGGATCAAAGGCCTCCTCACACAACAGAGCCATTTGTCAGTGTTTGGGCCTTTTCATGAAAAAGGAAAGTGTGAGGGAGTAACCTTGTGGTAATTACCTTTCACACTTTTATACTACACCACACCTGGAAAGTCTCATCCTAAGGAGGACAACTAGGAAAAGCCAGACCTCTGGAGCCAATCACAAGAGGAATTCCCCTTTGAACTTTTGATGGGAAGGGACCAGGCAGTTGCAGCACTTATGGGTAGGGTGTAGGCTCTCAAAGAAGCTCCTTCAACAGACTACTTCAAGTCACCATTTTGAAATTTCCCAAAATGCTGTGCAGTGAGGTTGGAACAAAAGTGGAGCGATGATGTGTCATCCCAGGATTGGACATGACGTGTCATCCCAGAAATGGAGAGAGGTGCCTACTTTCTGGAACTGTCTGTCCCAATGTAAAAACCTCTGCTCAGGAGAGGAAGAGAGAGAGCGAGAGAGAGAGAGAGAGAAGATGGATTTAGAAGGATCCTGAAGAAGAGCAGACACCTGTATGGAGTGCTGGAACACCCTGGATATAGACTGGATAGGTCTGTAAGGGAATCACAACTCCAGAGCTAGTGGTGCTGGCCCTCTTCCACCCTCTAAGTGATAACAGAAGGATGGACATCCTGGAGGACCTTAAAGGAGAAGGGATCCCCTGGGACTATTGAGGACTGTGAGAAAGTGCCTTGCTTCAGGGTATAGCTTCTAAATTCTGCTACCATACAGGTGCCCTTCAAGTGTCCAAGGAATCCATGGGACCTGAAGAGGGCAGGCATGGAGGGTAATCTGTCTTGAGGGCTATGGGCTGCTGCTGGAGGCAACCCCAGGCTGAGGAGAACCACCTGGCACTGCATAGAGGGCATGTCCTGACTATGGGGCTAATGAACACAAATAACCAAGCTCTTAGAGGAATATAAACGTTAAGAGATGCTGTCTCACAGGAGACCGAGTTCACTAGAGGCATGTGTTGCCTTACCCCGACCAGCTTCTGGGAGCTTCCTGAGGAAGGCCCAGAGACAGAAGGAATAGGCTGGGGCAGAAAGCTTTTTGTAGCCACTACCTCGGTATTCCTTTCTCAACCCATGGGACCACCTTCCTCCAGGAGATTGATGTAAGACCAGAAAACCACAAAAAAATAAACTGGGTGCCATTGTGCTGTGGTTTGGAAATGCCCCTGGTCACCACTAAGTTCTCAAGGCACAGAGGCGATGTGAGCATTGCCACATTGTGACATGGGAATAGCTCCTTTTCTCTGCCCACATGCCCATGTCCGAAGGGAGGTGGGCATGCCTGAAAAGTGATTCTTGCCTGTGGTCCCCAAGAACTGGGGCATTGTGTGCAAGGTGGCTCCAGTACCAGCTACAGGAGATGCCAGCAAACAGGAAGCTGCCTGGGCTACCAGTGGCTAAGGCCAACCAGGGACCCAGTTGCTCCATTGAGGAGAATGGTCACCCAGACTTATTTTAAAGGTCATGGTATGAAATATCTTTCTTAACAAAAGACAAAAAGGAAACATAGTTGTAGGCTAAAGGATCACTCCGTAAGGCCCTGTGGCAGAATCAGCTGGAGCAAGGGAGCTCCATAGGACCTATCTACGGGCTGACAAATTTGAATATTGCTTCTCACAGTACCCAAGGAAGGACAGGGGAAAAACTAACATAGGGCAGAGGGGTGGAGGGCTGTCAGAAGTGTGGCATTCCCCACAGAAGACCCCACAATGTTTTTGGTTATATTTTCACAAGTCTCACAGCGGGTTACTTTTCTGACCCTAGGAGACATTTGATCAGTTTTCAAGAACTATTGAACGTTTTGGCTTTAGGCTATAGACACTGGATCATGGTGACCCTATTTGTGAGTTGTAATGGTGCATTGCAGTATGGTAAAAATTGAAAAAAAGACTCATATGCATAGCTTATTGATATTTAAATGCTTACTTGATGATGACAAAGTAAAAAATGTCTTAATGAAGATTATGGAAACTATATGCTGATAATGGCAAAGATAACAGTCAGTCATTGTCTGGGTTAAAGAATCTCATTCTAGGATGGTACTATCCTAAGTGGTGTTAAACCTGGTTCATAGTTCTGCTTTTATTAATGTGATGGTGCACTTACAAGTTAGTAGGCTGCCTTTTGATACCTACACCCCATATGTATAGTTTTTATTGTATGCGTGGGAAACTGTAGTTTAAGAGTTAAGCTCTTGTTATGGATGTAAAATGTTAGGAGGGTGTAACCAATGGAATTTCCACTGGCCATCATGTATATATTTGTAAATCAATGTGTGGAATTGAGTAGTGTCTTTAATAAACTACTTTGTGTTTTTTTTATCATTATAAGCACTGTCTGGACAATGTTTCATTCAGTGTTTTTTGTTGCACACCTGCGTCCAAAGTCCTACTCAACCCCACCTCTGTTAGTAGTTTTTGGACCACTCTCCCTCACTAACCTGAGGGAGTGAAGTGCAACAATAGGATAGTTGTCGTCCAGCAGACAGAAACTTGCAAACGTAATACATGTGAACGACCCATATCCTTCACACTTAATAACCCACTTTCTTATTGTTTTGATTTACCCACTAATTAAACAACCATTTGTATTGACATGCCAGTGTATGATTATGTATCATTGAATTTCATTTTCTGAAATGTTAGAATTTTAATGAGTTTTTTATGTTTTCTTTACTTATCTGAATAAACATCTGTGAAATATACTATGTGAACTTAGCAATACAGCAGGAAGCTTACTTAAGAAGGATCAGTAAGAGCTAAACACTCATATCGTTGGCAGCATCACTAGTCTAAGATGTAGACTACTTTATCCACCACCTTTCACTGTACAATACTTGATATGTTTGATTGTTTAAATAGATACTTTTCAAAAGAGAATGTTTACAAGGTCAGTGTTTAGAGGATCGGTCAACAGAAATACACATTGAATCTAAAGAGTATTGAAAAGAGTTTCTCATTGATTGAATATCAAATGAACACACCTTGAACTGGTATATTAATTTGTTAATATTATTAGTACTTGATTGTAGCGTTTTGGGTGTTTTATTTGGTGGCTTTCATCTTTAGTATTAGAAGACGCCTTGTTGCAACTCTGTTACACACTGAACTTTGTTGATATTTTTGGTGGAGGATAATCAAAGTTATATTTTTTCTTTCTCGTGTTCGGGTTTGTTTATTATGATTGAAGAATTTTGACTTATGAAACAATCTTAGAATGCCTTCATACATAGATAATTTGTCAGTACTATTGCAATTGATCCAAGCTATGGGGTACATTTATAGCTTGGTGGATGTGGGACATGCCAAAGCATGGGTGTCCTGTCCTCTCAACTTGGACTACCTTGTTTATTTAGAGTTGGGGGGTCTACTGGAGAAAGCCTCTGACCAATCGCCTGTCCACTGCTGGGCTGTTGGGCATTGTATGTCAGGCTCTCTGTATTTCGAGTATAATTTCCATAGACAGAAACATGACAATTTATCCTCCACATGTGTGTTAGAAGAAAAAGTTCATAAAAAGTGAAACCCTGCTCATATCATCCATACAACCTACTCAATCAACATGTTGATGCTGCTACAAGCTCTGGGACTCCTTCTGCAAGTGGTGGATGAACAAAGTACAACTGTTTAAACTTTTTTTATGTGCAGTTAGCTTCCAATTTCTCTATGTTTAAGTTGTTGTACACCAAAGCATACTAAACAGCAGTTTACATGTCCCCCTATCTGGCCACATGCCTCACTCTAAATAGCCATATAAAATATTGACCTAACACAGTTGTAATAACCCATATTCAATATGGTAATGTACTTTTTAAAGGAAAATGTACATGCCCAAACAAGCATGTAATGCTAACACACTTTAACTAAACTGTCTATATGTATTTATAAAGTGAATGTATATTAGTAATTACTCCACATGTAAAAGGTTTGATTAACTCAACTAATATGAGACTACCCTTGTTCCCACTTTACTCACGTACCTCACATTCCACAATCATATGATTCAACCATCTACCCCTTATTGATATTACCAAATTAACTCAGTGCTATGATATATCTACAAATCTTGCACATAATGTCAAGGGATGGGCATACACTCTTGTGACAGACATAGTACTCTTATAATCAACATAGGGATGTAGGCAAAACTAATTTATGGATGCACTCTATCTGAACCCCGCTAGCTTAGGGCTACATTTTATCAACAAAATTAAAATGTAAAATCTAGTCACAAAACTCTCACTATGTATTGCACTAATACTAACCCCACCCAGAGCATTTAAAGCACATGGGAAAAGGAATGATGTGCATCTCCTGCAATGCAACACAAAAGAAATCACAAGACTTTAAAATAGAAGCAAATAAATGGTTAACAGAAGCAACATACTAAAATCCACAATCACATAACACAAACATTGTAACATTTTAAACAACAAATAATATCTACAACTAAACAGACACAAAATGTGAAATATTTACTTTTCTTTTGGCTAAATACATTTTGTTTGAGAATAATGAATAAAAGTAAAGGTCTGGGGTGGGGCCCAAAAATAGTGTCCTATCACAATTGTTTGCAAATGCCTATAGGTGTTGTGCTTGCCTCCCAACATTTGTAGCATTGTCATCCAGTCCTTCTCATGCAACTTTCCATCCTCCTGAAGCAGATGTAAGTCTGCGCACCAAGGGGCATATTTATACTCTGCTTTCCCCAAATTAGCGTCATTGTTTTTGACTCTAATTCGGTGCAAAACTAACTCCATATTTATACTTTGGTGCTAGACCCGTGTAGCGCCAAATTTATAGAGTTAAAGTCATTTTTTGGAAATGGAAACCTACCTTGCCTTAATGAGATGCAAGGTAGGTGTTCCCATGCAAAAAATGACTATATGGCCTTAACGCCATATTTATACTCCAGTGCAAAAATGCTGCATGAGAGGGAGGAGAGGTCAAAAAATGGTGCAAAGCTTGCTTTGCCCCATTTTTTAATGCCTGGGTCAGGGCAGGCGTTAGGGGACCTGTGGGCCTTTTCCATGGTGGAACACCACGGAAAAAGCCCACAGGTCCCCTCCCATGGCCCCAGGGGCACCCACACCAGAGGAACTGCAGAGGATGAAGGACCCCATCCCAGGTAAGCACAGGTAAGAATTGTATTTTATATTTTAAAGTGCCATAAGGCCCCCATATATGGCACAGGGTTCAATGGCCATGCCCAGGTGACCCTTGTCCCCTGTGCTGGCCGTGGGGTGGTGGGCATGACTCCTGCCTCTTCTAAGGCAGGAGTCATGTGGTATGGTAGGTTTAGCGTAAAAAAATTGCGCTAATCTGGTTAGAGTCATTTTTTTTTCTCTAACCTGCCTAAAGTCATTTCTTGGTGCTAAAACCCCTTCTTCCATACCGCCAGCCCCACCCAACTTTTTTTTACTCTAGCCTACCCTTTGCACCATTCCATAAATATGGTGCCCAGCTGGTGCTAAAAAATGGTGCAAGCCGGTGCAAAACGTTTTGGTGCAAAACTGTGTTAGTGCAGTTTTGCACCAAAAAGTATAAATAATGCCCCAAATGTTTTAAACTGAGTAAAGATTATAGGATTTTGTTCTAGATAGGCCCTGCGGATTCTAGAGAGGAAGGCGTATGGGCATATTGAGGTTTATTGGTTTGGGAGTGTTTGAAGTGATTTAAGGACAGGTGGAATACTGGATTGAGGTGGAGAAACTTGGTAAACAGTTGAAATTGGGGTGGGTGTTGGAATGGGATCAGGTGCTAACATGAGGCAAGGTGGTGGAATAGGGTCATGTGTTGAAATGGGGTCAGAAGGAGGAATAAGATGTACAGTGGCACTGTTGTCAGAGGAGACACTATCAGAAACAGGGCGTCTCTGTGTGGCAGAAAGGTCAGAGCACATAAGATCCAGGATGTCGATCATTGAGACAGCTACTGATTGACACCCTGGATGGCTTGCAACAATGCCACCTGCCCCACAGAGATTTCTGTAGACGCTCCAGTACCTCAATTAACACTAGTTCTTGTATGATGGGAACAGGGTGAGAGGAGCCCAGGTCAAAGGACTCCCCAGTTAATCCATGAACTACATGCTGACTTGTTACGAGTGGTACAGGAGTGAGAATGGTTCTGATGGTTTTAGCAGGAGCAGGCATTGTGACCTGATATTTTTCAGCTACCACCACAAGAGGCTAACCACAATTGGAGGACTCAGGCCTCTATTTATACTCTGTTTGCGCCGGATTTGCGTCATTTATTTTGGCCCGAATTCGGTGCAACTTAACTCCATATTTATACTTTGGCGCTAGACCCGTCTAGCGCCAAAGGTATTAAGTTTGAGTAGTTTTTTGTACGTGAAAACCTACCTTGCGCTAATGACATGCAAGGTAGGCGTTCCGGTGCAAAAAATTACTCTAAGGCATGTGCGTCTTATTTATCCTCTGGCGTCAAAATGACGCACAGGAGGAGGTGGGCCTTAAAACATGGCGCCCAGCAAGATTTGCGCCGTTTTTTAACGCCTTGGTCAGGGCAGGCATTAAGGGACCTGTGGGCTAATTTCCATGGTGGGAGACCATGGAAGCATTCCACAGGTGCCCTTCCCTGCACCCAGGGACAACCCCTGCCACTCTCGCCCACCCCTGGAGGACACCCATGGATGGGGGGAACCATATATGGTGAGTTCAGGTAAGTGCAGGTAAGTATAATTGTATTTTTTTTATTAAGCGGCATGGGGGGGCCTAACTTGGGCCCCCCTACATGCCACTGTGCTCAATGGCCATGCCCAGGGTACAGAAGTCCCCTGGGCATGGCCATTGGGCAGGGGGGGGCATGACTCCTGTGTTTACTAAGACAGACTATATGGGGGTTGCACTTCAAAAAATGGCACTAGTCAGGTTAAATCCAATATTTGTAACGCTAACCTGACTTGCACCATTCTTTGGCGCACAACCCCCAGTTTTCCCTTCTCCTCCGCTGCATGGTTACTGTCATTTATTTTGACACTTACCAGGCCGCAGCGCCGGCTAACGTCATTCCATAAATACGGCGCCCGGCTGGCGCGTTGGAATGGCGTTAGCCGGCTGTAAACTTTTGACACAAATCTGCGCTAGCGCTGGTTTGCGGCAAAAAGTATAAATATGGGCCTCAGAGTCTGATGGACAAGTGTCCTGCTGGCCAGCCGCCTCACCTTCTGTGTTGGTGGCTTCATTTTCAGACTCATTATCGGTCCTCCTGATGGTCCTCCAAAGTGTGGCCAGCATATCCTTGGTTGCTCTGGAGTAAGCTGAAAGCAGACATATGCACTCGTATACAGCACAGAGTGAAACAACAAAAGGTATACACAGCTACGTGGTCCTTACTTTTTGCAATGAAGGTTAGTATTCTAAATAAAGGGCACCAAATGAAAAATCTTAAAAGAACTAATTGAGAATTTAGTCGCTGGAGTACTACATCACAAATATCATAGACATCCCATCTGTACCATTACAAGTTTATTATATCCTGTGGCATTTGTAATAAGGCAGATGGTATAGCCATGACCCATACCCTTGACCCTCGGGTAGGTCGCTCCCCCGCCGCTGCAGCTCCACCTACCCAGACCCCTGCCACCTGTGTGTAGGTTTTGACTCCACTCTGCGCTTTGCTTCCGTTCTGCCGCTCTCTCTCTTGTTGCCTTCTTTCTCCTATTGCTGTGTACTCTCTTGCTGCCTTCCTGTATTGTTGCCTTCATCCCCCTTGCTGCCTTCTTGCAGCTCGCTGCCTTCCTTCTCCTGTGGTCGTTTTCTCCCTTGCTGCCTTCTTGCATCTCGCTGCCTTTCCTTCTCCTGTGGTTGTTTTCTCTCTTGCTGCCTTCTTGTATCTCGCTGCCTTTCCTTCTCCTGTGGTCGTTTTCTCTCTTGCTGCCCTCTTGTATCTCGCTGCCTTTCCTTCTCCTGTTGCCGTTTTTCTCTCTTGTTGCCAATATCTATCTTGTTGCCTTAATCTCTCTTTGCCTTTTCTATATTGCTGCCTTTTCTATCTTGTTGCCTTAATCCCTCTTTGCCTTCTCTGCATTGCTGCCTTTTTTCTCCTGTTGCCGTCTTCCCTATAGGTGCCTTTTTTGCGCTCTCCCGCCTTCCCACTCTCCCACTCTCCCGCCTCCCACTTTCCCGCCGCTGCCCCCGTGCGGCCCCGCCCCCGCTCCCATTCGTTGTCCCCCCTCCCACCTCCCGCCTCCCAGCTGACCCCTCCTCCCCCCCTTCCCTCTTATGGCGGCCGCTGTGCGGCCGAAGGCGCGCCAAAGGCAAGCCCGTCTGCGCCCATCCATGCCTGGACCGCGCCCAGCGCCAGAACCCCTGGCCCCCACCGCACTCAAAATACCTGTCTTAGATATGACGCCGCCTCCCTCAACCCCGGATGCACAGCCACCTGCCACCAAGCCAGCCCTAAACGCACTCACGGTCCCTTCACCTGTCAAGCTTGCAAGTCCACATTCCACCGAGCCTGCAGACCTCCTACCGTCACTCGCACCAACAACTACCTCAAGTGCATCCTCCTCAACACACGCTCCGTCCACAAGCACGCCATTGAACTATGGGACCTCCTGGACACAACAGCACCAGACGTCGCCTTCATCACAGAAACCTGGATGAACGCCTCCTCGGCCCCCGACATCGCCGTAGCAATCCCCGACGGCTACAAGATCGCCCGGAAGGACCGCGCCAACCAAATCGGGGGAGGAATCGCCATCATCCATAAGAACTCCATCAGCATCACGACCTTCACCGAAGACACCCCCCTCGCCGCCGAGCACATGCACTTCCAGGTCCACACCGACCCCAGAACCACCCTCAGAGGTACTCTCGTCTACAGGCCCCCTGGCCCACGCACCCTATTCAGCGAATCCATCACTGACTTCATCACCCCACACGCCCTAGCCTCGCCAAACTACATCCTCCTCGGGGACCTGAACTTCCACCTGGAGAAGAACAATGACACCAACACCACCTCCCTGCTCGACAACCTCCGCCAACCTCGGTCTCAAGCAACTGGTGAACACCCCCACCCACACCGCTGGCCATACGCTCGACCCCATCTTTTCCGCCAGCAACCACATATCCTTCAGCCACTCCTCTGAACTACACTGGACCGACCACAGATGAGTCCATTTCACCCTCAAACGTGAGACCCACCACCATCGCACACAACAAATCCCCCGCAGACCCTGGAACAAAATCTCCACAGAGCAGCTCCTCTCAACACTAAACCATAACCAACCAGCCATCACCACCGATGCCAACAACGCAGCCCTCAGCCTCACACAGTGGATCACCAACTGTGCAGACAACCTTGCCCCTCTCAGAAGCCACCCGAGGGAGACCAACATCAGGAAACCCCCGTGGTTCACGGACGCCCTCAAAGAATCCAAGAAATCCTGCCGGACCCTCGAAAAAACCTGGCGCAAAGATCACACCACAGAAAACATGTCAGCCCTCAAGATCGCCACCCGTGAACACCACCAGCTGATCCGCTCCACCAAAAAGGCATCTTTCAAAGAGAGACTTGACAACAACACCAAAGAACTCTTCAACATCATCAAAGAGCTCTCCAACCCCAACGCCATCTCCAACACCATCTCACCCTCACAAGAACTTTGCAACTCCCTCGCCTCTTTCTTCCATCGAAAGATCACCGACCTACACAACAGCTTCGGACCCCAGTCCACGCCGCCCACCACGGAACCTACAGCCCCAGCCACCACCCTCAACGCCTGGACCCCCATCAGCTTCGAAGAGACCAGAATCACCATGAACACCATCCACTCCGGCTCCCCCTCGGACCCGTGCCCCCATCACATCTTCAACAAAGCCGACGCCATCATCGCCCCTGATCTCCAGAGCATCATCAACTGCTTGTTTTCATCTGCCACCTTCCCCGAGAGCTAGAAACACGCAGAAGTCAACGCTCTCCTGAAAAAACCCACGGCTGACCCCAACGACCTGAAGAACTTCTGCCCCATCTCTCTTCTCCCTTTCCCGGCCAAGGTCATCGAGAAGTCCGTCAACAAGCAACTGACCAACTTTCTTGAAGATAACAACCTGCTCGACCCCTCTCAATCTGGTTTTCGTGCCAACCACAGCACGGAAACCGCCCTCATCGCAGTCACCGACGACATCAGAACCCTGATGGACAACGGAGAAACTACCGCCCTCATCCTCCTGGACCTCTCGGCTGCCTTCGACACCGTGTGCCATCGCACCCTAATAACCCGCCTCCGCTCAACTGGAATCCAAGGACAGGCCCTGGACTTGATCATCTTGTTCTTCTCTGACCGAACCCAAAGAGTCTACCTCCCGCCCTTCCGCTCAGAACCCACCGAGATCATCTGCGGCGTTCCACAAGGCTCCTCGCTCAGCCCTACCCTCTTCAATATCTACATGCGCCCCCTCGCCAACATCGCTCGCAAACACAACATCAACATAATCTCCTACGCCGACGACACCCAGCTGATACTCTCCCTCACCAAAGACCCAGCCACCACCAAAACCAACCTGCAGGATGGAATGAAAGACGTCGCAGAATGGATGAAGCTCAGCCGCCTGAAGCTGAACTCAGACAAGACGGAGGTCCTCATCCTCGGACACTCCCCATCCGCCTGGAATGACTCTTGGTGGCCCACGGCCCTGGGCACCACACCCACCCCTTCAGACCACACACGCAACCGCGGATTCATCCTGGACCCCCTCCTCACTATGACCAAACAAGTCAACGCCGTCTCGTCTTCTTGCTTCCACACCCTTCGCATGCTCCGAAAAATCTTCAGTTGGATCCCCGCCGAAACTAAAAAAACTGTTACCCACGCCCTCGTCACAAGCCGCCTGGACTACGGAAACACCCTATACGCAGGAACCACCGCAAAGCTACAGAAACGTCTCCAGCACATACGGAACACCTCCGCTCGTCTCATCCTCGACATACCGCAACATTGCCACATATCCGCCCACCTGAAACACCTGCACTGGCTCCTCATCAACAAAAGGATCACCTTCAGACTCCTCACCCACGCACACAAAGCCCTCCACAAAAGGGGCCCCGAATACCTCAACAGACGCCTCTCGTTCTACACGCCCACCCGTCAGCTTCACTCAGCCAGCCTCGCACCCGCCACCGTCCCACGTATCCGCAGAACCACCGCGGGAGGTAAATCCTTCTCCTACCTGGCAGCCAAGACATGGAACTCCCTTCCCGTTCAACAAAGAACTACCCAGGACCACCTCGCCTTCAGGAGGCGCCTCAAGACTTGGCTCTTTGAGCAGCAGTAACCGCCCCCTCCCCCAGCGCCTTGAGACCCTCACGGGTGAGTAGCGCGCTCTATAAATGCCTTGATTGATTGATTGATCACATTTGTGTATGTGTGTGTACCTGTCCTCAAAACTAAAAAAAAGTCCCAATATCTGTCAATCTACAAATTCAATGCTGAGCTGACATTTACAAAGTATGCAGAACTGTTTGCACTTCAAAAACACTGTGTCCCGTCTGAGGAGTTTAACAGGCCAGATTCGTCATCACAAATGTGGCACAAATCTGCCCACCATATTACAAGTACACTACAGTTAATGTAAAGTTAATATGGTGGGGATGTGCTCTGTCATGTTTGTAAAGAAGTATCTATTTCTGCCAAGTTCAAAATCAGACACATAGGGCCTTATTATGACTTTGGCAGTCTTTTTGGAAGACAGCAGCGGTGGCAGCTGCCAAAAGACCGCTATACTGGCAGTAATCCGACCGCTATATTACGACTCACAGCGTGAAGACCACCAAAAAACAGCCACAAATCCAACACCACCAGGAGATTGAAGGGCGGGAAAGAGGTGGTTCCACCAGCAGCACCGCCAGCCCGACACAATTACGCTCACCAGATTACGAGCCACAAATCACCACAGTGGTTCTTTCACAGTGGAAAACCATTGGCGGTGTGAACTGCTGCGCACAGAACCCACCACTGTCAGAACACAACACCACATTGGATAGTTTGAATATGTCACACATGACACACATACAAATACCACTCACTGCACTATATAACACACACCCACACAACCCACATTCCTTTGCTATAAAATACATTTTTCCATACACTGAGAGCAGGCTAATACACTTATATAGCACCATTACACCATAGGCACATCTACACATCTCACTCAGAACACACCACACAACTGCACTACCAACACAAAACACACATAATGAGCATGCATACACACCACAAGCATCATTCACTCACAACGCATCATCCACACCCCATCAATCACCCTACACTGCACCCTTACACACACAACACCTCTCCCCACTCTCAACACAATCACACCCATGTCACACAAAGCATCCACAGTTCACAGACAAGGAGTTGAGGGTCATGGTGGATGAAATCGTCAGGGTGCTGCCACAACTGTTTGGAGCACAGGTCCAGCAAACCTCGATAGCCAGAAAAATGGTATTGTAGCAGAGAATAGTCGACAGGGTCAACTCAGTAGGTTACCATCCATGGACAAAGGAAGACATCAAGAAGAGGTGGAACAACCTTAGGGGAAAGGTGCATTGAATGGTATCACGAAACCAGATCATGCACAAGACTCATGGTGGGCCCCGACCTCCTCCCCCACAGTTCACATCTTGGGAGGAGAAGGTCTTGGACATTCTGGATCCTGAGGGCCTGACTGGAATACCTGGGGGACTGGATTCTGGTAAGTACCCACAACTTCCATGTCACACAACTGTCATGCATGCTTCCTCACCACCCAAATACTCCCCAATTCACTGAATGTCTCACTACACCTCCCTCCTATTCACCGAATGCCCCTCTTCTGCATGCTACACCTCCACCCAGCCCAACTGCCCACATAGCCATTGGCAAAGGCACGGATAGCACTGTCTAATACTTTCACTACGACACCCACAATGCACTAGCCCATCTACGAGAAAATCTGGAATGTGCACATCACATTACATCTCTTGCATGTATGACTATTGTACTAGCTATACCAACTAGATGGTATGACTGAGGACCAGTACATGGCAATGACAGCAATGCACTGGCACAACACAATGCCAAACAAGGCTAAACACAGCTACAGCACTATGACTAATCCAATTGGCCACTAATCAGGATCCACAACCCACAAATTGACCCACCATGGTATGGAATGTAAGATGACAGACTCCATGCACATGCTCAACATGCACAGAAAGGACAATTAACCTTGCATACAAACATTCCCTCCTCCTACTGGGACACCATGCTGCAATGTCCAGCCATTTCTTCTCACAACTAGCGAGCCTCAATAGTCACTAGCTAACAGTGCAGAAGAGTCATGTGAACTATCAGATAGTACCAGAACCCATCCACAGAGCCAAAATTGCTAAACCTGAATGACACCAACCTAAATGGAGTATGGTACACATGTCACAGACCACTATCTACTACCAATGGTATGCTATGCAGCATCTGTCATTGCTGGGAATCCTGTCAAGCCACTGTATGCATATTATGAAGAGATAACCAACCACACGTTCAGGGCCATATTTATACTTTTTGACGCAAAACTGCGCTAACGCAGTTTTGCGTCAAAAAAATTAGCGCCGGCTAACGCCATTCTGAAGCACCATGCGGGTGGCGTATTTAATCAATGATTTTAGCCGCCGGCGCTGCCGGGTGTGCGTGGAAAAAAACGACGTACACCAGGCAGCGCCGGCGTAGGGGGATATGGAGCTTGGGCGCCAAAAAATGGGGCAAGTCAGGCTGAGGCGAATTTTTCGCCTCAACCTGATTTGTGCCATTTTTTTCGACTCCCAACCCCCATAGAAATGACTCCTGTCTTAGCAAAGACAGGAGTCATGCCCCCTTGCCCAATGGCCATGCCCAGGGGACTTCTGTCCCCTGGGCATGGCCATTGGGCATAGTGGCATGTAGGGGGGCACAAATCAGGCCCCCCATGCCACAAAAAAAATATTAAAAAATACTTACCGGAACTTACCTTAATGTCCCTGGGATGGGTCCCTCCATCCTTGGGTGTCCTCCTGGGGTGGGCAAGGGTGACAGGGGGTGTCCCTGGGGGCATAGGAGGGCACCCCTCTGGGCTCCTTCCGAGCCCACAGGTCCCTTAACGCCTGCCTTGTCCAGGCGCTAAAAACCGGCGCAAAAGCGCCCGTACGTCATTTTTTTTGACCCGCCCACTCCCGGGCGTGAATTTTGCCCGGGAGTGTAAATACGGCGCACATGCCTCGGAGTCAATTTTTTAGACGGGAATGCCTACCTTGCATATCATTAACGCAAAGTAGGTGTCCACGCTAAAAAATGACGCAAACTCCATGGACTTTGGCGCTAGACGCGTCTAACGCCAAAGTATAAATATGGAGTTCGTTTTGCGTCGGAATTGCGTAAAAAAAAACGACGCAATTCTGGCGCAAACAGAGTATAAATATGCCCCTCAGTATTTAACTCTGTCTCTCATTCCATCCACAGGTACCCTTGCCAGTGCTACAATGGGGAGGACACCAGAGAATGCCAGCCCTCCTCAGGATGAAGGCCCCAGTGGGGACAACATGCCTGGATGTCTGGACAGTGACCACCTACCTGGCCCACCTGGGACACCTGGTCAGTCTACTACTCCCTGCCACACCCTGCATCATCAATCCCCCCCAACCCTCTGGCTTCTATATCATAGCCAACCCTTTATACACAAACCTGTGTTCCAAGGGCTGTTCAAACTATTGTGTGACCCACAGTACAGGGACCTGAGTCGACCCGTCACACCCCAGACAATGAAGGCCCTGCAGACACTGGGAGTGGGGACACTGTGCCAGGGGCACAGGCACATGGGAGCAGAGGGCGGGAGGGAAGATGTGGGCCAGGGGATGGGGCCCCCGAGGCACTCCACTGACCAGGAAACCATCTCCCAAGTCCTGGAAGCATACCAACAATCCCAGGACAGGATGGGGCAGATCATCACCATGTTGGGGGACAACCAAATGCTGCAGAGGGAATACCACGAGGAGGTCATGCATCAGTAGCAGTCACACAATGTAACCATGGTCTCCATTGCAGGGGTGCTGAGGGACTTCAACACCACCCTGCATGCTTCCTCCACCCACCAGCAGGCCACTTTGGCTAGAAACCTAACATCTGAGCCATCCACAGCAGCTAGTGGAATGGGTGCCCTGCCAGTGGAACCACAGCCCTCAAACACCCCTTCCTCTGTTGATGAAGAACCCCACCTATCCCCGCAAACATGGACGTCCATCCAGACATCTGGCTGGAGCAGATGCCAAGACCCAACCCACTGCCAGGAAGTGATCCTCACCTGATTTGTCTCCCTTTTGTGCCACTGAGACACCCTGTTGACTGTTCAATAACATTACTCCATCTTCCCAGTGGCACATGGACACTGGATCTGTGCAACCAACAGCTGTACCACCTACTCTGATGATTCCATCTACCATGACCTCACTCATCACCTGTTTGACAATGCATGCACCATGATTTTTTTTCACAATTTTATTATATGCACAATAAACACCATGGAACACAGCTACTGTATATGTGTCTTCATTAAAACATCAACAAATGTCATGATTGCTAAATGTGATCTGGTTATGCCCCCTACATTCAACAGGCAGTGTAATGGACAGCAGAGGGAGGAATCCTCAGCAGTAGACACAGTACAACAGATGTGTCCCAGTACAGATGCCAAAGAGTCACAAATCCAGGGCCATACAAGAGTATAGTCAGTATTCCAACCTGGAAAAAGGCAAAACACATATACAGCTCATAGATGTCGTGCCCAGAGTAGAATAACTCCTTAGCAGGGGCCCCTTAGATATTACCTATACATCACCAGTCACAGATTATTCATCACAAATCACTTTATCTGCCATCTGTCATGTACAATTCTCAATTCTGTAATCAGGTACCAATGGCTAATAACTATGAATGCCTCAAGCCATAGGTAGGAGGAGTACATATTTAAATACCACAGTCAGGGGTGGAATGACATGAGAACAGGACAATGCAGCAAACATAGCTCAATACTGGTCTGTACATTGGAGATGTGAATGTAGGAAACTGCAGTGAGTACACTTGTTAGAGTTGAGACACTTTTACTGTGCACCTTACATTCAATCAATCAGCTCCCCCAACACACACATTGGGATAGAACCACATTACAACCCCACTGATGAGTCAACTCCGGAGGACTATTGTCAGCAATTCATGTGGGTATACAACCTTGCAAACCCACACTCAACATACCTGTATGTCACTGGAGGTACTGATTGATAAGCTCACATCTAGAGTCAGCTGCACTTTCCTCCTCCGCCTCCTCATCACTTGCCATTTCAGCATTACCAGCCACTGGTCCAGCTGCCTCACCCTCATCAGCTAGCAATAGTATCTGACTTCTCTGGTCTAGATTATAGAGCATGCAGCAGGCTACTATTATCTGGCAGACCTTTTGGGGCGAGTAGAGGAGGGCACCTCCAAATAGGTACGGGCACCTAAATCTGGCCTTCAGGAGGGCAAATGTTCTTTTGATTACACGCCTCGTCCTCCCATGGCCCTCATTGAAACGGAGTTCCCCATCCGTGGCAGGGTATTTCACTGGTGTCAACAGCCAGAGAAGGTTAGGATATCCAGGGTCACCTGTGTTCAAAAATTTAGGACCAGTGAAATTACAGGTGCATCGACAGGGAAGAATGTGATGACAGGTGCAATAACAGTGAATTACTTTCATATACATACATACCAAAGAGCCAGGCCCTCTCTGTGTGTATCGTGCCATCATGTATGGGACATTGCTGTTCCTCAAAATAGAGGAGTCATGCACATATCCTGGAAACTTGGCTGTGACTTGTGAGATGTACTGGTCTGCCAGACACACAACATGAACATTTATGGAGTGGTAGTTCTTCCTGTTCCTGTACACCTGTTTGTTGGCACTGGGAGGGACCAGGGCTATATGGGTGCCATCAATGGCCCCTATCACATGAGGGATGTGTCCCATATCAGAAATGTCTGCCTTCGCTTAGGCCAAATCCGCACATTGGGGGAACCTGATGTAGCTGTCCAGGTGTTTCAACAATGCACACAATACATTCTTCAACACAAGACTGAACATGGGCTGAGACATCCCTGCTGTCAAACCCACTGTATTCTGAAAGGAGCCTGTGGCAAGAAAGTGTAGCACTGACAGGACTTGTACTGTAGGAGGGATGCAATAGGGATTGCATTTGGCTGGTAAGAAATCAGGCTCCAACTGTGTACATAGATCCATGATGGTCTGACGATTCAGACAGTAGGTCTGGATGATATGCTTGTCCTTCATGGTTGCAAGGTCAACTAGTGGATGGTACACTGGTGGTTGTCTCAGTCTCATCATGGTAGGAGAGGAGAGAATGTACATTGAGAAAAGCATTTGACACATGTAAGCAGTACATGT
This sequence comes from Pleurodeles waltl, assembly GCF_031143425.1. Lineage (NCBI taxonomy): Eukaryota > Metazoa > Chordata > Amphibia > Caudata > Salamandridae > Pleurodeles > Pleurodeles waltl. The sequence continues at coordinate 976,802,812 of NC_090436.1, read as the reverse complement.
CAAAATAGCACACACCTAACACTGAAGGACATGCGTAGCACTGCTGATATATACTAATACGGCCATGGTGAAGCACTTTGGACCCCAACCTTGCAGCACATTGCTGTACATGTAAGTCGTATAAGACATATCACATGTGTAAGGTATCATATTTGGCAGACTGAGCTGTCCTGCACTGATCAAAAGAATAGTTATTGGATACACCAGTATAGTGCCACCACCAACGTGTCTCTCAGTATCTAACCATGCCCATCATCAGATATACTGCCACATCACATCAGTGTGTCATGCATGTCACATTTCTTTGTGATACCATGATGGCTTACTCTGCCATTTGGACGAATATATGTATGGCACACTTATTTTGGCACATCAATGCATTACATGTGCACAAAATAGCAGCTGCATGTCCTGCTGCACTGGACAGTTGGAAGTGACCTAAGTCCTCCAGGGTTTGTCGTCATGGCGGTACGCGGTCGCAACCGGCGTGTTACTTGTCATTGGTTAACATTGCTGCCTATAGCGGAATGGGGCCAATGGTGATGACTGCCGCTGGTGACGGTCCAGTATTTGGTGGCCATTTTCTGCAGCCTTGCTCTCTTAACTCCTGACACTGTTGCTAGCAAGACCTCCATGACCTGAGCTGCTGTGTACTGTCTCTGGGAGTCATCATTCCACATCCAACAGGTGATAGGGCTCCAGCCTTCACCCCAGAAGAGCTGGAGAAGCGTGTGGAGGGGGTCCCACACCTGTATGAACAGCTATACGGGGCACCAGAGGAGAAGCTGAGTCCAATGTCGTAGTCTTGTGTGATAGGGGTTGCGTGTGATGGTGAATCAGCCAAGTGTACCGGTGAGGGAGTATATGCATGCAGAGGACATAAAGTGAAGGCGTGTGAGCAGAGAGGATGTGTATATGTGGGCACTTGGTGTGTCTAATGTGTATATGCCACTCCTGTTGGTGTAGTGCCAATGTACATGACTTTCTCCTTTTGTCTGTGTCATCCATGCACATGAATGCCCATCAGGAGAAAGGGATCTGGTGTGCCATCACCAAGCAAGTGCAGACCCTGGGGGTCCACAGCTGGCAGAGCACCCATTGTCGCAAGCAGTGGAAGGACCAGAGATGCTGGGACCAGAGGCCCAGCTGAGGATGTCCTCCAATGAGAGAGGGGTGCCCGTCAGACCCTGATCCCCCTAATGGCCCACATTTTGGCTGTGGCCTACCCTGAAGTGGATGGGTACCTGAGGGCAGCACAGCAGCCACAAGGGGGTGAGTACTCAATGTATCCTGGGACTTGGCTCGGGTTGTATGGGATTAGCTGTCTCCCTGTAGCTTATGTGACAATGTAGTCAATGCAACATGTATGTAGACTAGTAGGAATGGGTAGTAATCACTGGGCCTGATTATAAGTTGTAGATGTGTTTTGATGGTTTGCTGTCAGTGAATGTACATCTCCCATATCAAGACATCTCCGTGCCTGCATTGTGTAAATGGTATAATGACACTGGCACATGTGTGACTCCATTCTGCCTTTTCTATGGCTGTGAGCTTGTGTATCACTCTACCCATTGAGTATGACCTGCTCCATCCATCTGCATGTGAGCATTTGTGGCTCCAAGGTGTCATTCCACTCCCATTTGTATAGCACACCTGTATAAGTAACTGTGTGACTATCCCTTTGTCACAGGGACTATGAACATCAAGTACTGGTAAAGGTATTAACTCCATGTGAGACAGCCATCACATTTCCACCAGAGATATGGACTGTACAGGACTGGAGTAATGGCTTGATAGTTGGATCTTTAGCAACACAGAAGGATGATGGACGGAGTGCTGAAACTTTTCAACCACTCCCCCCAATCACAGATCTGGGTTTAATACATCATTCTTTTGCGTCACCATGCCACCCAAGTTTGGACCCAGCCATATGCAAATCAGTCTCAACCCTGTTACCCATGGGATCAGTCTAGCCCGAACTGCCATGCCAGGTCCTCCTTGGACCAGAAACAAGCATCCTGAAATTGGTTTCAGGGTATCACCCTTCATCACCCAGGCTAGCTTAAATCCAGAGGCAACATGAGCAAGGACCCACGTCTGGGCACACCCTTCCCACTTAGGACAACTTTAGCAACCCAAAAGGATGACGGACGGAGTGCTGAAACATTTCAACCACTCACCCCCAGTCACAGATCTGGGTTCAATCCATTGTTCTTTTGCTCACCATGCCACCCCAGATTGGATTCAGCCATATGCAAATCAGCCTTGACCCTGTTCCCTATGGGAACAGTCCAGCCTGAACTGCCAGGCCAGGTTCTCCCTGGGGCAGAAACAAGCATCCTGGGACTGGCTTAAGGGTATCACCCTTCATCAACCAGGCTAACTTGAATCCAGTGGCACAGTGAGCAAGGGATCAACTTCTAGGCATACCCTCCCACTTAGGGCAACTTTAGCAACAGAAAAGGATGATGGACAGAGTGATGAAACTTTTCAACCACAACTACTCACCCCCAGTCACAGATCTAGCCTGACTGATGAAGGGTGACACCCTGAAACTGGTCCTAGGATGCTTGAATCCTGTCCAGAGAGGACCTAGGTTGGCAGATCGGGCTGGACTGCTCCTGTTGGGAGAAGGGTCAAGACTGATTTGCAAATATCTGGGTCCAAACTGGGGTGACGTGGCAAGCAAAATAACATTGGATAAACCCAGATCTGTGTCTGGTGGTGAGTGTTTGAAAAGTTTCAACACTCTGTCCATCATTTTATTTTGTGATATTGCCTTGTGCGCCCTAAGTGGCCAGGGTATGCCCAGACGTGGCTTCCTTGCTTGTTGCGCCACTGAATTCAAGCTAGCCTGGCTGATGAAGGGTGATACCCTGCACAACGGTCCTAGGATGCTTGAATTCTGTCCAGGGAGGACCTAGTTTAGCAGTTCGGGCTGGACTGCTCCCACTGGGAGCAGGGTCAAGACTGATTTGCATTTGGCAGGGTCTGAACTGGGGTGATGTGGCAAGTAAAATAACAATGGATTAAACCCAGATCTGTGACTGGGGTTAAGTGTTGGAAAAGTTTCAACACTCCGTCCATCATTTTATTTTGTGATATTGCTTTGTGCGCCCTAAGTGGCTAGGGTATGCCCAGACGTGGGTCCCTTGCTTGCTGTGCCACTGGATTCAAGCTAGCCTGGCTGATAAAGGGTGATACTCTGAAACCAGTCCTAAGATGCTTGAATCCTGTCCAGGGAGGACCTAGCTTGGCAGTTTGGTCTACACTGCTCCCATTGGAAGCAGGGTCAAGACTGATTTGCATATGGCTGGGTCCGAACTGGGGTGATGTGGCAAGCAAAATAACAATGGATTAAACCCAGATCTGTGACTGGGGGTGAGTGTTTGAAAAGTTTCAACCCTCAGTCTATCATTTTATTTTGTGATATGTCCTTGATAGTTGGATCCCCATAAATTGATCACCTGCTATCTATAGGATATGTGAAGATTGTTAAAGTAGGGTAATTTGAAATGTACATTTGATTTGGTCTAGTTGCAATCATGATGCATTTCTAAGTGCTAGACTTGTGGGGAATGAAACCTTGAACCCAACGGGATGCTACTAGAGGTGGTAAGTGCCTAGGCAGACCTCATCATTGTCAATACGAACGTAAATGCCATGTATGCCAACGTCCTAGCAATTACAGTGCAACATTACTTATTTGCTGCATACCTCATGTCTCAATGGTTACTTGAGGGCATATCTAATAGAGTGGGACAATGTCTACTACCCTTGGCCTAGCTGAAGTGGGTGATTAGGACAGGATTGGGTATTGTCTGACTTATGAGATGTTGATGTGAAATAAATGTTATATTTTCTCTCCTGATTTTGCCCTATGTAGTAGTGGGATGTGTTTTGTTAGTGCAAAGGCAATGGTGTGGGTCCATGTGTGCATAATGCTTAAATGTATGCACCGTCTGAGATGTGTGTTATCTGGACTTAGGTACAGGTATTCACAATTCTGGAATAGTGTGAGTGAGGGTGGTGTTATGTTGTGAAGTCCTACTGGTGAAACTGCATGTATGGTGGTATTGTATTTGGACCATGATGTCATATGTGTGTTCCTGAAGTTCATCAGTTGTGACACTACACTCAGTGATTGAATATGTAGGTGTAATAAGAGCAATATGGGCCAAATGTAGATGCATTTAAATGTATGATTATTTGTGATATATATGTGTTAGGTGTCTGTAGTTCTTCCTCTGTGATTGGGCCAGACTAATCACATCCCTGCACCCCAGACTTGTATTGTACACATTAGATGTCACCTGTATGGATGTCTAACGTATAGTGGGTAAATCAGTTATTAGATCTATATTGGCATTACTGTACAGAGTGTTAGGTCAGACATGTAATGTGACAGGCAGATGCTGTGTGGTGTATGAGTGGAGTAGTCTTCACTGTCATGGAAATTTAACATAGGAGATGGACTGATCAGCTGTTGTAATTGTACAGGCCTGATGTGTTTTGTTCAGTCAGCTGCACTTCCAGTGGGTGATAGGAGTATGAAAAGGTGTGATGTGAAATCAGGGAGTCATGTGTACTTCATCCAGGGCATGATGTGCATTCAAACATGGCTTTGGTTGTGATCATGAGGATGACTCCAGTCATGCTGACCTACTTGGATTTAGATGTAGTTGTGAGGGTTGGTATTCAGGGGTGGATCGTAGTGACATGTTGTCACAATATGTAGGAAATGTGTATTATCACCTAAGATAGCCTAGCCAAGATATGTATTCTCACAGATGTGCATGTTTACGTTTGTATGGGAGGTATATGTTAACTATCTCACCCTATCTCTCTCTCTCTCTCTCCCTCTATTTCTGTGCAACAATATTGGCAGGTGAGGGTGAAGGGGCACAGGTGTGTGGAGATGCTGCAGGCCACGGGACCCAGAGTGCTGCTACCAGCGACAGCGAGGGACCCAGTGGCATGGAGGGTGAGGGGAGTGCCACGGGGGAGACTGTATCTTCCACGTCACCTTCGGAATCCTTCTCCAGTGGGCACCCCCTGGTGGTGGCAGACCCTTCTGGGACCCCCCCAGCACCATCTCAGTCCACCACCCCCCTTACTACCACCGCCCTCCTTGTATCTTCCCACCCAGTTGCCCGTGTCTGCTCACCCAGGAGGGTGGGTGTCTTCTTTGTCGCAGGCACCTCTGCCCCAGCCCCAGTCAGCCCTTCTGCCCTCAGTGAGGAGGATATTGACCGCTTGAGGTTGATCTCTGTGGGTCAGTCGACCATCGTGAATGCCATCCAGGGACTGGCAGCTCAAGTCCAGCTGAGCAATGCATTCCTGGGTAGCATTCACAGTGCACTGGCTGGCCTACAGAGATTCTTTCAGGCTCTGGCATCCACTCTGATGGCAGCCAGTCACACTTAGTCTACCGTCCCCCTCCACCTACCTCTTCCCAATCCCAAAGCCCTCTTCCCCTTCCCAGCAAAAGCACACAGACAGACAAGCATGCATCCACCTCAACATCCAAGAGTAGCGCAGACAAACACAAGGGCCACAAGACCCACCACTGGCATGCACACAAACAAATACCACGTGCAGACAGACAAACCCCACACCTGCACAGACTCCCCCACCACACCTGCCTTCACAGACACTATACCGGACACACCTGCAGCCACCACACAAATATTCACTAATCCAGCCACAACTTCTATCTTACCAACAGCCAGCACAATATTAGACCCACATACATCCACCCCAGCACACCACAACCACGACACACCCACATGCAGCATATCTTCTATACCTGCAAACATCACCCCAACAGACAGTCACCCATCCAGCATTGCATCTCCCAACACCTCCTTATCCCCTCCTCCCAAGACACATAAACGCCCACACTCGCCCACCTGACAGACACCCAGCACCCACAAGTATTCCTTGCACGCACATGCACCCAAGACATCCACCAACATACCTCCTACAACCACTTCCTCCACCTCCACTCCTAAACCTTTTTGCCATGACCCTCCCAGTATGTCTAAGAAGCATTTCCTCTCAGAGTTTTCCCTGTTCCCTACTCCTCTCCCACCCTGTGATACCCCCAAATGGTCTGTGTCCCTCCCTAAGCCCAGCCCTTCCACCTCCAAGTCCTCTCCTGGCCCCTAGCTGGTACCCATACCCCTCCCACTGCCCAGAAGTCAACCCCTCTCAAGTGATCTCAGCCCTCACCTAAATCTCACCTGAGGCCCACCCTCCCAAGCCCAAACCCAAGCCCGACCCTCCTCCACCCCCCAATCCCTGGGGTGCTTGCTTGCCCTCTTGATGCCTCTAACCTGTGGAGGTCATATAGCAGTCAGAGGTCATTTTGGGACACAAAGAAGTGCCATTTGTGCCTTCAGCACATTGAACTTTGGACTGGCCAATGGCCTTCTCTTTGTACATAGTTATTTATTTATTGCCATAAATGTATATGTATTATATCTGCGCCAACCAGTAGTTGGTTCAATGGTAACATACTTGCCCTGCTTTTCTTTACACATGGCTGTTTTGGTCTTGCCTGCTTTGGTTTGTGAATGAGTGATATGTGTGTGTGTGTTGGTTGTGCTAGTTGTATCTAGGCCACATGGGTGAGTGTGGCCCTGCTATTAGACCTGCTGTGATGGCTGTGTATTGTGTGTAGGATATGTTTGTGTTTGGAGCATGCATGTATGTTGATAATTTGTCTATTGTTTGTGTTGATATGTGTAATGGTGGTGCTGTGTGCCCTTGTGTGGTTGTTGTGTGTGCATGCATGTGTGTGGTGAAGGGTATTTCAGAAGCATTGTGTGTTGTGTTAGCATGCTATGATGTATGCTTTGTTGTGTGGCTGTGTGATTGTGTATACTGGTTGTCAGGTGTTGTTCCATGTTGTATGTATGGAGTGTCCTGTGATGGTGTGTAATGTGTTAGCTTGCCAAATCGTTTGTGTTGTTGCAGTTGTGGTGTAGTTGTGTTAATCAGTGGTGTTGTGTATTGTTGTGTTGGACTGTGCCAGTGCTGTGTGTCTGTGAGTTGGTGTGTTCATTGTACGTTTGTGTTGGCTGTGGTATGTGTAGTATGGGTGTTCGTGTGTATATGTGGGCGTGTGTGCGCGTATGGTTGTGTGGTCACGTGTGTGTGTCGCTGTCGCATGCCGTCCAGGTTGTGTATGTTTAAAAAAAAAAAAAAAACTTTATGTCCTCATAAAAGACCAAGGCTTTCAGGCATTATTGAGTCCCCTGGGGCATTTCCCTTTACAGGGTCACCCTGCCATTGGGCCTTCTTCAAAATATCAGGGTTTCCAGAGTATTTCTCTGTACTCTTCTCCATGTTGTTATGTCTTTAATCCCTGGACCTCATTCTAGCAGGTATTTTTGAAAACTATCCCATATCCTCATTCTTTTCTGTGTCCCGTCTGAACAATCTAATCTGCAAATTCTTTTTGCTGATCTAACCCATTCTAGCACGTTCGGGGCCTCGGATGATAACCATTTCTTACAGATTTTTCTGCGTGCAACCAGTACCAAGATAAATTTCAACTTTGAGTGAGATTTCCCCAGTTTAGTGCTGGTCCTTTCATTCATCACAATAGCGAATATGACTAAAACCAGGCTTACCTTGATCTTTTTCTTGAGCATATCTGATAGGATATTACCCACATCTTGCCAAAAGGGTTGGACTATCCGACACTACCAAAATAGATGTATATCATCAGCTTCTTCCAGCCCACACTTCAGACAACACCTTCTACTTGATCCTCCTTTATTCATCAGTCTCTTCGGGGTCTAATATGCCCTGTGAACTGTAAACAAATGAATTTTCCTTAACGGGGCTGATTTAACCACCTGCCATAGGTTAGACATGGATACTTGCAAGATATTTGTTAGTTCCAACTCTGGCAGGTCTGACTTCCACTTCTCCTCTGGTAATGTCAGCCGACCATCTTCCCCCTGTACCAACATCCAATACCACTGGGACACTTCTTTTTTCTGTACAGTCGGCCTTAGTAAGTAATTCCTTTTCTTTTTCAACATCTCCAGTTCCAAAATCTCCTTGTATACCTGCCCAGCTAATTAGCTGGTAATATTTGAATTTCAACATCTTCTTCACCGTAAGCCGATCAAGTTCATCCCACTTTGCCAGTGCCCCCTCATTTTGCAATTGCCTCCACCTTGTTACCCCAGCATTTTTTAAAGGGGGTGTTAATGCATCTTGTAAGCATTTTAGTGTCCCTGGGAAACTCCATATCAGAGCAGAACAACTATAATATGGAATATTTAGAATCTTCCTGACTTGTATTCATACCTTACACACCGCTAATAATATCTTTATTCTAATCTCCTTGAAATATTTGGGGTGGTCAAATTTAAATATAAAGTACACACCTCCTTCCTCCAGATTTTCAGTTATCGCCTGATATACGGAGGACGTCTCCTGAGAATTTGCTCGCAATAACAGTCTAACATTTTTTAGTTGAAAGGCCCAGTTATATATTACAAAGTCCTGTAACGTGATTCCTCTATCAGCCTTTTTTATGTAGTTTCTTCCAGGCAATATGCACCCCTTTGTGAGCCCATATAAAGCTATGTATTTCTCCGTGGAGCTTACGAAACCAACTTTCTTTAAACTCAAGGGGGATGGCATTAAAAAATAAATACAAACTTTGGTTATATCATCATTTTAATTATGTTACACCTTCCAATGAAAGATAGCGAAAGACCTGCCAAGGTGTTCAGGAGTCTCTTTATTTCTACAACCAGTTTTTAGAAGTTGATTTGTGCCATCTGATTTATATCCCTAACACTTGCGCCCCTAACTCTCCAATGGTGTGCTAGAGTAATCGTTCCAAGACATCACTTCTGTCTTCTGCCTGTTTATTTGGTACCCTGCAAATTTTCCAAATTCCATCATTATCTTTTTACTACCCAAAGGGCACATCCAATATCCTGCATGAAAATCATCAAATCGTCTGCGTACAGTGCTACATTGTTCTCCCAGTTTGGATACTTAAATGGTTTAATCTGTTGTTCCTCCCTCAGCTGAACCGCCAAGGGCTTGATGTAAAGGTTAAAAAGCAAGGATGACAGGGGGCAGCCCTGTTGTGTACCTCTCTGTATGTGGATTTTATCAGTAAGGTTACCATTGACAAGAACCCTAGCCCCTGGCTGATTATATATGGCCTTAATTGCAATACAAAAATGGTCCCCCAATCCGCAGTGATTAACCACTGCATATAAGGAAGTCCATCTTACTCTATCAAAGGCCTTTGCAGCATCAAAAGCCATTATAGTTAAAGGTAGACCCTCGTCTGTTGCCATATCTGTGGCCGCTATTAGGTCATGCGTCAGCTCATGTAACTGTCTCCCTTTCATGAATCCTTTTTTGACCCACATGTACCAAGCTCCCCTCCACTTTCTCCAACCTTCTTGCCTAAACCTGCGTATATATTTTATAGTCATTGTTCAGCAAGGTTATGGGTCTGTATGATTCACAGGCTCTAGGATCTTTCCCTGGTTTTAATATTATATTAATTACAGCTTCAGCCCAAGATCTTAGTTGGTTACTACTGCCATTATAGATAGCATTCAGCAACTTAGCCATAAACAGTGTTAATTCCTCCCTTAATGCTCTGTATAACTCACTTGGCAAAGAGTCTGGACCTGGAGTCTTCCCCCTTTTCAGCTCCTTAATTACCTTGCTTATTTCCTCAGAGCTCCTATCCTGATTTAAATCCTGTTGTTGATCCGCCTGTAAGCTGTTGAGATGTATTGCTTGAAGCCAAGTAATTATCTTCTCTTCTGAAATTAAGTTCTCGTCTGAGTATAGGGATTGGAAAAAAATTAAAAAGGCCTGCTCTATGCTTTGTTCACCTAAACAATGTTTCCCTTTCTCTTTTATACCTATTTCCATAATCGCATTCTTTGTCCTTTCTGTTCTCGTTTTCCAAGCAAGCATTTTGTCACATCCCTCTCCATATTCGTAATGGGCCAGCTTACTCGCCTCCCATGTCTTTTTCACATAAACCTCCAAGTAATCAGCCAAGTCTTCTCTCGGCTCTCTAAGTTTATTTATACAATTCACCTGTTCCTGACTCTGACAGGTTTCCATTTCTACTTGGAATACTCCTATCCTATCTTCCAATGTCTTCACTCTAGATTTGTGAATTTTCCTTTTGAAAGCAGTACTGCTTATTATCCTACACCTAATATAGGCTTTGTATGTATCCCAGTCGACATTAATAGGGGTGGACCCTTCGTTCACTTGGAAGAATTCTGAAATGTCTTCCTTCAAGTGAATAACTATCATTGGCTCATTAAATAATGACCTATCCACAGTCCATCTTCCCTGCCAGACACCCCTTCTAACTCAACCTCCAATGCTACCGCTGAATGATCGGAGTGATGTTCCGATAAGTGTGTCACATCTTTTACCATGGGTGCCAAGTACCTACTTATCAAAATAAAATCTATTCTACAGTAGTGCCTATATTAGTTATTGTGATAGGTGTAACCCTTCTCTTGTCCCGATCTTTGCCTCCAAATGTCTATCATATCCAGGTCTCTTATCAAGTGGTGAACACCCTCCCTCATCTTATTCAATGAGACTGTTTGCTTTGACGTGGATTTCTCTCGCATGGGATCCAATAAAACATGGAAATCCCCTCCTATCACTAGATGGTCTGCCACCTCGACCTTCATTCATTACCCATGCATTTCCTGAAGCAGATTTAAATGATCAGTGTTTGGCACATAGCAACCCAGTAACGTGTAGCCTACCCCTTGTAACTTCGCATTTACTACCAACCACCTACCCCCCTGATCTGCAGTATAGTTCCCTACCCTAATTAATGCCAAAATCTTCAAGAGAACAGCAATGCCTTTCACATCACATCTTTGGTTTGTGTATGCAAACTGGCTAATCCATTTCTGGTGTTTTAGTATCTCACTCCACTCTTCTTTGCGTAAATGTGTTTCGTTGTAATATTATAACATTTTGATCTGAGTATTTTAAATATTCTAGTATTTTCCTTTGTCTACTTGGTACCCTAAGCCCGTTAACGTTTCACAACAGGATCCTTAACCTCCACTTATTTGTCATGCCTGCTCTGTCTCCCCAGTCTTTTTGGCCTTATCTTATATGAGGACACATTTTTTTCCATTTTTCCCACATGCTCCCCACTTCGTGCGGCAGCCCTCCCCTTAATCCTACCCATCGGTGACCCTTCTTTCATCCTCCCCCTGAACCTTCCTTGGGAACCGTCCATCCCTGCTTAGAATGGGCCTCACAGTGCCTCTGGACTCCATCCCCACAGTAACTACGCACAGCTCCCTTTCATTTGCTGAATTAAGTTCTGAACCTCAACGGGGTCCTTTATGTTCGACATTTTGTTATTCCACATAATTTTGAAAGTCGCTGGGAACTTCAAAGTAACAACCGTCTCCAGGGATCTAAGTTCTTGTCTAAATTTTCCTAGTTCCCATTGGGGATCTTGTGTCACTTTAGAGATGTCTGACCTGATCCAGAAGGTTGTCTCACCCATCATTTTAAAGCAGTTAACTCTTAAAGCTTCTGAGAGAATCTGTTCTTTTATTGAGAAGGTCTTGCAATACACCAGTATCTTCCTCGAATTTTCCCTTTTGGGATTTCTTTTAAAAGGGTCTTGATGGATCCTCTGAATATCTGCCTCCAGATTCATTGAAGCCATTGATGGAATATGTTCCTTTATCAGACCTACCACAAACCCTTTTAAGTCACTCCCTTCCAAGCCTTCAGGTACTTTCAATATTCTGATGTTGTTTCTCCTTGCATTATTTTCTAGTACTTCTATTTTTTCACACAGTTCTCTTTCATTAGCTTTAAATGTTAGGATCTCCCCTCAATTAACATTGATCTCTTTACTTAACCCTTCAATAGCGGTCTCCATCTTACATAATTTTCTGAAAGTTCTCCCATTTTTCCCCCAAATTCTCACAAGTCCCATGATTTTTCTCCTGGTTCCTCACTGATATTGCAAATTTCTGCTTAATTTCCATCGTACACATTAAGAACAACATATGGTCAAAAGGGGGGAAGTGTATGCCTTGACTTCAACGGCAAAATTAATTTCTCAGAAACACTTTACTACATTATAACAGCAACCATCCAAGAAGCCTGAGGGACAATCTTCCATTTGGGCAGTTCCTCAGGATCCGGAGAAACTGTTCAAAAAAGTTTGATTACTTCAAAGAATCGGATAACCCTATAGAAAGACTTATAGAGAGGGGTTATCCCAAAAGACTAGTAAAGAGAGCAAGAAAGAGAGCATGGTATAATCATAGAGAATGTCTTCTAGAACTCAAACCAATTAAAAAGAGCAACAACAGACTAGCTTGAGTAACTACATTCAATCCGGCCAGTAATGACATTAAAAAGATTATCATGCACCATTGGGAATTGGTCAGGGAGCATCTTCATATACAAGATCCCCCCCTGTTTTCTTTTAAGAAGGGGAAGAGCTTAAAAGATACGTTGACAAGAGCACTCTTACCACAAATACCAAAAACGCCAAACAGTACACTATGGGGTCTTCCAGCTGTATTGGGACATTAGAAATGTGGACACTGTGCGGCATGCAAATTTAGTTTCAATACAACAGATTTCTGCTATAGGGACAACACACTCACTTTGGTTTCATTCACGAATTGCAATACACATGATGTTATCTACGTGATCTGGTGTCCATGTAATCTCATGTATAGTGGCAAAACGACACAGAAGGTGAAATGCAGGATTCTACAACATAAAAGCAGAATCAAATGCAAAACTGTAGGAGCGCCCCTAGTGGAACATTATCAAAGACTCCAACATAACAGTGATGAGTTGAGATGGACATTATTGAACAAATTACCTTGGTCCCAAGAGAAGGGGATAAAGATAATCTCCTCTCTAAACATGAACTGTATTCGATAGAAAAATATAAAACTATAAACAAGGGACTCATTACTTTAGAGGACTGGAGACAGGCCTCGACAATTTAACTTCATTATCTCACTATTGACTAATGGTTATTATTTGATACTCCTGGGTCTATACGATAATAGATGTTATGTTCAAACAGTATATATGTATCTCATGTTATAAATATAAATGTCGTACTCCTTGCATTGGATTCCTAGGACGTGTGAACATTAGATCCCTAGTGGAAAGAAACATATGATTGATGTGCTACATCATTTGGGCATTATATTAACAACTTCTATGAAACAGACCAGTTTATGATTAGTGATTGAAAGTTTTTTTTTTTTTAAATGTGTCCATAATTAATTTTTTGTAATTCATTTGAATAAATAAAACACTCTAATTCAAAAATTACAGAAATAATTTAGCAAGGCTACATCATGACTGGTGTTTTGGAGAAAGAGACGTAGCCCCCCCAAAAATAGCCTAACTAAATAGTGCTTCATTAAACAAAGATGCAAATATGTAAAATATTCCTTGTATATAAACATAATAATAATCTTTTGTGCGTACCGGCAAGGGTACCGCCCACTGTAAATGGTACATAGGAATGCAATCACGGTACACATACTCGGAAGAGGGTCAAATATAAATATGATAAATCTTAGACTAACCCGCGAGACCTTACGCCATGTAATAACGGGTGTTTACAATGAGTCGACCAGAGAGGGCACCGTTAATTCAAGATGCTACGTAAAGGACCTTGTTCTAGCGTCTTAAATAAACAAGACACCAGTCCTTCCTGAACGGACCAGAGAGGGCACCGCCCGACGTAGTTGTTACGCACGCGCTTATTCTATTTCAATGACTGATGTGGCTGCACACGGAAGGTTGCAGTTTGGCGTCTTCCAGCGCGGCCGAAGGAAATTAAGAAAGTAAGTCAGAAGAAACAGCCACGATTGGTTAACTATGTACTCTTGAAGAATAGGCCTCACGATCCTCACCCTATGTTTTTTCAGGGTCGAGGACTTAAAATCTGTCACTACTGTTGCTACAAACCAAAATAGACAGAGTGCTGAACATGTCGGGGAGTCTCAAACACATGGTGGAGACTTCAAAGATATGGCGTTCTTTAACAAGACTGCACTTGTAAGGAATTGTGATTGATGTCACTGACCACTGTAAGTAATTTTAAACATAGAATAATTCCCTTTACTACTGTGACTGATGATTATTGCAGCACAGTCAGTTTCATAATATTAAGAAATATAATATTCATAGAATTTATTTTCTTATTAGGAAGACAATCAATAATTTTGGCAACCATTATCAACAAATAAGTATAAGAAATAAATTAGACCAATCTGAATTGACAGGTGAGTGATATTCTACTTTTAAAAATATATAAGAAAAAGTTTCTTAAAAATGAAGTTCCCTCGAGAAAAAGGTCTCAAATATTACAACAAAAATATTATTTGTTTCTAGGTGCTGCCAAAATAGAGAGAGATTTCCAGTCCTGATGATGACCCGCTGTTGATTTATATCTGCATAAAGGGTCGAAACGTTGACAAAAATTGATTGTGGATTGATGTTAAATAATCTAGTGACTTCAGGACACCTGGATTTAAGGAGCCTTTTGGAAGCTCACGATTTATTTTTAACCACAATTTTGTATATATTGTATATAACACTGGCACTTTTTTGCATCACAATATTCACTTTCACTGTGTTTTTTATTTTTAGGAGCACCTAGGACTTCTTTAAAACCATAAGAAATTTGTGATTGAACCAAAAGATTGTAGTGGATGATTTGTTAAAGAAATAAAATATGAATAAATTTAAGGATACCGGATGGAATAAATGTGGTTCCTTTCTTTGAGAAATTAATTTTGCCGTGGAAGTCAAGGCATACACTTCCTCCCTTTTGACCATATATTGTTCTTAATGTTTATGTACCCAGGTCCAAGGGTTATTGAGTTTTGCCTCATTTTTTTAAAATAATTTCCATCGTAAGCACCCCCAATTATGCCTCTATTCTGGCACCCTTCTCTGCATCTACATCAATGTTCTGGTTAGCTAAGTCCTTGAATGGCTGCTCTTGTGATTCATCTTGGGGTGCCCCGTCACCTTCTTGCTCAAAGGAAGCCTGCCCCAAGATCTGAAACTTGTTCGCACATGTGGGGAATAATATATTCCCCCCAGATTCGTCTGGAGGGACTGGCATGTTTAATGGGGGTAATATACTCTGCCTCTCTGTTCGACTACCTTCCTGTACTTTAAAGAAAGAACTTAGAATGGGGGTAATTTTAAATCTCACCTCTGTATCTCCTAATATGTTCCGCTTCTTTTCAACCAGTACTCTTTTCTTTTTTTAAAGTGCTTTCGGTGTTAAATGTGTTGTCTCCTTCCCTGCCCGTAGAAACAAACCTTCAGTGATTTCAACCTTACAGTTTCTCTCCCCTATCAAGTGTTCTTCCCTTCCCTTCCATTTCCTCAGGTCATAACAAGGTCCCTTCTCTTCCCTACTCCCCTTTCCTTCGTCGTTCTGTTTTACCTTCTGTGAAATCGAGGAAGCAATGATTTTGCCAAATATTTTCTCAGTCAGCTTCCCAGGGACATAGGTCTGCATCCACAGTGCTCCTGCTCGAGTTAGTCTCCGCTTGACTTCCAGGCATCTCTGCCGCTGTTCCCCATGCCCCAGAAGCACACTCGAGCCGCTGCTCCTTGTTGAGCCCCCGTGCTGCTCTTTCCCAAGGCTCCAGCCCACTCACCGCACCTCGTATCTCTGCTCCGTCTCATTGTGGCCCGTTCATTCAGGGATCCAAACTTCTGTAAATGACAGATTTAAACTATTATCACATATATCCAGGGGTCATACTATGTTTCTCCATGTATTCTTTGCAGCGTTCTCTGTTGCCGGTGCTGCTACTGGGTCCAAATCCCGTGGCCGGCTTTCAGCTAGCCGCCATGTTCCCCCATGCCACAGTCAAAGCAGTCTATACCATCGGATGTGTATGTTGTGTGTGCGTGTGTACTTTGGGTTTTCCCTACAGTGTTAGGTAGGTGTGTGTACTCACAGTTGTTGTCGTCGTCTCTGGTTCCAGAGTTGTTGTGTGAGCAGGAGCAATGGGAAGACGTGCAGTTCAAGTTCCATGGCGGCTCCCGACTGACATGTTTTCTAGAAAGTGATTGTCTCCTTTTATAGAGTTGATTTCCACCAGGGTTTCCGTGTTTGTGAGACCGCAGCAGAATTCTTGATGGTGTGCAGCCTCCTAATATGTCCGGTGGAAACATGGTGTCTGCCGGCCTGAAGGTGGCTACTGCCGTCTGTGGTGGCATGACTGTATTGCGGTACTGAGGTGGTTTGGCTGTCTTCTGTTGGGAAGACCACCATGGTCATAATTTGGTGGCCTTTGCCACTGGCACGTAGCTGGTACGACCGCCGCCGCCAACATGGTGGTCCTAATACCTCCAAACACGTAATGACCCCATACTGTTACCTTTCATATTTATATTTTTGGTGACAGGAATGTTTCAGTATGGTTTATACCCTTAACCCATGTTCTGCATTCATATAAGTATCTGCCATCATACTATATGTAATATATTGACCTAACCTCAAACAAAACTTGTTTGTGTGTGCATGAGTGGATATCCCTAACAAGCATCCCCTCAAGTAATGTCAACAGGATACTATCCATGTCACAGGGTAAATAGGTTTGCATGACAATGCCAGCACATCATGTTCAAAGATGTGAGGAGGACCAATACTTTTTTACTTGGTGGGAAGAATATTTCATCATCAATGTGACTGATCTCCCATCTGCCATGTTACAAATTAGTTACTGCCTATGTTACTTGTAATACAGCAGATGGCGTAGCCTTCATGTTTGCAATTGAGAACCACATTATCAAAAACAATAAACCAAACTTTTATTATTTTAAATCATACTTGTTAAGTAGCCTTTACATACACGTGTTAGTACACATATTAATGTCCCAACATGTTAACATGCAAAGCTAAAGCCTGAATATTAGTTTGCCATTGCAGAGAAACCATTGTGGCGACACATAAGGCTTGATATACTGGTTGATGTCTGGGATACTCTACAACTAGTGTGACGGGCATACCCTCAGCAGAATTCTAAAGCTATAATGTCCTATGGACCTGTAATACAGAAAGAGTATCTGACACATTTGCTATGCAATAGGCCAGTCAACAAACTGTAGAGAAGGGTTATAAGCAGCATTGGTATTTTTAAGGTGATGTTACTTATTCCCTTGTCGCTGCTTCACGGTGTTAAGCTTCCCACCCAAATCAGCGTAGGTCGCTGCCAGAACATGACTGCAGAATATGCGTTGTCTTACCTTCCCAGTTTATTTAATGTAATAAGGCCGGTCCATCTCAGAAGGTGCTCCCAAGGTTTCCAGCAGTGGATGCTGCGATGTCTGATGACCATTTTTGTCTAATGCTATTAATAAACATCATTGGAAACATCACAATTTTTAAAAACATCATGGCGATATTATGTTAAAATAACAACATACATTGTTTTGAAGAAGTATTGTTCAATAATGTTTTTTTCAGTTTTATGAACAACATGGCAGATGCCTTTAAAAACTATATGTTGGGCATAACTTTGGTGGAGGAGCTAATCCATCACAATGTGAAAGATAACACGTCCACCTTATTACATGAGCATTATATACTATTGGAGATGTAAAAAGGTTTACAGCATATCTGTCACATTGTGATGTGGTCGCCCTTATTCCAAACTGTAACTCAGGACCCTTGTATTTTGTGGAGTGGGAACTGCATCTAATAGCGACAGGGTACCCTGTCCACAAAAACGACAGTATCAATGCTCCCTTTCTTGTCAAGTGCGCTTTCCAACAACAGTATCCCTGCTGACTTGTTTTCAGAATGATTATTTCCACAACCAGGACCCCTGGCTCAGCGTGCTATGCCCTCGATAACTACTACCAACCCTACACCATTTAATGCAAAACATGACTTGCTTTGTGACATGCTTTGTGTCGCCATGTTTGCCCCTCAATTTGTTCCTCAGATTGTTGTTGCCCTAGTCAACCACCCAGCTTCCCTGTGTCAGAGGGAGGCTCTAACCAATTCATGACGAATTACACTTTTTTTCTACATATCTGGCAGGGGAAATATTCTGGGTCTGATGTTTTGTGGCTGTTTTTCCATCAATAGTGGGCAGGGAGTACATTACATCTCAAATCCTGAGGCACTACTGGACAATAAATTCAAAAATGGTCCAGAATACTGTCACAGGCAGATCTGTATTACAAAATATAACACTCTGCGGTCAGAGCAATACCTTTGACTTGTGAAAGCTGGGCATTTGCTCACGGCGCTGTCATTTGAATGCTGAAGCTAAACCAAATGTGAAATAAAGTGAACTTGCTCACAAGCAGAGCAGAGGAGAAGTTACAGCACACGAGAGCGACGGAGAAGACTCTGTAGACTTCGAGGTAAAACAAGAAATTTAAAATGCCAAGGGAATTCTATGCTTAGAATG
This sequence comes from Pleurodeles waltl, assembly GCF_031143425.1. Taxonomy (NCBI): domain Eukaryota; kingdom Metazoa; phylum Chordata; class Amphibia; order Caudata; family Salamandridae; genus Pleurodeles; species Pleurodeles waltl. The sequence continues at coordinate 976,784,309 of NC_090436.1, read as the reverse complement.
ACAGGCAACACATAGGTAACATAAAAAAAGCAGTGGGTTGGGAAGATGAAAGATGGGCTTCAGAAATTTAAGGAGATGTCAATCAGATGCTCTTTTAGCAATCAATAACACACTGGAAAGAAACAGGTCACATATTTAAAAAAAAAAAATATGTAAAATATAAGCCTACTGCGGAAAACGGGAATGGTAACCACACAGAATATGAAAATCAAGGCAACAAAGCATGTCTTTGAATAACCAACTCTAAAGTTACTGTTATTTTATTATTGAGTTCTGTAATCTTAACACCCTCATGCTATTTCTATGTGCTTTGCTAACTGTAGCTAACAGAGTAAATATCAAGCTTATTCTCCATGTTCACAGATGGTTCACACAGCATGCCTGGGTTTTTGTTACGGAATGACAACTTGGCTATTTCTTATTGCAGCTTGAACAAGGCTGGAACATAAATAGGGACAGGCTGAAGGCCACTTCTTCCCAAGTCTCCACCAGCTGCAACCAGGCATGGCCTTTATTTAAGTAGTCCTGGCACATAGAACCTCTCTAACCTATATTCCGAAACCTGGGTTTTTATAGGATCTGATTATCAATCTTAACCTATATTTTATGAAAAATGATGGGCTAACAAGCACTAGTTCAGAAACAAGACAATCATGCCGACATTTTTATCAGCATGATTGTCTTAATAACAGGATATATTTGCTGCCTATAAACTTGGGTACTTACATTTCTAGCATTTCTATGCACATTCTATGAAAGAAATAAGAGTTTGAAGAAGCAAAAACTGGAAATAGTCAAGTTCAAAGGGACATGATAACAGAAAAGTCTGAATGGGAACTGTCACAATGTTCACAACACCTGCTCCCCACACTATAACAAATTCTGAATGGACACATTTTGAACTAAATTTGCACACATCCAGCAAGAATGGTTAACATGTAATTTGCAAATTGACGAATCCCCAATCTGTTTTGCTTAACTGAACGATAGACTACTAACTGTTCAAAGCGGAACAGATTACAATATCTGAACTCTACCATTTCTGGCTTCTTAAAAGTTTATATTTCATGACATACATTGTTTAGTACAATCAAAAATGTTGTGTACATCTGTTTCAACCTAGCAATGCCAAGTGCAATTAATTAAGGCGTTTGTAGTGTGGTAAAAGAAACCAGTCATCCTGCAGCAATACCAAGAGATGACTTCCAAAGTGTGTACTATTCCATAAACTGCTCTCAGGTTAATAAATAATTACAACTGTAAAGATTTGCTGCCTCTAACTAGAAGGAAACCCACTGCCTCTACCAGGGAACCTAAAATGACTTTAATTCAAAGTTGTGTTTTTGTATTATTGCAGCTGAGAGAGATCTTTGATCAAACTTGCAATTTATGAGAATAAGGGAGGAGGGTCAAGCTTCAGATGTAGCATCTTGCAAGAGAATATGTTAAATGTTCGCAGACTAAAACATGCAATGTACAGCATGACGTTGCGTTTCTATAAAAAGAATAATATATATCATTGGGTGGGCTGATAATATTTACAGACAGTACACTCTTAGCCAAACGCTTATATATGGAAATATGTTATGCAAATTGAAATATTTTGCAAACGAGTGTATAACAGAGAAACTCTGATGTTAATGAGGATGGGGTGTTGCACAGATTCATTTATAATTCATAAGCCGAAAGGCCCACATCACAGAACTTGTGCCACAGGCACAGAGCATGTATGACGCGCTACTAGATCAATTCACCCAACTGACCGAATAGTTGACATGGCGTGACGCGCACGTGGGGTCATTATGCAGGTTGCGGATTGCACAAGAACACAATCAGCGCCCCACGGTGCGAAAAAGAGAAAGAAAAGACTGCAACGAAGATAAACAATCTCATGACAGAGTAGCACGGTTGCTAAATTTCTAAGGGCGATAGAGCCTGTACCATTCTCTAGCGTGGATTCGTTGTTTCAGTTTCCTTGCAGCAACTCAATTTCCCTGTGTGCAAGATCAATGTCATCTGAGGGCAGAAAGACCAAGTCAAGCTGGTGTTGCAGAATAGTGCTAATATATAGGCGAAAGCCAGAATTCTATGCCCATCTGCTATTTGTAACAAAAGAACTCGAACGTTCTGCAGACAGAAATGTGCAGCAATTGAGTCCCCAGCGTCAGGGAACGACCCGGGATATACTCTGATAGGAGGGCCGATGCCAAATGTATAACCGGAGGCCTAAAGAAATTATAGCATGAAGTCGAGTGGCAAACGAAGGATAACTGCTACAAAACAAACGTGCACGTATGACTACGGGAGCTGTGCCAAGCCAAGAAGAGGATATGGTGGCGGAAAAGGAGCTTGTGTCGGCACTTCGTCCAGCAGCAGGTGGAAGGGATTTGTGGGACCGACAGCAGTGCTATCACCAGTGAGTATGTCATGTAAGCCCATCCGTCCCTTTTATGCAGGGCTCATCTTCGCACCTCATTAGTGGCTTGTGTCACAGTATGCCTCCTTCATACAAGCCCAACAAACATGTTAGCCTGTAGAGAAGCAGGGTGAATTATTATAAACGGGACTCCTATTTTTATGGTACATATTCATTTTTATCTTATTGTATCTATCTAGCCGCATTTATTTTTTCTTATCTTGTTTTTTTGCAACTTTTAATCGCTAACATATGAAAAAGTTCCACTGGAATCAATATTTTTCACCATTTTTTTAAAATAAAAAAAGTGCGCTGTCTTTTGGATACCTGTAAGGTTTTACTGCCATAAGTTATCACATAAACAACGCACTCCTCTGAAAACATCAACATTGTGGTACAAACACATTCGCATCAGTGTAACTATGGGGAAATTTCCATGTTTTTTAAATCTGTATGTTTTCAGTTTGCACATAAATTGGCCTACCTGTAATGACTGACAATAGAGGGAATCAACCGAAAGAAGACTCATTAGTGGTCTCTCACTCTAAAAATTAAACACAGAGGGAAAATAGTGCATTTTGTCTCCATTTATGTGCAAAAATCTCAAGGACAGAAACTTAGAAGCTTTAATAATGAATCAGCATACAGCTAGGGGTGGGTGGAACTTGGGGAGTTTCACTCTGCGGAATTCCGCAGAGTTACATAAGAACTCAGTGAAATTCCACAGAGTTCAACCAACAGGCGGAAAATATGCAGCTCGTGCTGCAATTTAGCAGCGGTAACGTGAGCAGCTCTGAAAAAATCAGCACGAACGGCACCATGCGTTGCACAAGAGTGTGTAGCCATTTGAGTTGATTTTGCTGTCGTTTGAGTAGAAAACCAACTTGAGCGGCAGCAAATTTACTCGAGCAGCAGTCCTCTGACTGTTACTGGCTTAAATATTGGCTAAAAACATATCACAAAGGTAGGTTTACAGAGCTTATGTATAAACGTACTATTCTTAACTCCACATTTTAGTACCCTGAAGATAGTGAAGGTTAAAGTGACGTAGGTGAAAATATCAGAAAAAATAATAATAAAAAAATACTGAAATTCACCAGTTACAGTTAACTGAAGTAACTATAACTTGTGGCCTTGCCATGCACAGTGTTGTCCTCAAGGATATGATTTTAGTTGTCATCAGTGATAATATCAACATCATAGAACATGTCATGAATATTGTAATATGTGAGATCATATGCAGTGCTTGATGTGGATGTGAGTCTTAGGCATTTCAGTTAACTATGAGCGGCGAATTTGAGTGTTTTTTTAGTGTAAAATATTCCACTTTATCTGACATTTTCACCTAACTGTAATGTCACTTTAACCTTCAGTTTTTTCTGTGAATTTCTGAAGTTTGTTTTTTATTGTACAGTAAAATATTATTACCACACCCAACAATAACGTCATTGTGACACTTCATCCATTTTTTCAGTGAATATTTGAGGTTTTAGTAACGTAAAGAAACCATATAAAGAGATGCCATTTTAAGCAACACAGGCCTACTGTCTTTGCCCATGAGTCAGAACACCAAAATATAAAAAGCTGGTTTACAGGCATGGGGTCAGCACATTAACCTAGATAAAGCAGAACAATTGGCTTTTTCAAAATGTCACCACAATAATTTATCAATAATCATATTCCGAAGTAATCCTTATGAATACACACTCAGCAATGCTAATAATTATTGTCCCAAAAATATTTTAAATACAGTATTTGTATTCCAAACAACTCTAAATATGTGTTTGAGTCTTTCTTGAACATTTTTCAGGCCACAGGTGCAGCCATAGTTCTGACTAAAAGAGTCCCCGCACTCCAGCTGAAGAGCATACAGCTACAGCTTGGAGTGCTCTAAAAATAACCTTAAGCTCTCCTGGGATCATGCTTTCAAAGAGACTTTCACTTTTATTTAGTTAAAGTTTCCTGGAGGCTGCTGTTCTCCTTGAAGCCCCCCATAAGACCTTTCTAAATTGATGGTGATGCCTCTGTTTCTCTTTGGGGCACTAAAACAACTATATTTTGTGAAAGTGAAGCCTATGCAGGGCATTTTAGGGTATTCTTGGGAGTGAGCAGTGATTGTTTTATGATTTGCCTTGCTGCTTCAGAAGAGAAGCTTTGAGGCCACTTTTAATATATTGAATATATTTAATTGGGTGCTCTGGCGGTACCTGGGGCACCCCTATTCTATTTTTTTAATAAAATGGCAGCCTGTTTTATGTTTCCATTTTTTAAACATTTTTAGTGGGTGCCCCAGTTCTACCTGGGGTACCTAAAACTAACACTATCGATGATGGCAGTGGGGAAGCCCTATGGCCCCCATGGCCCTGCAGGCTCCCCTTTCAGCACCCCTCCTGGGTGCCTGTGGGAGCCATCTCATTTGCTTTATTCCTGCCCAGGGGGGAGCAGCTTTTTTTTCTGCCCTGACTGGGTATGGGCAAACCTGTGTTCCTTGCCCAGGAGATGTTTTGGCTCCCTGCCTGCACTCTCCAGGGCAGGAAACAAGATAGTGTCCCGGAAGATGGAGTGCCCGGGTCACTGGTTCACTTTGGGCTCGGGAAGATTGGGCCCCCAGGGCCATCCTATGGTGTAACTCTAATGCACAGTACTAAATGATTGCATTTTACTCCTCTTGATTAAGTTGTTTCCCACCTTTATGATCACTTTTACTTATGATTACTCTTTTTTTCCATTTCTCTGCTTGATTCTTCAGCTAAAATACTAGGAAGAGTCACCCTAGAAAAATTAGAACAATGAGCTCAAAAAAATGACATACTAACTAGTGCATAATATGACTTTAGAAGAGGGCAGGGAACTGTGGACCAATGTCTCAACCTGAATCTTCTGAAAGGAAAGTACACAAAGGTAAAGGAAGGCAGTTTATACATGTATTTCATGGACCTAAGACGTGCATTTGATATGGTAAATCACACGAAGCAGTGGAAGTGTATGATTTCTTTAGGGGCTCTGAAGGACATAATTTTATTATTAGTCTATTTGTATAGCAAGCAATTGTCAGAAGTGCAGTATGACCCACAGGGGGATTAACAAAGTTATTTAGGCTAGATAGAGGAGTAAGTCAAGGATGTGTGTTTGCACAATATCTTTTCTCAATTTATATTATTGGAATTGATGGGAAATTGCAATCACTTGATGTTGACACCCATAGAGTTGGCTCACCCCATACCAATCCTTTTGTATGCGGATCACACATAGTCTTACTATCCCTAACCCCAAAAAGCATACAGAGCCTTATTGAGTTTATGGAAAATATAGATTTAAGGATAAATCATGGGAAAAAGTCTACTATATCTTGTGGCAAGACTAAAATGAAGATACATTTGTTCTATATAAAGGGAAGTAAGATTTCAAGTATCAGCCATTTAGGTCTACAGTTCTCTGCAAAGAGGGCAATATGCTAAGAAACAATGAAGAGATTTTTAGATTTATGACTAACTTAGGGACCAAATCAAAAAAAGAGATGCTGACCATTTACAGCAATAAAACAGTTGTTGCGGCAACACATGGTGCAGAATATGGAGGGATGGAGATAACCCCAAATTACAAAGACTGGGGAATAATGCCTTGAGAAGACTACTGGCAGTACCACATTCAACCCCAGAAACCACTATACACATGGAATTAGGTCTCCACACCATAATGGATATTTTAGAGGCTAAACCATTGCTTCTGCGGTACTTAGGGCCTCATTAGGAGTTTGGCAGACGAGAAGACCCATCCACTGAATTTCCAATGAGGAGGTTGCCGCCACACTGGCTACCTCCCCGCTGGACCCATTACGACTTTCCCGCTAGGCTGACTGGTGGAAACCGAGGTTTCTGCCAGTCAGCCTAGCAGGAAAGTGGCAGCAGCATTGTCTCTGACTCGTAATCGAGCCGGAGGCATTGCTATCACCTGCTGGGTGCACCAGCACCCTCGCATTCTGCACAGCAGACAGTGAACATTGCAAGGGTGTTGGGCAGGTGGAACCCTGCACTGCCCATGCCAAGTGCATGGACAGTGCAGGTTCCCCACGGTGCCCCCTGCACCTGTTGTCGGCCAGCCTTCTCATGGCGGTGATACTGCCATGAGAAGGCTGGTGGAGAACCATGTCGTAATCAGCAGGGCGGGGCTATTCCGACCTTACCCACCGTCAACCCCTCGGGATCACTGATCCCGGTGGAGACGGCGGAACCCTGGTGGTCGGACGCCAGGGTTTTAATGTGGCAGTCAGACAGCCACAGCAGCGGCGCTCCTGTGTGCCACTGCAAAGCTGGCAGTTTCAATACTGCCAGCCTTGTAATGAGGTCCTAAGTCTGGTCTAAAGCAGATACTCAATTTACCCAGCTAATACTCACAGACTGTCTAGCATTGGACCAGGCACTAAAAATTCCCTGGATGGCCCATATTAGAAATACACTAAAAGATCTTGATAATGCAGGTAGGTAACTGTGAAAGATCCCAGAAAATATATCACAACTCTTGAAAAAGGATTCAAAATAACATGCCTACGGAGTGAGTGCTCAGAAACGGCATTCCAGAGATGAGATGAAAACTTCTGTGATGGCATAAATGTCATAATAATATAAATATCGGGGCTACAGCCCTATATCAAGCTGGTCCCCAATCTGTCTTATAGGCATCTTTTTACTCGATTTAGCTTGTTGCATTTTCAAACAGGGCTATTTAGGCTTCCAATAGTTTGAGATGTCCTTGTAACAATACATTCATTCAATTTATTTTCTTTCACGATTTGGAACTCCAAAGAGGTCCACATGTACACAAATCATCAAAACATTGCATGTTTATAAGAATAGAATCAATAGAGGATATAAAACAAGGTTATCTTTAAAATACAATACAAGCGGGTCTCTACCCATCACTTATGTCTTAGAATACTGTTTGATATTTACGTATATAGAACAACAGTCGCAAAGAAAACTTCTGTATGATCGCTTTAGTTCTCAACCCCACTAGCCAATTACACAAATATGATCTAATGCAAAGCGTTATGACATATAAAAGATAGGTTATAGTCCAGCAGCATTATAAAAATGTACAATTCCATACCAATCTACAGTGTATATAGTGCATTAATCCTAAAATAATAGCTTCTGGGAGAGGCCTGCACATCACGTTCCAGCCTATGAGGTGAAATATGCTTAAAAATAGTTAATTAGGAAAGTACATTCTGTTACATCCACCAATACATAATAAAATCAATAAAGGTTTAAAAAGTACTTAAAAAACTTAAAAGTCCTAAAACAAAATATTTCATTCGGATGTTTGTACTCAAATATCATTACCTCTCCTACTGAACACATATTAAAATTCAAGAAGAGCTGTTCAGCCATTTTTTCCTTAATTTAACTAAGGAGGGACAAACGAATAGCAAAATGCTTAAAATTCTGTACCCCCAACTGACAGAGATCACAAATGTTAGAGGATCCATCCCACTTGGAAGTTAGATCTTTAAGAGGTAATCTATCTAATCTCAAAAAGATGAAAAAGCACCGTTCTCCATGTGGTAAATTCCAAAATAAATATGGTTGAGGATATTTAAAAATCAACGAATTGGTTAACAGCCTAAGCATCCTATTTTGGCGACAAGACTCAATATCCAATAGGAAACTTTTACTCCTTATAGCCTCTTTTAGGCTCTTTTTAAATGACAAGGGCAGTTGAGATAAAATAAGATCAACATCTAACTCAAGCAATTGCACAGCAAGGTTATAATTTCTAAAAACCTGCGATTTTTCTCTTAGCGTACCGAAAATTTATTTGTATTCTAAATGTCTTAGGGCAGATTCTGCACTATGAGCTAAGCAGAAGGCCCTCCGGATTACCACAGCTAGGCCCTGTGTATAAACACTTTTAAAGCCTAATTCAAGCCTTAAGGCTGCCACGGATGCCAAATTATTACAAGAAACCAAGCTTCTTAAGGTCCGTCCTTCTATCTTATTTAAAAACTCCCATTTAGAAATTTCAATTCCTTCTATGGCATACAGAAGGGTGGACGGAATCTTTGCTTGATAAATCATTAATAGATGAGAGAAATCTGCTGGCCAACTGCATTATAAAATGCCAATATACAGTGTACCTGCGACAGAGCCCTGCTAACATTATTACGTCTATGGTCTCGATCACTAAGTGAACAAGATAAGGTTTTTCCCAGGATGCAGTGGGATTTCACTCGCTCCAACCTCTGCTGACCCACGGACCAGGAGAAATTAATTTTTTAATGAGATTTATTCCCTAAAAGGCATACCACTTGAGACTTTAACACATTGATTTTCAAATGATGATGCTTGGTATGATCATTTAGGGCAGCCAGATGCCTATTTAGACCTTATGGGGTAAGATCAAGCACCACTATGTCATCAGCATAAAGGAGGCAAGGAGTCAAATAGCCTCCAATTTTAGGCGCAAAGCCTTGAGTATTCCCTTGTGTGGAAGGCAGATCATGGATATATAAGGAAAAAAGAAGGGGCGCCAACAGACAGCCCTGTTTTAAACAATTTTTTGTAACAAATTCAGCAGACAGACCCTGCTCTCCACCTAAGAGCACCTTTTACCATGTAGAACAGTGCAGGGCTATAACGCAACGTAACAAATTTACAGGAACACTCAATTAAAATAATTTCTTCCATAGAGTCTTACGATCCACCCTACCAAAAGCTGTTGAAAAGTCTATGAAAGTGGCCTATACCACCCCACCCCTAACCAGAACATACTTTTAATTTATGATTTACATTAATAAGATGTTATCTAAAGTACTATGCTCCTTCCTAAAGCCTGCCTGTTCCAAAGGGAGAATCGAATTTTCCTCAACCCAAGATGTTAAATGCTCAAGTATGCTTTTAGCAAAGATCTTACCTACAGCATCCAACAGTGCTATTTGCCGATAATTTATGGGTGAAGATTTATCATATACAAGGGGACAATAATACTCCCAGTCCAAGATGCCAGAATTATGCCTTTTGAGTAACAGAGGTCGAATACCGGGTTGAGAATCCTTGCCCAGAGCGAGGGGTCTTGTTTAATTACTGCCATGGGAACCTTGTCTGGGCCCATTGCTCGAGAGGCCCGCATCGGCCTTATAAACCCCTCAATTTCAGTCACTGAGGGAGAACCAAAAACATCAGGCTCCACCCAACTACCAATCTCAAGGTCCAATTCACCTGACTCGATTTCCCAGTTTTCCGCATTCAGGGAGAGGATACAATCCCTCCATTCTACCTCAGCTATCAGAGGGGCTGATGGAGATTTACGTGACCCAGAGCTTTCGGAAATGAGTGACCAATATTTACGAGTATTTTTAGTTATGGCCGCATCCCTCAAGGCTATCCATCTCTGGTCGGCCTCCTCCTTCCTTATTCCAGTCTTCATCCGCACTCTTCTCCTCTGAAGTAGGGAATTCTTCTACTCCTCTCCTCAGATTCCCACCTGTACTGTAACCTAACCAATCTATTAATTTCCCTGTTCAACAGAAGAAGAGAAAGCTTTCATTTATTTTTGTAGAGGTTTAATACGTTTTAACTGACCTCTCTGAAATGTTTCCCATAAAGTCAGAAAAGCAGTTTAGCGCATCTTCATTCCAGTCATCAATATTACTCATGGTCATTTCAAGCATTTCTTTCACAAATAAAGTTTTCAAAGGTGACCAATGGATTCTACCTGTTTTCCCATTAAAGTTAATATTCTGCCCCTTAAAATTCCATGTCTCTATTGAGGACGGTTGGAGTCTTAGCGTAAGGCTCAGAATCTTATGGTCACTAAACGGGGTATCGATGATTGTCATGTCCTCCACTAATTGGGCTAGGGAGTAAGAGGCCAAAAAATAGTCAGTGATGGAACTACTCAAACACGATTTATGGGCAAAGGCTGCTGGAGAGTCTGAGTGAAATCGACCATTTAAAATTATACATCTAAGTTCCCTCAAACCTTTTAATAGAATATACCCCCTTTTATCCGTCCTTATTCTTGGGGAAAATAGAATAGGAGGAATATTGAGCACAGATTCCCTCTCTATATCATAGAAAATGGAAAGAGACAGATTAGAAAGTTTGCAATTTAAGTCTCCTGATAATAACACTTCATATACACTTTCATGTGAATTTAAACAAAAGGAGGAAATACAAATAAGATTATGAATTAACATTGTATCATGCTCCTTATCAGGGGGAATATAAGCACTTACTATTAACAAAGGCATTCTCCTACCATCCTCCAATGTTGGATTAACTCTAATTATCTGATAGGATTTCTGTGGGATGGGAATATTTTCATACTCCCATTTATACTTATGACTTAAAACCATAGCAGTACCCCCTTTTGCTGGACGGCTGTGCCTTTTGACAAAGGATTGTGTACCCCGGGCAAGAGAGATCAGTTACAGTCCAGGTCTCTTAGATACAGAGTAAATCCGCCTGAAGGGAGCAGATGTAATCTCATTTCCATATATAATTCTCTATTCCCACAGTATTCCAAGAGACCACATGAAGTTTATGGTTAAAGGCCAGGTTGTAGTGATTTCCCCTTCACCCGAGTACTGTTTAAGGCCCCCGCCAACCAACTTCAATTATCCTGCTTAGGACCATAATGTGAAAAAGGGACATCTTCAACGTGCTTCACCACTCTTTCTCCGTGGAAAAGAGAGACCTTAACTTTTTCGAAGGAGGTAGTGGAAGGCTCTCGCCCATGAAAGAGGTTACTTCTGTACGCACATGGAACAGTTGGGGACTGCAGTCTAAACAAATGGAAGTCCTTTCCCCTAACTGGAACCACATCTATGCCTCTACACTGCAATTGTTCACAATTGACTACAATCAAATTTACAATCGTTTTAGAATAAAGCCAGACTTTTGTCTTTACTGACCCGAGACCTTGCACTAGGAACACATGGGAGATATCACTACTTTCAATTAATTCTAACTTAGGTATATCTCTAAAGCAAGAAATTAAAAGAGAACGGTTCAGAATTAAATTCAAATCAAATATAACAGAAAACTCAAGACATAACGTCGTCTCAGAATGCCAGGAGATTTTCTCCATCTCACAATTGACATCCTCACCACTTAAGGTGTCAGAACTTAAAGTCGAAGCCTCTGGGTTTGATTTCTCATTGCAAAACGGATCAGCACATGGATTTAGGGAGGACGAAACCCTCTTTACAATAGGTAGGTCATCCAGATTATCCATAGGAGGACCCCATAGGGGTGGTAGATCGAGTTCTTCCCTAGGCGGGGAAGATCCCATGTCTTCAGAGTCTTTAAACCTATCCTTCCTTGGGGCCTTTTCATGATCTTCCTTGGGAAAGGGAGTTCCTGCAGGTGCCTGGTCATCTAACTTTACTTTTCTTGGTTTTTGATTGGGAAATTCACTGTTTAACCTTTCTTCCCGACTTTTTCTCTTTTATTGACTTTCCATATTCCTTTCTTTGTCTACTTGCTTAATAGATACATTCCCATTGTTCTTAACAATCGAGGAATTAAGGTGTATCTTAGACTGCGGTCAAAAAATAGGGAAAGGGACCACTGGGGAAGTCGAATTTTCCTCCAGGTTTGCTGGAACCAAAATATTTGACTGTGAAAGTGAAGTTGAAAATAGATTTTCCAAAGAATAGTCAACACTTTCTGGTTGAAGGGTTTCCTTGCAATTCAAAGGTTTAAGGAACGCTTGTGGTTTACCTGCCTGGGTTCCCTTATTTGTGTGATCTGGGTATTTGGTTAAGTTCTCGTGCAAACTTGTATCCAAGGCACACAACGGTGTACTGGGACTACAGCACCCCAATTTATTGAGAACGTCCTTTGTGGGCATCAAGACTATCTCACCCAGGATTGCCCCATGCTTCTTTTGGCCTGTCAGAGCTTTCAATATAACCAAAAGAGTGTCTTGAGTATGATCAAAACTATTTATTGATTTTTCTAAGTGTTCTAAAATAGACGATAATATTCTCTTCAAGCCTTTAATTGACTCCGAGATTACTATGTGTTGATCCGAAGGTACACTTGGGGAGATCTCAGGTAGGCTAAAATCAGGGGTCAATGAAGAAAATACTGGAGACAAAGTAGGATCCGAAGGTGTACTGCTTATGAGCTTCAGGCCAGGGGGATTATCTCTTCCATCGAAGGGCGGAGGTCACACAAAGGGAGGACAGGCTCTTTACATCTTGCGCTCCATTCACCTCAGTGTCCTGCAGGGTAAAATTCCCTACATCAAGAGTGGATCCCATGTTGGTAGAGGCAAAATTAATAATCTCTGAACTCCCCCCCACCGGAGAGCAGCTTACTGATCAAAGAAGTTGTGGCCACAACCTTTCCGGAGGTATCAAAAACACTAGAATTTGAATTAGCTTCCTCCTTGGATGCTAGTTCATCAAGCAGCTCCTTTTGAAAAAAAGGAAGAATGGTGCATGAGTTTTTTGTATTCAAGTCAGAAATACCCTTATTTCTTAGGGGATTGGACTTAGTCTTTTTGCATGCCCGGTTAAGGAAATCTCTACCCATTCAAAGACGTTTGGCCGTCATATCCAGGAGATAGACTACCTTAAGGAATTAGCCAACAAACAGGTATATAATGAAATGTACAATAAACGTTTTAATCTTTTTCCGGAAGAACAAACACTCCAAGTACAAGGCCAATAAGTACATAGGGGAGGTCTGAGAAGGGCGGCTCCTCCAGGAAGAACAGGCCGCACTAGCCTAATGCCAGCTGCTTCCGCTCCACCTCAGGGGTCCACAACTCTGAGCTTTTACCTTCTCAACACCTGTTTGCTGTTCTCTCAAACTCTTTATCAGCTCTTGTTCAGCACCTTAATTCCCAACTTGCAAAATGTTGTAAACCAGAGTAAGCCAGAATAAGGAGCTCCAGGCTAAAACAGTATGAGCTAAAGGTCGTGTAAGACACACGGAGCGTCGAAATACAATTGTCAATGAGACGGTAGCATGGGGGGCTAGGTTGCTGAAAGTTATTAGTTTAATGAGTTTAGTGAGAATAATCCTAAACTCCTGCCTTTCCACTCTCCAGTATTTCTACAAAAGTACTACGGTACTGTTCTGTCATCTTGCTCCTCAGGCTACCAACCGGCCACTCCCAATGACTTTATTTGCCTTTATTTGCCTTTTTGCTTTATTGCTTTTACCGCCATTTTTTTTATCAGCCCCTTCCACCCTCTTGGTAGGGTCACACAACATACCCCGAACCGAACCGAAACCCTCACCAGTGTCTTCACTGGTATGGGCGTAGGCGAGAGTCGTGAAGCGTGAGGCAACTGTGCAGGGCAACAGGACGATCGCAACTATGCCAGTGGGTCTCACTGGGTTCGAGTCACCTCTGGGTCCGTGCCACCTCTGTGACTACTCCACCTCTGGAGCGGTTGTGAGTGGGGGGCCAATGCCGCAGGGAAAAATTCAAGTCTCAAGTAAACCTTGAGCCTTGATTCTCGCCAGTCGGCACTCGTTTGGTCGTCTGCGCTGCTAGCTCTGCTCCGCTCCGCTGCAAGCTCCGCCCTTTCATCGCCTTATGCTTTCGTAGCTTCCATCAAAGCCCCATCTCTTCTCTGTTTCCCGGGAAGACCCCGACTCTTTTTTCAATAGTACGCTTTCATAGGCAATCTTTTCAGTAGGCAAGGTGTCTTCTGTAAAATAAACTCAAATGCTGGCTGAAGAAATAAACTTGTCACGAGTAGCGTGACAGAGCTCTAGAGTAGATCTCCAGTGTAACAATACCTCTAAACAGTCTACACTGCACTTAGGACGTTTTTGTAATTTTTATCATGTTTACAGGAAAACATATTTGAAACTAATATTTGTAAGAGTGCAGTTGTTTGATTATTAGAAGACATCCCAATATTTGATGGATTTAAAATATACTACTGCATGCTATGCTGAAGCAAAGTTCTTTACAAATGTAGGCACAAGGAAAAAGTTATCAGACCCAGCTGCTGTAAATCTATTTTTATATGCTCCAGTTGGACATCTGTAGTGTGATGTTGTTTCTGCACACTTTTTTAACTCCTGATGGGACCATTGAGAGTCGATAAATTATGAAATGCCCATGTGCAATCCTATTCAATTACTGTACACAGCACTTTCTTAACACATTTTAAAGATGAACTCTTTTAGATACATTTAAAAACAATCTTAATTGTGAGGTATATTTTACCTGATAAATCCGAGATAGATTTGTAATAATGGTGTATTATTCCTAGATGAATGTTTAACAATGATGATTGATATGTTTTTATGGCCTATTTCAAATAAGATCTATTAGACTACTATGAATTTTTTATGATGAAATAGAGTTTTAAACTATTTTTGATTAATATTGTTTTACAATTCTAGGATTATGTGATGAAGTGCTTTTTAATGATTTGATTTTAGGTATAAACTGAATAAACAATACATTGACTGACTGACACTTTTTTCTCCAAAATGTATTCTGTTAGTAAAGTCCTTTTTTTGGGAACCATTCACTCCATTGACAATATTTGCCGACCATTCTGCATCATTCCAATTTCCTGTTTCCCCCTTAGATTTCCAAAACGTGAATTGGAACAATCTCTGTATGGATGTGAAGATCAAATAGTTAATATGGGTCTGCACATGAATAACATATGCCAATCATCTCTTTATGAGGATCTGAGGGGCAGTCACTTCATCAGTACATTTCTTCTGTAAGTATCCAGGTACACCTCCAGTCATTCCTTGACTGTATTTTTTAATTTGACCCTGTAGAGCACTTTCACAAGCACATGTCCTGATAGTTAATGCTTCCAATTACCCCAATACCTCCAGGAGACAGTCCGTTCACAAAGCATCATAAACTGTAGGGGGCCAGTAACCCCTTTTGCTGTAGTTTCATCCTATCACATACACTATTACAACATTCTACTTCCATCTCCAGTCTTAAGGTTCCTGTTGGCAATCTACCAGCACAGGTTGCAACAATGCTACCGTTGCCCATAATAGTGCTCAGAAAACTGCAATATTCAGAATTTCCCTGTAGTTTTCTGATTCATTGGCCACATTCACCCTACTATACCTGCTGCCTTGCTTGGACCATTTGCATGATAATCTCAGGACATTGTTTTCCTTGAAACTGCAATTCAGTTTTAATAGGGTAAGGTACAACCACTTTTTGATGGCTGCAATAGAAGAATTAAGAGTTAAAACCACAGAGAGGTTGATTGGGGCTCGGCTGAGAAGGATCAAGGTGTCAAATGCATGCATAAAACAACACAGTTCTAAGTATGAGTTTGTCAAATGAGCTACCATAGAAGTTAAAGAGATGAGAGCTGTGGGAAAAATCTTGTAAAAGTAACCAGGGAATAGTGAATGGATAGAATTTATTGGCAGGTGAATACAATCCATTATACTTGAAACACATAAAATACAACATTATCCACACTGTCTAAAACAAACTTTTCTCTAAAACCATTGTGTAGCTACACAACACAAAAGTAAGCAAGATCATCCATAAGTTCATACAGTGTCGTGTTTTTAAATAGCTTGGTGAGGCAGTGATAAATACTTCTAGGCTGATCTTTGTAGAGCAACCTTCTGAAGCACCCATGCATAGTCACTAGAAGTCTTGTCAATCTGCTGGGAAGGTTAACCTTTAGTTATAACTGGACATCAGTTAGAAAATGCCTTTTACTTAAGGAACTCAGCTAGAATAGTTGTACAGTACTTTTCAATCCAGAGATCCTGATAAATTGATCATGATGCATGACGGAGAGTGCAGTGTTGCTTTCACTCTCCATAATTGTGTGACTGGTGAATCTAAACATTTCAGTAATCTTGTTGTGAGCTGCATGTCCACTTCACGCAGGCATTCGCCAAGTGCAGCCTCAATTGATCTTATGCCCAATCTAACGAAGCATGGGAGCAGAAGCTTACTTCTAAGGAGCAGTTAGAATGGACAAAGGCATATTAAATGCAATAACGATTCTTAACTGCTTCCACAAACTCTGCAGCAGGCCAATCATTTGTATTTTTCCATGGTTAGAGAGACTTTACGGGTAATAGCAGATATCTACATCTTATGAATTTGAGTTGTATTGATTGTTTGAGATTTGCCAACAGTTATGGTTGCAGAGATGCCCAAATACAGGATGTCAGTAGTAGCTGAGCTCTTGACAGATTTGTAAGATTGCTCCTGAAAGAGAGACTCTTAGCAACCGATTTAAACAATACTTTCAAGTGATTATATTCTGTTCCTTTCTCCCAGTGTTCTACCAGCTGAAAGTCTTTCAAGACTTTATTCAAGTACTGTGTCCATTTCTGGAATTAGTTTCAGGAAAATCTACTAGCTCTTTCCATGTCAAACTTTTTAGTCTCTCTCATCAGCTGCATTTCTCAATCTCAGACAATATTTCATGAAACACTGATCGACAAGTATGGTCATGTCCATTAGTCAGAACTCAAGCCAAAACTGGCATGCAGAAGTTCTCTTCGGGACGGTGAATAATGCCCTAATGGCTCCTGAATATAGTTTCTCAAGGTTCTTGTACAGCATGGGGCCCCTGATCAGAGACCCACAGAAAACTGCCAGAGACATTTTTGCTATGAATATATCCAGGATATAAGAAGGGGTGAGTGAAACATTCCACTCTGCCAGCAGACTTTGTGGAGTTTTGTTGAGCGCAGAGTTCTGGCAGAACTGCACTAACCACCACTTGGTGGAGTTTTTACTCACGCTTGCGAGAGAGAATTTGCACATCCCTAGTGCAATTTTCAGGCATTAGAATGCTTCCAGGCAAGATTTCTCAACGTAGGTGGTCGCCGCAAGTCATGACCATTCGAGATGAGAAAGTTGCTACGGGAGTAGAAAATCTACTCAAGTAGTAGAAAGAAGCAGCACCCTCTGGCATGCCTCATGGTGATGTTCACACTGATTTAACAGTGCAGAAGAAGCTTCCGGCACTAAAAATCAGCATGAGCAACGCAGCATGCCCAATGGTGCCTGCTTATGGAACTGCATGGAAACTCACAGAGTTTTTGTGTAACTCCGAGGAATTCCGCGGAGTGAAACTCCGCGAGTTCCACCCAGGCCTAGATATAAGTACCTTTTGGCCTCTTTAGTTGATGAGAGATTTTGGAGGAAGGTGCAGTGAATCAACATTGGTCTGAGCTGCTGTTTAAACTTTAATTTTGCATCAAACTAAACCCCTAGATATAAATAGGCTTCTGTTATTGATATCCTTTGGTTAGCAATGCTCCCATTATATTTGCCCTTACAGCAGCTGAATTTCAAGATTTTAGTTTTTGATAGATTTAGTTTTAGTTTGTTCTTTTGATTATATCTATAAACACAATTTGAAGACCTTTGTAGGCCGATTTGTGTTTGGTCCATCAGTAGAGTGTCATTAGCATACTGTAGCACGTGCAATGCTGCCTCCCTAATTTGCAGGGTAGGTTTTCAGGCTGGCCAAAGATGGACTTAGATTAACAGTATAGAGATTAAGAAGTGCTGGGCTAGTATGCAGTCCTGTGTTAAACCCCCATTAGTAGGGATTTTCTTTTAAATAGTTGAACAATTGCCCAATTTAATACAAACCCATGTATCTGTATGGAGAAGTCAAATTGCTTTAAATAGCTTTCCAGGCTTTCAGTTTTCCCCACAGGGTTGTGTCATTCACCTTATCGAAAGCCATACCGTAACCTAGAAAAAAGGGTACAGAGAAGTGTTCTAGTTTAGAGTCTTGTTTGTTAGTAAGATCATAGTTGTGGTGCTGTCTGAGGTTTCACAGCCTTTCCTAAAGGCAGTCTGAAGTTTAGAAACGATGTTCTAGCTGTCGACCCAGTTCCCTAGTTCACCCCAAAAACTCCTGGTGAAAACCTCTGCCTCTGCATCCAGAAGGGCAATAGTTCTGTAATTTTGCAGGTTCTTTATCGCCCCCTTCTTATGGATAGCCTGGAGTATTGATCCATGTCAGTTGTCTGGAATGATGTCAATAGGTAGGATCTCATCATAAAGAATTGACAATGGGGTTATCCAGGTCATTAAATCTGGTTTGAGCACAGCCTTGGGAACTCTGTTTGGACCTGGTGCCCCACATGTTCTTAATGCAGTTGTACCTGTAGCCACTTTTCTGCTAATAACAGCTAATAGAGAATTATATATTTTGGTCAGATCATTTGTTGTCTAGTAACAACCAATACTATTAGATCCTGGGATTTGATCATAGAAGTATAGATTGCACTCACCCTTGGATGTACTGACACTTTTGATTGATGGTGGATGAACACAGTAAAGGAAGAACAGATATTTCTCTCATATCTGTATCAGGGATTAGTGCATGGAGCCATACAAAAGGATGTAGCACCACATGACTGTACCAGTTGAAAAAAGAGAGTAAATGCCATCTAGGACCATAACCCCCATACCCTACTTCAGTTAGGTGGCACCACATTTCCTGTAGTGCCAAAAGTGGCTGTGAGGTCCTAAGGAATAACAGCAAAGACCCCACCATATCTGCTACCAGGCGATGTTCATCAGTAAAAGCTACCAGAACTAGTTCTCTGTTCCCACATATCCAGCAGCACCCTTGGAAAGTGGTTAAATGATCACATCTTTCTAGGTATTTTTGCATTTGGTAAGTCAGCACGGAACAGATGAGGCATGGTTAAAGGGAGGAATGCAGGAGGCTGCAGTGCTGAAGCATCTGCAGCACTCAGTCCACTTCCCCCTCTCTATCTCCGTGAGGACCCTTCTCAGACCATTTGCACTTGCTTCATTCTTTTATTACCTACAGCATTTTCTGGAATCTAGCAGAGATACCACCCTCAACCTTAAAAGTCTTTTTAAAGCCCTGAGTCCATAATGACCCTTGCTCAGCACGGGGTGGATGAGCAACATGCCCCCTCTGTGTCCTTGCCAAACCTAGAACATAGTGAGTGAACAGAGAAGCCATTTTAATGCATGTGCTGGACACAGGTTAACATGAGTTTCCCAGCTACATGATGGCCACTCTGAACACTGGGATGTTTGGTATCAAACAACTCAGAATGATAAATCCAAACTCTGCAAGCTGCACCCAGGACTCGACAATCGCCGCTGAGTAGCTGCTGGACACCGAAAAAACTCTAAAGAACCCCAGAGGACCTCCAGGCTTTAAAAATCACCCACTCTGCAACAAGAAGAAACCAACAAACCAGTGAGGGTCACTTCACTGATTAGCCACTATCTCCCGAAACGGAAGTAGCGGCTGGACCTCACAACACACCAACAGCCACAAGGACAAACCCTGTAAGTGTGCCAAGTTTGGTGATACTGCGCCCTCCAGTGGCCAAAACCGTACCAATATCCTGGGTAGTGATAAGTTAATGTCAGACACCAGACAAAACAGCCTACCAAGGGCTGAAAAAGGACCAGGAGAAAGCCTCAGTTACCCAAACAGTGTTAACAAGTATAAAGATAAGAAACTAATGCAGTAATACTATCACAAAATGTGCTGCTTTACTTCACTTATTTAGGGTTTTCTTGCTGCATAATTTAATCAACCCTGCCACATAATTTGGCCCTTTCCTGTCCCATAATTCCAGTGGCACTGACCATAAGGTAAAGAAGTGATTTACCACTTTTTTCAGTAACATCCCCATGGTTTACAATTGTCCATCACCTACTCAGGCACAATAAGTAGGAGTGAGTTGGGGCAGCGGCTGCTTTGAAATTGCTGCTTTTTCATTTATGTGCACATGGGCAGCTTCCCAGGTGCCTATATGTGGTAAATAAATGTGATTTTTTTTTTAAATAAACAACATTTCCTTAAATCAGTACTTGCTGCCTAAAACATAAGTATAGGATCCATGATGGTCCAGTGTTTTATATACGAGAGTGTTGCACTTCTTTGTGAGTTGCATTTCATCACTTAAAGCACAGAGGTTAATTTTAGTGTTAGATGGATACATACCATTTTTTTGTTTTATTTCTTTTCTTTTTTTAAATATAAGTGTATTTCCCTATTATTAAAGCCAGATTGAGACCCTGTTCAATCGTGCCAGTGCTGGGTCGAAACCCATGCTGAAGATCAGATGTAATTCCCTTGGATTCAGCCCAGTCTTCTAATCTGTTCAGCAACACGTTCCCGCTATCTTTACCAATGAATCCAATAAAGATATTGGACGATAACAGGCAGGTTTAAGGCGATCCCCCTTCTCATATATTGGGACTATAAGGGATTCTGACTAGGTAGATAAAAAGCTAGTACTAGTGTTGCAACTGATATGCTAATACGAGAATATGCCAATGAGTTGCGCATAAGAAGTAATGAGAAAATTTGACATTTGATTAACAATAATTGAAAATAACGTGCAATGTGCAAAATGTGCCCACGGGGAGTGGTCACCATCTGTGTTAACAGTACTAAAATAATGTGAAATGTTTAACAATTGTACTAATGTGCTATAATGAGAGATATAAATTTATGTTATGATGCTTCATTTCCTTAAATTAGCTATACCAAAGGCCTAGTCGGCACTGGGCCTTGCTTGCTTAAACGTGGAGACGCGATGAGCTGCCGCAGACTGGAACTGGAGAAAAGAGACCTTGAACTGTACAGAGTTCACCATGAAACACTGCTAGAAAAATCTGCAAACTCACCAGCGGACAGGAGACGATCAGAACAAATTGATACAATTATGTGTAGAGTAGGCTAAATGTACTTTCCCAGGACTTGAACAATAGAGCTACAGACTAAGAGTTGGGAGAAACAATTTTGTTACCCGAAGAAACCGGATGATGTACTCATCGACAAGAGGACCAATCATGTTAATGGAACTTGACTCTCAAAATAACGTAGACAAGTGGTAAACAAAAACTATAGGTTAAAGTCATAATCCCTGATAAGGTTGACCAATGGCCAATTTGTGGGACGGACTGAGAGACCCTAATAAAAAGTCATGACATGAGGGGAGAAATTAGAACGGAGAGGCGAAAGTTGATGACGTCAGGAGACGCTGTCCGAAATGCTGAACTTGGGCTTGCTTCCTGTGAGCCCGAGTCTTATTGATGACTGATGACCTGGGGACGAAGTCTGACTCGTTGCTGATCTATCTTGGATAGGTAGCTATAACCTGACTGACTAATGAGTGTTTTTTCTTTCTAGGTACCAACTGCGCTGTTTTAAAATGTTTTTCTCTTTTAGATAGATTTTTCCAAATTAATGATTTTGACTAAATAGTTTTCACATGGAGACCCACATGCTGATGCTAATTTGGAGATAGGTAGGCTGACAAGGGTGACTTAGAGTGACTTAGACTAACTGACGTATATTGCTGAATTATTCGATTGCTCATGAATTGCTATGCTTTGTTTAACGTTGGTTGCATATTAATAAAGTGCTGAGAATTCATTGCTTATGTTGCTAATAAAGATTTGGAAATCATGATATTGTTGAATAAAGGTTTATGAATTAGAATTGTAACTAATAGGGAATAAAACAAACTAACTTCTATATGAGTGATGGTGGTTTTTCTGATTAGATTCGTTCATGGATAATTATAGTTGATTGGATTGATTTGTTGTAACTGTCTTTTACTCGCTATACTTGACTAGGATACCATATGTGCTCCAAAAGATTAAGCGACCTATACGCGTCCCCTTGTAAGTTTACTTACTAAGGACAAGGCGCACTAGCAGTTTTTGGTAGCAGCTTGATGGTTAGTTTCCTTAGGGAACTAGTTAAGTAATGAGTAAAGGGTTATGGTGGTAGTTTAAAAATTTAATATAGTTGTTTGGATTTCATGAGGTTTGACTTTTGTTTCTTCAAATTACAATGGTAGCAAAGATGATGTTCCCTTAGGCCCAGAAATTACTTTCCCAGATCCTGGATCCTGTGAGTAAGGTTGGGTATGTTCCTGGTGTATTTGAGATAGTGTGAGAGTGGTATAATTGCGCTTGCCTAAGCTTAAGTAGATAGCAGGTGAATTGTGATGTATGTGAGGTAAACAGTAGGGAGTTTGCTTACTCCAGTCTAGAATAGTAGGAGTGTGCATACTCCTAAATGGTGTGAGTAGGGAAGTCATCGAACTTCATCTGTGTGTGGCGCTTTGTGCTCAAAAATTGTCCACGTGGTTGTTGGTGATGTACGGACTCTGCGTGGTCTAAGACTCCGGAGTATATTGACAAGTGTAGGAGACACTTGGGTATATATTGTGATCTGTCTGGTTTAGTAGGTTGATCGGGCGTGGTCAACAAGTCTGAATGAATGTATGTTGAATAAAAGAAGCTTCGAGTGAGATTTGGCGAGTCCTATGTGCACCAGGACAGACCCAAAGATCAGTTGAGAGTAAAGTTTGCGGGTCGAATTTTACTTGTGAACATGGGGGACTGAGAAAGAGGAATAGCTAAGGTCCCAGAGAGTGCCTTTTAGTGAAAATCTGTAAGGTCCCTGAAGCGATTGTGTCCCTTCCTGTAGTAAACCAGCGGATTTGTTTTAGTTATTATTTGGTGAAGACGCTCGCAATATAGTTGCATTAGTCGAATGAATTTGAGTTGAGGAGGGCGAAGCCACAAGACTTTGTCAGCTGCTGTGTGTTAGTGTGACGTCAGTGTGTGCCACGCTAGGATAGGTCGGTTACTAAGAAGAGCTGTGACCGGATTGGCAGCCGTCTGCGAGAGCCAATTGGTTGAGCAAACGGGGGAAGGGAATCTTGGGAGTAAAAATCACTTCACTTATTGAATCGTAATACATAAAACAGGCAAAATGAAGTTTTTCAAGGCTTTCAGGAGTGCGATGAAGGGTGAATCTTATATTAAGGCTTCAGTGGGGGAACCAACCCCCCCGGAGGATAGTCCAGCACATCTCGTAATGATGGAAAAGGGCATAGCTTCTAGTCTTTGGTTAAAGCAATGGAGCGCATTGACTAAGAATCAAGGAACCTTAGCATTTCCAGAGCATGGAACGTTTAATCTAAGGGTTCTAGACCAGTTGTGATTATCATTGTATGACATGAGACTGTTGCAGAGACCAGCACAGTTCGAGTCTTTAACAGTTTGGGAGCTAGTAGCCAGACAGCAGCATGAGCTAAAGACCAATAGAAGGATAAAGAAGATAAAGAAATCACTAGCTGAAGCTAGGTGGGATTGCGAACAAAAAAGATGGAGAATGGCAACCATGAAGGAGATTAAGATGTTCCCTGCAATCACTGAAGGTGACGATTCGGACAAGGGACACGATAACAAGGAAAGGGAGAATGAGGAGAAAAGAAAAGGGAAAAAGTCTTATGTAGACGATGACGGTTCTGATGTAGAGGATTACATTACGCAGTTGCTGAGGGATAGACCTCCACCCATGACAACCTATGCAGGAGGTCCAGGAAATATTGCTACAGCCTCTCCTGCTACACCTGGAACATCCCAGGGAGGTGTGGGTGCTGTACAAACAGAAGGAGGACAGATACCAGGGGTAGTACAGAGTACACCAGTTGCAGGAACGAGAGCGGAAGCTCAAGTGCAGGTACCTACACCTTCAGCACCAGTGATTTACCCGAATGTACCAGCTCATGAGACTGTTTCAAATATTATGGTGCCGAGGGAGCAGGTGCACCCGCAGCCAATACTAGTTCAGACAAACCCAACACAAATGTTAGTGCCGCCAGCACAGATACAGAATATGCCAAGGCCTAATCAGTTAACTGGGACATCAGTGGATCTCGCACCAATTATGAATCAGGCAATGGGAGTACCATTTACACGAAGCGCAGGCTCTAGTACAGCTCCAGATGCAATATCGCTACTGATTACTGTTGGTCCTGTGTTACCCTTATATTCTCAGAAGAAATCAGAAGCAGGGGGACAAACTGAGATATCACAGAACTTAGGGAAAAGGGGAGCAGGAGACACAGCACCGATGACATCATCCTCAAGTATTTGTTCCAGTGAGCTTAAATCTCCTGTGGGATTTAGTCCTCTAGTGGCATTACCAGATGCGATTCAGAGTATGAGACTTTTGACACCACAAGCTGTGGGGACAGGGGTACAACAGTTGCCATTGGTTAGTGCGAGTAACATTTTATTATTAGGGTTGACAGCACAGCAGTTAAATAGTTGGCTGGACAGTTTGTGTTCTTTGCAAGGTGCCTCAAAATGGGAAGAGCAACTGAATCGAGTAGGACTAAATATCGAGGCAAATGAATTGGTTGAGAGAACAATGGGATTGAACAGGTTAGAATCCTATAATGAAGAAGAGCTGAGGTATTTGTGTCTGAGGATTACAAAGGAAGTGGGAAAAACATACCAGAAATTAGCGTAGGTAGCAGAGAAACATGACATTGATCTTAAGGCAACCAAAAATTTGAGACGAAGTTACAGATTAGATTTTAATGCAAAGGATTTTGAACACATGAGGTCAGCCAGAATGAAGGCACATTTGAGAGATTTACTGCAGAGTGCCCAGATTTGGGGAGCATTACAGAAGTGGGAAGGCAGATGGGCGAAAACAAAAGACAAACGAAATCAAGATTCAGAAGGCAAAACAGAGGGAGCAGAAAAGGGAGAAGCAGTCAAAATGTTACTGATGAGGGGAATTCCAGGAGGACTTTTTGTTCATGTATCTTGGCATCAAAGTGACATACTGTCTTTTACCAAAGATTACCCTAAATTGAGAGAAAAGCCAGTTGAATGGTACCAGCAGACTGAGAGGTTTGTGAAACTCTCCAAATGTTTGTGGGAAGATTTGAACACTCTGTTTGAGATAGTCGTACCAGCTGACTTACGGGTTGAATGCAAAAGAGCAGTAGATTGGCCAACCAGTGAACCTGAGAGGCACAAAATTACAGTTGCACCGTCACCTGAGGTAATGAAAAATTATTACAAGGTGATTGAGTTTTTAAAAACTGCCTTTTCTCCGAAAAACATTGATTGGCAAAGAATTGACAGGACGGTTCAGGAAACCAAACAGTCAATACATACCTATTATGAAAGATTGCTAAAGGCTTTCAAGGAGTACAGTGGTAAGGAAGCAGTCGAACCAAAGGACATGTTGCATTTCGTGTTTAGGTTTGTCGAAGGGTTGAGAACTGAAATAGGGCAGATGATTAAGAATCATTTGATTTGTTGGCAGGCAAAGCCGATTCATGAGGTGTTGCAATATGCCAAATATTGTAGTAATGAGATTGAACGAAAGCAAAAGAAGTTGAAGGAAAAGGCGATGGTGATGCAGATTAAGGCCTCACAATCAGGAGTGCAAGGAAATTTAGTGCCACCGATGCCGCCGCAACAGAGAGCTATTGTGTTTCTGCCTCAAGCGAGGGGTAGAGGACGTGGTATGGATGTGATGCGTGATCCGGATCTGAATACAGTGGTTGTTCAGAATGACATGCAGGGGATGAAAAGAATGTTGCCATGTCACCTGTGCGAAAACGTGGGACACTGGAAGCGGGAGTGCCCGTTGATGGTGCAGAAAGGAATGATTCAGCAAGGTGATGTCAGTACAGTACAAACAGTGAGAGTCCCCAGAGTGAGGGGCCAAGTCCTGAATCTTCAAACTCAAGGTCAAAACATTTACCAGTTCAACAGATGCAGGTGCCACAAGCACAATTTACTCATTTAGCACTGGTACAGCTGCAGATTTCTATGGTGCCTAGACAGCAAATTCACATACCTCAAGCCCCGATGGAGCAGCAACAAGTTATGCATACTCAGCAGGTCAATGGTCAGAGATCAGATAACAGTAACAATACAGTACACCAATTCCCATTTCACAGTGAGGATGAAATAAACGATGAATGGATGAGTGACAGTTCGGATGAAGGAGCTTGCATTCTTGCCACATCCCTAGAGGTAGATCAGAGAGGGCCTTTTGTGAAAGGAAAGGTAATGGGACACAAAGTGTAATTCTTGGTTGACACTGGAACCACGCGCTCCACAGTAAGGAGTATAGGAGTATAGAAGTACCAGATTTGCCCCTTTCCGAAAGAACAGTGCAGGTTGTGGGAGTGGAGAATAGGCAATTAACGAATCCTATCACAGAACCAGTACAGATTGAAATTGGAAATTATACAGGACTGCATAGATTTGTAGTGTGCGACTCAAGTCCCGTATCTTTGTTAGGTATAGACTTATTATGCAAGACCAAATGTTCCATAAATTGTACGGGTGCAGGAATCGAAGTCCAGACAAACAGTGATGATGAGGAAGAGCAAGCATCAACCATGGTTCTTAATGAAGCATTCGAAGAATATCCTTTGATTGAGGTTTTCCCAATGTTCACTTTGAAGGAACTGCATGCAGATTTACAGGGAACACTGAAGGAGAAGGTTTGGGATTTGACAGGGAAAGAAGTGGGTTTGATCAAAGATGTGGAGCCAATTAAAATCACTTTGAAACCGAACGTTGAGTTTCCAAAACTTCCACAGTACAATATGCCACAGGATGTGTTGATGAAGGTGGCACAAATAATTGGGGATTTCTTGAAGCAGGGTGTTTAGAAGGAAGTGTTGAGCAGTCCATGTAATTCACCGATAATGGGATTGAAAAAGCCCTCTGGGAAGGTTCGAATTGTGCAGGATTTGCGAAAAGGGAATGACATGGTGGTTAAGTGTTGCCCGATTGTGCCCAATCCAGCAGTGATACTGTTTCAGATTCCATGCGAGGCAGAGTGGTTCACAGAAGTCGATCTGTCACAATCTTTCTTTTTAGTACCACTTCACGAGGATAGTCAGTTTCTTTTCAGTTTCAAATTCCTAGATAAAGTCTACAGCTGGTGTAGGCTTCCATAAGGGTACACAGAGTCACTGTCCTTGTTTAACCAGAGTTTGAAAAAGAATTTGGAGTCACTGGAATTACCTTGCCAGTCGACTCTTGTACAGTACATTGATGACTTATTGATTGTGTCCAGGACAAGGGATAAGTGTAAAAATGATTCAGTTGTCTTACTTAACAATCTGGGAGACTTTGGTCACAAGGTTTAAACTGCAAAATTGCAGTACTGTCAGAAGTCTGTCAAATACTTGGGTCATCAGATTGAGAAAGGGTTGAGGAGAATCTCTCGAGAGAGAATTACAATGATTTTGCAGAGAAATCCGCCGACTTCCAAGAAGGATGTACTCATGTTTTTGGGAATGGGATACTGTAGACAATGGAATTTTGCTGAGATTGCCAAACCTTTACAACAATTGACACACAAGGGAGTTACAGATCCAATCACTCTCGATGAAGATTAAATGAGGGCCTTCACTGAATTAAGCGAGAGTTTGTGCAGAGCTCCAACGTTGGGAATGCCTGATTACACAAAGCCTTTCACACTGTTTTGTCATGAACGTGATGCATGTTCTTTGTCTGTCTTGACACAGGTCCATGGAGGTGCTTATCGCCCAGTAGCCTACTTTTCAGCCATCTTGGACCCGGTTGCAGCAGCTTTACTAGGTTGTCTGCGAGCAGTAACTGCAGTTGATCAAAGTCTTTCCCAATGTGAAGGGGTAGTCATGGGATACCCAGTGACGGTAATGGTGCCACATTCAGTTGAAATTTTGCTGACAAGAACAAAAACACAACATTTGACGGGGGCCCAACTAACAAGGTATGAGACGAGTATACTGGGAGCTCCAAATGTTACTTTGAAAGGATTTACAGTATTGAATCCAACAACATTACTGCCAAGTGAAACGGTTGAAGTCAAAAAAGAGGAAGACATAGAGCATGATTGTCTTGAAGTTACAGATCTCTGTACAAAGCCTAGACCTGATATTAGAAACACTCGACTGGAAGAAAATGATCAAATTGTTTTTGTTGATGGTTCATGCCTTAGAGATGGGGCAGGCACATTGAGAGTAGGGTATGCTGTGTGTAGAATCATGGGGACCCTAGAAGCATCTTGGCTCCTTGGTGTATATTCAGCACAAGTGGCAGAATTGGTGGCTCTCACTAGGGCATGTTATGTCTCTACCAGGCTGAGAGTGACAATATACACAGATAGTCTATATGGATTTGGAATTGTTCATGATTTTGATCAATTGTGGTCACAAAGAGGGTTCATGACCTCCAGTGGAACCCCAGTACAAAATGGTGATAGAATAAAAGAGTTGTTGTACGCAATACAGTTACCTGAGGAAATTGCTGTAGTAAAAAGCAGTGCACATCAGAAAACACCAGACTACATTTCCTTAGGAGATGGATATGCAGATCAGGTAGCAAGGTTTTGTGCCCTGAACTGTATATCATACAAGGATAAGTGGGAACTAATGCAAGAAGAAGAGACGAGTTGTGCAAATTTTGCTCTAAAGGTAATTGACACAGAGGAGTTGAAAACTTTGCAAGAGAATGTGGACAAGGAGGAGAAAAAGTTGTGGGTAAAGTTGAAGTGCATGCAGAGACCAGATGAAATCTGGGTATCTGAGGAGGGCCAGATGGTGCTACCGAATTGTCTGTTGTCTCAGATGGCTCGGTATTACCATAGTCAGGCACACATTGGGAGGGATGCAATGATTAGGTTGTTCAAGGTTGATTTGTTCAATCCGAAATTTAGACAAGCAGCTGAGCCAGTGGGCCATAGATGTGTGATTTGCCAGCAGTTGAATGTGGGAAAAGGGACAGTGGTAACTTTGAGCCACATTGGAAAAGCAGGAGGGCCATTCAGCAGAATGCAATTGGATTTCATTGAGATGCCTGCCTGTGGTGGACTGAAGTACGTATTGGTGATTGTATGTGTGCTTGGTCATTGGATTGAAGCATATCCCACACGCAGAAATGATAGTCTCACAGTTGCAAAGTTACTGCTTAGAGAGCTGATAGCAAGGTTCGGATTTCCGATCTCTTTAGAATCAGATAGGGGAACGCACTTCAATAATGAAGTGATCAATCTCTTATGTGCAGCACTGAATATTGAACAGAAGCTACATTGCAGCTATCGTCCAGAAGCATCAGGATTGGTAGAACAAATGAATGGTACCCTGAAATCAAGAATTGCCAAAATGTGCGCAGCCACAAACTTGAAAGGCCAGATGCATTGCCTTTAGTGTTGATGTCAATGAGAAATGTACCTGACAGGAAGACAGGTTTATCCCCTCAACAGATTCTCATGGAAAGAGCAATGAGACTACCAGCAATACTAGCCAATGCTCTTGTCAATATCACAGATGATATGGTGTTAGACTACTGCAAGGGTCTAGCTGATGTGGTTCGATCTTTTTCCCAGCAGGTACAAGCTGTTACTCTGCCACCTATCCATGATCCAGGTCACAACTTGAGAGCCGGAGACTGGGTCATGATCAAAAAGCATGTGCGAAAAACCTGCCTAGAACTGCGTTGGAGAGGTCCTTATCAAGTGGTGTTGACGACTACCACAGCTGTAAGGTGTGCAGGATTGCCCAATTGGATACATGCAAGCCATACGAAAAAGGTGGTGTGTCCTCAGGATCATGAAGAAGCGTTGCTGAGAACACCAGCAGCAGCAAAGCGAATAATTCTGCCTGAACCAGAGCCTGAGCAAGTTGAGCCGGAAGTGGACCCAGAACTGACAGAAGAAGGATCGATCACCCCAGTAAGAGACGAGGGTGTGGAAAATCAAGAGGCAGAACGTGCAGACAGTGCAGAAAAGATGTTACGAGATCCATGCACAGGAGAAGTGCTAACGCAAACAAAAGGGACTGAAAAACACGGAGACTCAGTGCTAGAGCCTGAGGGGGAAAGAGTTGAGCCAAGTCAAGGCAAAAATGATCTGACTCCTCCTGAACCTGTTGCAGGCCCATTAAGAGAGGGCACTTCAGACAAAGTCAAGGAGAAAAGTCCTATCTTGAAGAGATTGCTGACAGAAGGTGTGAGAAAAGGGGATAATTGGCCTGAATCCCAAATCGGCAAGAAAAAGGACTTGGTAATAAATGAAACAATAGAGGAAGAACAAGATACCACCAGGAAAGATGAACTGAGTGATGGAGAACTAACAGGGGAAAGGAGGTTGAAAAGAAAAAGAGTGGCAAGTCGAAAATACACAGGGCCAGAATGGGCATACACCACAAGAAGTGACTGGCAGAACAAGTTTATGTCCTTTTGTTTTGACAGAGAAGTTCAGAATCAGTATTTTGACGCAACCTGAAGAAAAGGAAAATATGGGCTTTATTGTTGAGTAAAGAAAAAGTTGAAATCACTTACCGGAAAAGACATTGATAACCTGATATGACACTTAAAACCTGGAGTTGACCAGCTGCTAACCAATTTTGACAAAGAAAGAAGGGGTCTTGTCGTGTGAAATTGAAAGTGTGAAGAAAGAAGTATTTTTATTTTATTTTTGTGTTGCATATTAATTAAGAGTTGAAAATTCTGCTTTCTGATTCTTCACAGATCATGGCTAATTTAGATAATAACGTGAGGCACATTAGGTATTGTAGATATTTGAGTGGAGGAATGGCGATTGTGTGTGGAATATTGTTTGTGATAATGATTGTGGGAATGTCAATTCATGAAATGAAAGAAATGAGAGATAGATCTGTGCATGAAACTAATACACTAACATCTATAGAGAGATTTAAATTAGTTGAGCAATATTTGCATGATTATACTAACGCAAGGGGAGATTTGCCTTCTAGCGTCTTTTATCGTTTATTGAGTGAATATGTGGAAACGATGGATGCAATAGATTGTCTTGTGTGTACACAAATACCTTCCTCTTTGGAAGAAGGGGTTACTTATCATAGTCTACCATTGACATACGGTATAACTTGCAGTCTGTTACTAACACACTTTTATAATCAAGAGTATATACACTATTTTTATTTCAACTACGATTTAGTATTTTCTTTTCTTCCTATAATTAGATACTTAAATAAGATAGCTAAAGAGCATGATATAGTATTAGTTAGAGGATTTTTTGAGCCTACACTAACATTTGGCACGGCTTATGCACATCGTAATAATTTAGCTTGCTTATTAACTCCCATGGAAAAGAGCTTTATTGGGCATACTGATGTTAGGAGAAAAACATTAAAAGAAAAATTAGAAAAAGGATTAGAGAAAAGGACTTACAAAAATGATTATGCTTACACTGCTATTAAAACACAAGGGAATCCAGCTCTAGATGCATTACACGTAGGGAAGCTTTGTATATATAGGCCAAAATCATGCACTGACACTTTATTTGTGGGAACGAGTGAATGTAGGCATGTGTTTTTGTTTCAGAGTAAATGGACGTTCATGCTAAATGGTATTGACCCTGTGATTCCTGTAATCTATTACATTTGCGGACTTAATGCTTATTACCGACTCCCTAAGGGCTGGTATGGGACATGTTATTTGGGAAAAGTATTCCCTATAATCTATCAAATAGATGATCTAGAAAAGATACCTAAAATGACTGAGTTACACCGAATGAGACAAAGAAGAGAAACAGCCTCTGCAATAGTGGGGGATATTTTTGGAGCAGTAATTCCTTCAGTAGGAGTTATATTGAATGCAAACAAGATACGAAAGTTGTCAACTATAGTAGATAATATGTTAATTAATTTTACAAGAGCTATATTATTACTAAACACTGAGTTAGCTGCGGATAGAGCTATGACGCTTCAAAACAGGCT
Organism: Pleurodeles waltl; assembly: GCF_031143425.1. Taxonomy (NCBI): domain Eukaryota; kingdom Metazoa; phylum Chordata; class Amphibia; order Caudata; family Salamandridae; genus Pleurodeles; species Pleurodeles waltl. Next base: position 976,752,347 of record NC_090436.1, on the reverse strand, counting down.
TGCTTTAGAAATAATTTTAGCGAAAGACGGAGGAGTCTGCAAAATGATTAACGAAAAGCACTGCTGTTCTTATATCCCTGCAAATGAGAAAGAAGTAAAAGAATTGCTTACTAATTTAACTAATGCAAATAAGGATTTAAAACAGTTGAAAGAACCAGGAGTTTGGGAAAAAGTGGGAAAGGGATTTGCGACGCTAGGAAATTCGTTTAGTCAAATTTGGGGTGGATTATTGTGGAAAATCGTTCAAGGAATATTAATTGTGATCTTTATTATATTAGGATTATAGGGGGCATGCAAATTATGGCACAAAATTCAAATAAAAAGAGCTAAGAACAATCAGAGGAGGGAAGAATCACCTAGAAGAAGAATCTATAGGGAAAATGGAAACAAAAGAAATCAAAATGTAACTGAAAGTAATTTGTAATACTTGATAAGGAAAGGTGTGATGACATAGTCATCAGAGGAGGGACTGTTGCAGCAGATATGCTAATAAGAGAATATGCTAATGAGTTGCACATAATAAGTAATGAGAAAATTTGACATTTGATTAACAGTAATTGAAAATAACGTGTAATGTGCAAAATGTACCCACGGGGATTGGTCACCATCTGTGATAACAGTACTAAAATAATGTGAAATGTTTAATAATTGTACTAATGTGTTATAATGAGAGATATAAATTTATGTTATGATGCTTCATTTCCTTAAATTAGCTATACCAAAGGTCTAGTTGGCACTGGGCCTTGTTTGCTTAAACGTGGAGACGCGATGAGCTGCCGCAGACTGGAACTGGAGAAAAGAGACCTTGAACTATACAGAGTTCACCATGAAACACTGCTAGAAAAATCTGCAAACTCACCAGCGGACAGGAGACGATCAGAACAAATTGATACAATTATGTGTAGAGTAGGCTAAATGTACTTTCCCAGGACTTGAACAATAGAGCTACAGACTAAGAGTTGGGAGAAACAATTTTGTAACCCGAAGAAACCGGATGATGTACTCATCGACAAGAGGACCAATCATGTTAATGGAACTTGACTCTCAAAATAACGTAGACAAGTGGTGAACAAAAATTGGAGGTTAGAGTCATAACCCCTGATAAGGTTGACCAATGTGCAATTTGTGGGACGGACTGAGAGACCCTAATAAAAAGTCATGACATGAGGGGAGAAATCAGAACGGAGAGGCGAAAGTTGATGACATCAGGAGACGCTGTCCGAAGTGCTGAACTTGGGCTTGCTTCCTGTGAGCCCGAGTCTTATTTATGACCTGGGGACAAAGTCTGACTCGTTGCTAATCTATCTTGGATAGGTAGCTATAACCTGACTGACTAATGAGTGCTTTTTCTTTCTAGGTACCAACTGCGCTATTTTAAAATGTTTTTCTCTTCTAGATAGATTTTTCCAAATTAATGATTTTGACTAAATTGTTTTCGCATGAAGACCCACATGCTGATGCTAATTTGGAGATAGGTAGGCTGACAAGGGTGACTTAGAGTGACTTAGACTGACTGACGTATATTGCTGAATTATTTGATTGCTCATGAATTGCTATGCTTTGTTTAACATTGGTTGCACATTAATAAAGTGCTGAGAATTCATTGCTTATGTTGCTAATAAAGATTTGGAAATCATGATATTGTTGAATAAAGGTTTATGAATTAGAATTGTAACTAATAAGGAACAAAACAAACTAACTTCTATATGAGGGTTGGTGGTTTTTCTGATTACTGTAGATTGGTTCATGGATAATTATAGTTGATTGGATTGATTTGTTGTAACTGTCTTTTACTTGCTATACATGACTAGGATACCCTATGCGATCCAAAAGATTCATCGACCTATACGCGTCCCCTTGTAAGTTTACTTACTAAGGACAAGGCGCGCTAGCACTAGCACACACACACACACGCAAGACTAATGTTTTTACAAAGGTGCCCACAGAGATACATTAGCCTTGTAGAGCTTCACAGGAATAGAATCTGGCCCAGGGGCCTATCGACCTTTACTAGCTCCTAATGCTGGTGTAACCTCCTCCACTGTAAATGAGTTATTGGTAAGACTTGTCTGTGGTCTAGAGGGAGTAGACATATCAATGGCTGAATGCTGAAGTAACCCAGCAGGTTTTTTATAAATATCTGAAAAATAGTCGACCCACTCAAATTCCTTGATAGCAATCTCCAGCCTAGGGCTGTCCTCAGATCTCAAAAAAGGGGCATTTACTGCTCTCCAGGACACCCTACTATCATTAGAAGGGCTAGCTTCATAGAGGGACTCCAAGGCTTCGTCTCTCAGGCTTCTCTTTCTCTGCATCAGAACTTTTTTATGCTCCCCTGTGAGAGACCTACACCTGGGGACATTTTGCAACGCAGATTTTAGCCTCTTATTGGCCTGTCAACACGATGAGTCAAACCAGCCTCCTCTTTTCTTAACGGGGTACTTAGTAGACGTAAATAGACCGTTTTTAACTCCTTCTGTGATTTGCATAAGTGTATCGATAATTTCCTCATCACCAGTTGTCTCATCTAAACAACTGTGAATGCACCTCTCTGAGTAACCACCAGTTGGTCTCCAAATTGTACAGGATCAATTAGAGACCACCGCAGAGTACACCCATTAGTGCCAACAATATCAATGCTATCCACAATATGTGGTTTAAACCTCAATGTCGGTGTGGCATTGTCCCCCCACACAAAAGTTATACTAAGTGGGTAATAGTCACTCATTGTGTTACTGTGAGTGACACATTCCTTTATCTTCTGAGAATATTGTGCGGAGAATAACACATAATCCATGACTGCATTAGCTCCGTCCCATTAAAAGTGTTTTTAAACAAGACTGGTGAACTACAAAATTCATTACAGAATCCTAAATCATACCGGCACATTAAATCATTAAGAAGATCACCATGTCTAGAATGTATAAAATGTGATATTTCCACATCTTCATGATTAAACAGACCACAAATCTTAGCTGACTGAATTGGACACAAATTAACATTAAAATCACCTCCCCAAAGGATTATCAGATCTCTATTAGACCCCTTGAGAACAGTATCAAATTCAGAGTCTAATTGCCTCAGAATGGTACATACTTCGGGCATACCCACATTAAGATAAAAATGTACCACTGCTGAAAGGGAATTGGTGGGTAACTTAATAGTAATTATTTGAAAGCCCACCTTGGTTATCACCAGGCACACTGCAGCGGAAGGCATACAAATCGACAGCTAGGTACAAAGTCCCACTTTCGGTCTCCCAGAAGTGAATGGAGTAGCAGGAGTGTAGAATGTTTTATAACCATTTTAATGTAAACGTTCCTCTAACCAAGGGCCAGATGTAGCAAAGGGTTTTACCCATTCTGTGTCTATGGGAAAATGTGTTCGTACATATGGCCCCAAGACTCTTGAAAACACAGTACATGGAATCCCATAATAAACTCAGTCCATTCAGCAGAGAGCAATTTACTTTTTAATCCTGCTATATTCCAAAATAACATTTTAGTCCTCCCATACAGGTCATGATCATCAGGGCTATTACGGCTATCTAGAGATATTAATGCTCCATTGGTAGAAGGGGAAGCCAATTGCAAACACCTTAACTGGGGAATCTCATACAAAGTACAAGCAGCATCTTTGGGGAAACGTAAAACAATGCTGTAGCTGCAGAGGATCCCCAAACCAGGCTAGAATTCAGTCAATCAACATCATTTGTAAATGGCAAGCTACTAAATCTATTCTTAGTTGGTACGGCATACACAAAACCCGGCGGTAAAGTGGGATTCAAGGCTTCCTTTAAACCTGAAAATCCTTGCAATGTGGAAGGTTGATAAAAAAAAGGTCAAGGGAAGCACCATAATGTGATTACCTGGTAACATTGGTACACTTACACGTTTCAAGATCGTTTCAACCAGACGTAAGGATTTAAAAGATAAAACAATACAATCTCCTGGAAATGTTTTCCTTCCTCAGCCAACCCATTTAACTCTTCTAACCATCTTAAAGTCAGAAAACAGGGCACTAGTTAACCTGGTTTTATTCCGCACCCAGTGCAGCGACTTATTTCTTAAAGAGTTCCAAGACTCCTGCCCACTTGATGGTAGAGAAGGCACATTGGTTAACACAACTACTTAAGGTGTCACCTTTGGTGGAAGATCGAGATATTCCACAGGAGATAGTACAGTGATAAATCTAAAATATCTATTTGTTGTATCGGGTGGATTTAGGGAGCAACACATGCCATTGTTTTTAGTAAAGGAATAGCTCTCTCCGAGGTTCTGATGATGCCTTGTGTGGCACAAAAATCATTATTTTTATAACAGGTGGCCCTGAGTTGACAATATCCCCTCAAATTATTTTGTCTGCTAATTGGGATAAAACAGTCTCCCACCTGGTTTGTTAGTACTATGTGTAGCAGGCAACAGAGTAATAGCATGCCCCCCAGTTTAAAAGCTCCAAACAAGCAAGGGCTGCCTCTATCTGATCTGATCTTGAGGTCAGAGCCTTAAAGTCAGTCCAAGGTTTGCACCACCCTGATTGCTGAGTTTACGTCCCCGAAGAAATTTTACATATACTTTCTTTTGACAGGGCCTTTCTCTTACCCATGTAGACTGCCACGAGGTGACACAGTAACACCTTAATTACCTAGTATGAAAGGCTAACCGGGGTTGAAATACAAAAGCAGGCAAATAACATAAATGTCAAAATATCAAAGCCAAAGAGGGTGTCCCTGCCTTGCCTCTTCCTGGCAATGACGGCCACAGGATGAGCCTGCCTGGGCGCAGCCTGCGCAGCAGAAGAGTTGGCAGCCTTCAGTGCGCCTGATGGCGTACTGACGGTAGTCCCAGTGGGCGGGGCCAGCGCGAGGCGAGATGGAGCCCATAGTCCTGGGCTAACATGTCCTGCTTGAGTTGGCAGCATTATGTGAGCCAGATAGTGTGATGACGATAGTCCCTGTGGGTGGGATCAGCTGCAAGGTGAAATGGAGCCAGTAGTTCTGGGCTTACATGTCCTGCTTCCCACGCAGCAGGAGAGTCGGCAGCTGTAAGTGCTCCAAATGGTACACTGATGGTAGTCCCAGTGGGCGGGGCCAACCGCGGGCCAGCTGCGAGGCAAGATTGAGCCCGTAATCTTGGGCTAACGTATCCTGCTTCCCGCCCAGTGGAAGAGTTGGCGACCTCAAGTGCGCACAGTGGTGCACCGATGGTAGTCCCAGTGGATGGGGCCACCTGTGAGGCGAGATGGAGCCCGTAGTCCTGGGCTAATTTGTCCTGCTTCCCACACAGCGGGAGAGTTGGCGGCATAGAGTGCAGACGATGGCGCACTGACGGTCATCCCAGTGGGTGGGGCCAACCACAAGGCGAGATGGAGCCCATAATCTTGGGCTTCCATTTGATATTCCGGACAGCCAGGGCAGAGGGTGACAGTTCTGCATAGGGAAATATAGGCATCTGTTCTATGCATGTTTGATGGCTAAAAAAGGACTGTTGAAGCACTCAACAATCAATGAAGACTACTACACTGCTTTCGGTAAGCAGTGCTAGCGCAGGTGTTTTAATGAAAATATTAATGAGTATTCATGTATTATGAGTAATGGATTTGCATAGAACAAGTAATAACATAGAAAAATAATGCACACATTTGAAAATGTGATCACGATGAGTGGCCGTCAGTGTTCACGAGGTATACTTATTAATGGGTTATTAATGTGAATTATTAAGCTTATGTTTGATTAATGTAGTAATACATCATATTACGGGTTATGCATTATGTATCAACTTTATAAATTGTAGGCTTTAACTTAGCGGAGGTTTTTGCCTAGTTGCACGGCCTCATGTCAAGCTGTATTTCTTAACGTTTCATAAAATGGCTGTTTAGAGAATTAAACTATGATTTTCCACTGTACTGTCTAAATGTGCTCGTAGCTAAAAGTCTTTCTCATGAGAACTGACTGCTAGAAGATGCTGTTCTTGCTAACTGTAACATTATGAATGAAATATGTGTAAGTCTGACTTTCCCAGGAGGAGAAAAAGGGAGACACTGACTGGAGTATAAGCTGCAACAATATTGTCACCTGACGAGCCGGATGATGAGGACATTACAAGAGAAGCCAATCAGCGACATGTGAACGGCGTAGTGGTAGAATTCATAGATTTGAAGTTTTAGTTTTATTGGACAAGGTGTGAATATGTGATCCCTTGATCAGTAGAGACTTGGGAATTCGTTTTAGGGAATTTAACTTAACAGGTCTGCACTGAGAAGAAACCAGCATAGCATTGCACACTTGCCATTGTTTAGCCATTCTCCCCATTCTTCTTGAGGGTTTGCCCCTATTCTTTCGAATTGCTTAAAGTCTTTGCGTACTGATGTCCTGCTGATGAAGACCATCTTAGCTTGCCGATCCAATTGAGGAGAGGTACATGAATTACTAAATGTGACTTGCAATGTATATTTGCTTTTTCTTTCAAGGTACCAACCACACTGTTTTGATAGAGCCATAGTTAGATGTTTTCCAAATTTGTGTTGACTAAATTGTTTTGCATGAAGCACCACATGCTGATGCTAATTTGATGTTAGTTAAGGATTCTCACTAATGGAAGTCTGCTATAGGGAATAACGGGTGATGTCTTTTCTTTGCTGAATCTAAATGTATGTGATATCATTTGCGCAACTGTTCTTGTTATTGATTTGCACTGTAACCTTAAAATGTGTAAAAGTTCAAACTTTGATTAGATTGTGTTCCTTTCGGTGCTTTGGACAGCCAGTGTTGTTTCTGTATATGTATCATTTTATTTTTAGATTAATTTACGTGACCTTAGCATTGTTAATATAGGGAAATAAATATTCTAACTTTTACTAAAGATGTGGTTATTCATGACAGAAAGGTCATGGTGTGTGACAATTACTGACTCCATTGATTATTAATGTCATTGACTGTTGATGTTATTGATTGATTGGTTATTGATTATTGATCTGCATGTACTGGAGTTATGGTGGGAACATCTTAATTGCGAGTCAAATGGTTCATCGACCTATTTGCGTCCCCTTGTAAGTTTACTTTTCAAGGTCTGACGCGCCAACAGAGATGGTAGCAGAGACAGATGGTTTGTCTCCTTAAGAGCCCATCATAGACATCCAGTATAATATAACAGGTATTTATAGAGATAGTGACAGTTTGATGGTTTGTCTTCTTAATTAGCTATTATAAGTGTTCACAGAGACTGTAACAGAAAGACATAAAGATCAACAGAGATGGTGGCAGCTTGAGGATTTGGTTTTTTGAGAGTTCATTATGACTGAGATTTGGATTTTATTTTTCAATTATGTTAATAGGAGAGAAAATGTTTCCCTAAGTCCAGAAATGACTTTCCCAGAATTTTGGAGCCTGTTAATGGTTTTTTGAGAATGTTCTCAGGAATCTAGTGACAGGGTGAATGAAATAGATTTTGCGCTTGCACAGCTTATGCAAATCATAGGTGAATTGTGATGTTTGTGAAGGATTAGGGAGTTTGCGTACTCTGAAATAAGTTGTAGAAGGAGTGTGCATACTCCGCAGTGTGAGAGTAGGGAAGTCATCAAACTTCACATGTGTGTGCGCTTTGTGCTAAAAAATGGTCCATGTGGTTGTTGATCTACTGACCCTGCGAGGACTAAGACTCTGGAGAACATTGAGAAGTGTATGAGACACTTGGTTTTATGTTGTAGTTTGTCTGGTCTAGTAGGTCGATTGGTTGTGGTCGACAAGTCAGAGTGTGAGTCAAAGTGAGTGAAATAAATTTTCGACTGGGATCTGGCGAGTCGTATGTGTACCAGGACAGACCCACTGATCAGTTGAGAGTAAAATTTGCGGGTTGAATTTTGCTGGCGAATTTAGGAGACTGAGAAAGAAGGAGTACCTGCAAGAGCGAGAGGCGTCAGTGAAAAATCCGTAAAGTTTCTGAAGCAATTGTATTACCTTTCCTGTAGTAAACCAGCAGATTTGTTTTTTATTTTGGATTTAGTGCTTGCAATTTTTGCATTAGTTTTGTGTGAATCAAAGTTTGGGAGGACAAGCCGCAAGAGCTAATCAGCCCCAGTACGTGTGAGTGTGATGTCATTGGAGCCACGCTGGGATAGGTCGGTTTGTGAGAAGGGTCGCGCATGGATTGGCAGCCGTCTGTGAGAGGCAATTGGTTGAAAAAGTGGGTGAAGCAAATTCTGGGATGAAAAGTCACTTCCTAATTTGATTTTGAATAACAAAAATGTCAAAAAGATTACATTTTTTAAAGATTTAAAGAGTGCTTTAAGGGAAGATACGTACATTACAGCGAGTACAGGCGAGGCTAAACCGCCAGAAGGTACATCAGCTTACATTGTAATGGAAGAGAAGTGTGTTGCGCCATGCCTCTAGCTAAAGCAATGGCGCAAAGTGACAGAGAAAGATGGGAACTTAACATTTCCTACAAATGAAACGTTCAATTTGAGGTCTTTAGATGGTGCTTTATGAATCAAAGCCCCTTCCGAGACCAGCATAGTTTGAGGCATTAGCGATCTCGGACCTTGTAGCCAGACAGCAACAGCAACAGAAATTTGAGAGGAGAATGAGAAAGGCAGAAAAAGACTGTAACAGAGGCTAGGTGGGACAGTGTTCAGAGAGTTTGGCGGATGGAGACTTTGCATGGAATTAAGTTGTTTCCGGCAATTACACAGGACAATGAAAAGGAAGGAAGGAAAGCTACTAGAAAGACAAACAGAAGCCTGTCTGAAAGTAGGGAGGCTAGAAAGTCTTCAACAGTTTAGGAAGAATCAGATGATGGTGAGTTTATTTTACAGTTTTTGAGAAATCATCCACTGCCATATGCAGCATATGAGAGTGATCCAAGCACCAGTGCTAATCCTTCAGCTCCGACACAGGTTAATGGGACAGTGAATCCGGTGCAAGTTAGTACTAGCCTGACAGAGAATACAATGCAGGGTAGTCTTAATGTGCCTACTACTCCTGTAGTACAAAATTAGGTGCAACCGCCACAGGTTCAGAGTATTTACCCTGACATACCCATTATGGAAATGGCCACAAACGTATTGGTACCTACGCAACAGGTTTTCCCGAGACCGATGTTAGTTCAGACAGAACCTACTCCACTTTCACTGCCCCAAGTGCAGCCGCAAGTCATGCAGAGATTCACTCCGGTAACAGTGACACAGTCAGATATGTCTTCGATCAATCAGAACATGAGAGTTACTCTCCCACAGAAGTACCAGCCCAACCCCAGGTGCTGTATCTTTACCTATTAGTGTTGGTCCAGCTGTACCCTTGTTTGCACAGGTGAAACTTAGTGTAGATGAGCAGGGTGTCATGTCACAGGTAGCAATGGGAGAGGACACAATGAAAATACTCAAGTAGTTTCTCCTGTGGGACAGACTTTTGACGCATTGATATCATTGTTGGACCTTAGTCAATTTGGAGCACTTCCAGACACTACGATAGATTCAAACATTAGTCAGAGCTTGAAATTGCTGACACCGCAAAATCCAAATGCAGTTGCACAGCAGATGCCACCTGTCCAAGCCAGTGACATTTATTTGCAAGGTTTAACAGCTCAGCAGCTGACTGAATGGTTAGACAAGTTGAATACCCTGCAGAGTATTCCTAAGGGAGAGGAGTGTTAGGCTAAGCATGGATGCGGGTAAGCTCATTGAGGGAACAATGGGTGTGAACAGGTTAGAATCCTACACAGAAGCAGAGTTGAGATATTTGTGCCCGAAGATTACAAGGGAGGTGAGCAATGTGCATCAGAAGCTACAAGACCTGGCAGAGAAGTATGACATAGAAATAGAGAAACTGAAGTATTTGAAAAGGAATTACAGATTTGATTTTGAGACTAAAGATTTTGAACACATGAGATCTGCCGGAATGAAGGCACACCTTAGGGAATTGCTTGAAATTGCCCAGACTTGGGGAGCATTAGACAAATGGGAAGGCAGATGGGTAAAGAAAAGAGACAAAAGTAAAAGGGATTCTGTGAAACTGACTGCCAATGTGCAGCAAGGTCAAGAGCCAGTGCAGATTTTACCAATGAGAGAGGTTCTAGGAGGGAATTATATTCATGTCCCTTGGAGCAGAAGTGCAAATCACAGGTGAATGATCATCCAAAATTGAGGGAGAAGGCAGTAGAGTGGTACCAGCAGACAGACAGATTTTTTAAACTTGTAAAATGCCTTTGGGAGGACTTGAACACTTTATTTGAGATAGTGGTCCCAGCTGATCTGTGGATAGAGTGTAAGAGGAGTGTAGATTGGCCAACAAGGGAACCAGAGAGAGACAACAATACAGGTGCACCGTCTCCTGAGGTAATGAAATATTACTATAAGGTGATTGATTTTTTTTTTAAACGAAAATTTTGCCCAAGAAAATTGATTGGCAGAGGATTGACAGGACAGCTCAGGAAGAAAAGGTGTTGATACATCCGTATTATGAGAGATTGTTACAGGTGTTCAAGCATTACAGTGGTACAGAGACAATTGTGGTGAAGGAAATTATTCATTTTCTGTTCAGATTTGTGGAAGGATTGAGACCTGAAATTAGCCAGATGATTAAGAGCCATTTGATTTTCTGGGTTGCAAAGCTGCTTTACGAGGTGTTGCTGTATGCAAAATACTGTATTGATGTAATTGAGTTGAAGCAGAGAAAGCTGAAAGAAACGGCGATGGTGATGCAGATTAAAGCTGCTCAGACAGGCATGCAAGGGAATTTTCCACAACAGATACCACAACAGCAGCAGGGAAACATGGTGTTTCCGCCCCAGATGAGAGGTAGAGGTCACTGAGGTAATATGAATCACAATTCACTTGGGTACTGTAGGGGTTCAGAATGAAGTGTAGGAAATGAAGAAATTGTTGTCTTGTCATGTTTGCAGAGCTGTCGGACATTGGAAATGGGAGTGTCTGATGTTGGTGCAGGAAGGTGTTGTTCAGCAAACTAATGATGTCAATTCGTTCCAGAAAATGAGAGGACTAAGAATGAGAGGTCCTAACCCAGATTTTCAGAATAATATGAATCAAGTGCAGAATTTTCAACCCATGCAGCAGGTGCAAATGCCACATGTACAAATGACACAGTTGCAGCCAATACATCTGCAGGTTCCCATGGTACCTAGATAGCAAGCCCCAATGGAATAGCAGCAAATGATGCTTACTCAACAGGTCACAGGTCAGAAGCTTAACGAAAGTAACAACACAGTGCACCACTTCCCGTTACACAATGAGAATGGAATCAACGATGATTGGATGAGCGAAAATTCAGATGAGGAGCCTTGCTTGCAACCTCCTTAGAAGTAGATCAGAGTGGTCCCTATATGAAGGGAGAAGTCATGGGTCACAGAGTTCCATTCTTGGTTGATACTGGAGCTACTCGCTCAACAGTGAGAAGTGCAGAAGCCCCGAACTTGCCCCTTTCAGGTAAAACAGTTCAGATTGTAGGGGTAGCGAATCAGTACTTGACCAGCCCAATTACATAACCAGTTCAGATTAAAATTGGCAACTTCCAGGGATTGCACAAATTCGTAGTCTGTGATTCAAGTCCAGTATTCCTACTGGGAAGAGACTTGCTGTGTAAAAAAAACTGAATGCTCAATTTATTTGTTCAAATGATGGAATTGCGATTCAGACAAATAGTGATGATGAAGATGACCAAGCCCTAGGGACAGAATATGAGACAACAAATGAGGAATATCCTCTGATTGAATTTTTCCCAATGTACACGGTGAAGGAATTTCATCCTGATTTACAGGGAACGGTTAATGAGAAGGTGTGGGATTTGACAGGAAATGATATATGTCTGATAAAGGTAGTTGATCCACTTAAAGCTACTGTAAAGCCAAATGCAGTTTTTCCTCAAATTCCCCAGTACCACATGCCACAAGATGTCCTTATGAAGGTTACCAAAATAATCGCAGATTTTGTGAAACTAAGGGTTCCGAAAAAAGTATTGAGCAGCCCATGTAATTCACTGATAATGGGTTTGCAAAAGCATAGTGAAAGTTCGAATTGTCTAGGATTTGAGAAAAATAAATAACATTGTGGTCAAATGTTTTCCCATGGTACCAAATCCAGCTGTGATAATGTTTCAGATTTCATGTGATGCTGAGTGGTTCACTGTCATTGATATATTGCAAGCTTTCTTTATGTGCTTCTTCATGAGGACAGACAGTTTCTCTTTTGTTTCAAATGTTTGGACCGAGTTTACTGCTGGTGCAGAATTCCTCAAGGGTTTTTGGAGTCACCTTCCATATTCAATCAGATCTTGAAAAATAACTTGGAGTCATTGGAATTGCCTTTTCAATCGACCTTGGTACAGTACATTGATGATTTGCTGACTGCGTCCAAAACAAGGGATGAGTGCAAGTATGACACGATTGCCTTACTGAACCTTTTGGGAAAGAATGGTCATAAAGTGTCCCCGCTTAAATTTCAATACTGTCAGAACGAAGTGAAATACTTGAGTCCCCAGATTGAGAAAGGCTCAAGAAAGATATCCAGAGAAAGGGTTACAACCATATTGCAGATGAATCCCCCGACCACTCAGAGAGATGTCAGAATGGTTTGAGGGATGGTAGGCTACTGTTGCCAATGGATTCCTAATTTTTCAGTCATTTCAAGACCATTGCAGAAGCTGACTCATAAAGAAGTCCCTAACCCATTAATGTTGGACCAGGCTGGAATGAAGGTGTTCACTGAATTGAGAGAGAGTCTGTGCAAGGCTCCAGCTTTGGGTATGCCTGACTACACGAAACCTTTCACATTGTTTTGTCATGAGCATGATGCATGTTCTTTGTCTGTCTTGACACAGGTCCATTAAGGTGTAAACCGCCCAGATGCTTATTTTTTGGCTACTTTGGACCCAGTTGCAGCAACCTTACCAAGTTGTTTGTGTACAGTTGCAGCAGTTGGTCAGAGCCTTACACAGTGTGAGGGCATTGTGATGGGATATCCTTTGTCTATAATGGTCCCTCACTCTATTGAGATTCTATTTACAAGGACGAAAACCCAATATTTGACTGGTGCAAGATTGACCAAATATGAAACGAGTGTTCTAGGATCACCAAATGTGTCATTGAAAAGAAGAACAGTGCTGAACCCAGCAACCTTCCTTCCAAAGGAAAATGTTGAAATTGAGAAATTGGAAAATGTTGAGCATGATTCTCTTGAAGTAACTGACTTGTGCACAAAACTGAGTCCTGACATTAGAGATACTTGATTGGAAGAGAATGACCAAATAATCTTTGTTGATGGTTCTTGTCTAAGAGGCAGTACAGGTTAACTGAGAGCAGGATATGCAGTGTGCACAATTACTGGTATCCAGGAAGGTTCTTGGCTTCAAGTAGTGTATTCTGCCCAAGTAGCAGAACTGATAGCCCTTACTAGAGCATGCCATGTTTCTGCTCAGTTGAAAGTTACAATCTATACTGATAGTCAGTATGGATTTGGAATAGTCCATGATTTTGGCCAGTTACGGTCACAGAGAGGTTTCATGACCTCTTCTGGTTCACCAGTGAGAAATAGTGAGAGAATTAAAGATCTATTGCATGCTATTTAAATGCCTGAAAAGATTGCAGTGGTGAAATGCAGTGCACATCTGAAGTCTCAGGACTTCGTGTCATTGGGAAATGGATATGTGGATCAAGTCACAATGTTTTGCGCATTGAATTGTATATAGTTCAAGGATAAGTGGGAACTGTTACCTGAAGAAGATGGAACATTTCTAAGTTTTGCATTGAAAGTAATTGAAAGCTTGGAAGAATTTAAAATGTTGCAGAATAATGTTGACAGGGCGGAGAAACGTTCATGGAGTAAAATGAAATGTATGCAAAGAGAATCTGAATTGTAGGTTTCAGAAGAGGGTCAATTGGTTTTGCCAAATAGTCTGTTGTCTCAAATGGCTATGTATTTTCATGGCCAAGCACATGTTGGGAGGGATGCCATCATTCAGTTGTTCAAACATGATTGGTTCAACCCAAGATTTAGACAGGATGCTGAAGCAGTTTGCCATTGTTGCATCATTTGCCAGCAAATGAACATGGGGAAAGGGACAGTGGTTAATTTGAGCCACACTGGAAGAGAAGGAGGTCCATTCAGCAGAATGCAGATGGATTTTATTGAGATGTCTGTGCGTGGAGGTTTGAGATATGTGTTGGGGATTGTTTGCATTTTTAGTCACTGGATTGAAGCATACCCTACACTGAGAAATAACAATCTCACAGCAGCGAAACTACCGCTTAGGGAACTGGTACCACGTTTCGGGTTTCCAATCTCTCTAGAATCAGATAGGGGAAGTCACTTCAACAATGAAGTAATTAAATTACTGTGTGCAGCATTGAACATAGAGTAGAAGTTGCATTGTAGTTACAGCCCAAAAAGCATTGGGACTAGTGGAACAAATGAATGGTACCTTGAAGTCAAGAGTTGCAAAGATGTGTGCATCCACGAATCTGAAATGGCCTGACCCACTGCCTTTAGTTCTGATGACAATGAGAAATACACCCGACAGAAAGACAGGATTGTCGCCGCATGAGATCCTTATGGGCCAAGCCATGAGGTTGCCAGCGGTGCCTGCAAATGCACTTGTCAACATTACAGATGATATGGTGTTAGACTACTGCAAAGGTCTGGATGATGTGGTTCGCTCTTTCTCTCAGCAGATGGAAGCCACCACACTGCCACCGATCCATGACCCAGGGAATAATCTGAGGTCCGGTGACTGGGTTGTGGTCCAGAAACACGTGAGGAAAACGTGTTTGGAGCCTCGTTGGAGAGGACCTTTCCATGTAGTTCTGACAATTACCACAGCTCTGAAGTGCGCTGGAGTTCCAAACTGGATCCACACGAGCCACACAAAGAAAGTGGCATGTCCTCTGGACAATTAAAATGAGTTGTTGAGAGGACCAACAACGATAGGACCAGTCTCAGGGCCGGAAGGAGAACAAAGGGGAACTGAGACTGTATCTGAGCCCATTGAGGACTGTTCAGTCACTCCTGTGAGAGACAAATGAGAAGACCTCCAGGAGGGTGACAGAGAACCTATCTCAAATGAGGAAGCAGGAGAGCCTAGTGAGACTGAAAGCTGTAAATAACTGCTGAAAGAGGATTTTTGTTTTTGATTTTTACTACTGTTTTTATAATTTTTTTCTTTAGCTTTCTGATTCTTTACAGATCATGAGTAACATTAGCCAGCAGGGTGGGAAAATAGGTGCTGTAAATATATCAGTATTGATTTAGCGACTGTATGTAGGATATTGTTTGTGGTATTGATTGTGGGAATGTCTGTTCTTGATAAGTGGGAAGTCAACCACACTTCTGCTTTTGAGGCGACTACTGTATTAACAGCAATATAGAAGTTTAGGTTAGATGAGAAGTATTTGCATGAGGGTACTAATGTGCAAGGAAAACTTTCTTCTAATGTCTTCTATCTCTTACTGAGGGAGTATGTTTAGATGATGGATGCGAGTAATTGTTATGTGTGTACGGAGACTCCTTCATCAGTTGAGGAAGGAGTAACTTACCATCATCTGCCATTAACTTATGGGATAGGTTGTAGTCTGTTACTGACAAGATTCTATAACCAGGAGTACATTCAGTATTTCTATTCAAATTATGATGTGTTTTCAATTGTCCCTATAATTAGGTACTTGAGTAGAATAGCTATGGACAATGACATAGATTTAGATAGGGGTTTCTTTGAACCTACGTTGACATTTGGCACAGCTTATGCACCCCGCAATAACCTGACATGCTTGCTTACACCTTTAGAAAAGAGCTTCTTAGATAATACAGATGAATGGGGAAAGGCATTGAAGGAGAAGTTAGAAGTTAGAAGTTAGAAGTTAGAAAAGGCTTAGAGAAAAAGACTTACACGACTGATTATACTTATAGTGCAATTAAAACAAGGGAAATTAGCTCCAGATGTGCAACACGTAGTGACACTTTGTTTGTGGGAATGAGTGAAGGTAGACGTGTTTTTGCTTCAGAGTAAATGGGCATTTATGCTGAATGGACAGGACCTGGCAATTCCTGGGATATATTACATCTGTGGTCCAAATGTTTTATTACCGTCTTCCAAGAGGATAGTATGGGACATGTTATTATTTGGGAATAGTTTTCCCAAACATTTTTCAAAAGGATGACTTAAAGAAGTTTCCAAAAGTGACTGAATTACATCATCTGAAACAGAGGAGGGAGTCTCCTTCTGGTGTGGTGGGAGATATATTTGGAGCAATGATTCCTTCAGTGGGAGCTATTCTGAATTCGATAAAGATTTGATGGTTGTCTACTGTTGTGGATAACATGCTGGCAAATTTTTCAGGAGCCATACTCTTGATAGATACTGAGTTAGCGGCTAAAAGAGCAATGACTCTTTTAGCAAAGGATGGTGAGGTTTGTAGGTTGATTAATTCAAGGCATTGTTGTTAGTTCATTCCTGATAATAGTAAAGAAATTAGAGGATTGCTTGCTAACCTGACTAATGAATGTGCTGATTTGAAAGAATTAAAAGAACCAGGTGTTTGGGAAAAGGTTGGCAAAGGTTTTGCTTCAGTAGGAAATTGGCTCAGCAACCTTGAGAAAGAAATTTTGTTGAAAATTATGCAAGGGATATTCATTATTGTGGTTTGCCTAATTGCAATATGGGGAATATGTAAATTGTCTAAAAGGATTAAATTGAAAAGGTCAAAGAATGATCAGCGAAGGAGAGAACAAAAAAGGGAAAAATTATTTAGGGAAAATTTGAAAGGGGACAAAAGTATGAAGGGATTGAAATGACAGAATTTTAGCTGATGCAAAAATTTTGCGACTGTTAGTTTAGAGTGATGACACATTTAGTCATCAGAGGAGGGATTGCTAGCGCAGGTGTTTTAATAAAAATATTAATGAGTATTCATGTATTATCAGTAATGGATTTGCAAAGAACAAGTAATAACATAGAAAAATAATGCACATATTTGAAAATGTGATCACGATGAGTGGCAGCCAATGTTCACGAGGTATACTTATTAATGGCTTATTAATATGAAATGTGAAGCTTATGTTTGATTAATGTAGTAATACATCATATTAAGGGTTATGCATTATGTATTAGCTTTATAAATTGTAGGCCTTAACTCAGTGGAGGTCTTGGCCTAGTTGCATGGCCTTATGTCAAGCTGTATTTCCTAACGTTTCATAAAATGGGTCTTCAGAGAATTAAACTGTGATTTTCCACAGTACTATCTAAATGTGCTTGTAGCTAAAAGTCTTTCTCATGAGAACCGACTGCTATGAGATGCTGTTTTTGCTAAATGTAACATTATGAATGTAAAATGAGTAAGACTGACTTTTTCAGGAGGAGAACAATGGAGACACTGCCTGGAGTATAAACTGCAACAATATTGTTACCTGACGAGCCAGATGATGAGGACATTACAAGAGAAGCCAATCAGCGACATGTGAATGGCATAGTGGTAGAATTCATAGATTTGAAGTTCTAGTTTTATTGGACAAGGTGTGAACAAGCGATTCCTTGACCAATAGGGACTTGGGAATTCATTTTAGAGAATTTAACTTAACAGGACTACACTGAGAAGAAACCAGCATAGTATTGAGCATTTGCCATTGTGCATTAGCCATTCTCCCCATTCTTCTTGAGGGTTTGCTTCTATTCTTTCGAATTGCTTTAAGTCTTTGTGTTTTCTGAACTTTGATGCTGAATCCTGATGCCTTGCTGACTGAACTGATGTTCTGCCGAAGAAGACTATCTTAGCTTGCCGATCCAATTGAGGAGAGGTACATGAATTACTAAATGTGACTTGCAATGTATGTTTGCTTTTTCTTTCTAGGTACCAACGTGCTGTTTTGTTAGAGCCATAGTTAAATGTTTTCCAAATTTGTGTTGATTAAATTGTTTTGCATGAAACCCAGCATGCTGATGCTAATCTGGTGTTAGTTAAAGATTCTCGCTAATGTCTTTTCTTTGCTGAATCTAAATGTATGTGATATTGTTTGCGCAATTGTTCTTGTTATTGATTTGCACTGTAATTTTAGAATGTGTAATAGTTCAAGCTTTGATTAGATTGTATTTCTTATGGCGCTTTGGACAGCCAGTGTTGTTTCTGTATATGTATCATTTCATTTTGAGATTAATTTACGTGACCCTAGCGTTGTTAATATAGGGAAATAAATATTCTAACTTTTGCTAACGGTGTGGTAATTCATGACTGAAAGGTCATGGTGTGAGACACTTACTGACTCCATTGATTATTAATGTCATTGATTATCATTGATTATTGATGTTACTGATTGATTATTGATTATTGATCTGCATTTACTGGAGTTATGGTGGGAGCATCTTAATTGTGAGTAGAAAGAGTTGGCAGCCTTAAGTGTGCCTGATGGCGTTCTGATGGTAGTCCCAGTGGGCGGGGCCAGCGTGAACTGAGATGGAGCCCGTAGTCCTGCGCTAACATGTCTTATTTCGCGCAGCACGAGAGTTGGCGGTATTAAGTGTGCCTGATAGTGTGCTGATGGTAGTCCCAGTGGGCAGGGCCAGCTGCAAGGCGAGATGGAGCCAGTAGTCCTGGGCTAACATGTCCTGCTTCCCACGCAGCTGGAGAGTCAGCAGCCTAAAGTGCACCCGATGGCACACTGATGGTAGTCCCAGTGGGTGGGGCCATCTGTGAAGTGAGATGGGGCCTGTAGTCCTGGGGTAATTTGTCCTGCTTCCCACGCAGTGGGAGAGTTGGCGGCATTGAGTGCAGCCGATGGCGCGCCGAAGGTCGTCCCAGTGGGTGGGGCCAACCATAAGGCGAGATGGAGCTTATAGTCTTGGGCTTCCATTTGACATTCCGGTCAGCCAGGGCAGAGCGTGGGAGTTCTGCATAGGGAAATATAGGCATCTGTTCTATGCATATTTAATGGCTGAGAACAGGACTGTTGAAGCATTGAACAATCAATGAAGACTACTACACTGCTTTTGGTAACCAGCAATAAGAATATCTTGCTTTAGTCTTTGAAACACCCACTTGAAGCCTTCAGTAGGTGTCGAAGTAAAAGGTCACATTTCTTTTGACAGCGTTCCTTAAAATAGCAAGCACAGGAGTGGTGCAATTATCAGTGAACTAGTGTTTGAAACAGTAACATAAATGACAGACGCAACCGATCCTAAAGTACCAGTTTTCTGTTGAGAAGTGACTGCACTCTACACCCATATTGAGAACAGCCAATACTCTTACTTTCTATTGAAAGAACTGTGGGTACTTGGGGCCTGATTTAGAGCTTGGCAGAGGGGGTTACTCCATCACAAATGTGACAGATATCCCATCCGCTGAATCACTAGCCCATTATAGCCTATGAAGGTTGTAATATGGTGGACGGGATCTGTCACCTTTGTGATGGGGTAACCCTTCCACCAAACTTAGGGTGTCCAAGCGCCCTGGATTTTCCGGGACAGTCCCATTTGTTCACCAGCTGTCCTGACAGGAAATGTAAGCTCATGTCCCGGTTTTTAGAAAGTGATGAACTGGAATGGTGGGAGGTGCCTTTTTACGTTTTCCAAAGCAGGAATGGTTTAATTAAGCAATGTAATTAACAAGCATGATACTGGCATAAAATACTGCATTTTATTTATGTTCTTAGTGCCTCCTCTGTAATTCTGTGCTGATGAGCGCTGTCATTCTGTGTGCTCAGATAAAGTAAACTTGTAGCCCTCCTTCTATTTTTTCTGGACTGTCACGGTTTTTGTCTTTACAAGTATGGTCACCCAAGTCAAACTCTAAATTAGGCCCTTAGTTCCTCCCCGCACCTGCCCAAATAAAGCACTCCGGTAAAGCAGTAGTGTCCAACGCAGCAGTTCTAATGTCTGTAGTGAAAGATGAGGAGATAAAATAGTAACATGCTTACATCTGTTTGAACTGCTTTTTCACTTCTTCCTTTTTGTGGTCAGGTTCCAAATTTTGAGCAGAGTTGAAGAGCGTCGAAATGTCTGACTGGAGCACTTTGCATAACACGTTTTAAACATTTGTTTTCACGTTCCCTTAATCCCGCAGTAATGAAGCGTGAATGAGACAGCGATAAAGGCGTGTGGTTTTGATTCCGACGTTCGCGCTCCCATGCTTCAGTCAATTGCAAGAACTGGGCCAGGCACTCATCCCAAATTCAAGTGGTTGATTTTAAAAAAATTCGTTCGGAGCGTACTTTTAACCTCTTGTGTCTGCATGCTGTAATTTTGGATTATCTGCTGCTTTGTTGTATGTGTGCTGCTGTCGTGGAGCACTGCCTGAAACCAAAACAAATTGAGAATCTATTTCCTCTCAGCCATTCTTCAAATGAATGAGTGTAAGTGTAGGTGCTGTTTTTTAAACGTAATTGAAGTTCAGTTTGTTTGCTAAAATATGAGCTAATGTTGCATGAGTAAAGGCGGTAATTATTCGAAGTACAAGCACTCGTTGATCGGGACAGGGTTTTTAATAAGGGCTATCATATGTCATGACTTTGTTCTGAGCTTTGCATTGGCTTCCAGGCTGGCTAAACTCAGCTGTGAGGAGATGAAGTGGCTTTAGTCAAATGACATATACTGACTGGTCAGTAGCAAAGATAAAAACACTTCCAGAAAGGAAACTGATTATAAATATTTTTGTGACTGGTGAATGGGAAAGCTTTAGGGGAAAGACATGGGCAAGAGGGAGTGGTGGTAAACTTTGCACATATTTAGAAAACAATTCACAAAGGTTTAGATGTATTCACAAGTATATTTACTACTACACCTAGGTCCAAATGTAAAGTATTTTACTCTCCACCATTCCTGCGAGTAGATTTACAACTAAGTGTAAACTTGCACGTATCCATCCCTGTTGGAGCCTCCTACAATAAAATGTACGAGTGTACAGTTCCTACTAGTAATTTTTCACAAGTAGATGGAGATCTCCCCAAGGGAAAGTATAGAAAAAATTATAAGTTTTGTTAAGCTTTAAAGTAAATACAAATATTTTAATATGAAATATAAATGTAAAATAATTAAAAAAGCTTATTAGTAACCTAGAACAATTGAAAATCTTATAGTACATTAACTCATTAAATGTAATATGTATCAAATAGTTAAAAAACATATATTTAATTTATAAATATTACTTCCTAAACAATAATTAAAAAAGCAAATCCCACCTGTATTCTCATTTTTATTTTTACTTATTATGTAATCACCTGTATTAAATGTTAAGCTAATAATTTAAATATCTTTTTTGATTCTTGACAGATGTTTACATTCATTTGTAATATGAATTAATTCTATTATTAAAACGTGAAGTAATTAGGCAATCATTTAATACTTACTTATATTTTTACATTAAACAAAAAACAATTTATTTTAAAAGCAAAATAATGTTATTCATTTAGCATTACTTAATGTTGGGTGCTATATTAAGTTTGTGTCGCGCTGCGCGGCGCGAGCCGAGAGCTCGACTCAAGCCGGGCGTTCGGCTCGGGCCGCGTACCGCGTTGCTAGGACGCGGCGCGCCCCCAGCCTCTCCTGCGCATTTCGAGGCCCCAGACTTGCATGGGGCCTCGTTCTACCTTCTGCTTTCCACTATACTAGGGGTCTATGACCCCTCTTACCTGTTTTTTCGTTTCTTTCCCTTTTTTCTTCTTTTTCTTCTTTTCTGCAGTCTTTTGTTGTGCCTTCCTTTATGTCTTTTCCCCCTTCCCAGATTCCTGTTCTTTCCCAGCATTCCTTGTTCCCTATTCTCTATGGTTCCTGTTCTATTCTGTTCTATGTGTTGTTTCCCTGTCTAAGATGGTGTCCTTTTACTTCCTGTGGGTCACTTCCTGTTTTTTAGTATATAAGGGCTGTGTTTTCTTCTTTCTTTGCGCTGCAACACTTTCTGCTCAGTTAGTGTCCTCGCTCCTGATTTCCTCACCTTTTGGTTCTGGATTTCAGCATTCTGAGTTTCCTGACTTTTGCTCCTTTTGGATTCCTGTTTGTTTGTTCTTGTTTTTTCCAGGAATCTTCCTGTTTGGAGGTTTTTCCCCTTTCTCTAAGGGTTTTTTTCCCTCTGGCGCTGTTTTCTGAAGGGCATGGTCTGTTCTTGGCGTCTCCATTGCCTACAGCACCGTGGCTACCAGAAAGAGTCGCCCCTTTTTGGGCCAAAGTCGAACATTGAAGATCCACGCCACCAGATCTGC
This sequence comes from Pleurodeles waltl, assembly GCF_031143425.1. NCBI lineage: Eukaryota > Metazoa > Chordata > Amphibia > Caudata > Salamandridae > Pleurodeles > Pleurodeles waltl. The sequence continues at coordinate 976,730,168 of NC_090436.1, read as the reverse complement.
AAATTCCAGGCGCAAGCAGCACGTGAGTCGTGACAGATTGCAGCGCCTAACCATTCCGACGTCCTCAAGCACCATGGATGACACAGTGGCGGCTGCTGCAGATCCGGAACAATCTCTCTTGACCACGATTCAGCAACAAGCTCAGGAATTGCAACAACTACGCAATGAAAATGCTGCGTTACGACAGGCTTTGGCTCTCCGCACCAGTGATGTTCCAACTATCTCCGCTTCTACCCCTTGTTTCTCTGGTGAACCAACCAAGCTTCGCGAGTTCCTGGATGCATTAACAGTGTACTTCGCCTTCCGACCTACCCAATTCTCCCACGACAGGACCAAGGTGGGTTATCTTATCAGTGCCTTATCCGGTCCAGCCTTGGCCTGGGCAACCCCGATGGTGTCCTCCAACGACCCTGTATTGTCGGACTATTACACCTTTGTGAGTCGCTTCAAACAGATGTTTAGCCGTCCTGGATTGGAAGCCTCTGCTGAAGAAGCCCTATGTGACATCCAACAAGGCTCGCAAGACGTCCTGCAATATATAACCCGTTTTCGTCAGCTGGCGGCAGAGACCATTTGGGTGGAACGTACTCTGGTAACTTTATTTCGTAGAGGACTCAAAGAAGAAATAAAGGATGAACTAGTACATTCTACCAGAGCGGAAGATCTTCGTGGCCTGATGGATCAAGCACTGTCCATCAAATATCGTCTTCAGGAACGGAGATCGGAAAAGAAAAGGAGTAGAGGGTTTTCCCAGCCAAGTAGCTCACGAGCTTGCCTGCAGCGTTCCGAGGAACCTCGCACTCCTGCTAGAGACATCGAAGGGGAACCCATGCAGGTGGATACTACCCGAGGTCCGCTCTCTGCTAGTGAACGAGAAGACAGACGCAAGAGAGGGTTGTGCCTGTACTGTGGTTCTGCTGGTCACATGCTTCGTACCTGTCCTGTACGTCCGCCCAGGCCTTCGGGAAACGCCACCTCCCGTCCTCTGTAAGAAGGGAGGGGACGGGATCTACAGCTATACCTTCCATCAGCTCCTTTAATGACAATACAACCGCCTTGTTCATTTTTCCTGTCCTGTTACAACTTCCTGACGGTCGTCAAGAAAAGACTATGGCATTACTAGATTGTGGTGCTAGTGGTATATACATGGACAAGACGTGGGCTGCTGCTCACCAAGTTCCTACACAAGCAAAAGAAGTACCCGAACAGGTACACACCGTGGATGGATCCTTGATATCCTCGGGTCCTGTAGACACCACTACCCTGATGTTAAGTCTACAGGTGGGAAACCATCAAGAACACATTTCCTTCGATCTTATCACGTCCCCCAACCATACCATCATTCTTGGAATTCCGTGGTTCATCAGACATAACCCGTATATAAATTGGGTAACCCGGACAGTGTCTTTGTCTTCGCAATTTTGTCATGAGAACTGTTTTACTTCCGACAAGTATTGGTCTCCGAAAAGATTCTTAGATACTGAAGGTGCCACTGGTATGTCCATTAATACGGTCCAAGGGGTCCCAGACCACTATTTGGAGTTTCAGGATGTTTTCCAAAAACCGTCGAAACCTGTGCTACCTCCACATCGAGAATATGATTGTGCTATTCCATTGGAACCCGGCACAATTGTTCTTTTTGGGAGGATGTACTCCCTCACGGAACCCGAAAGGGAAGTTCTAAAAGAGTATCTGGACGAAAATATACAGAGTGGTCTTATTGTCCCATCGTCGTCTCCGGCTGGGGCTCCTCTCTTTTTTGTGCCCAAGAAGACAAAGGATCTTCGTCCTTGCCTGGATTTTCGAGGTCTGAATAAAATAACAATTAAAGATCGTTATCCTTTGCCTCTCATCAGGGACATACTAGAAGCTATCAGAGGGGCTCAACGTTTTACTAAATTAGATTTACGAGGAGCTTACCACCTTTTACGCATAAAAGAAGGCGACGAATGGAAGACAGCTTTTAGGACTCCATTTGGCCATTTTGAATATAGGGTTATGCCGTTTGGTCTCACTAACGCCCCGGCAATCTTTCAGAGATTTATGGACTCAGTGTTTTCAGACCTTCTGAATCAGACAGTCATGATCTACCTAGATGATATTCTTATTTATTCTAGAAATCCTGAACTCCATTCTTCCCATGTGAAACAAGTTCTTCAAAGACTTCGTGCTCATCAACTATTTTGCAAACCAGAAAAATGTGAGTTCGACATGACGGAAGTCAAATATCTGAGCTATCATTTAAGTCCCACCGGCATAGCTATGGATCAGGAAAAGGTACAAGCTATCCTAGAGTGGCCTTCTCCTTCTTCCATAAAAGAAACACAATGTTTCCTAGGGTTAGCAAACTTCTATCGACAATTCATTCTAGACTTTGCCAGTCTGACTAGCCACATAACTCACACCTTAAAAAAGGAAAATTTAAAGAAAGGGTTTGTCTGGACTGAGGCGGCTGAAGCAGCCTTTCAAGAATTAAAGAGAGCCTTCACCCAAGCCCCCATCTTGAGACATCCAGATACCACCAAACAATTTATAGTCGTAACTGATGCTTCTGAGAGAGCCATCGGAGCTGTCTTACTCCAACGACAAGAGGATGATGGTCTTGAACACCCTGTTTTCTACTTGTCTCATATCCTTTCCACAGCTGAACAACACTATTCTGTATTGGAAAGGGAATTATTGGCTCTGAAAACAGCCTGCCTTGAGTGGAGACAGTTTCTGATCGGTTCCAAGGAACCATTTGAGGTGAGGACAGACCACCGTAACCTACAATGTTTACGAAATTTTGTATGCCAGAATAGTCGTCAGGCCCGCTGTGCCTTTTTCTTCAGTCAGTACGATTTTTTCATCACATATATTCCTGGATCTCAAAACATTCTGGCTGATGCTCTGTCTCGCCGATATCCAGAGTGTACTCCTTCCTCATCTCAGCATCTTCTGGAACCCAGTAAGATCATTGGAGTGGCTCAGTCTTTCCTGGAAGAAGTACAACTGGAATATGCCAACCTATCGGACCACGACATAGAAGAACTAAGACCATTATTACATAAGAAACAAGGATATTTTTATTATCAAAACCTGATATTCCTCCCTGCTAACAAGGTGCAAGAAAAGGCATTACAAATGTGCCATGATTCACCTGTAGCTGGTCATAGAGGCATCAAGGCCACACAAGAACTTCTTTCACGATTTTTCTGGTGGCCTACCTGGAAGCTGGATGTGGAAAGATACGTTCAGGCCTGTCCCATATGTGCCCAAATCAAGATACCCCATACCAGACCGGCAGGATTACTACAGCCTTTGCCTGTTCCACCGGCCCCATGGCATACCATCTCTACTGATTTTATGTGTTCACTCCCACCATCAGCAGGAAACCGGGTCATCATGGTCACGGTGGATTCTTTCACGAAGATGGCTCATTTCACTGCCCTGAAAAGGCTACCTACTTCTCAAGAACTAAGTCAAATATTCATTGATCATATCTTCCGTCTCCATGGACTTCCACATACCATAATATCTGATAGAGGACCTCAGTACATTTCCCGATTTTGGAGGCATTTTTGTAAAACACTAATTATTAATAGAGCCCTGTCTTCAGGGTTCCATCCTCAGACCAACGGCCAGACCGAGCGTCTGAACCAAGGACTAGAGCAATATCTTCGATGCTTTTGCAATTCTACCCAAAGTAACTGGAACACTTAACTCTCTATAGCTGAATTTTCCTACAATAACTCAGTCGATAGTGCCTCCAAGGTCACTCCCTTTTTCTGTTCTTATGGTTTTCATCCTACCTCTTTTCCTACTTCTCCACAATCCAACTCTCCTCTTCCCGCTATTACCTATTTCTCCAAACGCCTTCTCCAAATCCATAGACTAATTCGATCTAATTTGTTACATACCAAGAGATATATGAAGAAGGCTGCAGACAAGAGACGTGCAACCAATCCAGACTATCATCCGCAAGATAAAGTCTGGCTCTCCTCCAAATTCTTACCCTCACGTCTTTCTCAAAATAAGTTCACACCTCGTTACTATGGACCTTTCCGTATTCTTCAGTTAGTCAATCCTGTCACTGTCCGTCTTCACTTACCTCATACATGGAAGATTCATCCGGTCTTTCATGTTTCTCAGCTTAAACCTTATGTGCCTGACCCTTACTCACGTCAGTTTCCTTGTCCACCTCCTGTACTCGTGGATGATGTTCCTGAATATGAAGTACAGGAAATTTGTGACTCTCGTCTTTTTCACAAACGCCTTCAGTATCTGATTCATTGGAAGGGTTATCCTCTCAGTGAATGCTCTTGGGAAGATGCATCTTCCGTTCACGCACCTCTCCTGATTCGACGCTTTCACGGTTTATTTCCTCTCAAACCTGGACCTTCGGGAGGGGGACCTACTGTCGCGCCGCGCGGTGCGGCGCGAGCCGAGAGCTCGACTCAAGCCGGGCGTTCGGCTCGGGCCGCGCACCGCGTTGCTAGGACGCGGTGCGCCCCCAGCCTCTCCTGCGCATTTCGAGGCCCCAGACTTGCATGGGGCCTCGTTCTACCTTCTGCTTTCCACTATACTAGGGGTCTATGACCCCTCTTACCTGTTTTTTCATTTCTTTCCCTTTTTTCTTCTTTTTCTTCTTTTCTGCAGTCTTTTGTTGTGCCTTCCTTTATGTCTTTTCCCCCTTCCCAGATTCCTGTTCTTTCCCAGCATTCCTTGTTCCCTATTCTCTATGGTTCCTGTTCTATTCTGTTCTATGTGTTGTTTCCCTGTCTAAGATGGTGTCCTTTTACTTCCTGTGGGTCACTTCCTGTTTTTTTGTATATAAGGGCTGTGTTTTCTTCTTTCTTTGCGCTGCAACACTTTCTGCTCAGTTAGTGTCCTCGCTCCTGATTTCCTCACCTTTTGGTTCTGGATTTCAGCATTCTGAGTTTCCTGACTTTTGCTCCTTTTGGATTCCTGTTTGTTTGTTCTTGTTTTTTCCAGGAATCTTCCTGTTTGGAGGTTTTTCCCCTTTCTCTAAGGGTTTTTTTCCCTCTGGCGCTGTTTTCTGAAGGGCACGGTCTGTTCTTGGCGTCTCCATTGCCTACAGCACCGTGGCTACCAGAAAGAGTCGCCCCTTTTTGGGCCAAAGTCGAACATTGAAGATCCACGCCACCAGATCTGCAAATTCCAGGCGCAAGCAGCACGTGAGTCGTGACAGTTTGTGGATCCAATATTTTCTATGGGAGTGTCTTGCAGCACCTGTGAATGACTATGTGTGACTATGTGTGGCGCTGGACATAATCCAAGGCTAAACTGAAGTACATGTATTACTATTTTTGGACCTTTCAGCTGTAATAACTTTATTAGTGTAGTTCTTGAATTGCAATTTGCTTACTATTTTGTGGGTCAGTGCTTCAACCATCACTAAATCCCACTAATTTAGGAGTAAATATCCCCTGTTTTCCAGCCACTCACCCAGTTGCTCCCACATTAAATGCTAAAATGTAGGTGCATGTGTGGAGCTCTATGGACACGTGAAGGAGATCTGCACACAGAAAAGATAAATATGTTGGAGGCAGAGGTCTCCGTGGCATTTGTTTTGCGATTTACTTTTTGTTGTACTTGAGTAGTACCACTATAGTACTAATAACATCTTCCACAGTGCCGATTGTGAACTGGGCCATACATAGACATGTGGTTGCAGCACTCAGAAAATCACACTTGTAAAAGTGGGCTCTATCAAAGATACGTGAAAAAGGTTTAAATTGAAATCAATTAAAAAATACAACGAAGCAGAAAGTCTAAAATTACAGGATGTGTAGAAAGAGTCTGAGCACTTCAGAGATTAACTGTTGGGAACCTGATTCACCACACATCTCATACCCAACCTAAACACCCTTGTGAATGACAAGAACATACATATGTGTTTTGTATATATTTTCTTCTCACAAACATTGTTTCACTATCCTTATATATACTATGTCTGAGCATTGTATTCCAAAAGTATTTTGTTTTATTTTCTCTCATAAAAACAACTTCCTGGAACGTCTTTCCTTCCCTTGCAGCCTAAAGCAATTACAAGGTGCTTGGACTACTTCAGATATTTAATCATTACTTTTTTGCTTCTATTTGAGTCTCCATATGTGGTAAAGATATGCCCAGACGCCCCAAGCTTATTGGGAAAGAAGACTAGGTCTTAAGGCAGGGATAAATGTTTTGAGGGGCATGGCCCCAGTAACAACAACTTGCAAAGGTTGCTCAGGGGATCTGGAAAGAAATCCTCCCATCCATGAATTGTTTGGAAAGATAATACTTGTCAGTGAGATTTTAGAGAGCATTGCACAATTAAGATGTTTTAATATGGTATGTATTACTAATTTTAAAGGACATCGGCCAGGGACATTTTACAGCGCTTCATAGCTTTTTGACTAGATTTGCAATATTCAAATACTACATGCATACAGTGTACTTGTCTCCTGCACGGTAGGCCTGGTGTGACACATAGCAGCAGGTCAAGCAGACATGGCGAGTATATGTGCTTGGGGAGAGTGCAGCCAAGACTTGGGCAACATATACGCCAAATCTGGAAGCAGTGACTCCTTCTCCATTTCCTGTCACAGCCTTAGACATCTATGTTCAGTCTGAACTCCCATTCATTGCTAGGCACTTTCTCTCTCTGGCTGTCTGCATAGGACTTCTCTTTTCCCTTCCAGTAACCCGAGAGATAGACCTGCTGCTCTCTGCTGATAAAGGTCTAAACCCAGAAACACATGTCCAGAGATATACAGTACTAGCTGCACCTACTAAGGTGAAAAACGACAGACTACTTTGGGAAGTAAGAACAAACTAGTACTGCATTTACCATGACACAATGGGGCTGACTGCCTGCTGGAGTGTGAGGCAGGGTGCTACCACCTGTTTCCTATGTAAGAAAAGCTGCTAAAGTTTTTGTTGTCATGAAAGTTTGAGGTTCGACTCTTAGCAACACCAACACAATCTTTCATCTTCCTAAGATTGACAGAAAGGGTTTTAATTAAAAATGAATAGTTATAATTGCATATAAAATGCCCTGTGCAAAGTGATAGTGTTATAAAAAGAACAGATTACTTCTCTTGCAGCATAAATCATCATAATATCAAGAAATATCCTTCTGTCCAAGAATCAGTGAGGAGGTGGACAGAGCAGACAACTAGATCCACACCAAGCCTTTCATAGATATATTACATTTTTCTTTTGATTCTGGGACCTATAATGACACTTTACCTAAGTATGAACCTAGAAACCATACCATGTGATACTGTTCACTAAATAAACTGACTTGCTTAAATTGGTGATGGTGCTAGTAGGCATATATGGGTGAGGAAGTATGACATGTTAGGCTACATTCTTCCCTGTTCAAGTGTCTGTCTCGCCCTTTTCTAGACACAAGAATTTCACTATGGCAGGAGATGTCCATAGTACTGCACACACAAACACTTAGGAGTACTAGCAGAGCACGGTGGCTGTGCACCCTGCAGTTGGGGCACCACACATTGCTATAAGGGATCAACCTCTGTTGCATCTTCTTGCCTAGGAACCCACTGTTTTAGAGAAGCACTATATTAGGAGTGTGAAAAGAGGGGAAGGGTGTGTTGCAACATATTAAAGTCTTTGAAGATCTGTGCACAGTACCAGCTGAGGAGTGATGGGATATATGGTGGATACACATATTTCACCATTGTCTGCTAGTTTCCTCATCACACCATAATCTTTCAACTTTCTTACTCTCTAGGCTGATGTTTATACTGAAAGGCTGAAGTTTATACTGCACTTTCATCCAGGTTTACCAGTAGCACAAAACATTTTAAAGTGCTCTGAATATTGCTCCTTAGTGGAAAATGTGGGGTTTCCACATGCAAAAGAGAAAAGCTAAATGTGGTGAGAGTGAAAACATTTTTTTCCAGCTGTATCTAGAAAGTAAATGTAAGGTTGGAAGGTTGTACTGTAGACATGCTGGTACCCTGATCTGGGGTTATTACAACTAAAGGTTTTTGTCACACCGCTAGCTTCACTCTGTCCCACACACTTTCAATGTACTTTGGGTATTCAAATCACTGTTCTAATTATCTTATCAGAAGCTTCCATCAGTTTAACACTTGTATTACATACTCATCACCAATTGGCCACAGTATAATCGCGCGCTCTTGTTGCTGTGCCGATGAAGGACTCCCTTATTTATTTCCAACAAAATAAACATTGCACTCCAGAAGGGTCTTGTCTCAGCCTTTAATTCGTTCCACAAACCAGTGCTATCCACCACCCAATGGGTTTCAACCTAAACAGGTCTTGATCACAGGTGAACAGTGTCAAATCAAACCCCACTTATATAGTCCATTTGCATTTTACTATGATGTTGCATTCTGGGACCTATAATATTACATACTATAGACATGAAAAAAATGCAAATCACAAATATTGCAGCAAAAGTATTGTTACTAAATAACTAGTTTGCGGTCTTTCACTGTAGCATACAAAAATATAATCTACAAAATATTGTGGTACTAAATATTGATATAATGTAAATATTTATATATGTATTTGAAAATATCTAACCATATGTTAACTTTAAAACATATTCATATATATATCTATATATATAAATGGTAAGGAGGGAAATCTTTTATTGTACATTCTTTTCATTGTTTATCAATAAACATTATTAAATTAGATTGTTTTCATTATTTTAATAATTTAGTAGAGTTTGGGGATTTTTATAGAAAATGTTTTTTAAATAAAATATCAAATTTTTATGATTTAAATAAAAAACAAATAAACACATTTTTAATGTTGAGATATTTTAAGCATATTTTGTAATACTTTTTTGCATATTTTTAACACTTTCATTACTGTTGCTTAGACTGGAGTCCAAATAGTAAAGTCTGTCGACTCAAAAGCCCAGCGCTTTACCTACCTTTGCTAAGGTTGGAGTAGAAATAGTAAATCTCACGGTAACCGGGAATAAGGCTACGGCCAAAAGGTGTTGGTGAAGCCACTGTAATAAACCTGCTATATGCACCCTGGAGTCTGTGCTTTTCCTTTCGACTGTGAGAAGAGTTTGCTGTTGTAAGAGAGTAAGTGAAGACAAGGGCTGCTTTCAATTAAAACACATTTCAATTGTGCAATTATCCAAGGGGCGTTTTCTTCACTAACATATTGTGAATGAAAATTAGAAACTGCCACACGTTAAAAAAAACAAAAAAAACACTGTAAACAAAACAGAGTCTCATTCAGCCTTTTTCGAAATAAAGGATTTGAAATGCAACATTACAACCTCAAAAGTGTTCACTGCGTGACTTTTCTTCTGATTCTTTTGAGAAGCATGCCCAGTTTATCCAAGCGTCTTAGTGCTGTTGAAAAGTTGAGATTTGTCAGGCATGAGGACTCAACCAAGACCTCAAGACCTCAAACTACACTCTATGGCTCCAGGTTATGACTTGCATTGGTTTAATCCAGCCACTTAAATCACATCCGATGATGTTGGAATGAATGGCACCACAAGACAGTGGTGCAGTGTATGTGCATGCGTTTAAATTTAATAAAAACAAAAATGAAAATAACAATTAGATTGTAGTGTGGCTCAGTCAGCAGATAAAATGGTGGGACACGCATCTTGTGCGGTGCTCTGCCACCCCAACCACAGCAAGGGAAGTGAGTGGAGCTCTCCGTGAGGGCTCTGGATTGCGGGCAGGAAGTTTTCCCCATCGCAAACTAAACCATATAATCCGCAGCATCTCATAGTATAAGATTATCAACTATGATTCACTTTCATTTAGAAGATATACCTCGCAGCAAACAGCTCAGACCCTACTGTCACCTCAGAACCCCTCCTGTACCAACTTTCCAAACCCAGTAATTGAGCACAGGAAGGGCATGAGGAAGGGGAGGACGTGCACAAAACTGTTGAGAAGAAAGAGCAATAAGTATAAGGCATGATGACGCAGAAAAAGAAGGTCCGACATATATTCATGTATACCGTGTGATCAATACGTGTAATGTAGTGTGATTTTAGTAAAAGAAATAATGTACGAGGGGAATTGTGCCCTCAGGTTAGTTCGCCATCATTATAAACGAGCTTTATTAATCACGAAGTATTAAAATTGTAGTAATCCGTCATAATCTCAAATGTATGCCATGATTTCTTGTTTGAAAACTGTTTTGCTTAGCTTAAATTTAGTACAGGCTTTGGCCTAGTTGCCTGGCTTCAAATTCTAACTGCGTGATTCTTTTTTTCCTTGAACTAATGAAACATATATTCTTGCTTGAAGTTGTATTTTTCCAGTAGAAACTGGCTGGTACACTTATCTCCAAGGTTTCGTGCTAGGCCGGTTACATCCCCTTTGATACAAGGTCAGTCTCTGCAGGTGCGGACAATGAAGGTACAGATACCAAAAATAATTGGCAAACCATGATACAACTTGTGTTCCAAGGCTCCAAGGCTAATGTATGCACAAATAAGTTCTAGTAAAAGACAATTTTCATTGGACAATTTGAAGCCAACCTATGAACCCTCCAATGGAGGACCCTGCAGAATTCGGAATGTTTCTTACTTAAACCCACCGGACAAAGAGAAGTCAGCCATTTTCCTCGATGCCAGTTTGAAGCCTGATGCCAGACTCCATTTTGGGACGACACCCTGACGCCCTTTTCTCTATCCAAGAGAAAGAGACTTTAAGAATTCTCACCATAGAGACTTTAACTTTGATTTGCCCCGTCTTGCCCATGCAGTAACTTTGCCCTATTCTCCTTGCCGTTGCAAGGAAGCTTGCCCTTAACTTTGCCCCTTTGAACTTGCCCCATGCTGATCGAACCGGTATCTGAAGGACGAAGACTTTTCTTGAATGCTGATTGTATTTGGTAAATATGAAAGGATAAATGTATTATGCATTGTGTTTTTCCTTTTAGGTACCAACTGCTATTTTGATAGGGTCCTAGCTAGAACTTTTCCAAATTTGTGTTGACTAAATTCGTTTTGCATGAAGTCCCACATGCCAATGCTAATTAGAGGTTAGTCGAGGTATTCATTCAATGTATCATGAAGAATTGAAATCTTGTAATGCTGACCGAATGTATGCAATTAGTCAAATACAGTTAGTTACATTGGTGATTTGCATTGCTATAAAAGAGTGTATCATCATCCAGATTTTGCGTAGATTGCGTTTCTTCCGCCGTTATGGACAGCTAGTAATGTTCATATACATATATCAATTGGTTTTGAGACATATATATATCGTGCTAGCTTTGTTAATATAGGGAAATAAATTCACTAACTTTTAATAAACTGGTGTGGTTATTCATGACTGAAAGGTCATGGTGCGCCGAAATACCAACTGTTATTGATTTCTGATGTGCTATATTGACCTATTAATTGAGTATTGATTACCGATTACAATAGTCATTGATTATTGATCTGAGTGACTCGACTATTGAGGATGAGGAGAGCCCGACTCGGTTAAAAGATTCACCGACCTCCAACGTGTCCAGATACAGGTAATTTTATAAGGGCTGGACGCGTTATCAGTAGATGGTAGCAGAGATTGATGGTTTAGCCCTTTGGGACCCCATCCGAGCAATAGACAGAGTCAGGTTAGAATTTTCCTTGATAAAACAAGTCGGAGAGATGATGATGCCCTAAGTCCCCAATGACTTTCCCGGGATCTCGGAGCTTGCGAATGAGGAATATAGAGGTATGAGAATGGTCTCAGCATTTCTAGTGACGGTATGAGTGAAGTTAGGGTTTCGCGCTTGCACAGCTTATCGCCGCAGATTAATTGAGAAGTTTGTGAGGATTTAAGGGGTTAAAAGATATTAGAGGACTGTTCCTCCAAAGGTGTGAGAGTAGGGAAGTCGTCGAACTTCACGTGTGTGTAGCGCTTTGAGCAGAAAAAATTGTCCACGTGGTTGTTGATGTTGAGACGGGCCCTGCGAGGTCAAGAGACTCCGGAGTATGTTGAAAAGTGTATGTGACACTTGTTTGATGTTGTGATCCGGTCGGTTTAATAGGTTGATCGGGCGTGGTCAACAAGTCGGTATGAATGTTGCAGAGTGAAAGAAAATTTCGACTTTGAGATTTGACGAATTCTAAAGTGCACTAGAATAGTTCATTGATCCGTCGAGAGTAAAGTTTGCAGGTCAAATTTTGCTTGCGAAAGTGGGAAACCGAGAAAGATGGAATAACTGCTGAGGCTAATGAAAAATCCCTAAGGTTTCTGAAGCGATTGTATTACCTTTCCTGTAGTAAACCGACAGATCTGTTTTATTCTTTTGGTTAAGTGCTCGCGTTATATTGCAGAAATTAGTTTATGAGTAAAGCCGAATGAAAAGAGGACAAGCCGCAGGACTTTGTCAGCCGCAGTGTGTGAGTGTGACGTCACTAGGAGCCGCGCTGGGATAGGTCGGTTGGTGAGAAGGGTCGCGCACGGATTGGACGCAGTCCGTGAAGCGCAATTGGAAGGGGAAAGGCAAGCGAAGAGTATTCCGGGAATTAAAGTCACTTATTGATTACATATTTTTTTAGAAAAACAAAAGACGGAAAGATGAAATTTTTCAAAGCATTTAAGAGTGCCATGAGGGGAGATGTTTATATTAAAGCAAATGTAGGAGAAGAAACACCGCCTGAGGGTACACCAGCTTACATCGTCATTGAAGAAAAGGGTGTAGCGCCATGTCTTTGGCTAAAGCAATGGTGCAAATTAACAGAAAAACATTGAAGTGTAGCGTTCCCTATCCACGGGTCGTTTAACCTAAGGGTTTTAGAAAATCTGAGGTTTGCGCTATACGACATGAAAGTACCCCCAAGGCCAGCACAGTTTGAGGCATTGGCAATTTGGGAGCTAATAGCTAGAAACCAACAACAAAAGAAATTTGAGACAAGAATAAGAAAAGTAGAAAAGACACTAGCGGATGCTAGATGGGACAGCACACAAAAGGTTTGGAGATCAGACGTATTGCAGGGAATTAAATTGTTTCCAGCGATTGCCGAGGAAGCGGAGACAGAAGGAAGGAAAGCCACCTGTAAGACAAACAGGAGTCAGTCCAGAGAGGGAGAGAGCAATAGAAACTCGAAAAGGGGAGACGAGTCAGATGATGAGGAGTTCATTATACAATTGCTGAATGATCGCCCACCGCCATATGTGGAAAGCGAAAAAGGCTCACGCATTAGTACTGCCCCTCCAGAACCAATACAGGGGAATGTAACGCCAAATTTGAGAAGATCTCAGAGGCCGAGCAGTTCTGACATGCCTTTCTCACCACGAATACCACGGGTTCAGAGGATGTACCCAGACGTGCCGACATTGAAACCTGCTGATAACTATCAGCCACAGGTTCAAAGGCACTGTTGTGATGAGCATAATGTGGGAATGACTTCCGATTCAATGGCGCAGGGAGGACAAAACTATCAGAGACCGACATTGATTCAAGCTGAATCAACACAGTTCTCGATGCCCCAACAGCAGACACAAGAAGTGCGAGTAGTAGAAAGCCAGTTAGGTATGCCAGCAATGATGAACCACAATGTGGGGATTAACATGCCACAGAATTCGGGGAACAGACAGAATCCAGATGCAATATCTCTACCTATCACTGTAGGTCCACCAGTACCACTGTACATACAGGCAAATTCAAGCACCAGCGACCAAGGGTTAATGATGCAGAATGGGACAGGGAGGAGATGCATAGAAACCACTCCAGAGACAACTCCGATAGCGACACTGCCAAATGGATCTGGGTCCTTGTCGGAATTTAGTCCAATTCCAATTTGTGCTCCGTCAACCGTGGTAAGGTCACATCCACCACTATTAGTACCGTTAACCTCACAGACTGAAACATTACAGAAACCGTCAATGGCAGTTGATGTAACTGCTACATTAATGGGACTGAACGCGCAACAGCTAACACAATGGTTCAACAGCCTGAACTTCCCACAGAGTGTATCTAGCGGGAAGGGAGAAGAATACCTGAATAAAATAAGGTTGGGTATGGAGGCAGATGAACTGGTTGAGGGAACAATGGGTTTGAACAGATTAGAATCATACACGGAGGAAGAACTAAGATACATGTGCCCTAGGATTACAAGAGAAGTGAGCAGCATACATAAGAAATTACAAGAAATTGCAGACAGACACGAGATTGATATAGGTAAGACTAAACACCTGAGTAGAAGTTACAGGTTACATTTCGACACAAAAGACTTCGAACACATGAGATCCGCAGGGATGAAAACACACCTTAAAGAGATACTGCAGAGTGCACAGGTCTGGAGATGTTTAGACAAGTGGGAAAGCAGGTGGGTCAAGAAAAAGGATAAAAAGAAGGAAAATACTTCAGAACGAAGTGAGAAAAAACAACAGAATGACGATCTGATAACCATGTTACCAATGAGAGAGACAGCAGGGGGAAAACTTGTGCATGTACCATGGCACAGGTGCGATATTCAATCCTTTACGGACGACTTTCCCAAATTGAGAGAAAAACCGATCGAGTGGTATCAACAAACAGATAGATTTGTGAAACTCGCGAAGTGTCTCTGGGAAGACCTGAATATCTTATTTGAGATTGTGGTTCCGGCTGATTTGTGGGAAGATTGTAAAAGGGCTGTAGGTTGGCCGACGAGTGAACCAGAGAGAGATAGGGACATAGGTGCGCCATCACCTACAGTAATGAGTTTGTACCACAAGGTGATCGAGCACTTGAAAACCAAGGTTGCGTCGAAAAATGTGGATTGGCAAAGGATTGACAGGACCGCCCAAGAGATTAAAGAATCTATACAATCATATTATGAGAGGTTGTTGAAAGCGTTTAAAAATTACAGTGGCACGGAAACGATTGAGCCAAAGGACATGCTTCATTTTGTGTTCAGGTTTGTGGAAGGGCTGAGACCTGAAATTAGCCAGATGATTAAATCGCATTTGATTTGTTGGCAGACGAAGTCGATCGATGAAGTGTTGAATTATGCAAAATACTGCAGTGATGAGATTGAGACAAAGCAGAAAAGATTGAAGTAAAAGGTGATGGTGATGCAGCTCAGAGCAGCTCAGACAGGTTTACAAGGTTTGCAAGGTTTTCAACAACAGATGCCGCAGCAGCAGCAACAGGGAAATGCTATGTTTCAGCCGCAGATGAGCGGCAGAGGCCGAGGAGGTTTTGTGAATAATGGTCCTGATTTAAATACCGTTATGATTCCAAAAGGTATACAGGCAATGAAGAAGGTGATGCCATGTCACACGTGCGGAATTGTCGGGCATTGGAAACGGGAGTGCCCAATGATGGTGCAGGAAGGTGTAGGTCAGCAAAACAATGATGTCAATGCATTTCAAATTATGAGAGGACCGAAACTGAGAGGTCCGAACCCAAATTTTCAAAACAATATGAACCAGATGCAGGGTCTACAACCCATGCAACCGCAGCAGGTGCAAATGCCCCGTGTGCAAATGACACAATTGCAGCCAATGCAACAGCAGTTTCCCATGGTACCTAATCAGCAAATGCAAATACCCTTAGCACCAATGAATCAGCAGCAAGCAATGCTTCCTCAACAGGTCACGGGTCAGGGAATGAGTCAAAATGACACAGTACACCAATTCCCACTACACAGCGAGAACGGAATAAACGATGTATGGGAGAGTGGAAGTTCAGATGAGGAGGGAAATTGTGTGCTTGCAGCATCTTTGGAAGTTGATCAAAAGGGTCCGTATGTGGAGGGAAGAGTTATGGGTCATCGCGTTTCATTCTTGGTTGACACAGGAGCTACACGTTCCACTGTTAGGAGCATTGAAGTGCCAAATCTGCCACTTTCAGGGAGAACAGTTCAAGTAGTGGGAGTAGCAAACAGGTACCTGACAAACCCAATCACAGATCCAGTACAAGTCAGAATTGGTAACTATCAAGGGTCACATAATTTTGTGGTATGTGACTCAAGCCCGATATCACTGTTAGGGAGAGACCTATTGTGCAAATTGGGATGTTCGATCATGTGTTCGAACAATGGAATTAGAATTCAGACGAGCAGTGATGGGGAAGAAGAGGACAGTGTAGAAGGGGATGAGATGGAGACTGTCGATGATGATCACTGAAGCAGATATTCCAGCTGAGTTACAGGAAACGGTCGGAAAAGAAGTGTGGGATATGACAGGAAAAGAGGTGGGACTGGTGAAAGGAGTGGAACCAGTGAAAGTGACTGTAAAACCCAATGTAACCTTTCCTCAGACCCCACAGTACCATATGGCACAAGACACCCTCATGAAAGTCGCCCAACTCATTGATGAGTTTGTAAAGCAGGGAGTACTGAAAGAAGTGTTAAGCAGTCCATGTAATTCACCAATTATGGGACTAATAAAGCCAAGTGGAAAGGTCCGAATTGTGCAGGACTTGAGGAAAATAAATGACATAATAATTAAATGCTGCCCTGTAGTACCGAATCCAGCTGTGATAATGTTTCAAGTCCCTTGCGATGCCGAGTGGTTCTCAGTCGTCGACTTGTCACAAGCATTCTTTTCGGTGCCTCTTCATGAGGACAGCCAATTTCTCTTTTGTTTCAAATTCTTAGACAGAGTTTACAGTTGGTGTCGAATTCCTCAAGGGTTTTCGGAGTCACCGTCAATTTTCAATCAGATTCTAAAGAAAGATTTGGAAGCGTTGGAATTACCATTCGAGTCAACCCTAGTACAGTACATTGATGACTTACTGATTGCATCCAAGACAGAAAGTGACTGCACAGCTGACACCATTGCCCTATTGAACCATTTGGGAAGAAATGGACACAAGGTGTCTCCTTCAAAATTACAATTCTGCCAGAAGAAAGTGAAATATTTGGGTCACCAAATAGAGAAAGGGTCACGGAGAATAATGAAGGAAAGAATAACAAGTGTACTTCAAATGAGTCCCCCAAAGACGAGGAGGGAAGTGAGGAAGTTTTTGGGAATGGTGAGCTACTGTCGCCAATGGATTCCCAACTTCTCAACTCTAGCAAAACCTTTGCTGAAATTAATCCAGAAATATGCGTTGGATGAGATTGAGCTGAAAGGAGATGAGATGGATGCTTTTATTGAATTAAAGGAATGCATGTGCAGGGCTCCAGCTTTAGGTATGCCTGACTACACAAAACCTTTCACATTGTTTTGTCATGAACGTGATGCATGTTCCTTGTCTGTCTTGACCCAAGCCCATGGTGGCGTAAACAGACCAGTAGCATATTTTTCAGCTACTTTGGATCCGGTCGCAGCAGCACTGCCAGGGTGCTTGCGCGCCGTAGCCGCAGTTGGTATCAGCCTCACTCAGAGTGAAGGAATAGTGATGGGACACCCTTTAACAGTCATGGTCCCTCACTCAGTCGAGATACTTTTGACACGTTCCCGAACACAGCACATGACTGGTGCTAGACTCACAAGGTACGAAACAATAATTCTGGGATCACCTAATGTGCAGCTGAAAAGGTGCACTACGTTGAATCCAGCAACCTTGTTTCCCAGTGAAAATGCTGAAATTGAGAACGCTGAAGACATCGAGCACGACTGTCTTCAGGTGACTGAATTTTGCACCAAACCAAGGCCTGATATCAAAGATACCAGATTAGAAGAAAATTATCAAATCATTTTTGTTGATGGTTCATGTTTAAGAGATGCACTGGGTGTATTGAAAGCAGGGTACGCTGTATGTACTGTAACAGGTGTTCTGGAAGCCTCTTGGCTTCAAGGGGTTTACTCTGCACAAGTAGCAGAATTGGTAGTCCTTACTAGAGCATGCCAACTTTCTGCCCTAATGAAAGTTACCATTTACACTGACAGCCAATACGGGTTTGGAATAGTGCATGATTTTGGACAATTGTGGTCACAGAGAGGCTTCATGACCTCTTCAGGATCACCAGTGAAAAATGGTGAAAGAATAAGAGAATTGTTACATGCCATTCAGTTACCAGGGGAAGTAGCAGTGGTGAAATGCAGTGCACACTCAAAGGGACAAGACTATGTTTCCCTAGGAAATGGATATGCGGATCAAGTCGCAAGGTTTTGCGCATTGAACTGTATATTGCTCAGGGATGAATGGAATTTGATAAGTGAACCAGAACTTGAACAAAGCGAAATTTTTGCTCTAAAGGTTATAGATACGATGGACGAATTGAAATCCCTACAGAATGGTGTCAGTGAGGATGAAAAACTCTTGTGGACTAAATCACAATGTGTAAAGAGACTAGATGAATTATGGGTTTCAAATGAAGGGAAATTCGTTCTTCCAAATAGCCTTTTGACACAGATAGCCAGATTTTACCATGGACAAGCTCATCTTGGGAGGGATGCCATGATAAGGTTATTTAAAACTGATTGGTTTAACCCCAAATTCCATCAAGTTGCTGAAGCAGTTTGCCACTGTTGCGTCATTTGCCAACAGATGAACGCAGGGAAGGGAACCGTAGTAAACTTGAGCCACATTGGAAGAGCAGGGGGTCCATTCAGCAGGATGCAAATGGATTTCATTGAGATGCCTGTGCATGGAGGCTTGAAGTATGTGTTGGTGGTTGTGTGCATTTTTAGTCACTGGATTGAAGCATACCCTACACGCAGAAATGACAGTCTCACAGTTGCAAAACTACTCTTGAGAGAGTTAATACCACATTTCGGATTCCCGATCTCTTTAGAATCAGATAGGGGAAGTCACTTCAATAATGAAGTAATAAAATTGCTTTGTGCAGCACTGAACATTGAGCAAAAGCTGCACTGCAGCTACCGCCCTGAAGCATCAGATTTAGTGGAGCAAATGAATGGCACATTGAAATCAAGAATGGCGAAAATATGCGCATCAACAAACTTGAAATGGCCCGACGCATTGCCTTTGGTACTAATGTCAATGAGAAACACCCCTGACAGAAAGACTGGACTGTCCCCACACGAGATTCTCATGGGCAGAGCTATGAGACTTCCAGCAGTTCCTGCAAATGCACTTTTGAATATTACAGATGATATGGTGTTAGACTACTGCAAAGGTCTAGCTGATGTGGTTCGATCTTTCTCTCACCAGGTGGAGGCAACCACCTTGCCACCGATCCAAGGTCCAGGACACGCCCTGAAAGCAGGTGACTGGGTCGTGATAAAGAAGCACGTGAGGAAGTCGTGTTTGGAACCCCGTTGGAAAGGACCTTTCCAAGTGATTTTGACGACTACCACCGCTGTGAAGTGTGCGGGAGTTCCCAACTGGATTCACGCCAGTCACACAAAGAGGGTGTTGTGTCCCACAGATGAGGAAGTTGAAGCGCTGAAGTTACCAGTACCTGATAACAAAGTACCAAGCGCTGAGGCAGAGCGAAACAGAACTAGAAGCGAACAGGCAGAAATAGAGGAGGGAGAAATATTCTCTGAGGACGAAGCAACTGATTCACTTGGGGAAGACCAAGGAGAAGCCTCAGACAGCGACGAAGCAGCTGAAGGTAACAAAGAGCCTGAAGCAGCTGAGAGTGACAAAGAGCCTGAAGAAAGTAACTGTGACAAAGGGCTCGAAACAGGTGAAGAAGCAGGAAAGTCTGATCAGAGGAGGGCTTTCCCAGAAGCAGACGATACAGGAAGAGAACAGGAAAACCTGATTGATTTCCCAGAGGGAGAAGACGAAACCAGACAAAGTGAAACTGTTCAAACTCCTTCGGAAGAGGTTGCAGGTCCGTCAAGTGGACCCAGTGCAAAACGTAGACAAAGCATATCACCAGTAAAACTGAGAACTAGAGAAACGTTGAATGACAGTGAAGGGCCAAGAGTGAAAGAGAAAAGAAAGGAAGTGTCTGTCGTAGTACCAACACCAAGTGAAGAAAAGGACTTGGCCAAAGAGGAAAGTACCAGCGAGAAAGAATCAAAGAGAGATGCAAAATTGAAAAGAAAAAGGATACCGAGCAGAAGGTATTCCGGTCCGGAGTGGGCATACATAGCCAATAACGACTGGTCAGACGAATTCGTATCCCTCAGTCTCGAGAACGAAGAAGCAGAGCTACACTTTGGAAACAAAAGTTCTATGGACTCTGTTGATTGAAAACATTGATAACCTGATTGACTTTTCAACCGGCTAAGACATTGCTAACTTGATTGACTTTGAAAACGATTTTGAGACAACGCTGCTAACCGATAAGAGACTGAGCTGCTAAAGCAAACTGTGTGAACATTGAACTCGTTCAGCTTTGTAAATATCTGCAAAACCGCTTTGATAGAGTGCCTTCAACTTTCTGATTCTATACAGATCATGACTAGTTTCACTACCCAGGGGCGTAAAATGAAGTATTGTAAATACATGTGTATAGGCTTGATAACCGCATGAGTACTAATAATTGTAGCAATAGTTCTTGGAATGCATGGTAAAAGTGAGAGTGAGACGAATGATGCTTCTACTTCTAAACCTATTATCATTACTGAACTAACAGCTTTCAAGAGACTCGAGCAAGACGAGAGACACTTGCATGATAAGAAGGAACTTTCATCTAACGTTTTCTATCACTTACTGAGTGAGTATGTTGAGACCATGGATGCGAAAGATTGTTATGTGTGTACACAAATACCTACCTCAGTAGTGGAAGGGGTAACGTATCACAGCATGCCTCTTACGTATGGAATAACATGTAGTATAGTAGCTTCCAGATTTTATGCTCAGAAAGACATTCATTATTTCTATACTAATTACGATGTTACATTTGCATATGTCCCCATAATAGGGCATTTAAGTAAGATAGCTCGAGATTATTATGCCAAATTAATGAGGGAATTCTTCGAACCAATGTCACCTTTTCACACAGCTCACGCACATAGAGAAAACCTTACATGCTTGCTTTCACCAGTAGAAATAGAATTTTTAGATCGCACTGATGATAGGAAGAATGAAATGAAGGAGAAATTAGAGAGGGAATTACACGAAAGGATGTCTGTGGATAATTATGCTTTTGCTGCAATAAAGACACAAGGGAAAATAGCTTTAGATACATTACATGTAGGCAGATTTTGTATACATAGATTTCCATCATATTATGACACAGTTTTTGTGGGAACGAGTGAATGTAAACATACATATGCATTTCAATCTAAGTGGACGTTCATGCTGAATGGACAAGATCCAGTTATTCCTGGAGTATATTATATTTGTGGACTCAACGCCTATTATCGTCTTCCCAAAGGATGGTATGGGAGGTGTTATTTGGGAATAGTGTTCCCAAAAGTTTACCAACTAGATGACTTAAAGAAATTTCCAAAGCTGTCTGAATCACATCGTGTTCAGAAAAGGGAGACAGCTTCTGGTGTGGTAGGAGACATATTTGGAGCATTGATTCCTTCAGTAGGAGTCATATTGAATTCAATCAAAATACGAAAGTTGTCTACTATTGTGGATAACATGCTGACAAAGTTTTCAGGAGCTATAATCCTGATGGATGCTGAACTTGCTGCAGAAAGAGCTATGACTCTTCAAAATCGGCTTGCCTTAGACATTCTTTTAGCAAAGGATGGCGGCGTTTGCAAAATGCTTGGTACACGTCACTGCTGTACCTATATACCAGATAATAGTGGGAAGATTAGAACAATGCTTACGAATTTAACCAAAGAAAGCGTAGATTTGAAGGAATTGAAAGAGCCCGGAGTTTGGGAGAAGGTTGGAAAGGGATTTCCTCCCGTGGGAAATTGGCTTAGCAACGTTTGGAATGGATTGTTATTAAAGATAATAAAGGGAATATTAATAGTGTTAATTTGTTTATTAGGTCCTTGGGGAATATGGAAAACTATTAAAATAATAAAAGCAAGGAACAAAAGAAAGAGAGAGGAGAAAATAGAAAACAAAATGGTGGAGATCTATAGAGAAAAATCAAAAGGGACTAAAAGAAAAAGGGAATTGACTGAAGTGCCAAATTACTATACAGAATTTTAATGGAATAAAATTTGTGGGTGGATTTGATGTGATGACATAATTAGTCATCAGAGGAGGGATTGATGACGCAGAAAAAGAAGGTCCGACATATATTCATGTATACCGTGTGATCAATACGTGTAATGTAGTGTGATTTTAGTAAAAGAAATAATGTACGAGGGGAATTGTGCCCTCAGGTTAGTTCGCCATCATTATAAATGAGCTTTATTAATCACGAAGTATTAAAATTGTAGTAATCCGTCATAATCGCAAATGTATGCCATGATTTCTTGTTTGAAAACTGTTTTGCTTAGCTTAAATTTAGTACAGGCTTTGGCCTAGTTGCCTGGCTTCAAATTCTAACTGTGTGATTCTTTTTTTCCTTGAACTAATGAAACATATATTCTTGCTTGAAGTTGTATTTTTCCAGTAGAAACTGGCTGGTACACTTATCTCCAAGGTTTCGTGCTAGGCCGGTTACATCCCCTTTGATACAAGGTCAGTCTCTGCAGGTGCGGACAATGAAGGTACAGATACCAAAAATAATTGGCAAACCATGATACAACTTGTGTTCCAAGGCTCCAAGGCTAATGTATGCACAAATAAGTTCTAGTAAAAGACAATTTTCATTGGACAATTTGAAGCCAACCTATGAACCCTCCAATGGAGGACCCTGCAGAATTCGGAATGTTTCTTACTTAAACCCACCGGACAAAGAGAAGTCAGCCATTTTCCTAGATGCCAGTTTGAAGCCTGATGCCAGACTCCATTTTGGGACGACACCCTGACGCCCTTTTCTCTATCCAAGAGAAAGAGACTTTAAGAATTCTCACCCTAGAGACTTTAACTTTGATTTGCCCCGTCTTGCCCATGCAGTAACTTTGCCCTATTCTCCTTGCCGTTGCAAGGAAGCTTGCCCTTAACTTTGCCCCTTTGAACTTGCCCCATGCTGATCGAACCGGTACCTGAAGGACGAAGACTTTTCTTGAATGCTGATTGTATTTGGTAAATATGAAAGGATAAATGTATTATGCATTGTGTTTTTCCTTTTAGGTACCAACTGCTATTTTGATAGGGTCCTAGCTAGAACTTTTCCAAATTTGTGTTGACTAAATTCGTTTTGCATGAAGTCCCACATGCCAATGCTAATTAGAGGTTAGTCGAGGTATTCATTCAATGTATCATGAAGAATTGAAATCTTGTTATGCTGACCGAATGTATGCAATTAGTCAAATACAGTTAGTTACATTGGTGATTTGCATTGCTATAACAGAGTGTATCATCATCCAGATTTTGCGTAGATTGCGTTTCTTCCGCCGTTATGGACAGCTAGTAATGTTCATATACATATATCAATTGGTTTTGAGACATATATATATCGTGCTAGCTTTGTTAATATAGGGAAATAAATTCACTAACTTTTAATAAACTGGTGTGGTTATTCATGACTGAAAGGTCATGGTGCGCCGAAATACCAACTGTTATTGATTTCTGATGTGCTATATTGACCTATTAATTGAGTATTGATTACCGATTACAATAGTCATTGATTATTGATCTGAGTGACTCGACTATTGAGGATGAGGAGAGCCCGACTCGGTTAAAAGATTCACCGACCTCCAACGTGTCCAGATACAGGTAATTTTATAAGGGCTGGACGCGTTATCAGGTATTACACAGGGATGCTAGCGCCAATCAATTTAAAGTAGCAAGTGTAATTAGTTCAGAATACTTGTGCACGCAAGCAATTCTCCCTTTTTAGGTTGAGTGTGCAAATGCTTTGACCTGTTGTAAGTCTCGTAGGCTTTTAACCACTCCACTCCCATCACTTTCACTCATTCCTGGGCTTGCCTTTCATAAATCCTTTGTCATTGGTAAATGTTTCATGTTTGTTTCCCCTTGGAGTGTGTTTTGTTATGGCCTGGCAGACTGCCCCTGTTACATGGATAATTGCTCGATTCCCAATATGTTTGACTGCCAGCAAACTTCTTTTTCTTTTTGTGACTCTTCTTCGTGCTCA
Source organism: Pleurodeles waltl (assembly GCF_031143425.1). NCBI lineage: Eukaryota > Metazoa > Chordata > Amphibia > Caudata > Salamandridae > Pleurodeles > Pleurodeles waltl. The sequence continues at coordinate 976,706,281 of NC_090436.1, read as the reverse complement.
TGCACTTTGTATTGGCTCGCTTATGTCAACTGTTTTGCTTTTCATTTTCAATTTAAGTTGCAAGAAAAGTCTAGTTAGGAATTTACAACGCTAATAGCTCTAACTTGAGCAAATGCGAGACCATTGCATTGCAAATGCTTGTTTCTATCTGCTTCTTTTTTGCACTCATACCACCTGCGAGGGTGAAAATAAATGCTAGCAGTCAGGTCCGGATTGGCCTTTCTGTCACTCAAGCATTTCCCTGGAAGTTTACAGGCTAGGGGTCACTTTCCACTTCACTACTAGATGGACGACGGAGTCTCATCCTTGAAAGCCATCATAACCAATTCTGTTGACGGGCACATGCAGTGTGGCGTTGTTTGGAACCAGGGTTGATTTCGGCTTCCAGTCTGTCCTTACCGAGTGCCCCTCGGAGCTGTCTTTACTCGTCCAGGCAGTAGACCATGCCAGAACCAAGATGATGACTCTTCGATCACATGCAAGTGGTCGCCATGGTCAGCTCGCTTCCCATAAGCAAACAATTCAGGGGGAGCATTCTTCCGTTATACCCATAATGTGCTCTCCGTAATCCGCTGACAAAAAAAGTGCTAGGATAATAGGAAAAGAAAACATCAAGGCAGCGCTAACAGCTGAAGGGACGTGACATTGCCACCGTGAAGGACACCCTTTCGCGCCAGCAGTTTCCGAGAGCGGCACCCCTCTTCTGATGTCACCGCTGCGCTTCTGAAGAGTCATTTCAAAAATTCCCACGCTCGTTGCACCTGGGAGTCAAGACCACGAGTCTCCTGGCACCACTACACAGGGACAGGGCGTGCTCTAGATTCCCAACCCCTTATGCCAGACTTAGAAACAATGCCTTTTAAAGGTCTATTTCTAGAGATGCATGTGCTCGTTCCACGTTACAGTTTTTTTAATAGGCCTCACTGTCATTCTTTGTATTGTTTTCAATCGGTCAATCTTTTCAACAGGTGTCGCCGCTCCATATCCCTCTCCTAATTGGGGACTTTCCAGACACGCTCCTGTGACTTCCCATATTGGTGCCTGTGCTGCAAACCGGCGCAGAGGCAGTCTGACCTCTAGCCTGTGGCGCTTCCCAGGGCCATTGATATAATGAAGATGTCAGCACGTGCTGGAACCTGGCTGAGCCCGAGCTTATGCATGAAGATCGTCTCCGTATTTAGAGCCTTAGCGGGCTTCTGTCTGCATTGTTGCCTCTTTACAGCCGTCCATGGCCTGCTCATGATCTGAATACGTACTCTGTCTTAATTGTAAAATGAAACGGCTCTTGTGGGCGGCGAGGACATGATCGCTTAAGGTCTACTCTAGTGAAACTCTTCTGGAATTAAAAAAAAGTACCCAATTCATAAATGCGCAGGGTCAGCTGAATTGGTAACAGACAGGGCCCTTTGTGCAGAAGAAGCTTTGCAAATGTGAAACTCCTGTATGATACATCGGGTCCTTCATGCATGATGTTTGTTAACTCAAAAGTAGTTTGAAAGCTTAAAAACATTGAAGAAGCACAGTTCAGAAGGTTTTATGGCTCCTACATATTACTAAGATGTGGCAAAAAAATCCAGTTCATGATAGTAAATTGTATATTGTGAGCCACAAAACAATGATTTGTAAAATTTAACAACTCTAAATAGGCTGCAAAATGTTGACAAATATTCTGGTTTGTGTCATTATCCACCAACAATAACTTAGGTGTAGGGGCTGAAACTGCAATGTTTATGTGATGACTCGCAATTTCTCACCTTGCAACCACAAATGTACTCCCCGAGAATGACAGGCGTAGTGTCTTCTGTAGGACGAAATTTGGAAGGGAACATCGCTAGATATCAAGCGGGTGTACGAGACAAGGTTCTAAAGGAGGAAAATATTTTTCTGGTGGAGCAAAAAAAAGCATGTGTGCAAATACATTTTTACTTGATTTCTTCATGCAGATTTTCCGCTTTATGGAAAATTTAAGAAGTTGAAATACTCCTCGAAATGTTCAAGGGTTACAGATTTCCAGGAGTAATCTGTAGGAGATTTTTGTGAATCCCAAACAATTTGAAATGTCCTTTTATAGGTAGGTTAAACACATGGAAGTAGATTTCTGGCTTTCCCAACCTGGCCATTGTATATCGAGCACTTAGGGGCATATTTATACTCTGTTTGCACCGAATTAGTGTAATTTATAGTGCTAAACCTACCATGCCACATGACTCCTGCCTTAGAAAAGGCAGGAGTCATGCCCACCACCCCAGTGGCCAGCACAGAGGACAGGGGTCCCCTGGGCATGGCCATTGCACCCGGTGCCATGTATGGGGGCCAATTTCAGGGCCCCCTATGGCACTTTAAAAAATAAAATGCACTTACCTGTACTTACCTGGGATGGGGTCCCCCATCCTTGCAGTCCCTCTAGTGTGGGTGGGGGTGCCCCTACGGCCTAGGGAGGGCACCTCTGGGCTTATTCCATGGTGTTCCACCATGGAAATAGGGCCACTGGTCCCCTAACACCTGCCCTGACCCAGGTCTTAAAAAATGGGGCAAAGCAAGCTTTGCCCCATTTTTTGATCCCTCCTCCCTCCCTTGCACCATTTTTACATGGGAGTATAAATATGGTGTTAAGGCCATAGAGTCATTTTTTTGCACGGGAACGCCTACCTTGCATCTCATTAAGGCAAGGTAGGTTTCCACTTCCAAAAAATGACTTTAACTCCATAAATTTGGTGCTAGACAGGTCTAGCACCAAAGTATAAATATGGAGTTAGTTTTGCACTGAATTAGAGTTTAAAAAAAAATGACACTAATTCAGTGCAAACATAGTATAAATATGCCCCTTAGCGTCAAAAAATGATGCTAATCTGGTCAGAATAATTTATTTTTGACTCAAAACTGCCTAACGTCATTTTTTTTTAAGATAGCCTACCCTTTGCACCGGCTTGCACCATTCCATAAATATGGTGCCCAGCTGGTGCTAAAAAATGGTGCAAGCCAGTGCAAAACTTTTTGGGGCAAAACTGCCTTAGTGCAGTTTTGCACCAAAAAGTATAAATAAGGCCCTTATTCTTTTGAGAGCCTCGCGCTGTTTATCTAATTGGAATAATTGTGTGTGTAGTCTTTACAACGATAAATCGTGCCTCCTCTTTCTTTTTCATTGATTGACAGCATGATATTAGATTTCAGTGTTATTTAATCTAACAAGAAATGTAGATAAATACCATTCAGTTAAATCAGTTTAGCTTTCCAACGAGGAAGAGAATGGCTTTGTATCCATTAAAAACTGTCGCTGTGGAGTTTATACAGATTCTTGACAATTTTTTTCCAAATCACATAAAAAAACTCCCCCAGGACCCTGTAAATGTGTGAAAGAAGCCATCCGGCGAAGAGAAGTCCGGTATCACCTAGTCACCAACAATAAGCTTTGTAGAATATTACTTTGTTTAATGACATTTACTTGGGTTCGAACGCAACGTGACATCATTTACTAGTTGGATCCTTTAAAGAAAGCGGCAAAAGGAAGCAAAGGAAATGGCAAATGACAGTACAGAGTGCACAGCATTACATTCATCATCCAGGTACTTAGGGGCATAATTATACCCCATTTGCGCCAAATTTGCGTCATTTTTTTTTGTTGCAAATTCAGCGCAAAACTAACTCCATATTTATATTTTGACTTTAGACCCTTCTAACGTCAAAATATTGGAGTTTGCACCATTTTTTAGATGCGTGAATCTACCTTGCATCAATGAGATACAAGGTAGGCGATCCCATCAAAAAAATGGTACTAACCCCATAGCCCCATATTTATCCCCCGTGCTAAAATGACACCGAGGTGGAAGGAGGGGCTAAATAATGGTGCAAAGCTTTCTTTGCACCATTATTTAACTCCAGGGTCAGACCAGGCATTAAGGCACCTGTGGACCCATTCCATGGTTAAATACCATGGAATGGGTCCACAGGTGCCCTCCTTAATCCCCAGGAACACCCCAACCCACACCAGAGGGACACCCCAGGATGGGGACCTCATCCCAGGTAAGTATAGGTAAGTAATAAAAAAGAAAATTAAAGTGCCATGGAGGGGGCCAACATGGGCTAACTTCATGGCACAGGGTGCATTGGCCATGCCCAGTGGACACTGGTCCATTGTGCTGGCCATTGGGGTAGTGGGCATGACTCCTGTCATTTCTGAGACAGGAGTCATGTGGTATCAATGGTTTTGCATCAGAAAATTATGCTACGCTGGTTAGAGTCATATTTTATGACTAACCAGCATAACTTCATTTTTTGGTGCAAAACCCCCTTCTCCCATACCGCCAGCCCCACCCTGCTAACCTAATTTTCTTTTTTACACTAGCCCACCCTTTGCACCGGCTTGCACCATTCCATAAATATTGTGCTTGGCTGGTGATCAGGAATGGTGGAAGCCGGTATAAACATTTTTGGTGCAAAACTGCATTAGTGCAGTTTTGCACCGCAAAGTATAAATATGGTGCTTCTTTTATGACCATTATATATCATGGCCCGTATTTAAACTTTTTTTAGCGCCGCATTTGCGCCGCTTTTGCGCCGCTTTTTGACGCAAAAACGGCGCAAACCTACAAAATACAATGGTATTTTGCAAGTTTGCGCCGTTTTTGCGTCAAAAAACGACGCAAATGCGGCGCAAAAAAAGTATAAATACGGGCCCATAGCTATAAGCTTACATCTGTAGAACCAAAGCGTTCAGGCTTCATCCAGTAAAAGTGGATGTGACATGTACACACAGCAAGCATACTACTCTGGTGACACTGCATCCTATTTCTGTGCGGCTGCTCATTCTGAAAGTGATTTCATTGCCAATCATTCTTTGGAAACTGGGCACACCTTCCTCCTCATTTTATTTGAAGATGTGGGATAGATTTGGGAACTGTTGTAAGCAGACTTTATTGTGCTCCATTTCTAAACTTAGCGTGGTCGGGAGAACACAGTTGTATACATATTACAAACGTCATCCACTGCAAATGGCAGATAAGTTATTTGCAAGGTCAGTACTCTCCACAGATTTATATTTGATAAATTCCCTGATCACGAGGAAAATCTGAAGTCTGAAAAAAGAGTGCCTCATCAGTCCAATTTGTCCATTTTGCTGTAGTTCAAACACCAGTTTTCCAGACCATACATGTTCGCACACGGTCACTGTTATATTGGCCATATCAGCCAGTGACATAATGGAAACTCCAGATTCTGTACCGTGAACATTTGTGGTGGAGCACAGTAGAGTTTTACCCTTTTTTTAGATATGTCACAGTCGGAAACAGGGAGATGCACCACTGCTCACTGATCCCAAACTGTGCTGTCTTCAGGCACAGACTCTGAGAAATATCAAGTTAAGTGTATGCGCTCATGACAGTGTAATGTCTTAAACACATGCTCACAGCTTTGCTCTGCTCACCACAGAAGTTTATGATACATCCCTGGTCTGGACTTAGAAGGCCCTAAAGACAACCCTGGTGAATCTGCTGATGGTTGACTTACGATTTCACAGCAACCACAGTATAGGTCATTCTTCGTTTTATGGTCATTCAGTCCTTTCCACAGAGTGGTAAGATACCCACTATCAAGACAAATGTTTCAGCTGCAGTTGAAGGCTTGAATCAAGACAAGACAGGCCTAGCATTTTAATCCATCAAAAGGAGGAATTTACTCAATTCTTTCTCTTGTTACATGATGTTTTAATCACACTAAGGGGGTGATTCTAACCCTGGCGGTCGGTGATAAAGCAGCGGCCAACCCGCCAACAGGCTGACGGTCCAAAAAATGGAATTCTGACCCTGGCGGGAACCGCCAACAGAAACCGCCACATTAACACTCCGACCGCCACGGCGGTACAGACAAACAGCGCGGCGGCCACCGCCAACAGGCAGGCGGCAGACAATGTACCGCCCACACTATCATAACTCACCAATCCGCCACCTCTTCCGGGGCGGGAGCACCGCCGATAAAAACACGGCGGAAACAGACCACGAATGGGAAAACGCTCACCGAAACACACTCCACGAGTACGGAGGACAGCATGGAACCCGAATTAAACATCCTACCTGCTCTCGTCTACCTGCTCATCTACCACGAGTACGAACGCCGGCGCAGACGACAACGGTGAGTACTGCACCTACGACACAGGGGAGGGGGGAGGAGGAAGGGTTACGGGCACACACATATGCGACCCCCACCCCCCCAAACTATGTACACACCAATGCAGAGCAACAAGTCACAGTGACACCACCCAAACCCCCCTGAAAAATGCAAAGACATAATTAAATTGTGAAGAAAAATTTATGTAATAAATAGGCTCTGACAAATATAGGTCAACTATGCAAACTATTCATACCAAAATAATACTATGTACACTGCAATGGATAACCGAGGCAATTAGTTCCGTACATCAAAAGTAAATCGAAGTGTCCGTGGGCCAAAGTGTAACAACACAAGGGCAAAGCCCACACAGGAGACCTGAGTCCTTTGGAGAGAACACTGCAGAGGCATCTGATGACAAAACTACAGGCACCTCAGGGGGAAGGGAAAGGGGGGGCACCACAGCCACATGAGTCCACGACGCCAGATCCACGAAGGGGCCACCATGCCCACATTGCCATCCTGGGGAGTGCAAAGCCACAGTCTCACAAGTCTCTACAGTGGGTGGATTGCCCACTGTGCCATCCTGGGGAGTGCAAAGCCACAGTCTCACAAGTCTCTACAGTGGGTGGATTGCCCACTGTGCCATCCTGGGGAGTGCAAAGCCACAGTCTATCAGGTGGATTACAGTCTCCACTGGTCAAGGAGGAGGCATGGTGGGCACAGTGAACCGTTAACATTGCTTGACAGGAAGGGCCCACCGGAGCGGTGCTTGACAGGAAGGGCCCAGCGGAGCGGTGCTTGACAGGAAGGGCCCAGCGGAGCGGTGCTTGACAGGAAGGGCCCAGCGGAGCGGAGCTTGAGACGGCGGGGCCCAGCGGAGCGGTGCTTGAGACGGCGGGGCCCAGCGGAGCGGTGCTTGAGACGGCGGGGCCCAGCGGAGCGGTGCTTGACAGGAAGGGCCCAGCGGAGAAGTGCTTGAGACGGCGGGGCCCAGCAGAGCGGTGCTTGACAGGAAGGGCCCAGCGGAGCGGTGCTTGACAGGAAGGGCCCAGCGGAGCGGTGCTTGACAGGAAGGGCCCAGCGGAGCGGTGCTTGAGACGGCGGGGCCCAGCGGAGCGGTGCTTGAGACGGCGGGGCCCAGCGGAGCGGTGCTTGACAGGAAGGGCCCAGCGGAGTGGTGCTTGAGACGGCGGGGCCCAGCGGAGCGGTGCTTGACAGGAAGGGCCCAGCGGAGCGGTGCTTGAGATGGCGGGTCCCTGTTCAGCGGTGCCTATCTACACGGCGGGGCCCTGTTCAGCGGTGCTCTTCTGCACGGCGGGCCCTGTTCAGCGGTGCCTATCTACACGGCGGGGCCCTGTTCAGCGGTGCCTATCTACACGGCGGGGCCCTGTTCAGCGGTGCCTATCTTCACGGCGGGCCCTGTTCGGCGGTGCTCTTCTGCACGGCGGGCCCTGTTCAGCGGTGCCTATCTACACGGCGGGGCCCTGTTCGGCAGTGCTCTTCTGCACGGCGGGCCCTGTTCAGCGGTGCCTATCTACACGGCGGGGCCCTGTTCGGCGGTGCTCTTCTGCACGGCGGGCCCTGTTCAGCGGTGCCTATCTACACGGCGGGGCCCTGTTCGGCGGTGCTCTTCTGCACGGCGGGCCCTGTTCAGCGGTGCCTATCTTCACGGCGGGGCCCTGTTCAGCGGTGCTCTTCTGCACGGCGGGCCCTGTTCAGCGGTGCCTATCTACACGGCGGGGCCCTGTTCAGCGGTGCTCTTCTGCACGGCGGGGCCCTGTTCGGCGGTGCTCTTCTGCACGGCGGGCCCTGTTCAGCGGTGCCTATCTTCACGGCGGGGCCCTGTTCGGCGGTGCTCTTCTGCACGGCGGGCCCTGTTCAGCGGTGCCTATCTACACGGCGGGGCCCTGTTCAGCGGTGCCTATCTACACGGCGGGGCCCTGTTCAGCGGTGCCTATCTTCACGGCGGGGCCCTGTTCGGCGGTGCTCTTCTGCACGGCGGGCCCTGTTCAGCGGTGCCTATCTACACGGCGGGGCCCTGTTCGGCGGTGCTCTTCTGCACGGCGGGCCCTGTTCAGCGGTGCCTATCTACACCGCGGGCCCTGTTCAGCGGTGCTCTTCTGCACGGCGGGCCCTGTTCAGCGGTGCCTATCTTCACGGCGGGGCCCTGTTCAGCGGTGCTCTTCTGCACGGCGGGCCCTGTTCAGCGGTGCCTATCTACACGGCGGGGCCCTGTTCAGCGGTGCTCTTCTGCACGGCGGGGCCCTGTTCGGCGGTGCTCTTCTGCACGGCGGGCCCTGTTCAGCGGTGCCTATCTACACGGCGGGGCCCTGTTCAGCGGTGCCTATCTACACGGCGGGGCCCTGTTCAGCGGTGCCTATCTTCACGGCGGGGCCCTGTTCGGCAGTGCTCTTCTGCACGGCGGGCCCTGTTCAGCGGTGCCTATCTACACGGCGGGGCCCTGTTCAGCGGTGCTCTTCTGCACGGCGGGCCCTGTTCAGCGGTGCCTATCTTCACGGCGGGGCCCTGTTCAGCGGTGCTCTTCTGCACGGCGGGCCCTGTTCAGCGGTGCCTTTCTACACGGCGGGGCCCTGTTCAGCGGTGCTCTTCTGCACGGCGGGGCCCTGTTCGGCGGTGCTCTTCTGTACGGCGGGCCCTGTTCAGCGATGCCTATCTACACGGCGGGGCCCTGTTCAGCGGTGCTCTTCTGCACGGCGGGCCCTGTTCAGCGGTGCCTATCTTCACGGCGGGGCCCTGTTCAGCGGTGCTCTTCTGCACGGCGGGCCCTGTTCAGCGGTGCCTATCTACACGGCGGGGCCCTGTTCAGCGGTGCTCTTCTGCACGGCGGGCCCTGTTCAGCGGTGCCTATCTTCACGGCAGGGCCCTGTTCAGCGGTGCTCATCCAGTAAGTCAAGGGAGCCAGACCTGGGCTGGACTCTCTGCTCAGTCCCCCTCCGACCGTGATGTTTCTGGACCCTTCGGTGACGGAGTCCTGGGCCCATGGGTGTCCTCCCTTACAGCTGGGATGTGGCATGTGGGGCCCACCTGCTCCGCGCTCCTGCTGCCTGACTTCTCCGCCCTGCTGCCCTTTCGCTCCTTAGATGTGGCTCCCGGGCCCTTGCCTCCCCTAGATGTTGTGGCAGGTGAAGTGGGCGAACTTTGCTCCTTGGGGGCAGCCGTGTCAGTCCTCTCACGGTGGCCCTTGTGTTTCCTGGTCCTCTTCCCTGGGGGGGGCTTGATGTGTCCTTGCAGCTGATTGAAGTGTCACTGCTGGCAAAGGGTGGACTCCAGAACCCATGCACAACAGTGACACTCGTAGCTGGGCTGGTGGTGGCTGAGGTGCTCTTGGGACTCTTTGCAGATGGAGGGGGTGGGTCATCGGAGGGAAAGAGGTCAAGATTAGCGAGGAAAAGTTTTTTAGGACCAAGGTAAAGGGTAGGAGAAGTGGTGATGGGAGTGGAGGAAGAGGATGTGGTTGTAGGAGAGTCAGGTGTGCTGTCATTGGGTGAAGGTGCTGGTGCTGTAGGCTGTCGTGAGGTGGATGGCTGTTGGGTGGGTGGCTGCCTGCGTTTGTGTGTCTTGGAAGAGGGGGTGACAGACACAGTGGGAGAGGACACAGGGGACGTGTAAATGGCAGTGGGGGTGGTGACTGCACGCGTGCGGACTGTACTGGAGGGTGTGGTGGTGATGGAAGCACTGGCTGATGTTGGTGTGCATGCAGGTGTGAGTGTAGACGTCACAGGGAGGGAGGAGGGAGACGAGGAGGAGGGGGACACAGAGGTGGTAGTGACTGTTGGTATGTCTGCATCTGGGTGTTGCTTGGGTGAGTGTTTGTGGGATCTGTGGTGCTTGTGTCTGGATGAGCTGCCCTTGGGTGTTGAGGTGTGTGCAGGCTGGTCAGATGGTGTGGATGGGATAGGCTGAGGAACAGGAGACAGAGACAGGGTGGAGGCAGTCAGAAGAGGGAGGCTGGAAACAGGGACAATGGCTGCCGTCAGTGCTGAGGCCAGGGCATTGAACGATCGTTGATGGGCAGCCTGACCCGAATGAATGCCCTCCAGGTAGGCATTGCTCCGATGCACCTCCCTTTCTACCCCCTGGATGGCATTCAAAAGGGTAGTCTGCCCAACAATGAGCGTCCTCAGGAGGTCACTGAGCTCCGCACTGAGGGCAGCAGGGGTGACAGGGGCAGGGGCTGAGGTGCCTGGGGCGAAGGAGACGCCCGCCCTCCTGGGCGAGCGGGCACGGAGCGTAGGCTGAGGGGCTGCTGGGAGGGTGGGGCTGGTGCGCTGGGTGGCGGCTGTACCTGTAGAGGCGGGGGGCACGGATGTTGCCGCCACCGCTAGGGAGCACCCATCCGAGGACGTGTCTGTGTCGCTGGTCTCACCACCGGTCCCCGTTGTGGTGCTCCCCTCGCCCTCCGGATCACTGGTGCACTCGGTGTCTGTTCCTGGGGCCACCGGGGCCTTGTGACTGGCAGCTCCCTCGTGCTCCGATGCCAAATCTCCTCCGCCTGATGATGCTAATGCACACATGCACAAGAAGATGAAGAAGAAGGGTGGGGGGAGAAAAACGAAGACAGGTTGAGTGCATGCAATGTCAACACCGTTGGCGGAGAGGACAGACAGAGGAGCCTCATGCACTACGCCGCGCATTCGGGGTACACTACTCAGTACTCCTGACTAGGACAACAGGTCTAGAGATGACAAACGCGCACATGTGTGATGCTGGACCATCAATAGCTGTACTTGTCACCCTACAGAGGTGGGGGCCAGGAGCACAGGGCCATGCCTAAGGGAGGGGACTAGCCTACAGAAAGCGCCGTGGCCTAATGTCACCCACAGCCCTCCTCCCCCACCCAGACGCCTCCACTGCGCAGAAAGATAGGAGAATGTGCTGATACTCACCCCCTTGTGTCTGATGTGATGTCCTCAAGCGCCCATCCAAACCAGGGTAGGCCACCGCAAGGATCCGGGACATCAGCGGGGTCATGGTACGACTGGCACCCCTCCTAGGTTGGGAGGCCATCCCCAGCAGTGACTCGGCGGTCTTCCTGGTCCCGCGGCGGATGTCCTCCCACCTCTTGCGGCAGTGGGTGCCCCGTCTGTTGTGGACCCCCAGGGTCCGTACTTCCTTGGCGATGGCACGCCAAATGTCGACTTTCTGATGGGCGCTGACCTATTTGACATGTACAGGGTGGGAAGGAAACATTAATCAATGAACTGCATGTTAGATGTGATTGGCCCCCCTCACCAACTTTGCCAAATGGCACATGCTCTCATCTGTTGTGCGTTGCACTCCTCATTCGCCCCCCACCCCACCAACTTACATTCACCCCACTCCACAGAGGCATCGCCCATTCCATGTGCACACGGTGTACTTACCTGTTGGTCTGGAGGACGTAGAGTAACGCATACTGGGGGAGGACCCCATCCACGAGCTTCTCCAACTCTTCAGACGTGAAGGCAGGGGCCCTTTCCCCAGTCGCAGCAGCCATTGTCACTTCCAGACCGAGGTCACAGCAGCACTTGCAGTATAGGTCCTCTCCTGTGGATGATCAGGTCTCGAGTGATTAAGCAGATAGAAAATGGCGGTCACGCCTGCGGCGGTGCGTACCGCGGCGGTGCGTACTGCGACCGCCGGCGCACCTCGTCATTGGCTCCTGAAACCCATAGGCTTCAATGTTAACCAATGCGGCTTCGTATAGCGGTCTTCGACCGCCTACCGCCACGGTGCGCCCCGCCAGCGCATTGACCTCACATCCCATTGTCCCACTTCACAGGTCAGGCAGCCGCCATTTCAAGGGCCCACATGGCATAATTTGTACTGCGTCACACAGGCCTAGGCCTTGCATTGCCACACATACACGCCTTTCAATACATAGATAACCGTGTGCTATTTTAGCTGTGGTGAACGTACCTGTGAGTTGCTTGACTCTGTGCTCCATGTTGTCCTTCCTAGGAACCGTCCGCTGGGACTTGCGAGGAGAAGGATGAATCCTCGCGTGTACCGACCGCTGGTGGACCTGTCGACAATGGAAGAACGCCACATCATACTACGATACCGACTTGACCGTGCCACTATCCATGAACTGTGTGCCCAGCTGGAGCCAGCCCTGATGTCCCCCATCCGCCAACCCACAGGAATTCCCCCTCCGGTGCAGGTTCTGTCAGTCCTCCATTTTCTTGCAAGTGGCTCATTCCAGACGACAGTGGCCATGTCATCTGGAATGTCTCAGCCCATGTTTTCAAAAGTTTTGTCTAGAGTGTTGTCTGCCCTGACGAAACACATGCGGAGTTACATTCTATTCTCTGAGGAGGTTGATTTGGCCACTGTGAAGGGTGATTTTTATGCCCTTGGACATATCCCCAACATAATTGGTGCCATTGATGGGACCCATGTGGCCTTATTACCCCCAAAAGACGATGAGCAGGTGTGCAGAAACAGGAAAAGTTATCATTCTATGAACGTCCAGGTGGTCTGTTTGGCTGACCAGTACATCTCCTATGTAAATGCCATGTTCCCTGGTTCAGTGCATGACGCGTATGTGATGCGTAATAGCAGGATCCCTTATGTAATGGAACAGCTCCAGGGACAACGTGTGTGGCTAATAGGTGACTCTGGTTACCCCAACCTGCCTTGGCTATTGACCCCAGTGAGGAATCCCCAGACCAGGGCTGAGGAACGGTACAATGAGGCCCATGGGCAGACTAGGAGGATCATAGAAAGGACCTTTGGCCTCCTGAAGGCCAGGTTTAGGTGCCTGCATATGACAGGGGGATCCCTGATGTACTCACCAAAGAAGGTGTGCCAGATCATCGTGGCCTGCTGTATGCTTCACAATCTGGCATTGCGACGTCAGGTGCCTTTCCTGCAGGAGGATGGTCCAGATGGTGGTGTTGAAGCAGCTGTGGAGCCTGCGGAGAGTGAAGAGGAGGAAGACTCAGAGGACGACACAGACAACAGGGACAGAGTTATCCAACAGTATTTTCAGTAGCACACAGGTAAGAATCACCCACGCCATTTTACATTTACTTGAAGACTCCTGCATCTCAACTTTGTCTATTTCCCACCAGTTCTTTTAGACTGATGTTTGATTTTCCCTTCCCTTTTCAGTGCTGTATGACCCACTGCGTGACTTCTGGTTGGTTAGCCCATGGACTAATGCTTATTGACCTCGGTATGTTTTCAACACAAAGTTAACCGAACATAATTGATCTGTAATGTGTTATACATTTGTAAATAATACAGGCTGACTCCTGATAGATTTCAGTGCAATGAGTGATTTATTTGTAGTGCTAGATAATGGTACATGATATTAACACGGTGATGGGTGGGGGTGGAGTAATGTCCATGGCAGAGTCCAGTTCTCAGTCTCACAGGTGCATTGTCCATATGCCTGTGGAAGGATGGAGCAGGGGCAGTTCAAGGTTGGACAGGGTGGCAATGTGGGACAGTGGGATGACTTCAGGGGGTATCTCATGCTGGCGGGGGTCTTGACATCCTACTCTGTCTATTTTTTTGATCTCAGGCTCCTCTTGCGGGTGGTTGTTCTTCAGCAGGAGGTGGGGTTCTGGTGGCCTGTCGTTGTGGTGGGGCCTCCTGACCACTAGCGCCGGCGGAGGTGGTAGGCTGTTCCTGGTCCGGGCTAGTGACAGGGGCCCTGTGTGGTGCCACATGGTCCCGCAACGTGTCTTCTATACGGTTCAGGGCCTGGACTATGCTCCCCATAGCGGTAGAGATGTTGGTGAGTTGATTGCTGAACCCCATGTAGCGTTCCTCCTGCTGTGCCTGGATCTCCTGGAACCTGGCCAGTACCGTCGCCATCGTCTCTTGGGTGAGGTGGTAGGCTGCCATGATGGTGGTGAGGGCCTCTTGGAGAGTGGGTTCCCTGGGCCTCTCCTCCCCCCCTGTCGCACAGCAGCCCTCCGAGTTGCCCGGTTTCCCCCGGCCTCTGTCCCCTGGACGGTGTGCCCACTACCACTGCCCCCAGGTCCCTGTTGTTGTTGGGGTGGTGGGTTAGCCTGGGTGCCCTGTAGTGGCAGACACACCGCTGATTGACCTGTCCTAGAGACAGAGGCATGGGCCCGCTGGGTGGGAGCTGTGCTGTTGGTCCCAGAGGGGGTTGGGTCTGGTGTGGCCTGTGTCTGTGTGTGGGGAACCCACTGTCCAGAGGTCCCCGATGGTCCGGGCTGGTCATCAGGTTCCAGGTCGACAGAGCTGCTGTCATCACTGGGGGCCTCTTCTGGGGGTGGGATGGACATTTCTGGACCCTCCTGACCGGTGTGTTGGCGTTCGGGTCCTGCATGGGGTAAGAGAGTATGGTTATTGTTTCTGTGTGTGCTATTGCGTGCGATTTATGGGTGCCCTTGTCCCCCAGTGCTGCCATTCCCTTGGGGGAGGTGTTGTGAGGGTGTTTTGGGGGGGGGGGGGTATGTGCAGTGGTCATGCTTAGGTGATGGGTGTCCATAGTTTGTGGTGGCATGCAGGGGTTGGTGTTGGGTGGGTTGTGCTGGAGAGACATTCTCAGGGAGGATGTGTGATGGGGGGTTGGGGGTGAGGGTGGTGGTGGGGGTTAGCATGCTGGGGGGGGTGAAGTAGTTGAGATTGTACTTACCAGAGTCCATTCCTCCGTGTACTCCAGCGAGGCCATCAGGATGCAGGATGTTTAGTACCTCTTGCTCCCATGCTGTGAATTCGGGTGGAGTGGGTGGGGGTCCCCCGCCAGTCTTCTGCACTGCGATGTTGTGTCGCGAGACCATCGAGCGCACCTTTCCCCGTAGGTCGTTCCAGCGTTTGCGGATGTCGTCCCGATTTCTGGGATGCTGTCCCACCGCGTTGACCCTGTCCACGATCCGCTGCCATAGCTCCGCCTTCCTGGCTATAGTGGTGTGCTGCACCTGTGAGCCGAATAGCTGGGGTTCAACTCTTATAATTTCCTCCACCATGACCCGGAGTTCTTGGTCCGAAAAGCGTGGGTGCCTTTGGGGTGCCATGGGGTGGTGTGGATGAGGTTTGGGGTGGTGTATGTGGTGATGAGTGTGTTGGTGTGTGGTGCTTTGTGCTTCTATGTGGTGTGTGTGATGGTGTAGTGTGCCTCTGTGTGATGTAGCTCTCTATTCTGTGATTAGGCACGGAGCGTAGGCTGAGGGGCTGCTGGGAGGGTGGGGCTGGTGCGCTGGGTGGCGGCTGTACCTGTAGAGGCGGGGGGCACGGATGTTGCCGCCACCGCTAGGGAGCACCCATCCGAGGACGTGTCTGTGTCGCTGGTCTCACCACCGGTCCCCGTTGTGGTGCTCCCCTCGCCCTCCGGATCACTGGTGCACTCGGTGTCTGTTCCTGGGGCCACCGGGGCCTTGTGACTGGCAGCTCCCTCGTGCTCCGATGCCAAATCTCCTCCGCCTGATGATGCTAATGCACACATGCACAAGAAGATGAAGAAGAAGGGTGGGGGGAGAAAAACGAAGACAGGTTGAGTGCATGCAATGTCAACACCGTTGGCGGAGAGGACAGACAGAGGAGCCTCATGCACTACGCCGCGCATTCGGGGTACACTATTCAGTACTCCTGACTAGGACAACAGGTCTAGAGATGACAAACGCGCACATGTGTGATGCTGGACCATCAATAGCTGTACTTGTCACCCTACAGAGGTGGGGGCCAGGAGCACAGGGCCATGCCTAAGGGAGGGGACTAGCCTACAGAAAGCGCCGTGGCCTAATGTCACCCACAGCCCTCCTCCCCCACCCAGACGCCTCCACTGCGCAGAAAGATAGGAGAATGTGCTGATACTCACCCCCTTGTGTCTGATGTGATGTCCTCAAGCGCCCATCCAAACCAGGGTAGGCCACCGCAAGGATCCGGGACATCAGCGGGGTCATGGTACGACTGGCACCCCTCCTAGGTTGGGAGGCCATCCCCAGCAGTGACTCGGCGGTCTTCCTGGTCCCGCGGCGGATGTCCTCCCACCTCTTGCGGCAGTGGGTGCCCCGTCTGTTGTGGACCCCCAGGGTCCGTACTTCCTTGGCGATGGCACGCCAAATGTCGACTTTCTGATGGGCGCTGACCTATTTGACATGTACAGGGTGGGAAGGAAACATTAATCAATGAACTGCATGTTAGATGTGATTGGCCCCCCTCACCAACTTTGCCAAATGGCACATGCTCTCATCTGTTGTGCGTTGCACTCCTCATTCGCCCCCCACCCCACCAACTTACATTCACCCCACTCCACAGAGGCATCGCCCATTCCATGTGCACACGGTGTACTTACCTGTTGGTCTGGAGGACGTAGAGTAACGCATACTGGGGGAGGACCCCATCCACGAGCTTCTCCAACTCTTCAGACGTGAAGGCAGGGGCCCTTTCCCCAGTCGCAGCAGCCATTGTCACTTCCAGACCGAGGTCACAGCAGCACTTGCAGTATAGGTCCTCTCCTGTGGATGATCAGGTCTCGAGTGATTAAGCAGATAGAAAATGGCGGTCACGCCTGCGGCGGTGCGTACCGCGGCGGTGCGTACTGCGACCGCCGGCGCACCTCGTCATTGGCTCCTGAAACCCATAGGCTTCAATGTTAACCAATGCGGCTTCGTATAGCGGTCTTCGACCGCCTACCGCCACGGTGCGCCCCGCCAGCGCATTGACCTCACATCCCATTGTCCCACTTCACAGGTCAGGCAGCCGCCATTTCAAGGGCCCACATGGCATAATTTGTACTGCGTCACACAGGCCTAGGCCTTGCATTGCCACACATACACGCCTTTCAATACATAGATAACCGTGTGCTATTTTAGCTGTGGTGAACGTACCTGTGAGTTGCTTGACTCTGTGCTCCATGTTGTCCTTCCTAGGAACCGTCCGCTGGGACTTGCGAGGAGAAGGATGAATCCTCGCGTGTACCGACCGCTGGTGGACCTGTCGACAATGGAAGAACGCCACATCATACTACGATACCGACTTGACCGTGCCACTATCCATGAACTGTGTGCCCAGCTGGAGCCAGCCCTGATGTCCCCCATCCGCCAACCCACAGGAATTCCCCCTCCGGTGCAGGTTCTGTCAGTCCTCCATTTTCTTGCAAGTGGCTCATTCCAGACGACAGTGGCCATGTCATCTGGAATGTCTCAGCCCATGTTTTCAAAAGTTTTGTCTAGAGTGTTGTCTGCCCTGACGAAACACATGCGGAGTTACATTCTATTCCCTGAGGAGGTTGATTTGGCCACTGTGAAGGGTGATTTTTATGCCCTTGGACATATCCCCAACATAATTGGTGCCATTGATGGGACCCATGTGGCCTTATTACCCCCAAAAGACGATGAGCAGGTGTGCAGAAACAGGAAAAGTTATCATTCTATGAACGTCCAGGTGGTCTGTTTGGCTGACCAGTACATCTCCTATGTAAATGCCATGTTCCCTGGTTCAGTGCATGACGCGTATGTGATGCGTAATAGCAGGATCCCTTATGTAATGGAACAGCTCCAGGGACAACGTGTGTGGCTAATAGGTGACTCTGGTTACCCCAACCTGCCTTGGCTATTGACCCCAGTGAGGAATCCCCAGACCAGGGCTGAGGAACGGTACAATGAGGCCCATGGGCGGACTAGGAGGATCATAGAAAGGACCTTTGGCCTCCTGAAGGCCAGGTTTAGGTGCCTGCATATGACAGGGGGATCCCTGATGTACTCACCAAAGAAGGTGTGCCAGATCATCGTGGCCTGCTGTATGCTTCACAATCTGGCATTGCGACGTCAGGTGCCTTTCCTGCAGGAGGATGGTCCAGATGGTGGTGTTGAAGCAGCTGTGGAGCCTGCGGAGAGTGAAGAGGAGGAAGACTCAGAGGACGACACAGACAACAGGGACAGAGTTATCCAACAGTATTTTCAGTAGCACACAGGTAAGAATCACCCACGCCATTTTACATTTACTTGAAGACTCCTGCATCTCAACTTTGTCTATTTCCCACCAGTTCTTTTAGACTGATGTTTGATTTTCCCTTCCCTTTTCAGTGCTGTATGACCCACTGCGTGACTTCTGGTTGGTTAGCCCATGGACTAATGCTTATTGACCTCGGTATGTTTTCAACACAAAGTTAACCGAACATAATTGATCTGTAATGTGTTATACATTTGTAAATAATACAGGCTGACTCCTGATAGATTTCAGTGCAATGAGTGATTTATTTGTAGTGCTAGATAATGGTACATGATATTAACACGGTGATGGGTGGGGGTGGAGTAATGTCCATGGCAGAGTCCAGTTCTCAGTCTCACAGGTGCATTGTCCATATGCCTGTGGAAGGATGGAGCAGGGGCAGTTCAAGGTTGGACAGGGTGGCAATGTGGGACAGTGGGATGACTTCAGGGGGTATCTCATGCTGGCGGGGGTCTTGACATCCTACTCTGTCTATTTTTTTGATCTCAGGCTCCTCTTGCGGGTGGTTGTTCTTCAGCAGGAGGTGGGGTTCTGGTGGCCTGTCGTTGTGGTGGGGCCTCCTGACCACTAGCGCCGGCGGAGGTGGTAGGCTGTTCCTGGTCCGGGCTAGTGACAGGGGCCCTGTGTGGTGCCACATGGTCCCGCAACGTGTCTTCTATACGGTTCAGGGCCTGGACTATGCTCCCCATAGCGGTAGAGATGTTGGTGAGTTGATTGCTGAACCCCATGTAGCGTTCCTCCTGCTGTGCCTGGATCTCCTGGAACCTGGCCAGTACCGTCGCCATCGTCTCTTGGGTGAGGTGGTAGGCTGCCATGATGGTGGTGAGGGCCTCTTGGAGAGTGGGTTCCCTGGGCCTCTCCTCCCCCCCTGTCGCACAGCAGCCCTCCGAGTTGCCCGGTTTCCCCCGGCCTCTGTCCCCTGGACGGTGTGCCCACTACCACTGCCCCCAGGTCCCTGTTGTTGTTGGGGTGGTGGGTTAGCCTGGGTGCCCTGTAGTGGCAGACACACCGCTGATTGACCTGTCCTAGAGACAGAGGCATGGGCCCGCTGGGTGGGAGCTGTGCTGTTGGTCCCAGAGGGGGTTGGGTCTGGTGTGGCCTGTGTCTGTGTGTGGGGAACCCACTGTCCAGAGGTCCCCGATGGTCCGGGCTGGTCATCAGGTTCCAGGTCGACAGAGCTGCTGTCATCACTGGGGGCCTCTTCTGGGGGTGGGATGGACATTTCTGGACCCTCCTGACCGGTGTGTTGGCGTTCGGGTCCTGCATGGGGTAAGAGAGTATGGTTATTGTTTCTGTGTGTGCTATTGCGTGCGATTTATGGGTGCCCTTGTCCCCCAGTGCTGCCATTCCCTTGGGGGAGGTGTTGTGAGGGTGTTTTGGGGGGGGGGGTATGTGCAGTGGTCATGCTTAGGTGATGGGTGTCCATAGTTTGTGGTGGCATGCAGGGGTTGGTGTTGGGTGGGTTGTGCTGGAGAGACATTCTCAGGGAGGATGTGTGATGGGGGGTTGGGGGTGAGGGTGGTGGTGGGGGTTAGCATGCTGGGGGGGGTGAAGTAGTTGAGATTGTACTTACCAGAGTCCATTCCTCCGTGTACTCCAGCGAGGCCATCAGGATGCAGGATGTTTAGTACCTCTTGCTCCCATGCTGTGAATTCGGGTGGAGTGGGTGGGGGTCCCCCGCCAGTCTTCTGCACTGCGATGTTGTGTCGCGAGACCATCGAGCGCACCTTTCCCCGTAGGTCGTTCCAGCGTTTGCGGATGTCGTCCCGATTTCTGGGATGCTGTCCCACCGCGTTGACCCTGTCCACGATCCGCTGCCATAGCTCCGCCTTCCTGGCTATAGTGGTGTGCTGCACCTGTGAGCCGAATAGCTGGGGTTCAACTCTTATAATTTCCTCCACCATGACCCGGAGTTCTTGGTCCGAAAAGCGTGGGTGCCTTTGGGGTGCCATGGGGTGGTGTGGATGAGGTGTGGGGTGGTGTATGTGGTGATGAGTGTGTTGGTGTGTGGTGCTTTGTGCTTCTATGTGGTGTGTGTGATGGTGTAGTGTGCCTCTGTGTGATGTAGCTCTCTATTCTGTGATGTGTCTCTCTCTCCTTCGTTTCTGATCTTTGGTCGTAGGGGTTTGTGGGTGATGTGGGTGTGTGTTTTATATTGGGTTGGGTGTGTGGGAGTGGTGTTTGTATGTGTATCAGGTGTGTGTATTTCAAATTGTCCAATGTGGCTGTGTTTTGGAGCTGTGTGTGTATTTTGAGCGCGGCGGTGTGTACCGCCAATGGACTACCGCGGTTGAAAGACCGCTGCGTGGATTTGTGGGTCAGAATGACATGGGCGTGTTTCTGTTGGCGTGGCGGTGGAGGTTTGGTCATCTCCAGTTTACCACTGGCCGCTGATGTGGCGGCCTGCTGTTGATGTCGGATTTTTGGAGGTTTGTCAGTTGTGGGTCAGAATGACCGTGGCGGTTTACCGCGGACACGGCGGTAGAATGGCGGACTTCTGACCGGCGGTAAGGGCCTTTTACCGCCGAGGTCAGAATGACCCCCTAAATTAGTTATCATTAATTCCAGATAGCACATATCTTTATTTCTTCAGTTATAGCTTTATTTGCTTTTTATCCGAGTATGCTTCCAGCCAACATGTGTTTTGAAGGAAACACCCTCTTCCTCTGGGATTTTATCTTATTGATGATAACAATTCTTAAAATTTTTAATATGGCGATCATAAAGCATCAGGATGCCCAAGACATGCCAGGAACCAATTAAGAGACTATGCAAAACCTGTTTGTTGTTGCTGATACCAATATGGTGCAACCTGAAAATTGGACAAGAGCAGGTTTCACAGGAGCTGCGACTGGCAGAGTCATGGCTCAAACGAGCCCATACACAGTTGCAAGGATCCCAAACTTCAGGATTTTCCCCTTTTTTTAGAAGTACTTGTGGTGTTCTGTATCAAAAGTATGACCTAGTCGGATTCTCTTTCTAAGTTATGATGCAGTACAATTGTTTCTATGTAGTGATGTAGACCATTAGAATGTGGAATGGTTACCAAGGAAATATGTAGAAGGGATCTTTGACAGTTGATCTGAGGTGTTGGTGTGGATGGGGGTCTCTCCTTTCAATCTATTTAATAAAAGAAGCATAATAACCTTACCTTGCACCTGTCATATTGATTGAGCTTGCATCCTACAGTACTCTCTGATGCCAGCCAAGAATCGAGGACATGGGGAGGCACCTCTTGAGTATCAGGAACTCACTCCAGCAGAGGACAACAGGGCTCATGCAGGTCCAGTTGCAGGTCCAGCCAGTTCATTTGCAGCAGTTGAGCTGGGCAGTTGCAGAGAGGCCTGTGACACGTATTGTCCCCTGTAGCCCACAAAGACGGCCAGCAAACTAACCCTTAGAGTCAATCTGGTTAGCCTGGAATTAAGGCAAAAAAGTCCAGTCTTGCTTCTCAGACTACAAGGCAATCATTCAAGCAGCAGGGCAATACTCTGGCAGCAGGTCAGTCCTTCTGTTACTTCCACAGGTCCAGGAGTGTTGTGCTGAATGGCTCTGGACACCTAGTATTTATACCTGGTGCCAGCCTTTGTGCGGGGCACTCCCTGTCCTACCCCCACACCTGGATCTGGAAAGTTCTTTCACTTCCCCTGTCAAGGCCCCAAACTGGGGGTAACAAAAGACAGGGCAGGACCAGTATCAGATTTCTTTGTATATATATATATATAGAAGGCAAATCCCTTTAAAGTGTAAATGAGGCTGGGTACATTCCCTCTCCAGTCATCTTGCCACGGGGGCCTATCCTGTCCACACCTAAGTCCCCCTTGTGCCACTATCTTGAAGGAAAACACAAAGGCATGACAGCAGAGCCATTCACAGTCATGTGACCCAGGACAGTGGCAGAAGGCACAAATGGCTGGGTAAGAAAATGCTGACTGTCTAAAAGTGGCATTTTCAGAATTCTCACTTAAAATACAACTTTACCACTAAAGAGGATGCTAAATTACAACTCATTTGAGTATGAAAAGCAAATCTCTATCTGCTTCCAATCGACAGATAGCCCTTATTAAATATAATAAGCTAAACCGGTGTTAGTCAATGGGAGAGGTAGGCCTTACAACAGTGCAAAATGGCTTTGGGAGTTTGTCACTTCCAGGACATGTAAAATCGAAGTACACATGTGTTGTAATTTATCACAAGTAATGTTTTGTATAAAATTCATTCTCCATTTCCCCGTTCCTTTCATTTTGTACATGCCTGTCCATAGGTTGTCCAAGTGTACCATTCCATTCCTCCCCCATTTTCCCTTGTCTTCCAAGTTGTTTCCTACCAGCATTCAGCATTCCATAACCATTGCTGTGACAATTGACAGCTGCGAGGAGAAATGCTCGCTATTGGTTATGGCCGGAGGTTGTGGTTAATTTATCTTGCCAATAAATTATTATCTATAAAGTACCTTAACGGAACAAAGGAGTATTCATAATACTGGTGACGAGGATGGGATATGAACCCACGCGTGCACACACAATCTGATTACAAAAGGAGGAGAAAAATTCTCTCCCATAAGGAAACAACACATATTACTTCACAACTTAGGTATTCAAGGGAGAAAAGTGTATGCGAATCTACCAGATCATGAAAGTGAAGATGAAGATGCAGATAGCCAAGCAGATGTTTACTACAATACTTTAAAAAAATTAGAGAAACATTTTGGTTAAAGAATAAACATTGTATCAAAAAGGCATAAATTCTTTTTAGAATACAAGGAAAAACAGAGAAAATTTCTAGCTACAATGATGTGTTAAGAGGTTTGGCTGGTATGTGTGACTTCAGCCCATTGTGCGATTCCTTAATTAGAGACCACCTAGTTCATTGCACGAACAAATACAAGATTCAAGAAAAACTATTAGCGGGAAATTCAGAATTAAAGGAAGCAGTAGAAATAGCTAAAAGTATAGAACACACAGAGTGCATTAGAGAAATGAAACAAAACAACAATTCAGACACTATCCACTTAGTAAAAGATCACCCAGGCAAAGAAGTACAAGACATAGGAGAATGAAAGAAAATCCCAGATTCTCTCAATAAAAAGAAATTTGAAGAAGAGAGGAAAGACAAACTGAAATATTTTCCATGTGGAAATTTTAATCATTTAGCCAACAATATCAATTGTCCTGCATGTTCCATAATCTGTAGGAAATGCAATAAGAGAGGCATTATGCTAGACTATGTAAAAACCTAAGAGATGAGAGAAAAAGTGTACATGTTGTGGGAAATGTGGGAGAATGTACTAACAAATATGTTTTCCAAGTGATAAGTGAAGTTTCTACTACTGGGAGTAGTTATCCCACTTGTGACGTAGTGTTAGATAGAGTATTGTTCAAAATGTATGCTGACTCATGTTCTCCCTACACGTTGATCAATTACAACAATTTTCAAGAGAAATTTAAGGACAAAAGTTATGTTATCCTACAACCTGATAAAGAACCTGGGGGGGACAACAAGGATCCCATACCATTAGTAGGAATGGTGAATATGAATTTAACCTTTAACGACCGTTCCGCTGCAGGAAAGATCTATCTAACAAAAAAAAGATCTAATTTATTAGGTTAGGCTCACCAAAAAGCTTTAGGAATCAAACTCGATCCTAACAGCCAAGTGGAAGAGAAAGAGAACTCAGGAAAGTATGAGAAACTATGTGAAGAGTTCTCTGAAGTATTTAATGATGATTTGACCATCTAAAATATTTCCAACATAAAATTAAACTAAAAAACAACACAGTACCAGTAATACATAAGGTAAAACCAATTCCCCATTTAATGTGTGATCCTTTACAAAAGGAACTGGATAAATTGGTCAAGCAGAAAATCATAGAACCTATGGAAAGTTCCTTGCGGCTAGATCCAATTGTAGTCACCCAAAAGTTTGGAGGGAGGGGTCTTTGTCTCTTTGTCGATTTAAGAGATCTCAATGCAAATATTTGGGTGGATAGATTTCCCCTACCCAGAATAAATGGAATGATCAGCGTAATTGGAGAGGCAAACCATTTTAGCGTAATCGATCTCTCCTCTGCATACCACCAAATAGAATTACACAAAGATTCCAAATCCTTAACCTCATTTATAAATCCCTTTGGAGCGTACAGGTACTGCTAAATGCCATTAGGTCTTGCTTCAGCAGCTATAGTGCTCCAGAGTGTTATGCAAAATTCTTTGGAGGGGATAAAGAATGTTTTATGCTTCCAAGATGACATACTTGTATATGGCAACTCTACAACCATTCATGACAACTCATTAAGAGAAGTTCTGTCAGCACTCAAAAAAACAGGTCTAACCATAAGAAAAGACAAATGCCTGTTGGGAGTCCAATCAGTAGATTACCTAGGACATACGATTTCCAAACATGGAATTAAACCTAAAATAGATTTAGTCAACGCTGTAAAAGATGCTCTTCCTCCAATAAACAAGGAGAAATTAAAATCCTTTTTAGGGTTAGTTAAATACATGACTAAATTCATCAATAATTTTGCAGATGTTACCGCACCATTAAGAGCCCTCTTAAAAAAAGGTACTAATTTCAAATGGGATTGGGAATGCCATAAAGCCTTTGAGTCTATCAAAAAAGCAAGTGTCGGTGCCCCTTCCTTGGGAAATTTAGACACCAGATGTAAACCCATCCTAACTACTGATGCTAGTGGTAAAGGAATTGGAGCATCACTACCTCAAATGGTGGAAGGAGAGGAAAAAATCATAGTGTTTGCTTCCAGAGCATTAAAAGATGTGAGATGTAATTACTCCACAGTAGAGAATGAGGCACTTGCATGTACTTGGGCTATTTCACATTTTAGATACTTCCTTTGGGGATTACTGTTTACTGTGCTCACTGACCATAAGCCTCTGATTTATATATTTTCAACGAAGGGGAGGGAGACCACTACTCCTCGAATAGCTAAATGGCTCATAGGTATGGAAGAAAACAATTTCAAAATCGAATATGTTTTTGGTATAAAAAACTCCATAGCGGATTGTCTATCCAGGCTACTGTGTGTACAGGAGGCGGAAAATGCAAATAAATCTGAAGAGCTTGTATTAATGATTGATATTCCTAGCATTACAAAGGAGGAATGGAACACTTGCATGGAAAACAACCCTACTCTATTAAATGTGAAGGTAAAGATAGTCCAACGATGCCCCCCCAAAGGCTAATAACCTAAACCAGGATCTAAAACATTTTTGGACTGCGAGGAAGAATTAAGTATTGTTGGTGACAAAGTCATGAGAGGGGAAAGGATAGTACCACCTAAGGGCTTGTGGGATAGGATTACAGATTTGGCTCATGAAGGTCACTTAAGTAGAAGCTTAACCAAGGGCAAAGTCAGGGCCATGTACTGGTTCCCAAGCATGGAGAGAATTGTGGAAAATAAAGTAAAGGATTGTTTGACCTGTGCCATGAGCGACAAAAGCAAGAATACCATGTGCGCACCACTATCCCCCGTGAGTGTGCCATCCAAACCTTGGGATAAACTGGATCTCAACATTATTGGTTCATTAAAACTTTCCATGTTGGCTGGAAAATTTATGTTGGTACTGGTAGACTATCACTCTCATTGGATCACCACCAGAGTAGTCAGCAGCATCACAACTCAATCTCTGGTGAATTTCCTAACCAATACATTCATGACAGAAGGCGTGCCTAGCACTATAGTAACAGACAATGGTGTCCAATTTGCTTCGGAGAAAATGCGCGAGTTCTTGCACAGATTGTCTATCATACATCACAAAACAGCATTGTATTGTCCCAGAGCAAATGGGTTGGTAGAACGCATCAACCGTATAATCAAAGAGTGTATCCAAACCGCACACATATCAAGGAGTCCTCCTGATAAAGCACTTAAAAAAATGATTTGGTCCTATCACACAACCTCTAATTCAGTTACCAATCTATCACCCTTCTTGGCACTCAAAGGGAGGTTACCAGGCACCAAACCTACCCCAGCTGCCTGCGTGGAGGAGAGCCTAAATGGGTTAGTATAGATAAAATAATGAATCATGTCAAAAGACATCAGGAAGGGTACAAGAAAAGATATGACAAAAGCATGGCTCCAAGTCAGGGAGATTGAATGTTGGAGATTGGGTGATGGCTAAACTACCAGAGATTCGCCAAGGGTGTGAATCTAAATTCTCTAAACCTATAAAAATAACAGAGGTGAAGAGAAATGTAGAAACATTAAAGGACGGCAGAACGTGGAGCATGGACAGATTAACACCTCATTGTCCAACTCAGGAGTATTCATGTATGGATCGAAAGTCAAATGATGTATTGAAATATGATGGGAATAATCGAAGAGCTTGGGCTCGTGTGGTTCCTGTCTGTCACAAAGATTACATGCTCACTTGATTTCCCAACAGGGTATTGCCTCCATGTGACAGTTGACAGCTGTGAGGAGAAATGCTCGCTATCGCTTGTGGCTGGAGGCTGTTGTTAATTCATCTTGCCAATAAATTATTCCATAAAGAACCTTAACAGAACTAAGGAGCATTAATAATAACATGTCCTACTATTTAGACACAATGCACCCTGCCCTATGAACCTTTAGGTCCTACCTTGGGGGTGACTTTTATGCATTTAAAGGAAGGTTTAGGCCTGGCAAAATGTTTAATTTACCAAGTCAAAAATGGCAGTTTAAAACTGCACTTCAGGCTACAATGGCAGGCCTGAGACAGGGTTTACAGTGCTACTGTAGTGGTTAGCATAATTAATGATTCAGACACATTAGACATATTTAATTTATAGGCCTTAGGTACATGTGGTACCATTTACTAGAGACTACGAAGCAAATCAAACGTGCCAATCTGGTGCAGAACAATTTCACCATGCTTGAAGGTGAGAGCACAAGAACTTTAGTACTGGGTACAGTGGCAAAGTGCACAGAGTCCTAAAGTCAACAGAAACAAATTCAGCAAAACAGGAAGAGTAAAGGCAAAATGTCTGGGGAAATACCTTGCTGAGGACTTGAAGTCCAGCAAAGATAGTAAAGAAAAAAGTTGGAAAGTTTTAAGCGCAAGTTGAAGACCATTTTCTGTGCTGCCCTGTGTTACTAAAGCAATTGAAAATGCTGTGATTCACCAGCTCTTCTCTCAAATAGTATCAGTCTGCCTACACAGCAAGCTTCAGACTGCCCTTAAGCATATAGAATCAACCCTCACTATAAGAAAATAACTATTTAACATCGGGGGCTGAGGCATACCAATTGCCTTGAGTCTGCTGGACTTATTTATGACAGGCATCAGCAGAACATTGATATTCTGCTGCTTCTCGTTTTTTCTAAAACTGTACCCATCAATTTAACATTTTTCATTATTTTCAAGATCCTTCACCATCACTTATGCAGTTAAAACATCGTAGATGTGTAGACAATTGGATGACATATTTGTGAATGTGGCACAGCAATGACTTAAACTAGAAAAATATATTGGCAACATATTCAGTGCATCACACTATATTTCACATGCACATTACTAGATGCAGAAATAATTGTTATGTGTTATTGGTCATAGAAATGAAATCTTGTTCCTGGGGATAGTCAGCACAACTCACCTGCCTTTCTCTTGGGGTGAGCACTGGGACTCACCCTGCAGAGTGTAGTATATGCCTGGAACCTGTTTTCATACTACCTTTGCTTCAGTTCCATATAAATGCCTTTTGCAAATCCACTGTTCATCATCTATGTTTGTTCTTTGCCAGTTGTAGAAAGCTATTATAGTCCTTGTAGTGGTGATCTCCGGCCTTGATTACAGCAGCGGCCTCTACACTGGCCTTTCCAACCAATCAGACCTAAAACTTCAAAGATTCAGAATCATACTGTCCACCTTCTGTTTTGTTTAAATCATTAGCCGCGCATTCCACAGGTCTACTCTCATGTCCCCCTACTGGCTCTCTCTGAGGGAAAAATGATCCTCAAATCACTCTGCTTTGGCCATAAAGTTTAACATTGTTATTTGAATCCTTATTGCATGATCAGTAGACTACTGAAGCATTCAATCAAACCTGTTAAAAGAAATGTGGGAAAAGAACTCATCCTGTGCAAGCATCATCTCTTTGGAACTAACTCCCAGTGCATCTTAGATTGAAAGCTGACTTTCTCAGACTCAGAAAGATGCTAAAAACCAGAGAAACATGATAAGCCATTTCTATGCACCGCAGCCTCCTTCTCCAACCTGCGGATCAGGTGCCTAAACCCAGCTTTTCCCACTGTCTGGAATACTGCTAAAACTTACACCACGTTATCCCTTCTAAGGCTTTATCATCTTTTATGTAAGCATACAGAGCTAATGGATCTAGATGTGACTGTTCTATTTTTCTAGTGATGTTTGTCAAACAGCTATATCTGTGTCAAAAATCATTGAAACTACCAATGTGTGGGTTATAGCACTCCAAAAAACATCAAATAAATAAAGAAATAAATAAAAATGAGATTGGAAGTTATGGCTGCAAGCATTATGGGTTTTGCTTTTCTGCTGTAGTCCAGTCAATTTTACTCATTCTTGTGAGCCAAATCAACAATGCAGTGCAATGACATCTTGGGAAACCTTTTGTTTTACCAGAGGGAAGTCTCCTTTAATGGACTACCTTGCACTATAAATGGTACATTCAATTAATTTCTGATGTCACTGGAACAGGTAAACGGTATGGTCCTTGCAACAACAGAGAGGGAAATTCGGGACTTGGAATTTAGGATCTGAGTAAGAGAAGGAAATGAAGGAAAGACACAGTTGCATGTAGAAAGAGGAGAAGCAATCTGCATCTACAAGAAGAAGAAGATGAATTATCAACACGGAGGTAGCAACTGGCAGGCTGAAACTATGCAAGCGTTCGCTGAGCCAACGACTGAAAAAATTAGTGCGCAATTTCAAGACAAAGGAAGGAGAAGCTTCATGAAGGCTGTCCCCCAAGAGTGTACAATTTTCTTTCTATTGGACTGTACTCTAGTCAAGACGTACAATGTTAAAGAACCTATCATAAAATTGATGAATCTGTTAGAGTCTCCATCTTGTGCAAACTTCCAGCATTAAAAACAATTTATTTACCCTGTATGCAGGTCCCATACCATATAAAACTCCTTGCGAGATGAAACAATCCGTAAAAAGATAATCTTATAAAGGTCATATATTATACATTTTAAAATGTACATTAATCCCTTAGACAAAATTAATTTCTAGTACTTATATATTTTAACAACATTGAGGTGGAAGCACAAAATTAATGTGTTGATGAGTTATTCCTTATGGTAAGGGATTTTAACTTAGTAGGTTACATTATTTAGTAGGAATAAAAGAGTACCATCCAACAGTATTCCTAGGGAAACCACATTTAAACCACAATCTGTCGTAGTGTGTAGATATGAACTAAATACTCACTTTTAGGGATTGTTTACAGTAATAAGGAAATGCTACCTGACAAAAAACACAAAGTAATTGGTCACAATTTGAATTAACCTGTATCAATTAACATGGCTTGGTTTATATCCTGCCCACTAAAATCCAGATTCGGTACATGACCTACCCCACTGTTAATTATTGCCTGTTGTGTTTCGATAATCCAATATTCCATTATGTGCAGGATTTACAATTTCTCCATTCTCATTACTTTGCTTACTCATTTGAAATTGACTGTATCGTATTATAACTATAATCCACTGCAAAGTTAATATGACGTGTATTCCTTGTTTGGAGAGCTATGCTTGACTATATATCTGTCTACATTCATGAGGCTCATATTGTGACCCATCTTTTAGTACTTGTGATTAAATGCCAGAGTATTACTTTCATCAAGCCCTTCAGTCAATTTTCAATGTGCCTTTGGTAAGCTTGGTAAGCCTGCAATAAAGTAGTAAGGCTATCCTTATATTCCATAATGTATGCTACATGTAAATTTCAAAGCCACACTCTCATTATGCACCAAACCGTTCTGCAATGTAGTGCTCTTGTGTAGGATTATCACTCACAAATGTAGTCAAACTAGACCATGAACGAAATAATTTAGGGGCATATTTATACTCCATTTCCACCAAATTAGCATCATTTTTTGACACAAATTTGGCACAAAACAAACTCCATATTTCTATTTTGACGTGTCTGATGTCAAAATAATGGAGTTTGCACCATTTTTTATACTGTATGCGTGCACCTACCTTGTGTCAATGAGACGCAAGGTAGAGGTTCCCATCTGAAAAATGGTGCTAACCCCATAGCCCCATATTTATCCCCCCATACTAAAATGACGCACGGGTGGGAGGAGGGGCTAAATAATGGAGCAAAGCTTGCTTTCCACCATTATTTAACGCCTGGGTCAGACTACGCATTAAGGGACCTGTGGACCCATTTCCATGGATAAAGACCATGGAATAGGTCCACAGGTGCCCTCCTCAAGCCGCAGGAACACCACCACCCACACCAGAGGAACACCCGAGGATGGGGGACCCCATCCCAGGTAAGTAAGGGTAAGTATAGGCAAATATATTTTTTTTTATTGAAGTGCTAGTGGGGACCAACTTGGGGCCCCCTGAATGGCACAGGGTGCAATGGCCATACCCAGAGGACACTGGTCCCTTGTGCTGGCCATTGGGGTGGTGGGCATGACCCCTGTCTTTTTTAAGACAGGAGTCATATGGTATGGATAGTTTTGTGCCAGAAAATGACGCTAGGCTGGTTAGAGTCATCTTTTTTGTCTCTAACCAGCCCAACATCAGTTTTTGGTGCAAAACTCTCTTTTCCCATACCGCCACCCCCACCCCGCTAAGGTAATTCTTTTTACGCTAGCCCACCCTTTGCACTGGCTTGCACCATTCCATTAATATGGTGCCTGGCTGGCGTTCAGGAATGGGGCAAGCTGGTGCTACATCTTTTGACGCAAAACAGCATTAGTGCAGTTTTGCATCAAAAAGTATAAATATGCCCCTTAGAATCATGCTATTAAGAGACCCATGATAGCTCTCAGTGACCACTTTGGTCCAATATGACCTATTGTTGCTGGGTTTGTGCATATAGCACAGTTAAGGAGGCATTATAACAATTATATGTTAGCAGCCTTGACAAATGAACCCACAGCTCATCTGCATAATTCAAGCCTGATCCTGATATCGAATTCCTTTCTCATTATTCAAAACTCAAATCAGATCAAACAGATGTGACAAACGTCATTACCCCCACAAAATTCTTAAGTTCAGACCTGCCACTAAAAACACTACTGTGTACCCTCTACCCTCAATATATGCCTAAATCAATGTTCAAAGGAGCACAACAATGTTAAACATTAATCAAGAGTTTGCTTAACAAAGCTTTGTGTGTGATAAATTGGTAGGCAGTTCTCATTCATAGTTATTCTTCTTGTCTTCTACATTAAAGTGCAACACCATTTTGTTTTCATTTTCAATGCACACTATTTACAGGATCACTTGGATCACTTCTAGAAAGATATTTCCCTTTGGAGCATGGTTCAGGGCAACATTTTGCTGAGTTCTTTTATGAGGTCATTGAATTCTGGGGTGACTTGCACTATTTGTATAATATATTTCAGGGGGCACTTTATTCCTTATAATACATAGTTATACTATAAACCTTCCCACAAACTGTTTAAACCCTAGGTGTGTTGCTCTGTTATATGAAAGTGATAGGATGTTTTCAGACATAAAGAAAAAAAATATGATCTGTATTTTTTAAATTAACACTCCAAAAGCAGTTATATCTACAAAAATATGTTGTAATCAATTTAATACAAATCAGATAAAAAAACACACTGTAGCTCACAATGTGTAGAACCATGCAGATTCTACCTTTCCTATAGTTATGGATAAAGTGTGCACAAAATGAAAATGTTGCCATTACATATCTCCTTTCCTCTGGTCTCTGCTCTTCTCCAAAAACACAGCAGAATAAGGAAAAGCTCATTTCTTTTGTTTTTCTAGCTGAAGCTTTAATTATGTTCTGCGGCCTGTCTTATAACCTAGTTACTGGTGGTAGCAGTAGCCATTATGATGACTCAACTGTAATAAATGATTACAGTTCAGTATCTATCTAATTTCTTTATTGTAGGCGACTAGACAAGTTCCAATCCTGTGATGAGGAAATTAGAGGAAGGCCCTTATAAGGGATTTGCAGGCTCCCGTATATATTTAGCTCCCATTTACCCTTTTAGCAACTTTAGAATGACAGATTGAGAAAACATAATAAGGTTCCAAATCCATGTCTTGCAGTTTACATGCAGCTTCTTCATGTTGCTTCACAGCTCACTGTTCTGTAATAGCAAGTTGTGAAATGCAAACAACAAAAGGATCTCTGTATCAAAAGCAGCAACCCACGTCTCTGTCTACATGAAATACATTGTGTGATCTGCATGTTACACAGTGTACTTTGCAGCAGCTATATCAGCCCTTTAGGCCACTGTATGAATCAAAACTGTGATTAGACAAAACAAAGATCTCTCCACGAGGTGCATTACCTACTACAGTAGAGATTTCTTCTCATTATTATTAAACCCTAAATATTGCGTGGCACACAAAGATCGGTGCAATAGGTCACTTAATCATGCAATTTATTTTAAAATAACACCCTTTTTGAGAAACTAAGTAAACCAGAACAGATTTACTGTTACATTTGTCCTTGTGCAAATTTCGTTTCTGCAGAGTTTAAAAAAAAAAAATGTAAATCTAATAAGATATAGAACACTTCTGCTCTCTCCCAGCGCTGGCACACTCTATGCTGCCTAGCACCAATGCAGGCAGCCTTGCCCAATGATGCAAGTGTGCCCGCATTATGATCAGGATTGTTTTAGTGCAGGAAGAGATAACTTCCTTCACAAAAACAATCCTTTGAGGTGTATCCTTCTTCCTGTTTGTGCTGCAGAATGCAGTATCTATGGATAGAGGAAGTGATGAGAAGAAATAGAGATAATTCTCCTCATTACACCTCTGTCAGGCGGTTGCACCATACTGGTACAATTCTTTGCAAAACTGGGTTTGTGTCAAAATAGAGTAATAGAAGTATGGGAACGCCCATGCTCCACCCATGTAACGCTCACTCAATGCAAAGTAACGCATGTGCTCTGAGCTGATGCGTTACTTTGTATTTACTAAACTATCCAAAGCCACACACATTGACTTTGTGTGACTTAGTAAATGCTAAAAAGGATTTTGCGTCAAGCCGTGCCACAAAAATGATCCAACCTCAATACATAGGTGGTCATTACAACCCTGGCGGACGGTGTTAAAGCCGTGGTAAAACCGCCAACAGGCCGGCAGTAAAAAAATTGCAATTACGACCGTGGCGGAAACCGCCAACAAAGACAGCCACTTTAACACTCCGACCGCCACGGCGGTACAAACAAACAGCGCGGCGGTCACCGCCAACAGACAGGCGGGAGACAATGTACCGCCCACAGTATCACAACCTACCAATCCGCCACCTTTTCCGGGGCGGATTCACCGCAGATAAAAACACGGCGGAAACAGGAATTTCGAAGGGAAAATGCTCACCTCTACACACCCCACGAGGAACGAGGACACCATGGACCCGGAACTCCAAATTCTCCCTGCGATAGTCTTCCTGCTCCTCTACCAGGAGCACGAACACCGGAGGCGAAGACCACGATGAGTACTGCACCTACGACACAGGGGAGGGGTGAGGGAAAAAACAGGGACACACATACGCAACACCCTCACCCTCACCCACTACAACACACACAAATGCATATCAATATATCACAGTAACACCCCCCCAAACCCCGGGAAGAATGCAACGACAATAGAAAATTAGTATAACCATTTTAATATATTAAAAACAAGTAGGCAGAAATAAATATATACACCATGTACAAAATATATACCAAGCATAGTAGTCCAGGTAGTGCACTAAGATAGTCCATGGAACACTGGGACCACACGGTATGGGCGAGGCCCACACAAGATCCCCGACCATGATGGAGAGAACACTGCAGGGGCATCAGAGAGCAAGAAAACAGGCACCTTAGGGGGAGGGAAAGGGGGGGCACCTCACCCACTTGAGTGCACGATGCCAAATCCACGAGGGAGCCACATGCCCACTGTTCCATCCTGGGGAGTGCAAAGCCACAGTCTCTCAAGTCTCTACAGTGGGTGGTCTGCCCACTGTTCAATCCTGGGGAGTGCAAAGCCACAGTCTCTCAAGTCTCTACAGTGGGTGGGTTGCCCACTGCCATATCCTGGGGAGTGCAAAGCCACAGTCTCACAAGTCTCTACAGTCGGTGGGTTGCCCACTGTTCCATCCTGGGGAATGCAAAGCCACAGTCTCTCAAGTCTCTACAGTGGGTGGGTTGCCCACTGTTCAATCCTGGGGAGTGCAAAGCCACAGTCTCTCAAGTCTCTACAGTGGGTGGGTTGCCGACTGCCATATCCTGGGGAGTGCAAAGCCACAGTCTCACAAGTCTCTACAGTGGGTGGGTTGCCCACTGTTCCATCCTGGGGAGTGCAAAGCCACAGTCTCTCAAGTCTCTACAGTGTGTGGGTTGCCCACTGTTCAATCCTGGGGAGTGCAAAGCCACAGTCTCACAAGTGGATGACAGTCTCCACTGGTTCTGGAGGGGGCATGGTACCCAGAGTGCTTCATCCTGCTAAGGACAGAGGTAGTGGATGTCAGTCTCCACTGGTTCTGGAGGGGGCATGGTGCCCAGAGTGCTTCATCCTGTTAAGGACAGAGGTAGTGGATGTCAGTCTCCACTGGTTCTGGAGGGGGCGTGGTGCCCAGAGTGCATCATTCACCCCGTGACGGACTCAGTTGCGTCAGTGCCCCTGCCGCTCATGGGCTAGCGGTGCTTCAGATGGTAGTGCCCTGTTCAGCGGTGCTTGAGATGGCTGTGCCCTGTTCAGCGGTGCTTCAGATGGCGGTGCCCTGTTCAGCGGTGCTTCAGATGGCAGTGCCCTGTTCAGCGGTGCTTCAGATGGCGGTGCCCTTGATGGCGGTCTCCATTGCAGGGTCTCAGCTGCTGGCGGTCCTTCATGGCCCAGCGGGGCTGGCGGTCCTTCATGGCCCAAAGGGCATTTTGCTAGCGTTCCTTCATGGCCCAGCTGGGCTTGTGCTGGCGGTGGGCTCCTGGGCAGCTGGGCTGGTGCTGGCGGTGGCCTCCTGGGCAGCTGGGCTGGTGCTGGCGGTGGCCTCCTGGGCAGCTGGGCTGGTGCTGGCGGTGGCCTCCTG
This sequence comes from Pleurodeles waltl, assembly GCF_031143425.1. Taxonomy (NCBI): domain Eukaryota; kingdom Metazoa; phylum Chordata; class Amphibia; order Caudata; family Salamandridae; genus Pleurodeles; species Pleurodeles waltl. The sequence continues at coordinate 976,671,029 of NC_090436.1, read as the reverse complement.
GGCAGCAGGGCTGGTGCTGGCGGTGGCCTCATGGGCAGCTGGGCTGGTGCTGGCGGTGGCCTCCTGAGCAGCTGGGATGATGGCGGTCTTCTTCGCCGTGCAGCTCTTCACAGACTTGCCGGGTTTCTTGTGGCCGTTCCCCACCTTGGAAGGTGTCACAGCTGACTCCACACTCCCAACGGGACCCCTGGGAGCGGCTTTGGTGGCTGGAGTCTTCACCCTCTCCCGCCGGGCACTGGCCAACTTCTGATGCTTCACAGGTGGGGGACTGTCTGTGCTGTGGCTCAGTGCCACACTGGCTGCCCTGGTGGCCGGTGCACTCCAGATTCCGGTGACTACAGACACCACTGGTCCCGGAGATGTTGTGGCTGAGGTGCTAGTTCGTGACCTATGAGACGGACGGGGTGGGGGAGGTGTGGGAAAGAGATCAAGGGTGGACAGGAAAAGTTTTTTGGACACACTGGGACGGGTAGCTGGAGGGGGTTTGGGAGTGGAGAAAGAGGTGGTGGTTGTAGGAGGTGTATGTTTGGTGACTTTGGGTGAAGGTGCATGCGCTGGAGGCTGTCGTGGGGTGGATGGCTGTTCGGTGGGTGTGTGCCTGTGTTTGTGTATCTTGGGAGGGGGCATCACAGACACACTGGGAGAGGACACAGGGGATGTGTGAATGGTAGTGGGGTGGTGACTGCACGTGAGTGGGGTGTGGTGGTGGGTGTGCTGGAGAGGGACGTAGTGGCTGTAGAGGTACTGCATGCAGGTGTGAGTGTAAACGAGACTGGGAGGGAGGAGGGAGATGAGGAGGAGGGGGTCACAGTGGAGGCAGTGGATGTTGTTGTGTCTGCATGTGTGTGATGCTTGCGTGAGTGCCTGTGGGATGTGTGGTGCTTATGTTTGCCTGAGCTTCCCTTGTGTGTTGAGGTGTGTGCATGTTGGTCTGTAGGTGTGCTTGGGATAGGCTGAGGTACAGGGGATTGGGTCGGGGTTGAGGAACTTGGAGGGGGGAGGCTAGAGACGGGGACAATGGCTGCCATCAGTGCTGAGGCCAGAGTCTGAAAAGCTTGGTGAAGGGCCGCCTGACCAGAATGAATGCCCTCCAGGAATGCATTGCTTTGTTGCAACTGCCTCTCTACACCCTGGATGGCATTCAAAATGGTAGACTGCCCAACAGTGAGGGACCTGAGGAGGTCAATGGCCTCCTCACTGAGGGCAGCAGGGGTGACTGGGGCAGGGCCTGAGGTGTCTGGGGCGAAGGTGATGCCCGCCCTCCTGGGTTAGTGGGCACGGGGCAAAGGCTGAGGGGCTGCTGGGAGGGCAGTGCTGGTGGGGGGGTGGCGGCTCTACCTGTAGATGCGGGGGGCACAGATGTTGCCGCCACCACAAGGGAGCTCCCATCAGAGGACGAGTCCGTGTAGCTGGTGTCAGCTCCTATCCCTGCCGTGGAGCTCCCCTCGCCCTCCGTCCCACTGGTGAATTCAGACTCCGTAGTGTCGCCCTCCAGGGCCATGTGGGATGCAGCTCCCTCGTGCTCTGTTGCCACTGCTCCTCTGCCTGATGATGCTAATGCACTCAAGAACAGGGAGACCACAAAAAGGGGAGGAACAACAGAAGAAAGACATGTTGAGTGCATGCATTACCGCTACCGTTGGCGGACACGACAGACACAGAAGCCCCCTGCACTACGCCGCGCTCTTGGGCTCCACTGTTAAATTTCTGGGAAATGGCCTACAAGGCTATGGACGACCTCTGCACACATAGATGACACAGGGGCATGACTACCTGTAGTTGGCACTCTACAGAGGTGGGCTGGGGTGCCACATGGCCTGACATACGGAGGGGCCTTGCCTACGGAACTCGCCCTGGCCTAGGGAACCCACAGCCCTCCTCCCCCACCCAGACACCTCCACTGCGCGCAAAGTCAGCAGAATGAGAGTGTACTCACCCCCTTGTGGCTGCTGTGATGCCCTCAAGCGCCTATCCAACTCCGGGTAGGCCACCGCCAGGATCCTGAACATCAGGGGGGTCATGGTGCGACGGGCACCCCTCCCACGTTGAAAGGTCATCCCCAGCTGAGTCTCCGCCGTCTTCTTGCTCCAGCGGCGAATGTCCTCCCATCTTTTACGGCAGTGGAAGACTCCCAGGGTCCGGACATCCTTGGCGATGGCACGCCAAATATCTTTCTTCTGGTGGGCGCTGACCTACATGAAATGTACAGGGGAAAAAGAGAAGTTATTACCAACTGCACCGTCGAAGTGATTGGCCCCCATCCCTACCCTTGCCATGTGGCACATGCATTCACCATCTTTCATGCACGCAGCACTCTCCCCCTTTCCTTCTTACATCCAGCCCTCTCCACACAGGCATAGCCCATACAGCATGCTCCCAGAGTACTTACCTGTTTGTCTGGAGGACCGTAGAGTAGCGTGTACTAGGGGATGACCCCATCCACGAGTTTCTCCAACTCCTCCGATGTGAAGGCAGGGCCCCTTTCCCCGGACACTCGAGCCATTGTCTCTTCCAGACCGAGGTCACAGCAGCACTTGCAGTGTAGGTCCTCTCCTGTCGAAGATCAGGTATCGAGTGATTGAAGTGATAGGAAATGGCAGTCACGTCCGCGGCGGTGCGTACCGTCACCGCCGGCGTACATCACCATTGGCTCCTGGGACCCATAGGGTCCAATGTTAACCAATGCAGCATTGTGCCGCGGTCTTCGACCGCCTACCGCGACAGTGTACAACACCAGCGCAGTTACCTCACATCCCATTGTCCCATTTTACAGGTCAGGCAGCCGCCATTTCGGGGGCCCACATGGCTTCATTTCCAACTGCGTCACTCATACCTAGGCCTAGACTCAACACACATACAGGCCACATTTTGTGTATGATAGGTGTTCTGTGTAAACTGTGGGTACGTACCTCTGAGTTGTTTGACTCTGTGATCGCTGTTTTCCTTCATAGGCACTGTCCGCTGGGACATGTGAGGAGATGGCGGCATCCTCCGTTGTACCGACCGTTGGTGGACCTGTCGACAATGGAGGAGCGACATTTGATTTTCACCTACAGGCTTGACCGTGCCACAATCCAGGAACTGTGTACCCAGTTGGAGCCAGACCTGATGTCAGCAATCCGCGATCCCACAGGAATCCCCCCTCAAGTGCAGGTGCTGTCAGTGCTCCATTTCCTTGCAAGTGGTTCCTTTCAGACAATAGTGGCCATGGCATCAGGGATGTCCCAGCCTATGTTTTCTAACGTATTGTCCAGAGTGTGGTCTGCCCTTCTGAAACACATGCGGAGCTACATTGTTTTCCCTCAGGTGGAGGATTTGCCTACAGTGAAAGGGGATTTCTATGCCCTGGGACACATCCCCAACATCATAGGTGCCATTGATGGGACACATGTGGCTTTGGTCCCCCTTCCACATGAGTGAACAGGTGGACAGACACCGGAAGAGTTATCATTCTATGAATGTACAGATGGTATGTTTGGCAGACCAGTACATCTCCCATGTGAATGCCAAGTTCCCTGGCTCAGTGCATGACGCCTACATCTTGTGGAATAGCAGCATCCCTTGTGTGAAGGGTCAACTCCAGAGGCACCGTGTGTGGCTATCAGGTGAGCACCTGGAAGCAAGTCAGTGGGAATGGTTGTCTGGGTCTGGGGATATCCCTCCAGGTTAGTGCATGTCTAACAGTTGTCCCTCACCATTTGCAGGTGACTCTGGTTCCCCCAACCTGCCATGGCTACTGACCCCAGTGAGGAATCCCAGGACAAGGGCAGAGGAACGCTACAATGAGGCCCATGGGCGAACTAGGAGGGTTATCGAGCGGACCTTCGGCCTCCTGAAGGCCAGGTACAGTTGCCTCCATATGACAGGTGTATCCCTATTCTACTCACCAAAGAAGGTGTGCCAGATCATCGTGGCCTGCTGTATGCTTCATAACTTGGCTTTGCAACGACAGGTGCCTTTTCTGCAGGAGGATGGTCCAGATGGCGGTGTTGTTGCAGCTGTGGAGCCTGTGGACAGTGAAGACGAGGAAGCAGGGGAAGAAGACATGCACAACAGGGACTCAGTGATCCAGCAATATTTCCAGTGAGACACAGGTAAGACTACAGAGCTGCCTACTACATGTACTTTAACACTACTACCTCTCTACTGTGTGTCGTTTTCACCCAGTGTATGGTCACTGAGTTGTCACTTTCCCTTACGATTTCACAGATGAGGGTCCCACTGTGTGACATCTGCTTAGATTCCTCATGGACTAGAGCTGTGTGGCATAGGTATGTTGACATTAAACTTGAAAGAGCATTTTGTCACTGCAATTGCTAATACACTATTTCGAAATCACAGACTCCAGATTATTTTGTGCTTTAAGTGTGTTTATTTAAGTGCTCAATATTGGAGGGGGTAGTGAAATGGTGAGGGGTGATGGCAGAGTCCAGTCTATTAGTCCCACAGGTGCATTGCCCATATGGGCATAGGAAGTGGAGCTGAGGCAGTTTCAGTATGGACAGGGTGACAAAGTGGGACAGTAGGATGACAATCAGGGTGGTCTCATTTCTTGGCGGGGGTCTTGGCATCGTGCTCTGTCTTTGTCCTGGATCTCAGGGACCGTTTCCGGGGTGGTTCTCCTTCTGCAGGGGGTGGGGTGCTGGTGTGGTGGTCCTGTGGCGGTGCCTCCTGTCCTCTAGCGCCGGCAGAGGTGGTGGGCAGTTCATCGTCCATGCTAGTGTCAGAGGACCCTTGTAGTGCCACAGTGATCCTCCTGGTGTTCACAAGTTCCTTCAGCACCCCTACGATGGTGCCCAGGGTGGAGCTGATGGTTCTGAGTTCCTTCCTGAAGTCCATATACTGTTCCTCTTGCAGGCGCTGGGTCTCCTGAAACTTGGCCAGTACCGTTGCCATCGTCTCCTGGGAGTGGTGGTAGGCTCCCATGATGGAGGAGAGGGCCTCATGGAGAGTTTGTTCCCTTGGCCTGTCCGCCCCCTGTCGCACAGCAGCCCTCCCAGTTCCCCTGTGTTTCTGGGCCTCCGTCCCCTGGACCGCGTGCCCACTACCACTGCCCCCAGGTCCCTGTTGTTGGTATGGTGGGTTATCCTGGGTTCCCTGTAGTGGTGGACACACAGCTGATTGACGTGTCCTGGGGATGGAGGTATGGGCCCGCTGGGTGGGTGCTGTGCTGGTGTTTCCAGAGGGTGGAAGGTATGTAGTGGTCTGTGACTGGGTGATGAGAACCGACTGTCCCGAGGTCCCCGATGGGCCGGGCTGGTCATCTAGATCCAGTTGGACAGAGGTGCTGTCATCACTGTGGGCCTCTTCTGTTGGTGGACATGTGCGGACCCTCCTGTCCGGTGACGTTGGGTAGGGGTCCTGCAGGGGTATAAAAGGATGGTTATTACATCTGTGTGTGTCATGGTGTGCAATGGGTGGGTGACCGTGTACCCCAGTGCTTGCATTCCTGTGTGAGACCTTGTGTGAGGATGGTTTAGGGGGTTATATGGGTATGTGCAGTGGGCATGCTTCAGTGATGGGTGTCCATGCTTTGTTGTTGCATGCAGGGCTTGGTGTTGGGATGGGTGGTTTGTGATATTGGGACATATGTGAGGAGTTGGGGTGCTGGGGGTGAGGGTGGGGGTATGGAATAGCATGCAGGTAGGGTGGGGGTTGTAATAGTTAAGATTTGACTTACCAGAGTCCATTCCTCCACCTACTTCTGCGAGGCCCTCAGGATGCAGAATCTCCAAGACCTGCCCCTCCCATGTTGTTAGTTGTGGGGGAGGAGGTGGGGGTCCGCTGCCAGTCCACTGAACTGCCAGGTGGTGTCTTGAGACCATGGAACGCACCATCCCCCGTAGGTCGTTCCACCTCTTCCTGATGTCCTCCCGATTTCTTGGGTGCTGTCCCACTGCGTTGACCCTGTCCACTATTCTTCACCATAGCTCCATCTTCCTTGCAATGGAGGTGTGCTGCACCTGTGATCCGAATAGCTGTGGCTCTACCCGGACGATTTCCTCCACCATGACCCTGAGCTCCTCCTCCGAGAACCTGGGGTGTCTTTGCCGTGCCATGGGGTGGTGTAGGTGATGTGTGTGGTGATATATGTGCTGATATGTAGTGGTGTGTTGTGTGAGGTGCGTGGAAGTTCTGTGGGTGATGGTGTTGTGTGCCTGTGGATGCTGTTGTTCTTGCTGGTGCTCTCTCTCTGGCCTTCTCTCTGTAATTGTGGTCGTAGTGGTTTGTGGGTGGGTGTTTTATATTGTATTGGGTGTGTGGGAGTGGTGTATGTATGTGTATCAGGTGTGTGTGTTTTGAATTGTCCAATGTGGTAGTGTTTTGTAAGAGTGTGTGTATTTTGAGCGCGGCGGTGTGTACCGCCAATGGAATACCGCGGTTGAAAGACCGCTGCGTGGATTCTTGTGTCGTGATAGTGTGGGCGTATTTCTGTTGGCGTGACGGTGGAGGTTTTGTTTTCGCCAGTTTATCACTGACCTTTGGTGTGGCGGACTTGTGTGGGTGTCTGAATTTTGGCAGATTCCGAAATGTGGGTCATAATAGCTGTGGTGGAATTCCGCGGCTGCGGTGGTGTGTTGGTGGTCTTCTGCACGGCGGTATGCAGCTTTTACCGCCAATGTTGTAATGACCTCCATAATCTTAATGTTGGCTTTTTTGGCATGTTCAAAGTCCCAGTGACCAACCCAGAAAACTGCAACAGAACAGTACTGCTGCTTATTAACGTATATATTCACTGTATCAAGGCAAAAAAAAGCAAAATAGAATATTTGTTTAGTGTCATAATAACTCTGCAGAAACAGTATAAGCATGCAGTTTTTATTATTTCAGGAGACTTCAATGGACAAAGCCATTACAAAAAAGAGCTTAAAACATTTTGGAACCTAGGTTCGAACATCTCGATATGAAGCGTCTGAGGGGCTTCCGAAAATAAGTCTTCCCCCCACCAATCACCTTTTTAAGTGTAAAAAAAAGTTCAACAATCGACTTCACGTTAATTAGCGCACCAGCTTTGTGCCTTTAATCACCTCCTATCAAATACTTCTAAGTTCAGAGAGTGATCACTTTCCACAATACATCAGTATTAAGCTAGAAAGTAAGCAGCTTCCTCCAACAAACATAATAAGTTCTGCTCCAGTGTCCTAAAATACAAGACTAAAACGGCAGGACTTCAGAATTGAGAAAGTGAAGGGAGAGGTTTATAGATGCGCTGGATCCATCAAAGAGGTCAAGAATGGACTAGGAAAACAGGAAAAAACTGAATCTGAACCCGGTGAGCGGGTAAAGTCATCACTGCATTTATGTGATTTTTTATTGATAACATTTCCTGCAAAAAAAGTCCTTCAATATTAATACATGGGGCAAATAAAAACAGCAAGGGTGATTACATAAGGCAACTTTGGTATGATCGAATGTTGTACAATCTAAAAGCTCAAGACTCACATGAAACAAGAAAAGTGGTAAAGGAACTACGACGGAATAAGAAGCCAGATAAAACAAGACCCCCTTAAATTGAAACTGCAATAGATTAAAGTTTGCTGGTCTTAAAAATGGCTTTACCGAGAGGGCCTGTGGACCAAGCTCACGACGTTTAGCAAATAATTGAACAACAAAACGTTCTAGTAGCTGGTGAATGGGCAGTCTTTGGGAAAAACATGCCAATGTAATGCAGGGATAGATGCAACTTCCTGGGAAGCCCATCTTCTCCTGAAGTATTCAGTCCCAGTTTGAATGATTAAGGGTGATGACCCCCTTAATTCAGATGAAACACAAACGTAGCCCAGCTTCATCCAACTTTGGTTTCAAAGTGAAGTTGGAAATGGACACACCTTCAAACAACCGTGACCAAGCGTCCATGGTCATAGACAGTAAAAAAACTAAAATTGGAATGGGCAGCAGGTCAGAATGGAATTCTGAACGCTCTTTTCAGAGGCGGCGTACTATACTGGGCACACTACTTAGCACATCTTTTTAATGATCTTTATCGTATCAAGCGTTTGCCAGATTCATGGAAAGGGAACATCTTCCATCTGATTTACAAGAGTGGTAACCCCACTTCTCCTTCAAAATATAGGCTTATAGCCTTAATTGATGTTGAAGCAAAGCTCTATATATACTGTCTTCTGCACCACTTAACAGCTTGGATAAATGATAAACATCTTATACCTCAAAGTAAGACAGGATTTAAAGCTGGTATGGGGACACTAACTAATTCAACAGCTCTATCCTTGTTAGCTGCGAAGGCCAGGCATAGGAAGAGTCAGTTATTTGCAAGTTTCATCGCTCTCAGGTCAGCTTTCGACCTCGACCGTGTTTACAGAGCTTGACTGTGGCAAAAACTGTAAGAGTGGGGTGTTCCCAGTGGCCTACTGAGTGCAATCATTAAACTACATTCAGATACCTGGGCGCAACTTATATAGAGTTTGTACAGTTAATTGTCTCAAACAAGGATGTGTCCTAGCACCTAAGCTGTTCAGTTTATAGCTTGACGTCTTGACTGACACACTCTCACTTGATATTAGCCATCCACCCATTCTGGCTTCTAAAGCAATAGCATGGCTACAATATGGAGATGATATTGTATTACTGAGCTAAATACCAACTCGGCTCGTAGCGCAATAATGATATCCTTATCAGCTATATGGACGAGCAATGTTTGGAATTAAACCTGAATATAACTAAGGTGGTTTGGCTGGTTAATTCAAAATTCAAATCATTTGCATGGTTTATTAAAGGAAATCAGGTGGAGGTAGTCTCTTCATTTAAATATCTGGGACTTATAGTGGATCATCAAACGACTTTCAAACCACACCTTGCTGCTGCTCAAGCAAAAGCACAGTCCCTTACTGATGGGTTCAAGTTACTAAAACAAAAACTGAGCTGTCCTTCATTTAGCCATTTACTTTTGGTAATGCTGGCGTGCTTAATGCCAACAATTACTTATGGGGCCAAAATTACAACGGCCAGGAAATAGCCTCCTTTAATCAAATCCAAACAAAGGTGTACAAAACAATGTTTCAGATCCCGACCTCAGCCTCACCAGCACAGGTACGTTTAGAATTTGGATTGAAAAATCAAGCATCCCATTGCAAGTGTGTCTGCATTAAACTCTGCTGGAAACTTTACACCGCAAAGGTTGACCCTATCAACAACCTATGCTGGTTGGAAATTAAGGAACAACAGCGGAGCAATGTAAAGGGCTCATGGGGTAATTATTTAAGTCATGCAGTTAAGGAACGAGGTGTGCTAGATGCATGGGCCATGAACTTGGGAAAAGCAGAGTTTAACCGCATTGCAAACTCCGCTACTCGGTCTATGTCTTTTCTAACAGATAAGAACACGTTTGCTTTAAGACGGCATGCTTGGTCTGTACTATCATCATATAATACTTTACAAGCCCGGGAATATATATCAATGCACTTTTCTCAAGTTCAGAACCAACAATTCTTGCTATTTCGTTTGGGTATGAGGGAGACCAAAGACATTGCCCCTTCTTGGAGAATACAGCAACAGTCTCACTCCTGTCATCTTTGTGGGTATAAGGGAGAGACACTAGAACATGTTTTTTTGTGTGTGTCCAGCGCTATAGGTACATAGGAAAATATACCTGAAGATCATTTTTAGGATACTGAACCTTCGTTTGTGTAGAGAAGCAGCTATCAGATGGCTAAGTGGCACTTCAATTCTTCTGGTTTGCAGGGGCAAAAAGTTTATGATGCAGATTTTTTAAAGAATTGTCAAAAATTATTGAGTAAGCTTAGGTTTAAGCCAAGAGCTGCCTTGAGTGACTTTATGCAAATGGGTAGAGTATCAATATGGATTGTTTTAATGATGTTTAATGCATTATGATGCACTGCCATTTTAATTTAGGTAATAGCAATTGTATGGTCTCAAAACTTCGTTTTTAGAAGGGAAAGGAGTCAGCAGGCTTGTTATATAGGTAATTTGAGGCACCCAGTGGGATAGGTAAGCATTGGTACCTTATTAGCTAAAAATGTGTGCTTTTTACAGATTTAGGCCCTCATTATGAACATGGCGGTCCGTTCCGCTCCGCCGGCGGTGGTGGTAGGAACCGCCAACAGAGGAGCGGGCTGGACTGCCCAATAATGAACCAAGCGCACCACCCACCGCCAGGAAAGGAGTCCTGCTGACGACGGCAGAGTCCGCCCACAGGCCGTCGCAAAGGCCCAACCCGCCCATTAAATTATGAACCACCATTCCGCCGCCAGTTCTGGGGCGGGAACCACCGCCACACAAAGCCAGGTGGAAAAGAAACAAATAGAAGGAAAGACTCACCGGAGTTCCACAAAATGTGCAGCGGCAGCCATGGACAGAGAGCTGCTGATCATGCCAGCCTTGCTCCTTGCCATATATCTACATGACCAAGACCGCTGATGAAGACGACAACGGTAAGTACTGCAACCTTCAACACAAGGGAGGAAAGGGTAAAGTTACATACTCACCCACTCCACCCACTCTGCAACGCCCCCCAACCCTTCCCAGCAGCACAAGTCAGACACCCCACACCAAGAGGGACGTACCCGACCCAAGGCCACTGCAACTTGACCATAGTACATACAATAGCCCCACACCCATAAAAAAATAAAACAAACACCAGGGTGGAACTGCGTGCAGCCCAAACATAGGCCACACAGAAACTTTAATTTGTAGCTCACTGAGCAAAACAGTGCCAACAGGGCCAATGGCCAGTCCATAAAAAGCAAATTGTCCTTGGCCACAACTGGCCACACCTGACTCCAACAAGTGCTGGGTACTCCACTGAACGGGGCACCATATGGGGATCCAGGCACCTCACAGAAAGGGGGCAGGAGAGGTGGGGTTGGGGATTTCCGACAGGGGTAGGACTTAGACTTGCGTGAGGAGGTTGGAGGGGGGTGGGCTTCTCCTTTGAAGAGGTGTGGGCTGTTTGGCTCGGGTGGAGCTGGATGCCTTAAGCTTTGAGCGGGCCTTCTTCCTCACCGGAGAAGGGGCACGGGAATGGGAAAGCTGGACTGGGGTGGGCTGTGATGTGGAAGGAGCGGAAAGGGCAAGGAGGTGGGCACGTTTCGGGACAAGATGGGGTGGGTCAGTGGGTTGGAACAGGTCTGCACGGGAGAGGAAAAGTTTCTTGGGAGCAATTGGGGTGGGCGTGGATGAGGGCGTGGGAGTGAAGGCAGAGGGAGTTGATGTATGGGGTGTAGGTGTGTGTGTAGTGGGTGCAGGTGACTGCTCAGTATGCTGTGGTGTGGTGGATGTCTGATGGGTGGGTGTCTTGGTGCGTTTGTGTGTTTTGGGAGTGGACACAGTGGGAGAAGACAGACAGCTAGTGTGGATGTATGTTGGGTGGGTATCTGTAAGTCTGCTGAGTGTGCTGCATGTGTCAACTACAGTAGAGGTGGTGAGTGCAGGTGTGGTGTATGGGGTGCAAGTATGGCTGTCTGCTATTCTGGTGAGTGCAGGAAGAGGCGCAGTAACAGTGAGTGAAGGTGCAGTGCATGAGGGTGTGGATGTAGAGGGGACAGACAGGGAGGCGGAAGAGGCGGGCACACTGGGGGAAGTGGACGTTGTTGTGTGTGCAGGTGTCTGTTGGCTATATGAATGCTTGTGGTGGGAGGTGTGGTGCTTGTGTTTGGAAGTATGCTTTTTGTGTGTTGATGTGCCTGTAAGCGGGTCTGATTGTGTGCTTTAGACGGATGAAGGGAGTGGGGTGCTAAAAGGGGTAGAGGAGGTTGGAGGGGGACAAAATGTCCAGGGAAAATGGCTGCCTTCAAGAGGAGGCCATAGCCTGAAAAGATCTCTGTAGGGCAGACATGGCACTGCGAATGCCATCCAGATAGGCATTGGTCTGCTGCACCTCAGATGCCAGACCCTGGATGGCATTGACGATGGTTGTCTGCCCTACAGAGATGGTTCTCAGGAGGACAACAGCCTCCTCTGTGAGGGCAGCAGGGCTGACTGGGGTAAGGTAGGTGGTGCCTGGGGTGAAGGAGACGCCCACCTTTCTGGGTGGGCGGGCACGGGCAACTCGGTGGGGAGCAGAAGGGAGGGCGCTGATAGTATGGGTGGTGGCAGAAGATCTCACTGTAGTGGTGTGTCCACTAGGGTCCGCCACCACTGGAGGACCCCAATCTGAGGAGGTCTCAGAGTCACTACATCCTGTGGTGGTAGCCTCCCCCATGGAAGTCCCCTCGCCCTCCCACCCACTGGTCCCCTGGGCGTCCGTTGTCTCTGCCTCGGAGGATCCGTGGGCCGCTGGCTCCCCACTTGCCAGTGCCTCAGCTCCCTCGCCTGATGTTGATGCTGTACCAAACAAACACAAGAGAACAGTTATGGGGAGAGACACAGGAGAGACACTTGTAAATAGCTGAATGCTGATACACAATGGCCAGACATACACACCCAACAGGCAGCACCGTGCACTATGCCCATGGCCATGCCCCTGACTACTGAGCAGTATACTGACCTACACCCGTCCCCTGAAATAGTATTGGAGATGAGGTAGGTGAAACCTGACAGGGACACCCCTAAACCCTTTGGGGAACAGACAGTAGATGGACACCAGTCAAATTCCCTGCTCTAAGCACCATGAGCCCTATCGCACACACACTCATCCTTCCAGGCTGAAGTATGGTCTGTGAGTACTCACCCCCTTGTGACTGCTGTGCAACCTTCAAGCACCCATCCAGGTCTGGGTACCCCACCGCCAGGATCCTTTGCATGAGGGGGTTCAGTGCCCGACGGGAACCTCTTCAACATTGGGAGGACTTCCCCAGCTGGGCCTCAGTGATCTTTCGTGCCCAGTGCTGCAGGTCCTCCCACCTCTTTGAAAGTGGGTGCTCTGCCGGTTGTAGACCCCCAGGGTCCGTACCTCCTTGGCGATGGCATGCCAATGTGCCCTCTTCTGGTGGGCGCTGACCTAGTAGGGTGACACAGAAATGGAACACAGAGGTCAGGCACCTGCACAATGGCAACAGCTGACAGATTGTCAAACATAGGACAGACAGTACTCCCAGACACGCAGGACAGTGGCACGCAGCCTTCCATGCACCATGGCCCATCCTGGCTCACAGGAGCACACATCTGTGCAATCCACTCCATCCATTACTCACACAGTGCCCCCCAAATCCAGACTCACCTGTACCTCTGGCCGGCCGTAGAGTCTGTCGTACAGGGGCAGGACCCCTTCCACTAATTTCTCCAGTTCTCCCTGGGTGAAGGCCTGGGCCCTTTCCCCTGCACCACGTGGAACATCCATAGCCAGAGGCAAGCCACAGCATTACACAGAGTGGAGTACCTGTCCGCACAAGATCAGGGAGTCAAGTGATCAAACAATGACAAACGCGCGTATGTTCCGCAGCGGTATGCACCATCATCGCCGGCGGCGATCATGTTACGCCAGGATTCGCATTGGCATCCCTGTTAACCAATGAGGGTGCGAACAGCGGTCAACACCGTGGTACGCTGTGACATCAACCGCTAGCGGTATTAGGTCACTTCCACAACGAAAAGGCAGAACTAGAGTGGGCAGACATTTTGCCATCACTTACGCATCTTGAAATTCATAATACTCACAATGCTGGGCCTACTAGCCATATGAAGCACCTAGGCCACTATCCATTGTGTATATTATCACACATGATTTACTCTGTTCCCTCCTAGTGATGTACATGTACATCTGTCAGGTTGCAGTTATTGTACAGACACTTCTATGAACAATACACTGCATGTATTTGGCAAATATGCCAATGTATGTGTGCACATCACTCCTTTTTCTTACCCCTCATAGGTACTGACCCTTGTGGCAAGGAAGGGCACCATCGGTGTACAGACCACTTGTGGAGATGGGGACTATGGTGGAGCGTCAGATCATTATCACTTACAGACTCACACGTGCAACTATTCAGGACCTATGTGCATTACTAGATCCTGCACTGACTCCCGGAAATCGTAATCAGCATGCCATTCCAACTGAGGTGCAGGTGCTCTCCGCACTCTATTTCCTGGCCACAGGCTCATTTCAAGTGACATGGGTGCTGATTTCTCACTGCCAATGTTCAGCCAGGTACTGACAAGGTTTCAGAATGCATTTGTACAACATGTGCAGTCCTATGTGTGATTCCCCCAAAGTGCAGACCTCCATGCCACCAAGTCTGACTTCTATGCCTTTGCAAACATTCCCCATGTCATAGGTGGCATCAATGGCACCCACATAGCCATCATCCCCCCAAGAGTGAGTGAAAAGGTGTACAGAAACAGGAAGAACTTTAACTCCATGAACATCCAATTGATATGTACAGCAGACCAGTACATTCCCCATGTGAATGCCATGTTTCTGGGTTCAGTCCATGATTCATTTGTTTTGAGGAACAGTAGTGTGCCACAGAAGATGGAACAACTACAAGAGGACACAGGGTGGATCATAGGTAAGTTTGCCTGTCACTAACTGACACACTTCAGAAAACCAGCCTGTCTGACTAAGGGACATTACAATGATGACTCTGTATTGACCATTTCTCTGTATTGACGACTCTGTATTGACCATTTCTCTAGGTGATTCTGTCTATCCAAACTTGCGTTGGCTCCTGACACCAGTGAGGAATCCCAGGATGGATGCAGAGAGGAAATACAATGAGGCCCATGGACGTACTAGGAGGGTGATAGAGCGTACTATAGGTCTCCTGAAGGCTAGATTCTGGTGTCTACATATCTCTGGGGGTTCCTGGCCTATGGGCCTGATAAGGTGTGTAGAATAGTGGTGGCCTGCTGCATGCTGCACAACATGGCTGTGAGACATTCTATCCCCCTTTTGGAGGTGGAGGGTGCTATAGGTCCTGATCAGTTACCTCAAGGAGGTGAGGAGAGTGATGGTGACGATGAGGAAGGGGAAGATGTCAATTCCAGGAACCAACTGATACAACTCTACTTCCAATAAATGTGTGGGACTTAAGTCTGTAATTGTGGTTAGTGACTGATACTGTAAGTGTGCCATGTCATAAAGGGGGGATTTGTCATGATAGGCGAGACATGGACCTCATCAGCGTGGTACTGACAGACAATATATGCACTCCTTCCTTGCCTAATTTGAAACACACATTACCACCACCAAGCACAAATTGACAATAAAGTTGTTCCCTGCCAGTTGCATTCATTGTCCACTTTGTTCAACATTGAAGACAGGGGACAGTGTTACAGGTGAGAAATGTTGTTTATTGGTCGAATACAGTGAATTGTGCTATGTACAGTGATGGAAGTTGTAAGGGTTGGGTGTCCTCAAAGCCGACTTAGTGGCAGCCCTGTTGGATGTCATAGGTGGGTCCTATTTGTAGTATAGTACTTCATTTTGCCCTCAGCTAAGTGTAGTTGGTGAATGGGTGGGATGGGTGGGACTTTGCAGTAGTAGCAGTGTCAATTGTTGGAGTGGGGCTTGTTCTTAGCTGGGTTTCCAGTGCCATATCTTCGCCTGAGACTACGTTTGGGCGCCTGCTCTGGAGCTTCTTGGGGTGGCATGGTTGGCCCTTGTGATTCCTGGAAGGGTATTTCCTGTGCTGTTTCTGCTGCTTGGGTCATCTTTTGCTGGTTGTCCAGGGCTCTTGTGGGGGCCTCTTGTCCGGTGTGGGTGTCTGACTGTTTGTTGACCAACTACAGCAATGCTTTAGCAATGGTGGCCATTGTGGCATTGTGTTCTTTCCACTGCTCCATGGCCTGTTGGTGTTGTTCCAGCTGCATCCTCTGACTTTGCTCCAGGGTGGACACAATCTGTGCCAACCTGTCTTGGGTATGTTGGTAGGCCCCCAATACCTCTGCAATGTTGTCCTGGGCTGCTGCATCCATCCGGTAACCTACCCCCTGACCCACTGGGGCATTGAACTTGCCCTGGCCAGCTGTGCCTGTGTCCCCTGCGCAGGTCTTGACGTGCCACTTGTACTGGGGCCCTCGCCTTCCTGCGTGTTGGGAGTGAGAGACTGTGGCCTCTGTAGCTGTGTTACACCTGTCTGTGCCCTGGGTCCACTGGTGTGGGTGCGCCTCCCCTGGCCTGCTGGTCTTGATTGGGTGTTAGGGGTGACAGTGGTTTCCTGGGTGGGGCTGCTGCATGGTGAGCATCCAGGGCTGTGTGAGGGGCCTGCCTGCTCATCAGTGCCCAGGGGTCCTTCGCCACGGGCTTGTGATGTGCCTCTGTCTCCCTGGAATGCTGTGGCACTCCTTGTCCCCTCCGTTAGGGTTGCATGGGTGGTGGTGCCTGTTGGGGGACATAGACATGTCTGTTACATATACATGAGGGTTTGAGGTGTAAAGGACGGTGTGATTTTCAGTGGCGTTCCAGGGTGCCTTTGTGAGGTGGACATTGCATTTAGTGGCAGTGGTGGGGTTACATTGTGGTGGGGGTTATTATTCCATTGTGGGTAGGTGCAGGGGTGGGTGGCTGTGCACAGCGAGAGTGATGTGGGCCTGGTAGTGAGTTGTGGGTAATGCAGAGTGGTGGATGTGGTGGGTAATGGCTGGATGGGGTGTGGGTCTAGGTGGGTGTGGGTGAGGTGGTGCATGCATTGCAGATGTGTTATATATGGGGTAATTTTAGATGACTTACCCGAGTCCATTCCTCCAGTGAGTCCCTCTGGGTGCAGGATGGTGAGTACCTTCTCCCAGTCGGTGTAGTCGGGTGGTGTTGGTGGCGGTCCTCCCCCAGTGTTCTGCACTGCGATGTGGTGCCTGGATGCCATGGCCGTGACCTTCCCCCGCAGGTCGTACCATCTCTTGCGGATGTCATCCCTGGTCTTGCAGGTGTCGTCCCTGGTGTGTGAATGGTGTCCCACTGCATTCACCCTGTTGACAATGTTCTGCCACTGATCCAATTTCTTAGCAATAAGTGTGTGTTGCACCTCGGACCCGAATATTTGTGGCTCCACCTTCAGGATCTAGTCCACCATGGTCCTTAGCTCCCTTTCGATGAAGTGTGGATTTTTTGGGGGGCATGGTGAGGGTGGTGGATGGCATCGGGACTGGAGACGGGGGATGGGCGCTCCTGTGTGGGTCAATATGCGTGTCCTGTCTGCTGGCGTTCTCTGTCTGGCTCTGGTGCTCTCCGTCTTCTGGTCCTGGTTTCATTGCAAGGGATTGTGGGAGTGTGTATGGGGGTGTTTTATGGTGTTCTGGATGTGTGTCAGGTGTGTGGGTGATAGGCCTAGCCAATGTGTGCACTTGTTGCTGTTGGGCCCACTTGCCGCCCGTGGCAGTCGCAGCAGCCAATGGCCGTCTGGCCCCCACTGTCCGCCGAGGTGATTTGTGCATCATTATTTGGAGGGAGGGATGTGGGTGTGCTTGGCGGTAGCGGGGTGGGGTGGGCCGGGATTCCCACCGACAGGGTCCTGGCGGGGTGTGGTGGTCTGGGAATTTTTGGCGGAGTTGGGTTTTTCTATCATTATATGGAGGGTTTCCATTCGCCGGCACCGGCGGGATTCCGTTCACCGCCGACACAGCGGTCTTTCCCGCCATTTTCATAATGACCGCCTTAGTGTCTATTTATTGTTCATATTTTTTGTAATTTTTTTATTTTAAAATTGACAGATGAGGGATAGCTTTTATAAGTCTGTGTATGTTTTTGTTAAATTATGAAGAGTTTTCAGTGTGTCTATCTTGCGATTTATGTGACTTGATCTTAAAGATGGTGTTGTTTTTAATTAACTATGCTAATAAACATGCCTTGACTTGACTTGGACTGCAGCATAACATAGAGGCATATACAATGCAAGCTAACAATGCAATGTATGTAGTTGAAATTACACAAGTATCCATGGAACATGATCTGTCACTTATTTCAAATGGATGGTCAAGAAGCAGAATCAGTTCATACAGGAATCAAGTCTCCAGACATGCGAACTTTTAAACTGCTTTGGCCCGTATTTATACTCCGTTTGCGCCGAATTAGCGTCGTTTTTTTCGACGCAAATTCGGCGCAAAACTAACGCCATATTTATACTTCGGCGTTAGACGCGTCTAGCGCCAAAGTATGGGCAAATAGCGTCATTATTTGTCGTGAACGCCTTCCTTGCGTTAATGAGATGCAAGGAAGGCGTTCCCGTCTAAAAAAATGACGGCGACGCAAATGCGTCGTATTTATACTCCCGGGCAAAAATCACGCCCGGGAGGTGGCGGGTCAAAAAACCCCGCATTTGCGCCACTATTTAACGCCTGGGTCAGGGTAGGCGTTAAGGGGCCTGTGGGCTCAAAATGAGCCCACAGGTGCCCTCCCCTGCCCCCAGGGACCCCCCCTGCCACCCCTGCCCACCCCAGGAGGACACCCAAGGATGGAGAGACCCACCCCAGGGACATTCAGGTAAGTTCAGGTAAGTATAATTTTTTATATTTTTTAATTTTTTTGGGTGGCATAGGGGGGCCTTATTTGTGCCCCCCTACATGCCACTATGCCCAATGACCATGCCCAGAGGACATAAGTCCCCTGGGCATGGCCATTGGGCAAGGGGGCATGACTCCTGTCTTTACTAAGACAGGAGTCATTTAAATGGCGTCTGGGCGTCGAAAATAATGGCGCAAATCGGGTTGAGGCGATTTTTTTGCCTCAACCTGACTTGCCCCATTTTAAGACGCCCTAACGCCATTTTCCCCCTACGCCGGCGCTGCCTGGTCTACGTGGTTTTTTTCCACGCACACCAGGCAGCGCCGGTCTGCTAGCGCCGGCTAACGCCATTCCATAAATACGGCGCCCGCATGGCGCTTCAGAATGGCGTTAGACGGCGCTAAATTTTTTTACGCTAAACTGCGTTAGCGCAGTTTAGCGTCAAAAAGTATAAATATGGGCCTTTATTTTCATAGATTCTCCAGTTTAAAAACAGAACCAGGCAATGTGTTTTGTCACAGATGCTGGGACTAAACACAATGAACTTAATAAAGTTGAACCTTAGCTGCAATGTTCCAATATATAATTCATGTTTTCATTCTGAAACTTGAAATCTGTTGGACAAAATACTGGAGGCGTTCTCACGCAATGCCGACAGCAAAACAATTGGACGGTTTACTGCACGTCCAGGGCAGTCTGTCAGCCTTGCGCACTGCGACATTCAGGGCCCAAGTGCTGGTAGCACAGGGCAGATAGTGCACATGGAGGTTGGGAAGAAGGGGAGGGAGTGATAGGGTGATACGGCAGCATTGCAGCGTAGGCACTTTCCTTTCTGCCCGTCACCGAGCTGAACCCCACGACCAACCTGGTACCCGTTGGGGATTGGGAATGGGTGTTTTATAGCTGTGGTGCTGTTACAATTGTATATTTTTGTAGTTGAAGGGCAAGCAGAGGAAGGCAAACTGATCATCTTAGTGTGGCGGGGAGGGGTGTAAAAAAGAGCAAATAACACAGGAGCTAAGATTTGGGGTAAGGGCAATAGCCTAGTCCAAGAGTGGACAGGCTCTACTAGTACCACAAAGGCTCGTGGGATTTCAAAGTGTGTGGGCAATTCAGAAGTGCGTGAGGGCTGGGATGTTGCGGATGGAAGTTACTTCGGACAGGAGGATTGTTTTAGAACCTTTAGTTAGCCCAGTTGACAGGGTCGCTTGTGCAGCTTAGCCGAAGGGCTAGGCACTCTGCTTGCCAGATCATTTCCTCCCAGACGCTTTATTTACAGCCGCAGTATTTTAGAGGCATGTATATGGCTAGCGCTGCCACTTTTCTTTAGGCTACTTAATCATCTTAAGTTTGCAGTCAAGCGTAGCTAATAAAAATGAATCAGGTGTTAAGGAGTTTGTGATCCATGATTCGTGCGTAATGTGTGAACTTCCAAAACAGAGTCTGTGTGGAATGGCCCGAGGGATTAAATGTTGACACGCGGAAACATGGTGCTGAAATGAGTAACTTCATCATAAATAGAAACTATTTCATTTCTAAAAACACCTCAAGTGTACCCTAGCCTATTTTACCCTCAAATGTAAATTATAAAGGGTTGTGATCAGGTTGATGAAAAAATGGTTCCCTTCTACCAAAAGTCTGTATTGTTACTTAACCCTTTGAAGATGTTTTTTGTGTCCCTGATTTGCTTGTGGAATTCTTTGCTTACCTTTCTTTCATGGATGCATTTGTCCGTTTCTATGCCTCTTATGTTACCTTTGTCAGATTAATTTGGTGCATTTAATTTCTCTTTGTTCACTGTGTTTTTTTTTTCCTCTGCTGCATGTACAATTTTTCTTACTTTCTCGGTGTTTTGCATTGGCTTCTATTAACTTTCGTGGTATATTTGTATTTCTCTTTTTGCAGATTCACATTGTTTTTTCCTTTCTTCCCAGGATACCTTTTTTCATCCTGTTCTTCTTGTACTGTTTTCTCTTTTTTAGCGATGCCCATTTTAGTTTTGCTTACAAACACTTTTAGCTGAGGCAGGCTTCCTGTTGCCAGTACAGTACATATAACTATAGGGGGCTTTCGAGCAGCTCCTTGCTCAACTGGATAGCTTTATTGTCTATCTCAGGTCTCAGCTGTTCAGGCCATGGTATTCTTCTCTTCTGTGTTTGAACTACCAAGGAGAATTTTGTTTGTTACAAAGGGAGTGTTATTTTTCCCTTACAGTGTGAATGGACTATCTTTTTTCTTTGCATTTCAGCATTCTATGGGAGTGTAGGTGTTACTTAATCTGCCTACCGTTCTTGCCCACCTGCTCTGATGTTGCTTTCTACCTCACACTACCCACTGTTGCTCCCCATTCTCCCCCTTGCTCACCCATTGCTCCCTAGCCTCCATCCCCATATTCTCTATTTTGTACTATCCTTGCGCATCCAGTCCTACCAGGACCCTATTTTGAATACATATTTATTTTTTATTATTATTTTTTTTTAAAACCCAAACTGGGCCAATTGGTAGCATTTTGTATGCTCATGAATGCTTTTTTCTTTAACTTTACATTTACCATCTTTTCTGCATACCCAAATGTCATGCATTTTCTTACCAATTACCTGCCTCTCGTTCTGCTCAATGACTTTTCTTTTAATTGGAACGAATATTTTACTGTCAGTACTTTGCTTCCTTGAAAGTTTGTAAATTCATGATCTCGCAGAGTTGGCAGCATTTTTCTGCAATTGTGCATTGACTAAAGAAACAAAAAAAAGGTTACAAAAAAATCAGAGAACAACTCCAAGGACATAGAAAAAATACTTCACTTTCTAGGGTACATCACTGCTTCTCTTTTTCTAGAGGATTCTCTTTTTACACCAAGTGTATCTGTCTGTGTTCAATTTCTGCCCCACTATTTAACTTTTATCAATGAAAGTAAACACTGCTTCTGCCATGTCCATTTTGATTTTGTCTCCTTTCATGTCTTAAGAATAGCCATGCAAACAGAAGAATACACCTAAGTCCTGGGAGTGAGCATTCTATGGGCATGCATTTCTTTTTTTTATCTATTGTTAGCGTTACTTTAAGTATTAGATTCCACAGCTGCTGCATTTTCTGCACAATTGTATATTTATTGCACTTGCCAAAACACCCATCATCTCCTTATTTGCAGATTCCACCCAAAAAATGTCTAACCTTTGCCCATAGATTATTAACATGTCTATAAGTGACAAAATAGTGAAGTAATATTGCTTCAAAATGTGCTGCATTAGAGAGCGTAATTGCCTTTTATTACCACATAATTTAGTCAACCTGCCACATAATTTGCTCCTCCCTTGCTTTGTAATTCCAGTGGCCTGCTGCCAGGCTCTGAATTCAACACTCCTCAGGCAGCCAACCACCGGCCATACGCAGCCTTTGACTGTGCGTTGTGGGAGGAGAAGTACCTGTGTCCAACTTCACCATTGTCCCAGAGCCCTCACGGCCTCATCTGCTCCCTGGAAGTGTCCCCATGGGCTGCACAGAAGTCAGCATCATTTTGTTTTTGCTTTTAGTTTTTTTGTAGCGCTGGGGTGGCTTAATGCCCACCCTGGGCACCCCATAACATTTATCATTGTGGGGGCAGTGGGGAACCCAGGTGCCCCTTTGGTCCTCCCGGCACCCCTGGCTGGAGCTGGCCATCTTTTTTTCTTTTTTGGTGGGTCCCCATTAAGAACTCCCACAATCCACACTTCACTGGGAGCCACAGTGGGTGCACCAAAGCTCTCACACCCCCAGCAGGCTTACCAGCAGCACCATAATTGGTCCTGGAGGGAGTAGGCAACATTCCTTTGCTCCTGCCCAGTCGACCGCAGAATTGTTTACTGCTCTGGCTGGGCAGGAGCAATGTTTTGTTTTCTGCCTGGGAGAGTGTAGACAGGGTATATACACAATCTCCTGGGCAGAAAACAGCAGTAACTGAGGGGAAAGGGTCATTGAGACACTGCTTATAAATTACCCCAGAGGATGGAGTCCCTGGGTCCAATCTTCAGTGTGGGGATGGAGGCTGCATGCCCCGCCCCATCCGTCCCAGATTATAAATGAATAACCCTGAGGGATCATGCACCCCAGCTTTGTTGAGGCATTGGGAGGGGATGCGTTGTGTCCCCTCCCCATTAGTATTTCAGTGGCCTGGGGTCATAATCATCTTGGGGAGGGGACCCTTGCACCCCTGTCCTTCATTACAATGTGTTGGGACCCGGTGAATGGGTCCCTGGGACCTCACTGAGGCACAGAGAGAGGGGGTGTGTGCTTCCTTCCAATTAAGTAATATGTGGGATCCATGGGGATGGGGTCCCTGGGGCCATAAATGGCTCAAGAAGGGGGGGCATGCATGCCACTCCCCTTGTTTTATTTAAATAAATAATTATGGTTTGACACATGTGCCCTGATCCAGGGTGGCCATATTAATGAAAACACAATGGTGCTCACCATTTTGTGTTTTGTCGGAGAACTGCTGGATCATGGTAAAATATATATATGTTTTTCATTTTGGTTTGGGCCCCCCTCCCACCACAAGGGTTAGTGGTGTTGGGTATCCCTACCATGCTCCCTTATAGTCTTTTTTTTAAAACATGTTCAGGACAGGGCATTAAGATCCTGATTACAATCTCAATGCCATTGTCACGGAGACCGCCAACCCAGCAGGGGTGAGGCTGCCGTCATGGTGATGGCCTCACTCCGTCATATTACAATGTTTCCACCGGGCTGGCCAGCAGAAACGTCATATGATGACATTTCCACCGGGCTGGCCAGTCGAAACAGTGTGGCAGCACTGGCCTTGACTCCCTTAGGGAGCGGAGGCCAATGCCATCACACACAAGCACCCTCAGAATGCGCACTGACTGCAATACCAGACAGTGCACAGTCTGAGGCTGGTGGCAGGGGGGCTCCGGCACTGCCCAATCAATCAATCAATCAATCAACAAATTTATTAAGCGTGCTACTCACCTGGTAGGGTCTCAAGGCGCTGTGGGGGGGGAGAGAAAAAGAGGGGGAGTGCTGAGTTACTGTGACAAAAAGCCATGTTTTTAGGTGTTTTTTAAAGGTCAGGAGGTCCTGGGTCTTGCGTAGGTTGGTGGGGAGGGAGTTCCAGGTCTTGGAGGTAAGGTAGAAGAAGGATCTACCTCCTGAGGTGGTGCGAAGGATGCAGGGGACTGTGGCGAGGGCGAGGTCAGCCGATTGGAGGAGACGAGTGGGTGTGTGGAAGTTCACTCTTTTGTTGAGGTAGACTGGTCCAGTATTGTGGAGGGATTTGTGGGCGTGGATGAGGATTTTGAAAGAGATCCTTTTGCTGATGGGTAGCCAGTGAAGGAGTCTGAGGTGGGCGGAGATGTGTTTGTGGTGTGGGAGGTTCAGGATGAGCCGTGTGGCTGCTTTCTGGATCCGCTGGAGTTTCTGTTGAAGCTTGTCTGTGGTACCAGCATAGAGAGCGTTTCCGTTGTCTAGTCTGCTGCTGATGAGTGCATGGGTGACGGGTTTCCTGGTTTCTATGGGGATCCATTTGAAGGTCTTATGCAGCATGCGGAGGGTGTTGAAACATGAGGAAGTTATAGAGTTAATTTGCTGGGTCATGGAGAGGGAGGATTCTAAGATGATGCCGAGACTGCGTGCGTGGGTGGAGGGTGTTGGGGGTGGTCCTAGGGCGGGGCCCACCAAGAGTCGTTCCATACTGTCCTGTTGGGGCCGAGGATGATGATTTCGGTTTTGTTGGAGCTGAGTTTGAAGTGGCTTGTTGTCATCCATTTGGCGGTGGCGAGGAGTCCAGCGTGGAGGTTTGTCTTGTCGGTGGTGGGGTTCCTGGTGAGGGAGATGACGAGCTGGGTGTTGTCTGCGTAGGATATGATGGTGATTCCGTGGGGGCGGAGGATGTTGGCGAGCGGGGCCATGTAAATGTTGAAGAGGGTAGGGCTAAGGGAGGACCCTTGGGGGACCCTGCAGATGATCTTGGTTGCTGGGGACTGCAAGGGGGGGGACGAGAACTTTCTGGGTTCTTTCGATGAGGAAGGAGGTGAGCCAGTCCAGTGCCTTGTGTCGGATTCCTGCGTTGAAGAGGCGTGTTCAGAGGATTTGGTGGCAGACAGTGTCGAAGGCTGCGGAGAGGTCCAGGAGGATGAGTGCAACGGTCTTGCCCTTGTCAACTCTGGTTCTGATGTCGTCAGTGCAGGCGATGAGGGCGGTCTCAGTGCTGTGGTTCTTACGGAATCCAGACTGGGAGGTGTCAAGTGAGTTGTTTTCCTCAAGGAAGTGAGACAGGCAGGAGTTCACTAGCTTCTCAGAGACCTTGGCGGGGAAGGGGAGAAGAGAAATGGGGCGGTAGTTTGTGAGGTCATCCGGGTCTGCTTTGGGTTTT
The DNA here is from genome assembly GCF_031143425.1 of Pleurodeles waltl. Taxonomy (NCBI): domain Eukaryota; kingdom Metazoa; phylum Chordata; class Amphibia; order Caudata; family Salamandridae; genus Pleurodeles; species Pleurodeles waltl. Next base: position 976,646,310 of record NC_090436.1, on the reverse strand, counting down.
TTGAGGAGTGCGGTTACTTCGGTGTGTTTCCAAGAGTCCGGATAGGTGGCGGTGTCGAAGGAGCTGTTGATTACGGAGCGGAGCTGGGGAGCAATGATTGGGCTGGCCCTGTTGAAGATGTGATGGGGCAGGGGTCAGTGGGGAAACCCAAGTGGTTGGAGTTCATGGTTGTTTTGGTTTCTTCCTCGTTGGTAGGGGCCCAAGTGTGCATTTGGTTGTAGTGGGGGGGTGTTGTGTCGTAGGTCGTGTCAGTGGTGGTGATGGTGGGTGCAGGTAGTGTGAATCTGTTGTGTATGTCTAGAATTTTGAGGTGGAAAGTGGTTGGAAAGGGAGTTGCATAGGTTTTGTGTGTGAGTGGGGTCGGTGTTGCAGGATTTGGGTTTGGTGAGCTCTTTGAAGATTGTAAAGAATTCCTTGCTGTTATGTGAGTTACTATCTATGCGTCCTTTGTAGTAAGCTCTTTGGGTGGTTCTGATGAGTTGGTGATGTTTGCGTATGGTGGTTTTGAGTGTGGAGAAGTTGGATATGGAGGGTTCTTGTCGCCAAGTTTTCTCGGTCTTGCGGCATTCACGCTTGGAGGCTTGAAGTTCAGTGGTGAACCAGGGGGCGGTCTTGATGTTGCGGTGATGTTGTTACTTTTCAGAGGGGCGAGAGAGTCTGCGCAGGTTGTGATCCATTGTGTGGGGTTGTGGGCGGTGACATTGGGGTTGTTGGCAAGGGGAGGGGAGTTTGTGAGAGCTTGGCGAGCGGGTGTTCTGTGGGGATCTTGTCCTACTTACGGTATGGTGTGGTGTGCTGTCGGTAGTGGGTAAGGGGTTTCGTGAAGGAGAAGTGGTCGCAGTGGTGCTCGGTCCAGTAGAGTTCGGTGGTGTGTGTGAATGTTATGTGGTTGCTGGTGGTGAAGATTAAATCTAGCGTGTGTCCTGCTGAGTGTGAGGGTGAGGTGACCAGTTGTTTGAGTCCTAGGTTTGTGAGGTTGTCTAGCAGGGTAGTGGAGTTGTGGTCATGGGAGTTTTCCAGGTAGAAGTTGATGTCACCAAGGAGGATGTAGTCTGTGGAGGTGAGGACGTGGGGGCTTATGGTGTCAGTGATGGCGTCACAGAACGGGGCGAGGTCCTGGTGGTCTGTAAATGAGGATTCCTCTGAGGGTGGTGTTGGAGTTTATGTGAATTAGGAAGTGTAGGTGCACTGCGCTAACTAGGGTGTTGTGGGTGTTGGTGGTGATCTTGATGGTGTTTTTATGTATGATGGCAATACCTCCTTCCGGTTTGTTTAGACTGTCTCTATGAGAGATTTTGTAGCCTTCTGGGATGGCTATGGCTATGTCGGATTCAGAGGATGGGTTCATCCAAGTTTCCGTAAGGAAGCCTATGTCAAGGGAGTGTGTTGTGATCAGGTCCCAGAGCTCGATGGCGTGCTTGTGTACGGAGCAGGTGTTTAGGAGTATGCAGAGAAGATGGTTGGGGGCTGTTGTTGTTGTTGTAGTGTGAGTTGGTGTTGTTGTGGTGCGTGTTGGTGTTGTTGTGGGGTGCGTTGGTGTTGTTCTGGAGCGTGTTAGTGTTGTTGTGGGGGGTGTTAGTGTTGTTGTGGGGTCCGTTAGTGTTGTTGTGGAGCATGTTAGTTTTGTTGTGGGTGGTGTTAGTGTTGTTGAGGGGCGTGTTATGGTTGGTGTGTGGTGTGTTAGAGTTGGTGTGGAGCGTGTTACTGTGGTTGGAGTTTGTGGGGGTGCAGGAGAAATGGCATGCATGACATGTGAAGGGTCCGTGTGTGTGCTTGGGGTTGGCTTAGGCGCAGGCAAGGTGCTGACCTGGGTTGAGGGCGTGGAGTTTAGTGGAGGAGTAATGTTGCATATGGGGGTCGGGGCAGCGAGGGCCAGAGGGACTGGCGCTGGGCGCGGTCCAGGCGCAGACGGGCTTGCCTCTGGTGCGCCAGCAGCGCGGCTGCACCGCTGCCGCCATTAAGAGGGGAAGGTGGGAGGGTGGAGCAGCTGGGAGGTGGGAGGGAGAGCCAATGGGTGTGCGAGGGGGGCGGGGATGCAGCGGTAGGAGAAATGGGACCGGCTAGATCCGGCAGAAACGGACAGACACAGGAAACAACAAGCGGAATGCAGAGGGGGCACAGGGGCAGAGACTCAATGCAAAAAATACACAATGGGGCAAAGAATACATAGAATACAGTGCAGGCAGCAGAAAATGTTATTTTTAAACTAAACACAATCAGAAAAACGAAAAATGCACAAACACGAGAAAATACATAAAAACAACAGGATATGCCTACCAATAGGCACCAGGGATGAGGCACAGGTGGGTGACTGCGTGTGGTGGAGGGCCTCGAACTTCAGTCCAGGTGGCAGTCTGCGGGGTCAGGGGCATGGGGGCAGGCTGGTGGAGCCAAGTGGACTCCTGGCCAGAACCAGGTCAGGAAGTCAGAAGGGGCTCCGCGCAGCGGGCGCCGTTAAGAGGGGGAGGTGGGAGGGTGGAGCAGCTGGGAGGTGGGAGAGAGAGCCAATGGGTGTGCAAGGGGGGCTGGCCGCAGGGGACGCAGCGGCAGGAGAAATAGGACCGGCTAGAGCCAGCAGAAACGGGCAGACACAGGAAACAACAAGCGGAATGCAGAGGGGGCACAGGGGCAGAGACACAATGTAAAAAATACACAATGGGGCAAAGAATACAAAGAATACAGTGCAGGCAGCGGAAAATGTTATTTTGAAACTAAACGCAGTCGGAAAAACGAAAAATGCCCAAACACGAGAAAATACTTAAAAACAACAGGATATGCCTACCACTAGGCACCAGGAATGAGGTGCAGGCAGGTGCCTGTGGGTGGTGGAGGGCCTCGAAATTCAGTCCAGGCGGCAGGGTCAGGGGTACAGGGGCAGGCTGGTGGAGCCAAGTGGTCTCCTGGCCAGAACCAGGTCAGGCAGTCACCAAGACTTGGTCCCCCATGGCCTCCAACACTGGCTTTCCACCAGCCTTTTCATGGTTAGGACCTCACCATGAAAAGGCTTGCGGAATGCTGGCAGAACATGAAGTCGTGATCAGTACGGCGGTGCCGAACTCTGCAGCACTGTGGCTGACCACGACTTCGACTGGCATCACAGATCCCGATGGAGGTGGCGTTCTCCTGGTGGACCGACCTCCAGGATCATAATCTGGCGGTCAAACTGCCCCATCCGACCTCCACCATGAGTTGATGGTCTGGTGACCGCCAAACTCGTAATGAGGCCCTAAGTCTTTGAATCCTGTAATGGCCTGTGCAACGTTTCTTTTCATGTTGCAGCCACCCAATCAGAGTGCTTGCTCCATGGTACCCCCACTCCTGCGAGAGCAAGGTGGTCGAAGGGGAAAAAAAGCCCCCACGGCCAACCAGAATCTCCATTTTTTTAAGTTGCATGCTTACAGGACTCATGTTAGACTTGAGAACACAACCATCCAGATATACAAAGTTTTTCAATCCTAATTTCTGAAAATACTACTGAACTGATTTACACCAAATCACTAAAACGATGCTTCCTGGACCAAGAGGTAGTTCTAACTATAACTTCTGAGTGACGACTACCAGTAGGTAATAAACATACTGGGTAGTTATAGTTAGGTCTGCATTTCCGTAGCAAAAGCATTTTGTTTTCCTAATACCTTTGGCTCATCCACCTCAGCTCCTTCCTGCAAAGTTTTGGGGTGATCCCTTCAGTGGGAGCTTAGAAAAAGGGGGGTCATAAAACCTGTTTTTACCATTCATGTTCTTCAAGGAAAAATTGTTCAGCGATACTGCAAAAACTGCTGAACAAAATTACACTATGGTGGTGATTCCAACATTGGCGGGCGGCAGTCGCCGCCCGCCAAGCGGGAACCGCCAGAAGACCGTACCGCGGTCAAAAGACCACGGCGGTCATTCTGACTTTCGCGCTGGGCTGGCTGGCAACCGCCAAAAGGCCGCCCGCCCGCCCAGCGGGAAAGCACCAGCAACGAGGAAGCCGGCTCCGAATGGAGCCGGCAGAGTTGCTGGTGTGCGACGGGTGCAGTTGCCAAGCAGACACTGAAAATCTCAATGGGGCACTGCAGGGGCCCCCAGGGGCCCCACGACACCCGTTCCCGCCATCCTGTTTCTGGCGGTGAATACCGCCAGAAACAGGATGGCGGGAAGGGGGTCGGAATCCCCATGGCGGCTCTGCCTACAGCGCTGCCGTGGAGGATTCCCTGAGGCAGCGGGAAACCGGCGGGAAACCACCGGCTTCCCTTTTCTGACCGTGGCTTTACCGCCGCGGTCAGAATTGCCCCAGAAGCACCGCCAGCCTGTTGGCGGTGCTTCCTCCGTCCCCAACCCTGGCGGTCTCGGACCGCCAGGGTTGGAATCACCCCCTATGTTTGGTATAAAGCTTGCTCTTGCTCCAAAAATACATTGTTTGTGAATTGGTGTCAATTATTTCAGTAGTTTGTGAGCAATTAAGGCTAAAAAACTTTGCATATTTCACACCATGGTTGATCTACGAGGTGGCACATCTGCAGAGGAGATCTCATTTACTGCTTCCACATCTACAAGGATGTGCCATCAGCCAACTTAGGACTCAGGACTCAGTCCTGTGTCCTACAAAAACACATTAAATATAGATACAAGGGGCTATGGTAAGGATAACCTCCACTAAGGCATTTTTGTTATGCAAATATGTGGCAAAAATCTAAAAAAGAAACATAACATCCTGGGCAAAGTTTTTAACTTAGGACTTTGGGCTTTATTTAGAGTTTGGCAGAAAGGATACTCTGTTAATATACAGTGAGTTTCTACTCTGCCACACACAAGTGCCATAGACAATATTGCATTTGTAATACAGCAAATGGGACATGCATCCCATTTGTGAAGGAGCAACCTGTGGACTAAACTCTAAATAACGCAATTGGTCTTTGAAATGGAAGTCAAAATCTTCCAGTGGACCCAGGTCCAAGACGATGGTTGGTGAAGGTCTCTCAAAGTTGGATAGGTCATCTCTGAGGTTCTGCTAAAGCTGTAGTTTTGGTTCCAACATTACAAATAGAACAAATCCATATTTACGGCCCAGCAAGGGTGATTTGTGAGTTGGATCTATTTGCTGCCTCGCCCTACTCTAAGGCTTTACCCTTAGGTTTAGTCACCTTTTTGAAGTTTAAATCTTTCAGTGAAGCAAGACTGGGCAGCACTCAATGGCACTGGATACATTCACCCATTAACTTCTTTTTTTCTATTGTAAAAATTCTGAACTGGCGGAGCCTCTTTTCCTTGCTAGCCTTGCGTGCAACCTTCCTGGGAAAGACTGAGTAGGTTGTCCCCGAGCCATCAGATTTGGAAAAAGGACTAAGACCCACTCTGAAAGTTCCTTCTGGTCAGTCATGCAGCCTCTAATTCTGTTTCCCGAAGATCAGCAATGGCAGTATTGTTGGTGTTGAGCTTGATGCAGTTCTATTTCATCCACTTGGCCGCTCTGGGCATGCACTGTTGGAAGTGTGTCCTGCTGGTATTGGTGAAAGTGGTCAGATGTTAACACCCCCTTCACCCTCATCCTTCCTGGACTCAGTGGTAAGTATCTTCTGAGCCAGTGTTGCTACCTCCACATGCCACTGATGTGTATTGCAGCACTTTAGGTGTGATGAGTGCAGGAAATGGTTTTAAGCCATTTCTGGCTCAGGACGCCTAATGTATATTTTTATTAAATCACTTTTTGGCATTAGTTATCAAAAATCTAATTTTACCTTTGAATACGATTTTGAAAATTAAGTAAGATATAACTTTGAAGGTCTTTGAAGGACTTTGCTAGCGGCCGAGATAGAAAAGTAAATATTGTAATCACACCTAGGCATGTGCTTTGTAAAATATAGCTGCACCTACAGAGTGAAATGGCTTTTAGGCATTCAGTCACTGTGAGCTAACACATTTGAAATATAGAGTGTGGCACCTTTTATTAAATGTGTTTTATATATTAGGCACCTTGCTTTGAGGGCCTACATGGCACACTTAATGGTGACTTGCTAATGCAAAAATATATTTTTTCTAATTGGGAAAGGCAGTTTTCATTTCCATGTTTTACTGCGGTGCACAGTGGTGCTCCTGGCAACCATATATTTTGCCATACATGGCAGAGGTGATATAACTATATACTTTAGCCCACATATGACGTCAACTCCCGTGGCATTAGTGCATTTTAAGCACCCTCTACTATGGGCATACAGAGAAGATAAGTTGACCAACTGGGTGAAACCAATTTTCTCAATACCAATATTAGGGCCAGAGCACACTCCCTATAGAGCCGATTAAATGTGCCATAGGGCAGAGTGTCCTAAGACCACCAAAAAATGCTGCAGAAAAAGTTGAATATCTGGAGTGACTAGTAGAAGAGGTAAATTTGCTACAAGGACCATAGAAGATAACAAACAAATGATCATGGCCTGCATTTGACCTTAACCTCTTAGCTGCTGGGCCTTTTCCCCCCCAGTGCTGAGCCCTTTTTTGGCTATTTGGGGTAGTTCGCGCTTAGGGCTTCATAACTTTTTGTCCACATAAGCTAACCACGCCAAATTTGCGTCCTTTTTTTCCAACATCCTAGGGATTCTAATGGTACCCAGAGTTTGTGGTTTCCCCTGGAGGAGACCAAGAAAATAGCCAAAATACAGTGAAAATTTCGTTTTTTCCAAAAAAATGGGAAAAAAGGGCAGCCGAAGAAGGCTTGTGGTTTTTTTCCCTGAAAATGCCATCAACAAAGGGTTTCTGGTGCTGAAATCACTATCTTCCCACCTTTCAGGAACGGGCAGACTTGAATCGGAAAACCACATTTTCCAACACAAATTTGGCATTTTACTGGGACATACCCCATTTTTACTATTTTTGGTGCTTTCAACCTCCTTCCAGTTAGTGACAGGAATGGGTGTGAAACCAATGCTGGATCCCGGAAAGCTAAACATTTCTGAAAACTAGACAAAATTCTGAATTCAGCAAGGGGTCATTTGTGTAGATCCTACAAGGTTTTCCTACAGAAAATAACAGCTGAAATAAAAAAATATTGAAATTGAGCTGAAAACAACAGCCATTTTTCTTTATGTTTTACTCTGTAACTTTTTCCTGCGATGTCAGATTTCTGAAAGCAATATACCGTTTTGTCTGCTGGACTCTTCTGGTTGCGGGGATATAAAGGGCTTATAGGTTCATCAAGAACCCTAGGTACCCAGAGCCAATAAATGAGGTGCACCCTGCAGTTGGTTTTCATTCTATACTGGGTATACAGCAATTCATTTGCTGAAATATCAAGAGTGAAAAAGAGGTATCAAGAAAACCTTTGCATTTCCAAAATGGGATCAAGATAAGGTTTTGAGGAGCAGTGGTTATTTGCACATCTCTGAATTCCGAGGTGCCCATACTAGCATGTGAATTGCAGGGCATTTCTCAAATAGATGTCTTTTTTACACACTCTCTTACATTTGGAAGGAAAAAATGTAGAGAAAGATAAGGGGCAATAACACTTGTTTTGCTATTCTATGTTCCCCCAAGTCTCCCGATAAAAATGATACCTCACTTGTGTGGGTAGGCCTAGCGCCCGCGACAGGAAATGCACCAAAACACAACGTGGACACATCCCATTTTTTGACAAAATACAGAGCTGTTTTTTGCAAAGTGCCTACCTGTAGATTATGGCCTCTAGCTCAGCCGGCACATAGGGAAACCTACCAAACCTGTACATTTTTGAAAACTAGAGACCTAGGGGAATCCAAGATGGGGTGACTCGCGGGGCTCTGACCAGGTTCTGTTACCCAGAATCCTTTGCAAACCTCAAAAAGTGGCTAAAAAAACAAGTTTTCCTCACATTTCGATGACAGAAAGTTCTGGAATCTGAGAGGAGCCTCAAATTTCCTTCCACCCAGCGTCCCCCCAAGTCTCCCGATAAAAATGATACCTCACTTGTGTGGGTAGGCCTAGCGCCCGTGACAGGAAATGCCCCAAAACACAACGTGGACACATCACAGAAAACAGAGCTGTTTTTTGCAAAGTGCCTACATGTAGATTTTGGCCTCTAGCTCAGCCGGCACCTAGGGAAACCTACCAAACCTGTACATTTTTGAAAACTAGAGACCTAGGGGAATCCAAGATGGGGTGACTCGCGGGGCTCTGACCAGGTTCTGTTACCCAGAATCCTTTGCAAACCTCAAAAAGTGGCTAAAAAAACAAGTTTTCCTCACATTTCGATGACAGAAAGTTCTGGAATCTGAGAGGAGCCTCAAATTTCCTTCCACCCAGCGTCCCCCCAAGTCTCCCGATAAAAATGATACCTCACTTGTGTGGGTAGGCCTAGCGCCCGCAACAGGAATTGCCCCAAAACACAACGTGGACACATCACAGAAAACAGAGCTGTTTTTTGCAAAGTGCCTACCTGTAGATTTTGGCCTCTAGCTCAGCCGGCACCTAGGGAAACCTACCAAACCTGTACATTTTTGAAAACTAGAGACCTAGGGGAATCCAAGATGGGGTGACTCGCGGGGCTCTGACCAGGTTCTGTTACCCAGAATCCTTTGCAAACCTCAAAAAGTGGCTAAAAAAACAAGTTTTCCTCACATTTCGATGACAGAAAGTTCTGGAATCTGAGAGGAGCCTCAAATTTCCTTCCACCCAGCGTCCCCCCAAGTCTCCCGATAAAAATGATACCTCACTTGTGTGGGTAGGCCTAGCGCCCGCAACAGGAATTGCCCCAAAACACAACGTGGACACATCACAGAAAACAGAGCTGTTTTTTGCAAAGTGCCTACCTGTAGATTTTGGCCTCTAGCTCAGCCGGCACCTAGGGAAACCTACCAAACCTGTACATTTCTGAAAACTAGAGACCTAGGGGAATCCAAGATGGGGTGACTCGCGGGGCTCTGACCAGGTTCTGTTACCCAGAATCCTTTGCAAACCTCAAAAAGTGGCTAAAAAAACAAGTTTTCCTCACATTTCGGTGACAGAAAGTTCTGGAATCTGAGAGGAGCCTCATATTTCCTTCCACCCAGCGTCCCCCCAAGTCTCCCGATAAAAATGATACCTCACTTGTGTGGGTAGGCCTAGCGCCCGCGACAGGAAATGCCCCAAAACACAACGTGGACACATCACAGAAAACAGAGCTGTTTTTTGCAAAGTGCCTACCTGTAGATTATGGCCTCTAGCTCAGCCGGCACCTAGGGAAACCTACCAAACCTGTACATTTTTTAAAACTAGAGACCTAGGGGAATCCAAGATGGGGTGACTCGCGGGGCTCTGACCAGGTTCTGTTACCCAGAATCCTTTGCAAACCTCAAAAAGTGGCTAAAAAAACAAGTTTTCCTCACATTTCGATGACAGAAAGTTCTGGAATCTGAGAGGAGCCTCAAATTTCCTTCCACCCAGCGTCCCCCCAAGTCTCCCGATAAAAATGATACCTCACTTGTGTGGGTAGGCCTAGCGCCCGCGACAGGAAATGCCCCAAAACACAACGTGGACACATCACAGAAAACAGAGCTGTTTTTTGCAAAGTGCCTACCTGTAGATTTTGGCCTCTAGCTCAGCCGGCACCTAGGGAAACGTACCAAACCTGTACATTTTTGAAAACTAGAGACCTAGGGGAATCCAAGATGGGGTGACTCGCGGGGCTCTGACCAGGTTCTGTTACCCAGAATCCTTTGCAAACCTCAAAAAGTGGCTAAAAAAACAAGTTTTCCTCACATTTCGATGACAGAAAGTTCTGGAATCTGAGAGGAGCCTCAAATTTCCTTCCACCCAGCGTCTCCCCAAGTCTCCCGATAAAAATGATACCTCACTTGTGTGGGTAGGCCTAGCGCCCGCGACAGGAAATGCCCCAAAACACAACGTGGACACATCACAGAAAACAGAGCTGTTTTTTGCAAAGTGCCTACCTGTAGATTTTGGCCTCTAGCTCAGCCGGCACCTAGGGAAACCTACCAAACCTGTACATTTTTGAAAACTAGAGACCTAGGGGAATCCAAGATGGGGTGACTCGCGGGGCTCTGACCAGGTTCTGTTACCCAGAATCCTTTGCAAACCTCAAAAAGTGGCTAAAAAAACAAGTTTTCCTCACATTTCGATGACAGAAAGTTCTGGAATCTGAGAGGAGCCTCAAATTTCCTTCCACCCAGCGTCCCCCCAAGTCTCCCGATAAAAATGATACCTCACTTGTGTGGGTAGGCCTAGCGCCCGCGACAGGAAATGCCCCAAAACACAACGTGGACACATCACAGAAAACAGTGCTGTTTTTTGCAAAGTGCCTACCTGTAGATTTTGGCCTCTAGCTCAGCCGGCACCTAGGGAAACCTACCAAACCTGTACATTTTTGAAAACTAGAGACCTAGGGGAATCCAAGATGGGGTGACTCGCGGGGCTCTGACCAGGTTCTGTTACCCAGAATCCTTTGCAAACCTCAAAAAGTGGCTAAAAAAACAAGTTTTCCTCACATTTCGATGACAGAAAGTTCTGGAATCTGAGAGGAGCCTCAAATTTCCTTCCACCCAGCGTCCCCCCAAGTCTCCCGATAAAAATGATACCTCACTTGTGTGGGTAGGCCTAGCGCCCGCGACAGGAAATGCCCCAAAACACAACGTGGACACATCACAGAAAACAGAGCTGTTTTTTGCAAAGTGCCTACCTGTAGATTTTGGCCTCTAGCTCAGCCGGCACCTAGGGAAACCTACCAAACCTGTACATTTTTGAAAACTAGAGACCTAGGGGAATCCAAGATGGGGTGACTCGCGGGGCTCTGACCAGGTTCTGTTACCCAGAATCCTTTGCAAACCTCAAAAAGTGGCTAAAAAAACAAGTTTTCCTCACATTTCGATGACAGAAAGTTCTGGAATCTGAGAGGAGCCTCAAATTTCCTTCCACCCAGCGTCCCCCCAAGTCTCCCGATAAAAATGATACCTCACTTGTGTGGGTAGGCCTAGCGCCCGCGACAGGAAATGCCCCAAAACACAACGTGGACACATCACAGAAAACAGAGCTGTTTTTTGCAAAGTGCCTACCTGTAGATTTTGGCCTCTAGCTCAGCCGGCACCTAGGGAAACCTACCAAACCTGTACATTTTTGAAAACTAGAGACCTAGGGGAATCCAAGATGGGGTGACTCGCGGGGCTCTGACCAGGTTCTGTTACCCAGAATCCTTTGCAAACCTCAAAAAGTGGCTAAAAAAACATGTTTTCCTCACATTTCGATGACAGAAAGTTCTGGAATCTGAGAGGAGCCTCAAATTTCCTTCCACCCAGCGTCCCCCCAAGTCTCCCGATAAAAATGATACCTCACTTGTGTGGGTAGGCCTAGCGCCCGCGACAGGAAATGCCCCAAAACACAACGTGGACACATCACAGAAAACAGAGCTGTTTTTTGCAAAGTGCCTACCTGTAGATTTTGGCCTCTAGCTCAGCCGGCACCTAGGGAAACCTACCAAACCTGTACATTTTTTAAAACTAGAGACCTAGGGGAATCCAAGATGGGGTGACTCGCGGGGCTCTGACCAGGTTCTGTTACCCAGAATCCTTTGCAAACCTCAAAAAGTGGCTAAAAAAACAAGTTTTCCTCACATTTCGATGACAGAAAGTTCTGGAATCTGAGAGGAGCCTCAAATTTCCTTCCACCCAGCGTCCCCCCAAGTCTCCCGATAAAAACGATACCTCACTTGTGTGGGTAGGCCTAGCGCCCGCGACAGGAATGGATCACACAAGGGTCAATGGTAGTCCTTGCTTGAGGTCTACTGTTAACCCTGGAGTGATTCATTCCTGAAGCAGGCACTAGGCGCAGGCACACAAGCGGGGTTGTGTTTTTATCAGGACAAGTGGGGAAACACTGGGTGGTAGGAATTTTGAGGATACCTGCAGATCCCTGGACTTCTGCTCATTGGAATGCAAGGAAAATGTGTTTTTTAAGCACATAATGTAATTTCAAGGGGATTCTGGGTGAAGGAAAACTGGTGAAAGCCATGCAAGTCCTGCACCCTTGGTCTCCCCTGGTACTAGTTTGTTAAAGTTAACCCACCACTCACACTGGTTGGTTTTAGCACCTCCAGAAATTATGGTTTTAAAGCATGATTACTTATCAAAGTATCTGAATGTTGAAACCAAGCCTTCTGAAGGTGGGCCATAAAGCCGCGTCCAGGCACCAACCTCTTTATGGTCCATTCACACGCCATTCACGCACAACAAACAACCCTTTCATATCGCCAGCCACGGGCCCAATCCAATCAATCACTCCACTCACATTAACTTACCGCTGCCAGACAAGGGCCCATCACATTCACACGCCACAGAACGGATTAAGTTTGACTACATTTTACCACCTGTCAAGTAACTGCCTCCTTCTTCCTTAACATTACCAAATGCATGCGTAACAAACCTTTACTAATGACTCCTGTGACAGCCACCTGAGGCTCAGGAAGACATGTTTTTCATGCGCCTTTAGCGCACTCTCTGTGCTAAATCCAACTCCTTCCAGTTTGTGGATGCAAGTTGGGGGTGTCCGAGTATGCCGTACAAAGCGATTCCTCGAACTGAGTGAGCATATCTACCTTTGAAACTAAGGGAGACATGCTGGGGATTTCTCATGCTGTTACCTAAAGAGAAGGTCATAGGCTACCTGCCTCCTTCTTCCTTAACATTACCAAATGCATGCGTAACAAACCTTTACTAATGACTCCTGTGACAGCCACCTGAGGCTCAGGAAGACATGTTTTTCATGCGCCTTTAGCGCAATCTCTGTGCTAAATCCAACTCCTTCCAGTTTGTGGATGCAAGTTGGGGGTGTCCGAGTATGCCGTACAAAGCGATTCCTCGAACTGAGTGAGCATATCTACCTTTGAAACTAAGGGAGACATGCTGGGGATTTCTCATGATGTTCCCTAAAGAGAAGGTCATAGGCTATGGAAAAGGGTAGTGTTTGGTACATAGGGGAGTCCATGAGAACGTAGCATATGTCCCAGCCAACATTATGTGCAGTGATGTGACTATAATGCACTTATACACCAAACTGAACATCTACTAAGTTCTGATGGAGGATGAACATGAAAAGCAGGTCAAACACTGACCTATACAAGTCATTCTCCTTTAGTGCTGGGATGGCACCAATGGGTTTGAATCCATAGGTGTAGATGATGTACATCTGTACTACCTTTACTATCTGCCTTCTACCTGTGCAATAACCCTGTGAAGGCACTCCTACCATAAGCTTTCCTTACCCATCCATGTCTCTGTTCTCATCAGAGTCCTGGCTAATCCTGTATAATAGCCAAGTGAACCTATACTAGTTTGTGGAAGCAAGTTGGGGGCTTCCAAGTATGCCCTACAAAGTGATTTCTCGAACTGAGAGAGCATATCTACCGTTGAAAGTAAGGAAGACATGCAGGTGAAGAAAGGGTACTCCGTGGCAATGTGGCATATGTTCTGTCTACTAGTATATGCAGTAGGGGGAAGAAAATGCATGTTAATTGAACAGAACACCGACCACGCCAAAAGGAAGTCCATGATGAAGTAAAATTCTGTGGCTCCTTGCCTAACGAAGCAGTGGCCCATGGACGTTCGGTATCCATGCACTGCCACTGAAAGGATTACCCAACAGCAGCTCAACCTCAGTCGATTTCCCAGAACTTTGCTTTAGTATGATACAACGTAAAGCAAGTAGGGATACAGAGGCCTGGTTGTGATGGACACTGGGGACAGTAATACCGACTCTCCTGCCGCTTTCCATGCTTTGAGCACACTTTACAGCGACGACATGGGCGATCCTTTTTGGGTGTTTTAGGTATGCGATCAGCAAAGTGTCGCTCCTGCAGCCTTGCCACATCCTCCAGAACATATGAGGTGGAGGCTGCTGCTTCTTCAGTAACAGCAGTGAGGCTTTCAATTACAGACAACTGGAAGTCAAGGAAAGTCATGAGTCTTCCTGTTGTTGTCTGACGGTAAACAACATACGCATTATATGTTGCCATCTGAATCAGGTGGGTAAACAGTTTCTTGTACCAAGTGCGAGTTTTACGACACGCATTGTATGGTTGAAGAACCTGGTCGTTCTTGTCCACTCCACCCATGTACTTATTGTAATCAAGTATACAGATGGGCTTGTGGACTTCGGCCATCTGACCCCAAACCGTGATGGGAGAAGTGCTCTCATCATGAATTGTAGTGAGCACGTATACATCACGTCTATCTAGGAACTTGACTGCGAGCAGTTCGTTAGAACGCAATGCAGTACTCTGTGATTTCTGGAGCTTCTTGCAAACAAGCTCCCGCGGGAATCCTTTGCGGTTACAACGAACTGTACCGCAGGCCACAGTGCCAGCTTTGTAGAGCTCACTGAACAGCTCTACTCCTGTATAGAAATTGTCCACATAAAGGTTATAACCTTTGTGAAGAAGTGGATGGACAAGTTCCCATACAATCTTACCTGTGACCCCTAACGTGGGAGGGCAACCTACAGGGTTTAGGGTAGAATCCTTCCCTGTATACACTCTCAGGCTGTACACATAGCCAGTAGAGCTCTCACACAGCATGTACAGCTTTATGCCATAGCGAGCTCTTTTGCTCGCAATGTACTGTCTGAAAAGCAGCCGTCCTTTGTACAGGATCAAGGACTCATCGACTGCTATATTCTTTCCAGGAGTATAGATCTCTGGAAACCTGGCAGACAAATGTTCCACGACAGGCCGAATTTTGAACAACCTGTCATGATCTGGATGGTCCCGGGGCAATGCAGCAGAATTGTCATTGAAATGCAGCATGCGCTGCAGTAGCAAAAAACGATCTCTGCTCATGTATGGTGCGAAGATGGGAGTTACCCAAACCGTGCGAGTCGTCCAGTAGGACTGCAAGGTGGGTTTCTGTACTAACCCCATTTTGAGGGTAAGGCCCAAAAATATCTTCAACTCCGCCAGCGAAGTGGGAGTCCACTGGCGTGCCCTAGAACGGGGCCCTAGAGTGCCTCCGCGCTCCCTTAGAAATTGGTCTGCACGCAAATTTGTTTGCTGCACAACTTTCTGAAGAAAGTCAACATCCAAAAACAGATAGATGTAGTCGACTGGCAAAAAGTTAGCTGTATCGACTTTACATCCAGCGTCACCAGTAAAAGGTGGAATTTGGGGCCGAACCAAACAGGGGGGCTGCCAAGAGAGCACTCGTTCTGTGCTTGCGGCAGCAAGCACGTGCTCTCTGGGTTCGGCTAACCCAATGTGGTCCCGCTGCCCAGAATGTGCTTGCGAAGGGACAGCACGGATGTCGTCATTGTCTCCTTCAGACTCACTGGAAGAGGTGTCGTCAGATGGGACTCCGCCGACTGAAAAATCACTCCCAGAATCTGCCCCATTGTCCTCTCCCTCAGATGCTGTCTCAGTGTCTGCTGTCTCAGTCTCTGAGCCTACATCAGAACTGTCCTCCATAACCCGAGCTAGGGCTTGATCAGCAGTCATCCAACGAGACGCCATCTCTGCAACTGGCTAAACTGTCCCTCTAAATTACTATCCTACGTAGAAGGCAGATAGTCACAAAATTGCTTGTTGGTATGTTTGTTGTGTACAACAGGAAATGTCGTCACCTTACCTTCGCTTCTTCTCCAATTCTGCAGATTCTCTGAAAACACTGAAAAAAACAAAAAAAGAATGTATTACTTCACCTTACCACACACCCTGTGCAACAGTCATTTTTGGTGCTCTGCCTCCCATTACCTCCTCTTCTAATTCCCTCAGTACTATCCAGCAAAACTGCCACTACAGAAAAGACATGCATGCATGCATATTGTGTGTATATATATATATATAATAATATATATATATTTATATGTTTAGAAACAAAGTGGTTGAAGGGTTGCTGGGCGGCACACTTCACTGCCGGTGCCCAGTGACAGGGAAGACCAATCTAGAAATTATCTAATGCCGAAAAATGTCACCGCACTCCATGAAGTACAAATAAACGTGTATTTTATTGCAGTCAATAACCACCAACGTGTTTCAACTCACCAAGGAGTCTTGATCACGGTCCTCGTGGAGTGCGGTGAAATTGTTCACCATTATAAAACAACACACACAAGAATAACAAGCATTTACAATGCAATGGGTCTCGCATCTGCTCGAGTTAGAGCTATTAGCGTTATAAACTCCTAACCCAACTTTTCTTGCCACATAAATTGATAATTTAAAGTTAAACTCTTTCACATAAGAGAGCCGATTCACAGCGCCATGGCCACCATGAGCATCATGTGAAGAGTTACACAAAAGGAAAAGAAGTTCGCTCGCAGTTAAACGTAACAGCAAAAGTGCAATTAGCCATGTACCAGGGGCCAAGGCGGTAGCAAAACCTCCCCAAGGAGGGACAAAGGTAAATCATTTTCCAATGCCATCAAAGGAGTGGTAGTGATGGGCGTGAGGTGGGCGTTGTTAGAAGCCCAGATACACACCAACAAGTCAGAAAAGCAGCACATGGACGCTGCAATGCTTGTCCTGAAAAAAATATATATATCTATCTATATATATATCTATATATATATATATATCTATATAGATATATATATATATATATATATATATATCTATATAGATATATATATGTGTATACATATATACACATATATATGAGACTCATGTCACAAATCTTTTTCTTTTTATACATGTGTGCTTGCCCTCGGCAAAGCACACATGCATAAAAAAAAAAATGGCCCCATTGATGGTCACCCTAAGGGCTGACCACCAACAATTAGTTTTTTTTTGTTTTTTTTTACCCTGGGGGGGCGATCGGCCTCCCCAGGCAAAACTACGTTTTTTTTTTTCCCCTGGGGTCGGCCCGTGTTCCAAGGGCCGACCCCGCCATTTTTTTTCTTCTTTTTTTTATTTCTTTTTTTTTGTGGGGGGCGCGATCGCCCCCCAAAACAGTATAAATAATTAAAATATTGCCGGGGGGGGGGGTGGCCCTTTTACGAGGGGGCCGACCCCCCCAAAGAAGATCCCTGGTGCCTAGTGGCGTTTCCTGGCCGTGGATCGCAGCCGCGCTGCGATCCACGGCCAGGAAACGGTGCCAGGGAGGCATCGATGGAAAGGGGAGAGCCTCCCCTTTCCATCGATGCCTCCCTGGCATCTGGGGAGGCCGTTTTGGCCTTTTTTTCCCCACCGGAGAAGGAAAGAACGCTTACCTCCGTCTCTCCTTCTCCGGTGGGGAAAAAATGTGACGTCAGCGCGCCTCGCGGCGCGCTGACGTCATAAGGGGGCGGGAGGGGGGTGGGATGGAGACGCGGAAGCTCTTCCGCGTCTCCTACGGTAAAAAAAAAAAATACATAAATCCTCCGGTGCATTGCACCGGAGGATTTTTAACCCCCTCCCTGGTGTCGGCCACTGGTCGTGACCCGCACCAGGGAGGGAGTGTGGGCGTCGGCCAGTGGCCGACGCCCGCATTTAACGGGTTAAAAGCCTTACCCTGAAAGCTCAACTGCCTTTGATAGAGAACACCAAGCAATTGTAGAACAATTACTCATTAATTACCAAAACATGTATTCCAGGTGTTCGCTTCTCATTTTTAATAGAAGTGTTCTTTCAAACCCAACACCCAGCACTGACTAGATAATAATTTCTGCAATCGATAAAAAAAAAAAACAATAACACAAAGGTTTATCCATTAAGCAGTATATGATATTATAAGGTTATTGGTTAGTTTACAGGATTGGTGAGCAGGTGTAACATGAAGTTTAGATGGACTACGTTTTTTTAAGTTCTATCGAATTTCCAGATATCAAGTGTGCTTACTCTGCTGGACATATGTAGGAAACCCCTTAATGAGGTTGAAATGAAGTAGGTAGGACAAAATAAGTGTTACAGAATTCGATCTCGACTCCTCAGTTCTAAAAAAGTTGTCATAGCTATAAAATGCGGCTTTGAAGTTGTGAAAGTACATCATACTTCCGAAAATGTGGAATGTAATTTCTGAAAATGGAAAATACCCTTTGTAACATTTGTAACACGAAGACAAATATTTGTTTATTTATTCTGTGAGCAAACCGCTCCGCAAAGGGCTTCAAGAAGGATGAACGGTGTTAAAATAATGGAGACATTCTAGATAATGTACTAAACTAACTCTTATCGAATCTCATTGCAGAACATGGGGAGAGAGGAATATAAAATGTACTGCTACTGTTATGTCGAAAATACCTCGTGATTGCAGTTGCACCACTGAAGTGTATTTTGGTTTCTGTATCCCATTTCAGAGCTGAGCTCAAAGTAAAATTCACTCAAGTTTTCTAGATTATCAGTAATATATATGTGGCATTTACATAACTAATTTCAGTAGAGAATACTGTCATATTTGTTGTCCATTCTGAAAATCCCTTACATTTTATCCATGGGCCAGCATGTCTTGAGCCCTGATTACACGTTTGTTGGAGCTGTATCCATATGTACATCATTTAGGGGTCGCGATTGCGACCCCTGCATTGCCCTTTGTGACGCCTGACACAGAGGTGGCAAAATCAGTGCCAGGAACCAGTCACTGCTCACAGGGGTTGAAAGGGCTGGAGGCATGTCACGTCAAGCCGTTTGATAATAATAAACCTAAAAAAATGTAAGTAAAAAAAATAAAAGATTACCTGCAGCGATGTGCCACTCCTCTGTCCCCACAGCAGGCATAGGCTCCCAGTCTGCCCTGCGGCTAATCCAAATGCTGCTTTCATACTGCTGGCAGCATGAAAGCAGTGCTCGGATTGACTGGAGTGCCTTGGCTTGGTGCTCTGAAGCAGAGTGGATGTCTCTGCCTGCTCTCTCCAACCCAACAACACAGTGCCAGGTTTGAGAGAGCCTCTGCGCATGTGTATTTGGCCGGCCCGAGACAGCCAGCCAAACATACATGCGCACTGACGGGGAGTGCTGTGTACTTCCCCTCCATCCCCATCATCACCAATGGCCCCACCCCTTTTACAATAAAACTATAATAAACATAGGAAAAGCTTTGCAGCTGCTGCTGGCAGGGGGTGGGGGGAGCACACCTTCGCCATAGTGGAGGAGCCGCTGCTATCAGGAACACAGTGGCGGCTCGTCCTTTTTGGACATCGGTTGGGGCTCCATTCTGTTTTCTCTCATCGTTTTTATTACACTAACAGTGAATAATGTTTCATTGTTGATGTAACACAGTGGTTCCCAACCTGTGGTCCAGGGACCCCTGGGGGTCCGCGAAGCCTCTTCAGGGGGTCCGCGACTGCTTAGAAAATTAAATAATATTAACAGATTAGGTCCCCAGCTTTCAGTAATGACTCAATAGAGGGTCCCCGGATTCCAATAATGATTCAGTGGGGGTCCCAGGGTTCCAGGAATAATAATGTGGGGGTCCACAGAAGTGAAAAGGTTGGGAACCACTGATGTAACACCAAAAACAGAGTGTAATCAGCTGGAATATAGCCTTCCCTGGTAGCTGAGGTAAGTCAAAAAAAGCTATTTCAAATGTATGTTGTGTGCCTGCTTGCAAGTAAGTATGTGTTTATGTGAGAGAGAGTATGTGTGTAAGAGTATTTGGGTGCAAGAATGCGAGTGAGTGTGAAATTGAAAGTCAAAGGGTGTGTGATGTAACTTCGGCTGCCCCTAGCATTTTGGTGAATTGACGTTGAGGAGTATCCCTCCAGCCATTAAATTAACATGAGGTGGGACCTGCAAGCACAGCCCATCTTTCAAACTCCCCTGTTCAATGGCAGAGGGGAGCATTCCACATGCCTCGCACAAGCCTCCCAAGCCCCATGACTCGCTCTCATCTGCCATGCTCTCTGCACAGACCCTATCGTTCCCATTTACCCCTGCCCATAGCAAGCAGTAAACGGGAGCATTAATCCCCATAGAAAAGAGAATGCCACACTAGATTTAAACAAGAAAAATTGAGTTTGCAAGGTTATTCCCCATTTTGTGGGTTTCACTTTTGATTTCACGGTATTGATGGGGTGGTACCACATGGTAGCGGTGTTTTCTAATCAGGCGTTTGGATCCTGCCAGTACTGGACCACTTGTAATCTGAACTTCTGTATCAAAACAGTCTGCTGCCCACAAAATTATATGGTTTAGAATTTCACGGGCAACACCATAAAATGTCCTCTTTCTATCCTGCTGTATTGCTGTCTTAATTTCGGCAATTTTAGGCATCGAACAGGATTGGACAGAACAACAAAAATAATTATTCTCAGCTCCAATGAGCAACATGCACTTTTTCATCGTTAAGGCAGGAAAGCACTCTTTGCTTGCTGAAGGAGTATTTGTTGTGATTGCTCTGACAGTTTCCAGAGAACTTGGCTCCCTCAAAGCAGCTAACCCGATTTTCCAATGTCATATTCCCGAATTTACATAAAACATTACAAATACGCCTTACAACAATTTTATACATAATTTAACTGAAGGAAAGCCAAGCCACAATGTCTATCGTGCCATTTACTGAGGGCATTCAATACTTTTAAATTTTGTTCTCTGACTGAAAGTCACAAACGTCTGGAACAAATCTTTGCCTTTTCAGTTTATTCCCCGAGTATACGGTGGATTACTGTCGCCTGCTGTGGTTTTGTGGCTGAATTTCCATTTTTGAAACCTCACTGATCAGCATGCCAAACATAGGTCAGTGTTAAAACTAGTACAGCGTTCAAGAATGTAGGTTTCCAATCCGGTTAACACTTAGTCACGGGGAGTCAGTGGAATAGGCCACTAGTTGTCGATTCAACCAAGTGAATGTTTCTTTCCAAATAATGAATATCTAAATAAACTTTTGAAGTTGCTGGAAAACAATCTGAAACCCAGGTTGCTAAATATTTTGGCCAGATATCGGAAGCACTCCATACGTAAATCACTATTCATGTCTCTTCCTCAAGAAAACCAACTTGATTCATGCATAAATTCAGAAGGGGGTCGATTTTATAGTATTAGCCGAATTTAATGTGCAACAAACTGAAAGAAAAGTGGTGCTTGTATTAAAAGCAAAAGGCAATAGCCTTTAAGGAACAAACTACTACAAATATTAGGGGTGGGTGGAACCCGCAGGTTCACTCTGTGGAATTCCGCAGAGTTACATAATAACTCTGTGAGATTACACGGAACTCCACCAAGTGTGGAAAATATGCAGCTCGCACTGGAACTTAGCACCGGTAGAGCAAGCAGCGATGTAAATTCAGTCCAAATGGCACCGTGTGTTGCTGAAGAGCACGTGGCCTCTTGAGTTGATTTTGCTGTCGCTCAAGTAGAAAATCTACTCGAGCACAGCAAATCTAGTCAAATGGCAGCCCTGTGACCATAATCTTTTGTGACTGCCTGTCTTAGAAAATTGCGCTGAGGGTTTCTGGAGCCCCTTGGATGCAAAAATTATGCTTGAGGCAATTGGTGGTATTTAGCCAGAATCCACCTTAAAGAGTTACGCAGATTTGCCAAATTTCCGCCAATTCAGCAGGTGGAATTTAATATTCTACCCACCCCTAGTAAACATTGAGAAACAGAACCATAAACACATAGGCCCTCATTACAACCCTGGCGGTTGGCGGAGAAGTGTCAGTCTTACCGCCAACAGGCTGGCGGTATAAAAATTGGAATTATGACCATGGCCCGCCATGACCCGCCATGGTCATCCACCACTTCTCCGAAACGACCGCCATGGTGGAGACGACCGCTGGGCTGGAGACTTGGGTCTCCAGCCCGGCGGCCGTCACAAGACCGCCAGCGGTATCATGACCCGGCTGACTGCCATGGATTTCATGGGGTTGGGCACCGCCATGAAATCCATGGCGGTAAGCACTATAAGTGCCAGGGAATCCCTTCCCTGGCACTGATAGGGGTCTCTCCCACCCCCCACCCGCACCCCGAGTCCTTCCCCGACACCCTCACCCCTCTCCTCAACCCAATCCCCGACATCACTATACAGACACACACCTGACACGCATGCAGACACCACCAACACACATACCCGCACACTCACGAACAAACATGCCAACAGACACACAGTCATACACACACCCACGTTCAGACATACACGCACACATCCATACAGACATACATACAGGCAGACACGCACACATTTCCAAACACACTACACCCCCGCATGCATACACGCATTCACACACCCCCTCTTCATACTCCCATGCACGCACATAAGACTCTCCCACCCCCTCCCCTAACAGGCGATCAACTTACCTGGTCTGTTGATCCTCCGGGAGGGGACGGGATCCATGGGGGCTGCTCTGCCGCCAGCACCCCGTCAATAGAACACCGCCACGCTGAATCACATAACGTTATTCAGTGGGCGGTGTTCTGTTGACGGGGCAGTGGAGGTGGAGCAACCTCCACTTCCCCGCCAACCGCCAGTATGGCTGCTGGCGGCTCTCTGTCCGGAAAAGGACGGAGGGCTGCCAGTAGTCATAATTCACCGAGCGGAAAACCGCCAGCACTGGCGGTCTTCAGCACGGCAGTCCCTCAGAGGTCCTGTGAAAAGACCGCCGAGGTTGAAATTACCCCCTAAGTGTACAAAGTGCAAAATAGTCTAATTATGGATTCATGTGGCATGAAAAAATTGCTAATTCAAAAGTAATTCTACACTGCATAGTGAATAGTACAATTAACTCTCAAACATCATAAAAGCCTTGGGACGTCCTTTACGCAAGTGCTTGTGTGACACCACACAAAGATACTGACCTTTTTAAAGACCTATGTATGCAACACTAATTTGCGTTGCATCAAGCAAGTGCCTGTGCATGTTTAGTAAATAAAGGCATCGGTTAGGGCCACAATGCCTGCCATAGATATTATCAACTAATTAAGAGAACACTATGCTAAAAAGCAAGAGTAGAGGGTGTATATCAGTGATTAACAGTAGAAATCAATTATCTTCACTGACAAGTGACAGGCTTATTGACATTTCTGAGGGTCAGACAGGGACCAGGCATGAGACGTGAAGAGAATAGTTCCTGCCTTTACTCTTGCATCATGAATTTACCCTGTGACATGTAGAATTATTGGTGATATGCTATTATTGCTCCCAGTTGCAGAAAAGTAATTCACATGGAGGATCTAGACAACTACTAATTTGTAATAGTCTGCAGAGTAATAGTTTTCTAATGGTGAACATATTGAAGATGAATAGATGGCTGCTCTGTGTTGTAGCCTATGGCTATTGATCTGCAACTGACCATTCTTGCCACCTATTTTTCTATTGGGCTGGCTGTGTGACACCTTGCCTACAATCCCAACATGACCTTGTAATGCAGTTGTGGAACTCCTGATACATAAAGCATGTGGAGGAAGTTGTCGAAAATTACGGGTACCAAGTGTAATGGAACATGTGCCTCCTCAAGTCAGTTCCGTGATCTGCACTTACGTAGATATTTAACATTTGTCACTCTTGACTTCTGACTGAATAAGCCAGGACAGAGAGCAACAAAATTGTGGTTGGGGGTCCATGTATGCAAGTAACTGCCATAGTCAGCATGCACCT
This sequence comes from Pleurodeles waltl, assembly GCF_031143425.1. Classification (NCBI taxonomy): domain Eukaryota; kingdom Metazoa; phylum Chordata; class Amphibia; order Caudata; family Salamandridae; genus Pleurodeles; species Pleurodeles waltl. The sequence goes on along the minus strand of NC_090436.1, from coordinate 976,622,881 downwards.
ACTCCTAGTATGCTAACCTCAGCAAACCTCAGCAATTGAGGTTTCCAGCCTTCATGATGGCTTTTCATGATGGCTTTGGTATGGATTAGGGTCAGAGTTTCAAGGTGATGTGGTGATTGGGTGTGGTGGTGTCACCACAATGATTGATGACCTAATTCTTTTGGTCTTGTTTCAACATATTCCTACTGATTGTGAGTAGATGTCTGAGCTTTTCTCACCATGTATGTATCTTCATACTTGGTTACTGTGGTGCAACAGCATTCAAGATACGGTGAACTGGATTGCATCTGGTAAATAGATCTCTGCTTCTCTAGTAGGTGAAGTGGTGCATATCTTGAGATCTTAGGTGTTGGTGTATTCCAGTTTTTTGCACAACTTAACCTGCAGTGTGAAAAAGTATTCTGTCACGATATGCCATTTTTTGCCATCCCTCTGGTTAATTTCTTTTGTGTCTTCTAAAGCTAGCACCTATTTCACCAGTCTTTCATGTGTGATTGGGTGGAGCCCAGTCTTTCCTGTATGACTGAGTAGGGCCGGGAGGGGTCAAGTATGCATTACTGTTTAAGAAACTATTCAAACTATTTACATTTGAAAGAATCAAGACAACAGGAACACAGATTATACAAGTATATGATCCATGTACCAAACTCCGACTTGCAAAGCAGATTAAAACTTTGCATCACACTTCAGAGTCACAGTGGTGTTTTCTGATATTCTGGCTAAACATATTATGATGGCACCAACTCCTCTGTAGCATTTATTCCTTTTTCAAGTTCCACCTTTTCCATACTAATGATTTCTAGGACATCTGCTTGGCAATGGTAAACATCAGTTGATATTATCTTCTTACTTTATTTTTTTTTTTTCTTCACTTTATTCAACATGGTCTTGGAATAATGAGGCTTGTCTTGAGGGATAGTCGCAAAAGAACCCTGAAGTTCAGTCTTTAACAAATCCTACCTTTTTACCTTTCTCCCAATCATATTATGAATAACCTCTTGATGGATTTATATTTTACTCAGGAGTATGACCCCATGTACTTTTAATACTGTTGCGTTCTAGTCACTCCATCAGATGTACTTTTTGTTTGCCTGTGCAGTTTGATTCACACTATTCAATGTGTTTTAATTTTAACTTTGGCAATAGCTCACTTTGCACTGGAAATCAATTGTGATGCTTAGTATGCTCCTCAGTAGTTATGGTTCACAACTGAGGCACGTGTCCATAATCTGATATCCAATTCACCTCTAAAAATTTGTAATGATTTTCTTTATAAATTTTAAACTCAAAATGAACTTGCGGATTGGGATAATTTGGAAAGTATAGTGGTTCTGCAGTTACCCCAACCCACTAAAGTGCCTTGCATACATGAATGCAAGAAAGAATATATCAAAATGCCTTGCATATATGAATGCAAGAAACCTTCCTTCCCCTTTAAAGATTAACAATAGTAGATTCTTCTGATTGAAGACATAACAGTCATATACATCTGCTTTATATCCTCAAACCATAAACGTTTAAAGCCAATTCAGCTATAAAAACAAACAAACACCCAAACCTCATCCCATAATTAAACAAAGATGTAGTCTGTACTACCTAGCAGAATGCCCATCACAGCAGGATGAAAATATAAACACCTTAGAAGATAGAGAAATAGATATATAGTGCTTGGCAGTGATGAGTGGTGGACCTAGTTGGTGGAAGAACATTCCCATCTAAAAAGGTCACACCCACCCAAATGGGTGGGCTGGCAGGACCTCCATTACCTGAATGCATCTGCATGAAAATTCAGAGCCACTTCGCCTCTGCCGGCTGTTTCGATATAATAGGCAATATTAGCCAGTGACAACAGGGCAAATTCAAAGCAATGTTAGACCTGACTAAACTAAAGACGTGGTTGGTGGAATGCTTGAAATAATCTCACCAACTTATTATTATCCAGGCCCCATTCTCGCCTAATGTTTTTTATTGCCCACTATGTGACCTCAGTCAGGAACCAGCCAAATGCAAATAGTCCTAGTTCTGCTTCAGTGTGAACAGCGTACCTGAAATGCCAGACCAGGTCCACTCTGAATGGGAACACAAGCAACCCCAGACTGGTTTTGTGGCAGTATTCCAGTCCACTGTGCATTTTTACCCTCTGTGCCACCACAGCAGGACCCAACCTATCAACCCAAGGTTTGGGGTCTGGGCATGTCGCAGAACACCAACAGATTTGTTACTATGTGAGTTTTCACAAACTATTTTAATGCATTCCCACTGTGGATATAGAGAGTTTTCCTTTTCACAGCAGAGGTACATCATTATCCATGGTGTGTTTTTGGAAGGAGATATGTTAGGTGAGGGGTTAGGAAAGGAATGTAATTTGTGTGAAAAATATCTTGTGGAGGCAAAAAAAAGAGATAGCAGGTGCAAACTAAGGGGCATATTTATACTCTGCGCCGGATTTGTGTATTTTTTTTATGCAAATCCGGCACAAACTTAACTCCATATTTATATTTTGACGCTAGACCCTCTACTATCAAACTATTGGAGTTAGCGTCATTTTCTTACTGTGAAAACCTATCTTGCGTCAATGAGGTGCAAGGTCGGCGTTCCTGGGCAAAAAATGACTCTAAGGCCTTAGCGCCTTATTTATCATCCTGTGCAAAAATCATGCACGGCAGGAGGAGGGTCTTAAATAATGGTGCTAAGCTTGCTTAGAGTCATTATTTAACACCTGGGTCAGGGCAGCCGTTAGGGGACCTGTGGGCTCATTTCCATGGTCGGAGACCATGGAAGCAGCCCAAAGGTGCCCTTTCTTGCCCCCAGGGACACCCCCACCCACACCTGGAGGACACCAAAGGATAAGGGACCCACCCCAGGTAAGTCCAGGCACGTTTTTATTTTCATTAAAGTGCCATAGGGGGCCTCACTTGCCCCCCACCTGCATTTCACTGTGCCCAGTGGTTATGCCCAGGGGACATAAGTCCCCTGGGTAAGGCCACTGGACAGGGGGGCATGACTCCTGTCTTTACTAAGACAGGAGTCATGTCCATGAGGGTTGTGCATCAAAAATGATGCTAGTCAGGTTACAGTTATTTTTCTGACTCTAACCTGACTAGCCCCATTCTTTGACGCACAACCTCCTGCTTCCCCTACGCCTCCCCCACCCGGTTAGCGTAATTAATTTTGGCGCTAATCGGGCCTTACAGACAGCTAGCGTCATTCCTTAAATATGACGCCCGGCTGGTGTCCAGGAAAGGCGCTAGTCGGCGGTATACTTTTGACACAAACTTGCGCTAACTCAGGTTTGCATCAAAAAGTATAAATCAGGGCCTTAGTTTGCTAAGCATATGGACGTCAGAAAATATAAATCTAGCATATTTACTCATCTGTAATTGCTTTCACACTTCAGTACTTATTGTAAACTGTGGCAGTCACACCTTCCTAGGAGTACTAATTGAATTATTTCCAAATTCCCATAAAATCATATTGATACTAGATTTATGGTTTTATGTTTTGAGAAAAGGTCCTATGTTCATTTTGACTGGTCCTACAACATTATTTGATAAGAAAGTGGAAGGGAAGTGAAACACGGAGTTATTTCCAAAGCTGCCTTTATGCACAAATCTGCAGCACAAGCCAGTGCTGAGTGCTACAATCACACGGAAATGAGGGGAGATCAACCCAACATGCTTGTCGTGTGCCCAAGTGACAGCATTAATAACCATTTGTTTTATGTTTCATAACATTCGCGGCTGAATAAAGTTAATTTGTTTAGTTGACGTGTAATAACATGCTGACTGTAGAGGTGCCTTTAATTACTCTAAAAAACGGCCTCTCAACAGATTTGAGCTGATCATTTCCAAACTGTTTCGACGTTGCTTTTGTTACAATAGCATCACCCTCCCTGTCACGGGGAAGTATTTTTATTACATTTAATAAACGTGGACTTTCATATTCATTTACTTTAAATTATCAGCAACGTAGACGAGCTGTGGGCACGTTGATTGCGTTATTGGCTAAGTTAAGGTAGTGAGACTCGCCACATAATGACTTGGGACGTTTGTTTCATGGCGCCGACTTATTTTCTTTTTAGATTAAGTGGAATAATCCAATAATCTAGGAACCTGAAGCTCAGCGAAAAGCCAAGGCTGTGACCTTTGAGTTGCAGGAGCCAAAAATAAACCAGGCGTTGCCTGTGATCCAAAGTCAGTCCCCAAGGACCCATCTGCAGTTCTGGGCCCAGGCCTCACTGGAAATCATTGCAATGGCTCAAGAATTAAAATAGCGCTTGTGCTCTCTGTTTTCACGAGCATGCCTCGGCGCTTCTTGTGGCACCGACACTGCTACTGGTTGATAAAATGACACTGTGGCAATCTGAATACCTCCATGCTGTCATCGTATGCCAAATGTGTACCGCGTAAAGAGCATCATTTCAGTATCTAGGTGACAAATGTACACGATAAACATGGCACCATAATCCTATTTTGGCACCGTGCACAGTCGCAAATCGAGGTGTGTGTTTGTTTATGATGAATAACACTCTATAGTAACTCATTCAGTAACTCATTAACTCTGAGTCAGCATGTGCACTGAAGACATCGAAGCTCAGCAACACTGTGGGTCTTTGCAGCACTTTCGGCCTGCTATACAAACACCAACCATTATTTAAAGTATGAAAGGAATTACAAATTTTCCAATTTCTGGAACAAACTCTAGATATAGAATAGTATCTATAGTCCAGAAATGTATTGCTGCCACATTGATAAACCCTGTAGAGGAGGGTTGTGAGCCAGTGGAGTGTCCTCCATATTTACAGTTTCCTCTAGAACTCTGAACGAGGCCATAGTGATAAATGTGCACCCAGTGATGATCCAGCACATGGGTGCAGATTTATAACTTTTGTAACTTCAGAAAACTTTGCGTGAACCAAAGTGAGACCTCTGGGCTTTGTCAGTGCTTGTTTGAGATGTGGATTTAGTGGCGATTTAACACCATTCCGTACCAATAGCTAAAATAAAAACAACATCCACCGATCTCTAAGGAATGAGAACGCAATGCGGTTTTCTTCCTGTTCTTATTAATCCTTTGTAAAACAACTTTATGACTACGGGATTAGATGTCGCACCCTGTCTTCATACACTTCACATATATATTTCACTCCGACTGCACCATCCTGCATGATTTATTGTTACTTCTAGTATCCACTACCCGTCTTTGGTATGTCCTTGCAGTGTTTTCGGCTATCTTGGATCACCTCACGTGTCAAGTATTGTGTTCTGGTCTGCCTCTTGCTTTGGTAGCAGTGTTTAATTCCTTAAACTGTGGTTTTATGTTGTTGGTGTGGCCTGCGGACTTTACCAATTGTTCGCGAGTGGCGTAGTGTATTTGACCTTGAAGTTGTCAGATGTCTAGAAATATTTTGGATGTGTGACGGATTTAGCAGCATGCATCAGCCCGGCCTCATGTGTATAGGATGTTCTAGTCTAATGTGTTCGATCTGTTTGTAATGCATGTGTCTGATGATCGGTCTAATGGGTCCTTTTTGTTTGAGATTCACCACAGTGCTTACTGAGAGAGACTGGTGTCTTGATCTTGCACTGAGTAAGAATGAATAGAAGTGTGTGGTAGGTTTTCTCATAAATAGTTGTGTTGGGTTTGGCTGTAATGCCTCAGCAGCAAAATAGAAACATCGTGATGAGTTATCTTTTATGGAGCCAATCACAAATCAGGACTTAATCCCAATTTGGCTTGTCACTAAACATACTGCCAAACTGAAGTTACAAGTCCCACAGGAACACCACTGGTTGAAGGTCTTTTTCCCTATCACTTTGCCAGAAATTGAAATGTCTGGGTAATTTTCTGATCAAAAATGGTGACTAAGTTGCGGGAATGAACACAGTAACACTGATTCCCAAATGTTATTCCCCAGTCTACCTTTGAAACTCAAAATGACCGTGTACAGGGACAGGACTACAACGCAATAATTGTAATACTGCAAGCAGAACTTCGATGCCCGTGTAAGTGGCCCCTCATAATTGGGCACTTTATATTCTTTTTTGCTGTGCTAGATCAATATTTTTGTCTAGTGCGTTTGCTCGCCTTACTTTAAAGAGAGAATTAGTACTTTATGTGACATTTCTATGTGCTATAATTTTGTAACCAGTGCTGTTGTGAAAGTTGTGGATGATTAAGTGACTTCCGAAGCTGTTGTCTTTGCTTAGGAGAGTGTTTTGTAAACAGCTGTAATGACTGAATATCTTCATGCAACATTTTGTAATGAAGGCTATTCAGTGTTCATTTCCACTCCTTTTTCATATATTTCAGTTTTCTCCTAGCACTGCTACTGTTTAAAATACTTTCCTGCTACACTGCTACAAAAACAGTAAATATATATATTTATATATGTATCCACACACACATAAATATAAATTACCTACTGACGCTTACTAGTAGGTAGTTATAGTTCGGACCATGCTTCCATAGGAAAAGCATTTTTTGACTTGCCTATAACTTTGTCACCGTTTGACAAATCCTCACAGAATTTACCCAAAAAAGTGTTATGAGATTCTTGTTGCGCACAGTAAGTTTTGGGTGATCTGTCAAGCGAGGGCCGAGAAAAAAGGGGCTAAAAAAACATTGCCTTTCCCATGTTAATTTTCATAGGAATCTTTAGACACGACTACAGCCCGAACCACTGGATGGAATTACACAAAATTTGGCAGAATACTAACTGTCAGTGCACAGATTACGCTTCTGCTTATTTGGAGTAAATCAGTTCAGTAGTGTTTGAGAAACTTAGGGAAATTCAAATTTGTATGTCTATAGCTGCAAAGTATTTGTGAACAAAGATGAGCTCGTGCAAGGAAATGCCCAGCTCTGATTGTCTGCCAACACTTCAAACCAGGAAGTGTTGGCAGCCATCCCAGTCCCAGAAAAAAAGTAAAAAATATAATAAAGGGGGCCAGGATAGGGACACCCTGACCCCTTAGCAGAGGGACCCCCCAGAGCAAAAAAACATGTTTTTTGATTATTTTTTTGCTGTGGGTTTCTGATGTTCACAAATTTGTGGCACAAAAAAAACAAAAAAAAACAAGTGCGGGCTCCAGTGCTAGTTTTTTTATAGGCCCCCGGGTGGGCCAAGACCCAGGTGCATTGCAAATTTTGTGTGTGCCCCCCCCCCCCGAGCTCAATTGGACACCACATCCCTGGAGCTTTCATTTTTTTACATGTGAGGGGGCCAGCACCCGCCCCCCTGCTGCCCTGGGGACTGCCACCTTCCCAGGGCTTCACTTTTTATATAAGGGGGCCCTAGACCCACCACACCCTGGGCACCACCCCCTCAGCCTTCTATTGTATCTTATGTGGGGAGCTTATGGCCATCCGCTGCCCTGGGGACTGCCACCTCCCCAGGGCTGCCTTATTTATAATATGTGGGGGCGCTTATTGCCCCACCACCCCCAAAGGACCACCACGCCCCAGGGCATTGCTGAAAGTATGAGCCCAAGGCTCCTACACACCCCAGGGACTACCACCCCCCAGAGCTTCTAATTAAAGACATGCAGTGGGGCCGTGGACCCCCGCACCCCGAGGACCCCCCCCCCCCCCCGGGCTATGTCTTGTTGGACGGCCGCCCTCATGGAGCCACTAATGGCTCTGGGGAATGCCACCTCAAAGGGCCGGCTTCTGCTGTGTTCCAGGGGGCCCATCCCCGGGACATAGCTGTTTTCTGTGGCTTGGCTGCAGCACTGCAATTGCAGCCAAGCCACAGCAAACATTTCGGGTTTTGACAGCGGGACCTTTAAAGCAGGTCCCGCTTTCAAAATCTGAAGTTTTCTCTCTGTCTCTTGAATGCGTGCAGGGGACAAAGATGAAATGCGTCAGTAGGGACAGAGCTGCTGTCAAAGCAGCTGCATGCTTGCTGAAGCCATGGAACCAGTGCCAGGTAGCCCATACAGGGTGTTTTGTTTTTAAAATGATTATGAATCAAAATATATAAAGGGACTGCGGGGGAACCATTAAGGCTTCTCCCACAGTGCCAGATAGCCCTTAAAGGGCTTTTGATGAACTTTTTTTTTAATTTTACATATATAATAGGAAAGCCCAGAAAGGGCTAGAAACAATAAATAAATAAATAAACCCCCATTGCTCAGTGTGATGGACTGAGGTATGGGGGTTTGAGTCCAGTTGGACTTATTTCCATTTAAAAAAAAAAAAAAAAAAAACATTAAAAAAAAGGTACATTTTTTAATTTTAAAACAAATAACTAATTCTAAATATATCAGACATCAAAGACTAAAAACTCTATCTCTTTCCCTCTCTGTTTTTCTGCCTCTCTTTCAATAAATTTTCCCACTCAGACACTTTCGCACCCACTCACAGACCCACTCAGATACTCACACACCCACTCACAGACCCACCTAGACACTCACGTAGCCAGTCACAGACCCACTCAGGCCCTCATGCACTCACTCACAGCCCCAGTCAGACCCTCATGCACCCACTCAGACCCACTCAGACAGTTACGTATTCACTCAAACACCCACACAGACTGTCACACACCCACTTACACACCCACTGACACCCGGATGCACCCAGTCACAGACCCATGCACATACTGATGCACCCACTAAAACACTGATGTATGCATTCTCACAACCAGACTGACACTCTGACAGTCACTTTCACCCCCAGATACAGCCTCTCACACCTATTTTCACACTCACAGAGACCGCAGCTAACTTCCGCCATGCAAGAGCAAAGGGCCATGCACAACATCGGTTTGGGTGGTTAGGGGGGGTTGGCCTGAGGGACTGGCTGCAAACCAGCCCTTGCGGGCAACCCCTTCTGCGTATGGTAGAAGGCAGTGCATGGTTGGATGCTTATATGGGGTAGGCCTCTTGGTCGGGCCGCTGGCCAAGCCCTGTGGCCAACTACCGGCCATGCGAGGTGGTGGTTGGATTCATGTATAACAATTAAAATTACTATATATTTTTAAAAACTTAGAAATTCACTGGAAAAAAGGTTACAGGGACATTATAGTTAAGTTCTGAATTTACTGGAGAGGGCGCAAGTTATAGTTCCCTTAGGGTTCGAGTTTTAGTTATTTGAAAGAAATCTAACTATAACTGCTGATTTTCTATATTTTTGTACGAATTAATTCAGAACCTAACTGTTAGAAATGGGGTTTTTGGTTGGCAGTCAGGTTACCCTCTGTCCAAGCAAGAACCCTCACTCTAGTCAGGGTAAGTCACACACAATCCAAAATTAGCCTGTGCCCACCGTCTGGTAGCTTGGCACGAGCAGTCAGGCTTAACTTAGAAGGCAATGTGTAAAGTATTTGTGCAATAAATCATACAATACCACCATATAGCACCACAAAAATACACCACACAGTGTTTAGAAAAATATATAATATTTATCAGGATATTTGTAGGTCAAAACGAATAAAGTTGCAATGGAATTTGTAGAGATATCACTGAAAAGTGATATATAGGGGGTCATTCCGACCCCGGCGGGCGGCGGGCACCGCCTGCCGGGCGGAGACGGCCATAAGACCATACCGCGGTCAAATGACCGCGGCGGTCATTTTGACTTTCCCGCTGGGCAGGCGGGCGACTGCCAAAAGGCCGCCCGCCCGCCCAGCGGGAAAGCCCCAGCAACGATGAAGCCGGCTCCGAATGGAGCCGGCGGAGTTGCTGGTGTGCGACGGGTGCAGTGGCACCCGTCGCGATTTTCAGTGTCTGCTTTGCAGACACTGAAAATCTTAATGGGGCCCGGTTAGGGGGCCCCTGCAGTGCCCATGCCAGTGACATGGGCACTGCAGGGGCCTCCAGGGGCCCCACGACACCCGTTCCCGCCAGCCTCTTCCTGGGGGTGTAAACTGCCAGGAACAGGCTGGCGGGAAGGGGGTCGGAATCCCCATGGCGGCGCTGCTTGCAGCGCCGCCGTGGAGGATTCCCTGGGGCAGGGGAAAACCAGCGGGAAACCACCGGTTTCCCTTTTCTGACCGCGGCTTTACCGCCGCGGTCAGAATTACCCCTGAAGCACCGCCAGCCTGTTGGCGGTGCTTCCTCCGTCCCCGGCCCTGGCGGTCCATGACCGCCAGGGTCGGAATGACCCCCTTAGTGTCTTAAGTCTTTAAAAAGCAAACAAAGTCTCTTTCAAGCACAAAGTACCTGGTTTGGATTGGAAAATCTCCTCAGAGGGCCACAGAAGAAGAGATACGTGGAAGAAAGGTGTGTGCGTCAATTTCTCCCCAGCACACACGGACTTGCGTCATTATTTTTCACGCAGGGAAGTTGTGCGTCGTTTTCCAGCGCGCGGACAGTCTCTTTCTGTGGATCACGGGGATTACCAGATGTCCTGGGTCTTTGCGTGGATTTTCCAGCTTGTTTTCCAGCTGCGCGTCGTTCTGCGGGGCTGCGCGTCGAAGTTTCGATCCCACGGCAGGCGTTGCGTCGATTTCTCCTCTGGAAGTCAGTCGGCGTTGTCCTTGCGAGCCCGTGCGTCGAAGTTCCGGTCGTCCTGGAGGCGTCGCGTCGGTGTGCGGCGTTTTTCTCGCCGCGGAACAAGCTGTGCGTCGAAAATTTCGCCGCACAGAGCGTCCAAGTGAAAAAGAGAAGTCTTTTTGGTCCTGAGACTTCAGGGAACAGCAGGCAAGCTCTATCCAAGCCCTTGGAGAGCACTTTCACAGCCAGACAAGAGTTCAGCAAGGCAGCAGGCCAACAGCAAGGTAGCAGTCCTTTGTAGAGAACAGACAAGTGAGTCCTTTGAGCAGCCAGGCAGTTCTTCTTGGCATGATGTAGTTTCTGGTTCAGGTTTCTTCTTCAGCAAGTGTCTGATCAGGTAGGGCAGAGGCCCTGTTTTATACCTGATAGAGCGGTCCGTACTAATAATTTACCTGTATTCGGACGCTCTTTAGGCCGATGAATCTTTTGACTAAGTGGGACTCTCTGTACTCTTAATCGATCAATTGCATTCAAATCAATAATCAATAACGAACATAGGCAACGCCTTGATCGACATAACACTTAACAATTAATCCAGAATACATTTCGGCGAACCCTGACCTTTCAGCCAGGAATAACCACACCTGTTTATTCAAAGTTAGTGAATTTTATTTCCCTATATTAACAAAGCTAGCACAATATAGATGTGTCTCAACACCAAATGATAAACATATATGAACATTAATAGCTGTCCATAACGGCGAAACAAGTGCAGTCTATGTAGCATTTGAATAACAAGGCATTCGATAATAGCAATGCAAATCACTAAAACTATAATCTGTAACGAACTAATTGCATACATTTAGTCAGCATAACAAGATCTCAAATTGCATCGTGCGACAAAAAGGAATCCTCGTCTAACCTCAAATTAGCATCGGCATGTGGGACTTCATGCAAAAACAATTTAGCAACATTAATTTAGAAAACTCCTAACTAGGGCTCTTATCAAAAATCAGCAGTTGGTTACCTAAAAGAAACACAATGCAATTTTACAATTTCCTTTCATATTTACCAATTACGATCAGCATACAAGGAAGTCTTCGTCTCACAGGTACCGTTCTTCGTTCAGCATGGGTACCGTTTCGATCGGCATGGGACGGGCAAAGGGGCAAGGGGTGGACGAGGCAATTGCCTCACGGCGGCAAAGTAAGACTACTACTTCATGCAAGGGATCAAAGTTAAAGTCTCTAGGGCCAGAATCATTAAAGTCTCTTTCTCTCGATTAGAGAAAGCATCAAAGTCTCTCAAAATGGCGTCGCAGCAAAGTGGGCCATAATAGCTGCAATGTCCAAATGTTCGTAATCGCTGGCAAAATGGCAATAATAGCTGTAATGGCTACCTTCTTCTCGTGCACCTGGTTTTTATAGACAATAGTTCAAATCCAGTAGGGTCTTCCATTGGAGGGTTCATAGGTTAGCTTCAAATTGTCCAATCAAAAACGACAGTTCTCAAGCTTTTACTTAAGCATACATTATCCTTGGAGATGGGTACGCAAGTTGCAACATTTTATACCAATTAACTCACTTTCAGAGCTTCCATTGTCCGCACCTGCAAATCGACCTTGGAGTAAAGAGAAAATATGCCAGGCTGGCACGAAACCTTAAGATAAGCATGTGAACGATCTCAGTGGAAAAGTACAGCTTCAAACAAAAATACACGTTTATTAGCACATTGGAAAAATACGAGCATCTAAACCGTGAGACCAGGCAACTAGGCCGAAGCCTGCACTAAAGTAATGCTAAGCTAAAACATTTCAAACAAGCAAATCATAGCACACGTTTACGATTATGTCGGATTAGTGCAATTCTAATACACCACGTTATATAAAGCACGCTTATAAATGTTGGCAAACTACTCTGAGGGCACATTTTGTCCCCGTACAATCTTTATTAGTTCGGTTAAAGTCACACATGATTATTTCACACTACGTTTGTGCATTAATAAATGTAAAACCTTCATTTTCTGCTTCATCAATCCCTCCTCTGATGACTACTTGTCATCACACCAAATCATGCCCACAAATTTTATTCCATTAAAATTCTGTCAGTTCTCTTTTCCTTTTAGTTCCCCTAGTTTCCGCTTTGTATTCTTCTGCCATTTTCTTCATTATTTTCTCTTCCTTCCTTCTTTTAATTCTTTCCATAATCATTATTATTCCCCTTTTTATTCCCCAAATTCCAAATATGCAAATTATTACTATTAATATTCCTTCTATTATTTTCAGCAATATTCCATTCCAATTTCCCCCAATCCAATATCCCACTGAAGCAAGTCCTTTTCCAACCTTCTCCCACACTCCTGGTTCTTTCAGTTCCTTCAAATCTGCACTCTCTTTTGTTAGATTAGCAAGCATAGTTTTAATTTTCACACTATTGTCAGGAATATATGTACAACAGTGTCGTGCACCAAGCATTTTGCAAACGCCACCATCCTTTGCTAAAAGAATGTCTAAAGCAAGCCTATTTTGAAGAGTCATAGCTCTTTCCGCTGCAAGTTCAGCATCTATCAGGATTATAGCACCTGAAAACTTTGTCAACACGTTATCCACTATAGTAGACAACTTTCTTATTTTGATGGAATTCAGCACAACTCCCAGTGAAGGAATCATGGCTCCAAATATATCTCCTACCACAGCAGCTGCGGTCTCTCTTTTCTGGATACGATGGGATCCAGATGTCTTTTGAATCATCGATAGGTCATCCAGTTGATAAACCTTTGGGAACACTATACCCAAATAACATCTCCCCCACCATCCCTTTGGGAGACGATAATAGGCATTATATCCACAAATGTAATATACACCTGGAATGACAGGGTCAAGTCCGTTCATCATGAATGTCCATTTGGCCTTAAAAATAAACGTATGTTTACACTCACTTGCTCCTACAAAAATATTGTCATAATAGGATTCACCCCGATATATACAAAATTTCCCTACATGCCAAGCATCTAAAGCTATTTTCCCTTGTGTCTTTATTGCGGCAAAATCATAATTATCTACTGAAGTCCTCTTATGTAGCTCCTTTTCTAATTTCGCATTCATTTGTGCTCTTCTATCATCCGTGCGATCTAAAAAGCTTATTTCTATTGCAGAGAGCGAGCAGGTAAGGTTTTCCCTATGAGCGTGAGCCGTTTCAAAAGGTTGCAGTGGCTCGAAAAATTCCCTCATTATTTTAGCATCCCAATCTTTAGCAATCTGGCTTAGCTGCGCTATTATAGGAACATGTGCAAAGGTAACATCATAATTCGAGTAAAAATACTGTATGTTAGTTTGACCATAAAACCTAGACATTACTATACTACATGTAATCCCGTATGTAAGAGGCATGTGGTGATAAGTCACCCCTTCCTTTACTGATGTCGGTATCTGTGTACATACATAACAATCCTTCGCATCCATAGTTTCAACATATTCTGTTAGCAAGCGATAGAAAACATTATACGAAAGCTCTTTCTTATCATGCAAGAGCCTCTCACCTAATTCTAATCTTTTCAATGCGGTTAGTTCAGTGACAGTAACAGGAGCAAAAGTAGAAGCGTCAATTTTCTCATTCTCACCCTTTCCATGCATCCCAAGCACAATTGCCATTATTATTAGTACGCATGCAATTATCAAGCCTACACACACATATTTACAAATCTTCTTTCTACTGTTTTGTGTAGCGTACCCAGTCATGATCTGTATAGAATCAGAGAGCTGGAAGCACCTGTAAAGAAACTATTTAGCAATTCAGTTACAAAGCTGAGCGAGCGCAATGTTCACACAGTTTTCTTCAAGAGGCCAGTCACTTATCGGTTAGCAGCATTTGTCTCAATTCGGCAATTGTCTCAATTCAGCAATAACTCAGTCTCTATTCTGCAATAACTCAAAAATCGTGTTTAAGAGTCAATCAGGGTTTCAAAAGTCTTATCAGGTTAGCAAATGTCTCATCCGGTTTATCAATGTCTCAGCTGGTTGTTTGTATCACGTTAGGTTGTAGCAAGCAATATCATTTATCACCCTTTCAATCGACAGAGTCCATAAAACTTTTCTTTTCTATTGGTATCTCTTCTTCTTCGTTCTCGAGGCTAAGAGATACAAATTCGTCAGTCCAATCGTCATTGGCTACATATGCCCATTCAGGACCAGAATACCTCCTGTTCGGTATCCTTTTCCTTTTCAATTTTGCCTCTCTTTTCGATTCTGCCTCGCTGTTACTTTCCTCTTTGGCTAAATCTTTTCCTTCACTTGAGGATTGTTCCACAACAGTCACTTCCTTTCTTTTCTCCTTCACTTTTGGCCTTTCTCCGTCGTTCAAACTTTCTTTAGCCCTTTCTTTTATTGGTGATATACTTAGTCTCCTCTTTGCACCGTGTCCATTTGATGGACTTGCGATCTTTTCTGCGGAAGCTTGAACTTTTTCGTTCTGTTCTGCCTTGTCCCCTCCTTCTGGGGAATCAATCACGTTCTCTTTTTCCTTTTCTGTATCGTCTGCTTCTGGGAAAGCCCTCCTCTGATCAGGCTCTCCTGCTTTTTCACCTTTTTCGAGCCCTCCGTCACCGTTACTTTCGTCAGGCTCTTTATCACTTTCAGCTGCTTCAGGTTCTTTGTCACCTTCAGCTGCTTCAGGCTCTTTGCTACCCTTAGCTGCTTCAGGTTCTTTGTCACCTTCAGCTGCTTCGTCGCTGTCTGAACTTTCTCCTTGGTCTTCCCCAAGCGAGTTGGTCTCTTCGTCCTCAGAGAATATCTCTTTCTCTCTCGTTTCTGCCTGTTCGCTTTCAGTTCGGGTTTGCTCTGTCCCAGCACTCCGCACTGTTTTGTCAGGCACTGGCAGTTTCAGCGCTTCAACTTCCTCATCTGTGGGACACAACACCTTCTTTGTGTGACTGGCGTGAATCCAGTTGGGAACCCCCGCACACTTCATAGCGGTAGTTGTCGTCAGGATCACTTGGAAAGGGCCTTTCCAACGGGGTTCCAGACACGACTTTCTCACGTGCTTCTTTACCACGACCCAGTCACCTGCTTTCAGTGTGTGTCCTGGACCTTGAATCGGTGGCAAGGTGGTCGCTTCCACCTGGTGAGAGAAAGAGCGAACCACGTCAGCTAGACCCTTGCAGTAGTCTAACACCATATCATCTGTAATATTCAAAAGCGCGTTTGCGGGAACTGCAGGAAGTCTCATAGCCCTGCCCATGAGAATTTCGTGCGGAGACAATCCAGTCTTTCTATCAGGGTTGTTTCTCATTGACATTAGCACCAAGGGCAATGCGTCAGGCCATTTCAAATTTGTCGATGCACATATTTTCGCCATTCTTGATTTCAGTGTACCATTCATCTGCTCCACCAGTCCTGATGCTTCAGGGCGATAGCTACAATGCAGTTTTTGCTCAATGTTCAGCGCTTCGCAAAGTAACTTTATCACCTCGTTATTGAAGTGACTTCCCCTATCTGATTCTAAAGAGATCGGGAATCCGAAACGTGGTATTAACTCCCTCAACAATAGCTTTGCAACTGTAAGGCTGTCATTTCTACGCGTGGGGTATGCCTCAATCCAGTGACTAAAAATGCACACGATCACCAACACATACTTCAGACCTCCATGCACAGGCATCTCAATGAAGTCCATCTGCATTCGACTAAATGGCCCACTGGCCCTGCCAATGTGGCTGGCGTTCACAACTGTTCCCTTTCCTGGGTTCAGCTGCTGGCAAGTGACACATCGATGGCAAACTGCTTCTGCAGCTTGACGAAATCTGGGGTTAAACCAATCAGTTTTGAACAATCTTATCATGGCATCTCTCCCTAGGTGAGCTTGCCCATGATAGAACCGCGCAAGCTGTGATAAGAGACTATTTGGCAAAACAAATTTTCCCTCATTTGAAACCCATAACTCATCTGGTCTTTTTATACATTGTGATTTAATCCAGGAATCTCTTTCATCCTCCCTAACATTATTCTGTAATGCTTTTAGTTCATCTATTGTATCTACGACCTTCAAGGCAAATGCTTCAGCTGGTTCGAGCTCTGGTTCACTTATCGAATTCCATTCATCTCTGAGTAATATACAATTCAAGGCACAAAATCTTGCGACTTGATCTGCATATGCATTTCCCAGAGAAACATAGTCTTGTCCTTTCGTATGAGCACTACACTTTACCACTGCAACTTCGGCTGGCATTTGAATGGCGTGTAACAATTCCCTTATTCTCTCCCCGTTTTTCACTGGGGATCCTGAAGAAGTCAGGAAACCTCTCTGTGACCATAGTTGTCCAAAGTCATGCACAATCCCAAACCCGTACTGACTATCAGTGTAAATGGTGACTTTCATCAAAGCAGACAATTGACATGCTCTTGTAAGGGCTACAAGTTCTGCTACTTGTGCAGAATAGACTCCTTGAAGCCATCCCGCTTCCAGGACACCTGTCACAGTGTATACAGCATATCCTGCTTTCAAAATTCCCATCCCATCTCTTAGACATGAACCATCAACAAAAACAATTTGGTCATTTTCATCAAGCTTAGTATCCTTAATATCAGGTCGAGGTTTTGTGCAAAATTCAGTCACCTGAAGGCAGTCATGCTCGATGTCTTCAGCGTTCTCAATTTCGGCATTTTCTCCAGGAAGCAAGGTTGCTGGATTCAACGTAGTGCACCTTTTCAGCTGCACATTCGGTGAGCCCAGAATTATCGTTTCATACCTTGTGAGTCTTGCTCCAGTCATGTGCTGCGTTCGGGAGCGGGTCAAAAGTATCTCAACTGAGTGAGGGACCATGACTGTTACTGGGTGTCCCATCACTATTCCTTCACTCTGAGTGAGGCTGATACCAACTGCTGCTACGGCGCGCAAACACCCTGGAAGTGCTGCTGCGACCGGATCCAAAGCAGCTGAAAAATACGCTACTGGTCTGTTTATGCCACCATGGGCTTGGGTCAAGACAGACAAAGAACATGCATCACGTTCATGACAAAACAATGTGAAAGGCTTTGTGTAATCAGGCATACCTAAAGCTGGAGCCCTGCACATGCATTCCTTCAATTCAATAAAAGCATCCATCTCATCTCCTTTCAGCTCAATTTGATCCAAGGCATCCTTCTGGGTCAGCTTCAGTAAAGGCTTTGCTAGAGTCGAGAAGTTGGGAATCCACTGGTGACAATAACCCACCATTCCCAAAAACTTCCTCACCTCCCTCCTTGTCTTTGGTGGACTCATCTGAAGTATACTCGTTATTCTTTCCTTCATTATTCTCCGTGACCCTTTCTCTATCTGGTGACCCAAGTATTTCACTTTCTTCTGACAGAACTGTAATTTGGAAGGAGACACCTTATGTCCATTCCTTCCCAAATGGTTCAATAGAGCAATGGTATCGGGTGTGCAGCCACTTTCTGTCTTTGATGCAATCAATAAGTCATCAATATACTGTACTAGAGTTGACTCGAATGGCAATTCTAATTCTTCCAAGTCTTTCTTTAGAATCTGATTGAAGATTGACGGTGACTCAGAAAACCCTTGAGGAATTCGACACCAACTGTACACTCTGTCTAAGAATTTGAAACAAAAGAGAAATTGGCTGTCCTCATGAAGAGGCACCGAGAAGAACGCTTGTGACAAATCGATGACTGAGAACCACTCGGCATCGCAAGGGACCTGGAACATTATCACAGCTGGATTCGGTACTACTGGGCAGCATTTGACTATGATGTCATTTATTTTCCTCAAGTCCTGCACGAGTCGGACCTTTCCACTTGGCTTTATTAGTCCCATTATTGGTGAATTACATGGACTGCTTAACACTTCTTTCAGCACTCCCTGCTTTACAAATTCGTCAATGAGTTGGGCAACTTTCATGAGGGTGTCTTGTGCCATGTGGTATTGTGGGGTCTGGGGAAAGATTGCATTGGGCTTTACAGTCACTTTCACTGGTTCCACTCCTTTCATCAATCCCACCTCTTTCCCTGTCATATCCCACACTTCCCTTCCGACTGTTTCCCGTAATTCGGCTGGAATATCTTCTTCAGTTATCATTGGGAACAAACAAATCAGAGGGTAATCTTCATCGACAGTTTCCATCTCATCCCCCTCTACACTGTCCTCTTCTTCCCCATCACTGCTCATCTGAATTTTGATTCCCTCGTTCGAACACATAATCGAAGATCCCAACTTGCACAATAGGTCTCTCCCTAATAATGCTATCGGGCTGGAGTCACATACCACAAATTTGTGTAACCCTTGATAGTTACCAATGCTGACTGGTACCAGATCTGTAATCGGGTTTGTCAGGTGCCTGTTTGCTACTCCCACCACTTGAACTGTACTCCCTGAGAGTGGCAAATTTGGTACTTCACTGCTCTTAACAGTTGAACGTGTGGCTCCCGTATCAACCAAGAATGAGACACGATGACCCATTACTCTTCCCTCTACGTACGGACCCTTTTGATCAACTTCCAAGGATGCTGCAAGCACACAATCTCCTTCTTCTTCTGAACTTTCACTCTCCCATACATTGTTTATTCCACTCTCACTGTGTAATGGGAACTGTTGTACGGTGCCATTTGTACTCATTACCTGACCCGAGACCTGTGGAGGAACCATCACTTGCTGCTGACTCATTGGTGCCAAAGGTATTTGCATTTGCTGATTAGGTACCATGGGTAACTGCTGTTGCATTGGCTGCATTTGCGTCATCTGCATACGAGGCATCTGCATCTGCTGCGGCTGCACAGGTTGTAATCCCTGCAACTGATTTACGGCCTGAAAATTTGGGTTTGGACCTCTCATTTTCGGTCCCCTCATTGTCTGAAATGCATTGACATCATTGTTTTGCTGACCGACACCTGCACCTGCACCTGCTCCTTCCTGCACCACCATCGGGCACTCGCGTTTCCAATGACCTACGATTCCGCACACGTGACACGGCATCACCTTCTTCATTGCCTGCACACCCGTCACAACAGTGTTTAAATCCGGACCATTATTCACAAAACCTCCTCTGCCTCTAGGCTGTGACTGAAACGCCATGTTTCCCTGCAACTGCGGCTGCGGTTGCGGTACCTGCTGTTGGAACCCTTGCAACCCTTGCAGACCTTGTAAACCTGTCTGAGCTGCCTTAAGCTGCATCATCATCACCTTCTCTTTCAACTTTTTCTGTTTCACCTCAATTTCGTCGCTACAGTATTTCGCATAATTCAATACTTCGGCAATCGGTTTCGACTGCCAGCAAATCAAATGCGACTTTATCATCTGACTTATCTCTGGTCTCAACCCTTCCACAAATCTAAACACAAAATAAAGCATGTCCTTCACCTCTATTGTTTCCGTGCCACTGTAGTTCTTGAACGCTTTCAACAACCTCTCATAGTAACTATGAATCGATTCTTTAGCCTCTTGGGCAGTTCGATCAATCTTCTGCCAATCCACATTTTTCGCGGGTACCTTCGTCTTCAAATGCTCAATCACCTTATAGTATAAGCTCATCACCATAGGTGATGGTGCACCCGTCTCCCTGTCTCTCTCTGGTTCACTTGTCGGCCAACCTACCGCTCTTTTGCAATCCTCCCACAAGTCTGCTGGAACCACAATCTCAAATAGAGTGTTCAGGTCTTCCCAGAGACATTTTGCAAGCTTCACAAACCTATCAGTCTGTTGATACCATTCAATCGGCTTCTCTCTCAGTTTGGGAAAATCGTCCGTAAAAGACTGAATATCGCTTCTGTGCCATGGTACATGTACTAATTTTCCCCCTGCTGTTTCCCTCATTGGTAACATGGTTACTGCCTCGCTACTCTGTGGTCTTTTCTCATTGTGCTCTGTAGCACTGTCCCTCCTCTTTTCCTTTCTCTTTACCCACCTGCTTTCCCACTTGTCTAAGCACCTCCACACTTGTGCACTCTGTAGCAGTTCTCTAAGGTGCGCCTTCATGCCTGCTGACCTCATATGTTCAAAATCTGTGGCCCCAAAATCCAACCTGTAGCTTCTGCTCAGGTGTTTTGTCTTGTCTATGTCAACCCCGTTTTTGTCGGCTATTTCCTGCAAGCTTTTATGTACCTTGTTCACTTCCTTCGTAATCTTTGGACATAGATACCTCAACTCTTCTTCCGAGTAGGACTCCAACCTATTCACACCCATAGTCCCTTCCACCAATTCTTGTGCTTCCATGTTCAACCTCATCCTATTCAGATAATCTTCTTCCTTCCCACTGGCTGAGCTTTGTGTAGAATTCAGACTGTTGAACCACTGTGTCAGCTGTTGCGCATTCAACCCCATCAGTGTAGCATTCACATCGACTGCCATTGATGGTTGCGGCAACTTTTCAGTGTTCGATGTTAGAGGTATTATCAGGGGGGGGCTCGACCTCACCAGTGTTGACTGAGCACATATAGGACTAAACTCCATCAAGGACCCAGACCCAGTTGGCTGAGCCGCTATCGGAGTTATCCCTGGAGTGTTTTCTATGCACCTTCCTTCTGTCCCATTCTGCAGCATTGATCCTTGACTGCTCATACCTAAGTTAGGCTGACTATACAAAGGTACCGGTGGACCTACAGTAATGGGTAGTGATATCGCATCTGGGTTTTGTCCATTTCCCATGTTCTGAGGCATGTTCATTCCCACACCATGGGTCATCATTGCCGGCATGCCCATCTGACTCCCCGTCATTTGAGCATGTGCTGTTCCCCCTTGCATCTGCTTTTGAGGCATCAAAAACTGAGTTGATTCAGCTTGTGCCATTGTTGGGTTGTAACCATTTTGTACTCCCCTTACGGTTTGTTCTAGAATCATTCCTGCACCGTTGTCACTGCTGTAGTACCCTGGCATCTGCGGCTGATAATTTTCTGCTGGTTTCAACATGGGCACATCTGGATATATTCTCCTAACCTGCGGTATCTGCGGGGTGAACGGTAAGCTCGGGTCCTTGGATCCCGATGATGCTCCTGAACTCTGGGTTTCACTGTTCTGTACCGGTGCCGGAGGGGCAGAACTGGTACTTGGACCTTGTCCATTCTCCGCATAAGGTGGTGGACGGTCGTTCAGCAATTGCATTATTAACTCCTCATCCTCATCCTCTAACTCCTCTTCTCTTCTCAACTTTTCCTCGTCCTCTCTATTCTTGGAACACTTCCTGTCTGTCTTACAGGTAGCTTTCTTACCTGTCTCCTCTTCTTCCTTAGTAATTGCGGGGAACAATTTTATCCCCTGCAATACATCTGACCTCCACACCTTCTGTGCATTATCCCACCTAGCGTCCGCTAGTGTCTTTTCTACCTTTCTCATTCTGGTCTCGAACTTCTTTTGCTGTTGCTGTCTAGCCATTAGTTCCCAAATTGCTAGAGCCTCGAACTGTGCTGGCCTTGGAGGCACCTTCATGTCGTACATCGTGAATCTCAAATTCTCTAGGATCCTTATATTGAATGTCCCATGGATCGGGAACGCTACGCTCCCATGTTTTTCTGTCAGCTTGTGCCATTGCTTTAGCCAAAGACACGGAGCTACCCCCTTCTCTTCCATTACAATGTAAGCTGGTGTGCCTTCGGGCGGCGTCTCCTCTCCTACGCTCGCTTTAATGTAAGACTCCCCCTTCATCGCACTCCTAAATGCTTTAAAGAATTTCATTTTCTCGTCTTTTATTTCACAAAGTTTGTAATCAATAGGTGACTTTAATTCCCGGAATACTCTTCGCTTGCCTTTCCCCTTCCAATCGATCCCCACGGACTGCGTCCAATCCGTGCGCGACCCTTCTCTGCAACCAACCTATCCCAGCGCGGCTCCTAGTGACGTCACACTCACACACACTGCGGCTGACAAAGCCTCGCGGCTAGTCCTCCTTCACTCAGCTCCTCTCGTAACAACTTCTGGCATGTATCGCGAGCTACCAAAAAAATAAAACAGATCTGTCGGTTTACTACAGGAAGGGTAACACAATCGCTTCAGGACCTTAGGGATTTTTCACTAGCCTCGGCAGTTATTCCATCTTTCTCGGTCCCCACGTTCGCAAGCAAATCTGACCCGCAGACCTACTCTCAACTTGTCAATGATCTATTCTAGTGCACTTAGAATTTTGTCAAAGCCCGAAGTCGAAGTTTCTTTCACTCCCTAACACACGTGCCGACTTGTTGACCACGCCCGATCAACCTACTAAACCGCCCAGACCACAACATAAAACAACATACTCCGGAGTCTCTTGACCTCGCAGGGCCCGCCTCAACAACAACAACCACGTGGACCTTTTTCTGCACAAAGCGCCACACGGACATGAAGTTCGACGACTTCCCTACTCTCACCCTCGGAGTCGCACCTCCGCTATCTCTATGAAGTTCGATGACTTCACTACTCCTACACTCGGAGTCGCACCTCCGCTATCCTCTAAAAAGAAAAAATTCCTCGCAACCTTCTCACACAATCTGCGGCAATAAGCTGTGCAAGCGCAAAACCCTAACTTCACCCATACCATCACTAGTACCGCCAACGCCGATTCCACACCTCCATTCTTTCCATTCGCAAGCTCCGAGATCCCGGGAAAGTCGCGGTGGACCTAGCCCATCATCATTCTGTCAATCTGTTTTACCCAAGAAAAATCTAATTCAACTTCTCGAGTGGGGTCTCAAAAAATGCGTGCTCGTTAATTCAACACCATGTACTCTAAGAGTACAGGGTCCCAAAAGACGTAACCGTCCTCTGCTACCATCTACTGATAGAGCAGTCCGTACTAATAATTTACCTGTATTCGGACGCTCTTTAGGCCGATGAATCTTTTGACTAAGTGGGACTCTCTGTACTCTTAATCGATCAATTGCATTCAAATCAATAATCAATAACGAACATAGGCAACGCCTTGATCGACATAACACTTAACAATTAATCCAGAATACATTTCGGCGAACCCTGACCTTTCAGCCAGGAATAACCACACCTGTTTATTCAAAGTTAGTGAATTTTATTTCCCTATATTAACAAAGCTAGCACAATATAGATGTGTCTCAACACCAAATGATAAACATATATGAACATTAATAGCTGTCCATAACGGCGAAACAAGTGCAGTCTATGTAGCATTTGAATAACAAGGCATTCGATAATAGCAATGCAAATCACTAAAACTATAATCTGTAACAAACTAATTGCATACATTTAGTCAGCATAACAAGATCTCAAATTGCATCGTGCGACAAAAAGGAATCCTCGTCTAACCTCAAATTAGCATCGGCATGTGGGACTTCATGCAAAAACAATTTAGCAACATTAATTTAGAAAACTCCTAACTAGGGCTCTTATCAAAAATCAGCAGTTGGTTACCTAAAAGAAACACAATGCAATTTTACAATTTCCTTTCATATTTACCAATTACGATCAGCATACAAGGAAGTCTTCGTCTCACAGGTACCGTTCTTCGGTCAGCATGGGTACCGTTTCGATCGGCATGGGACGGGCAAAGGGGCAAGGGGTGGACGGGGCAATTGCCTCACGGCGGCAAAGTAAGACTACTACTTCATGCAAGGGATCAAAGTTAAAGTCTCTAGGGCCAGAATCATTAAAGTATCTTTCTCTCGATTAGAGAAAGCATCAAAGTCTCTCAAAATGGCGTCGCAGCAAAGTGGGCCATAATAGCTGCAATGTCCAAATGTTCGTAATCGCTGGCAAAATGGCAATAATAGCTGTAATGGCTACCTTCTTCTCGTGCACCTGGTTTTTATAGACAATAGTTCAAATCCAGTAGGGTCTTCCATTGGAGGGTTCATAGGTTAGCTTCAAATTGTCCAATCAAAAACGACAGTTCTCAAGCTTTTACTTAAGCATACATTATCCTTGGAGATGGGTACGCAAGTTGCAACATTTTATACCAATTAACTCACTTTCAGAGCTTCCATTGTCCGCACCTGCAAATCGACCTTGGAGTAAAGAGAAAATATGCCAGGCTGGCACGAAACCTTAAGATAAGCATGTGAACGATCTCAGTGGAAAAGTACAGCTTCAAACAAAAATACACGTTTATTAGCACATTGGAAAAATACGTGCATCTAAACCGTGAGACCAGGCAACTAGGCCGAAGCCTGCACTAAAGTAATGCTAAGCTAAAACATTTCAAACAAGCAAATCATAGCACACGTTTACGATTATGTCGGATTAGTGCAATTCTAATACACCACGTTATATAAAGCACGCTTATAAATGTTGGCAAACTACTCTGAGGGCACATTTTGTCCCCGTACAATCTTTATTAGTTCGGTTAAAGTCACACATGATTATTTCACACTACGTTTGTGCGTTAATAAATGTAAAACCTTCATTTTCTGCTTCATCATACCCAAATGTGCCTTTGAAGTGGGGGAGACTTCAAAGAGTGGCTAAGAAGTGCACCAGGTCCCCTTTCAGTTCAATCCTGTCTGCCAGGGTCCCAGTAGGGGGTGTGGTAGTCCTTTGTGTGAGAGCAGGCTCTCCACCCTCCCATTCCAGGAAGACCCATTCAAAATGCAGATGTATGCAAGTGACGCTGAGTACCCTGTGTTTGGGGTGTGTCTGAGTGAATGCACAAGGAGCTGTCAACCAAGCCCAGCCAGACGTGGATTGTAAGGCACAGAAAGATTTATGTGCAAAGAAATGCTCACTTTCTAAAAGTGGCCTTTCTAGAATAGTAATATTAAATCCGACTTCGCCAGTCAGCAGGATTTTGTATTACCATTCTGGCCATACTAAATATGACCTTCCTGCTCCTTTCAGATCAGCAGCTGCCACTTCAACAGTGTATGAGGGCAGCCCCAATGTTAGCCTATGAAGGGAGCAGGCCTCACAGTAGTGTAAAAACGAATTTAGGAGTTTTACACTACCAGGACATATAACTACACAGGTACATGTCCTGCCTTTTACCTACACAGCACCCTGCTCTAGGGGTTACCTAGGGCACACATTAGGGGTGACTTATATGTAGAAAAAGGGGAGATCTAGGCTTGGCAAGTACTTTTAAATGCCAAGTCGAAGTGGCAGTGAAACTGCACACACAGGCCTTGCAATGGCAAGCCTGAGACAAGGTTAAGGGGGCTACTTAAGTGGGTGGCACAACCAGTGCTGCAGGTCCACTAGTAGCATTTAATCTACAGGCCCTATGCAGGTATGATCCAAAGTTACCATGTTTAAAAAGGGAGAGAGCATATGCACTTTAGCACTGGTTAGCAGTGGTAAAGTGCGCAGAGTCTAAAAGCCAGCAAAACATGGTCCAAAAAGTGGAGGGAGGCAGGCAAAAAGTTAGGGGTGACCACCCTAAGGCATGTCAGGTCTAACACTAACTATAACCTCCCGTTTTTCTTTTTTAGTAAATATATATCATCATCCGCTTTATTTCGGTAACAATATACCATAAAAGCAGAGTACAAAAAATATTTAAGACGATAAAACATAAAATCTATGATTTTAAAATAGAAAAAGGAGAAAAAGACTTTAAAATACAATATAATTTAGGGAACCAATCAAAGTACATAAAGGTTTAAATAAATAAGTAGGTGTGGGCATGTATATATATATTCAAAAAAGAATATAGAACTCTGGGTAGTTCTCAGGTTTAGGTGGAGAGCAGATCTAGTAAGGAGCACACTGCAACACCAGCAACACTCTAGACTTTCTCATCTCAAATGTCTGTTTATCTAGCAAAGGTTTTAATCATGGGATCAGCACAGTGCCATCCACGCCGAGCTAGATAGGGAGAAAGTATTTTGCCATTTGTACAGCAAAGTCTTTAAGCATAGGTTTGCCACAGTGTCAACCTTGTCTTGCTGTAAAATGGCAAAAGCCATTTACTACTACAGGCACAGTATTACAGCTTTGGACTGGTAAAATACCATGCAAGCAAGCCAGGAATGAGTAAAAACAACCCTTGACACATGTTTTACTCTCATTAGAGCTCATCAGAGAGGTTTAGCTTTGTCCAGACACAAGGGAGCACACAGTATAAGTCAAAACAAATCCCTTTCAGGGTTAGAGTGATGCATAAATTCTGCAAAAAAGAATAGAGAACTCTGGGTAGTTCCCAAGTTTAGGTGGAGAGCTGCTCAAGTAAGGAGCACACTGCAACACCAGCGACACTCTAAATTTGCTCACCTCAAATGTCTGTTTATCTAGCAATCAGCACAGTGGTATCCACACCTAGCTACATAGGGACAAAGTCTTTTGCCATTTGTACGGCAAAGTCTTTAAACATAGGTTTGACACAGTGTCATTCTTGCCAAGCTGTAAAATGACAAAAGCCATTTACTACTCCAGGCACATATATATATACACACGCACACATATACATACATACAAAGCAGTTCCACACTTGCCTCAGCTGGTGCTGGGAAAATCGGTGCAGATCTCGTTTTAATATACAGAAAGTACCTCAGCATAATATTGTAAAGGAAATACTGCACACAACATGTCAGCTTCGTAATGTGATTTATTCGGCTACACGTTTCAACCCACAAGGGGTCTTCATCACGACCTAGTTAGAAAATCTCACCATAAAATATACAAAACCAAAGAGAATAGAAAAAATACTTTTTACAGGTTCCCTTCGGGATAAGTAATTCACCTGAATCACAAAATTCAACTCATGACATGTAATGAGAACATGATGACATAACAAACCTAGCATTCAATTAAAAAATGTAAATTAATTTAGTTTCAAAGTAAAAAGTGGATTAACAGTAGTCTCTAAAAATCATACACCACTTGTGCATTTTTCCAATTCCTTAAAAACATATTGGGCGCAAAAATGTTGGTATATAAACACAATGGCCCAGAGTTACAAGAAAGTGGTGCATTAGCTGTGATGTGCCAGTTTTCTTGCCTCCCCCCCCACGACACCATGTGTGGGCCGTATTTACAGTATGGCAACCCATGGCGCACGTTAGGACAATAGCATCATAATTTATGATGCTGTGGTGGCACTTCGAAGTATTAGCGCCTTAAATTGTGGTGCTAGTCCTGGAAAGTAAATGGAGGCCCATTAACAGTATTGGGCGCATAATTTTAATGCCTGCTTTGAGCAGGCGTTAAAATTGATGCTTAAAATGGCTCACTGAAATCTTGTAAATTTCACTTTACCATTTTCATGGGTGTCCCAGTGCCGGAACGCCCCTTCCAGTGCAGGCATAATGTCACGCTAGGAGTTCTAAAAAGGAACAATTAGTGTTAAAAAAATGACTCTAGTGTAGTGCTAAGAGGCTCTAGGGTCTTGTAAGTCTGGCCCTAAGTGTGTAACCATTGTTTGTTGTTCAAAGACAGACATATGTGCCTATAATTGTATATTGGAAACTATTTATATATATATATATATATAGAGAGAGAGAGAGAGTAAGAGCGAGAGAGAGCGAGAGAGACGTTGTCTTCATTCATATTTTATTTGCTCTTGATCAATGCATATTTTCATTTTTTGCCAAAACTTGCTCTCTTATCTTCACTTGTACAGAGATTCTCAATGGAAGAGTCACATTTCTTATTTTGAACATCCACCAACACACAAAACTCTACTTTACATGGTATAATATTTGAACTTATTAAAGAAAACTCTAACATACATTTCAGTTTATGTCTATGGCGTTGATCTATCATGTATTGTATGTTTTGTGATAATATGAGATACTTGTAAAATGCGTATGTTAGGTCTTCTGTTGAATACATTGTTGTGACCAGCAGCCCCATTACCTTTCACCAAAAACCATTCTATCTTAACATATATACACTGTTTTCTCGTTAACCTCCTTCATGCCTTCAGCAAGTGCATCGCTCCCATTTGAACAGTGTTGTACTTCGCATGAAAATGTGCTTGGAAGATTGTTTTACTTAATCTATTTAATGCCTCCCCTTTTGGTCAGTCATGCCTTGTTCATTTGCCAGCAGACATGTATATAGGTTTATTTATTCATTTGAATACAGTTGATTATTTGTGTAATTATTTTTTATGCCAGTGTCACCTGCATTTAAAATGAATTATCTCAGAGGAGGCATGGCAAAACAAGAACTAACAATGCAAATGTGGTTGTCTTTTTGTATGTGAATATTAAGAGTCTGATTTACGGTATGGAGGAGGGGTTACTCCATCACAAATGTGATCGATACCCCAATCTCCTTATTATGATCCCATTATAGCCTATGGAGATCATTATACAGGGACGTGATATCCATCTTGCTTGTGACGGTGTAACTGTCCGCCAAACTCTAAATCATGCCCTTAGTCTGATAATTTCAAGATTGTGTGTGGCCACTTTTCAAGGGGGATAACCATTTTCAGTGTGCAAGTGCAGTTTCAACGAAGCTCAAGGCTGTTTGGGGCTCACTTCACCCCTTTGGTAGTTTTTTTCCCTTTTGCGCCGGGGGGCCAATTCCTTTGATATATTTAAGGCCCATTGCGTCTGTACTACGCAACTGTATTTAGTGTAGCCCATTCTTGCGGTGACTGCAAACCAGAAACTACTTAGTTTCCAGTACTGCTTGATTGCTCAGACTAAGACTATGGGGCAGATTTAAGAAAAGTAGCACTGCACCGAGTGCAGCACCACTTTCGCTGTACCCCTTAGCACCCCCCTACTGCCACCATGTGTGCGCCGTATTTTCCTGAGCAGACGTTAAAGTGCTGTAAAAAATGGCGCAAGGAAATCTCATAGATTATTTTATGCCATTTTTCTGACTCCCCTGGCAGGGTAATGCCCCCTTTGCATACATTATGCCTGGCGCAGGCATAATGTAGCACAGAGGGTTACAGAGTGGGGCAATGCATGCATTGCACCATCCTGTAAATACTGCGTGGTGATTTTGGCCTCGTTGGGCCACATTAACATAACAAATCATGACATAAACGTGGCGTAAGGTGGCTTTGGGCATTATAAATATGCCCCTATATTTCTTCTCTCAACTTGTGACCAAATGTTTTACAAGTACAGATGGATCAATAGATCTTAATGGCCAATTCAGGCCCACTTAACCACTCCATCCACATCAATAATTCATCATTCTACTTTTCCCTAGGTTTGCCTTTTCTCTTAAACTTCATATTATACATAGCTTAAAGTAGTTGATTAGCTTTTTTCTGTCAAATAGAAATTTCATCACTCCTGTATCCTGCCGACTGCCATATATTTCCATACAGGGAGGCGCATGGAAGTGGCACCAATACTCAGCTTTGTCTTTAGTTCTGTCTGTGTGCTCACACAGTGATAACATTTTATGTTTAATTATAGAAAGATGTATTTGTGTAGTCCCTACCTTGATACCAAACCATCAGGTCTGCCTTTGCTCTCACGTCAGACCTTCCTCTGTATACTTATACAAGCAGATACCAGGATGGTGGAGGCAGATAAGGGCAACTGATGCCACTTAAACTGTCTATTGCCCTTCCTACTGCTACCCCACAGACCTTCATTGCAAGTGGAATCATAACTACGATTTGATTCAGAAACAGTTGTTTCTCCCCAAATTGGAATTAATAGTTATGTGATGTTTCTGCATGCCATATTACAACATGAGTGGGGACAAACCCACCTAATCAAACCTGGTTGAACATATCCCCCCACAAAATGAAAATTCAGGATTTTCATGTGTAATTCAATGTGGTAAAACCATATGGCACATGGTATTCCCCATTACAGTTCAAAAGGTGTGACAGGACTACGCAGTATCAGTACTACTGAGTACAGTATTCCTGCACCTTTATACCTGACTGCTCTAAATGAAGGTCAACCAGGGCACAAGTCGGGAGTCCACGCAGGTGCATATGATCCACCCACATTTTTCACTGGGTGGACGCCGTTCACCATGCAAGAAGTGGGCCCCTGAAGTGGGCCACTGAAATTTGCTGAACATGTCCCGGTGTAATTTTCGGACACCCGGGCACATTCAGGAGCGCATGCACCTTGACTGCTTTTGTTTCGAGCAGCAACATACATGTGGCGAGGGGGCTTTAATGTTTCAGGCTCCAGCAGGGCCCATATCAAAGCCAAGTTAAGGGGCTGTCAGGCCTCCTTTTGTTCCACTATCCTGACTGGGATTTAGCTGATCCTCACACCTAGATGCAAAAGAAAGGTAGGGGAAACAAATGTCGTTATTTCACAAATATTTAAGAAACGCTTGATTTTTACAGTGTTCTCTTCTTATATATGAGATATGCATGCACTCTATGAATGTTAAATGTGTTGGTCTGTTCCAGTATTTACACAAATACCAATTTAAATACCACTAGTTTGTTTTAATTCTTATATAGAGCTGCTCATCCCAATGAAGGGTGTCAGAGCGCTTTACATCAGACCTAGATATTATATATTGACAATAAATCCTATGAATGTGTAAATGAATGTGCAAGATGTGTTACATAAGACTGTGAGAGTTACAAGATGTAGGAGTCATATTTCCTTCATTGCTTGCAGTGCTATATTCGAAGGATTACAGTTTACAAACTGCGAGTAACACAAGGATGTCTTTAACAAAAGGATGCAAAAGCAGCAGCTCACTTACCTAGCGACATAATAAAATAATCTGTCATTTGTAGATGGTTCGCAGCATACAGATTAACCCTCTACGCTACTTTGATTCAAAACTGTTACTAGAGGAAATGCAGGTCTCTCCAGCAAGAACAATACCCTCCAAATGTATCATTCCATTATGATTGTTCCCTGTTATTTACTGGGCACATAAAGATTTCTGCAGCAGGTGCCTTAACCCCATAAAATATTTTAAAGTGTAGACTTTGCAAACAATTAAACCGAATAGATTTATCTAGGATTCTAGAATTGATGATGTATTGTTGAGGGATTCTGTAATGTCGGGGGGAATTAGGAGCGAGTGAGGAAGGTGTGTCGGACGGTTGAAGGGAGCATCTTACAGGAGTGTATTAAGGATATGCCTTGGATGGATGAGTTGTTTTATCCGGCAAACTAATAAAGAAATACATCTCTATCCAACCACGCTGGAGCTTTGTTATTACAATTTACTACTATGTTTGTCCTTCTTGCCAACTTCTTTTTGACAGAGTTAAAAAAACATAAATGTATAAATTGAAGCCCACATATTGCATCAGGGTTGTGTCATGTTTTTGACACAACCCAGGTGCAATATCCCATTTGTTTAATCTCATAATGCTCTCAAATGTACTTATGCTAGACCTGTGAAACATGTGTGAAGAGATGAGATCTAATGCCACTTTTTTGTGATGTCACTTCCTGTGAGGTCAGGGGTTGTGATGTGACTTCCTGTGATGCTGCCGTGCTGTGAGTCATGCACCATGATGTCACTTTCATACTGCCTAACTTGGTTAGTCCCCCCACTTCTTTTTTTAGGACTTGTGCCCTAGGGCCAACGTATTTTGGTCTTAAATTTTTCCTCTGATTTTAATGACATTACTTATAAAAAGACAGAGATAAGTAGACATTAAGCCAGAGGGATACCTCCAAGCACATTTAATCTGCCTATTTCCACTGACTGCCGCCGCAACGTAGACTCTCCTTGATCTCCACGACTGCCCTTGCTTTCACTCTGTGATTAGTATTCAGTCCTACCTTCCCCTGGCACTATAATTACATTATATATAAATATAGAGTAACACAAATAGAGAGCAATACCAACTGATTATCACTCTCAGGGCGTGCACTATTCATTTTCCCGCACTAAGTCGGTCAGCAACTCAACTGCAATCCACATACTAAAATGTTAATACTGAACAATTTCAACTCTATTGGCTTTGTTCCTGGCTTTTTATTAGTATGCCGAAAGAAAAAAGTTAGGCAGTATGTGGCAATAGGATGGGAGAAGAGGTCTTTATCAGAATCAGTGTTTATTACTTTTCTGAATAAATCAGTAAATGAAATCACAAACATACTCAATGCATCACATATTATAACAATAACTGACAGTAATCATTACAATTAACACAATTAATCAATCATCTAAAAAAGCATTCTTTAAATTTCTAACCCAACAATCCTCTTGTGCATCTTTTATAATGTATTTAGTACTGCAATGGCTTGTGTTACTTACACTTCATGTTATTTTTCGTTTTCATTAGGCATCGAACACTAGAATATTCAACTACTGTACATTGCAAAAAAGTGATGGGACAGAATGTTAGATCTTTTGAAAGAAGCAAGTCTTATATACTTTGTTTGCTTTCTAGATGAATTACATATCAGCCACGCTCCGAATAAATATCGAAAGTAAGACGATGGCCTTCTGTTTCCTTGTTTTCCTTGAACCTCATTGACTTCTAGATTGAAAAGATCGGGTGTTCAAATCTGATTCAGACCACTATTTTTTTGCAATTTAGTCGTGCGTTTTATCTTCAATATACCAGATCACTCTCTCCATACTTCTTTTAGCATTGTGCTTTTATGTGGATAGTTTATAAACCCAACTTTTTTCTTCATTCTACCTTTACAGATATTCTTAGTGGTTAAACAGTACTATTTCCCTTTGACGTGATTTCAAACACGCCCGGGTTACACAAGCCAAGAGATTTATTGTGGCATTCCTGCTTAATGGCATGGTATAATCATTCCGTTATTGGTGTCCACATCTACATGTTTTTGCTGTACTTGTGGGATTTCCAATCCTTCTTTTTCTGTTCCGTCCCACTCCTGTTCTTGGCACCATGGGTGCTGCTAACAGTTGAATGGATGGACTAGATTTTGCATTATCCTGCTTGCCCCTCATTTGCTGCACTGCTGACCTCTGGTATGTCTGCTGCTAGTGTAGTTCCATCATGGCTGTCTACTGCTCTTTATCCCACTTCGTTTCCACCTTCAGTCTTGCCATCCCACCTCCCCAGTATGGTTAATCCATGGTTCTCACTAGGTGACCTTTGTCTCCTCTCCCACTTAAATGAGGGTTTCCTTGGACGCGTTTGTTGGCGTCTCTTTTTCTGTCATCCAAACTTTCATCAAATAGCTTTCATGACCAACATAGGCCCCGCCTACCTCAACAGTTGAATACACTTCCACCAACACTTCAGCCAATTCTGTTAAGCCGAACTTTCACTGGCAGACATACCCCGCATATACAAAAGCAGGAGGTCATGACTTCTGAGACATATCTGCCAAAGCACGGAGCGACCTCTGACAGCACGTAAGAGCTTCCTCATCACTTCCTGAGTTGTGCAAGAAACTGAAGATGTAGCTTTTCAAATAATCTCAAGGGAAATCCCTGTCTACCCACATGCGAGGCACATGGATACACTCACGGGTGATTACCAAGCTGTGCAAATCCGCATAACATATAACATAACATAACATGAAATAAACAACAGGGAGAGGCCCTATGTAAATAAAAACTCACTCCTTGTTTACTCATTGACCAGGGAGTTCACCTCACCATGTCAAGGTCAGACCAATTATTCAGCAGCAATAGGATCAATTGCCTAGTTATATTTGTGTTTAGTCATTATCTTTCAGCAGTATTTCCACAAGTGATGGACTGACTGAAAAGAAATAAAACAGTACGCAGTAGGCGTCTTGCAATATTGTGACCACATCACTCCAGGTAGTGAAGGAGACTGTCTGCAGTCTTAAACTCTTCACCTACAAATGGTTGGTTTAAAGTGTGTTTGATTGATTAGGTCAGTGAAACAATAGCAACATCCCCTGACAGAATACATGACGCAGACTACTAAATGGTGGGACTTTATTACCTGACTTTTTGCATGCAACATAGAAATACCTTTTTGTAAGTGTGATTGGTTCCCAACCATTATATGATCCAGTCATGCACCTGTTGACTTCTTCGTGCACTACCCACTCAATCATTAACAACACCACTCAGAGTAATTTAAAGTCACCAATTAACAATAAAGCACTTTCACATACAAAAAGCCAGACTGTTTGGTTTTGTTAATGCTTGCTCTCCTTACTGGTATATGCCTTTGTGTACCACCCTAGTCCTCCAACATCAGCCTCAAAAATCCTTAGTACACTGGGTTTCAAAGGAGGATAATTATTCTTGCATTTTCCTGGAAAAAGGAAGTCATCCCATAATACCCTGATTATAGGGTATAGTCACAGATGCATATTTGAGTATATAAAGCAGTATTCCCATAGTAATCTTTTATTTTCTCTCACACGCCTTTGTGAATTGGCTCCAAAACAAATAAAATTAGAATGAAATGGGGATAATGATGGAATACTCTTAAACAATTAATACAAGTAGAATGGCCTCAGCCTTCTTTGCATTTTTACTAACAGGGAGTTGGAGGTTTGGTGTCCGATTCACGAAGGCATCTGAAAGTATGTAAAAGAGTACTCCTGCAATACCACTTCCTGTACTCATAAATGCTTTCATGAATTGAGCCCTCAGGCCTTTAGGCCATGCTATTTATGGGGTGTATTAGACGTTCCTCAAGAAAATAATGGTGAGGTAAGCACCATTTCAAAGTCTTAGGCCACTTTTATCTTTCTACCTATTTGAACTACCAGAAGGATAAGTTGCAATCAAATCTCAGATGTTTTGTGTGTTTTAGCAAATAAACCAGTTTTACGTACAGTGACAGACAATGATAATCCATACACAAATAAGAAATACGTTGCTTTCTATATATTTACATTATTTAGCATTTGTGTCTCAGCTGACTCTAAGGCTCCTTGTTAGGTCTGTGCAAATCCTGATTTGGGCGCAAATGGGAATTTGCACATGAATGTACATTCTTTGGCCCACACAATTTACTTGTTGGGCAAACAGCAAACATTGCAATTTTGTGCATTTCATAATGCGGTAAAAACACAAAATTAGAATGTTACAGCGCAGTAATTGTGCAAAAGCTAAATATAACCAGCTGTGTGTGAAAGTGACCAAAAGGAAATGGTGCACATTACAAGGTCAAAGGAAAAGACACATTCAAGGAGTGATTGGAATAGTAGCTTGATTCTAAGATGGTAAATGGGCTGCTGCTGTGTTGTGATGAACTGTTATTTGCATAGGTGTGTCTTGAACTCTTTTCATAAATTGAAGCCGGGTTTGGGTGGTCCTAATAAATATGAGATGTCATTCCAGAGCCGAGGTGCACAGATGGAGAAAGCCTGTTAAGTGTACCCTTTCTTGCGATTCTTCACTTGCAGTCATATAATAGTCAAAGTATCAGGCAGATAGGCAGGGGTGCAAGTCATGATGGCTTTGTAAATGAGGCAGTTCTTTTTAGAGATGCTATGTGGTGGTAAGGGTGTCGTTTGGTTATATTTCTTCAGGCTTTTCATGAGGATTGCTGTGGTATGTAGGGTGCAATTTAGGAGGAGCTGTGTGGGGTTGGGGAAGCCATGGAGGAGGGACTTGCTGTCAGTAAGATTTAAAAGCATGAAGGTTTGAATAGCATTTCTGAAGTCTCTTTTTGGGAGGTTTCAGTGGACTGCCCTAATAGGTGTAAGAGTTAAAGGTGGCACATGTTATCTAGTTGCCAGAAATTGTGGTTTGTGCATCTAAGATTATGAATTGCTATATAACGTAACAGAATGTCAGAGAGAAAGATAGGGTAATGTTGTTTATTGGTTTGAATACGAATGTTTGTAATTCGCATAAGTTCCAGGTTTTGGCATTCAGGCAGTTGGCCTGGAGACAGTAGGGGGAGAGAGAGGTTTGCTTGGTTATATTGGGTAGAGTCCAGGCATCAAGGTTTATAAAACCTCTTAAGAAACGCATTGAAATAGTTAAGATACCAACCAACAGGATATTGCAGTAGTCATATATACTAAAGAGAAGAGAATTAATGTGTGTCAGAGCTGTGCCAAGTGAGGTCAATGGACAGAGTTTGTTAGAAGTTGAAGATGTACTGCCGTGGCTGTATTGGTGATGTAAGCTTCTATCCACTATAGGTGGGTTGAAAATAACAAAGACGTTTCTAACCAGTGAGATGGAACAATATTGGTAAGAGCTTGGGGGTGCACCCTGGAAGGGAGAAGATAGCATTTTGGTGCTGGGGGAGTTCAGCATGAGAAACCGTACTGCCAGCCAGTGCTAGATGGCTGTGAGGCAATCAGAGATGCACCCTTGGAGGTAAGGTGTAACTGCTGGGAAGGAGAGAATGTGATGTCATTTGAGAAGTGGTGCAATGAGAAGCTGAATAAATGGATGATGTCACAAAGTAAGAACTAGAATAGTGAGAACGAAGGGGACCAAGGACTGTTCCTTGTTGTACACCTACTGGGAGAGGAAAGTGTGCATGTTTTTGATTTCCAGTTGATCATAAAAAAGTGGGTGTAATGGTGTTATGTGATCCAAGTGCGAGCCAGGCCAAGGATACCTATTGAGTAGAGAAAGGAGAGTAGTGTAAAACAGTCAGTGGTGGCAAGGTTACATATAGGTGAAAGAGAATGGAAAAGTGACAGTTGTGATATGAAATAATGATGCTACTAAATACATGAGTGACTGCTCTTTCTGTGGAATCAAGAGTCTGAATGTCTGATTGGAGGTCACTGAGTAGGTTGCATGAGGAGAGGTGGAGTCTGAGGTAATTGCAAAACAGTATTCTAATATCTTGAAAAAGAAAGTAAGTTAATTTACTGGTCAATAGTTGGCTGATGAAGTTGAGTCAGCAGTACATTTTTATAACAGGGGTACGGCTACTGTTGATTTGAAGCACAAGGGTTATGAGCTAGTCATAAGAGAGTGGTAAAACAGATATGTCAAGCCAACTAGAGTGCTGGTTGTGAATGCAGGAGGTGTGATAGTCTTGAAGCTGCAGGTTTTGATTTTACAAGATGGATTTGCAACTTAAATTTAAGGAACTCGTGACACTGAAGTCCCTCCATGCAACACCCAGGCAGTTCTTCCCATCAACCAAAGCATAGTACTATAGCAACTCAATGAAAGAAGCCTTAGACACCAACACACAAATTACTAATTGATAAGAGACCTAGGGCCAGATGTACCACACATTGGTTGCAAAATACCCGCCGCAACTAGTGACCAATATTTTGTGACCAGTGTGCTATTTATTTTAGCCAACCTATGTACTAATAGATCGGAGAGCATAAAATGAATTTTAGTGACCTATTTATTTGACCTACCTCATAAATATTAATGAGGGAGGTAGGAAATTGCAACCCACTCCAAAATCCTGCCATCAAAGGAATAGTGGCCTGTTAAAAAGTGCAGCCCATTTTCCTTAAGGAAAACAGGATACATTTAGAAAAAAACGGAAAAGATTTACAAACTTCTTTTTTTAAGTAGGCAGTGGTCTTTGGGACCACTGCCTACTCCTAAAAAAATTTTTTGTCAACATTCACAATGGGGAAGGGGGATCCCCTTCCCCTTTGTGAATGTGTCACCATTACCTTTCAGAAGTTAGTAAAACATTAATGTTTTGCAACTGGATTTCAGTGCAAAACGTTAATACATCCCATTGGGAATCACTATTTGGATGGGAAGTACTAAACATGTCCCTTCTAAATAGTGATTCACTATGTAGTTGTAAACCTAACTGATATTCACTAATGTGTTACTGAATTACACTTTGGACTTGGTATTTACCAAAAGGCCATTTTGCTGTTGCAAGGGGGCCCGCTTTGTAAATCGGACCCTTTGTGACCAAAAAATGCCTTAGTACATCTGGCCTCAAATCCTTTATAAAAAAGATACTCTTTTTATGTTGCTAGATACTTTCTAAGATCAGAGAAGGCCCTTCTACAACATAGTATTCCAACTATTTTGCTCAGCCACTTTTTATTTCTCTAGAACCCGTTGTGGCAGAAAAGCTGTAGAATAGTCTTTCACTTGAACTAAGAACAGAAACTGTGAGGCATATTTATCAATGTGTAGAGTCACCCTTGAGCCTCACGAGAGGGGGGTGCAAGGGCGATGGTGGCCCTGAGTGGCTAGATAAATCTGGAGTGACACAATGTATTGCAAATTCCCGCATTGCGTTACTCTGCCCCAAGGAGTTCCATGGGTGGAATATTTCTCGAGGGTGCCTGATTCAACAGCTGAATTCTTACTGAGGTTTTTAGGTTCCATTGTGGGATTATTTGCATGACAGAAACGTGAACGTGGATAATTCATTCCTTTTTTCTTCATATGAATTCTGCTAATCTCAAGTCTCCAACACATTATGTTTAATGCTGGGAGAAGTATATGAGATAGTATTAAAATACATCCTGAACATTTCTGTCTGTTAATTTGGTAGTCAATTGCAACTTGAGGACAGAAAGACATCAGTGCCTTTTTGAATAGCAACTGTTACACCATTGTTGTACCACTGGCTTCTAGAGATAACTACTAATAAATCAAACTATGTTATGCCACATAGCATTTTCCGGCCTGGTAAAAGCATTTCTTGTTTTTTGTTGTTGTGTTTTGTGTCATTTTTAGAGCAGATGCACACTTTACAAGCTTTGACAGATTTTAGCACATAGTAACCTACTGAAAGTAATCAAAATATTTTGAAGGATTGGATGGTCAGCGATACTGGTGTCTTGAAACCAATGCAATGCCTATTATTGGAGTTTTTCAGAAGGAACAACATTAGAACCCTGAAAACAGTGCCATTCTTAAAATGCTTTTATGTCCTTTTTGCAACAAAAGGCTCTTTTCCTCCATATACCATAACTAACATAATTCTAACAAAGTGTGAAAGGTACAAATTATGATAAATCTAGCCAGGTACAGGCTATGCTTTGATAAGGTTATCATTGGATACCTGCATCAACCAATAAAAAAAACACACCTGGGGCTTTATTACATATATAGCCAAAGGGTGGCTCAACAGTCGTGTGCCCCTGCTTGTTATATTATATCAGAAGATGCTGCAGACTCTTGTGCAGCCTCTTCTGTAAAACTGATAGTGCTGGGCACATGTAGGGGCAGCATTATTTTTAGACCTCTTTCCCTCACTTGCATGGGATGAATCACTTTGACTCTGTGCCTGGGCCGTATTATGGATTCTAGCGCAGAGGCAAAGATGCCCTTAGGAGATGCACTGACAGTGCACCACAAAAAGGTGATACACTGTCAGTGCACCCCAGAGCGTAGCCCTCTGGAGGATTTAAAAAAGGTCCCATGGTATGGATACTCCAGACATCCCCTCTCAGGCATCACTCACTGCACCTCCTCCTGCCTGCATATGGATCTCTCTCCCCTCTCCAAAGTGTGGGCGGGCTGCCGCCTCCACAGTGAAACAGAGAGCAGCTGCAAAGCAGCCACTCCGTATTTCACTGAATGCTCTTAACCAGGGCAGGGAGAGTTCATGGCTGCCCGGGGGGGGGAGCGCATGCATTGTAGCAGTGCACACTGTCCATGAAAGGCAGTTGGCCCTATCACCGATACTGGTGCTCCATTCACAGTCAATGGTCCAGATGTCATCACAACTTAAAGTCCAGGAGCTGCACATTTATATAACCAATAAACTCAGCTACTATGTATTTCTTTCCAGAAAAAAGAGTGTTCTGTAAAGGTGGCCTTAATTACTAAACATCCTTTGTCACAAGAAAAGATTACCTGAGCAGAAGACAGCTTTCTAGAAAAGAAAGCAATAAGATTCAATGCCATACAACAGAGCAAATCAATGTAAGCTTTGATCGATTTTCGCAAAAACCACAAAAGCGTACAATACAAATATGAAGTGCAGGTCCAAATACATAATTACAATAAAATAATTAAAAATCATGCAAAGATACACCACTTCTGTACAGCCAGTGTTTTCCTTACACCCATCACTGAGCACAAAAGGCTGGGCATCCTACAAGAAATCTCAGGCAATTGTTGTAAAAACACTAGGGCAGGGCGACATTGTTTAAAATTCAGTTCACAAAGGATAGTCAATAAAAAAATATCTTCAAGGGGTGTGATCAAATTTGCAGACGAAAATGATGTGCAAGGTACCTTGGCTAGATAGATTATCACAGGGGCAATTAATCAAAACATCTGACCAGTCATTAATTGCCGGAACACTAACTAGACAATTAAAGATGTCTAATCTAAAGTGGGTTAGCACAAACCTGTGCTAGAAGTTCTGCACAAGACTATGATAAGGTTGCACACTATTAGTTACAGCAAGCAACTGGATTTTGATAACACTGGGTTTTATCATTCCCTTGGTCAGCCTTTGGTCTTCAAGTAAGAATATATTTTTTCTTTAGGTCGTTTATACTGACATTATGTAATACTTTGGGAGTGATAAAATACTCTACATGGCCAATGTATGATAAAAACTGCTGAAAAAATGTAACCCAGGGTATAAGATGTGAATCGGTCAGCTTACGACAGTCATTATTAAGAGATTGAATTAAAACAGTGGATTCGGAAGTCCATACCTTGTGCCATAGTAGAATTGGCTGAATTTTGAACAGGTCAGATAAAAACATAGACGCAGTTCAGAATGGCATACAAATATAAAACAGTTTTTAAGAGCAGACAGAAGTTTCTTAAAAAGGCATTCTGGGCGTCTGAAGATGATTAGCATTAGAATAGTCCCAAATGCCGGCCCCCATAGAGCACCAGTGACACATTTTGCATTGTATATTGTAAGCATCTCCCTCACCAGAAAGGCAGCAGGCCCCTAATACCCAGGTCAAAATTGGACCTCATAAAGAAATGTTGGCCTTAAACATGTCAATGGGAACATCACCTGGGCCCTGGGGCTTTACCACCCTTACTGACCATTACTGCTGATGTCATTTCATTGAGGGTAAAAGATAAGTTGCTAAAACCAAAAGTTATTGTTAGACTTAAGCCCTGGATGTGCATGCTAGGGATAAAGTAAATCTCAGAGCAGTGGATGACCCAGTCAGACTTGTTAATAGCCAATTCTAATCTGGCGCTGCTGTCATCCTTTAATAAGGGGCCATTGATTGCATGCCAGAAAGCTGACATATCCTTAGCCAGACTGGCTTGAATCAAGGATTTCTATGCCAAATGCTTTAACTCCTTCTTCCTCATCTTCAGCACTAAGCTATACTCATTCCTACGCCTACTCACTTCTGCAGGGCAGCACAGTGTCTCATGAGGGCTTTCCTTAGGAGTTTATGGGCTAGCGTACAGTTACTATTAGACCACCCTAATCTGGAGGCATTAGTCTGTGTGGGAAATCTTAAGAAAAGCTGTCTTAACCTTCTAATCATTGGTGGAGTCATCAGTTGCCAAAGGCACCCCTGAGAGTAGTGATCAATTTTTGGAGGAGCGTATGCAGATTAACCTCTGACCAGCATAACACTGTCCCGTTTCAGGTAGCTAACAAAGAGTTATCAAGAGAGCACACAACATGATTACTTTTTGAACCCCATACCTGGTTAACATTAAGGCTTTGAGAATAGTTATCATTCATATCAATAGAATGTGTAGTAAAGTCACATAATAGTTTTTCAAAGGTATGTGAGACAAGAATGTAGTCAATAACAGTGTTGTGGCCACGGTTGTTGAAGGTAGGATGAAAAGGGACTGAAAGGATACACAATTTGTTAGAAAAAGCAAGGTCAAAGTTGATCAATAGGTCAGTGAGTTTCATTCCATGCATGATGTGACTAAAGTGAGTTTGATCGATGACATTAATGTCCATCAAGCCATAAGTCCTTTCTTGGGAATAATGGTGTAAACTGGTGTTAAAGTCACCACTGCACAATAACAAGCATTCCTTCCATTCAATACAACATAACGTATCCAAATCATGTTTAAGTTGAGGTAGCACAGTGATGGCATCGGATGGCA
Source organism: Pleurodeles waltl (assembly GCF_031143425.1). Lineage (NCBI taxonomy): Eukaryota > Metazoa > Chordata > Amphibia > Caudata > Salamandridae > Pleurodeles > Pleurodeles waltl. The sequence continues at coordinate 976,580,784 of NC_090436.1, read as the reverse complement.
GAGCATTATTGTACAGATTAACAATTATAAAGATAAGGTTGTGCAGGATTTCCCAAACAATAATCAAATAGTAAGATGAGTTAGACTCTGTTTTGAACATAGGGTAAGGCAATGTATTGGAAACAAAAGTAGTCAACCCAGCCTTGGGTGTAGCAGCATTAGATGGAACAGGAGATCAATGGAATGGCTTGAATCCATTGATGCAGATAGGTTCTATGGCCCAGGTCTCCTGAAAACAAAGAAAATGAAATTCCTGTACAAACTCAGTACAGGGGGCGAGTGACAGCTTGGAACATAGACCTACACCTTCCAGAATGAAAACATACAGAGTGGGGAGGGACCCTGATTTGCAGGCAGAGGGCCTGGCTGGGCTTGACAAACCACAATGGGAGAGGAAGAGGACAAAAAATGAAAATCAGGCACAGCCATGGGATCCCTCAGCGTGGAGGAGGGTGACCCAGGAGTCGTGGCAATAAAATCAACTAGGGAATTAATCTTTGTCTTACTGTTTGGCTGTCAATCAATGTCATTCAACTGCGCCAAGGGGGTGAAATGATTATGAGTGACAAGCAGTGGGAGGCTTCTGGTGTAAGAGGCATGGGGACAGCCAAGACGGGGTACCACTTCGAAGACTGAAATTGGGGCATGGGAAGGAAAATCAGCTCTAGCCTGTTCGTTTCAGCGACACACAGATATACATATACTCACAGACTTGCACACATGTGTACGTACATACACACACAAAAGCATAAGGATACGCACACAGGCAGACACTAGCTACATGAAATGCACATACATACAGGAGCTTCTGCCCAATCAGAAGTGGAATAGAGTGGAAGACGGACCCTCCTTCTCTATTCTGGCCTCTGTTTGGGCATAAGGGTACTTGATTGAAAGGCTTCATCTACGTTTGGTGACATGCTGCTGCTTTAGGCTAATGCCGCTTGTCAGCTGTATATTGTAACTGTGTGAGACTATGCTGTAGAGCCAACGCCTGACATGCACAATACAAACAGAGACAATTAGGCACCAGTCACAACAGTCCAAAAAATAGTTGGTCAGCAGAGACAACACATATAGAAATAACAGCGTGCAGAATTGTAACCATAAAGACGACATTATGTTTGCTTCAAAGGCCTGCATTTCTTGTGGCCTTCTGTGAGACCATCTTCTTCTTGGTACATGAAACATCATATACCTTTGCCAAAAGGCAAAATAAAACATTTGCCTTCTGTAAAGTGAACAGTGATGCAGGATCATGGGATAATGCAATAGCAAAATAAATGTTTGAATTTGTGCACTTATTAGCAAAACAGAAATGTGTATGTGTAAATAAAGCTAGATCTCTGATCAATGTATTTCTCACTGTAAAGCTGCTGCAATTAAACTGTCAAAATGAGACAAAGGATAAAGCAAGTGATATTTGAAGGCAGAATTTACATGCTAAAAAGTACTAAGACTTGTTGACAAAGCAAAGAAATAGTGTCAAAAATAATTTAAAAACCTTTTGACCTGCAAGGTTTAAGAGCATTAAGCAGCAATGCTTTGCTTTAAGCCTCCTGGTGACAAGAAATATGGTGCTTTGCCATCCAGTTTGACTGACAAGGATGTTTGTAGTTTCAGCTGTTAATACAGTATGCTGCCTGTGTATTCCTGGTAGGTAAATATAGAACAGAATTTGTCACCCAGAGTGATGGATTATACATAAGTGAGACAATGTGGCTCAGGATCCCAGAGCACAAACAAAAAATCACAAAGTTTGCATAACCCATAACCAGTGCTCAATGCTTATAGTAAAGTATGTATATACGAATCAAAGGATGTTAGAAGACTTAATTAAAGCACGGTTATATTTGTGACTGTCCTTTTTAGATTATTAATAGATGTATAAGTCAACACTAACAGTTATGCTTGACAGAGGTAAGGTTTCTAACGTGTCACGTTGATTCATTGCCAAAGGATTATATATGTTGCATGTTTTTCATTGAAATAATTCATACTGATTGCATTTCATTGAAAGATGTCTGATTAATGTTTGCCTTCTATCTATCTATCTATCTATCTATCTATCTATCTATCTATCTATCTATCTATCTATCTATCTATCTATCTATGTATGTATGTATGTATCTATCTATCTATCTATCTATCTATGAAAATAGTAGGATCTATCTGTCTTTCTGTTCTAGGCTGTCTTTCTATGTCATTCTTTATCTGCCTAAATCTGTTTTTCATCTATCTTTCAGCACTGTGTTTTTCTTTCTTTACTGTCTGTTCTATTTGTTCCACCACTTGTATTTATATGCATTTATTACATTTTATATTATTCAGCAATGCTGGAAAACAAGCAAACTTCAAGATGCATGAATAACAAAGAATAGAAAAAAGTAAATAAATTCAACACTACAAACAAATAAAACATACAACATAAAATGAACAAAATCCTAAAAATACCATCACCGTATCAACACCGAAGGATAATACAGACTATTCAAGGCCTTGGCAAATACACAGTACAGAGGACTTTTGATATATTTATTTGATGCCGTGAACCAAGGGCTGTGACAGTCAATGGCGAATATGTAGACACCGAACAGCAAACAGGAGCGCGCTGATCATTGTGGGACATCACAACCAAAGTATACAAAAAGGGATGGATGGAATGCTTGAATTAATCTCAGCCACTGGTGATTACTCAGGGCTCAATCCCAGTCTTTCATTACTGTGCACACCATGCCATCTCAGTTTAGACACAGGCGTATGCAAATCAGTCTTTTATATATAAATATCTTTTTTGAGTTTAATTTCCAAAACAGTACAATAACAAGTAAACTGGCACAGACCATTGACACTCAATGCCTTTCACTCACCACCCCACCCATCTGCGCCTTCCCCTTTCTCCGCAGAAAGTGGTATCTCCTCCTCCACTGCAACAGTAGCCTTGTCTGTCAAACCATTGTATGACCTACTCCTCCCCCACAACTTGTCAAATTTCCTGGGGCACCCTCAGCTTTCATGCACCAGCCGCTCCACCTCCAAATATCGGTTCATCTCCACATTCCATTTGGCCCCTAATAGGGTTCATTGCCTCCCCCATGCCTTAGCACATCTCTTTTTGCCACCACTAACCCCAGCATGAAGAACAACAATGGCTTCTGAGGGATTCCCACATCATTAGCTATAATAGGAGCACCAGTTGGGGCATCCTAGGGAGATCAACTGCCAACACCAGTTCCAGTTCAGTGACAACTGCACCTAGTAAGAATTCACCCTGGGGCAGTGCCACACTGTATGAAGAAAGGTACCCAGTGTCACACCACACCACACCAAACACATATGGGACTTTCAGCCATCCCCTTCTTATAGAGACTGGACCTACTGTAACAGGACCTGTGAAGGATGTTGAACTTAATCAAATCCTAGCAGGAATGGCCTCTTCCCTTGGGTGAATCAATGCAGTCTCCCAGTGAATATCTTTCAGGAGCCCCACATCAAGTTCCCACCTTTCCCATAGTTTCAAAGGGTTATCCAGGGTGTTATTTAGGATAACCCAGTATAACTGAGACACCACCTTATGAGTAAGCTCACCTCCCAGAATGCAGAACTCCAGTGGGCATCACTTTGGGACATCCTCTGCCAGGATCTGCTCCGCTTTGAAAGCATGGGAGAGTTGCAGGCACTGTAACTACTGAGTAGAGTCCAGGGCATACTCTTGCTGTAAGATTTCAAACCATGTAAGCTCTCTCCCTGATAATACACCCCTCAATGTCTCTATACCAATCTGCCCCCAGAGATAGAAGCCAGTGAATCTTCGCGCATCGGACAAGAATGCGCCCTTCTACAGATGGCTGGACAGCATTCATGCCCCTGCCATCCTTGGTCCCTCGTGACTTCATCCCACAACCTCAACGCTGCCCCGGTGGGCCCAGGCAGAGGCCGCCTGTTCGCTTCCCATTGATGAAATGGATGTAAGTCTTTACTCCCATCACTGCCCTTTCCACCTGAAACACCGGCTTGACGTATGGGCTATGCCCCGTGTATTAATTATGTGTAACTGTGCAACACTATTATACGCTTGCATATCAAGATAACACCAGTCTCCCGTTGTAGACCTAGCAGCACAGTGTCTGCAGAGCTACTCTAGGGCTGCCCTCCCCTCCAGATCACACCTAGAGAAGGTCAATTGCCACACACGACTAAACACTGGTACTGCTACATCCTCCTATAGAAAGTAATGGAACCAAGACTTAAAATAGAACCCAAAGGAACGACTGTTAAAATAAATGTATTTATTTTCACTTTCAAAAACTGTACATACATTTAATTTCATGGTGAAAAATTATGTCATTAAACAAATAAAAAATGAATATTAGTCTAGGATAAAAGATTTCACTAACCTTTTTTGATTTAAAAATAAAAGCAACTTTAAAAATATATCTAATATATTTAAATAACACTGCTGTATATATTTATTTATTTTGTTCTAGATTTAAAATAAATATGTAAAAATATATATTATTAAACTATAAAGTAAAAATATATTTACTATTGTTTTTAAAGTTAACAACATTTTAAAATTATTATACTTTATACCTTTGTACTTTAGTATACTTATATAGTGAGATCTCTTCCCCATGGAGAGACCCCCCTACCTACATGAGAAAAGTTACTAATACTGAGTATGCATTCAAAATTATAAAAAGTTAAGCGTAAAATCAATTTCAGTTTTTAAAACTAAATAATGTTACGTGTATTTTTAAAATAAAATGAGCTAGGATATTTATCATAAAACAATCTATATTTGTGATTTAAATTCAATGTTCTAACATTCACATTGAATTCACTATATGAATATTTTGAAAAGGTCAAAGTAAATTAATTTATTTTAACATTATTTGCTATGGGGTCCCTTCTCTCTTGTTTTCTCTGGCAAGGTCTTGTAGTACCAGTGTGTGTCTGTGCTGCTGGACGTACTCCAGGTCTGAGCTACTAATATTTTGTGTTCTTTTTTACTTTAGTAACTTTTCACTCATAAATGTGGCTTAATCTTCTGTTTCAGGTGTAGAAAGTTAAAAGTCTACACTTTAAAGTAAATGGTGACTAGCCAAAAGTAGTACATTTATTACAAAGTGTAAAAGTAACTTTACATGTGTAGTTTTACTCATATGTAAATTGACCTTTGTGAAAAGGGTTCCATGGTGTTAGAAGACATTTACCAAGCAATGAAATAACTGGAGGTAGTAATGTAGTGTGTCTCCTATCAAACACTAGTGGGACAATATTAACTATGTTACTTGAAACCCTGAAATATTTACAATATCTGATGACAATATCTTACAAAACTATACACATTTGGAGTTGACAGTGAGGGTATGTTACTAGAGCAAATATCATAAGATATTCTAGGTATAGGAGCAGACAAACATTTCTTTCCCAAACAAACAGTTGTGTGATGAAAAAAAGAGCCGTGAGAATTGTAGGCTTCTGCAGGAGGAACATTTTCCACATTCTCATTCGAAGACTGAAGAGTTAATGCACTCTAGTCCAAACCCTTTTCCCAATAATTACATTCTGTGCACTCAGGATGGTTAACAACATATAGGGCCTCAATAGGAGTTTTCACCATCCGCCGAACTTCCGACGGGGAGGTTTCCGCCACACTGGCTACCTCTCTACCAGACCCATTAAGAGTTTCCCTCTTGGATGTCGGGTGGAAACCTAGGTTTCTGCCTGCCAGCCTAGAAGGAAATAGGCTACAGCATTGTCTCCAGTTCGTAATCGACCAGGCATTTCTGTAGCCAGCAGGGTGCACCAGCACTCTCGCAATGTTCATTGTCTGCAAAGCAGACAGTGAACATTGCGATGGTGCTGGCCAGTGCTAAGTGCATGGGCAGTACAGGGCCCTCCGTACCTGTTCTCCACCAGCCTTTTCATGCAGGTATTACCCCCATGAAAAGCCTGGTGGAGAACGAGGTCGTAATCTGCAGGGCAGTGCTGTATGCAGCGTTGCCCTGGCAGATTAGGATCTCTGCCACCTCCAGACCGCTGGGATCCAAGATCCTGGTGGTGCTGTTGGTCAGACCACCAGGGTTGTTATGTGGCAGTCTGCACACTTGTATTGAGGGCCAGAATCTCAAAGACAAATCTTAAACCTTAGGGTAATAATTCATATAGGTCTAGTGTGGCATCAGAAAGTACCTTATTTTCCTTGGGATGAATGAACACATCTCACTGCACTGAACTGTAACAGCTTTTATCCCTGTGGGAGGTTCTGACTTATATTCAGATCAATTAAACCACGTAGGTAACTGCCATAGTCTTCTAGGTCTTCAGATAGCTTATCTACAGTGTGAGTCAGCAAAATTCTTCTTTCCACTGTCAATGCCCATTTACATACACCTTTTACTCATTTGTATCTGACTATGGGCCTGATTCTAACTTTGGAGGACGGTGTTAAACCGTCCCAAAAGTGGCGGATATACCACCTACCGTATTACGAGTTCCATAGGATATAATGGACTCGTAATACGGTAGGTGGTATATCCGCCACTTTTGGGACGGTTTAACACCGTCCTCCAAAGTTAGAATCAGGCCCTATGTCTCCTCACCAGAACTAAGAACAGATCAGCACTCCTATACTTCAGTATTGTTTTTTTGCAGTAGGGTGTAACGCAAGGATGCATTCTCTATCAAATAATCAACAGCATTTCTATGCATGCTGAACACATCCTTCCAGAGCTTTGCCACAGTCACGCACTTCCATACCATTATTGAATCAGCTTTCGGAGTAGCTAACCTTGGCCATGCGTTTGAGTAAAAAGGGTAGATAGTAATCAAACGCACTACATGAATATATTTCCAATGGGTGAACTTGAACCTAGTAGTGAATCCTAGTTTGTTTTAATGAGATACTGGAGTTAGCTTAGCCTTTGGCTTGCAGACTCGTGCTCCCGTCACCCAGTGACTTTTACCCTACTTAGCTTGCTCTGTTTTAGCACAATTATTTAATTAATTATTTTAAGATGGTTGTCTTGTTTTGACTTAGGCCCCTGTTTTGATTTGCAGTTGCATTATCAGTGCCACCGCGCTAAGGCATCAAGATCAGGCGACAAATACAAACAAACTTCAGGTGTTCACTTTCAGTACTTTCCTTCTTTATGCTTTATAGGAAATTGTTTATATTAATTACCGTCCCAAGCACGCCTTGTTATCTGTTGTTTGGGAACAAACCTACATCAGGGGTCCAAGTAGATCTCTATACATACTCCTCACTTTATCAGATAGTCAGAGGGATTCTGGCCAGATGCCATCGCTACTATCGATGCGGCACGTCGCCTTGACACTGACCTAGTCTTCGTGTCCCTGCGGAGTCTGAGTTAGAGACCTCATTCCAAGGTAACAAGAGTTGGGGGCTCTTCTCATGGACATGGCATTGGCAGATTGAGGTTTAATATACCTATCTCTCTTCTAGGTTAGAGGTTAGGCCTACATGCTAGGGTATTAGGAGATATCACACACTTCATAATATTTCATGATATTGCAAGATGGTGGGGGTCTTTGTATTAATGACTCTTGGCTTTACCTTTCTGTTTCTTGCACTGTTCATTATCCTAATCATTGCAGCCCAAGCAACGTATTGCAGATTGCAGTTTTACTAAAATAAAACCTATTGAAACTTTACTGCATCTTCTTCAATGCATGGTGTGCTTGAGACATGTTGTTAATGTGAGAAAGGGGTAATCTCCGTTTAATCACAACGCTCCCTGAGATGTCACACTTTTGAGTCCATGCGTAAAGGCTGCCACAAATCACCTTTGACTGTTTCGGATTTTTGGTGAGGTACTGCTTGTGAGCCGGAAGGGTTGGGACAACACTTGCGTTTTGTTGTAGGATTGGCATAGTCGCCTACAAACATAAGTACTATCATCCTTAAACCAGCAGTCTTGCCTATAGCAAGAGTCCAACTACGACAACCTCATATTGCTGGCGCTCTCGTATGTGTATTTCAGTAGCTGTTCGCACTTAGTATCAGTTAATGAATGAAAAAGGTCATTGTTCCCTTGGTGCTCCACTGAAAGAGCTTTGTGTAATAAGGGTATTCATCAACCACTGTATAATAGTCCTGATAATATGAATATTGTTTCCAGTTCCAGGCGCCCACCTGGAATTCCCAATCAAAAATGTCCACCATTGTCTTTGTCAGTTGAGCGCAGAATAAGAATTGCCTCTTCAGGATCCCAAATACCAGCCTGATTTAATAAAACATTTTAAGTCAATTATTATTATACATGCCATTTCAAAATTAAACAACCCCCATTTAGAAATCCTGTCCCATCGTCCTTTCTTTTCAAGGAATGCATTTCTGGATAATTCTATATTGACACACTGTGATAAACTGGTGTTCTCTTCAGAAGTCTCTTCTAATATAAATAATTGATTTAATTCTCCGTCCCTGTGACATCCAGCCAAAAAATGGTTCTCATTTTTAGGAGTCAATTAAGCTTATGCAACAAATACCGTAGCTGTGCAGCCTGATAGTAACACTCCAAATCAGGGCTGACCAGCCCTCCGCTCTCATGTGTTAGTTTCAGGACCTGTAGAACAGCAGATCAGCCCCTGATATATAAGTATCTGAATAATACTTTAATTTTATTACTGCTATCCTCCCATCATTGATATTCGGAGGAGATCCAAAGAGGCATCAGCTGCTTAGTGTGTTTGAATACCCTGCCAGGCGCAGCTCCTCCGTTAGGGAGGAGGTGCATTGCCCCTCCCACCAGCAGCAGCCAATGCAAATCTTTTAGATTGTTAAAGGGGTGGGGCATTGGGAATGACGAGATGACGGAAGTGCACTTTGCACTCCCCTCATTGCGCATGTATGTTTGGCCGGCCGTCTCGGGCCGACCAAACATACATGCAGAGCAGGCTCTCTCTAGCCCGGCAACATAATTGCCGGGCTGGAGAGAGCATGCACAGGCTCCCAATGTGTCTGGGAGCGCCCTGGCAGGGTGCTCCCAGCCAATCCTGAAGCTGCTCAGAGCAGTGTCAGGTTTGGCCACAGGGCAGGCTGGAAGCCTGTGCCTGCCTGCAGCGACGGGAGAGGAGCGGCTCGGTGCAAGAGTGGAGCACGTAAGTGATTTAAAAAAAATGTTGTGTTATTAATTTGCCTCCGCACCGCCCAGCCCAAACAAAGCCCCACCAGCTGCATCTGTACCCTGTCTGTATTAAATTCTATTAAATCTCCAGGTTTCTGCACTATTTGTATTCGCAGATACCTGAAGCTGCTTATTTGCCAGTTTAATGATGGTTTGGTTACTTCAGCCTTAAGTTTCCTTACTAGGTTCCCCAGTGGCATCAGTTGTGATTTTGAGGAGTTTGTATACAGACCAGCTATCTCTCCTAACTGTTTGATTGCAGTCAGACTGTGCAAAATAAATATTTTGGGTGCACATAAACATACCACTGTGCCATTTGCATACATAGAGAAGGTGGACTTGGTTCACACACTGAATTTTGTTGTACATAAAGTAGTTCAACAGCAGTTTTACTCACATACTACAAAATGCTATTTACAAACGCATGGTAAGAAACCTCTGCATCCACCTCTTCTATACATGGTGGCAGACATCTCAGCACAAGTATGTATATGTTTTAGTAATAAATGTAACAAAGACCAGAGGGAATGGTGGAAATATGAAGAGTAACTACTACTAAATGGGAAATGTTTATGGAAATTCAAGGAGGGACATGCTAATACAAACACACACATGCAAAAGAGTAAGGCAGTTGTAATTCACAAAATGCTCTTCTACGGTTCTAAACGTGTCAAACGTGTTCAGATGTATTCCAGCGAAGTCATTAAGGAACACAAGGTCAACACTGATATTGAAGTTCACGCCTATAGAAAACAATGGAAACAGGGAATTAAAATAACACATCAATGGAAATAATGTTAAATACTTTAAAATGATTTGTTATTTAAAATTAGAAATGGATATTTTTAAGTTATAAGTTTGATCTTTTTATGCATTTCTTGATCATGAGCTGTACTGTTCTTCATCGTCTTTTCTATGGCCTTTGTCTCATTGGATACTTTTCTAAGATCACCCTGATGAGATTCATCTTGATCAAGATAGTGTCCATCTTTTTTCATTTTTAGCCTGGGAATTCCAGGTAACAACAGCAAACAACAGTGGTCGACTGGTACATCTCAATACATCAAGACATTCAGTGCATTCTTAGTGTTACGGTACATCATGGTTATGAGGATAAAGGGCAGTCAGTGTGCATATGATGGGATTCAAGGACATGCAGAAGGCATGGTGCCAATGTTGGGCAGGGAATTACAAGTCCTTAATCTCCACTGTGTGGAGTCTGTGGAGCGAATCATGTACAAGCTATTTTGTGGTGGTTACTTTCCATATGTAGAGGGGCTCCTCCACCATCTGTATGCCATGTACATTTAAAATGAGGCCCATATGTCATGCAGTTGCAGGCCACTGGCATCAGGAGCCAGAACTCTGTTCCTGGCAGCAGGCCAGATCTGCAAGTCAGCAGCCTATTACAGGTGCCACAGTCTGCCCACTCTGCATGGCCGCTTGGCGCTTCACTAGTTGCAACATTAGAGCTACTAATTTCTGCACAGTGGTCGAAATGTCCTTGACATAACCCAAAAGAGCCACAATAGGTGTTTGGGGTATTGAGGTATTAGTAATTTCCTCTGTCTTAGTGAACACACTTTCACAAATGTCTGCAATACGTGGTCATTGCCAGGCTAACTGCAAAAAGTGAGCACTCTCAGTAAATTATCTCACACATTGGCTATCTCTGGTGAGGCCTATTTTAAACAGTTGAAGAGGCGCATGGTACAGTATGTTTAAGAGGTTATTATGTACAAGGCATAATCTATAATTGGGGAAAAGTGTGCCAGTCTGGGCACAGAAATAAGTCCACTGACTGTCCAAGACATCAACCCCTAGGTCGCACTGCCAATCTGCATGTTCCCTAGATATCACAACAGGTTCTTTAGTTTGATAAGTGAAGTAGAGTCTGGTAATCAGTCTTTTTGGAGAGGGCATTGTCAAGACTAAATTCAGGTCATGTAACGTATCTGGTTCAAAGAAAAAAGTGGTGTGTGCCTGTTAGCATGCACTGAAAAGCTAGTAATAAAGGAAAAAAAATAGGGGGTTGCAGGAATAACCGCCTGCAGTTCACCTGTTTCAAAAAATCAACCTTGTGAGTAAAGTCTCCTAGAGTCTTCAGCTACATACGGTTCAGCTGCTGGCAACATCATGCATCCAATGTAGGGGTAAGGTTAGATTTTGCATCAGCAGGAGTGCTGGTGAGTGCAGAAGTGTTAGGCGGGCCCTCTGTTGAAGCTCTTTCCAGGCCCAGGTTGTGCACCACGCTGTGTCAATCTCACCTCTCTGCCACACAGGGAAGAGCAGAGGACAGATGTCAAGAGAAGGAGTGCTACATTATCTAGCTCAACTGCTATTTGAGGTCTAAAGGGTTTGGGATGCAGCCAATGATACTACAACTGTGCTTGTGCACTATATCTATAGAGTTCCATGTCTGAGGCACATAGTCTTCCCTGGTGAAATGATAGGGTCAGGATTTTCCATGCAGGCGTAGCTGTACACTTCTGCAGGCTAGTGCCACAAATAAAGATCGGCGGTGTTTGAGAAAGGGCCCTAGTCAGTGGTTCAAGGAGGTTAACAAATAGATAGAAGAGTTTGGACATGATCACCATTTTGGCAATGGTGATTCTCCCAGCCATTGACAGAGGTAAACTAAATCAACGTGCAGGTCTGTCTTCTAGTCAACTTAACGTTCAGCCATAATTCTCCCTCCACAGTCCCCTCAAGCCTCTGCTGATCCAAACCCCCAGGTATCTAACAGTAGAGTTAGCCCATCATAAGGGGAAGTCGATGGCAAATTGTGACATACCCTGAGCTAGGGGAAAAAATAACTGACTTAGCTCAGTTTATGCTCAGTGAGTCCACCAAATTGGAGGAACATGCGAGGATGTGCGCTAGGTGCAGCTTGGGGGTTCAGCCATAGACTGTGACATTGTTGGCATACATTTACACCACCAGCCTACAAGAGGTAAAGTTGAGTCTGCACTCAGCATGGTGCTGCAGAAGACAGGCTGCTAAGGGCTCCTTGCTCCATGGCTATTGCACAGAGCACCAGGGACAACGAGCAACCCTGCCTTGTGCCTCTGCTAATGGGAAATGTAGGAAAGGATACACCATTCAACTGACTACGCGCAGGTCTGTCTCCTGAAGAAGCCAGAACTAAGGCCAATGCGGTGCAGTAGGAATAATAAGTAACCATTCTAGCATGTCAAATGCTTTAGTTGCATTCAGAAATATCACTGCTGCCGGCATCTCGGGGTAGAGTGAGTGAGGCAGTGCAAATAAGATATGCTTATTTTTATTCACAAATGAGAGTAAGGCACTTTAACTCTTTCCCATTATATTTTTATCCTTCAAATGTCACCATTTGTTCATGGAAAATCTTGGCACCCTCTCATATCTATGATTTGTCAACACTGTTCGATTGGTTTTCAGTGGTAAACACCATGCTTTCAACTAAATGGAAACTACTCAATTCCTTCTCTTTCTTCTCATCTATTCCCCTTTTTTTTCCATGTATACCACTTCCTTGTCTTCCTCTTTATATTTTTCTTTGCCTCTTTCCTGTTTTTTATCTTTAGCCCTGTGCATTTCAGCACTCGACCAAGAGTTAGAAGACTAATTGGTTAATGCAACATAACATAACATAACATAACATAGTATAACTATGACAGCTTCACTCTACTTGCACTCCATTTTCATGAACATTTAAACATTCCTGGTGCTCGTTTCTTTCTTTTCTAGTTTCTTATTACTCTTTGTGTCCACTATATTTACTTTAGCCCCCAAAGTGAACATGCAGTGCTAACTGGCATTTTCAAGGACAACTTATCAGAAGCACACAATTAATGTACGAGTGAGGCAATGAGAGTAAAATCCTGCATTTGCCGTCACAATGTCCTGGAAGCTTGGGAATATGTCCGGTTAGTTAAGCAAGCTTTAGTGATCATAGCAAAGGAAAACTGCTACATGCTACATCTCAGCTAATAATTGCCTCAGCCACCATCACACAACCTCCACATATCCCCTCCGTTATAATTATGTTGCATAATACCAAGTTTTCCGGTACACACCGAAACAAGTCCATGCAACCCAATAAACCCCTCACACACCCAGAAATGAGCACTTGCGCGCGCACACACACACACACACACACCGGTAAAATACGTCCTTCCCAAAATTCCTACCACATGAACATTCCAACCATGCAGACGAAGTATTTCAGACACGTGGTGTGTTATTAAACATATTTCAGAACATATTGATTTATTTAGAGCCTTTATGTTTCAGGCACTTCTGTCATATTTTAAGGGCACAAAAGCCCTACTCGAGCACATCCATTGGGGCCCACTCTTTTTTTTCTGAATCAGTAAGGATCTGAAGAGTTGTTACAAATGCACATTTCATGAAAAAGGTCCTGAAGTTATTTTTATTATAATTATTTCCTATATCAGGATGAGATGTTCCACCCCACCAAATCAATAAAGTGAATTGGTTTCCAACTTGGCACTTTCTCATGCACATCTTAGGTACATATGAGGAGTGGGCCGGGAGTGAGCCATTGTTATGTACATTTATGCAGACTTGTAGAGTGTGCTATCACCTGGGAGGGTATTCTAGGAGCTGAGCATGTGTAAGTCTAGCCATACCTAGGGCCTATTGGGACTACTCGAAAAGCCAGGTCTTTTGATTCTTGCAGAATTCGAGAAGTGAGAAGGAGGATCTTATGTGTAGCAGCAGCTTGTTCCATGCTTTAGGAGAAATGTAGGAGAAGGTTTGACTGCTGGATCTGGTTTTCCATATGTGTGGGATATGTGCAAGTAGGAGTCCAGACGAGCAGATGTGTCTGGAAGATTTGTGAAAACAAATGTGATTACTGATGTACGCTGGGCTAGTGGTATGTAGTGCCTTGCAAGTGTGAGTGCCAGTGGAGCTCCTTTAGGTGTGGTGTGGTGTGATTACAGCATGGGAGGTTGAGTGATTCTGGCCACCAAGTTAGGAGACTCCACATAAGTCTTCTAATGCAGAGTTCAGGCCACATTCCGCTAATAGCTGTGTTGTGGAATGTTTTTCCCCGCGATTCTCTATGATGTCCCCTAGTGTGATTTTCTAATGCAGAGATTTGCGACCAGTCATGGTCAGAGGGCTGCTTATAGAGTAGATTTGCTGTTGCTCCAGTAGATTTCCTACTTGAGCTGCAGCAAAATCAACTCAAATGGGTGCAGTGATGTTTCAGCTCTGCTTGCGCTACCGAGGCTAAATTGCAGCACGAGTAGATCAATATGCATATTTTTTGACTCTACTCCCTATTGATGGAACCTTAGGGAAACTTGCAGAGTTGTTAACAGACTCCAGGGAAGGATCTGCAGAATTCCGATGAGCTTTTTTGTTGGTCCAGGCATAGCAGGAGTGTCCATAGTCCAGTTTGCCTATGACCAGGGTGTTCATGACGGTTTTCCAGTTGCTAATTTAGAGCCATTTTAAAATCTTCCTCAGCATCTTCAGGGAATGAAAGCATGAGGCTGTGATGGCATTGACTTGGGCGGTCATCTTGATTTGTGCCACCATCTGCAGTGACACAGTGAAAACTTGGCTCTAGGTCTTCCACTGCAGCAAAGTCCGGCAGCTTCTCAACTGCCACCATGACATGGCAAAATAAACCCTTTGCCAAGTGTAAATCTTACTTTTTAATATTTATAAGTCACCTCCAGGGAAGACCTTAATAATCCATAAACAGGTTGCTAAATTAAAAAAAGAGGGATATTACATCTATGTTTTAAATACTTTTGTGAATGTAAGGATTTCCCACAAACACTGGATGACAGGTGTCCTCTAGTAGATATTGTCCTAGCAATTACTTATTGATCTGAAACTGTATGTGTTAGCTATAATTTCTGTAAAGACTGTTTTATAGCTTCAAGTATTGATTGGAATTGGGTAAGTTATCGGCTACAGGTATCAATAAAAAAAATCCCTTTGCTAGTGGAGAGGTAAAACTAATAAACATTCTAGTTTTCTTAAAATGTAATGATTGCATGGTAGCAAAGGAGCTGAAATTTAACCTGGAAGTGTACGTCAAGATGATCTCAAGGATCCTGTTCTCTATACAGACCAATCTTGAACTCTTCTAAGATTGAATGGGGGCTTGAAGTTGACCTGTCTGAGTATAAGCCCTTCATTAATTAGATATTTTCCACTAACCCTGATACTCTGTCATGAAAGGTCAAGGATCCCGTCCTTTTATTGTTGAAGATGTTTACTATATAATAAATAATTTGAGGTGTAGAAGATATTTTGAACAAAAATGAATGATAGAACTACATTTTTCAGAGTAATGAGCAATTATTGGGAGGACCTCATAGACTCTAGACAGGAATGTTGGATCTATGTCAGATACACCTGCAAGCGAGAATAGTCCAAGGATTCACCATTCTTGTAAAAGAACCATGGAGCAGTCGATTCCACATTGACCTGAAGATGTTTGAGGCTTCTTGCTAGTGGAATCAGGTCTTGGAGGATCTTGATTGTGTAGGTTTTCTAAGGAAGGAATTTCAGTCTACTACATATGTACTACATATGTATTTGACATACACTTTTTCCTAGATGGTCTGTTGATCCAAAGACAAAGTGATGTGAGACACTGCTTCCTTTTAGCTAGCTCTCAGTGCATTCAGAAGACAGCCTAGAACTACTACCACAATGGCAATGTGAGTAGGTTAAAATACCTGAGTCAATCAGTCCTAGAGAAAAGGAGGAGCTGTCAAGTTGATTTCAATTAGCACATCAAACAGTGAGTTAAAATGTTAATTTTCAAAATGTCTTTCAATTTTGTATAATGCTTCATATTTCCAGACATTAATATTTGGTGGTTGCTTAGAGCTAATATAAGAACTGTCAGATATTTGCAGTAATTATGCCAACCCCTTCATGTTGTGAACTGGGCACAAAGAGGTGATGGGACTGTTGGACTCTCAAAACTAATATAACTGAGCACAGTATTCAAAGTGTTTAGCTACCATCTGGTGGTGCAAATATCCAGTTATTGTTATTATACTGTACATCGATATTATTGATATTGTATACCACTAAATAGGTGTGTAGAAAGTGAATGCCTGAAAGATAATGTAGAATTTCCTTGAGGGTGTTTTAGAGGTTTGTGATACAACAATGGCAGGCATTCTTTCTCCTTGTAAGTATCAAAACAATCAAAATGGTGAGCAATGTACAAAAGAGTAATGGATTTAATAAAAACCAAGAAAGCACTGTTAACTGCCATTGGGGTAGACTCACATGCTCATTTAGAATCCAGGCATATAACTTGGGGTGCTGCTAAGTTGTAGTGATATGACATCCACATTGTTTTATCACAAGGCTTAAAGGTTTTGGGTTAAATAAATTGTTATTAATTTTTAACCGTAGCAAAGGCAAATGTACAAAAGTAGATGGATAAGATATAACTTCAATATATCTTAACAAACAGTACTAATGTCAATATAGGAAAGAACAAAGAGCAGTTCAAAAGAATTTCAAAATTATAATACACAACACTGCATTTATAAACATTTTTATTTCATTTATTACAAAGTAAATGTAATCTTATGAATACATAAGCCATTAGGCACAGATATTACAACCCATCATATCAAAATATGATATAAGAAGGAAATTATAAAAGGGAAATATGGAAACATGAAAAAAGCGGGACCAGGAGAATCAATAAAAATTACTTTGATAACTATTTGAATATTAAATATTAAAAAGCTTAATCAGAAAAATATCCTAACCTCTATTCATTTAAGGGGGCTTGTGAACATCATCCCTTCTAGCATTTTCCTTTTCTGCTCTGGCAGAAAATTGGTTAAAGGAATCAAAAACATATATGTTATCTTTTCCTTAGAACAAAACAAATTTGAGGCATCTAAAAATGAAAAGTTTTCAATTCATTTTTTTAAGACAAAAATGTTTGTGGGAAGATTCACAAAGGGGAAGGGGCTCCTGGGGACCCCATCCTATTTGCGAACTGGCTACCACCAATTTGAAATTGGTGGTAAAATGCAAATGTTCTGCAACCGCATTTCGGTCTCAAAATTTTCCCACATAGCATTGCGATTTGGAATTAAGAATCTGCCAGTTTGCAACTGGGAAAATGCTTTGTACATGTGGCCCTCAATTCCTAAGTAATATATAAGAGAACTTGGTAATAGGAAACATTTTGATTTGGGCAAGGGCAATTTATATAGACTTCATCAAAGGGAAATGGAGATAATAGCCTGTTTTGAAGAGTAACCCTTCTAGTTAGGGACCTAGATGTACACAAGCGTAACCAATAATCTTATTGTCTCAGGGTAAAGCAGTATTTTAAATGTAAAGTTTGTAAAATAAACACCAGTTAATTTTTCTTTGTCTCGTTTTTAGATAAAGTAATCTCAGGCTTATTTTCAATTCACAACAGTGTAGGTAAAATGGAATCAGTAGATTTAAAGAAATAGTTGCGTGGGTGGAATTGGAACACTGATTAAAGAAATAGAATAATAAGAACTAACATCATTTTAATACATTCCAATCAGCCCAGGGCTTAACATTAAAGGGTAAAATATTTGGAAAATATGGCAGAATATGTACCACATTTGTTACCACATTTATTAAACTGGGCTTGCAATAGGTTTTTGCTGAGGGTTACCTGTCTTGTAAATTGCATAATGAAATGTAGTTATAATAGTCTAAAAATATGCAGCTGTCGTGATTGGTGATGTTAGTGTATTTACAATATCTATGGTAATTATTTTAGCTAAAGCACTACAACACTGCTGGGTCTTGCTTTCTGTTTTTGCGTTGTGTTGAGGAGGTCTCAATAGTTGTTCCAGTGATGCCTTACTAGTCTTTTCCATCTGTGATATCAGAGTCAAAGATTCAGGGCCAGCCTCACGGTGACAATGTAGACTAGTTATCTTCAGGGAAATGAGGTGTACTCATTGTATGTAGTGGTATTGTGTGTTTATAAGTTGCCTTTATTCAGTGTCCGCCATTCACTTACTGCCTAAATCTTTTCGAATATTAATTACTAATGCTCATTACCTTTTTGCATTCCTCCAATAACTGTATAACACAGTATTTCTTGTGTTGTACACATGATGCCTTTATGTTTTTGTTCATAAATTAATATATAGGCCCTCATTATGACATTTGCGGTAAATCCTACTTACCACCATGCCGACTGCTACCAACATAACACCGCCGCGGCAGATAACCGCCAAGCATATTATGACACACACATACGAACTTCCTCGTGACTGGGGGGAAGCCTGAACTTCAAGCTCCAGGCTCCTTAGCGGCACTAGAGCCCCCGGTTGCCATTTCGCGCCCGGAGGCGCTGTGATAAGGACACTGCAAACCCGCTCCGTGAGACGAACTCCCTCGTGATTGTGGGGGAGCCTTAACTACAAGCCCCAGACTCCTTAGCGGCACTAGAGCCTCCGATTGCCATTTCACGCCCAGAGGCGCTGAGGTAAGGATGCTGCAAACCCTCTCTCCGTGGACGCGCCAGGGCCAAGACCAAGCGGGCCAAGAGCGGGCCAAGAGCGGGCCAAGAGCGGGCCCGTCTACGCCCGTCAGAGACCGGAGGAGGCTGGGCTCGGCATACTCTGTTAATTTTTTGTTTAGAGACCTGCATTAACCTTGTTTAGATTAGTAAAGAGTATTTAATATGGCAACCCTATATTTACAATGGGGAAAAGAAAGAAAGCAAAACCAAATGAGGAATGGTATTAACGCAAAAAGTAATATGATAACTAATTATCTTACAGATGCAATGGGGAAAATTTATAAGAAATTATTAATGTTGAAGCACGTTTAGTGGCAACAAAATATGTTTTACATGAGGCCATTATTGAAGTGAGTATGGAGGCTGTAGGTTCAATTATTGAACTAGAATCCCCAAAATAAAGTCTCATTGAGGTGGACCCTAGGTTTTCCTTAGGCCCACCATTATCCATAGACACAATAGAAGAAATTGAACCATTGAACAGTATAGATGACCCAATCCCTCCACCACCAAAGAAAAAAAGAAGTAGACAGATAACCAAACCTAACTTTGTGTCACCACCATCATAGTCGTAAGGGCAGCAAAATAACTACTGAAATGTCTGGAGGCCACCCAGTAGCTTTACCACCAGGCCATGATGGTGCCCTACTAAAAAGCATGGAAACTCTTTTTAAGAAACTACATGGTAAACTAGTTCTCATAGAGTCAAAAGTACTGGTATAAATTAAGGATATTAAAGAACGCATAAGTAAGATAGAAGCAAGTGTGAATTTAATGACCAATGCTAAAAACCTGCCCCTTGGCCGCGATATCACACTAAATGAGAACCAAGTGGTTGTAGATACAAGAAATAGCATAATGATAGGGAAGGAAGATCCTAACAAAAGAAGTATGGAATACCATCACCACATACAGAAAGAAACATCTCAGCCTAAGGCACCTATTATCAATCAAGAGAGACAACCAGATGGTACTTACAAATGGCAGCGTTTGAACAGAGATAGATCTGTGAAAGAGGTTTTACATCTACCGCCAGATGCTACTCCATACACAATCATTTTTAAAAATGTTCCTAAATTGGGACCAAACATCGTTGAGACCTGGCCAAATCTACGTAATAAAGTAGTGCACTGGATGTAGAAGAATATATGTGCATCAGACATATTATTTTGTGAAATTCTTTATGCAAGGCGAGTTGACTGGGTGGGATATTAGGAGGAAGAAGAGGGAGATTGTATTGTGGTCAATTTCCTTGATCCTCGTTTTGTGTGAACTTATTATTGGATCTAGATAAAAGACATCGAACCTGTAAAAATATGAGAAGGGAGATCATGGCTGTCTAGATATTTCTATAGAATGTTGAACACTCCAGGCACAAGATACATAGGGGCCATAAGGAAAACATATAGCAATTTGGATAGGCATGACAAATTAGAGTGTTTTAATCGATTTACTTCCCTGAGTAATATGGAGGACCTGGATTGACTACAGGAGGACATGAATAGAATAGGGAATCTGTTACCCGATAAAACACAAATTACTATTATAGTGTCTGAACCGAATATTTAAAGCTGTAACAGTGACGTTGAACTTGATAAGAGGCCCTTAGCAGGAGACTCAATCACACTAATGTCATGGAACATAGCTGGAGTAAGAACCAAAACGGCTAATAAGGAATGGCATACCTTAATAAGTTTGTCACATATAATATGTCTACAAGAGACATGGCATACAGGATCTTCTATATTGAAGGATATGCTATATTCTTTACACCAGCTTCTGCTTCAGCAAGCGGTAGGGCTAAGGGAGAGTTAGCAATATTTATCTCAACACTGGTACCGTTTACATTGGTGAAATCCTTCCTTGACTCCCCTTATTATCAGTTTCTACATTTTCGGATAGATGGTATCATAGGTTTTGTATTTATAAATTATTACAACAATAAATTTGATGATACCAACAAAGTAGTGGCATCAAACCTTCAGGATGATTTACAGATCTTCATAAATGATATAACATCTAGTTATACATTAGTATGGGCTGGAGACTTTAACATCGGGTCGTGCCAGAACACTTTAGAAAAGATATGTGGATTTACTGCTGATGGGGGAAATGCACAATCGCACTTTATACATGACAACTATGGAGCCGTACTGAATGAAATAATATTTAGACATGACTTAGAATTGGTGGAACAAGATGGGGATAAGGGAACGAAGCTTCCATCATTAATAGGAAGAGGGTATTTCTCAACAATTGACCATATACTAATTTCCAAGAGTAATACAGACATGATTGAATCTCTGAAGATTGAGCCAACTATCTATAGTGACCACTACCCTTTGTCACTTACTATGAGATTAGTTAAATCCTTTAACATAGGATAAAGATTAGCAATTAATATAGGGATAAAAAGGGATAATGGAATTGCCATTAAATGGACCGGGGTAAATGAAGCAGATTTGATTACAAAAATCATGACACGATATAGACAAGATATTTCAACATGTACAGAATATAATCAAAGTCCACTTAAGATCTTAGTATCCTTTCACCAACTTAGTAATGCCATTGCAAGGAGCCTAGTGGCAACATTGGGAATAAAAGAGTAAAAGTGGGGTGGTTTGATCATAATTGTTCGCTAGCAAGTCAGGAACTTAAATGAGCCCTGCAGGCTCGGCCAAGAAATAGGGAAGAAGTAATCATTAGACGCTCTAGCTACAAACATGCACTGAAGATTAGGAAGGCACAATTGAGAGCTAGGGCATGGGATAATCTTGAGCAAGCAGCGGCACTGAGAGATAGTACCCTATTTTGGAAAACTATTAATCAACCATTCCTAAGAAATAGCGATACACTCGAAATAACCGTACACGTTCCATCACCAGAATGGCTTTCCCATTTCGGCTTGATCATCTGATTATGTATCCATCGAATACTGGGATAATTAAGATCAAGCCACCCTTTCTGAAACCGGTTAGTCTAGGGGAAGTGAAAACTGCTATGGGAAGATGTCCGAAAGGAAAAGCACTGGGCCCCGATGGGGTGCCAGTAGATGCCTGTCTGACATATATTGATCTATGGTCCCCTATTTTGACCCAGGTTTTTTTGAGTGCGTCAAAGGGATACATCTTAACATCATGGACTGAAAGCATAATTGTTCCCATTTTTAAAAAGGGGAATAGAGGTGACCCTAAATGTTACTGACCTATTTCCCTCCTAGACACTTCTGTCAAATTATAAGGGAGAGTACTCCTAGAAAGATTAGAGAAATGGGCAACCGACAATCGTATACTTACAGAGGCCCAACTGGGATTTAGACCTGGGGTTGGCACCTTGGAACAATGTATAAATCTTAACTTAATAATAAGTAAATATACAATAGCAAAAAAGGGTCATGTGTTCCTCTGTTTTGCAGATCTTTGCAGCGCTTTTGACTTGGTGAACCATGCAAAGCTGTGGAAAGTCTTAGTAGACCTGGGTGCCCATAGATATAATTAACTTCTTGGCACAATTGTATAACCATTTAATAGTACAGGTTGGATATGGAAGAAATGTTGAGTGTACCCCAGGTTTTAGGCTAGGGAACGGGATACGTCAATGCTGTGTCTTGGTGCCCCTTCTATTTTCCCTTTATATAAACAGAGTAGATGCCCACCTAAACAATATGGAAATCGATACCCCTAAAATAGAGCAATGTCCTATCCCAGTCCTTTAATATGCAGATGACGCGGTATTGCTGTCACGAACTGCCAATGGGCTGCAGCGGTTGATGGAGGGCTTTGTAGATTTTATGGAGATAGGTCGCTGAATATGAACAACACTGTTGTAATGACAGGGAAAGGCCAGAAAGAAAACGTATTTTATCAAGGGTCATAAATGCAAAGAGGTGAATAGATTTACTTATCTGGGTGTCCAGTTTTCTAATATGGGCCATTGGAAACAACATTTAGAAATCATGAAAACGAATTATATTAGTACAATAGAGGCTGTCTTTAGATTTTCAAATAAAATTGGTAATAACCCCCTTAGGGAAATGCTGCAAATTTACAAAAGCAAATCAATTAGCAGCATTACATATGGTTCGGCACTTTGGGGCTTAACGACGAGATCCATTCATTACAAGTATTAGAGAACAAATTCCTCTGTAGACTACTTCCAGTGCCAAATACTACTTCCACACTAATGGTACATAGGGAACTGGGCTGCTCTTATGTGGAAGACCTAATATATACCAATGCCTTATTGGCTTGGCACGGCATCTGGTCTAAAGAAGGGACTCGATTTACCCAACAGATTATCAAAGACTGCCTCACATTAGAATACCGGGATAGAATCCCATGGTTCACGCACCTAAAAGTTTTGCTGAACAGCAAATGTTCAGCACCAAATTTAGATGATCCAGGTATTATACTCGAATTTAGTAAAACAAAAAGTGAAAAATCAATTAATAGCATCGAGGGATAGCGATAGAATAAATAGAGAATGTAGGAAACCAACAGTAGCACTTTGGCAATGCCAAATTATCTATTGATGGTTGCAAACACTCAGGATAGATTTTATGTAACTCAGATGCATTTTATGATGTCGTATTTTTTTGTAGCTTTTACAAAGGTGAGGATGTGGAGCAAAAACCTACCGAAATGCCCCTGTGTGGGGCTATTTGCACAATCCAAAATGCACTTTATTATATCCTGTAAATTCTACCATGATATTAGGAAATATTTTAAAAATCTTTTTTTTGTAATTAATAAACAATTTTATTGTAGAGAAGCTTTTAACTATTTATGTAAATTGGACACCAAAGAGAAATGTGATTCAGTGATAACATTTATTTTATATGCTATAGAACGAAGGAAAACAATTACGCATTTAGAAAACCTCTGGTATGAGTAATGAATAATGGCCTATTTGTTGCAGTGAAGGACCTTATTTATTTATCAGTAATGTTTTAAAATATTTTATTGTATGTTATTATCCCTTTTAAAGAGTGTTGTATATCTTTTATAGAGAAAAATCCGAATAAAGATCGAATTGAATTGAATTGAATATACACACATACCAATCTGTCACTATACAGCCACACACACGAGTCTGCCAGCACAAAGGTCAGTGATAAACTGGCGGTATCAAAACCCGTCACCGTTACACCAACAGAACTAGGCACACAACATTATGACCTGTGAATCACTGCGGTGGACATTCAATGGAGGTAAACCATTGGCAGTGCATACCGCCGCACTCAAAATACACACACTCACACCACATTGGACAATTCAAACTACACGCACTTGACATACATACACACACCACACCCACACACCACTATAAAACACACACCCACATTACCCACAACCCTTTACGACTAGAAAGAATTGCCACCAGAGAGACATACAGAAAGAGCACCCTCACAACCAGAGCCACATAACATAGACACCATCCACGCACCTTACATCACACACCCAACAAATCACCCCACACACCCTCACCCACACCACTCTCACTACACCCATGGCACCACAACGACACCCCAGGTTATCTGAGGAGGACGTAAGGGTCATGGTGGAGGAAATCATCCGGGTCGAGCCACTGCTATTTGGATCACAGGTGCAGCAGACATGCATTGCTAGGAAGATGGAGCTGTGGCGGAGAATCGTGGACAGGGTCAACACCATGGGACAGCATCCCAGAACAAGGGATGACATCAGGAAGAGGTGGAACGACCTACGGGGGAAGGTGCATTCCGTGGCAGCAAGACACCAACTAGCAGTACAGAGGACTGGCGGGGGACCCCCACCTCCTCCCCCACAACTAACAACATGGGAGGAGCAGGTCTTGGCAATCATGCATCCTCAGGGCCGGGCAGGAGTAAGAGGAGGACTGGACTCTGGTAAGTCAAATCTCTAATACTATCACTGCCCTACCTGCATGCATCAGAAACCCTCACCCCCACCATCACCCCCATCACTTCACCACCTCCCACATACCGCACCATCACAGCCCACTCATCCCAATACCAAGCCCTGCATGCAACACCAATGCATGGACACCCCTCACAGACCTGTGTGGATATCTATCACCACTGCATGCACACTGGAGAGAATCACCTAGCCCACCAAATAGTAAATCACACAAAGGCAAATCTGCCAGGGCAACAACCATAGAGGGCAACACACCCATGCACAATATGTCACACGCAGAAGCAATAACACTGCATTCACATCCCCACAGGTACCCCAGCCAATGTCACTGGAGAAAAGGTGCCAGCAACATCCAGTTTCCCCCCCCCCCCACAGAAGAGGCCACAGCGATGACAGCAGCTCTGCTCCCCTGGATCTGGATGACCAACCTGGCCTATCAGGGATCTCTGGACAGTCGGTTACACAGGCACAGTCACACACCACCACAGAGCCTCCACCCTCAGGAAACACCCCCACAGCACCCACCCAGAGGGCACATACCTCTGTCCCCAGGACACGTCAATCAGCCGTGTGTCCACCTCTACAAGAACCCCAGGCCACCCCACAAACACCGGAGGATCAAGGACCTGGGGTCAGTGGGAGTGGGCACACGGTTTAGGGGACAGAGGCACAGGACAACAGGGATGCTGGGAGGACTGCTTATGCGACAGGGGGAGGACAGTCACAGGGAACCGACTCTACAGGAGACACTCACTGCGATCCTGGGAGCATACCAACATTCCCAGGATACGCTGGGCCAGATACTGGACAAGTTGCAGGAGAACATGCGGCTGCAGGAGGGACAGTACCTGGGGATCAGGGAGGACTTGAACGACATCAACACCACCCTGATCTCCACTACAGTGGTGCTGGCAGAGATGGCCAACACTATGAGGGAGGCAGTGGCACACCACCGGGCTCCTGACACTAGCCAAACCGATGAGCAGCCCTCCAACTCCGCTGCCGCTAGTGGACAGGATGCCCTGCCACAGGACACACAGGCCACCAGCACCCCTCCCCCTGCAGAAGGAGAACCACCCTGCAAATGTTCCCTGTGATCCAGGCAGAAGCAGGAGACTATTGCCAAGACCCCTGCCAAGAAATAAGACCCTCCTGATTGTCACCCTTGTGTCCCACTCTGTCACCCTGTCCACTTTGAACTGCGATTGCTCCCCTTCCTATGTCCCCTTGGACAATGCACCTGTGATACAAATAGCCTGGACTGTATCCTGGACTTTCCTCTATCATCAACTCAGCCCATTCCACTACCCCCTCTACTTCTCAGCACTTAAATAAACACCCTTTGAAAATATACAAGTATGGAGTATGTCAAATGATTTAAGTATGTAATTGTTTAACAAGGTTTAAACATTGCAATTCAACTGTACAGTAATGTATACATATGAAAGACCTGTAGTTGGCTGCAGTCAACACACCAGGATTGATAGTGGGGCACGAATATCTGCAAATAGAGATGCCAAAGGGTACAGTGAGTGGCCATAGAAGTGGGAAAAACAGCCTGCCAGTGACAATGTCAATCACAAAACTGTCAATTAAATGTGAATTTACACTGTCTTACCTGTGTGTCATTGGAAGTATTGACAAATTATTGCACTTCTGTTGTCCTCATCCTCATTCTCTGCCTCCTCATCTTCACTGTCCACAGGGTCCACTGCTGCCACACGGCCATCTCCAGCCTCCTCCTCCTGCAGAAAAGGCACCTGGCAACGCAAGGCAAGGTTGTGCAACATACAGCATGCCGCAATGATCTGGCAGACCTTCTTGGGTGAGTAGCACAGGGATCTACCTGTTAGATGGAGGCAATGAAACATGGCCTTCAGGAGGCCAAAGGTCCTCTCTATAATTCTTCTTGTTCGCCCATGTGCCTCATTGTAACGTTCCTCTGCCCTTGTCCTGGCATTCTTCACAGGGGTCAGTAGCCATGAAAGGTTGGGGTAACCAGAGTCACCTGCAAATATCGAGGGACATCTGTTATCCCCACACTAACCCTTAGGGCCCACACCATACCCATACACCAACATATACTGGGTGGGAACCAGTGCTCACCTATTAGCCACACCCTGTGCCTCTGGAGTTGAGCCATCACATTTGGGATGCTGCTATTCCTCAGGATAAACGCATCATGGACAGACCCAGGATATTTGTGGGAGAAGTACTGGTCCGGCAAACACAACATCTGCACATTCAGCGAGTGAAAGCTCTTTCGATTTCTGAACACCTGTTCATTTCACGAGGGGACAAATGCAATTTGTGTTCCATCAATTGCCCCAATAATGTTGGGGACATGTCCCATTGCATAGAAAACAGCTTTCACTGTGGCCAAATCCTCCACCTGTGGGAAAACGATGTAGCTGCACAAGTCTTTAATCAGGGCAGACAACACTCTGGTCAGCACGTTTGAGAACATTGGCTGAGACATTCCTGCTGCCAAGCCCACTGTCACTTGGAAGGAGCCAGTTGCCAGGAAATGGAGCACTGATAGCACTTGCACAAGAGGTGGGATCCGGTGCGGTGACGGATAGCATAGATTAGGTCAGGCTCCAATTGAGCACACAGCTCTGAGATTGTGGCCCTGTCCAGTCTATAGGTGAGGATAATGTGCCTATCCTCCATTGTTGCCAAGTCCACCAGGGGTCTGTACACGGGGATATCTCCTTCTCCTATTCATCTGCAGTGGTTGCAATCTCGGGGGCAAAATGGTGAGCAGCTGGTCATCTCTCTTAATTTCAACCACTATTGTTCAATGCATGATGTGATTGTAACGTTATTTTGTTGGAGATGTCCAAATGGTGCATTTGTGTACTGTGACACAGTTAGGATCCATGGCCTGCCCCCCCTGAAATGGAATCTGCCTGTCCTGTGTGGAGGGACAGGTGGATATGAGGTAATTCTGCTGCCGTTGTGTGCCATTGCGGGAGGCGGTCGAAAACCACCATGCAACTCCTCATTTGTTAACATTGGGCCCTACGGGGTACAGTGGCAATGGGATGTACGCCGGTGGTGACGGTATGCACCGCCCCAGAGGTCACCACCATTTTCTATCTGTTCACTCTCTTGCTACCTGACCTTCAACAGGAGAGGGCATACACTGCATGTGCTGCTGTGACCTGTGTTTGGAACTGATTATGGCTCGTGTGACTCAGTGGAGTTGGAGAGACTGGTGGATGGGGCCCTACCCCACTGCCTCCAGACCAACAGGTGAGTACACCGTGAGTACGATGCATGGTGCGTGAATGCATGGAGTGCTGTGTGTGAAGGCTACAGGTAGGGAGTGGGTGGTGGATGGGCCCTGGGCAGCGTGCAGCATGTATAGTGGGCCATGTCTGTGCTACTGGGGATGGAAAGGGGCATGGTGGGCCATGGGTGTAACAGGCAGGACGGTCGGACTAATACCTTTCCCTGTGTCCATTTCCCTGCAGGTCAGCACCCATCAAAAGAAGGGTATATGGTGTGTCATCGCCAAGGACGTGCAGACTCTGGGGGTCTATGGCAGGTGGAGCGCCCACTGTCAGAAACGGTGGGAGGAACTGAGATGCTGGGCACGGAAGACCGCGGAGGCCCAGCTGGGGCTGTCCTCCCAACGAGGAATGGGTGCCGGTAGAACCCTGACCACTCTGATGGCCTGCATACTGGCGGTGGCCTATCCGGACCTAGATGGGCGCTTGGGGCATCACAGCAGCCACAAGAAAGTGAGTACAATGACCCAATATAAACCTTTTGCATGGTGGGGTGGGATCCTGGTGGGGGGTGTGGGTCCTCTGGGTGCCCCTAGGCC
Organism: Pleurodeles waltl; assembly: GCF_031143425.1. Classification (NCBI taxonomy): domain Eukaryota; kingdom Metazoa; phylum Chordata; class Amphibia; order Caudata; family Salamandridae; genus Pleurodeles; species Pleurodeles waltl. Next base: position 976,552,347 of record NC_090436.1, on the reverse strand, counting down.
AGGCCTGGTATAATAGGGTTGGTCCCATGCTGGGCAGGGTTCTGATGTGAAAGTACTCCAACCAAGCTAGTAGGCATCCACTACTGGGCAGGGGTCTGTGGGTCTCAGGTATGCTGCAATTGGCATTAGGTGTCCCTATCCATGGGCTGGTGACTAGCATTGTGACTGGTAGTGCATTGCCTAGTGCATGGGGCTGTTCCCTGTGTGTGAGTGTGTCATGTACGCCAACGGTGGTGTTGTAGGTGCCATTGACCAAGTGTATCCTTTGTGTTCCCCCCCTTTTTGTTTTGTCACCCTGTCCTTCTATGCATTAGCATCATCTGGCGGAGGAGCAGAGGCACCGGCGATGGAGGGAGCTGCATCCCACAGGACCGAGGATGCGGAATCTACCAACGGTGAGGGCACCAGTGGGACGGAGGGCGAGGGGAGCACCACGGCGGAGACAGGAGGGGACTGTTCGGACACGGATTCCTCCTCCGATGGAAGCTCTCTGGTGGTGGCGACCACATCTGTGCCCACCCCATATACAGGTACAGCCTCCACCCCGTACCAGCACCGCCCTCCCAGCAGCCCCTCAGCGAGTTTCCTGTGCCCGCTCACCCAGGAGGGTGGGCATCTCCTTCGCCCCAGGCCTCTCAGGCCCTGCCCCAGTTAGCCCTGCTGCCCTGAGTGAGGAGGCTATGGACCTCCTGCGATCCATTTCTGTTGGGCAGTCAACCATTGTGAATGCCATCCAAGGGGCTTTCAGCCCAAATGCAACAGACAAATGCATTCCTGGAGGGCATTCACACTGGCATGGCGGCCCAACATAGATCAATCCAGGCTCTGGCCTCCTCTCTGATGGCAACCATTGTCCCTGTTTCTAGCCTCCCCCCTCCAACTTCCTCTACCCAATCCCATTCCCTTCAACCCCAACCTACCTCAAGCACACACTCAGACGACCATGCACCCAGGACAACACACAAGAGTGGACATGGCAGACACAAGCACCACACTTCATCCCACAGACACTCACACAAACACCATACTGAATCAGACATACCAACATCCAATGCCTCCACTGTGGCCCCCTCCTCCTCCTTGTCCACCTCCCTCCCAGTTGCGTCTGCACTCACTTCTGCATGCACTACATCCTCATCCACTATCCTCATCAACAGCACACCTAACAGCACACGCCCCTCACTGGCAGTCACCACCCCCACTTCAATGCACACATCCCCTGTGTCCTCACCCACTGTGCCTGTGCCCCCTCCTCCCAAAGTACACAAACGCAAGCACTCAGACACCCAACAGCCATCCACCTCACAACAGCATCCAGCCCATGCACCTGCACCCAAACTCAACAGACAGATGCCTCCTACCACCACTCCCTCTTCCTCCTCTCCCAAGCCATCTTCCTCTTCCCGCCCCAATGTCCCTAAGAAGCTTTTCCTCTCCACCATTGACTTCTTCCCTACCCCTTCCCCACTCCGTCCCTCACGTCAGGCCAGGGCAGTCAAAACCCAGGCAAGCACCTCAACCACCCAGTCCACGGTCACAGTAGTGCCCACAGCTACTCCAGGTGGGAGAGAATCCCGGGCACCATGCAGCCACACTGAAAGGGTGACTGCACCAAGTGCTGCAAGGAAGGGCAAGGAGGCACCCCCAGCTGCTAAAAATAAGGGCAAGGAGGCACCCCCAGATGCTGAAAGGAAGGGCAAGGAGGCATCCCAGCTGCTAAACAGAAGGGCAGGGAGAAACCCCCAACTGCTAAATGGAAGAGGAAAGAGCAATCCCCGGCTGCTGAAAGGAAGGGCAAGGGACATGCACCAGCAGGCAGAAAGGACATGAGGCATAGTGCTGGGACTCAGTCGGAGATCCCACCACCAACCATGGTGGTTCAGCCATCCGAGGCTGCAGGGGAAGGGCTGGAGCCTCCCCCCACCACTGCCAGCACCGCCACCAGCACTGCTACCAGCAGCAGCAGCCCCAGTGGGCAGCCATTAGAGGCTGCAGAGGAAGGGCTGGAGCCTCCCTCCCACCACTTCCAGCACCGCCACCAGCACAGCCACCAGGACCACTGCCAACAGCAGCAGCCCCTGTGGACAGCCGTCTGAGGCTTCAGGGGATGGCCTGGAGCCTCCCCCACCACTTCCACCTCCACCAGCAGCACCACCACTACCACCACTGAGCAGCCGTCACTGCCGGCGAACAGTGGGTAGTCCTGCCTCCATTGGCTGTTGTGCAGCCTGGCCCCAGCAAATCCTGTGGGTCTGACACCCAGGTGTGAGACTGTGACCTTGCACTCCCCAAGCTCTGCATCACAGGGCACAATGCCCCCTCCAGAACCAGTGGAAGAAGCCATCCACTCACCCCATACTCCACAGGAAGAATCTCACTGGGCACAATGCCCCCTCCAGAACCAGTGGAAGAAGCCATCCACTCATCCAATCCTCTACAGGAAGAAGCTCACTGGGTACAAGACCCCCTCCAGAACCAGTGGAAGAAGCCATCCACTCACCCCATCCTCCACAGGAAAAAGCTCACTGGGCACAATGCCCCCTCCTGAACCAGTTGAAGAAGCCATCAACGCACCCCATCCTCCACAGGAAGAAGCTCACTGGGCTCAATGCCCCCTCCACACCCAATGGAAGAAGCCATCCACTCACCCCATCCTCCACAGGAAGAAGCTCACTGGGCACAATGCCCCCTCCACAACCAATGGAAGAAGCCATCCACTCACCCCATCCTCCACAGGAAGAAGCTCACTGGGCACAATGCCCCCGCCAGAACCAATGGAAGAAGCCATACACTCACCCCATCCTCCACAGGAAGAAGCTCACTGGGCACAATGCCCCCTCCAGAACCAATGGAAGAAGTCACCCACTTGAGAGACTGTGGCCTTGCACTCCCCAGGACCAGGCAGTGGGCAAATCACCCACCTGAGAGACTGTGGCCTTGCACTCCCCAGGACCAGGTAGTGGGCAAATCACCCACTTGAGAGACTGTTTCCTTGCACTCCCCAGGACCAGGCAGTGGGCAAATCACCCACTTGAGAGACTGTGGCCTTGCACTCCTCAGGACCAAGCACAGGGCATGTTGGTCCCTCCAGGACCAGTGGTGTTGTACCATCTCCCGGCTGAGGTGCCCCCCCATTCACCCTCCCCCTGAGGTGCCTGTCTATTTTCGACCTTAAGCCCCTGCAGTGTTCTCTCTGTGTTGATGCAGGGGTAAGGTGGGGCCTTGGACTATGTGATGTGGGCCTGTGGGCCACAAACATTGAGGACTGGGCAGTGTCCCGACACTTATAAATATGTATATACTTGTTGATTTCGATGCACGTATTTATAGTATTTGATCTTATTACACTCACTTTAATCAATTCCTTTTGTCCTTGCATTATTCCTGAGGGGTACGGGGTGTATATATAATGTTACTGCATCTGGTTTGGTGTATGATGTTGTGGTGGTGTTGTTGCATGTGTGTGTCACTCTATTTTTCTTCCCCTCCTCCCCTGTGTGCTAGGCGGCAGTACTCATCGTGGTCGTCTTCGCCGGCGTTGATGTTCGTAATGGAGCAGAAGGTGGAAGATCATGAGGTACACATGCAACTCAGGTTCCATGGCGGCGTGGTTCTTCCCTGAGTCTCCACAGATGAGTCCTTTGACTTCTGAAATCTGTTTCTGCCAGGCTTTTGATGTCGTTGGTACCGCCCTGGAAAAGGTGGCGATTGGTGTCTCATAATTCAGTGGGTGGAACATTGTCTTCCGCCTGGCTGTAGGAGGTTACCACCATGGTAGCTGTTGATTTCGCCCTGGCAGTCAGTGTGTCAAAGTGGCCGTCTGTCTGAGCGGTTTCCGCTGTGGTCATAATTTCATATTTGTTACAGCCCGTCTGTTGGCGGTATTACCGCCGATTTATCACCAACAGCCGGGGTCGTAATGAGGGCCATAGTATAATGTCAGTCTTAGGCCTAGTATTGTCTTGATTTTTTCTTGTATAAGAATTTTAGACCTTGCTAATTCCCATAAGACTCTTCACATAGTACATCTGAAATCACACCTGCTCTTGTCCTCATGCAAAATAGTATATGTAGGAAGCTGACCTGTTGTGTGGTGGACACCTATGGTGTTTTCACCTTATACCAGGTCCAGGCAACTCCCAATAGTGAATGAAGACAGTGTCTAGGAAGCCAGGGGTCTCTAGTGGCAGCTGAGGTGAGCATACAAGACTTATCTTGGAGGAGTGTAAAGTACTTGCAATTCCACAGCATTCACACAGCACCTTATCACACCTGAAAGGAACCACACAAAATTGCAAAAATAAAGGTAAAGTAACACTGAACTAGATTAGTTATAGACAGTCCCCTAACTGGAGGTAAGTACACAATATATTTTATATATATATATATATATATATATATATATATAAGGAATTGGCATATAGGAACAACAAGCATTGGCAAAAATTTGTAAAAAAATAGTTAGGGCCCTATAAGGGGGGACCAAACTATATACCAAAATAGTGGAATACGAAGTGAAGTCCCCGACCCAAGGATATGGAGAAGTTAGATGGGAGCTGTGAGAACTTGGGACCCCAAGAGGTCAGTACCTAAGTGACCCCCAGCGACCAGGATAGCAGGGGTAAGACTAACAGTCCCAAAGACTACCAAGGGGACATGGAAATAGAAAGATTGAAAGACCAGGACCAGTCTGTTGGAACCCAACAGTGGCTTCTGGAAGAAGAGGACCTGAAAAAGAAGGGGACAGAGTCTAGTCCACACAGGAGTGTCCAGACGGGGCAGGAGCCAGTACTCACCCATCTGAAGATGAAGATCCAGGTCAATGGGGGAGGAAGAAGATAAGCCGTGGAGCCCAGGAGCTGCCGAGATGTCCTTGGAGTTATGCAGATATTATCACACGCCAGTTGCCAGATTGTAGATGGTCAGTGGTCAGGAGGACCACCAACAAGCCTTAGCAAATGCAAGTTGGAGCAAAAGAAGATTTGCAGAAGAAGAGGACCAGCAAGGTCCAGGGAACTCAACTTTTGTCGGGGAGTCCGGGCTGACCCACAGCAGTTGGGACAGTCAGCAGAAACAGTCACAGCACACACAGACAACCCACTGGCAGCAGGCACAGTAAGTTGCAAGGAAACCCAACTAGTACACCTGGAGAGGAGTCCCATGTCGCTGAAGCTGCAGGGGAGAGTCTGTCATTGCAAGAATGTATTGCATAAGGCCAGGGCTACTTGGAGCCTGAAGAGTTCTTGCAGCAGGAGTTAACAAGCCTTGGTTGCTGCAGAGGTGCGGTGCACAGGGGTATTGTCCTGCAAGAGAGGCAAGGGCTCACCATCTCCCAAGCTGGACAGCAGGTAGAGAGGACCAAGGGGACTACTGAGACCCACTGCCTGTGTTGGAGATTCTTCTTGGAGCCAGACGGCAGAAGATCCCAGCAGCCAGTTGTCACTGTCTTAGGAGCCTGCAGATGCAGGGGAGTGACTCCTTCACTCCAAGGGAGATTCCTTCTTGCTTCTTTAGTGCAGCTGATGTCTTGCCAACCTCAGGGGATCCACAGTGGTGGAAATGTTGCAATTACTGGAAGGAGCCATAGAAACATTGTTGCAAGGTGAGGTAGTCTTGGGAGTTGCATACTTGTTAGGTTCCTGAAGAGTCCAGCAGCAATCCCGATGGCCAGGAGCAGAAGAGGTAATTGCAGAGGAGTCCTGGTGGAGTCTTGCATGCCGAATCTGGAGACCCACCCGCATGGATGTCCCTAGATAGTCCTACCAGGGGGATTGGTCACTCTGCATGGTGACCACCTATGAGAGCGGTCACTGACGTCAGTTACCTGTCCTGACCAGCCAAATGCTCCCAGGGGCCTCTGCATATCTTGTTGTCAAGATGGTTGAATTAAGTGGCCACCTGGAGGAGCTCTGGGCACCTCCACTGGGGTGGAGATGGACACCGGAGTGACCACTCCCCTTTCCTTTGTGTGCTTTGATGCCAGAGCTAGGACCGGGGGTCCCTGGACTGGTGCAAACCGGTAATGAAAGGAGGGTACTAAATGTGCCCTTCAAAGCAAGCCGGTGATGTGGGGAGGCTATTCCTCCCCAGCCATGAAACACCTATTTCCAAGGGAGAGGGTGTTGCCTCCCTCTCCCACAGGAAGTCCTTTGTTCTGCCTTCCCCTGCTTGAGCTGGTCAAGCATCAGGAGGGCAGAAAACTGTCTGAGGGGCTGCAGCAGCATGGGCTGCCCGCCAACCCTGGAGGACTGGCAGGAGTAATAACGGGGGGTCCTCCAAGGAGCCCCCAAAGTTCATGGAACCATGCCACCAATACTAGCATTAGTATTGGGGTGTGATTCCAACATGTTTGACACCAAACATGGCGAGGTTCGGAGTACAATTACTAACTTGACCTTAGGTAGTGACCTGTGGCCAGTACATAGCTAAAATGGGTTCCCCGTACTTACGAAGTCCAGTGCATTGAAACTGAAGTTTGAATGGGGCATTCTTCTCATCCAGGTGTGCCCTCACACACAGGCACCTGCACCCTCCTCTCTGGGGTAGGAGGGCCTATCATAGGGGTGACTCACAGTAACCTGGTGCAGTGACCTGTAGTGAAAGGGTGCATGCACCTTTTCACGCAGGCCGAAATGGCCGGCCTGCAGACATCGTTTTGCATGGGCTCCCATGGGTGGGATAATACATGCTGCAGCCCATGGGGGACCCCTCGTGTACAATTGCCCTAGGTACCTAAGTACCATATACTAGGGACTTACAGAGGTAAGCCAGTGGGCCAATTGTGGAGTGTAAAGGGTACCAAAGCAACCAAATGTGGAGGAGAGAGCACAATCACTGGGGTTCTGGTTAACAGGATCCCATTGAAGACAGTCTGAACACACTGATAAACAGGCCAAAAGTGGGAGTAACCATGCCAAAAAAAGTGACTTTCTTACAATACAAATTGGGCAACTTGAGATCTCATAAACAGAAAGGTGCCCATGCTTTCATCCTGGGAGTTTTTTTTTATCCAGGGACATAGCAAGGCTCTCTCACAGACAAGGCCTCGCATTGTGAGATGTGGGTAGCCTGCACTTAGCAAACAGGTAAAAAAAACAAGCATGCAATTACTACAGCTCCTTCTCATAATGGCAGATGTTTTAAATAATTGATTACAACCAAGAAGGACAGAGATGTAATTTACTTGTGAGAAGCTGGTTCTGCCCACCCTATGCTATACATGTCCATCAAAAAAGATGAATTTCATTCTTATTGTCATTGTCAGTCGAAATATGGAAAATGAATATACGCTAATTAACCTCATTGTGTGTATAGTAAGTAAAAATGCATACTTCAACATTGGGCTGCTCCTCATAAGCAGTCAACCATTTTGGGCTCTTTGTTGTGCCATTTGAAGCTGATTTTGATAGTGGTCCCATCCTGCATTGTCAAAGGTCTATCTATTACAATTGTGTTGTGTGGGAGTACCATATTTTTTATTGCTAGACCCCACATTCAAAGATTGAAGCTGGAATTATACCTGAGTTATGGCCCTATTTTGTATCAGTTGTTTTCTACATTGTCCTACTTAATATAAAGCTCAATAGGGTCAAAGCCATTCATTACAGCCATATTTCCTTTCTAACTACTAACAGTTAGTAGTGAAAACTGTAAAAAAAAAAAAGACTCAAACAGTATCGCCTGACATTCCTGGTGGTATTGGAACAGATAATGCATAGAAACCTTGTGATGTTATTTCACAAATTTCCCAGGTGTGTTAAATGTAAAACAATTAATAATGTGCTAGACACACATAACAATGTTTCTATCCATCTGCATGTTTTTACTGATACATTGAGTGGGCATTAAGTCACAGTTCTGGACCACATCACAATCACACATCCTCCTCACACCTCTGAACTAATGGAGAACATCACACATGAATTGAGGATATAGCATTTCTTATTTTAGTATTTCTTAGGGTCATTCACTTATTACCTGCATTGTAGTGCATCAAAGAAAGTGGAAATATGAAGCATCCTACAAGATTGCTGCATTGAAAGAAATCATGTGTTAATAAAATATGTCTTGTAATGTGACTTCTAATGCCCCAGTCACATCGACAATTGTCCTAAGGTTTGCTAACTTGCCATATATTTCTTCCAATGGTCCCTGGTTGTTTTACCTAAGAAGTATCCCTCCATACCAGTCTATTTGTGAGCTCAGTTCCCCAGCTATTTAAATGCAAGATACCACGTAGGAGGCAACTTGCTCATGTTATGCAGTCTATTATGTTAAGTGCATATATCATTGTATGTTTGGTCTCACAGCCATGGATACCATATTGAGAGGCACTGCTTTTGAAGGTCTCCACTCCAATATATGAACCGTAGTTGGGTCTCTTCCAAAAATCATCAATTTTGTCTTTATAATACTAATTTCAAACTCTACTCTTTCATGATAATCACAGACCCATGTAATGGTTTGAAGAGGGCACTTTCTTTGTTCTGGCAAGATATACAACGCCATTTGAAGATGGAAACAGAGAGCTGCACCTCCGCCACCACTGTAAAAAATCTCCAAAATCGAAAAAGTATCACTTATGTAATTCATGAGGTGATTCAATAGTGTAAGAGCAAAGACACAATGCATCTTTAATCAATATTCAAATTAAACCATATGAAACGCTACGTTCAGTTTCTGTTTTTTTAGCAATCATATAGGCTCCTTCTATCCTGAGAGTTTCCCAGAGTTTTGAGTTTTTGTTCTAGCTCCTAAATTAAATACCTGGTACAGTTTGAGAAGCACTGCATCAATCAGTACTCAAGTCTAATAAATATATTTTGTAACTAGAGAATTTAGGGCCCATGGTTGTTAGTTAGTACCTCCTACCCCATTTGAAAAACCAGACTGACAAATATTCAAAATTGAGCTCTCTTGTAATTCTCCTTTCCACATTTTTTATGAATCTGGACTATTGGAGAAATCTAACCAGTTAGTGGAAAAAATCTACCCATTCTTTGTTTAAGTAAGCTTGGGAGGCATACCCTTGCTTGGGAGCTCAATATATCACTGTTACAATTTTTCAAAAGCCATTTGAGCCCCAGAAGTGAGATGCCTCAATGAGATGATGCACGGTGTCTTCTTCCTTACGCCTTTTCTCCCTTTAAAGCAGCTACTTATAGTACTACTTTGTCCCTGTTTAGTAATTAAACGAATCTGTTTAATGAGGGAACACTAATGTATTTAGTCTTTGCCTATCCGGCACTCATTATCAAATGAGGAATGAGGAGAGTACGATTTTGCCTCTTTACCTAGTTTCAAAATACTTAACTGCAAAAAGGTTGCTTATTATACTATTATTAAAAACGTATTTTGTTAGGGGAGTAAATGGACCGATTTTTCATTTGATATGATCCACAGTATAGTGACAGTTTTTAGTAATATAAAATCAGATCCCACAAAAACACAGTTGAAGGGTCCCACCAAGTTATCATGGTCACTTTATTCTCAAGTATGCATCAACATGACTCCTGGATTCCGCGTCAAGCATACAACTGTCAATCATGCAATATTTTGTAGTCCATTTGAACGTTTGCTCAGCAGATGTATCCCAACCTGGTCTGCCCCAAGCATTGAGCACTGAGCAAGCACTAGACCTTCTATTACTATTAGCCATTGACTGGTTCTCCTCACTGGCCTTACCATAATGATAACACTCTAAATCCCATGCATCACTTCGTTTAGGATGTCTGCTGAAGAGAGGTGGCCCAGCTGAATATTCAAATTCTCAACTAAAATTCTATAGTTTAGGATCTGAAATATGTCAACTGGCAAGCAACTCATGAATATTTCTAATCAACCACTATTGTTTACTACCTGAAAGCAGAAATGGATATACATTAATACTTCACTCTTTTCCTCTTAAAGACCAAATAGTTGTCTTTGTAAAATGGCTTGTTGTTTAATGTCTCCTGAGAACCTCATATTCACTGATTCTTAATAAAGCTCTGTTAGTCATGAACAGTAAGCTCATTGTGCAAATCAGCAATGCTGCATAAGAAGACAAAATCTAAAATGTGGCTCTGACAGGATTAGATTGTAATTTTAACTCTATTCCATTGGCCTCAGATGGTCGTTCCTAGTTGGTCAGTATTGGTTCCAGAGTCATGGGTTGTGCGTCACTTTGTTACATGGGCAAATCTTTGCTTTTACTTAAGTCTTTTCTTTCTTAATGAACCCTTAAAAAGCACTGCAAGTCATTTAAATGCGGATATGTCTTCTCATTTTTCAGATGCTAGGAAATGGATAAAGTTAATGCTATGGGTGGGGGAATTGTAATTCAATGAGCAGTGACGTGTAAAATCAGAAGAAGTTGCCAAATATGAAAGCATGCATTTCCTGGCTTTGCATGTTTTGCCATTGCACAGGAAATCTAAGTAAGAAATGGTTATAAAATGGTTATAAAACAATTTTGTGAACTATTAGATCGTCCGGGTAGATTGCTATGGGGCAAGAAATTGTTATTATAAATACTTTCTGCTAAGATTTACTTTCCTGTCTTCCGGGCATTGCACTGTCCATGTGCCAAGATATTAATCTGGACTATATAGGTGGGCTCCTGGACTTGGACTTCTGGTTGCTCAGCAGGGTGTTGTTGTGAAAGTGAAAGCTGCCAACTCCAACAGGAATTTGCCCTATGTTACCTGTTGTATGGAAGTCAACTGAAACTGTTGGTTTTAACCAGGAAGTGTTGGCAGCCGATCAGATCTCAGCAGGAGATCTGTCGGATCTGCAAAGGAGCAGAGTCCCCAGATATCTAATTTCCTTTTTTTTAATAACTCAAAAATGACTGAATGGATTTATACCAAATCACAAAAAATCCCTTTCTGGACGATAGCTTTCTGACAAATTTGGTGTCATTCTGCTCAGCCATTAGGGCTGTAGTCGAGTCTACAATCCCTATGAGAAATTGCATGGGAAAAGCACGTTTTGGGATTTCCCCTTTTTCTGGGCCCCTGCTTGATGAGTCACACCAAAGCTTTCTACACAGCAGCTGAAGTGAGTGGCAAACAAGTTTTGAAAAATTTGTGAGGATTCTTCAAATGGCACTAAAGTTATTGGCCAAACAAAAAAACACTTTTCCTATGGAAACTAGTTCCTAACTATAACTATCTACTGGCGACCACCAGTACGTTATAATTTGCTGACTTGGCAATGGTCATTACTAAAAGAAACATCACACTGTGCTGGAAAGCCATTAGATCTCCTAAGTTAGAGATGCATGTAGCTGATTTAATCAAATGGACAAGAGGAGAAATAGCAGTCCAGGAGCCTAAGAGAAAGTGAATGAGTAAAGGTAACACTTATGATTGAGATACAATATTGCTTGAATTCATGTCTGAATCTGATACTAGGCAACCATGAATCTAGACGTACAGTTAACTGATATCTCATACATGTGTAACTGAAACGCTTACACTTCAAGGAATATGAACTTATGCACTGAAAACAATGGCAGTTGAAAGATTTTCACTTCCTGAAGATGGCAGTGAATGGGTGGAGAGAGTTACTAGAGGGATAGATTGAAAAACATTGGTGTACTACTGAAAATTTGACTATTCGAGATGTCATGCCATGAGCAGGGTGGCGAAGTCTGGTTAGGTAAAATTGTGATGTTAGTGTATTTTAGGTTTGACTCATGTATTCAATTATATCCTGACTTGTAACAAATCATGATTGATTGATTTGTTGTTTGAGACTATTTGTTAAATGCAGCAGCTACTTCAGAAAGAAGTGTCCCAGTGCAAGTAAGGAGAAGCCAAAGAAAATGGCCCAAAGAGAACAGGGAAAACGAATGACACCACCAATATACCCTCTCAAACACTTAGATGGCATTATAAACATTTAGTTGGCAGATAGGTTTTAAAATTATTCCTGGAGGTACTCAGGTTAGGTTAGGCATGGCGAGAGAATGGTAATGAGTTCCACACTTTGGCTATCATCACAGCCAAATAATGACCTCTTAGACTAAATCTTCTGAATTTAGTACATTGCACAAAAATGGATTGTTTTTGATGTGAGGGTTGGTACAAAATGAACAGTGTTAGCATGTAGTCCTGGTCAGAGTTGTAGATTGCCTTGTGACAAAGAAATGCAGATTCTAAGGAACATCTGTTGGTGACTGGTAGCAGCTCATTAGAAATACACAAGTGTCTCCTTAATCCCAAGAGCATCCTTGCTGCTGAATTTTGGTGAGCTGCAATGTTTGCAAGAGATGCTTAGATTGTTCCACCAGAAAAGAATCGCAGCAATCTATACTTGACAAAATGAGAGCTTGCATCAGATATTTTCTTGAGGCAGATAGAAGAAAGGGGATTCTTTTTCTGATCATATACTTAGGAGATAGAAACCTGTGGAAGAGATGGCCTTAATATGATCTGTAGAACACAGGCTCTGCACCCATCAAGGCATCTATAGTCTCAGACCTCCAGTCATGTGCCCATGTCACACCTGGCCCAAAAACAACAATTTCTGTTTTATCACTGTTCATGGGAAAGGAGTTTGAATTCATACAGCCTGGAACTTCATGGAGACAGTTCTTGAGATTAAGAGTAGCTGCAGATGGTTTCTCATCCAACCTTACACTCAACTGAGTATTGTTGGCATAAGTGTGAAACCAGATGAGAATGACTCGACAAGGTAGGCCAGAGGTGCCATGTAAGGATTGAAAAGTATGGGACTTAGTACAGAACCCTTTGGAACTCCAGTGAGGATCAGCTTAGTTAGATAAGGCTACCTTTTGAGTCCAGTCTTGCAGAAAAGAGAGAAATTACTCATGGAATTTCCTGCTATCAAGCAGAGGCTAAATGATGCAGTAGGATGGAGTGTGAGATGCTGTTGAAAGTCGCTAACACATCTAACAAAAGCAAGGCCTTCACTCCACCTTTGTCCATGACATCCCTGAAATTGTCCAGACCTTTGGCCAATACTGTCACCTTGGAGAAGTCCTTGCAAAAACCTGATAGTTCTTTGTGATTAATTCAGTGGGTCTCTAAAAAAAGAGACAGCTGTTTATTGGCTACAGTTTCAGTCAGCTTGGAAAATAGAGAAAGAATAGAAATAGGGCACTAGTTAGTCAAACATCAGGATAAAGTGAAAGTTTTTTTTTAATAAAGGTGAAACTATGGTCGCTTTTCAGTCATTTTGGCATGACTCCAGAAGTAAATGATGAGTTACACAAGAAATGGGCCATACAGACACTTTGAAGCATTGAAATAGTATCCAATGTCTGGGAAAGTTTTTAACCAGATTAACAACCTCGTTGTGGAAGCAATCCAACAACTCACACATAGGTATTAAGATGGATTTATTTCATTCCACACCCAGACATGACACCCTATACAGCAGGAAGACTTCTCTCATTGGATTTTGTGTGAGCCAATTATGTGCTTCTGAGCATACTCAGTTTTGATAAGTTTAGTTAGTGCTAGTAGCCATTCAGTTTAAATTTGTTTAGAAGTTTGTCTGCTAAGTTATAGCTCTTTCTCCATATCGCTTCTAATAATTTGCAATCCTGTTTCATGATTTTGAGCTGTTTATTAACCAAACGAGCACTAGGCATGTTTCTTTTGGGTTTAAAATACCTGAAAGAAATGGCTTTATTAAGAGACAATGAAAATCGGGTGTCAATTGAAATTGAAATTAGAGATGGATCATCTTCCAATGGATTAGGGCGAGTAGTATTTGGTGTAAACCCTCACTGTTCCAGATTTAGGTTGCTCCAGGATCAGGTGGAAGAGCTAATGTGGATGTGATCTGATCAATTCCATGAATCAGATCACTATTAGAAAGAATCAGAAGATGTTCTTTCTATGGAAGTTGAATAACAATTTTTAAATGAGAAAAAATAGGGGGAATTTAGGATTGCATCTAGTGTATGGCCAGCGTCATGAGTGGGCCCTGTGGGGAGACTCTCCAAAATTAGAGCCTCCCTAAAGTTTCAAAAGTTTTGAGCTTCTCAGTCTTCTCAGTCTGATTTCCCACATGTATATTAAAATCAAGCAAAAAGATCAGCTTGTTTGTTTTCAAGAGACAAGAGGCAACTGACTCACCAAAATTAAGAAATAAAATCAATTAATGCTGCCTCTTATTTTTTGTTCCAAATTAAGCACTGTGATGCAGAATCCTGTCTAATAAATAAGGCCATTGATTCTGCATTATTTTAATTAAATACTAAACCCTGCTCCTTCATTGAGGTATCCAAAACTGTTTTGACATCAATCTATGGGCCAGAAGCATGAAAAAAGCCTTTTGAGAATCAGAAATAGCGATTTTTAAGAAATCGCTACTTCTGATTCACAAAATGTAATGTATCATATTTGCGATTCGGTACCAGCGATTTCTTAAAAATCGCAAATGCTATCAGTGAATCGCAAATTGCGATACCGGCCCCCATTCGCATATATCGGCCTGTCGGCCCATATTTGCGAATATTTTGCATGTCCCAAATTGCGAATTCCTAACTGGAATTCACAATTTTGGGAAACGCAAAGTCCAGGGTGCTAGGGGCCTAAGGCCCCCTCTGCTGCACCCCAGAACATTTTTTACCAACATGCATTTTAAATGAATTTTTAATATTTGCACATGGTTAGCACCAAGTTCAACTTGGTGGTAATAGCGATTCCTTAATGCCCAATATGCATTAAGGAATTGCTTCATACATGTGCTTTAGAAATCGCAAATAAGGATTCCTTATTTGCGATTTCTTATTTAGTGAGTTGCAATTTGCGACTCTCTAAACAGGGTCGCACATTTAAGGAATTGCTATTTTAGCGATTCCTTAAAATTGCATTCAGAATGCCTTTGATACATTCTGAAAGGGCTTTTTGCATTCGCAAACAGGCATTCACACCGTTTGCGAATGCAAAAAGCTTTGATACATCTGGCCCTATATTTTGTACCATTGAATACTTGTGGTTTTCTTAGAAGTTCCCAATCATTGTTTTTGTGAATGGCAGTTCATTTTGTATCTAAACTCATTGATTGGCTTAGGGCCTAATTTAGACTTCAGCATGTGAGTTACTCCATCACAAACGTGATGGATACCCAGTCTGCAGTATTAAGAGTGTATTATATCCAATGGCACTTTTAATACGATGGACAGGATATTGCATCTGTCAAATGCTAAATCAGGCCCTTAGCAAATGAATACATCAAAACTGCCATCTTGTGAGTTCAGGAGATCATGAGGTAGGATCTTCGCAGGGTCAACTCAACCTTTCATCCTTTCACAGTTGATAAGCTGAGTAACTCTAAATTGGATAATAGTAATAATCATAGTCCTATGAAATTGAAACATTGCTACATTAAGTGCTATAAAAATCAAGCTGTTATATTAGTATTAATACAAGGCATATCACTCTTAGCAATTGTAATAAGAACAATATTATTATTAACAACAACAATAATAATAATAATTATAATAACAACACTAATTATTATTATCATTATTATTATTATTATTATTATTATTATTATTATTATTACTATGATTATTATTATTATGATTACTACTATTATTAACATATAAAAGTGTTTTTAGAAATATTTGTATATTTCACAGGATGTATTGCAATGGCAAAACATCTGCCAATGAAGCTGAAAATCACCACTGAAGCACAATCCTACATATTAACAGTGACATTCTTTCCTGTAGACTCTGGATAAAATGCATGACAGTCAGAGCTGGAGCTAATCGCAGCTCGGGGGAGGGAAAAAGTGCAGGGTTGTGTGAGGCGCTGGGGGGGAGGACAATAATATATATTTTTTAAATTACCTTTCTCGCCACGCCATGCCATTCCGATCTTCTCCTCTGGCTGCCAGTACTTGCAGGCACAGGCTCCCAGCCTGCCCTGCGTCTAATCCTAACTCTGCTTTCATGCTGCTGGCAGCATGAAAGCAGAGTTAGTATTGGACGGAGTGCCCTGGCTGGGTGCTCTGCGATGGAGTGGAAGTCTCTGCCTGCTGTCTCCAACCCAGCAACACAATGCTGGGTTGGAGACAGCCCAGTACGCATGTGTGTTTGGCTGTCCCGAGATGGCCGGCCAAACATACATGCGCACAGAGGGGAGTGCTGTGCACTCCCTCTAGGTACCTGTCACGCCCCATGACCCGCCCCTTTTACAACAAAACCATAATAAATGTAATTTATTATAGTTTTGTTGTAAACTTTTGCAACTGCTGCTGCTGGCAGGGGGAGGGGGAGCACAGAGAATGTAGAAACCTCAACAAAGCCCTTCTCTATTTCTTGTGAGGCCTACTTAAGCTAAGCACTGTGTGAGTGCATTTCTCAAAACTCCAACGCCGGGCCTTACCATGGAATGGTGCTGTAGTTTGTTTACATCGTCATGCTGTCATTAAATCAGCATGTAATTTAAGGAAAGGCATGCCCTTTACGAGTTGTCACGTGACCTTCGGCGGAGTGCAGTAACGTAGCACTCAGTGAGGTGTAATCCCTTTGGATAGTGAGAGAGCCAGTATAGCACTCACAGTGTGCCTGCCGGATCCTCGTGTTATTACTAGTATCCCGATTCCATTGCAGTCTCGAATTACAGCTCATTAAAATAGCATTTGTTGGTTCATGATATGATCTCCATATTTCATGCAACAGTGTGCTGGTGACACATTCGCATATCTAGTAGTAAAGTAGTATCGTCTTTATTTCTTTCGTGCTCGGTAATCTCAGGACAGTTCTTCCCTTTTGATCTCTTCCCCACATCCTTTCCTTCGACACAAAACAAAACCTGGACTATTTCCATGTCAGCAAATAAAGATAAGGTTGGAATGCTAGAAATGACAATTTTACAAGGTAGCTTTATGGCAAGGGTTGTTTTCGCAGTTTTCTCCGGTGCAAAAAACATGGCAAGCACACAAATACAAAAAGTATTTGTAAATCGCACTTTTGGAAGACTTCGAGGAGCTGTAAATAAAATAAACACTTTTGTAAATTAAATTGAATGTATTAACTTTACTATAGGGATTGGCACAATCTTCAGCCATCGCTTTTCTTTATACTCTCGGACGTTCAATGTTGGTCCAGCTTTGTTTCTCCTAAATACTCCCCTTCCACATGGTACCTTCTTATATATCTTTCGTATTTTGATTGTTTGTATCTTCATCTACCAAATTATTGCTTTATATTAATTTTTCATTTGCTTGCAAACGAGCATTTAACTTTATAAACACAGATCTAAACCCCAAAACGTAGGCCCAATTCACAAACCAATCTGTGGCAATGCAGATTATTATGCAGAGGCTGTATCCACGGAGTATGTATATTCTAAGGCCCATATTTATACTTTTTGACGCAAAACTGCGCTAACGCACTTTTGCGTCAAAAAAATTAGCGCCGGCTAACGCCATTCTGAAGCGCCATGCGGGCGCCGTATTTAATCAATGACGTTAGCCGGCGTTAGCCGCCGGTGCTGCCTGGTGTGCGTGGAAAAAAACGACGTACACCAGGCAGCGCTGGCGTAGGGGAAAATGGAGTTTGGGCGTCAAAAAATGGGGCAAGTCAGACTGAGGCAAATTTTTCGCCTCAACCCGATTTGCGTCATTTTTTTTCACTCCCAACCCCCATTGAAATGACTCCTGTTTTAGCAAAGACAGGAGTCATGCCCCCTTGCCCAATGGCCATGCCCAGGGGACTTATGTCCCCTGAGCATGGTCATTGGGCATAGTGGCATGTAGGGGGGCACAAATCAGGCCCCCCTATGCCACCCAAAAAAAAAAAACCTACCTGAACTTACCTTACGTTTCCTGGGATGGGTCCCTCCATCCTTGGGTGTCCTCCTGGGGTGGGCAAGGGTGGCAGGGGGTGTCCCTGGGGGCATGGGAGGGCACCTCTGGGCTCCTTCCGAGCCCACAGGTCCCTTAACGCCTGCCCTGAGCAGGCGTTAAAAAATGACGCTAACGAGGGTAGACGTCATTTTTTTTGACCCGCCCACTCCCGGGCGTGAATTTTGCCCGGGAGTATAAATACGACGCACATGCCTCGGAGTCAATTTTTTAGACGTTAACGCCTACCTTGCATCTCATTAGCGCAAAGTAGGTGTCCACGCTAAAAAATGACGCAAACTCCATGGACTTTGGCGCTAGACGCGTCTAACGCCAAAGTATAAATATGGAGTTAGTTTTGCGTCGGAATTGCGTAAAAAAAAACGACGCAATTCCAGCGCAAACGGAGTATAAATATGCCCCTAATTGTTTACTATTCTCAAACACTCATCTCGACCGCACACAAGGTAATATTTTAACTTCTACTTGTGCACATGTCTTTTGTTTAAACCTACATTTGAATTTGTAAACATGTGTTTACAGAATAAAGAATCCCAATTAGGTTTTGACACCTGCTTGGTATCAGATGTAAACTTATTTAGGTTTGCGTATCTGTACGTTTACGTGGGAGCAAAAGGTGGGTCTTGGCCATGAGGGGGCAGCGTGCCTTGTGGGCTTGTAAATACCCAGAAGCATGCCAGTTTTTTGGCATGCACATACTCTTCTCCGACTCTCCCTGACCCTTTTAATAGTCATCTGCTCTTCCAAACGAAAGTAGTAAATCCCCTTCAAGACAGGAAGGGCAATGGAACTGGAGTAGCGCTATTTAGACTTCATACTTTACATGTCATCACTGCGCAAATTACGCATGTGCCTTTAACATTATATTTACTGTGTATCTTAATATTATTAACACAGATGGATTTAAAAAGCATTAATGCACTTAATCACTGAAAAGTTGAAGATTTATGACTGTTCATTTTATGGTTCACATAAAGTGCTTATATGTATTTTTTATTCATGTTTTGCCTTTATTCTTTAAGTTGCATTTATTGAAGTAAAATGTATTGTTCTTCACGCTTTTGTTTATGTGAAAGCTAAAGTGTGCATTTATAACCATGTATTTGAAGTGCACATTAAATGTTTAGTTAAAGTCAGGCTAACTTAACTGACTAAGGGCCTGATTACTAGTACCGCGATCTACAGGACTGCCATAACCGTTGTGGCGGTCTGACCACCACATTACGATGCAGGCATTCGGACCTCCACAACAGCGCAGACACCACCAGGATCATAGATCCCGCAGTGCCAGCAGGGCAGAAAGCCGCGGTGAAGCATGGCGATGCCCATGGGGGCACTGGCATGCTGATCATGAATTTCCTTTCTGCTAGCCTTTTCATGACTGTGTTGCCGCCGTGCAAAGGCTGGCAAAAAGGCAGAGTTTGGGGCCACATGGGAGGGCCCGCACTGCCCTGCACTGCCCACGACCATGTAGTGGGCAGGGCAGGGCCCCCATGTCAGCACATTCAGAATGCGCACTGTCTGTCATGTCAGACAATGCACATTCTGACTGTGCTGTGTGCGGCGGCATTGGCCTCAGCTATCTCTGAGAGCCAAAACAAATGCAGTAGCATGGTTTCCACCGGCCAGCTTGGCAGAAACATCATAATACGGTGATGGAAAGGCCTTTGGCTTTGCAGTGGCATCCCCACCTCTGAACTGGAGGTCTGGTGGTCCAATCCTATCGCCATCATAAAGAGGCCCAAAAGGCTCTGATTCGAAAAATATGCTGTGCTAGGATGGTGTACTTTTCCTTGGCAGATACGTTTCAAGACTTTGTTCTCTAGTGAAAAGGACTATTGTCTTTTGTATTAGTTTGCTGATAGTACGGTCTGAGAGAACATATCTTGGCAGGAGATGTGAGGATTTAATGAGCAGCTGAAGCCTCATATTCATCATGTACCAGGAACATAGGAGGTCCAAGGTCGTAGCAACTGTTTGGGATCTATGGGATGAGAAAATCAGGTGGTGTTGCAAATACAGATGGCAGATCCAAATCCTATTGGTGCTTGGAGGAGAGGAAACCAATATCTTTCAGGTTAAAGATTCTGTTTGTTTCAATTAATGCTACTGTTAGAAGTGGCACATATTTCCATTAGACTTCTAAGAGTACAGACCTCTCTGCTTTCCTTATTCCTTCAAATGTGAAGCTTCCTGCTAAAAACATTACTTTCTAGAGGAATTCTACTTAAGCCTTCTCTATGCTGTCACCTTCTATCATTTCCAAATTCCTTTAAGATTTTATACTAACTATCCTCATTCTGTACTTTGAACCCTGACTAGATGATGTTTGGAATCCTTTCATGTTCAGAAGGGAGGGCCAGGGTTTCTTTATGGAACACATACTTCTAATTCATAGTTTCTGTATTGCTGTTAATGTTATTGGTTTGTATCGTAATTTGATGAAACTGAACCGATTACAGTACTTCAGTTTGCCAGCTGTAATCCTCTAGCTTTTCAATATGTTCATGTCTTGCATATATACTAAATTGATTATTGATCAACTAAATCATTCAACATAAATTTTTTGTTCCTTATTGTGTGGCCAAATGGGATTCACAGAATTCTAAATTGTTTGATATTGTTAATTCCCTTGCTGTCTTCATCAACGTAAAAAGATCTGGCCAATAAAAAATTGTAAATACACTTCATGCACACTCACAGAACACCCAATACCTCTTATGGCTGCAGGGGAAAGTTTTCTTCCCCAGGTTAGAATACTTTCCCTGTGGTCCAAAAAAATAGAAAAAAAAAACAGAATTCAACGGTGAGTCTGCCTTTCCCCAAGGTGGAATTATATGCTGTGCACAATCAGTGTTCAGGCAATACCAACTTGTAAAAATTAATACATGCCTGAAAACTGCTGCAATTATGTACATTTCAATAATAGTAACTAGAAGGTTTTCAAATTGTGAAATTGTGGGTGTTTACAAGGGGTTGCACCACCATATAAATGGGAAATAGTTCCTCCAAAATGTTTGTGGAGATTAAAAAATGAAAACATTTCAATGGGGGAACAATGTAAATCCATTTGTCCACCCATAAAAACATAAGACAGACTGCTGGAAGCAAAATCCATAAAAAGGAAACATTGACTTCAGTTCAAGCAGTAGTGCAAGCCAAGCAGGCTCAAATTGATGCCAACACAGCATTGAAGTTTCATACAACAGACACCACTCATAGAAACTACAATAGAAATACTACAATGGATTCACAGCACTGCAATGCAATGAAATCACAGAAAACCCAGTGGGTGCTGTCTGGAAGTCTAAAGAAGTGTCAATTAAAATAAAAAAATAAAAGGAAAAATGTTCTATATGCAGCCACTGTCAACACAGTACTAACATTTATGCATTGACAATCCCAAAAGATTTTGTCCATTTCACCAGAAAGGAGACATATTGGCTTTGCCAATGATTTTTGAAATTGTTCCCACTGGTTATAGCATGAACCATTACAAACTGCCCGCTCCGCATGTGTGCGGACACACATCAATCATTGTGTAATGGTTATCCTTATGCTTTATGAAAATCTATCATGATTGGCATGGTGCAAGTGCATGCATGGAACAACTACTTGAGGAAGAAAAAGATGACATAAAATAGAGGATCATTCTCTTACTGTGTCTGATAAAGAGGTATCAGTTTAATCCTGCACCAAAGAATGGAAGAAGAGCCGACTTCACTAACAACCTTCTGTTTCTAGAAGGCCAATGGCATCTTGGCTGGTACTTCTCATGCAAACCAAAGCCAAAACAGCACTTACCGGTCCCATCGGAGCTATGAGATCCTCAGAAACACCACAAATCTCTCAACTTTCAACTGGACATTTTAAAAGTAGACAAAATCTCTTAGTGAAAAAACGAGGAATTACCAAAGGAATAGTACCTAGAATTGCTGATTCCCCTGGTATTTACTCATTTTTTGTGGACTTTCAGGGTCCAGATGGTGATCGGCTGGATCCCCTGGTATTGATAACTCAGGGTGGGGACTATCCGGCTCATTTAACCGCCCATTCATAATGAGGGCCTTGGTAGTGCAGCTAGGCAAGGGTTGCATTGCAGGGGCATTGATCTATAGAGAACATTTTTAGTCATGCTAATTTATCGAAATACACATCTAATTCCTGGTATTACATATGGTATACCTTTGACAATCTATGTTTTTCCAACTTGCTATGATCAGGTGAAACTCTGTCTCATCCTAGAACTGAAATGCAATTTAAAGCTTTGTAATGTATGCCAGAGATATTTTGAGGTATTATGTCTTTCTCGCTATAAATAACTAGCTCCATTGTTGTGGAAATATGTTGTATACGTTTGATTACTTTCGGTTCATAAACTGCAACACAAGAAATGCTAATAGTATTATAGAACCCATCTGACAATAAGCAATTACTTCCCCACTAAGTTAATAACTTAATACCATGCATACCTCCTTAAGGAAGTTTATGTAAGTCTGGATACACATGAGGATCTTTTCCTCTAATGGAAACAACAAGTGTAAACATTAACCACTATAACATCAAACGGATGACTCCTAAAAATAGTTTTCAAACATAATTTTAAATGCCTAAACACAAGTGTGGTCCTAGAATACATCTCTGTATTTAATACAGTCATTCATTGGCCTTCAAAAATAATGACAGTTTGTAAAGTTACGAAAACTCTAACAACACTTCCAAGGGCAGCATATATGTATCGTGATTGTCTAACAAGGATGCATGGAATTTATAATTTAAGAGTTCAAGATGGCTTCCGCCATTGCAAATCTCGTGAAAATCCTGTGGCTTTTAGGGGTATGCAATCTCCATTGGCTTATGCATGTTTCTTGAGTAGCATGTCCTGTGGAGATGCAGAGCTTCTTTCCAGGCAGCACCCAGACTCTATGCATACTGCCAGCCTTTTCTACATCTGAAAGCTCGTACTTTCAGGGACTTCAGAGAGCCAAGTCTCCATGCATGACCAGTGCAAAGTGGAAAGCGCAGGCCACAGATAATGAAACTTCATCAATTTGGAACCAGTTGGTAATGCCAGAGGCATCTATACGCAGGCGTTTGCCAGTTTTGATTTACAATCAGTTGATGATTACATGTCAATTGAATGCCAGTAATCATGGAGAGTCGTGGCTTCTAGATGACTTTTTCAAACATGCAGGAGGCGTGTATGTTCATTCAGACTATACCATCACGGTGACTGGAACTCAGCACAATGCTCTTCCCTACATAACCCTGGATGAAAGTTAAAAATGTATGCATGAGTGAATGGAAAGTAGGTATGAATTAAGATATTCGCTAATCCTTTAAATAAATATTACTTTTACAAAATAATTCTGTGTATGCCTCTCCTTCTTTTCATCCCATTGATATGTCCAAGCACGGTGCCTCGACAGGGGTATAACACAACTAACACACACTCATCTGAGGAACCAAAGAATGCAAAATTGGCATCCTCAAGTCATGCTTCAGATGCTTTGATCAGACAAGGGAGCTACTATGGTCTCATGAATAAGTGTGCAGTATTGTGTTTTCCAATTGTTTGTTACACTGTATTACATTGGAAAAGATTATACACATGAACGTGAGCTATCTCACTTGTCCATGTCCATAGGTCAGGGTTTGCATGTCAGAAAGTAACTACTAATGTCACACTTCACTGCATGTTAGTTTGTAGTCTCAGTGGATATACAGTGTTGAGTCAAAGATGAAATATGAAACATACCTCAGTTCACCTACACAAACCTGGTACAGCATTGGCTATGTCACCCTTAAATAATTGCTGGACATGGCTATGTCATGGTCATATATGTTTGAACTAATTGATCATGCATGAGGTACAGTTGTGTATAAATGTGTGAATATAGGTAAAACATTGTTAAATAATGTATTTGTTAAATATTGTGCTCACTGAGAGCCAGTATCATGAATACAAGATAACAAATCTGTTTTTTCACTATTATGTTATGGCAAAAGTGGGAAACAAAATTGTTTCAGATTGTTTCTAGATCATAAACAAACTCGGGGCTGCTATGAGAGATCTCTCATATGGCCTGTCAGTGCAGTTCTGGCTCTCTGCTTTAATGGAGAAAATAAGACACAACTTTAGTTAGGAAAGGGAAGTCACACAGGGTGGTGGGTTGGGCAGCAGGAGACCAGGTATTAGTTTGTAAGTTTGGGTGGAGGAAGGGTGTATTGGAGAGATGATGGGACAAGAGGGTGATTGCCAATAACCTAGGTTTTTAAAAATATTTAGGTGGGAGAAGCTGGTAAATGCAGGACACCATGTATGCTTTTTTACTATTTGGGAGTGGGGAGGGTAAAGCTGAGGGTAGCAGAATGCTAGATAATATTTTGGGTACATGATAACCAAGATAACCATGATATGTCCTGTACTCCTGAGTACTTAAAAGCCAGAGCAGATGATTTGAGTGGGTCACAGATAACATGAAATCGTAGATAGGTAACAGTGAATAACACGGACATTTGTCACTGCAAGGTCATTCATGAACTTTTGTAGGTACTGAAAAGTCCCTCGCCTGGTGATGGAGATGTACCCATGCCCTGAGTGCCCAAACTGTAAGGATGTCTAGATCTCTGATGCTGATTTTTGTTGTCCTGGGCAAACACGGCACATGTATGCCATGACATAGGCCTGACTCATACTCTGTAGTCCTTTTCGACCAGGAGGAGTGGACAAAGTGCTATCTTCCTAGTGGTGAAAGGCTACTGGCTGTGCCAGGAACCAAGCAGCACGACATAGTGATGGTAGCATATCCTGTAGTGATCAGTAGGAGTGAACAGGCCTTTTTGCCTTTCACTGGAGTAAGGCCTACAGGCTCGCTTGCTTATAGTTCTGCTGCTGTGTGCTTAACTCATCTTTGGCCTACGTCAGTTTGATGTGTAGTGCTGCACAGTGTGTGTGTTATGAATTTGCTGGGTGTATGTGTGCCAGTGACTAGTACAACAGAGGGGTGGTGTAGTGCTGTGCAAAGCATGTATGTTATATGCCTATACTGGGTGCATGTGTTCATGTGAATGATACAATACATGACAGCTGTAGTGATATGCAACCTATATATATATGATATATAAATGTGCTGGGTATGTGCGTGCCTGTGAATGGTGCAACACCTGCAAGATTCTGTGTTCTATCTTGGTAGAACCTGGGCTGACTGGAGGAGACTGAGGAGGGAAAAGAACCCCCTGAGACAGATTTGTGAATTGATGTATTCCTGTGAGATGGGCAGGACACACTGAGGAAGGGAGAGGTAGGCACTTCAGTGGACTTCAAAAGGTGCTCTTTTCTTTGGAGAGAAGTCACTAGGAAGGGGTCACTAGGAAGAGGCCTGAGCTCATCTCAGCTAGGAGATGGGGGTTGATAAGAGAATCATAAAGAGCAAGCCTGAAGCCCTGGGGTAACCCTTTGATACACAAATCACTGTGGCTCACAACTAGGTATGCATCTCTAGTCATTCCCATGGCCTGGGGTCTATCACATTTGGGGGTCCCTTCTGCTGTTATAGACAACTTTCTCTAGGAAGGGCAGGGCTCATGAGAGTGCACTTCAGAAGGAAGCAGACCCCCAACATAATCTTAAAAGACTCAGGGACTCATTACAAGTTTGGCGGTCCCAAGACTGCTAAACTCGCGGTGGTAGTTGGACTGCCGCAATCCTGGCGTTCCAACTGCAGAGTACAATCCTGGCCATCAGACTACATCTGTAGGTCAGACCAGTGGGAACCTCATAATACAACTTTTCAGTTGGTCATCCTGTCAGAAACATCATAATATGTATTGGAGTTTGGCAGGTTCAACCGCCGAACTCATAATTTGCCCCTCAGACTCTAAATCACATTTGGTGTCTGGATATGGACTATAAGAGGAGGAGTTCGAGGCCCCCAAATTTGCCAATCAGGCTGTGTGAGGAGGAGAATCTCTCTGTAAGATGTCTGTCTATGGACAAGATTGGGGGGCAAGGCTTGCCAGTCTCCCAGCTGTGTGAGGAGACATCACCTATGGAATCCAAGACCACCTACCCTGAGCCTGGTGCATAAGTACCTGCTTGCTTGCCAAGACCAGTGTACCAGTGAGGAAGAAGAGGAGTGGAGAGAACAAGGTCCAGTGGGGGACCCAGCAATTAGATTGAAGTAGGTAGGTGTAGGAAGATGGCTGCAGCACCAATTGAGTTCTTGACCGTGTGCAGGGAAAAGTTGTCGATCCCATATGCCAGAGGCAGGCTGCTGTGAAGTGAGCTTTGAACTTTGCTGCATCAATTGGGTCATTGCCTGTGTGTGGACCGAAGTTGGCTAGACAGTAAGCCTGGTAGGGCCATGTGAAAATTGCTACTATGCTGATTGGGCCATAGCTCATGTACAGAGTGAGGACAGTGCCCCCCTAATGCCATGTGGGCCACTGGGACATTGTAGAAACCATTGTCATGAGGTGAAGGCTTCCATGGTGGACCCAGACCCTGACTGAGAGCTGGCACAAGAAGTATTTTACCCCCACCCTATGTGTGGTGGAAATCCAAGAAACTTACTAACATCAGTGAAGTATTGAGGACATCTCAGCCATTGCCTTTGCAAGACTGTGTGTGAAGAAACTTGAGGACCCCTGACCACTGCCCCTCCCAGCCACATGTAAAGCACATACTGGAGACAGCCATTGCAGCGTCCATGGGAAAAGGATGTGCTCAGAAACTTCGGTCATTCAGTTCCTCTTGGTGCAGATAAATCTGATTTTTGGGTCAGACAGCACCAGGAGGTATTTACCCGCCATATATAGCTTGGGGGCTGAAGCATTTTTGACTTTAATAAACAGTCAGAGTGGAACTCCTGGGACTCTGACTATTTTTGGGGTTTAACATGAATGTCCCCTATAATGAATGTGAATTAACCACTACCAATAGAGAGATGGGAGTTGGATTCAGGGACCAGCCTGTTAAAACACTTGAGCTTTGACCTCAGGGGATTGTGTGCATTGTTTGTGAATGGCATATTTTACTCTATGGTTGTATATAAATACTCTTTTTTTTTTTTATAAAATCAAGTATTTGACTGGACAATCATGTATTGCAGCTGCTGAATGTATTTTGAGTTGTGAGCCTGTGTTTAACTCCCTCTGTCTACCTCCCCACCCAGAGAAGCCTTGTACTGCTCAACCTGCACTGTCACTGAGAGACAAGTGTTGAAGGGGTTCTTGACCCAGTTGCTGAGGATCCATAGTTGGCCTGGCCCTGCGGCAAAAGGAGTAAAAGACTGATGGGTCCAGTAGCTCCTGCTTGCCTCGTGGCATTCTGAACAGGGTTCTGACATCTCTCATTGAAGAGTTATCTTACAGTCCTTTTAGTGCCGCATTCCAGCTGTTTTCTAGATGCAACATTACACAGCATACTGCATGATATTACACCAGCTATGTACAAGGTAGTGAAAAATGCAGAAGTGTAAAATTTGCTATTCGTAAACCATCTAACCCCCAGAGATGATGTCCACATTAATACTAATGCTTTATGTTGTCATCTGATTGCCAATATGTCTGAGGAGAGAATACAGAGAAATGTCAACTTCATCCACAAGGAAGTGTGCAGTGTTGGGGTCCTCCAAAAATATTGTTTGTTCTGTTGAGGTCCAGAAACACTACTGAGTCTGAAGGCTTGCCTAGTGATATGCCAAGAAGTTCAACAATAGTCAGAGTTGCCACTTAGAATGGCCTGGAAGGACATATGGGGCTCGTCCGGGCTTAAGGCCATAGACATAATAGGGAGGTCCACCCTGTTATGAGGAGCACCATCTCTTGGCTTAATACAGTGCAGAGGGGAATTTTGGCACTTACCTGGCCAGACCTCCTATTTCAGTTGCAGGAGGATGGATAGTAGCAGTATTGTAAGGAAACTTGAGGGCAAAGCACCTGGAGACGGCCCTCTCCCTATGGGCTCGGGGGCCCCCCACACTGCAGGGGATGTGGGGGCCTTTGTTACGCCACTGGATAGTAGTGAGACATAAATGCCTATCTTTGATCATGATGTGTCTACGTGACTTCGAAATAATTCATATCTGCTGTAGAAATGTTCAGGTGCATAGATTTCTTGTTGGACCATTATATCTGGACTCATAAATTATCGATGAGCTTGTGGTCCCAACAGTATTTCATATGTCTTTGAGGTTTTACAGCAGCCTCTCTCTTTCTGTCTTCCTTTCTTTTCTAGCTAATCCAAGGTAGAGCATGTTTGAAATAAGTTCAAGAATTAGTTCTACTAGCAGAAGGAGTCACATGTGCTGTTTTTTTCTTGAGCGTGCATGAGATGAGTGAGTTCTTGGACAAACATTCCTACTGTTATAGTTGTTTCGTTTACTGCAGTTAGGTATAGAAGTCCAATCACCCAGAGAAACAGATACGTTGCTGGCTCATACACATTATACAGCCCTGCAGATACCATTTTACTGAGTTGATTTATAACAATGAATTGTCATGTCAGAGCACCTGAACTCCCAGCCTGACTTTAACTGGAACACTTTTCTTATTACTTCACTTTAGAGTGGTTGTGTCATGTCACCATTTACAGAGCCCTTTTCATGTATTACAATCATCAAACTGACCACCTCATCAAAGGCCTCCTGCTGACTGCGGCATTGGATACTTCTTTGAGGGGAAGCAAGGACTCCTTTAACATCCCACAACTAGTGCACCATCTTCCCAGTGGGCTTACAACTGTTGTTATTGCTGGTAGTCTGTGAACATATATTGCTGAAAAATGTTGTATGTTTATGACTCATTTGTATTCCTGTCAGAGTAAGGAAGTAGCTAATATATATCTTAATGGTAAATCGTGTTGTTTTCAGATGTTGTCAGTATAGACACATCTAGCGAAATGTAGCATTAAAACTGTAGAAGTGAAGCTGTGTGTGGTCATACTATTTCGATTACACATAGACAGACATTTTGTGAGCTTTGCCAACTTCTCAGTTGCCCAAGGGAGTGGCAAAAAAAGTTGTGCTAAAAATTACATGTGAAACTTTTAGAGGGACAAATGTTGTGGGAAAACATGTAGGGGGAGCATTGTTGTTTATTTTTCTTCCCATAAAACCAGTTGTTTGTGTTTTTATTCTGTTTTTTTAAACTTCACAAATGTGATGAATTTTCAAAACATAAGCAAAACTTTGAATTTTGCCAAAGTCATATCCTCTAATTTAATGCATACCTAAACTTACTTCACCATGTCAGCCTAACCAAGATAGGTTATTGGTTAATGTCATCCTGATAATTTGTTAACTTCGTATACCGAAGGTATTGCAAGATACTATGTTACCCAGTTCATTTTTCAGTGTGGCACATCCATCAAAATACCCACAATGAAAGTTTGTGAAATAGAAGTGGTAAACCGCTTAAATTCTAACCACGTATCAAGTGGAACGAGGAAACCTGACATCATTTAGGCAGGTTAGGCTTTGTTTTGCCCCACAAGCATGACTTTCTCATTAACTATGTAATTTCCAACCAGCGGTTTTAAATAAGACCTAATGAAATAATACATTAATGCTGTTGTAAGGAAAGCAGTCCTGGACTTAGGACCTCATTATGGGTTTGGTGGTCCGAGGACCGCAAAACCCGTGGTGGCGGTCGGACTGACGCATTCCTGGCTGTCCAACTGCCAGATTGCAACCCTAGCAGTTGGACCACTGCCACTGCCAGGATCATAGACCCTGACAGGATAGCAGCAGTCGGAGTTGTGGTCAGCCATGGCGGCGCTGAGTTCAGAACCACCATGCTGATCACAAGTCCTCTTTCCGCCAGCCTTTTCATAGCTGGGTCACAACCATGAAAAGGCTGGCAGAAAGCCAGAGTTGGGGCCCCTCTGCTGCCCATGCCCATTGCATTGACAGTGCAAGGGCCCCCCTGTCAGCACCCTTGGAATGCACACTGTCTGTGCTGCAGACTGTGCACATTCCGAGGGAGCTGCTGTGCGACAGCATGGGCCTCAGCTCTCTTAAGGAAGCCAAGGCCAATGCCATGGGACTCTTTCCGCCAAGCTGACCAGTAGAAACTTTTTAATATGGTGTTTCTGCCAGTCAGCCCAGTGGAAACATCATTACACAATGGGGGTGGGCCCTCAGCATGATGGCAGCCTCCTCTCTGAGGCTTTGGCGGTTGGCTGGTCCGACCTCCAGAGTTGTAGTGAGGCCCTTAATCTGTCAAAGAAATCTTTCAAAATAGTGGGGGAAGAACAGTGTCAGTTTTAATCTTATGCCTCCAAAAGTTGTCTTAAGGGCAAGTGTTGTTTAGGATAATCTGATTTTGCAATCACACAGGACTTAGCATTCACTAAGATTTATATAGCACATTTCTTTGCTACTTGTTTCCCATCCAACACCTTCAAAGGAGGTTTGGATTCATATATTATGAATGAAACTCTACATGGATTGAGTGTGAACAAATTGAAAGTTATACAGACCTCACAATCACAGGCAATAGACAGCAGAACTACAGAAATCACACAGAATCACGTGGAAATTATAGTTCCATTTACATAGAGATTGCAGAATAAGACAGATCAGATATCAGGTAAAACCAACTAACATGTTGTGACAACAGTAGTTATGGTATCAAAAGTGTAATCAAAATGTATGATGAAATTAATTCACACAAGTCTTCAAAAAACAACCATAGCAGTAAGGGACATAGTTATACTTGTTTTGAGCCAAATTAGTGTCTTTTTTTTTTTTACGCTAATTCGGTGCAAATCTAACTCCATATTTATACTTTGATGCTGGACCCGTCTAGCGCCAAATTTATGGAGTTAAATTCATTTTTGGGACGTGGAAACCTACTTTGCATCAATGAGATGCAAAATAGGCGTTCCTGTGCAAAAAATGACTCTATGCCCTTAGCGCCATATTTATCAACCTGTGCTATAATCATGCACGGGAGAGAAGAGGGGTCAAAAAATGGTGCAAAACTTACTTTGCACCATTTTTTAATGCCTGGGTCAGGGCAGGCGTTAGGGGACCTGTGGGCCTATTTCCATGGTGGAACACCATGGAATAAGTCCACAAGTGCCCTCCCCAGGCCCCAGGGACACCCCCAGCCACACCAGGGGGACAGCGGAGGATGGGGGACCCCATCCCAGGTAAGCATAGGTAAGTACAGGTAATTATTTTTTTTTTAAGTGCCATTTAGGGCCCTGACATGGGCCCCCTTACATTGCACTGGTGCAATGGCCATGTCCAGGGGCCCCTGGCCCCCTGTGCTGGCTATTGGGGTGGTGGGCATGACTCCTGTCTTTCCTAAGACAGGAGTCATGTGGTATGGATGGTTTTGCGTCAGAAAAGGACTCTAGGCAAGTTAGAGTCATTCTTTTTTCCTCAAACCTGCCTAAAGTCATTTTTTGGTGCAAAACCCCCTTCTTCCATACCACCAGCCCCACCCGACTAACGTAAACATTTTTTGCGCTATCCTACCATATTCCATAAATATGGTGCCCGGCTGGTGCACAGAAATGGTGCAAGCTGGTGCTAAACGTTTTGGTGCAAAACTGTGTTAGTGCAGTTTTGCACCAAAATGTATAAATCAGGGCCTAAGTGCCCTCTGAACCCAATGACTCAATGTAAACAATAAGCACCGCAAACTAAGTGTAGATATTCGCTCATCTACCTGCTTTAAATATATCTTACAAATGGAGTAATTTTGTCCATAACATTAAATCCTAATTTCAGAATACACAGCAAATACAATGTGATTTTTTGGAATAAATAAGCTCCATTTCCACAAATATAAAATCAACATTTCATTTTTAGTAATACATTTTGTTTATCTAACTTTAGGTTTTTATTTTCACCAAATGCTCACATACATTACTATGAATTATAGAGATTCTGCCTTTTGTGTAAATTTATTATCAGCATTTAATCCCTTAGATGTCCATACTGAGACAAAGTTTTTCATTACCATAATGCCAGGTATAGTCAGAATTATGTTAAGAATGGGAATACTTCTAGGATTGTCCTTTGTTACACAAGTTCTAGAATTATATCACAAACTGCAAGTGGAAAGCCGAATCTGCATTGATTAGTAGCTAAGAATCAACACAAATTATGCTAATGCAGAGAAATCGAGTGTTTATGAAAATGTACCCACCTAGGTGGCAACCATAATGCGTACAACATTAATAAAGAAGAAATATTACCCGTTAAGAAATAATATGCACATGCAGAACTAGAGGTATTAATGAACTGAATGTTTAAATGCACTATGCAAAGAGTGATTATGAAATTATGGCATTAGTCGACAAGGCCTCATGTTAAGCTTCATAGCACAAATAAAAGTTCATAAATGTTTTCTGTTTCAAACAGAGATTCACACTGGTTCTTTGTTCACAGAGTGCTGACCAAATAGATTTGCAATGTTGCAATGTTAAACTAGTTGATGTCTTAAACTTTCTTGTGAGAACTGTCTACTATAATGCGATGTGCTAGCTATTAGTACATTTGTATCTTTGGTGCGTGAGAAGCTGAAATTCCCAGGACAAGACAATGGCTTCACTGACTGGAGTTATAATTGCAACTAAAAAGTCCTGACAAAATTGGCGATGGGAACAGGAGAAGAGGAGCCAATCATCGGCGTGCGAAAGACTGTCTAGTTATATCATAGATTTGGAAATGAATGTTTATTGGTTCTACTGTGAACACACAATGTTCTGACCAATGATGGTGCGAGAAATTACTTTGTGAATTTGAAATACCCCAACTGCACATGGCAGGTATAGCTCAGTTCCAGATACCCTTTCGTCTTAGTTTTAGGCCCATCACATTTTTATTACTAATGCTATTGCCTAGTTTGATGCCCTTTCTAAGTTGGTTCAGTTAACTTAGAACCCAATCATGACTGAGCCAGTCCCCTTCACTTTCCCTTGCCAATGCTAACCAGACAGATGTCCAACTGATGGAGAATTCCCTGCTTGTTGATCCATTCAAGAGAGGTATAGCAACATGAAATTGTTTCGGTTATAGATTTTTTATCTTTTCTTTTAGGTACTATGGGCCAGATGTATCAAGCTCCCGGTTTGCATTTCTTAAATAGAGAATTTTAAGAAATCGCTATTTTAGAAATGTAAAATGGGATGTATCAAAATTGCGAGGCGGTATTTGCGATTTCTTAAAATTTGCAAACGCAATTTGCGATTAGCAAATACCGAATCCCAAATCATTTGCGATTCGGTATCTGAAAATCGCAAATTGCGGAAACGAAAAACCGGAACAGCCTGATGACATCACAACCTGGAAGTGAGTCAACCCATGCTGTTTCCAGGAGCCACACCCACAAGAGCAGGCAGGGATACATAGCCTAGCACCAGGGAGCCAGCCTTGTGATCCACCCAGGACCAATTTGCAACATGGTCACTGATGGGGAGGTGAAAGACAAGGGAGACAGGAAGTGCAAGCTCAAATTCAGTGAGCGGGAATTGGAGGTGCTCACTGAGGAGGTTGTCAGGAACCATGACAAACTCCTTGGGAAGAATTCACTACAGGTTTCTGAAAGTGAGAAAAGGAAACTCTGGTTGGAAATCCAGATTAAGATCTGTGCAGTGGGTGTTGCGCAGCGCTCTGTGGAGGAAATGTGCAAGAGATGGTATGACCTGTGTTCCCGTGCCAACGAAAGGGTAGCCACCAGG
Source organism: Pleurodeles waltl (assembly GCF_031143425.1). Taxonomy (NCBI): domain Eukaryota; kingdom Metazoa; phylum Chordata; class Amphibia; order Caudata; family Salamandridae; genus Pleurodeles; species Pleurodeles waltl. The sequence continues at coordinate 976,518,809 of NC_090436.1, read as the reverse complement.
CTAAAGGAGGCAAGGAGCACCAGAGGAGGACCACCCATCCAGACACCGTCCCCACAATGGAAGACATGGTGGAGTCCAACCTGCTTCCGGAAGCCGTCAGTGGTGTCACTGACATTAACACCTCAGGGACATCCAGCACCAGCAAAGGTAAGGGCAGTAATGATGCGTATCCCCATATGTGCATGTGCATATGCCCCCTAGAAATAGTTATTAGCCTGATGCAGCATGATAAGTAGTCCATGCCACATCTTACATACAACACAACAATGACTTATGGGAGTGATAACCCACAATCCGAAGGTCAATAAACCACAATCAAAACAACTTGGTGTTAAGCCACATAGAGAAACAACACACACATGTCACAGTGATACGATGTCAGAGTAGACATTTTACTATTGTGCTGCTTATTGTGATATATACATTAATGACATGCTGCATATTGTCGTTGCAGATGTCCCGGGCCCTGCTGCAGCAGGAAGTGGAAATGTGGGGGATGTTGAAACACAGCCACAGTCAGACTCCAACACAAGTGAGTCTCTCAGTATTCCACCAATCAGACGCAGGGCAAGGGTGTTACCTCTCCCAGAGTACAACCTGGACTTAGATGAGATGCCGGATGAACTCCCCACACCACCCCCAGAGGATAGATCCACAGGAACACTTTTGACACTGTATCTCTCTCATCTCTCCTAAAAACTCTTAATACTAAGGGCATTGGCCGCAAAGCCCTTCTGTGGTTATCCAGTTTTTTATCTAATAGGACTTTTCAGGTTTTCTCTCATATAGCTTCCTCTTTGACTCATGCATCCCCTTATGGAGTTCCCCAGGGCTCCATTCTCAGTCCACTACTCTTTAATATATATGTCAGTCCTTTGGCGAGCATAGCAGAACAAGCTGGTTTAACTATTTTTTCTTATGCCGATGACACTCAACTTATTTTTTCACTCTCTTCTAAAGAAACCGCTAACCCTCCCTCTTTGCAAATGGGACTATCTAAGATAGCCAATTGGATGCATTTTAATAAACTCAAACTTAATGGAGGTAAGACAGAACTCCTCATTTTTGGAAATAAAAAATCTCTTTGGGGCCCCCAACATTGGCCCTCTGAGTTGGGTGCCCCCCCTATGCCTTCCCTCTCTGCACGTAACCTAGGCATCATAATTGATGATCAGTTGAATATGAAAAAACAGGTGACCAAAGTAGCTTCTACCTGTTTCGCTATCTTGAAGTGGCTTCGCAAAATTCTCTGGATGCTTCCTATGGCTGCCCAGAGAACTGTGATCCAAGCGCTAGTTATTTCTAGACTGGATTACGGAAACGTGCTCTATTTGGGTGCGAATAAAGAAGCGCTACATAAACTGCAAGTTGTTCAGAACTCGGCGGCCAGGCTTCTTTGCCAACTTCCCAGAATCACTCCTACTTCTGGTGCACTTCGTGAACTTCATTGGCTAAGAATTGAGAATCGTATCAAATTTAAAGCCCTATGCTACATGCATAAAATTAATACGGGCCTAGCTCCTAGCTACCTTAATATCCTGGTCCAACAATACCGGCCCTCTCGTTTACTTCGATCCTCTAATCAACTAAAATTCCAGGTGCCCAAATTCAGACGTGCCAAAATGGGGGGACGCTCTTTTGCTTTCCTAGCTCCCTCTCTCTGGAATTCTCTTCCCTCTTACTTGCGTCATGAAAGGGTGTTCATTAGATTTCGCAAAAAGCTTAAGACATGGCTCTTTAACCAGTAATTGCCTAAGTTGCTCGCCTGAGCCTGCCTTTGTCTTGCATTGTCTTTAGCGCCGGGAAACCTTCGGGTAGCTGTGCGCTATATAAAATCAATAAATAAATAATAAATAAATAAATAAATAAATAAATAAATAAATAATAAATAACACAGCAGTCCCTGCCCCAGCGCCAGTCAACTCCCCTCAGGAGGCATCGCGATGCAGGCAGACAGTGCCCAGAGGAAAGAGAGAGCCCATCATTCTTTGGGGGACTTGAAGCTTCCATGATGAAAGTGCAGTGTCTGCAATGCAAACACATGAGGTCAATGCACAGGCAGTTGGTGTCATTCAATCAGAACATGGGCATAATAAACAAGCATTTGGAGTCACTGCATGAGGGACAGCAATCAGCAGCCAAAAACACAAAGGACCTGACAAATGCCATTAGAGACCTCTGCACTGAGATTCAGCAGGAGCTTGTCACCCACCGTAGGCGCCATCACCAATTCATGAGACGGTTTGATGGGTTCTGCAGATAGGTCAATCGGCTTCCTAGCTCAACTGCCATGATGTCACGACGTGCTGTGGACATACAGGTGGAGATGGCACAGTGCAGTCGGGATGTTGCACAGGGCTTGGTGCAAATACCCAATGTCCTGGATGCAATGCAGACAGCACACAGTGCTACAAATAGCAAACTGGGTGGTGGAGATAGTGAGGAGTTCTTTAGCCTCAACAGTCTTACAGCCCCTGTGATGGACCTTAGGCATCGCAGTACCAGACACATTACTGCCAGTGAATCCGCTACAAGAGGTGCCAGTGAGGCCACTGAGCACTCAAGTGGAGGGCGTGGACGTTGGAAGTAATGTTAAGGCCTACAGGGGACTTCTGTAACATGTACAGTTATACTATGATGCTTATAGCGTGACACTGTTATTTGCACATGGCAGCCTATGGTTCATGGCTTTGTCCTTTTGACACATACGTTACCTGAAGTCAAGGTAATAATGTTGCTAACTGCAGAAAGACATAAAATTGCAGTAGTGTTGTCATTACTTACATTAGAAATGGTTGCGCGTGATGTCAACACATCTTTGCCTGCCCTCTGCTGCACTGGTCCTGTCAACTGGGTGATGGGGTGGTAAGGGATCACCATCTTCATCTGAGTCCGGCTCCATTGGTTTAACTGGTATGCCCCTTCTTGTTGCTATGTTGTGCAACATTGCACATGCGGCCACTATTTTACATGTCGACTCTGGGCTGTACTGTAGTGCCCCTCCACTTTTATGGATGCACCTAAAGTGGCTCTTCAGGAGACCAAATGTCCACTCCACCACACTGCGGGTTGCCCTGAGTGCAGCATTGTACCTCCTCTCTGCAGGCGTTGCAAGGTTCAGGCAGGGCGTCAGTATGTAGGTGCCCACTGCGTAGGCACTGTCTCCTGCAATGAACAGAGGGTAAAATGAGTAATGTTGGAATCTGACGTCATTATTACTTCAATGCAACATTGTCATCTATTAGTTTATCCAGTAGGTATCCTTCGCCAAACTCCCCAGCCAGCATTCTTGTATGAATCCCGCTGTGGCGAAAGATGTAGGAGTCATGTGTGCTACCTGGGTATCTGGCCACAAGATCGATAATGATGTTAGAGGCATTGCTAATCACCCGTATTTCCATGGAATGATGGTTTTTACCATTCCGATAAACATACTCGGTGGCCGATGGTGGACAGATTGCTACATGTGTCCCATCGATGGCACTTATAACATGAGGGTATTGTGCAATCTGATAAAAATTGATTTTGGTTTGTTGTAATTCCTGTCGGGTGTTGGGGAATCTTATGTGCTCCTGTATTTTGCTCAACACAGCATTTAGAAATGCTTGGAAGAATCGTGAGAGAGCACTCTGTGAGACCCCTCCTGCTGCTGCTATGACCCCCTGATAGCTCCCTGAGGCTAATAGGTGCAGAGACACAATACCTGCACATGGGTGGGTATGCTATTGGTCCTGTGTGTGATGCGCTGCAGTATGGGTTGTAGATCAGCTATCAGGTCAAGTATCATGGCTGAGCTTAACCTGTACTTCTCATAGATTTCCTCCTCTGTCTGGTCAAAAAGGGTTATGCGCACATTGAAAATGCGCTACTGTCTTCTCCTCTCTCTCTCCTCAAATCTGCCAAGATCCTCATCCTCCTCGCCATTACGTAGAGTGCAGCCATTGTGGAAGAGCGGCTGAGGCATTCTTGGCCTCTTTATATAGGTTGCAGCTGGTTACCACCTAATTTCAAATTGGGGTAAATTTCATGTGCAAAAGGCCGTTCTGCGAATTTTCGCGATTTGCGACTTTTTGATGCATCCCATTGCAACATGGTTTTGTGTGTCGCAATCAGCGTATCACAAATTGTGCTATGATTTTGCGGTTTGCTATCTGCAATTCGCTAAACTGTGTCGCAGTTTGCGTCTCGCAAATAGCAATTCAGTATTTCAGCATTTCATGTCGCTATTGTGATACGCTGATTGCGACACGCAAAACCATGTCATATTTGCGAAATTTTGCAATTTTTGTGATTCCATATTTTCACACTGTGAATGCCTTTCATACATCGCAGGGACCATTTTTGCACTCGCAAACGGACGATTTTTGCAATTCGCACCGTTTGTGAATGAAAAAAAGCTTGATACATCTGGCCCTATATTCTTAAAGCCATAGCTAGATGTTTTCCAAATTAACTTTTGTCTAAATTTCTTTTGCATGAAAGCTAAACATACCACTCGGATTAGAGGGTCAGTTAGTGTGTCCGTGTTCAACAAATGTTATTAACCAAGGATTGATTTTATTCACCTGTTGAGTCTATTTGTGTGTCATTTCTATTGTTCAGTTATTGATGTTATTAATTTGTACGGTAGCTCTTGAATGTTTAACGTTAAATGCTTTGGTTAGACTGAGGTTTTTCCGCCACTTTGGTCAGCCTGTGTTATTCATATATGTTTATCATTTGGTTTTGAGATTATTTATGTGATATTAGCATTGTTAATCTAGGGAAATACATTTTCTAACTTTACCAAATTCGTGGTTATTCATGGTCACATGGGCCCTGGTATGTAAAGTTTACTGACTTAAATTTCTGATAATTGATTTGTTAAGTCAAGTTGTATTGTTGCTGGTTGGCTCATGAGTAAAATTTGTGTCCATGGTGGAACACTCTTAGTGGAGTCGAAAGGTCCATCAAACCCCTAAAGCTTACACATAAATTAAAAAAAACTCTAACACTTATAAATAAATTACCAAAGACCAAATAAGGCCAGACGCGCTCACACAAGTTAGGCAAGAACTGTCCATTTGTTTACAACGTACAGCCAGAATATTTCCAAAATGCCCATAATATATTAAGTACAGGCTAATATAAAACTAGAGACAGTAAGCAAGTAGGTTAAAAGGCATACAAATATGTCACTCCTGGGCCACCGTCATGCATGAACAGTCAACATGTCAACAAGAATGCCCACAAATACATCAATTATTTGCGTTGTAGGGACTACCAACAAGTTACCAGAAAATCCCCCTGCTTGGAAGAGTAAATTGTATAGTACCTTTGGAACTAGAACTGGAAAGACACTGTAAAATCTTTGCTTATGGGGATTCAGTGATCAACATGGACTGACTTTTTTTGAGTTCCGAATAAGAAAGTGGAGGTGGAGGTAAATACAGTCTTTCTGCTGCCTTTAGTGTTGGAAGTAAGTAAAAAGTGATTTTGTGTTATGTGGAAATTAGCAAACTCCAGCATAACATCAAGATCTGCTTGGTACATGTTCAGTTGGCACACAATATAAACAATGAGCAAGTTTTTTTATGAAAGGCTGCACCACCTTGAGCTCTGGAGAGGTAGTTGGAGAGGAAGTTTGCAGGGTGGCGCACTAGCAGCTACTACATACCTACTATCCAGGATTCTGGAGTGGCACCCCTGCCAGATCCGATCGGATGGACTGAGAGGTAGAAGGGATTTCCTTCTTGATTTACTATTTGGAGTCAAAGCATGGGTTTCATAAATACCTTTCTCTCCTGTGAGGTAAGTTTGTGCGGCCTCATCTTCCAGTAGAGTGGATTAGGTGACTGCTGCGTAGTGACAGTCATACACAGATCTAGGGCACAACATGTACTTCAGTTTAAAAAGAAACAATTAGCTTTCCACAACATGTACTACTTGAGTTTAAAAAGAAAACATTTTGGCCCTAATTTATGCCAAAGTGGTGCAGCAGGGTGCTGCCCCAAAAATAGCAGTGCTGCGCTGTCCCACTTTTGAAATGCAAGGATGCGCTGTATTTACAGGCATACGGCGCACTCCTGCATTTCTCCCTGTTCCGGCGCTGAATTAAGCTGTCTATGCCAACGCAGGCATCCTTGCAATCATAGTGCTAGGGTGTTTGCGTTGAGGGTATGGATTGTTTATATGCAGGAAGGTCTTCCTTCCTGCACATAAACAATCTATAATGGCAGTTTGGCACATCTATGTTCGCTGCTTAATGCAGCACACATAGAAATACCAAAGTGTGATTTTGGAATGATTGTTTATGTGCACGAAGGGATACCTTCCTGCACATAAACAATCATCAAAGGCAATTTGCTTTTTCCATGTGTGCTGCAAGCACACATAGAATAAACAAAAAAAGAAGAGGAATAAAAGTATTCCTCCTCGTTTTGCCATGCTAAGCCACCCCTGGGTAAGTCTCGGACAGCATCAAGAGCAATGGGTGTTGCGGTGGAACGCCCACCACACCCCTCTGAAGCAGAAAACTGCATCAGAGGGGCCCATATTTACAAGGAGGCAGAACACCACAAAACGTGGACTTGCACCTCCTTGTAAATATGGAGCAGTGGTTAGTACCACTGGAGCGTCACAAAAATAGACACTTTGGTGGAGCTAGCGCCTCTTAAATCTGCCACTTAGATTTAACAAAACATACCTACTTAACTGTTTCATTAGAATCAAGCCAAAAAACAAGATCTTTGTCTTTCCCAATTCATCTACAACATTTAATGACACAAAGGATGTTGCATTTTCATGAGGAGGCAAGGTGTAGCCTGCACGTAACACGCTAATGTTCTGTCCTGCACCCTTGTTTTAAACATCGACGGTATGGGCGACATTAAAGTGCATTAACACGTTGATTTCTCACTAATATATCTCTTATAGAAAAGACACATAATGAACGGCGGGGTGGTTAGCCCTGAAAGAATAACAGAGATAAAAAGAATGAAGTGTGTCTTTTTAATGGTTTAAATTGGGTTTTATATGCTGCAACCCTTAATAGGACATCAAGTTAGATTTATTAGCAGGCATTCTTTCCCTAATTGTTAACAAGGTTTTTTGAGTTCTGTTTTATGTGATCAGTAAATACCACGTGTAGGGAGGAAAGGATTATCGTTTGATGGTGCTCGAGTAAAGCTATGAGAAGATAAAGCGCGTCTAATGAGGTCTCCTTGATGGGCGCAGTCATTCATAAATTCTCTTTTTGTGCAGCTGTAAAAGATTGTGAATTAAAGGTGAGTGAGAGAAATTGTAACCTTGGATACTGCTTGCTTCTTGTTCTCCCACTGGCAGAAGCTCCTGCAAGTCACCTTCTTCCACTGAGATTTGCTTAGTTTCAACTGTAGCTCAGCTCATAATAACTGTAAACAGTTCATGTGAGCTGTCCCTTCCGAACTTCAGGCTTGGTAAGAATATTAATAATATTAAAAATAATAGCAACAACAGCAATAATAACAACGAAGTAATAAAAATAGCAATAATAATATTAGAATTAATAATAATAATAACAACAATAGCAAGAACAATATTATGTCATTAAATTACAAATGTGGTATATATATATATATATATATATATATATATATATATATATATATAATTATTGTCACCATCCACATGTACATCGTCAATATTATTATTATAATATCATCTGCAACAAACATCATCACTATTATTGTTATTATTATTGTTGTTATTGGTGCTATTTTTACGTAAATATTCACAGCTGTAAGCAAAAAGGCTATTAATACACGTATTAGCGTTCGTCTGACAATATTGCTGTAGATTCTCCATCACTCCACCAGAAAGATTCTGCAGTGCCCCTCCTCAGTATCTCCCTCTGCCAGTGCAGATGTCATCAATAATCCTTTATCGAGTAATGTTTGACACTCATCCGGAAAGCTTAATTGATAATTCTCATACATATACGGTTCTTCACTCACATGCATCGCACCCGTGACTCAGCCCACTGCTCACTCAACTTGGCATTGACAAAGTGCAAAGTATTAGCGAAAAATGCCACACTGCATGCAAAAACCTACAACACCAGGAAGGAGGCATTAGAGGAACAATGAAATACAGGAGGGGAAAGTGAAAACCTTAATCTACACCAAAAAGGATCAGGATACAAGCAGCCCTAGTAGATTTGGTGAGTAAGCTACGAAAATGAGTTTTTGCCTGAAACCAAACATTCCAAATAGCAGAAGAACTCTTGCAGTAATAAACATAACATCTAAAAACCTGGCTGCTTTCAATCACGTGATGCATATAAAAGAACCACACATTGGTTTAACTGAGCATTTCTCACACTTTCAGCACCAACTCATGCTTAAGTGTAAATACATAGTCACAGCAGTATGTTGGAATATGTAAAGTTACAGGTGCTAATGATGATAACCATTTGAGTACCCCTCGCCGCAAACTGGGTTAACCTAAATAGTAATCATAACTAAATCTAAAACCAACAAATATAAATATCATATCTTGAAAGCATGGTGTTTTAAACTTTCTTTGGCTGCCATATTATAGTACAGAGGTTAAGCTAGTTAATTGGGTTAAGCGAGAACACCAAAAGCTGTAGATCATACGTTCAATCTGCCTTTCAGAATGCAAAGTACACAAACTGAGTACTAGTGAGCAACGTGATAATAACATCTGATATTTAGGTTCTGCGTATGCTGCAAAAATGTTAAATGATTTTCTGTGATTATAATGTGCTGCATAACACCAAAATTGCACTAGAGTCCTCATTACACAAAGCCCTTCACAATCAGTCAAGAATTGAGGATCTTCTCTGTGTCAATAGGTGCAGGGGGCTCTGTGCATCTAAACCCAATACACCCTACTAATAGTACACAATTATTTGTAATGTTTCTCTTTTGCATTAGAACATTAGAGCTAAAAGTATTATATTAAATAATGTCACAAACACATTACCAGTGTGGATTCAAGCATTGATTTTGTGGCAATGCCCTCTACTGTAAATACGTATATATAAAACTCATAATACTGTACAAGATAAACAATCATGCCCCTTTCATAGAGGACCGGCTCGGTCCATGTATATATCTGTCTGTTTCCCTAGGTGCGCCACTCTGCAAGAATTTGCCTCAGAAATATAGTTTTATCTTTAAAATGTTGTGGAGGTAATACATTTCAGACCTGGAAATTTGGACAGTGATCTTGCAGGGTCTTCATCAACACAACAACTCAACTCAAGATGTGTATGAAGAAAGGAATTTAATAGAATATTTAGGAGTGATGTGTTCTTGCGATTGTTGCAGTTCACGTAGTTGGCATAACAATTGCAGTATTCTTCTCCTTTTGTGACACGGCCATTCTTTCTGCCATCTGCAATGAATGATAAATAGAATGCCCTACAGTTTATAGTTTGTGCTAGCCACCTCCCAGTCTAAATGGGTGAAAACATTGTCTCACCACTTTTAAAGTCACGTGGTTCTCTCCATTGACAAAATCAAACTTATGTTAGCCACAAATTACAAGTACGATCTCAAACCATGAGAATTTAAAGTGGGTTGATAGTAGTTTACCCACAGGACTTGCTTCATACAGAGGATTTCACCCTTTTCATTCAGTCACTCTTACTGACACAATGTGTTACTTGCCAATTGTCTCCATATACTTTTTACAACAACAACGCCCAGAGTTGGATGTGCTTTTTTCCTTGCTCTCTCTTTTTTCTTTTTCTACCCTCATTGTTAGAGCCCCCTTCCCCATGGCGATGTCGGTACTCGTGCCTACCTGAGTCCTGTTTCTATTACCATGACGCCGATGCAGGTGTCACGAGTTAGCCAATTGGCATGAATTGAGCCGATTGACTTCTGGGTTTTCCGGTTTATCTGCCCGCCAGCCAGCCGTCTCCGCATTGTTAAGGAATGCGACCGTGGGTAGGTGTACCGCCAGGAAACGGGCAGCCTGAAAGTAAGTGATTGGTTATTTCATGTACTCGAGTTTTCCATGCCCCCGGAGACCGTACCACATATGAATTTGGAGTCGGGCACGCAATGTGTGACACGTTGACTTACTATTATATTGACTTTCACGTAACCTGAATTTGTCAACTCTGATGGGCAGCGAGGAGATTTTATACCACCTCTGAATGGTTATTTCGCCTTCGGAACTTGTATTGTAAACACCCACTCCCATGATAATTACCATACCAACTGGTGATGTACTTTTATTTATCACCTAGATACAATCAGTTACGTGCACATGTAGCCTTGCTGGAGTTCCATTTTCTGTGTTTTAAGTGGTTGTTTTCTGGCTGAGTGTGACACTACTCTCCCCAATGTAGCTCTCCATCGGGTGTTTGACATAAGCTTTCACTGGCCATCCTCAACCCCTCTTCTCTGGACGGTCTGACTAACAGTTGAGGACCAAGAGGTTATCTGAATTTGATTAGAGACTGGGGCAACTATACCTTTCTTCTATCTTTATGAACTATCTTGAATTGAATGCATTCTTTGGTCTAAGGGCTTCCAGAGTTCTGCATATCATCTCTGAAATTGACTTTTAGGGGAACCTATTGACCATGTATTCATATAATAAGCATATACCTTTTTGTTTTCACTGAGTTATTTGCACCCGTCTCCAGGCCCATGGTTTCCTATGGAGCCTGTTCCACAATGGGGACGGTAAGCGCATATATGTTTTTATTGCACGCTACCACTGAACACTACAGCACCGTGTGAGCACCTTGAGTCCACTGAGTGCCGCATTTTGTCTTTTTCTAAGTTCATGAATACAATTTTTTGTCTTCTGGGTTAGAATTGCTTGCCCCATGTTTGTTGTATTACAAGTTACGATGTATATGTTACTAGACAGGTGTGCAGTTGACTTGTGTAAGTGACTGGAGATATTGAGACTGACAGTTTTAGATTAACTGACGTCCATTGGTTGAATATAGGAGAAGTATCAATTTGTTTGGTCCTGAAGAAGCATCACTGGATCCGTATGGACCCTTAGGACGCAAATCATGTTGACCTATCAAAGGGAGTGTTAGGTAGTCCCTCACTCCTTTTTTTTCTAAGCATTAAAGAGAGTGAATGAGCATTATCTCATTCTATACTCTCTCTGTTGTTTTAACCTTGGCCAATACCCACTTTCAATTAATAATTTGATTGTTCTATACTTGGGTCTTGAGCCAATTTTATCCCTTTCTTCTATTCTCTCTCCTTGTTTTTTTGTGCCTACACTGTGGTTTATGGCACCGCACCATTGAGAAAAGATCTCCGGCAAAGAGCCCCCCATGTGGGGTGCCCATCAGAAATTGCAGCGCTGGTCTGACGGGGAGTAGACCCGATGATGAAGCATGGCATCCATTGGATGTGTGAGGGCTCTTGCTTCTAACAAAAGGACTGCCCTATGTCATTGCATCTTTTTTTTTCTTTTTATCTTGGACCAGTGTATTTTTGTTTATTAGTTTGATTTCTCTGTTGTGCCTGTTAGTTAAATAAAATTATGGATTCCAGTGAATTATGGACAAAATTACAGATTCCAGTGAATTATGTATTGCAGTGAGTTCTGCAATTTGAAAAGCACCTATTTCATAGTTCATGTTATAGTTCCATACTTTTGTGGGGCTTTTTGTGAAATGGTATTCATTTAATGCCTGTCATGTACGGTGTTACTTTCAGTGTTGCTTAGTTTCTTGTTGAACATCTGCCAGGCACTCACAAAGCGAGCACAAAAATAATGGATTAACCCAATGGCACAGTTGCCTGAAAATTCAAGTGTTTATGGCTCTCTTAGACTGGAGATGGTCCTCAGCCAGGAACATAGGTTTGGCATGTGGCAGCTACAGAGCAACTGAAGAATAATCTGAGGTCTGTCACTCGTTTCTTTTCTTATTTGCCTACCAAATAAGACATTTAGGCCTCATTTACATGGCTCGTGGCGCAAGGGTCACCCTGCGCCGCTAGGAAAGGGCAGAAATGCACCATATCTACATGATATGGAGCATTTCTTTCTCTCCGATGTGTCTACGCAGGCACCCTGGCACCATAGTGCCAGGGTGCCTGTGTTGTTGGGAGGATTGTTTTTGTGCAGGAATGGACACTTTCTTGCTCAAAAACAATCACAAGAGGTATTTTTCTGTTTCGATGTGTGATGCAGAATGCAGCACACATCGGAAGAGGAAGAAACGTGGAGAAATAAAGATATTTTGCCTCGTTGCATCACTCAGACTTGTAAATCTGGGAATTAGTCAGATTCCTTCGGTTTCATGGGTGTTGGGTGGGAACACCCAAAGCATCTCCCATATGGAACGGCCCTTTCACGCAGTGTTATGCATGAAAAGGGTCCATATTTACAAGGCCATGAAAAGCCACACAGGGTGGCTTTGTATGGCCTTGTAAATATGGGCTGGCACACTGCACCATGGGAACGTTAAAAAAATTATGCTCTGGTGGTGCAGTGTGCCACTAGGGCCTCACAAACGAGGCCCTTAGAATATAACATGGAGGGTTCCTGCACATAGCCCACTGAGCTATTTACAGGAATTTGAAAATATCCCTCTTCCACTAACAGGCTCTGCAGAGGCAAAATGAAAGGTTAGATAGGTTGGTCTCAGGTATTCTGATTTAAGTAGTAATTACACTATGGGGTCAGGAGACCTACACTATTTCCAGACAAATGTATTTAGCTTCAAGTGTAGTATGTAAAAATTAACAGGTAGAGCATTTACTTTTTTTACCTCAGACAGGTGCTTTTTGCGATAGTTTTGCTATATCTAGGCCTTGAGGTGGCAAACGCACATTTATCAGAAACAAATGGAAATATATATCTTTGCTTTCCGTTAGTAGCCCACACGATATCATGACCTTATAGATACACAGGTGGTAAGGTATGACGCTGCAATAAAAATAAATAAATAAATATTACATCCATCCTGGAACTTTGGTTATTTAAGTAGTCCTCATTCCAGTATGGCAGCCACTCTTACATCTTACTGGGCAGAGAGTTAGCCGTACAAATACAAACATATGCTGACTGAAAAAGCCCAGGTTAGTTCTTCTGTAAACCTTATGTAAATTGAATATAATGTGAACTAATTTAATCAATAAAGCACTTAACATAAAGTACTCAATGGCTAAAGCCTACAGTGAAATCCACATAATTTGTAGAGATAGACCACTGTCAGTATGTTTTCTTCCTACAGTCTGAGGTCGCAAGAATGGAAATGAGCCCCGGAGAAGAAATATGCAAAAATATATTTTATGTTTATGAGTACTCATGGAAAACAATCATTTTTTGTTTTTCAGCAAAGAAACTTGACAATCTTTGAGAATTCTGTGAGATTTCACCAAAGGTCAGAAATTTGCCCTGAACACAAGAGCAATCCCGTTGTAGAAAATTCCCTCTTTTCCTTTTCTTTGTTAATTAGACCAACGCTGCTTGTGTAGTCAACAGTATAACCATAAGGTTACTATCACATTTACTACCATCATTTGCAAGTTTCAGAACTGAAGTGACCATCGCTGCTACAGGGAGGCAAATCTGTATTCACAAATCTCCTTTAGCTACTTTAAACATGAGGGAATATGTAAACTTTTAAACGTCCAATTTATCTCCGCAGGAATTAAAGGGATTCCCACTGTGCCTAAGCATGACTTGCATGCAGAACCACTTTAGGGTGCACTGGTGCCATTACTGAGTTTTAGTGATACTTGATTTCTCAACCTTGGAAGGATAGAAGGCTGAGTCGTCCATGTTGAGGCGCAGCCACCAGCAGATGTCAGCAGTGAGCGCTAACTCCATCAGCCCCTTCACCAGCATTACAAAGTTTTAGCCCATTTTGCCGTGCCTTGACGTTTCTATAGCAACAAATAGCAACCCAGACCCCAATTCGCAAAACAGCTTCTTTCAACTGCACTTCCATTTTCAAATCCCACTTGCTGACTGACATTGTTTCACACCTGACTCACGTTAGTGGAATAGTCAGAAAGATTTCGCCCAGTGCATGGGTCCCCCTGCAACATATTCCCAAAGGAGAGCAGCGAGGTGGGTCTGGGTGGGTAAAGGCTCCAAGCCACCCAGTGCTTCATGAAATCAGAGAGTAGCACAAGGATGGCAAATAAGAATGCCAGTGTTGCCAGGAAGGTGCCCAGGACAAGCGGGACTAGGATGCCGAGAACAGCCCAATGAAACGACGGGGGAGAGAATGTGGCATAACAGCTAGAGATGCCAACTTTCGAGCTGGGGAACCAGGTTTGAGTCTCTGAGTCAGCTCAACATGCTGGGCAACCTCACTGGGCCTACAAAAAATGAATGTGACCTTGTGTAATGTGGTGCTTATGTAAAGCACTCCAATATCTTTGGGTTGAGTTTGCACTGTATAAATTGCAAAAAACATGATTGATTATTCCCTGTGACTCGAGACCAAAAGTTCACTGATTCTTCTCTCTGGCCCTGTTGTTTCGAGGGTTACCCACTCACAAAAAAGAAACTCATCCCCAATATTGCCACTACAAGATAACACAGAGTTATAAAACAGAAGGTCTTCCTGGTAACAGAGCAGAAAAACAAAGTCGGTACTCTGAGGAAGAAGCACATGGTGACAGGAGGTTGCCACTTAAAAATGGTAAGTTATTGTACAGAAGTAAATCAGTTCTTGCACCACACTTTACAGAAAAGGGCATAACCTAACCTGTACCAAGATTGGGGAAGCCCATTAAAATGTATGCACAGTTAACTCCTCCCGGAATTGGAAGGCTTGGATCCCAAATGTGCTAATCATGGGTGACATCAGTTCACATCTGCACTTAATACTCTATCCCTATGCCGCCTTGCACACAGACAGAATCCTGCTTCGTTGTAACCACACCCCTTTCCAAATTGTTACAGGGCTGGTTTGGGACCATGATGCTTACTATCCCCATCCTTTCCACTGATGACTTGGGAAAGGGTGGGGTTGGTGAGGCAGGGATCATTGGCATGCAACCCCAGATAGCACAAGGCTGATGAGCATGCCGTCCTAAGTTAAGGTAGAACTTGATGTAAGCACCTTCTACCAGTATGTTATAAACACAGGTTTCTGGAAGTGGTAATGTGTGAAAAAAATATTTGTGCATATTTGTTATGAGGCATATTATGGTGGGATATGTGTTGTGGGTTTTTTGAGTGGCTGCTTTGTACTGCATTATTGTGATTTGATATTGTTGTACTGAGGCTGTTGTGTTTGCATTTAAGTTTGACTTTTTTGCTGTATTGTGCTCTGTTATGATTTAATTATGTTGCAGTGTTTCTTTGAGTATGCTAGGGCATTACGTCATTTGTTTACTTTAGAAATGTAATACAATGCTGCTATATTTTCAGCCAAATGCAGGAGATGTATTTGAAGTTTCAATGACAAGAACTGTGTTAATAAGGTGGTAAACATTGCGCTGCTCCAGCCCAACTAATTAAGATACTAGTCAGACCAAAGCTGCAATAGACACCTGTCTTTAAATGCACTTTCATCGCTCACCTTTTGTGACTTTTTTGTAATATACATCCCAGAAAGTTATGCTGCTGTGAGAAAATGGTTGTAACACCCTAGGGCAGGGTTCTGCAATGTCGGTCCTGGAGAGCCGGGTCCATGCCAGATTTTTAGCATATCCACATTTAGAAAAATGTAGAATTCTGGAACATCTTGTTTCTAAATGAGGATATGCTAAAAACCTGGCATGGACCCGGCTCTCCAGGACCGACTTTGCAGAACCCTGCCCTAGGGGAAGGTGGGGGCTGCATGAGCCTGCTGTGACAAGCTCTCCCTAGGAGGCTGGACTATAGAGCAGCATGAGATGGATGATTGTTTCTCAATGGAAGGAATATGATAATTCCCTTACTAAAGAGAGACACTAAAATAAAAAAAATACCTCCTGCTCCTTTTCTCAGACATAAAGGGCATCATTTACAAGGATTTTGTACTGCCTTAGCGTAATTTTTTTAATGCTAAGGTGGCATAAAAGAACCGACCACCCCACGCCATATTTACAAACTGGCGCAATGTCACCATTGCGCCAGTTTGTTAAGTCTTGCGCAACATTATACTTGCGCCAGGTATAATGTATGCAAGGTAGGCGTTCCCCCGCTAAAAGCCATGCAGAAATGGCACAGGGAAATCTACAAGATTTCACTGTGCCATGCTGCGCCAGTATAGCATCATTTTTATAATGCCTGTTCAGGGCAGATGTTAAAGGTGATGCTGTGCTGTTGTCTTTGGGGCCCCCTTAGCACATTTTAATGCTAGTCCAGCAATGTTAAGGTTTAGCGCCACAGCTGCATCAGAATTTCTGATGCTGTTGTGGAGACTTTGCGCAATTGAGCACTGTATTGTAAATACAGCAAGCCCATGGTGTTGTTAGGGGGGCGCAAGGTGGCGCAAGAAACCTGGCGCATCAATCACAATGCACCAGTTTCTTGTAAATGAGCACCAAAGTGTTTAATAGCAGATCAGCTGGGTGAAAATTCCGGCATGAGATTGTCAATGCTGTGCAGTGATGCCCTAGTTGATAAGCAAGTGTCACAGTCACTGACGGAAGAGCACCACCTCAACCAGTGACATTGAGAGACAGCAGCAAGCAGACCATGGTGAAGATACAGCAGAACTGCAGTCTCTCAATAAATGTTCAGCCATTAGTAAAGTTTTTTTGCTTTGATGTATCAACAACACTCATGTTAGATTATAGTGAACTGGCTGGGCGGCCCTGAGGTAGACTGTAACCATTTAGAGAGCATGAGGAAGAGTGAGCTGGCCTTCTGGGTGAGGAGGGCAATAGTAAGGGTTCTCCCCTTACCTCATGGGGCCAAACATGTTATAATGTTCCTACTAAAAGGCAGGACTGCATATTAGGATGATAGAACTTCAGGAAGTAGAGACTGAGTCGGCCTACACTATCAGGAACTGTTGGCCCAATTTGTAGCTAGCTCACAGTCCCTCGCCTGAACCCCCAACCTTTCCAAGGTAACAGATGATTTTGGCAACCTGCCACATTATATTGTCTCTCCCAAGGAAATCATGGAAACAGATTTCACCCTTTCATTGTATTACTCATGCATGCTCAGGGTAAGCACAAGAAAGATATGAGGAAAAGTTTACAAATATTTATTGAAATAATCGTATTCTTGCATAAAGAGACTGAGCTGTGATTATTAGGCAGATGAAATAAATCATTGTAAATAGCAGTACCAACATGGTTAATAAAATGAATAATGCAACCATGGCATTATTATCTCTATAACTTTCTACTTATCACAACTTATACTCTGAGAGCATAGGTGGTGTACTCTTTGCCCGATCTACGAGGATAGCCTGAGACTCCCATACCTGGAGAACTGAGCCAGGAAGCGGGTCAAGAGTGAAGTTAGCAATCCTTCTCTGCAAGATGGAAGATCAGGGTCAGCAGAGCTGCATGTCAACACAGGATTTCTTCCAGGACAATCGTGGCCGGAGTGTATTTCAGACCCCGGTATAGCAGTCCACGATTTATATAATCAAAACCACACCTTGTTAAAGGGGCAGCTTTAATGCGATGATATGTCTAGGTTCAGGAGCTGCCTCCAACGGACAACACAAGCATCAGGATATCATGTTCTATGTACCTAGCCTTGAACAGAGTGTACAGATTACACGTTGGGAAAGGCTTACTAAAAACAAGCAACATGTACAATTTATTCTTAGAATAATATTGTGCAAGCATAAAGTGTATAAAATGTAATTGCTAAAAGCGTTATCAGCCTGAAACATGTAAAATCTAAACTGTAAAACTAAGCTCATTACACTTAGTACTATTTAAACTAGTTTTGTGTGTCTAGCCTTTCCTATGAATTACAAAGTGATTGTTATTTAGGGGGGATTTTAATCTAGGGAATTGAGCATATTTTGTATTCAATTAAAGATAGCCGGACAATCTCCTAATAATGTCACACCCTGTTTAACACTATAAAAGGGAGTCCATTCGAGTCAAGTTGTGTCACCTTTGTTTCTGCTAAATTGCTTGCTCAATAAACTAGATGGATATGTTCTGTTTCTCACCTGGCTACTTGGCCTGGACAGTTGGAAAGTGTTTCTGGTCCCCAGTTTTTTTCCTTCCTGATGGATATTATTTTTAAAAACACCACTAGACTTTCAGGTACAATCTTGCATCTGGCACTTCCTCTGGAGGCAATAGGCCGATCCTATGGATGGAGAAGACTTTCCAAGCATTGTCTACGAGGCTTGCCTTCACAGCAATGTTCATGCGCAACCTCACTGTCCACCAAAATACAGACATGAGGGGACTCTAGGAAAACTTTTCCCCTGAGAATATAAGCTTGACATTTTTCTCTGCGGTACATGTACTTGATTCACAGGAACAGTACTCTAATTAATTGAGGGCTTCTTCCCCCATATCAGTTGTTGATTAGACAAATCTAAAGAAGTACATATGAGAGGCAATTTAGTTGAATGATCTCCTCCCAAGTACACAGAAGAAGAAAAAGGGGGAGATGGAGAAAACCCAGATGTAAGAATATGAAATGAGACAATAGGGACATACAGAGAATTCAGAGGAAGCTTTGACTCACTGAGGTCCACATACTTAGCATTGCCAAATATAGGACAGGTACGCACAGCAACCCCTTTGAGAAATACACAGTAAAAGGCTTGGTGTATCAAAGTAAAGGCAGAAAGGTACTTAGATATTTCAAAGAAACAGGGTAAGTTTCAGAAGACACATTGCAGCAAATGCTGTTAGTACAACAAATTAACAACCTGATGTCAGCAGTCAAGAAATAGCTATTAGGAGAAAGACTGGAATAATACTTAAACTATATTTATGTTATGTATGGTGAGATTCAGTACTGTGAACTGAGTTTTTTAAATCCGTTTTTCACTTAGAGGAGTGAAAAATAGTTTTGTTTGTCAATACTCTGTCATCGGCAGTGAAACACTGGCTTTTGAAGATACAGCATCACTCCCCCTTTTGTTCACAGACCGGGTGAAGGTAGTGCACATGCTACCCCAGTGCTCTTTTGATGTTAATGTAAGTAGGGGCAGAGGATTGGGGGCATACAAAAGAGACTTGTGCAAGTCAAACACAACAAGAGCTTCTGTCTTGATGTATATCTGATGTCACTTGGAACCTCTCACTGGAAACAAACCAGTTTTCAAATGCTACTAATCTGTAATTCTACATATTCATCCGCATACAACAGTTCTTTACAGGAACCAAGAGACAGCCATTGTGTTTCAAATTGACATCTGAACCCAGGCACTTTTCATAATGATCAATAGTTCTCTGATCAAGAACAAATATTATGCGGAGCGGAGAGAGGAAAGGGAAAGGTATGCAGCAGATTCCTTTGCTGTCCAAATGATATAAGGTTCAGATGGTAAGTAAGAAACTGCTGCTAATAATAACATATCAGTTACAGCAATGGGAAAGTAAGCTGTAGATTTTGTCAAATGACAAGATTGTGATGAAAGAAGAAAGGCAAGAGTTAAAGAGGTTGAGGAGAACTTAGCACTCTGACCAAGGTTGAAAAGCATAACAAGTTTAAAGAGCTCTTTTTAAGTGTTAGGGATTCAAATGCAAGAACAAGTCATTTTGCTTTATTAAAATGTGTGAAAGAACAAACATGAGTAGTTAAAGGTAAAGAATACGTTTGCAACCCATGCATACAAGACAATCAGGAAGGGCAAAGTGACTCTTAAATAATAAGGAATATGAAGAAAACGAAAATAAATCTAAAATACAGTATAATGGTGGATTTCAGGGGCATGCAGTATTATCACTTATCATTCTGTCGGCAGAGATTGCTGTGCCTTCCTGAACTAACTAAATTCTACGATTGAACATCATTCGCAGTTTGACAGAGAGAGAACTTCTGACAGAATTTCAGAATAGCAGAAGAATGTTCACCTGGAAATTACCAATAGGTCATCTAGAACCAAATGGAGACACCAGATCTAAGCTTATGTTGGTGGCTTTAAAACTATGATTCAGTTGCCAAAGAACACACCAATTTCAAACTTTCAGAAACATTGAGTCCTGTATTGGTAAGTGTTCATATCATGTAAATATCCAAATGATGGGTCTGACTTTCTTTTGAATATGCAATAGAAGGAAATAAAGATCAGAGAAACACCCCCTTAGTCCTCTGAAAAGATGAAAAATCTGTAGTAATGACAAAGAAATGGATTGGCGGCTCGGCTCCTCCACCTCTTCGAGTTGAGGCAATTGACATCTTAAAAAACACCTTTACTCTCAAATAACTGTAAGATGATTTTTGAAAAAGTTGCAAATTGGTCACTTGAATCTTTTGCTCAAAACGCAGAACCCAAAATGCAAATGTGCTTTAGCTAAAAGAGCTATACAAATGTAAACAAATTAAGACATAAATATATAAAGATTATGAGGGGGGACAGGCTATCCTTTAGTAACATAGAAAGTGGTAAGTAATATTTTTTTTCCAGAATAGTCCATAGCACTGCCTCCAGAGCAGCTGACCAAACTAGCAAGATGGAAACCTCCAGAACATTCGGAAACACTTCTGCATTAAAAGTAATAGCAAATCCAGAACTGGACATGTAATCACTTGATGTAGAATTTAATGGTCCCCAGAACTGCTCTTCTAGATAAAGTCACAAACCGTGAATCTACAGCCCTACTCAGAACTGGTGCTCTCAGTAGGGCAGCAAGTGTAGTGCCACCAGGACCCAGGGGCTGGAGGGACCCACTGCACTCAATTATAGCTGTTTTCGACTGACTAAATGCCGGGTTTGGCATATTTTGTTCTGCTCAACCTGGCCATTGAAACAATTTGCTATCCTATGAGAAGTTAGTTAGATGTCATCACACACAAACCATAAAATATGCATATAAAGTAGTTAGATACTTTAAGTGCATCACTCGACCTCTGCGTATAAGCACTTTTTTTGGATTACCTGCTTCATTCTGGACTTGACAGTTATGAATGATGAGTAAGAAATGATTGCAGAGTCCTAAAACTGGCAGTTTGTTCCCTCCAGTTTCATATACAGAGACACTTGCCGTGAGCTTTAGGTGGCCCCAGAACAACACTCTACTAAAACTGACTTACATCTGTGTAATAAACTTGGGAGAGGAACCAAACCCTGCTTAAATATTATCAAATAAATGTCAAGTGAAATTGGGGTTGGGCATCAGAGGACAATGGCCAATATTTCAGAATTATCTGCCATTTGTTGTTGATGATATAAGAAATGAAGAACTAAAGGAATAAAAGTACACTTGATCCTTTTAAATGCATAGGCATAAGTCAACACATCTCCCTGCTTCCTCAGAAACTCTTGAGTTAAAGTGTTTGTACAAGCAGTACAAACACTGGCAAAGCTAAAAGGTCTGGCTTTGGTGGCCAGCCCCTTAGCTTCGGCACTGCTTGTTTGGTTTTGTCATGGACCTTGCTAGAAAAAGCATTGGCAAAACATAAATGTCTGGATTGGCTGCAAGCTTTTCAGCTTTGGCACTGCTTGTTAGGTTTTGTCATGCTTCTTGCAAAACATTATTGTTGTGGAAGGAAAGGGCCCCTCATCAATCTTAAAAATAGTAGTGCCTGACACTGAAGGGAGCTACTTTTTTGTGGATTTGCTCCTTGTGTAATGGAAGAATGTCATCACTCACAGTGAGGTTAGCAATGGCTCAAGAGGGATGACCCATTGTCCCATGCTGTTTGCTATAGTGGGTGAAAGAAAACTGTGAATGACACACTAACTGATCAATGAATGAGGAGAGCAGGGTGAAAGTCTAGGTAAATAGACACTGAATTTTAGTACAGTTGAATGGTCCTGACTAACGCCAGGTCTAAACATCAGGGGTGGCTCCTCCATAAGGGTGAAGGATCATCGCCCCTCCGCCAGCAGCGGCAAACCTTTTCCACATGAAAAAGAGGCAGGCGCACGGCGGTGACGAGGAGTGAGGGGGAGTGCTTAGCACTCCCCCTCAGAGCGCATGTATGTTTGGCCAGCTGGGCCGGCCAAACACACATGCGCACAGGGCTCTCTCCAGCCCAGCAACACAGTTGCTGGAGAGATCCTGCACAGTCTCCTAGTCTCCTAGTTTGCCTGGGAGCACCCTAGCTGGGCGCTCCCAGCCAATCCTGTTGCTGCTCTGAGCAGCGTCAAGATTGGTGCTGGGCAGGCTGGGAGCCTGTGCCTGCAGGCAGAAAAAAGGAGAGGAGCAGCACAGTGGTGAAGGCGGCACCACAGGTAAGTGTTTTTTAAATTTTATTTTTAATTTAATCCCCTCCCCTCCCCCGTTAATCCCCCTCTCATCCCACGCCTAAACCTTTACCAGAAAACGATAATAAACTGATTTTATTATTGTTTTCTGGTAAAGGGGCCACAGGATGACGAGCAGCGAGGGGGATTGCTGAGCATGCATGTTTGGCCGACCGTCTCAGGCTGGCTAAAAACACATGCGCAGTAGGTTCTCTCCAGCTCTGCTACACAGCTGCTGGGCTGGAGAGAGCCTGCACACGGTCCCAGTCTGCATGGGAGCACCCTGGCTGGGCACTCCCAGCTAATCCTGATGCTGCTCTGAGCAGAGTCAGGATTGGCCGCAGGGCAGGCTGGGAGCCTTTGCCTGCAGCAAAGGAGGAGAGGAGTGGTGTGGCGGCGAGGGAAGGTAAGTGTTTTTTTTTAAATAAATTAAATTAATGCTTATTCTCCCATACCCCCCAGGCTGCCACGCCCCTTCTGCACCTGCAACACGCCAGTGACAGGACAGAAAGCAATGAAACTACAGAAGCAGCTTTGTGCATTAGTAATGCAAACTATTCACAACAATGAACCAGCCACACACCCAGCCATGTAGGCTAGTGTAAACCAAGTGTGACTGGATAGTGCTAATTGCACACACCTGTGGTGCTTTCTTTGTTTTTGAATCAGACCATGCACATCATGCACTTTTCTCAATCTCTTGATCCCGATTTCTAAAAACTGAAATTTGCTTTCATGAATCTGTTTCTGAGAGGCTAAACTTACACTGACAACGCACTACACATTATTCTAAAACATCAAGTATGGAATAGTATATATTCTGAAGGTGCTAATCCTACTCCTCCTTGGTATTTAGTTATACTCCTAATCTGTAGCTTGCTCCACACCCTCGATAAGACACTAAGTATTTGAAAAACGAAATTAAAAGTAAATTGCTACCACTCTACATGTCTGTCTTCTTCAATGCAACACTGCAACTTTCCACATCTGTTGAATGGTTTTTCATCCTTTTTGATTGGCAGAGATCCCAGGCTTTACTCCTAATTTATTTCTTGGAATATGATGCTCTTTCAGAGAAATACACTGCATGAACTTGTGTGGGAAGTGATCAAGGATTTAAGGAAGCAAAGTGCATAAGGAAACCTCTCTGGTCCAAAGCCTACTGGTGATCGCATGCTGATTGGTTAATGGTATTTACTGTATTGAGTAAGAGAAGAGTGGGCCAATATGGGGGCAGATTGAAGGAAAGTGGCACTGCACCCAATGCAGCGCCACTTTCCTTGTGCCCCTGAATACCCTCCTACTGCTAGCATGTGTGCGTTATATCCAAGGTATGGCGCACCATGGCGCAGGGAAGGGGCAATAGCATTGTTTTTATTGATGCTATTGATGTACTCTGCAGGAGTAGTGCCAAAATATTGGCACTACTCCTGCAGAGTACATAGGGGCCCATTGTATTCAACAGTATGCCTCCTTTTAACACCTGCTCTGAGCCGGCGTTTAAAGTGGTGAAAACAATGATGCAAGGATCCCTTTTAGATTTCCTTGCACCCTATTATCCCACCCCTAACAGGGGAACGCCCCCTTTGCATACATTATGCATGGCGAAGGCATAATGTATCGCAAAGGGTTACAAAGTGGTGCAATGAATGTATTGGGGACTTTGGCTATTTAACAAAACATGAACCTAATAAGATTACACTAATGTGTCGGTAGATGGCTCTATGGGCTCTTAAATATGCCCCATGGTTCGCAAAAAAGCTGGACTTCATGCTGGAGTAACTTAGCACATTTAAGAAAACAACACCATCAGGTGGGGAAAGGTAACATCTGTATGAAATTCTGGTAGAAAGGTTGTAACCTGCGGACGTTTACAGAGAAATGGACCACAGCAGCACCCACCTCTCCTATCAGTACCTCAAAGGAGAATTAGCAGCAACTATCACTTATCTATAATGACAACTGTCATGGCAGAAACAGGTCTTTTTCCCTTGGCTTAACCCATGGAGCCTGGCCATCAACATTTGAGTAAATGATGACCTTGGTACAAAATAATTAGAGGTGGGTGAAAAATGCCACTCTGCTGGCGGAGTTTGTGGAGTTTTGCCCACTTCTCACTTCACTTGGCGTGCAGAGTTTCGGTAACACTCTTTCAGCAGACTAGCTGTGGAGTTTTTGTTGTTTCCAGCTTGCCAATGTTAAGTTGGCGAAGGTGAGCGTGAATTTGCACCACATAGAGTGATTTTCAGGCGTTAGAATGCCTCCCAGCAAGATTTCTTGATGCAGTTAAACTCGGCAGGTCACAACAGTACATGTAAGGCAGAACCCCCTGGCGAACCACGTGGTGCCGTTCGCGCTGAGTTTACAACGACCAAGAAGCTCCCGGCGCTAAAAATCAGAGCGAGCAGCATGACGTGCCCGATTCCTCCCACTCGCAGAACTCCACGGAATCTCACCGAGCGTTTATGTAACTCTGGGTATTCCACAGAGTGAAACTTTGGAAGTTCTGCCCACCCTTCATAATAATGCATTAATTCTAGTTGCACAGCAGGAATGCCAGGAACTCTAATGGCAACTAGCAACCTAATGGTAACTAGAGCTATTCCCTTGGTTAGGCACTGAAATATAGACCTAACTGGGGTGTTCAAGGCCCCTCACACCATGGATCCCAGATACAACTGCACATGCTGCATTTTTGGCAGCTGTTCCCCTGATCAATACGTCTGTAACTACATTGGTTTACATGTCTTAACTATGGAAATTCCTACGTTTTGAAGTTTGCGCATTGAGCATGGATAGGGATGCATCGATTTTCCATTGTACCTAACTTCTTACCTTGTGATAACGTGTCAGTGGTTAACACTTTAAAGTCAACATAAGTGCAGAATGATATTTGACATCAATATTATGATAGACCATTTTTGTTCGCAGCTGTGTCGTAAGACGCGGAAAGCCGAGACTATGGGTGGACGGGAAAAATAACACGTGGATAAATCGTTCGTTATTATCTGCTTTCGTGTAGATTATGAATATGAAAAATGTTTACCACTCTGCCCTCTCTCAGCTGTCTGACAGCTGAATGTGGTCTCGCAGGAGCGCAGCTATCAGACATCAGAAGAAACGGGTCAAGGTTGGAAGGGATCTGTCAAACACGGCTCGACCAGCAGTTACTTTTATTTTTATGTTAACAAAAAAGACGTACACACAAGCCAACTTTGGCAGTGGGCATGGAGCGGCTAGCACTAAATTGCGCCTTCCGCAGGTTTTAATGGTTGCTCGCATTGTTTTCCTGCCAAGAAAAATAGCTTCTGGGGCATTAAGGTGCCCACAAGCGGCACGATGAGCCTGGGAGGAAAAGCCACTTCCATACAATGTGCTCATTTTTAGACCGACATCCAGAGATAAGTTATGAAGTGATAGGAAGCAAACATCAGAGGAAAAGTATTTTATCAGCTAATATAAATTTGAGAAGTTATGCTTATATGATAAAGTGACACGAAGTTTTTTTTCAGTTGGACAAACACCGTGCAGATCAGAATAAAACTCAAGGTTCAAAAGCTGAGACATAAAGGCGCAGCTGAACAAATACAGTCCCCATTCGCAGACACCAACTGGCACTGATCGGCTGTTACGAAAAGGGAGTATGGTATTAGCATAAACATTGAATCAACGTCTAGAATAATTCTAACCTCTGACTCCATACACTTTCATTTTCTTTGCAGTTAAGATAATCTTATATTACTAACGCTGTCTGACAGCCCAACTGCATTCCTTCAATGGTTAATATGCGTTCTTCTCCAGTTTGTTTTCAGAGTCTTTTAAGTACGATTTAACAATATGCTGCAGCATACAGTGGTGGTAAATGTTTCAAGCCTAAAATTTCATTTCACTTCTAACACTAGGAATCTTTTGTAGCGCACACAAGGATACACAGAGAAACACAGCGAAGGAATCTTGGTGTTGGGAGTCAGAAGAGCACACGCTCCTTACACAAAAGAACAAAGGAAAAATAGACACAAAAAAACAAAGGAAAAATAGGCCTTAAGTCATTTTTACATCTTTGCTGATCGATCAGAAAGCCTGCATCATAGAAGAAATGCTCCACTCTGAAAATATTTTCGCACATCTGGTTGCATTCTCCATTTTCCCAATGAAAAGCCAAGAAGGATGAACTTGACCTTGGAGACAAGGGAAGAGAGCTCCATGTAACTGGGCGGGCAACTAACAAACAGCGACCGCCATGCGCATCCCTTTGAATCTGAAGGAAGGATTTAACCAAGTGACATTGAGAATACAGTAACAAACGCTTCGAAAAAAAAGCAGAACACTAGCCTTAACACACCTGGTGGACTAGAGTACAACTCTGAAAGAAATCCAGTTATTAATGGGAAGTCAACGAAGGCTAGCCAGTAAAGAGTGTAACATGACAGAATAGGTGACATTGGAAAACTTTCAAACAGCTTGGGGTCTGCACTGCTTGCACTCGTTGAATTTGAAATATGGGTAGCCCTCGATGCAACGAACTGGGAAAGTCCAGGTGAGATCCTACAACAGCTGAGATCACGGAACCTCTGCCACCAAGGCTCATCAAAGGGAGAAATTTCCTTAGCCAAAGTAGACCTTAAAGATGTTCATTTGCTTTCTTCCTATACTACCGGATTGAAGGTAATATTTTTCCCTAAATTCTTGATGTTTTCTCTCGGGAGAAGGCATTAATAGAATTTCAAAGTGATTGTGAAGGAATCACCCAAAGATAAATCTAGGAAAGGGCTCATTAAGGTCTGCAATGCTGAAAGGTAAGCAGGGCCAGTACGCAATCATTTTGAAGCACTTTGCTGTTGGTGGTGATGGTGTTAATTTCCAAATGGAGTTAGCTTCACCACTCTGGGATTCACTTAACATTCATTGTACTTCGAGACCATTTCTTTGCATTTAGAATCTTTATAGAACTAGAGGATAGTCCCAGGCAGGAGGTCAACCATAGTTACTTGAATTTATGAACAATATAGGTAGTCCTGCGAAGATTCCCAGGTCCATGTGTGATATACTGCTCTAGACAGATTTTTATTTAAATTCTGGGACTTGTAGTCTTGTTTTTCCATTAAAAAGCAGCGCTGCATGTCACGGGTCCTGATTCACAAAGGTAAACATAGACTTATGTCAGAATCTTAGCCCAGAAGTCTAAGTTTACGACTTTGGGAATTCACAAAGGACATTTATGATTACTGTCTATATATCTGCACTTGGGACAGGGATTCACCCCTAGTGTGAACATAAAGATATTGATCGTAAATGCCCTTTGTGAATTCCCAAAGTTGTAAATTTAGACTTTTGGTCTAAGTTTAGGACAAAAGTCCAAGATTACCTTTGTGAATCGTGCCCCCAAAATTCAAATAAAAACCTGGACAGGAACAGCACATTTGGATGGACATTGGAAATTTGGAAGCTATGTATTGGCCATGCTAAAATATGAGTTTTGATACTATCAAAACACCCAACTGTTCATGCGAATTTACTCTCTCACAACACCCCACCATGAAAAAGCTCATGGGCACATTGTGAGACCAAGCAAAACACATGTTGGCTAACCATTGATACAAATAAAATGGAAACAATCATTTATTGCCTTCTTAGAGGATTTTTTCATTCAAATACCATAATAATAGAAGAGTGCTATGCATCTACACACAGAGACTCTCATGACCTGGAAAGTTTCCTGTACAAACTCGAGATTTAATTGTCGCAACATGCATAATCCAATTGGGCACTTTGGTTTTCCTGTCATCATGCTTCCGTTGAGTACTTATTGGTGCAACAGAATCAACTGCCTTGCATATCTAGGAACAAAAGCTATATTACGCACTGAAAGGTAGCGAAACTGTCAGACTAAATATGTTACATGATAAGTACTACACCTACACTTTCCAATTCAATATAATTTAATATATTTTTATATGCTCCTTTCTTATATCTATTAGTGTGCCAAAAAACCTCAATCATGAATATCCAACATGAGGGCTGAATCTATGCCTGATTTTAACAACCAATGGCTATGGAAGTGAATTTCACTCCATAATGACGATGTTGAAAGGAGCCGCCACGCTGATCCCGTCATGACATCTCACTTAGCTTGTGTTCGTAACCACAGCTCAGATTTGCTCTATCTCCAAAATAATTCTTCCTTTGTTGGCAATGCGGTTGCCACTGCCTGCCAATATAATCATGCCTGACACACAGGTTGTGGTTTCTGGTCTGTTTGTGCTCTATCTTAGATTTCCTTGGGTCTCCATCCTCCCCTCTTTGCATTTGGAGAGGATCCTCACCAGACATTGCTGGCTTTACTTTGGGTAGCTTCAGCTGGTCATTGCACCGTTAACTCTTGGCACCCACGTGGTCAGGTTTGACACCCGTGTTGTTTGCCTATCCTTGCTCACCATTACTCTAATCATGGCTCAATTGATAGCCACTGTGTGGTTGTGCAGTAGCACAAGTGTGGTAAGTTAGGTGAAGTGAATTTTAGCACAACTCATACAGTGATGTTGTGGCATCGCTCCTCAGTTTTGAAATGTTGTATGAATATGGAAGAAGTCTAGAGAGGGGCAGGAGCAGTATTGGCGGTGGAACTTCCAGCGTCCAAGTTGAGTAGAGTACAGAAGAGGCAGCAATTCATTGGAAACTTCTTAAAACTTCTTCAAACCTTTGGAGAGATGCTTTACGAGTTCATAAGAAGGACAATGAATTGCTGTCTCTACTGTACTCTACTCAACTTGGACCATCTCTCCAAAGTTTTAAAGAAGTTTTAAGAAGGTTCCAATGATTGCTGGATAATAAGGGCACTATTAACGAACACTGATTTGTACTTGCCGAAAGTACAGCTTTTTTCTTAAGCTGTACCAATCTTCCAGTCCTTATGCTTCATGTCCTGTCTTTGGAGAGATGTTGCTTCCTTAACTGTGAGGTGCAGAAGTTATTGAACTCACGAAAGAGAAGTGGTGTTTACTATTCACTTTATTGTCTGCTTCTCATCAGTTATTTTCTTTCTCTTTGTTAGAGTATCAACTGAAGAAAACTTTTCTCAAAGACCCATTATTTTAAAAAATAGGTGAGCCAACCAAAAAGCCAGGCTCAACCTATTTGTACAAAAACTTTACCCCAGATTAGTCAATAACAGAGTAAATCTGTCAGATGTATACAAACTGAGTCTTCTAATATAATCTAAAGTGAAGGGCAAACCTAGTTTAGAGAAATGTCCAAATTCCTTTACGTTAACTCTGGGTAATCACTGAACAATTAAAAGTTACTTTTTAGAAGCTTTGGGCCTGAGTAAGACCTTGGTAAAGGGGATTACATCATCACAAACGTGACGGATATCCCGCCCACCGTAGTACAAATTCTGTTATATCCCATTGAACTTGTAATATGGTGGACGGGATATCCAGCACATTTTTGACGGGGTAATCCCCGCCGCCACAGTCATTATCAGGCCCTTTGTCTCTTTCTCCCAGTGCAAACCCCAGATGAAAAGTCTGAAATAGCTTTTGTATCTTGAGTGCTTCTTTACATTATGTCTTTCCAAACATTAGTATTTGCACATTATTGGATTACGTTTACCAAATGAGTGTATAGAACCCAGTTTTGCTTACAACCGATTGTTTTATGGGCCCTGCCTGACCTTCCATTGTAATACCATAAGGCACATTCCAGGAAAGCCTTGTTCAGCAAATCCTACTGTGAGCACGCCCTTAAATTGGAGTCATCATTTGAATTTTACTTTTCATTAAATGATTGCCTCTCCTATTCTCCTCTTTAGACAAACCCTGTGTCGGATACAGTGCATGTCCTCTATACACATCTATGTTGCATCCTAGAGTTAATGAAAAAATTGGTGGCTGGGTCAAACCATATGTCGGATCTTCTTACTCAGAGTCTTAAAAAATATGCAGTAAACCCACCTTCAAGGCATTCATTAATTACCCCTCTAAATGATCAGAGTTTCTCTGCAGCTACTCAAATGATTTCGAACTTAAATTCCAACCCAGTTCTACTTTGCCTCTGTGTTATTTAATAAATGACCAGTTGTGACCACTAGCGCTGCAATCTCAAATGGGCCTTCCTATGCAGCCTCAACACAAAATAAATTACCACCTGTACAGAAATTACCAACGGTGGCAAGTCAGCTACTGAATTTGTACTTACTACTTTTTCCAACCCTAAAGGAAAACAAAAAAAATAAGCAGTCCCATGATATTGTATGTTCTAGTAGGACGATTTTAAGAAACAGATGCACAGGTCATTACAATTTTTCAAAGTCTGCAGAAAAGAAAATACGCTATGGAGTAACATTAAGGATTATCCCATAGTTGATTGATCTATGGATAGAGACAAGAAGTGTTCTGCTTTCAAAATATCCTTGTCCCATCCAGGGGGTTTACTAACTTGGATGCATCTTGAAAAAGCATCCATATAATATGTTTTCAAAAAAATGAAACATGATGTTTGACCAGCCAGAATTTCTGAATTTAAAGCAAACACAACACCTGATATTCACATTTCCATTTCTCTAATTACCCTATTACCTGAAAAAGGATGACACTGCCTTAAGAATTGCAAGTTCTTCCTTAGTGGCTAATTTGAGATATCATACATCTCTTAATTCTCTTCATGTCGTATCTAAGGAGTTGGTGCTGGACTATGAATCTATAGCAAATTCTAAATTCCAGCTAACACATTTAACCCATTAGATAATAGACTCCTTTCATTTGATAGCAGCGGGATTATATCAGTCTCTTTCCACGTAGCACAGGCTGTAGAATTTTTTTTACTGAACACATGATGCATCCTATACTTATTTCATAGTATTTCAAATGTAAACTTGCTCTGCACGGCAAATATGAAAAAGATTAAGCTGTTAGAAATTTCTGAAAAGCATCTTTCATTTCTTACCGCATGTGTAATGTACATTAGAAAAATAATTGTTAAAGTATTGTTTGAAAATGTGGATTCCCAGAAGCTTTTACTTGCTATCTTATTTCCCAATTTCTAACAATAATTTAGCTCCTATATTGCAGGAGAGTAACAACCTTGTTCATTTTTCTTTACTCATGCATTGTTTATACATAAATGTCGAAGCAGCAAAACAATTAGTAGTTCATTAGTAGTCAATTTGAAAACAGAAACATGAATGGTGAGAGAAGTATCTTCCATAAAGCCCCTTCATACTGGGAATCCTCAAAGCAAAATTGTTTCTTGGGCCTGGCTTCCAGTTAATCTATGTGGCACTAATCAGTGTAGATCCTAATTAAATGATATTGAACAAAACACTAATGTGTGTGTCCCCCTTTGTCCCTGTATGGCTTTTTGCTAGCAGATGTATTAAGTTTGAACAGACGCTATTCATTAAATGGTGTAGAAGAAAAAATAGTGACTGTGGGAGATTTTAATGTAAAGATACCACATATATAGGGGGTCATTCCGACTCCGGCGGTCAGGGATCGCCGGGGCCGGGGATGCGGGAGCACCGCCAACAGGCTGGCGGTGCCCCGCAGGGCATTCTGACCGCGGCGGTTTGGCCGCGGTCAGACCAGGAAAACCGGCGGTCTCCCGCCGGTTTTCCGCTGCCCTGGGAATCCCCCATGGCGGCGCAGCTTGCTGCGCCGCCATGGGGGATTCCGACCCCCTCACCGCCATCCTGTTCCTGGCGGCTCCGACCGCCAGGAACAGGATTAGCGGTGAGGGGTGTCGTGGGGCCCCTGGGTGCCCCTGCAGTGCCCATGCCAACGGCATGGGCACTGCAGGGGCCCCCGTAAGAGGGCCCCACTTTGTATTTCAGTGTCTGCTGTGCAGACACTGAAATACGCGACGGGTGCCACTGCACCCGTCGCACATACCCACTCCGCCAGCTCCAGCGGGAAAGCCAGAATGGCCTCCGCTGTCTTTCGACCGCGGAGCGGCCATATGGCGGCTCCCTCTAGGCGGGCGGCGACCGCCGTCCGCGGGGGTCAGAATGACCCCCATAGTCTCCTTCACAGTATGTAAAGAACAGGAGGAGACCTGTTGTGTTAAATATAATAAAACACCTACATAAAGGTAAATGGAGATATACTCAGTTCTCTAAATGTAATTTCGGCCTTTGAGAAATTGCTTGGCGAATTTGTTGCAGTCAACATCCATGTATATGTCAGGAATGTATTAAATTCCTACAGCCTGCTTGAAAATACACAGTAGAGGAATAGTCAGAAGTATTTAATAAAAAAAAAAAAACTGATTAATTTCTGTTATTTAAATCCTTCAATCAATTTTAAAACAGTAATTTTATCCACATAAAAGCCTTTAATAATTATTGATGTGCTCGGGGAGAGTTTAAAGCCCCAATGTTCAGGCATTCCAGTCAGGGCTTGGCATTCCTTTGCACTAGAAAAACTGGTACAAACGTTATTGGCTAGAATATGTAAATTCTGGAAATATTATGGACTCATCATCATTAAATACAGGATCAAAGCCATTCGTTTTTTAATCTTTAAACATAAACTCATCAGTCTCTGTCAAGTTCCCAGATTCTTTCAGGATCACTAAGCTTATGAAATCAATGAGAGATTCAGATTCCCAGACAGCTAACAAAAGTTTTATTTTATTTCTTTAAAGGAAGGTTATCCAGAAAGATGTGAAATCATGTTGTCCCCACTATGTAAAAAATGCATACTATAAGGATGGATTCTTATATCTTAGAGTGGATCACATTAATGCCTTTGCATAAAACGGGCCTTAAAAGTAATCCATACAACTTCAAGCAGATTGCATGTCTCAAGACCCCTTGTGTTGTGTTTATAAAGGAAATGCTAGGATCCTTACTAAATTGGGAAAATGGACACATCATCGTGCCAACTGACTAATTAAGATTCTGTAAGCAGTTGACATGCTTGGATAACCCGGCAGGACGTGGTGCTACACTGGACAAGTATGAGAAAGCCAATTTGCTGTGTTTATCAATTTCTATCCCACTTTTGGATGGAGATGACCGACAGACAGACATTTGGCACACACTGGCTACTTAAATATTTCAGGTTTTCTCTTAAGAACTCTGATGGCAATGCAGACATTTAGATGGTGCTAGGCTCTTCACAATTCTGGTGTTGGCCATTCAAGGACAGTTGAAATATCAAATGGTTTAAAGAAGTGGTGTCTATAAGAATCTCTGCAATTTTTCCTTAGGTTTTTGCGATCTGACCACTATCTTTACCAATCTTAGAAATTTCTTCCAGTACCCAAATGACTATATTTAGATATGTTACTTTATTCAGATGAAGTATCATCCAAGACCAAACTCTAGTTGATTTTCAGCAGAGTTGACAGGCACACTTTCTATTTCAATATCCAGTTTTTAAAATGAACACCTAAAAGTGCAAGATAGTATTTTTTTCAAAACACAATAAGATTGTAACTTTTAGATGTCAAATAGGAAAGGCAACTGTGGAAATGGCTACCGGTTACATCTGCTTGTGTGTAGTTCTGATTCATTACCAGCCGCTTAATCCTTATAAAAAAGTTTCTTACTTGGAATGTCACCAACAGTGCTACTGATTTAAAGGCCACACCCAGCGTTACTGGCAGACACCATTTCTGCCGCTTTATTAAGGTGTACTGTTCAAAATAGCATTAACTTTGTTATAGCAGAATAAATGTTCTCTGGTAAAAAAAAAAACATTTTTGAAAAAAATTGAGGGTAAAATATTAAGGGGCTGATTAAGAGTTTCGCTGACGGAAACACCTGTCTGCCAAACTCCAGACGGGGTAGTCGCTGCCATGCAGTCAACCTCCCCGTCAGCCCTTAATGACTTTCGCACTGGGCTGACCGGGGGAACAGCATGGTTGCCGGCTCATAATAAAGCTGGCGTCAATGCTGCTGCATGCAGGGAGCAACAGCACCTTCAAAATGAGCAGTGTCTGCACAGCAGACAATTCACCTTTCGCGGGTGTTAGGCAGGGGACCCCCCTGCACTGCCCATGCCCATACCCTGGGCATGGGCAGTGCAGGGGGCCCCCTGTGGCCCTCTGCATCTGTTCTCCACCAGCCTCTTCATGGCAGTGGTACCGCCATGAAAAGGCTGGTGGAGAACAAGGTTGTAATCAGCAAGGCGGCACTGACTTCAGCGCCGCCTGGCTGATTGCAATCTGCTTTGCCGTCAGCCCGTTGGAATCAGAGATCCTGGTGGGGATGGCTGAGGGTTGACTGGTCTGCCCGCCAACGAAGTAATGTGGTGGTTTTACCGCCACAGCCATTGCAGCCTGGCAGCCACCGCAAGACTGGTGGTCTTCGGACCACCAGCTTTGTAATCTGACCCTATGTGTTTCCCAAATAGTGGGTCAGCTGTGAGCTATTTTGGTGAATGGCCAAAGTCCAGTCAATAAATAAAGATACCTTTAGATTCTGTACTTATCATGGGTCATCCACTGGGCTTCAAAGAGAGACCTCAAATGCCAGGTTATACCTTATGTTGCATAGTTTTTAGCATGAGATTGGTGTATGCAAACCCCTCTGACCTTGCAGTCAGAGAAAGAAAAATAAAGTAAATTATGTGACAATCTTCCTGGGGTGCATGAAATGTGAAAGTAAAAGCTGGAGGATGTATTTTTCCCAACACACAACAAAATGTAAATACCTATAAATGAACTGTACATATTCAGCAGGTAGGAAAGCAAAATGAAGCACATTTTTGTTTGCAGTTCTAAAGTGACAAGGAAACAAAAGATTTTAGTAGGATCAAAAAGAATCAAGACACTTGACTTGGTGATGCACAAATATTCACTGAAAACCAATTTCCACACACTATCATTTGAGAGCAAGTTAAGTAAACATTTCAATGGAAAACGTGCTGTCTGCAAGTAACAATGTGCTACCACACAATGCTTTATTACATTTAAAAATTGCTTGCATCATACCTATTAAAGGTGGGTAAGTCACAAAAGGTTGTTGTACTAAAAAGTAGGTCATGCTTCTGAAACGTTTGGGAAGAACTGTACTAAGACATTTGTTATAATCCAGAACTAGCTTATCTGTTCAACTATTACAATTAAAACAGGGTGTAATGAGCACATTTGCCAAAGTGACTGGTGCTATGATTTGTTGACATCTCTGAATAAGCACCTAACTCTCTAAGGAAATGAGTTACATTGCAGTTGAGTAATTCTATGCAAATGTGCTCAGTCTATACTTACATCAACCTTGGAACTTTAATACGATTTTATAAAATCTAGTCCCATAGCTTTTCAAAATATTAAAGTAAAAAAAGCCAAAAGGTGTAAAAGGATGGTCTCAAAAGAATTAAACTTTGACTTGGTCAAAACCCATTGCACAGCTACATCTGTTCTGATTCATATTGTAAAAGCTGTTAGGCAAGGTCATATTAAATTTACATTGCAAATCTTCATTTGTTGAGCCAATTTTTCTTACAGACTCGAAATAATGGCCTACCTATATGAGTTAAATTAGCAAAATGGTGTGGTCCAAAAGAATATGATGTACATTGCCCTTAAAATCCATCTTTAGTGTCTCATGTTGTCTTTATCTGTCCATACATGAAGCCAGCACAGTTTTGCTTACTATGAAATATGTTTTATAAATCTAGCTAATCAATGCCTAGATTGCTGTACAGTTATTGTCATGTTCTTTCTATATCAGATCATTACAGAATTTATAAATATTTTAATCACATTTGCAATTTCTACTAACGGTTGTTGTCACTGAGCATTTCCAATTGTATTAAATGATTGTTGTTTTATAACTGCGATATAACATAATGTTTGATTGTTTTGTTTACCACCTTAGTTTGTTAATATAAAAAATAACAAACTAAATATGTGTATTGCGCCTTGGTACAGGGCAGCACCTTTGTCTCTGCATTATAAACAATATATCCAACTACTAGTTCTCTGAACAAATGTTATATTTTTTAATTCCATATTCAAATTAAGCCATTTTAAGGAAGCTTTTTATGTCTATCTGACATTGACACTCAATTCTTTGTAGGTGGGCTGCTGCTACCATAAAACCATATGTCTCTGTAAAATGTTGCTTCATAAAATGATTCACTACCAGCCTGTGATTCACCGATCTCCAGATGGAGGCCTGCACAAAACATGCAGCTGTTTGCATTACAATCTGAGATTCAAATTCTGACTTTTTAAATAAACTGCTATATTGTTATTTAATTTTACCCTCATTTAGGAAATAAACACTGGATGTATTTACACCAAGGCCCGAGCAGTATGCTCTGTTTTATGTTTACTGTCGTTCCGTCTAGTGTTTTCACATAATTCATCAACAACTTTCTGTAGAAGCCAGAAAGGTAAGTGCAGCTTCTGCTCTCTTCCTGCTGTTATTATACCCAATTGACCAACCTGCATGAAATAGTTCAAAATAGAAAATATATGCATGTATTTGTTGTCAAAAAGTATGGTACACACATCTGAAACAGGGTAAAGTTTAGCTTTGATCAGAAAAAAACATTATCAATAAAACACCCTGAACCTTAACTAAAGAGTCCCTCTGAGATCTATAAAAAATATTTTTGAGACACGTCTATAAAGTTCAACTCCTCCCTTGATCAATGTATACAAGACTGCCCAACACTGTCTTTAGGAAGACGAGTTTACTTATGATTTGTGAAAATTCATCAAATGAGGTCAAAGTTTTTAATAGAAATATGCTTTTCCCAGAGACTATAGACAGAAGGATTGAGCCATTAGTAGGGTTCACTGAATTCTAATACAGGTTATTTGCCTACCCCGTCATCACTGTATATGCATATGAGAAAACTCAGAAAATTGAGCAAATCATGATCATTATCTGTTTGAAGTCTGATATTGGTTTCTTGTTGACTTCATACTTTTCCCTATATCCCAGCCTCCCTTTCTAATCTTTGCTATCAAAATGTTTTTCAGTTTCATCTCGGGTCTAAAACAGCCTTCCCCTATCATGTACTGAGGACTGGCTACTTGCACGTGTTGGAAATGTCTCATCATTTGATGTCCTTAGTAATTTCCATGGGCAGCTTCGTTAGGGATTGTATCTCTCTTGTGACTTCTGTTTTGGGAATGTGCCAGGGGTCGGATGGTGTTATCTGTCACTGCCTCCTGTCATGTTGGCATGCGGTGGGCAACTACCAGGTCATAGAATTGGCAAAGATGACTGTGTTATGTACTGACCTAGCTACCCTCTCTGTACATATGTAGGGTGACCACATGTAGACATTGATGTGTTACACAGTTAGCATTTGTCTATGTGTGTTTCTTCTGCACGTTTTGCCGCATTACTTGCAAGGAATATTTTGTGTCCTACATTGCTCCCATTCTTTAGACTGCTTACACTTTGTACACATCATCTACAGCAACATTGTCTGGTCATACATGGACAGGATGCAACGTGTGACACATCTACTACTGGCTACATGATAGTTACTGTCCCATTGCCAGTATTTGCAAGATTTAATGAGTGCCCCACACACACATGACATTACACCTGCCACAGCACTTGTGTCGTCTCCAAGTGACTTCCCATGTTGTATTTCCAAGTATTTGTGGGTATCACTCAGCTGCCCATCCACATCCTCTGTTGAACATGGGTATGCATTTATTGCTGCATGCCACAACCTATGTTACTCTTACCATGACTGTATGATGTTGATGTGTGAAATCATCTCAATGCTGCTATTTCACCAGCCAAATGCAACATATATGTCTACTTCTACTCCTGTTCATTTTTTGAATGGGTCTCTGACATGTTTGGACATTGCTCGACATAGTTGCACATCCCACACCTGATTGCCATGTTGGAGACCAAAACATATTTGGGATAATTTGCAACTGTTGGTACCTTGCTCTTGGTCTGACATGTGAGTGACAAATAATGGTATGTATTGCTATGTGCTGTGTGATGTTGTTATACAGAGCATACTAGGTAACCATGCTGACAGTGTGTCAACTATTGTTAGTACTTGCAAACCCTTTGCTACCTGGGACAAACACCCGTACTGCAGACTTCACATGTATATTTGGAATTGCTGTGGGCATGTGTCAAGACAGCAGATTTGTGTGACAAGTGTGTAGCTAATGTACATAGTGAGTAGAACACACTCTGTCTACATTCCACCCAGACAATAATTTGGTGGTCCATTGTACCATTTTATTCTTAGATCCTGAAAATGGGTCACATGTTTGGATAGTGATCCATCACCTTTTGCTCCTTCATTAGTCTGGCAACCCATAGCACACTCCACAGCCAACGTGTATGTGCCATAAGTGAGGTACAGCCTACCATGTGTCAGGGCTCTGCCCAATGGCTGTGCCAGGACATAATCCCATGGATACACAGTGCAGGGTCTGCCTCTAACATTGGTTACAACCCCTGTACAGTTACTGAAGGTCCATAGTTGCCAATGATGTCTCCCCCTTGTCACACATGCACATTGCAGGCAAAGCAGCAATCCCCCGGAGATGTGAATTACATTCCAATGGTATATGTAGTGGAGAAAGAGCAGACCAAGGAGAATCAGGTACAAAGTATTTTATTGGCGCTATTTACAAAAGTGATAATGATTGTGCAGTCACTATGTCTAAACGTTCTGTACAATTTGTAGTCTCCTGCTAACTCCTGTGGCAGTGTTATGCAGTTCCTCCTCCAAATGTGCTGCACCATTATCATCATCTGCCTCGTTGGGGACATCTACCTGTTCATCCCAGGGAACATTTGTCCATATACAAATATTATGCAGGATTGCACAGACCAGTATGATCTTATATAACAGAGGTGAAACATACAACAGGCTTCCTCCTTTCAGGGCCAAGCACCCAATTGTCCTCTCCACCGCATTGTGTGTTTTTCTGTGCCCTTCATTATTATGCACGCTCTTCCACCATCATGGAATTGGCAAATGGAGTCATGACCCATGGCTGTATCCCATAACTTTGATCGGCTGCAAATTCATGAAAGAATATGTGTTGGTGAAGCTTGATAGTGGTTTGGTATATACCATGGCAGTTGTTAGTTTTAGGTGGAGTGGTGACTCTGATTTGCTTCTGGCATAGTTTATGTTCATGTTTTGTGAAATGGTTAATAGGTCTGTGTTGATGGACATGACAATCTTGGGTTGTGGCTCAGGGACCTTTTATTAAATCCAAACTGATGGTTTAACCATTGTAAGTATGCGTTGTGTTGCCATATTTGAGTCAGTGTCCTATTGTTGGTGGAACCTACCACCTCCTTGTACCACAGTGGTGTGTCATATGTAGAGACACAATGGTATCCTTACAAAGTCAAACTCAGTCCTCCATGTTACCATGGGCACTATGCATGCAGTGCAACACTTAGTGACCCTTTGTGGCAGATTATGGTAGTACCAGCCATCAAGTGTACTAGGGTGTGAATCACTCAATTGAATGATTCCTTCTCATGATTTATCACAGACAATTTTAACACATGCACAGTGCAGGCGTTTGGAGGGGGCTCACCATTTTTTTACATGGGTCCCTATGTACAGTGCATGAAAGGTCAGGTATGTCCTCTATACTCCTACAGAGTCCTACTATGGCATCCATTATCTTTACAGTATTGTACAAAATCTGCACCATGGTGAACCCTTTCTTATATACGGTACAAACATGGTGGTGTTAGGGGGTGCTAAGGGGAGCATGTGAGGTTGCACTGGAGTAGGTGCTGCACCATGTCTCATTATTCTGCCCCATGGTCTTTCATGGCAGGTAATGTTGTATTCCTATGTGTGTGACACAATGCAGCAGACAGGTGAATACGCACACTACATGTGTGTCAGTTATGTGTAAGTGATATGTGGTTGGTAATGGCACCACTTGGGTGGCATTTGATATAGTTGCTGCCAGGGACTTGAACGCCAGGATTAATGTGGGGGCTGTGCCTATGTGTGACTTTCTTTACATTGACATGACCTATGCCATTCACTTAGCTGAGCTATTCATTGTTTGGTGTAATGTGTGTGGGATCTGTATTTAGTTGTCAACCACTGGACACTTGTATTGGTTTATGTCCAGCTTCTGTATGCAAAGGGGACATAGCTCCACCTGCCCTTATGTGGTGTGCCAGTCAGTTTGTGGCTGTTTTATGTACATGTGGGTGTATATGTGTGTGATGTGCAGTGATTGCAGTGTAGTGTGGCATATGTGTTGTCATCTGTACATCTGTGTCCCCCTGTCTAAGTGTGTTTAGTGTGGTGTATGTCTTGTTTGTACTACAAGGTTGGTGTGTTGTCTGTGTACTGATTGGTATGGTGGCTTACCTTCGAGTAGGCCATTGCCATATTGGCCATCCCGGAACCACTCATTGATGGAGGAATGCCAGAAAATGTACACATCATGTACACTGCCGGGGTATTTTGCAAGGATGTTTGTGAAGAGCCCACGGTGGTCCACAACGGCCTGCACATTTATGGAATGGGTGTGCTTGCGGTTCCTGGATGGGTGTTTGGTTGCTGCACGTGGAACCAGTTAGACATGGGTGTAGTCCACTGCACCCAGCACATGAGGGAACCTAGCAATTAGATAGAATCCTGGCTTGGTCTCCTGCAGCAGTTACTGGGTGTTTGGGA
This sequence comes from Pleurodeles waltl, assembly GCF_031143425.1. Lineage (NCBI taxonomy): Eukaryota > Metazoa > Chordata > Amphibia > Caudata > Salamandridae > Pleurodeles > Pleurodeles waltl. The sequence goes on along the minus strand of NC_090436.1, from coordinate 976,477,928 downwards.
AGCAGATGTGGTGGGGTGTGAGGCTTATGATTGAATCCAGGACCTTTGGAAGGATGGCTGGGAGATACCAGACACTTGTGTGCCTGTTGTCTGAAAAGATCCAGATGCCAGAATATGAAGGACAACAAGGAGTTTGGTCATGGATGGAATAGTTGTTGGAGTTTCCACCCTTGAAGTGATGTCTGGCGCAATGTGGTACAGCAGGCGTACAATTGACTCCTGGTTCAGTCGGTAAGTCGTGATTGCATCTTGCTCTCTTTGCCCATGGATGGTTGTATGCTGTCTAAATATCCTCTTCCACCTTCTGTGCTGCCTTTGTGGCTGTGGGGTGGTGTTTGGCGTTGCTGCAGTGGTGGTGGAGGGACCTGTTGTCTTCGCTGACATCTGCGGTGTGTGCCAAGTTGGAGCATTAACACTTCCATGTTGTCCTGTAGGTTGCAAATGCTCCTTCTGTGTGTTTTCCTTCACTGGTGGTATATGGGTCTCTTTTCCATGCCTGGTCTGACCAGACATTAAAATGCTACACAAATCGGCCTTTGCATCCTTTTTTAGGGCCGCTTCCTTAGTATGTCGGGAGGTGAATATGGCACTGGAGGGCTACCGTCGTTTTTTAGAATTGAACGCCTACCTTGCACATCATTGTCGCAATATGACGCAAGGTGGGTTGGTGCACCCAAACAATGACACTAACTCAGATATTTTTTGTCGCTAGATGGGTCTAGCGTCAAATTCTAAATATAGAGTTAAGTTAGAGCCGGTTTTGAGTTAAAAAAAATGACGCAATTGCGATGCAAATTTTTCATAAATATGGGCCTTACTGGTTTCCATCAACTCCACAGCTAACAGATGCTCCGCCATGGATCTGGCATGTGGTCTGTGTTCCGTGGGCCAAACAAATTTTGTGGGTCCCTGCACAGAGTTGTTCACAATGTATGACCCAATCACAGCCCTGAGATGCCCTTTTTGGCCAAGTCATTGACACTGCACAGCTACACTCTACAAAAGTTGGTATGTTTGCACATCCCATAATCAGGGATAGCGATGTGTCTATTACATTGTGTCACACAACAGCAATTCCTCATCAATATCACACCAGCTAATCTAAGTGATACCCTCACATTGCTTACATGCCATGGCCTGTTGTGATACAAAAGATACATCTTATAGATGTGTCATTGAACTGAAACAAACCTTTTCTTATAAATCTCTGTAATAGACTTCCTCATATCACCCACATTTCAAGGTAATGTAAGGTAAATGGGATGCAAAATAATTAATTTGAGAAACATTCAAAGGTCACAATCTAAAAAATCCCTGCAGAATAGGTATTCCTCTACCAAGAGGACCACTGGAAGGCTGGTCCCCCAACGATGTCAGCCCTGTCTCCTCCGCTTGCCTGGAATGATGCTGAAATGACAAATGCAAATATGGTCATTTCATGTGTCAGAACATACTTGACCAACAGCTTGGATCACAGAACAATACTATAGTGTACAGTGACACCCAGCTACAAGGTCCACCAAAGTGGCTCCAAAATTAGCAAACCCAATGAATGCATGCTACCTGTAAACAGTTGCCCACAGTAAAGTCAGAATCACAGACAACTTCAATTGCATGAGTGAAGTTGTGCAATCACAATACCCATGTATTAAGTAGGCGACCTTGTCACCTTGAATGGTTCGGCTCCTGTAGCATACCTCAGTAACCTGATGCCATCACATATTATGGCAATACCAAATGTATTCCTTCAGATTCCACACAAGACCCTGCAATCGCCAAATGTTTATATGCCTAATACCACATCAAGATCAAATGATGGTCAACTAATACAGCTATGTTGCAGCAAGATGTAAAGTAGCTGGAAGAAGGTGACATGGAAAAACTCATGTCATACTGTAGAAACTTCTCCATGGTAACTTCCTAATATGTCTATTTTCAGAATAGTCTCATGCAAGTTGTACTAATATAGCTTCGCTATATAACACATGTTGCACAGAAAAGTAGACTGGAGACAATCTGGGCAAAATGTCTGGGAGATTTGTGTACAAATATCCACAGCACAAAGAATCAGCTAGGCCTAGGGAAATCACCAGTCTCGATTGGTACTGGTGAGAACACCATTCTAACAGTGCATAACTAAAAGACAAAAGTCCATTGAATGTTGTTAAGGCCCAGGGAATCTCCATTGTCTGAAGAGGTGGTTTAATATGTTTCTTAATGGGAAGGCACACCACTGTACCTATTATTCATGCAAACACAAACTCCATTGTATTACTGAGTGTATACACACACATATGATTCCCACATTTCTGCACGTCACACCCATATGTGTCAAAAGGAAGTTAATTAACCTTCATGAATAAACTTATGCAAAAAACTTAGCTTAATAATTTCACATCAATGGCATGGAAATGCACATTGTGAGAAATTACTGTAGGTCTGCATGTCATGTCCTTCATTGCTTCAGCAATTGTACATGACTAATAGCATTGAGTAATGGCTTAGTTCATGTGTGACCCACCGACCAATGTTGACAAACTCCTGTCTGTGGTAACACATGAACTGTATATCCATCACATATAACTATTTTCAAATACAGTTTAGCATGCACAGATATGTGATGGAATCAGACATCATCCTATGAAGACAGGTTGATCCTGTACGAATCACTAGTGTAACCGAGACTCCAAAAGTGAAAGGTACACATGGCAACATTTAAGAAGAAATTCTAATGGCAACAGTGATGTGAGCCAACTCATGCAACTATACATTTTCCACTTGCCAATGAGAAGTATTGCTCAGTGACTGCACACAAAATGCACTGTATGCTATGTCAGATGTATGAGAGACACAGTATTGAGGTACCAGCACTCTTGATACACTAAAGGAAAGTTGCCTGTTGGGTACAAAGGCCAATATACTCTCCTGAGCAGACACATATCTGAGTACAGTGATCAATACGATCATGTTGTTTGATGTTGTGGGAGACACACTGAAGATAAGTGGCCCGTTGGGTACAAATGTCACCCACAACATCAAACAACTTGAACTGATTGATCACTATACTTAACAATTTGCCTGATCAAGAGGATATGTTTGTAGTGGATTGAACTCTGATGTGTCCCTGGTCATTAGGACAATAGGCAAGGCACATCAGAATGCACCTACCACCACACCTACACAAACAATAACTCTTCTTGTGCGTCGCACATGGGCCACCTCAAATATTTATGGTGAGATGGATGCCTTGAACATATAAAGCTGGCAATGTAACATGTATGAATCTGCCCAGACTCACCCCCTTGTAGTTGGTGTGATACCTCAACTGTACATCAAGCTCCTGGTAGGCCAGCACCAGCATGCAGGCCATTAGGGGGGTCAGGGTCTGGCATGCAGCCCGTCCACATTGGGAGGACAGCTGGACCTCCGTGATCTTCGGGGCCCAGCGCCTCAGGTCTTCCCACCTTTTCTGGCAATGGACACTCCACCATCAATAGAACCCTAGGTTCTGCACCTTCTGGTCAATGGCGCTCCAAATTATTTGCTTCTGATGGCCGTTGACCTGTATTGATGCAATAGACAAATAAAGAGGTCATACTTGCATAATTTAGGATATCTATTAGGTTAGCACACATTTTTTAGACACAACGATTTTTAAAATAACACACTACACATGTACCTCTCACATGCAGATAAGTACAGGGACATAAGTACACACTTTTGTAATCACCTGCTGATTATCGATAACCCTGGTCAGGCCTACACTGACTAGACAGCCTGCTGACATCAAATAGCCCCGGGCCAAATGACATACTGTGATGTGAGCCACTATGAAACACAACACACTATTGGGACTTTCTGAAGGGTGAATTGCTTGTGCATGACTGTACAGACACCTTTGCATCCAAGCACACTGACTTGTCCCATACGGTCCATACAGGCTACTACCATAGTACAGATGACACCCTAAAACCTAGGTGACAATGAAAGGGCTGGCATTGGTGTCACTTAGAGCTTCCTCTCTGTAGATGTGTGGACATGTGGAGAACCTAATGGAATCTAATACTACATCTGATTGAGTTTGTGTGGTATGTACTGGTATCACAGGACACACTTTTTACCATATCTGGCACTCTTACAGAGATGACATTCACAATACCAAGGGCTGTTTGGTCTGATTAGTTGAATGTAACAAAGCCAGTGATTCACATGTAATGATCTCTCGAGAATTAACCAACTATCTGCACTGTATGTTTGTCACTTGTGCAATTGGCCTGTACAGTGCAAACATAACTTATGGAAAAGTGACAACATATCTGTGGGTGTAAGGGGCCTGACAGTAGTAAATGTCATGCATTGACAATGTGGGTCAATGGAAAGGTGTACTACGTCAGGGGGTTACCTCTATAACCATTCATAATGTAGTCAATGTAAACACATTCTGGTGTATTATTGGTTAAGAAGACTCATTTTGGGAACATCCAAGGATGTTCAGGTCTACAGGGAGTTTACCCAGTGCATCAGTTGCATTGCCACAGTAACTCTATCCCAGCCTGGGCTATGGCCCATAATGGGCTAAAAGTGTTGTCAGGTCTTGGTCTCTGCAGGCTGAGCATACTGAACCAGCATGAACATCATATTTCCATCGCCTTCAATACATAACAGTACTTCTTGAGGACATCCTATATGTGAGCTCAAGGTTGTGTGGCACTCTAAAGGGGTCCGAGAGGTTTAGCTAGCTCTCAGACAACAGTTTGCCAAGGCCTGAACTGGACTGTGTGATATGTGGGACTATACACATTGCTAACATCCTCCTCAACTGCTTCTAATAGTATACATGCAAAACTTATGCTGTAATGCAAATATATTTATTTTGTCATTTACCATCATCTAACCATCAAATATGTCATTGTTACCCTGAAAAGTTTACTTGTCTAGATATGTGATTGCAACAGAAGAAGGATCTAGGGCTTATTTCACATCACACAACACAATTTGTAATACACAAAGTACAGGGCTCCACAATCAATAACATGTACATCCTATGCATGGACCACAAAATGTAACTACAGTCATTCAAAATCTCTCTGAGACTCAGAGGCACATTGTAGCCTGTGAGAAAAGATAAGATGGCGTTGAATAGAGTCAAATATGTATATGAGATAGTTACCTGTTCCTCTGCTGAGCCATAGAGCTGGCCATACAGGGGAAGGACCTCTTCAATGAGTTTCTCCAGAGGTGGCAGACAGCAGCTAAACTGGGGGAAGTGTTGATTGCAGCAGTGTCAGCAGGCAAGTGCGATTTTTTTCAAACCACAGTGTACATGTATGCCACGTACGCAGTCACCAGCATAGATGGGCACAGCCATTGGGCTGCGACTGTCATCGTCAACAACGTTAGCCTATGGCTGTGTCTGCCATGGATGACACCGCCTCCGACTTCCGCCAGCGACGGCAGCTTCCAAAAATCCAATACACGAGGCCAGGCATCTGCCATTTTAGCAGTTGAAACTACAGTATTGGTGACAGGTAAATGCATCACCACCACTAAAAATGTGTTGTGACGTGTTAACATATGTACTACTCCATTTATCTGTAATTTAATCTACACACTCATCAGTGTAGTGTGTTACTGGTCATAAATGGCATATAACCGCGGTGCACTGTACACCTCTGGTGACGGTATTTTGGGAAGACAAAACATACTTTTCAATATCAAGGTGCACATGAAGGCCATTTCGGTGTATAATGTGCACATATTATGTTGTAGACATGTGTAGACAAAAATGGGGATTATAGCTAGATCCTCAGCAGTAGAGCATTGTAATTTGAAATGTGTATAATGGTTTTCCCCAGTAATGTTTTGTCACATGACTTTTGTCTTACCCATCTTATATGTTGCTGTGGACACTGTGACTAATGCTCCAATTTATTTTACCCGACACATGGGCACCCTGGGAGAGGGAGGAGATGACAACCTTCAGTGTATCCTCTATTTCCAGACCTTCAGACTGTGGAAAAAAGGGATGTTATTAAGAAGTTTAGTCTGAATAGTCAGACAAATACAACATTTATGTTGTCAGTTGGAGCCAGATCACATGCCTCAAAACACTAACCCAACATGTATACCACCTATTGCAAACTCCTGACATTATTACACTTTTTGGCCACAGGGTCGGTTATATCTGGTAGTATATCACAACCTATGTTCAGTGGTATTTTAAAAGAAGTGCTATCAGCAATGATGAAACACACTGACCGCTATATTGTATTCCCCAGACGTGAGAATTTTGCCAATGTGATGGTTAACTTCTTTGGATTTAGTTGCCTTCCACATCTGGCGGGAGCCTTTGAACACAGCAATATTGAATTAGTACCAACGCATGATGGTAAACAAGTCTATCGAAACAGGAAGCACTTCCATTCTATCAATGTGCAAGTTGTGTGCTTGCCAGATTTGTACATTTCAAACACCTGTGCCCAGTTTCCAGGTTCAGCCCACGATTCCTTTGTAATGCAGAACAACACCATACCCCAGCTTATGTCACAAATGCAACCAGAGAGGGCCTGGCTTGTTAGTAAGTAACATCTGTCCTAACTTTGTGTGTGCAATGTCAGGTGTTATAATCATGGAGTGTGTGACTCACTGTAGCACTTATGTCTCATTACAAAACAGGAGACTCAGCATATCCCAACCGTCCTTGGCTGTTAACACCGCTGAGGAATCCATCTACACCTGGGGAAGTCTTCTTCAATGAGGCCCATGGAAGAACACAGCGGCCACTGGAGTGGGCTTTTGGGCTCCTGAAGTGCAAGTTTTGCTCTCTGGGCAACACTGGGGGAGCCATCCTCTACTCACCTGGGAAGATGTGTCAAATCACCGTGGCCTTCTGCATGTTCCATAACATAGCCCCACAAAGGAACATCCCTTGCATCAGAGAGGAGGGAGAGCCTGAGGTGCCACTTGGTGAGAATCCTGAAATGCCAAATGATGATGATAGTGGTGAAGAGGAAGGAGCTGACTTTCTTCTCATGTGTGGAAGTATGGGCTGGGCCTTTTTGTAATGTTACATGGGCTATAAGGAGGACAGACTCAGCCCCACTAAAACCTCCTTCTCCCTATTTGTTGTTTGTACAAACTTTGGATGTACAAGACCTGTGCCAAGACAGCTGGCACAGTTATAGGATGGAAGTTAAGGAGGTTTCCTTGGGGATGTTCCTTGCTGTGTGGTGGCCATGATGCATTATGTGTGTTATCATGTGTTCAGAACATATGTAGTTGTAGGCCAAATTCATGTTAGTTTCCCTTCAAATTGCCTACACACTCTTTTTGTATGAAATATTTGTAGCTGTTGATGTGTTTTATCATTGAAGGTCAAAGTGACTGTGGCAAATCACTGCCATTTGTTTGTATCATGCCATCAGAAGCAGAAGCATTGGATTGTAATGACCCTGTGATCAAGAACTGTTGAGCTGCCATCTGTCTGAATTTTGCTTTATATGATGCTGGATTCCTTTTGTGAGGTAGGCAATATGGCTCCAACTGATGACATCAACCAATTTCATGTTTGCCTATTCTACCAGACAGTGTCTGATATATCCCTTCCTTCCATGTTCTGGAGGTCTGTACCTGTAAAGTTGATCACTTACACAGTATGATTCAATCATGTGTGGTTTTCTATGTTTCTGACATCTTGACAGCCTATAATTTGGGCAAAGTAATAAAAATGTTTTTCAGCAATACACTTGTATGTATGTGTTGGTGTAGCATGGTTGTGATCCTGAGCTAAACACAGTGTACATGCAACATATCCATGCTTACACATGTAGCTTGGTTTGTCATTGTTTAGTTCACATGGTATTACATTTCTACATTGCTAAATGTGAAATTTCCTATGCCAGACAATGAGTTTATCACTTGTGAATTAATTACAGGGGTAAAGGTGAAGACATACTTGGTACAAAAGCAAACATAAATGAAAAGTGAAGTAGTCAGTCATGGTGAACGAAACCATAGATGTAGATGCCAAATCATTTGAAAACCAAAGTCCAGATTACTCCTCCCATCAAAAATGGAATATTGTATAGAATTAGTACATAGAGTGAATGTGTGACACACAAAGGAGGATATTAAGGTTGAGGTTTCTTGCTGGCAGGGGTGGGTGACTTGCCATCTGCACCTCCTGTATATTTGCATGGTCATCCTTGCTTGCAAGGACCGGGGGGTTCAGCTGCTGCAGAGGCAGGGGTGTCTGACAGTGTTTTTTCCTCTGGTAGGGCCTTCCTTCCTGTGGCTGCCACAGATATGGATAGGTTGATGTAGTTGCAACACAGGAATGGATAGATGGTGGTGGACAAGTTCTGCTCAGGGTTGTATGGATGTCCATGAACACCCCTGTTAGGGTGCCCATGTTTTTGTTATGGTCCTCCATCTGTTGGTACTTGTCCCTTTGCAGCTGCTTAATTTCCTGGAGATTGGTAACTACCTGGCCCATCACCCCTAGGGTCTCCTGATAGACCCCCAACACTTGGCTGATGGTGTCCCAGTCATGAATGGCCCAGTGGGCTCACTCTGCTGGCTCATAGCATGCCTCCCTTGGACCCTACCCCCACGAGCCTGTGCTAGTGGCCCAGTGTGCCCTCTCCAACCGGGTCCTGGTCTCTCTGTGTCAAGACTGGTGATTTGCACTTCAGGATCCAGGACTGGGGGAGTACAAGTCAGTACTAACTGTTTAGGTACACAGGTTGGGGGGAATGTTGTTGGCTGAGATGTTGTAGCCAACAGGTTGCACTATACCTTTACATATTGACACATACCATGGGTCCTGGGGTGAAATTTTGATGTAAAACACTTACAGACCCCATGCCAACATATGGCATGTAATGGAGATTGATACATGTGATGTTATGTATGGCAATACACATTGACAATCTAACGTCTCTGATACTTTGGGTATTGCATGTTAGGAAAGTAAATGGACAACACAATGGCAAGAGCTGAGATGTGACCACCTCTTCCTAATATTTTGTGTTGTTGGACCATTTCCAACTAAATACTAGTGAATCTGAACTCTATTCAGGTTTGCTTTGGACTCCCAGAGAAGAGTTGAGTACACTCTAATGTCTCCACACTGCTTCAAACTGGTAATAGGTCGGCAATCCTCTGTCAGGGGAACAGCATCTATAACGTTACTGTCCTCACAGTATGATAGTTTTTAATGAGACCCTAAATGTCTAAAACACATATTGCACTTGTAGATGCTTGATTGATAGGTCCCTATAAGCATTTGTCATTGTCAGACTTCCAGCAAACTATTGAATGTGTTCATTCATGATGTGCCCGGTATAGACCCAGATCAGTTTAAGAGTCATTGCGCTCAAATAGAACCCAACCTGTACAGTGAGTGTAAGCTCTTCACTTTTGCTGTCTGTATTACAAAATAGACACAGTGGGCCACAATTCATCACTGCATCGTCAATGACGTGTTTACCTAAAATATTTTGCCATTCGCTATCTCGCTGTTCACTCTATATTATGGAGCATAAGATAAAAGAAACATATGGTTCATATGAATAAAAAATTCCCACAGAGAAAATGTCAACACAGAAGTCTTTGCTAGTAAATATGCATGCAAAAACTATTTTGGTCCAAAATGTGATGCAACCGCAGTGTCAAGCTTGCTTGGCATTTTACAGGTCCAGCCTTTTTGTTAATGTATGCACAAAATATTATCAAAAACGGCTCTAGGATTTTACAGTACCCAATTAATGAAAGCAGGTTGAGTTCCTTTTTCGCGTTAATACATCTTGAGCGAGAAAATATCGGATTGCATAAGGGCAACATTCGTCAGCACCTGACATTGCAAGCTATATTGTTTACTATATGCTGTGCAATATCAGTCACTGGGAGCGGGCACTGTTTTTCAGGTTTAGGTCAGGCACTATTCAAATACCTGTTGTGCTGTCCGCTTAGTCAGGAAGGCGATTTCAGTATTGACACTGGCCCTTGTGATGATTCATCGAAACAGACGTTGTTGTATTTCATATTTTTTTGTAAATTTTATGAATTTTACACCAGAAGATTTGTAATTCCTCTCATAAAAGGAAATTTTAGAAGGTGTGTTCCTGCTTTACACTTTTTAGCTACACGAGGTTCGCCTGATAGTTGGTCTTTCCTTAAAAGCATTGTGCATTATTGAAATTCGACATACGGTTAATTATTTATATAATGATTTGTTCTATTGCTTTTTTTTAATTGTTTTACAGATATACCTTTATGATTATATATGTCTTATAGTCGAATAACGTTCTTGATTGATTAATTAATCGATTCAACAAAAATAGCATGATCTAACCTTGTGTGAAATCATGCACCCCAAACTAGGCATAAACAATTGACAAGTGGAATTTCTTGTGATACTCCATGCAGAGTGTATAATTTAACTGCTGCTGTTGTCATCGTGTAGGATTTTTTACTCGAGTTTACATCAAGCACAAGTTCCATGCAGCACTGTTGCACTGTGCTCGGAGTCCTGATAAACCGGTTTTCACTGTACCAGCCCATCTGATGACATCACTGGTGCACGGCTCTGTGGAGAAATGGTGTTGCACTTTTTTTTTCTTAATTGCACTGTGCAACACTGATTTTTTCATGTAGAATCTTCCGTGTGAACAATAGGAACTCAAGGCCAGCATGTAATCATGAGATAACAAAACAAGAATCTGTTCAAATAGACCATTAACAATAAGAAACAATCTCGCCAATCTCAAGAATCATCCTGACAATTTCAGAAGCGATATCAAGCTAGATGCAGCCTGACAACATACTGCTCAAGGAAGCAAATCCCATGCCAGAAGTGTACAGGGACCACAAATCTCTCTCCTCCCTAGAAACAGGCAACAATGGCTAAATTAAGGCAAACTATAAATGGGGTACCAGTTGTTCACCTCACTACAGTGCATTAATAAAGGAAACAATGGTCCCTCAATTGGGAAGTGCAAACCTCAATTTCAATATAAACTAGCAAGTACCACCAATAGATTGGGTTTAGAAGAAAACATACAATTATATTCAACTACATAGCATTTAGAATGGGAAAACAAACTCCTTGAGCTCTGTTATCCTGTAAATTTGGAATTACAGTGGTGTTCCCAAACAATGCAACGTGCAGTGAAAGTGAGATCAGTGAATAAAAAAGTGTGCTAGTGCTATACAATATGCACATAAATAGTAACTGCGAAGGATGCACAGCTTTTTGATCCAACTGCTGAGTTGTAGGCTCCTGATTTACATAAACACAGTACACTAATATTGTGTCAACATTTCGAGCATCCAAAGTTACTATGACAGGGTCATCATCTGGAAAAGGACTGGGGAACACCCACTGGATAGTTCTCATGCAGCAATTATCAAACCAGGATGTCCAGGAATGAATCTGCAAAATTTGGGTATCGAAGTCCCAAGATACGATCACAGGTTCACCCAATTTCTAACCTCACTGCATCAGTAAATGTATGAGATGAAATCAGGCAGAGCACTGTAGGGAGCTCTGGCACACATGCCTGGTCAGTAAAGATGCAGTGCATTAAGTATATATTTGTGCATTCCAATGGCATTGTCTTCAGCACAGTGTCATCTTAAAGTTTTTGCATTGTATTACCCATTTACTGCTAAAACAAAGCATGCATTATGGCGAATAACACTAAATTAAATTTATCTCTATGCCAGGAAGGTCTTACAAAGGTGAAGAGTGGGTGTTCGCACAAATCCACCCATGTATTTTGGTGCATTCCCACATTTACCAAGACAAGCAAACTTGGGAATGCAAAAAAATTGTACACCTTCCCCACAGGGGCACAACAAGGAGAAATATCTTTATTTCTCCTTGTTTCTTCCTCTTTCCAAGCGTGCAAGGAAAACTCCTCTGAATATTGTTTTTTGCATGAAGGTACATCTTCCTGCATGAAAATACTCCTGTCTCCAACGCAGGCACCCTTGCACCATGGCTTAAGAGTGCCTGCATTGACGCTTCACAGCACACATTGCACCAGTGCAGATAGAGCTCACCATAGCGCCATATGTTAGTAAACATGACACATTCCTGCTCGCTCCATTTGGTGTATACAGAGAGATACAGAGAGATTTAAATAGTTAAGTAGAATATGTGAGGTCAAGATTCACTTTGCAAGGGGACCTTTGGAAGGTGGGGTCTCTGGGCATTTTACCACTTTTCTCATGTCTTAAACTTCTTTGCATCCATGCAGAGCACTCAAAGGCAGATTTAAGAAAAGTGGCACTGCACCCAGTGCAGCGCCACTTTTCTTGCGTTCCTTAGTGCCCCATACCACCACCATCTGTGAGCTGTATTTAAAATACGCCGCACCATGGCCCAGGGTAGGGGGCAATAGCGTCAACATTTTTGGCGCTATTGATGTACTGTTCAGGGTTAGAGCCAAACATTTGGTGCTAACCCTGAACAGTACATAGGGACCCATTGTACCCAATGGTGTGCCCCCTTTTCACACCTGTTCGGGGCGGGCGTTAAAAGTAGCTGCAAAAAATGACGCAGTGGAATCTCTTACTGCGTCATTTTTGTGGTCCCCCTAATAGGGGACCACCCCCTTTGCATACATTATGCATGGCGCATGCATAATGTGGCGCAAAGGGTTAAAAAGTGGCGCAATGCATGCATTGTGCCATTTTGTAAATACGGCACAGCGATTTTTGAAGACTAGCGCCACATTAGCATCAAAATTATTACAGTAATGTGGCAATAGAGCTTCATTAATCTGGTCCTTGGTGTCATAGCTTTTACTTGACTGAGAACATATCATATCTTTTGCTCTGATATGATGTGGCATGATTTTAGTAACAATGCTTTCCAGTGTCTACTTTCTTCAAAAAAATTCTAATGTGAAGATGGATGTCAAATTGATAAATACATGCACATTGATATCTTTATTTGCCAGGCCACTTCATACAACCTTGTGTTACTGATTTTTGCTTGTGTGGATCCTAGATGTTCAGGCTATGCAGTTTTTTTCCAGCATGGTACAAAAGTTGGAAAATAGGGGCATACTTAAGAGCCCCTAGTGCAATCTTAGAGCCGCCATAACGTCATTTTTATTATACTAAGGTGGCGCTAATGTGGCTTTTTCCATGCGCCATATTTACAAAGTGGCACAATACATGCATTGCGCCACTTTCTAAATCCTTGTGCCACATTATACCTGCACCAGGCATAATGCATGCAAGGGGGTGATCCAGTGCTAGGAGGCCTGCAAAAATGTCACAGTGAAATTTAACAGATTCTTAACGCCTGCTCAGAGCAGGCGTTAAAATGATGCTTCCATAGAAACCTATGGGCCTCACTTGCACTTTGCTACACTACCATCAAAATTTTTGATGCTACTGTTGCAAAGAGCCACAATAGCCTAAACAATGTAGACACTACTGTGCTAACAATCGCCACCATGGTGCCGTTAGGTGCCGGAAGGATAGCGCAGAAACAGAGCGCATCACCTCTGATGCGCCACTTTTTCTTAAATAGGGAACATCATTTTTGTTTTCATTTGCCACCGCATAATTTTATTTGTCCCTATCAACACTCATCATTCCTAGACTTAAATGATTATTTTTCTAACTGTGAAAAGAAGTAAATCAGCGCATGCTGTGGTGTAAATATAGTTTCGAAAACGGAAGGAAAAACAAGGAATTCCGTCACTCAAATCTGAAATCCACACTCCAGTACAGAGTCAATTAAAATGGAACCTAGACGTCAGTGATAGGTTTTATGTTTCACATGCTCTCTTTAGTCACATTTTGCTCAGCCTGTGCACCTGTCCCGCGCGCATTCTGGGATTTCTCACATTAGCTTCCCTTGAAAACAAAGGCTGATCGAATGGGGCCTTGGCAGTGAGTAGAGGGGAATTTGCCTTTTTCCATGCTCGACTTTGAGAGGAGATGAGAAGCCTTCAGCTCCTCTCTTTCAGCGGTAAAATGATGACTGGAGCTCCGTGCGACATTCATTAGACCTGTTTTTCGTTCACTAATTTCTCTCACTTTTCCAAATTGTGATTTTAATTGATCGTTAACTGACAGGCTTATCCCTCGAGAGGCTCAATCGTCTCCACAACACTTAAAATGGTTACATGAAAGAGATGGACGTCTCAACAACTAGCTGTGTCTAATAAACCATTTTTTAAAACAGCCTGTCGTGCTTTGGACAATACAAAGTAGGCTAAATTAAACAGCTCACCAAAAAAAGCGAAATGTAGAAATTCGTCTTTCTAATCAATGCCTGCATGCGGAATGTCAAGCCCATGCCCTTTTTTATTGATGCAGACATACGAACCATATACGGCACAATATCTTTTTGTTTGCTTACTTGTTTCTCTTCCTAGTCGTCATTAAACATTTTATTGAAATAATTGATTTTTTGTCAGATATCGAATACTATTGTTCAAATTCCAGAAAATAATTCTCGTTCACATAGAAAGTTGCTGAGTACCTTTATAAAACACTTTTCTTTAAATTGTCCCATATTTGCGTCCCCTCATATTTAACTACCTTCTCTCTCTTCTTCTGTTCCCGCTTTATTTTCGTTTTAAATTATTATTATTAACCTTTTGATTTTACGCAGTAAGACAATCTTTTCAAGTGAAGCCTAACGTCCTTGACTCGTAGCAGCAATGCAATTAACAATGTGACTCTAATATGCAAGTTCTTTTATTTATTTGTACATAAAAATCCTCAATTTCAAGTGAGATTAAACACTTTAAAAGTTATGCTGAGAATAACACTGCAAAGATATGTACGGCTCAGTTGTAGCAATCCAGTCAGACATCTAGGGGACAAGAAATACGAATGTGTGCACACTGTGGATGTTTATGTGCTAATCCCAGACCTGGGTCTCCAAATCCCAATTCGGCAGTCTCTACCTTCCAAGCATTCGTGGAATTATCGTATTTTTATATCTCTTGGCCATTTTCTAGCATTTTCTTTTGTTAGAAAATCAAAGTATGTTCAGTGGGAGTGCTGCGCCTTTCCACATCATGGCTATTTTTTACTTATACAACTGTTGGCCCAACGAGAGGAACCTGATCTGGTGGGATGTTACACGTAACAAGCACACTTTAGCAGTTGTCTCCAATTTCCAAACAAGACAGTGGGTCACCACTCGATCTGAGAAAGATGCTACCCAATTGCAGTCTCAGCACTTAAATCAACAATTGGCCCCATTTAACCCACATCTGGTACGGCGTGAGATGTAGGTCAGATTACATTTGTGAAGTATACTGGGCAAAAATAGGCCCTCTAAAAGGCAGCTGTACAGAATGCGTTTCTGATATAGTGGTCTCTGTCCCGATCTTTCTTGTGTCATGTCAAATTCTTGTCACGTCTATTGTCAGATGTATCTTTTGAGGCCTGTTTACACATGAATGCTGGTGCCACATAGTTTGAGCACAATGTTTGAGCAACGAAAGCTTAATTAAAAAAACAGCAGCCAGGGTACACCACAAATCTGGCAATGCACCATCCCTGCTAATAAATACTGATTCGTTGGATAGGTAATCACCAAAATTGTTTCAGGCCCTGCAAAAGATAGTTCTGTGACCCAATGAAGGCTTTACAGGAACAATATATAGCCAATACTTTAGGGAGAATTTCGATTAAGAAAGGGAGGTTTTTGTTTTCAGAGGCACATCTATTTGGAACCCAACTAGTAACAATTAATGTATAACAGAGTGTAACACTTCAAACATAGGCTGAACCTTCTTTGTAACAATAATAGTACCCTTTTTACAGAGTACTACAAAACAAGATGTTGTCTGTATGCACTTTAAGTAACATGTCCTACTATAACGTTCTATGTTGGTACTGCATTTACCAATCCTCAGGAGTATTGAAGGCAGAGTTACCCTTGCCGGGATATAAACTTGTGACCTGTAGTGAGCACCAGAATTGAGAACCAGAAGTTAAGCCGATATTCTAGCATAATGTAGCATGTTCGAAGATCAAATGTCATTGGAGAGTTTGGTATGACGTCCACAGACTTGGTCAATAAGAGATACTCTGCCTATCCTTGTTGGAGTTCTTCGTGACCAAGAGAAAATTGTACTCACTATAAAATGAGTGTTCAAGTCTGGGGAAAGAAAATGCCACAATTCAAAGTAGGACCAACTATTGCAGGCCTTCCAATTAACATGTACATTAAATTGGTCATTTAATCACTTGCCTGCACTTGGTCAGACAAATCAACAAGACATGCAGAATATGTGCCCCTATCTGCATGCGTGTTCGAAATAAATGATCCCAAAGTACCAGGATGCTAAAATATTGCTAGAAAGCATATTAAAACATGTAAACTTGACTTCGTATATAATAAATATATTACTAACCAAATTGTTAAAACATATTCAAAAATAAATATTTAAATACATAATTGCACAAATACCCAACTTTGTATTTGAAAAAAAAAGTAATTGGTTTTAGCCAACATGCCTATCGCAAAGGTAACAAAGTGCTATGATATGTTCATAGAAACACCCTTATATAAAAAATAAACAAAACTATCACCACTACTAGACTGTTTTGAAGGCACTTGGGTTGGACACCTTCATGGATCAGGGCAACAGCCTCAACTCAAATTTAAAATACCATGGATGAACGTGTATGACAGTACAATATCACAAAAAGCCTGTGGAAGGGCGCCACAATTCCTTCAAAGGAATACTTGGAAGAAAGCACCCAACGCAATATCTGTAGCTTGAAATATTTAAACAATTCCAAGTATAAATACCTCATGCCATCACTCAAACAAAGCCAGAGATATCAAAAAGTACACAACAAATGCACAAAATGCTCACTAGCAAACTGGTTTATTCCTAAACAATCAAGGGCTAAACTATCTGGAGGCAATAGGCAAAACACTAATAATAAAATAGAAAAATGACTCCCCAAAAATAGAAAACATAACTTCCAAAAATGAATCGTAAAGAGTATATAAATGTAAATGTATTTTTATTAGTATGAAAAAAATGAATCCAAACTTTAAACAATAAATTAATTCAGGAAAATATATTGTTTTAATTCTTAGAATAAATGTAAAAAAATCAAAGAACATACTATTGTAATGCACAAAATGTTATAAAACAAAACATACTACTACACGAACATAAATCAAATCAAATACTCAAATGTATCCGACACTCTGGAAAATAAATAAAAAACGAAGTAAAGCATCGAAAATAATACGTAATAATACAAATATGTAATATAAATATATATAATAAAACTATATTCACAACCAACACTATAATAATAATGAAAAAAATGTTTAACTTACGATTTGGTAGCAGGTCTTTAATTCATAGTGGAATATTCCTCTTCCAAATAAAAATGAATACAAAATACAGTAAAATAGAGCCGAAGCAAATGCAAACATACATCAAAAAATCAGGAAGTCCATTAAATAACACCATTTAAAACCAAGCAACATCCTGCAAAAACCACAAAACATCACAAAATATAATAAATACTGCTGAAAACAACACAAGTCAAAGAAAAATAAAGAGTTGGCAAACATCTCTACATACTTACCTTTAAAAACAATAAAAAACAAGACCACCATCAAAAAATAATGAGTCCACAACAATATATAATCCTGTAAGCAGGACAACACACAAACCCACCCTCAAAACAAACACATTCCATACAAAGCATATCAAACATTTATGAAAATTAACCAAAACACACTAATAATATTCCTAGCACACCCACCAAAGTCCTAGAAATCATTCTTTGCTGCGCCTGAGAACTGCAACAAAGAACCAATCTTCTGGAGATACACAGATGAAATGGAAAGAAGACAATACAAAAACATACTATATATATATATATATATATATATATATATATATATATATATATATATATATACACAGAGAGAGAGAGAGGAAGAGAGATTATCTCTCTATTATATATATATATATATATATATATATATATATATATATCTTCACAGCAAATCTGACAATTTCACCTTGGATTCGCCTACATAGGTTTTGCACTTTGTCTCATTATTTCGTTTGGCTCCAGCAACCCACTGGGGGCAGAATGAAAAAATTGCAGGACTACCACAACCAGCATGCACTGTTACTCACTTGAGAGGCCCCCTGGGGCGGACTGGTATTTAAAGAGACTAATCAGGTGCCTGTAATTAGACAAGCTGAAGCTATGCCGGTCATTTCACTAAAAAAGAAATGCCTGCAACACTTCCAGCACTGGCTGCACCTGCGAGGGTGAAACACTTTTATATTTGTATCTGCCGATGAAGGGATTGACCCAGACACACGTGTCCAGAGGTGATTTTATAACCTAAGGTCTGGAATAATGAAACTGCTTAAAGAATTCACTGTGAGTTGCTGGATTTGCTTTTTCTTCCCGTTTATATAACCTGTTGGGAGTGCGCCTGTAATTAGACAAGCTGAAGCCATGCCGGTCTTTTCACTAAGAAAGAAATGTCTGGAACACTTCCAGCACTGGCTGCACCTGCGAGGTTGAAACACTTTTATATTTTTCTCTGCCGATGAAGGGATTGACCCAGACACACGTGTCCAGAGGTGATTTTATAACCTAAGGCCTGGAATAATGAAACTGCTTAAAGAATTCACTGTGAGTTGCTGGCTTTGCTTTTTCTTCCCATTTATATAATCTGTTGGGAGTGCGCTTTCACATGAGGACAACTTCGTTTTTGATATATATACATATACAGAGAGAGAGAGAGAGAGATTATCTATCTATTTGTATATATATAGATATCTAATTCACCGATCCTCGCAGCTGGGATCCAAGCTACTCCGGTGTGCATATGTGTGAGGATCCCATAATAATTTCACAATGGGGCCCGGGGGTGGGGGTGACTGCTGAACGGAGTGAGTTCTCCCCCCCCCCCGGGATTTTTGGGGAAGGTGGTACGGCCCCAGGCGACGTTGGGCTGTTTGGGCTATGTTTTTGGGCTTTGGGGGGGGAGTATATATGGGAGTCATCTTAGATACCGCCCACCATTTTGCCATTAGGTGACACAGTGGCTGTTTTTCAAGGTTTCATCCAAGGTTTCCGACTGGGCTATACACGGCCAAGAGAGTGTAGGTGGGCTGAAAACCTCAGATCGGTGAGGGGTAGAGAGGAGGTGGTGAGACAAAAATTGGACGAGGTGGCGGAAGGTCGCATGGCTGGTCCTTTTACAGTGTGGCCGATGCAGAATCTTATCGTGTCACCAATTGGGGAGGTGCCCAAGAAGGAGGTGGGTCAATTCTGGTTAATTCAACACCTATCCTGGCTGGAAGGCTCCTCCGTTAATGATTTCATACCGGAAAAGATGACAAAAGTGTCCTATGCGTCCGTCGATGTGGCTGACATGGTGGAGGCTCTGGGCCTCGTGCTTTGATGCATAGACAGATATCAAGTCTGCTGTCCGCCTGCTGCTGGTCCACCCACACAATTTTGAATTGCTGGGTATCCAGTTCAAGGGCAGTGGTATGTAGATTAGGCACTGCCAATGGTTTGCTCTATCTCCTGCTCCCTCTTTGAATGTTTCAGTACATGTCTACAATGGATTTTCACATTGGTCACGGGGCACAGACACGTGACTCATTACCTTGATGATTGTTTATTTGCACCGCCAGCAGATTCTCCAAGGTGTGCAGAGATTCTGCAGCAATTTCAGGATGTGATGGGGGACCTCGGTGTACCCTTGGCCCCTGAGGAAACCATGGGTCCATGTACGGCTTTATCGTTTTTTGGAATTGAGCTGGATACGGTGACTGGGACGGCACGACTTCCTGATGAGAAGAGGGTGGGGATGTTACAGAAGATTCAGAGAAGATTCAGGCTATGCTGCAGAAGAGTAAGGTAACAGTGAGGGAGGTGCAGGTATTGCTAGGACATCTTAATTATGCCTGCAGGGTGGTGAGAGCTGGGAGGACCTTCTGTAGGCGGCTGGGGATGTCTCTAGCGGGGCTGACCCTTCCTCATCATCATGTCCAACTCAAGGCAGGTGTGCGAGAGGATTTACGCATGTGGTGCACATTCTTGGAGTCTTTTAATGGCATACCGCTGCGGGCGTGGCAGTATTATGAGTGGAATGTGCAGATCTTCTCAGACGCAGCAGGGGTGAATGGTTTTGGAGTTTACTAGCAAGGAAGGTGGTGCAGGGAGAGTTGGCCGGCAGAATGAAAGAATGGGGGGGCGCAGCATAGAGTTTCTGGAGATGTTTCCTTTGGTTGTGGCGGTATGTTTGTCGGGGCATTTGCTGCAGAACAAGAGGGTACTGTTTCGGGTAGATAATTTGGCAGTAGTGCAGATGGTTAATAGCCAGTCAGCCAGGGAGGTACAAGTCTTGCAGCTGCTTCAGGTGTCTGTGCTGCAGTGTTTACATCAGGATATTTTGTTTAGAGCGCGGCATGTGCCAGGAGTGAACAATGACATTGCGGACGCTTCGTCTCGTTCACAGTGGGAGAAATTCCGTGGGTTAGTCTTGGGCGAGGACCTGAGCAGAACGGAAATGCCAGCCGTGATGTGGACCGTGGGCACGAGTGGATGCTTCGCTTGGTGATGAATTTCTTGGCCCCCTCTACTCAACACACTTAGGTAAGTGCCTGGCAGGAGTTTTTAAGTTCTGGAGCCTGTAGGAGGGATCTGCATAGTGACAGGGTGGAAGATGTGGTTCACTTTATGATGGAATTAACTGGCTGGGGGCAGTCCAAGGTAACCATAGCAGGTAAGCTGGCGGCACTGGGGTTTATGGGTAAGCTCTTGTGGGGCTACCACCCATCGGCAGGTGAACTGGGGCAGTGGATTCTTGAGGGTTGGCCAAACGAAAGGGGTAAGAGAGAGAGATCGAGAAAGCCGCTGTTGTTGAGGTTGTTGAAGTTCATTTTGGGGACCCTGAGAGATGTGTGCGTGGATGAACAGGAAACTTTGCTGTTTAAGACCCTTATGGCATGGATGTTTTTGGGGCTTTTCGGGTCTCTGAGTTATTGGGTTCTGGGCAAAAGGGAAGGCATTTCATGGCAGGATGTGTACTTGGATGGGCACGGAGTGACAATTCAGCTAAGGTGCTCAAAAACTGATCTGTTGTGCAGAGGGGTTGACGTGGTCCTACAGCGATATCCGGTGGCCTCTACATGCCCCTTACTACTGTGGTGGAGGGCACACAGCAGGTCATGGGAGGGCCCAGTTTTTCCACATGGTGATGGGCAGAGGGTGACAGCATATCAGCTTCTAGCAATCATGAGGAAGGGCCTGGAAGCGATAGGCCAGGATGTGGGGCAATTCAGTACTCACTCATTCAGGATTGGTGTGGCTACGGAGCCAGAAAGGAGAGGATGGGGTAAGGAGGAGTTAATGGGCTTGGGAAGGTGGAAGTTGGACAGTTTTAGGAGATACATTCAAAAAGGGGGAGGCAACAGGGTTTTAGGTAGGGCCTAATGTTTTTTTGTTTTTTCCTGCAGGTGTGGTGCCAGGTCTGGACGTGTCCTTCCTTTCTATCTGGGTAGTGGGACATTCCTTTGTGAAGTGGGCGCAGCGCCAAGCATGCCAAACTGCCATTGGAGAAAACCTCGGGTTCGATGGGGCATAATATCATGTGCACTGGGATGGGAAAGGGGGCCTAAAGTGAACCAAATTATCACCCCGTTTACAGAAGTTAGTGGTTCGAGGGGTTTGCCTGGACGTTTTGCTTTTGCATTTGGAGGAGAATGACCTGGTGGAAAAGACTGGCCTTGATCTAATGAAGGGCATGAAGAGGGACTTGGAGGAGATTCTTCAGCAGTGGCAGGGGTGCCATGTGGTGTTCACAGGTTTTGTGCTGCAGCTGGTTTGGCATAGGGCTAAAAAGCCAGGTGCCATTGAGCGGGCATGGAGGAAACTAAATAAGGAGATGATGGGTTTTTGCGAGGGTCGTGGTATTACTTTATCGAGCATAAGGATTTAAGGTTTGATGTGACGTGGAATTCTTCAGACGTGATGGGTTCACTTGTCTTTTATGGGGATTGAGCTTTATCTCCTGCATATGAAGAAAACATTGAGGGAGATGCTTCGGAAAGTGTGATGCCACCCTAGATAAATAAGTGGGACGAGGGGGGTAGAAAAAGTTGAGACAGCTGACTTTTTCTGGTGGTGGAGGCAGAGAGAGTTGCATGACAAACGAAATACATAGGGATAGCGAATCTGGCAGGATAATCTCAGATATTAAAGGGGGGAGACAGCGTCAGGACATGACGAACAGGAAAGAAGCTTGGCATTAGCAGTTATGATACTTTGCAGGGTCGATTGTCAGGTTGCACCAAGAGCTGGTTAAGGTGAGCAAACGGGTTCGGCAAGGAAAACAGTATTAAAAGCATGAACCGAGGAAGAGGCAGCAGGGTAAGGTTAAAGGGAGGGGGAGGGCAGGGTAGGGGAAAGTAGAGGGCTTTGGATAGGTGATTTTGATGTTTAGTGAGGTTTTAGTTTTGTAAGGCAAAGGCCAAGGTTTGTTATTTGGGAAGTGCACCTGTTTCCAATAAAGCGGCCTTTTTCACACAGCAGCGGTGTTGTGGCACTGTTCCCTCTTCCCCAGTGGGGCCCGGGCGGGGACTGCCAAACAGAGTGAGGTCTCCCCCCTGGGATTTTTGGGAGAGGGGGTACGCCCACAGCGACGTTGGGCTGTTTGGGCTATGTCTTTGGGCTGTGGGGGGGAGTATATATGGGAGACATCTTAGGTACCGGCCACCATTTTGTCATTAGGTGACACAGTGGGCAGTTTTCTTAGGTGGGGTTAAAATGTTTCCCCTTCCCACCCACCCTATTTCAAGTCAGACAGGGGGAATTTTTGGAGAAAGCTGGTCTGGGTTATGGTGAGCAGAGGAAAACGGGTGCACAGGGTGTGAGATGTATCCGTTGTCGCTTGGAGCAGGTGCTAGCGGAGGCAGAGAGAGTTACATGACAAACGAAATACGTACGGATAGCGAATCTGGCAGGTCAATTTCAGATATTAAAGGGAGGGACAACAGCAGGACACAACAGACAGGAAGGAAGCTTGACATTAGCAGTTATGATACTTTGCAGGGTCGATTGTCAGGTTGCATTAAGAACTGGATAAGGTGAACAAACTAGTTAGACAAGGAAAACAGTATTAAAAGCATGAACGGAGGAAGAGACAGCAGGGTAAGGTTAAAGGGAGGGGGAGAACTTTGGATAGGTGATTTTGATTTTTAGTGAGTTTTTAGTTTTGTAAGGCGAAGGCCAAGGTTTGCTATTTGTAAGTACACCTGTTTCCAATAAAATGTCCTTTTCCACACAGCAACTGTTTTGTGGCATTGTTCCCTCTTCCCCAATTCCTGCCAGCTGGCAACGCGCACTCCGAAGAAAAGTAGACAGCTCAAATCCAATCCCAATTTATTCATGCAATATAGTGGTGCACACAACAACAACCCAACACGTTTCAGCGTAACACCTTGAAACAGAGATTACCCACCACATGCAGGCAAAGAAGGAGATGCCGTAAATATTTCAATAGTGTTTATTAACAAGACTGCAATCTGCTGTAAAATGCATGGGCTGCAATGATTAGGATAATGAACAATACAAGAAACAGAATTGTAAAAATGAGAGTTGTGAATATAAAGACCCCCACCATCTTGCAACAACACAAGATGTGAAATAGGCCCTAATACCCTAATTTAGAGAACCTAATCTCTAACCTAAAGAGAGCTAGGTGTGATAAACCTAATCTGCCAGTACCATGTCCATGAGAAGAGCCCCCCAATCCTTGTTGCCTTTGAATAGGGTCTCTAGATCAGACTCTACATCAAGGCGATGTGTAGCATAGATAGCTTTGATGGCATCTGGTAGGAAGCACCCTGATAACCTTGTCTGCGTGAGATGTATTTATACAGATTTTGTAGGACCCCTGAGGCAGGTATGTTTCCAAACAATAGATAAGAAGGCATGCTTTGGAGCGGCAATTACATAAACAATTCCCTTCAAAAGTACATTGTGTTCCTATCACACTTAAGTGCGACATCTCAGGGGAGTCGTGGTTAAACAGAGATTACTCTTTTCTCACATGCGCACCAAGTCGCAGTCACACACAAGCAATAAAGGAGATGCAGTAAAGGTTTAAATATGTTTTACTAACAAGACTGCAATCTACTGCAAAATGCATGAGCTGCAATGATTTATGAACAATCCAAGAAATAGAATTGTAAAAACAAGAGTAATGAATATAAAGACCTCCACCGTCTTGCAACAGCAAGAGGTGTGAAATAGGCCCTAGTACCCTAGCATGGAGAACCTAATCTCTAACCTAAAGAGAGGTCGGTGTGAAAAACCTATTGTTGTAATCTTCACTGAAATAATCAAGTAATAAGAGGTGTTCTGGTTTCAGCTGTATTTATTCAACGCTCCTTGAACTCCGTCTTCACATCTACTCTGCCTCACACATCTCAACATTCTACAGTGAGCTCCCGGGTATACCAAATCTCCCACATTCCAAGGAACAACAGAACATACCAATTCCTATCTCTAACATATACATTGCCTTATCTATTTCTAAAAATGTTATTGTAATGTTAAACATTGTAATAACTAAGTACAAATCTTACCAACGGGAAACTGCACCTCTACATGTATATACACATATATGTGGATTATAACATATCTCCCTTCCTTAATAATTGAACATATAGTACTGGTGCCACGATGGTTGTCTTCTGCTCCTCGTCTCTCCACCTTGGCTCGGTTGATCCAAGATTTCTTTTTCTTCCTTTTCATCTTGTGAATTTCCATGTCCAATCTTTGGTTTTTCACTGCATGATAGTTTGTCCATACTCCACACTCTGCCATCTTCCAGCTTTACCACATTTCTTTGTACGTCAATAATTCTTTTGGGGCATGAAAATTTACTACCCTCTTTCTTGGTGTTCTCAGGTAGTTTGACTTTTACCCACTGCCCTACCTTCCATTGCCTATACTTGGTACCAAATTTGTTGTCATACCAATTTTTATACCTATTTTGGTTTTGCTGAATTCAGGCCATAGCTTCTTCATGTTGCACCATTTGAGGTTTACTACCACCCAACCAGTTTGGGTTCAACTTAGTACCCGGCAACCTACCTCTGAGTGATGTAAAAGGTGAAATTCCTGTTACCAAATTTGGTGTGGTGTGATACGACCACAACAGTAGTTTTAAAGCCATTTCACCTGACTCCCGAGCCACCTTTGCCATTTGTAGACATTCTTTGATCATTCTGTTGGTTCTCTCAACTAATCCATTTGCCTGTGGATGATATAAGGCTGTTCTAAAATGGCTGACACCAACCTTCTTAAGGAACTCCTTCATGGCATCTGAAGTGAATTGTACCCCATTGTCGGTTATCAATGTACTGGGAATTCCCTCAACCATGAATGCCTCCGTTAGGAAGGCTATTACCTCTTTCTTGATTACTTGGTTTACAGGTTTGGTCATTATCCAGTGTGAATGGTAGTCTACCAGCACCAGTAAAAATTTCCCACCAACTCCTACTTGATCTAACGGACCTAAGATGTCCAATCCTAACTTGTCCCATGGTTTACTTGGAACTACAATTGGTGACAGAGGGGCTTTTCTCGTTACATTGATCTTGTCACTTGTGGCACATTTAATACATTCTCTCACATTGATCTCTACTAAATTATCCATTGTCGGAAGAACTTGAAATGTTTTATAGCCCAATAACATGCTAATGTCTCTCTTTCTGTAGTAGAATAATTTGCTTCCACAACTATAAGAGACCTTGAAGCGAAGGCTATAATATCATCTTGTCCATTTGCGCTCTGAGATAAGGTAGCCCCCAACCCTTCACTAGCATCTGTTGTCACTATGTTTTTTTTTCTGAAATCAAAGTTTCTCAAGTTAGGGGATTTGACAATGGCTTCTTTTACTTTTTCAAAGGCTTCCTGACATTTTTGATCCCAATCAAAGGTAACATTTTTTTTTAGTAGTGATCTCATGGGGGCTGTTACATCGGCAAAGTTGTGTACAAATTTAGACATGTACTCGGCTAATCCTAAAAAGGACTTGAGTTCCTGCTTATTGGTGGGGGCCTGGGCTTCCTTCACTGCCACCACTAGATCATATTTTGGCTCTACTCCTTCTTTTGTTATTTTGTGCCCCAGATATTCAACTGATTGCACACATATCTGGCATTTGTCTCTCCGAATGGTCATTCCTGAACACTCCAATGCTGTAAAAACTTCCCTCAAGGTGGAATCGTGCTCCTCTTTTGTAGCACCATATACCAGAATATCATCCTGGAAACACAATGCCTGATCTATTCCTTGTAATACTCTTTGCATAATACGTTGGAAAACTGCAGCAGCAGAAGCCAAGCCAAATGGCATCCTGCAATATCTGAAGGCTCCATATGGAGTGATGAAGGAAGTGAGTGACCTGGATGAGGGATGGATCTCTACCTGGTGGTACGCCGATGAAAGATCAATCACACTAAAGAACCTTGCTGGACCCATGGTGCTCAACATTTCACTTATTCTGGGCAGGGAAAACCTGTCAACCCATATATTGGAATTAAGATCTCTCAAGTCCACACATACCCTTATTCCTCTGCCTTCCGGTTTCTTGGTAATAACTATGGGAGCCAACCATAATGAGCTTTCTATAGGTTCTATGACTCCTAATTTTTCCAGTTTTTCCAACTCTAGTTTCAAAGGTTCCCGCATAAGATATGGAATGGGTCTGACTTTGTGAACAACCGGTATGGTACCCTACTTCATTTTTATTAAGTGTTGGTAGTCCTTCAACAATCCCAATTTGTCACTAAACAATGTGGGAAATTCTTCACACAATTTCTCTCCTTCTTTGGATTCAGCCACCACCAGGACTTGTTCATCATTATTTGGGTCTAATTTAATACCTAATTCCTTTTGATGTTTCCATCCCAGTAAGTTTGATCCTTTGTTAGTGAAATACACATTACCTTTGGTTTGCCGATCTTTAAATGTTATTTGTAATTCTAACTTACCCTTTAAGGGTATGGGATCATTGTTGTACCGACCCGGAGAGATATCAGCTGGTTGTAATTTGTATCCCCTACCTTGGAAATATTTCTCATATATTCTATACTCAATGAATGTAAACGGAGAGCATGAATCAGCATAAGCCTTTACCTTCACCCCATCAAGATCAATATTACACGTAGGTTATGAGTTGTCGCACTGTTTTCCTTCATCTGTTTGTTTTAATTGTAGTACATACCTATTTCTAACCTCTCGGGAGCCTTCAACTTTGTGTATTTTTTTTTTCTCCATTATTCTCACTTTTTTCATTTTTACACACTCGTGCAAAATGTCCTCTGACACCACATTTCCTACATACACCATTTCTAGCAGGGCACATACGGTTGTTAGCTAAGTGTCTATTATTGCCACACTTAAAACATTTACTTTTACCTATGTCTGTATTATTCATAATATTCTTTTTAACTGCTATTTCATGTATTCTACTCCCTCCTTCTGGATCTGATTCTTTGTCATCTTGTTTAGAACATCTTGACCTCTTTCACTTCCTCCACATTTGGGGTGTGCTTAATCAGTTTCATACATTCAACTGTGTGTTCTATGCCTTTGGCTATGTCGATTGCTTCCTTTAGGGCAGGATTGTGAACTAATAATTTCTCCAGAATTTTAAGGTTGTTAGTACATCTTACTAACTGATCTCGTATTAAAGAGTCCTCTAAGTTTCCAAATTCACACGTGTTAGCCAGACAAGGCACGCAATATAACAAGAAACTTTTTCATCCCTGCCCTGGATTCTACTGAAAAACATATGTCTCTCTAACACCACATTAACTTTATGCCCAAAATGTCTTTCTAATTTCCTGATCGTTTTTTCATCGTCATCTAACAATTCTCCCCTATTATCTTCCTCCTCATCAAGATCTGTAAGACTCTCGTACACTTTTCGTCCTTGAATACCCAAATTATGAAGCAGTATGTGTTGCCTTCTCAATGCTGTGAATCTTTCCCCTCCTATAGCTATTAAATATGAGTCAAATAGTTTTATCCACTCCTTCCAAGGAAGGTTCGGTTCATCTAATTCACTAAGGAAGTGAGGTGGCTGTGACATACTCGCTGCTGCCATTGTATGCTGCGTGGAAGTCTTTTACTTAAACCTTTAATTTTGAATTTCTATTAGAAGTGGATAATCTGCTCCTTATACTCTGTTTGCATTCAATCATTCAATTATATTATTTGTATATGTTGCTTAAAATTTTCTCTTTCAGGTTTTCCAGACTTCTTTATAATCTGCTCCTTATGCTCTGTTTGCATCAATCAGTCAATTATATTATTTGTATATTGCTTAAAATTTTTCCTTTCAGTTTTTCCAGACTTCTTTAGTATCTGTTCATTCAATAGTCATTTCCGTTTAAAAAGTCTTTCACTTCCTCCCTCCTAAAAGATGGGTTTATATTTCTCCACTGTTTTATTCAGTAAAGCTGTCTAGTGTTTGTACTGAACGTGACTCCTCCTTGGTTGTCACGTGTGTTGCCTGAAATTACCTCCAGGAATTGCTTCCCCTCAGGACACTTTTCTTACAGCTTCAATATGACCCTGGTCACCGTCATCAGACGCGAGCTGTTAAACTGTGTTATTTCTTCTTTTCACCTCGCTTCAAAGGCAGCTTGAAGGAATCCCTTCTCATGTGAGTGCCTTAGCCGCCCCTTTGATTTGCAAGAACGCAAGAGCGTGTCCTTCAGAAACGCCCCCGTTCTTTCAATTTTGCCGTCAGCAGCTCTCCTCACCTCAATTCCGGAGATCCAATTTCGGATATTCTTCTTCGTATAATTACCACTGTATCGTTATGCCGCTGTCACTGCCAACAAATCCGCTGAGTGCGTCTTCTGAAAGATCCTACGAGCCTGCTACCGGTAAGACAGCTCTCCGATATAACTCCAGAATTAGACTTCACCACAAGGTAGGTTCCTTCTCTTTCTACACACTGAAGACGGTAACACAATCAGGGGCAAGGAGCGTTCTCTGTCCCCTGCACAGCTGTTCCCCACTCGTCGCCACAATTTTCTGTTGTTGTAATCTTCACTGAAATGATCAAGTAATAAGAGGTGTTCTGGTTTCAGCTGTATTTATTCAACGCTCCTCGAACTCCGTCTTCACATCTACTCTGCGTCATACATCTCAACATTCTACAGTGAGCTCCCTGGTATACCATTTCTCCCACATTCCAAGGAACAACGGAACATACCAATTCCTATCTCTAACATATACATTGCCTTATCTATTTCTAAAAATGTTATTGTAACGTTAAACATTGTAATAACTAAGTACAAATCTTACGGGAAACTGCACCTCTACATGTATATACTCATATATGTGGATTATAACACCTATTTTAGCTTGGGTTTGTGCTCCTTTTCTGACATCATCATTATGACGTCATACTTTTTCCGGCAATGGGGAGGATGTAGTGGATCTTATTTAGTTTTAATGGGAATCAGGAGATTAGCTTAGCCTTCTGGCTTGCAGGCCTGTGCTCCTGTCACCTAGTGACTTTTAGCCTACTTACAAGATTAGTAATACAATGCAAAAATAATTGTATAAATAGTTGTGACAGCAGATAGATATATATTTATCTTACTTTTTTAAATTAAACAAAGTAAAAAAATATTTTCAATATGTTAAAATTGATTATGTAAGTAAAAATATATTAATGTAAACTCTCTCTTATGTTATTATTTTAATAAATGTTGAATAATAAATGGTACATGAGACAAGTGTAAAAAAGCATAAAACACACATATTCTTCTTAAGAAAAACCTTTTATGTATTTTTCCAGTATTACATAAACTTATTGTAATAAAACATTACAAATAAAACAATTTATGCCTAACTAAAATATGAACAAAACTATTAAAGTGACTGTACCTCTGGAAACTATTCAAGATTCAAGAAAATGTTGGGTTCTGTAGGGAACAAATCACTAACCATCATCTCAAATATATCCACATTGTTAAAACGTTAAACTCTAGGTGTGTGACACTTGTGATTCTGATTCTGATTTACTAACCCCACTCCAAACCTAACCAGATTGAGGAACATGTTAGACTCTGCAGGTGAGACATTAATTATCCAAAATCCAAACCGAGCCACACTGGGGAAAGTGTTGGACTCTGGAAGTGCCAGACTTACTACTCTCAATCCAAATGCAGCATTGACTTTGAAGGTGTCAAATTAACTATTCCCCACTGCAAATAGAGGCACTTTGGAGAAAGTGTTGGACTCTAAGTTTGTCAAATTTAGGCCCGTATTTATACTTTTTGACGCTAAACTGCGCTAACGCAGTTTAGCGTCAAAAAGTTTTGCTCCGGCTAACGCCATTCTGAAGCGCCATGCGGGCGCCGTATTTATTGAATGGCGTTAGCCGGCGCAAGCAGACCGGCGCTGCCTGGTGTGCGTGGAAAAAAACCACGTACACCAGGCAGCGCCGGCGTAGGAAAAAATGGCGTTAGGGCGTCTTAAAAATGGCGCAATTCAGGTTGACGCTAAAAAATCGTCTTAACCCGATTTGCGCCATTTTAAACGACGCCCAGACGCCATTTACATGACTCCTGTCTTAGTAAAGACAGGAGTCATGCCCCCTTGCCCAATGGCCATGCCCAGGGGACTTATGTCCCCTGGGCATGGTCATTGGGCATTGTGGCATGTAGGGGGGCACAAATCAGGCCCCCCTATGCCAAAAAAAAAATATAAAAAAAAATATATATATACTTAACTGACCTTACCTGAATGTCCCTGGGGTGGGTCCCTCCATCCTTGGGTGTCCTCCTGGGGTGGGCAAGGGTGGCAGGGGGGGTCCCTGGGGGCATGGGAGGGCAGCTGTGGGCTCATTTTGAGCCCACAGGTCCCTTAACGCCTGCCCTGACCCAGGCGTTAAAAAGTGGCGCAAATGCGGGGTTTTCTGCCCCGCCAACTCCCGGGCGTGATTTTTGCCCGGGAGTATAAATACGACGCATTTGCGTCGCAGTCATTTTTTTGGACGGGAACGCCTACCTTGCATCTCATTAACGCAAGGAAGGCGTTCACGCAAAAAAATGACGCTCTTTACTCATACTTTGGCGCTAGACGCGTCTAGCGCCAAAGTATAAATATGGCGTTAGTTTTGCGCCGAATTTGCGTCGAAAAAAACTATGCTAATTCAGCGCAAACGGAGTATAAATATGCCCCTTAATATTCTAACTCCAAAGCTAGCCATTTTGGGTAATGTTTTGGACTCATGGGGGTTAGGTTCATTATCCTCACCAAAACATAGACATTGGAGAAAGTGTTGCACTCCTGGGGTGTCAATCATACAATTTCCACTCCATATTGGGCCACAAAGTGCAAAGTGGTAGACTCAGGCTATGTCAAACGTACTATTCCCAAATCAAACTTAACCACATTGGAAAAAGTCTTTGGCTCTGGAGTTTTTATATTTACCATTCCAACTCCAGATTTTACCACCTTGCGGAATGTTTTGAACTCTCGGGTATCAGATTCACTGTTTTCATTTCAAATTTAGCCAGACTGATGAAAGTGTTGGACTTTGGGGTGACAAATTTACTATTCACACTCCAAATCAAGCAAATCAAGCCACTTTGGGGAAAGTGTTGAAACATGAAGTGATCAAACCTACTATTCTAACACCAAACCTATCCACAGTGTTGAAATCAGAGGGTGTCAGATTTACCACTCACACTCAAAATGTAGCCACACTGGGGAATGTGGTGGACTCTGGGGTGTAAGGTGTACTATTCCCACTCCAAACCTTATCACATTTGGAAAATTGTTGGACCCTGGGATGTCAGAAGTAATATTTCTACTCCAAACTCAGACACATTGAAGTGTTGGTTTCTAGGGTGTCTAATGTGCTATTCCCACTCCGATCTTAGAAATATTGGGGAAAGTTCTAGACTCTAGGAGTGTCAGATAAGATAGTCTGACTTCGCTAAGGAGTTGGACTTGGGGTTGGGGAGTCAAGTTTACAACTCCATTTCAAACTCTAACAATTATGATTACAAATTAACTCTAGAAGTTTTCCAACTACAAAGATTAACAAAATATAAAAAATACATATTCTGACCACTACAAAATGACTTTGGGTACTCAGTATTTTAACACATACATCGTTTCTGAGCCCCACTCTCTTTAATATTTATATCGCCCCGTTGGTGTTCTTGTTTGAGTCATTTGGCATTAAGATTGTATTGTATGCTGGTGACACACAGAAATTGGTTACATATTAAGGTGATTCAGCTATGGCAAAATAAATCTTTTTTACATTCTGTATGGAAGCAGTGATGGGTTGACTCTGAATGAATCATTTGGAATGAAATCCAGACAAAACAGAGATTATGGCCCTCATTACGAGTTTGGTAGTCGGACGAGCCAACCACCAAACTTGGAGGGATGAGCGTGCCGTCAAGCTGGCGGCCTTACCCCTCCATCGTATTACAATGTTCCCACTGGAACAGTGTTACGGTACTGGTCTTGACTCCCTTAAGGGAGCTGAGGTCAATACCATATCACAACAGCACCCTTGGAATGCGCATTGTCTGCAAAGAATACAGTGCGCATTCCGAGGGTGCTGACATGGTCTTGGGCAGTGCAGGCTCCTCCCACCCCTTTGGCCCCCAGCACTTCCTTTCTGCCGTGGGGACACGCAAGCTGGGTCTGCATCAAAGCGATGTGTAGCATTGATAGCTTTGATGGCACCTGGTAGGAATCCCTCCTCCTACAGTTGCGACTTCTTGTAGGATTGGTCTAGTCACTTACAAACAAAAGTGCTGTCATGCCTAAACCAGCAGTCTTGCATAGGGCAACGGTCCCACTACGACACCCAGATAGAGGCAGTGGTGAACCCCTCCTTCTGGATTTTAAGAATGCTCAAGAAACTTCTGGACTTTCTTCCAGTGGATGCACGGATAACAGTGGTGAGCGCGCTGATTCTTTCTAGGTTGGATTACATCAATATACTGTACCTACGAATTCTTGATTATCACTACAGTGTCTCCAGCTGATACAAAATACGGCTATCCTCTTCTGTACAAGTTGCCTAAAATCTCTTTGGTGGCCCAGTTTCAGAAGCAACTACATTGGCTGGCAGTTCATAAGAGAGCCATGTATAAGGCCTTAACAATAGCTCATCCAACCTTGCATAACCCAGGGCCCAGATATTTGAATGAGATGATTTTCAAATACAGTCCAGCGAGGGTGTTAAGTGCTAAATCTGCCCCCTACTTTAGAAGAAAACAATGTAGATGCCTTTTTTGTGGTTCAAGTTGCAAAGATCTGGAATCAGTTGCTGCTTCAACTTTGATCCATTATAGATGAGTCAGATTTTAAAAATTCTCTTAAGACCTATTTATTTTAACTATAAATTCCCTCTCTCATACGATCTTTTTTTGCCCAGTGCCGGGCCACTCAATGAATAGTTGTGCATTACATAAAAAACAACCAGCCATTCATCCATTCATTTATTTCAATAAACTATGTATAAAAAACAAAAACATAAAACCTGCATACATGTTACAATAATTTAAAAAATGTATAGAACCATTATTAATAATACATTTTATAATTGTTCTAATGGAAACTACTTAACATAAAGTAATGAAATTAACATAAAAACACACAACTGCATACATACACAAATAATGATTTGAAACAATTATATAAATAAATGTAATACATATAAATGCTTATGTTTAAATTATTTAATAGCAGTTAAAAATATTAGATTTTAATATCAAAATCAAATAGTTTATAATAAAGCCATTTGAAAAATTATCAAATTACATTTCAAAAAGACGTTAACCATATTAACCATATAAACGCAACCACTTATAAACCTCATAAGTTAAAAAATGTTAAGTTCAAAAACGAACTATAGCCTACATTCATTAAAAAATAAAGTCAATTTACTAGAGTGTCATGTATTAAAAAAGATCTTAAAATAGGTTGAAGAAGTTTTTCAACAGCAATACTACAGTTCACAAAAATTGTTAAGTAAATGTGAGGAAACGTATGATTTCTTAAAATGTATTTTTATCTTCAAGCAATTGACAAAATATGTAGCTTTTGCTAATACAAGTTTGTTGTAACTAGTGCAAGTTATGCTACTTGTGTATTGTACACAAATTGCATACTTAATATTTTTAACATTTTGTTCTAAAACATAAAAAATGCTGTTTTCCACTACAAAAAAAGGTTTTCTGTGACACAATAATTTGTAGTCTAATTATTATTTATTTTATTAATTTAAAAAATAAAATAACAGATACATTAGTCAACCAATTACCAAATAAAAAAAAACTAATGCAATACATTTTTTAAATGTTTTAAAACATATATGAAACACTTGCCACTAATTCTCTACTAACCCCAAAACATGACAGATAGGTATGATCCTAATAGAAACCTATAGCATAAAACAATTTTAAGCATTAAAACAAAATTAATGGAATATAAAACAATTGATAATATATATACAGTATGTATAATATACGTTACCTTTATTAGTAGTGCTTTGATCCACTAGCAACCAGTGGACATTTTGTGATTATGGTGCAGTTTATAATCAAGGTAACTTGAATGTTTTTTTTTTACCAGCAAACCAGTCACAGCCAAAGATACATTCCACTTACACATAGTCAGATTTAAATATTTGTTTTTTCATGAAAAAAAATTGCTATTTCAGATTGCAGAGTAGTTAGACCTTCTCGTGTAAAGTGGTATATATGGGATATATGGTACATTAACATATAATTTTCAAATGTAAAACAAATGTGTTCCCAAACATATGATAATTGATAGGTAGCTCCCTGCTTCAAAGGTCCCAACATCTATATTATGTTATGCCCTGGCTCATGCTTCATGCGTAATCTCAATTTCGTCCTCTGTGGCCATCTTGCACCCAAAAAAAATTATGAAATCACACACTTTCAAATCAATCAGGCAAACCAGAAAGGGGCTAATATAGCCCCTCCTGCACTGTTTATCTGCATAGAATGCACCAAGAGCAGGCAGCACCTATATTCACAATATAAATTACAAAAGATGAGAAACCTGAAAATCAAATTTCCATACACCATTAAGGGTGTCAAATGTTCTTGTGGTTTCCCATGAGTGTTAAAGTCAGGAATGCATACTTTACCACATTTACAGAATATGCACTTTAGCTACATTGCATGTTTCACGTGAATGTGTATCAACTCCAGAAGTAGAGGGTAGTGTAAAGGAATGTAAATAACTACATAACAAATCGATGTTACAAACGTTATACAAGTTCACCCTGGTGGCTTTAAAATAAAAAGAAAATAACAGCATTAGAGGTTTAAAGGCCAAGACAACAGTCTCTACGCTCACCATAGTTTGCCCTCACAATATTATATAATGTGAAAGGTGCAGAAACAGCCACTCCAATGGCAAAAGAAATTATGAAGATCATATAGGGATCTTTTTTTATGGCAAATACATGATTGCTCTTGACCAGATTCGCAACTTGCTTTCAGTGACATCTTGGCACTCTTATGTAGGTGGTGAGACAGGCTTAACAGAAGCACATATAAAACCAAGGCCCTGATTTATACTTTTTGGTGCAAAACTGCACTAACAGTTTTGCACCAAAAAGTTTAGCACCGGCTTGCACCATTTCTGTGCACCAGCCGGGCACCATAATTATGGAATGGTGCAAGCCGGTGAAAAGGTTAGTCTAGTGTCAAAAAAATGCCGTTAGTCGGTTGGGGCTGGCAGTATGGAAGAAAGGGATTTTACACCAAAAAATGATGTTAGGCAGGTTAGAGTCAAAACAAATGACTCTAACCTGCCTAGAGTCATTTTCTGATGCAAAACCATCCATACAACATGACTCCTGTCTTAGAAAAGACAGGAGTCATGTCCACCACCCCAATGGTCAACACAGGGGACCAGGGTCCCTGGGCATGGCCATTCCCCCCTGCGCCATGTATGGGGGCCCATTTCAGGGCCCCCAGTGGCACTTTAAAAAATAAAATAAAATACTTACCTGTACTGACCTACACTTACCTGGAATTGGGTCCCCCATCCTCCACTGTCCCTCTGGTGTGGATGGGGGTGTCCCCAGGGTTTGGGGAGGGCACCTGTGGGCTTATTCCATGGTGTTCCACCATGGAAATAGGCCCACAGGTCCCTTAACACCTGCCCTGACCCAGGAGTTAACAAATGGGGCAAAGCAAGCTTTGCACCATGTTTTAACCCCCATCCCTCCTGTGCACCATTTTTGCACTGGAGTATAAATAAGGTGTAAAGGCCATAGAGTAATTTTGTACTCAGGAACGCCGACCTTGCATCTCATTAAGGCAAGGTAGGTTTCCACATCCAAAAAATGACTTTAACTCCATAAATTTGGCACCATAAATCTAGCGCCGAAGTATAAATATGGAGTTAGTTTTGCACTGAATTAGAGTCAAAAAGAAAAAGAAACTAATTTGGTGCAAACAGAGTATAAATATGCCCCAAAAAGTCACATGTTTTTGTAAGCGTGCATTACATTTTCACGCTGAATGCATTCCTATGAGCTGGGCATTGTTGGCTTCTATCAAATTCACTGTCTCATCGTAGCTCTGTCCCAATGCATTCTATTTCTTGAAAGAGCCTGCCCTTTTATGAATGTTGGGTAATATTTGGACTTTACAGGTTCAACAATCTTAACACCGGATCATCATATGATCCTTTATATGAAACCTACTGTGGAAAACATATTCTTCTTGTGTTTGCACATGAGTGATACTTAGGGGCATATTCAATAGACCCTATTGCCTCCTTGTGCCACATTTGTGTAATTATTTTTACGTAAGTGTGGCCCAAAGAATCCCAAAATGCTGCGCCATATTTACAAAGTGGCGCAATGCATGCATTGTGCCACTTTGTAACACTTTGCGCTACATAATGTATGCAAAGGGGGCGTTCCCCCATTAGTAGGGGCCAAACAAATGGCACAAGGAAATCCAAGAGATATTCTTGCTCTATTTTTTTGGCACTTTTAACACCTGCTCAGAGCAGGCATTTAAAGGAGGCTTCCATTACTTACAATGTACCTCTGGGTGCTTTGCAGGATTAGCGTCAACATTTTTGATGCTAATCCTGCAAAGCGCCAGACTAGCTGAAAGAAAATTGACGCTAGTCTCCTAACTACCACTGTGGTGCGCCGTATTTTAAATATGGCACACACATGGTGGTGTTGGGGGGGTACTAAGGAGCACAAGAAAAGTGACATTTTTCTTAAATATGCCCCTTAATGTCTTTGTGGGGGTAACCTTAATTTAACATACTTAAGGGCACTTTTCTAAAGGAAGCATTTGAGGTTCCTGCCAATACTGTGGTGGAGGTTCTGAGAGTGGAGCTCGGTGTGGAGTAGCTTGGAAACTTAGGGGGTCATTCTGACCTTGGCGGTCTTTTCGCAAGACCGCCGAGTTACCGCCGCGGTGAAGACCGCCGACCGCGGCGGTATGCCGCTGTGCGCATTCTGACCGCTGGGAGCGTTCCGCCGGAAAACCGCCAGCAGCCACACTGGCGGTCGGCGGGAAAGTGGAGACTGGTCAACCTCCACCGCCACGCCAGCAGAACACCGCCCACAGAATTACGACCCACATTTCTGTGTGGCGGTCTTCTGTTGGCGGTCTTCTGTTGGCGGTCACCTCCCCATGGCTCCTGTCACCTCCCGGAGGACCAACGCACAAGGTAAGTTGATCGTCCGTGAGGGGAGGGGGTGGGGGGGGGTGTTGTGTGATGTGTGCGTGCATGGGGGTGTGCGTGTGAGTGTGTAGAGGGGGTGTGTGAGTGCGTGCATGCGGGCGGGGAGTGCTGCTGTGCCTATGGGCAATGTGTGTAGTTCGGCGGGTGCGCATGTCGGCATGTATGTGTGCGGGTATGTGTCCCCGTTGTGTATGTGTGTGTGTAGGGGGTGTGTATATGTGCATGTTGGGGGTGTGTGCATGTCGGGGTGCGTGTATGTGCATGTCGGGGTGGGGGTGGGGAGGGGGTTCGTACCACCTCTGGGGGGTGGCAGGGGGGTGGAGGGTGTGGGGGGAGGACTCGGGGGGGCAGTGGAGGGTGGGGGAGACCCCTATCAGTGCCAGGGAAGGAATTCCCTGGCCCCGATAGTGCCTACCGCCATGGTTCGCATGGCGGTTCCCGACCGCCAGAAACCGCGGCGGTAAGCAGGGTCATGATACCGTTGGCGGTCTTGGGTCGACCGCCGGACCGGAGTGCGCAGACTCCAGCCCGTCGGTCATGACCGCCGTGGCTGTCGGAGTGGGGAAGTGGCGGTCGGTCGCGGCGGTGACCGCCGCGGTCAGAATGCCATTTTTTATACCGCCGGTCTGTTCGCGGTCCGACCGCCGCCTCTCCGCCGACCGCCAAGGTCAGAATGAGGGCCTTAATCTGAAATATTGCTTCTCAAGTTTACGGTTTGCTATTCTTTTGTGACCCAACTCTTAATTAATTAGATCATTTTTCCTACTGAAAGAAAGTTACAATAGTACATTGGGACATAGACAAGTTTTACTCAAAATTTGAAGTGGAATGTCCTGCAGAGCTGCAGATAGGGAGCGTGTCAAACACCCTTTTAGAAGTAAAAATATGATGTTACTTGTGATGGACATCCATTCAGGCACTCATGGCTGTTGTTGGTACCTGTGCATAGAGTTTGCACCTGATTTGAGAAATGGAATGTTGAGACTCTGGTTGGATGACTTCAGGTTTCGTTACCTTGGTGGACAAAAATCATGGAATTTTCTCTATAGGATTGGGGGTTGAATATTATTTTAAACATTTGCTATTAACATGTCGATATATGTATTTCAAAGGGTTCACATTCTAATTCCAATTAGTATGATTCTGAAAACAGAGTCATGACTCTGCACTTGCAGACGTACACCTATGCTGGGGTACAAATGTACACCTTTTGGCAAATTGCAAAATCTTTCTCAAGCACATCAAAAAAAGTTTGTGAATTACTGGTTTCACCTTTGCACTGGTGTTCCTGCTAGTTCATGGTATATGTTGCGGAATTATACCTGCTAAAATAATAATGTGTGTTTGAAATGGCACATTCTCTTTTTTAAATATATCCTTATCTGCAGAGCATTTACTTTCCCTACACTGACATCAATTGCTTGGGTATTACTCTCCCTTTCTTTCCCTGAAAAGAGATTTACTCCTGGCTTTGGAAGGAGTGGAGAAATATCCACCCATGCCCCAGATGGGGAAGGATTGGAGCGGAGTTTGAGAATACCTACAAATGCTCCAGTCTTCAGGTGTTTCCAAAGTATCCAGAATAAAACCACACTGGAATAGCCTCATATTTGTTCTGCCAAATTAACATGACTGTTTTGTCTTGGCAGCCTTAGGGAGTACATCATATATGTAAAATGCAACATGAAGACTATGAAACCTTTAGTTCTAAATTGTTCTTTGCTACTGTCGAAGAACTTATGTGGTGAGGTCTTTATATTCAAAACCTGCTCCTTACTGGAGAAGCTTGGTCCCAGAGGAAAACCGATTTTGTCAACGTGGTCTTCTTCTCTTACCTGTAGAACTCCAACGGTAGCGCCCCTATTCTTTAAAACTTGTGACTGATAACGTCTCAATTTCCAAATAATCCTTTAATATTCCCATTAAAGCTTCAAGTCAACTCAACCAGTGTTCTACCCTCTCAACACTGTCTTCTGGTGCAATCGGCTTACATCTTTAAAATGTGCTCCATAGTAACCCTAATTGCATGGATCTTCTTTAAATGTACAAATCATTGAATAGACTTACTAATCAGTCTTAAAATGATTTCTAAGTCACTGAGTCAACAATGATAGTCACTTGCCCCAAAAACTGTACCACTATCATAAATAATCACTGTGCCACTACAGTACTAATTTAATTCAGAGGGCGAGTCATTCATCCCTCTTCATCATGGAAGAAATACTGAGGGCTCCATACAGAAAGGTAAACGTAGACCTGAAATCTTAGTTTAGACCTGAAGTCCAAGGGCTCAATTTACAAAGGTGAACTTAGACTTCAGGTCTAAACTTAGATTTCAGGTCTAAACTTATGGCCTGATTCACAAAGGGCCTCCACACTAGTGGTGGAGGACCTGCATTCAATGCCAAGAGGCTGTACTCAAGTCAGGGGCCCACACTCGTGGTGGGACCTCCACAATAGGAAAATGCAGTACAGGGGTCCCACCAGGAGTGTGCTACCTTAAGTGGGGGCCCCCTGCCTCAATAGGGAGTAAAAAGGCCCTTTGTGAATCAGGCCCTTACACTTCAGGTATAAGTTTACCTTTGTGAGTTGGGCCCCTAGATTTCAGGTCTAAACTTAGGCTTCAGGTCTAAACTTAGACTTCAGTTCTAAACCTAGACTTCAGGTTTAAGTTTACCTTTGTGAATTGGGCACTAAGGGACATATTTATACTCTGTTTGCACCAAATTAGCACCATTTTTTTAGTCTAATTCGGTGCAGAACATACTCCATATTTATCCTTTGGCGCTCAACCAGTCTAGCGCCAAATTTATGGAGTTAAAGTCATTTTTCTGACGTGGAAACCTACCTTGCGTTACTGAGATGCAAGGTAGGCGTTCCCATGCAAAAAATGACTCTATGGCCTTAACCCCATATTTATACTCCCGTGCAAAAATGGTACATGGGAGGGAGGAGGGGTCAAAAAATAGGGCAAAGTTTCCATTGTCCCATTTTTTTAACGCCTGGTGCAGGGCGGGCGTTAGGGGACCTGTGGGCCTGTTACCATGGTGGAACACCAGGGAATAAGCCCACAGGTGCCCTCCCCAGGCCCCAGGGACATCCCTACCCACACCAGAGGGACAGCGGAGGATGGGGGACCCCATCCCAGGTCAGTACAGGTAAGTACAGGTAAGTATTTTTTTTTTTAAGTGCCATAGGGGGCCCTGAAATGGGCCCCTTACACATGGGTGCAATAGCCACCCCAGGGGACCCTGGTCCCCTGTGCTGGCCATTGGGTTGGTGACCATGACTCCTGTCTTTTCTAAGACAGGAGTCATGTGGTATGGATGGTTTTGCATCAGAAAATGACTCTAGGCAGGTTAGAGTCATTTTTTTTTACTCTAACCTGCCTAACGTCATTTTTTGGCGCAAAACCCCCTTTTTCCATACCGTCAGCCCCACCCGACTAACGTCATTGTTTTATACGTTAGCCTACCCTTTGCACCGGCTTGCACCATTCCATAAATATGGTGCCCGGCTGGTGCACAGAAATGGCGCAGGCCGGTGCTAAACTTTTTGGTGCAAAACTGCGTTAGTGCAGTTTTGCCCCAAAAAGTATAAATCAGGGCCTATGACGTAGCAGAAATGTACTTTGGGGCTGAGTTTCGGTCTACTCCCAATGACTGCCGTTTGCTACTCAGAACTTAACTCCAATTGCCACTGATTTTATGGCCAGGGCTGTGGGTAGAAAGTATGACATAAGTTATATGGGCCATGCAAGTGACTCATCTTTTGATTGTCTATCATGTCTGTGTTGTGGAAATATATGGTGTTGCTATGCTTTCTGAGGTTCATCATTTCCCTAACAAAGGAATAGCAGAAGGACTACTGCTGATAAGCAACATTTACCTGTTCTTTTTCTCCACCCTTTATATTGTTCTCCTTTTATGGATTGAGATCCTGACACTTCACACCAGAATTTGTTATTTTAGCTTAACAAGAGCACTTGTGTGCTGACTCTTATTTTAACTTTTTTTGTGTTTTGCTTTGTTTTCCATGAGTTGCTTCCAGTGCATGAAAGGGAGTACACTGGATGTCAGTTCTGTCTTTTCTTTCGGTCACAGGGGAGGCCTGGCTGCTTAACATCTCATGTTCATTCCAAAATTTTTGAATTAGCAATGCATTTAGTCTCATCACACACGCAAATGCATAGTGGATGTGCACAGTGGCCACGCCACTGGTGAGCAGATGCTTCACCAAAATGAAGCCTTTCTGTGCGTACAAGTGTTCTGTCTGGATGTAGGAAGCAGGATTCTGTACCTTCTTGTAAAGTTAAATAATTATGCAATTGATCTATTTAATATGTGAAAAGCTCCTTTTTGCTGGCCTCCTCTCGCTGACATCCAGCTGACCTATTACAGCAATCCCTAGACTAACGCCCATATTTATACTTTTTTAGTGCCGCGTTCACACCATTTTTTGACGCAAAAGTGGCGCAAACTTACAAAATACAACTGTATTTTGTAAGTTTGTGCCGCTTTTGCGTTAAAAAGCAGTGACAATGCGGCGTATTGTATAAATATGGGCCTAAGTATCCATAACTGCATCATGCTTGGCTCAGCCCTGGGAGCTGAACTTACTGTGCAATGGTTTTCTCTGGTGGTGTCCAAGGCGAAAAAAGAAAGGTTGGCAAGGGGTTGAGGTATTCTGGAGACAACCGTATGACCCTAAAGTATAACTAAAATGTAAAATATTATTAAGCAGTTATTAAAGTGGTAATTTCTTCTTGAACTGCTTAATTATGTTCTTCTATTTTTCAAGCTAAGAATTATAGAAAATATTGTTTAGGATTGTTGAATTGCTTTCTGCACCAGAGTCTGATTCCCAAGTCACTACTCATTCCTAAGAGCT
This sequence comes from Pleurodeles waltl, assembly GCF_031143425.1. Lineage (NCBI taxonomy): Eukaryota > Metazoa > Chordata > Amphibia > Caudata > Salamandridae > Pleurodeles > Pleurodeles waltl. The sequence continues at coordinate 976,435,214 of NC_090436.1, read as the reverse complement.
GTGTCAGACATCATCCATATTTTTGAGTTAAGATCACTAATATCTTAAGCTCTTTCAAAGCTATTGCTCCCTATCTAGAAGCCAAATGTGGCAGCACAGGAACCAGTGCCCTCAGAATGAAAGAATGCTTCTCTGTCTTTGAAACAGTCGTTTTATCAACTTTGCATTTCTAGACTATGAATATCAATGTAGGGTCCACACAAAGTCCTTGCACAAAGAGAAGTGTGATGGTCTATAAAAAATAGAATTCGTCCTTCGCTACCTGATCTATGCAATTTTTCAAAGAGTACCGGTGTGATTCCCTCCTCACAGTTACTCCACTGCTAACAAAAACCTAAAGTTATACCTACTGCAATGACCAAATACAGGCCTATTTCCCTTGCTCGTTTCCCAGCCAAATTGATTAAATGTGCTGTGAACTCTAAATTGTTTTCCATATTGAAAAACCTCAAATGCTGGAGTCCACACAGGCTGGTTTTTGCCCTTCCCAGATCAGTGCTATTCATAGCAAGATGTGCAATAGTTTTCCGGAGATGACTCTAGTCCTTATTACTTGAAAGGATATTATGACACTGCCTCTAAAAAAAGCCCCCTGCGGGCCCCACCAAACAAATTAATTACAGAACCATATTTTTGTTGCCACTGACTTCCAAAACCATAGAGAAAACAGTCAATTCACAATTATCTGCCTATCTGGAGGAAAACAATCTGCTGGAGCTTTATCAATCTGACATTAGGCCACTACACATCACCAAATTAGCTTTATGGCCATTGAACATGAGTTTAGGGTTATTTTGGATCCGGGTGGAACAGCTGCTTTGGTCCTTTCAGATCACTCCTCTTTGTTCAATATGGTCTCCCATTAAGTGCTTATATCTTGACAGATTAATTTTGGTACCTGCAAACAGGCTTTGTGTTGGCTATGCTCTTTCATGTCTAATCAAATCCAGATTGTCACTTGTCTGCCTATTCAGTCTTCACCATTTACAGTAAATTGATAAGTACTTCTGGGATCATCCGCATGCTTGACTCTGTTCAATGTCTAAATTTCGTTGTTATCTTACTTCATCAGAACCTTTTCATGTAATATTGTTTCCTATGCAGATGATACTCAGATCATTGTGTCCATTTCTGAGAACCACACCACTATCAGACCCAACTTTCAGCAGTACAAGTCTATTTGGATTAACCAAAGATGTCTGAGCTTAAGAGAGTTTTTCTTGTTTGCTAAACAATCTTCAATCTGTTCAGCATCTTAGTGGCCTGTGAAATTAGGATCACTTCATACCTCAGTCAGTTCACCACAAAAATTTGGCATCATCATTGACAACAATCTTTCCTTTATTGAGCAAATCAGCCTAGTCCCTGAAACCTGCTCTCATATTCTTTGAATGCTCTGTGAAAGTAAATTTTTCGTATTACTTCTGGTTTCTTATGTATAATGCTGGTGAAGGTTTTTACCACTTTCCGAGGTGATTATGGGAATTCTCTGTATTTAGATGCTCCACAATTTCTGATTCAGCACCTTCAGATACTGAACAACTCAGCTGCCTGACTCATATGTAACATTCTTCGGTGTACGTCCATCACAGCACACCTGGAAGCTTTATATTGGTTCCCAGCATGAAAGTGTGCTGTTTTCAACTCTCATTCCTTTGCATATAATGCTTTGAATAGTACAGGACCTACATTAGGAAGAAATGTACATGTTATCTGCCTTCATGTGTTCTATGCTCAATATCGAATATCATCCACTCGCCCCCCTTCTTGTCCGAACCCTACCTCACAAAAGCAGGGGTCCCCCAAGGATCAATCATCTCACCTTTGCTTTTCAACATCTACATGATATCTTTACCAGAACTGATCAATGATTTCCATGTCACATGCTACAACTATGCAGATGACACACAAATACTACTTAAATTAGAATGCCCCCAAACATTGAAAACTCACTAATCATCAGGTGCCTCAGAGCTGTTGATCAGTGGATGACCTGGAGCCATCTCAAACTAAATACCTCCAAAACAGAAATACTCATCTGTGGTGACTGGAAAATTTATGACCCTCTGTGCATCTGGCCTGACGATCTCGGACCACCTCCTCAATTATCCAAGGAAGTTAAAAACCTTAGAATCACAATGGATTCCAAGTTAACTACAAATGCCCAAGTGGACAAATTAGCACGAACAAGCTTCATCACCTTGAAGACTTTACGACGCATCTTCCCCCATCTCGGATTTCCACACAAGGTGCAAGCTACAATCTCGCTTGTACTATCCAAACCGGATTATGCCAATGGCCTCTACCATGGATCATCTCTATCTATTATGAAAAAACTACAACGTATCCAGAATTCCGCAGCGAGGCTACTATTACATGTAAAGCCGCAAGCTCACATCTCCCTTGCCTTGAGAGCACTACACTGGTTACCCTTTGCCAGAAGATGCACTTCAAGCTGCTTTGTATCACCCACAAAGCTATACATGGAACAGGACTGCTTTTTATCAGAAACAAAATAACCAAATACATCCAACAAAGAAACCTCCGCTCAAGATTGGCACCCCGCCTTAGAACACCACCATACAAGAAAAAGACTATAGGTGGTACATACTTCTCCTTTCAAGCAGCCAAACTATGGTATTAATTACCTCCAACTACAGGGAGCGCAGAATTATTAGGCAAATGAGTATTTTGACCACATCATCCTCTTTATGCATGTTGTCTTACTCCAAGCTGTATAGGCTCGAAAGCCTACTACCAATTAAGCATATTAGGTGATGTGCATCTCTGTAATGAGAAGGGGTGTGGTCTAATGACATCAACACCCTATATCAGGTGTGCATAATTATTAGGCAACTTCCTTTCCTTTGGCAAAATGGGTCAAAAGAAGGACTTGACAGGCTCAGAAAAGTCAAAAATAGTGAGATATCTTGCATAGGGATGCAGCACTCTTAAAATTGCAAAGCTTCTGAAGCGTGATCATCGAACAATCAAGCCTTTCATTCAAAATAGTCAACAGGGTCGCAAGAAGCGTGTGGAAAAACCAAGGCGCAAAATAACTGCCCATGAACTGAGAAAAGTCAAGCGTGCAGCTGCCACGATGCCACTTGCCACCAGTTTGGCCATATTTCAGAGCTGTAACATCACTGGAGTGCCCAAAAGCACAAGGTGTGCAATACTCAGAGACATGGCCAAGGTAAGAAAGGCTGAAAGACGACCACCACTGAACAAGACACACAAGCTGAAACGTCAAGACTGGGCCAAGAAATATCTCAAGACTGATTTTTCTAAGGTTTTATGGACTGATGAAATGAGAGTGAGTCTTGATGGGCCAGATGGATGGGCCCGTGGCTGGATTGGTAAAGGGCAGAGAGCTCCAGTCCGACTCAGACGCCAGCAAGGTGGAGGTGGAGTACTGGTTTGGGCTGGTATCATCAAAGATGAGCTTGTGGGGCCTTTTCGGGTTGAGGATGGGGTCAAGCTCAACTCCCAGTCCTACTGCCAGTTCCTGGAAGACACCTTCTTCAAGCAGTGGTACAGGAAGAAGTCTGCATCCTTCAAGAAAAACATGATTTTCATGCAGGACAATGCTCCATCACACACGTCCAAGTACTCCACAGCGTGGCTGGCAAGAAAGGGTATACAAGAAGGAAATCTAATGACATGGCCTCCTTGTTCACCTGATCTGAACCCCATTGAGAACCTGTGGTCCATCATCAAATGTGAGATTTACAAGGAGGGAAAACAGTACACCTCTCTGAACAGTGTCTGGGAGGCTGTGGTTGCTGCTGCACGCAATGTTGATGGTGAACAGATCAAAACACTGACAGAATCCATGGATGGCAGACTTTTGAGTGTCCTTGCAAAGAAAGGTGGCTATATTGGTCACTGATTTGTTTTTGTTTTGTTTTTGAATGTCAGAAATGTATATTTGTGAATGTTGAGATGTTATATTGGTTTCACTGGTAATTATAAATAATTGAAATGGGTATATATTTTTTTTTGTTAAGTTGCCTAATAATTATGCACAGTAATAGTCACCTGCACACACAGATATCCCCCTAACATAGCTAAAACTAAAAACAAACTAAAAACTACTTCCAAAAATATTCAGCTTTGATATTAATGAGTTTTTTGGGTTCATTGAGAACATGGTTGTTGTTCAATAATAAAATTAATCCTCAAAAATACAACTTGCCTAATAATTCTGCACTCCCTGTATAGGAGCCACACATAACTTTCTTGTCTTCAGAAAACTACTTAAGAGTTGACTCTTTCCTTCATAACCACAATATTCAAACAACTATGGACTGCATTTGCCTATGTTGATAAATAGTTTTTCTGATTATGGGCCTCATTATGACCCTGGCGGGCGGCGGAGGCCGCCCGCCAGGATCCCGCCCTCCATTATACCGCTCCGCGGTCAGAAGACCGCAGAGGGTATTATGAGTTTTTCCCTGGGCTGGCGGGCGGTCTCCAAAAGACCGCCCGCCAGCCCAGGGAAAAACTCCCTTCCCACGAGGATGCCGGCTCGTAATCGAGCCGGCGGAGTGGGAAGGTGCGACGGGTGCAGTGGCACCCGTCGCGTATTTCAGTGTCTGCAAGGCAGACACTGAAATACTTTGCGGGGCCCTCTTACGGGGGCCCCTGCCGTGCCCATGCCATTAGCATGGGCACGGCAGGGGCCCCCAGGGGCCCCGCGACCCCCCCTACCGCCATCCTGTTCATGGCAGCTTTCCCGCCATGAACAGGATGGCGGTAGGGGGGTCAGAATCCCCTCGGCGGTGCAGCGAGCTGCGCCGCCTTGGAGGATTCTAAGGGGCAGTGGAAAACCGGCGGGAGACCGCCGGTTTTCCCGTTCTGACCGCGGCCAAAGCGCCGCGGTCAGAATGACCAAGGGAGCACCGCCGGCCTGTCGGCGGTGCTCCCGCCCCCGTTGGCCCTGGCGGTAGAGAACCGCCAGGGTCAGAATGAGGGCCTATGTGTCTATTTCTAGTTATGTATAGTTCTTTAAAAAATATGTATAGCTACTATGTCATAACAATAAAATACACACACACACTCTTTAAACCTGTTTGACTAAGTATATTTTACCCATGGTTCTAATTATGTATTGTATGTACATATATGTGTGTGTATTCATGTGTGTTTGTATGTGTGTGTGTATGTGTGTATGTATATATATGTATGTATGTATGTATGTATGTGTATATGTTTGTTTCTCTGCTTGGCATGTTCGTGGGTCATTGCATGGCTCCTGTTTGGGTTGTTATACTAGATATCTATGAATCCCTGCTCTCATCTTATCACACTTATCTACCCATCATCATATGTCATGTCTCTATCAAACTATCCTCCATTCCCACTCATCCCAAATCCTTTCTACTACTTTCATTTTCTAAATAACTCTGCCTAAGCTCTTCCCTCAGCTTCCACATCTAACTCACCAAACCTCACTCTACTACCATGACCTCCCACACACCCCTACTAAATTCTCCCTCATTTACCTCACCCTGCTACTATGATCTCTTTAACCCTTCCACAGACTCTTCCCTCCTCCATCCCCCTTTACTCATCCCAAGCCTTTGGGTTGAGTAAATGAGGGATATACTCCCAATCAACACTTCTGGATTTCTTTCCTCCTCCACCCCTCCATTACTCCAGTCAATCTAACTAACAAACTCTCATATCCGCAGCTCAAATTAACTCATAATAATACTAAAACTGTACTCATATTTCCCGATACTAATCCATCACTAATTCTTGTTGGGTTCCAGAGTAGTGTGCTACTCACCGAAAAGCGCTTCAACGCCTTGTCAGGGGTAGTAAGCGCTATATAAATACTATTACAATACAATACAATACAATCTCGCCATGAAATTTTGGTCCTAAAAATTAGACTATGTAGACACAGATGCAAACCTTTTTCTTATTTGTCTGACAAATTATTGAATATCCTTCCACTGCACTTTTGGGGTAATGTCAATAACAGTCTGTAACCCTGGCTTTTCCAACTCACTTAGGGGCAGATTTATTTACCTAGTGCAAGCACCTTTTCTTGCGCCTTTAGCGCCCCCCTAACACGACCATGTGTGCACCATATTTAAAATACGGTGCACTATGGCGGTAGTTAGGGAACTAGAGTCAAAGTTTTTAACACTAGTTCGGCGCTTTGCACGATTCGCATTAAAAATGTTGACATTATTTTGGCGCTTTTCAGGATTAGGATAACAAATGTTGATGCTAATCCTGCATAGCACCCAGAGGCCCATTGCAGACAATAGGAGCCTCCTTTTAACGCCTGCTCTGAGCAGGCATTCAAAATGGCGATAAAAATGATGCAAAGAAATCTCTTAGTGCAGGCATAATGTGGCACAGGGGGTTACAAAGTGGCGCAATGCAAGCCACTTTGTAAATATGGTGTAGCGTTTTTTAGCATCTAACGCCAGATTAGCATAAAAAAGACACTAATGTGTCATTATATGGTTCTAGGCCCTCTTAAATCTAGGCCTTAATTCTTAGGCTTGGCTATGAGTCTGTCAGTACCAGCACACCTTTGTGTAGCAGTTGAGCTTCACACGTAGTATTGTATTTCCTCATTCATTCATATGAATGAATTCATTCATTTTCATGGTACTGAAACTATTTTTATCGCTGCCTAGAATGACTTCAGACTTATGTTGGACAAAGGAGACTGTGCTGACTAGGTCTTATTAGACCCGTTCAATTGTATTTGACACAGTCTCTCACAAGATGCTTGCCTTGGATCAGATAGGCATGTGACACCATGCACTGGGTTGGTGACAATCTTAATTATCAGATCGTTTTGAGCCTATGTCATTAGGCTCTTTTATGTCAGATAACAAAATGTCTTACCTGTGTGGACGCAAGAGTTGGTATTTATTTCCAAAATACTTAGGGCCCGATTCTGAGATTGGCAGTTGGAAAGCCAGACTGCCAAAATGTAGGTCGGGAGGACGATGCCAAGCCGGTGGCCTCCCGACCGCCGTATTATAACAATACCTCTGGGCTGGGAGTAGTGTCAACTGCGGCGTCATTGCGGTTGCATGCTTTGGCTCAGAAAGTGAGCCTGATGCACATGCCACCATAGTGCAGCGCCAGATGCACATCGGGCACACTGTTGCCATGCACAATGTTGTGCATGGCAACAGTGTTCGCCGATAGTGCAGGCATAAAGGGCACTACATGTGCCACCAGCCACACTGTCCAATGGGCAAAATCACCCGATGGACCTATTTGGGGTCCCTTCCCTACCTTTCTGCCGACCTTTTAATGGCGGAGTCCCCATCATGAAAAACACGGCGAAAAGGCAGGTCATGATCAGCGTGAAGTGCTGGCAGATTGGCCACAGGTTTTCCCACCGCCATGGGATCCAAGATCCTGGCGGTTACCGCGGTCTTGTTGCAGTCCAACCACCATCCTCGTAATCTGTCAGTGGGACAACCAAGGATGCAGTGGTCAGTCCGCCACTGCGGGTACAGGGGTCCCAGGACCACCATCCTGAATATCGGGCCCATAATCATGATGTGACTCATTTAACATGTGGTATTGGATCAATAGCATTACTTTTTATGTCTATGCCTATGAAACCTGATTAGTTATGAGACTTACTGGAGATAATGGTGTACACAGACATGCTGGACATGTGCTTTTGTCAGGTGAATAGATACACATTTTCACTGTTGAGACTCAAATAAATAAAACTGGGGTGATACTGTTTGTCCCAAATTCTTCCTTGTGGTTTGAGACATGGAGGCCAGCTGAGACCAGTGATATGCCTGCTCCAATTTCTAGTGCCAGGAATTTTAGAGTGATATTTGACAATTAGCTCAGTTTCACTGCTCATATAAATAAGATGAATTCAGTTTAATGTTTTAGCTTTTTTAACTCCCAACCAAAATTTCTAGGGTGCTTCCTTTGTCCTCTAGAAAATTCTTGCCAAGCGAAAATATTGTAATTATCTTTTTTCATGGAGTTGCCAAAGTACTCAATTCATTGGCCTTAGTTAATACAGAATGCACCTGTTAGGCTTATTCTGAGACATAGTAAACAATCTTATATCTCAGGTCATTTTCAAGCTCTTCACTGTCTGATGGTAAACAGACAGCTTACTGTTTAAAACCCTTTGTATCAAGAGTTTTATAAGAAGGACTTTTATTGAACGTGACATGTATTATCATTATTCTTCTGTATGAATTCTGAGATCATCTATTGCAGGTTATTTCACTCCCCCCAAAGTGCACACATTTAAGGTCACTGATTGTCTTTTGCTATGTTGGCTGCTTCTGCATGAAACAAGCTTCCAAGAGACCTGACATTTACAATGGTCACTTTTAGAAATGGGGTTTCTGGTTGACTAGGGTATGCACCACAGCCAGGAAGAACCCACCACTCTAGTCAGGGCAAGTAATTTACACACCAAAGATAACCTGTGCTCACCCCCGTAGCTTGGCACAGAGCAGTCAGGCTTATCCCCAGGAGTCATGTGTCAAGTGCTTGATGCAACACACTCATACTAGTTGGCACAATAAATACACAGCAAAAGAGACTGCACACAGGATTATGTAAATAAATATGCTACTGTATTATTATATATATTATTAGACCAAAAGTGGCATAAATCATGAATGTTGCACATTACTGTAGTATGGCTCAGTACTATGGTAATTCAATGCAAAATGTCACAAAACCTACAATCAGGGCAGGAATGTATAACAATTTAGAGGCCAGCATATACAGTATTACCTGAGTGGTAATGTTGTAATTGCATTTGGGTACATAACACGTCATCATGGAACCATATTACCGGGAACAGCATACCATTACTGAAATAGTGTCCCTGATCCTGAGCAATGCAATGATTGACAGGGCTATAGTTTTAGTACCCATGAATCTTTAGGGCAGGAAAAGTAACCAACCAGGAAATAATCAAATGAAGCATCCTAAATCACCACAAGTAATAACGGAACACATGGATCCCAAAACATAGGTACTGAGACACCTGTGTACCTTTTACACAGGGTACAACAGTCTGGTAGGTCGTAGGAACCCCTGTGCACTACTATTTATATTACAGTACTCTGAAAGTGTATGCCTCAGGAATCCCCTGCGTGTCTATCATCTACTTTTAGGTACATTTCTTTCAGGAACCTCCACCGCTCCTTCCTGACTGAAGTGGGGGGCTCTATTGGAAAGCTGGACTTCGATTGAGGCTCCCCCGCGAGGCAGAGAATAACCAACAAGTGCGTCTCCCAATACGGTGAGTACAGACACCCTGTGACTCCCCATGGGTGAGGCTTTAAGGAGATGCTGCTGCCCATGAGTGCACCGCAGAGCGACTTCCACCAGTGCATTTTCTCTCATGTCGTTGGGCTGCCCGTGAATGGTGCATGGGGCAGCCATGACCACCCCAGCAGCCTGGCTCACCCATGGTATTTTTTTGTGGTGGTAATCAGGCTGCCGTCGCTGCACAGGTAGGTTCCCGGGGGGAGCGATTTCTAGCACTGGCACGCCGACAAAGTCCTGGTTGCTCTGGCAACCCAAACGCAGGGCAGGGAGGTTGCTCTGCATTGGGAAGTTTTCTATAGAGCAGGCGCCTTCTTCCACAGTCAGAGGGGAAAGCATCCCTCCTACTTCCATTCATAAGATGTTGGCTCAGCCACACGCTGATTGGGTACTCTGAAGTCCACAGTGGTGCTCATCACTAATTGGCTGGGGGGGGGAGAACCAAGGTGTCTTCCAACACGTGCTGTCTCCTCTATTTCCGACACTCATAATATGCTGCTCAGAAGGCCAGTACAAGAGGTGCTCCCACGCACTCCTTGTAATGAGACAAAGCACCCCACACTGGCTTCACTGCACACATCATTTGCCCTACACTGTGAACGATGAGGCAGACAGTGGGATGAGGTCAGCTTTTCCTATATGTTCATTGGAGGAGACACAGGCCTGGACACCATGTTCTGATACACTTGGAGTAGGGCATCAGCAAATTAAGGTACAAATCGCTTCCCAGCCGCTAGGTTGAGAAAGCCAAGGAGCAGGGAATGAGTGCTCTCTCTCTGCACTGGCTCCTGGGCTGGCACTCGAGGGGGGGTTCAACAGGGTCAGGCAAGCCAACACACAACAAGCAAGGGGTTGACATGGCAGGGTGAATTTAAGAAGAGTAACTGCATCCAATGTAGCGCCATATTTATTGCGCCTCTTAGCGCCTCCCTATTGCCACCATGTGTGCGCTGTATTTAACATATGGGGCACCATGGCGGTAGTTAGGGAGCCAGCTTCAAAAATGTTATGCTAGTTTGCTGCTTTGCAGGATTAGCACCAAAGACATTGACACTAATCCTGCAAAGCACATTGAGGACCATTTAAAACAATAGTGTGCCTCCTATTTGTAATGCCTCCTTGATGCAGGTGATTTAAAAATGCCACAAAAAATGGCACAAAGAAATCTTTTAGATTTCTTTGCACCATTTTTCGCCCCCCCCCCTAGTGGGGGAATGCCCCCTTGCATACATTATGCCTGACAGAGGCTTAATGTGGCACAAGGGGTCACAAAGTGGTGCAATGCATGCATTGTGCCACGTTTTAAATATGGCGCGGGGAAAAGGCCACATCAGGGTAAAAAAAATGACACTATGGCGGAGCTAATGTGGCTCAGGGGTTCTTAAATCTGCTCTGGCATTTCCTCCTGGCTGTCCTTGTAGAGCCAGAGGAGTCACAGACAGGGCGGCTGACAGCAGGCCAACACAACAAAGCAGCAGCAAAGTGATAGTCCCTCCTACAGTCCAGCACACAGCAGCAGTAGGCCAATACAGCAATACAGTGAGAGTACGAGTCCCTCCTAGCAGCACTGCGGTCCTCTTTCCTGACGTTGTCCTTCTTCCAGAAGTGCTCTAAACTCATGGGGTCAGAGGCCCTGTACTTACACTCCAAAATATCTTTGTTCAGGGAGTGACTTCAATGGGTCCCTTTCACCCTTTAAACCCAGCCCTATTTCCAGATATCACTAGGTGGTAATCAGCACATTGTGCAAGGGTAGGACACAGCCTATTCACGTGTAGGTGTGAACGACCCTCCCTCTCCCTAGCCCAGGATGACTATCAGTATGCAGATGACTCTGTCATACCCAGCCCCTCTTGTGTGATGGCTGTCTGGACAGTATGCACCAAGTAGAGCTGTCACCCTGCCCCAGACATGGATTGGAATGAGCCTGCCAATCACTAGAGTTATAAGCTCAGAGAAATGCCAACCTCCTAAATTTGGCATTTCTAAAATATTAATGAAAAATCCACCTATACCCGTCAGCAAGATTTGTCACTACCATTCCAAACATACCAAACATGCCCATGCCATTCCTTACAGATCAGAAATGACCACTTAGACATATGTAAGGGAGTTCCCATATGCAAACCTATGAATGGAGTAGGCCTGTGTGGAGTGTGTGGAGTCGCGCTACGCAGAACTCCGCGAAGTGGCAAAAAAACTCCATCTCACTACGAGGAGTTCCACGAGTGGGCAGACTTTTATGCTGTGCCCTTTCGTGTTGTGTTCGATTTCAAATCCAAGGCTTTATTTTTCACTCTGTTTATGGTGCTGGGCCTGTTTTTTCTATCCCCAGTTTATCTTTGTAATCCTCCCACTCCCAATTATTCTTCACCTCATTTTTAATTTTTTTATTAGTGTCTCTTCTTCTGCCCCTGTATTTGTACTTTTTTACTTTTTTAATGATTTTTTTGCGTTTTTCCGTGAAGTTTTCAATTTTTCTTTATTTTTCCCTTTTCTTCCTTTCTTCACCTTAAATTCTTAGTGGCATATTTACAAGCCCCTCGCACCACCTTAGTGACATTCTTTTGATGCTAACATGGTGCTAAGGTGGCCTTTTCCTTACGCCATATTTACAAAGTGGCACAAAGCAAGCATTATGCCACTTTGTCACCCCTTGTGCCACGTTATGCCTGCTCCAGGCATAATGTATACAAGGGGGGCGTTCCCTGTTAGGAGTCCCGAAAAAATGGCACAGTCAAATTTACAACATTTCACTGTGCCATTTTTTCTGTACTTTTTAACGCCTGCTCAGAACAGGTGTTAAAATGACGCACCCATTGAAATCAATGGGCCTCCCAGAACTCTGCTGCAGTAGCATCAAACTTTCTGACGCCAGTGTAGCAAAGCACCACAATAGCATCAAAAATGTTGACGCTATTGTGCTAACGACTGCCATGGTGCGCAGTGTTGTAAATACAGCACAACCATGGTGTTGTTAGGTGCATGCAAGAAAAGTTGTGCATCTTGTAAATATTTCCCTTAGTTTTTTACCCCGCTCCATCGGAGATGAGGGCAGCGATCAGGGGAGCTGCAGTGCCAGGCTCCCCCAGACAGGCAGCAGCTGCCTACCTTGAGGGCGGCAAATGCAAAAAGAAGAGATGATGGACGGAATGCAGAGCAAATCAAACTTTCACCGCCAGTCACATAGATCTGGGTTTAATCCACCGTTTGTTTGCTCATGACCCCAGGTTGTACCCAACCATATGCAATCACTCATGGGAACAGTCCAGCCCGAACTGCAAAGCCAGGTCCTCCCTGGACTGGAAACAAGCATCCTAGGACCGGTTGCAGGGTATCACCCTTCATCAGGTAGGCTAGCTTGAATCCAGTGGCGCAGCTTGCCTGGCTGATGAAGGGTAATACTCTGAAACCGGTCCCCGGATGCTTGTTTCTGGTTCAGGGAAAACCTGGCCTGTCAGTTCGGGCTGGACTGTTCCCATGGGGAACAGGGTCAAGACTGAATTGCATATGGCTGATATGGAGTGGAGAAGTGTGGCTCAATGGTTAGAGCGGCAGACCCTGAAGCAGAGATCTGGCTCAAGACCAGGGTTCAAGTCCCGCTTCGGCAGGTCTTGGGCTCAATTCCCCTTGACCAGATAATTCTCGCCTCAGTGCCTAATCTAATTCATGGGTCCCACTCTGCAACTCTGGGCAATAGCTTGCTTAATCTCCACAACGGCCCCAACAGCGCTTGGATGCCTGGCTTCACCCTGGGGGTGCTCAGGAGTGGGTGCCTCACAGGGAAAAGCCAGGAGGGGTTCCATAGCGGTATGAGTACAGCGCCTTGAGACCCTAACGGGTGAGTAGTGCGCTATACAAGTGCTAATTTACATTTATGGCTGGGTTCAAACTGAAATGGCATGGCAAGCAAAAAAAACTGATGGATTAAACCAAGATCTGTGACTGGGGGTGAATGTTTGATTTGCTCTGCATTCCGTCCATCATCTGTTGTTTTTGCATTTGTCGCCCCAAGTGGGAAGGGTATACCCAGATGTGGGTCCCGTGCTTGCTATACCACCAGATTCAAGCTAGTCTGGCTGATGAAGGGTGATATCCTGAAACCAGTCCCAGGATGCTTGTTTCTGGTTCAGGGAAGACCTGGTCTAGCAGTTCGGGTTGGACTGTTCCCATGGGGAACAGGGTCAAGACTGATTTGCATACGGCTGGGTTCAAACTGAAATGGCATAGAAAGCAAAAAAACGTATGGATTAAACCCAGATCTGTGACTGGAGGTGAATGTTTGATTTGCTCTGCATTCCGTCCATCATCTGTTGTTTTTGCATGTGTCGCCCCAAGTTGGAAGGGCATACCCAGACGTGGGTCCCGTGCTTGCTATGCCACCAGGTTCAAGCTAGCCTGGCTGATTAAGGGTAATACCCTGAAACCGGTCCCAGGATGTTGTTTCTGGTTCAGGGAAGACCTGCCCTGGCAGTTCGGGCTGGACTGTTCCCATGGGGAACAGGGTCAAGACTGATTTGCATATGGCTGGGTTCAAACTGAAATGGCATGGCAAGCAAAAAAACTGATGGATTAAACCCAGCTCTGTGACTGTGGGTGAATGTTTGATTTGCTCTGTATTCCGTCCATCATCTGTTGTTTTTGCATTTGTTGCCCCAAGTGGGAAGGGTATACCCAGAAGTGGGTCCCCTGCTTCCTATGCCACCAGATTCAGGCTAGCCTGGCTGATGAAGGGTCATACCCTGAAACCGGTCCCAGGATGCTTGTTTCTGGTTCAGGGAAGACCTGGCCTGGCATTTCGGGCTGGACTGTTCCCATAGGGGACAGGGTCAAGACTGATTTGCATACGGCTGGGTTCAAACTGAAATGGCATGGCAAGTTAAAAAACTGATGGATTAAACCCAGATCTGTGACTGGGGTGAATGTTTGATTTGCTCTGCATTCCGTCCATCATCTGTTGATTTTGCATTTGTCGCCCCAAGTGGGAAGGTTATACCCAGACGTGGGTCCTGTGCTTGCTATGCCACCAGATTCAAGCTAGCCTGGCTGATGAAGGGTGATGCCCTGAAACCAGTCCCAGGATGCTAGTTTCTGGCTCAGGGAAGACCTGGCCTGGCAGTTTGGGCTGGACTGTTCCCATGGGGAACAGGGTCAAGACTGATTTGCATACGGCTGGGTTCAAACTGAAATGGCATGGCAAGCAAAAAAACAAATGGATTAAACCCAGATCTGTGACTGGGGGTGAATGTTTGATTTGCTCTGCATTCCGTCCATCATCTGTTGTTTTTACATTTGTCGCCCCAAGTGGGAAGGGGATACCCAGACGTGGGTCCAGTGCTTGCTATGCCACCAGATTCAAGCTAGCCTGGCTGATGAAGGGTGATACCCTGAAACCGGTCCCAGGATGCTTGTTTCTGGTTCAGGGAAGACCTTGCCTGGCTGCTCAGGCTGGACTGTTCCCATGGGGAACAGGGTCAAGACTGATTTGCATATGGCTGGGTTCAAACTGAAATGGCATGGCAAGCAAAAAAACTGATGGATTAAACCCAGATCTGTGACTGGGGGTGAATGTTTGATTTGCTCTGCATTCTGTCCATCATCTGTTGTTTTTGCATTTGTCGCCCCAAGTGGGAAGGGTGTACCCAGATGTGGATTCCATGCTTGCTATGCCACCAGATTCAAGCTAGCCTGGCTGATGAAGGATGATACCCTGAAACCGGTCCCAGGATGCTTGTTTCTGGTTCAGGGAAGACCTGGCCCGGCAGTTTGGGCTGGACTGTTCCCATGGGGAACAGGGTCAAGACTGATTTCCATGCGGCTGGGTTCAAACTGAAATGGCATGGCAAGCAAAAAAAATAATGGATTAAACCCAGATCTGTGACTGGGGGTGAATGTTTGATTTGCACTGCATTCCGTCCATCATCTGTTGTTTTTACCTTGAGGGCGGCAGCACCGCCAAGGGGTGCAGCCCTAGACACTATTTTCAAGGGAGATGGTGGCAGCAATGGTATTTTATGTGCAGCGTCACCTCACGGCTATACTGGTAGAAGGCCTGGTAGCAGTTACCTGCTGCAGGAGGGTCAGGTGCATTAGGCTGAGGTGTGCCAGAGCGTCAAGGCTACTAACCAGGTCCAGTGCACCACTCAGCAACTGACGCACTGCTGGGCGAATATAATCGACCACAAGCAGAACCTGCTCGACCTTCTAGGTGTCGGAATTCCTAGGCTTGGCGAGTATTATATTATTTTGTTAGTGTTCCACAATGTAGACTTTTTTTTCCAAATAGCATGCGGCTTACACTCAGAGTTAAGTTACCTTTAGTTTATGTTATTACTATTATTTATTATGTGATCCAGTTAGAGCTAGGCAGGTGATCGGTGCTACATCATCATACTCATAGGTATTTGTTTTTGGCTGATTATTTGAGAGGCCACTGCAACACAGACTCCTCTGTCCTTCTGTCTCATAGTGAATTAATGATATCAGTGAGTTCGCTTTCTCTGTGACTTTTATCTATGTATCTTGTACAGTCCCAAGCAATTTCACAGTGATGTGGGTATGCATTTATGCATTGCAAAAAAGGGAGACTGAGTTGGTCCATTGGGGGGGTTGAGAAATGAGAATAGAATCAAAGATCATTCATTGGAATGCATTAGTTCCGAATGTAGTTTTTTTAAGGAAAATTTGGAATAGGGATTTAGGAGTATAGCCAACTCAACAATAGTTGATCATACAAGTACCATAGGCAATCCGATTTAATCACAGTGTTATTGCATTTTCCTGTTTTAGAATAATTTTGTGGAGATTAACGGTACCACTAATAAAAAAAAAATTAATCGTCTTTATTTATTACATCAGCATCCAAGGGCAAGAAGAGGGGCACTACAGCAGCTCTGGCAGGAGCTGGGGAGGCACCGACCACCAGCACTGATACTGATGGCTCTGCTCATCCCAGTAAGTCCTAATATTTATTATTGTTTCTCTAACTTTGACCTCTCCCCATTATTATAATACTTTTAATTTTGCCTTGTTTACTTTTTGTACTCTCTCCAAGGTTTGTCCAACTCCCCTTTTAAATTTTTTTAATTCCTGTTATCCCTGCACTATCTTTTTCTCTCTTTCATTGACCAGTTTAAATTCCGCCCCTTCATTGTGCTTCAATGATTCAGCTCTGACCCTCCATTATGCAAAGCCTTTGGTTGGCTTGATTACCTGGCTTTTCTAACACTCCAACCAAATGTCCACAGTGATATTTTTGATAGAGGATCTATAAACTGTAACAATGTATTGCAGTTGAATTTGTTTGATTAAACAAATGAAAAAGGGGAGGTGTAACTGGCATATAAAAACTGTATATTGTTTTTTCCTAGCCACATCGACCAGTGGAGCGGGCTCAAGTTCCACTGCTGCCAGAGCAGATGGAGCATGGAGAGATGCTGCAGCAGGGATGGGCGATGGTAAGTCACATTGCTTGCTTATTGACAATTACTATTACTCCCTAGCTACAAGGGCGTTATCGTGATCGGAATGGTGAACCCCCCCGCATTACAGCCACAGCAGTGGTTGGGGTAGTATGGCCTCTTCTTTCTGCAACTCAGCAAAAGCACACATAATCTACGCTAAAAAGAATGGCTTGATGGAAACGGAAAAGAACGGGAGGTTAAAAGAAAGGATGGGTGAAAAGAGAGAAAGGAAAGAATGCATGGGGGATGATAAAAGATGTGTGGATGAGTACTGGATAAACGGATGGATGGGTGCAAGAATGATTTGAAGAAAGGATGGAAAGTGGGTATTGACTGGATGGATAAAGGATTGTGAATTTGGGTGACAGACTGAATGAGAGCAAGTAAAGTTTAAATCATTGTGTCTATGGGTGAATATAGTAAGAAGAATGAAAGTATGATTGAATAATTGCTTGGATGAAAAAAGAAAGGAGCTCTTCTGTAGAAGAGCATGTTGCTCACCTACTTTGCTTACTCGTTTTATCATTAATGGTTGTCAAAGTTATGGTTAAAAGTGGGGAGTATTTTAATTTGCCTACTCATCCTTTGACTCACTGTATTTGTTAAATGAGGCAGATATGTTTCTCGTCATCATTTATCAATCCCCTTCCTGCCCATGGCATTTCACCACCCATGACTGTAGAAGTGCAGTGTAGTATTCCTATAAAAGATTTATTTTATGCCTGTTTAGATGTTTTCCTTTAGACTATTGCTATACAGTAACTGAATAAGCCAGAGGTTAGTCACATGATCAATCGATGATCAGTGATGCCCCTCTATTCTTCTACAGCAAAAGCTCCAACTACCTGCCTAAATCCTCTCCCTTAAGTCAAGTTTCCATTTCCTTACTGCCCAGTGAATTAATTTGTTGGAAAGAATTTGTGATGGTGAGCAAGGTCAACGAGTAAAGTGGGACTAGTAAGTGCCAAGGTTTGATTTCAAGTCTGGCGTAAGGGATAGACTGTGTTGAATGTGCCAAATACAATCTATGTAGCCCATTCCTTTCCCTGTAGTGCAGTGCATTGTTTTCCCCACTGTCTATTTACGGCAGACAAGATATATATCCGCATTTTATACATGACATGTGTGATGTTTCCACTAAATATGGCTGTTTATTTACTAAAAAAGCCTTTAAAAGAAAAAAAAAAAAAATCACACTTTTTTTTTCATCTGGTGATATTCTGTCTTAATTCTTTTCTACCAAACAGTCGGTGCTTTTTATGTGAGGCATATGCGGGTAAACAACTAAAATAAGCGTTTGCAAAGCAATAGGTCTCACATTTCCTTGAGTTAGAGCTATTGGCATTGTAAATGCATAGCTTGACTTTCCTTGCCACATAAATTGGTCAACCCTGCTGAATAATTTGGTCCTCTCTGCCACATAATTCCAGTGGTCTTGCATAAAACTAAAGCACTTTAATTTACCTTATTCCTCTATCTGTAGCAAAAAATGAAAATATTGCGATTATTTATTATTTTTTTATATTATTATTTTGGGAACCCCCAGCCTAGTGTGGGGACCTAGAGATGACCTAGACAGAAAAAGCACATTGTTTGGTGAGTTATGGGCAAAAATGTTTTGTAAAAAGACTGCCCCACAAAGCATTATGGGGTGAGTTTCTAAGTGCAGCGAATATTGTAGTATCTTGACTGTAATGCTCAGAATATCCCCTATGGGGTGCCACTTTAAACAGTAACATTTGTAAGAAACATGGTCATGTAACCATATAGTCATCCCCTAGAGACCATAACGACATAAAAATAGAATGGCAGAATGTAATGCAGTAAACCATATATTTAGCCCCTAGGCTTAGGGGATGGAGTGCATTACACATTTTCAAGCCTAGCAGGCCTACTATGATAATATTACAAAAAAGGCCCTTTAAACACAAACTACTCCCAGCTGTAAAACAAAAGTTCCAGCCATGAGAGAACTTAAAAAGACATTAACTGGTGGGAGGGGTTATTATTTTGCGATCCTCCCAACGTAGTGTGGGCCCCAGAGATGCTCTAGACAGAAGAAGTGTGTTGTGTTGAACATTGTGATGGGGGTCCCATTTTCCTAGGACCGTTAGGTGGAGAGTTATTGCCAAAAATGTTTTGCAAAAGGAATGCCCAGCAAAAGCTTTATGGGGCAAGTTTCCAAGTGCAGCGAGTATTGTAGTATCTTGAGTGTAATGCAATCCCTGGAGCACAACATAATAAAAAAAATTATTTTTAACAAATATGAACATGTAACCATATAGTCACACCCTAGAGGGCATAATGACATGAATACAGAATGGCAGAAAGTAATTCATATACGTAGCCCCTAGAGACTGTAGTGCCTTACACATTTTCAGGCCTAGCAGGTCTACTGCAATACTGTCACAAACAAGGGCCTTAACCCACAAACCACTCCCAGCTGTAAAACAGAAATACTAGCCACAAGAGACCATAAAAACACATTGAATGGTGGGAGAGGCTACTATTTTGTCCCCCTCAACGTAGTGTTGGGACCCAGAGATGGCCTAGACAAAAAGTATGTGATGTGCTTCCATTTTGATGGTGGTCCCATTGTCCTAGGACCACCACAAGCTGAGGTATGTGCAAAAATGTTTTGAAAAAGAAACACTCCACAAAGCATAATTAGGCAAGTTTCCCTAGTGCAGTGAATATTGCAGTATCGCTCTCCTGCTGTGCCAGGAGAACTGCTTTGAGGCTTTCTGTGTTTTTTTTTGTGTTGAATGCTCCAGTTTGTATATTTTCAACTGCAAGGCATTGTTAAACTGCATCCTGCAGTGGATGGACCGCATGGAGAGCTCGCTCACAAAGATTGAGCAGAGCCTGGATCAGCTCTCGACCCGTATACACAGGGCCCTCTTCTAGGCCCTTTTTAAAAAAATGGTTTTGATTGGAGGGTCGGGTGGAGAGGGTGAGGAGGGGGATGAGATGGACTTTGGACTTTTCATTGGACTTTTTAGGGACAGGTTTATTATTGATTTGGGGAGAGGTGTGGGACTGTTGTGGGTGGAGAGGGAGGGTTTTCTTTTTGTAAATAAATAAAGGAGCTAATTCTTTTCTTCATTTGTACCGCTAATCTTTATTTTGGTGTTTAGTTTGCACTGCTGTCTTTTAGTGTGACCTGTTTATTTAATCTGCTAAAAAAGTATATGCTATTTACTTATATCGTTGCTCTATTCCCTTCTGCACTATGTATTGATTAGGAGGGGGCGGCTGACACTGCCTATTTTGGTTACATAAACCCAGTACACACAGACAACATCTTCTTCAGTAGGAGTTAATTACTTACTAAACAAGCTCTCTTCAATCCATAGTTCCTCCATGGTTTTTCCTAAGGTGGCATTTTAAGTGGGTGATAGGTAGTAGTAGTAGCAAGCTAATGCACTAACAGTGAAGACAGAAGGTGCCACTCCCACCTACCTGAGCTCCAACTGCAGGACTAACAACGGGTTATACATCACTTTCAACTAGATTGAAAGAAAACAGAGAATTAGTGGGTCAAATATTATACCTTTAGGAAGACTGAGACGTGACTACCACAATGACAGCATTAGACATGCAACAAAGAAGATCTGGTATGATAATAAAATCTAGCACTATCAATTTCTTCTGAGCAATGGTGGGGAGCTATAAAACAAAATTTAGGAATATAAATCACAGAGTCAGGAGAAGTGGGTTTAGACTCAAGAGTGGTTGGACCAGGTTAAGCGTTTGTGGAGCACACACACAAGGCATGAATGATAATGTTGTTGAGGCCAGTGTGGAATATTACTCAGGTAATAGAAGGTTAGAAGGTCATGCAGTGAGTTTGTGTCACCTTCACCACATCCACCCCAGCAAGTGTGTGATTCATTTATGGTGTTATGGTCACACCTCAATAAATCACACAACCCGTGGGAAGAAGGTTAGGGGCTCAATGAAAGGATCAGAAAGGGGTTTTGGGGAAAGGTGTGACAAAGACAAACACTACACAAAAAAAACCATGACAATATTAATTGAGGCTCTGAGAAGCACAACATCATCTATCTGTTGTGGAAGAAAACAACGGGATACGTATGACACAGTTAAGTTAAATGCATTGCAAATGATTCTTCTACCCCAGAGAGACCCCAGATAGTAAATTCTACATTTTATGCCTTCTAGTTTTCAAAAATACAAATTATAGGAGTTTGAAGTTATCCCACCCAGTTCTAAAAATTATTATTGTTAAAACGAAAATTATACTGTGTTGTCAAATTTGGCGATGCATCTCCATTCTTCTTAGAATGTCTGTCATGCTTGGGTACTTGTCTAAACCTGTTCGGTAGGTAAGCTGGAGTCTTGAATTTTCCCCAAGTTTTTTCATGCAGGGAAGGACTACGGGGCGGCCTGCGTATTGGATAAAACAGTAGCTGTATTATAGAGTAAAGGAGAAGAACAAAACAGGAAGCAAGGTAAGCTTTATGAGGAGTCACAACTGTACCAAGAAGACTCAGAGGCAGAGCAAGAACATAAGAGGAGTTTCACGCATGAGCCAGCAGTTCAGCCAACACATACTCAGCAGAATTTCCAAATCAATGAACCTTTCTCCATTTCACAGAGCTGAGTGAGTACAAGGCCTCAGAATCTTTGCAATCATCATGGTTTTTCTTTGAAGTTGAAAATTTTCTCCTTCCAGCTTTTGAGGTAATCCCGCCATGAGCCCTTCCATCACCCTCCTCCAGATTCTGAGTAACTCTGTTCCCAAACCAAGCAAGGTAGATCTGTGAAGTGCACTGCTATTGAAGAACAAATAGAGAGACAGTAACTGTAGTACTATGTGTAGATTTGTGTTTGGTAACTAAATTGGCTGGTCTGTTCTGAGGAACCAGAAAAAAGGAGTAGACCCTGCAGGTAAATTTAACTTAATTTGAAAAGCCAATCACTTTCAAGAAAAAATGATCATCCATCAGCCCCCAAAACATTGCAAATCATTCGAAACAAGTTTACAAATTTGTTGAACCCCCTCCTTCCCACACTGTCAGCTACCACATACATCAGTCATCACTCACAAATTCACAGTCAAATATCTCATTGGAGCAATAGTTACTAAGTAGTTACCACTCCCAATCTGAGCACAGTGGTTGAACAAAACATCTCCTCTTTGATAATATCAAAACATTTGAATTTGACATTGGCACTGACAGTATTTTAATCAATGATTTTCTAGGGCAGCCCTGCTAGGTGTTGCAAAAATGTAGGATAGGCAATGGCATGTGAGGGAGGCAGGTATTGTCCCCAATGTCCTGAAGATATATGGGGACTTCTTCACTGCACACTGCACAAAGGTCCAACTCCAATCAGGGCTTATATGTGATTATAAAATGGTGGAACAGCATAAATCTAACACAAAAATAATGTTCCACTAGCATATTTTTTTGCAAAGAAAGTAAAAAAGAGGTTAAATGAGAAATAATAAAAAAAGGTCTATGGTGGCACTGGCATACTCAGTCCAGGAATTAGTTTGTCCTCAAACTCTGTTGGTTCACCCAGAGGTTGGTCAGCTAATAGATTTGATTTTGACAAATCATCCTCTTCTTCCTCCTGAGGTGTTTCGGGAACGGTGTAACCAGGTGGTATAAAATGCTAGTTAATTTTGATAATGGTTATTTCTTCAAATTTTGAGGTGAGAGACTTGTCTTTCTCACTATAACAACTTCACCCGCTGCACTGAAAACATGTTCAGCAGACACACTGGTTACAGGACAAACCAGAAATTGTATCGCCATCCTGCTGAGCTCTGGCCATTGGTGCATCTTCCCGTACCAATAAACCAATGGGGTTTGATCCACATACACCTCTTTCGGGCCATCCAGATAATCCTGGAACATCCTCTGAATGGTCATTGGTGCTGCTACTTGCTCGACCACTTTTGCCTTCGCATCTGCACTGGACTTAAGACCTGCCCCTTGAACCCAAGCCAATGCAAAGGTTGGGTTGGATTCGTCTATTGCTGTTGTCACCAGTGTTCTTGTTGGAGGGGTTGGCAGATGTGAGGCAACAAGACTGCCCTCTCTTGAAGTTGAAGGCGAAACCCCGAAACTATGGAGTGGGACTCTAAGTTCCAGCCATTCTTCTTCAAGTTCTCAGGCTTACTCAACAATCCCCCTCTTCTATTGTGGAACATCCCCTACAGAAAAAGGAAAGAAAGTGGTAAGATTTTTTTTTGTAGCATGGATGAAGTAAGGTAGCACAGGGGTGGAAGAGATAATGTCATTTTCCAGCTTTGCATTTCAAGTCAGTGATAGCTTAGACTCTCAACCAAGGCATGCGCTTCTGGGTTTTCATTAGCTCCCCCCAATGCAAACCTTTCAGACACCGTCTTTAGCTGCTCCTGTAGCAGATACAGTAATAGGATAGCTTGGCCCATTGTACTGTCCTCCTTGCTAACTTCCAATGTGAAAACCTTAGAAGGGAGCAGCATCTGTGTGAGGCATTCGACCAGGCCCCATTTGTCCGCATCTATGGTTATAGCTTTACCAATTGTAACCCCTCCTCTGTGCATGACATAGTCATTGATCTGTTTGTACAGCTCAAACAGATGTTGTAACTTATAATTGGTTGAGTTCTAACGTGTTGGCACCTCCTGCATCAGGGCTTTAGTTGGTACTCTGTTACCATGCTGAATAATCCACAACTGTTTCAGGGCTTTATAAGAATGGTTGAAATGAGTACAGATGTGTCTGCAGGTGGTCAGTATGTTGCTGACTATGTCTTCTTTTTAAGAAAGTCTTGCACAACCAGGTTTATGCAGTGTGCCAAACACAGGACCCTGAAAGAGTCACCGTCTGCCATGACCTTGACTATGTAACTGCCATTGTCCATTACAATAAATATAATTTGAAGACCTCTGGGTTACAGCCATTCAGACACCTTGTTAATAAATTCTTTAGAGATGTTGCCAAATGTTTGTGATCTCTCTATGGCCAACATGGCTACTGTTGCATGCCACTGAATGCTCCTAAAAATTTCTTCAGGGCCAAGACCTCTAGATAGCTTTTGCTTTACCCCACAAAAGAGATCCAGTGTGCAGTAATGCACATGTAATCAGTCGCCTGACAACTGGTCCACGTCTGCTGTCAACTGGATAGTGTGAACAACACTTTGCTGCAAAGCTTGTCCAACCAGTTGCAGCACATTGTGATGCAGCGCTGGAACAGCATCTCTGGCAAAATAGATCCGACTTGGAATTTTCCACTGCGGGCAGATGGCTGCCACAAACTCTAAGAATCCCACTCCTTCCACTAAAGATAAAGGGAAGAGGTCCAGCGCAAACATTTTTACCAGCTTCCCATTGTACAAACGTTCCATTGAGTGGTTGCAGCCGTAGGGCCCTCCTGCCTAAACATCACCATAATAGTAGCCTGAATTTTCTTTTTTTGTGGGGCCACTGATGCAGGTGACTTTTGAGATGTAGGTGGTGGTAGACTCAATGTGTATCGTGGTGCCGTCACCGTATGCCGTGGTGTCTCTAATTGACTCTGAGTCTTCTTGTGCCACTGTGGGGTCACTGAGGCGGGTGATTCTGGTGCACTGCTGGGGACAGGGCTGCTTCGCGTTAGTTTAATGTCACCCTCTTCTTCTTCACCTTCCACCGTGATTTGGCCAGTTGTAAATGATGTTTCCCGGCTTTCCTCAACTTCACCACTGTGACCACATGCAGACATTTATTTTTTAAAGGTGCTCCTCCCACCGGATTGCATGATGTTTTTTCATATGGGTCGTCTGGCTTCTGGTACCATAATGTGAACCAGGTATATCTTGATGAACACTCACCTGGCAAATGAAGCAAATGTTCTCCTCCTTTTGGCTAATCATAAAAAAAGTCCCAAACTGGAGAGGAGTATTTTCTTATTGGGCCAATGCAGGCATGGTGGTGGTAACACTAAAGAAAAGTGGCCAACATTAATTCAGCAATGTAAAACATGAACATTAACTGGGAAAAAAAACTCACAGCAACACGCATCCTCTTATGTCATCAAATATTACACAAGAACATGTACAGGTTTTTTTTTTTTAAACATGAAATGCAAACAATAGCCAACATTTGAATTAATCCAATGTATTCCCTGCCCTAAAAAAAGTTTTAAAAACAATCAAAATATTTATTTCATTTTCATACACTGATTACTACTAGTGTTGGCTCCTACTAGCTAGATGGCCCTTTGAAAATCTAGGCCACATAGCAAAATAATATTGCAAATGTTACAAACATGTAGAAAAGGTAGTAAACCATGCAACAAATTTCTTTTACAAAAGGTGAAAAATCAATGAAATGCAAAATAAATAAAAACTAGGCCTCTACTAAATCTCCAGGCCACCTACCACTCTAAAATGTAAAAATCTAATTAAAGTACAAATAAATACTGGTGCATGCCCTAGCAAACAAACAACACACTTAAACAATAGTTTTTGAACTTACTTGTGTGATTCAACAAAAACAAAGCCCTTAAATTCGAAGGTATATCCAGGAGACGAAGAGAGTGACCCTTCCGCTTCAAAATCCAACTGAAAAGTGACGAGTAGATGGGCAAAGCACTGGGAAGAGCCTGCTGGACACTAACAGTCTCAATCTGAAAAACAAATTGCAGGGTCCATTGGAGAAGAAAATCTAGTCAAAATCTGTTTGTGACCCTGTTTTGTGGCTCTGGAGTAGAAAATCTACTCCGAAAGTGAGTTTGCGCTCACTGGCGTGGCTGGAAGCAGAGCGGGCAAAGGCGGAGTCTCTCATGTGCTCTCTAGTGGCCCGGGAGCATTGTCACGCTTGCGAGAGAGCACCAAAACCCAATCTCACGAGCACAAATTAACTCCAGAGTGTGGGATTTGGGTGCTCCGCGCTACTCTGCGTAGTGCAGAGTGCCCGAATTCCACAAATTCTGCCAGCAGGGCAGAGTTCTACACCAAGGCCTAGAAAGGAGCAGCACTCACAGTAGTAAAAAACTAAATAAGCTATTTGTCACTACTTGGGCATGCAAAAACATGAAGGCATATGTCCTAACTTTTGCATACACAGCACTCTGCCCGTAGGGCTATCTAGGGCTTACCTTAGGGGTGACTTAGGTGCAGTCAAAAGGGAGTTAAGGCCTTGGCAAGACGTTTGACTTGTCAAGTCAATGTGGCAGTAAACTGCGTATGCAGGCACTGCAGTGACAAGCCTGCTACAAGTTTGAAAGGCTCCTTCTGTGGGTGGCACAATCAGTGCAGCAGTCCCACTGTTAAAGTCCCTGGGTAAATGGTATACCACTTTACAAGGGACTTACAGGCAATTCAAATAAGCCAAACGGGTGTAAGCCAATGATACCAAGATTTAGGGGAGAGAGCGCATGCACTTTAACACTGATTAGCAGTGCTAAAGTGCCCTGAGTCCTAAAACCAACAGAATTGGGGTAAGAAAAATAAAAGGAGAAAGGCAAAAGGTTTGGGGTTAGCCTTACAGAAAGGACCATTTCCAACAGTCACTTGCTTTTTTGGTGGAAATTGAAAACGCTGTTAGTAACCTAGGGCCTCATTATGATGCTGGTGCACCGCCTGTCGGCCCGCCATCCCTGTGGAGAGGAGACCACTGCAGAGCAGTAATATGCTGCATTAAGTGTCAAATTATGGGTGAGGAATCCTTACTTTCATTTACTTTAATTCCTAAACTTTGTGTGTGTATAATTAAAAAAGAAAAACAATTATCATACCAAATTAGTACCTCAATGGTAGGTCTCTACTGTGGTTCACTGGCCAGTTGGAGGTTAGTGGGCATTAATTGTAACAACTGATGTCTTTTACCACTGGTGTCGGAGGTCACAATATTGTTCGATTACAATATCTTTAGCACTTAACACAAGACTAATGCATTTAGGTAGCGTAGAGCTAGGCACTAAGGGCAGATTTATCAATATTTGATGCAGTGGAGCACAGCAAAACACCTTGCTGCGATTTGCTGTACTGTGTGAAAGGCAGATGGCAGAAATGTGCCATATTTAACATTATATGGTGCATGCCTGTCCTCTCCTTGTGCTGGTGCTAATTTTACTGCCCAGCACCAATGCAGGCACCCTTGCATCATGGAGCACGGGTGCCTATGTTGCATGCAGGATTTCTTTGCGCAAGAAGGGACACCTTCCTGCACAAAAAGAATCCACTGCAGCTTTTTTGTCTTTCAACATGTGCTGCAAAAGGCAGCACAGGTAGAAAAAGGAAAAATTAGGAGAAATAAAAATATTTCTCCTTATTACGTCTCCCCTGGGAAGGCGTAGCATTTTCACGCATTCTTAGGTCTGCCACTCATGGTAAAACTGGGAACGCACCAAAATCTATGGGTGGATGCATGGGAACACCCAAGCTCCCCCCACAAAATGGCTCCCTGGGGAAGAGTAATGCAAGGCAGCGACTTGCGCTGCCTTGCGTTACTCCAGATTTACCAAGCACCACAGGGCCACACAAGATGGCCTTCTGTGGCTTGGTAAATCTGACTTTAGTGTTGCGTTGCCCTAGTGTTAACTTGTATGACGCAAGGCCAACACTTTGATAAATCTGGCCCTCAGAATAGAACCCATTGTTACAGATATTTAAAGTTACTAAGGTCAACTCAGCTCTTTATGTTGAAACAGGAATCTTTCACTTAAGCATGTGGGAAAAACATTATGGATGTGGGAAAAACATTGAAAACAGGAAGTGCCTAACACATTCTTGTCCAGAGTTCCAACCAAAAATAGAATTAAAAGTCCTGCATGCTAAATATTAATATCCCGATTAATACTGAGAAATTTAGCAGGTGTTACTCTGTAGGTAAAGTTTCAGGTATTTTAAGATCTGTTAGGAAAAGATAGGGCACCAAAATAGAGTAGATATTTTTTAAGAGTAAAAAGATAAAACAAAATGTTTACTAATTATGATTTTACTCAGCTAAGTTTGTGTACTAATGGAGAGGGTAGTCTCTTACTGCTAGATCAGTGAGAAGGTTCATGCAGCTAAACTGCCTAAGATAAATATTGGTGTTCATTCAATATTGGGACTCAAGAGGTTTTTGGTGTTCGGATCCCACATACATTTGGTAGCAGAGGATGGTTCTGCATGAGCACCTCCTCTTTAACGGGTCAACTGAAGACTTTTGTAGTTTTTGAACCATATATGCCCAATCGTAGGAGAAAAGAGTTTTTGGAAATTTGCCAATTTTCCAGTTTGGATCCTCCTTTCGAATTAACCAGCTGTATCGGATGAGCACTTCTGAATGAAATAGTAGTGTAGGTATAAATGGGGAGAAATTGAATTGATGAATTGAAGAACGATTTGTCATGATAGATGTTTGTTTCTATGTTGAGTTATTTGGATAGGTGAGGAAGGTTGTGGGTTTTATTGGTGGAGAGACTGCTGTTGCAATGATGTATCATTCATATTTGTGACCCCATTTAAAAAGTAATGTGTAAATTATTTGAAAATCCAAGCTCTTGAGATATTGAATATTTGTCTGTATTGTGTGTAAAGCGAAATGGCGCTTACACATATGTAGGGATTCTGAAATAACACATTTTCTTTTCAGAATCAAAGGCTTAACTTGAGTTTTCTTGAAGTGCATAATGTGAGGTACTTTGACTTGAAGGTAGATTTCTGCCGGTCAGGAGTTGCCTAGCGAGAACTTTTTGTAGGATTGTTGTGGCTCTTTTGTTCATTGCTCAAATTCGGTGTTTTATTATTGTTTGCAGTTGAGTTACTTTTCTCAAAGAAATGACTTTTATTTCCTTTCTAGAGTAAACTGGAAAAGGCTTACTTGTTTAATGCTATTTATTGTGGTTCCATAGTTGTTTTCCTGTGAAGGAAGAAATTGTGTTATATTGGTTGCTCAGCCAGGGAGCCATGCTGAGACTGGTGAGATGTTATCATGATTAGTTAGTTGCTGGCATAGTCGCATTGTGATAGGTTGACATTTGACGCGGCTGCGCTGTTATTTATAGAGTTTTATTGAATGTTTAAGCTTGCTTTTGAGTCTCTTTGGTGCAAAATATGGGTGGCATATTTTCAAAGCCTAAACCAAAGATGGAGATGCCTAGGGAGGGTCAGAAATTACAGAGTGAGGGAATGCCAGCATATGAAACAATGGTAGAGGTAGGGTATTACACAAGTACCTGTTTCTCTGAGTGGAATCAGTATCCAATACTTGATGAGTTTTTATAGTCACACTAGAAGGCACTTTTAGTATTAACAAGTATTTCCTGAGACAAACCATGTACGATATGAAGCCAATGCCTAGCTCTGTGCAGTTTGAGGCACTTAATGAATGAAATCGCATGGCGACTGAAAAGGAAAGAGAAAAGAAAGAGAAAACCATAAAAAAGTTATTCAGGGGTTGGTTAAGAAGTAAACTAGGTAGCCAAGAGAAGAGTCTTGAGCTACAATGGTGGCAGGAGCTGACACTTGCACCTGAATAGGGCTGTGTCTGTCCTCACACAAAGCAGTCTCCAACCCCCTGAAGTGTGTCTGGTGGCAGGGCAGAGAAAGACAGCATTCTGTGCACTACAAAGACTTCTCTTTGAAGATTGTCTACTTCAAAGACAGAAATGGCTATAAGTACTGGACCTCTGATACCCCATAGTTAGAACACATCCGGACTGAGGACATTCGCCAGGAAGAGGAGTTGGATGGTATAGGAGGGACTTCCACTCTGCCAGTTGCTTTGCTGTGCTGGCCTGCTTCTTCTGTCCTTGTAGTGAAAGGATTGAACTTTTCTTTCTGCATCCTGCTTTTAAAGGTTCTCCAAGGACTTGGACTGAGCTTACCTGCTGTTACGAAGCCTCAGGGATATCAAAGACTTAGGGCCATATTTATACTTTTTGACGCAAAACTGTGCTAACGCAGTTTTGCGTCAAAAAAATTAGCGCCGGCTAACGCCATTCTGAAGCGCCATGCGGGCGCCGTATTTAATCAATGACGTTAGCTGGCGTTAGCCGCCGGCACTGCCTGGTGTGCGTGAAAAAAGACGACGTACACCAGGCAGCGCCGGCGTAGGGGGATATGGAGCTTGGGCGCCAAAAAATGGGGCAAGTCAGGCTGAGGCAAATTTTTTGCCTCAACCCGCTTTGCGCCATTTTTTTCGACTCCCAACCCCCATAGAAATGACTCCTGTCTTAGCAAAGACAGGAGTCATGCCCCCTTGCCCAATGGCCATGCCCAGGGGACTTCTGTACCCTGGGCATGGTCATTGGGCATAGTGGCATGTAGGGGGGCACAAATCAGGCCCCCCATGCCACAAAATAAAAAATAAAAAATACTTACAGGAACTTACCTTAATGTCCCTGGGATGGGTCCCTCCAGCCTTGGGTGTCCTCCTGGGGTGGGCAAGGGTGACAGGGGGTGTCCCTGGTGGCATGGGAGGGCACCTCTGGGCTCCTTCCGAGCCCACAGGTCCCTTAACGCCTGCCTTTTTCAGGCGCTAAAAAACGGCGCAAAAGCGGCCGTCCGTCATTTTTTTTGACCCGCCCACTCCCGGGAGTGTAAATACGGCGCACATGCCTCAGAGTCAATTTTTTAGACGGGAACGCCTACCTTGCA
This sequence comes from Pleurodeles waltl, assembly GCF_031143425.1. Lineage (NCBI taxonomy): Eukaryota > Metazoa > Chordata > Amphibia > Caudata > Salamandridae > Pleurodeles > Pleurodeles waltl. The sequence goes on along the minus strand of NC_090436.1, from coordinate 976,404,852 downwards.
TATAATTAACGCAAAGTAGGCGTCCACGCTAAAAAAATGACGCAAACTCCATGGACTTTGGCGCTAGACGCGTCTAACGCCAAAGTATAAATATGGAGTTAGTTTTGCGTCGGAATTGCGTAAAAAAAAACGACGCAATTCCGGCGCAAACAGAGTATAAATATGCCCCTTAATCTGCCAGCACCTTGGCTTTCTAGTTGAGAGTCCTGACTTGCCAAGTGGTGTCAAACCCAGTCCCTGGACACTTGGGAGTACGTTCTGGTGCAAATAACAAGATGCCAAGCACATCGACTTCAGAGCAACTTTTGAACCGGCATCGCTGTCTGACTCCATGCCCCTTCCTGCACCAGAGCAGTGGTCTCCACTGAGTGCAATGACCTTGACTGATGCCGTAGCCTCGACACCACCACAGCACCTCCAATGTCCCGCCAGAGCATGAGTTCCGAGTGCTGTGTCACTGACTTCTGTGACACCCGACTCCGACTTCCCAAAGTCATTACCTCGCAGCTTGTCCTGCTGTATTCATCGACCCCCGCTGGGTGGTAAGGAACTAATGCTTAACTATTGATGCTGCATCACCTCCCTTGCAACCATTAGGAACCAAAGCCCCACCTCCCCTGCCTAGCACTAAGGAACCAACACCTCACCTCCCCAGTGGCAGCAAGGAGTGAGTGCCACACCTGCTCCAGCGATGCCTCACCTCCCCAACTCCGTGCAACATCTTTGTGTCCTCATCATTTTCCAAGGTACTGTACCTGGGGCCCGTGTGAATTTGATACTGGCCTGTACTCCCTTGTGAGTGGCATTGGATGTTGGGAGCGACTCCATCAAGATGCTGTGATAGCCCCAGTTGAAGCTATTCTGTTTCTAAGTGGTATACTAAGATTTAGGGGGTCATTCCGACCTTGGCGGGCGGCTACTGCCGCCCGCCAGGCAGAAACCGCCATGCGGCCGCCAATGCGGCTGCACTCATGCGCCCCCCATTCCGACATTCCCGCTGGGCCGGCGGGCGCAAACCAAGTTTGCGCCCGCCGGCCCAGCGGGAATGAGGCCGCAACACAGGAGCCGGCTCCTAATGGAGCCGACGGTGTTGCGGCCGTGCGACGGGTGCAGTTGCACCCGCCGCGCTTTTCACTGTCTGCTATGCAGACAGTGAAAAGCTGGCCGGGGCCCTGTTAGGGGGCCCCTGCACTGCCCATGCCAGTGGCCTGGGCAGTGCAGGGACCACCAGGGGCCCCAGGACACCCACTACCGCCAGCCTCTTCATGGCGGTGCAAACCGCCAGAAACAGGCTGGCGGTAAGGGGGTCATAATCCCCAGGGCAGCGCTGCTTTCAGCGCTGCCCTGGCGGATTATCACTGCCGGGGCATAAACGGCGGGAAACCGCCGGGGCATAAACGGCGGGAAACCGCCGGCCCCGGCGGTACCGCAGCGGTCAGAATAGGGAAGAAAGCACCGCCAGCCTGTTGGCGGTGCTTTAGTCATTTTTGCCCTAGTGGTCTCGGACTGCCAGGGTCAGAATGACCCCCTTAATCTTCATTTGGGTCTTGTTTTACTCAGATAAATATTGGCTATTTTGCTAAACTGGTAAGGAGTACTTTTGTGGTGTTTTCACTATGTTACTGCTCATGTGTAAAAATTCTTCACACATTGCCTCTCAGTTAAGCCTGACTGCTCGTGGCAAGCTACCAAGATAGTGAGTGGGGGTTATTTTAGCATTTGGCTCCCTATCCCTGACTAGAGTGAGGTTCCGTTCTTGGACAGGGTGCAAAGCACTGCCAACTGGAGACCCCATTTCTAACAGGATCAGTAATAAACAACTTGTGAATCAAGTTTCAGCTGTACAGATGTGCCAGTCAAAATAGGGCCGTTAAAGAATAAACATCAGTTTATATTATGTAATTCAAGTCCAGTGAATTTGCTTAGAATGGATATTTCTTAAAAAATGAAGTGCTTAATATATTCTACACCACATGGTGTGGGAATTGAAGCACGAGGCGAGGATTCAGTTTTTAAAATAATTTATATGAAAAAGATTTGAGTTGCTCCCAGTTTTGGCAAAAGACGAAGTGCCTCTGTATTTAAGACATACTGTCAAAGAAGAGGTATGGGATTTAACTAACAGAGAAGTTGCAGTGATTAAAAAAGCAGTAGCAGTAAAAATAAAGGATAAACCTGATGCAACATTTCGGAGAACTAGGCAGTGCAGACTACAAGAGAGGCTGACGAAGAAACTAAACCAGTAATTGGAAAAAGGATTGAGCAGGCAAATACTTCAAGAAGTGATTGATAGTTCTTGCAATT